>NW_026991715.1:132683382-142165882 GCF_029215605.1 Mirounga angustirostris
CTGTGGTCTGCTCTGAGTTAATTTATTTCATTCACTTTATCCAGCATTTCATATATAGAAAAGACCCCTTACACTAAGTTATCTGAATGAACTGCTTCACATTATGCTCTGATGATAGCATTATTGCTTTTTGTTTCCTCAGGGTATTGCAGATTCAAAAATATAAAGCTCATTAACATGAAACAGCTCCCTGAGGAGATGTGTTATGTGGAATCCAATGTTTACAAACATTTATAGCCCTATTTATCTAAAAGTTGTCCATTAGTTGGCAGTAAATCAGTGTGATTTGCATTTGAAATACACTATTTACCTTTAGTAGCCATGCAGCTAAATGTATATTACATATTTATATATAATATATATACAATATATATAGTATGTGTATAACATAGAATGAAACAATTATGCAATCTTACATTTTAAGTTAAAGAAATCCACGAAGTTGAAAGAAAGATACATATTTATTTTCTTGTTTAAACCATTGACAATTTATGTGTTTGATTTTCAACAGTGGTCCATAATTCAGATTTCTTTAAACTTAACTTAGTAGTTATTACTTTGAGTTCTGACACAGACTTAACATAATCATTTTAATCCTGAATGGTAATATTTCATATTCCTAATTGCAATGAATGGATCTCAGTTATAACACAAGAAGAAAAGTCAGGGTATTATATTAAGGTATTCATTAAACAATTTATTAAATATATGTGAACATATTCAACGTGATCTGGTTTCACTAATTTATTCATTTATTTAATAAATATTCATTAAGTTCTTAAAACGTGTCAGGGTCTTTACAGTAGAAACAAATGTGAAAGGAAGAAATGTCTTTATTTGTATAATTTACATTAAAAGATGGCACAAAAATAAAAACTAAGTGAAAAAAATAGGACAGATAGAGGGGGTGTCTTTGGAAAAGAAAAAACTATAACAACATAAGAATGGCAAAAAATAAGAGGAATAAGTTGTTTTCTCAATAACTTCCCCATACTTGAAAACCAAGAGACACTGCATTTAGAAAATCCTATTCACCACAGTGGAAGGAAATGTAATACAGAAAAGGAACTCTGGACTTGGTAGTGATCTAGAATGGAGGTGTTCAATTTAGGAATTATCACCATATGCATGGTCTTCACAGTTTTGAGAATATATGCAGCCATAGGTGGGGGAAGATATAGAAAAGGGCCTGGGATGGAGCCCTGAGAGACCCATTGTTTTATAATACACATAATGAAGAGAACCTCATAGGAGCAGACGAATAAGGTGCAGCCATTGCGCTAGAGGAAAACCAGGAAACTGTAACAGAGTCTATGTAAGGAGAATGATGAATGCAACAATAAACAAAGAGCTCAAGAGGATGCAGACTTAGTATTGTTATTTTGGACTTCGAACCTGGCAGAGTTCTGTCTTTGCCTTCCAAATTCACAGTTGTGACAGGAATCAAATGGCCCACTCAAAATAAGATAAGGTGAAGCAGGTTCATTTATTTACAATGAGACTAACTATAAATATGCAAGTGGGATTTAGGGAAACCACAACCGATATTATGTGAACCTGGGGCTAACAGCAAGCAAAGCTGTTACGATCCCTAAGCCTAGGGGACAGAGAGAGTGACTGCCAGAGGCAAAGAAGAGTCCACAGATGGGTGCTGGACCAGTAACTGTTTGCTAGATGAGCTAGGTAAAGAAACAGTGAGCTAGGTACAGAAATTAATAGTAAGCTTTTGCAAATTTTGATAACAATTTGATAGAATAATTGTATGTTTGTTATACCTCTTAATAAAAATGGTTTGGGGTCTCTGGGAAAAAAAAGAACAGTATCTTTAGAAGGGTATTTTTGAGCGAGATGTAGAGGGATTTGATAAAGCAGAAATGCCAAGAGTTAACAGATTTTTATAGAAGTTTTACTATGAAAAGAAACAAAAAAATAATAGAGTAATAAGGAGGCTTGTGGTATTCAGAGAGTAATTGAATTTTGTTGTTTCAGTGGTTGGTGTTATTGTTGTTATTGTTGTCTCTATTTTTGTTATTTCAAGATGGAATAGCTGGGGCACATTTTTATGATCCCAGAATGTTCTAGTAGCTAAGGAGAAACTGATAATGCGTGGGAGAGAAAGCGTAACTTGTTAGGTCAACAGAGTCACAGGTTCTACGTGGAAGAGCAAGAGTCAAAAGAGTTATATAAAAAAATAAGCACATTAGGCTAAGTTTAAAGGTTGAATAGAGAAAGAATTCCTAACTAGTTAAAAGGAAATAAATATTAAGAGACTTGGAATAAACATTAATTGAAGATTTTAATAATAATAGAAGATGAGTATTTTTATGAGGTGTGGGGAAATGTGGGCTGTAGGACAAGGTCAGACTGAATTGCATGTATTATGGTAAAGATTCTTAACTTTTTTCTGGGGGGAGAGAGTTCCACATTCTTCTCTGGAATGCCACCACATCTTGCAAACAGGCACTGATTGCTTCTATTCCACATTTTCTTTGCAAAAATGTGGGCAAGGGAATAGTGGCCGTGAAAAAAACCAAAGTGGCAGTCAGAGAGGACTGAAATACAGGAGATGTGGTAGGAGAGCAAAAAAGAAGAAATCTATAAAATCTTCTTAAAGTAAATTATCAGCAGTGTCCAATGCTTCCTAGATGAAAACTAAGTGAGCCTTTTGATCTTAGTAATCAGAAAGTGACTAGTGACCAGAGCCATCTTAGTGGTGATTAGATTCAAATTGCTTGAGGAGTGAGTTTGGAATAAAGGGAAGGCTAAGATTTGTAACAATGCTTTAGTGGAATCAAATAGCTAGTAATGCATGTCCAAGAAAGATCATTGTTTTATTTTTTAAAAATTTTTTTGAAGATTTTATTTATTTATTTAATTATTTTTATTTATTTATTTTAGAGAGGGGTAAGGGCAGAGGGGAAAGGAGTGGGAGAGAATCTCAAGCAGACTCCGTGCTTGAGCATGGAGGACATGGGGCTTAATCCCACGATCCAAGGCCATGACATGAACCAAAACCAAGTGTTGGATGCTCAACTGACTGAGCCAGCTAGGGGCCCTGATCATTGTTTTAAAATAGAAAAAACAAACAAACAAAAAATAGAGTATATTTTTATGGTAAAGAAAAATATCCTTTAGAACATTTGAAAATGTAAATGATGGAATAACTGTGGGTTAATATTTACAAAAATAGAGAAACTTTTGAAATTGGAAGGAAAAAAAAAAGAGTGTGCATAGAAGCAAACTAGTTTGTGGAAAATGGAGGAATCTAGATGTAGAAACAAAGTTCATTTGAGAAAAAGTTAAGATGGTTCTGCCATGGGGAACTTGAGGATGTAGTTGGGCATTGTGAGGGTTTTTGCTGAAGCCCAGTCACAATGATCCATGACAATAGTTAAAAGCGTTTTTCCATTTGCATTCCAAGGAATCCCTCAACTCATAATAACATTTGAACAGTGGAAGAATAATATCAAATATTCAAAGAGACTACTAAAGGATATTCTTGGGCAGAGGAAAAATAGATATCAACAATAAGACATTATTTCATTAATCTCTTATCTAACCATACTATTTTATAAATTCATAAAATCCTCATATAACAGAACAAAAGGGTAACTGCTTCGGAGAGAGTGGCCCCTAGAGGTACACATTTCTGATAGGCCCAGCTAATTGCTTAGGAGTGTTCCTTCAGGCTGATAGCAATAAATCAGAGAACAGTTGGATGGGATAGCAGTGCTAATTCCCTTTGGCTATAAAAAGTTTATTAGAATATATGATTTAAATCACTTTTCAGCTAAAAGCATCTATGATTTACATAGATTATCCTTTGTAGTATAGTCCTTGTATGCTCTACAACCCTATATTCACTACTCAATTTTATGCTCCTTTAGGGCAAAGTGTAGGTGCTATTCATTCTTTTCTTTAGTACAGAAGCATTTTCTATTTCCATATACAAAACAGATGTTCAAAACCTAAAAACATAGAGTAGGAAAAAAAATTGTTTGGTAAAGAACCAAAAATGTATTTTCCTAAGGGAAAAAAAAATTAATTCCATAAGGAAAAAGCAAATGCTATCAAATAGTCATCATTTCTACCTTAGGACTGAAACGACAAAATTCCATGGAAGTTTGAGATTGAATGTGCCCCCTCTGGTAGATCTAGCACTTTCAGAAATAATTGAGAGGAAACCAAAAGGGAAAGCTCAAAGTGGACCTATAGGATTTTACAGATTTGACGTCTTTACATTAAACTAGTTTTAGCCAATAATTTTATATTGCATATATGATATAGAATCTGTGTAAATTTGGATACTCCTTTATTTGTCATACTAGCACTTACCACCTGAAATAATAGCTGAGACATATTTCTCATGCAATATCAATGATCTTCGCCCATAGAGCTACCATAAGAAATCAATGAAATTAACTCCATTAATTGCTTTGCACAAATTTTGGCACAAGATGAGAATGTATTAGTTTGCTAGGGCTACAATGACAAAACACCACAGACGAGGTAGCTTAAACAACAGAAATGTATTATCTTACAGTTCTGGAGCTGGAAGTCCAAGACCACGATGTGGGCAGGTTCTTCTCTGCTGAGGCCTCTCTCCTTGCCTTGCAGGTGGCTACCTTTCCCTGTGTTGTCACGTGGCCTTTTTCTGCACATATGCCTAGGGTGTCTCCCTCTCTTTATAAAGACACACCAGTCATATTGGATTAGAACCCACCCTAAGGGCCTCTGTTTAATTTAACCATTTCTTCGAAAGCCTGTCTCCAACTATAGATTAGGGCCCACCCATATGATTTCGTTCAACCTTAATTACTTCTTTAAAGGCTCTATTTCCAAATATTACATTCTGAAAGACTGGCGGTTGGGCCCTCAACATACAAATTTCAGGGGGATAAACAATTCAGCCCATAACAACTTTTATTATCATTATTGTCATTCAAATAGCTTGGCAACATTGCAATCCATTTGCTATATTTAGGTAGTAAACTCCAAAGTGTTTCTTTAAATCGTAAGTAGTTTGTTTTCTTTATACATTCTTGTGTCAGAAACCACTTCAAAACATAGTGGCTTAAAACACAAATTTTCCTCCACGGTTCTGTGTCAGGAATGCGGGAAAGGTTTGGCTAAGCACTTAGACCTTGGTCTACATTGTGGGGTGGCTTGGCCTGGAGAATTAGTTTCTAGAACAGCTATACACTCAAAACTTTCAGTATCTCTCTCTAAACCTTTCCACCTGAAGTCTCATCTTCCAGGGCTTCTCCGCATGGCCTGGGCTCCTCACACCATGATGATCACAGGGTAGTTGGCCTTCTTACATGACAACCAGCTCATAGGTGTGGGAAGTGGAAGCTGCCAAATTAGGTAAGGGCTATGCCCGAATTAGCACAGTCTCATTTCTGCCATGTACTAAGGATCTAGGCAATCACAGAACCTGCAAACATTCAAGGGAGTTAAAAAACAGACTGAACTTGCTTGGTGAGAAAGTAAGAAAGTCAAATTGCAGAAGAGTATGTGAAATGGAAATGTTTTTGTGGCCATTTTTGGAAAATTGGATGGCCGTTAACTGTGATTTGGGATGATTCATTACAGTGGACTCCTTCTGAAAGGAGAAATACTTCCAAAAATAGCAGCTGAGTCTACAAGGCAAAGTTTCAAGTCCCACAATGAAATAGAATAGGCTTATTTTAGAATAATTAAATCAGTTTTAACTGAAACCCCATCAGTTTTTAATCTTTTGTTCATGCTATTTTCCAGCTTTGAATGTTTCTTGCTCTCTTTTGCACACACACACACACACACACAAACACTAAGCACACACACACACCTTTTCCTAGCAACTCCAATTTATCTTTCATGTGTCAGTTTCCAAAAGTTCTCCTGTCTTACTCAGAAAAGGTTAATTGCCTCTTTTCACAACACTTTCCACTGTATTTTATTTTATTTTTTTTAAAGATTTTATTCATTTAACAGAGAGAGACAGAGCGAGAGCAGGAACACAAGCAGGGGGAGTGGGAGAGGGAGAAGCAAGCTTCCCGCAGACCGGGAAGGCCGATGTGGGACTCGATCCCAGGACCCTGGGATCATGACCTGAGCCAAAGGCAGACGCTTAACGACTGAGCCACCCAGGCGCCCAACACTTTCCACTGTATTTTAATAGAAAAGTGATTTGCTTGGGTTTCCTGGAAGATTGGAAGTTCTGGAAAAAATTCTCTATTACTCATTATTTACTCTTGTTTTTCCTAAAGTGACTGGAATATAGTAGATGCTCAATATATATATTTGTTGAGTAATTGGAAAAATGCATAAAAGTACTGTAGCATGAATAGTTTTTCCAAAGATTTGAAATAGTGTTAATGGAATATGGAGACTTTATTCCGTAGCAATTGGCTTTTGTATAAAAAGTAATTATTACTGTTTGATTTTGACTTATGAAAATAATACTTTTACATTATCATGATTATTCTTGTAAGTGTGTGGATGAATTATTCTCAGGCTAATTATCTGCCTAAATAGACTAATTTTTCTGGTTTATAAAAGCATTAGGTTTCTGAAACTGAAGGTTGTACCTTGAAATATTTTAAGAGCTTAACTTTTTGCATTGAAATAGTTCCAGCCAATAATTCCACTTCTTATACAAAATAAAAATAATATATTTGGGGATATATAAATAAGAACCAACTTTTTATGAAACAACAGCAGATAGAGCAATTTAAATTTTTAAATTTATACCTAACTTTTCTTTTAAAACCATTTTTTTAGAAATAATATAAATATCTGTTTTCACTGAAGAAATATCATGGGATACAGGGAAAATAAAAATTGTGCATAATTTTATGAAATGTGATTTATTTATCAATAAAGTTTAAATATATATCCATGTGCACAGTATTTCCTATAATGTCACACAAAATTTATATAGACATAGCCCTATCTTCTGGATTTTGACACTATAAAGCAGAGAACAGACTGCCACAGAGTAATTAAATAAAAACCAAAGCATTAAATGTGTACATTCAGTGCAAGAAAGTTCAGTCATTTATTATATTTGTGTAACACTTTTACTGACATATAGCAATACTGATTAATCTCAGGTTTAACTCTCCAACATATCTTTTATTCATCTGTGTAATAGAAAAACTAACAATCTATAAAATGCTCAGACACTCCACAATAAGTATGAGGAAGTCATAGGCCTGCAATTACAGATGGGTTACTCAAATAACATTTATCTCTGTTAATAACCCTTATTCTGGGAAAGACCCCCAATTTAGATTCTTATGTGTAATAATGGAGGGACAAAAGTTTCTTTTGAGCCCTCAGGGTCTCAAGTGCCTTCAGCTCAAAATAATCCACATGCCAAAATGGCATATTGGGGATGGTGGGTCCTGTACTGAATTCCTTCAGTTAGATAGTAATTAAAATGGAGGATGGCTTCATATAGCTAAGATTCCAATGTTTAACTTCTTTTGGAGGGGTTAAGATGTTATGGAAATGTTAATATGGGCATTGAAAACTTGGAAAAGTTTCCTGTATTCTACATAGTATGATCTGACAGTGTGCTTTTTAGGAAAAAAAAAAAAAATGTGTTTTGCCCAGTTATTTTTTTCTCAGTTAATATTCGAAGAAAGTTTTCTTTAAAATTTCATGGGAGATGTCACCTATAATTTTCCAATATCTCCAGATCAAGACAGTCTTTAAATTTCTGTACTTGATTTAACTGACAACACATTTCATATAATGCAAATCTAAATTATTATTCAACAATGATAAAGCTAGATTGAAGGCCATAATTAACAATGGCCATATGAAAGAAACATTTGAGGATTTAGTAACAGTACAAACATATTAAAATATAGTGTTCTTTTTGATTTTATAAACAACTTTGATGTAACAAAATTTCCTTCTATGCCACATTTTGATTGATGTTTTTCATGAAAAGAAAGTAAAGTAAGGGCTTTATCTCCTACAATTTAAGATATTTGACTTTTTTCACTTAATTTTGTTCACCTTCAAAATACTTTCATTAATGTAGTAAGTTGATTGCAAGTGTTACTTATTTTCAATTTACAATATTATGCATCCCATTTGAAATAAATAAAAACATCTTCATTTTAAATGAGTTACAATGTAGGGCTATTTGTTAAGAAGTCAATTTGTAACACAGCAGGACTGTGTGACTTTAGATTATTTTGACATACAAAGACAAATTAAGACAAGTTCGACAAGTTAGATCCATCTCTGGTACCCTATAACTTTGGGTTAATAAATATTCCTCAGTCCTAAATTATTATTCCTCAGTACTTTTTTTTAATTAATAGATTTTATTTTTTAGAGCAGTTTTAGGTTTAGCTGATGGAAAGTACAGAGAGTTCTCATATACTTCCTACCTCCTCCCTACCTACCTCCCACACAGTTTACTGTGTGATATATTTGTTACAACAAATGAGCCAGTATTGATACATTATTATTAAGTAAAGTCATAATTTACATTAAAGTTTACTCTTTTTGGTGTACATTCAGTGAGTTTTGACAAATGTATAATGACATTTGTCCACCATTATAGTATCCTACAAAACAGTAGTTTTACTACCCTAAAAGTCCCCTACGCTCTAGGGATCACCACAACCCACCCAGCCCCTACAAACCCTCTATGTACTCTTCATGGTTTTGCCTCCTTCAGAATGCCACATAATTGGAATGATACAGTATGTAGCCTTTTTAAACTGATTACTTTCACTGAGAAATATACATTTAAGATTCCTCCATGTTGTTTTGTGGCTTGACAACTCATTTCTTTGTTATCTCTGAATAATATTCCATTATATGACTATACCACAGTTTGTTCACCAATAAAGTATATTTTGATTGCTTCCAGGTTTTGGCAATTATGAATAAGGCTGCTATAAAACATTCATGTGCAGGCTTTTGTTTGGACATAAATTTTCAACACATTTGGGTAGTAAACACCAAAGACTACAGTTGCTGGGTCATATGGTAACAGGAAGTTTAGCTTTGTAAGAAACTGCCAAAGTGTTTTCCAAAGTGGCTGCACTACTTTACATCCCCACCGGCAAGTAATGAGAGAGTTCCTGTTGCTCTGTTAAGCTCAACAGTATTTGGTATCGTGTTGTGAATTTTAGCTGCGTCCTGGCATCTTGTTTTAATTTGCAATTCCCTAATGATATATGATGTTGAGCATCATTTCCTATATATACTTGTTTTATGAATATATCATCTGATGAGGTGTCTTTTCAGATCTGTGCTCCATTTGTTTTAATTGGGTTGTTTTCTTAATGTTGAGTTTTAAGAATTATTGGTAGATTTTGGATATCAGTCCTGAACCAGATATGTGTTTTACAAAAAATTTTTTCCCAGTCTGTTGCTTGTCTTTTCATTCTCCATATCTATAAATATATAGTCCTTTTATTTAAGTTTAATTATGGAAGGAATTTTTTTAAGGTAAGATACTTATTACCATTATCCATATCATTTACAGTTTAGAGAGACAGCTGGTTTCAATGTGGAAGCGAATTTGCTATATGAAGACCAAATCTAATTCTTAGGTTAGTATGTATATAAAGAATCAGGAATATAACATATCTTGTTATTGGTTTGATGTACATCTTAGGAAAATTTTGATTCCCTTTCCAAAAATAATGCACACATACAGATACTTATATATCATGTCAGGTGGTTCATAGTCCTTCCTATGCCATGCATCAACACTTAAGAATATTTTCCTCATGTGATGTGCCCATATAATGACAGAGCATCAGAAATAAAATAAGAAAAAATGCCTATCATACAACATATGTGAGTTGGACGTCTCAAAGAAGAATTCAACTGGAATTGTCTGGGTTGTTTGTTCTGACATCATGTAGACAAAATCCTATCTTTAATCTAAGGGTTTAAACTGATTAAAATTATTTTTCTGTGGAAAGGTCTAACCCTTTTATTATTCACTCTGTGCTTGAGCATAGTCATGTCATTTTGGTTTGTCATAGGGACATCTGATTTAATAGAAATGAGGTAATCAGTAACAAATTGCTTTTAGGAAAAGTAGATACATAATAAAAATATGAAAAGGTTTTTCATAGATAATAGAAAAGTTTCTATTGATTTAATTACATAGTCCAAGCAAAGATGTGTACAGTTTTGAAAATATCTTTTAAGGGCGCCTGGGTGGCTCAGTTGGTTAAGCGACTGCCTTCGGCTCAGGTCATGATCCTGAAGTCCCGGGATCGAGTCCCACATCGGGCTCCCTGCTCAGCGGGGGGTCTGCTGCTCCCTCTGACCCTCCTCCCTCTCGTGCTCTCTGTCTTTCATTCTCTCTCTCAAATAAATAAATAAAATCTTTAAAAAAAAAAAAGAAAGAAAATATCTTTTAAGATCCTTGTTCATAATTAAACAATAAGAAATGACAGCTAAAGATGATGCAAATGAAGATTAAATGTATAGTTTATAAACTGGCTATCATGGTCCAACTAGTGTGGTAGGATTTTCCATTTTTTCTTTCTCTTTAAACTTTTTTATTAGGGGGATTTTAGACATATAAGAAAGTAGAAAAAATAGTATAATGAAACTTCCTGTACCCAAGAGTTACCAATTCATGGCCACACTTCCTTTATGCACACCTCCTCCAAAACCATTTCTCATTGTTCCCATTTTAGCCCTAGATTATTTTGAAGCAAATTATAGATATCCTATTTCTTCTAAATATTTTGGAATATACACTAAAGACAGTTTTATGTCCCTTTTTTAAACATACAGCAATTCTTTCAAATCTTTATTATTATTAAACTGCCAGTGTTCATATTTCCCTGAAAAAAATTTTTAAGCTTTCTGTCCTTTTTAGTTCATGAAGTCATAAAGATATGGTTTCCTGCTTTCTGAGAGCTCCCTACTTTTATCTGAACCTCGCTTTTTCATTTCGTCTATTGTCCCTATCTTGCTCAGTTTGAATTCCACTCTAACAGTTTCTTCTTAGTGCCGGCTTTATCCTTGAATGATGCTTAGGTCTCTCAGATTCTTACACTGATCATACTCCAAGAAATCTCCCTGTGGTCCCCAGGCACTCCCTGTGAATTTTGGTCTAACATCTGGTGATGCTCTTAGACTTTTCTGGAGTATATGACAATAATGTGTAGGCTCTCTGGATCCAGGGTCTATAAAAGTTTCCTTTATCATTCTTCATTTCTTCCATCTCAGCCTTTAATACCATGAGATTCTTGCAGCTGTGGTGGTTGGCCCTTTCTCGCTCATGTTTTGAGGTATTGTGGGATATATTATTATGGAACATATTAGTTTCCTATGGCAAATCACTATAGCAAGTTACTTATGGCTTAAAACAATATAAATTAATATTTTAAAGTTCCAAAGTTCCTTTTGCTATATAAGGTAACTTCCATCAGATCCAGAGATTAGGACATGGATATCTTTGGGAACCATTATTCACTTTACCATGAGGAATTTCTTTGTAGATCTCACCCATCAATTTTTGCATTTTGCATCTTAATTTGTACTTTGTCATTTTTATGACAAACTTGATGAGGTACAAATATGTTCTGACCCACATCTTCTTCCCTACATCTTGTTCCTTTCATATTTATATAACAGAAATTGTTTATAATCCTGGGATAAATTACTCCTTTTTTTGACAAGTGAAATATTTACTTAGCTTAGTTCTGCAATAACTGGAGAAAAAAAAAATGCTTCAGAAACATACATAATTTATCCATAAATAGACAACTTATATTATAAAATATTTTCTTTAAAAAAATAAATATGTTTCAGGAACTCATATCTTGAAAGGAAAAATTTAGTTAATTTATTTCATGCACTTTTATAAATACTAAGGTAAATCCAAAAGTATTATGCATCAGTAAATAATAACAATAATAGTAAAAATAATAATTATTTAGTTTCTATTTTCTCAGCCTCAATATAATTTTAACTTTAGGTTATTATTATCCCAACAAGGCTGATAAAACTTACTTTTACATTGTTAATAATATCAAATGTTTTTTCTAAACATCTGTAGACAATACCATTTGTCTAAGTGCTGCAAAATAATTCAATAGACATTTTTAACACCTCCCAAATTCGACCATATTATGTAGGAAATGCCAAAATTTTAGTTTTTAATATTTAATAGCCAACTGACCAAGGTGCAAGGTGTGGAGTTACCATGTTCAAAAATCTTGGGGGGTGGGGAGAGTGCTATAAACTATATAATATATGATAAGGAGAATGCACACATTATAACAGAAAACTTGTCTACACAGAGTAGTAGCAAAAAGCCATTTGGTTGTTTGGTGTGTAAAAACAATATTCCAGATTTCAGTGCAAATTAGCAAGCTTCAACTCTTTTGTAGGACATGTACCTTGTTTTTAACCTTCCAGTTCTTCCATCCCAGCCTGTGCCAGGAAGTTTGCAATGTTTTCCTCCAGGTCATCAATGAGAATACTCATGTCATCGATTCTTCCAATGATCTGGCCAGACACTGTCTGAAATTTATCTTACATCTGTTGTTAAGAGTGTCTGCACCACTGAGGTGAGATCCTGCATAGTCTCTACCACCTCCCCACTTCCCAGTTTGGTGGTGATGTCTCAAAGCATCTCAAACCTAGCAAGGACAGATGCCAGTCACAAGGCTGTAGGGTGTATGGGAGAAGCAGTTCGGCTCCTGCACGGAAAGATCTGGAGGTTTAGCTCTTCCCTTTGGAGGTTGTTGTTGTTTGTTTGTTTTTTTTTAAAAATTGTGTCTATTCATCTGTTGTTCATTTCCGTCTCCACCATTAGGCGTCATCCCCATCAGGAAAGTCCTTGTCCATCTTGTTCTTTGCTCCATCTCCAGTGTCTAATGAGCATATATTTATTAGTGAATGAGTGAATGAAGTGAGCAAAAGAAGGAATTGAGAGGTGAGTAACACCAAAGCCATTCCAAGTAGATCATAGTACTGTACTCATTCCATAAATATAAGAAATTCCCATGCCTGACCTACAGCATGGAAAACAAGTGAGGGCAGTGGGTGGGATGAAGCTGGCAGATAACCCTACTCATTTTTTTTTTCCAGATTAAGTATTTCCCCCACTACAAACTTACCACAGAATTATAGCAAGCAAACTATTTTTGCCTTTGAACTTTGGTTCTAAAATAAACCCTAAGACCATTTCACAATTTGGAGTAAGATAATTTGTTTAATATGTTGCTTAATAGAAGTTCACAAAGATTTACTATGTCTTCTAAAAGTTTAGTAGCTTAAGCTCTTACATTTATGTCTATCAACCATTATGATGGATCATTATAAATGATCTAGAGTAAGGGTTCAACTTCATTCTTTTACATAAGAATATCCAGTTTTTCCAGCACTATTGGTTGGAGACAGTTCTTTACCTATCGAATTGTCTTGGCATTCTTGTTGAAAATCAAAAAAGTATAAAAATAATTTTTAGACTTTCAATTCTATTTCATTAATATGTATTTCTTATCTATATGCCAGTACAATACTGTCTTAGTACTACAGTTTTGTATTGTTTTTGAAATTATGAAATGTGCATTCTTTGACGTTCTTTTTCTAGAGTGTTTGGCTCTTTGGGGGTCTCTTGCATTTCCATGTGAATTTTAGGACTATCTTGTCAATTTCCACAACATGGTCACTTAGGATTTATGGAATAATGTTGAGTCTATTGTCTTTCTATCTGTGAACATGTAGTGTCTTTCCATTTAGTTGGGTCTTCTTTAATTTCTTTCAACAATGTTTTATATTTTTTCCATGAAGTCTTCCACTGCTTTTGTTAAATTTACCCCTAAGTACTTTATTCTTTTATGTGTTATTTAAATGGAAATGTTTAATTAATTTCATTTTCAGATTGGTTATCACTAGCGTATATAAATATAATTCACTGTGTATATTAATATCTTAAAAATTTGCTCAGCTCATTTAATATTTCCAAAGTTGTGTGTGTGTGTATGCACATGTGCAGGATTTTCTATGTATAAGATTATGTCATCTGCAAATAGAAATAGTTGCACTTCTTCATTTCCAAGCCATAAACCTTTATTTATTTATTTTTTGCCTAATTGCCCTGGCTAGACCATCTAGTGAAATACTGGAGAGAAACTGTGAGAGCAGACATCTGATTCTAGTAGGAAATTATCCAATCTTTCACCATTAAATATGATGTTTGGTTAAGGAATTTTAGTAGATGGCCTTCATCAAGTTGAGGAATTTCTTTTTTCTTCCTAGTTTGTGTTTTTATCATGTAAGGATATTGAATTTTGTCAAATGCTTTTGTTGCATCTATTGAGACAGCCATGCCATTTCTTGTCCTTTATTATATTAATATGGTATATTGTGTCAATTGATTTTCCAATATTAAAGCAACCTTGAATTCTTGGGATAAATCTCACATGGGCTATAAAGTATAATCTTTTTTTATATGTTGCTGTTTTGGGCTTGCTAAAATTTTTAAGAATTTTTCTGTCTATAGTTCTAAGTTATACCAGTCTGTAGGTGTTTTTTTTTTTTTTTTTAAGATTTTATTTATTTGACAGAGAGAGACACAGTGAGAGAGGAATCACAAGCAGGGGGAGTGGGAGAGGAAGAGGCAGTCTTCCTGTGGATCAGGGAGCCAGATGTGGGGCTCAATCCCAGAACCCTGGGATCGTGACCTGAGCTGAAGGCAGACGCTTAATGACTGAGCCACCCAGGTGCCCTGTAGGTTTTTTTGTGATGTCTTTACCTTGTTTAAATAGTAGGGTAATAGTGACCTCATGAAGTGAGTTGGAAGTACTCCCCCTCTTCTAATTTTGGAAGAGCTTTTGAAGGAGTGTACTAATTTTTTCTTAAATATTTGGTAGAATTTACCAATGAAGTCACCTTGACCCAGAATTTTCCTTGTTGGATTTTTTTTAAGGGAGAAAGGGGTGCATGCGAGCTGGGAGGGGAGGGGCAAAGGGAGAGAGATACGGAGAATCCCAGGCAGGCTCCTTGCTCAAAGCAGAGCCCCATATGGGGCTCGATCTCATGACCCTGAGGTTATGACCTGAGCTGAAATCAAGAGTTGGATGCTCAACCAACTGAACCTCCAAGGCGCCCCGCTTTGTGAGCATTTTTAAAACTGCAAATTAAATATATGTCCTAGTTATAGGTCTACTGAGATACTCTATTTCTTTTTGAATCAGTTTTGGTAGTAATGTCTTTTTATGAATGTGTCCACTTTATATAGACTACAACCATACGTTGGAGATATATCATATGTTCAGGTCCAGACCACTATAATAAACAAATATCACAATAAAGTGAGTCAAATTAATTGTTTGGTTTCCCAGTGCTTGTAAAGTTACATTTATACTCTACTGTAGTCTATTAGGTGTGAAATAGCATTATGTCTACAAAAATATACATACCTTATTTTATAGACACTTTATTGTTAAAAAAGTAGGCATCTTCTGAACTTTTAGGAGTCATAATCACTGATCACAGATCACCATAACAAATAAGATATAATGGGAAAGTTTGAAATATTGTGAGAATTACCAAAATGTGCCACAGAGACACGAAGTGAGCAAATGCTGTTGGCAAAATTACACTGATAGACTTGCTCCGTGAAGGGTTGCCACAAACTTTCAGTTTGTAGAAAATTCAAAATCTGTGAAATGCAAAAAAGCAAAGTGCAATAAAATGAGGTATTCGTGTATCCAATTTCTTTGCATAAAATTTTCATAGTATTCTCATATTCCTTTTTATTACTATGACATCAATAATGATATCATCTCTTTGATTCCTGATTTAAGTATTGAAAATAAATCAGGTAAAGTAAAAAAAAAGTAAAGAAAATCTAAATTTTCTTTTCTGTTACTATTTTTTTCACTACTATGGATTTTTTACTGATTATTTCTTTTAATGAAGATGCAATTCTCTTTACTGATGACATTAAAATAACAAACACCACTTAGCACTGGCACTAACCAGTATGAATGATATAGGCCACAACACTGAGCAATAGTTTAGAGTTCCCTTGATGTGCCAGATGTTAATCTTCTGTTTCTGTACCATGAAGAGGCCCATGGATACTGAGAAGAGGTTGGGAAGCAATCCAGGCACTTGGAGAAGACGTTAGCACCATCTGGTACAAAAGCATTTCAATAACTTAATGACTGGTACAGCTGTATTTGCACTCACCTACTAAATAGCAGTCTTATTTATAATTCTCAAAACTGCTTCTGGATGCAGCTTTCTTTTTGGTGTGAGTTTTGGAATTACATAGTAGTAATGATTATATGATTCTATGAATATAATAAAATACAACTGTATCTTATACTTTAAAAGGGAGGATGCTGTGTTATACAAACTATATCTCAATTAAGCTATCATAAAATGTGTTAAGATAATAAATCAATGCATTTTACATGAGTTTCAAATTGAGAATATTAATCTATAATTTGTGTGAATTTAGAACATTTGGTTTAAATGCTGATCTATAATTACTAGGTTTATAATTAGATTGATCTTGTTTCTCAAAGAGGTAAAGTTAAGAACAATTAAAAAAATTAAGTATTATTTTAAATGTCTCAAAACTCTTTTTGCAAAATTTTAGTATATGAAAGTACTTTTAAATGTACACTATGCATTTGGTTTGACTCCATAAAAACTGTAGAGATCTTGGCAATAAATCATGTTTAAAAAGCTCTAAGGTGTCTTCCAAAACTGTGAATGATTTACTTGTAAAAGGATGACATTTAACTATGCACCTTTCAAGGGTCCCTGGAGTAAAATGAAACATTGTGTTCTTTGTTGATCTTGCTAGGTACCCTTGTGCAGATTAGTGAAAAATTATTATCTTTCTTGACTTAAAGAGCTATTTCTTATGTTAATGGTAAAGTGAAAGTAACATACTTCATATGGGATATAAAAGATGCTAACCTTTTTTTTTTTTACCCTCAAGGAATTATAGTCAGTCATAAACTCAGTAAAAAGGATGAGATCATTACTTAGGTTGAGACCATTTCAAGATGAGAGAAGACATGAAAACTTGCATATGTCAAGATTTTTTGAAAAGTTAACATTAAATTACACACTTTTAAAAAATTATCTGTTAAGAAGTCAATTTAAGTTTAATCAAGTAAAATGCATGAAAGCTGGATAATTTCCCATATTTGTCCTGGTGAGTAGAAACAGAAAAATCATAAAAATATTTAAATAATAATACCATTATATTTAAAGGCATGACATATATATGACTTGGCTATTAATTAAATTAAATGATAAGTTGTAGGTGAATATCTAAATTTTACGCTTTAAATAATTTCAGTCTACACAGAATCCAAGTTAATTCTAAGTTATCAGATAATAACTTAGTACCATAAATTAATAATTTGACACTCTTATTAATAACAATAAGGTTATTACATTAATGATGTTTACTTTTTTCCTGTATATCGTAAAACAGAATTCCATAGAATCAGTATTATCTTTATCATCATCACTATCATCATCATCACTAATGTTTATTAATTCCTGTATGCATAATTTACCATAGTATCATCTGATAAAATCCATGAAAACTTATATGGTGACTTGTCTCTTCACCATCTAATTTCCTTTAAAGTAAGTTTCCTTCTTATTTAAAAATTAATTGGTCTGGAAAAGAAAATCCAAAACTCTGGATTTTAATTCCATCTCTTAGTGTCTCTAGCTTTAATGGCATGGGCAGTCAGTTCATCACTTAAAAATGCATGTATAAAACTACATATTTTGTAAACTTCCTTTGGTCCATAACTATGTTTCTTGTTTCCAAAAAAAACATTTCCAATATAATGACTCCTAAAATCCAACTGATTTGTCACATATTATATAAGCCTCTATGGGGCCATAGACAAAACTAAATCTGAAACAAAATTAACAAAGGTATTTTATTCATAAACTTGCAGGAAGAGAAGCTACCTCCCTAAGTCACTTTTGTTTCAGCAGGACTCAAAGGTGTTAGACGGGGAAATCTGATGTCTTTCTATTTTACGTTCCTTAGTAGGTGATCTGCTATTACTATCTGGAAGCATTTAGAGCTTTCTCAAAGTCTTTGTTGTTAGTCTAAATTTCACTATAATGTTTACAGGTATAGTTCTTATACTTATCTTCCATGCTGGGCATTCCATGGACCTTTCTATATGAAGAGGTGTTTCTTCATTCTTAAAATTTGGAGATTTTATATTCATTTTTAAAAGACTGATCTCTGTTTTTATGTTTCACTCTTGCTGGAATTCCTATTATCCAGATATTCGCAATATTGACAATATTGACAATATTCCTGTCAATATTGCTTCTGCCTGAAGGGACTCTTCCCTACAAATATACAAACCAATTCAAAATAGTCTTCCATTCCCCCACAAGTTTTCCGAGTTTGTTAATGTTATTGGTGGTGGCTATTTGGTGGTACTTTCTGAATTCATGTTTCTATAATCTCCCCATCTTCTTTCAGAGCTAATTTGGAGAAGTTATCCAGCAGCTCTTATCTTTTGCACATCTGTGAGGAAACTAAATTCTAATTTACCTTTATACTTGCAGCTCTATTTAAATAGAGCGGATGTGTAGGTACTTGATATATTCTAAATTAACTGAAAGATGTTGTGGATATCAATCTTTTTCATGATAAATATGTTAAGTATTAAGGTATTGCATTAATAATATATAATATTGGATTAAGAAAAAAATTAGTAACAAAAATCCTTTGATAATCTTAAAAACATTCGTAGCTTTAAAAACTTATATAGAATGGCCACTTAGTCATCTGGGAAACTTTTAACTGCCAATCTCCAGTCTAAATCAGTTTTATATGTTAATGGACACACATTTCTTTGGTGATATAGAGAATGTAAGAAAGCTCTTCTATTCACATATAGTGAAAATGCAAAATTGCATATAGATACCTTATTAAAACAGAATTTAAGAGTCTTTCATAATGAAATTAACAATGATTCTATAAATGGTGGCCCTGAAAATTGAACAAAATCAATGAACAATGCATTTTAAGATTACTTACAAAGAAGATAAAGTTTTTTATTATATAAATAAACAAGTGTGTACATGTGTGTAATTTATAGACATATTTTTAAATGATTTTTATCCAAAGTGCAACTATAATATTATACGATTTTCCTTTGTAAAATAAATAATTTTCATAAATAGCCAATTATTTAAATAAAAATATTACTCTGATTATCAAGTTAATGTGAACAATAAAACAAGATATAGTTAAAAGATGGAAATACTTATGGAATATGAGATATAAAATCACAACTTGAATGTTGCAATAGTTGTGCTAACAGCAAAACAGTATTTCAAGTGTAAAAATCTGCTCAAAGGGAATTTAGCTTATTTTAAAGTGTATCAGCCATTTTCCATGATATCAGATAGTCAGGTTAGATTATATTATACAAAAAGGAGCACTTCACACATTCATCATAATCATTACGCTTGCAAAATACTTCATTCTCTATGACAATTCTCTCTTTGATAACAAGGTGATATTTTGGGTACATAACTGTATAAAATATTGTTTCGTTTTGGAACTTTAGAACAACTGCTATGGAACATCCAACATAATGGCAAACAATGTTTATGGAAATTATAAAACCCCGTTCATGAACAGGAACAGGGATAGGTGAGTCGGAAAAGTAGAAGCTTACATCTCATTTCTGCATAGCACAAAATAATTAGTCTTAAGCATTGCTTAACTAAGTGAACATGTAGATAAAATAATTTTTAGCATTCATAATTTTTGTTTGGATGAGTAAATTCTAATAGCCCAAAATGACTCTGGAAACAATACAGAAACTTATTAACGATGCAGAAGCAAAGCACTACAGGCCTCGTATCTCATTTGTTAGAAATTCTTTTCTGCCCTTTTGTGGTTCTGTATTCTTAGTATTAAGCTCTTCTGGTAGGGCTTTCTTTCAGAACTAAAACATGAAATTCCAGTGCTTAAGCTTGAGAGAGCTGCTAGGGTAAAAGAAAAATCAGAAAGATAAAAAAGAGAAAGCGTTTCCTTCTCCTTATGGCTGTGGAAATGCAGACACTATTCTGCACCAGGGAGCTAGTTTTGATAAAGCGATGAATTGAGAATATTAACAAAAGCACCAATCTTACTCGCCTTTTAAATGTGAATAGTTGTATGAATATGTATAATCCTGTCCAGGTTAGTGTTTAATAAACACATATTTTAAGGCAAATGTTTCACAGAGATTGTTACTATGTTCTCCAAAATATAATCTTTAATCCCTAAATGTCTGTGCTTCTATTTGGTTGTCTTCCTTAACTAATAGTTGCCATGTTAATAATATTTAGAATCCCTTTTGTATTTTTATAAACATTTAAATACTTGTCAATCCCTTTATAAAAGCAGAAAAGAAACTAGACTTACCATCCTTTTCACCTATGACTTAAAGCATAAACCATGACCTTGATAGATTTCTTACTAATACAAAGAATTTAAAAGTCTTTCATATTTAAATTAACAAAATAAAGGACTCCATATAAATGTGGCCCCAGAACTTGGACAAAATCAATGAACTGTGAAAAAAAAAAAAAATCAATGAACTGTGTTTTAGTTGTTGACTATTCATTGTTGACTGCCTCTCCCTTTCCAGCAGCATTTAGATTTTCTTTGAGGTAGGTACAGATTTTCCTTCTTGGAACCACAGCAGCTAAAAGAAACCCGCTGCTAAGGATGGGCCCAACTTACTCAATCCACCACTTTATCCTCAGGCAGTAAGTATCACAGTTCCTGAAACACAGAAACCATTTACCAAATATTTATTGGAACAAAATGAATCATGTAATGGATAAATGATGATTCACTGAGGATTTGGGTTTGAAATGGTATTCCATACTGCGTTGCATATATAGAAAACATAAAATGTTTAAAATAGATACAGTACTTACCAGAATTGTGTTGGCAACTTAGGTTTGAAAATGAAGTTAGAAAAAATATTTTGGAGACCCTTGACTTCCAAATATAGTAGTTTTGAACTTTGGTATATAAGAGCAAAATACTTCAATTTCTAGTTTAGAAAACTGTAACTATTAAGTAATATAGAAAAATCAGGGACTAGAGGCAGGAAACTCGGTTAAAATGATAGTTAAAATTTAAATGTATCGGGGGTGCTTGGGTGGCTCAGTCGGTTAAGTGTCTGCCTTCAGCTCAGGTCACGATCCCAGGGCCCTGAGATGGAGCTGGTGGGGCTCCCTGCTCAGCAGGGAGTCTGCTTCTCCCTTTCTCCCCTGCCTCTGCCCCTCCTCCCGCTTGTGCACTCAGTACTTGTACGTGTGCTCTCTCTCTTTCTCTCTCTCTCAAATAAATAAAATCTGAAAAAAAAATTTAAATGTACTGAATACATTCGTGGTTGTTTTTGTTGTTTGTTTTTTTTCAAGATTGTATTTATGTACTTGTCAGAGAGAGAGAGTGCAAGCACAAACGGGAAGGAGCAGAGGGAGAACCAGGCTCCTGGGCTGAGCGAGCAGCCCGATGTGGGACTCGATCCCAGGACCCCAGGATCATGACCGGAACCAAAGACAGATGCTTAAGTGACTGAGCCACCCAGTGTCTCTGAATACGTTCATTTTTAAAAGCTAAAATAATTTCTCAAATACAGTTCTGTAACATATACTGTAGTAAGAAATAAAATATGAAATGTATAAATTAAAGCCTTACAGAGTCAAAATAAGGAAAAATGTATAACTCATAAACTTGTGCAAACTTAAAATAACTGTGAAATTTTTTGGACATAGCTAAAATGTCAAGGCAGTCAATACTGTTTTAATGTCTGAAGTATAAAAACCAGGAGATAATAGAATTTTCCTTGTTTAAAAATACTTTATCTCCAGCTCTTAGACCATACCAAATGTGGAACAATTATTTGTTAAATGGGTAAACAATTCTTATAAGATTTGAGTATTTCTTACTTGTTACAGGGGTTTCCAGTGATATTTTACTAAAATATCAAGCATCTTGATTTACCAAGACAAATACATGCAATCTACAAAACCCAGAATCAAATTCTTCAAAATCTAATTATAAATTCATTAATGAGTCATACACATTACAAATCTTAACATGAAGAACACCTTGCTTTCATTAATTTAATCTTTTTTGTGTTAGGCAAGTAGGCCCAGGCTAGTCTGTACTACTTCTGTTTGTCCCTCAGGCATGTATCTCTTCTAATCCTTTTTAAAAATGTCTGGAGGTTTATGTGGGAAGATAAGCCTATTAGCTTGAATAATATTTAATTAGAAGGTGATCTAGGTTTTGTAGTTATTCTCCAGTGTATGAGTGTCAGAGCTGGATATCAGCATAATGTGGAAAGTATGTATCAATAAAGGAAATGAGTACAGACATTGATAAATCAGGAAATGGGCTGTTTGTTTGTGGTTCCACTTTCTCAACTTAACTGCCCCAAATAGCAAAATAAATATTGCCTATGCAAAAGACCTGAGCTCAAAACTGGACTGCTCTTTGGTACAGTGATAATAACCAGTGCTTCCATAAACCAATTAAGTTCTTGTCCTTGTGGCCACAACTAGTACTAACTTATTGTCAGGGAACACTAAGAGTTCAGTAACCAACTTGAACCCAAATGGGCAGTTTGAAAACATCACATCTCAGCAAATCAAACCTCCTAGTCCAGGAAAATCTGATCCAGCTTGATACCACAAGTCCCTCACTGAATTTAAAACATCGTATAAGATGGAAAGATCACACATTTAAGTAATTAGGCTATTAAATGTCTTACATGAATTAGTTTTTTTGTTTTTGTTTTTGTTTTTGTTTTTTTTTTAATGTGGAGCTCCACCTCAGACTAAAGCAAATGGAAATTTGGTGAATATAATCACTAAGCTCCAAGCCAGTGGCATTTAATGCTCCGTAAGTACACTAAAATACAGAGAAAGGCAGGGGCGCCTGGGTGGCTCAGTCGTTAAGCATCTGCCTTCAACTCAGGTCATGATCCCGGGGTCCTGGGATCGAGCCCCGCATCGGGCTCCCTGCTCCTCAGGGAAGCCTGCTTCTCCTTCTCCTACTCCCTCTGCTTGTGTTCCCTCTCTCGCTGTGTCTCTCTCTGTCAAATAAATAAATAAAATCTTTAAAAAAAAAATACAGGGAAAGTCAGTTAGTTAAAACTAAAAAAGATATATACAATTCAAAATAGTACATCTATAAGTGTGGGTGAGGCAGTGAAAAACGAGGTTATCCAATATCCACAAAACCAGGGGCAGGACAAAGCAGAATGTTGAATAGCCAGACAAAAAAGCTTAGTGCAGGGTTTCTCAATATTGGCACTATTAACATTTTACACCAGATAATTCTATGTTGCAAAAGGCTGTCCTATGCAATCAGCAGTATCCCTCGATATTGCCAAATGTGGATGTTCCATGTCATTGTTCCATGATGTCAAAATCACCCCTGGTGGAAAACCAATGACTTAGAGAAAGGAGTTATGCGATGAGTAAAGAAGTCCATCCCTCTTTCTTTTTGTTTTTAATCCTCTCCCTCTTTTATGCATACTGGTTAGCAATGAATCAAACTCCGGCTGGGCAATGGATGCACTAGTGGTACTTACATTATGTCTCAGCAAGTGATTGTACACAATAATTATAAAACAAGGCTTATTGTTAAGCTGCTTATTGGTTTTATTTTTTTTTATTTTTTATTTTTTTTAAGGTTTTATTTATTTATTTGACAGAGAGAGAGATAGCAACAGCAGGAACACAAGCAGGGGGAGTGGGAGAGGGAGAGGGAGAAGCAGGCTCTGCACCGAGCAGGGAGCCTGATGCGGGACTCGATCCCAGGACCCCGGGATCATGACCTGAGTTGAAGGCAGATGCTTAACGACTGAGCCACCCAGGTGCCCCTAAAAAGGACTTATTTTTTATTTTTTTTTTTATTTATTCATAAGAGCCGGAGAGAGAGAGAGAGGCAGAGGCAGAGGGAGAAGCAGACTCCCCACCTAGCAGGGAGCCCGATGCGGGGCTCTATCCAGGGACTCCAGGATCATGACCTGAGCCGAAGGCAGTTGCTTAACCAACTGAGCCACCCAGGCGCCCTATTGGTTTTATTTTAACCTCACAAGACATGGCATAAATATGATTTTGCCCATATTTTATAGAAATGAAAAATAAGGTTAGTAGATAGTAATTATCCAAAGTCATATACCTAGTAAAGATTATTATTCAGATTTATCTGAATTCAAAATCTATGAATAAGGATTAGATTATGCTGCCTTATGTTTCTTATATTTTTCCTACTTCAAAAGGAAGCAGTGTTTGAACACCTTAGATATAAGAGGTTAAGAGTTGGTGTTAGTCTGTTACAAAGTGTTATAGAGTAGTCTCTTTAGGACTCACAGGAAGAATAGTCAGGCTTCTGATGAACTAGTTTTGTTTTTGTTTTTTTTTTTAATCTATAAATACTATTCATCACCTACATTGGCAATATAGGAAAATCAGAGACAAACCTGAAGAAAAAAAATGTTTAGTTTTGATTTTTTTGTATTCACATTAACTCTGGCTTCATCATGTTGTTTGACCATATTTTTCTGTTTGTCTTTATTGCTATGGTATTATTTTATTGTATATACTTCTACATGTATTTTTATAAGCAACATCAAAGCCATCCTTGGAATCTGCTCAAAGGAAATGGGTTATTTGTAAATAGCTAAGAAGTTCAACAGCATGGATTGCCACACAAGCCCATGTAAAAATCCAAAGTCAATGTAAACTTATTTATTTATTTATTTATTTATTTATTTATTTATTTATTTTTAAGATTTTATTTATTTATTTGACAGAGAGAGACACAGTGAGAGAGGGAACACAAGCAGGGGGAGAGGGAGAGGGAGAAGCAGGCTTCCCGCTGAGCAGGGAGCCCGATGCAGGGCTCGATCCCAAGACCCCGGGATCATGACCTGGACCAAAGGCAGATGCTTAACGACTGAGCCACCCAGGTGCCCCAAAGTCAATGTAAATTTAAACAATCTTCAAAATCTGTTCAAATACATTGAACGGTTTCCTCATTCACAATATAAATACAACCTCCACTATGTTTTTTGGTAGACTTAATCTTATATTTAATGCACAGAGCTTAGGTCCAGCCACACAGATCTTCAAAAATTAAGTGACATATGTCCATTCATTTTTTAGCGTTAGTGCTTATATACAGATTAAGTAAAACATCTATGTTTAGGCCATTTTTTATTTGACTTTATTTCAGTTGATGGGGATTGTGCTTGTCTATAGAATAGACATGATGGCAAAAGCTAGAAAGAATTTTGCTTTTTTTTTTTCCTTTTCTCCAAGTGAAATGATTATCCTGACTCATTCTTTCTGGCTGCTTCTATACGATGACTAGTTTATTCACTCAGACAAGTGGCTAACCCAATACACAATATCCAGCTATGCACTTAACAGAAATAGTACCCACAGGCAAATATCAGCCTGATATGAAAAAAAAAAATGAATGTACATCTGAAAAATTATCTAGTCTAGAATTACTAATCAGTGTTCTCCATCAATAAATAAGTTAACAGACGTTTATGGAGCATTTCAAATATGGGGGAAAATTGACCTGAGTGAGAGTAAGCTCTTAATAAATATTTATTACAAAACCAAAAATAAACTGTTTGGTTGTTGAAATGGGTGGAGAAGTCTGGTGTGTGTACTTGTCTCAAGAAGTTTATGTAAATTAAGGTTACTATACTATAAGATAATGTGTAGGGCCCATAAGATGTGTCTAATAGTTACAAACTCTAAAAGTTCTAGGAACTTTGCTTTATAGGTTTTCCAGTTAAAACACTTCCAAGGAGGTTTTACTTAGATTTTGAAAACTGGACGCATATGTAGAGTGAGAGAATAGATAGTATATGTTCTAATAAGAAGACTAGAATAAAGGGCAGAGGAAAAAACAAACAAACAAAAAACAGACGAGAACAGAGAGGACTAATATTCTAGGAAGATAGATAGAAAAAGCATAATCTGGCCACATTTTGCCAGATGACTATGAGTGTCTCTTTTGGAATAGAGGGAGCAAGTTCAGAGGCAAGAACAATATAAATTTATTGCAATTATCCAAACATGAGAGGCTGAACTAACCAAATGGCAGTAGAATAGAAATGACAGATGTATGAGATATTGAACATGATGAATCCACTCTCCTCTTTTCAGTCTCCAAAATAGCCCAGATAGTTAAATATGCTGATAATACAAATTTATGGGAGTGATAAACACAAGGCAACATAAATGAGAATTTGAAATGGACTGGAAAGCTTTGATAAACAAGCTAGTTGGCAAGCACATTTAAATGGCAGCTCCTGTGAAGAAAAATATGTTCAATAATAATTAAACCCCACCAAGAATTAATGGTTTGATTCATGCAAGAACAGTGCTGGTCTTATAAGCAATAGAACCCATAGTTAACATTTATCATCCACACAAAATAATACTTACCACATTTTAAAATTCATAAAATACTTTCACATACATTAATTCATTTATATATTAAAAGGTCACTGTAAGGTCATTTACAGGACCTGTAAATATATTTTGATGTACATTTTGTAAGTCCAGTCATCCATTGCTTTCATTGTGTGGCCACCCCATTGTCCGGGTATGCATTTGAGGCTGCACGGAGGGGTTATTGCTAAGTAGAAATATATTTGCATGTATATGTTTAAGAAGGTATATCAGTTATGGTGCTGGCAGGAAAAAGTTGTCATTGTGGTGAATTTAAAATTTAAAAATGTGGGGGCGCCTGAGTGGCTCAGTTGTTAAGTGTCTGCCTTCGGCTCAGGTCATGATCCCAGGATCCTGGGATGGAGCCCCGCATCGGGCTCCCTGCTCAGCAGGAGGCCTGCTTCTCCCTCTCCCACTACCCCCGCTTGTGTTCCCTCTGTCGCTGTGTCTCTCTCTGTCAAATAAATAAATAAAATCTTTAAATAAATAAATAAATAATATTTAAAAATGTGGGGGCACCTGGGCGGCTCAGTCGGTTAAGAGTCTGCCTTTGGCTCAGGTCATGAACTCAGGGTCCTGGGATCGAGCCCTGCGTCAGGCTCCCTGCTTAGCGGGGAATCTGCTTCTTCTTCTCCCTCTGCCCCTCTCTCCACTCATGTGCACTCTCTCTTTTTCTCAAATAAATAAATAAATTTTTTTTAAAAATTAAAAATGCGGACATTAACCAATGGCTAATAAAATAAAAAGGAGCTTTTGTCTCAAAGGAAGGAGGAGAGGGATGTTACATGATCCCCATAGAAAGTGTGTCCTTTAGTAGAGAAATACAGCTAATCTCTGGAAACCTGGAAGGGTTTGAGCTGGGAAATAAGTCATTCTTACCCATCTCCTATACTTGGATCTTCTCTTGCTGCCTGTTAATGGCCAAACCCAACCATGAGCCAGAGGCAAGAGACCTGCTGACCCAGTCAGTGTGAGTCAGCCTACAAGGACAAGAGAAGGGTAAAGCCACGTGGCAAGTGGCTCTGGAAGGCAAAAAGAAAATGTATAGAAAAAATCTGTGATGTGTTTTTTCAGACAAAGAGTGAAAATAACTGGAGTAAATTATAGGAGACTGTATGTATCTTCTCCACCTATAACTTTATTCTAAGCAAATAACCAAAAACAGAAGATCACTGATTTGCTTCATGTTTGTCAAGTGAAAATGTTTTGGCCTAACTTAATTGGACCAGGTGAGTTATCTTTGAAATATATATGGGGCTGGGCGTGAGTGAAACTGACCATTTCTTAGGTGACTACCTGCTCAACATGCCCCAAACAGATCTTTAGTAAATACTATGTGTTTAAATAGAAAGTAATTTCTTCAAGCTCTGGATAAATCCTGTATAAAAGTGACTGGGTAATTTTCCTGACTCCAAGAGTCTTTTTTAATAGTATTGTACAAATTAGGATGCTGTTTCCCCCTTCCCTTATATATTTGCAGCAGAGTCCAATTTCCAGAGATGATTGAGATATGATTCATCCTTTTACCATTTATGAAGTTAATTAAAACATAGGACTTTAGGGCGCCTGGGTGGCTCAGTTGGTTAAGCGACTGCCTTTGGCTCAGGTCACGATCCCGGAGTCTCTGGATCGAGTCCCGCATCGGGCTCCCTGCTCGGCAGGGAGTCTGCTTCTCCCTCTGACCCTCCCGACCCTCCCCCCCTCATGCTCTCTCTCTCTCAGTCTCTCTCTCTCAAATAAATAAATAAAATCTTAAAAAAAAAAAAACACATAGGACTTTAATAGAGTAGTTAAGTTCATCAAGTTATCCCTATAGCTATTTCACAAATAGTTTAAATTGAATATTCGAAATGTCAAGACCATGATAAGATTCTACAGTGATTCTTACACAAGGTGGCAGACACTATTAGCACTCACTAAAGCACAGAGTTGTCCTCTCCTTTGGTACTGATCACACTGAATTTGGATCTACTATGTGACTGGCTTTGGCCATTTAATCATGAGGGTATTGATGTGTGTCACATCTGCCAGGCTCTATTTAAAAGCTGGAGAATGCTGATGTCCATCACCAAGAAGACTATATAGTATGAGATGGTGGAGGCTACATCAGCTCTAGCACCTGTTTGATATTTGGGGGTGGGGCTTTTGGAAGACAATTAGGTCATAAGGTAGAGCCCTCATGAATGTAATTAGGGCTTCTTTAAATTAGACATGTAGAAAGAGTGAGAATTAAGACCCGGAGATTTGGAGGATCGTTTTGTACTTCAGTATAAATTAACCAGTTGTCTTAATTGGACTGCTATAACTAAATACCATAAACTAGGTAGATTACAAACAACAGAAAAGTACTTCTCACGGTTCTGAAGGATGGAAGTCTGAGATCAGAGTGCCAACATTGTTGAGTTCTGGTAAGTGTCCTTTTTGATGCTGTGGACTATTCACTTTTCACTGTATCCTCATAATGGCAGGAAAAAGAGCTAGTTAGCTCTTTGGCTTTTTCTTATAGAGGCCCTAATTGCATTCATGGGGACTCTACCTCATGACCTAATTGTCTTCCAAAAACCCCACCCCCAAATATCGTCACACTGAGATTTGGGTTTCAACATCTGAATTGGGGAAAGTGGGGAGGGGCACAAACTTTCAGTCTATAACCGTAATCTCACATGATACATTCTCTATCAGGAGAAGATGGTAATTCTTAATATTGTATATGAATCTCTTAATAATCTACCCATTTCCTACTTCTTATAATCTGCCAGAAGAACATTACTCTTCATATATACAGAATGACTTTAAGTCCATCCATCATGCTATGTTTATGTCTCTTAACATGTTTACATTCATGCATGATCTTTCTACTGAAGTGCATTTCTTACCATTCCTTGCCTCGCTTAGTGGTCCCACTAGATCACCTTATTCACACAAAAACAGTGCCGTCTTAAAGCCAGTCCATATCAGTCCATGAGAGCCAAGTGTGAAATTTTCAGCAACTTTGCAATCCAGTTTTTAAACAGTTTAAGAATTAATTATATAACTTATAATTAAATAAGTTGCATTAAAAATAAAATAAATACTCAAAACTCTCCTTTTTTCCTAATTTTACTATTTTCCATGTCTTCAGCTTGTGTCTATTTTATATGTATGTTGAAAATAATTATACGCTATATTACTATGTATCTCTTCCCAACCCCCAGTTCAATGACATCAGTTTGGCAGCTTGAAATTATTCGTGGTGATAATATTCACACCACAGATATCAAACAAATACTACAGAACAGGGATGAATTATAATGTATTGTCTAGGTTTAGGGAAGTGTTGGAGAAAATGTTAATAGAGTACATTAAACTTAAAAGTCTTCAGTTATTACAATGGAAATACACACAAATAACACCAAAAATATTGGAGACATATTGTCCCAGTATTCAAAAAAACACTATCCAGCTTAGCAAAATAGTTATTCACATCCCTATGAACAAGCACAGTTCTGACATACATGTTCATTGTTTCACTTTTACCTTTCTTGTTAACATAAAGAAAAATATAAACCAATATTCATAGCAGAACTACACATTGACAGCCCATTGTTAAACATTAACCAGCACACCACTGCACAAAAGTTGCCCCGTTTAGGAAGTTTTTCTTTATAATCTTCTGAGAATTTCTTCATGATAACCTAATTGTTGTCGACTGAATGTTGTATTACCCAAAATTCATGTGTTGAAGTCCTAACCTCCAAAATGACTATTTGGAGATAGGGTCTGTGAGGAGATGATTCAATTAAATGAGATCATAAGGGAGGGGTCCTAATCTAGTAGGGCTGGTGCCCTTATAAGAAAAGAGGGGCATCTGGGTGGCTCAGTCACTTAAGTGTCAACTCTTGATTTTGGCTCAGGTCATGATCTCAGGGTTGTGGGATCGAGCTCCACGTTGGGCTCCACACTGGGCATAGAGCCTGCTTGGGATTCTTTTCCTCCCTCTCCCACCATCTTTCCTTTCCCTCTCTCGCACTTTTAAAAGAAAAAAAAAAAAAAAAGAGGCACCAGAACCCTCTCTCTCTACCACGTGAGGACATAGTGAAAAAGCAGCTGTCTATAAGCCAGAAAGGAGGTGTTGCTGGGAACCTAACTGGCCAGCACCTTGATTTTGGACTTCCCAGGTGGCAGAAATGTGACAAAAAAATATCTGTCATTTAAACCACCAAGTCAATGGTATTTTGTTATGGCAGTCTGGCCAGACTAAGATACTAACCCAATCTGAGCAAATGTGCTTCCTAACTGCTCTTATTGCTCCCTTGCATAATATTACCAGAGAACCTATTATACTCCAGTATAAATATTTCTATTAGTCACAGCCAGTTCAAACAGTTATTGGTTATATACTGTGTAGGAAGTACTTTCTAGATGCTGGAGAAGCAGCTTTAAGCAAGTAAAAAAGTTCTTTGCTCTTATGGAGATTATACTCTGGTGTAGGGAGACAAAATAAATGAATAAGATCAATAACAATAAGATCACTTATGGGAATGATAAGAAAATAAAGCAAAATTCGATAATGTTAAAGAAAGTGATTATGAAGAGAGGGAAATTTATATATCAGGTGGTGATGATTTGTTCTTTGAAATGAACACCGTGGTTTGCTCTCCGGATTCCCAACTTTCTACTTTCAGCAATGAAACCTTCCTTCTTTTGGCCTTTGAGAATGTTAGAAACTGCCTTTTCACAGTTGAATCTCCCTTGAAACATTAACCTTAGTTGAAGTGAATTGCCTCCATATAGGAAAACTCCCTTCCTTGTGGACAGCACATCTACAATGACTGGACAGAAAACAGTTGAAAGGGCCTGGCCTTCTTGTTTCAATTTAGGCAGTTCTGCATGGTTATCCCAGCTTCAGAGCTCCCTGTGAGATTGGCTGAGGCTTATGTATTACTGCATCAGCAACCAAATTTTTCCTGTATGACTGCATCAGCAGCTGACTTCTTCCTCTGCCCAATCTTGCGTCCTTAATTCCCCACAGCTGTTAATCCTGAAAATATTTCTCACCAATATTCCTACATGCAAATATCTCTGTGTCAGAGTTTAATGGATAATTCAACTAGCAGTAGTTAAAAACAGAAGTGATCCAAATAAACAGGTGTTAGAATGGAATATTTGACCTTGATTAATCACTGACCAGCTGGCAAAGAGGTTCCTTTCACTGGGGGTAGGTAGACCATGGACAGCTCTTGGCATGGGGTGGTGTTGATAGGTGCAATTATTGAAACTTCCATTGTGGTGAACTAAGATCATACACCAGTAGCAGAAAACTCACTAGCTTGTGTGAAGTAGGAGGTATCTTGAAATATAGGGAAAATGTCATCATGAGGACAATAGAATTGGATGGCTGTTACTGAGGACAATTGACATAGTAAAGAAGGATAACAAAAGACTGAGGGTGACTGATCGGCACTTAAATACTGTGTGTGGATATCATGAGCCATCCTGGCAGTATGAGTAGACTCTCAGGAAGTCAGAGCACAGAAAAAGCTGAGCATCAGGCTTATAACATTAGAAAACACCTGAGTTATCACATGAGAAAACTCCTGAGAAGGTTAAATTTTCAATCTAGGCTTATCTGTTATAAAAAGTCAAGGCACTGGGGCGCCTGGGTGGCTCAGCCGGTTAAGCGTCTGCCTTCGGCTCAGGTCATGATTCCAGTCCCGCATCAGGCTCCCTGCTCAGTGGGGAGTCTGCTTGTCCCTCCCCCACTGTCCCTCCGCCTATTCATGTGAGCGCGCGCTCTCTCTCACAAATAAATAAAAATCTTAAAAAAAAAAAAAGTCAAGGCACTAATTGGAAAGGAATAGGGAACTAAGAGATTGAATGAACACTTATGTTTGAAGCGATTCAAAATAAAAAATCTCAAAGATTTATCCGACCCCCTCTGTCTGCAGAAGTGTTAAAATCCTATGGGTTAACTGCTAAAAGAGTTTAACTTATATGAAGAGGTTGCCTTCTATGACAACACACTCCTCGCTTAGAGTCTGCCCCTACTTCCCGTCCTGACCACCAGAATAAAACTAGGAGGAAGATATAGCATAAGCCAGAGTATGCTGAGAGAAAAGGAATTACTTCACAAAATGGGAGAAGTAACAAGTCACCATTCATCAGAAGAAAGTGAGAGAATATGGTTGCAATTAGATTCTGAGAATTCTGCATCAAGGGAAACAAAACATAAAGATAGGGAAACAGTTATCACATTAGGAGTACTCTTCCAGGACACAGTACTTAATACTTTGGCTAGTACTCTCCAGACATGGTATAAACTCATTACTAGGATTGTTCTTAGAAATTTGGAGAAAGCAAGTGAAATAGGAATTCCAGAACTGCTATGGCAGATATTAGAAGTATGATTAAAAATATTTGGAGATACTGTTAAAGGGTACAAGCTTGCAACTGGGAGATGAATAAGTTCTGGAAATCAGATGAACAGCATAGTGATTACAGTCAACAGTGTTATATGTAAATAATAAAAATAAAATAAAATAATAAAATAAAATGAAATAATAAAATAAAATAGGGATGCCTAGGTGGCTCAGTTGGTTGAGCGTCTGCCTTTGTCTTGGGTCGTTATCCCAGGGTCCTGGGATCGAATCCTGCATCAGGCTCCTCGCTCAGCAGGGAGCCTGCTTCTCCCTCTGCCTGCTGTTCCCCCTGCTCATGCTCTCTGTCTCTCTCTCCCTCTCTGACAAATAAATAAAATCTTTTTAAAAAAATAAATAAAAATAAAATATAAAATAAAATACTTGGAGAATTGAGATGCAGAAGTGAAATACAAATTGTTTCATGGAAAAGCGCCAAAGGATATTCCATTTACCAAAGTAATAAAAAATGCAATAGTGAGTGAGGCAAGAGTATCACTGAGAAGCTCAGAGGTTTCTGTCTTCTATAGATTAGGACTGAGAATGGAAATTATGATACACAACTCTGTTCTATGGTAGCAATAAGAATAATAGTGTCCTGGTAGCTCAGAGGCTAGATGGCAGCACTTAACCATCAGAGAAAGGTAAGCACAATTATCAAGATGAGAAAGGGACGATGGAAGGGAGAGAGGTGAATAAATAACTATGGAGATAGTTAACAGAACACAATTGTCTGCTGGGGCAAAAATGATGGCCCCAGTCAAAAAAAACAGGATTGCTCAGGGAGCCTGGGTGGTGCAGTCAGTTAGCAACTGACTCTTGGTTTTGGCTCAGGCAGTGATTTCAGGGTTGTGAGATAGAGCCCTGCATCTGGCTCCATCTTCAGAGTGGAATCTACTGGAGATTCTCTCTCTCCCTCTCTGCCCCTCCTGCTCATTCTCTCTCTCTCTCTCTCTCTCTCTCTCTCTCTCTAATAAATAATTTTTTAAAAGGGATTGCTCAATCTACCAAATTTTTAAAAAAATAAAGTATAAAAAAATGGGACGATCAGGAGGCTGAAAATAACCACTCCAATTAAAAGCTATATTCTTCACCCAGTATTCTAAATATTGTAAACTTGGGACCTGCTGGCTAAAAGAGAAGCCAGTCCCCTAGGTGAAAGAAAAATCCTGCAACACTATGTGAAAGTGTATATGGTCATACTCCTTCCTGATAGGACCCTACAGTTAATTGTTTATATAACCAGCACTAATAAAAGAGTTCAATTTTCAAAGGGTCCAGTTTACATTGATAACCAGAGATCCTACTATTAGAATATAGCTAATGGGAGTTCAAGTAATAGTGACTTGGAACAGGTTGGGCTCACACTGAGTCCATTGGGTGCAAGGACTTACGGCTACTTCCACTTTCCACACATACACACACACAAAATGTGTAATTTGCATGGACATTGGTAATAGTTGGAAGAAAGCCCCTATTGGTTCCTTGGCTAGTAGGGTGAAATTTCTAGTAGGGAAGAAGGGCAAGTAGAAACATCAGTAATTGCTGCTCCCTACCCACGATATTATATCAAAAGGAATATACTATTGTAGAACAGGAATAAATATCAGAGATTAAAGATATTCTTAAAGACGTAAGTGATACTGGTTATATTTCCCATTAAATCTTACTTTTGCCAGTCTGGCCCTTACCAAAAAACATTCTGGGGAATAAAAGTAGATGAATGTCAACTCAAGGAAATCATAGATCCAATTACAGCCTCTATTCCAATATAGTATATTTGCTAAAGTAGGTTGGCAATGCCTCAGCTATATGTTCGGTGGATGGACACTGGTCTGGCAGCAGCAGATTTTTTTCCCCATACCTATGATAAAACCAGGCTTCAAAGATTACATTCTTGTGAAATATAAAACACTGTAAATTTATGTTAACTCTCATGCCCACTGTCATAAAAGAGTCAAGAGATTTGGATCAACTGTATGTGACAGAATATCACATTGTTTCACTGCACTGTAGTGATCAGGTTAATTGATCAAACTAGAAAGTAGCAAGAGTGTTGGGGCAGAGGTCATGAGATAAAACTTTCTGTTTTAGGTGCCATGGAGCATGCCTGGACTTACCTCCAAAATAAAGGACCGGTTATTGCACTTAGCTCCATCTACCACAGAGAAGGAAACAGGCTTAAATAGAGAAATCTTTTCTTACTAATATTTCAGGGTGCATCTCTTTATATTTTGAAGAGAATGGATTGTAACATACAATAATGGAAACCTAGAAATCAATTATTACATAATTCTATTTTAGAAATATTGGGAAGATGTCTTGGATGCAACAATGGAAATGTAGAGAAGTGGAAAATGTATGATACATTTTAGGGGCTTAACTGAAAGGCTTTCTATTATATTTAATATAGTACATCAGATAAATAAGAGATCAAGGATGCTATACAAATTCTTAAATTCGTGTTTTCTGTTGATACAGGTGATACCTACTAAAACACAGAAAACTTGAAGAAATATTTAGAGCATGTTAAATTTAATTTACTTAAGGAACATCCAAGTGGAAATAATATTGAAGAATTAAATAGCTAAATATGAATTGGGATATACATATATATGATGTGGAATCCACGTGGAATCCTAAACACATATTTACTACTGAAATTCAGAAGCCTGAAAGAGCTCGCTTTACTTAGCGAAAGGAGGGAGTTCAAGAATGACTTTTTTATTATTGCAACAAAGTTTGGTAAAACGAATAGAATGAGCAAGGGATTCTAAGAAAGGACAGCCAGTAAGAAAACAATGCAGGGTTATAGAATTCAAGACAGATAATATGTTTAAAGATAAATGGAGAAATAAACTATGTTCAGCTTAGTTAACAGGTGGAGTAAAATATGAACAAAAACCTGATCATGGGATTTGATATTGAGAATTTCACTTTTAAGTTTAGTTCAACAGTGGGGAGAAAAAGCCAGATTATAAACATTTAGAGAATTGTCATTGACTGAAGTCAAGTTAAAGACAGCAATGACCATTCTTTGGAAGCATTTCTATATAAAACGGGAGTTATTGATATGGGAGATTGTATAAATGTCAGGATAAGAAAAGCTTTCTAATTCTGCTTCTTTTCAAATGTGGAGAACTAGCACCTGTTTATATGCTGTTTGAAATAATTCAGTAAATAAAGGCAAAGAAAGAAAGAGATAGAGAATAATTATAGAACCACGTCCTTTCAACAGCTAAATGGGATGGGATCCAGAGAAAAAGAGTGGAAGTATCACAATTCCTATTATAATATTAACAGGAAACAAATCAACTGCAAGTTAATGTCCCTCCTCCTGGTCATACTTTCTATAATGAATCATTTTCCTATGGTATTATGTATATATAGTTCAATTTTATATTCTCTGTCTTAAAACCCACACTGAAGGAATTTAAACATTTTGTCTTTATTCTACTCTCATGGATTCTATTTGTTTATAGTTCCTCTGAACAAACAATGGTATCCACCTACACACTGCATCAAGATACTTCATGTCGCCAATAAAACTATTTTTTATTCTCAAAAATGTGTAAGTTCTTTTTTCTACTTCCGTTTTTCTTTCCATTTATTGCAGTGTTTTATTTCTTCCAATTGTTCCTCCAGATATTTGAATATTGATTCTGCTTGCTTGCACCATATTCCATTTCCCAGTATCCCTCTGTCCCCATATATAATAGAGTCACTACAGAAGACTGTCCCATAGAAGTGGTTTGTAATGAGCGTGGCCTTCACATTCATGCACTGTTTTCTAGAATCTCACTGTAGGAAGGCTTTCACTTGCCATTCGATTTTGTGCAAGACATATTGATGTCAAAGAATAATGTTTTCTAAAAAGTTAGACTGTCAAAGTTGAGGAACTTTCAATCTTAGAAAAGAATGGATAGACAACCATTTGACTAGGTGGCTTAGTCTAAAATGTAATCTTGGAGATTTATACTGCAAGGATAATACAATATATGAAGACTCTGGATTTCTTTACATGCTCTTCTGATAATATAACTGTTCCAGCTTTCAAACATGGTAAACTCTCCAAAAGACAATTGACTTTATATTGTTCACAGTAAAAACTGCTTCTTCCTTTCAGCATATTGCTAGTCATTTCTTAAATAAATTAGTAAGAAGCTAACTTTGCAAGCAAATAAAAAACACAGGGCTTCTTCCCTAATAAATGTTTTCTAGAAAGAAAGGATTTAAACAGTATATGATACATTTTTTTATGAAATTTACTGCATTTCATGACTATTCAAAAACCTTTACTAAAATACAGTTTATTGTTACTTAAATGATTTGATAATGTTGTTTAAATAAAGCATTGTCTGTAGCCTTTATAATTTTACTTGTACATTTATAGTCATCCAAGAAAAATATAATTTCACAATGAAATTTTGAAATTTCAAAAAGATCTATAATTCTAAATATATTTGAGGTAGTGAGAATGCTACATTTTCTGACAAAGTCATTCCAACTATACCAAATATCATGTAAAATCAAAGTAAGATGGATTAATTTTATTCAAAAAGATGTACAGTACTCTGTGTAAGTAGAGATCTTTAAATGGACCAACATAACAAGTTGGCCATTAAAGATCTTTACTTACAAGAAATGTCTTGGATCACTGAATTGTCCTTAGTTTTACAACACATAAAAAGGACGATTATGGCATAATACATTGTTATTATGTGAATTCAGATCACATTTTGGATGTTCATTCACTTTTTATTTCCCTGGGTTTTATTCTTTCCCTCCTCTTTGTGGCACATCTTATTTATCTCTACAAAATCCCGGTGAAGGTGGTATTCCTTAAGGCAGTTATGTTCTCTTCACTACTCTGAACCAAGAAAATCTGTTTTCTGACAAACACTGCATTTAACTTCAATTCTAGACAATCGAAATGATCCTGGTTACAATGATTACATTATGACTAAGTCTAGGAGCAAATATCGATATAAATATTGGACCGTGAATGATTATATAATTCTAAATTTAATTGGAATTGGTGGGAATGTGTGTGTGCATGTATCTTCATCTGCATCTCAGGCTCTAGGAATACCACGTTGCCTCCCGTCCATGTATGATAAATAAACTCTGTTCAGAGATCCTTTTGAGAACAGTTCTCTCACAATTCTTTTAGGAGCTTTTCTTTTTCTTTTTTTTTTTTTTTTTTTAAGATTTTATTTATTTATTTGACAGAGAGAGAGGGAACACAAGCAAGGGGAGCAGCAGAGGGAGAAGCAGGCCTCCCGCGGAGCAGGGAGCCCAATGCGGGGCTCGATCCCAGGACCCTGGGATCATGACCTGAGCTGAAGGCAGATGCTTAACGACTGAGCCACCCAGGTGCCACCTCTTTTAGGAGCTTTTCTATGATACTGGGGAAAAAAAAATGATTTGCTGGCATTATACAAATCACGGAAATTTTTAAAGGTGATGTTTTGTAGAATTAAATCATAGCTAAATGCATCAGACAGTACAACATATGAGAAAAACAGCAATATTTAATATCTACTATTCTTGGTATGGTAAAAATGATAGGTTTATATCTTCTTTCCTCACCATAATATTAAACGTGTATTACTCCTTAAAATGATACATGTTTTTAAAAAACTTTTTCTTAAATTTTTATCTTTGGTGGATTTGATTTCAATTTAATAACTCACTGACCATTTTGTCTGAAGCTACATAACTGTGAAAATAAAGATGTTTCTAACGTTTTCTTCTACAACTTTTAATAAAGTAGAATTCCAATTGATGTGAGAGATAATTAAAACAAACACTATACTACTAAATCATGTGGACAAAGTCTTTGCTAGGTTAAAATAAGGAATTAGGTATTTTTAATGCTTCAAACTTTAGCAAAATATAATAATCTGTCCCATATATATATGCAAGGGCTATTTTTGCAATCCAGTTTTCTTTTGAAATCGATACATACTTCAATTTAATATTGCTGAAATGGTCAAGGGTAATTTCTACAAATCAAATCATTTTAAAAAATAATTCATCAATATAACAAATATTTATTACCATATCCCAGTATGAAATCATCTCCGAATAGGAACAATTTTAACTCACTGTAAAATCTTTTCTCCTTTACTTTCATCTTTTTTCTTTTTCTCTCTTCCTTTCTCCCTTTTTTCCTACTTCAGTCTCTTTCATTCTTTCTTTTCTTTTTTTTTTTTTTTTTTTTTTTTGAAAGAGGTTAGAATTCCTGACGGCAAAGAGGATAGGCAGCCAAGTAAAAAATGCATGGACTATGAAGAGAAAATATTGATATTCGGATAAATCCTAAACAGTATTGTAAGCTAAGTCGACATTAAGTAGACAGAAGGTGACTAGGACATAGAAGTGAAGAAACAGGGCAAAATCAAAAATTCATGAGCTAGCATTGATGGAATATAGTTTTCATTGGCTGAAGGGTCATGTTGAAATGAGGGTACAGATTATAACAAATCCTGGTGTCATTATAAGGAATTTTGCTTTTAATATGAAAAGAATATGGGAGGGGCATCGGGGTGGCTCAGTCGGTTAAGTGTCTGACTTTGGTTCAGGTCATGATCTCATGGGTTGTGGGATAGAGCCCCGTGTCAGGCTCCCTGCTCCATGGGGGGTCTGTTTGTCTCTCACCTTCCCCGTCTGTCCCTCACCTCGTTTGTGCTCAATCTCTATCTCTCTCTCAAATAAATAAATAAATAAATAAATAAATAAATAAATAAATAAATAAATAATATCTTTAAAAAAAAGAAAAGAACATGGGAAAAGCATAGGATTGTAAGAAGGAAAATTGCAAGGTTATAATTGTTTTTGAAGAAAATCTCTGGCTCTATATTTAGTAAATTGTAAAATGCCTGTGAAAAGTTCTCTATAAAAATAGAAACAAATTTCAGAGACTAAAATATTACAAAGTAACAGAAAAAACAAATAAAGATTAAAAAATAATTTTAAAATAGGCACAAATATCCACACACATAGGTGTATACACATAAACATTATTGTATTTCCTTTATAGGGAAATAAAATTATTTTCCCTCTACTAAGTAAATTCTTTCAATTTTTAATTTTTAAAAATAACAAGAGTATTTATCTTTATTACCTTCATTTAAGATAACATGTATACAGTTCCAAAATCCATTTGTCCAATACAGACTTTTCTACCAAAACACGATTTTCCAGCCTCATAAAGGCATATTACCCTGCTTTTCTCATATTTCAAATACAATTTGTTCCAAACAGGATTCTCATTCATGACATCCACAAAAGCTATTTCCAACAATTTCTTATATCCTCCACTACTATCCTCCCAGTCTACAAACAATAAATCTTACAATCTTCAGATTTTCTTTTTCTCAGTTTGCTATAAGTTCAGTCAAGAAATCCTTTTGAATCTATCCTTAATGGATTTTAATTGTTTCTTTTGTTCATTCACCTTGGTGAATTAGAACAAATTTATGTTGTCAATATACTATTTTCCATAGCTTCTATAATTACTGATGGAACTGGGTTAGACTCAGTATTCTAAGTTCTACCACTTCTTCACTCTATCCTCCATGTTACTGTCAGTCCAGTATCCAAAACACAGACCACCGTATCTACTTCCTATTTACATCCTCTCAGTTCTCTATTGTTCTCAGAAATAAGATTTCTCAGAGTATCCTCTGAAGTTTATTATCATCTGGAGCTCTCTTAACTCCTTAGCTTTATAATGTCACTATTCTTCCCATACCTGTGTTTTGGTAATAGTAAGCTAACTGCACTTTATCTAATTTGGTACTTGTTTTGGCTTCATTTCTTAGCATATGTTCTTCCTTTGACCAAAATCTCCCTTTACTTCCTTCTTATTCATTTAGCTAAAAAGGTACTTATCCTCTAAGGTTCGATTATAAATATACTCCCCTCCCACAATACTTTCAGAACCACTTCAAGTTAAGTATATTTTCTATGTGCCCCAATAGAACTTTAAGGCTACAAGTGGAGCTGTTCGATATCTTATTAAATAAATCACAATGCAATTTTAAGTACCCTCAGGCCATTTTTTTCTTCTCATTTATTAATATTTTGTAGACTTCTATCACTTCTATCCTTTGAAGTCTATTCTGAATCAATTGTAAGGACACAAATATCACCCTTTAAAGTACTTTCAAAAGTATTTCTTTTAAAATTCGTAAGACGTGGGTGCCTGGGTGGCTCAGTTGGTTGAGCGACTGCCTTCGGCTCAGGTCATGATCCTGGAGTCCCAGGATCGAGTCCCACATCGGGCTCCCTGCTCGGCAGGGAGTCTGCTTCTCCCTCTGACCCTCCTCCCTCTCATGCTCTCTGTCTCTCATTCTCTCTGTCTCAAATAAATAAATAAAATCTTAAAAAAAATAAAAATTAATAAAAAAAATAAAATTCGTAAGACAAACACAAGTCAGTCTTTATGCCTGCCCACAACCCTGTTTTCAAGTGTTCTGACATCTTCAGAAAGCGTTTCCTGAAAAAGAAACCTGAGACAGTGTTTAATAAGAAAAGAAGGGTAATGCAAGTTTAAAAAAGATGAAAACTGCCTGCAGTTAGAAATAACCTCTCTATTCTTTGCAGTCGGTTGCACACATAGACAATCTCTAATTTATATTGTTGCATTTTTGCAAGTGTATCCTTTTTCCTAGAAGACATGCATTCCTTGATAGACTTCATACTACTAATCACAGATTAATTGTGGGAAACAGAACGCCGCAACAACCACTGGGGGGTGCATGTTCGCTCAGACTCCAAGATCTCTGAGAAAACTCGAGATTGCTGGGTTAAAAATAACCCGAAAGGATCAGAGTGAAATGCCCTTGGAACGTGTGTGGTCGGTGCTAAAGTACCAGCAGAAGATGTTTCGTAGATAGGAAGCCAGCTGTAAACAGGCTGGGCACTCCCCTCTGTTCCTTTATTCTGTTTTAAAGATTCTTACGTGCTTGACTAATCCTGTATACCTGGAAGAATGGGCCTTAGTACGTCCCAGCTATAAACCATTATAGATCTGTATCACTGTAGAAGGTATGAAAGAGGATGGAAAATAAACCTCGGCACGTGGGGCCGCTCGCTCGGGGTCCCCTGAGCCTCGCTATACTGTCGTCTCTTTTTCTGAGTTCCTTTGCCGCCCCAGGTCCCCGACTTTCTGAGGTCGACAATTAATCTATATAAAATATCCTTATGTCTACCCCTGAAGTCCCCTGAAAAACCCTAAAGTGTATATAAAGTTTTATATCTGCATGATCTTAGTAAACTTAGGCCATTCAAATTTAAGCATTAAATGATGAAGCACATCATAAAATGAGACATAAGAAGTGAAACTCATTATTTTGGATATCATGCCCTGTTTAAAATAATTTTGTTAAAAATTCTACTAAACTAGAATAAAGGCTCATTGAATTTTAGCCAATAACCAAATAATAACTAAATAATTTTTAATTGAGATATAATTGAAATGTAACATGTGTAAGTTTAAGGCATGCAGCATGATTTGATACATTTATATATTACAATGTGATTACCACCATAGCATTAGCTAACACCTCTATCACATTACATAATCATTTCTTTGTTGTGGGAAGAACAATGGAGATATAGTCTCTCAGCAACTTTGAAGTTTATAACACAGTATTGTTGACTATAATCACTATGCTGTGCATTAGATCTCATAACTTATTTATCTAGTAGTTGCTGGTCTATATCATTAAACAACATCTCCCCTATCCCCTACCACTCAATCCCTGGTAACCACGTTTTCTACTCTCTGTTTACATGAGTGTGGCTTTTTTAGATTCCACATACATGTGATATGAGAATTTTTGAAGTAAAAAGTTAACATGCATTTTTTTTCTCCCCAGAGATAATGACTTTATAAGAGATATACCATATCATTTCAGTTATAAGATTAATTTAATTTTAGCTATATGTTATATTAGCAGACTGGACATTTAGTAGCCTAAGATCCCTTCAACAACCTGTTACTTACACAGACTTGCATTTCAATCTTAAGACCATAGCAGTGTTTTATGGATATTCCATGCTGAATCACACTGAGCCTATGAGAGCAAATAGAGAATTTATTACAGTATAGCTATGTAGTCAGTCAATAAATCTAGACTATTGCTCTGGTAGACTTTTGAAGGACCAACTACACTGGACAGTGTCTTCATATCTCATATATTTCCTGGTCGACAAAATGCATATTTCTAAATTGCAATCAGCCTACATAAAATATTCTTATATCTAACCCTAAAGCTGCAACTGACCTAAGTGAATTTGATCTTTTTAGAATATCCAAATGTTAAAATGAATTAGTGCATAATGCAAGACAGATTTTTTTTTGCATATAAGTCACTTTTTTGGCAGTAACATAATGAAGCATATTGATTCATGTTGTTTTTTTGCAATAATATGTGAATTCCATATCAAATTTTTTTTAAAGATTTTATTTTTTTATTTATTTGACAGAGAGAGACACAGCGAGAGAGGGAACACAAGCAGGGGGAGTGGGAGAGGGAGAAGCAGGCTTCCCGCCGAGCAGGGAGCCCGATGTGGGGCTTGATCCCAGGACCCTGAGATCATGACCTGAGCCAAAGGCAGACGCTTAACAGCTGAGCCACCCAGGCACCCCCCATATCAAATTTATTGTTCACACTTCTGTGAAAGTGATTAAATGGTGATTATTAACATAAAATCTACATCTTCATATAACTTTGGTTGTGACTTTTCTATTTGTTTAGTGTCTATTAAAAATATAAAATGATATAAATGACAGGCTCAGGGAATGAGATTTAATCTTTTAGTACCACAAAAGATAATCAATGAATTAAAAAATATTAAATATAAGAAATGGCTCTGTATCATGTATTGACATTAATAAATAATTCTGCTTTACCATGTGATACTTTGGAAAACTGTGTTTCCCATTGTATATTTTATCAATAAGAAAATCTCAGGTTGAATACCACTGAATGAATTAAATATATACCATTATTCTTCAGTACTAATCAGTTAGAATATTATTACTTTTGTATAAGAATAAATCATTGAAACTAAAATACATAAACACCAATACTGAGTGTGCAATCAATAATTTTGTTTTACAGTTTTAAATAAAATCCTCCTAAAGCATAAAGAGTGGAAAATGACATATGTAAGGTAAGATATGAAAAATACCAAATGAAACATTTTAAAATAGTTGATATAAGATTTAATAGACCTTTACAGGATCCTACCGTGGAGAGTACAGCAACCTCCATATTCTCAGCGTTGCTTTAGTAGGTGGATTCAAGTATTTGAACAACCTTTTGTGATATAATTGGACCTCTGTGCTCTCACCATTTTGTACACGAATCTAAACTTAATTCTTGGGTGCCTGGGTGGCTCAGATGGTTAAGCGTCTGCTTTCGGCTCAGGTCATGATCCCAGGGTCCTGGGATCAAGTCCCGCATCGGACTCCCTGCTCAGCAGGGAGCCTGCTTCTGCCTCTCTCTCTCTCTCTCTCTCTCCCTGTCTCTCATGAATAAATAAATAAAATCTAAAAAATAAATAAATAAATAAATAATAAACTTAATTCTTTAGACTAAATACATTACCATCATTTCATTATTTATTAATAGAAGAGGGTAAATACATCCATGAAAAAGTGTTTCAAATAATCATTTTAGCCTTCATTCACACTTTGATTGTGGAGCAATAGAGCTGAGGTTCAATTTTTTTTCCCTTTTCACATCTATGAAATCTCAGCAAGTTACTTAACAATCCCATGACTCAGTTTCCTCATATGTAACAGAATAGTTATACCTGACATAGATTTTTATGACGATACAATGATTTATTACTTAGAAAATTTTCTGAACAGTTTGTAAATCTTAATATGTGCATGAATATGTCAGTGTTTCCATTCTCTTCGCTGAAGATAATTCAGTCCAATCTCAAACATTTAGATCATGAATTTTTAACTTGAGGTCTATGGAGTTTGTGGGTAGAATTCAGGGGTTCTGTGTATTTGTCTTAGGAAAAAGTACATTTTTGAAATCAGATACTTTTTTTAGGGTTTTATTTATTTATTTATTTAAGAGAGAGAGAGAGAAAAAAAAAAAAAAACAGCATGAGAGGGGAGAGGGTCAGAGGGAGAAACAGGCTCCCCACTGAGCAAGAAGCCCGATGTGGGACTCCATCCCAGGACTCTGGGATCATGACCTGAGCCGAAGGCAGTCACTTAACAAACTGAGCCACCCAGGTTCCCGAAATCAGATACTTTTATTTGATATTATAGTTATGCATATATCTAAAAAAATACCATTTATAGGCATCATAATTGCAAAATCGCAGTAGTTATTTTGATCAGGAAAAGAGCAGTGATTATCATTTTGCTGTCTACAGATGCTTGTGGACTACGACTGGCCATCTATTGAGTTACTTTGAGCCTAGCAGTTATTCGGTCACAGAACACTTAGATTCTGGGTTCTCCATTGTTGACCTAAACAAAGAAGTTGCTTTAAAGCATTGCCCATTGACAATCATCTGTCAATAGTATGTAGAAGGAAGGTAATCAATGACCAGCCTGGAGTTTAATGTTAAGCAATTACAGTCTACACTGACCTGTCTTAAAACATAAAATGTAACTTGCTTAAATTGAGAGTTTTCTTATTTATTCTGTTAATTGGTAAACACCTATAATGTCATAATTTATAAAATATGTAACTAGCTCAATATACTTCCTTCCTTCATAATATTATGCATATGTATTTTATTTAAGCATTTAAAAATATTATTTTGACAAGTAGTCAATAGACAATAACAGATTTCCAGAGTGGGCCATGACACACACACACACACATACACACACACACAAATAATTTCAGAATATATCTTCTATGTAGTTTGTACACGCTAAAATGAAACCTCCTTCATAAATTCTTCACAGTTTTCCCCCATACAGATAATAACAGTAGCTATTATTGTTAAGTGCCTTACTATGTGCCAGGCAGGCACTTAAATATACTCTTCTAATAAACCTGTGCAGCGATTTTGCAGGCCATTTATTTTCATCCTCAGTTTAAATTGTTCCATAGAGGAACGCCTGGGTGGCTCAGTCGTTAAGCGTCTGCCTTCAGCTCAGGTCATGGTCCCAGGGTCCTGGGATCGAGCCCCGCATCGGGCTCCCTGCTCCACGGGAAGCCTGCTTCTCCCTCTCCCTCTCCCCTTGCTTGTGTCCCCTCTCTCACTGTCTCTCTGTCAAATAGATAAATACAATCTTTAAAAAAATAAATAAATAAATTGTAGACCATAGAATTTAAATAAAATGTCAAGGCTCTCCAGAAATCATGATTTTCTTATAAAACAATTTTTCTATATATTCTGTTCCTGTTTCATTTCTCTGTGGCTGTTTTATCCGTATTGCTTCTAGTCAATTGTAAGGCTCCATATTCTTTCTCAACATGCCTTTAAAAAACAAAACAAAACAAAAAAAACATGCCTTGTGGCATTCGGCACAGGTATTTATACGTAGTGGGTACTCACTACATATTTATTGGCCAAATCAAAGCATGGACTTTAAAGGGGAGAAGCAAAGACAAAGGAAAATAATAAAAATGACAATAAAACACTTAAAACTCCTACATTAGATATTTAGAAATTTGAGTATTTTTTGTTAACTCATTTAGATTATGTTAACTATTCCAAGTTTTCTTTTTTAATCTTTGTTTTTGCCTTTTGAATTTGCAAGACCTTAGATAATCATTTCAGAAATACAGGCCAGGCCTCTAACTACTTATTTCTTAATAATAGCATTTCCTTTCTCAAAGAAAATAAAGTATGTTTTGTTCACTGCATAAAAATTCATAATAACAAAAATACTATTTTATAAAATGAGTTATTCTATTACTGGATTCCATTTATTTTCTAAATCAGCCTACTTTTCTTTCTAGGACTTCTTTCTAATGCACTTAATGTAAATAATATATTAGCCTTTTTTTTAGAAGTAATTTCTAAATTGCTCCATAAGAAGCAAATGCTTTTTTTTTTTTTTCTTTTTTCTTTTAAGGACACTGGATAAAAGGTTAAGTAGGTCACAAAGGTCATACAATCTCACAAACCTTGATGTTAAGTCTTAGAAACCCAATCTTTCTGGCATAAATAGCAAATTTTTCTAATAATAGTATTATTTGTTGATTTATTTGCCTTGAACTGGTCACAGTTGAGCACTTTAAAATATCATTTAAATTAAGCTTGGCAAAACAAAAACAAAAACACCTGTGCTTTGTTATTTCTTAAACTTTTCATGTTAAGAAACTAAGGAATTGGTAATTTTAGAAAATTGCTCTGGTTTATAAATTTTATAGAGTCCATGACAGAGTCTGATTTGGCGACTGTCAGTTTGGTCTTTCACAGACATGTTCTTGACCATTAAGCTGGTTTGTCTCTTCAGGAGATTCTGACACATGCCAGACTTCGCTATATCCTTTATAAAAACGTGTTCTTCATTTATTTCTTACAAAAAAATACTGGCATAGTATTTAAACATTTTCTTTCTCTTTTTTCTAGGGCCTTTCTTATGGAATAATTGTTGAATGTTACTATATGCTAGGCAGTACTCTAATTGTGGGAGAGAAAGCAATGCATAAACCATACCCTAATCTTATAGAGTTTGCATTTTAGAGATTTACTCTTCAACCAATTTAGAAGTGTATCATTTAATTACTATATATTTCTACACTCCTGCTATTAACTTCTATTTAGATTTCATTGTGGCCAAAGAATATACCTTATACAATTTCAATCCCTTTAAATTTATCAACATTAGTTTTATAGTATAGTAAATGGTCAAGCTTGGTAAATATACATATGCACTTGGAAAAAAATGTTTATGCTGTAGGTTTTGGAATTAGTGTTCTATAAATACCAATTAGACCAATGTGTTATTCAGGTACATTTTTATTTATATTTATTGTTACTATTATTACCTGATGGTTATATCAATTACTAAGTAGTGTATGATCTTTTACTATGATTGTGGAAATGTTTATTCTTTATTCTTCTTAATTTTATCAGTTTTGCTTCACATATTTTGAGGCTCTCTTATTAAGCATATAATTGATAATTGTCACTTTATTCTGATGAATTTTCCTTTTCATCACTGTGAAATATTCTTATTTATCTCTGGTAATATTCATTTCATCAAAGAATGTTTTTTTCTCAAGTTAATATGCCAACTCCAAGTTGCAAATGCCTTCTCTTTGTTTGTACATAATTTCCCTCCATTTGTTGTAACCTATTTGTGTCTTTATGTTTAAAATGTAAAATTTATATCTAGCTTTTTATATTTTTTTATATTCATTCTCTAACAATCTCTTTCTTTAGTCCTTAGAAGCTGAGTTTCCATTATAATTTCCAACCATTTGAAAAACTTCCTTTAGCATTTCTTATAAAGCAGCTTTATTAGCCTCATATTTTTTATTCCTGAAAATGTCTACTTCACATTCATTCCTGAAGAATACATTCAGTGGGTATAGAATTCTGTGTTGACAGTTTTTTTTTTATTTTTCTTCCCTTAATTTTCTTTTCTCTTTCTTCTTTCCTTCTCTCTTTCTCTCCCGTTTTTTCCTTCTTTCTTTCTTTCATTTTCTTTCTTTCTTTCTTTCTTTCTTTCTTTCTTTCTTTCTTTCTTTCTTTTCTTTTCTTTCTTTCTTTCTTTCTTTCTTTTCTTTTCTTTCTTTCTTTCTTTCCTTCTTTCTTTCACCATTCAAAAATTTTCCCTACATGTAATTTTTCATTTTTTTCTAGTTGCTCTCAAGAGTTTTATCAACTATACTAAAATATTAATTAATTAATACAAGTGTTTTATCTATTCTCCAAAAGTGATGCTACTTTATACTTCCTTTTAGTAGTTGATTTTATGAATATAGGCAGGTTTTTTTGGACTTTATCTTGTTTAGCATATTCTGAGTTTTTTACTTTGTAAATGTATGATATTCACTGTCTTTGGAAGTTTTTATATATATATATATATATATATATATATATATATATATATATATATATATTTTTTTTTTTTTTTAATATGCCCTAATTTTCCCTTCTGGTACTTAGGTTACACATATTTTCATTTCAGATAATATATTTTCTATTTATGAAATTCAATTTGGTACTTTTGTAACACCGTTTTATCTGAGTTATATGTGTAGCCTTTTTCAACCACTGCAGGCGTGTTCTCCTTAACCTCATGAAGCATAATTAAAGAGCTGCTTCCAAGTCTGTTGATTCCACCATCTGGGCCTTCTCAGGGTTGACATCTCTGATGCTTTCTCTTGAAAGTGGGTCATGTTTTCCTAAATCCTTTAATGTCAAGTAATATTTGAAATGTATCTTATTTTATTTATTTATTTATTTATTTTAAAGATTTTATTTATTTATTTGACAGAGAGAGAGATAGCAAGAGCAGGAACACAAGCAGGGGGAGTGGGAGAGGGAGAAGCAGGCTTCCCACCAAACAAGGATCCTGATGTGGGGCTCGATCCCAAGACCCTGGGATCATGACCTGAGCCGAAGGCAGACGCTTAACAACTGAGCCACCCAGGCGCCCCGAAATGTATCTTATTTTAAATACTATGTTATACACACACAGATTCTGTTATAATCATCCAGAGGATATTAATGTTTTTGTGTTAGCAGATAGTCAACCCAGTTGATTCAATCAGTGATGCTGGGTCCTATCTTGTCTTTTGTGGGCAATGGTTCAAATCTCAGTTAACTTTCTCTAAGTCTTTTATATTAGTTTGTATGTACCATGAAAATATAGTATTTCAAGGGCTAGATTAAAATTTGTGTAAATTCATGTGCTGAATTAAGACAATTCTTTCCCCAGCTCTCCTCTTGGAATCCCATTTTCTTCTGTGATCCAGAGTATCCTTTCCCTACTATATTTGGCCAGCAAAATTTCTAAGTTATAACCATGTAGTCTCCATCCTTCTCAGAGAGAGAAAAAACAACACAGGGAAGAAAAAGAGTTAAAATCACCATAATGAAAATTGCTTCTCCAAAATTTGACCATCTTCCAAAATAAACCTAATTTGCATTCTTTCCAGAGTTCTTTAATAGGTTTTTAAAAATTCATTATTTTTATTTAAAAAAAAATGTTCAGAGTTTATAATTGCAATTAGAATGATGCATTAACTATAGGGGGCTTACACTGCCATAGAGCAACCAGGATCTCAGGAAGTAATTTTGTTTTTGTTTTTAAGGTTAATTAAAATTTAAAATAAACCTATTAAGCCTCCTCTTTGATACTTTGCTTAATATAAATCATAATTTCATTCAAGCAAATTAATTCTTAAAAATTATTAGGTTCATAATATTTACTTTGTTCATATTAAAAAGATATAGATTTTATTTAGTCTTGTTGACCTATATTTTTATAAATATATACATAAAAAATAAAGCCTTTTAATTATGTCCAATATGGGTACATAATTATCTCATAAATCCTTGTTTTTTTATTTTTTCTTTTTTTTTTATATTTTCTTATATTTTTGCAGTTGTGAAAGATTGTTACTTACCATTTATTTTCTAAACACTTTACTGGCATAAGGCAAGATTGTGAATTTTGTAGATATTACATTTAGTGGGTTTACTAATTTTTAAAATTTCTAATACTTATAGTTGATGATTTCTGATTTATTTTATTTGCCAGGTATAAAATTGTGTTTTTTTTATCAGTTTGATAAAAATTATTGTGGTATTTTTATCAGGCTTTCTAAATTACTATGTTTATTTTTTTAAATTTGATTTTATATAATTTGCTTTTTCCATGATTAATGATAATTGAGCAATTTTATATAATTTAATTTTACCTTTACATATTATACTGGCCTTTATGATATCTATTAACATCATAATTTATATTATTTTTTTATTTCTTATTGAGATATATTCATATTAATAGTTTGCTTTACATTGAAGCATTCTCTCATGTTGGGGAAGAATGTTCAATCTGCATTACTTATGATTCCTTAATATAACACTTTATCATCTATCCACTGCTAAATTTAATCTGTTTAGAAAATTCATTGATTAGTTGGAAAAGAATTTCTCATAAAAATACAAATCTCTTCCCTTTTTTATTTGCAGTGGGAGGTCCTCAAAGGTCATATGCTCTGCTTTTCACTCTGGCCCATTTTAAAAGGACTGTTCCTGAGGAAAAATCCATTTTTATAGCATCCTCTTCAACACATTTATAACTTTTCAATTCTCAGGTCTAATATTTTAAAAACTTTTTGCCTACAGAAAATCACTAATAAGGTACACATTTAGTTTCACTTCATCTTTTTCTGATCCAGTTTCTCCTTTGGGTCAGAACTTGGGCATACAAGAGGGCTGTTATTTACTGATCCCCATTTTAAAACCAGTTTTTATTATTTTTAAACTTATTGTACTATTAACCCGATGAGTTCTAGTTAACCATCTGTGTGATAGTCTTATTTCTTTAATATAATCAACAAAATTTTATTTATGTTGAAATCAAAATAGAATTGTATATTTTTACATTTTGAAATTGGCTCTCATTGATTATTCATTGAGGATTTTCAAATGTAATTGGGTTATTATATTTTCTTCTCAATCTTGAGTTAATTCAGATTGTTCTCAAATTATTATTTTTTTTCATGTTCTCAAATTATTATATAAACATCTCTGAGGATCTATAAGTAGTCACCATCAATCTTCCATACCCACATGGGATGTGTGAAATAGAAAAGTATGCTATTGGTCCACTGTGGAAACATGCTATTATAATAAATTCAATCTAGTCTGACAAGGTATAAATTAGTATTATAGATAATTGTTGTAATGGTAGCTATTTTTTTCTTCTATCAATAATACAGTCATATTTCACATGTTTAATTCTCTAACTCAATTTGAAATTCAGGTTAGTAACAACTTTCACTGATTATAAATGCTATTTTGGTTTGGCATTTTTCATTCTTTCAAATTAAAGCAATGGAAACTAAAAATCAAAGCATTTGATGTGTTGAAATTACTCTAAAGTGTGCATAGTGATTAAAATCACTGAAAGGCTTTACATTTTATGGGTACTCCACTGTGGGAGCACTTCAGTAATTTTAAATTACTCTTCACTATACAAAGCAATTTAAATTTATTGGAATCGAAATCTGGAAGAGTTCAAATTCTGGGCAATGTTGTGCATACAGCTTGAAAATTACTAAGAGCATTTAATGTTTTTTATAAGCACTCCATTAAAGGTGATCTGAGCTTTGGCATGGAATGATATAGAAAGATTTGGAAGTAGCTAATTTGGAAAACTGAAGTTTTTCGGTAAGTAAACAAATTTGTTATTATTTCACTTTTCAAATATTCATATCATAAATTTAATATATAAAATATAATTTGAAATATTTTTGAAAAGTCTTATTTTCCAGAACTTTCACAATTTATTTCAGGAAAATTAATGGAGTTTCACTGATTATAATTTGTAATGTTCAGGCTAAAGGCCAAGGGAAGTTCAGCAGCATTCTGATTCTATTAAAACCCTGCCACTAAATGATTTTACTATATCTACCATATGTTATATACTACTACAAGGAAGCATATTATTATAATATAATATGAATTATCAGTGTATTTTATATTTCACAAAATATTAATTTGTATATAAAATTATTATTATTATTTTTTTTTGCAAATGTGACTACCTCTTGGGTTAAGAATTCATAGTCTTTTCTTTTTAAAGATTTTATTTATTTGACAGAGAAAGACACAGCAAGAGAGGGAACACAAGCAGGGGGAGGGGCAGAGGGAGAAGCAGGCTTCCTGCTGAGCAGGGAGCCAGATGCGAAGCTTGATCCCAGGACCCTAGGATCATGACCTGAGCTGAAGGCAGACGCTTAACGACTGAGCCACCCAGGTGCCCCAAGAATTCATAATCTTAAATATGAATAACATTTTCAGGGAGAGATACAATTTTCAGAATGATAATGTTTTGTTTAAAAAAGTGTTATTAAGAGCATGCTATCTTATACTTTACCAACATCTTAGCAGTGTGTTTTCTGTCCCTAATGTAATTTCATGCTTACATATAAAACATCATGCTTCATAACAGCAGTAACTAATGCATGTTTTTGTCTACAGATTATAAGATGTGTCTTTTAAAAATGGACCTACCTATGTACAATATCATCACTAACCTTAAAAAATTCTCTTGTTTCACCTTAGTGAAGAAGTAGGCCCTTAAGCATTTTGTCAGCATTTCAAGAGTGATGAATAAGCTGGCTTGAAGTACTTCATGCATGCATTTTAATGATTAGAAGGGACTATAATTCTCCCTAGTCTACCTAAAGTTCCATAGGAACCTAACTCCTGATACTGAACCTGCATTATCTGGTAGGCATCTTTATAAATGAATCTAGAAATGCTGTTCACAGTATTTGCCTCCAGTGACATTCATCCTAATTGAATTGTAAATGAAGCAGTAAGGGTGTAAACCAACCTAAAGCTTTCTTCACTCCTGAAAGGCAGGGAAAAGCCTTAAATATATCCTTTTCATTGCTAGTGACTCTGAAATGACATTGAGAATTGTCCATTCAGAGCTTCTCTTTTTATGGGAAGAGCTTCATTTTAAATCACCTGTATCTTAAAGATATTCACTACCGTGTCTTTGAAACAATAGTAACCTGAGAGTCAAATTCACATATATCATAAGTAATATCTAATAATGTGGTCTATTTATAAAATAACAACCAGTAGTTTAATAAACTATCATAAGTAGCCATAAGTTAAGTGCTTTGACTAAATTTGGAAGATGCAAATACCTCTCAAGGTATCTGGAGACATCCAAATTTATCTTGATTCTGATTTTAGGTGGACAGTCTCTTTTAACACTTTATGAACATGTGAGTCAAATTGGCAGCAGTATTGAGAATCAGTTATGTTTCTGAAATACACATATTTCATTGCTAGAAATCCAACTTGACACCATGAAATTGTGATAGGAAGGAAAAAAATGAATACTTTTGACTTGACTATTAAGAAATAATTTTCATAATTAAACAGAAAGTGATTAAAATGAAAAATAACTATGAAATATTTACTGTAGTTTTTAGAAAAAAACAATGACCATTGTTATATTTTAGTGAACAGAAGATTCAGTTTGATGGAGAAGGGAGCATAGTTTAAGAACCACTAATATCTGTAGACAATCAATTCCTAGCAACTGGGATTCCTTACTTGCCAAACTGGACTATGTCTGACTAGAACTGACTTGTACAATCTTGTCAACACAACCTAACCTCTGTCATTTTGGCAAAGTCAGCGATTTGAAATAATGAAGATAACAAATACAAAAGTATTAGAGTGTCAGAGATAATAAATTAAATCCCATGGAGTATAAAGAAAAAGTAGAAAAATTGAAAAAATGAGAGAGACATTTGACACTAGTTAGAAAAAATACTGTGTTGTGCCTGGGTGGCTCAGTTGGTTAAGTGACTGCCTTCAGCTCAGATCATGATCCTGGAGTCCGAGGATCGAGTCCCGCATTGGGAGTCTGCTTCTCCTTCTGTCCCTCCCCCTTCTCATGCTCTCTCTCTCTCATTCTCTCTCTCTCAAATAAATAAATAAAATCTTTTAAAAAAAGAAAAAAATCCTGTGAAGAGTCTTCTGCTATAATACAATAAGATCCAGGGAAAAGTGCTTTAAATTATTTATGACTAATAAACTAAGAGGAAAAAGACATTAAGTAAAACTGAAGTAAGGAATGCTATGCACTAAATTCTCTCCTGCCAAAATTTATATGTTGAAGTCCTAACTCCTTTTAGCAGTATAGCGTGCCTTCTTTTCAACTAAAAATGATAAGGCATAATAAATGGCAAATAATACAATTTAAAGAGACTGAATAAGCATCAGAACCAGAGTCAGATATGGCAGAAATGGTGGATTTAACAAACTGGAAACTAAAACAAATAAGCAAGCAAACAAAGTATGATTAATACACTAGGGATTCCAAAGGAAAAAAGTGGACAACATGCAAAAATAGATGGGCAATGTAAGTAGAGATGGACATTCTAAGAAAGAACCAAACAAATAACAGAGTTCAAATACACTAAACACAAATGAGAATGTTTTTGACAGGAAAACTTTCAAAATTGAAAGAGAAAACACACTAGGGAAAAAAAAAAGAGAGAGAGAGAAGAGAATATACAAGCCCTGTGGGAGAACTACAAAAGGTAAAACTATATATAATAGGAATACCAGAAGAAGATAAAAGGAAAAGAAAAAAATACATGAAGCGATAATGACTATTTCTCCAAATTAATGCCAGACACCAGAGATGCAGCAGCTCAGAGAACACTGAGTGGGATAGATGTAAAAACAAAACAAAACAAAACAAATCCAGACATGCAAAAATCATGTTGTATAAAGTAGTGATAAGCCTTATTAGATGTGGACATGTCAAATTTCAGACATACCAAAAATGCACTCATTTCAATCATTCTTCCATGAAGAGTCTTGGTGAATCTAAAGTTATAGATAGACCTGACAGAACTTGCTTATACAAAGCTTTGCTTTCCCCATTGATATGGTGTCATATTTCAGTGTTATATCAAGTTCCTATAAATGTGTCAATCTACAGATTAAATTCTAATTAATTGAGATGTCTATGTTTGTGCCATCCACATTATTTTGATTATCTAGCTTTATAGTAAAGCTTACTATCTAGAAATGAAGCAAGCCCCTTCCCAATCTGTCTCAATATTTTCTAGCTAATTATGTCTCCATTAATATTCTGTATAAACGTTTCAGTTAGCTTATAAGTTTCAAGGGTAAAATCATTTAAATATATTTTTAAAGTTATCTTTAACTTACAGATTCAACTGAGTATATTGAAATTTTTATGGTATCTTAGGATTTATGTAAATGCTTTTTCTGTCAAATAATTTCTAATTTTCTTCAATAAGTTTTTAAAAATTTTAATACGACTTTGACAACATTTGTTAAGTATCTATGTCCCTTATATTTTCGTTGCTATGTGCTACTGAAACTGTTAAAATTACATTTTCTAATTGGTTCACAGTAAATGTAAAACTTGTTGATTTTTTATGTTATCTTCTAACCCATAACATTACAGCATTCTGTTAAAATGTTAGTTTGTTTACCTCTTGGGGTTTTATGGAAAAGAACATTATCATCCACATACATATTGTTAATTTTTTTCTTAAAATATGATTAAATTGTTTTTTTCTTAAGATACTGTGTTATTTGGCCAGGGATTTAACATATCTGTTCATACTATTTTTATACATTTTAAAATTTTAAAATAGCATGTATTAATTTTAGCAAATAGATCACAAAGAAAAATGAAGGTCTTCCTTAATGAGAAATTATCTGAGCATGATTTCTGATGGCATTTATATTTTTAAAATCTTCTTAAATATATTAAGAGGATAGATCATATGTCAGGTGCTCTTAACACACATACTTGCATGCACACAAAAGAACACAAGGAAATTTTTGGAGGTGATGAATATGTTTAATGCTTTGATGATGGTTTCACAAGTGTAGATATATGTCCAAACTCATCAAAATGTGTGCATAAAATATGTACAATATTTTTGTATACAAATTATATTTTAATAAAGCTTAAATAGGAACATTAAAATATCATATTCTCCAAAAGAACTTTTAAAAACCAAAACATAAAAAATATTATGTACTCTTTAATGCCAGTAAATCTTAAGATCTCATTATTTTCTTATACTGGAAATTACAAAAATTAACCTAAGAAAAAGGAATAGATAAAATAAGTAATAGAGTAAACTGAACAAATAATATTACCACACCCAAATTTTTAAAAGTTCTAAAAGCAGAGTTTAACAAGTGAGTTATCTCAAATGTCTAATAAATAGAAGTTACAGAGGAATATCTTCTAAAAAGAGACTAGTGTCAAAACACCCAAAAGTTGGTACATATACAAAAAAGTGAAAACTTTGAATAAACAGACTAATAATATTTTCTAGGAGGAAGGAAGTGTATCTATTGAATGACCTTAAGAAAACATCAAGGACAACTAATGACTTATATAAATCCAGAACCTATGAGTATGGTTTCCTAGATAATGACACATATGCTATTTTTTAAAAAGTGGGGCACCCGGATGGCACAGTAGGTTAAGTGTTGGACTCTTGGTTTTGGCTTAGGTTGTGATCTCAGGGTTGTGGGATTAAGCCCCACACTGGGCTCTGTGCTCAGCACGGAGTCTGCTTGAGATTCTCTCTCCCTCCCCCTGTGCCCCTCCCCCCACTCTCTAAATAAAGGATTAATGAATGAATAAATCTTAAAAAGAAAAACACTCTCTGGAATTAGAGTGGAGATGTTCCATAACTTAAATGCTCTCGCATTGGAAGAGGTGATCCCATGAACTGCACTTAACAGACATCATGTGTGATTCTAGGTAGGAAGAACATACCTAGGTAAGGATCTGAGCAATAGCTCTTGATGATATTGTAAGATCTCTAATATACATGTGTGTGATTTCACAGTCTGATCATAAGTGGTACTCATGTGAAAAGGTGTGGCAGTATTTGTTTGTCCTGCTTGAGTTTTGTATTACTTTTTTTTGTTGAGTTGGTTCAAATATTGTTTTATCCCTATCCCCTTTCTGTCTCCTATTACTCCAGTTATACACATATGAGGATGTTATGTCATGTTCCCCATGTTTCTTATATAGTTCACATGTATTTAATGTGTAGTTCACACATATTTCACTTGTAGTTCAAATGTAGCTCATCTTGTAGTTCACTTCTTTTTTTTCCATGCTTCTATTTGACCAACGTTTTTTAATATCTATTTCCCAGGTCACCAACACAGTTTTTAAGTAACTGTTAAGCTATTAAACATATCTTAATGTCCTAAGATCCAATATTCTAGAGAGTCTATATTCAATATTCCATATTCTATAATAATCAGCATTCTAGTATACATTCCATGTTTCTGGTGGAATTCTTCATTTGTCTTTTATTTCCTTTTGCATGTTAATCAGTTCTTTCAGACTGTGTTCTTTTAACTCCAAAATAGGTATTCACTTTTGTTCTGTTCCTATTAACAATTAATTTTCTTCATTTTTTTTCCCTTGTCTCATGGAGCTGTTATCTTCTTTTTTAATTGAACTTCATGTTAAGTATAAAAAATTATAGAGAAGTGCTGGCTGATAAATGCAAGTAATCTTGATCCAGTCAGAGCCTGGGATGATTTGAGTCTGGGTTTTAGCTTTGTAAGGGCTGCTCTTTTCCCTGTTTGCTTACTCTCAGGATATAGCATTTCAGAAGGATCAACTGGAACCCTGGAGTGTTTAATAAGGCCTCTCCTCTTTGCCTGTTTCTGAGTTCCAATTTTTATGTCACCAGCACAGTAAGATTGCCAATATTTCTGCTTAGATGTTTAGTATCTCAGCTGCTGCGTTCAGCATGATCTCTAGTCCTCTTATTCCTAAAATTATATTTCTGTCTGGGTTCTTGTTTCTGAAGTTTTGGCTGCTTTGGTTGCTCTTCAATGCCCTGAAATTTCTTTCATTTTATAGTAATTTATTTTTTTTAATTTATTATGCGGCTTTTGTAGTTGTCCTCAGTAGAAATTTTGCTCTGACAAATCTAGTTCACAATAGCCAAACTGGAAGTGCTTGTTTTTAACCAATTGTTTTCCCTTTTTAATCAATTAAAAAACTATTTTTTCATTTCCTTAAAATTAAAGAAATGTAATTGCATTCTTTATATTTGATGTTTGTGGTTATCATATATTTTTCTGTTAAGTTAAAGATTCTTGCAAACAAAACAAAACAAAAGCATAACTAAATAAAAATTTCCAGACTAGTATTTGATTGTCTTAGAGTTGAGTTGGTTGAGGACTAAAAACTTGCTTACATTATGTTTTATATTGAAAAGATACTTAACAAAATACAATACCAATAATTTAAAAATTAAACCTCTCTAATATCTAAGAAAAATATAACTCTGTCCCAGTGATTGCTAATCCTTAGCAAGATCTGTTTTCCTTTCCTTGAACACACAGTTCAATTAGATTTCCCATCCCCCTTGCTAGCAAATAGAACAATATAAATAAATTTTAGCCAAAGGAATGTGCACAGAATGAATATATGATCACTAAATATTACCCATACATATTTTCCATTGTCATTCATGTGAAAGGTGATTTGGAGAAAAGTGGTGATGATGTTGACCCTACAAAAGGAGCATGGACCCCTCTGTTACCACCTGTAGAGGATTCACTTGACCTGCACTGCAATATAATATGAGCAAAGTCATAAACTTTTATTAGGTTCAAACACTGAGGGTTAGAAATACATTGTTATAACACTTAGCACAATATATTAACCTATTTATATGATAACTACTAATCTTCTAATTGAACTTACATAGATGTTAATATTTTTCTGTACCTCTTCAGAATTGCTGGCCAGTCCCAAAACATTAATACTGAGTTAATCATTTTAAGAAAAATAGCGATGTCAAAATACAAAATTGAATTCATAAATGTATTAATTAACAAAACAAATATTTATTAAACAGCTAGTATATAAGAGGTGCAAGTCAAAACGCTAGAGATTTAGCATAAACAAATAAAATTTCTGTCACTCTGGAAATTACATATTATTTGGGGAAAGAGAACAAGGAACTTTGAGAGTCATATATATTAGAAAACATGTTCCTGACTTAAAACATTATACAAATTCCATAAACAATCTGTTTAACTGAAGTAAATAGTTTAAAAAAAATTCTATTTATCTATTTCTAGTCATCTACTTCAAAACAAACAAAATATATATTTTTTTAAGATTTTGGTGAGTTTCAACATTTTATTTAACAAAAGATAAATGTTGTTAAGTCTTCTTTTTGGTTATTTTGAGTATGAGGAGACATTAAAAATATAGTGGTGATATCACTCTTATTTTTGAGACCACCACAATCAGTGTCTCAACGGAAGTGCCTCTTTTCTCTGATTTGTTTTTGGAGAATAATTTTGGTTGAATTGAAAAAATTGGGGCTCTGATTCTGATCAAAGCTGTGTAATAAAAAAACGTAAATCATTTGCTACTTTAGAGTTACATTTCCATTGCCAAATCGCTCACACTAGTGGGTTTTCTGATCGAGTATTCGTTGTTCAGGTACATTTCCCCAAATATCTAGCTTCTATATTCATAGGTTTCTCTAAGCCATATATACATTATTAAAAATATATGTTGCAAAGAAACAGAATAAGAGAATTACAACTTAATATTACATTATCAGTGTTCAATGTGCAATCTTTACGAGGTAGTTTTTAGCTTTCTTTGTCATGGAAGATTTCCTCAGAAAATTTCCAGTGTAGACTTTGCTTGAAAAGACAAAGTAAAATTAATAGCAAGTCTCCTTCTTTTTTCTTCAAATGAAATCAAGTAAAAGTGAAAGAGAGAAACAAGAATATGTAACTAGGACTAGAAATAGGAGCAGAAAAAAGGAAAAAAGAAAGACTAGAATTAGATAGGAGCAGAAAAAAGGGAAGAAAGAAGAAAGGAAAGAAGAAGTGAAAGGAAAGGAAAAAGGAAAGAAAGAAAGAAAAAGAAAGAAAGAAAGAAAGAAAGAAAGAAAGAAAGAAAGAAAGAAAGAAAGAAAGAAAGAAAGAAAAAGAAAAAGAAAGAGAAAGAAAGGAGGAAAATGGCCATATGTAGACAAAACTGCTTTTCAAGAAGATACATCTATAAGGAGTTTGGCTAACTGACATGCTTTCTTGGGACAGACCTTGGCCAATGACTTAGCAAAGCAATAGTAACAACCACCCTGCCTTTCTTGAGTGACCCTCAGACAATGACTGTTGCAAGCCACTCATTCCAGGGCCTAATCATTCCACCCAAGGCAGGATTTTGCTCCAGGATTTTTCTCCTTGGGGCTGGAAGAGACTGACATGTCTATCTTGTGTTTTGAGGGATCCCCCGTACATTCCTGTGTCTTGCGTATTTCATTGCTAGTGCTACTCCCCAATATATTTTTTGTGCCACTAACTCTCTCCGTATCTACTTCCCCAAAAAAACACAACCTACAACAACCATCTTTTCAATTAGAAGGAAATTAAGGTCCACAAAAATAAAATTGATTTCAAAGTTTTATTGCAGGGATCAGAGTTTAAAAGGATTAACTTTCCTTATCATTATGTTCTGACATCAACACAAGAGGTTGAAAGACTTGATTAGGTATAAGTTGCTATTATGTTTGTATCAATTTCAGTATTTTTAAATGGATTAAAAACAACACTAAAATTCCTGATGCCTGGTGAGTCCTGTCCTAGCTTATTACTTGCGATGTTATTTTATTTTTCATATTCTTAATTTGTAACATTATTTATGAACTGACACTTTGTGACTACAAACTAAGTAAAATGGTATGCAAAAATTATATGGAGATAAATTTCCATTGTAAATAGACCAAGTGTTCAGAAAAAGAGAAAACATGCACACAAGTAAGACTAGAGAATTTTGATGTTATTTAAAACTAAATACATAGACAGAAATAAAATAAGCAACTCACACTTTATAATTTCAGAAAAATCTGGCACATAATGCCAAATACCTCTTAATCTAGGCAGAAGATATAACTAATATTTATTAGCCAGTGTCTCTTTCTCAGAGGCACACAGTAAAAGACAAACTAATATCTAGGAAACACCAGAGACAAAGAATCTTGGACCTAGTTTTAAAATAGAGAATCCTGGGGCACCTGGGTGCCTCAGATGGTTAAGCATCTGCCTTCTGCTCAGGTCATGATCTCCAGGTCCTGGGATCGAGCCCCACGTTGGGCTCCCAGCTCAGCAGGGAGTCTGCTTCTGCCTCTCCCCCTGCTTGTGCTCTGTCTGTCTGTCTCTCTCTCAAATAAATAAATAAATCTTTAAAAAAAATAATATAAAATAGAGAATTCTAAGTCCTAAAGTACAATGACTAATGCTTCTCATGGCGCTGATAGATCCATATCGATAATATTTAGATTTCATCACACTTCTCCAACTAGTGATTTGAAACATACTGATCACATTACATATTAGTTGTATAAAAATGCTGGAAATATCAGAGAAAGGTTTTCAGTGGTTGCAATGGAAATAGCCTTATTTCACCCAGCACTAGATATGCTCTTTCACTGTGCTCCTGTAAAACTTCAATAGCAGAGAAATAGACTCAAGGAATTAGTATTGATTCTCAAACGCAAGCATCAAGTTGTTGTCATGACAATGAACCATAGCTACAATTGTGTTCTCATTAGAAATGATACAGCAAAGCTCCCTGCATCACACCACAAGCACAGCGGCTTACTCTTCTTACATGGAAAGCCATAGAGAAGGATGCAGTCAATAAAAGCTTTATATCTTGTCTGGATGCCAACTGCAAAGTGGATATGGACTAGAAAATTGACCAAAGTGTTTGTCAGCCTTTATGACCTGTGCACAAATTGTCAAATGGATACATTCATCTTGGGCCAACTTCATTGAATTCTGTCCTGCACCCCCTAACACACAAACACTCTAGAAATCAAATGGATTATCCTAAGTGTTTATAAAATGTCATGTGAGATTATTTGAGTAAAACAATGTGATTCTACTACAAGAATAATAATATAATGAATGCAGTAAATTTCAACAGAGAATAAATCCATACACTAAAATACTGTAAACAAGATAATTCACATTCCTTCCATTTGTTTATACAAATAAATAAAAAAAGAACAACTGTTGGGGCACCTGGGTGGCTCATTTGGTTAAGCATTTGCCTTAGGCTCATGTCATGATCTCAGGGTCCTGGAATTGAACCCTGCGATGGGCTCCCTGCTGAGCAGGGAGTCTGCTTCTCCTTCTCCCTCTGCCCCTTCCCCAGTTTGTGCTCTCTCTCTCAAATAAATAAATAAAATCTTAAAAAAAAAAAGAAAGAAAAGAAAAATAACAACTGTTCTACAGTGATTGCTAAAGTTTTATAAACTTCCTCATATAGGTGTGTCCAAGCACTTTCAATTACGCACAGGCTATTTGTAGATACAAAATTACTACCTTAAATGAATGTAAATATCATTTCCTTATTTTAGTGAGAGATACATTGACTTGCCTGATAAAACCCAAGTCAAAGGTGCTTATTTTTTCAAAATTAATTATATTTTCAAAACCTAAGGTTAGCGGTTTACTTGTCCAATATCTCTGAATACTACTGTTCTAAAAATTCCATCTCTGACCAGGAAAACATTTCAGAGGTCTCTTAACACAAGCTGATTTTTGGGTAAAGTGAACAGGATCACATTCAGCCTGTCAATAAAAGCAAGTAAACGTTTTGGCAGAGAATAACTCTATGCTGAAAATTGTGAGTGGCAATGCAGTTATTGAAAATAAAATAATGTGAAATCTGATTTCACTTGTGTGTCAACTGTGTTTCTATATTTATTCACAGTATTTTTTTTCCTAAGCCAATTTAAAATACTTTGGATTTCATTATATTGGAACTTCCTTATTTTTCACATTTCTAGTATCTTCCAAAGAAAAAAATAATTCATTTGGATGTTGGAGTATACATTTTAAAATGGTGTTTGAAATGGAAAGTGGGGTATATACGTAGTTTGATTCATGAGTAAATGTCCAAATGCCATGTTATTTGAATTTTTGCCAAGATAATTTTGTTTTAATTATATAGTGAAGTTAAAGAGATACTTAATGAAATAATAGATAAATTTTTAACCTCTTTTCTCACTTTAGCTTAAGTTTAAAAAATGTATTATTATCTGCTTTTTAACTACCTTTAATGGTAGATTAAAAGCATGCATAATTTTCCTTCATGATGGTTTTATTTTGTTTAAGGAGTATTTCCATTTCTTCTTCTTTTCTTTCTTTCTTTCTTTCTTTCTTTCTTTCTTTCTTTCTTTCTTTCTTTCTTTCTTCCTTCCTTCCTTCCTTCCTTCCTTCCTTCCTTCCTTCCTTCCTTCCTTTCTTTCTTTCTTTCTTTCTTTCTTTCTTTCTTTTCTTTCTTTTTTTTTTTTGTCTCCTTAAAGGGAAGAGTAAAATTACCTGATTATATACGTATTTTAAAAGTTAATTAGGGGCACCTGGGTGGCTCAATAGTTAAACATCTGTCTTCTGCTCAGGTCATGATCCCAGGGTCCTGAGATGGAGCTCAGCATCGGTCTCCCTGCTCAGCGGGAAGCCTGCTTCTCCCTGTCCCACTCCCCCTGCTTGTGTTCCTACTCTCGCTTATCTCTCTCTCGCTGTCAAATAAATAAATTTTAAAAATCTTTAAATAAATAAATAAATAAATAAATGCTAATTAAATATTTTGTACTTCTATTTCAAATGACCCAAAAATGCTATTTTACTTTTCTTTTTTAATGATCTCAATATATTTCCAAAAGAAAATAATGAGAGAGAAAGAAATTAAAACTCCCATATATTTAAATCTCACATGTTAGTAAATTCTTTTTAGATGGAAAAAATAATTTGATTTTTATAGACATGAACTGATGAAAAACACTGAAATGAAAAAAATAGAAATGAACAGATTTGCTGCAAAAATTTTAGAACAAATGTTTTCCCTGTTGGGGGAAAAGAAAGATAGTATTCTTTATTTCCTAAACACAAATTTTTTCTTAATTATTTACCTGTCAAATTTGTATGTTGAAATATTTATTTCATTAGCTGGAAGAGATTAATTATTCAAGCATAATACATCTTGATGCCTCCACTGAAGTAAGCATGAAATAATCATTTGTTTCTTTGAACTCAAACAGTGAATCCCTCTGTGAACTAAGTCAATTCTTCTTAGTAGATTACTGTAAATTACTTTTAATTGTGTGCATCTATTGAATTATAAGGCAATAATTCATAGAAAATGAGTGTTTTAAAAAGTTTTATGATGTGTGTTACAAACATTTTCAGAATTCGTTTGGCATGATAAAATAAATTTTTACTGAAAATGTTATATCTTCCTATCAGTCTTTTAATTATAAAATAATTCCAGTGAGAAAAATAATTTAAAGCCAGCTTACTTAATCAGAACATACATTCCTTCTCAGTCCTGTGGCCTCAATGATCTTACTTTAGTACCTTCAATATGGAAACTTTTTTCTATTTATTTGCTTTATGTTGCCTCTCCCAGAAGAATGTAAGCATCTAAGTGTTGACAGGAAATGTTCTTAATTCAACATTTTATTACCATAACCTTGTTAGGTTCCTAGAATACAGTGGGTAGTCAATAATATGTTTCATTTTTTTTTAAGTGAATGAATAGGGGCGCCTGGGTGGCTCAGTTGGTTAAGCGACTGCCTTCGGCTCAGGTCATGATCCTGGAGTCCCGGGATCGAGTCCCGCATCAGGCTCCCTGCTCGGCAGGGAGTCTGCTTCTCCCTCTGACCCTCCCCCCTCTCATGTGCTCTCTCTCTCTCTCATTCTCTCTGTCTCAAATAAATAAATAAAATCTTTAAAAAAATAAATTAATTAAACAAATAAATAAATAAAAGTGAATGAATGAATGAATAAATGAGTTTATGACAGTAGCTGTTGATAGTCCTTATGTCTGACTAAGAAATTTATTTATTTATTTATTTTTTAAAGATTTTATTTATTTATTTGACAGAGAGAGAATGAGAGAGAGAGAGCACATGAGAGGGGGGAGGGTCAGAGGGAGAAGCAGACTCCCTGCTGAGCAGGGAGACTGATGCGGGACTCGATCCTGGGACTCCAGGATCATGACCTGAGCCGAAGGCAGTCGCTTAACCAACTGAGCCACCCAGGCACCCTGACTAAGAAATTTAATAAGACTTCTCAGCAAACATAAATTAAGGGCCCAGAAATTAAGATTTTTGAGAGGAAGAGTTTCATTTGGTCTTATAATGAATAGGTTTCCCTAATCTTAATATTGTCAAGAGATATGTGCATATGGAATTATGAGCTACTTTCTTAGCCCATTTATGATATATATTTTTTATCTCATTTTCCTATATGTTACTGTGATACTTGTTCCAATCAGGAAAATAAAACCTGATGGACAGAAGATCTGACTGTTATTTGCCTCAGTAAGTCTCTTGCCAATCCTCAACTCTAACCATCCTTGACTCTAAGGATTAGATGGCGACAGAAGGAGCTTCCCTGAATGGGTTTTCAGCAAAATTTGTATAATTTGTTCTGTCACTAAGCATTGTTTTAAACCTCAGGTCCTGGTTTGTGAGTATAAAGGGGGATTGCTTCTCTTTCTGATTTTGAGACATGACCAATGCTAAGAGATTGGTTGGAGCAAAACGCCATTACCCCTGCCATGAAATGAGATGGTATCTGGAGGCACTTCCTGATCCAGAAGAGCTTGCTGAGTGTTTTATGTCCTCTCCTATAATTAATGTAAATACTTAAAATCCTTTCTTTTAAAACAATATAACTGGTACATGTTAGTAAAACAGTGATATCTCCGGTCTTAAACTGTCTTATACAGAAAAATGGGCCCCAAAATTCTCCTGCTGGAAAAATATAACCAAATCCCAAAGGCCTAATGGTCAGGCAAAAGTATAAGGTAAAATTAAAATATTTGCAATTGTCTCACATGGAATAAACTGGAATCCCATATTAAATATATCCAATAGATTTCATTTATGACATATTCATGAAGAAAAAAAATCTAGTTAAAGAGTTATTCATCCGTCCATTCAATTCACAGATGTTTTATTGGATGCCTTTTATGTAGCACAGAGAAAGAATGTTGAATGAGATACACACGTTTTTACCTCTCTTCAAACTTACAATCAAGCTGAGGAGACAGATAATTAATAGAGGGAAAAAAACACAAGGAATTCTCATGCAGTCATTAGTTCTATGTTGAAACTAAAAACATGGGATACATAACTGCAAGGTGTGGGAAGACTTCCCTTAGGTGGTGATATTTATCAGAGACCAACATAATAAAGAGTTATCTATGAAAATATGTGGGGGAGGTACATTCCTAGATGAGGTTATAGCTAGTGCAAAAAACCCTATGGCAGAAATCAGTTTTTCTTTTTCTGGAAGAGAAAGGAGTGAATATGCTAAAATACAGTAGTGAGTGAGAAGAAAAAGAGTAGAAGGTCTGGAGAAGTAAGTCTGGAAAAATAATCAGGGAGCAAATGGCTCTATGTATGACAAAAGCATTTCTAATAAATAACTCAGGAAGCCTAGCTGCTCAATCCTGCCTAGAGTGAAAAACTGTTAGGCTTTCTTTATCTCTCATTTCAAGAAATCATGGCTTTCTGGGAGAATCTGACTGGGGAGTACTAGTTTGAGAACTAAGAGAAAGAAAATGATTACAGCTAATTGTCCTTATTCATACCATCTCTGAGGAGAGTGGTTGGGGACCAAACCTATGGTAAAATGGAGAATCAGTCTGAGGTGGAATACTTGTGTATTCTGAGAATCATAACCTGGCAGGAATTCTGACATTTTTAGGAACTATCTTATTCCGTAGTTTTAGGTAAAACTGGGGACTCCATACTCTTGTGTTTTGTTTGAGTAATGAGTGCAAAATAAACAAGCATGTGTTTTAAGTTTGAATGTCAGAACTGTTTAATTTTTACAGCATACAAGGTCAGATAAAATTTCCCTCTGTCATTTGGTTATGAAAGAAAGCAGGATATGTCACTCCAATATTTACTTCTTTGACATAAAACTTATTTTGAGCTGAAAGCAATTAAGAAGGAGTAAATGCAGAAAAAGCTCCTCCCTTTCTGCCTAAAGGCAGGAAATAAATTCTCCTGGAGACAGACTCTTTTCAGCCCAAAGACTGCACCGGAGGAATCTCCAAACAAACCTTGTTAGACTAACCCTTATCTTTCTAGTTACTTCACCATTTACTACCCCAGCCCAAACTTCTTTGTCTTGTCAATTCTTCAAAAATTTATTGTCTCTTTGTTTAAGAGGCATAAAAGCTTCCTGATCTGGTCATTTCTCCAGGTCTTCATTATCTTGTGATGTACATGTAGAAATTTAATAAAATTTGTATGCTTTTCTTTTGTAAATATGTCTTTGTCAGATTAATGTTCAGATGTAGTCAGGGACCCTACGAGGGCTGAGGAAAAATTCTTCCTCCCCTACAGATACTGAGTCCTTTTATTGAATTCATACAAAACCTGATTGAATCCCTTTGCAATCTCATGAAGGGGCTAGTCCATAGAACACTAAAGCCAAATTGTACACCAATGACAGAGACACATTTTTCCCACAACTCCTATATTAGTTTCTGAATAATTTGAGATAGGAAAGAATCCAGTAAAATGTTCTATATTTTCACCATTCTTTACTGAAATTCATGTAAATTAGTGTAACAATGTGCATTAAAATGTAGTCTGTAGTCAGGTTGGCTGAGAAGCAAACAAGAATAACCCCTTACTCTCTGTGTAAATTGGAACTTCAGTTTTCACCTCATGGCAGCAGCAGGGTAAATTAAATGAGTTAATACCTAAATATTTAAAATATTTAGACTATGTTCTATTACCTAAAAAAATGCTAAAATTTTTGTTTTGAAAATAGCATCAAATTGGAGAAACATCACTAAGTGAGTTATCAGAATACGATGTAGAAATTTCAAAGTAGGATTTCAAAGGCTTTTAATCTAAGGAGATAATAAATTAATCAAGGTGTAGAGATTGAGAAAAGGTTTTATAAGAAGAATATCTTCGGTGAAACACTGTGCTATAATTCCCAATCTATACGAGGAGGGAGTAATTACCTCTAATAAAGCACTGTCCTCCTTTCAGACTTAGTGAGTGGGGCATCAAAGACCACTAGAAAGAATCATTTATATCCCTCCTAAAATGTGGACATGTATCTCCCTTGAAATTTGGGAAGACAAGCTCTGGAGTGGTGTTTGATACATAGTTGACTTCTAACCAAGAGACAATCTAAAGTTGCCTGTGATGGCATAACATAAGGGGCTTAGAATATGGGCTAGACTGCACAATTTTGAGAGTTGGTTAAGCAGTTAATGTAATACTCATTCTTGCAATAGTGTCAGGCCTAAAGAGGAAAGATACCAGAAAAAACTGCAATCAGTGAGGACAAATAGAATCTTCATTGGTCTCTCATGACTTCTCTGATTTCTACATGATAAACTGGAGCTCCTCCCTACAAAACTTTAAAGAACACCTAGCTCAGGATTTAAAGTAGTTGAAGGAGGACACCTATTGGATGCTACAGGAGCTCCATTTTGAGATGCTAGCCCAAGCCAACAGAGTTTCTAGACAAATGCAACAAAGGACAACAAATGCAAGTTGCAACAATGTCTATTCTTACTTCAACCTTCACAGCATAATAATGGATGCTATTTCACCTCTGTCATCCAAATGTCAAGAAAATTTATCTTGTAGTCAACCCCAAACCAGAATTATACAGGGAAAGATATTTTTGAAAATCGAATTTCAAGTTAATTATGTTGACATGGTATAAAGCCATCATAGGGCCTGCACTAATGCATAAGGCTGAACTCCCTTTTGATGGTTGGTCAGAGTGTTTGTATCTTGGAGTATTATCAGCTTTCTCATTTGCTTTGGTTTTTAGTGAAAATTTCCTAGCAAGGGAGGAATTACAGAGCTATAAGAAAATCTGCCACACTTCATTCCGTGAAAGCAGATGAAAACATTTGAGCCATGTGCTATTTGGGAAATTGTGGGTGTCATGTTTTGAATGCAAATTGATGTCTTAATTATGAGATTGGACACATATAATTAGCAAATTGATGTTGTATGTTTGAACCATAATGTGATCATTATTATTAAAATATTATTATTACTTTAGAATAATGAAGAATTTATGGGGATGTCCAAATTTTTCATTAAACTACAGGGAAGTTATCATTCCCTCCTGAAAAAATTTTAAAGGCAACATGAAGTCAAAATAAGGTTTCTTCTGTATTACATTTAAATAAAGCATACTTAATGCAAACATTTTATCTGAATAAAAATTAAATAATGTTAACATTATATTTTCTAACTCACCTTTTGCTACTGACCAATATTTAGATTATCAATAACCATTTCAGGCTTTCAAACAATTTTAGAATGGATATTGAAGACTCACAATTGCTTCCCTTACTTTAACCATTGGTGTAGAGTCTTCCTCACTTTTGAATGCATTGGGAAGATTGGTAGAGAAGCTTCCAAAACCTACAGATTACCTGTTGCTAACAGAAGATATTTAAAATTCTATCTTCTGGGGCACCTGGGTGGCTCAATCGTTAAGCATCTGCCTTTGGCTCAGGTCATGATCCTAGAGTCCTGGGGTCAAGCCCTGCATCAGGCTTCCTGCTCAGCGGGAAGCCTGCTTCTCCCTCTCCCACTGCCCCTGCTTGTGTTCCCTCTCTCGCTTTGTCTCTCTGTCAAATAAATAAATAAAATCTTTAAAAAATAAAAATAATAAAAATAAATAAATAAAATTCTATCTTCTGTTTTGATCCTCCTTAGCTGAGGTTATTACTGCATCTGCAAGCAGTGAGCTGCAGATAAAAGGAGCACTTTTTACATTAAGAAGATGACAAAATAGAACTTACCTTTCTAATACCTGGTTTATCAAGAATTGGTGGATATTTTTAAAATACTCTAAATTAATTAAGGACTAGTAAAATATCTACAGCCTTATACAACTTAAAACGTTCTTTTTTTAAGCACTTTGTAAAATCCATATCCAATAAAGTTCTGAGGTTAGAACTGTTATTCTGGCAATAAAGACTGATTCTGGAATAAAACTACTTGATAATTGAACCTGGAGAATTATGTTGTGAAGTTTCAGCTAATTACTAGGAAATGTATTTTTCCCTCTACATTGCAAGTTTAACTGCTTTTTTTAATGCCCAGACCTCTTTTTTTTTTTTTTTTAAGATTTTATTTATTTATTTGACAGAGAGAGACACAGCGAGAGAGGGAACACAAGCAGGGGGAGTGGGAGAGGGAGAAGCAGGCTTCTCGCTGAGCAGGGAGCCCGATGCGGGGCTCGATCCCAGGACCCTGGGATCATGACCTGAGCTGAAGGCAGACGCTTAACGACTGAGCCATCCAGGCACCCCCCAAGACCTCTTTTTAACTGAGACCCAACATAGTCTCTCGTCCTCAGAGTAGATATTAAAACCTACACTAAACAAATGCTTATAAGATATTAAGAAGAAACATGGAATAATGCAATCTCACCTTCATTGATATGATCTCCTTTGTAACTATTTAGAAGTAATAATTTATCCCATTATTTAAAAAAATTAAGTCTTTATTCTGCTAAATTTGTAACCAGTTTTTATTGGATAATTCCTCCAAGATAACACAAAGGTTTGGGTTGTCAAATATAACTCAAGTGTAAATAATAGATTTTACCCAGCACCAAATTCCAATAATGATTCAAGAAAACAAGGGATTTTCTTGTAGGTTTTATAAGCAAATGCCATTTGAAGATGAAACTTTTTTTCTCTTTCTTTGAGAAGTCCAAGCCTATCAGACAAAAGTTCATAAAATGCCTTTTCCTTGTACAACAGGATGCATTTGGGTTTTGGATTTACCTTATAAGTTTCTTTCTATAAAAATATGGGGATCACTAAAGAGCCATTTCAGTTATCAGGCATCTCTGATTTATAACCCATTTGTTATTTTGCAGGACTGGCCCCCATTCCCTGGCCAGCTATGTCCTCTATAATTCCAATTCCACATATATTTAAATAAGCAGTCTTAACATGCTTTGTATATATTGCTAAAAACATCATAAAAATAAGAATTTTCCATTCATTAATATCATTAGTAGTCTTACCAGGAGGTCTAGCAGTAGCATGTTTGTAAGGATGTTTGATTAGATCTTTCATTTTTCTAAGGCATTCCATACTGCAAATTTTTGTCTTTTTTCTTTTTACTTGAATGAAAATTTGGTATCTTGCAAGTATCAGACATGCTTAAACATAGTTTTTCCAGAATAGACCTTATTTGTTTTATTATCGTAAAGTTATATAAGATAATAGTTATCATTTTAATAAATTTTAAGTGTATAGCTCAGTGGCATTAGGTATATTCTCATTACTGTGCAACCAATAACACCATCCATCTCTAGAACTCTTTTCATCTCTCAAAGCTGAAACTCTATGCATTAAACAATTACTCCCCGTTGTTCCTGATCTCCCATTCTCCCCACCTCTAGCAAACATCATTCTACTTTCTGTCTCTGAGTTTGTCTATTCTGGTAGCCCAAATAAGTAGAATCATAGAACATTTTCCCTTTAGTGTTGGGCTTATTTCACTTAGCATTATGTCCTTAAGTTTCATCCATGTTTTAGCACGGATTAGAATTTCATTCCTTTTTAAGGCTGAATATTGTTCACCATATGCAAATACCACATTTTGCTTATTTATTCATATGTCTATGGACATCTGGGTTGTTTCCACATTTTGACTATTTTGAATAATGCTGCTATGAATTTGGGTGTACACATATCTGTTCAAGTCCCTGCTTTTAATTCTTTTGAGTATATACCCAGAAGTAGAACTGATGAAACATATGATAATTTTATGTTTAATTTTTTTAAGGAACACCACATTGTTTTCCTCAGTGGCTGCACTTTTATTTTCCACCTGCAGAGCAGAGTTTTAATTTCTTGCTAACATTTGTTAGTTTTTCAGGTTTTTTTTGTTTGTTTTGCCTTTTTTTTTATAATTGCCATTCTAAGTAGTATCTCCATGTACTTTTGATTTATAATTTCCTAATGATTAGTGATGTTGAGCATCTTTTGATGTGTTTATTGGCAATTCATGTATCTTCTTTGAAGAAATATCTACTCAATACCTTTACCCATTTTTAACTGGGTAGTTTTTTTATTGTTGAGTTGTAGGAGTTCTTTACATATTTTAGATATGTAAAGATATTCTGGGTACCTAAAATCCTTCGTCAGAGATATGATTTGTAAATATTTTCTCCAGCGGGTTGCTTTTTTCTCTGATGCACAAGAGCTTTTAATTTTGATGTAGTCCAATTTCTCTATTTTTCTCTTGTTGTCTGTGCTTTTCATATCACATCTTAGAAATCATTGCCAAATCCAATGTCATAAAGCTTTTAGACCACATTTTGGATAAGTTAACAGGAGTAACATATTCAATTGTTTTTCAATATTTTTACATTTACATAAGCCATTGATTTTTTTAGGTAAGAATTGTTAATGAGCAAATTTTAATAGTGACTATACCTACAGACAGTGATGTCTATGGGGATCTTCACTATAATACCATCAGGAAAAGCAATATTAATAGTAATGGGCTCTTCTTAGATTGTTTTAAAGGTGTTATGTGGTAGCATAAGGATGCATTCTTTATTATCTTCAACAAACCTACATTTGTCTACCATACTTCTAAATTATTTGCTATTACTAGAACTATCACTCTAAATTATTTGCTAACTTTACATATGCCATGGTTTTATTTCCTTGAACAGGAATTAACTTGAATAAAAAGTAATTACAAACTTAATTTGAGTGACATTCTACAAAATACCTGGCCATTACTCCTTAAAACTTTCAAGGTTATAAAAAACAAGTAAAGTCTGCGAACCTCTCATGTACCAGATTAAAGAGACATGATAATTAAATATAATGTGATATTCTGCATGGAATCTTGGAATAGAAAAAAAAAATTGTGGAGAAAATAATGAAATCCAAATAAAGTCTGGATTTCTGTCAATATTAATGTACCAAAGCTGGTTTCTTTGTTTGTTGTGCACCATGATAATGTTAGATGTTAAAAACAAGGGAAAATGAGTGAAGGGTATATGGGAACTCTCTCTATTATCTTTGCCACGTTTCTGTAAATCTAAAGCTATAATCAAAGTAAAGGTTTATTTTTAAAAACTTTACATATATATATATACACTTTATTGATGCATATATAATTATGAAAAATTAAGCATTTTAGTAAAACTGTTATTAATTTTGGCAGAAGTCTCTTCACCATTGTCTGTTTGAAAATACCAGTCCATATAACTAGTTATCTCAATTGCTTGGCTTGGCATAGAGTACATAAATGGTTTATCTTGTAGAATACATAAGCAATATTATTTAAAGCTAGACATTCTAAAATATATTGTTGAAACTTTATTTTGAATGAAGAACATTTAGATTGAAAATTAGCTTGACCCTTTTTTCTATTATAAAGTGTAATGTTACTGGTGCTATGTGATATGAGGCAAAGTTTTGTGGCTTCTATCGTTGAATGCTTGCTTGCTCAAGCAGATCAAAGGCAATATATTCTGAGAAATCTTCTGAGTAAAGGAAGGATTGACTCCCTTACAGGCACATACATCTGTTAAACAACTCAACTTTAACAGAATGCTATCATTCCACCTTCACCAACTTCAGTTCTCTAATTCATTCAAGAGTTCTTAACTGTCTTCAAGTAACAATACAATATAGGTACACCAAGCCCAAAAGCCATCTGTACATCATTTTCTAGAGTAAATACTCATTCATCAAACTCTGATAAGTAAACGCAGGACATACGTCACATAGATATACATATACATAAACATTTTTTTTTCTATACAAGAGGTTGTATACCAAACAGAAGAATAAGATTATCTAGAGCTAAATTGAAAATAGAAGGGCATGGGTGTTGCTAAAACTTCAGTGGTGGAGGAAACATCTCTATTTAGGAAGGAATGATTAAAAGACCTACCATTTTTCCCCATTTGTGTATGTACTTAGTATGCTGCTGGTTTATGTCAGTTTAGCAGAGAAATACTCATGCAGGCTGACTGAATTTTACACCCAGCCCATATATATGCATATCCCTAGCCTTCCAGGTTTCCTCTTTTGTTTTTGTTTTTGTTTTCTGAGTGGCATTTGATGCAATGTTATTAACAATGAAAGTAACCACTGCATATTTCATAAGAATTTTGTCAAAGATAGTTTTATCAGTCAGGGTATTGTTAATGAATAGTTGTACTTTTGTAATGTCTTTGTACTTATCCAAAGGTTATTACAATTGTGTATGTAGCTAAACAGGTTTGTTTTTGTTATTGTTGTTTTGCAGCAACATCACATAAAGCTAAATTTGAGCCCATTCAATAAAATCACACTGTGCTATTTTAATCCTTCTCCAATCTGCAGTTTATATCTCAACTTTACCTTTTCAACTTATTTCCTCTCATTTTTAATATGTTATCCTGTTTTGCATTTATTTTCCTGCTTAGAAATAACCCTAGGCTCAGTCTGAATTTTTTTTAAGAGAAATGCAGGTTTTTAATTAAGCTTAAACAATGTAAACGCTAGAGATCCGACATTTTCCCTCCTTGTGAAAGCATCTTTTCCCACATAGTTGTTAAAACGCTTCTGTTATCTTAATAAATCAAGAAATCTATAGAGGTTCATGAAATGTTTATGAAAACAAGAACATTTTATATAAGAAACTCACACAAAACTGTCGATGTTTTTCTTTTTTAAAAATAGCACCTTTTAACCTTTGAATGAGAGGTAATAATTTTAAGACTTTCTAAGCAGGGGAAGTCTAGTAAATATTGCCTCTTAAAGCACAGGTAAATTTTTGGAGTGTAAGGATGAACATAGAAATGACTCTCCTTTGGTAAACTTCGACCCTAGAGTTAGCACAAAGTCAGCTACCTAGCCCCAGAGTTAATAGTCTTCTTAAAGACAGAAAGCATGGATCTGATACAATTGAGCTTTTCATAAGACAATCAAAAATGGCTAGCCTTACTCATAGCCTAATTATTTTGTTTCTGTTTGTTTTGTTGTTTTGTGTGTGTTGTGTTGTATGTTTATTCTGAGGTTGATATTGACAAGCATGGCTAGATATTTTCAAAAATCCCTAAAATAATCTAAAACTCTGATTACAAGAACAGATAAGACTTTTTACCAAAGAGTTCCATGCTCTAATGCACTACTTCTTAATGTCAGAAAGAGGGATTAGTTTCAGATTGATCATTTCTATTGTTGGGCCTTGTGCAGAGATGGGGATTATTCTCAGATATTCACTTAGTTAATCCTCTGACTTTTTGTCTTTAAGAGCTTTTTGTTATTTATATTGATCCTATAAATCTATGACATATTCACTTAAAAAATACTCAAAATGAATTTATTTTTCTAACCTTGTACATTGCAGGGATTTAAAAGAGGTTCTCAACATTTCATTAAAACTGCTTACTAATACTTATGTCTGACATATTCATAATTTAAAATAATAAAAGAATACAAGTGTTAGCCATAAATACTATAAATTCTGGGACACATCAGAAAAGGTGATTTTTTTTTTCTAGATCCTTTTGTCTGTGACTCTTGACATTTCACTTAAAACTCATTCTAGATAAAAGAAATGGTATAAAAGAAAACACGTTACTATAATTGAGAAATCATAACTGAATACTGTGGATCTGATTGGTTAGATGAGTGTTCACGGATTTACAGATGTGTCTGGTCTGGTTCTAGGAAGATATCCTATGTATACTTGGATAAAAAAGGAAAGGAGGCTAATTTCTATGAGAAGGGGAAAAGTTTAAAAAAATATGGACACTACTAGAGATATTAATTGAACGGCCTGATTAGGATAGAAGGTACCAGGCAGGCGAGCTAACTAACCATAAAACTTTATGCAAATAGACACTGCATGAAAAAGTTCACAAAGCTCACTACCTAGATTCTGACCTCAGGCTCCTCTCAGCCCTTCAGAATATATGTCAACATAAAAGGAGCATGAATATTAATTTCATATAGATTCCTTCAGGCCAGTTGACACAGAGCAAGAATAACATTACACGTTTTCTCCCCAAGAAGCAGTGTTGAACTACTATTCATGCTATGCTCAATATTAAATGTCCGGGTTGGAGAGAATACAAATACACAAAAATGTGATTGGAGAGGTAGTCAATATCTTTTCGGTGATTTAATTTGCTTTAATTTTACTTGACTATTTTCTTTCTTCTTCTTCTTCTTTTTTTTTAAAGATTTTATTTATTTGACAGAGACACAGCAAGAGAGGGAACACAAACAGGGGAATGGGACAGGGAGAAGCAGGCTTCCCGCTGAGCAACGAGCCCTATGCGGGGCTCGATCCCAGGACCCTGGGATCATGACCTGAGCCGAAAGCAGACGCTTAACAACTGAGCCACCCAGGAATCCCTATTTTCTTTCTTCTGTAGATCGCTTACAGAAATGAGTTAATTGTGATGAGCAAGAATTTGGGATCATTGTCAAAATGGAAACCTGGATGCTATATCTCCTGAGGTTTCCTGATTTCTTCTTTCCTACTAATACTAATCCAAGTGTAAGTTTCTTTTGATATTTTATCTCCCCAAAGTTGATTTTCTTATTTACTCTATATTTCTCTTAGCAAACTGTGTGGGACATAATTAGCCCTGAAACTCCCTAGTTCTTGCATCTCAGGATGCGCAATATTAACAATTTTTTGTTCTCTGATTTGGAGTTTAGCTTCACTCTAGAAAAAACAGGAGGGGCATCTGGGTGGTTCAGTCAGTTAAGCGTCTGCCTTTGGCTCAGGCCATGATCCCAGGGTCCTGAGATCAAGCCCTGCATCGGGCTCCCTGCTCAATGGGGAGACTGCTTCTCCCTCTCCCTCAGCTGCTCCCCATGTTTGTGCTCTCTCTCTCTGTCAAATAAACAAATAAAATCTTTAAAAAAAAGAAAAAACAGGAAATATCCCATTTAGTAGCCTACAGTAATAGAAACATGGGAGGTAAAATGCAGAAATTTAAATATAGTAACTAGGTGCGCCTGGGTGGCTCAGTCGTTAAGCATCTGCCTTCGTCTCAGGTCATGATCCCAGGGTTCTGGGATCGAGCCCCGCATCGGACTCCCTGCTCCACGGGAAGCCTGCTTCTCCCTCCCCCACTCCCCTTGCTTGTGTTCCCTCTCTCGCTGTGTCTCTCTCTGTCAAATAAATAAATAAAATCTTAAAAAAAATAAAATAAAATAAACGCAGTAACTATAACGGTTATGTTTTGCTGACTATTCAGCTATTTTTCTTGAAACGTTGAGTTGTGAAAATCACTTGGAAAATTCTCTAAAAGAATATCTTACAACAGTTTTACTGATATACAACTTTTTAAATTAATTTATTTATTTGAGAGAGAGCTGAGGGGAGGAGCAGAGGGGGAGAAGTAGAAAGGTAAAGAATCCCATGCAGACTCTACACTGAGCATGGAGTCTCATGCAGGCCCCATCTCACAACCCTGAGACCATGACCTGACCCAAGACCATGACCTAAGCCAAAACCAAGAGTCGATGCTTAACCAACTGAGCCACCCAGGCACCCTTACATATAATTTCTTAATCTAAAAATACATTTTTTTCTTAAGATAATCTCATAAATGAATTATGAGATTTGATACTAAGTATGATTTCTTCACTGATCTGTCTAAAAACAAAGAAAAAGGCTCTCTTTAGGCACAATAAAAACTGGATGAATTCAAGAATGAATGAGTGAATGAATGACCACCATCACATAGTGTGAAGTCTGCAGGAAGCAGATGAATAACTAGGCAAATGCAATTTTGTGTTACACATGTACAGACTTAGAAAGTTGAGGGTTCTGTGGGAGTAAAAGAGGACAATTAATGCACACTATCAGATTAAAGAATATTATTGTTAGTAATACAAATGAAAAAGGAGTGTGTTTGGGGGAACAGGTGCTTTCAAGACAGATTTTTGCAAAAGTCCTTAAGGGAGTTCATTTAAAGCATTTTCTAGAAACTAAGCATTGATAAAGAGAGTGCCAAAAAATAAAAAAATAAAAAATAAACAGGATATAGGACATCATGACACTTTTTTATGCAGTCTTCACCAGCTCATTGAACATATGTTGATGTTACCTGAGAGTGATTAGAAGTTTATAGGAAGGCCAGAAGAACATGATGTCATGTTAAAAGATGGGATGCTGAGTACTTCTGAGAGGTGAATCAAGGACTGATGGTGATCATTATATATATCCACAGACTTTTAATAGCCTTCAAAATAATTTTCCAGTGTCATAATGGTGTGCCATTAAGATGTCCACATTTATATGGTTGTGAGTTGAGATTAAGTACATGGAAAGTAAGTGAAAACAGCTCATGCATGTATGTTTCAAAAAGTTTTAGTGGGACAGAGATAAAAGAATAAGCAGAGAACAGAAACAAACATAAGATCAAATGAGAACTATCTTGTTTTTCTATTAGTTGGTTTTACAAAAGAGATGTGAACTGTTCATGTTTAAAATAATATTGGAAAGAGAGTCCTTAGAGATGGCAAATGGTACCATAAAACAAAGAGAGAGAAATAGAAGCAAGTAGGAACATAATCCAATTAAGAGTTGTTTGGGTTAGATTGAGGATTGGATTAGACTGAGAAAACCACCTGTTTTACTGTGAAAACAGTATCAGTGAGAAATATCAAAACATGAACAGGTAAGCTCATCAGTAATTAGGTTGGCAATAGCAATGCGTATGCCTGTCTGTATCTGTGTTGCTTTTATATAACTTTTCCTTTTGTTTTGAGAAAAAAATGCAAAGTTGCTGCTGAAAGATAAATATGCGGTATGAGATGTTTGGGTGAAATAAAAGATGTACAATAACCTGTGTGGAGCATAAGAGAGATGAGCACACTGAAGGAGGAAAAAGTTTTCCTGGTTTTTAAATTTTTGTTTGTGCTAGATATCATGAATTTATAATGGAACCAATCTTAGTTCCTGAGTGATTTTCTCTAATAATTCTTTGTAGCTTAGGCACATGTAAGGGAATGTGATAAGGAGTTAAGATCCAAAATATATAATGAACTTACAACTCAACACCAAAAAAATCTGTTTAAAAATGGCCAGAGAACCTGAATAGACATTTTTCCAAAGAAGATATACAGATGGCCAACAAACAAATGAAAAGATGCTCAACACTACTCATCATCAGGGAAATGCAAATCAAAATCACAATGAAATATCACCTTAAACCTGTCAGAATGACTAAAATCAAAAAGACAAGAAATAACAAGTGTTGGCAAGGATGTGGTGAAGAAAGAACCCTTGTTCATTTTGGTGGGAGTGCAAATTGCTACAGCCACTGTGGAAAACAGTATGGAGGTTCCTCAAAAAATTAAAAATAGAATTATCATATGATCTAATAATTCCACTACTAGGTATTTATCTAAAGAAAATGAAAACACTAATTCAAGAAGATATATGCACCCTTGTGTTTATTTCAGGGACTATTTACAAGAGCCAAGATATGGAAGCAACCCAGGTGTCAATCCATGGATGAATGAAGAAGTGGTATACATATGCAATGACATATTATTCAGCCATAAAAAGGAACAAGATCTTACCATTTGCAGCAAAGTGGGTAGATTTAGAATTGGAATATTGCCAAAAAGGTAGAAAAACAGTGGTGCAAGTTGGTTTCAAGAAAGAGATTGGCTGCAATTTGGTTGGAAAATAATCTGACAGAGGAAAACAAAACTGTCAAGGAAAGGAGACTGGTAAAGGCAATTAAAAAAATTGATGAAGTGGGTCAAATGAGAGAGGGTGAAAGTACGTGAGATTTCTGTGGAAGAGTTTATGTGGTCAAATTTAGTGTCTCTGAGGATAATGTATTGAGTTATCACACATATCAAAAATAATGAAGTTAATATCAATTACCCATGTGGCTGCTGAAGGGACCCTGAGTTTGAGATACAGATAGTATAGTGTGTCATCTTTTAAAAGTTGTGGATGTATAAGGAAATAGTAGTAGAGGTCCAGCTAATGGTGGGGAAAGTATAACCACTATGGAGTGAGAGTTGGGAAGACATGTTTGACCAGGAAAAATTTTGATTTGGTCAGTGAACAAGACATGTAGAGTAAGAGGCCCGACGAGTTCATATTCTTTTTTTTTCAAGTGTGTTAGTCACAGTGGAACTCTGATGAGGTTGGCCTCATGTTTCTGCGTTTTAAAGTTTAGTACTCAGAAAGAGAACCCTGTGACGTTCACTCTGGACTCTATGGCTCTAGTCTTGAGCAGAGAGAATGAAAACCAACACTGTGTTTTCCATCTGGTCAGATAATGCTGGAGAGAACGATTTAAAGCCATGATGCCTTTAAAAATCAATGTTGTCTTAACATCAATTTACATTCTGGGCTAATTCACTCAATATATGTATACATATGTTATACATATACAACCCTATATAACAAAAAATAATAAACTTGGTATTCTGTGTAGGAATCAGTAATTAAACATTGACCTTGGGTAAGATACTAAAGATAAAGATGCTGAAGGCCTTGGATGTTCCAGTCTTTCATATGCTATTATTAGTGAATATACATCACAATATTATCATGTTATTTTTATCATTCCCATTTTAGAGATGAGAAAACAAAGGTGATGACTCAAACTTACGTGAATGAGTTACAGTTTGAACCAGAACAATCTGGCTCTTACATGAAGTACTATTTCTATTGTTCGCTAGTCACCTTTCCAAAATAAAGATGAAGCAGACACTATTCTTGCTTTCATGGAGCTCACAATTCCATTTGGGCCAACTACATATTAAAATCTAGAGCATGGTTTTCATCCTGATAAATATTGCATAAAAGCATCAAGTTTCTGTGTATATTTCACAGTTCAATATAGAAACAGAGTGGGGCGCCTTGGGCGGCTCAGTTGGTTAAGCGACTGCCTTCGGCTCAGGTCATGATCCTGGAGTCCCTGGATCGAGCCCCGCATCGGGCTCCCTGCTCGGCCGGGAGTCTGCTTCTCCCTCTGACCCTCCCCCCTCTCATGTGCTTTCTCTCTCTCATTCTCTCTCTCTCAAATAAATAAAATCTTAAAAAAAAAAAAAAAGAAACAGAGTATAATGGAAAAAGCTTCAAATTTAGACTCAGAGCACTGGCTAATCAACCAAGTATCTTTGTGACCTTGGGCAGGTTACTTATGTGCTCATATAAAAAGGAATATAGAATTCATGCCTTGAAAAATTATTTAAAGATTGTAAAATAATGGGTATAAAACTTTTATTTTAGTGTCTTGGAAATAATAGGTATTGAATAAATGACAGTTCACATTAATGGCAATTAAAGACTACTTTGAAATGAATTCAATACTTAAATAGATTTCTTATATCAGCACATGTGTTAATTGACAATAGAAGGAACATCATATAAGAAGTTTTTGAAATGTTTTATTATTTCAGAATTTATCTAAATGCCATGTCCCTCCTTTCCCTATATTGATCTTATGTATAATTATTATTTAGTTAAGTGACTTCATTATTTTATTTTAAGTCTAGTGTTACATAAATTTCAACTTAATCACATTGCATGATATAAAACAAAAATCATAAAATTTGAATCAACCTTTGGAAATCCTAAGATAATATACATAACTTTTTTTTTTATTCTTATGTTAATCCCCATACATTACATCATTAGTTTTAGATGAAGTGTTTCATGATTCATTGTTTGTGCACAACACCCAGTGCTCCATGCCGAATGTGCCCTCCTCAATACCCACCACCAGGCTAACCCATCCTCCCACCCCCCTCCCCTCCAGAACCCTATTTGTTTTTCAGAGTCCATCGTCTCTCATGGTTCGTCTACCCCTCTGATTTCCCCCGCTTCATTCTTCCCCTCCCGCTACCTTCTTCTTCTTCTTTTTTTTTTCTTAACATATATTGCATTATTTGTTTCAGAGGTACAGATCTGAGATTCAACAGTCTTGCACAATTCACAGCTCTTACCAGACCACATACCCTCCCCAGTGTCTATCACCCAGTCACCCCATCCCTCCCACCCCACCCCCCACTCCAGAAACCCTCAGTTTGTTTCCTGCGATTAAGAATTCCTCATATCAGTGAGATCATATGATACATGTCTTTCTCTGTTTGACTTATTTCACTCAACATAATACCCTCCAGTTCCATCCACGTCGTTGCAAATGGCAAGATCTCATTCCTTTTGATGGCTGCATAATATTCCATCGTATATATATACCACTTCTTCTTTATCCATTCATCTGTCGATGGACATCTTGGCTCTTTCCATAGTTTGGCTATTGTGGACATTGCTGCTATAAACATCGGGATGCACGTACCCCTTCGGATCCCTACTTTTGTATCTTTGGGGTAAATACCCAGTAGTGCAATTGCTGGATCATATGGTAGCTCTATTTTCAACGTTTTGAGGAACCTCCATACAGTTTTCCAGAGTGGCTGCACCAGCTTGCATTCCCACCAACAGTGTAGGAGGGTTCCCCTTTCTCTGCATCCCCGCCAACATCTGTCGTTTCCTGACTTGTTAATTTTAGCCAAATATTTGTGTCAGTTTGTTAGATCCAACTGTCAAGAGAGTGAATACCTTTTACCTATGTGGAGATATATCTTACACATTTATGGATTGTATCTATATAAATTTCTCAGTGTGCATTCAAAGGATTTCACATGTCTAGGATGGGGAAGGAAAGAAAGTCAAATAGAAATAATCATGAACATAGTTTATAAGTCGAGAATAATCAGATTCACAGGTGAATTAAAGCTGTTTTATATTAGCATCAATTTTTTTAATTATTAAAGTATAATTAAAATTTTAAAATTAAAAAATAAATTATTAAACTAAACCCAAGTACACACTAATTATGGCTTGGAGATTTACTTGATTTTATCTTTACATCGCGTAGAGTGATTTCAAACAATAGGGAATGTGTCTTCTGAAAAACATTTTATTTAAATTCCTATTACTAAATACACTATTGTGAAAGATATATTTTTAGAAAGGAAATAAGTGATTACTTTTTAAAAATTTATGCATAAAAATTTTTGCATAGTTAACTCTCTTCTGTATCACACAGGGTAGAATAGGAAGAAGCATTTGAAATACAAATAATGGTATTGATCCCAGTAAGGATTTTAGTATCTCACAGACTAAACTAAAATAGCTGAATTTGGAGTAAAAGAGACATTAAGAAAAGATTGTTTCATCTACTCTCTCTACCAGGCATAAATCCAATTTAGAGTTCTTAGTTATTGATGCCTTAAGTAATATGCCTGCTAGGTATCCTGGAAATCAATCAAAGTTTCTACTGTCCTTGGAAAGATAATGACCCAACTATGAATATTTAAAAGATACCAAAAGATACCAGAAGTCATTATACCTGTCTTTAATTATTTTTCTTTTTAAATCTGAACAAAATTTTGTTCATACTTAGAGAAAAACTGGAAAATCTGAATGTAACATGTATAACATTCTAAATTCTAGCATATTTTTGCTTTCAGAATTTTGTACCAAACCAACTAACTGCTAGACAGGTGAAAACTGTATTTGGCAATGAAGAAAAATTTACACGTAAGTAGATAGGTGTTTATGCTATCATTTGATGAACAATGCATTTTTATTTCCAGATTTTGAATCACATTCACAGTACATCCAAGTTTCTGTTTTGCATACTTTTTTTTAACCTAGAGAACATTTGGTATGTTTTCAAAAATGATATTTTACTTTATCTTCAACCACTTAAACTAATGTGAGACACGTTATTCCTTTATTCATTTTGTGGAAACTGCTACATATTCCTAATGTATTGCTTTGCTCACCTGAACAAAATAAATTATTAATATTGTAGAGAAAAGTTCTCTCCATTATATTCTATTGAATAATAGGAAAACCATGAAATTATAATTATGAAAATATTGTGAAATCAAAAACTGTTTTGATTTAGATTAAAATTCATAATCTAAAATAGCATGTATAAATATTTTAATAATGTATTATTCTTTCCAGTGTAATGTTTTTATGTTTCATAAATAACAATAAAATTTGGTTAAATCATGAGCATACCATTTTTTGATATCTTTAAATGTAGGGAATTATCTGCAGAAATTCATGTTTTTCTTATATGAATAAAGCAAGATGGCTAGGTCAAAATGCCAGGTAAAACTCAGTTTATTTGACCATATGAGAAGGCAGTTATATTTAGCTTTAGATATTATGCCAGTTGATTTTCTATGGCTGTGTTTTTCCCTTCAGCTGTGCATTTGTGGATTTAACAGGGGCAGTTTGGGAGGGTAGGCGGCTAATGGAAAAAAAAAAAAAACAACCCACATATCTTATCTTTCTGAAGTTAAACTAGCAAGCTGAATTTTTTTCACTTTTGTTTTAATTCATATTATATAATAAAATATTTTGAATTCTCTGTCAAGAATCATGAAATGCATGGAAGCTTGATTTAGGGATACCACAAACACAGTGGCTGAGGTCTTTCCATGTCAGACAGGGAAAAGGTCTATACTTCCCTCTTCTCTTTCAATCCACTTGGTATATATGCAGATTAACATGGGGATTAAAACATAAAGTTTCTATTAAGGATCTTGACCTTGTAAACTGAGTGGCAAACCTAGAAGATGGCATAGACTAGTGCTCAACGGGTAAGCTTTGCACATTGACAGCCAGGCAGTTCCAACAGTTCTGAACTGAGAACTGTGGGCATGTTATTTAACCACCTGGTACTTTATCTGTAAAATGGATGTAATCTTACTTGAACTTTCCTCAGAAAGGTGATATGAGGATGAAACAATTTATATGTTATTTATAACAGTACCTGACATATAAGAAGCTGTTGCTGACAGTGAGTGATTATTATTTTCTTAATTAGCGAGCTTGATGTAGAAAGTAAAGTACCACTGTCAGGCCTCAATGTGAATCAGAATTGCATATGATTTCAGAACTACCATTTTTAGCTAACTGTAACTCATATTCACAGGAGGCTGCAGTGAACTCATCAGTTAGATCAAATCAGGAAATCAGTAAATTCATTCAAAAGGGAAAAAATTTAGTTGAAACTTACGTGCTATTCCAAAGTCATAAAAAAGTTACTTCACTTTCCTCTACTTCTTTTTGTTCTCTTTTTAGAGAGGGAGAGAGAGTCTTAAGCAGACTCTGCACTGAGCTCGATCTCACAAACCTGAGATCATGACCTAAGTCAAAATCAAGAGCCGGACACTTAACCGACTGAGTCACTCAGACACCCCCTTTCCTCTACTTCTTGAAAGCTGTATAGACTCTTTGAAAAGAGATCCTAGGTCACCAAATTTTATTCATTTTTTAATCCCAAATAGGTAAAAAAAAATGCAAATAATTTACAAATAACAGCACAGGCAGAAAAAAGGTCAATTTCAAAATATTACTTTTCTATCATTACAATACAGAATATTTCCTGAAAGTCCAAGATTAGAGACAAAAGGAGAAAAAAAGATAAAATCATAAGTTCTTAATATTCTTGTCTAAACTATATGTCTGTGTGTATGAATTTGACATGTTTTACCAATATTTTCTATAAAAATAGCATATGTCCAATGAAATAAAAATAATTCCATTGTAATGCTCATTCTATTTTAACAAGAATTTCAGAAAGCACGTCACTGTGCTCTGAAACTAATCGTCTCTTATATAATCTGGGATTCCTTTGCCTATATATAATCCCACTCGATATTGTCAAAGTTTTCTTTGCAAAATCTTTTATCCTATTTCTTTTCAAATATGTATAGATGTGCTGTTTTAAAAAAATCAGTGTGTGTGTGTGTGTGTGTGTATGTTTAAATATATATATATATATATTCACCTGTCTTTGGTAGCCCTTAGTTACCATTCTACTTATTTTTCATCGTTCAAAATCAAATTCCTGAGAGTGTGTAATCTATAACGGCTGCCTCTACTTCTCAAGAGCCTGTCAGTTTAACACCAGGAATCGATGATCACTAATCAGCAACTTTATCAAATCCAACAATATTTTATCAGTCTTTCCTTCCTCAACTCCTCATAGCACTTAACTTGATTATTTAGAATTCAGTATTTAAGAGGCTGACTTTGACAGACAACAGTCTTTAACTTATTCTCTGTGTAAACTTAGGAATGTTACACAATCTCTCAAGATACACATCCTTCATTATTAAGGAAAAACTAATTCATACCACATACGGACGTTTTAAGAAATAACGAAAATTTTCCAATTACTGGAAAACATTAAATGCTTAATAAATTGAAGCCATTATAATTATTGTGGTTATTATTAATGTTATTATTGACCATATCATCTACCTTTGAAATTTTTCCTTTGGCTTTTGTGATGCTATTTTCCCCTCAACTATTCTTTTAATTTATAGTTTTCTCAGAACAATCTTTATGCCTACCACACTATATCTGTGCTAGATATTTTCTTGTGATCTTTCCAGATTCATTCTTGACTATTCTTGAATCAACTCTGTGGTCTGGAGCTCTGACTTTAATTGATAACCTCAATGGTCTCCCTGACACCTGGCTATTAATTGGGTTTAAGTAGGTTAGGGTATTTATTCTCTTGCCTGACCCAGGCAGATCACTACATGTTTACTGTGTCCCTCTACCAAAGGACAAGGTTGATGGGCAGCCCTATTCCCAAAGAAACTTCTTCCCTTTTTTCTTCAGGTCTATGGTAGCAGAATTCCTTACTATTATTGTCCCTGGGGACTAAACTATTTCTTGCAGTTTTCATAGTTCTCCCTACACATTTAAATAGCTCCTTTCTTTCTTTTTTTTTTTTTTTTAAGATTTTATTTATTTATTTGAGAGAGAGAATGAGAGAGATCACATGAGAGGGGGGAGGGTCAGAGGGAGAAGCAGACTCCCCGCTCAGCAGGGAGCCTGATGTGGGACTCGATCCCGGGACTCCAGGATCATGACCTGAGCCGAAGGCAGTCGCTTAACCAACTGAGCCACCCAGGCGCCCTAAATAGCTCCTTTCTTAAGCAATCCTATTACCTATTTGAATGTGTTCTTTCCAATCAGAACTCTGACACAGAGAGAAATTGGTACCAGAATGACATAGAAAGATAGACCTCCAGAGGAAGTGTTGGATCAGTTATCTGAGAGTGCCATCTATAATCTACAGGTTGGCCGATTTCATGCCTAAATTCATGGCTGTCTGGAGTAAGGGAGGTTGAATGCTAGAATCATTTTTGCTTTTTCTTAGAGAAAGAAGTAAAAGACTTAGTTGAAAATGTTGGGGCATCTGGCTAGCTCAGTCAGTGAAGTGTGCAACTCTTGATCCCAGAGTTGTGAGCTCAAGCCCCATGTTGGGTGTAGAGTTACCTTATAAGTAAAATTAAAAAAAAAAAAAAAAGGGAATGTTAAAATGAAACTATGATATTGTTCCTATCCAGCTACCTCCTAATATAACATCCAGATGGTCTGGTGGTTATACCTCTACTTTTTGTTAAGGAATCCATTGGAGAGGTGGCCACCAACTTTGCTGGAAAGATCTATGGTAGAAGGTGTTCTATAGGCAGAGATGAAGGTGGATGAAGCCACAGTAAGGTTGTAGTCCCAATTTTAATAGAAATATTGGGATTGAGGTAGAAGACAGGTTTTATGCTTACCCAGCAAAGATATGGGAATTAATTATAGCAAATGAGAGAATAAAATTTGTTCTCATAATGTTTTGACTAGCAGGGATCTGATAATGGCTATTTAATAATGTAGTCTGTATGAATGAAATGGATGGGCAGCCAAGATCCTGTCTGATATACATGATCAGAAAGTTTCTAAGTCTGGAGAGCAGAAAACTAATAAGATATCATGCATTGGATATAATCTGACCTGTCCAATCATAAAGCTGAACATGTGGAGCATGTTCTATTATAAAATAGAACTGGCAAAAATTAAACCAGACTTGAAGACAAACTCTACGAGCAAAGGTTAAAACCAGTAGTATAACTAGCTTCCCAGCTGGAGGTGGAGAGAAGCCCTAACTCTTAGTATTTGTTAATTTCCATAATAGAATACTTCCATTTGGTCAATACTTGGAGACAGTAAAGGATGTACCTAACTGTTTCATGGGAGTCTGTGCAAGGCAGCTCCGGCACATCACTTGATTAGACTCATATGATACATGCTAAACTTGGCCTCTTGGTAGTTTCCCATTACCAGTTAACAAAGGACTAGCTTACAAATGTTTAATAATCAAATATGCCAGGGGTTGGCAAACTATGGCCTGTGGACTAAATCTGCTATACCATCTGTTTGTGTAAATTAGGTTTTACTGGAACATGGCCACATTTGTTTAGATATTCTTATGGCTGCTCTTGTGCTTAGACCCACAGAGATAGGTAGTTGCGATGGAGACCATATAAACTACAAAGCCGAAAATACTATCTGGCCCTTTACAGAAAAGATTTGCTAATTCCCAAAGTAGGTTAAAAACAAAAAGAAACAAAACAGAATTGTTTTAATGTTTTGTAAAGATGGAATTCAGCCTTTTTATCCTGCTACTTCAGTCTTGATCAAAGGTTCTATGGACGAATTTGTCATCTTGGCAGAAATGGAGCTATGCATGTGTTGATCAAGATCTTCCTGAGTGTCCAGTTTCCCTAAAACATTGGCCAACACTTAGCCCCTCTTATGACACTATTCCTAAAGGACCTGGACAATGGATGGATTACATTGGATCATAAACAGGGCAGCATGTTATCTTCCAAAAAACTCATGACTTTGGATGCAGATATGCCTTCCTTCCTTGCAGTGTGTCTGTCATCATCATCATCATTTTTGAAATTATAAAATACCAACCAAAGATATTCTTTATGGAGAAAGTAGTAGGAAAATGTACTCAAGCATAAGGATTTAATTTTTCTAGTGTTCCACCACTATAAAGCAGCTGGTTTAATAGAAGAGCAGAATGTTCTACTAAAGGTTTTATTATCGTCTCATTTAAAAGACATCTGGAAAGCTTTCACTGTGTGCCTTAAAACCAAAAGCCAGTATGTATTGTCATATCTCCATGGGCAGATTGCACGGATGTGAACCATGAAGTGAATTTGAGAGTGGCCCTCCTCATTATGACACAAAATAATCCACTGAATAAATGTTTGCTTCCCGCCCCACAGCTTTTAGTTCAGTAGATGTGAAGGTCTTATTATAAAAGGAGGAATGCAACTATTAGCCCATACATATTACCTTGTTTTTCTGTTAAATTGAAACTTAACTCTGCTTTCTAACCTCAAACAACAAATAGAAAGTTTGTTACCAAAATGATAGATCCCAATTTCCAAGGAGAGTTTAACTGACCTCATATATAAAAGTAAGGAGGCCAAGTCTAAAAGCCAGAATATTCAGTGAGAAACCAGTCCTAGTTAAAGTGTAGCTACCCAATAAACACAGGATGCTAAAGTTTCAGGTCTCACAGAAATAAAGGATTAAGTCACAACTTCTCCTATTCTATTCTGCTAAGATTCCCACACTTCCACAGGTTTATCTCCAAGAACCCATTTTCTATTTAAGGAAAAATAGAAAAGAAGGAAGTTATCATTATCAATTTATACTTTGTATCCAGATACAGAAATAGGTACCAAGAAAGCTCTTTTTTATTTATTTCTTTTTCTCTTTTGTCTCCAAGGGCTCATGTGAACATCACTGGTGATTAACATTTTAAGACTGAAGACAGAGTATGAATTAATTGATGTTACCATGCAACAGTTGATGCATGATACAGTGCATGCTCTGTATTAGGAAAAAATGTTTTACCTCATCACAACACAGTAATTGGTAGAAGTCACCTATGCTGGATTATTTCCATTTGAATCTTTATAATGATGCCTCGTTTTTTTTTTCCTCCAGCTACTATGTCCAGTAAAGGTAACTTTTCTGGACTTCATCAATGAGTTTCCATGTCTCCAACTTCCACATGGATTTGCCCAATAGAATTACTGGCAGATCAGAAAGTGGAAAGAAAGTAAGACTGCTACCAGTCTGTTATGCATTGGAAAACCCAATTTTGTAATATTTCCAAATTCTTGTAATTTCTCTCTCTTTGGTTAGAACTAACAGGATTCTGCTTTTGACATTTTCTCAGCTCCCTTTAGTTACATAAGATATGTCAAGGGCTAGAAAAAAATTTTAGGTACATTTAAAAAAGGCATATTTTAATAAAAATTGTGTAGTTCTACCTTACTTCAGATACTATGGAAATTCTTATGGTAGCCATCAGTGACAAAATTTTCATAGTTCCTGCCATCATTGATCTGACCAGCTAATGCACAAAATAAACAAGTCACAACCATTCTATGTGAGGAGCTGATCACATAGAATAAAAATGGAGTCTAGAGACCTAGTTATGAGATCACTGCAATAGTCCCAGCAAGAATTGATGTGTAAAAAGACAAGCATACTTGCTAATATTGGTATTTTTTACAATGTCCTGGAAAATGCAATAAGATAAAAGGTGTATAAATATTGAAAATGAGACAGAGTTATTACATTCAGGTGATATGCTTGGCTACAAAGAAAATATTAAAATGGAATTCAGTAAGGAAGTCAGTTGCTCTCTGAATAACTTTCTTATTTACGGAAAACAAAGAGGAGCTACAGTTGTAACACTGGTCGCCACAACAAAGATGGATGCGGGACAAAGGAAAGGGAGCTCTGGTGAGGAGCCCTGGATAAGGCTGAAGCCTTTGCAGAAACAGCTATGGTCTAAACTCTGGGGGCTTGCTTAGGAGAAGCAGGAGTGAGGATTTTGTATGTTTTACTTAGAGACAATGGCATATGTAGGAGAACCACTTGACTAAATGAAAATACACACACACACACACACACAAGTTCTTTGATTAGAATTTCCAGGATAAATGATTAATTCTTCTCAAATGATTTTGTAAGTGTTATCATATTTAGATCGAAAATCTGTAACCCAGTCAATTATTTTCCATAGTTATATTGATTTTGGTTAAAATATCAATTGAGCTATTTGCCCTGCAGCATTTGACTAAATTTTCTGATCCAATCTCCTACATGGTATCTAGTCACCTTTTGTGGTGATTAGAAATTTATTTATTTATTTATTTATTTATTTATTTATTTATTTATTTATTTATTTATTTATGGTGATTAGAAATTTAAAGTGTAAATAAGAGCACATATATAAAATAGCTAGCATAGCGTTAGAAACTCACAAAGTGTTTTCTCTATGTTGATCTTGTCTTTTCCTCCATAAGCATCATGAATGAGAAAACTAACTGCCCATCAAAGCCTGTGCTTTTCCTCACAGAGCTGTCTACAGAATGCAGATACTCAACCAAGAACTATGTTCCCCAGATCTTCTTCCATCTAGCTGGAGCCTTGTTAGTGGTCCTTGCCAGTGGTATATCGACATACCACTGTACTGGAATGCTATTCTGGACAGGAATGCTAAAAATCAGTATGCTGGACTTCCAGTTTTAGCTCCAACATGTTGGATCTTGGAAGTTGTCATTCCTGGACTCATAACAACAACAACAACAACAGAAAAGACGAACAAACTCAAATCAATGACTTTTCTTGGATCCACTAGAGAATTGTGGTCACAAAGCACATAGCAACCCTAAAATCTGGAGAGAAAGGTGAATTCAGGTAATTGCAGCCAGATTATTCTTGCCAAGAGAAGAAGATGCTGGAGCCACAAACTAGTACAAATGCTTGAACAGTAACACTGATGAATTCTAGAAATGGAATGTAGACTATTAGGAGAGTGGGGAGCACCGGGCTCACAGTTTTAAAGATTCCCACACTTCCACAGGTTTATCTCCAAGAACCCAACCAGGTTCTCAAAGTGAATCCCCAAGAAAAACCCTATAATTTCTGGCAGGGTGATGGGAAGGTAACTGCTTGGAATTGCCTAGAGCATTCTGTATAAAAGAGACCTACTCAGTAAGGAAAAACACTCAGAGGCTTATCTGAGTTAGCAAAAGGGAAATTAACCAACTCTACTCCCTCTAAACTTTCTGTCTCACCCAAGGTAGGGAGGCAGGGTAAGTGCTTCTGAAGGTCACACACAGGAACAAAGCCCCACTAAAATACTGCAACTTAACAATAACATTGCAGAATGCTTCTATGCCCCCCACACCTTACTGCCAAATCAACAGAGTTCAAGTTTAATAATGGCAATTGTAGATGAAAGAGATTCAAGACACTGACTTCATTTAAGGAGGAATTCTTAGGGAAGCCCTAGACAAGAAAGGAGACAAACATAGGATGTTAGGGGAATTTTGAAACCTCTGGCATCTACAGCTAGAGCAAACATTAACCCCAGGCATACCCCGAGTCAGATAAACTTAAAACCTCATGCTAAAAAGCCTTTAACCTGAGTTGCTATTGCCAAAATAAATTATGTTCAACTTTAAACAAAAATTGACAAGGCATTACAAAAGACAAAAAAAAAAAATCTGAAGAGAAAAGGAAATCAATCACCAAAACCATATTCATGTGTGACATATATTTTGTAATTATTGGACAGGAAATTTTAGATAAATGAATATGTTAAGGATTCTAATGGAAAAATTATACAACATGTAAGAGTATGTGGATAATGTAAGCTGTTAAGGGAATGAAAAAATCCAGATTGGGAGGAAAATCATTAAAACATATATATAATAAAGGACTTGTATCCAAAACAAAAAACTCAAAACTCAACAATAAAACAAATAACGAACAAAAACGTAAAGATCTGAAGAGGACACAGATTTAAAGAGTTATAAACCAAAGAAGATATATGGATGGCAAATGAACATACAAAAAGATATATGATATTTTTCATTAGAAAAATACAAATTAGAACAACAACAGAGACACTACCATACACCTAACAGAAAGGCTGAAATAGAAAAACCGACAATATGAAATGCAAGTAACTCTCATTTCCTGGTGGCAGGAATACAAAATGGTACATCCAGTCTGGAAAGTAATTCAGTGATTTTTTTTACAAAGTATATAGTGTTGCCATAGGATCCATCAACCATAATGGTTGGCATTAACCCAAGTGATTTTAAAAATTATGTCTACACAAAATCCTGCACGTCAATATTTTCTAGCAGTTTATTCACAATTGCCAAAAACTAGACACAATCACGGTGGATGAACAAACTATGATTACATCCATGTGATGGAATATTTTTCAGTAATGAAAAGAACTGATTTATGAAGTCACATAAAGACATGGATGGACCCTAAATGTATATTGTTAGCTGAAAGAGTTCAGTCTGAAAAGGCCACATACTATATTATTCCAATGATATGATACCTGGAAAAGGAAAAACTATAAACACAGTAAAAATGTCAGTGAAGAGAAGCAGGGAGTTGATAATGTGAAACACAGGGGATTTTTAGGATTGTGAAGCTATTTTGTGTGATAATGTAATTGCAAATAAATTATACCACATGTTTGTCAAAGCTCTAGATCTTTATAACACAAAGTATAAACCTTAATAAGTGCACATAAAAATCATTTCAGGGGCGCCTGGGTGGCTCAGTTGGTTAAGCGACTGCCTTCGGCTCGGGTCATGATCCTGGAGTCCTGGGATCGAGTCCCACATCGGGCTCCCTGCTCGGCGGGGAGTCTGCTTCTCCCTCTGACCCTCCTCCCTCTCATGCTCTCTCTCTGTCATTCTCTCTCTCTCTCTCAATAAATAAATAAAAATCTTAAAAAAAAAAAAAAAAAAAAAAAAACAAAACAAAAAACAAAAAACTGCCTTTTAAAAAAAAAAAAAAAAAAAAAAAAAAAATCATTTCAGAATAGAAAGCAAAATAATCTAACTCTATTACAAATATATAAAACAATCTCCTGAACAGTGGGAAAGAGGCAGGAAGGTGCTAACCGGCTGACCTAAGAAATTTGAAAAAGAATGAATTCTGTAAGACGGAAGAAAAATAAATAAATCAATAAAAATTAAAAAGTACATAAGCACTGTTCTTTTGTCGATAAAGTTGCTTCTCATCAGGGTACAGGTTAACAGATCTAGCACTGCTATACATGTGTACTGAAACTGAGCAGTTAAATAAATACATGGGAGCCAGATTTCTTACTGAAAGTTCACAGATAAACATAAGAAGGAGGCTTGAAAAATCAATGTGGTAATGGAGTAACATTGAGAGACCAGTATACACTCATTTTTAGCTTACTTAGACACAGAAGTAGAAATATATTTTACATATGTTTTTATACAGAGGCCAAATGCGTGTGCATTTACTTGCTTTGTCAGTTTACAGGGTCTAAAAGCAAGATCCTAGTAGCAAATAGCACACCTAGAATCAAAATCTTGGTTTCTAATGCTATTCTCCAATTAAAAAAAAACACTGCTTTTAGGAGAAATGACCGACACTAAGACTGAGGCAGGAAATATACATGATGAACCTAAATATTTGGCACGGTAAGTATTGCTTACAGTGCCAGAAGGTAACACAGTGCTAAATAAATAAATAAATAAACAAAAATAAATAAATACAAAACTTAATTGATGGAAATATATAAAAGGGACACAGCCGGAGCCTGCTAAAAGAACACCCAATGGCCAAAGCTGGAAATTTTGAGTAACAAAATTAATAAGGAAGTAATGGATTATAACCCAAAGGATAAGCTAAATGTCTATTAGCTCATACTGATAAGTAAATAACTGAATAAATATATGTGGGAGAACAGACAAATCTCTCTCATGTAGAAGAATTATACATAATTTATGTGGATATCCTGCCCTCGAGGAAAGAGAATATAAACCTCTATTCCATAAATGTGAGCTGCACTAAGTTACTTCCCTCCAAAGAGTAAAAATGGAAAAGGAAAAACAGGGTAACTTTACAGTGGAGAAACCTAGCAAATACCACCTCAACCAGGTGATTAAGGTCAATATAAGCGGTGATAAATCATGATGATAGTAGATACTCTTGATAGGACATGATGAGGTAGACTTTTTCCTCTCTGGTCTTCCACCTTAAAATCCATAACCCCAGTCTAATCCAAAGAAAAACATCATCTAAATTACTGTGGAGTAATATTCTATAAAATACTTGATCAGTCAAGGTCATCAAACACAAGATTTTGAGATATGGTCACAGCCAAGAATAGCCTACAGAAAACATGCAAATAAATGCAATGCGGTATCCTGTGTGGGATTATGGAACAGAAAAAAGACATCTGAGAACCTGAATAAAGTATGACTTTGGCTTATAATAATGTATCAATATTGGTTCATTAGTTGTAACAAATCCTGTAGTAATATGAAGTGTTAGTAGAGGAAACTGGGAGCAGGGTATATGGGAACCCTCTGTACTATCTTCTCAATTTTTCTGTAAATCTAAAACTATTTTAAAAGTAAATGTATTTAAAACAACAACAGTGTATCTAATGCTGTTAACCCTGTTAGTTAACAGAGATCTTTTGAAGGCCTATGAATCACAAAACAGAAGGAACCTCAGTCCCTGAATCACCATATAGGCATCCTACAGGAATCTTGCTTGCAAACATTGCATTATTACATCAGCATGAAATAAGTGTCTATTGTGTTATGCCATGAAAATCTGGGAATTTATTTGTTCTAGCAGCTAAAATCACCATATGAGATACAATCTTATTATGATGTTCACTTTAATATATCTGGCTTCCTGTATGTCTGGTTTTAGACTGCAGATACTAAAAGGCAAGAATATATCCAATAACTGAGTAAATGTATCTGGATGTAAAAGATAAGAATATAAATTTGGGATTTATTTGATCTTTCAAAAAATAAAATTGAGCCAGTTTTATAAATTTGGTAGGCACTGTGTGTTAGTCACTGGGGATATAGTGATGAACAGAGAAAATATCTGCTGTTATCATTAGTATAGCAAAGTCATCTGGAAAGAGGGAAAAGAATATGGAGCTGGAGGGAAAGGAAAAGAGGAAAGGGAGGAAAGATGTGATGTTGGAAAAGAGAATAAGAGCCCTGGGGGAATCTTATCATGGGTAATTCTTGAACAGGAGAAAGTACAAAAGTAAAATCTAAAAGACCTTTTTCACGTATTTCTTCCACAAATTCCTGTGTCAATTTCTTTTTTTTTTTTTTAAGATTTTTTTTTATTTATTTATTTGACAGAGAAAGACACAGCGAGAGAGGGAACACAAATGGGGAGTGGGAGAGGGAGAAGCAGACTCCCTGCCGAGCAGGGAGCCCGATGCGGGACTCAATCCAGGGACTCCAGGATCATGACCTGAGCCGAAGGCAGTTGCTTAACCAACTGAGCCACCCAGGCGCCCTCCTGTGTCAACTTCAAAATGCAAAAGCAATGATGTTCTGAAGTAGAAGAGCTTTAAATAGTATCAAGGAATATTTAAATATTTATTTCCTTAAGATTTTTTGCACATGTTGGCATATCTATAACTTCTAGAAGGAAGATATATTTTGAATGGTAGTATTCAAGGGGAAGGGGAGAAAATAATAATTCATCTTTAATTTACATATGTGGGTCTCTCATAACATAGGCTTTAAATGCCTGTATTCAACAGACGAGTAGTGAAATACCTCCTAGAAAGAATATGACATGTCTTTACAATCAATTTAAGTAGGTACCTATCAGTGAAAGAAAATAGACACCATTTTTACACAGTTGTGGGGGTTTTTTTCTGCTAATAGGGAAAAAATGATTTCCTCTAACTAGAGCCATATTTCGTATTAGGCAAACATGTAAAACAATTTGTCTGTAATATCTAATTAATTGATAAAGGTTAGTTTGTTTAAGGAAGTCATATTGTGATCAATAACTAACTTGAAAATTAAGTAAAATAGAGTATATTAGTGTATGAAGAAACCAAGATATGATAGGATGATTAAGCCACATGTGAAAAATTAACTTTAACCCCTTTCTTACATGAGCTTTTGTTTTTCATGACATGTGACTACATAAGAAAGCCTGTCTGTTTATAAAGACATAGTTTTATGCATTCTTTGTTATACTTAATCTCTTAAGAGATACTTTAAAAATGGGAATCCTTATGTTAACGGAGACTATTCATGGAGCTGTTAAAGTGAAACAAGAAAATACTACTGAAGTTCAGGTTTCTTAGGAACTTGTTCTAAGGAGAAAATAACTGAGTGAACTTTTTTTTTTAAATTGCTTTCATGAGCCCTTCATACAGACAGTGTCTCTGAGTAAGTTCAGATAAATTTTCCAGAAAAAGAGAAGAATGACCTTACACAATCAAGAAAATGAATAATTTTAAAAATTTATAAGCTAAAATATGACAGTAATTTTCTCAAGCAGTCAGGCACATTGCCCTCTTATATTACCGGGCCCAATGAATTATGAATGTTGGCTGAATAAAAAGCCGGAGGGTGACAACAGAACCCAGTTTTGTCATTTGCATTCACAGAATATTCTACGGCCCTAGTAGGATTTCCGAATCTTAACCATTATCACCGGCTGCTAAGGACACTGGGAAATACATGAAGAGTACTTCGGGGGTGGGGAAGATGAAATACTAATTGCTAACTATGATAATGAGTCTAAAACGTGTAGACAAGTTAGTTTTTTGAACTACACTAGCAACCAAGCTCCTCAAACTCCCACTGTCCTAACCTATCTGAACACAGAAGCAAAAATCAAAACGAAAACGCACTTTTCAGCATACATCTCAGCTGCAGGAATTATGAGTGGGAAGAACAGGTGTTCTGAGAGATTCTACAATGCTTCTGTTGCTAAGGAGACCACTTTCATCGGTTCAGAAAGGCTGACAACCTGGACTTTGGCTGCCAAATTAGTATCAACAAAGGTTGGAATTGATATAAACATGCATACACAAATGAAAAGGACATAGGTAGTTTTAAAAATAACTCAATGATAAGGTTGCATTGAGAGAGAACTGGTAAAATAGTTGTATATTAAATGAGAATAGTTGCATAATTGCTAAATAATTCGAAGCAAATTAATCTGAGCACATAATTCCAAAGTAAAAGTATAAAAATAAAGTTAATTTATGTCCGTGATCTCAGTGGAAATAGTGTTAATGGAACTAATGACATGTTATGTCTTAATAACTACACAATAAAACTCAAGTTATTTTTTACATGAAGTTAGTTATATAAAATAGAGAAAAATGAATACTAGATAACTTTATTAGACATTAATAAGTACTAATTCATAGTTTCTTGTGCACGTGGAATATGAGACAAAGAAGTATCCATGAATGATGTGATGTAACTGGTATTGTAAGGGGCAAATATGATTAATAAGGCATATGACTCCCACAAAGACTTTATGCAAATAAAAGGTTTATGGAGTATTACAATCATCTTTGTTGGATCATTGAACTATTGCTTGAATGATGCAGTATTGTATTTTTTTCTTTACAGCATCAAGTAACATAAAGATGTGGCAGATATTAGAAACAAATAGGAAGTAGCAAGCAAGTATGACAGAAAAAAATCTTTCCTCCTCAGGTTTGATTAGTGCAAGATTTACCTTTAAAATATCAAGGAATGGGGGCGCCTGGGTGGCTCAGTTGGTTAAGCGACTGCCTTCGGCTCAGGTCATGATCCTGGAGTCCCGGGATCGAGTCCCGCATCAGGCTCCCTGCTTGGCAGGGAGTCTGCTTCTCCCTCTGACCCTCCCCCCTCTCATGCTCTCTCTCTATCTCATTCTCTCTCTCAAATAAATAAATAAATACATAAAGTATCAAGGAATATTATCAAAATTTAATATTTGTAGTCTAATAGCAAAGTATGATTATATTGTATTATATTGGATTGTAATGTACTATATTCTATAATCTTTTTTGTAGAAAGAGGCATTGCATTTTCTACTTTGTGCCATTTCATCATTTGTTTTAGAAATCGTTATATAACTTTGGCAAAGTTTGATAGAGTCGGCATATCTGCAGACAATGGTATGATTTGATATTTATAAAGTATCAAGTTTTCTAGAAATATATGTTTCTAGTTTCCATGGAAATTGAGTAATTGCTAGAGCTGATTTTTATCTTCTTTTACTGGAATCGAATAATGTTATTTATAGGGCTGTTTTTTAAAAGTCTGTGACAGTTAACTCTTTAATTAACCATTTTATAAAATTAAAAGCCCTCTGCCCATTTATAAAGTCAACACATATATTTTAAACCTACGCCTGCAAAAAATAAAAAATCCCATATTTAGTTTAAATGCTTAAGTGGAGGGGCGCCTGGGTGGCTCAGTCGGTTAAGCATCTGCCTTCGGCTCAGGTTATGATCCCAGGGTCCTGGAATCGAGCCCCGCATCAGGCTCTCTGCTCAGCGGGGAGCCTGCTTCTCCCTCTCCCTAGGCCCCTCCCCCTGCTTGTGTTCTCTTGTGCTCACTCCCTCAAATAAATAACTAAAATCTTTAAAAATAAATAAGTACATACATACATACATACATACATACATACTCATTCAAGTGGAGATATTTAAACTGGTGTATTTTTTTCTTTTATCTTTTACTTTGTTCAGTTTTGGTTTACTACTTGGCAAAATGAAAATATTAATGTAAACCACTTCATAAGGTTGTTGTAAGAATTAAATGAGTTTATACACTGTATTTATAAATGTGCCTTGTGTGTATTTAAGTCCTATGTAAACATTTTTTTACTATAATGCAAGCTCTGTGAAGGAAGAGACTCCTAAGAATACCTGGCATATATTAGATAGTAAAATTTGTTAATTGACTATATTATATAATCTTTTTTGTAGGAAGAGACATTGCATTTTTTACTTTGTACCATTTTCATCATAAAGTCATTTGTTTTGGAAATAGTTATATAATTTTGGCAAAGTTTGACAAATTTTGAGTTTATCAATTATTTTTCTTCAATAAGAAGTTTTTAAAATAGTAAGTATAAAATAGGAATGTCACATTTTATACAGTGGTCTTCAAACTGGGAAAGGTGCAACTCTGCATTTACACAAAGACTTTCCAAGGTGTATGCAGGTAGGCATGGATAATCATAGAGAATGAATTTTCAAATAGCCAACTACAGTAACTATTCCACATTACAAAAAAATAAATCTGCCTAAGGTGACTTGGCATTTTTCTATTTCCCTTTTACACAAAGAACGTCTTTATTTCTCCTATTCCCAATTAGTACCATGGCCTTTTCCCTTCATTTAAAAAATATCCTTTGTATTATACAAATGCCAACATTTTATTACTCATATTGTTTCTGCTTTGGTCATTAGGAAATCCTTCAGTTTGGCTCCTAGGTTTCTTCAGTATGCTGTCTTCTCCCTCATTCTTCCTCTTTCCCCTTTTCCTCTTCCCCTTTCTTCCCACTCCTCCCCCCTCCTCCTTTGCCAATACCCCTCCCCTTCCTCTTCCTCTTCTTTCTAATCATGTTCTTACTTTCTGGAACCAAGAGATGTTCCAGACATCTTGTATTCTATATGTCTGCCTCAGCCTTAGAAGCAACTACTTTGACAAGGAGCCCTGGTTCCTTTTACTGGATAATGGTGCTCAGAAACCAATGTAATATATTTATAATTAGATGGAGAAAGTTGAGGAATATAAGTGAATCTTTGTACAATTTTGCAATTTTTATAAGCCTAAATATTTTTAGTAAAGTTTTAAAACATTGATCATGACTGCAAAGAACTATCCAAAACTTTAGACATAAAACAAGAGGATAACTGGATGAACTTTACAAAATCATACTGGGGTGTACAAGCAGACACAGGCAAGAATAATTTGCTCCCTGGAAAAATGTATCTTTAAATTTGTTATTTGTTTTTAAATAATATTTCAGACACTGAAATCACTTGATAATTTCTAAATTATCTAATAGCAAATATAATCTGAAATGTTACAGCGTATTACAAATAATGCATTAACAAAGTTTGTATCTATTAGCAAGTTAATTTTAGCATGGCTTTGACTGACTACATCCTCAACTTCTGCTTTAGACAAGCTTCACTACCAGCCTGATTCTCTAATAAATGAGTCCATTTTTGACACATGCTAATTCTATTTTTATTTTTATTAGACTCATGGTTTTAATTTTTGAAAATTAGATCTTAATATAATAAATCTTTCATTAGTTAAGTCACTATAAACCCATTAAAGTCTTATCTCTTTTTTACACATATTTTGAATAAGGAAGAAATTATCATTGAAAATGCAATATTTCAGGGTGCCTGGGTGGCTCAGTCATTAAGCGTCTGCCTTCGGCTCAGGTCATGATCCCAGGGTCCTGGGATCGAGCCCCGCATTGGGCTCCTTGCTCCGCGGGAAGCCTGCTTCTCTCTCTCCCACTCCCTTGCTTGTGTTCCTGCTCTTGCTATCTCTCTTTCTGTCAAATGAATAAATAAAATCTTAAAAAAAATGCAATATTTCAATCTTCATTGATATGTTACAAATTCAGATACCTTCAAAGTGGGGCAACAGGAGAGCTGAAATTTTAAAATTAATTTACTTGCCTTGAAATACACCTGAGGGAGAGGTTTCTGTGAGCCAATAATAATGTCTATAAGAAATATTGAAGAAAATGTGCTTTTATATCCTATAGACCCAGTGCTGTGTCTATCTATTGTTGAAATAGATTTCAAAAGTACAATGGTCGTCATGGGAATGCATAGTAATGCATTTATTTTAATTGAAACCTTATAAATATTTTCCCCCAAATTTTCTCTCCTGAGAAACTATTACAACTCTGTCAAGGTGCTATGTATTCTCCCTTAGTGTAGTATGCCTAATAAACTTACTTTTATTTGCATATTGTATTTTCTGGTGGAGTTTTGGAGAGTCAATGCATGACATTCTCTGGTGGTCCCACTGAGATCCAGTCAAAACCTCCTTACTGCCATCATTTCAAAAGGACCTGTCATTCCTTAGCATGTGCAGGTAAAGTAGAATGAAAGCTACACATTGGGTTTAAGTTGCAATGTGGAATTCCAAAATTCTTAGTTCATTTTATCTCCTAGGAAACGGAAACTTTTTAAATAATTATTTGATTCAATGAGAATATTTAAAAATTTTTATGCTGGGAAAAATCTGCCCTATTTCTAACAATACTACCATCTGTCTGTTTATTCTAATCATTACCTGTTATGAGTTTAGGAGGAAAGAAATGGGAGGAAGATCAGCAGAAGGCTGACAGTCTATCCTTGGACCATCCCAAAGCACTGATGGGATCCTAATATCTCTTTGGATCAGTATTCTTTGTACAAACTTTGCTTTGAATCAACTTTTCAAAAACATATAGACACTTTTTTTAGTGGTATCCCTTATTTCCGTGAGAACTGCTTTATGTAGTTTCCCCTGCCCAGCTCCAGAGTTCACTGGGCACTCAGTGTGTAATGACATCTTTAGCCAGATTCTGGAGACATGAGGTTGCACAAGCACACTTCTCTTTAATATATTACAGTTCTGGTATGCACATCTTTTGACAGGCATAATTCCATGAGGCAAAAGCTGAAAATGCAATGGATATTTGGGGGAACTTTTGATTGTTCATTTGAGAGATGATTTGGAAAAGAAAATGGGATAAAACTCTCTTAAGAAGATTCTCTTTATCCACTCTAAAAGAGAGACCACATTGATCAACATAAGAAATGTCCTCTTTTCTTCATTTCTATACCTTGGAATACATTTCTGTACCTTTGTTTTCTGTTAATCATACAGCTAATAAAACTGTAAAGGCACATGCTCTTGTTTAAACCAGCTATAATTTCTTTATCTCTCTCATTTTTTAATTATTTGCCAATTTTATTTTGCCAGCTTTATTGAGAAATAACTGAAATGTGATATAACTTTAAGGTGTGCAACATGTTGATTTTATATATTTGTGTATTGCAAAATGACTACCAACATAGCATTAGCTAACTCTTTCATCTCATCACGTAATTACTAATTCTTTTTTTTTGGACGAGAACATTTAAATCTACTCTGTTAGCAACTTTCAAGTATATAATACAGTATTGTTAGCTATAATTACCATGCTGTACATTAGACTTGTTAATATTATAACTGGAAATTGATATCCTTTGGCCAATATCTCCCCATGTATCCCTCAGTCCTTACTAAGCACTCAACTCTCAGTTTCTCTGCTTTTGGCTTTTTTAGCTTCTACATATAAGTGATGTCATACAGTATTTGCCTTCATGACTTATTTCACTTAGCATAATGCCTTCAACTTTAATTCAAGTTGTTGCAAATGACAGGATTTCCTTCTTTCTCATGGCTAAGTATGTGTGTGTGTGTGTGTGTGTGTGTGTGTGTGTGTGGCAGGTTCTTTATTAATTCATCCATTGGCAGACACTTAGGATCTCACCATTGGCAGTTGTAAATAATGCTACAACATGGGGATGCAGATATCTGTCTGAGATTCTGTTTTTATTTCCTTCGGATATACCAAAAAGTGGAATTACTGGATCATATGGTAGTTGTATTTTTTATTTTTTTGATGAGTTTCCATACTTTTTTCCATAATAGATGCAGTAATTTACATTCCCACCAGAAGGGTACAAGTTTCCCTTTTCTCCACTCCCTCATCAACACTTGTTATCTCTTGTCTTTTTGATGATAGCCATTCTAATAGAAGTGATAGAAGTGAGGTGGCATCTCATTGTGGTTTTGATTTGCATGTCCTTGATGATTAGTGATGTTGAGTGCCATTTCATATATCTTTTATATGTCTTCTCTGAAAACATGTCTATTAAGTTTCATTGCCCATTTTTAATCTAGTTGTTGGGGGATATTTGCTATTGAGTTGTATGAGTTCTTTATATATTTTAGATATTAACCCCTTATCAGATATATAATGTACAAATATTTTCCTCCATTCTATAAGTTGCCTTTTCATTTCGTTGATTATTTCTCTTGAGGAATAGAAGCTTTTTAGTGTGATGTAGTCCCATTTATTTATTTTTGCTTTTATTGCTTGTGTTTTTTATGTCATATCCAGGAAACCAATGCCAAGACCAATGTCAAGGAGCTTTTCTTCTATGTTTTCTTCTAGGAGTTTTACAGTTGCAGGTCTTATATTTAGTCTTTAATCCATTTCAATTTCATTTTTGTGAGTTGTATAAGATAGGAGTACAATTTAATTCTGCATATAGTTATACATTTTTCTCGATTTATTGAAGAGATTATCTTTTCTTCACTGGGTGTGCTTGGCTCCCATTGTAAAATATCAGTTGACCATATATGCAAAGGTTTATTTCTGGGCTCTTGTTCTCTTCTATTGGTCTATTTTATGCCAGTAGTATATTGTTTTGATTACTGTAACTTTGTAATGTAGTTTGAAATCAGGAAGTATGATGCCTCCATCTTTATCAGGATTATTTTAGCTTTGAGATGTTTTGTGGCTCCATAAAAATTTTAGGATATTTTTTCTATTTCTATAAAAAATGCCATTGGAATTTTGATAAGGATTGCGTTGAATCTAAAAATGGCTTTGAGTAATATGGCTGTTTTAACAAGATTAATTCTTCTGATCCATGAATAAAAAGTACCTTACTATTTGTTTGTGTCTTCTTCAATTTCTTTCACCAAAGTCATGTAGTTTTCCATATAAATTTTCCACTTCCAAACATACTTTATACCTCAGGGAACCAAAAGAAGAAAAGCAAACTAAGCCCCATGTTAGCAAAAGGAAAGAAATAACAAAGATCAGAGTAGAAATGAATGAAATAGAGATCAGAGACACAACAGAAAAGATCAATGAAACAAAGAACTAATTTTTTTAAAAGATTATCAAAATTGATAAACCTTTATTAGACTGAGGAAAAAAAGGAGAGGACTCAAATAAATAAAATCAGAAATGAAAAGGAAAGAGGAGACATTACACCTGATACCACAAAAATACAAAGGATCCTGAGAGACTACTATGAACAATTATATGCCAACAAACTGGATAACCTAGAAGAAGTGGATAAATTTGTAGAAACATACAACCTACCAAGATTGGATCATGAAGAAATAGAAAATCCAAATAGATAAACAAGTAAGAGGATAGATCACTAATCAACAACCCTCCAACACAGCAAAGTCCAGATTTCACTAGTTAATTCTACCAAACATCTAAAGAATTAATGCCAATCCTTTTCGAATTCCTGCAAAAAAAAAAAAAAAAGAAGATGAGAGAAAACTCCCAAAATCATTTTACAAGGCCAGCATTACCCTGATACCAAAGCCTGACAAGGACACTATTAGAAAATTACAGGCTAATATCCCTGATAAATATAGATGCAAAAATTATCAACAGAATATTAGCAAACTGAATTGAACAGCACATTACAAGGACCATACATCATGATCAGTAGGATTTATCCACAAATCAATAAATGTGATACACCACATTAATAGAATGAAAGATAATTATATAGTCATCTAAATAGAGGCAGAAAAAGCATTTAACAAAATACAACATCCTTTTATGATTAAAAAGAAAAAAAAAAAACAACACTTAACAAATTGAGTGCAGAAGTAACATACCTCAACACAATAAAGGCCATATATGACAAACTCACAGCCAAAATCATACTCAAATGGTGAAAGATTAAAGCTTTTCCTCTAAGGTCAGTAACAAGACAAGGGTACCCATTCTCACCACTCCTATTCAGCACAGAACTGGAAATCCTAGCCAGAGTAATAAAACAAGAAAATGAAATGAAATGCATCCAAATAGACAAGAAAGTAGTAAAATTTTCTTTGTTTGCAGATGATATGATCTTATATAGAGAAAATACTAAAGACTGCACAAAAACTGCTAGAATAAATTAAGAAATTCAATAAGGTGGTGGGATACAAATCAACACACAGAAAACTGTTGTTTTTCCATATACTAACAACAAAACATCAGAAAAAGAAAAGACTTATTGACTTATTTCACTCAGCATAATACCCTCCAGTTCTATCCATGTTGTTGCAAATGGCAAGAGTTCGTTCCTTTTGATGGCTGCATAATATTCCATTGTATATATATACCTCATCGTCTTTATCCATTCAGAGAAAGACATGTATCTTATGATCTCACTGATATGAGGAATTCTTAATCTCAGGAAACAAACTGAGGGTTGCTGGAGTGGTGGGGGGTGGGAGGGATGGGGTGGCTGGGTGATAGACACTGGGGAGGGTATGTGCTATGGTGAGCGCTGTGAATTGTGTAAGACTGTTGAATCACAGACCTGTACCTCTGAAACAAATAATACATGATATGTTAAAAGAAAAAAAGAAGATAGTAGGAAGGGAGAAATGTAGAGGGTGAAATCAGAGGGGGAGATGAATCATGAGAAGTCACTATGGACTCTAAGGAACAAACTGAGGTTCTGGAGGGGAAGGGAGTGGGGGGATGGGCTAGCTTGGTGATGGATATTAAAGAGGGTACGTACTACATGGAGCACTGGGTGTTATATGCACACAATGAATCATGAATCACTACACCAAAAACTAATGATGTAATGTATGGTGATTAACATAACATAATAAAATAAAAATAAAAAAGGAAAAAGAAAAAAGAAAATAAACTCATTCACTATAACATCAAAAACAATAATACTTGGGGGCGCCTGGGTGGCTCAGTCGTTAAGCATCTGCCTTCGGCTTGGGTCACGATCTCAGGGTCCTGGGATCAAGCCCCGCATCGGGCTCCCCGCTCTGCGGGAGGCCTGCTTCTCCTTCTCCCCCTCCCCCTGCTTGTGTTCCCTCTCTCACTGTGTCTCTCTCTGTCAAATAAATTAAAAAAAAAAAAAAAAAAATCTAAAAAAAACAAAAAAAACACAAAAAAACAATAATACTTGGACATTTAACCAAGAAAGTGAAAAATCTATTTCTCTCTTTCTGTGTTGTCAAAATGCATCTTTATACAGAAAGGCCCTCTCCCTTGATTGCAAAGGGAATTAGCTTTCCACAGTGGTAATTTTATATATGTCTAAAGTAAATTCCAGATGCTCTTCCTTGTCTTTTTGCAATTCTTTTCTTATTTTGCCTTCTTTTGAGAAACTTTGTGGAGATTAGATAACATCAAAATATTTTTCCATCATTATATATATATACTCTGGGAATATCCAGTGTGAATAAACAATCTATATTTTCTAAAAAGTTTAAAAAGTAATTTTTCCATTATTTTCCCTGTTGGAACCATAACTTAGAAGAAAAAATTTAATAAAGAATTGGTAATGGGCTTTCTTCCTAGGTAAGAAGAAAAAGTAGACACATAGAGCATTTGGTATGAATTAAAGAATTTTAAGAATTCTTGATAGAAGAATATGGAGTTTTACTTTTGTTGAGTTCAGTTAGCATTTCTGATAAATAGACAATTTTTCCAACAAATCTGAATAATTTTATTTTAGTTTTAAAATATTTCACGTCTTCCAATAAATTGCACTGTCATTTAGAATTATTTTAGGTGATTTCATTGTATACCCATATATTTAATAAAGCAGAAGCAAATATTTAAACTTATTTTATCTATTACAATCTTAGTTACAGATTTATGCACATCTAAACACACATACCACATCCACGCACACACTGGCACGTTAAGGTTAAACAGCATATTAAGATTAAAACAAAGACAATAAATAGTAAAAAATAATTTAAAAATACAAATTTGAAGTCACAATGCATATTTTATTTATTTATTTTTTTAATTTTATTTATTTATTTGAGAGAGCGAGAATGAGAGAGAGAGTACATGAGAGGGGGGAGGGTTAGAGGGAGAAGCAGACCCCCTGCTGAGCAGGGAGCCCGATGCAGGACTCGATCCCGGGACTCCAGGATCATGATCTGAGCCGAAGGCAGTTGCTTAACCAGCTGAGCCACCCAGGCGCCCTCACAATGCGTATTTTAAATGTTAGATAAAATCATCTATACTTGCCTAAGTTTATCTTGCTTTCAAATAATGGATTCAAGATAAATAGTAAATTATCTTTTTAAAAATAAAATTAGTTTAATGTTAATGGATTTATTCACATAAAGAAAGTTTATGAATATTGCAAATTATTACATGGAAGAATCCAAAAAGTAAATTTAAAATTTGTATTGTTACAAATGATCAAGGTTTTTGTGCTCAAAAACAGCAATTTATTTTAATCACTAAATTATTCTGTCAGTGCTCCAAACACCTGGCATACTCCTGATTTATTCAGACCAAAAATTCCTTATTAAAAACCTTGCTAATTATTATTTATGCTAGTTTCTGTTTATATTTAAAATTTGCCAGGAACTATTTCTTGCCCTTAGGTATGAAAAAATGAAGGAAATGTTCAGCTTTTAATGTTTGTAGGCCCTGTTCCGAGGCTCCCAGGGAAGCTATAGGTTAAGATTTACCAAGGTCAAGATGACTCAGCAAAACCTAAAAGTATTGGCTCTATTTCTGACCCGGGCACAAATTGTACAACTGCTTCATTTAAAAAACAACCAAAAGGTGCCTTCCAAATACAAAGATAAGGAAAAGGAAAAACCTCCCTGGTTCCCGTAAGATTAAAATCATACAGCCCTGCAAATACTAGAAGCTTAAGATAAGGTTTGCAACTTTCTGAAATGTCCTAATGATTTGTACCTGCTTATGTTAAAATGTATATAACCATACACCAAACGTTCCTTTGCCTGAGCACTTCCTTCTTTGTGAAGATTGTGTGTCCTGGGCAGCTTTCCTAACCTGAGCTGGAATAAAACTCTCTTTCTTTTAGAAGTTCTAAAAGGTTTCTTCCGTTGGCATCAACAGGTACTGTGACATTTGTTCTGCTCTTGTCTCTTCACAGGCCTTCTTCATTTTGCCTGTGACAAATTAATTCCCTAGATTTTGAATAATTAAATATTTGTTGACTACTGATTCCAAACCAGATAAAATAAGCTCACTGCTGCCCATCTTTCTTGTTGATTATAATTAAAATCTCTGGACAAAATTTAAATAAACTCTATGAAAACTTTAAGAAGTAAGCAAAAGTCAGCAGATGGGGAGGAGGATGAAAACTTAAAAGTAACTCATACAGAAGGAGCTATCTGGTTTTAGTTTGTTTGTTTCCGCTTTGGTTTGCTTTTGTTACTTATTTTCCCAGCACTCTGGGGTAAGATCCCAGCAGGGCTGTGTTGCAAGGCAAAACCCAAAGGAAACATTCCTTTTAGCCAGAGAACTAAGAAAACTGCTGCTATGCCTTGATAGTTTATCGAGAATCTCCTTTTTTTTTTTTTTTCCTTTTAAATTTAAATCATGTTTGGGGCGCCTGGGTGGCTCAGTCGGTTAAGCATCTGCCTTCGGCTCAGGTTATGATCCCAGGGTCCTGGGATGGAGCCCCGCGTCAGGCTCCCTGTTCGGTGGGAAGCCTGCTTCTCCTTCTCCCTCTCCCACTCCCCCTGCTTGTGTTCCCCCCCTCACTGTGTCTCTCTCTGTCAAATAAATAAAATCTTTAAAAAAAAAAAAAAAATTAAATCATGTTTGAATTTCCTGGAATTTTCACCAGTCTATATAAAGATAGATTCCTTCACTTTTTGAAAGGAAGGATTAAAAAAGTAATTGTTCAGCATTCTCCAAATTTTAATTAACTCAAATTTAATGTGGTACTCTTTCATTTTTCAAATTTAAGGAAAAAATTATCAATATATTTAAATGACTGTCATTTTTAGAAACATAGTCATATTCATGTACAAGAAGCAATACAAGGAGTTTACTTGGATGCCTGAAAAGCTTATCACTTGCAGAAAATTGTCTCAGTGGAAGCCACTAAACCTAAAGATACTGTGTCTGATCCCAAAAACACCTGAGTATAACGGCTTTGCTTTCAACTGTGACATCTGACTCACTTGAAACTTTCCTTCATTGACAAACTTTAACCCGAAGGCACATATGGGAGGGAATTCTGAGAAATGTAGTTCTCTGCTTTAGATGAAAGTGATTACGATTCTGTATTTTAATTTATTTAAGCAATTAGAGTAATATAGCACATCAATATTTCAGCAGTGAAAGCCCTTTCATCAAAGATGATTTCCTATTGGGCGCCTGGGTGGCTCAGATGCTTAAGCGTCTGCCTTCGGCTCAGGTCATGGTCCCGGAGTCCTGGCATCGAGTCCCGCATCGGGCTCCCCGCTCTGTGGGAAGTCTGCTTCTCCCTCTGCCTCTCTCTCTCTCTCTCTCATGAATAAATAAATAAAATCTTAAAAAAAAAAAAAAGATGATTTCCTATCAGTTGGAATTTACCATGAACAAACTGATGACTTCCTAAAAAATAATTCAAGGCAATTAAAATTTTATGGTATTTTTACCCATTGTAGGTATGTATTACACCAAAAAATGAAACTATTATGCAATAATTTCATACAATTGGTGAGCTAGCACTATGATTAAACAAAACAAGCTATTTTTTTTCTAAAGACAGATTAGTTCTTTACTCTTCTGTACTGTAATTCATTAAAACCACAACTATAACTTTAATAATTATATGGTTACTCAGAAACAAACTATAATTTAAGCATTTAAGAATTGTCACTGAAATATACATATATTATATTACATTATATATGTATCTCTTCCAAAATGTATATGCATATATTATATATATATATCATATATACTACATAGTCCTCCAAATCCAGTCCTTAGGTACAAGAATTGGTAAGCCTCCATAATTGGTTATTTTTCTTTTCCCTTTTATTTAAAGATATATATGTTTAAATAATCTATTTAAAGAGATATATATGTTTATTATATGTATATTATATATAATCTTTGCACTTTTCAAAACAATAATACAGTTTCACTATCTCTGTAAGTCAGTACATACAGACATAACAAAATTCTTTAATGTCAAAAACTATATTCAGTATTCTATTATTAACATATTTGGATTAATGGAACTAATCCTTTTTTGGATAGGCATTGGGGTTGATTTTTTCTTTTTTTAAATGTTACAGAGAAATATTGATAAATACATCTATATATATTTGGCTTAATTTAGATTACTAATGAATAAAACTTTTCATTGAATGAAATATCAAATTAATGTAAAATTATGGAATTTAACTGTGAACACATTTTTTAATTTTTTTATTTTTTTTTAAAGATTTTATTTATTTATTTATTTATTAGAGAGCGAGCGAGAGAGAAACAGCATGAGAGAGGAGAGGGTCAGAGGGAGAAGCAGGCTTCCCGCAGAGCAGGGAGCCCGATGTGGGACTCGATCCCAGGACCCTGGGATCATGACCTGAGCCGAAGGCAGTCGCCCAACCAACTGAGCCACCCAGGCGCCCATCAGTGAACACATTTTTAATAATTATTTTCTTTACCTTGTACTCTATAAATGGAGAAAACAGGAATGTGAATGAATATAAGACTTGCCAAAGATAGAATAAAAATAAAAATAAAAACTAAGAGCTGACATTTTTATTGTACTCACTCAATGACTAATATTCTCTAGGTGCTTACAACTTCTTTACATATATCAACTCAATGAATTCTCATAAGAAACCTATAAAATAGGCATGTATAGAGGACAAAACCGAGGTACAGAGTGAAGTAGAACCAAGTACTAGTCATGGTGGCATTAGTTATAGTCCCAAATATGGCAGCAGCTGACAATTATACCATACTTATGTGCCAAGCATTGTTTTGATAACTTCACTTAGTTATTCAATAACAATCTGTTCAGGTAATCAGAGTCACTGAGATAAAAATGATTATTATGATTATATTAGAGGGAAATAACTGAGGCCCCATCCTACACATGCTTTTATGTGACATCTACTAGGATATGGATCAGTTACCATGTATTACTCACATTATCAACATTATCATTCAGAGAAGACATATATTCACTCATTTATTTAATAAATATTTCCTATACACCTATGGTACATGTAACCATTTGTGTTTGGGAGTTTCGAACTACTTTCTCTTCATTCTATATAAAAAGTCTGTAGGAAGGTGTATTAAAATTTTATACCAATTTAATTACTTCTATGCAGATTATATACAACTTTAGAAGTCAACATATTTTTAAATTACCCATATTAATTTATTTTATTTATAGATATTTATATTAATTATGCATAGTGTTGTGCACATGTATATGCAGTTTATTGTGTAATATAAAAATCACAACTACCCATTAACATCAGTGCTATGGGTTCCTTCTCTGAAATATATAAGGCTATGAGAGGTATCATTTTCTCAATTTCAGTTCTTTCTCTTTTATCAGGCTTAACAGAAATTCCTTATGAAGATATATACAATGTACCTTAGATTCTAAACCACTAATTTAATCTATTCTGGAAAAGAGGAAAATGGCTTGGTTATCTATGCTATGAATACATTAGAATATTTTTATCACTAGGTAAAATCAAACTAAGGAAAATTCATAGTAAAATGAATTTTGTTGATCTCAATGGCAAATTATCTTACATAGGATTAGGTTTTCTTAAAAGCAAATGCTAAATTTGTGTCAAAAAATTAATTTATTTGAGAAGAAAAAGTTAGTCAAAGTATTTATGACATGAAAATGTGATAAAATAATAACAGATTGATATGTAAAAGAGAATTTAGGCATACACAGAAAATATCTTCAACCATATGTTTGTGTAATGAAGCCAGAATATCATTCAAATTGTTTTAGCTATGAGGAAGGTATTATATTTAAAATAAGTATTCCTTATTTCAGCTGAATTTAATTCAATAAATTTTTATTACTATTTACCAAACATTATGAGTTACTTGGTGAATAAAAAAGTATACCTCTTTGAGATGCTTAAATCTAGAAAAAGATATAATCAGATGAGAAAATTATGAGATAATTTCAATGCAATTATGTAAATTTTAAGAAAGTAAAGGGAATAAAATAGCTAAAGAAGATGTAACTCACCCAACTTGCTGTGTTGCTTTTATTTTCTTATTTTTAAAATTTTAATTTCAGTATAGTTAATGAACTCATTTATTGCCTTGGTTGCTTAATTTATCATACTTGACTCACTGAAGTTTAATAGGCAAAGTTTATTTATTATTTCAAGGTATTTCTTTAAGAAAGAAAAGAACTAGTAATAATTTATTGGTCCAGACTCAGACCAAAAAGTGCCTCTAATGCCTTCATCAGATGGTCTCTCTGTGTTGGTATACATATTACATGGGAACTTCAAAATGCTCAAGTTTAGTTAAATATCAACAATGGATAATTTCATAACCAATGATCAACTTGCTAATTGTTCCTTTATAATTCCATCTAAATTATTTTGTCCTGAAAGAAATTATGTGGAATGAACTACTTGTAAATCTTGCTCTCATTTATGAATTTGTTTTGTTTTCCTATCATGGAATACAGTAAAGCTATGAAGTCATAGGTGTTTAATTTTAATATACATTAAAATTTTATAGCACATGATGGCATTCTTCTTCTGTATCTTTACATTTCCCAGAAATGACTCAGTGGTATTATTCTTAGTGTGCCCATAAATATCTAATAAACATTCAATGAACCATTAAGAAAAAAATATTTATGTCCTACTGCTTCTAATAGCTTTTTATCAACAAATAATGAAATGAAAAATTGATAGTCCAGTAGGACTTTGATACAAAATTGGAATGCAGAACACATTATCAATTCACATGAAAAAAATAATAATTAATGTAAAATGCCACTACATGACAATTTGATTTCATTGATCCTATTCGTGTATAAGACTACTGTTCTAAAAGCCCAGAAATGACTGTTACGCTTCGTAAAAGGTGAATATATTCTAAACCAACTCTCAGAACATGAAGAATTATCTTAGATCAATGTTGTACCATAGAAATTCCTTTGATGATAGAAATGTTCTATAATTCTGGATTGTCTAACATGATAGTCAGTAGATACAGGTAGCTATTGGGCATTTAAAGTGTGATTATTATGACTGAGGAACTGGCTTCTAAATTTGAATTAAGTAAAATTCAACTTTAAATTGTTGTGTGTATCTAGTGGCTATTGTATTGGACAGAACAGTCTTAGATTGATAATAGGAGTTATTTCCACATTGGAAAATTATGCATAGCAGGGATTAGTAACTGTGATGAGGGCCAAATTAATAGGATTTTTCATTTGACACAGGATCAATGATCTGATTCCTCATAATTTATGCACCCAAGAGAAACTTGGGACATATTTTACAAAGATTTTTTACAAGTCTTTGTAATTCATTCATATGATGAGAAATTTTCCTTTTTGAGAATGGTATTGAGAATTGAAATTACTTGCATTAATATAATTGCCTAGCAATCTTAACAGAACTGAACTCACCCCTCCTACCATTTCGACTCCTCTTGACTGTTTCACTAGACATTCTTGGTCAAGAATTTAAGGCTAGAGACCAGTAATTAGATTTTGTATTTGATTCAGGGAAATCCTGTAAGCCAATATAATTTGCTCATTTTGGCAAATAGCTTTCGTAAAAGGAAAAATTTTGCTCACCTAAGCAAGCAGTTGATTATCAGAAAACTCAAGACCATTTCCTGTCTTTGCCTATAATCCTAAACTTTTATGTCAAAATGTTTCTAGCCCCAATCAGTATCTCACACTGAAAGACTTTTTTTGAGCCAGCTTGACAGGGCACAGACCCTAAAAGTTCTGCAGATATCTTTCATTGTCCTCCCCCTCCTGAGATTTATTAAGCTTCTGTCAAGGCCTTGCTCATCATACCTGTATTGGGCTAATAATTAGTTTGTTTGATCCAGAAACTCTCTGGTTACCTTTTTAGGGAGTCACCATTGCACAGAGATCTTCATAGTAATTCCTAGTTACTAGCAGTTAAAATTCACACCTTGTTCTTTCCGAAAAGGAATAGAGAGGCGTTGGTAAAAGCCCCGATTCAAAGTTAGCTTCCTTTTATTTTGCTTTCCTTCTCTGTAAAATGACAATATTAATAGTACCAATACCACATGGTTGTTACAGGTTTGAATTAATTGATTCATAAGATTCACTTAATTTCCTCCCATATAAGTCCCCCTCAAGAGACATTGATCATTTTAATATTTATACCAAGAAAGAAATAGCTCATGAAATTTTAATATTCTCCCAATATAATAAAAAATATCATTAAACGTTAAGATGAAGCAGGGTTTATATATTATTATATAAAATAATATAAAATTATATATTATAACTATAAAATAATATAATAATTATATTTATATAATATAAACTCAAAGTTAAATAGAACTTTTCTATTCCTAAGAAACTCCAATTTAGAAACTCCAATTTATGAAAATTTCTAGGAATAGAAAGACTACTTAACTCTGCATTTCAGCTGTGTGCTCCAGTCCAGATAACCAGAAAACTATGCATTTGTGATTTTAGACACTGACCCAGTACATAGTAATGGCCCCAGGAAATTCATGAGAAGAAAGGTAGTTGGAATAATGCAGGATTGAACATGGCACTTCAGTGCCATAATGACAAAACTCTTCCCTTTTCAGAAAATTATTGCATGTACTATGGATCACAGTGTTCTTCCATCAGAGAAAAATCATATTGGCCAATATCACATTCAAATTCATATAAAGGTTATTAGTAAAATGTTGAAAATAAATAGGGAAAACTGTGGAATGAATATGCTAAAGACTGGAAATGGTTATCTATACTGACAAATGAGAATACATTTCAATTAACATTTGCCAGTTATGGGAAACCCAAATTCAACTTACTCAACACCTATATTAAGTCCTTTAGCCCTATAAATTAGCTCCCTGGGACACATAATTCCAGGACAGTTTAACAGAGGCATCTATAATTGATGTGTTAGCAGTTTCAACAGTATGCCAGAGAGTGCATTTAGGTGTCACTGGACTGTTTCAACACTACTGGCGATGAACAAATTAACCAGCTGCAGAGCTTATGGAGTTTCACAAAAGACTCTATTTTAAGTTTTCATATACTTTGAGAAGACTTAGGAAGAATGAATGAGATTTAGAAGTTAATCAGATAATGGTAACAAATTTTATGATGCAAGAAACACCATCACTTATTCAACTATTTTTATCTATCAATATAAGCTCTTTGTCACCACAGAAGCTCATAATAACATTATGAAATCATTTTTAAGCTTAGCGTTTGCCTACATAGTAACAGGTGTTAACAACAGAGCCTAATTCAACTTAATATTGTTACAGCGGCAAAATATTTAATTTTTCAGGAGTATGTAGACTCTAGTTTGGATATAAACATAATGCAAATTGAAGATAAGCTACTATGGAAAGGTAAGTGAACCCAGAATAAATCAACCTAAAAATTATGCATTTGTACTTGCTCTTTCACCAAATAACATATATAAGTCTTATTATTATTGTAGTACTGAAATATATTTATCATGGTCTAAAGAACAAATCTTACCTAGCTAATATGAACATGAAAACAATACAATTGTAACGATTACTATTAGAGGTAATTTTGCAAAGACATTGCTTCCCTTAGTTAATCTTTGGAACTGACAAAGTATTTTTCACAGATGAAAGAAATTTTTTTTAAAAAATTGATTTACTATATTTCCAGAAAACATCAACTGCAAAAAAATATTGACAGTGTTTGAAGAAAAAGCAACAGAACAGCAAAATAAAACTTGTATGTAAATTAAAATAGTTGAACCATAATCAACGAGGCATCTCAAAACCCTAAATATTGTATCTTCTATCCCTCTAATTATCTCATGAAATGTTGTAAAAATTGGAAAATTTCAATATTTATTACAAACTTTATTTTATCTCTGAATATTTTCATATTACTTTCAGGGAATAATCCCTAGTAATTTGTGTTACCAAATATATATTTTTATAGAATGTTAAAAAATTTTTAAATAAGTAGAAAATGAACATATTTAATAAGTACAGACATTTTAATGTATTAAATAAAAATCAAACCTATTTGGGTGCCTCTGTTGGATGTCCACTTGGCTTGACCAAACTGCATTTCCCAGAAATCTCTTCCTTGCTAATTTCCCACTAGGATGGGCCATGGGGGAGATTCTTGTGCATGGTATTTGAAAGACAGAAGTGAAGCAACAAGCCATTTTGTTGATCAGATATATCGCTACTTATCTACTTCTTTATCTTACTAGCATGACATAGTACTGGACCTGCAAACACACCAACCTTTCCTAGGATCTGCTTTCAGTTTCTCTCAGTCCAGCTATGTATGTTCAGCTCTATGGTTGATGCAAGACACCCATAAAACCAAGGCAAGATGCAATGAACTCACATCAGTGTCAGCTTGTTCCTATGGGCTTCAGCTCATGTTTGTGGGCTCAAACTGGTTCTTGCTCTTATTTACTGTGGCCAGGGCTAGAATGTGGCAAACGAGGCACATAGGGCACACAATTTAAGGAGGCATTCATGGTCAGGGTCACTCAAGGGCAGGTATAATATTTCAAATATTTCTTTCCAAATATGGTCTCTAACACAAAATAAAATTTATCAGATTAAATAAAGTAGCATGTAACATTATGATGATAAACTGGGCGAGATAATAGACCACAATATAATAAAATATTGTCTAATTATTCTAGATTTGAAATGTTGAGAATGATATTAACACTTGCTATTTGTTTTTAAATTCAATGTATTAATGATAGTAAGTGATCAGGGTATCATACCTAATAAATAAATCCAAATTTATGTTTTTATTGAATTGTATCCATGGAAGGCCTCTGACCATTTACGTGAAAATTACTGCACTTTCTCAATAGTATTTTAATTTTAAAATGCAATCAAGTCTTTGGGAAAGATCCCAATTTTGCTGTGAACGCTCAGATCCTGCAAGAGCCTAAATCCGTATCACTTTATTGTTTGACATACTGCACAGGATTATTACAAGAGCTGGTGCAGGGAACAATGTTCTCTCACTTGTTTAATTCTTTCCACCATAAGTCTCAGCCCTCTTTTGCTTCAGAAGAAGAATACTGGGCACGGTTAGCTATAGACTTAGGTGAGTTAGGCCCCAGACCCCAAACTGTATTTGGAAATAGGGCCTGTGATCAGGTGATAAAGGTTAAATGAGGTAATAAAATTGGAGCCCTAATCCTATAGGGACAGTGCCCTTATAAGAAGAAAAGGGGACACCAGAGCTCTCTCTCTTCGCCATATGAAGACACAGCAAGAAAGCAGCCGTTTGCATGCCAGGAAGAGGGTCTTCACCATGAAAAAACCTGTCAGTACTCTGAGCTTGAGCCACCCAGTCTCCAGAATTGTGAAAAATAATTGTTTAAATCACCCAGTCTATGGTATTCTGTCATAGCAGCCTGAGCAGACTAAGACAGTCCCCTTACCTCCCTTTCTTTGAAGCATTACTTAATGTTAATTTGTAATTGCACATTCCTCTTCAGCTCTTTTAAAATGTGTATAACTCCCCTTAAAAGTCACTTGCCAGTTTTAAGCCCAGGGAATGTCTTTCTCAAGAACCTGGGAAACATCTCTTTGAAATGTATAGGAGTTAGCTTTTCTATCTTCCAGTCTCCTTAGAAGGACAGGAGTCTAACTTCAGTGTACAACTTCCTCCCAGTTGTAAAACTACCTCCTGTTATGAAGATATTGAAAGTTTACTTTTCTGCTGGATAAGGGTCAATGAACAAACACAGTTTGTCTACAATTTCCCCCATCCCAGCTCTTAAAACTCTACAGTTGTTTGTTTCAGTGGTGTTGAGTTCAGTCCCTCATCCCTATTTCAATAATCTCTTGAGTAAGGTCTTTCTTGCCTGTCTGACTTTGTCAAGTGCTATTCCTAATAATATTGTTGGACAAGGTCATGGAGAGGACATAACCACTAGATGACCCAAGAGCAGGACCCAGGCAATGGAAAGCTCCTCACTCCCTTCCTTGTCCTTGGAATGTCTGTTCTGCCCACAGTGGGAGCTATTTTCTGAATGCAGCCTTAAGGGACCAAACATGTTTTGAGAGCATCTGGATGGTACACATGAATGAAGCCCATTAAAGTCTCTATATAAACTTTTTAAATTCTGGTGGGCAGGTGTGAAGATCTACTCATCTTGCAGCTGCCCAAGACAAGCCTGGTGTGTAAGTTCTGTTGCTTTTTAAACCAGCCATCTACCAATCTGGGATGGCCTGCCCCTATCTTCATCTTTACTTGCTCTCCATGTCCAGGGGCCAGTTTCAGATTTCACCTGGGGGAATCCTGAGGTTTTAAACCAACGATTGTCTAAAAGTATTTTTCAAGTAATTTCTGAAGTCTCTAATGACTCTCTGACTTCATTGTTTATAAGACTTAATTGAGGTCCAATTAGTTTTTAAGACAAGACTTGTGAAATCTCTTTGAAAATGTTTTGTCCTATCACTTAGGCTATTTAAAGTCCATTCTCAGACCTGAGATACCCATGTAAGTTTCAATCGTTCCTCGGACATGTCTTCCCCCAGTCATTGTCTCTATCCAAGTTTTGGCTATTAAATGACCGTCTAAATGATGTACTCAATTTTATAAATTCAGAAGACCAAGATTACAAGCTCCCAGAAGAATTCAGCATTCCTCTGATTTTTTTCCCCCTTTAGCCTCATGAGTTTGAAAGTTTTTTTGACAATATATTTCAAATCTTCCTGCTTCGATGTGTTAAAGTCAGCATACCATAGATCATTGACCTTAAAAAGGTATGCTGGGGAATAGAAAGAGGATTATTATTTTGAATTAAAATTCCATCCTGGAGGTAGGAGTAAATGTGGGGGAAAAGCTGGTCCTTAGAGATGGCAGTTTCTAAAAATAGAGCTGCCTGAAGTTTTTTTGTTTGTTTTCATATGTTTCACTAGTCTGCACCAGAAAAAAAAAAAAAATCGTTTAGAAAAGTCATTTTGGAGTCTAAATTAGGTTTTGATTTTTCCACATACCAATCAAAAAAGGCTGACTGTTAAATGTTAGATATTTTGTTGCCTTTTTGTTCTAAGGCATCTATTAGACAGTTTAAATCATATCAGAAGTTCCTCAAAATGGCATCACATTGCTAAGTTATTGTTGGTAAAAGTGTGCAATTTCAAAAGATAGAAAAGCTATTTAGGATGATGATGAGAGTATATGTATAAAGATGAGTTTGCCTGGGTAGGGGTGAGGACTCAACCGAGAAAACCCTGTGAGAACTGAGACAGTTGGGAAAAAATATGTTGCTTTTCTATCTCATGTGTCTTATCCTAACAAAATGCCAGCTATCACCATCAGAGAACCTTACTCACTGCCCCTTCAGAGTAGATGGAATAATCAAATCAATTCTCAGGGAAACAACAGGAAGAAAGAGAAGAGTTCATAGAAGGTCTTGAGTAGTGACCCAAAGCAAATGTGTCCAAGGCACACAAGTGTATTGAGACAGTCTCCATATTGGTCTTTGGGGCTATTTCACATTCTTAGGCTTATTAAGCATATTCTCCTACCAGTTGTCACTTTCCCATGTTAGCAACAATATAAAATTCACAAATATAAAAGTGAAACAATAATAGGAAATAAAGATATAGAGGCCAGATTTCATTAAGGGACAGGGGATATAGGAATACATAGGAATCTGATTAGATTTCTAAATTATATGCTTAATCTTAGGAATAAAAATTACACAGGGTTTAAGGAAAACTTTTTGAGCTTGTATTCAGCATCAGATTTCAGTTAAAAGCTAGGTGGTATCTAACGGCTGAAGGTAAAGGAGTCTCACATGTGAGTACTATTATTAAGGTCATCAACAAAGGCCAAGGACACACCTATGTTGCAACCAAAACCGAGTTTATCCTCAAGAGAAAGTACAGCACAAATGACCCTTAGGTGTGACTTCTATTTATTTGCTATCTATGGAGAGATATTTCTTGCGGTTTTACTTCAGACAGAGGTCCGTTATTGTTACTTAAAAAATAACATCTTGGTGATGCCTGCATGGCTCAGTCGGTTAAGCAGCTGCCTTCGGCTCAGGTGATGATCCCAAGGTCCTGGGATCAAGTCCTGCATCAGGTTCCTTGCTCAGCAGGGAGCCCACTTCTCCCTCTGCTTGCTGTGCCCCCCTTGCTTGTGCTCTCTCTCTCTCTCTCTGACAAATAAATAAATAAAATCTAAAAAAAAAAAAAAATAACATCTTGGAGGAGGCTTGTCTATACTTTCTGACTATAGCAGGCTATGGATTTGTTGCACATAAATATCAGAAAAAATGAAATATTTTGCTCAACATAATACCCTCCAGTTCCATCATGTCATTGCAAATGGCAAGATTTCATTCCTTTTGATGGCTGCATAGTATTCCATTGCATATATATATATATATATATATATATATATATATGTATGTATATATATGTATATATGTATGTATATGGAGGTGTATATATATATATATAGAGAGAGAGAGAGAGAGAGAGGGTATTATGCTGAGCGAAATATGTCAATCAGAGAAAGACATGTATCTCACTGATATGAGGAATTCCTAATCTCAGGAAACAAACTGAGGGTTGTTGGAGTGGGGGGTGTGGGAGGGATGGGGTGGCTGGGTGATGGACATTGAGGAGGGTATGTGCTATGGTGAGTGCTGTGAATTGTGTAAGACTGTTGAATCACAGACCTTACCTCTGAAACAAATAACACATTATATGGTAAAAAAAAAAAAAAAAAAAAAGAAGATAGTAGGAAGGGAAAAATGAAGGGGGGGAATTGGAGGGGAAGACGAACCATGAGAGACTATGGACTCTGAGAAGCAAACTGAGGATTCTGGAGGGGGGTGGGGTGGGGGGATGGGTTAGCCTAGTGATGGGTATTAAAGAGGGTACGTATTGTATGGAGCACTGGGTTTTATGCACAAACAATGAATCATGGAACACTACATCAAAAACTAATGATGTAATGTATGGTGATTAACATAACGTAATAAAATTTAAAAAAAAAGAAAAAATGAAATATAAGAAAAATCAGTGATTATTATTTTACAACATTTAAAGGTTAACAAATTGGGGGTTAACAAATTGGGGTGTTCAGTCAGTAGAGCATGCAACTCTTGATCTCAGGGTTGTGAGTTCGAGCCCCATGTTGGGTGTAGAGATTACTTAAAAATAATATCTTAGGAAAAGAATTATAAAATGGTCAACGAATTTAATGATAATTTCATTACATTTGCTCTTTAACGGTAACTTACACCCACCAGTGGATCATTTAATCTTTGGTTGATTTTAAAAAGAATAATATATATCTTCCAAAATATGTTTGCCTAAAGCTTGGTCTAGAGCTGAAGTTTGAGCACATTTAGCTTGTCTTTGAATTCATGAGACAGTTGAAGAATTCCTAAAAAGTATCCACTACCCTTAGAACAGTATTTTGGTTACTGGATATAAAAAGAAATCTATAAGAATGAGGAACCTGGATTTATATCTAATCTTCAGATATCTGGGCAGCCACATATCATGACTAGTATAAGACTGGGTGGGAACCAGTAGAAATGATGTGTAGATTGGGAACTTTCCTCATCCCATTTCTGGCAAACCTCAGTTACTGATTATTTCAACAAGGGAGAGAACAAATATTTTTCACTACAATGTGATTCTTTGTCTTTTAGAAATTGTGAATGCACTGTCATATTAATAAGTCCTCAGTTCAAGCAATATAGATTCCCAACACTGCCTTATATGATTTCCTACTGTGTTATTTCCAACTATCACTAAGGATAAAAATCAAAGTAGGTGGCCAAAGTATACAAAATTTCACATCAAAATCTCATTTTTATATTAATTTTGAGATAATCATAAATTACCTAAAATTATTAAGAATGTGAAATTTTCTCTAGAAACAGTTTTTTTTTATATGCCACCTAAACAAATTAAAATCATTGTCCTTTTTTATCTTCAGCACGTTTGATATCTTTAAGGAAAAATGATAATTTCAAAAATATTGTCTGCATTAATTGATTACATAATTTGATAGACTTAAAAATATTGGCGATCTTCAGAGAAAACTTTTGCAGGCAGTTGTTACATGAAATATTTGGAATTTAATTTTGGGGCTTTTGTTATTGTTGTTGTCTTTTTTTTTTCTTTGATTTTGGAAGCCAAACACAATCATATTAATAGTTATAAGTAGAGAGTTTTCTTAATGTATTATGTACCATTTTATTCTCCTTTTAATGATGTTTTTATACTTTATAATTTTAGAAAATTTTGCATATTCATTAGTACTTACCTTAAAATACTCTAGCACCCTTTTATCTGCCCTTTCTGTTTCTGTTAATTCTGTAGTAGTAAATGATTCAGAAATAATACTTAAATTCATTATTTATTTGTGAACAATTATTACATAATATTGTTATTTTTACTATTGTTATTACTTACTATGTGAAAAACCATTCATTGGACAGTAATTGTTAGGTATTTAAGTGTGAAACAATAAACATAAATTGATTGGATTTAATAGCTTGAAGTGATATCCTAGAGAATGATAGTGTTAAAGATTATTTTTAAAAGTCTCCATTAACTTATTATAGTTGAGCTTAACAACTTTAAATAAAATTGGTCTTTTAGTACTATCTAATATTTAAGGCATGCTAGATGGAAAGGTGCTATTGATTATTATTTTTCTCTGTGCCTAGGGAAATGTGATACACAAATCTGCTTAGGTGTGTGTTATGTATGTATATAGGGTTGGTCAAAGGCTTTGTGGATTTTGTTTGGCTTAAGCTTAAAATGGGTTTTATTTTCCCCAAGTGCTAAAAACTGGTTATTTACAGTAACACACTGCTTTCTACATTTCTACTTATGTAGAAATATAGTCTGATTGATCTATCTGTTGATTGATCCATCTATCTGTTGATTGATCCATCTACCATCATCTATCTATAGAGAGGAAAGTTCTAAATTGAGCTCTTAAAATAATCTCATTATTGATCATGGGATTTATTCATGAATTAATAAAATAAATCCACTTTTTTTTCTCTTTCTTAACTATTTTCCCGGTTAATTGTCAATTTGACCTTCTCTGTGCCTCTCCATTTTGTTTCCTAAAATTTATTGCCATGTTTACCATCTTTTTTTTTTAAGATTTTATTTATTTATTTAACAGAGAGACAGCGAGAGAGGGAACACAAGCAGGGGAGTGGGAGAGGGAGCAGCAGGCTTCCCGCAGAGCTGGGAGCCCGGTGTGGGGCTCCATCCCAGGACCCTGAGATCATGACCTGAGCTGAAGGCAGCTCAAGGACTGAGCCACCCAGGCGCCCCTCAAGTTTACCATCTTAATTAAACCTCATCATCTTGAGTTTAGGCCCTTTTTCTAATCTGCTAACCAGTCAACTTGCAATACTCTTACCTTTAATCTATCTTTCACATTACGGATAAAGATCTATTTTTGCGTCATGTATCAGTGATAAAGCTTAAAACTCTTAGCATGCTTACATGGATATATAACGTCGGGTCCCATTTGATCTACCTATTCAGTATGATTTTATATATGTCCTTAATTTCACGTCTTATGCTCTAGTCACATTATTTATCTTTTTTGCTAGTATAACTTTTCTCTAAAGCCAGTGAATAATTTCAGCAGGGCCACACTACTTCTATTTTTTTTTTAAGATTTTATTTATTTATTTGAGAGAGAGAGAATGAGAGACAGAGAGCATGATAGGGAGGAGGGTCAGAGGGAGAAGCAGACTCCCTGCCGAGCAGGGAGCCCGACGCGGGACTCGATCCTGTGACTCCAGGATCATGACCTGAGCCGAAGGCAGTCACTTAACCAACTGAGCCACCCAGGCGCCAGACACTACTTCTATTTTTAATGTGCTATGTAGTTTCACACTTGTGTGTCTTGGCTTATGCTATTTCATGTAGCTGGAATAGCTTTATCCACTGGTGTTCCCTCTTGAACAAAATCCTATAATTCAAGCTGTGAAAATATTTTAATATCTTGACAATATTTGATCTTCTGTACATCCTATACACTGTGTTCTATTCCTAATTATGGCATTCCATACTGCATTTTACTTGCTAATTTCTTGTTGCCTCTATTTTCTGAGATACTTCAGAGTTGGCAGTTAAGTTTAATCCATCATTACAGGTGCACACCCTAAACACTTATATACTAAATACCCAAATACGTGTTTTCTTGAGTATAAAAATTTGGCAATTATTGAACAAGAATACATTCATATACAAATTATTTCACATAACCAAATATGATGCATCTTTTGGAATGTAACACTTTTAAACAGTGTAGTTGATTATATAAAGTATATCATTTTAGTTATACTTCTTTTTATAAGGGTTTTGTATTTAACAGCAAGAGGGAAAGTGCTCCGTCCTACTTTCTGATTCTATATACAATATTTCTATAAATTCCTCTTCTCTCATTAAACTGTTTTAATAAACTATAAACTCATGGGCAGAAAGAAGAAATTGATCACCCGTGTTGACTATATATATCTTCATTTTCAAGAAGTCAATATTACTATGTTAAATCTTTTTTTCCACTCTTTAATATTACTGAAATTGTCTAACAGTCAATGGCTTTTGAAACTGCTATCAGCCCAGCGTGTGCCAACTTAGCTGTTATTCTTGGTGGTGTGACTGCCCAACTATAAACCTCGAATAATTTAGTCATCAAACTAAGAAACAGTGAAAGCAGATACATTGGTCCTAGTGTTGTGTGAAAACATTCACTTGCAGGAAACATGGATTAAGCTGAACAAATATCAAAACATAAAAATGGATGTCAACAGCTTGGAAAAATATTGAAGACTTTTGTAAGAAAATCCTTAAACAGAAAACACTCCTTAAAAAAAAAAATCTGTATTCTTAGAACTTTTTATTGGAAAGCAATAATACTGAGTGGAAAAAAAATATGTATTATCTATTGTTTTGACTTAAAAATTGATTCTGAAAATTTAGAAGTTTTAAAAAAACCTTAACCAGTTTCTTTTCTTTTGTTATCCATACATTTCACTTTAAAATGATATATATATATATTTAAAGATTTTTATTTATTTATTTGACAGAGCAAGACACAGCGAGAGAAGGAACACAAGCAGGGGGAGTGGGAGAGGGAGAAGCAGGCTCCCCGCAGAGCAGGGAGCCCGATGCGGGGCTCCATCCCAGGACTCTGGGATCATGACCTGAGCTGAAGGCAGATGCTTAATGACTGAGCCACCCAGGCGCCCCTAAAATGATATATTTTCAATGCTTATATCTAAATAAACCTAAAATACCTTTTTAATATGAATAATTATTTTATATGAATATTTGTTTAAATCAATGATATATTTTTTTTAAGACAGAGAGAATGAGAGACAGAGAGCATGAGAGGGGGGAGGGTCAGAGGGAGAAGCAGACTCCCCGCCGAGCAGGGAGCCCGATGCGGGACTCGATCCCGGGACTCCAGGATCACGACCTGAGCCGAAGGCAGTCGCTTAAACGACTGAGCCACCCAGGCGCCCCAATGATATTTTGTGATGGATAATATATGGTAACAGTACCATAGCTTATTAAGCACTTATACTATTCATTGTGGCTATTGTCCCGACTATAATTGACACTACTAGTAATAGTGTCTTACATACTTTATATATAAGTATATATTATATATAAAGTATATAAGAATCTACTTATACTTAAGCTTAAAGTCACATATTTTTGTTGCTATAAACAATATATAAAATACACACTTGCACAAACCAACACACACACACATACATGATTAAACCTTATTTTGGAAAGGATTTGGTTGAAGATGATTTTTTTAATTGCAATTTTCTACCTATCCCTTTGTTCTTCAATTTTCAGAATTAGTATTTACCTTTAAAATTGCCCTTCAGACTCAATGTTTATTCTCATAATTGTCTTTCCAAATTCTAATGGCAAAATCAAATATTTTGTGTAGTGTGATTTTCATTTTTCCCAAATTTAATGACAGACACTTGACAGGTTTTATGTATTTTTATTATTATTATTTTTTAAATCCCTATTGATTCCTATGGGTTTTGGAAGATTTGCTTTTTAATCAGAATCTAATGCATGATTTTTTTTTTCTGTTCACTTGGGTTAAAAATACTACCTCCAAAATTAAGGCACACACATACTATCAGGTAAATGCCATGACCATTTATGATATACTTTTATGAGTATTTTCTGTTTTCTCTGGCAGACCATCTATTTAAATGTATTGGCAAATTTTTGTAAAATAAGTATTTATTTGAATAAATATATCATAGAAAAATATATGCTTTATAGAAAATAAATGAGAATCTTCATTTTACAAGTGAGATATATTAAAACAGCAGAGCCTGGGTGGCTCAGTTGGTTAAGTGTCTGCCTTTGGCTCAGGTCATGATCCCAGAGTCTTGATCCCACATTGAACTCCCTGCTTGGTGGCGAGCCTGCTTCTGCCTCTCCCTCTGCCTGCCGCTCCCCCTGCTTGTGCTCTCTCTCTCTCTTTCTCTGTCAAATAAATAAAATATTTTTTAAAAAAGAAAAAATATTAATTTAAAATTTTAATGTTTTATTGTATTATCTTTAGGTAATGCCGTATACCAGGCACACAGATTTCAGAGGACATGCTCTGGTATTTTTTACCTCAGTTTTTTTTTTTTTTTTTTTATTCCTTCAAAATTAGCAGTGGTTCACTCCTCAGTTATAGCAGAGACTGTCTACTTGTTCTCCAATCCACTTTTTAAAAAAACTTCTGGACAGAGTCAGATTTTATTTCCTTCTATCTCTGCAGGTAGTTGTGGTCTGTGACTAGTTTGTGGCAAATAGACTGTTATCAGAATCTACACAGCTCACTTCAAGGCCTAGGCCTAAATACTTCCCATACACGATTTTCTACCTTTTTTTTTTTTTTTTTTTTTTTTTTACCCAACATACTGGCTGAATTCAGATGATTCAGAGTTCTAAAGCAGGGTGGAGCAAATTGGGGAAGGGGTCTGGGTCTCTGAATAGCCATTTGCAAAGCTATCCACTCACCAGGACTTTTGGACTTGACCTAAGTAAGAAGAAAAGAAACTGCTCTTGCACTAAGTCAATGGACTTAGGGGTTAATTTATAAAAAAAACAAACAAACAAACAAACAAAAAAACCAGTATTTTTCTTACTAACATAAACAATACATTGTTATCCTAAATTTTTCATCCTTACAGAATTATGTGTCCCTTCAATCTTCCCTTTGTTACTTGGACCTCACCAAACATACGGCATAGAAATAAGCTAATCCAGTTTGGACTCATTCAACAGGGACTTTAATAGCAAACTAAAGGAACAACAAATCTAAAATGAATTTAAAACGCAATATTTAAAATTATGCTACTTTATTAAACTTTAAAGTATATGACATTTACAGGTTAACCCTAGACTTCTTAGCTGGTGTAATTTGCCAATCACCTGGGTAGTTCTATGTAACATGGATGGTTAAGTCTATGTAACAATGTCATTCAGTCATGGTCAAACTAAAGTCAAGTGGCACTGTTTTGTTTTGTTTTGTTTTGTTTTGTTTTATTTAGTAGTATTGTCAGTCTCTCCAAGAACGTCATTTCTTGTCTTCTCTTTGACCATAAGGACATTACTGATTTTTCTTCTGGTTCGTGGTTGAGCTGTATTTCTGCTTAGCCACTGACATTCTTTGCTGAGTTATTTTCTTACCTTCTTCACAATTGATTCCATCTATGGTCATACTACATTTTACATGACCTTGAGATTTTTGCCCTAGATTTTTAAATGTGACCTGAATATTATAATTGAAGTGATTATAGCATTTTTATATTAAGCAGAAACCTTACATATGCCATGTAAATGCAATAATGGGCACATTGTGATGGCTAATTTTATGTGTCAAACTGGACCAGAAATTTGGTTAAATATTACTCTGGGTGTTTCTGTAAGGGTGTTTTGGATGTGATTAACATTCAAATTGGCATATTAAAGCAATTTGCTCTCCATAATATGGATGGCCTCATCTAATCAGTTGAAGGTCTGAATCGAAAAACAAACAAACAAAAAACCCTACCTTCCCCTAAGGAGGGATACCTTTTCCGGTCTAACAGCCTTCAAACTAGACCAGCAGCTTTTTTCTTAACTTCAAATTTGAACTGAAATATTGTCTCTTCCTGATCTTGAGTCTGCTGGCCTTTGAACTAGAAATATACCATTAGCTTTCCTAGTTTTCTGGCCTTCAGTCTTGGTTAGAACTACACTATCAGTTTTCCTGGATCTTTAGCTTGCTAACTTACTCCACAAATCTCAGGATTTGCTGGTTTTCACACTCATGTGAGCCAATTCCTTCAATTCCTTATAATATACCTCTCTCTCTCTTTCTACACACACACACACACACACACACACACACACACACGTTCTATTTGTTCTGTTTCTCTGAAGAATCCCTAGTAATACACTGTTATAACACAGTATTCCTTGGAAGAACAACTAGAAAACATAAAATGCAAAGAGCAAATAACTTTTTGTAAAGGCAGCTATTTATAGAAACATTATTTGAATTCTATCAACAGAATAATAAGGAAGATAATAAAGTTTTCTTACTACTAAAATATTAAAATTGTTGTGAAGATCTAAGAGATTTTTGGCTAGTGGGAAAAATCAGGCACTTCACTAATTAGTCATAAGCAAAGAAAACTATTAGTAAAAAAAAAAACAAAAGAAAGTAAAATACTTTTTAAAAATATCATTGATTACCATATGCTGCTTAATTTTTTATTTCAAAATGTCACCAATTTAAATGTGAAACTCACCTGAAAAATCCATCCCTGCAAAAAATAAATCTGTTTATTTTTATTCACCCATTTGACAAGTATTAATTTAGTGTCTACTAAATGCTGGATACTGAGATTATAACAATGTATAAAACACAGGACCTGGCTTTAAGAGTACTTAAAATCTGGTGAAGTAAAGTCATACAGGTTTGCCCCCGCTATCCAAAAGAGTAGTGTTCTATGAAAAGTTTCCTAAGCAGAAATGGAGTAAAGTGAAGAGGACCCCCCTACTTTTCAAAAGTCCACATTACACTATTTCAGTTTTTTAAAAAAGATTATTTATTTTTAGAGAAAGAGAGAACATGAGTGGGAGGAGCAGACAGAGAGGGAGAGAATCAAGAGCAGACTCCTCACAGAGCCTGGAGCCAAGAACCCCGATTCCGATCTCCATCCCATGACCCTGAGATCATGACTTGAGCCAAAATCTAGAGTTGGAAGTTCAGCCGACTGAGCCACCCAGCACCCTACAATATTTCACTTTTTTTTAGAAGATTTTATTTCTTTATTTGACACAGAGAGAGAGCACAATCAGGGGAAGCTGCAGAGGGAGAGGGAGAAGCAGGCTCCCCACTGAGCAGGGAGCCGGACGTGGGGCTCGATCCCAGGACTCTGGGATCATGACCTGAGCTGAAGACAGATGCTCCACCAACTGAGCCACCCAGATGTCCCTACAATACTTCACTTTTGTTAAAGATCTACATTAGTTTGGTAATGGCTTTTTTCATAAAAGCAAAATTCCTCTTTGGATTTCTTTTAGTTAGTGAAAACAGGTACTAATGTAGGTTTTTTGTAAAAGTGAAATGGTGTAATCTGAACTTTTCAAAAACGGGGGATCCTTGTATTTTAAAAACTTAATAGCAAAAGTGTAGGTAAAGTGTTATAGATGGTGCAATTGCAAAACATCACACTGATATAAAAATAAAGAGGTAAACTCTACTAGTCTTGGAAAAAGAGATTAAGAGAGGTTAAGGAAGAGTCCCTGAGAGGCAAATGTACCTGAGTGGAGTTGATTAGAATAAATCATCTTTGGTTTGGTATACCAAGTGTCAGAGTATAGGGGATCAGAAAAACAATAACATAACAAAATACGGAGACTTTAAAAACCACCTTATGTTTGGGAGATCATAAGTTGTGCAAAATAGTGTAGGTTTGAGAGAGATGTTAGTTGCGGGGGACAAGGTCAAAATGTAGGCATCATTTAAGGGTTTTTTAATTTTATTTTGTACCTATCCATCCACTCGGATCTTTTGTTCTCCCTAAATACAATGTTGTTCTGGTCAACAAACTGAAATCATAGACTACAGGATGGCTGGTACTTCCCTATATATAAGAATGTGTTCCATTTCTTTGGGCTTAGGCATTAGTATGGATTACTATATTGGCCAATCATATTTTTTAAAAAGATTTTATTTATTTATTTGATAGAAAGAGAGAGCACAAGCAAGGGGAGCATGAGAGGGAGAAGCAGGATCCCTGCCAAGCAGGGAGCCTGAGGCTGGGCTTGATCCCAGGACCCTGGTATCATGACCTGAGCTGAAGGCAGATGCTTAACTGACTGAGCCACCCAGGTGCCCCGGGCCAATCATATTTGATGGTAAGTAAACCAAGGAAGTTATGGGAGGGGTTATCTTCCTTTTAACAAAAGAAACTAAAATGATTGGCTTATCCAACATCGCCTGAATTTCTGGACCCTTTTTATTCCTTTAAATTTTGTATCATCTTGATAAAAGTTTACAATGATTTGGGATAGTATGTTTGGTTTTCCAACCTATTCACTGAAACTCACTTTCTAAACTGTTGCTACACATTTAGTTGCTTTGTAACAATAACATGGGCCTGGTACCTGATACCAGTATTCCGATTTAGCAAGCATAGTTTATGCTGCAGAAATACCAACAATGACAACAAAATTCTCAGTGGATTTATACAACAGAAAGTTTTTGTTTTGTTTTGTTTTTGTTTTGTTTTTGTTTTATTCATACATCATGTCAAATGTAAGTTGGCAGGGGACTCTGGCAAATCTATCCTTTTGGGACACTGGCTGATAGAGCATTTACTAGCTTTTTACTGTATCACCTGGGACATCACAACCTCCCCTATATAGAAGTAGAGGAAGAATGGAGTGATTAATGACAACTAAAAATTTCCCTATTTTTGGAGTTGAAAACATTATTTCTGCCTATAAAGATATATATTTTTGGCCAGAACCTTTCATATGGCCTAGGTAATTTAGAGCAGGAGGGGATCCGTATTTCTGTTTTAATAGGAATCTTGTATATTTTATTGAAAAATAAAATGATTTTGTTGCTTTTTTATATTTTTATTTGTTGATGAATTTAAATATTATCTTCATTTCTGCATATCTAGGAATTTTCTCCCATTGACTTAGTCATTTTCTTTATGGCACTTTTTGACATTATAGGGATAGCCTTCTTTTATTTTCTTATCATTGACATTTGATTTTTTTTCTTAATTCTGAATATAATCCATAGACAGAAGTGTAATTTTCAAATATATTCTCTTATTTTGTGACTCACAGTTTTTGCTTTGTTTTGTTTTGTTTTACGTAGGCTCCACGCCCAGCTTGAACTCACATCCCTGAGATCAAGACCTGAGCTGAGGCGGCACCTGGGTGGCTCAGAGAGTAAAGCATCTGACTCCTGATTTCAGCTCAGGTCATGATTTCCGGGTTGTGAGACCGAGCCCTGCTCTGAATGCAAGGCATGGAAAAAGATGTGAGCTGAGATCAAGAATCAAGAGTCAGACACTTAACCAACTGAGCCACCCAGGCACCCCTATGACTCTTAATTTTTATAATGCTTTTTGAAGAGCAAACTATTTTAATATTGAGAAAGTCTAATTTGTTATGATTTTTTAAATTGTGTTTTCAGTGTCATATCTAAATATTTTTCAACTATCCTCAGGTCACAAATGTTTTCTTCCCATGTTTATTCTAGAAAATTTGTGGTTTTAACTGTTACATTTAGGAGAATGAGTTATTTTTAGTTATTTTTTGTATAGTTCTGTTTTTTTTTATTTGAATATTCAGAATATTCCGACACCATTTGTTAAAAAAAAAAAAAAAAAACTATCTTTAATCTTGTCTAGTTGAATTCAATTGAATTTTAATCAATTGACAAATATGGGTAGTGTGATTTCTGGGCTTTCTGTTCTTTCATTGGTTTATATGCCTATACCTTTTCCAACCACATTATTGTAATCAATGAAACTTTAGTGTAGGTCTGGGCATCAGGTAATTGCAATGTGAAGTTTCCAACTCTGTTCTTTTCCAATATTGTTTTGGCTAAAGTAATTCATTGTCACTCCCAGAAGTTTTAGGTTTTTATTGTGAAGGAGAGATGAGGAGAATAATTTGGGTTCATTCCCTTACCATGGTGGCCACTATTCACCCTGCCCCCAAAGCCTGCACGAAGAGTGACAATTTCTCAGGACTTTTGCAATATTGTGTGTGTGTGTGTGTGTGTGTGTGTGTGATATCACCTGATATTGTCCTTCGAGAAAGACCTGAGAGAGATTGGAAATTTTCCCAGTGTATAAGGCATTAAAATATTGTGTAATATTTTTCTGGGTACTCTTACTGATTAATTAAATATTTTTCCAGAATTCTTACTGGTGTCTGGTCGTCTTGTGACCTCAGTTCTTTGATGGATAATGAAAATTTGAATTTTCCAATTGACCAGTGTTCCTAATCTTTCTCTCCCTCCATGTGTGTATGTGTGTGTGTGTGTGTGTGTGTGTTGGTTTGCTTTTGTTGCTGTTCTCGTAAGAGTGGGAGTGATACTTTTTAAGTTTTTACATCCTGCATGGAAGCCAAAAGTCACACACACAGCTCTTTACCCATATTTTGGAGATTTTCAGCATACTGCTATGCTTCCAAAATTCAGCTTGGTTTTCCTTCTAGTTTAGCTAAATGGCATAAATTTCCACCCAACACATGTCTCCTTCTTATTTGAGCTGATTTTCCCAAGACTCCTTATGAGACTAATAATAACAATGCTATTGAGAGGCATGGAACTAGAGGTAGAAACGTTTGTAATGAGCCCAGATAAGAAAAGGTTAATCTTTTTTTTTTTTTTTTTTTTGACAGAGAGAGACACAGTGAGAGAGGGAACACAGCAAGGGGAGTGGGAGAGGGAGAAGCAGGCTTCCCGCTGAGCAGGGAGCCCGATGCGGGACTCGATGAGCACTGGTGGTTCAGTGGTAGAATTCTTGCCTGCCGATGCGGGCCTCGATCCAGGAACTCCAGGATCATGACCTGAGCTGAAGGCAGACGCTTAACCGACTGAGCCACCCAGGCGCTCCAAGGAAAAGTTAATCTTAATGAAAAATACAGCAATATGGATGGAAAGAAATGAAGGCTTCAAGAGGCAGAATGGAATTAATTTAATGGTTTATTTATTTCTTGAAATATTTAAGAAGTAGACGGTGAGAAATGTGCTCATGTTTTTTCTGTGTGTGACTATGAAGAGTGTGAAGATCTTACATATGGCAAGTCATACATGTAAGGGAATAAGTTCTGGAAAGAAAGTAAATAATAAACATTATTTGAGCTCTTTCTTATGCACTGACTATTGTTTTTCAAATATATTATTTTAGTTAATCTTTATAATTATCCTTTAAGATATATATAATTTTGATATACTTTCATGCATGAGGAAATTCAGTCATGATGAAATTGAGTAATGTGGAGACTATGTGGCAGAGCAGAGGACATACTGTAACCCAGGGTTTCTAAACTTTGACCCTATGAACATTAGAGGGCCAGATAATTCTTGTGAGGAGCTGTCCTGTGCATTGTAGGATTCCTGGCTTCTACTCATTAGATGATAGTAGGAACTCTACCCCTCCCACTCATTTGTGACAACTAAAAGTATCTGTAAATATTGTTAAAAGTTCCCCTGGGAAGGAAAGATTTGCCCCATTCTGAGAACTATCCATCTAATTTCCCTAACTGAAATCTTGTGCTGTTAGCCAGCATTATATGTTGCCTCCTGGAGTTCAGTATGAATCTTTGATTTTGACATTAATCAATTATGAATTTTATAATGACACTAATTCTAAATGAAGACAATAGGGCAAAATAGCTTATAATTATTATCAGAATTTAGGGAAAATAAGTGAAATTTTCTTGGTCTGATGGTAATTTTAATATCTCTAGCATATGCCTAATTAGTGATGGTAAAGAAGTTCACCTAACCCATTTTGTTTCGTATTAGATTTTATTGGCACAATTAAGCTGCTCTTTAAAATCCATAAAAGTCCATCTGTTTGTAGTCTAGAGGCAGGCACATCTTTTTCAAGGTCACTTTATGAATTGATAATTAATCTTCTAAATATAGATACTTCATTCTGAAGTTCTTTTGCCATATCTAATTAAATGAAAACAGCTACATTTATATCTCTCACAAGAAATGTCACTTATGTTTATATTAACATTATGATTAAAATGATGTTTCCTGGGTTTTCCTCAAAATAAAATGGTGGATGGAAACAACATCTATTATGATGCTAACAAAAGTATTTTTACGTATATTTTTAATAAGCCTTTATTAAGCATAAAATTGGTCTGGATCAGAGATCTATAGGTTCTAAAAGAGATCACAGAGAAAAATATTGAATTGGAAAGACAAAAGCAAACAAATGCTAAACATGAAAACATGAAAAGAAAGTCACTGGCTTATTGACAACAGGGAATCTTAAGTTGGTTTAACATTGAGAAATTGGAACACCAATATTATACACAATTGAGAAAAAAGCCAAATAGGCACACGTTAAAGAAAGATTAATTGGGATGCCTGTGGAAATCTTGTTAATTGAACAACATAGTGAAATAGATTGCCATGCAGGAATCAAAATGAAGATATTAAGTAATAAATGTGTTACTATTTGGCTGTTAAGTAATAAAACAAGGGTCTAGTTACTGGAGAATTGGAAGAATAGAGTGAAATATGATGGGCCACAATACAAAGAATACACTTTATTCTTTTGAAGTTTTAAAGTTGAACTGCCTTTATATTCAGGTGGCTCTATATATTCTAATTTAAGGCTCAAAAAATTGATAACTATAGGAACTTGAAGGGCTTAAACTAGAGTTTCCTCATTGATAAATCGTGATGTCTGTATCAATCTTGCAGGATTTCTATGAGGATTAAAAAGATTCATTGTCCTTATTTAAGGCCAGTTTTGGCCTTATTTGGTGGGGGTGGGGGGTTGAGGAAAATGATGACTCTAGTTGCAGTAATTATAAGTGTTCAAGACAAAAGATATAAGTAATGCATTATATTTTCTTGACTACTTGTTGGGTGTAGGATGGGTAAATGTAAATTATTAAGTATATGTTAACAATATAATTTATACTCTAAACTAGGAAACACTTTTAATTCTTTTAAGAAAAATAATTAAATAAATAAAATGTAGAAAGAATATTATAATTCACCAACAATTATTAATGCATGTCCAGTTTGCTTCATCTATATTCCTACCTAATTCCCCTTCTCTGTCCCCAAATTAAAGTAAAACAAATACAAGTGGGAGAATTATTATATTATATTTATATATCTCTAAGAACAAAATATAGCCTTAATAAAATTATCACATCAAAAAAATAAACACTTCAATACAAGCAATTATAGAGTCATTGTTCAAATGACACAGATTGTATTATAAATCCATTTTTTAATTTTTTAAAACAGTTTGAAGACAAATCTGAGATCTGTGCATATAATTAGATTATATGACTCTCAAGGGTTTCTTTTATGGACATTTTCTGTTTCATTCTTACCTCTACCCAACTCTTATTATGATTATCACTTATCCAAACATGTACATTTTCTTATTTTTTTCAAGTCAATTTTCATGTGATTTTGAGAAGTTTTATAGATGTTAACATTCACTTTAAATTGATTTTTTTCTAGGTTTACTTACGGTCCTTTCTAGTCATGTTTTAAAACTGTTTTTTATTGTAATTTGGGATTATCTTTATAATTCTATCTTTTAATATGCTTTTGTTTGCATACATTTAAACTCAGTTTTATGATGTATATGTCATTACTATTACTTTAGCAAGTTTTCCTATTTTTCATGGTGGTTTTTCCTTGATTTATTCAGACTATCACATCATGTATAGTATTTATTCTTTTATTTCAAATTCTATGATTTTTTGTCTTGTCTAACTGCATTGACAAATATTTCCCACATTGTTTTAAAGAGCAGTGAAAAACCAGGGGAGTTATATATGTGACTTTAGCAGAAAATATTTTTATGTTTCTCCATTAAATAGATCTTTAACTGAAACCATATTATTCCATCAATTATTATTTTATTTAATACTTTCACCATAAATGTATACTTTTAATTTCTACAATTTATGAAGATTATTATGTGATTCTTCTTATATTATTATGATTGATTATGTTAAAACAGTTAATATTTTTGAAACCCTTGGATCTCTTAGGTTGTAGAAACTCCATTTGGCCATTATTTTTAATTTTTTTATTCTTTCTATATGCTATCAAATTGTGTTTGCTATTTTTATTTAATTTTTCTGAATTTATATTCATAAATGATCATTTGTATATGGCTTTTTTTGGAGTAGTTTTTGACAACTTGGGGAAAGAATTTTATCATTTCATAAAACTAATTTGGAAATCTCCCTTGTTTTTCTGTACTTTGAAATAGATAAAGTCACATTGGAATTAATGATTTTGTAAAGGTTTTTGTAATACTTCAGGGAACTAATTTGGGCACAACTAATAATTATGTCAGTTCTGTAACACAGTAACTAAGACATATGATGAAATTAATAATATGCAAATGTAAAATCCTATGATTCAATTTGTAATGAACTGATCATATTTATATACATCCTTGAATATAATTTTCTTCAAAATGACCACTTCGGAAATATATAAGTGCTGTTTTATAATTTCTTGTTAAAGTGCTATTTAAGGGGTGCTTGGATAGCTCAGTGGGTTAAGTGTCTGCCTTTGGCTCAGGTCATAATCCCAGGGTCCTGGGATCGATCCCCAATTGAGACCCACATTGGTCTCTCTGCTCAGCAGGTAGCTGCTTCTCCCTCTGCCTCTACCTGCCACTCCCCCTGCTTGTGCTCTCTATCTCTCTCTGTCAAATAAATAAAATCTTAAAAAAATAAAATAAAATAAAAAATAAAGTGCCATTTAAGTAATTTTGGAATTGCATGGAAAATATGTTTTATGTTATTTTAAAAATATGCCCACTTTTTATATATATTATACATTTAAGTTAATGGATTTCTCTAAATTATTTATAACTAATTCCATTATTTCATTCATTTATTCATGGATGTTTATGTTAATTATACACACTGTTTACTAGGGTTATGTTATGGTCATGTGATAAGCACAGTTAGGATATTTAATGAGATTTATATTTTCTTTTTCTGGCTTTGAAGAAACTAAAAGTAGCATGATACAAATTTACAGGCAACTCTACAACTTCTAACAGTTGGTGAAAAACATAATGATACTATATTTCAAGTATCATATATTAATGAAATGATCCTCAGAAATGTTAATAATTTAAGCAACTTAGCCTTATGGGATGTTCTGCTGACACCAAGTTCTATACTTTGGAAAAGCATAATACTATATCTTTTAGATTTTTAGCATGAAATTGAATATGTATAAAACCTTCTTATTTTCAATAATATATTGGAAGAATACTCTCAAGGTATTTAAATGGGATTGCAAAATAAGGAGTGATGAAATCATGATTCTTAAATTTAGTTGGCTTGGGTTATAATAAAAGCTCCATCAATCTTAATTACTCTAAAGACTTTGGCCAAGGTACTTAACCTTTTCAAACTTTTGATTTCCAATCATGAAAAAGGTGACCCTACTGAAAACTAGCTTATAGAGCTGGTGTAAGAAATAAATGTTCCTACCCCTTAGTAAGCAGTCAAGTGTTTGCTGTATTTTTTTATTTTTTTATTTTTATTATTTATTTATTTATTTGACAGAGAGAGACACAGCGAAAAGGGAACACAAGCAGGGAGAGTGGGAGAGGGAGAAGCAGGCTTCCCGCTGAGCAGGGAGCCCAATGCAGGGCTCGAATCCAGGACGCTGGGATCATGACCTGAGCCGAAGGCAGACGCTTAACAACTGAGCTACCCAGGTGCCCCACTGTATTTTTTCTTAATAAAAAAAAGGCAAATGACTGATAAAATTTAAGCTCCGTGTTCTAAGACCTTGCAAACCCAATGATTTTTTTCTTCAGGTGAATTCTACAAATTCAATTGATATTTACCAAATTGTCAAAAACAGGTTTTTACCTTGGGCGTTTCCTAGCTCAGGACCCTCTGATGGCCCATTTGAAACAATTCTCTGAGGCAGATATTTGAGGGGAAGATCTAATAAAATACACTTTGAAAGTGTCCAGCCCTAGTCATATCTGAGTTTGTGGTAAATATCTGGGGTGGATACAAACCATGCTTTTTTTCTCTCCTTTCCTGATTTTTAAGATAAATGAGGCAGGAATTCTCCATTGCCTGCCTCCTCACTCCCACCATGAGGCCCTTCATTTACCCACCTGCTACAGGGGCTTATTCTCCAGCTATACATCCATATAAGAGATAAGGGAGAGAATAAGGACAATATTAACTCATTTTGGGGATTTCTTTTTTAATACAGTTTTCATCCTTATATAAGAAACAATTTTTTCTGTCCAGCTACAGAGGAAATATGATGATATTTTTATTCCCATTTGAAGAATATATTGATTAAATGAACTTCTAATTAATCAGAATTCATTAGGGAGGAGTAATAATTAATTAGGTTCCCCTGGACCTCCTACAGTGTAGAAATTAATTAAATAACATATTAAAAACTGCCTTTTCACATTTTCAAGGTGGTATTGCCACTTTGTAATTTTTCAGTAAATTACTTTCTTCTTCAGTAAATTATTATTGCTTCTGTAACATAGCTGGTGTAGAACAGAACAACTCCACACCCAATTTCTAAATACCTCTTAATTTAATCTCCATTACAGACAAAAATACTTATTTCCCACAGTATATGTGTTGCTTTTCCTCTCAAATTTACATATTGAATATTTTTAATGATTGCTCTAACTTTATTAAATTTAAGTTTGTGTTTTTTCTCATTTTAGAAGCTAATATTGAAAAAGTATGTCTGCTAATTATTTTGCATAGTAGCAAAATTTGTACTATAGTACATATATGTACTACGTATAGACTATTATAGTACACATACAGATTTAACTGATGATATTAAACAATTATGATAAGAGATTCATCATGTGTAAAAAAAGAGAATATGGGCTATGAAGTTAGAACAACATACATTTCCAACTCTGCTCTGTCACTGATACAGATTTATGAAGACCAATCACCAGGTCTTCATACAACTACTTCTACTTTGATTCCCTAGGGTCAATAATCGTTACTTAATGGTCTGCTGGCACCATGTGTGTCTGTCTTGAAATAACAATGTATCCCGGGGGCTCCTGGGGGGCTCTGGTCATGATTCTGGGGTCCTGGGATCGAGCCCCGCATCAGGCTCCCTGCTCGGCGGGAAGTCTGCTTCTCCCTCTGACCCTCCCCACTGCTTGTGCTCTCCCTCGCTTTCTCTCTCTCTCTCTCTCTCTCTCCCAAATAAATAAATAAATAAATAAAATCTTAAAAAAAAGAAAGGACACCATATCCTGTCATAGAATTTCAATATTTTAAATCATCAAAATTGAATATCTGCTTTTTTTTAGATAATGAAAATGAAAATCTATCATGGGAACACTTTTGAGTGGTGTAATCTAGGATCATTTTATACCAACATGTGTAGCATTTTGTCTGTGTGGAAATTAGTTTGTAATTGGATTTGAGAAAACCATTTTTGTCTCTACATAAATTACCTAAAAATACAGAATACATAAATTATAAGAAAATAATAAGTTCAGGACAATATCTCCTAATAATCTATCACTTCGCCATATAGGGGTCAGACTACAAATTGAATTATTAAACAAAACTTCTTGATTTAACATTAAATAAGCTCCTTCCAGACTGTAGGCCCCTGACCTAGCTTTTCTTAGAGCACAGGGGAGTATGAGGCCACGATTTAACATGAGGGTGGGGATGACTTGGGTGTGAGGGAGGCACAGAGTAACCCAAGCACAAAGTTAGCTTCAGATACTAGTTAATAAATCTATTTTTCTTTATTTTCTTTTATTGCACAGAAGCTGGTGATCTAGGACCTATGTGTGAACAACTTTATATGAATATTTTTTGTACTTGGTTTATTTGGGTTTGTATGATACATTATATTTAAGTTCCTTGAATACTGTGAATCCCCCTAATGTGTATGAATGACTGAGGCTTTGTAAATTAAGGGATGTTTGTGTGAATAAAGTTATTTGATGGGGGGAAAAAAAAAACAAGTTGAAAATTCATTCTTTGCCCCTTTGAGACATAAATCTTTTTGAAACCTTATTGCCAGTTCCACAGTCCAGAACTGTCTTTTTTAAGGACCTGGGTGCTATCCCTTTGAAATATAGTCATCAAGGAAAATAATGCGCCCCCTCCAACCCCCCAGGATTTTTCTTTTCTACACATCTATGATACCCAGGAAGGAAGGAAAAAATGTTCACCAGCCAGAAGCTAGATGACTCTCACGCTTCATGTCCTAAATACAAAAATTCCAAATGGCAGGGTTTTTATATGTCGGTAAAAGCTAAAATTTATTTTTTAAATTGTTTTATTGTCAAGTAAGAAATTATAGCCTAGTGACACCAAGTACAAGAGAACAAACTTTGTTGTTTTTTTTTTTTTTTTCCTAAATAGAGACATTCAGCATTGGAGAGGCTGAATTCTTGATTAGTAAACATTTGCCATGTCTCTAGAGCAAAAATATTACTCCAGATAAGCAAATTAAACCTTTATTTTTATTAATCAGTACAACATGGATATAGTAGGCAATAAAATTTAAAATGTGCTCAAATTTCTAAAACAAATCAAACAACTTCAAAGAGTCTTTGAGTTTATAGAGCACTTATTTATGTTTTTGGGAGTACAATTTCACTTTCCTCTTCCATTAATTGGAAATTAATACATTAGTTTATTCAATAAATATATACTGAGTGCATATAATTTGACACAATGAACATGGTCTTGACTCTCAATGGCAAACAAATGGCAAACAAAATATATACTTTTGATGCTCTTGGTTCTTGTAATTTAGTGGAGACCAAGAATAATTTATTGATTATACACATAAATATTTTCAAATAGTAAGCTTTAGGAAAGAAATGAACGTAGGGACTGTGATAGAAAGTAAAGAGTGCAATGGAGTTATCTATGTAGATAAAGTGAGTAGGTAAACATTATAGGGTTGTCTATCACACTCTGCAGTGTCAACTTCCTGTTCTTTTATAATTTCTCTTCCACAATGATTTAGTTCCTTTTTGGATTTTACTCTCCCGCCTGGAAAATCACTTTAGATAATTTTTTTTTCCAGAAATGTATATAGCTCTAATGATACCTGAGGCCTTTCATATGCAAGAATGTCTTTCTATCTTCATTGTAAGAATGACAACAAAAACACCAACTACAAGAAAAACTATTTTTACTCATGTGCTGGGAATAAAATTATAAAATTGTAATAAAAGTAACATTTTACAAATAAAACAGAATGGAAACTTTTCCCATTCTTTTGTTATTTATTATTGTTTATGAGTCTGAGGCCAACAAATTTTGAACTGACTGAAGAAAATCTCCTCCTTCACTGAATACTTCCAGGATATATTCTTCATCCTTATAGTTTAACACTTTACTCTGATAATGTTCAGACTATATTGGACTCCTTTTGGATACCACTTAAATTCTGTCAGCACCACTAGCCAATTTTAAGTTGACTGATTCAGAGCAGATTTCACCTGTTTCACAGGGTCACCCCAGCAACGTCTGGCCTCTGTACCTCTTGCTTCCAGACTTATGGCCTTTCCATATGGTACAACAGCTGTTTACACGTGAACCCTCTAAATGCCACACTTGGCCAGTGAGGGATGCTGGACAAGGGAAAACTGTTCCCCTTTATGAGGCCCACCCCTGCTCAAAGTTCTGTGATTCACTTCCGAAGGCTCCACAGAATGTCTCACAGGATTAAACATCAGTTGTCAAGTTGGAGACCAACTTCTTAAACCATCCTCCATACCTAATTCTTGAATTTATCTTTCTATTTTTCCTCTCTGCCCCACCTCTGTATGTCTCATTCCTGCTCCCTAATACCATTGGGAAATAAGTTAACTTCACTTTTGATTCAAGTTCTACCTTGAGGGAAGGAAGGACAGTCATTGGCCAAGATAAGTTCTCACTTTAGAAAAACATTTTAAATTCAAAAACACCAAAAATTTTCCCTAAGAAATTTTGATCAGTTATATTTTATGATTGTTTCTTTTCAATTGTTTTGGAGACTCCTTTGCCACCATCATTGGTTAGCATCCTGCATCATGATAAATTTCACTCATTGCTATATAAGGCAACATCTGTCAGACCAAGGATTACCTACAAACAAAATGAATTACACTTTTTAGTCTACTGGCTTACTGGGTGAATGGCCCTTCAAATCTAAAAGGGAAGGCAAATTAGTGTGAGCATTCTCTTCTTATTCCTCCTCTCTGCTAGTTTTTCTCCTTTGTAATCGTGCTTTATTTAAAGTAATCCTACCTTCTAGCCTTGTTACATTTCTCTGATACTATGATCACTATAGTTCAAGAGAAACTACAGTGTAGCCGATGTATTGAACCATCTTATCTTTTTGTCATTGCTAATAGGCTTAAAACTGCAAGATCTGTTTGTTTGTGGAAACTGTATCTTCCATATTCTATTGGGATTTTACTATTGTTTTTCTTATTTTCACACCTAGCTACTTTTTAGCAACTAGAATATCTCTGAGGTTGCTGAGCAAGGTTGTTCTCACTTGGATCAAAGAATTATTGCAGAACAAGGGTCAGAGAGGCACAGTGCCCATCTCACTAATTAGGAGAGAGCCAGAACTTTGGATCTCTCCATATTTGCTGAGCACTGCTCTAAGTCCTTTGCATGCATAATTCTTGCACCAAATAATAATATTAGCTTCATTTACACATGAGGAAACTGAGGCACAATAAACTTAAATCACATGCCTCCATGTCACATAGCAATGAAAAGTGGATCCTTCAGTTGAACAACACAGTCTGAATTCTGCATTCAAATACACTCTGATTCCAGACCTTATCTTCACCACCACTTCAATATCTTTCCTCATGATCATATTGGTCACTTATTGAGGGCTTTTTGTGTTCCAGGCACAATTTATAACAAATAAGACAATTTATAATAAAATAATTTATACAAAATTGCTGATGTCTCCTCTGTACCAGGAAATACAAGAGACACTGAGGAAGGTGGGGTGAATGTCTCTACTCTAATGTTCACTCAGGAATTATGTAACTATTCAGTTCACTCCTGACCACCTCCACCATCACTACTTCAGCCCATTATCATCTGTCATTCATTTTACTGATACAGTAAGCTAACCAGACTACATGCTTCCATGTGCCACCTCTCCGATTAATTCTCCAAATTGCAAAGACATTTTTGTCAAGTGTAAATACACACAATTTTATTAGTACCTTCTCATTTATGCTTGTCTTTAGAATAAAGTCAGATTTTCTTAACATGGCTCATAAGACCTTCAATATAGATCCCAATTTCTATCTTTAAAGTAATGTATCAACATTCTTAATGTCAGGTTCTACCTTTTACCAAGTAAACTTATTCAAATTCTCTTTCATCCTCTGCCAAATCCTGGGTCTTGGCACAAACTTTTCCTTTAATAGACTGTGAAATGTATCAGAGCAGGGACTAGGTATATTTCTAAAACAATGTACCTTGAGGCTTGACACATATTAGGTATTTGTGAATATTTATTACCTGAGAGAATAAATGCCCAACAGCTAAACTCTCCCTTGTCATTCTTTTGTTCAGGTTTTAGCTTATATGTCACTTACTCCAGAAAGCTTTAAATCTCTTGCCCTAGAAGAATCACACATGCCTACAAAGGCCTTGTATTCAAGAAAACTTAGTATTTTATTTTGTTCTTTTTTTCTTTGTGTAGTTTTTACTTTTTAATATATAAAGTATATTTTAACTGGCTGGATAGCAAATGAAAATGTCAACTATAGACTCCAGTGTCAATATGTAAACATGGGATAGTAGGATGTATAGATCCAGGCTGATGTGTCCCTTGTCTACAAGGAGTGACCTTTGTCAGGCCTGTGTACAAGTGCTACATGGGTGTTTGCTCAATATTGTCACATCTTTCAGCTTTTCAAAGCAGGCTGGGAATACAGATGTTCTCTTTAATATTAACTTTTAAATGTTGACAATTTGTTCAAATTTTAAATAATTTTAGGCCAGTTTCCCAGTTTATAACTTCCAATGAAATTATACTAGATGCCTAAATATTCCTTCACATTTGATCCCAGTTGTTCCCTTAAGTAGTTATAGCATGTGGAATATTTCCTAGTATTAAATTTTCCCTTTTTTCCTCCTGCTAGACTGAAAGCTCTAAGAGGTGAGGGGGATATATAGACAGGTATCGGTGACATAGATAATAGATGTAGATGCAGATAGTTAAAAATGAAGATACAGTCTGAACTTTAGATTCAGTGCATAACCAACAGCCTAGAAATAGTAGACCTTTGATAAAAGACTTAAAAAATTAGTTAAAAATTGTATTCTAGCCCATCAATCCTAAATACATTATAAATTGATTATATGTAAAGTGTTGGTAGAAGGCCTTGAAATCTAGTAAACTGAATAATATTTATTGCCAATTTTATGAAATACATACTTTCCACACAAAATGCAATAGTTCTAATAATATTTACAACTGTCAATGTGTAATGCACTATCCTCTTTAGGCTATGCAAGAATAAAATATTACAAAAGCTACTCATCCCTCCTCCCCTACTCTTAAATGAATGAATCACTCTGAATCTTTTTTTTTTAAGAATTTATTTATTTGAGAGAGAGAGAGAGACACGGAGGGGCAGAGGGACAAGCAGACTCCCCACTGAGTGCAGAGCCTGACTCAGGGCTCCATCCCAGGACCAAGACCTGAGCTAAAGTCAGACACTAAACCGACTGAGCCACCCAGGTGCCCCTATCACTTTGAATCTTTAGCTTATTTATTTTGGTCTAATTTTTGCAAGAGTTAAATTTATAATTTTTAATTATAAACCTTTTTCTAACATCATTGAAATATTACAAATATTGAGGAAAATGCAAAAGATCAGTAAAACAAAATTGTGAATTATAAAAGGGCTGTTTTCTCATGATTTTTTTAAAGGATTTATTTGTTTATTTTAGAGAGAGATAGAGGGGGCAGTGGGGAGGGGCAGAGGGAGAGAGAGTCCCAAGCAGACTCTGCACTAAGTGCAGAGCCTGACACGGGCCTGGATCTCATGACACTGAGATCATGACCTGAGCTGAAACCAAGAATTGGTTGCTGAACCAACTAAGCCACACAAGCACCCCTGTTTTCTCATGATTTAAGTCATCTCTTTTACATGCACGTTAAGTATCTCCTCCTAACCAGTATTCCAGCTTCTTGATTCTCCTTGCTTAAACAGATGTTTCATTAGCTGCTACTGGGAGGAGGGAAATTCACTCTTTTATACCATGAAGTGTCATTATATCTTCATTTCTATCTAAAGAAACTTTTACCTCTTCAGCTCTAATCAGTAAAAAATTCTTCCCAGGCAAAGATGTTGAGAATCTCTTCTATTGCACTCCTATTGTAGAGCACATAATGGGAGAGAAGGGATAGACTTAAAGAAATAGACTCAGCCCAGATACAGGGAAAGATGTGACACGAGTAAGTGAACAGCAACAAACATGGAAAAGAGGTCTACCTACCTCCACAGAAGACATTGACAGCATAATTTGGACTAGTTGATTTAGGATAATCTGAAAATAATATATTTCCTGATTCAAGGGCATGACTCTCTCTATACAGAATACAGTGGAGTTAAGAATGACTTAGGACATCAAACTAGATGGTCAAATTCACTTGAAAGAAAGAAGGAAATTTATCATGGGCTAAAATGGAAACTGTCTGGCCATGTTGCTTAGTTGCTCCATTGTTTTCTCTTTATAGGAAATGCAAACATTTATAAGTGAATTTCACCATGTATTATTTATAATAATGCTATTTGCATGTAAATATAAAAGAATCTTAAATATTTCTCATATCATCAAATAATTCCAGACATCTCACACATTTTAATCCAAATGCCCAAGATATAGAATTCCAACCCCAAACAGATACTATACTATCTGTGTGTACAGAGGCTCCTGCTCTTAAAAAAATATTTCTAGAAATTGATCCTGTTCTGTTAAAGCCAAGGGCTAGTTCACAAGTTATTATCAAATGGTGAAAGGTAAAACCATTACGTAGTTTAAGGAAGAAAAAAGATATTATTCAGTAAAATCATCAGGGGGATTTAACATGGACAGCAACTCCTGTAATTACTTTTATGATTTTGGGATAGAAAATCAAAAGTACCTTTGCTATTATAACATCTGTTTCCAGGTTAGTTTTATAAAGTTCAAGACCTCTGGATTATATTTTATTGGCAAGGCAATATAGTTTCAAGAGCAATAACCACTATTAATAATAATACTTTCTCTAGAGGTTGATATAGAACCATAATAGCAAAAGCAATACAACATATTTTGATGTATTTTTTCCCATTAGAGTTTCTTGCATTGACAATAAAAAGCTGATATGTAAGAATTTGGGATTTATTTACTTACGTTTTGTATTTTATAATGAAGCCACTTTCTCTTTGAATGCAATAATTGCTCATTTATCCATTAAGGATAACAACAGATCTCTAACAATAATAGATCTCTGACATCTTGACATAGCAGGGAATAAACTATCTCTAGGCAGCATTATAAAGTTGAAAATGTTTTCAAAATCTTTTCTTATGTTTCAAAATTGAACATGTTAAATTCTGTATTAAGGCAGTTAGAAAAATATAATTGTGAAATTAATATAATCTGGAACTATTTTAGTCTATAATTTAATCAACAATTTTAATACATGTCTCCATATTAAGCAATTATTTGTATAGGGGAGATGCAAGGCAAATCAGTTTTACCTGAAAGTGTTTATAAGTGTACATGTTTGCCTCATCCCAATATCAAAATTGACCATCTGAATATATGTTATATATATAACATATATATTATATATATTCCTACTACGGCACCCTTCTTAATGAAATGTTTTTTTAGACAATCCGATCAGATTTTTCAAATGGATATGAGTAAAGAATAAGGTACGTGTGTGATATTATTATCTCTTTTATTCTGTAATATTTAATTATTCTACTCATGCAAATTTACACAATAGAAACATTTTAAACATATTGAAGTTCATGGGAATATGAAGTAGAATTTAGTTAAAAACATGGCAAATAAAATTCATCAATTTAATAATTTCACCCAATTAGTGTCATGTAGCCATCTCAAAACTTTAGTCTTCTGTTATCTTTGACAAAACCAACTTTGTCCCACTCTGAAATAGTGACATTAACTTGTACTTCCCAGAGACAATAAAAGACACTGGACAAGAACAGAACTATTTTCTGGCCACTAGGCTTATTATACATTTTCTTGAATCCCCTTGGTCTATAACACATCTATCTGGATTATGATTCTCAAATATTCCTGCCTTCTCAGAGTGAGATGCCCCTTTTTGAATTATCTGAGTGCTACCACTCAGACCTTAATTAGATCCTTCCCATAAAGATCTAATTATGCAAGTCTTTTTGTTTTCAAATAATACTTTGTACATAAATCTCCTCTCTGTACTATTATTTTTCTTTTCTTACCCTTTATTGGTAGACCTATTGAGAAAATTGTCTTCATCTTATTGTGTCCTAATCCCATTCAGCCTTAAACTGTGAATTTTAGCCACTGCTTCCAAAATGAAATAAAACAGACTTAGAAATTATCTTGGTGAAGAATTTAATAGACTCTTTATGTGAATTGTTCCTATGCATTATTTGAGTCTGTGGACCATGTCCTCACACTTCAAGCATTCTCATCCCTTGTGTTTCATGATATCAAATTCCCTTGGTTTTGTCCAAAGCCATTTCTTTTGATCTTCTTTGCAGGCTCTATTTTCTTCTTGTTTTGTTTTTATATTTAAATGCTGTAAGAATCTTATTTTCTTTCTCCTCAATCCTCTCTTCAAGCAAGCTCATTCAATAGCATGCTTCCAGTTGTCAACCATAAGAGAAGATGATTGACATCAGTTAAGCTTCAATTTAGATTGCTCCCCTAAGCTGCATATCCTCATATATTACAGTTATCTGGACATTTTCACTTGTATGTCCAACAAGTATCTAAAATCAAGTTGTTCACAACTTCCAAAATTTAAAATTTACTTGCTTTTTGTGTTTCCTTTCTTAAAAAAAAGAAAGGCACAATTCACCTCATTTTCAAAAGCAGAAAATTAGATTCTTCCATGACTCTTTTGTAAATGCTTCACTTATTAACCACATCCAATCATTCAAAAAGTGCCATAAATCATATGCCTATAATACCCTTTCAAACTATGTATATTCCCACCATTCCCCATGTTCCTAGACCTTGCTGCCATTATCTCTTCCCTGCTCAACGGAATTACTCTGTCTTCCAATTATTTTTTTTCTGTTTTTAAACAAATGTTCTCCAATCCATTTACATAGAGTAGCCAGACAAGCTTACAACTCACCATTTCTTACTGAGCCATTATTTAAATTTCCTCTACTCATTCATTTGAACAAATATTTACTGAGCATCTACTACATGCCAGTCTTATTCCTACCTGTTGATCATATGGTGATCAACAAAATAAATAAGGTAAATTACACTGAGCTTCCAAATGAGACCTGGTTGAAAGTAAAATATTGAAGTTGAGAATTGAAGGTGCCAGCAAAAAGATGAGGATTGAGGATACAAGACAAATAAATTTGAAGTTGCTTACATAAGAAAGATCGTCTTGACTCTGAGTAATTGGAAGATCACTGTGGTTGAAATACAATAAGTTGAGTAGTGTAAAGAGATGAAGCTTGCAAGAAAGACAGGGTTCAAATTGCCTTTCATATTGATAAAACTGTAAAATACTAGATGACTTTAAGCAGGTAACTATTAGCATATAGTTTATATATTTTCAAAAAGCTCACACCTTTTGCTGTGTAGGAGAAAGAGAAATCAAGAGCCAGTTAGGAAGCTATTGTAGTACACCAGACAAGGAAGAGATCATTTGTCATAGAAGACGGAAGTGACAGATATGTTTTACATGTATTTTTGATAGAACAGCCTGATCTCTTGCCATCTCTTCACTCTCTAGCCACCCAATTTATCCTGCAGTCATATACGTTCATTCAAGTCCTGGAAAGTACTCTTTTCTTTCACTTGTCACATTTTTTCTTTACTTGGACACTTAAAACTATCCACTTATGCCATACTTCCTCTGGGAAACACCCTCTGCTTCTGTAATATCTTGTGCTCACAATAAGATAACCTTAATCACCCTTCATCACATGGCCTGTAGACCTCTTCACTTTATAGTAAGTTTTATATAGGTGACCCAATGACCATGACAAATTTGTTCCATCTGGTATCTCTAGCATTTAATAGATTCCCTAGCACAAGGCAGATACGCAATAAATATTTGTTGAGTAGTGTTAATAAAGTTCTCCTTTACTATCCTACCCCTAATAAACCTATCAACTCACTTATTTGATTTAATAGCATTTAATGTTCATCATTTAAAGTCAAAATATTGTCTGGAACTAGAGATGATTTTTTCTTTCATTTTAAGTAATATTTTTAAGACTTAAAGTACAACAGATATTTTAATGGTAAAAACTTACTTTAATTTGATGCCTGAGGTAAATGGAAGAAATTTACACCACAGGTAAATTAGAGATAATTATTTGCTTTTAAAAAGAAGTATTTTTAGATGAATCAAGTAATAAATGACTTATGTATCAAAAACTGTGCTATTTATTATGAAAAAATGAAGACTACATCACAACTTTTGCTCTCAATTAGTTTTAAATCTATTTGGGGAACCAAAATTAAGGACAAAATAGTAAATAGAAGGTAATTATTAAGCAGATCCTGAATTAAATGCTACCTTGGTGAAAAGATAGATAATCACAGGAATAAGTATAAAGATGGAAGAATTTCTTTCACAGTTGACAGAGAAGGCTTTATTTTTTGTCTTGACCATGGCATTCAAGATTGGAACAGAAGAAGAATGGAAGGTGGGAAAGAGGTAAATTGTTGTTTGGGGACAAAAATGGATAATTAAATTAGCATGCTGTATGAAGCATTGTTTAAAAGCAAAGTTGGCTGAAGTTAAATGGACTTTTTGATGTGAATCAAAATATGTTTTGATAAATACAAAAGAGCAATATCATAGTGAGTCTAGCTGGTGAAGAAGAGCACTTTAGATTTTATACCAGAGGCAATGAAGTGCCATAAGTTTCATCAGGGACATTTATTTATTTATTTATTTTTTTCTGCTGGAGGATGGGTAGATATTGGGTAGACTAGGAAAGAAACAAGAAATACCCACCATGGATCATAATAAAAGATAGGAAAATAAATAAATAAATAAATAAATAAATAAATAAATAAATAAATAAGCTATTTTATGATGAAAGTGTACAAAACATTTAATGAAATATAGTATATTCAAGTACATATAATGAAACTACATTGCACATTTTGCTCCTACAACCAAGGCTTCAGGAATGTGGCATACTTTATCTTTAGTTTTCTTGGGAGGAAAGACAAAAATGCATCCCAGGTTTAAAAGTGATGATCAGCACATGCAGAAAAATGAAACTGGACCATTTTCTTATACCATACACAAAAATAGACTCAAAATGGATGAAAGACCTAAATGTGAGACAGGAATCCATCAAAATCCTAGAGGAGAACACAGGGAGCAACCTCTTCGACCTTGGCTGCAGCAACTTCTTGCTAGACACATCTCCAAAGGCAAGGGAAACAAAGGCAAAATGAACTATTGGGACTTCATTAAGACAAAAGCCTTTGCACAGCAAAGGAAACAGTTGACAAAACCAAAAGACAACCAAGAGAATGGGAGAAGATATTTGCAAAAGTCTTATTAGATAACGGGCCAGTATCCAAAATCTACAAAGAACTTATCAAACTCAACACCCAAAGAACAAATAATCCAGTCAATAAACGGACAGAAGACATGAACAGACATTTCTCCAAAGAAGATATCCAAATGGCCAACAGACACACAAAAAAATGCTCAACATCACTCAGCATCAGGGAAATATAAATCAAAACCACAATGAGATACCACCTCACAACAGTCAGAATGGCTAAAATTAAACAAGTCAGGAAAGGACAGATGTTGGTAAGGATGCAGAGAAAGGGGAACCCTCCTACACTGTTGGTGGGAATGGAAGCTGGTGCAGCCATTCTGGGAAACAGTATGGAAGTTCCTCAAAAAGTTGAAAGTAGCGCTACCCTACGACCCAGTAATTGCACTACTGGGTATTTATCCCAAAGACACAGATGTAGTGATCCAAAGGGGCACTTGCACCCCAATGTTTATAGCAGCAATGTCCACAATAGCCAAACTATGAAAAGAGCCCAGATGTCCATCGACAGATGAATGGATAAAGAAGATGTGGTATATATATATATATATATATATACAATGGAATATTATGCAGCCATCAAAAAAATGAAGTCTTGCTATTTGCAATGGCATGGATGGAACTAAAGGGTATTATGCTAAGCGAAATAAGTCAATCAGAGAAAGACAATTATCATATTATCTCAGTCAATGTGGGATTTAATAAACAAAACAGAAGATCATAGGGGAAGGGAGGGAAAAATAAAAAAAAGATGAAATCAGAGAGGGAGACAAACATAAGAGACTTTTAACCATAGGAAACAAACTGAGGATTGCTGGAAGGGAGCTGGGTGGGGGCTGAGGTAACTGGGTGATGGATATTAAGGAGGGTATCTGATGTAATGAGCACTGAGTATTATATAAGACTAATGAATCACCGACTTCTACCTCAGAAACTAATAATACACTATATGTTAATTAATTTAATTTAAATTTAAAAAAAGAAGTGATGCTCAGATGAACAAAAAGAGGAATATTTAAATATATGCTATTGTTATTGTTTTTTTAAGCATTCTTTTATTTTCATGCCTGGTAATTGGTCTATTTTCAATTTACCTATTGGGATAACTTCTTTTGATTTTTCTAATGTTTCTATACTTTATTTCTTTTAAAATTACATATGCTTATCAGGAAGTTTTCAAACAATATACAAAGCATAAAGAAAAAGAAAAACACAACCAAAAAATGTGAAAGTAATAACTAAACTCATACCATCTATATATAACTCATAAAATTCAGTGACATTTTTCTAGATTGCTCTTGATGTATGTACACAGATGGATGTATGAATGAGTGGAAATAATCTGGAGAAAGAATTATACTCTCCATGTTATTCTTTTAATTGGTTGTTTTCATTTTTTTTAACTTTTTTAAATTTAATTTTATTTTATTATGATATGTTAGTCACCATACAGTACATCATTAGTTTTTGATGTAGTGATCCATGATTCATACACATAACATAAAATTTATCATTTAACCATTTTTAAGCATATCATTCAGTGGTATTAAGTACATTCACATTGTTGTGCAACCATTACCACCATCCATCTCAGAACTCTTCATCTTGCAAAACTGAAACTTGTACACATTAAACAATAGTTCCTCATTCTCTCTTCCTCCCAACTGCTAGCAACCTCTATTCTACTTTCTGGTTCCATAAATTTGACTACTCTAGGTATCTCATATAATTTGAATCATACAGCATTTGTTCTTTTGCAACTGGTTTATTTCACTTGACATAATATCTTCAAGTTTCACCCATGTAGCATGTATTGGAGTTTCCTTCCTTTTTAAGTCTGAATAATATGTCATTGTATATAAACATTACATTTGTTTATCCATTCATCTATGGATGAATACTTGAGTTGCCTTTAGCTATTGTGAATAATGCTGTTTTGAATATGAGTGTACAAATAACTTTCAATTTTTGGGGGGGTATATGCACAGAAGTGAAATTGCTAGATTATATGGTGATTATTTAATGATTTGTCAGTTGCATATAACACCCAGTGCTCATAATATCAAGTGCCTTCCTTAATGTCCATCACCCAATTACCTCATCCCTTCACCCAGCTCCCCTCCAGCAATCCTCAGTTTGTTCCCTATAATTAAGAGTCTCTTATGGTTTGCCTCCCTCCCTGCTTTTACCTTATTTTATTTTTTCTTTCCTTCTCTTATGTTCATTTGTTTTGTTTCTTAAATCTCACATATGGGTGAAATCATATGGTATTTGTCTTTCTTGGACTGACTTATTTTGCTTTGCATAATACCTTTTAGTTCCATCCATGTCATTGCAAATGGCAAGATTTCATTCTTTTTGATGGCTGAGTAATATATATATGTGTGTGTGTGTGTGTGTGTGTGTGTGTGTGTATGATGGAATATATGTTTATTTATTTGAGAGAAAGAGAAAGAGTGCACATGAGCAGGTAGAGGGACAGAGGGAGAAGCAGACTCCCCACTGAGCAGGGAGCCCAAAGCAGGTCTCAATCCCAAGACACTGGAATCATGATCTGAGCTGAAGACAGATGCTTAGCCAACTGAGCTACCCAGTTGGGTATACCACTTTACCCATTCATCAGTCAATGGACATCTGGGCTCTTTTCATATTTTGGCTATTATGGACATTGCTGCTATAAACATTGGGGTGCATGTGCCCCTTTGAATCACTATTTTTGTATCCTTTGGATAAATGTTTAGTAGTGCAATTGCTGCGTAGTAGGGTGGTTCTATTTTTACCCTTTTGAGGAACCTCTATATTGTTTTCCAGAGTGACCTCTCTAGTTTGCATTCCCACCAGCGTATAAGAGGCTTCCCCTTTCCCACATCCTCGCCATCATCTGTTGGTTCTATTTTTAATTTGGAGGCGGGGTGGGGGTGGGGGGACTGCCATACTGTTTTCCTTAGCAGCTGAACCATTTTACATTCCCACCAGCAGTCCAGCAGTATCGATTTCTCCATATCCTTGCCTATACTTATTTTCTGTCTTGCTTTGTTTGTTATAGTACACATTCTAAAGGGCAATGAGTGTGAAGTGATAGTCTCAGGTTTTGTTTTGTTTTTTTAAGATCTCCCAGTTCTTTTGAGATTTTCACATGTGCTCCATACAGATCAGAAATGACAAAGAGGGTAGAACAACAGATGTAGACATTGCAAATTATAAGAACACCCCCACTTTGACATTTACAAACCTCATGGGCTATTTTCTTCCTGTTTTTATCTAAATTAGCTTTCATTTTGATAATTTCTTCTATGTTTCTTATTTTATCAATTTTTGCTTTTTTGTGGTAATATATGCATAACAAAACTTTATCATTTTAATTATTTTATAGGCAAAGTTCTGTAGCATTAAGTACATTCACATTTCTGTGCAAGTATTATTTTAATATTATTAAAAAACAATGCAGTAGAGCTTAAAAATAATGTAATTATAAAATGAAAACTGATCATCCTACTACCTCCACCACTCCTTTCCCCTCATACATCTTTGCCCTAATCCTCTTTTTCCACCATATTTAAGAATTTACATTTCAATATCTTTTAGTGGCTAGGTAACATTATAACCAAAGTTCTATTTCACAAATCCCTATTAGTTCTTCATTAAAGAACAGAATTATTATGAAAAAATCATGAAAATCTAATCAATTCAGTTTTTCCCTAAGAAAAATTACTTTTAATGTTTTGTTACTTCCTTTTCTCTCATTATATGTGTCTGTATTTGTATTTTTAATTTTTATGTTGTCATACTTTTTTGGGTATGATAACTCCAATGTGTGGTGGGACGGTGGTCAGAGGGGCTTCCCGACACCAACAAACAACTCTTGGGACACCAGCAGAGTGCCAGATTCAACTCAATTCTGACACTATCTACCCAGAGACTACATCTGAATCCACAGGTTAAAGGCTCAGTCCCACAAGACCATGCCCACATACTTTATAGGCCAGTCACAAGCCCAGGTTATTAATTGTACTTCAGACCCAGCTGGTTATAGACCAGAGGTTCCCAGAACCCCTGTCTTGGGTTTGATTAATTTGCTAAAGCAGCTTATAGAACTCAGAGGAACACTTTACTAATTAGATCACTGGTTCATTATAAAAGGATATAACTCAAGAACATCCAGAGGAAAGAGATGCCTAGGGCAAAGTATGAGGAAAAGAACATGGAGTTTCCATGCCTTCTTCAGGGGTTCTACTCTTTCCCAGGTCTTTGCATGTTCACCAAACCAGTAGCTCTCTGAACCCCATCCTTTTAAGTTTTATGGAGGCTTCATTACACAGGCACGGTTGATTAATTGCCATTGGCAAATGATTCAATTTCCAGCCCCTCTTTGCTCCCCAGAAATCAGGGGATGGGACTGAAAGTTCCAGCCCTGTAATCTCATGGTTGGGGTCCTGGCAACAATGGACCCCCATCCTTTGGTCCAAAAGCTACCTCATTAACATAACAAAAGATCTACTAGGTCTCCTCAGGAAATTCCAAGGGTTTTAGGAGCTCTGTACCAGAAATGGGAGGAAGACCAAACACACGTTTCTTATTATAACTCACAATATCAAAACACTATACTCACTTGCTTTTCTTTTACCTAATTATTTAAAATAACTCCATACTTTTAGAGTAAAATAAACAATAATTAATTGTTCTCACATTAGTAGATGCAAAAATGTTTGCAATTTTTTCAATAAAAGATACAAAAAGGATATCTTTGCACATACACTACCCTGGGCATTTTTTTTACATTAAAGGACAGTGTAATGATATGGTGAAGAATTTATATGCTCTGAATCTAATCTATCTGCTACTGATTGGCTCTGTGAACATAGGTAAACTGCTTTAATCTCTCTGTATCAGTTTTCTCATTCATAAAATAAGGCAATGCTAGTAAATATTTCATAGTATAATTCTGAGAGTTAAATACTTTGTAAAGGCACATACCTCAGATTAGTTTTGGCCCAGAGTAAATACCCAATTAATGATGGCTGTTATTATTATTGTTACTTCTATAGATTTCTGTAAGTAAAATTGAGAGATTAAGTGGAAAATTATGTAAAATGTTAATAATTTATGAATATTTCTAAACATTTTCTCTAATTCATACCACTATACACTCCCATACAAATCATAAAATAAAAATTCTCATTTTCTTGCACTGTGTATCAGGAATCTTGTTATTTTTTGCCAAGCTGATGAGAAAAAGTGATGTTTCATTTTAATTTGAGTTGCAACTTTCTGTTCACCAATGATGATAGGAATCTTTCTTTTTTTATTGACACTTTAAAGTGATTTTATAGATTTCCTGTTTATAGATTTGGGAGATGGTTTTATTTGTTTTTTTCTATATCAAACAGGTTCGTAAGAACTTTTTTTCTTATTTCTGCTTATTTCCAATTTTTCTTTTAAGTAGGTTGCCCATGCCCCCCCCCAATTTTGTCTTTCTTTTTAAACTTAGTCTACTGTGTCTTATCTATATTTTGTTGTAACTTTCAGGTTTGTGTCCCCCATAATGATCTTGCTGACTGTTTACCATCACCATTTTCAACCACCTTCTCTCTCTTTCTGTTCTCCATTTTAAAGATGGTGAAACTAGATGGTTTCAGTTGCTTTTCTGGCAATTTGAATAAGGCTGTGATGTCTGCACCTGCAGCAGCTAATGACTATATGATGCAGGAGGCATAAGGAAACTGTCACAAAAACCAAAGATGTTCTGATATTAGGTTCTGAAACAATTCTAACAACTGCTTCCTGCAGTCGTGTCATTATGTGATAGAAATTTATCACTCGCCTTTTTTGTTTTTTTAGATTTTATTTATTTACTTAGAGAGAGAGAGAGAGCACAAGCAGGGGGGAGCAGCAGAGAGAAGGAAAAGCAGGCTCTGAGCTGAGCAGGGAGCCCAATTTGGGGTTCAATCCCAGGACCCTGGGATCATGACCTGAGCCAAGCGCAGATGTTTAACTGACTGAGCCATCCAGGTACCCTTATCACTCATCTTTGAAGAATTAAAATTTTCACTCCTATTTACTTGAGTTTAAAATGATTCCAAACAATTTAACTTGAAATATTTTCTTTTAACAATGCTTTCTCTGTATTATAAAAATTTCAAAAAAAAAATTTCTGCTAAAATTTTTTCTAATAAAATTTTTTTTATTTGAGTTTGTGATAATTTGGTCATGCTTCTCTCTTTTTTTTAAGATTTTTTTTTTAAAGATTTTATTTATTTATTTATTTGAGAGACAGAGAGCAGGAGAGGGAGGAGGGTCAGAGGGAGAAGCAGACTCCCTGCTGAGCAAGGAGCCCGATGTGGGACTCGATCCTGGGACTCCAGGACCATGACCTGAGCCGAAGGCAGTCGCTTAACCAACTGAGCCACCCAGGCGCCCTAAGATTTATTTATTTTAGAGAGAGAGTGTGTGCAAGCAGGGGGGAGGGGCAGAAAGAGAGGGAGAGAAAGAGAAGCAGACTCCCCACTGAGTGCAAAGCCAAGACAGCTCAATCTCAGGATCCAGAGATCACGCTTCTTTTTTTTGTAATTCAACTGGCAATTATTAGTTCATAGGAGAGGAGAACCCAGCTACCTTCTTCTTCTGAATGTACAGACAACTTTCTTTCTTTTTTTTTAAAGATTTTATTTATTTATTTGACAGAGACACAGCGAGAGAGGGAACACAAGCAGGGGGAGTGGGAGAGGGAGAAGCAGGCTTCCCGCTGCCGAGCAGGGAGCCCGTTGTGGGGCTCGATCCCAGGACCCTGGGATCATGACCTGAGCCGAAGGCAGACGCCCAACGACTGAGCCACCCAGGAGCCCCTGTACAGACAACTTTCTAAGCAAAGTTTAACCCCTATCTGGTTTGTTTAATCTGCTAATTTGAGACATCACCTTTAATGTATACTAAAATTCCACACACAGTATTTGTATTCCAACAATTTGTATGATCTATAATTCTAGCTTTCTTAAAATCACAAGATTTCAATTATACCTTTGTAGTATATCTTATCTAGTATGGCAAGATCTCCTCCATTATTTTTTCTTTTGTATTTGTCTTTGACCTTCATCTTGGACTCTGGAGTTTTAGAATGCTAGTTTAAGAGTGTTAGCTGGTATACTCATGAATTTTTTGATGTGGATAAATTTAATAAATATATCATATATACTGAAAATAACACAATAATCATATATATGCATTCATTAACTCATATTTCCATTAATTCACAAGTAAATATATACTATTTTTTCTATGTGTATCACTATACATGCAGAGAATACTAAGACAGTCAAGACAAACAATTCCACTCTGTTTCAAGATACTCATTGTGAGGGGCGCCTGGGTGGCTCAGTTGTTAAGCGTCTGCCTTCGGCTCAGGTCATGATCCCAGGGTCCTGGGATCGAGCCCCACATCGGGCTCCCTGCTCAGTGGGAAGCCTGCTTCTCCCTCTCCCACTCCCCCTCCCCCTGCTTGTGTTCCCTCTCTCGCTGTGTCTCTGTCAAATAAATAAATAAATAAAATCTTAAAAAAAAAAAAAGATACTCATTGTGAAATGAAATAAACAGCAACTTAAGCACACACACACACAAACTCACATACAAACGCACACTTACTTTTTTAATATAGTGGTGAGATACAAGCTATAAAATAAAGATACATGATATAATAAAGACTTGGAGAAAGTGGCAATTTTTTATAGTAATGTCAGGGAATAGTTTGTTTGAGGACATATTTGAGTTGAAATTTCATGGATGACAAAGAGCCAGCTACGTAAAGATCTGAGTAAACTTTAATGGTCATTAGTCTAAAAAAATTCTTTAACTTCTACTTATAGTTATGACAGATGAGCTTATATCAGAACGACCCTCCAAAATGATTATATAACAGCACAAAATGCATGAAACAGCTGCTTAAAGTCATGGAAGAGCAATCAAGGAGGTAGGATTTTAGGATCTGATTTTGGGGAAAAGGAAAGAGAGTTTGTGTGGTCACTTTCTCCCCCACTGCATTAGTTGATTCATAGGTGTGTGAGGTTCAGACCCTGAGAAAAAAGCAGCAGTTCAGAAGAGTGCAGTTGTGGGTGAAGGAAGAAAGGATTTGGACTTCAGTTTTCTAATGATAGCCAGTAGAATGATCCAATCTGAAAGAAAAGATACTGTCAGAAATGCGTGCCAGATTTTTTTGATTACTTTTTCATTCAAATAATTTTCTAAATCTTATGCTGTACAGGACAAAAGACAAATAAACCAAGCAGAAAATAGAAAATGGAGTAAAAACCGAAAGCAGATCTTGAACAATCTTATTGTACTAGGAAACAAAAATTGGAATTCAAGAACCTCCAATCAATAGGGGTCATGATATACACTCTAGATCAGTAGTTGACAGGCCTAAAAGGATATACCCCTGAACTATAGACAAACTAGACTTAGAACTACCTCCATGAAGATTGAAACCCTTCTCTAAGATGTCCCAAACCATGATTAGACCAAAATGAATGGCCTTATTCCATTTTAATCTAGTTGCTGGCAGGGTTAAAAGAAAAAAAAAAAAAAATTACTCAGACACTTGTTAAAAACTGCAGGGCAGTGTTTATTCAAAGAGACAACAATGGGGTTTTGTAGTATGAAAAAGAGATTGCATTCTGAGTACAATAAGGAAAACGTGGGAATTTACAGCCAAAAAGCAGAATAAGAAGAGATCAAAGGATGGAAAATTAATAAAAGGGAACAACAAGGTAAGGGAGGATAATGGCTAAACTGACTTGACAGGATTCTTGCTAAAATCGGACTCTAGAAGGACAGAGATAGAAGCCCAAGGTTGGGACTAGTCAAATAGAAAACTCAGAGGACCCTGACTAAAGTTTGGTCAAGGAGAAAATCTTTGTCACCAGAAAATGGGGTAACTATTTTCTAGAAAGAGATAAACTCATATAGAGCCTCAACTTTGCTATTGTACATAGTACAAAAGTTAACAAATGAAACCAATGAGAAAAATTAAAAAGACAAAAATTGGAAAGTAGACACAGAACCAAGGCAATTTCAGATATTGATGTTATATCAAAAACTTTAAATTACAAAAAAAATTAAAAAAAACTTTAAATTACAGTGATTTATATTCTCAAAAAGCAGATGACAAAAAAGAAAATATCTTTATCAAAATAAAAAGATGAAATGGAAATACTAGATTTGAAAATTATAATTAAAATTAAGAATTCAACATATCAATTAAATACAGTCAGAAAGAAGATTAGTGGCCTGGATGGCATATCAATAGAAAACATCCACACCGAGACACAGACAACCAGAAATGGATGGAAAATACAGAAAAGGAAGTGAGAGACATACAGAGTATTGTCAAAGTTCTGATGTATATAGCATTGGCATTTCCAAAGGATAAGAGAGAGAATGGAGAAAATGTATTTGAAAAAATACTGGCTGAGACATTTTCAAAATTGGGGAAACACATTAATCTTCAGGTTTAAGAAGCTCTGCATGTCTTTCAGAATATGAATTCCCAGGAAATCTTAACTAGAGACATTATCATTAGATTGTAGAATGCCAAAAACAAAAGTAAAACTCAAAGACAGTTAGTGGAAACCACAACAAAGGATTACTTTTAAAGAGTCAGTAATGAGACAGGCAAATGACTTAGACAAAACCTTGAAAACTAATCAAACAAACAAAAAATATCTAATGAGCAGTAAGAACAGAAGAGCTAATTTAGATTTCTGTTTTCAGCTAATATGATTTATAATGAAGGGCAAAAACTGTGCTAATATAAACAAAACCTGATAGATGTTCTGATTCTGAGCCTCATTCTAAGAATATAAATTTGTAAACTAAAAAAAAAAAACTCTAATGTTTTTATGTATATTATTATTAACAGTCCAAATCTAGATTCAACCCATACTTTCATCAATAGCATAGCAGCTACGTGGAGGATAGTTATACAATGTCCTCATCTGTGCTTAAGCTGATTGTGGCTGAGTCCAGCTGGAGTGGTTATCTCTACTTCACATTTTTCAAACCTTTCTTCTCCAAGATAGCTTATGCAGGTATGTTTTTCTCATTTCAATGGAAGGCTACACGAAAGTGCTTTTCAAATCATTATGTCAGGGCCACTAACATGGTCAAAGTAAGTAATATGCCTGACTCAAAGCCTCTTTGGTAAGAGCAGCTACAAAGACACCTATTGGAGGGGATGATACAAACGGGGTTAGAGTCCGTAAAATAATCTGATTTTACATAATTATTTTTTCTTTTATTTATGAAACTATGATTCCCTTATTAGCTGTAGGTATGGAAGAATTGTGGTTATAACAGATGTAGATAAATTCAAATCTGTATCCTTTTGTGAAACATTACAAAATATTTTATAATCTTACCCATGATCTTCACTTTATCCTCATTACTGACTTCAGTAATAAAGTATGATGTGAAAATTCCTTAAACACTTAAATCTCAGATATTTAAATACCGTGCCCACCATTTCCCCTGTCTTACTGGAAAAATGATAGATTCCTAATCTTATCTACATCCAATCTCAATTTATCTGTTTGAATTTCCTTTTACCTAGCTTTATAAATTATTCAGTCTATTGATTATACATTCTTTTGTATATTAAAAAATTTTACTAAATTTTTTGCATCAACAGAGAAACATCAAATTTTTTCTCTCTTATTTGTGTGTCTTTGTGTTTCTGTGAATGGGAGGGTGTATTTGTTCATATATCTCCAGTTGTTAACATTTACAGATGTTAGGTCCAGTCATATATTGAAAACGCAAGGTGAAGGTCCCTCCAGCTCCTAAAGAACTCTTATCTACAAAACTCGGTTCAGTATCTATTACCACATACTTGCTATTGCTATTTTTTAAATCTTGTTAAACGGTATCACCATCAAATTTCCTAAGTTAGAGAACTTAAATTAATTATTGGCTCCTTCTTCTCCTCATCCAATGAATTATTGAAATCTATCAGTTTAATTGACAAGAATTAAGAAAAGGTACCCATTCTTTCCTGTTAACCTTTTGTTCAATTAATGATCTTATCACCCAGCCTGCTACTTGCTATCTCAATGCATTCTTCAAATTGATTCCAACAAGATCTTTCCAAGATACCATGTTTGTCATATTTTTGAAGTTTAAGCTCTATTAATATAAAGCAATCCATTATCTAGACTCTGCAGTCACTTAACATCTTTCCTATCTTACTACCTCTAGATAATACTGATTCCGAATTGTTTGATTAGGTGGCACTCTTTGCACCCACATTACCCATAAAATAACCCTATCTGCATAAATTCATAATTACCCAGCTATTGTTGTCTGTTGTCTTTTGGGCACCTTCGCCATTGTCTTTTTAAGTCACTTCTGCATTCCCAAGGGGAATATAGTAATTCCATCTTCCAGAATGTTTATCACTTGTTTCCAGGTTAAAGAAGAGAAACTCTTGCAGGATTGGAAAGGAAAAACTGTTATTCTCTGAAGTAATGGTTGCTAGATATGGGGACATATTTAAGTTCTACAAGCACTTTACAGGTCAAACACTTTGTGTACTTCCCATTTTCTTGCTGGAAACAAACACTCAGTGAGAGCTTTGTCAAAAACTCTTGAAAACTGCATCATTTTCTCGAAAAACAAAAACGTTAGGCTGAGGTTTTCAGAGTCTGATTCTTTGAACCATAGAACCATAGTTGCAACTTCCTTGACTTTCCTTGATGCATGACTTGACATATTTCCTTCACACATGTCTTCTCTAAACTGTACACTAATTCTTGCAAAGTTTTTATTAACCACTATTCCTATACCATAAAACAAATGGAAGATTGCGTTTTTCTTTTTGAGCTTAACTGGTACAAATAGTTTCTCAAATAAATTCTTTTACATTGAACTAAACTATCCTGATCTTATCAAATTTTTTGGAATTATAGAATTTGGTGTTAATGCACGATTAATCCAGAGATGGTAAAGATCTTAAGGTATGTATGTATGTGTATGTGGATAGAGTTTAGATTAGATAGATGGATAGATGACAGATAAGATACATGATAGATAGATGATAGATCGATAGATAATTTTAAATTTTATTCCTGATTGGACACTAAAAACAATAATTTAAATTATTTTAGTCCATGGCTAAATTGAAAAATTGATTAAAAAATCACATAATAATTTAATAATTATTTAATAGTTATTGCCATTTTATATTTAGATGTTGTAACTCCATAATTTATAATGAATATAACACTGCACAACTTTTTTATTAAGCATAAACTTCCACCTAGTAGTATATTACAAAGTATAATAAAATTTAACATATTAGCTTGGTAATTCCTGAAGTTTTATATTTTGAGCACAACAATTTTACTATCACTATGACTACTTGCTGGACACTTACTCATTCACACTTTATTACCAATAATCCTTCTTCAGATACAGCTAAGCATAATGGGCAGAATAATGACCCCACCCCTCCACAATGATGTCCATATCTTTTTTGTGTGTGTTTTTAATCTCTGGAACCAGTGAATATGTTAGGTTACATGACAAAAATAATTAAAGTTGTAGATGGAATTACGGTGTTAATCAGCGGAACTGGAACTGATGGAATTATCTTGAATTATTGAAGTGGTCCTAATGTACCTAATGTAAGCACAAGGAGCTTTATAAATGCACAGGAGATATAGGAAAGAGAGAAAGAGAGAGAGAGTTAAAGAGATGGCAGCATGAGAAAGACCTGATCTGATTTTGCTCAGTTTGAATACAGAAGAATAGAACCACAAACCACAAATTGCATGCGCTCCTAAAACCTGGAAAATAAACCTACAGGATTTTCCATAGGAGCATCCAGAGGGAATACAGCACTCTCTAAACCTTGAGTTTAACCCAGTTAGACTTTTTTGACACTTTCGGCTTCCAGAACGTTAAGGTAATCAATTTGTGTTGTTTTAAACTATGAAGTTTGTTGTAACTTATTACAGTAGGAATAGGAAATAAAATGAGCTTTATTCAGAGTGAATAAAGTCATATACAGGTGCCACCAATAACATTGAAATGCTTTCTAAAATCACTAAGTATCCAAGACACATAAGATACTGGTCAATGAAGGTGCCCGGGTGACTCAGTTGTCAAGCGTCTGCCTTCGGCTCAGGTCATGATCCCGGGGTCCTGGGATCGAGTCCCGCATCGGGCTCCTTGCTCAGCACAGAGCCTGCCTCTCCCTCTGCCTGCCTGCCACTCCCCCTGCTTATGCTCTCTCTCTCTCACTCTCTCTGTGTCAAATAAATAAAATCTTAAAAAAAAAAAAAAAGAGAGATACTGGTCAATGAAAGGCATAATAAAGTCTAATATGCGGCCCTTTACATTAAACACTTTTCCTAATGTGCATAGATTGTTAAAATAATGTATAGCGGGCTAATATTGCAAGATGAAATTGGGCTTAGTATGGGTGGAAAAGACATTTGACTTTAAAATTGTATCCTTCTACTTTGGTATATTGCCAGAAAAATAAACTAGCACTCACTTCTTTAAAAGTCACATATCTTTTACAAAACTAAGTAAAAACAGTTATTTTAAATAGATTAATTTCTTTTTTTATGTGCCCCAAACTAACACATCTTATTACTAAAATTGATATGTATTTCACTAAATTATTGAGATACTATCATTAAATTCCCATTTTCATCATGTTATATGTGTGTGTGTTTAACCAAACTGAGACATAATTGTAGAAACTAATCTATGTCCATTTCCAAACATTTGATTACATAATCAAATTAGTAATTATAGAAAAAGTATATGAATAAAAGAAATAGTTTATGATTATAGGTGCATTCAGCCTGGAAACACAAAGTGCTGGAAAGCAGTACCATACATTTGTATTATAATGGAGTGTGCTTTTCCTTTGCTCGGGTTATCTCATTACAGCAGTATAAGTACCCTAGTACATTAGAGGCAAATTCAATTCATTAGACCATGCCAATAATGATAAAAATAAAAATAGAGAGCCAGATGGAAATAGGGCTCTATATAACTTAAAAAGAAATGTCCCCACAAATTTTATCTCATTAATTTCTAATTTAACCAATTTACAGGATCTTTAAAAAAATGCATCCATGAATTTACAGTAAGAAAAAAGTTTAACCTCTATATTAACCTTCAAAATACCACTTTTATTATTATTGTTGTAACTGTTATATCTATTGTTCTTAAATACTATCAGTTAAAATATAGCTTTTTTGCAATATGTGATTTTGTAAAGCATACCACACAAAATTCATTTGGACATAGCCTCAGAGTTCTAAAATAATACATTTCCTAGATAAATGATATCTCAAAACATACCTTTCTTAGGTTTGATTTTGTCCTCTCATATATTTCTTAGGCAAGCAATTTCATGAAAACATTTCATTTCGGTACTCCTGAAACTGTTGTGAACAAAATGCAAACTCTTTAATTTAAGGCCCATTGACCTCTTTATCTAAGCTGTCACCAGTCTCCCTTCTCAAACTCTGCACTTCAACCAATAAGTTATGGGAACCCGAGTGCATATCTTTTTTTACCTCTTACTTTATGTACATGCCATTCCTTTTGCCTATTAAATGACTGAACATCACTTTCATGCATTCTTAATCTGAATCTGCTTAAATCAAATTTCTTCCTGGCACTGTATTCATGATTCTATTTTTTTCTTATGTCTTTATGTTTAGTCACAACAAAATCTACTAATTCTAATTCTGTCTTAAATCTGGTAGGAAATCCTACCCCTGATCCTAGGGATGCAATCCCTAATTTCAATGTAGTCTTCCTTAAAACTGAACCAAAATATTGGCAATACTTTAATTGATGACTGAATATTTTGGATCAAAAAGAGCATATACATTTTATTTATTTGATATTCTTAATAAAATTTATTTTCACAAAGAGTTATGAAAGAGTGTTTGCAGATATGCCATTAATGCTTTGAATATTTAAAATTCTACTTTAAAGAAATTTTCAGAAATATCTGCCTTAATCTGGCCTTAATCATCTAAATTTTCTCATGCAAAGAAAGATGTATTAGGATTGAAACAAGACCAGGTACAATTTTCTAAGATACATATTTTATCTTACTACTTTATCTAACTAAAGCAATAGTATCTGTACTTACAACTTTCCTAATATGTTCTACAGTATAAGCAAATTCTTTTGGGATCTTGAAGCATAGGATACATGCTTAAAAGGTGAATAAAAGAATTCGGTGAATTTATCCTTACTAGACAAGACTGAGGGAAATTTAATGAGTAGCTAGGGAGGATCAGACTGAGTTCCATTTTTATTCTATCACATATCAGAATTTTTTTGTATTAAAACTTACAGACTATTTCTATCTAGATTTTCCACCTTATGTTATTTTAGCCTCCATGATTTCCTCATAATTAATATTAAGAAAATGCTTAAATAAAACAAAAACAATAAACAAAGAATAATGGCATCAACAAAATCTAACCATCAGAAAATGCCCAATGAATGGTCAGGGGCAAGATAGAAAACAAGAAATTAGGTGACTGTCATTTTACACCATTTTTGTCAAGGATGGAAAGTGATCCTCCTAATTCCTTTTTTTCTCTCTTCCTCCCTTCCTTCTTCCCTCCTTCCTTCCCTCCTTCCTCCTTTCTTTCCCTCCTTCTTTCCTTCCATACTTCCTACCTTCCTTTTTCCCTTCTACACTTAAACATTTGTTGAATTAGAAAAATGTTTTGAAATATCAATGGAGCAGAGTGGTAGGAGGGCAAAAGGATCAAGTAAGCAAGCAGAATTATGCATTAAGGAAGTCCCACCAGAAGAGTCAAATCACAGGAAGAGGTACCACATGTAAAGACTGTTATAGTAAAACAGGAATCTGCATGAGACAAAACTTCCTAGCAGCTTGTTTTAGAATAAGACACTATTTACTTTGACATGGAAATTTAAGCAGAGACTCTAAGATGGGAGGACAGAATCCATAACTGAAAAATTTTGTTCCTCCTAAAGCATTGTTTAATTTCATGGATGATTGAAATTTTTCATTTCAAAATACATCCAATTCTCCAAGAAATTTACTTGTCTATAAAATATCCAGGTCTTGTTAACATGAACAAATAGAGATCCACAAAGGTTGGTTACATATATAATTATTAAAACGAAGGTAATTTTAGTTTGCTTAAAGATGGATGGTTCCATTTATGAGAATATGAACACACTTGAGAACAAAGCAATATGTATTTCTGATAATCCTAAGGGCATTTTAATAAGATTTGTTTCACTTCATTAACATTAGCATTTTTACTTAAAGCTGAAATTGAATAAAAGAATTCATAATACCTTTGTTTCATATACACATATAATGAGATTAACCATACACTCAAAATATTACCTAATTTTACTGAACTTTTATTCCAACACTTTATGTTTATCATGTAATGATCACTTCATAGATAGGAATGATTAAAATTGTTAGTATTGTATAATAGAATTATGATTTTTGTTGTGTTTTCCCACTATTTTAGGTACTAGCAGGAAACACAGTCTTTCAGGGATATATAAAAGAATTTGACTTGCAGGAAGTATGTTGTATTTAGTTAGGTGTCTCTCCTAACTAAATTTTCTTGTTTTAGGTAAAACTTTAGTTGAACTAGAATATGCACTAAGAAGTACACAAATCTTGGGGTGCCTGGGTAGCTCAGTCACTTCAGTGTTTGGCTCTTGATTTTGGCTCAAGTCATGATTTCGGGGTCATGAGATGGAGCCCTGAATCTGGTGCCACACTCAGGGAGAAGTCAACTTGAGATTCTTTCCCTCTGCCCCTCCCCGCTTCACACAAGAGCATGTGCCATGCTCTCTCTCTTTCTCTAAAATAAATAAATAAATCTTTTAAAAACTACATAAATCTTATGTGTAAAGACTAATGAACTGTCACAAAGTAAACACACATAATGTTACTATTATCTAGATTAAAAAAATTAGAATATTACCAGAGCCACAAAAACACTTTGGAAGCTTTCTCTAAACACCACCCTAACTCTGGGTGACAAGCATTCTTCTGATTTCTATCACCGCAGATTACTCTTGCCCTTTTCACTTTATATAAATGGAGTCGTGCATACTTTTATGTACCTAGCAGTTTTTACACAATTCCATGACCTGAAATATTTTTTTCATTAGCTCATTTTTTTTTTTTTGCTGAATATCAATTGTTTGGCCACCAAATAATTTATCTATAAACCTAATGATAAGCATTTGTTTGCTTCTAGGTTTTGTTTATTAAAAATAATGATGCCAAGGTCTTTAATCCTTATCTCTTTAAATGCATATATGTACACATTTTTGTTGAATATATTTCTAAAAGTTAAATCACTAGAACTTAGAGTATGCATGTACTCAACTTTAGCATATGTTGCTGAAGAGTTTTCTGAGGTGTTTCTACCAATATAGGCTCTCATCTCCTGTGTATAATATTTCCTGTTATTCTACTTCAACGGCAGTTGTGAGTTTCCATCTTTGGAAATAGTGACCATTTTGGTAGGAGCATTTCTCTTTGGCTTTAATTTGCTTAACCTGTATACAAATTAAGATGTGTAATTTACCTTTTCCTTACTGGTTATTTGAATACGACTGTGAAGTGCTCATACACATCTTTTTTTTCCTTACATTTTCCTATTGGCTGTTTTTTTTTTTTTTTTTTTTTTTTTTTTTACTGTGATTTGAAGAAGTCCTGTATAAACTTAAAATACTAGAGCCTTGTTGGTTATTTGCACACTGAATATTATCTCTATGTATGAATGTATGGAAATACATACATTTTCACTCTCCTGAAGATTCCTTTAGATTAATAAATATTCTTAATTTAATGTAATCCAATCTGTCAATCTTTTATATTACGATTCAAGGCATTTTGAGTCCTGTTTTACAAAATTTTGACTTCTACTAAGTCATAACAGTATTTTTCTATCTTAACTTTCATGGTTTCATTTTCCACATTTAGCTATACAGTATATATTGAATTCATTTTTATATATGGTTTGAGATAGAAGTCAAGTTTAATTTTTTTCTTCATTTATGTATCCAGTTGATCTCATACCATTTATTGAAAAATCTATCCTCCCCTGAAAATTTTAATGTTACCTGTCACAAATTCAGTGAACATATATGAAGGAGATAATTCTAAACCGTCTGCTGTTTCATTGTTTTTATCCTTGTGCCTACATGGTGTTGTTAAATTTATATTAGCCTCATAATGATTTTTATGGCTGATCATGTTATTCTTCCAAATTTGTTCTTCCTTAAGTGGTTTTCCTATTTTCAGTTTTTTTTTTTTTTTACATACAGTATTTTATTTATTTATTTAAGATTTTATTTATTTCTTTGACAGAGAGAGACACAGCGAGAGAAGGAACACAAGCTGGGGGAGTGGGGGAGGGAGAAGCAGGCTTCCCGCGGAGAAAGGAGCCCGATGCGGGGCTCGATCCCAGTATCCTAGGATTATGACCTGAGCCAAAGGCAGACACTTAACTAACTGAGCCACCCAGGCACCCCTACATAGGTATTTTAAAATCAGATCACCAATTAACATACATACACACCCACACATACACACACATCTGCTGGATGGTGATTGCATTTGCTCTCTGTCTAGTATAAATAGAGCAATAATTAACATACTCAGATTATTGAATCTTCTAATACATAAGCACAATATATTCGTATATTCATACAGTTCTTATATTTCTCTCAACAATTTTGTGTGTGCATGTGTATGTGTGTAGATGTCTTTCAGTGCTACACTTATTTAATTGTGTGTATAGCATTGTGAATGGTATTATTTATAACATTTTTACTTTCTGTTTACTGCTTTAATGTGGACAAAAAACTGGTGTTTGCATATTAACTTTGCAACATGCTGAATTCTCTCATGAATTGCAAGGGTTTATCCGGAGATTCTTGGGTCTTCTTTTTTAAAGATTTTATTTATTTATTTGTTAGAGAGAGAGAGCACAAGCAGGGGGAGTGGCAGGCAGAGGGAGAGAGAGAAGCAGGCTCCCCGCTGAGCAAGGAGTCCAATGTGGGGCTCAATCTCAGGATGCTGGCATCATGGCCTGAGCCGAAGGTAGGTGCTTAACTGACTGAGCCACCCAGGAATCCCTTGGGTCTTCCAAATGCACAGTTATCTTCTCTGCAAATAATGATAATTTAATTTCTTTATTCATTTCCAATAATTTATATTTCTTATTATTTCTTTATTACATTGGCTAAGTTCTCCAGTACAATTGGGAAGAGACATGGCTATGTGGTAATAGAGAGTATGCCAGTCTCATTCTGGAATGAGAATATGGTTCTGACTTTTTGCTGTGCATTTTCAATATCACTGGATACTTCAGTCACTTTTTTTCACATTTTTAAATGTATAAGACTAGGAGGCACTTTAGAATTTACATGGTAAAAAGAAATGTAGGGAATTATTGCCTTACAATATGTCTCAATATATAACTTACTCTGAAGGGGCGCCTGGGTGGCTCAGTTGGTTAAGCGACTGCCTTCGGCTCAGGTCATGATCCCGGAGTCCCTGGATCGAGTCCCACATCGGGCTCCCTGCTCAGCGAGGAGCCTGCTTCTCCCTCTGACCCTCCCCCACTCATGTACTCGCTCTTTCAAATAAATAAATAAATCTTTAAAAAAAAAAAAAAGATTATAACTTACTCTGAAAAAATATTCCACACCATTATATATGTACGCTGATGTAGAAAAAAAAATTTAATCAGCCCTGTGAAAGGAGACCATCTCTTGAAATTCGAGATTTATAGTACCCTAAAAGCCTGTGGTAGGGACAAAGAAATTGATTTTGTATTAAGACTTCAAGTTAGCCATCTTTTAAACATACGGTTGATTTAACTAATGAAAAACATCCTTAAAGAGAATTGGGGATTATGAGAGATATTATTTCCTGGTGGAAAGATGAAAAAAGCTAACAAACTGTTACTGATTATTTCAACTTTTTTTAAAAAAATAAATGTAACAACTTAAAACTTGTGTCTGCTTAAAGAAAAATGTATCTTTTAACTGTTTTGTTACCCAGCTGTTTAATATTCCTGTTTCTCCAAAGTGGAAATATTTTTATGCAAATGAGTTTTCTATGATTAAATAAAAATATCACATACACACACTTTCTTCCTCTTAATAGTCAAGTTCTACAATCTTCTCAGTGCTTGCTGTTGTTATTGCTGCTAATGTGTTGATTTTAAAATTGTAAACCCACCTTGATTTCTTGGAATAAATGTAAATTGTGTTTTTGAGGGGTGAGTGGGGAGCAAGGCACCCATGAACATTGGGGTTTGCCTGATGGGTGGTGTGACCCAAATTCCTTACAGAGGCGTCTGGGGAGAGAGGAAGGGCCTTGGCACCCGGGGCACCCAGGCGTTTCTCATCCCAGGACTCTCTTGCCTTCCCTGAACCCTGTTGAATTCACATGATTCTGGGAGATGGGTTCTGTCTGGGAAGACTGACTGCAGCATCTTGGCCTGATTCCTACAGTTCTCTGAGCTGCCCCTGGTCTCTGATGCTCAGCTCATCCCAGCTCACTCTCCCCTTGCCCCTCCATCAGGACCACTTGGGAGACAGGCTTCAGTATTTTATTATTAATTGTGATATTGTTATAGGCTACTTGATAGACAACCCTTTATCTGATTAAGACATTACTCCTCTATTCCTTCTTTACCTAAAAGTTTTCTTTAAATCATGAATGCCTATTAAACTTTATCGAATGATTTTTCTTCTCCTGTTGACATTAAACTGTACACCTTCACCCTCTACTTTGTGGTTGTTAATGTGGTGAATTTAAAACTGAAAATACACTTTGAATTCCTGAATAAATATGAGTTGCTCCTTTTGTAGTATGATTTTTATATATTACTATATTTGAATTGCTGATATTTTTTGAGTACTTTGTTTCAAATTTTAGTTTCTTGGAATATCCTATCAGTTTTTGATATCAAAGTTATGTTTGTTTCATGTATTAAGTCGGGAAGAGTACCTTATTTTTCTGCTCAATTGTGTAAAATCAGTATAATTTATTCTTTTAATACTTGGAAAAATTTAATGGGAGCTGGATTTTCTTTGAGGGGAAGTTTTCAATCTAAATACAGGACTATGCAGATTTGTTTTTATTGTAGTATAATACCATAATGGAATGTTTGCTATTTTAACCATTTTAAAATGTACAATTCAGTGGCAGTAAGTATATTTTCAATGTTTTATAACCATCTCGACTCTTTCATTTAATCACCCAAAAGGAAACCCTGTAATCCATTAAGCAGTTCCTCCCCATGCAATTCCTCCCTAGCCTCTGTCGGCCACTAATATGCTTTTGTCTCTATGGGTTTGCTTATTATGGCTATAAATGGGTTTCACTGTACAATACGTCACCTTTTGTTACTGGCATATACCACTTGACATGTTTTTAAAGATCATCAGTGTTGTAGTATGTATAAATACATAATTTCTTTTTTAGGGCTGAATGCTATTGGATTATATGGCTAAAAGGCACTTGGTTTATCTATTCATCAATTGATGAATATTTAAGCTGCTCTACCTTTATCTTCTGTGAATAGTGCTTCTATGAATTTTCATGTACACATTTGTGTTTGACTAACTGATTTCAGTTCTTTTGGGCATATACATACAGTGAAATTGCTATGACACATGGTAATTCTATGTTAATCTTACTGAGGCTTCGCCAGCCTGAACCATTTTATTATATTCCCATTAGCAACGTGCGAGGGTTCCTATATGTTACATTTTTGCCAGAATTTGTAATTTTCCTTTCTGTTTTTCATTTTTTTAATTATAGTTGTCCCAGTAGGTGTGAAATGGTACGTCAATGTTGTTTTAATTTGCATTGCTCTAAAAATTAATGACATTAAGGATCTTTCCATGTGCATATTGGCCATTTGTATATCTTCTTGGAGAACTGTTTAGTCTTTTACCATTTTTTTTGAAAATTGTGGTTTGTCTTTTTGCTTTTGAGTTATAAGAATTTGTTTAGATTCTTGGATGTATAGAGTCACATTTTTCATCAGATTTATGTGTGTCTTCATTATCTCCCACTATCTTGTGGGAATTTATCATCATTTTAATATTTTCAAAGATCTAAATTTTGGCTTTGTTGAGATTTAGTGTGCTTTACAAGCTTTAATGTTTGTATTTTTACTACTACTTAGTTAATATATTTTATTAATACCCTTAAGATTTTTTTCTTTGACCTGGTGGTTGTTTAGAAGTGTAGTGTTTAATTATCCAGCAATGGATTTTTAGCTTTATTCTATTGTGATGAGGAGATATTTTATATCTCCTCTTTATATTTTGTTTTATGATCAATCCTTAAACAGTGTTTTTGCATATCTTCAATTTGGGTAAATGTGAGATAATAGAAAATTATATAATGGTCTCTGCCCCCAGTTCCTGACACAGAACTCCTAAAACCCCCAGAAATTTTTGGGTGATAAGAGCTCTACGACCGTCTTTTATTCTATTGTTTGGTTCCTGACGTAGGGCTTCTGAAAATCTTATAATTTCCTGGGTGACAGGAGTGTTTTGCTCTAGCAAGACAACTCTGGGTGAGTTCCTGGATGGCTCCTGGAGGAGGGCTGGTCGCCAGAAAAAGTCACAATTAGAAGGTTAAAATTTTCAGCCCTGGCTTTCATTCTTTTGGGAAGAGAGAAGGGCTGAAAATGGAGTTAATGATCCATCTTTCCCACATGATGAAGCCCTCATACAATTCTAAAAGTAAGGGGTTTGGAGAGTTTCTAGGTGGGGTAACAGAGCCTTACCAGGAGGGGGATGTGCCCCAACTCCAAAGGGCAGAGGACCCTGTGCTCCGGACCCTTCCTGAACTTGCCTTAGTATCTCTTCATCTGGCTGTTTATTGCATCTTTTATCATATCTTTTAATAAACTGGTAAATGTTGCTGTTTCAACCAGTGTTTCTCTACCATTTCTTCATTATTATTCCCTTCAAGTCTTTTTTAGCCCTTTTAATCCTAATCAACACCCTATAAAACTTGAATACCACAGGCACAATGCATCCCTGTTTATGTATTATTTATATATACCCATGCTTCATACATAGAGAGAATAAGATTTTTGCCATCAAGAAGAAATTTTCACCAAGAATGTATGGTCTAAACAAGGAAAGGTTTACAATCTTAAACTTTTTTTTTTTTTTGAGGGTAAGTAGGGAGAAGAAATATTTTAGCACTTAGATACGTAGATTATTTCCAAAATAGTTTCACACTCAACCACCTAGTTTTATCAAAATTAATTTTCCCTGTAGTAGGCACTGTTTCCAGCTACAGGCAGTCCTTGCCTTGTACAACTGTGTCGGACCATAAAAATGGCCATTCAAAGCAGTCTTAATAATTGGTGAGGAGGGGTGCCTGGGTGACTTGGTCAGTTAAGCGTCTGACTCATTTTTGGTTTTGTTTTAAGATTTTATTTATTTATTTGAGAGAGAGTGTGAGTGATGGGGGGGAGGTGCAGAAGGAGAGGGAGAAGCAGATTCCCTGCTCAGCAGGGAGCCTGATGTGAGGCTCGATCCCAGGACCCTGAATCAAGACCTGAGCTGAAGACAGATGCCTAAGGGACTGAGCCACCCAGGTGCCCCAAGTGTCTAACTCTTGATCTCAGCTCAGGTCTTGATCTCAGCATTGTGAGTTCAAGCCCCCCATTGGACTCCTTGCTGGGTATGGTGCCTACTTAAAAAAAAAAGAGAGAGTATTTAATAATTGATGGGAAAATGATTGTTCTGTGACCTTTAAAAATCTGTCAAAAGGGGCACCTGGGTGGCTCAGTCATTAAGTGTCTGCCTTCGGCTCAGGTCATGATCCCAGGGTCTTGGGATCGACTCCCACATTGGGCTCTCTGCTCGGCCGGGAGCCTGCTTCTCCCTCTCCCACTCCCCTTGCTGTGTTCCCTCTCTCGCTGTGTCTCTCTCTGTCAAATAAATAAAATCTTAAAAAAAAAAATCTGTCAAAATATTAAAAACTCTCACTGCCAGTTATAAGTGTTAAATAAAATGAAAAAATTATAAAAAGTAAAAAAAACAAAAACTGGGAAATGTAACAAATGTTTCCCTGAGTTATGTGAGCTGCTTTACAAATTAATAGAACTTGCAGAAGGTCTAGTGGGAACCACCAATTTAAACCTAAATTGAACAGATGTTGCAGGCAACCTAGGGACCTACTATTGCAGTTGGCCTCTGAAGTGTGGTGGGGAGCAGTCTTGTGAGACTGAGCCCTTAATCTGTGGGATCTGACTCTATTGCAAGTAAATAGTGTCAGAATTGAGTTAAATTATAGGATACCCAGCTGTATCATGGAAATGCCTTGGTGTGGGGACAAACCTCAACACATTTGGTGACCAGAAATGAAGTGATGTGTATAAAGGTAAAGGAAACACACAGCAGGGAAACACAGTAGGGAAGAAGTACTTTTTGTTTGTTTTGTTTTGTTCTAATTTAGGAAAGGAGAAACCTGAGTTTTTTCAATGGTTATTCAATGTATCCTTCAATTTAATGTAAAATCTGTAGGTGCTGAGTATGCTATAAAATATTATGTAAATTAAAAGATGCTGTTTATATATTGCTATGGACTGAATGCTTATATTCCCCCCAAATCCATATGTTGAAACTTTAACTCCCAATGTATTTGTATCAAGGTAAACCTTTGGAAGGTCATTAGGTTTAGATGAGGTCATGAGGGTGGTGCCCTCACCATGGATTGGTGACCTTATAAGAAGAAACCAGAAGGCTCTCTTTCTTTTCTTCCTTTCTCCTTCCCTCCCTCCTTTCTTCCTTCCTACTTCATTCCTTCTTTCTTTTTCTGTCTTTCTTTATCTCTCTCTCTCCCTCTCTACACTATGTGAGGATACAGGAAGAAGGCAGCCATCTGTAAGAGAGTTCTTAGCAGGAACCAAATCAGCAGGCACATTTATATTGGGCTTCCCAGCATATACAACTATGAAAGATATTTTTTTTGTATAAGCCACCCAGACTATGTTATTCTGTTCAGGTGTCCCAAACCAAGACAAATATTTTATATTCTTAAAGACTTTTTTGATGCTTCTTTTCAGTTAATGAGATCTACCTATTTGTCATTTTATGATCATTTTAGGCTGTATGAATTTAGAAGCGATATTGCCAAGTGTATCCAAATTCATATTTTGAATTGAACCTAAATTGTATAGGGTATGATTTGCTCCCACTCTCCCATTTCATCATTACTGATTGATTCTCACTCAAACTCTTCATCCTGTTACTACAGGAAAAGTTTGATCAATTGAATCTGCTGTTAACAGGGTAATGGATGCATTCTGTGTGATAAAAGTATATTCTCTAATCTCAGCTTTAAAGAAAGATTTCTTAAGTGATGTGATACTATTATATTAAAAATAGTCTGCATGTAATAAAGCTATAGAGAAAACATAAATATCTGATATTCATATGAAATACCTTAAAGACTAAAGAAATAGATTAAAAGGCCCCTGGTATACTCATTTTATCATTACAACTGAGTAGGACAGCAAAAAGCTGCTATAAATGTGAAGTTTCTCCCTGATTTTTTTTTATATTATTACCAATGTTTAACTATTTCCATATAATTATCCCATATGGCATTTAGATTTGTACCTATTTTTGATGTAGCATGCGTAACATTTTACATTAGATAAAAAAGGTATTTTAAAAGAAGCAAGATTTTTCGATGCTAAATGCTCTGTAGTCACTTTCATTTTATTTTATTATTAATGGCTGAGGTAGCTATATAATTGCACTTGACTTAAAAACTCACTTAGTTAAAAAAGATGTGAGTATGCCATATATAAAAGGGTTTTGAATACTTGGTGTGCCATCCGTCCATACAACATGGTGGATTAGAAACTATGCTCAAGAGATCTTTACCCTGCCTACAGGCATTCATTCAAGTAGCCATTGAACCAATGTCAGATAGCCTTTCATTCAGGCACACATCCTGGCTAGACGATTCAATTTCCACAAGAGAAGGTCAACTCTATTCCAAGCTTCACTGTCTGTTAGCTCATATAGGTCAGTATTTATCTGGCAGCATAGAATTGCTTTATTCCAATTACTTGCCAGGGAATACAATCTCAAATTCCCTTCTGCCCGATATCTATCAAAGGCCCTTCTGAGAGAAGACTATTTGTAGAGCATTCTTTCAAGGCTGTTCTGTTTATCAGTTTTTCCACATAATCTGAAATCTAGTGTTTAATAGTTCAGACATTCACAAAAGTGAGTAATTGCATCATGCCATATTTTTCTGATTCCTCCCCAAATAATCACAGTTATTGAATTATACATTTGTGTATATCCATTGCCATTAAGATAAACAACAATTCATGTTATTTATAGATAGGATTCAACAAGGGATATTTTCTTTGAAGAAAGTTCTTTCTTGCCTTTTTTTTTGTTTTTTTAATTAGGATTGCTTGTATTTCTGAGCAAGTAGATTTGCTTTGATCTTATGGACTCTGTGTATTGCTACACAGACCTGGTTCCTCATTTCTGTCTTGCTGTTAGAAAACTAAGGATTGCATTGAAGCTTATCCTTGGCAAGTATATAACCATTTTACATACACGTTTTATGTTACCCTATTCTTCAAATCATTTCATATGCTTCTTTGTTTTACTCTTTCTTTTCTCAACGAACTCAAATATATGTTATATACCACTAAACGTTACTTTAAATTATTTCTGGAAGAAAACTGTAACAGAAACAAATTCATAAATAAATAGAATATGTAAATATTATAACAAATGATATTTCAGTTTTATATGAAAATGACTTTATAGGTTTATTTTGTGCTGGTAATATTTGTAAAAAATTTTTGTTCAAGATTTGAGTCTTGAAAATCTTTTATTATATTAAGACTAAATCATGACAGAAGAAAGTGATTCATAATACTATAAAGCCCTTGTTTCAAAACACATTTGTTTTTTCTTCTCATGATCCAATAATTTGAGATACATTATCTGAGGCAGACAGGAAATTTAACCAGATATATTTTTTGCCAGATTCCATTAAGAAGGAGAGCATTACTCTGAAGATCTCTTTTGTGAATTCACCATTTGGTTTTATAGCTAAATATATCCTAAGTAGTAACCACTGTTTGATAATATTTCTATTTTGAAGTTGCTGTAGCATAATTCTTTATGTATCTACTTTAAATATCTTTTATTTTAGTTAAGAGATGATAATTTTTTTTATATAAGCTCTTATGTCCTGAGTTTGTCAGTTTGGTGAATGTGATATTTGAAAATCATAAAATATGGGTAATGATATTCAACATGGAATTTTTAATCATTTCTAAAACTAAGATTATCTAAGAATTTTGCAAAATTTCCATACAACTCTTTTCCAAATCTTATCCATATCTTTGATAGCTATATTTATATTTCACTTTTTTAAATTTATTTATTTATTTATTTTTAAAGATTTTATTTATTTATTTGAGACAGAGAGAATGAGAGACAGAGAGCATGAGAGGGAGGAGGGTCAGAGGGAGAAGCAGACTCCCTGCCGAGCAGGGAGCCCGATGCGGGACTCGATCCCGGGACTCCAGGATCACGACCTGAGCCGAAGGCAGTCGCTTAACCAACTGAGCCACCCAGGCGCCCCTATTTCACTTTAAATATATATTTTAATTTAAATATATATTAAGAATATGTATATACATGTACATATGTTGTATATGCATATCCATATACATAAATCAATAATATAATATAGAAATATAACTGGTACAGAGTTATAAAATATGTGAAAAAAGACTAGGAACAGTGAGAGAAGCATTTAAATATTAAATGACAAATAGCATTCCCTACCTTCATAATTCTGTTCAACAGTGAGACCCAATAACTTCACTACAACTTTATATGCACATATGCTTATATGTATGTTTCCATACATATTATATATAGTATATTTGTGTATATATACATATACATATATACACACACACAGATATTCATATGCACATACATACTTCTAAAGTATTTTAAATGTATGTTAATTCTATTAATACACCCTCTTCATTTGTATTACAAAATCTTACACTGGATGATCTTTGATTTCAATTTATTAGTACTCGAATCAATAAGATTTATCTAGCGAGGCATGGCACAGCATTGTAACCCTTTAGTAGCATAAAATTAAAGACAAAATCGTTGAATATTTTAGAATCATTAGTGACTTCTGATTTCTCATACATTATACTTACATTTTATACTTGATTTTCAATAAATGGTTATACACTGTGTATTTTCTGGCATGATTTAAAGGATGAAATAAGGCCTAATCTGTATAAATTTTTCTCCCTTTTTTGTTTGAAAGGACTCGTAGAGAAAAAAAAAAAAAAACACAGTTTAAAACTAGTATCCTTTCCAAGAAGGGATTGGAAAGTCTTTCACTAATCTATGATTATGTTTTTAGAGCATATCTGGTTTTGAAAATCCTTCATTTCAGATAGATTATTACATGTCAAGCAAAAACAAGAATACTCAAGAAAATGTCTGGTTTTTAAAATATATTTGGGATATTAATTTGGAAATATTGTATGAGTATTTTATGAAACTATTCTGGGTCAGCATAATCATTCAGTTACAATGCATGAGGAGACAACACAGAAAAAAAGCCACCTTCTATGATAAAAAGCATATTTTCAGGTTAAAAATAAACAATGGCTCTGAAAATGTCTTCTCTACGAAGTAGGAAAACCTACTTGGAACTAGACAACACAGTGACCCTTACGGGATTAAACTGCCAATGGTTGCAATACTAAAACTGCAGGAAAATGCACTGTCAAAGTGTAGCTTTTGCTGATGGCAAGAGGTCATTTAACTACTAAATTCTGCATTTGGCCACTTTATTTCCAACTGAGTGAGAGCGAGTTTTAAAATTTACCATCAATTTCTTTCTGTTAAGAAAAAATAATAAGGATCTCAACAGCTGGTAGAGCTCTGTGAGATCGGGAGAAGGCATACAAATCCTAAAAACATCTCTTTGAAGAAGCAGGGAGAGATGTAGGACTTGCCAGCCATGGCTGAGCACCTCAGGTCACTGCCCTACAGAAAAGGAGCCGGTGGTTCTCAGCACCAACACAGCCCCCTCGATGTCTACTAGTTCTCCATGATGGGCTCTTCAGCTTATTGAGTTAAAAAAAACACAGGTGTACCTCAGACTTTTATTAAGGGAAATATTAACAAAGCAATATTCTAAACATAGAAATCTCAAGAGGATAAGGAAGATATTTTGGTGTCATTAACTTACCAATTTATTGACAAATTTATGATAAAAAGGTGATAACTGCATAGCTATATAAATGGGTACAAAAAGTACATATATAAATAGATTTGTAACAATTCTTGTTCTTGGAGATAAAGAACCAAATAATTACTGAGAAATGAATGATTAAAAAATATCACTTGGTAAGCAAATCCACAGGTTTTATTCCTAAAAGATACTAAATATTTCTTAGAGTAACTTTGTGATCTCAGCTGTTTATAAATTTACTTACTCTATACAGGAGTAAGAATGATTACAAAAATATGCAGCCTATGAGTAAGCACACTTCTCCCTAACATTTGGGGAAACTAAAACAAAAGTACAAATGGAAGCCTATATACATATGCCTTAATATTTAAAAGTTATGAATTAAACTTTGTTCAACCTCTAAATATAGCAGCATGAAGAGAGCCAGACATCAGACTCTCGGCCAACACACCTTCTGTTCCTACTCATGGCTCTGTTCTGCACCAAAAGGGGCTTCACACATATATGATGAACACCCTCAACCTCACATCCAGTCTCTGTCCAACCCTCTTCAAGGAGCTGCTCCTTGTCAGCCCCTTGGGTCTAATGATGCAAACACTGTTTGGAAAATGTGTATCTCACAAGATGGACTCAGGATAAAGTCTGCACAGGCCCAGAAAATGGACTTGAGATCATTTGGGAAGGAGATCCCTAGTTCTGGGTACTTGGAAAGTGGATTAAAAGGCATATGAGAGCCATGGATATTCATATCCCCTTTGTTCTGTGGATTCCTCACTTTGAACAGAAGAGATGATCCCAACAGTGCTCTTTAAAGAGCAAGACCCAGGACACATGTGCTTGGGTCTAAGGTTGATATTGGAAATAAGGCAAAGGAAAAAATATAACTGAACAAATCAGGAAAAACATCATAAACAGAAATAAAGAGTAGAACACATGATGAAGCCAGAGGTGATATTAGTGAAAAACTTAGAAATTTGGGGTTAAAGTTCTAGAAAGGAAAGAAAATGTAAGATATACATTATCCATTGTTCATAGATATAATTTTTTTATATAAAATGGGACAATGGAATAATAGGAGTAGGGATTTTTTTCTCTTGGTTCCTCATAAATAAGATGTGATGAAATATGGTGAACAATGTCTATAACAACAGTCTTACAGTGAGTACTACAATTATATTCACATTTTTTCTAATTAATACCTTTCAGATTTGCTCATCTATGGCAAAAAAATCAGAATAATGCAATTTAGACTCAAAGACTTCTGGTTACATTATTTTCTCTAATTCTCCCTTACAAATCAGCCATTAGCTGCTGCCTGCACAGTGAAACTCTACTAGAGTTCAGTGAACCCCAAAGGCCCAGGGGAATTGTGGTGGTGAGGATCAGATCTAAGCCCAGAATTCTTTTATATTTGTGCTTTGCCCTAACTCTGCTGTTTATGTAGGCATAGCCATAACAGTTCCTCCACACATATATAATAAACTTCTTTCTAGACATTTTTTACCACTGGCATCCATAATGGTTTTGGAGAACTAAAGAAGACTCCTCAGAAAGATAAGCTATATGAAAATAAATATTATATTAGGTCTTAATTATACCTAATACTTTTCCCCCCTAGGGACAGAAATATTTTTAAAATGTATTTAATGCGGGGCGCCTGGGTGGCTCAGTTGGTTAAGCAACTGCCTTCGGCTCAGGTCGTGATCCTGGAGTCCCGGGATCGAGTCCCGCATCGGGCTCCCTGCTCGGCGGGGAGTCTGCTTCTCCCTCTGACCCTCCTTCCTCTCCTGCTCTCTCTCTCATTTTCTCTCTCAAATAAATAAATAAAATCTTTAAAAATAAATAAATAAATAAAATGTATTTAATGCATTCTTTTGGTTCTTCTAGACCATAAAATCCAGGTGAAACAACAATATTTGTGCTGTTGAAACTGAACACAAATGCTCCTAATATAGAATAGTGATTACACTCAGACACAGAACAGTTACTGTTACTGCTAGTAACTGTCCAACATTGGACAACTTGTGCCCCTCTCCGTTCTTAAACATTAATATCTGTAACAAAGGGATTTAAAATGATACCTACTTTATAGGGTTGTATTACTTAGAATAGTTCCAGGCATGCATTAAGCAGTACATGAATAATGACTTCATATTTTAGTATTGTCTAATGACAAAGCAGTAGTGAGCAATGATAAAAGCAACAGTATTATCGTAATAAAAAAATAAACCTTATGAAATTTAGAAATGAAATCAGGATTATAAAGAACAACAACAAAATCTGTTTTGATATAGTTCTAAAACTATGCAGGCATTTCTCCAGTATAAGCCATTTAGATATGAGCATTCAGTATTATGAGTCCATCCCAACAATTTATTGTGCTGTTTTTGTTATAAAGACTGATTTTGCCCTGTGTGTTGTAATATTGGGTTAAATAGTGGTCCCAAACAGTATATCCGAGTCCTAACCCCTGGTACCCGTATATGTGACTTTATTTGGAAATAAGGTATTTGCAGATGTAATTAAGCTAAAGATCTTTAGATACTAAGTCCAATGATAGTTTACTTATAAAATACAGAAAAGACACAAGGACACACAAGAGGAAAGTCATGTTAAGACAGAAGCAGAGATTGGAGTGATGTGTCTATAAGCCACCAGATTTTTGGCAGTCACCAAAAACTAGGAGCAAGCCATGGAACGAATTCTCCCTCAGAGGCTCTGGAAAGAACCAACATTACTAACACCTTGACTTCAGACTTTTGGCCACCAGAACCATGAGAAAATAAATTTCTGTTGTTTTAAGCCATCAGGTTTGTCATAATTTGTTATGGTAGCCCTAAGAAACTAAGACAGCTCTCTCTTCTATATTTGCTATTTTGATGTCTCTTTTAATCTTAAAATTTCAATCCTGCATATATAATTGTCAACTATTTACTTACATTAATAACTCTTTACAAAATTGCCTTTTTAAGAGTGAAGTCAGTGTCTCTGATGCACTTTGATCAAATTATAGTAACCGAGATTGCTAAAAACTTTTCACTATACAAAATGATGACCTTCTTTCTTGAATTGTTTGTTAAGAAGCATATCATCTGTTATGATTTCTATCACAAAATAGTATCTATCACGACTCTTGTCATGAAATAAGTTAGCTGAATGTGGACCTTTATTTGGTGGAAGCATACAGAAATAGGTATTTTTTCTTAATCGGTGTCAGAATATCCTAAGGAGGAGAAATGCTGATGCTGTCTTCTTATTTCCCTACAGTCAGTCTCTTTGACTCTAATTAGGTGAAAACACACACAATTAACCACTTTAGTTGGTTTCATGGGGGAAGAGAAATTACAAAGGAAATTCAAATTCTGCTAATTTTCATCAAGTCATTCCTCAGGTGAACCTCTAAGAGACTGGTGATTACAATCATTTTATAAACGAAAACTCAACAATAAACTGTTTTTAAGAAGGCTTTTGTTTCAATCTCATCCTCAACTATGATCCTGTTAGAATAAATAGTATAATATGGATTTCCCACAGAAACATGTAATGGATTAGCTTTTGAGTAACTAGTATTATTTTGGCTTTTTGTTTGGCTTTTTGTGTTTTGTTTTGTTGTTGTTTTGGGCAGAGGATATAGATCTAAGAACTTCACATCAGTATCATTTCCCTTAAACATAAATTACACGATTCAGTGCTAAATCACTAGAAATACTGTTATGAAAATAATCATAATGAAGTATGTGTATTCTAAGGGATTTCTTTTTTGCCAAGTTTTCTTAAAGCAAACTATGCTTGCATTTATTTCCTAACTTGTTCTATTTGCCCACTGAAAGATGCAGAAAGGTATGGATTTATTAAGACTGTTGCATAGAATTATTTGTACAAACTGGGATGGTTCACACAAAATATGTGTTACTGGAATTACATGCTTTTTATAATCCAATATCCTTCTTTTCCCTATAATGAGTAAAATAAGTTGATAATATGCATACCCAGAAATATCATATACACATTAAGACATATATCAATACTCTCTTAGAAAATGAAGCTATATTATATAGCAATTTATCAATATAGCACCTCTGCTCTACTTCTTCCTTTTCATTTTGTTCTTACCTGCTCTTGGGCATGTGTCATGGGGGAGATATTTTGGAATTTCAGGTGAGTAGATCATGAAATGGGATCCTATCAATAGTCCCAATCTATTTTATCCTGTATGATAAAAGTGATTCTCTGCTTAAATGGAGAACAATGCTTACATATGACCAGTATTGAGAATCTCAGCCACCTTAAGCATAGAGAGAATGGTATGAATAGAATAAAATATCTTTGGTTAATTTGCCCTTTTCGAAAGCTAGAAGAAATCTGACCCAAATTTAGTAGAGACAAGTTTCCAAGACATCAGTTCAAATAGAAGGCTTCAACTCATTGTAGTCCTATTCACACTTTTAAAAGGCTGCGGGGATAACAGCGAACCACAGGAGTATGTTTCCACACAGTCGGCAGGGAAAGGTCTGAAAGAACACATGCTGTCCCCATCTCGCCCACTAGATTTCTGCTTCAGCTTGGTGTAAGTTCTCTGGTCATTCAGCATTGATTTCACTCTGAGTTCTGTCACAGAGAAGCCAATCAGGAGTGATTGTTAAATTGTCTCACTTCTAAAACAGACAGTGAACCTGAAATAAGTCCAATGTCCACTTAATCTTTCACCTTGAAAGTGTGGAAAGAAAGGGTCAAAAGAAATAGCAAAACTTTTTAGTCGATTGGAGCAAATAGACACATTTGAAATACCTGAAACCTTTGAGATTAGTTTATTAGGAAAACAAAAGATTAGCTTAAAATATTTTCAGAGTGGTCTCAATCCAACCAGTACTGTGTTTCTTCTTGCTCATACTATGTAGTTAGGTTATATGATAATGCCAGGCTACACTATAAAAAAAAACAAAACAAAACTTGTATATGTGTAAATTATTGATCTTCTATTCCTAGATAACAATCAATTTTATCTTAATCAGTTTACTTATGTCATGCCAAGGTAATTCCAGCTTGTGTCTGATAAAAGTTTATTTATTGTATGTATGTGTTTTTACATACAATCATTATTTTGACTTTTTAACAAGTCAAAAAAAGTATGAAAAATTTTGTCGATATTTATTTCAGGTTCAGATTACATCTGGACCCCATAAAAATAAATGTAAAGGTGATTTCTTTCTCACATGATACTGGAAGTTACTTGAGAAGTTGTGGCTATTTTAATAAATAATTTGTGTGGTGTTTGTTAAGCAGTCTTTGTCACGATTATGGAAGAAGATGCCAAGATTTTCTTCCCATTGACACCTTGCTGAAATCTTTTAAAGACAGAATCATCCCAGGAACCTAGGATACCTAAGCTATAGACTGAATGTTTGTGCACACAAATAATCACCACCCCTCCCCCCAAAACTTATACGTTAGATCCTAATTCCAAATGTGGTGCTATTTGGATGTTTGGTCTTTGTGGTTAGGTCATAAGGATGGATGCTCATGAATGAGATCCGTGCCCTTATAAAGGAAATCCGAGAAAGCTTCCTTGCCTCTTCTACCATGTGAAGATACAGTGAAAAGAACCAGGATACAGGCCCTCACCATATACCAAATTCTACCTGTGCCTTGACCTTGGACTTCCCAGACCCAGAACTGTGAAAAATAAATTTCTGTTGTTTATAAGTCACTCAGTCTATAATATTCCCTTAAGGCAGCCCAAACAGGTTAAGACAATATCATATCCCTTCCACTATGATTCAACACCCTTAGACTCTATTGCCATATAGGTTCTCCAGATTTGAGGCAATGTAAATTGGCAAAATCTTGCATTTTTTTTTCTATGGGTACCAATTCTTCACCAGTTATACTTTGTACTTTACCTGTGTGTCCAGCTGAGACTTCAATCTGATGATAGATCTAGGAACAATGAGAGATGGTAGGAGTAGGTCCTCAGAAGTGTCAGCAGTTCTTTGCAGGGCAGTGATCTCAGGGCACTTATTACAGATTCTTCAGAAAAGGGAAGATCTGTGTCCTCAGAAACAGAGAAGACAGCTCTATTGAAAAAGAAGGCTTTGGGGGTTCTAGGGGCTCAAGGTTTGGATTCATTAGAATCTTCCCATATGGCCCCTTATATATGTATAACAGAACAGGAAGACATAAGGGGAAAGAGAAGAAATGTTCAGACTCACATTGGCATAGCTAGGAAAAAATGATAAGACAGGACAATAAAGAGATTCAAGGAGGAGAGAACTGAGAAGTTGTGGCAACAATGTTCCACTGCTGCATGAAGGCTACTACCTCAACAACTCCCTGCCCAGGGTCTGTTCTGCTCCATTTTAAAGCTCCCCCGTACTCCCTCCTTCCTCATTACCCCAGTCACTCTCCTCTGAATGCCTTCCAATTCTCTGTGACCTTCCTAAATCATGCCACACAGAAGTAAATGTAGCTCTATGTCACTGTATGTGATATAAATTAAACAAGGAGAAAAAGATTATTAACGGCGAGGTCAAGAGCAAGACACACAAACTTGCGGAGATGCAGTTCACTCATCTGTAAAGGGTGTTAATAATTTCTAACAGTATTTTGAAGATTATTTCAGGAAATACACGTAAAATTCAATCTTTTAAAAATAGAAACATTAAAATATAAACTATTGCTATTCTTATGCTAAAAGGAATAGAAATTATCTTTTTGTAGCCACAGCACTTTGATGACTCATATTTAGTAAACAATGTTTACTAAAACCAGTCTGTCTTTCTTAGTCCTCAGTTAACTCACAGCTTAATGTCTTTGGTACTTTCAGAGTTGTTTCTTTAAAGAATTTCAGACACTAAAATATTTTCTGCGTAACTGGTAATGAGATTTGGTATCATCGTAATCATGTTATGTAGATTACCTGTGCGCAGGTATCATCATATTATCAGTAACCACTCAATATATCCAATGAACCCATAAAATGGTTGGATCAAATTTAAGACAAAAACCAATCTCAATGTGCTATGGTGAGAGCTGTGAACTGTGTAAGACTGTTGAATCACAGACCTGTACCTCTGAAACAAATAATACATTATAAGTCAAAAAAAAAAAAAAAAAGATAGTAGGAAGGGAAAAATGAAGGGGGGGAAATCGGAGGGGGAGATGAACCATGAGAGACTATGGACTCTGAGAAACAAACCGAGGGTTCTAGAGGGGAAGGGGTGGGGGGATGTGTTAGCCCAGTGATGGGTATTAAAGAGGGCACGTACTGCTTGGACCACTGGGTGTTATAGGCAAACAATGAATCATGGAACACTACATCAAAAACTAATGATATAATGTATGGTGATTAACATAACGTAATAAAATTTAAAAAATTCAAAAACAAAACAAAACGAAAAACAAAAAACAAAAAACAATCTCAAACTTGTAGAAACCACTCCCCCATATTAACATCAATGCCTCATCCCTACTAGTAGTGTAAAATCCAGCAGGTATAATTATATTTGACTTTTCTATCATTCAACTAAATATCTGCATTGTTTGTTCAAGGAAATAAGATAATTTACGAAACCTATTTAGGAAAATACATTATATGCAGATAATTTTGACCAACTCATTTGGTAATTTTTTTTCATATTGGAAAAAGGAAAGGGTACAGTGTTTATTTGACTGTAAAATGTATTTCAAGGTGGAATTAAGAATTATTTGCACAAAGTACAATGCTTTGATAACTGATTTCTTGTTGAAAAGAAACATAAGAAAAAGACAAGAAATTATTCTAAGTACTAAGGTTATTTGTAAAGTATGTAAGAAGATGACAAAAGAACATATGAAAGTAGTTAAGAAGTGGATTTTTTAATAGGAAATAAAAAGAAGCAAACTTACATTCTATTTACTTTCAAGTTATACAAAGTAGCAAGCTGAAAATATTTTGAAGAATGGGAAATAACTATGTGCTTGTGTGTATGTATGTGTGTATGTTTGTGTGTGTGCATGTGGGTTTGAAATTAGTTATTTTTTAATAATAAAGAATTGTGGGATTTTTTTTAAATAAAAAAGTTTCTTTCTGTTGCTTGTAACTACTTCCTTTCCATGTAAGCCTTATTTTGTTTTAACTTTTCCCATACATCAATCCTGGTTTTATCCCTTGTCTGTCTTAATTTATCATAATTGATGGATACTGAAGACTTTAGGAGGAAATTATTTAACTGTGATTGACTGGGAACATTTAACTTTATTGAAAAGAAACAGCAGGAGGAAAATGGAGGAAACAGTAAATGTGCTCATTTGTAAGAAAAAGACTTCAGACACAGTTTGGCTCCTTGTGCTGAATACAGGCTTATTGAGATTAAGTTGACATAATTAATTAAATAGAAATTTTACATCCTTTCTTGTAAAATGGAATTAGAAATGAAGATCTTCTTTGAAATTTAATAAGACATGAATGTGTTCAGAGACTCCATAATGAAATACACACAAATGGAATAAAATCAGCAAGATAATCACATTTTAAAGTCATTTCAGAAATATTTACTTCTGAGTATATTACCTTTGAAAGACTTAATCAATAAAGTAGACATTACATATTATGTATTTCATATATATAAGTATAGTCAGAGAAGATCTCATAACCTTTCACTAATAAGAACCTTCAGGTTCAAAGAAATGAAATCATAGCATTAGCAAATGGCTGGTCTGCCAGTTCACCCAGCTCTTCACACTTTAGATCCTGTTTCATTGTTGTTGTTTTTCTCCAACATTTATTTTCCATTATGATCCTTTTGCTCTCCTCAAAATATAACATAAGTGCTGATTCTTCTGGTAACAACTTAGGAACAGGCTATTGAAAATGTAGGGGAGAAAAATAATTTTCCCTCTACCCTTCTAGGTTTTTGGCTGAAACCCACTGCCCCTTGTAATAAAAGATCAACAGGAGAAAAACAAACAGAATGTTAATAATATGTACACCCTCTATATACATGGAAAAATATACAGGAAAACCAAGTAACTCCCCAAGTGGCCCAAGCTGCCATCTTAAATACCATCTTTAGCTAAAGACAGAAAAAGATGTTGGGGTGGGAAGTCAGTTATGGGAGGTTACCAGAAAAAGCAAAAGGGTACAGTAAAAAGGCGTAAGGTTGTTATGCAGATTTAAATCCAGATTTAAATTGTTGCCCTCTCCACTGACAAGAGTTTCTAGAGATTTAGTCATCCTTCTCTCCTAGTTAGAGAGACACCCTTACAAACAGGATTTCCTGTAGAAATGTAAATGTCTCCCACTAAAGGGAAACTTTTACTTGGTTTTCAGAGCTTCTCCTTGTCTGCTATTTCTTAAAAATAACCAGCTCAAGATAATCCTTATGCAAAAAAAAAAAAAAAAAAAAAAAAAAAGACATATTTTAGGGTGGCAAATTCTGCTTCCCTTCAAAAGTAATGAGCCAATAGCTAAATCCCTGATAAAAAAAAAATACTTATATAAGAATTGAAATAAAGATACCTTTTCACAACCTCGTTGGTAGACAAACAAAATTTGGAAGAAAAAGGCAGATTGCATGTATTTATATTTCATGTCTGTTTGAATAGCTAATTTAAATTAGTTTGGAGATATCCCCATTCCAAACCCTTTAAAATAACAGTTATAGCAATTTCTATCAAAATTTACTTAAAATATCAGATATTGAAGGGAAGCTAATATTGTCTGAATATGGTTGTTGATAATGTTAAAAAAGAAACAGGCCCAAAATGGAGTCTCTAATTAACAAAGCCCCACCGAGACTTAATACCTAACCTAATTGGAGTTTTAGTCTATCCAAGGAGTGGAATTTTTATTTTATTTTATTTTATTTTATTTTAAATATTTTATTTATTTATTTGACAGAGAGAAACACAGTGAGAGAGTGAACACAAGCAGGGGGAGTGGGAGAGGAAGAAGCACGCCTTCCACTGAGCAGGGAGCCCAATGAGGGGCTTGATCCCAGGACCCTGGGATCATGACCTGAGCCGAAGACGGACGCTTAACCAACTGAGCCACCCAGGCGCCCCCCAGGAGTGGAATTTTAAACCAGTGGAACTTCCTGATCAGTACATCCACACAAATTGACAGTCTTTTAGAGTCTCTAAAAGTAAAAAAGAGAGTTTTGTTTGAGCCCACATTAGGACACCTGCCTGGAAAACATGTTCTTCACAGGGAAGGAAGTGTTCCAGAGTATAAACAGTTTTACAGGGTTATATAGTTTTCTACATCTTGTGAAAGCTCAAAAGATTATAGATTAGCATATGGGCAGGAATCACAAATTTCATAGTGAAGAAATGCAGGGAGTAGGAGCATTGATCTATATCTCAAGGACAAGATGGTTTTCCTTAGGCATTCATTCACAAAGCAGATGTACAATACATGCGTGGCAAGCCATAAATTAGGCTTTCGGCCTGAATGAAGTTTATATAGTCATGTTGACTTAGAAAGAAATCTAAAATGTTTTCCCTTGTATACGAGGCCTTTGGAGAATTTTTCTCTCATCAAGCATTAGTGAGAGAATCTACAGGTAAGATTCCCTGCCCTTCCCTCTAAGAGAAAAGGTGACCTTGCCTAAAACAATCCTTTCTTTTCTTTTGCTGGTAACTTCCTGTCTTGCCATGTTTCTGTCTATAAAAGCCTTTCATTCTGTACAGCTCCTCCAAAAACCTTTCTATTTGTTTGGAGGGATGATGGGATGCTGCCCAATTCATGAATCGTTGAATAAAGACAATGAGATCTTTAAGTTTACTCAGTTGAATTTTGCTTTTTAACTATGAGTTCATTAATTACAATATGTATGTTTATAAAATTGCAAAGAAAAAAATCTTAAAAGTTTTCATTACTTACTAGCCAGATCATAATTTACAAATCTTGATTATAGTGAAAAGCTGAGGATCCAGAGAAAACACAACAGGCAGAGGAGGAAGGACCAACACGAAGGTTGTTTCAATACATCATTTAATCATTTCCTTATCTTCAAATATACAGTCTCTTTGTTCTTTCACATTTTAGTTTTCTAAATCTCTTCTTAGGTTTGAAGCCCATGTTGATTATCACCCTTATATTTTTCCTTAATTAGTCTTTTTTCCAGACAGCTCATTCATTCCAATATTTCTGCAAACAATGCCAATGTTAATCTCCTATAAGTAGGAAAAAATGCAGCCATGTTGTAGGGATACTGTTAGCCCACTGAGTTCACAATACATTTAATACGGTTACATAGAAGTTATGAATACAATCACACACCAGCATGGCAGGGTTATGTATTGGTATATGTGATGAAAAGAACTACACAAATACCAGTTTTAGCATCAAATAAGGAAATAAATTAAGAGTAGAAGGTTTTAAGACTGAACACACTGACAGTTTTGCATTCATGAGCAATCCTGGTTTGCTTTCCCAGTATCATCACTCACCAGAGTCTGTAAAAGTGGCATTTTGATGAAGGTTGTCTTTATGTGATTGGTTGCTTTCATTTTTTAATGTTTGAAACAGTCTAAGAAACAAAATAATATATCAAACGGTGCAAGAGAAAATGAATTCAGGAATTTTATGCATAGTATTTTGAATGATGAAGGCAAACTTACAAAAAACAAAATTATGCTAGCTAATACATAGTCAGCTAACAAGAAAGAAATAATTCCCCAAATCAAAGTGATATTTAGAGACATAAAATAATATTAATATATGCATCTATTTGGTCAATGAATGTTAGTTTTTATTACCTTGTCTCCTAAAATAGAATCTAATTCACCAAGGCACATGTTTTTTCTCCATGCTGTACACACTTAACAAAATCTTTGGCAAACAAAAAATAATGTTAAATATTATCAAGCCCTGAATAATTTTTGAAGTAGCCATTTGTAACAATTGTGTGCACATGTTTAGTAATGCTTGTTATCTGAACTGAGTTACATAATCTGGTTTTTAGTATAAATCAAATGGATAACACTGTTATTTTAATACGTCTTTCTTGAAATAGTCTCTTAGAATTATTCTTCCAAATTTGTAATTTTGATGAAGGTGTATAAAAACTTCTGATTGTTGAATTCTTACTGTAATTTTAAGATCAAAAAAGATCTTAAAGGTCATGTGGTAGCACTATTTTCTAAATGATTAAATTAGTGAGTAGCAAAAAAATAGGTGACTCTCCTACTGTCTCATAGTTTATAGTATAACTATCTATTCAAAATAAGGGGGGAAATCTACTTTGTCAGCTATCCAGACAAAATGAAAAAAAAAAGTTGTCTTCTCTCTCTTTTTTTTAAATTTTATTTATTTATTCATGAGAGACAGAGAGAGAGAGAGAGAGAGAGACAGAGGCAGAGGGAGAAGCAGGCTCCCCGCGGAGCAGGGAGCCCGATGCAGGACTCGATCCCGGGACTCCAGGATCATGACCTGAGCTGAAGGCAGTCGCTTAACCAACTGAGCCACCCAGGAGCCCCAAAGTTGTCTTCTCTTGAAAGTCTTATTTGCACAAACAAATCTTTATTCTCTTTGTAGGCCCAGAGAGTGTTGAAATTTTGCAAATTGAAAAATGCACTATCCTCGCATCATCCTCAGGTAAAAAGTGATTAATTTGTAACTTATTGGCTAAAATTTATTAAATTTACCATAAAATGGATAAAATTAAATGAATGGTAATTTTAGTATGCTTTCGAATCATTTGGATTTCTTACATTGAAGAGTGTCAGTCAGGCCATTGTATTTGGAAAGCTCCAAGTGTACAGATGATGTCTGTCTTTTTTTATAGATATTATATTAATTGCCTTTAAACTTTTCCAGTTTTCATTGAAGAATATCCACTTCATAATTATATGTGAAATTTTAACCTAATTGTGTATTTCACAATATGTAAGCCACACCTATAAAATATCTGAAAAACAAAATGGAAATTTTTAAGTGTGCAAACAAAATTCAATCCATATCTATCAACAAACTACAGAGTAGAATGGTGGTTGTCAGGAGCTGAGAGATGGGGGTACTGGGGAGATGCTGGGGAAAGGGTAAAAAATTCAAGTTATAAGATGAATAAGTTCTAGGGATCTGATTGCAACATGGTAATTATAGTTAATGGTACTAGATTGTGTACTTGAAATTTGCCAAGAGAGTAAACCTTAAGTCTTCTCACCACACGCATGTGCATGCACACACACGCAAAGTCACTATGTGAAGAGATGAATGTGTTAACTAACTTAATTGTGGTCACCATTTCACAATGTACACTTACATTAAATCATAACGTTGTACACCTTAAAGTAAAACATTATGTTGTACAACAGTATGTACAATACATATATATGTAATTTTAATTTGTCAATCATACTTCAGTAGAGCTGGGGAAAAAAAGTAAAACACACACAAAACTTTTCTGAGAAAATCAAGTACAGTAACGTGTGTAAAGAGTTGCTTTAGCAATGCGAACATCTGCTATGTTAGCTAAGAAACTCGGCATAATTTAACCAAATCCTTAGCAAACCTCACATATGGTCCTATATCACTCGGGTCTCTTTAATACCTGCCCTATTCATTGTGTACAGTTAGCCAAGAAGGAAAGGGGACAGTAGTACCAGCCCTAATTCTCTCTAATTTCTGAACCTTAGGATCAAGGCAGAACATTTTAAAGGTGTGTGAGTTTTCTCTTAGGAAACACTGGTGGCCAATGACTACAAAAAGGTGACGCAAGTGATCACATTTGACTGCAATTTGCACCATGATTGTTTGAGGAAATCAAGGGAATGTTCATTGCACTCACAAGCATGACGTGTACCAGAGCAGTCCTACCAAGCTGAGTTTTGTTTCTTGTAGTGGCCAGGCCTTCTGAAAGGGAAATTTGCTTCTTACTGGTTGATACTCTAAAAAGGAGTTGACTGCATTTTTATATGACTTTCTTAAAAATTTTGAATTTGGTTGCTACTGGTGTGACTGACTTTTTCATTAAAAAAGAAAGTGGTAAGGCTACACATCATAGCATTTTTTTAGCCATATGTTGATATCTGCCAAAACAAAATCAAACAACAGCAAACAAACACAAAACCCCTAAGTTACTTCTTAGCCAATCTAAATTAAAACAAATTTGAAGTGGATTTAACTATATTTTTTGCCCAAACGAAATATGCAAAAATGTACTCCAGTAAATGCTTTATGGGCATTTAAAATATATGTATATGTTTTATATCTAGTCCCACATCTTTAAACACAAACACATCTGTGTGTGTTTGTAATTTGTACTTTCTCAACATTTATTCATATTATTTCTTCTCCAAAAGATTTCCTAAAGTTCGACTGTACTTACATCCTTCTTGATAGAAAGTACACCATGTAAAATAACTAAACTAAGCATTTGATAGAAACAACTGTAGAGGGAGAGAGAGAGAGAATGTTAGAGAGTTATTTCCACAGTAAGAGCTGTGGAAAAATTTAAAGCCCTAAATTCAGTGGTTTAAATCAAGTAGAGTGATATTAATCTCTATGGCCCGCGGATTGGCTTCCAATTAACTGTGTTAAGCTAACCTCCAGTCTCTGGCCTTCAGTTTCAGGCTGCAGACTCCATTCCAGTTTACTTTGGGGACCAGCAACAGTAGCAGGTACTGCAGGCCTGCACCATGGTCTCCACATCTCATTCTAAGGCCCCAGCTGAGACATGTATGCCCTACTTACGGCAGGTCACTGGAATATAATACAGCAAGTGCAACACTGCAGATGTATTTTATATTTCTCTTATTATTTACTGTAGTTGCAAGGATATATATTCCAGTTTAACATTTCCAAGTAACAAATTTGGATTCCTGGGTCTGTTAGAAAATAATATATTTTTTTTTTTGTTTCTTCTTATACTTTTCTAACATTTTAGCTGTGAGGGTGACTTTTCAAAATTTAATATGAGAAGGCAAGATGCAACCTTCTTTTTTTTCCCTGTGAAGTGAGGATAATGTTTAAGAGAGAAACCTTGCCTAAACTATGCTTTTTTATTGAATACTTTTAAGCTAAGCTAAAATAACAAACACTCTCATAAGTGAGAGTTTGTTATTCACCAATAGATGTAAAACAAATTTCGCAAAATAACAAACATAGAGGATGTCCATTTAGAATGTAATTAATTTGATTTTACAGAATTAGAGAAACATCTCAATTCCAAGTTTGTGTAAGGTACACACACACACACACACACACACACGAACATACATATTTAAGATTTAACTGGAGAAAGCATTACTTACACTTGACAGTTTTTGACACTTATTTGAGTCTTCGAGAATATTTTGCTGTTGTGAGAGGTTCTTACCAGAGAATGCCCCAATCTCTTCTTCCTTCTCTTACCTTACCTGAGCAGTGCCCTTACTAACTGATCTTTACTGACCACATCCTTTCAAATCAAATTGTAAGAGGACATTTACACAACTGTATTTAGCAATTTTAATGCAGTTTTGCTACTTCCTTAAAAAGAATGTTCATGTAATATCTAAGTAACTTAATATCTAAATATTAAGCTCTCTTTAGTTTGAAATAAGAAAGTATTTTACTTCTCAATAAGGACCAATTAAATTTAGCAAATGTAAAGTACAAAAGTCTCCGTGAAGCGCATGTCTTGGGAAAGGACCACAAGACTATCTTATACTTTATGGTTTATGAGCTTGGCTGCTAATAAGAATCACTTGGGAAGTTTGTTAATAATGCAGATTCCCAAAACACAGCCCAGAATTAATGAAGCAGAATCTCCAGAGAAGGGGCATGGGAATTCTGCTTTTTAATAAGTGTCTCAAATGAATGTCTCAAATGATTATGTCTGAAACTCAAGTTCAAAGCTAGATGTGCAGCATGACTAACAATAATAAATGGGAGTCCTCCAGTTGTGCTAAGATATTGTGTTTTCACAGTAGATGAAGAATCATTGACATATTTTAATTATGAATAAATAAGCAAACCTGTATCAGGAAGATAACTCTGACAGCAATGAGATAAATGGCAGTTGAGGCAAGAAATGACATCTATGACTACGATGTCCAGTGAGGAGGACATATAATAGGATTGACTGTGGCACTTACAAAAGAAGGGAAGGCTTTAAAAGATATGAGGAAGTTGTCTTAATCCAACTTACTGATTAAATATTAGGGTTAAGAGTAATTTATTGCAGTATTTTGCTCAGGCTGCCATAACATAATACCATGCACTGGGTGACTTAAACCACAGAAACTTATTTTCTCATAGTTTTAGAGGCTAGAAGTCCAATATCAAAGTGTCTGCACATTTGGCTTCTCTTCTCTCTCTCTCTTTTTATGTCATTTCTCTTGAGGCTTCTCTTCTTGGTTTGCAGATGGCCATCTCCTTGCAGTCCCCTCCCATGATGTTTCCTCTGTGCACTCACATAACCCTGGTGTCTCTTTGTGTGTCCAAAGTTCTTCTTATAAGAACACTGGTCACATTGAACTAGGACCCATTCAAAGGGCCTTATTTTAATGTAATCACTTGCTAAAAGGCTTTATCTCCAAATACAGTCACAATCTGGAGTACTGAAGATTCAGACTTCAACATACGAATTTTGGAAGATATAATTGAGCCCATAACATACATGAATCTCAGTATGATGGTTCTGACAACTGAGTAGGTGCTGATTCCCTTCTTTAAGATAAGGAATACATATAAATACAAGCAGTATGGATAGTAATGTCTATTTGAACATGCCATGTTTGAAATGCTTATGGTAAATTAATGCAAAGATGCAGATAGACAACATATGTATGTACCTGGAGCAGGAATGTGTGTGTGTGATGTGTGTTCATACCGGTTGGCTATATATAATAATGTTACCAAATTTGAAAATGTATTGTAAATTATGGGAAAATTGGATAACAAATAGTTCTTACAGTTTTACTTCAGAATATCCAAAATTATTTTAATGGATTAACTTAAAACTAATGCTTTTTTTCCCCTTCCATCCATATTAGTTGTGCAACCAACAACTTTAAACCCTGATCCCCTTGGTGAGAAAGGCTTCACTGCATGCTTCATTAGTTTAAGCTTAGGCATTACTTAGCCTTTCTGATTCTCTGCTTTGTGCTGTTCCTTATGTGTAGCTGGATGAAAAATCGTGTAGTTAGTTAGGTACTTCTGAACTAGTTCAGTCTCCATTGTCTTGATTGTCTTTTCTGCAGAGAAACTGGTGTCTGAGCTATTTGACACATTTCAAAATTTCTACCTTTTTTTTTGGTAATAAATCCTCCTTTATGTGATTTAGTAAGATTATTTCATTCAACTAGAATGTTCAATTAGAACATGAAAGACTGTGTGTTACAAACAGCTTTTAAATATGATTTAGTCTTACAAATGCATGCTTACATGAGATAATGAGATGTCAATAAAAAAATAAATGACTCAAAAATATTTTAGACCTCAATCTACGACAGAATCATACAAAGCAATATTAAACAGAAAGAATTCAGGAAAATCTCTTAAGAGAAATCATGTTCAGTGATTTTTTTTCTTCCTAGATGTATGAAAAAAGTCATCAGGATTTTATGAGTCCCCAGTTTGTAGAGGAATCCCAGCAATGCAAATCTGTGCATTAATGCTATACTATTTTAAACGAATATCTCCTTACACATGCATACTAATTTATTTATAGAAGCAGTCCATTGTCTTCAATTTACTATGCTCTGTGTTTTTGGTGAAAACTAACACAATAACAGTAAGTGACCTTTAGAAGAAAACTTTTAGTAAAAGACAGTGAAATACCTCTTGTCTAAGGATTTTACATTATTCCTCATTTTCTTTTCTTGAAAAGAAATAACAATAATAGTATCTACATTATTATACCAAAAAATCTAATACATTACTGTTTATGTAAAGTTAGATGGAAAAATATATCTATATCTCACATACATATATTTGCTATTATATATGTTTAATATTATGTGTGTGTTTATTATTTCCCTTGAAAATACTCTTTCAACAAACTTAAAATTCCAGTTTTATTTATTAAGAATACTTTATTTTTGTTGACATAGACTTATGGACAAGAACAATTCAAATAAGTATAACAACATTATAAGGATTTATTATGCTATTAATGGAAATATTAATTGAATATTCATATCCGTATCTTTTCCATGAAGGAGCTTAACAATTAATTATCAAAATGGGTGGGAAACTCTAAGACTTCAAGGGTAGTCTACACATGTTTTGTCATGATTCATCCTAGACCATCTGCATGATGACAATAATTCAGTAAAAAATATGCTCATGTGTTTCTTCAATTCTGTCCACCTCCTCCCCCAAACTGTTTTTCACTTCCCACTGATGGTGATTATATTTATTTACATAAATGTGGTAGAAAAGATCACTGTGTCTTTCCAGTTGCAGTTACCTGGAAACCGGTCCTCAATTACAGCTCTCATTGGTTTAGGGCCACCTTCATATGTCTGGTGGGCCAGGTCTTTCTATATCCTTTTTAATAAAGTTGCAGAATATATTTTTTTCTTTTTCTTTTTTCTTTTTCTTTCTTTCTTTCTTTCTTTCTTTCTTTCTTTCTTTCTTTCTTTCTTTCTTTCTTTCTTTCTTTCTTCTTTCTTTCTTTCTTTCTTTCTTTCTTTCTTTCTTCTTTCTTTCTTTCTTTCTTCTTCTTTTTTCTTTCTTTTTTGTTTGATTGTTTTGAAGTATAGTTGACACACAATGTTGTGTTCATTTCAGGTGTACAACAAAATATTTTTTTCTTACTGTTTAGTTAGTATTCTCCTTCATTCTTACAAAACAGAAGACCCATCCATAGAGTGTAATTTTAAGCAGTAGCACACATGCACATGCTTGAGCCACTGAGTTGCCCAGCACCTGGACAAACTGTCTATCTGGTTGTCTCCAAGATGTTGCTACATTCTAACTGGATACAAACTCATGCATTTAAGATATTCTAGTTTTGTTTTGTTTTGTTTTTTTTCCCCAGGGTGTTTTGTGTTAACATTTAGAGGAGCAAAATGTAAGCTGCTTATACTAAAAAAATATATATATCAGGTTTAATAGTTGTGTTATTCAATGTTAGATGTGCACACACAAATTGATGTTCAGAAAGGCTCAGTAATATGCTCAAAGTGGTTGTGTCAGAGTTAAAAAATATACTTACTTATCTTTATTTCATGATTCCTTTTCTCATTATACACAATGCCCCTAATAAAGGCAAAGTTTCTTTGCTGACAGAAGTTAATATGATCCAGAATCTTATTTTTAGTAGTCTGGGGATGTCATTTAATGTTATTTATGTATTGATTATTTTGAGCATTATGTTATTTGGGATGACTCTATTAGTTCTAAGCCAGACCTACACTGAGGCCGTCTTTAAAACTAATCTTTTTTTTTTTAATAAGATTCCATATATATTCCAAAATTTCAATAAACATAAACTATGTATATTAACTTTATATAGATCCAATCCAATTTAATTTAATTGGAAACTAATTTTTGTGTTAATTTACAAAAAGTTTCATAGTTATTTGCTATTTATCTCTAATTTGTAGGGTACTATAATTACTTTTGTTCTCTAAAAATCTGATGATAATAAGGATTTATCTTATTTTTTACCTACTCTTACCTACTGGATATTGACCAAAACATTCTCTCTCTCTCTTTTTTTTTTACTTTTAGTTTCTATTTAATTTGAATACGTACTAACAATTCCCAAATAAATTCCTCCAAGTCTGACATTGTATCATTTCCAGACTCGTATAGTGAATTGGCTTTTCGATATCTCTACCCATGTATCTACAATGCATTTTCAGCTTAACATGCATAAGATCGAAATCCTCTTTTTACCATCACCACTTTATTACTGCAGGGGAAAAATAATAATAATAACTTCTTCTACCCTTCTAGGTTTCTTGACTGAGAACCCCTGTAATGAAAGACAGAAGTTTAATAACATGTATAGCTCCTGCATACATGGGAGATAACCAAGAAAACTAATTCCCCCAAATGGCCATAGCTGTTACCTTAAATACCATCTCCATCTAAAGAAAAAAGATGTTGGGGGCAGGCAAGTTTGGGGGGGGGGGAAGCAGAGCAAAGAAGGATGAAGTTATTATGCAGATTTAGGTCATTGCCTTCTCCACTGATTAAGAGTTTCTAGACATACTTTGGGGTGCAAGCGCTGCGCCCCTTCATCACTGAACAGGCTCTTCTCCTCCGCTTCAACAAGTTGGTAAATGGCAACATTATTCACCCACTTGTTCAAGCCAAACCTTGGGATTTAACTTTGATTTCTTTTCCCCACCCATCTCACTTCTCCTTATGCATAAATCCTATCTGCTTTAAATCCAAATAAATCCAAGATGTGACCACTTGTGTTCTCTCATAGACACATCAATATTTTTATGCTTTGATAATGAGATCTTTTATTTTCCTCATTATGTTTTTCACCATAAGGACAATTCTGGACTACCTGCTGGAGTTTCAGAGTTTACTTGTAGCATAACTAAGACCTAGCGCGGGCAAGGCCACTCTAGACTAGCCAGCCTATCGACTAACTACACAAATCCAGCTGAGATCAGTCAGCCTGTACCAGTTAATAACAACATCCCAGACAACCCACAGACTTGTAGGGGAAAGTTTATTATTTCTTGCCACGACATTGTGTTTTTTGTTTTTGTTTTTCCACAGTGATGCAAGATAATTTGATGTGAGCAGAGCTATTCTACAAATTTTAACAGATCCCTAAATTAATGCTTGATTAAAGGACAGTAATTGATTATCATATTGATTATACATTTTAGATATTTGAAAACTAAGATTATTTATAACACACCTTGGTGTGAAATTATAAACAGCATATCTTTTTTTAGGCCATTTTTTAAGAACTCTTTGTGAAACTTCAATAACCCACTTTTGGCCACTTAAATAATAACACAGTGTTAAAGCTTATTGTTTTGAAAAAAGTAACTGTTAGTTTCAGAAGTAATGCTCCAAAAATTGAATTAATATATATCCAGTTGATGGCTTTTGAAGTAAAATCCATTTAAAGTGTTTCAAACGTAAATATCTTTCTCGGTAAGTGGATTATGCACCTCATCACTTAGTCCCCAACCATCAATTCTGCTTTCATCCTTGAACGGTAATGCTGTTTATGACATATATAAGCACGCTTGCATTTGGTTAGTAAGCTGGATGGGAGTCATCTATATTTACTGTCAAAAGCAACAGCAGAACTCTTGCATCTGTAGAAATAAATCCACTTCCAGTGTGAAACTATAAATCTCTCCAAAATAGGCTTTTACAAAAGAATGAAAAAGCAGTCCAGCACCATATTACTATGTTAATTATGACGGTCGTAATAATTAGTCCAACTCCACATGGTTAAGGGTCATCTGGGTATAGTCCGGGTAAATTTTGACTATAGCATAACAAAAGTAGAAACTGATATTTTGACAAGAAAGAAGTAGGCAAACAGGAAGAGGATCAAAGTACTAGTTTACTAGTACTAGTACTAAACAATTTGACTGTCAAAGAGAGATAATGATTCTCCTACATATCGTGTTGGGTTAAACATACTAGGGTAGAAAGACAGAAGAGCATGGTAGTTAAACTCAAACTTAAATACTTTATTTATTTATTTTTTTTTTTAAGATTTCATTTATTTGACAGAGACAGACACAGCGAGAGAGGGAACACAAGCAGGGGGAGTGGGAGAGGGAGAAGCAGGCTTCCCGCTGAGCAAGGAGCCCAATGCGGGGCTCGATCTCAGGACCTTGGGATCATGACCTGAGCCGAAGGCAGATGCTTAACGACTGAGCCACCCAGGCGCCCCAAACTTAAATACTTATTAATGCAATAATTTCCAGGAGCATTGGAAACAAAGATATGGAACCGAAATTACCAGGAGAAATACACAGAATTTTAGTTGAAGTGACTCCGGAAGTTTATACACCAAGTGACTTACTTAGTGATATAAGTAAGTTGTTTTGTATCCTGAAAAGGCAATATAAAATCTCTATAAGAGGAGATGAAATTGCTTGAAATATATCTATTTTCCCCTTTAGATTTGTTGAGAATAAAATCCTTCAAGCAGGCTTGGAAAAAAAGATTTCTGGAAAGACTGAAGTGAAATTTTTGTCATATAGTGAAGGGAATTCAAAAGACATTTAAGGAAAGGTGAATGGAGAAATATTGTACACAGGACTCAACAAAAAGAGTGTTGATGAGAATAGAAAGAAAGAGGATATGTCGAGATAATTAGAGTATAGCCCTCTATGATTTGCTTTTTACAGGGAAGCAAGGTGTATACTTCTATTTTTTTTATTTATTTTTTTATTTTTTTAAAGATTTTATTTATTTGCGAGAGAGAGAATGAGAGACAGAGAGCATGAGTGGGAGGAGGGTCAGAGGGAGAAGCAGACTCCCTGCTGAGCAGGGAGCCCGATGCGGGACTCGATCCTGGGACTCCAGGATCATGACCTGAGCTGAAGGCAGTCGCTTAACCAACTGAGCCACCCAGGTGCCTGAGGTGTATACTTTTAAAACATGAATCAGATCAAGACACTCAACTATTCTAAACCTTTCAATGTGCTCCCGCCTTCACTTAATAGTAAAAGCCAAAAGCATTACCTTTAATGACATTTCTGATTTCATTGTCAGCTATCCTGCTCATCACTTATCTTTTTCCAGCCACCCTGGTTTTGTTGATCTTCCTCAAACCCACTCAGCACTGTCTGTTGTGGGACCTTCACATTCTTTCTTTCCTCTGCCTGAAAGGCTCTTAATGCATCTTCAGGACCTACTCCCTTACTCCCAGTCCTTGCTCAAATTTTACTCTCTTGAGGAGTCCAGTTCTGACCACCTCAATTCAAACTGCATCCCACAAATGCTTCCTTTCTAATACTCCTTAATCTGCTCTATTTCCACAGCACATACCTCCTTTCAAAATATGCTTATATGTACTAGCATTGTCCAACAGAAAAAATGCAAGGCTAAATGGTCATAGTGGTGGGAATAAATATAGATTTATCAAAGGAATAAGGAACACCTCATTCAATGGAAGACTAGCAAAGATATAACAGAAGTATAAAAAAATCATATTACCTTATTAATGCATCCAACAAAAAATATCACATTGAAGATGGTTAGTGATAATCTTTCACAGAGTATAAAATGTGATCTAACCTGAGTATTTCTGCTTGGAAGATGATATATTTTGGGGGAGGGGTGGGAATTTACAGGGACTAGCTTAGAAAGCTATTTATGCCAATCACTAGCTATTGCCTAATGTTACATATTATACTGGTGAAAAAAATAATACAGTTAAAAGGAACCAAATGTTCAACTTTAGAGAATGAATATTTAGGTAGGAATTACAGGGTTTTATATCATGTTCATGATCATGTATATGTGTATTCAGCGAGTGTGTGTTTGAGTGTGTATTTGTATTTACATATGCGTATGTATGTCTGAGTGTAATACACAAATAAAGGAACTACACAAAAGGTGGCATGTGAGGGGCTCCTGGCTGGCTCAGTCCTAATGGCATGTAACTCTTGATCTCTGGGGTTGTAAGTTTGAGCCCCATATTGGAGTGTAGAGATCACTTAAAAATAAAATCTTAAAAAAAAAAAAAAAGATGGCAAATGGTAGATTTGGGAAAATTTTTAAATGGGAAAATAACATGAGGTCGAGTTTATAGAGAACATGCAAAAATATCCTGGAGATACAATTTTGACCTGATCAAAAACAGGTAAAAGTGAAATTTGAAGACAGGAATGCTGTTAAGCCACGAAACAGGTGGGTGTGAAAATAACACTTTAGGCTTTGTAACTTCATGAATGAGTAATAAAATTTGGGTTACAAATTAAACCCCAAAGCCATATTATAGATAAGACAAAGACCTCATGGAACACAATAATAACTAGAAAATAACAATAGGGCAGTATTCTATATTTTCAAGAAATATATTTAATAAGATGTAAAATAAAGCTAAGTGATAGTTTTAAAAATAGGTATATCAGTATAGAAATCAGCATATGTGTATCTGGCTACCATAAACGAAGGAAGGTGACACTAAGTGTCTAAATAAGAGAGTTATGGCACTCAATATATTGTTAAGTCTAAGACCAAATGTATTTCTCTGAAGCTTCTAGATTCCTAAGGAGCTCATATTTTAATGTTCCTGCAATTATCACTAGTTGTCACTAGATTCTTATTAGTAGTGTGAACTTTTGTGCAGGGTTCTAGATTCCAGAACTACATGTAGCAAGACAATTTTATTTTTATTTTATTTTTGATTTTTCTTATTTATTTATTTGTCAGAGAGAACACAGCAGGGGGCACGGCAGGCAGAGGGAGAAGCAGGCTCCCCACTGAGCAGGGAGCCCAACGTGGGGCTCGATCCCAGGACCCTGAGATCATGACCTGAGTTGAAGGCAGACGTTTAACAACTGAGCCACCCAGACATCCCATAGCAAGACAATTTTAAAGATGCATTCAATACTTTTTTTCTTAATGAATTCTTCCATGCCTTCATTAATACAATCTCAATTGTTTACTTTTTATTCATTGGCTATCTCCAGAAACTTGATCTATAATGCAGTTTTTCAAATCATTTGCCATATTATATGTATAATGATTTATAAATTAATCATTTCCCACTATAAATGAATAATACCTTTTGCAGTAAAACCATAAAAAGAAAATAAGAAATATTATAACTTATCTGTAAATTATTCCATTTAGGCAAAACTTTGGTAAGGACTGAAGGATTTTAGAAACTACATCATCATGAAGGTAATGATAGATTCATTTGTTCTATGCTACAGAATAAAATTCTACATATATGTGAAAAAGTGATTTGTTAATTTAAAGATAACTTTTAAATCACTTTTAATCCACTCAACTAAGTCACTTTATTTCTCATGTAATACACTCAAAGCTTTTTGAAGTAGTTGGTATTATATATATATACATATTTTTAAAGATTCTATTTATTTATTTGACAGAGAGAGATAACGAGAGCAGGAACACAAGCAGGGGGAGCGGGTGAGGGAGAAGCAGGCCTCCTGCTGAGCAGGGAACCCGATGTGGGGCTTGATCCCAGAACCCTGGGATCATGACCTGAGCTGAAGGCAGACCGTTAATGACTGAGCCACCCAGGCGCCCCATTATATTTTTAATATTAAACATAGCCTATATAATGTAAAGGATATTTTTAAATAAATGTATTATGTTAATATCCAGTGTTTCAACTTTTCCTAATATGTCTTTGATAAAATCAGGCATATAAAAGTAACAAAAAAACACATGAAGAAAAGGTCTACAGCCTCATTAGTTAATGATTAGACAAAAGCCCCAGCCATACAAAAATACAACATGAAGAAAGCAGCTAAGAAAATATTTCAATAATTTCGGCGTTCAATATTTGGGCTGTACTGAAGTGTATCACCATGATATTCTTATGCCGGTAAGTCCTGAGAGAAACATTTAAATTGTATTTAATTCACCAATAAAGAATACAAATACTCAAAATTATTAAGAAATCAGAAGTCTCAGGGGGAAAATAAACATACAAAATCAGTATCTTTTAAAAAAATCTCAAAATACTTATTTCCTGCTAATCTAATAACATTTAACAACTCACATAAATATTTAACAGTGTTTTCTACTAAAGAAAAAATAACCTTTCAACTGCATTATAGAAGTCTCTTTACATTGAATGTCACAAGTTCATGTCTAATGCCGTGTATGCACCATTCTGTCCTGATGGCACTGGAATCCTCCATGCCCAATTTCCAAATACAGACCATATACTGTGGACTTCTGTGCGATTTCACCACAAACATCTTCCAGCTCTTTCTTCCTTATAATGTCCTATTTCCTTTTGGAGAATCACCTGCCTCTTTCCAATTTTTGTAACCTGTTGGGAGAATAAATTCCAACACCTTCAATGAGCCAAGGAAGACAAAGTACCATATGATTCCATCCTCAGATCCTGGAAAAAGACTGAGAAGAAATAAGGTAAGCAGTTGTCTATTATAATACAATACACATCCTTTACTGTTATCAGAGGATTTTTGCTTCTATAGTCCTGATCCCCTGGAATTTCCTCAGTTCCATTCTCAGACCTGATTCCCAGGCTCCCCTCAACTCACTTAACCCCTAACAATCCTTTGGGTAAATATAATTTTACTTTCTTTAGCCAGCATAGATAGCTACCAGTTATCTTCAACTAACTAGGGTAGTCCAGGGCTATGCTGTGATAAAATGTGATAAAATGTACTACAAAATGTCAAAAACTTTTATTTCTGGCTCATACTATATGTCCAAGGCAGTGCGGGGCTTCTGCTCATGACAGAGGAGCCCAGGCTGATGGAAACTCAACTTTCTTAAAATGTCACCATTTTGACATAAGGCTCCAAGGGATGTCCCAGCAGGGCAAGAAGCTTCCTGAATAAAATGCTTCAGAAAATTTCCTGTGTCACTCAAAGCCCACTGGTCAGAACGAGTGGCCCTTCCCTCAAAGGGGCTGAATATGGACTCACAAGTGCCTGGAAGGAAAAAGGAACCAGGTAAATCTGAGAACTGGAAATCATTACCGCACATTCCTAAATAACACGCCGTAATTTAACTGCACTAATGAATGATCATGACGAAAACCCAACAAACATGGCCCGGATTTTTATGAACTCTCCAGGTGTGCATGTAAAGACTAGTTCCTATACCACATTATTATTTCTTTACTGTTTTTTTTTTTTTTTTTTAAGATTTTATTTATCCATTTGAGAGAGAGAGAATGAGAGAGAGAGCACATGAGAGGGGCAGGGTCAGAGGGAGAAGCAGACTCCCTGCCGAGCAGGGAGCCCGATGCGGGGCTCGATCCCAGGACCCTGGGATCATGACCTGAGCCAAAGGCAGACGCTTAACGACTAAGCCACCCAGGCGCCCTTTACTGATTTTTTAAATAGCAAAAATAACATTGATGCATTCTACCCGAAAAAAATCAAATACACTAAATTCCTGTTGGCCTGCCACCCCATCCTAAGTCTCCAGCCCAAGGGTAAGTCTGTTTTTATTTAGGCTTGATCTGCCAAAGTGCTGGGGAACAGAGTCAAGTAGCAGCATCAACTCTTAGTGGCTCTAGGCGCATGCTTTTCACATAGGCAGAAAGGCCATAGTAGTAACCTCATGGTTTGAATTAAAGGGTGGCTGGGCTCAGTTACGCACGTCTCTGTAATTCAAATATACAGACAACCCACAAAAGTTCTACCTCCTATGTATAATAACAATATCAAAAGCAAAAATTAAGTGGAGGCTAGATTGAGCTGGATAATAGGAAGTAACAGTCCCATGCCTAACATTATATGACTTCAGTAAATCTAGAAGATAGAGAGCACTTTGAGTGACCAGAATGCTAATTTCCTGGTGTTTAATATGGAAACTATAGAAAGTACAGATATCCTATGCATTGAGGGATTAGTGGGCACTAACCCTGAACTAAAGTTAATTCGTGAAGAGGAGTATCACCAGGCCTCTCTGGTCAAAGGGGAATCTTGCAGCAATCAACGTGATTGCTGCTCTGAGTCTACTTAATTTAGACTCGGTGTTAGTTTGCACAGATATTCCAGCACAAAAGAAATCCTAGCGTCCCAAAAAATACGTTTAAAAAAAAAAGAAACTATTATAGTGGGACGGAAGGGTAAAGACCCTCGAGCTGCACAGCATTCTAAAAATATAAATAAAAAGGAAACGTGTCTTCAAGGGGGACCACAGAGATCACTGTCATCCTCAATGATTTGAAAATATATTATGGTGAATCCTATAATATCCACATTTAACTCACTTGCTTGTAAAGATAGACCTTAGAGAATTATAGTTAGTTAGGAACTTCAATTGATGTCATTGTCCCATATATGGTCTTTTCCTAGAATACACATAAATCTTCCACTCTCTTGTGCTCTTGTGTAGTTGTTGATTTGTCAAAGATTTCTTTTTTTCTGTCTCCATAAAAGCTGTATACCACAAGTGAAAAGGAGTCATGTGGAAGGTTAATTGCCTTCTACAACTCTATGCTGCAAAACAGTCTGCAAGGAGCTTGACTATCTCACCATCCTATAGGACATCATACTGATCTAGCATGCCAATATCAATAAGCTGATGAATACTGGGGATCAGGAAGTAGCAGTCACCCAAGATAATCTGGTGAGAGCTATTTCTATCATGGGATGAGAGATAAAGTCTATGAGGATACAAAGACTCTATCATTAGGGTAGTTTCTGGTGGTACATTTGATTGGAAGCATATTAAAATATCCCCTGCAAAATAAAGCCCATATTGTTGTGCCTTGCATTTACTATGTCTAAGAAAAATGTGAAATACTTTGTGAGCTTCATCAGATATTGGGTAAATAAATAATAAATGTATCGGTGCTGTACTGTCCAGGCTCTACGTTTTGAGTAAACCTCAGAGCAAAGGAGTGTTTTTCTAATTCATTCAGACTTCAGTACAAGTAATAGCTTGATCATCATGTGTGAGTGGTTCCAGTGATTTTCAAAGTGTCTATAACAGATTGCTACATTTAACAAAGTCATAGAAAGCCATGAACAGAGGTCCTTGGGTGTTTTCAATCAAAATCATGTCTGTAGCAATTAGGGGCGGATTGCATGTACTTAGCATCTGATAGAAGCCTCACCAGGGCTCCCTAAAAGCTGGAGCATGATTATTATTATATAGTTAGGTGGCAATCCCTGAAACTGCTTCCTCATTTCTAGTCAAGAAAGCAAATCAAAATCAGAAATACTACTGCTTACATGAGGAACTGCAGAGATAAGCACCAGTATCACATATTTGAAGAATGCAGTGGGATGGTCTTACTATCTGCTTTCAATTCACCTTGTCAGTCCTTTGCAGAAACCCGAAGGGACATGACTTATAACAGTGCACTGATATATATTGAATCCCTGTCCCAATTGCAGCCACTGTTCTAAATATGATATCCTTAGAGGATTAGATTAACTTAGCTTCTAGTACTTGGTATGTGCCCATGATAATATGAATAATTTCTTCTCAATCTGCATCAGTAGATAAAATCAAAAGCATATCTTCTTTGCATGAAGAAGACAGTTACAGTTCTACACATTTTCTACGTTGCCTGATGACTCTGTAAACTCTACATGCAGATTGGACCTGATAATCAGTGTTTGGCAAGTGATATACATGTCTTATAAAACAAATACAGACTGGAGGATGGAAGATAAGTCCCATGAACACTCAGGGCACTTTAATGTAAAATTAATCTTAAAGATCCAATGATTTGTAGTATGAGCATCCCACTGTTAGGAATGGGGCATATTATTTCATCTTAGACTTCCTCCACTAATAAAAAGTTAATACGTTCAGTATAGCTACATGAAATTTAGGGGCAGACTATAGAGCATTTAGAGAAATGGCTTCCCTACCAGATATCAGATATCTTGTACGGCTGATTTTTTTCTCCATCCAGAGCATGAGTTTTCGGCAGGGGAAGTCTGAAGTGGAAACTGTTCTACCGCTAGGTCCATAAGACCCACTGCATAAGATGGGGTTGGAGGTAACAATGATGGATAAAGGTGTCTGTGGTGCTTCTAGCAAGCCAAACTGGCATTTGAGCAAAAACTCCCCTAGGGCTGTGCTGCAAGATCAAGCCATTGAGATCAGAGAAATTTACTCTGCACAGGAAAAGAAAAGCCATTTGCTGGTGTGTTACTGAGCCTTGATAGAGACAGAATGTCTGTGAAGGGACCTCATGTGACTGTGCAACGTGCGTGGCCTGAGTCAAATGGTGTGGTTTATGTAAATGCAAACCATTTTATAATGAGAGCATAGTATCAGGATAAGCTAGAGCAAGTCCAGAAGAAATGAGACAATGTATGAACGCTTGCTCTAGACTATCATGTTGTCTACCTCTTTTGCAAAACTGCCTGGAACTCAATCCATATTTAGAGACCCCCAGCATTTTTTTTTTTAGATAGAATTTTTTTTATTCTTATGTTAATCCCCATACATTACATCATTAGTTTTAGATGAAGTGTTCCATGATTCATTGTTTGTGCATTACACCCAGTGCTCCATGCAGAACGTGCCCTCCTCAATACCCACCACCAAGCTAACCCATCCTCCCACCCCCCTCCCCTCTAGAACCCTCAGCATTTCCTAAAAGAGGGAAAAAAGTTGGGCCTGATGTATCGTAGACTCGGTAAGATATGATGGCAGCAGTCAAAAATAAACTGCTGACTCGACTGCTTTCCACTTGGCATATAAAGGTAAGGAAAGAGCATTGCTCCCTCATCACCAGGCTGACAAATTTCAAGTGTAAACACTAGTGGAATACTGCTGAGAGAATTAAAGCACCATGGAGAAAAGCATCCTTAGGTATGATACATAGAGAAGACCCCAAACTGAAGGTGGGGCAGACATTTATAAATCCCCTCTGGCAAGCCAATTTCCACCCTAAACACAAAGTTGGAAATTCAAAGCCTGTAGTACACTGAGGGTAAGCCTGGCAACAGCAGACCCCAAATGAATTCAGCTACTGAATAAATTGACTTTAAACTCCACATTCAAACCTAGTAGGAGGAAAGATGTGCAAAATGTCACAGAGAAAATCTACTTACTTCAGTATCTACTGTCCTAAAAAAGATGTCAAACTGCAAGGCATATGAAAAAGCAAAGAGTAAAACAAAAACATATTGCTAAGAGACAAAGCAATCAACAGAAGAGGAGTAATAAAAAACATAAATACTGTAACATTTAAAATAACTGTGAATGTTGTGTTAAACGTTCTAGTAGAAAAGGTGGACACTATATAAAATAAAATGGGTAATGTTGGCAGAAAATGAAAATTATAAAGAAAATCTGAAAGAAATGTTAGAAATGAAAAACAGGAGGACAGAAATAAAAAATGCTTTTAATGAATTAATAAATCCATTGGAGGTAACAGTGATGGATAAAGGTGTCTGCAGAGGATTAATAAACTGAAAAAAAGAAAGTATTCCATCTGAAACACGATTTTTTTTTAAAAAGTGATAAAAACAGAACAACGAATGCATCAAGTTCAATGCAACACATGAACTTGGCGGTGGGTGGGGGGTGAAGCATGGGTAGCAAATGATATAATAGACATGTAATTAGAATCCTAGAAAAAAGACAGAAAAAACAAAATCAATACTTGAAGAAATAGGAATTTCCCAATATTAATGGCAGACACCATTCACAAAGCTCAGAGAACACCAACTGAAATAAATACACAGATGTGTGCACATGCATGTACATATATCATATTGAAAATGCTGAAAACCAAAGAATTAAAAAAAGAATTTGAAGGTAGCCAGAGTGAAAAAAGAATCATTGCATACAGATATACAGAAGAACCAAAAAATAATTACACAAAGTCCATAGACTATGGACTCTGAGAAACAAACTGAGGGTTCTAGAGGGGAGGGGGTGGGGGGATGGGTTAGCCCGGTGATGGGTATTAAGGAGGACACGTGTTGAATGGAGCACTGGGTGTTATACGCAAACAATGAATCATGGAACACTACATCAAAAACTAATGATGTAATGTATGGTGATTAACATAACATAATAAAATAAAATTTAAAAAATAATAATTACACAAGATTTTCACCAGAAACCATGCAAGCTAGATCAGATGTGACCTATTAGACAATAAAATAATACCTTTCAACTGCTCAAAGTATAAAAAATATTCTGTTCATGCAGGAATCTATATACCCAGTGAAAATACCTTTCAAAAGTGAGGAAGATGTAAATGCTTTTTCAGAGGGGTGCCTGGGTTGCTTAGTTGGTTAAGCCACTATTAAGTTAAGGCTAAATTTTCTCTCTTTAATCCATGGAAGTCTTTTTGCATATTTGAGTGGTAAAGTTGTGTAGGAAAGGAGTAAATGATCTCTGGATGGCACAAGCACAGGAATAAAAATCATCAAATGATTTTGTGGTTGATAGGCAGGATGTAAATGATCACTATTCATACGTATTCATACATATGCAATTTAGTAAGAAACTTTCGTGCACACATAGCAACTATTCTTTGTAGCAACAGACAATTAATTCGCTCATAACATTGTAGTGTGTATTGTCCCTTGAAGTATTTGTTTCCTCCATGCCATGTTAAAGAACCTCATTTACCTTTTAAGTAGAGTTGACTCAAGGCTCAGTAGTATTCTGGTGTTCATACCCGGCCCCTCTGCTCACCCACTGGAACCCATCCTTAACCTCTCGAGCTATTCTGACATTGGTATTTATGCCATTCATATCATAGTGTGTAAATAATAACAATGCACTGAAACTAGTTTTGCTTTTGAGCGGTTGTGGGTGGCGGAGAAATTATGTGCAATCTGTCAGTTTTATAGGTTTAAAAACGCTGTTCGGACTTACTAATCCTCCTTTTGCCAAAAACTCGCAGTTAAATAGTTTCCGGAAGAAAACTGTTAACACTATCAAAAGCATTGCCATGTCCTAACATTAAAGGAGAATCTAATTTAGTTGGAAAATGGAAAAGGCTCAAAGTATTTTTTTTCTGAAGGTGATGTTGACCTTTTTGAACAGTGATGTTGTTGTGGCCCCAGAATTTGTTTGGTTCCCATAGAGAATCCGTACGGTTCACCTGGTACCATGTCATTGTTTTAGCATACAAATCATACCCACATATTGAAGCCATCAGTGGTCAGCGGTAGGGGAGGGTACACCAGAGTATTTTAAGGTATTCCCCGGAGAACTTCAGTCTGGATGTGGCTGCTCAGCTGCCTTCTGGTAATGCTCTCTGTGCATGCAGTTCATATCTGGAGCTTGGATGCGAGCCCAGCCAACAACGGCATCCCTACCCCTGATCACTCAGGAGCTTGGTTGTGATCACCTGCCCAGCAACATCCAACAACATCCAGTCATGTCCAGGCTTTCAGGTGTACAGTTCGGGGGAAATATATAAGGAGATTTCTCAAAAATAACACAGAAGACTGGTAGAATAATATGTTGTGCTGTAAGAAATGTAGTTCTGATGGCCCGCGTTTCATTATAGCTGCGCGCCTAGGGAAGCAAAGAAATATAAATTCCATGAATCATTTGATGCATGTCCTGTTCATATGAGAGAAACTATAAATATCTATATGTCTGTGATTTTTATCCTGACGTGTTCAAGAAAAATGTAATATATTTCAATTCTGAAACCATTTTCAAAAAAAAGAAGGAAAATAGTTTGAAACCTATTAATTCCATAACAAAAGCTTTATTTATCTAGAGCACAGCCTTCCTTCACTTGCAAAAATTTTTTAGTGAGTTACATTCAAGAAACATGATGATTTCATTTTCCTTTTTTACATACTTCATTGAGACTGGCTTATACTGAGACCTACAATTATATCAGGTTTCTTAGGAACATTTTCTATTTCTTGCCACTGTCTTATAAATTAGATTCCAAGTGATAAAAGGCCACTAACTTTAGTGCACTTTTCATCTGTGTGTGTTCTCGTATTTTATTTCACAAGCTGTTATCAGGCACAATGACATGTATTTGTGAGACTGACTGTCCTCTGTGATGGGAGAACCAAGTGGAGCCGGTGGATAATAGTTCATGTAGGACCCAGCAAGATGAGAGGACACCTAGGGCTAAATTATTTGTTAGGAATCTGTCTCTGTTGTTTAGAGCAGATGGAAGCAGTGTGTGTGCTCTGAAATTCCCCCAATCAACCATAAAATTCAAAAAAAAAAAAAAAATATATATATATATATATATATGATGTTCTAGATTGTAAATAGCATTTGCTTTTATTCATTTCACCTGCCATGGCCATAGGACCCTGTGGTTCAATGAACACAGCTGTCAAATATACATTTTATTTTGCACAAATGCTAAAATATTCATAACGCAAAGTGGGTTTTGTTTTGTTTGTTTGTTTGTTTCGGTGTTTTGGCTTTGCTGAAGCGTATGTTCCAATGTGTGTGATGTGATTTCTTGGGTGAAGTAAACTATAAAGCACAATGGGATTCGTTTCCATCAAGAACCTTTTGACATCAAGTACCATGCTAGCCTATAGAAAATAAAGCAGGGCTCTACCTCAAACAAACCCAAACAAACAAAACAAAATAAAAATAATGTAAAACCCAAAGTCCAAAACCTCAGCAGATGCTCTTTCACATCTCATATTCCCATCCTGCTATGATTTACATTTGAATTAAATTTTTAATTTTACTGAGTGACATGAAATCTAATTAGATCCTCCCCCTACCAAGGAACTGTCGGTTTCGGTAACACTATGACTTTATCTAAGGTTTCCAGAAGAGTATACAATTGTGAATAACATAATTATGTTTCATTTTTAATACAAAAATATGTTTACTTTTGAAAATATAATACATAAATAACTGGATCATCTTGGAGTAACATTATTAAAACTATAGTATATCGGGGTGCCTGGGTGGTTCGGTCGGTTAAGCGGCTGCCTTCGGCTCAGGTTATGATCCCAGGTTCCTGGGATTGAGCCCCACCTTGGGCTCCCTGCTCAGCAGAGAACCTGCTTCTCCCTCTTCCTCTGCCTGCCGCTCGGCCTACTTGTGCTTTCTATCTTTCTGTCAAATAAATAAAAACCTTTAATTTTTTTTTTTTAAAAACCACTATAGTATATTATTTCATCAAGTTGCAAAAAAACATTTAGTGTGGAAAAAGGAGATGAGGCATTGTACGAAAACATAAAGCAATCTGATCTTTAACATCATGAGAACAACTGTCCATTAGCTTTGATTAAAAACACTTATATAGTAAAACCACATTACATTACAGCTTTAGAAACTATTTTAATAAAATTTAGCTAATGTTTATTTAAACATATAAGTATGTTTGAAGACATAATTAAAAGAGTACTAGTGATTCTGGAAAGACAGTGAAAGCAGAGGCATAGACCTTCACACAAAAACAGACAGAAGACCCCCATGGATAATGTGATCAACCAAACTAGGGGACAAGAAATCCCATATACCCCGTAATAGCACCAAGTTGTGACAAATCACCAGCAGCTACAACATGTCTGTATTACAAAATCTACTGCTTTAGCAAAAGAATAAATCTGGTTTAAAGATCAATCTGGATTTTCTTCCTTTATTTTTTTAAATAAACTTTTTATTTTAGAACAAGTTTTAATTTCTAGAAAAACTGTGAAGATTGTACTAAGAGTTACACATATCCCATCCCTGTGCTTTCTCCTACTAACATCTTACCTTAGTATGGTACATTTGGTAGAGTTAATTAGTGAATGTAATTCTTATCAAAAACAAAACATCCTGACCAATAGTAAACAGTCATCAAATCTTTCTCTATTTCTTCTAAAATGAATTTTCTTAACTTAAAAAAAACTCAGAATGTGCTATCTTTCTTCTTCTTCTTCTTCTTCTTCTTCTTCTTCTTCTTCTTCTTCTTCTTCTTCTAGGTCTATTGTTTCCTTCCTTTTCTGTAGCAATAATTTTCTCTGAAAGAATGAGGAAGGAGAGTCTAAGGAGTGCAGAGCTACACTCCACCTTGTTGAAGGCAGGGTATCAGCACAACTTAATGATTTCTCTATCCTCCTCCACTTATTGCTTTATTCAATAATTTACTCATATCAGTATGGACTCATGCATATTTACTTCAGCTTTAAGTTATATTTCAAGGCTAATTTATTCATTTTGTTTCTCAAATTCTTTCTCTTTTGCCAGTGGAAGCTCTTTCCATTGGTGGATCCTGTGTCGGTTAGACATAAGCCATCTTTTTTTCCTTTTTTCTTTTCTTTTCTTTTCTTTTTTTTTTTTTGAGGGGGGGGACGTGAATTTCTTTAATGTCTGGCACCACCACATGTTCCAGTCATACTTTGTATATTTCCTGCCCCAGGTGTAGATTTAGTCATTTCTTCAAAAACCCTGGTGAGTTTTACTGGAGAATAGTATTAGAAACCAACCCCGGGTGCTAGTTATGTTATTGCTATTCAGATGTCATTGCTTCCAGGCTCTCCCAGCTCAAAGAGCAGGGAAACTCATGTGTGCTTAAAAACTAAGCTGTGGCATCATCAAGCGTCTGCCTTTGGTTCGGGTCATGATCTCAGGGTCCTGGGATTGAGCCCCGCATCGGGCTCCCTGCTCCACGGAAGCCTGCTTCTCCCTCTCCCCGCTGCTTGTGTTCCCTCTCTCTCTGTCTCTCTCTCTCTCAAATAAATAAATAAAATCTTAAAAAAAAAAAAAAAAAAAAAAAACTACTAAGCTGTGGCATAACAACATTTTTAAGAGTTTATTTGAACAAAAATCGATTCCAGGGCGCCTGGGTGGCTCAGTTGGTTAAGCGACTGCCTTCGGCTCAGGTCATGATCCTGGAGTCCTGGGATCGAGTCCCACGTCGGGCTCCCTGCTCAGCAGGGAGTCTGCCTCTCTCCCTGACCCTCCCCCCTCTCATGCTCTCTATCTCATTCTCTCTCTCAAATAAATAAATAAAATCTTTAAAAAAAAAAATCGCTTCCAATCAGGCAGCACCAACCACAGTGGTTAGGTGGGAGGGACTTTTATAGAAAAAAGTTCCAAGGCAAAGTAAGGAAACTATCGTTTGGTTATAGCTTAAAGCCTAGTTGGCTTATTGTGATTGGTTGTCCTTAGGTTTCAACTTCTTAACCTTGAGGCATTTGCAGGCTTTGATTTTGACTTGCTTTGTAAGCCATCAAGACATTAGAGCAACTCAGTCTAGTGACCTCCTTGTTTAATTAATTTAACAGTGTGTATACTAAGTCATGTATATACACATATGCATAAATACTTCTATATGCAATTATCTGCATCTGTATTAAACTAAATATGATTTCATACCAGTGTCTCCAACTCCAATCCATTATCATCAGGATCAGTCTAGCCTCCTCCCTTTGTTTACCTGTAAGCTCCCTTTCATCAGCAAGAATGTGGGATCCCACCATTGTCCAGCCATTTAAGTAATTGTTCTGTTCCACCATGCATGCATAGCAGTATCAGAATTGGTAACCTAGACCCCATGGGAAACTATTAATAAATATAGTGCTTACACAGTTTGTTTTATTTTTAGTCTTACAAAATCCATTCTTTATTGAAGTTATTTAGGTCAGCATCTCCTCTCTCCCCATGCCAGATGATACACTTCTGTGGGGTTGTTTCACACAATACAGTTCAATTGTTTTATCACATTCTCCATTTCATAGTTTGCCCAACTTCCTAAATGGTCTTTTAAAAATCTGTATATACAAAGGCTCACTCTTTGTGCTTTAAGATTCTGTGGGTTTTAACGCGTACACAGTGCCTTCCTATTTCTTTCTCTTTCTCTCTCATTCTTTCTCTCTCTCTCTCCTTCCCTTCCTTCCTTCCTTCCGTCCTTCCTTCCTTCCTTTCCTTCCTTTCCTTCCTTCCTTCCTCTCTTCCTATTTCCTTCTATTCCTCTCCCTCTTTCTTGCTGTAATGCTAATTTTCTAGTTTATATGCTAACAGTCTGTCAGGTTATTGAGTCAGTGCTATTATTACTATTATGAAGGTCACACTGTAAATATTTTGGACTTTTTGTTATTTATTCTCAACAATTTCTTTGTTACCATTAAATTGACCTTCCTCATTCTTTCAGAGGAAATTACTGTTACAGAAAAGGAAGGAGACAGTGGACATAAAAGGAAAAAAAAAAGATATCACATTCTGAGTTTTTAGGGAAAAAAAAAGACTTATTTTAGGAAAAATAGAGAACAATTCAGTGAATGTTTACTGTTGGGCGAGTTGTTGTTTTGTTTTTGTTCACTATCCCTTCCCAATTTCATAGTAGATAAGGTCCTTCAGGTTGTCGGTTGTCAAAAAAAAAAAGGAGATCATATGAAGAGAAAGCATGAGTTTTTGGTGGGAGTGACCTTCAGAAAATGGTAACATGCCCTGAAATCCCATACATAGTATAAGACATCTTCATAGCGGAGGGACAAAGTGATAGAATCCAAAAGAAAATCTGGATTCTGGAATCAAGAGTCCTTCATGTCCAATTACTTTGCTAACCAGCCAACCCTACAGAGATCTTTGGCCTCTAAAGAACAGGAGACTGAAGTATTGGCTGGGTTGGGATAAGATCTGGTACTATCGAAGACATATCTTAGTTCACAAATGGGGCTTGAGGAATAGTAACTTCATAGGTTACTATGACCAGACATAAATGTTGCAAATCCTGTAGACTGGAATATATAACTGAACAGGGCAGGATATAAATGGCTGAACTCAAGGCAGCAATGTGGAACAGAACTCTGTGGATGGCAGTGTTGAGGGAAGCCAATGGCTGAGGACCCACAGAATTGTATACTTCAGTGAAATTGTTAGGGAACCTGGACAGGATCGCCCAACAGAAGAACCAAGCGGCACTCGGAGATCTTGGAAGATAGGAGGTTTATTTAATGCTGGCGGGCTCAGAGGAGAGTGAGATCTCCAAAGGTCTGAGCCCCGAGCACAAACAAAGCAGGTAACTTACACACTTCTACTTCCACATACTTGGTACTTTTGGCATGTGCAAGAAGCAGGGCATGGAGAGGAACCCAGGTTGGCGCGTTCGGAAAGCAGAGCAGGGAGAAGAACCCAGAAGAGCCCCAGGGCAGGGGCTGGGACTCCTTTGCTGGCTCCATCGGCCGGCCATCTTAAGACACAGATTTCCCTTATCAAAATGAACATAGGACCAAATGTGCCCTCCAGGCAGGCACTCACCCTCGTTGGCATATCACAAGCTCAGGCCAAATTAATTAAATGTCTTAGTATAAGGATCAATTTGAGAAAGAATAACAGAGAGATTGAAAGTACAAAATCCTCAAAATCACTGTGTTTAATACTTTAAAATAATTGAATTTGACAGAGTCTACATGGAATTGATTAAAATTTCTATTATGTAGAAATGAGGGCGTGTGATACAAATTAAGTCCTGTTATATGAAAATAATGTTACATGTTTGCAATCTGAATTTGAGGTTTGTGAAAGTCATATCTCTACCCACCTTGTACTCTGCCTTTGATAATGAAATTGTTCAATGTTTGCTTTAGGTTTACTATATAAATTCATTTTTTATGGTGAGCTGACTTTTCTTCTGTATGCTTTGTGAAATGCTGACTGGATGTTTTTCCATTTAACCTTAGAAAAGCTTATCTCTCCAACTTGAGTGTCCTTTGTGTGTCTATGTGTTATGCAGTGATATTTCTCTGTCACATTGTGGCCAAGAGAAGGACTAAATCACATTATCTCTGACAGAGAGATTCACTTCCTTATTGAGGTTAGATCTGAAAATGGATCTCTCATGGTGCAGACAGGGTGCCTCCCCAAACAGAAACAAATTGCTCTTTAACCATTTCATACCCATTCTTGTAGCTGTCAACAATCCGATTTAGCAGACAATTGAGCAAACTTTCTATTTGTCTTGATGACTAACATGGTTGACTTCCACATTGTAAATTGAACTGAAGTTATGTTTTAAAAGAAGGGAACTATTCAGATAAGCTGTTCTCTGTCTCATATTTATATAACATTTTGCTAAGTTGCCCCCCCCGCAAAAAAAGTGTCAAGAGAATGTGGGATCTAAATATTTTAAATTTACAACACATGACTTTTAATTTGTTGAAATTAAAAACATGTCTTTTTATGATTGAAAGGCAGAATTTGTAAATAAAATTTGTAAATTTTGTCAATTTGTAGATAAAAATTATAGAAGAAAAATTACACAAAGAATATCAATTTAAGAAGCCCATGAGTTATATAATCTCATTAAAATGCTAATTAAAATGTGGAAAATCTGAAAATCTAGAAAAATAATTTACAATATCTCTGTCAGCCTGCAATAGTGTTCCAAATAAAGACTATGTTAAATCTAAAAAGTGGAGTAACACTTGGTATCATTTAAACAATTTTGTAGAAAAATTATAAATAATATATAAACAGACCAGTGTGTCATCTTAACTTAGGCTTTAAAAGAATGAGTCTTGATTGACTTTATTGTTAAAAATTTGGACCCACACATTCTCATCTATTTCTTTGATATGAATGAGAACATATATTCTATGTTTATTACAATATATCAGAGCCTTTTATTCATGCCACCAGCCTGTTGCCTCTTCTGTCATTAAAACAACACATTTATGGGCCTCAGGAATTGGCTATGAGAACGGAGACACTGATCTTTGCTTTCCAGTGTGTTACAAAATGTGCTGTGATATTGTGATTTATGATAAGAAATGTATATGCCCTCTTCATCACCATTTCTGGCACAGAGCCCCTAAAACTCTTGGAATTTCCCGGGATGAGAGCTAGTGTATCTCTTGTTATGTTAATGAGGGAATTTCTGGAGCGCATCTAAGGGTGGGAACTGCTGTCAGAAGAACCAACCAAGTGAGTAGAGGATTGGAACTTCTAGTCCCATCCCCCTGACCTCTGGGGAGAGGTGGGGGGTTGGAAATTGGATCAATCAGCAACGGCCAATGATTTGATCAATCAGGCCTACGTAATAAGGCCTTCATAAAAACTCAACAGCACTGGGTTTGGAGAGCTTTCAGGTTGGTGAACACGTGGAGACTTGGGGAGAGTGGGGTGCCTAGAGAAGCTCCATGCCCTTTCCCCATACATTGTCCTATGCATCTCTTTCATCTTGCTGTTTCTGAGTTATATTCACTTATAACAAACTGACGATTTAGTGAGTAAATTGGCTTCCTGAGCTTCTCCAGCAAATTAACCAAACTCAAGGAGGTCATGGGAACTTCTGATTTACAGACAGTCAGTCAGAAGTACAGGTAATGATCTGGGCTTGTGACTGGCATCTGAGGGGGTTGGGGGCAGTCTTGTGAGACTGAGCTCTCAACCTGTGGAATTTGAGGCTATCACCTGGTAGATAGGGTCAGAATTGAGTTGAATTGTAGCACACCCAGCTGGTGCTGGAGCATTTCTTGCTTAATGGTATAGGGGAACCCATTCCCAACACGTACATATAAGGAATTGAGTGCAGAACCAAAAAGTTGTGAGACATTTCTTTCCTATACAACATAATAAAGACTATACTTGGACCTTCAGTAAAGACTCAATTATAATACAGAATGAAGTACAATACAAAAAAAAAAATAATTTTAAATTACCACAAAGTTTACAGAATTCTAGTATGCTTTGCAAGGTACCTCGCTTATAAATCTCACCCTGCATTTAGAAGAACAAAGTCAGCTTGGCACCCACCTATGTTACATGTGAAGGGGAACATAATATACCACCCTAAAATATGCTATTTTGCCATATTGATCATTTTTAATTAAAAGTAGTTGAGCAAGAGATGGTGCAAGAAGGACACTCTGACCCTCCTTTGTACCTTGAAGGAGAAAATAAACTCCCATGTGAAAGGTACCCTCCATATAACAAGAGGATAAAATCATTCTTATCACCAGAAATAAGGCATTTAGGGTCAAGAAGGCTGTCTAAACAAGTCTTGTGGGGTGCCTATGTGGCTCGGTCTGTTAAGCGCCTGCCTTCAGCTCAGGCCATGATCCCTGGGTCTTGGGATTAAGTCCCACATCAGGCTCCCTGCTAAGTGGGGAGCCTGCTTCTCCCTCTGCCTCTGCTCCTCCCCCTGCTTGTGTTCTCTCTCTCTCAAATAAATAAATGAAACAAACAAGCCTTGTTACTTCACTAATTTCCTATCCCAAGTCCAAACTTCTTTGTCTTGTCAACTTTTCACAAATTTATTTCTTTGTGTAAAAGACACAAAAGTACCCTGCTATGGTCATTTCTTTGAGTCTCATATTTTTATGGGCTCCCATATATATATATATATATATATATATATATATATAAAATCAAATTTGTTTTTCTCCTGTCAGTCTGCCTTATGCCATTTTAGTTATTAGGCCAGCCAAAGAACCTAAAAGGGGAAAAAGGATTTCCCCCCCCAACATCAAAATTAGAAGTAATCTGAGTAAACACGTGTCTTTTCTCCCCAATTTTATTGAGATATTATTGACATATAACATCATGTAAGTTTAAAGTGTACAACTTGATGATTTGATACATATATATATATTGCAAAGTGCTTACCACAATAAGGCTAGTTAATATATCCATCACCTCGCGGGGTGCCTGGGTGGCTCAGTCGTTAAGTGTCTGCCTTCGGCTCAGGTCATGATCCCAGGGTCCTGGGATCGAGCTCCGCATTGGGCTCCCTGCTCTGCCAGGAGCCTGCTTCTCCCTCTCCCACTCCCTCTGCTTGTGTTCCCTCTCTCTCTGTGTCTCTCTCTGTCAAATAAATAAATAAAATCTTTAAAAATAAATAAATAAATAAATATATATATATATATATATATATATATATATATATATATATATCACCTCGTAAAATTACACTTTTGTTTTGTGGCGAGAACAAGCATGTGCCATGGCCACTGGACCAAAATGCCCTAGGTCCTAGGGAAACAGATTTTCTGTCAACCTTGTTTCAAAGGTTCCCCAGGATTCACCATGTCCCACACAGCTGACAGTGTGATCATCCATGTTTTCCAGGGAAAGCTGATATACACCTAATGAATTTGCCTATATGGTGCCAACAATATGGTTCTACCACAGTTTGATATCAGAACATTTTCTACAATTGAAATAATGAATCCTAAACAATACCAAAGTCTGTCATCAAATGTTTAAGTCGATTAGGTCTGCACAGAGCTCAATCTAGCTTCTTTTAGGTTTCGTCTCAAAAAAATCTAAAAAAATTTTGGTATCATGCTTGCCACATGGCCCAATTCTTATACAATGGAAAGATACCTGGTTTTACTTTCAGGCAGAATGCAAAAGCAGAAGTTAGTATGCACAATTAAACTAATACATATTACTGAAATATAGACTACATTGTTTTCATATAATATACTCAACACCCTGAAAATTTATTCTCATTTTTTGTGATTAATCATGACCCATTTTGCCAAAAGTGAAAATGCAGCAAAAAATAACAACTATCTGCAAAATTCTGCCACATAGTGGAATATATTTTTAACATGATTACTATTAGACTATTTAGAAAAGTTGGCAGCTTGTTCTAATGAGGCATTGGAAACCAAACTCTGTTCAAGTAATTTAATAATTTACTGACTTGGTCTTTGGATGTGGTAAACGATAACCCAGTCGACATTCCCTGAGGCCATTTTTTAAGAGAAGTATTGTTGGATAGAAGGGATCATTGCTGTCGTTATAATTTTACTATAACATTCTCTTAATTTCCTCAGGCAAACATAACTTACCTAGGTACTGCGGATTTCAAAAAAAAATTTTTTAATAAATTTTCATTGATCACTCTTTGGAAGTTATACTAAATCACTCTAACAACCTATGTTAACATCCACTGATCCTTGGAAAAAGTACAGTGATGTTATTCAAAGTTGAGTCTATATTTTGTAATTAAAATTTTGCTCAATCACTTAATATTGACTCAAGATTTGCCAATCTACCACTTTTTTAAAGCTGCCTTTTCCATTGTGAACAAATTTGGGTTTCTCATACTTTCTTTCTCAATTCTGGAGAAGACCTTAATTTAATAGTGTGCTGTTAAAAGTCAGGGCTGAATTAACTTCACTCCCCTGGACTGGCAATTAGAAGTAAAATAAATGTAATCCTAATTTCCAGTTGGCTTTAAATATTAAGGCAACTTCTGGTGGGAAATCTATTTCTTTTTTAAAATATAAAATCCTTTGAGAAATCAAGTTTCTCTCTGTGGCTTCCCACTAAATATAATTTCCATTTTTATTGCTCTAACAAACAAAAAAAAATGCATTCCTATCTTTTCTCCTCAAAATTTAAACAATTACACCCACTATAACTACTCAGCATACACTTATAAAAGTGTATGGATCTTTTTGTTTATTTTGCTTTGTTTTACCCGTATAGTTTACATTTTTTCCAGTTGGTTCCCACCTTTGACAACAAACATCTTTAGAAACCAAGTAACTGTTGGGCCATACTCCTACTGATATAGAGGAAAAATGAAAATGATATTTTTATAGTTTAACACTAGAGATCTTGTTTAAAATCTAGCTAAATTACAGTAACATCTTAACTATTACTTTAAAATCTCTTTTAATCTAATCTGAACTCTTTTTTTTAATACTGGTGGTAATTTGTCTAGCAGCAATAGAAACCTCATACAACATGTTCTCTCATTCCTGCATTGTTCTCTATCACTAAATCTGTGTAACAAAATACATTTTTTAAGGTCCAGCTCAACTGTCATATGTTTGATCTTTCCATTCTGATGAATTATTGTTCCTATATTACCAGTCCTGTGTGTTTGCATAACCAGTATATGCATACTTCTATTTCTCACTAAATTTTGACATTAGAGATGGTTCTATAATCACTTATTTATTTCACATAACTGTCACCTGTGGTAGCTAGTACAGTGTCTGGTACCTCATAGACTTTCCATATATATTCCATATATATATATTCCATATATATATATATGTATGTATATATATAGTTGAATTGAAATGAGCTCATATATTTATCCCTTCAGTCCCTCCTTTTCTTCCATATTTTCTAGAAATCTTCTATTTCATTCACTAATCTTTATTGAGGGCCCATTACCAGACTATGTTCAAGAGGGGAAGCCTATAACAGCACAGACATTTTTTTGCCCTGATTGGAATTCTGGTAAGTTCCTGTTGAGAAGATCAAATTACCAAATAAATTAACATTATAATTTTAGACAGAGATGATCAATCAGGTGGTCTGATTAAATATGGGGGGGGTAGACTTTGGGAGCAGGACAGCCTCTCCAAGGATATGACCTTGAAGTTGAGACCAGAATGGTTTTAAGGAGCCAACATGTGAAGGACTGATCTGAGACTACTCCAGACTCAGGGAATAATAATTGTCAAATGAAGTTGAGAATAAGCTTGAAATGCCTGAAGAGAGAAAGACTTCTTTAGTAGTATGCAAGCCTTATGCCAAAAAGAAGATAGTGCAGCCTTTCTCAATAGATTTTAAAAGGACTCATTGTCTCTGGTTTATCTCTGTGCTAACAAAGCCTAACACAGAGATGAGGACCTAGATTACATATTTAAACTAATTTAATTGGAAAAATAAAAAATAAAATAATTTAATTTGATTCTACGTAGAACCCAAACCTATACCCAAAAGCCAAAATAGCATATCTGTTTGGCAATATCATGCTCCCATCAGAGTTTTATGATATAAACACAGAACCCAGGATTTTGTTTTACATATAAAGTTTCTGTTGCATTTTTTCCAATTATAGAAAAAAAAAAAAAGATTAGTAAGTCCTAATCAATATGCTATCTCCAAAATTGCCTTATAATCACATTTTTTTTTAAAGATTTTATTTATTTATTTGAGACAGAGAGAATGAGAGACAGAGAGCATGAGAGGGAGGAGGGTCAGAGGGAGAAGCAGACTCCCTGCCGAGCAGGGAGCCCGATGCGGGACTCGATCCCGGGACTCCAGGATCATGACCTGAGCCGAAGGCAGACGCTTAACCATCTGAGCCACCCAGGCGCCCTATAATCACATTTTTTAAAGAAAGTATGCCTCTACATATAATTGTAAAAACATACTCGAATGTATTACATTAGGATAATTAAACTGAAATATTCTAGAATGTGACACTAAGTAGTTTTGTACTGCCCATGGCTTCAATTTCCTCATCTACAGACCATGGGAGCTGAAGAAAGTACTCTCTCATCTTTCAACTCTACAAATGTGTGCCTCTTTAACCATATTTTAGCAAAAAACTATGTTTTAACTATACACATATGTACTTATGTCCACATGTTAATATAAGAAATGCTGCATTCTTTGAAGAATCTTTTCTTAAAAAGAGCTACAATGGAGTGTTTAAAAGGAAATTGAGAATCATAGATTTCAACCATTCAGCCGTATTGAGAATTTAAACCTTTTTCAGTTATCTGTGTATTCAAAGCTATAGGTCTATGAATACTTGACAAAATAGATGAGTTGAGAAGCTCACCTTTAGCTCGTGTTTGACTATTCAAAATTACAACAGTTCCATCAAAAAAATTATCATATTAATTGTGTGGTCTGAAGGAGCCAATCATAAGACATTAAGGTAGTTATTGTAGACTTTAGGATACCCACGTATTTTCCTCCCTTATCTACATTTGTCTTCCTCAAATTTATTCATATATTCTGCCTTAAAATTTCCTTTTACTACAGAACATAAGACTTTTGACTTCAGTGACAGAAACCTCCAGGGAAGAGGGATACAATGTCTCAAAAACTTAAACTAAGAAGATCATTTCATACCCTGACTTCGTGGCTGTCACATTTTCCTCTTGGAGAGAGACCACATAACTTTTTACAAAATGAACTATTTCTGGATTCTTACTCTCCCTATCATTTAGTCCTCTTTTCCATTTGAAATTCTTGGAATAGTTATAAGGATAAAAACACCCACAGTCCAAACCTCGCTGACAATTGCTGTAATTCTGCTACTGTGAAAAACTTTGTCTAAGTTTCAAATATCACCTCTTCAGTTTCTGGTGGGCTGATGTACAACAGTTTGTGTACCACATGCTGAATACCAAGACTTTTTTGGCCTTTTTGCTAATTGGAGAGACATGGCATTTCACCCTCATCCTGGACCCAAGGCTCCATTTCATTTCTTATACATTTTTTGCCTAAGCATTAAAAATTGCTTTAAATCAATAATTATATATAATATTATAATATATATTATATATACGGATCATACAGCTAAACAGCAAGGCATTCATTTTCATGTCTTTTTTTTTCCTTCCTTCTTTCCTTCTTTCCTTCCTTCCTTCCTTCCTTCCTTCCTACCTTCCTTCCTTCCTTCCTTCCTTTCCTTCCTTCCTCCCTTCCCTTTTTCTGTCTCCCCCCCCAGTTTTTATTAACAAAATGTAAAACCTAACTTTTTAATTTTTAATTTTAATTTTGCCAGAAAACATCTGCTATTTATTTTCCTGTTTCCTCTCAGAAAAATTATCATCCTTTTATTCTTAGCATAAATGTAAGTTTCATGCAATATTTTATTTTTCAATATTTCCTTTTAAAGCTTTCTCAAGTGGATTGAGTCTGTTAATGACTATTAAACTCAAGTTTTCACTCCCAGAAAGTATACCACATGTGAAAATTGGTACTCAAGAATAGTAAGAACAGAGTCACCACTGTTAATATGTGTCAACAGATTTTTCTACTATAAAACCTAGGGTGTGCCTTTATGTTACAACTCCAGACCTGAAGCTTAGTGGGAATGAATAATTTGGAAAACATTTTTGAAAGGCATTTATAAACAATAAAAATGAAATCACGCCAGTTGTGGAGTTAACAACTTAGTTTTATTGTGTAACTAGTTGTGCCCTGGTTAAGAACAAGGACTCTGGAACCTGGAGTTGAAATCTCAGCTTCAGGACCTAAAGCTAGCTATACACTACTGTACAAAGTAGGAAGCGTCTCATTGTTTCTGTTTCTGCTTTTGGTAAATGGAGTTTTATCACTAATTATAATTATAATTTACCACTATAATATTAATTATACATATATATTTTATACACATACACATATATAGTGACTAGTAGGTGTTCAGTCTGTGTGTGGGGGGGGAGGGGTTTCCTCAACACTGGGCAGATGAGACCAACGGCAGTTTGTTACCCACAGATAGTCACGGCCTCGGGGAGAAAGATACTGTTCCTCCTTACAAGGCCATTCACGGGTGCACCAAAACAGGTCCTTTCTTGTGGGGTGAGCTGGATGGTGCAACTCAATCCAGTTCAGTCCACTCCTTACATCACTCAGAATCACAGTATACATTTGGGATGAGCTCCTTCAAGATTCCACTAGGCCTCTCTTCCTAGGGAAAACCTAGCGGAAGTACTTTAGTGTGACTGCATCTCCTAGCTTCTGTGGCTCTCAGTAGGGCCTCACCTGATATTCATCACCTACCTCCCCTCCTACTCTTCTTCAGATTTTCTTCTCCCACTGTTGCAACTTCTGATTGGCTGGTGACTTACCTATGAGCATTTACTTACCCCTAATTATTATTGCTACCATTAAACCAAATTAAAAGGTATGGAGATGAGACAGAACATGTAATTTTTTAAAGAAATGATCCACAAACATCTATACATATATTTATTAGAGTTCAAAGGTTTACTCAGGCATTAAAAAAAATGGGAAAATGGGAAAGTAATTTTAAAGCAAGGAAGGAAGGGTAGAAGGAAAGGGGAAAAAAAAAAAGGATCATCAGTTTTCTTAGGCCTTCAGAGCATTAATGTATTGCAGCTTAACATGTTTAGTTGTTGAGTTTCTTTCCTACCAGTAAGAAGTGCCTGAACAATATACATAACGCAAAGGCATTATGTCACATCCTCATGAAAAGGTTTGGCATATTCTATATATGTACTTTATAAAACAGACTAAATATGTAAGTGGAACTACAAAGAGACACTTAAGCTTTTTGATCTGGGCATTAAATTCTCAGGAAAAGTGATTTAGTTTTCTTAATAGGAGTCTGTTCATTACATAAGACCAAGCTGAGAAGTGCTGGTGTATTTTTTTCATCCTCAGTGATATATTGTGGTATTCCACTGATAGTAAGTAAAGTATCTCCTGCTGTGACAAGCATTGATCTTATTTTTCCTTTGAGACTCTTAACAAGCCAAACTGTAGCTTCCTAAAATATTCAGCTGGAGCACTGGTTTGTCAGAACTATAAGTTAACAAGAAATTTACTTTTATTCTCCCATGGAAAAATAAAACACAATTAGTATTCTCCATGTATTTACTGATTACATAATTGCTTTATCAGCTAAATGACTGAGTGATCCAAGAATTGAAGCCAAGATTCTTTTTCATTTTATTTAAGCAAGTGTGTGTTTTTGTCTAGAGAGAAGAATAACATGTTCACACATGACAAAATAAAACTAGGAAAAGGAGCAAAATTGAGAAAATTACATAGCTCTAAATCTATCATGAAATGATATTTTAATGCATAGTTTTAAAGTTATTTTACACATATATATGAAATTAAAAAGTCTGCCTAAATAATAAGAAAGCCAGAAAATATGTTTAAATATGTCTTTATTTTACTCACGCCATGCTTTTATGAAAATCATAAGTTAATACAATGATTAAAAGCAGAGAAGATACAATGTTTTTTGACCTGAAATTTAGTTAAGATATAATGTAATACAAGTTTACAGATAGTAATAGTTTTTTAAAATGCAATTATTAATGACATTTTGTCTGAGCCATTGTTATAAAAAGAAGAATATGCAAATACGCAAATACAAGAATATGCAAATGCAAGTCAAAACCATGAGATATTGCCTCATACCTGTCAGAAAAATCAGAAACACAAGATACAACAAGTGTTGGTGAGGCTGTAGAGAAAAAAGAACCCTCGTGCACTATTGTGGGAATGCAAACTGGTGCAGGCACTGTGGAAAATAGTATGGAAGTTCCACAAAAAATTAAAAACAGAATTACCATATGATCTAGTAATTCCACTGCTGGGTATTTACCCAAAGAAAATGAAAACACTAATTTAAAAAAAAAATATATGGACTCCTATGTTTATTGCATCATTGTTTACAACAGCCAAGATATGGAAGCAACCCAAGTGTCCATCCATAGATGAATGGATGAAGAAAATGTGGCTGGAAAATGTGGATGAAGAAAATGGAATATTAGTCATAAAAAAAATGGGATCTTGCCATTTGCAACAACATGAATAGGCCTATAGGGTATAATGCCAAGTGAAATAAATCAGTCAGAGAATGACAAATACCATATGATTTTGCTCATTTGAGAATTTAAGAAACAAAACAATGAAAGAAAGACAAAAAACTCTTGGGGCCAGAGGAGCAAGATGGCGGAGGAGTAGGAGACCTAAATTTCGTCTTGTCCCGGGAATTCAGCTACATAGGGATCAAATCATTCTGAACACCTATGAACTCAACAGGAGATCGAAGAAAAGAATAGCAGCAACTCTCTGAACAGAAAAGTGACCACTTTCTGGAAGGTAGGATGTGCAGAGAAGTGAATCTGAGGCGATATTCAGGAAGATAGGTGGCGGGGAAGGGGTCCTCCGTCAGCCGCTTCTGGCAAGTGATAGAGCAGCAGAGCACAAAATTGGAAATTTTAGAAGTCGGCTCCCCTGAAGGATGTCACTCCAGTGACTAAGCGGGGGGTGGTACCCCCGCTCTGACAGTGTGGTCTCAAGACCCTCAGGGTCTTCGGGCCCACCCAGGGATGCCAAAAAAAAAAAAGGGAGGGGCGCCTGGGTGGCTCAGTCATTAAGCGTCTGCCTTCAGCTCAGGTCATGATTCCAAGGTCCTGGGATCGAGCCCCACATTGGGCTCCCTGCTCCGCGGGAAGCCTGATTCTCCCTTTCCCGTTCCCCCGCCTTGTATTCCCTCTCTTGCTGTGTCTCTCTCTGTCAAATAAATAAATAAAATCTTCAAAAAAAAAAAAAAAAAAAGACCCTTGGGGTCATAGAAAGACCGGGGGTGCCTGAGTGTGGCAGAGCTCCCAGGTATCAGATCAGGGAAGCCGGCTGCAGAGACGGAGCCGAGGGGCAGGCTCTCAGCTCAGGGTTGCCATAAACCAGGATCTGCGGCACAGTCAGGCCACTGCTTCTCCGGCAGGGACCCAACAAGCGGCAGATCCGGGGAGACTCCCCTTCCTCCCCTGGGAGGAACCGTGCAGGAGCGCACCACAGGGATCTGCTGGGTTTGGAGACTCCACCCGGGGTCGGGTGCCAGAGATAGAAACGCGCGGTCACAGGCCGGGTGAGCATGGAGTACGGCCGGAGACCGGGGAGACGGGAGTGACTGACTGCTTTTCTCTGGGGGCACACTGAGGAGTGGGGCCCTGATTTCTTGGCTCCTCCGGGGTGGAGACTGGGAGGCCATTTTCACTCTCGGCCTCCAAAGGTGTACAGAAAGCTTGCAGGGAACAAAAGCTCCCGAGAGCAAACCAGAGCAGATTACTTAGCCCAGACCCAGCAAGGGCGGGGCAATTCTGCCTCCAACAAAGACATTTGAGAACCACGGCAACAGGCCCCTCCCCCAGAAGATAAGCAAGAACAGCCAGCCAAGACCAAGTTTACTGATCAATGAGAACGATCAATGAGAATGGCAGAACTCCAGCACTAGGGGAATACAGCACGCGTAGCATTCGTGGCTTTTTTTCCCCATGATTCTTTAGTCTTTCAAAGTTATTTTTTTTTAATTTTCTTTTTTTTCTTTTTCTATTCCTTTTTGAATTTTTCTTTTTCCCTTTTTCAACCGTCTTATCAATCCCTTTTTTAAAAATCTTTTTTATTTTTCATTTTTAGAGTCATATTCTATCCCTTCATTGTAGTTAACCTTATTTTTGGTATATATATAAGTTGTTTTCTCTTTAAAATTTTGGGATACAGTTTCTTCTAACAGACCAAAATATACCCTAAATCTCTAGTGTATGGCTTTGTTCTAGTCTCCTGCCTGATCACATTCTCTCCTTTTTTTTTTTTTAATTTCTTAAGTTGAAATTAAAAAGGCTATTAATGAGGTGCAATAAAAAATGGAGGCTCTAACTGCTAGGATAAATTAAGCAGAAGAAAGAATTAGTGATATAAAATACCAAATGATGGAGAATAAAGAAGCTGAGAAAAAGAGAGATAAACAACTACTGGATTACGAGGGCAGAATTTGAGAGATAAGTGATACCATAAGATGAAACAATATTAGAATAATTGGGATCCCAGAAGAAGAAGAAGAAAGAGAGAGAGGGGCAGAAGGTATACTGGAAACAAAATATAGCCCAGAACTTCCCTAATTTGGGGAAGGAAACAGGCATCAAAATTCAGGAGGCACAGAGAACCCATCTCAAATTCAATAAAAATAGGTCAACACCCCAACATCTAATAGTAAAACTTACAAGTCTCAGAGACAAAGACAAAATCCTGAAAGCAGCTAGGGACAAGAGGTCTGTAACCTGCAGTGGCAGAAACATTAGATTGGCAACAGACCTATCCACAGAGACCTGGCAGGCCAGAAAAGACTGGCATGATACATTCAGAGCACTAAATGGGAAAATATGCAGCCAAGAATACTGTGTCCAGCTAGGCTGTCATTGAAAAGAGAAGGAGAGATAAAAAGCTTCCAGGACAAATAAAAACTAAAAGAATTTGCAAACATGAAACCAGCCCTACAAGAAATATTGAAAGGGGTCCTCTAAGCAAATAGAGAGCCTAAAATCAACATAGACCAGAAAGGAACACAGACAATATACAGTAACAGTCACCTTATAGGCAATACAATGGCACTAAATTCATATCTTTCAATAGTTACCCTGAACGTAAATAGGCTAAATGCCCCAATCAAAAGGCAAAGAGTATCAGATTGGATAAAAAAAACAAGACCCATCGATATGCTGTCTGCAAGAGACTCATTTTAGACCGAAAGACAACCCCAGATTGAATGTGAGGGGGTGGAAAACAATTTACCATGTTAATGGACAGCAAGAGAAAGCTGGGGTGGCAATCCTTATATCAGACAAATTAGATTTTAAACCAAAGACTATATTAAGAGATGAGGAAAGACACTATCTCATACTTAAAAGGTCTACCCAACAAGAAGATCTAACAATTATAAACATCTATGCCCCTAACATGGGAGCAGCCAATTATATAAGCCAATCAATAACAAAAGCAAAGAAATACATCGACAAAAATACAATAATAGTACGGGACTTTAACATCCCCCTCACTGAAATGGACAGATCATCTAAGCAAAAGATCAACAAGGAAATAAAGACTTTTTTTTTTTAATTTTATTTATTTATTTATTTGAGAGAGAGAGAATGAGAGACAGAGAGCATGAGAAGGAGGAAAGTCAGAGGGAGAAGCAGACCCCCTGCTGAGCAGGGAGCCCGATGCGGGACTCGATCCCGGGACTCCAGGATCATGACCTGAGCCGAAGGCAGTCGCTTAACCAACTGAGCCACCCAGGCGCCCGGAAATAAAGACTTTAAATGACACACTGGACCAAATGGACTTCACAGATATATTCAGAACATTCCATCACAACCAACACCAAAGAAATACAAACAATTATAAGCAACTATATGCCAGCAAATTAGATAATCTGGAAGAAATGGATGCATTCCTAGAGATGTATCAACTACCAAAACTGAACCAGGAAGAAATAGAAAACCTGAACAGACCCATAACCACTAAGGAAATTGAAGCAGTAATCAGAAATCTCCCAACAAACAAGAGCCCAGGGCCAGATGGCTTCCCAGTGGAATTCTACCAAACATTTAAAGAAGAAATAATACTTATTCTTCTGAAACTGTTCCAAAAAATAGAAATGGAAGGAAAACTTCCAAACTCATTTTATGAGGCCAGCATTACCTTGATCCAAAAAACAGACAAAGATCCCATCAAAAAAGAGAATTACAGACCAATATCCTTGATGAACATGGATACAAAAATTCTCACCAAAATACTAGCCAATAGGATCCAACAGTACATTAAAAGGATTATTCACCATGACCAAGTGGGATTTATTCCTGGGCTGCAAGGTTGGTTCAACATCCACAAATCAACAAATGTGATACAATACATTAATAAAAGAAAGAACAAGAACTGTATGATCCTCTCAATAGATGCAGAAAAAGCATTTGACAAATTACAGCATCCTTTCTTGATCAAAAGTCTTCAGAGTATAGGGATAGAGGGTACATACCTCAATATCATACAAGCCATCTATGAAAAACCCACAGCAAATATCATTCTCAATGGGGAAAAGCTGAGAGCTTTCCTCCTAAGGTCAGGAACACGGTAGGGATGTCCACTATCACACTACTATCCAACATAGTACTAGAAGTCCTAGCCACAGCACTCAGACAACAAAAAGAAATAAAAGGCATCCGAATTGGCAAAGAAGAAGTCAAACTCTCACTTTTTCCAGATGATATGATACTTTATGTGGCAAACCCAAAAGACTCCACCCCAAAACTGCTAGAACTCATACAGGAATTCAGTAAAGTGGCAGGATATAAAATCAATGCACAGAAATCAGTGGCTTTCCTATACACCAACAACAAGACAGAAGAAAGAGAAATTAAGGAGTTGATCCCATTTACAATTGCACCCAAAACCATAAGATACCTAGGAATAAATCTAACCAAAGAGGCAAAGGATCTGTACTCAGAAAACTATAAAATACTCATGAAAGAAATTGAGGAAGACACAAAGAAATGGAAATACGTTCCATGCTCATGGATTGGAAGAACAAATATTGTGAAGATGTCAGTGCTACCTAGAGCAATCTACACATTCAATGCAATCCTTATCAAAATACCATCCACTTTTTTCAAAGAAATGGAACGAATAATCCTAAAATTGTACGGAACCAGAAAAGACCCCGAATAGCCAGAGGAATGTTGAAAAAGAAAAGCAAAGCTGGTGGCAACACAATTCCAGACTTCAAGCTCTATTACAAAGCTGTCATCATCAAGACAGTATGGTACTGGCACAAAAACAGACATATAGACCAATGGAACAGAATAGAGAGCCCAGAAATGGACCCTCAACTCTATAGTCAACTAATCTTCGACAAAGCAGGAAAGAATGTCCAATGGAAAAAAGACAGTCTCTTCAACAAATGGTGTTGGGAAAATTGGACAGCCACATGCAGAAGAATGAAACTGGACCATTTCCTTAACCACACACAAAAATAGACTCAAAATGGATGCAAAACCTAAATGTGAGAGAGGTGTCCATCAAAATCCTAGAGGAGAACACAGGCAGCAACCTTTTCGACCTCAGCTGCAGCAACTTCTTCCTAGAAACATTGCCAAAGGCAAGGGAAGCAAGGGCAAAAATGAACTATTGGGACTTCATCAAGATAAAAAGCTTTTGGGGCACCTGGGTGGCTCAGTCGGTTAAGCGGCTGCCTTCGGCTCAGGTCATGATCCCGGGGTCCTGGGATCGAGCCCCACGTCTGGCTCCCTGCTCGGTGGAGAGCCTGCTTCTCCCTCTCCCTCTGCCTGCCACTCTGCCTACTTGTGTGCTCTCTATCTCTCTGTCAAATAAATAAATAAAATCTTTAAAAAAAAAAAAGATAAAAAGCTTTTGCACAGCAAAGGAAACAGTCAACAAAACCAAAAGACAACAGACAGAATGGAAGAAGATATTTGCAAATGACATATCAGATAAAGGGCTAGTATCCAAAATCTATGAAGAACTTATCAAATTCAACACCCAAGGAACAAATGATCCAATCAAGAAATGGGCAGAAGACATAAACAGACATTTTCCAAAGAAGACATCCAAATGGCCAACAGACACATCAAAAAGTACTCAATGTTGCTCGGCATCGGGAAATCCAAATCCAAATCTCAATGAGATACCACCTCGCACCAGTCAGAATGGCTAAAATTAACAAGTCAGGAAAGGACAGATGTTGGCCAGGATGTGGAGAAAAGGGAATCCTCCTACACCATTGATGGGAATGCAAACTGGTGCAGCCACTCTGGAAAATAGTATGGATGTTCCTCAAAAAGTTGAAAATAGAGCTATTGTATGACCCTGAAATTGCACTACTGGGTATTTACCCCAAAGATACAAATGTAGTGATCCGAAGGGGCACATGCACCCCGATGTTTATAGCAGCAATGTCCACAATAGCCAAACTATGGAAAGAGCCAAGATGTCCATTGACAGATGAATGGATAAAGAAGATGTGCCATATATATATATACACAATGGAATATTATGCAGCCTCAAATAAACATGAAATCTTGCCATTTGCAATGACGTGATGGAACTAGAGGGTATTATGCTAAGCAAAATAAGTCAATCAGAGAAAGACATGTATCCTATGATCTCACTGATATGAGAAATTCTTAATCTCAGGAAACAAACTGAGGGTTGCTGGCGTGGTGGGGGTTGGGAGGGATGGGGTGACTGGGTGATAGACATTGGGGAGGGTATGTGCTATGGTGAGCACTGTGAATTGTGTAAGGCTGATGAATCACAGACCTGCACCTCTGAAACAAATAATACATTATATGTAAAAAAAAAAGAAGATAGTAGGAAGGGAATGATGAAGGGGGGAATCGGAGGGGCAGATGAACCATGAGAGACTATGGACTCTGAGAAACAAACTGAGGGTTCTATAGGGGAGGGGATGGGGGGATGAGTTAGCCTGGTGATGGGTATTAAAGAGGGCACGTACTGAATGGAGCACTGGGTGTTATAAGCAAACAATGAATCATGGAACACTACATCAAAAACTAATGATGTAATGTATGGTGATTAACATAACATAATAAAATTAAATTAAAAAAACAAAACAAAACAAAACAAAACAAAAAAAAAAACAAACTCTTGGACAGAGTAGATGGCAGAGTCGAAGGATCCTCAGTTCACCTTGGCTCATGGACACATCTAGATAACAGCCGTATCAGTGCAACTAATGCAGAAAAGGACACAAGGACTGGAAGAACAGACTTTCCACAATGGTAGAGATGAAGCCACATCTGGAATGGCAGAAAGGGCTTAGCCTGGGTCAGGAACCAAACTCCTGCTGAGACTAACCACAAGTGGGAGGGACACCACAAGCAGGAGGGACACCACAAGCATGGAAGAGGGACAGGACCAGACCCCCCATCAGGCACCCCAGACTTGAGGGACCTGCACTGGGGAGATGAGTCCCTGTAACATTTGGCTTTTAAAGCCCTGAGACTTAACTTTGCAAGTTTTTACAATTGCGGAGCTTAACTCCAGTTACTTCAAAAATCAGTAGATTTAGCTCTGGAAGAGCTGGGAGTGGGGAATAGGAGACTGAGTCTCTGAAGAGACATAACAAAAAAAAAAAACAAAAACAAAAACAAAAAAAAGACAAAACAAAGAATACAAATGTTCGGAGCTCCAAAAATTACTGCATTAAATAACAAGTAAATAAATAAATGGTTTAAGAAAATTTCAAACTTTGCAATGGAAATCCATTCTAGAATGACATATTTCAATTTTCCTCAAACTATAATAATATGATACATTTTCATATTCAAATTTGAGAACATACCAGCATTAACTCTATCCCTTGAAACTATGTATGTAACTAAATCTATTCAATTTGTATTTCTGAATAAGTTATTCAGTGGTTATGGAAGTAAATATAGAAAAGAAGTAAATCGAACAGATTAGTTAATCCTTTCATTCAGACTTAGAAAGTATCATTTAAAATCATATTAGAAAGAAAGCCTACATTTACAAGCAACTCAAGAATAAGAAAGGAAAAAGTTTCCATGATATAAGTAACCACAACCAACATCTAAAATGTATCATGTGTCATCAAACCTTTTATTTACTTTTAAACTATTTTCTTCTGACCCTTTTGTGAAAATGCTATTCTCTGCCTTTTACTCACAGAATACAGGCTCTAAATCAACTTCTCTTTTATTGGAATCCATATGTTGCACCTTAAATTTCTATCCTTTGAAGAAAAACTTCCCATTGCATGTTACATTTGCTTTAGAGACATTAGTAACACCACACGCTAAATTGTCTTCATTCAATCAGGAAAATCTCAGGACTAGCAAGAATATATTCATTTAGTTGAGCACGGGAAATGCCCCAAATATTTATGCATTAGAATAAACATATTTCCCTTTATAATATAAGGGCTTGTAATTCCAACTTTGACTCCAAAAGAATTAAATAAAACTGTATCCATTTTAGCAAAGAAAGAAAAATAAGAAAATCAATTTCTCCCTTTCTGGATAGTTCATAAGAAGAGAACCTTCCTTGTCAATCACCCAAACAGGTGTTTGGTACAAGAAATTGCATATCCACCCATGTGACTGGGAATTCATTCACAGTGTCCCTTGTGAATTTTTTGTTGTTTTTGTTTTGGCAAATAAATATCAAAAATAAATCATGAACTAAATATCCCCTACCCTGACTATAAAAATTCCAAACAGTCTAAATCCCACAGAAGGAAGACAAGATTTATGCAATCTATTCATGGAAAAAGCTATAGCCCCTGTTTCAGAGTAGATCAGAAGGTTTTGACAGTTTGGTTCCAAGAGTTGCATGAAATTGTAACTAACATAAATTTAACATAATGTCTCATCTACACAGTCACATATAATGCTTTAGACATCTTGTTTGTTACATGTGGGTAAATTGGAAACACTATATGGCTGATTTTTCTAGTAATTCTTTGTGGGTGTTCACATTTCTTATGTGGTGGGATTCCTAAATACAATTTATGGCTTTTGGAGTATTTCTATTTTAACACAAAATCTTCTTGTAAGATTAACAAAATTTCAATGTTTTCTTGATTAAAAAACAAAAGAATTATTTTTTTTATTTTAAGAAGAGATTAATAGCATCAAGTTTTATGATTATTTTTCCCATTTTATGGAGTCTATGCTAAGGGTTATTTGATTTATGCAATCTGTATTCCATGATTTTTCTTTTGGTATGTTTATCTGTGTATATATATTTACATATACATATATATATACACACACATATATATACACACACATACATATATGCATACATACATATATAGATATATAAAACTCACCTAAAATTTTATGTAAAGAATTTTTTTCTCCAGTTATACTTTAGAAAATGTCTAGTATTATTTGCAGATAAAAGTAGGTATATTACATTAAGAGTTGATGTATATCTTTGAAGTCCATTTATATAATAAATAATTAGCATATGCTATTACATAGGTGTGATTATATAATATACAGCCCATAATTTATTTTGTCTTTTTTATTTTACTTTTTTTAAAGATTTTATTTATTGGAGAAAGAGAGAGCAGGGGTGGGGGATGGGGAGGGGCAGAGCAAGACGGGAGAAAGAGTCTCAAGCAGACTCTGCACTGAACATGGAGCCTGACATGGGGCTTGATCTCCTGACCCTGAGATCACGACCTTGAGATCTCAACCTCAGCCAAAATCAAGAGTCAGATGCAAAACCGACTGCACCACCAAGGTGCCCCTATTTTGTCTCTTTTAATTCACTTCAGTTTAGTGTAAAAAAGATTAAATGAATGCAATAATGCAAAATTCTAAATAAAGAAATAAGATATATTTCCCAATATCTTATTATCAGCAGTTCAATTCAAAATAAGAATTTCACCTAAACTTAGTTACTAATTACAGATGATTTTTTATATTAGTCTTATCAAAGTCACTCTTTAAAAGCAAGAATAACCACAGCACAAATATTGAATGTCTCATATTTGCAAGTTTTCCAGAGTTATGCTAATTTCATTTTATTTTTCAAACTAAAAAAGAAGCAGATAATGTTTAAAAATAGTAATTCAATCAATTGCCAATCATGTGGCGTTCACCATTCAATTACTTTACTTTCAATGTAAAAAAAAAAGTCACTCTTAATTGTTTCAAGCTATATTTACAACTAGTTTTGTTTCATGAAATTAAATGATTTGATATGGAAAGGAAAGTCCGAAGACAGCATCATATAGATATTTATCTCCTTTAGCTTAACATAGCTAAATTAACTCTCTCTACTCACACTTTTCTCTAAACCATTCCCAAATATTTCTGCCTATTTACCCTCCTTCAGGTTACTCTCAACAATTTCTTTCCTGGAGGTGTTTGCAAAGAAATCTGTTAAGCAACTCCAACTGAAAGCAAGATTGACAACCACCATTCAGAGTAAACTGGTAATATTAGTCTACCTTTAGATATTATTTTTAAGGGACATCATTCAACTCATGTCAATTGAGAATGCATATGAAACATAAAAAAACATGCTGAAACATGTTTTGCTTTTACTCAATGGGCTAATTATCAGCATCTGAAAGCTGACTAAACAGAAAGTCCTGTAATCAGATTGAATTATTTCCACACTTTAAATAGAAACTTAAGGTATTACTTTTATCTATATTTTTATCTAAATTATGGACCAAAAACAGATAAAATTCATTCTTTTTTTTCTTTTTTCTTTACATTCAATTAATTCACATATAATGTATTATTTGTTTCAGGGGTACAGGTCTGTAATTCATCAGTCTTTTTTTTTTTTAAGATTTTATTTATTTATTTGAGACAGAGAGAATGAGAGAGAGAGCACATGAGAGGGGGGAGGGTCAGAGGGAGAAGCAGGCTCCTTGCTGAGCAGGGAGCCCGATGCGGGACTCGATCCACGGACTCCAGGATCATGACCCGAGCGGAAGGCAGCCGCTTAACCAACTGAGCCACCCAGGCGCCCTAATTCATCAGTCTTATATAATACCCAGTGCTCATTACAACACATGCCCTCCCCAATGTCCATCACCCAGTTACCCCATCCCTCCATCCCCCTCCCCTCCAGCAACCCTCAGTTTGTTTCCTATGATTAAGAGTCTCTTATGGTTTGTCTCCCTCTCTGGTTTCCTCTTGTTTCTTTCATTCTTATCACAACTCTTGTAAATGAGAAGTTTTATGAAAGCCAATATTCAACAAATGAAATATGATGGATTCCTTATAGTTATCAGTGCATGTCTTAGCTAATAATATTGATTTTACTAACATTTTTTAGAGATTACTAAATCTAGACAATGGGCTAAATATTTTACCTGTATTATTTATTTCTTATCACAATTGTATGGAAAGTAAGATGAACACCCTTGTCTGAAGCAAGAAATATAATGTGATATGTTAATAGCTATATTTGCAAAGTTCTAAGAAGTTACTATTTCATCTGTGTCATAATGGCTGTCACAAATACATATAAAATATTATGACCAATTTTCCAAGATTCCTAATTTTGAAGTATGAGGTTAAATGGAATTTAGAAATAAAGGAGAGTCCAAGGTAGCTATACAAATTTTAAATATTCTCTTGATATACCCAATTCTTTTAGATTCTCTCTTCCATTGGAGTTAAGGTAAACATTACAAACCAAACCAAGGAGATGACAGAATGAGGGTGAGGGTGAGAGAGAGAGAGAACAGGATTGGACTATCAGTGAATAAGCAAACTTAAATAAAAACAAGGACAAAAGAAAAGCAAAGGGTAACTCTACATTGTTATAACTCTATTTCATTTAATATGGAATAAATAGTGCAAACCCTTATTTTGTGGGTAGCATTACCCAAAATAAATCTAGAAGTTTCAATTTGCTACACAACAAATTTGTCAAAATCACTTAATGTCTTTTAGAAATAATATGGCACAGAGACTATATGTCAATTCTATTTTACTTTATTTTTGTTAACTACTCTAGCAATCTTTAAAGACATTTAAAATGTGTTTACATGTAAGTTGTGGGAAATAAACCACTGCAGATCAGCTGAATTAATATTCATTTATTAGAAAGCCATCACTATAAAGCATGCAAAATGACCAAAATAAATGTGTATGTAGAAACTGATTTCTTAATGGCTTACATTTATTTTCCTTTAAAAAAGTGAAGGTAACTGACAAACCATGGGTCAAAACATATCTGAAGAATATATATACATTGTAGTGGTTGATCAACAAATTCTTGAATTGTCCCATCTAAATTTGAATTTGGCTCCCTCAACTGATGGCTCTGTTAATTTTGCAAGTTAGGAAACTTCTCTGTCTCATTTTCTTCACCTATAAAAATCAAATGATAATAGTGTTTACTTTATAGGGTTGTTCTGAGAATGAAATGGGATAATGTATGGAAAGTATTTAAAACATAGCCTAGCATGAAATAGATTTTGCTCTTATTATATAAATGACAATATGAAAAATAATAATAATGTTTACCTAAATATTATATTTTGATTATGACATGACTTGTTTTAAATTTTTAAAAGATTTACAAAAATATGTTTAGGATTCCAGGTAAAACTGATATTCCTAATTCATAATGCTACCAAAGACTTACATGTTTCTTACTTGTTTAGGGAGAGTTTTTACCCTACTGTGAAATCTAAAATATAAAATGAAACTATATTATCTTCCAATATGTTCATTTATTATATGATATTTTGATTTTTCATCCAAAACATCATAGTAACTATTACATCATTGTTGAAATGTATTTAGGTTTTATTTTTAAGCTTCAATAAAATTACAGATCCTTACATACTTGCACATGTATAAATACATATATATATTTAATTTATTTTTATTTTTTATTTTTATATATATGACTCAAATTCAAATGTTAGAATTGTATTAATATAAGATACAGCATTTTTCAATCTTCTCAATGCTATTTTTCAGCGAGCATTGTTTATAAAAAAACAAAACAAAACCAAAAATTCTTCTTCAAAATGCTCTGCTATAATATTCATTTATATAGCTCACTCCTTGTACTTTCGCTTGTCTACATTCATATTTATTAACCTGTTCATCTTTGTCTATGACATTAGATTCTATTTCTGACCAATTTTCACTCAACCACCTTGTAGTTGAAAATTTCCTCTATAAAAATTTCCAAAATTTAACCCCAACAACTTTTTATTTTATTACCTCAGTACCTGATACTGAAACAGGAAGGTCCAATTATAGTTTCAATATGCTATTGAGTTCTACCTAAAAATTCATTTTTCTATTTATATTATATAAGTATCATAAGTCTGGTTCTGCCCTGTGATTATTAGTCAAACAGTGAAATCAGAATCTCATAATCTATTGTAGGCTGATACAGAATTCACAAACCAAAGTCAGACTTGGTAGTTGTTTATTTTTTTTTTTTCCCCAGAAAGGGCAGTTCCCCCACAAACCCATTTTTACACATACTCTTTAGTTTTTTAAATTACTGAGATGACATTTTCACATATTCTATTCTCTGCATAATCTTCCACTATCTTCCTAACTAAAACTTTCCTGACAAACTGGAAGGAGTTACATAGAAATACTTGTGTTATCACTGCCAATCAGGAGTCCTCAAAACTGTCAAGATGATGAAAAAACAAGTGAAGTCTGAGATTCTGTCACAGCCAAAGAGGAGCCTAAGACATGGCAGCAAAATGCAATGTGATATTCTCAGTGACATCATGGAACAGAAAAAGCACATGAGGCTAAAACTAAGGAAGCCTGGGGCGGAAATGGACTTAATTATGTATCAATGTTAATTTATTTGAAAATAGATTAAATAAAATACTGAGTGATGCTCTCTCCTTCCATGAATTAAACAAAACTACAATTGTGACATTGGTTTCTCAATAGTAGTCAAAATGGTTGAATATGTCTTCTCCGGGTTGGCTTCTGTGATACTCTCTTTTTGTGTGAGATTACATCCCTGGCTATTTACATTCGGTTTGCTTTCTGGCTTCACCTCCTTTCCCAAATAAATAATAGTTGGTTTCCTCAGGAGTTCATCATGGATTTTCTACTTTTCTGTCTTTGCCTTATTTCCTTAAAATATACCATTAACACAATTTAAATAACGTATGTCTTCTTTTGACACAAAAATTATACATCCAACTCAAACCACTTTTTTGCCTCAAAAATCACATATAAGTATCTATATGCATGACCTACATACAATATAGTAATGTGTTCAAAACAGAACTGTCAATTTGCTCTCCAAAATCTTCCCCTTTTCTAACATATTTGCCTAATCAGAATGATTTGATATCAGCAGCTACTTAAGTTACTTCCACTGGACAGATTCAAGTGATCTTCAATAAACCTCTTTCCCTCACCACCCAACACATCCAGTCTGTCAACAAGATATGACATTTTATGTCCACAGTGTAATTCTGTTCCACCTATATCTTTCCCTCTTGCTTGATATAATCTTATCTCAGACACTGTCATTTCTCTTCTTCATTATGTCAACAATCTCGTAAGAGGTTTCTGTTTGTTTTTCTCCAATGTTGGATCTTCCTATCCATTTTTTAAAATAACTGTTTTAATTTAGAATAATTTTAGTTTTACAGAAGAGTTGTGAGGATATTAGAGAGAGTCCCATGTACCCTCACCCATTTTTCCCTATTATTAATGTCTTACTTTAGTGTGATATATTTCTCAAAATTAATGAACCAATATTGAAATGTTGTTATTAACTGAAGTCCATACATTATTCAATTTCCTTAATTTTCACCTAATGTCCTTTTTTAAGTTCCAGGATCCCATATGGGATATCGTATTACATTATATAGTCATGTCTCCTTGGGCTCCTCTTAGTTGTGACAAGTGATTTCTCAGACTTGTTTTTTTGATAACCTTGACAGTTCTGAAGCGTACTGGTCAGGTATTTTATAGAATGTCTTTCAATTGGCATCATCTAGTACTTTTTTCATGTTTTACTGGGGCTATGGGTTTGGGGAGGGGATCACAGTGCAATTCTCATCACATCACATTAAGGATTCACACTTTCAATATGATTTAGGATTGTTGATATTAATCTTGGGCACCTAGATGAAAAAGTGCTTCTCAGGTTTCTCCATTATAAGATATTCACCCCCCACCCCACTCCTCATGGAAGAAAGTCAGTATGTACAGCCCACGTTTAAGGAATAGAAAGTTATGTTTCTTCTCTTTGAAGGCAGAATGTCTCCATAAATTATTTGGGATTTTTCTGCATAGGATATCAGTCAATTATCCCTCATTCATTCATTCACTTATTCAATCATTTATTTACAGCAATATGGATTCCTACCCATTTTTGCACTTAGTTTCAAAAATTATTTTTTTAAATGCAGATAGGGCAATAACTTCTCTCTTCCCAGCATGAAATATTTTAATGGCTCTCAATTGAACCCATTATTTATCATACACTGCTCTCTCTCTCTTTTTTTTTAAAGATTTTATTTATTTATTTGAGAGACAGTGAGCATGCATGCACACAAGCAGGGGAGAGGGGCAGAGAGAAAGAAGCTGACTCCCCACTGAGCAGGGAGCCTGACATGGGGTTCAATCCCAGGACCCTGAGATCATGACCTGAGCTGAAGGCAGACACTTAACAGACTGAGCCACCCAGGCACCCTTACACTGAACCTAACTACTGAACAGGTTGAAACCTAACACTTTTTTATCTTTCTAGTAGCATTTTCTTTTCCTAAAGACTTCTGCATGTTATTAGCTTTGCATGAATACTGTTCAAACCATTCTCTCTGTAGCCTCTAAATACTGTCTTAAACATCATTTTTCTGGGAATTATTTCCTGACCTATGTATGTCAATTACCCTTTTGATGTGTCAAAATTTCTATGACAAGTGTAAGTTATTTTCTCTGTTACACATTCACATACTATTTTCTTTTGAAAGCTCATACAAAATGCAATTAAAAGAACTGACTGGTTGGGGCGCCTGGGTGGCTCAGTTGGTTGAGCGACTGCCTGCGGCTCAGGTCATGATCCTGGAGTCCCGGGATCGAGTCCCACATCGGGCTCCCTGCTCGGCAGGGAGTCTGCTTTGTCCTCTGACCCTATCCCCTCTCAGGTGTTCTCTCTCTCTCTCTCATTCTCTCTCTCTCAAATAAATAAATAAAATCTTAAAAAAAAAAAAAAAGAACTGACTGGTTAATTTAATTTTCAGTCTAGAATTCATTTTATTTTTAAGACTATTCTCATATCATAACATATTATATGTAAGGAAATTGTAGTCTCAAGTATGCATAAATATCAATACTGAGTGTTTTGCATACAAAAGAAAGTCACTTACAGAATTTCAGAATTTTTAATTGATGTATCCTTTTCTGGAAGATGTTGTCATATAATGATATGCCTCGTTAATGGAAGAGCCCTTTAAGACGTTGATGGTCTCAAGTTTTCTTTCAAAGTAAAAATAAAGTTTGGCTACTCCTTATTTGGTCCTATTGAACAATACTGTCAATGAAAGCAATATTCTTAAAATGGGTATTTCGCATTAAATTGTCAAAGGTTTCAAGTAGTCTTTCTTTACAAAGTTTACAGAATAAACATAAGAGAAGGAACAGTATTTTAATTGAAATGAAATCTCAACTTTCATACCTAGTATGTGTACATACGTAAAATATTTTATATTTTTTTCTGGAAGCAAGCAAATTAAAAGACTTGCATGTGCCATGGCTGTCATACAATCTGCTTGAATCCTTAGAGTTTTAACTTTCTTCTGTGTGGTAAAAGCACAACAAGGGAATTTATGTTTCTTTCTTTCTTCCTTCCCCTTCTCCTTCCTCTCTCACTTCCTTGTTTTGTCCTTCATTCCTGCCAGATGGCCTTTCTTTTAAGAAAGACCATTGTTATTGGAGATTTAAGAGAGTTTGGAAGCCTAAGTATTCAGTTCCAACTTAATACAAATTTTTCTTGGTGTTTTATCTTATATATTTTTTAAAAAATTACGAGTATACAAAATTTTTAAAAAATGAAAATACAGTGTAGGGATTTTACTGTGGCCTCACTCTAGGTACCACACTAAGGAAATTTAAAGTTATTTTAAAATATCAAAACTAAAAACACTTCCTGCAAACTCAGCCCAGATGTAGAATGTCCTTGATTTAGTTAAAATGAATCCTTTTTTTAAATAAGTGAAAGAAAGCATCGGTACTCTTTGACCAATCAGGAAAAGTGTTTGAAGCTGTGGTAATCAGTGTCTAAATTCAAGAGGCTTACATAGGTCGATAGGTAGGTGGATAGACAATAGACAGATATGAAATCCAGGAGTACTGAAACTTGAAACACAGAGGAATCAATTAGCTATGCGGAAGATAAAATAGAAAATACCATGAAAAATTGTACAGAAAATCTCAGCCGGCAGTTTATACACACTCAAACTTATAACGCTATCACAACCTCAGACTTAGGGCAATTTTGCTAATATATCCAGATAACTCAAGGCATTTTGGCATGCTAGAATCCAAGATATCTCTCTCTTAAGATTTTTTACAAGAAATATTATACAATTACACAAGCACAGTTTTCATTTCATACTAGTCGAATCTCTTTTATCTTTCTTCCTCTGTGTTTCTCTTCTCTCTTTGCCTACATAGTTATTCACTTTCTACATACTTGTAGCGTTTTTGGTTATGCTCTATTATTTGCCGCCATTTTAATTTCAAAAGCTAAGCTACAACTTGGCCAGAAGAAACAAGAAGCAGAAGGATCAATGTCAGGAGAATAATGTGTGATAAAGTGAAGACATCATGTGGAACTGAGTGAATCCAATAGAATTTCTACAATAATAGAGATTTTAAGTATAGTAGTGTAGTTAATTGACACAGGCTTTCAGCCTCAAAGTATATCCTGATAATCCACATTGAAGTATCCAAAGCAATGATGCATGAACAACACCTGCAGCTCAGCTATGGGTTCAGAGTAAATACAGAATGATTTATTTAGGTTTATATAAAAGAAATGGCTTATAACAATGCTTGAAGAATATCTACCTACATCTTAAAGACAAAGGATATTTTATTATTATTTATCATTTAAAAGGCTATGTCATTTTAAATAATGTTTTGATAATAACAATAATGCTGATAATTAATCAGAGGCTTTATTTAGTATATGTGCTGCCGAAGCGAGCACAATCAGAGGCTTTATTTAACAGACAAATCTTAGTAATGAATCTTCATCTAGTGCTTAGGAAAACAGGATAACCTGTACATCCTTGTAATATTAGTTGAGTATATTTAATGATTTCTTGCTCTGCATTGTTATTATGGCCTCATATCTTCTTAATACCTTAATGTAGTTATTTCATGAGCATTTTATAAATGAAGGAACTGTAAGGGTTAAATGATTGCAAAAGATCATGCAATTAGAAACCGCTTAAGCTTTCATGCAAACCGACTTTCACTAAAATGCAACTGTAGAATTGCTGATTATTAACTTAATATACATGAAAATATCTACATTTCAATTGGACATTTTATTAAGGTAATATTTAAGCCATACATTAACAGATAATGATGGCTAATGTGTCCAAAATAATTCTGATTTTTAAAATGATGACATAATGTGCTATTTTCATAGTGAAAAAGAGAAACTAAGATGCAAAAATCATCTTTAGGCATTCATCCACCTTTGAGATACAGGTTAATTTTCAAATGTTAGCTAAATATAATATTTTGGTATTGTGATTTTCCTACCTCCTAGATAAACTGAGCTCCAGCACAAAGCCAGAGTTGGAGAGGGAACTGAACAATCCAAACTCCATGTTTTATCTACAGATTAAGTGTCAATTGCTTTTATGATGATAGAACGTAGCACCAGAGTTAAATAAAATCAGGCAACAATAGAAACAGAAAAGAGATCATTCAAATGAACCATATACATAAATTGAAACAAGAACATTGCTAAACAAGAGATTGAGAGAGATACATGGAAAATTTAAATCAAAAAGTAGTAGAAGTAGGGAGAGGTGCAAAGTCAAGGAATGTTCTGGGAAAACAGAAGGTTGCTTTTACAGATTTTTTAATTGCTTAACCATCCCAAACCATCACTATACACAGATCTCAACTTCTGTTTTCATGGTATCCGTGTCCTCACCACTCGCAGGTAGAAGTTGATAGAGTACTCTGGAGTACATCTTTTTGACAAAATGGTTGCATGAAATTGTACTGTAAAAGGTAGATTTCCCTGGTTCAGAAATTTGAACTGGGCACATTACCATTGTTACATCCATTACAATCCAGACTTTAATGGATGCATCCCTGCCTCATGAGATCTACTTAAACTACACTGACTGAGAATTCTGTAAGCTAGTGTGGGTGTTCAACCTCAGATTTCTGCAATCCTTTACAATATGTGGACTTCCATTTTCATTGCCTCCTGGATTTTCTGAGCTGCTGATTTTATCTACCATTACATTCTTCATTGATCTCAACTTAAATCTCAGCTTCATTTCCAATTTCAACAAAAAATAAAAATCACTCAAAGAAGAATTTGTACATTTAGTAGATTTCAGTATTTTGCAAAGGAGCTCTATTTTTCTGTCAATATTCAGAACAATTACATTCTTCCTAACTTCAGCTCAAGGAAGAAAAGAAATAGGTCATCTATTTAACAGGAATATCTTCTGAAGACCACTCTTATGGTAGATGTTTATACATCCAGATTTGCCAAGGATGGTCTTGTTGATTCCCAAGTAAAAGGGTATATAAGAGAACAAGGAAAGATAGGGAAATAGGACATGCTAATGTTCAACTTACATCAAAGAGTTCAAGGTACCTGTCTTTTCAAGTTCTAGCATATCTGTGTTTAACACATCTAAAAAAAGAGCCAGACTGTGATCCCTGCTAAGATATACTTATCCCAGGTAGAGTTCCATTCAGCTTATTTCTTGTGCTTAGAACGCTAATATGGTATCTTGTAAGTTCTAATAAGTGTCTCAGAGCCTTCCTGGGAATTAATAAACTGTTAGTATATCAAATATAGTATTGCATACACAAATACATTGGGGATGAAAGATGAAGTTTTTTATTAAAGGGAATGACCTGGATGAAGATGCACAGTGGGTTATAAGTAAATAGAAGGATGGTAAGTTGAATGAACAGTGTTTTTAATAGGAGAAGAAAAACTGGGAAAAGTCATTGGCTTTTTAGTTTAATTTATATTATTTAGAATATTTATTCACCAATATACAGCTTGCAAATAGTAGGCACTCATAAACAATTTTAAATTTAACTGTTGCTGTTTTAAACAGTTGATGATAAATGGGTGCAAAAGACAGGGAGCCTGCCTTGATCTCTGGCTTCACAGGTGAAGGCATACAAGGAGTTGTCATACTAAATATGAAGCCACCAAAAGCCAATATGGATCTCTTTAATGTTTTCAATGTTCACAATAGATTGTTTAGGATGTGTTATAGTGCAAATATATTTTGATGTGCACTTAGATAGTTGGACCATCCATTGTGAAGTATCAGAATTCTACACAGACCAATACTGCCTCTAGATGTGTTAACATCAGATGGGAGCTATTTGGTGCATGTCTATGCTTATATTTTTCTTTATATTATAAACAAGGTTAGAGACACTAAGAACTCAGGTTTGATTATTTTAAGGGGGTTGTCCCACTTGTTTCATTATCTGACATTCTGGTATAAACGAGAAGTTGCCTGTCGGTGGATTTTTCTGCTGGTAACTGGAGATGGTTTAATGCCTTAAGTGTGCTCACTCCCAGATAGAAACAAGGGTATACATTTGAGTCTGCCACTGTCTATGCCAGGTATTTTCTATCAAGTCTAAGTAATCTGGACAGATGTGAAGACACTTGGGATGCCAACATTTTTGGAAGTGAGTCATCTGTTTCATCTTGGGTGATAGGATTTTAGAGATAAGCTATTCAACTGGAGTATTTAACTGCCTAGTACTAGCCATGCAGCTTTTTGAGACATGTCAGCTGTCCAAAGGTATGATTGCTGATGCATCAATTATGGGATGGTGGGATTTTTCAAAGTAGTTCCTATGAACCTCAAAACTGACATGCATGAAATATTTCTCATTCTCAAAATATATATGTGATTTACAAAATGATTATTGTCCTAGATCTGCAGATTACTGGGTGAAATTTTTGAAGCTACTACTGAGAGAGCACAGGAACTCCAAAGGATAGATAGGTTTTCATGAGTACTTACATCAAGTCAGAAAGCCTTAAGATATCATGAGTGCTTCTTCATCTTCTCTTCCACACATAATTTTTATACTTCATGGCCCAGAATAAAGGTCTTTTTTTTTTTTTTGCATGAAATACTCCCCAGAAACCCAAGTCGGAATTCATTAACCTCTCCTCTACAATTCACTCTCTATATGCCACGTGCTTATACTGTTCTTACAGTTCATATCACATTCTTACTGGTATATTTATTCGATATATTGCCTCCTTCTTCCTTCCCATTAACACAACAGGAATTTACTAAATAATAAACAACCACAAACCATTACTTTCCCAATTCTAGTAATATTGCAATCTCATTTCAAACTGCTTCTAATTTAAAAGGGCAAATTTATTGTTTAGATGTAATACACATCTACAAATGAAATTAAACAGTTATAACTCAATTGCAAGATATGGAAATGTCATGATTTCTACAAAATCATATATGTAGTAGATGCTATTAAACTTAACTGCCAGTAATCTTCCTGGTAAATGATAATATAGATTCTCTTGATTTTGGCAGTCTTTGGCTTTGGATATACAGCTGAAGTGTTCTAATCTTAGTTGATATTCATTCAATAATTTTTAAAGAAGAAAAAGGAAGTTCTGAAAGCAATATCATGTCAAGGAATTACATAGAGTTCTTCATAAATAATAAAAAATATAGACAAGGAGAGAATATAACTAATTACCTATATTCAGAAGATTTAGGCTTCACCTAACATTGTTTAAATGAAAAAGAAGAAGGAGAAAGAAGAGCTGGAGGAGGAGAAACAAAGCAAACACTTCTACTTCCAAATATTATATAATTTACATTTATATGACTTTTAATAAATGAGAATGACATCCTGTGGTTTTAGATGGTGTAAATTATAAAGGTATGCTATATATATATATATATATATATATATATATATATATATATATATATATATATACACCTTGTGCTTGCTGCCAATAAACATGCTGCAGTGTAGGTCATATCTGTTCTAAGTGAGGAGCTCTGTTAATGACCCTGGGGTACAAGAAAGCAGCACACTCAAGGTCATTTTTAGACCATATTAAACTGTCAGGTAGGTCAGCAGAACAGTGATAATACAATTTAAAATATTACAGAGATTGAAAGTTTATAAAATGTAATAAAAAAAGAGTTCGTTCAGGGAAAATGGAAAGTGATGCATCTGTGAAAAGTAGTCATTTAATCAGTAAGATCTGGAACATGTTGCTTCTGATGGTGATAATGATCAGAAAACTCATGAAGTTTGCAATATTCTATGCAATGTTACTTTGGGTTGCATATAATACCATCTTCTTTGAAAAGCTCCATGTGTGTTATTCCATCATAGCATTGAATTTTCAATTCCCTTGTGAAATAAATATAGAATGCTAGTTTGTTAGGTTAAAAGCAGTTATGTGATTTACCTGTGCCTAGAGTAGCAAATTGGTGTTTCAAGTTCTACAGGCACAGATAAGTCATGTAAATATATTTAAAATTATATTATATAGTATTAAAAATGAATGTACAAAAGAATACTTTAAACAATGCAGTAAGAAATGAAATAATAGAATCAAATTGCAGTTTAATAATATCTACACTCTAGTTATCTTCATTAGCATACACTATTAAAATTCTCCTTTTACAAACTTTAGAACTACTGCAGGGGCATCTGGGTGGTTCAGCCATTAAGCGTCTGCCTTCGGCTCAGGTCATGATCTCAGGGTCCTGGGATCGAGCCCTGCATTGGGCGTCCTGCTCAGCGGGAAGCCTGCTTCTCTCTCTCCTGCTCCCCCTGCTTGTGTTCTCTCTCTTGCTGTGTCTCTCTGTGTCAAATAAATAAATAAAATCTTTAGGAAAAAAAAAAAAAAACTACTGCAAAAAACTAAACACTTTATATTCACACTCCAGAATGAGAATTGTTTTGGAACATTTGTTTAGACCAAAGTTTAGTGACTCATACATTTACTAAACAAAGTCACAACTATAACATTGATAGTTTTAAATCTTCTTTTCAAATTATTTTTACCTTTTCTTTTTTGTGTGTATCACAACCATCAACATTTCCAAGATGGTGTAAAATAATGATATGATGATGCTATGTAGATCCCATTTTGTTTCTGATTATAATGTTAATTATAATGTTATATGTTACAGATGATTCTAAAACGATGTAGAGGTTGGCTTCTTCTATTGCTAAGTTTTATAATTATTTTTATTTTTAGTATTTCGTTTTACTTAAATTCTATTTCAGCATCATTTTAGATTTGTTTCAGCCGTTCTCTTCATAGTGAGCTTTCACATTTTTTCTATGATTTAAAAAAATCACCATTAATAGAGGCTGATTCAAATAGTAGTTATTTAAAAATTCAATTAAGAATCTATTCAATATTTTCCAGTCACAATGACCTTTGTAAGTTCCAAAAAATATTAAAATCATGAAGATATGCCCTACTTCACAACTTCATTAATTTTGCATGTGCTATTCTGTTTCTGATGTGCTTCTCCAATTCTCAAATCACTTACATTTTTTCATTTGATGGCCTTTCCTCCTTCTTAAGGACACACATTAATGTAATTCTCTAAGAAAGGACCCACTCAGCTTGCTTCTTTGTTATCCACAGCACACTGCTTGGTTATTTATAGAATAACATATAGCATGCATCATAATATTAAAATACAGATTTACTTGCCTAATGCATTACTTTCTGCAAGTGTTAAAGTTCATTACAGTGAGAATCTATGTTTGACTATCATGATGTTTGCATACAGAAGGAAGTAAAGGATGAGTAAATAGCCAAGTCACAGTTACCATATATTTCTTTAAAATGACAAGACCTTAAAAAATAAATAAAATAAAATAAAATAAAATAAAATAAAATGACAGCACCTTTTTGCAATTGATACCAGAATCAATTTCAATGGAAAATTAATAAATATAAATTAAAAATATGTATATAAAAAGTTGCATTTGAATTCTTATAGTCTAAGATAAATATTAAAAAGATTTTAGCAAAAGCGAATCTTCACAAATTCCTCTGCTAAAACTACAGAATGAACACCACAATTGATAAATAATAAATTTTATCTAGACTGAAACTGAAAGATAGTCCTAAATTTATAAAACTGTTTTCTGCATTTAGTTGCCTGGTATCATATAATGGATCTCAAATTACTCTAATAGCTCCACTATGAGTTATAACACTGTGTTGTGTGATAAGAGAGGACTTTTTTTTAGAGGATATGGGAGACAAAAGTAGGGAAAAAAAAAACTTTTGCTAAAGAGGACTGGGAAATGAAAGATAACATATACAAATATTTTAAATGCACAACTGAACCTGCAAAATCATAAGCAAAATCACTAGGCACTAAAATCTTAAAAAATGGGAGCATGGTGGGCTTTGGGGGGAGTTTGTCAAACTTGATACCTGTGAGGATAGGGTTTTAACTGGGAAATAATGTCACTTAGAATGTTGGACTTCTGAACCCAGGAAAAGGTAGAATTCTCAAAATAATAAACCAAAAGTAAAAATGTGGACTAGAAAATCAATTAATGTCTATCAAAGGTTAAAAACATAGGAACTTGTCTTGAGGCTAGACATTCAGGGAAATCAGCCAAATATTCTCCCTTAGTAACTGGTTATCTGCAACCTGCCCACAGATGCAATGGAAGATACAAATTTTCATTTTTTAAGTGGTCTAGTAAATTCTAAGCCAATCATTATATATAGAAAAAAAAATGTCCTTGGGTGGTAAGGCCCTGTGTCACCAGGCAGATACAGACAGAAATACTTTCTGAAGGAATCAACCTTTAACTAAGATCTCAGAGCTTCCTCCCGAATAAATCCTTACACAGGGAAATGAACTGACAATCCAGAATTACACCACACAGAATAAAACCCACTATGGAAAATCATAGTTGGAAAAAAAAGCATATGATTTAGATCCACAGGGAATTCAAATGAATAATGATAAAAAAAAAAGAACACAAAATATATGATTTAACACAGGGAAAATAAAGAGAAAGAAAAATCATGAATTCAATCTGAGAGATAATCAGTTGATTTACAAAGGCTATAGACTTCCTGATAGTAAATATCTCTTACTTTTACTTAAATGATAGTTTTCCCAAGTATTATATACTTAATATAAATTTTTGATGCTATAAAATGAATAGATTTTAGGTTTACAACTCAATCATATGCCCATGATTCCAACACACAAAGATATATAACATTTTCATCATCCCCCAAAAGTTCCCTAAGTATATAAGTCCCCCCCCCACACACACACAGGGGCAAGTCATAGCCAAAGAGTTATACCAAAAATAAAGAGGAAATATATTAAAGGGAATATATTAAAATTAAGAAAATATAGTAAAAGTAACCAGCAGCAGCTGGAGGGAGGAAAAACACATTCCATACCATGCAAAAATGACATGAATGACAGCTATTTCACAATGGAAACAAAGGAACAACATTTTAAAAATTCTGAAAAAAAATTAAAATGTCTATCAACTTGGAATTCCATATTCTCCAATTATTTCTTTAAAAGTAAGGATATTATAAACATACATTTGGATAAAGGAAAACTGAGAGAATTTGTTGACAGCAGATTTAACACTATAAGAAATGCAAAGGGAAGGGGCTCCTGGGTGGTTCAGTCAATTGGACGACCACATCTTGATTTCAGCTCAGGTCATGATCTCGGGGTCTTGGAATAGAGATTTGCACTGGGTCCATGCTCAGCAGGGAGTCTGCTTGGGATTCCCTTTCTCCCTTTCCCTCTGCCCTCCTCCTCACACTCTGTATCATTCTCAAATAAATAAATAAATTGTTAAAAAAAATTGAGAAAAAAAAAAAAGAAATACTAAGGAATGCCTGGATGGCACAGTTGGTTGAGCCTCCTACTCTTGGTTTCCACTCAGGTCATGATCTTGGGCCTCCCCTCCCATGCTGCTTAAGACTCTCTCTCCCTCTCTCCCTCTATCCTTCCCCCTGCTCTCACCCCTACCCCGCCCCTGGCACTTGTGTGTTCTTTCGCTGTCTCTAAAAATAAGTAAAATCTCTAAAAAAAAAAAAAGGAGTGCTAAAAGAATTCTTCAGGCTGAATAGAAAATATATTAGGATAATAGAAATAGAACAGATAGTAGATAGATAGTAGAAATAGATAATAGAAAAAATAGAAAATAATCAGGAAAATAAACTTGGATCTACAAAAGGAATGAGCAGTATTCAAAATGATAAATATATGGGTTAATATAAAAGACTGGTTTTTTTCCTAATTTTTTTTTTAAGATTTTATTTATTCACCTGACAGATAAAGACATAGTGAGAGAGGGAACACAAGCAGGGGGAGTGGGAGAGGGAGAGGCAGGCTTCCCACTGAGTAGGGGGCCCAATGTGGGGCTCGATCCCAGGACCCTGGGATCTTGACCTGAGCCGAAGGCAGTTGCTTAACGACTGAGCCACCCAGGCGCCCCTTTTTCCTAATTTCTTTAAAGATACCTCATTAAAGCAAAAATAATAATACCACACGATGTGTTTATAACTATGTATAAGTAAAACATGGCACCAATACTACAATACTAGCAATACTAAAATACTGTAAGAATTCTACTGTTGTAAATTATAACATTTTGCATGAACTGGAACAATATACATCAAAGCAAAATAGGATAACATAATGGCATATATTACAACCACCAGAACTATCAGTAAATAGCAACTCATACACACCTAAGCACTGATATTCAATAGAGAAAATAAAATAGAAAATAGATTTTCTGAATTTCAGAGTGACAGAAAAGGAAGGAATAAGAAACAATAAATACACTATTTTTGATTAAGATATAGAATATTAGAATATCTTCATGCTTATTTTCACACATATCTAATCTACCTTCTATTTAATAAGTTAATATTTAAAAATGAAAAAGTGATAATATTGATGATATTAAAGAGAAAAAATGCATTAAAATAAGTTGAAATAATAGATAATTAAATTTATAAAATACAGATGGAATTAAAATTATGAAAATTATAAGAAACTAAAATTGCATATAGTAAGCATTGTGAATTGTGAAAAAAATAAAATCTTTCATTTCTCTTGGAGATTAATAATCATTTTCTAAGGGAAAGTGATACTAGTGATCTCTAAAATAGTACTACAGGGTTTTAGAAAATCTGGGCTCTGGAATTATTGTATTTGAAAAAATTTGGAAATAACCTGAAGTGCTGTATTTTGTTATAGTTCATCAGATAATATTTAATTAACACCCAAAACCAATTAAGAACCAATTCAAAGAAAGTTTTAGTTCCTGCAAGCCCTAGCTATTTCTGGTCAAATCTACTCTGAGTCTGTGGCTCATCCAGATTCTCCCAAGTAGCCTAGAATGTTCACCAGACTCCCTCTTTCAGAAAAATAGTAAACTCTAATTTCGACTTTTGCCTTGCAATTCTTTTTAGCTTTGCTCAGCTTTATAGGTTCTATTTTCAGTATGGTGCTGGTATCAGGTTCACCTCTCTGGACCTGCCTTTTTTTTCCTCAATTTTACCATCATAAATAATAATTGGCTTGGAAACAGCACTCTAATGTCTTCTATCAGGTTTTTAATTTACATTTATCTTTTCCTTGTGCACGTTCACAGGATAAGTGTCTCCACTTGCGAGAAACAGATCCTAAACACATTTTTTACTGAAAAAAAAAAAAAGTACAAGGGAATTCAATTTCAATTGGTGAACAAGAGGAAGGAGGCTTTGCTCGTAATCACTAAAGTCCAATTATTTTACTGATGATTATAAAGTGTCAAAATTTTAAAACACTTGTGAAATTTAAAATAATTTTATATGATAAACGAAGACAGACAAATTTATCATGGGTGGAAAATACTATTGGTTTCAAGGAAGAAAGAGTAATATTTTATTTATCAAAAAATTAGTGAGTTTCTACTATTTGCAAAAATCAGAGACATTAGTTCCAGTTGTATTCTGCTTCTCATGGTGTAATCATAGTTGACCACAAAGAAAAACGTGACAAAATGTGACAAAAGAAGTAATCAAAGTGTCAGCTCCCTTGGAGAGTAAGTGAAACCTATGCTCAAAGAAAATAATTACATAGTTGTTACAACTCTTTCTTTGGGAATATTTCTATTACAAATACTGTGGTGAAAGGGCAAATTATGTGAGCTTTTTAAACTAAAAGTCGTCCACAAAATATTCCACATCGTGTTCTTGATTCATTGCAAATTACTCATCACTCTCTTTATAGTTTCAACTCCCTGTCAGGGCAAGTTAAAAACAACAGTAATTATTATGACAACAACATGAACATGTAAATAGAGTTTTCTTATACCAACAAACTGGTTTTCATTTTGTTGTCTACAAATTAGAACTGACAGAGAGTAGGAAGGAGGGAAATTAATGTTCAGTTAGTTCTTTATTTACAATTTTTTGCTAATTAAAAATTCAAGCAATTTTGCAAGGCAAGTCCAAATATCTTATCTAACTGACACCTGGAACAAAGTGTAGAGCTCACCATTATCAGCTTACTGGGAACTCATCACTAAGAACTGATGAGAAACCAATGCAGCAAGTTAAAGCTGACTTTTCTAGGTCAGATGAGAGTTTTGGAGTCCAGAGTCTTTAAATCCAGTTCACTGGATTCCAGAGCTCACCCTCCCTTCTGCCATGGAGTACTGCCCTAGAGATCACTACTAATATTCATCTTCGCTTTTTCAGAAATTATCTTCCTGGAGAGAATTTATTTTGTTTATAACTTGTTCCTACTTGTGAAGATAGAGTTTTCCTATTTTATATCACTTGATTTCCAATGTTTTTATTCTGAATTTTATATCTTAGCTTTTATTTATTTCAGAATATTTCATTTTATTTTTTTCTCTTTATATTGCTAAATAGATTCACTTTCCATCCTCCTTTAATGTTAACATTTTACATGGCAGCCAAGTGACCAAGTTCAGGAAAAATAAGTGTGAATCCACATTTTAGGCAAGGGAGAATGGCAGCTTCTTCACTCCAGTGGGGTCAACAGCAGCTCTTGATACAGGTCTGCATTTTGCCAGTTGTGGAGCCCTTCAAAACTATTAAACCAAGGGACTCAGCGGTGTGGGATCAGAATCTCTACCAGAGGATAACAGCAGTGCTTTGTTTAGATCTCCAATAGTCCAAATGTGTCAGGAATTATACATTCTAAAATGTGTACATTCTAAATGTAAAATCTGTTCCTACACTCCTAAATCAAGCCGTCCAGTTGAGCCTTTAAAAAGAAATACAGGGTGGGGGGTGGGAGGGATGGGGTGGCTGGGTGATAGACAGTGTGCTATGGTGAGCGCTGTGAATTGGGTAAGACTGTTGAATCACAGACCTGTACCTCTGAAACAAATAATACATTATATGTTTAAAAAAAAAGAAGAAGAAGATAGTAGGAAGGGAGAAATGAAGGGGGGGATATCGTAGGAGGAGACGAACCATGAGAGACTATGGACTCTGAGAAACAAACTGAGGGTTCTAGAGGGGAGGGGGTGGGGGGATGGATTAGCCTGGTGATGGGTATTAAAGAGGGCACATACTGAACGGAGCACTGGGTATTATACACAAACAATGAATCGTGGAACACTACATCAAAAACTAATGATGTAATGTATGGTGATTAACATAACATAATAAAATAAAATAAAAAAAGAAATACAGGTAAGCATAATCATAAATTCAGGCTATTTTTCACAACATATTCCCTCATGTCCAGTTTTAAAAAGCCCACATATTTGTCAAATATGTAGCTATAATTATTGGTGCTGCCTTTTTCATATACTAAAATATTAAAATATTTTAATATGAAGGTGAATGGTTTACCTGTAAATGTCTAAGACCTTGATCTTATAAGAAACAGTTCTAATCAATGTAATCATTCAGATAATGAATTATATGTATCATTAGAAGTCAGACAATATTTATTTATCACTAATAATCTAACTCTGATTCCTAACTTTACAAACATAACTAGTTCACAATGGTTCATGATACCAAGATTTCTGTTTATAATTTATCTTTTTGTCTGATTAAGAATCCAGCAAAGCATCAAGATTTCATTAGTAAATCAAACTGATTTTAAAGTTTACACTAGATGTGGCTTGCTAAATCAGCTTTTTCTAAAACGGTTCTATTAATTTGGTTTTTCATAAACACACACACACACACACAAACACACACAAAACTATAATGACGGGATCCATAGGGTCTATAAAAGCCAGAAATTTTTCTGGAACAAGACGTGCTAGGGAATTTACAAAGACAAAAGGTTAAACTGAAAAGATATAGGAAAATGAAAACAATATATTAAACAAAACTAAACACAAAAAGCTCCCTTCCCAAAACACACACCCTGAACAAAATCCCAGCTAATCACCACTACCACCACAACCAATGACAAAAGCTATAAAAATCTGTTTGAAATCTAAACACTCTAATAATCCAAATATAAAAGATTCCCAGTGTTTATAGCAACTTCAATTCTCTCTGATTCATTATGCAAAATTCTGGCTTCTCGTCTGTGATGCTGCAAAATTCTCTCTCTCAATAGCTGTGGTAGAATCTTTCATGTATATTCCATTTGATTTAACAATGCATTTAGTTTATCTCTTTCTGGATGATGGAAGGTTTTAGAGTTCCAGTTAATACGAAGAATCACCACCTGCTTGAGATTCAAACTTGGAAGCAAGATCCCCTTGCAGAGCTCCATGCTCACGTCTATTTAGGAGAGTCAAAACTCTCTGGCTGCAGTGGTGTATGTCCGCCAGGGGAGAAAAGTCCACTTAAACTCAGAGCATTCATGCTTTATATGATGGAGTGGGAAGAACCATCTGGGGAGAAGCAAGACACCTGGGTTTTTGCATTGTTCTACTAGTGACTTACTGTGCAAACATTTCTTTGAATGGCACCTTCCCAGTTTACAAATATGATATTTGGAAAAGGTGAGTGGTACTGTAGGATCTTTGCTGTTTGATAAGATATATAAACAAGTAGGCAGGTAGATACATACATACATACATACATACATACATAGACATAAGACATGGATGGAAACAGATATTTTCCAGAGAAGAAATGTATAGTATCATTTAAATAACACATGCCCTTCAAATCTGTGATGAGGATACTGCTTCTGTTTGTTAGATGTGTGACTTTTATGCAAGTCCTGTCAACGATCAAACCAATTTCTACACAGGCAAAATGGAAACAATACATTACTACCCTAATTTGAGCATCAAAAAGCTAATGATTTTAAACTACTTAGTACATCTTGCTAATTTTAAGCGTTCGGTGAATAATCGTTAGTAATAATAATGAAAACCTTAAGCGATTCCCTTGAATCTAGGTCATACTATTATCTTCAGTACCAAACACAGTTGGAAGTTAAAAAGATTTTAAATGTTACTTTAACCAAAGAATTGTCTGCTAGGTTCAAATATTTGTTCTCCAATTTTACTAAGTTATTCGCCATTACAAGTTTCCATAGTCATTCCCCCTGATCCTCTCTTCCTTTTTTTTTTGCCCCCCTCAATGTAAAGTGATCCTCAAAGTAGCCTCTCTGGGAGACTCATCTGGCCTTTTTTTTTTTTTTTTAATATTAAAAACTTTTAATGAAACAGATGGGTTAGCTTTCCTTCAAATCATTAACGGTTACTTTTAAGCCTCATTGCATTTTGACGGGCTTATTATTTTATTTTGCCCACTAAAACTACTATTTTATTTCTCACCTCATTTTACTTGATCTTCTTTCTGCCTGGCCTATTGACTTTCTGACTCAAATTCCTTTTCAGTGTGGCATAGAAAGGCCCTTTGGATTACACATTTGTGAGTATGGCAAGATAGTGTATATGAGTATGTGGGGAGATGCTTAGCTAAATGATTAGTAATTCACCGTTGACAGAAAAAAAAAAATGAGTAAAAAACACAAGATATTCAATATTCTGTATTGCTTTGCCCAAGGCCTTTTCTTCAAGAAAAATGGAATTGTTAAGACTGAGCAAGGTAAATTCCTTTTTGAGTATTGGATACAATCCTTATCTCTGTAGCAGTAGTTCTACTATTTTCCAAATGACCTTCTTTTCCTTTAATGCCCCAGTACTTCCTACCTAAATCACATACCTGATAGGTGTGTGATATTTCTTCACTCTTAATACCTCTTTTATTTGACATTTAGGCTTTGGCCTTATCATTAAGGTACTACCTTCTGGCGCCAGCCAAGCTACTCATGCTGTTTGACAAAGTCCAAGTTTGGGGGACGACCCTGAAAACAGGAGACTCCACAGCTGGCTCCTGCTATTCTCTTTCACTTTGTTTATGGCAATCTTTATAATTGTGGGAATATTTCTGGGGTTTCATGATAAAGTGACTACTCATCTCAGTTACGCCTATCTAAGCAATCATAATGAAACTAATTCCAAAAAGAATTAGTTTCTATAGAACAAAATAACAAGACAGTCATGCTCTGTCTAGCACCTTTCTCTTTGCGTATTGTTTTTTTAGTTTTAGCGAAAGTCAATAAGCGGAAATCAACAAAGGTCATGTTAATCATTACAAAGGAAAAATAAAAGAAGGCTATGTCTGTAATCAAAAAAATGATCTAAGATGATCTCAATCAATTGTGAAAAAACATAATCACATGTTACAAAAGTATGGAAAAACAAAAAAATCCTAACATATAAATAAAGTTCCTCCAAGGCTGTCAGGAGGAGATGCTTGCAACCTGACCCTGTGTCTGTGTCTCCTCATTCACCGACACCGTCCTTTCCTACGAGAGACCCACCCCGGCTGGAGCTGGACTCCGGCAACCTTCTATCATCGTTCCTTCTATACATCTCCCACTACCTTGAATACTGTGATGCCAATTATGCCCAAATGTTTTCTTAATAGTAGCATGGCTCCTTGAAGTGTCTAGATGACATCCCCATATTTTGCCTTAATGTACATAGATCAAATTTAGTGACTAGCTGATGTTTTTATATCTTTCGGTTTTTGTATGATTATATTTTTTAGTACTGTGAAGCTATATTAAAATGCAAGTGCAAAAAGCTTAAAGACAACACTATAAGTATTTCATTAAAAATATGTTTATACTATCCATTTTTGTATGTGTCCCTTCCCACAAAGCTTCTCTCTTAGTGCACTTTACCTGTTAGAGAATTGCATTCTCTTCTTTGTTTTTAAATCATAATAACATATAGCATTTATTGAGTGCTTTCATGGTAGGAGAAATATATTAAAAAATGTTATAAACATTTTTTCTGATTATCTTCATAATGACAGTATGAGTATATGGAACTTTCTTTCACAAACGTGATGGAGCTGAGATAGGTTAGGAAGTTTACCCAACATTTCAAAGCTCCTCAAAAATGAAAATGAAATTTACATTTAGAAAATATGAAGACTTGAATACATATTCTAAGCTACTGTACCTGCTCTTTGCTAATAGCTACTGCAGGATATACAGGCTAGAGTAATATGATTATAACACTTGTCTTAGGCACTAAATTTAAAGTGGCACCACAGATTCCAGTAATGAAGATTAAAATATTTTAATTCATTATTTAAGTAATCAATGTTAATATCAAATATTCCATGATAAACAAAATATCAATATTTTGAATAAAAACAGTATCAGTATAAAAAACAAGCAAACAAACAAAGCAGTATCAGTATTACTTATCTCCCCTTATGCTACAGACTCAAATATAACTATATATTGATTCCATCTTTATTTAAAATTTGGATATTTGTTCATCATGGTTTTTTGCACTACTTTTGAGTTGTTTTTAAAACATTGCATCCCCCCCAAAAATAAAAAAATAAATAAAACATTGCATCCCAATATTATTTATTTTACTTGCTGAATTTTTGGTGCCTCCCTAACCTTTGCACTTAAGGTGAGTGCCTTATTCACCTCACCCTCGTACTAGCACTGGGTATGAGGCTGAATTGTTCATTCTCAGTGGTGGTCATTAGAACACGTGTTGGAGTCTCCATCTTGAAAGCATTTGTCAAGTTGTACTTCTCTACTCCCTTGAGGTTAGCTTGTCCACATGACTTGCTTCAGCCAATAAAATGTGAGCAGGATTAGCATATGTCAAGTCATCTTTTGTTGGAAGCTTTTACAAGTCAGTGAAGTTGTGTTTTTTTGTTTGTTTGTTTGTTTGTTTTGTTTTTTTATTCCAGATGGTGGAGTCTTTTTCAGCCTGTGTTCAGATAAAGATGAGACAGAGCAGAGCTGCAGGTCGGTATGCAATGGACTTCAAATGAGAATTTAATCTTTTTGGTTTTTCATTGTTGCTGCAGAATGGCCTAACCTATTTTCACTAATATACTCCCTCAATAACTTTAAATCTTTGATAAGTGTCATTTTCTCAGTGACGTTTCTCCTAAATTCCTATTAGAAATTGCAATCTACACAAATATATCTTCCTCTATTCTTCTGATTCTTCATTACCCTGCTCAATATTTTCAATAGCATATATAATTTTTTTGACTATGCTCTATTAGTAACTTACGTATTATATTTTACGTCTATGTAACATTTAAAGCTAAGCTTATAGGCTTATCGTCTCATGAGCCATAGTGCAAAATTGTAATCGCCAAAGCCAACAGACAAAACAGTCAATAATTGAAGTTGAGATTTTGGACTCATAGGCGAGAGCAAATAGGAAAAACACAAAGCCCTGCTTATGCAGCAACTTCCTGATCAAGTATACCTTTGGATTCTAAAACTCACTAATGATATGCCAAGAATCTTGGGCTACTAGACGATCTCTAAAGTGGAGGACTTACTGAGTTTCAAAATATTTCTTAGTAATGCCATTCTAAAGTTAAATGTTCATTGAATTTTTTTTTTTTAATCAGCATAAATACAATTAAGGGCCACTCATGTGGATGCTTCATACACTCTTCTGAGTTAGAAAATGGCTAAAACCGTGCTAACTTTCCACAGTTTGCTTTAAAACTCACTTGAAGTTTTGGAAGTTTAGAGGAGGAGAAACTATTAACAAACCCTCATGTAACTGACCTGGATTAAACTATTCTGATTAAGAACATATTAAAGTGTTTACTCTTGAAGTCACCTGTTGGGGGTTGGGGGTTAATACGGGGTTAACCCCGTATTATGAAATCAGCCATAATACGGGGTTTGCTAAAATGTAACACGGAGGCCGCTGAGGGCAGAGAAGGTTTCAGAGAAGGGCATAGGCCTTTGGAATGCAGAGGCCTGCGTGAACACTCTGCCCTTGGGATGCTGCAGGGAGTTACCTTCCCTGAAGCTCTCTTAGCCCAAACAGCCACCCTGTGATCTAAGAGATGTATGCATTGTCCCTTAGGCTATGTTTAGCAGAACATGCAGATTAGCATATCATATCTTTCCTGAAAACAGATCCTCCTAGTTTCAGTAAAACCACTTGTCACACATCACGTGCTTGAGAAACAATGATAAGGGTTTGTGATTATCTTGAAAGACCAGTAAAGGTGGGAGCAAAGAAGAGCAAAGGGTCTTCCTCTCTGATGTTGACCCCCTTGCTTTCTCCTCTTTTTCACAGCAAAATCTGGAGTCATCTTTCATCCGTTGGTACAAGGATTGCTGGCCATTCCGGGCAGTCACCCACCCACCCACTAGCTTATTCAACAAGAGTCAGCATTGACGGGCAGGTGTTTTGCTACTTGTGTTTGCTATTTAATTTAACTCAACTATTGTATCATCAGAGTGTGTAAAATAATGAAAAATAAACGTAATATATGTAAAATAAATGTTTCTCTCATTGTAATTACTTAAAAAGAACTGATAGAAGCAAATAGCCACAAAAATGTTTTCAATTAGTTGTTGGAGATATACTATTGCTATTGGAAGGCATATAAAATATTGGAGGAAATAAAAAAATCTCAGAAATGATTGTGTAGTGAAATTGCTTCAACAGTGACTTCTTTAAGGTGTCTAACATGTTTATTTGATACATTTATATATTGTAATATGATTGCCATTATAGCAATAGTTAGTACTTCTATCAACTGTCTTTAAATTATCTTTCCACTTTAACCCCAAAAGACTGCACTGAGGGTGCGATTTATGAAATAAAAAATAAGCCAACCCACACTGAAAAGTTCTTTGCAACACAAAATATTTTTAAATTAATGTACATGTATATGGTTTAAAATAAAGTATATAAATTGGGAATGTGTCATTTTTATGCATCATCATTTTAAACAAACTTCTATTAATTTATCCACTATGTGCCATAATGATATCTGATAAAAGGGTTTCAAGTGTATAAATTGTTTGAACTGTGAGTAATTTTAGAAGTCATCTATTCCTATCATCTTTACTCCTGAACTATTTTTTTAAGTTTAAGGAATATATTATCAAAACCTTTAAATGGCTTAAAAAAATTGCATAGCAGATTAGTAGGAAAAAAAAAAAAGCTAGACCACATTTCTTCCAATTTCTAGTCTAGATATTATTTTGTTACATAATGTGGCTTCCCATTTTTCCCCTTTCTCTTTTAATTGCATTGGCAAAACAAAACAAAACAAAACAAAACTTCTTCTTTGGTACACAAACTCTCTTTGGTATGTATACTCTCTTAGTTGGGTTCTCCCAAAAAGCAGATCATAAGACAAAGACTTGTGTGTAGGTAGTTTGTTTAGAGGTGATCTCAGGAAGAGCAAGAGTAGGAGGGAAGATGAAAAAGTGAGGGGAGCTAATCCAATAAAGTGTATCAATAAATGGATTACCATTGTAAGTAACTTGGATATAATCTCCTTAGGAACATTCTGAGAAATTATATGGGACACACTTCAGAATATTCTCATTGTAAGATAAGGAGATTGGTAGATTTATCCAATGCTTCTTCTCTCCCACTGACTGAAGGTTGCCCCTGGAGAATGACTTCCCCAAGCCTTCCAACTCCCACTTGCCCACCACAGGTACTCTGTTGCCAGAGAAAATACACAGGAAGAAAACAAAGAAGTGCAGTAATGAACCTGTGCTGCCTGTCTTCTAGAATACGCATAAAACACCTGCAGGTGAACCGAGACATGGAATGAAGTGATTGCATCAGTAATATCCACTACAATCCCACTGGACCCATAAATAAGTGGGCCAACCATGTACTTGCTAGAGGATAGTACCTGGTATTCTTTATTATCCTGTTACTTATAACTATGAACTTATAACTATGCTGGACTCATTTTCCCAATTGATTATGTGGCACCCATATTTTTAGAATTGACTGAGCTATTTCAACTCTAGTATACCATTTTGTCTAAAATCATTATTAAATTATTGATATCCCCAAAGTAACTGATTTATTAACTCTTTTAGACAATTTAAGCACTCAAACAATGCTTTTAAGTTTTGTGTAATTACATAATAGGTGCTAATACAATTTTGTTGAAATAATAAATACATTGCTATCTCAGATTAAAACATATTAGGATCTTCCTCGAGAACATTTTAAGTCTTATTATACTGTCCCTGAATTATACATTATTTATATACAGATTATTGTGTATAAATCAAACTCAAGATTGAGCAATGGTTTTCATGAACTATTCTTTCATACATAGTTTCATATTTCAAAATTTCCACCTTTTTTGTTTTATTTTTGGAGATTCTATCACCATTATGGCATAAAATTTTCAGGAACCATTCTTGACCTGTATAAAGCACCAGTAGAGTAGGCAGCAAAAGCAGACAAGTGCCAAACTTTCAAGATATCACATATTTAATATTTAAGATGAAAATTGAAATCTACAAATTAGAAAGTCATATTATATTTTTTAAAGTTTTTATTTAAACTCCAGTTGACATTCAGTTTTAATATTAGTTTCAGGTATACAATATAGTGATTCAATGCTTCCATATAACACCCGGTGCTCATCACAGCAAGTGCACTCCTTTTTCTTTTTTTTCCCAAAGATTTATTTATTTATTTGAGAGAGAGAGAGTGTGCATGCTCTCATTTAGGTCTTTAATCCATTTTGGATTTATCTTTGTGTATGATGTATGAAAGTGGTCCAGTTTCATTCTTTTGCATGTTGCTGTCCAGTTTTCCCAACACCATTTGTTGAAGAGACTGTCTTTTTCCAACCGGATATTCTTTCCTGCTTTGTCAAAAATTGATCATATAGCTGTGGGTTCATTTCTGGGTTTTCTATTCTGTTCTACTGATTTATGAGTGTTTTTGTGCCAATGCCATACCGTTTTCATCACCACAGCTTTGTAATATAACTTGAAATCTGGAATTGTGATGCCTCCAGCGTTATTTTTCTTTTTCAAGGTTGCTTTGGCTATTTGGGGCCTTTTGTGATTCCATACAAATTTTAGGATTGTTTGTTCTAGCTCTGTGAAAAATGCTATTGGCATTTTGATAGGGATTGTATAAATGTATAGATTGCTTTGGGTAGTATAGATGTTTTAACAATATTTGTGCTTCCAATCCATGAGCATGGAATGTTTTTCCATTTCTTTGTGTCATCAATTTCTTTCATAAGTGTTTTATAGGTTTCAGAGTACAGGTCTTTCACCTCTTTGGTCAGGTTTATTCTTCGGTATCTTATTGGTTTTGGTGCAATTGTACATGGAATTTATTCCTTAACTTCTCTTTCTGTTGCTTCATTATTGGTGTATAGAAATGCAATAAATTTCTGTACATAGATTTTGTATCTTGCGACTTTACTGAGTTCGTTTATAAGTTCTAGCAGTTTTTGTTGGAGTCTTTCGAGTTTTCTATATAGAGTATCACATCATCTGCAAATAGTGAAAGTTTTACTTCTTTGCCAACTTGGATGCCTTTTATTTCTTTTTTGTTCTCTGATTTCTGTGATGGAATTCCTGTATATGTTAAATAATAGTGGTGAGAGTGGTACGCCTACCTCAAGAAGCAAGAAAGAGTGCCTGGATGGCTCAGTCAGTTAAGTGACCAACTCCTTATTTTGGCTTAGGTCCTGATCTCTTCTGGGTCGTGAGATCGAGCCTCATGTCAAGCTCTGTGCTGGGTGTGGAGCCTGCTTAAGATTCTCTCTCCTCCCTCTGCTCCTCCCCCCCGCCTTGCTCACTCTCTCTCTCTCTCTCGAAACAAACAAGAAAAATCTCAAATAAACAACCTAACCTTACATCTAAAGTGGCTAAAGAAGCACAACAAATGAAGCCTAAAACCAGCAGAAGGAAGGAAATAATATTAGAGCAAAAATAAATGATACAGAAACTAAAAAGACAATAGAACAGATCAATGAAACCAGAAACTGGTTCTTTGAAAAAATTTTAAAAAATTGATAAATCTTTAGCCAAATTATCAAAAGGAAAAGAGAAAGGAACCAAATAAATAAAATCACAAATGAGAGAGGAAAATAACAACCAACACCACAGAATACATGCAATTATGAGAATATTACGAAAACCTATAACCAACAAAATTGGACAACCTGGAAGAAATGGACAAATTCCAAGAAACATATAAATTATTAAAACTATTTAAAGATATATAAACTATTAAAACTACCAAAACTGAGACAGGAAGAAATAGAAAAATTGAAAAGACTGATAACTAGCATAGAAATTGAATCAGTAATCAGAAAACTCCCAACAAACAAAAGTCCAGGATCAGATGGCTTCACAGGTGAATTCTACCAAACATTTAAAGAAGAGTCAATTTAAAGAAGAGTTAAACAGTTAAAGAAGAATTAATACCTATTCTTCTCATACTGTTTCAAAAAATAGAAAAGGAAGGAGAACTTTCAAATTCATTCTATGAGACCAGCATCACCCTAACACCAAAACCAGAAAAAGACTCCACTAAAAAAGAGAACTAGAGGCCAATATCCTGATGAATATGGATGTAAAAATTCTCAATAAAGTACTAGCAAACTGAATCCAACAATGTATTAAAAGATCATTGACCATGATCAAGTGGGATTTATTCCTGATTTATGAGGGTTGTTCAATATTCACAAATCAATCAATGTGATATGTTACGTTAATAAGAGAAAGGATAAGAATCATTTCAATATATGTGGAAAAAGCATTTGACAAAGAACAACATCCATTCATGAGAAAAACCCTCAACAAAGTAGGTTTAGAGGGATCATACCTCAACATAATAAAGGCCATTTATGAAAAACTCACAGGTGATATCATCCTCTGTGGGGAAAACCTTAGAGGTTTTCCTCTACAGTCAGTCAAATATAATTATAATGCTCCTGAAATTGTTATAATATTCTTATTGTTGCTATTATTTGCTTATATTTCTCTTTCCCTCCCAGGCTTAAATTTCATCAAAGCTGTGGTGTTCCTAGGATATTTAATAAGTAATAACCCTTTGTTAAATATTCCCCAGTTTATCAGAGTAAAAGTGGATACTTCAACTTGAGGTATCAGATCAAAATAAATGTTCTCGAATTCAAAGCTAGTCTAAGATTTTGTGTAATACAGTGGTTAAAAATAACAGTATGACTCAAAACCTGATATCCAAAGTCACAGTAGTTGACAGCTGACTGATTCTTAGCTTTTCTTTTTCCTTTGCATTTTCAGAGGTAGGCACTTTCAGGCATTATTGGATTTTTGCTGATTGATAGTTTACATTTTACAAGTTTTATTAGGATTTTTTTTTCATTCTCATTACTATTGGGTATATATTAGTGGTTATTTTATGGAAACATAGAGGTTTTTATTTTATTAGTTTTGGTTCCAGCTAGAATCCTAATTTGATACAGAAAGCAGGAAGCCATCACTGCAATAATGAGCTTTGTATATAATGTTCCTTCATTTCAGACAATATCATAGAGAATATCAAGCATCAAATGTTGTAATTCGTTTCCAGGCAACATCCTCTGCTCAACACAGTAGCAGTTGTCAGACCACAAAACAAAATTCTGATTTCGGTAAACTTGGTTTACTCAGAGTTAATGCATTATGTGTGTATTACACTATCAGTCATGTAACTAATTATAGATGATACAAATAGTCATCAAAAGGATAATCTATTTTGCTGCTTTATTTTCTTATTAAGTGGCTTACTTCTTTTTTATAGTTTTTATCTTGCAAAGTTGAATTAAATGTTCGATTTCATCACAGCAAACATCTGAATTACCAGTGAATAAAAAAACAAAATATCAGACAAGTTGCTGAAAAGGCAGAAAGTCGCACATGATTCACCTCGTGGTGATAAAATTTTAGTGCTGGAAGGAACTCTCTCTTATTACAGTTGAAGAAAATTACGTACAGATCTATTAAGTGACTTGTCCAAGGGCACACAAAGATTGAGTGTTAGATTGTGCCCAGAATTCCTATTTCAGAAAAGAAATTCACTGTTGGCTTTCATGTTTTCAAAACCAAAATGGCTAACTACATGTCCATGGATACAGCCCATCTGGCTATGAAAATGTTTTGAATAAAGGATTATAAGTAAATAATATTTAGAAATATATAAGTCATCTTTCATTTCAAACACTATGGACAAATATAGAAAAAATGAGGGGCTGATAGGCGAACAGCTGTGGAAAACAACTGGCACAGTAGCCTTCCCCCAGTATTTTCTCCAAGAAGCACAAAAGTAATGGAACTTAATAGAGCTGAGACTTTATGTCATAAACACTCATTTTTTCTCAATGCAGATTTAGTATAAATGTCCCTTATCACTTGCAACAAACTGACTCTACCAGGTATCCATCAGGATGCCACTTAACCCCCAAGTATACCTAATTCTGATTTGTTGGACTAGTCAAATACATATTTTTTTTCTCATTCCTCAAATGGCAACCATGAACTGTGGACAGTTCTGGGTCAAATACCCCCTCTCTCTACCAAAGCAGCAAGGATTCTCCTGGAAATGTCATTAATAATTTAAACAGCAACTCTATAGTTTCAACAAGAAACTGTTGCTCTGAATGGTTGGCTCTTTAGAGCAAATCAAAGCGGACCCTAGGATGGGAATAAATTGGTGCTAATGAAAAAAAATATATTTTGTTTTTTTTTTTTCTTTTTTAAATCAAATTTTAAAGGTCTAAGCAGGTATCCTGAGTTCCAATTTTTAAATGTTTACTGAAGAAGGTTTATGTATGTTACAGTAACATAAGGTGTTATTGTAATGATCTATCATTATAATTCATTTAATTTTAAATTTAAATTTAACTTTAAATGGATCACCTCAAACTCATGTATCTAAATATATGAGTGTGTTTTGCACAGCAGTGCTAGTGTGTGTATGTATGTGTGTGCCTGTGTATGTGTGTAAAATTGAGAAAGAGGCGAAAGAGAATGTAACAAACCGCAAAACCACTTGTGGATGTGTTTTAATGTGAATTTTTATGATCATGTTGTTTAATGGAATATTTGCATTAGAACACATCTAAACTATGAGAAAGGAATATCTATTGTAGAAATATAAAGCTAATTGTATTCATACAAATGAATTCAGTGTTTAATATACAAATCTGGAAAACTCTGCTTTCCTCATGTTTTCAAAAGTGTGATATTATATATTTTCTTCTGATTTAGCCTGCAACTATCCTGTTGTCTCATTCTGTGACTCCTATGTCTCTTATATACTTTTCTCTAATTTCCAAACTTTTGTCTTTCTATGATTCAGGACAGGTCTTTTCTTCTGAAATTTTCCAATTCATTAAGTATCTGTTTAGATGTGCTTAAACCAATATATTGCATTTTTATTTTAATTTTATTTAATGATTTTTTTCCTTTAGGAACTTCTCATTAAATTATTTGTATTTTTCTAGCTCTTTGCTCACATTTTCTAGATTTAGAAAATTTCTTAGACCTATCAAGACACATATTTGTAGTCTTAATCTATTATCTTATTTTTCTCCAAGTTTTGAGTCAAATCTTATAAAACCCAATTATTGTTTATTAAATTTTTACCATTTTATGTGACAATTTCAAAATCTTGGTACTTAAACCAATTTCATGAAAGAATGTATTTTACTTGCGTTTAGCAATAAAGCTAGAAGCCAGTTACATTAATGCAATGAGAGCATGACATGATTTAAGTCCCTGTTTCTGGTTCCATGAACACCTATGAGCTGCCTCCAAAGCCAATTAAGGCTTATTTATTTTATCAGGGTTCTTCCTTTTTGCAGCCTCTGAACTTCAATTTTTGTCCTTCTAGCTTTCTGAAACTCAACTTTCCAGACTCTCATCCTCCATTTGCAGACTTAGTAATTTTGTCAAGAAGAATATTGACACCAAACGTTGGGCTCACATTTCTGGTCTTTGCTTTCCTCTGGGATTATAGCCTTTCAGGTCCTCCCTGCTTTTTGAATCTTCTCATGCTTTTAAGCAGATATAAAACATATATTTTCCTCCATATTTTCTAAATTTTCTGTAGGAAGTTTGGTCTGAACAAGCTGGCCCACAATTACATAGAACAGACTTTCTTAGATTTTTGAATTGTTTGATCTCTCCAATATAAATGCATATCAGTTTGAAGCTTAGGATTAATCTCCAAATTTCTTTTCAGTCTTGAAAACGTATGAGTGCAGGCATAAAATGTTATCAGCTTATATCCATTTGAATTACATCTAAATCTTCTATAGAGATGTTCAATTAGATGCATATTTCATAGCAGTTCACTGTAAATCAGATTATGTTGAGAAATAAAAAATAAAATATAGTTCTCAGTAAAACTGACCATCATTATTTGTAAATGTAGGCATCTGATGGTACTGTAAGCCATGTGCATCTGAAGCCAAAAATTATGTACAATTGAAATGGAGATACTTGTCCTGCGAAGAAAGCCTTAACATTTTTTGATGCACAGCAAAATGTTAATTCATACAGATGATTAGTGGCCAGTTTAGAATGCCAAGAATAGTGAAAGAAGATTCACTCTTTAGTATAGCTGCCTATTGCCACAGTAAAAACTGAACACTTATTGATATAAAAATTACATAATTTGAGAAAAGAGCACACAAATGCATATATTTAATGTAGCCACTGAACTAGCTCTATGTAGAATAGACACAATTGCTCCAGTGTGATGTAAAAGGAACTAAATACATCCCTAAATAAAACATTTCCCTTGCTGGATCATTTGAAGGTCTGCAATTACCCTTCTTAAGGATTCTCATATTTTAAGTCTATTGTGCTATTGTGCTTTGCAACTTAATATTGTTGGAGAAATACTTATCTAATCAACAATGCAGTTATTCACTTTTTATGTGGTAATAACAGTAACAGTGTCTACCATTTGTTAAATGCTTGCTTTGTGCACAAGATGATATACATTGTGTTAGGGACTATATACATATACCCACTGCATATTATCACATGTGGGCGCACACGTGCGTGTGTGTGTGTATGTGTGTGCATGTGTTCCAGTTTCTTTAGGATTATAGCCTTTCAGGTTTGTGCTGTCATAAATATATACATATATATATGTATATATTTACACTCTCTCCCGGGGTGGTTAAGGGTGTGTGTGTGTGTGTGTGTGTATATATATATATATATATACATATATAGTGTGAATATATGATGGGAAATATCTATGCACATCAGTAAATACTATATATATGAATACTATATATATATATATATAGTAACCCCACCTAGAAATCTTAAAACTTCAGTTTCTATTTTCTACATTTTGCAAAGGAAGGGCAAGAGACTTAAAATATTAAGTAATTTACATACTATAACATAACTAGGAAATGGCACAGTTCAAATCCACATCAAAGTTTGATAGGTATGTGGGAGAGGTCAATGTGTCTCAAACCAAGTCCACCAGTCACCAGCTGTCAGAAAACAGAACTTCAGATGGAATTATCTGTGAGTTGTATGAAGTTTTTCATCTTATATTTTCATTTTAATGTGATACGAAATAACCTCATATCAATGGCTGACATAATCTCTTAACCCATTGTGGAGGTATTTGTCTTTATTTAATAATTGAGTTCCATATAAGTTCCTACTACATTACTCGAGTTAATGGGGAAAAAAAACAGAGTAGAATCAATTAATGAATTATGACCAACATGACTGAAAATCTTAGAAATGTATGAGTCATTGTCTGGCATAGTTTGTATAGATATGCCAAACTTAACTTTTCTGTATAAGTCAACATCACATTAATATTAAAGAAGCAATTAATTTCAGAAATACTCAGAAATTTTTTCTTTACTTGAAATTAATGTTAATTGGAATTATATTTGGTTTTGCAATATCTTTGCAGTTAAATGTCATTTTTTTATTTTGTAGGAATTATTAGCATAGTTTATACTTAGAAATTCAAATAATTGAAGCTAATCACAGGGCCAATGAGAGTTATTTTCTTTTAAAATGTTTTGGTATATTACTTTTGTTTAGAAACACTGGCACAAGGATACTTAAGTTCTGATAAAATAGGGATTTTGTGTATAAGTTACTCAGGCAGGTGGGGAATCAGTATGTGAAAAAGCACAAGATCTCATGCATTTATCTTAAGAAGGCTTCAGCTAAATCACGATCAGCTAGATAGTTTGGGAAACAAAGTATATAAATTTACCACCTTTGTATTTTTTCTTAAGGTCTGAAATGAGCACCAGATTTCTTCATAGTGTGATAACAAGGCAAAGTCAAATGCTATTCTTCTTTAGGGTTATTGACTTTATACAATATTATCTGTTATGGAAACATATGCTGAAATTTTAGATGTTCTTCTTATAAAAACAATGATAAAGTTGACCTGTAAGTATAAACTAATCAGAAAAAAACAAATACATATTTATAAAAATAGAGAAAACCAGATATCAGAACCAAATAAAAATAAATATACTTGCCCAAAATATGCTCATTTTTCAATGCATCTGAAAATTACTATAAATTTAAACTATTGAATTCTAAAGAAGTACCAAAGAGGTCACTTTGCAAGTCATTTTGCATTTATGGTACATTGGAATAAAATTTTAGTGTTGAAATATATCATCTTCTAGCCCTCTTTTTAACTGCCCTCTAAGTGGCAATACCTTCATCATTTTAAGTAGGCATTCAATATGAAATATAAAATTTCACATGTTATTGATCAAGACAAGTAAATCTAATCTTTATTTAGTATATTTGAGAAATGAATATTAAACTCTTTCTGTTTGATGAAAAAGCTTATTTCTTTTATTAGAGTCATTCAAACAAGAATTTCCTTCATAGGGATTTGTACTTCTAAAAATTCAGATGAACTTTAAGTCTCAGCCTATGAATAAAGAATTCCCCTGTTAAGGTCAAGATAAGATTGACTTGCATGGAAACTGCCTGCTTAACTGGTGGCAGATGGGGTGAAGCTGAAGAAGATGGATCAGAAAGTCTTTTGTTAATTGGGTGACTTGCATTTCATTAACCTACCAAAACTAGAAATAAGCATCCAGATATATTTATGTTACATAAAATATTCACACAATAGATACTAAATTCAGTGGATAGTACCCATTTCCTGAAGCAACACAAAATACTGTATAATTTCTAAACATGTAAAGAAAAAAATATTAGGACAAAGAAACTCAATTAACCCATTAAAATTAGGGAAGAAAATAGAGTCAACAGGTTTGCATCCTTGGGGGTGAAAGAAAGATTGAAAGAGTTTGAGAGAGAGAGAAAGAGAGGAGGGAAATATCTATGCACATCAGTAAACACAATCATTGTGAGTGAGCTAAACTCAACATTAGAAAGGAACTCAGATTTATTAGAAACATAAAAATTTCAAAAGTAAATGAAATGTTAGTAAATACATTTTTATAGTGTGTATATGGCAAACATCGGATAATCATTTAAGCATTACAACTTTTGTAAGTGCTGTTTTACATGTAATAAACTTACTTAATTATACTACCCTCTGAAATAGGTGACATTTGGTCCATTTTTTAAAGATGAGGAAACTGACACATGCAAAGAAGTCACTTAGTCAAGGTCACATCGCTAATTATCAGTAGAACTAAAAGTCAGATCTGTGTATTTTTACCTTCAGAATTCATGCTTTTAGTAACTAAGCTATAAACAATTTTTACAAAAATAGGTGAAAATATAAAATTAAGTAGTAAGAAAGATATTAAGAAATACCAAACAAAAAATAAATATATTTCTAATAATAATAGTTTAAACATAACGTGCATTGAAAACCTGAAAGGGTGGTTATTTTATATTGCTGAATTAAGCAAAATAATGTGTTATTATTTGAATGTCCATCCACAAAAACTTCAAAGTACATGGAATAAAAATTTATAATCCCACAAATATAATGGATTCCTTTAATTAAATCCCTTAGAAATCATCTTATTTAAAAAATAAAAATAAGATTTAGGGCACCTGGGTGGCTCAGTCATTAAGCATCTGCCTTCAGCTTGGGTCATGATCCCAGGGTCCTGGGATGGAGCCCCGCATCGGGCTCCCTGATCGGCAGGAAGCCTGCTTCTCCCTCTTCCACTCCCCCTGCTTGTGTTCCCTCTCTCACTGTGTCTCTCTCTGTCAGATAAATAAATAAAATCTTTAAAATCAATCAATCAATCAAATAAAAATAAAAATAAGATTTAAATAATAATTAATATGCTCAAACCATATGTGTATATACTATAAAGCATATCATATTCATTTTTATGTAATTTTCCTGATATATTTAAAATGAATAACTAAAAGATAGCCAACTTTTCCATTTCTTTATAAATTATTTATAATTCTGGGGGTATGCTGAATAATGATCTCAGAACCAAAGATGTCCAGGTCCTGAACCTTAGTACCTGTGAATATGATACCCAAAGGGATTTTCCAGATTTAATTAAGATTAGGTATTTTAAAACAGGGAAATGATCCTGGCTTATCTGGGCAGGTCGATCTACTCACAGCAGCCCTTAAAAGCAGAGTACATTCTCCAGCTGCAGACTTAAGTGCGTCAGTAGAAAGGATATTGAGGAGATTCAAAGTATGGGGACTGCCATATTGCTGGCTTGGAAGATGGGAGGGGTAATGGGACAAGGAATGTACATGGCCTTAAGAAGCTGAGAGAGGATCCTTCTGGCAACCTGTAAGGAAACAGGAAACTCAGGACTGCAACCACAAGTCACTTAATCCAGCTACAACCTTAATAAACCTTTTTTTTTTTTCCTCCAAGAAACTCAGCCTTGCTGTCGCTTTGCTTCCAGCTTTGAGTAACACTAAGCAGAGGACTTACACTTCTGACTTACAGGACTGTGAGAAAATAAATGACACTACATTTGGGGCACTGTATAAGGGCAGCAGTAGAAAATACAATTATTGGGGCACCTGGGTGGCTCAGTTTGTTAGGCATCTGCCTTCGGCTCAGGCCATGATCCCAGGGTCCTGGGATCCAGCCCTGCATCCAGCTTCTTGCTCAGCGGGGAGTCTACCCCTCCTTCTCCCTCTGCTGCTGCCCCTGCTTGTGCTCTCTCTCTCTCTGTCAAATGAATAAATAAAATCTTGGAAAAAATAAGAAAATATAATTATTTGATGTTTTTAAAAAAATAAACATTTTTATTTTATTTTTTTAAGATTTTATTTATTTGAGAGAGAGTGAGAGAGAGAGCGAGCACAAGTGGGAAGAGGGGCAAAGGAAAAGGGAGAAGCAGACCACCTGCTGAGCAGGAAGCCCAACGTGGAGCTCGATCTCAGGACCCTGACATCATGACCTGAGCTGAAGGCAGACGCTTAACTGGCTGAGACCCCCAGGCGCCCCAAGAAAAAGCATTTTTAAACGAAAGCAAAGGAAAACACTTCATAAATTCAATTCCTGTCCAAACTTCATGTTTATTTTTATTGAAATATAATACACATGCCAAAAAATTCATCACTTTAAAGGGTACAATTTTGTAGGTTTTAGTATATTCAAAGTTAAGTAACTATCACCACAACCTAATTCCAGAACATCTTCATCACCTCAAAAGAAACCCCATACCAGTGGCAGTAACTCCACAACTCGGTGTAAAAATTATTTCCAATCAGAGTTTAAAGATGGATATCTATTTAGTTTCTGACCTTTACATGAAGATTTGTGCAGGCTTTTTTTTTTTTTTTCTAATCCTGTCATTAACCAAAAATTTACAGCAAGTAACCTGATAATGACCAAATTGATTAAAGCCTAAGTAAATTGTCCCTCAGGATAATTGCCAGTTGCATTCAATTTTGAGATTAAATTCGTAATAAATTTAATGCCAGTAACACTTAAAATACAGTTATTAAGTTACATTAAAGTATGGCCTCTGGCCTCCAAATTTTAAACACCAAATGTTTTTATGTCTCCGACAAGAACTAAAAAAAAAAAAAAAGACAACCTCAGAAAAAGTTATTATCATTTAGCAATTCATATTTTTTTCCAGTAGCCATCATTTTAATTATAGGTTCTCCTGTACTTTATAAAACTCCAAAATGACGTTTATCATGGTGTTTTCATGAGAGCTAAAATAAGGGAGGAGTATTTATATATTTTCAATTCCATTTTGTTTTTAGGTCTCTTTATATCTGCCCCCTCTATTTCTGAGCATACCAACAAAAGGATTTGTTTATTTACACTTTATATTGTTCCAACACCAACAAGTAAGAAGTTGTAAAACTGCTCTTTGTGCAAATCAATTTTGTTTAATGAAGTGTTATATGAAATAAAGTGAATCTACTCTGATGTGCAAGCCTACTTTAAATACTTAATCCACGTTTTGTTAGACATCAGTTATATCTGACTTTGCTGATAAACAGGCTCCTCATTTGTGTCATAGTAATAATTTTGCCTACCTTCTTGTTAAGAGAATGGAAGAAATCATCTAAGACTATGTCTGACACATAATAGTTGTCAAAGAAATGTTTGTTCACACTGGCTTCTTAAGATCTCGGATGAATTTCAGTCATTTTCCTATATTGCCACATTTCATAATGCCTGGGTTCAGCAACTACCAATTTCACTTCAAGAAGGGAACACCCAAGGGATGTGAGACCCAATATGGAGACAAGCGTGTGCCATGATACTAGACTTTTAAAGAGGTTCTAGCTAGGGCGCCTGGGTGGCTCAGTTGGTTAAGCGACTGCCTTCAGCTCAGGTCATGATCCTGGAGTCCCTGGATGGAGTCCCGCATCGGGCTCTCTGCTCGGCAGGGAGTCTGCTTCATCCTCTGACCCTATCCCCTCTCATGTGTTCTCTCTCTCTCATTCTCTCTCTCTCAAATAAATAAATAAAATCTTTTAAAATAAATAAAAATAAAGAGGTCCTAGCTTGAACATTAATTTCTTTGTCATTATGTACCTTGCAAATTCTCCCTACCCCAGAGGGCTAGATCTAAGTGACACCAAAAACCACTTATGTAAAATACTTACTGAATGTGTAGAAAGTTAGTTGTTTTGTTGCAAAGGAGTGTAATCCAACAGGGACTAAATATACCATCTGGATTTGTTTTCTTACAAATAATAGAAAGCCTCATACAAACTGGACTAAAAATAAAGGCAATTGAATGGCCTATAATTTGAAAGCGCGCACACACACATACACACACACAAAGAAGAAAACACAAAGCAGATTAAAGGTAAGCCTTGATCTATCAACTCAACAATGTCAAGGACCACCTCTTTCCCCTTTCTCACCCCCCTCCTTCCGATTGTGTAAACTCCATCTTAAGGCTGGCTCCTCTCATAGATATTAAGATAGCTCCTGATAACAATAAGGCATATATGTTTCTTTATCTTTATCCAACTGAAAAAGGAAGTCCTTTGCACCAGTATTATAGTGTCTCATGGTTTATTTTAGCCCCAGTAGAGATGATTAGCGCTAATTTAATGGCTCAGCTTAAGAAGTTTATCTCTGTCCCAATCACTGTTGGCAGGGATATGCATGGGTCATATGTTTTATCCAGGTTCCGTGAGTAAAGTCCAGTTTTCCCAAAATCAAATAGATCCTTGTATGTCAGGAATAGGAATGAATGTTAGGAAGATAAAACAAACAAACAAAAAAAACCCTCTGTACTAACATAAAAAAGGAAAACAATAAAACAAAATAAAACAGAAATCCCCCCCAAAAATCTTGAGATATAAGGTTATCTCAAGGATCAAATAAATAATAGAAATAACAAAGATGTAGGAATTCATTAAAACCAGCTAAATCGTTGAACACTACATCAAAAATTAATGATGTACTCTATGCTGCCTAACTGAACATGATAATAAAAAAAAAGTTAAAAAAAAAAACAGCTGAAATGAGAGATTCAAATACCAATTAGAATATCTGACTTTCTTTTCATCTTCTGTTAACTTCTTTCCATTTTCTCAGTTATGACCAGAATTCTCCACATGGCATAATACTTAGCCATTCAAAACTTCCAACTTAAAAAAAAACAACAATAACAAACAAACTTTACAATATTAGTCATATGAGTGAGATTATCTAGAGCTTTCTTTAGTCACAATATGAATACCTTAAACATGGACTCACTAATTCACATTATAACTGACAGCATCCCTGTTTCAATCAAGTGTGGCCATGGGAATTGAGACACATAAAACAATACAGCTCCAAAAAGAAACTAGTGATAAGACATAAAATAAGCCAGTAGCTAGAAGAGGGGTCACTGTGTAGAAAATCCAAAATGTGTCTTTTCTAATCTGATATTAATTGTAGATAACTGCCTTATGCCTCCATTTAAAAGAATTCTATCTGCAATCTCACCAGTATTACCCATGCCCTACTTTCCTTTCCACTGTGGATTGATACACTAACAGCAGTTACATTAAGACACAGAAATGTTTGCCATATATCCATTTTTTCTTTCATAGAATATTGCTTTACATACACTTTAACTCAATAAGTTATGACATTGACCAATATGGCAGGAATTCTGTCATCTTTATATATATTTGCAATGCTTATTAGAGATGAAATAAATTAACACTTTAATTTTGGTATTTTTTCAAAGATGAACTATTATTCTTATCAAATTCTATGTATCTGACACTGTTGTAATAGTTAGTTTTCAGTGTAAATCCTAAATCTGCCAGGGTTTTACATGAAAATTATAAATATATAACAATGCATGTTTTAAATTATACGTTAGTTTTTCACCCTTTGTATATCCATTTTTTAACCTAGATACATTCTGGAGATTCTGGTTCTTCTTTTCTCATGATTCATTCTGTCCATTTCCTCTCTATGCTCCTGAACTTCACAGCACAGCCTTACTCTCTGAAATCTGAATAACTATATAGATGTATTCTTTAAGGTTTCTTGAAAATAATTTAGCACATAATTTTTGACACGCAGCTGATATTTTCTCTTTGTCTGCCTTGAGTGATTTCTTCAACTTTTTCTACTTTTGTCCTTCCTGAGTGTTTTCATTTATAACTGAGAGATGTACTCTTTATATTTTTGACTAATACTAGGGGAGAAAAAATTCAGGACATATCACATTCAAAATCATCCATTCTTTTTTGGCCGTTCTCTTTATTGCTGATTTTCTGTCTCTCTAGGTTCTGCCTGGCTGATTCTCTTCCAAGCTTTTGGTCTGAGTGTTTGAATCCCTATTACATCTCCCGGAGGCACTCACTTTTCTCCAGTGAGACTCATTTGTTTCTTTCAACTATCCTCAGAGGTAGACAAGGTAGGCATTATTAATCTCAAGTGAATTCTGAAGTACTTGTTGGACATGTTGAGGTACTGAAAGTTCATGTGGAATAAACAGAGGAAATGCTACAAGCATGTTTCCAAGCCTCATTTTTAAGTGACACTGAATAGCAAGCAAGGAATAATCTCTGATAAAAATCTGGCAACCAATGACCAAATGGGTTTACGTGAGAGATAAGACTGAACAGCCTGTTAGTGTAAGAATTCAAATCCAGCTCATTTTAAATCCAAACACATGCTCTTTTCACGACATGACACTGTTTCTACAGTTAGATGCTCTTGGCAGACATAGAAATAAATGTATCTTGACACACACTAATCATGATTTGATACAGGAGGGGTTGAGCAGCAGGGAATCATGGTTCATTAAAATCCTAAAATCATCCGGAATATTTCACAAACACTGCCAGAACATTTTGTTAATTCTGCATGCCCGGTGAAAATGAAAAATTGTTAGGGTCTATCTCATTCAATCCTTTACATGATTGTCACTTTTATTGGATTTTTAAAATAAATACTCAAGTTAAAAACATCATCCTGAGTTCCGTGCTTGTGTATGTTGGTGTGTTTGAATATGACTAAAGCCAGGGAGGATGCCTATAATAACAACTTCTCCGATAATTTATTATTAAGGTCTTTTTTTTATTATTATGATAGAGATTTTGCTTTGTGGATGAGACATTAACTCTGGTAGCATGCTATAGACTCAGGGGCAGGGAAATGATGATATTTAATCAATTTCATTTCCTCCTTCATATTTCCCTACCTCCTACATTTTATATTCTGTGGAGTATCTTTGATTTCTTGTTATTTATTAAAATGCTACATTATAGTTTGGAAATTATATCTTTAGTTAAATATGTTCTTCACTGGCAATCTAAGTGTTCAGTGCACCTTTATGTAATTTCTCATGGACCTAGTTTGAGATACACTGGCATGAGGCTCAGAACAAAAGGTAAGCTCCACATTGATTTTCAAAACACTGACTGATGATCAATCTTTCTCCAAGAGTCTGAGTATATGTTAGACAAAGAGTAATTCAGAGCTCAGCCTGCACAAAAACACACAAACACAGACAAGTACCAACAGAAGACATTAAGCAGTAGACACAAGGCAAAAACATGAGCAAATAGTAACCGCTTTAAGGGTAGATAAAATCACTCTGTTCAAGAAAACTGAATATAGGGCGCCTGGGTGGCTCAGTCATTAAGCGTCTGCCTTCGGCTCAGGTCATGATCCCAGGGTCCTGGGATCGAGCCCCTCATTGGGCTCCCTGCTCGGCGGGAAGCCTGCTTCTCCCTCTCCCACTCCCCCTGCTTGTGTTCCTGCTCTCGCTGTCTCTCTGTCAAATAAATAAATAAAATCTTAAAAAAAAAAAAAAAAAAGAAAACTGAATATAAGCCTACATATGCATTAGTATCAAAGACAGTGATTAAGATTTCATGAAGGCAGAACCAGAGTAAGGAACAAAGTATGTCTACTTTTGGGGAGACGAGTTAAGCATGAGAAGAGTATTGTGTATCAACTGGGGACATAATCTCCCTGTGTCAGAAACCAGCAGCATCAAGTTTCCTTTTCTTTGTCATTTCCATGAGGAGACTTAATAATCTGGCACTAACTGAGATGATCAGACTCCTTTTCTTCCCAGTGGTCTTCATGAGCTCAAGTAGTACAATAAAATACCTAAGAAAATGTATGCGCATGAAGGGAACTAGAAATTTCTTTGTCAAATCGTATTTCAATCTCTAAAGCCATGCAGATTGCATTGTCTCAAAGAACAAATCTAAAGTACCAAAGTGAAAATGGATTTTACACTATCTGACGTGTTTCCAGTGACTTTGGCTTTGTCTAGAATATTCATACAACATTGACAGCAAGCAGAAAGTATTAATACTTAGGGGAACTGAGCATGAAATGTAGATTCAGTGTTACAATGTTGCATTCAGCAATATGGACATACTCAAAGAAAAATCAAAGTCCTAGTTGAATGAACATGCTCACAGGACTCGGCTTTTTAAATGACGCAATGCAAGAAAAAAAATGGTCCATGAGAAAAGATTTACAATTTGTGTTAACCTACTCTAAATATTCCCAATTAATATACAACTAGCACATGTTTTCTAAGATAGTTATTCTTTAGTCTTTTAAATAAGGAAAAAGAAATTGTACACAAACGTGTTGTAGAAGTAAGCATAATGCCATCAACAAATTTTTATATTTAGAAATAAATATGTTAACATGATTATAGATTGATTAGCACACATAACTCAGCAGAAGTATATCAGGGGGCACCTGGGTAGCTCAGTTGGTTAAGGCTCTGACTGTTGGTTTCGGCTCAGATCATGATCTCAGGGTCCTGAGATTGAGACCCACATTGGGCTCCGTGCTTATCAGGCAGTCTGCTTCTCTACCTCTGTGTCCCTCTCCCTCTGCCCCTCACCCTGCTCTCTCTCTCTCTCCCTCTCTGTCTTTCTAAAATAAATAAATAAATAAATCTTTAAAAAAAATAAAAGAGGTATATCAGGATATTTTATGAGTTATGTATGTCCTGAAATAGAACTAAAATGCATTTTTCTTAGATTAGTATCTAAAACACATTACTGTATACACTTTACCAAGAAAAGAAATAAATATTTGAATACAAAATAATTGGGGAAATACATTCATTTTAATATATATTATAAGTAGCATAAATATGAACTAACTTCCATTGATATATGCTTAGTTAAAATTAAAAATATACTGAAAGAAATGCTTTTTCCATGTGGAAGAAAGTAGCTTTGTGTTTCCATTTATGAATTAATAACAGGACTATCAAACTTTGTTTTTGTTTGTTTGTTTTACATTTTCCAGCTATTAGAATATCTGGTGATATTAGTATTTCTTTATTTTGGTGCAAGGGTAAATATCTTACTAAGTTGGTGTTACTAATTGTCACTTGAATATCATAGATTCACAGGTAAATTAGAAGTCACTTATACTATAAATATAAGCCATGAAAAAATCAATTATAGAGTTTTTTCAAAGCTTTATATTTATCTATAGCATATTTATTGTATAGTTAGGAGGATGATTAACATTTCTAAAATACTTCAGTAATAACTGAACAAATTTCCCAGACTTATTAGCCAAGAATTCTGCTCTGAGTTTGGCACATTTGTTCTATCAGCCGTTCAATTGGAAAAGCCCTACATTCTTCAACATACAGCCTTTAATACAATAGTTATACAAACAAGGATCTTAAGCTTCTTAGCATTGTCTAAGCATTGTTTTCCATATTTGCTTCTAGGTCTTACTAGCATAATTCTATAGATATGCAACTTTTGTTGTTACTGCTGTTTTTGTTACTAAGTATAAGACCTGAATTTGTTCTTCTATGTATCATTCAACAAGCCTAAGTCCTTGCTGAATCTCCATTCTGTAAACCTGCGATTTCCAAAGTCAAGACTGCATCAGAATCACTTCAAAAGCTTCTTATGACAGATTAATGTACCTGCCCCCAGAATTTCAGATTCAATAGGGGCTCAAGAATTTGCATTTTTAAGAAGTTCCCATATGATGCTGTTGCTGCTGGTCTCTGGATGTTTATTAAAATATTCAAAAGAGTTAAACTAAAAGATACTCGAAAGTTTAATACTTTGGTCGAATTGGTGAACTTGTTTCTAATCCACATAGCTGTTCTTATATGCGAGCAATCTATTCTATTCTGAAATGACATAAATATATTTAACAGTGTTTCTTGGAAATTTAAATAGAACATCTTATCAAAACCTTTCTTTATTTGTGCATTTTTAAATATTACTGATTGATAAATGCAGAAATATGACCATTACTTACTTATTACATCATTTTATACATTTATAATAACACCAATATTTTGATTAGTATAATTCAGATGTAGGGGAGCCTGGGTCGTGGATTCCGTTAGGCATCTGACTTTTGGTTTCAGCTCAGATACTGATCTCAGGATCGAGGGGTGGAGTCCTGCCTTGGGCTCCACACTGGGAGTCTGCCTGAGTTTTTCTCTCCCTCTTCCTCTGCCCCTCCCCCCATACTCACACACTTGCCATGGGCTCTTGCTCTCTCTCTCAAATAAGTAAATAAATCTTTAAAATATATATATATATATATATATATATATATATATATATATGCATATATATATAGTTCAAATGTAAAATGAGTTTAAGGACACTTTTTGTCATGTTTGTTTTCACTAAGAAATGTGTTAAAAAGGACAGAAGTAAAAACATGTTCAAATGGTAAGCTTTTAGCATTTTTATTTTTGTCTAGTTACAAAAAAGCAAGAATAAAAATATGCATCAAAGTAACATGGCCTAGCTTTAACTCCACATATCAATTTCAATCTATGCCCCAAATCATTTCCTAACTATATCCTTTCATACGATTTCTAGTGATCAACTACAATAAATATAATTAGTCTTCAAGTCTTACCAATACTTCATAACTTCTCCCAAGTATAAATCCTCTTTTGACTTTAGTTCTTCGAAATATGCCAAGTATAGTTAGCTTTGCTGTAGAAATTAAAATGTATATTATTCAAAGTGGAGTTTACCTTTCTTTAACCACTGCAACATTATCTTAGGTGGAACTGGTTGTCATAAATCAATGAAACATCCATCTACAGGTGAAAGCTTCTTACTGGAGAAATGTTGCTAAATTTTTCGAGTGCAAAAATTGAGTATTTCGCCATAATGCCAAGAGTCAGATCTCATTGTAGTATTGTCTGACATAAATAGTATGTGTATGTGTGTGTGTACTTCCCAGGGAAACATTTTATATGGTGAATGTTAAATAAATTCAGATGCTTATTGCCTTCCTCAATTAAAGCAGCTGTTGAGTGAATTTTCAAAAAGGTTGTTGCTATGCCAATATCAGTTCTTACATTTAAAACTCAATGCTAATTTTATCACATAGTGATATCAATTTTAAAGAGACATAGTCCCACCATAAATTGTGTATTCAATATTCACCTGGTGTCAGGTACTACATTAGGGATGAGTGGATGAACAAAGGGTTCTTTCTGGCATAAATTACAGCTTTTTGGCCATTTCCCTATGTTCTTTTTTTTTAATTAGTATCTTTTTTACAGTTTTTTAAAACTGTATCCAAGCAATTGCTGAGTCCTTATTAGGACTTATTAAAAACATTCAGAGGCCTAAATAAAATTCATCTGAATAAAATTCCTCTAAAAAAAGACCTAATTTTAGAAGGTCTTTTCTGGAAATGCTTTAGAGTTGTGACACTTGATTCTGGATATTCTAAAAATGCAGGAAAAATTATTTTTTGATTTATAGCAGACACTTCCTTTTTAGAGTCCATCCCTTCTCCTCATTCATACTACCAGCTTAACAATGAATGCCTTTTGGCACAGCTGGGTCTGATGTGATTAGACTGGACACTTTACCAAGTAAATCAATCGAAATCCCTTCCCTTAGAATTCTGATTCAGAAAACTGCTGAGAAATAGATAATAATGATCACCTGAATTATAAGTTTAAGAGCACATAAAATCATGGATGGAATTAATCAGGAAAGTATTAAAAGACAGCTGGTCTTGTTTACCAAGCAAAGGAGGGGAATAGAGCAGGTGCACATGAGAAAGGATGTAGCTCTATGGGGAATTAGGAACCCCTACATGCTGATATTCTGATTCCAGATACCCTTTTGTGACTTAAGCCAGTTGTGTTTTCCTTGAAATTAAAAGTTTCTTGATTATAACAAAAGTAATTTTGTTTCCTGAAAACAGCTGCAAATGATATGAAACAAATCTATTGAAGACCTATTTAGTAATCAAACTGTTTATGGTCCAAATAATCTATCAGGTTATAGATTGAGAAATCTTTTATAACCCTAGGTACAATATGTTGAAAATTGCTGTCATTAAGATGAATAAAAAGAGGTTAGAATACAAATTATTTTAATGATTCTTTTTTAAATTTCTAAACAGAAAAAGGAGTTGCAATATACTGTGAGAAATGGCTTTGTTATTAAAATAACTGCACATTTCTCTGAGAGTAAGAAAAACTCATTCTCATATTTTAGAATGCTTTTTAAAGCAAACCAAACTTATTGGACTAAAGATCTGTTTCTATATGCAGTCTCACAGGCTTTTGGTCTTACCCAATTTCAATTCTTAATTATGAGTAACCCAAAATTAAGAACAAACGTATTATGCTCTAGAATGTATCGGTAAAATTCTATTTTAAATTGAACGACATTCACCATGAAGTTTTTCATGGGAAGAAATGTTTATAATCTTTTTCAAAAGAATATATTAAAAGTTGCTGAGTTTCCACCACCTGTTCTTGACAGCTATTTCAGTGTAAGTAATACATCACAGGGGTGATGGCAATCTGATGATGTATTGGAACTATACATCATTGTGGTGACGGCGCTTTAATGACAGATGAGTAATACATCTTCAGGTAAAGCTCTCAAATTTAGGCCTGCCTGGAAAATAGAGTTTCTGAAAGAAGAAAACATCTTATCAACTTTATAAAAGAATGCATGTTTGCTATATCAGAAGGTTATAATTCTGGATGCAGAAATGAGATGTTATTAATATCCATAACTTTTTTCTTAACATGTTTATTACAAGTCAAATGTTTGCATTAAAAAGTATTCCTGCTTATTTTTGTCTTCTTTACACTTAATGTATCCATCACTGCAACATGTATCATTGTGTATTACTTCTCCATTTTTTTTCTTTGTAACTGAAAGATATTTCTTTTTGGCTAAGAATCTTTAAAGCCAGTGACACTCTTCTTGCTAATAAAAATATCCTAACTCTGTATGGGTGGAGACATTATTTGTCAATTTATTTCTGCTTTTTCCATTTTGAATAAACTATTCAAAAACACATTTTCTTGGTGATTTTAATTCCCTTAACAGCTTAATTTTATTTTATCATTACATGGTTAGGAAGAGCAGTAATCTTTTGTCTATTATACTCATTAAGGGGAATAATCAAAAGATATCCTTGGAACAGACTATCAATACTCTACATTTTAAAAGAAGATTATTATCTTCTACCTACATTTAAAAATAAAACCACTTTTATATTACACTCTCTTAAAAATTATTGAACTGTTAGAAACTATTGAGGTACATATTTAATTTTGAAAGTTAGGGGGAAAATTGTAAAGGATGCATTTGATATATGTAAATTACAGTTATAATAACAGAAATCCCTGACAATACTTATCAGAACTTGATAAAGTTGATAAAACATGTTTTTATAAACCAAAATATTACAATTAGTCTGGCTATAAGAGGAAAAATGACAATTATAATGTGTGTCATATGCCTAGATCTTTGGGTGACATGTTGGAAATAGTTACTGTCTCACATTGTAAATCATACCCCAGGTTTGCCGCTATAATTATTAACACAGGAAATTATCTAAAAGGAAAACTAATTCTGTTAACCTGTTATTAGAAAAAAAATCTATAATCTAAGTCTGAAATTTAAGAAGGAATTTATTTGGCTTTTCCTTTATTCTAAATTAGATCTAAGTATTATACATATTTTTTTCCTCTCTCTTTATTTAGTAAATTGCTCCTGAAGAGGAGAATATATAGCCAATGGATATGGGGAAACTGAAACTTTCAGCTAAGCTGTCTTAAATTAAGACAGTGGTAAACTGCCTGGGAGTGAATTTCAATGAGATGATGGGGAAATCAGAACTATGGTCTTTTGTGGCAATCAGACCTGGATTTGACATCTTAGCTGGGGGATTAAGGCATGACACTTAACTATTTAAGTCTCCAGCTGATCTTCCATTAAACATGTAGATATCATACATCTCTAGATGGGATATTATGAGAATTAAATTAGAAAATGTATGTTAAAGAGAAGGCCTGGCACATTTTAGGCACTCAATAAATAGCAATTATAGATTTAGAATTAAATAAACAGATACATTTTTATTTTTTTAAAGATTTATTGATTGTTTTGAGAGAGAGAGAGTAAGCGAGCACACAGAGGGAGAGGAGAAAGCAGACTCTCCACTGAGCAGGAAGCTCGATGCTGGGCGTATCCCAGGACCCTGGGATCATGACCTGAGCCAAAGGCAGATGCTTAACCGACTGAGCCACACAGAAGCCCCAAACAGATAAATTTTTAAACAGACTCTTTTTTTGAGTTAAAAAAAAAAAAAATGTATTAGGGGAAGGGAGGGAAATCCAAAGGGGGAGAAATCAGAGAACCATGAGAGCCTATAGACCCTGAGAAACAATCTGGGGATTTAAGATGGGAGGAGGCTAGGGGGAGGGGGTAACAGGGTGATGGGTATTGAGAAGAGCATTGCTGTGATGAGCACTGGGTGTTATACGTAACTAATGAATCACTGAACACTACATCAAAAACTAATTATGTACTATAGTGGCTAACTGAACATAATAAAAAGTGTATTTTTCAACCACTTAAAAATAGCAAGAAGAATAGTTACTATGTTAGAACTTAACCAAAACAGTAACAAAAAAAAAATCTAATATATATGAATCTCAAAATGCATGTCTTTTTATTTCTTTGACAATCAGGCCCTTGCTCTATTGAATTAGGCTACTGAGCCATCAATTTCAACTTTCTAAAATGCAAGTTTTTTTTTTTTTTTGAGGTGGGGAGTGTATTTCTCTTTTGTCATATCCCTAAAATGTGTGAATGTATTTCAATAAATATTCTTGTGTTTACAGGACGAGAGGGTTCAGAAAAAGTCTTCCCACTACATACCACTTTGACATGTAGACTATTTTGAGTTGAAGGCAATCAAGACCAAGCAGATTCAAGATAAACTTTTATATCTCCCTTAAACTACCTAAAAGAATTTAGATAAGAACCTGGCCCAAAAAGAGAACTATTACAGAGATAACTTTTTTATCTGAATGACCTATCTGTATGGCAGGAAAAACGTCTAATTACCAAACATCTGGTCTTATTGTCCTGTGAATCACCCTCCTCCCCTTTAAAGCCCCTGGTCCCTATCCCATCCCTCAGCTCAGGATGGAATATAAACCTCAGTTGACCGGCTCTCCCTAGGTCTCATTGTCCTTGCGGAAACCCCACACATATATAATTAAGTTTTTCTCCTGTTAATCTCTTTTATGTTAATTTGATTATTAGACCAGCAAAAGAACCTAGAAGGGTAGAAGGAAGTTTTTTTCTTCCCCAACAAAGATAATGCATCTTGTAAAAAACAGGTTCAAACAAGTATAAGTTGCTTCATGATGAGCTGAAATAAACTGAAAAAGTGAAAAATAGTGACCTTAGCTGCATTGCTAGAGCTGCATGTTTCTGCATGTCTTTGTTTTATCCATATGAGAAACAGACTTCTCTGCATCCCTGAACACCTCGTAGAAGATGGCCATCTCAAAGCATTCCAAATGGGACCTGCAGAGAGAGACTGGTGTCTTTACTTTTCAATTTGAGATTCCTTGAAAGAGAATTTCATTGACCCAGCTTGAGTCAGTGTGAACCTTTCACCCACCCACACAACCTTTGTGCTGGGACTGCCTTGTACAGAGTTGTCAAAACCAATACACATTAAGGGAGGAAAATATAACCCTCTACCTTTCTAGGTTCTTGGCTGAACTTTTCATCTAATAAAAAAGATTAATAGTAAAACAAAAAAACAAAAACAACAGAAAGTTTAATAACATGTATATCTCTTGTACACATGGGAGATAACCATAAAAACTGAGTAACGCCCTGAAATGGCCTAAACCACTGCCTTAAACACTATCTCCAGCTAAAGACAAAAAAAAGATGTTGGGGATGGAGAAGGCAGTTATAGGAGGTTATTAAGAAAAGCACTATTAATCAAGGGTATGACTGTTATGCAGATTTAAGTCTGTTGCCTTCTACATTGGTAAGAATTTCTAGAGAGTCATTCTTCTCTTCCTGGTTCAAAGAGGGATAAACCCTTACAAATGGAGATTTCCCTTATAAATGTATATGTCTCTTACAAAACCGTAACTTCTACTAGGTTTTCAGAGCTTCTCCTGTGTCTGCTGTTTCTTAAAAATAACCAACTCAAGATAATTCTTATGCCAAAGAGACATATTTTGCGCGAGCAAATTCTGCTCCCCCTTAATCCAAACTTGGGAAATGTTGGTAGGTGAAAGAGTTCACCAGTGTGGTTAATTTATCAACAGTTTCAGTGTACTAGCATTGCACATTTTCTTAAATAAGAGTCACTCTGTAGTGCTTACAATCTGTCTGAATTGTTGAGTGATCCAAAGGAACACGATGTTATGATACATTAATATTTAAAGAGTTCACATAATCTAAGCTATGAACATGCTAATAAAAAAAAACAACTGATTTCATGTTGCCAACCTTCTACAAAGTGTAAGAAAGAACTGGTATATAATAAGCCCACTCTTATAGCCATTGTAGCTAGGTGAACTTATAAGGCATAAGATATACAAATTATAAATAAACACTTCAGGGGAAATAAATATTTCCATGAAGTGTCTAAATGTAATTAACAAAGAAAAGGTACTATTTGTTGACGGAAAAAAGGAAGTAATAATGTATAACAGAATAATTGGTTTATACTGTGTTATTATTGGCATATTTCTGCAAAATATAAAACTGCAGGAATCACTAACAAAGAAAAAGAAAAACTGATAAAGCAACTCATTTTGCCTAAGCTTAATTTAAATAATTTAATACTTAAACTCTGAAAGACTTTAAAATTGTGACATGTGGCTAAAAGATAAAAACATGTGCATGTACCTATATACTCTGTGGACCTTGATTTCATTTGATCTCAGTGGCTTTTTTTTTTTTTTAAGATTTTATTTTTTTTATTTATTTGACAGAGAGAGAGAGAGACAGCTAGAGAGGGAACACAAGCAGGGGGAGTGGGAGAGGGAGAAGCAGGCTCCCGGCCGAGCAGAGAGCCCGATGCGGGGCTCGATCCCAGGACCCTGGGATCACGACCTGAGCTGAAGGCAGGTGCTTAACGACTGAACCACCCAGGTGCCCCTGATCTCAGTGGCTTTTTGCCTTGCCTTTAAAATTTTAAGAACAACAACAAAAATATATAATACATATGTATTTGCAGTTTTGGAATACAATTCAAATCTATAGTAACTTGAGAAAAAATATTAAGACAACACTTTATTTGTAAGATGGTAAATTAATAGAGAATTTTTGAGTGTGATAGTATTTTTAACTGCTATTAAACAAAAAATTTGATATTTTAAGTCATGAAATAAAGACAGTTGTATATTTACTCAATTGCCTGATATTTTCTCAAGATTCCAGAATACATCATAAAGTATTATAAATTTAATATCATATATATGCATATATATATAATTAAGGCTAATGCATTGTTATAGAAATGCAAAAATCTTTCATGTAAGTGCTAATGTTTAGCAATATAAAATATAATAAAATTCAAAGAACATATGTAGTAATTAAAGAGTTAAAATCAATAATGAGAAGGATCTTGTAATAAAATTCATTATGAAAGAAATTAATTTTGAAAAAAATTGCATATTACTAAGGTCAAAATGCACTATAAATAAAATAAGTACTCTACCACCATATTCTTCAAGCTTCTTTTTTTAAATTAATGAATGGCAAACATATTAAATTTTTAGTTCTTCTTTACCATTAAATTCTTGATCAATTTTTTCGGTGCTATGCTATGCTGAGTAATGGCCCCATAAAAGATGTCCACATTCTAATCTCTAGAACCTGTGTATGTTATCTTATATAGCAATGGCTTTGCCAACGTTACATTAAAGATCTTGATAGGAGAAAATTATACTTGATTATTTGGTTGGCCCAAAGTACAATCACCAGTATCCTCAAAAGAAAGAGGCAGAACAAGATTTCACACGTAAGAGTAGAAAGCAGTGTGATCAGGAAGGCAGAAATTGGAGTTATGCAGTACAAACTAAAGAATGCTGGCAGCCACCTGAAGCTGGAGGAAGCAAAGGATAGATTCTCCCCTAGAGCCTCCAAAGGGACATGACCCTGCTGGAAACTTGCTTCTTGAAATCAGCCCTGTGATATTGTATTCTGACGTTTGGACTTTATATATACAGTGCACTTAACACAGTATAATTGGTTTATATTCTATCACAAAATCCTTATCTCATTTTAGACTCCAAACCATAGCCCATAGACTATACTCTAGGAACACATGTTAAGCTCATCTGTCCCTTCTTTCAACATAAATACAGTCTCATATTTGTCTCTTTAGTTTATTTTCATCACTTGGCATTTCTTTATTCTCAAAGAAGTAAGTGTCATTTAAAATCTACAAACTTAAAAGCTTCTCGCTATCTCCTTTAAATTACTTCTTAAAAAAATCTAAAAAAGAATAACGCTAGCAACAATTTCATTTCTTATAGTTTTATATTCAAAAATAATTAATCCTCTATGCTACTGATTATTTTTATTTTTTATTTTTTTATTTTTTAAAAGATTTTATTTGACACAGAGAGAGAGAGAGTGGCAGGCAGAGGGAGAGGGAGAAGCAGTCTCCCCACTGAGCAGAAAGCCCAATGTGGGGCTCAATCCCAGGACCCTGAGATCATGACCTGAGCTGAAGGCAGATGCCCAACTGACTGAGCCACCCAGGCACCCCTTATTTTTATTTTTTTAAAGATTTATTTATCAATTATTTGAGAGAGAGAGAGAGAGAGATATCGAGAAGGGGGAGGGGCAGAGGGAAAGGGAGAAGGAGAGAAGCAGACTTGCCACTGAGCATGGAGTCTCATGTGGGGCTTAATTTCATGACCCTGAGATCATGACCTGAGCTGAAATCAAGAGCTGGATGTTTAACCCACTGAGCCACCCAGGCACCCCTGCTATTGATTACTTTTATATGATTCCCTAAACATGGAGGAAATTTTCATTGCCATTCTATGGTTATTCTTTTGAAAAGAGCTTATTTTAGTGGTTAGATGAAAGTCAACCTATAAATAAATTAAAACATATGCATTGCTTAGTAGCTTCTCTATGTTCAATAGATTAACATATTTGGAAACACTATTTTCAAATACTTTTATAAATAAATATGTTGTTTAATATAGTAAGTACCTCTAAGCTAAACTAATATGCTATGGACACACATTCAATTTATTATCAAAGGTACTTGAAAAATAGATCTAAATCTCTGAGCTAGAATATTAGTATTAAACACCAGAAATAGCAAACATCGCCCTATTAATGGAATGAAAAGCTATAGATGGTTGTAAATTAAAAAAAAGCCAGTGAGTGTTGTTTTTTGATAATAACATGAATTGAAATGAAATGTGGTGCATTTACCTTGAAAGGATGTTACACATTTATTTTCAAAAGATGTGGTATATTTATTGTCAAAGATGATGTTTCCTTTACCAAATATTTATTTTAAATTCATGTGTATGAAGAATGGTTTTTCTGTACCTACTGTGTGTATAAGAGGTCAGAGGAACCAGTAACCTTGAAATAAGCTGAAGTAAAAAATACTTATTCAGAGTCAATTGTAATTTAAGTAGTCGGCTATGATTCTTAATACAGCCATTGTGAATCTTCTTTTCTATAAACTACCAATGGGATTATTATTTCCCTGCAATAAATCAATTTTAATGTTTATCAGACACTTCTTCAGAGATTTCAGATCAGATCCCCACCCCAACCCCCCTTTACAAGCTCCTTTATTTGAAGGAAATTGCTCCTGGCATTTATCATTTGTGAAAGAAAAGACCTTATTGTTTTTTTCTTAGAAATAATGAGTTTTAGAGACTATGGTTATATGCACAAAACAGTCGATTGTTTAGACTAACATAACTTGCTTTTAAAAATTATTAAATCTACAATATAGATAAGTTTAATCCATATGCAGGGATAGAGAGAAAGGTTAACTATCTCAGTGAGACCTGTAGATTAGGAAGAGAATTCTTCGAACACAGTTTCTACTCTATACAGTCTTCCTTGTTTTACAAATATTGTATTAATTATTTTAATATTTTGCAAAATAACTTCCCTCAGAAAATATAGCTGGAGGTACTACATAAGCCTTCTAATCCACCAGCAGATTTATTAGAAAAGATTTCTTTAGGAAGGGATGTACTTGAGTTCTTTTTTCTCCAAGTGTTGGGTGTTATTTTAAATTTCAAATCAATGACTTTTCTTTTCTTACTATGTACAAACTAGGAAACAGATCATGGCATAATATATTTCAATTTATATATGTGGTCAAGAAATCTTTCTTTTTATGTATATTTTATGTATATTTAAATTTACTTAAAATTGTTTATCTATAGTAACATCTCCTTGATTTATTCTAGATTACACTACTTGATACCTTCTATTGTAAATAGGAAATGATAGTAACCAAACAACTTTTACTAAAACTTAATGTTTATACTTGAATTCTCCAACATAGTAGCCACAAGCTACATGTGGCTATTGAAAGGCGACTAATCATAATTGAGATGTTCTGTAAGTATAAAATACACACTGGATGGCATACACTATGTATGAAAAATAAGGACATAAAATATCTCTGGAATATCTTTTTAAATTGATGACATATTGAAATGATAATGTTTGAGATATTCCAGCTTAAATAAAACATTAAAATTAATTTCACCTGTTTCTTTAAAAAAAATTTTTAGTATGTTCAATTAGCCAACATATAATAAATACATCATTAGTTTTTGATGTAGTGTTCAACGATTCATTAGTTGCATATGACACCCAGTGCTCATCTCCACACGTGTCCTCCTTAATACCCATCACCCAGTTATCCCATCCCCCCACCCACCTCCCTTCTCTAACCCTCAGTTTGTTTCCCAGAGTCCAGAGTCTCTCATGGTTTGTCTCCCTCTCTGATTTCTTTCCATTCCCTTTTCCGTCCCTTCCCCTGTGGTCCTCTGTGCTATACATGTTTCTTTTTATTTTATTTTGTGTAGCTACTAGAAACTTAAAAGTATCACACTCATTTCTATTGAAAGGAGCTATTTTATATCATTAAGCAATTTACAAAATATATGCAAAGGAAATGTCCCATTTCATCATCAATAAATAAGGAAATCAAAATTCAGTGAGGTTAACTGGCTTGGGTAGCTCAACTAATTCAAAAGTAAGGAGATCTTCTGCCTCTGAGTGCTTTCTTTATTTACCCAAACCATTTGCAACGTGCTTAGCATGAACATTGCTTGGGCAACACATGGCAAGAGTTGAAGTCCTGATAACTGTTTTTGGTTTTTTTTTAACTTAAAAAAATTACATTTTCACAAATTAAAGTATTAATTGCAATCTGGTTTACTAATAAATCAACTCATAAAAGCTAAATTAAAAAAATTATTTTTTATTGATCTTGCTTCTGGTAACATGGGTATTTTTTCACTTTATGAAAACTTTATCAAGCCATTTGTGTTTTCCGCTTGGTCTGTGTTTTTGTATGCTTTTTGGAGAGTCTGCTAAAATATTAATGGTCATATTTTCAGAATCAAAAAAACTATAAAATTTTTCTTCAAGATATTCCTTTAATGAAGTTTTTATAGTACTGTTTTCCCAATGATGTATTAAAGAACATAATGCAAGGTAATCTGATGCATGTGTCAACAATAATTGGTAATATGAAAAATTCTAATTGTGGTGCAAAGTCACTATGCTCCTTAAGATATTTTTAGGAAGGTATAGCAAAAACATAGTATAAAATTTCAGTGCAAAATGTCAGTTGACAAAAGTGTACAGAAGTTGACTCAGTAAAATTGCAAAAAATAAATAGTAGTAAAAAGTATACTGAAATTGTATGATAACATCTCCAATTTATTATTTTCTTACTAAATGTGATCATGCATGTTTATTTAGTCTAAGTGCACATTATAATTTATATTAAATTTATCTTGTATATCAATTTGAAATTTGATTAAATTCTTTAGAAAAACAAGGTCAAATTTCAATAACTAATTGGAAAGTTAATGCATGTGATTCTACTGATAGAATTTTATGTCATCATCTGCTAATTATCATCATTGTAAAAGTGCGCTGGATTAATGCAAAATCATAGATTTTGAATACAGTCTTAAATTATCTGATTTCAATCATTGTGCTCATTGGTTCATCGATTTATTGACATCAATCGACAATCAATTGATAGTCTGGAGAAAATGATAAACAGCAATACATATTTTTGTGTTGGGATGGAAGCAATGAAGAATGAATTATAAAATCAAAGCAGTTTTCCTTTCCTGAGTCACACTTAGTATAGAGATTTTAGAATCTATCAGAGTATTATCCAGTCTAACATACTAAATACAGTAGCTAATCCAAACTAATCTATTATTTCTTCACCAATATTCTCTATTAACAAACAGAATTCAGAATTTGACTTGAGAGGTTAGACTAAAATATAATGTCTTAATTTTCATTTAGGTATTTGTCATTAATAACAAAGTATAGAGAATGATAAATGAGTTTTGAGTTTTCATATAGGTAGTAAAATTAATTTTTAAAAATTTGCATTTATTTTGGTAAGTAATGCTAGGTAATTGAATTTTTACTCTCTGTTCAAGATCCATTTTATATACCAATGTAGAAATATATATATATATATATATCTATATATAAAACTCATCTTTCCTCAGATCAGCATTTTAAAATACTCTAAAGACATTCCTTATTAGCTAGACAAAAGGCCACTGAAATTGGTATATGGACTGGAGATACAGATTTCTGTGGTAGTTCTCCAGAGGATGCTTCTATTTAAGCCATTGCGGGGAGGCAGAGACACAGCCTTCATTAAGAGGGGGAAGAAATAATTTCTAGAAGGTAAAGTTTTTGTAAGCCTCATCCTCAGATATCAATATGGTAGACAAAATCTTTCAGGAATCATTCAATAGGAAGGCAGATACTACAAAAAAAGGGGCCTTAATATCTTTTGTCTATTTAGGGCTTTATGTTCATATTTGTTAGTTTTGATTTTCTTTGTTTCTCCTTAATAACTTGAAGATAAACACTAAAAATGCAAAGGGTTTTATATTTTTATTAAGGGACTGTGGAAACCTTGGGAGATCACATATACTTCACAGTCAATTGAGGAAGAAAGAAAAAAAGCTGTTGAAATGAAAAAGTGATGATAGTTTGTAACATTATTCAAATTGTGGGGTAATTTATTATAAAAAAATTAAAATTGCTATCAATAGGTAATATATCCATGGCTGTGGAAGTTATCTCTTATTTATACCTTATGTTGAGTTAATTAGCATTTGAGGTACTTTTTAATGTCTGAACATTCTAGAAAGTGATTGTTTAAACATGAAATCCTATTGAAAAAATCTAAATGCAAGAGTTTGTTAATTAACATGATTGACCTTAGGGATCTCTTATCATTGGTGAAATAGGTGGGGCTTAAAATAGAAGGTTAAGATTATTCAGGTCCCACCATTCTAAAATGAGATACGTAATAGCAGAAAAGCTCAGTTGTCCAATACCATGGGATAGTAATCAAGGTTAAGAGTACCATAGGTTCTGCCAATGTCATTTCAGAGAGGACCTTGTTGCTTAGAGTAACAATACAGTTGTATCTGCCTATTCATATCCTGCAATGGTGAAGGTTAGTGCTGCAGATTTCAGAGAATGGGGCTTCCCAAAACAGAAGAGTTTGAGTGATTATTTCTTTGCCTGTTTGTTTATATAATAAATGTCCACTTTGGGGCAGAATTTGGATCTAAGACTTCCTTTCCTTACAACTTAACATTTTCTGAATACGTAAATCAGTTATGGTCATTTTGTGAAATACTGTCTTGGGTTATGTGCTGAGCAAGAGAAGGTAAACAGGTATAGTACTTATCCTTTAGAAGTTTACTGTTCAGCCTAAATGGCTGAATATTACTTTCTTAAAAAAAAAAAAATAACCTTCTATACATAGACTTAGAAACTCTCAGGCACTATACAGGCTACAGGATAAATGGAAGGAAAAAAGGAAGGAAGGAAGGAAAAAGGGAAAGAAGGAAGGAAGGAGGAAAGGAAGGAGAGAGAAAGAAAATAAATAAAAAAAGAAAAGTTAAAAGCATTTGCCTAGGAACTGAGAGCGAGGGAGGGATGGGGGAGGGAGGGAGGAAGGAAGGATGGAAGAGAAGGAAGGAGAAAGAAAGAAAATAAATAAAAAAAGAAAACCTAAAAGCATTTGCCTAGGAACTGAGTTAAATTTTGCAGTCTAGTGCAGCTTTTGTTGAGCCTAATGCCCTAGTCTTCAGACTATTCATTGTTGATTCCTATTTGATTTAGTTGATCTTCTTGAACTCAAAACTCTTACCTGCTGAAGATTATAGTAGCTTTCATAACTCAAAGGTTTAGTGGAAGATCTGATACTTTCCTCCTGATGATTCATTAATACCATATCTTGATATGAAAAATAGCTGGGTTTGCTCAATCCCTATCATACATTCTCTGGTCTTCCTTAACAAAAAAGAGTTGGCAGCAGGAGCGATAAGAACAACTAAAATAACATAAAATAGCTACATGAGGTAATTATCAATATTTCATTACAATAGATAATTTTGAAATAGTTTCCAATACATCATTTCATTGTAATTATCAAAACAATTTCAATAATTTTGAGATGAGTAACATGAAGCTCAAAAGTTTTAAGTGCCTAAATACATACACGGCTAGCAACAGACAAATCTAGGACTGAAGAGCTCGTTTCCCATCCCCCAAATTACTTATTTTATATATCACCGTGTGACCAAAAGCTGACTTCCTGGTGTGATCCAGAGCATTATTCAGTGAAATTATGATCATTATTATAAAAAAATCCTCTCATGAAAGCATTTATATAAAGAAACAAAGACTCATTACATTTTTTATATTTTACCCCTTTTATGTATATCACCAGTCTGGCTAGTACAGAAATTTATAGGACTTCTTTTTATAGGAAAGACAAATGTAGGATTGTTTCATAAAAATAAAATGCAGTTAAATTTCATTTTTTTTTTCCCTAGGAGATAATGTAAGTGGCTAAATATAAGCTTAGGCATTCCTTCCAACAGGACCTCATTAAAGCACTCATGTAAACATACTGTAGGATAAGTATTACAGTTCCCTGTACTAAATCTCCCTTCACCCAACTCTTTCCTTCACATGATCAAGTCTTTATTTAAAGTGAATTATATACCTGGTGTTATAAGCAGATGCTGGAGTTATCTTGACAAATATTCTAGACAAGATACACCTTTACTTTTTGTGATGAACTCATATATTGGATTACTTTAAGGAAATACACATCCATAATATCTCTCAGAATTATTCATGACAAAATCTCATATCCGTAATGTGGTATCTTCAGAGCAAGCAGTATAGATATTTAGTGTTAATTACGGTAATTTATTACATTAGTATCACAAACAATAAAAAGTGTATTAATTTCAGAAATATATAAATTTTGATCCTCCAAACTAGACATTGTACTTGATATTCAAATCTTTAATAATTACAGGTACTTAGAAAAATTAAATATGAATAAGAGACTTTGAGGTTTTATTTCCTCTTAGAGCCTTTTTTTCCCTCCTAAATCACCATAAACAGCTGCATTAACTTCTGTAATGTGCATTACTTCTCTTTGTGAAATGGCAAATGACAGTGGGGATACCACCTTTTGGTTGCCAGATGTTATGTTAACTCCCTCATTAGAACATTTATATATCTTGTTTTAAAAAGTGTATATATATTGGGGTGCTTGGGTGGCTCAATTGGCTAAACATCTGTCTCTTGATTTTGGCCCAGATCAAGATCTCAAGGTTGTGAGATCAAGCCCCCCACCCTCAACCCTGTGAGCCCCGTGTAGAGTGCAGCCCCATGTGGAGGCCCATGCCAGGTGTGGAGCTTTCTTAGGATTCTCTCTCCCTCTCCCTTTGTCCCTCCCCTCCCCACAAATATAAATAAATAAATAAATAAATAAATAAATAAATAAATAAATAAATAGATAGATAGATAGATAGATAGATAGATAGATAGATAGATAAATATGTGCATATATTAAGAAGTGAGCATATAATGGATAGCTCATAAAATGAACACCGATTCAAAGAAGCTAAAGAAAAGATCAGTCTGAATTAGTGGAGTGCTTAAAATGTAGGTTTACCATAGATTAAGTACAGTTAACAATCAAATATCTTCAAGGGTTCACTTATATTTGAAGTAAAATAAAAATTAATACAAAAAATGTAGGTTTATGACTTTCAAATAGAATAAATGAAAGGCTACATAAAATAAAGGAAGGTAGTTAAATAAATATTTTAATTAACATTTCAATAAGTGGAATGTAAAAAGGGGGTTTTGAGTGTTATGTGTGCTGGCAGAGTTTGATGTCTGATTTAACACCATCTCCTTTAACTATCTTGTTTGCAAATACGTGTTTCTTGAACAGCTTGACTTCATTAGATAATGATGCTATTTTTCCCCTTTGCTATTCCCACTTAAATATGAAAATCTACCTAGTTTTGCATTAGTTTACTTTCTATTACACACTTCTTTTTGTAACTCTTACTTAATGTATCCCAATATATTTTCTGACTATAAAAATAAGATACATTCCAGGGTAGGATGTGGCTGTTCACTCAAAAAAGGATTAAGGAACTCAAACCATTAGCCCTCCATCTGAATGTGTTACCTCTCTCTGCATACAGAAGTTCATACAGAGTCAAATTGATACTCCTGGAAATGTCATGCTATTATCTTAGTCACATTACATGCAGCAAGATGGGGTTTTTGATTGAAAAAACAGACAAGTGCTGTTTCTGGTGACATTTCTAGGATTGCTTCCAATTGATTCTCAGGATGATTTTAACTGATCTTATGTCTATCCCCAAGATGAACTACAGGAGGCAAAGCTTTGCATCACCTCCTCAGACTTGTGTCCCTTTACCCTATTTTATTTATTGTGGGTTGGAGTTATCTTAAAATAATTAAGAAATATGTATGTATTATCAGAAATGTTATAACAGTACACAGTTACCTTTAACAAATTGTAAGTCTGAAGGAATGAACCCATGAAGAATTTACCAAAACTAACTGACGAAATGAATTGGATCAAAATAATAATAGTCAATAATAGCAAAATGTCATTGGATTGCTTGGTTTCAAGTCCTTGATCAGTAATCGGCAGGTAAAACTTTGAAAAAACACTAAGTAACCAAAGTTTCAGCAGCATCATCTATAAAGTGATGATAATAATAAAGCCCTTCTTATTGAACTGTTCCGACAACTAAATGTAAAAATTCTTAGACTGGTGGATTATACATAATTTAGAATCAGTAAATAACAATCACAAAACCTGCTATCCAGGGCACTGACACCTTATGTGATTTAAGTTCAAATGTTTAACATGCTAATATATCTCTTAATTATTCCTTAATTATTTAGCCACAACTTGATTTAGCTACAACTTGATCGTTTGTTAAGCAAATTTATTTGAGAGAGCTAAAGAATTCAGTAAATAAACTGTAGTGGTGATTAACGCAGGCAGACAATTTCCCTTAAATAATTGAAAAACAACTGCACATAGGACATTTTCCTAGACTTTTATCATAGAATACCAAAACACAGTATAAATTACTACCTTAGGTCACATATGTTACTATGAATATCTAGAGGAAAGATTTTAGAACCCCCAATAATCTATGGGGTATAAATCAGGAAAAATAAGAAGTTATTATCCTCATTTTTTCATAAAGGGGAGAAGCTCTGTTTTGGAGCAAAACAAGGTGCCTTTTTAAAAATTGTTTTTAGGGCATCTGGTTGGCTCAGTTGGCAGAGAGTATGACTCTTGATCTCGGGGTTGTGAGCTTGAGCCCCACATTGGGTGCAGAGATTACTTAAAATTAAATTTTTAAAAAAATCATAATCTTTGTTTAAAAATATTGCTTTATTGCTGAACTTCCCAGTAAAAGTGGGAAGTAACGTTTTTAGACTTGTTCTGTTCCAAGGCTGGATCCAGGTATGATAAATATTCATGTAACTGTCATTTGTTGAACATTATAGAAATAGAAGTAGATATGCATATAGTCAGTTCTAATGCAAAATGCAATCATCTTTAGTAGATAATACCAAAGAGTTTTTTAAGGTGTATTTATATTTGTAAGTTGTTTTTCTGTTTGTTTTTTTGGAAGAGGCGGTTAATTCATGGTATCAATCATTTGTTTTTACACTTTTATCTATTAATGTAACATAGTGGTACCTTAATAAACATATTAATATTGAAGAATACACAAAATTCTATGATAAAATTTGCTTGGACATTTGACTAATGCTCTGATAAATTTGCTTTTCTCAATATATAATGTAAGCTTTACAAAAAATATGCATAACTGAGTTTGTTCTATTATTTAACTTTTATGTATCTACTTTCCTTGTTTTGTTATTAGTATTATTCTAGTCTGGTTAAATAAATTGAGAATATTTCAGTTACTATATTAGTTTGAAATGTTTAAAGAATATAATCTTTTTTGTAAATTAATGCATGGTGGAACTATATGATTCCAAATCAATCTGGGGATAGATTTTTTTTGCACTACCATTTAAATCTAATGTTTTCTATTTGGTCTTTAAAAAATTTTTGGCATTTATTTTCCTAATAATTTTCCTAGAAATTCAATGATTATGGTTTTTGAGTATAATCATACAAATATATATTAAAATCTCCGAAATGCTTAAAAATGATCAGTATGTAGAATCAAGTCTTTATAATTTCTAATGGTGTGTAGTCACGTTCTCCCCCATGTGTTTCCTTATTTAATTCGATGAAATTTCACTCTTTTTAGACAGTTTCTATGTAATTTTTATTGCAGGGTTGCAGGGTTCTTATCTCGCAGAGTCGAAGAATGAATCTCATGGACACAAAGGGTGAAGTGATAGTTTATTAAGTGAAGGTGAGAACAGAAAGAAAGCTTTCCAGAGTGAGAGGGGTCTCTTCATGGTCACCAAATGATGTAGTTTTGGAATGTTGGTGAGGTCCAGAGCCCATGGCCAAGAAAGAATTCTTGAGACATGTTTGGTGCAAAAAAGGTGGTTTTATGAAAGCACGGGGACAGGACCTGTGGGCAGAAAGAGCTGCACTGGGGGCATGAAGAGTGGCACATTATGTACTTTCAAGTTGGGAGGGAGTTAGGAATAGCACAAGCCTCCATGTATTTTGAGAACAAGGCTTCCAGGACTTTAGGGGGCTAGCTATTATTAGGAAAAAGTCATTTATTACTGTCTAATAAAACCTTAGTCAGGAGACCCTTCAGATGTATATCGGTGGGCCATATGCTTGAGGGATAATTGCCAACATATATCTTGGGGGGAAGAGATAAAGGAAGTTTCCAAAGGAATGTGTATATGTTAAAGTAGACTTACAGGATCCTGGGGGTCAGGCTAAGATTGCCTTTTGCCCTGAGCAAAGTGTCAACATCCAGGCAGTTCAGTCCGCTAAAGGAATGTCATTCTGCCTGTTTCAAGGACTTGCCAATGGGCTATAAGTAGTAAGGAAATTTAATAATTTTTCTTCTGCCTTTGTTTCCCACATCATTATTATATAAAACTAGAAACTGACTTTTTCTATGGTCTCAATGTTTTATCTTTGCAATTTCATATTGGACTTATTTTGATATTCTCTTTGTTATTCCTTATGTTAAGAACTCACTAGAATCACTTTTCAAGTTATATTCTAATAAAATTTTGCTTCTATGTAACTTGCTCCTAAAATGGCTTTACAGTATCCCATGGGACTTGATATACAGATCTGTTATTTTAATTTATGTCTGACTATTTATAATGTTTAAATTTCTAATTTGTTAGTTATTCAAATTCTATCTTTACTTTCTAAATGAAGAGGACGTCAGTTAATTATATTTTTTGTTATTTGTTAATTGTATTGAATGGTTTTCAATCTATAGTATGTTTGTAATTTAGAATATGTTAGATATAGTATAGTATTTGCTTTTTTTCTGTTTTTTTTCATTTTTAATATGTCATTTTATTTCTAGAATTATCTGTTTTTTAATCAGATAATTTAGTTACTTTATATTAAATGATTAACAATATATTTGGATATATGTATGTATATTGTACTTTATTTTTTGCTTCCTATAAAATGCAAATGTTCTGTCTTATTTGGATTGGTTAAGTATTCTTTATTTCATTTTTTTCCTTTATTTCTTTCACACAGCAATGGTAAAATTTTTATTTAAAGGGTAAAATAGTAAATATTTTAGGCTTTTGGGTCACATGTAAACTTTGTTATATACATTTCCTTTTATTTTTTTTTTCTTTACCACCCTTTTAAGTTGTAAAAATTATTGTTCACTTGCTGGACATAGTTTGTTAACCCCAGCATCCCATGTCTATTTTTCTAGTGTTTACTGTTAAATTTTAATATTTAGTCTTAAACATTTCTCTTCCAAAATATATAGTTAAAAATTCTCTCTCTCTTCTTTACAAAAATCTAAGAACTTTTCCACCTTTACCATTTTCCATACCTCCCTCTACTTTTCCAAATTCCATTTGAGATCATCTGGGATTTAGGGTCCTGATTGTTGTAAATTAAATATTAAAGTATATTTTCCTATGGGTATTAACTCATTCATTTTCATAATAATAGGTAGATATGCTTGCTTTACTGCCATTTTACAAATGAGTAAAACTTAGAGTACGTGCTCTTAACCATTTAGACTTCACTATAAATAATTTTTGGTTTTCTTGCTTATCACTATCTAAATCCATTGAGCTTCTCTCCCCCCACCTATTTCTTTTTAACCATCCATTTTCTTTTAATTTATTTAGAGAAGATACATAGTAAATGTCTCTATATTTTTAATTCTTATACTATTGTCATTGACTCTTGAATTGAGTGACATTTGGGCAAAAAGACTATGCACAATTTTCATTTTTCCCCCCAAACCACTGAAGTTAACACTCAAGTATCTTCTAGCATGAATTGCTCCTGCTGGAAAAATTAATGTGATGTAGTTCTTTTTAATTTAAAATTTTCTATGGCAAAAACAGTTAACATAGGTCTGTTCTCCTAAATGTTTTAAGTGTACAATGCAGTATTGTTGACTATAGGTACAGTGTTACACACAGATCTCTAGGGCTTATTCATTTTCCTTAACTGAAGCTCTATGCCCATTGATTAGTAGCATAGTTACTCTTGGATTTCTTTGTGATGTGTGTGTGTGTGTGTGTGTGTGTGTAAATGTGCTGTCATTTACTTCTGGAAACATTTTTGAATTTCTCTTGAATCATGTTTTCATAGGATGTGGCAAAAATGGGCCTTTAGGTTTGAATGCAGAAATAAGTATTATTTTGTTTTGTTTTGTTTAAAGATCTGAGAATTTTCTTTTTGTTTAATTTCAATTTTATTTTATTCTGGTTTATCATAGTAATGCTTTCTTTTTTGCATTTAAAAATATTAATTGGTGTACTTTTATACTTTTTTTGAGTTGAATATTTAGTTGTTTCTTTTTGTTTATTTCTTTCTCCGGTGAATGCACTTAAGATATTCATTGTCCCTCTACATAGAGATTTGGCTGCATTCCACGGTCTGTTTTACTCTTCCCTGACAATAAAACAAAATATATAAATTGGTAAATTGATACAGATAAAAAGCAGGGCTATATTGAATCAGCATAGTAATGCATGCAAATATTGTCCTAATTTTCAATATAAAATAAGAGTGGAACTTAAAATTTATAGGCCCAAAGTGCTGGTGGATCTATAGCAAAAGTAGAGAAATATTTATCTTCCCAGTAAGAATATTATATTTTACCATTTGACATGACATATTTCCCTTACTGTGGCTTATCTTTTAGGATTCAGCCAATAAGGTCATATTTCAAAATTTGTCTTAATAATATGGAAAAAATTTAAAAATCTGAAAAAGGTGAATATAAATGGGAGCAGGGATAAGGACACTTGAAGTCTACACTTATTTCAAGTTGATACTGGCAATGTAATCTTGGTCAACTGTGTATATTTTTAACATCTTCACAGTTGAAAGTAAAAGTGTTTAATTATTTAATTGCTGGGCTTTGTTTCTCAGATGTTGAAGTTTAGGTTGAGAAAGATTTATTTCCTTTGTTATGTATACTTTCTAGTTTGAGGCAATCTCATTTGTCTATTTTTACTTTTGCTGCCCACACTTTCGGTGTTATATCCAAGAAGCTTTCCCATGTTTTCTTCCAGTAGTTTAACAGCTTCAGGTCTTATATTTAAGCCTTTAATCCACTTTGATTTGCTTTTGTATATAGTGTGAGATAAGGGTCCACATACATTTTTCTGCATGTGTATATACAGTGTTTCTAACATCATTTATTGAATAGACCATCCTTTCCCTATTGGGTGTTCTTTACACCCTTGTTGAAGATCTGTTGTCTGTAGATGTGTGGGTTTATTTCTGGCTTCTCTATCCTGTTTCATTGGTCTATATGTCTGTTTTTATTCAGCTTGATTATGGTAACCATCCCATGATTTACACATATGTCAAAGCATCACGTTGTACACCTTTAATATACAGGTTTGGAAAAAAGAACTTAATAATAAAATGGCTTGTACCGATTGTGTTTTTAAAAACTTAGATATACTACGTTACGGAACATAAAATCCAAGACAAACACCAGAAATTACAAAATGCTTAAAGGACCAAAAGGCATACTAAAGAGGGAGACAACATGACCTTGAATTAAAGGAAAGCCTTAGGTTGATCTAGGTGAAAGAAGGGCTAAGCAGAAAACAGACACTCAAGAAGCAGAATAAACATGGTAGGGAACAAATTAGAGAATGACACTTTCAGGGATTGGAAGTAATGCAGAGTTGCCAGAATTTACAAGGAAGTTGAAAAAAAATGAGAGATGAAATAGAATAAGAGATGATAATTGAACAGTTCTGGGAGAAGAGTTTAGGTTATAATAATTTAAGAGAAAATGAAAGGCATTAGGAAAGGTTTTAAGTGGGAAAGAGGTAGAATTCATAAGAGAAAAATAAATAACAAAACAGAAATTCACAATAGTAATCATAGTAAACAAAATATAAGTTTTAAGCATTATAACCCAAAATTACTTTTTTTCCTCCAGTGGCAATACTTGATCTAGTGAAGCTACATTGTAATTATTTACATCCCCCACATATAAAAATTTGAAAGCTGTTTTAGCATCAAACAGAATCACATATACCTATAATTCATTTTGAGAAGATTTCAAAACATATCTTACTTTTGGCAACTCCCAAAATGAACTTTTTGTAAGGAATATTAAAATGGTACATTTTATTTAGATAATTGAATGAAGAAAAAAATATATAAGATCCCATACTATTAAAAACAGGAAAGAAAACACAGTGCAGATTTGAATATATACGTATATGTATTGATTTAATAAACCATTGTTGTTGGGAGGTAGTTTGCCCAGGGCTTCCTACACTCCTACATGTGTGAGTATGTTGATTATTGCAAGGCTCTGACCACTGTTTTATCCAGGTCAGTTTTTTTCCTCTGGATATTTGTGCAACTAGAAATGTTAAAAAGCTGAGATAATGTCTCATTCTGGACAAAAAAGATTAGCATAAAAATGAAGGATCCCTTAAACTCAAGATCCCTCTGTGTGGGTTTATCTGGCTGCCCATGGAACCTCCTGTGATATGAGAGCAAAGGAAACTTGCACAAGTTTCTGCCATTCCTAGTATTGGCAGTATAATAAAATCACTTGTCTCTGACCCAGGAGTTTCACGTCTTCTGTCAGTATCCCTGGAATTGTGACAGTCCAACTCATTAACTTGTATGAAGGGTGAAATCCATCTCCTCATAATTGTACCAAATAATACAATTAGATTTGAAAGCATAAATAAAATGTTTAATATTCTAGAAAATGCTAAATCCATTCATAGGATTTAAGATATGAATAAATTATTGCATTTTACAGAAATTAAATAGGTTATCAAAAAATTATCCTGACAAATACCTCAGACACTGAACATTTTTGGAGAATTCTTAAGATTAAAGAATCTTAATGACAAACTCTTTTCATGAGGGAAAGGAAGATTAAGAAAAGTATGGCAATTTAATCATTATAATACTATAAGTATAAATACTATAATACTATAAGTATAAGGAATAAACTATGATCAATTCATAGTCTCAATTATGAACATGATTACAAAAATACAAACAATTACCAGTTTAGTATATGAATCAAATAATGATGTACGATACATATGCCCTCAGGTATCAATTTATAAAACTCCCAACAGTATTCAAACAACTAATAACTTGAGTATTTGATTTGGCTGGAGATATAGTAGAGATAATTCTGGATTGGGATCTGTGACCATGAATTGCTATTCATTATTTTTTTATATATTTATTAGTTTGAAAACTCAGTTCTAGATTTTACCAAAAATATATTTGGCTCATTTTCCTTATATTGACAGTGCCTAGTATAATGTCAGACATTTGGAAAATTATTACCATTTAATATTAACAATAAATAAGCTTTTTTAAAGTCTACTATGGGCCTCGTGTTTTATTGAGTGCATTATGCATATGTAGTTTTATATTCACTGCAGGAGACATGGAAAGTGAAGCTCAGAGAGGTTATATACACTTGACTTCCTCATTTGCAGTAGGGAGAGTTTATATTGTTATTTTCAGTTTTGCAATGCAAATGTTATCATATAAAGATGTTAATTATCTCAAATAAGTCTATGAGTCCAAAGAAATTCCATTAAAATTCTCATTAGGGATTTCTAAGATGACTAACACTTAGGTTAAAGAGTAAAAATGTAAGAATATCCAATTATATGTTGAAAAATAAAAAGGAGAAATTAGAGAAGAAAGAAGAGATGGAGGAGAAGGATTGGGGAAAATAAGGAGTAGGAATAAATGCGGACTGACCCTGATTGATATAAAAATTAAAATAAAAATAAACCCAGTGAACTGGTTAAAATGTTTTTAGTGAGTTAACTCAGAGCCCAGTGTACCTAGAAAATAAAGGAGCATATTAGGAAATAATATTGTATGCAAAAAAAAAAATGAGTCTTATGTGGAAGTTGGTGTAACATAAAACACATGTTTTGGAGAAGATCATTCCATCTGTAGTAAGTTGAAGAGAAAAAAAGCACCTGGGGGAAATCAATTATTAGGCTATTGTGGTTGTATAGATGAATAAACTATAATTCCTTCAGGTTAATCTGTGCAGTCTTTCTAGGCTTTTCTGACTGAATAAGGTCATTGGAGCGTTCTGGCATATGGTATTGAATGAATGTGTTTCCAGTATGCTATTTTCATACCAATTTACCTCAGCCCAAGATTCATTAACCAGTATGTTTCATTTCTTTTGATATCACTCATTCAGAAAAAAAAAATTGACATAGTCAGCAAAAGGCACTAAGATGACAATTAAATCTAGTGATAATTTGATATCAGCCAAGAACCTAGTGTTCATGATTATGCCTATTTCTATTATTAACCAAAAATAAAGTTATAAAGCTTATTGAGTATGCACGCTTGTCCATAGAGATTATTATTTTAGGATATTCTGTTAGGTGTATATATTAAAGAAAGGATAAACACTTAAACTACTTATACTTACTGTGATTGAATGAGAACTATTTCTAGAGATTAATCAAATTTCATCAATTTGGGAAGTCCAGTGAATCTTTCACAGCATGGCTTTCAGTTGATATTTAAAAAGTCAAGTAAATGCATAAGCAGGGTCAGGGATATAAATTTGCAGATATATGCACCTACAATATAGTCTTAAGGCTAGATAGGGTTCTTTTGATAAAGGATATTATAAAGAGAAAATTATGGATGGTAGAAGCAAAAAAAAAAAAATAGCAAGATCAGGAGAAATTAGCTTATATGTGACAGTCTTAGTTCCTTAAATTTGCTCTAAGTTTCACATGTAAACCTGCACTGGGATCGTTATAGCACCTGTATTTATAATCATTGAAAACTGGAAGCACCAAGGAGGTCCAATAGCTGAATGGATAAACAAACTATGGTATATCCATATAATGGAATGTTATTCCATGATAAAAACAAATGAGCTACAAAAAAACATGGAGGAAACTGAAGTGCAAAAATCTCTGTAAAAATCTGAAAATTCTGTATTGTATGACTCCAACTATATACATTCTGGAAAAGGCAAAACTAAAGGTAGAGTAAAATGATCAATGATTACCAAGGGGGTTGGGGTGGGGAGGCTGAAAGAAGAATAGGTGAAGCAAAGGGGATTTGGAGGGCAGTGAAACTATCCTATATGATACCCTAATGGATTTATGGTGGATCCATGGCATCACGCATTTTATAATATTCATAAACATGTACAACACAAAGAGTAAAACGATGTAAATTATGGATTTTGGTTAATAATATGCCAGTGTTGATTTATTAATTGCAACAAGTGTACCACATTAATATAAGATGTTAATAGTAGAAGAAACTATGTGTTGGGGTAAGGGGTATATGAGAACTCTATTATTTACTCAATTTTCTGTAAATCTAAACCTTTCAGGGGCCCCTTGGTGGTTCAGTCGTTAAGCGTCTGCCTTTGGCTCAGTTCATGATCCCAGGGTCCTGGGATCGAGCCCCGCATCGATCTCCCTGCTCAGTGGAGAGCCTGCTACTCCCTCTCCCACCCCTCCTGCTTGTGTTCCTTCTCTTTCTGTCTCTCTCTCTGTCAAATAAATAAATAAAATCTTTAAAAAAAAATGAAGTCTATTAATGTAAAAATAAATAAAACCAAAATTTAAAAATTGCTCTAAAGAGAGAATTGACTGTGTAATATGATGTATATTTAAGCTGAGTAAAGCAAGAGCTTGTTATTCATAGCTGAGAAATCAGAGGCAGGGATTTAAGTGGTCCATGTCTATCATTTCTTTCTCGTACATTGTAACTAAAAGCAATTGACTAATATATGAACAGGTTCAGTGATTGTTCAAATACTTTTTAGTTATGATGAAATGCTGTAGTTATGTGTGTGCATGTGTTCACACACAGATGTGTTTTCATGGGTGTAAGTTTTTATAATACAACAAAGGTATGTGTATATCACACCAAGTAAGACTATCACAGATTAAATATTTACTATATTCTTATTTCTAGATACACAGATGACATGATAAAACAACTAAACTATTTTCTCTGGGTCATGTTTCTGTGCTTAACATGAATGGCTATATATCTCTTTGAACGAGACTGCAAAAAACTAGGAAAATCCCTTTATGGCTTCTGCAGCATTTAAGAAAAAGCCATTTATTGTGTGTCCTGTTTTCTATTTTCACAAAAACTCACCTGTCTAAAGATTCAGTTCCAAAATATCACACAAATACACAGACACACACATACATACCCCATATTCAAAATCTAGCAAGTATTTATATTTCTCCATCTCTTTCTATGTTAGTCTCTAAGCTTGTTACAAAATGGAAATGAGTTTTTTTAACAATTTTGCAATATCTAATGGTCATGTATCTTATTTCTATTTGTATGAATTTCCCTCCATGCCCAATAGCCATCATGAAAAAAGAGAATGTTTTACCCAAAAGATGAACAGATTTGTTACTTAGGGATGGAAGCTACTTTTTGTTCATAGGTGTTCAATTATAGGTGGAGGAAGACATAACCAATATTATAGCTTGTGAAGCCACATAGTTTGAAAAAAACATAAAATTTCTTCAGCCAGGTTTTCTAATCCCTGTGGTGACATGTAATGAGGAAACACATCATGCTGCCACCAACTTCAGTCACTTACACATACAGCTGAGGCTGGTTTTAAGATAGATCCTTTCTTCCCATATGAAAAAAAAAAAAAAATGAGCAAACCACAAACAAACAACCTACCCCCTCCCCCCCCAAAAAAAACACAAACAAAACCCAAATCAAAACTTGTTTTCCATCAAATTAATTTTTTTGGCAAGGGAAAAACTAAAGATGAGAAAAAGTGTTGTACATGGGAATAAAACACTCAATCTTGCATTGCAAGCTCAGTATCGTGAAGAGTGACTCAGTGTAAAACGTCCCCTTACTGGCAGAATTCTGGAGTGAAAAAGGCCACTGGGAATAAGCTCAGATCAATTTAGTACTAATATTTCCATCCTATGAATTAGGATGGGTCCCCAGACAACCATTCCCAAACCCAAGTTCTCCCCAACACAGTCTGCCCTTAATCCGTAGAATCAACCCCATTATATCCTTCATCCTTTTATGCAGTAACCACAAGAACTCTGAGACTCAGCCATTCCTCATCTCCCCAAATCCAATCTTTTTTAAAGCTCTATAATTCCTTGTTCTTCTGCTTATTCTACCATCCGAGTTCCTGACACCCTTATACAGTGTCCATGGAATTATTTTACATTCTGAGATAAAATTCTTCTTTGACCATTCCTTTCTAATTATTTTTGCTGATGGAAACATGGATCTAAGACACAGCCTCCACCGCTGGCTTCTCAATGATATATTATTTTGTTCCCCCGGCTCTTGTACCAGTGAGCCTGGATATTTTCTTTAGATTTTATTCCTGGTTTCAGGCCATTTTCCCTTTCTTCTCCCTAAAGACTTTTGGTTTTGATTCTCACACATACTATCAAATCCTTTGACTCACTAACCCCCATTGCTGCTTACATCTATGAACTCCTGGTTCAATTCCCATAGTCCCCTTAATAGCTAAAAAAATTTAGCACTGGTTCCATTACTACTCCTGCCTTAATTATCTGTGATTACAATAAATACATAGATGATCCGTTCAAACCTGACACTTCAGCTCCTTGAACTCCATTTCTCTATTTTTTGTCTTCAACTCAGCGATAATCTTTCATGGTTTCTCTCATAGTCTAGATCTTTATCAATTATAAAACTCCATAATTTAAGTTTCTTGGATCTTATTCTTTGACCACCACCTCTTCTCCCTAATTCACTAAATCACCCTGACCTGAACGAAACTTTGTATCCATTAAAACCTCCATTCCATTGACCTTACCAACTTTTCACTGTTTTTCTTTTACCTGATATCTTATACTCCTCATTCCTCAGATTTAATTCCATGACCATTAATTAACTCATCAGATATTCACTAAGTGTTAGGCACTATTTTAAGTGCTTCAGACAAATTAGTAAACAAAAATGAAAAGACCTCTGCTTTCATGAATCTTAAATTATAATCATTCTCTTGCATATATATTCTAGTGTATCAGTCATCTTGGGCTAAATTATCCTGTCATAACAAATGACACCCAAATATTTGTGACTTCTTAAAACAAAGCTTTAAATCGTATGTATATTTTTGTATATTGAGTTGGCTTAGGTTTTCCTTCATCAAACCAGGACCAGGCTATATCTTGAACTTGTCAATCACAGTAGAGAGAGAGGAAATACAGCACATTGATGTGATAGTTCTGAAAGTTCCTACTTCTAAGTGGAATATGATACTTCCACTAAAATGTTACTGATCCAAATAAATAATGGAGCCACAGTTGGAAGGATAACACACTTAAGGATGAGGACCACAAGAAAGGGCCTGGTAGACTTTTTTTTCCTTTCTCAGCGGTTAACCTTACTTGGTAAAACTGCAGACTTAACTAATTCCAACTATCTCTGCTTACTTCCATCTGCACCCATACAGCTGAATATGGCTTGAGAAAGGAAAAAAAAAAAAAAAAGTATACCAACTCATGAACTGGCTAAATTTTAAGTGGATGACCATAAATATCAAATGGGTTATTAATGATGCCAAGAAATACAACCATAGATCTCTGTTACGGGATAAATCTGTCCCCACCAAAGTTCATAATGCTGAAATCACAAACCCTAGTATCTCAGAATGTGACCTAATTTGGAGACAGGATCTTTATAAGGTAATTAGGTTAAAATGGGGTTACTAGGTTGACCCTAATCCAATATGACCGGTATCCTCATAAAAAGGGAACATTTGAGCACAGAGACACACATAGAGGGAACATGCCATGAACACACACAGGGTGAAGACAGGCATCTATGAGCCATGTAGGGAGGTATGGAACAGATTCTTCACTGAGCCCCAGAAGGAATCAACTATATTGACACCTTGATTTGGGGCTTCCAGCATCCAGAACTGCGAGGTGATAAATTTCTCTTTTTTAAGCCACCTAGTTCATTGTAATTTGCTATGACAGCCATAGCAAACTAATACAATCACTAAGATATTCACTTGCTTATTCTCCCATCTCACACTACCCCTCTTCCTAAACCACCAATAACACATCCACCATCATTGGCCTGAAGCTGACTCAGTGACCTGATAACTTCACTTCCTACTACTCTGACAGTTGAAGTCATCATAAAATATCAGAAGGAGTCCTCTTCAGTCTGTCTCTACAAAATACCCTCACCTAACGCCTGCATTAACATACTCTGCATTATTGCCAAATGCCATAGATTGAATAGCCTTGTTTCTATGTAAAATCAATCCCTTCACTTACCTCCTTTCATCTATTCGAGGGTGTCACTTTGGCAATTCTCTCTCCCTCCTACATAATCAATTTTCCCTGTCTATTGCAATATTTTCATTGCCACACAGCCTCTCACCAAAAAAAGTTAATAATATTTTTATCTCACTTTCCTTACCAGATACAACCCTATTTCCTTGTTTGTATTTGCAGCAAAACTTATTGACATTATTGACAATCCCCATTGTTTCCAGTTCCTCTTTCATTTTATTTTAAATTTGCTCATATCAGGTCTTGTTACCTAAATCTACCGAAACTGCTTTCATTGTGGTGGACACAAAATTAAAGAGACCCTCATGATCCCTGCCTCCTAATACGTCCTTGTGTAATGTCTTCCCCTTCACTGTACATAGGAATTGTGACTGGCTTTTAATCATTACATTGTGGCAAAGGCGATGGGTTGTACATAATTATATTCAAGTGAATATGTACCAATCTCAGGTAAACCTCTTGCTGAGAGGCTTCCTTGAAGGTTCTGATGAAACAAGTGACCATGTTAAAGAGGTTCATGTGTCGTGGAACTGGTGGACAGCTTCCAGCTAACAAAAACTGAGGGCAGCCTCTGGCCAACAGCAAAATATAGAGGCTCTCAGTTTAATAGCCCATGAGGAATTGACTTATGCCAACAACAACATGAACTTGGAAAACTATCCTTTCACAGTTGAGATGGGACCCAGCTGGAACCTTGATTGTGTCTGTCAGATAATGTCATACAGCAGAGAACCTAGGAAAGTCATCATAGACTCCTGACTTGCTCTCTGTTTCTGGTCTCTGTAGCCTGGCTTACTGTCTCACTGCATCTCCGCCCCCAATAGGCCCCTCTCCAGCTCTGAGAGATCACTTTCTCCTCCCAACTTCAGTGCCAGATACGCATATTTTCTTCCCCCCAGAATCTGTGTAAAAAGCCTAAAAGAGCTGAGATAGTCTTTTCCTGGATCCTGGCAAGAGGAGGAAAACATGACTTTAGCCATGGGTAAAGAGAAGCTTCATGCAGTAGGAGTTGTATTTTGGAAAATTAAAAAAAAAAGGAGAAAAGGGTAAATACCATCATACAATAGTAAATTCTAGTAATATTTAGCTTTTCTCATCAGTGAATTGCTTAGTTTTGAAATATTCTTCCTGAAATCTAGAATAATACTAATAACAATAAAAATAATAGTCATTAGCTTATTTTATATTCACATGAACTCTGTAAACATTTTGTAAGCATCTCATATGATCTGAAGGAATCCTTAAAAGATAGAGATACGATTATTATTCTCATTAGCACATGAAGTCCAGGCATCTTAAGGAATTGTCCAAAGCTACATCTTTTTATTAATAATTAGAGCTGAGGTTTAAATATAGACTGCCTGACTCCAAACTCATGTGTTATATATACTAAACCTCTCCAAAAGCATGCATACGATGATGTCTGTTTCTTTGTTTATGAGAGCAGGTGCCTCCTGGCAATTAAAGCGTGGGCTTTGACGTCAAATAGTTCTGGGTTTTGAAATGAATTTTATGATTCTTAATCATGTAACCTAGTCAACTTTGTTTAACCTCTTCTGTGCGCCTTATTCCTCAACAGGATAACTGGGTAATGGATCAAGACTGCCTAAATAATGATAAATTTAAAAAGTTAATGTACGTGCAGGCTCTCTTGCCACGTAATGTATTCACTATTAACAATTATTATTGCGAACATTAAGATGTCAGAGTCACTTTCTCCCAAGCAAGTGCATTTCACATTCTCAATCTGTTTTTTTTTTCTTAAAAAATAGAATTAATTTTTAATCTTTGTTGTAAGTATGGACTTGCCTGACTGAATTTTGAGGAAATTACAACTGAATTAACACAGGCTGACACAGAAAACTGAGGAAGTAAAGAGGTTAATAGCTACGATAATATCTGAATACTGGTAACCAGTTATTTCAAGTCAATCAGACTGCATTCCATATCTCAATTTGGCACCCACTTGAAAATATTACCTATGCCTTTGACCTCATAGTATCTCACACTAAGCAATGGAGTTACTTTCCCTTCCCCTGACTTTGGGTTCAACCATGTGGCTCAATCTGGTTAATAGAATAACACAGAAATTATGATAGGCCATCCTGACCCATGGTCTCAACTTTTACTACTTTCCCTCTTATGTCACTGTTGTTTTCTATGAGAGAAACGTGTCAAGGATAGTTCACTTGATCCAAAAGGTGGATAAGATACACTTGGAACAAAATCACACCCAACCCCAGAAGGGTTAATAAGCTTAATTAAGATCAGTGGACCTCCTGGGGCACCTGGGTGGCTCAGTCAGTTGAGCGGCTGCCTTGGGCTCCGGTCGTGATCCCAGGGTCCTGGGATCAAGCCCCGCATTGGGTTCCCTGCTCCCTCTGCCTGTCTCTCTGCCTACTTGTTCTCTCTATCTCTCTGTCAAATAAATAAATAAAATCTTAAAAAAAAAAAAAAGAATCAATGGACCTCCTAGCTAAGCCTAATCAAGTTCTGTCAACAGTCAACAAATCTATAGGTCCATAACAATAAATTCTACTTACTTTAAGCAGCTACTTTTGGGGCGGTATGTTGCATTTCATTTCTATGACAATTAGCATTGGCTAAAACTCTCCTAGATAGATGACAGATAGATAAATAGATAGATACAAATATAGAGATCTATAGACAGCACATACACATATTTATAAAATCAATGCATAGAAATATATGTTTCTATGAGAGAGAGAAAGAGAATAGGGGTATATATTATATATTATATGGTATGGCTAGTTACATAAAGTCACATCAAAAGCAATGTACATCCCACTTTATAGCTCTGGCTGGCTCTCTAGTTGAAGGTTTCTTCCTGGTTTGGACTGGGAATCTTCATAATATGGTAGACATTACACCCAACTGACCAACAGCCATAACCATTACATTATTAAAAATTATCTCCTTCATATTCAGCCTTGATCAATAATAAATAATGAACTTTGTTCATTAAATTATTGAATTTTGTTCAAACATTAAAACTTTGTTGTAGAAAGTCACTACACATGAAATTTAGTTTAAAAGTTTAAAGTAGTATTTTAACTAAATTCCACTGAGGCTTTAAAATCTCTTTTTGCATTCTTTTTGTGACTGAACTAATCTAGTTCAAGTAACCATATTTTAAAAGATTCATTTGGGTTTGAGACCATCATCTTTGCCCCTTAAGAATGGTGTGGGAGAATGGGATGATTTGACTAATTCATTAACATTTACAAGTCAGTAGTGATGGAGTGAATTATAGATTGATGATCATGTCTTTAAGCAGAACACATTTTATTTAATTCTTTCATTAGTTTGTACTGGCTAATTATGTGTGAGGAGTATTATTCTTTTATTTCAAAGGCTTGTCAATGTGTGGGATGAAAGTACAGAGAAAGAGAGCAGTTCTTTTTAATTGCTCCCAGCACTGAACGCTCTTTTGTGCATAGTTGGAATCTGAAATAATTTGATCTTCGTTGCTTCTATCTAAACAAATTTAGACAATTAAATGAAGATATATAAACAAATATGCAAATACACCAACGTTTTAACATGATTCCCATTAATTCAGTAAGGTAGGCACTAAAATAAAAGCATAGGTATAGATGAGTTGGTTCAAATAATTGTTGGAGAAGAGACTGAAAACTTTTGCTGAAATTTTTCTTTGATTCTTATAAATATAGTAACTCAAATGCAAAAGCCTGCTATGTAAATAAGATCTAGTCAATTTAGAGTTCTCTAAACACTTACTTTCAAAAATTTAGATGAAAAAATAGATGTTGATACCCATAGTAAATGCTTCATATGATTAATTTTATCATCCTCCAAATATATTTTCTGCTTATACATTCTTATTTTAAAATAGTCATCTAAAAATCAAACTATAAAAATATTCAATGATTTGAGTTATTTTTTAAATTAAACTAAAGAAAGTTAAATAATCTATGTAGGTAAGTATATATACAGACATATTTTCAATCATTTATTGAAATGGTTTGTACAGTAAATATGCTGTGCATTAAATGAATTTTAATTTAAAATAACTATAATTTTCCCCCAAGAGGACTATAATTTCCTAGACGTCAGTGTATCAATGTAAAGAACAAACAAATAAAAGCTATAATAAAAGTCAACTTCTATTGAAACATTTTCTCCAAGATAGGAAAATCAGTATATTTTAAAAAGTTTAAGATGTACTCAAATATTGCATATCTCACAATTGATTCTAAAATGACAAAAGACTAAATATATTTGATTTCAGTTTTGCCCTTACTAGTTCTGGGTACAGCTCTTTGTGTCATCCTCATTCTTATGGCTTCTTAGCATCAGGCTATGTAAGTGTTTGGTCACTATTTTTATCTATTTTTTGGAGCAATTTTCTCTCTGATACCTCTTACTCACTTAGCAACTGAACAGTAGCAGCCCACTCCAGGTTGATGCCAGATCCAGTCTCAGCAATGTGAGTAGATGAATTAATAGCCCACAACTCTATGTCTTCAGTTATCTAGGATTCCCAATCATTCCACTTGGATGTATCTTTACAGATTAATAAAGGATCCATTTAATAGGAAATAGGTGGTTTGGAAATTCATATATAGCAAAACAACACAAGTAAAACTATATATCCAAATCTCCTTTAGTATATGTATGTATATGTGTGTAAATTTCCAAAGCTGTGTATCACATTGCATCTTGTGATTTTTGTTCTGGTTTGTGAGTAATTGTTTATTTTCTTCTGTGTTCTGTTTTGTAGGTTTTACTAGTCATTTGTGTTTGTTTGCATGTGTGCATTGATTTAAAATTGGTAACTTTTTTTAAGAGTTATTTATGAATTTATTAAATTGTTATGTATTTTAGTTTTTAAAATTTCATTTGCCATAATTAACAAAATAAGACAAAATCTTCACTAAGTTAAATATACAATTATTGGGAAATTTAACAGTAATCTGATTAACATGACAGTTGACATGATTTACAGAAAAATTTCCATCAAAATGGTAGTAATTTTACAATGTAGATTTATTTATCTTTCTTCAAGTTTTTATTTAAATTCCAGGTACTTAACATATAGTGTAAAATTAGTTTCAGGAGTAGAATTTAGTGATTCATCACTTACATATAACACCTAGTGCTCATCACCACAAGTGCCCTCCTTAATATCCATCATTCATTTAACCCATCCTCCCACCCACTGCCCCTCCAGCAACCCTAGTTGAGTATGTTTTATGGTTTGCCTCTCTTTTTTCCCCCTATGGTCATCTGTTTTGTTTCTTAAATTCCACATATGAGTGAAATCATATGGTATTTGGCTTTCTCTATTTCACTAAGCATAATAACTCCATCAATGTCATTGCAAATGGTAAGATTTCATTCTTTTTTACAGCTGAGTAATATTCTATTGTGTGTGGTATATACACACACATCCTCTTTATGTATTTTTTAATTTTATTATGTTACGTTAATCACAATACGTTACATCATTAGTTTTTGATGTAGTGTTCCATAATTCATTGTTTGCGTATAACACCCAGTGCACCCAGTGCTCCATTCAATACATGCCCTCTTTAATACCCATCACCAGGCTAACCCATCCCTCCACCCCCCTTCCCTCTAGAACCCTAGTTTGTTTCTCAGGGTCCATAGTCTCTCATGGTTTGTCTCCCCCTCTGATCCCCCCCCCTTCATTTTTCCCTTCCTACTATCTTCTTTTTTTTAACATACAATGAATTATTTGTTTCAGAGGTACAGGTGTGTGATTCAACAGTCTTATGCAATTCACTAAAATTGGTAACTTTTATAGAAAAAAGCTATATTCAGAAATGATCTTTGCAATGTAATTTTGAGTTTTGATTGTCATATCAAAAACCCTAATATTTGAAATTTGTTGATTTGCTACCTACAGTAATTGTTTTCATGAGCTATGGTTTGGCTTTATGACCATAATTTAGAACTGGGCCACACAATTTTTATTGTTTCATTCAGGATGATTTTACATGCAAGTAAACACAAAATCTGGCTCAAAGTGGCTGAATCAGTATGGGAGTTGATTGACTTATGCTAATATTTAAGGAGGAATTCATGGTCATTTTGAGGGAGCATTACCATTAAAGATCTTTACTTTTTTCTGCCTTGCCTTTAGCTTCAAACTAGATCTTTGTGGTTGCATGAAGATTGTATATAATTTCAGGACCGCAAGATAAATCATTCAAGACTAGAAGAAAAAAATATTTCCCATCTAAAAGTTGAAGAAAGTACAGGCCATGACTTTGCTCACCTGTTTCTCTATTCAACCTGGAAGTTATTGCTGTTATGGCCCAGCTAGGATTATGCTGATGGGCTATTCCAAGCAGACTTATCCCTGAAGGGCTGGATGTGACCCACCATAAGCCCATAGTAAGTAGGGAGGTATGACATCTCAATATATATAATATATATATGACATCTCTTACATATAATTTATAATCTTATATATTACTTTTCCTGATAAACAATAAAAATATCCTATATATAACATATATGTAAGAATTCTATAAGATAAACAATAAAAAATCATTTAATTGACTAAATTTTCTATTGCAAGAAGCTCAGGACCAAATTTGGTGCTAAATGTTAATAACCATGTGTGACCCTAGTGCCTATATATTAATAATGTAATTTTCCTTCAGTTTCAATCATCCATTAAGATGATATTTGAGAGTGGCAACAACCTGATTTAAAATTTGTTTCTTATCCTTCTGAAATAAAGATAAAACCAACAAGAGCAACAAATGCCAAGAGACAGAGTATAACACAACTCTAGATAATCTTCAAATAGAAAAAGTTGGGAGAAAAAATCCCAACTGAACATCAACCATCATTTTATGTCTGTTCTCAGCCCATGGGTAGAGAAGGCTTAAAAGAGGGTGTTGAAAGACTCCATGACAAAGAGCAGCCAGGAGCAGAGGACTTAGAAGAAACATACAGTGTCATTCTCAGAAAGATGAAGTGAAATAATAAACATAAACCTACTGAACACAGGCTGGGAATTTGGTTAGTTCATAGTATTCATAGAGCTGGTTGTGGAATCCTAGCAACAGCTTTAGAGAAGCTCTACTTTTGGAATAGAATCAGAGAAGAGATGACATGCTTTGGAGATGAGGTAGTGGACAAAATGAAGAAAATGGGGGGGGGGGCAGGAATTAAGTAACATGCAGAAATGAAAGAGAAAAAACACCAATTTTTCCTTTCTCATAATCATAAAATAAAATACACAGGATTGGGCAGAGCTGACCGAAGAAGAAACTCATTAATAGGAACCCTGCACTCTCAATAAGAACAGAAAAAGATAGAAAGCATCAATATAAAACTTCTGTACATAGATGTTCTAAAATACAGATTTTTCTGCTGGTAGAAAATCTCCACAATAAATATACCATGAAGCTGAAGAAAACTCACACCACATTGCAAGGTGAACTAAATGTCATAAAAAAAATTTAGAAATATGAAATATCAGCCTTAATAAGAAATACAAAATCTAAGAATAGATATATAAAAAGATTAAAGAAAATAAAAGGAAAGTTGAAATCAAGAAAGAAATATATATAAAAGACAAAATCATATCAGAAATGTAGGCAAAATTACAAACTGTCCAAGATAGAATAGATATGAATGAACCCTTGATGAAGAATGTTAAATCGGGGCAGGAAAATAATCAAGATAGTAAATCTGAGATTTAAAAAAAGAGGTACCATGAACCAGAACAAAAGTGGCTGAGATGGAAAAGAGCCAAAGAAGGTAGAACTTCTGTATTATTGGTTTACCTGAAGAAAAATATCAAAATAATGGATCAGAACTAATATTTCAAACTATAATCCAGAAAGAATTCCGGAAATAAAAGTAGATGATATTTGCAGTCTGTCCCGTTCTATTTGGATATTGCTATGCCATTCCTTCCAACCAATGGACTGTGCATGGAAGTATTTTGGTAGACTTTGGGAAAAAAATCACTTAATATTTTTGTGATTTTTCATGACTTTTCCTCCTGCCCCAATGATCTTGAAATCCCATATTTGGATAGAAGTGAAAAGAGATCAGTGCCTCTTGGAATACCAAACCACCACATGGAGGAGATTTGAAGAGAGATTTGCTTAGACTCACTTGGAACTTCTAAGGAAAGTAACTGTTTTACATACCATTGAAATTTGATGGTTCTTGTGGCAGCACATCTGAACCTACTCTGCTTGATACAATTATTCATATTAAAAAATACGAAGCCCCCCAAAATGTATCTGAGATATGATTTGTGAAATAATACATGTAAATAAATTGTAAAATAAATGTTAAACTCTAAAACTGCTGAACTCTGGCCTGTTATACCAGAATACCTTTGGGCAAAGCCTAGGCCTTGTTATTTTTAAAAGCTTTCCCAAGTTCATAGCTATAGCTGAAGACTGCCTTTAGTGAAATGAAGTCAGTACATAATTATGAAATGTTTCGGTGAAAATCTGTTTCAAAACAAAATACATGGAAAATTTATCATTACAGAAATCGTTACTTTTCCTCTCTAGAAGATAATTATTTCAGTGTGATTCCATATCATCATGTATGATTTGCACCTGTTGATGTTTTGCAAAATTCTCCGTTTCTAAGATGATTGCTTTGTGTAGTTTGCACTTCTGCTATTTGAATTTGCATCATCCTCTGAAAAACTACTTGTTTCTGAACTAGGGTTCTCATTAAAGTTTTCATGGCTGATTGCAGTTGAAGTGTACTGTATAATCACAAAGCTTAGTCACATAGCTTGGAACAAGTATGGCATCTAGTCTTTCTTAGAAAGTAATTAGGTAAAATTTAACATCTTTAAAACTAAAATCGCCTTTTCTTTAAAATAAAAGCTTTTTTCCACCTGTCTTCAATTTCATTTTCATGTCACATTTTAGCTTTTTTTAAATCCCCTTAATGACTTTTCTATGTTTTTCTATTTTTATTTGTTTTGACTCAGCATCCTCAGTAACTTCTGCATCTTTTGAAAAATATTATATTTTATCGTTTCCTTTGGAAAAATAATTTTAATGGATTATGATCTAAAAATCTATCTTTATTGTTCATCTTCTCTGTCATGAGAATTCTTCTCATTAATAATATTGTCATTTAAATATAATCTTCCTTATAGTAGCTTTGAATAATATTATTTTTCATCCATTATCTCATCCCATGTAAGATCTGGTTCCTTCTTTAGGGAATATTTCCTTTCCATTCATTTATAAACAAGAAATATACAAGCCTACCATGGGCCCTGTATGTTGACAAGCAATTCAAAAGTTTGCTATGATACTATGCAAAGGAAGTATTCAAAAAAGCCTGAGTGGGCTTGGAAAAGTTGAGGACCTGGACAGGGCACTTTAAAGGGTGGTAAAGAAGAAAATATTACGAAAAGTAATCCATGTCCTATGCTATCCAGCATGCAATTTCATGTCATTACTAGTATTTTCTAAGTCTGTTGCCTTCTTTTTTTTTTTAGAGAGGGAGGGTAGAGAGGGACAGAGAGAGAGGGACAGAGAGAATCTCAAGCAGGCTCCACACCCAGCATGGAGCCAAGGTGGAGCTCGATCCCACAACCCTGAGATCATGACCTGAGCTGAAATCAAGAGTCAGACACTTAACCAACTGAGCCCAGGAGCCCTGTCCATTGTTTTCTTAATGATATATTCAATTGGAAATTCCACATGTTGAATTGTTAATCTCCTGAAGATGTCTATTATGGTTAGAAGTTATAAATTTTGCAAAGTTTTATTAATAAGCCAGTTGTTATGGATTCAATTGTGTCTCCCATATGATATGATGAACAACTACTAATCTTATTTGGAACTAAGGTCATTGCATATGTAATTAGCTAAGATGAGGTCATTCTGAATTAGGTTGGGCCCTTAGTCCAATGTGACTGGTGTCCCTATAAGAAGAGAAGACAAAGAGAATGCCATGTGATGACGGAGGCTGAGAGTGGAGTTGCACAGCTGCAGGGCAAGTAATGCCAAAGATTCCCCACACCAGAAACCAAGAGCAAACAGATTCTTCCCCCACCCCGCAGAAACTTCAGAGAGAATACTGCCTTGTGAACAACTTGATTTTGGACTGTTAGCCTTCACAACAGTGAGAGAATAAATTTCTGTTGTTTTAGGCCACATACATTGCTACAGTAGCCCTAGGAAACTGATACACCAGTTAACAATAATATTCCATCTAGTTTGAGTCACATCTTGCTGGGAGTTCTGGGTGCTATAGTCCCCCAAAATATCACAAATCCATTGGTATGCAGTTTATCCTATTTTGCTTTTTGCTTTTGTTTTGGGTATATCATAACAATATGTTAGTAATATAGCAATTATATTTACCTTCATAAGCATCAATTTTGAAAAATTATTTATGGATAAATAAAATGTGATGCACATACACAGTGGAATATTACTCAGCCATAAAAAATGAGATCTTTGCCATTTGCAACTATGTTGCAACAACACAGCTGGACCTAGAGTATAACACTAAGTGAAATAAGTCAGGGAAAGACAAATACCACTTGATTTTACTCATATGTTGAATTTAAGAAAAAAAAATAAACAAAGAAAAAAAGAGACCAACAAAAAAGCAGACTCTTAAACACAGAGAACAAACTGGTGGTTGCTAGGGAGGAGGTGAGTAGGGGTGGTAGTGAAATAGGTGATGGGGATTAAGAGTACACTAATCTTGATGAGCACTGAGTAAGGTAGAGAATTGTTGTACACTTGAAACTAGTATAACACTGTATGTTAACTACACTTCAATAAAAAAAGAAAAATTAAACAAACATGTAGAAAACTCAGACAATGCATAGCAATATAACTGACTAGGTTGTGCCCATTATGTTTCATTGAGCAACTATTCTAATTGGCCAATGCTTATTTCACACCTGTCTTTAAATATTTTGACTAGCACTCTTGGAACACATCATTAAAATTGTCATTTTTGAAAGTTAAGAATAATGCTAGATAGTTAATTGACCATAAAATATTAAAGAAAAAATGGACTTGACAAAAACAGAAATAAAAACACAAAACAAGGAGCACCTGGGTGACTCAGTCAGTTAAGCATCTGCCTTTGGTTCAGGTCATGGACACAGGGTCCTGGGATAGAGCCCAGCATCGGGCTCCCTGCTCAGCGGGGAGTCTGCTTCTCCCTCTGCCCCTCACCCTGCTCATGATCTCTCTCACTATCTCTCTCTCTCTCAAATAAATAAATAAATTTAAAAACCCCACAAAACAATAATTTAAAAACCAGTCTCCTGGAGTAGAGTTTCAAGTAATATCACACCAACCTGAAGCATAACATTAATTACAATGTGACTATGACTATTGGAAATGCCATTGAGTTTTTTATTAATAATTATTAATTAAAAATTAAATTAATTTTATTAATTTATTAAGTTTTCTGCATCAGCAGAAAAACTTATATCCTCTACAAAGCATAACATCCATGACTACAAACTATTGAAGAAATGATTTCAATCCAGGTCTTGATGAGAGGCGCAAATGAACCACAACAGAATAGTCAATTGGTAGTTGAAATACATCCTTGACATGAGAGGAGTAAGTCGTTTTAACACAGTCTGTTTTATTTTATTGAAACAGTCATTTTTAGCTCATTTAAATTTATTTAAAATTGGTTTGGATTTCCTAGAAATGTTTGGAATTATGAGCTTACTCATAACAACATAAAGAAGTTTGGATTCTTAATTTTAAATGTCAGGGAAATTCTTTTTTGAGTCTCCTCACCCCTGTTATTTTCCTCGTGATTATGGCAGTTAGCCGTGCGCTAGGATGACTATCCTGCTGTGGTGTTAATCAGATGAGAGAAGATCCTGCTGGGAGTTGTGGTAATTACACTGGGATAGTTCATCTCTTTTTGAACTCTCTCTGGGTCTTCATTTTTCCTAACAGCAACAGTGATACTAATTAAAAATGGATGTTAATTATAAAAGTTTAAAATATCCTTCCTTTACAAGTTAGCATAATCTTCTCCACCAATGAGAGAGAGAAGTTTTTACATTCTTGTGGCACTTTTGTCTAGCTTTTTAAAATGAATAAAAGAAGTTTTCATAAATGATAAATGCTACTCTATACAGGGTCATATTTTTCATCCTTGTTTAGGCATATTTTAGTCCCTAAACCCTTTTCATTTATTAACAAGTAAACCTTCTATTAAACTTTATGGCTTATAAAATTGGCATCCTGCTTACAAAGAGTAGAATGTTTATTGAGGCTTTGAAAATCAATCTTTATTTATAGAGGGTTACTAAACATCAACTAGCTGATTTTTTTTTCAAGAATGACAAATGCAAATAGAATTTGATGTTAATATATGTATATATCCATTGAGGTGTTTCATCTAAACCTATTTTTTCATTGAGATTCAATTCATATAACCTGGTATTGCAAATGAATGTGAATAATATTTATTAATAAAACTATGTCTCTGAAAATAATAAAATCAGTGTAAAAAATCACAAGGGTTTTAGTAATGTATGTTGGTCATAGATAATGGAGAAAATTGGTAGTAAAATTGTGTTAAGAGGATATGGATAGGGATATTATAAAAAATCTCAGGCATTTGTATGCTTAATTTAAACATAAAACAGCAATTCAAAATTTGGAACTATTAGTTGGTTTCAAATTAACTTTATTTTTTACTTTGCATAAAAAGTATTAAAATGTCCAAAAAACATCCTCTAAAAGAATAAATCCTTCTGACTCATAAGCACCAGATAAAGTTCTAGCAATTGTTGTATGAAATCTGGGACAAAGAAGCTAATTGAGTGTATTATTATAAAACTCTAGGGGGAGAAACAACAAGTTCAGCAGAACTGTCAAAGGTTTAGAATATCTCTACTCTTTATAGGATTAATCTCTGTGGAAGCACAAGATCTGAAGCAAATTATGAAAGAAGCAATCACATTTTAAGTGCTAATGTGACTGAAGAGACTGTCATTTTACGGATAACCAGAGTGTCTTTAAATATGAGATACTCAAAAAAAGGGTTTTCAATTTAATCCTCCATCAAATTCCTCGAAAACACACTTACATATTAAATAAGTTAGATATTAATATATTGTTTTAAAATAAATCTTATTTCACAAATTTTGTATAAATACTGCCCACTACAGTATAATTTTTTAGAAATTTTTGATATTTAAAAATTTCTTTAACTCTATGATACTTTTTGTTATTCTCAGATACTTTAATTTTAAAATTCAGAATATATAGTTCAGGTTAAGAATACATCTTTACTCTGTAAACATTTTCCCAACAATGAACCATTTGTGACGGCCTGATCTTCTAATTCTCTACCAGACTTCCAAAAATGGCTTTGACAGCCATGAACTCTATGTGGCACCAACAACATATAGAAAGTCGAAGGACAAAGTAAAAAGCTTGATTTTCAATTATTTAACCATATGACTTTTAGGAAGTTAATTAATATATTTGAGTCGTAACTTCCCCATCTAACTTGTTATGGGAATTTAATGATGTAATTGTATTAGGGATGCAATGTATTTATGTAGTCTAAAATAACATGTAGGAATCCTATAGATGGCTTTCATCATTCTGATGTATTAAATACTTCTTTTTTTTAAGATTTTATTTATTTTTTTGAGAGAGAGAGAGAACGAGCAGTGGTGAGGAGCAGAGAGAGAGAGAGAGAGAAGCAGACTTCCCGTGGAGCAAGGAGCCCGATATGGGGCTCAATCCCAGGACCTGGAAATCACGACCTGAGCTGAAGGCAGATGCTTAACCAACTGAGCCACCCAGGTACCCTGATTTATTAAATATTTCAATATTTGATGTACTCATGGGAAATTTGAAGCTTCTTTGGAAAAAAATAAATCAATAATTTGGTTGCATTGGAAAATATATTGAAGAAATTATTTGGTAACTTGTGGCCTAAATCTATATGAACATGTTACAATGGAGCTTTCCTAGAGCACCTCTTGACTAACTAAATTTACAAAATTTCAGTTATAAAAATCACCTCACTTTTGCAAATGAAATTATATGTATGGATTGCACCATTACAGTCATTGGTAATATACAATTGCAAAACTGTTGCCTCTACATGTTCAAAATAAATGAATACTCCTAATATTGATGAAGCAACTCAATTTCTTAATTTTGTTCATATTAGTAAGAAATATTGCAGCATTCTCTTCACTGTTGCCATAATGGATAGGAAAATTTTACTAGAGAAAGGTCCACATTGAAAGTGTATAATAAACAATATGTGTTATAAATCCTGGAACTTTACCAGCTGGGAAAGTTGATCCTCATTATTCACGAATTCTGTATTTGTGAATTTACTAACTTGCTAATAGTTTGTAACCCCAAAATCAATATTCATGGCACTTTTGTGACCATTTTCAGACATGCACATGCAGTGAAAAACTTGAGTCACTGAATGCCCGCAGTCCCCGCTGAGATGGAACAAAAGTGGCACTCTGCCTTTTTGTTTCAGCTCTCATACTGTAAACAGTGTTCTTTTTGCAATCTATCTAGTACCACATTATAAAACTTTTGTGGGTTTTTTTAATGGTGATTTCAGTTTAAAATGCCTCCCAAACTTAGTGCTGAGGTACTGTGTAGTGCCTAAGCACAAGTAGACTGCAATTTGACTTATGGAGAAAATGTGTACATCAGATAGGCTTCATTTACACATGGTTATAGTACTGTTGAATGTGAGTCCAACATTGATGAATCAACCATATATGTGTGTGTGTGTGTATGTGTGTGTGTATGTAGTATTTATATACAGAAATACACATAACAAAAGGTTATGTATTGATTGGTTGGCAAAATGCTGTGACCAGAGGATCTAATCCTATATTTCCCCTAAGAGCAATGATTCAGTATTCATTAATTCTGTGTTCTCCAAGACTTTTAAAGAATACAACTCCTGTGAATAATTAGAATCGGCCATATTTCCTTACCTTGATATTTTTATTTATAGAAATATATTAATTTATTACCTGATATAAAATTTGATTAGTTCTATCAATCACGCTTCTTGGTATTTATTTAAATGAGTTTAAAATTTACATCTGCACAAAATCTGCTCATAGCAGCTTTAGTTATAATTGTCAAAGCTTGGAAGCAACAAGATGTCCCTCAATATTAAATGGATAAGCAAACTGGTACATCCAGACAATGGAATATTATTCAACAAAATGAAGAAATGAACTATCAAGCCATGGAAAGACATAGACAGTCCTTAAATACATACTGCTAATGAAAAAGTCAGTCTGAAAATGCTACATATAATATGATTTCAACTATATAACATTCAGGAAAAGAAAGATAAGACTAAGGAGACAGTCAATGGTTGATGGGTTTGAGAGAAGGGAGAGAGGAATGAACAGATGGAGCACAGAGGATTTTGGGTAGTGAAACTACTCTCTATGACACTCTAATGTTGGATACATGTCATACCTCTGTCAAAACTCATAGAATGTACAATACAAAGATTGAACCTCAATGTAACCTATGAACTTGAGTTAGTACCAGTGTATCAATACTAGCTCCTCAATTATAATAAGTGTACCACATTAATTCAACATGTTAATAACAAAGCTGACTGTGGTGGGGATGGTGGTATTGAGGAGGTTATGAGAACTCTGTACTTTCTGCTCCAGTTTTCTATAAACCTAAAATTCCTCAAATAATAGTCTATTAATTTGAAATAGAAAAAAAATGGATCAGTTAAGCTTCTCAGATTCAAGTAAGATAAGCCAAGTTTCACTAATTTAGCAGAAATAAAATGGAGATTTGAGACACCTGGGTGGCTCCATCGGTTAAGCATCTGCCTTCAGCTCAGGTCATGATGCCAGAGTCCTGGGTTCGAGTCCCACATCCGGCTCCTCTGCCTGCCCCGCCCCTTGCTTGTGCTCTCCCTCTTTCTTTCTCTCTGGCAAATAAATAAATAAAATCTTTATTTAAAAAAAGAAATAAAATGGGGATTTAAAAGAATAAGAGTTTAGGAGAAGTAGGCTTTGAGGCACCTTAAAAAAGACTGGAAATTATAATAGAGAATTATTGCAGCATCCACAGGTACAAATACCTCTTTCTGCTGTCAACACAGTTGCCATTGGATACTGAACGCTATAACAAACATCAACCCTAGTGCTATTCCTGCAAACTTGAATTTGTGACCACAGATACTACTACCCACAAATAAATTTTTCTGCTGTGATTTCTTTTTTTGTGTCACTATTTCCTGACTCAAAGTTCGTGGCCTTTTAGACAATGAACTGAGTGTTGGTCTAGTGCTTGCACTCTAGTGTTTAAGGGAACTCTGCCTTCAACTAAGGTGTTTAAGAGAAGAATTCTCTATGCATAGAAAAGAAGTTCAGCTTCTGAGAAGTCAAAAAGAATATTAACTGTTCACTGCAATAACATAATGTATTAATAGAAGAGGTAATATAAAGATATTGGTAACACAGCACCTCTATTCACTGTAAAAATTTAGTTGAGGAACTAGCAAGAAACAGTCATGCTTTTGAAAACTCAGACAGCAAATCAGGGTTTGATATACATTTACTATTTTTTTTAGATGACAACCTAAAGCCTGACTGATGCTTTTGAAGCTACACTTCCATTCTCTTTTTACTTCTCTAATACCAATCTGGGCAATTTCCTGTTTTACTTTCTATTTTTACAAGCAAATTACTTCAAAGAACATTTTACCTATGCTAGATTCCATCCGCTGCATTTAGTTTTCTGTTCCTATAACTTCACTGCAGTTGATCTTACTAAGTTAGCAATGCCCTCTAAAATTTTTTTATTTTAAATTTTACTACACTGTCTAATAAAATTGCAACTACATGTACTATTGAGGACTCCCATCTTGAAACACTCTACCTCTTCTCTTTCATGAAATCATGACCTCTCTGTTTCCACCTATTTCTTTGACTGCTTCTTAGCAATTTATTCAAGAACACCTAAAACCTAGAGGTTTCATGAAGTTTCCTTACATACTCTCCCCTGGATGAACTCACCCAAATCTATTGCTTTAAGCACTACTCATATACTATTAATTCTCCCATTTAATTTCTATATTTCCACTCTTCTTTGATATAGACCCAAATTTCCCCAGTGTATCTAGAAGTGTCCTCCAATATCTCATGATCCTCTCTACGTTAGCACACCTTACAAGACTAAAATCCTTCCACCTACAATCCTTTTCTAAATTAAACATTACTGCCACACAGGTGTTAAAACTTGCACATTGTCCTAAAATTTGCCTTCTCTCTTGGTTGTCACAGCCAACCTGTTTCATTGTTCTATACTTTCTGCCACCTAAATAGCATGCCTCTTCTTCTCTTTATTTCTATTTCCAATATTTAGTTAAACCCTTACTTTTTTCTACCCAAAGCTATGACATTTTGTATGTTCCTAATGGTTTTACACTCTCAATCTCTTCCCTCACTAGTCCCTTTCCCACAGTGTGTATAGTGAGATTTAACACAAATCTCCTTCAAATTCTTCAATGGTGGGACACAGCCTATAAAACAATATCTGTGCCTTCACTTGGCGGTCACAGCCTTCACAGTGTGCTTCCAGCTACCTGCTCTTAACTCTGGGCTTTGTAATGTAAGCAAACACTGACTCAACTGTTCACATTTGTCTGTGTATGTCATCTTCTTTTACAGTTCTGTGGCAAGTTGAGAAGTAGAATGATGTATAGTAAAGACATATGGCTAGGACTTAGATAAATCTTGGTATAATCCAGGCTCTTCATCTTACACATACCTTGAGCAATGTCATCTCCCTGGGTTTCAGTTACCTGATTTGTAAAGTGGAAATACATATCTGATAAAATTGTGATGAGTCATAAACAATTAACCATAGCTCAAGAGTTTGGAACCCAGCATAGATCTCTTGCAATCCACCATTTCATGCATTCAATAATCAATTTTTGAGTACTTGCTATGTGCCAGACAATACACTAAGAATGAAAGGTGTGCATGTTTCTGTGAACAAAATAACCATATTTCCTTTGATTTTCCTTGTCCCTTTCTCTTTTTACTTTTGATACTTCTAGTCCACATATTTTTCTGATCTTTGATCTTACTTTTCTGATAAACTACATTTGCAGACACACTGAGGAGTTTTATTTTATTTTATTTTTATTTTTTTAAAGATTTTATTTATTTGACAGAGAGAGACATAGTGAGAGAGGGAACACAAGAAGGGGGAGTGGGAGAGGGAGAAGCAGGTTTCCCGCCGAGCAGGGAGCCCGATGCAGGGCTCGATCCCAGGACCCTGGGACCATGACCTGAGCCAAAGGCAGACGCTTAAAGACTGAGCCACCCAGGCGCCCCCACACTGAGGAATTTTAAATGTATTTCTTCCCTCCCCAACTTGTGAGATTTAGCACAGCTTGTATGCACATCCAATACGATATTCATTACTTGATTTCAATTTATTATTTGTTCTTACTATTGGTCAATAGCCATTTGTAGTGCAGAATCCACATCTCATTATTTAGGTAGCTATCCATGAAAAATGGCATATAATGAATAAGAAAACCCTATTCTCAGATGTTTTAAAGTAGGTGTTTACAGTTCTCTAAATATATCTTTAAAGCTATATGTCAAGCATTATGTTAAAAAGGTTGAAGATTTTAAAAAGTATAGAAATTATTGCTAAAAATTAATTTGAGCAGAAAACACACATCCACAAAGAAAAAAAAAAGATTAAATTGCAACATAGAGCTCATAGTTTTTTGACTAATTAGTAGCTCGGGTAATAAATTCCATAGGAGTTCAGGGTAGAGGAACATCACTGAGGATTACTCCAGTTAAGTGAAATTTCCATGGAGAGTTCAACTTTAATGAGAGAAGAGAAAAGGCAAGGACATTCCAGGTGGTAGGAATGAAGTAAGCAATGGAACAGAGCCAGGGATTTGCGGCATATTTTATGGGGAAAATATTAAATCAATTTTCTAAAGTAAAGAATTCACATAGGGAGGTAGTGAGTGATGAATCTGGAGACACACACACAGACTGGCTATGAGAGATTTGAAGGCCAGAGCTTTAGTGGGGCTGTATGATTTAGGTAGAGAAGAATTATGACAGTTGATTCAGAGATGGAAGCAGAAAGCATTGTTTTAGAACATTTGGTCCGGCTGTGAGATACTAGATGGTTGGCCTTCAGGGTGTCTTCAGATTTAGAGAGGCAGTTAAAAGCCAGTGCTGATAATTTTTATGTGAATTAATTACAGCCATGGCTACCATTTGTGTACACTCTTTAGTCTTCTAGTGAATTTAATTCATTCTTGATGTCAAAGTGACTGCAACGTTTCCAAATAAAATACAACAAGTTCTTCTGAAATGCATAGTTCCCATAACTGTTTTCAATTTTATTTATTTCCAAAGGATACCTAAAATAAATTGTATTAAAATTAGATGGATTCTGGGGTCATATATCATTTTAATAATAATTGAGATGAATAATATGTATATTTTCTTTTTATTCATTGAACACTTGAGTTATTACACTGTAGAAGAGAGAAAATAAATGGAATAATTTCTGCTTTCACAATGTTTACAATCTATTATGGAGACAGTTGAATTCATCAATATGATATAAAAAATAATGAGTTGTAGATATAGTAAGGGTTTATAAAAAACAAAAAGTCTCATGGAAGCACAATTCTGGCAGGAATAATTAGAGCAAATGTCACTGAAAGGGTTGCACATAAGCTCTGTTTTGAAGTATATGTGGAATTTTGAGCCACAGAGATTGATAAGTAAGGGCACAAGGGTAAGAGTGTCAAATAGAGACCAAAGAACATGTGTATGACATATTTGGAAATTGGCAGGAAGTCCACTGTGGTGTGAACAAAGGACAAAAAGAATAGTATCCTGAGAAATAAAGAAAGTATGACTGACCACATTCATGGCACTGGGGTGTGTGTATACACATGCATGTCCATGAATATGTGCATGCTTGAGAAGCAGGGTTTTAAATATCATACTAATTTTTTTATGTTATTTTTGATAAAGTAGAGAGCCATGGGAGAGGCAGACGGAGGACAAAACAAGAGACTAAAACTGATGTGCTGGGGCCATATCACAGACATAGGAGGGAGTTTGGGCTCCGACGTAGGCATCAACGAATCGCTGGAGATTTGTGAGCAGAATAATGACATAGTTCATTAGATATCTGGTTTAGGGAAGTAGCTCTGTCAGTAAAATGTGAGAATTTAGAAATGTGAGGTTACGAAAAACACAGAGACCATTTAAAAGATTTCTGGAAAAGCTCAAGTAAGATGTAAAGGTGCCCTGAAACTCTGCTTCCTATCTAACACTAAGCAAACATGTGTAGGGAAAAATAAACTGTATTCTAGTAAGTAAAATCTATGCATACAATCCATAATCAAATAGTGTAATATCTATTTGGGTACAATTAAATTTTATAATAACAGTAATTTTTCAGGCACAGAAAAAGTTAATTATATACACAATCAACATATAAAAAGAGACTTTTTAATTTTGCCAAAGCATAAAAACTTCTAGAAACAGTTATAGCAAAACATTTCTATTTAAAAGCTACATTCAACTAATAAATCAGTGTAAAATTTTGATTTTTGGTATTTACAAAATATAACCTTAGAGATATTGGATTATTTCAAAACTCTTAGAAGATGAAGAAGTACTATAGTCAGGGAGCCTGGGTGGCTCAGTCGGGTAAGCATCTAACTTTGGCTCAGGTCATGATTCCAGGGTCCTGGGATCAAGTCCTGCATCAGGCTCCCTGCTCAGTGGGGATCCTGCTTCTCCTTTTCCCTCTGCCCTACCCTGCTCATGCTCTCTCTCTCACTCTTTCTCTATCTCAAATAAATAAAATCTTAAAAAAAAAGAACTACTATAGTCAAACACATATAAGGTCAAGTTATTCCTTGTAAAGATATATTCCTCTTGTGTAAATATAATCTCTTATTGGCAATGTATTGTTTTCAGTTCAACTACAGGATATGTTATAAGAAGTACATTTTGTTTTTCATATGCTTACAAGAATTTTGAATTCTGAGCAAATTCAAAAAGCTAAAATCCTCAACACAGTACTAGCAGTTTGTATATTAGAAGTGGTGATACCTTTATGAATAATACATTCAGCTGAAGTAGGGATGGGGCATAACAGATGTGGGTTGCAACAGCCCTTACCGATCTTCTACTCTTTCTGATGATAGGACTGTAGTGGTCAAACAAGATTTCCTTGCCACTTAACAGATGGTGGAACCAGGACCATATCCTAGGACTTAATTCATCCTAGGTTTCCTTTCTCCTTACGTTGAGCTCTTATAATTTAGAGCGCCATGCTATCAACTATATTTATATACTATAACTTTGTTTTAAGTTGAAGAATTATTAAACCTTAAAACAATGTTTTTCTCCAGGTTTCCTCATTAAAAAATAATGTATGTTTCATAACTTAGTAATATTCTTAACTTAATATTAATATGATGGCATTTTAATTGGAAAGCTTTATTTTACCAGCACTTAAAAGAGTTTAAAAATTTACAAAGAAAGCATAGATTCAACTAATTTAATCTGTCATAAAATCAAATGTTGTGAAATGTGCTTTATAATCTTGACAATGTCTTCATTTTGCCAGTTACCTAATTTTAACTGTCTTGTAAGATATTCCAGAGATGTCACCCTTCCTAGTATTTATTTTTCTTATAATTAAGGAAGAGTTTTATTTTTTAATATAGTTTGCAAAATGCTTTGCAAAAATATATGTATGTCTTTCCTATATTTAGAATACTTAGCACATAAAATTAACTCCCATAGACTTAATGCTACTCAAGAAATCTTCAACAATATTTTATGTATCTTTCTCCCTCCTGTGTGGAATATATGCAGGGACTTATAATCCTAGACTTCTCCAGGAATACTATCAGGACAACTATAATTTTTCATTTGAATTTAGTTCTTTTATTATTTTCTAAAATGTACATTGTCTTAATAATATTAAGTTACTAAATTACAAATGAATCTTCACAGAAATATTTGTACAATTTTGATTAATAAAATAATTGACAGGAACCTTCTTCAATCCCTTCTCTGAATTCCAAAGACTATAAATACCTTATGAGTTTAAAGTTTCAAAAGGAATATGGCAGAGGTTAGAATCTCAAAAGTTGCATGAAAACTACTAATAACCTATTCAGAGTAGCGGGTGTTTAAAATTGTATTCTGGTTTTCATCACCTTTTAAACTGATTTTAGTGTTCATAAGTCATTTTGTGTACTTTCTCTCTTGGGAACTACACTGCAATAGCTCAGAGCTGACTTGAGGTGGGTCAAATAATTGACTTCTTTCAGGAAGCCTGTCTGTGTTAATTCTGTTGGGTTTTGTTGTTGTTTTGTTTGTTTGTTTTGTTTTAAATAAATGGAGGCAGATGATTCCTTTTCTGACTTCATGATTGAACTTATTCCATTTCCTCTGTCTCATCCTTTTACTTTTCCTACTAGGAGTTTTTGTTTTTCAAGAAAGCTTTGTCATGGTTGTTGTGGTTTCTCTCTTCCTCCCCCTACCTCCACACGGTTCTCTTTAGAAGAGAAAAATCTTGGAATTCCAGATTGTTTTATATCTTGAATGTCTTATCTAATGTCAAGAGAGGAAAATAAAATGGTCATTACAGTTGAATTGATAATAAACAATGTCTCAGGAATCTTATTTCCTATTTTTGTACTATGACACAGAAAACGATCATATTCTTAGAGTAAAACAGTGCAGGAGAACAAGGGCATCCACATCAGGAGGGTGAGGTCCTGGCTGAGACAAGAGTAATTTCTAAAGAAAGAAATATGCCAGCTTCACTCTCTGACATGAGGTTATGGACAAGGGGCTAGGACCCAGCTCATTACAGCCAGAAGCCATAAAGTGGGACAAGTAAGTAAGAAAAGACAACACCCTTCTCTATTATAAGGCTTGGGCTAGGGGTTTGGACTAGATATATGAATATATTTAATGGAATATATTTAATGGAAAGTGTGTATGTATGTATACTGGTTATATATATATATATTATAACAATTAATAATTATACCTATATATATATTATAGAGAAGGACAAGGATAAGGTTTATACCCTATCTTCTCATCCTGAAAATTGAACAAAATATCATTCCCATTCTGGTTCCTGAGATCTCGCCTTCAGATAGTGTTGCCTGACTGATGAACTGCTGGTGGAGTTACATACTCAAGGGGATGAAGACAGTGGACATAAATTCTGTCAGTTATGTTCTTGAAACCATGCATATATGCAAACCACAGCTCTGCATGTGCATTACCTACTTTTTCTTTTTAATGATAAAAACAAAAGCTTATAAAGGTGAATTTTTTTAACCAAGGGTAAAATGAGAGTAAGAATTTGGAGAGCTGAGAGTCAAGCCCAATCTGTGGGATTTCAAAATTAGTTTTCTTTTCTGTCTTTCTACTGTTACCCTGACCCTGAAAATGAAAATTATCTGAATATAGTGAGGTATAATATTTAAGAACGTCTTACCTGCTTTTCAAATCAGAAGGTGTTATGCGTTTGCTAGGGCTTCCATAACAAAATACCACAGACCGTAGGGCTTGAACAACAGAAATTTATTTTTTCTCATAGTTCTAGAAGCTGCAAATCTAAAATCAAGGGGTGAGTAGGTTTCGTCTCCTTCTGGGGCCCCTCTCTTTGACTTAAAGATGGCTTCTTTACACTGTGTCCTAATGTGGTCTTTCCTTACTCTGTGAACATCTCTGAGGTGTCTTTGTGAGTATAAATTTTTTTGTTTTTGTTTTTTGTGACTACAAATTTATTCTTCTTATAAGGACACCAGTCAGATTGGATTAGGTCCCACCCTAACAGCCTCCTTTTGACTTAATTACCTCTCTCTACCGGCCATATGTAAAAACATAGTCACATTCTAAGGTACTGGGGCTTAGGGCTTCAACATATGAATTTGATGGGGACAAAATTCAGCCCATAACTCAGCTCATTCAGAATGTGATTAAGGGTTAAGTCAAAGAGCATTAAACTTGAAGTCAGAAAATCCATATTAAAAAGGTTTCATAACATTTAATAAACAACTCTACATCTCTGAAAACCAGTTTGTCATTATATGAGAATAATACCCATCTCAAGGTAATTATTCTATGATAACACATATAGAAAACCTGCCATATTGCTTTATTCATATTCATAATATGTTTACTGAATGTGCATATTGTATCAATGTCACCATACATTTTTGTACAACGTAAGATAAGGGGGTAGTATGATGGAAATGCTGAAATTTAAATAGTGTTTTCATTTTGCCTTTGCAACACAAATTTGAAGAACAAATTTGAACATAATATATTAAATGTGTCCTAAAATTATGATAACATTTTTGAACTGCTCAAATTTAAACACTTTATTTCTATTTAGTCCTTCATAAAGATCTTTTTCATGCATTCTTGATTTATAGAAATTTGTCACAAACAAGATAGGCCCATACGTTAAAAACACTTGCCATTTTTTTTTTGTGATTGCCTTCAATCAGATTCAACAGATTAATGATTGTAATAATCAGCCATCCTGATTTTCAACTACATGGTCTTAGCTATTCTACTATTTCAGGTTTGTCCCTTTATCTAAATCATTAAACTCTTTAGGATTTATTAAAGCTTCTTTTTAGGCATATTGATCTGCATTCGATTTGTACCTCTTTTGTAATGCCCTTTTCTAGCATGAATTTTCATAGCAAAGTATTCTTGTTGATTGATGAGTCGGTGTGTTGTTACATTGCTTCATCTTAAATATCTTTTTTTCCTCACCAAATCTCCTTGAGGTGAGGCACTATTTTAAATGCTTTAACCTCTTATATGTCTTTGTAATGTCCTTCCATGTAATATCAGGTACAGTGGGCTGACTGTATTTTCTAGTGCAAATTAAAAACCCATTTGTTCAGCTTGACTTATGCTTAGTGACAGCTCTGTGTATTTTTATACTTAGTGACAGCTCTGTGTATTCACATGTGATATGAATACATGAAGGACACAGCATAGAAACTCAGTGCATTATACTCCATCTGCATTGTGAGGTAAATGTGGAGTAATTACGACTGTCTAAGTTTTTATTCATTTTTTCATTAAAGCTGTTATCATGCCAGGGACAACAATAAATAAAACCCAATATCTGGCTTTTATTAGTTTCTGTCTTTGTTAAATGTGAATGACGTGAATGGCAATAAGTAAAGCTGTAAAAAATCATAAATAAAACATTAGCACATTTTTTAATAGTGCAGGTGTAAATGTCACTAATGAAGTAAGAATAAATATGTTATGTTAATTATACTGGCTTGCCTAAGTGTAAAATGTGAAAGGAAATGTAGTGCTTGACAAGAATGAAAACAGGAAAATCATTTTTTTTTTTTTTTACCATAGGAAATACTCATTTGTTTTAATACTCGCCATACAAGAGTAGGTTATATTACAGATTTGGCCAAGTGTTAGACCTGGTTTATAGAGTGATATTCTAAGCACAGTAAGTCACGTATGGCTATTCTACTTTCACCAGCTGGCCCCAAACTAACACCTACATATATAGACTGTGTTCTAGAGTATGTTTTTCTCTCTGTTTCTTCAGGGTCAAAGAGCACATAGCACTTGCTCGATCAATGCTTCATATCCTTTTCTTCTGCAAATCCCCTCTTGCTATATAATAATTATTCCTTTTTCTAGTATGCAATGACACAGGAAAGCTGAGTCCAGCTTTCACTTCTCACAACTCCTTCTCCCCTGATCACGACATCCATATATCACTTTGTCCTGTCATCTTTGCCTGGCAGATATTTCTTACATCCATTCACATTCATTCATCACCATGGATATCATTGATTCCTGCAGACCACTTTCCTCCTCCCTTTCACAGCTGTCCAGATACTGCAGTGGGTTCCTAACAGTTCTCCATAGACATCATCTTGTCTCCCTTCAATCATTTCTTCACAGTGCAGTTGAACATTTTAAGGCCTGCCATACCATTTTTCTCTCATTCTATAAAACTTTTCTCCTTACTGTGGTTCAACCACTCTAGATTTCTTTAAGTTTCTCAAATAAACCCCACTGACTCCTTCCACAGTGCCTTTGCATAAGTTGTCCTACCTGGAGAGGTGTTTGCCACCAAAAACTTACTTAGCCCTTGCCTACATCTATTCATCTTTCTTACTCAAGTTCAAATACAATTTGCTTAAAATATCATTAACTGAGCTTCAGAGTAATATAACCTCCATTTTGCATTGTCACACAATGAAAAGGTCCTGTTTTATAGCATTTTGTTTATAATTGAATATTTACCTGTGTGATTATTTAATGTTTCCCTACTTTGTGTCCTAATACAATTTATGAAGAAAATGAACATGTCTTATTTTTCTCATTTTTATATTCAAAGGGTCTAGCACAGTGCCCAGGACAAATTATATAATAATTAAAAACATGTTGAAGTACTAAAGTCATGTTTTATGCTAAAGTTAATGTTTTTATTTTATACTACAATGTTATCTAATGATGTAAAAATATCAAGGTAGAAATATCATCTATTTTTCAACTGCTTATTGTGAAAAATTTCTCCTTGAATAAATTTTGAAGGGATTCTGTGGACATCAGTATAATTCTCACTAAATTTCCTTATATTTTTTAACTTTTGGCCATACTTGCTTCATCTAGCTTTCTTTCTCATTCTTTTTTTTTCTTTTCTGAATCACTTGAAAGAAAGTTGTACACAGCATAGCATGATACCTTACTCCTAATTACTTGAACACGTATTTCTTTTTTTCAACTTTTAATTTAATTTAATTTAATTATTTATTTAGAGAGCACAAGCAGGGGAGGAGAGGGCAGAGAGAGAGAATCTTAAGCAGGCTCCATGTCCAGTATGGAGCCTCACACGAGGCTCCAACTCACAATCCCAAGATCATGACCTGAGCAGAAATCAAGAGTCAGACACCTAAGCAACTGAGCCAACCAGGCAGCCCTTGAACATGCATTTTTTTTTTAAGATTTTATATATTTATTTGAGAGAGAGAGAGAGCACATGAGTGGGTGGGGAGGGGCGGCAGGGGAAAGCAGACTCCCTGATGAGCAGGGAGCCTGACATCCTAGGACCCTGGGATCATGACCTGAGCCAAAGGCAGACATTTAACTGACTAACACACCCAGGCATCCCAAACATGTGTTTCTTAAGAACAAAAACATCCTTATCTAGATTCTATATACCATTATCCCATTCAAGATATATAAAAACAGAAGATTATAATGTCTTGGAGGTTATAATAAAATAATTCAAATATGCTTTGGATTTTATAATAAATATGTTATATAATATATATAAAATGTGTAGCATTATCTATATTACAATATGCTAGAAAATGAATTTGATAGTTTAGCTTTCTACAAAGAGACTGTCAAAAAGAGGATTCAAACTGAGGTCCACTCAGCTCCAAAGCACATTATTACTATACCATATCATTAAAAATCAGGATGCTATTGACATTGTTTCTAGGATTAACTGGAAATTAGGCAATATTTTGAGAGTTTAAATAGAAATGCAGTGGGGGGGTGCCTGGGTGTCTCCGTTGTTTAAACATCTGCCTTCAGCTCAGGTTATGATCATGGGTTCCTGGGATCGAGTACTGCATCTGGCTCCCTGCTCAGTGGGGAGTCTGCTTCTCCCTAAACCCATGCCATCTAGTGCTCTCTCTCGAGTGCTCTCTTTCTTTCATTCTCTCTCTCTCTCAAATAAATAAAATCTTTAAAAAAAATGCAGCAGGAAGGCTTACTATGCACATTTGAAGGCCAAGTGTATAGTAGGAGACATTCCCAGTTTATTAAGATATTTTCTTCTCTCAAACTGGCTGTTACTGTATGTGAATATATGATATTTTTCTGAGCCCACTATGATATAACAATCACTGATAGTGTCTATAGTTAGAAAGGGAATATTAAAATTTGTGAGAGTAACACATAATTCAAGGAAGGAAGGAAGGAAGGAAGGAAGGAAGGAAGAAAGAAAGAAAGAAAGAAAGAAAGAAAGAAAGAAAGAAAGAAAGAAAGAAAGAGAAAGAAAGAAAGTAGAGTGGAAATAAAATAGAGACTAAAAAAACAGAAAAGATCAAAAAACTAAGAGCTTGTTCTTTGAAAAGATAAACAAAATTGGTAAACCTTTATTTATCCAGTCTCATCAAGAAAAAAAAAGAGAGGACTCCAATAAATAAAATTAGAAATGAAAGAGGAGTGACAACCAACAGAACAGAAATACAAAGGATTATAAAAGACTACTATGAAAAATTATATGCCAATAAATTGAACAACCTGCAAGAAATGGGTACATTTCTGAAAGCATACTATCTTCCAAAACTGAATCAGGAAGAAAATAGAACATCTGAACAGATTGATTAGTAGAAACATAATTGAATTGATAATAAAAAAAACTCCCAACAAACAAAAGTCCAGGACCAGACAGATGCCAGTGAATTCTACCAAACATTTAAAGAAGAGTTATTTTTCTTAACCTATTCCAAAAATAGAAGAGGAAGGAAAGCTTCCAAATTCATTCTATGAGGCTTGCATTATCTTGATATCCAAAATAGACAGACACTCTAAAAAAGAAAACTAAAGGCCAGTATCCCTGATGAACATAGATGCAAAAATCCTGAGCAAAATACTGGCAAACCAAATTCAACAATACATGAAAGGATTAGTCACCATATTCAAGTGGGATGTATTCTAGGGATGCAAGGTTGGTTCAATATCCACAAATCTATCAATTTGATATATCATATTAACAAAATGAAAGGTAAAAACTGCATGATCATCTCAATAGATGTAGAAAAAAGCATTTGGCAAAATTCAACATCTGTTCATGATTAAAAACTCTCAACAAAGTGAGTTTAGAGGGAACATACTTCAAAATAATAAAGGTCATACATGACAAACCCACAGCTAACATCATTCTCAATGTGGAAAAGCTGAAAGCTTTTCCTCTAAGATCAGAAACAAGGCAAGAATGTCTACTCTCACCAATTTCATTCAAAATAGTACTGGAAGTCCTAGACACAGCAATCAAACAGGAAAAATAAATAAAAGACTTCCAAATCGGTAAAGAAGAAGTAAAACTATCACTCTTCGCAGATGACTAAAGACTCCACCAAAAAAAAAAAAATATTAGAACTAAGAAATTAATTCACAATAAATACACTGAAAATAGATTAAAGACATAAATGTGAGATCTGAAGCCATAAAACTCTTAGAAAAAAACACAAGTAGGAAATTCTTTAATATTAGCCTTAGCAACAAATTTATGGACATGTCTCCTCACGAAAGGAAACAAAAGCAAAAAGTAAACTATTGGAACTATACTGAAATAAAAAGCTTTTGCACAGAGAAGAAAGCCATGAACAAAACGAAAAGGCAACCTACTAAATGGGAAAAGATACTTGGAAATGATCTCTGATAAGGGGGTAGTGTCTAAGAAAATAAAAAATTCACACCATTTAACACTAAAAACACAAATAATCTTATTGAAAAATGAGCAGAGGACCTGAATAGACATTTTTTTCTGAAGGAGTCATACAGATAGCCAAAACACACATGAAAAGATGCTCAACATCACTCATCATCAGGGAAATACAAACCAAAACTACAATGAGATCTCACCTTACAACTGTCAGGATGGCTGTTATCAAAAACACAGGAAATTACAAGTGTTGGTGAGGATGGAGAGAAAAAAGAACCCTCATGCATCACTGATGGAAATGTAAATTGATTCAACCACTCTAGAAAATCATACTGAAGTACTGCAAAAAATTAAAAACAGAAATAACATATGATCCAGAAATCCCACGGCTGGGTATTTACCTTTAAAAAACAAAACTACCAATTCACAGTGATGTATGCACCCTTATATTTATTGAAACATTATATACAATAGCCAAGATATGGAAGCAACCTAACTGTCCATTGGTAGATAAATGGATAAAGAAAATGTGGTATATATGTACAATGGAATTTTACTCAGCCATAAAAAAGAATGAGTTCTTGTTATTTGTGACAACATGAATGGACCTAGAGGGTATTATGTTAAGTGAAAGAAGTCAGACAGAGAAAGACAAATACCATATGATTTCCCTTGTATGTGGAATCTAAAAAACAAAAACAAATTAAAAAACAGAGAAAGATCATAAATACAGAGAACTGATGGAGGGGAGAAGGGTTAGGAAGGGGTGAAATAGATGAAGGGGACTAAGAGGTATAAACTACCAGTTATAAAATAAGTAAATCATAGGGATAAAAAGTACTGCATAGGGAATACTGCCAATAATATCTTAATAACATTGTATGATGACAGACAGGTGACTACACTTATCATGGTGAGTATCACATAATGCATAGAATTGTTCAATCACTATACTGTACACCTGAAACCAATACAGCATTGTATGTCAACTATACTTCAATAAAAAATGTATTTCAACAATTATTCATTCACTCCTGGAAGAATATTGAGCAGAGTTGACCAGAAGACTCATTCCAGTAAAAAAATGTGTACTACATTTCACCTGAAAGAACTGTTGTTCTTGCCGTGGGAAATTGTTAGTTCCATAATTCATAGAATTGAACACCTTCATAAAATGTATGGATCTCTACCAGAAAACTATCTCTCCAAGCGTACATGTCCCTCACTGACAGTGATTCTCTGACTGAGGTAGAAGTTGAAAATAAAGAAAAAAAAAAAAAAAAGGAAAAAACATAAGGGTATTTTTTACCACTCCATCTTTAGCAAGCAGAGAATGGTCTCTAGTCATGAGGGGGAAAAAAGCAGATAAACTGAAAAAGCAGAATGGAAAGACTATGGAGGAAGATCATAGAATTAGACCAAGAGCTCATAAGGATATATGAATACAGAACTAAAGGGTGCTTCTGGGCTGAACATATGATTATCCAAAGGCCCCAGAAATTTTGTTTTTATAAATTTGTATTATGCTTCTTAAAAAAGGATCCCTAAATTATATAAGCTTCAGGCCTGAAAAAAGGTACATATTCCTATAGGAGATTTTAAAAATATTAATAGATGAAAGAGTTATCATTACTGAACTTTGAATTGGTACTTTGAAAATTGGTACATTAAAAAAAAGCATATTCAAAAAAAATAATGGAAACCACAGGTAAAAAGCAAGAGAGAGTACATATTCAGGATAACTAATATAAAAATGTTCGGCTTTATGAAATGTCAGATAAGAAAAGAACAGAATTTAAAAAATTATCACATTTACAATATAAGAAAGCTTCTTTACTTGTTGAAAAATTCATCCCTATAGACAGAAAGTAGATAATGAGTGCCAGCAATAGTTTATTCACTAACTGAATGAAACCATATTGGGCATCTTCAATTAGTTGAGCAGAATTCTAAGCATTGGGGATTCAGCAGTAGAGAAAAAGAAGCCAGGCTGTTTCCTTTCTCAGAATTGAATGTAGTCAGGGGAGGCATCAATACATGAATAAAAATATCATTGACAAGATCATTTCAGGTCAGTATACATCCTGAAATAGGAGAATGTGGTATGAAATGGTAGCCAGTGGTTGGGAGTACAATTAATTGTAAAGTTGAAATATATATCACTAAGTATATAGAAAATATGGAAGGGAGCCTGGAAAACTGGCTTTTCAGGAGTTAGACTCACTGAAACAAGAGAGGAGCAAAGTGAGGAAAGGCTGCTGAGTGGATCTGTAGGCAAATAGGCCAATGGCCAGCACAACATAGAACGAGGAAGCAAAACTTATGATATTGACATTGGTGAGAATCAAGTGTGAAATATTAAATAGAAAAAAAAAGAATACTAAATGCACAAGTTCACTGAAAATCTATTTTTTACAATCAACAGAAAAAACTGTTTTACTCACTGAGTTATACTTTAGAGAAACTTCAAATGATACATAATTCCCATCTCATTAAAATTATTTTGGGGGGCATCGGGCGCCTTGCTCATGTACTCTCTCTCTCTATTATAACAGATAATAAAAATCTTTAAAAACTATTTCGTATTCAAGAAAGTTAAAAAATAATTTTAAGCAGTTAGCATAAATTTATTAACATCTTATTAAGCATAGCTCAGAGTAAAAACATAATCCAACTGTATTTATGAGCCTCTCAGGAAATGGCTGAGTTTCTCTTCCTTTCTTGAGCTATAGATACTATTTCAAAAGATCTAAACTAATGTATTTCAACCATATTTCATTCAAATCATGTATTTGTATAAAGGCTTATTTTTTTTTCTTCCTGGAAAGGTTCAGATTTTTTTTTACCTCTTATTCTATATCTTGTACATAAAGGCCCTTAATCTTTCTTTAAGGGCATTCTAGGATATTATCTCAGATCTTTTTAATCTCGTTGCAATACTTACTTTTTAGAGTTTTTCATGTGCATCTGCCACATTTTGATTAAAAACATATCTTATTTTATAAAATAAAATTTTGCCATGGTTGAATTGAGAACAAATCATGTTTTAGAAAGAATTTAAGGCAGTAAGTGCATTTACTAAGTGCTCATTAAAGTTTTAATTTGTATTTATGATAGAGAGTTTGATGAACTTACTGAAAAACAAGATATAAAATTGCCACTTACTGGCCATTAGCCAGGAATGGAATCAGTTTAAAAATACTATTCACAATCGTAACAGAAATCCATAAAATTACTTAAAAATACAATTCAAAAAATAGATGACCTATATATAAATAACATTACTAAAATACCATTAAAATTCAATAAAATCCAGGATAGAGGGAGAATTAATATTCTTAGATATTTTAATATGAAAAATAAGTTTTTGCAAATTGCAATTTATAAATATACATTGACAAAATACAAATGTTAGAATAGGAAAATAATTTTTATTTTTCATGTTGGATTAAATTTTCAGAACTGAAGATATTCTCTTGAAAATAGTAACTGAATTTCAGAGAAATATTTTGCTATGTGCCATAGAATGGATTTTTATAGTGTATACCCAGCAATTCCATTTTGGTATATAATGCAAATAAATTTTCATAAAAGGAACTATGAAATATGAAAGAACATTTAAAACATAAGTAAGAATATTTTTTCTAAAAGCAATATATTGGAAACAAACTCTATGTTCATCAACAACAAAATGTATAATCATACAATTAAATACTATGTATTGATAGATAGATAGATATATAAATTAGACCACGACCACACTGATGAACATCATAAATCTGGTACTGAATGATGAAAATAGTTTCCAAAAACATACAATCAGTCTAGTATTGTTTCCATAAAGTTAAAAAACATAAAAAAACAGTGCCATATAATATTTATATATATTTAATTATGTATATTTTTAAATATTCAGAAATGTATGGTAATAAGAAACATCAAATTCAAGATAATTGTTATCTCTGTCAAAAGGAGTTTATGCAATAAACAATGAGTGCATAGGTGTCTTAAGCTGACTTGGTAATATTTTATATATGTATATTTTTAATATATATTTAAATTGGGTGCTGGGTACACAGATGTTTTTAGAAATAATTTCACAAAGTTCTGGAATTCTTTAATATTTTATAACACATTTTTAAAGAGCAGATCTCTTAATACACATTATTTACTTACAGATCTTAAATCAAAATTTAATTTTCAAGGGATTGGTAAAACATTAAAACATTTCATTTACATATGCGCTTATTACTACTGTTGTAATCATTACTGATAAGCCACTTCTATCATGAGTTCCTTGGGGTTTTTTTATGTATACCTGTTTCACATTCTATAATCATGTGTGATGGTAAGAACATAGTATTTGGAAAGCTTCAGATATAAATGTGTGACTTCTTGAACTAGAAATATTAGATAATAGAGAGCTATGGTACCCCTAGCATTATAATATTTAATTTGGACTACTCATATTAAATAACAAACACAGAATAGGACGGGGTATGAGGAAGGCATTTTCTATCAGATGATAAATCTTTCTATAAAGTCCAGTAATCAAAAGAGAACGGATTTGTACACAAGCAAATAGATAGCTAGAAGAGAAAAGGTTGGTGCCAAAAGAGGAAAGTATATATAAAGGGGCTCCTGGCTGGCTCTGTTGGTTAAGCATCTGACTTCGGCTTAGGTCATGATCTTGGGTTCCTAGGATGGATCCCCACCTCAGGCTCCCCGCTCAACAGGGAGCCTGCTTCTCCCTCTCCCTTTGCCCCTCCCCCTGCTTGTGTTCTCTCTCTCTCAAATAAACAAAAACCTTTAAAAAGACAAACAAACAAACAAAAAGTACATATGAAGCCTTAAGAAACACAAATATTATAAACAGTGGTATTAATCTTAATGGAACTAGTATACATCGGGAAACTTAACATGTCCAGACATTAATTGTTGAATGCAAATTAAAACACCAATGAGTTATTTGCTGTTCACCAGGAATGGTGATCTTTTGGCCAATAGGTAACCTCATGCATTCTACTGTTAATGATCATTATTAAAACTCATTTGGAAAAAATGTGGGAGAGTATATTAATATTTAAAGTACACATTTTTAGGGGTGGCTCAGTTGGTTGGGCATCTGGCTCTTGATTTCAGCTCAGGTCGTGATCTCAGCATCCTGGGATTGAGCTGCGTGGGGGGGCTCCCCACTCAGTGTGGAGTCTGCTTGTTTCCTTCTCCCTCTGCCCTCACCCTGCTCATGCGCTCTCTCTCTCTCTCTCAAATAAATAAGTGAATCATAAAATAAAATAAAATATACATTTTTTTTAAAAAATCGAAGTTCAACATTTTGGTCTGTCTACATAGAAATAAAAAACAAAAAAAAAATTCCTAAATGAAAGGATGCAGGTTAATAGCTATCTAGAAATGAAGTTTGTGAATGTAAAATGTGTATAACAACTTGAATGTTCATAAACAGGAGAACAATAGAGGATAGAGAACATAAAAACATTACAGAAAATATAGAGAGGGAATATAATACATCTGTTCAAAAATTTAAGTTGCTAACTTTTGGCAGGTTATAGATCAAAGATATTTAACAGGGTAAATAAATATTTAAGTATATCTTTTTAAAATAAAATAAACTGAGCATGCATGAGTCTTTACATGTGTTTATGATCATAGAGAAAAGGGTAAAGGGTACACATAAATCTATGTTCAATGGAAACCTAAGAAATTTGCACTGCAAGGAGAAATTAATACGTAAGTGTTTCTATATATTATTATTTCCTTTGTTACCATTAGCATTTATTTGCTTGGGAATATTTTAAAAGTCAAACAGCAGGGTGCCTTTGTGGCTCAGTGGGTGGTTAAGCATCTGCCTTTGGCTCAGGTCATGATCTCAGGGTCCTGAGATCCAGCCCCAGATAGGGCTCCCTGCTCAGCGGGGAGCTTGCTTCTCCCTTTCCCTCTGCCTGCCACTCCCCCTGCTTGTGCTCTCTCTCTCTCTTTCTCAAATAAGTAAATAGAATCATTTTTTTTTTAAAGTCAAACAGCATACAAAGTAAATGAAGAATCATGATATAATTTGAAGAGATCACAAGTCAAGTACTTCAAAGGAAATTCATATGCTTTAGAAACAGAAGGATATAAAGTAAAATTTGTCTCCTACTATATTAGTATGCAATGTTTATCTCTGTGGAATATACATATATTTCTCTTAAGAGTTATCTCTGTAGGATATACATATATTCCTCTGTAGAATTTACATATATTCTGTTTCCTCCTGTTTTTTACTTTGATGCTATATGATAGTGATTAACATCTGAGAGTGGAGATGACTGAACTGACAACTGGAAAACCAAAAGAAGCTTCCATTCATTGGTCCAAATTAAGCTTTTTGATAATGATTGCAGACATGATGTGAAATGCTTATTGTCAGTGAATCATAGTTGGCCTGAGAATATTTTGCTACCAAAAAGCTTCTTGATTCTCTTTTTTTGTAATGCACATGCTTGTGCACCTTTATTTTTTTTAAAGATTTCACTTATTTATTTATTTACTGAGTGAGTGAGTGAGCGTGTGTGAGCTGGGGGAGGGGCAGAGGAAGAGGGGGAGAGAGAGAATCTCAAGCCGACTCCACACTGAGTGCGGAGCCTGACTCAGGACTTGATCCCTGCACCCTGAGATCATGACCTGAGCAGAAATCAAGAATCAGACACTGAACCAACTGAGCCACCCATGCGTGCCTGCTTCTCTAACTTTTGTTAAGAAATAGAGGGCTCTGGCAAATCAGAAATTTGGAGTAGAGTAATATATTGCCTTTCCTGAGGCTGAACCCACTTAATAATGTACTCAATAAAACTGAACCTAATGCAAAAAGTGCACAGGCTTGAACAAACAAAAGATTTCCTTCATTTTGCAAGCCTTTTAACAAAGTTATGGATTAGGAGATAAATAATACAAGGATGGGAAAGTATCCAGGTTTACAAAGGAGTGGGTTCGTTCTTTGAGGACTGAAAGGGCCCTCAGTGGAAAGGCTCTCACATACTCGACACTTTTATCACCTCATCACATCAGTTTCTTCTTCTTGTGTACATAATTGAAGTACATTTCCATTTTAAGCAAAATCCTTGAAAAGCTGTTTGAAATTGTTGAGAAAGAGGGCTATGGGGGAGTCGGCAGAGCCATTAAAGTTTTAAGGAATAAAAAGATGAAAATAGCTTCACAAATATAACAACAGGCATGATTTTAAACATCAGCATGTTTAGAAAATTGAAGAAACTGAAAGAGTGATCTAAAAATAAAAACAGTATGAAAGCCATGAGCACTGCATTTCTATCTCAACTAGGTATATACTTCACATTTTCCTAGGTGATGAAATTCTTTGCTGTAGCTAAAATCTAAGGGAGAAGAATGAAATAAAATTTAAAATAAATATAATATTATAGTTTATAGATTCCTTCAATCATTGAGATAGAATCATTGGAAAGGAGCTTAGATATGATTTAGCCAAATCCCTCAGGGAAACTGGGGCACAGAGAAGTAAAGAGATTTACACACATATATGGGAGAAAAGTCAGTCATTATTGGAACAGGGATTAAAATGTAGGATTGCTAGCCCTTGTTTGGTGATTTTTTGGAGTGTATTTAAAAAAAGAAATAATAAAGCACTTTATTTATCCAGCCAAAGAATAAATATTTATTGGACACATCTTATTAATCAGATATTTCCCAGGACTGAGGACAGAGTTAAGAACAAGCTATGTTCCTTGTTGGGATACAGTTTAGATTCTAATAGGAGAGACATGTATTTAAAAAGTGTGGGGGGGGGAAGGTTGCAAAATGATAAATCCAAATGATTGTAGCATAATAAACAGAATAAAATAGTGAATATGATTCGGCATTATTGCAAGGCGCTGTTGACCATGAAAAGAGCAGTTTTATAGTAAAGGATGGAAGAATATTATATGAGATTGTTTATGATGCTTGTACAAATAGGGAAGAATTGAAACAATCTCAAGGAAAGACATTTGAGAAGGATTGTTAATAGGCTTCAGTTGGTTTGTACTAACTTCATGATTTAAGAAATTTCAATGGCATTTTAAATGAGGAAAATCTGGCCCTATATAATTAACCTGAAAAATTCATCTAAGCAAAAAGGTTAACACTGATGGAAATGAAAGTCAAATCATAACTATTCAAGTGAAATAAATAGTCCTGCTTCACTGTATAAAATAATTGCTTCAAAAAATGATGTACGAAGTTAGTCTGTCGGTTAAAGAGAACATCACATGGTTGATTACACGAACTATAGAATATAGATTACAGAACTACAGAATAATAGGTGACAACCCTGCTTGATTTCTATTTTATTTTTCAATCCATTTTAAAAATGTAGTTTTTCAATTTATTTTATTTTTTTTAATATATCACTAGATGTTGAGACAGGCACATTTCCAAGATTCTAAGATTGATTCCAAGATTAATTCACTTTAGAAATAAGATAGACCACAGGGTAATTATTCTTTTTTAGCAATTCCAGATATTCCCTACATAAGTTGCTTTCCCCGCAGGAAAAGCTCCCCTAGTCAGTTATGGAGTTGATTCCATAGTTCTTTTTCTGATTAAAGATAGCTTCATTTCATTTCTTAAAACCATCATAGTGATTCGAGAATACAAAGTGCTTCAACTGTATTCAGAGAGTCTAAAAGTTACCCTCAAAGAATAAATAGGAATTGAACTTTATTCTGCAACTAAATATACTGTTAACTCATTTAGTTAACGTTGTTGGCTCTGGTCTGTGATACTGAACCACTACAAACAAAAAGAAAGTGACTATTTGCAATGATTCAAGCTTATCTTGGAATGGACTCCAACTAATTGTAGGAGCTAATTTTAATGAGTAATTTACATTTTTAATGCAATAGACTTCCCCTCCCCACCTCCATGATAGGCACTCATTTTTAGCATATTAGGAAAATAAGGTATTGAAGTGATGCTTATTCGGGGAAAGCATACATCCAACCCCAGAATCCCCAGCATCACATAGTATGATGTAAATGACTCTTAGAGATATCAAATTAATTAATTTGAATTTCTGCTCTCTTTGCTCCTGTAGGGTCTCCAGAGAGAATTGTGGGATAGCTTTCAAAAACATAGGATTAAGTATTCTGATTTATAGTCTTGCTTTGTTGTCTGGAGAAAGACACATAATGCATATACTCACTTTGTCTTTAATAAGAGTGGCTTGACTTCAAAACAACTGAGGACTTTTTTCCACTTAAAAGAAAGGCATATTTCCTAACATCCATTTTTACTGGAAGATACTCATCTTAAAGATCTTCAAATGGGTTTGTTATCTGCAACAAATGCATGAGTTAGGGCATATGATTTTAGAATAGAAACCTATAAAGTTAAAAGCAGAGAATTGAAATACTACCCACTGAAAGGTAGAATCCAACTGTTCATAATTGCTTATGAATGCAGAAAGTGGGAAAAAAAGGGAAAAAAGCCCTAATATCTCTGATTCATTTTCATGACCCATTGACCAGCTGCTATGAGGAGACTCTCTAATGAAGCATAGGGTTTCAGGCTGTTTGGCCCCACAGCATGAGCCATGCCTCACCTTATGGTCACATGCTTTACCCACGCCTAACACCAAAAAGGTCCATGTGTTCTGAACACATTAAAATAAGATATGTACATATTATTCAGCTTTCTCTGAAAATCACTGACAGCTACCATACCATTTGCGAGAGTGACAGTGTTCAGCAGAGCATTGTTCTGTGAAATAGAGTACAGAATCACATAGTGTGAAAGGAAAAATGAAAATCAAAAGTCTTCCAGAAGCTATTATTTAGTAAGGTTTTTGTTAAGGAGTTAATACTGTAATAGCTCACCTGTAATTTTTGTTTCTTCTTCTGAGAAGAATTGGGTTTTGCAAACAATCAGATTGTAGTGTCCATTACATGTTTTTGATGTTCCCTTCACTTATTAGTTTTGTGTTGCATTTCCTAGCACTGTAAAAAGCTGTGTGGTCTTTTACATTACAGCTCACAATTGAGTGTTGACAGCATAACAATGAGATTTTCTTACTAAGTTATTCTTACAAGTAATAAAAATAAAATTCATAAATGTCAAAAGTAAACAGCATTGTTTTTTCTCAAGTTACCTACAGGTTACAAGAGATTGTTCAGTTGATTTGATAAGTGTATATATGGAGCTCTTTTTTTTTTTTTTATTCCTCTCTGCATCTTGTCCTGGTTTTGAAATTGGGATTGATCTTCAAATGCAAACAGTTTGTGGAAATCCATCTGTGAATACTAGCTGTCATTATAAGACGAGCATGTATCCTATATTTACCTACTAAAACATGCCCTAACTCAGAATGTTTAATCAAATTAGAAAAGCCATTAAGTGTGCTTTCTTACATTATTTAGTTCATTATATCATGAGTTTGTTCTATGAATAATACATTATGTACATAAGGAAATTAAAGAAATTAGAGTAACACAGAAGGCCACACTCATGGCACTAGCTGAGTTAAAATTACAGCCAAAGCACTTGGATATTATAGATAAAATAGAAATTTGCTATAGTTACAATTGCTATATAAAGCATAATGGTAATTTTTAAAATCCTTAGAAATGTCATATTTTTGTTTTCTCTCAGAAGCCTTCATCTTGGGTTCCCCAGAAAATAGGATCTGAAGACCTGAAATCAATGGGAAGGCAATCTATGGAGACATGTTCTTGGAAAGGTCACCTGTTGAGAGGAAGGAAATAGGACTGGACAGGGTGGGAAGCAGGACTCAGATACTGTGGCAACAGAGGACTCAGCTGGGACAAAGTTCAGCTTAGGAGCTAGGATGGACCTTGAGGCAAGGAGGCCAGGACTCTAAACCCCAGCAGAATTAATCACTGGATATGGGCTCCTCTGAGAACAAGACATAGCATAGCCTTGGGCAAGGTGGCTCTCTTCCCCTAAGAACAACTCCGAGGGAGGAGTCTGTTTTCACCAACCCGGCAAATGTGTATCTACCAACACTACTTTGCATGAATTTAGGCAAGTTCAAAACTTCAGCCTATTCTTTAAAGTTTAGCATTGTTTTCATAATTAACAATATGTAATAGTGCCTTAAAGATTAGAAGGGATCAGAAAAGTATTCATCCCTTTTAAATAATGACAATGCTATTTATTAGTTTTTCTATGCTGCTGCTGACGTTGGTGGCTCATAAACATGTATGTATATTGTTACATTTAGGGTATTAATATTTCCCAAAAAAGCATTCATTACAAAAGTCAATTTTTTGGTTAGAAAGCACACAAAATATTTTGTTGAAGTTCGAACATGTGTTCAACCAATACATAAATACTAACATGGGAAAAAAAAGTTGAAAAAAAACTTGGAGAACATACAGCATTTGAAATGTCTGAGTATATTTTATTATGAAAAATGTGCTAGGTAAATTTGAAAAAGAAAAATAGCTATGATCTAAATCACCCAATAAACTTGCATCAAAATGTCACATTGGTGCTTAGCAAGGTGATGATATAATAGAATTCAGTAAACCATCAAGTCTTCAAAATTCCTGGAAGGTATCTTTATATTATATGCTTCTTGCCAATCTTTCATAGGGTCTAAGTGATTATCCACTTTTTACAAAGAAGTAAATTGAGATTCAAAGAGGATAAAGAAATTTGCCATTTAGGTTAAGACATGAAAGATACGAGCATGCCCCCATATCCTCTTGAGAAACTTCCATTTAAAATCAGTGAAATCCTTTGTGCCAACAGAAAGAAAGGATGGACAGGGGAAAAAATAACGAAAAGAAAAAGAGGGAAGGAGACACTGTCTCTGTACACTAAAATAGTGTAACATACATATGGTAATGTCAGAAGAACACATGAATATGTGTTGATTTGAAGCTCACGCCATAAGCTGAGCTGTAATTACTTAGTTAAGAAGCTCTACAAAAGTTAGCACCTGGGGCGCCTGGGTGGCTCAGTTGGTTAAGCGACTGCCTTCGGCTCAGGTCATGATCCTGGAGTCCCGGGATCGAGTCCCGCATCGGGCTCCCTGCTCGGCAGAGAGTCTGCTTCTCCCTCTGACCCCCCTCCCTCTCATTCTCTCTGTCTCAAATAAATAAATAAAATCTTAAAAAAAAAAAAAAGTTAGCACCTGTTATGTACTAAGGACAGATACACTGTTGACCGTTGAACAATGCAGGGTTGGGCGTGCTGACTTCCCCTGCAGTTGAAAAACTGTGAATAACTTTCAACTCCCCCAAAACTAAACTACTAATAGCTGGAAGCCTTACCGATAACACACACAGTTGATTACCACATATTTTGCATGTCATATGTGTTATCTACTATATTCTTACAATAAAGTAAAAAATAGTTAAGAAAATTATAAGGAAAATACATTTACAATCCTGTACTGTAAAAGTCTGTGTATAAGTGGATGCATGCAGTTCAAACCCACGTTGTTCAAGGGCCAAATATACCAAGTATCTTGCACTCACAGGAGCCAACTTCTGGAAATTAGGGATTCCTTTCTTTAATTTGAGTTTCTTTATCTTTTAAACTCTCTGGTGTAAGAATAACATTTTTTTCAGAAAGGTTGCTTGGTTTTGTTGCTTTTTTCTTTAAAAAGCTCATGTAATAATTGCTAAGTTATGATATGTGCACTGTAACGTTACGGATATCATTCAATACACTGTAAAAAATAATTATAAGTTTAGAATTTTAAAAAATCTATGTGTGATCAAATACATGGTGACATTTTATCTTTGACTTACTGAAATCATTTTATTTCTTGGAGTCAGCTGATAATTTGGTAGTAGGAAGATATTACTGTACCTCTTTCAAAAAGATATATTGTGCATTCCTAGAGTGCAGTTCTTGTCTCTTTGATATACAAACTTAATTCTAATGTAACTTCCAGGAGGATTTCATATGAGGCTTCCCTTCTGGCTTCTCCATGTTCTGACACTGAGCAAGAAAATTTACATAAAATGTGAATGTTTAGATGTAAAGTTCTGAATACAAAGTCATGTGAGAAAAGTAAACATGATTCCTGGAACTTAATGGTTGTCAAAATAGTAGAACACAGAATAAAGGTTAAATCACTTTTCATATGTAATTTTTAGAGGTATAGGCCTAAAGCTTGAGGAAGAGAAAAAAAAAAAGAAAGAAAAGAAGAAATGTGTAAAATAGTATATATGTGTACAGAGAAAATTCTATATTTTTTCAACATTTTATTTAAAATGTTCAAGCATTCTGCAAGGGAGAAAGAAATTTCCAGTGAATACTCCTCACTTACCATTAATATTTTACTATAATATTTTACATTAGTATTTTAATATCTTTGACTTAATATGTATCTGTCCATTTATCCCACTCTCTTCCACCCATACTTCTTTTTTTTAAGATTTTATTTATTTATTTAACAGAGAAAGTGAGTGAAAGAGAGAGAGATAGAGGGCGCCCACGAGTTGGGGAGAAGTAGAGGGAGAGGGAGAAGCAGACTCCCCGCTGAGCAGAGAGCCCGAATCCGGGGCTCAATCCTGGGACTCGAGGATCATAACCTGAGCCGAAGGCAGATGGCTAACTGACTAAGCCACCCAGGCTCCCCTCTTTTTTTTTTTATGTTAATCATGTTATGATTTTAAATTATTAGTCAAGATTCTCACAATAGTTATGCAGATCATTGCAAAAATATTTTCTCAGTCGATCCTGCCTTAAACACTCTATTCTATTTAAAATTGCAATCCTTCCAACACAAACAACCACACACATTCATATATGCATGCTGGAATTGGTGCATGGCCATGCACACACACACACACACACACACACGGGCTCCAAACTCCCATTGCACCATCTTCATTTTTACAAAACCTTATCATTTCTCAACTTACTATGGGAATGTAAACATCATGAAAGTGTTTATTTGGTGGCAATTTCTGTCTTTTGCTTTCTAATTTATTTCAAATTTCCGGAAGGGAGCCTGGTTCATAATATGAACTCAGTATATATTGTTTGTATTTCCTTGTGTGTAGATGTGATTACACAAGGTGTCTTACTGCACAGTATCCTTAAATTTACACGCTTCCATATGCAATTATATAATTTTAAGATACCTATATAACTGCAAATTGATCCCAAAGCTCCTTCCCACTAATGTCTTCCATTAATTTTAACATTTTTTTTTCATTTGCTTTCTAAAGTTTTATTTTTGTCCTAGAGATCTAACTTCCAAGGTATCGTTTTAATTAAGAGTAACGGCATATAAACCAATTTTATCCTTAGTATGACATTACCATCATTATTGTCATTTTCTATCTGTTGATTCTGCTATTATCTATTGTCAAGTTTCTACCACTTGCTTCTCCTCTTTAATTTAGTTGTTTCTACTATATTAACACAGATATCAAAATGAATAAAGTAATTGAAAGCCACGGGCATACAAACATAGTTTCTAAAAAAAAAAACAAAAACCAAAAACATAGTTTCTCTTTCCTTCCTTTCTCTCTCTGTCTCTCTCTGTCTCTGACTCTAGAATTATGTATGGAAGACCAATAAACTTTGAAGATCAAAAGAGTAATGTTAGAATGACAAAGCAGTAGGTTGCATTTTTGAGGGGCCCCCCACCCTCTGTCATGTCCTCAAACTGACACAAAGCCAGCCTCCTAAGCCTCCTCCTCTTCTAAGCTGTGGAGTGCTTTGCTGTTTTGACAATCTGTTTATTATGATGAGGTCTCAGCTTTGACTTAATCTTGACATCAGTTGGCTTTTAGCGGAAAATCTGCAATTGAGATGGTGGAGCTGTCACTCTTGTTGACCTTTTAACAGCCTGGTGACAGAGACTCATATCCTTTTGCTAGACTTTAGTTAACCAGAGATTCTGTGGGCCAGTTTAAATCAGAGATTTGGAAACATAAGCTAACAACCTGACAAATAGGATTAAAACACTCAATGTGTGAAAACATGTTTGTTATTCCAACAGATAATAGAAGAATTTGGGGTTGGCTTATATAAGCTGCTTTTCAAAGCACGTGAGGCAAATTCAGCTGATAATTTTTCATTTCTCTTTGATTTTGCTTGCATGGATTCCTCCTGAAAGTAAAACTGTTCAATTCTAGAGAACAGAATATTTTAGATGAAAATTTTTCCTTGTAAAATTTAAGGGCAATGGAAATTGGATATCACAAATAAAAAATTATTTGTATAAATGACAGTGTTTAATATGTCTTCAATATATTTTTATATGTTGCAAAGATAAATGTTCTTAAATTATTAAAGCATAAAAAAATCCATAACAGTCAATGATAGTTTCAAAAATACATATGAATGGCTTATATAGTAATTCTCTAGTTACATTACTATAATCTAAATTTGAAATCCTGAATATATTAAACTACTTATTGATATTTATTCCTTAAGTTTAGGTACTCATTTATGAGTGCCTATGGTATAGGTTTCATTTTTATCTAATACCTTATTCTCTTAAAATTGGTACAATTACCCTATGACATTCTTAGAAAAAGCATATTTATGATCCATATTTGGGATAATATTTTCTCTTCTTTCCTTACAATTTCCCCTTGCAATCCTTTTCCATTACATGTCTAATTCATATTAATCCCTTAATAGCAATTCTACCTCATCATTATAATAAATCATTTTAATGAGCATTTTAAAAAACACTTCTGACATTCTTATCAAGCATTTAATAGCACAAATTAAGTAAATGGCAAATTATGATTTCATTTGTGTTCACTGTAATGTTATTCATCAGACATTATTTTGGCATTTGTGTGAATGCAGCTCTCTATTTCCATGGAAATTTATTTTTATTTTGTTCTTAATTGAGTCAACTTGACTCATTGTTTTACATGGTTTAGTTAGCTGGCTCAGAGTACCTAAGAAATAATTCAGGTAGAAATGGGAGAAAATAACCTGTACACTTTTAACCAGGGTTTTGTTTGGACTATGCAATGTTTAAAAAGGTATTAATAATTAAAATTTTGGAAAATTTGCATGGCTTTCAGAATTTCTGCCTTATCCTCATAAAGATGGTTTGGGGGTTGCAGGGATAAATTTTGCATTTGGAGTGTGTTCTCCAATTTTAAGACCCATTTAACTTTCAAATTGTGCTTGCTTCACTACTTTTTATTAGCTTCTTATCTCTTGCAGGCCAATGAGATTGCATTGTCTACAACACAGACTTTCTTAAACCAAAAGACAACCGACAGAATGGGAGAAGATACTTGCAAATGACATATCAGATAAAGGGCTAGTATCCAAAATCTATAAAGAACTTATCAAACTCAACACCCAAAGAACAAATGATCCAATCAAGAAATGGGCAGAAGACATGAACAGACATTTTTGCAAAGAAGACATCCAAATGGCCAACAGACACATGAAAAAGTGCTCAACATTGCTCGGCATCAGGGAAATCCAAATCAAAACCTCAATGAGATACCACCTCACGCCAGTCAGAATGGCTAAAATTAACAAGTCAGGAAACGACAGATGTTGGCACAGATGCGGAGAAAGGGGAACCCTCCTACACTGTTGGTGGGAATGCAAGCTGGTGCAGCCACTCTGGAAAACAGGATGGAGGTTCCTCAAAGAGTTGAAAATAGAGCTACCCTACAACCCAGCAATTGCACTACTGGGTATTTACCCCGAAGATACAAATGTAGGGATCTGAAGGGGTACGTGCACCCCGATGTTTATAGCAGCAATGTCCACAATAGCTAAACTATGGAAAGAGCCAAGATGTTCATCAACAGATGAATGGGTAAAGAAGACGTGGTATATATATACAATAGAATATTATGCAGCCATCAAAAGGAATGAGATCTTGCCATTTGCAACGACATGGATGGAACCGGAGGGTGTTATGCTGAGTGAAATAAGTCAATCAGAGAAAGACATGTATCATATGACCTCACTGATATGAGGAATTCTTAATCTCAGGAAACAAACTGAGGGTTGCTGGAGTGGTGGGGGGTGGGAGGGATGGGGTGGCTGGGTGATAGACATCGGGGAGGGTATGTGCTATTATGAGCACTGTGAATTGTGCAAGACTGTTGAATCACAGATCTGTACCTCTGAAACAAATAATGCAATATATGTTAAGAAAAAAAAAAAAGAAGATAGCAGGAGGGGAAGAACGAGGGGGGCGGAAATTGGAGGGGGAGACAAACCATGAGAGACGATGGACTCTGAGAAACAAACTGAGGGTTCTAGAGGGGAGGGGGATGGGAGGATGGGTTAGCCTGGTGATGGGTATTATAGAGGGCACGTTCTGCATGGAGCACTGGGTGTTATCCACAAACAATGAATCATGGAACACTACATCAAAAACTAATGATGTAATGTATGGTGATTAACATAACAATGAAAATTTTTCAAAAAAAGAGTACTGGGGACATCTTGTGCCTTTGTCACCCATTAAGATTGTTTTACCACCCATCAAGATTGGTTCTAATCTCAGTCTAGGTACACGACCTTATGTAACTAATCAGTAGACAGACAATTAAGTAAAGTACAATTTATTAGGGTTTTAGTAAACCAAGAAGGAAATATTTGTAATAGAATTAACCATTTGCCTGGACTAAACTCCTGGTCTTGATTACAGGCAGGATACTCTCCCACCAGATGGATGTTGTAGAAAATGGATTAGCTACTTGTGATTCCCTGTGTTCATGGCAATTGCTAAATCCTAGGAAACAGTGTTTGAATTGGGAAAATGTTCTGCAACTGTTTGGTTTTTAAGGCATTGTTAGGAGAAAAAAAGATCAAATATTCCAACTATTACAGTCATTGATGTGACCATGTTTTGTTTTGTTTTGTTTTTCTTCCCTTGTACTCTTCCTGATGTTTTAAGAATCCAATCTGGATGACATCTACACTGTGAATTATTCTTAATTTGAGGAAATAAAGTGATTACCCCTTTACTTTAGCTGTCATTGTGCATTCTATTTCATCTTTTCAGATATGTGCGTGGGAGAGCTGGAATAGAATAAACAGCCAGTACCAAAGCTGAAAGGAAAGAGACTCTATTTTGGGGCAAATGGGAGGTCTCTGAACAACTATCACTGGAAACTGGACATGTACTGTTTTTGTGTCTATCTGAAATTCATCCAAAAGATGTAGGAGAGAATGGACTTCCAAACTACAAATCTTGGACCGAGATTGATACAAAAGAGAGTAACATAAATTTGAAGGGGCCATGTCAGAGAAGAATCGAGACATTATTGTTACTAAATCAGAGCAGAACAGTTTAGAGAGCAGAAAGCAGAACCTGAGTGATTCCTTAAAATGAAATGTAATGAATAATGGTTGTAGAGATGGATCTTTTGTTTCTTGTCTGTTTGTTTATAGCAGGATATTTTCAGACTCATTCATAGAGAGGGAACAAGCTGTTAAGGAATCCAAGCTAGTTCAGAAAAAGAAAGAAAAGGAAGACCTGGGATTAGAGCAGGGTCTGAATAGTGAACTTTTGGGCTAATTAATTATGAAGAGTCTGCTTTGGCTCGGTTTACACAAGCGTAATAATATTCTTTAAAATAGGTTTTCCTACAATTCAATAAAAGAACTATATATTTAGGTAGTGACTCTTCAAGAAAAAACACTCTTTTAGAAGTGACTATATATATATATATATATATATATATATATATATAAATAATGATAAAAATGAATTACAATTATTGAATAGGTATTATGTCCAAGACTTTGTGCCAAGCAGTATATGAATATATTCTTGTTTACCCCTCTTAAAAAATTTCTAATCACCATTTCATAAAAAAAACAAATTGAATCCTGGAAGCATTATGTCATTTGACCAAGGTCCATGAGTACTACAGAAAGCTAGAACATAGGCCAGGCGTGTCTGTCTCTCATCTTCTGAGCATAGAAATTTTCTACTACTCACAATCCATCTCATCTCTGTATGTTTACTTTGAAGGTAACTACTTTGTAGGTAACTTTTTGCAACCCTTCATAGAGAAAGCTGTTTATTTTTCTATAAAAATTCATTTTAAGGTCTTTTTAAGTATTCTCACCAAAATGCCTTAGCACGTATCAACTGAATGATTAAGTTTTATGTGCATAAACTAAAGTTAAAATCAAAGACAAATATTAAGAGAAGCCTTTCATGCATTCACAACACCGTATTCAGAAGAATTCAATACAAGGTAAATGAGTTGAAATGTTCCTTTTTATGTTAAATAATTACCTTCTGACTACCTAACATTTTGGGGGGCAGATTAAGAATTATTTTTCAGGCCCTGGATTTGGTATTTGTTCTACTTTACGTAATATAAAGAATAAGGTTTATTATTTTTTTTTGCTTTGATAAGACATTTATTAGATTACATTTCACAGAGTTGCATGCTTAGTAATTCTGTATTTTTTAAATAAGGTTTATTATTAAAGCTTCCTACACAACAAAGGAACATTTTAGGTTAGATGAAAATGCATGTATTTTGCTAGTCATGAAACCAGAATTATTTTCCCTCATGCTTAGTAAAATGCTTCTGAGAATATAAAATATTTTACCTTTAAGTAACAAATACTCAATTTTTTTCTTCAGTCCTCTCTGAATCTTTTGTGGTACTTCTAGGTATTTCTAAATAGGCTTCTATTTGAAAATAGACATTAGTATTTCTGTATTGTGGAAAAGAAAGGTGTTTTATTTAACTCTGCTTCCTTTCTTATTCTATAGCTTATATTTGACACTGGATATGAAGATAAGAAACATGAGTATTTCTGGCCAGTAACTGCTAACACAGTTTTAACCACAAAGGAACTTGGTTGTTGGTGTCAAGTTCCCAGATAATTGTTAATTTGACTATGATATCATGTTATTACAGAGAGATTTATAAGAAATAATGTATTTGAAAAAAAAAAAAAAGAGATGTTTATGCAGTTAAAAAAATAGTCTTCATCCTAAAGTTGGCTCATATCATCCATTCGAATTAACCTCCTGAAACTCAGAAAATCCTGTGAGAAGCAAACTGCTCCAGGGACACCATAGTCCAACCAATACCACGCCATGGAGCCAGGAGTTCTTATACACAGTAAGGGCATGACCACTGATATCTGTATTTTTCTTGGACTTCTAATCAGAAGTGGCCTTAGCAATATCTCATGTTAATTCTGCGATGCACAGGGGGCAACTTGCAGTTTTGTTTTCTCAATAGACCCAAGTGTTAGTACTTATCCAAGTTTATACCTCAAACTCTTAACCATGAATTTATCATAACTATTTTATCCTCATACTGCTTGCATATGAGACATTATTTAAGTAGACTGGGAGCAAAACTAATACAACTGATCCTAACATATAGTTATTCAAATGCCAAAATAGATCTAAAAGAAAAGTAAGCCTCAATATGGGGAAAATATGCTAGTTTACTTTATCTCATATTTATACAATCATCTCTAGCTCTGAAAAACAAATCTAGTTTTCTTAACTGAGTGGTTGCTGACTACTTTTTAGCTAAGCTTGTCATTAAAATAAAAATATAAAGAATACTGCAAAGAAAACACCAAATGATTACTAATCTATTGTGTTAAATTAATTTGTTAGATTAATTTAAATAAAAAAACTAAATAAAGTACTTTCCATATAAGAATAGCAAGTATGTTTATAAGGATGGAGGAATATAATAAAGCCATTCAAATAGCTAAAATTCTATATCAAATTTAAAAAAGTTTTAGAAAAAGAGCATATATTGTGAGGAAGAAAGTCTTATAGTTAGAATGAAAATATGGATTTCCTCATTATAGATAGAAAGTGTTGGCTGTCTACATACTGAAAGTGGATAAAAGGTCTCCAAGTAAATATATTTTTGCTCAAATAAACTTATTTTGTCAAGCTCCATTTGCTAAGGAAAACATAAGTATTCCCTAAGTACTAGGGAGCATTGTACATTATTATTACACACATTAAGACCTTTTATATGCTTCAGTTATTTATGAATCATTGTTAGGTTTTGTAAGTCAGAAAGCAATAGCGACTGTGAAAATTAATGTTCAATAATTATATTAGTTTACATAAATTGTAAGGCAACATTACTAAGCTCTCCTTAAAGGTGCATTGGATTCAAAATACTATACTTGAAAGCATTTTTATTTCTGTAACTAATATACAAAATTGTATTTTCATTAATGTTTCTACTTATACTGTTTATTTAGTTTAGAACAATTGAAAATGATATTTTCTAAGTAGGTAATAAGTTATAAAATACTATACTGTATAGTCAAAACTATATGATTTAGGGATGAGTTTTAGAGTTTTTTGTGGTTTTGTTTTGTTTTGTTTAAAGATTTTATTTATTCGAGAGAGAGAGTCAGAGAGATCACAGAGGGAGAGGGAGAGAAAGAAGCAGACTCCCCACTGATCAGAGGCCCGATGCTGGGTTCTATCCCAGGGCCTTGAGATCATGACCTGAGCCAAACGCAGACACTTAACCGACTGAGCCACCCAGGCGCCCCAAGTTTTAGAGTTTAAGTAAATAGTGAGAGCATTTATTTAAGGCAAGTAAGAAATGTTGAGTTTGTACAGCTGAATTATTAGAGGCCGACATTTTGAATACCTCCAAATTATTCTACAACTTATATCTTTATACAAACTGAGAAACAGAAATCTGGACTGGAAAAATTCTTAAAGTAATACTGTACCTCTATTATTTATGCACTATGAAATTGGTATTTTTTTATTATTTATTTGAGAGAGAGAAAGCACATGAGAGAGAGCACAAGTGGAAGGGAGGGGCAGAGGAGAAGCAGGCTCCCACCAAGCAGGGAGCTTGACTGTGGGCTCAATCACAGGACCCTGAGATCATGACCTGAGCCGAAGGCAGATGCTTAAATGAACCACCCAGGCACCCCTAAAATTGGTATATTTCATCAACATTTGCACATTAAATATTAAATTTACCACTTGGTTGAGAATAATAGGCCATATAGTTCATCTTGAATATACAACCATGCAAGAGCAGAGGATTTTGTATATTTAACAGAAATAGCTTTCCTTCAGGTCCATTTCTACCCAAAGCGCATATATATCTGATATCTATATGACAATTAAAAGACAGAGATCATTATTGTTGGGGGAAAAAAGATAATACCACATGATTTTCTGCTTATAAAGACAGATTTAACATAAAATAATGAGAAAATAAAGATATACCATGCAAGCATTCATTATAAGGAACACTGGAGTAGCTTTAACAAAACGTAGACTACAAGAAAGAGAAAATTTCTATGGAATAAAGTGAACATTTCATCACAACGAAAGACTTAATCAAAAGACATTTAAAAAACCCTAACTCTACATCATTAATAAAACAGCCAAAATCAATGAAATTTATGATGGACAAGCAATATAGAAAATCAATGAAATTAAAGATGGTTGTTTGAAAACATCAATAAAATCAATAAATCTCTAAGAAAATATAGATGCTACAAGTTCCTAATATCAATAATGAAAGAGGAGGAAGAAATCCTAAGTTATTTTATAAAGCCAGAATTACTGTTCTACAAATTCAACCAAAATATTGTAAGAGAGGAAAAAACTATGAACATTTCAAAAAATGTGGAAAAGTATTTCACCAAATTCAAGAGCCAGAAAACTAGAAATAAAGGAAAACATCTTCTACCTGAAGGACCGTATGAAAAACCAGTAGCAATCACCATAATTAATAGTGAAAAATGGAATATGTTCTCCAAATGAATGACTAGAAGACAATGATTTCCACTCTTGCTCTCATTCAATTTTTCATTGCAGACCTCACCCAGTAAAATAAGGCAAGAAAAAGGAAGAAAATGCATACAGATTATAAGATGCAAAACTCTCTTGAATCATAATAATTATATATATATATTAAATACATGTGACTATCCTAAGAAGTCTACAAAAACCTATTAGAAATAAGCTAATTAGTTAGACCACAGGATATGAAATCAATATATGACAAGTAAAAGAAAACACAAATATTTAGGTTTAAGTGTAAGAACCTAGAATTAAAAAAAAAAAAAAATTAAAGAATGAGGGTGGAGGACCTAATCTCCTTGATTTCAAGATATACTGTAAAGCCACATTAATCAAGAGAACAGAACAGAAGGCCCACAAAAACATTCACACACATAATCATTTGACAATGTATAAAGGTGCCATATAATTCAATTGGGGAAAGCTTTTTTACCAAAAAAAAAAGGGGGGGGGTTGTTGAACTTTTGTTCACTCATATGATAAAAACAGAAATCTTTACCCATGTCTCACATTATCCACAAAATTTACCTCCATATAGAACATGTAACAATATGTAAACATGGACACTATAATCTGGAGTTGTACAAATTTTTCATATCCTGAGATACTCTTCAGCCATAAAGAGGAAGAGACTACTGATGTAGAACACCACTCAGTAGGAGGATTTTAAGGAGATTTTGCTATATGTCCTATGTTATCCTTTTCCTTTTTTTTTATTTCCTTAAGACATACTTAGTATATGGCTATATTAATTTATACTTTAAAAAATCAGATGATGATTATTTTTATCCATTCTTATGCAGAGCTTTTCTTCAACTCGCTCAATTTCATTTGTATTCTTCATATATTCAGTTAGGATATGGCATTACAAAATTTAGGGATTTTGATGCCTTTATGCTTATTTATCAGAAATCGTCCCTCTTGTTCTTGGTTGCAACTTTTTACAAATTTTGAAAATTGGGTCTAAATTTCAGTTAAGTAGTTCTGTTAAAAACCTCATTCATAACAGTAAATATATAAAAATAAACTTCTTACAACAGGAAAATTATTGATGGAGTAAGATTGGTTAAAAAAAAAAAACACATCAAGTCCTAGCCACAGCAATCAAACAACAAAAAGAAATAAAAGGCATCCAGATCGGCAAAGAAGAAGTCAAACTCTCACTCTTTGCTGATGATATGATACTTTTTGTGGAAAACCCAAAAGACTCCACCCCAAAACTGCTAGAACTCATACAGAAACTCAGTAAAGTGGCAGGATATAAAAACAATGCACAGAAATCAGTGGCTTTCCTATACACCAACAACAAGACAGAAGAAAGAGAAGTTAAGGAGTTGATCCCATTTACAATTACACCCAAAACCATAAGATACCTAGGAATAAATCTAACCAAAGAGGCAAAGAATCTGTACGCAGAAAACTATAAAACACTCATGAAAGAAATTGAGGAAGACACATGAGAATGGAAAAACGTTCCATGCTCATGGATTGGAAGAACAAATATTGTGAAGATGTCAGTGCTACCTAGAGCAATCTACACATTCAATGCAATCCTTATCAAAATACCATCCACTTTTTTCAAAGAAATGGAACGAATAATCCTAAAATTTGTACGGAACCAGAAAAGACCCCGAATAGCCAGAGGAATGTTGAAAAAGAAAAGCAAAGCTGGCGGCACCACAATTCCAGACTTCAAGCTCTATTACAAAGCTGTCATCATCAAGACAGTATGGTACTGGCACAAAAACAGACACATAGATCAATGGAACAGAATAGAGAGCCCAGAAATGGACCCTCAACTCTATGGTCAACTAATCTTTGACAAAGCAGGAAAGAATGTCCAATGGAAAAAAGACAGTCTCTTCAACAGATGGTGCTGGGAAAATTGGACAGCCACATGCAGAAGAATGAAACTGGACCATTTCCTTACACCACACACAAAAATAGACTCAAAATGGTTAAAAGACCTAAATGTGAGACAGGAGTCGATCAAAATCCTAAAGGAGAACACAGGCAGCAACCTCTTCAACCTTGGCCACAGCAACTTCTTCCTAGAAACATCGCCAAAGGCAAGGGAAGAAAGGGCAAGAATGAACTATCAGGACTTCATCAAGATAAAAAGCTTTTGCACAGCAAAAGAAACAGTCAACAAAACAAAAGACAACCAACAGAATGGGAGAAGATATTTGCAAATGACATATCAGATAAAGGGCTAGTATCCAAAATCTATAAGGAACTTATCAAACTCAACACCCAAAGAACAAATGATCCAATCAAGAAATGGGCAGAAGACATGAACAGACATTTTTGCAAAGAAGACATCCAAATGGCCAACAGACACATGAAAAAGTGCTCAACATTGCTCGGCATCAGGGAAATCCAAATCAAAACCTCAATGAGATACCACCTCACGCCAGTCAGAATGGCTAAAATTAACAAGTCAGGAAACGACAGATGTTGGCGGGGATGCAGAGAAAGGGGAACCCTCCTACACTGTTGGTGGGAATGCAAGCTGGTGCAGCCACTCTGGAAAACAGGATGGAGGTTCCTCAAAGAGTTGAAAATAGAGCTACCCTACAACCCAGCAATTGCACTACTGGGTATTTACCCCAAAGATACAAATGTAGGGATCCGAAGGGGTACGTGCACCCCGATGTTTATAGCAGCAATGTCCACAATAGCCATACACCATAGAATATTATGCAGCCATCAAAAGGAATGAGATCTTGCCATTTGCAATGACGTGGATGGAACTGGAGGGTGTTATGCTGAGCGAAATAAGTCAATCAGAGAAAGACATGTATCATATATGACCTCACTGATATGAGGAATTCTTAATCTCAGGAAACAAACTGAGGGTTGCTGGAGTGGTGGGGGGTGGGAGGGATGGGGTGGCTGAGTGATAGACATTGGGGAGGGTATGCGCTATGGTGAGCACTGTGAATCGTGTAAGGCTGATGAATCACAGACCTGCACCTCTGAAACAAATAATACATTATATGTTAAAAAAGAAGAAGAAGAAGATAGCAGGAAGGGAAAAAAGAAGGGGGGAAAATTGGAGGGGGAGATGAACCATGAGAGATGATGGACTCTGAGAAACAAACTGAGGGTTCTAGAGGGGAGGGGGTTGGGGATGGGTTAGCCTGGTGATGGGTATTAAAGAGGGCACGTTCTGCATGGAGCACTGGGTGTTATGCACAAACAATCATGGAACACTACATCAAAAACTAATGATGTAATGTATGGTGATTAACATAACATAATAATAAAATAAATTAAAATTAAAATTAAAAAAACATCATATACACTGAAAGCAAAAATTAAGAAAATTGATAGCTATGATGATGTAGTTCTTATTATTTTGCATAAAATCATTGCCAAAACCTTAAATTAAAATCCCATCAAACACACTTCAATAGAAAAACTTATATTCTGTCTTATCCTTCTCCCTCTAACTTTATAGCTTTTTTTATTGTGAAAGGAAGACAAACTCATCACAAAAAAAACATGGATACGACAAAAGAACATACAGAACAATCATAATCTCAATCATTTTATGTTGGGTTTGGTGCCTCTCTTTCTAAACATTCCTTTACTTGTATAATATGATTAATAGTATGATTGTATAAAATATATTGCACATGAAATGCATAAATTTGCCATAATCGATTTAACAAGTTTTCTAAATTGAGGCCCTTAGGTTTTATTTTGGGTTGGTGTGAGATGATTGAATGACTAGGACTGGAAATGGTATTCAGCAACTTCCCCATATTCCTTTGGCCAGATTTTAGTCACATGGCTGTGCCCAAGGGCAAGGGGCATGAGAAATGTGATCTATCAGTCCTAGTGTGCTTCTAGGCCTTCCCAACTGTGAGCAGAAAGCACAAAATAGAAATAATTGCCTAAAATTTAACATCTGTAAGGTAAATCAATCAAAACGAAACATAACTAATAAACTTATTTATAATACAGACCAGTACAAATTTCTCAAACTGGTTTGTTAAACATTAAATGAGTGAGGGTAATTATTTTGACCAATCATAATTACAACTGACCTGTTTTGATAAGGTATAATCTAATCAATTCCTTAGGTTCATTGTATCTATATTTATCCTATGCAGTTTTTTTTTAAATAAATCTAATGTACCCATTGCATTCCTTGTATTTATAAAGACTCAGGCTTAAGAACTTAAAAATTAAACAAAAATATCATAAAAGAATTTTTTTTAACTTCCGAAGAACTCAGAAGTGAGGGGGAAAAAATCCTCCAGCTTAATCAGTGTTATATTCTCTCTGATATTCAGTTCCTCCTTGATATTTTTTTCCTGCAGCAAAGGATTCTGACAGAGTCAAGTGTAATTGAAGAAAAAGAGAAATTATTTCCTTTTATACAAAGGATGCCACACGATATTTGAATCTATATGTAACCTTGAGTTATCTATCTTTTTATATTCAAGGCATGCCTATTGATTAGTTTGCAAATTTTGTCACAACTGTGACCCTGTCTTTGTAGATAGTGATTATTAAAAATACCATTGTGTCACACTTTCTATCCTGTCCTGATGGCAAATAAAATTAGAATCGGAGTACTATCAGGACAGTGGTTTGGGTCAACATAAAGGTAAAGAATACATCTCACAAACCTAAGATCTATGAGGACTGAAGCATTGTCTTGTTCACGGCTATATCCTTGGCACTTCTATTTCCTACCACATAGTAAATACTCAATAAATATTTGATAAATGAGATAGTGAGCTTTTTTTGTCCTGCTAGCTTTGAGATGTATATTTTAGACTTCTGTTTGGGAAATAAACAACATATCTCTTTCTATGGTTTTACTATGTATCTGAGGCAATGATTATACAGTGGTGATTATGCTTTATTATGGAGTTAGACTACCTGAGTTCAAATCTCTGCTCTGCCATTTATCAATTGCATAATCTAAAGATGCTAACTTCTTCTGTGTAATAATTTCTCAAATAGAAAAATGGGAGATAATAACTCATATCCAATATGGCTGATGTGATAATCTAACGTGTTTACATCAGCACTTGAGACAGCAAGCACTAAAGGGACACGCTTAGCTCATTTAGTGAAATTGGTAGCTATTTTGGGTGCCTACGTATGTCTATATTCTAGTATAACTTGTTTTGTATGACTCCAAATACATATAATACCAAATTGTTAGTGCTTTATAAATTAAGCAATGGTTTATCTTTTAAATGCTTTTTTAAAAAGTGTCTTGGTGGTTTACATTTCTAAAATATTTTGAAAATAATCACCTACTCATTCTTTTTTAGTAGAAGTATTCTTTTTGATAGCTTTCCTATGTCAATCAAATGAGATCACTTGCTATCATATTTTAGAACAACTGATAGCAATAAAATTACAGATAGATAAATAGATTGTTAATGTTTCAGAAGCCAATGATATCAATTATAAAACTTTTGCCCAAATGCCAAGGGCAAGGATATAGTTTTCAGGGTGCCACATAATGAAAATATGAAGAATATAGATTACTTTCAATATAGTAGTGTATTTTTAAACTCCCATTTTCTTTAGAAATTATGAATATAGATTCTATTTGGGCTTGTGCCAAAATAATTTTCTGGGGTAGGAATCTTTCTGCTAGTCATTTTTATTCATTTTTATTTGTTTGGATTCACTTTTTCAGTGAAAAATTACACATTGGTTTCAGGATTTTCTCTGTTGAATGAACATGGTAAACCCAATCCCCAAGCTGCTGAAGTGAAAAGGTAACTGTTAATGTCATCAGAACTAGGAATGTGAAGCTGAAATTGGTGACATATAGACAGTGCTAGTAGTCATTCCATATAGAAATATTATTCAAGGGTCTCTAAGGAGTTTCTTTAGAGAATAATAAAATGGCTTTCCATTGTATAACTGAACCATCTTTAAAAAAGAAAACATAGCAGTCATTCTAAAAGGTGGAAAATTCAACTGATTCTATAGTTGTGTGAGGAGGGTGAACAGTAGAGTGTGGTGGTCGTGGTAACCATCTTGAGGTCACATCATTATCACTCTCACCCTGTTGCTCCAGGCAAAAGTTGATACAAAGATTTAAGGACTTTACATGGTGCTTCAAAAGGCTCCAAGAAAAGAAACCTATCATTTTTAAACTAAGAAGACTTTTTCAATGAACACATTCTGTATGAATACATTTTTGTTGAATTGTTAGCTTTTTAGATAGAATCTTATAAAATTACCTCTTACTACTTGTATCCCAAGATATCAATATAAAAATTCAAACACATTTGAGGAAATGTGCGATTCACTTTACTCATTCTAGAATATTTACATCACAGTTCATTGTGTCCATTTGCAAAACATGCAATTATTTGAGAGCTCCAATGGATATTCTAGTACTCAGATAATAACCAAATAAGGACAAGATAATAGTATGTTCTTAGAAATTTGTTATATATATTACAAAAAAAAATTATAGCAGGATAAAAAAAAACAGTCCAATGATTGGATAGTTAAAATAATTTCTAACTGATGTAAAGACTATGAACAGTATAGTGAAGAAGACAGATTTTTGAGCTACATAGACTTGGATTAATATCTTCAGTTCTGCCTACCAACTACCAGCAAACAGGTTTTTCCAAGTAATTTAGTCCATTTTGTTTCTTGATCACTAAATTAGAATAATGATATTGTAATGATATCATGAAATTGTTATGAGGATTATATGAGATAATTATCTGGACTTAATGAGATTATAATTGGCTAGTCCAGAGAAATCATTTTCTAATTCATAATCATGAAGATTTATCATAGGGGTATTTGCCTTTCATCTGCTTATTTACTTCTGAAGTGGAGAAGATATTATTTCCAGTGTTGAGTTAGCTTTTAATGATAATCTAATAATTACTGAATACCATGAAATGGGATGATACTAAAAATTTTGTGACTGGTAAGATATTAGGCATGATCAAATCAAAATAGATGCCAAATATGAACTTCCAGTAAGTGAGGACTATAACAAACCAAGTGAAAATCAGTCTAACAGAAAGATAAATACACAGAAAAAGAAAATACATCACATTTACAAAATGGGGATAAGCATGTTAATAATAACTATTGAGGGGCGCCTAGGTGGCTCAGGTGCTTAAGTGTCTGCCTTTGGCTCAGGTCATGATCCCAGGGTCCTGGGATTGAGCCCCACTTCGGGCTCCCCGGGGAGCCTGCTTCTCCCTCTCCCTCTGCCTTTTGCCCTGCTTGTTCTCTCTCTCTGTCAAATAAGTAAATAAAATCTTAAAAAAAAATAGTAACTATTGAAAATGTGTCCTTTGACACCATATTTTTGTTGTTGTTGTTGCTTTGTTTTGTTTTGTTTTTGTTTCTGGCTCTACTAGGTTTTTTCTGCTAATCTAGTATACCTTGTGATAGGTGATCTTGATTAAGATGATACCTGACAGGGGCGCCTGGGTGGCTCAGTTGGTTAAGCAACTGCCTTCGGCTCAGGTCATGATCCTGGAGTCCCGGGATCGAGTCCCACATCGGGCTCCTTGCTCGGCAGGGGGTCTGCTTCTCCCTCTGCCTCTTCCCTCTCGTGCTCTCTGTCTCTCATTCTCTCTCTCTCAAATAAAAATAAATAAAAAAATCTTAAAAAAAAAAAGATGATACCTGACAGTTTGTCAAATGAATGCACAGAAAAATATAATTTATTTTTAATTTTTACAAAGATATTGGTAGTATACTATTAATACTAATACTAATGATAATACTATTAATAATTCACTCAAAAATAATTAAAGATTTTATTTATTAATTTGATAGCGAGAGAGACAGAGAGAGCACAAGCAAGGGGAGCAGCAAGCAGAGGCAGAGGGAGAAGCAAACTTCCCACGGAGCTGGGAGCTCAATGAGGGGCTCCCCTGGGATCATGACCTGAGCCAAAGGCAGATGCTTAACCGACTGGGCCACCCAGGGACTCAATAATTCAATCAAATTTAAAGAAATTTCTTCTTTCGTATAGTGAAGTCATTGTTCTATGGGGTTTCATACAAATTCTACTATCTTCTTCCAATTAAAATTTTTTAATTATTCAAGATCCCTAATTTACATTAGGGTTCACTCTGGGCATTGTACATTCCATGGTTTTGACAAATGTGTAATGACATGAATCCACTATTATAGTATCATACAATCCTCTGTGCTCTGTCTATTCATCCCTCCCTCCCCTAGACCCCTTGGCAACCACTGATCTTTTTACTGTCTCCATTGTTTTGCTTCTTCCAAACTGTCATATTGTTGGAATCATACAGTATGTAGCCTTTTCAGAGTGACTTCTTTCATTTAGTAATATGCATTTAAGATTCCTCCCTGTCTTTTCATGTGTTGGTAGCAAATTTATTTTTAGCACTGAATAATATTCCATTGTTTGTATATACCAAAGTTTATCCATTAATCTATTGAAGGACATCTTGTTTGCTTCTGGGTTTTGGCAATTATGAATAAAGCTGCAATAAACATTCATGTGCACATTTTTGTATCGGTATAAGTTTTCAACTCCTGTGGGTAAATACCAAGGATCACAACTGCTGGATCATATGGTAAGATTATGTTTAGCTTAGTAAGAAACTGCCAAACTGTCTTCCAAAGTAGCTGTACCATTTTGCATTTTCATCACAATGAATGAGAGTTTTGTTGCTCTTCATCCTTGCCAGCATTTCATGTTGTCCACTGTTTTGGATTTTCACCATCCTAACAGGTGTGCAGAGGTATCTCATTATTGTTTTAATATGCAATTCCCTAATGACATATGTTCTTGCGTATCTTTTAATATGCTTATTTGTCATCTGTATATCTCTTTAGTGAGATATACATTTGAGTCTTTTGCTCATTTTTAAATTGTTCATTTTCTTATTTTTTTAGTTTTAAGAGTTAGTTATATATTTTGGTTAACAGGCCTTTATCTAGTATGTCTTTTTCACAAATATTTTATCCTAGTATGTGTCTTGTCTTCACATTCTCTTAACAATCACCTTTCACAGAGTACAAGTTTTTTTACTTTAATGATATCCAGCTTATTAGTTTCTTCTTTCATGGATTGTACCTTTGGTGTTGTATCTAAAAAGTCATCACTATATCCAAGGTCACCTGGATTTTCTCCCATAGTATCTTCTAGGAGTTTGATAGTTTTGCATTTAATATTTAGGTCTATGATCCACTTTGAGTTAATTTTTCTGAAGGCTGTAAGGTTTGTGTCTAGATTGATGTTTGTGCTTGTGGATGCCCCGTTGTTCCAGTACCTTTTGTTGAAAAGACTATCTTTTCTCCATTGTATTGCATTTTCTCCTTTGTCAAAGAAAAGTTGTATTTCTGGTCTATTATGATCCATTGATCTACTTGTCTATTCTTTTGCCAATACCACACTGTCTTCAATATTGTCGTTTTATGTAAGTCTTGAATTTGCATAGTGTCAGGTCTTTGACTTTGTTCTTCTTTAACTTGTGCTGGAAAAAAATATTATTTTAATAAAATCTAGACAGAGAATTGTTTTGCATGTATACTTTATATTCTAAGGCAATAATTGACAAACTTTTTTTTAATAAAAGAGACAGTATATGTTATAGGCTTGCACACAACATTGTTTCTGTCTCAACTATTCAACTCCGCTGTTTCAAGTAAAACAGCCTTAAAAAATGTAAATGACTTAGAGTGCTTATGTTACAATAAATCTTGATTTGCAAGAACAGATGCTGGATCATAGTTTGCTAAAACAGTTTCCTGTTTTAGACGTATCTTTCCAACAGCAGGAACATTTATGGAAAAGGAACATTTATGGAAAACTTATCTATTCTGTTTACTACCTTATAACTTGTATCGAAGTTCTGGGCAGATACTATAGATTTGATAAGTGTATGGTGAGGAGGTAAATAAAGGAATATTTTTCATTGGAAACATCTATTAATATACTTTTTTATTTTTAAGTTTTATTTAAATTCCAGTTAGTTAACATACAGTGTAATATTAGTTTCAGGTGTACAATACAGTGACTCATCACTTACGTACAAAACCTGATGCTCATCACAGCAAATGCACTTCTTAATCCCCATAACTTATTTAATCCATCCCTCTACCCCCTTCCCACTGGTAACCATCAGTTTGTTCTCTATAGTGAAGGGTCTATTTCTTGGTTTGCCTCCCTCTCTTTTGTTCCCCATTTGCTCCTTTTTTTTTTTCTTAAATTCCACATATGAGTGAAATCATATATTTGTGTTTCTCTGACTTATTTTGCTTAGTATAATACTGTCTTACTCCATCCATGTTGCTATAAATGGCAAGATTTCATTCTTTTTGATAGCTGAGTAATATTCTATTGTATATATAGACCACTTCTTTATTCATTCATAAGCAGTCAATGGACACTTGGGCTGTTTACATAATTTGGCTATTGTAGACAATGCTGTTATAAACATCAGGGTGCATGTATCCTTTCGAATCAGTATTCTTACAACCTTTGGGTAAATACCCAGTAGTGCAATTGCTGGATTGTAGGGTAGTTCTATTTTTAACTTTTGAGGAACCTCCATACTGGTTTCCAGAGTGGCAGCACAAGTTTGCATTCCCACCAACAGTGCAAGAGGGTTCCCCTTTCTCCACATCTTCATCAACATCTGTCGTTTCTTATGTTGTTGATTTTAGCCATTCTGAAAAGTGTTGAGGTGATATCTCATTGTAGTTTTGATCTGTATTTCCCTGATGATGAGTGATGTTGAGCATCTTTTCATGTGTCTATTGGCCATCTGTATGTCTTCTTAGGAAAAGTGTCTATTCATGTCCTCTGCCCATTTTTTAACTGGATTATTTGTTATTTGGGTGTTGAGCTTGTTAAGTTCTTTATATATTTTGGGTACTATCTCTTTATCAGATAAGTCTTTTGCAAATATCTGCTCCCATTCCAAAGATTGCCTTTTAGTTTTGTTGATTGTTTCCTTTGCTGTGCAGAAGCTTTTTATTATAATGACGTTTATTTCTGCTTTTGTTTCCCTTGCCTGTGGAGTCATATCTAGTAAAGAAGTTGCTATGGCCAATGTCAAAGAGGTTACTGCCTATGTTCTCCTCTAGGATTTTTATGGTTGCAAGTCTCACATTTGGGTCTTAAATCCATTTTGAATTTATTTTTGTGTATGGTGTAAGAAAGTAGTCTATTTTCATTCTTTTGCATGTTGCCGTCCAGTTTTCTCAACACCATTTGTTGAAGAGACTGTCTTTTTCCCCACTGGATACTTTCCTGCTTTGTCAAAGATTAGTTGACCATATAGTTATGGGTTCATTTCTGGGTTTTCTATTCTGTTCTATTGATCTTTGTGTCTATTATTTGTGCCAGTACCATACTGCTTTGATTACTACAGCTTTGTAATATAAGTTGAAGTCCAGAATTGTGATGCCTCTAGCTTTGCTTTTCTTCTTGAAGGTTGTTCTGGCTATTTGAAGTTTTTTGTGGTTCCATACAAATTTTAGGATCATTTGTTCTAGCTCTGTGAAAAATGCTCTTGGTCTTTTGATAGGGATTGCTTTGGGTAGTAGTATAGACATTTTAACAGTATTTGGTCTTCCAATCCATGGGCATGGTATGTTTTCCCATTTGTTTGTGTCATCTTCAATTTCTCTCATCTGTGTTTTATAGTTTTCAGAGTACAGGTTTTTCACCTCTTTGGTTAGGTTTATTCCTGGGTATATTATTGGTTTTGGTGCAATTGTAAATGGGATTGATTCCTTGATTTTTCTTTCTGCTGCTTCATTATTGGTGTATAGGAATGCAACAGATTTCTGTATGTTGATTTTGTTACCTGCGACATTACTGAATTTGTGTATCAGTTCTAGCAGGTTTGGGTGGTCTTTCAGGTTTTCCACATAGATTATCATGTCATCTTGCTGGCTTGGATGCCTTTTATTTCTTTTTGTTGTCTGGATTGTTGAGGCCAGAGCTTCCAGTATATGTTAAATAACAATGGTGAGAGTGGACATCCCTGTCTTGTTCCTGACCATAGAGGAAAAGTTCTCAGTATTTTACCTATAATTCAGTAGTGTATATCCTATTTTCAGCAAAGCTTAAACTCCATTAAAAGGATTCTGGTTACCAGAAGCTAATAATTAATGTATGTCCCTCAGTGAGAAGAGTATTATTGCATATTATCTTATGCATAATGTATATAACCATCCACATCTACTGGTAATAGTTTGTACAATTTGATAAGGAGTCTATAACATAAGAAGAAAAAAATAAATATTCCCATTAGGTAAACTTAATATCTATGTTTAATACTGATGACTCTATGTATTTGTAATGGAAAAATATATTTACCTAAAATACATATTGTATATACAAGTTTCTCATGGCTCTGAAGTAGATATGCTCAAACACAACAAGATACAATGATAACATTTTTCAGTAAATTTCACTGTAATCACTTCTCAGCCTTTTGGCTAAGATCAAGTGTAGTAAATTTCACTGTAAAAAGAGAACTTTCTCCTGAAAACCGTGTATTTCATGTTTTAATTTAGCATTTCAAAATGTCTGTAAAAACTTATTTAGAAGCACATTTATTCCTGTAAATTAAAGCCTATTTTAGTAGTCAATTGTAGCATTAATATTCATATTTAATTCTAGCCTGCTAATATTCCTTATTCTAATCAGAATATGCAAACCTTTGTTATTATTCCCTGTTAATATGCACTAACAAATCACATGGGAAAAAATGTTCTTTAGCACATTGAGAGTGCAATATGAAATAGGGATTTTTTTCCTTGTGGAATCCAAGAGGCATACTGGTATAGGAAATCCGAAATAGGAAATGATCTAAAAAAGTGTTTTCTTTTGGTTCAAGAAAAATTATATTTATGGAATAATATTTTACTTATTAACATGGATATACATGAGAAACACCAGTCTATAGGAAAATTATGTAGGGGCTTTTAATAAAATCAATCTCAAATTATCTCTCAGAAATTGGAAATTTTCTTAACACAAGCTTCACTTTACAATTAAAATTTACACCATAAAATCTTTAATGCTTGTACTATTGCCCAATGATTAAGCTAAAAGAATCCCCAAGAGTTATCTGAATATTAATATAACATCTTTTTGGTGTGATTGTAAAATTATCATATGCATTTGTGTTATTTTTGACCAGGAGAAAGCAATACAAATGATAAAAATTCTTAGGACAAATTCTCTGCAATAGCCATGGAATGAATATCCAAGCAAATATCTTAGTGGATTTCATTAGTGTGAACAGGGTCCACTATTTTAAATAAATTCTTCAAGCACAGTGGGCTACTTGGTAATGTCTAATATCAGCCATTATGTTTTCTGAATCTGTTTCCATAGTAGCATATTTAGAGCCATGATAAATAAAGGCTTTCTTTATACCTTATATTACTAATGAACAAGGGCAAGAGATGTTAAAGAGTAAAAACAAAGATTTAATATAGTCTATTAAACTATAATTTCCTTATGTGTTAACAAAAAGTTTCCCATCATGCACAGACACAAGTTATGATATTCAATACTGCAGCACTCCAGTCCAGCTTTCTGACACTGACCTTACATATGAATCCTAATATCATCTCTTGAGGAATTTATAAGGCATTTCCACTTGAATGTGCTACCCTTGCCTCAAAGTGCATGGTTTAAAAACTGACATTTTTTTTTTTCTCTCTCTCTCTCTCTCGACATTCCTAGCTCCTAATAAATAAGGCTAGAAAGGTTAAGTTTTCCTTTAGGGCAAGTCCAAACAACAATTACAGATGCTTCAAAAATTTAACCTTCCCTATGATATGCATTGAAATACTGTCTTTGGGTCTAGACTATAGCTCTTCATAAAGAAGGCATCCAGTAAAAAGAACTTTAATTATAATCATCAAAATATCAGAAGGGTTGATATTAACCACACTTGATTGATGTAAGAACTGAGGCTTAGAGAGCTTTGCCAGCTTGCTCAAAATTACATTGCTGATGGGACTGCAAGAGGCTTTAAGAGAAAAGTAGCAGATATTTAGGGAGAAAAAGTAGAAGGGAGTGTCTGTGTGAGAGACAAGAGTACACAATTGAGAGAGTAGAGGAAAAGACAGTGACGTGTTGCATATGTCAATTGAGCAATATTATCAAATATTGATAATTAAATATTACTATTAATGTTGAAGAATATAGGGCGATTTTCTTTTCATTTAAATTTTTTTTCAAAACTGGTCAATTTGAATTCAAATGATTTTCTCTGATTTAGTTAATATAATTACTTATCTACCATGTAAGAATTTGTATAATTTTTAGGATTTTGATTATGTTCTTGACAATGTTTTCCCTACACTGATTTATCATTCTTGGTCACTTCACTTCTGTATCAGAATGGTCCATCAGAAATTTCTGCTCTAATACGGTAGACAGTAGTCACTTGTGACTATTAAAATTTGGCTGGTGAGATGGAGGAAATAAAAATGAATTAAAATTAAATAAAACTAAAAATTCAATGAAAACATTCTGGATTATAGTCTGACAAATGACACATAGTCTTGTTCCTAGTCTATGCTACCTTAACAATTTAAATATTATTTTATTCCTCTCATCACTGCTTTATGGGTGTGGGTGTGGGTGTGTGTGTGTGTGTATGCACGTGTATGTGTGTGTGTGTGTTTGTGATGTGCATAATTTGGGGTCCTACAGAAAATACAAGGATTTATTGGTAGTAACACCTGGGAAAGATAAAGAGAAGAGGGAGGAAGAGCAGGCTGGAGAGACTACAGGCTGAGATTCAGCTCCTGCATGTGATAGGAGAGGAAGAATGAAAAGGAAAGACTCAGATTTAGTAAAGTTCCGAGAAAGTTTAAGTTAGCCCAGTAGGGATTTAAGAACAAAGATGACCCATTAGAGGAGTCTTGTCCTGGGCAGGAATTGTCAGAAACCGGTATTCCCACCATAACCACTTGTCTGGGCATTACCTGGGGGAAAGTGGACATAGCTCTTATGCTACAATAGATCCTGAAGGCAGCTGGAGGCCATGAGATCACTGGTTTCCTTCCTGTAAATTCTTATGAAGAATTTGTGATTTTTGTCTACCCTTGTTTATCACTGCAAATGCCTACAGAGAATAATGGCTTTTCCTTCCCTTGTGCTTTCCAAATTTTATGAGAATATTTTTCATTATTACCTGTGATCTGGAATCACACAGGGAAGAGGATTGCAGGAAATATAATTCCTGGAATCTCTTACGCTACAGAGGTCAAAGATCATAGAAGGAGTCCATAGTGAGGTCAAATTGAAGATAGATATGGTACAAATCAACCTGTCATCCACTCAATATCCACACATATCCTTTAACCATTTTTAATTTCAGAGTAAAGTAAAACCAAATTATTCTTCCAAACCTGATGTGACTATTCTTTGTATACCAAAAATGTACTTGCACTTTTCCTAAAAATGGAGACACTAAGTTCTATATTTAATTTTATCCATCTCTGAGTGGGATCATATATTTGGTAGCTCAGTCACAACCATTCTTAGACATATTGTGAGTTAAATATTAAATGATGCAGTTAAAAATAAATCATCACTCTATATTAACTCAAGTTGACTGTGTAAAGAAACCACTGGTTATATATAATCTATGAATAACAAAATGAGAAAGAAAATATGCTTAGATATGACCATATTCATTTTTGCAACTGACCATATGGACAGAATTTATATTTATAATTTCCTTTTTATAAAGATTTTATTTATTTATTTATTGGGGGGGGGGGAATCTTAAGCAGGCTCCATGCTGAGTGTAGAGCCCGACACAAGGCTCAACCTCATGATCCTGAGATTCTGACCTGAACCGAAATTAAGAATCGAAACTTAACCGACTGAGCCATCCAGGCACCCTTATTTTTATAATTTTTACCGTTATGCATTCCTTATTTCCTTTCCCTTTGTTGGCACCTCACTTGGTTGTTATTTCTTTCCTGGGGAGGTAACTAAAACTTTGTTTTTGAAGGGGTTTTACTATCAACAATTTTGCCTGTATTGAGTGACTAAATTTTCATTAATTTTTATCTGTGGGAATGGGATAGAAAGAGAAGTCCCAGAGAAGCTACTGGGTTCCAGACATATCTCTCCTTGCTCCCACTGTATAGTAACAATTTTATTCTATTCTCCCCTGATAATCATGATCAACCCACTTAGTATAGTAACTTCTTTATTTATAATTTCAGTAGCAAGATTAGTCCAAATGTTCTGATGGTGATATCAGCTTCCAGGTCAATGAAAACCTTGTTGGGCTTCTCTAATGCAGTAGGTTCCAGGGTTTAGAGATGGGAAACAGCTTTTGGTTTTTGTTTTCCCTAGCAAATAATTCGGAGTAATAGAGAAAGCAGTCACTCCCATTTCCACATCTTTGTTCAGAATATATTCTGATATTCTGACTTGGGGGGAAAAGCCATTGTATTTGTTGCTGGTAAAAATCACACGCTACATCATAGGGCGACCATTCAACTCTAAGAGCCGTCTGCACCCCCTGGTGCTAAAACTGAGTCAACAAAAGGCCATTCTATCAGGTGAACTGATCTGGGGCAAGGTTTATGTAGAATCTTATAAACTCTCTGAGTTTAATTCACTGTCTCACTTTACTTTCTCTAAAATGTGTTCCTTGGTCAAAAGTGATGATGAACAAATTATTATATAAATCCATTGATGGTGATTTTGACAAAAGTACTGTGAATCAGAAAGGTAAATCTATATCCATAAATAGCATTTATTCTAGTGAAGACAAATCAATGCCTGCTCTATAGTGAAAGGATCCAATGCAATCAACATGCGACCACAGGGCTAGATGATCCCTTTGCAGAATATTGGAATATGGGAAGCCAGTATTATTGTCTGCTATTAACAGCTTGGGACTAAGCAGTGGCCAGATGTGCCCTGGTGAGGCTTGGAATTGTTACATGGACTTCTTTTTTGGGAAGAGGTCATTAAAAATCTAGCAACCTTATGGGCATTTGGTTATTGAGGCCCAGTAACATGCCCAAATAATATATAAGCTGCATCCAGAATATAAAGAACCTCCTAAGCATGGTAAGTCTTTCTTGGTGGCAAGAAATGCCATTTGCAGCATGTTCTTACTATTGTAGGGGCTATCTCAATATACCTGGGTCCTCTGGAAACATAGAAACATTCCTGAACTAATAGGCTTTTGATTTTATAGGTTATATTTCTCACTTTTTTCATACTTGTTTCTAAACAAGGCATAAAAGGTATTCACTAATTCTTGGTTACCAGTTCTAATCAATGCTCTATACTAATCTTCACTGCACTCCTAACCAAGTTTCGACTGTTAGCCTGAACGCTTTCTTTGAGAACACTTGGCTACATATTCAACAGACTGAAAATCCTGTGGCATTGACACCATTCCTGAGGAGCAGAGCTCAACCAAAGACTGAAGGAAGAGAGAATAGGCATCCTCCAGCTCACTTGCCTTTTATATATAATTCCTAAATACATGTTTTATTCTCTTCCCTGGACTTCCCACATGTCATTAGGCTTCCAGTAAAACTAGTGGTAACTTGACTGAAAACAATACATTTCAATATAATGTAATAAAAGATAAATACCTATGGATTTCATGGAGTTTTATAAGTTAAAAACCTGAAAAAAAAGATTATCTTCTTAACTGAATTGGCTTAATATCTTGATAACACATATCACAGGAAAATTCATTAGTTTACTAATTACAAGCAGTAAACCAAGGAGATAAATACATAAATCTAAAGTTATTTAAAAAACTAAATGGCATCTACCTTTTTCTGTTAAAATATTATAGGTATTATAACACCTAGTCAGATTTATTCCTTCCTGACAGCTAATAAAATCAACCCTTTGAGTCTAGTAACTATATCCTAAAATGTTTAGGATTATGGCAAGTGAGAAGTATCAAATTTTAGGGCTTATCCTTGTAGCCTTTCCTTTTTAAATTTGCTTATAAAGACATGCATGGAGTTTGCATCCTACTTTTAGGAAGCAGATCAGAATTGCTCATAAAGTTTGCACACACACACACACACACACTCATGATAACTTCTAGTACTAGCAATGGTGTTGGAAAGCAATTCAGTCATGGACTGTGGGAATATAAACTGTAACAAATTTTGAGGAAATATGTGGCAGCACAAATTAACACTAAACATGTACATTACCTTTGACACATCAAGCCAGATTTTAGAATTCTAACAGAAATGATAACACTACGCATATACCTTGTAAAACTGTAGCGAGAAAACATGAGAAATAAATTAAATGTCCATCAGTGGGGAATTGTTGACCTTTTCTATATCCATTCAGTGAAACTGAAATACCATCTATCCATGTCAAGCCATCATAACTAAGTATGAAAGCATGCTGCACAATAAAATACATAAGAGGGGGAAGGGAGGGGAGGGGAGGGAAGACAGTGGAAAAAAATAACAAAGAAAAAGAAAAAGATAGCTACCTAAGCTACCAAAGGGGCTGAGAGGCTGATAGAGATACTTTAAAAAAAAATTAATACCATAACCATACTTAAAACAAAATCCAAAAACAAGCAAAAACAGTATAGTAAATAAAATGTGCACATGGATTTCTTAATGCAAGTAAGAAGAACCTTCATTTAAATATAGAATTTGATAGAGAAGCAAACAAACCTCTTCCTGTCCCCCTAAAATACACAACTATGCATAAAGTTAACCTTTAGACTGCTCAACCTCTGAAAGTTAATCAATCATTATTTGGGGGGGGGCTTTTCTATTGTCTACAAGAATATATTAGTCACCTTAATAAATTAAGAAAGAGTTTTGGTGATGTTTTCCTCCTAAATATCTTGGGTAGACAGCAATGACTGGTGCTCAAAAAAAAGTCTTTATGGGGTGCCTGGGTGGCTCAGTTGGTTAAGCGACTGCCTTCGGCTCAGGTCATGATCCTGGAGTCCCTTGGATCGAGTCCCGCCTCGGGCTCCCTGATCCTTAGGGAGTCTGCTTCTCCCTCTGACCCTCCCCCCTCTCATGTGCTCTCTCTCATTCTCTCTCTCTCAAATAAATAAATAAAATCTTTAAAAAAAAAAAAGAAAAAAGTCTTTATGGACTCAAAACATTGTGGTACCATTTTTAATAAAATACACTTTGCCATGAAATAAGAAATCAAATTTGTTTCCTTTAGTACTTAAATGGTTACCAGATCATTCAATACCATTGTTTAAAAAGATCATGGGAAAATTAGTGATTTCAATAAACATAGAAGTTTATATTCGAAACTAATCTCACATTTAAATTACACTTTGAGAATTTACTTGATCAAGAATAAGAAACAGTTCCTAGATTCTTTTATTCATTTTTAATTTACAGCATTATAAAGTCAAATTTTGACTATTGAAAACAGTTGCAACAGATGAAAATGTTTTCCAACTGAATTTTCATAGCCATTACAAAGTTTAGGTTTATAATGCAATTGCTGACAGGCTTTTAGCATCTTGATGTTCAATATTCATTTCTGCTACAAGGAAATTCAAACTAAAAACTTTTTTTTTTTTTTTTTTGGTAGCTGACACTGTTCGATGCTTGACTTGAAGACTATTTTCAGACAATCAAAAGGAATAATATCATACAAAAATTGATCTGATTTAATAGACACAATTTTAGAAAGGAATAATTTAACATAATGTAGAAGGAAAGTCTTGTCTCTTTACTTAAGGACAAAAAAAGCCCACAGATAAGCAGATGTGCAAATACTTCCCTTTGATATTTTGCTGTTTAAGAGACTAAGCAGAGTTAATATAAAAAATCTTTTCATGTCTACTAATTTTCATTGGCTTTTCATTCTTTCTTTCTCTGTATCTTTTTATTTTTTTTATTTTTTTCTTGTAGTTTCAAGTTTTTGTTTAAATTTCAGTTAGTTAACATACAGTGTAATATTAGTTTCAGGAGCAGAATTTAGTTATTCATCATTTACATACAATACCTGATGCCCATCACAACAAGTATCCTCCTTAATACCCATCACCCATTTACCATTTAGCCATCCCCTTCCTCCTCCCCCACTGCCCTCCCCTCCAGCATCTCTTTTTGTTCTCTAGAGTTAACAGTCTATCTTATAGTCTTCCTCTCTCTTTTTCCCCTTATGTTCATCTGTTTTGTTTCTTAAATTATACATATGAGTGAAATCATATGGTATTTGTCTTTCTCTGACTGACTTGTTTCACTTAGCATAATACGCTCTAGCTCTATCCATGCCATTGCAAATGGCAGGATTTCATGCTTTTTTATGGCTGAGTAATATTCCATTTGCATGCATACACACACACATGTACACACACACATACCACTATATCTTCCTTATCCATTCATCAATCAATAGACATTTGGGTGATTTCCATAATTTGGCTATTGTTGATAATGTTGCTATAAACATCAGGGTGCATGTATCCCTTTGAATCAGTAATTTGTATCCTTTGGATAAATATCTAGTAGTGCAATTGCTGGATCATAAGGTAGTTCTATTTTTAACCTTTTGAGGAACCTCCATACTGGTTTTCAGAGTGGCTGCACAAGTTTGCATTCCCACCAACAGTGCAAGAGTGTTCCTCTTTCTCCACATCTTCATCAACACCTATTGTTTCTTGTGTTGTTGATTATACACATTCTTAAAGGTGTTGGGGTGATATCTCATTGCAGTTTTGATTTGTATTTCCCTGATGATGAGTGATGTTGAGGATCTTATCATGTGTCTGTAAGCAATCTGTATGTCTCCTTTGGAAAAATGTCTATTCATGTTTTCTGCCCATTTTTTAACTGGGTTATTTGTTTTTTGGGTGTTCAGTTTGGTAAGTTCTTTATATCTTTTGGATACTAACCCTTTATCAGATATGTCATTTGCAAACTTCTTCTCCCATTCTGAAGGATGACTTTTGGTTTTGTTGATTGTTTCTTTCCTTGTGCAGAAGCTTTTTCTCGATGAATTCCCAATAATTTATTTTTGTTTTTGTTTCTCTTGCCTCCAGAGACGTATCTTGTAAGAAGTTGCTATGGCCAATGTCCAAGAGGTTACTGCCTGTGTTCCCCTCTAAGATTTTGATGGTTTCCTGTCTCACATTTAGGTCCTTAATCCATTTTGAATTTATTTTTGTGTATAGCATTAGAAAGGTATCCAGTTGCATTCTTTTGCAGATGGCTGTCTGGTTTTCCCAACACTATTTATTTAAGAGACTATCTTTTTTTCCACTGGATATCCTTTCCTGCTTTGCCAAAGATTAGTTGTCATATAGTTGTGGGTCCATTTCTGGGTTTTCTATTCTGTTCTATTGATCTATGAGTCTGCTTTTCTGCCAGTACCATGCTGTCTTGATCACTACAGCTTTGTAATATAATTTGAAGTCCAGAATTGTAATGCTTCTAGCTGTGCTTTTCTTTTTCAAGGTTGCTTTTGTTGTTTAGGGTCTTTCATAGTTCCATACAAATATTGAGATTGTTTGTTCTAGCTCTGTGAAAACTGCTGTTTGTATTTTGATAGGGATTGCATTAAATGTGCAGATTGCTTTGGATAGTATAGACATTTAAACAGTATTTGTTCTTCCAATCCATATGTGCATGGAATGTTTTTTTTATTTCTTTGTGTCATCTCCAGGGCCAGGTGGCTTCACAGGGGAATTCTACCAAACATTTAAGGAAGAGTCAATACCTATTCTTCTCAAACTACTCCAAAGAACAAAAAAGGAAGGAAACTTCCAAACTCATTCTACTAGGCCAGCATTACCTTAATTCCAAAACCAGATAAAGACCCCACTAAAAAGGAGAATTACAGGCCAATATCCCTGGTGAACATGGATGCAAAAATTCTCAACAAAATGTTAGCAAATTGAATCCAACCATACATTAAAATAAAAATTCACCATGATCAGGTGAGATTTATTTCTGGGTTGCCAGGGTGGTTCAATATTGGCAAATCAATCAACATGATGCACCACATTAATAAAAGAAAGGATAAGAGCCATACGATCCTCTCAATGGATGCAGAAAAAGCATTTGGCGAAGTGCAGAATCCATTCTTGATGAAAACCCTCAACAGAGTAAGAATAAAGGGAACATGTCTCAATATCATAAAGGCCATATATGAAAGACCCACAGCTAATATCATCCTCAAGTGGGAAAAACTGAGAGTTTTTCCTCTATGGTCAGGAACAAGACGGGGATGTCCATTCTCACCACTGTTATTTTACATAGTTCTGGGAATCCTAGCCTCAGCAGTCAGGCAACAAAAAGAAATAAAAGACATTCAAATAGGCAAGGAAGAAGTCAAATTTCACTATTTGCAGATGACATAATACTCTATGTAGAAAACCCAAAAGACTCCACCAAAAAATTGCTAGAACTGATACACAAATTCAGTAAAGTTGCAGGATACAAAATCAACATACAGAAATCTGTTGCATTCCTATACACCAATAATGAAGTAGCTGAAAGAGAAATTAAAGAATTGATTCCATTTACAATTGCACCAAAAACCATAAGATACCTAGGAATAAACCTAACCAAAGAGGTAAAAGATCTGCACTCTGAAAAGTATAAAACACTTATCTCTGTATCTTTTTAGAAATTGCTTCTGTGGGAGTCTATATAGACTACAGCCTCTTAGTAAGATATAGAAAAAGCAAAATATTCAGTTTTATTTTTCCAGTCATACCAGTAGTTGATTATACAATCTAATTTTGTGACATTTGTACTTTAGTACGAATATTGGCATATCTAAGGAATTGGGAAAACCTGTTTTATTTGCACATTGAAATTAAACTGCCAACATAGATTCAATGATTTCATGGTTAGTTGCTATTTGCCAGTAATGTGTCCCAAACTAGAAATCACTCCAAGTGAAGAGAGGGAAAAAAAAATAGAAAGAAAAAAGAAAGAAAGAAAGAGAAAGGCAATGACATTTCTGCACAAAGAAATTTGAAACTGTGTCAATTACTTGAAAAATCAATTTAACAGTAAGCCAGCCGCAGTGTTTTTGGTAGCTTAAGTTTAGATAACCATTTATAAAATGTATCTCTGCAACTTTGGTTTAATCAGTAATATTATGTAATGGCAGGAGAGAAGTCTAAGGGTGCTGAAATCTGAAATAGTTTTGACTTCCTATGTGATTGATAAAACCTATTTGAAACAGAAAACTTAATTCTATTGTCAAATGCAGTATCAGTGAGGAGCCTTATTTCACTTTCATGGTAGAACAATAGGAGATAAATAATTCTGCCTAAATTTGTCTCACTGTTCAGTTCATAATTAAACACATTGTCACAAGTGCTTTTTCTACTTTTATATTAGTGATTAACGAAAGAATGATTTCACCTAAATAGTACAAATTGCTATTCAAATGGAATGATTCCTTTATATCTGTATATATAAATTATTCACACTTAACTCTTCTCTAAAATTTTGATTAAAATTATGTGTACCTATTTATAAAGGTTAAGACATTTGCTTGGTTATACAGTTTATAATTTTATAAATTTTAAGTGGTAACAGTTAAATTAGTAACATACTTCTTCAAATTATATGAACATATTTTGTATAGGTGCCTTCAAATTCTAGGAAATTTTGAATATATTATTTACTTTTTCAGAGTGTCATGTCTTCCTTGAGTTTATGAGTTTTATTTTAATAAATTAATATAGAAGTACATATTTTCTAAAAAAATATATGTGTGTGTCTGCATATATACATTAAGAGTTTACACTCAAACTAGTACACTTTGATGTTTCTAGTTCGTTTTCTGGATTATAACATAGAATTAAAAACTTTTCTCTTATGTTGTATTGTCTTAATACATCATCTGCATAATTTAAAATAATAACAATTTTGCTAAAATTTCATTCAAATGGAGAATTAGTCAGTTTGGGTTAGTGGAAAGAATATGGATTCTAGAGTCTTAGAAAAACAGTCTTCCAGTACTGGATTCATGGCCACCTATTATGGGAACTTCCTCTGCTTCAGTTTTGTTCTTTTTTTTTTTTTTTTTAATCTTGTATTGAAAAGTGGTTAGGATAATTAAAGATATTTCATGTAAAGCACTAAATATATTGTATCAATATTGCTTAAGAAATCAAATATATTATTCTTTTTATTCAGATGGTCATTTATTTTTTACTTAACGAGTATTAATTATTACCGCCTCCCATGTCCTTATTATAGTGGGAGAGAAAGGAACATAATTAATAGAACAAAGAAGTTTTGCTTGAAAAGCATATAGTTTAGTTTGCCATATGTTAAACAGAAAAATGCTAATTTAGTATTATGTTTAATATTTTTTGGAGCATAAAGCAGGGGGCTCCTAATTCTGCTTGCACAGGGAGGAGAAAGAGTTAAAGAGAAGGTGGTATTTGAGCTATGTCTTGGGGGTTGAGTATGTATTTGTTCTTCACGTAGATTGAGTTTAAAGGTAGAATAGTTAGGGAGGGAGAGATTAAAATGAACTGGAAACTTTCTAGGCAGAGGGATAAGCATATGGAGGTAAAAAATAAACTGACATATACAGCTACCTGAAAATAAGAGCACATGGCTCAGATTCAGCCATGTGTGCAAGAGATGAGATTTTATACCATAAGGAGTCACATAAGCCATCTGTAAAGAAAAGAGATAATAGTAGCAGATCTGTGAGTCACCCCTTCCCTACTTGAGGTTAATTTAATTGAGACACCGATTTTTCTCTAGGACAATAACCAATTTAGTTCTATGATAACTTGAGATAAGGAAAGCATAAAAAGAAGCTCCACATTTATCTCAGCTTTTTCTCTGGGTGTGTTTTCCAAAGGTGCACAGGAAAATGAAGTATAAGCAGAAATGACTGTACTGCTGTACAAATGAAGATTAGAAACCAGGGCAACTAAATTTTGGAGACAGGATATGAGAAAGGTAGAAATTATATACAAGGATTCTCCAAGAGCTATATAAAAATTTCCCTGGTGTCCTTGGCTATACATATTCAAGGCAAAACTTTGGGATGCCTAGGACAGAACAGATGCTGGGAATCTAAAGAGCCAAATGGAAATGTCAGTGTTTTCACAGTGCTGAAATATTTTGGTGTATGAACCCAGCCAGCGAGAACACTGAAGTTTCTGACTATTCAGTTGAGACTGTGAAAGGCACTGGGAGAAAGAACAAACAGGAATAAATCTGCCCTAATGGGCCTAGAACCCAGTTTAAACAGGATCAAGGTGATCCATGAGCATTAGACAGCACAATAGAGCAAACATCAATACCTTGTAGAAGAAGACTTTAAAATTCACATTCTCAGGACATATTTTCCACAATGTTCAGTATAAACTAAAAATCTCTAGACAGGTTAGGAGATAAAATAGCCCAGCGATATTCAGGAGGTGAAACTGTCAGTAAGAGCATAAAAGTATACTGGCAAATAATCCAGATATTAGAGTAAGTACAGCATCAAAAGAGTGAGGATTAACTTGTTAAAAGGGAACCTAGTTGACAAATGATTCAGTAAGATGAGCTAACACCAGGCTGGTATTAGCAAAGAGAAAATGGGATTAGAAAAATTGAGAATAGTTTATTAGAAAATATCCTATCTGAAACAGAGAGAGAAAAAAATAATGGAAAAGAGAGAGCATGTAGCATATGATTAAAAAATAAATGAACAATCATGTAATTGCAGTCATAGAAGAAGAGAGTGAGAGAATGGAACAGAAGTAATTTTTATAAGAAATATCGGGCATTAATTTTCCAAATATAAAAAGATACATCAAATCACATATCCAAAAAAGTGAATAAATAAACCACAAGAAGAAACAGAGAAAACTACAACTAGGAAGGTCATAACCAAACCTCAGAGAATGAAGCACAAAGAATAAATTGTAAAATGAGCCAGAAAAAAAAGAAATATTATCTTTCATAATCAACAAGAAAGGAACTGATTTATCAACAGAAACTTTGTCTCAGCAGAAGATAAAGAAATACTATTTTTCAAGTGATGAAAGAAAATAGAACATTTAACAAAGAATTCTATATCCAGCAAAAATATCTTTCAAAAATGAAGATGAAATAAATGTAGTCTCAGGAAAACAAAAGCTGAGATAATTTGTTTGCAAGTATACCTCCACCACAGGATACGCTTTATCTCAAATGGAAGCAGGTGAGTCTAAGAAGGAATAAACAGTATATTTTACCACAGAAGTGGTAATTATATGACTAAATATAAAATACCATTTATTGTTCCAAGCAAAATTAAATACAATGCCTTATGTTTTATAAACACACAAAATTAAAATATATAACAATTGCACAAAAAGTGGGCACAGGAAATAATGTTATTCCACTGTCATTATTTTTTAGTGTTGTTTAATATGCTGTAGAAATACTAATTTGTTGTCTTTAATAATAAAAATATGTATTGTTTCTAATACATTTTCAATTTCTAACAAAAGCAGTGGGGGATAGTAATAAAAGATATAACAAAAAACTAGTAGAAGAGTGGCGCCTGGGTGGCTCAGTCGCTTGAGTGTCCAACTCTTGATTTTGGCTCAGGTCATAATCTCACCCTTGTGAGACGGAGCCAGGCATGGGGCTTCATGCTCAGCAGGGAGTCTGCTTGAGAGTCTCTCTCTCCCTGCCCCTCCCCTGCTTGCATTTTGTCTCTCTCTCTCTCTCTCAAATAAATAAATAAATCTTAAAAAAAAAAAAAAAACTAGAAGAGAGAAAAATGAAATAAATGAAATTTACAAAATAGCTAATATAAAGAATCACAAGGAAAGTTGAAGGAGAAAGTGACAAACAGAAAACAAAGAGCAATAATGGTAGGTTTAAACCCAACTATGTTAGGTTATCTAAATGATCTAAACATTCCAATTAAAACACAACTATTGTCAGACAGGATTTTTAAAAAAGACAACTCAAACTGTTTTAAAAACATACACACATTTAATGTAATAAATTATATATGAAGCTGACACACCCAGAGTCATGCCCTATTCTAAGCACGTGCAAATACAAATCTAACACTGATGACATTGCTAATGTGATTGCTTACTATTATACTTTTCTCACCCATAAGTCAGGAGATACATTCTCTTGTCGCACATTGCAGAGATTCATTAAATACAATTTGTATTTCCTCCTTTGGTTTTTCTCTATAACAATTTTGGCAGATTCTGTTTTCCCTACATGCAAAGGAGTGATTTTTCTCCATCATCTAGTCCTTGCCACATTTTGCATAAGTAAGTTAATATTCCACGAGCAGGCTTTGTCAGTGTTAGCTCTCAGTGTTAGTCTGGAATCCCAAAGTGAAAAAAACAAATCAGACATCTGAGATTTCAGCTATGAGTGAACAGTTACAAAATCAAATGTGGGTCTTGGCCCAGAAGCCAAACTGGAGGAATAGGCAATGTCGAATAGGATGGTATCTGTAGGCCACTGAAACGAGAAGAATTCTTGAAATGACCAGAGCTTTGTCCCTATAGACACACGTTTCTTTTAAAAGCAAAAATTCCAAATTTGGTACCAGCAACTTAAACTTAGTCCTCTATAGCAGTGTCATGGCCTCATTTGGTCCTCACAGAGATCCTTCAATCATTTCCTTGTTTGTTGTGTGGAAACGGGCTGTGAGACATGGAGTAACTTGCTCAGATTCACACATTTACTATATGGAAAACTAGGAATTGTCACCTAAATTATTAAACTCATTCCGTTAAAGCATGGATGACAGAGAAAATCAGACAAATGTGCTCAGAATATGTAATCTGATGTTTTCATGTATAGTACACTAGAAATAACAAGTGTCAGAAAAAAACAAAACAAAGTTGGTTCAATAATAACTGTGCCACCTGCTGATTGTGTGATTTGGCCATTATATTTGACCATTTCTGAGCCTACATTTTATTGTTGTGAGAAAATTCATGCATGCTTCTTTATATTGCTGCGGAGTTCCGATGAGGTAAATTTAAGAGGTATTTAATGGAATAACCATCATGGTTAGTTTTCAAACTGTGGTAGCTTTTATTATGAAAAAACAAGATCAATTATACTTAAAACAAAAGTACAGTCTAGTTCTTCCGTGTAAATTTTTCAGTTTACGACCTGAAATTAATTTATAGGTATTAAGATATTAATCTCCATATACAATAGTGTTGACTAATGTTACATTTCCTTTTGAGGTGTGTTTATATTAATTCTTAATCTATTTTTGCTTGTTATTCTGCTGTATAAAGTTAGCCACACTTTACAGATAATGAGGTGATTACAGACAGCTCTTTCTCTTAGAAACAAAAATTTGAGATCTTATATATTAACCAAATGGTTAATTTAAAATTTTTATAGCACCCTTTATGAGCCCTACTATATGCCAGCAGGTAATAATATGTGTGCTGGTAATGTCACAATGTGTAAATAAGGAAAGAGCTTAGCCTCGAAGGAACTTAATAGTCTGATGGAAGGGGATGGACCTGTCAACAACAAATACAAAATCAGAAAGAAATGTATGTCCATTAGTGATACCTGAAGAGGAGTGGTGAATCGTTACCCTTGCACAGGGGACACCTTCACTGAAAGAAGGACACCTTCACAAAGGTGAAATTTAAAAAAAAAATACAGAGAACAGAAAGATTTTCTGGCAGAAGGAACAATGAGAATTATGCAAAACAAACAAAATGCGGTATATTCAAGGAAGTATGAAAAATTCCGTTTACCTTGAGCACTGCATATTGGAATTGGAAGCACTGGAACCTGAAGTCTTAGGAGGTCTCTAGACATCACATGCTTAGACCTTCTGAACATAAATAAGGGCTGAATTTGTAACCCAATTCTCAGATCAACTCCCAAGACTGTGATTGTTATCTGATCAATCTGCTCACTGGAATCACCAGGGGAGCTATCGAAATTGCCAGGGTTTGAGCTTTACCCTAGAAAAACTGAATCAGAATCTCATGATGAGGAGCCTACACTCACATGATTCTCATGTGTGACCAGGGCCAAGAACCACTGATCTATTTCCTCCAACCAGGGTTAGATGCTAATAGACAGTAGGTTTAAATCAAAAGTCTGTCCTGTTTGTTAGTTTAAAAAGAAAATGTCTCAAAGTCATTTTCACTCTGCAGGGTTGTAAACTATTCCTTTGGTTTCTTAAAAGAAGAAACTCAGACTTTCTACTTTGGTATTTCAGTGCTTCTAGCAAAGTACTATGTATATGAGGGTATTCTTTAAAGATTTGCTTATTTACGAAGATGATGTTAAAATCATTGTTAAAGAGCTTTCAATCTTTTCTTGGCTCTTGGCTGTACACTTAAGATATATACATATCTTTTTGTAATATATTAATTACAATTTTTGTACAATTTATACAACTTATATTACAATCACATCATAATTACAATGTGTTGTATTTACACTGTAAAACACACAATATAGCAATTTGCAGTGATGAAATAAATAGCAATATTTTAAAATAAAAAATTTAATTTAAAATAAAATGAAAAAATAAAGGACTAATAATGTAAAATAGATTTTTATCTTTAAAAGACTTGAGAAAAAACAGAAGGATTATCGTTAGCTGGAAACTTTGCAAGACATTTATATTAAGGCGTGGATGGAAGTCTCCTTATGAGACACCTATTAGAAAGTAGGTGTTTGTTGTTTACTAAATCAAAACATGACCCACACCAAGAAATAAGTATCAGCTTATTTATTGGGAAAATCAAAATTCTACAACTCCTGCTATTTGCATGGGCAGATCATTACAAAGCCCCTTGACTTAATTAAGAGTCAATGTTTTTTTAGGGTTTAAATTGTAAACACCAGGCTTTTCAATATCAAGAGTTTTTCAATTTATTTTTCTTGTGAAATTTTGTGGAGCAAATGCTATTATTTTTTGTTCTTCCATTCATTAATAAACTAAACCCTAAATATAGAATCTATATGACTCTGAAAACTGAATACAGATATGTAATTTCTCTCCTTCCTAACAACAACAACAACAACAGTGAAAACCCAAAGCAAACAAGCAAAAGGAACCAAAAGATATTCCAAGGAGGAAATAGCAGACAAGGAGGAGACAGTAAATAAATTTTAGAAGCTTGAAAGTAGATGAAGTATTTTACCAAGAAAAATAAATCCCAAATTTTCAATTGTAAAAGCTGATACAAACTTTACAAAAAGAAAATGTCCATAAATATTAAATAGAATAGCATGTTTAGCAGCCTCTGACACAATGTTTATCAATAGATTTATAGAAGTGTCCACAATATATTAAGTAGAAAAGCAAGATGAAGAGAAGTTAATAAAATATGCTGTTTATTTTTAATAAAAACACTAAGGGTAACATATAAACAATATAGATAGTAGAGCGATAGATAGGCAAGCAGATAGAGATAAAGACATAGATACAGAGATACAAAGATAGATACATGAAGATAATAGATTTTTAAATATGATTATATGAAGTATGAAAAATTATACAAGATTCTGTCGATGTCAGTACCTACATGGAAAGAAGGGGTAGGTAGTAAAAGTAAAAAGGAACATGGATGACTATAAAAAAGAGGAAAAAAAAACAGTGTTAAAACAAAAACGTTAACAAATCCATAATAAAAATAATACACAGGATATGATCCCATTTATTTAAAATTAATTGTGTCTGTGATTTAAGTTTCATGTTAAATGACAGCAACAGAAATTTTCTTTGTATGTTATCAAGTGATTTTATTTTCTGACTTTTAGGATGAACATAGTGTTTATGTACAAGTTTATAACAAAATATTTTAATTAAAAATAAAATAAATGACTAAGTGTTTTTATTAAATTTAAATTTTGTTTGAAACTTACATAAAGCACACAACATACCATTTACTGGCTAACTACTCTTTGCTTGCCCATGTGCTAAAAAGATACAAAGATGAATAAAACTCTAGGGTTTTTACAAATATATCTTTCTTTAATGTAGGTGTCAGTGTAATTTTTGTTATAACATGTTCTTTTTAGAACACTTATCTGACTAACATAATCTGAACAATCATTTGTAAGTATTTTCAGAGATCTACCCAAGAGCCAGAAAAAAAAAAAGCTTTAAAATATGTTTAATACTTATAAATCATTCATAAATTGGCATGTTTTTCTAACCTAGTTCCTTACTAGAATTTTATGCTAAATCTAGATACATGTTTCTTATATGTCATATTTAAAAAATCTCTTTGGCAAAGATAAACATTTTATTTTTATTATTATTATTATTATTATTTTCGAGAGGGAGATGTGGGAGGGGCAGAGGGGGGGGGGGGACAGAATCCCAAGCAGGCTCCACACCCAGTGCAGAGCCCAACGTGGGGCTCGATTCCACAATCCCAAGATCATGACCCAAGCCGAAATCAAGAGTTGGTCACCCAACTGACTGAGCCACCCAGGCGCCCCAAAGATAAACATTTTAGATAGAGTTCTATATTGTATAGAAACTTTGAGGATGAGATATCTCTCTAGGGGATAAACGATATTCCCCCTAACTTTGCTCATTAGTGCCTGAGTTACGATGCACTGTGTGGCCAGAAGGCAATTGAAGGAGGCTGTACAGTAAGTATAGTGCTTAAAAGGATGGGCATTAAACTTAAATAGAATTGGTTTCTACTCTAGGTTCTATCAGCTGCCTAGCTAAGTGGATTTTGATGAATAACTTCATTAGCTATCAGCTTCCTTCATGGTATCAAGAAAAAAAAAAATCTATCTTGCAGAGTTGTTTGAAGACCTTTTTAAAATGACTGCAGTTAATGCAAGTATACAATAAATCATAGCATTTGCTATTGTTAAAATTAGTGGTATTATCAAGACTAGTGATAGCAGGAGCTAATATAATAATGGGCACAGAAGTATTCATGTAATAAGTATAACTATAAGCAGAATTTTTAAAAGATGATGGAGGACTTGTATCAGACATCCATGTTCTGCATGGTTTATAAATATCCAAGGATAGACTTCAAGGATTCTGTGAAGTTCCTAAACTTTCATCTTCTGTATGAAGCCTGGAATGTGTCAAGGCTCTCTGAACTATGAAGAAAAAACAAAGAGCAACTAAGACAGTAACTCTGAATCCAAAATTCTACTCCAGGTGCATTATTTGGTGTATGGCTCTCTCCATGACCCCAGAATCCCTGGTCCATATTTCATTGCCACAGACATAATATAAAACTCCCTTTCTTTATCTTTTTTTTCAGCATTCTCTAAAAAAATGTTACTCTCTGGAGGCAGTGTGTATGTAGTCATGGAGTGAGAACTGAACAACAGAGTATGCAATGGAGTAGTTTTGATAATGGCCCATGGGATCAAACATGAGTGAGCAGAGACATGAGAACCTCAGAGGAATAACAAACATTAAAAATGACGTGGGCGGGGGTCGATGGATGAGAGGTCCTTAAAGGGAGGTAGAATTGCTGGCATCAAGGTAACAGAGAGAGGGGTGCCTGGGTGGCTCAGTCCTTAAGCATCTGCCTTTGGCTCATGTCATGATCCTGGGATCTTGGGATCGAGCCCCGCATCGGGATCTCTGCTCGGAGGGAAGCCTGCTCCTCCCTCTCCCACTCTCCCTGCTTGTGTTCCTGCTGTTGCTATCTCTCTCTCTGTCAAATAAATAAATAAAATCTTTAAAAAAAAAAAAAAGGTAACAGAGAGAGTGACTTGGAAGTAGGAGTCAGAATAGCAAAATTGGGATTTTTGAAAAAAAACTATACTCATGCCATTTTTTGATGGTTACAAGTCTAGGTATTAAGTTATAGTTTAGGAGCAAACACCAGTAGTAACATGTGCATAGGTGCAAGGTAAGATTTATCCAGGAAAAACAATCTTACAGGGAAAAAAAAATCAATATAATATTGCTATGGTCTGAGTGTTTATATTTCTCCATAATTCATAGGTTGAAATTTTAAAGCCTAAGATGATGCTGTTAAGAGGTGGGGCCTTTGGGCAGTGATTAGGTAATCAAGGTAGAGCCCTAATGAATAAGATTACTGCCCTTATAAAGAGAACACAGAGTAATCCCTCACCCCTTCCCATGAGGACATAGCAAAAAGATATAAAGCAAGCTCTCTCCAGACACCAAATCTACTAGCACCTTCGTCTTGAATTTCCAGCCTCCAGAACTGTGAGAAATAAATTTATGTTATTTATACACCATCTAGTCAATAGTATTTTTTATAGCAACCCAAAAAGACAGACAAATCTTTTTATTGCCTCTGCTTTCCCCATTTCACAGGGAGGGTTGTTTGGTCTGGGAACCCTAGGTAATTATCCAAAAGAGAATTCTTGTCCTAGGAGGGGCCTGTGGGCGCCAGATCCTTTGATCTTTTGTTTCAGATAAGGCTACATGCATGAAAAGATCATTCTCTCTCCTCTGACATTGTTCTCTAGAGACATCCATGTACCAATCATAAAAGAGAAGTAGGAATCTAGTAGCCTTGTGTTGATTGAGTTTATTTATTTTTTTTAGGTTTTAGAACATTTATTTTTTAAAAGTTAATATGTGCATAAAAGGAAACTGAAAACACAAGAAGCAAAGAACAAAGTCATCCATAATCACAAGCAGTTTACAGTTTGACTTCCAGGTCCTATGCGCGTATCTACACAAGTAAGCATTTTAATGTAATTAAGATCATATAGTTATATATCATGCTTTTTTACACACCATGAATATTTACCATTTCAAAGTCCCCAAACTATGAATATTTTGATAACCAAGAATACACTACACCAATACCAACTGAAAGAAAAAAAAAAAATACAATCCTGCCTTTCTTGCCGAGTTTCGTTTTACTGAGTCAGCATGTTGCTATTCTACCTTGAGGCACAGAATGGAGAAGAGCTATCAGGGTTATCCAGAAAGGGGAATAAAAAAAGTTTTTTTGTTTTTTGTTTTTTTTCTCTCTTCTAGGTAGGGTATGACCATGAGATTACAGCTTAAGGGGAGAGGAGGAAATGATCATTGTAAATGAAAAATAAAGGGAAGAGGAGTAAAGTGTTGTGTAAATCATATAAGTGATTGCTAAATTTAAGAATGATGAGAGTAGTGGTTAAAAACCAAAACAACAACAACAACAATAATAACATAATAATGAAGAAGGAGGAGGAGGAAGTAGGGTGGGGGGAGGAGAAGGAGAAGGCATTGAGGAAGAGGAAGAGGGGAAAGGAGGAGGAGGGGAAGGAAAAGGAGAAGAAGGGGAAGAAGAAGTAGAAGAAAAAGTATGAGAAGGAGAAACTAAGCTAAATACTATACTCAGCTTCAATGAATGAGAGATAATCATCTCATTTTTAAATGATTTCAGCAAGGAGAGTTAGGCATGATAATATCTATGGCAAGCATGGGTGAAAGAGTGAAGAAAAATGGTCTCGTAATGACAAGCAAGGAGATCATTCATTCACACTCGAGGTCCTGTTGTACATGGGCTATGGAATTAATATTATCTTTCATGTGAGAAATATGAAATGGAAAAGAATCTTCAGACAACAGCCATCTTTGAGGTAGAGCTAGGAATTGGAAGGAATGTTCAAAGAAAAGGCTGAGAATACAAAAAAAAATTTTCTGATGTTAAACAGATTCCCCAGTGGGCATAACTGGTTTGAGGAATTCTGATAAGTTGTGGGGAGATCTCAGAGCACATAATGACAAGAATCATGGTAACTGGAAATGATTGGGGCATGCTGTAAGTAGCAATGGAGCAAGGACTGGATTAATATTGATGATTTGTTAGGGAAAAGGGGGGAATAATTTCTAACTTTTGCTCCATTCTTTTTTTTTTTAAAGATTTTATTTATTTATTTGACAGAGAGAGAGATAGCGAGAGCAGGAACACAAGCAGGGGGAGTGGGAGAGCGAGAAGCAGGCTTCCCACCGAGCAGGGAGCCCGACGTGGGACTCGATCCCAGGACCCTGGGATCATGACCTGAGCCGAAGGCAGACGCTTAACGATTGAGCCACCCAGGCGCCCTGCTCCATTCTCGATTACAGTTTAATCTCCAGGTTGTGGTAGCAAATTCTTGGTTTCAAGGTCTGGTGGTGGTTACTCATAATAGTGGCATGCAAAAGTCATTATACAAAGATGTGAGCTGGGAAGGGATGAGCAATTCTTATCAAGAGCAGATGTTGGTTTTAAATTGCAGGGTGGTCCTATGAGTAGTGTGATAGCACAGAGAACTTCTCACTGTTGTCCCAGTGCAAAACCACGTCTTTATGGTCCTCTCTGAACACTGCAGGGCCAACTGTATGCTTAGCAACTCACTTGAGTATAAAGTTTATTTTATTCATTAATTCATCCTTTTTATTTTCCATTTCAGTGAAGATAAAGTAGCATTGTGACTACTTTACTTTTTAAATATTTCTCAACAATCTGTCAAGTTGTTAAAATACAAAAAGAAAACAATTGGAGTTGCTTACGTGGCAGGGTAAATAGGTCTGGTACCAATTCTAATGTGGAACCAAGGAGGTTCACCACACCAACATGTAATTCCTGGGACACCAGTTGGTTTTCCTATAATTTAACTTAATTCTGACATTACCTATCTGAAGTTTGCATCATATTCCACAGGTTAAGTGTTCAGTTCCAGGAGACTGCCTCCCTCCTCCGCTACTCCTTTCAGATGCCAGTTACAAGTTCAGGTTGTTACGTTTACCTCTGACCAAGTGGTTATAAATCAAAGGTTCCCACAGGCCCTGCCTTAGGTTCAATTAATTTGCTAGAGGGGCTCAGAGAACTCGGACAAACATTTTACTTACTAGATCACCAGTTTATTATAAAAGGATATAACTCAGAAATAGCCACATGGAAGAGATGCATAAAGCACAGAACCCATGACCTGTCCAAAGGTGCCACTCTTCCAAATCTCCACGTGTTCCCTAACCCAGAAGCTCTCTGAACCCTGTCCTTTTGGGAGGCTTCTTTCCATAGGCATGATTGATTAAATCATTGCTCATTGGCAACTGATTCAACCTCCACCCCTTCTCCTCTCCCCAGAAATCAGGGGTGTAGGACTAAAAGTTCTAACCTTCTAATCACATGATTGGTTCTCCTGGCAACCAGCCCCCATCCTTGGTGGTGTTCAGAAAGTCACCCCATTAACATAACAAAAGACAATTTTATGCTCTCATCACTTAGGAAATTTCAAAGGTTTTAGGAGTTCAGTGCCAGAAATCTGGATGAAGACTAAATATTTATTTTTTATCATGACTCACAAGGATGAGCAGTTGTTTTGAACAGTATTAAGTAGATGGAGTTCTCAAGTATGGATATGCATTTTCAAAGAAAAAGAAAGGAGAAAAATTCAAAGACATGTGTTTTGTTTTGTTTTGATATGGTACTACATTTGTTGCTGGGTGAACTGGGAAGATCCACGGCCTTGAGTCCTCAACCCAGCTCATCCCCAGGATGTCCATCAGAGAGTCTTGCTCTCACCATGAGAAAGAATTCAGGGACAGACACAACGCAGTGGATGAGCAACACAGGCAGGAAAGTTTATTAAAGCAAAAGTACACTCTCTAGATGGGAGAGCAGTGAGCTTGAGAGAGAGACAGAGACAGAGACACAGAGAGAGCTGCACACCTGGGGTTCAGGTTTTTAGGTTTCTTTTATAAACAGCTGTTAACAAGGGCTGGGATATTCATTGCTTGAGGCCGGGATTCCTTGGAAGCAGGGTTTCATACTTTTTCTTCCTTATTTGGTCAGGGGTTTCCAGTCTTGGCATCTTGGGCCTGTCCGGTTTGATCCCACATCTTGTGGCCTTGTTTTGGAGTGCTGCCAGGACAGGCCTCTGACTTTCCCCATAGCTGGTCATGACTTCCTCTTTGCTCTTTAACTGCCTACCTAACATATGTACAGTACCAAATGATTAAGAAAATTAATTCATGCTAAAATAATCTTGGAAAGAATAATTCGAATAATATTTTAAATTTATTGTTAATGATTTTGATGTCTGAATGCATCAGAAGAGAAAATATAATCCTACTACTGTAAATAATAAGGATGATTAATATTTTTGTGGAAGCCTGTTGGCTAAATATTTGTAAACATTATTCTAAGAATTAAAACCTATTTCATGTAATATAGAATTCTACTTATATATGAAAACCTCTAAGTAGGTATATATAAGATATAAAAGAATTTTCAAAAATTCCAAGGTTTAGGCCCTCTGTTTTCAAATGCTCCATAATCACTGTGACAGAGAAGGGAAGCAGAGAAAATTCCTGACAGAGTAACCATTTTTTACATGGTAACACCCTCCCCACTCTTTTTCTAGGAGTAGCAAAAGTAACTTCAAATCAGGTAATAGAATGCTTTGTTGGATTGTAGATTTCACAGAAAAAAGTTTTTTCCTACAGTTGGGTTTCAGTGGGAAATGAAATGTATTCAGCTTTAGGGATTTAAAGCTTTTATTTGTGAATATTTACCTTAAACTATGATAAAATATTTTGTTTGGTTTCTTTTCCCATTTTACATATAATACTTTATCTCAGCATTAACAAAGAGACTTCTATAATATACACTTTTATTTAAAGGATTAAGTAGACCTGGAAGAAATGAGTATAAAAGAGTGTGTGAATTTTATATTAAATATCTTTGCCTCAAGAAAACACTCCTAGCCTCCATAAAGAATTCACTAGGCTGTTTGTTCTTAACCATTTGGATCCATCTAGCCCTGGACAATATGCATAAAGCTTTATCTCTGCTTTCTGTTCCTTCATTTGTATATGAGCAAAACGAAGACCCTTTTTTTGTCCATTTCCTACACTTCAAATTCACAATTATTTTAAAACCACATACTCCAAGTTCAATTACCATATATTAGTAGTGCCATGTTTTATTTGGGGATTTGTAAAACTGTATTTCCGAAGTATTTGTTTTCCCTTTTAAGAAATGAATTTCCATACTGCACATGCTGCGAATAGGCATTTCTATTATCTATACTTCATGGATAAATGTCACCATTGCTGGGGGGGGGGGCAGGTGGCAATTTTATTTTTATTTTCTATTGTCAGTTTTCCTTTGAAGCATCAAATAGGCACTTAAGCTATTTACTTACTGTGACTTAACGAGCCGTTATAAAATGAGCCATAGTCCCACTGTGCATTTCATACAAGTATTACTAGAACTTCTTTTCAGAAGGATTTATCTACTAATCAATATCCTTCTTATTGTGCCATTTCCAGAAGTACTAAAAAGACTTCTCTTCTGAAACAGCGTTTGACTCTCTCATGTTTTACTCTCTCTCTAATAGTTGTACCGTGTACAACAGCGAATCTAACAGGTGGACCGTGTAGTTCCTGTGAAGTGGCTATGGTCACAATTATTTTTGGACATTTCTGGGGAAGGTGAAAATCCCTCAATTGCATTATCAAATAAAAAGCAGAGTTGCAGACATTTGAAATTACACTTGAAATCGTTCTCTTTCTTAAAAAGCACTTGTTGAGACATCAGTTATTAGATATTTTAAATTACTGCTTTTGAAAGATTAGTTTACAAACTCAAGAGACACAGATAAAAATTGATTATCATCAATGATAAACGTGATTTGCATCCTTTCTCTTCATTTTCTTAAACCCGGAATTTTGGTATTGAATTGGAAGAGGTAGTCGTGAACTCTGCAGGGACTATACCCCAAATTTCTTTTGAGAGACAGCATTCTCCATGTGATGTAATATTTTCTACAGATGATTTACAGGTTACGGACATGCTGTGACCTCTCTCCCAACTGCAAACAGATTAGGCAGAGCTGATTAACCGAGACTAAAGCACTGGGCTATTTTCTCCTGGGGGGGTCTTTGACCAAGCCCTCCTCTCGGAACCCTCCCACTTCATTCGCTTGCAAATGCAAGCCTGAAGAGGTCTTCCTCCCCCAGCCCCAACTCTCGAGCCCTGCAGCGCCATCAGCGGCAGGATCTTCCTACGTGAGGGACGTCTCTTATTGATCAGAAACGCTGAATGGAAACCAATCAGAAAGAGGGTTTCTTTGGCTTCAGCTTCCTGCCCGTCTGAGTTAAAAGGGATGCTCGAAGAGGGAGGCACGCTGACATGCATGAAGCCTCAGCTGTGAAGATACTGTAAAAAGAGAAGAGTAGGAATGAGACAGAAGCAACACCGGGATCGTCAGCGCTGAGCAGGGCTCAACTCAGTTCCGCCACCGAGCGAGGTAAATGCTATTTACTTTACCTGACAAGATAAGCTATTCAGTTTTTGCTTTCTTATAACGAAGTAGTACAAATGCAGCTTTTCTCCTGGTTGCTTCGTTTTGCACTCTCTCTCTCTTTCCCTCAACATTTGTTTTGAAGCAGGTAAGAATACATTTTGTAGTATTTGAATAAGATATTAAGATGCTCAGTGAGAAAACTTGCGATGCTTCCTTCATATTTTACTTTTACAAAACTGATACCTATCAAAGCTCTTTTCATAGTGCTTAAATTTTGCATATGGAGCATTTTTATAAAATAAAAATAAACTTCGCATTGTGATAGTTGATTTTGGGGGGTCTTGAATTACTCACATATTAATGTATTTATGGATGCTATTATTACATTAATTCAAATGGACTCCTGGTTTTCTCATAACTCTTGTTTATAAAATTTGAGTCAGAACTGTCAAAAATAAAGGCATCTTTATTCATAATTTAATAAGAAGTGGTTTCTTTATTTTTCATATTAAAATAAGACAATATATAAATAGTACAAAGAACACATGTACAGATGGACATAGGCTGTCAGGATTAAGGTCATCACCATACCTAGCAAAGATTTCTTCACATATTTGTGGTTCTTACTCAAGTCAACATCCTGAATGTGTGCCTCTGTTGGCTATAATTGGTCTCCATTATCACAGGCAAATGTATCTTAATGTAGTAAAGACTGGATGAAAACCACAGGAGGGAGAGCTTCAAAGGCAAAACTGGCATTTTTTTTTTTTTTGAAATGATACGGAAAATGCAATGATTTCATGGAGCAGTGTTTTATTTTTCTTTGCATACTCAATATAACCATTCACATCAATTAAAATTTTAAGCACACCAGTCTCAAAAAAGGCATGATGAATTTTAACTATAAGATTGCAGTATTCTGTAGCTTTTGCATTTAGATACTGTTAACAGCTCGTATTCTCAGAATCTACTTTGAATACCAAAGGTGCACTACAAGAAAAGTAATCACCTGTAGTAGGTAAGTTCACATTTATTTGTATGATCAACTTTTGATGAGAATGTAGTGGACTACAGATTTGAGGAGAAACTGGAGATCTTTTCTGATTTGTTGTCATTTAATATTTTGTTATAGATCTATGAGATTACTAATATAGATTTTTTTTCACAAGGTTTTGTAATCTATGTAGCACGAAAAAAATGAATGATTTTGTGAGAGCAAAAAGTGGTAACTTTGTGTGACAGGAGGAAATCTTCATTTGGCTCTTGATCTATGGAATAAGGAGAGTTACCCATCTTCAGCCATAGGTGACTAAGAATGAATTTGATCATTTGATGCTCTTAACTTGAAAAGAAATGTGTTTAAAATCTACTGCATTCAATGGAGGATAAATCCTATTTTCAGATTCAGACACTGCTTCATTGCCTAGGCAATGCTATGAGTACCTAATGAATCTGGTTAAGCCAGGTTTGAATGGTAGATCTGCTAAAAGATCAAGAAAATGAAGTAACATGCTATTTCAGCACATAACAGCAAAGAACTTAAACATAACATGAATAGCATATGTTTGTGGTCTTGTCCTCAAACATATTATGAATTCAACTGAAGTTTTCTCAAAGAAAGAGTACAAAATAATTATATGCCCTTAGTAGATGTATCCTGAGATGCTAAAATTCTGTTGTCTCTGTATTTGTTTGTTTTGAAAAATGAGAAAATGTAAGGTAAAGTGCATGGTATGAGCAAATCTACTTCTGGAAATAATGAATAAGAAAAATGCCTTGGAGGAAGCAGATAGTCTCAATTTAAAAGTAATTCACTAACTTTAAGTCAGATTTGGTAAGACTGATAAAGCAAGTCATATAAGAATATTTTCTGGGATGAAAAATATGATTTTTCCCTTTATTACACTGGGTGATAGCTTTTAAAACAATTTTGAAATAGTCTGCATAATTATTTACCATTATTGTATTCATTGTGTATTTGAAGTAAGAATGTCTTATTCCATTGCCTATGTGTAGCAAGATCACAGTATTAAAGTTGGCTTTGAAATCATGTTTTTAAATGTTGTGTTGCTTGACTTGATAAATTGTATGTTGGATTAGAAGCCCTTCTGAATGTCATCTTCCATGAAAACATTTCACTTGGTATTTTCCTGCGACCCCTGTATATACAAAGTTTAGCCAGTAGAGTGTCCCCTCTATGGTGCATTCACCAAATGGGATTTAAAAAACAATCACTAGAGATTTTTTTTTTTCCCACTGGTTTACCTCTCTTTAGACAGTAGTAGTGATTTGAAGCAGATACGCATTTTCTATAATATTTGCACAATGTATAGGTATAGTTAATCCGAATGCTTTGGACAATGCTTGAAATTATATAACATAAAATACATGAGTAATATGGCAATATACTGTATGAAGAAAGTATAAATTTAGGTGTAAGTTAATTTAAAGAATACATGTGAATGTGTCATGAATAAACATTGGCTGTAATTTGTTCTCTATGAAAGTGAACAGCCTAGATGGATAATTACTTAGCATTAATACAGATGTTTCAATGTAATGGATCATTAATTTGCTATATTCTTTAAGACAAATTTTGTTCCCTCAAATGAAAATTTAAATCTAAAGTATAAATAAATCTAACATTTGGAAAAACAGAGTGTGATACTTTACAAAATGTCCAATGTGATATTTTAAATATTTATACTTATGACTTCAAGGATATATATATATATATCTCCCATTATATTTATATTACCATATTATATATAATATCAAATCAATAGTAATATTAACTGTAGAGTAAGTTTGGTTTATTGTGAGGTATTTTATTATAAAAAATCTAGCTAAGTTCTTGGGTATTTTACTTCTTAAATTATCTACTTAATTAAAATTATTTTTATTTTTTTAATTTTTATTTAAGCTTTCTTAAGAAAGAAGACAGCATGTGAAATAGGACCAAAAAGACATTGATTTTAATTAGCTTTGTCCTCACCTGATGCTAATTGATAATCATTTTTCATTGTAGAACGTAAGGTATGTTTCCTAAGATAAAGCAATTTTGTTCACTGTATCTTGCATATTTGTTTTGAGAAATGAGTTGTGTCTTAAAATATATCCCAAAAAAGTCTCTTAATACCCATGACATTATCTTATTTAGGTTTTTAAATAAAATTCTAAAACTTTAGAAAAGGGATTTTAACCACCTTCAACTCTGATGTTACATGAGAAAATGGAGGTTTAGAAAGATAAAGTTATATATCCAAAGTTGTCAAATTGTATATGAAAAATTGGCAACATTAAGTGAAAATATATAATGTTAAATCATGAAAATCATACTAGGTATACACACAAATACACACACACACATACCCACAGCGTTTAGCTGAAAACAATGTCTCCTGGATTGTTTTAAACATTCTGGAAAAGTTTTTTCTCTTATGACTCACTTCGAATTCCTCAACCTGGAACCACCATTATCCTTATCATTAAAATATAGTAGGAAATGCAGAGTGAGGAGAGCATCTTTATACACTTACACATTTCCATAGCAGTCCTAGTATGTTAATGCACTTATCCCTAAATTTAGCACTAGTAAGAGATAGTCTTATAGCCACATTAAGAACGCAAAGTGCCTGAATAAAAGCACGATCTCTGGAACCTAACCAAGACATTTTATACTAGCACTACCAAGAAACACATCCCAAAACATAAAAGTCATGATAATGGATCTTATTGCTTAAAGTATTGTTTTTGTTGCTGTGAGGTGTATATGTGCATATGTGTAGGAGAGACAGAGACACAGAGACAGAGACACAGAGAGGGAGACACATACACACAGAGGGAAAGAGAGAGAGATTTATTTTTAAGAGGAAAGGTGGGGAAAAGGAGAAGACCTGAATATTTTCTTAAGTGACATTTAGGGTTTTTCCTTTTGGTCCTTTTCTGTGCTTTTGCATTACTTTGCCAAATTATAAATCTATTGCAGGAGAAATGAGTGCTCTTGTGTTCTCTATTTCTCTTCAAGAACAAGATAAGTCTTGGTCTTTTGAATTAATCAATGAAATACCAGAGTGTATGATTGTTTCAGAAGTATGAATTAAAAAGCCTGCTTTTTGTATCACTTTTTGAGATTAGCCTTATAGTTGTGAAGAGCATGGATGATTTCATTGTATTTTTTCCTCTAAACACTTACTCAACTTATAATGGAAACAGCAGTGACTAAAAGTTATTATTTGATTTTTGAGTTTAGAGATGAATGTGTTCCTAAATGTATTTAAGAAATAGATATACCTGACAGAATTTATATTAGAATATGCTAAGCTTACTATACTTTATTACTAATTAAGTATCCAATGCATAATGAACTTTTTCCCATAGTTTCTGAAACCCAATCTTAGGAAGGTCATAACAAGAAACAATATTCTCAGGAAACCAGTATAACAGGGAGATGACAACACATATAACAATGTGTAGTCTAAGTAAATAAACACCAATAATCACTTCCTGGGACAAAAGACGTCATGTGAAATATTCCACTCATAAAACTGGGACAATAGAACCTGAAAGTTTTCAAAGGTAGTTTTCCTCCAATCAAGTAACTTCTTCATCACCTGTTTTTTGCTTTTTTTTTTTTCCTACTAAATCAGGTTACTGTAATAATTTAATGTAGTTGCCAGGAATATTTTTAAAGAATATTCACTTCTATGTGTTATAAACACTTCAAAATGCAAAGAATGTATCATGAATTCAAGAAATTCAAATCCCTTTTTCCCTGTAATGGTAATTAAGTCACAGATGAAACATCTGAGGAAAATTATAGGTCGAATTACAAAGTAACATCTATGTATCTGTATCTTCCTATCTTTACACACACACACACACACACATATCTCTATGTGTGTTCGCATTCATAATTCTGTGTACCTGTATCTGTAGGTATCTCCATGTACATGTGCGTTTATGTGTGTGTAGATTCAAAAATATATGGAAAAAAGAAAGGAAAAACAATGATTTCAATGTATAAATCAATTATAGTTTTAAATTGTTAAAATGGTATAACATTATATACTAAAAAGCTCTTTTGTCAGGCAATTATAGATATGATATTATGAAGTAATAAAATAGCAATTATATATCTTTTTAATTTTGGAAAAAGTTAAACTCAATTGTGTTATGGCTGATTTTGATAAGTAGGGAGTATTAGACTTTCATTTTTTAAAACTGTAGCCAGAAATAATTGTTCTCCATTTAATGTCCACAACTCTCAAAGACCTCATAAAATATAATCTCTTTACCCACTCTTATGATGGGAGGAAAAGTATTATATAAAGTAGGAATTATAATGCTATCTCAAATCATATTGGTAAAAGTGTGATTATTATTACTATCAGAAAATAAAATCCTTATTATTTTTCATTTATTATATTATAATACAAAGAAAGAACAGTTACATGGTGGAATTCTAAAGTATTTACTTGGCCATTTTCCCTAGCTGAGGATTAGATAACTAGGCATTTTAGAATTATTATGTTATTGGGTAAATTATTTGCTTACTGGTTTATATTAATTGCTTTATATTAAAATGTGATACTAAGATTAAATATCATTTCCTTTAATAAGATATACACAATATTTAATACAAAAGTCGAGGATAAATGTTTGTATTATGGTCACTCCTTATAGATTAATGTTATAACCTATTAGCACATTATAAATCAACTATGTATGCATGTACTGAGCAGGCGTTAGATTAGGTTTAACTATTAGAAGAGAGAACGTTTTTCCTCCTCCCCAAAATCTTGCCAGTTTATCTAGATAATGTAATATTTTACATAGATTCAATTCTGTTATGTTTTTTAACATAAGGTTCAGATTTGTATTTCTGACAATACTTACTCTTCCAAAGATTAAATAATTAATGCACTATTATAATAATATGTGCGGTTATGTATGCAAATCATATTTGTCTGACTTTTATGTTTAGCTTAGAATTGAGATCTCTGGTATAATCATTAACAAAGAAGAATGTTATTATCATACCTGCAATAAATATAATTTTCCTTATGATTAAAATTAATTTTGGTCACTTTAAAACAACTAGTTCTATTAAAATACAAACAGTGAATATTAATAACAAACATCCTTTTTTAATACTGCAGTGTTATTTTACACATTAAAATGAAGAGTTTTAACAGTACTGTCTGTATCTATATATTTCTCTCTATATATCTACAAAGATATATAGATATGTATGATGTATCTCAGCTTCACTACTTTGGACTTTAAGCCCATGTTAAATTTCATTTTCAATAACTAAATATGGAATGCTATTTAAATAGGAAGAATTTCCAACTTTGGAAATATTTTGTGACTTTAGAAAATTAAGAGAATTGTTCTGATAGAATTAAAAAAAAATAAGTATATATCAGGAAACTGCTTGAGGCTATAATTACTTATGCCCACAGATGAATATCGGAACAGATGGAGACCAAATGATGGAATGGAGACTAGAAAGTGGGGGGATTCCATTGAGGAGTCAGTGGTAGAGTCACACGATTTGCATTTACTAACGATGCCTCATGGATGTCTGACATGTCCCCAGACCTATGCTACTTTAAGACTTGCTGCTTGACAAATGAAGCATTGCCTTTGGGATCATGACAACGCTTTATTTAAACATGAGCATGGAGATTCTTCTCCATTATACCCAAGACTGAACTGTGCCTTAAATGCATTCAGGGAGAAACAAAATGTTACTTCAGAATAAAACTGTCACTGGTATATGTCTTGCATTTATTTCATTCACCATATTTATAAGCTGTACTCTTCTAAAATTACAAGAAAATGTGGGTAAACATGTAGGTAAAAAAGGAAAAGAATGTGAGGAAATTCTACCTGGAATGAAAATTTATCCAGATTACGGGTTTGGACAAACATATCCCTAACTACTTATAAACAATATTTTGTTCTATAAAATATGGATTTGAAAGCATATTTTAGAAAATAAGTAACTTTAAGTTATAAAATTCTATACCTATTCAATACAACAGCTTTCTACTAATAAGAGATGTCTTATAAGCTGTATCTGTCTTGTTAAAGTTGCAGTGGTAGATAATTTTTCTAGATGTAAGTACTTGATGTTTTTTATTATTTTTTATCCCTTGCATTTTGGTTTCCATCATCTATAACTCATATGATAACTTCTCTTCAAATATCTCCTTTATGAGAAAAATTTAAAGTATTAACTAATCAATCTGCTACAAGTATATTTTCAACCAATTTAGTATTTGGAAAGTAAGCATATGTTAAGATTACAGAAGGGATTTTTGGTATTTAGCATGTGATTAAAAAGTTCTAAACATATATACTAATAAAGTATATCAAATTGATATACTAATAAGTATAAAACTATACATGTATATATGATACACCAATTAAGTTACTCTTTCTAATATGCCTGGTGATATGTTTTATGTTCAAAGTGTAACATGTATTTTCTCCTTTAATTATAGTATGTGGGGAAAGATATTACTCATACCCATCTTCTATTATCCTTTCTCTTATGCTTTAATTTTAAATCATTTGGTGGCTAACACAGACTTCACTTAAGTTGTGCATTGTCCACTGCCTTCTACCAAATTAAGTACAAATTTATGGTGATTCACAGAAAGCAGATTGGTTTTTTCCATGCAATGAACTGTGATGATTTATTTCCCTTGCTGCTTTTAACTAATGTGTGCTTTCTTACCCTCACTGCAACTTTAGCTTTGCTGCTACTTCCATTTCCACATTTACTGCTTTGCTTCTTACCCATTATCATTATTCCCCACCCCGACTCCTCCTCCACTTCAAAGACAGAATATATTTAACTACAAGTGCCTATCTTCCTTAACTTGGCTTGCATTGTGGGGAGATGATTCAGTGAACTGTGACAGAAAAGTAGCTTTTCCAACATGAGAAACTCCTTAGATGTGGAGCTAATAAAAATTGGTCAATATGTTCTTGGATGATTTTGGAAACTCTTCTCCATTCTACCTCTCTCCTACTTTCACTTTCTAAAAGCCTGGAAGTGGGTCCTACAAGGAGTGAAGTATTACCAAGGTCATAATACATTAACAGATGAGTAGAACAAGGAGAATTACTGCTACTGAGAAGAGGGTTTGACTGTAAGTCCAGGAATATAGCCCTGCATTAAGGATTTTGGGGAATTAAGAAATATTGGGGCTTGAAAACCTAAGGCTATCCTAACATACTGAAGTTTCATAAGGTATGTGTGTGAGGAGACAAATTGGCAAATTGTTTTGATATTGACTGCTTGGCCTCAGAAGTCCCAAAATTGATGCATACAGATTTTTCATATTAAGAAGCTGATCTTTATCCCATTCCCATGTAGTAGAAATGACAGTCCATCTTACAGTTTGCAGGTGTAGGTGGAAGCAATGCATCTCATAACGTTAGTACAACAATGTAGTATCCTAAATATGTACAGTCCATTCAGAATCCTAAAGGCACCCTTTGTTCTCATCTTTTAAACTCACCATCAGGAAAAAAGTCCTTCAGATTATTTGCAATAATTAATTCATCCACTGGATGATTATTTCATTTTCTTACTTTTGAATTTACTCATTTCTGAGTACCTGCTCAGTCCCCTCCCTCTGTCCTGTGATGAAACGTCTGCTGGGGAGACTCTCATGGAAGCCACTGTTGTTAGAGATTCTCTTCTTGTCATACGTGACAAAATTTATCTGCTTGTAACTTCACTTTTTATTTTGTCTTAGCCTTGCCTATATAGTTTGGAATCTTTAATCCACCCCTATCTAAAACCATTAAACTCATTCAAAAAAAAAAAAAGTCTCTGTCAATCCTGTGCTTGCTCTTCAAGTATAAATATCCCTCATTACTTCAATTTTAAAATAAGTAACATTTTACAGACTGCTCTACCATTCCAGTTACCCTGTGTGAAATGAACTCTTGTTTGATATTGTCTCTAAAATTGAAATAAAAAATCCTAATGTGAAATAGGGAGCACACAATAACTGGGACCAATGTCCCTTTTAAAAACTTCTTTTCAAATTAATCTAAGACCAGGTTTTTATCCCTCCTCACTGCTTCCATTATACATACATAGAAAAAAATTATTTATGATTTGTAATTATTTCTTATGTTTCCAAATTCTGAGAGATACAACCCTTGTCACGTCTTACATTGGTCTCTTTCTGTCTAGTCCTTGGGGCACTTTTCCTGTAAGAACCTTAATATCTCTTTGCTGTATTATTATATTAACTTTTAATTGCTCACTTAGCCAACAATTTCTTTAACAACAAATATCTTCCACAAAGTATAATTTTGTAAATTAAGAATAAGCTCAAGTAACCCTCTCTCCTGTTACCCCCATCCCATACCACATCACATCTAGAAATAAATCAATACTCCTCAGCCTTGAATCCAAGTTCTTCAGCAGCTGGTTTATCTTATATTTTAATTTTTTCTGCTAAATTTAGAGTCTTAAAAATACGGCCACAGCCTTAAGGAGCCCAAAGTTTAGGTTTCAAATGGTTCAAACTATCCTGAATCTTTATAGAAATACTGTATTTATGATTTAATGTGAGTTCCCTGGAAAAAAGTCCAAAGCATTCATGATATTCATGGAATTTTCATCACCCCAAAAAAGATATGGACTGTTTAAGTCCATAAATTAAAATACCAATATTTAACAATGCCACTTTATTGGAATAAGAGTAAAAATGCAGTAGGCTTGTGATGTCAATAGACACATAGCTTCTTCCCAGCTCCATTTACTTGTTCTGTTTTGTTGGTAGGTTATCTTCATTTCTGGGTGCAAATTGTCTCATATATAAAATGCAATAAACAAAAAGTTTAGATAGGTAATATTTTATGGTTGGAAAGGGCAAGCAGAGTCCTGGGGTCAGACATCCAAAGTATATGAGTTTGAGAAAATCTTTTAATGCCTTGGAGCTATAGGAGCTTCATGTGTTAAATTAAGGTATTAGCAGTATTTACATTATAATGTATTATGAGGAAACATGATTGTTCCTAGAGTAACTTCTGTTATTACTATTTTATTATTAAGAATGTTATTGCTCAGGTTCACTATATTCAGGTAAAGATTAATAGGACTCTCCATATAGAAAAGCACAAGAGACTTAGCTTAATTTGATCACTAATTTCTTTGTTCTTGAAATTAGGTAAGTCTAGAAGTCAGTTACAACATTATGAATATACATATTCATATATGTCATATGCATGTTATGTTAAGTTGACATAACATGCAATGAAATATTTTGTGTAAATTTATACATGTTCAAATTAATATAGAATACTTACTATCATAAATAGAATACTAGAAGGTTTATTGCCTGAAGTTGGAATGAGTATATTACACTTAGATCTTGGAGACATGAGTGAGTTATAAAAGTCTTTTAAATATAAGTAACATTTGGGAAATTTTCAATGGTAATAAAATTTCATAGTGTCTCCTTTCATTACATATTTTTTTATCACATATTTTAATGCCAGGTATTTAACTTTCCTTTTTCTAGCATTTTTATGGTTTCTCCCTTTTATTCGTTGAATTATATTATGAGTATAAAGTGAATGACATTCTTGACCTTAAAATGAAGAGAGTTTATAAAGGTGGTTTATTTGTATAAAAATTTTACTTTGGTTTAAAAAAAAAAAAAAGTTCAAACAAAAATAGTGGTAGTGATTACATGCTTGTGAATAACATTCATTAGTATTTTTTTTAATTTTTTTTTAAGATTTTATTTATTTGCGAGAGAGAGAATGAGAGACAGAGAGCATGAGAGGGAGGGGGGTCAGAGGGAGAAGCAGACTCCCTGCCGAGCAGGGAGGCTGATGCGGGACTCGATCCCGGGACTCCAGGATCATGACCTGAGCCGAAGGCAGTCGCTCAACCATCTGAGCCACCCAGGCGCCCAACATTCATTAGTATTAACTTGGAAGCTAATTTTGTGGCAAATGTTAACAATTTGATAGTTTATCCATAATCTGTATAAAACAGTTAATGTTATTTATGAAACATAGAAACCATTTTAAGTTATATTATTTCGTAAATTTGTTCTATAATCAGGTATGGATACCAAATACTTATTCAACCTTTACTATCATGCAGCATTTTCTGGGTGCTGAAGTTATAGCAGTAAACATGATACAAAGAGATTCTAATCACAAGAACGTACTCTCTAGAGGAGTGATACAAATATCAGTGTGATGGAGAGTTACTGAAGGGGTAAGTAGAACAGGGCGTATGAGACAAGTTTTTTTTTAGAAAGTGAAATTTGAATTGATTTTGAATGGAGAGAAGGAAATACTATGAGAAACATTATTTTAGGTAGAAAAAATAGCAGACTCAAAAGCCTGGAATGTTAACAAAGTTTGCTAATTTTATAATATAATCTGAATTACAATTTTAATTTTAATATATAGACATTACATTGTTATATTAAGCTTATTTAGATACTTATAAACTTAGTAATAAGAATGTGAACTGAACATATTCCAGTTTTCATAGTAATGTTGTTTTAACAATAACCTGCATTCTTCTTTTTGCTTCATTAAATACTTAGTTCCAATATAATATATATTTTTTATGTATACAAAGTTAGACTTTCATTAAATGTTACTATTTAAATAGTAGTAGGAATTTCAGACAGCTACAGTAGAATATTTAAATATTAACTATAAGTGTTCAAATTATTAAATTCTCTAGTTTCTCCTGTCATAAGTAGAAGACTCACTCAAGCTGAGGCAGGGAAGACTATCTAATTGTGAGGAAAACTAATACGCCTGTATATATCTTTGTATATTTCTATATTATTATCTATAGTGATAAGGGACAGTTAGTCTTACAACTCTTTCCTTTGCCCCCCCCCCAAAAAAAAGAAACCCATAATAGGACTGATTCTCCTTTATCCTGAATTTTGAGGGAGATTCTATTCTTTTTGAAGGCACTAGAAATAGCAGAATTTGTCCTAGAATTTTCTCAAATGTCTTTAAATGTGGATTCCTTCCTATCTGTGTGATTTTAGCTTAGACATGATTTTCATACTTCTAATATAGTTTCCAAAAGAAAGAATCTAATTGTGTGACTGAAATTTTTCTCTACTTCTGAAGATCTGCTCCCTATGGGTTCTGTTTCCATCACTTTGTCTGTTAGGTCATGCCTACCTTTATTTCCTGGCGCTTTTCTGGCTTCTCTTTCTTTTTTACCGATTTCCTCTCTTCAATAATCTCCAGTTAAATTTTCTGAGATAACTATATTAAACTGACTTTTATTTCTTTGTACCAGAACCCTAGACAGCTTTTTGGTTAGTTTTCAGTATCTTCCTAACCATATCTAAATTAGATGACCCCTTCATCTTCTCTTGGGTCCTGGATATACAATGTATCTACTGAAAAAGTGGCCTTAACCTCACAAAGACTGGTTGGACACCCATCTTTAAAAGGACCCATGGGGGCGCCTGGGTGACACAGTCAGTTAAGAGTTCAGCTTTTGCGCTGTGAATTGTGCAAGACTGTTGAATCTCAGATCTGTACCTCTGAAACAAATAATGCAATATATGTTAAGAAAAAAAAAAGAAGAAGAAGAAGAAGGTAGCGGGAGGGGAAGAATGAAGCAGGGGAAATCGGAGGGGTAGATGAACCATGAGAGATGATGGACTCTGAAAAACAAACTGAGGGTTCTAGAGGGGAGGGGGGTGGGAGGATGGGTTAGCCTGGTGATGGGTATTGAGGTGGGCACATTCTGCATGGAGCACTGGGTGTTATGCACAAACAATGAATCATGGAACACTTCATCTAAAACTAATGATGTAATGTATGGGGATTAACATAAGAATAAAAAAAAAAAAAGAGTTCGGCTTTTGGTTTCTGCTCAGGTTGTGATCGCAGGGTCAGGGGATCAGCCCCAGGATGGGCTGCGCTCAGCACGGAGTCCACCTAAAACTCTCCCTCTCTCTCTCTGCCCTCCTCCTCCCCTCTCTCTCTCAAATAAATAAATCTTTAAAAAATAAATAAATAAAAGGACTGTGGACATGGTATTCAATGTATATCATTTGCACAAAGTAAATAATTATAATGACAAATTCTCTCTCCAAATAATGTGTAGATAACATGCTTCTCATCCTACATAATGTGTTCATTTGGCTAACATGTATTTTATAGTTGTAAAATAAAAATGGAAATATGGCAATTTGGAGTTTTAAGATTATATCATGAAAATTTGTTGGTCATTTTCAAAGAGGAAACACAACAGGGTGTTATGGGTGAATCATGTTTTGCTAAATTATTCCTTTAGTTAAGTTTTACATTGCTTAATTATGAAACTGATTCATATTACCACTTTGGAAGATATGTATTTGTAACTTTTGGTCTGATCCTAATTCTATATCTCGTAACTCCCTGCTTCTCTCTTTGCTAACCAAAATCTGCCTGCCCTTCTGTGAAGCTAGAGTTAGGGAACAAATCCCCACAGAGTAGGGAAAAAATGTTTACTTAAATGCTGACTGTAATGGTTAAGAGTGCAGATTCTTAAACTAGAAAAACAGCTCCACCTCTTGCCTCCAGCATGATCTCAATTAATTTACTTTATCTTCCTAAAATTTAGTTTCCTCATGTGAAAATACGGATAATTGTATTCATTAGGATTGTTGTCAAGAATGATTATGATAGGGGCCCCTGGGTGGCTCAGTTGTTAAGCGTCTGCCTTCAGCTCAGGTCAGGATCCCGGGGTCCTGGGATCAAGCCCCGCCTTGGGCTCCCTGCTTGGCGGGGAGCCTGCTTCTCCCTCTCCCACTCCCCTTGCTTGTGTTCCCTCTCTTGCTGTGTCTCTCTCTCTGTCAAATAAATAAAATCTTAAAAAAAAAAGAATGATTATTATAATACATGCATCAAAGTGCTTATCATAGTAGCCACTTAATAGATATTAATTTTGCTTACTGTTAGTAGTATAGTCACAATATACTCAAATTATCAGTGTCCAATACTACTTTTAGAGGATTTTACCATTGTATTTGGGAAAAGTATTTAAATATTCTGTAAAGGTTTTAGGACTTTCCTTGTCTAGACTCTTAAAAAGTTAAAAAATTAAAAATAATTTTACCTCCAAATAATTGATGAAGAGATGCTTTGGGCCTATGCTAGGATTTTACTTGATTAGGCAACATATTTTCTCCAAAGAAATATACACTGGCTTTTAAATATACCATATGATCAATCATGAATGCAGAGAGTAGGAGTAACAATATGAACTTACTGGGAAAATTGAAGAAATGTTAAAAATTATATAAGCAATCACACTTTCAAAAGGCACAGGAAACACTCCTAATTATAAAAGCATGAAAAATAAGTTTGAAAATGTTTGAAAAATTTGAGTCTTGGAAAATATTTGTTTAACTTTCATTATTAATAAAAATAGAGCCAAGTTATCATAACGGTTTCTAATGATATTACATGCTATTTTAAAGTGGGAAAAAAACCATATATTCTATAAAATGTCATCTCTCTCTTAGGAGAGAGATTTTAAATTGGGAAAATAATGATTCAATATAATCAAGGATTATTACAGTAAGAACTGACATTTCGTTTAATTAACTGATTTTACAGATAAGGATAAGAAGACACCAGGAAATTTGTTCAAAGTGATCCTAAAGGAGAAAAACCAAGAGTAGAATCCAGGTCTCCAGGAATAGATAATGTGATTAACATTAGTTTATCAATGTCAATCATTGTATTTTTACAAAGTTGTTTTTTTTTTTCTTGTTAACAGCTTTATTAAGATATAATCACATGCCATACAATCCACCGATTTAATAGGTATAAACAGCTCCAATGGTTTTTAGTATCACAACAGAATTGTGCAACTACCACCACAACCTGATTTAGAACATTTTTTTTAAATTTTAATATGTTATGTTAGTCACCATACAATACATCATTAGTTTTTGATGTGGTGATCCACGATCCATTGTTTTCATATAACACCCAGTGCTCCATGCGGTACTTGCCCTCCTTAATACCCATCACCGGGCTAACCAATCCCCCCTCCCCCTCCCCTCTAAAACCCTGTTTGTTTCTCAGAGTCCATAGTCTCTCATGGTTCATCTCTCTCTCCAATTCTACCCCCTCTCATTTTTCCCTTCCTTCTCCTAATGTCCCCCATGCTATTCCTTATGTTCCACAAATAAGTGAAACCATATGATAATTGACTTTCTCTGCTTGACTTATTTCACTTGGCATAATCTCCTCCAGTCTCATCCATGTTGATGTAAAAGTTGGGTATTCATCCTTTCTGATGGCTGAGTAATATTCCATTGTATATATGGACCCCATCTTCTTTATCCATTCATCTGTTGAAGGGCATCTCGGCTCTTTCCACAGTTTGGCTATTGCAGACATTGCTGCTATGAACACTGGGGTGCATATGGCCCTTCTTTTCACTACATCTGTGTCTTTGGGGTAAATACCCAGTAGTGCAATTGCTGGGTTATAGGGTAGCTCTATTTTTAAATTTTTGAGGAACCTCCACACTGTTTTCCAAAGTGGCTGTACCAACTTGCATTCCCACCAACAGTGTAAGAGGGTTCCCCTTTCTCCACATCCTCTCCAACATTTGTTGTTTCTTTCCCTGTCCATTTTTGCCATTCTAACTGGTGTAAGGTGGTATCTCAATGTGGTTTTGATTTGAATTTCCCTGATGGCTAATGATGATGAACATTTTTTCATGTGTCTGTTAGCCATTTGTATGTCTTCTTCAGAGAAGTGTCTTTTCATATCTTCTCCCAAATTTTATATGGTAGAATGACTCTCCAATCTGTTGTAGTTAAGAGAAGAGTGGATGGGAAATAAAAAGACCAGAGAATAATGGGTGTACATTCATTTATTAAACTGGAATTTAATTTATTAATTTATTAATTTAATTTCTTCACTCTAAAAAGTATAGACTAGAAAATGCCTAAGGGCTTTTTGAGTTCCAAAGTCAATGGATCTTTGCTTAATATAATTATAATAAACTTTCAATTGTTTCTCAAACAAGCTTCCATCTGTGGGGAAAAAACATAACAACAGAATAATGGAGATATCTGGGAGTTTTCAAAGGCCTGGATATTCTCTTCTCACACCTGGTCCTCTTGAACACATTTTCTGAGATGTGGATACCTCTGTGTTAGGTCTAATTGCATCTGTTCAAGTGACCTTCTCCATATTGCCTAAGTGTCCTCCACTGATATCAGAATTTCCATGTATAAAAAGAATATGATTTGGAATTTCATTATTGTCCATGAATATTAAGAAATGTATTCCTTGGTCATGTCTACAGCATCACTCTGTTTCAAACATTCTGTCAGTCTATTCACAACTATAATAATGAATTCAAATTATCAACCACCTAAAAGAAATTTAAGTTTCAGTCATGTGTTTTAAATCATTTTTTGTGTGTAGATAATTCAAATAGTGTAATCTGCTCATCTGATTGAACTTATATATATTTCTGCAGTTACACAATTGTGTTATTTTTACATCATTTATGTCTGTATTTCTTAATATAGAAATAATCAAATTATTTCTATATTAAAGCAAAGATTGAGTGATATGGAACATTTTGTTAACACAACTGCTCAATCATTGGGAAAAAAAGAAGTATGTCAGTTCACTAGTTTTAAAGAAAAAATTCATTTGAAGGACAAATGATTCTAATGTCAAATGAATCCCCAAAAAACATTCAATTTGTAAAAGACCAGATTTTTTGAAAAAGGGATTAAAGGCTAGTTATTTCTTTGAGACATTATAATTTGGCATATTTTAATAAATCTATTCTTGGATACCATTTCATTGATTTATGCCAACTTTAGGTTTTAGACCTCTCAGTTAAACCTACAAGAAATTACTATCCTTAGCCACGTTTTATCTACAGTGTTATGAGAGTAATAAGAAAAGCATGAGTGTGTAAGATAAGTTCTCCCAAATCACAAAAGAGCAACACCCTCTGTTTCAGTGTAATGTCTTGAGAAAATATAACAATACAAATATCTGATTGTCAATTAAACATTTTGCCTTCACAATCTATTTACATGAAAATTAATTATTTATAGGTAAATTATCTCCTCTCCTTTTGATTTCCTACTGGAGTTAGATTTCTTTCTGATGTTCTGAAGAAGGAAATTAATCTATTCATTAATTAAATTAATCTCATTGTAAAATAACATTTTGTAATAAGGAAGTACAGATTCTGATTTTCTTTGGCAAAGAACTTTTATTTATAATGTTATCTCGCCCCAGTCTATGAGGAAAATGGATAGCAGCTGTGTTAGGTAAATCACACACACAATTAGCATACACTATCTCTTTGCCAATGATATCGCTGAAGTTATGTAAAATATCATATATTCCTGGTATACGTTTTATAGATACATCATATTTTATATTGCTTTTAAGTGTTTTCACGTACATGAAAACAACCTCAATATTATTAGTCCTATTTATATAAACATAGAGAAAAATCATGTGATTCAAGTTACCTGAGGCTTATGTGATGCCTCTGAATTCCTATAGATTCATTATTAAGAGATTTTACTTAATATTCCTTCCATCTTTTGTAATTTATTTTTGTAATTATATGATGGTTGAAAAAATAATTTTCTTCTAGGGGAATAGACAATCTTAGGACCATAAGTTAAGTATAGTACATAATATGTCAATGTTAATGAGCCAAGATCAGACCCAATTAAATTTACATCTAAACACATTTTGCAATTCATATGTGAATCTAATCCAAAAATCTCAAAGTCATAAAATCAAGCTATTTAGCACAATGCTTTAGCTCCCTCTTTTGGATGGTCCAGACTGCAATACGAAAATATGAGAAAATGTCCTAATATGTTCTCTTTTCAACTGTGATTTTATATTTGAGATAAAATTATTCCATTATTAAAGTGCATAAGATTAATCATTTTAATCTATTTTCTAATAAAAATAAGTCAAATTTACTTCTGAATTTTTTTTATTGGTTGAATGCTAAGTTATTGAACACTTCAATTTAAAGATGTATTTTGATGAAGTGTTTTAATATATATTACTTAAAATGAATTAATGTTTAGTCATTTTTATAAGGATTTCTCAGTACTATAAAATAAAATATTTGAGCTCAGTTGTCTCATAAACTATGTACTAGTTATCCTTAAAACATGTAATAACCAAGAAAGACTTTTAAAAGTATTAATCATCAGACAGTATAAATTTGGTGAATTCTTATTTTAAAGATTCTTAACTACTTTTAGTAATGACATAAACAATAGGACATCAAGATGTATAAAACAAGTAATTTGTGTAATCTCTTAGACATACGTATGTTATCCAAGTATGTGTCGTGTGTGCATATATATACACACGTGTGTATATATATAATATATAATATTACACACATACAGTTAATACTTGAAGAACACAGATTTGAACTGCATGGGTCCACCTATACATGGAATTTTTAAAATAAATATAGTATAGTACTGTAAATGTATTTTCTCATGATTTTCTTAATAACATTTTTTTCTCTAGCTTACTTTATTATAAGAATATGGTATATAATACATATACAAAACATGAGTTAATTGACTGTTTATGTTATTGGTAAGGCTTCTAGTCAGAAGTAGCTATTAGTAGTTAAGTTTTTGAGAAGTCAAAAGTTATACATAGATTTTCAACTGGGTGGAGGTTTGTTGCCCCTAACCCCCACATTGTTCAAGAGTCAACTGTATATAATAAATATTAAAATAGTTATATATATACACACACATATATATATTTATCTTATGCTATTATATTATCACTGAAAATAGCTTAATACTAACACAAAAATAATTCAAGCACCTGAAACTGAAATGATAATATTCTGTTTTAAGCTTTTATATTTCTTGCAGTGATTGAACTCTATGCATCAAAGCATTTAATACTGAATAGCCTAAGTGTCAATTATATAATTATACTATAATTGGTGGAATTTTTGCCTTCCAAAAAAAAAGGTTGTTATAATTTTACATATCTGAAAGTATAAATGAAGGCGTTTATTTTTTGTAGTTTTTTGCAATGGAAATTTATTTGTTTAGCTTTATTTTGGAAATAGAAAACTTTTTACACAGACCTGTACCTCTGAAACAAATAACACATTATATGTTAAAAAAAAAAAGAAGAAGAAGATAGCAGGAGGGAAAGAATGAAGGGGGGGAATCGGAGGGGGTGACGAACCATGAGAGACTATGGACCCTGAAAAACAAACTGAGGGTTCTAGAGGGGAGGAGGTGGGGCGATGGGTTAGCCTGTTGATGGGTATTAAGGAGGGCATGTTCTGCATGAAGCACTGGGTGTTATACGCAAACAATGAATCATGGAACACTACACCAAAAACTAATGATGTAATGTATGGTGATTAACATAACATAATAAAACAAACAAACAAACCAAAAAAGAAGTAAATTTTTAAACATTAATTGTCACTATCCTTAATATAGCAGACAATTAAGACAATTAAACTTCCAGATTAAAATATCTTAAAATTACATTTTTTAAAAATTACATTTTGAAATACTGATGCTATTATCTAATTATGGAAAATAAATTATTATGGGTTTGTCATCACAGGACAGTCAAAAAGGAATATAAATTTATCCCATCTATTCCAGTTATATCTACTTCCTAAACCCAATCTCTCAGTAGAATAACACTTCTTCTAATGCATTTAATTTTATTGCTACTTTAAACTGCAATTATTTTTGAACAACTCAAAAATATGAAAATATCTTTCAGGGTGCCTGGGTGGCTCAGTCGATTAAGGGTCTGATTCTTGATTTTTGGTTCAGGTCATGCTCTTAGGGCTGTGAGAGCCCGTGCTCTGCACTGGGCATGGAACCGGCTTAAGATTCTCTCTCTCTCTCCCTCTGCCCCTCCTCCCAGGTCTCTCTCTCTCTGTCTCTTTTTCTCTCTCTCTTGAAAAAACAAAAACAAAACAAAAAACCTATTAATGTTATAAAAAATTATATATTTTCCAAAGTCCATATATGGTAGATGAACACTAAAAATCTTTGCATGTAGGGAAATAACTCTCACTCTTTTCTTAAATATCCTATTTTTTTAATATATTGAAGGGTATTTAAAATCATTGTTTCCAAAGAACAAATTTAATAATCTACTTCACCTGTGCTTATTTATATATTATTTTTATATTTCTTGATTAAATGGCCATTTTTTCCCAGCTAAATGTGAGTTGGCTGCCATCTTTGTACTAATTTTTCTCGTCTGTGTGTTCTGTTGAAGTAGAAATTAAATACCAAATATGCAAAAGCTTCACCACGAGCTTGATTTCAGCATGTATAAATGCTACACATGGCAATTACATCTCCTCAGTCTCTTCACAAAATGGGACCAAGCTCATACAAAGATAAAACCAGTGCATTTACTAATATTTTCTAATTACAGAGGCAGAAAAGAGTGAAATATTTAGAGAAACAGGCTGAAACTAACTCTGAGTTATGAAATGTGTTAATATGTTATTTTTCTAATGTTACATATAAATAGTAAGATGAATTGAGCATTTTAGAGAAACCAAAGAATTTAAAAAAATGAATAAAAAATTTAAAAACATGAAAAATTTCATCACTTAAAGATGGTCATACAAAACTGCGAGCATATATATCACATATATCAATTTCTCAATCTATCAATATGAGCCTCTCCAAATCTATATTCTCATCTGTAACAGCAGATGCATACCTAATTTTTCTAGTCTTTAACGCTGTTTTTTCCTTTCATATCCAGATACCTATCTCTAGTTGCACGATAAAAGCAAACCTAATCCACCTTAACAATTATTTCTTTAAAATACCTAGGAGTGTTTTAAAAATTCTGGATTTCACCTGTTACCATTTGCTTAGGATTGCTCTTCAATTTTCTCAGCCCATCTCAATGCCTAACCCTAACTAGGCTCCTTCTTGTTTCCCTCAGCCCTTACTAATACTAGCACAATATAGTAATGAATAATAATAATATAATTTAACACCTTTGACAGAAGGATAAAGGGAATGAAAATAATGTTAGGGAACCGGAAGGCTTCTAGAGAGAAAAAAATTACATGCAGCACATTACTGCACAGCACATTACTGCTAAATCTAAATTCCACAGGCCGTACATGTAGCATGTATTACCTTGACAGTAACTGTTATTTGGGAGTTCAGAATCCTCAATCCTTCTCAGACTTTGGGAAAGTATTTTAAAAAGTAAAATAATTTACTGATAACATTATCTCAGAGATGCCGATTTTAAACAAAATTTTACATTATTAAAAAAATGATTAATATCCCTGTATGACATATGAGCATTTGGATTTTTCCATCAGAAAGCATAGGGCCATCACTTAACCTATACCTATATGACTTAAAGGACTCCCTGAGAACAGAAGGAGCTTTCATAAAGACAATCATACCTTCTAATAGAAGCTAAAATAAATGCATTAAATTTGTCAGTATTTTGTCATTAATAACTACCCATGAGTTAGAACTATTTTGTGCTATTTTTGGCTCTAATTTTAGGTAGATGTAAAAAATACTTAATTTTCTATATATTTAAAATGTGTTTAAGGAAAGACTATAAACATCTGAGAAACATTCTATACATAATATGTGAAAATTAAATTTCTTTAGTTCTTCCTTTATTTTTTTTAAAGATTTTATTTAAATTCTAGTTAGTTAACATATAGTATAATATTGGTTTCAGGAGTAGAATTTAGTGATTCACCACTTACATATAACACCCAATCTTAGCTCTTCCTATAAATAAATGGAGGCCTAAATCTGTTGGAATGGCTTTCTATTTGGGGGATTACCCTTATTTATGAAAAATACCATTTGCAACATATAAATTGACCCAAATAATTTTCTGAGAAAGATAATGGGTCTTAAACTTTCTTATTAAAAAATGAATAAAAATTAGAATTAATATCTCTTAGCTGTACTAGAACCAATTTCAACCTCTCTGATGAAAATCAAAGATAATATAATCCCTCTCTCTCACATACACAAACCATAATTGGAAAAAAGAATATGTGTTATGAAATAGTGGGGCCTGAAGTTGTAAAGGTAGCTGAGTTCAACAATGGATAAAGGAAAAACGAGCAGAGGGATTTGAAACTTGCTATAGGTGGCAACACCAGATGCTCCTTTAACAATGTAGACCAGAATTTATAATCTTAGCCTCTGAAATTAGATCATCTGGTTTCCTATCCCAACACTGTCATGTCCTAACTCTCATCCTAGAGGGGTAATTTGATTCTACTGAGCCTGAATTTCTTTATCTATATAAGCAACCCATAATAGTTTTCCTTATATGTTCATTTGTGAAGCTGAATGAAATATACTTGAAAAGAATGTGTCTATTATGATAAAGGATATATAAAGCAGAAAAAGAATTTTAAGAAAAGTAGTTTGAAGTATATATGTCAGAAATCAAAGAAGAGCCAGATCAAGGAAAAATAGAAGATATGAAAAGTTTTAAGGCAATGAGTTCCTGAATTTATTAAACTTGAAGCTTGTCACGTTGGAGAAGAAAAGACAAAGAAGGAAAAACAATAATGATAAAATCTGGTAATACACTGGCACCTGAAACTCCAAGTGATCTGAATACAACCTTTTAAAAAACTATCAGGGTTATTTTAAGTGAATGAAAAATGTCTTTCCTGTCTCCAGACTAAGAAACAAGATGTTCTTTGACTCTTTCTGTCTGCTTCCTTAATTTTTTTTCTCAATCTCACCAAAATTTCATAAATAAAAAGTTATCATGCTCTAAGTTTTTGACTCAAAAGCGTTTTAACAGTTGGTTGAATTTCCTGGATAATTTCCACATTGGATTTAAGTTACTCTTGAGTTAGCAGAAAATTATGTGACCAATCGTGCTGAATTTCCTCCCAAAATGGATGGAACCAAATCCTCAGATTTAAATTCAACCACTGAAGAATTCTAAGTTCACAAATAACTAAACTTTAAGTAAGCATTCTTGTAAGATGAATAGCATATAGGTTTTTAAGTATATTGACCAAATGGATTCTCCTGAATTGATGGCCAACTGTAAAATTCACAATGATTGAGCTTTTTTTTTTTTACTATAAATCTTATAATTGTGTTCACATTGTGGCATTTTGTGATGAGTGATGTATTTTTTCATCAAACGATAATCTCTCTCACCTTCAACTTAGTACAGCCCATTGATTCCAGTACTGTGTTGTAGAAATGACTTGTGAATGTATGGCCAAAACCCACACTTGATACTACACCAATGTTCCTAATAGTAGGTATTCATGCTGGTACTGTCTATTAGAGATTTATTGAGATGTTACAATATCAATTTCTGAGGATGGATGCAGTTAAGGAAAAAAGTAAACTGCCCAAAATCTGTAAAATGTAGAAATGTTAAAGGATAGATTATCTGACTAATAAAAAATTATATAAAATGTCAGTATACATTGTATTTGTCTTTATACATCCCCTCTGCCTGTTTACCTACATTAGTCCGATGGTGATGGTGATGATGATGATCATGATGAGATGATGATGGTGGGGGGGGTGGTCTCATTAGATTAGGATGACAAAATCATGAACTAAAAATGATTTTTCATTGAGCTATTACCAGGAGATTATGACATACTGAATATGCTGAGTCATAGTGTTGTTAACACAGATGACCCTTATATGCTTAATAAGTAGAATCCTATTAGTAAAAGACAACTGTGTCAAGTGTTTGGCAGAGTATATGGTTATAATATTACGCAACAAAAACGTTAATTAATTCTGTGAATCACTATTAATGTCCAAGTAATCAGATCATACATTTTAGAATTTATATTTAGTAATAGACACCTTCCTAAGACGCAACATTTGAAGATCTGTTCTTGGCTTTGATGAATATATTTCATATCTGTGATGTTTAATGATGCTCTTTAAGTAGCAAACATGTTCCTTTGGCAAATAGATAGAGAAAAAAATAAAAATAAACTGGTCTTATGATGTAACAGATTTAAATGAGTTTCCTACAAAAAAGGACCCATTGCACGAGGTATAAGAAACTTCAATAAGGCCTAATTTTAGGAGGTTAACTGATGCATTTTTGCTTTTTAGTTTTCATTTACAGCAAAGAAAATATGTCCTAATGAAGATCAGTAGTGAGAGCATGATTTAATGTGAAAATAATACTCTCCCTTGGGAATGCAGTGGGTTATAGAGATAATTCAGTCCTTTATTAACCTCTTTGGTTGTGCAAGCATTCTAAGTAAATTTTAAGCATTTTTAACTTTACAGTCCTTAAAAAATTAGATTCAATTATGTGCAATATGTGTAAAGTGAAAGATAACATGTTCAAATTATTGAAATAGCTATAGTTAGGTATGTCTTCTTTTTGTACTTTGTTTATTTATTTATTTACTTATTTATTTCAAGTTTTTATTTAAATTCTCATTAGTTAACATATAGTGTTTCAGGAGTAGAATTTAGTGATTCATCACTTACATATAACACCCAGTGCTCCAGTTAGGTATTCCATTGTATCTTATAGGCATAGACTAAGCACACTGAATCATTTGAACTCTTGATCCATTATTCCTCCACCAAATCAGACCACAGTTCTGCACAAACATCTGGGTACATTATAAGGGTAGTTAATTTTTATTGTAAAACCCTTTCGATTCACAGATTACTTGTTGAAAAATCTCAGGAAAATTGGGGTAGCTGACAGTAGCATATAGAAATAAAAATAAAAATAAATCAATGAAATAAGAAAAGGTCCTTGTATGAATAAACCATAATTATGGCCCATAAGATGGAAGTAAAATTGATTCAACCCTCTGCATGTGAAGTTGGGGCAGTGGGGTGGGAACTAAGCCCATTCTTCAACAAATTTTCCTTATATTTTTTATATGTATCATATATGTACATATATATATGCACATACACACACACCCCAATAAATCCTATCAGTGCCAATTTCACCACACTGTTCTTTTTTAATTCAAATCCCTTGATTTGTTCAGTAAAAGAAAGAAAATCGCCTATGTTAATTACCTTATTAATTAATTCATACTCCTTTATTTGGATTACAGCACAGGGTGTACCATGGGTACTACAGCCAGACTCCCCAAGTATAAATCTCAACTACCACTGGAAAAGACCAATGCCCCCCCCCAAAAAAAAGGAAAAGCCCAATGCCCCAAAGATCACAGAGAACACAGTTGCTGTCAAAGTTAGGTGTATTTACATCCTGCAATAAGGCATACTGCCCATCAGGGGGAAATAGGAAGTAATCTGGTTAGAGAGAGTTAGCATAGGCTTATTATAGAATTTGGGAATATGCTGAGGCATTTGGGAAGTTCTTACAAAAGCAGAGATCAGCACTTGATTGGGTAATATCAGGAAATCAGGGCAATTCTATAGATGTATATTAATTTCTATATAGGAACCTGGAAAAATAGTTTGAAGTTGTCTTTGATAAAGAAGTAGTAACCAAGAAAGGAAGATATTTGGTCATCGTGGGGCTATCTAGGGCCTCTGACTTTGCCTTTCTAATTCACAGCTATTGAGTGAGTTCGTCTGATGAAGATACTCTTTTAAATTGTTGGTGTTCAGCAGGGGATACCATAGCTTAGTTCCTAGTCACCAGGCCAGGTACTAGCTGTCAGCTCTCAGAGCTGATTTTTATTTTCTCCCTCACCACCTAATGGCTGTTTACCTTGGACAATTTATTTAAACACTGTGAACTTTCATATTTTTCGTGAATAAAATGGGAATAATTGCGCCTTCACCAAGTAGATTTTGAGAGTGTGATTTAAGAGATATGTGTGATTTAAGACATATGCATCAGTCCTAAAGGCCTAGGGTGTACAGGTAGTTTCAAACAAAAAGTTTCCTTTTCTCTCCCATTATATACCCATCACAGGTTGGCTTGGGGGGAAGCCCCTTTTGTCTTTATTTTGGGTCCTAGGCTGGGAAGTCTTGCCATGGTATGGCAAAGGAAAAAAGATCATGGCAGGATTGTGCAGCAGTTCATAAACCTTCTTCTCGGGAAGAGCACACATAACACCCACCCAAACTTCACTGGCCAAATAGCCACAGGAAACTTAAAGATGGAGGTGAAACAATTCCAGTGGGCTAGGAAGAGGAAGACACGGGCTGTCTCAAAACAGAATGAATGATTACCAGAGCTGTGAGGCACTTAGAACAGTGCCTGGTCCGTAACATGTACTTAACAAATGCTAGATAGAACAACAGTGAATGACTGTTATGTTATTATCATCTCCAGTTTCCTTCCTGCCTTAAGATTTAATAGTAACAATTTATTTATGTTATGTTAGCTTATTTTCCGATGGAGATTCCAGATATAAACACTGGATTTTTGGGGTGCCTGGGTGGCTCAGTTGGTTAAGCGTCTGACTCTTGATTTTGGCTCACGTCATGATCTCAGGGTCATGAGATGAAGCCCCACTTCGGGCACTGTGCTGGGCATGCAGCCTGCTTAAGATTCTCTCTCTTCCTCTCCCTCTGCCTGCCTGCCCCCATCCCCATACCCCCCACCCTCGCTTGCACATGTGCTCTCTCGCACGCTCTTTCTCTCTCTCTCTCTCTCCCTCTCCTCTTTCTCTCTAAACACTGGATTTTTAATAAGAGTGTCTGACAATGACACATTAAGGAAAAGTTTTTGTAACGGTATTGTGCTTGAATAGGTGAGTTGCAAAGGTAAACACGCTAACGGATTTTTACACTACAATATTTTTAAATTTTAGAGAGTATTTGAAATTTGAAACCTAGGAATAGTTCACGGTTGTTGCTTGTTTCACTGTTATTTATTTATTTTTTTTGGTCTGTTCAGATTTTATTTGACTGATAAAATTAAATAATCTGGGGGCGCCTGGGTGGCTCAGTTGGTTAAGCGACTGCCTTCGGCTCAGGTCATGATCCTGGAGTCCCTGGATCGAGTCCCGCATCGGGCTCCCTGCTCGGCAGGGAGTCTGCTTCTCCCTCTGACCCTGCCCCTCTCATGCTCTCTCTCTCTCTCTATCTCATTCTCTCTCAAATAAATAAAATCTTAAAAAAAAATTAAATAATCTGAAGATCCATTTTGAAGTTGCCAAATGGTACACCAAATTCATGTTATGCTGTGACTGTGTACCACTAGTTGAAAACATTGCCATTGGTGATTGTTGGGCGCCTGGGTGGCTCAGTTGGTTAAGCAACTGCCTTCGGCTCAGGTCATGATCCTGGAGTCCCGGGATCGAGTCCCGCATCGGGCTCCCTGCTTGGCAGGGAGTCTGCTTCTCCCTCTGACCCTCCCCCCCTCTCATGTGCTCTCTGTTTCTCTCATTCTCTCTCTCAAATAAATAAATAAAATCTTAAAAAAAAAAAGAAAACATTGCCATTGGTGATTGCTATAGTAACACTGATATTGTCATCAGTGCCAAGAAATCTTTACTATTCATCTGACAGAGCTCATTTCACAGTGCATTTCAAGAACATAAGTGGAATTTTGCTGGTGTTTTTATTCATATAAGCTGAGGAAAAAGAAAAAAAAATATATGTGTGCTTTAAAAATAAAAATATATATTTAAAAATAAAACATGTACATGTTTTAAAAATAAATATATATGTTTTAAAATAAAAATATTTTTAGAGAAATGCTTAATACAAATGGTCGTGATTTATATATAATTTTATACTTTAGTATCCAAGTAGCTTATATAATTTTCTTACACATTATGTTATTTTTCAAGACTGAATTCTAAAAATAATGTAATATACTATATGTAATTCAATATACTGAATATTAAGTATTTAACTTAATTAAATTATCTATTCAACATATTTTTTAATCTTGTGCTCTGCACTGTGCAAGATGATTTAATATATGGATAAAAAAATCACTATTCTGATTTTGAATCATAGTTACAAAAATCATAGTCAAAGGAGATAGTCATAAGTAATTTAAAAACATCTAACCTTAATTTAGCATTTTTCTAACCTTTTAAGAAAATTAGCACAATTCCATGAGCATTATTATTATTATTATTATTATTATTATTATTATTCTGTTTTACAAATTAAGTAACAGATATAGAGAGGTTAGTGTCTTACCAAAAGTTATGTAACAGCCTTCCAAAACAATTCCAAGTCTATGGTCTCAAAAATGCTTCATGTTTATCCTCTGTCCTTAATATTATGGAGTCAATGATACTGAAGCACAGAAAAAGAATCTTTTACCTGATAAAGTCAAGCAAATATTACAAATTGATAATAAACATTTATATTTAATTAGCACTGTGTTAGGGCTGCTATAACAAAATACAACAAACTGGATAGGTTCAAACAACTGAAATGTTTTCTTCTACAGAAATGGAGGCTATACATGTGAATCAAGGTGTTGGCAGGTCTATACGCTGTCCACTGACTCTAGTAGAGGACACTTCTTTATTTCTTCCAGCCCTGATAGCTTGGTTTATGCCAGCATAACTTCAATCTCTACCTCCTCCTTCACATGGCCCTCTTCACTCTAAATTTGTGTCTATTCTTATAAGGACACCATTGGATTAGGGTCCATTCTAATTCAGGATGACTTCATCGTAACTTGACAGCATCTTCAAAGACCCTATTTCCAAATAAGTTCATATTCATAGGTAACAGGTGTGAGGAGTTGACTATATCTTTTTGGCAGAAACAATTCAAACCAGAGCAAGTAATCTTATATGCTACTGAAGCAATCGTCAGAACCCTTGTCCAGGGGCACCTGGGTGGCTCAGTCGGTTAAGCGGCTGCCTTCAGTTCAGGTCATGATCCTGGGGTCCTGGAATCAAGCCCTGAATCAAGCTCCCTGATCAGCGGTGGGCCTCCTTCTCCCTCTCCCTCTGATGCTCCCCCTGCTTGTTCTCTCTTTCTGTTAAATAAATAAATAAATAAATAAATAAATAAATAAATAATAAAACAAAATCTTAAAAAAAAAAAAGAACTCTTGTCCAAAAATTTCTGGATTTCTCTCTTCCAAAACACATCATAAGATTGTCCTTCTCCCCTACCTCTGAATTTAGACATAACCATGGGATTTGCTTTGCCCACTGAAATGTGGGTGCAAGTGGGTTGCAAGGTCTTCTGTGTGGAAGGCCTAAGGGCCAACGTGGGATTCTCCATGTTTCTTCTCTCTTCTCTCGGAAATTATGGAGCATGGCAATAGGACTTCTCTTGCCCTGGGTTCCTGGTGATAAGGTTTATCATAACCTCCCAGGACAATAGCAGTGGTCATATACCCTGAGTAAGAATAAGCATTTGTTTCTAAAGCCACTGTGATTTTGAAAGTTTTCTGTTACTATAGCATAATATGACAGGTGCATAAAGAACTACTGGAAGTGATACACTGTCCTAAAAACAACAAATCATAAAATTTGTAGCACTGACTTAAGGCCTGACCATCCAACTGTAAAGAAAGCCTAATCAGAGGCTCAAAAGGTGGAAATCCCTTTCTTACAAAGGTGTAATATTTGTGATAACTTGGATGGCAGATCCTGGGCCCAGTGAACTTGTAGCCCTAAGGGAAAATTTGGGAAATCAGAGTAATGGAAGGTTGTATTTGTCAGTATGGCTGTATTGTCAAAATACTATTAAAAAAGAGATAAATTCAGAGGACTATTGTCAGTTTGTTGGCAAAAAATGTAATGAAATGCAAATGACATGAATAGGCGACTGACAAAATTGAGAGGAAGAGACAACTTTTTTCAATGCTCCTTGTTAAAAGAGAAATAATAGTTTGGTGTGAAAATGGATGATTGAAACTTTTGTAGGAAAAAGCAAATCAAGAGAATGACAATCATGGCTATTTTAAAATTTCTAAATGGATTATAACAGCAAGAGTAGGACCTACTTAAGTGTTTGGTTCTCAATAAATCCTTATACTCAGATAAACTGTCTCATGTTAAAGACATTGAAGCTATAGTTCATTCAGTAAAGCCTAATAAGAGCAAGAAACCTATAATCAAGTAGATATAGCAAGACCTCTTGTGCAGTGGTACAAAAATAAATAAATAAATATAGAAAATCTAAGAAGTATGTTTAAATAGAAAATATTTCCATGGAGTGACCCTTGTCACATGAAACTACTGGAGCCAAACAAACAAAAAAAGGGATTTAGTCTTTAAGAACTGTACTGCCAAAGAAGCCACCGAGCCAGACCAAAAAAATCTGGGTGTCATTGAGATGACATGATTCTCGGGCCATCAACTTGCATGGTCAGTAAGCTGGTCAAAAAATCTGTTCAACTTGCAGAGTGATACTATCTACTGCCTTCTTCAGCAGTGGTCAGTGAGGTTAACAAATCTGAGAGAATTCCAGAAGGTGAAGGGGTACAAAGAATAGTAGGCAAGGAAGCCCCTCATAAGGAGCAAAATTGAAGAAAAAGGTCTAATTATGGCTTAATTCTCCACTGCCAGAATAGTAGGACATGCACAGAAGATTTCAAAATTGCCCTAATTTTCTGAAGAAAATTTGTTGTGTTTATGCTTCCCTGTGTCACACACTACCTTTTCGTTCATCGGTCATGAAAAACCTCACATAGATTTGATATAGAACCATCCCACGTTGTATTTCTTCCACACGCCCTCAGTTTGCACTTGATGACATGTCTGGATGTGACTTGTGAGTTGTACCTGCATATTCTTCTCCAGGAAGAAGAATCAGCCTTGTATTTGGTAATGAGGACTTGAATTGTCATAATTGTCTTTGTTATCTACCAAATATTTCTAACTTCTAAGTGTTTAGTAGGAAGGTACTTTACCAGTACCTTTGAAGTTAGACGGAGTAACGGGAATTGTTCAATGAAAAGGTAGTGTGATTTGTGTGTGTAGATCCTGGGTGGAGATGTTAAAGGCCTGAATGCCAATTGCTAAGTTGTTTTTTTTTTTTTTTTCCTACCTTGGCAAAGGTGGAAGTAGAAAGTGAAACATGCCTCCCTTAGCCTGAAATTCTGATAAAGATGAGGTGTAACTATCAACAAAACTAAAAGAAGGCCTACTGAATGGGAGAAGATATTTGCAGATGACATATCTAATAAAGGGTTGGTATCCAGAATCTATAAAGAATTTAAATAACTGAACATCAACCCCCCCCCCAAATAATCCAATTAAAAATGGGCAGAAGACCTGAACAGAAATTTCTCCAAAGAAGACATACGGGGATGACCAGCAGACACATGAAAAGATGCTCAACATCACTCTTTATCAGGGAAATGCAAATCAGAAGCACAATGAGATGTCACCTCACACCTGTCAGTTGGCTAAAATAAAAAACACAACAAACAAGGGTTGGTGAGGATGTGGAAAAAAAGGAACCCTCATACACTGTTGGTCGGAATGCAAACTGGTGTAGCCACTGTGGAAAAGAGTATGGACATTTCTCAAAAAGTTAAAAACAGAACTACCATATGATCCAGTAATCACACTACTGGGTATTTACCCAAAGAATATGAAAACACTAATTTGAAAGGACATGTGCATCCTTATGTTTATTGCAGCTTTGTTTACAATAGCCAAATTATGGAAGCAGCCTAGCTGTTCAATAGATGATGGAATAAAGAAGCTGTGGTATATATGCACAACAGAATATTATTCAGGCATAAAAAAAATGAAATCTTGCCATTTGCAACAACATGGATGGGTCTAGAGAGTATAATGCTAAGTGAAATAAACCAGTCAGAGAAAGACAAATACCACATGACTTTACTTCTATGTAGGATTTAAGAAACAAAACAAATGAGCACAGGAAAAAAGAAAGAGAGAGAGAGAGAGAGAGAGAGAAACCAAAATACAGACTCTTAACTACAGATAACAAACAGATGGTTACAAGAGGGGAGGTGAGGGGGATAGATGAAATAGGTGAAGGGGATTAAAGTACACTTATCTTGATGAGCACTGAGTAATATATAGAATTGTTGGATCACTATAATGTACACCTGAAATTAATTTAACACTGTATGTTAAATATACCGGAATTAACATTAAAAAAAAAAAAAAAAGATTTCTGGCCTAAGTGACTGAGCTGATAATGGGATCTTGGGAGAAAAAAAAAAAAAAAAGACGAGGTGGCACAATCTTCACTAACTGACCTAAGATAAACATGCTAAGTGTGTGAGAAACATATTATTTTAATATATTGTTATCAGTGCATTAACTAACCCATTCAAACTAGCACACCCAGAAACTCTTCTACTTAGTTTACATGTATCAACTAATTTAACTCAAAACACCATAAGAACCACAATAATATAGCATGTACAGCAAGGAAACTGGAGACCCCACAGTAAAATAACAAATTCAGGATCATCTGGCTAAGACTAGTAGAGCTATGATTTGAAACTAGGCATCCAAGATCCAGAGTTCATACTCTCAAACAACAAGCTGTAATAGTTTGAGTCTTAAAATTTGAACAGTTTTCCAGGCTAACTTCACAGAAAAGTGAAATCAAGACACATATAAGAACATTTGCAAATTTATTTGTCACTGAGAAAGACCATAGTATGTTCTAGGAATTAAACATTAGACCATTTGAATATTTAGAGATCATTTGAAAAGTCCAGGTAAAGGAAGATATATATTTACTCATAAAAGCATTGCAATATATTCATTACATAGTGAAGATTATCATTTCAATCCAATGGTCAATTTCCAGTCCCCATATTTCTGATCACTTGGCTTGATGTCACTATCTCTTACTATTCTTTCCTTTTTGGCATATAAGACCCTTCCACCCTCAGCCTGTCCTCTCCTCCCCTTCACTTACCCTTCTCAGGCATAACTAAAGCAAGCCAGGCACTCCATTGCTGTAGGATCTTTGCGTTTACTCTGGCTGAGAATATATTCCCCACATATCTACTTGTATAGCTCCCCTTACTCCAAATGTCTACTCAAATAACACCTCCCCAGTGAGGCCAACCTGGAATGTCACTTCCCTTCCCTTAACCCAGCCCCTATGTTCGGATCCCACTATATCGCTCTATTATTCTCAATAGCACTGAATACCTTCTCTTTACTGTTTTCATATTTATTATGTTTGTTAGGTAGTGTCTGTCTTTTCCCGCTTGAATGTATGTTACATAAGGGCAGGAGTCTTTGTATATTTTGTTTGTATCTCAAACACCTATGTGTCTGGCAAAAGTAGGCACCAAATAAATATTTGGAAAATAACTGGATGGTTCACTTCTAACAGAGTAGAAGTTCATTCAGACCATATATACAATCTTACGTGTTTCCCTAGAATAAGTCTGAGACTTGGATTTGGGTATAAGTGATTAATTAAAAATGTACATTTCAGGGGCGCCTGGGTGGCTCAGTCGTTAAGCGTCTGCCTTCGGCTCAGGTCATGATCCCAGGGTCCTGGGTTAGAGCCCCACATCGGGCTCCCTGCTCAGCGGGAAGCCTGCTTCTCCCTCTCCCACTCCCCTGATTGTATTCGCTCTCTTGCTTGTGTCTCTCTCTGTCAAATAAATAAAATCTTAAAAAAAAAAAAAGTACGTTTCAGGAGAAAACTGTAAAAAAGGGAATAAAACAGGAGAGAGAAGGAAAAAACACACTGACATAGTCTCAGATTGAGTGTAGCCTTGCCTGATCCACAGAGAGAAGGTTCCGGGCATAAAATGGAATAAAGAATTGACCCATCTTGAGGCAAAGGATCTGACTATTTGTACCTCATTGTCATTGATCATAAAGGTGAGCAGAGTAACTTCCCTAGTTAGGTGGTTCTCACCAGTCCAGAAAATTTCTTAGAAGAGATTAGCTATAAGCAGTTAGCAGCCAAACCCAACAACAGCTGCCTAGTGAGTACACTGGCCTGATAAATGGAATCTCTGTGGAACACAATAGTGTCTACCACAGAATCCAGATTAACACTTAGAATAAACTAGGGATGTACTTATGCCTTTAAAATGCTTAATGTAATAGTTTACAATGACCCTCTCAAAGCTCATTTATAGTTTCCTAGGCAAATGCATATTGGTTTATTGCACATTAATAGAATATAATTATTTAATGACCTAATCAATAGTTTCAGTATGAAGGAAAGGAAGACATTAATTACATATTATGAATCCACTGTATTTCAGATTCTTTTTATACTCATGGTTTTATTTAATTATTTTATCTCCTTATAAGGTAAGCCTATGATTCCCATTCCAGATATAATGAAAATAAAACTTAAACTTGCCTAAGCTCATTAAGAGAGTGACAAACTCGGAATATTAATCCATATGTCTTCCCTCTGGGTTTACTGTTCCTTCCACTCTTCTGCCTACATCTATAATGTCATTGTAAAATTACCTATTTTTTCCAAATTTAAGTCCCTTTTATTTTGAAACTAATCCTAAGAAATCTTAACATAGAATTTATATATTTAAACTGAAAAATAGGGCGCCTGGGTGGCTGAGTCATTAAGCGTCTGCCTTCGGCTCAGGTCATGATCCCAGGGTCCTGGGATCGAGTCCCACATCGGGCTTCCTGCTTGGTGGGAAGCCTGCTTCTCCCTCTCCCACTCCCCTTGCTTTGTTCCATCTCTCACTGTGTCTCTCTCTGTCAAATAAATAAATAAAATCTTTAAAAAAAAAAATTCAATTGAGGGCAACTGGCCTGATGGAGTACATAAGGTTTTAAAAATAAATAAGTGAATAAATAAATAAATAAACTGAAAAATATTACATCAATATTTGTACTAGTCTCCAGCTGAAATTTAGCATCTCTCTCAATTATATTTATGGGTATCAATACACAGAAGTATTAGAGGTATTTGTGACTTTATCATCAGCAGAAAATGAATATCATACTAAGTACATTGCATGTTCATTTTTTTGTGGTATTAATCAGATCTGCTTCTGGGTCTTGTTATTTATTGCATTAATTAAGAAGCATATATTTTACCAAAATTAGTTTTTAAAATAATTTGATAGCTGTATTTTATAAAATTGATTTCCTTTTTAATACTTATATTTTGTACCTTAATTCATACTTTAAAAGCATTATTCTGTCAGATTGACAAAATATTCATGAAACAAAAGACTGAAATTCCTTTTTAAAATCCATAATACTCTGTTGAATATTTGAAATATTTAAAATATTTAATTTATAAATTTTAAGATAGTAAATATTTAAAATATTAACTTATCTGTATCTCCACTGTGGAAATTATTATAAATGTTTGGATATTTGTGTTATAATTTGCTATGCCTGAGCTATTTAATTTCCTTTCCTCTCCTCAGTACTGCCAATCACATCCTATCACCAACCACTCGGTCCCCATTTTCCCCCTCCCCACTCCAAGACATAAGCAGGCCAACAGTTTTGTCTGGACTATTGGTTTCTGGACCTAACTCAAGAAGGAAGCTCTGTCAAATCAAATACCGTTTTAAATATGGACAATTTTTAGTACTATGCACTCTTTCTTAAATGAGAAATAGTGTAGGCTGATGGCATGTGAAACACTCATTAACTTGCATCTGACAGACTGTGATGTTCATTTCTATCACTGGAAGCTGACATGAAACCATAGGCAGGAAATTCACTTTCTGTGCTAATTAAAAAGTTGAGATATAGGGACGCCTGGGTGGCTCAGTCGGTTAAGCGTCTGCCTTCGGCTCAGGTCATGATCCCAGGGTCCTGGGATCGAGTCCCACATCGGGCTCCCTGCTCTGCGGGGAGCCTGCTTCTCCCTCTGCCTCTGCCTCTCTCTCTCTCTGTCTCTCATGAATAAATAAATAAAATCTTAAAAAAAAAGTTGAGATATAAATTTAAGTTTTCTTTCATTTTCCCAGTAGATGAAATATTATTAAATAAATTCAAGATGTGTGGTATATATGTGATATATACATCATATATAGTGAAACATTAAGCCATAAAAAAATGAAATCTTGCCATTTGTGACAACATGGATGTACCTAGAGGCTATTAAACTAAGTGAAATAAGTCAGAGAAAGGTAAATGCTGTGTGATTTCACTTATATGTGGAATCTAAGAAACAAAACAAACAACAGCAACAACAACAAAACCCAGTAGAAAGAGATTCATAGATACAGAGAAGGAAAAAAAATGCTTGTATTGTCAGTGATCTCTTCAGAGGTTTGTCATAAATATCTCCTGTTATATATGTACAGTCTATATTCCTAGAATGTAAACTCCTCAAGGAATCTGCTCTTCTGTTCATCTAGAAAAATGTGTAGAAAAGTAGGCATTTTGTGTGCATTTGGTAAAAGAATTAGTATGTAGATTTTTCTGATGACTTCATGATGTCATTATATTACAGGTAGGTTGCATGATTTACTTATCCTTCCCCTACTCTTAGACATTTAGCTCATTTCCAGCTTTTCTCCAATGTTTCTGTTAAGATGTTTTCAGGAAACAGACGACGTACTCAGTGATTGGGAAAGGTTTAATAGAGGGTGTGAGTGGGGTTAAAGGAACTAATTAGGGATAGTGTTATAACAGGAATTCACAATACCATAAACCTGTTATCCCTCCTGGCCCTAAAGGAGCATGGTGCGGGATAGACACTACTTCAGAGAGAGTACTGGTTATTCTAACAGAGCACCAGCTATTGAAAGGAGCTGTGGCTCATTGTAGAGAAAAGCAACCAACTCTCAGGGGTGTAGTGTGGAAGAACCTACTTCCCTCCTTCTACCCTTCATCTGCCTGTGCCTCACACCGGCTAAATTCAAACAAGGACCAGTGAGCCCACTGATACAGTTCCTAGAAATATATCCCCTGCTGTCCTGAGCAAAGTAAGAACTGAGAGTAGATCTGAAGGTGCAAACAAAAAATGTCCAGTACACCTAATAATAAATAATATTTTGTAAAACATGCTTATACCCAAACCCCTCTTTCAAATGTCTAATTTCTTAAGAAACTTTCCTAGAATTTGAATTACTTAGTCAAACACTGTAAACCATTTTAAGGCTTTGATGCTTATTGACAAATTATTTTCAATAAAATTATATGCATTTTACTCTCATCATTAATAATATTCTTTTTTTATACCAAGAACTATGCCCATCCTGCTACCCCTTAACAGCACTGAATACTATCCTTGTTTTTTTTCAGTTTTAGCTTTCATTGTCAACTATTAAGCCATGTAACCTTCAATCTTAATTATAAGTTTTATAATTATAACTTTAATTGTAAAATCTGCATTTTCTAATTTTCCATTGTAACTGAAACTATTTTTTTAAGATTTTTTTTTTTTATTTTTAAGTAATCTCTACATCCAACATGGGGCTCAGACTCACAACCTGAGATCAAGACTTGCGTGCTTCACTAACTGAGCCAGCCAAGCACCCCAAGACTGTATTCTTATTTTTGTATTTCATGTGGAATTTTAACCACTCTCAGATCTTTAATAACCATGGAATATATTGATGAAATTCAATATTCTGTCAGTCCTGACAATTCCTTAAATTCCAGACTTTAATGTCCAAATGCATATGGGTTATCTCCACTTGGATATTGAATGAGGCATGTTCTAAATCAAAACCTTGTTTCCCACTCCCAAATACAACCTGAATTTCTCCAACACCTCTCATCAGCAAATTGCAGCTCTAATCTGATGTTCAAGCCAAAGCCTTAGATTCATTCCTACCTCTTCCACTTCCATTAATTTCATCCCAATAAGAACATTCTCTTACCGGGATTACTTTAATCACCTCACCATTTTCTCTGTCTCCTTTCTTGCCTTGTAAAATCCATTTTTCATATGCCAGTCAGAGTTACCCATTTAACATTAAGTTATGTCAGGATTCTCCTCTGCCACAAACCCTCACGTGATTTCAATGTTATGAAGGCTAAAATTCCTTATCATGGCTTGTAAGACTCTAGAAGTCTGCTGCCTCTCGAAGCTCGTCATCTGTAATTATCCCCTTGTCCACTCAGCTGTAGATATACTTAGTCCTTTCTATGACTTAAAGGCTTCTAGCATGAACATGCTTTCCTCCCCCCCACCCTTTCCATGCTAAGTGTCTGCATTTTGTTAGTCCCTTTTTCAGAACACTGTTCCCACTGAAATCCTCATAACTCTCTCCTTAAGTTCCTTCAGCTTTCTGCTCAAATATCACCATAATCGAGACTCCCCCTCTTTGACCATGTTATCAGAAATAACAGTACCTTCCCCAACACACATAATTTATCCTCTCTATCCATTAAACTTACTTTATTTTTCTTAAATAGATTTTATTTTTAGAATAGTTTTAGATTCACAGAAAAATTAAGAACACAGAACATAATGTTCCAATATATGCTTTACCTAGTTTCATTTATTATTAACATATGATATTAGTATAATACATTTTTACAATTAATTAATCTATTTGGATATATTGTTATTAACTGAAGTGCACAGTTTATTCAGATTTCCTTTGTTTGTATCTAATAATTTTTCTGTTTCAGAATTCCATCCAGGATATCACATTTCATTAAGTAGTCATGTCTTAGGCTTCTCTTGGCAAAGACAGTTTCTCAGGCTTCTCTCGCTTTTAATGACCTAGATAGTTTTGGGGAGTACTGGCCAGGTATTTTGTGGGGTGCCCCTCTTTTGGAATCTGATGTTCTTCTCTGATTAGCCTGGGTTTGGCTTGGAGGAGACCACGGAAGTGAAGTGCCATTTTCATGATACCATACCAAAGATACTTAATATCAGCTTGATTTAATATTGTTAATACTGACTTTGATCACCTGGCTGAGATAGTATTTTTCAGGTTTCTAAATTAAAAAAAAATTCATAATAATAATAAATAAAATAAAATAAAATAAAAAGTACTTGCTTCTTCCAATTTTTATGCTATACTCTTTGGAAAGAAGTTACTATGTGCATCACACACTTATGAAGTAGGAGCATGGTATCTTCCTTCTTGAGGGAAGTTTCTATATAAATTATTTGGAATACATACCTAAGGGAGATTCGTCTTCTCTTCCTCAATGATGTATTGATTGAATCATTTATTTATATCCATCTAAATTAGTGGATATTTATATTACCCATGCAATTATAGTGCAATACTTTAGTTTCTTGCTCAAATTAATCCAGTTTTGGCCATTGAGAGTTTTTTTGTTCTGTGAGCCTTCGACATATCCCTGCCAACGTAACGTGTGTGTTTGTGTGTTTGTTAAGCGTTCCTTTACTTTCTGACCTTGCGAGATGCGCCTGGCTCATCTTGTATGTTTCTTGCTCTAGTCCTAAAATCACCTATTTCCTCCAAGGAGCCCTGGTTCCTTTAATCGGAAAATTATATTAGAAACCAAGATCTGGGTGCTAGGTGAGTTTACTGGTACTGGGTGGCATTGGTGCTAGGCCATCTCAGCTGATAGAACAAAGAATATATGTGTGTGCATACTAACTTGTATATATGCACATATATGTAATTATTTCAATATGTAGTCATCCATAAGTATATCAAAGTATATGAGTTTTCATTAATGTCTCCAACTCTAATCCATCACCACATGAATTGTACTGTTCGTCCTCCCTTTGCTTATCTGTAAATTCCCACAACAATATTAAGAAACCTGAATTCCAATATCTGTCATCCATTTACTTAATTGCTCAGTTTCAGTACCCATGTATAGCAGCATGAGAATTGTCAACCTGTATCCTCAGGAGACACAACTTCATTTACTAGAATGCAGTGCATGTGTGCAATCCCTTTCCATGTAGTCTTAGAGACTCCACTCACTTCCAGAATTAGTTAAGTCAGCACATCTTCCTCCCCCTCCCTGCAATGAAGTGGTTTCAAACATTTGTAGTAAGTTGGATTCTCTTGCCACAGTCTGCCTTCCTTCTTGGAGTTCCATTCCTCCAGACCCCAACTCCAAAGTGAATCATTCTTATTTGTATGCATTATGGTTCGCTCTGTGTTGTGAAGATGTGTGGGTTTTGACAAATGCATATCACACAGAATTCACTGCTCAAAAGCTCCTCTTTGTTCACCAATTTATCCCTATACCCCTACCTACCCCCAAACCAAACCACTGGCAACCACTGATCTTTATACTGTCTTTATAGCTTTGCCTATTCCAAAATAGCATATACATAGTTTGAATCGATCTATATGTAGCCTTTTCAGGCTGGATTCTCTCACTTAGCACTATTTAAGTTTCCTTTTTTTTTTTTTTTTGATACTAGTTCATTTCATTTTATCTCTGATAATATTCTATTAAGTGAATATTCCACAATTTGTTTATCCAGTCACCTAAGTTTTGTACCATTCTCAACCCATCCGTAACCAATATTGTAAACTGACCAGGCCCTATTGATTCTTATGATTAAAAGGCACCTTCAGCAATAACCATCTGGAAACTTTGGGGGGAGAAAAAAAAGGTTTAGTGCTCAGCTCCTGGAATGCACAAGGAGCACCTGGGGCACAAATGAGGTCCTGGGGGAGGAGGCAAAGGTGCATGGGGAGGAAGAGAGTTGTGGGGGGGGAGCCCTGAGGTTCTGCATTTATTGTGGTTGACGGTGAGAGCCCAGGGTTTCTCAGGTTCACCATTTATTGGTGATTTTAAAACATAAGATCAGGAATTTAACACTGGTGAAGAGAAAAACAAGCAGCCTAAATGATCAGTTATCTAGATCAAACATCATCTCTAAAACAAAGGATCCTCAGAGGAAGGTGAGGGGGAATCCTGTTCTTTATCTAGTTATGTGACTGGCAATGTGTTTGTTTGAGATAACCTTAGTGGCAGTGGATAGTCACACAATTTCGTTACAAAAGAAAAAAAAAAAAAAGGAGAAAGAGAAAGAAAGGAAACCCAACTCCCAGGGCTTACACTACAATTTACTAATCTCCACTCTCCTACCCCCCTGGCTTTTGGAGATTATGAATAAATTTTTTATAAGCATTAATATGAGTTTTTGTATGGACATTATTTTTCAATTAGTGATATACCTACTATGTTTAGCTTTGTACAAGACTTCCAAATAGTCTTTCAGCATGCCTGAATCACAGTGTATTTCCACTAGCAATGAGAGAGAATTCCTGTTGTTCCACATCCACATCAGTTTTTGAATTAAAACCATTTTGAGTTAATCTGTGTGTAAGATATACATTTTGTATCTAGATTCATTTAAAAATATTTGCATGTGGATGTCCAGCTGTTCCAGCAAAATTTGTTGAGAAAATTATCTTCCCTCCACTGAATTGCCTTTGCCCTGTTATCAAATATTAGCTCACTAAATTTTTGTAGATCGAATTCTGTACTCTCTATTCTATTCAGTCGATGTACGTGTCTACCCTTTTGCCAAAACCATGCTGTCATGATCAATGTAAATTTATGGTAAGTTTTGAAATTACCTGCCAGTTTACTTGTTTGTTGTTGATGATAATTTGTCTTCTGCTACCATTTCTACAAGGTAAGGCACTTTAATTCATTGCTGTGTCCTCAGTGCCTAGAACAGTCTTTGCAAATGGCATGATTTTTATCAATTTGTTTAGACAATGAATGGATACACGTCCATAATTCATTTGTACTTCTTTTTAAATACTTATATAAGTCTATGATTTTGTCACTAGTTTTGAAGAATTTTTCTTATATATCAATGTTATTCCCTCATTCTCCATAAAATTTATTGTCTTTTCTTCCGCCTTTTGTCAGGTATTTAAGAAATTCACCTGATTGTGAGAGGTGTTGAGATTCTTTCCATATCTTCTACACTATACTAGCTTAATTGCTCTTTCTCATTAAAGCCCTCTCTGCATTTTCATGGACTCTCTATTGTGCTTTGTGAGGTGTTTATGTTTTGTTTTTGTTTTGTGTTTTTACCCTCAGGTGAAAGTGTTATTGCATGTGCTTGTGTGATAGGATGGTGTTCATTCCCACAGGCTTTAGTATAGCCCAATTTCATGCTGTATATTATGTCATTTTCCCATACCAACTTTTAAATTTTTAATCTAGTTTCTAGTGTTTAAGAACACATTGACTAAAAATGTTACTATTTGTTTATGATACTATCAAATCCTACCTGCCCTCCTATGCCATTAATAACTCATTAGCCAACATTCTTAAGTCCTGAACATGGACAGCTCTCACTTAACAGTTTTTTCATCTCTGACACTAACTAAAATGATATACTTGGAAGGCATATCTCCAAATTAATATACAAAATAGTACCCCCTAAATTGTCTCCTTTCCTCCCCAGTCTTATTATATTACAGGGGGAGGATATATTGAATAGATATAATAGTATTGGGGCAAACTCCAAAGGGGGTATCTTTGTAGAAGAGGATTATACAAAAGTTTTTATCCCTTTGATCCCCATTCAGGGGACCAATACTGGGAAAAACTTGCTTCTCTATTTCTTTTTCATTGAAAGTAGGTGGATTTTTCATATATCATATAGAGTCATCACTCATTATTTATATTCCTAATCTAGCTTCACTACCCTTATAGATTGTGATTATTTTTCTCAGATTCTGGAAATAGGTTGCTTACATCTCTTTATATTATATAATTCTATATATTTTATATATGTCTTTATATTCTATTATGAACAATGTTATTATTGTTCTTTTGATAGGACACTGGCAAAACCTGATTCAAGAGCTTCTCTTCTGATACTAGTCTATCCTGCCAGTTTTCTAATGACCTAAAGCTAAATACTAAAAGCTGAGAGTTCACTTATGCTAACTATTCAGAAATCTTTATACAAAGGTGGCAGCTCATATTTCTTCCATAAATTTCTGTTTTTTTTGAGATCATTGTATAACATTTATTGAGGTAAGAGTAAAATCCCAAATTGCAATGTGACCATAACTGAATATGAAGTTGCTGAAAAAAATTCATAAATGATTTTAGAGACCTTAAATATATATGTTGAATAAACATAACAAACTAATAATCAGTTACATATAATCATATGTATGCACACATATATTTATATAATAAATATAAGAATCACCAATACTATGAAAAATAGATATGTTAAAACATATATCCCTAAATAGTTCCTTGATTATGTAAGACTCATAACTTTAATGTCTATTCAAATTTATAGAATTTGTTCTTTATGTATGTGTCATTTACCTGAGATTTCAGACTTGTCTCTCCAACTGATATAAAAAAAAACTCACAATAGTATGTTGGAATGATCACTGGCCAAGGAATCAAATAATACGAATATCACTTTTGCCCAAGCCATAAAATAATTAGGTAATCAAAACAGCTTTCTTCATCTCTCCAATCCTCATATATCTTACCTGGAAAAAGATTTAAATTATATGACCAAATCCACATTTTTTAGAAAGATAAATAAGTTAATGTATGTGGGAGTACTTCATTGAATACAAATAGTATAATAAGATACTACAATTAATCACATACACTTGTGTTATATGTACATTTCATCTGAGAAACTGAAAAACAAGATTGGAATTTTTAAAATAATTTATCTGAGTTTACACTATAGGGATAAGAAATAATGATATAATTTAAGTTTAGATGTGGATTTTATATGCTGAGCATCCTACTTAATTATAGTAATGCACATTTTTTGGTTCACAAATAGCCAACAGCCATTTTTCTCAAATGTAATTGAAATATAATTATGGGAACAAGGGAATAATAATAAAACAATTTTCAGTTTTTAAAGTTAACAAGATTCAAGTGAACTCCCTGATTACAAAATCAAAGTTAAAACAAATTTAAAATATTGTACTTTATAATGCATCTGATGGTATTCATTTATCAACAAAAATATGACTAAAATGCAGAACATTTAAGGCTGATAGAGATAATTAAGCATAGAAAATTTAGTAATCAGCTTGTTGCTACTGAATGAATAAAGGATGGGAAGAACTTTTAATAAACCCCATGAGATAAGAGCTAGCTAACTTTTAAAACAAAATGCAATAAAAAACGTTTTATAATGTGTACTTTTGTCTAAGAGCAGAGGAATGTACTGGAGTTAAATTGGCCACAGGAGGGGTATACTAATATTTCCTAAATGTAAAAGAATTATGCCAAGAATTATGAGGAAAATAAAGAATACATTTAGTGAAAGGGATTCAAGTTCAAACAAACAGCCTATAGTTTATACCAAACCTGTACTGAAGTTCATACTTAGTCCCACGTTATGCACATTTTTTCTGCATATTACTCTTAATTCACTGGAAATATGGATTGTAGTTCATTTGTAAGGAAAAAACCCACTAGAGTTCTTTCAAAGGCACATTTCCTCCCAGTTCAGCTCTTTCCATATCTCTATTAGCTTGTTTATGCAATGGACTATTAAGTCAATCTCATTTGTGATCTCAGACTCAAGCTGAGGATTATCTATTTAAGCATGAGTCAATTAATTTTATAAATACATATTAAGTACCTACTGTTTATCAATAACTATTTTATGCAGAACACAGTGATTTACAAATATCCCACCACCATACAAGTTACACCATAACTAGAGGAAACAGTCAATAAACATATAATCCACTAAATGAAAGACATCATTAAAATCATGGTAAACAATTTGTAGTAAATAAATGGATGGTATGAAAGAAATCAATAGAAACCAAAATAGGATAAGCTGTTTTTGAAAAAGTTGTTATGGAAGACTCTGCAAGACAGCAGAATATGATAAAGAGACTGACTGAAAATAATGAAATGGGAGATGGCTCTGGATGACCCAAGTAAGATTGTTCCAGGGCAGATTGTGAATAAAGACCCTAAATTGGGCAAGCACTTAAAGCATGTGAAGGAGGCCCCAGGTGGTGCATATGGAGCAACATTACTTAGCAGCAGTACAATTAATATCAGGAGCATTGACGTCAGTCCAACAGAATTCAAATCCTGGATGCCTTCCACCTTCCCCATTGGTGCCTACCACCTTGTGATATTAACAGGTTACTTCAACAAGCAAAGCCTCAGCTTACTCCTTTGTCTAATGTTTTTATACCTTCCTTGTAGCATTTCTGTGATGGGAGTTAAAGAAACAATGCTTGGAAAAAAGACTCAGAATAGTGTCTAGAACACAGTATGTAAGTTAGAATAAATGTTGGTTGTCGGCCTTACAGATGAAGTGGAGCCCAATGCCAGGACGTACCTGGATTTAATTCTCAATTCTCCTGTCTCTACTTACATAAACTTGGGCATGTCATTTAACCTCTCTGTGCCTCAGTTTCCTCATCAGAATATGAGGGATTATAGAAGAACCCATTTTAAAGAGTTGTCATAAGTATATAAATTAAATTGAATTGGATTAATAGGACAGTGAATCATGTTGCTTCCTATGATTAATATGCAGAAATGTTATCAGTAGTAGCAGAATAAAAGTGACCGCAAATAAGAAAAAACTTGATTCTTCATTTTTTCTAATAGATCATCTTTTCTCTGCTATAAGCAACACTCCCCAGAATGGCACAATAATCTACTCTATTCACAAACTAACAATCTAAAAGTTATATTTTAGTTGTCTTTTTTGGCACCTTCCATAAAATACATGAAAAGGTAGTATCCACTCTTCTTGATATGTCACTATGTGGATTATATTCACATCTTAGGTCCCGAGACCTGAGGCGTGGATCCTGAGGTGAGGATTTGTATGCAAGTGATTGGGTTAATAAATTGCTTCCAGGTCAGGAAGTGAGAGGGAGCATGGGAAAGCAGTACAGAAAGAAGAATCCAAATAGGGTGTGATTTTGAAGTTCCAGCCTCAGCATAATTCTGTAGGGGAACTATGGGATGAAATAAAGTGTGAATTTCCATACTTCTGCACCTGTTAGACAACGGCTCAGGGATTTCATGGGAGATGATTGTAAACTTGTAGGCACTTTAGGCTCCCTGTGCATGTGAGCAAAATGGTTCCAGTAGCCAAGGGAAATCCTCCAAAGAGAGTTGCAGGTGCAGGCTATTAGAGGCAAAAGCATGCAGAAATTGTCGTGCATGTAATGTATGTGCATGTGTGTGTGTGCATATTAAAGAATGAAAGAGAACCTGAGCACAGTATCTGTGTCCACCAAAAACCCCACTTCTCTATACGCCATTGCCATCTCTTTCTTGACTACAGAGGTAGACTCTAGCTGATCTCTTTCCTTAACCAGATTTCTTGCCTATCCTCCAACTATTTCCCACTCTGCAGTCAAGTTGATCTTTTCTACACATTTCATGTTAAAATCTTCCAACTGATTTCCATTGCACTGAAAATGAATGCAAATTTTTTACTCCAGCTTACAAAGACCTACAGGATCCTGGCCTCTGCCCAAGTCTCTGGCTCCATCTAATACAACTGGATTTTTCTGCTTAAAGGCTTATATTCCACCCAAAATGGGCATCAGAGTAATAACAGACCACAGGAAATGAAGAATGCTCTCCAATTTCTCTTGCAAGAGTGGTCAGTAAGGATCATGGTCAAAAGAGATCTCCCGGTGGGGAAAAAACAGGTGACCAGGGTGGTCAGCTAAGCAATTTGTTGTATTTTATCAAAGTGAGACACCAGCTGTCCTTGAGATTCTCTGGCTGCTTGTTTCCCACTGCACCATCACTGTTCGACAAAATGCAGGGCATGTTCTGAGCCAGTGGCCACTACGGGGCACTTTGCCATTGCACTTTTTCCAGGCACTTTCTGACACTGTAGTTTTCTGGTATTTATTTCAGAGTTTTACATCTGTTGTGGTTAAGTTTACCAATTTCCTGTCGTTTACAGGATTATGAATAGCCACATAAAGTCTTGCTAAAAGATAAGTACCATCACTTGAGATTTCAGAGTCAAAAAGTAATGTGGTTTTGATTTCTCTCATTTCAGAGTGTGGATTTGTGACCATATATGTGTATTTTGTTAAGTAAGATGTTTTTTAAATAACAGGTATGGAAATTAGAGTACATATGGGCTGGACAGAGCCAATAGCTCTGGACCATAGCAAGCATCCATACTATTATCTGCCAATCACCATTCTCTATATGGTTATAATAGAAGCAAACATGGTTGATGATGATGACGATGATGACATTAACATGTTGAAAATTTGTATGCTAGCACTATATTAACCTCTTTACATATATTATCTTTTGTAAAACATACTATTTAAGGCTGTGTGCCAAATACTTACTACCTGTACATTTGTCAAATTACTTAAATTCTTCACACCTCAGTTTTCTTATAGGTATATGCTGTTAAATAGAGTCCTTGTGATACAAATAACTATTACTTTGTACTGATTACAGTTCAAAATAAAATAAATAACAATACCTTGTGAGTCAGATACTAATTATTCTCCTTTCATAAGAAGAAGTAGTTGAGACCGAGTAAGTATCCCCAAATCACACAGATAATAAGGGATAAAGCCAAGCTAGAGGCATGTTTTTGACCTTTATGCCTTGATAACAACTGACTCCAGAGATGTATGGTCCAGTGTTAAGCATCTGGCCAGGTAAATCAGAGCCCATTCCCATAATTTTTCAGACTCAAATTAGAAAATACTATCAGTTGTTTTCTGGATTGGAAGATGTTAATCTGAACTTTATATATTCCTCTATCCCATCAGGTTGAGGAGGCTTAGTTGAAAGCAAGAGAGGAGAGAGGAGTGAGCGAGAGAGAATAGTACTGAAGTACCCAAGCCCCTAATTCTTGTTTTCATGAGCACGAAAGGCCCAGTTGCTTCTTTGCTCCTTTTATTCCTTCCTTTCCACACTTAATTTGATTTGATAATCCAATGAATTCCTCTTTTGCCTATACTAGTTTGATGGGTTTCTTTTTTGTTTGTTTGTTTGTTTGATGGGTTTCAACTGCTTACCAAAATCATTACCAGCAGTAGCATTATTATAATTTCACATCTTCTGGATAAAATGTTTCACAAATGAAACCAATTTGCTAATAAATAAAATTAATTCTGGAATACCAAATGAACTATTTTTTTTTTTTACCTCAAGAAGAATCAACTTACTATCTCAACCAAGAGACATTGTTTGTTGCAAAATTCTCGATCAAATTATCCCATAGCTGAGACCCCATATCTAATTTTACCATACCAATTTCGTGTGCTTATTTTTCCTATTATTTTAGGAAATAAATATGTTTGTTATTTTTAATCATCAGGTAATATGTTTCCGTTTAGAGCATGCTCTCTTCAGACTCTAATAAATTTGAGTAACTTATTCAACAGATTGTTAGAAAAAATATAGTTATCAATTATAAAGGATCAACATAGTATGGTGCTAGGTGTTGAAAGACACAATCCAAAGCACATTTGGTATAATTTAATTTGCCTTGAGGGAACATCTTATCATGTTACAGAAGAAGAAGGAAGAGGAAGAGGGGAAATAGGACAAGGAGGAGGGAGAGGAGAAGGAGGAGGAGAGGAAACAGATTGTAAAAGATAAATTGTGCGCAGAAAAGTCTTATTTAAAATATATAAGCTCATATATATGTATATATTAATAAATAATTCATTTTATTGGTCTTAAAGACTTTAGGAACACTCAGTATAATCTTTGGTATATTGCAGGGCTTAATTTTTTTCAAATACTTAGTATTTTAAATTACAAATAGGTTCTCATTTATATGCTGCAAGATAGTGATATTAAAGTCAGCCGTGAATTTCCTGTTTATTTGTGCTACATATATCTCCTTACCTAGCCATGTGATATGTGAGGTTTTAATGGTAGCTCACTGATGTAACATGGAAAAATAATGTATATATAATATATTATTTATAAAAAATTTATAACATTTAGAAAAGTTTTACAGTTTACAGGTTATGTGAAAATGAAACACAACCTAATAAACCATTTTTCTCCCTCTACTCCTCAGGGGAATCAGACAGTATATTGAATTTGACATCCTGCTGAAGTTGCTTATAATGAGAACTCACTACTGCCTATCACTATTCATCTGGACCTATATGTTTCATATAGTTGACGCTATCCCACTACAAGAAAAAGCTAATAGTGATTTACCAAGCAAAATGGTAGTGGATCTGACAAAAGATGATGGTAAAATGTTACATCGCACCAAGCGTGGCTGGATGTGGAATCAGTTCTTCTTGTTGGAGGAGTACACAGGTACCGATACACAGTATGTTGGCAAGGTAAGAATTTTCATATGATAAATCCAGAAGCAATTAGAAAGTGATAGCAATTTAATTATTTTTATAGCAACTCCCTGTGCTGATTGTTTAAAATAATGATTATTTAAAAATATTTGACTAATTATGATGTGCAGAAGGCATAATATTGCAAATGTTGGCAGCCGGGTAGAATGGGGAATGTGATTTATTCAGGTAGCTAAATGCAGGTCAGTGTCCATAGCAAGCCTCAAAATAAAATGTCATCTGTGGACTTGATTCATTATTAATCAGCTACACATGAGTTAATTTTATGTGTGTGCATCAAGAAGATTTTAAAAACTTCCTTCAAAATTTAATTTAACATCATGTATAAATAATAACTTAGTGTGCTATGTGAGGCAAAAAAATACAATAATATGTCAAAAATTATATTGGTGTCTACAAATAAACAATTTATCATGATTCGAATAGTTTGCTGTGTATGAAAATAAGTACAAATATTTCTATCTAGATGGCCTGTTTCTTAATATCAGTCAAACTGAACTACTTCCTGCCTGTAAGCCAGACCAAAGGATTCTAGAAGAAGGAGAAAGAAAACAGAAGTAGAAAGAAGGCAGTATCCTTAGGGTGGTTAAAACCATCCAGCAGCAGCAACAGGTGCTCATTAGCAGTCTGGAACAAATGGCAATAGAGACTATGTAACTCCCCCTTCTTATATTCAACTTTGAGAAAACAGATTCATACCTTTGTCTTCCTGTTTCTTCTCTGTCTCAAAATAGATGACGTGATCTTTCCAATGTTCAGAATTTTCTATTATCTATCTTCCCCATATCAGTCTCATTCATACCATTCAATATACAGGACAATGCCTTTGTCCACTGCATTATCCCAGATATGTGCCTAATGCTGAGCTAATTTCAAATTCTAAGAATAAAACAAAATAAACAATGATGAATACTAACACTGCCCATAAATCATATATATTGTTTTCTTGATTCTTTGCACATGATACTAGAAGTGACTGTGATGGTCTGAGTATTTTTTGACTTACCGGCGACACAAAGTAGGTAAGATAGAATAGGCCAAAAATAAAAATATAAAAAGTACCTGATATCACAGAAGTCATGCCTATTGCTTTTAAACCAGAAATACATTTATTCTGTGAAATTGCCAAAATCTTGATCTAATTTTTCATTTTGTGTGTGTCACAGTGTATTTTTTTCAAATGTAGCTTCTTTTATCGGAAGCCTATTATTTCCTCTTCTTTTGATATCTCTCTCCCTGGTTCCATAGGTCATACTCACTTTGCCCCATATAGCTCACTTGCTGATTCCTTTTTCCCTCTTATTTCTCCTCAGGTTAGTCATAGGGCATCCCCCTGAATCCCTCATTTAACATCACTTTCCACACTATAGTTAATAACTAACATCAGGATATTTCAAGTTCAACTGACAAATGTTTGTGTCTAAGGACTTGAAATTGCCTTATGATTCTTTTTCTAAGGCAGTGTATAAAGGGCACATCCAGTTCACGAGGTCTCACACAGAGGGTTTCATCCTTGGATGCAGATCCATCCTTGGATCCTGTTAGATGCAGAAGAATAGCCACAGATAGAGATACTCAATCGCAAGGCGATCAAGGCTCTACCACAAGCATTTATTTTTAGCTGTAAGCAAAAATGCTTCCTTCTAAAAACTGAATGTGCATTGATTAACAGACACCATTACTGCACTGACATTTTAAAATATACACTAAGTTTTAGATCTTTTTTTACCATCCTGCTTATTTTTAATTAGTTCAATAATCTGTCAAAAATAGTTCCTAAACATGTGCAGAGTTTTATTTAATTAGTCTTCATAAAATATTTTAGCACTTGTTTTTGGAAAATAACCTTTTTTTTAACCCATGGACAAGTTGAGGTGTTCGATTTTTGTGCCTATTTATTCTTGACAACCAGATTATGAACCAAAAAGTGCAAACCCATTATAATAATCAGAATTTTTGTCAAATGAAGAAAATCAAACCAAAACTGTGTCAACTATTTTCAAATTACACTTAGAAAGCAACATGTATATGAAAGAGAAACTTCAACAAAATCAAACATGTGTACTTCTTTTTGAAAAAAAAAATGATTTCTCTGTTTTGTAATAAGGCCTTGTCTTAGACGTGCCATGCACCATATATTTAGTTCACGATAAAAGTGGGCTTCCAATTGCTTCTTACTACTAAGTTCTTAAGGGTCTATGAACTCTCCTAACCTGTTCTTCTAGCTCCTGACCTTATTATTCATTTGCATATGCAGAGACTAACTAGGCCTTTACACCTCAACTTGGTCAAACATATGAGTTCTCGTGAGAATTTAACTTTTTGAACACCAAAGAGATTGTTTTCTTTTCGACCACATTGCTCTGTTTGCCTCGTCTTCTAGGATCCACTGCATTGGTGACCTTCATGTGATGTAATGACTTGCCATATTTACCATGCACCATGATTCAAAGAGAATAGGTAGCTTCTAATGTAAAGAGATTTTCATATTTTTTCTTAGTTTTACAGAAGGTTCGTATTGCAGACAATGTTAAGACCTCTTTTAATATACAGGTGATATAAAATTGTATAAAGTTGGAAGGATATATAATCCTTGGATGTAAAATTTAGGGTTTGATTCTGAATTTAAAGGAAGAAGTTTTAAAACAAATAATAAAGTAGTAGCAGCAAAATTTAATAAAATAACTTGTATATGCACTTAAACATGAAACTTACAAGGGTCAGTCCTGATTGTGCCATTCAGTAATTGTGCAGAACTTAGAAGTTAATTAAACTTTCCAAACCTCAAATTCTTGTTAGGTTAAATTGTCACTAAGATCTCCTTAACTCCAAAATTCTAATGTATTCTAGGATTGCAGATGCGACTGCATTGAAGAAGAGCTAGTAAAGATTTAATAAAATTTGCATGTGTACATCCAAGGAAGTGGTATAGCATATGGCACGGTATGCATATGAAACACGCACGCGCACACACACACACACACACACAGACTGGCCTAATAGGATGAAGTTAGACCACTACTGTAAAAGGCCCAGAATTCCATGCTGAGTTGTTTTTACATACAGCATGGAAAGTGAGTCCTGTTGAAAGCTTTTGTACTAATTTATTATTGATGTATCACAAGTGTGGAACGCTCAGTTTGCTTTCATTGTCAGGATGGACTGGAGGAGCAACAAAATGAATCACAATGATATTTTTATAAGAAAAACTAGAGAATATTTCTGTATGTCATTTCAGACTTTTACAATACAGGACAGAAAGGTGAGGAATGTTGAAATTAAGAGTAATTTCTGTATTTTAACTATACTGGATTTAAAAATAAAATATTAAAAAATTAAATTATCAGTACTTTCTGTTTTCCACAATAATGCAATCTGAACTTTGGTTGCTCGTTTTTCATGGAAGCTATCAGAGATTTGTTAATTCTGTTTTCTGTAATGAGGGAAATCTTTGGTTCTTACTTAAGAGGATTACAAAGTTATGACAATTGCCATGTAGTTTCCCTCTAGTTTGAATAGACACATGTGGCTGAATTACTTAGGCAAAAGAGTAATACTGCTCAAGAGAAGAATTTAAATAAATTTAACAAGAACCATAGCAAAGGCTCCTGCTATTCTGTTAGAGAAACTTCATATGCATTTGATTTCTTACACATTAGATCTAGATCCTGAGGAATTGTCCTTAGGAAAATCCTGAGTTGTCATGGATTAATAATTAATTAATAATTAAAATGTTTATTATGGAGAATTGATATTTGATATCTAGTAAATAAAACACATTTATTACACAGAGAGATGCCAAACTTACAGGTATAGTGTTTATTCCTTCTGAAGGAAAATAGTGTTCATAAAATAATTTGAAATATCCGCTTAATTGACCATTACATTTCGATTCAAAGCACTTGCTTTGCTCAGAGTAATCAACATCGTGCCGTGGAACTACCTATTACTAGACACCATTTAAATACAATATATTTTTTATAGAGGTAGCCCTAAATTTTTTATAGTTTTAATCCAAAAACTTTTACAATCCCATAGCTGAAATCATCATGAGTATAATTACAGAATCCCAGAATGGAAGAGGATTTTTAACATTTATCAAGTTCTTGGTTACAACTGTGTACAACTGATTCAGGCGTTAACTAAAACAAAGGGAATCACAGGTACCAACAGGAAAATGGACAAGACTCTGGTTTCTATCAGATTGAGTGATGAAACTGGGGTGACTCTCTTTTGTACTTACGGTTATTGACATAAGCACTAAATATTGATATTTCCCCAAAGCATTCATAAAATAATGTTCTTGGATAGTCAGTGTTCTCTTAGGCTTTCAGAAAATGGCAGGTTGGTGTGTACAGAAACAGAAATAAAGTCTCAGAGTTCCTGAAGGATGTTTGATAAATTTTTATAGCATATTATAGTGTTTTTCAGAATCTAAATAATCTTTATAAAGCTTTACTTAGGCTGCAGTGCATGTGGCAGCCATTTCAGATTTACAGGCTTGACTTCTATTTTATCAGGGTCAAACGCCTTTTGCAGAAAATATCTAACCTCTTTTTCATAATTTCATCTCTTCTCCTTGCTTTCAATCCTATCTCAAGTGCGTCCTCTTACAAAAAGCCCATCGTAATTCTCCCCAGCCAGAATTTCCTGTTAAAATTATACCATCTATCAACTTATTCAAGGCATAATTTTAATTATTCTGGTCTAATATTTTACCATCTAGCATCTGTGATGTTTGGGCTCTGAATTTGTGTTGGATTTAATTTTTTCTTCCCTGAAATGTTTGACATAATACATTTATTTACTCAAAATTAATATTCAATTCCTATCTCAATAGATCTCTATTGAGCATTTATCACTCTGGGTCCTGAGATACTAACACTATGAAACACTAAAAGAGCAGAGAAAGTTTAAAAAAAAAAAATCCCCTTTTCCTGACACATGTTGCACCAAAGTCAATTCCTTTCCTATATTTTTTTGGGATATGATTACAATAAATCATCATACTCAGAACTATATACTAACAGAGGCACAAAAATGAGTTCAAGATCAATGAATAAGTGACTTGGCAAATCTAAGGGGAAAGAGGCTCTTTTTTTTGTCTAAAATGGGGAGGGATATACTTGTAGGTGGCAATTTTGTGGAAGTTTTAGCTTCTTCAATGGTTTCTGTAACAAAAGCTTTTCTTGAAAAATTATAAGATTCTCCCACAGTTTATGTTCTATTGATCTTACTCTATACATACAATAAGATCTATTGCTATTGCATATTAATGGTTTTAGAAAAAAATGCAATTTAAAAAACTATTTTGCTAAATTTGTCTTACATAAAAAAATGTATATTACATACTCACTGGGTATAGTATTCTGCAATCTTATATAAACTTGATGATGGTATTATTCAATTCTCTATGGTTACAAGGTTTGTGTCCTCTTATTCCAATTCTTACTGTGAGAAGAATATTAAAAAGTTCCATTTTTTAATTCCTCTCTTTACCTCTGTCAAGTTTTATTTATTTTTATGCAATTATTAGAGGCATGGCCAATTATCTTTCATGTTTCTTATTAATTGATGTTCTATTGTTATGAAATATCACCTTTTATCTTTGATAATACTAATTGCTTGAAGTTTACTTTGAGTGATACAAACTTAGCCACACCAATCCTTTGTGATTATGTTTGTACTTTGCATCCTTTTGCTTTCAGCCTTTTTGTGCAATTCTATTTAAAACACAGCTCTTGTAAACATCTCAGAGGCGGTTTATTCGTTTTTGCTTTCCTACCATGTTTTGGGTCAATTGAGTGTTTTTTTTTTTTAATATCTGAATCTGTTCTTTATAATTCTTCAACCTATTATAACATAAATAAAAAAATATGATATATTTTAGCATGCAATGCAATAATCTTATAGATACAATATGATTTTATTTCCTCTGTCAGTCTTCATTCTGTATTTGTCATATATTTTCTGTCTGTATATATTGTAAACTATACCATATGTTATTAATATTTTATTATTTAAGCAATTTTGTATTATATTCTATTTACTTATATAATTACCATTTCTAGTCAGTGCTTTTTATTTTTTCATATTGATCTGAATTTCTGTGTGCTGTCATTTCCTTTCAACCTGAAGATTTCCTTTAGCATAACTTGTAGTTTGGATCTGATGGAAACAAATTTTCTCAGCTTTTTTTATCTGAAAATATCATTATTTCACTATTTTTGAAAAATATTTTAATTGGCTATAGGAATATAGATTGACCTGATAATTGTTTGTTTTATCTCTTAGCACTTAAAATTTTTGCTACATTGCATTGTGGATTTTATTACTTTTAGTAGGAAGTCAGTCATTATTCTTATCATTGTTGCCCTATATGTCATGTGCATTTGTCTCTGGTTGCTCTGAAGGTTCTGTCTGTGCCTTTGCTGACAGTCTATTTCAACAGGGGTTTACTTTGATACCTCATTGTGCATTTGTTTTGTTTTTTAAATATTTTATTTATTTACTTATTTATTTAGATAGTGCAAGTTGGTAGGGGGAGGGGCAGAGGGAGCGGGAGAGAAAGAATCTTAAGCAGACTCCATGTTGAATGCAAGCCAGATGCGGGGCTCAATCTCACAACCCTGAGATTATGATCTGAGCTGAAATCAAGATTCAGATGCTTAACCAGTTGAGACACTCAGTTACCCCTAGATGTGTTTTGTTTAACCTGCTTGGGATTCACTGGCATTTTTAGATCAGTGGGTCTTTCTTCAGCAGATTTTTAAATTGTATGCCCATTTTTATTTTTATGGTCTGCCCTATCTATTTTTTGGGTGGAAGGAGAACTCCAAAGACAAGTATATTAGTCCATTCCACATTTTTTCATACATCATTGACACTGTGCTATATATTTTTCAATATATTTTTATATCTGTGCTTTAATTTGGTTAATTTATTTTTAGTGTCATCAAATTTATTCTTTCTTCTGTTTCTGTGTCCAATCTACTGTTACATACTTTTATTACAGAAGCTATAATTTCCAGTTCTAGGTTTCCTTTTCTGTTTGATTTTTCATATAATTTATGAAATCCCTTACTCACCCATTATTTTAGTATGCCCTATAAATTCTTTAATATACTTATGATAGTTATTTTTAAAGTCTTTGCCTGTTAAACTTGACATCTGAGTTATTTTTATCTATTTCTATTGATTATTCTCTTGCTATATTTTTCTGCTTTTTAAATCTCTACAAAATTTAGATTACATACTGGGTATTATGGGTAACATATTTTGTGGAGATACTGGATTTTGTTTTCTTCCTCTGAAGATTGTTGAGTTTTGTCCCAGCAGGAAGTGAAATTGTGGGATTCTACTTTGATTCTATTAGGTTTTTAGAATTTTCATGGCAAACTAATTTGTTTATTCCCTTAGTCCTGTGGTGTAACCCAAAATCCTAGTACATCACCCTAGCTCCTAAGTTATCACTTTTCTGCTATTTTATTAGATATCTCAAAGTGTTTACCAAATACATTTACCTACAAGGAGCATTAATCTTAAACTCTTCATTCTTAGTATCTGGAATAGCTAAAATCTCTGCTTAATTTTTAACTTTCAGACTGTTCCTCTTCTCTGGATTCCTTGGAGTCTTAGTCTATACATGGCCAGTTTAGAAGTACATAGAATACATGTTACATGTATCATGGTTTAGGGCTCTCTCCTCTGTGGCTTCCTCTATTCCTGGATTTCTTCTCAATTTTTAGCCATTATGGCATCCCTGAATCTGGACCTCTGATTCCTCAACTTATAAAGACTGCTGCTTTCTGCTTGAACTCTGTCTTCTGCATGACACATGAAATGCGGTATACTTGCAAGGAAAGGGGGTTAATATGGTAATCACTTTATCCCCTATTTGCTAGTAATCCTCCCAGTTTTTGTTCCTGGATTTTATCTACTGACTTTGTAAAGTTTTTTTTTTGTTTGTTTGTTTTTTTTGTTTTAACTAATTTGTAAGGAGTTAATTATTTCAACAATAAGAGTGTTGTTCTCACATAAGCTATGTTCCATGACTGGAATCAGAACTCCTATGTATTTTTTCCTTATTAAAACTTGTATTTCCTGTAAATAAATGTCTTATGGGTGAATAGATGTATAAAATGAAGTCCTGCAAGATTAAGTCAGCAATGCAAATATGGTTTAGAGCATAAAGGTTAAAAATTATTTCATTCCATTTTCTTTTCTTGAGTAATTTTTCTTTTCCACAGCACAGGAGGAACTGAAGAAGGACCTGGGTATTCTTATAAAGTACCCTAAGAATACCACATAATAAGTTATAAGTTCCTGCTTTAAATGACTTTTTTCAGATTTTTAATTGAAATAATATTGTCAGTATGTTAAGAAAAATGGTTAAAGGAAGCAAATTGCTTGAGGGGAATATTAAGTCATTTGCATATAGTATTCCTAACACTATATGGGAATAACGGCAGTGACCAGGCAGAAGTATGTATTTGGATGTAACCCTTCTTTATATTCACCACTTTTCCTGGATTTGTTGTTTCTTCATCTGTCAACCACTGTTGAAATTCAGCCAGTATATTTAATAAGCTAAAGGATAATAACCTTTTAGGGGAAAAAATGTCACAAGCAATTCTATTTCAATCACTAACTATTTCCCAGTAATTATGTTGATGTACGTTGTGAAAACACATTTTTTAAGTTCTTACTTGCTTAGAAAATCACTCTTTGTAGTCATTGTAGTATATTTCATATTAATAACAATTAATAAAATATGCAATATTAAATATCTTTAAAGCCCCAAAATACTAGGTTACTTATCGTGATAGAGGTTTTTACAAATCTCTCAAAGAAAAAGCTTTATTGACTTTTCTATGCTTACTCCAATAAAGCATGTCTTAAACTGTCTTAAAAAAGGTCTTCATTTCAAGTAAGTGAAGTCTTTTTTTATGTGTACATGAAAAAATAAAAGTGTTGTGGTCAAATCACAGACAAAAAAAGTATTTGTTTATATATTATGAAACCAGTTTTCTAATTTACAACAAAACAAGATAGACTACACTCCATTTGTCCCAAAATTAGTCATGAAATATACTGATTTTTAAAATAAGTTTTAAATTCTAATTTACAATGAGCTAAATATGTTTTTCACACAAATGAATATAAATGTTTTACTTCAAAATTAATGTAAACAAAGGAATGGTGAAATTTTATTATAAAATGGATATTAGGGAAATCATTAAAAGGAATGTAATGAAAGATCATAAATACAAAGTTTTGTCAGTATTTCCCATAAATTCATTATAATGGCAGATCTGAAGTAAGTCAGGAAACTTCAGTATCTGTCTTCAAATTACATAGACTGGAGGTGCTAGAAAATTTTCATTTTTTTCCTTCCTACTTCTGTTAGTCTAATATGAGCAAAGAACAACTTGTGTTGCTGGTGATAAATTGGAAGATCAAACTGAAAGTTAAAATCTTTGACCATCCCCAGCCCAGAGAAGAAAGGCAAGGTCAGAGATGAGAAGAGTAGATAATGCTCTTAGGCACTGCCTAGCCTTTATCTCCACAAAGTACCTTGTCTGGTCAGTGTTTATGGGAAGAACATATAAAAAATGTTCTAGTCAAAAAAAAATTTTTTTTTTTTTGGTAGTCCCAATAGTTTATTTTTGCATTTGTTTCCCTTGCCTGAAGAAAAATACCTATAAATATGTTGCTAAGGCTGATAGTCATGATTACTGCCTGGTTTTGTATTAGGAGACTTATGTTTTCAGGTCCCTCCTTTAGGTCTTTAATCCATTTCGAGTTTGTTTTTGTGTATGGTATAAGAAAATGGCCCAGTTTCATTCTTTTGCATGTACCTCTCCAGTTTCCCCAACGCTATTTATTGAAAAGACTGTCTTTTTCCCATTGTATATTCTTGCCTCCTTTGTTGTAGAATAATTGACCAATTAAGCATGGATTTATTTCTGGGATCTCTATCCTGTTCTGTTGATCTCTGTGTCTGTTTTTGTGCCAGTACCATACTGTTCTAATTATTATAGCTTTTTAGCGTATCTTGAAATCTGGGATTGTGAAACCTCCAGCTTTGTCCTTCTTTTTCAAGATTGCTTTGGCTACTTAAGGTCCTTGGAGGTTTCATATAATTTTAGGATTATTTATTCTAGTTCTGTGAAAAATGCTATTGGTATTTTGATAGAGATTGCATTGAATTTGTAGATTGCTTTGGGTAATATGGACATTTTAATAATATTAGTTCTTCCAATCCATGAGCATCAAGTATCTTCTCATTTAGTTGTATCATATTCAATTTCTTTCATCAGTGTCTTAATTTTCAGAGTGTAGGTTTTTCACCTCCTTGGCTAAATTTATTCTTAGGTATTTTTTCTTGTGGGTGCAATTGTAAATGGGATCATTTTCTTAATTTCCCTCTCTGCTACTTTGTTATTAGTGTATAGAAATGCAACAGATTTCTATATAATAATTTCATATCCTGCAACTTTACTGAATTCATTTATTAGTTCTAAAAGTATCCACTGATGGATGAATGGATAAGGATGAGATGGAATATTATTCAGCCATAAAAAGAATGAAATCTTGCCTTTTGCAATAACATGGATAGACCTGGATGGTATTATGCTAGGTGAAATAGGCAGAGAAAGGCAAATACCATATGATTTCACTTACATGTGAAATCTAAACAACAAAACGAACAATCAACAGGCTCTTAAATACAGAGGGGAAATAGGAGGGAATGGGCAAAATCGTTGAAGGGGATTAAAAGGTACAGTTTTCCAGTTATAAAATAAATAAGTCATGGAGATAAAAAGTATAGCATTGGGAATATAATCAATAACATGACAATGCTGTATAGTGACAGATGGTGACAACACTTACCATGGTGAGTATTGAGTGATGTACAGAATTGTCAAATCACTATGCTGTACACCCGAAACTAATACGACATTGTATGTTAACTATACTTCAATAATATGTTTTAATGTACAGACACTGTGTGACATTCAGAGTGCCATTAAGTTCAAGACAACAGTGCTAGAGTGGTTGATTATGAGAACTAATAACATTTAGAATTAATTTCAAAGGTTATTTTTTGACCATTTATTAGAAGCTTTAGAGAAATTGAAAGGAAGTTGGTGAGACATAAACACACATTTAAAAATAACTCAGAGATGCCAGGAAATTTGCATTACATATTTGTTCCCCAGATTTTACCTGCTAATTTTATTCTCTTTGCCTTGGATCACTCAGCCATTATCACTGTGTCCTTTGCTATTCTCTTTAAGTTCTAAGTCAAAAGGCAGTAACACAAAATGTTAAGATTTGGAATGAGGGTGCAAAAAGTGCAACTAGAAAATTGTGAATAATTTTAAAACTACAATTGATCAATAATAAAACGGTCTCCTTTCTAAAGTAATAACATTCCTTCTCTCAAAGTGGGCAAGGAGAAGATAAATGTACACTGATAGTGGAGAATTTATAAATGATGAAAAAAAGTAAAGAAGGAAATGTAACTCCCCAATTCACTGATAACCATGGTTATGATGAGATAAATTCCTTTGGTATTATTTTTTGTCATAAAATTTGTATGTAGTAAATACCTGCAAAGTACAAATTGTGTCCTGCCTGTGTACCTAAGATTAAAGCATGAGCATATTTTGATGTCCTAAAATGATTTTCTAGAAATAGTTTTTAATTGCTATGTGATGTTGTGTCAAATAGAAAATAACATTATGAAGAACCCCACTACAAATAATAAAATAATGACTGTAATAAATAATTCTGGAACAATAGATAAGGATTTTAATGAATGCATGTGTGTTTGTATGGGTATGTGTTGCCAACTTGGTTTATTTAAGATGTACATGTAAAAACTAATGTATGTACATCTTAATTGTACAGCTCAATGAGATTTTTATTTACCTAATTTGCCATTTCTATTTGCCTATGTTAATATGACCAAGATCACAATATAAACAATGTGTGTCATCTGTGAGGATACCCTCTCATTTAGCCCTTTCTAATCAGTGCCCTCCCAGACATTACCACTTTGGTAACCCCAATCCCTATTGATAAGTTTGCAAGTAGTTGAATTTTATATACATGGGATTACACAGTATGTCTGACTTCTATTTTCAACTTTCTGTAGGACAAATTCATCCATGACATTATATGTAGGATTAATTTTTGATGATTATATAGTATTCCATTGTTTAAATATACCACAATTTATTTATTCTATTGATAAATGATTGATGTGCTTCTAAGTGGACGTGATTATATATAAAAAGTATGATAAAGATTCTTGCACATTTTTATTGTCACATGTGGTTTCATTTCCTTTGGGTGTATTTTAAGAGTGGGATTGCTGAATCACAGAGTGGGCATAGATTCATCTTTAGTAGATGCTCATAAAGTGTTTTCAAAGAGATTATACGAACTTCTACTTCCTCCAGGAATTTGTGAATGTTCCATTTATTCCATATATTTATTGCTAACTTTGCCTTGCCACTTTATAAAGGTTTTTATATATACAAGTCATTTTTTCGAGAGATACTGAAATTATTTTCTCCTAATTTCAGCTTACTTTTTACTACCATCATAGTGTCTTTTAATGAAGAAAGTTTCTTACTTTTAATATGCTTCTATTTATCAATCTCTTCCCTTGAGTTTATTAATTGTGGTGTCCTATTGAAGAGACATTTTCCTGTCATTAAGATAGTATCTTTTGCTTTTTTTTCTGTAAACTTCAATGTTTTATCTACCATGTTTAGGTCTTTAAACCAATTTAAATTCATTTATGGACTAGATATAAAGTAGAGATCAAAGAGTGCACACAGACCTAGATTTGCTTCAGCATTTTTTTTTTAAAGACCATTTCTGTATCTAATTCTAATGGTCACTCTTAGTGTAATTCATTTGGCTGTTTATGTGTGCATATGTTTGCTGATCTTTTCGTTTATCCTTATGTTAATACCAGGTTGTGTTAACTGTCAAAGCATTATTGTTTTATTTTTAAATCTAGTCATTTAAGTCCCTCAATCATGTTCCTCTTCTTCAAGATCACTGTGGCTTCTGAGGTCCTTTGCATTTTCATAAACTTTTAAAATTAGCTTGTCAGTTTCCGCTAGTCTCAGGAACAGTTTCAATTTAAGAGACTAAAATGATATACCTGCTTTAGGTAATGTGTGACCCTGGATTGAATGCTGAATTTTGGTAGCATATTATCGTAAATTCATTATTAGAATACTTGGCATGTTTGAAGAGGGACTGTTTATTTTAATGTTAAATATAATTATATTATTGTTTCTTTAACTTTATAATTATACTATGATTATATTAGACAATTTTCTCGTTTTTAGGTTATAGATGCTGAAATATTTATTTGGAGGTACAAGTTGATAAAATGTCTATAAATTGATAAAGGTAATTTTAATACATATACTACATGCCAAAATAGGTATGACAAATATCATATGCTTCCAGAAGTATATAATCAATAAAGAAAAGATGAACAGGCAAATATAAAAATGAGCAAAATGATTGAATAGGTATTTCACAAAAGATGATACCAAAGTGGCCAATTAGCATATATATAATAAGGTGCTCAACTCATTAGGGAATGCAGATTTTTTTTTTTTTTAAGATTTTATTTATTTTTTGACAGAGAGAATGAGAGAGAGAGAGCACATGAGAGGCGGGAGGGTCAGAGGGAGAAGCAGACTCCCCGCCAAGCAGGGAGCCCTATGCGGGACTAGATCCCGGGACTCCGGGATCATGACCTGAGCCGAAGGCAGTCGCTCAACCGACTGAGCCACCCAGGCGCCCAGGAATGCAGATTTAAACCACTCAAACACCAGAATGACTAGGAGTAAAAAAATAAATAAATAAATCCCAAGGGGAAGTGATGACATAAACAAACTGGAACTTTCACAGATTCAGGATGAACTACAAATGCTAGAAACATGGAAGGAGGCTTATCTGGAAAAATACAATATGCCTTGATGTTAGAAGACTGAAAATTCGTCAAAGATTAAATACCATCCCAATCAATATCCCTGTGTATTTCTTTTATGTCATTTTGAAATAATTTTAAACTTTCAGAGGGTCACTCAAATTGTTCAAAGAACTTCCATACACCATTCAGCAGGATTTACCAATTATCGATGTTGCCAATTTGTTTTATCACTCTTTCTGCTTGTACAGATTTCATATTATGGCAGAACCATTTCAGTGCTGTCATTACTTTCAGGACGTTTCCCTTCTTGAGCTCTACAGAAGGTCTGAAGTATTTGCAAATGCACAGTAAGTTGGCAATAACTGAAATCTAATTTCTGTTTCCTGCTGATGGAATCTGTTCAGTTTCTTAGCCCTCTTGCTGATATTTTCTTGAAAGTATTTTGGAGCTGGATCTTGAGCATATGAAGCTTAGACATCAACTTGGAGGGGCACCTAGGTGGCTCAGTTGGTTAAGTGCCTGCCTTCAGCTTAGGTCATGATCTCAGAGTCATGGCATCGAGCCCCGCATAGGGTTCCCTGCTCAGCGTGGAGTGTGCTTGTCCCCCTCCCTTTGCCCCTCCTCCTGCATGTGCTCTCTCTCTCAAATAAATAAATAAAATCTTAAAAAAAGAAAAAAAGACATCAACTTGGAGATGCTAGCAGAGATGTGGGGGCTCCATTCCCTGTTAATCCTCCCTATGATTGTGCTCTCCAATTTCTAGACCCTCTGGCAAACCCAAACTCTGACCACAGTCTTCTCAGCCAAATAATACCACTTCTCTCTGCCTGGGCTCTAAATATACTGTCACTAACTCCATAACTGGAAAGTACCCTTAAGGGAAGAGTCTGGTAATGGAATAGGCCACAAAACACATAGCTCAAGGTCATAGCCTTTGCAATACTCCCTCTTTTGATTGGTCATCAGTTTTGCCTGTCTGTCTCCATATCTGTTTGTTTCTGTCATGTTTTCACAATTATTCCCAGTGGGTATATTTGTCTAATTCAGCTAAATACCAAGATTGCTTTTGAGAAGCACTTCATAATGTGAATGCAGTTTCAGGCACCACTAAGGCTCATAACATTGTAAGATTTAAGTATTTTTCCAATGTGCCTATTCAAAATAAGATATGCCTATTATTTCTTTTATTATTATTATTTACTTGAGAGAGAGGTGAGCGAGAGAGTGAGAGAGAGAGAGCACCAGCGGGGATAGGGAGAGGGACAAGCAGACTCCCCACTGAGCAGGGAGCCCGATGCAGGGCTCGATCCCAGGACCCCGGGATCATGACCCAAGCCGAAGGCAGATGCTTGACTGACTGAACCACCCAGGTGCCCCAAGATATACTTACTATTTCTGTGTCATTTTTTTATTATATTAGGAAGAACTTTCAGTGTTTTTTATCATAGGTGATAGTGTGAATGGATTCCTTGCTGTCATATGTCACTCTAAAGGATAAATCATTGGTATTTTGACATTTTCTACCTTTTTAAGAAACATGGTGGTTCACTCTTTCCTTCTCAGCAAAAAACTCAGACCTTCAAATGAAAATCTGCAGTGGCCATTTTTAAACATTTTCTATTCATTTCTTGTCTGGACCAGCAAGTCTGTTATAGGGTTATACTTCTGCTCTTCCAGTCGCAGCATCTCCAATGCCTTATGAGATCAGTGATTAGTGACCCTTCTTTCCAGGGCAATTTTGAACACCTCCACTCATTCCATCAATACATCAGTGAGAGTGTGAGGGCAAGAACTCAGGTGTCACTAACTAGCCTTTATCTTTTGAACTATCTAATCTTTCATTCTACTATATATGTAACAGAATTATGTAAAATAAATGTCAACATCGTCATTTTGTTTTTACTGCATTTTATAAAAACCCTTCTTATCTATCCAGATGGTTTACTCTTTGAATTTTTTTTTTTTTCTTATAGTTCAGTGCCTGGCACATATTAGCACGCAGTTCAATGTTAGTTTTAACCCAGGTTTTTGAGCACAGGACTGTGATATTATTATCACTATTGCTATCACTGTACTCATTAAGCACAAGAGAGAACTAACCTAAACAAGCAGATATTTTCCAAACCCACTAAACTGTTTTAGTGGAGTTTTACAAAGGGGAAAGATTATATATCATGCCTACTTACTTTTTTTTTCATAAGTACAAAAATTTTCATTTTGCTCATTAAATATGACCTCAACATGAAGACAAGAGCTTAACAAAATGAAGCAGAAGAGACAATAAATTAAGTTTTAAAATATATTATGTAAGATAGGTAAAATTGAGTCATATTAAATAATATAAACATTACATATTAGTTGGCTGATTTTTCGATGTATTTTAAATGGTAAAAATGCATTATAAACTGTTCTGGATCTTAAATTCATTAATGATATTATATTTAAAAGTGAGATCACAATATAAAATTTAAAAAATCCATTCAAAGAAATATTCATTAACAGATATTCCCTAAGTTGTATTAGGGCAGAGAGACAGACAAATTGCTGAAACTTCTTGTTAGAATCATTTGAAAAGCTTCAATCATGGAAGATGTTGAAACTGATGGATAATACTCTATAATTAAATACTTGTAATAAATTTAAATGCAGTCTGTGCTGGGTATCAATGGTTAATATGGCTTGCACTGCTAATCTACAAGGAGCTTTCTTCAGTAAGAGAAACAAGATAAAATAGTTGCCATAAAAGTGATTGCAAGCTAAAGAACAAAAGCAAATGAAATATTTATGCAATCAGATACCTAGCATGACATTTTAAAGGTTACAGACCATGGGTAGCTTAGGTTACCAAATTCTTAAGCCATTCGCTGAAGCCATAGTATAGTGCTAATATAGAGAGCACATTCAATAATCAATTTAAAGCCCATCTCATGACCGGGTATCATTTCAAAGTTGGATAAAAGTATAAGGTTACTATTACCCAGCTGCAGTTAGCAATTCTAAGATTAAGAATCATCATTCTCACTCTTTAGTTTCTTCCTCCTACCCCCAACCTGCAACTAAAGTGCAGAACCAGAAGACATTTTTAAATGTGTGACCATATGCTGTGAGTACTGATAAAGATGCTTTTGATATTTAGCCTGACACGGCCACGGAAAAGCATCTAATATACAAAATAGATTCAAGAAAAACAAATGCATGAGTTTATTCCTCTTCTGTGATTGATCTGGTTATATTAATTTATCTTCCAAACACGTAAGTGTGGTGACATATCTGTTTCTGCTGTAAGTAGTCTCTCAGTGTCTCTCCTCAGCTTTCTTATGTTAAATCTCTAACTGGTCTTATTCCCTCTGATTTTCATTTTGTCTTTCAAATTACCTTTATATACACTTTGAGAGTACTTTTTCTAAATCATGTTATCCTCTTCAAACATTTTTAATGGCTCTTGCCTAGGGAAAAACTCAAATATGTTGAGATTACTGTTATTTTAAAACCATTAACAATAGGGCATTCACTGTTCATAGCATAATCACACCACATTTAGTTTACCATTTAATCCCCACATTTCCACAGTTTATTTATACCTTCCATTTTACTCTCTGCATATGAAATCCTGTTCAAATTTAAAAGGTTTACATTTGATATAGTTCTTATGAGCTGTTTTTCTACCTGCCAGTCAATAGTTACTATTCTCTGTCCTGTTTCACTATATTTTAGTGTTTTTATATCTTCTTATCACACAGTTGTATCTGTGTGTGTGTGTGTGTACATACCCGTGCGTGTGCATGAGTTCTTGTGCTCGTGTATGTTGTGAGTGATTTTTGTGCAGGCTATAAAAGAAAAATTATTTAATCTTTTACATTCCAATGCCCTGGCATGGTGCAGGCAGATGCATGCATGCACATATGTGCACACAAACACACACATTAGAGAAATAAGAACAGCTTTCTCTGTAAAGAGACTAAACATCTTGAGCAAATATCTTAATGAAAGTCCTGTTGTCAAAGTGTATTTCAGCCATTAGTTGATTTTAGCAACATACACAAATAATAAGTTGCATGAAAATGATTCACTCTAAACTCCCTTCTTTTTGACTCACATTTAATAAATTTTGTGCACTGAGAGCACGATGGATAATACCATTTAAAGTTGTTCCTACTGAACAGGTATTTCTCTACAGTTGGAATGAAATAGTGGGAGTGATAATACATTGCTGTAGTTAGCAGTCCCCAGAGTATATAATTGCCTCTTGAAAATGATGTGTTCAAGGCAATAACCTTCATTTGTACTCTAGGAGATATAATATGACCAATGAGTGAATCCTAATTTTCTCTCATGTCATTTCACTCCTGGTAATATGTGCTTCATCTTGACCATTTTCATGGTAAATAATGCTGGAATCATACAGTACACATTCTCTTTTCTGACTTTGTGGTCAAGGCTAGAAATAGAGGCTCCCATTTTAGCTTTGCATAAACCCGAAAAGAAGCAGAGTTTGCATTTATGTCAAAGAAACTTCATAAAATAAAAGATAGCTGAAATGTGTGAATTGTGATAAGAATGGCCTCTTCTATGTCAGAAGCATTTCTGAGGTTTTTACTGCTAACATTCTTTTCCCCGCTATGGATCAGAAAATTTAAAGGAAATGGAAGTTTATGTTGGTATTCAATTTGAATTATTTGTAAAGATCTCAGGACCATTTTTATTATATTCACACTAGACATTTGAATCACTGTAGGACTTGCAACATTTATGAGAAAAATCATCTTATTTACATGTATATACAGGTATACAAGACAAGGTCAAATTTGCAAAGTGAGTTTTTTCTCAAATAAATAAGATCTCGTCCATGTAAATCAATGGAAAGAAAATTCAGTGAAGGCAGAGAAATGAAGGTTCTGATCATGAATGCAAAAACTTCAGGATGTACTCACTTATTCTATCATATTTCTTTGGAGTTCTTAAAATGATTTAGTTATTTTCTATATTTATTTTAGATTAACAAGCTTGGTAAGTATGATGTAACTTGAAGAGCAAAGCTTAATCATGAATATCCAAGCAATGCAATATTGGAAAAACCATTTATATGAATATGGAACCACATATATCATGTGTATGTATATATATTAACCTCACTGAGGTTATTTCTCTTCACACATTTCTAAGGTTGGGTGAGTTCCTAGAAAAACAATAAATAAATTGATGAGGATTTATTTTACTGTTAAAACAGTGTGTTTTATGTTCATTTCTTCACTAAGCTATTTGAAAAAGTTTAATTGATTAGTAAAAACTTTAAGTTCAGTAACTATAATTTAAATTGTATGTAGTATAAAGAAAAAGACAATGACTATTTAGTTTTGTGACATTTCCATACAAACACCTGACATCCCTCAAATTACTAGAATTCAAAAGTTACTTCACATTTTAAAATTTATTTTAATTAAAAATTTAAAAAGTATCATTAAAATTTTTCAATGATTTAAAATTGGTTTTTATGAAATTTTGAAACTCACAAGACTTATTTTTAAAAAGGCATATAAATATGCATGTATACATATATTATATACATATATATAATTTCTTTTTCAATCTACTAGTGAAATCAGCAGACCAAGAAAAATAAAAGTCTAGGATTCTTGATGTCAGAAATAAAACAAGGAAAAGAGAATTAAAAGAAATAATAAGCATAAATGTCAAGAGAAGGAAATTTTGAATTTTTAAGTATCAATACAATCCAATTAAACTCTACAACTAGGTATCGATATCTGTTAGTTTTAGACACTATGCTAGGATATCTCAGGCTTGCAGTGAATGTTTACAAGAATCACATAGTCCATGGGCGCCTGGGTGGCTCAGTTGGTTAAGCGACTGCTTTCGGCTCAGGTCATGATCCTGGAGTCCCTGGATCGAGTCCCGCATCGGGCTCCCTGCTCGGCAGGGAGTCTGCTTCTCCCTCTGACCCTCCCCCCTCTCATGTGCTTGCTCTCTCTCATGCTCTCTCTCTCAAATAAATAAATAAAATATTAAAAAAAAAAAGAATCACATAGTCCAATAGCAATGGGAGTAGGAGCATACATACAAAAGAAAAAGCTATTTTTTTCACTCTAATTTATTATACTGATATTTCAAAAATTTTAAATGATTATCATTATGAAAATTCTTTTCTGGCCAATTAACATTAGAACAGATTCTCCACCCACAATAGTAAAGATAATATCAAAACAAGAGTGAAATGCAGTTCTTTTTCAATGAGCCTTGTACAAATGAAAAAGCCTGATACTCGGCATGAGATTTTGAAGTACATTGTAGCTATAAGTATCCAAAGCTAACACAAAATTAAAATAATAGTTAATAGTTGATACCGCAATTCCCCCACTACAAATTTGCCCAGGACATATATTCTTAGACATATATGAAGATATATGGACCAGAGTATTCATTATAGCACTTGATATAATAACCAATGACAGCAAAGGAACCAGACTAAATATCCATTCAGTGAAGATTACTTAAACAAGAAAAACAATTCCTTCATTGTGGAAAACAAGTACATGAAACTATATAAAATGATAGGAGAAGCTATCTGAGATAAATCAGTAAAAAATTTTGAAAAAGTGCAAGAGATTTTAAGTTTCAGGAGGATAAACAACATCGGTCAATAGTTACATATTTATACCTCTGATATATTGGACTGTGTTTCAGGTCAGTGAGGTGAGGACAGATGGAATCTTTATATTTACTTTGGTTTACATACTTGTCTAGTATCTCCATTCTTTATAATTTTCATGTATTGCTTTTATAGGAAGACAAAGTACTAACACTTCTAATTTGCATGGCATGAAAACCTGTCCAGGGGCGCCTGGGTGGCTCAGATTGTTAAGCGTCTGCCTTTGGCTCAGGTCATGATCCCAGGGTCCTGGGATCGAGCCCCACATCAGGCTCCTGGCTCAGCGTGGAGCCCGCTTCTCCCTCTCCCTCTGCCTCTCCCCCTGCTCATGCTCTCTCTCTCTCTCTCTGTATCTCTGTGTCTGAAATGAATAAATAAAATCTTAAAAAAAAAAAAAAAAGAAAACCTGTCCAGACTTGACCCCATCACTCTCTTTAAATTCTAGCCACTACCCCTGCCAAAGGTTAAACTCCTGACCAGACTAAAATAGTTATTGCCTTCAAATCATGTCATGTTCTTATACCTCTGGTCTTTTATAAATGGTTTATTCTTTTTTAAGTGTTCTCAACCAACTCCTCCCTGTTTGGTTCGCCATTTACTTAATATTATACCTATTCATCTATCAAAACTCACCTCATACACCATCAATTCCAGAAAAATTTCCCTCAAATCTCTCCAGGTTTCTTCTCTTTTCTGAACATACTTCTATATGTACTCTAATAATACCATTTTATATTTCCTTTGTTTGAATACCTAGCATTCCATTCAAATGTAAATCCATTAAATTAATGTTATTTTTATCTCTCAGGTACAATGTATTGCATAGTTGATGGTACACAGTGGGTCTATAATTTGTATCTAATGAAAAGTAAAATACAGATGATACAAAATAAAAGAGTTTGAAAAGTATGGATGTAATGTAAAATAGGATGTGAATACCTCTAGCTGTTTATCCCTAGTAGAATATAAATTCCATTTAGCAGGCATTTTTGCATGTGTGGTTCATTGCTATATGCACAGTGCCCAAAAAAGTGCCTGGAATATATTTTGATACTAAACAAATGAACACATTCATAAGCACTCTTTCTGAGGAAACTTATAATTCGAGTAATTAAATAACTTTCTCAAGGATTTTGATTTATAATCAATTTAAATTTGGATAGATACAGTTTTAATTTCCAGAGAAACAGTCCAACAGGACTTGGTCTTGAATCTTTTTTGTTGTTGTTGTTGTTGACTTGGTCTTGAATCTTATGAGCAAGGCTACTCCTTTAGAGAAACTTACTCAAGTAAATATAGTGTTTGATGACACTGACAGGAATTAACTTACCAGGGCAACAAGTATAGGGAGAGAAGACAAGAGAAAAGAATACTAGAAAAGACAAGACAACAGAGGAGGACTCTAAGACAGAAACTAAGGAATGCATATATTTTCAGAGCAAGAGTCAGAAAAATACAGATAAAGCCAGGCTCTGGGAGAACCAGAAAAATTCAATATTGCAAAGCTCAAGCAAGGATAATTTGCAATGATTACGTAGTTAAATGATGTCACAGTGATGTATTTATTTAACTGGGCTAAGAGAAATACTGGGTTTGTTAACTATAAAAGAACATTTCGATTTTGTGGGTAGAAGCTAAATTGTGAAGAACTCTCTTGGGAATATTAGAAAAGTAAGTGGAGAAAGTAGAGACTCTCTCATTTATTGTAGGAAAAAAGAAAAGGAAAAACAAGTGGTAGCTTTACAGAAATTAAATATTTTGTTCTTTGGATGGATAAGTGGAAGAAATCACATGATTTATGTTTAGAAGAATAATCTGAATATGGATTACATCTTAGATGGTTTCCTACAACAGCACATCCTGAGACTGAGCTTTGTATGAAGATCTATCAAGAAACACTCAGAAACAGAACCACAAGAAAGTAAAGATACAGGATTGGACAGAGGAAGTTGAACAGTAACATGGGATGGGTTAGCCTGGTGATGGGTATTAAAGAGGGCACGTATTGAATGGACCAGTGGGTGTTCTACATAATGAATCATGGAACACTACATCAAAAACTAATGATGTAATGTATGGTGATTAACATAACATAATAAAATAAAATTTAAAAAAAAATGAACAGTAACATGGTACAAAAACCAATCCCATGAAGAGTTCTAGATCTGGAATTGCCCTTTAGAACTACCCCAAATTGAAACAAGGAATGTGGGACTTCGTACTGTGAATCAAGCATTGCCTGTGGGGAGCCCCAAGGAAAGGGTTTATACTTTGGTGATGTGGTTTCCTTTCACTGAGCTGCAATAACAATAGAATTTTACCAGTGACCTGGGAAAGAGTGCCCTAGTTCTTAAGAGGAGAGCAGGTGATCAGAACATATAGGTTTACAGCACTAAATTCAGCTGGCAAAAATAGTATATAATATGATTTAATACTAGAGTATATAGGTTTAAGGCCACCAAAAAGATTTATAGAGTTGTTTAACATTTTAACTGCTTATGAAAATATAAAATGTTTTGCTTTATTTTATATTGTCATAGAATTAATTTAAAATCTAATTTTGTTGTTGTTACTGCTGTTGCAATGCTTTTGAATCAGTTCTACATAGAACATGGGAGAAAATGAACCAAAAAATCTAGTACTCTGGCTCTTTCTGTCACTAGGGGATAAACCCATGAGTTCAGTTTCTAGTTGTTCAATTACTGTCACCTGCTCATAAAGCTCATAAGTGTATCACCAACTACAAAAGAGAGATATTTTATTTTAATGATGTAATAGGAATACTACTTTACAGATATAGCCTAGAAAAGTCAATCCAATGCTGGATGTTTTAGTTATAAGAGACTCCATTTTTTTTTTTTTATAGATTTACAACTGTTCTGTTAAAAAGGAGTATCGTGGGTAAAGGATATTATAACAGTCTCTAGTAATTGATTCATCTATTCATTGTCTGTCCCAGTAAAATCACTAGGAGACCAATAAGAATTAAAGTTATTAGCTGGAAATTCTTACCAAGGGAATAAGTGATTGGAATTTTGCTGGATCAGAAGCTGTTCTACTTACCACTCACAAAAAAATTACAAGGCCTCAATATAATGGCATTGAGAAAATCTATTTGATTCATGAAGGTGAAATTCTTTTACTCAATCAACACACTATTTTTCTGGGAATAGAAAAAGATTAATGGAGAAAAAATAGCACATAATTTATAGTTTCATATATTTTATGACTTTGATTCCTGTGTATTCATTGAGAAAGGATATGCCATAACTCAGTAGACCAAATTTCTAGAGAGAAGAAATAACTGTTTCCTTGTGATGCTCTTAGAAGTTTGGCTTTACTGAAATACGGAATTTAAAAATATTTCTCAATCCTCATGTTCTAAAATGTGTGTGCGTGTGTGTGTGTGTGCATGTATGAATCATCATAGAGGTTTTCTCTGTGTGGAACATAAGCTTTATGAAAAGAATCTTTCCCTGAACAAAACAATAAAACAAAACACAATGACAGCTCTATTACAAAGCTTGTGAAACTACGATTTACAATTTCTTGATTACATTTAACATGAGTACTCATACCTTTTTTTCCTTTTAATGTAAAACTATAATATTAATGCTTCCATGAACCTTGAATATAATTTGGCAAAAAGCTCTTCAATTTAGTGAGATGGATTAAATGTCTTTTCCAAAATCATACTAGTATTTATTCAGAAAGATTTTCAAACTCCTAATCAGTGCTATTTCCTTATAATAATCTTTAAGTTCAAGTTAAAGGCACATTTTCCCATATTCTTATTTTATTATTCAATTAACATTCATTGAATTACCGAATCTCTGGGAGTAACTTTGCAATGCACATTGAAATAATGTATTATTTTATAAAGAGTAACAAAGACATAATCACCAATCTGCACTAATGGTCAGGGATACATGGTAAGAGTCAATTTGCATTTGTGCCCATCATTCTAGAAAAAAATATATACAATAATGAAGTTAACACTTCCAGATTTCACTTATTTGAGAACCTTTTGAAAGGACGGTAATGGTGCTAATTGATTGATTTATTTATTCGTTTGGTGCTGATTTTATCCTATTATGTTCTGGCTGGGTTCAAAACTCAGCAATGAACAGTTGCCGTTAGCCACACACTAGGAAACAGAATTGGCATTCAATGTCTTTGTGCTTACCCTTATTTTTTCTATATACTTTGATAGAGTCTGAGATATAAATGACATATCAAAATTAACTTAAAAGTCCAGCAGATAGCTTATCACAGGGGATTAAAGCCAGAAGCTGATCCACTGCTAAACTATAAAGGAATGTAAATTATTCTGATACTATTTTATTTTCTACATATTCCTCTAAGCAAAGCAAACACTATCCTTGAAAAAGAACAAAGTCCAAATGCTATATATTGAAGATCATATCACTACCAGTAGTTCTAAGTAATCAATTCCAATATGATTTAATTCTGAGTTCTGATCAATTGTCACTGAGTATTTTTGTGTATTATAGTAATTGTTTTTGCAAATAATAGTAATTTGGGTAATTGTTTAACTTCTTTTATATTCTCATGAAATCACTGTGCAGATTGATTTGTTCAAAGAGAAGAGATTATTTTTTTCTTTTGGTAGGAAAATATATTGACTTAGCTGTCAGGACAGTTCTTTTTATTAAGAAAATAGTTTTTGTTTACAAAATATTTGATAAACTGATTACAGAGTGAGATCTTTAGAGCAGAATCTAAATCAACGAAACACACTTAAAAGGATAAAGTTTGGGGTTTTTGTCCTGCTGATGGGTTGTCCAACAAAGGAGGATAGAGATCAGGGAGATTATTGGTGACAGGAGGCTACCTGTTTTGTGTGGTGAAGAATCAGTAAAAGTCAGAAAGAAAACCTTGGGTATGATAGAAAAAAGGACTTTAACGTAGTGAACACATAGTGAGTGCTAGCTTTCTGTGTAGGGGTCAAAGTGACTGTGCCCGGGCTTTTATATAATAAATAAATCTACTGTCCTCTTAGCTGTTTTTGGTTGGTTTTGTTTTATAATGCATTTTACTCTGTTATTACGATAAGTCCGATTTTGAGTAACTATCAATGATGAAATGTTATAGTACGTTGTATGTGTTTTCTGAAATCAAGTAATAAGAGAGTTAAAAAAAAATGAAAGTGAGACTGACAAATTTCTGATAATACAGAACTTGAGAATGAAAAACAAAAAGAAAACAATAACAAAAAACCCTGGTCTGTTTATTTGCTTTGATAATATTGAAGGTTTTATTTTCGTATGCCCCAAATAATTAAGTATATAAATAAGAAGATCATTATGCCAAAATGAGAAATATTCTGCATTGAGGTACCTTTATAATCTTTCACATATGAAATGATACTAACCCTTGTCCCTTTTGGGACAAAAATAAACAGAAAACACTAAAATAAGAGGAGCTGCCATAAAGAAGAAAACATTTTCAGAAGATGGTAAAGAAGTTTCTGCTTCCTCATTAGGCTTTTCAGCCAACATCTGTAATGAAAGTCAGTATCCTGAGTGGTTCTAGAGTCTCTTGGTGATTAGGATCAGTTAGAGGGTTAGTCTTCAGTGTGACCTAGCACAGATTTTGCACTCAACTGCCTCCCTTGTTGCTTTTGAATCAGATTCAATAAATAAATAAATAAATAAATAAATAAATAAATAAATAAATAAATAAATATCTCCTCCAATAAAATAAAAATAGTACATGGATCTGTTAGTGAATATGTTGGTTGGTTCATTGATTAGTTTGGTTGGAAATTAAGTGGGTTAACAGTTTTCCTATTTTCTTCACTTAAAAAATTACATCTGGGATGACTTGGAAAACATGCAAGAGAAGAGTAAAAGTGACAGAATATAGGCACTTTTGGTAATTGTTTAGCTAATGGAGAGCGCTTTGGATTTTAATAGTACAGCAGAAGGGGGATTTGTGCAGTTTTATCTAAAATATCAAGGTCTAAGCATACCAGCTGATACCCAATTTACAATTGGAGCTATAATATACATTTGAAAATTAATGTCACCTAAATGACAAATTAAAATATTCAAAGCTTCAAAAATCATATGAATTTTCTTCTCTTCCTATCTACCAGTTATTAAAACCATGCTACTTTTTAGTTTGTTTTCTAATTGAACTATGAATATTTTCCAGAGATTTTTGTTTGAAGTAACTTGTTTTCTTTTATGTTGAGAAAATTTATAAATGCCATTCTAAACAAAAAGCCTCCTGTACCATAATTATATTATTAATTTATTAATATAATTATACTATTAATTATATTATTAATTGAAAATCTAATATGATGTCTAAACTTTTCAGTTGTTTTATGAATGACACATGGGTGGTAAACTCTTTGTGTTCATGCATGAATTATCTTGATTTTATCCTCACATTTAGTTAATAATTTTATTGAGTATGGAATTCAGTTTCAAAATAATTTGAACATGAACATAAGCATGCACAACAATGAATACTCATTTATCTATGACAAGTCTACTGTTTACATAATGCATACTCCCAGGCAAGTGATCTCCTCACTGGAAGCATTTAGGATGCCTTTTCTTTATGTAGTGTTGTGAAAGTTCATGATAACAGAAAAGAAAGAAAATCAATTTAAAGAGGATCCAAATTATTGTTTCATCACTTCATCTTCCTTTAACTTTTTGTGCAAGTATTGCTAACATAAAATTAACCAATTTGACATACATAATTCGATGGAATTTAGTTCATTTTCAATGTGCAACTATCACTTCTAACTAGTCCCAAAACATTTTCATTACCCCAGAAAGAAAACCCATATTCATTAAGCACTTACTCAGCAGTCTCCCTGCCTCCAGCCCCTGTCAACCACTAATCTATTTTCCATCTCCAGAAATTTATCTATTCTGGATATTTCATATAAATGTAATCATATACCATCTTTTATTTCTGGATTCTTTCACTCAGCATAATATTTTTGAGGTTCATTTACTCTGTAGCACATACCAATATTTTGGGTTTTTTTTTTCTTTTTATAGTTGAGTAATATTCCATTCTATGAATATGCCACATTTTGTTTATCCCTTCATACATTAATGGATCTTTGGTTCCACCTTTTTGCTATTGTGAATAGTGCTGCTATGAACATTCATGTATAAGTATGTTTTTCAATACCTAGAATCTATGACTTCGGTACATTTATGTGGCAAAAGAGAATTGAGGTTGGTAATCAGCTCACCTTGAGATGGTTTTGGGGGGCATAGGGAGGGAAAGAGGGAGGGAGGAAGAGAGAGAGAGAGAAGGAGAGAGAGAGAGAGAAGCACAAAAGTTTCAGAGAGCTACCATGTGAAAATCACTTGACCTGCTATCGCTGGTTTTGATGATAGAGGAGGGGCCTATGAGCTAAGGAACCAGGCCGTCTCTAGAAACTTAAAAAGGTGAGGAAATAGATTCTCCCTTAGAATTTCCAGAAGGGAATGTGACCCTACTGATATCTTGATTTTAGCCTGATTAGACCTGTCAGACTTCTGACCTAGAGAACTGTAAAAGCCAAAGATAATAAATTTGCGTTAGTTTAGGCCATTGAGATTATGGTAAATTGTTAGAGCAGTGACAGGAAATTAATGCAAAGTGTAATTAAGGGCTTCTGAATATTGTAACATTTAGCCTGCCCTTGAAGAGCTATCAGAAATTAATACTGCAAAGAAGTGAGGGGACGACATTTCAGATAGTGAGAGCTAATGTTTGAAAAGAGAGATGAAGCCAACAGCTAAAAAGAAAAAGAATAGTTGAGGAATGAGAGATCATTGATGTTTGGTTTTAGTTTACAGTGAGTATTTTACAGCTCATTATGAACATATTCTAACAATCCAATATAAACTGTTATTTAAATTGAATTTTATGATGACATACATTACATAGCCAGCATCTGATTTTATGAAGTTTTGTCACTGTTATTATAATTTAAAAACTATCATTTATTTTTCTCTCTTACATCACAATTTTTTCCCATTAATATTTTGTTTTTATTTATACAGAGAAAATTAAACAAAGTCATTGCTTAATTCATAAGAAAATAAAGTACACATGAGACATTGAAGATAATTTACCATTTAGAAAATGAGAGAAGTTGTACTGTTCGTGATGTGTAGGTTGGGCCTCCTGGGGATAGCTGCGATATTGACAGTAAGTGCTGTGATGGATATTCTATTTTCCAAAGTCAATTCTGCTTCAAAATTTGGAAGGTAAAACTTATGTGGATCATCTAGGAGGAAAAGAGCCACAAGGGATGGATGCCCAAACCAATCTAGAGCCAGTGTCCCTGGTGGGGCTGGTGCCTCTAGAAATGGGTAGTAAGAGACACAACACTGGACATCTGCTTACTTTTGGCCTCCCTTGGCCTTTAGGGAAGAGGCTTGTTTCCTATTGAAGACTCAGTATGTCAGAGTGCCCTCCCCTTAATAACTGGGCTCAAAGGAAAATTTTGGACAGTACTGATAAAGCAGCAAAACATCAAAATATTTTTTTATCTTCACCACAGGAGGGGGATTTTTAAAATCCAAAGAGTGATGGTTTAGTGTTTCAAGAATGGGAAAAATTGGGCAGTTACCAAAGGGAAAAGCTCTAAGTTTTTCAGAAATCCAGTTAGATAATTAATATTCATAATTGATAATTAATCACAAATGAAGGAAGCTGTAGTGAATGTTGTTAATTGGAATTTAGGTATTTATAGAAAAGAATGAACAATGATAAGTCATCCTTCCACAATAAAATTCTAACATGACCTTAAACAAGATAATTAATCTGTCATTCTAAACCGAAGAGTTTGTGATCAATTGTATTGAAATCTATGCTGAGAAAAGAAAGCGAATGCAGGTGTAGTTCAGTGAGTGAGGAGGAAAGTAATGACTAGATAAATTTGGAGAGGTAGAAAGAGGCAAGGTGAGGTGGGTTCTTGAAAGCCATGGTAATCTATTGGTTTTCTTTGTGTTTTGTGTTTATTTTATTATTATTGATATGTGTGTGTATGCGTGTGTGTGTGTAATCAAGTGCAATGAAAAGCCATGGATGCGTTTTAAGCAGGTGATTAATATAAACTGATTCTATTTTGAAAAGAATCAGTCTGGTTGTTGTGAGGAACATGGATTCTAAGGGAGAATGAGATTCAAGGAGACTGAGTAGGAGGCCACTGAAGTAATTAAGGTGGTAACAGTTCTGGCAAAGATAAACTAAGCTGAACTAAGATATTAACAGAAGAGTTGAGACCATAATAAAGAAAAAATAACTTTAATATGATCCATCATACAAAGGATAGCACTATTTACCACAGTGGAAAAAGCAAGGTGAAGAGATGAGTAGTGGATAGCTCAGAGAGAAAGAGAGAATATTGTTTGGCCATATAAAGTTTTACTTTATTATTATTTTTTTGAAGATTTTATTTATTTATTTGAGAGAGAGAGTGAGAGAGAAAGAGATCACTAGCAGGGGGGAGCGGCGGGCAAAGGGGGAAGCAGACTCCCCACAGAGTAGGGAGCCCAATGCGGGACTCCATCCCAGGACCCTGGGATCATGACCTGAGCTGAAGGCAGAGGCTTAACCAACTGAGCCACCCAGGCGCCCTGGCCATATAAAGTTTTAAATGGCTTATTTGACATACTGATAGGTATAAAAGGCAGGCATTTAAATATTACATTTGAAAAGACAGTGGAAAAATTAGGGATGAAGATACGTATAATTTGCACGTGAAGTCACTTGACTAAATAAACTACCGAGAAAGAAAGTATAAATAGAAGACAGGGACAAGGACTCTTATTGTATAATGATAAATTCATTAAGGTGGTATACATGACAATGTCTAGGAAAGAATGCTTTGTGAGTGCACTTGCAGTATACTGGTGCATAAGTTTTATTTTTAATAAAATTTTTGAAATATAACAGAAAAAAATTAATAGAATAATAGTTACAATTTCAAATTTACTCCATAACAATTGAGCCTAAATTATATAAATTATATAATGTCTTAATATATGTCAAGTTACTGACTTACTAGGTTTTCTAAAAAAGAATGTTTGATATATTACTAAGTATGAACTTTAATCTTTTCCAATAAAAATGAGGAAATATATTGCAAAATTATAAAAGCTTTTATAAACACTGGGATTACACTGAATGAAGAAGCTACCACAGGCAGTATCTTTAATGCTGAGACTACATAGAATATCAATTATATAACATGCTTCCTAACTATATATTTATTGTAATATTCTTTACTGTTTTTAAAACCTCCTTACTATTCAACTTTGTTCTCTCCTTAAACTGTGTGTTCTTTAGGAAATGGAGACGTTTTGGTTTAATATGAGAATCAGTCTTAGAACAACAAAATTCCTAGGGATTTTCTTTTCTTTTCTTTTAAATTGAACCTATGTGTTGAAGATGAAAGTTTGGAGAGGACTTTTGAACCAAGGAAAAAGGTATCTGTGGGAACAGCATTAGGATATCTCTGATTAAGGAATTATACGTAATTGTTCTTTCCTTCTGAGCTAAGACGAATGACTGGGAATTGTCAAATCAGACTTGCATTGATCAGACATATTACCCAATATCAAGCCTTACTAATAATTTCAAGGATACATGCAGTCTATAGATGTACATGAAGGAGGGATTCAGTGCAGCAACCCAGATCCCCTTAGGCTGCATCTCCAGCCCATGTCTAAAGAATAGGTCTCTAAGTGAAATGAATACTCACCTGCTTTAGAAAACAGTGTGTATTTAGGTTATGAAGCATCTCCATTTTGTACTCAAATAGCTCACATATACTCACATGGGACATTTTCCAGACAGCATGCCTCATTAATCATGGATTTTTCTTTTTTTGTCATTCATTTAATTACTATAGGCAAACCTAAACCAGAGATAGTCCACTAAAGCATTTAAAAGAGAAGTATTCTCCTCCTACCAAATACTGTTAGTTTGTTTTTAGGACATTTATTCTTAGCATGTTTACACTGAGGTTAGGTCATGTTCACATGCCTTGTTTCAACCTAAAGAGGGTCTCTCTAATAATGCAAAAGAAACACATTCGAGGTAAACTGTTTAACTTTCTAATCTCTATCCTCAGTCAATATCTCCATTTTCTAAGATACATTTTTATTATCTGTTTTATAGTTTGTGCTACATTTTCTACAAAGATTAATCTTACTAACAACATGACAATGAATGGGATTTGACTCATCGATTTTAAATAGGAATTTCCTTTGCAAATCTTGTTAAACATGATGATATCCCCTTTGAGTTGTTTTAATATTCTTTTGTCAGTGTAATTACTCTTATTTCCCTAGTGACAAGAGCCATTTGAACTTTTCATACATTGATGTAAGCCCTTATTGAATGTGTAATTTTCATAAAGCCAACTTTACTTCCTTCTCTGGAAAACCATTTTCAGAGTCCTTTCATCAAGTGGTGGCTTCAGTTTAGATCATAAAATATTTTCTCCACCTGGAGAATTATTATTTACACAAGTCCAGTTCTGATTTAATTCTCTAAATCATGTGTTCATCATATAGCTCTGTCAGAGAGATTAATGTAGTAATTTCCCTATGTACCATACCCTCTGACTGACTGAGATGGTGACCAAAGAACATTATTCTGTGAATTCTGGGTTACGTTTGGATTTGTGGACATAAAAACGTTCCAGTTACCATTGTTTAGGAAAGGGTTTGGGACTCTGGCTTTTGGGTGTCAGCACTGAGCACTGCATCTCCTATTCCCCCCGTATCCAGTAGAGCTGACTAAATGTTGCCCTTTATTCAAACTCAGTGAATTGCACCATAGTGAAGACCCTTTTTTGTAATATTCAGGCCATCAGAAAACGATGATAAAAAACACACTTCTTTGTGATGGCCCCACTATTACTTAAATTTAATATATTTTAAGTATTTAAATATATATAATATATTTAAATATAATTTAATTTATAATTTAAATTTAATTCACACAATTGAACTTCCTGTTTGTGTCTCTACGCCACAGTCATCGACCTTTAAAAGCATCAGAGATTATGATATCTGGTAGTCTTTCCTTGTAATGAATAAGCTCTCTGTAATAAATAAGCTCTCTCGTCGATAGCTCTGCTAAGGTTATTATTAAATTAAGCCATATAATTAGAGCTTTGTCTTCTCTCAAGCCCAATCTCTAGCCATCGCCACTCTCCTGGAAAAGAGCATTTTCTAATGTCCCTATTTGGATAAGCAAGATGTTTTCATCATGCTGACAATCTTCTAGGAATGTTATTTTAATCCTACTCAATATCCAGGTGAGCTTCTAACATACCCACCAAACATTTAAAACAGTGGGGCCAGTGCTTACAAGTCAGCACATACGTTTTTGCCAGAGAGTAATGAGCAGGAGTTCATTATTTCTTCTGTGGAAATAATAAGTCCTGAGGTTTCTCCTTCCACCCACCAATGATCATCATTAGCTCTGAGAGGAATAACTAAAAGTTTATTCTCTTGCTCTGAGATGCCCACTTGGAAATTGCACAATTGCATTCCTTCCTGGTACAGTAAATCTTTTTATGATACCTTTTCCATTTGGTGGTGTGTCTCCCATTTCTATTTATTACTTTACCACCTAAGGTTGACTTTTAAACTTAGCAGGCATGTTATTTACCTACAGAGCTGGTAATAAAAGCTGCTTTATTAACACTTCTTATCCACCCCTGACCCCAGCTCTAGGCAGATTTGGGCTTTGACAGGTAGAGAATATTGGACAAGCCCTGCTGTTTGATAATGAAATTGCATTTATAGGTAGCCCTAATTAGGCCACAGGGGTTGATGTTATGACATCCCAAAATACCTTTAAAAATATGCACTGGTAAAGTCAGTGACATTAAAATTAGGTCTTAGGCATTCTTGACATATACACAGTTTTTAAATAGGTCTGACATCACTAGATGAGGAAGGATGGAAGAAAAAATTTCTTAGATGGAAAGATGAAGTGCTTTGTAATTTCATTTCCCCATGTGTCCATTCCTACCTCTAGAATCTATGAACAATTCTTGTGAAGATCTCACTTTACTTCCTCTCATACTCAAACTTAAGGACATGTTCACTTAAACTATTAAGACAACCCATAGAGACTTTTCAGTCACCTGTTTTGAATAACAATGTTTCAATTGCCTATTGAATAGAGCACTTCTCTGTGTGTAATAAGTACTGTGATATGCTTACAAAATTTATATTTCCTTGATTCTATCTGTAACAGCAAAAAGTCATGTAACTTCAGTAGAAGAAATATACCCCTGTAGTCCACATTGATGGAATTTGCTGTTCTAATCCTTTAAATGTATCCTTTGATGCTATATCTTTTACATGATTAACAAAACTGACCTAAGAATCAGTGTCAGATCCCGATAACATATTTGTATCCCCTAGGGCTGCACATGGAGGTTGTATGGTATGCACGATGCCATGCCCTAGTACTTCGGAACTTTAGCCAGAGCCATTTCAAGCAATTATTTTTCTGTTGATATTGGATGGATTTCTGGACACATTAGATTGCTGGATTCCAAGGGCATTTTTTATCTCCCAGCACATCAGTGACCGGCTAAGCCCCAGCACGTCCTTTCATTTTATAAACCCAAATAGCTAGCTCCAGAAATCTGACTAAGGCACTGTTTTGGCATTCCATGGCCTTTATGAACTGTTATCTGCTTTTATGGTTGTTTAAGGAACACCATTTTATAGTAATTTTAAGTCATAATTTACACACAATAGAAAGTAAAGCTATTCTTAAGAGCTTGATGATGTCACATAGGTTTATATGTACTCATCCACATGCTCACACACTCACACATTAGTGACTACCTCTCAGATCAAGGTATAAAGAATCTCCATCATTTCTGAAAGTGTCATTTTGACTTTTCCAATCAATACACCAATACTCTGATTTATATCATCATAAATAAATTTTGCTGTTTTTAACCCTTATATCAATGAACTCATAAGTATTTTTAAAACTTTTTTAGTCACTGTAAAGTATTTGAGATTCATACATGTTGCTGAATGCATCAGCATTTTGTTTAGTGCTGAGCAGTACTGAATTTTATCGATATGCATAATTTGTTTATCATTTCTACTATTGGTTGTCAGACTATTATAAATAAAACCTATATGAACAAATTTATACAAGTGTTTGAAGGGGGCATTAGCATATGTGGATATATAACAAGGAGTGCATACCCTTGGTCTTAGGTATATAATTTATTTTATTAGAAAATGCAAAAGAATTTATCAGATCATGATACAAGTTACCCTTCAAAGTGAATAGTGTTTTTCACAGCCTAAACTTATCAGGTTAACTTTTAAGTTCAGGTATTCTGGAATATGTGTAGTATTCCCCATTGGGCTTTCATGGTTAAGCATTTTGATGAAGAGTAATGCCATTGAGAACATTCTATATGTTTATTGACTATTCAAGTATCTACTTTTATGAAAGGCCTATTGTCCTTTGACCCACTTTGTATTGGTTGGATTCTTTGTCTTCTGTTTATTGACTTGTAGTATTTTCATATTCATGGAGATGAGTCCTTTGCTATCATATACTCTGCAGGCTATAGCTTGATTTTCACTTTCTTTACATGGACTTTTTATATAACTGTTTTTTGTTTTGTTTTGTTTTTAAATAATAGACTTTACTTTTTAGAGCAGTTTTGGGTTTGCTGAAAAATGGATCAGAATGTGTGGAGTTCCCTCTCCATTAACACCATACAAGGTACATTTGTTACAGTTGATGTTAGCAATATTGTTACCTTATAACTAAAGTCCATAGTTTACAGCAGACTTCACTCTTTGTGTTGTACAGTTCTATGGGTTTTGACAAATGAATGGCCTCCTGTATCCACCATTAGAGTATCATACAGAGTAGTCTGACTGCCCTAAAAATCCCCTGTGTTCATCCCTTCCTCACTCTCCTGAACCCATGGCAACCACTGGTATTTTTATTATCTCTAACATTTTGTGTTTTCCAGAATATCACAAAGTTAGAATCATACAGTGTGTAGTTTTTCAGGTTAGCTTTCACTTAGTAATATGCATTTAACGTTCCTTCATGTATGTTTTTTTAAAAGACATAATTGATATGCTAAAAGTAGAGAGATAGAAAGTGCTCAATAAAACCAGAAAAGGCAGAAAAAGATCAGACAAACAAATAAACAATAAATAAAGAACCAGCTATTCAAAAAATAATTACAAATCTGGTAGATATTAAATCAGCTATAAAATCAAACTTATTTTAAATGTGAAGGTCTAAATACACCAATGGTAGAGAAAGTGGATTAAAAAATACAAAACTCCACTATATGTTGTCTAAAATGAACCCACTTAAAATATAAAGACACAGATAGATTAAAAGTAAAGAGATGGAGGAAGGTATTTCAAGCTAACGGCAATCTAAAGAAAGTTGGAGTAGCTATATGAACTTCAGATGCAGCCAATATCAGAACAAGAACATTAATAAGGGATAAATAGAAACATTACATAATGACAAAAAGGTCAGTCCTCCAAAAAGACAACAATCCTTATTGTGTATGCACCTAACAGCAGAGCATCAAAATACACTGTCTTTTGATGAGTATATTTTAATTTTTTTTAGTTTTATTTTATTATGTTATGTTAGTCACCATACATTATATCATTAGTTTTTGATGTAGCATTCCATGATTCATTGTTTGCGTATAACACCCAGTGCTCCATTCAATACGTGGAGTATATTTTAATTTTTATTAAATAAAAATATTGTTTTTATTATATTTATTATTAGCACCTGATTTTTGTGTAAGAAATATTTCCCTATCTCAATATCATGAATCAAGGTCATGTTTTTTCCAAGATTTTTTTTGTTTCAGCTATTATATTTAAGTCTATATCTCAAATCAATTTTTGTGGATTATGTAAGGTATGAATGAAGTTTCTTCATTTTTTAAATAATGATGATCAATTAAGTTGCTAAAGAATTTTGAGAATTCTTCCACAAAACTGCATGGGCACCTTTTTCTAAACTCAAGGGACTGTGTATCTGTGAGTTTATTTCTAGATTTTCTATTTTTGTTCTCATTTGTCTATTTAATACTTCACTGTCTTATTATTGAAATTATATAATAAGTTTTGAAATTTAACAACATAAGTTCTCCTACATATTTCTTCTTCAAAATTGCCTAGGCTACTCTAGGTCATTTGCATTCCAGGACAATTTTAATTTTAGGTTATCAATTTGTTACAAAAAGTAAGTTACTGAAACTTTGATAGGGATAGCACTGACTCCATATATGATATATAATACAAGGTATTTTATGTATATATACATATATATGTGGGGGAAGATAGACATAATACAGAGCCTATATCAATAGGCTGTGGGCCAGATACTCTGGTCAACTGCAACCCAATTTAATATATAGTATAACCAGATGAATGTTATATATGTACTTGAAAAGAATGCATATAATGGATATCTTGGGTATTGTGCTATACAAATATTATTGGGATTGATTTGGTTAATAGCATTGCCCAAATATTCTATATCTTTATTATTTGTCTTTCTGTTTTCTAATTACTGAAATTATTATGTTAAAATATCCAAATATAGATATCCAAATGAACTTTATATTGATACAGCTGGTTTCATATATATATATATATGTATGTATGCAGATTAGTATTCAGCCATATATTTCATTGTTCTGTCAGCTGACAGGTTCTGAAAGCAACAACCCAATAGCAATAAGCATATCTAGCATTCAGATCTTGATTTCTAATGTCATTCTCCAGTAAAAGGAACCAGGCCTTCTTGAAAAACTGGCTGATTCTAGGACTAGAATAGGAAATATACAAGATGATTGTGGAGTATCTTGTTTTGCCAGAAATTAAGGAAATGCACACACGCAAAACACACAGCAAAGAGGGATGTGGCAAAAGGATGCAAGAGTTGACTGTAAGGGCTCCCAATGGGCAAGCCTGAAAAAATTGGAGCAGTGAAATACAGTGGTATTGGACCATAACCCAAAATATAAAACAAAAAAATCCAAGAGTCCAGACTGATATTAATAAATAATCATAAATAAGTAAACAGGAGAGAATAAAGAGGTCTCCCATGTAGAGCAATTCCAAATGATAACATGAAGATATCCCCCCTTCAAAGAGGTATAACTCCCCACTCCTAAAATGTTGACAGAATATACTGTTCTAAATCTTCTAATTTCAATTATACGTATATAATTATATGCATTCAGCAATGACTAGCCAGATAGTCCTTAGTGAGTGGATGTCTATGTTGCTGAGCTCATGCATAACTTCCATTCCTGCCACCATGGCCCATTTTGTTCATGAGCCCATTAGGAAATGACAGGACTGGCTAAGGATAGAGAGACTGATATACACAGAACAAGTCATCCTATTCACTTGATTAAGATTCCAATCTGCTGAGGTCACCCTTTGGTGAACATTCACATGGGATATAAATACTTTCACGTTTTTTGCATATTCAGAGCGTTGTACCCAGATCTCTCTTTCCCAAATTTCTTTGTCAACAATTTTCCAATAAAGTTTCTTCCGAGTTCCTGAACGTCCAGCCAAACCATTAGTGACCGCTCATGAACTGGTATATAATCACAAATCTGGCCATTTTCTTTCCAAATAAGTGAACAACCAGGTGCACTGATTGAAGTTCTGTCCACTGAGAGGTTTATTCTTCACCACTGTCCTTCAAAAATGTCCCAGAAGGGGACTATAGTGCTACAGCTGTTCACTTTACAGTGATGCCTGAATATCATGCCGAATTATCTCTAAACCAGGCCCAAGACTCTTCTTTTTGTGTAAACTGATTGAAGGAACTCCTCATGAGGCCATAGGTGCAGGCTGGGAAAGAGAAGGCAGTGTAACATGAGTGGGGACCATGGGCATTTGGGCCACTTCTTCCTGTAACTTATGCTTTCAGGACATGAGCTGACCTGATAGCACCTGTTTTGATGACAGGATGCTGCTGTGCACTCAACTTTATGGCTCGTTGGGTCAGATAACATGCAGTTCGGTGATTGCTAGCATAGGCTACAGGGTAAGTTGGTGGCCCATGGTTAAATATTCAGTTTCTAAGGCCCAGGACCAGGCCCAGAGCTACTTCTCAAAAGGAGATTATATTCACAGAAGATAGCTGGTCTCTGCTCCAAAATCCTAAAGGCCTGCACTGCTATTCACCTATAAGAGCCTGTCAAAGGTTCCAAGCAGCATCTCCATCTGCCACTGACACTTCAAGCACCATTGGATCTGCTGGATTATATGGCCCAAGTGGTGGAACAGCTCCCACAGCAGCCCAGACCTATTGCAGAGGTTTCTCACGTGCTGGGTCCCACTTAAAACTAGCAGCTTTTCAGGTGTTTCAGTAAATGGATAGAAAGAACATACCCAAATGAAAAATGCGCTACCTCTAGAATCCAAAGAGGACCACTAGGTATTGTGCCCTTTTTTTTGGTTGTAGGATGGGAGAGATGTAACAATTTATCTTTTACTACAGGATGGGTTCAGGATCCCACTGGGCCCACTATGAGACACACCTCAGATAAAACTCCATCGATCACCTGACTTCCACATACCTCTACTCTGGTTGGCAGATCACACTGATTTTTTGGGTCTCCTGGAATCGGTAACAATTCAGAGCTAGTGTCCAGTAATCCCCAAATGTCTGATTATTTCCTTTTTTTCCAGTACACAGTTACTTTGGTAGAAGGCATAGGTCCATTTGGGGAAGGCCAGGAGAAAGAATAAAAGACTAACAGTATGAATGTTTGGGCATGTACCGGGGACGTTCTTCAAGGGGACTTCAGCATGTCCTTCATTCAAAGGGTCTGCATCTGTAAACTGGCTCAAGTCTGGGGACAGACTAAGGAGTCATGATTCTGTTTTTATGGTTCAAGTTAGCCTTTTGTTTTCTTGACCTTAAACTTTTCTGCTTTTTACAGATCAAATGAGAATTTAGTAGAGTTCCTGTCTATCTATTGCACTTCTGGGAACACCATGATCAACTAGCCAATGTCGTAGGTCTGAGTGAGTCAGACTATTCTGACCACTGCTTTGACTCTACTGTCCTTTATGGTAATCCTGCTACCTTCCTTTGAGCAGTTGAGTGCTGCCACTTGGCCCCAGCCACTCTGGGATCCAGTTACTCCCACTACATTTAGGTATCCCAGTTCAGTGACTTCAGTTCCCATGGTAAGCTATGGCCTACAGAGAGGAGTGATCGCAAAGCTCTTCAGTGATGCTGGGTTCCGACACAAATATATTTCTCCTAGTAGTGGTGAAAGATTTATTTTCTGAACCCTTTCAGTGTGGGTGTATATGTCTTAAAACATCACAGACATAACTTAAATTTTTAGCTTATTTTGCGTGTATATTTTTTTCCAAATTTCTTAAAAACAAATAACTGTACCTGGCAAAACTATGATGGTGTTGATACTGTACAAAAATGATACTGTTGGAAAATAATAGCATTTCAAAACTATCTAGGATTTATTGTATTATCAGGGTTTTATTCAAGTTTAGAAGAGGCAGGTAAGTTACTTCCAGGGAGGGAGGACTACTTGGTACATTGAGAGCTAAAGAAAATAACTATATTTGAGTACTCATATTTCTCTAGGAATTCTATGTGGACTTTGTTCTATAATAGATAAGCAATATTTATAACATTACTACTTTATTTTGTTTTCATTGATCCTATAAAATTGCTGAGTTTTAGGTTCATATATAAGATGTTATTTATATTTAGGTTATGGTATAATAGATTTTACTATTGATTTCTATAAACTCTAAATGTATAATTTAAAATTAATAATGTACATGATAAAAAAAAATTCCAGTATTTTAAGATAGTATTTTTTGTTGTTTTTTCTTAGCTTGCATCAGAAAAGAAGTATTGTGAATTTTCATTCTTAAAATGGAATTGTATAAATACCTGCTTTAAAATGTGTGATTTTTATGTAACATAATTCTCTTAAAATGGCATGTAAATGAACAGAATAAAGAGTATATATAAAATATCAGGGAAGGAATTAGAACAGTTAGGAATAAAATATAAACCTAAATTATAATGATTTTAATATATGAATGACTAAAATACTATCATTTTGTTGCAAGTATTTTATTTTTTAATTAAAATTCAATATTTTCAGACAACATACTTATTCTGAAAAGTCTTGTAAAATTCAGTATTTTCAGATAATGTACTTAATCTGAAAATCCATAACTAATTTAATTTCTCCCAGACCCCATATTCAGTGCCAGCAGCATAATTTTAATACTGAATTTTCCTTGAAATTTTTTAAATCAAATATAAAATCATTCAGAGAAAAGTATAGTGATTATGATTACCATTCTGGCTAAATATTTTTCCAGACTGCAAAGTACTTTAAATGAGGAGAGAATGTTTGAAAAGTGAATGGTTTCCACAGGTATTCGAATCTAAGTAAGATATAAAAACATATCTCCCACACCTAACACGGGCTGCAGCCTCCATAACCTGCAAGAAGGACGATCTCTTTCTGCTCCAGCAACAACACACTAACCATCACTTGCAGCCAATGAGAAACTGTCACAACCTCAAATTCTTGTTCTTGTCCAGTGGACTTTGGTTTAAAACAACTGTCCTCAATTTCCTCCTCAAACTTAATAAAAGCTGACTTTCTCTTTGTCTCCTCAGATTTGCCTATGGCTTGCCATAGTTTGCTTGTCCTGAATTAGAGTTCCTCAGCTATTCCCAAATACATTCATTTTGGTAATAAAGTGGCTATTTTTTTAGGTTGACATATTATCATTATGTTAAATACATGGAAAACTGATAAGTACACAGAAAAAATTAAAAATAATTTTGATTCATGTGTATGTATGTAAAATTTCCATTGACATTTTTTCTCAAGTTTTAATTTAAATTCCAGTTTAGTTAACATGCAGTGTAATATTAGTTTCAGTTTTAGAATTTAGTGATTCAACACTTACATGAAACACCAGATGTTCATCACAACAAATGCCCTCCTTAATCCCTATAACCTATTTTATCTATATCCCCATTCACCTCCCCTCTGGTAACCATTAGTTAGTTCTTTATAGTTAGGTGTCTGTTTCTTGGCTTTCCTCTCTTTTCCCCCTTCTGTTCTTTTGTTTTATTTCTTAAATTCCACATATGAGTGAAATCATGTGGTACACCCCCCCACACACACATCTTCTTTATCCGTTTAGCAGTTGATGGACATTTGGGCTCTTCTCATAATTTGGCTATTGCAGATAATCCTGCTATAAACATCGGGGTGCATATATCCCTATGAATCAGTATTTTTGTATTCTTTGGGTACATACCTAGTAGTGCAATTGGTAGACCATAGGATAGTTCTATTTTTAACTTTTTGAGGAAACTTCATACTGTTTTCCAGAGTGGCTGCACCAGTTTGTATTCCCACCTATACTGCAAGAGGGTTCCCCTTTCTTCACATCCTCACCAACACCTGTTGTTTCTTGTATTGTTGATTTTACCCATTGTGACAGGTGTGAGGTGATATCTCATTGTAATTTTTGATTTGTATTTCCCTGATGATAAGCAATCTAGAGCATCTTTTCATGTGTCTATTAGCCATCTGTATGTCTTCTTTGGAAAAAATGTCTATTCATATCATCTGCCTATTTTTAAATTGGGTTATTTGGTTTTTGGGTGTTGAGTTTTATAAGTTCTTTATGTATTTTGGATATTAACCCTTTATCAGATATGGCATTTGCAAGTATCTTTTCTCCCATTTCAAAGGTTGCCTTTTAGTTTTTTATTTTATTTTATTTTATTATGTTAGTCACCACACATTACATCATTCGTTTTTGATGTAGTGTTCCATGATTCATTGTTTGCGTATAACACCAGTGCTCCATTCAATATGTGCCCTCCTTAATACCCATCACTGGGGTAACCCATCCCTCCACCCCCCTCCCCTCTAAAACCCTCACTTTGTTTCTCAGAGTCCATAGTCTCTCATGGTTCATCTCCCCCTCCAATTTTCCCCTCTTCATTTTTCTCTTCCTATTATCTTTTTTTTTTTTTTTTAACATATAATGTATTATTTGTTTCAAAGGTACAGGTCTGTGATTCATCAGTCTTACACAACTCACAGCGCTCACCATAGCACATACCCTCCCCAATGTCCATCACCCAGCCATCCCATCCCTCCTACCCCCCACCACTCCAGCAACCCTCAGTTTGTTTCCTGAGATTAAGAATTCCTCATATCAGAGAGATCATATGATACTTGTCTTTTTCAGATTGACTTATTTCGCTTAGCATAATACCCTCTGGTTCCAACCACGTCATTGCAAATGGCAAGATTTCGTGTTTTTTGATGGTTGCCTTTTAGTTTTACTGATTGTTTCCTACACCATGCTGAAGCTTTTTAGTTTGATGAAGTCCCAATAGTTTACTTTTGCTTTTGTTTCCCTTGCCTCAGGAGACATATCTGGTAAGAAGCTGCTACGGCCAACATCAAAGAAGTTACTGCCTGTGTTCTCCTCTAGGATTTTTATGGTTTTAGTTTTTCATCCATTTTGAATTAAGTTTTATGTATGGTGTAAGAAAGTCATCCAGTTTCATTCTTCTGCATGTTGCTGTCCAGTTTTCTCAACACAATTTATTGAAGAGACTGTCTTTTTCCCATTGGATATTCTTGACTGCTTAGTTGAAGATTAATTGACCATATAGTTGCGTGTTCATTTCTGATTTTTCTATTTTGTTCCATTGATATATGTGTTTGTTTTTGTGCCAGTACCATACTGTTTTGATTACTACAGCTTTGTAATATAATTTGAAATCTGGAATTGTGATACCTCCAGCTTTGCTTTTCTTTTTCAAGGCTGCTTTAGCTATTGGAGTCTTTTGTGGTTCCATACAAAGTTTAGGATGGTTTGCTCAAGCTCTGTGAAAAATGCTGTTGGTATTTTGATAGGGATTACATTAAATGTGTAGATTGCTTTGGATAGTATAGACATTTTAACAATATTTTTTCTTTCAATCTGTGAGCATGGAATGCCTTTCCATTTTTATGTCATCTTCAATGAAATCTTAGCAATTTAAAAGAAAAATACCAATCTTTCTCTTTTAGATTTTATGGTTTAGTGGGGCATGGTAAGCAATTTCACCAAATGTGATGAATATCATGATAGGACACTTTGTAATTACATAGCTGGCATATCTGTTCTAATCTAGAAACTCAGAGAAGTCATCCCTATTTTAAATTAGTTATGATAAATATTTAGTTAGGAAACAGAGCAGAGAAGGGGAAGAGTATTAAAGGGTAAAAGGAAAAAATGCAAACATCAAGTATGAAAGCTGAAACAGGCCCTCTGAAAATGAAGAAGATAGTACAAGGCAAAATAATACAATTGGTCTGTACAGAATGATAATGAAATGGGTAAAGGTGGCAGAGATGCCTCTGGAAACAAGGATGAGATTATGGAAGATGTATAAATAAGGTGATAGACTCCAAACAATTAGAAGAATAATAAAAATGAAGATTATTTTTAAAAGAAAACTATGTCCTTTTAATAGAATAGGTTTAGATTAAATACATACACAATGTGCCCAATATAACACAAAAATTTGCATGAAACTAACCCAGGTTTGTAAGATTTCATGTTTCTGTTGCACTGTAGCTTGTTGAAGATTTTTAAGCCAAGAGGTAACACGACCAGACTTTTAATGTAGAAAAATCACCTTCTTTAGAATGGAAAATTGTTTGGAGTAGAGCAATAGGGGAGGCAGACGTCAATTAGGAGATTACTACAGTGGTCCAGATAAGACATGATGGAAGACAAAACCACAATGATAGCCATAGAGATGGAGACATATAGATGAGTGGGGAAGAAATTTCAGAGAAGAAAAGACTGCAAATGATTATTTTAGCATTGGGATTAAAAGTAAAGAGGAATACAATATGAATCCCAAGTTTGTTATTTTGGCTACCATAATAAAAAAAAAAAACACTATTTAAATAGTCAAATAATTCAAAGATGGAATGAGACATCAAAGAAATATGTGGAGCAGGATGTAATGGGAATTGTGAAGTATATGATGGAAGACAACAAAGCAGGGATAGGCTAGTTAAGACTCAAGTTTCAGAATAGTGTTAGATTTGAAAAAAATGTTAAGATTTTTTCCAATTCCTAAATTTCTGTGAATACATGATCTATTTGTCTGTTTTAAGTACTCGGCGGACAGCCTTCTACATTAAGAAGTCTACTTTTAAGATCGTTATGTATCAGAAGAAAGATAATTTATGAAAAAATATATATATATGGCCAGTGGAAAAGCCCTGTGTTTTTAATATCACTTGGGATTTTAAATAAGCCTATAGATATGTCCACTTCCAAAAAAATGAGACCACCATGTTTGAAAGTGTACATTCCCAAAGTCATATAGAGAAGAATCTTTGAAATTAAAATTAAAATTCTCTCTCTCTGTTTGGTTTCTCCGAAAACAGGGCCTCTGAATCTATAAACAATATCATACTGAAGGGAGGTAAAATCAGTTTACAATTATGGTATATATTCTAAACTTATCATCAAAAGTTCAAAATGTCTCACATCATCTCTTTGAGTTGAATGACGTTAAATGTATTCAGGAGTATATCTACCCAAGTTCTAGATTTATGGATCTTTTTTTCTTGTTTATGTACTAGAGGTTTAAATCTTTGAACCATTCAAAACTTTGTTTCAAAAGATATATTCATTTTTATCATACTTTAAATTTAACCCCTTATGATGTGTAAATATATTTAAAATTTTTGAGAATGATAAAACTGAAATTCTTAGTATTCTTACACTGAAAATTAAGATAATCATTGTAATCATTGTTTCAGTGATGTTATGTGGAGATTAATTGCTATGTGCCAAAATTTTTTTCTGTAATAACAATGCATGTATTTATAGAAATTTTCTTTTCTGCCTCTCTGAAGCTTCACACTGACCAAGATAAAGGAGATGGAAATTTAAAATACATATTAACAGGAGATGGGGCTGGCAGTCTATTCGTTATAGATGAAAATACAGGAGATATTCATGCTGCAAAGAAATTAGACCGAGAAGAAAAATCCCTATACATTCTTCGTGCCAAGGCTATAGACAGAAAGACCGGGCGGCAGGTGGAACCTGAATCTGAATTTATTATTAAAATCCATGATATCAATGACAATGAACCAAAATTCACAAAAGACTTATACACTGCCAGTGTTCCTGAAATGTCGGGAGTCGGTAGGTATATGCTAATCCATGTAAACTTAACATCTTTGTTTGTTTGCTAAGGTGATTATTATGGACATACAGTTACCATATGTAGCCCCTTTCAAGATAAGAATTATATATAACTGAGGTACTCAATAAATATGTTGATTAAAAAAAAAGAATTATATATAACTGAAAACTACTATTTAGTTTTAACTATGTCACTTCTAATTATTTTCAATTTTATATATTTTAATGATTCCTGTTGTGTTGTAACTTATACCTAAAATGGTATCTAAAAATATTATCTAAAAATATGATGACTGAGAACAGTTATTCCATTTCATTTCTTTTTTTTTTTTTTTTAAAGATTTTATTTATTTATTTGAGACAGAGAGAATGAGAGAGAGAGAGAGCACATGAGAGGGGGGAGGGTCAGAGGCAGAAGCAGGCTCCCTGCCGAGCAGGGAGCCCGATGCGGGACTCGATCCAGGGACTCCAGGATCATGACCTGAGCCGAAGGCAGTCGCTTAACCAACTGAGCCACCCAGGCGCCCTCCATTTCATTTCAACCAACATTTTCACCTCTACTCAACTGCTATTCAAATGGCAGTCAAGCTGAATGTATTTTTGCCTGAAATAGAAAAGGGATATCAAAGAGTGTCAGCAGTTTTGGGGCGCCTGGGTGGCTCAGTCGTTAAGCATCTGCCTTCGGCTCAGGTCATGATCCCAGGGTCCCGGGATCAAGTCCCACATCGGGCTCCCTGCTCCGCGGGAGGCCTGCTTCTCCCTCTCCCACTCCCCCTGCTTGTGTTCCCTCTCTCACTGTCTCTCTCTCTGTTGAAAAATAAATAAAATCTTAAAAAAAAAAAAAAAAAAAGAGTGTCAGCAGTTTTGGACAGTTTTGGACAGTTTTGCTTGCATTATTTTGCATAACAACTAATGCTTGCATCTGACAAATTTCTTTTGATCATCTCATTTGATCATTGAAACAACTTTATGTGGAAGGTATGGGAAATAGAACTTTAAATCCCCATTCTGTTAATTAGGAACCCAGGATTCTGAAAGATTAAGCAACTGAATTAAGATCAAAAAACCTGGTAGCATAATAACAATATTCCAAGTCTTTTAATGTTATTTTAGCGCTGTTCCACTACCGAATAATAGTTTATTATGCAAACTGAAAATAATTGTTTCATTTTAAAGGCTGCTTACAATTTTAAATATCATCTGTTTTTATGCCACTTTTACCTGCATGTGTAAGTTTGGATTTGTTAATGAGATAAGAGCTGATTATTATTAAGCCATAACATATTAAGAAAGAAGTGATATAAACTTACTGTAATAACCAAAATCTGCAACCAATTTTCAAAATTTGATACTACTTAGTTGAATATTATTTCAAAATCAGTTTTCAGTGATTAACTTTGAAATTATTACAATTAATACATGTTTCAGTCTAAAATGGTTTCTTTATGAGGAAAAGCAAACATATCCACCTTTACTGAGTGAATGATACAAAATGTTTCTTAACTATGTGTGTCATCTAGCCAGAAAAACCAGGTGTTTGTAAAGAATTTATTTCCTCTCACCTCAATTGGAATCTCATCCACCTGAGAAAAGTGCAGTTCAACTGCCTTTTCAGGTATTCATTCCAATTATATGAAAGGGAGTTATCAAATCAGACAGGAGTCCTATGAAATCAGAAAGCCTAGGATGAAATATGAGTGGTTGTGGTTTCTTCAACATTTTAAAATTTCTGCTAGCTCGGTATAGTTCCGTGGAAAGTAATGGGTCGACCAGTGGGCTAAGGTAGATATATATCATGATCTCCTTATGGGCTTATATTTGAGATGAAGGTACATCTAAAATTATACTCTCCATTTCAACTTCCTATTGATGAGCATTCTAAATTAGTTTGGTTTTCTGGTTAACACACTTTAACCTTTATAAAACATTATTGTTTATTCTGCATGTATGTTAATTTCCCAGATATTTTTTAAAAGATTTTATTTACTTATTTATTAGAGAGAGAGAGAGAGAGAGTGCGAACAGGGGGAGGAGCAGAGAGGAAGAGGAAAAGAATCCCAAGCAGACTCTGCACTGAGGGGTTGGGCTGGATCTCATGACCCTGAGATGATCACCTGAGCCAAAACCAAGAGTTGGATGCTTAACTGACTGAGCCACCCAGGCACCCCTATTTTGTCAGATATTTTGACACTTAATAGTACAAAAACTTCCATTTATCTTTCTGGAAATAGATTTGATATACCTACAGGAATAAAAAGTATAATTTGGGTGACAGGTATTTGAATATGACACATTTTAATAACTGATTTATATTTGAATAACTTTTAAATTTTTCAAATTACCTCTTTTTAAAAATCAGAATACTTACCAGACTATTAATATTGAAATTCAAATAACCTGTATTTTCCCCATACTATCTTGTGCTGTTTAACATCTACATAATTCAAATATATTCTATATCAGTTTTATTAATATTTATCAAGTATGTAATAAGATCAGCACTAGAATAAGCACTTGACTATTTTATTAAAAATAAAAGACTTCACTTGTTCAATACCCATTATAAAATACAGAATATATAAGTTTATACATGGAAGAAGGCTTGCAGATTATCTTGTCCAAAAAGTCCTTCCTGTAAGGCAATCTATATTCCATTTATATAAACTTTAAATTGTGGGCAGTACAATTTCTAGTTATCGCAAGCCTTAAAAATGAGAATTTAGGTCATTGTCAATTGCACTGTCTATGTGCCTACAATTCCAACAAAACTGAAAAAAGGAGAAACATATAGCTGGTAGCTGTATTGCTGTGGTTGCAGCTTTTCATATTAATAAAAGAAGATTTAAAAACTACCAATAAATCTTGGGGCACCTGGGGGGCCTAGGCATTTAGGTGTTGACTCTTGGTTTTGGTTCAGGTCATGATCTCAGGGTCCTGGGTTGGAGCCCTGTGATGGGCTCTGCACTCAGCTCGGAGTCTGTTCAAGATTTTCTCTCTCTCTCAACTAAATAAATAAATAAAACCTTAATAATAAATAAAAACTACTGGTAAATCTTGATCCTATATATGGACGATAGTTATTATTACTACTAAGATTGACATCACCGAATTAATTGCTTCCTATTTGACCCACAGATAGACTTTGTATGTGTGACTATTTTTTAGTATAAATGTACATATTATATGCAAACACACACATACACGGAAGACACCACATTACACTTCTTCTAATAAATAAGTATAAATAAGCCCAAAAGAGTTAAACTGACTTGCCACAAAACACATTATTTATTACTTTACTAGTTATAGAAAGAAAAAAAATGTTAATAAAAGCAGGGAAAACTGGATAATTTTAATGCCTTAGTATTTTCCCCCCACTGCAAAATAGTTGTGCTTATTATGGAAAACTTCTAATTTTATTAGAGTCTTAGTAACTCCTCAAAAGCAGCATTTTTCTTTTTTTATTTAAATTCAATTAGCCAACATATAATACATCATTAGTTTTTGATGTAGTGTTCATTGATTCATTAGTTGCGTGTAACACCCAGTGCTCATCACATCACCTGTCCTCCTTAATGCCCATCACCCTGTTATTTACCCCATAGTATTTTTCTTATTTTATTCTTTTAATTCAAATGCCCTTCTCAATAAAATTAAATCCAAATAACAGGAAGGGGAGTGACTGCATTTTACATTAAGATTTTAGATCTATTAGTGTATAAAATATCTAAATAAAAAGTCCATGCATTTTATATTTTGAAATTATATTGGTTTTTTTTGTTGTTGTATGTAACTCTAAAGGAAAATTAATATTAACTCAGTATAATTTTATAGTTGTGATTGTCTGTTTTTACCTACACAGATCATCAATTAGAGAAAAACTAAAGGGTGATACTTGGGAACTTTTTCAAGCTATGTGTAACCTACATACTAAGAGTTAAAGCCCATACATAATCAAATAATAAAGAACGCTTCTATAAATTAAGTAATGCACAATGATTTAATTCTAATATTATTTTCATTAGTGATTTTCATTTAAACCAGAGCTTAAAAAAAAAAAAAAACTGTTAACTTTGGAGGTAAAGTCTTATGAAATAAAATGAAATTTCTTTATTATTATCCTACCCTTCTCCCCAATAATATCCTCCAATGTTCTCCTTCATACTGTCCCCTTTTCCCTGTTTATTTTTGCCTTAATTGTCTCTTCTTCTTCTCTCTCAGCAGCTCCTCTCCTTGTTTTATCCCTCTGCCCATGCTTCTTTCTGTCAAAACCATATGCCATATTCCATTGTGTTTCTCAGAATCACAAGCTTCTCTCCTTTTCAAAAGTTAAAATCAAATGACTCCAGTTGTTGAAATCTGAAATGCATTAGCATCTTCTCATCAGAACACATAATCTGGATAATATATAAGGATATATAATGAAGGAAAATGGGATACACTGATTTAAATATTTATGGCAAATCCCAACTTTTTATATTTTTTTTACTTTTTGTGTTCATTAAACTTTGATTAAAGATTATCTATCACTTTTCTATATTTGCATGCATTCATCTTCATCTAAGCAAAATCCTTTACTGTGTAAATTTGCGGGGTTTACTTTCTCTCGGACTGGGTATTTCGCCAAACCAGTCTCTCAAAAACTTATCCAGTTCCCCTCCCACATCATCTCCTCAACAAGAAATCCCTCTGTAGTTTTCACAGATTACACACAGAACTCACTAATGAATCCTTTATGACTTAATCCAAGCCCTTCTTAGGGTTCACTGCCTGTGGATTCAATAATGTGTCTAATCATAGCCACAATGCCAAACAAGCCATTTAATGAAGTAGTTAGAACAGTGCTCCTTTCCTCAGACTAGCTAGGTTGAATCCTACCTCTATCACCTACTAGATGTGTGGCCATGAGCAACCTCTCTATGTCTCAAGGCCTTCATCTCATGCTTCTCATGAGGATAAAGTACTCATGTAAATTAAAGGCTGAATATACTGCCTAGTCTACCTTAATCATTCTGTAAATGTTCATTCTCATTATGACATTCTGCTAGAAACTCTGTTGGGCTTCAAAGGTAAACTGTTGAATAAAACCAGACATGGCCTCTGCCTTTGGAGAATTTACATCACACAGGACAAAGCCTACAAATAACAAATATAATAAATTTGTCATTCAGGCTTCACTATAGTTAGTTTTTTAATCTTTGTTAATATAAAAATAAAATACTTATTTTAAATTATTTGAGAACAAATGAAAATTATAAATATTTCAGAAAATTCAGAGGGGTATAAAAATCACAATCTTTTAATCCATCTTTATAAGCACACAATTATAAAATCAGTACAAAAAACACAGTAACTACTTTCTAATTTTATTATTAAATATAAACTGCAATAAGTTTATGAAAAAAATACAACCTATGAAATAAATGCAACTACCCATTCCTTAAAGTCCATCACACTAGGTACTTCTCTTTTTTCATTCTACCATTATAAATATCATAATAATATGCTGTCAGTGGTCATCAGTGTTTAACACCATTCCTAATCATTACCATGATTCTAAAAGAAGGGATAGTACTAGTACTATATGAGTGTATATAACATTTTAGTCACATTACAAGATTTTTATTCTTTAGATTAAATTATTTGTCTTTTTTAGGTCAAGTATTTTTGGATATATTCTAAGATCACATACCCACAATAAAAAGCAAACAATAGAAAACAGATTTAACAACAAAGTATATTATTAAAAGTGTCAAAAGGTATAGAGGAGTATTTTTACCTGTTTTCATTATGAAATGATATTCACAGTAAAAGAAAAATGCAACTGGTAGCAAAATACATGTCATGAAATTGATGAATTAACTACTTGTATTTAGCATATTGGTTACACTGAATAATTCATATTTCAAATAATCCTCAACTATGAAAACAATTCTTATTCTAACTAACGTATGTTCACATAGGTTAAATAAAAAATTCAATATAAATCAGAAAACCACTTTAGTTTAACTTCTAAACATTATTATGGGGAGGTGGAGATCACTTTATTATTTTTGCTTTGGCAAGGATGTGAGTGGGTGTTTTTTAAATGACAAAGGAGAACACCTCGGATCCATGGAGTAAGTCACAGCGTGTCCTCACACAGGATGTACCAAGTATCAATTCTAGGCCTGAAGAGAAAGAGCTCAAGTTCTCGTATGTTAATTAATTTTGAAAAAAACATAAAAAAGACTACTGCTAAATTCAGGTGTTAGTATTCAGATACACTGATGGAAAATGAGCTGTTAATTTAATCTTACAGTACAATTAATTAATTTTTAGGATTCGCATAAACATATACATGCAAATTTTGAGAAACATTCACTACAAGTCAATGAGACAAATTCTGAGTGTGTAACATATGGGGTATTAAAGTAGGTGACAGGGCCAAGATGGAACTTACCCTGTCCTAAGGAATTTTAAAATCTATGTAAGAATCAGTCAAACTTTGGAAAATTATATGTAGTATACTAGAAAATGTCATACAAACTCATTTTGCCCAAGGGATACATAGTAGGTTTTAGTTAATAGTAGTTTTATAACCATGCTTTCAATCTTTATAATGATTAGTGAAATATCAGAAAAGCCCATTAATACACTACATTATGTTAAGCTCCTGAAACTAGCCCTTTTAAAATTCTTTTGTCATTTAAAGATAATTTGTGATAAAGTTAAAAGAAAATGGTTTACATTTTATAGAATAAAATTAAACAGAGAGGGGTGTTAAATTACAGTATTGCATGTAACAGAACTATATACGTTCTTAACTTTTGGAGGAAATATCTGTGATTTCATTATGTGCAGCAAATAATAGGTAGCATATCAGTAAATATAATCATATATGACTTTGATAACTACATTTTAAAGGGAGACACAGATGTTTAATAATCATTTATATCTTAAACACACACAAAATTATAGGTCAATTTTATGTCATTTTGTTTTTTATAAAAATAGGGCCCCTCTATTTTTTATTCTATTTACAATATACAGTTAATCTACCAGAGCAAAAAGCAGCCTGGGTCTTACCAATGCTGGTTTTATCTTTGAATACACATTTCCAGTTAGCAATAAATGCATTAATTGAAAATTGCGTGTGCATTGTATTCAGTGAAAAATTGTTCCTTTCAATATTGTTGATCAAAAAAATGCAGTGCGTTTGTCTCATTATGTTCATTTTTACGATAAAATAGGTTGCTGATTTTTTTTCAGAGAGCTCGAACCATAAAATTAAGGGATATTTAAATTTAAAGAAAGGAATGAAAAAGATAAGTGTTGTGTTTTTTTTGAGGCAACATCATTTAAACAAATTTCTTTAAACATATACCATTGTCTAAGACACCACACGCCTTGTGGTAATTTTTCAGAAAGACAGTTTTCGAAGTTAGAAGTATTTAAGTGTCTGTGTTTGGGTGGGGACTCATGTAGGGACATCTGTTATACAAGTGACCGCAACAGATGCAGATGATGCCAACTACGGAAACAGTGCCAAAGTGGTCTACAGCATATTACAAGGACAGCCATATTTTTCAGTGGACCCAGAATCAGGTAATAACATTTAAGACTTGGTCTCTTTCTCATGTTGTAATACATCTGGATGCACAAATATAGATTTTTCTGTAGTTTAAAAGCTATTGATTCAGTATCATGCTTTCACTTATTCCCTACAGGTGTTCCATGGAAATAAAAGCAAATTTCATATTATTTAAATAGATTATTTGAACTGTTAGCTTGTGAGACTATTATTTATTATTATTTATTATTTTATTATAAATTCATGACACCAAATACAACATTTCAGAGATTTAGCACTTTATGTGTCATAGGAAATACTCAAAACCTAAAGAATGTGACAATCATCAAAATCAAGCAAGCTTATTAATCTGAAGATTTCTGAATGAAGTTAATTTTTTTAATCAAAAAGATAATTAAATTGATTTAGCTAAACTCATTCCCTGTACAATAGCCTGTGGAAGAATGCTGGAAATGGCCAGCAATCCCTGTCCCTATGGATGAAAGATGACTCCAAACTTTGCCGTGAAAGAGAGGAGAAGACAAGGGGGTCAACGCTCCGAGACGAAGACCCTTTGCTCTTCTTTGCTCCCACTTTTATTGGTCCTTCAGGATAATCACAAATCCTTATCACTGCTTCTCAAGCACGTGATGTGTGACAAGGGGGTCTTACGGAAACTGGGAGGATTTATGGGAAAGATAAGATATGCTAATCTGCGTGTTCTGCTAAACATAGCCTAGGGGACAATGCATACATCTCTTAGAACACAGGGCAGCTGTTTGGGTTAAGAGAGCTTCGGGGAAGGTAACTCCCCACCGCATTCCAATGACAGAGGGGTCATGCGGGCCTCGGCATTCCAAGGCCTACGCCCTTCTCTGAAACCCTCCCTGCCCTTAGCGGCCTCTGTGTAACATTTTAGCAAGTGAGGTATTATGGCTGATTTCATGCTCTACTGAACCCCGACAGAAGAATTCTTTCTGTTCTGTCCATTACAATTTAATGTTTATGGATTTCATACATTTAGGTACACCAACTTTTTATCTGTTTGTTATGATGAACTTCTGTAAAATAGATCTTGCATAAGTTAATCTTAAAACTCAGTGATTAAATTGTAAACTATTTGTCTACTTTTTCTAAAAGGCATAATAAAAACTGCACTACCAGACATGAGCAGAGAAAATAGAGAGCAGTACCAAGTGGTTATACAAGCCAAAGACATGGGCGGCCAGATGGGAGGCCTTTCTGGAACCACCACAGTAAACATCACTCTGACGGATGTCAACAACAACCCTCCTCGATTTCCCCAGAGTAAGGAAGGTTTTATTGATCTCATGTCCGAAGCCTTCTCCTACACCACTACAAACAGAGGCTAATATTTGTACTAGTATTTTCACAATTAGTTTATGAAGAAAGGCAAATCCACAACCTGTCCCCCTGACAAAATATCACAATTTCCATAAATTGATTTCCCAATATTCACTATGATCATCTCACTCTTTTTCTTATCTCTTTCATGGTTCACAGAGTGGACTCTCAATTCTGACTGCCTAATTTCAAATCCATGTCTGTCACTTGTCTGAACTCAGCTATCTTGTCCGTATATAAGAATAATACTCCCTTATTTATTTTTTTATTATGTTCAATTATTTCAATCGATTCTAAAACACACACTAGATGTTTTAAAGTCTCTGAAATCAGATACTGTATTAAAATCAATGCAAGTTGGGTTTAACTGGCAGCATTTGTTCTTCCTAATGGCCCATAGAGTTATGGTATATCTTAGTTCTGATGGCATCTGAGACGTGTTAAAGTTTGCTAATACCTGTTACCTACTTATAAAGATTAAATTAGTCAATACCTTTTTAGTTATCACCATTTTAGGCATGTATGTTAAACCATGGATGCTTTGCATGCGATGAGTTCCTATAAAAACAGATTCTAACCCTTTGCTGCAGATGTTTCCTTTCCGCAGTGAATAAAAATATAAAGGGCCCTATTTTGAAATATTCAATTAAGGGGTCTCAAATTTAAATTTATGATATTGAATCCAATACATTAGAGCATTTTCCAAACTAGTCAAATTTAAAATATTTGATGATTCAACTTTGGATGTTTAACATATACATCTGATAAATGTTTTTAAAAAGTTTGCTGAGAATATAAATAATAAGTTTAATTAACATAAATCTAAACTTTGCACTCAGTTTCCTTAAATACAAACTGAAAGAGTATGACTTGAATTCTCAAATGGTTTGCCACTCTATAATTCCATGATCTATTATAATCTTAGCAAAAGGTTTAGAACTATAATAGCAGTAATAATAAAAATATTTAAGAATTAGCCATGGAGTAAACATACTAAAGACATAATTTCATGTAATTCTCACAAAAAAACTAACTCCTGTCATTATCACCCTATTCTTATAGACATAGAAATCAAGGGTTAGAGAATTTAACTTGCCCAGTGATGAGCATTCCAATCTAGGCAGTTGGACTTAGAAGTCCTTCTTAATCACCAAGCAAATTGGAAAGAGTATAGATTTTGAAGTCAGAAAGACTTAGTTATTCACCCTGCATTTCTCAATTTCATAGGATGATTTCCTTGTGCCCCATCCCTGAAGATCATGTATCTACTACCTTGGTCTTATGAGGACTAGTGTTAGAATTAAATAAATTAATATTGAGAGCCTTTGGCCTTATACAGAGTTCAGCACATATTAAATGTTTAAAAACACTTCTAACTTTCATTAACTCTTTTTGTAACTTTTTCCTATTGTCTCTTGAATAATAGTCACAAATTAAAATCCTTTCAAGGACAGCACAGTGCAATATAATGATTGACTGAAAACTTCAGGAAATAGAAACATTCATATCCCACTTAAAGGCATTAATTAAGAAGCAAAAAAGGAAGGAAGGAAGGAAGGAAGGAAGGAAGGAAGGAAGGAAGGAAGGAAGGAAAGTTTCTGTGTATGGATTTAGTTTTCTATCCCTGACTTAGGATATAAGAATAAGTCCGTGTTTTTGAAATAATTTAAAAAATGTAAAAATATATAATGACAATATTGAAAGCTCTAGATACATAGTAAATAATCAGTTTTCTTGTCCTCTTGAGCAAAAGTTCTGTATTCTAATATCACGTCTACCATCTAGTATCTAAATAACCTTGGAACACTCACTTAATCTTCCTGGAACTTAGTCTTTCTCATTTACAAAATGAGAGTGTTCTGCCTTTATAAATTATTTTTCCAACTTAATAAACCTATATTTTGACAGTTTGTAATTACAATTCAATATGAAAAAAAAATAAACTCTCCCAATTTAAAATTAATTTATTGAAGTAAAAAAGGCAGAGGAAATGAAAGATTTTTGTTATCTAAAGATGAAATGTCAAAACATCTCTGATTTAATTTTCAGGTACGTATCAATTTAATTCTCCTGAGTCTGTACCTCTTGGAACCCATCTTGGAAGGATAAAAGCCAATGACCCTGATGTGGGGGAAAATGCTGAGATGGAATACAGCATTGCTGAAGGAGATGGAGCAGACATGTTTGACATCATCACTGACAAGGATACACAGGAAGGGATTATAACTGTCAAACAGGTTTCTTTACGCTGTCTTCATTTTTTCACTGAGCGCTTATAGTTTATTTTTGCTTTTCAGTTAAGGGAAGAAAAGCCTAGGATTTATTTTTCCACACTGTCCAGCTTTCATAGAAGTGGGTATGGTTGTGGTTTCATCTCAAATAAGTGAACCATCTTCATCATTGACACTTAAAAAGCAATACAAAACCTTAACTGCTTGTGCTTAGAGTAGAAAATCAAACTAGAATTAGATAGCCTCAAAGGTACTTGTTTTATGTTTTCTGTTGCCCCCAAAATAGGCATGCAGCCATAACTTTATTTCATGCACTTTTTATAATATTTAAATTAGCCTCTTCAAGCAGATGAAACCCGAAGATTCTGCATGCTTTATGTTGGATGCAGTGTGGGAAAACATTATGAAACTTTACATACTATAATCCAGCTAAATGTGGATTATGTTCTATTTTCCTGATTTTTCTGTTTTCATTTACATCTTGCTTTCCACAGTGTTCAGATTAATGAAATATGTTTTTTTTTTCTTTTTAAAATAACAGTTTTAGAAATATTGGACCAAAGAAGCAACTTATATGAATAGTTTGCTGAATCTCTACTTGATTCTATATTTTCTCTGATTTTAACTTTGTATAACTTTAATAATAATAATAATAAATAATTTATATGCCCATTTAGATAATACATTTGCCTGTGGCCATCAAAATGTGAAATGCATTATCAAGTGGGACTTGATCTTAGTGTGCATACCATTATATTCAGTTACCCTGTATGAATAAGCATAAGACAAAACAAAAAATTACTAATTTATTTGATATACCTATAAAGCAATAATTGGGAAAGTTTTTTAACCACAATTACTGGTACCATTAACAGAGCTGGTTATTAAACTTTAATATTGTCTTCCATTGTCATGTCTGCTATATTATACTAATTTTTCTTATTTAACTTCAGAATTTAGATTTTGAAAACAAAATGCTGTACACTTTAAGAGTGGATGCAAGTAACACTCACCCTGATCCACGATTCCTACACCTGGGACCTTTCAAAGACACAGCCGTGGTCAAAATATCTGTACAAGATATAGATGAGCCTCCTGTGTTCAGTAAACTTTTTTACTTGATAGAAGTAGATGAAGATGTAAAGGAGGGCAGCATCATTGGACAGGTTACAGCATATGACCCAGATGCCATGAACAATTTAATAAAGTAAGTATTTTGTGAAACTTTAAGTTTGCAGAAAAATAATCATCTTCTCACTATTTATAAGCATGTGTGAAAAGAATTACATTGTACTATATATGATCAAGTACAGTAACAATACTAAACACTTCCATAGGACAAACTCTTAGCTGGACTGCCTTTTAAGTGATCTCAATGTATTATTGCATTTAACTCATCACTTTACAAGGTAGATTCTGTTATTATACCTGTCTGCAGATAAGATTAAGTTACTAAGAATTTAAATAACCTGCCAAACAATTAGTGAGTGGCAAGGCTGGGTTTGAGAATCAGGCCATCTCTCTCCAGAGTCTATGATTTTAATCCTTTAGCTGTTGTGATTCCCATCTCATTGTCTCTCTTGGAGAAATCACAGTTCAAATAATAAGTGATCTAAACAAATAAATTAGAAAAAAATTGTTCTAGAAATACTATTAAGAGGTAATTTGAAAATGTTAAAACACCTTTTTTGTTTGTTTTTACACTGTTTTTTCAAATTTTTATTTAAATTCTAGTCAGTTAACATACAGTTAATACTGGTTTCTCCTTTAAAAATAGTCACTCGGCATACCATCTATTAAAATTTTGGGAAAAAAAACAGTATGTCGATTATATTGTAATAATAACAGAGAATTAGTAAAGAAAGTAATGATATTTGAGTATGGCAAACATTAAAATTAATATGGTATTGTGAAGTATAGTGTTAACACTTTCCCAAAGCTTGAATATTGTATTAACGTTCTCAGAGCTTTCAAATATGCCGGAATCTTAAGTGATTACTACATGTGGTTCTTAAGGGGAATGAAAATATAGTTATGAATGGATAGGATGGGTGGGTGAAGACGGGTAGCTATGTCCAACTGTGGCATTAAATTCATGACACGAGACTGTCAAACATTTTGCCTATCCCTTCTTCTGTAAGATAATTGTTACCATTTATTGAGCACTTGCTAGAAGCTAGAGAGTCTAAAGAGATTTATATTTATTAGTTCAGTTAAGCTTCACCACAACTTTATTAGGCGGTACAATTGTTATCACCCAAATTTTATAAAAGAAGAAATTGAGATGCAAAGGGTTAAAGGACACAGTACAAATAATTAACAGACTGACGATTCAAACTATCGTTGATCTGAATGCATAGCCAAATCTTTGGCAGACATAGTCTGCTTTCTTTATGACCTGTTTACTAATTAGAGATAATTAATATAATGTTCCTCATTTGTAGACTAATTGGACTGACTTCAGTTATACAAGGCAGATCCCTCAGGGACAAAATTATGCAAAGGGCAAAACATGGTTTTTGTCCCTCAGAATTTGGTCTAGTTTCCTTTCATTTTTCCCATTGCCCACAATAGGGAATTTCATAAGCCCCAACTATAGACATGTTAGCTTAGAAAATTACAGCCTTTTAATTCTTTTTTAACAAATGTATTGATGTATTACCGACCAACAATAAATTTCACAACTTTAATTTGTATGATTTGATAAACTTTTCTATATTCATACATCCACTAAAACATCATCAAAATCAAGAAAATGAACATATATCTTACCCCCAAAAGTTTGCTCATGTACTTTTTAATGCCCCCCTCCCAAACTTCCTAAAACCCATCCCCTAATCCCCAGGCAAACACTGATCAGGTTTCTTCAATATCGATCAGACTATATTGGGTTTTCTTGAATTTGTACAAATGCAATCATACAGTATTTATTCTTTAGTCTAACTTGTTTCACTTAGCCTAACTATATTGAGATTTTTCCATGTTGTTATGTGCATCAATAGTTTATCCCTCCAATTGCTGAAAAGTATTCCATTTTACAGAGATACCACAATTTGCGATTTATCTGTTCACTTATCGGTTGACATTTTGAGTTGTTTCAAACACTTGGATATTGCAATACCTTTATACACATTTGTATGTAAGTATATATACAAAACTTGTGAATCAGAATTTGTATAGTTATGTTTTCACTTTTCTTGAGTAAATACCTAGAAGTGTTATGATTGGACCATAAAAAGTCAACCTTTTTTAACTGTAGCCATTCTAATAAGGTGTATAATAGTATCTTAATTGCCTATATGACCAACGATGTTGAACATTTTTTATATGCTTAAATGTGCCACCCATACATGTTCTTTGATGAAGTATTTATTCAATACTTGCTTAGATTTTCTGTGTTATTTCTTTATTATTGATTTGGAGATACACACACACACACACACTTCACACGATGGATACAAGTCCTTTATCAGATACATGATTTACAAATATTTTCTCCCAGTTAGTGGCTTGTATTTACATTCCCATAAAGTGACTTTCAAAAGGCAAATGTTCTCAATTTTGATGAAATCTAATTTATTAACTTTTAATTTATGGATTGAGCTTTTAGTGCCTTATATAGAAAACATCTGCCTGATCCCAAAATTCTTATTCTGTGTTTTCTTCTAGAAGATTATTGTTTTCAGTATTATATTTACATCAGTGATTCATTTTAAGTTAACTTTTATATTGTATGAGGTATGGATCATCCTCATTTTGCTTTTTGGTATATGGATCCCCAATGTTTCCAGCACCATGAGTTGCAGATACTATTCTTGTCACTGAATAGCCTTCATACCACTGTTAAAATTCAATTGCCTATGTATATATGGATCTAACTCTGGACTCTCTCTTCTGTTCCAATTATATATTTATCTATGTTTGCAAAAATCACAGTTTTCTGTACCTTTATAAAAAGTCTTGAAATTAAATACTATCTATCATTTTTTTTCTTTTCTAAATTTGTTTGGTAATTCTAGGCCCTTTGTATTTTCATATGTCAACTGCTACAAAAGATTCTGCTAGAATTTTGATTTGAGTTGTGTTAAGTGTGTAGATTAATGTAGGCAGAATTGATGACATCCTAATGATACTGAATCTATTAACCCAAAATAATATATTTTTCTCTGCTTATATAGAGATTTTTTTCAGCTGTATTTTGTGGTTTTTATGTCTACAAAAAACATTTTTTATACTTCATTTTATTGCTTTACTGCGCTGGCAAGAACCTCTAAAACAATGGTAAATAGAAGTATAAGAACAGAAATCCTTGCCTTCTTCCTTGTCTTATAAAGAAATCATTTAGTCTTTCATCATTCAGTATGATGCCATCTGCAGGGATAATTTTATTCTATTCCTTTTGTTCTAAGCATTTTTATCAGGAATAGAGTTTGGATTTTGTCAAATGGTATTTTCTTTGTCTATTAAGATGGCCATATAGTAAAATGATGTATTATTTGATTTATTTTTTAAATATTGGGATAAATGTCACTTAGCCACATTATACTATAATTATATATTGTTGAACTCAGTTTACTAAAGTTTAAAAAATAACTTTGAACCCATTTTTATTGGGACATAATTTTAAAGTTTTGTTTTCATGTAATGTCTGTTTGGATTTTGTGTCATAGTAATACTGTCTCAGAATGCAGTCAGAAATATAAGATCCTCTTTTAATTTTTTGGATGAGTTTGCATAGAATTGACATTATTTTTCTTTAAATGTTTGGTAGAATTTAAAAGCAAAGGACTGTATTATCTTTTTTATATGAGTTACAGCTTCAAATTTTATTTCCTTAGTAGTTGTAAGTTTGGCTTTTTTTTTCCTTTTTCTTCATCTTTCAGGGAACTTTTGAATTTCATCAAAGTTGATGAAATTCAAAAGTTGTTCATAATGTTCATATTATCCTTTTGATAGTCTAGTAATGATAGCCATTTTTTTCTTGGCCAGTGTGACTAGACTTCTTAGTTGATTGATCTTCTCAAAGAACAGGTTTAATTGCTTTTTCAATAGTTTGTTTTCTTTTCTTTTTTTTTTTTTTTGTTTTTTGGCTCTGATCTTCATTCTTCTTTTCTGCTTACATTGAGTTTCATTTGCTCTTCTTCTCTATGTACTTGAGTCAGAAGCCGAGGTCACTGATTTGAGACCTACTATTATTCTCATATGTGTGTTTTAGTGATAAATAAATTTCCCTCTAGCTTTAGATGTGTTGTTCTTTGTACCAATACAACAAAAATTTCTCATTGTCCTTAATGTTTATTTTTCTCTTCATACATTGCCAGTTGTTCCTTGGGATGCTTTTAAATTGTGTCACTGGTTTTAAGCAATTGGATTATGATATACCTTTCTATAATAAGCTTCATCTATTTTGTACTTGAAGTTTATAAAGCTTCCTGAATTTGTGACTTTGTGGCTTTCCTCAAACTTGGAAAATTTTTCATCCAGTCTCTTTAATATTTTTTTGCCCTATATTCTTCTCTTTAAGGAAATTTAATTATAATTATGCTAGGTCTCCTAAATGTGCAATACAGTGCGCTGGTGCTGTTTGTTTAGTCTTCTTTTTTCCCTCTTAGCCATTCTAAATAGTTCCCATTCATCTTCATCTTCAAGTTTACTAATCTTTTTTTTTTTTTTTCCCCAATATCTAACCTGCTTTAATTCCATCTAGAGTATTTTTTTCATCTCATAGATTATAATTTCTTCTCTGGAAGTGTTATTTCTGGGTTGTTTTCAATTGACAGATTTTTCCTGGAAGTCATATTTTCTTGTTTTTTGCATGCCTGTAAGTTTTGATTGGATGACAAACACTGTGCTTTTATTGTGTTTAGTGTTAGGTAGCTTTGCATTTTCTTTTTTTTTCTTTTTAGCTTTACATTTTCATAAATACTCTTGAGCTGCATTCAGATGTGTTTTGTTTTGTTTTTTAAAGATTTTATTTATTTATTTGAGAGAGAGCACAAGTGAAAGAGAGAGCAGGGGACAGAGACAGTGTGCAGGAGCAGGGGCAGAAGGAGGGGCAGAGGGAGAAGGAGAAGCAGACACCTTGCTGAGCAGGATCCTGGGATCATGGCCTGAGACAAAGGCAGAGGCTTAACTGCTTAACCCAGCCACCCAGGCGCCCGTCAGATGTGTGTTTAAATTACTTACAACATCTTAATCTTTTTGGACCTTGCTTTTGTGCTTTATTAGCAGCCCTTTTTCTAGACCTAATTTTGCCCCATAATCAAATTAGACTTTCCTGGGTAGTCTACCAAAGCCCCATGAGTTATGAATTTCTCTTTGGTTGGTGGAAACTAGAACTATTCTAGAACTACAACATGCCAGTTCATAGTTTTGCTCCCTCCTAATCTTTGTGATTGATTACTTCTATTGCCTCACTTTATCTGTCCCCAAACATATTCTGATCAGTACTCAGATGAAAACTCGAATAATATTTTCTTCAGATTTCAGTAGTTCCCTCTTTGTGAAGCTCTCTCCCATGAATTACTCTGCCTTTCAAATTCTAGACACTTTGTTCTCGACATGGGCTATCAGCTTGAACTCAGGGGATGGACAGACTCCATTTGGGCTTGCACTTCCTATATTCTTCTTTGGAACCTCTCCCAGGCAGCAAACTAGAAGACCACATCATATCTTTTCCTTTTCTCTGGGATTATTGTCATTGTTCTCTGGTGTATAATACTTCAAAAATAATTTTCATTTAGTTTCATATATTTCATTTAGTGTTAGTGGGTTGTGTGTGTGTGTATGTGTGTGCGTGTGTGTTGGGGGGGCGGGTAAATCCATCCCTTGTTATTCTATAGTTGCTAAAAAAAGACATTCAATATGTCATTTTAAACATGTTTTAATTATATAATTTAGTCACTCTTGCACAGGTAATTTTGTAGTGAAGAAGACATCTATAAAAGTCTCTCAATAGATACTTCAGTGGTATTTTATTCTATTTTTATCAGGTATTGAAACTTTCCACTTATCAGTCACCTAACTTTAGTAAGTAGAGATCATTATAATATACATATAGGTTTATGTATTTTTATTAATTGTGAATGTTTGATAATGCCATTAAACTTCTCAATAAACTTCTATTGTATAAATAACACACTATCATGTAGGTGAAACATGATTGCTGGAAATTTAGTTGCAAACAGTCTATCAATCTATATATATCCTATATATATGGATTAGATATCGATGTAAATTGATATAGATACAGATATAGAAATAGATATCGATAAATAATCTACCCAATCTATATAAATATATCCTTTCCTATATCTGGAATTTTCTCAGGATACAATTTTAGGAGTAAAATTTCTAGGTCAAATACTGATAGTAAAATTTGCAACCTTGCTCAGTAGTATATAAAAGTGGCTGATAAATTTTTAAGTTCATAGTTCTCTCAAAAATATTTGTGTTTAATAAGGTATACTCAAGTATAAAGAAATAATGAACAGTGGTTTTACATATAAAATCTCAGAAATGACAAAGAGAAGAAAAATACTGAAACAAACAAATTTATCCCAAATTATGTCTCTAAAATCATACTGCCAACTCTGTCAACAAATAAGGCCATGCCTGAAAACATAGTATATAGGCTGGTTCCTGTTTGCATAAAGATATATGCAAAAAAAAAAAAAAACAAACCCAACATCTTTAGATATCTTATTACACTGGGAGAAACTAGCAATAAGTCAACAAGGAGACAACATTGTAACATGTGACTCTTTTGTTTGCTCCTATAGAATTTAGGAGGACTGATCCTTAGAGCAGAAATGGGCTATGATAAGCATCATGGAGAAATATTCTCCAGGGAAATCTTAGGAACTATTTCCCACCCACCAGTAAATCTGTTCATCAAATATATTTTCTGAAATACATCTGCCGCTTGCAACATGAGATTATGATTACAATTCGCAGCTGTTGTCAGCTCTGCTTCACCTCATTAGTGATCACGGATTTCCCAAGTTATAGGGTTGATGATAGCTTTACAGGTTCTGAAAGAACATGTTGTCTCATTTCACACCTATTTTATGCTCAACATATTTAAAGTTCAACAAATTTTAGAAGAGATCTTTTCTACTGCAGTCAAACTGAGAAGGAAGTACACAACAAACTTGCTGGAAAGAAATGCTTTTTTAGTTACGCTTCAATAAAATGTACATGATTCCACCCTAAGCTGAAATGAGTGAATAACTGGATGTGTGCGTGTGTGTGTGTCTCTCAGTGTTTCTCTAATACTTGCTTGATTTTATTACAGAGAGTAAAATAATATTCATTTATTTAAAAATCATGATTATTTAAAAACAATGCCATTAATATTGGGAAAAAAAAAAAGACTTAAACTATTGGCTCAAGTACTGCATAGCCACATTCTCTTTTTGAAGGGCAATGAAAGTTTCATGGTTCATAGATAGAAAACACATTTCTGGATGGGGCGCCTGGGTGACTCAGTTGGTTAAGCGACTGCCTTCGGCTCAGTTCATGATCCTGGAGTCCCGGGATCGAGTCCCGCATCGGGCTCCCTGCTCGGCAGGGAGTCTGCTTCTCCCTCTGACCCTCTTCCCTCTCATGCTCTATCTCATTCTCTCTCTCAAATAAATAAATAAAATCTTTAAAAAAAAGAAAAAAAGAAAACACATTTCTGGAATGCAGTAGCTGGAAAGGAAAAGAGCAAACTTAGAGCCTAATTATATTGACGTAGTCGGTGGAAGATGTACCTGGAATGCAGTAAAGAGGAGTACTACGCTTGACACATTTCTGCATACTACTGATTTGTTCTGGTGTTTGTAATTTATGTGTTTTATTGTGATAGATGAAAATACAGGGATGTGATATGTGTTGGATTCTTAATGGTAGAACATGAAAAATGAAAAGCAAACAAACTGAAGCAGAGTTCAGCTTCCTCAGGTTCAGTTCTCTTGTGCTCTTTTTCACTTATTTGCTGTTTCTGCAGATGCTGATTCAATTAAAAAGTTATGCCAGTGGACTTTTTTTTTAACTTATTGCTCAAAATTAAATGTAAGGAGATGAATAAAATAGTGTTGTTTTAATAGGCCATTTGCTGGAACATAGAGATGGCTTTGTCCTGTGTTATTTATCAAGCTCTTTCTGGTATATTTATTATTAATAGGTAAACGAGAATGTTCCATTCTGTGTTGAAAATAGAGTATTTGCTGCTGAATGAAAGAAAATGATCTCTGGGCTTTGACAGATTGTGAGACATCATTTGCACGAGGGCAAATTTCTGAATATATACCTGGAAGTGTGCAGTGTTAGTGTTAAAGTGAACTATGTCTACATTGTCAAAGTGGTTCTCCACCATGAATTCTTAACTTGGAAAGTAGTACCTTTCAAGATTGAATCTATGAGTAGGATAGACAGAAACTTATTCTGATCCCACATAAGCTCCAAGTACGTCAAAGCTGGACTTGCATAATGTTAGAATTGTTAGCTATTCCTCAATCATAGAAAGCCCCATGCTAATCTCTAGGGCAAGTAGCAAGGAGCACAAAGGATTTTTATTTTTTATTTTGATCTTCAATGCTAGCAGTAGGTAAAAAGTCCAATGTCTGTTTAGCCATAAGCAGATAATGGCTAGCTATTGACTTTTCTAATAGTAGAAAGAAATATATTCAGGCAAATATTATAAATTGAATTCCACTCAATTCATATTTGTGGTTGAGTTATATTTTTTACACTGCTTTCTTTGTGTTCATTTTAGGTTTGTTTTATTCATTAGCAGAATTTGGTGTAAGTATTTAAGTATTTAAGTAAAATAGAACATTTAAAAATGTTCTACTGACTTTCTTAGCCCACATCAGGAACTAAATTGTAGGAGGCTTGACACCTAGAGATAGGAAGCTTTGTATTTCTTTTTCCATTTTAGCATTTATTAAGCAATAGAGATTAAAAAGAGAAAATTTAATATGATTGCCATCCTCAATTTTAGTACATTAATAGTTTTTTAAAAAATAAGATCTACCTCAGATCCTTGTCTGACAATGAATTATTGGTTAAAACCTGATATAACTTTTGCTCCTAGGAGATATACGTATACACCATTATGTATTTTATGTATTTATTTTTGTATCTGTTTCTAGTTATCCTCTACCTCTTTAGGAGTTCCCACACCACAAGTATAGCTACTCTTTGGCAGTGACCATATATCATGTAATCCATAATTTGACCATATATCAAAAATCTCCCCAATTTTTTTCATAACACCATGTAGGAAAATGATAATTATGATTATTGAAAAAGTGAGAAGATACTACCATTTTCCTGTGGCTCTAACTGCCCATTGCACAACCCTTCCAAAGGACAAGAAGGTGACTGGGCTGGTTTTGTATTTTTTTTTTTTTTTTTTGTAATGAACTTGAATTTATTGTTAGAGTTGGAGGCGGCTCCATTACAGCAGCTGGGAACTATAGCAGGGAAGTGTGGGGAGGAGCAGAGCACAGCAGCACGGGGAGGGTGGGAGCTAGGAAGAACACAGGCCGGCTCATTTTGGTTTCCACGCAGTCATTTGGCAGAGAAGCCGAGCCCTGACGAGCGTCTGGATTTCTCAGTCTGGCAGTAGTCTGGCAGGGCTGCTCATTGGCTTGCTTGGGGAGAGGTCCTCTCCTGCGGTGTTTTTTTTTCCAGCCTGTTTTCATCTTACTCAGTAGGACTTCAGCTTTAGCTCAGCTTTGTCTCCTTCTTCCCTTCCTCCCTCTCATTTTCCCCAAGTTCTCTGGCATGGCTTCTACCTCCCAGATCCTCTGTCCAAGAGTTTGGGGCTGCAAAGGCAGCCAGTGTTCCCATTTCAGCTGCAGGATGGCATAGTGGAATGTTGGGGGAGTCACACGTTGCTGGGGTGTCAAATGTTGGGATGTCAGGCAGTGGCTTATTTTTAACCCATTACACACCAGGCCACAGCAGATGACCACATGCAGAGAAGCCAAGCAGGGGATGACAAGGGATGAGGATAATTGGAATGGGTGGGTGAAAACTTCAAAAGGTCAGGGAGCTTGGAAGAATTCTGGGATTGGGGCTGGGCTCTCCTTGCCCCTTTGTGCTGCCCAGTAGGCCTGGTCTGGGCACAGCTCTGGGATGTGAATGATATGAAGCAGGGGCTGGGAGGATAAGTAACTTGTACATACGTTGTACAGAAAGTAGCCTAAAACCAACCACATAAAGCTTTTAGTTATTTGTACATCCTTGTACAGAAAGGAACCGAAAATCAACCACATAAAGCTTTTAGTTATTCCACATTTGAGATGAAATCCAGTATATAAGGGCGCCTGGGTGGCTCAGTCAGTTAAGCCTCTGCCTTCGGCTCAGGTCATGGTCCCAGGGTCCTGGGATTGAGCCCTGCGTGGGGCTCCCTGCTCAGCGGGGAGTCTGCTCCACCCTTTCCCACTCTCCCTGCTTGTGTTCCCTCTCTCTGTCAAGTAAATAAATAAATAAAATCATTTTTAAAAATCCAGTATATATATATATATATATATATTCCCTCCCACACATGGTCAAATATTCACTTTGAAATAGTATCTGTCAGTCTGAGAAACTCATTTGATAAAGTTTAGCAGAAAATAAATTAGGCAAACCCCATGATGTTAAGTTATTACAGTTATTTTGGAAGTCTGAGTTTACTAATGGATCTCTTAATTTTAATATAGTTATTATAGCAATAGACTAAGTCGTGGGTTCTTCATTAAAACAACCAAGGCAAACAAAGAAAAAAATCACAGAATTTAGATAAATAGATTTTTATCCAATATTTTTAAAATTACAAATGTTTCACAATGTTTAGAACACTGGCTGCTCAATATCTATTACTTATGTTTGTCAAAGTCAGTGCCTGATAGTGAATATATTACATTTATAATGGGAGTTGTACTTTCCTAATTCACCAGATCAAAAAGGAGTTAATTTGCTAAGTGACTTTAATAAGATACCTAGAAAAATGAGAACTACACCAGATGCTGGTTAGTCTGTTAGTTGTATTCCTTTTTCTGTCTTTATTCTAATCAGTTTATTCCATAGTATATAACCTTGCTGTATGAGCCTTGTCCATAGACTTATAACATGAGATTGGCCTAGGATGTTTGTTAGAAATAAAAATTCCAGCTCCAACACCAGACCTACTGAATCAGAATCTGTTTTTAACAAGATCCCAGTGTAATTCATATGAACATTAATGTTTAAAGGATGTTTAGAGGATTATTTTCCTCTATGGCTTAATTAGATACTCAGCAGCAGAAATCTCAAACAGATGTAAAGTGTTAGTATAGCCTAATATGGCCTGACATAACTAAAAGATTTTATTATAAGCTAGCCTTTTAAAAGATCTTTCTTATGAGTATGTTGCAGCCTTCCATTGCTGTCATAACAAATTACCATAAACTTAGTGCTCAAAGCAACTCAAATTTATATCTTATAGTTTTATAGGTCAGAGATCTGGGATGAGTCTCATGGGACTAAAGTCAAGGGGTTTGTGTGGACAGGGCCACATTCCTGTCTGGAAACTGAAGGATAGAAATTGTTTCCTTGCTCATTCAAGTTATTAGCAGATTTCAATTCTTTGCAGTTGTAGGACTGAAATTCTCATTTTCTTGCTGTCAGCTCAAGGTTCATTCTGAGTTTCTAGAGGCTGCCTGTGTCCTTTGGCATGTGGCCCCTTTCCACCATCTTCAAAGCCAACAGTGAGAGGTCAAGTCCTTTTCATACTTAAAATCTCTTTTTTTTCTCCCATCTCATTTCTCTAGAGCCCATCTCTGCCTTCTTCTTCCACTTTAAATGGTTTATATGATTAGTTTAGGGCTATCTAGATAATCAAGGATAATCTCCCTTCTCAATGACTTTAACCTTAATCGCATCTGCACAGTTACTTTTACCATGTAAAGTAACAGAGTCCCAAATTTCAGGGATTAGGAGGTGGGCATCCTTTGGGGGAGGTGGGGAGGCATTATTTTGCCAACCATAGAGTGATACAAAGTTTATGATGACAGTTTCCATATCCAGCCTTGATGAAAAAAGTCATAAAACTCTGTGTAATATGTCATTTCATTTTTATCTGCAAAAGGTCAGAGGAATAGATTGGAGGATAACCTTCGATTCAGCTGAGATGTTCCTTGAATAGAGAGCCGTTCAAGAGCAATGCACTTTACAACAGCCTCTCTCTATTCACTTATAGTCATAAGGACTCTGGGGACACATGTTCTTATGTTTTTTAGCATAATTTCAGTTTATCTAATGCAATTGACTCTATCAAATTTAACATGTCTAAAGCACTGCAACAGGTCTATGATAGGTTAAGTAAATCAAGTGACAATTAAAAACTCACTTAAAGGTTGCCACAAGGATTCATGAGCTTAAATAATAACTCTAAAGGACACATAATCTTAGAATAGCAATGATGGAAAAGGCCGGATATATCAAATTGGCTAAACGACAATGGTATTAAATAAAAATTCGTGGAAGTTGTTGGCATTTTACTGGTCATGACTTTAGGAGAACATTGCTTGAACTGCCTCTAACATTAAGGAACAGTAGGTGAATTAATAATCTTAACGCCTAGATTCATGAATCTCTTTCCTGCCAGATACTCTATTGATCGGCATACTGATATGGACCGGATTTTTAGCATTCACTCCGAAAATGGCTCTATTTTCACTTTGAAACCCCTTGATCGGGAGTCCTCTTCTTGGCACAACATCTCCATTACTGCCACAGAAATAAGTGAGTGGGGAATACATCCACCTGAACACCGAAGTGGTAAAATAATAGCATTAAGTAGACTCTGTTTCTTGAGGGAAGTCACTTTCTCATTAGCAACCTCAGAGTGTGTTGGAGACTTACGGTATCATAATGATTCTCAAATATCCACTTTTTAAACTTGATTTTCTTTTACACCTTACTCTAGGAGAGAAATAGAATATAACCTCAAAAAAATAATTAATCTGTCTGAGAAAATTATGTCTTACAAATAATACTTCATTCTCAATCATAGTCTCCTCTTCTTAATCGTGCTTTGCATCTGGACCATGTAAGAAAGCTCAGCTATTCATCAGCAATCCAATTGAGAAAGTGAATACCGCAGAAATGATTTGTTGCTAAGTTACAAATGGGGTGAGTGGTATCACCGCTTCTCTGTAAATGAGACTGAAGTCTTACACATGTTCTCATTGCAGATAACTCAAAACAAAGTAGCCGCATCCCTGTCTTCATCAGAATTCTAGATATAAATGACCATGCTCCGGAATTTGCCATGTACTATGAAACATTTGTTTGTGAAAATGCAAAACCTGGGCAGGTAAATAAAATTATTATAAACTTTAAAAAATATTTCCTCTTCACAAAGGCAGATAACATATCAATTCACTTGCACAAAATCTTTTTTATGCAAACTACTGTCAATCCTCTTTGTCATCTGTTCATCTCCCCTTACCAAAACACTCACAGTGATCTAAACAGATGACTTCTGAAGTTGTTTTTATTATGGAACCCATGATGTAATGGCAGAGTTATAATATATACTTTAATTTATATACTGGGTATATAATGAATATATATATATATGAAAAGTTCCTCCCTGGATTCGTAATTATGATGATACTGAGTTATACTCAAGAATAGAGTGGAAATATATTCCTAAATAAAACATGAAGTATGAAAATGAAATTGTTTTGTGTTAGTATAAAGGGAATCACAATAATTGTCTTGTTGATTACATTTTTCCTCTTTTAATCTCTCAGGCAGGATATTTTGGTTTGATAAATTATACTTTGTGATTTTTCAACTTCAATATTATTGAGATAAAAAAGAGATAGTACAAGAGTTACAAAGTCCTCTTGCAAAGTCCCCCTAATATATAAGAGATCTCTAAAGTAACTTTAACCAAATGCAGAGTATGTTCATTTTTGACACCAATATAGTATTTTACAAATGACAGCAACTGCACAAATTTCACTGAAAGAAATTTTAACCAGTTATTTAGATATTTCTTTAAAGAAAAAGTAGATGGATGTTAAGAATCATATATAATTCCATCGTGCCTATTTAAATATAGAAAATAAAAGTGAAATACTGTCCTCCTTTTATTACAATGAAGATTGCAACGGACCAAATGTTTATTTGAAACCCTAACCCCCAATATGGCTATATTTAGAGATGGAGCTTCTAAGGAAGCAATGAATGTTAAATGAGATCATAAGGTTGGGGCTCTGATCTGAGAGGGTTGCTGTCCTTTAAAAGAGAGACAAAAGAGAGATGACTCTCTCTCTCTCTGCCCACACTCAGAGGAAAGGCAATGTGAGGATGTAGCAAGGAGGCAGCTGTCGTCAAGCCAGAAAGAGAGCCCTCACCAGAAACCCGCCTAGCTGGTACCTCGATCTTGGACTTCCAGGCTCCAGAACTGTGAGAAAATTAATTTCTGCAGTGATTTTTACGGCAGCCCAAACAAGCAGACCAAGACAGAGTTCCACTTACATACACAAATATAAAAATGGGGTATTATCAGTATTTGCCAAAAAAGAATCATTACACAGTTATTTGGATTAAAAAATGTTTTTCTTTCTTTTTTTCTTTTTACATGTTACTTTGCAACATGCAATGGACATACTCTCAATTTAGTAAATGATCATTTTTAATTTGATGCTGAATTTTTCTAGCACAGCTACACATTAATTAGTTTATTCAACTATCCACTTACTAATAGAAATTTGGTTTATAAACACAATGTGAGTCTAGCAGATAACGCTATAATGAGCATTATAATACATTTGTATTTATACACTACCTGGTGTTCCTTTCCTTTGATATAACCTTTGAAATAAGAATAATTAAATTTTATATATAAATACACATCAGTGCCTCCAAACAGCTCCCCAAATAGGTCATATACTTAGTGGATGATTGCCTATTTACTGGAACACTAGACTTTAAGTGTCCACCAAATAGTAATATCTCATAATAATTTTAACATGGATTCTTCCCAAATTATTTAGGCTGAACATTTTTTCATAAATGTGTAGCCATTTTAAAATAATCTTCACAGATGTATTAGTTTCCTAAGGCTACTGTGAGAACCTACCACAAACTAGAGAGCTTAAAACAACAGAGATGTGCTCTCACACAGTTCTGGAGGCTAGAAGTCTGAAATCAATGGTGTCAGCGGTCCGTCTGTCTGTCAGCTGTCAGGACTCTTGCCATTTCCCAGCTTCTGTAATTGCCAGCAATCACCGGCATTCCTCGGTTTATAAGAATTACTCCAATCTCTGTGCACACTGTCCCATGACATTCTTTTTCTAACTCTCTGTATCCACATTTCCCTCTTCTTATGAGACTCCATTCATTGGCTTAGGGCCCACACTAATCTGCTATGGCATCATCTTAACTTGATTGCATCTACAAAGAGCCTGTTTCCAAACAAGAGCACATTCACAGGTACTGGGAAATAGGATTTGAACATATATTTTAGACAGACATAAGTCAACTGACAATAGCATATACAGAATCTTTACTTATTTGTCCATTAATATGCTTTTCTTTTGTTGATTCATGTAATTGATACATATTAAAAATAATATTCAATAAAGAATATTGATATTAACTAATAATTATTTTAATATATACTACTACTATTAACATTTCTGTCATTGTTCATATACTTGGCAGAAAACAATTTCCTTATTAAAATTAACAAGGTTGAAAATATATTTTAATCTACTGCTACGCATTCTCTGTTAAAATATGTGTATACAGTGGCCCATCTAATCATTTCAAGAACTCAGCCATATTACCAGAGGACCGATGTTGTTTATGATTTAAAATATTACTAAAAATAAGATATTTTATATTACTAAAAATTAGATATCATTGCCAATCTAGAACAGGAGGCTAAACAAAAGTATTAAAGTACTAAAAGCATTTTTTCTATGTCATGATCCAATCTTCTAAGGAGAAAATGTGCATTAAGTTTGCATTAATAATTGTGCACTTTCAGAAGCATTATATAAAGAAAAGTAAGGTTCCATGCCTCTCTGTCAATAAAATGAATGAAATCATAGTTAATATTAAATTACAGGGGTAAAAGTGTTGACTAGTGAGGTTGCAGGTTAGTATGGCTATAGAAGGTAAACAATAAACAAAACAATGGGTATGTCAAACCACTGTGAAATTCCAGTAATTGTTCATTACAGAAGTTGCACTATTATACCTGGAAGCAGTGCGACTCTGTTTTGGTGGAAAAGAAATTTGAAAGTAAGAGTAATTAAGTGGCTGTGATTTCAAGTCACACAGATGGCAGACCCATGACTAGAAAAACAGGCACCCCGATGTGTAGCTTAGTGCTTTTTCCACTGTGAAATGCTCAGTGGACTTTTTCTGCCTGACCTGTTGTTTGATGCTCCATCCTCACACTATGGCACACCTCTGACTTATAGTGAGCACGGCTAAGAGGTGTTGTTATTTCTCAACTTCGACACTGATTTTATGAAACTTGAAAAGCATTTATTTGTATATCTTTCTAAACTTTGCAAATACCATAAAAAAAAACCAAATACTTTGAATAAAATAAGCAATACGATTGTAGTTAGGGTGCCCCATAGCTTTAAAATCTTTTGCTTTCTGGTATTATGTGGCATATTGCTTATTTTTACCAAAACTATATTCATAGTGTTCTTGATCTGTAGGAATAGTTGTGCTAATCACTTCTGTCTTTTTAAAAATGCATCTGTTATGTTCTCTGCCTTTGAAACAATCATTATTTAGTGGGGGCAACAGATTGGTAACCAATTATTAATAAAACAGACTGGTACTTTCTAACAATGTTAAAAGAGGATAGATGTTGGACTGATAAAATTTTCTTTAAGGTTGGATATTCCAGTGGCCAAGAATCAGACAAAGATTCATAGAGATACTTTGCACAGTGATACTTGATGAACATATTCTATCCTTAACTAATTGTTATATTGCATAGAACTATAAAAAGCTTTGGCATAATTTCCGAAAATGGCATAATTTCTGAAAAAAATGTTTTTTGTTTCTTTAATAAGTCGATGATATATTTAAAGCACAAACACTAACTTAAAATGTAGTATAACAAGAGTTGCTCTTTGTTGCCCTTTATTTAATTTACTGATTTGGTTTCAGTTGATCCAGACTATCAGTGTCATGGACAAAGATGATCCTCCCCGAGGCCATAAATTTTTCTTTGAGCCAGTACCAGAATTTCCTCTCAATCCGAACTTCACCATTGTAGATAATAAAGGTACAGAACATTTTTAAAGTTAAAATTGAGACCTTCAGCTGCAAAATTAAAAACTGGTCTGAGTTTCCCCCCACACACACTTTTTTTGTTGTTGTTTTCCTAGATAATACAGCAGGAATCGTGACTCGAAAAGATGGGTATAGCCGCAAAAAAATGAGCACCTATCTACTGCCGATTTTAATCTTCGACAATGATTATCCAATTCAGAGCAGCACTGGCACGCTCACTATCCGTGTGTGTGCCTGCGATAATCAGGGAAACATGCAGTCCTGCAATGCAGAGGCCTTGGTCCTAGCGGCTGGCCTGAGCACGGGGGCACTCATCGCCATCCTTCTTTGTGTCATCATTCTACTCGGTAAGCTATACTTCCGAATGCTCATTTCACTCAAAGAAGTCTCTCCCTTCTGGTTCAGTGATGGTGCAACCAAAAAGCACACTTCTCTAGGGCTAAAGGTTGACATTTTTAACTTTTTATTAAAATGGTTCTTTCAGTGGTGGGGGGTGGAAGGGGTGGGGTGGCTGGGTGATAGACAATGGGGAGGGTATGTGCTATGGTGAGCGCTGTGGATTGTGTAAGACTGATGAATCACAGACCTGCACCTCTGAAACAAATAATGCATTATATGTTAAAAAAAGAAGAAGATGATAGTAGGAAGGGAAAAATGAAGGGGGGAAATTGGAGGGGGGGGACGAACCATGAGAGACGATGGACTCTGAGAAACAAACTGAGGGTTCTAGAGGGGAGGGGGGTGGGGGGATGGGTTAGCCGGTGATGGGTATTAAAGAGGGCATGTTCTGCATGGAGCACTGGGTGTTATACGCAAACAATGAATCATGGAACACTACATCAAAAACTAATGATGTCATATATGGTGATTAACATAACATAATATAATAAAACTAAAACTAAAAAAAAAATAAAATGGTTCTTTCGATTAGAAAAAGAAAATTGAGTTCTCTCTGAGGATAGGTCTAGCTTTCTAGAGATGGAAGACAGAGATAATATAGCTAATGCTATATACATATACAGAGACAAATATTTTTAAAATCTATTTTATATTACACCGCTTAGTGCTAACTAACCATGGTCACTGTTCTAAGTATATTTAATTTTACAACTGATTTAATTTTCATATCAATTCTGTAAGATAAATACTTTGATTCTTCTCAAGAAAGACTAACGTCTACCAATTCACTCATTTAGGAAGGTTTTAACTAGCATTCAAACTCAGATAAGTCTACTTCAGAATTTTCCTTTTAAACCATTATTCTCAAAACCAAAGACTACCTTTTCAAATAATATTACTAACAAATACTAAGATATGGATATTAGACACCTAACTGGCAAGTGCATTTAAATTGTCAAGATAAGGTAAACTTTTTATTCATACAATTTGTTATACATAGGTGCAAATTAAAAGTTTTACTTCATTTTTTAAAAATATCACTATGACATTGTGGTCATATCTTCTCATGCAATGTTTTCTGAAGTCAGGCTTTCAACAGCAAATGTTTTATTTGAGCATGCCCTAACAGGACAACAATTTAATTCAATTAAATAGTTGTTCCACTGTAAAACATTCCCCCCCCAAAAATTGTTTCCATCAAGTATTCATCCAAAATGCTTATGCTTAGGGCATGAGAGCCAGCCAAATTTATGTTCCAATGCTCATATGTGCTGGCTCCTTTAAACTGCAAATCTTTTCAGGCTATCTGGATGAAATCCCTTTGGCCAGATATCCTTGCAGGACTTCAGTGGGAGATTGATGAAAGTGAGGAGAAAACATTTCTCTCAGCTAAAATGATCCAACTATTGGGGCGCCTGGGTGGCTCAGTTGGTTAAGCGACTGCCTTCGGCTCAGGTCATGATCCTGGAGTCCCAGGATCGAGTCCCGCATCGGGCTCCCTGCTCAGCGGGGAGTCTGCTTCTCCCTCTGACCCTCTTCCCTCTCATGCTCTCTGTCTCTCATTCTCTCTCTCAAATAAATAAATAAAATCTTAAAAAAAAATAAATAAAATAAAATGATCCAACTATTTAGAAAAACATTTTCTCAGGGCGCTTTAGAACATACGTACCACCAATCCACATCTCAGAACTGCTGCTAGAAAGTTGACTCTTATGTAAAATATTTTTGTATCCCCATGGAAAATAAAGTTTTGTTTACCATTCAGCTAAGTGCTACTGATATTATATTGTTTTATTTACTCACATAGTTCTACTTTCCTAATTTAGAACACCATGGAAATATGTATATTTCATATTTGATTTTTAAGTTTTCTATATTAAGATAATACACACAGAGACATAAAGACATGCATACACACATGGGGGAACAAAAGCACCCCCAAAGTAAGCTTAGATACTATAACATTATGAAACTAAATTGGATAATATTTTTTCTATGCAGAAATCCTAGAAGGCTGCTTCATTATTCTGAAAAGTCTGCCACCTTTCTGCCCTACACAATATAGAAGGCACACATTTCTTGTTTTCCACCTTCCCAACTGGTTGCCTATATGTGGAGTGGTTTTCTATTATTTTAGTTAAAAATTGGTTCCAATTCAGGTTTCATTATCAAAGTTCCTAAAGCATTTTTGCTGTGATTTCATCTTTTTTTAAGTTTTTATTTAAATTCAACTTAGTTAACATACAGTGTAATATTAGTTTCAGGTGTACAATGTAGCGATTCAACACTTCCATATAACACCCGGTGCTCATCACAGCAAGTGCACTCCTTAATTCCCATCACCCATTTAACCTATCCCTCCTTCCCACCTGCCTTCCAGTATCTCTCAGTTTGTTCAATTATAGTTAAAGAGTCTGTTTTATGTGTGGTTTGCTTCTCTCTTTTTTCTTTCCCTATGTCCATCTGTTAATGTTTCTTAACTTCTACATATGAGTGAAATCATATGGTATTTGTCTTTCTCTGACTTATTTCACTTAGCATAATACTCTCTAGCTACATCCATGTCATTGCAAATGATAGGATTTCATTCTTTTTTATGTCTGAGTAATATCCATTGTGTGTGTATATGTATATATGTATATGTATGTATATATATATATATATACCACTTCTTTATCCATTCGTCAGTTGATAGATACTTGCACTGTTTGCATAATTTGGCTATTGTAGATAATGCTGCTATAAACATCGGGGTACATGTATCCCTTTGAATTAGTACTTTTCTATCCTTTGGGTAAATACCTAATAGGGCAATTGCTGGATCATAGGGTGGTTCTATTTTAAACTTTTTGATGAACCTCCATACTATTTTCCAGAGTAGCTACACCAGTTTGCATTCCCACCAACAGTGCAAGAGGGTTCCCCTTCTTCACATCCTCGCCAACGCTTGTTGTTTGTGCACAGTTACTAAATTTCTAAATTTCTATAGTAAATAGACTCTGCCCTTTGCAAGATAATGATATAGCACGGACAATGACATTTTAGACCTACCTATTACAGTTTGAAGAAATGTAGTTCTTAGAGTTTGTCTATGTTACAAGGCAAAGTCGAGGCAGGACTTTTTAATTTTTTTGGTTCCTTAGACACCTTGGAAGTCAGATGAAGCTTATGGGAACTATTCAGAATGATAATTTAAATTAATAAGGATAGGATATATTAGGCAAAGGAAATATATGTATCCAAATTAAACAAGAAACAAAAGCTAAATGTGCTTAATTATTGTCATATGTGCCTTGCTCTAGTACAAGTCTAATGATCATTTGAGATATGTCCTAACTAAAATGCAATATAAAATATCTATGCTTTCTATTGATTTAATAGTCACACATACTCTTACTATTACTATAGTAACTGTATATCCTGATATTCATAATAGAAATACTAAATTTCAGTTACAGATAGATGGAAATAATGATACACTTTTTTCTATTCCTTATCTTAACCTTTCTAAATTCCATTCAATTAATAACCTCAGCCTAGGGAAATGAAGTAGATGATTTTAACACAACAGAGGAGAAAAAAAACTCAGAATAGGTTCTAAGGTCTATTTATGGGAGTTAATAAATATTATATTAGCTAAGAAACCCTTAAAATAATTTGACTATATTGTTGTTCTTTTATAGCCAGAATTTATAGAAATTTTGAGGAAAGTAGAGAAATTATAAATTCAATATGAAATTTAAAAGGAATCTTTTTTTTTAACTGAATGATTCACTAAATTGGTAGATTTTCAGACCTATGTTGGAGTTAATTAACTTATTTTCATCCTTTAATAGGCGAGAGTACAGATATGTTCCATTTTTATTGAAAAGGTCTTTTTTTTTAAATTATCTCCAAGATGATTCTGAATATAGCTCAGCACCTATAACCTATTCTGTGGAAGTTAAGTAAAGATGCTTCTAATGATTTTTTTTTAAATTCTTTCTACCAATTAATAGGAACTAAGGAAAGTGTGTTGGCCAATATGACAATATCATTGGACAGGCTTTTAATGGAGTTATAGGGCACTCAAGGGCCATGGTGAAATGCAGTCTCAATGTGAATGAGTTTCCTCTGTGGAATCTCAATACAAAAATTGAGAAAAGAAATGACAGATTTTTGAGCCAACATTTTCTTGTTTTTTAATAAAACGTAAATAGTACTGACAAAACATTTAGCTGCCTAAAGTAAGGGGAATCTGTTTTTTATTTCTCCCCTGCAATGTGCAAGTGTGCTTTAGCAAGATTATCTTTACTTCTTAACTTTTCTTGTATATAAAATTAGGGACTTGGCCTATTTCCAATGGAAAATTTATATTTTGGAAATCATGTGGTCTTTTTCCTTATTTTTAAATATATATGTAAATTGCAAAACGTATTTATTTTGCATACGTTCACTGTCACATATACGCATATGTTAAATTTCAGTAATATAACAAAAAACAAGAAAGTATATTCTATGTGGGGAAGTTCACAGTTAACCTGATACATGGTTTGTAAATAATAAAAACAATATAGTGAATCGAGGGATTATAATTAACATTTTAGCCAGAAAGTTCCAATGCAACTGTACAAGTCAAGGAAATCCTCAGTAACAAGATAATTAGTCTGAGCTGTCTTGTAAGATGAGTACAGGTTAAAGATAAGTTAGACTTTGAATTTTATACTGTCGTTTATAGAGTTATATTTCAGATTTTAAGTAGGCTTTCAACACCAAGTCAATAAAGGAATTCAAACAGATATGAGCTACTGGAAGAAATTAGATAAGTAGTATGTATATATTTATGTATATACACACACATATATGCATGTGTATAATATATACACATATATGATGCATATGTATGCATATATATGAATAATGTTTTGCATATATGCCCTTGCATCATTAAGAAAATATTAAATTGTTGCTCAATTTTTCTTGGGATAATAATGACTGTAGCTTTAGAATTTTAGTATTTTTAAGCAAGCAAACCATTGCGGGGAATGAGGTATCACATAATTAACAGTTGGCTAAGTGAATTAGCCATAACTGAATAAGGCTTTTGCAATGCCAGAGCTCTATAGGATAGTGAGTCTTGAAAGTAAATAAAGGGATTGTAATATCTGCTCCTTTACCAATAGAAGACATTTAGTCACTGGCCCAAGGCACCCTGTATTTGTGTAGGGTAGTTACTCTTCTTTTTTTATTATTATTAAAAGATTTTATTTATTTATTTGAAAGAGAGAGAATGAGAGAGAGCACATGAGAGGGGGGAGAGTCAGAGGGAGGAGCAGACTCCCCGCCGAGCAGGGAGCCCAATGCGGGACTCGATCCCGGGACTCCAGGATCATGACCTGAGCCGAAGGCAGTCGCTTAACCAACTGAGCCACCCAGGCGCCCGGGTAGTTACTCTTTATCCAAACGAATCTCAGCATCTCTCACACCACACAAACTTCCCTCAGCAAAGTGTGTTATATCTCATTTAAACCTGAATCCTGGACTCTCACCATTTTCTCTTTGTTGTCGTTGTTGTTAATAGTTTTAGTTGTACTGTTCGCTGCACTGAAGCGGCAGAGGAAAAAGGAACCTCTGATAATTTCAAAAGACGATGTCCGGGACAACATCGTGACCTACAATGATGAAGGTGGTGGGGAAGAAGATACCCAAGCTTTCGATATTGGCACATTAAGGAATCCAGAAGCAAGAGAAGACAGTAAACTTAGAAGGGATGTAATGCCTGAAACTATATTTCAGATAAGGAGGACTGTGCCTCTGTGGGAAAATATTGATGTACAAGATTTTATCCACCGAAGATTAAAAGAAAATGACTCAGACCCAAGTGCACCACCTTATGATTCACTGGCAACATATGCCTATGAAGGGAATGATTCCATAGCAGATTCACTCAGTTCTTTAGAGTCTCTCGCAGCAGATTGTAACCAAGATTATGATTACCTCAGCGACTGGGGGCCTCGTTTTAAAAAGCTTGCTGATATGTACGGGGGTGATGACAGTGACCGAGATTAAGAGTATTGTATGACTTGATCCATGTTTTCGGAAGTACTCTCCTTGTTACTAGATTGAGTGGCCTGCATTCTCTTCCTTGGAGGAAATTTTTTAAAAATTGAAATTACAAACAATACGTAGGTGTTGTCTTAGTAAGGGTTTGCTTAATCAGTAAGTTTCTGTGAATGAATACGAATGATATAGATTTAAAAAAAAAAAGTAATAATAACTAGTTCCCTCTCTTTGCCTAACAATCTCTGAAGGAAAGTATACCACATCAATAATCAATAAAAATTACATAAAGGCTTTTTGTGCCTTTCCTTAAATATAAAGACTTTATAAATGTTTTCTTAACTAACTTACAATCACCTTTACTATTTAACATTGTGCAACTGCTTTGTAAATTAATATGAAAAATATATCCCTAAAGAAATAGGAATAACTATTACTGCCATATTTATTTAGTTGAAGAATGTCTTTGTGTTAATTCATTCATATTTTTATAAATGTATATTTATATTTTTGTATTTTTATGAAATAAACTAGTATTTATAAAAATAAATATCATTTTATTTAATTCCTAGAAGCACTTCTGATCTCACTTATAACAGAATGTTTTTTACATCTTTATAGGCAAAACATGATTCACTCAGGGAAAAAATAAAACAGCTAACTTACTGCATGTGATTTGGAACTAGAATATAGCAAGACTATAAAAGAGCTTTAGTATAAGTAATGGTGTTCTGCTTCTGTCACTTAAACATGGACAAGTGTTTATTGAACTACTCATATTTACCCATCAGTAGGATGTGAGACCTTTGAAATATAAACTACTATAAATACGCTTGTAAATGATTAAGTTTTTTTGTACAGTTTTTTCTATAGAATCAACCAATGAATTTTACTTGAGAGTATATGAAGTATATGTAAGGGATATTATGTAGATGACAAAAAAAACATCTAAATCACTCTTCCTTCATCAATAGAATAGTTTTCAGAATGAAAAGTAATAGTTCTGATTTTCTTTCTCCATGATCAGATAATTCATGGGATATAATCTGGGTGACATTTAAAATGTGTACCAACAAACTAGAGGAGTTTGGGTTTTTTTTAATTGAAAACTTTATTGAGGAGATTCAAAGTGACGGTATATTTGAGAAATTCTTGAACTAGTGACATGTCCACTGGAGATAAGAAACCTTAGGGAATGTGAACGTTTACTAATGACAGGGCTTGTCCAGAAAACAGAATACGGACAAATTAAGACATGGGAAAGAAGGAGAAGAGAGAAAGCCAGAATTGTACATAATAATTATTTGCAAATCTTTAAAAGACTTCCAGAAAACTTGCCTTGGTTTAATCTGGAGAATAAAACCTAAACCAAAAGATAGAAACTTCACAGGAAGATAGCATATTATTCATTTTCTGTGCCATGAATTATCCTTTTCTTCCTCTTTTATTATTCACCTTTTAAGGAGCAAATATCATGCCCAGGGTGGTTCCTAGAGTGGAATTTATATAGAAATTTAACATCCACTAGTCTGTTACCAAGCCTTTTTAAATAGCAAATACCAATTATGAACAAACTTTTGTATCCTGTTACTATGTTATAAAATTTTTGAAGATCATTTCAATAACTTTACCATCAGTAGTTAACACATATTAAAGTTCAATTTGATGCTGAGAAAATAAAACATAATTTGCACTTAAGAAATATCTGAAATTTTTCTAATCATTGGAATTTCCCAGAAAACAATGTTTTTCATTTTAGTTTTCATTTAGAAAGTTTCACTTTTCACTTTAGAAAGTAATTAGTTTTGTGTAAGGCTGTTGAATCACAGACCTGTACCTCTGAAACAAATAATACATTATATGTTAAAAAAAAAAAAAAAAGAAGAAGAAGAAGATAGCAGGAAGGGAAAAATGAAGGGGGGGATATCGGAGAGGGAGACCAACCATGAGAGACTATGGACTCTGAGTAACAAACTGAGGGTTCTAGAGGGGAGGGGGTGGGGGGATGGGTTAGCCTGGTGATGGGTTTTAAGGAGGGCACGTACTGAACGGAGCACTGGGTGTTATACAAAAACAATGAATCGTGGAACACTACATCAAAAACTAATGATGTAATGTATGGTGATTAATATAACATAATAAAATAAAATTAAATTAAATTAAAAAAAAAGAAAGTAATTAGTTTTCCCAATGCTAGAGCTATTTCAGCATGAATCAGACAGATATTTGAGGAGGATGACACTGAGTGCTTAAAGTAGTCAGAAAAAATGAATTCGATATCTATTCATACCTCTTATAATCACTTTATTCTATAATCACTAGAAGAATAAGTGGCAATAAGTAAACAAATTAAAAAGAGGCCTATAATGACTGTACGTGCAACACCTGCTTAGAGAAGAAAAAAATATGTTGAGTCAGAAAAGGGGAATTGATAGTTACATTGAGTGCCTGGGTTTACCATGCTTTAAATACTAAGCGCAGCACAACAAACCAAGCTACCTGTAAGTTGTAAATGTACAACTGCTATGAGAAAATCATATTGAGACTACACAGAATAAGACACAGAATAAGATTATGAAGAAATGTTCATTTGACTACCACTTTTCAGCACTTTAATAAAACTGGTTTGAGTTCTCCCTTTCCTTGATCTGAGAATGACTGATACACTGAGAGTTTATGAGGACAGAGCTAACTGATTTCATTCTTGGTAAGTATATGATTGTTTCTGCTATAAATCAAAGGGTATGATTTGATCAAAGAAATTTCCAGACCTGTGAAATATTAATACTTCCTATAGTTTTCTAATAATCTATGAAATTCTTATAATGGGAAAAATGCATTTATAAGTCTGATCAGCATTTTTTTTTCCTCATGGACTGTAGCATTGGTAAAATTTGAGGGAAATGAATTCTTAATGTGTTTACTTTCCAAACAAAATAAATCAGCTAGCTTTGACTGTTTAAACTTAAGATAGAATTAAAGCTAGTTAAGTCACCATTTTTTCCAAACACAATTAAAACTTAATCATTGTTTTAATTTGCATATTAAATAATTTTCAGAATAATATATGTCTACATTTAGGTTTGAAGTTTTTTTTCAGGGAGAGGAACGTATCTGTATTATTTGTACTTTAATAAGTAGTCTGGATAGTATTATCTTCACTATTGCTCTCAGGCATATGAAATAGATTTCAATGATTTAAAAATCAATTTAGTAAAGAAAACAAAACAGCATTAACAACAAAATGAAAACAAATAAATAAGAAAAAAAAAAATTCGGGCGCCTGGGTGGCTCAGTCGTTAAGCGTCTGCCTTCGGCTCAGGTCATGATCCCAGGGTCCAGGGATCAAGCCCCACATCGGGCTCCCTGCTCCACAGGAAGCCTGCTTCTCCCTCTCCCACTCCCCCTGCTTGTTTTCCCTCTCTTGATGTCTCTCTCTGTCAAATAAATAAATAAAATCTTTAAAAAAAATTTAAAAAGAAAAAGAAAAAAAAGAAAAAAAAAATTCTACCATAGCCAGTGGTTGAAGTGACCCCAGCGGATTCTTCCTTCCATTTTGGCACAAGCACCAGATCCTTTATTAAGTTGGTTATTCTTTTATTTTACTCACTCGCCTTCTTTCTAACTCTATTTTAGAGTGGTCCATCTTTCTTTTTTTTTTTTTTTTCTTAATTTAAATTCTGGCTATTGATGATCTATCCACCCTCTTAGTTACTATACATATCTATATCAATATCTATGTAGACATATAGACATATGAGCATAAAGATTAATTGAAAATTCTCAAATGTAGACTTCCATCTTTGCCTCATTCTTATAATCCAAACATATTTCCAACGAACTATTCTAAATTTCCAATTGGATGTCTAATTAAGTGGGATACACCCAAATTCTAACCTCCAATTTTCATCCCTAAATCTGTTCTACTCTCAACTTGGCTCAAGTTGATTAAAAAAAAAAAAAAAAAAAGGCAATAACATCTTACTACTTATCCAGGCCAAAAATCTTGCAATCAGCTTTCATTCCTATTATTCCATAATTCTTCACATCCTATATTTTAGGAAATCCTACAGACTATACCTTCAAAATTTGCCTGGTATAGAATGATTTTTTTCATCACATCCCCTGCTACAATCCTGGTCTAAAAGGCTTACCTGGATTATTGCAGTGTACTTCTAAGTGTTCTTTCTTTTTTTTTTATTTTTAAGATTTTATTTATTTATTTGACAGAGAGAGAGATAGCAAGAGCAGGAACACAAGCAGGGGGAGTGGGAGAGGGAGAAGCAGGCTTCCCGCCGAGCAGGGTGCCCAATGTGGGGCCCGATCCCAGGACCCTGGGATCATGACCTGAGCTGAAGGCAGACGCTTAACGACTGAGCCACCCAGGTGCCCTCTAAGTGTTCTTTCTGACTAGCCTTTGCCCCTACCATCTATTTAGAACACAGAATACAGAATGGGTTGCAGTTCTTTCTTCCTTCCTTCATTTCTTTCTTTCTTTCTTTCTTTCTTTCTTTCTTTCTTTCTTTCTTTCTTTCTTTCTTTCTTTCTTTCTTTCCTTTCTTTCTTTCTTTTCTTTCTTCTTTCTTTCTTTCTTTCTTTCTTTCTTTCTTTCTTTCTTTCTTTCTTTCTTTCTTTCTTTCTTCCTTCCTTCCTTCCTTCCTTCCTTCCTTCCTTCCTTCCTTCCTTCCTTCCCTTTCTCCTTCCTTCCTTCCTTCCTTCCTTCCCTTTCTCCTTCCTTCCTTCCTTCCTTCCTTCCTTCCTTCCTTCCTTCCTTCCTTTTAATTAAGTGTGAGCATCTCATTTCTCTATTCAAAATTTATCAATTGTTCTTCACAGTGAAAGTCAGTCCTCACAAAGGATCTACCATATCATAGATCAAGTTCCCATTATCTCTTTGATCTTATTCTCCTCTATTTCCTTAACTCATTTCACTTTAGTTATTCTGGACTCCTTGTTGTTCCTTAAAAATGCTAAGCATTTTCCCTTTGAACTGACTGATCACTATCCTTGGAATTATTTTTCCCCAGATACCCATGAAGTTAACCATAGATCTTCCTTCAAGTCCTGGTTAAAACACCACTTTTAAAACTACAACCCCCCAAACCCATTTCTCCTTTCCCAACTTATTTTAAAATAAGTATTTTCCACAGCAAATATCACCATTGAACATGATAGCTAATTTGTTTATCATTTAATGTTTTCATCTGTCCACTTCTACTAGAATGATTGTTGGTTCACAACTGGTTCCTCTACACCCACGGCAAGGGGAGATGGAAGAAAGAGGCAGGCCACTCCAGATTGAGAGGTGGCAGGTTTCATCAGCAAGGGAACTTACATCTGAAGCTTGTCTTGGGCAGCAACAGGACAAGTAGATCTCGGCACTTGCCTGCCAGAATCTTAAAAGTTTATATAAAGGATTTAACTGAATTCAGTCATATACTCAGTCTAAATAGTCTCAACAACTCCTTACTCTCTTAAGGCTGCATCACTGAAACAGCTCCTAGTATGGGTATGGTGGGCAGAATGTACATTCCAAGGACAGGGGAGGGTTGTAAGAAGTTCTGACTGCCCGGAGTCCAGTTTCTGGGTCAACCTGAGGTCACATCCTCTCAATGACCTCCTCCAACAATGACTGGTCCCCAAATCATACCTTGTTGACATGCAGCAAATATTTGTTAAATGTTAAGTGACATGCTCATTATTTAGATATGATACTTTCTTAATTTGGTAAAATATTATGAATACATAGGAGATTAAAATAAAATAAATGTAAACAAAAAAGAATTATACTCAAATTCATAACAATGTACATGCCTTCAACACAGTATTGATTATAGCCTAAACTGTTAAATCTAGGTACTGTATGCTGAATTCTGGTTGATCATAATTAGGTCACTATTTAAAAAGATCTTTTCAAATTACAGAAAAGCATGATGAATTTTTTCCAGTTTTTTAAAAAAGCCTCACTAAACTAAAATTGTATTCAAAGATCCGTGCTTCCTAAAGAATATGGTCATGGGATTTACTGGATTTCAGGCCATTAGTTCTAAATGTCAGAATCAAAACACAAGCCAACACAAAAAAGGAATTAAATAGCCTCATCTCTGCAGTTTTAATTATCCTTATAATCACCTAATTATTGGGCTGGTTGGGCCCTCTTTTCTCACACTTGGGTAATAGTTTGTGAATAAAGGTAAGCTGAACAACACTATAAAAATGTTTTCTTACTTAAATATGTTCAATTTCATTATAAATTTCAGTCATAATGTGTATTTTTTTAAAAATAAGTATTGTTTGATAACAATTTTATATGGAATAGAAACACCAGCTATTTAGGCCATTATGTTAAAGCTAGCAATCTATAGACATTGGGCCTTATCTTACCTACAGTCTTTGTTACAGTTGTTGTTCTTTGACAGAATATTATTACCTAATATAGTATTAAGAAACAAAATTCACCAAAGTATTGCTAGCATTTAAAAATCAAGATATTTCACCCATAAATAATTCTCTCTCAATTTTCTTATGGAACCTACTAGTGAAATTAGGCAGTTTTCCATTATTTTTATGTGTCACCCAGTAAATTTCACAAATTGCCAGTTCATGGCTGGTATTTTCTTATTGTTTCTAAACACATAATTATGGAATTTTGATACTAGTCATTTTTCAATAACATATACTATAAATATCTTTCACAAATATGTGACTTGTGTTTTCACTGTAATTAATTTCAATGTAACCAAAATTATATATACTACGGTTTGTGGTTTCCCTGCTATATTTTTGCTTGGTTTTCTATGTATTCTTATTACTAATTCAGCTCCAAACTGTCAGTTGTCTAAATTTTCTCTCTAGAGATACAGAAGCATAAAAAAGTAGAGAGCTAATGTGATCTCCCTGAAGAAATCTTTCCTTCAGTCACTGAACTGCTCCAGTGAGAGGGACTAATTGCCTTCTATGCCAGGTGCCTCCTGGTACCTCCTCTCGCCATTCACCTGGGCAGTCCCTGGATCGCTCCTTCAGAATTGGAGTCCTGAGTCCTGTATCCCATGTCAAGCACTTCGTTTTTCTTGTTCTTTCTTTCCATCATGTTAAGGATAATTTGGTCTATTTATCTCTTCAATGACGTTACTGCATATTTGTGTCTAATTTTATAGTTCCACTATGTTTTAGACAAACAGAAATTCTTTAGTAATCTATTGTCTTTTTGCTCTATTTGGTACGTTGAAGTTTCACTAGTTTGAAGGAAGTATTTCAACTCCTTGGTCACCAGAAATTTCTCTATGGATATTTACACAACTACTTCATTAATTTGTATGACCTGCTTGTTCCTCATAGACATTAAGCATTTGAGTTTGTAGTGCCTATTATAAAACATTGACCAGAATTCTAAAATATTTATGAATGCTATTATTAATAAATCTTATTTTTGTGATTTTAATTATTATAAATTTAGTATATGATCATTAAATAATAACCTCACATATATGTATTATAAGGAAATATATTCTTGAGATGAATATAAACATTCAGATCTGGTTTTGTCTATTTGGCTTTATTATGCCCATTCAATCCTACTTTTCAGTGTATATTATCCTACAAAATTCACTTAAAAACTTTCACATACTTGGAAATTCAGTATGCTCATATTCATTTAATATTCATGTACAACATGCTCTAGAACAGTAGGCATATAAACAGCAATTGAAACCAAATAAACCATATATCTCTATATATTTATTTGAATTAAGTTATAATCATCAGAGTATATCACATTTATAAACGCTCTCTAATACCAACTTTTAAAGAATGACTCAGTTGTGTGATATGTTAGTTTCAAATTTATTTTTTCATAGGAAACATATTGGTGCTTTTTTCTACTAATTATAGGAATAGTATACTGAGGAAAGCAATCCTTTTAAAGAAAATCATTCTTTCAAATTATAATTTACTTTTTTTCAGGATGGTATATCAACCAAGAAACTTCATTGACAGGATATTAGAAAAGTTAATTAATGTATTAATTTTATAAATCCTTATTAATTGCTAGCATTATGTGAGACTAGTTGAACAATAAAAACAAAAATAGTACAATGCAGAACCCATTCCTTTTAAGAATTTAGAATTCAATTCAATAGACAAAACATAAACACGCATAACTAAACTATAATGTGGTATGTGATTAGGGCTTAGAAATAGTATAAAGATAAAAGACAAAATAATATTTTTTGGTTTCACATTTGTTTCACAATTATACCTTTCAAAAATAGGTAAATGAGAATTACTATATCCAGTAAAAATCAAAGTAATCTCTGAATAGAATGTGGTAAGAAACTGTTTCTACTTCATGAACTCAGTAAATTTTGATACTGAAATTTAAGGTCACAGTGCAATGAGGACACTGACACCATTTTTTGATTTTTGACTACTGACAGTTTTAATGTCTCGCCCTTCCATCTTCTTGAGCCCCACATCCAGACAAGCTGATAAGAAAGTCTGGGTGTTCCTTCCTTGGGCACAGGCAGGAAATTCAATTCACATACATCCAACCAGAGGAGCAACCTTTCATCCAGCCCTACTCTCTAACCACAATAAAAACAGTCATTTTGGACTTACTTGAGAGGCTTTCAGTATTCTCTCCAGAGGAGTCAATTATATAAATAACAAAGATTTTCATACCTCACCGGTGTGTCTGCATGGCGTCTTTGGTCTCCACATCCAAGTCACACTTTGAGCAGGAGCCCATCTACCTGTGCAGGAGAACGCAACACACAAATTACAACTAAGTTTTTGTTATCTAAAAATGGTAATTTTATAAGGCTAAAAACAGATAAAATTGTTGTTGTTGTTTTTTAATATTTTTTTTATTTATTTATTTATTTATTTATTTATTTATTTATTTATTTATTTATTTAGAGCTTGAGTCGGGGAAGGGCAGAGGGAGAGAGATAATCTCAGGCAGACTTCAACCTAGGCGTGGAACCCAAAGTGGGTCTCAATCTCATGACCCTGAGATCATGACCTGAGCTGAAATCAAGAGTCAGACGCTTAACCAACTGAGCCATCCAGGTGCCCCAAATTATGTTTTTATAAACATTTAAAAATAAATATTTGTCACTACCTTTTTATCCACATCTTAATGGTACTTTAGAAATATCTAGGAGATATCTAGAAATTGCTTTATTGAGATATCATGAAATTGCTCAAATCATCATTGTATTCATTTATTAAATGCAATTATTTAGCATAGAGCATATTTGTGTGATGTGCATTTGGTGATTGATAGACTAAGGAAGTTGGTAAATAGAGGAACAGAATAGCTACATTAACATGCATTGAAGCTTATATGTGTTAGGCATTGTACTCAGCATTTTACAGTGATTATTCACTTAAGTCTCAAAAGTCTTTTATTTAGGTATTACTTTGTCTTCATTATATATAACAGGGAACTAAAACCTATATAAAGTTACAAGTTAGTAAAATATGAAGGCAAGTTTTAAATCTAGGCAACCTAACCGAGTAGGGAAGGCTCCACTTTTAGCCAGTATCCTATATTGGATCATCACTTATGAAACTGAAAGCATGGTAGTTGCACTGAGCTAGGAATTGTTTAATCATATATTTGTCTCAGATAATACCAATCATATTCAATTTGATTAAAAATATAATGAAATGGCTGGTTTAGTTGGTAGAGCATGCAACTCTTGATCTCGGGGCTGTAAATTCAAGCCCCACATTGCGTGTAGAGATTACTTAAAAATAAAATCTTTTAAGAAATAATAAAATGTCCAATAAGAGTTTGGGGTTTTGCAAAACTAAAGGATATAAAATATTTTTTCTTGTAAATGAAGGGATCTGAAATTATACAAGCAAGTTTGAGATAAGGATATTACCTGAATCTGAAGACATATAATTTTTAAGAATAAATAGCAAAAGTTAACAAAACTGCAGTATATAAAAAATGTATTAAAAATTTATACTCTGCTATAGTATTAAGTAAGTGGTTCAGTGCAGTACAGTACATACAACACAGATTTATTGTGTACTTATAGTGAGCCAGGAACTGAGTCTACATTATCATTCCTTAATGACATGAACTTCAAAAATAGGCTGAATGGAGCAATGGGACTTTCATCATTGAAATGCTTACTATTAAATAACAACATGAATACTAATCTCTACTTTATATTTAAAAAAGAATCCAATGAGTCAATAAATAGTTTTATTAATTATATAAACATGGCAAAATGTTAGGATAATGTCCAAAAAATATCACCAACAGTAAAATCTAAAATGCCACAATATGGACAAGATTTCTGTTGGTTATCTTTTTCTTAGATGGGGAAATTAACCTGTGATTGGGAGAAACTCCCACAAAATTTTGTATATTATTAGTATGCCTTGGAAAATAAGTCATATGGAGCATGTGTAGGTATGCCTACTTTTCCTTAAATACTAAAATATATTTGGATTTGTTTTTAATCTTCTGTTAACACTAATAATAATAGGTAAATTTGTACACCTTGAAGCCAAGTAATAGTGGGAAATGTGCCCTGTTCTCTTGCATAGGACTGGGGCAGAGGCACTAGAAAGCACTAGCACTAAAAACAAAGATCTGAGATCAGAAGTGAGACCTTATGTCCTGCATTTCCATACCATGCTTTCAAACCTTTGAAAGACCACTTTTGAATTAATCTATAGAGCAAGCAAATTAAAATGGTGCCTGGCAGCAATTAAGTCTAATCCCATGAAGGGATACTGAACATCACACTTATCATTAGCCACATTCATTCTAAAGAGGCCAATTTGGAATTTAGGAATATCTTGCTAGGATGAAAGGATAGAGGAATGGGCAATGATGACACTAGTCCCATTATTTTTTCTTCTGGACACTGATGAAAATATATGGCTTCTTTTCCATGTGTATTCAATTAAAGCAAATCACAGAGGTGAGCCAGGGAGACATTTTGATGGCTCTCCACTCTGCTCCATACACATATCCACCTATTCCCCAAGCATGATTATTTTTATTTTTATATTTTTGTTATTTGAGTATGGTTGACACACAATATTACATTATTTTCAGGTGTACAACATAGTGATTCAACTTCTCTATACGTTATGTTATGTTCACTACAAGTGTAGCTACCATCCGTCACCATACGATGCTACTATAATACCATTGACTATATTTTCTATGCTGTGCCTTTTATTCCTGTGACTTTTTCATTCCATAACTGGAAGCCTGTATCTCCTCAATGATGGAAAATTTCATACATTGCCAAGGGCAAAACTAGAATACATATAATCTAGACAGATAGCTAGATAGATATAATATTTATATCTATAATATATGTATATTAAAAAACCAATATAATAATATCTTCCGAAAGTGTAGAGGATCATCTATATATGTCATCTGAGAGTGTTTATACATTCAGACTTTAATGAAAAAAAAAATCATACTTTGAATTACAACTCGCCCAATCAATAAGAAAGAACAAGTGGTGAGGCTTACGGTATTCTAAATATTCTCCTTATTTTCTTGGTGAATGGTAGCTTCCTGTATTGATGGCATCATGCTAATAAATTGCCTAACTTACAAAAAATGTCGCTAACAAATTCACACTTGTTTCAGTTTTAGAACTGTTGATGTACTTGCTTAATGAAATAAGGCATCTGATCAAGAAATAATCATGTAATAGATGTGGTTCTTACTTGGGTATTTATTTATTGAATTATGTTAACCTAATGAAGTGCTGGAAATGTCGATCTAGTGCTACTAGATCAGAGAACAGACATGCTCTGAATAGGAGAGTTGATTATACTGATCTAAGCATCAGTTAATAAAATAGTGGGGAAGTTATTTCCATTTCATGGTCTATAAAATTAGTTCCTTAACCTTCCAGCTATAATGAAAGATTGTATTTTGCATTTTTTCATTATTAATCTACTCTCATACTTACTTATTATCATGAAATTATATGAAATATTCTCAGCCTTTATTCATTAAAACTTTAATGCAATAACCATCAGTTTTACTCACTGAATAACAAATAATTTAGAAACAATGTTAAAAGATATTTAAATGCAATACTTGGTTAAATGAAAGAGTGATCTGAATTCCTAAAAAAATTATTTAAAAATCTACTCTAATTCAGTTTAAATTAATAGAGCTAAACTCCTTGCTGTTGGATCATATATGACAAATTAATTAACTAACACGATTTGTTTTTGTTTTCAGCAGTCTAACAAAAAAGTTTTTATTTATTCTCTAAATACTATATTCATCTTCCTTTTAAGAATAAATATACATGTCACCAAGCAACAGACACCTATAAATAAAATAATATTTCAGAAGAAAAACTAATGTGTACTTAACAATTTTAGGCATATGTTTTTAGTAAATATCTGCATATGCAGCAAAAACACCTATGTGAATTGGGATCAAGGAAGTGAACTTAAGAAGAGGAAATTCTGCTCATCTTTGAGAGAAAAGCTCTTTTTATAGATTCCTATGAAAGGTCCAAGAGGAAAAGCAGTAAATGTAAGTGATCAAAAAGAATAGCTCCAAGCTAAAAAAATATGCTATAAATCTCAAAAGGTAGTTGCATTTTCAAGATTTTTTTTAAAAGTAGAATTCTGTTCTGAGGAAAAAAGAAGAAAGTTCATCCTTATTCTTCTTCAATTCATGAGGAAAAGGAAATTACCTCATTAAAATTTAATTTAAAATTAAATCCCAAATAGAACAAAATCAACCATAGAAATGAGTTAAGTTCTAATCCACTGAGAACAAAGATGACAATGATTTAAGGAATAATATGCTCATAGGAAAGTTCTTATGTGCTCTTACAGCATTCATTATCTTTCATTATACAAATGTCCTTTATCAATACAAAGCCTAGCAATGCATCTTGATAGGAGAAAAAAATAAGTAGCCAGAGAGACAGTAAACAAAAAAGAACACACATCTTTCCCTGGTTTACCTTGCCTATCTTATTTAAATTATATTTTTTCACCATTTCTTCTTTGGGAGTTGTCAAGTGTCCATCATTACCAGTTTACTTAGTTTACTATGAAAGTATCATCTCCCTGCCTTTAGGCACTGAGCCAGTTTTTGCATAGTACCATTTACTGATTTGACCAACTATCTTCTTACTCACAAATCAAAGTTTACTATTTTCTGGAGACCATTAGTCTCTTCACTATAAGCAAATTTTCTCTGCTTTCTGTGCTCATTCACATGGTATTTCAGAAGTCCTAAGATATTCTTTGCCCTCTACGGGTAATAGAGAATGTGGTGGAAGGGGGAAGAATTGAGGAACTGGAAGAGAGCTTCCATCTTTTCTGGAAGTACTCTGTTAATCTATACTTTGTTCTTAGCCCACTATCATGGGCTATTTCATCATCAAAGTAATGGAAAGGGCCTCCAGAATTTTGCCCACTCTTCAAAATTATAAGATACATGTTGGACTTTTCCAAAAGCATCCTCTTCTGTTCTCTCTGTTCTGTTTTGATGACAACAATAAAGTAACTTTCCTATTCAGAAACTTAGTCAACATCTAGCTAAGAAGAGAAAGGAAGCCACATTGTATTTTTGTTAATATATCTCTGATCTGTTTATGTGAATTTTGTTTGATTCTCATGGAGCAACATGTCCACCTGACTCTGGGAGGTATGACTATGGTACATTGAAAAATGGGACATAGAGTGCCTACAACTTCTCCCATCAAGAATTGTAATCTATCCCCCCATGCCATGAATTAGGGCTGCTGGCTGGCATTTGCACTTGTTTAATCAAATAGAATATGGCATAAGTGACCTGTACAGGTTCTGAGCTTATCTTCCAAAAAGACTTGCCGTTCGACCCTTGCCCTGAGAAATAGTCCTCCCTCATATGAACAAGCCCGGATACTCTCCTGGAGGATAAGAGATCATACTCATATAAAGAGAGCCTCTAGCTACTCCAGCTAATCCCCCAGAACTGTGATCAAGCCCAGAAAATAGTATCCAGGCCAATATGAGAAGGACCACTCACCTGAGCCTCTACCAAATTGCCAATCCATGGAATGGTGGGTTAAGTGAAATGGTTTTGTTTTATACCCGTCAGTTTGAGATAGCTTGTTATATAGCAACAGGTAGCAGAAGCACTGGGAAAGAATCTCATGACTATCCCCCTGCTTCCCTGTAATTTTAAGTACATAAAATTAGGTGAAGAGTAGGTGTTTGGAGATCGGAGGGCAGAGATATTTCAAGGGTCTCTTTGTAAGCCTCAAAGAAGTATTTAATGATACATTTTTGTCCTCATGTTTAATTCATCAAAAAAGAAAGATGTCATATACAGCGTGTTCAATATGTTTAACTGAAGAAAAGGATTATATGCAAAAGAGAGGACAGAGTTAGGAGAACCAACAAGGGAGAGTGAATGACAATGAGAAGAGTTTTCACCCATAGTTCAAAAAGAATAAGGAGACAAGCAGTGTGACAGGAACAAAGTTTGGAACAGGGTCCCTGTGGGTAAAGAAATCTGTCTAATAACACACCCATAGCAAACAGAGAGGGACATCAATATTTTGACCTATCTTCTTACCCTCTTATCTATTTCTGGTACTTCCCATTGGCTAAACCCAATGGAAAGCTAAAAGATAAGGAAGCCCAGGGATGCAACATATTAGATGTTAGCATCTTGTAGCACAAAGCAGATCAGCAAAGCTTGGAAAACTGATCTGGAGAGGCAACAGAAATGAACCATCAGGTTGTCTATTATGAGACATCTTAAAAGTCCCTTTCAACATCCATAACACTCTACACATATAAAGTTAGTGTTTCCTGAGCAAACTATGTGCCAGGTATCGTGCTGAGTGTTTTATGCGTTTAACCCTCCTGGAAACAGTGTGAGGTTAGTACCATTGTTATCCCTATTCCATGGCTGAGGAAACCAAAGCACAGAGAGTTATTTCCCAAGGTCATAAAACTAAAAGGAAGATTCAAACAAAAGACAGTTTGGCTTCAGAATACATGATTTTGTTCACTTCTCTGAACTGTTTAATTACTAGTGAAATGAGTAATAGTGACAGCCCTGGAAACTTAGAACTAAGAAACACTACTGAAATTAATGGGTGGAAATTAAAGGAAGTTTTTCAAAAGGAACCAAATTCTAGAGGTACATGTATTACCTCCCTATCATTTCCCACAAACATTTAGCAGACTCACCCAGGAGCTACATTTACACATATGCTCAGTCAGGTTGGAAGAGATGGTCATGCTCGCTCTACCCCTACCCCACACAAATTATACCCGAAAATCCAGAAGCAAACTCTAACACAGTGCTTTGTACTAAAACTTGTTTAATATATACGTTGTAGCTATTCAGTCAGCAGATCACTCAACTGTCCTAAGCATGTTTCCTAAAAATCTCCTAAAGGGATTCTGAACAAGCTGAATGACTGTATGTGTCAACTCTTTCCAAAGGACACAACCCCAGTAAACATTCTTTCAACTCAAGGCAGATAGTACCTCTTATCAACCTGAATATTATAGGACTATGATTTGCTTCAGAAACTTTAAAAGAAATTGTCATATTGTTTGTCAATCAAAGATTATTCTCAAGAGAAAACTATTTTGACTTATTTTATTTTATTTAAAGATTTTATTTATTTATTTGAGAGAAAGAGAAAGAGAGAGACTGAGCGAGCATAAGCAGCGGGAGGGGCAGAGGGAGAGGGACAGGCAGACTCCCTGCTGAGCAGGGAGCCCAATGCGGGGCTCAATCCCAGGACCCTGAGACCATGACCTGAGCTGAAGTCAGACACTTAACCAACTGAGCCACCCAGGCGCCCCTATTTCAAATTATTTTAGAAAGATATTACCAAAATAGCCAATCTATATAAATTCTTATGGTTTCAATCTTCATAAGAAATGTGGAAATTTAATTTAATTCTAAATGTCTGGGATGGAATTACAAACTCCTATATAAATTATAATAATATTCTGACTAATCAAACATATGTAAGAAAGCAATTAACCTACATGTATAGATGTCTATTATTAGAAAACATTCTGAAGGTCAAACTATAATTATGTAATTATTCCACAGTCCAAAAAATATATACTATACCAAAAACAAAAGATCATTTGGGGGAAGTATTAGACTTTAGCATTATGGCAATAACTTCCTAATGTTAATAAACCTGTAGATATGTAAAGACTCTTGGATTCCTAAAGTCTGAAAGTTAATAAATTCTCATGAAATGTGACCATGATGATCAATGATGATTTAGCAGGCTTCTGTAGTTTATTAATTTTTGCACTGTTTCAGTAGAAAATATGAGAAAGAAGGATCCTTTATCTAAAATAAATGGTCCCTATTTCTTGGTAACAGACTGTCTTTTTAAAATACAGTGACTAAAAGTAAAATAAGGGGCATTTGAAGTTCAAAAGTCAACCCAAATAATACGCTGGATGAATGTACACATTTTCTTTTGTTTTTCAAAAATTTAATAAATTAGATCCCTTTAATGCACTAGCTATACACCTACTTCTTTTCACCTTCAGCTGTCTCTCACAGTACTGTGGTGACTCCAAGAGAACAGAGAGTAAATTCTACTTATCCTTAGTACATGCCATATGCCAATACTATGGAATTAGTAACATGTATTTCTTGGCTACCTGAAAGGAAATATTTGGGTGAATATTCCTTGTCTTCAAAGAGGAAAGCAGAGTAGGAAAACCTTACCTCAAAAACTCAGGGAGTATTCAAAATGATGCTGTAGGAAGAAAATTAAATGAGTGACAACAATTTTTCCAAAGGGACTGTCTCCACTGAAAAGACTTACTGAATAGTAATGATAAGGTCAAAGATCATTTTCCTGTCCTCTGTCAGTGAGAAAAGTAACAAAAGGACAATCAGTGTCAAAGAATCTGTGAAGATCTCTCTTAGCAACAGTGCCTATAGGATCAGTGAACCTATGCCTGAGAGAAGTACTGCTACTCAGAGACATGATGGCCAAAAATAATTCATTTAAATAAAGACGGTATCTGGAGGAAACCATGTTTCTGAGAGGTTTACTGAGTGACAGCCCTGTTAAATAATATCTCTTTTCAGAAAGAAAGACATGAGTAATTGATCACAGAGAAACTGGCTTACTTGATTTTATATCTAAAGAACACTTTCTCTAAATCACTAGGATGAATCACCAGTTGGCATTCATTGCAGTCATATACCAGTGAGAGCAGATGGAATATAAAATGGTATGAAACATGTCTACTGAGAAAACAAGCATTTTAAAAGTTAATGAAAGACAAAATAACAAGGGTATAAAGTAGGCTTAGGGAATGTTAATGTAATTACAGCATAAAGAGAACCCCTACACTTTTAATGATTACCCAAATGGGAAGTGATAATAGTAGTAATAATAATACCAGTAATACATTCATCATTTTTCTAATTATCATCTTGAGCACTTTAAGTATATCATATTACCTGATCCTAAAATAACATTTGAGAGGTATGCTTTTAGTAATCCTATTTTATTGAGGAGGCAAATGTGACTCAAAAGTTAAATAAACCTTTAGGGGGCTGAAGATCCAGCATTCAAATTAGACAGATTCATCCAAGTATGTTAGTTCACAAATGTTATGCTATATCAATTACATTAAACCATATTTTGAGAATTGGGTTCTTTGTATTAACAAATAGATAAATGCAAGAATATTTTGTGGAATGCCTCAATATTTATTAACTCAAACATTTCAGTACTTACTATTTACCAGGGCTTTTGGCTATTAGAGATAAAATGGTAAACAAAAAAGACAACACCTTACCTTACTTTACCTCAAGTTACTTAATATTTTAGTGGACAGTACTCAATATTATTTATTGAGCATTTATTATGGCTTTGCTACTATTCTAGGCTCATTAAATCTATTAATTGATTTAATATATCATTGAGGTATGGCTATTATTTTTTTAAAGATTTATTTATTTGAGAGAAAGCGTGAGCAGGGGGAGGGGCAAGGAGAGGGAGAGAGAATCTCAAGCAGACTCCATGTGCTGAGCCCCGAGCCCGATATAGGGCTCAATCTCACAACCCTGAGATCGTGACCAGAGCTGAAACCAAGAGTCCGACGATGCTTAAACAACAGAGTCACCCAGGCGCCCCTGAGGTATGACTATTATTACATGAATTTCTGATACGAGTAAACAGACAAGGAGACATTAAATAGCTTAAGTTCTCACAGTTAATAAATAACAAAGCTGAAAATATCCCCCAGGCAGTCTGCTTCTAGATTCTGCAGATGTGACTATTATATAATAATCCAGGACTATTTTATCAGAGGGCTTTCACAGTTTCTCAACGACTCATTTTAGTCAACCCAAAAGCTGTTTCTTTCAGGATGGATTATTTAATGGACTCTAAAGATGAAAAAAAAAAAAAAGTTTCTGAATAAGTTGTAGTCTATAATGGGAAGATAAACCAGCCTCAAATATCAGCCAGAATTTGTGGGGCTGGAGATCAGGGAGAACACGGCCATGCTTCTGCTTCTGTGGAGCAGGGCTGTCTGTCTGCCAACTGTAATACTGACCGTAATTTAGTACATGAAAGAGAAAGAAACTCTTATCCTTCTTAAGTAGTTAAATTATTGTTGTATCTCTGTTACAGCCTAACTTTACCATGACGAAAACAAGATGATTATTAAATAATTTATTTCAAGTCTTCTCATTACAAAAGGGTATAATTAACTACCAAAGAAACCATGTATTTGGAAGAAAAAACTGAATCTGGCTTCTGTATTAGCTGTCCTCCAAATATAGAACAGGAGCAATTTTAGATTTGCGAACATTTACCAAATGTTATCCTTAGGGGAACTGGAATCCTAATGCCATTTAGATGAAACGCCCCATACTTAGTAAATTCTATCTGGAAATCCAGCCAAGACTTTAGTATCCTATTCATTTTGCTATTTCCCAGCCTGTATTATTTATTTAAATATCAGAATAGGAACCTGCATTTCTACTGAACTTTTCTTAGAACTTTTTTCCTCTTTTAATGCATGTTGCATTTATGAAAATGATTCGGCATTAATTCTGTTCTGATTTTGATCCAGACTGAGGTCATTCAGTAAATCTGCCACGCTAGAAAAAGGGCTGAGTTCAGTGGTGCACATGCTATTATAGTCAGACCTTGTGTATTTTTCAATACCAGAGGTACTTTTAACCATAAGTATCTCATGAACTATTAGTATGTTTTCAACACCACATTAATGAGACAGAAGGATCTGAAAGATAAGCATTATTGGTATTGGCTTGCCTCTGCTTCTGAATTTCAAGGTCAGTCAGCGCGAGGCCTGCTTCTCCCTCTCCCACTCCCCCTGCTTGTGTTCCCTCTCTCGCTGTCCCTCTCTCTGTCAAATAAATAAAAAAAAATTAAAAAAAATAAAAGAAATGGAAGTAGGGGCAAAGGGGTGCCTGGCTGGTTTAACTGATTCAGCGTCAACTCTTGATTTCACCTCAGGTCATAATCTCAGGATCGTGAGATGGAGCCCCACGTCGGGCTCTGTGCCGGGCGTTGAGCCTGCTTAAGATTCTCTCTCTCCTTCTGCCCCTCCCCTCTATGATCTCTCTCTCTCAAATAAATAAATAAATTATTCCAAGTCTCTGCTAACATAGAGTCAGGGCCACATTATGGCTTTCATGAGCCATAGGAAGTTTTGCTTTTGTGGGTCCCTTCTTCTATAAAACAACTGCATTTTTATCTTACATCTTGAAATAAAGATATATTTCATAACCATAATATTTACCCATATAGTGTGTATTACTCAAAGATTTTTAGTGTTTTCACAAAATTGTGCATCCATTGCTACATTTTGTTTCTACTACCACATGTTCAAGAAATTTTAGTACATTTTATTATCTCCCCCAAAACTCCACTCCCCTTATCCATTACCCTTCTATTTCCTTTCTATCATATACTGAACCACCGAAATGGTGCTCTTTTGCCTATTCTACTGTCTCCAATGTAGTAAAGGTGGAAATATATGTATAAAGGTAAATTACTTGGGATAATGATGTAAGAAATAGATGGAGCAGACCCAATATACTAGCTCAGACCTTTATATGATAAAGAAAGAAACCTCTATCTTGCACTTAGGTACATAGGTAATAAGTTTCCCTCCCAACCCTAGGCAAACAGTAACATACTTTCGGTCTCTATAGATTTGCCTATTCTGTACATTCCATATAAATAGAATCACACAATATGTGGCCTCTTATGACTTGCTTATTTCATTTAACACAATGTTTTCAAGGTTTATCCATGCTATAGCATGTTATCAGCATTCCTTTATTTTTATTGCCAAATATTATTTCATTGTTTGTATATATCAAAATGTGTTCATCGGTTCATTAATTAGTTTCCACTTTTTGACTATTATGAATAATACTGCTATGTACATTCACAACAAGTTTTTGTGTGAAGATATGCTTTATTTCTTGAGAATATAAGGATTTGTATTAGTTGATGGTTTTTCTATTTATTCTATTAAAGACTAGTTTTAGAGCAATTCTAGGTTCACAGCAAACTTGGAAACAATCATATGGAACATCCACCTAATGCACAACACTAACTGGATTTTCTCCCAACCACTCCTTCATGTACACGCCCGCAGACACACACCAACTAGCCAAAAACAAGTTCATGGCTTATGTTTATTTTATCTTTGTCACTATTGACAACTATACTCAATATAGTTGTAACAAGAAAATTAGGTGGGAGGGAGGTTGGAAGCAAGAGATTTTTTATTTTGTTTGTATGAGTGTGATACGAGTAGAACAGAGTCATGCCACTGTGAATTGAATAAGGAAAGAAGATGAAGAAGGAAAAACAACACAGGTAGAAGATTCCATCAAGAAATTCCAGAATTAATTTTAGAAAAGTTTGTTTGTTGTATTTATTGAGTTGACTTCTTTTTTTAAAGTCATTCCTTTTACGTATTACTAGTAAATTGAAGATAGGTGACCTGTGGGATATAATGAAAATGCAAGGAGTGCCTGAGTGGCTCAGTCGTTAAGCGTCTGCCTTCGGCTCAGATCATGATCCCAGGGTCCTGGGATCGAGCTCCACATCGGGCTCCCTGCTCCGCGGGAAGCCTGCTTCTCCCTCTCCCACTCCCCCTGCTTGTGTTCCCTCTCTCGCTGTGTCTCTCTCTGTCAAATATATAAGTAAATAAAATCTTTTAAAAAATTTAAAAAAAAAGAAAATGCAATTACCTTTTTAAAATTAATTTAGCAAAAAAAAGGTATAAAATGCTAGTTTTTTAAATTTACTTATTTTTTAATTTATTTACTAATTTTTTAATTTATTTACTTATTTTGAGAGTGCATGTGAGTGGGGATGTGGGCAGAGGGAGAGAATCGCCAGCAGACTCCCCACTGAGCACAGAGCAGGGCCTGCTCTCACTCCCCTGAGATCATGACCTGAGCCAAAATCAAGTCAGACATTTAACTGACTGAGCCACCCAGGAGCCCCTACAGACTGCTAGTTTTAGTCTAGTATTTGTTGCTGCCTTCCTTCAGAGTAATCACATTTTCAGCCTAGCAAATGACCATGCACAATAAATATCATTTTCTAATGCCCCTTGCAGCTAGTGTGCCCATGTCACTGACACCAACCACTAGGGTATGAGCAAGATTCATGCGTTCATCCACTAAAACGGTACTCTTTGCCTGTTCCATCACCTCTAATGAAATGCAGTAGAGGGTAAATTACTAGAAATAATGATGTAAGAATTAGATGAAGCAGACTTTATGTGGTAAGTTATGTTTTTCATCTTGTACATAGATGCAAAGGTAGTAGGTATGCCAAAAGTCATCAAGTGTCAGAAACATGCTATCTACTTGGTTACAGGTTTGGGAATGTTCATTTCCTCAAAATTATCAAACTCTGAACTTGTTTTAATGTCAAATATCCTCAGCCACCCAAGCCAGAGTGTTGTGGATTAATCATTTGCTATGAAGTTTAGTCCATCTTTTCTCTTTGGTCATTTCCTCCCTCGCCTGATAGCTAGCTTCTTGACCCTTCCAGCTTTGAATCACACACACACACACATAACACACATGCACACACAGGAAAGGAGAGATAAGAAAGTTGCTATAAAACAGCTCAAACCTTTCTCTGTGTGGTCCACATCTGGTACAAACATACACGTACATTTGAAATTCTGTGGGCAAGTGTTTGATTTCTAGATTCGGTAGGATGTTTCTCCATTACATCTCTTTCAAAATATCTGATCAGTGTAACTCTTATTACCTTCAAATTTCTTAGGCAAAAATTACCTTCCATAAGTAAATATGGAAAAAAGACAACCTGCATATCTAAATGGCTTAGTTCAATATAAATTAAGTTTATTTTATACTCATTCAACAGTCTGATAAACACATAGGCATGTAAGGGAAGTTGGGAACTATAACCTAGATATAGTCCCAGGAAGAAAAATAAATGATTTTGGTGAACTGGTAGTCAGAATAATAGCATTCTACCCCAGACTACAGTGGCTCCCTAACTTTAGTATACCTGTCACCCCCTTTCACTGGTCCCACTGAAGTCTTTTTCTCTAGACCTGAACTGTGAAAGAGCATTTTTCATCCATCCTCTTTTGTAAGGAAGACTTTGAAAAGATCTTGGATAGAGTACTCCAACTATATCTCCAGAAAAGTCCTTGCTATTAAATCTGTTGTTTGTTTGTGGCAATTTTATTACTTCAAGTTTAACCTGGAGTCTCTGTCTGAGTGATTCTAGACTCACACTAAAGATTCTAGGGCAACATTTTGACAATTTGTATTTGAGACTGATATCATAATTGTGCCTTTGGTAGAATTTCAATTCTAACTCTTAGGGAATAGTAAACTCTTAGAGGAAAGGTGAGTAAAATTGGGGGCACCTGGGGGGCTCGGTCAGTTAAACATCTGCCTTCAGCTCGGGCCATGATCTCAGGGTCGTAGGAGCAAGCCCTGAGCATGGGGCTCCCTGCTCAGTGGGGAGTCTGCTTCTCCCTCTCCCTCTGCTTCTCCCCCATGCTTATGCTCTCTCTCTCCACCCCCCGCCTCAAATAAATAAATCTTTTTTAAAAAGTGAGTAAAATTAGAGAGGCTGAAAACATAGGAAAAAACTGAGGTGGGGAAAATTTCTGAGAAGATGAAAGTCAATGAGTACAGAGCATAGTTGGAGGTATTTCTTTAGATGGGAAAAGAATGAAACAAATTGATGCAAATACAAGTAATTTTGTTGGATTTCTGATAGGAACTTGGGTGAGCTTCTACTTACTGGCATCTGTTCTCTACTAAATATTAGACAGGTAGTGTTAGAAATGGGAAATTTGGTGAAAATGGAGAGGTTTGAAATAACTGACTATAGAATATATCAAAGTATACTTCATGGAATATCCATCTTGCAAGATGCACTATAAAAAAAAGATTCTGTGGTTAAATGTAGAAAGCATTAACCTGCATATTAATGAAGATTCTCACACTATGTTACCACACAATAGGGTCCAGATTTTGGTGCTGAGAATGGACATGTCACCTAATGTTTAACACAGTGATTCATCAAAAACATTTAAAACTATAACTTTCTTTGATCACAGTTGATCCTTGAACAACATGGATTTGAACTGCACTGGTTCACATATAGGTGTATTTTTTATAGTACAGTACTATAAATGCACTGCCCCTTCTTTATGACTTCCTTAATAACATTTTCTTTTCCTTGGCTTACTTTACTGTAAGAATACAGTATATAAAATATGTAACAAAATATGTGTTAATCAATTGTTTATGTTATTGGTAAGGCTTCCAGTCAACGGCAGGATCTTGGTAGTTAAGTTTCAGGGGAGTAAAAAGTTATACAGGAATTTTTGACTATGTGGGAGGTCAGCCTCCTAACCCCTGGTGTTATTCAGGGGTCAACTAGGTATCTATTTAAATACCACTGAATTTAGCATTTTATATAAGCCACATGAGAAAGCAGTCTTTTTAACATATTTTCTCAAGTGCTAGCAATTATTATGACTTTCTTAAAAATAAAAAAAAGTAGATTATGTTCATCCAATTTGTTCTCTCTCTAGACATATAAACATCAAACACAACAATTATCTTAAGCCTTAAAACGGTCAAGCTGAATGGATATGTGGATGATTGTGGACTGACTCACTTTCAGTAAGTGAGCACGTACTGGCAAGAAAGAAAAATACATAGAGGTTATGTTAAGTGCAAGCTTGTTTTCCAGCATCTAGGAGATCTATGTTTACTTCTGAACACTGAAACCCATGGTCATATTTTTCCTAGATCTGACTGGAATAAATTTACTATTTTCCCATGAGGTTAGTTTATCAGAGGCCCATGGTGAAATGATTGGCCCATTACATCTCAGAGTGAGAAAAAAAGGGGGCTAAAGGTAGCATCCTTTGAGGCTTACAGGATTTTATGGTTATTTATTGAAGCAAAGGTTCCTAATGTATTCATTTAAGAAGACAAAGGAATTCTTCAAAACCAGATGAAAGAAAATATTTCCCCAAAGGACGCAAAGGTTACTGAATAGGTCAACTTAATGGCATCATTTCCAATCTCATGTAAATTCAGCCCTTTTGCACAAGCCCACAAATTATTTTGCATAATAACCACTTAAGGCAATTACCCCCCCAAAAGGGATTGTGAGAATCTGTAATAATTCTCTGGATAATATAATCTGAAATTCTCATTTTCTTCTTCTAAGTTCTGAGAACTATGTGATATATCAGTTGATGCTGTGCAATTTATTGTGCTCCTAAGTTCAAGTTTACAATAAAATTCCCTATTTCCTTTCTAGATGCCAACCTGACAATTTGTGCACATAAAATAATTATTTAAAAATAACAGCTTACGTTTTACAGGACGAACAGGAGAACTGCATTATCAATCTAATCAACAATTCCGGGGTTAAAAAAAAATGCTTTAAACATCAAACTAAGTTGTTATTCATCATTGTTCCATGATAACTATGAAGAGCAGAAAAATAGTAACATTTAAGGTGATTTGCTCAGTTTACCTCAATTCCATTGACATGACATGTGTCCCCATTTTAAGCCAACCAAAATGTGTTGTATGAGTTACCCAACATAAAATGTAGAACAAAGAACTTAGTTTATGATAAAATTTATAATTAGATTTATAGTCATTACACTTCCAGTTACAAAATAAGTAAGTTACAAGGATGTAATAATGTGACTGTATTTAATAATATTGTGCTTCATATTTGAAAGTTGCTAAGAGAATAGACCTTAAAAGCCCTCATCACAAGACCAAAAAATAAATAAATAAATAAAAAACAAACAAAAACCCCACACTTACCATGGCAACATATTAAAAGTGCAGTTATTCAATTTTGTGTCAAACTAGGTAGTTGGTAAGGCTCTAATTAGGGATGAATTTTATGAATCTCTTTCTTCTTTCTGATCCATGTTCATTCAAATTGTCTTCTGTTCCTCTATTGTCTTTCGCCACATTTCTGTTTGCTCTGAAAAGGCTCTCTGCAATGCCTCTCTCTGAAATGATCATGTGTAAAAAGGTTTAATTCCAGGAAACCTCCATTGTACTCACTGAGAAAATTTATAAGCTTTCTATATCCTTTGCTCCCATTTTTTTAAACGCTTCTATTTTGCTCTTTGAAGATCTCCTTGTGCCACTTACCATGTCTCTTTTCTTGCACCTCCATCTCACATCTTGTAATACATCAGTGCGAAATAGATATTCCATTATGCAATGTGATCCCTTTAAAACTTTACATTTGAAGGATAGTTAATTTACTTCTTTTGCACAGTAAGAATATTATATATTTTTTCTTAAGGATTCACTAATCATATTTGAATTTAAAAAATGATTCTTGGCAAAATACCAAAAGGATGATCATACCCTCAGGAAACAAAATTACCCTCCTGTCAATGAAACTCTGGTTATCTCACTCCAAAGAGTCCCAATTATAGCTTCTGAGCAAGATCAAAAAAGCTATTAGAGTCAGGGAAAGTAGGAAATGGAATCAGAACACTTTCACTTTTAACTTTTTATGGCCCACCACGTGTAGATTTAAATCTCAGATCTGCATTGGCAGATGTCTCTACCCATCAGCATTCAGTAGTGTTCTTCCCAGTTTTTAGGTAAATGTAGTCATAAGCATTAAACAAAAGCCTCTTGTACTGAATATATGGCAATAAAATTAAAGATATAGGCTTATCCTTAGAAAAATGTGGTTAAAGACTTTTGTGATCATGCCACTTTGAGAAACATGACAATAGAGGCAGTTTTAAAACTACTTGACGGCCTGGGCATCAAAAAATTTAATACATTCATTTTTTTAAGTGGCATCTTTGTCCAGCTGGTACATTAAGCAAGTGTTTAGTTTTTCTAATAGTTAAATCTGTAAAGCCTAGAATAAAGACCATGTGAAATACCTCTGCTAAGCATACTTCTTTTTAAAAAGATTTATTTATTTATTTAAAGAGAGAGAAAGAGAGAGAGAGCGTGAGCAGGGGGAGGGGCAAAAGGAGAGGGAAACAAGTAAACTGTCCACTGAGCAGGGAGCCTGACATGGGGCTCGATCCCAGGACCCTGAGATCATGACTTGAGCTGAAGTCAGACTCTTAATCTGCTGAGTCACTCAGGTACCCCACTGCTAAGCATACTTTAAAACTATGCTCTCCAATCATAGCACTTATTTTTCTGTATAGAAACTGCATGATGGGGGCGCCTGGTTGGTGCAGTCAGTTAGGCATCTGACTCAGTTTCAGCTCAGGTCATGACTTCAGGGTCCTGAGATGATGCCCCACAACAGGCTTCGCGCTCAGGGCGGAGTCTGCTTCAGATTCTCTCTCCCTCTCCATCTGCCCCTCCTGCTTGTGTGCTCTATCTCTAATAAACAAATAAATGAATAAATCTTAAAAAAAAAAAAGAAATTGCATGATGATCGTTCTCCCCAGTCAATGACATCTAGTCTTCTTCACTCATTTTGCATACCAATTACTTCATGTGATGCCAAACACATGATAGACATTCAAAATTATTTGTTTATATCGGGAAATCCTAAATAAAATGGAGTCCTAATGTTTTATAGATAAACGTAGAAAAATAATAATTAATTGTTTATCTGGTAAAATAATAATCACCTATGTCAATTTTTCTCTTATTCAAAAAAATGTAACTATATTCTGAAGTCATATTTTATATTTCCTGGCATACTTGGGTTTTCCATAACATCTGAAACCTTATTCACATTATTTATTCAGTCTCTCTGTCAGTCAATTGTTTACTTAGCAAATGTTGTTATGAGATTAATATGTGCTACACACAGACTTGTGCATCATTAATGTAGCTGTGAGTAAAACAGACAACTTCAATGTAGTCATATTCTAGTCATATTCTAGCATATATTCTGGTGGAGAAAATATACAAAACAAATACAAAATATAATATAGTGTAAAGGAGGGTTCATTAAGTGCTAGGGAGAAAACAAAACAGGTTAGGAAAGACAAAGATTCTCTTTGATTTTTTTAAAGATTTATTTATGTATTTGAGAGAGGGGCAGGGAGGGGCAGAGGGAGAGAATCTTCAAGCAGACTCCCTACTGAGCGTGGAGCCTGATGTGGGGCTCGATTTCATGACCCATGAGATCATGACTTGAGCTGAAACCAACAGTCAGACGCTTAACCATCTGAGCCACCCAGGCACCCCAAAAGACAAAGATTCTTGGGGCACCTGGGTGACTCAGTTGGTTAAGCAACTGCCTTCAGCTCAGGTCATGATCCTGGAATCCCAGGATTGAGTCCCGCATCGGGCTCCCTGCTCGGCAGGGAGTCTGCTTCTCCCTCTGACCCTCCTCCCTCTCATGCTCTCTGTCTCTCATTCTTTCTGTCTCAAATAAAAAAAAAAAAAAAAAAAAAAAAAAAAAGACAAAGATTCTTAAGTAGGTATGTAGTATTTTTTCTGAGTATTAGGTAAAGGTTCCTTGACATGGTAATATTTGAGCAGACACTAGAAGGAAATGAAAGGAAAAAAGTGCTTGAAAATTCTGGGAGAATATTTCCCAGGCAGAAAGACAAAAACAAAAAAACAAAAAAACATTAAGTCATCAAGGCAGGAATTTGCTTGGCACAATCTTTGGGACAATAAAAAGCACAATGGGAGTGAGAAAAATAAGAATGAGAATGAAGGAAAGAGGGAAGGGATAGGTTATAGATCTAACAGTGGCTCAGATCATATACATCCTAAAAGATCTTCTCCTGGAATTTGGATTGTAGGTGTAGGAAAACCCTGAAGAATTTAAGCAATATGGTGAGACTTATTTTTTAAAGCATCAAATCTGGTGTCATGGACAATGATGGCTGAAGTGAGGTAGTGAGAACTAGTCAGACAAGGATAAATATCAGTGAAACAACCTATAGTATTATTGATGTGCTGAGTATGAAATATTATGGACAATGGTCAAAGATGATTCCATAGATTTGGTCTGAGCAAGTAGAAGAATGAAGGTATCTCTTTATTGAGATTGGAGTACTACAGAGTGTAGGTTTGATAGGGGAATTATAGTTTCATTTTGTACACATTAAATTTGAAGTGCCTTGTAAACAACCAAGTAAAAATATTTTTCTGGAGTCAAGGAGTAAAATGTGGGCTCAAGATGTGAATTTGCAGCTGATCTATATAGAGAGTATTTAAAAGTTAAGAGATTGAATAAGATCACTTAGATAAATACCAGTTTTGTCAAATGCTGCTGATAGTTGAGAATGATGAAGTTTTCGAACTGTCTGTTGAACTTGTCATCCAAGGTCTGTTAGTTATCCTGAGAAGAGCTGGGTCAGTGGAGTCATGAGAAATGAATCATGACTGAGGTGTTTCCAAAGGAAAAAGAGAGGAGTAAGCCAGAAGATTTAAAAATTCAGAAGTTTATGTTACTTGGAAGGGGTTCAGAGTCAAAAGAGAGTTTTTGAGCCAAGATATATGTTAATGAAATGATTTAATAGAAAGAAAACATACTGGTAGAGGAGGCAGAAAGAGGGAACAATTTTTGAAGTGATGGTAGAGAAGACATAAAAATCACAAGTGGATATTTCTGACCTCTAAAGGAACCCAAGCAGCATATCCACTGTGATAGAAAGACAAAAACATAGATTCAGATAAATCTGATAAATGTCATGGTAGATACATGTAGACATTCTCTTCTCATTGCTTCTATTTTCTCTGTGAAAATTGTGCTAAAGTTACCTTGGATCAAGGCAGGAAAAGGAAGTCTTAAGTGATTTAGGAGAGAGAAGATGGGACATAGCATCTAAGAGAGTGCATCTCTGCCATCAACTGCACTTAAATTTAATTCTATGTGAAGCAAGAGCACTTCGTCCTTTTCACCCTTTTAAGACTCTAACCCTCCCCTCCAAGTACAATGGACCACACTTTTCTTTGGGTTACTACTTGACCCTAAATACTGTTCTCCTCTGATAGTACTCTCTGGCACTTTAGCTTTATAGTGGTCTCACCCTGATAGACTGTTAAGTGCCACAAAGGTAAGAACTCTTGTCTTATAGTTTAGGGCTTTCCAAGTGCTTTTTACATAGTATTTTCTTACTATATGTTTTATTGAAGGAACAAATGGTAGTTCATCCAATGATGAAGTCTTAGTTAAGAGATTCAATTTGAAGCCTTCATTATAAGCTTTATATACAATTCCCACAGCCTCATAATTAAGGAATATTCCAAATTGCACTATTTACATAGTCCCAGAAATCTAGGGTACAAGCACCGATGTCTCTGACAATCCACTCCGAGTAAGTTAAGTGTCTATTGGTACCTCTGAAGCCTAAATATTCACTAACAAAGTAATCAAGTGTCCCTGTCTTGGGTGATGAACTTTATTTTGGCATATATTTGAATCTGTAAGCATGGTAAGAGTATTCCATTCAGATACCACTATTTGTTTTGCTTTAATTAGATTGTAATTCTTACTTGAAATTCCAATATGCTCCTAAATAGTAATTTAAAGACCAGCGTTAATTTCAGAATAGAAGAGGTATTTACTCATTTGCATAACAGTCATATTTGAGAGTGGATTTCAGATGTGATTACATTAAATTGGCTTGGGATGAACAGAGTTTTAATAACTGTTCTATATTATCAGCCAAAAGTGCTTTCCTTTTTTTTTTTTAAATAGAAGTTACTTCTAGCCAGGTCTGCTTCCACTTATAAAACACTTTATCATAAAATACTCTTAGCTCTAGACCTACAACCGACTTGCCTACCTGAATCACTCCCCGGCTGACTCAAAGGCAAATTAAACTCAACAAGACCAAACCAAAGTCATGATCTTTCTATCCTCAGAAGTGATTATCTTTCAGCCTTCCCCATCTTAGGAAATGACAACTGATTCCACCCAGCTTTATAAGCCAGAAAACACATTATCACAATCTCCCACAGTCTTCATTATCTAATCCATCATCACATTCCTGTTCATTTTTTTTCTCCTAAACACTGTTCAAACACTGTACCTCTTGCCACATGCAAAACAACTTCTTACTCCAAGATACTTCATATTACTCCTGGAGTCAGCAACAGCCTTTTAATTTGACTCTCAGTGCCTTAGGCATTTACAAACCATTTTATCTATGCTGTACTCGGGAATATTTTTATAAAGTTAAAACTTTATCTTACTCCATATCCTTAAGAATAAAATTAAAAAAATTGGGCACCTGGGTGGCTCAGTCGGTTAAGCAGATGCCTTCAGCTCGGGTCGTGACCCAGGGTCCTGGGATCAAGCCCCACATTGTGCACCTAGCTCAGCGGGGAGCCTGCTTCTCCCTCTGCCTGCTGCACCCTCTGCTTGTGTGTGTTCTCCCCCTCCTTCTCTCTCCGTTTCAAATAAATTTAAAAAAAAATCTTAAATTTTTTTAAAATTAAATTAAAAACAAAAATCAGTGCACTTCCATTGCTCTTAAACTCTTTAACACAACATAGAAGTGCCTCTTCAGCTTTGCCCCAAATACCCTCCCCATTTTCTTTGGATATTAACCATTTTACCCTTTTTATATTTCTGCCAATGTGATATGCTTCTGTTCAAAGGCACTTTTAGTTGTTGCTTCCATTGCTTGGGACACTATTAACTCTACCTCACACATCCTCCCACTTTGTGAAATTGTACTCTTCCTTCTAATTTTAACTTAAAGATCACGTCTTCAGAGACTTTTTTTTTTTTTTTGGTTTATCAAATGATTAACTCCTCCTCTTACACAATTTCAAGTTTATTTATTTTATATTTATTCAAGGTTACAACATGTACTGTTTCATCAGAAAGGTTAAGAACCTTGTGTGCTGGGACGCCTGGGTGGATCAGTCGGTTAAGCGTCTGCTTTCAGCTCAGGTCATGATCCCACAGTCCCGGGATCGAGTCTTGCATCCGGCTCCTTGCTCGGCGGAGAGTCTGCTTCTCCCTCTCCCTCTGCTGCTCCCCCTGCTTGTGCTCTCTCTCTCTCTTTCTCTCTGAGAAAGAAAGAAAGAAAGAAAGAAAGAAAGGAAGGAAGGAAGGAAGGAAGGAAGGAAGGAAGGAAGGAAGGAAGGAAGGAAGGAAGGAAGAAAGAAAGAACCTTGTTTGCTTTGCTCACAATTATCCCATTAATGTCCACTTTTAACTGAGCACACAGAATGTCTTCATTAAATACTTGTTGAGAGAAAAACTGAATAAAAATACACAGAAACCCTGATGTAGAGCCATAGTGCTCCATAGAATATATTATAATTTCTCACAGATAGAGCCATTATAGGCTTACTGGAAGCATTCTGGTTTTAGGCTAACTTAATCATATTTTGTTTTTTAGTTTGTTTTGTTTTGTATTTTTCTTTTTAGAAGCGAGGTGCCAGAGGCATTCTGGAACCAATTGTTCAGAAATGCATAAGCTAAAAGAGGATTCTGGAAACATTTTTGTTTCTTGATTTGGACAGATGGCAGTTGCTCATGTAACAAAATACATGTCATGTTAAAAAAAAAATGAAATGAATTAAAGTCAAATAACAAAATTGAGCTCCCATGCCAATTGATAACAAGATGAAGAATTTCTTATATGTAACTACTCTGTTTTGTTTTACAAGAAGTAAAATATAAATGTATTATTTAATGAGACCAATTTAATACATATTAAAGTTTATTCACTAGAATTTTAAAATTAAGTATCATACCTCTAATCAATATGAATTTTAAACATAACATTAATGGAAAGTTTCATAAGGGAATTATTTTCTAGAATCAAGTCTTTCTTAAAATGCATGCCAGAGGGGAGGTAGGTTAGGGAATAGGCAAATGGATGAAGGGGAGTGGGAAATTGAGGCTTCCAGTTACGGAATGAATAAGTCATAGGAATAAAAGGCACAGCATAGGGAATATAGTCCATGATATTATAATAACCTTGTATGGTGACAGATGGTAGCTACACTTGTGGTAAGCATAGCATAATATGTATACAGAAATTGAATCACTATGTTGTACACCTGAAACTAATGTAACATTGTCAACTAACTCAAATAAAAAAAGGTTAAAATAAATGCTGTGTAAAGTCCTAATTTTATGGATAGCTCCTTCAATTTATATTTTGTATTTGTTACAGCTTAAGTAGTATAGTCCCCGAAAAGGACTACAGAGAATTCTATTTCCCTGGAGGCTCTGCTACTCACTAACTACTTGGCCTTGGGCAATGCACGTTGGCATCCTGGATCTTGCTCTCTCCCTATCTCAAATGAATGCGCTATTCTTGATTACTTCTAAGGGAACATTCAAAGCCATGATTCTGTGGTTTGATTTTCTTTTCTTTTTTTTTTTTTTAAAGATTTTATTTATTTATTCATGAGAGACAGAGAGAGAGAGGCAGCGGGAGAAGCAGGCTCCCAAGGAGCAGGAAGCCCGATGCGGGACTCGATCCCAGGACCCTGAGATCATGACCTGAGCTGAAGGCAGACGCTTAACCATCTGAGCCACCCAGGCGCCCTGTGGTTTGATTTCCTAATTCAAATAGAATACAGTATTAATGTAGTCATAAATTTTTATCCCTGGAGTTTCTTTAATGGGGAAATTAAAGTAGCTTGAAGAAAATCACAAAAGTATAAGCAAAAAAGATACATAGATCTGCGGATTATTTCCCAAATTTGGACACTTTTGTTGCTGAGAGATTGTTTCCATGGTACAGATTCTGTCAAAATCCCTCAGAAAAGACGTCTATATCACCATTATTTGCTCTGACAATATCAGCTGCTAACAGTCTTAACACCTTTTCAAAAACAGAGTTTGAAGCAAGGACAAAGAATGAAATGGTGTAAACTCATTACTGTGTCAAAATTTAATTCAAACTCATTATCATTTAAAAACTATAATCTTGTGCTCTCTCAAGATGAGATACTCACTCAGGGATACTGCATCATTATCTTTCCTTAGGGACCATTGAAAGAAAATTCTCTGCAGGGAAGTGAAGGCCAACAAAAATTACCATCTCATCTATTTAAAACTAGAACATGTTCTACCTTTCGATGTATTAGATTTACTTAGAAATTAAATTTTTATTTTAAAAAATTAAATCAATTTTTATATTGCAACAAATAAATTAAATTGCATACAATAAATAAATTACATATTATATGTATATATAGACAAATATGTACATATGCATGCATCTACATACATATTTTATGAAATCAGAGCATGTATCATTTAGCAAAATTGTCCTCTGACATAACTTTGCCAGCTTATAATGAATCATAGATACCCATTAAAGTATATTAATCAAGATCTCACTCTTTTTTAAATAGTTAATTTTTCTCTACATAATTTTTTTTTCTTTCAAGTACACACTTGGAGTAACTAAAGTTAGGTAACATATTTTTGTATTCGACGTATTTTTGTATACTACATGTAATCAAATTGCTGAGTTCTGCTGATCCACTATTTTGTTAAAATTAACCATTATAATGAAATTTTCATGCCTTGACTGTTTATTACATTTTCCTGAATTTGGGTTTTCCTCATATATTGTGCCATTTTATACCTGTGGTATATACCAGAATACAAAATCTGAAACAGAACAAACTCACTGCTTTAGTATATTTATCTTTTATACAATGTATTCAAAATTTACATTGCATTATGTTAATATTAATTCTGCTTTTTATGTGAGATATCTGAAAACTTTAGTTAATTAATTTAGATTCCAGGTGTTCCGTAGAGAAGCTTGGCCTGAGCTGTAGAAGGCATGCCCCACTGCAGAGTCCCAAGTCCTTGAGGGGGAATGGTAAGACCTGAGCTGGAGGCAAGGATTACTTACACATTTTAATGTGTGGCTACACTTTAAAAGCCAGGGACACAACATCCTGACCTTGCGGCTTCTGACACCCTGGGGCTGATGGACCAAAGAGCCACAGGTGAGGAGCATGAGCTCTCCTCTTCCACCTCTGCCCCAGAGTAACCCCTAGACTCATTTTAATCCATTTGCATTGCAGGTGCAGCACCCCATGGAGAAAGGCTGCTATGACAGGTGCAGTACTAATTTTATAGGGTCAAAAACTCCCCCTCCCGGCCTGTTGGAGGAATCCGCCAAATGACTGGAAGCAGCCTCTCTAAGAGACCACCCCACTGTATGTCACAGTTCCTCCCAACTCAGAAAGACCGGATTATATAGGATCCCAAAACAACCTAGGGGCTCGTTCCATCTACCAGAATCTGCCTGCTCTCCCACCTTGAGTGTAGTTTCACTTTAATAAATGGCTTTGTGCTGGCTACTTTACTTCTGGCTGTATTTATTCCAGCACGGATCCCCATGTAAATCTTCTCGTGGGGAATCCAAGACCTCCATTCACACAACACAGACTCTCTCACTGGTAACAAAAGTATTTTTCAATAAAATTAGTATATAACTTTAATGCATTTAATTCAATTGAAAATAAAATATTTTAATGTTCTACTCCAAATTCTTTGAATTTAGTCATCCACCCATATGCAACCTAACACCTGGCATATATTGATTTATAAATACATACATACATACATACCTCAAGCATATGCATTTCTTTTTATTTGAACTTTGACCAAAATAACCTCATCTGGAAATATTTTTTGGATTGCTCTTGATCTGCTAGTTTCTGCTCTTACTCAGTCATTTTCATATTTCAACACTTGTACTTAGTGCTTGTGTTTCCTCTAATTTATCAATTTTTCTGACCCTTGTTCTGACCTTTGTTTATTTTGGCTTACCACTGTAATCATAGCTTTACCTGATCCCTGATTTTGACATTTCCCTACAGTTTTGAGTGGGGATCTCCCTACTCAAGGTTTGGGGCTAACGTAAAGGCTAGCCAAGAAGCCAGGTTACACAAGAGGGGGAATTAATGTGACCAGTTGTCATGGTTCTTATTGATGCAAACACCCAATTGGCTGCAAAGAATGGAGACTTGGCTGTTCTCCATCCTCACTCTCTGCATCTAGTCCAGAACTCAGACTCCCGAATGGTTTAGCTCAAAATTCAGTTGATATAAGGGTACTTCCAGTAAGTTGAAACATTCCATTCTGGTACTCTTTCAATTACCAAAGACTGAGATAGGATAGGAAATTTCAGTAATGTTTCTCCACATATGTATCTGCACAAGTATTCAGGACTTTTGGCTTGTGGTTGGTAAAGAAGGGATAAATTTTCTTATAACTGTTCAAACAGAGAGGACATTTTTACTCCTATAATGAGTAAAAATCCTTTTCTTAGAGGATTGCAAATAGACTAGTTCATTACAAATGGTTACTTGCCTAAGGGCAGAGTGGTTTCCATAGCCCCCCTTCCCTCCCCGCAAGGAAGCACATTGCTTTAAGATTCTTAGTTTGCATTTCACCAGCTAAGTGTTTGCCTGCAATTTTGAGACAATCCATAAAAAGAATTGCAAATCTTTCCAGGCTTCAGGTGCAAATTTTCAATTTCTATCTGTAATTCCACTACTTTTACTGATTGATAAAACCACAATGAATTAAAAGGTCAAGAACTTTTTTCTTCCTCCTTTTAAGCAGCAGGAGTGTACAAAGTTGTAAATCTCTTACAAACCAGTGGTATTGTTTCTTTTCACTGTTTCTGCCTTCCTGTACTTATTATGACTAAAGAAGTGAGCTAAAGAAGTATATCTTTTTCCTACTTGATCTTCCAGCCAGCTACCTGTGTGGCTTTTTCTTTGGGTACCACTAATTTCTTCATCTCTTAGCTTTGCAGGTAATGCTGTTATGGAATGAACTCTATCCCCCTCCCCCCACCCCCAAAATATATATGTTGTAGTTCTAACCCTCAGGAACTCAAAGAATGAACTTTTTGGAGATAGGGTCTTTATAGAGGTAGTGAAGTATTTAAAATGAGGGCCTTAGGGTGGGCCTTAATCCTGTATGACGGGTATCCTTATAAAAAGTCGGAATTTGGACACAGAGACAGACAAGCCATAAATGAAGATGATGTGAAGAAATACAAGGAGAAGTTGGTCTTCTACAAGCCAGGAAGAAGCCTCGAACAGATCCTTCCCTTTATAAGAATAAATAAAAATAAAAATAAATAAGAGTTTCAATTCTCCCTCTTATGAATAAAAGAGACATCCCATCTGCTTCCCTTCTCTTAAATCATTTACTTTAAAAAACTTGAGAGCCTAAGTTTTCCTCTGCTTCTTTGAAATGTACACAAATATTTTTAAAAATAAATGAGTTTTTTTGTCCACTTTATGACTTAAGAATGTCTTTTTTAAAGATCTGGGTGCCATTTCTTTGAAATAGAAATATCAAGAGAGATAGCGTCCCCATCTCCCAGTGTTTGTAGAAGGACAGGAGCTTAACTTCATGACCATTTGCTCCAAATTGCAAAACCTCCTCCTGTGTCATAAAGACATGAGGAGTTTGTTTTCCATCTCATAAAGCCAATTAGCTAACGGAGGTGGTCACCCTAATTACCAGGTGAATCTGTCAAAAACTATGTGTGGAAAAAATGCTGCTGTGAAGACGAATTATTGTTCATCTTGAGAATACATATCTGTTTATCTGTTTATCTGCTTGACTATATAAAAGGCTGAGATTCCTTTCCGTCTTTGTAACCTCTTAGTGAATTGCCTGTTAGAGCATCACATTCTGCTTTAATGATCATTCAATAATAAAATTATTTTCTTTCTCTACTACTTTTATGGGGAAGGTCTCTAGGATAGGACAGAATTTTGTTTTTAATTATATTTCCGAAATACCTGATAGCCCTCAGAAGGAATGAACACTGCCAACACCCTGATTTTGTATTTTGTGCCTCTGGAATCTTGGAACAGTAATCTCTGTTGTTTAAGCCAACCAGTTAGTGACACCTTAGCAGACTAATCACATGTTGAGGCTGGGGTTTGCATTTAAGGACTGGGGAAAAAAGTAAAAAAATAAAACCTTAAGCCCAGGTTGTTAGACCTCTATTAAAATTTTGCCTATTTTATCCTATATACACATTTCCTTGTAATTTTTCATGGGAGCAGGCAATGTTGACAACATAGGATTCTGATATGTCTGGACTTTAAGAACATAATACTGTCCTAATACACATTTTACCATTATTTGATACATATTTGATAGCATTATGTTTCATCTACTGTGTTAAAGATTAATATCTCAGAAGCATATCATCAGCTTCTGTAAAGAAATTCTATAAGTTTTCACAAGTCCATAGTCTGCTTGAGACTTCAACCATTCCAGAACTTATTAAGAACCGAACCCCAGTTTCGTATCCACCCAAAAAATGTAATGATGAAAAATGATCAGTCAAAAGAGAGATTTTTAGATTTCCTTTAGTAACCAATCAAAAATGTCTTCAGCAGTCTGTCATAGTTTAAAGTAACTTTGTTCATTTTGGCCCTATATCTAGCACTCACACTACCAGAGTGAACCTCTGAACTCTCTCCAGAGTGATATGAATCTCTCTTTACTGCCAAATTAATAAATTCAGACTTGATATAAACTATTTTGCTGTGGTTTGTTACTCTTCGACACCTCTATTTGTGGAGATCAATAGGCAGATAGATAGAGATGACATGTTTATCTCTCAATCCATGATGAGGCAGACCACCATAAAAGAACATCACAGTTTTGGCTGAAACTTTTCTCCAACTTTTCACTGTCTATCGGATCTTTACTCTGAGTGCTAACATGGAGAGGAATCCAAGCAATTCCCCACCTGTCCCAGCTCTGTAGCCCCACTAAAGAAAAATGTAACATGGATAGGGGCTTGATAAAAGCAGAAGGGGCCACATCAGTGGAAATCTGCTGGGATTTCTTGTCAGAACAAACAGTTGGCCTTATTCTGCCCCTCTCTTTTCATCCTAACTCAAGCCACAGGGTGCTGTCAAATAAATATAAATCTAGACCTAGAGGGGGAAATACTTTACTTAGAACAAAGTTTATTATAAAGGGAGAATGCCTCAATCTTAGAAATCTACAAGTGTCTCAAAATCAAAAGGAAAAAAGGCTTTCCTTTATGTGGTGAGGTTTCTCTTATAAGAGAAAGTTGGACAAGTAAGGGAAAATGATCTTTATAGTCTGACAGGAAGAGAGTCTTGCTGCACTCAGTAGATTCCTAGGATAAGCGGATGAGAGGGCATGTTCCACTTTTTTTTAGCTCTTGCTCAGACTTGGGAGCAGTTAGCATTCAGGGACCTGCAGGGAGGAAAGAAGACTGACTGTTGGTCAAGACAAAACATAGGGTAAAAAATAGTCAGTGATATTTTAACAGTGACAGATGGTAGCTACCTTTGTGGTGAGCAGAGCATCACGTATAAACTTGAGGCACAACTGAAACTAATGTAACATTGTGTGTCAATTAGGCCCAAACAAAAAACATTACAAAAAAAGAGAGAGAGAAATGGGCAATTGAGAATATTTGGTCAGCGGGAATGGAAGCATTCTCTATTCTAGGAAATGTGGTTTCTCTATTCACAACTGAACTTCAATGGACAGGGCCCACTTGGTATTTCTGTGAACCAAAAGCCAGTTTTACTAGTAGCAATTCTTCCAGCGTTCCAACCTTTTCCCTACTGGGAAAGCACTCCCTTTGGAACATTTTAAAGCACTTCTTGCGGTGGGGGGAGATCACTTCAAAACCAGTCTCCAGGGAAACACTGTGCTTTTTAAAACTCAATAGATTAAGAATCTTAATCTATTAATAATAATAATAATAATCTAAAAATAATAATAATAATAAAACAAGCAGACATATTTATTAAATAATTATTCAAGTGTATTATCCTTTAATGATGCTTTTTTTCCATATATCCAAACGCTATTTAAAAATTGAGTTCATTTTATAAACTGAAGCAACATAAGAAATTACAAACACTTTAAAAATAATTTTATCTCCGGGCACCTGGGTGGCTCAGCTGGTTAAACATCAGGACTCTTGATTTCAGCTCAGGTCATGATCTCAGAGTGATGAGATCAAGCCCCACCTTGAGTCACCCCTCAGGCTCTACAAGGTCAGTGGGGAGTCTGCTTTTCTCCCTCTCCCTCCTCTCTGCCCCTTCCCCCACTCCAGTACACACTCTTTCTCTCTCTAAAATAAATAAATAAACCTTTAAAAAATACTTTTATCTCTTATGGATAAACATCAATGTGTAAATATGAAGCTATAGATTTTTTTTGGTATTATGGTATGAAATTTACTTATATGTGGTTTTAATGGCCCATTTTTAAATTATTTAATATGATTGTATTTAGTTATATTTGAAAAATAAAAGGTAGCATAGTATTTAGTTATATTTATCACATTTAGGACAGTAAAGTACAATCCAAAACTTCAGTAATGCAGAACACAACAATAAACCATATGAATAGAATATCTATGCAATCTATTTGCAGGTTTCCATTTATCATGGCACCTCACTATACATAATACATGAGTATCTGACAAGTTGCTTAAATATGATATCTCATCATTTTTCTTTTATTTAACTAATATATACTTGAAAATTTATAGGTGACATTGTAAGCAAGAAAATATCTTTGATTCTTAAGTTTGTGAATAATGTTATAATTATCATTCCCGTGATTTGTATTTACCACTGATTTAAGCTGATGTGATGTTCCCTTTAACCTCATAGCCTTTCAGCTTGTTGAAAACACTTTTGCATAGAAATCTTATTGAATAAACTAACACAAATATAAAAATACAAGACTCCTCATTAGTAATTGGTCAATTAATCACTTTTTTTTAAATGTAAAGAGTAGATTTTTGAAATTCTCTAGCATTGAATGGCCTAGATACACAAATCAGATTTGGGGCTCATGCTGATCTTCTGTTAGTGCCAACAATGGAATCACATTTTAAAAAAATAGATCTCTTCCTTGGGCCTTGTCATATTGCTATATTATAGACATTGGAAAGCTGCTGATAAAATATTGATGTTTTCAAAAGCCATTGTCACCTACAAACATCTCAGCTTGAATTCACTTCTGAGATTAAGAATCCTGTGTCTAAGCAGAATACCACAGGGATGAGAGATGACAGAGAGGAAAGCAATAAAATGATCACTGAGGAAGGTACTGAGCTCTGATTTAGTGGTGACCTAGTGATATGACAGTAGGCAAACTATTTCATCTTTTAATTTTTCAGCCTCCATATTTGCAAAAAAGGGCTAATACCTATACACCTATTAAATTTTAAGATGTAGATAATTTCTTTTCAAAATAGGGTATTATTAACCTAGCTCTCACCCTGACCTCCACAGGGTGGAGATAATTAACCAGGAGAAATTCAAAAGTCATAATTATACTTGCAAATAAAAGAAAGGAGTACTGTGAAATTTAGCTGGTTCTGGTCCACAGTGCATAGTTAGAAACCCCTGAGGCCAAATGTGACTTGAATTAAGAAATTTCAAATTTCAAAAATCTAATTTGATGCATATACTGTATATTGACTATTATACATATGTATTCTGCATACTTAAACAAGGGATTTGAAGAGAAACAAAATATTAGTTTGAATAAAATATGGAAATAGAGACATATTTAGAGATATCTTTCTAAATATAAGTTATGACCTGATAATCTAGAAGACAAAGCACTTACTTAATCTTTAAACTTTAGTGTCATTGAAAGGTACATTCCCTTGATATATGAAATAGAATTTGACCTTAGCCCATATATCACATACATCACATACATCACACCTTGAAGGTTCTGGGAAATTGACTACAAGTATTCATCATTATTCAATGTGACTAAAAGGTAATAACACTGACATTTGTAAAGTACACAGCAGGAATCATGTCCATCTTGTAGTACTGTCCAGTTTTTTATGATCCCATACAAGAAAAACTTAGCAACCATCTGCTATCTCTCCTTTTGTGTTTATTTCTTGTGCTTTTATAATTTGCCTACATTGTTTTTTTACTGCAGATATCATTTTCTAGTTAATGATCTCATCCAAATTAACCACCACTTGTCTTTCTCTCATGACCTCAGTTATCAAGTAAATGGCAGACTCCTTCATTTATCTAAACATCCACAATTCCTAATGTAGTCTTCCTTGCAGCAGTGCCTAGCCCATCCCTCTTCAGGTTGAGAAGGCCAGTTACTAAATTGCTCCCTTCTGTTGTAACCTAGTGTTAGACACCAGGCCTAACTCTTGCTGATTGAATCCAAAATGAAATATGCTGGGAGCTTCTGCAAGTTCTGATAAACTAAAAGATGAAAGAAGTAGAGCCTAGCCGTACTCTTCCTGCTATGGGCATTATTTTGGGAATACTAGAGGCTGAAAGTCACTGTCCTCATCAAAGAGAAGGGCCAGAAAACAATATAGAAGCTGACTTTGAAAAATGCTAACATTATTAAGTAATTAAGATAACCATGAAATCCATTACTCTTAGATTTCTTGGCATATAAGCCTTTTTAATGAAGCATGGTATATTTCAGCCAAACTACTTTAACAGATTAAAGGCCTTAAAATGATCAGTTATCATAATAATTTAGGGTTGTGCATTTATGACCCTCCACCAATTTTTTGAGTTAAAATACAAGAGATAATGTAATTTTCTGTTACTTAGGAGTGAGTTTTACATGAATATTAAGAACACAGAGAGTCATGCTGAAGATTCAAATATGAGAATAAATTAAAACTGGTCTTGATGACACTATATATTTTATCCATTCTAATATCACTTCTTTTTTTTCTAATATCACTTATTTTATATGTTGATCATTAGTAAAACTGTTTAAAACAATCTTTAAGATCTTTATTTTTCTAGTATCAACTTTCTACCTGTTGTAAAATGCTGTGACTCTGTTTATGAGCTTACAGTATACATGCACAGATATTTTGGTATATTTTTGTCACCACTGAAGAAAGTAAGTTAAAATTTTCTCTTGGTAATTTCATGAAACTAAAGAAAATTGTCTTATTCACCCTAGTGTTAATGCATTTCCTATTTGGAGTTGATTTCTTAAGTAGCTTTCCAAGATTTCCAAAAGAATCATATTCACAGCATCACAGCTTCATTATACCATAAGCTTGAATTTAGTTTTGTCTTAATTTTTTAGAGAATCCTGCTGTGTTCAGGACAAATCACAAGAACTAAATGACTCACTAAACTACGGGTAGCCAGCTGTTTCAACCATTTTCTACAAATGAAGGGGAAAAAAAAAAAAAAAAGACCTTCTCTGGCTAGAATTTGAGAAAACATGAAATTATTTAAGGTGTCAGCACATAATACAATAGTTGTCCAGACACTATTTATTTATAATAATATAGAAAAACTTCTCAGTCATTAGAGGGAACTTAACTTCAGGATGGTTTGGAATTATTAGATTGACAGTAACAAAAACCCTTCAGTCTTATATAATGAATACCTTTGGGAAAGTGTAGAGAATGGGCGTCCCAAGTAACTTTGCCATCTTTTGTACCCTGGAGAGAGACTCAGTCAACCTTCAAATATCACACATAAATCATCTTAAACTTCAATATCCATTAGGCAAAAGCTCCAAATTTCAGTGGGAAAGGGTTTTCTTAATAGGGTGAAGAAGGTTTATAAAGAATCTCTCATTGGTAACCTATCATCATTCTATTAGATAATATTTTTAAAATGCTAATATTAATATGTGCAGTTATATTAATTTTAATACCACTTTAGTAGAACTATTGAAAGTATTAGTACTGACTGTCATTTTGTTTTCACTTCTAATGACTCACTAGGTGTTAGAGCGTTACTTTTCATTATGTTGCATTCTTAAGACAGCAATTTATTGCTTAATAAACCAATATATGTTGTAAATGATTTCTTTATAGAAAACATACTAAAATGTGTATTATATTATTGGAATGAAAAGTGTTCATTTTAAATGTCTACCTATAGATAGATATATCTATATTTAGACAGGTAGATAGAAAAAATGATGATTAGATGCATTAAGTAAATTGCCTAAGCTTTAGCGTTAGAACCAGGATTTAAATACAGATCTCTTAATCCAAGGTGCTGTATGCTGTTGATGTCTAAGCAGTACTCCCTGTGTCTCTGGTAGGTTGGATGAAAAAGTCAGGACATAATGGGAAATAGGAAAAAAAGGTTGAATTACATTTGAGCCAAGAAAACATCATCATGCTCTGTGTCTATGAGTTACCTCTTTGACCACGGTCAGAATTTCCACAGGCAAGTTTTGTTAATCAAGAAGGGATACTGGTTGAAACTGTGTGTATATGTCAATGCATGTGCATATTTATAGTGTTTTCTAATTAATAAATGATTAAAAGACATTGAGTTAATATTGTTAGTAATTTGTGGAAGTTAAACACTTTTTTTTTTTTTTTTTTTTTTAGAGAGAGGGAGTGAGAGGTAGGGTCGGTGTGAAGAGAGAGAGAGAATCTTAAGCAGGCTCCACACCCAGTGCATAGAGCCCAAAACAGGGCTCAATCTCATGACCCTGAGATAATGACCTGAACCAAAATCAAGAGTCAGATGCTTAACTGACTAAGCCACCCAGGCACTCCAGTAATTTATGGAAGCTAAAGAGAGAGAGAGAGAGAGAGAGAGAGAAGAAATGCACATTTACACATAAGATTCCACAATTGAAAAGAAGAATATCAAAATGAAGCACAGAAAAATCATAGCTCAATTCCTGGCACAAAGTAAGATGTTAATAATTGACAGCAAATATATGTTTTTAATCAAATGGATAAAAGATGAAAACAGTGATTAAACAAACCCATAAAAACTGTCCAAAAAAAAGCACAAACTCAGGAATTTGTTTTTTAGTTTCCTGTTGCTGCTGTAACAAATTACCACACATTTTGTGGCTTAAAACAACACAAATTTACTATCTTATAATTTTGGAGGTCAGAAGTCCATGTTGCATCTTCAAAATCTCACTCTGCTTCCACAGTTACATTGCCTTCTCTAGCTCTGACCTTTCTGCCTCCTTTTTATGAGGAGTCTTGTGATTACATTGTATTCACCTGGAAAATCCAGTATAATCTCTGCATCTCCATATCATTAACTTAATCTCATCTGCAAAATCCCTTTTTTCATTAAGAGTTACATATTTATGTGTTCTGGAAATTAGAAGATGAATACCTCTGGAGGGAGTATAACTGACCAATAACATATGTGCAAGTTATATCGGTGGTGTTAATCTATATACCAAATCTTTCAGGAAGACCAACTTTCTCACCTTCCCTGTTTGCCTAGGACTCTTACCAGTTTTATAACCTAAGTCCCATGTCCCACTATACCTTTTCAATCTTGGACAAAGAGGGATAGCTACCTTATCTAGGCTCCTAGCAATTCTAGTCTCCATTCATTCCTCATAAAACAAAAAATGGCATCTGTGTTTTGGGCAATGCTGGGTTTCATTTACAGAATACTTGGCTGGGTAAGGGATGTAGTGGTAGCCATGATTAAAGGTTAGGTTTGGAGAAGACTAGAAAGACTGTAAGGTATGTGAAATCCACGGGGACACTGGTATATTATAGTCTTCATGATATTTTTTGGCCATTGCTATGAGTTTTTGTGGACAAATGTATAATTAAAACTAACTTGATTCATCTTTAAAATGTGTCAACCTCTAGGTCACTCAAGTCAGAGAGGCAAGCATTCTTCAGAAAAGATTTAGTTAAAATCATAAAATTTTGGGGGGGAAGTTTTAGAATCATTTTTTTTTTGCATATACCAGAAATGCTAGTATTGATTATTATCATGTCAAAACTATCATCCATGAAACCCATATACATATATACAAACAAATTAACTGGAAGTTTATACCTTATTTATTTATTTATTTTTTTCATCATGATGAGTGTACTCTTTAATCCCCATCACCTATTTCAGCCACTCCTCCCACTCCACCCCCCAATAACCATCATTTACAATATTTCCATATTTTGTCCAGCTTAACTAGTATTTTATACTTATTTCTAAGAAAACTTATTTTAAGTAAAATTCATATAGTGATCTTTTGGATACATGCTTTGCAATATCATTATTACTTAGGAACCACAGAATGCTTTTAACTATTGGTGATAATTAATTCTAAGATCCATATTAGTTATTATATTAAGTATTAATATAATATTAGTATTAGTATTATATTAATAACTAATAGTATATATAATAGTATATATAATAACTAATAGTATTAGTTATTATATTAAGTAATATTAATATAATAATATTATATTATAATATAATATTATATTAAGTTAATTATAAATATAATTTTACTTAAATTAAAAATGTTTTCATTTCAAGGAAAAGTTCTCACAATTAAAATATGTAACTGCATATAACAAGGTTATTTTCTTTAGTATTTAGGATTTCAAAGTTTAAAAGTTTCTAAAAAAATGTACTCTCAGGAAAGGACACAATAGGTACCTTCCAAGACTTTTCCTGCATTTTAATTATCTCAGTTCTTAAAGGAGATTTGGTTATTCCTCTTTCCTAAAATCATTCCTCTGAATTCAATGAGAAATTGATAGGCTTGCCAAATATAAAATATAAAAAAAAAAAATCCCTACTTTAAAAGCTATTTTATCCACAAGCTTCTTCTCAGCAAAATATAATGACCACACTGCAAATATGATAAACATCAAACACATTAAATACATACACACATACATACCACTACGACAAAATGACAAAATCACAACAGTTACTAAAAAAATGCATTTTCCAGGAAGCAAAATCTAATACCTACTTCCAGAGAAGTTTTGGAAGAAACATAGAAAGAAACATAAAAAACAAGAGAATATACTGGAATTAAAAGATAATCTCAATATGTGGTGTCATAATAGTCCTTCAAAAATTGCCCTTATTTCTTGATATTCTATTTATGAGAAGTCTAGTAAAAAGCAGTCTACAAAAGATTTTTGGACAGGACAAATAAGTATAAAAAAGTAATTGAAAATTAGAAAACACTTGAAGAAAAAAAGCCTTTATAATATACTAATTTGTTAATTTTCTATTCCATTAAAAGCAGAGGAAAGAAAATGTAACCAGGTATAGAGATGATTCGCTATTTACAAAGTATGAGCAGCTAAGCAAGGAAGCAAGGACATACACTATAATTAATAAAAGTAATAATATTAATAAAACAATAACAAAGCACAAATTGAAACTTTAAAAATGACAGCCATGAAGTAAAACTAAACTTCCAAAATATTTATGTGGCCAATTAATGTTATTATATCAATCTGGAAATCAGAACAGAGCTAAGAGATAAATAAGAAATAGACCACAGCTTTACACTATTTTACACTGAGTTTGAATAAAGGGTGTCATTCTTTTTTAGAAGATCTCAATGCTTCAAAAAAAGAAAAAAAAAAAGATCTCAACACTTCACATCAACTTGTCAATATTTAATATACTACATTTTGTAACACAAAATTGTTCTCTGATGGAACAAGCAGAAACATTTTTTAAATGTACTTTGAAAACATAGAGCAGATCTGAAAAATATAAGTAAAATAATTCAAAACAAACCAACCAATCTAACAGATCAAGATCTCATTTAAACTCCTTTAAAGCCTGGAAATCTGTCATATTCATATAACCCTGCCTATCTCCACACACACACACACACACACACACACACACACACACACACACCTTCATACACACTGAAAACAACAGAAATTAGTATTTGCCACATTGTGCTGGCTCAGGCAGATACCAATAGTGTATGTGGCCAATGAATAGCACTTAGCTCATCTGTCCAAAGTCCACCTTTACAAACAAGTTGACTTAACCATTTTGTGAAAGAACTCTGGACGGTGAGAGTGGGTATGCTGACTCCTAGAGTTCCCACAATCCATTTTGGATTTTGGATATCAAAAACTGTAAGATAATAAATTTGTGTTGTTTTAAAACAATAAATTTGTAGTGATTTTTAAAGCAGCAATAGGAAACTAATTTAAATTGTTTAAATGTTTCATTTAGCTAAGTACTAATTTGAAAGGTGGATATAAAGGGAGCTATAAAACAGCATAAGTGAGTCCAATACACCACCAAGGAATGTAAAGATTTGTAGCATTGCCAGAGAGTGAATATTATAAGGCATTTTGTACTGTTTTTCTTAAGATATTCTTAAGGAATCTTGGAAGAGGTTACACTTAAATTGAGACATAAAAATCAGAAGGAGTCAGACATTTAAAGACAGAATGGGGAGCTGGCCAGAGAATATCATTCTGATTATTGTGAATATGAATAAAGGCACCAAGGAAGAAAATAGATTTTCATGCTTACAAATTAAGAGAGCAAAGAGGTACCAAGAACATTGGAAACTGGGTGGAGGAATATTATATTTAATCAAGGAGAGACTAGATTAGGTTTCTTTAAAGATCTATCACTGAGGAATAATTTGATACACAATAATTTGAATTAGAGGGATATGGGAAAGAGTGAAACCTTTATGGGGCACAAGAATTCATCGTGAGGTCCTTACTACTGAAATGTGGTTCATGGACCAGTAGCATCAGTTAACATAGGTAAGATTGTTAGAAATACACAACTTTAAGGCCAGTCCTGACCTACTGAAGCAGAATCTGATTCATTTTAATAACATTCCTAGGTAATTCATATACACATGAGAAAGATGCAATGAGTGGAAGTTTCCTGGGAGAAAGAAAGAAAATCTAGAGACCCAATTATCATATGGGAGAAGAGCAGCCAGAAAGGGAGAGGGCAGAAACTTAGACAAGAAATGAGTACAACAAGAATTTTTGAAGTGAAATGCTGTAGTCAGTGTAATGGGCAATGTGACCCTTCTTATAACCCCACATATCTTGAATAAAATTACAGAAAACAAATTATGCCAGTGTGATAAGATGCTTTCTGGAAGCCAGTGAAGGGGATGAGTTTTATGTCAGCGTTATCCAGGGCCAAAAGGACAGCCACTTACCTGGATTACCTTCCATAATTCAGTGGATTTTTTTTTTCTCTTAGATATCAAAAGTAGAGAGGAAAATAAATTACATACTTCGAAGTTTGGGTACTCTACATAATTCTGAATGTTATTATTTGCTTTAAGTTGTTTTTCTTCCAAAATCTTTCTCATGCTAATATTAGTGTCAAAAATTATCAATTTAAAGAGAAATGTTCTGGGTAAATGTAATGGTACCAATGATATCAATGAGAAATATCAGGTAATATTTATTAAGGGAATCATACACAAAATAGTACACCAAACATTCTATAGAGCTGATTAAAATACACAATGTTTTGACTATAAGTAGCTAAATATCTTCATTGTACATGGTCCTTACTACTATATGTTCCCCAAAATCTGCTCCTAAAAAGGTATTTACATGACAACATCTATCAGGGACAATTTGAAGGGGCATTTGATAATTTTATAAATATATATAAAATTTATATATGTATACTCACATGAAAACATACACATATGTTAAAAAGCACTTTAGAAAAAAACTGATATTAATACAGAAAGCTGGGTGTTACATGCTCCATTTTTTTTGTTCATGAGGAAATCAAGGCATGGGGCAATAGTATTTTTTTAACCCCAATCCTCTTTCCCTCTGGCAAACGCTTGTTTGTCCTCTGTATTCATGAATCTGTTTCTGTTAGGTTTTTGTTGTTGCTGCTGTTTGGATTCCACATATAAATGAAATCATATGGTATTTATCTTTCTGACTTATTCTGCTTAACATAATATTCTCTAGGTCCATCCATATTGTCACAAATGGCAAGATCTCATTCTTTTTTATGGCTGGGTAATATTCGTGTGTGTGTGTGTGTGTGTGTGTCACTTTTGTTTTGAAGGTTTATACACAGCATAGTTTTCTTTCTTTTTTCTTTCTTCAAATGTTTATTTTAATTCTAGTTAGTTAACATACAGTGTGATATTAGTTTCAGGAGTAGAATTTAGTGATTCATCATTTATATACAACACCTAGTGCTCATCACAACACATGCCCTCCATAATCTCCATCACTCATTTAGTCCATCCCCCATGCACCCTACAGTAACCATCAGTTTGTTCTCTAGAGTTAAGAGTCTGTTTTCTGGCTTGCCTCTCTCTTTTTTTCCCTCCGTGTTCATCTGTTTTGTTTCTTAAATTCCACATATGAGTGAAATCATATGGTATTTGTCTTTCTCTGACTTATTTTGCTTAGCATAATATACTCTAGCTCTGCCCATGTCATTGCAAGATTTCATTCTTTTTTTAATTTTTTTTTAATTTAAATTTCATTCTTTAGATAGATGATAGATAGATAGATAGATAGATAGATAGATAGATAGATAGATAGATAGATGCATAACTTCTTTACCCATTCATCAGTCATCAGTCAATGGACATTTGGGCTCTTTCCATAATTTGGCTATCGTTGATAATGCTGCTATAAACATCGGGATGCATGTACCCCTTTGAATCTGTATTTCTGTATCCTTTGGGTAAATACCAAGTAGTGAAATTGCTGGATTATAGGGTAGTTCCATTTTTAACTTTTTGAGGAATCTCCATACTGTTTTCCAGAGTGGTTGCACCAGTTTGCATTCCCACCAACAGTGCAAGAGGGTTCCCCTTTCTCCACATCCTGATATCTGTCGTTTCTTGTGTTGTTAATTTTATACGTTCTGACAGGTGTGAGGTGATGATATCTCATCACGGTTTTGATTTCTATTTCCCTGATGATGAGTGATGTTGAGCATCTTCTCATGTGTCTGTTGGCCATCTGGATGTCTTCTTTGGAAAACTGTCTATTCATGTCTTCTTCCCAGTTCTTAACTGATTGTTTTTTTTGGGGGGGGAGGGGAGTGTTGAGTTTTATAAGTTCTTTATATATATTTGTATACTAATCCTTTATCAGATAATGCCATTTGCAAATGTCTTTTCCCATTTCGAAGATTCCTTTTAGTTTCATTGATTATTTCTTTTGTTGTGCAGAAGCGTTTTATTTTGTTGAAGCCACAATAGTTTATTTTTGCTTTTGTTTCCCTTGCCTCAGGAGACATATCTAGTGAGTCGTTGCTATGGCCAATGTCAAAGACTTTACTGCCTGTGTTCTCTCTAGGATTTTGATGGTTTCCTGTCTCATGTTTAGGTCTTTCATCCATTTTGAATTTATTTTTGTATATGGTGTAAGAAAGTAGTCCGGTTTCAATATTTTGCAAGTTGCTGTCCAGTGTTCCCAAGACCATTTGTTGAAAAGACTTTTCCCATTGGATATTCTTTCCTGCTTTGTCGAAGATTAGTTGACCATATAGTTGTGAGTTCATTTCTGGGTTTTCTATTCTGTTCCATTGATCTATGTGTCTGTTTTTGTGCCAGTACCATACTGTCTTGATCACTACAGATTTGTAATATAACTTGAAGTCCGGAATTATGATGCCTCCAGCTCGGCTTTTCTTTTCCAAGATTGCTTTGGCTATGCAGGGTCTTTTGTGGGTTCCATATAAATTTAAGGATTGTTTCTTCTAGCTCTGTGAAAAATGCTCTTGGTGTTTTGATAGGGATTGCATTCAATATGTAGATTGCTTTGGGTAGTATAGACATTTAACAATATTTGTTCTTCCAATCCACAAGCATGGGATGTTTTTCCATTTCTTTGTGTCACCTTCAATTTCTTTCATGTGTTTCATAGTTTTCAGAGTAATGATCTTTTACCTCTTTGGATAGGTTTATTCCTAGGTATCTTATGGGTTTTAGTACAGTTGTAAATGGGATGGATTCCTTGATTTATCTTTCTGCTGCTTCATTACTGGTGTATAGAAATGCAACAAATTTCTGTATTTTTCAAATTTCTTGATTTTTGTATCCTGTGACTTTACTGAATTCATGTGTCAGTTCTAGCAGTTTTGGGGTGGAGTCTTTTGGGTTTTCTATATAGAGTATCATGTCATCTGTAAATAGTGAAAGTTTGACTTCTTCCTTGCTGATTTGGATGCCTTTATTTCTTTTTGTTGTCTGATTGCTGAGGCTAGGACTTCCAGTACTATGTTAAGTAACAGTAGTGAGAGTGCACATCCTTGTCTTGTTCCTGACCATAGAAGAAAACCTCTCAGTTTTTTCCCACTGAGGATGATTTTAGCTGTGGGTTTTTCATATACGGCCTTTATGATGTTGAGGCATGTTCCCACTATCCCTACTTTGTTGAGGGTTTTTGTCATGAATGGATGTACTTTGTCAAATGCTTTTTCTGCAGGGATTGAGAGGATAATATGGTTTTTATCCTTTCTTTTATTAATGCAGTGTATCACATGGATTGATTTGCGAATATTGAACCACCCTTGCAACTTGGGGATAAATCCCACTTGATTGTGGTGAATCTTTTATGTACTGTTTGATTTAATTTGCTCATATTTTATTGAAAATTTGTGCATGGAGTGATAATATTTTTTAAAGAGATAATTATTAAACATTAAATGTGTTGTGTTAATTTCCTAGGGCTGTCATAACAAATTACCACATAGGTGACTTAAAACAAGATAAATTGATTTCTCAGAGTTCTGGAGGCCAGGAGTCCAAAACCAGGGTGTGAACAGGGCCACACTCCCTTGGAAAGCTCCATCCTTCCTGGCCTCTTCCTGGCCAAGGATGGCTCCCAGCAATCCTTGACATTCCTTGGTTTGTAGATGCATACCCAATCTCTGCCTCCATCTTTACACGGCCTTCCTCCCTGTGTCTCCATGTTCTCTCATCTTATTTCAAGGACACATCTTTGGAGTTAGGGCCCACCCTAATCTGGTATGATTTCAACTTAATTACCCTGCAAGACCCTATTTCAAATAAGGTCACATTCACAGGTACTAGGGGTTAGAATTTGAACATATTATTTTGAGAGACACAATTCAACCCACTAAGATGCTAAATACTTTCATTAGTTACCTAATTTGGTTCTCAGAGTAACCCAATGAGGTAAGTAATAATATTCCTTCTACCTTTTATATGAAAATCCTACAGCTTAGAAATGTAGTATCTTATATGTGACTGTTCAGCAAGTCGGAGGTGGATTGGGATTCTGATCCAGACAGCTTTACATCAGAGCTCAAAATCTTAACTATGCTGAAGAACATTTAAGTAATATTCCCATGAGATGTCACAAACTAGCATGTGAAATTCTGTCTTTTGTCCCCACAGTTTGTGTTTTTTTCATTACATCAGAATCACTTCCAAATTATCCAGGTGTACCTTGTTCCTATGCTTATTCTGGATTCTCAATAACTAGATTATTGAAAAGTTAGCCGATACCATTTTTCTCTTTGTTTTTCACTATTTGTTTCAATTGGTATTTACTGAGTACCTGCTCAAAGCCAGGCATATCATCTAGTAATAGGCTACTATTCTGGTGTAGGCTCCATCATTATACAAAGGAAATTATGTATGCATGTGCATATATATATGTACATAAGTATATATTTAAGGATGAATATATTTACATAATGCCCTTGTCATAGGATTTAGTTCATTTATAAAGAGATTTTTTTAAAAATACTATTGTAAGAAATCACTAAAAGAGAGAATTTCAAGTCAGGTTCTCAAAATAGAAATGATGATTGAAATTTAAACCATTTTCTACAGCCTATAATTTGAGAATTTCTTAGGAGACAGAAATGGAATATTTTATAGACAAGTGAGGATAAGCTAATATGAAAGTATCAGGGAAGTTTTCTGAAATACATGCAGAATGTTTCTGTTGCAAGTTCTTGGTGTCTCTGTAGCGCCTTAGCTAATTCTGCAGTGCTTAAATGTAAGTAGTCCCCACTGTTCAGTAATTGATTAGTACTGAGAGCTGGATGACCTTTGAAAATGCCAACTGCTGATCAAGACCTGATGTAAAAGTCTTTAGGAGACCACAGATCTATGTACAGTACGCTGCTGCTCCAGTAGCTATCATTCTTTTACTCTTAATACCAAATTAGTATCAACTTCTAGTTGACACATTAAGGGTGATGACTATTGTTTCTCATGATAATAATATCCTGATTTAAAAAACATAGAACCATTGGAAAATCAAAAAATAGAGTGAAATAAAATAAATTTGAAGGGTACTTTTAAAGCATATTTTCTTTGCTTTTTATGCAGCTTATGTTGAAATAATTAAAATTAAACTTATATATTGGAAAATATGTCACAAAGTTTTGTTAGGCTTTCTATGTTGTAGATTAGAATAAAAGAAGTTCAGGGGTAGGTCATTGTATGGGTATGAACAGTATCATTGTGTGAATTGAAAACAGTTATAATGGTAAAATCCTCCTGATATTATTTTAAGGTACTCTGGAGAACTGATTTAAAGATTTTATTTATTGGGGCACCTGGGTGGCTCAGTCAGTTAAGCACTTGCCTCCGGCTCAAGTCATGATCCCAGGGTCCTGAGATCAAGCCTTGCATGGGGTTCTCCCTCTCCTCCCTGCTTATGCTCTCTTGTGCTCTTTGTTGCTATCTTTGTCTCTCTCTCTCAAGTAAATAAATAAAAGAGAGAGAGAGTGGGAATGAGCAAGAAAGAGAGAGAGAGGGAGCAGAGGGAGGGGAAGAGGGAGAGAGAGAAGCAGACTCCCCACTGAGCAGGGAGCCTGATGTGGGGCTTGATCCTGGGACTCCAGGATCATGACCTAAGCGGAAGGTAGACACTTAACTGACTGAGCCATGCAGGCATCCCACTTTGGAGAATTCATTTAAACATAAATGATGTCCAGAGTAAGATTAAATACCTCTGATAGTAGTGGAAATGTATAAAATATAGTCAAAATGATAAAACATTAAAAACACAACTTGGTATTTCTTTAGTTGTATTTGATAACTAATAACTTTAGTTAAATTTTATAGACTAATAAAATAGTTTTGGGTAGAACCAGAAAGTCACAAAATATCATACAAGAAGAACACTACATTGTACTGACCTCCTAAATATTCTATGTACCAGCTTTTCTTACTATATGAAGTCATATTTTGAGTATTATAATAAAAAAAAGTTATGTGACTTTTAATATGGGATTTATTTTGGAGATCTTGGTATCACTGTCTTCTATAATTTTTTATTAGATTTTATAAGGGAAATTTTATTCCCAACTCCCAATGTCATGGGACCATAAGTTTTTCCAGGTTTATTTTTATCCTCTGCATATTGTGATTATTGTAACTCATTCTGATTTATTTTTTCTCTGCCTGACAGAATCTTATAGCTGACCTTGTAAAACAAGCCTACTAACTATACATGGCCTAATAACAAACATTCCATGTATTAACTTTTCCTTAATTAATACCTTAATTTCTATTTTTCTCATTTAATTTAATATTTCCTTTAATTACTCTTGAAATCACCTTAAATAATTTATAAGTTAAGTACATTATGAACAAACAAATGAAAGAATGAATAAACAATATAGTAATAAGAGAAAATCTTTTAGCAGTGGTTATAATTGGGGAACTATTGATATTTTATTACTTTTATTTGATTTCTTTGTAGTTATAAAACTACATGTATTTTATTTTCAATATAAAAACAAACAAATATAATAAAGTTGTATTAGAATTTTTAATGGAATGAATTATTATTAGAATGATTTCTTTAATAGAATGAATTATTTTAGAAGAATATTTTTAGAATAAATTATTGACACATAGTAAAGGACCTAATTTATTACAGATATTGATCTAACAGTATTTTCTAATCTATTTACTGCACCAGCTTGCTATTCAAACTACAGTGGGAGGTATCACCTAGGGGCTTGTCAGCAATGATGATACTGTGCTATCTATAGCCTCACCAGAAAACTACTGAATCAGGATTTGAACTTTAACAAGGTTTTAGGTTCTTATTTGCATGATTAAAGTTTTAGAATCACTACTGGAAACTGCATCAAACAAAATATCTCATGTAAAGGAATAATTCTATAGCCCAATAGGTTAGAATGTTATTTATGTTATCTTCTGCATCTGTATAGTACATCTTAACTTTTTCAAATTTCTGAGCTCACAAACTATATATATATGTACTTTTTTTTTTTTAAGATTTTATTTATTTATTCATGAGAGACAGAGAGAAACAGAGGGAGAAGCAGGCTCCCAAGGAGCGGGAAGCCCGATGCGGGACTCGATCCCAGGACCCTGGGATCATGACCTGAGCCGAAGGCAGACGCTTAACCATCTGAGCCACCCAGGCGCCCTATATATGTACATTTTAAAGTTTATTTATTTAAGTATTTTCTACACCTAAGGTGGGGCTCAAAGTCACAACCCCGAGATGGAAACAGCCACATCCTCTCCCAACTGAGCCAGCCAGGCACCCCACAAACAATATATTTTAAAAATCAAACCCTAAATATTGCAAACACATTTGATAAAAATGACTTTTTTCAAGTAAAGATTATTTAGCATACTAAAGAATAAATGTTCCATATAATATACTTTTAAATTATTGGTTTAAGCCAAGAGAAAAATAAATAAAAGGAAATCATTTTAGGTGCAGAAAGATAGAGAAGGACTAAGAAGCAAGATTGGATTTATAATGGAATATTTTTTTTCTATTTTCCATGCTGAGAATTTTCAGATACATAGAAAAAATATATTTTTACAATTCATTCAGTCCCTCATTTATCAAGTAGATAAGTATTAATTCATCCAGATATTAGATACAAGTACATATAAGAATATATTACCAGTGAAGTAGAAATTCATAAAAATATTTTTATGTATGCTATTATCATATGAAAAAATTATTATATTTTAAATTTATTTAGGGGGCGCCTGGGTGGCTCAGATGGTTAAGCATCTGCCTTCGGCTCAGGTCATGATCCTGGGGTCCTGGGATCGAGTCCCACATCGGGTTCCTGGCTCAGCGAGGAGCCTGCTTCTCCCTCTCCCTCTGCCTCTCTCCCTGCTCATGCTTTCTCTCTCTCTCTCTCTCTGTATCTCTGTGTCTCAAATGAATAAATAAAATCTTTAAAAATAAATAAATAAAAAATAAAGATTTATTTAGTTTTTTAGAGCGAGAAAGAGTGGTGGGGAGGCATAGAGGGAAAGGGAGAGAGAGTCTTAAGCAGACTCCATGTCAAGCATGGAGTCCATGCGGAGCATGGAGACCAACATGGGGGATGATCTCACAACCCTGAGATCCTGACCTGAGCTGAAACCAAGAATCGGATGCTTAACCAACTGCGCTACCCGGGCACCTTGAAAAACATTATTTTTAATAAATTTTGCTTAAAATGCTATTCAGAGATAAATATGGTTAATGTTTTTTTTTTCAAATTTACATTATTATCCTTGATATTAGAAGTGTACTTTCTTTTTTTTTTTTTTAAAGATTTTATTTATTTATTTGACAGAGACAGAGACAGCGAGAGCAGGAACACAAGCAGGGGGAGTGGGAGAGGGAGAAGCAGGCCTCCCGCCGAGCCGGGAGCCCGATGTGGGACTCGATCCCAGGACCCCAGGATCATGACCTGAGCCGAAGGCAGTCGCTCAACCAACAGAGCCACCCAGGCGCCCAGAAGTGTACTTTCTAATACATTTTATGAATATATTTTCTATATAGGGTATATTTTTAAAACAACTTTCAGTGTATTTTACATCAGAGTTTACATATCACTAGTTCATGGAATATGACAAGACTGCCAAGTCTCACACATTCAGAGAAACCTCAATCTTTAAAAAATTGTGACAATACATTTTCTATGGGTTGGTGAATGAAACTAGAATTTATATATTTCTTTGCATAACATCCCAATCTTAATGAAATCTAGTCCTATCAGTAATGGTTAATTGAAAGATCTAGAAAGGATTAACTGTTTACTACTTTGAGCTGGTCCTTATGCAAACTTATCTGAACTCCTAAGGACAAAGAAACACCAAAAGGAGAGGAAGGTGGCCACATTTCTTTAAAAATGAGTTGATTGTACATCTCTGGCAATATTTTTTAAACATGAGTCTATGCTGAAACTTTCACAGAGTTTTTATTGGTTTGAGGCACTCCCCTTAGGATTTAAATACATACTCCGTTCAACTTTTTTTAAGAGGATCCTGAAATATATAAATCAATTAAGAGCCTGGTGGGGGAACATCTTATCTGACACCACTTTTGTCAGACTCCTGACCTGTCAAAGCCAATTTGTTTTTGGTCCTGATGAAGAAAAGGCAAGGGATGATGTTGGAGTCTTGGAAGATATTATCTCTCAGAATTTTTTGATTCATGAAAACAATTACATTTTGTTTACAAAAATAATTACATTTTGACGATACTGAATTTGCTTCCATTTTTGCTAATAAACCTAAGTGAAACCTAACTCTGTAGGGATGGTGGCTTTTAAAAAATTAATCTGAAATTCAATTCTGTTGCGATGTATTATATAGCTACTAAGTTAACAAAAATATATCATTGAAACAATGCAATGTGTCAAAATAAATTTTGCTGCTTATGCTTTGTTGCCTTTAACATACATTTATATTACAAACCTTGTAAAGTTTCCAATATGAGTTTTGGTGGAAAGATAACCTTTTATTATTAGATAATATTATTTTAAAAGCTCAGGTTCTACGATAGCCTCCTTTTATGAAACATGGTGAGAGTAAATGGTGCTTTTATTTGGGTTGCTGTGTTTTTATTTTTCTTTGTTTTACATTTGTCATGTCCTTACCATTAAATTGAGAAGTGGATTTTATAAGTTTACTGCTTTACAGAATATTAAACAGGAAACAATTCTCTAAGGCATCTGCCACATTTCATATATGTGGGTTTTAAACTTAATGTTAACTTCACATTAAAACTCTTGCCCATATGAAAGTGAAAGACACAAAAAGCAAAACAAAACTAAATTTCAAGTACTATTTAAAGACACTTTAAAAAAATTCTATGAGGGCGCCTCGGTGGCTCAGTTGGTTAAGCAACTGCCTTCGGCTCAGGTCTTGATCCTGGAGTCCCAGGATCGAGTCCCACATCAGGCTCCCTGCTCAGCAGGAAGTCTGCTTCTCCCTCTGACCCTCCCCCCTCATGTGCTCTCTCTCAAATAAATATATAAAATCTTTAAAAAAAAAAATTCTACATGAAAATTAGCACCATCTAACACACTTTGCACATGTCTGATTTTAGTGTGATTTTTTGTTTCTGCTTCATTTCATTTTCTTCAAAATATATGCAAACTATTCAGCATTTAATATAACTGAATCCTAAATCTTCCTTTAAATCTGATATATATCAACTCATTTAAGTTAATTTAACCTCCATACTATCAAATTTGATATAATTTTTCTTTCTGCTTAATATGGGCTAATATTTAACTGATAAAATATAAAAATGAATTGCTATCTCATTCTGACCCTTAATATTCACCTTAATATTAGTAATACTGCTTCTTATCATTTCATATGTAAACTGTGGTTAGACCAATTTAATTCAATTGCTATAGATATTCTAAATCTCTTACTTAAGCCCATTTTAATTTTAAAAGCATGACTTAAAGTTTAAGTTGAACTGATTTAATTTATATTGCACATTGTTGAATATAAAATATGTCTTTAATATATAGAATTATGTGATGTTTCATATATATGCATTACTGAATCAACTATATCAAGTAATAAGGTGAGCCTCGACATTTTAAATGAAAAGTAAATTAATTAAAACTAATTTATTATTTATAAATTCAAAATAACTTGATAACAAAATTTAAACAACTTTGAGCATTATGTGTATATTTAAAATTTCTGAACTTGAAAGGATAATAAGCAAAGATAGAGTCTAAGCTTGATTTTCTAAGTTGAATAGTTGAATAGATTTTTTAGTTAAAAAATATCATGAAGTGCCCTGCTTCCAATACTGAAGTATTGGAAATATATAATATTTAAGTATTATGAATACATAATACTATTACATATTAATAATTTCCCTAATTTTAAAACACATGTTGATTAATAGAAACTGTGTTGTTGTTGTTTTTTAACCCAGTACAGATATAATCAAATATTTTAACAGAATCATGATTGAATTTCCAGGAAAATCCTCAAGCAATATATGTTTCAAATAATTTTCCTATAATTTCCTTGTAAGTCATTGTTTTGTAAATAATTACATGGAAACTGTAAAATAAACAATAAAACCTTCTAAGGAAGGGGGATATTTTTTTAGTGGGAATTAACAAAGTCTGTATTTCTAGGAGATAGAATCTAACCCTTTTCAATTTAGATTCGACCTGAATGCTGTTAATACCATTTCCCAGGACTTTCCAATCCCACTGGAAAGAACCTTTCTATCCTGCCTCTAAAGAGGTTTTACAAGATTGATCTATAGCAGAAAGTGGGATAGAAGCTTAGAGCCAAACATGGCACAAACAAAAATACCTTAATAATAAAATGATTATTAGTTACTAATTACTTATTATGTATTAGGCAGTTTTCTACACACTTTACATATATTAACTCAGAAATCCTTCCAATTGGCCTTAGCATAAGGTTCATTTATATCTCTCTTCTTTTCTTTTCTTTTTTTAACAGAAGACAAAACTGGATAATATTATAAGCAATATTTGTTGATGAACATTCTTCCATATTTAAACATTTCTGGAGGATATAGCTTACAAATAATGATATCTTATGTTCATGGAGGAATAAATTACTCAGGGTTACCCAGATAGTACTTGTTCAAGTTTAGTTTCAGCTCCAGGCCTACTGCCTTTGTTCTCTTGCTAAGACACACTCTGCCTTTGCATAGGAAGCAATGGAAGACATGGTTTTGTGCTTAAATATATTCATTGAAGATCATTAAAGTTTAGATTTCAGGCAACTGCCAACTAAAATAAATTGAATTATATTAGGTGGTCAGGGAAGGCCCTGATTCTGGGGAAAAGCTACTCAAAAGTACAGTGACCTGGGAAAAAGATCTGTGGTAAAAAGATGAAATCAAAAAGGAAATGATTATCACAACAAAGAAAATGTCCTTATTCATTTCTATTACTCATATTTTAAGTTTTTTTTAAAGACTACTTTTTAGAGTAGTTTTAGGTTCACAGCAAATTAAGAGGAAGGTATAGAGATTTCCCATATACCCCTTATCCCTACATATGCATATCTCCTCCATTATCCACATTTCCCATCAGAATGGTAGAGCAGAACCCCTTATCCATGAGGTATACATGCCATAGACTCCCAGTGGATGCCTCAAACCACAGGTAGTACTGAATCCTATATATACTATGTTTTGTCCTATATATACATACCTATGATAAAGTTTAATTTATAAATTAGGTCCAGGAAGAGATTTACAACAATAACTAATAATAAATAGAACAACTACAAGAAACATAATATAATAAAAGTTATATAAATGTGGTCTCTTTCTCAAAATACCATATTGCGCTGTACTCGCCCTTCTTGGGATGATGTGAGATGATAAAATGAGATGAAGTGAGGTGAATGATGTAGGCATTGTGATGTAGCATTAGTCTACTATTGATCTTTTGACACTATGTCAGAAAGAGGATCATCTGCTTCCAAACTGCAGTTGACCGCAGGTAACCGTAACTTTGGAAAGTGAGACTGCAGATAAGGGGGGGCTACCATACAGTTGCTCCAATTGATGAACCTACACTGATACATCATAATCACCCAAAATCCATACTTTACATTAGGGTTGACTCTTGGTGTTGTTACATTCTATGGGTTTGGACAAATATATAATGACATGTATATACTATACTGTCATACAGAGTACTTTCACTGCCCTACTTGGCGCTTTGCCTATACATCTCTCCTCTACCTCTGCCCCCCTGGTAACTACTGATCTATTTACTGTCTCCAGAGTTTTGCCTTTTCCGGAGTATCATATAGTTAGAATCATACAGTATGTAGCCTTTTCAGATTGGCTTCTTTCACCTAGTAATATGCATTAAAATTCTTCCATGACTTTTCATGGCTTAAGAGCTCATTTCTTTTTAGCACTGAATAGTATTCTATTGTCTTGATGTACCATAATTTATCCATTAGCCTACTGAAAAACATCTCAGTTGCTTCTAAGTTTTGGCAATTATGAATAAAGCTGTTATAGACATCCATGTGCAAATTTTTGTGTAGATGTAAGTTTTCAACTCCTTTGGGTAAATACCAGGGGCATGGCTGCTGAATCATATGGGAAGAATACATTTAGTTTTGTTGAGAAATCACCAAACTGTCTTCCAAAATGGTTTTTATATTTTTCAATTCCATTCCCATTAGCAGCAAATGAATTCCTGTTGCTCCACATCCTTACCAACATTTGGCATTGTCAGTGTTCCAGATTTTGGCCATTCTAATAGGTGTGTAGTTGTTTCTTATTGTTGTTTTAGTTTCCTGTATTTATTTGCCATCTGTATATTCTTTGGTGAAGTGTCTGCTATGGTCTTTGGCCTATTTTTTAATCGGGTTGCTTAACTAATCCCAATAGTTTATTTTTCCTTTTGTTTCCCTTGCCTCAGGAGACTCATCTTATAATAAATTGCTATGGCCCATGTCAAAGAGGTTACTGTCTGTGTTCTCCTCTAGGATTTTGATGGTTTCCTGTCTCACATTTAGGTCTCTGATCCATTTTGAATTTATTTTTGTCTATCACTCATTTTGTAGAGAAGTGTTCAAATCAATATTTGAAAAATGCTCAAGAGAATTTGTTATCTGCTATGCATGTAATGTATTTAATTTTGAAGGTACATTAAATACATTTCATAATTTGTATTGTAGTGTATGATTTCTCAACATATTCTTGTTAATTTTAGCCATTTTTAATGGAAGTACATTTAGCTACTTCAACAAAAAGACTATGGAGTTAGAAGATACCAAAATACTAATTTTGGCTATAAATCTGATATCAAGAATAAGCAGATCAGGAAAACAGCAATATTTTTTTGAAAACTGTCCCAATAAGTTTTCTACTAGTGTATTTGACACTATATCTATGTACTGTAAGTAAAGCTTTGTATTATTTAGATAAACATTATTTCCTCTTTCTTTAAATCCAACACTGTGTCACTAAATCTTTCTGATAAAGCTTCCTCAGGCTCATCGCATTGGACGGGCAATCAGAGGCTTCTAACATCCTCCCCTCTCTTTGGAATGTACTTTCTGCCCACTGTTCCCATACTAGAAGCTTTTCCAAGGATGCAGCTTTAAGAGAGTAATGTGTGGTTGAGATCATCAGGACTCTGTATGTTAAGTTCCCCAAATAAACTCTTAAGATTCTGGCAGACCAGTGTGGAGATCTACTTGTCTTGAGGTCATCCAAAACAACCCTTGTTAGTTCCCTTGCTGGTTAAAACTGTCACCTACCAATCTGGAGTGGTCTGCCTCTTTCTTCAGTCTTTCCTTTGTCCTCCATGTATGAGGGCCAGTTTCAAATTCCACCCAGGGGAACTCCTGAGGTTGTGAACTAATACCTTGCCTTATACTTTGTCAGGAAAATATCCAGATGAATGTATTTAATTAATCTTCCCAACATCCAAAATCAAATTCTATCTGCATGCCTCTCATTGTTGTTCAATCCTATATGCCAGAAGGAATTTTACTTCTCTTGCCTAGGATCAGTCTCTTGTAGTCTAGAATCCAAAGCTATCTGCAATCCCAAGGAATTATCTCGCCTGCATCATTAGTTTACCTTTTTATCATTCTCTCTCCACACAGCTTTTGATATCTCACATCTTAAGACAGTCACCCTAGCATTTCTACTTCAAAATAGCTTAAATATCTGAACTAATTAGTAATGCTCCACAAAGTTGCATTACTGGAAAATAACATGAACACTAACCAGCCCAAGTTGTATTAAATACCATTCCATCCTCACTATCCCACTAACGAACAATTTGTTTTTATGTCCCCTTTACAAAGCAATGTATACACTGTCTTATTTTTTCATAGAATCAAACCATTTCAACTACCTTCCCACCACTCCATGGAACTTGCACTTTTCAGATTTCTCCATCAATTCCATTTTTCATTTTCATCTTATTCAATTTGACCTAATTCTCACAACACTAATATTCCTCTGTTTCTACTACAGTCTCCTGAGTTGCTACTTCTTAACAAACTGATATGTTTCATTATCTTTATTTGGCTCATAACCCTTACAAAAGTCAGTTCCTAGAATTTCTCAAGACTCATTCTCAGAATAACTTTTCACTATCCTCTCATCTTGGAAGTCTTACCCTATCTAATGGCTGTAAATACCCTGGGTTAACTTTTGTATTCTAATATTCTCTGAGTTTCAGATTATTCAAAACCCCAAATACCTTTTTAATATTTTCAAGTTCATGTTTTATAAATTTCTCAATTAAATGCTAAAAAAAGGTAGAATTCTTTATATTTTCTCCCCAAAGCTAATAATGCTTCCTTTGCTTTCATCTCATGATAGGGCAGCAACTAGCAGCTAACAAAAGAAGAAGGAGGAGGAGGAAGAATAGGACAAAGAGCAAGAGAAGAAGACATGTCCCATATCCTGTCTTCTCCCTCTTCGTCCTTACAATATTCAATCTCTATGCAGATCTACTTCTCTTTGTTTCCACTGCCACAATTACTACTCAAATTTTGTCATTAATTGTAAGAAGACATACAACTTTTATCCTAATATGATAAAGAATCTCTCTTTAAGACACATTTTTCTTTATAATTTTATTCTCTTCAAGGGAAAATTTCAAAACCGAATGTATATATGCAAAAAATATGTCATGTATATATATATAATATATATGAATAATCTCACTATGACACTTTCTTTCTCTGTAAAATGTAGATAAAAGCATTTACTTCCCAAGATTATCTTGCAGATTCAATAAGATGATGTACATAAAAGGTTTAGTGCAAGGTTGGCCCATTAAAATTCATCTGTACGTGTTTAATTCAATCACTTTGACTTGAGATTTGAAGATCTAGTATGATATTTTACATAAAATATCAATGTCACTGTTGATGTTATGAAGGTTTAAAATATTTTTATAGGTAATTGTAAAAACTCATCACATTTTACATCAGTCTATACTATTATTTAGTTTACTCAATACTCAAATTATTTTGTAATTGTAGCTTACAAATAATCATTAGCAAATGCTCAGTGGCAATAAATGATGCACAGACTATCTCACTAACTGATTGATTTTACATTTCTTAGCTTTATTTTCCTTTTACCTTTGGGTGTTTATTGTTCAAAATGACAAAGAGCAACCTGAACAAGGGCATGGTAGAAACCCATCACTGTGAACTGAAGGCCAAATAAGCAGAATCTTTGAAGTTATACTTTGAAGTTCCATGAGACAGAAAATAGGGTGGAACATGATTTGTGATATCAGAAATAACCCTGAAGGAAATCTAGAGAAATGAGTGTATTTTCATTAGTTAGCTTTATGTTTCATAAGCTGTGTACTTCGATGTATTTTTGGTATTACAATACATCAAATTGAAAATTCTGAGAAATATATTGAATATATTTTCTATCTCAGAGCTCACTGGGAAGTTTCACTGTTCAGTTAATTTTACCTCCATTGGAAAATTATTCATAAAAATATACCTAATGAATGCTTCTACATGAAATTATTTATTGATATATACACCAAATATGAATAATTATATTTGATTAAATATTAAATATATATTGAAACATAAAAAGATTCCAACTATTTTTGTTTACTAATGTAGTTTGGAGTATGAAATAAAATATTTAAGATACCAAAGATTATGCCAACAAATTGGACAACTTAGAAGAAATGGATAAATTCCTAGATACACATAACCTGTAAAACTAAAGCAGGAAGAAATGGACAATTAGCAGCAATGAAATTGAATCAGTAATTTAAAAGTTTTCAAAAAACTAAAGTCCAGGACCAGATGTCTTCATAGGTGAATTTTACCAAACATTTAAAGAAGACTTAATACTTATTCTTCTCAAATTATTCCAAAAAATACAAGAGGAGGGAAAACTTCCAAACTCATTCTATGGGGCCAATATGACCTTGATAACCAAATCAGATAAAGACACCACAGAAGAAGAGAATTACAGGCCAACATCTCTCATGAATATAGATGCAAAAATCCTCAACAAATTATTAGCAAACTGAGTCCAACAATATATTAAAAAAATCAAATACCATGATCAAGTGGGATTTATTCACAAGATGCAAGGTTAGTTCAATATTTGCAAAACAATCAGTGTGATATGTCACATCAGTAAGAGAGAATATAAAAACCATATGGTCATTTCAATAGATGCAGCAAAAGCATTGACAAAGAACAACATCCAATCATGATAAAAACCCTCTGCAAAGTGGATCTAGAGGGAACATACCTCAACATAATAAAGGCCACAGTAATTAGACAATATAAAGAAACAAAGGCACTCAAATTGGTAAGGAAGAAGTAAAATTCTCACTATGGGTAGATGACATGATACTATATATAAAAAACCCTAAAGACTCCACTAAAAAACTACTAGAACAGATAAATGAATTCAGTAGTCTCAAGATACAAAAAATCAATGTACAGAAATCTGTTGCATTCCTACACAGTAATAATGAATAGGCAAAAAATGAAATTAGGAAAACAATCCCATTTATAATTGCACTAAAAAAAATAAATTATCTAAAAATAAATTTAACCAAGGAGGTGAACGATAGGTATCGTAAAAACTGTAAAACACTGATGAAAGAAATTCAAGATGACACAAAGAAAAAAGACAAGCAAACAACCCTAAAATTTGTGTGGAACCACAAAAGACCTCAAAAAAGCAATCTTGAAAAAGAAGAACAAAACTGGAGGTATCACAGTTCCAGATTTTAAGTTATATTACAAAATAATACAGTAATAATAATATAGTAGTAATTAAAACAGTATGGTATTGGCATAAAAATAGACCTATAGATGAATAGAATAGAACAGAAACCCCAAAATAAACCCACAATTGTATGACCAATTAATCTTCCTCAAAAGGAGAATAAATACACAATGGGAAAAATACAGTCACTTCAACAATTGGGAAAACTGGACAGCCACATGCAAAAGAATAAAACTGAGCCACTTTCATACACCATACAAAAAAATAAACTCAAAATGGATTAAACACCTAAATGAGAGACTTGAAACTATAAAAATCCTTGAAGAGAGCACAGGCAGTAATCTCTCTGACATTGGCTGTAGCAACATTTTTCTAGTTATGTCTCCTGAGGCAAGGGAAATGAAAGCAAAAATAAACTATTGGGACTACATCAAAATAAAAAGCTTCTGCACAGTGAAGGAAACAATCAACAAAACTAAAAGGCAACCTACTGAATTGGCAAAGGTATTTGCAAATAACATATCCAATAAAGGATTAGTATTCAAAATATTTAAAGAACTGGGGGACGCCTAGGTGGCTCAGTCAGTTAAGCATCTGCCTTCAACTCAGTTCATGATCCCAGGGTCCTGGGATCGAGTCCCACGTTGGGCTCCTTGCTCAGTGGGGAGCCTGCTTCTCCCTCTCCCTCTGCCTACTGCTCCCCCCACTCATGCTCTCTCTCCCTCTCTTTCTCTCTCTCTGATAAATAAATAAATAATAATACATAATAATAAATAATAATAATAAATCTTAAAAAAAGAATACCCCAAAACCAAAAAATCCAATTGAAAAATGGGCAGAAGACATGAACAAATATTTCTCCAAAGAAAACGCAGGTGGCTGACAGACACATGAAAAGATGCTAAACATCACTCATCATCAGGGAAATGCAAATCAACACTACAATGAAATGTCACCTCACACCTGTCAGAGTGGCTATAATCAAAAACAGAAGAAACAAGTGTTGGTGAGGATGTGGAGAAAAAGGAATCTTCATGCATTACTGGTGGGAATGCAAACTAGTCCAGCCACTGTGGAAAACAGTATGGAGATTCCTCAAACATTAAAAGTAAATGACCCTATAATCCAGGAATTGCAGGATTGGGTAAAAATACAAAATACAAAGTAAAAATACAAAAAAGTACAAAAACACTAATACAAAGGAATACATGCACCCCTATGATTATTGCAGCATTATTTACAATAGCCGAACTATGGAAGCAACACAAGTGTTCATCAGTAGATGAATGGATAAAGATGTGGTGTATATATACGTGTGTGTGTGTGTAATGGAATATTATTCAGCCATAAAAAAGAATGAAATCTTCCCATTTGCAACAACATGGATAGAGCTAGAGAGTATTATGCTAAGTGAAATAAAATTTGTCTTTCTCTCAGTCAGAAAAAGACAAATACCATATGGTCTCACCCATATGTGGAATTTAAGAAACAAAACAAACAAGCAAAGGGGAAAAAGAAGAGAGAGAAACAAACCAAGAAACAGACTGTTAACTATAGAAAATAAACTGATGGTTACTAGAGGGGAAGTGGGTGGCAGGATTGGGGGAAAAGGGGATGGAGATTAAAGTGTACTGATAAAAAAAAATTGTAAAAAAATGAAAATACCATAGGTTACCAATTTTTTTGTTGTTGTTGTTATTGATGTGATTTCGTAAAAAAAATCAAACAAAAGTTGTAGACATTTATATTTCTATATAAGAACCACTCTTTATAACTGAGGGATGCTGGAGGGGAGGTGGGCAGGCTGATAGGTTAAATGGGTGATGGGTATTAAGGAAGGCACTTGTGTTGGGCACTGGGTGTTGTATGTAAGTGATGAGTCACTAAATTCTACACCTGAAACTAGTATTACACTGTATGTAAACTAATTGAATTTTAAATAAAAACTTGAAACTACAAAAAGAAAAGAACCACTGTTTATCTAGCGAAAAATACATTTTAAAGAGTTAAAGATGAGCTGTGTGGGGTTTTTTGTGGATTTTTTTGTCTGTTTCTTTACAAACAGACAATAGTTCTAAACTTTCTTACCATCTCTGTGATGGCATATTGTTCTAAATATACCGCTTCTGTCTACTGGATACTTCCTGGCCATCTAACAACTGAAAAATAACTTTTTCATATTTGTATAAACTTTCTTCTGGAATAATTGTAGAATTAAAAAAAATTAGTGTAGAAAGCAACCATAGGCCTTTCACCCAGCTTCCCCTAATAACAGCATCTTATAATCATGATATATTTGTCCAAACTGAGAAACTAAATTGAGTACAATACCATTAACTGAATGACAAACATTACTTGCATTTCAAGTTTTTTCACTAATGTCTTATGTTCTAGAATATCACATTGCATTTAGTCATATACATAGGACATTTATATCTAAATTTCAATCTATATATTTTCATCTATATCTACTTTGCTTACAGTTTAATTTTTATGTAATGTGCCAATTAAAAAATAGATTCTTTCTTGTAAGTTGTTATATTTGTAGGTATAAGTTAGTTCCCAATATAACTATTTTCCTTTAATATCACTGGGATAGTAGGAATGCCCCCTCTTCTATTTCTGATATTTGGAATGTATTAATTTCTTATGTTACTATGACAAGTTACCACAAACTTGGTGACTTAAAATAACAGAAATGTATTCTCTTACATTTCTTAAACAGGTCAGAAATAGGAAATTAGAATAAACAAGAAAATATATGAAATTCTCTGACAGAGGTCAAAACTCTGAAACTGTATCACCAGGCCAAAGTCACAGTGTCAGCAAGGATGAACTCCCTTTGGAGGCTCTAGAGAATACATCCCTCCTATTCCTGCTTCTGGTGGCTTCCCAAATTCCTTGGCTGGTGTTCATATCACTCCAAAGCAAAAAACTTTGTTTTCATATGAATTAATATTTACAAATTCAAAGTATCAGGATGTAGATATCTTTCGTGGGGCCATTTTTAAACCCATGGCAGATTACTTCTGTCTTTCCTCATTGTTTTCCTCATTGGCTTTATTACAGGTTTATCAGTTCTATTACATTTTTCAAAAGATCATCCTTTCAATTAATTGGCTTTATCATTCTAATTTTAGATTTATTAATTTTTACACTAATCACAGTGATTTCCTCCCTTCTTCTTGCATTGGGTTTAATTTTCATTTCTTTCTCTTGTTTTTTCAGGTGAAAACATAGGGTATTGCTAGTAAACCTGTTTTCTAATATAAACATTTAGTGCTGTTTTAGTTCAAACTACACATTTTGATTTTATTTTTATTTTCATTTAGTTTAACTATTTTAGCCTTTCTCTTAAGACTTTCTCTTGGACCTTTCTGTTACTTAGATGTGTGTCTAATTTCCAAGCATTTAGGGATTTCCAGATCTCCTTCTGTTATTCATTTCTAATTTATTTTCCTTTGGTCTAAGAGCCCACTCTGGGGATTTCAAATCTTGTATTTGTATTAGTCTTATTTAATTGCCCCAAATGTAATCTCTCTTCATAAATGGTCAATGTCCACTTGAGAAGAATGTGTATTCTGTTCTTATTGGATAGAATGTTATAAATGTTAATTAGATCAAGTTGGTTTGTCAGGCTATATTAAATTATTACTTATTTTCTGCTTCTCTGATCTATTGATTACAGAGAACTGAGTGAAATCTTCAATTATAATTGTGGATATGTCTATTTCTTCTTTCAGATCTATCATTTTTAACCTCACATATTTTGAAGTTCTGTTATTATACATACTCCTTTAGGGTTGGTACATCTTCTTAGAAAATTGATCCCCTTAACAATTATCTAATGCCCCTCTATGTCCCTGATAAGTATCCTTGTTTTGAAGTCTAGTCTGAAATTAATATAGCTAGTTTAGTTTTATTATGAGTTAGTCTTTACATGGTCTATCTTTTTTCATCTTTTTAAAAACTGGCTTATATATTTATATTTAAATTAGGAATTTTTTTCCATTGGTTTATAAACCATATATATATAATTTGAATATAGTTGACATGTAATGTTACACTAGTGTCAGATGTACAACATAGTGATCTGACTAATTTATACATTATGCTATGCTCACCACAAATGTGGCTACCATCTGTCACCATACAATGCTATTCCAATATCATTGGCTATATTTCTTATGCTGTGCCTTTTTTTCCTGCGACTTACTCCCTCCATAACTGAAAGTCTGTGGCTCCACTCCCCTTCACTCATTTTCCATCCCCAGGCCCCAACCCCTCCGGCAACCATCAATTTGTTCTCAGTATTTATACGTCTGATTCTGTCTTTTGTTTATTTGTTTATGGGCGTTTTTAAAGGCGGGATATATCGCAGTTATGCATTTTAGAATAAATCAATTTAACTATTCTAGCAATTGTATTTAGACCATTCTTACTTAAACTGATTATAAATATATTTGGATTAAAATCTGTCATCTTTCTAGCAGTATTCCATTTGGTTTTTTTTTTTTTTTTCTCTTTATTTTTCTCATTGTTTCATTCTTCCCTGGTTTTAATTCAGCATTTTATGGCTTTATAGTTTTTATATCTCCTCTATTTTTATTTTTTAAAAATTTTTATTTTTTCTTTAAAGATTTTATTTATTTATTTGAGAGAGAGAGAATGAGAGACAGAGAGCACGAGAGGGAGAAGGGTCAGAGGGAGAAGCAGACTCCCTGCCCCAAAGCAGGGAGCCCGATGCGGGACTCGATCCCGGGACTCCAGGATCATGACCTGAGCCGAAGGCAGTTGCCCAACCAACTGAGCCACCCAGGCGCCCCATCCTCTATTTTTAGATTATTTATTTGTCTTTTGTTATTTGTTTGACTTTTCCAACAGTTTCCTAAGGGTTTACAATACACATTTGTAAATAACATGAGCTTATATTAATATATTATTACAGCACTGACACATAATGTATGAATTATAGTCTTGATATCTTCCTCCCATTCCATAGTCTATTATTGTCACATATTTTACTTTTATGTATGTATACTGCCCTATATACTTAGGTACATATGCGTATTACCAATTTTGCTTTAATGAGTAAATTGTCATTGATTCCAAAGCTGATTCCCTTCGTTTTTCTAAGCAGATCCAAGTTTCTAACTATATAATATCTTGTCTTATTGAAGAAATTCCTTTAACATTTTCTGTAAAGGAGAAAATCCTGTAACATTTTCTGCTAACAATGAAATCCTTCGGCATTTGTTTGTCTTAGCAAGTCTTTTTACTTCTTGTAATTTGGAAGGATATTTTCACTGGTATTGAATTTTGGGTTGAAAATGTTTTCTTTTAGCACATTTAAATATTTCACTCTTGCCTTCTTGTTTGCATTGTTTTTGATGATTAGTCTGCTGTATTTTTTACCATTGTTTCTTGGATTGTAAAATGTTTATTCCTCTAGTCATCTTAAATGTTTTTTTTAGTCTTTGCTCTTTTTTGACTATAATATGCTTATGTGTGCGGGTATGTATTTGTGTGCACATACACATGTGCAAGCAAACGAGTGTGTGTTTTTGGTATTTATCTAGCTTGTGCTATCTGACCTTCTTAGAACAATGATTTGTTGTCCGTCATATTATTTTTGGAAACATACCAGCCTTTATTTCTTCAAACATTTCTTTTTTTTTTTTTAAAGATTTATTTATTTATTTGAGAGAGCGAGAATGAGAGAGAGTACCTGAGAGGGGGGAGGGTCAGAGGGAGAAGCAGGCTCCCTGCCGAGCAGGGAGCCCTATGCGGGACTCAATCCCGGGAATCCAGGATCATGACCTGAGCTGAAGGCAGTTGCCCAACCAACTGAGCCACCCAGGCGCCCCTTCAAACATTTCTTCTTCAGGGATTTCATTATACACATATTCAAACATTTGACATTGTGCCACAGACCTTGGATTTTAGTTCTGTTTTGTTTCTTCTCTTCTTTCTCTTTACATTTCTTTTTGGGTAATTTAATCACCCTATTACTCATTCTTTCCTCAGCTGTGCTAAGTCTACTGATGAGCTCATTAATGGCATTCTTCATCTCCATACATGGTTTTAAATCTATCATTTCCATGTGATTCCTTTTTTATAATTTCCATTTCACTGCTGAATTATCCATCTGTTCTTGACTGTCATCTACCTCTTTCATTTAAAGGCCTTATCATATTATTTATAGTTATTTTAGGTCTCTGTCCATTCTATATCATGGTATGTCTGAACCTAGTTCTCCTGATTGCTTTTTGTTGTCTTTTTCTTTGCCTTATTAACTTTTTTGGTTGTTGTTCAATACTAGATATGTTGTACAGGACAGTACATATTGAGATAAATATTTCCATGCTTATCCCAAATACTTTTTTATGTTTTCTTGTTGTTTCAGTTCTAAATATATCATAATTTTCTTAATGATTATATATGCACATTTCTGAAGTATGTTTAGTTCCCAAATTATGGTATTTTGGCTATCTTATTAAGCTACTTGGTTTTCATATTATGGCTAAAAAGGAGACATGTATGATTTTATTAGTATTTTCTGAGACTTCTTTTGGTGGAAGAGAACACAGGCAACTTTCATTTTATGTGTGCTTGAAAGGAATGACCATTTTCAGAGTAAGCTTATATGTGCGAGAAAGAAATTTCATACTATTTATTAAACTCTTTGCCACATCAGAAACTCTCAATATGTGTGTGTACTTTGTATGTATTGTGTATATATATATATACACACACACATATATATGTATATATATATATGTATATGTATGTATTATATATATATGTATATGTATGTATGTGTATAAATATATATACATATACACACACATGCTAGGTCAATATCTTTAATACTCATAATCCATACTTGCACATTTTTAAAATACCCACCCTATTAACACATATAAATACATATAAATTTTCCCTAAAATGCAGTGTATATAACAACTAATCAAAAATGTCTACTATATAACTGATGTGTATGTGTCTGTGTGTGTGTTCACAGGCATATGCGGATGTGTATATGTGAAGGAGACCTAAGACATTGTGATTTGCTTAGCAATTTTATAAACAAGGAGGTCAGAAGATGGAACAAATGCATTACTATAAGGGTCCTTGCATCTTCGCAGAGCAAGAATAGATACTACTCTTAGATACTACTTTATACTACTTTAGAAGTCGTCTTCAGTTTTTTAAAGTTAATTCTGTAATTGGAAGACAAAGAATAGGAACATATACATGAGTGGCATCATGCAGTAGCTCTTTAAAATACAATGTGGATTTTGGGGTGAAAAGATACGTGTTTTTAGGTTTGCATACCTTAACATAAATAAGCAAAAACAGGAAAATTATTTGTTTGGTTTCCTTTTTTTCCTAATTAAACCATTATATTTTCTTCCTTCCTTCCTTCCTCCTTCCTTCCTTCCTTCCTTCCTCCTTTCCTTTCCTTTTTCCTTTCCTTTTTCCTTTCCTTTTTCCTTTCCTTTCTCCTTTCCTTTTTCCTTTCCTTTTTCCTTTCCTTTTTCCTTTCCTTTCCTTTCCTTTCCTTTCCTTTCCTTTCCTTTCCTTTCCTTTCCTTTCTTGGAACAAGCCATTCTGATTTATTACAGTGTTTTCTATGGTAGGCACTAGCTTTTCAGTTAAAATGATTTCTTTAGGTTTGCTACTGTTTGCAAATGCACATCAGTTATCACCTTTACCCTTCATATCCTAAATCTTTAGTGCCTGATTCCATCTTAAGCCAATCTTCATTTTTGCTTCTCTCTTGGATCAGATAACATAAATAGATTTCTTAGAATCCCCTTTACATTTTATAATACCTTGTTTTCTAAGACTGCAGTAATCAGAGGTGGAATGAAGAACAGAATCAGTAAAGGAAAAAAAAAAAAAAAAAGCATCACTCTCTCTTCTCGCCTAGGGTGAATGTGACAGTGGGACTCCCGAGCAGCCGGGGGCTGACTCCGTATCAGCATTTCTGCACCAGCAGCAGCATCTTCTGAACAAAAAGAAAAAATGTGAAATGACAGCAACGAGACCAGAATTAGTGGAAAGTAAGCATTTGCTAATAAAACTCAATTTCTTTTCAGGTCATTATTAGAAATGTAAATAAAGGAAACTGAAAATATTAAGTATGTTAAGTTATAATCAGGGTTTATAAATCGCTAAATTAATCTTTCACTTAAATATGGCACTCTGAGGATGATTTAGCATTCCTAATTTTTAAAGAAGGGACTATCTTAGATAATTATATCATTAGATCTTCTGTTAAAGAATAATTACCTGCACTTTAAAAAAAAATTCACATTATAACAACTAAACCATCTTTTTCAGTTGGCATTTTATCCTGACAACTTTAATCAAATTTTGTGAATTAGCACCAAAATCCACCATGGTCAGTAAACAATATCATGTGGAATAGTTATTTTTAAATGGAATGAGTTGTCATTTGTCTTCTTGTTAATAGTTTTTTTCAAACAACAATAACTAAGTTCAGGTATATGATAAATTTAATTTTAATTCTTTAGGGATTTAAAATAAAACTTTATTTTGGGGGCGCCTGGGTGGCTCAGTCGGTTAAGCATCCGACTCTTGATTTCAGCTCAGGTCATGCTCTCAGGGTTGTGAGATCAAGCCCCAACTCTGGCAGGGTGCTGAGCAGAGCCTACTTAAGATTTCTCTCTCCCTCTCCCCTTCCCTTCCCTGCTGCTCCCTCACGCAGTCTCTCTCAAAAAAAAAAGAAAGAAAGAAAGGAAGAAAGAAAATTGAAAAATAAATAAATAAAACTTTATTTTTATCACTTATATAAGATATTGATACAATCCTGTATAAATAACAATAAGAATTGGACAGAAGAGAAACCAGTAACTATATTTGAATGAGGCTCCCTCCTTCCATTCAGGTAAAAAGGTTACAAGCTTATACTTCAGAATTTCTATAAAAAGGGTGCTTTGTTTGGGACTCTATCACACACACTAGCACACAATAATTACCACACAGTTTTACCTGTGCCAGAATTGGGCATTAAATGAAGGAAAGTTCATCAATTTTGTATAAGAACAAAACGAGCAGACTTCTCAAGTTCTATTTTCTTTGGCCAAATATGCTTCTCTTTACTTATGCAAGATCTATCTGTGTGTAGAATTACGTCTCTTGCAGTTTATATGGAAAGACCAACACATCACAACATTAGTGCTCAATGTGGAGTTTACTATATGATTTTGTAAAAGACTTGAATTCAGCAAAATAGGTTTCATCACATACCCCTGTAAAGTGATTCAAAGTTGTATTAAACATTAGATATCTTAATTATGTTCTGCCTTGAGTATCACAGCAAACTGTCCACTGTCCAAAAACTTTGTATTTTTCTCCCCCTTCTTTTACTCAGTTTTTTCATTCTTCTTTTGAGATAACAATCAAGTTCTAGAGTTTGAAATCCTTAAAATATTTTCCCAATAAAAGCCAGTCTCTAGTTCGAGAAATTTTTGTAGTAGCTGGTTAGAGAATTAAGTGTCTCCCCATGATTATATACATTAATTTCTAGCCTCTCTAAACACACACACACACACACACACACACAATCTTTTCCTATTTTCTGCTTCACAGGATCTTTTCATTTAGAGGTGCTAGAAATTAATTTTTTCTGAAAACAGATAATTTTCCAGGTGCTTACATATTAAATACTGCCAAGCTCCATATGTGAGAGGATTAGATTATTCCTGGATCAAAGCCTGAAATGTATTAAAAATTATTTTAAAAGTCCATATGAAAAATTCAAATCTGTGTATTTCCTTAGCACAGTTTATGTTGTGTTACAAGACTACATTTTATTTTTCAAATGTAATCAGTATTCTCAGGCAGTACAAGACAGTGAACAAAAATAAGATTAATTTTTTTTTTCTCTAAACATCTCTGAGCTTGTACTGTGCTAACCTTTGTAGGAATACACCTCAAAGAAGTTTTATGATGTGATGATTTTCTTGGCGCTTCCTTGTGTAACATAACTTTCAGTTTTAGGCAAGATCATTTTCCAGATACAAATCCCTGAAGGGATAGAGATGGGATAGAGGAGGATTGTTTTACCTATTATTGCAGCCACTCCCTGAGGCCTGCATATTGCATATTTACACATGTGTGATTTATTATGGTTTACTAGTCTCTCTATATATTGTTTACCTTTTACTTGAGTCTAAATCTGTAGATCTCTCTTTTCTCTTCTGCAAGTTGGCGGCCACCTTTGCTTTCTTAGGACCACTCACTTCAATTGGCAGACCACTTCTTGGGACCACCCACTTCATAGCTATGCTTATGAGGAGCTTCCATAAATAAGCACCTTCATATATACCATAGCTTCTGCCCCCCCCCCATAATACCTGACTATTCTCCTGGATGGGAAAGATTAAGGATAAGAGTATGATACAGAAGAGCCTCAGACTGGACCTGGTACAACTGCTTGATAGAGTCCAAAGAATAACACTAAAGTATCTCTAAGCAGTCCACGAGCATAAATAGTTTTCTCCTCAGACCACACAAAAGACTAAATGGGGGTTGATATTGGTAATACTGGGTGTTAGAGGAACTTGCCTCATAAGTTTTGTTTATATAAATGCTCCATAAAAATGAAAACACTGCCATCTATTTATAATATATTGTAGTCAAGTAGAAACCCCATCTTACTCTCATATATGCTCAGAAGAGAGCAGGACTAATTGATATCACATAAATTCTCAGTGGGTCTATGTGCCATACAGTAAACTGAATGTGCATTATAAATTCTACGTAATAATGACTGTAAGAAGTTCAAGAAGTTATCAAGCCTTAGAATAATATGAAGTAAAAACAACTGAAACGGAGACCGTTATATTTAGTTAGGAAGTATAAATTTTAGGCTTAAAAAAAATGTGGAGGTGAGAAAACCAGCTATTCATGTGGGTCTTTGCCTGAAGCTGAAGAGGATCAAGCCAATCAGTTCTGTGCCTCATTTGTAGTAAGATTTTCTTGAAGGGGAATCCCAAACCATGATAAAAGACTGCTCCTGAAGTGACGTAGCTCAGTCTATTCACGAAATGAAAGAAACAAGAGTGTTCTCCACTCAGTAATGAGTAATTTTTTAAAGTAATTCTTTCAAAGTCAAATGTGAATACATCATTCATCACAACCAGGCAGATGTCTAGTTCCATCTGTGTGTGGGGGTGTGTATCATTAATTTCCATCATAGAAGTACATATAAGGGGGGCACCTGGGTGGCTCAGCCAGTTAAGCATCCAACTCTTGGGTTTGGCTGGGGGCATAATCTCATGGATTGTGGGATCAGGCCCTGTGTCAGACTCCACACTCCACGGGAGCTCTGCTTGAAAATTCTCTCCCTCTGCACTTCCCCCAACTCACTCACACCTGTCCTCTTTCTCTGTCTCTCTAAAATAAATAAATAAATCTTTAAAAAAAAAAAAAGAAGTACATACAAGTATTTTGAGAGGTAGCGGTAATGAAAATTTTGAAGAACTGAAAAAATCAAGAGAGTAGAGTTTATAGTTTTTCATTCCTTAGTTGAATGTCTTTAACAATATCATAGGAGATTTTGACAAGAAGCTCTGCAGACAGACAGACAGACACACACACACCCTTATAGTCATGTCTAGACAATGAAATTCATGAAAGCACATATTATTTGGCTCCAAGAGACTTTTGAAGGGCAGTAAAGCAAATGTTATGAGAAAAAATATAAAATATTTTATTTCCTCAATAATGACATATTAAACAAAAACCTTAATATTACTTGTAAAAAATTTAGAATATTTTTAGATAACATCTAAATCTTTAAATATATTCTTAATAGATCATCTCATCTAAACTCCTTACTGCCATATTAAACTGCTACATAATATTCCTAAATATTGTTTATTTAGTCTATGCTTATATTATTCCACTTTTGAAGGCTTATTTATTTCTGACATTTTATTCCATTTTTGGATATAGCTTGATTTTAGAAAACATCCCCATGTAATGATCCTAAAATTCTACTTCTTAGTCAAAATTTTGCTTCTGACACTACAAATTACATGAATATGGCTTTCTCATAAACTCTTCAAATATTAGAGGATGGAGATAGTTACCCCTTGATTATTCATGATGTCAAAATTTTGAGGTTTACCATATATACACCATGTATCATATATACCATATATATGTATAATTATATATATATACATTTATATTCTTTATGAATATAAACATTCATATCTCAGTTCTCAATGTTAAATAAAGCTCTACATTCAAGTAAAGTATTCTGTGCATAATACACAAACAAAATAATCCTACATTTGCTTGATACCATTGTTAAGATGTTCTTAATAAGTTATTTTTCCCACTTAATTGAATCTTATTCCTTCATATATCTCCATGCTTTTTTTCTAATACATGCTTTATTTCCAATATGCCTAAAACATATTAACTATTTCATTTATTGCAAAGTATACTCAACATAATCTAATCCTCCTATGATGAGTCATATTATAAAAGTAAACATCAATTATTATATTAAGTTATACTAAAACATTTTCTTAATTTCCTATACTGCTTAAGTTATAAGTGGTCACTCCTGCTACTGTGGGACCTATATCTAATGAACAGGTTTCTAACCTTAATTGGCTGTTTCTAATATTCTGAGGTCTGAAAATTATATAAGAAAGCTTTTTAGATTGTCTTTAAAATGAAGCAATATCTACTTTGTAAGTGTCTTAGGATGCTGACAGTGGAAAACTCTTTATATACTTTTAATTTGAGAGCTTTGTGATACTTTTTCAATGGTTCAGCACTCAGACAAATTTTACATTTTCTTTTGGTTTTAGAACTATGACAAAAACAGGCTTGTGTTTGAATCCTGGATCCAACCCTCTCTTGCTAAACAAATTGGGCATTCTAAACCCTTAGAGAGTCTCAGCATCCACTTAGAGGAAATAAGAATAATACTATCTACATTTAAGAAATATTTTAAAATTAGGGGCACCCGGGTAGCTCAGTTGGTTAAGCGTCCAACTCTTGATTTTGGCTCAGGTCATGATCTCAAGGTCCTGAGACTGAGCCCTACTCAGCTCCACACTGGGTGTGGAGCCTGCTTAAGATTCTCTCTCTCCTTCTCCCTCTGCCTCTGCCCCCGTGCTCATGTTGTCTTTCTCTCTCAAAAAAAATTAAAAATTAAATGAAGAAAAGAATATGAAGTTCTTAGTAAATTGCATGTAAACTGTAAATACCCAAAAAATTCTATTTACATTTTCTATCCTTTTCTACCTCATCTAAAGCTATAATTATACATACAACTCAACTGAAGTCTATACTGTCACATTTATCTCCATTTATATCTATATTTATGCCTATATCGATATATAAAAGTTTGCAATTGGGAGACATGTAGAAGCAAAACAAACTCAGTAGCATGATGAAGCTCATATCTATATCTTATTAATTTGAAAAAAGGAGACCATAGGTTAGCTCCATGTCATTGGTGGAGAGAAAATATAGGTATACTTAAGAATAAGGAATGATTCAGTGAAATTCACTTAGAGAAGAGGGAATCAAAATAAATAAAATAATTTATATATGGACATTTCTTATTATTGCTCAGAATTTTTATGTGATCTAGGCAAATTTATATAATAAAGATATTCTCAATGACATTCTTATTTTTGCCATTGAAGCTTCAATATTTGCTCTACTTAGTGTCTAATAATCAAATCCAAAAAAAATTCTGTAAATTTTTGAGGAATATCATTGAAGAATATCATTTGAAGATTTCATATGAAGAATATCATTACTGAAGAATATCAGTGATTTCATAAAATTCTTTAAATCCACAAGTTAAAAATTTTCATAAATGTAATAAAAATATGTTAATTTAGAAACAATCATTTAGAGCATTGTATGCGTATGCTATGCATTCTTCCCCTAGACAGGAAAACAGAATGTAATCAAAGAGCATAAATAATATCACAGTAATAGAAAAATCTAAACTATGGATTTAGGATGGTATACTAGTAAAATTAATTAATACTGCTGGTCAAGTTGTAGTAACCATCAAAGCAATGAAAATCACAATACATTTTTTTATTCAGGTCACCATATGCATTGGTTTTATTTAGTTTTATATTCACCACAAAACAAATTTTAACATTTTTTTAAAGATTTTATTTATTTATTTATTTGAGAGAGAGAGAAACAGCATGAGAGGGGATAGGGTCAGAGGGAGAAGCAGGCTCCCTGCTGAGCAGGGAGCCCGATGTGGGACTCGATCCCAGGACTCCAGGATCACAACCTGAGCCGAAGGCAGTCGCTTAACCAACTGACCCACCCAGGCGCCCAAATTTTGACATTTTTATATGGAATCTTTATGCACTACAATCTCAAATAAACTTTTCAATTTTACCTAATGTAAATGTGAATTTCAAGAATAATAATTAAAAAAAATCTTATAATCTCTCAAAGATGTGTTGTAAATTTTTTCCTGCACCTCCTAGGAAATGACCAGAATTGTACTTCAACTTCTTTTTTAATAATTGATAATTTAAAAACAAACCCTTGTAACTTTAAAATTAGTATGTACTCTGATGTTTGTATAAAGTTAAAAGTACAAAAATGGTATATTTTTTAATTTTTTCATAACAAAGAAGAGTCATGAAAAGAAATTTTTCAAGTTTTGCTTTTCAAAAAAACTGTCCCGGGTGCCTGGGTGGCTCAGTTGGTTAAGCGACTGCCTTCAGCTCAGGTCATGATCCCAGGGTCCTGGGATCGAGTCCCGCATCAGGCTCCCTGCTCTGTGGGAAGCCTGCTTCCCCTTCTCCCACTCCCCCTGCTTGTGTTCCCTCTCTCGCTGTGTCTCTCTCTGTCAAATAAATAAATAAAATCTTTAAAAAAAAAAAAACAAAACTGTCCCCAGCACTTCATGAAATACTCAGAAGAAATTTTTAAAAACTATGTTACTTTGTTCTAGGTCAGAGGTTTCATGTATTAGAAAATAAAATATCTTTAAAGCAATATCTGAGTTATGCCATTTGAAAATTTTTTATCGGCTGGAATTAGGCCAATACATGACTTGAATTTTAGGCTGAAGTTTGCTTCTAACTATGTATCCTTGGAAACAAAAAAAGTTCCCCCAAAGATCTCAAATTTCCCTACAAAAGTTATGAGTTTAACTAGATCATCTATAAAATGTATGTCAATACTAAAAATGTAGTGCTATATTTAACTATAACTTAGTTTTCCAGAGCTCACATTTTGACATTTAAATAGCCAAACGCTAAATCGTGGTGTGCTTTTGTGCTTATCATGACAAATGGCTTTTTTATAAGGATCATAATTTAAAATATTTATAAGTCTTCACCATTTTAATAAACTACTTACTTGATTGCACTATCCAGATATAATTTAAGTAGAATATGGAAACATGGATTTCATTTAATAACTAATTGTTAAACTTGTTGAAAGTGACAGTATGTACTTTTAACCACAGAGCAAATTAGTTCTATTTTGGGTGGTGTATTCTGTGGTCCACTTAGAGATCATAAGACACTTTACATAAATTTCATCATTTGACTAAATCTTTTTGCCACTACTTTCTCTTAAATGATAATAAAAAGCTAGAACAAGAAATAGAAATTGTTGATTAATACAGAAATGCCAGGAAAGATGGATTAAATTAACAAATTACAGATTCAACAAAGAGAAAACCAAGAGCAAATGACTGGACTTAAACCTACTTATGATAATAAATGCATCAAAATAAGTAGTCTAGTTAAAAGACAAAGATTAAAAGACTGGATAAAAGACTTAATTCAGTGCTGCTTACAGGAAACACACTAAAATTTAAAGAAATAATCAATCAATCAATCACAGACAGGATGAAAAGAGAATATGGAAAAGATACACCAACTAAAAACTAACCAAAGAATGGCTTAGCTATATTAATACCAAGCAAACATATTTAAACACAAGGGGTATCGCAAAAAATCAAGACTGAAGTCACCCAATGAAAACATATCAAGTCCCCTACACTAATAACGTATCTTCAAAATATATAAGCATTGACATAAGTGAAGAGCACTAAATTAGATCACAAAATGTGTAAGAAATTTAATAGTAAAGATAAGAGCAGGAATAAGTAAACTAGAAACCATACAAATAAACAAAGCTAAGATTATATCTCCAAATAAATTAATAAATTGGATAAACTCTTAAAAGACATGAAAATTCAAAACCCACATAAAATTCTTTTTTAAAAGAGATACCACTAAAAAATAAATAAATACATAAATGTATAAATACATAAAATAGATATCACTGGGTGCCTGGGTGGCTCAGTTGGTTAAGCAAATGCCTTCGGCTCAGGTCATGATCCCGGAACCCTGGGATCGAGTCCCACATCAGGCTCCCGGCTCAGCAGGGAGCCTGCTTCTCCCTCTGGCCCGCTCCCCTCTCATGCTGTCTCTCTCTCTCTCTCTCTCTCTCTCTCTCTTAAATAAATAAATAAATAAATAAATAAATAAATAAATAAATAAATAAAATCTTTAAAAAAAAGTTTGTTTTTTTTTTTTAATTTTATTTATTTATTCATGAGAGACAGAGAGAGAGAGAGGCAGAGGGAGAAGCAGGCTCCCAAGGAGCAGGGAGCCCGATGTGGGACTCGATCCCAGGACCCCGAGATCATGACCCGAGCCGAAGGCAGACGCCCAACCATCTGAGCCACCCAGGCGCCCCAAAAAAAAGTTTTAAAATAGATATCACTAACACAATATAGATATCCAAAAGACAGTAATTGGATATTCTGAAAAAGTTTATCTCAATTAAATTTTAAAGATTAAATAAAATCATAAATTCCCTGATAAAATTTGCAAGCATTATCACAAACAGAACTAAAATAACTGGAATAGAACTATGAATATTAAAAAACTTGAATCCATAATTTAAAATACTTATGCAAAAAGAAATCCCCAGCCACAGATGGTATCACTTAAATGAGAATGCATACCAACAATTCATAAAAAAAAACCTTTCAAAGAATATAAAATACAAAAATACTTCCAAACTCCTTTATTTAATAAATAATGAACTCGACACCAAAATTTAAGAGTGCTACAAGTGAGGATAATTGCAAAGTGATATTTCTCACAAAAATACACCAAATAATTTTAAGTAACAACACTAGCAAATAAAATCCAGCAATATTTAAAAAGGATACTACATCATAACTAAAGTTTATTCGTGAACTGTAAGCTAATTTGACACTTAGAAATCACTGAATATAATTTACTAAAATGACAGTACAAAGGAAAAAATAATCATTTATTCTGATGCAGGAAATCATTTGATAAAATTCAACACTTATCCTGGGTTTAAAAAATTACTCAAACTGGGAATTAAAGAGACATTTTCTGATGAAGAATATACACAAAAATAATCTACATTAAATATAATATTCAATACTGAAATATTAAATTACTTCTTACTGAGGTTAAGAGCAAGCCAAGGATGGTCAATTTCACTACATATATTTAAGATAGTACTAGAAAGCCTAGGTGGTGCAGTAGCATACATGGAGTGCTTAATATTTAAAGCTGGCTATTGTAAGTTAAAGATGCATATGGTAAACCCTTAAGTAACCATTAAAAATTAAAATAAAGAAGCTAGCTAAGAAGCCATTAAGGAGTTAAAAAGGAATTCCAAAACTGCTCTAAATCAAAACTATGGAATAACAAATCAGATAAATAACCAAGTGGGAGACTTAAACCCAGTCAAAATAATAACTTCTTATGTAAATGGTCTAAATGTGAAATAAAAGATAAAAAGTACCAGACCAGATTAAAACATCGACAGATGAACGGATAAAGAAGATGTGGTATATATATACACACACACACAATGGAATATTATGCAACCATCAAAAGGAATGAGATCTTGCCATTTGCAACGACGTGGATGGAACTGGAGGGTATTATGCTGAGCGAAATAAGTCAAATAGAGAAAGACATGTATCATATGACCTCACCAATATGAGGAATTCTTAATCTCAGGAAACAAACTGAGGGTTGCTGGAGTGGGGGGTGGGGTGGGAGGGATGGGGTGACTGGGTGATAGACACTGGGGAGGGTATGTGCTCTGGTAAGCGCTATGAATTGTGCAAGACTGTTGAATCTCAGATCTGTACCTCTGAAACAAATAATGCAATATATGTTAAGAAAAAAAAAAAAAGAAGATAGCAGGAGGGGAAGAATGAAGGGGGGGAAATCGGAGGGGTAGATGAACCATGAGAGACGATGGACTCTGAAAAACAAATTGAGGGTTCTAGAGGAGAGGGAGGTGGGAGGATGGGTTAGCCTGGTGATGGGTATTAAAGAGGGCACGTTCTGCATGGAGCACTGGGTGTTATATACAAACAATGAATTGTGGAACACTGCATCAAAAACTAATGATGTAATGTATGGTGGTTAACATAACAATAAAAAATTTAAAAAAATAAAACAAAACGCACATCAAATAAAAAGAGAAAAACTCAGAAAATAAGAAAGACTTGCCTAGTGATTTTATGAAGCTAGGAATTTTCTGGACTTTTGTGAAGACAAAATGAGATAGCTCAAAATTTTTAAGATGTAAGTTTCTCCAAGTTAACCTATAGATTCTAAGCAATGTGAATTTAAGCATATGAATCATAACTTTTTTTGAAATGGCAAGAACTTGTAAGTGATAAACATTAGATGAGATCATCTTGAATGAAAATAGAAGAATTGGAGAACTTATAATACTATATTTAAGGAAATACTATAAAGTTAAATGTAAGATACACTGTGATATTGACATGAGAATGAACAAATACAAGAATAGAATAGAAAAAAATTGTTCAAATAGATCCACACACATATATCACTGGATTTGTAACAAACATGGTATTATAGGTGGAAAATGATCTTATTAATAAACATTTAGATGTCTATAAAAATGTTGAATCTTGACTCTACATTGTGTCTCAAAAAGAATTAATTCAAAATGGGTCACAGACCTAAATAAAAAATCTGAATCTGTAAAGCTTCTAGAAGAAAACATAGGAGTATTTCTATTTGATCATGCTATAGGTAACAATTTTTTAAACAGTACATAAAACAGTAAAATAATCACAATGATGAAAAATACTAAACTGAACTCTATTAATAGGAAGAATTCTGATTCATCAAACATTCATTAATAAAGTGCATTGGCAAACCAAAGGTTGAGAAAGGTATGTGAGCAATAATTCATATTTCAAAAATTCACATTTTAAAATGTACAATTCAATAGTTTTTACTATATTCACAATGCTCGACCACCAACAACATCTCATTTAAAAAGTTTTCATCAACACAAAAAGAAACCTTTGCCCATTATCACTTACTCTCCAGTCCCCACTACCTGCAGCCACTGGTAACGACTGATCTACACATGTCAGCAAATTTGCCTCTTCAGGATACTTCATGTAAATGGAATCCTACAATATATGGATTTTTTTTTTCTCAAGTTTTTATTTAAATTCCAGTTAGTTAACAAACAGTGCAATTTAGTTTCAGGTGCAGAATCTAGTGATTCATCACTTACATACAAAACCCAGGGCTCATTACATCAAGTGCCCTCCTTAATACCCGTTGCCCATTTAACCTATACCCCTCTAACCTCCTCTCCAGTAATTCTCAGTGTGTTCTCTATAGTTAGTTAAGAGTCTGTTTTCTGGAATACCTCTCTTTTTCTCCCCTATGTTCATCTGTTTTGTTTCTTAAATTTCACATATGAGTGAAATCATAGGGTATTTGTCTCTCTGACTGATTTATTTCACCTAGCACAATATACTCTAGCTCCATCCATGTCCTTGCAAATGGCAAGATTTCAATCTTTTTGATGGCTGAGTAATTTTCCATTGTACATATACACCACTTCTTTACCCATTCATCAGCTGATGGATATTTGGGTTCTTTCCATAATGTGGCTATTGCCAATAATGCTGCTATAAACATCAGGGTACATGTATCCCCTTGAATCTGTATTTTTGTATTCTTTGGGTAAATACCAAGTAGTACAAATGCTGGATTATAGGGTAATTCTATTTTTAATTTTTTGAGGAACCTCCATATATTTTTCAGAGCAGCTGCACCAGTTTGCATTCCCACCAACAGTGCAAGAGGGTTCCCCTTTCTCCACATCCTTGTCAACATCTGCTGTTTGCTGTGTTAAATTTTATCCATTCTGACAGGTGTGAGGTGATATCTCATTGTAGTTTTGATTTGTATTTCCCTGATAATGAGTGATGTGGAGCACCTCTTCATATGTCTGTTAGCCATCTAGATGTCTTCTTTGGCAAAATGTCTATTCATGTCTTTTGCCCATTTTTTAACTGGATTATTTGTTTTTTGGGTTTTGAGTTTGATAATTTCTTTATATATTTTGGATACTAACTTTTCATTAGATACATCATTTGCAAATACATTCTCCCATTCTGAAGGTTGCCTTTTAGTTTTGCTGATTGTTTCCTCCACTGGGCAGGGCTTTTTAGGTTGACAAAGTCACAATAGCTTATTTTTCCTTTTGTTTCCCTTGCCTGAGAGATGTATTTAGTAAGAAGTTGTTATGGCCACTGTCAAAGAGGTTACGGCCTGTGTTCTCCTCTAGGATTTTGGTGGTTTGTGTCTCTCATTTAGGTGTTTAATCCATTTTGAGTTTATTTTCGTCTATGATGTAAGAAAGTGGTCCAGTTTCATTCTTTCGCATGTGGCTGTCCAGTTTTCCTAACACCATTATTGAAGAGACTGTCTTTTATCCATTGGATATTCTTTCCTGCTTTGTCAAAGATTCATTGACCATAGAGTTGTGAGTCCATTTCTAGGTTTTCTATTCTGTTCCATTGATCTATCTGTCTGTTTCTGTGCCAGTACCATACTGTCTTGATCACTACAGCTTTTAATATAATTTGAAGTCCAGAATTGTGATGCCTCCAGCTCTGCTTTTTTCTTTTTCTTTTCTTTTTTTTTTTTTCAAGATTACTTTGGCTATTCAGGGTGTTTTGTGGTTCCATACAAATTTTCGGGATGTTTGTTCTAGCTCTGTCAATAATGCTGGTGGTATTTTGATAGGGATTGCATTAAATGTGTAGCTTACTTTGAATAGTATAGACATTTTAACCATATTTGTCTTCCAATCCATGAGCATGGGATGTTTTTCCATTTCTTTGTGTCCTCTTCAATTTCTTTCAACAGAATTTTATAGTTCTGAGAGTACCAGTCTTTCAACTCCTGGTTTAGTTTATTCTTAGAAATTTTATTGCTTTTGGTGCAACTAAATTAGGTAACTAATTTAAAGTATTTAGCTTCTTAGTGAGTGGAATTGTGTCTCTCAAAAAATATGTTCAAGTTCTAACCCCCAGTACCTGTGAATGTGACCTTATTTGAAATAGGGTCTTGCAGGGCAATTAAGTTGAAATCATACCATATTAGGGTGGGCCCTAACTCCAAAGATGTGTCCTTGAAATAAGATGAGAGAACATGGAGACACAGGGAGGAAGGCCGTGTGAAGATGGGAGGCAGAGATTGGGTATGCATCTACAAACCAAGAAATGTCAAGGATTGTTGATTTTGGGGCGCCTGGGTGGCTCAGCTGGTTAAGCGGCTGCCTTCGGCTCAGGTCATGATCCTGGAGTCCCGGGATCGAGTCCCACATCGGGCTCCCTGCTCGGCGGGGAGTCTGCTTCTCCCTCTGACCCTCCTCCTTCTCATGCTCTCTGTCTCTCATTCTCTCTGTCTCAAATAAATAAATAAAATCTTAAAAAAAAAAAAAGGATTGTTGATTTTTGTACATTGATCTTGATTTTTTTTTTACCTCCCTAAACTTGTATGTTAATTCTAGTAGGGTTTTTGTTTATTTGTTGCTTTTTGTTTGGGGGGGGGGGGGGTTGTTTTTAGTGAATTCCTTCAAATTTTGTTTTGTTTTTAGTGAATTCCTTCAAATTTTCAATATACTAGATCATGTTATCTATGGAGACAGTTTTATTTCTTCATTTCCAATTGGTATAACTATCATCTCTTTTTCTGGTCTAATGGCCCGGAATAAAACCTCTAGTATAATGTTAAGTATAAGTGGCAAGAATAGACATCTTGGTCTTGTTTCTCATCTTATTGGGGAAGCATTCAGTCTTTCACCATTATGTGTGATGTTAGTTGTGGCTTATTCAGAGAAGCAGATTTTTTGGTTGAGAAAATTGCCTTCTATGCCCAGTTTGGTTAGTGTTTTTATCATGAAAACATGTTGGATTTTATCATGTGCTTTTCTGCATCTATTAAGATAATCATGATTTTTTTCCTTTATTCTCTACTATCGTGTATTGCATTAAATGATTTTCCTATGTTAGACCAACTTTGCAGTGCTGAGATAAAATCCCACTTGGTCATGTTGTATAATCCTTTTACAAAGGGCTGGATCAGGGTTGGTAGTACATTAATGCGTAGTTAGTTAATTTGTCTGTATACTGTTTTTATAGTATTTTTCTACAATTCTATTTCTATCAATTTAGTTGTGATGATCTGCTTTCATTTCTGATATTGTTCACTTTTTTTTTGACATTCTTGTTAAAGGTTTGTCATATTTGTTGATATTTTCAAACAGGAAACTTTTCGTTTCATTGATATTATGTAATAATTGTCTATGATCTATTCTACCTATTTGTGATCTAATAATCTTTATTATTTTCTTCTGTTGGGTTTAATTTGGTCATCTTAGTCTTAAGCTTTCTTAAGGTTTTTGGTTACATTGTGGAATTTATATCTTTTTAAATTTAGGTATTTATCTCTGCAAATTTCCCTTTAAAATATTGCTTAGGTTGTATCACATAACTATTGGCGTGTCACATTTTTGTTCTTATTCATCTAAAAAAAGTACTATTTTTCTGAATACCTTGTGGTCTCTTCCTTGAAACACTCTTTATTTAGGAACTTGTTTTTTAATTTCCATACATTTGTGAATTTCCCAACTTACCTTCTGCTTTTATTTCTAATTTAATTATGCTATGTTTGGAAAATATATTTGGTATGTTTTCACTTTTTTTTTTTAATTTACCAAGGCTTGTCTCATGGCCTAAACTATGGCCTAGAGAATGTTTTATATGCATTTGTAAAAAAATGTGTATTCTGCATTGTTGGGTAGAGTGTTCCATAGACACCTGTTAGGTCTAAGAGGTTTATTGTATTTTCAATAGTGTATCTAGGAATCACTTAAAGTCTCTTGAATTTTTGACATATAATTTTGCTGGATATAAAATTCATCACAGGTAGTCTGTATCCTTCAGTTATTTTAATATGTCATCTATCACATTTGGCCTTCCTTATTTCTGATAAGTCAGCTCTTAATTTTACTGAGTATCTTTTGAACCTGAAGAGTCAGTCATCTTCCTCTTATTTTCAAGAATGTCTCTTAATCTCTCAACAGTTTGAGTATAATGTGATTAATTCAGGGTGTCTTTGAATTTATCCTACTTGGAATTTGATGAACCTCTTGCATTTCCAGATTAGCACTTTTCATTAAATACTAAGCAAAAGCAGAAGGAGAACATTCACCCTTCCTCTACCTTTTCATTCTACTCAAGCTCTAAATGAATTGGATGATGCCCACAGGCACTGGTGAAGGAAATCTTTACTCCGTCCGTCTACTGATTCAAATGCTAATCTCTTCTAGAAACACCCTCACAAAAATGCCCAGAATTAATTTGTTTACCAGCTATCTGGGCATCCTTTAGTCCAGTCATATTAACACACACAGCAATAACCATCACAATAGATATCTTCTCAAGTAAACTGTAAGCTCCTTTTGGTCACAGCTATGTTTATTTTGTCATACACAAAGCATGTACTTAAATATGTGTTGAATAAGTAAATGAGTAGATTAAATTAAGTTTGGCAACTTAATAATATATACTGAATCCTGGAAAATACTGAAAATAAGCTCATTTTTAGTGAGCAAAATTTTCAGTGGGTACAAATAGGTTTCAGAAAAATTCCTTTCATATTAATAGATTCAAATAAGTTTTCTGCTGATAACATGTTTCCAATTTCATAAGGCTTATTAACTTGCTTTTTATGATAAAAGTAATAAATATGTTTGGTAGGAAAAAGCCAATTTTATTATTGCCATTATTTATGTTTTACTGTATGAGAGGCTCCTTTCTTTTCAGTATCACAAACTATCAATGTCTCAGTAAGTTAAATCTGTCCTCTGTCCAGTGTTTCTCACCTTTATCTATTACTCTAACAAGTTCAAATAGTCACAAGTTTTTTGGTTATTAAAATAAATTTTATATAAATAAAATATATAAATGTTTACTTCATGGAAAAGATGTGATTAGATAACATCATATTTAAGATTAAGCGTATGGTAATATATGGCATGAAACCTGTACAACATATCAACAAAATACAGGACACATAAAAAAGTTCAGTTCTACTGTAAGACTAAAGAATGATAACTGATGCTCACTGTGATAAACTAAGGAATGGCATGATCCTAAAAGAATGTGTGGGGTTTTTTTGGGGAAAAAAAATGGGCAGGGATGAAATGTTGAATGTTTACCCTTATGCTAAATCATATTAGAGAAAAAGGAACTTGTAGTTTGGGGTCTGCTTCTTCTACTTGACAAGTGAAACGTCACTAAGTGTTCCTGAATTGTAGTTTCTTTATCTATACAATAAAATAAAATATATAAAATAATTATAAAGATAACTTCAAAAGATTTATGTGAATAGAAAAATATTTAACAATATTAATTTTAACATGCAACTACTACAATCAGCAGCACACATTGTTGATAATTTATTAGGTCTTTCCATTTATTATCTCATTTTCCCCTCATACATACCGTATTAGACATGTCCTATATTTTTGCTTGTTATAAAGGATGAACCTGAATTCTACTGAGATCATATAAGCTGCTCTTGAACACACAATTCTACCTTTTGGGCAAGAATTTCAATGCATGCAGTTTGAAGTCTTTACTCTTAACTATAATATGTAACATGTGAAAACTCTTTATTAGTAGCTTAATCATTTGTACAATCTTTCTCACTTATCCTGCATAAACAGAAGCTTCAGCATATTCATAATATATAAATGCAAAGCTAAGTCAGTAAGCACCTTTTTTTTTTTTTTTCTAAAGCTTGGCAAGGTTCAGCTGCAGTAATACAAATCAATTTGGAGTATCATTCTAATGGCAGCAAGAATCTCCAAGTGAATGGAAAATTACAAGTGTTGGATTTATTCCATTTACCAAATGAAAACTACAGTGTTGTCTTCTTCTTAGTATAGAGAGATCCAATAAAAATAGTTCATTCTGCAATGCCAAGCACTGCTTTCTGGACAATTACAGTACCAACTCTTCCCTTCTAACTGTATATTGTAGGTTTTATGTACCGACCAATCTAGACTATTTACTTCACTTAGAACTTCTCCTGCCAAAAAAACACATTTTGTGCATAAATGGCTTCAATCTGGGAAGCCATCCAAAAGAAGCTGTCCAGGTGAATAACAGTGTGATTTACATGCAGGTGCAAAACATAAAACTAGAAATAGTTTGAAAATGCTAACTAAAGATATGGAGTAGAATTAAGTTAACTAGACAGGTATATCACTTTTCTTCTGGTATTTTAAACACCCTAGAAATGTTCTATTTTTGTTTTATTATTGTTATTTTTAGATTTACAATAATGCATCTTCCTTTAAGGTTTGCTTATGCACTTGATTTTTAGTAAAATAGATATTAGAGAAATGACTCATAGTCATACAATATCTTATGGTAAAAAATACTGTGGAGTGAGAAAGATCTTTCCTGCTTGACTAAAAAGAGAATCACTCCCAGGAAATATTTTCAAATACCTAAAAATATAAGGCAATTTTTCTCTATTTTCATCTTCTCAGCCCTTCACACAACTATGATTTTGTTTGTTTGTTTACTAATAGCATGCTGCATAAACCAACCATATAAATCATCAACAAACCAAAATTAGGAAAAAAGACCACAGGTTGTGCAAGAAGTTCAAAATACATCTACCTACACTATTGCCCCTAGATCATTACAGAAATTTTAAAAAAATTATGACCACAGAAACTATGAAATAAAGAATCATAGTTTGAGAGATGCAGACGTTTTATGTGTTTCTTTCCTTTGTCTTGGGTACTCTTTTAAGTTCTGGTTGGCTAACAGTAGTAGCAGGGATGTACAAAAGCTGATGGGGACATCCAATGACTGGTATTTTAGTGACAGCACCAACAGATACTAAAAATGGAAACTTAAGAGCATTGAATCTTAATTTTATTAGAAAATCATTCTTCCACTGACTACCCTTTAAATCTGTTACAAGAGTAAAGTGATTTAATAGTTATAAGACTTTATTTTTATAAAATGGAATTGTAAATGGGTTTTGCAGGAATAAAAGGAAAAGCACTTTAAAATTATCTAATGAATAACTAATGATTTAAAAAGTGTTACTAGCAAGTATCTTAGAACCTCCAGGTACTATAACATTTTTTTTTTTTTATAGATTCCTATTTGAGAGATTTAACAACAGTGGTTCTAATATGTTAAACAAAATGTGACAAAATCTTTCCTAAATATGAGAACTAAAAACATATGAAATATATGTATTTTTGGCTCTGTGTGGCCACTGCTGTATTCCAAGTATTTCAAACAAACAGTAAATATAAAAGTTTTGTATGAAAAAATAGCCTTAATATTTCTCTTGTAGCCTAATTATTTCTCTAATAAGTAGATGAACATTGTCCATAATCAGTCTTTCCTGAATATCAGATAAATTGCTAATTTTATAGTTAACCATGCTTGAATTTACACTTTATTTCTGGCACATATTGAAGTCTGTGACCTTGGATAAGGCACATAACTGTTTGAATCTCCTTCTCTTCATTTATAATAGTTAAGAGGCCATAGAAAATAGATATAAGAGAGAAGAGAATTAGGAGAAGAAAAAGGAAGGTAATTCAGAAATAAATGGAGACAGAAATTAAAACTACATGAACCCTAAGCCTTTGGCTTATAAATTTTTTTAACAATATATTTTTATCCTAGTTGATGACAGGACTCAAAGGGAAAGTTTTATGATGAAAATCACTATGTAAATTTAGTTTTGCCCTTTTCTACAAATGATTTTTAATCTAATAATATTATGTATATATATTCACATTCCTGTGAATTACTCTGATAGAATGTGACTTGTATTTTCATGGCTTACTTATTAATTAGTAATTGATAAAGTACAGATATGATTTTGATACTTTATCTAAATTCCTAACCCTGAAATTTGATCATTTTTCTCCAATAATTCTTGTGCATTAACCAACTATATTGTATTTTTAATGCTTAGTTGGATAACCATCAGTAGGGCTTACAAGAAAGTACTGATTAAGTCACTAAAAAATAAAAATTGTTTTAAGCAAATATTAGGCAAGTATTCATTACATAATAGTGGTCCTGGTACTATGGGCAATTGAGTAAATGTGTAAGTGATGGCTTCCAAAGGAACATCTGGTAATTTTAGATAAAAGATCTGGTAATAAATGGAGTTAGATTTGCATAAAGATTCTGAGAATTCACCTGGGCTCAAAAGGAATTGAATAGGAAGAGGGAAGAAGGGGATACTATATATGAATGGAATCAGGTTAAATTGCTATTTTCAGAAGTAGACACTTCTATATTTGGAAGTATCTGCTTTAGTGATCTACAGAATTAGGGAAATGTGTAAGGTTAAAGTAATTGTTTTATACTATACACTATATATATATATTTTATTAACCTCTGGTAGAAATATAATGGCCATCTCTCTATAGTCAGTAAACACAGCATCATAAATGCTTTCCATATTCTCATTAACATAAAGTATAAAACACAATTACCATAAAATAAAACTTTAAAAATTTTACAAATATTTAAAGCATAAAAAGTATAATATAAAGTGAAATTCCCCAGCAAAAGAACTGCTCCCAAAATAAGTTTTCAATCATGTTCATGGTATGCTTCTACAATATTTCCTATTATATACACATACCTGCAAGGGCATGTGATTTTACAAAAAATACTCCTACTACGTAGTATTCCAATATGTGAAAATATGATTAATTAAATCAATTAGACTATTAGAATTTATTATTATAAATTATGACATTAATTGTTCATTCAGAGTATGATCTACATTAATCTGTGGAATCTCGAGAAATACTTATACATACACTTACACAGGATACATTTTAATCATGAAATTACAAAGTTTATGTGTATTCCATAAATAAATAGATATTACTGGGGCACCTGCCTTTGCTTCAGGTCATGATCTCAGGGTCCGGGGATCAAGCCCCGCATCGGGCTCTCTGCTCAGCGGGCTCTCTGCTCAGTGGGAAGTCTGCTTCTCCCTCTCCCTCTGTGCTCTCTCTCTCTCTCAAATAAATAAAATCTTTAAAAAAAGTAGATATTGCCAAATTCCCCTTAAGGCATATGTTAACAATTAGAAATCTCATCAAGTCTGTTACAGTGTGTTTTCTCCTCATTATTGATATTTAACAATATATTTTTAAATATTTTCTAAAATGATACTCAAACACTAGTATAAAATGAATGCTATCATTTTAATGTCTCTATTTTTCATCACATTTCACTTCTTTACCCATGTTTATTTACCAATTTTTTCTTCTGCTATAAATTACCTTTTAATATCTTTGTACATACACTATTCTGCTATCTTTTTATTACTGATTTGTTGGCTATGAACATTATTTTCTTTTTAACATGTATGAAAAATAATCATGTAAATTTGACATGTAGTTTTTTTTTTTTAATGGAAACCATTCTCTAGTGAGAGTTTGTAATCTGACAGTTTTTGCCTTCATACCAAAAAAACTTCCCTAAGACACTATTCTTCTTTTTAATATTTTTTTTTGGCTTTGCTCTCTAAGTAAATTACTGTTATATGAACTTTAGTGAAATTGTTTAAATTGTTAGGCAATGGGTTAAATATAAAGTACTGTATATTACTACTGTCCAGTGATTCAAAATGCTAAATTTATTATATGTTAAATTTAGATAGATAGATAGATAGATAGATAGATAGATAGATAGATAGATGATAGATAGATAGATAGATAGGTCAAATTATGTTCTCCATCACTGCTTCACTCAGATTTGATGGAGCCCTGAATGTTGATCTGACAGAATTCCAGACTAACCTGGTAACCTATCCCCATATCCACTTCCCTCTGGCCACATGGGTTCCTGTCTTCTCTGCTGAGAAAGTCTATTATGAACAGCTTTCTGTAGCAGAGATCACCAATGCATGCTTAGAGCAAGCCAACCAGATGGTGAAATGTGACCCTCACCATGGTAAATACGGGGCTTGCTGCTTGTTGTACCATGGCGATGTGGTTCCCAAAGATGTCAGTGCTGCCATGGCCACCATCAAGACCAAGCATACCATACAGTTTGTGGACTGGTGCCCCACAGGCTTCAAAACTGGCATTAATTACCCACCTCCCACTGTGGCATCTGGTGGAGCCCTGGCCAAAGTAGAGTGAGTTGTGTGCATGCTGAGCAACAGTGTTGCCTTTGCTGAGGTCTGGGCTTGCCTGGACCACAAGTTTGACCTGATGTATGCCAAGTGTGACTTTGTTCACTGGTATGTGGGTGGGGCATGGAGGAAGGGAGTTTTCTGAGGCCCGTGAGGACATGGCTGCCCTTGAGAAGGAATATGAGGAGGCTGGGGTGGATTTTGTTGAAGGAGAGGGTGAAGAAGGAGAGGAATGCTAATTAAAAAATGTCACAAAGGTGCTGCTTTTACAAGGAAGCATATTCTGTTTTAAACATCGAAAATTGTGCTCTGATCAGTTAATTTGTATGTAGCAGTGTATTCTCTCATATGTAATTACTAACTTATGCTTTAAAACATACCACTTTGTTACAGACCCAAGCTGTCCATTTCCCTGATGGGTTTGAATAAAATATTGCCTGTCTTAAATGAAAATAAATAAATAAATAAATAAATAAATAAATAAATAAATAAATAAAATATTCTCAGTAACTTTTATCAGTTTGAAATACTGTATAATAAATATGGTAAATTGTATGTCCCTTCTGCATTTAGCATTACACATGACTATCTGGAGAGGTTAAGTATGACATAAGATTGATGTCGTTGTTTGTCAGAATCTGAGTAAAATTTTGGAAAGCAGACTTAGATGCCCTCCTAGAGGAACACATTTTTGTTCAAATTAAGGGCAGTGGGGACATGAGAGGACTTTCAGGTAAGACAGAGCAGGTATGGTAAAATGCAAATATGGCCATAAGTCGTTCCTTTCTTTATACTCTTGCCCTTTGGTAATACTAACCCTGAGGTTGGCCATGGGAAATACCATGGACAAAGGAAAAGTGGAAAACATAAGGCAAGCAGGGCTTTGAAAGGCATTTCTCTTGTTACATTTTAGACCTTTCTACCATTATGTCATTAAGCCTGGGTAAGCCTGTTTCATCAATCTGATGTCCTGTTGGCAGATGGTTATGTTATTGACAGACAACAGAGCACCAACACAGATTGAGCTTAGTTCCAAAACACCAGAAAAAATTCTCAGCCAAATCCAGACAAATTGACAAGCCACAAACTCATAAACTAAATGGTAGTTGTTTTAAGACATTAGATTTGGGGCAAAAAGTTTGGGGTCGAATAACTGTTATGCACGAAGAGCTAACTTATAGAACACAAAATAATAAATGTGATGGGCTAATGAAAGCATTTATGTTATGTCTATTCTTATACACTGATTTAAATCAAAAAAATTATTAAAAATTAAACTCCATGTTTAGAAATGAGATATAAAAATATTTTATATCTAAATCCTTCATTGCTAATTTTATCTTATTCATAAATAGCATTTTTAGGTTCATTTACATTACACTCATTTCTGTTTGCTAATATACACATCAAATAATATCTTAATTGACCTATTAAATTTAGTATATAACTTAGGTACAAATCTACCTGGTTTTTAATGATTCTAGCAAACTACAAAACCACTTTGGTGATTAAATATTGTAACTATCAGTAATTTAATCTTGTATATCATTCTATGTAGAGAAATTAACCCAAATACACACATTTTAAATGATTATTCCTGAAGAAGTTAAATAAACCTATTTATATAGACTTGGAAGACAATTTAATATATGGATTTAACATTAAAATTGTGTTTAATTATATCAAGAATTATATTTAATCACAAACTCTACCAGCATGATAAACAATAATAAATGACAAGGAGTAATTTGTATTAAAATCCTATAAAATAAAAATAAAAAATGCTCATGGTGGTTTTTAAAGTTCACTAAAATAACAATTGAATAATTTTTATACAAGTATATTTTTCTTTGAGATTTGTCTGTCTTTCATTTTTCTGCTTGCTTTTCTTCCTTCTTTATTCTACACTTACTGCTTATCTTCCCCTTCTTTTCCTTTCTCTCTCTCTCTCTCTCTCTCTCAGTCTCTCTCAATTCTAAGCTAATTGCTTCTAGATGATCCTTTTTTTCTCTATCTCCAGAGATAGGTAAGTAAATTATTTCTTAGAAGTGCTGCTATTTTGTATCCTCAATACTAAACAAATTAAATCATTAGTGATTATCATGTTTCCACTCAACAATGTGTATTTTGGGGGCTAAAGAAGTCTTATAGGTTGAATTTATAAACGAGAAACTCCAATGCTCAAAGTAAACTAGGCTCCATTAGGGTGACAAGACACCCTTCAGTTCTTGAAGGCTTATCTGCAATCTAGGATCTTTAGATGTAGGTTTACAGAGTGTGACAGAGGAATGTATACCTGTAATGAAGAAGGAATAAAAGGAGATGAGGCAGGCAGTCTCTTGACTTGGTAAGAACTGAAGTTGTAATTTAAGGTGAGAGTAAGCTGTTGACCAGCAGGTTGCTCCAGGACCTTAAGCACTTTCCTCAACTTTATTTTTTCACTGGTATTTAGGTAGTCTAATCTAATCTTTTTTACTAATAGTAACTCTTGTAATTCTTTTTTAAAAAGTAAAAATCACATGCTTACAGATATGCTATCTATTCCTGTTTCTTCCAAATATTTGATCTATAAATGCTGGAATTTTATCTGGTATTAAAAAGATATAATTTCACAGTATCACTTTATGTTTTGAAGTTTACATGGCTAAACACTCATCTAATCATAGGAAAATGGAAGATTTTTACCTTTCAGTGACTATAAATTCTATTCAATTTACAAATTCTAATTATTAGAATTTAATAATTTAATAATTTAATATACAGAGGTCCCTAGTTAAATAATACTTGGAGTTGATTTAGCTCCATATATTTTTTTAAAAACTTTATTTATTTATTTGACACAGAGAGACACAGCGGGAGAGGGAACACAAGCAGGGGGAGTGGGAGAGGGAGAAGCAGGTTTCCCGCCGAGCAGGGAGTCTGATGTCGGGCTCCATCCCAGGACCCTGGGATCATGACCTGAGCTGAAGGTGATGCTTAATGACTGAGCCACCCAGGCACCCTGTTAACTCTGTATTTTTAAAGATGTTTACAATAACTAAAATAAAATTTAAAACTAAAATAACCAGAGTGTACTGGGGCATATGTGTAATCTAATATAGTCAAATTCATAGAAACAGAGAGTAGAAAGATGTTTGACAAATAGGGGGAAATGGGGAGCTGATAGTCAAAGAATACAAAGTTACAGTTATGCAAGATAAATAATTCTGTTGATTTTCTATATAGTGTTTATAGTTAACAATAATTATTGTACTCCTAAAATTTACTAAAAGGGTAGATATTGTGGTAAGTGTTATAACTACATATAATAATAATAAAAACAACACCAATAATAATAAATAGTAATTTCAAGGGGGCAGGATGAAACGTTAGGGGATGATGTATATGTGTATGACCTTGACGGTGCTGATGGTTTCACAGATGTATATTTCTCCTCAAACTCATCTAACTGTATACATTAAATACATACTGCTTTTACATATCAAGCATACCTCAATAAAGTGATTTAAAAACTAAATTATTGTGGCTGTTTTCACACTATCGAGCTATTGATGAATTTTAACATGTTTAGATCATCTCTCACACACACAGCCCACACACACAAATAGTTTATACTGGCTAGAAAATAATTATGGATTATATGCATCTACTTCAGTTTAAAATATCAAGAGACCTTGCATGCATTCAATGTTCATCATCATTAGCCATCAGGGAAATTCCAATCAAAACCACATTGAGATACCACCTTACACCAGTTAGAATGGCAAAAATGGACAGGGAGAGAAACAATATGAGATCTGCTGGGCCGGCCAGGATTTGAAGAACCAGATGTTGGAGAGGATGTGGAGAAAGGGGAACCCTCTTACACTGTTGGTGGGAATGCAAGTTGGTACAGCCACTTTGGAAAACAGTGTGGAGGTTCCTCAAAAATTTAAAAATAGAGCTACCCTATGAGCCAGCAATTTCACTACTGGGTATTTACCCCAAAGACACAGATGTAGTGAAAAGAAGGGCCATATGCCCCTCAGTGTTCATAGCAGCAATGTCCGCAATAGCCAAACTGTGGCAAGAGCCGAGATGCCCTTCAACAGATGAATGGATAAAGAAGATGTGGTCCATATATACAATGGAATATTACTCAGCCATCAGAAAGGATGAATTCCCAACTTTTACATCAACATGGATGGGACTGGAGGAGATTATGTTAAGTGAAATAGGTCAAGCAGAGAAAGTCAATTATCATATGGTTTCACTTATTTGTGGAACATAAGGAATAGCATGGAGGACATTAGGAGAAGGAAGGGAAAAATGAGGGGGGGGGATTGGAGGGAGAGATGAACCATGAGAGACTATGGACTCTGAGAAACAAACAGGGTTTTAGAGGGGAGGGTGGAGGGGGAATTGGTTAGCCCGGTGATGGGTATTAAGGAGGGCACGTACTGCATGGAGCACTGGGTGTTATACGAAAACAATGGATCCTGGATCACCACATCAAAAACCAATGATGTATGGTGACTAACATAACCTAATAAAATTTTTTTAAAAATAAATAAATGTTATAAATATGACACTGACTAGGCACAATTAATAACAAAATTTCCATCTTGGAAAAATTAGATAGAGAGATCTAGCTAACCTATAAACCAAAGGAAAAATATACTCTAAAAATACAGAGAAAAGGAAAGGATAAAGATCATAAGAGAGACAACAGCAGGCATATAAAATTCAGAGCAGACATAAATCTACAAATAACCAGAACCCCAGAAGTAAAAAAAAAAAAAATATTAATGAAATTACAAATATAAAGATATTGGTAAAATAGAACTAAGATTCTTAGACCTAAAACAAATCAGAAAACAAGTTTGGAAGATGCATATTTTTGGAGCAGGGAAGGAATCAAAAACATATATTGTATTTTTAAATAAAAAATTTAAGAGTGAAGGAAATATCTAAGGACTTCAGTAACAAACGGACTGATTTTTTATTGGTGAAATCTGCAAAAATCACTTGCCATTTATTACACTGTCTACCAAATTTTGCAAATTATAGATTCCATTTGAAAAGATGAGACACTTGTCATTTTCACTATTTTGAGTAGCTTGTAGCCAAAAAAATAGTCCCAGTGAGAATTAGAAAAGAAGATTAAACATGAACAAGAGCAAACAACAATCTTCTGTCTGAAGATATATGAGATCTGCTGGGCCAGCCAGGATTTGAAGAACCAGATGTGAAAAGAATGGGTCATTTATGTTAGTCAAGCTCAACTTTCTGCACCTGCTTTTAAACCTACCTCAGTATTTGCTGTTGCTTGGCTTGGGCAAAAAGTCTAAGAAGCTTGGCATTGGGGTGTTAATAGAAGTGAAAGCAGTGCTTTAGACAATCTCATGGACTTGTAGCCACAAAAACTGCATTTTAGGATTATAAAAGCAGTCAGAATGTTAGGGACCAAAGTTCCAGAGAAAAAGGACATACACAGACCTCCACATGACACTCTCTTTGTCCAATTAATGGTTTTAACTGTCAGTGACAATGTTTTAAAAAATATTTTATTTATTTATTTATTTATTTATTTATTTATTTATTTATTTATTTATTTATTTATTTATTTTTCGAGAGCGAGCACATGCACAGGAGCCGGCGGGAGTGGCAGACGGAGAAGCAGACTCCCCGCTGAGCAGGGTGCCTGATGTAGGGCTCAATCCCAGGACTCTGGGATTATGACCTGAACTGAAGGAAGACACTTAACCACCTGAGCCGCCCAGGCACCCATATCAGTGAAGATTTTTTTTAGTATTCTTATAGCATCAAGGTCAACGCAAAATCCAAGTTCTGTGTCAGTCAAGGATAAGCAATAAATATCAAAACTAGGTTCCAAGTTGAGACAACAGCTACATCTAAGGACTGGGGTAAACCCGAAGATGGACTGAGGTGTTTTTAGTCTACAAATTTGCCTTTACTAGGTACACGTCCTGATTATTTCTACGTGATCTGTGTCCATGATGGTTATCAGAGATGAGGTGAATCCTTCCTGTAGGGAGTAACAGCATTTATAGCTTCCAAATTTTCTCATACAAAATGTCTGGCATCCAGTTAAAAAACAGCAGCTTTTTTTTTTTCTTTAATAACAATTGAACAACTTATTAAAAATACAAAGAAATGCAAAGGACCAAAATGTAGTTGAAACAGTTTTTACTTCAGGATCTAAACTATAAGATGCCAATAATTACTATAAAGTTCCAATAATTAAGACATTTTGGTATTGGTTCAAGACATGACTATAGAACAAAGAAATGATATATTAAATTCAAAAGTGATATATTAAATTCTAAGACTTTTAATTTGACAAAACAACTTTATAGGAAAGTGGGTAAATTAAGACATTTTCAATAAATGGTACTGGGTAAATAATCATGTAAAAACATAGTTACACAATTAGTCCTCAAGCAGAACAAAAATATATAGGTTGAAAACATACATACTATATGGACTTACCATATTACCAAAATGGCTAAATTGAGAGATAAATACTAACATATAGATAATAGGTATTACTGAGTACTGATCAAGGTATAAAGCAACTGGAACCCTTTTTACATAGGTGGTTAGAGTCTAAGTTGGGACAACTGCTTTGGAAAATCATTTGACAGTATCTTAAAAAACTAAACATGGACATATCTATGATTCAACTATGTCTATATATTTCTCCAAAAGAAATGTGTACATGTTACCAACAAGACATACACAGGCATGTTTATAGTAATATAATTTATAAAAGGCAAATGTTAAAGCAATTTGAATATTTATTGATTGCACTGCATTCAGATAATAATAACAATAAAAATAATGATACTGAAAGAAGCCAGATGCCAGGCACAGAAATGAAAATGGAGCATGATTGCATTTAAATAAAGTTCAAAAATAGGAAAATTTAGATTTAGAAGTCAAAATATTGGCTATTCTTACATGCAGTAATGATTAAAACAGGCTCAAGGGGGGATCTGAATGTTGGTAATGTGTGCCTTGATGAAGATGTGATTTCAAGCATAAGTTTACTTTGGGAAAATTCATGGAGTTGTACATTTAAGATTTGTTCACATTATTTTTTAAACTGAAAAAAGTATACCAAAATTAGGAGTATATTTATCTATGAGTGAAGTACCTTTTGCTTTTTTTCCCTTTTTAATAGTTTTTGGAATTTTTCAAATTTTCAACTAAGAGAATGAATTATTATTAATTTGAAGTTAAAACTCTATACTTAATAATAATAATGCAACTAGAGCATTCAAAACAAAAATGGGGTGAAGCAGGGGAAGAAGAATGGCACAGATGTTGATAGAGTAAAAGGACATCACTTAAATGACCACATCTTGTTAGGTGAATATTCCCACATGTGAAATAAACCTGGCTATCTCCCCAAATCATAATACTAGATAAACACACACATGTGCAGTTACTTTTAAAGCTATTTTCTCCTTGCTCTTGGGTTTAATGCAAAGTGTATGTAGCCTACTATATTTTGGTAATATTGTCTTCAACAAAATTTTCATTTTTTACTTGAGGAACAATATAATCGGTGAATTGAATCCAGACATAACTAAAAATACCAGACAATGTCATGTATGTATTCAAGGTTTTTGTTGTTGTTGTTGTTGTTTTGGTTAAATAAAAATAAGTCTTTTAAAAGCAATATGAATAAGATGGGGCTGAGGACAAATGTGACAATAAGCTACAAAAGAGTTTTCCTCTAGCCAAAATTAAAAGCACATACATTTCGATATTATCTTTTTTTCTGACTCTAGTAGATTTTCAGAGTAGAAAAATTTTGGAAGAACAACCTGGGAAGACAAACCAAGCATGAATGGGCCTAAGTGTTATCCAACTGAAGATTGTACTTCAGGAAAAAATACTTCTCAGGCAATTAAGAGACATTCATTCACGTGTTATTCATTTAAATGTGCTCTCGATGTTTTTTGTAAACACTGAGTTTACATGTGAAAATTAAGAAAATGTCCCATGCCAATTGCAAGACGTAAATGTGTCTCATAATTCTGCCTATCCTTTCTCGAGATGCCAATGTTCCCTATCTGCCTTTTGGTTGTTACTTTGTGGAATATTTATTTTTGTTTTCATAAATGCTTTAAATAAAAAAAAACCACTTAATCCAGCATCTGAAACATAACATATGCTTTTCCAAGGTTATCAAAATATCTTACTTTTCTTTTAAAAGATCTTAACTATGCAATTCCAGTTTTGGGCTTTCTTCCAAACAAGACTAAAATAGACTTGCAGTTGCACAATAAACAAGAGTTGCTAATTGCCAATTTTGTAGAATATCTTACAAAAAAGGAATATCACTTCAAAATGTGTTTTGATGGAACTTTTTCCTCTCTATTCATCTTGTTTCTGATAACTCAGGACTATTTCTTTGCACTTGTGCATTTGAATTTTGCCCATGTTTTGAAAGACAAGTTTCTTTTGTTTAATTTTGTCTTCACTGAATGCATTTTCTGCCTTTCTATTCTAGAATAAGAATGTAGTAATTTTCAAAATTTATAATTTATCTTCATAACATTATGCTTATGTGTTCATATTCAAGTAGAAACTGAGTAAGGTTCTTAAAAGTCATGATTAAAGCAAATGACTTTAAACAATATAATCAATAGAGTTGTTGCTTCCAGTTGTTTACCAGTATGTGGATGTTGCCCTCTGTTTTATTTACATTCACTGCTCTGGACTCCTATGTGCTTAATTTTGAAATAAAAAGCCATCTTTAAGAATGTCCAACTGTTGGGGTGCCTGGGTGGCTCAGTGGGTTAAGTGTCCAGCTCTTTATTTTGGCTCAGGTCATAATCTCAGGATCCTTGGGATCAAGCCCTGCGTTGGGCTCCCTGCTCAGCAGGGAGTCTACTTGTCTCCCTCTTCCTCTGCTCACTCTCTCTCAAATAAATAAATATTTTTTAAAAAAAAAGAATGTCCAACTGCTGCTAATGATAAAAATAATCTTTATTTTATCCATTTCTCCTATTCCTAACTATGGGTTCTATAAAATGGATTATTTTCACCCTGTGATTCACAAGAGAAGTTTGGAAAAATAAGAATATACATGAAATTAATTATATTTTAAAAGCATGAGAAGGTTTTATTATTACTAAGGTCATTTGAACATGACTCTGATATCTACTTCAATTAATTTTTCTTTACTTAAGAATATTATGGAATAATTTCATACTGTAAACAAATTTCTAGCACTAGCTTTCCCAGAATACAGAATTTTTTTATAGGTTGGTGAACTACCAAGCTGTCAGTAAATTCAGAATGTTTTTGTACATTGTTCTTTGCTCATCCCCTAATCTTTCTCCCATTCATATTTCAGATCTAAATTTATAAATCACTTTTAATGATCCTTGATTTCTTAAACTAGGTAAAATTCCCTTGCTGTATGTTTCCATCACTCCTCTGTACTTTCTATGTAATAAGTACAGCATATTAGACCTGCAATAATGCCTTAATTTTAGGGTCTTCCCAATGGTCTGCAATCTTCTCTAGGTGGAATATTTTATCTACACTTACAGGAGCTAGAAACTTTGTTGTTACCTCTCTATCTCTCCCTCGTATTTATATCTATCATTAATATATGCATTACTAATTTGTTAAATGACAGACTAGTGTTTTATGTGAGGGAGAATGTTCATAGCCAGGAGTTTCTAACTCAGATTATATGTATTTGAAAGAACTAAATATGAAGAGAGGAAACAAAATGTCTGAGGCAACTCAGGCCAAAAGTGGCTTGAGGCATATTTGCATGTTTTGGATTAAGAGATGGATCTCCATATTCAAACCAGGAAAAGGACCACTGCTAGTGATGTGGAGGCCAAGTCAGTTTGATCAGCTCCAGGAAGCCACCAGTGGAGCTAGTTTTGTAAAAGTTGCTTGACTAAAGGCCAGAGATTGGCTTACAATTTTGGTAGAGAAGAGAGCATGCTGGAGGTCGGAGTGGTGGTGCATGCCAACCTCCTGCGGCCTTTAAGCAAAGTCCATGGCACAGCTCCTGATTGCACAAAACCCAGCCAGTACTTCCACTCTGGAGGCGACTTTCCTGACACATGCCACATGCTAATACAAAACCATGAAGGGAGGCAATGAAGCGCAGGTTGACATAAACATAAATAATTGTTACAAGATACTAAGACTTAGACTTTTCAACAGAAATGTGAGAAATTGTTTGGAAGCTAAAACAGGAAGAAAGGAGAGCATCTACCACACTTTAACAGAGCCCCTAACACAAGTGAAGTGTGAGAGAATATTAACAGCTTTCTGTTGGGAAACCTGCCCTGAAGACCATGTCCTCAGGGAACTGTCAGATTTCAGTTAGGGGAGGTAGGAAGGGAAATGTCCAGAGAACGGGAGAGGATATATGAACGGACACTGCTGATGACAGCTTGTCAGTTACAAGCAGCACACAACAGAAGGTCTTAGAGGAGGGGAAAGGTGAAGAATTAGGAAAAATTGGAAAGTTTGCAGAACACAATCTAAGTGATGATAGAAGCTGGGGGTATAAAAGAATTCCAGGGCTGCTGCATTTCATGATAGCCTATTCCCTAGATCTTTTGGAGGAGTGGTTGTAAAACAGCAGAAATGGCTCCTATGGCTTATGTAAAAAGCCTTCGAGAGGAACCTGGGTGTGGGCAGTTTTAATAACTTCAACTTCATATATGAAGGTTTCTCTTAAAATCAGTCTGCATGAGATCATCCTTTTGAGAAAATGCAAATTTCCCATTCCCATTTTTCCTTTTAAAATTATAATATTCCCGTTTTACAGAAAAAAAGACAAACCCCTCACAAATCCTTAATGTTGTTATTCTGTAGTGTCCTGATTAAAACAAAACAAACAAACCCCTCCAAAACCCCTCTAGGATATCTAACCAAAGGAGACTGAGTTTGATCCTGGTCCTATGATGTTAAAAAATTCTAAAGATGCCATAACAATTCAACTTTTAAGTCAGATTTTTATTCTTTATTTTCTACACCTTTGAAAAGCAAATCAAATCAATTGTCAGCTAATGGATCATTAAAAATAGTTGTAGATAAAAGAACACTGCATTTCTTGTTTGCTTACAACTCACAAATAATTCCAATCTCTGAATGATAGTCCCTATGTCCTTATTTAAATGAACAAAATTGCTAAGCTTTTAGATCTATAAAAACATAAAAAAAGTAGAAATACAATTGTTGCTAAATCTCTCATAGCAACCCATGGAATGTGTCCAAGTAAATGTATAATAATTATGAAAAACACAATCAACCTTAGCTCATTAAGAATTTGATTTTAAAAGCCCTTTTACGTTTAATAGCTATTTATCCAATTTTGAAGTATATTTATGTTGTTTTAATCAATCGTGTAATTATAAAGATCAAGCAATCCAGAAGAAAGTTTTGAGAAGTTAGGCTCTTGCTGGCACAATGGCACAACAACAACAAAAAAGGTATTTACATGTTTGATTTTTTTTTTTTAAGATTTTATTTATTTATTTGACAGAGAGAGGCAGTGAGAGAGGGAACACAAGCAGGGGGAGAGGGAGAAGCAGGCTTCCCTGCTGAGCAAGGAGCCTGATGCGGGGCTCGATCCCAGGACCCCGGGATCATGACCTGAGCCGAAGGCAGACGCCTAACGACTGAGCCACCCAGGCACCCCTACATGTTTGATTTTGATCGAGGAGTATTATCATTTAAGGAATTTTAAGTATTTGATGAGTCAATGTAGTATATATAACATTATGAGAAAATATAATAGAAATAGAAATATGAATTTATTCACACATAAATTTTAACTTTATTAGAAACATTTTAGGTGTACACAAAGGTAGAGAAAATATGTTCCCATAAAGTATCTTTAATAATTGTCAATATTCTATACCTCCACCTTCCTTTCTCCACTCGAGTATTTTTTTTTTTTTTTTAAGATTTTATTTATTTATTTAACACAGAGAGAGCGAGAGAGAGACAGAGAGCAAGCATAAGCAGGGGAAACGGCCGGCAGGGGAGAAGCAGGTTCCCCACTGAGCAGGGAGCCTGATTTGGGACTCCATCCCAGGATTCTGGGATCATGACCTGAGCCAAAGGCAGCCGCTTAACCGACTGAGCCACCCAGGTACCCCCACTCAAGTGTATTTTAAAGAAAAATCACACAGGGCACCTGGGTGGCTCAGTTGGTTAAGCATCCCACTCTTCATCTAAGCTCAGGTCTTGATCTCAGGGTCGTGAGTTCAAGCCCCCCCCCAAAAAAAAATCATGGACATCATATTCTTTCGCAGTTAATTACTTCCATATGTAATCATTAACATACTCCCTCCATATAAACACATTAAATTGTCAACAAAATAAACAATCCCTTAATTTCTTTCTTTTTTTTTTCTTCCTTTGGTGAGTAAAGCGATATAAGTTTATTAAGTGAAGATACAGAAGAAGCTCTCAAGAGTGAGAAGGGTCCAGGGGTGCCTGGGTGGCTCAGTCGTTAAACGTCTGCCTTCGGCTCAGGTCATGATCCCAGTGTCCTGGGATTGAGCCCCGCATCGGGCTCCCTGCTCAGCAGGAAGCCTGCTTCTCCCTCTCCCACTCCCCCTGCTTGTGTTCCCTCTCTCGCTGTGTCTCTCTGTCAGATAAATAAATAAAATCTTAAAAAAAAGAGTGAGAAGGGTCCAGACAGGGCTGCCAACGAGGGCCTTTAGGGTTGGTCTTTTATAGAAAGCTAACCAGGGAACTTAAATTCTTTTAACATCTCTATTGATAATACCTTTAGTGGTGTTTTTAGGGTCTGGTTTTTTAGGGTCTGGTTATTCTTTTTAGGATCTGGTTATTCTTTTTGCTCACAGGTGATCATCATAAAAAAAGACACCCACCCCACATATAATGCTATCAAATACCCATTTGATGATCAACTTTCCAAAACATATTGACATTGTTTTTAAAAAATTCAGTTCTTTGAATCAGGATGTAAATAAAACCCAGAAAATCCATATCTTATGCTTAGTTGACATAGTGCAAGTTTAATCTAACATATAACCATTGATTGTTTTATTTTATTTTATTTTATTTTATTTTATTTTATTTTATTTTATTTTATTATTTTATTCTTTGCTAGAATTCCTGACATCCTGCCTATGGTTGAATGCACACCAGTTTGTTTCTTTTAAATCATATATTTAACTGTCTAACTGACCAGTTTATTTGAATACCAAAACGTGTATCAAAATTAGCATGGCTAATGAAGAACTCGTGATATCCAATGACCACAATTCTGTTTCTACCATTATCTTTCTCTCTTTGTTCATGGTACAATACTCTCCTTTGCTCAAGGGAAAAACTTTAGAATTATCATGAATGCTCACATAGGTCCCCTGAGGACTCTACTTCCTCTGAGGCTATCCCAGAAGAGAATTTTTGTTTTGCACAATCCAGTGAACCATTTGATTAAAATGGGAGATAATACATTTTTAAGAATGCATAAACTTTTCCAAATAATATTTTTCTGTTGACATATAATTTTTTTGCCCACATCACCAAGTAATGTTATGCTGCTCACAGTCTTATTCTCCATTCTTGGTTTTTCGTCACTCGAGATTTAATGTCCATATGAATTAATTTTGAATCATTAATTCCATTCAGTTCCTTAACTTACCCAACTCCAACTTTTTCGTGGAAGTTAAATATTTATAGCAATAGTCTTAGCATGAATCTTGTTAAAACACTAACTGGCCTGCTAACATCTTTAATTCAAATGTTGTAATCAGTAATAACTAACTGTGAGCATATTTTCAATAAACTTAGATTTTTATGCACATGCTCCTTCTACCTTGTTATTGGTCTTATGAAAGTATTATCTCATATTTACCTTTTTCCCTAAAACCATTGGCTGCCTTTGACCTCATTTTTCTTTCTTCCCCCATTCCAATCTTTACTGTATGTTTTATTAAACAGAATATATGCTAAGGCTTTCCTTAAAAATATAAGAAAAATAACCACAGTGGCTTAAGTAAGACAGAAGTTTATTTATCACAAGGGTTTTCAAACTATAGTCAGAGGATCAAATTCAGTCAGATGCCTGTTTTGCCCAGCCTAGGACAGAAGGAAGAAAATGTCTGAATAATAATAAACACTAATGAACTATAGTAAAATCTATCATAGTCTGGTTCTTTTATACCTTTACTATCTCCTGTGAGTAACTTGCTAGTATAAAGTCTTCATCATATCACTAAACTATATAGTTATATGTGCATATATGTGTGTATTTCATTATTTACCTTGTATTTATTTAAGAATTTTAAACCAGGGCTATCTTTTTTCCCTGGATTGCAAAATTCTAATAATTTCCTTGATGTATAATGGACAGTTAATAGATATTTATTAGATGAGTCAAAGAATGAATGAATTGATGTATGCATGCATGAATTGAGTAATAACTTTTTTGGCATTTTTTAAGTACATTTGTTGAACATGGTGGTTTTATTTTGTATTTCTTTCATTTATTATTAAATTATAGACATATCCTATATTATTTCATAGCCACTATAATACTTAAGATGGGGTGCCTGGGTGGCTCAGTGTGTTAAGCATCCGACTTGCTTTTGGCTCAGGTCATGATCTCAGGGTCTTGAGATCGAGACACATATCAGGCTCCATGGTCAGTGCAGAGTCTGCTTAAGATTCTCTCCCTCTCCCTCTGCCCCTCCCACTCATGCTCTCTCTCTCTAAAATAAATAAATAAATATTTAAAAAATACTATGATAAATATTATATACTTTTATGAATGAATATTGTAATTCTTCCCCAGTAATTGATATTTTCCATGCTTTTAATTTTTTTTTTAAAGATTTTATTTATTTATTTGAGAGAGAGAATGAGAGACAGAGAGCACGAGAGGGAAGCGGGTCAGAGGGAGAAGCAGACCCCCGCTGAGCAGGGAGCCCGGGTCAGAGGGAGAAGCAGACCCCCTGCTGAGCAGGGAGCCCGATGTGGGACTCGATCCCAGGACTCCAGGATCACGACCTGAGCCGAAGGCAGTCGCTTAACCAACTGAGCCACCCAGGCGCCCCTCCATGCTTTTAATTTTTAAAGATGGTTGGGGGGTTGGAGACAAAACGGGTGAAAGTGACCAAAAGGTATAAATTTCCAGTTGTAAAATAAATAAGTCCTGGGAAAGTAATGTACAACATAATGACTATAGATAACACTATTATCTTATATTTTTGAAAGTTGCTAAGGGAGATCTTAAAAGTTCTCATCACAAGAAAAAATGTAACTGTGTGGTGATGGATGTTAACTAGACTTATTGTGGTGATCATTGTGCAATATATACAAATATAAAATCATTGTATGTGTACCTAAAACTAATATAATGTTGTAGGTCAGTATATCTCAATTAAAAAATAATTAGAAAGCTATTTGTGCTTATTTTATATATTTTTAATTATTTTCATGTGTAGATTTCTACTTCTAAAAATGGTATTTTCTGATAAAAATTTAAAAAAATATATGTTTGTATACACATATATTTATATGTATGCATTTATTTATACATATATGTATTTAATGCTCATGATAGACTTCGCAATGTGGATTTTTAAATAGATTATGAAATGTTATTATTCAATTAATAATACAAGAAAATCCACCTAGCACAACAACTCCAATAACATCAACTTTAAAAAGGGTGGAATTCTTCAGGTACCCATACTGGAAACACTGTCAAGTCAGAAAGACTTTAAAGCCTCATTGCCCAAAAAAGTGGCCACTAGCCATGAGTCACATTTTTTAGTTAAAATCTATGTTAATTAATATTGGATTAAGTAAAACTTCAGTTTCCTAAATTCTATTAGCCACATTTCACATGTTCAATAGCCTTATGCAGCTAGTAGGTACCATATTGGATAGTACAGGTATAAAATATTTCCACCATTGTGTGTGTGTGTGTGTATGCTAATTTATATCTCCACATATATACATTTACTTATATTTATTTATATAAAAATTTAAACACAATGTTTTCCTTAGGGGAAATTTAACTCCTTTCCATACTTTTGAGATGTCTATAACTACACAAAGCTCTATTTTTTTTTGCTTTGATTTAAATGGTATCTGAGTTTCATAAATAAAAAGAAGTAAAAAGACATTAAAGGCTCTTACTCCAGGTGGAATTGTTTATCATTCAAGGTCCATGTTTTAACTGGGTAATTTCAGGAAAGCTTAATAAATCAATTCCACACAATTGTGTGGGCTGGGATAGGAAAACCACAAATGACAGCCCAGCACTATTGGGCTCTTCACAACAGTACAGTTCTACTAACCCCAAAGTTGAAGGAACAAGGGTGACAGAGAGGAGACAGCTATATAATATCCCAGAAGCCTTCAGAAACCAGCTAATATGGGGTTTTGGCGGCCCATAATCTGGTACCCTGACTTTAGTATCCAGTGTGAAATGAAGATCAAAGTTCTTATTCCTTATTGTCATCAAGCAGATATATTTTTAAAGATTTATTTATTTATTTATTTTATAGAGAGAGAAAGCACAAGTGGGAGGGGCAGAGGGAGAGGGAAAGAGAATCTCAAGCAGACTCCACACTGAGCTCAGAGCCTGATGTGGGGCTTGATCCCAGGACCCTGAGATCATGACCTGAGCTGAAACCAACAGTCCAACACTTAACCAACTGCACTACCCAGGCACCCCATCAAGCAGATATTTTTATATTAAACATACACATACAAAAATGCAAAGTCCATACACATATGCCCAATTAAACACAAAAAGCAGTTGTTAAGTTCTTTTTTTGGAAGATTTTATTTATGGGGGGGTTGTGCCAGAGAGAGAGAGCACAGAGGGAGAGTGAGAGGGAGAAGCAGGCTCCCCACTGAACAGGGAGCCTGATGTGGGGCTGGATCCCAGGAACCTGGGATCATGACATGAGCTGAAGGCAGATGCTTAACCAACTGAGCCACCCAGGTGCCCCAACACAAAAAGCATTTGTACAATATTCCTAAAGAATACCAATGCTTCTAAGAGAAAGCAGATCCTCTCTTCATATTATAGAAGAGCTACTTTTACCTAAATATAAAACAATATACTCCACACCTTAGGTAGTAACATCCTGAGCTAAAATTTGTATCCAAAGTCAAAGCAAAGACTGATATACAGAGGATCTTGAGGACACATGTTCCACTTAGATGTCTACTCTTCTTACAAAGCCATGCTCACATCTAAGAGGTGAGTGGAATGATTACAGAATAGTTTTATTTCTAGTCCCTGGACATATCCCCTGAGCTCCATCTAGAAACACTGACCTTACAAGCTAAACAATCTAGTTTTGAAGAAGGCAATATCTCTGTGTTGGCTTAACAATCTAACCCAGAATTATAATAGCATCTCATAAATTGCAACACACACACACACACACACACACACACACACTCTTAGAAGGACCATGTTTTCGGAATAATTCATTTCCTAGAAGTACAGTTTCTGATTCCTCTATTTTGTTTTCAGTTACAGGGCATCTATAATATTATATTATATTCAGTTACAGGGCTAAAAATATTAAATAAGGAAAAATTTACCACTAATCATTCAAAATATGTCTTATTTTTATTTTTAATTATTTGACATTTACATATATGCTAAAATAAACTAGCTCCTTTTTCACATTTTAAAATGTCCCTTTATCTCAATCTTACTCATTCTCACTCTCTCTATTGCTTCAGCTTTGCTACTTAACTAAGTAAATGCTTTATTTGCTAGTTATATTTGCCAACAATGCGTATATCAACAGGTTCAGAGGGCAATTCATTTGGATAGAAGTCAGAGGAGATTGGAAGCTTTGACCTTCCAAATTTAAGCAATTCCATCTTCCTCCTCTAATTTGCTGTCCACTTCTTTATATCTTTTTTATTTCAAGTTTTTGCTTAAATTTTAGTTAGTTAACATATAGTGTAATATTGGTTTCAGGAGTAGAATTTAGTGATTCATTACTTACATAAAAGACCCAGTGCTCATCACAACAGTGCCCTCCTTAATACCCATCACCTATTTAGCCCATCACCCCACCTACCTCCCCTCTAGCAACCCTCAGTTTGTTCTCTATAATTGGGTTTCTTATGGTTTGCCTCCCCCTCTCTTTTTTTTTTTCCTTTCCCCATGTTCATCTGTCTTGTTTCTTAAATTCCACATATGAGTAAAATCATATGGTATTTGTCTTTCTCTGACTTATTTCTATATCCTTCTAATATGTGGGGCATTGCTTTTTAGTAAGACCTTTATTTAAGCAGATGAGGATGGAAATGCAGACTTTTAAACTCATTCTCCTATGGTCAGTAAATTTGTACAATATCTTACTTTAATTTGTTCTATTACAATGTTTCTGTGTAGATAAGCAGAGTCCTCAAGATACTATACAACTAATTATGAATTAATCTATTCCACTGAAGAATTTACCAGAAGTTCTCAAATTACATAGTAAGAGCCAATTTACTCTATGTAGTCCTTGCCTATTATGTAGTGTCTTTGTTATCATGCCAGATCTTTGGCATAAGTCAGGTCAAATTATCAGCTTAAGTTTCTTACCCTATTTGAGGGTTGGCCAAATTTTAAAGACTAAGTGATAGTGGGGCTTGTTTTGGGTTTTTTTTTGCCTTTGTTTTTACAAATTACAGATTTTTTTTTACAAAGACCAAAAAATCAAATGTCAACATGCAGAATGGTCTTAATGGTTTCTCTTTTTATGGACATCTGGATAAAGTAGCTGATAAAATTTGTGCTCTATATCATGTGTTCTTCAATTTGTTCCACATTGATTTAGAGGACAGGCCATATGGAGGCAAATCCATAGTTCAAATTAATGGCTGGAACTAGCTTGTCATTATTTTCTATATCTAAAACCACTATAAGATAATGGATTACTATAGATGGACAGAATAGTCAAGGCATCTTACATCAATAGGTATTGAGAGAAAAATGTGTGGGCAACAACTGATCTCCCAAACTAAATGGCATTCAAAAATAACCTCTTTCTTCTCATACTCATGAATCTTCAGATCTATTCCAGATGAACAAAACTAAATAAAGCTCAGCTTGGGAACTCTGCTTCTAGCCAGGGGCCCAGTTTGATTCTTTCCTGTAGGCTAGTATCAGTGGAACAACATGGGCCCAGGCTGAAGGAGCAGCAGCTACCCAAGAAAACCTCTTCAGTGACAGTAGAAGCATACGTGGATGAGCTTAACCAGGAAAGCACAATAGAAACATCTGCATATATCACACAGGATAATATCTCATTTGTCAAAGCAAGTCATATGGCCTAGCCCATATGCAAGCTCTCAGGATAAACAATCTACCCACTTTGTAGCCAAAGGCTAACTAAAATAGCGTTGAAGTATGATCTTCCCAAAAACATAGGAGGTGGGAGTGAATGTTAATGAAGTGTAATCTAATCTATCTCAGAATTTAAATTGTATGTGATGCATTTAGGTACATACTGGTTTAGGACACAACCCATGAAATTGTTTTTTTTTTTTTTTGACATATGTATATATATTTTATTCTGATATATATGTGTGTTTAATAAATTTGAATATAATTGTTATTAAAAATTAATTAGAAGTAAAGTTCTTTAAATTGTAATACTATGTTTTATTTAACCCAATATACCTAAGATACTATCATTTTGGTATGCAACCAATATAAAACTTATTAGTGAGATATTTTGCACTCTTGCTTTTATTCTAAGGCTTTATAATTTGGTGTGCATCTTACACTTACTGATGAAACAGGACAATCTAATGCGACACATGTTCCTGGATAGAATCCTGTGTGGCATAAGAAAGATAAGTTGTTGGGACAGTTGGAAAATTTGAATGTGAATAGGGTCTATGAATTTAATGGCAGTATTGTAACAATGTCAATTTTCAGATTGGTAGGGTTGTATGGCTATAATATATGAGAGACTCTCTGGGACAGTTACACTAGAAGTGAACTTTTGAAGACATTTTATATGTAAACATTGTTTTATTTTGCTATTTGAACCAGTCATTAGAAATGATCCCAAAAATCCTACTTTTGTATAATTGTTTATTTTGATCAAGAGGTTAAAATAAATTAATTTGCAAGTGTATCAGAATAAAGCCCATCTATTTTTATTTAGTCTTAATTCACTAATTATAAACAATGATTTATGTTCATATATGATCATAAGCGATAATTATCATTTAAAATAGCTGAAAACTGTCATACTTAAAAAAATACAAATTTAGTTACATCTAGGGACAAAATTTAGGGATCTTACATTAAAGAAAACTTCAAAAAGAAAGCAATCTGTCATCTAGTATAATGATAATGATTTTGATAGTAGTATTAGATATACAGAATATAATTAATGTTGTAACATATTTTAACTTATAACTGAAAAATAAGCTAAGATTCTCATGTTGCTAATAGCAAATAATGTCATTTTAAAATATGATGCTGTTACTTCAAAACCTCTAGCCATTTCAATTAAAAAATGCATTCTGTTAATAATCCAGATGTTTCATTTTAATTACACTAAGCATCTGGATATTTTGCAACATCTGTTTGGCTTTCTGTTTTACAACATCCGATGTTAACTTTTGAATTTAACCAATGCATTTGTCTATAAAGAAATATGGGGCATACATACACATACCCATAAACTTAAACCTTTATGTACAAATTCTCCCTAAAATCTTCAATCCCAAATAAATTGATGAATGCATGCAGAGGCCTTTTAAAACCACATTTAATAACAGATTTATTATCAGCCTAATAAAATATGCATACATCTGTTTTTATCTACATGTTTATATCTACACGTAGGTATAGGATTTATATCATGTATGTATAACACTACATACATATATATTATAATATATGTAATCAGAAAATATATATTTATAATTAGGGAGGGAAAAAAGGCTGTTCTGGGGAACTAAGACAATGGCGTCCCCTGGTTAGCAAAATGAAATCTATGTCTATGTTAGAAAAAAATTATCCTTTAAGTGCTATCCACAGATTATTTTCAAGATACCTAAATTGAATCACTATATTGTACACCTAAAACTAATATTATACTGGATGTTAACTAGCTGGAATTTAAGTAAAATATTAAAAAAAAAGAAAAAGAAGATAAAATTAGTTATAAATCATTTAATGATTGCATATTTCATCATGTAGATATATGAAATCTGTTGAATCTTGTCAAATTTCTAACATGTAGGTGTTTTCAATAAATATTCACAAAATTTCACAAAATATAAAAAATAAAAAGTTTAAATGGTAAAAGTTTAGGAACCTGACACAAAATCTACTGTTTTCTAGTGGATACATCAAAACAGAAGGCCCTAAATTATGGATATCCCTTTAACTGTAAACAAATATGCATGCAAGTTGTTAACTCACAAAACGTTCATCATCATGAATGAGCTTTTCCTTTTTAGAAGTTTTTGGAATAAAGCTGTAATAATCATAATATGCTGAAATTTATTTTCTTATATAACTGATTTTCTCTAAATGAGCTCCAATATTATATTTTACATATTTAATAATCTTTTTTATAACACCACCATTATTTTAAAGTGTAGAGAATTGCCAATGATTATCTAGAAATGTACAGCATTCACTTTGGAAACAGCACAAGAGAATGCAATGATTTTACAAATTCTTGAATTTTACATATGTAATTATGTATATTTGCATAATAAAATATTCTAATTAATTATAATTATTTAAAATATGTAATTTTCTATTTGGAAACAAATCCTGGCTAGTGTTTTGAATATTCAAGGTTAAGATACCTGAAGAAATTCATAATTCTTAATTTTCTGTAAATGGATAGATAATAATTTATGGTCTCATTCAAATTAATGTGCTTTTCAAAAGTCTTCTTACATTACAACGTTATTATTTTCTTTTTCCCCCAGGTATTTTTAATCTTTGGCCAGCATTTCCCTATTTCAGCCCCTATTCTGAGTTTGATGATTTTAGATTCCACATATAAGTGAGATCACACAGTATTCGTCTTGATCTCTCTTACTTATTTTACTTAGCATAATGCCCTCAAAGTTCATCCATGTTCTCTCAAATGGCTGAATTTCCTTCTTTTTTATGGTTGAATAATATTCTACTGGGTATGTGTCACGCTTATCTTCTTTATCCATTCATCCATTATTGGACATTTAGATTGCTTCCATATCTTGCTAATTGTGAATAATGCTTCAATAAACATGGGAATGCAGACATCTCTTAAATATCCTATTATCATTTTCTTTGGATAGCACCTAGAAGTGGGATTGCTGAGACATACGGTAGTTCAATTTTGAATTTTTTGAGGAACCTCCACATTGTTTTCCATAACAGCTGTACCAATTTTCATTCCAATCAATAGTACATAAGGGCTCCCTTTGCTATACATCCTCACCAACACTTGTTCTCTTTTGTCTGTAATGATCGCCATTCTAACAGGTGTGGGGTGGTATCTGTTCTTTTTCAAGATTGCTTCGGTAGTATGGACATTTTAAAAATATTGACTCTTCTGATCCATGAACCCAGGATATCTTTTCCATTTGTTTGTATCTTCTTCAATTTTTTCATCAATGTCTTATAATTTTGGGGATATAGAATGTCACTTCCCTTTTTAAATTTATTCCTAAGTATTTTATTGTTTTGATGCTATTGTAAATGGTAATATTTTCTCTATTTCTTTTTCAGATAGTTCATTGTTGGTATATGGGAATGCAACTGATTTTTGGATGTTTGTTTTGCATCCTAAACCTTCCAAATTTATTACTTCCAACAGTTTTTTGCTGGAGATTTTAAGATTTTCTATATACAAGATCATGTCATCAACAGAAACATTTTTACTTTTTCCTTTGATACGTGGATGACTTTATTTCTTTCATGACTAATTGCTCTGATTAAGATTTCCAGACTGTTGAATAGGAGTGATACAAATGGCCACCCTTATCTTGTCCTTGATCTTAGAGGGAAAGCTTTCAGTATTTCACACTTGAGTATGGGGTTAACTGTAGGCTTGTCATATATGGTCTTCATTAGTTGGCATATGTTTCTTCTATATCTAATTGTTGACAGTTTTTCTCATGAAAAGATGTTGAATTTTATCAAATATTTTTATGCATTTACTGAGATGATCACATAATTTTTCTTTCATTCCATTAATGCAATTTATTGTATTTATTGATTTGCATATGTTGAACTATCCTTGACCCAGGGATAAATCCCGCTTGACATGGCATATGGTTCTTTTAATATGCTGTTGAATTTGGCTTGCTAGTATTAGGTTCAAAATTTTTGTATCTGTATTCATAGAGATATTGTCTTGTTTTCTTTTAGTATCCTTATCTGGCTTCGGTATCAAGGTAATGCTCATCTTAGAAAATAACTTTGAAAATGTTGCCTCCTCTTCATTTTTTCAGAATTTGGGAAGAACTGGAATTATTATTTTTTTAAATGCTTGGTTGAATTCACACATGAAGCCATCTGGTCTTAAGGCTTTTGGTTGGGAGTTTACTGATTACCAATTTAATCTCCTTACTTGTTATTTGAGATTTTCTATTTCTTCATTATTCAGATTTGGTGGGTTGTAGAAATTTATCCATTTCTTTTAGGTTACCCAATTTGTTGGCATATAATTGTTCATAGTAGTTTCTTCTGATCCTTTGTATTTCTGTGGTACTGGTTGCAACGTCTCCTCTTTCACTTGTAATTTTATTTGAGTTGTCTATTTTTCTATGGTAAATCTAGCTAAAGGTTTATCAATTTTGTTCATATTTCCACAGAACTAATTCTTAGTGTTGTTGATCTTTTCTATTGTTTTTCTATTCTCTGTTTCATAAATTTCTGCTCTGATCTTTATTATGACCTTCCTTCTGATAACTTTGTGGTTAGCTATTGTTTTTCTATTTCCCTGAGGTATAAAGCTCATTTCCTTATTTTGAGATCTTTCTTTTATTTTAATAAAGGCATTTAACCCTATAAAATTTCTTCCTGGGGCACCTGAGTGGCTCAGTTGGTTAAGCGGCTGCCTTCAGCTCAGGTCATGATCCCAGGGTCCTGGGATCGAGCCCCGGATCGGGCTCCCTGCTCGGTGGAGAGCCTGCTTCTCCCTCTCCCTCTGTCTGCCGCTCTGCCTACTTGTGCTCTCTATCTCTGTTAAATAAATAAATAAAAATCTTAATTAAAAAAAAATTTCTTCCTGGCACTGCTTTGCTGAATCTCATTAATTTTTGTATGTTCTGTTTCCTAATCTCTTTTGTTCCAAGATACATTTTATTTCCCTTTTGATTTCATCTTTTCCCATTGGTTGTTCAGGAGTGCCTTGTTTAATTTACACATATTTGTGAATTTTCCAGCTTTTCCGCTGTTATTAATATCTACTTTCATACCATTGTAGTAGAGAAATGCACTTGGTATGGCTTTTTTTTTTGGTTCTTTGATATCTTTTTTAATTTATATATAATTACATATAACATATTAGTTTTAGGTGTACAACTTAATGATTTGATATTTGTATATATTGTGAAATAATCACCACAGTAAGTCTAGTTAACTTCCATTACCATACATAGTTAAGGAATGTAGTGGGACTGAATGAGGCTGGGCAACTTGCTGCTTGCTTCCTCCTTCCCATCAGTAGAGTTCACATGTGCTTTTTTCTTTTTTTTTTAAATTTTATTATGTGATGTTAATCACCATACATTACATCATTAGTTTTTGATGTACTGTTCCATGATTCATTGTTTGTGTATAACACCCAGTGCTCCATTCAGTACATGCCCTCTTTAATACCCATCACTAGACTAACCCATCCTCCCACCCCCCTCCCCTCTAGAACCCATAGTTTGTTTCTCAGAGTCCATAGTCTCTCATGGTTCGTCTCCCCCTCTGATTTCCCCCCTTCATTTCTCCCTTCCTACTATCTTCTTTTTTTTTTTTTTTTTTTTTTACCATATAATGTATTATTTGTTTCAGAGGTACAGGTCTGTGATTCAACAGTCTTACACAATTCACAGTGCTCACATAGCACATACCCTCCCCACTGTCTATCACCCAGCCACCTCATCCCTCCCACCCCCCACCACTCCAGCATCCCTCAGTTTGTTTCTTGGTATGATTTTTTTTTAAGATTTTATTTTTCGGCGGAGGGGAGGGAGAGAGCACAAGCAGGGGGAGTGGCAGGCAAAGGGAGGAGCAGGCTCCCCACTGAGCAAGGAGCCCAATGAGCAACTCAATCCCAGGACCCTAGGATCATAACCTGAGCCAAAGGCAGACGCTAAACCAACTGAGCCAACCAGGCTAACGACACCTGGTATGATTTCAGTCTTTAAGTTTTCTGAGACTTATTTTGTGACCTAACGTGATCTACTGTGGAGAATGTTTCATGTGTGCATGATAAGAATGTGTATTCTGTTACTGTTGGATGAAATATTCTGTATATGTCTTTTAATTCTATTTGATCTAAGGTATAGTTCAAGTCCAGTGTTGTTTTGCTTTATTTTTTGAGGTTTTTTGTTTTGTTTTGTTTTACTGATTTTTTGTTTGGATGATCATCCATTGTTGACAGTGGGGTACTGAAGTCCACTACTATTATTGAACTGTTGTCTATTACTCCCTTCAGATCTGTTAATATTTGCTTCAGTATATTTACGTGCTCCAATGTTGGGTACATATATATTTACAATTGTTACATCCTCTTGATGAATTGACTACTTTATCATTTTATAATGACCTTCCTCTTCTCTTGTTAGAGGTTTTGACTTAAAGCCTACTTTGTCTGATAAAATTATAGCTACTCCTGTTCTCTTTTGCTTTTCATTTGCACGTAAGATCTTCCATCCCTTCACTTTTAGATTATGTGTGTCCTTGAAGCTGAAGAGAGTTTCTCATAGGTTGCATATAGTTGGCTCTTGTTTTTATTCATTCAGCCACTCTATTTTGATTAGAGAATCAGTGTTCTTTAGATGAACATAATCTTATTTTGTTTCTATGTGAAATATATACTATCCATCAGCAAGAAACTCAGTTGCCAATAAAATTATATTTATAAAATATATCTGGAAATAAAGGCATTTGCAAAAAAAAACTCATGGTACATAAGAGAGGTGTTAAAATAGGCAATAACTAAGTCCCATTCCCTTTGTTCATCAGACAATGAACTAAGTGTAAATAAGACCTTATTTTTATTGCATTTCTAATGTTAAGAAGTCTAACTATTTTCCAAGTATTATCCTTTCTTAACAAGGGGAATTAGAAAAGAGAAGGATTTAGGAAAACATCTATAGAAGTAACAGTAAGATTTAACAACTGGAAGTCTGACATAAAGAAAATAAAGATAATAAAAATTGGAAGCTTATAAATTCAAAACCACAGAATTATGTTTCAGTGTCAGAGAATATAGCCTATACAATATATTATTTCCAAAGCATAATTCTCAGTCACAGTACAAGAATAAAATTTATAATGATGACTGCAAGATATCCAAACTATAAGTTAAATCATGTGCCACATAATTGACTTAAAAAATTAGGAACATGGATAATATATTCAAAAACTCATTTCGGGTAAACTATTAATCAATTACATAATGACTTCATGGAAATACTAAAGCATATATAATTAAGAGTTTATCAAGTGTTCTTATGATAACTCATAGTCTCAAAGTTATTAATACTGTTTTCAGTTCTGAAAATCTCAAGTAATTTTTTGCATGTTTTTAACATTTCTCTTACCTAAAAATTGAAGGTAACATAGATAAGTATCTATACAGATGAGTTAAAGCCTGAGTATCTAATGTACTCAAGAATTTTGTGGCCAAATTAGGCTGACAAGATAACAAGTAGACTTACTAGAGTAGTTTATAAACTTTAAGTTAAAAAAATTGATGAATCTGCGAACAATACATATATTATGATTGAGTAGGGTAGAGAAATGAACAAGACTCTGCTTCTGACAAGTATAACAAGGAACACATTTCTGAATCCTCACAAAATAGAGTCTTATAGCAATATGTTGCACTGTACCACACTGAATTCCAAAAGATGTTTAAAAATATTCTATGGATTACTCATATTGCTCTTCTCTGATCAAGTTCTAGTTTTTGGAGTTAATATTTTAATTATATCTAAGTATTAAATTAAGTATTATGTAAAAGTGTTGATACATGTTCATACATGTTTCTAAAATAAATATACATTAAAGATTTTACTTAGCTCATTATTTAAAGGAGGGAAAATAAGCTGTTATGACCAATTTAAGAAGTTCCTGAGAATATGCATAATTATATTCTCAACAAACAAACAATATATAAATACAGAGAGTCAGAGATGTTTAACAAAAATGTTAGATTAAGACTGTTGGGTTAAATACAAAAATGATATATCTCCCTACTTTATAGGAGAATAAACCTTTAGCGTTATCTGTTACAGTAGACAGAAATTATTTGCATCTCTACCAGACAGAGACCTACAAGTTAACTTCTGTCCCTACAGAGCTCTAAAATAGGTTAGGAAGTAGGAAATCAAGCCCAACGTTGCACTTTTGAAAAGAGCACCTAATTATTATTATTATTATTATTATTATTATTATTATTTTTGTCTATTTCCAAGTTTTAGATGATGGTTGTGGCACCTTTTAAATTATTATAGATAACTGAATAGGGACCATACATTAAAATATTTTTATTTTGTTTTATAACCATCTAGTATTATATTCATTCCTTTTTACATTAGTTTTCTAATACATAATTTAAAATAAAATGATACCCAGGGTGTGAAATGAACAAGTCCAACATTAGTATTTTGCAATGCACATATAAATTAATTTACACAACAAAAACATATGTATTAATTATTTTTCTGAATGAGATATTTTCAATCATTTTTACCTACATTTCAAACACTGTTCTAGGAAGCTTGAGATATATTAGGAACTCTTCCAACATGTAAGAAATAAAATTGACAAATGTAATAAATACACAAATAATATATGAGGCGACTGCTGCTTAGAGAATGGTAAAAAATTGAGACTAATTAGGGAGCTAAAATGTGAGGTATGACTCACACTTCTAAATGGTTCTGTCAGGTAGGCCTAACGAAGGAGGACACACTGAACAGACAGAAGCTGGTGAGCATCACGTAGACATTGGGAGTGAGAGAGAAGGCAGAGAGAACCCCGTGCACAAATTCAGAGGCTAGAGTGCAGCAGGCCTGCTGTCTAAGCCAAATTACCGATGGAACCTACATATTAATAGTCAAGGGAGACACAAGAGTAAAAAGAGAATGTCTGATATTTAGCTGAACAGTATGATATTTGTCTGATAATTCTTCTGAAAGTGTATTATCAAATATCTCCTATAATTTCCATGTTTTATTATAAACAGAAGAGGAAAAAAAAAAAGTCCTTCAACCAGATGTGATTCTCAAATGTTTAATAAGGACATTCTTCATTACAAAATAATGCTATTTTGGGGTTGATCCTATATTTTTTTTAAGAGAGAGAGCCTGCGTGTGCAAGCAGAGAGAGAGAATCTCACGCAGGGCCAATTTCCACCCTGGATCATGACCTGAGCTGAAATCAAGAGTCAGATGCTTAACTGGCTGAGCCATCCAGGCATCCTTAGGGTTGACCCAATTTAAATGTGCCATTGTTCTTAATCCTAAGAATCTCTGAGATTATTTTCCCTTAAAATCAACATTTTTTTCTCATCTTTCCAAATTGTCTTGGTTATATATTCAGATACAAGTAAAGATGAAGACAATTTCAGAATGTCACTTATTCTTAAAATTTATTAATTATATAAATGTGCTTATTTTTTTCTCTTGTGTTTCTGTATGACTTTCAAGAGATACTATCTATTAAATTTTTTCTAATTTTTAACTCAAATTGCAATAATATATATTAAGCCAGTACAACGGGCTCAGCCGGTTAAGCATCTTTTCTTCGTTTTTCCACTTTGGGAGCCAGACACTGAAAACTAGGACTTTCTTTTTTTTTTCTTTTCTTTTTTTTTTTTTTAAAGATTTTACTTATTTATTTGAAAAAGGGCGAGCGAGAGAGAGCACAAGCAGGGCTGAGGGGGAGAGGGAGAAGGAGAGATGCAGGTTCCCCGCTGAGCAGGGAGCCCGATGTGGGACTTGATAATCCCAGGACCCTGGGATCCTGACCTGAGCCGAAGGCAGACACTTAACCATCTGAGCCACCCAGGCACCCAAAGGCTAGGACTTTCAAAAGTAATCACATATATGGGGGAAACTGGAAAATTACCACACATGCACAGAATAAAATAACAATAAAACAATAACAGAAAATGGCAAGGGTGTGAAGAAATTGGAATCCTCGTGCACTTTTGGTGGGAATGTAAAATAGCAATTTGCTGTGGAAAACAGTAGGGCAGTTCCTCAAAAAATTAAAAATTGAATTACCAAATGATCCAGCAATTCCGTTTCTCAGTATATACTTAAAATAAGTGAAATTATGTTCTTGAGGAGATATTTTTATGCTTATGTATTTAATAGCAGCATTATTCACAACAGCTAAAGTGTGGTAGCACCCAAGTGTGAATCAGTAGGTGAAGGGGGGAGCAAAATGTGGTATACACACAGCAATGGAATATTATTCATCCTTAAAAAGGAAGGCAAATCTGACATATGCTACCACATAGATGAACCTTGCAGCAGTTATGCTAAGTGAAATGTGCTAGTCACAAAAAGATATATACTGTATAATTACACTTAACAAGAGGTACTTAGAGTAGTCAAATTATAGAGAGAGAAAGTAGAATGGTGGTTGCCGAGGGATAGGAAGAGGTAGAATAAAGAATTATGTTTAATGGGGCAGTTTTGCAAGATGAAGAGTTCTGGAGATGGATGGTGGTGATTGCACAACAATATGAATGTACTTAATGCTACTGACCTGTTCACTTAAAAATGGCTACAGATAGTAATTTAATATCAAAACTCAGAAATTTCAGAAAACAGAAATATATACATATCGTATATGCATAATTTTAAATTAGTATCTAGCATAAAAATGTTTACATCCCTGCTCTATCTCCACTCTACTCTGGGACTTAGCATCTAAACAATCTCAGGTACAGTGTACATGTTCAGTAACTATTGTTGAAATAATGGAGGTTGGATTAATTTCTAGTTGTTTAATAAAGGTGAGTAAGCATAGTTTGTGCATTTTGTTTTCAAACGTACCTGCTTAATGCTCATTAAGGTAATACATTCTGTCATAAACTTCTAAAGGAAACTCACCTATTGCTTAGAAAGATAAACTTAAAGTCAAATAGTCTTTCTTGTTTACTCATCTACTATAACTGTATCTTCTAAAACAACAACAACAACAAAACACCTCTAAACTATTTTGTAAAATAAAATGTGCAGGCTATTTTTCAAATAAAGGAGTAAGGTTTTCTTTCCAAAACAAAAACACAAGGGTCACTGAATGACATAAAATAATAGAGAGTAAGAACTCAATATTTTAATAAAATTAAATTCAAGATGTTTTCATTAAAAACACTAATTTAACATTTATTTATTTAAGTGTAAATGTATGGAGTTACATAAAAGTCCTGAATCTCTTTGGATAATAAGAAATATTTTTTTCCTGATTGATTGAATTCAATAATTATATGGAAAAATATGTGCAGAATAACAGTGTGGCACTTATTAAGGGTAAAGCCATTTTACGTGGCTCTTAGAAATGTCTTTTGAACAAACATTAGTGGTTATTTTGTATACTGAAATATTCCTATATCTACTCAAATACAAAAATAATTTCCATTTTCACATAAAGTAGAATTGTATTGCTTCCTGGATGCACTGGCTCAGGTTGAGAGAGGAATATTTCTAGAAACAGTGCACAATGGCAAGTTTAATTTTGTAGCTTTAAGGTGATCCAATCAACAAATGCAACAAAACATCCATCACAGCTCAGCAATGCATTGAGTTCTAGAGAGAGAGAGGGCTCAAAAAGAAGGAACAGGGATGAGTTATAGGATACAGAGAAACAGAAACAGTTTCAATAAAATATATCTTTCTTCAGAGATAAACAGAGAACAAGATCAACAAAATCAGACAAAATTGTAGAAATTCATCACAGGAATGCAGACATTTGGAGATGAATTATTACAAGAAGCGATATATTTTAAAGTAATCGTTATACATTTGTCCACAGTGGTTAAAATCATGGACTCTACTCAGATGTCCTAGGTTGAAACACTCTATAATTTCAGAGTGTGACCTTAGGGAATTTACTAAATCTTCTGTTGCCATTTTGAAATAAACATGTTGTAGTACTTCATATGATTGTGAGATTAAATGACCCTTCGTTCAGCATAGTGTCTGGCACACAGTGATTTCAAAATAGACTTTAGCCATTATTTTTAGTATTATCAACAGATCAGAAAATGTATCCGCAAAATGGGAGCCAAAAATCAGAGACAAGGGGTTATTTTTTTTTTTTTTTTCACAGATCAAGTGAAAAGGGAGATGAGTGGGATCAAAAAATGGTTTAAAATAAACTGTAAATGTAAAAGCAGGTTTTAAATAGGTTTTAGCATATTAAACTGACTCTAGAGAAAACTGCATTTGTGATGTTTTCCCAATGTAGAAAAAAAAAAGGATGGAGATAAAAATGATGAGAAATATAAGCATTATGGCTAGTAATAGTGAAGGGAAAATTAGAGTGGCTAATATGCCCAGATCATATCTCACAGTGTTTATCTGTGTGATTCCCAGTATATTTTTCTCCTCATCAACTCTTTGACAAGGGCAATTTTTCCCTTTTCAAATAAATACCAAAGCAGAAAATGGTTCACAAATCTGCAGGCTCAAGTCCCAGTCTCTCCAGCAAGCTTTGCTGTACCAGGACTGGAATGCGAAAGAGAAATAAAGAAGGCCTGAAGAGCCAGGTGGGCAAGGAATGGGCATCCTGAAAGGGGGAGAGAGATATGTGCTGTATTTTGTGCACTGGGAGTCTAGGAATGAAGTGACTATGACCCATACAAGCAAGAGATTTTGTTTTTATTAAGTCTACTTTTTAATTAGTTTCTCTCTCCACAATTTTCTGCCTTCCATTAATGTGACTGCTTTTATTTACAGTTTTTCCCCTCTACTCTTTTAGAAGATGCACCCCTAGGACAGTCACTACAATTCTCTGTATCTCAGTTACCTCTACTAGGAAAATAGGCTGGGAGTTATTTTGTCTACCTGAAACGTTGTTATGAAATTTAAATTAGTTTGATGGATATCAGTCATTACTATTATTCTTTTCTCCTTACATATCTGAATTTGTTTTTAGATATATTATAAATTGATGCTTTTAACTAGCAAATAGAAAAACAGATTACCATATATATATATATATATATATATATATATATATATATACACATATCATATAAATGATGAGCTTTTATAATGAGACATTTTCAGATATGTGTCAAACAGGTTAAGAAAGACTGGCTTTTAATTTCCAGTTCATTTACCTACAACCTTAACAAAACATAGCACATCACTTACTTTGAATGGTAGTTTACTAAGTGACAATTATTTCCACAATGGATATTATATCTATATCTAATGTATATCTATTGATATATCTGTATCTTTATATTTATATATATGGAGAATTAAAGTAAGATAATCTAGAGACAATCTAGATTTGATATAGAGATAGATGTCTACACATAATATATATAGATATAACATATATAGATCTAGAGATAGAGCCAGAGACAGAAACAGACATAAAGATATATCCTAAATGTAACAGGCTGCAGTAGTATATCATGGACTTCTATTTTTTTCAGTGTATAATTGTATGAGGGTTTATTTGAATAAAATAAAGTAAATTTTCAGTTTCCAAGTATACCTACCTTAACAGTATTTTTTATACTTAGAAAACTATACTGTCTTTAATGGGTTGCTGAGGTCTTCTTTAACTTAACATTGTAACAGAAATGTGTTCAATTGTACCCTAGAGGCTGATGATTAACTCAACTATCCTCAGTAAAAGTTCATTTAGAATTTTACCTCCCTCAGTTCTCTTAGTCTGCTCAAACCCATACATGCTCAATAATGATAATTCATGTTTATAATGATAACTTCGAGGAACTGCAATACTCCAGTGTACTTCCTGACTCTTTGAAGAAATAATATGTTTAGCACTGAGCTAATTTTATTATGCTCCAAGCCTTTTCAAATAACTAATCCCTGTATTCTCTAGAAAATATAATAATTAACCAAGATTTCTCATACCCCCTATAGCATTTTAGGTAATTAAATTTACTGTATGGAGAATTGATTTGAACTCTGTGGATAGTAGAACCCAATGTTCTCTTATTTAAAAAATGCCTTGGGCAGGTTTATTTTTGCTATGTTGATTTTTTTTTTTTTTCATTTTTACAGTTGTAGTATCAGTATGGAGTTTGCTAATTTAAGGTGCCTGACACACAACAGGGATGAATAAGTAAGTGTTGTTGTGGTTGTTATATCTGCCATTCTGCAATATCAGTTCATTCCATAACCTCCACTGATAGAGATGATAGGAGCGGTGTGATTCAGTGGGCCACATTATTTTACAGCTGGTCTACATTCAAATCTCGGATCTCACATTTATTAATTGAGTTCCTGAAGCTCAGTTATTTTTTTCTTATCTAAAATGGGGTCACAGAAGTGCTGTGCCCTATAAATATGACATATTTATATACTGTAGGAGTTGGTAATTTATAACAGCTTATGTGAATATCGTGATAGCAAAGGCCCTTGATATAAACTAGGCTTAAGTAATTGAACAATTTTTTGAATGTGTATATAATAAGCATGTAGTTATAAAGTTTAAGTTCCAAAAGGTATGCAAATACTAATAGCCTCAAAAGTGAACTCAAGTTTATGGAACTAAAGTGATGAAGTATGCATGTAAAGAAAGAAAGGATCCCCACTTCTTTTGTATAGACAATTCCATATCTATAATGAGAATCAAAAAGCATTATTTTTGTTTTGAGGGGAAAAACAAGGTTTATTATCTGTTGAAATGCCATTTCTGCTCATTATATTTTAAACAATGTAATCACTTTGTGAAAAGTTGCTTATGCACTCAAAAATTAATATACTCACAGTTTTGATGAAGATAGTCATAAACTAGTCTGCAATTACAATGATTGTTTGATTTTAAGGAAACAAATGGTTTCATTTTGTGATGAGTGTCAAGGAAGCACAGAATGATAGCTTGTTTAGTTGAATATACAATATGCAAAATATTTCTGTTTTAAATAGTGTTGACTTGTGGAAAAATAATAAATTTTTCAAATGCAGATGTTCCCACAATTGTACAATTCTCAATGCAGGGCAGTGAAGATTAAATCAAAGCATATATTAAAAATAGTCAAATTATTTTCATCTTCAGATATACCTACTTAGTTTTTAAGGGAATTATGATTACATAAAGAATACTTATGACTTTTTATAATTATTTTATTATAATTATTTAGTGAGGGAAAAGTAGAATAAAATATTCGATAATAGATGTTTGTCTTCTGAGAATAAAGATATCAGTAAAATTCAATCATCACTTTATATATTTTCTGACAATATAGCTTGTAACTTTTAGCTATACCCTGGGGTCAATACATGACATATTTCATGCTTCTATATACAACGATTTATTTATCTCAAAGCGAGTAAGCCAGAGTCCAAATTTCTACTTGAGAAAATAATGTAGAAAAAGATTTGGCCTCTAAATTCAAAATAAATCTTTCAGTATAAATTATACAACGGTCAAATGATGGAAGAACATTAAGTGGGCTTGAGATTGTATCAAATCTAGAAATCAAAAACAATTTAGCCACAGAACAATCAAATATTTTTCTTTCAGTGATGCTCAACGCTGAAAAATCAATCATGTAACTATGATGTCATTTTAGTACTGTATGTTTAAATACATGGGCTCAGGATTGCCTATTAAAGTAAGAAAATCACTTATTTTTAACCCAAAGCATACCCTGATTAGGGCAAACATTACTATTATAATTTGCAGTACATTGATGAAGGGGAAAAAAACCATGCTCGTCCCCAAAGTCATGCTATTGAAATAAAGATGGTCCTGAAAAGAAATCAAACACAAACACACATAGTGCTGGTGAATACACACTATATAATGAAAATTGAAAGGAATTAGGTAAAAGTTGGTAAGTGTGTCTTAATCCTTTCATCCTTTTTTTTTAATTGAGTTTCTGTTTTTCTGTCTATAATCTTATTTCTGAGGTGAGAAGCATAAAAAGGAAATGGAACAGAAATCTATATATAAACCCTGGCTAAACATCTGACTAACTTGGGCAGAGCTTTTTGTTTCTATGTTTGTTTGTTTGTTTTGCTAATGGATAGCCTCATTATCAGAAATATGGTCTAAAGGATTGGTTCCCCCCGAATGACTGAATATTTAGAAGAATCTAGGAAATATTAAAAAATAGAGAACATATTGCTAACTATTGTTATAAAATTCATATTGATTATAAACTTAATATAAACATCAATATATTAATTGTTAATAAACTGAGGAAATAACTTTGGGGAAACACAGCTGCAGTCCTGGTTCCCTTAAGGCAGATCCTCTAGGGAAGCAGAGCTCACTAATAAATACATGCTAGAACAGCAGACCACAGAATTTTTCCCTTGTGATACCAGTCAGAAAAGCTCTAAAAGATTTTACAATCAAGTTAATGATTTAAAAATGCAGAGATAAGAGAAGAATGGAAATTAAGGACTGGAAGGAAGTTAACTTAGCATGGATAGTTGCTATTATAAACAGTATATGCTCTGTACACAAAGAAAGTGGAGCCTTTTGGGGTGATTATATCATTAAGTTATTAGGAATGGGATTAGTGCCTTTGGAAGAGAGTCCCCACGTGAGGTTACATTGAGAAGGTACCCTCTCTGAACCAGATCAGATACTCTGATCTTGGACTTCCCAGGCTCCAGGGCAGTAAGAAATAAATTTGTTGTAATAAGCCATCCAGTCTATGATATTTTGTAATAGCAGCCAAAATATATTAAAACAATCTCTAAATTTGGTTTCAGTTACCCCAAATGGATTTTGAAAAACTGACAAAAATGACTGGAATCATGGCAAATTAGAAACTACCCTTTGCTTTTTAAAAATTTTAATTATGTGCATTTATTTCTAGTCTGTCTCTTCCCCAAAACGTATTTGTATTATCTTGTGGTCTCTAGTGTGGTATGAAAATTCGGTTCTAGATTATAATATGTATATGTTGACTGATGCTCCCGGACTCGTAGTTGATGCTAAATAGCCTTATCAATTCTGTTGACCAATTGGAACTTTGGAGGATTGGTCAATAAGAACACAGACTTAGTGGTAGTATAAAATCATTTTGCTAAATCTGAAGATGCTATACTATTAACTCTGTATGTCTTCACATGATGTATCTGCTGAAGAAGGAGAAAAAAAAAATCTCCTCCTCAGGCAGCTTATAAGAATGTTCTGACTGATGCTGAGTGGAATGAGACAAAAAAAAAAAAAAAAAAAGGAGGAGGGAGATACATCATATAATATATAGATAAAGGTGACTTCAATAGCTAGTTCTCACTTTGTGTCAAGATTTCTTCATTAATTGTAGGGTGTCATTATAAAGTGACAGATCCTGGGACTCCTTATTTTCAATAAATGTATGAAATACCAATCTTGGAAGACAAATGACATGCAAAACCTTCATTACTGAGGAGAACTAGCTTCTCAATCAAGTTATTGCTTTCCTTAATAATGTCTATTTTACTTCAATGAAAGATGCGTGTCTGCTTTACTGTCTTTACTCATTCATCTTCATCACACACATACAAAAGTATACATGGTAGAGAAGATATTATAGAAGGTAATGAAAAAATAAATATATACTATATAACTTGCCAAAATTGTTCCTATCTTGACCACACTGAAAATTAATCCAAAATCTTTGCTCTTTTATGTCTCCAAATGGAATATTTGTTACACACAAGCTGTATTTAGATTCTATTTATCATGACAATCTTTTGCAAATTTCAGTGAATTTTAACGTTTCTTTACATAGTACACTGATCTATATACACTGATTGGATTGCAGTTTTTGCTGACTTCTGTTGCTCTACATTATCAAGAATAATTAGCTAACGCTGTCTGTGCACCCTACATATAATTTAACTATATTCAGAAATATGTACTGCTATTGTTTGAATAAAACCCACGGTATAACTAAACATATGTATTAACCTACTGTTAAAACTGGAAAAATTTAGATGTTCAAGATTGAATCCATAGCAATATAAGACACTGTAAATTCAGTTACACAAATTTTTATGGATTTTATTATGCTCAAAGGAGTATGTGGAACATAAAAAAAAATTAACATAGCAAATTCTTTGACCCTAATTAATTCAGTTTGTTTATGAGAAATCTTATTGGAGTATGTATATATCAGTCAGCTATTTCTAGATTACAAAACTTATCTGTGCATTGGCTGGAGTTCAGCTGATTCTGGTGGGGCTTTCTCAAGGGTCTGTCAGATCCTGGGCTCACTCATGTGTCTGCCCTTTGATTGAGACTATACTCTAGTCTGGGATCATCTATTGAAGTCTCTTTAGACCAACTCTGCTGAACACGTTTACCTACTGAAAACAGTGGGCTAGCCTGGCTATATCCTTCTAATGGTGATGACAGAAGATCAAGAAACAGGCAGAAATATGAAAGTACTGTCAAACATCTTCTTGTGTTATATCTGCTAAAAACACATCAACCTAACAGATTAAATAGTCAAACATGAGGATGTTGTGTTCCAGTTACCACTGATGCATAACAAACTAGCCCCAATCATAATAGTTTAAAAAAACAAACATTTTATTATACATCATGTATTCTGACTGTCTGAACTATAGGTTAGATTGGCTGGTTGTTTCTCTTGCTTTCCATGGCATTGAATGTGGTCACTCAGTGATTATCAGCTAGTAGATAGATTAGTCCCGACGGTCCAAGTTAGCTACATTAACCTGTCTGGCATTTGGGCTGAATAGGATGAAATTTTGTTCTCATATGACAGCAGAATGCCTATGTATGACCACTCATGCATGATGGTCCCGAATAGTCAGATTTCTACATGGTGATATCTTCCTCTAGAGAAAGCATGCAAAGAGATCCATGCAAAAGTTGCATGAACTTTCTGACTGAGCCCTAGAAGTTGTGCAATATATATCCCACCACATTCTATTAATTACAAGTGAGTATAAGGCCAGGTCCAATTCATTGGGAGCAGAATTAGACTTCATCTTCTGATGGCAAAATCACATTGTACCAGAGTATGTAAGACAGAAGATATTATTGTGGATGACATCTTTGGAAAATCAAATATGCCATATAGCAAAGGTATATATGGTAAAGATCATGGATACAGGGAGAGGTAAAGAACTAGAACTGTTGAGGTAATTCACTAGAGACATGCATATTGATATTTATGAAAATAATTTTAATATTTTGTGATTAAATTGTAGGTAATATAATTTACATACTCTAATAAATAGTCATTTTCTGTATTTTGTAAAATAAAGTGTATTTTGGATTTTGTGCCACTTAAGCTGACCCAATATTAAATCACCTATAAAATGCCCTATAAATCACCTGTAAAATATATAACATAAAAAAATATAAAATGAGTATATAAACAATTGCAGCTTTTAAGATCAATAATTAATGTCATTACTGTAAAAAGTACATTTAAAAATTACTCTGTGTGGTTTCAGTGAGGATATTATAAAAGAGGAACACTCTTGCTTAAATAGTAAGATTATAATTTGACAAAATGTAAAATATAAATATGTACACTATATTGCCCAGTAATATCAAAGTTTAAAAAACTATGCAAAAACATTTTTAAGAAAGTGTTCTAAGATTTAGTTATATATTCTGCAGCATTTGTAGAGTGATAAAATCTGGAAGGAACATAAATGCTCAAAAGTAAATCTATGATAAAAAAACTAAAGCTTTTTGAAATAAAATATTAAAAGGACATTAAAAATAATATGAACATATTTACTTATAAAAAGAAATATCTTAACATATTAAGTTAAACAATGAGTTTTAAGTCAATATGTGCAAGCATAATCTAGACCAAGAGCTGTTAAATAATATCCACCACCATGTCCCACTTTGGGCATAGACTAAATTGTAACATCTCCGGTATCTGAAGTTAGATTAGGCCATAGCACTAATTTTTATCTGATGAATTAGTAGCAATGTCTGTGCTTTGACTGGTGCAAAAAAATTTCACATATACACAGACACGGTCCCCCAAGATCTTCTCTCCTTCCAAGTAACTAGGTGGGGAACAAGCTGAGTGATTTTTGAAATCAACATCATCTGCCTAAACAGATAAACAGTTATATGGGAAAGAAATTAACTTGTTATTCTTTAACCACTCCAATTTTCAGGTCTGTTAGTTCCCTCAGCTTATTCTGACTTTATTTGTTTAGTAATGCCGCCTTACTGACATAAAATAATATGAGCAGAGTGTAGTTATTAAGAGAAATGTCTCTGGAGCCACACGGTAGGTTTAATCATCAGCTCTGACCCTTTCTAGAATGTGATGTTTGGCAAGTTATTCAGTTTCCCTATTCCTCAGTTTTTATAATATTACAATGTGCATAAACAGAGTCCATATTATTAGAAATATTTCAGTAACTGGAAGACAGGGCAAAAAAAAATGGTTGAGTCAGCCCTTCAGTGTCATGTTTCAACCTTGTCTAACAGGTGAATCCAAGGATTATTAATTCCCTAGGGATATGCTTATGTATACTATTTATTCTTTGAAGGTACATGTTAAAATAGAGCTTTCTGTTCATTAGAGATTCCAGCTGTCTAGTTAAAAAAAAAAAAAAAAAAAAAAACCCTGAATATTTAGGGCTGTTATTGCCTGAAGGATATTAAGGATTTGTTCCTAACCTTGTGATTTTATGTCAATATTCTGTCTTTGATGTCCATAAATACACAATTTTCCAAATGTTCCTTGAACATTGTTTTATTATCCTGGTGGTTTTCTCATTAGTGAGTTAAATAAAACCTTGATATATTTTATTCCTTGGAAAATACAGAATGTGTGCATAACAGGCACATAATAAAAGTGTTTAAAGAGTGTGTGATATAGGGCGCCTGGGTGGCTCAGTTGGCTAAGCGACTGCCTTCGGCTCAGGTCATGATCCTGGAGTCCCAGGATCAAGTCCCGCATCGGGCTCCCCGCTCGGCAGGGAGTCTGCTTCTCCCTCTGACCCTCCTCCCTCTCATGCTCTCTTTCTCTCATTCTCTCTCTCTCAAATGAATAAATAAAATCTTAAAAAAAAAAAGTGTGTGATATAAAATTTAACCAGAGTAAATAGTACATGTCATTGGATATTCTGACAAAAGCACATTTAGTAGTTTGGAAGAATGAAAACCAGTTTTAGGAATTGGTTTAAAATAAAGCAGGCGGTCTAGAGATGGGGATAGGAGCAATATAGTTGTCCTTTCCCTTTCCATTTCTCCCCAAATTCTCCCATGAGATTAGATAACCAGGAAAGCAAAACCAATAACCCACTGACGTGTCTAAAAGTAAAAAAGTATCCTGATCAACTCTTTAACTATGAAGGAATATTATAAACCACCAACAGCTACAAGACCAATGTGACAGACCAATAACTGTGTGGGAGAAATAAAAATCGAAAAACTACAGAGTTGTCAAATGTTACCCACAGGAAGAGATGGTGGGCCCACTGGAGTTGAGATTAAGTCATGGGGGTTTTACAAACACTAAGATGAGTATAAGGAGTGTGGAAAAGTTGCAAAGGAATCAGGTTGTCTGAAGCCTGAATTGTAAATTAACAAAATCTATTTCTCTTCCTGGACAAAAACCCCTGTAGTGAATAGAAACTGCTGAAAATAGAATCCAAATTATGCATGAATGGAACAAATGGAGAGATAGAAATATGAAGCAATATGTGTGAGAGGAAGCAGGGGCAGCTGATCTAAGAGCAGAGAGAGCTATATTTATAACTTTACAGGAATAACAGAAGAGGGAGCTCTGGGATCATGAAACTGGAAAATTTATTCTAATCTGCTCCTCCTACAGGAAAATCATGTGATATAAACTTGAGCAACAAAAAGTATTGTGAAATCAGTGAAAATTAGAACTCAAAAAATTAAAAAGCCAAATCAATACCTAACAATAACAAAGAATTAATAGAAGACATACCAATGACAAGACCTCAAAACTATGACCAATATTTTAAAACTAAAAAGAAGTTAAGGAAAAGAAGGAATCTATGAAAACACAGCAGTGATCAGTATGAGATGATTGAAGAATAGGAAGAAGTATAAACAGAGGTGACAGAACTCTAAAAATAATTAAAATACATTGATAAAATCCTTTTGGATATAAAGACTAAAAAAGACAAAAATTAAATATAATTAATTATAACAAGAAAAATAGATGAAAGGAAAAATGTAAAAAATAACAAAAAGGGGTCATAAAGTGATAGAACAAAACAAATATTAAGCTGTAATTTAATAAAATATTTCTGAACTTAATAAAAAGTTGTCAGTCTTAAGAAACACAAAGAGAGGTGCAGAACTGTTTTAGAATAAAGAGAAACAGAGATATGGCAGTTATATTCAATGCACGATCCTGGATTGTATCCTGGAGCAAACAACCAACTTCCTGCTCCCTACCAAAAAAAAAAAAAAAAAGACAAAGAAAATGTAAAGGAGGGGAAGGGAGAGGGAGAAGGGGAAAGGAGGGAGGGGGGAAGGGAAGCAGGAAGGAGGAGAGGGGAAGGAAAAGAGAAAGGCTTGAGGAGAGGGAGAGTTGAATCTGCAAATTGAAAGAATACATAATTACTCACTGGGTAAATCAACCAAGAATGGCCAATAAAATGATACATATCCCAAACCATATAGCAAAATTGGGGCATAATGATGATGTCTTCTTCCCAAAATTCAGGAGGATTTTCTATTAACAACAGGGTTTATGGAACTGAAAGGTGCAAATAATTGGTAGGTGTTATTCTATAGATACTTGGCAAAGAACAAATACACTTTTTGAAAAAAAAATCTAAAAATGTGATTATCTCTGTTCCACTGCTTCAACTTTAAGATCCAAGATTTGTGCCCACAACTATACCCCCACACAAAAATAAACAAACAAAAACAAAACCTTAGTCATAGTCTTCCATCTGGGATCTTTGCTTTATTTTTTTTTCCCTATAAATATATATCTTTCAAAAACACATAAGAATAAACTAGCCTTGGAGGCTCTACATTTTATGGTGTTGTTGGAGTTGAGGTCATCAACAGCAAAGCCTGTGTATTAAGACGTAATAATTGGTATTGTGGAATTCCGTGTACTGCTTTGGTTCAATGACTGGAAAGGATATAAAATTTTAATCTAAAATAAAATTACAGGGGCACCTGAGTGGCTGTTAGTTAAGTGGCCAACTCTTGATTTCAGCTCAAGTCATGCATGATCTCAGGGTCCTGGGATCGAGCCCTGTGTCGGGCTCCTCACTCAGTGGGGAGTTTGCTTGAGGATTCTCTCTCTCCCTCTCCCACTGCTCCTTCCCCCTCCTTCTCCCTCTCTCTCAAATAAATCTTTAAAAATTAATTAATTAAATTACAAAATTGAAAGCTGAGTAGATACCAGAACTTTTGTTCCTAAACTCATCTTTTTGCTACAAAATTGAGAAATGCTCCCACCATGAGATAAGATAACCAAGTTTCTGTTTTCTATCTGTTTTGATTTATTTTTTATGGTAATTGCTATTTTTTTCTCTTCTAATATAAATATGCTATTATGTAGCTATAAAGAGTTCATACAATTTCCTTTAACACTAACTTTTTTTAACTGATATTTAGAGAATGTTACCCAGTTCATATCTGGTTTTACCTAAAACATTCATTGGATTATAAGTATAGCATAAAAGTAAACACCGGTCCTATGATTATCTATATAAGTAATGGTTTTGGTAAGTAGCACATTTTATAGGTACCACTGTAGCACCTGGCACCTGTCAATTCTGCACACGTTATAAGGAAAAAAAAATAATGCCTGCTACTTGACAGGTTCATTAAATATGTCAGAGACATGTGAGGATAGACTTTTCACAATATTGAAAAATATTATATGAATGCCAGATTTTCAAACATCTGACACATATCCATGAAATTTCATCACACAAGCCACGTTTGGCTGACAGCCTACTCTGAAAAGAGTTGGTAAAGAAGCAGCAGTTGTGGGAATTCAAGACAACTGTTGCCTGAGACACCGTATTTAGACTGTGACCTTTCAGTTGTTACGATGATTACCCTACATCTACAGCAGCATAAGTCTGAGAGGCCAACATACAGTGAAGTAGATATCAAAAAGGGTCTCAGGGTATGAATTTAGATACCACATGAATCAAGAAGGAAGCTTACTAGGAAAATCAGTCAAGGAACGGAGTAATGCTGACAAGATGTCTATGACACACAAAGGAAATAGCAAACCACTTATGGTAACCTTACAGAGAGGCATTACACACACACACACACACACGCAAACATACACACACACAACTAAATACCTAACCGTATGCTAAAAATTTAAAAAAACAAAATTGGAATTTTGCAGTATTATATAGTGGTGCAAATTTAATAGAAAAATACAACTTATATGATGGAGAATTATAACACATGTAGCAACAAAGTGCCATGAGATTATTGAATTCCCTCATATATTCAGAAATTATTAATAGACATTTACAAGGCTCACATAGCATGAGCAAAGCACATTACCACAGAATTGAAGATGAAAATTAGAATGTAAGAAGAGAATAAACACTCAAAGATTTGGGAAAATTTATTTCTCAATAGTTGAAAGAAACGTTCTCAGTAACTGCTTTTCTTCACAAGGGAGAATGTAGGAAAAACAAACTTTTAAGGTCACTATTCTCTAAAATAATCTATTAATTAAAATCTGAGCATTTCTGTCAAAACATCCTAAAATTGAGGATATCACTTCAATGCTGAAGCTACAGAGCTTCATTTTTTTAAAAAACTGAATCACCTGTTAAAAAAGCTGGCTAAGAAACTATTAATATATGTTTAACTCTCACATAAGTGAATGCCTACATAAAAAATATGCACATTGATTACCAAATTTAATTGTGTATCAAAATTACCTGAAGTTCTTATTTAAAATACAGGTAACTGGTCCTCATCTCCAACATTCTGTAGATGTTCCCATCGATTCCTGCATAAATTTGCATTTCAAATGAGCATCCCAAAGAATCCCACGCAAGCAATGACCAGCCACAATTTAAGAGATATTGGTATATAGAATCGATACTAAGAACCAATTGAGAACTCTACTTTAATATAAAGAAATACACAGATTCCAAGTAAATAGATGATAAACATATATATATATATATACACACATACTTTGGCTATTCCATTAATAACAGAGATTCAAACCATGCAAGGTAAAAACAAGTAAATTCGCAGAGAAATAGTTGAATCCACTTTCATAACTGAAGATTTCTGCATTCCTCGAAATGGACAAAATCAGTAAAGACATAGTTGAACTCAACAACACCATCAGACAGATTTAATTAGCATCTACAGAAGACCACTTTATCTAACAACAGCAGAATACATATATTTTCAGAGCTCACATGGAACATTCACCAAAATAGACCACAATCTGGTCTATTAATCAATTAATTAATTTTTGTTGGAATAGTAGAAAAATGTATTTTCACTTTGCTACTGTTTTATTATTTATTATTTATTTTAATTCCAATATAGTTAACATACATTGTTATATTAGTTTCAGGTGTACAATATACTGATTCAACAATTCCATGCATCACCCAGTGCTTATCACAAGTGCTCACAAGCTCATCACCTATTTCTTCCATTGCCCCACCTACCTTCTCTCTGGTAACCAACAGTTTGTTCTCTATACCTATGTCTGTTTCTTGATTTCTCTTTCTCTCTCTTTCTCTTTTGTTTTCCTTTGCTCATTTGTTTTATTTCTTAATTCCATATATGAATGAAATCATATGGTATTTGTCTTGCTCTGACTGACTTATTTCACTTAGCATTATACTCTAGCTTAATCCATGTCTTTGGAAATGGCAATATTTCATTTTTTATGGCTGAATAATATTCCATTGTGTGTATATATATATATATATATATATATATATATATACCACATCTTCTTTCTCCAATCATCTATCGATGAACACTTGGGCTGTTTCCATACTTTGGCTATTGTAAATAATGCTGCTATAAACATAAGGGTGTATGAATCCATTTGAATTCATCTTTTTGTATTTTTTGTGTAAATAGCTAGTAGTACAATTACTAGATTTTTTTTTTTTAACTTTTTGAGGAATCTTCATACCGTTTTCCACAGTGGCCACACCAGTTTAGATTCCCACCTTTGACTGATGAAAGAAATTCATATCAACACAAATAAATAGAAAGACATTCCATGCTCATGGATTGGAAGAAACTTAACACCTTTAAAAGAATAAAACTATACAATGTTTGTTCAGATAATAAAATTAACTTATAACTCAATAACAGAAAGAAAACTAGAAAATCCACAAATACATAGAAACTAAACCATAAATTTCTAAATAACATATGGGTCAAAAAGAAATCTCAAGAAAAAAATTAAAAAAATATTTTGAACTAAATAAAAATGAAAAAACAACTTAATTTGGGGGGAATTCACTAAAAGCAGTGTTTAGAAACACATTTATGGCATTGAATGCATATATTAGAAAATAAGAAAAATCTAAAATTAATCATCAAAGTTTTTGTTTTAGTAATCTGGAAAAATATCAAATTAAATCCAAAGTTAGCACAAGATAAAGACATATTAAGAATTAGAGCAGAAATTAATGAAATTGAAAACAGGAAATTGATAGAGAAAAATCAGTGAAACCAAAAGTCGTTTCTTTTAAATAATCAATAAAATCGCTAAAGCCCTATTCAGACCAACTAAGAAAAAAAAGAGTGAGGCCAAAATTATTAATATCAGAATTAAAGATGGAATGTAACAACAGATCTTATGGACATTAAAATGATAATAAAGGAATACTATGACCAACTCTATGCTCACAAATTTGATAATCTAAATGAAATGGGCCAATACATTGAAAAACTCAATCTAGAAAAATGCACACAAGAACAGGCAATCTGAATAGGTCTATATCTATCAGAGAAATTGAATCAATAATTAGTAACACTTCAAAACAGGAAGTATCAGGCCTAAATGAGTTCACTGGTGAGTTCCAAGCATTTCAGGAAGAAATTATATCAATCCTCTACAATTTCTTTCAGAGGATAGAAGCGGAGGTGATAATTCTTAATTTTAGGAGTCTACCATTACCCGAGTACCCAAACCAGACAGACATTAAAAGAAAACTATAGATCAATACCACTCATGAATACAGATGTAAAATCTTTAACAAAATATTAGCAAATCTAATCCAACAATGTATAAAAAAAACTATACACCATGACAAAGTAAGATTTATCCCAGATATGCCAACCTGTTACAACATATAAAAATCAATTAATATATCAAGAGGCTAAAAAGAAAAAAAATGATCATATCAATAAATACAGAAAAGGCATTTGAGGAATCAAACATGATAAAAAAACATTCAACAAACTAGGAATAGAGGGAAACTTAACTCAGCCTTATAAAGACTAAAGGCATCATACAGCTAATATAATTAATGGTGAGAAACTCAAAGCTCTCCCACTAAGATTAGGTACAATACAAGGATGATCCCTCTCACCACTCCTTTTCAACTGTGCACTGGAAATCCTTGCTAATGCAAAAGGAAAAGAGAAAATAAAAATTATACAAACTGGGAAGGAAGACATAAAACTGTCTTTGCTTGCAGATGACATGATTATTGATATACAAAAGCCAGAGAAATAAACAACAAAAAATCTTGCATCCATTAAGTGATTATAACAAGGTTGCAAAACACAAGGTTAATATACAAAAGTCAATAGTTTTTCTATCCAGCAGCAATGAACACTAGAATATAATATTAAAAATATAATACCATTTACAATAGCACCTCCCAAAAATGAAATACTTAAGGATAAATCTAACAAAATAGGAACAAGGTCAATATGAAGAAAACTATATAATTCTAATGAACAAAATCAAAGAAGAATTAAATAAATAGAGATATTCTATGTTTCTGGATAGGAAGATACAATATTGTCAAGATGTCATTTCTTCCCAATGATCTATAGATTCAATGCAATCCCAATCAAAATTCCAGCAAGTTATTTTGTGAATGTACATAAACTTATTCTAATGTGTATATGGAGAGGTAAAACCCAGAATTGCCAAAAGAATACTGAAGGGGAAGAACAAAGTTGTAGGAAAGTACTTTAATTCAAGACTTACTAATAAGCCACCGTCATCAAGGGAGTGTGGTATTAGCAAAAGAAGAGACAAATAGATCAATGAAATAGAATAGAAAGCCCATAAATAAACCTACCTAAATATAATCAACTGATATTTGACAAAGGAGCAAAGACAATACAATAGAGCAAAGAGAGTATCTTAAACAAATAGTGCTGTTATAAGTAGACATCGACATTCATTAAAAAATTAAAAATTAGGAGGGGAGGAGCAAGGTGGCGGAGGAGTAAGAGACCTAAATTTCATCTGGTCCCAGGAATTCAGCTAGATAGGGATCAAACCATTCTGAACACCTACGAACTCAACAGGAGATCAAAGAAAAGAATAGCAGCAATTCTATGAACAGAAAAGCGACCACTTTCTGTAAGGTAGGACATGTGTAGAAGTGAATCCATGGCAATATTTGGGAAGATAGGCCTTGGGGGGAGGGAGCCTCCCTCAGCTGGCTACTGGCAAGTGACAGAGCAGTGGAGCACAAAATCGTAACTTTTAGAAGTCTGCTCCACTGAGGGATGTCGCTCCAGTGGCTAAGTGGGGGCTGGAACCCTCGCTGGGACACTGTGGTCTCAGGACTCTCAGGGTCACAGAAAGACCAGGGGTGCGTGAGTGCAGCAGAGCTCCCAGGTATTGGAGTGGGGAAGCCAGCTGCAGAGACAGAGCCGAGGAATGGGCTCTCAACTCAGGGTTGCCATAAACTGTTATCTGTGGCATAGTCGGGCCACTGCTCTTCAAGCAGGGACCCAACAAGCAGCCGATCCGGGGAGACTCCCCTTCCTCCCCTGGAAGGAGTGGCACAGAGCCGGCAGAAGGAATCTGCTGGGTTTGGACACTCCAAACGGGGTTGTGTGCCAGAGACAGAAATGCTCGGTCACAGGCCAGGTGAGCATGGAATGTGGCCGGAAACCAGGGAGACAGGACTGACTGACTGCTTTTCTCTGAAGGCTTACTGAGGATTGGGGCACAGAGTTCTTGGCTCCTCCAGGGCCAGAGATTGGGAGGCTGCCATTTTCACTCTCATCCTCCAAAGCTGTACAGAAAGATTTCAGGGAACAAAAGCTACGGAGAGCAAACCCAAGCAGGTTACTTAGCCTGGCCCCTGGCAAGGGCTGTGCAATTCTGCCTCCAGCAAAGACAAATGAGCATCACGGCAATAGGCCCCTCCCCCAGAAGATCAGCAAGAACATCCAGCCAAGACCCAGTTTACCGATCAATGAGAACTGCAAAACCCCAGGGCTAAGGGAATACAGCACATAGAATTCATGACTTTTTCCCCATGATTCTTCTGTCTTTCAAAGTTAATTTTTAAATTTTTCTGTATTTTTTTCCACTTTTTTAGTTGAATTTTTCTTCTTTCCTTTTTCAACCAACATCTTATCAATTCCTTTTTTAAAATCTTTTTTTAATTTTCATTTTTAGTCATATTCTATCCCTTCATTGTATTTAACCTTATTTTTTTTGTGTGTGTATATATATATATATATAAGTTTTTCTTTCTTTAAAATTTTGGGATACAGTTTCTTCTAACAGACCAAAATATACCCTAAATCTAGTGTATGACGTTGTCCTAGTCTCCCGCCTGATCACATCTCTCCTTTTTTTTAATGTTTTTTCATTCTTTTTTCAACCAACTTATCAATTCCTTTTTAAAATCTTTTTTAATTTTCATCTTTATAGTCATATTCCATCCCTTCATTGTATTTACCCTTATTTTTGTATATATATTATAAGTTTGTCTTTCTTTAAAATTTTGGGAGGCAGTTTCTTCTAACAGACCAAAATATATCCAAACTCTAGTGTGTAGCTCTGTTCTATTCAACAGCACGACCATATTCTTTTTTTTTTTTTTTTTCCCTTTTCTTTTCCCCTTGTTTCGGGTCTCTTCTGATTTCTTTAGTGTATATTTTTCTGGGACATTGTTACCCTTTTAGCATTTTGTTGTCTCATTCATCTATTTTCCTCTGGACAAAATGACAACATGGAAAAACTCAACTCAAGAAAAAGAACAAGAGGCAGTACCAACTGCCAGGGACCTAATCAATACAGACATTAGTAAGATGTTGGAACTAGAGTTCAGAATGATGATTACAAAAATACTAGCTGGGCTTGAAAAAAGCACGGAAGATACTAGAGAATACCTTTCTGGAGAAATAAAAGAACTAAAATCTAACCAAGTCGAAATCAAAAAGGCTATTAATGAGGTGCAATAAAAAATGGAGGCTCTAACTGCTAGGATAAATGAGGCAGAAGAGAGAATTAATGATATAGAAGACCAAATGATGGAGAATAGAGAAGCTAAGAAAAAGAGAGATAAACAACTCCTGGATCACAAGGGGAGAATTCAGGAGATAAGTGATACCATAAAGTGAAACAACATTAGAATAATTGGGATCCCAGAAGAAGAAAGAGAAAGAGGGGCAGAAGTTATATTGGAGCAAATTATAGCACAGAGCTTCCCTAATTTGGGGAAGGAAACAGGCACCAAAGTCCAGAAGGCACAGAGAAATCCCCTCAAAATCAATAAAAATAGGTCAACACCCAGACATCTAAGTAAAACTCACAAGTCTCAGAGACAGAGAGAATCCTGAAAGCAGCTCAGGACAAGAGGTCTGTAACCTACAATGGTAGGAGCATTAGATTGGCAGCAGACCTATCCACAGAGACCTGGCAGGCCAGAAGGGACCGGCATGATATATTCAGAGCACTAAACGAGAAAAATATGCACCCAAGAATACTATATCCAGCTAGGCTATCACTGAAAATAGAAGGAGCAATAAAAAGCTTCCAGGACAAACAAAAACTAAAGGGATTTGCAAACACCAAACCAGCCCTACAAGAAATATTGAAAGGGGTCCTCTAAGCAAAGAAAGAGCCTAAAAGTAACAAAGACCAGGAAGGAACAGAGACAATATACAGTAACAGTCACCTTACAGGCAATACAATGACACTAAATTCATATCTTTCAATAGTTAACCTGAATGTAAATGGACTAAATGCCCCAATCAAAAGACACAGGGTATCAGATTGGAGAAAAAAACAAGATCCATCAATATGCTGTTTGCAAGAGACTTATTTTAGACCCAAAGACACCTCCAGATTTAAAGTGACAGGGTGGAAAACCATTTACCATGTTAATGGACATCAAAAGAAAGCTGGGGTGGCAATCCTTATATCAGACAAATTAGATTTTAAACCAAAGACTATAATAAAAGATGAGGGAGGACACTACATCACACTTAAAGGGTCTATTTTAAATGTCTATGCCCCTAACATGGCAGCCAATTATATAAGTCAATTAACAAAAAAATCAAAGATATACATCAACAATAATATAATAATAGTAGGGACTTTAACAACCCCTCACTGAAGTGGACAGATCATCTAAGCAAAAGATCAAAAAGGAAATAAAGACTTTAAATGACACACTGGACCAGATGGATTTCACAGATATATTCAGAACATTCCATCCCAAAGCAACAGAATACACATTCTTCTCTAGTGCCCATGGAACATTCTCCAGAATAGATCACATCCTGGGTCACAAATCAGGTCTCAACTGGTATCAAAAGATTGGGATCATTCCCTGCATGTTTTCGGACCACAATGCTTTGAAACTAGAACTCAATCACAAGAGGAAAGTTGGAAAGAACTCAAATACATGGAGGCTAAAGAGCATCCTACTAAAGAATGAATGGGTCAACCAGGAAATTAAAGAAGAATTTAAAAAATTCATGGAAACAAATGAAAATGAAAACACAACTGTTCAAAATCTTTGGGATGCAGCAAAGGCGGTCCTAAGAGGAAAGTATATAGCAATACAAGCCTTTCTCAAGAAACAAGAAAGGTCTCAAATACACAACTTAACCCTACACCTAAAGGAGCTGGAGAAAGAACAACAAATAAAGCCTAAACCCAGTAGGAGAAGAGAAATAATAAAGATCAGAGTAGAAATCAATGAAATAGAAACCAAAAGAACAGCAGAACAGATCAGCAAAACTAGGATCTGGTTCTTTAAAAGAATTAATAATATTGATAAACCCTGGGCCAGACTTACCAAAAAAAAAGAGGGGCGCCTGGGTGGCTCAGTTGTTAAGCATCTGCCTTCAGCTCAGGTCATGATCTCAGGGTCCTGGCATCAGGCCCTGCATCGGGCTCCCTGCTCAGCAGGAAGCCTGTTTCTCCCTCTCCCACTACCCCCTGCTTGTGTTCCCTCTCTCACTGTGTCTCTCTCTGTCAAATAAATAAATAAAATCTTTTAAAAAATAACAAAAATAAAGAAAAGAGAAAGGACCCAAATAAATAAGGCATGAATGAAAATGGAGAGATCACAACCAACACCAAAGAAATACAAACAATTATAAGAACATATTATGAGCAACTATATGACAGCAAATTAGATAATCTGGAAGACATGGATGCATTCTTAGAGATGTATAAACTACCAAAACTGAACCAGGGTGCAGCGTTGGTGGTATAGTGGTGAGCATAGCTGCCTTCCAAAACTGAACCAGGAAGAAATAGAAAACCTGAACAGACCCATAACCACCAAGGCAATTGAAGCAGTAATCAAAAATCTCCCAATAAACAAGAGCCTGGGACCAGATGGCTTCCCAGGGGAATTCTACCAAACTTTTAAAGAAGAATTAATACCTATTCTTCTGAAACTGTTCCAAAAAATAGAAATGGATGGAAAACTTCCAAACTCATTTTATGAGGCCAGCATTACCTTGATCCCAAAACCAAAGACCCCACCAAAAAGGAGAACTACAGACCAATATCCCTGATGAACATGGATGCAAAAATTCTCACCAAGATACTAGTCAATAGGATCCAACAGTACATTAAAAGGATTATTCACCATGACCAATTGTCTTTTATTCCTGGGCTGCAAGGTTGGGTCAACATCTGCAAATCAATCAATGTGATACACTATCTTAATAAAAGTGTGATACAATACAGTAATAAAAGAAAGAACAAGAACCATATGATCCTCCCAATAGATGCAGAAAAAGCATTTGACAAAGTACAGCATCCTTTCTTGATCAAAACTCTTCACAGTGTAGGGATCGAGTATACATACCTCAATATCATAAAAGCTACCTATGAAAACCCCACAGCAAGTATCATTCTCAATGGGGAAAAACTGAGAGCTCTTCCCCTAAGGTCAGGAAAACAGCAGGAATGTCCACTCTCACCACTGCTATTCAACATAGTACTGGAAATCCTAGCCTCAGCAATCAGACAACAAAAAGAAATAAAAGGCATCCAAAATTGGCAAGGAGGAAGTCAAACTTTCACTCTTTGCGGATGACATGATACTATATATAGAAAACCCAGAAGACTCCACCAAAAACCTGCTAGAACTGGTGAACGAATTCAGTAAAGCCGGAGGATACAAAATCAATATACAGAAATCATTTCTATATACCAATAATGAAGCATCAAGAGAAATTAAGCAATCAAACCCATTTATAATTGCACCCAAAACAATAAGATACCTAGGAATAAACCTAACCAAGAGGTAAAAGACCTGTACTCTGAAAAATATCAAACACCCCTGATGAAGGAAACTGAAGATGACACAAAGAAAAAAATGATCTCTTAAACCAAGAAAATACATGGATGAAACTTAAATGCATATTACTAAGTGAATGAAGCCAATCGGAAAGCTGTGCACTGTATGTTTCCAACATGGCATTCAGGAAAATGTAAAACTATGGCAATTTCTATAGTTTTCTATACATAGTATCATGTCATCGGCAAAGAATGAAAGTTTGACTTCTTCCTTGCCAGTTTTGGATGCCTTTTATTTCTTCTTGTTGTCTGATTGCTGAGGCTAGGATTTCCAGTATCATGTTAAATAAAGGGTAGTGAGAGTGGACATCCCTGTCTTCTTGTTGGCTGTAGAGGAAAAGCTCTGTAAAAAAGATCACTTGTTACCAAGAAATTGCTGGGATGATTTATCAAGATAAATCTACCATTTATTTACAAGTGAAAAGTAGTAAAGTGAAATGTAACCCTTTGTAGAAGAGTCTAAACTTTTAATAGTGTTCTTGTGGGTTATATCTAAAACACAAGTTACAACCTCCTCAAAGTCACCATAGAGAAAAATCTGACAGCAAGGTAAGCATTTATGGCTACGAGGTTCCAGTAGAGACAGATTTTTCTTCACTATTTTGCTAAAGTATTGCTAGGAAACCAGAGACTATTGTTGACACTGTTAAATGAAATACATACATTTCCCCAAGTATGGTTCCTCAAGTATGTTGACCTATCACATGTCATATATGAGACCTATAATAAAGGTGAATATTAAAATTCAAGAGAAATGTTCAATTTTTTACCTCAATAAATAGCATATTTTAAAAGTAACTTATAATTTGTTTTCCCAATTAAAATAAAAATGGTTTTATGTACTCATTCTATTTATTTTGTTTTTATCTTCAAGCTGCTTATCAGGGGTTGCAATTTGCATGTTATCCTCTAGTTATCTCTTTTATATGAGATAATTATGCCACACTTGTCCAAAAATTATATTTCTTTTTCCTATTTTCTTCAATATCTGAATTTTGTTAAGTATTTGAAACAATTTGTATTTAGATACAAATTTAGATACATTTATACTCTCACAGAGACCTTTCTTGTGATGAATTAAATTTTTTTGTAGTATTTCTGCTTCTCCAATATTTCTTCTACTTTACTTCCATTTACACATACCATTCAAAAATATTCATTGAGAACCTACTACATGTCATGCATTTTTCTAGGTACTAGGACCCATCACTGAACAAGCAGGCCAGAAACTGTCCTCCTGGAGAGTATATCCAGGGCCCACTTACAGTGGTATTAAGGCTAATACCATAATGTGATATGAAGGATTAATGTCCTATTTTGTTAATCAAATTATTTTCATTTCACTCATATCAAAGATGCACATCTCTTGATTCATGAGATTTCTGGAAATAAAGAACCATCAAGGAAAGAGAGAAATATTGGGGGAAATAAAATATTTTTTTCTAGTGTCTCTGAAATTCTGAAGGAGATGTTACAGGTATCATAAAGAATGCTTTAAATGGGGCTTTAACTGTATTATACCTGATAGATTTAATGCAAAAGAAATATACTTCAGTATAGAAAATAAATCTGGGGGTGCCTGGGTGGCTCAGTCAGTTAAGCAACTGCCTTTGGCTCAGGTCATTATCCCAGAGTCCTGGGATCGAGCCCAGCATCCAGCTCCATGCTCAGCGGGAAGCTGCTTCTCCCTCTCCCACTCCTCCTACTTGTGTTCCCTCTCTTGCTGTCTCTCTCTCTGTGTCAAATAAATAAATAAAATCTTGGAAAAAAAAAAAGAAAAGAAATCTGATTTGAGTAGCATTTCTTAACTCACCTCCTTTCTAAATGTGTTTTTTTTTAATGTTTCTCACAGGTCTTTTGCATACTACATTCACTTGATAGAGCTGTAAATGTTTCCTTATTATTATTTATCAACACTACACAAAGCTTTAGACATTTTAAGCATGAGAGGTAAATCTTACTCAAAATCTTGCTACACTTAAAAGTATGTACCCAAATGTTAAATGTTCTTTAGTTTTCTCAAGTTGTAATAGCTCCTCTCTTTCATTACTATCATATTTGTGTGGACAGTTTAACTTTTTTAGGTATTAGAGTTATTTAAATTATTTTCACATCCTAGAAACTAATATTTTGTTAGGGCAATGAAAATTAAGCAAGGTAGATTTTGTTGTCTATTTTTAACTTTATTTAAATTTAATTCAAATATTAAATTGTTTGATATATTAAAAAACATTTTTTGAAAATATAGGTTAGAGCATTTACTAACTTTTTCAAGATCTCTATATCAAACATGTTGCCAAGCTTATCATGTGCCAATTGTTTTTATTTGCACCTATTTCAGTAATTAGATGGTGATGAAAGAATAGCACAGTTTTATACTGAGAAACTGTGCAGGTATAGTTTGAGAAACTTTGACAAGTTTTCCTACCTACTTATTTTATAAAGCACATAGTATAATATTTATTTTTAAAGGAAACTTAATGACTTAAAGAGAGCAAAAAAAATGACTTAATTTGTAATTAAAGGAAACTTAATGACTTAATTATTGATAAAAAAGCTCATATCCTCTGAAGCAATAAAAAGTAGAAAATATTTCTTAGTAGAGAGAAATCATTTAATAATAAACACTTAACCATGTCTCACAGGTGTTGATATACAGAACTCTATTATACAAGTTGTATTTTTGCATGTTCGACTGTTCTTATGTACTCTGTAGTCAGGAAAGTGAAATTAAAGAGGTCATTCAGTAAAAGGGAATAATAGTGTTATCTTCATGTAGGATTATTGAAGAAAAAAGTGCTTTTCAAGAGGATCAAATGGAAGAATTATTGGCAAAGCAGTGGGCTTCAGCTGCTAGAGATATTGTCTTTTATCAGAGTATTTTTTTTATTATTATGTTATGTTAATCACCACACATTACATCATCAGTTTTTGATGTAGTGTTCCATGACTCATTGTTTGCATATAACACCCAGTGCTCCATGCAGACGTGCCGTCTTTAATATCCATCACCAAGCTAACCCATACCCCCACCCCCCTCCCTTCTAGAACCCTCAGATTGTTTCTCAGAGTCCATAGTCTCTCATGGCTCATCTCCCCCTCTGATTTCCCCCCCCTTCATTCTTCCCCTCCTGCTATCTTCTTTTTTTTTTAAACATATAATGTATTATTTGTTTCAGAGGTACAGGTTTAGATTTTGTTTATTTATTTGACAGAGAAAGAGATAAGGAGAGCAGAAACACAAGCAGGGGGAGTGGGAGAGGAAGAAGCAGGCTTCCCGCTGAGCAGGGAGCCCAATGTGGGGCTCAATCCCAGGACCCCGGGATCATGACCTGAGCAGAAGGCAGATGCTTAATGACTGAGCCACCCAGGCACCCCTATCACAGTATTTAGAAAAGAATATTTCTCATAAGAAATATTTCTTTGAAAAAGAAAATCATGTAGGAAATTTTATTCTGGGGTAAACATCATAGTAAATAAATAATGTTTTATAATTTTCCATGAAGTTACTTGTGTGTAATTTGTTATTTTTTAAGGAAAATTCTGAAATTGTATTTTGCATCCCTAAATAACTAGGAATTAAAAAGCTACAAAAATTTTGGAAGTTATATTTAATTAACTACCCATAATTTATTCTCATTGTACAAATACAAATGAGTAAAACATATATCCCTTAACTTCTCTCCAAATGTACTTCTACAATTCAAGAAAATCGTTAACAGGTAAGTAACTTTCAATTCTTATGTCTATGAATTTTTAAAACCATAAATTCATAGATAAGTATTTAGTTAGGATAAGGATTAGTTCGGGGCACCTGAGTGGCTCAGTCGTTAAGTGTCTGCCTTCAGCTCAGGTTATGATCCCAGAGTCCTGGGATCAAGCCCCACATCCGGCTCCTTGCTCTGCGGGAAGCGTGCTTCTCCCTCTCCCATTCCCCCTGCTTGTGTTCCCTCTCTCGCTGTGTCTCTCTATCAAATAAATGCATAAAATCTTTAAAAAAAAAAAAAAGATTAGTTCGCTTGTATTTCTCCTCTCAATAAATACGATCATTTTCTGAACCAAATTCATCAGTATGTCAATATTTTTCAAAATGTAACAATAGATCTTGAAGCTATTTCATTAGTACCTATGGATCCACATTAATGATTTTATCTCCTGAAAACAGGCAGTTATTTTGATAATAGAATTATATGGCACATATAAATCCAACCTATAAATCATAACAATGTTATCTTTAAATAATAAGTAATAGAACATACTTGGATAATACCCAGAAATCACATCATTTCACTCAACATGGAAAAAGGACATACTACCTAGACATACTTGTTTGTGGTGAGATCTGAAAAAAAAAAGACCTTCTCTGCATGACACCACTGTGCTTGGTGATACTAAAATACCTAATAAACAATTCATATCAATGAATTATTTATAAATATTGATTACTGTGTATAATTAGTTGAACAAAATGATAATTTAGAGTACTATAAATAATAATCTTATATATATTTTATTTTTATTTTTTATTTTTTTTTAAGATTTTATTTATTTATTTGACAGAGAGAGAGACAGCGAGAGAGGGAACACAAGCAGGGGGAGTGGGAGAGGGAGAAGCAGGCTTCCCGCGGAGCAGGGAGCCCGATGTGGGGCTCGATCCCAGGACCCTGGGATCATGACCTGAGTCGAAGGCAGACGCTTAATGACTGAGCCACCCAGGCGCCCCATCTTATATATATTTTAAATCATTTTCCCTTACTTATCCCTAGCTCTGAAATGACCAGTGGTTATGGTGTACCAATCACCTGATAATCTCATGAAGATTATCTTTCATTATAAAGCCCCAAGACTACATTTTATATGAATTGTGATTTAGAAATCAAAGTAAGGTGATATAAAATGTTATTTTTGTGTGTGTCTATAACACTTGAAATGCAATTTCTCAGATTTAAAAAATAATCAAGAAATACAGTATTAAAAACAAATGGACTAAACAAATGGTACTTACATCATTTTTTGTAGTGGTTTATACATAGGGGTGACTGTTTAATTCTTAAACATGATCATTTTAACAGTATCACAATATTTTGTAAACTATAGTCTTTTTTTAAACATTTTATTTATTTGAGAGAGAGAGAGAGCACAAGCAGGGGGAGCAGCAGAGGGAAAGGGAGAAGCAGACTCCCCACTGAGCAGGGAGCCTGATGCAGGACTCAATCCCAGGACCCTGGGATCATGACCTCAGCCGAAGGCAGACACTTAACCAACTGAGCCACCCAGGCATCCCTCCATATTCATTATTATAATGAATATTTTAATGACCAGTTAGTCCCATGCAAGTTTCTATTTAGTGTTTCATTAGCACTATTTTAAACACAAACACACACACAAGAAAATGTAGAAAATAAAGTTAAAATTTAAAATATAGTATGACGAAGGGCAAAACAAACAAAACTAACTACCATAATTGATATTTGACATATTGCTAATTTAGGAGAAAGCACTCTGAAAAAATATTGAAAATACTATTTTAGTGAAAAATAAAACCAGTATTTAAGGCAAAAAGATCATACAATGTATATTTTCCTTAAATACCTTATATTAGTTCCTGCTGGACAATTGGTCTTGCAAAAATTTTCTTTCTGATAATCATTGAGATGTATTAAGGATATATCTCTTATTTATAGTGGGGAATTTGTAGATATAAAATATGGGTTTTTTTTCAAATGTACATATGTTGAATGACTATTTTCTTCAAAAGGCTTCACGTGAAAAGCACTTGAGTCTTTGATAAAAGAAGTTGGTGTGGTGTCAAAAAGAACTGGGATTGAGTTTACAGGAAATGGAGGAAAAGGCACAGCTTGAGAAGCTGACCACAGGAAGTGGCAAACCAAATATAGCAAATTATATATAAGTCTAAAGTGTAATTAGGAATCTCTTCAGAACCAGGACCATGATTTGATGTCTTGGGGAAAAGCCTCAGAATATTCAGTTGAGAAGCATACAGGAGGCAAACTAGCAATAGGCATAGTTTTGAAAGATGTAAATGTATGTGAAAATCAGCAAGATAGTTCAGCTCTCCTGCAAGGAAACCTGATAATGTCCATCAGCAGTTTCAAGACCCCAATCAGTGATCAGACTTGAGACAGCAGTATCAGTAAGAGCAATTGGCAAAAAAATAATAACAACATATAAGAAATCTACATAGACGTTCTATCCTGTGACAGAATTAACTGTACTGAAAGGGTACAGAAACTAATGAAAGGGTTTAGGCCACAGATTGAGTTTACAAGATGGGGAGTTACAGGGGAAACACAGGGGTCTGGAAACTCTGTTTAGAGATGGCTAACAGACACATGAAAACATGCTCAATATCACTCATCATGAGGGAAATACAAGTAAAAACTACAATGAGATATCACCTCACACTCAGAATGACTAGAATTAACAACAAAAGAAATAACAAGTGTTGGTGAGGATGCAGAGAAAGGGGAACCCTCTTGCACTGTAGGTGGGAATGCAAACTGGTGCAGCCACTCTGGAAACCAGTACTGAGGTCCCTAAAAAAGTTAAATATAGAACTATAATCCAGCAATTGCACTACTAGGTATTTACCCAAAGGATACAAAAATACTGATTCAAACGGATGCATACACCCCAATGTTTATAGCAGCATTATCTACAATAGCCAAATTATGCAAAGAGCCTAAATGTCCCTCAACTGATTAATGGATAAAGACGTGGTTTATACATACAATGGAATATTATTCAAACATAAAAAAGGAATGCAATCTTGCCATTTGCAGTGACATGGATGCAGCTAGAGTGTATTATGCTAAGCAAAATAAGTCAGAGAAAATACCATATAACTTCACTCATATCTGAAATTTAAGAAATGAAACAGATGAACATGGGGGAAAAAGAGATAGGCAAACCATAAAACAGACTCTTAACTATAAAGAGCAAATTGAGGTTTGCTGGAGGGGAGGTGGGTAGGGGATGGGTTAAATAGGTGATGGGTATTAAGGAAGGCACTTGTGATGAGCACTGCATGTTATACGTAAGTGATGAATCACAAAATTCTACTCCTCAAACTAGTATTACACTGTATGTTTACTAACTGGAATTGAAATAAAAACTTAAAAAATACAAGAAATAAAATAGACAATTAAAAAAAAAGAAAATCGTTTAGGATTAGGTTTGAAGAACTTAACTTTAGAACCCATTAGAATTCTCGGCTAACTTTGTTAGTCTTCATCCTTAGTCATATATTTCTCAGGATGTGAAGAATAATTTTTCATAGAGTGCTGCCCTATTTGGGAGATTTTAGAAATACTTAAATGACCGTCTTATCCCTAGAGCCCTCTGTTCAACCATTTCCACATTCTCCCTCTTCCATACCCTACCAAACATAATTTAACTCTCCCAACACTTCCATAAAAATATAATAAACTTCCTTTCAGCATAATCTTCCTTTTGCAAGAACCTATGGAAAAATGTCATTTGCTTTAACTTCCAATCCTTCCTCTGCACACTTCTAAATAATTCTTTCTCCATTCTTTCACCATGCTGTTAGGAAGTGATGGACAATATAACCTATTTATGAAGACAGCTGTCCCTATAGATCCATGTTAGATAGTTTGGCATTGCTGGCCCTAACACAGTTGTTTCCTGGTTAGCTTTTCCATTCTCTGCAGCAATTATAAATCCCCAAAATGCTTCCTTTTGGCCATAATTAGTGTTAGTCAAATATTCGTGGTACTCTACTATTCCAGGCACAGGGCAGGACTGACTCTAGGGTAGATCTACATAAACATTCTGGACAGTAAAGTGTGAATAAAACATGGGCCAGCATATTTTATTGGTGGTTTGAGACCCTCCAGATCATCTCTCCTGTTACAGAATTGAACAGCATTTTAGATAAAGGCAGTTCTGTCAGGCTTGGTTCCTAAGTGTATACAGTGAACAGACCTCCCACTTGGCTCCCAAACAACCATAGATAAATAGCACTAATGACAAATACAACTTTCCCATATACAGACAAGGATATTTGTGCTTTGTTCCTTATTGAAGTAAGAACTAGTCCAGTCTGTCTGATTCCACCCTCCTTATATTTAGTTAAATAGAGAAATTAGAAACCATCGTATAAGAAACCCATTCAATTCTTGTTTGTCCCTGAAGCATCCAAACAAGTCTTTCCTTCTGAGTAAATTTAATTTCACCTGTGCTCTAGATTTTGTATGCTTAATTCTTATGGCAACCTCATTTTATTATCCTCTATCTTCTCTCTATAACCAATGCTTTCTACTATATTAAAATGATTGAGATTTTGTTTCTGGAACTCTTTTCCATTTCATTGGTCTATTGATCTATATTTGCACCAATGACGCATTCTTTCAATTATTCTAGATTTTGACATATCTTGCAAGATATGGTTAAGTAGTTAAGCAAATCTTCAAACATAGTTTTTTTCCCAGCCCCCCAAGATTTCCTCAGCCATTTTTGGACCTGGTAGTTCCATATGAATTTTAGAATCAGCTTGTCGATTTTTTTAAAGATTTATTTATTTGAAAGAGAGATAGAGACAAAGAGTGGGAAGGGAGGGACAAAGCGAGAAGGAGAAACAGACTCCCCACTGAGCAGGGAGCCTGATGAGGGGCTCTATCCTAGAACCCTGAGATCATGATCCGAGCGAACGCAGACACTTAACTGACTGAGCCACCCAGGCACCCCTCAGCTTGTCAATTTTGACAATGATTATGATTGAGATTAAGTTTCTAGTTTCATTAAAAATAAGTATCATTATATCATTGAGCTTTCTGATAGAAGAATATGATACATTCCTAGATTTGCTATGGACATCTTTATGTCATTAATTTTGTATAATTTTCAAGTAAGTGGTGTTGCAATTATTTTTATTAAATTAATTATAAGGTTTTGATGTTTTTGATACCACTGTAAATGGTAATATTTTTTATTTTTTTATATTTGTTCATTTGCACAATAACCTTTAATGTTTTCTAGTTTTTAATATAGAAGTACAGGGTCTTAAATTCTTACACAAGAGTTATTGCTATGTTTTTTGCTTATTTGTATGTGTTCTTGATGTCACTGTTATTGTATTCTTTTTAGATTTAAATTTCTGTTAGCCACTGCTATAAATAAGTGTAACCAAATTTTGTATATTATTAGCCTTGTGTATAGCAAATTTCTAAATTCACATAATAAATATCTTGTATTTAAATATATATATACCCAATTAGTTTCTCTAATTATATTGAAAATTTTACCTTTTCTTCTCAAATCTTTATTTTCCCTTTGCCTCACTAATGTCCAGTCCAAAGTTTAAAAGCAGTGGTGGTTGTAGTATTCCACGTCTCAAATACATGCTAACAAAGAAAGTTTTCAATAATGTCTAGTGACTCAGAGATATTCATCAGTGTTTGAGCCTCCTTTAGAGGCTGGAGATTTGCTATACAAATAATTAAATATTAAACCCATTCGTTAGTTTTCTTTATCTACTACTACCACAAAAAAGGAGAGTATCTTCCTACGTCATCAAAGATGCTCTCCGGATGTCCCACTTGGCTTTCATCTTCGTACCTACTACTGCTATTTTTTCCTAGACATTTAATAGAGTTTAGAACGGCCATTCCAATCATGTATCCTTATACTTATGTTCCCTCATCAACATTTCAAACTTCTGATGATACACTGCACCAGCAAGTATCTTTCATTCCACTGGTGAATCATCCAAATTCACCACTGGTGAAAGGTATCAATGCTGTCCTGACACTTTGTGCCTAGAATTATCTGTGTTACATCTACCACTAGTCTTAACTGTAACAAACAGTGGGTGAACCAGCTCCAAAACCCTACTACCATAGGTTGTTTTTTCTGTGGTGCAGACTCTGGGACAGACTCCAGTACATAAGATGTTTATTAAGAATTACCATTAGGGGGCACCTGGGTGGCTCAGTCGTTAAGCGTCTGCCTTCAGCTCAGGTCATGGCCCCAGAGTCCTGGGATTGAGCCCCGCATCGGGCTCCCTGCTCAACGGGAAGCCTGCTTCTCCCTCTCCCACTCCCCCTGCTTGTGTTCCCTCTCTCGCTGTCTCTCTCTGTCAGATAAATAAATAAAATCTTAAAAAAAAAAAAAAAAGAATTACCATTAGTATTCACAAATGTGGAGGGCAGTGAGGAAGGGAGGAATAAGCGAAAGGAGAACTTGAGCTTTGAGGAAGGCCCATCTGTCCCAGTGAACTCCAAAAGAAGCCTTGGAGCAGGAATATCTTGTCAGAGTTTTTTTCACATTAGAATGAAATAGCAGAACATTGATCAGGCTTTGCAAGTCAGCCTAGAGGTAGTTTTCTGCAGGTAAGGCAATCCTGAATAGACTCACAGCTTAAGAATGTTCCTCAACAACACTTACAGCTGTGTGCAAAATACCCTTCCATGAAGAAAGATCCAAACAATGGATGACATTGTTCAGCACACAATTCATCTTTTTGTGCAACGTTCTGAACAGATTTTGGTTCATCAACATTTTTAAATTAGTGAGAAAAAACAAACAAACCAAAAAAAAGCCCCAGAAAACAACAAAATACCTGCCCTCAAATTTCAGCTTCTTTTAGCATGACTTCTTAGCTTCTTTTCCTAGATAGCTTAATATATGGCAAATAGTTCAAGAGAAAAATGATTATATAATTATATCAGCCTCTCTTCTCTGTGCTTCTATTTTCCTCTCTGCGGTCTAAATTTCTCAATATCAGGCTGTCTTGGCAGCTCTCCAATATATTTTATAATTATGTGTATTTTTATGAATATATGCATTTCAATTGTTTTACTGAGAAATGGGACACATTGTCTGGTGTAAGATTCCATCATTGTCAAAAATAGACTTTTCCATTTTTTAAATGTATTAAAATTATCTGATAGTTTATTTTTATCACACACTTGTATGTCATCTATTATGTACCACCTACTAGGTAAAACATTTTTTTTAAGAGTCGGACTCTGATCCAATTGCATTAGCTTTTCCATTCTGGGAGGAAAGGATAAGTAGGAGCAAATGTGGAAAACAACAGGAGCTTTTAAACCCCCTTAAATGTTTATACTTAGAGAGACAAGTAAAAGTTGAATGATTTATACTCTAGAAATGGATTCTAATCTGAAATGGCATAGGATAACAATACATTATACTTGTTAAAACCATTTTAGTTTTTATAAATGGATTTTTTCATGCGTGCCAGATAATATTTTACTCCTTTATACCAGTAAGTTAAATTCAATCAGTTACCAAAGCCAAATACTGTCAGAAAAGGGAACTACTTGCATTCAAAAGGGAGGAAATATCTGGAGAAAGAAAAGCTATGAAACCTATACACTATATTTAATTAATGTTAGGTATTGGAAAACAAACAAACAAACAATTCCTTTGACATTGATTTACTATAGTGCCCACAAAACAAAGAGGATGACATTCCCTGTCAGAACTGATTTGGACTTGAATTGAGGAAAATAATACTAAGCCACAAAAGCAGAAAAAACTACTTGGATTTAGACATATGATAGCTGCCCTTACCCTTATGACCTTTAAAGAGTAAATTATATAGAAGGAATAGCTCAAAATTACCCTGACACATCATTCCCCGATGTAATTTGTTGGTGGAATATCATACTTGTATAATAAAAATAAAAATATCTCAAGTTCATTTGCCCTTCCAATCTAATACCAGATATAGTAATGTCATGGTAACATAGGTTCTCCTTGGAAATGGAAGTGAAATATATCTTTTCATATCATGTGCATTTTGAGGCAACATTATTGGTATACTTTAGTATATATACAATGCATTTAAGTGATTATGTAATTTTATGACATAATTAAGAAGCCATCAAGCTAACTTTGCATTTGATTTTGAAAAAAACTAAAAGGACTAAGCTGTTGAAAATACTCAGTTCATCAAGTATTGTGTCCAATGTAGTATTTACTAATCTTGTAATCTTATTATTGGTATACTGAATTTCACTTTTGAATCATATAAATATGAGAAAAACCTTACTTTCTTGCATTATTTACCTTTTCCCACAGGTCTGTTGAGACATAATTTTGGGTCTAACTTGTATCTCTAATATGAACAGAACTATAGCTTAAATTAGTTTTTGATAGTGAGTTATAAAGAATAAAGAAAATAAAATACACCTTTTTTTTTTTCATATTATACTCTACTATATCAAACGATTTGGGGATTAGGATAACCTGTTATTTTTACTGAAGCTAGATGTGGCCAGTCTATCACAATCTTGCCAACTGGAATTTGGTCCTGTTGGCCGGATACATTTTAAATTTCATTTCCATAGAAAAATTAAGAGCATATATTTCAAATTAAATTTCTGATAAAGTGAGAACTATTTTTTTAATATTTTGATTTTAAAATGCTAAAACATACAAAATTTTGATAATAATATTGCATCATTGCATCATAATTGTGCTCTTGCATGCTCTCTCTCTCTGTATATATGTATATGGTATTCTCTTACAGAGTGACAATAACATTATCCTTTTATATTTTTTTTTATTTTAAAGATTTTGTTTATTTACTTGAGAGAGAGAGAGTGCACAGTGAGGGGGCAGGGGCAGAGGAAGAGGAAGAATCAGACTCCCCACTGAGCAGGGTGCCTGAGGCGAGGCTTAGTCCAGGACCCTGAGATCATGACCTGAGCCAAAGGCAGCTGCTTAACTGATTGAGCCACCCAGGCACCCCTAACATTGTCTTTTTTCTAGATAATTAACAGCAATCCCAAAGTGAAATTTAATATATAGTTCATATTCAAATGTCTCCAAAAATATTTTATAATTTTTGTGTTTTTTCAAACTGAGATCTAATCAAGCTTTCTCTTTGCATCTTTCGTTATGTTTTTCAGGTCATTTTTAACATTGGTTTCCCCCTCCCCCCCAAAAAACACATTGATTTTATGAAAAAAATCAACTCAGTTTTCATGTAGAAGGTGATAATAAGCTCCAGATTTGTTCAATTGTTCTCATTGTGTCATTTACTGTGTTCTTCTATTCCCTGCAACATCTAAATTAGATTTAGAGACTTTTGGCTATATTCAGGATAAACTGTTGGTAAGAAATCCTAATAAGTGAAGATTTCTACTTAATACCATGTTACATCAGAAGACACTGAATGTCAATTTGTCTTAATCTTAGAGAGGATGTTTCATCACATTTAAGTTAGTGACAGCTAGATATATTCACTGTGAATGTCCATTTTCCATCTTTAATTAGTCATTAAGACATAAGGCCATAATCTGGGCGCCTGGGTGGCTCAGTTGGTTAAGCGACTGCCTTCGGCTCAGGTCATGACCCTGGAGTCCCGGGATCGAGTCCCGCATTGGGCTCCCTGCTCGGCAGGGAGTCTGCTTCTCCCTCTGACCCTCCTCCCTCCCCTGCTCTCTGTCTCTCATTCTCTCTGTCTCAAGTAAATAAATAAAATCTTAAAAAAAAAAAAAAGACATAAGGCCATAATCTGACAACATAAAATCACTTATGCCTCATGCTTTCTACTGATAATTTTTACCAAACAACCTTACCTGAATTATGATTTTACTGAGGTTTGTAAAATGGTGATTTCCAAGTCTTTTCTTCGTTTACCTTTTTTTAAATTTTTTATTGTTATGTAACAATACATGTTATTGTTACATACATGTCACCATACACCATGCATTACATCATTAGTTTTTGCTGTAGCGTTCCATGATTCATTGTTTGTGTATAACACCCAGTGCTCCATGCAGTACGTGCCCTCTTTAATACCCATCACCAGGCTAACCCATCCTCCCATCCCCCTCCCCTCTAGAACCCTCTGTTTATTTTTCAGAGTCCATCGTCTCTCATGGTTCATCTCCCCCTCCGATTCCCCCCCTTCATTTTTCCCCTCCTGCTATTTTTTTTTTTAATATGTTGTATTATTTGTTTCAGAGGTACAGATCTGTGATTCAACAATCTTGCACAATCCACAACGCTTACCAGAGCACATACCCTCCCCAGTGTCTATCACCCAGCCACCCCATCCCTCCCACCCCCCACCACTCCAGCAACCCTCAGTTTGTTTCCTGAGATTAAGAATTCCTCATATCAGTGAGGTCATATGATACATGTCTTTCTCTGATTGACTTATTTCGCTCAGCATAACACCTTCCAGTTCCATCCACGTCGTTGCAAATGGCAAGATCTCATTCCTTTTGATGGCTGTGTAATATTCCATTGTATATATGTACCACCTCTTCTTTATCCATTCATCTGTCGATGGGCATCTGGGCTCTTTCCATAGTCTGGCTATTGTGGACATTGCTGCTATAAACATCGGGATGCACATACCCCTTTGGATCCCTACATTTGTATCTTTGGGGTAAATACCCAGTAGTGCAATTGCTGGCTCATAGGGTAGTTCTATTTTCAACGTTTTGAGGAACCTCCATACAGTTTTCCAGAGTGGCTGCACCAGTCTGCATTCCCACCAACAGTGAAGGAGGGTTGCCCTTTCTCTGCATCCCCGCCAACATCTGTCGTTTCCTGACACGTTAATTTTAGCCATTCTGACTGGTGTGAGGTGGTATCTCATTGAGGTTTTGATTTGGATTTCCCCAATGCTGAGCGATGTTGAGCGCTTTTTCATGTGTCTGTTGGCCATTTGGATGTCTTCTTTGGAAAAATGTCTGTTCATGTCTTCTGCCCATTTCTTGATTGGATTCTTTGTTCTTTGGGTGTTGAGTTTGATGAGTTCTTTATAGATTTTGGATACTAGCCCTTTATCTGATATGTCATTTGCAAATATCTTCTCCCATTCTGTCGGTTGTCTTTTGGTTCTGTTGACTGTTTCCTTTGCTTTGCAAAAGATTTTTATCTTGATGAAGTCCTGATAGTTCATTTTTGCCCTTGCTTCCCTTGCCTTTGGCGATGTTTCTAGGAAGAAGTTGCTGTGGCTGAGGTTGAAGAAGTTGCTGCCTGTGTTCTCCTTTAGGATTTTGATGGACTCCTGACTCACATTTAGGTCTTTCAACCATTTTGAGTCTATTTTTGTGTGTGGTGTAAGGAAATGGTCCACTTTCATTCTTCTGCATATGGCTGTCCAATTTTCCCAACACCTTCTGTTGAAGAGACTGTCTTTTTTCCATTGGACATTCTTTCCTGCTTTGTCAAAGATTAGTTGACCATAGAGTTGAGGGTCCATTTCTGGGCTATCTATTCTGTTCCATTGATCTATGTGTCTGTTTTTGTGCCAGTACCATACTGTCTTGATGATGACAGCTTTGTAATAGAGCTGGAAGTCCGGAATCTTCCATTTACATTTACAACACCTATTATTCTGTAAGTCGTATCACTTAGGCTCATGGATTTTTTTTTTAATTTCAAAGTGTTAAAGTGAATTACATTAATAATCTCAATGCTCATAATATCCCAAATGTGCACTGTGGAGCCTCTTTAAACCTTCTCCTGTGTCTTTCTGATATCATTCTATGACTTTTTCTTTTTTGTTTTGCTTTATTTTGTTTGTTTGTTTCCATTATGGATCCAGTTTGCCTTGTAGTTTTTCTGCTCAGACTTAGCACCAGTCATTTCCCCAGGGAAAAATAACTCTTTGTAATAAGTAACAGTAATTAAACACAAATGGTGTTTAAACAAAATGGTATTTAAAGACAATGGTATTAAAACACAAAGATCTGGGTGCTATTCAATAATTACTACTAGAGTGTCACTGCTTTTAGGCCTTTTTAGCGTAACAAGGATGGGAATATGAGTTATACTACGGGCAATTCAAATCACAGGGCTTTGTCCTAATGAATTTTGTTTTATATTTCTGTAGTCACTATAAGAAAAATGAAAATAATACTTTCTATAATATAAATGTATATATTAAAATACATATGCATTTGTATATTTTTATATTAAGTTCAAAATTGCAATATGAATATTAGTAATGTAAATAAAGCTGGAAAGTAGAAGAAATTTTTGAACTTAGGTTATATGAAGCATATAGCATCAGAACATCATGTTCTAAATTGTTTAGAATAACCCTTCCTGGGCGCCTGGGTGGCTCAGTTGGTTAAGCGACTGCCTTCGGCTCAGGTCATGATCCTGGAGTCCCTGGATCGAGTCCCGCATCGGGCTCCCTGCTCAGCAAGGAATCTGCTTCTCCCTCTGACCCTCCCCCCTCTCATGTGCTCTCTCTCTCGTTCTCTCTGTCTCAAATAAAAAAAAAAAATCTTAAAAAAAAAAAAGAATAACCCTTCCTTTCTTTAATGTGGTTTTATTTTTTGTTGATACACATTTCAGTTTATTTGGTTTCCTTTTCATTTAATTGTATTCAATTCAATTTAAAATTTTAATATCTATGTCTATGTTAAATTATATAAAAATGAAATACTTAGGTTTTAGTACCTTCAGTAACCCCTCAGACTGTACCTATCCAATCAAGCTACAATTAGGCTGTTTCCAAGCGTCATGAATAATGCTATAATAAATAACTTTGTACATATGTTGTTTCCTATTTATATTTCTCTACAGATTGTTGGCTCATAGGATAAATGAATACATAATTTTTCAGATGTTTCCAACTTTTCATCTACAGAATTTATACTGAACTTCAACTGACAGTGAATGAAATTTCCTTTTCCCCATAGTCTTATCAACAGAGTGTGTTATGAGTTTTCAATATCAATTGCCAAACTCACAGGTCAGAAATGGCATCTCAGGGTAGTTTACTCAATGTCCAAATGAGTCAAGTAGTGCACAAAATTTTAGATATTAAGCTATAGGTTCAGAACTAAAATCTACATCGTTCCCGATTTTTTTTATTTTATGGTGCTTATTCTGATTAATGTTTTAAATGAAATTTCTTCTATTCCAAGTTAAAGAACCCTGATATGGGACAATGCTACCAACTCAATGTTAGTAGTTAAAGGAGATTCATAGAATTATTGAGCTGTTAATATTTCATAATGGATCTCTACTTTAAACCTGTATCCCTAAAGTTGCTAAATTATGACCACACAAGAAACCAACGTGAGTAGGCACCCATATCATTGGACCATATATCTGCTACTTATATCACACATTTATATTGAAGATTAAAATGAAGAAAACTTCCATTAATGTTTACTTACTAAGAATGACTGTTCCAAACAATCATATTATAGCCATATTATATCCAAAATAAAATTGTAATGCAGAATTAAATACAATAAAAAAATAAGCCTCTGCTAGTTACATAATCTTCAGAGGGTCTAGCATGGAATGATGAAGCTGAGACTGGATCAGAGATCTGTTTTTAATTCTTACATTCTTTCTCAAAACTACAGTTGTGGGTAAATATGATACTGGTAAATTCAAAATGATAAGATTCTGATCTTTCATTTAAATTTTCCCATGATAAAAAGTAGATAAGCGTATTTTTTTTTAAATCCACATTTAGGACCTATAATACAATAAGATTTTAAAAATCACCAAACCCAAACAATGATAAGTAATTATGTAGTTAAATTATCCTGCATGACTATAAAACAAGGATGAGCAGCATAGTGACCTTCTATTCCCATGAGGCAGCATCCATCTCCAGTCAGGCACTTGGGGGCAGTAGTGTTCCTCTCATCCTGTGTTGTCCTAAGAATTCATTGTGTTTTGCTTTGTTTTGTTAGGGTTTTTTTCACACTGATGAACTTTACATTATAATAACCGATCACTTTTATGTCTTTCCCTGATATAGATAAACCTTACATATTTATTATGAAATAAAAAAGGCAACCTATTCATTTAATCTTTGCACCAAAATACTGCTTTACTTATGGCACAAATGCAGGAACTAATTCTGTAGGTGATTTAGAAGGGAACAATAAAAATTTCCCATGCACATGGAAGAAAAAAAACCCATAAATTTTAAAAATGTACAATAAAACCTAACATCAGATCATGAAGAAAATTGAAAGTTACTTAGTCACAAAAATATGAAATTGCGAGACAACTTTAACTATATAACAAGGAGTGTGGTACTAGGTAAAACTAGGTAAAAGTGATGAAAATACAGAAAATATATTAATTTTAATTCCATTTGGCAAATAATATTTAACACGTTTTCCCAATTTTAAATAATTTAAAAGTTACTTTTAAAAGTAATATTGTATAAATCATTTTAAAAACACAGTATTTTATTTCATATGTATGCAAAGTTAAATAAGGAAGTGGAATTATAGAATTTTTTTCACATAAATTTTGTCCAGCATAACTCTTGTGTGTTTGATACTTAAAATTTTTTATTTCTCTATTTCCATTTTTATTTTATTTTTAGTTCTACTCTTCACTTATTGAGGATTAAAAATGAAATACTAACATTTGAAAGAAAATTATGTTGTAAATATTTAAATAAACAAATCTATAATAGAACTGGCACTAATTGATAGAAACTACCAATGTTTTATGGATACCTCAAAAATACTCAGTCATTATACTTAGAATTATATTTTCCTCTCTGGTTTCTGCTCTACGAATTGAGAAGGAAACATACATTTTTTTTTTTTTTCTGTTTTTTTTTTTTAATGTTATTAGCATTAGTAGGGCGCCTGGGTGGCTCAGTTGGCTAAGCGACTGCTTTCGGCTCAGGTCATGATCCTGGAGTCCCTGGATCGAGTCCCGCATCGGGCTCCCTGCTCGGCAGGGAGTCTGCTTCTCCCTCTGGCCCTCCCCCCTCTCATGTGCTCTTTCTCTCTCATTCTCTCTGTCTCAAATAAATAAATAAAATCTTTAAAAAAAAAATGTTATTAGCACTAGTAATCTCAACACAGAAATACACATGCTGTCATCATTAAAAATAAACAATGTTGAGTGGTTAAAATATAAATGACAAATCACTTTGTAAAAGTTCTCAGAGTCTTATCTTCATATGGTGTATTATTTTTCTGATAGCTCCAACTTCGCACTATTTTCAGGTGCTTCACAGGTACAATTTGCTCACTAACATTCTGTAAGCTTTAAAGGGCTGGCAACCTCTCATACAAGTACAAAGGATATATATAACAGTAATGGTTTGAACTGCTGTAAATGGATGGCATTCAAGTGGGTCAAACAATATTTAACAGCTAGCATTATATCCAGATATCTAGAAGAGTGTATCTTCCCTACCTTTGAAAATGGGTAAAGGTCATTATTTTCAGGCCAAAGAGAACTTGAGAAATGTCTCAGTAAATGTGAACGGTGATGGATTCAAACAAACAAACTCTGTTCTCCAAGAGTCCTAAATCCTATTTCTCTATAATCCATGATGTAAATCACTATAAATGATCATCTCCCTTGACCATCCCATATATCCCGCTGACTGATTTTCCAAACACAGCTAAAATTTCTACATAACTTCCTTACTGAAATAGAAGAAATGTTAACCATTGTCTGATAATGAGCCTCTGGGAAAAACAAAAACAAAAAGCCATAAAATTGAAGCAAACAAAATGAGAGAATTATCTATGAGTTCAATTCCTAATTACTCTCCAAATCAGAGTAATGGCCCCTTGTAATCTCTTTTCCTGTTATCACTGCATACATCAGTGTCAGACCCACCCATGAACATTCATGACAAGAACAAGAATTAAATGTTAGATGCAAGGGGCACCTGGGTGGCTCAGTTAGTTAAGCAACTGCCTTCGGCTCAGGTGGTGATCCTGGGGTCCCGGGATCGAGCCCTGCATCGGGCTCCTTGCTCGGCAGGAAGCCTGCTTCTCCCTCTTCCACTCCCTCTGCTTGTGTTACCTCTCTCACTGTCTCTCTCTCTCTATTAAATAATAAATAAAATCTTAAAAAAAAAAAACTAAATGTTAGATGCAATACATCAGCTGCCACAATATACAGAGAGATAGTTCTCCTGACTCTGATAATGTTCTTAATTTGATAACATAAAGAGAAGACTTTTACCCAAAGATTATATGTTCTGTTGGCTTAAGCGAAAAAAATAGTTGGGTTAGTTACCCTTGTTTTCTCCACAGGCATGGGAAAAAAACATTTAGACATAAAATAACTGGTTTTATCTGTTTAACCATGAACAACAGATTTTGTTAAATTCTTATAACAGAATTGAAGTGTATATTAATATTCTGAATATGCAATCTGATATACTGACTTCTCTATTACTGTGCTATCATCTAATTTCAGAGGCCTCTGCCCTGCCAGTTTAAGTGGAGAAAATTCTTTCCAATATGTACATAGCAGAATTTAGTGGTTGACTTCTTACAAGATGGAAGAATGGAGTGTTGAAGATGGACAACACTCTTGCTACAAACACACAGAGATTCTGACGAAATCATGACCTAAAAAAGATGGAATCCTGAAAAAATTAAAGAAAAAATACAGGAATGAAATATGAACTGAAAAAAAAAATAAAGAGAGGTATTTGGGGTTGATATGACATAAAACAGAAAATTCAGATCTGTATATAGACAATAAGGGCTAAGTGCTAGTGTTTTAATGCCTATTCAGGCACAGGAGGCCAATGATATAGCTAAATTTCAAAATATTCATTACCAAACAATACAAAGGGCAAATAAATCATTATTAAGAAGGGGCAAAAATATGGACTGAATATAAATATAATAAATCAAATGAGAATTAAAAATGAAAACTTCATTTAAAAATTCAATTATCGTATCTTGAGTCTGCAAACTTTAAAGTTCTATGATGCCTTCAAACATGTATGTTTAAATTTTCTTCCAGCTTTTCCAGTGACTTCCAGGTTTCCTGTCATTGTGGGAATAAAAACTAATGCAAACTTTTGTATTTCCCAATGTACAACCTTGCAAGGGATTTTCTTAGCTACAGTCAATCTGGGTAAGTTTCATAAACGATTATCTAAATAATTTGAATCATCATTTCCAAGGATACATTCAACCTAAGGTTGGAGCTTATGTACTGGATATATAAGCATTTTACATGTGGTCTACACATGAAGCTACATGGGTAATGGAGTTGTCCACACTGTTTACACAATCACCCTCTTATTTTAAGTGGATGTCTTTTTTTTTTTTTTTTTTTTAGGATTTTATTTATTGATTTGAGAGAGAGAGAGAGAAGGAGCAGGAAGGAGCAAAGGAAGAGGAAGAAGCAGACTCCCTGCTGAGCAGGGAGCCAGATGTGGGCCTCTATCCTGGGACTCCCAGGATCATGACCTGAGCCAAAGGCAGAGGCTTAACTGACTGAGCCACCCAGGCGCCCTTAAGTGGATTTCAAAGAGCACTGCACCAACAATGGTTTTGAACCGCTCTCAATAACATCATCATTCCAATAAGGTTATGGTCAGACACATTTTGACTCATTTCAAGGGTAAAGATTTAATCCAAGGTACAAGTGAGTATTCCACCACATGTCTAAAATCACAGACAATAGCTTCAAAATACAATGCAAAGATGAGTTTGAATTGATTAATAGGTCCATGTCACTAATTAAAAGTATTATAGAAATTAGACAACTTCAAAGTTATTAGCAATTAGCATATTTTTTATGTAGTTTTAACTGTTCAGTAATCAATGAGGGTATAATCACCTCATATAATGTTAACTTTATATGTTAATATATTAATTTTCAAGTGTAAGAGGAAGGCACATAACTAAAATTAGCTATGCATAAAGGATTATGACTATTCCTATTAGAAGGTCTAGTGGGTATACTATCTTTAGAATAATTAATTTTATAAATTTGATGGAGCTCTGTTTCTCCATTTGTAGGCCTTGCTACTTTTATTTTGTTGATTTTATTCTACAGAAATCTTATTCATTACTGACAGCATTTCCAGACTTACATGATCCATTCTTAAAGTTGGCAATATCAAAGAAGCAAGATTTTCTTTCTCTGACTTTAGAATGTAGCATAATAGCCCTGCCTTCTCTGGCTGCCTTACACATACCCACATAGACCACATGGAAAAGGCTTGAACCACAGCTAGAATCTTGGTAGAATAACTTATGATCCTCCTAGAACAGGAGAAGACAGAAGGCCTGTGAGAAGCAACTCAAAAACCATCTCGTACTTCCCTCCGTATCATCTGTGAGGCTATCATGAAACAATTTTTCACCACATCCCAGATTCTGATGTGGTATGGGGCTCTCTGTCCCACCCCCACCTCAGAATAAAGCTTTAGTATATAAAACCACTTAGCATGTAGTCTAGAATGGGTTCCTCGGTGATGGGGTATCAAGCAACCAGTGTAGTCTACCTCTTTTCTTTTCGTGTCATCCTTTTTTTTTTTTTTAAGATTTTATTTATTTATTTGACAGAGAGAGACAGTGAGAGAGGGAACACAAGCAGGGGGAGTGGGAGAGGGAGAAGCAGGCTTCCCGCCGAGCAGGGAGCCCGATGCGGGGCTCCATCCCAGGACCCTGGGATCATGAACTGAGTAGAAGGCAGACGCTTAACGACTGAGCCACCCAGGCATACCTTGTGTCATCCTTTTTTGTATGGGACAAGAGACTTAGGGAGCTGGCACCTTAGGCTTATCTTTCTTTTCACTGCCTATGTAAACAATAAACGGTCTAAAGCAATAATAAGGTTTTTTTAAATATATCTTTACCAGTCACATCAGTCAGGCCTTGGTCTTAGCTTGTCTTATGTGTACTTCACACAAAAATCAAATGACCATGCAGGCTGTTATGGAAAAAGAAAAACTTTTCATGATGTGGAAGAGATATTTAAAAACTATAGAAGGTGGAAATATTAAATTGTAACTAAGATACATCTTAACCAAATATACCTTTATCTTTTTTGAACTTTTTGAAAGATCCCAGATACTTCTTTTATAAGCATTTTCTATTGCTAATGTAACAAATTAGCACAAATTTATGGCTTAATACAACACAAATTTACTGCCTTTAGGACTCATATGGTTAGATTTGTCCCATCCAGATAAGGATAATCCAGGATAACGTCCCCATTTCACAATGTTTAATGTAGTAATATCTACAAAGTCCCTTTTGCCATGTAAGGTAACAGTCACAGGTTCTAGAGATCAGGCTGTAGACATCTTTGGGAGGGCACCTTTACTCTTGCCATCAGAAATTGCTGACAGAAGTACTCAATTGTTTAAAAAAAATTTGTAGCTATGCTTGCTAAACTTGGAATGATAGTGGGAGAGGATACAATTAAAATTGAGCCCACATTCCCAGAAGCCATGGTAAAAACACAGAGTTAGTATGAGCAGTTGCTAGCTGAAACCATGAAAATCAAAATATCATGGTCATCATGAAAGGCAGAAGAGCAGATGGACCATTCAGAACCCAGAGAGTGGTCTAAAATGCAGATTTTGACGGAAATTATATGGCTCCCAAGATGAAATCAATAGGCAGCTAAGTAACTAAACCACAGGCTACCAAGTAGCTGGCAAAACTCAGATTTTATAATTGAAAACATCTGGGTCACCAAGTGAACCACAAAGCTCTAAAAATCATGACCCTGTCCTGTTTCATACCCATGCAAAAAATCCAAGCACTCTGAAAAAAAAGGTTAGGTGGGTCTCCTAAGGAATTTTTTTCTTGCATCATACATATTGGCAGGAAACACTGATCTGATCCTTCCCCAAAGGAAACTGTCACTCACTAACCAAGTAACTGACTCCAAATTAACCCCAGTTCCAGCATGTGACCTTAATCCACTAGGCTGAATAAAGCCTTATCAGGTAATAAATGGAGTTATTACTGAAGACTCCATCTTCACCAAAGTTGTCCTTAATCAATCTATGCATATTTACTCATTCCCTGAGGCCAGCCACACACCAAACTACGTCACATTATGATATCCACAGAAAATGACAAAAATGGTATTGCATTTAAGGTTGAAAGAATAACGGTTCATGTAGCCATAGGTAACAAGCTGGGAGTACTGGCTTCCAAAGACTCTACTCCACAGGACATTATTACACGGCCACAGCAAACCAGAGTGTTGGGGCACAATAGCTGTAAGATTCTGCTTCAGAAAATACCTGGAACTGATATATTCAGCACAAGCAGAACCCTGAAATTGGCAACCTTCAACCATGTTGTAATAAACCTCATGGTAGAAATGTGTAATATCACATGTCATGCCTGTAACAAACAACCACCACCTCTGCTAAATGTATGTCACCAGCAGAGCTGATATTCATTTGGTATAGGTTATATAATGTTCTAATCGCCTGTATCCATTTTGATTTGTCAGCATCAATTTGAATGTTTAGTGCCTATACTTAACCTTGAATTGAATACATTTAACATCAGCCACGGTACAAGATATGGAAGACACAGGTGTTTTGATTCCTTACACATCCCATTTAATTATTTTTGACTAAATAAAATAAAAATTTAAAGTGACAGGGCTTGAGAATAACACTGCAAATGTTAATCAAGTCATGTCTTCCATTGAGATGTAGCCCTGAGCACATTCTCTTTATTAGAGCAAACTAATATAATCCTGAAAGTTGGAATACTATTGTTAATCTGGTCAATGTAGGTTTCTCTATAGCAGGTGTGAAAACACAAAAAAACTCATTTAAAATGAAGTCAGGGAGCCACGAAGGGGGAGCTCTCACACACTACCATTTGCTATATGAAGTATATTTCCTGCTCCTCAGCAGGAAGAAGCTTACTTTACACACCCCAGCAGGAGGAAGGAAGAATTTCTTCTTGCCCAACAATAACTCCACCAACAAGAACTCAGCAAAACAGCCCCTCCCAGCTTTTTCCTTCCCCCTATAAAAACAAGCCCCTTTCCTCTGCTCTCCAGACTTGCCTGTGGTTTACCATAGTTGGCTTGTCCTGAATTGCAATTCCTCTGCTATTCCCAAATAAATGTGCTTGCTGGTAAAAGAGCTGGCTTTTTGGGGGGGGGTGGGGGGAGGTCAATTCAGGGGTCTGCAAACTATAGTTGTGGGACAACCTGACCTGCTGTCTGTTTTTGAAAATAAAGTTTTATTGGAACACAGCAAAATCCATTCATTCACATACTGTCCATAGCTGCTCTTGTATTGCATTGGTAGACGCAAGTATTTGCAAGAGTCTTCATGGCTCACAAGATTTAAAATACTTACTCTAGTTTCGGACAGAATGAATGTGTCAATCTCTGGTTTATATCAACAAGCAGAAAGGAATAGAATATTGCTTTCACCAGGCAAGAATTAAAGTGTCTTTTTATTGTTTTTTTTTTTTTTTTCAGAAATACAGATTTGTTTCTCTTCCCCAAATAATTCACAGAGATTCCTACCATCTTATCATTGTAAATGATACCACATTGGATTCTTCTATTGATGACACCATGCTGATGTAACTGGGAAAAGGGGAATAGCTGGCACTTTAGATGTTTTTATAGTTCACTTGCATGGCCCAGGGTGCAAATGTAGTGTCAGAAAGGCAGAACTCTGCCATTTCAATGTAGAGTCTTATTGGCATCCTGAAAAAGAGAAACTTCTCTGGTTGATCCAGGATACAAAACCCATATTAAACAGATTTATGAAACTCATTTGGTATACTGAGATACTATATAAAGTTTGCAGCAATCTGTTATTTTAATTATCTTACTAGTCAGTCTAAACACAAATATCAGATTACTTTGGCTTGGAGAATACTAGCATAGGTATTGTAGAAGAATAAGTAAATTGATAATTACATGAAAAGTGCTGTGGAGGACTTAGAAAGAAATTAAAAACTTCCAACCTCAAGGAATTCTATACAAGCAATTTATTCTACAAAATAAAATAAAAACTGGGAGATTCAAATAATATGGATGCTCTTTACTCTCACACTAGTTACTATTGGCACATAAAATCCCAACCCTTGTCTATTACTCCACAATGTTTAACAATGTGTAACAGGACATACCACAGATAGCAACCCTAAGCTTAGATATGTTGGATGCTCATATACTGGAGTTAGAAGAAAAGTTGCTAACTAGACCATAAACTGGAAATCTCACATTTATGTGGACATATCTTAGAAGTCAGCGCATCAAATTGTGAGCAGTAGGAAGCTATTGTGCCAGATGACAATCAATGACCAAATACTCTTATTACATTCCACTCATCAATCTCAGTATCTTGATGCAAGCTGAGGATCCCAGAACAGGATATAAAGTTGGACAGTGGAAATAAAGTAAAAATCCCTGGACTGTTTTGTTGTTGTTGTTGTTAAACAACCACCAAGCTTAGGTTAATGCTGAAATAAAATGTTGCTATTAAAGAATACAGAACATATTTTCTATACAATTGAAATCATGGTCCATAAAATACCTAGCCAAAATATATTCATTTGAAATTCTGACTATGGATGACTATTAGGCCAGAGTTATTTTTTTTATTCTTATGTTAATCTCCATACATTACATCATTAGTTTTAGATGAAGTGTTCCATGATTTATTGTTTGTGCATAACACCCAGTGCTCCATGCAGAATGTGCCCTCCTCAATACCCACCACCAGGCTAACCCATCCTCCCACCCCTCTCCCCTCTAGAACCCTGTATGTTTTTCAGAGTCCATCGTCTCTCATGGTGGCCAGAGTTATTTTAAATAAAAATAATTAAATGAGATCCTGATTCTGTTACCAACAAAATAGATCCATTAATTCTGGTTTATACTTCAGTGACTATAACATGACCATCAGAATTGGAATGTGAACAATTTATGATGCAACATATGTTTGATTTGACAAATTTAGTATCTGTGGCTTTTGCTATTGTCCACTGACCATGGGTGTCTATGATATAAAACATTTCAAGTATATAAAATGAAACCAGATGGCTAGCAAAGGAGGGTAACAAAAATTTGAGCATTGGCTTTGCAACTTAATGTGACATTATTCCTCACAACTAATCAACTATATCCATTTACTAGGAAAATGTTACATTAGTTTATGTGTGTATATATATATATATTAGTTTATATATATGTGTATATATATATATATTAGGTTCTCCTGAGAAACTCTAGAATTTTGGTTTTAATCATCTCAACTATTCAGTTTCTTATAAACTTGGGTAGAAAGCTATCAAAGTCCCATTTACAAACTGCTAAAATTTAAGGTAGGTTCTATTTAGACAGCATAAGGTCTTGTTTCTTCTATCCTTATATCAAGAATGCCTAGATATCCTTAAACTCATATAAAGTGAGCCTGCACTGTTAACTTTCTGTTTACCCAGGTCTTGTCTCTGTTTCCTGATGACTCAACCAGTTTCCATTTGACAACTGAAAACTAACAGAGACATTGTGTTAGGGCTAACCTTTTCCAGAATTTTTCCCTAGGATTTAGAGAATCAAAATCTTTACCCTTATTTTTTTGCCCTGCTAAAAAACAGACTGATCATAGAACCATGATGCAGCTAAATGCCTAATATGAAGAAATGCCACTCCTTAGTACACTTGTTATAGTTACGCTATCCTCATCAGAGTAAAAGAAGGCATGATCTTTCCACTTACGGAAAAAAAAAAAAAATGGCTCCAATGTATCTTTAGTTTGCACTGAAATCTAGATTAATGGTCATTCCCTAGCAAGCTAGATCACAGATCAGTTTTGTTTCCCCAGCCCAAATTCCACTTTCTTTCTTTTCTTCTTTCTTTCCTTTCTCCTTCCTTCCTTCCTTCCTTTTTTCCTTCCTTCCTTCCTTCTCCTTCCTTCCTTCCTTCTCCTTCCTTCCTTCCTTCCTTCCTTCCTTCCTTCCTTCCTTCCTTCCTTCCTTCCTTCCTTCCTTTTTTCCTTCATCATTCTCCTTTACACACCAGGTCCAACATTTATCTACTCATCTTCTTCTCAGATGTCATTATCTAGTAGCCTTATGAGGTCATCTTATATAACACAGGATATAGTTGTTTAGAATTAACCACAAGTTCTTTAGTAAAGGCTTCATAATCTACTCACAACTGATTTTCCAAGTCTAAACTTTGACCTTGCTACTTTAGACCTCTGCCATTCCCCTTTCATCCAATAAGACTCTCATTAAATCTCCAAAATAAAACCCAAATTATGTCCCTCCTGGAATATTGATATCATATGTTGATTTTGACACCAGGACAATTAGTAGTCAAGCCTTCTCAATGAACTCATCTCTTTGTAATAATTACACATCTGTTATGGCCCTTTTATTGTTTTATGGTTATGTTACTTCTAAAAGTGTATACACACACACACACACAATAAAAAAAGTAGGAATATTAAAGAGAAATTGTAACCCTTAACCTGGTAGGTAGATCAAGTTTACAGAATATGTTTTTTCTTAACTAGCAGAATTTATGTTTGACCACTTCATAAAGAAATGTACAAATCTTTCTCTCTGATGCTTTTAAGCAATCACAGCTCAGTTAGTAAATCTACATTAATAATACTTTCCTGGACAATACTCAACTCAGGCCACATAGTCATATATGTGCTGGCTAGATTCTTATTTAGATTTCTGCCAGTCAATCATTTTTTATATAACAGTCTGAAGCAAATCTACTTTAACTCAAAGCCTTTATTTTGGCACATTATTTTTCTTCTCTGGTTTGATTTCTACATCTGGTTTCTTCTCCTGAGCTTTACACTTACACTGTGAAGACCAATAACTGAGGAAGTTCTTCCATTATCATTTAAGTTTGTTTATCAAAGACAACTTGAATAGACCAGTACTTAAGACAGTTAATGGCTATTGAGCATCTATCATTAAAATAGACCTTAGGCTTCACAGATGAGCTAACTTGCAAAGAAGAGATCTTTTCTATGCTAGTCCATAGAAAAATATGGAAAGCTCACCAACTTATTTTAGAAAGCCAACACAACCTAGCAAGACCCAAGAAAGGCAGCATATGCTTGTGTACATGCGTGAACACACAAACTCCAGACCAATTTTATGTGTGACCATAGAAGCAAACATCTAAATATAACAGCACATGCATTCCCACAGTATGTTAAAAGAATAAGCAGCAAGGATTATTCTAGAAATCCAAGGATAATTCAACATTAGGAAATCTATCAACATACTTCAGTGCATCAATTATTGAAGGAGAAAAAACAAGAGAGTTTATAAATACGGAACTAAAAACATCTGAAAAATTCATCACTCCTTATAAGACTTCTAAACAGAAGGAAACTGCCTAATTGTGACTTTTAAATTCTTAATTTGAATATCGGACTAGACAGCAGGTGGAGGAAATATTTATGGAGAACATTTTGGGGACACCTGGTGGAAAGGAAAGGAAAGGAGAGGAGAGGAGAGGAGAGGAGAGGAAAGGAAAGGAAAAGAGAGGAGAAGAAAAGAGAGGAGAGGAGAGGAGAGGAGAGGGGAGGGGAGGGGAGGGGAGGGGAGGAGAGGAGAGGAGAGGAGAGGAGAGGAGAGGAGAGGAGAGGAGAGGAGAGGAGAGGAGAGGAGAGGAAAGGAAAGGAAAGGAAAAGAGAGGAGAGGAGAGAAGAGGATAGGAGATAAGAAAAAAAGAGAAAAGAAAAGAAAAAAGAAAAGAGGGGTGCCTGGGTGGCTCAGTCATTAAGCGTCTGCCTTCGGCTCAGGTCATGATCCCAGGGTCCTGGGATGGAGCCCTGCATCGCGCTCCCTGCTCAGCGGGAAGCCTGCTTCTTCCTCTCCCACTCACCCTGCTTGTGTTACCTCTCTCACTGTCTCTCTCTCTGTCAAATAAATAAATAAAATCTTTAAAAAAAAAAAAAGAAAAGAAAAGGTTGTTTATGTCTGAGATCTAGTGTTCCCTGTCTCGGTTAATTCTGACTAAATCATGTGAGCTAAAGCTGTGAAATGTAAGCTAATTTAATAAAAGCGCATTTAAAAAGTGAAATCGATATATCATTTATTCATAATTTTGTAATTGATAACTTTGCAACCAAGTACTTATTTCTCCTAGCTTCACTTTATAAGACATACAATTTTTAATACATGTGGCAGTTTAAAACAACACAAATCTTTATCTCATTGTTCTCATGAGTCAGGAGTCAGTTGGCATAGTTGAACTGTGTCCTCTTCTTGGGGCCTCACCAGACTATGGCCAAGGAGTCAAGCAGACTATATTCTCCCTATAAGCTTGTTTAGGGAATACTGTGCCTCCAAGCTCACTTAGGTTATTGGCAGCATTCATTTCCATGCAGCTCTATGGCTGAAGGCCCTGGATTCTTACTGATCATTGGCTAGAGGTTGATCAGCTCCAAGAGGTTAACACAGTTCTTCTTTTTTTTTTTTTATTGTTATGTTAGTCACCATACAATACATCATTAGTTTTGATGTAGTGTTTCATGATTCATTGTTTGCGTATAACACCCAGTGCTCCATGCAGTATGCGCCCTCTTTAATACCCATCACCAGACTAACCCATCCTCCCACCCCCCTCCTCTCTAGAACCCTCAGTTTGTTTCTCAGAGACCATAGTCTCTCAGGTTCATCTCCCCCTCCAATTCCCCCCCCCCTTCATTTTTCCCTTCATACTATCTTCTTCTTCTTCTTCTTTTTTTTAAACATATAATGTATTATTTGTTTCAGAGGTATAGGTCTGTGACTCATCAGTCTTACACAATTCACAGCACTCACCATAGCACATATCCTCCCTAGGAGGTTAACACAGTTCTTGCCACATGGCTGTCTCTGAAGCCCTTTTATAATATGGCAGCTTACTTTTTCAAAACCAGTAAGAGTTTTGAAACTTCCCTTCAGGAAGACCCACTCACACTATGAAAGTGTTCTATTCTATCCAGGATAATGTCCTATTTGAGTAAGTATAAATCAACTGGTCTGGGATCTTAATTATATCTGCAAGATCTTTACATCTCTATCAAATAAAGTAACCTTATCACTGGAATGACATTCCATCATTTTTATGGGTCTCACCCATACTGAAGGGGACCATCTTAGAATTCTGCCTACCACAGAGGATTTAAAATATTTAAGCAAATTAACATCAAATAGACTTGAAACTTAAAACCGTAACACCTGTGTTAAATACTCACCTAGACCTATAGGCAGGATAGTAAACCTCTCTGAAACTCAGTTTCTTAATTTCAGAAATTAGAAGTCTAGATCAAATGAACACAAATGTCACTATTTGTCTTAGATTGTGTTATTTGACACTTAGGAATATAATCTTAGTAACTTGGACAACTTGCTTCCCAATTATACTGTATAAATATGGTGGAACTACATTTACCTTCAGTAAATATTATGGTTCCTTGAATCAAAGGGCACATCACTAAGACAGAACATAATCTCTTAATGCAACGTGGCAGTTCACACAATGAGTTATTTCTCATTTTTAAATATCAAATTGTATTTGAAATCAGTTTCTTTCTTCAAACTGCAGAAAGTCTTAATCTGAACTGACCAATGTTAAGATATAAGTTATGGAGCAATTTTTTCAAGTGTTAAAAATCATAGCAGTAAAACTCTTCTAATGTGTTAACTTAGCAACTGAAAGTCAATTAAATCTATATAATGCTTGAGGTTTTCTCTATATTACAATGATCTTGCAACAGATTACATGTTAATTGCATTTAAAGACAAGAAAAGATGAGCTGCATTTCCCACATTTTATAGTACATTTTATTTTTCTTAATAATCCTCAGTTTAATCACACAGGTATATACCTATATTGCATATCTCTCTCTATATGTGCATATATTATGTATATACAAAAAGATATAAATCTATTTTATCTATTAGATTGAAGACACTTAAAATAATGAATATACTATCAAAATATAAAGAAATATTGGCAGCACTTGCAAAATTAATATATTTCATGGGTAAAACATCTAAGTTGTATGTGTGTGTTTAAACCAAGTATAGCTGGTAATTTAATGCATGTTTCCCCAGAGTGAAATAATAAAAACAACAGTAAATGAAAGGAATTTCAAGTGGCTGCTAGCCAAATCCAGCTGCTATCTATGCCTCCCCAGGTCTTCTGCCCAGAGTCAAAGGAAGGTCCCCCTCAAAACTCAAGGTCATTACTCGAGCTATTATCCCATTTTCTCCTGCAGCATTGATTTTTCTCTTTATAAATTCATTCCTATCTTCCCACAAATATCCTGTAAACTTTCCCACATTGAAAACATCAGTTCTTATTTCCTCTTCCTCTACCAGCTATGTCCTTGTTCTCAGCTTCCCTTTAAAACAAAATGCTTTGAATTCCCAGATTTTAATCCTTCTCATTCTCCACTCAAACCACTCTGGTCATGCTTTTCTTCTGACACTGCTGCAAGTCACTTACTTTAATGTGCAATTTTCCAGGCCCCATATTACCTGATCAATCACTAGTATTTGGTGTAGATGCGTACTGTCCTTGTATTTTCTTCTCTTCACTTCCAGGACAGCATGTTCTCTTGGTTTTAATTTCATCTTAATGTACCTTCTTTCTCCATCTCCTTTACCATTCCCTCCTCTTTTGCCAAACATTTGTATGTTGGAATACCATCAAACCTCGGGCCCCTCCAATGCTGAAAATAATGTGGTCCATTGACCCCATGGATTTAAATAGCCAAATGTATAGCTTCATCTTAAATCTTTCCAACTCCAATGGCTTATTGACCATAAACATTATATGGCTGATAGTCACCTCAAATTTCACATTTTCAAAACTGACCCTATAATCTTTACTCTCATAACCTGTACCAAATGAAAAATATCTTTTTCATTTGTCTTAGCGTGAATAACCATGGTATTGACATGAAGGTAATTTATTTAGAAGTGTGATCCCACACAGCATGACTGCAGAACAGGAGAACTGCACTGGATAGGCTGAGATTTAACCAGAGGCAGTACCTAGAACTATGTGGGAAGACGGAGCCCATCATATTGTGGGGCCCATGTAGAGTCTTCATCATGTTCCATGTTCTCAGGAAAAGAGAATCATGGCTAGAGAGCGCCTGCTCTCCCAAAGGCTAAATCATGCTTTCACTTGGTTTTTGAAGATTTATTTAGTTAGTTTTGAGAGGGAGAGACAGAGAGAGGGAGGGAGGGAGAGCGAGCATGAGTGGGAGGAGAGGCAGAGGGAGAGAGAGAATCTCAAGCAGACTCCCCACTGAGTGTGCCCGATGCAGGGCTCAATCCCACAACCCTGAGATCATGACCTGAGCCAAAATCAAAAGCCAACCCTTAACCGATGGAGCCACCCAGGCACCCCTTCACTTGGTTTTTGAATGTTTCTCTGTGGCAAATGTTCTCTGACAGGTAATACCCTGAAACATAAAGATATACATACTTTGTTTCCATTCACATGTTCCTATATCCATGTTTCTCCCACAGAAGTCCTTGTCTCAGAATGGCCAGTCACTCTCCTTCAGTACTTTGGTCAAGCAGCTGTGCCCCTTGCCACTCTTAAGTTCTGTCTGCCCTTGTTCCATACAAAGTGAATATTGCAGTCCCTTGCACACAGCATGAGTTTTATGTCACATCTTAAAGATTTTTTTAATGCAATGGCAGTCTATTTATTGTTAGCCTCAACGTATTGTTTTGAACCTTCTAAACAAGAAGTACAATTTTTCCTCCTCCTTCGGTTGTTCATGCAGAACCCTCATGAGGCTGTAGATTTGAGAAGAAGATGTATCAATACTACAGAGAGAAATGCCACAGGAGTCTGGGATACCTGACTGGCCTGCCATAAATTAGATGGCTTATAAACAACAGAAATATATTTCTCACAGTTCAGAAGTCTGGCAAGTCCAGAATCACAATGCTGGCAGACTCAGCGTCTGGTGAGAGCCTGTTTCTGGTTCATAATGGCTATCTTCTTGCTGTGTCCTCACATGGTGGAAAGAGTGAGGGAACTCCCTGGGACTTCTATCATAAAGGCACTAATCTTCATGAGGGGTACACCTTCATGACCTAATCACTTCCTAAAGTCCCCACATCGTTACCTTGGGGGTTAGGATTTTAGCATGTAAAGAATGGAGACACCAACATCCAGACCACAGCACTGATCATATAATTTAACTGAGCCAACTGATCTGGTTAAGTCTGATCCTCACTGTATCATTTCCTAAGATAGATCACTGCTGTACTTTCCTGACATTATGACTCAGGAGATCTGATAACTCCCTGCTCATGATGGACTTCAGGTCTCCCATAGTCAAGCATTTAGTTTCTATTAAGGCCCAGAAATGAACCAGGTAATATTATATTTTCAAAACGGATTATTTCTCTACCAAAATAAAAACATGACCTTTCTCCCTCTAGTGTCTTCTTTGAAATTGTTTTGTTGTCTTACCAGGGACTTTGGTACTGTATTCTTACACAACACAAATACGTCTGGCACCAATGGCTCAGGGATATCATGTGGCCTAGGTAGTAGGGTAGGTGGAAGCTACTTCCTACCTTCAAGAGAGTTATTTTTTTGCTTTGGGATCCATTCAAAATTGGCAGCCTTTCATCAGAAGTGAAAAAAAATGTAGATAGTATTCCCAAGAATGGTATTCATTAACCAATGCAGAGTTTCTTAGTGTTAGGTATACAGTCCAACGTTTTTCTTAGAGGAAATGTTACAGAATGGCCCAAATCATTGATAGTCTAAAATACTTTACCAGTTCAGAAGAGTTTTTTCTTCTTCCACCTTGACAAACATGTATCTTAATAGGAATATTTTATAACTGCTACATTCTGTTTGCTATTTCTAATTAGCATGGTGGCATCATTATAGTGAAGAGTGTGGATATTGTGCAGAATGTCAAAATTTTAAGACCTATTTTCTGTGGAGAGCAAAAGAATTAATAGAGTTTCACAGCATGATTACAAATGTGTGCTGCTCTTCTTTGCACATAAAAGTGAACTATTTTTAATCTCATGATGGATATTTAAAAGAATGCATCTGTCAGATCAATAATCATATACTGAGTAGATTTGTTCTAGTAAAGATACCACTTCCAACACAAGATGCCTAACTGAAGCCATCACATAGATAAGTTTCTGATACTGTACCCACATATACCACAGTCATCTTGCCTGTGCAGGAGCCTGACACAGGGATGGAGTGAGATGCAATAGGGTCCACCACCCTGAAACCTTAATGTTTATGGTTGTTGTCCCAATACGATTTACAATTCCCTTCCTAGGTTGCGGTGAAACGACTGGTCTTCCAAATGGATCCCTCCTTCCATAATGGCTTCTCAGATCTGGGAACCAATGTGAGGATTCTGACGTTGTTAAGTATCTGTGGCACCTACTCACTGGAGACTGAAAAATAACTCTGGAATGAATCCATGGACTCACTGGACCCACTCTAAGGTAAACTTGACTCAAACACCACTGCATACCCACCATCTATCTGTTCCTTTTTTTTTTTTTTTTTTAGATTATTTCTTTCTTTATTGGAGAGAGACAGAGAGAGTGAGCACAAGCAGGGGCGAGAGGCAGAGAAGGAGAAGCAGACTCCCCGCTGAGCAGGGAGCTCGATGCGGAGCTCGATCCCAGGACCCTGGGATCATGACATGACCCGAAGGCAGACGCTTAACTGACTGAGCCACCCAGGCGCCCTCTGTTCCTATTTTTTTTTTTTTTAAGATTTTATTTATTTATTTGAGAGAGAGAATGAGAGACAGAGAGCACGAGAGGGAGGAGGGTCAGAGGGAGAAGCAGACTCCCCGCTGAGCAGGGAGCCCAATGCGGGACTCGATCCAGGGACTCCAGGATCATGACCTGAGCCGAAGGCAGTCGCTTAACCGACTGAGCCACCCAGGCGCCCCCTCTGTTCCTATTTTAAACGCAGGAATCTGATGGGGTTTGGGGCCACCGGGTATTATTGTTAGTTCAGATTCTGTATCTAGTTCTTAAAAACTACTATTAAGTATATAATATAATATTTTTCTTCAGGGTTACCCTTCTAAATAGCTGAAGATCCCTCTGAGGAAAAATCATGTTGTTGTTTTATTTGTGTAATACACTTAGAGCGGCATTACATTGTCCTTCCTCAAGAAACCAGTTCTTCTCAGGCGCCTGGGTGGCTCAGTTGGTTAAGCGACTGCCTTCGGCTCAGGTCATGATCCTGGGGTCCCGGGATCGAGTCCCGCATCGGGCTCCCTGCTCGGCGGGGGGTCTGCTTCTCCCTCTGACCCGCTCCCCTCTCATACTGTTTCTCTCTCTCTCTCTCAAATAAATAAATAAATAAAATCTTAAAAAAAAAAAAAAAAAAGGAAGAAACCAGTTCTTCTCTTCAAATAACAGGCTCTGGATCTCTGACCATCGTTTTCGTAATGCCGTACTAGATCTGGTCCATTTATTACTGCTTCGGTATGTTGGACTACTGCCTCCCTGGCTAACTCTCTTCCAGCCACACTGTGCCCAAGCAGTTTCTTGAGTGAGCCGGGACAAGCTTCTATCTTAAGGCAATGACACTATTCTTCTCCCTTGAATTTTTTCCCAAAGATATCCACATGCCTCTCATTTTTGTCAATTTCTGACTCAAATATTAAACTTCAAATAAAGCCAACTCTAATCGTTCCATATAAAACTGAAGACTTATCTCCAGGCCAACCATCCCTGATCCTCATTACCTTGTTTATTATTTTCCATAGCATGCATCAATCACCTACTCATATATTATTGACTTATTTATTAGGTTTAATTCTCTATACTCCTTTACTATTATACAATTTCCATGAAGGAAGAGATCCTGTTTCTTTTGTCTATGTCCATATACCAAGTGCACTGATACAATGATATACAAAGCTATATCCCAAGGACTGATAAAAAGAGCTTAGAACAAACAGGTCCTCAATATACAGTTGTTAAATAAAATAACTACATTTTATTTGACTTGTAGTGGTTTATTTTCCTGTATTAATAAATTTGTGCCTTTTAGTCAGGATTGCCATTGTCCATTTACTGTGACTACAACCAGGTCCCTTCTTCATTCTAAGCAGCTATTATTTTACTTGCATTTAAAATCATTTAAATATATAAAGCCTAATTTATAACATCCTTATTATAAAAACAAACTTGTTTAACTGAAATTGGAATACTTTTATGGATATAAAATATTGGATTTTTGGAATTTCAAGTAGATAAAGGAAATTCTTGGATAATAAGACTATAAAGAAGAAAGGTCAAGTTTTGACAACAGAAATTTTGCATCAAAATGGTCTGTATTTATCATTTGTGAATCCCAAGTACATAAACCAGAAATTTGGGACCTTTAAATTATACAATATTCCAATATGTATATGTAAAAATAAGAAAACTATTTTTATTTTATGTGAAGATTCTCCATTCATATGATCTATGAAAGTGCTCTCCATTCCCAGATCACTTTTCAGTACATCAATGCATTTATGATGATGTTACACAAAAAATTCTTTTTCCACCTCCATGGTGAGGATAATAATCTTGGGCTTAGGGACATGCAATAGTACCCTCAGATATTAGTCCTGCCTTAGTGATAAGAAGGCAAAAAAAATATTTTACAAAAATAAGATTAGAATATTGATAACTGAATAAGTATAGAATGAAAAGAATACATGTATAACAGAAAAAAGCTATTTGTCAAATCATCAGTCATTGAACTCTAAAAGAATTTAGATTCTTAAGTGGGAAAACTTCCAAAGCCCAGAATAGAAAGCATCATCTTTATTTCCACTGTAACTTTTCCCTAATCTATTTTTTTCTATTTCTTCTCTAAATTCTCCCCCAAATGTGGGTAGAGGAAAAAAAGAAAGAAACTATAAATTTGTAATATCTGACACCATATAATTTACAAAACAAAAAGAAGGAATCTGAACTTCTTTATTCCAATAGAAAAAGTTGTCCTTGAGAGTATATTTGTGTGCTGTGGTGAAGGAGGGGTAGTAATAGAAAGGGAAGGACCAAAACAGAGGATTTCAGGAAGTGTGATAATCAGGGGAAGAGGAGGAAGATGGCTATTCTGTTTGGAATAACCTTTTAAACCCTAGAGCACATCCATGGAAGTCACTTTCAAAAGGCCCAGGCACTTATGTCTCATAGTGAAAAAAAAAAAAAAAAAAGAGGACTCTATATTAAAAGTGCTACAGACATGGACATTTTCTTACTCCTGACATCTAACTGTATCCATTATTCTACTTTGGGATCCAGTCCTTTAAAATTTATTTACATTCATTGACTTGTTAATGTCTAGTGGATTCCAGTATATTTTTGGTTCATATATGAGAGTGAAAGTATTTGGACATTTTCAGGTGTCTGTAGCCATCTGACAGTCATCTTTAACATACATGAAATGGACATGAAATGGTAGAAGATAGCTACCTACAGATGATGATCTGGAAACACCTGGTGTGCAAAATTCTTAATTATTCTATTTCTAGAGGATACGTAAAAATGCCCTAACTGCAACTAAGAAGGAAGACCCGTCACCTGTGTTATAAAATAAAATATACAGAGCCACTTGCCATACATTGTACTTTTGTGTATTCATTTCACTTGTGTGAGAGGACCTTCCTCAATTTTGCTATTTAAGAAAATCCTACTGAACATTCCACGCTCATTTCAAATGCCATCTTCCTCACTAGAATAACTGAATTTATGAGCTCATTGAAGGTGAGACTCACTCATTCATATAATTGTGTACTCATAACAAATAGTTGGTATATATTTGTGTCATGATTCAGTAAGACATTCTTGCATTTCTGTCTTAATTAACTGTTATGGTCTACCTACTGCCACAGAAATGTTCTGATAACAATGAGAAAAATTTGCATTCTCTTTCATATATTAGATTAAACTTGCCCTTTTCTCCTCTTTATCCCAATCACTTTGATAAAAAAAAAATATTGTGCCAATGTTTTCTGTGTTTTTAAAATTATTTCTTTGTGTAAACATTGTGGATATTGCATACATACACATATGCACACACAGACACATTTCCTATTACCAAATGTCTATTTCAACCTAGTTAAGCTCCTATTAAAAGCTAATGGCTCCAGGGCACCTGGGTGGCTCAGTGGGTTAAGCCACTGACTCTTGGTTTCAGCTCAGGTCATGATCTCAATGTTGTGAGATCAAGCCCCACACCAGGCTCCCATGCTCAGCACAAAGTCTGCTTGAGAATCTCTCTTTGCTCCTCCCCCCATTCACTTACCCTCTCCCCCACTCTCTGAATGAATAAAATCTTTTAAAAAAATTAAAAAATAAAAGCTAATGGCTTTAATAGGCCAGGTGGTCTAACCCTAAAGTTATGTTTTTGTTTCATGTTGCCTCCCTGCTTACCATATTTTTTTTTCTATAGAATACCACCTATAAAATTTTCAGGATGAGAACATAAAAATCTATGTGATTAACTCATATAGAAAACTTTAATTGTCTCATTCTCCCTCCACCCAGGGAAATCTGTTTGCTACTACGTTTTGAAATGCAGGGCATGACAGAGAACTCCACAGTTGTTCTATACAAATTCTGTAAAACGTTAAGAAGATTAAAAAAAAAAAAAAAACACTGAAAAATTATTTGCTTAAGCATTGGTTATGATAAGAAAAATACTCAAAACTATACTAATACATATTTTTAAAGTAACTTAGAAGAACTAACGCTCAAAACAGGTTTTATACTCTTCCGTGTATCTATTTCTCAACCACTAACACGTAATCACACCTAGAAGGGTATATGCTCCATGATATAGCAATTCTTTAAGACCACAAGAATGTCAGGATCTTAGCACAGACGATCAAAAACAACCTTCACACAGTAGAATGCTGTCAGTTATTACCTATGTGCATTTGGAAAAGTTAGTTGACTAACTTTCCCTAGTTTCCTTAGTTTTCTAAGATGAGGCTAATAAATGCCTAGCCTGCTTGGATATAGTTATTATTAAATAAGTTTTCTAACACATTTGAAACAGAAAAAAAATACCCATTTTTTTAAAAATAGCAAATTCAAATATTTCATACAGTGTTGAATTAAAATAGACAAACTGAATGCTACCTACTTGTTTGGGTAGCAGCAGGTCCCTTTACATCAGCATCAGGAGTGATAGATTAGTAATAACTAAGTCTCTGAAATTAGAGCACTCTTACAAGAAAATATGTGAACGTGTCATATTTTGTGAAACAATGCAGTCCAAATCTTTGTCTCATCCTTAAATGTTACTTGCAATAGGAAATTCAATTTTTGAAATGATTCATAGGAGATCATATAGTTTTAAAGACACATTCTCTACCTTTGTGTCCATTGAGAGAGAATGACTGGGAAATTTAAGAGTGTGTTTTTCTCTGGGTTTCAAGAGGTCATCTTTCAGGTTGATTTTAGGTTCTGTAACATGGTGATAACAGCCTGTCTGAGTTGATGTGTCTACATTGATTTTCCTTTGGGTAAGCCACATACATATTGTGTGAAGTGAGGGTCCTTAGAGCACCTTCCTGCACTTTTGAACAAATCACTGTTATTTTGGAAAAGAAAAATGAGTCATAAGACTTGTATCACCAAAACTCTGAAAATGTTACCACTTTTTAAAATCTTTGCTTTGATCGGGTACTTTGACAATGAACATCAGAAAATTTTAAAGTTAAAGAGATATATTTAGATTCTTTAAGATTCTACATTTGTGGATTTTGCAGTGGAAGAACAAATGTCCTACAAACATAAGGAGAAGTAAAAATTATATTAGCCTTTAAGATGAATGAAAAAAAAAAAACCCTGAATTTAAAACACTCCTTATGATTAGAACCTAACTTTTGGAATATTGTGACAAAATATATTCTTGCGTATTTGGTATATGTGGTTTTATTTTTACTGTTGATTTTCCTCAAAAAACTAAGCGAGAAGAGGGATAGTTTTTGATATCTACATAGAAACAACCAAAACACTGTATACCTGGGTCACAAGGTGCAGGTACTATTGTTCAACAATCAAGAAAACTAAAAGGAAATAGTAGGGATAAAAATACCAACACCACTGAGGCCCATCATTTGGAGCTCATAAGAACAGGCTTCTCAGAACACACAAAAGAGACAAAGCTTTTGTTCAAAAAGAGCTAAAGCTCTCCATCTTTTCCCGTAGCCAGTACTTTCTCTGTGTGGTGTGGGAGTACATAATGTTTTAGAATCATTAAAGCAATGGAAATGTGAACGCGTCCTTTTGGAATTCTAGGAAAGTATCCTTCCTGCACTATAAAATTACCTTATTCATTATCATTCAGTGACTATATATAGATCTCACACAAAATCCTTCTGGGGATGTTAAACTGAAAAGCATTTTGGTAATATCATATGAGTCCATTAACATCAGAGAAATCTGTGCTTATATATTTATTTTATTTTCCTTTATTTCTAACTATCTCTTCAGTAATATTCTTTCTCCTATGAATTACTTCAAACTGGAGTTCTGGGATTTTCCTTTGGATAATTCTTTGGATAATTCTCTTTTTTTTGGATAATTCTCTAATATATCTGTAAAATTGTGATTATCGACACCAAAATTGTGGTTTTATAATAAATTCTGCACTGTGGCAACGACTTTAAAATAACATTTCCAATTGAAAAAGCATTTTCTCTAGGTTAACATATAACTGATATTTGGCTTTTACTGATATTCTCAAGCTTTCATTTAGTTAGGTAAGCTTTTCAAGAGTGTCTTCATTTGAATTCTGCTTGTGCCATTATTTAAAGTACTAGGCTTAGTTTTCAGGTATTTTCTTTTTTTTTTTTTTTTTAAGATTTTATTTATTTATTTATTTATTTGAGAGAGAGAAACAGCATGAGAGAGGATAGGGTCAGAGGGAGAAGCAGGCTCCCCGCCGAGCCGGGAGCCCGATGCGGGACTCGATCCCAGGACTCCGGGATCATGACCTGAGCCGAAGGCAGTCGCTCAACCAACTGAGCCACCCAGGTGCCCTTCAGGTATTTTCATTAAAGATCATGAAGAGCGTGAAAAAAGGTCAAGTGAAGGAACTGTAAGAAAGAGAAAGTATTAACAAAAATTTCCTAAGTGAAGCCCACTTTTTTACTTTTTTATTAATATTCTCCTGTAGAAGCTCTATCTTATTTGGTATTATATATGAAAATAAATAATTAATACTATCTTCATAATTAAAATATTACCATAAAGTTTCCACATTTTTTATCATTATCTTTAATTAATTTTACAAACCACCATTTTTATCTAACTCTAAGAAAACTTAAAAATGTAGCTAATTTCATCAATAAGTGATTTTCTGACATACTATAATATATTAGTAACAAAGGAAACAAACAAAAAATAAACCTTCAATCTTCAGGAGTATCCAAGCACTGTCCATCCCAAATACATACTTAAAAAAAAAAAAATCATCTTTGCAGATAAAGGAAAATCATACCTAGACAATCAGAAAAAAAAATCCAAAGAATAAACCAAAACAGCTTTCTCTAAGCAAAATAAACACAGAATGAAAAACAACAACAAAAAACAAAAGGATGTTTACACTAGTTACCATTACTGATAAGGATAGATATGATTTATTAAAACCTAGTATATCAGATATAGTTCTGGACACTTAGATTAGTTCTTCAAATTTTACTGGATGCTTATAATAGACATTATGTTAGATGTCAAACATGAAACTAAACCAAACAGAATTTCCAACTTGACACTAATGAAAATATAACTGGTGACACATAATAATCTACTGTAATAAACTCCAATATACAATATTAAATGCTCTATGAGCATATAAGTGGTCATTTAGCCCATGACGAGGTATCAGATGAGGTCTGTAGGGTAAGTATCAGGGAAAGTGAATGTATGGGGGTGCCAGGGATGGAGACAAGGGGAAAAAAAGTTTCCAGATGAAGGAAAACAATGTAAGAAGTGGGAAGTCCTATGAAGGGTTTGAGATTTTGCCCCACTTACAAGCTAACAAATTAGTCTACTGTGATATCATAATGGTTAAAAAAAGGGCACACAACTCCTGGATCAGGAAAAAAAAAAGAGGACCTTATTATAGCAAAGCAAACAGCATGAGCTCCATGCTCATGTTCTTTCACCTCACCTCTTAAAGTCCATGGGGGAGAGGGCCCCAGGGACGCTACTCATGCAATGGGGTCACATGACAGCTGAGGAACCCAAGCTTGGAACACTTCCGTCTTTTGGTAGGAGATATAAACCATCTACCAAACTTTCGCCCCTGAGAGAGATACTATCTTTATTATACTGGACAGCAAACAGAATTGCCCTCTGTTCTGGAGGCAGATATTGTAGCTTCCCAGGATATTCACTACATAATCTTTTTTTTTTTTTAAAGATTTTATTTATTTATTTGACAGAGAGAGACACAGCGAGAGAGGGAACACAAGCAGGGGGAGTGGAGAGGGAGAAGCAGGCTTCCCGTGGAGCAGGGAGCCCGATGCGGGGCTCGATTCCAGGACCCCAAGATCATGACCTGAGCCGAAGGCAGACGCCCAATGACTGAGCCACCCAGGTGCCCCTTCACTACATAATCTTGAGAAGTTAGTCCATAAAAGGTAGTGAGTGTCTCTGTTTGCAAGATGTGCAAGACAAGGAGACTATGCTTTGGTATAGTTTATATAAATATCAGAGATGTCTTTTCCTGGAAGTTTGAAATACTTTATCCATGAATATATCTGAATTTATCCCTTTAGGCTAGAGCCTGGAAAACAGTACTTTGATGACTGTCCCAAATTCTACTGTTAAGATCTGTGGAGATTTTGAATCCCTCCTGAGATATGTTTTGATAATTTACATTTTCAGAGAAAATCATCTCTTTCAATGACATATTAAAATTCACTTGCATAAGAATTTGTAAAACGTTTTCATAGTACTTTTAATTTCCTCTGTCAGGGAGTATTATTCCCCTTTCATTTCTAATTTTGAGTGTTTGTACCTATTCTTGTTTCCCCTCAGGTTCTGGATTTTTTTTTTAATTTTTATAAAGAGCTTTTGAAGTTTTAAAACAATTCTAATCTCCTTTACTTTTTATTTTTCAAACAATGTTTTCTGATTTTATTTTTATAATTTCATCATTTTGCTCATTGTGTGATTTAGATGCCTAAAGAATTTATTTAACTATTGGTGATTCTTTCTGTTTCCCATATCTATAAATGCTCCCACTGGGGGGGGAGGGTGTGTGTTCACGTGTAGGTGCATGTACATGCATGTATGTGTGTGATTTACCTCCCCTGATGCCTTTTTCTTTTACAAGCAACCTTCATGAAACAGTAGTCTATACTTAGTCTACTTCTCCTTAGCTTTTAGTATTCAAATATTTGCCTTCTAATCTGACTTCTGTCTATATTATTCCCCTACACTCAGTGAAAATTCCTATTTATACCCTTTGTCACTTCTTTTTCAGATCATTTTTCTCTCTCTAGCCTCTGAATGTTGGACTTTATTGAAGCTCAGCTGTGAAATCTCTTGTTTTCTAAATGAGTTCCTATTTCTAGGCAACATCATTCATTTCTAGGACATCATTATGTTGATGACTCCAAAAGTCTTATCTCCAGCCTAGACCTCTGAACACAAATAATCAACCATTAGTTTAACCTTTCCATCTGATGTCCAAAGAAACCTCAGACTCAACTTATCCAAAATAAAGTTATTCTTTGCATTATTCTTCCAACTCCAAATTTACTCCCTCTTCTGTAATTCTATCTAAAACCATAGTAACAATCAAACACCCATCAAGTTTTCAAGTTATAAACTTAGGAGTTAATATTATTTTTATTTAATTCAACTAGCAATCCCTACTATGTTCTATCAATTTTATTTACTAATTCCATCAATTTTAGCCAGATTTTAAACATGATTTCTATATCCAAACTGTTATCTTCCAAGTGGAATTACTGCAATTCTTTCCTTATCTTTCTATTTTCATTCAAATTGGCTTATGTTCCATTTCCCACACTTTAGCAGTGTGATATTTTTAAAATGTGCAGCTGATCAATGATGGGTTTCTCAGTGGGTATAAATATTTTACGAGAGAAGGAACCATAAATGTTTTCACCCAGCAATTTTTCTTAGAATAGTACCTAATAAAAAGACTAAAGCCATTCTTTTTTTCTTTTTTTTTCAGTAGAATCTCTACATATTTTCTTTATGACAAACACCGTAAGTCACTGGTTAAAAATGCAAACAACCCATGGCCCCAGTTTTCAAGGAAGCCTCCATGTTTAGCAGATCAGTAACACTGAATTTGTAGACATTACATACACTGCAATACAGAAAGACTGACCAACCTTAAATGGCTTCCTTGAATGGTGTCATCTGGTCTGAGCTTTATCATTCAAACCATAGGTCTATTGAACTACTCTAGACAGCTCCAAATAATTTTGGCCCCTTTATAAATGAGACTGAACCAAGTGATTAATTTCTAGAGTTATTTGAAAGTGGGAATTTATGCAAAACAACAAAATATGTAAGGAACAAACTGATTGGACTTAATCTCTTCTATCCTGGCTTCCAGTGTGTGGTAAACTCTTATCTCTTACACATGGACACTGTTGATATATCTTTTTTTAATGGGTCTCTAGTTGTAGTCTACACATATGGCTGATGCAGCCAAATCTCTAAGATAGTGGTTCTCAAATTTTAAGGGCATCAGAATCACCGGTTGAGCTTGTTAACACATAGATTGCTGGTCTCTACCACAATATTCCTGCTTTAGTAGGTTGGGGAAGTGAGCTGTAATCTGAATTTCTTAAAAGGCCCCCAGTGATGCAGGGGAATCACACTTTGAAAAACCACTGGTTTAAATCACATAAACAAAAATTCTAGACCTGTAGGAAGGTATTATATTTTCTCAACCTTCCAGTTTGGCATAAAAGGCATGCTGATATTCGTTAGGATTTTTTCAGTTTTATCATTTAGAACTCTCATCTAGTATTCCCAACCTAAGGCTCTAATTATCTAATGGGACCAGAAACACATGGAGAGGGTCCAATTTCCCAGAGCTCCAGAGAAAATCATGAAACATCCCTTTCATTTTAGATTCCCTAAAATGCATTAGGAGACTCTACTGGTCAGCCTAATACTAACCAACTCATTCTTTCTAAAACATATATATACATATTCACACACACACGCACACACACACACACAGTCACAAACTTATATAATGGTGGTAATAATGGTAGGATAGAAAGATCAGAACTGTAGTCTTTCTTATTCTAAAACTAATAATTCAAAGTGGAATAACAAAATATAATCAACTCAACTGCATGAACAGATGGAGAAAATATGAGATCATATAACTGGAGGGGCAAATAAAAACAATAAACATTGGGGTGCACGTACCCCTTCGGATCACATTTTTTTTCTTTGGGGTAAATACCCAGTAGTGCAATTGCTGGGTCATAGGGTAGCTCTATTTTCAACTTTTTGAGGAACCTCCATACTGTTTTCCAGAGTGTAAGAGGGTTCCCCTTTCTCCGCATCCTTGCCAACATCTATCGTTTACTGACATGTTAATTTTAGCCATTCTGAGTGGTGTGAGGTGGTATCTCATTGAAGTTTTGATTTGGATTTCCCTGATGCTGAGCGATGTTGAGTACTTTTTCATGTGTCTGTTGGCCATTTGGATATCTTCTTTGAAAAAATATTTGTTCGTGTCTTCTGTCCATTTCTTGACTGGATTATTTGTTCTTTGGGTGTTGAGTTTGGTAAGTTCTTTATAGATTTTGGATACTAGCCCTTTATCTGATATGTCACTTGCAAATATCTTCTCCCATTCTGTTGGTTGTCTTTTGGTTTCGTTGACTGTTTCTTTTGCTGTGCAAAAGCTTTGGAGGGTATTATGCTAAGCGAAATAAGTCAATCAGAGAAAGACATGTATCATATGATCTCACTGATATGAGGAATTCTTAATCTCAGGAAACAAACTGAGGGTTGCTGGAGTGGTGGGGGGTGGGAGGGATGGGGTGGCTGGGTGATAAACATTGGGGAGGGTATGTGCTATGGTGAGCCCTATGAATTGTGTAAGACTGATGAATCACAGACCTGTACCTCTGAAACAAATAATACATTATATGTTTAAAAAAGAAAAAAGAGAGAAGATAGTAGGAAGGGAAAAATGAAGGGGGGGGAATCGGAGGGGGAGATGAACCATGAGATACCATGGACTCTGAGAAACAAACTGAGCATTCTAGAGGGGAGGGGAGTGGGGGGATGGGTTAGACTGGTGATGGGTATTAAAGAGAGCACGTACTGCATGGAGCACTGGGTGTTATGCACAAACAATGAATCATGGAACACTACATCAAAAACTAATGATGTAATGTATGGTGATTAACATAACCTAATGAAATAAAATTTAAAAAAAATGAACCATAAGATATTATCTTTAAACCACATATAATAAATATTGAGGGGTAAACTGCTCAGAATATAGACAAAAATTGTTAGACTGATAAAAAAAATTAGCCTATATACATGTAGCTTAAAAATATTTCTTTTATATAAGAATCTAGAAAGGTTGAGATAAAAAATGGTGTGAAAAGAAATACCATGTAAATGCTAATACAAATTTTGTTGTTGTATCAATGTTGGACAAATAGAAAATAATACCAGAAAAAGGAGGCCATTTCAGAACCATAATTGTGATTTATAATCCAGTAAGATTTATCTTCCAAACTTGTCTGCCCCTAATAGCATGTTCTTAAAATATATAGAGCAAAGACTGATAGAGTTATAAGAATAGACAAACCCATAATCATAATAAAATTTTAACAAACATATTTTAGAAATTAATGGAACAAGCATACAGGAAGGATACTGGAAATTTGGCCAATATATACAACAAATCAAGATATATGCCATTAAAACCCATCAACTGAGCAATACCCATTCAAGTAGAACAATAACTAAATTGGCCACCTGCACGGCATAAAGCAAATCTCAATAGTTTTAAAAGGAATGCATTCTAGTTAATATGTTCTCTACCCACAATGAGATTATATTAGAAGTTAAAGCAATGTAAGTAGAAAATAAAAGTATATTCCAAAATTCAAGCATTTCTTTCAAACTATATACGTGGTTCAAAAAAAAAAATAACAAAAGTCAGAAAAAAAATGCACAAAATTGAAAAAAAAAACAGTATTTTTCAGAGAAACAAATAATAGTACTTTTTTGCAAAGAATAAAAAAAATAACAAATGCTTAATTAAACTGATTAAAATTTAAGGAAGGTAATTAACAGGAGGCACCAATGAGCAATGTTGTAATTTAAGAGAACAGCTCTATAGATCCTCAACCAAAAAAAAAAACCATTTTATATATAATTTTTTGTGTATATATACATAAATATGTGTGTCTATATATACTATACTCAATATATTAAATATACCATACATATATTATAATAAACATGTAATTATTCTAAGTAAAACTATAAGATATGTAAAACCTATGTTTTATCAATTATAAGTACTCCGCCATACTGTGGGCTCATTTTGAACTTAGATCCAGTAATTCTTTGTTATGAACTGTTGCAAAACAATTCTGTTTTTTCCAAATTCAACTCAGCAGGACCTCCTTAGCCCTCAAAATATCACAATAAAGTCATCATCTTCTTAGCAAAGTCATAACATCATGACAATGATAGGTTTCAGGTAACATGAAGAAAATTACTGTTGAGGGGCTATCACCAGGAGCTAAAACATAGGAGAAAGGTCCATGTGCCTCATACTGACAAGGGATTAAATCTGAGTTATTTCAGGGGCACCTGGGTGGCTCAGTAGGTCAAGCATCTGCCTTTAGCTCAGGTCATGATCCCAGGGTCGGGGGGATCGAGCCCCACATCGGGCTCCCTGCTCAGCGGGGAGCCTGCTTCTCCCTCTGCTGCTCCCCCTGCTTGTGTTCTCTCTCACTCACTCTCTCTAATAAATAAATAATATCTTTAAAATAAATAACTGAGTTATTTCAAAGTAATAGTTAAAATTGAGTAGCAATTCACATATGTCAAAGTAGTATTACATGTGAACTCTGATATAAACTACAACTCATATGAATAGGCATGGTGAATGTCATTAGGCCCACTATTAAAAAAAAAACAAAATGAAACAGTCAAATATATAGGTGACCTGAATTCTACGTGGCAAGCCTGGTCAAGAGCACATTACTTTAACCTATCAATTCACAAGTTAGTGCAGAAAATGGGTCAATGAAGACATAAAACAGTGGGGAAAGGTAAGGCTAGATTCTGGGATTTCAAGCCAAACAGGAATTGATAGGCAAGATGTGACATATGCGTTAGTTTAACAAGAAAGATATAGGGACAACCAGGCTATGTGGGAAAACAGGTAGAGGCATGTCCAAGAACATAGACAGATCTTGGATCAGAAGTTTATGTTGATGGGGCGCCTGGGTGGCTCAGTTGGTTAAGCAACTGCCTTCGGCTCAGGTCATGATCCTGGAGTCCCGGGATCGAGTCCCGCATCGGGCTCCCTGCTCGGCAGGGAGTCTGCTTCTCCCTCTGACCTTCCTCCCTCTCATGCTCTCTGTCTCTCATTCTCTCTCTCTCTCAAATAAATAAATAAAATCTAAAAAAAAAAAAAAAAAAAAAAAAAAAGAAGTTTATGTTGAATATGAAAGATCCAAAATTTCTTTGAATATGTATAAAGCTAATCATCAAAGATAGATTCTTATACTTTGATATTTTGCCAAAGGCAAAAGAGTAATGACATACTGAATAGCTTAATATCAGTTTAAACAAATACAACATTACGAGTGTATCTAAAAGCTCTTTGAATTTACTTTTTATTTTTCACTTTTTGAATTTACTTTTTAAAAACTAGAGCTATACTGGAAACATTTATTGAATATTAACATTCAACTGAATATTAACATAGAAATGCACTTATTAAAAATATCGAGTCTGGAATAGAACTATCTGGTCTGAAGTCCCACCTGCTCCAATGTCTAACTTTAGTGCCTACGGCACAGTTTCCCCATTTGTAGAATGGAAGTAAGAATAGTCCTACCTCTTAGAGAGGTAAAGAGAACTAAAGAATTTAATAAATGAAAGCACTAAGAATAGTGCCTGGAGCACAGAGTCAATACTCCTCAAATGTTAGAACTTCCCAATGTAAAAAGAAATTGCAATGAATGAACTCATTTTTCACTGATGTTGGAAAGCTGAATACTATTTCATAATCTGTCAAACTGAAGATATACAATTATTTATTTTTGGTAATAAAATATTTTTAATTTTTAATTTATTTTTGAATGTACATATTTTATTTCCAATTTTTGTAAAAACATACCAAGTAAGTGGTGTCAGTGCTGAAATTAGAAAAAAATTATCACCTTGCAATATTCAAGTTAGAAGATAAATTATTTAAATTAATCAATTTGGATTCAAAGTAATGAAGGCAATGTAAGGTAATACAAAACATTAATTCATCTATAAAAATCTATTTTTTAGTAATATTAAACTTCCTTAAATAGTTTAATTCTGAATATTGCAATGCACATTATGGACACCTTTTATTCAATATAACTAATTTGTGTGTGTGTGTGCACGCTTCAATAAAAATATTAATACTTGTGGAAATACTCTTCACTAATGATTTTTTAAATTTGCCTTTATTAGTTGAATCTTTGATTTTGTACCACTATAATAAAATAAGAGTAAGATTAAAATAAAAGAGCTCATATCACGCTAATAGTAAATAAAATTATTCAAACATTACGTGTAATGTATATGAGGAGATATGCAAACACATCCGTAAGTTATTAAATATATAATTATGAAAGTAATATTCAGTAATAATATCCTGAAGAGCAAATAGAAAGCATTTGAAAAAAAAAATGGTTGTAATCTTACTACCCAAGATTATTTATATTAAAATTTCATTTATCTGTTTTCTATTTTTAAAGATTTTATTTATTTTAGAAAGAGAGAGAGTACACGAGTGGGGAGAGGAGGAGAGAGAGAGAGAGGGACAAGCCAACTCTGCACTAAGCACAGAGCCCACCATGGGGCTGGATCTGGATTCTACGACCCTGAGATCATGACCTGAGCTGAAACCAAGAGTGGGATGCTTTAACCGAATGAACCACCCAGGCGCCCCTAGCTTCCATTTTAATACAATATGTAAAACATCTATATCATCTATCTATAAAGAAATAATTACCTGAACCAAATATTAATAGTGCTGATTGAAAAACCATGTGTGTGAGTTTATCATTTTTTTTAAGACTTTATTTGAGAGAGAGTGTTTGAGAGAGAGCATGAGATAGAGAGTTCACAAGTGGGGTGAGGGCAGAGGGAGAAGTAGACTCCCCACTGAGCAGGGAGCCCGATACTGGGCTCGATCCCAGGACCCTGGGATCCTGATCTGAGCCGAAGGCAGACGCTTAACCAACTGAGCCACTCAGGTGTCCTGATAGGTTATTTATCTTACCCAAATTAAGTTGGCACTATCAGTCATGTTCGAACAATAAGGATGAAGACAACATTCAATATCCTAGTCCTGGGACTTCTGAACTCAGTTCCCTTCTTCATACTCTCCTTTGCTGCTCAAAATGAAGGGTTGTCTTCTGCTGACTATATTTCTAAGGCTCCTACATCAGCCCTATCGAATATCAAACTGTATTAAAATGGTATTTATAATATACACGGATAATACATTATAATTACATAATTTACATCTATAGTATTACATAAATACATAAACACACAGCTCTAACCCTAAATATAGAGTTGTAATATATAACTGGATGAGAAGAGACTAACCATAATGAAATTTTTATTTCCCTACCATCATATTTTCTTACATGACCTCAAATGTGAGTTCATGGATTATTATTTTTAAGCTACATTTTTTCTAAATATTGTTAATTTATCTTTTTAAGATATTTGGGTAATAACTTTAATTTCATTCAATTTCCATTCTTAATCATTTTGATTTCAGCCATATAAATTGGTATAGCTTCACCCATTAGAAAATTATGAAAATATAATTATGCATGCACAATAATTATTTTAATGATTTTTGCAGTTGTGCTAATATGCAGTTATGGATTGTTGAGTTATGGAGAAAGGCACACAGGCTTGATAAATAAGAACACAAAGCCTCTAGGTTCTCTAAATATACACAAACACACAAGATTCAAAGAAACAATGCATTTCTTCAGTCAAATATTACTACAGCTGTTACTTATTGCACTAGCTCACTTGATTCTTCTTTCTCAAAACAGAATTTAAAACTCTCTTCATATAAAAACTCTGAATGATGCCTTATTTCGGTTTTAAAAAGAGACCTCTAAAAAACAGCAATTGCGTGGGGCGCCTGGGTGGCTCAGTCATTAAGCGTCTGCCTTCGGCTCAGGTCATGATCCCAGGGTCCTGGGATCAAGCCCCTCATTGGGCTCCCTGCTCGGCGGGAAGCCTGCTTCTCCCTCTCCCACTCCCCCTGCTTGTGTTCCCTCTCTCACTGTCTCTCTCTCTGTCAAATAAATAAATAAAATCTTTAAAAAAAATAGCAATTGCGTTAAAGAAATTAATAGGAGTTGCATTTTAATTGTTATATTGCACAGAATCAGATTTGATTAAGTGATATTGGACTTATCATTGATCATCCAAACCATAGCGGAATTTGAGATTTAATAAATCATTTGAATTGTTAACAGTTACGTTGTAAATAACACAAACCCAAGTGACTATTTAATCATTTAAATTCCCACAATAAACAAAAACCCTACCACTCAATGCAAAGACACTCTAATGGAGATAAAGCCATCTCTCAAAAATTTTAGCAGGTGCATTTGTTTTCTAATCATAATTATCATTATGTATCTTTAATAGTGACTTATTTTTCATTATCTCAATGATGTCACCACCCTATAATTTGGATTATAGATAAAGCTTTTTCATTATCATGAAGGACTCAGTGAACTCCTACTCCCAGTTCAATTATTGCAACAATTTTAAACCCATGTACAAGCTAATTATAAGACAGCATGAATAGCCAGAATGAATATAAATAATATCAATGGTTCATGTCCTCACAGCATGATTCTGTTAAACACTTACTATAAGTAACCAAATTTTTTTAGGTGTCACTGGGAAAATGTGCTTATAGAATGATTGCCTGTGTTATAATATTGCAAGCCAACCATCCTACATTTCTACACCATTCTGCTTTATGTTTTCTTCTGAATTAAAGCTTTCTCCATCTATTGTTGCAACATGAAGTTTATGGATTTCATGTGTATTGTGCTATAAATTCAAAGAATAACTGGTTAACTACACATAGGGTAGCCATTAAATAAGTACTCCATTATGGATTGGATGATATAAAAACATATATTTAGGAGAAATTTTAACATCTAAAAGGATTTCATCATAATTACAGAATTAAAATTCTAAATTGCATCTGAAAGAGGCAACATGATGCTGTAGAAAAAGATCACTGTGAGCCAAGAAATGCAGACTCATTTACTGATCAACTCTGTGATAAAGGGCCAGCCACTTTATTACTTTGGTTTCTAGTTTTCATTTTCTGTACAGTAAGAGAATTGAGCTAAATTATATCAAAAGTTAAAACTATAACATCAAAGTTTTTTGCTTACAAATTAACAAAAAATCAATAAAACAGATGAAGAAAAATAGCAAGATACATAAAAACAATTTCCCAGAGAAATTTCTTTTTACCAGATAATTTAACGTCCTTAAAACTTTAAAGAAATTCTAACATTAATTCTAGAGAAGTAAATACATGAGAAAAGGATTTCTTTCAGAAACATTTGAAACTTGCATTTAACATGAAAGAGAAATATTAATTTAGAATTTATATACTATAAAGATGCTTATAAAATTCATAGGCAAATAAACATTTAACTGTTTTCCTTTTCTACTCAGCATTTCAGAAAGATAATTTTATCTCTCAAAACAATCATATTTTTATCTTACTAAAGGTGATTATGTTGTAGAATTTCTAGATATTCTAAATATCTGTGGCTGAGTATATGATATTATATTGAAATCCAAGATTGTTTCAAGGAGTACTGATGTGGAAAGATTTAATTTCAACATTAACTATTTTAACTCAATAAAGAAAAGAGGACAGAGAGATTCTGTTTACTAAACATGTCTCCCGAATAATATTTATTGGTTACTAGATGAAAAGAACTGCAAGCTAACAATCATGCTCCCCAGTCAAGGGATATACAAAAAGATGTTTTATATATGCAAAGATGTAGAAATCTTAATGTTCATTAACTTCCTGTTGTTTCCTTATGCTTAGTGTGGAACCTGGGGTGCTGGAGTGTTTTACTTAGTGTTCTTCTATGGCTTCAGCTCTCATCACTCCCTGGAACACTTCTGTCACCAAAAACAAATAAATAAAAATAAATAAATAAAAATCTATCTCCTGTTCTTGCCCTCTTCCTTCTGTTTTGGTGGATTTCTAAGGCTGACCACTCAGTACTAGTCTCACGATGGGGCAGATGAGGTTTCTTGGTTCTTCTGGTTCAAGTCTAGATTAGTTTCCTATTGCCGACGTACCACATTATCACAAACTTAGTGCCTCAAAACAATGTACATTTTTTATTGCAATTCTGTAGTTTCAGAGTCTAAACTTCATATTCCTGAGCTAAAGTAAGGTGTCAGTAGGGCTTGCTCTTTCTGGAGTCTTTAAGGAAGAATTCATTTGCTTGCTTTTGCTAGCATCCACAGACATCTGCATTCCTTGACTTGTAGGCCCTTCACTGGCTCTGCTTCCATCAAAGTATCTCCTACCCTGCTTCAACCCTCCTGTCTCCCTCCGCAGGACTTTTGCCATTACATTAGATTCTCTGGGATAATCTAGAATAATCTTGCCATCAAAAGATCCTTAGTTAATCATATACACAAGGTCCCTTTTCCCAGTAAGGTAAGATATTCACAGGTTCCTGGAATTAGGATGTGGACATCTTTGTGAGGTCATTATTCAGCTTATCACAAACTTCAATCTTAGGCAGATCATATGGACTTGGGCCTGTGGACAGTGCCTTCCACGTCTTCCTCTCAACAGCCAAACTGCCTACTTTTTGGGGTCGGTTTTGGGCAGGAAAGAGTTTTTTTTAATTATTATTATTATTATGAGATCTGTCCTTTGATTTGGGGCAGAATCTTCAGCCCAAGGATTTCTGTACACTTCTGTCTCTCACTGTAAGCCTGTCCCGTAAGCAGTGCCTGAGTCCTGGGGGAAGGAATATTTTCTATATCTCTTATAGTAGCAGATACATTTTTGTTTTTCTGCCCCTCTTCCTGAAGCAGAGAATTTTTTATGGTCAAAGGTAGTGAGGGTTTGTTGCCCCTTCCCCATCAGTTTAGGGTTTCCAATTCAAACACTTTCACGTGCAGGGAAAGCAGCTGTCATCTGGTCCATGGTTGTAGCCATCACTTCCTACATGGGTGTATCTCCAAGGCAGAGGTGGTGAGTGGGAGGGCAATTTTCCTGGTTCACGTCTTCTAAATCTTGGCATTACTGACATGTTGAGCCGGATAATTCTCTGTTGTAGTGGGCTATCCTGTGCATTTTAGGATGTTTCACAAAGTCCCTGATCTCTACCCACTAGATGCCAGTATTACTTTTCTATTACTGCATAACAAATCATCACAAATGTAGGAGCTTAAACTAATACATGCATTTACTATCACAGTTTTTGTGGGTCAGAAATCTAGGCATGCTTAGCTGGGTCCTCTGCTCAGAGTCTTACAAGGAAGCAGTCAAGATGTTGGCTAGGCTGTGTTCTCGTTTGGTGCTCAGGATCCTCTTCCAAGCTCACTGGCTATTATTTAGTCCCTTGCAGTTTCAAGACTAGTACCCTCGGTTTTCAGAGACCACCTACAGTTCCCTGCTGTGGCCCCATTTATATGCTGTTCACATCATAATAGCTTGCTTATTTAAAGCCAGCAAGACAGAAAGAGAGACCCGTTCTACATGGCCAACATGGGAGTACTATGTGATGAAACACAATCATGGGAGTGACATCCCATCACCTTTGCCATGTTTCTTGTTAGAAACAGGTCAAAAGTCCCACCCACACTCAAGGGGGAGTAGGAGGTGATAACATAAGGGTGTCCATAACACCCCACAACAGTTGTATTAACCAAAAATGTGTTCAGACATTGCCAATTCCCCTGAATTGAGAACCCCTGCCCTAAACTGATCACATTTGACCTTCTGGAATTTATTAAAATATTATCTGGTTTTGCCTTAACTGATTTTACTCTCCCTCCAATGCTCTGCCAAAGATGAAGCAGTCTGTATGTTCCATCCCTCCTCTGAGGGACTTGTCACTTTGGGATTCAGTTTACTGGATTTTCTTTTGACTTCAGTTGGCTGAGGTTCAACGTAATTTATGATATTGTAGATTATCTGGATGGTCTTACTGCTTATAAAGGAGCAATAATCCACAGTGGCTTTCTATATCCTATGTGGGAATGGAACTTCCTCAAAATATGATTTTTTAATATTTTATCACATAAAAGGTAAATATCCAGGCTATTTTGGACACTGGAAATCTCCATTATTTTATTGTTTCAGCAGTGACCAATAACTAATAGGAGTACTATTCTAGACAGCAGGGGTTAACTATAAGAAAAAGATTTTGCCCTAAAGTAGCTAATGACATGAGACTCTATGATCATGGTTTCATGTAATATATTCAGAAGGATAATATAATAATGGAAGTATGAAAATTGAACTGTTAATTTTTCTTTGCTCCTGTGGATAAATACCATTTTACTTTTTAAATTTTATAATTCAGAAATATCATTTTAATTAATGATACTGCCTTGTTTTCATGGAAGACAGACCATTTAAATATATATAGTAAAAATTTTATTAATACTTATAAAATTATTTTATTATAGTCTGACTTCTCCTTCAGAAAATATAACATGTTTTATCATTTCTTTGAAATAGCAAAGACTTCTTATGTTTTTCAAGCAGGTGAACACTTTAATAACAATACATTTTTAGATCAAGGCAAATAATTATCAATATGTGTACCTTAAGTTTCTAAGATCTTTCTAGGTATTAGAAATGTCTATGCATACTAGTGAACTTATTTCAAAAACACTGAAACAACAGCTCAAAGATTAGAAACTGCCATGGACTTATTCATCTTATTACATGAGAATAGAAGAGCTAAAACGGTATTAGAATAAATCTTATGAAATTCTTCTTTTTTTGTCAAAAAAGTAAAACATTATTCAACCTAAGAATACAAAAGTGTTATTTTTTGTCATAATATTGATACTAAAGCATATTTGGAAAAGTTAAAACTATTTGGAGCTTATGGTATTATATCATAAATGTAAAAATTTATTTTTCTGCATCATCCCATTGTTTTTTTTAAATATTTGTTCTAATGTAGCTTCTTTTCTTTTCAAACAGATGTAAGATATTATTATGTTTTTATTACACATTACTGTGGAACTATATGTCTACAATCATAGATCTGGGGCAATTTTAGTAAAAGAAGATACAGAAGAGAAACACAACACATGGGATATGAACATAGACACAAATGAGCAAGGGACTGCCATGATACCGATTAGCAGACACTTGTTTCGTTCTTTTAGAATGCATGTCTTACTTTAATGATTTTATTCTTTTATGATATGCCTGAGATTCTTTTCTATGCCCTTGATTGTTTATTGCCTTTTATTTGTAATAATCAAAACATATCAAGTGTCCACTAAATTATCCAAGTAGTTCCAATTTGTTGTATTAGCAGTAGAGCATGAGCATGATAGAATATAATTTTGTCCCCTTCTTTGTTTCTCTCTTTATCACTATCCTCTCTCTTTCCTTGGAGCTCAAACTACAAAGCCCATTTGTTAGTGTCTCTCCTAAGGCGACAACTTTCAGTTTCAAGCTGATGTTATCTGTGCAACTGCCTTTTTCCTCCAGAACATACTGAATTAGTTTCAAATTGGCTGAAAACCTCTCGTTGTCTGTTCCTATAATTGAACTTCCCAGAACCCATTGCAAATTTTTATTCTTCCTAGTGGGAACTAACCCTTGGGATTTGTTCTCCTTGAGCCTTTAAATTTATTTTGTAGTGGCTTTTCCCTACAGTGGTTTAAATCTTGGGTAACCTAGATTTATGGAAGAGTTAACACTGTTGTCACTCTCCTTATGGTATTTGTTTCTTACTGCATTGGGAATCAAATAATAGAAAACTGATTATTATTTTTAGTTATATGAGTATTTACAGACACCAAAACAACAAAAATCAGTAATAATACAGATTTTAATGTTACTCTCAATTCAGAATATTAACCTTAAATACGGATACAAAGTACTTTCATTTTCCTGTTACATTTTTAAGCATGCCTGTCTTTTATTTTACTAAAAAGGTACTTCAATTCTTTTCACCTGTTATGGTTAACAATAAAACTTACTGTCCATAATTAAGGAGTAATTCAAATTTTACCCAACTGTATAAATTCCTTGGCGTGTTTTTACGAAATTAAGATTACTTCTTAGATTCTACTCAAGTGTAATTTTTAGAGAAGTTTGCCTGTTTGCTTCTTCTTAATGGCATCATCACTGGGCAGTTTGGAGGTGAATTAGTAAAAATAACTAAATCACATCCTGAGGAAGGAGGATGCATAATGGGAAGAGCATAATGAGTAAGTACATGAGTCTAGAAAAACCACTGAAGATATGGTCATATTGAGGGCATCTGTATCTATGAAACGATGATTAATTAGAAATTACAGATGTTTTACGAATTCCTTCCAAGTTCTTCCCTCCAAGGAGAAAAGACATTTGCTCTTGGTGACTATATCCTACAGAGCTTGTGCAACAAGGTCTGACAACCAAAAGGAAAGAAAAAAGCCACTCTGGAAATAAGTCAAAAAGAGAAAGACATGTATCATATGATCTCACTGATATGAGGAATTCTTAATCGCAGGAAACAAACTGAGTATTGTTGGAGTGGGGGGTGGGGTGGCAGGGATGGGGTGACTGGGTGATAGACACTGGGGAGGGTATGTGCTATGGTGAGCGCTGTGAATTGTGCAAGACTGTTGAATCTCAGATCTGTACCTCTGAAACAAATAATGCAATATATGTTAAGAAAAAAGAAAAAAAAAGAAGAAGGAGGAGGTAGCGGGAGGGGAAGAATGAAGTGGGGGAAATCGGAGGGGTAGACGAACCATGAGAGATGATGGACTCTGAAAAACAAACAGGGTTCTAGAGGGGAGGGGGGTGGGAGGATGGGTTAGCCTGGTGGTGGGTATTGAGGAGGGCACATTCTGCATGGAGCACTGGGTGTTGTGCACAAACAATGAATCATGGAACACTTCATCTAAAACTAATGATGTAATGTATGGGGATTAACATAAGAATAAAAAAATGCAAAAAATAAAAATAAAAATAAAAATAAATAAAAATAAAAATGAGCAGAAAAAAGCCACTCTGGAACTTGCTGCGATGAGGAAAGAAGCTCAGTCTACAGCTCTTTGGGCTTTCTGATAACACAGCACCACAGCGACTTCAGCAAGCTATTTCAGTACGGATATGCAGTGTCAACTTTGTGCCATGCTTAGGGTAAGAGAATCTGTCAAGTAAAAACAACACTGAGCTCCTCGTGGATGAAAAGATTTGCATTTACAATATGGTCAGAAATGTTACCACAGACAGGGGCACTGGCGGGGCTGAGATGGGAATCTGTTTAGGAAAGTCACAAAATCAGTGGTTTTCCCAGCTGGAGATTTGACCTGACTCACCATAGTCCCCTTTAACTTAAAGAAAGAGACGGTAAAAGTGGCAGCAGGCCTCCACAAGCAAATGAATCCCATATTTGGTTTCAGTGCACAATCACACACATTTTACCTGTCAAAGGAAGACTCCCAAGCACAGAGTGTCAAGATGAGAGAATGTGTCTTAGCCTGCCATTAATTAATGGCTTAAGGAGAAACACTAAAGCTTAATGCCTAAGATATTATATCTACCTCTTAATCATTCTCCATGCAAGGTATTTTTGCTTCCATGAATTTGGAAACAAGGTATCCTGAGCAATACCCATGCTTCAAATATCAGTATATCAATATGTCTATATCTGAAGAGTGTTGATATATTTGCTTCAAAAGCCAAAGCTAAAGCTCTGATTCAAAATTTTCTGTTAATCCTATAATAAGCTTCCTGCATTGATGAGAATGCTGTCTAACAGAGTTTGTGCCTCTTGCAATTGCTAAGTTGAAAGTTGTCATCAAATATTTTTTATAGTTCTGGGGTGCCTGAGTGCCTCAGTTGGTTAAGTGTCTGCCTTTGAAGGCTCAGGTCATGATCCCAGAGTTCTGGGATCGAGCCCCACATTGAGCTCCCCGATCAGCCGGGAACCTGCTTCTCCCTCTCCTCCCTGCTTGTGCTGTGTCACTATCTCAGCTTCTCTCCCTCAAATAAATAAATAAAACCTGCAATTGGCAATTATAAATAAAGCTACTATAAACATCCATGTGCAGGTTTGTTTTTTTTTTTTTAAAGATTTTATTTATTTATTTGAGAGAGAGAATGAGATAGAGAGAGCACGAGAGGGAAGAGGGTCAGAGGGAGAAGCAGACCCCCCGCTGAGCAGGGAGCCCGATGCGGGACTCGATCCCAGGACTGCAGGATCATGACCTGAGCCGAAGGCAGTCGCTTAACCAACTGAGCCACCCAGGCGCCCCATGTGCAGGTTTTTATGTGTATATAAGTTCTCAACTCCTTTGGGTAAATACCAAGGAGTGCCATTGACAGATAATAGGGAAATAGTGTGTTTAGTTTTGTAAGAAATTTGCCAAAATGCTTTCCAAAGTACCTGCACCATTTTGCATCCCAACCAGTAATAAATGAGAGTTCCTGTTGCTTCACATTCTCACCAGCATTTGGTGTTATTGTTCTAGATTTTGGGCATTCTAATAGGGGTACAGTGGTAGCTCATTGTTTTGTTTTCTCCTGATGACCTATGAAGCACATATATTCATATGCTTATTTGCCAACTGGGTATCTTCTTTGGTGAAGTGTCTGTTAAGGTCTTTGGCCCATATTCTAATCAGGTTGTTTTCTTATTGTTGAGTTTTAAGTGTTCTTTTCATATTTTGGGTAACAGTCCTTTTTTAGATATGTTCTTTGTCAATATTTTCCGTGGCTTTTTTTCTAGTTTTCTTGGCATGCTCTTTTATAGAATACACATTTTAATTTTTTACGAAGTCCAGGTTATCAATTATTTCTGTCATGGACATTTCTTTCATGTTACATTTAATAAAGCAATCATCATTCTCAAGGTCATCTAGGTTTTCTCCTATGTCATGTCATCTGCAAACAAATACAGTTTCATTTCTTCCTTACCAATCTGTATAGCTTATATTTCTTTTTATTGTCTTACTACATTAATTAGAATTTCTAGAGTACAATGTTGCAAGGAGAGGTGAGAGGAATATCCTTGCCTTGTTCATGATCACAGAGAGAAAGCTTCCAGTTTCTCATGATTAAGCATGATGTTAGTTGTAGATTTTTTGTACATATTCTTTCTCAAGTTGAGGAAGTTCCCTCTATTTTTTGTTTGTGTTATTATTTTTATTAATAGAAACTTAAAATTGTAGAAATAAAATACAGTTAAATAGAGTGTAGAAATAAAATGCTTTATAACTAACACTATTTTAATACATCAGGTTTATATTTTGATGTTCTAATTATATATTAATACTCTTGATTTTACACTGTTCATGCTATACTTCATTTCCACCTCAGTAATTATGGTGATATGACCATATGCATCTCAGTCGCCTACATAATGTCAGTCTCTTTCCTCTTACATATGTGTAAAATCCACTTAAATTCAACTGTTTTTAAACCAGATTGTACAAATGTTCAACCTGAAAGGAAAGGAAGTTACAGAAAGTGTAACAGTAACTTAACTGGTAATTTTACAAAAGTAGGAGAAGTTTAGGACAGCAATTTTAATGAAGTTGAAGAAAATAATATAGATCTTCCAATTTGCATATTATTTATCATGTGCATTCTCCTATTTCTTAAGTCCCCTCCAGATGACTTTTAACCACAAGTTATGTATTTAGAATACTCTCAAACAAAGCTTTTTATTATGGAGCTTATTTCTTATCCAAAAAAATTAGTACTTTCTGTAATCATACTGTTTTGTTAGTAATTTCAAGTCTGAGTTTTTCTAATGTCTTATAAAAAATCAGAATTTGAGAACAGGGGAGCTAAGATGACAGTTTAATAGAAGGATGCTATACTCATCTAGACCCTAGAACACAACTAGTTAACTATCAAATCATTCTGAATACCCATAAAAACGACCCGAGAAATGACAGAACAAACTGCACAACTAGAGGGAGAGAAGAGGCCACACTGCACAAGGTAGGGGGTGTAGAGATGTGGTTTAGGGGAGAAACAGATTGTGGGTGCTGTGGAGGGGAGGGAGCCCTGGTCCCAGACAAAGGCAAGAGAGGGTGGAAAGCACAAGGAGAACACTTCCCCAAAGCCATTAGCTAGGAAAATTAGAGGGGCTGATTTTTGTGAAGTTTTGCAACCATCAGGGCTCAAAGACGGGAGTTTTAAAGATTGGCAGGGCTTGGCTGGGATAGAGCCCTGAGGGCACTGTGCTACTCCTGTAGGGGAGGCGGGCAAGCAACCCTGGGATGATGCTGTGATCTGAGGAGAGCCAAGACTTACATGGGAGACATGATTTGCTCTTCCTGGAGCACATCTGTGAGAGGTGGCAGTTTGCGGATACCTCTCCCAGGACAAAAGAGCCAGTGGGCGCCATTTCCCTACCCTGCCCCTTGGCATAGGTGCAGAACCACCTACTGAGGGTGGCTAGTCCAGACACTGGCTACCCAGGCAGGTTACTTACATTATTATTGTATTTACTTTCAAGTGAAGCAAAATTCTACCAAGACATTCCCAACTGTGGATTTAACTGATTGTTCTTTGATCTTCCATTCTAGGTAACTCCCAGCCATTGGTGTTTTTAATATTGTCTCTTCCTCATCTTTTCCATTGTCTTCTGCTTTCTTTTCAGATGCATTTTGTTTTTCTTTTTAGCTTCTATCCTCCATACCTTTTAATTTCTTTTCTATTTTCAATCTCCTTTACTCCATGTGTTACGACTGATTTCAGTACCCATTTTCACAAATTCTCCAGTCAAATGTGTCTAATCTATACTTTTTCTTTTTTTAGGCTTTGTCAATACTCATATATGTTCCAACTTCTGCTTTGTACAGTTTTTATGTCAATATTTATAGTTTCATAACGACTTGTGGTTCCCTTGTTATTTTTGAGCATTAAATTTTTATTTGTTAGAGAACTACTCATATAGTTACATTATAGTGCTCTTGGTCTGAATCATCCATTTTTGTTAGTTTTGCCTGGTTCCCTAAATGTGTTGCAAATTTCTGTTTGAGTGCTCATTGTGAACGATTGAATTTGTTTTCCTTTTTCTCTTAATGTTATATTTAAATGGATAGCTCTGCAGTGACTCAACTCACCAGCAGACTCAGAGTTTATAGATTATAACTCAAACTTGTATTAGTGGTTCTGATAAACTTGGTCTATGGATATTTTACAGTTCTCACAACTGGGTCAAAATATGACAGTCTCTTTCTTGGCTAACCGGAGGACTGGTTTCCTCCCAACTGCTTATCTAGTATGATGAAAATTTATTAGCCTGTTGAAGAGCCTAAAGTCAAGTTGTCTGGCTTCTCTCAGGGAATATGTCTTTGTTTTCTCTAATATCTTGCCTGGCAACTTAAATTTTTTGCTTGGTTTCCAGTGCAAAAAAAAATCTGTTCGCATTCTTGTTGATAAAAATTTTTAACATTATTTACATTCCATTCTGCATGTCTTAAAAATTACCCATTATATCATGTATTTATGATGGATAAATGGAAAGACTCCCATATGTATTTTTTTCTGGCATTTTAAAAAAGTTTCTAAATTTCATTTAAGTATAGCAAGTTTACCACATTTAGATTTCACTAACATATATTCATACATTTTCCATCCTTTCCATTAAAAAGTATTATAATTTTAGGCATTTAAAATGATATAATTTTATATAACTTTATTATAGATGTCATAAAGCCTACTAGTGGCTACACATTCACCACTCTATCATTTAGCATTTCCTTGTTACAGTAAATATCTTAACAAATACCAAACACAGTAAGTAATATTTAAGTTGACTTCAGACATGTGGTATTCCAATTTTAATTTTTGAGATCAGTTTGGTTCTCTTTATGGCTACACAATTGTTCCATATTTTACCCATGTAGTATTAATTTGCAGTTGGATGAATTTCAATGTTCTCTTCATAGATTTTTTGGAAAGTCGCTACTAAATTATCCCAAATCTAACTAATATGAGATTTATATTTGCCTTTCTATTCAAAACCAAGATATTGAGAACCTTGTCTCAATATCATTTATTCAGTTCTTTATGTTAACATGCCAATATTTTTTTTCTTATAATTTATGTTAAAAATGATAAATTGCCTATAGTAATTGGTATAATCTCTCTTTTCTAGTATTTAGAAATAATACCTAATAATTATTTCTTTTTAAAAACTTTCAGATTTACCCACATAGTTCAGTGTATGTAATAGGCATAGGAAAAAAAAAAACTGAAATCATACAAATAATGAGGTTTGCATGCAACACAACTATAAAAAGTGACACATACATTTCTTAACTTAGTTCACACAGATTGAATTTATGTAGTGGGCACTAATATTTGACTTGTTTTAACAGATAAGAAAAATGTAGGTGTGAGAGATAAGTATTTGCCCACAATTTAAAGTAAGTAAGTTCCTAAGTCACTAATAGAGCTCAAATCTTTCGGCAAAAATTCAACTAGCTCTTCTTTCTATGACTGCACAATCTCTGCTTAAAGTGAGTGCAATCTTACCAGACACCTTGGAATTCGTTATTTGCCTTACTTATTTGACTCTATCCAAGATTCTATCTACTATCCCAAAGTTTACGATTGAATGTTGACTCTTCTGATTTATGATATGGGCATATTGTGATAACTAATTTTTTTACTTTGAAATTACTCAAAGTTTCATTTTTTGGAAACCTTAGTGAAAAATAAAATGTCTACTAATCTTTCTGTCCATGCAAGCAGTTTTGTGGAAGAATGTTCACTCATTCATCATTCACTCTAAAAACATATTTGAATGCCTTGTTTTCCAGGTAGTATGCTCAATGACTGGGGATACAGAGATGACAAGCAAGAGTTCCTGCTTCTAGGAAAGTAATTTTTATGGTCTATATATCAATATGCATGGAATCATATAACTAAATAATATCAGTAAATATGATAAAGATCATGGTAGAAAAATATACAGAGCACATTGGGATCACAGTATAGTTGATATGCAAGAATTCCTACAAATACCAGAGACGTTGGATGTTCTATAAAACTGAAGTGAGATTTGCAGGGAAAATATAAATGTGCCCCACCGAGAAGGACAAGAATTCCACTTGGTCCAAGCAATATATACATGCTATACACTGAAAGGAAATCATATATTCTGAAAACTGAACAAAGTTCTTTATCTTGATTCAACAACACTGTTCAGAACAGAGTATTTGAAAATAATATTTTGTAGCTAACGGATATAACATCCTACCCAGGTTATACATGTTTACCAAGGTATGCTCCTCTCCAGTTCAGTAGGATGATGAGAGGTATGGCATGAATACAAATATTCCTTGTTCAAATATGTTTGGATTAAAACTTAAAACAAATTCATTTAATAAGACCTTCTCATATTAATACATATTTTGAATCTCAAAGAGGAAGTGTTTCCCATACTTAGCCACAGATTTAATTTTTACAAAACAGTGGAGTGAATAAAATGCATACCCACAGCTGCTCTCCAACTCAGGCTTGCACCAGCACATACTCATGTTTATTCATGCTCAGGCATGTTCACACTCACTGGACAAGAATCACTACTTCCCTACCCCACCCACCCATACAAACACACGCACACACACACACACACACAGTATTTCTTCTCTCTCTGCCTCTCTCACTCTTTCACCCTCTCTCTTTGTCCCTCAGTACTACAACCACACATACATAAATATCCAAAATTTACACTTTTAAACTCCTCTCATGAAACTAATAATTTGTATTGTAGAAAAATGTTTTGAGTAAACTTTGTCAAATTATATAATCTGTAAACATACATTAATTGATAACACTTGAAATTGTAAAATGCATATCATACCATACAGAAACACAGATCTGTTTTTAATGTTTTATTTTTATATTTAACTGTATACTCTAATACTAATAAAATATTCATGCATAATAATTTTTGGTGAAAAGGTAACAATAATTTTCATTAGAAAACTATTAACTGGACTTTAAACCTAAGGTTTCCCTAATAAGAGAATGGTTACTCTAGGATATTTCTTCAATCTATTACTTATGAAGGTAAAACACTCCCCATCTACATATATATAAATTCCAGTTTAACAACAAAGTAAGTAAAATAAAGCTTTTAAACAGTATGTTTAAATTTTGGCTGACTAGGAACTGGTAATATATTCCATTTTGCTCTTTTAGTATTTAAGTTGCTGCAAAACTGCATAAATCTTCCTCTATTTTATTTTCCATCATAAAAGAACCACTTGCTATAACTGAGAACTGCTTGTGCTGTAGAATATAGGAAAATATTAAATACCTTATAAATTCTTTAATATTAAAAAGAAATGTATTAATTTATAAACCTGAAATACTTCAGAGTCATTATGACATGTTTTACACTTAAATTTAAATACATTTATTCACATTTTCTACTTATAAAAACAATATATGCTAGGCATGGAGGAACTGCAATCCTGAGAAATATGTAATATAATAAAAGCCAACTATATTACTATCTTCCAGGGATATTTACTATTGAAGTTTTGATGTTTGTTATTAGTTATTTTCCTAGGCCTACATAGACACACACACACGTACTTTAAACCCTGAATATTTACTATACGTACATTTTCTATAATAGTGTGTGTCACATAATATATATGGTGAACATTTCCTGAGGTTATTAAATATTTTTTCTAAAATACATATTCAATATAATTTCTTCTGGCAATTTCAAAGGTCTGTGAGCAATGACAGAAATGCTAAAACTCCTGTTCTTGAGAGAAGAGCTAAATTTTAGCAGATCAAGTTTGTTTCTAGGATTAACCCTACAAATATGTTGATATGCAGAATATGGGGATGGCTGTGTGATATTAAATGTTAAAATAAAATCAATCATCAAATCCTAAGGATTTTAGGGGGAACACTCAACTTTTTTTTATTACTATGTTATGTTAATCACCATATATTACATCATTAGTTTTTGATGTAGTGTTCCATGATTCATTGTTTGCATATAACACCCAAGGCTCCATTCAATACGTGCCCTCTTTAATACCCATCACCAGGCTAACCCATCCCCCCAACCCTCTCCCCTCTAGAACCCTCAGATTGTTTATCAGAGTCCATAGTCTCTCATGGTTCGTCTCCCCCTCCAATTTCCCCCCCTTCATTTTTCCCTTCCTACTATCTTTTTTTTTTTTAACATATAATGTATTATTTGTTTCAGAGGTACAGGTCTGTGATTCAACAGTCTTACACAATTCACAGTGCTCACCATAGCATATACCCTCCCCAATGTCTATAACCCAGCCACCCCACCCCGCACCACTCCTGCAACCCTCAATTTGTTTCCTGAGATTAAGAATTCCTCATATCAGTGAGATCATATGATACATGTCTTTCTCTGACTTATTTTTACCTCCATTTTAGCTTCTCTCAAAAAGTAGTTTATCTGATAAATTAAACACCAAAATATTCTTAGGAATATATATATTTTTTCCACTAACTTAAGTCTGGTTATCTTCTTTGTCATCTTTTCTATTTTTCCCTTCCTGTAATTAGGTGAATAATTCAGGGTAGAAAGTGCTCTTTGCACCTGGAAGATTCAGATTCAAAGGGGGAGTACACAGAAGGACACAGAGAGATTCCTCCTGGCCTAAACTATGATCTCCAAATGATCTTTTACCAGGTAGATGTACAATAGTTACTTGTCCCTTAATTTACCAATATAAGATGCAGAAGTTGCTAACTCTTGGTAATAATTCATAGTACACAGTCATCTCCATGAACATTGACAGAGAAAAATATTCACCAGAAGTCTATCCCAAATTTGCAATGACCAACTCTTAGACACCTTGAGAAAGAAAAATAAAAGGCATTAAGAATTACCTTTAGATTTATATAGGTGAGATACCCATAAAATAAAAAACATTATCAATATTACATAATCATATTCACAAAACAGAGGAAGCAACTGTATAAAACCCATTTGGATGTGCTTAAAGTGTCCCTCTGGGCGATTTCCATGTTCTACCTTTGTCATTATTTTCAGAATTATATTAGATGTAATTGATGCATGAACTGGCCATATCATCTGTTAACTTAGTAAAAATTTCCCTAGTGGCATTTCTTTAATATCATATCAAATCTATTCCTGTTGTTAAAGGTCATCTCATGAGAATTTTAGAAAACATCCATGAAATTATCTGATGCTTCCAGACTTTTCCAGGTGCTATCCCCATGGATTTTACAACCTGATCATTTCCAGTAATTTCTTTTCAAACGGGGACAGATACTATATATCTATGTTGAGATATTTGAATTTCTTTATAGATTTCGTCTGCTGTTTTATACAATACCCTTTTAATAAGGACTTTTGTCAAAGCAGCCTCTGCTTCATGATGATCTGCTCAAGGTGAAAAATGTCAGATGTTTTTATTTAGTAAGAACTGATGTGACACCTTTATATACACAAATGATTTTATAAAATCTGAAGATGATTTGCTTACTTTATCCCAGCAAGTAATTGTGCTGAGGCAAGGAGAATATATTTTGGCTCTTGGATAAAGAGATAGGTTATGATAAGCAATGGGTTCCTGAGGTTTGCCATGTTGTTGAGTTAATGTTCCTAAAACAAGACCTGAATGTTCATACACATAAAATACAGTTACATAATAACTGAGGCCAACCTAATCTGAAATATGATATAAGCTCTGCTCCAAATGTTATACTTACAATCATAGATTCTTTTGAGGGTAGGGGTTCTGTAATTCATATTTAATTTTTGGGTTATTTCTCAAGACAGTCACAATGTATGGATACAAATATCAAGGCCAGTTTGAATTTGTGGGGACACAAAAATCTGAACTTCTATTAATAGTCTTCCTGCAGGACATTTTATCAGGAAGTTTCATTTGTAAATTAATTCACTATTAAACCTACAGAGATGTGTCACAGAAAATAAAGGAATATTTTCAATAATGCTCTTGAATACAGTTAGGAACATGGGAAAGAACTTAGTATTGGCAAACATTCCCACTTCACTAGTGGTTTTAGGATTTCAGGGGATGTGATATTGATGTAGTCGTGGTAGGGTAGAATAGCAAAAATGCCAATAAGAAAGCTGTATTTTGTGCATCTATTTTATGGAAAATTTCCTTTGGGAATTTGGAGGGAGTACACCAAATTGTTAGGGGCCAAGATCTCCTACAGAGCAGCATTATTTTACAAATTTTTAACATCCGTCTTCCTGTTTCTTAATAGTCAACATTAGTTTTGCCACTGACCTTTCTTCTTGTAGTCTCTATAGGTGTCCATATCTAGAGATTTCTAGTTCTTAGAGGACAGCAGATAAACCAATCCAGAGTTCTTTCAGAGAACAGTAAGTAATTTTATTTGAAGTGTCAAGTTTGTTTTGATTTTCATACTTTTTTTTTTTTTACCTTTAGTGCTTTTTAAAAATACTGAGTCACTTGATAAAGATCTTCTCACTTAGTAATTACCTATTCTAATTTAATTTTCCAATTAGTCTCCCTTTAAGACCTGAGCCCATTTACAAAAAAGAGAACAATGTTTCCTTACTTTAGATATTAAATCCACCCTAGAGCATTACTTGAAATATTCCTGGATTATCTTTCTTGAAGTTTCCTCTTAATTAATCTTTACCTTCCCACAATTTTGAATCTTTTCTAATCTATTCTTAAGGAAGACTCCTAAAACTGTTTATGTAGATCATTCAGTTTCAAGGGTTTGGTTTTGGTTTTGGATTTTTTGTTTTGGGTTTTTTTTGTTTTTTTTTTTGTTTTTGTTTTGTATTTTTGCCTTCTCTCAAGGCCAAAACCTATTTGTTTAAAAACCCTGACGTAACAGGGATGCCTGGGTGGCTCAGTCAGTTAAGCATCTGCCTTCGGCTCAGGTCATGATCCCAGGGTCTTGGGATTGAGTCTCACATCAGGCTCCTTGCTCAGTGGGGAGCCTGCCTCGCCCTCTGCCTGCCACTCCCCCTGCTTGTGCTCACTCTCTCTCTCTGACAAATGAATAAATAAAATCTTTAAAAAAAGCCCTAACTTAACAAAATTCAATAAAGACAGCTCAGTTAAATAATTCAGAGCTGAGATTGCTATTGAAACATTTATTGGGCAGTAAGAAAATCTGAATTTGGGCCAAGGTGCTTCATGATCATGTCTGCATGTCCGAAGTTCCTATAGAATGCTTCCAAGTGATAGTCTTCAAAGTAATTTTGATGGAAGCTTCAATTATTGAAGAAAGGTTCTGTATCAGAAACAAAAAACCGAGTTTATAAATTGCCAATGAAGGAACATATGTTTTAAAACACTATCTGAAAAAAGTATCTTTTTGTCTTACTTAGGGTTATAAGAAATGTATAGGTCAAGTACTTCCTTTCAGAAGAGTGGGGTTGCCACTAACTGATAACTCAGCATCACAATTACTCATGGAACCTTTTTATTGATTATGACAGGTTTAAAACTAGTCTCAGTGGTTGCAAGCTATATGTTTAAAGAAAAACCTATCCTTTCCTTTTAAGAAGGATAGATGTAAGAACATCTATGGCTTCTAAGACTATGAAGTGAATCAGAGATAGCACTATAATGGTCAATTACAGATAACCACAGAATTATTTTGATTATTTGTAATTTATTGCAATTTGTCTATTTAAAAGAGTTAAATCACACAGAGCTATGGTGATTCAGTCCTTCATTCCTCCAGATGGATGTTAGGGGTAAATGACCAAAGACCCCTTCTAGAGGGTCCATTGAGAAGTGCACTTGATATGTTTGTGTATGTGCACATGCATATTCATGTTCTGAATATTGTATACGGCTACTATGATTTATATTATATTACATAATGTCTGGCCACAGACTGCCTTGATTATCTTTGCCCAGGAATTTGCAGGATACCCTGCTTAGTCATATTATAGCTATGAGGAAATTAAAACTATCCTTTTTTAGTCTATCACTACCTAAGAAAACTAAGCTGGTAATTTACTCTACCATTTAAAACATACTTCAGTCTAGGTTCTCTGTCTCAGTAAAAGGAACCATACACATAATCAGGCCAAAAAAAAGTGGTGAAACCATGGCTTCTTGATTTTCTCATATTCCAAATTATATGCAAGTCCTGATGGCTCTGCTTTCAAATAATGTTCATAATTTCCCTCACTGCCACACTCCCTTGCCTAGTCCACTGGAACAGTTTACTATTTCTCACTATCCACCTGCTTCCCATTCCCCATTCTGTTCTTATTCAGCATCCACTTATTTTTTAACATAAATCTTATTTTGACACTCTTCTAGCCAAATCTCCAGTGGTTCCTTAGCTATTCCACTTGGAATACAATTAAAAGCAATTCCAGCTAATGGCAACTTCTCCATTCTTATCTCCCGCTACTCTCTCATTCCACTCCTTGTACATACCATGTAAATTGTCAACACAAAGCCTTTGCGCTTGCCAGTTTCTCTGAAATATGCATCTTAATATATCTATGTGGCTTACTTCATTTTATTCATGTTTTTTTTTAGACCCACCAACATAAAAGAGTCATCCCTGTATACTCTATTCCCCCATCTTGCTGTCCTTTTTAACACATTACTACCGGATATATTTTATATTTATTTGCTTATTACTTCTATGTCTCATTGAAGAAGTCTTTTCTCCTTTCTTAGTGTTGCATTCCCAGAACTAGTCAAAATTTGACATGGAGTAACTCTTTAATAATGCAACATGTGAACTAAAATAAGCATTGATCACTAAATAGCTTATTCTAGGTCTTCCATTGGAAGACAGTACAGAGCTTAGATGTGTGTTGTCCCTTTTTTCTAACATGACACCCATTAAATAGAATTCAAGCTCTCTATTTCAAGGGGCTGGTGTTGAGCACACCAATTCAAGCTGAATCATGGAAATGAAACAAAAAGGGCCTTAATGAACTGATATAAAATCCATTCTGAAACAACACTCTGCTAATAGGGATTTTTCTATCCATTTGCTTGAGTCATGTAGCTCTCTTCTCTAATAAATAACAAACAAACAAACAAAATAGAGCTTGAAATTTCTGAATATATTCTCTTAATGAATAATTTTTCAAACTCAGGTGTAATGCTAACCACTGGTGACCAATAACGGTGAACTCCTCCTTCAATTGTGCAAGCACATTTAGTTCCAGAATAACCACTTAACTTATTTTTCCTCAGCTAAGGAACTATACGCAAATGAGGAACAAATGAAGGTTTAAATATAAAAAGTTGACATTTTTGTTTAGTTTTTATTTCATAACATTTATGTTAATCCTGTATCTTTACTCTTCAATTATTCACGGGAAAACGCCAAATGCTTAGATTGTTTTGTTAACAAAAAATAAACGGGCATCATTTTTGTATGCAAAATGTGTCTTTTGTCACTATTTTCAAAGAGCAATATTAAAAAAAAAAAAGACTTTTTTGGCATTCAGAAACTTTAACATACTCCCTGATTTGTTAATGTCGTTCACTCACTGCTAGATTATTGTGATTTCTGTTTAAGCTATTATTAAAATAAATATCTAGCAGCCTAAAAATTATTCAAACTAGCCTCACAATAAAATTCCTTTAAAAATCAAAATAAGGAAGTGAATAAAAATTCAGTTGACTTTAACAGGATTATAATTATTTTCTTTTTGCCCAACAGTACAGTTCCAACTATATCTAGTCATTTTCCCTTTTATAAGATTTCATTTCAAAAATAATTAAGTATATATTTTTTGGCTATTAAGCTTTTTTCTGATATATGGCTTGCAGAATTTTTCTTCTATACTGTAAGTTGCCTTTTCTTGTTTCTTTTTGTGTGCATGATCTTTTAAGTTTGTTGCAGTCACATTTGTTGACTTTTGCTTTTGTTGGTGGTGCTTTTGGTGTCATATTGAAAAAATCATTGCCAAGACCAATGTTGAGGAGATTTTTCCCTACATTTTCTTCTAGGAGTTTTATAGTATCAGTCTTTATGTTTGTCTTTGATTCATTTTGAGTTCATTTTTGTGAGTGTTGTAAGATAGGGATCAAATTTCATTGTTCTGCATAAGTTTATCTAGTTTTCCCAAAATCATGAATGCAAATTGATATACGTACTATGGAAAACAATATGGAGGTTCTCAAAAAGTTAAACATAGATCTAACATATGATCCAGCAAGTCATTTCTGGATATATACCCAAAGGAAGTGAAATTAGGATCTCAAAGAGATAAATGCACTCCCATATTAACTGCAGCATTATTCACAATAGCCAAGATATGGAAGTGTCCCTCAACAGATGAATGGATACAGAATGGAATACACACACACACACACACACAATGGGATACTATTTAGCCACAAGAGAGGAGGACATTCTGTCATTTGCAACAACATGGATAGACCTTGGTACTTTATGCTATGTAAGATAAGTCAAACAGAGAAGACATTTACTGGATGATGACACTTTTATGTGAAACCTAAAAAGCCCAAGACATAGAAACAGTAAAATGGTGGTTATGAGGGAATGGGGGGCTAGGGGATGGGGCAGATATCTTTAAGGGTAAAAATTTACAATAAGTAGTAAATAAGGCTTAGAGATCTATTGAATAGTATAGCGAATACAGACAACAATATTATATTATAATCAACAAACTTGCTAAGAGACTAGAACTTAATCATCCCAACCACTAAAAAAATGATAGTTATTAAATGTTATAAAGGTGCTAATTATTGCTACAATGGCAATCATATTACAGTATATAAATGTAAGAAATTAACATGTACATGTTAAATTTATACAGTGTTATATATTGAACACATTTCAATTTAAAATATAATTAAGCAGATGATATGAAAGTATTTATATCTTGAAATATGAACCACATGGAGAATTTCTGTGTGTGTTTGTGAATAATTAGATGGAAATAATCACCAATTAAATCATCATGATAACTTACATAAGGATTATTTATCAATATGTTAGGTAGTAGTTACCCACAATTCCTTGTTCAGAAAAATAGAGCCTTTTTCAGTCTCTCTGGGAGTAGAGTCCATGATGGTTTTCATGTCTCCCATTGTGTCTCATACAATTGCATGGGGATTAAGAGTGGTGTGCTTGAGATGGCCCAAACAGGGCTAAGAGAGAGGTGATTCTGTGCATCTCTTCATGACTCCACTTTCAGTGATGTCATGATAATAGTTTGAAATCCATGATGGGAGTATTTAAATCATGTAAACTGGTAAAGATCAGTTTTTGCTTTTGTTTTCTTGTGAGAGAGTATATAATTTACTAGCACACTATTACCAGTGGTAAATCAAAAAAATTATATTGAATAAACATTTGAATAAATGTATTTATTGCAGAAGATCTATTAAAATATTTTGTTTTCAAAGTCTTTGGACTTTAATAGAATCCATAAAAATACACGTGGTTTTGGAATTAATTTGAGGTGATCAGTACATTTCATGAATTATTAATAGTACCTATTCTAAATTTCACATTTCTCTATATATAGTAACTCGGTGCATCACAATTCCATAAGCTTCATGAATAAGTGATATAAGCCATTTATTCTTTAGTATTACTAAAACTAAAATGAATTTTCAATGCTTGGAAATCCATTCTAGCTTGTGGAATGCTCATTTTGCATTTCAGAAATGTACTTCACAGAAAGTGCAACTCTAGGTTAACAACAAAATATCCCCAGCGCAATTTTTATTATTTACTAGGTGTGTTTTAAAATATGACATAAAACTCATGTACTGTATTTTTTTACTTTTTTTGAAAGAGAGGATTTTTTTCTCCTGAGAAAACAAACCTGCCTAGCCACATTTTAATATTTTTAATATTAATGTATTAGATAATTTTTGAAATACTACTATAGGCAAATATTACTAAAGGGTCTCAATTATATTATTTTGTACTATGGTCAGAACCAAAGTAATCTATTTTTTTTTAAGATTTTATTTATTTATTTGACAGAGAGAGACACAGCGAGAGAGAGGGAACACAAGCAGGGGGAGTGGGAGAGGGAGAAGCAGGCTTCCTGCTGAGCAAGGAGCCTGATGCAGGGCTCCATCCCAGGACCCTGGGATCATGACCTGAGTCGAAGGCAGACGTTTAATGACTGAGCCACCCAGGCGCCCCTAAAGTAATCTTCTTTTAGGGTAGTAAAATATTCTCTAGCATCTAGTAACTATAATTGATACGTTCTTGGAATATGAGAGCACATCATGCCATCCTAATCTAATGTGAAGAAGAAAATGTTTATATTTTCCATTGTGTGAATATGTGAAATAGAATTCTTAAATGTTTTGATAAAATGTCTTTTTAGATTGGTTCATCAGGAATAAGTAAAAGATTGACATATTTCCAATTCCAATCTGAATTTCCAAAGTCCTTCATTTTAATAATGCATTATTGAGTATGGAAGTGTTGAATCTCTATATTGTATACCTGAAAGTAATATAACACTGTATGTTAACTATACTGGAATTTTAAAAAAATTGAAGTAATGCATTACTGAATCATTGTTAGAATTGTGAACTTAGACTCTGCTGCTTACTTCCTCTGTGATTCCAAGGGAGTTAAGTTCTCCATCTACACTATCCTCAATAGCAATATGAGAATAATCATAAGCACAAAACTCATTGGAAAACTTCATGAAGATTAAATGAGAAAATATATATACGATTATATATATTTAGAACAATATCTGGCACATTAATGAGTGGGCACTAAATAAGCTTTTAATTTTTTTCTTCCCTTTCTCCATTTACTTTCACTTACTCATTCTTTCAAGACATCTGCTAAAGCTCAGCTATGTGGCAATCTATGTCATGGAAATTGGTATTGATGGGGAAAAATTTAATAAAGACTTAGAAGTATTTTCACTGTTAGAAGTAAGAGAGAAATCCAGATGAGCATTATTAAGCAGCAAAATTGCATTCAAACGTTACTGTTAGTACTTTGTGCCATTAAGTTCTTCATGCTTTGTATCTGCTAAATAGTTTCTTTCTATCTTAAAGCACTTACCCAAGCCACAGACTGGCACTCCTCCTCTCGGTCTCCCTTCAGCAGATTTATAAGTCAGTACTCCCAAAGTGATCTCCTACTATTAAAATTAATAATGACAACTATTCTGTAAGAAGGATAACTTCAGGGAACTTGCTACAAATATGCTTCAAGTTTTTTTTTTTTTAAACACTATTAAATATGATTCATTTAGGTTTTAGTTAATTGTCACTTTTTTTTGTAAGAGTAAACTATAAATAATTGTGGCTTTCAAAATTATGTGTAGTTTATCTTTGAACCACTTAAAAATGGAAAAAATCAGCAGTTTTGCATTACTTTAAGATATCCATAATTTCAGTTCCATTTTCCAATTCCCTTTGATACAGAGTATTATGTGACTGAGACATTGCAGTGATAAATGGAAGGGTAAAAAGAAAGAACAGGAAATAAAAATTAGAATCAGGAAGATAAAATTGATGATGGTAATCAGCTCACTGAAAATTATCTAAAGAAACAAATTTTACCCTCCATTAGCTTTAGTACACACCGAGAGAGGAGACACAGGATGCTGATTTCTTTCTTCTTTACGGGCTATATTCCAGGAACATTATTTGTTAGTTTACAGGACTTTCATGCAGTGGCACATTTTACCCACTAACTTTTGTAACGAGCTAAACAACAAGAAGTTCAGAATGTCCACTTATAATAATAAACACGAAAAGAATGAAGAGAAGTCAGAGATGTTTGCCTCTGTTCTGCCAAGCCATCCTGTTGATCAAATATTGAGAGGAACTTATTATGATTAAATCAATAGGGTGAACAAACACATTTGTGTAAGGCTGTGTTAATTTAACCATCTGGTATTAAATCCATTTGAGCTTTTTACTGGAAGATTATTTTATACAAAATATGAAGATATTTTAAGTAAATTAGTGGATACTTTAGTTGTTAAATGTTTTATTACTTGGATATCCATAACTTTGCCGCTACAGTATTTGAGTTTCCATTGAGTAGTTGACATATGAGCACTATTAGTATCTCACATTGTTCAGAAAAGGTAAAAGGATTCTTTTGGTAAATATTATGAATTAGCCCCAACATTTTATTTAAATGTTGAAAGCTAAAAAGCATTTTATTTGTTAGAAGCATAATTTTCACTCCTATGGAAGTCTATTAACTCATACTATATTACACTTATTTTCATCAAACATATTTCACAGTAATTAAAATGTTATTATTAAATTAATCCAGACTTAACAATTGAAGAGTATATATACAATATTATTGCATGGCTATTCCTAGATAACTGAGACTATTCAGGATGTCTGGTGAACACTGAAGCTTTTGGTTAAGAAAAACAAATCAGAAATATATGACTATAACCATTACTACATATTACACATATATGCACACATACAAATGCAAATATATGCATACACCCTTAAATGCTTTCCTCTGAAAAATAAAAGCTATAGAAAACAGAATATAACTGATTCTTGAAAACTGTGTTCCAAAGAAAAGCAATGCATTTAACGTGATTTTCAACAAAGAAGGATTGATTTCACAAGGTTTACAGTAACACTCTCAATGTGAAATAAATTTTTCTTTACCTGAAAGAAAACATCTGGAGATCCAACAAATTTTAGCTTTGTTATATTTGAGTTTTTCTTAAAATATTTTGACTTTTGAGACTCTTGTTGAGTATTTTGCACTTACTTGTCTTCTTATATGGGTGCATTCTGACAACTAAGAACCTGATCTGTGGAAAGAGAAATAACTCTACCGTATCTTTGCAGGTTTTTCATTGAGATGATCATATAGTTGTGTCCATTAGTATAAGTATTTCAAATACTTAAAACTCTGTTCCAGGGCGCCTGGGTGGCTCAGATGGTTAAGCGTCTGCCTTCGGCTCAGGTCATGATCCCAGGGTCCTGGGATCGAGTCCCACATCGGTCTCCCGGCTCAGCGGGGAGCCTGCTTCTCCCTCTGACCCTCTCCCCTCTCATGCTGTTTCTCTCTCGCTCGCTCTCTAAAAAATAAATAAAATCTTTAAAAAAAAAAAAAAAAACTCTGTTCCATTGTTTTCCAGCTACTAGCAAACTAACTTAGAGAGGGAACTGTTTAACAATAGTTTTTTTGTTTGTTTTTGTTTTGTTTTGTTTTGGTGTTCAACAGTTGAAACTTAGAACCTAGCTACATAAAGTCTTCCCTGGATCTGGAAATTTGTTATATATTCAGATCAGTCCTATCATAGAGCTACTTAATTTTGAAAGTTGAGAATTTCTGTCTTATAAAGTTATACTGGAGGAGGGAAATATATAATTTTATGAAAATCATACTCTTATCTAAGATAATGTTCCACCAGGAAAACAAATGTTAAATAAATTTGATTTTGACTGAATATATAATACCTTTATATATCAGATACTGATCTGCTCTAAAAATTAGAAAATATATGTATTTTAACTAATAAAATACAGAAAATCAAATCTTTCATAATACATATGAAAATTCAATACTGAGTTTTCTGCAGTAATAAGAGATCTTCATTTTATTTTTTTTAAGATTTTATTTATTTATTTACTTATTTGAGAGAGAGAGAGAGCATGAGAGAGCACAAGCAGGAGCAGAGGGAGAAGAAGAAGCAGACTCCCCACTGAGCAGGGAGCCCCATATGTGGGGCTCTATCCCAGGACCCTGGGATTATGTCCTGAGCCGAAGGCAGATGCTTAACCGACTGAACCACCCAGGTGCCCCAAGAGTTCTTCATTTTAGAAAGTCCAGAAATTACTGATTTATTTTAGGTTAAAGGGAACTAGTTTCCAAAAGGAAGAAATTATAGGCCATTCATTTTCATGAGAAGATATTCAATATATTTTAGATTTCAGTTTATTTTCCCAGCAGGCACAATTATTATGTTATCAAGACATCAAGAATGCAATTAAAATTGCATAACATTGAAGAAAAATAAAAGATTAAAAATATAACTATTTAGTAATTTACTATGAGAGTAACAATACTAAAATTCAGTTTTACTTTTCTTCTAATATAGGAACTTAACATTCAAGCAAATCAGGAAATTCGGCTTTGTGTCTTTAGTAATGATAAATTTAAATATCTATCCAACAGTGATTATTATTTCATTTATGAGTAATCCTAAAATGGATTTGAACTAAAGCTTTTTGTAGAACAAGTAACAAATCTACAGATAAAACACCATTCTCATCAACTCCTTTTTAAATAAGGAAAGTTCAAACATACCAAGAAGTTCAGAAAATTTTGACATTTTATCTCTAAATAATAATTCCAGGCTCAGTTACTTGAAAGTTATCATGCTGCAATTATATATATGTATATATATTTTCAGATACTTTCAAGGATATTAGGTATAAAAAAATACAACAGGATTCCTGTTCTTATTAATGCAGTAAAGAATTAATGTCCTATTGTATTTGGAGATAGGACTTAAGAGGCCTCGTGTTTTGAGTCCTGAGCCTAGAAGTTTTGTAGTTTCATGATCTTGTAAAAAAGTTAATTTTTCTGAGTATTTATAACTTTAAAATGAAAACATCACTCTCACAGAAGTCATACAGGGGAATAAAAGTGATAATATTGGTAAGTGCCTTTGTAACTTATGAAGGTTCTGTGCATAAGTTTGTATTTATATATACGAAAAGGTCTCATTCCTCATCTAAAAATGAAGTGCTTTCAATGATATTTTAATATGTTTATTCACAAAAGCTTTTAAATTACAATAAAAAATGACACACTAAAATGATAGCCAAAAGACTCATATGATGTTACATGACCGATTTTATATTTGTTTTATAAACATAACATCTTGAAGCTGTTCCAAATAATTAATACTTTTACTATAAACAGAAGGGATGAACTAAGAATTTAAAAGTGGCAGACAAGATTATTATGATTGTGATGATTATTTCATTGTATGGAATTTTAGAAGGAATATATTTAAAACTAAATATGATTTTTCTTCATGTTGCTAGTGATTATAAGAACTTTAATAGACTCCTTGATATCACCTAATATCTCTGAAGACTACCTTCCTGCTTTCTTCATTCTAAATTGGGGATGGGAATGCTTGATTAGCCTTCCTAAAATGTCATTTTGAGAATGAAATCAGATAATGTGTCTATGTTCAATTTTTGCACAAGTGTAGCGAATCATTTTCATTATTCTTATTTTAAACGATTAGAAGCACTACTTGGGATGCCTAGTGATTTCTTGAGATACCCATTGGTTGATTGATTTTAGGAGATTTTTAAAGTTTCTTTTTTCCATAATGAATCAGTTCTTCCATTTTTTTGCATTTAAATATCCATTTTTAGTTTCATTAACTACTTCACACATTATCCTTGAGATGCTATATTTTAACCATTTGAGTTAAATACTTAATTATTCATTTTTTATATTTTATGACACTTAAATACTGTATGCTATTTATTTTGTCTGATCTACACTTTAGCAATATCCTACATATTTTAATAGGTTGGAATTTCAATTTTGTAAACTTACAGTTATTTTTCTCTTATTCACTTTTGAGAGATTAGTTTTCAAATTTAGAAATCATTGGATTAGTTTGTAAAAGCATTCGTTTGTGGATAAATACAAGGTTGGTTTTATATTTTTATTATTACTTTCCAATCTCATTTTCAGAAAACATAGCTTGTACAAGTTCTACTACAAAGTCCATTGTAATTTTCTATTTGCCCAAATATAAAAATCATTTTTGTGTTGGTTTCATAGGCATGAGGAAACATGCACCGAAATCAGTGGACTTTCAACTTTTGATTGCAATCCACAATAAGAAAGACATTTTATATTAAAATCTTTTGCAAAAGCACCAGCATACACACACACACACACACACACACACACACACTCACATATGCAGTAAATGTAGAGCAAGAGTTTGATGAAAATCTGCTTATTCTGGGAGCCTGGGTGGCTCAGTCGTTAAGCGTCTGCCTTCGGCTCAGGTCATGATCCCAGGGTCCTGGGATCGAGCCCTGCATCGGGCTCCCTGCTTGGCAGGAAGCCTGCTTCTCCCTCTCCCACTCCCCCTGCTTGTGTTCCTGCTCTCGCTATCTCTCTGTTAAATAAATAAATAAAATCTTTAAAAAAAAAATCTGCTAATTCCATTTTGTTCTATTTATTTTTTTAACATCTGGTTGTACCATCAGTGTGATTTCCTGATCCATGGTCTGAGAAGTATTGTTTGAAATATGCAAATATTTGCTTATATTAAGAAAAAAATTGTTTTTTTTTTTTGCTATGTTCATAGAACATTACAAAGATATATTGATTCCCAGTGTACTAAATAATCAGCTGCATTATCAGCTAAAATTTTTCTATTTAATACCAACATTTGTGGCTCAGACCACACTTTTAAAAAATAGTTTGATTTGGTGAGAACTTAGAAACTATTACTTTTATTAGTTAGAAAATTTTAATCACAAATTAATTCTTAAAGCCAAATGAATCTTAGAGATTTGCTTATACATTCTCCACCCTATCAACAAACTTTATTTTTGCATATCTACTTAAAGGAAACTACATGTTAATGAAGTTCATCAATCTGTGGAATTAATTTGCACACTTTTTTCCTACTATTTAAAGCTGTCATTCTTTTTCCTCCAGTGTTTTATTTTAGGCTCTGCCAGTCATTACTCAGTGAACTTGTATTCTACTTGATCGTTGAAAATATACTGATAATTATGTATGAATGAAAGAATGGATGAGAGGAAAATCTATTTAAATATTTTATTATAGTATATTAAACAGATAATGATAAGGCATAAAAGTAGTGTATCAATTTAGCCTAACACACCAAATACATATGCAGTTGTTTGCAAATCATAACAATTTACAAGGAGCTTTATAAAACCTCATGTCTAATTCTAAACTTTAAAAAAGAAACTTTGTATCTCAAATCCTTTACACCTTTCATTACTTAAACATGAATAAATAATGAAAGGTGTAAAGCATTTGAGATACAGAGTTTCCAAAAATCTCACTCACTCTAGAACAGAATGTTACCTATTGTTGTGTATCTCACCATCCCCAAATTGAAAACAGTACTTAATTTGTTCACAGTCCTGTGAGTCAGGTATGTTGGCTACTCTGCTCAACTCAGATACTTCTGTTTGTCTTGGACTGATACTCAATGAAGTTGCCTTCTTCTTGTGGTGTATCATATAAGATAGCCTCATTCATAGGTCTAGTGTTTAGTGGTGACTTTTTCTCTTCTGGCTCTGTTGCCATATAACCAACATAAAACACTGTGTAAGTTTAAGGTGTACAACATGTTGATTTGATACACTTATGTATTACAAAATGATTATCACGTTGAGTTAGCAACACTCCATCACATCATATAATTACCATTTCTTTTTTTGCGGTGAGAACATTTAAGATTAACTCTCTTAACAACTTTCAAGTATATAATACATAACTGTTAGCTATAATCACAATGCTGTGCATTAGACCTCCAGAACTTATTCATCTTCTAACTAGAAGTTTGTACTCTTTAATCAACATCTCCTCATCCCCACCCCGTCCCAGTTCCTGGTAACCATCATTCTATTCTCTGTTTCTACCAGTTTGGCTTTTTTAAATTCCACATATAAGTGATATCATATAATATTTGTCTCCCTCTGGCTGACATTTCACTTAGCATAATGCCTTCAAGTGCATCTATGTTGTCACTAATGGAAGGATTACTTTATTTCTCATAACTGAACACCAGTCCATTATAAATATATGCACTTTATTACTGAGCTTCTTGCTGCACGTGGTCTTTCATCCTTAGAAAGACTACATGGGACTTATTTTCATAGCCTTCTCAGGGGCTATGGAACAAGTGGATGAGAGCCAAAGAGGCAAGATCTTTTAAGGACAATTTTCTAAAGTCCCACGACATCAATCCTATGGCATTGTGTTAATAAGAGCAGTCATAAGGTACGCTACAATTCAAGGTAGTAGAGAAATAAATCCTATTTATAGATAGTAAGAACATCAAAGTCATATTTCAAAGGGTATACATAGAAGGGTAGGATGAATTTGTGGACATTTGTGTAATGTACCACATAATGTATCTCAAACTTTAATGATATTAGGATACACTTTAAATAGGAAATAAAACTCTTATGTACCCATGTTGACATGATTTTTTAAATCATTAAATTACATATCCACTAACATAACCTGTTCTTAAAATCCTATATTAATTTTCACTCAAATATCAATTTATTAATTATGTAAAAGAAAACTTATTAAATCTAATTCAATATATTTTAATATTATAAATCATATTTTCTTGCTTGGCTCAATTCCCTAATCTGGGTGTAAAAGAAAAAATACGCATTTGTATTTTTCTATATTTACTTGTTGTTTGGATTTTATTTTGAGGGTGATGATCCATAACATTAATCAACATTATCACTGCAGAATAATAAATGTGTCCATTATTGAAAGCTATACCATGTTCATAAATAAGAAGAAAGAATACTGTCAAACTGTTCATACTACACAAAGCAATCTACAGATTCAATGCAATCCCTATCAAATTACAAGTAGTATTTTTCAACAGAACTAGAAAAAATAATTCTAAAATTTGAATGGAACCACAAAAGACCCCAAATAGCCAACCAATCTGAAAAAGAACAGAGCTGTAGATATCACAATCCAAGATTTCAAGATGTACTGCAAAGCTATAGTAATCAAAACAGTATGGTACTGGCACAAAAACAGATACATAGATCAAGGGAATAGGATAGAGAGCCCAGAAATAAACCCACATTTACACAGTCAATCTATGACAAAGGAGGCAAGAATATAAAATGGGGAAAAGACAGTCTTCAATACATGGTGTTGGGCAAAGTGGTCAGCAACATGTAAAAGAATGAAACTGAGCCACTTTTTTATTCCAGGCACAAAGATAAAATCAAACTGGATTAAAGACCTACGTGTGAGACCTGAAACCATAAATCCCCTTAAAGAAAACACAGGCAATAATCTCTTTGACATTGGCCTAAGCAACATTTTTCTAGATATGTCTCCTGAGGCAATGAAAACAAAAGCAAAACTTAACTATTGGAACTATGCCAAAATAAAAAGCTTTTGCCCAGTGAAGGAAACCATCAACAAATGAAAAAGGCAACCTAGTGAATAGAAAAAGATATTTGTAAACGATATCTGATAAAGGGTTAATAGCCAAAATATATAAAGAATTTATATATCTCAACATACACAAAAACCAAATAATCTGATTAAAAATGGGCAGAGGACCTAAATAGACATTTTTTAATGAAGACATACAAATGGCCAACAGATACATGAAAAGATGCTCTTCATCACTAATCATTGGGGAAACGCAACTCAAAACCAACTATAACACCTGTTAGAATGGTTACAACTAAATAAGAAACAACAAATGTTGGTGAGGATGTGGAGAAAACGGCACCCTCATGCATTGTTGATGGGAATGTAAATTCGTGCAAACACATGGTTGAAAACAGTATGGAATTTCCTTAAAAAATTACAAATAGAAATACCATACAATACAGTAATTTCACTACTGGGTATTTTCCAAAACAAAACAAAATCACCAATTTGAAAAGACATATGCATGCCTATGTTTATTGAAGTGTTATTTACGATAGCCAAGGTATGGAAGCAACCTAAGTGTCCATCAATAGATGGACAGATGAATGAATAACAGGGTGTGTGTGTGTGTGTGTGTCTGTGTGTGTGTGTCTGTGTGTGAGTTCACAGACACAAGAATAACAGATAGAGATCTTGCCATCTGCAACAACATGAATGGACCTAGAGTGTATTATGCTAAGTGAAATAAGTGAGATAAAGACAAATACCACACGACTTCACTTATATGTGGAATCTAAAAAACAAAACAAATGATCAAATCAGAAACAGAATCATAAATACAGAGAACAAAGTGGTGGCTGCCGGAGGGGAGAGGGTTGGGGGATGCATGAAACAGGTGAAGGGAATTAAGAGGTAGAAACTTCCAGTTTTAAAATAAATAAGTCACTGGGATGAAAAATACAGCATGAGGAATATGTAAGTCAGTAATATTGTAATACTGTATGGTGACAGATGGTGACTACACTTAATTATGGTGAGCATCAGTAATGTATAGAATTCTTGAATTACTATATTGCACACCTGAAGCTAATATAACATATGTCAACTGTACTTCAATAAAAATCATTTTTAAAATAAGTTGATATAACCAATTATTTCCTAAGTTTTGAAGACACAATCTATTTAATATCCAGAATGTTTTACTAAAGAAACAATATTTTCCCTGAGCATTTCTTCATGGAATATTGTAATGAATATATTATTTTGGCTTTGGGCATGTGCCTCCTATTCTTCTTACAGTATCTTTAATTTTGGTAAAATATTTTTTCATTCCTGGTTCAACTGATTCAAGTTGATCTGATTCTATAATTGTATCCCAGCATTGGGCATAATATCTAGGTTTGCCCATTAAATGAATTCTTTCACCTGGGAACAAAGATCATGGGTTAGGCATGATCTGGTAAATCAACTTGGCCAAACTGGAATCAGACTGCTGATTTTGAATAGAAATACTGGCATCATACTATTTGCATTTTTCTGGCAAAACAAGTAGCAATCTTTTCTACAATGTGGGCTTAGTTAACCCCAATACTGAAGCCAACACACCTGAAAACAAAGCTAAAGGATATAAACTACAATGTCTTGATGACATTTACTATGTCTATAATCCATCATGTTTGCCATCAGAGCTATCTCTGGAACTTTTAGATTCATGAACCAAGCTTCCAGTTTTGCTTAAGTTACTTAGAACTGGTTTTCTATCACAAGCCATATAAATAGTACCAAAGAGAAAATATTTATCAAGACTCTTATGTGAATATAATATTACAAGTGGGTATGAGCAAACAGGGAATTAGTACAGTAAGTCTGTTGACTTTGTAAAGATGGTACACTCAGCTCATTTTTATTTGAATGTCTACTGTGCAATGAGCATAATCTTTCACTGCCTTTTCCTATTTGGAACACCATAAAACCTCTGTTCCTAGTACCTGGCATCATGTAATCACTTAGCATGGATGCATCATTTGCATATTAAGTTAAGTAATCTTATTTCAGTGAAAGTATATTACTTCTTCACATTTTTGTTTTCTTTGTGTCAAAGCAAATTTCAATAATACACTTTATAGGAGTAAAATGCAAACACTTTTTAGTCAGGTTTATCAGGGTAAAGACACAGCAGAATTCAGTATTAGCAGAGGACAATTTCAGTTAATGTTGGTGTCAAGACATGAGTAGCAGGGAAGCATGTATATAAATACATCAAATGGTGTGGCAGAAAACAATTAGAAGCTTTATAATAAGTCTTTGATAATTATTTAAACACTACTTAAACATTTAAACATTTTTCACTTAATCATTTTTATTTAACCATTTCTCAAAAGTGATTTGAAAAACTCAATTTGAGTAACATATTTTTACATATAAATATAGGTAAATTATTCTACTGATACTGACCTTTTAAAAATTGTCATAGTGTCAAAAACATTAATAAAAATGATAAAATTATCATAGTTTCAATTTCTTAATCTCAATGAAATTTGTTTCATTGTTATTAGTAATACTGGCAACTATTGTAAAGAGGTTTATGTTTCATCTATTTAAAAACATCCCTTAAAGAGTCTGTAGTTTTCATTCCCACTGTCAAAAGTACATGCTACCTCAGAAAACCAGTATACCTCTGTTTAAACTCTGAGCCAAAATAAAATAGCTCTGTCTCAACACAAACAATAATACATGCTTCATTGTTTTTCCCTTGCATAATATAGCCAAATATCATCTAAGGAGATTTTTTAAAATTTATGTTACAATACGAGGAAATAGAAAAAGAGGATGAACAAGATGTGTTGGTTTTAGAAGAAGAGGAGGCAGTAGAAAGAAGATGAAAAAGGAAACAAATTTAAAAGAAAAAAGTAAAATTAGCATGAAATGCCAACTTTCCAGAATATACCTAAGAAATCTAACATAAATAGTACAGATTTAGAATAGTCTGACTTCCTTAATAGTGTCAGAAAAGTTTCTTCAAATTATACTGCCCATTTTTTTCTGTTTAATTTTTTTCCCCTCTGGGGATGCCAATTTTAAGCATATGAGACATATACATTCAATGAGATCACCATGAGCCAAAACAAGTGTCCGCATTAAGCATATCCTAATTAATTTAAATTTATGGAAATTAAATCTAAAAAAAAATCCTTTGGAGAGGCAAGTGAAGTTTTCTACTTTGTTTTAAGTGACCAAAAAAAAAAAATCTAGGCTATCCAATTTTCTATGAAAACTTAGCAATATCTACAGAATATTCAGTGAAAAAAAGTGGAAAATGAGAATTTTTCATGACAAGCTATATTCAAATATAAATTCAATAATTAAAAAAAAACATACCATGATGGGAATTAAGGAGGGCACCTGCTGTGAGGAGCACTGGGTGTTGTATGGAAGTGATGAATCACTAATTGCTACACCTGAAACTAATATTACACTGTTAACTAGAATTTTTAAAAACTTGAAAAAAGAAATGAAAACAATAAAAATAAATAAAAATAAATATAAAAACCATACCAAGAAATATTGTTCCCATGATCCTTCTTGAGGAAAACATTTGTAAGATTAAATATCTCCCAATAAACATAACTTGAGAAGTTGCAGCAAGAGACCAGAGGTTAAGTGTTGATACATTTAATTGCAGAACTAAGATGAAAACCAATGTGGTGTAGGAGTGACAAAATAGAATGTGTATGTGTGTGTGTTTCAGCCAATATCAAAATGATGCAAGGAAAAAAAAAAGAAGAAGAAGAGAAACAGAAGGGAGACCATAAAGTAAGCTTGCTTATTTCTTCTTTTATAAGTCAGAAGCCATCAATGATCATGTAAATATGGCAAATAAAGTAGGTTATATCTAGAAGTAGGAAGATAAACACAAAGTAAAGTAATAGTTTTGGTTAAAGCTGAGTGGTGAAAGATAGACAATGGGAGAGAACAAAGAAAAAAGTTTCTATTAGAAAAGAAAACATGTTAATATAACAGGTCAGTTATATATTATATAAATACACATATTGTGTCAGAGGTTCTCATGTTCAGACTCAGGTTCAACGATTTGGTAGAAAGACCACCAGAACTCAGAAAAGTTGTTATTTTCATGATTATAGTTTATTACAGTGAAAGGATACAAATTAAAATCAGCAAAGGCAAAAGGTACATAGGGCTTCAGGAGAAATCAGTCGTGAGCATTCAGCTGTCCTTTCCCCATGGAGTCATGAGATAGCACTTATTCTCCCAGCAATGACACAGCATTGCCAACCGGATGCTCACCTGAGGCTTGGTGGCCAGGGTTTTTATTGGGAGTCAGTCATGTGGGCATGGGGCTCCCACATGACTGACCTTAACTACTCAGTGTTCAGCTCTCTCCCTCTCCTGTGCCCAGACGTCTAACTGATAGAACATAGCCAAGACCACAGGTGAACAAAAACAAACATTCATCATTAATCACATCATTACTGCAAATTGTTTGGAAATAGCCAAACATCCTACATACATAAGTATATAGATACCCTTCAAAGATATTCTTATGAGGCAGAATATTCCAATGTTTTATAGAGTATCTCCCAGAAGTATGTCAAGAGTATGTCCTTTTTTTGGATGTGCAGTTTTTGAGCGCCCCAAGTTCTCACAGAATTAATCCTTTATTGTAAATATATATCTACAGATATATACATATATATATACATATATATATTTCATTATATACCTATACACATATATACATATGTAACTACACATGACCATATATAACTATATGTCGCAGCTATACTCTATAGTATAGTATATGCTCTACTGTAATATACAGTATTTAGCATAGTATAGATACTATATTATATAGAAAGGCTGTCCATTGCTTTATATATTTAGGTGACTGTTTATAGAAAGAAAACGTTAAATTACTATAAACCAGAAATCAAAGTAACTGTCACTCAATTATATACAGGTTTTAATTATAAGGAAGAAATATATCCCTTTTTGTATAATATTTAAAAACAAGAAAATTAGAACTAATATTATGCAGCCATAAAAAAAGAATGAGATCTTGGCCATTTGCAGCAACCTAGAGGGTATTATGCTAAGTGAAATAAGTCAGATTGACGAAGAAATACCACATGATTTTACTCATATGCAGAACCTAAAACAAACAAATGAATTAATAAACAACAAGCAGAATCAGACCTATAAATACAGGGAACAAACTGATGGTTGCCAGAGAAGAAGGGTTACGGGTGCGCAAAATGGGAGATACAGGCTTCAAGTTATGGAATGAGTAAGTCATGGGAATAAAAGGCACACCATAGGGAATATGGCCAAAGATATTATAATAGCATTGTATGGTTACAGAACAGTAGTTAGACATGGTGAGCACTGTATAACATGGAGAAGCTGAATCACCATGTTGTATACCTAATACTAATGTAACATTGTATGTCAACTACATTGAAATAAAAAATTATTAATCAATGAAAAATAAAAATCCACTACTAAATGTAGTGTGGTACCCTGGACTGGGTTCCAGAACTGAAAGAGAAAACAAATAGAAAAAATAATGAAATCCAAATAAAATCCACAATTTAGTTAGTAGTAATGTAACAGTGTCAGTTTTCTTGGTTTTGACAAATGGACCATGGTAATGTGAGACAGTAATGATGGGAACTTGATAGGCTATAAGGGAATTTTCTATAATTTATTTGTAACTTTTGTAAACCTAAAATTATTCTAAAACAAAATTTACTTAAAAAAAGAAGACAGCACTAACAAAAATTTAAAGTTAATTATTTTAAAAATTTGCAGATAAATTGATGGATAATCTGATGACTGAATAAAAATCTTATTAAAGATAAAAATAATCACCAAATAACTAGTAAAAAAGACAAAATCATGACAGTTTACTTAATTTTATGCAAATGTATTTTTAAATTGTAAAAAATGGTTAATTTTCTAGAAAAATATGTATGTATTGCCAAAAACAACTTATAACAGACTTATTTACAATGACAGAATTTTTCAGAGAACTAACCTTCCTAAGGCCCCAAGTTTAGACACTTTCTCCCTGGTAAATTCAAATAAGCATTTAAAGATATGACAATTCTTATAATGTATTAATACTTCCAAAATAGAGAAAGAAGGAAAACTTTAAAACTAGTTTTGATATTTTTAATATATACACACATATATATGTATATATATGTGTGTGTGTATATATATATATATATTTTTTTTTTTTTTTTTTTTTGAGAGAGAGAGAGAGAAAGGGCTTGTGCATATGCGCAGGGTGGGGGATGAAAGGGGCAGAGGGAGAGGGAGAGAATCTTATGCAAGCTCCAGACCCAGCCCAACATGAGGCTAGATCTCATGGCCCTGAGATCATGACCCCAGCCGAAATCAGAGGCTTAACCGACTGAGCCACCCAAGTGCCCCTAGTTTGTTTGTTTGTTTGTTTTAATTTATTTATTTGAGAGAGAGAGAGAGAACATGAGCAAGGGAGAGACAGAAGCAGAGAGAGAAGCAGACTCCCCGCTGAGCAGGGAGCCCAATGCAGGGCTCGATCCCAGCACCCTGGGATCATGACCAGAGCCAAAGGCAAACACTTAACAGACTGAGGAACCCAGGCGCCCCAGTGCTCCTAGTTTTGAATCATGTGTAACACTTTCATTAAAATTTAACAAAGATTGCCCCTAAAATAAGTAATGGCATACCAGCCTCAATTATTGATACAGATGCACAATGCTTAAACTATTAGCAAACAGAATTTAACAGACTGGTAAAACATGACCACATTAGCTTGTCCCAGAAATGCAAAAAGAGTTCAATGATGGAAAATAAATAACACTCATCATATTAATAAACCTAATGAAAAACATATCCTCTTTTGAAATGATGAAAATGCATTTGACAAAATTCACCACGTGTGCTAAATAAAGATTCACTCATCAACAGGAACTACCTTAATGAGCTGACACACATCTCAGCCCAAAAGCCAACATCATACACAATAGGGAAATAATGAAACACTTGAGGCACAATCTCTAAAGCCAGGACCAATACAACAATAGGAACTAACTATTGTGCCTGTTATTTATTATCCTATTGGAAGTATCAGCTTACACTAGACAAAGGAAGAAATTACAAATGTAACAATTGGGAAGAACAGGTAAAACTGTTGCTATTCACCACTGATATGACTATATAATGGAATGATCTTCAGAATCAACTGAAATTACTATAAACAAGAGAATACAGTCAAGTAGTCAAGTATAAAATTAATGTATAGAACACAGCTCCCTTTTTCTGCCAGATAAAGGATTCTACTTATTTATAATCATATGTATATATGTTAGTATATATGTGTCAGGTAAAATATTTAATACAAGAAAAGTTCCATTTCACTATTAATATTCAAAAAGAATTCCATTAAAATGATATTTAATTAGAGTGATGTTTTAAGCTATATTTTAGCACTATGCCCCATTTTCTTGACTTATGAATCTAATTAAAAAGTCAAGAATATTTGAGTTACTGATCCAGTATCGTTGTGGTGTTTTTCTCTGGGTGAGCAATATTCACTCTAAGAATGTTTTCTAAGTTCTCACCCTCTCTCTTCCCACCCCCTCTTGTGATACATCTGCCTCAGAAATAGAAAAAAGGAACAAAGCTTGAATTTGAAAAACAGCAGGAATAGAAGCTCATTTGTTGTTGTACCAAGATTTATGTCAAGCAAACAAAAAGGATGCTAACCTCCTCTGGTAGACAGTAACGCCCCCATCTAAATGCTACTGTGGTTGGTCTTATGCTTTGAAAATTCTCACAGTCAGAATATTCACCACAGAATGGCAATCTGACAACTGGGTGTGTTTAATGTCATTTATCTATAGAAAAGGCTAAAAATTGCCCTAAACGGACTCTGATAAACAGTACCTCTTCCCACTAATATTTCTATTATCTGGTTTATTGTTCAATGAAAATATTCTTTTCCAAGAGATCAATGCTATTTGTATGTCTTTTGTATTTAGAAAATTCAACAAAAATTAAATAATCCACATAGCCTATCAATCATCTTAATTTAAAAATAGTACCAGATTCATTCTTACAGCTTTCAACAGAGCACATGACAATGAAACTCAAAGCTGTGAAAAACACAGCCATGTCTTCTGAGTCTCAGAAGCAGGAGTCTGGTTTACTTTTATCAATGTATGCAATGAATCAGCATTATTATTAACATGATTTAATATTAACAATTTATAGCATAGAGGATAAAATCATCAATTTTGAAGCCAAGCTGCCTGGGTTTAAATCCCAGATACTCAACATATAACTATGTGACCTCAGGCAGATTGCTTAACTTTCTTCACTCAATTCCTTCATCTGTGGAATGGAAATAATAGAAGTAACCCTTCAAATAATGGCTGTGAGAATTCAAGTAGATAAATCCGAAGCAATCAGAAGAGTATTTACCACCTAAGCAGTGCTCTTAAGTGTTAGATGTTTTTATTACCAATATTAGCGTTATTATTACCCTCTTATCAGCACGTAGTACATAATAAATTGATTGGCCACAGAGCACTAGAAAACAATTACATTGCTTGGTTCCTTTAACTTCAGTTTTGTCTATTTCTTGACATTAAACTAACACTCAAAGCAGCCAATAAATTTAAGGCAGATTTTACAATTCCTTAAATTACCATCCTAATTGTGCTTCTAATTTGCCAGTCATAGGCCATGACAATCCTTGATATGCCTGTTAAAAAAAAAAAAAAAAAAAAAAGTACCGTAGCTGTCAAGTTCAAGGTCAAGGTAGAACATTGAGCACATATGAACATACACCTACTTACTGCTCAAAACACTTTAACATGGTCGGTGTTACTGAAATGAAAAAAATTCTTCAAAATATATTCCCAATTACAAAGGCAACAAAGAGAAATCTCCAGAACTAGACTAAAGAGAAAATGTGTTAACACTGAATGTAGGAGAAACAAAACTGCAAAACGGATGCTGTGCAGACCTCAAAGCAGACTTTAGGATTTGTGGTTTGAAAGCCATTGTTAGATGGGAGCTAGGGCCAATGCCCCAGAGTTCTATAGAGAGCCCACTCTGGGCTTCCTGTTGCAAATCAAAGAAGGATTATGCACAAATGGGAACCAAGCTAACTCTTTCAACCTTAGCCATGTTTGCAAAAAAAAAAAAAATCATCCATTCCTCACCAGGCTGATCCAATGGAATAACTGCTTCAAGGCAGGAGAATACTTTAAGATCAGTACAAATTAACACACACACACACACCACACACACCACACACACATACACACACACACAGACTAAATATAAACAACTGCTACCAAGGGATGTGTCAGTACCTCCTGGGAAAAATAATATGCACACACACACGCACACAGTGGAGAAAGTTGAAAAATCATAAAAAACAGTCACTCCCAAGAATGTGAGCATTCATACCCAATATATTAAAGATAGGAGGGCAATCTTAAAAGAACTCAATTTGATTTTATTTAATATTTAAAAAGAATAAGATCTGTTCACATGACCCACTGAACACAAAAAAGGAATTAACTATGTAACAAAAGCCACATTTAAAATAATCAAGAAAATCTGTATCACAATGATATTAATAATGGCTAAAGTATACTGAGTGCTTAACATTCTTTTTCTAAGGCAATCATATACTATAACTCATTTAATGCCTATAAAACCATTATCACCAGTCTTATTTTTCCAAATGATGAAACTGAGTCCCAAGATTATACATGGCAAATAAACTGGGAGTGTCTTTGAGAACGTTTTTAAATGCAGAATTTAAAAAACTCATTTTACATCAATCATCTACAGAACTAAAAGCAAAACACACTGTATTCTGTGAAGCTGCTTTTGGAGTAAGTAAGCCAACTTGATAAAACAAGTGATCTGTCTTGATGCTGGAGTAATGTAGAGAATGGTCACCAGGCCCTTATGCTTCCCACACATCCATGTTTCAGCTGACAGGAATTGGGATTAGCTCTCACTGTGGTGAAAAAGCCCCAAAATTGCAATACTGACAAAAACATGCGAAGTGTAAATAATATAGACAGATATTCTCAGAACAATTCTTTAGAGAAAATTCATGAGCTCTGGCAGCACATTCTGTGACATACTTATATACATATATATCCATACACACACACACACACACAGTGTTTTATAAATTTAACATTTTGAGAAATATATGCAGAATGATTCGGGCTATAAATATCAGCACAGACATTCCAGTGACAAAGAAGAATCTGGATTTTAAGTGAATGTATTTATTGTTTCCTTTTGTAGCTTTTCTATTTTAAGGTAAGGTGATAGCTTTTGCCATTTGCGATTCAGACTTACATTTCAGGAGAGATCTTAAGCAAGCTTATTGACTGCATTACTCTGGAATGTCACAAATATGCCTGAAGATTTCTAGTAGGAGACATTCTTTTTCATTTACTGCAAATAATATATTAAAGCCATTTTTGTCATTCCACAAATAGTCAATGGGAATTTAGATATAGAACTAAAATTTCTGATCTATGCATTTCTTTTCACCTCATCTACATTTCAAGTAAATCATGCACTAGTTTTAAAAAGGACCAGATAAAGTTTGTTTACAGCAGTTACTCACTCCCCCAAATGTTGACTCTTATTTCCCCATCTTTGACACTCCCATTTTAGGGGCCCAGGGTCCTCTTTCCACCTCTTAACCTTATTCCACTTCCCATGCCCCATTATCTTCTCACAAAATACTGCTTTAGCTGATAGAATATTCAGTGTGACTATGCTTTCCTTTTAATGGCATGTTTATTCATTATATTAATACGTAAACAAATTCGTGGTCACATATTCACAGCTATTGGACAGCTGATCAGTCCTTCTTCCAGTTAATGTGTGACTCTAAGAGGGATTTCCTAGCTATCTTTTTCAACTGCACATCTTAGCCATGACAACCCTTTCAGTTAGAGGCAGGTGTTATTTGACCCACTGAAACATGTGAGAGAGAATGTTCAAGTTCTGTAGCTAGACAGTGAGCTAGCTACTTTGGGGCAACCACCAAACATATTTAAACCAGCTATTTATATAATAATTGGTAGTAGTTGGCTCCTCCATTAGAGAAAAATCCGAGTCATAGAATCATGGTCCATTAAATGGTGATGGCTAGAATAGCCCCATATAATACAGTAGACTTAGGTGCCATGTACTTACGTACATACCCCAGATACCAAGTTAATTTTTTTAATAACCCACTCTCCTAAATCTGGATTAGAAACCGTAACATTTACTGGAGTTAGTACACTGTGCTTCTCCAATCTAAGCCCTTTATTTTCAGTATCTTGTAATTGCTTGCCTGTTTCTCTACAAGCTCTGGAAGGAAAGCTGATTATTTTTTTTTTCTTCCGTGACATGAGGCACAGAATTTGAAGTGCAGATGTTAGTAAATACAGTTGGAGAGGGACTGCTTTTAAATCTCTCTCTACATTCCCCCTACTTACATAAACCCAGCATTCATTATAAGTTTAAGTAGTCTAGACTGTTCAAAATTATTCACTGTTTGAGTCAAGTCTTCTGGAAACAGGCCCATTTTTCTCCTTTTGTTTTATTTGAAAATTTAGAACTTGTGAAAATTGCAAAGTCAACTAGAGGTAAATGGCCCTGAACTAATACTCTTGTATCAGTGATACATAACACTCATGAATGGGTTTGTCTGGACTACAATATCCTTAAACTAGCCATTAGTCCTTAAAGCAAAGTCACTGTTTTCATGGCAATAAACCACATTTTCTGTAACATTCCACTCAGAATCATCTATATGTTCATGAGATACAATGATCAAGTCCTCAGACAACAGAAGCTGTAAGTCCAGTTACAACAAAATCAGGGATTTACTTAGTTTTACAGAAAAGTTAGAATCAGGAAGGCACTGTTTCTGTTAACATAAAAAATCCTCATTCAGGTGAAAAATAGCATTGGATAGAGAATATATTTGAAATAGAGAAAATTCCTGGAGGTAACGTGGCAGGTGAAATATGAGAATAATGAGGTTTGAGCAGGAAAACTTGGCTTATTTATATGAAATGAATGGGTAAAAAATATGAATTAGAAAAGCATACTCTGAAATAGCAGCTAGATATTTAAATTATTAAATAAAACTTTAAATAAGACAATTTAAAAATATTTGCATGAAGTCTGATGAATTTAGCTTTGGCGTACGTAAATACAAGATGAATTAAAAGATGCTTTGAAAAAATGAACAAATCATGTTTATTTAAAAAGTTGATTATATACTGTCTGTCTCATGATATCACATGTATTACATAATATAAAACTCCACACTGGGTGCAAGGTTGGAGGCATTTGAAATGACATATCTGGATGATGCATATGTATTTACTTGCCTTTCATGGGTAAGAAACACCTAATATGGACATAATAAACTTCCTTCAAATATACCTTATAACAAATACCTGAAGAGTTTTATTCAAGGAAATATAACACCAAAGAAGACTTCATCAAATTAAAAAAAAAAATAGCTTTTGTAATATTCGTAGAACAAAAGGAGTATCAACTAAAGAAAAAAAAATTAAGAATTTATAAACGAAAATTGAATTTGTGCCACATAGAAAAACATATTCCTAAATCAGAATGCTTGTTATGAACTATTTTTATAAACATAGATCCTCTGTAAAGTGGGTGCTTAAGATGGGCCTTTTCCAACAAAAAGACCTCAAAGACTGCATAGACACTTTGGATTTCTTATGAATACGTTCCCTTTCTTCCTCTCAATTTCTTTCTCTCTTAGAATATGGTTCAATTCAAAGGAAAAATAGGCTCAACAAAAACTTGGAGCTATTATCCCAAGATTACTTTCTTTCCAGTTTTTATAATTTTACCTTTCATTTGATAATTCAATTCTCTTTGTTGATAAAAGAACAGAGATCAACAGAATTTGAAATGAATTAAAGATATATTTCTCTTAAGTCTGGATATTTTGCATTATAATCATGAATTGAATCAAAATCTCATCCAGATACAAAGTTTAAATAAAGATGATGGGAGATAATTCTGTGACTCTGATGACCTAATCTTGCCATCAACTAATTCATTCCCTATCATAAAATTTTAAATGTTAATTATCAAGAAGGTTTTGAAGTGTTAGTATTTGGCAATATTCCAAATACAAGACAAAGAAGCCATTTATTTGAGAACTGTTGGCTTTTGCCTTGTTTGAATAAAACATTTAAATCCTAAGCCAGCCATAAATAGCAAGAGTAGGCAAATGTCCAAATATTAGAATCTGTTATACACTTTTTAAAGACTTCTACCACCTTCTACCACCTTTTTTACAGGTCATTATATTCATTATCTCATATAACCTTCAGAAGCACTTGATTTTTTTTTTTTTTTAATACAAACAAGGTAACTAATGCTCAGGGGAGTAAAGCCCTTGCCCCAGGTGGACAGTGCTGGATTTGACCCTTATACTGACTTCACTTGACACTTCAAAGTGAAAGATATCTTGGAACATTAAAAAATTAATAAAGATGAAAATGATCTCAATTTTCTTTATAGATCTTTAAAACATTAAGTGGATTCCTTCTGCTTTGAGGCTTCTCTTCTAAAGTACAATGAACATCACTATTTCAGATTTATGATTTTTATGGAGAAATCGGGCTTGAATCAATAATCATCCTTTTGATTTAATGAAGATCTATCAATAATCATCCCTCTGATTTAAGGAAAATCTATCATTTAAAATGTAGACAAATATATGAATCATTCCAGAAGAGTTGTTATGTGTTAACTTTTTCGTGAAGCTGAGTCCAAATATCTATGGAAACAAAACTCCAAAGAAATATTTTATACTAATATTAGCTATTACAGTACTAGTTCTAGATAAAGTAGAAAATAATTCTGAGTTGTGTGTTCTACTTTTGGTATATCCCCTCATATTCTAATATTTTCTAGAATTTAATGTCAATAAATTCAAAGAAATCCATGCAGTTGTAGCTAATTTTAATATCGATTCATAAAACCATAGATGAAACAGATATTAAGTTTGTGTTGCTAACAAGATGGCAACTGTACTCTAGGTTCTTAGAGTCCTTGTCTTAGAATTTTTTTACTCCTTGAAAGAAAAAAATGTAGAATAGGAGTAAAAGTGTTTTATTTCTTCCTGCAAAAATTTTATACATTTATATAGGATTCAGACATAAAAAAAAAAAACATTTTGAATTTGTATATATTTATCTTCTCTCCATGTTACCATTCTAGACTGATTTTTCATTTTCTAACTTCCCTTAGTGATACATTCCTAGATGCATCAAGACTATTTCAGAATTTTTTAAATTTTTTTAAAGATTTTATTCATTTATTTGACAGAGAGAAAGAGAGCACACACAGGGGGAATGGCAGGCAGAGGGAGAGGTAGAAGCAGGCTCCTCGCTGATCAGGGAGCCCGATATGGGGCTCACCCCAGGACTCTGGGATCATGACCTGAGCCAAAGGCTCAGATGCCCCCTATTTCAGAATTTTTAAGTCACTACCTGTATTCTACAATCTCAAGATTATTCACAAATCCTTATGTGTTTGCCTATTTGCTTGGTACATTTTGGGCAATTCATTAGCTAAAGGGATGCATTAGGTATTGCTAAGTCAATAAATTCAGTTAAATAGCTTAATTAAAAAAATGAAACCTTGTATTTGTAAAGCTGCCTTTGACTTTTCTGAAAGAAATGGGTAATGTTGGAATGGCAAAGGGCAAATTTAAGTCAAAATGCAGAACCAACAATAGGTTATAACCTAGATGTTTGACTTATCTTGCCATTCTTACAATAAATCCATGAAAGTAGTTGCCTATTTGATCTATTTGATCTAAGTACGATGCCAAATGTAGCCCTTCAAAATATGAAGAATTGAGGTATACCTTTGTAATTTAAAATTTTATTTAGGTCTTGCTTTTGCATTTGTATTGTTCCCTATGAATGGGTTTTGCTATTTTTTTCTTAATTAGATCATAATTAAGTTGCCAAACCAAAAAGTGTGGCAACTATGTTTAGTGAAATGATTTCTGGACTATGTTTCTCTTATGTTAACTGTAGCACTATGTTTCTCTAGTCTCTGGGTACTTCTGAGTACCCATCTTTCGAGCTCTGATGTACTCACTTCTAAAGTCTGGCACCTAGACTCTCTTCTACAATTGCCCTGGGACTACTAGAATCATCTACACTCAGTCTCCAATGACTGACTGCTGCCAGAGCAGGAAAGCCCACCTCACTTGTCTGGCGTTGGACCAAATTCTGAGGCATAAATTGCACTGCAGTGTTCTGCTGCATGATCACAATGAAGCTGGGACTTTGCCTAACATCACATGTGTTCTTGGTGTCTTTCTCTCTTGACCTGCTTCTCTTACCCCCTTCCATGTTCTTTTCTGGGAGGAAATTCTTCATAAACCTTTGCACAAGAATCCTCATCTAAGGTTTTTCTGGGAAACCCAACTTACAACAATGATAATACATTTTTACTTTATTTCTCCCAAAGCTCAAGTACATTAATTCAATACGGATTGAGTGATAAATATGTGCTGTGATTTCTAGTATGGGGAGTATATTAGTGGTAATTAGGTCAGGCTGAGGGGGACAGCAAACTCAAAATAACAGTGGATTCAAAAAGATCAAAGTTTCTCTCTCCCATATGTATGGGCAACTTGGGATTAGCACGATATTTTTTTTTTTTTTTTTGACCATCACTGATAAATTCTCTATTTTCTATCTTGTTCTAAAGAAGACTTAGACATTGCAATCAAAGATTGTTGAGTCTGCTTTACAGACTTTCAGAAGATGCATGAGAAAGCAGAAAGAATTCCCTTCCATTTAAGACACTTTTCAATAGTTGAGATCACCTTTGGACTGAAATCACCATAAGGACAAACTGTGGCAAAGGATGGTGGGAAATCGAGTTTTTTTGTTTTTTGTATTTTGTTTTTTAATTTTCAGTGGTTGTATGCCTAGCAAATTTTAACAAGGTGCTTTAAATGGAGAATAATGGGGGGGCGCCTGGGTGGCTCAGTTGGTTAAGCGACTGCCTTCGGCTCAGGTCATGATCCTGGAGTCCCGGGATCGAGTCCCGCATTGGGCTCCCTGCTCGGCAGGGAGCCTGCTTCTCCCTCTGACCCTCCCCCCTCTCATGTGCTCTCTCTCTCTCTCTCATTCTCTCTGTCTCAAATAAATAAATAAAATTAAAAAAAATAAATAAATGGAGAATAATGGGAGAATGAGTATTAGGAAAGAAAGAAAAAATGGACTTCATTTTTTTCTCCTAAGCATTGAATTTTCCATATAGGAATGTTTCAGGCATTACAAAAAATGTCAATTAAAAGTATCTGAAAGCCTTCTTTATAACCAGTTAACTGCACTTTTGTTATTTTAGTTGAAGAAATAAGTCTAAAACATAAAAAAATAAAATTGAGGCAAATCTAAAAGGCATAAAAGTCTATGAAATGACTACAGATGCCTTTTAAAGCTACTCAGTGTATTCTAGCATCCAACTCATTATCCCAAAAGTCTGTTTGAAGGCAAGACTTCCTCTCCAGCAAAGATTCATTCTTGTTATATGACTCTAAAGAACTGTTTCAGCTACTTAAATAGGCAGAATTGTTGGTCTCCTTTGTGTTGTGATTTTGCAGAAAGATTCCCATGAATAAATATTTTGAAACCATCAACTCAGGTATCTAACATTCAGCAAGTCTGTTTAGAAATAGGTTTACTGAGAAAATTACCATTTTACATAGAAAAAAGAATCTGTATCTAGAAAAGCGTTTCACTGGGATGACAAATGTTCAATTTTAGTCTGACTTCCAAGAGAATCTCAGAAGCCCTAACACTAATTCTGTCATTTAGGTTTGCTGAGAAATTTACCTAATTAATATAGTCTATTTAATAAAATGTGGTTTAAAGTAAGTTTCACATGGCTTTTTAAGGGTTTTAAACTCCACGAAGATGAGGGTTACAGGATCTTTTGTACTCACATTTTACCACCAACACTTAAAATAGTGCCTGGCCTAAAGTAGAAATGTGATGTTTGTTGAATTAAGTATCAATGCAGCAGTGTGTTTAATAGATAAGCATACTAGTATTTTAGATTATTTAGTGATTCAAAATAGGAGGCGGAATAATCTCATTGCACTAGCTAGGGAATTCCAGTTGTCAGAAATCCAAACTATGAGTGTAGGTTTACTTACCCCTGCAAATGTTAAAATCATTTTCTTTATGATCCAAATAGTACAGGACACTTGAAAATGAGAGCATACATTTTCTAAAAGCCAGTGTACTCATGCTTAGTGTCTGTTATCTGTGTGTCACTCTAAATTATAAAACTATGGAGACTGACACCATAACTACATTAATGTAGGCATAAGGTTATAGATGTTTTCATGATATAATTGAAGGCTTAGTAACTATTTTTTTAATACACAGATGAATGAATGAATAAAAGTTAAATGAATGAAAGATGTAAGAAAAGCTAAAAGAACTGGAATTTTTACTGACAGTATAAACAAATACCTGTTCAGTCATTGGGGATTACACTCTGCAAAGTGTTCTATATTCAGAGCAATACTTTTTCTGACATAATAGATGCTACTTCAGCTTCTTGGTGAGACTCAACTTGAGTTCTGCAGGCAAGATTCCTAGATCCACAGATAGTATGTTTAGTCAGATTTCAGAGGTAGAATAGTAAAGGGCACTGAATAGCCTGTGGATTAAGTCACCACAATAGAGTTAGAATTCAATAGGGATTCATCTGGACACAGAAGACTCAAATAACCTATGACTGGAAAACCATAATTGGAATTGAATAGAGCTAATAAGAGAATCTAAACAACTGGAAGAAAAGATCTAGGAGGAACCCCCCTCCCCCCCCCAGCCAATGTACAGAGCATGAAATACAATCACTCCAACTCTGCAACATCTTCACATATGTTTGAACACTTCCAACATGTTACATATGCAGTGTTGTCTGTAGTTTCTAAAAGAAAGATTGCAATATGCACCTGTCCCATAAGTTACTTATAAATAACAAGTGGATTTTTTTTTTTTAATCTCTTACCTTTTTTTCCTCTATCTCTAAACCCAGGATTCACTCTCTAACAAGTTCTCTGATCTTACTCTCTGGTAGAATGCCAGTGTTGCTTTAGAGAAACAGAGAAAAAATAATCAGCCTTTCAGTAGGGATACTAACTAAAGAAAGGATTCAAGTTGGGAATTTAGAAATTCATTGAGTAGAAATATGTTTGTTTCTGTGTAAAAAAAAAAAAAAAGCAGCCATGGCTTTACAATATTGTTATATACCTAATGATTGTCATTTGTGTGAAATAAATATAATATGGATGATACAAATGTACCAATTACATAGTAAGCACCTACTATGTGCCTGGACCACTTCCTTGCTTTCAATACAGACAGAATTTCACTTATCAAGTGCCGATTATTTGACATAGTTTTACTTATGCATATTTAGCTTGCCCTTTTGTTTACCTAAAAGATAAATAAAACATTTATAGAATGATTATAAATTTAAAAAAGGATGAATCTAACATATGCTGCTTTGTAAGTAGTTGGGGAGTCATGAGACAGATATGTTCAAACAGTTTTAGAGTGATTTTAAATTTTCAGTTGAGCAATAGATGATGGATTAGAATTCTTTGAAAATAAAATCTCTTCAATTATAACAAGAGCAAGAAAAGGAGAGAATAAAATAATCCAAGTCATTAGTCTTATCCTTAATTTTTGTAATTTAGCAAGAGATAATTATGATTGTATTAACTATCTTATTATCACAAATAATTTAGAAAGAATATTATCAAATATTATAAAGTTGTGCATTGCACAAATATAACTATTTTCATTAAAAATTTTAATATATTATGCTTACAGTTCAATATCAAGGAAAGTAACTTTTATCTCCAAAATTATTTTCTGTTTAGAGTTTTTCAGTATCTTATATTTGGATTATTTTTTTATAGAAGACAAAATAACATAAGATGAACACAAATGTGATCAGAGATATGTAATGGCCACTCGATCATAATCACCCATGGTGAGAAGAAATTTCATGGAGTGAGAATCAAAAGGCATTGCTTATCTTCCCCTTAAAATGAAAATCTACTAGTCAGAATGAGAATGGGTTGCTCACAGGCATGCCTTAATTCATTGAATACTGACGATGTTTTATGGCAGAAATCCCAGTCAGATGAGGGACTGAAAGAGTCCTCAGCGGGAAGGAACTGTACTTCTCTGGAGATGATGCACTTTGAGGTAAGTTGAGGGAAAAATGGAAATCAGGCATCCTCCTGTATCTGTGGCAAGCATTCACACTGATAATGGAATAGATATTGATGCCTGCCCACAGAGATGAATGGTTGAAGAAGAAAAGAGGCATTTTTCAGTTCTTCTTGATTCCATATTATTCTTCTCATGAGTACTGCTTGAAAGCTAATAAAATGATTCAAGAATACCATTATCTCTGAGATGTATCTAATTGGATAAATGGCAGCAGGTCATGGTTCCCACGGATGGAGAGGTAGTTACAGTTGTGTCATATGTTTGTTTAAGGAAGCTTTGTAAAGCTCAGTGAATTTTGTTATCTTTGAAAGATTACAATAATAATGCTTTTATCCTTATTTCTTTGGACATGTATTGGTATTTCAAGCACTGTATCCAAAACCTATCATATTCCATTATCAGTGAAAAACTATTAGGATAATATCTACCTTGAAATTAGGAAAAGAAAATAAAGCTTTTGTGTCTCCTATAATGCTTACCTAGCACTGAGTTATTCTTCAGAAAACAAAAATAAAACTTTAATAACCTAATTTTCGTCTAGTTTCTACATAATTTTCTTTATGATAATCTATTGATAAGTATATTGCATGATTATGTGAAAGAAACTTTGCACAGGTTCTCTATGTTATTTTAATATTTAACAAAAATTATCCTTTGGTTAAATTTTTAACATCAAAATATAAGGGTTTTTCAATACAAATCCAGTCAAAATATATGATATGATGGAAGAAAATGGACAATTTCTATAAGAATAGGAAGAATATTCTAGATTTTTATTATATTACTCCTTTTGAATTCTGTGTCATTTTCCGATTCATTTGCAAGCTATTTTATCATTTTGGACTTGATATTGTTAAAATAACTACAAAAAAGAGGGTGAATGAGGATTTTTCTTCAATTTCAAATGGGACACAACTGTTTTCACTTCTCAACATTGTAACTGTGTAAAATATTAAATAATGCACAGTACTTGAACTACACATGGGATATTCTAATATTATTTTAAATCATGGGGTGCCTGGGTGGCTCAGTTGGTTAAGCATCTGCCCTCAGCTCAGGTCATGATCCTGGAGTCCCGGGGTAGAGCCCTGCATCGGGCTCCCTGTTTAATGGGGCTTCTGCTTCTACCTCTCCCTCTGGTCCTCCACCTGTTTGTATTTTGTCTCTCTAATAAATAAAATCTTTAAAATGTTTAATTATTTTAAATCAAAATTTAGTAATCTGAAATTTGTGGAGGTGATTTCATGCTTTGATATTCGTGAAAAAGTGAATGATTCTGTGGACAGTATCCTTTTTAAATGAAACAAAAATTTTATGTGTAATTAACATGCATGTATGTTCGGAATTCTCTGACAGAATTCATGCTTGTGTGTATACAAACACACATGCAGATAAAAAGGATAGCAACATGCCAAATCTTACACTTAATACCTTCTAATTGAACTACATTGTAATCATTGTTTATATAAAGTATATATTTGGTATTTTATTTTATTTTAAACTTATAAATTGTTTTAAGGAAGACTAAAGTTTCATCTCAGAGAATTATACAGAAGGAAATTGACCTGCGAGTCACTCAATCTCACGAGATGAGTGCTAGATTATTTTGTTTAAGTTCCTGTGACATGGTGAGTAAGTGGACCCAAAGCCAGAATATCCCAAACAGCCAGAGGGAGTTAGGAAGCTATAGAGACACCTGATAAAGGGGACATGTAAAGTTCTCCCCAGTCCACACATATGATATCAATGGTGATGGTGCATTCATGGAAATGTGGGGGGCTGAGAAAGCCCTATCTCCATCTGGGAGCATTTTATACTGTTTTTTGCTTTATGTATCTCAAAACAAACAAATGTGCGTCCATATCCTTTCACAAAGGAAACCTATATTTTAACTATAACTAATGCCATTTTTCCATCAATAATTTACCAGACTCACCTAGAAGGTGACTTTTATGTATGTTTTATGATCTGGAATTATGATTAACATAATCCAAATAAAGTCTATCAACCATAATAGCCTTTTTTTTTTAAGATTTATTTATTTTAGAGAAATAGAGAATGCGGGGAGGAGGGGTAGAGGGAGAGGTAGAGAGAAAATCAATCCTAACCAGGCTCCACAGCCAGCGTGGAACCAAATGGGGGGCTCAATCTCATGACACTGAGATCATGACCTGAGCTGAAACCAAGATACAAGAGTCAGACACAACCTACTCTGCCACCCAAGTGCCCCTCAACCATAATACTCTTGAAATATTTTCTATAGAAAGGATATAAGAAGGAAAATACAGATCATTTTCTGTTACTTCTGTTCTATATTTTGCCAAAGGCCCAGTCAATATTCCTCAAATACATATATAAATTGAAGAGTAAGTTAGTATATAAGAAAAGGAAAATTCGATTTCTTCCAAGCAACTAATCAAAGGTTGCTTTTTCTCCCTTTTCCACCAATAAAGTATAATTTATAGGTATTTTAAAATTTCTAGAAATCCTAAATAATGTATTAAAAAACCTAAAGTTTTCTAGCTTTATAAATACAAAAAAATGTATATTTTCTTCAGCTTGATTATGAGAAGGGGCTTTTGTACAAGGTTATGATGACTGAATCTAGTTCTGGCATAGTAATAACGATGGTTAATTTAACAGGCTATTTATTTTTATTTTTATTTTACAAACCTTATAAATATTTACTCAATTCACCAAGCTTTCCAATGAACTAGATTAAAAATTTCTTACCAATAATAACATTTATATGTAAGTGTAAATCACCCAGGTTGCCACAAAATAATGTAAGCAAATATAATAGACATGGAGTTGTTCTAACAGATAGTATGTCTTTGGATATGAATTTATATGATAATAGAAAAGCCATGATAAAATACAGATATCAAAGTACATTAATTGCTATTGCAGGAGGATACCCTGTGTATATTCTAAGACTAGTGAATGCAAAGGAGCATTACTTTCAGGCCTGTCCTTTGGGGTTTATTAAAAATCAAAATAGTAAAAACAAAACAAAAACCAAAAAAAAAACCATATACAATCAAAATTATTTCATGATAATTTATATTCTCTGACAATTTTTCAATATATTCCTACAACTTCTATCTCTTAGGCTCACATCTTAGCTTTTCCACTATGATATTTCATAGAATCATCTCTCTTTAGATGTCTAACACATAAGTTTAGTATTCCTTAATTTGTTACAGTAGTGTAGATTATAATTATGTTTAAACATGTAGAATATGCAGCTAAATACCATCAACCCATGTTCACAAAGATCACAACCATAATTTTATTGTGATTGCTTTACCAATCCTTTCTTTGACCCCATCCTTGCACCCCTCTGACTAAATAACAATGGTTGGTTTGAATAAATAAAACAGACCCTGTAGAGTGAACAGCAGTCTTGAACTAATCTTTCTTTTCCCATGGTTAAAAAAACCAAAAAGAGAGATCAAATGTCATTTATATACTATGCTTTCTGAGGAAAGAATGTAGCTAACACACATTTCATTCAACTAGAATAGTATAACCAGAGATTCTGATTAAGATTTTATTATACTTTAAAAAGCCAGCTTTTAAGGAAATTTCCTTTATTCTGCAGATTGTCCAAGCTCTTATTTGCATAAAACTACAACAGATTTTGCAAGTGTAAACTTCTGCACACACTAATCAGCAGGCATTAGTACTTAGAACTTAAAGCCATAAATGTTGATTAGAGCCAGACTTGGTCCTTTTGAGTTTCATTATATAATTAAATAAATATAATGTGTTATTATCTTGAAACTCCAACCAAATATCTCTATTGTATTAAGTTATTCACAATTCTTTGTATAGCACTCAATACAAGCAAGGTTCTCTCATCTTAGGATGATGAATAGTTTAACAATGGAATTGACCTTTTCTGAGGAAGAAGAACCTTTACAATTTAACCTGTCTCTAAAAAGTTAAGATTTCATGTTTTAAAAGTGTGGACTATGTATTAGGGTAGAAAAGGACATGCTATAGTGACAAGCAATGTAAACCTCTATAGCAGGGGGCTCTGTTCTTAAAGACACCCTGGGATCCGGGTTGACAGCAATTCTACCACCTTGTCATAACAACATTTGGACCATGTGGGCTACCTCAGTTGCTGGAACAGGGAAAGACAAAGGGAGAACTGAATGCTTACTTTTCCCTGTGTCCTCTTCAAGTGACCTACATCATTATCATTCAGAGCTCACTGGCCAGAATAAGAAATATGACTTTACCTAAGTACAAGGAGGACAAGAAAATATGGTAGGGAAAAAAAATATTTGGTGAGTACTGTCATTGCAATAATTTGTACAGCACAAGGGGAAAATAAAAAAGAAGTCACAATTTATAATATAGATGTTCCTATGTTAAAAGGCAAAATGATTTGAAAAATAATGAAGTGTTTCAAATATGCATAATTATACTTTACATTTACATGTCTGTATCCTGATTTGGCTAAGAGTAAGTGCTTAACTCAACTGAATTTCATAATATACATTAACCCTTTCACATATTACTCCAGATGATTTTCTCAAGATCCCTGCGACAGAAATTTAAGAAATTTTCTGTTCTGTGATTGAAGATGCTCTCCCGAAAGAGAGAACTGAAAGCAGTTTCCCCAAAAATGTTCTTCCTTAACCCCCACAACACTACGCTTTCCGTACTTATAAACAAGATTATAAATCATCTTCCACTCTTAATTTACACTTTATAAATATGAAATTTTACAAATTTACAAATAAATTTATAAACATTACCCAATATTAAATTATAATTGCCTCCAGTAAAGGTAAGAAATGAAGCCAATATGAGCTCTTTAAATTGTGAAATACACGTTTGTGTTAAATTAATCAGCTAAACCCTTATGGACAGACACTGGGCCAGATAAGCAGCAGGAATGGAGAGTAAAAGGGTGGAGAAATATGTCAATATAGGAAGTCTCTAAGACAGAATTTAAAAATTAAAATTTGTAAGTATTCCCTAAGGAAAAGGAAATACAAAGCTACAAAAATACTACAACCTCGGAACTTTAATAAAAGGTAAAGAAAAAAAATAGGATGCAGGGGAAACATTTTGCCACTAAGAATATAAATTGTTAAATTGTTTGTTTGGAATTAATTACATCATAGTTTATCAAACCTCCTACACTGCACATTGTACTAGTTCCAACAGCTCTTGCACATTTGTAGAAAAATGTATGAGGATGTTCAACATTGCATTGCTTTTTATACCAAACGTCACGAAGGGGTTCAGGACAGTCCCTTATCCCCAGAATATGCCACTTTGGCATGTGGATTATTTTGAGCTGAAGGCACTTGAGACCCTGTGTGTCCAAGAGAAACTTTTTATAGTTTTTGCTCCACAGCAGTCAAAACAACCTTACAGAAGAGTAATACCACCCCGGAAACTAATACTACGCTATATGTTAACTCACTGGAATTTAAATACAAACTTGAAACAAGCAAGCATGGAACATTATTCTATGAAATACTACCAAGCTGTTAAAAAAGTTTCATATGAAGTAACTTTATATGGAAATATTCCTGGCAAGGAAGACTCAAAAAGGCATAGGATTAAGAGGTGGAAGTTCATAGTAATATTACTATCACAGCTAATATTTATTGGTTCTTTCTCCATGTGCAATATGATTATATACACCTCAAATGTATTACACTTATATTCTCACAATGACTATACAGTGTAGATAAAATTGCAGTGCTCTTACTATAGATGAGAAAACTGAGTCACTGAGAGATCTCTTTGGGTCATGCTTCAGATTACAGGACTAGTGAATGGTGGAACCTGAAAACAAATCAAAGCAGCCTGTTCCCAGCCTATGTTATTCACATTGGGAGATTATCTCCCAGGTAAAATAGAGAAAAGAAAAAGCCACTTAAAGAGAATAAATATATATATATATATATATATATATATATATATATATATATATATATATATATATATATATAAAATAAATAAAATAAAATTTAAAAAAGAGAAAAAACGAACCCTATTTATATGGAAAAAAAATTCCTGTAGCTATATACTTATTCAAATGCTTTAAAAAGAAAAGGAATGATAGGATAAACATCAAACTTCTACCTGATGAGCCAAAATATAGGCTTCATAAAAGCTGCTGCTGTATCTGTTTTGTATGCTTTCTTTTCCAGCAACAGTGCCTTGTTAAGGTTAAGCATTTGATAAGTATTTGTTACTGGTTAATGAGTCATGGGCTAACTATATCCACAGTGCTTACCTTTGCATAAAGCAATGCATTGGGAAAAGCATGGTGGCATACTTCACTTCTTTTATGTTTTAATATTATCTGAATTCCTGAAAATGAGACTATACTATTACTTACATAATTTTATGCCATAATAACAGATCTTGAAAACTGTCTCTAAAGGCAAGTAAGTTAGAGTTTCCTAAATGTTTTAAGTCCATGCCATCTTAGTGTGTAAGATTTTCAGGCCATCTCTAGCATTAAAAAACAAAACAAAACAAAAATTAAATGTTCTGTTTTGATTAAGTATATGGTTTACTCAATTTTATTTATTATTTATTTATTTATTTGAGAGAGAGAGAGCACACCAGCAGTGGGGAGGGGCAAAGGGAGAGGGAGAGAGACAAGCAAGCAGACTCCCCACTAAGCAGGGAACGTGACTCGGGGCTCGATCCCAGGACCCTGAGATCATGACCTGAGCTGAAGGCAGACACTTAACTGACTGAGCCACCCAGGCACCCTGGTTTATTCAACTTAATAAATAGTTAAACCTAAACCACTTATTATATTATTTTAGATGATGTTTGACAAATGTCTGTTTCCCTTGAAAATTTAAAATACCCTGGGCATCTTTTAAGTTCACTGTGGCTTGGGGAGAGGGGGGGGAAACTCTGCATGCATTTGAGAACTATAGTATTATAACAATATTTGAATTCCCTAATTAAATAAATATTTTAAATGTGCATTTTTATTCTTACGTTCATGAGCACAAGCTTGCACGCAAATTTCCTTCCTTAGAACATCATGCCTGCTTAGGTTTTGCATTTATTTCTCTTATAATTATTTATAATTTTAATCTCAAATATAACTTAGTAATATGCACATAATGCAAAGTGTGATAGTGATGAGAGTATTCTTTTTCTAGAATATAATGGATAATGATGAAAATTTTAAACTCAAAAAATGTATATTTTTAAATTCCCAATGTAAATTGTTTTAGAATTATTTGTTAAGTAACTTAGAATTAAATAATTAACAGAATTAAATTATATAAATGCCTGTGCTCTTGGCTAATATATTTTCTGCAAGTTTTAATGATACTGATTTTGTTGAGGGGTATAATCCCTTCCTGACCTGAATAGTAATTGGCTATTTTATGATGAGTTTCTTCTGTTTTTAGAAAAATAGGTTAAATGTATAGTTCTTTAGAATGTTGCTTATTGTTTTCGTGACCTATTCATTTCTATGTCAATACTTATAATGTTAACATGTCAAAATGAAGTATGAGCTTGATAGCATCTATAATAGATTCTTGAATAGTGACTGTTATAAAAATAAAGACACAGATGCTGAATACTATTTCACATTTTATCATTTTAAAAATGTATTTTGTTTTCTTTATAATGTGTCATATTTTTATGATGTGGGAAATCCATAAGCCTGCCACTACATAAGACTTACTCAGAAATTAAATAGTAAGTATATTTAATGAAGATGTTGACATAAGATAACATTTTTGAAAACTATGTGTGTAAATCTGTGAGCTTTTCAATTACCAAACATTCTATATTGAAAGACAACTAAAGTGCAGTAGAAACACTAAGTTACCTGATCCATAATTAACAGTAGTATATCCACAAATGAATTAAATTCTCTGTAACTACTCCTTGAGACATTAAATAAAGATGATATCATCTTCCTTACAAAGTCAATGCCACGGTCAACTGAGGTAAACCTTATCACTAATGTCTGACACAAGAAAGTCATTAAACTAATAAGCACATAATTTTTAAAAAGCTCAAGTAATGAAATGCCATTTTATAAAGTTGCAACTTACTCTTATTTCTAAGAATAATGCTTTCATTGTTCATCTGTTATTTTGCTTAATTAGCTGACATTTCATCAATATTTACCCAGGAAAATATTTACCAATAATTTTCTAATGTGTCAATCATTGTAGTAAGCACTGGAGATATATAACTGAGCAAGACAAAGAAGTCTTTGCCCACCATGGAGCTTCTTTTTTCCAGTATGTGTCTGAGAGGCAGGGATACAGAAAATTAATTACACACAAGGTAAATATATATGATATTACAGAGAGTGATCAATATGGTGATAAATTAGCATGAGAAAACTAGTGATTGGGAAGTTACCTTAAATAGAATGGTCAGGGCAATGAAGTAACATCTGAACTAAGGGCTTAATGATGAAGAAAAACCAGTCACATACACATCGTATAAAAATTCATTCCCATGCAGAGGAAACAGCAGAAACAAAGACCAAGAGATGAGAATAAACCAGACATTAACTGAGAAGTAAGAAGAATGCTAATGTAGCTATAACATAGTGAGGAAGTTTGCAGAGGTCTCATTGCAGGAAGAGGTAGGGATCAGATTTTAAATCATGACAGAAAGGTTGGATTTGTTCAAATTCCAGTAGAAAGCCTTTAGGTGATTTTAATCACGTGATTGACAAGATTGAATCTATTTAAAACAGCAATCCAAATCCAACTAATTGTTAGGCTCTTGTATTAATCTAAGTAGGAGATAATGGATGTATAATAAATAGAATTAGTAGAGAGAGGAAATAAGCTCATTTGGGAAATATTTTGGAGGTAGAACCAAGAGAATGAATTTTGACAGCAGTACATGAATAGATATATCCAGGGTAATTTATGCTGTACCAGAATGCTGATTCCATAACATGAAAATGGATCAATTGTGAACTGATGAAAGGGAGTGGAAAGGGAGCAGTTCAAGTACCCTATTTCATACATGTAAAACATAGATACCTATCACATTTCCAAAAGAAGAGTCTGAATAGTTTGTTGGATACATGGACATATGAGTCTTGAACTCATAGGAAATATCAAGACTGTTGCTATCAATCTGGCAATCATCTACAGGTTATTTCGAAGCCCTAAGGCCAGATGACATGATGCAATAAAAGAAGAAAAAAGTCCACACTGAAGCCCTAAAGCAGTCTGGTATTTTGAGCCTAGAAGGAAAGCCTTGGCAGTGGCTGGGGAGTAGAGCAAATTATCAGGATATTCTATTGTCACTGATGCATGGGAATGGAGGTTTTTCAAGAAATTGAAGGTTGTTTTCAGTCAAATCCTGCTGAGAGGAAAATTAAGATGAAAACATGGGATGCATATTTTGTAGGATAAAAGGTGCTGGTGCCCTTGGTAAGAACACTTTCATCGGCACACTGAGAAAAAAAAAACTACAGGAAACCAAAAGAGTAAGAATGAAAATGAGACAAAAAGTTATAGACAATACTTGTTGTATTAATCATATGGTCTTGGGGAGAAAATGGACTTTAGATAAGGTTGTGGCACTTCAAGTTATTTTTAAAGTAACAATTTAGTTGTTAATATAAGAATTATATTCGGGCTCCTGGGTGGCTCAGTTGGTTGGGCGACTGCCTTCGGCTCAGGTCATGATCCTGGAGTCCCAGGATCGAATCCCGCATCGCTCTCCCTGCTCAGCAGGGAGTCTGCTTCTCCCTCTGACCCTCTTCCCTCTCATGCTCTCTGTCTCTCATTCTCTCTCTCAAGTAAATAAATAAAATCTTAAAAAAAAAGAATTATATTCATTCTGTTTATGAAAATACAGAATGGCAAGGTTTTGTTCCTTTTTTCCAGCATTAATTAATTAATGTTCACATTCTTTATAGTTCTACTCACTTAAGTCCTCATGACTATATATACCAAGGAGAAATTTAATTGTTAACAAGCTTATATTTGTATCATTTAAAAGTGCACAATATAATTCAAACCATTTCTTAAAATAGAAAGGATTCTAATTCATTATCAAGAAATGTTTGGTATATTCATTGATAATGCGTTATTTGTCAAGACTCAGTTATTGGTAATTTGGCTATATTACTCTAAGGCAATCATTTTGGTAATTAAAAATGCATGTATGTGAGTTTGTGTACAGGGACAGAGAGGGAGACTGACACAGAAGGAGAGAGAAACAAAGACAAAGGGAAGAGAGAATGAGTTTTGAGAAATAATTTTTTAAATGATTATACATATCAATTATGTAAAAGCATTAATATTTAAGTACCATTTAAAGGAGGTACATTTTACTTATTTTCCATCCTATATAAGTCATTTTTTAAATGTAAGTGATACAATTATTAACAAGTTGTTGGACTGCTTAATAGAGTTCAGAAGATAAATATTAACGAACATGCTATATTGTGTCATGTGTTGATTAATGATTAATTCTATAGTGTTGTAGACCATTTTACATATATTTTAAAAAGGATAAGCTTAAGTTGCAAATGAATACTAAATATAAATGAATATAAAATATTTCTTAGAAGAGAAAGACTATGGAAGTTTAAAAAAGTTGATATCCCTCTTCAAATATTTACAGAGTTGTCTTATGGATGAAATTTGGCTTGCATTACTCAAAATGGTCCGATTCATACTCAAAAAGGAATGGTTCCTTGAAATTTCCCACTGCTAATTGGAAATGAAGCCAGATGACAGTAAAGCAGTGCCCAATCATGGCAAGTCTACAGTAAATTCTTAAATTTTTGAGGGTGAACTACTTAGAAAATAGAATACTCTTTTTTTAAAAGTTTATTTTTTGGGGGCGCCTGGGTGGCTCAGTTGGTTAAGTGACTGCCTTCGGCTCAGGTCATGATTCCAGGGTCCTGGGATCAAGTCCCGCATCGGGCTCCCTGCTCTGCGGGGAGCCTGCTTCTCCCTCTCCCACTCGCCCTGCTTGTGTTCCCTCTCTCACTGTGTCTCTCTCTGTCAAATAAATAAAATCTTAAAAAAATAAATAAATAAATAAATAAATAAATAAATAAATAAATAAATAAATAAAAGTTTATTTTTTTTAAGACTTTATTCATTTATTTGTCCTGGGGTGGGTAGAGAGATTGAGAGAGAGAGAGAGCACACACCAAGCAGGGGGAATGGCAGGCAGAGGGAGAAGCAGGCTCGGGGCTGAGCAGGGAGCCCGATGTGGGATGGATCATGACCTGAGCTGAAGGCAGATGCCTAACTGAGCCACCTAGCTATCCCAAACATAGAATACTATTTGTGTTACAGATCTCTTAGCATCACAGTTTGTATTATTACACTGAAAACTCCCCTGACTACCAAATGGTAACGATTCGGAGAAATTAATGAAGTAAAAACAAACCCCCATAACACCACATATTAGCCCTCACTGAGATTTTGTGATGACATGGTTGAATTAGAGCCCTTTTGGGCGAGAAGAAGGAGAGACATAACCTTTTTCTTGTGAATTTCACAATTATCTTGTGAAATTGTTAAACCTGAACTATGTTTATATTTTAGCCTGCCATAAAATTTTAAGTTTAAGCATCTACGTAAAATTCAAACTTTCTGAAAAAGAGAATTTAATATTCCCTATCACAAAAACATCTGAACACACAGAAACATTGGAGAAAACAAAGAATCAAAACTTGATTCAAAACAAAAATGTTTGGAGTTGAAAAATTGAACTGTATCATTGAAAAATAAGACTCCAACTCCAGGTAAGAAGTAGTCAGCGATTTATAATGAATATATTAAAATGATGATATATGCTAAAACCAATGGTCGAATTTGTTTTAAACAGTGAGCAGATGAACAATCAAATACTAAAAATATTTTGGGAAATAATATTGTAGGTCCTTATATATAATATTTTTATGAAAAAGATAAAATTAAGAAAATAAAATCTGGAACTTACTACATTAGTTATAGCTGTAATTTATTTAACTTTATATAAGCCCATTATATCTTTATAAATATAATAAAGTATATTTTAAAGCTTTTTGCCAGGTTTTCAAAGCAAGTATTATTGTTCCCATTTCAAAAAGGGGAAAAAAGAATTAAAGTTGTTTGATAATATTTTTGAGGACTCACAGGCAAAGGAATCTATTTCACTGCATACTGTTTATCTCCTCCTACAACCAAAAACGTGGCTCTTCTATTAGGCACACTTGATAATTTCTTTTTTTAATTGTCAACTACTTGTTGAAGAATTTATATTCAAATCCAATAGTGATTTCACTATGTACAAAAATATCATTTTATTTAAAAGAATATATTGAATAATTGAGAATTCATAGTTCTTTGACAGTGATAACATGTTTTAAAGTATAGTATTTTAGCTTTAGTTTTTGATTTTTGAAAAACAGTTTAATGGACCATTGTTGATTACTGAGTGCAAGAATCTCCTCTATCAAATACAAAAAAAAAAAAAAAATCTCTAGATGTGGTAAGTGGAAAACTCTCTTACTTAGGTTTGGGAATCAGAATGCTCTCATACCTCGGTAATATTCTTCTAATAACAGCAAGATTTTATTTGGAAATTAATAGAGAAATCTACTCCTAGCATCTATGTATGCTTAAGTCAATAAACGTTAGTTGGGCCCAAATCTGGCTCTAACTTTTTCATACAGATGTAACTATCTTGTAAAAACCTTATGAAAATGCATATGTTATATAAAATTACACAAAATATATATATGAGAAAGTATGATATACATATAATCTATACATATGACTTAAATTGATAGACTAAAAACAATTTGGTAAATAAAATATTTTTAAGTATATATTCTTCCTTCAAATACTAGATCTTCTGGTTTATATAAAATATAATTCAATTTTCAAAAAAATGAAAATATTCAATTTTCAAAATATGTTTATGCTAAAGCTGGTTATAACAATCTATTTGTACAAAGTGTTCTACACATTAAGTATAACAGAAAACAATAGGACATACTATTTTAAAAAGACATGATTAATGTGCAATATGTGGATTGTATAAATTATATAATATAAAAATACTGAATCTGCCCTTTTGGCAGATTTTTTCTGCTTTCCGACACAACACCATCTTCTCTCGTTTGGACCATTTGACAAAACTCTTAAGTGATCCCCTCACTGCCATTAAACTTGTCACCTCTGCTCTCTTTTCCAAACGATAGCAAGAGTGTTATCTTGTTGTTGTTGTTGTTGTTTTAAAAGGCAAATTTATTCCTGTTGCTCTCTCACTTAATACCTCTCACTCTATTCCTATTAAATTTAGGATGAATTTCAACACACCTAGCAGACAGCGTCTCTTGCTTCATCTCGACTTAATTTCATGGAACTCTGCCTCATTCAGTAATCTCTAGCTGCTTTGATCTCTTTTCCTGATGGCCTTTATTGCTGCAGGGACTTTGCACATCCTTTCTCTATATTGTGAATGATCACTCCCCTTTCCTTCACCTCGCAGGCCTCAGATTTAGTATCACTTACTATTTCAAATGAGCCTAGTTCCACTTTTTCAGTGCTTCCATAGGTTATCATTTTCTTTATTGTTGCTTTAACTTCATTTTTGAAAAAAAAAAAAAAATGTTTTGTCCCCAGCATTAAGTAGAAAACTAAATGTGTTAGGGAAAATGTCGTACACACTGCTTTATCATTAATGGCTAGTCTAGCATGTGACATAAAATAGGTACTTAATACATTTTGGTGACTGAAAATAAATTCAAGCAGCCTCGGTGCTTTGTTATGTGTGTTACATATTTGGGGTGAAAATCTGAATTTGTAGACTCAAAAAGTAAAAGTTAATGCCACATTTTTATACGTAGATTGTACAAAAATAGTTTAATTTTTGATGTAGTTTAAGCAAATATTTAGTTTATTTGCTCCCTTAAGAATACAGTATTTTCCAACTACCTAAGCATTGAAAAGACCCTGTTTAAAAATCAGAGTTCTCTCACAATATCAAAAGATACATGCACTCCCATGTTCAGCATGGAGTAGCATTATTCACAACAGCTAAGATATGGAAACAACCTTAAGTATCCATCAATGGATTACTGGATAAAGATGTGGTATAAACACATACATATGCACACAATAGAATATTATTCATTCAGGAGAAAAAAAGGAATCCTGCCATTTATGACAACATGGATGGACCTGGAGGGCATTATGTTAAGTGAGGTAACTGAGACAGAGAAAGACAAGTATTGTATAATCTCACTTATATGCAGAAGCTAAAAAAAAGTGGAACTCATAGGCACAGAGAGGAGAATGGTGGTTATCAGGGGCTGGGCAGGGGGGGAACTGGGGAGATGTTGTTTAAGGACACAAACTTATAAACAGTAGATCAATAAGTTCTAAGGATCTAGTGCACAGCACAGTGATTACAGGTAACAATACTACATTATAAACTTCAAAATTGCTAAGAGACTAGATCTTAATTGTTCCGGCCACAAAAATGAAATGATGTGCAGTGATAAACGTGTTAGCTAATGGCACAGTGGTAATCATACTGAGATATATAAATGTATCAAACCAACATGCTGTATACTTTAAATTTATATAATGTTATGTGTCAATTATATCTCAATTTTTTTAAAAATCAGGGTTTTCTCTGATGTTTTATGTTTGGTCCTTTTGTATTTTTGTTTTTTAGAATCTCTTAGTGGGTATTTCAACACTCAGAATGATAAAATTCAATTCTCAAAGCCTGAAAAGCATTTGAACAAGCATCAGTATGTTTTATTCTAGACTGCTCTCTAATACTGGTGCAAAAAATTACAGTGAGTACATAATTAAAAAAAGCTTAGAAAGAACAAATTGAATTAAATTCGTATTTTCTTTTTAAATATTATCTGAGGTTAACTAAGTTTTAAATTTTGTCATCTATGTACCATAGCAGAGAAAGTAGCATAAAAAAGAGCCAGAAAATAATTATCTAGGTCAATTTCTTTAATGATATAATTTATCAGGCTTACTAAAATGTTACCCTGTAGGAAAAAGTAAAGGTGACATAGCAATATTTCATTGGCATTATAGTCTTTAGAAAACTGCCTAGTTTAAAAGTAAGATATTTTGGTTATGGTTGATTCAACTATTTAAACAATTTTTGCTAGTATATGTCGCTTGTCATTAGATAATCTAAAATAAACACTTAAAACCAACAGAAAATATATTTTTCTCCTGTGATTCACTGCTGTGTATATTTTTGTTATTTTAAATGCACATTAATGTGATTTTTAAGTTAACTCTGTTCTGGATTGAAAGTATTTTACATAGAAGTGACTCAGTCACTTTCCCACTGTTGCAGTAGATTGATTCACACATACAAAGGAGAAGTTATCCATTTGGCCTTTTTATTGTTTTGATTATATTTTGGTATTAAATTATTTATAACACATTTCAATGCAAATCTATTTGACCTGTGGAGTTGATTCTAAACATTGTGAAAGGTTTACATGTCACCTTTACTTAGCCTCATCAATCCCAGCATTATGCTGAATAGTGCAATATTTATAATTACTATTTTAAATTCTTTGATGGAAATTATGTTTCTATGCTCATTAATTCAAATAAATATGTTTGATAATAACCAGAATTGCCAATTCCTGACATTCTACTTTCTTCATCCTAGGGACTTCATTAAAATAAAGAATAAGCAATAGGTAAGATCTGCTATCATATTTACTTTTATACACTTTTATTTGGAGGGTATTTTGGTTGTTGTTTATTTCAGTTGCATGTGGCTCCTCCTGATTAATATTCACCAGTTCATGGATATATAAATCTTATGATTTCTCAAACCTCAAATACAGTTTAAGTTACTTAATGCAGAAATTAAAAAAAAAAAAAAACATCATCTTATGGAGTTAATGTGGCCTTTTTTCTTTGCATTTTATGCTAAATTCTAATCCACATTCCTGAAGATTTTACAGTTATTTATCTATATTTTTGGAGGCAGGCAGTACAAAATGCCTTTGTACAAGATGAGTCACTCCAAGGACTGGGACTAGAGACAGCATATTAGTATTGCTTGACAAAGCAACTTATTATTTAAGCACTGAAAGGGACAAGAAATTGTATTTGAGTGAAAGGGAAAGGAGAGGCAGAAGAGGAAAAACATCAGTACAAACTATAACAACCAGAAAATTGGATGAAAAGAAAGAAGTCAACATTCTAGGAGGAATACCAAATATGAGTATAGCCTGGCACACTACTTATCGGCTGCACACAGGCCAAGTTCCTCGGGGAAATCCAATTTGTTTAGAGGAAGTGACCAAAGAGATAGAGCCAGGCAAATGATCCGAAATGCCCTATAACAAAACATACCAGAGAAGCTGCTTTCCATAGTTTGAAAGGTTTCCCACTGGGCTTCATCATTTATAAGAAACCACCCACTTTAAAATGGCACAAAGAATCCCTAATTCAGTCAGTTACTATTATATATCATATTTTTAAAAATTATGTAATGGAAAAAGGTGCTGACAACTGAACTAGTGAATTCACATTTTCTCAAGTTCTGAACCCTTTAAAACATGAAGTGGTTTATTCCAAAATATATGAAAATACATCCTTGATCATTTCAAGACATCCAAACCTAATTAGGGAAAATAAAAATCAAACAGTTCGGCAAGACGCATTTCAGATGAAGATTCAAAAGTTAAAGTAGGCAGAATGGACCAGGGGCTAGCATTACTTCAAAAAACAAGTGAGATACTGATGGGAATTGGGTAGTAAATCGGTAATCTACAAAGGAATTACCAAAGTTGAAGAAAATGGAAGGGACGTTGTCCCTCTCATCTTGAATGTAAGAAAAAATGATGTATGACAACTGAAACAAGAAAAATGGAGGCTTAAAGAAAGAACACATTCTACACCAAGGAGGTAATTTACACAGTACAATTATCTCCAAAGTTGGCCACAGAATCATGAAATCACCAAATTTCAAGACAAATATATCTACAGATATGATGCTGGGTTAGTTATAACCATTGGAATCTGATAAAAGACTGGTTTGTAGGTCTTAGACAACATTTTCCCTCTACTTTTATCAGTTTGGAAATGAATCAAGAGAAGTTGCATTGTGGAAGCATGCAAACCAGAATGATTTCCCTTTACCCCAAATTTCTTCCAATTCTAAATTACTTTGTTGACCATTTCTATGTTTTCTAACTGTCTGAATGCTGCCTCAATGGTTTTTAGCTGTCCCTGTACACAGAAATTAACTGCATCACAGTTATTTAAAAATACTACAGAATTAAAAATTCTTAAAAGCATTTGCAGGCTTAATGTTGTACAAAATAATCTATTAGCTATAACCAAATTTAAGCCTCTGTTGTTGTTATGCTGAAATGCAACAATTTTTCAGCTTGATGTAAAAAATGCACTAAGTATCCTCAAAGTACCATTTTCTCTTGTGTATGAATTAATACTCTGACAATAAATTTCCATTTATAGCAATTATATAATTTTTTTTGGTCTATATTGTTTCCACTTATAGTCTCATTTCAAACAAGGGAGTGTGTAAAACCATTAAATCTGTCCTCATATAATGGAAATATATTTATAATTTCTAATGGAATGTATTCTCAAAATACTTGAAGTGGTTAGAGGGACAAAATAGGTAGGTGTTAATTTACATGGAGTTTTTTCAAGTTGTTTAAAAATATTTAGAAATAATTGACTTCATGTGCATGTATCCAACCTACTTGTATTTATTTGGTGCTTATTATATGCCAAGCACTACTTGAAGATCTTGAAATGCATCTCTGAAAAAGACCGACAGTTTTCTCTTCCCGGAAAGCCTGCATTCTTCTGAGAAGGGACAAAAAAAAAAAAAAAAAAAAAAAAAAAAAATATATATATATATATATATATATATATATATCAAAAAACAAAATAAATGAATGATCAAATACCCATTTGGAAAATATGAGTCTGTGATTCATATTCTGCAAATAATTGATATAGGGTAATATGATAAGAGGTAAATGATAAAGGTAGACTGGTTTGATATGGGAGAGTTATCTCCTTAACAAAGTCATACATAAACTAAGATATGAATAATAAAGATGTGGTCATAAAAAGTACTGGAAGGAAGGACACTTCAAGAAGAAATTGGTAATACCACATTTTGTGACAGATATGCTGAGTTGTCACCAGATTTCGGTTCTGCCTTTCTCCATAGAACTCCTTACAGGGTGTATTTCTTCTCTGAGTAGGATTTACATCCCATTTCCTTTCCCTGAGGCACGTACATGTGTCTAAATTTTGGCCAAATACGTATAAGCAGAAGTGGCATGTAGTTGATGCCAGAAAACCTCCTTAGAGACAACCCAGTTTGCACCCTTTGACATGTGTTAGTTCCTTCCAAAAAAAAAAAATTTTTTTTTTTACCAAAAAGACAGAGGAAATAGCTGAAATTAAATTTTAACTGCAATGTTGTATCATAAAGTTAAGGGTCTATACCTTCATAATAAAGCATTTAATGGAGAAAGTTTGATTCCTTTACCATGAAGACCATGAGAATATCATGAAACACAAGGCATCATGTCAGTTATGGACTGATAACTAAAGAGGTATTGCAGGAAAAAAGAGGGGGCTTGGTTAACTCAGCTTCTTCCTTGGACAACTAAAGAAATCCCTAGTTTATTCATTTGCACAGGATTGTTCAACTATAATAACACAGAAAATAACTTAGAAAATTCTGCATTGGAAAGAGTAAAGGAAAAAAGTTTAGATGTGTATTAGTTATACCTGCAAAAATATCAAAGATATTGTACTTCTGGATGAATCACTGAGACAATGTGTCCTTGGACCTGCCTTCTATATGAAAACAAAGAACATCTGCAGGCCCCAAAAAGGTACTATTACTGCTGTATTTTGAATAGAAGAGAGATAACCTTATGGATAGAATGGTACTTGACTTCAAAGTATAATTTGCTGATTACCTTGCAATGCGACTCTCTGGGTATGGGGGTACGTGTATCAATAAAATATTAAGTGGGAGGAAATCTGACATTTATTGATCACCTAAAATGTTTCAGGAACATTAACATATTTTACTATATATCAAATGTATTCTGAGATGTAGACATTGTTTAACCTATTTGCAGTCAAAACAAATTAATCTAAGGTAATTTAAATAAATTTTCTAAAGTAATAGAATAGGAGAACCAGGAAAAGAACTGGAACTGATTCATTTGATTTATTATACACTACCTATCTATTCAAGATTAGCCACAAAATGGTAGTGACTCAGTACTTTTTTTTAAACAATCCAACTACTCTCAGTAATAAATCATGATAGTGACGACCAGTTATTGAAGGATGTATGTGGACATTAAGGAATTATAATAGATTGCATATGTGTCACTCTTACCTTTAATATCAATTACCTACCCCTGAAAGAATGTTCTAATGTATTCTCTATTTAATTTTAATAATCCAAATTTCCGTATCTATAAAATTTAAAAGATGATAGGGTTACTATAAGAGTAAATGAAATAATAAATATATATCAGAATTTCACAAGTACTATTAACCTGTATTAATTTTAATTTTTATATAAATAATAAAATTAATGGAAGATGATGTACTATTTTAGTTCACTCATATTTTAAGGACAGAACCATAAAATCATCAGAAATCACAGAGAAATAATTATTTTTCCACTACTGACATCACTAAGCTAATCATATACTGCACATATTTATGCAAAAAAATGTTTCGTTAGTTGTGGCTATGTTCAAAAATGTGTATTGCAGTGTTAAATGCAAACCATAAAGTTTTGAATTTTTTCCTGGTGCCCAAAGAGAAGGATATCCTCCATATACTTTTCTTTCAGCATTTCCTTAGAGAAAGAGTATTTTTAAACTATTTCTTTGTCTCTCTGAGATATATTTAAATACTTTTAAAGGATAAATGAGTCTTCTGTCAGTTGTGAATTCTAAGGGTGTCTTTCTTAGGGGATCTTGAAGAAATCTATTTGAAATGTGACCATCAATGAGGGTGGTACTCTGATGGAAGTTTAGCCTGGGCACTTGGTTCCAAGTAGTATCTTCTGCTTGTTGAAAAGACACAAGAAGTTTTATAGTTCCTTTGAATAAAAAACAGCATGTATGTAATAGGTTGTATCTGTCTGGCTATATCTTTTGGTCTTTGTAATCTCTTCAGCAGATGACCTGCGATGCACATTGCAGTCTGGTTTAATGCTTATTCAGTGATAAAATTGCTTTGTTCTTTTATTTTGTGGATAGGTTTATTGGATTGGCCGGATATTTTATTTTTAATTATATCTCTTCAAAAATTTGACAATGAGGATGGAATTGGTCTGGCAGTTTCTGACTTGAGTGCACCAGCTGAGGGTCTTTTGGCAATATAACAATCAGGTAAGAGACCTCAAATTATAAAAAAAATCTCCCTTCCAGCACTCTGCTTTTTGGACTCATAGCCAGACAAAATACTCTCTCCAAATTCAAGATTTTATGGTCAAGTAAGAATTGGTAATACAGGTTCCTAAATCTAGTCAAGACCACCATTAGTTTTGATGGTATAAAAATATGGTAAGCCAGAAATGTATCCTGCAGGTCTTTCTCAAAAATTGGCATATATCTCTGTCACATATGGAATAGGTAAACACACATAAACCCAGTCTTGCAGTAACCTAAGGATGGTGCCTCTGATTTGGGTGAAAAGAGGTATTTATGTTAGTTCTTAGAAGGAATTTGTCTCAAGTAAACAGAAGGCAGGTATTTGTGTGGTGTATATCATTCTAAGAGCAAAGTTAAAAATTAGATAGCCAGAAGAAAATCTTGAGAAAAATAGAAATGTGAGAAATATAATTAATTTTTCTTTTACAGAACCTCTTCCTTTCCCTACTGTCCCCACTCTCTCATCCTGCTGCATCTGTTAGTTCTGTCCATTCCTCAGATCAACTCCTAGGAAGAAGGAAGAATGATCTTTTAGATGAGTGGGTTTTTTCCATTTGCGGATTTCCCTGAAAAGGGGGATGGCTCCACAATATCTACAGCTGGTAATGAATCACTTGGTTTATGAGCTTATGAATCTCATGCCCTAGTTCTGAGTCCACTTATATATTAACCCAATTTCACCTACAAGAATCCTTTGTGTCATCAATGCATCACATCATGATGAAGCAGAAATGGAAGAGATATGATCAGAGAAAAATTGAGAACTTGGATAAAATACTGTGTCCCCACATGAAGGCAATCGGTTGGACAGTAGTTATACCAGACACTTGGAAAAAGGTAAAGAGAACTATTAGGTGCAAAAATACTAACAGAGAAAAAAATCAAAGCACCATAAATTCTACATTGTTCTCATCTCAGTAGGAAGGAAATCAGCACTTCCTATTCCAATTGCCTGTGGAGCTAATGCCACTGACAGGCTCCCTGGACTTCCCAGGTAATTCACCTGCCTTCCTCACCTGCTGATACTACTCAAGTTTTTTTTTTTTTTTCTTCCCCTTGCACTCTCATGCCAACTATTGACACTCTAGTTAGTGAAAAGGTGGTAGGATGGCAAAGACAGACTATGACTCAAATATTAGCAACAGCTACTCAGTTTAAGGACAACAGAGACATGAAAATAATAAAAACAAACAAATAAAAATAGAGTGTTAGCTGCTGCGTTAGAACAATTTGCTCAATATAACCCTTAGTCTGGCATCATCTGAAGGCAGAAAAAGAAGAAACAAACACTGTATATCATTATTGCAGGAGGTCAGAACACGAAGATGGATTGTAGAAAGAGACTCTGGAAAATGCAGAGATGGCAAGAACAAGGAATTCAGGAAATCCCAGAAGGATAAAACTCTCAGCTAGAAAATGGCTTAGGTTGATGGATTGAGGGAATCTCAGGGGTAGGAACTGGTGAAATATGGGTCAATAATTTTTTATGCTACCCTATCCTTGCCTTTTCTGGTAAATATTGGTGTTATTTGTTTCATGAAATTTTTTTGCCTTTGGTATAATGATAAATCAATATTGGTTGGTATTTTGAGTCAGACTTTACTTTTTTTTTTTTTTACTTTTCCTTTTTTTCTGTGGTTTTCATAGAAATAGTTTCCACTAACTGAGGAACATGCTTTCTTTCTCCTGATTTACTTATAAACCAATTGGGAAAACATTTGTTATGCAAAGTAAAGACCCCCATCAATATTCACTACTCCAGATGGAATGCTTATGGAGTTCCCTGGGGGGTTAGGGAGGAAGGCATGTAATTTGGTTATTTTGTCTTTTCTGAAAGAAAAGGGGTATGACAGAGAGTGTCAATCTCACACTATGTTTGGGGAAAATGTCCTGAATGAAAAGAGATCAGTATTACTTTGGGCCCTGGAGAATACTGATTGATACTGGTTTAATTTGATATATAAAACTACTAAAAATGGATAACTAAAATAATATGTCATGGTCATGTATAGAAAAATGCCCTTTCTCGAGTGTTCCATTAGAAGGAGTAAAGCAGTTATAAAAGAATTAGAAAATAAGAAGTAAAAGGGGAAGTTATTCTGTAATTCCAGTACAGAAGGGAGATAAATTTGATCAAGATGGTAACCACTTGACCATTATATAGATTTATTCAAGATCTTAGTAAAGTAAATAAATGTGTTGTTCTAATAACTACTGTAGTTCCTAGCCTTGTAATTATTCTGATTTTGGTACCATCGTCTGCAAACTTTTTCTCTGTAGTTGATCTATACTCAGCTTTCTATTTTCCCCTATTCCTCTAGTGAATGAGTCAAAGTCTTACTGGTTTTTGTTTAGGAAGGAGTTCGGTATTTATGGCAAAGGATTCCACAAGGTTTCAGAATGCTTCTTATTTTATTTAGTCATTTATAGGAAATTGGAGAAATTTGTCCCACCAGAGGGATCCATGAATTATTTACCATGTAGATGATTTGCGGGCACCCTGAGAAAGGAAAGAGTAATGCAAACTGATACTTCAACTTGGCTACAATTCTTTGCTTCACAGGGACATAAGGCCTCACTAGACACATTACAATATTGCTAAAGTGAAGTAAAATATTTAGGGCGTCTGTTGAAGGCAGCGAGTGTTACAATGAAGGAATCAGCTAATTAACACAGTCAATGTTACAATCTATAAGCCTGCAAATGTGATGGCCTACTAAAAAACAAACAAAAAGGCAAGCAAACAAACAAAAAACCAAGTAGACAATTTGAGGACTAAGAGGTTATTGTAGACAGTGGATCCCAGCTTTTGCAGAAGCAGTGAAACCACTGATGGAGCAACTGCATGGTAATTCTTTAGATCCCTGGGATAGTTCCTAGGACCTAAAGAGATTGTGAACAACTGAAATTGGCTATAGTCTCTCTCAGCTTGGAAATTCCAGATTCTGAAAAATCTTTCCATTTGTCTTGTCATGAAAATAAAGGTAATGCTAGAAAATTTTAACTCAAAAGTTGGATGTAGACTAGAGATCAATAGTATCTTTCTTCATTCTTCTGCAAGTAGTAGCAACACTGGAAAGCCTGGATGCTCCAAGCAGGCCAACAAGCCACACTTTTGAAAAAGCTCAAGCCCTACCTTGGGTTACTGGACAGCTACCTTACAAGTGCACAGGACCCAGGATTTGTCAGTCCATTGTCAGACTAGCGATGAATGAGCATTATTTTCTAATACTGTACGTAGTAGAGTTCCCTAAACATCGCTGCATTTTTTGCTGCTGTTGTTTTGTTCTTTAACCAGATCCTGATCAAACAGATGATCATGACTGTACCATGCTAACAGAAGGCACCAGTCTCTCACTGGATATATCTGATATTCCTGTTCCAAATACAGATATGACAAATATGGAAGTATTATGAGTCACATCCTTGGGATAAAATTGACCAACTTAAGTTTTCCAATGTTGTGGTTATTTCTCTTGAAATTTGGAAAGCTTATTTTTTGCCTGAAATTAAAAGTAGGTATAAGCAGCTGAATTTATGGCAGTTACAGAAACTAAAACTGTTGGTTTAAGATTCAAAGATTACTAAGCACACACACACACAGTGAGTTTGTGTGTTTGAGTGTTTGGTGTCTGTCATGAAACAGAGAACATTTGGGAAAAAAATAAGGGATTGTTGACTTTGATGGGAACTAAAATGTCTCATAGAAAATTCACAGCTGATTTGTGAGAGGCTTTACAACTAACTGCCTGCTTAGATATCAGTAATCCATTGCAGAGCTCACATAGGGCAGAATAATATATCTAAAGGCAAGAATTTTACTGACAACTTTAAAAATATATTAAAATATGGCAGACTCCAAACTTAGAAGACCCACTTTTAACAAAATAATAAATTTTCATTTATATAAAAAAATATGTCACAAAAGGAAATGAACAAATGGATTTAGAAAGAAGATACAAATAATTCAATGAGTAATGGGAATAATCTGATGAAATAATTCTTATACCACAGTCTTCATTCACTTGGTTAAAATTGCTGTGTCACTAATAAAACCATCTGAGTACCTAACTCTTCCTATACCCATAAAAAAGATTAAAAAAAAATTCAAAACATATTAAAGAAACATGCTATTTGTCAGCAGAATTTTTTGTAATCCACTCCTAATCTATTAAATACACAAAATTCCTACTTTTGGGATATCAAAGAATATTGAATCAAATGGAATTATTTCTACTATAATCTAGAAATTTTTAATATATTTGTAGAGTCCTGTTATTTTCATACTTCCTGATCTTCAGTTTTTTGGACAAATGGAATGGAGGAACCAAATTCAAAACAACTACAATTGAAAAAAAAAAAAAATCGATTCAACAAAATGACCTAGAGGTTTACTATTAGCTTTGTTAAGAACTAAGTAATCCTGCAAACAAGAATGGTACCTCTTCTTTTTTTTTATTATTATTATTTTTATTATTATGTTATGTTAATCACCATACATTACATCATTAGTTTTTGATGTAGTGTTCCATGGTTCATTGTTTGCGTATAACACCCAGTGCTTTATGCAGAACGTGCCCTCTTTAATACCCATCACCAAGCTAACCCATCCCCCCACCCCCTCCCTTCTAGAACCATCAGTTTGTTTCTCAGAGTCCATAGTCTCTCATGGTTCGTCTCCCCCTCCGATTTCCCCCCCTTCATTCTTCCCTTCCTGCTATCTTCTTTTTTTTTTAACATATAATGTATTGTTTGTTTCAGAGGTACAGGTCTGTGATTCAACAGTCTTATACAATTCACAGCGCTCACCATAGCACATACCCTCCTCTTCTTTTGGACTTCTGTTTGACAGGTCTATAAACGCAGGTCTGAGACTGTGTCCTGTGACCAATTTAAATGAAACTTCTCATAATTATTTTCATATTTAAAAAGAGTTCTCTCTCTTCCCAAGACACCAGAGACAAAGTCAAAAGGACCTGAATGGACCCACCTGAAGAAATCTGTCACCTTTATCTACTGGGAGGTTTTATCTACATAAAAGTATTCCAGAGGAAAGATGGGCTGTCCCCACGCTGAGAGGGACCCTTTCAAGTGCTGCTGACCATTCAGAAAGCTATAAAGTAACATGAATACTCAGCCAGAATAATGCTTCCCATGAGAAGTGAGCATGTTAGGAGGACTGAACTGTGGCTTCCACAAGCACTTGAAAACTAAGTTTTCCAGACTAACTGACACTGGTATTGAACTCAGCTGAAAGAAGATATTCTAGAAAACTTACTACTATTCTCATATTTTCCTTTCCTATTGTGGTTACTTAGATTACTTTAAGGATATTTTTACTAGAAGATGAACATTTAACCCCATTGCACTACTTTTTCTCTCTCTAATCTCAGTAATGATTCCTATACTTATAAAAGGGAACACCTAGGTACTAAGCCTGTAGTACACCAAGAAATACAGAAAGAGGTTGTAGAAAAGAAAAACTTTAATTAGTAGACAAACAGAAATTTAACATTTACAGACAGAAGCTGCAAAGGGCATATCCAATGTCACTCGAATAATAATGAGATAGAGATTCTCTCCAGGAAGAGTATAGGTAGATAAACAAAGGTAGATATCTGTAATTTATGGAGAACTTACATCAATATAGGTATTGATTTTGACCAATGATTTTTAAATGGACCACAGGTTGTGTTTGTTCTAATGACTTAAAACAAAGCTATGTATATTGAACACTGGAATTTCAGTCTACACTTCAATGAATGCCTCATAAGACTCTGAAAGTGAATAATGCCATGAGTGTCTTTGTGTTTCACATCTGGGAAAAATTATTTGGGAAGACAGAATAAGTACTGAAGCACCTAGATTGGTATGTAAATGCAATGTAACAAAAACTCAAGAGAAATGCATTGGACTTTACAAGAAAAACCCTTAGATAAAAATTTACATTATCAAGCTCCAGAGTCAAGCAATAAAGATATCATGTCAGTTTGTGTAATTAATGTATGATAAATAAAAATTTTATCACATTGCTAATCAAGAATCTGCTTTAACCATTCATTATTAATATATTTAAAGGTAATTCCCCTAAGGCAAATGTTGTACTTAATTTTTAAAATTCATACTGTTGTAATTCCAATAACTGTTTTGCTTTGCACTCTATTAGAAACGTACTAGATATTTAGATAACCAGGCTTTTCTTTAATTGCCCAGAGAAAGGTACAACTCATAATGATGATAATGACAAGAAGTGCAGTGTTACTATCAAATAGGAACAAACAGGAGACATGAGAAAGGTAAATACTAATCTAAAAATAATAAATTTCAGATTGCCCTAGTGCTAAAAGAGAAAGATAATTTCCTCTTTTCTTTTAGCCTTTTCCAGAAAGAAAGAAAGAAAGCAAGCAAGCAAGCTTATATTTGTAAATGCTTTCTCTATATCTTTGAGATGTGTGTATTTTTTAAAAAAAATGATAAATGAGGCTTTTGCCAGTTTTGCATTCCAGGGGTTATCTTTCTTGAGGGTCTTGGAATATGAATATCAAAGAGGATGGCAACCTGTAATCTACTCTCTGTGGGAGTTTAGCTGAGGTACTTGGCTCCAAGTTACAACTTCTGTTTGTCAAAAAGATACAAGCAGTAAATGCACTTGCAAGAATAAAATCATTTTCTAATACTGAAACCAATAAATGAGGGCAAAAATGTTATTTTAGAACACTGACCATGTTTAAAAGAATAAAATCAATAGCCCAATATTTTCCTTCTTAACATACCTATCTTCATTACTCATCACTGGACTCATCTCCACTACTGGGTTTTCCATATAACCATAAATAATGAGAAAGTATGCACAGCACTTTATTTCTGATATTGGTAAAGCTATATCATCACAGTGTCTTTGTGTGAATACCCTTACCTTGTACACTTGAAAAATACCTTTAAAAAAATACATCAAAGATATAATTTTTATATTCTATAAACTATGCTGGTAAGTGTTCTCAAATATTTTGGGAAAAAAAAACTAATTTGGGGAAGGTTCCCACCATTAGATAATTTCTCAGAACTCCAACTTCTAAAAATCATTTTCAAATAATTTAAGATGCCTTTAGTAGTACTTTTTTTTTGGCTCACATTTTAATGCATCCCTAAGGTATAATATATAATAAAATATTGTGCTGTAGTAATGTATAAACACTATATAGTATTGTTATTGGGAAGAAACAAGTGGATATTTAATTCCCGAACAGACTTTCAAATTGTTATGAATTTAAGTTTTCTACATCTGCTTCTAAATATTTCCAACAGAAAACACGTTTACAACTGTATCCTAAAGGAGTAATTACTCTTCAAATTACTATGTTCACAGCATCTAGAATGTACCTGTAAAGTTCACCTTTTCTTTTGGTAAAACTACATATTTAACTGCAGAAGATCTTAATTTCCATGGATTTATGGTCTCCTATGAATTACTATTGAGTAGATGTTACCAATATTTCTCTTGAAGACTACAATGGATCTAATAAGAGGAGAGGTTGTCACAATAAGGCTATGAAAGAATGAACAGTTCATTAGTTTAGCGACTCCATGGGGCGCCTGAGTGGCTCAGTCGTTAAGCGTCTGCCTTCGGCTCAGGTCATTATCCTGGAGTCCTGGGATCGAGCCCCACATCGCGCCCCCTGCTCCGCGGGTAGTCTGCTTCTCCCTCTCCCACTCGCCCTGCTTGTATTCCCTCTCTCGCTGTGTCTCTCTGTCAAATAAATAAAATATTAAAAAAAAAAAAGTATAGCGATTCCTTTTCCTTTCATCTGCATCTTTTAAAATTAGCACACAGTATAGGAGTTGTGTACTGTCATTTGTGAAAGTATCAGATATATGAGTTTCTTGAGATAATGTACTCAGATATACTTGAAAGTACCTACTTGGCAATTTTAGGTAAGCGGTTTTACACATCGTTTATACAAACACCATTTTGATATGCTAACTTTTGATAAGTCAAAGCAACTGATTTCACTTGGAAACTGTATAAAATATCAGGTCATTAAATTGGCTAGGTCAAGATTTACACTAATAAATTATCATTTTAATTATATGCAGGGTACTTTTACTTTGTAGCTAAGAAATAAAAAGCTTATATTACATGCCCTCCCAACTAGAAATAGTAAATGTAGAGGGAAGACAAATACTGTACATATTTTATACTAAGAAACCCAGTTATACAGATTTATGTCAATTTGAAAAAGAAATTAGAATGTGGTACAGCATTTGTTACACTACAGACAAGGAGATTTTACTTTGTGTTGAGACTTCTAAATAGTTTCACATGGTTCATTCTAACCCCAGTATAACCTGAATAATAAAGATTAGGTATAACTTCAAAAAGATAGACATTCCAATTCTGGTAGGAAAAAAATAAACATGATGTATTTTGTAACCTGTGCCCCTATACAACGTGCAATAGCAGTGGTCTTTTGGATACGAGAATCTGGAGATAATTTAAAGGTAAATAGGACCAATCTATTTTACAGGATTTTAGGAACTGTGCCCCCACAACATAGTTTCTGTAGCAACATGGATTCTAGGATATGAATAGACAGTTCCTGCAACCAAGCTTTATTTTGCCACTTACATCCACATAGCTGCCTAATTTATACTTCCACTTGCATTTCTCAAGACACTTAATGATTCCAGTTACCCTGTATGTGTGATATTGAAAATGAAGGACTGGGATCAGAGGAACCAATAAGCAGAAGCTTAGGGTAATGATTTAGTAAATGATATGCCTAGGAGTGAGAACAGACATGGAAATTGTTACGATAAAAGAACTGCAACACAGTTCTGTTTAGAATTCTATGAGGCCACAGATATGAGAGACATCTATTCTTGACACAGTCAGAGAATCTGAGAGAAGGGAGCCAAGGATATGACCTTAAGGAAGACATTTAATGAACAAACATTAAATGCAGTTAGAAAACGAGAATATAACTAAAGTAAGACCTCCTGGTCATAGAAAAGGAGAAATGGAAGAGAAGTCAGGATGTCAAGATCTCTCTGGAAAAAAACTGTCAGTCAAATGACAGTGTCATTAAAGACTGGGTGCTCACATGAGCATCTGACATTGAGTTCTGCAAAGAGGAAGATTTCCTGAGTGTGAGTGTTTGTGTGTGTGTATGTGTGTGTGTACACACACAGTGAATAATGTAGATCATAGCACAAAATCATTTATTTTTTTTAATTAAGAATTATTTCCGGGGCGCCTGGGTGGCTCAGTTGGTTAAGCGACTGCCTTCGGCTCAGGTCATGATCCTGGAGTCCTGGGATGGAGTCCCGCATCGGGCTCCCTGCTCGGCAGGGAACCTGCTTCTGCCTCTGACCCTCCCCCCTCTCATGTGCTCTCTCTCTCTCATTCTCTCTGTCTCAAATAAATAAATAAAATCTTAAAAAAAAAAAAAAGAATTATTTCCGTGCTCATGGGACATCCTCCAGAACAGATCACATACTACGTCATGAATCAGGCCTCAACGAGTACAAAGAGACTGAGATCATACCATGCATATTTTCTGACCCCAACACTATGAAACTTGAAGTCAACCACAACAAAAACTTTGAAGAGACCACAAATGCATGGAGGTTAAACAACACATTACTAAGCAATAAGTCAACCAAGAAACCAAAGAGGAAATTTAAAAAATACATGGAAACAAATGAAAATGAAAACACAATGATCCAAAATCTTTAGAATACAGCAAAAGCAGTCCTAAAAGGAAAATATATAGTAACACAGGCCTATCTCAAGAAGCAAGAAAAATTTCAAATAAACAACCTAACCTTAGACATAAGGGAGCTAGAAAATAAAACAAACAAAGCCTAAAGCCAGCAGAAGGAAGGAAATAGTGAAGATCAGAGCACAAATAAATGATATAGAAACTAAATAAATAAATAGAACAGATCAATGAGCCAGGAGCTGTTTCTTTGGAAAAATTAATAAAATTGATAAACCCCTAGCCAGAGTTATATAAAAGAAAATAGAAAGAACACAAATAAAATCACAAATGAGAGAGAAGAAATAACAACCAACACCACAGAAATACAAACAAGTATAAAAGAATATTATGAAAAACTATATGCCAACAAACTGGACAACCTGGAAGAAATGGATAAACTCCTACAAATATATAAACTACCAAAACTGAAAAAGGAAGAAACAGAAAACTTGAACAGACCAATAACTAGCAAAGAAACTTAATCAGTAATCAGAAAGCTCCCAACAAACAAAAGTCCAGGGCCAGATGGAATCACAGGCGAATTCTACCAAATATTTAAAGAAGAGTTAACACCTATTCTTCTCAAACTAGTCCAAAAAAACAGAAAAGGAAGGAAAACTTCCAAATTCATTCTATGAGTCCAGCATTACCCTGATACCAAAACCAGATAAAGACTCCACTAAAAAAAAAGAGAACTACAGGCCAACATCCCATAAGAACATGGATGCAAAAATTCTCAATAAAATACTAGCAAACCAAATCTAACAGTACATTAAAAGAATCATTCACCATGATCAAGTTGGATTTATTCCTGGGCTGGAAGGGTGGATCAATATTGCAAATTAATCAACGTGATACACCATATTAATAAAAGAAAGGATAAGAACCATAGGATCATTTCAACAGATGCAGATAAAACACTTGACAAAGTACAACATCCATTCATGATAAAAACCCTCAACGAAGTAGGGATAGAGGGAAAATACCTCAACATAATAAAGGTCAAATATGAAAGACCCACCACTAATATAATACTCAATGGGGAAAAACTGAGAGCTTTACCTCTATGGTCAGAAACAAGACAGGGATATCCACTCTCACCACTGTTATTTAACATAGTACTGGAAGTCCGAGCCACAGCAATCAGAAAACAAAAAGAAATAAAAGGCATCCAAATCAGCAAGGAAGAAGTCAAACTTTTACTATTTGCAGATGACATGATACTCTATGTAGAAAACCCAAAAGACTCCACCAAAAAAACTGCTAGAACTGATACACGAATTCAGTAAAGTCACAGGATACAAAATCAATATACAGAAATCTGTTGCATTTTTATACACCAAAAATTAAGCAGCAGAAAGAGAAATCAAGGAATTGATTCTTTTTACAATTGTACCAAAAACCGTAAGATACCTAGGAATAAACCTAAGCAAAGAGGTAAAATATCTGTATTCTGAAAACTGAAAGAAACTGGTGAAAGAAATTGAAGAGGACACAAAGAAATGTAAAAATATTCTATGCTTATGGATTGGAAGAACAAATATTATTAAAATGTCTATACTACCCAAAGCAATCTACACATTTAATGCAATCCCTATCAAAATACCACCAGCATTTTTCACAGAGCTAGAACAAACGATCCTAAAATTTGTATAGAACCACAAAAGACTGAATAACCAAAGCAACCTTGAAAAAGAAAAGCAAAGCTGGAGACATCACAATTCTGGACTTCAAGTTATATTACAAAGCTATAGTGATCAAGACAGTATGGTACTGGCACAAAACAGACAAAGAGATCAAAAGAACAGAACAAGAAAGAATGTCCAATGGAAAAAGGATAGTTTCTTCAAAAAATGGTCTGGGAAAACTGGACAGCAACATGCAAAAGAATGAAACTAGACCACTTCTTACACCATACACAATAATAAATTCAAAATGGATGAAAGACCTACATATGAGACAGGAAAACATTAAAATCCTAGAGAATAACACAGGCAGTGACCTTCTGACATCGGCTGTAACTACTTCCTATTAGATATGTCTCCTGAGGCAAGGGAAACAAAAGCAATAATAAATTATTGGGACTTTATCAAAATAAAAAGCTTCTGCACAGTGATGGAAACAATCAGCAAAACTAAAAGGCAACCTATAGAATGGGAATAGGCATATGCAAATGACATATATGATAAAGGGTTAGTATCCAAAGTATATAAAGAATTTATGTTCCTTATGGAGGTTCCTCAATCATTAAAAATAGAACTACTTTTTTAAAAAAGATTTATTTATTTATTTATTTGAGAGAGAAAGGGAGAGAGCACAAATGAGAGGGCCCAAGTGGGGTGAGGGAGATGGAGAGGGGGAGAGAGTATCCCAAGGAGAGTCCCACTGAGGGCAGAGCCTGATGTGGGGCTGGATCCCAAGACCCTGAGATCAGACCTGAGCTGAAACCAGGACTCTGACGCTCAACCAAGACTGACCCACCCAGGTGCCCCCAAAATAGAACTACTTTAAAATCCAACAATTGCACTACTAGGTATTTACCTAGTACAGAAGGACTCAGGTAGTAATGCAGGAACAAGGCCTCAACTGACCCTGTAGGGAACTCTGAAGCAGAGATGACCCTTCAAAGTGATCCAAAGTTAGAGCAAGAGTACTGAGCTATTGTATTTCTCAGCTAGGGCTGCCATAACAAAATACCACACACTGAACAGTTTAATAACAGAAACTTATTTTCTCAAATTTCTGGAGGCTTTCAGTCTGAAATCAAGATGTTGGAAGGTTTCTGAGGCCTCTCTTGCAGAGGGCTACCTCCTGTACCTTTACATGGTCCTTTCTCTGTGCACTCGCATCCCTGATATCACTCTTATAAAAACACCAGTCTTATTGGATTAGCAACCCCCTACCAATGATCTCATTTAACCTTCATAAGCTCTTTATAGGCTTTATCTCCAAATGGTCACATTGGGTATTAGGGCTTTGACATGAATTCTGAGGGTACATAATTCTGTCCATAACAGCCGTTTTAGCCCTACATTGTTCTGTCGTAACATATGAGTGCCCTGGGAAGTAGACAATTCCTTGGTCTGGGTGATGCTCTTCAGCTCAACTGGTTATTCTCCAAATAACTAAATATATAAATGAAATGAACACGCTTAGCAGTTGGCAGAAACATTACATTGATTCTTTGATCTGTAAAGATTTATCATAGTACAAAAGTCCAAACTGAAGTACTGAAAATTGTTTCCCCTCCACCAAGATAATACATCAAAAAACCTAACCACCTCTCAGAAAAAATAACAAATCAAATAATTTCAGAGATACAAGAATATGGCCATCCCTTGAGAAGAAAGCTAGCCACTCAGCCATAAGTTGATAACATCAGACAATATTTCACTTTGATTAGAATAGACAAATATTGCAGATATTGGTTTGCCTTTTCTGCATAGAGTACTTCAGCGAGCACTACTTCCCAAGGGATCACAGAGTATCTGATCTACTGATAAAAAATCCCTGGTAGCATACCTTCTAACAGACCCGCATCTTAGAATAGTATGGCAATAAACATATGACCAGGGGATGCAAGAGTTCTCACACTTACTCCATTTGTAGGAAGTGCCAACCCACCGGAACACTGGAAAGCCTTGAGATATAGTTTAGGTGTCATTTTGATGTTGACACCAGTGAGTCAACTTATTTCACAATGAAGAATATACTTTTTTAAAGAAGATTTATTTTTATTTGAAAGAGAGAGAAAGAGAGAGTACAAGTGTGGGGGGTGAGGGGCAGAGGGAGAAGGAGAGAATCCTTAAATAGACTCCCTGCTGAGCACGGAGTCTGACATGGGGCTCAATCCCAAGACCCCAAGATCATGATCTGAACTGAAATCAGGAGTCAGATGCTTAACCCATTGAGCTACCCAGGTACCCCAAGAATACACTTTTTTTTAATTTATTTTTTTATTCTTATGTTAATCCCCATATATTACATCATTGGTTTTAGATGAAGTGTTCCATGATTCATTGTTTGTGCATAACACCCAGTGCTCCATGCAGAATGTGCCCTCCTCAATACCCATCAACACGCTAACCCATCCTCCCACCCCCCTCCCCTCTAGAACCCTGTTTGTTTTTCAGAGTCCATTGTCTCTCATGGTTCGTCCACCCCTCCGATTTCCCCCCCTTCATTCTTCCCCTCCTGCTACCTTCTTCTTCTTCTTTTTTTTCTTAACATATATTGCATTATTTGTTTCAGAGGTACAGATCTGAGATTCAACAGTCTTGCACAATTCACAGCACTTACCAGAGCACATACCCTCCCCAGTGTCTATCACCCAGTCACCCCATCCCTCCCACCCCACCCCCCACTCCAGCAACCCTCAGTTTGTTTCCTGCAATTAAGAATTCCTCATATCAGTGAGGTCATATGATACATGTCTTTCTCTGTTTGACTTATTTCACTCAACATAATAGACTTATCAAAAAGAGAAGAGAAATAACCCAAATCAACAAAATCATGAATGAAAGAGGAGAGATCACAACCAACACCAAAGAAATACAAACAATTATAAGAACATATTATGAGCAACTCTATGCCAGCAAATTAGATAACCTGGAAGAAATGGATGCATTCCTAGAGATGTATCAACTACCAAAACTGAACCAGGATGAAATAGAAAACCTGAACAGACCTATAACCACTAAGGAAATTGAAGCAGTCATCAAAAATCTCCCAAAAAACAAAAGCCCAGGGCCAGATGGCATCCCAGGGAATTTTACCAAACATTTCAAGAAGAATTAATACTTATTCTTCTGAAACTGTTCCAAAAAATAGAAATGGAAGGAAAACTTCCAAACTCATTTTATGAGGCCAGCATTACCTTGATTCCAAAACCAGACAAAGACCCCATCAAAAAGGAGAATTACAGACCAATATCCCTGATGAACATGGATGCAAAAATTCTCACCAAAATACTAGCCAATAGGATCCAACAGTACATTAAAAGGATTATTCACCATGACCAAGTGGGATTTATCCCTGGGCTGCAAGGTTGGTTCAACATCCGCAAATCAATCAATGTGATACAATACATTAACAAAAGAAAGAACAAGAATCATATGATCCTCTCAATAGATGCAGAAAAAGCGTTTGACAAAGTATAGCATCCTTTCTTGATCAAAACTCTTCAGAGCATAGGGATAGAGGGTACATACCTCAATATCATAAAAGCCATCTATGAAAAACCTACAGCAAATATCATTCTCAATGGGGAAAAACTGAGAGCTTTCCCCCTAAGGTCAGGAACGCGGCAGGGATGTCCACTATCACCACTGCTATTCAACATAGTATTGGAAGTCCTAGCCACAGCAATCAGACAACAAAAAGAAATCAAAGGCATCCAAATTGGCAAAGAAGAAGTCAAACTCTCACTCTTTGCAGATGATATGATACTTTATGTGGAAAACCCAAAAGATTCCACCCCAAAACTGCTAGAACTCATACAGGAATTCAGTAAAGTGGCAGGATATAAAATCAATGCACAGAAGTCAGTGGCATTCCTATACACCAACAACAAGACAGAAGAAAGAGAAATTAAGGAGTTGATCCCATTTACAATTGCACCCAAAACCATAAGATACCTAGGAATGAATCTAACCAAAGAGACAAAGGATCTGTACTCAGAAAACTATAAAATACTCATGAAAGAAATTGAGGAAGACACAAAGAAATGGAAAAACGTTCCATGCCCAAGAATACACTTTTAACTAAGGGTCAGTATATGTATTCCAGCCTTGGTAGGTTAAATGCATGACTCTTGGAACTGAGGGGTGGCAGTAGGCATTATTCTCCATTATTGCCAGTGACACATTTGAAAATTTTTGATTCCCAATTTCTACAAATGTAGACTTCTCCAAAGAGTCTGGGTTCCAGATGGGCTCATTTCCACCAAGGTACATTTTAAGAGTACAACTAAATTTAACGGTGTGGCTTTGCCTTGTGAGGTTGATTTCTAATGTCAGTCTAGCAAAAGGCACAGAAAAGGTTCCCATATTAGCAAGAGTAACTGAATCTGATCATCATGAAAAAGGGGAGTGGTTGTAAATTAAAAGAGACAGTCATAAATAGATTTGGGATTCAGGTGGATAAACTTGTGTATCTCCTGGTACTTCTATTTACAGTTTTTAAAAGAAATAGGCATAGGAACCATCAGGAAAAGATCCTGGATCACTCCTCCAAGCAAGTCTCTTCAACCACAGAATTATAGCTGAGAGAATGGGGTGATCTTGAATGGATGATACAGAAGTGATATGATGACTACCATTTTCACCTCAAGTTCCACTGTGGCAGAGCAGACCAGACTGTCTCACCAACCCACCTCTCATAAGTTTGTTCTGCAAGTTATGACTGAAAATAACCCCATTAAAGCTCTGCCCAAATGGAGTAAACTAAATGTGAAGAGTAAGTGAATATGAGTAATGCCAAGGATGAATGCTAGAGTGGTCATGCCCAGATCCCTTTACGGGGCTGGGGCACTTACCCTAGAACTACTGCGAGTATTGGATGCTGATGGTACATAATTGCATAATTTCTCTCTTTTCCAAAATAAATAACCCAAAATAAGAGCTACCTTCCCTGGGAGATTATTCACCATCATGCAGCCACTGTTCAGTGAATGAATGGATGAAAGTACCCAAGGCCCACAATAAAAATGAGTAAATATGCAAGTATGTAAAATCCATAGAAATTGGGAAATATTAAGCATTCTATTACTTCTGTTACATCAGCATTATCAGTGAACATAGAAAAGTGACATATATTAGGACAAAAACCAAACATATCAACCCCAATTTTGCTCACTTCAAATGACAGAGTCATTGGGTTCCTAGGTGAGTTTCCATACATAGCCCTCACCCAACACACCACACACTTTTGGTATTGCCTAAAAATACTTACAAATAAATCAATTTTATTTTTAAAAATACTGATTTATTTAAAATATAATCTATTATAATGATCAAAGAATACTAATTATAAATAACACAATGGATGACATTTAAATTTTTTTTCTGTCATTTAGGTTTACTGCATATATTAACAGCAGATTGGCTAAAGCCAAAATATATTATAAAAATGGAAATCAAGTTATGTATTAATGGAGATTTTATACACTCAGAAAAATACTATTAGTATTAGAATTGAAGAAATAATGAACTGGTTCTCTAGAGTTTTAGGAAGAAAATGAGATTTAAGGGTCAAATAGTCTTTAGTTTCCTCCTGAGAAAGTTTGATATCTTTCAATTTTATATAGTGTAAATATCAAACTCAGAATTTAGAAAAAAAAACAATATGTAAGCTACTGTTACAAAACATTAAATTATATAAATACTGGATTAGAGTATTTTTGAATAAGGGAAATATACTGAGTTATGTAAATATTTTGTGAAATTATAAATGTAAAATATTCATAAATAAATGATGAAATTATAACTTTTAATCCTAATATACAGTTTGAGAATGCGGAATAATTTATTCTAACATATAACAAAGAATACTTATTTTTTAAGTTTTCACAAAATAACTGTGCAAACAGTAATTAGCAAAAAAATGAAAAAAACTTTAACATATTAGTTTATTTCATATGTATATATATATAAATTAAGACATTACATATTTTCAGATTCCTTATATCATCATCTTCCTGATAGTTTAAATCAATGCCTGTATTTGAAATACATATTAAGTAAACTAATATGTTCAAATAATTAAGTTCTCATTAAATTTGTAACCTGAAGAATCTTTGAAATGTACATTCACTATAACCATATGTAAATTAATTTAAAATAAATGTTAAATGAGTTAGAAATAGCACATTAAGCTAAGAGTTTAAAATGAGAAAGGAAGGGACACCTGGGTGGCTCAGTCAGTTAAGCGTCTGCCTTCAGCTCAGGTCATGATCCTGGAGTCCCGGGATCGAGTCCCGCATCGAGCTCCCTGCTTGGCAGGGAGTCTGCTTCTCCCTCTGACCCTCCTCCCTCTCATGCTCTCTGTCTCTCATTCTCTCTCTCGCAAATAAATAAAATCTTAAAAAAAAAAAAATTAAAACAGTATAGTCAAGCAAGTGATTAAAATTTGAAATACTTATTGATAGGTTAACAGCCCCTGTGTCCCAACACTTCCATGAGTATTCTTCAACACCCCAGGGCTCTAAAGTCCTCACAATGAAAGGCTCAAATCCAGGTAAAACAGGTAGTCTCCAGGACACGACTTCAACTCTAAGATTTTTATCTACAGTGAATAGCCAACCCTAGTGCACTGGTTTTAAAGCTCTTGTATACTATTGTGGATTTGTGTTGGGACAACTCAGCTCGGTTGGAACTATGTTTCCCAGAACTGTCTTCCCTACTTAGTCCCATGTTATTGTGAAACACAGATATTTTGTTTGCGATGTTGAAGATGGAAGTGAGGCAGCAGGCACATTCTATTTATACTCAAAAAGTCGGTGCAGGGTGTGAGAGATTGTTTATCACATAATTGTCTCATCTTCTGCTGATAAAAGGCAGCAAGCAGGCCCAAAGCATCTCTAGTTCCCAATGGATTTCTTCCTTAAAACTGTCCAACTCCTGGACCAGATGTATTTAGCTTCATGATAAATGGCATCATCCTCTCCTGTGGAACACTATCACCGAAGGTGAAGACATCCAGGTAATTAGAGACTGAGGAGGGTCCCAGGTTTTCCTTGTAAGCACCAGCACACCCACACTGGCTCAAGGTTTTCCTTGCCTTTCTTACTTCCTGTTTATCTTTCCTGCTGATGGCCCTACTGACTTTAGTATCTAGTTCCAGATATAGGAGCATCCGTCTCATCTTGACTTTTTAACTATCCCCTCTGATGTCTATAATAAATGCCTTTATCCATATTCTCTAGTGAGTTCTCTAATTTTCTGATAATACAATTTTGTACAAGAAGTGTTTCTAGTGTAATAAAACCTTAAGAATAGATTATCTGAATTGGGTACACTGCATCTGTAATGATTTCTCTTATGTGATTATATTTCAAGGCATTAATGACAGTATTTCCAGTGGTAAAGACAGTGTTAGTAGTTCATGAAATGTGTAAAGTCATGAAAAATGACAAAACAATGACTTAAGTATCACTTGTGGACACCTGTAATCAAGTGTCTATGAAGAGAATTAGGTGACAAATTATTTGCTGCCATAAAAAAATATAGTGGAAATAAAGGATATAATAGAGTTAGGCAATTGCTTCCAAATACACTAGAGAACTTAGAGTGAAAAGATGAGCTCATGACTTGGGCTGAGGTCTTGCTCCTATGAATGCTCTAAAACTCTTATAGCTGTAAGGTTAAGATTTCTGAAAACAAAGCCCCAAATCTAATCTTGCTTGTGAACATAAATTCTACATTGTTCTGATCCTCCTTTGCTAGTAGAAGCATTTCTTTATACCCCCGATGAGATCAATCTTTCCTTGCCTGTAAAGAACTATAACTTCATTTGAAATAACTGCTTTGCAAAATACTGATGATCCTCTCCAAGATGTATCCCCTGATATTACTTTCCTATTGTTTCTGCACACAAATTACAACAAACGTTGACAGGTCTACATTCCTTCTAGGGGAGAATTTGTTCTAGGGGAGAATTTGTTCCCTTATCCTTTCCACCTTCTAGAGGGTGCTCACATTCCAGGACCCTTTCTCCATTTTCAGAGACAGCAATGTAGTATCTTTCAGTCTCGGACTCTGTTTTCATCATATCTCCTTATCTGATTTTAGTCTTTCTATTTTTTTCTGAGGCCCACCCCACAAAATGCAGGATAAAGTTCCATCTCGACGCCCTTAACTACATAATATTTATAAGGTCCCTTTTGCCAACACATTCACAGGTCCTGGGGATTAGGACACAAACATCCTAGGGTAGTAATTTGGCTTATTACACTTTGCCTTACTACACTCCTTCACTTCTCATTGATCCCATATCTATCCAGTCAAAAAGAAGCCCATACTCCAGTCAAAAAGAACTTTGAGCATGAGTGACAAAGTAATAACGTCATTAGAAGATGTGATACACAAAGATGTAATTTCATGATTTTGCCAAATGATATCAAAAGAAACCTAGGAAACATGTGGGGATGTATTTTAAGACTGGGGGGGGTCATCAGATAGGGAAGAATATAAGCTGGATCACATGAAGTTTATTAATACGAGCTCACTCAATAGAGATTTACAACTAGTTACAACTATGTGACCCAATTTTGAATTAAGGACTGTAACAGGTATGAGTATATCCTACTTGTTTTGAAGTAAATAATTTGTCTATATATTAATCCTTTTTCTCGCCTCCTTTCCTATCACATTCTTAATTCTTTTTAAGAGTGATTAACCATATATTTCATTATTAAGTTATAAGATAATAAAGGAGGAATTCCACTCAACTAGAAGAGGGAAAAAAATTCACTGAAGATGGGAAAAAAAGTGCTCTTCATCCCATTTGGAGAGAGGGTTACTTTGTTCTCAACTCTAAGAATAGCTATTTTGTTAGGAAGAAGCATGATTTTGTAACTATATTTATGTGCATTATATATATAATTTCACTGAAACAAGTATGCATGGATACCAAATTGATATTTGGTTGTGGAAAGTTTTGTATAGCATCAACCTAATTAAGCCAGAACTCCATTTCTCGACACTCTCTTTTTTGCATTGTTCCAAATTATTGTGGGCCATAAGAGATATTTTATGAGATTTAAAAGACAAAAGTAAGGGAAATAGTCATTTTTCAAAGGCCATGGGAATTACCTGCATTTTTTTTTAACCAAAGAACTAAAATTATCATTTAAAAGGGGGAGGGATATAGAACAAAGTTCATTTAGGAAGACAGCCTAAGAGGTATTTTAGTGACTAAAGAAAGTGGAAACTTGCAAAAATGAAGCAAGTTACCATGTGGTAGCAATGATGAGGTCTTCATCAGATGTATAATAGAAAAGTTCTAAAGCACTTGGAATGAAGAATGGTAGAAGAGTATTATTACATTACGTTTAACAAAAATAGAAATTCTGGAATTATTAAACTTTCTGTGCTTGATTCCAGACTTTGCTGGGGTTTCCGAAACTACAGAAATAAATCTATAGAAATAGAGTCAATCTCAGTGTAGAACCCCTAACATTATAATCTACTCATAATATTTCTCATTTACCAACAGATACTAATCTTTGGGATTCAGAATTGAGAAATCAGAATTCTCTGGAATTCTAGAACCATGAGTTATTCTTGAAATATTTCTAATCTGTTTCATACTTCTTACTCATTATTACAGATACCTACACATTAATTAGAGAGTAAGAAATATTAAGTTTAGTACTGCATATAATGGACAGCAGACCATAATGAATATGGATGCACTGAGAAATGCCAGCAAATATTATTGGGTAGTATTCAGATAAACATAACCTTCAAATTTCCTTGTCAACTGCTGAAGTGAAGGCACAATTTGCTCCAAAAATATGTTATTCTTTGGAACATCACTCCTAAGATTTGTATAATGTGTACCTTGTATATAAATATATTAATATTTGTTTTATTTGAAAAGTGGTTCACCTTTTACAATAGCTGGGGCCACAAACACACTCATAACATGGCAACAACTACAAACAGGACTCATTGATTAGACCCTAACCTCTTCTTTCCTATGTGGTCCTGCCCTGGGTCTCAGAAATGATCAACGGTCCTGAACTTGCTTTTGATTTGATATTAGCAGATACCTTTGAAACAGTAACATCTCTGTTGATTATTAAAAATCTAAATCTCATAAGAGAATTATATTTTCCCATATTCCTAACCAGTTTGCCTCAGAATATGAGATTCAGAAAAAAAAACATACATTTCCAAAGACTGCCAAGAAAGAGTTCTCACACTTGCTAGGGTCTTTACATCAATTCCCCAAGATTAAGGAATAAACACTGTCCCCCTTCTACCTATATATACAAGACTAAAAAGCAGAGAACTATCCCTCAATCCTCTCTCTTTTATTTGCCCACACTGAAGCTTATAGGCATTCTGCCTTTCTTGTTTTTCCTCAACTCCACTTTGTAGTTTCCCGGTCTCTCTACCTCAATCAAACAAGATAAGATTTTTTAACTTATCTCAACTTTCTCTGTTGTGTCATTTATTTTTCCTGTGGATGAGAAATATTTGGTAATCCAAACTATTTCTTATCTAAATGAAAGCCAATTGTACTTTGCCTTCTCAGAAAGTAAAGATTTGAATAAATGGGTAATGAGAACCTTATAATTATACTCATTTTTAGTAAAGTCATTTAATCTTACCATAAAATACAGGTTGCTTTTGGTAGGAATATCAGCTGGAAAAATATATGTAAAATTATTTCATACACTATAAATTAACATATATCTCATTCAGAAGGTTTCTAGAGAAACAAGGCAAAGGAGATTTTTCTGTGGATTTTTAAAAGAGGTAAAACACAGAAAGGGACCTATTCTGGTTGTAGAGATGGGGCTGTGAAATAAACTTAATTTTACATACATTGTATTTGAGGCAGTTGTGTGGGATCAAAGAAGGCATGAGTTATATTAGCTTGAAACGTGGAATCAAATTTAAAATGAAAATTCATTTAGAGAAATGTAAGCTCTTTGTTGCAAGAGAGAAATGTCTCAGGTATCAGTGAATGCAAAATAAAGATACAATTAAAGGAAACACAGAAAGTGACAGTGAAATATGAATAGAGAAATTAAAGACTGTATTAGTACAGAAGGTGACATGGGATTAGCTGAGATAACTAATGAGCAACAAATATCAAAGAAAAGTTAAAGGGGGTAAAACCTGAGGAAATAATTTATATTTATATTATATAAATAATTATATTTGACTTGAAGAAAATAGCACAGATGATGCTATAGGATAGGTCAAAAACAGAAGCCAGGTTACTAAGTATTAAGAAAAGAGCACACTGGAACTTTAAAGACATTCACTATGGAGGAACTAAGTGAACCCTAAATGCCCACTAAATCTTTCAGATGCATCATATTAATCACTAATTCTTTATGCAGCAATTGGGAAAAATAGACATGTAATTATATTTGTTAAATGATCATACCATTCATTCTTCTATAATTAAATTCTTATTACAAAATTATTGATATCAGCAAAGAAAAATAAGTAAATATTCAATTAAGTCAGTCAACACTTCTAAATGTCCTGGCCTAGAAATCAACTGAAAAGTCTGTTCATAATTTTTGTCAGTAAAAAATATCCTTCTCTATTAAGAACCAATAAATGCATGACAAACTCATACCGATTCCTTTACAGAGGAATCAATCATAAAAAATACTTCTAAAACCCACCATCAATCTATCATTACCTTCATATTTTTCTCTCTCCAAGAAAAAAAAATCTAAGCAATGCATTTATTTTATTGTATCTCACCATAAAAACTGCTGTAAAAAAATAAAGCACATGAGAATTGCCTTCTCAAAATCTGCAAAAGTCTGAAAAACAAGAAAAACTATTTTTAGCTTTTTTTCTTCTAAGAATAATCACTGAGACTATTGCCTCAAGTATATATAAAATGTTCCTACTTTTAATACAATAATAATTATTTATTTGTTTTTAGTGACATGTACTCATAAGATAATCTGGGACTGGATAAATAATGATAAAGTAGGGGTGCCTGGGTGGCTCAGCCGTTAAGCGTCGGCCTTCGGCTCAGGTCATGATTCCGGGGTCCTGGGATCGAGCCCCGCATCCGGCTCCCTGCTCAGCGGGAAGCCTCCTTCTCCCTCTCCCCCACTCGTGTTCCCTCTCTTTCTGTGTCTCTGTCAAATAAATAAATAAAATCTTCAAAGACATAACGGTAAAGTAATAAATTGAAGCAATTTTCCCACGTATGCCGCTTGAATCAATGAAGATCAAGGCCTCTCAGCACCTCCATGACTCACTGCTATAGGATGCTACACTTTTTCAAAAAGCTCAGTCATGCATGTGCCAAGCCCTGCTCTCAGGGAAAGACATCCTTTTAGAACTATGGACTCAGCAGGATCATGAGATAGAAGCTCTGTAAAAGAGTCAATTGCTACAAACATTTCTTTCTTGTCTCCATATAGCAGTTTTCATTCTACATTTTTACACTGAAGTATTTATCACACATATAATGTATATACATATATATATACACACACGTGTGGTATATGATATACATTATATATCATATGTTCATTTATATATGTAATTCATCATGACAATGAATATACTTAAGCAGACACTTTTCTCCAACTGAACAAGTTAAATGCCCAATATTCAGTTAACATATTACCTTTTGTTACTATTCTATAGTACTGTGAATTTATAAGCCCCTTCACTGACTCTCTTAATAAAAAAATATATATTGAACACTGTAAATTGAGCTCCATGCTAAGGACTTTAAGATTTAACAAGTAACTGAAGTATACTTTGTTTTAAACCTGTAGGTGCTCAAAATTTAGTGGGCAGATGGACAAGTACATTAATAATTAATATCTAACAATATAGCTTTATAGTACAGTATTATAAAGATTTATGATTGGATAGAGCATGTATTTGAATTTATATCATGCACCCACCTCTACCATCAGAATAGTTTCCTTTTTAAATTTTAACACTTCTGAAAACTCACAGAATGCTGTACTACCTCTGGTTTCTCCAGGGGAAAAAAATCAATTTTTGTTATTTTCTAGTAATGAGACCTTAGGAAAACACTGACTTGCCTAAGCCTAAGATTCTTTCTCTCTAAACAGAATTATACCTATCTTGCAAAATTAATTTATTTTTAAAAACAGTACATAATTGTGACATTTATAAAACACAAAAATGGTCATTGGGCCATTGGTCAGGTTATTTCTTACAACAGCCCTTTTGCAAAGACAACATTTCTAAGTTAAGAAGAGAGAGATAAATATGTCACTTAACACTATCAGATTATAATGTTCAGGTGTTTTATTTACATTTATTTATGCTTCTATTCATTTACTTTTAACTGAATAATATTCTAACATTCTTCTTACTTTTGCACTTCTTAATGAAACACAGTGTTTCATGGATTAATACATAATATGAAGGAGCAAGATACTTCTTTTCACTGCCCCAGAAAATGAAGAGAATATGAACTATGCTTAGCTACTAATTTGATGCTTCTACATATAACTTCAGTTCTTCAAGGGAACACTATAAAACAATGAGACAATTGAAAATTAGCTATGGATCATGCGTAGCAACTGGAACGTATTCATTAATGAGAATGCATAATGGTACGATCACCTTAGAAGACGGTTTCTTACAAAACTAGACATACTCTTACTATATTGATCCAGCAATTTTGCTCCTTGGTATTCGCCCAAATGTGTTGAAAATTTAGGTCTACACAAAAACCTAAACACAAATATTTACAGCAGCTTTATTCATAACTGTCAAAATTTGGAAGGAACCAAGATGTCCATTAGTAGATTAATGGATAAACCGTATTACATCTAGACTATGAAATATTATTCAGTGCTAAAAAGAAATGAACATTCAAGTCATGGAAAGACATGAAGGAGCCTTAAATGCATACTATTAAGTAAAATAACCCAATTTAAAAAGGCTGCATCCTGCTTGATTCCAACTAAATAATGTTCTAGAACAAGAGCTATAGAGATAGAAAATAGCATTTTACTATTCATTCTTCCCCCTCTCTCACTCTCCCTCCCCTTAACTTCCCTAATGAGCATGAAGTGGCAGGTCATTATGGTTTAGAGAAATTTGCATTTATAATAAGTAATGCTAAGTATCTTTTCATATGCTACTGTCCATTTGCATATCACCCTTGGAGAAATGTTCATTCAAGTCTTTTGACCATTTTTTAATTAGGTTTTTCTTTTTGCTGCTGTTGTCAGAGTTTTTTGCATGTTCTAGATATTAACCCCTTAATCAGATATAAGACTTGCAAACTTTTTTTTCCTTTTACTCTGTTAACAGTATCTTCTGAGGCACTAAAGTTTTTAATTTTGATATACTCCAACAGATCTACTCTTCTTACCTCTGCTTCTGATGTCATGTTCAAGGAATCAATGTCAAGTCCAACTTCATCAGGATTTTCCCTTATGTTTTCTTCTAAGAGTTTGGATCTTACATTTAGGTCTTTGATTTTGAGTGTGTGTGTTGGTGGGTGGGCGGGCAGGGTATAAAGGTCAAACTTCATTCTTTTTTTCCTTAAAGTTTTATTTATTTTAGAGAGGAGGGAGGGGCAGAGGAAGAGAGAAACTCAAGCAGACTCCGCCTCTAGTGCAGAGCCCAAAGTAGGGCTCGATTTCAAAACCCTGAGATCAGACCTGAGCCAAAACCAAGAGTCAAAGACCTAATCAACTGCACCATCCAGGTACTCCAAACTTCATTACTTTTCATGTGGATATTCAGTTTTCATAATGCCATTGAGTCAGGGAAGCTGGGGGGAGCTGGATTTTTCCTTTCCTTTCCCTTACTCATTCCCCATCAACAGTTATTGTTTAAATGTTTAATATTTGAGAAATCAGTTTGTAAACTATTTTTATGTTTATACTGAAAAGAAATCCAATAATACATATAAGAATGTATTCCATGGTGTCAAGAAAAAATATATAAATTCTGTTTCTACCATTTATTAGCTTTGAGGCCTTATGAAAGTAAAACATGTTCTCTAAACCTCAACTCCATAATCTACAAATTCTATTTCTAATGTTAACCTGGTATAACTTTTATAAATATTTCTAAAGGATTTAGCAGAGTACTAAATACATAAAACTAAGAAGAGTTTTACTTTTGATATTGACTGGAAATCGCTTTAAAACTTGATTAAAAATTAAGATAATTTTCCTCCATATTGATGTAAAAATATAAATTTAAATTCCTAGAGTCATGGGGCGCCTGGGTGGCTCAGTTGGTTAAGCGACTGCCTTTGGCTCAGGTCATGATCCTGGAGTCCCTGGATCGAGTCCCGCATCAGGTTCCCTGCTCGGCAGGGAGTCTGCTTCTCCCTCTGACCCTCCCCCCTCTCATGTGCTCTCTCTCATTCTCTCTCTCTCAAATAAATAAATAAAATCTTTAAAAAAAAATTCCTAGAGTCATAAAAATGTTTTAAAAAGCAATCTCCATGAAAAGTTAATTGTATTTAATACATTTTATACATTAATATGTATATGGAAGAAACATAGCAATACATTACAGAAAAGCTACTTGTTTCATTTGATAGCTTCAATTAAGAGATAAAATATTTTTTTTAAGTTTTACCTTTGCCACTGGGTCCTTCAATAACATATCTAGAAGTCTGAGTATGATAAGATGACACTAGATTGAATATTAAAGATTCTAAACTCCATGGTCAAGAGCCATTTCATTTCTAGAAAGTCAATGTGTCAACTTTCTAATGAAATGCATTGTAAAAAAAAAAAAAAGGTTTATCTAGGCAAATTTGGGACTAAACTAATAGAATCAAAATGTAGTTGGCACTTGAGATTTATGTGAGAATACAGTACAAAATGGCAGACTAAAAAGAATCTGTAAACCATTAGTATAGATCATTGCAAAAGAGAATGTTCACCCTTTGTTTCTTTATTTTTGTGTGAATCAAAGGAAAGTGTGGTTCACATTATACTGCAAAAAGATGAATCTTAATATGAACTACAAGATGGATACAAAAAATGTCATCTATATATGGTGATAAACGGGTTATAAACTAAATATTTCCCATATATACCCTTTTACAATGTTTCCTTAGTAATCAATGAAATCAGTCTATCTCCCAACATTTTTTTAGCAGAAAAGATAAAGAGCTCATTTTAGAAGCAAAGCCATACTGAATATATGTATATTTGTATTAAATATTTAATCACTGAATTTATTATACAAAAGAACATTGACAGATTTCTTCTTTTACTTGAGGAGATTATTTTTAGATAGCATAGCATATAATTAAACATTTAAAAATTTTCCTACCAGAGATTATTGTTCATTATCATTATCAATTCTATAACCAAATATAACTAAAGACAGTGACATGAATGCATAACAATTTATTAAACTATTATAAATAGTTCCCATCAGTTCCAACATATCTAACATGATAAAAGCCTGCTTCTAAATTTCTTCCATGAATTTTATATCATTTAAATTTTAATGTGCAAATAGGTAAAACTTTCTTTAAAATGGAGTCTATTAGAAAATACAGGCAAAAATTTATACAGATCTTGCTAATTTGTTTAAGGGATTAATACATACCTGAACACCAAAGGGAAAACTTGCTTTGAAACCAGAAATATCAGCTTAAATCTTTTAATGAGAGTAAATACATTAAAAACAATCAAATATATTTCATTTTCTACTCCTTTTGCTTAGATCATGTTCTGTGCAATATCTTTAAGGAAGCCACTTCAATGTGTTGTTTTAAATTTCAGTGTGTGAAGGGAAATCATGCTCTAAAATTGTCAGTTTGTGTTTTTAATCAGTCTTTGTGCTAAGACAGAATAAAGTTGATTACTTTCCTTCTGCATATTACTTCAATACTGTATCAGTCCTGGTACCAAAATATAGATCATTCAGGGATCAACCAGGGGAACATAACCATTAGGAAATATATACTAAGATTTATTGCAAAGGATTGTCATATGTGAACATTAGGACTGGCTACGCATGTCAGAAATTTGTAGGGAATGTAATGTATCAGGTAAAGCTGCAGTCCACGAGCACAATTTTTTCTTTTTCACGGAAGCCTTAGTTCAATTCTGAAAGCCTTTCAATGCTGAAATCAGACCTCTCTATATTATCTAAAATAATATAACTTAAAGTTAATTCACTTAGACTTTATCCACCTTTATGAAATACCTTCACAGCACCACCTAGATTAGTCTTTGATTAAAGAACTGGGGACTTTGGCCTTGCCAAACTGACACATAAAATGGGGCATCGCAGTCTACCTCTTCTCAAATTGGCATTCATACTCATCTCCTCGATCCATAATTAATCTCCAAATAAGGATACCAACAATACGATATTTGCACTTAATAAGATACAAACTATCCTACATACAACTAAAAAAAAATGATCTTTCCTCAGAAAAGGATGCAAAGTCTTTGGCTATGTTTACCCTGCTCTTTTGACATCCTATAACTTAAATATTACAACAAAATTAAATCATTAATATATCTTATGTTGGATGATAATAAAAGAAAATAAAAATATTTTATTAATAAAAACATTAGAACAAAACTAAGAACAAATAACTATTACAGTCCTCATTTCAGCAACTGGTCATGTGGTTTTAGCTGGTATTTATAACTAACTTCTTTCACTACCATTTCATATTCTCTTTGCCCTCAGCAAACATTTTAGTTGGATTTGGATCATTGCCTTGGTGGCAGGGAGGGATGGTGGTGGTGGTAAACTAAACCTTAACCCCAAAAGTATGGATCATTAGCAGTCCTGCATCAATTAGATTGCTGAAGTTTTTCATTGACTTTAATTCCAGGATGTAAGGACTTTTCTATACTCCAGGTATACCTTTCCTCATCTCTGTTTTATAGTAATAACACAATTTCCCTTTGATAATCATGAAAAAAGTCATCCTATTCAGTACAATAACTTCTTTTGACTGTTGATTTAGAGGCATGAGGAACCCAAAATGGCCAAATGACAAATAAACTTCAACTTTAATGGGATCATTACTATCTCTCATGATAAAACATTTCTCCTTCTGACACACTTCTACACCAACAGAGCCTAATGTGGTAATGAGAAGTAAATATTTTACTAGTGGATCATAATAAGATTCCACACACTGCTTCCTGGACCTGCAATTCTTGGCAATGGGAATAACAACACTAGATACTGGAGAATAACTGGGAGCATATACAGCCTCCTGGAAATCCCACAAGGGAGTGCCACCAGTTGGTGCTGTGACTGAGTCACCAAAGGGCCATTCCACCCTTCTATCTAGACAAGTGCTTCAGAATCATGGGAAACATGATAAGACCAGTGAATTCCATTAGCATGAGCCCACTGTCATACTTCATTTGCTGCAAAATGACTTATTTGACCATGAGAAATGCTGTGTGAAATATCATGAAGGTAGGTTAGGCATTGTATAAATCTACAAATGTGTGTCTTGGCAGAAATTTTACATTCAGGGAAGGAAAACACATATCCAGAGTAACTATTCCCAAAACTACAAAGAGCTACCCCTTCTATGATAAAAACAGCCCAATGTAATTAACTAGCCACCAGGTAGCTGGCTGACCACCCCTGGGAATGAGGGTCATATTGAAGACTTAATGTTGTTCTTTGCTGCTGGTAGTCATTCAGCAGTGGCTAGAGCATGATTGGACTTGTTCAGAATGAGTCATCTTAAACACTCACTAAAATTTTCCCTTGCTAAGGTCACACTTTAGTGACGATTCACATGGTACACACTTATCTTCACATTGTTTCCTATTCAGAAAGAACTATCCAAATACACCTTCCCCAGATCTACTTGATACCAATATCCCACTGATGGGTCTTCCCAGTCCCTGGCCATCCAGCCAAACTACTGGTCACTGCCCATATATACTACTACTCTAGCCACTTATCCTTCCAGGATAAATGAACAGCCAGCTTTACCATATGAAGTTTTGCCTACTGAGAGGTTTTTTTGTTTGTTTGTTTGTTTTGGTTTTGGTTTGTTTGTTTAGATTTTATTTATTTGAGAGTGAGAGAGAGCATGAGCAGGGAGGAGGAAGAAGCAGGCTTCCCGCAGAGCAGGGAGCCTGATGCAGGGCTCAAACCCAGGGATTATGACCTGAGCCGAAGGCAGACGCTTAACCGACTGAGCCACCCAGGGCCCCAACTGAGAGGTTTTTATCACTGTCCTTCAGAGCTATCCTAAAAAGGGGTTATAGTGCTCTAGTTGTGTTATATCAGGTGGTGCCTGTATGTTGTGTGGAAATATTTATAAGCCAGGACAGAGGTTTCCCTTTTGCCATCAACTAGTTGTAAGGGACTCCCCATGAGTTCATACATACAGATTAGGAGAGAGAAAGTAATATAGGAGTGAGGGCCATGGAAATTTGTGTCCCTAAAAGCATGAGGTTGATCTTACATATACCACTTTTATTTGATAATGGAGTGCTGCTGGGAACACTCAGCATTATGACTTGGTGGGTCAAATGACACCCAGTTGATAATGAGCAGCTCAGGTTGTTTGGTGAGTGCTGGCCCATAGCTAAGACTTCAGTCCCTACTAAGTTCCAGCAGCAAGCCCAAGCTGTTTCTCAAAAGAAGAGTAATTATCCATATAGGTTAGTAGAGGTTGATCCTAAGAGTCAGAACCTGATTCACCTACAGCGTCCTTCCTAGGGCTCCAAACAGTATGACTATCTCCCCCTGGTAGTTCAAGTATCATTGGATCTGCCAGATCACGCAACTTAAGTGGAAAAGCATCGCACCTCTAAACCTGTTGTGCAGCCTTCTCTTGAGTCCTACTTAAAAGTAGAAGTTTTGGCTGGGTGCCTGGGTGGTTCTGTTGGTTAAGCATCTGCCTTGGCTCAGGTTGTGATCCCAGGGTCCTGGGATCAAGTCCTGCATCAGGCTGCCTGCTCAGTGGAGAGTCTGCTTCTCCCTCTCCCTCCACCCCTCCTCCCTACTCATGCTCCCTCTCTCTCGCTCGCTCTCTCTCTCTTTTAAATCAATCAGTCAATCTTTTAAAGTAGAAGCTTTGGGGCTTCTTGGACCACATTAACACCCGAATGAGAAATACGTTGCTTCTGAAATTCAAAGATGTCCACTAGACATTGTGCCACTTTTTCAGATATAGAAGAAGCCAGATGTGACCATTTGTTCTTTACCTTAGAAATGATATTTTGGCATGCCCCATACCACTGGACCACTAGAAATTCCCCTGAGGTACACCAACAAAAACATTTGACTGATTATAGCTACATACCCAGTACCAGGCTATCTGCTGATGTGATAAAGCAATATTGACTTCATCTGAAATAGCAGTTGCAACTGGAGTCACCAACCAATTAATTTTAGGACTACGGTCATTGTTCACATCTATTTTCTTCACTAGCAAACTAAACGAGATGAGGAGGGAATCCCAACTCCTGCAGCTTTCAAGTTCTTAGTGGTGGCACTAACCTCTGCACTCACTCCAGGAATGTGACACTGCCTTTGGTTTACTATTTCTGTCAGGAGAGGCAGTTCTAGTGCCTTCGGTTTGGTCTTTTGTAACATAAGAGTCCACAGTCCACAGGTCAGGGAACCAGTGTGGAGATTTCCAGGAATTATTACCAGTTCAGAGTCAGTGTCTAGTAATTTCAGAAAAGTATGATTATTTCTCTCCCCCCAATGCACATCACACTAATAACTTCCTATAGTGCCTTTGGAAAAATCTAAGAGAGATAGATTAGCAATACAAATTGACATTTAGCAGGGTCCTTTCTCAGGTGGACCCAGATTCCCTTTCCTTCAAAGGGTTCTATACCTGTTAACTGCCTCCAGTTTGAGAATTGATGTAAGAGCCATGACTGTTTAGATAAAGTTAGAATTCTGCTCATTCTATCCTGAACTCTTTTGCTTATACAGATCAAATAAATATTTAATGAACTGTCCTATTTCTTTTTCTAAGGATGCTATGATCAACTAGTAAACTGCTTTGACTCAACTGTCCATTACGGTAACCACACCCTCCTTGTCTTTGGTGATTAAATGCCACCAGTTTGCCTTTTCATCCCAGGATCCAATTACCCCCAATGAATTTAGGGATTCCAGTTCAGGGGCAACAATTCCCACTGTAACTTCTGACATACAGAAAAGATGACGGCATAGAGCTCCTCAAGGATGGCCGGGCTTCCCTCACAGTTCTGGTGAAATGTGTGTCCTCTGGATCTCACTAGATTGGGTGAACAATTCTTATAAGCTAAATCCACTCTAATATTCCAACTTCCCTGAGCTTTGACGTTTTTCTCTATAGACTAGGAAATTTCTGATATTTCAACTTATTTATTTTGGGTTCACACTTCAGCAAACCCTGCAAACTATTACAGCTTTTTCTAAATCTTTAACCTAAAACATTGAATCTGGCATCAGTTTAGTGGGCACAAATCAACAAGTTTGTCTTGATCCAAATTTATACTCCTTCTACCATGATCCTACATCCTTATGACAATTTTCTATACATATTCCTCAGATTTCTGTTAGGATAAATCAGAAAAAAAACATGTAATTTTTTTTTGGTGTATAGCAGAACTCTCTGTAGGTCACACTTTGTTTCTTACCCTTTGTGGCATTAGGTCTGGAAATAAGGAGGGTGATGGGGGTAGGTCTTAATGAGGACTGGCAGTTCCATGTATGGCAACTAACTCAGTGGAGACCACTTCTTTGGGTAAAGAAGTGCCAAACTCCATAACCAGGGGTGGAAGAGCTATTTCTACAGGCAAAGAAGACTCAGTAGAATCTAGGTGTCAATGTCTCTAGATTCATCAAGATCTATCCACATGCTCCCATTCCATTTCAGAACGCCATTTCCTCCCCCTGCCCATAAATGCCCTAATTTTAACAGAAGTTTCACTAAGTAGGAAGCTCAATTTGTGTTGTAATTTAACTGCTCACAGAATTTGACTTTCAGAAAGCTTGGCCCTGAGGCTCCAGGACATAGGGTTTATTTGGGCACAGACATAGAACATTGCAGGTCACGTTAAACTTGTCACTTGAAGTCATGAGACTGCCTCTTCCTTCCTTTAGTTTTTCCAGCTCAGTTATGAGCCAACCCCATCATAGTCTTTAGTTTGACTAAAATTCTCTATGTGTGATATACTTAGTCAACAGAACCTCAACTATAGATATTTTATTAAGAATATACAATGAAAATATTTTTCTCATGAACATTTCCATATCATGTCATGAAATACCAGTGCTCTCTTTACTCCTGAAAATAGTCTTTAGTGGCTTTATATCTAATCTGACTAGAGAACAAATTTTAGAAGAGACAGAACCAATGCAGAAATCACACTCTTAAAATTCTTTTCTCTAGAACCACTTTTGGTAACAAAATCAGTACCAGAAAGTGTTCCATCAGAGAAAGAGAACCAGCAGGAGATATACATTACAAAAAATACTATAAATATCTGACTAACACAGCTGTGTGGTCTAGCTACACAAGTCTGAAATCCCTAGGGCAAAGCATATGGAAAGGCTAGCTAGAATTCTCAGGTATGAATTAAAGCTGATATCAAGAGAAAGAATTTGTTCTTCTTCAGAGAAGTCTCAGCTCTGCTAATAAGGCCTCTCAACTGCTAGATTCAGGTCCACATTATCAGGATAAGTTCCCCTTTAAGTGAGCTAAATATGGTTTAATCACATCTACAAACTACCGTAACACATTATACTACCAAACACAGATTTGTGTTTGTTCGAAAAATGCGACACTATAGCCTAGTTATAATGACACAAAAGGTGATCATAACCATTACATTTTAGTATTTCTTTCTAAAAAATGTATTAATATTATATATAAACTAGAGAGTTTATCTGCTTAGCACACTTACCTCTTTTTTCTATTTTTGAAACATTCTTTCGAGATTCACAACTTTAAGAGTTAGAATACACTACTTTATCAGACCCATCTTGTATATCACCTCAAATTCTCTTAGCCCATACTTGAGCTTAACCATACTTTGGTAACCAGCACTGCTGGTAAGCATTGGCAGCACCCTGCTTCAATGCCACCATGTCGTTCTATATTTCTATCCCACACCTTCTGTAATATTGTGGTGTCTGAATCTTACAGCAACACCCTGGGTCCTTGAACATTTAAAAACCCAACATCATGTGGAAATTGTACTCCATGCTAGGACCCTTGACCAAGGAGGACAATGAACCAGTAGAGATATGCTTCCCTCTGCCTGTAACATTAATACCTTTTAGATGTTCTCAAAAAACAAAAACAAACAAACAAACAAAAAAACAACCTTTTAGGTGTTCTCATAAAACTCCGCAAATGATCTCAGCAGAATCATGCCCCAGCTAACCACAGAAGTAATGACGTCAATAATAACTCTGTATTAGTTTTCCTTCTCTATTTTACTCTTCTCCAAGTGTCTTCTTCCTCAGATAATTTTTCACATTAAAATACATGCACTCAAGTCTTACGTCACGCTCTACTTTCTTGGAGAAACCAAAACTAATGCGATTGCTACCAGAGGTTGCCCTAGAAAGATCTTCAGAATGGGATTTTAGAATATGACCTCTATGTCTCTTAAAGTAGTGATAAGGACTCTACTGATGCTAGTATGTGGGGTGATAAGACCTTCGGACTATAGGAGTATTGCAATTATTGGTATTTTCTCATGAGAGACAACATGGAACATGAATATATGTGGAAGCAGTGGCATCTGAATGGAATCTAGCTATAATTAGGCTAGGAGAAATAATGACATTCCAGCTCAAGTGCAAAACAACCTGATTTTATACATATAGCTGTTGGTTATTTCTCACACTGAACTGCCTAATTGAGATAGAAATAGCAGCAGGCAAAACACTCACACTGGTTCTGTGACCTGCAGAGTTCTAGCCATTATTTCAGAAAGAGCCAAGTCTGAAACTACCCCCTCCACAACACTTGTAACTAAAAACATAGAATTCTAAATAACATATGAATCAAGAAAATCCACAAAATAAACAAGAAAAAAAGAACGGTAATAGAGTAGAAGATTTCAAAACCATGTATCTGAGCCTAAAAACTCAGAGGGAAGTTTATAGTTAAATCTCTATACAAGAAAAGTGATGTCAGAAATTATATGATATATTCTTCATATCAAGAATTTAGGGGAAAACCAAATCAAACTAAAAGAAACTATTAGGAACTAAATAATAAAGGTAACAGAAAATCAATGGACTGGTATCATTACAATGGAGAAAATCAACAAAGGAAAAATTTTTTAATGATAATACCACAGTAAGCTTAATAAAGAAATAAGTAAGAAAATACCATATCACATAGAAGGATAAAATGTTATATTCTAGAGAATACAGAGGCATTAAAAAGAAAATAACTTGATTTAAGAACAGCTTTACCCCAATACATATAAAAATTGGATTTAAGTAAAAAAATTGTCAAAGCACAATTTAATAAGACTGAATGAATAAGGTTATAGATTTGGTCTGATTTATATTAAGTATATTAATCTATTATTAATAATCATCCCATCCCCAAAATAACCTTCACAAACTTATAGCTTTGTTGGCAAAAGATTTGAAACATTTAATGAATAACAAATTTACATTAATTCTTAATAGGAATAGTGAAAACACTTCCTGATATTTTTATGAGTTCAGAGTAACCAACCTCAGTACAAAATCTAATGAGGACAATACAGGAAGGGGATGTTATTTCCTGAACATAGATGCACAAAGGTAAAAAAAAAAAAGTAGAGATATGCTTCCCTCTGCCTATAACATTAATACTTTTTAGATGTTCTCAAAAACAAAAAAAAAACCTTTTTTTAAATTCTGATTTGAAAATCAAATCCAACAATACGTAAAAAGATAAACCAAAGCTAAGTTATTTTCATAACAGAAATGTCTATGTAGAATAATATTTAAAACTCAATCAATGTAACAGTGCGAGAAGCAGAAAAATCTTAAGTCAACATATCACCCAGATACATTAATAGTAAAAATGCCGAGACCCAAAGACAACAAAATTTTGAAAAAAGCCAGAGTAAAGTTACTCATAAAATACAAAAGAAACCCAAATAAGTGACTGCTCAGTGGAAACAATGGAGTTCAGAAGACAGGGCAAAGACATAATCACAGCGTTTAAAGAACCAAACAAGAATCTTATAAATGACGAAACTATCTTTCAAAAATTGAAAGCAACAGGATTCTAGCTTCAACCCCGACATGAAAAAGCTTGGAAGTTTTCAATCCCATCCTTACAACAAGAAAAATTCTAAAACTAAGAATCAATAAATTTTCTTGGACCCATCGGAGAAAAGAGATCACAGACCAAACTGACACTCTGAAATCTGGAAAGCCTGGCAAATACAGAAAAATCACAGAAAAAGCTTACCTGCAGCAGAAGTTGCTGGAGCCATAAACTGGCAGGAACACAAAAATGGTAATTTTGACAAATTGCTAGAGGATGTGTGAAACAGAGTGAGAGTGTATGTAAACCTCATGGAGTTCTCAGTTTTAGGAGAACCCCGTATTTTTGTGGGGTTTACTTCTAAGAACTCCACTAGTTTCTCAAAAATAAAGATATATATAAAAAAAAAAAGAAAAAGAAAAATCACCTCATACCTCTGGCGGGAAGAGAGGAAAGTGACCATTTTGAAATATGCCGAGAGTGTGCTCCTTAACAAATTCCTTCTTGCAGTAAAAAAGACTTTTCAAGAGCCTTATTTCACTTGGAAGGATATTTCCTTGACTCCAGCTCCTTCTAGCCTTCCTTTCTCATCTATAGGAAGGGAAAGAATGAAGAAACATTTGTAAAGGTTGCAGTCCAGAAACACAGGCTCACTAAAACCCTGCAACTTAATTATAATATTATAGACAGGTTTCTCTGTCCTACTCCTTACCACTGCATCCCAGAGCTCACATACTAACAGAGGCTTACAGCCCAAAGAGCCACAAGGCTCAGCCTCTATTTGAGAGGAGGACTTATGTATATATATATATATATATATATATATATGTTGTACACCTGAAACTAATACTATACTGTATGTTAACTAACTGAATTTAAATTACAAATTAAAAAAAATAAATACCCTTTAAATAGAAGGAAAAAAGAGAGGGCTTAGGGAAAACAAGATACACCTGAAAATTGTGAGGCCCTTCTACTTAAAGCTACAGTAAATCTTAAAAACAGCCCAATGTTAACCATATTGACATAAAATCTCACATGAGAGATTGTTTACATCAGTTCCTATTACACAATGTCATAAGTTGAATTGTATCCCCAAAAAGATATGTTGATTTCTAACTCGGGCACCTGAGTATGACCTCATTTGTCAATAGAGTCTTTACAGGTGTAATCAAGTTAATATGAGGTCATATTGGATTACAGTGGGTGGGCCCCAATCCAATGACTGGTATCTTTATAAGAAGAGGAAAATTTGAATACAGACACACATGGAGATAATGTCATGTGACAGTGGAGGCAGATACTGGAGTGATGCACCTGCAAGTCAAGGAACACCAGGATGGTTTCTGGTAACAACAGGATGATAGAAAAAGGTAGGGAAGAATACTCCTCTACAACCTTCAGAGAGAGAATGGCCCTTCTGGCAACTTTTATTTTAGACCTCTAGCTTCCTAAAGCATGAAAGAATAATTTTCTGTTTAACATCACTCAGATTGTGGTGTTTTGTTAATGGCAGATCTAGAATACTAATGCAGATTTCGGTAATGAGAGTGAGGTGCTGCTGTAACAAATATTTGAAAATTTTGAAGTAATCTGGAACTAGGTAATAGGTAGAGTCTCAAAGTGTTTTGAGGTTCATGATGGAAATGTATTTACAAACATGATAGAAAGCTTATATGGAAAGGAAAAAGACACAATATAGTCACCATAACAATGAAAAAGAACAACAAAATTGGAGGACTGACACTCTGATCTCAAGATTTACTACAAAACAATAATGAAGTGTTGGCATAAAAAAATAGACAGCTAGATGAACGGAAAATAACAGAGAACCTAGAAATAAATTCATACAACTATAGTCTACCAATTTTGGGGTAAGTCACAAACACAATTCAATGGAGAAAAAATAGTCTATTCATCAAATTGTGCTGGAAAAAACTGGACATGCAAATACAAAATCTTGACAAAAAATTTACAATCCTCACAAAAATTAACTCAAAATGGTTCAGAGATCTAAATTCAAACCAAAATTCAAAATTAACCAAACTTCTAGAACTAACCATAGGAGAAAACCTAGTTGCTCTTAGGTTTATCAATGAGTTCTTAGATACAACATCAAAATCATGATTTATTTAAAAAACAAAAAATGAAAAGTTGGACTCTTTTACTATGTGAAAAACACTATTAAGAGAATAAAAAGCAAACCACAGATAGGGGAAATTTTGAAAAAAAAAATCTGATAAATTACTTGTATCCAAAACATGTAAGGACTTTTTAAATCAGAGTAAGAAAATAAAACACTATTTTTTTGAAAAATGGGCAAAAGATCTGAACAGACACCTCACCAAAGAAAATATACAGATAAAAACATACTCAAAATAATTTATCATTAGGGAATTGCAAAATAAAACTACGCGATGCTGCTGCATATCTATTAGAATATCCGTAATACTAAAAAGAAAAATCAATAAATCTGACATTACCAAATGCTGGCAAGGATAATGAATGGCATGAACACTCTTTCACTGCTGTGAGAATGCAAAACTGCAAAATTTTTAGCCACGTTAGAAGACAATTTGGCAGTTTCTTAGGAAAACAGTTTTACAATGCAATCCAGCAGTTATGCTCCTAGGTATTTATCCAAATGAATTGTAAATTTATCTGCACAAAAACATTGCACATAAATGTTTCTAGCAAGGGCGCCTGGGTGGCTCAGTTGGTTAAGCGACTGCCTTCGACTCAGGTCATGATCCCGGAGTCCCGGGATCGAGTCCCACATCGGGCTCCCTGCTCGGCGGGGAGTCTGCTTCTCCCTCTAACCCTTCCCCCTCTTGCACTCTCTCTCTCACTCTCTCTCTCTAATAAATAAATTTCAAAAAAAAAAGAAAAAAAATGTTTCTAGCAGATTCATTCAACCCAACCGAGATGTCCTTCAATATGTTGATGAATAAATAAAATAGAGCATATATAGAATATTTTCAGTGATAAAAGGAAATAAGCTCTCAAGCCATAGAAAGACATGGACAAATTCTGTCTTCCTCTAAATAAAATAAGCCAATGTTAAAAGGCTGTATGTTGGAAATTAAATGTCATCTGGAAAAGGCAAAGTTAGTGAGAGTAAAAAGTTCCGTGGTTGGCAGTGGCTTGGGGGTTAAAAAAGAAGGTCTCAACAGAGGACGCTTAGAGGATTTTGATGGTGGTGAACTACTATGTAATGGTGCATATATGACATTATGGATATGTCAAACACAGCACAAAGAGGGAACCTTAATGTACATGAACTTTCTTTAAAAAATCATTTAGGAACTTGAAAGATAGGAGGAAAAACAGACTCTGACAAGCCAATCTACCTATACGACAAACATGAAAAAAGAAAAGGGTGCTGATGTAACTAACTTTGGAAATGAATGCAGTCTTTAGGACTAAAGACAAAAGAAACTGCCCATCAATATGACACTGTAGTTGATAAAATTGCTTCCCATGGAGCATATGGATTAACATTTCTGCTACTGCTATACATGTATGCTGAAACTGAACAATTAACTAAATGGCTGGTAAATAATGAGGAGCTAGGTTTCTCTCTGTTATGGTGGGAATTTACAGATAAGCAAGGGGAGATGCTAGAGTGATCCAGTTGGTGGGTAATGAATTATGCAGACATTGGTATAAACTCATGTTTAGCAATGAAAGAGTAGGAAAACCTTAACAGTAATTGACGACTTGCTAAAGTCTCAAGGTGGACAAGTCTGAGAGTTAAAAACTCCAGGGGGATCCAGTCATAGGTAGCCACATATTTTTCTGAGATTAATTTCCCTGAGCTCAACCAGATTGCCAGAGAAAATTCAGAGAAATGTCCCCTCTTGATTACTAACCATTTTGAAGTATGCCAGAGCACTCTGTTCTTGTTACACAAAACTGCTCTCAAGGGAAACTAGTTAAACAGAAGCCTAACTTGCTGGGGTATTATCAGAGCCTAATTTACCTTGGGAGAAAGGAAATGATCAACCCAGTCACCCCTAGCCTTCCACATAAAAGGGAACTACCCAACTTCAACCCATACTAGCCAAGCTGTCTAACCTAAGGGGGAGAAAAATTAAGAACACTTGTGAGGTTCACAGTCTGGAGGCATAAGCTCCCTAAAAATGTGAGACCTAATCATAGGACTATAGAATGCTTCCCCTCCCAACATGCATGACAACATTCCCAAAGGCTTCTTTACAGCAGTTCATTTTATGTGATACATAATGTCTGGTTATCAAGAAAAAAATATAAATATTACTAAGAGGTGAAAAATACAGTTTGAACAAACAGAGCAAACATCAGAACCAAACATAGCAAGGATGTTAGATTATTAGACTGGCTTTTTAAAACAGCTACAATTTATGTGCTAAGGGCTATAATGGACAGCACTGAAAGAACAGATGGACAATATAAGCAGAGAGATGGAAATCCCCCCCAAAAAAGAACCACAAAGAAATACTAGAGAGGGGCGCCTGGGTGGCTCAGTCGTTAAGCGTGTGCCTTCGGCTGAGGTCATGATCCCAGGGTCCTGGGATCGAGCCCCGCATCGGGCTCCCTGCTCTGCGGGAAGCCTGCTTCTCCCTCTCCCACTCCCGCTGCCTGTGTTCCCTCTCTCGCTGTGTCTCTCTCTGTCAAATAAATAAATAAAATCTTTAAAAAAAAAAAGAAAGAAATACTAGAAATCAAAAATATTATAACAGAAATAAAGAATGCCTTTGATAGTTTTTTAAGTAGACTGAACACAGCTGTGGAAAGAACATCTGGCCTGGAGAAAACATCAATAGAATCCTTAAAAACCGAAGAGCAAAAAGAACAGAATGAAAACTAAAAACAGAAGAGAGTATCCAGGGACTGTGGGGCAACAACAAATATAATTATGCATAATGGGAATACCAGAAACAGAAACAGAAAAAAGAGAGAAAGGAATAGAAGAAATATTTTGAGAAGAAAAAAAAAAAAAAAAAAAAAAACAGTGACTGAGAATGTCTCCAAATTAATGTCAGACTCCAAACCACAGACCCACGAAGCTCAGAGAACACCGAACAGGATAAATCCAAAAACAAACAAAGAAAAAAACAAACAAACTACACCCAGGTATATCATTTTCAAGTATAAAATAATCAAAGATAAAAAATTCTAAAGGAAACTAGAGGGGGGAAAAAAAAACACCTTACTTACAGAGGAACAAGAAATTGTATCTTCTTCTCCCCAAAACCATACAAGAAAAAAGAGAGTGGAGTGAAACGTTTAATGTGTTGAAAAAAAAAGAACTCCAACCTAGAATTATGGAATTTGTAAAACTGTCCTTCAAAAGTGAAAGAAAAATACTTTATTAGACAAACAAAAAATGAGGAAAATTTTGCCAGTAAACCTGCCTTACAAAAAATGTTAGAAGTTCTTCAGAGAGAAGGAAATAATAATTAGAAACTAAGATCTACATAAAGAAAGGAACAGCATCAAAAAATAAGTAAAGGTAAAATAAAAACTTTTAATTTTCTTATTCTTATTCTGAAACTGATCTAACAGATCACAGTTTGTTCAAAATAATAATAACATCTAGTTCTCAAGAGAAGTCTGGGTTGAAGATACGTATTTGAGATTTTAAAGCATGTATATGGTATTTTAAATTATTAAAAATAATAATACCAACAAAATATTTGATTCTGTGTGTTTATATTTACATATATAAATATGCTTATTTATAAATGAAATGAATCACAGCAGTAATTCAAGGGATGGGAGGAAGGAATTATAATTTTTTGTTTTATAAGGTACTTATACTACTTGTGAAGTGGTATAATGTTATTTTCAAGTGCAATTGGATTAGCTGCAAATGTATATTGGAAACTCTATGGGAACCACTAAAAAAAAGTTTTTAAAAATTTGTAACTGATATTGCAAAAAGGGAAAGAATAAAGAATCATATAAAAATGCTCAATTTAAAGCACAAAATATAGAAAAAAGTGAAATACAAAACTAGGAAGAAAGAATATGGCAACAAATAGAAAACAGTAACCAAATGGTTATTAATCCAACTACCAATAATCACTTTTGGTGTAAAGGGTCTAAATATATCAATTAAAAGTGATTGTCAAAGTGAACCAAAAAATAAGACCCAATTCTATGTTGTCTACAAGAAACCTACTTTAAATATAGACACATATAGATCAAAAGTAAATACATGAAGGGAGATATACATTCTCTTGATAATCAAAAGAAAGTAGGAGTAGCTATGTTAATATCAGGCAGAGAAGCCTTAAAAGCAAGGAAGGTTATTAGGATAAAATATAATAGAATATCTGTAATACTTTAGTAAAACATTCAGTAAAATATCCACTACAGTACTGTTTGTGAATTGTAAGCCTGTAAATTGAACATTTTATGTAAAATGTATTTATTATTTATGTATAAATATATATATGTATGTGAATGTGTATGTGTATGTATATGGTTTTTTGTGTGTAGATTGTACTTTCCTAGAACATAAGTAGTAAAATGAGCACCTTGTTACATCTCATCACCTCAGGGGGATTTGAAGAGAAGTAGTCTTTTTAATATTCAACTCATAATTTTGTACTGTACCTGATTTTTTAACTCAGCTTAATCATGCATTACTTTTACAATAGTAATTAGTTTGGATAATAATCAGTAACTAATAAAAATAGTTCCTAAAACTTTACCAATATTGTGTAAATTACAAGATGATTTTAGAAAACAGGTTAGAGCAGAGGGGAAATGAGATTAGGAAAATTTAGAATGAGAAAAATATGAAGATGAAGAAGAAAATTAAAGAAAAAAATAAAGTTACTGCATGGACTGAAATTACATCATGATGCTTTGAAAGTTTTATACTATATCAAGTAAGAAGTAATAGACTCATACTTCTGAACCTTTGCCTTCCGGAGAATCCGGAAGTTTTTACAATTTTAAAGGTTAGAATTGTGTTTCTTTCAAAAGTGAGACTTACCACAATTTAAAATACTACCCATAAGATGAGTAAAACCTTTTCTCTCCAGGAGGAGATAATTTGGGCTTGAAAAAGGAGAGTGAGTCAATTGAATTGTCTTCAAATATTTATGGGGAAAATGACCTGGAGGTGCCTCCCTTGCTGACATTAGGAAAAATACAAAGTAACCTGGCTACGTGGAGTAGACTTCCAAGTTCCCCTCCCTCCCCTTTTTCAGGTTGAAACTGTAACTGTAACTGTAAATGTAACTCACTAACTTGTAAACCTGATGAAAGCAAAAAAAAAAAAATCCCATGTCTATTCCTTATCATTTTCCTAATGAAATCCAGTCATGTCCATATTCACTATTTTACTGAAAGAGCTCTCCCTGTTTACCTGCATTTACTAAAACTCTTTCTTGTTGAACATTTTGTTTTTCACGTAACATCAATGCTCCCATTTTTATAGCAAAGCTACACCTTGCTGGTTTTTTTCTACCTCTATTTCTCAAATCAAATTAATGTATTTATTCTTCTCTTTATTATATTTTACTAGATGATCGAGATTTTTCATTTTCCATAGGGAATAAAACACGCAAATGTAATTTTAACCATCCCATATCTTAGGTAGCAATCACATATCCCTACACTCACCCATGTAGCCAACTTCTTCAGAGTTGAAGTTGCTAGACCTATTTTTTCACTCGCTAATTACCTCACTAAAATTGGGACTGCCTCCTCTTAACTCCTACGAAATATATTTTGCTAAGATCAATAGTGACTTAGGGGACATTGAATCCTACAGCAGTTTGTATTCACTCTCTCCTTGACCATCTTTCTTGGCTTCTTCGAGTTCACCCTCTTTTCTATGTCACTGACTACCTCTACCTAATGCCCCCCACCCTTTTTTTCTTAACCTTTTTGTGTTCTTTCAAATCTTATTTCTCCTTATGTCAGTTTTTTCGCAATAAACACTATGTTAGTGAATTCAGTTGTCACTTTTATCTGATTTTTTATCTGACTTATTTTGCTTTAACAAAATTCTAGCCCAATTCTGTTATTTGAACTTTATGCCTATATATCTCTATTTCTCTATGACACCTTCCTTTGAAGTCTCAATTCACCTTAAAACTAACAAGTTTGAAATAAAACTCATGAACTCCCCTTCCATGATTTTGTACTCTATAAGGGCCCCCTATCTTAATGCATGGCATCGTCATAAATATTTGAACTTGAGAACCTAGGGTGTCTCTTCCACCCTTATCCAGGCTATCAACATTTCTTGGTCATTTTATTACTTAAATATCCACTGAGTCTATTAGCTTTTTTTTCCTCTTCTATTTGGCAGTTTCCAGCTATCATAATCTTTGGTGTGAAATACTTCACCTACATCGTGGGATACTTCAGTCGATCCCAGTATATACAAGTCTTGGCCTAACTAAGCTATTTCCTCCGACAAGTAGAGTCCACTCATCAAAATTCAGATCTGATTATATCGCCCTCTGCTTAAAATATCTTAGTATCCTTTGCCCTTAGATGAAAAGCAAAATATATTGAAATAGAAAACAAGACTAGGTATTCTGATCCTACCTACCTGTCTAACCTCATATAAACATATTTCCATCTCAATCTTGGTGCCCCAGATACACTACACTCATTTTATTCTCTTGTATACTTGATGTTCGCTCTTGCACAGGCCTTTTGCGTATACTCTTCTCTCAGCCCAGGACTCTCCCATTCATTCCTCCATCTGCCATGTTAATTTCTATTCTGTCTTCAATTTTAGCTCCACTATTTCATTAGATGATCTTTTGCCGAACTAACTACAGAGTCTTCATAATGCAGTTTGTAACATCTAGGGCCTATTTAGCACTTTATAAACAACTTTTAATTTTATATTTACTTGTGTGACTCTTTGATTAATATCTCTTCCTTAGTAGATTCTATGATAGATTTGGTCAGCAATTATGTCTTTTCTTCTTTCTTTCATTGTATTCCCACTGTCTAGAAAGAAACTGATGGGTGGAAGGTGTCCTTAAATATTTGTAAAATGAATTAATAAGTGAAGAGATGGATGAATAAAGTAAGCTCCATGTACTCACTAAATTTATTATTACTCACACATATATGCTATTATGCCATATGCATTCGCATTATATTATTATACAGTGTGAAGTGGCTTTGTATTTTGGAAAATAAAACACATCTGTCAGATGTTCCTACTTATCAATATTTAATCCTGAGTACTACACATGCCAACTCTATAGGAATTTGGGGGACATAAAACTGAAAGCTCTGTATTTGTAGTTAGATCTCCCAGTTACTAAAATAATTATTTTAGATTTGTCCAGAACTACTACTTCTTCATGGAACCACACAAAGTATTGGTTTGATAGGGGAAACTGTTACTTCCACACTAATTTTTATCTAGTGGTCCACTCAGATAAAAATGCTTTCTGCATAATAAATACCCTCCCAATATTAACAATCCTCCCAGTGCTATATATGACAGAGGATGAGAGAGGGGAGAGAAATGTTGAGAGGTCAAAAGAAACTCCATAATTGACAGTATTTCTACTCAGTTAAAAGACATTGGGGACATTAGTCAGAAGGACCAGCCACAGAATAAATTACTGGATTAACAAGGGATACAGTTATTCAGGGAATTGCATGAGATGATAATAAAATGCCTAGGAAGTTTAATGATTAAATTTTCCCCAAGGAAAACTTCTGCTGAACAATCATTAAAAGTATTCTCTAGCATCTCTTACATTTTTTATAGTTCCTCCCAGTGATTCAAATGTGAATAATCACATTTCTGAAAAGGTATATAATGATATCTGTAAGAGAGGCTATAGGAGTAGGTATGTCTGGAAAGATACAGGGAGCATTTTAAGGTTCCTTCAAGGAGCAACTGTTTTTGAATTAAAATGCATGCCACCTTATATTCTAATATTGGTTAAATCTAACATTTAATGAATGCATATTATGCTCTAGATAGTCTCTTAGGAGCTATCTTGTTTAATTTTTATAATAACACTCTTTTATCCTATTCATAATTCACAGAAAGGAAACTGAGGCTCAGTGGAGTGGAACGCATGTGTGAATTTTCATAGCCAAGATGAGGCTGAGCCAAGGTATAATTAATTGACTCCAAACTCTAGGTATGTTTCATTGTGCTATATGATCCCTAGAATGCCAAAGCATTTTTCCACTTAGAGAAAAGATAAAATGTTAATACCCACAAGATGGTATCTCTGTTCTACACTGTGCATAATAACTAATAAAACTGCTTACATTTTAAATTATTCTTTGTCACAATGTTACCACTTAACCTGCAAATAACACACTCATTTACATTCCAAGGGCAGTTTGCGATTTGAATTAAACATAAGTGTACACAAGAAAGGCATACCATGATGTTTTCCAGGAAGTTAGCTTCTAAGCACTTATTAACTAATATATTTTCTTGGCAGATAAGTGGTAAACTAAAATGCATTGTGCTGTCAGTGGAAAGAAACGGAACTGATGGCTATTCTGCATCCTAGTCTCAGCTGCTGGAATAACTTGTCACACAACCTTGGACAAGTTATCATTTCATGTTTCTGAGTCATATTTCTTACTTTCATCATGAGTGAGTTGACTAGATAATCTATATGGTTATTTTGAGTTTTAAATGATTTTTAAAAAGTAAAATTCATTATAGAACCCTTTCTACAAAGATCACAATCCTCCTAGTTTCCCCATCTCAGGTAATCCACCCATTTGAACAGTCATCAAGGCAGAAAACATTTTTATTTCATTCCTTTATCTTATCTCCAGTGGACTAATGAGACAGAAGCAGAAAGAAGGTTCTTACTACATGGGCATGATGCACATTGTTCTTCATTAAAGCCTTCCTATCCCATTGCTACTCTACATTTTTCATAACAGATGTGTGAATATGGTGGTTTTGTTAGCATTCTAATGACCCACCAAATTTATTGGGGGAATTCTGGGCTTGGGCGTCCGGCTGCTCAAGAGCTAAACACTGTATAAACCAGCTACCCAGTAGAGTTGCATATCAGTAGCTCTATCTTCATAGCACTTTATAGAAACTGAGGGAGGTGAAGCTACCCAGGTGTCTAGGAAGTGGGTTGAATTTGTGGCTCTTTGTTTTCTAACTTGGTGTATTTAAACTTATAAAAAGTTCTTTCTTTTACACTTCCAAAATTTGGCCTGAATTGGATCATTTCTCTTCATATCCACAACTGTCACTCCAAAGGCCACCTGATCATGAATATGTTAAACTGCACCTTGATACCATTCTGGATCTCATATGGTCCATTTTTTCATTAGGCAAAAAAGCTGATACCAACTCATCCTTTCTGCCTCAGACCATCCAGAACTCCTATTACAATGCAAAATCTGCCTTTCAACACTATCTGCTTTCCTCATTCTGAATACACCACACTAGTTCCTTCGTGGCCCCTGACCAAGGAAAACCAGTTCTCACCTTAGTTTCCTGGCTCCACTCATTCTCTTTAACCCCACATTTTACATGGTCATATCCTGTCCCCATTCGTGTCTCAGCTCTCAGAAAATCCTTCCTAAACAGCTCCTTAAAGTTCCTCAACTCTCTCCCTCCGTAATCATCACCACGTTTTAATTTTTTTTAAATTTTACTTATCATTGTGCTATATATTACTTGGTTTTTTTAACAGTAATAGTTTTCCTTTCCACTAAGTTGTATGCTTCATGAGAATGGAAGACTGTCTTGTTTAGTTATGAACTCCTAACAAATTTATTATAACATATATTGGATTATATGACAGAGGATGAGAGAGAGGGCAAGAGTTCGAGGGATAAATGAGTAGAGCAATAATGAGACAGGAATGTACAGCCAAAGACAGCTGTGACACTTTAAACAATTGCCTTTTTCTTGATTAATGTATGTGTTCATATTCATGTGTAATGTATGTCTGATGTGAATTATATGATCTCTATGATCTCTTCCCACTATAACAATAAACCTCTCTATGTATATCCGTATATAGTTGAAAATACTAACTTTGGAACAAATATCTCAAGTTCAAAATTATAAAAAAAATTATAAAACAAAGAATGCTGAGCTTGTTCCTTTAAAAGTAATATTTACTTAATAAAGAGGCAAAAGATTCTTACAACCTCAAAATGCTACAATTGGTTCTGTACTCAGATAAAAATACTCAGGTACTTAGATCTGGTTTTACTTTATTATTACACAAAAAGTTTTAGATGAGAAAGTCTGCCTTGCCATTTGCACATCACAGTAGTTTACTTGCTGATACAAGTTGACTTGGACTTTTTGTAACCTTATTTTTCTTGCCATAAAATAAAATACTGGAACTTAACTTGTGAGTTGCAGAAGTTCTTTAGAATTGCTCCCTCAAGAGAATGAGTTCTCTATAGGATGTTGTTTTGGAAAAGATGAACAGTATTGCTAGAACATAGAAATCTTTATTGAGATATATTTTTGTTTTGTTGTATTGTAGTGTTATGTTTTTTTTTTCTCCAAGCATTATTTGGAATATTAGTCCAAAATGATTCTAAAACTTAGTTGAAATAAAGACAGAAAGAAGAACTGCAAACTAACAATGATAAAGTTTCAAAGACCGAAACTAAAAGTAGTCAAGGGGGAAATATTAACTAAAATTGCTAAAAGAAAAGAAATTGCTCAAAGAAATGTCACTTTAAGACATCAAAATAAAATGAAATATAGATAGGTTTCAATTTAATGACAGCTTGGTGGTTTATATGAAATGGATTGATTTTCCCAATCTAACTTTTAACAGAAAATCATCTATATGATCTAAGATAAGGCTAAAATTTGAGTTAAGGAAAACTTTACATAATAACAACTTTACATGATGTTTTCCACTGAACCAACTATTAAAACTTCTTAGAAAATATTTGAAAAAACTAGAAGAAAATTATGTTTCATCTGGTATCTTCCACTGTTTTAGCTCTAGATTAAACTTTATAAATCAAAACCTATTAATGAAATTAACTGTGTGTTTGTCTACAACATGTTTAAAGATTTTTGGCTCATTTTATGACTGTGATAATTTAAGTCACTAGTAAAGATGTCATCATTCAATACGAGAGAAATTTAATTTTAATCCATTTTACTTTTTTAAAAAAAATGTCTTTAGTAATGCAGTCCATAGTTTCAGGAAGTTGGATAGGAGATATCAAAATTTAAAGTACTAATATGATAACCTTTGGGGAAAAAAATCTATTTAGAAATAGCTTGCTTTTTTGTCCAGTTTCACAACCTTTTCCCTACTAACCAGTCTTAACATTTTCTCACCTAGCTTCCATATATTATAAGGTCTTGTCTACCAAACACATCAGATTTATCAATACAGTTTTTGGTTTGTTTTAAATTTGTCTAAACCATGTGTCTCAAATGTTAATCAACATAAAGAATCAGGGTTCTTATACTAAGGTAACATTTTAAGCAAAAGCAAAGACATATTTTTAAGTTTATGTGAATGACCTTATTTTTATGAATACTATACAATTTCATTTTAGCATTTATGGAAACAAATTGGGATACAGTAGGTTATCTAAAAGTCTTATAAAACTAATACTTGTAAAGTGATATTCATTATAAGGACATCAAGGACATTGGATTTAGGACCCACACTTAACATATGACCTTATCTTAATTAATTACAACTGCAAAAGACCCTACTTCCAAACAAGGACACCTTCTGAGGTCCTGGTTGGACATGAACTTTAGGATACACTATTCAACCCACCTTACATGCCCTGAGGGGAAAAAGATCCACACAAACTGCACTAAATCCAACAATTTTATAGGCCAGTTCTAACAATCATCCATGAAACAGGTATTTTCTTGTATCTGGCCAAGAGTCTAGAGCAGAAAATCTACCCAACTTATATGAGGCCCATGTGATGTCATTACCAAACTGGACAGAAACACCACTGCAAAGGAAAAGGGTAAGCCAATCTCAATTATGAACATATTCTCTTCTACATTTTTCTTTTAAATATTAGGACAAATGATACAAACAATGCATTAAATACATTTCCATCACTCTCAGGGAGAGCTTATCATGGAAGAGGGATTCCATATAAAACTGAAGACTTTAACAGACTAGAGATAAAACATATGCTTCTCTTTGCTGAATCAAAAAATGTTAATGATAAAAATTCATCATCTACTCATGATAAGTTATATTTAGCAAACTAACTATAGAAGCGACATTTCTCAGTATGACACTGGGTATATAGGGGAAAAAAAGCTTCACATTGACAGCATATACCTACTCAGCATCCATTTATTTTCTTTAATTTTAAAGAGACACTTAAGCCAGTGTCTAAATGTTTTCTGTTTAGAATAAGAAAATGTACAATTGTTATCAAGGTAATAGATGTAAGTTTATGTTTAGTAAGTTATCCATCAAAAGCAGAGATGCCCTATGTTTGATTCAACTAAATTTCCTCTAGCAGGCATCCTTGCAAACACTGTGACTACAGGAAATTTGGAATTAAACAGTGAAGCAATTTTACAGATAATGGCTGCTTTCCATGGGATCTTTCCACACATTTTTTTTTGTACCTAACTGCAGAATATCACATGAAAGCTTTTTTTATTATTATTTTTTTCTTGGAATAAATGGCTTAAAGGCGATTTCATGACCATGATTACAGAACATATATAGATTTAACTCAAAAAATTAGTCTCACTTGCAAGTTACCCTTATGTAATCATCCTTTTAACCTTCTCCCTTATTTGTGCAGCCAAGCATAATAATTACTCGGACACTTTTTATATTCACAGTATTATGTAAACATTTCTTCCCCCCAAGTTTGCCTTCAAATGCAAAAGAAATTTGTGACCTATTATTTCTTTTCCTTTTAACTAAGAATGGATCAGTGTATTTGGGTCTGATATTCTAATTCCATATCCATATTCCATTATTTCCTTTGAACGAATTTGCTTCACAACTGAATCTTTTGAGTAGAAACATTCTCCTGGTTATTTCAATTTTATTCCCAAATGCGTATAATTCATATATTTCCAGCAGTAAGTGATTTTTTCCTTTCATTACTAGTGTAGTCGAGGTAGCATTTTATCACCACTTCTGCCACATGTAATACAGACATACAAGATACCATGCAATTTACATTTTAATTTCCTTTCTAATTTACCGTACCGAAAACGCAATGCTACTCCTTTTTTTTTGGTCATAATCCTACTTCTTAATCTGGTACGATATTGCCCTTCCCTTTCTAATAAAACTAGTAAAATCTTGGATAATTTGTGAATTATCGGGAATGTATTCAATGGTCTTTAACAAAGAAAGTGCACACTATTTCATTATTTGGCTTAGTCATACCAAGAGATAAATGATAAAGAGATAAATGATAAAGAGATAAATGCCAATCATATTTACATTGTAATTATGCTGAGATTTATTAATAGTAAATTTATATGAATTATTTTCCTTACCACAAAGAGATCACACAACCCATATATTGGGATTGCCAATATTTTTTTAAATGCCACGAGCCACAAAACTTCATGATAGCCATGAACAAGCATATATCCTAGAAAACAAATAAATTCCCTTATGAGTAGCCATACCTTCTTTCTTGGAGTGCATGAACTTGCGTTAATTCAGCCAAGAGGGAAAGGGCTTACTATTGTTAAGGTGGCTCTATGATGAAGATATGAACCTAACTTAAAAGAAAAGCTTAGATATGAACATAGAGGAAAAAGCCTCTTCCCTTATTTGTGGCAAAGATAAGTGTTCTGGGCAGCTTAAACCTGCACTAGGCACGTGGAAATTCAATATACAATGACTACTAACACATGAGGGACAATTGGACATCAAGCCAATACCAAAACGTATCAACTAACCAAAAATCTTAAACAAAATAATATGCAATGTGATCTACAGCACTGTTTGATATGAAACTAGTTGTCCGATACATTGTGTTAATGCATTCCACATAAAATACATCTCCAAAAATACTAGTTTTCCCAACATGTAGATTGTTCAATCTATTTTGAAAAATCAAGATGAAAACAAAATGAAACAAAAATGTCTAATAATTAGGAACAAGTACAAAATAACAACTCTAACTTCCAGGATATAATTAAGACAGAAATAGTCACTGATAATGAGCAAGAAAGTAAAAGTAAGCTATCTGGAAATATATGGAGAAATATATAGTTGAAAACATCCTCTGCAGCCTTTTTTCATCAAAATTATCCTTATTTATAAGTCTCTCTAGGGCTGGGGCACCTAGGTGCCACAGTTGGTTCAGTGTCCAACTCTTGTTTTCGGCTGAGGTCCTGATCTCAGGGCCCTGATCCTTGGGTCATGAGATCAAGCCTCACGTGGGCTCCACACTCAGCACAGAGTCTCCTAAAGTTTCTTTCTCCCTCTGCTCTTACCCCCCATTCGCATGTGCTCTCTCTCTCTCAAATAAAACAATCCTTAAAAAGGGGGTGGTGGTGAGTAAATTCTCCTAATCTGATTAAGGAAGACAATTCCTTATTCAAGAACCCACTACCCTGAAATGCTCACAGTCATGCATCTGTTTTTAATAAGTTAATTCTGTTGGGGCATCTGAGTGGCTCAGTCGGTTAAAGCGTTTGCCTTTGGCTCAGGTCATGATCTCAGGGTTCTGGGGTTTGGATTCAGGGTTCATGTTGGGCTCCCTGCTCAGTAGAGAGCCTGCTTCTCCCACTCTCTCAGCCACTCCCCCTGCTTATGCTCTCTCAAATAAATAAAATCTTTAAAAAAATAAGTTAATTATGTCAATAGTGGGGTTTCCAAATATCAATTAATTAGGTATTTCATAGGAAGATCTTTATAGACTTCAGATTAAAATGTACTCACTGAAATAATCAGGTTTCTCTAAAACAAAAATGTTTATAGTAGAAAGTTAATGCTAAAGTCATACATATACATTTCCTAATGTTAACTCTACATGGCAGAATACATTTTAAAATTACTTAAAGGTATATCAAAATTCACACATTCACACAAATATACAATCAAATTTGAAATAAATTTGATACCAAATTTGCAATAAAATGTCAATACATCTGTGTATGTACTTTCCTCAAAGATCTTTGGAGAGCCTGGTGTTAACCTTTAAAAGTATGTTTCTGTGTGTTATGTTAGCTACTCATCCCTTGGGTTTGTATGAATACAGGAGCAAACTGTTTTTCTTCACCAGGAAAGTTTAGAAATGTGCAGCATAAGATTGATTTCAATCATTTTTATATAGTTATGTACAAAAAGGCAACAAGACATTCAGAAGGCCATGACAGATTTCCCATTTCTTAGTTTGTCTAAGGAAACTTTCTAGTCCAATAAGCCAAGGGCATCATCACAACTTCTTAGATATTAGTAACAAAGAAACTCTAGAAAACTGATAACCATTCCTTACAAGTGCACACAGAAGGAGATTAAGGGTGGCTTTGCCGAATCAGCATAGTATTATGAACTGACAATCAGCCTGAAGAAGACAGCTCATTAACAACCTAAACCACGGAAACACCACAGAGAACTAAAGATCTCCATGGGTGACATGGAGCTGAAAGCTGTCAGTGAATACCGCTTCTTCTTCAGTACAATTGCCTTTAAAAGAAAAGTTAATGGGAAAAAATAGCAAACCAGATCAATAAAATCAGCATGACCTTCAAAATGGTAGGAGGCAGAACATGTTATTCAACAAAGTTAATGGTTTCTTGAGCAGTCAGAGACTCCACTTATTTGGAGGATTTTGTTATTTGTATCTGATGTTGTCATTACATGCACAACTTTGAAACATAATTATTTAAGAATTGACCAAACATGTTTTATATTTGACAGGAAATCACAAGGAACCATCATTAAGGTCATCTAAAGATTAAAAAGGCAGAGTGATGCGGTTTTGCAGAAGTATCAAATAAGACAAAAATTTTCAATGAAAGAAAAGGAGTAGATGTGATATCTGTTTTATGTTAGAAAAATAAAGAAGTGGGAATATTTGTTCAAAAGCACAGATACGATTGGCAAGTTCACAAAGAAGAAAATGTCAAATAACTAAGAAATATTTATTTTTATGGTTCAAATATTTATATAAAAATCAATGAGCAACCTTTTTTTAAAAGATTTATTTATTTTAGAGAGAGAGAGAGCAGGGGGAGGGGCAGAGGGAGAGAAGGAGACCCCCCCACTGAGCATGGAGCCTGATGTGAGGCTCAATCCCAGGACCCCGAGATCATGATCTGAGCCAAAATCAAGAGTCCAATACGTAACTGATGGAGTCACCCAGGTGCCCCCCCAATGAGCAACTTTAAGGTCTACAAATCTCTATTATATACTTCTCCATTTTCTTTAGATTTCTAAAATTTTGAACACAAGTAAAAAGCATAAATATCATCAGTAGTCAATTAAGATATAAATAAATATATTGGAAATGTTAGGATAAATATATAAAAAGATATATTTATGTAGATACATAAAATCTAAGTGTTGTGTGTAAAAATCAACACATATATACATGCATATGTATAAATATAAGAAATATATAGATATATGCATATAAAACATGTTTGGTCTGTATATATATGATATATCCTTATTATAAATAATATGTAGTAAGTTACTATACTTAGATATAAAATAGAATATCTGTTAGCAGGGGAGTACAAAAGGTTGCAATCACTTCAAATCTAAAAACAAATCTCAGGAAAAATATTGTGCCTCATAACATCTGACATACATTTACTTAAAAAAAATAATAGATATGTATAAAATAAGCTCAAATGCCACAAATAGACTTTCAATAAACACAAAACCGCTTGTCAGTTTCGAAATCAAAAGTGTATTTCAAAACAATATTTCATTCTATAGAAAAAATATGAAACAATAAATTGAGATATATATACATACTTTAAGTATATATAAATGTATTTCATATGTTGGCTTTTCCAGATAAATCTATGAATGAAATATATAAGACCTTTGAAAAACATACCTCTAGTGCAAGTATAGCATTTTTTGGTATAAAATAGGCATGTGTAAGAATATTATACAGTTCAAAATCACCGTAATTGATTAAACTTTCCTAAATTACAGTGAATTTCCTTTTTGGATCCTATGGCAAATCCTAAATCTTTTCTTTATGAATATAGAAACAGAAATTATAAGCAAATGACACTCACTTGAATCAAAAGTATTTTGAAACAAGTGATCACACAGACAATTCATACTTACAAAAAACAGTCTCTCATTGTAGCACTAACAGAAAAGAGAGACTGCATTGTTTAAAAAAGAGCTCATAAAGTCAATTGGCTGGATACAAATAAAGACTAAACATATTTTTAAAATAAGGAATTTCCTAACTAGTCAATAATATCACTCTATGTTTCCTACAACATAAACTTTCTTTAAATAGTTGGTTCAGGAAAAAAAAAAAAAAAAAACTCAGTAAATATTAAGAACTTAAAAAAATGAACCATATAAATTTAAAAATAAAAAGAAACTTTAAAAAATAGTGAAGTATGAAGTATTCTTACCAAGAAAAATAATACTGCATTTGGGTGCATTAATATTGTGAACAAGCACGTCATCATTACACAAAAACCATACTGATCTGTATCCTATACAAAGATTTTTAATAGGTAAACTACATTATATCAGAGAAGAGATGATAAGATATCAGAGATGGAACTTGCAATGGCATAATTAGGAAAAGAAAAAAAGAAAAGCAGATTGTCCCCCCAAAAATGAAGACAAGCCTCAAAAGATCAAATGGAAGAAGAGATTCCAAAAGAAAACCCAGTAAGGAACAGTGTGTATAATTCCAGCCTATGTTACCAAAACAGACACCATCCTTTTGTTTTCCAGGTAGAAACGTTTTAATTATAAGGTAATGGCTCCCAAACTTTTCTTCTCAGAAATATTTTATACTCCTAAAAACAACTGAGAACCCAAAGAGCTTTTGATAAATGTGGGATTTTTGCATTAATATTACCATATTTGAAATTAAAATGGAGATATTTATATTTATTAATTGATTTATAAATAACCATAATAAGCCCAGTATGTGTTAACATAAATATTTTCATTTAAGACACATTTCCAATACAAAAAAAAAAAAAGTGAGACTACATTAATGTCTCCTTTCATTAAAGACAGGTGGATTTTCACATCTGCTTCTGCATTCAGTGTTATATCATGTTATTCTGGTGGAATGGTATTTTAAAAAAATCCACAGAGATATGTAGTTGGAAAAGAGCAAGATCTTTTCCAAAGACTTCTGAGATAATTGTGGATATTCTTTGATCCTACACTGAATGTGATGTAGAATCTGATCAATGATAAAATCCGTTGGTCTATCTTGTGCTCTGAATGGATTTTTACTCAAAAATGATTTTTCCCTGTATTTTCTCATTTTCCATCCTTCCTAATTGTTAAAACTTATATACTTGTGGCGTGGCCAGCTGTGTATGATGGCTGTTCACCACCACATGACTGGATAGTATAGTGACATGGCATTGATTACCTAAGAGATCTCAAACCAGGACCTAGCTGCTCCATGTGGGTAAAATAGCTCATCAAAAAGGTATTTTTGAAAACATCTATATTTTAAAAATTATACTGGAATGACCTGGAAACATGGCTAGGCTACAAGAAATCTGAAAAGCTTAGTTCTACCCTGAGATCATGGACTCCACTCTCCTCATACTGGCAGAGTGACTGCTCCTGAGAGAATGTGGTAGGGAAACGGGAATGTATGTTCATGAATATTCCTCAGGCTGAAACCTATGAATAACGAAAGTAAAACTCATTTTGTGCATATTTTATGTGCGCATTGGAAAGCTGATTTTTGCCGATCCTTAAATCCAGTTCTCAACAGGACTGACTCAAGTAGTAAGGGAGTGGCCTCTCTTAAATACATGACATTTTGAGTATTTTTTTGGAAATAGCATAAAACCTTTTGTGGAATGTGGCAGTGTATGAATAGGGAGAGTTATGCCCATCATTCTATAACAGTTATGTAATTATTAAGAAATGCAAATCAAAAGTCATTTATACTTTTTAAAACCCACTCTTAGCTTAACAGTAAACACTGCTCCTGCTATTGCACTTCTCTCTCAAAATGATTGTATCTGCTTAAAAATATACAAGCTGTGTAAAATAAATGGAAACTTCAATTTCTTCTAGAGAATATTCTAAGCTGGCTTCTTGGGTTGAAACTTTCAATGGGTAGCTAATGATATTCAATAATCCACAATATGATTACAAATGATAATATGAAAGACACAGTAAAATTGAATTTTGACCTCATATTCACCTCTGAATAAAAATGATAAAAGACCATGGGGACTAGAGAATTTAAACTGAAGGAAAAAAATCAATAAAATTAAGTAGACTTTTCTCAGTAGCCTGGAGTGTATCTTTGTCTGTGCTTAAGCTGCATTTAAAGTCTCTTTTTTTTTCTTTTTGCATTGACAAAAAGCTCTTTACATTATTATAGAAATAAAACCTTTCATACTCGTTTCAAGTTAATGTCTTTGAAGGAAACTATTTAGCTTTCCAGAGTTTTTGCTCTCTTACTTAGTTACAGTCACTCCAACAAATCTTGAAATAACTAAAGATTACTCTTTAAGAGAGAGGATTTTTCTACCTATTTACTAATTTATAATCTAGCTAAAAATATTCTACCTTTGGAATCTTAGTAATTACTTATTTTTTCAAATTTCTTAATCTTTCCAGTTGCTTATTTCTCTGGGTCAGAAATATTGGTATGGATATTTTTAAATATCTTGCTATATTCACTTCAAGCTAAAGTAGTTCTAAGTTTTGATATTCCTTATTATATTCCAGGTTATTGAATATATATTTGTGTATATATATGCATATATATGCATCTCTTTAAATATATATTTCAATTGGAAAGCTATGTATGCTTAAAGTTTGAAGTTTGAATTTTATGTGTAAGGAATGAAAGTTATAAAGTACCCAAATGATACTCTAGCTCAAAAAGTCAGATTAGCCCGTGGGCTGACTTCATCCACAGGTATACTGTGTTTGATTTTGTTACCAACATTTCAAATGGGATGATTTTACTTAAATACTCTATAGGCGGGGCACCTGGGTGGCTCACTCGTTAAGCCTCTGCCTTCAGCTCAGGTCGTGATCTCAGGGTCCTGGGATTGAGTCCTGCATTGAGTCTGCTTCTCCCTCCCCCTCTCCTTCTGTGATCTCGCTAGCTCTCACTCTCTCTCAAAAAATAAAAAATAAATAAAATGTTTTTAAAAAAATACTCTATAGGCATTTGAAGTTTTGACTTTTGTTCTCCTTTGGTTTATTGCTGAGAAAGATTATAAGGAGGTGGGAAAGAAGCAGATTTCACATTGTTTAAAAATTAAATATTTCAATGTGCTAATAGAGAAAGTTTCTGTAATTCAGGGCTGGCTTTTGTTTTTTGTTTTTTGTTTTTAAAGATTCATAATTGTTATATACTTGTCTTAGTAAGCTCAGACTACCCTAACAAAATACCAGGGACTGGTTGGCTTAAACAACAGACATTTATTTCTGACAGTTCTGGAGGCTGGTAAGTCCAAGATCAAGGTGCCAGCCAATGCAGTTCCTGGTGAGAGCACTCATCTTGCAGATAGTAGTCCTCACCATGTGTGAGCACATATGAGAGAGAAAGAGAGAGAGCTCTGCCACAGCTTTTCTTATCAAGTTACTAATTCCATTGTGAGGGGTTCATCCTCATGACTTCATCTAAACCAAACTACTACCCTAAGGCACCATCTCCTAACACCATCATATTGGGAATTAGTCCTTCAACATATGAATTTTAGGGGGCATACATTCAGTCTATAATAATACCCATGAAAATCTAACTCCCTTTCTATTCCTTAATATCCTAAAGGCAATGTAAAAGGGTTTCTAAGAAACGGGAGATCCTTAATATCACTCAAAATGACTGTGAAGATGTGATCTTACTTAAAACAACCCTAACACTGAAACTTCCTTTTCCCTTCTCTGCAACTCTATGTTATGTAGAATCAATGAGCATAATATCATCCTCTAGATAAGGTTTAAAAATAAAGTAAGCAAGGGAATGAGACAAAACTGAACACAGGTTTCACAAAGCACAGAACCACAATGTGAGAGGTAAGGAAAATGGCCACAATAAATTGAATGATTTATTATATTCATTTTTTTCTAAAATAGCCTAACTTCTAGTCCCTCCCAACAAGTAACCATAAAAATCAACATCATATTTCCATATAATTCCAAAGCTTAGCTCCTATTAAAATTGGGGAAATTATGGAATCTGCTCTTCCTGTCAGCAGTAAATCTGTTCTTGAGAGAAGAGGTTGCTATGGAGTGCTGACAGGAGCTGTGCGGGAAGAGGCCCTCATACTTGCCTCCCTTTGTTCTAGCCCCCACAGTGCATCCAGAATAAACATTCTCATAAAATCTCACCTCATTATGTTGAGCCCAAATATTGTTCTCAGGGTAAAAACCAGATTCTTCTGCTGACCTTACCAACCACCAACAGGTTCCCCTACGGAGATGGGATCATTTTGGTATATCACATAGTGTCACTAATTTGGCAATGCTCCAAGAATTACTTGCATCAGGAAGTATAACCAAGAAAGAAAATTTTTAAATGTACACAGTTAAAGTGGTTTTTGGAAAGTTATTTTCCTTTGATGAAATACATTCAAAATTTTTTTGCTTAGGGGCGCCTGGGTGGCTCAGTCTGTGAAGCGTCCAACTCTATTTCGGCTGGGGTCATGATCTCAGGGTTGTGAGATCAAGACCCAAGTTGGGCTCCACACTGTGGGTGGAGCCTGCTTAAGATTCTCTCTTTTTGCTTATATTTAGAGACTATAAGTTCTGAGAAATACCTATATGGTGAACCTCTGTGACTTTACCAGAAGTCACACTGGAAGGATAAGATGACAGAAGCAGCAATAAATGATATAAACAATTAAAAAGCATTTTATATGTATGATCTGATTCAATCGTCTCAACTAGTTTATAAATTAAAAATTTAATAAATTAAAAATTGCTGCTCTCCTTTCACAAGCATGGAAACTGCGGCTTTATGGTTATATAAGTAGCTTCAACAGAAGGTATAAATCTAGTAAGGCCATCAGAATAATCTGGTTTTATCTCTTCTCAAAAACGTATCTTATTAATAACTTTACTATCCTTCCTTCTAGAGAATGCTGAGCTGATACTTTCTGATAGACAAGACATTCTGGTCCATTAAAGTATAGATCCAGAATCCTTCAAAGTAGCATCAGAATAATGTCCATTTTGTTTCTACTTTCTTTTCCTCTGATTGACACTGGATATCCTGTTCTTACTGTAAATATTTACAAACTTGAACCATTCTCTTCCTTGTCTGTCTCCTCTTTCTCTGCCTCTTCCTCCCTCTTCTTTTTTAAAGGTTTTCTTATAAGGAACTATATGACACGTGGACCCCAATTACTTACTTCAGGGTTTTTTTTTCTATATTCAATTCTTGACAAAAACTTTATTTTCTTCTCCATTTTCTGCAGTGTAAGCAATCTGAAGTAGAACGTTTTCCACATTCAGGTTGGGCAAATGCAGAATAAGTGCAATACCTTTAGGAGTAAACCTTTCCAAAATGATGATTTAAATACAGCTGGACTCTTATTCCCCTTGCTGTCTATGCCAAAGTAGAATGATTTACATATATTTAATCTACTTATTTAAATTATTACTTCCCTGTCATTGTCTGCCATCTTAAGTTCTAGCTTAGCAAGAACCTTGACACTGTTATCCTTTACTTTGTAAAAAGAATTATAAGCATTATTAGATGGGAGATCCTTTAATTGAAGAGATATATAACCAATTTCATGAGTATAAGGAACATTAAATTTCTCAGTATTTGCATATCAACACAGCAGGAATATATCATGTTAATAAAACTTGTTAGACCCTACATTTCTAGATTGCTGACCTAGATGCTAAATAGATATGGTAAAGCCTCTCGAGATTGTTCTAAGTGGGCTCAAAGCATCAATTGTGTAAACTGTGAGGTCCTGAAATGAAGAGAGCAAGTCTAAGTGCTAACTAGCTGATTGCAAATTCTAGGATACAGGAAGCAAACATATAATTCTGGTTTCATGATCATTTAGTTTCACTGTATCTTTACTATAGATATTATTTTAAATATGTATAAATAACTAAACAGTTAATGTGGCCGATTCTATCAGTAAAGTTGTTTAGATACAAGCAAGTAAACTGTTTACCAGTCCACAACATTGACACAGTTGTTGTGGATCAGTTTTAATATCATCATTTCTCCATTCATTTTCCTCTATAAATATTTCCAGAACCATATATGTAGTCATTCTCAGTCTTTCTTTCACTTTCCCCCAGTGGCCTAAATCTACCTCATCAGCTGTTTTTGCAAATAAATCTTTATTGGAACACACACTCCCAGTCATTTACCTGTTGTCTATGGTTGATTTCCTGCTACAATGATGAAGTTGAGTGGTTGTGACAGACTATATTGCCTGCCAAGCTTAAAATACTGGTTATCTGACCCTTTACAGAAGTCTGTCAACTCTGTACTAAGTGGAAAAATACACACACACACACACACACACAGAGCCAGGTACACATTCGTAAAATACCTCTGATAATGGTAGAGGATGTGAGGGTTGAAAAATGATCATGGTTTAAGTAGTAAATTTTTGATGGACATATCAAAATAATTTCCTGAGAAGAATGCTACCAAACAGATCTGCTACATCTGGAAGGGATTTTTGGAATGCTTTCAAGGATTTAAGACCGTAATTTAATTCATGGCTAGGAAACCATTTTTCTGCTATGTAGAAAATGGATTGGAAAAAACAATTATAATAGAGAGTAAGACAGGGTAGAGAGTACACAGAAAAGAGTTAACATGGTCGCTTGCAAGGTTGGTCCTTGGGTCAAAATCTCAGAGTCAGGATTTTGAGTGTTAAATGATGATAATGTTTCATCATGCCTAGACTGTTTGTGCAAATGATTTATACTCAATACTTGCTTTCATTTGGGACTCTGGAATTGTAATAAGTTTTAGGTAGAAGGTGCCTATGTGACTAGCTCCCAATAATAAAACTTGACACTGAGTCTCTAATGGGCTTTCCTGGGCACAAACATCATATACATATTGCTGCATTTTCACTGCTTGAAGAAGAATTTTCTCTGTGACCACTCATAGGAGGGTGAGAGCGTAAGTCTGGATACAAATTCCTCCAGAATTCAACAATGCCTTTTTCCATTATGATCTAACTATATACTCCTACTATGTCACTGTGATTATATATGGAGTCTCGCAAGTCGTCCTAACAAATTTTCAAAATGGGGGTGGTTTTGTGGAGCTCCAACACAAGAAGTATTGCAATAGCAGAGAAAAATTATGGGAAGTATAGAGAAGAACGAGGGAAGTGGTATGGATAAGAAGGATGCATTCATGGAACTGAATGACAGACCATCTCCCAGTTTCTTACTAAAAAAAAAAAAAAATACTGTGATAACAATCAAAACTGGAGAGGAAGTGAGAAATTTATTATATTTCACACTCATCACAGAGAGCTATATAATCAGGATTATCCAGATATCTTATTAGAAGACAAGAGCAGGCTCAGAATACATACAGAAGACATATAAAAGGAGAATGTGGAAGATTTTAAGCTATGATTTAAGATGGCCAATTCTAGGGAAAAAGCACTTAACTCTAATTCCACTGCCTACAAAATACAAGCAAATAGGATCTTATGTTCAGAAGTAAAGCATGCCATGTAAAGAGTAAATTATATCATAGAAGCAATAGGTAATGAAAAAGTAAGTAAATGGATCTGTCGTAAGAAGTGTTTCCATTACCCATCCTGAAAATTGCCTTAACTCTCAAAATTGGGGGTTTGTGTACTAAAGGATCCAAAAAGTTCATCTTATTTCTTAATGTCCCTCTGGAGAACAGGCTTATTTGAACAATTTTTTATAGCAATTAAGTAAATTCTCTAGTAATAAGGTCCTATTGCATGACAAAGAAATCTCAGAACATGGATTTTTATTTTAATTCTCCCAAGATTCTTATATAAAAAATTGGAAGCTTAACTCTCACAGGAATATAGTCATGTAAGACCCAGTCAGTAGAGTGTGGTATTATTAGTTTAACTATATCTCCCTTTTGAATAAAATTCATTTGGTAATCCCAACATACTTCTAGTCAGACTGTGTTTTAAAGTTATACATATCTAAATGAGATAAAACTATATTATTACAGGTATCTTTTTACTTACCAACTCTTAGCTAATTCTACTTCAATATTGCAATTATTCTGCCTTTATAACAGAAGTTATTTAGATAAAACAAAGACTCATAATGAGTATATAAAACATTCTTCTGCACTGATGCATTTTGTACCCACTCCATTAAAAGCATTAACAGCCATAAAAAAATATAGATAAAACAAAGACTCATCAAAGTATAATCCCTGGAAGAAAGCTCTCTACATGGACAGGAACAGCTGAGTCCATGGCTCAGACTCTCCCACAGTTTCAGCATCATATTGAGGTCTTTTGCTTTGATTGATGAAATTGTCACCAATGAAATAACTACAGACATATGTTGACCCAGAATATGCAAACTAAAAAAAGACAAGAATAAATTTAAGAAAGAGATGAGACTCTCCTAAATACTCTAGAAGAATAAAAGGTATATAAATATTGGGAGAGAAAGAAAAAATTACTACTCAGAATTGTTCAAATTTTCCATCTTACATAACTAATTTGCTCCTTGGTTATGAAAGCACTTAACCATTCAACATACACTGAGGTAGAAGAAAGTGAGATAAACAAAACAAACAAACCCCAAACCTAACATTCTCAATTCAAACAGCCATTAGCACTTTGGAGGCATACTGTACAAATTTCATATCTCTTAGGTGTTTGCCATACTATCTCATAATGATTTCATCTTAATATTCTTTCTAGAGCCCTGATTTATTTTTGGCCAAACCAAAAAAGCAACCAAATATTGAAAAATACATATGGTTAGACTGCCCATATAGTTCCATCCACCTAACAAGGTTACAGATGAAAAGGCAATGAGGTTTGAGTCTATAGTCTCAGTGACACATGAAACAATGCAAGTTCTCAGGCAGAAAAGTCTGAGAATAACCACTAATGAATAAAGAATTTTTTTAAATATATTATCAGCTTGTTATATTATAAACTTTCTCCACTTATCTATATCACTCTTAATTACATAAATAAGATAGAGTTAGCCTGACCAGCTGTTTAAGTAGAAATGGTAACACATTTTATAACCATTAAGATACATGAAATTCATATTTAAAGTCCAGTATCAGAGGTTTGTACTTAGACTCCTGCAAAATTTTATGCATCAGTACTTTATTATATTTTTTAAAGATCTTATTTATTTATTTATTTAATTGACAGAGAGAGAGAGACACAGCATGAGAAGGAACACAAGCAGGGGGAGTGGGAGAGGGAGAAGCAGACTCCCCGCTGAGCAGAGATCCCGATGCGGGGCTCGATCCCAGGACTCTGGGATCATGACCCAAGCTGAAGGCAGTCACCCAAACAACCGAGCCACCCAGGCGCCCCTATACTTTCTTATTATTACTACATATTTTAATTGCTAGTCTCATCAAAGACAGAGCATCTTGGAGAACTCTACATAAGTACATTCTTGCCAATATAATTTTACTATGCCATCAATCAAAATTCCAAACTCATCTATCCAAATAAATTTGAACTTGCCTTATTACAAAATAGTCACAATGATTGCTGCAAATAAAGTTTCCTTTTCATGACAACTCCATCTGGTGTAATTCTTATCTGTGACCAACCAAGGAGCAAACTCACATTAGTTTGGTTACAAAACCAGACAGGTTATGTCCTTCCAAAATACAATAGTGGACAGGCATAAGATAGATCTTTCCATTCAAAGAGGAAGGGATGATGGATATCAAGCAAGTCCAATTCCTAGCAAGGCAAATTCCAGGAGAGTTTATGGCTTGAGGATAATCCTCTTTAGTTCAGTGCTCTGTCCTGCAGGCCCAATGCAGTAGAAGAATCATCCCCACGGCTCTGTGGGTGGCTGCCTCTTCAACTCTTGCAAGGGTAGTCCCAACTTTGTGGGACTGGGCAGCATCATCCCAGCCCCCTGAAATCAGAGAGGCAGCCCCACCTTCTGTTACTAGGGAGAGAAACAACCTTGCCCCTGGGGCAGTGGTGGGAGTAGTGGCTTTAATGATCTCTGAATCACCTTCTGGGTCATTCCCCCTTTCGGGTCAGTCCCTCTTTCCCTGAAGAATAGCACCCATTTGTAGTAAAACAGCTCTTTAGCCCCTCTTGCAGAATTCAAGGCAATCCATATTAGGAAGGGCAACTGCTTTACTCAGTCTACGAATTCCAATGTTAATCTCATCCAAAGCACTTTCACAGACACAACCGAAATAATGTTTGACCAAATATCTGGACATCCCATTCAAGCGGACAAATAAAATTAATCATCACATTCATGCAGTCAAACATTCTGTTTGTGATATATATATTTCTCTGGATAGAGTGGTCATAGCTTTCCATGAGCACATTCTCAGGAAAAAAATGCAAATATGTCAAACAACTTACAAATGGTTCCAATTAAACAGGTTGCTTTCTACATATTCCTGCTGTTTTCTAACGGCAAGCACAGCGAGGCTCATTTGTTTCCAGGAAGTTGCATTATGGAAGCAAAGCTATCTATATAACAGAATCTTAGTTACCATCTAAGTCCTCTTTAGGAGGGATCATCAAATCACCCTGTGCTCAGATAAACAAGTGTTCCCAAATAAATGCTCTCCCAAAGTTTGTAAAGAACATCTAAAACTCCCTTGGGGAGTTTACACTGAGGTAACTAGAAGCATTGGTAGAAAGTCCATTTTCTCTCTATGTGGCTGTTTCTAAATGTAAAGAATTAGTTTCAAACATCAAATCATATCCTAAACAGCATATCTGGGCATATTATAGTTCGCCAATTTTGTTTCATTTTAGATTCTTTTCCACAAGGAACTTAGAACAAACTAAGCATAGTAGTTATATTGTCTTACGATAATTAAAGAACACACAGTTGAGGCTTCTGAATGTTTGGTAGAACTCCTGTGAAGCCAGCTTGACAAGTTGCATTTTTGTGGGTTGGTTCCTTAAAAAGTTTCTCTATTCCTCCCTTGGAAATTGATCTGTTTAAAAATTTTATCTTTGAGACACCTGGGTGGCTCAGTTGGTTAAGCGTCTGACTCTTGATTTTGGCTCAGATCATGATCTCGGGGTCCTGAGATGGAGCCCCGAATCGGGCTCCCTGCTCAGTGGGGAGTCTGCTTGAGATTCTCTCTCTCCCTCACCCTTTGCCCCTCCCCCTGCTTGCTCTCTCAAATAAATAAATCTTTAAAAAAATAAAACTACAAATTTTGTCTTTAAAAAATTATCTTTGGGGGCAATTTTAGCAATTATTTTTTCTATGAAACGATACATATATTTTGAAAAATGTTGAAGTTTTAGAAATATGTATTTTATAAATATATTAAATTATTCTCATTCCAATAATCATTTCTCCTTTGTAATTTCTTACATTTATTTTGTTTCCATCTGGAATTTTTTAAAAATACTAAATACAGTATAGTTAACATACAGCGTTATATTAATTTCAGGTGTACAATACAGTGATTCAAAAATTCCATATACTACTCAGTGCTCATCAAGATAAGTGTATTCTTTTTTTTTTTTTAAGATTTTATTTATTTGACAGAGAGAGAGAGAGCGAGAGCAGGAACACAAGCAGGGGGAGTAGGAGAGGGAGAAGCAGGCCTCCCGCCGAGCAGGGAGCCCAATGTGGGGCTCGATCCCAGGACCCTGGGATCATGACCTGAGCCGAAGGCAGACGCTTAACGACTGAGCCACCCAGGCGCCCTAAAATATTTTTATTAAGTCTTTTTTAGGTTCATTGAAAAGGTCCATGTAATTTATATGTATGTACAGTTTAAAGTTCTTTTTTAAAATAATATGAAATAATTCTTTTTTTTTTTTTTTAAGATTTTACTTATTTATTTGACAGAGAGAGAGACAGCGAGAGCAGGAACACAAGCAGGGGGAGTAGGAGAGAGAGAAGCAGGCCTCCCGCCGAGCAGGGAGCCCAATGTGGGGCTCAATCCCAGGACCCTGGGATCATGACCTGAGCCGAAGGCAGAAGCTTAACGACTGAGCCACCCAGGCGCCCCAAGATAAGTTTATTCTTAATCCCCTTTACCTATGTAACCCACCCTCCCACCTACCTCCTCTCTGATAACCATCAGTTTGTACTCTATAGTTAAGAGTTTGTTTTCGGTGTGTCTCTTTTTTTTCCTTTGTTCATTTGTTTTGTTTCTTAAATTCCACATAGGAGTGAAATCATATGGTATTTGTCTTTTTCTGACTGACTTATTTTGCTTGGCATAATGCTGTCTAGATCCAGCCATGTTTTTGCAAATGGCAAGATTTCATTCTTTTTTTATGGCTGAGTAATACTCCTACACACACACACACACACACACACACCTTTATCCATTCATCTATCCATGGATACTTGGGCTGCTTCCATATTTTAGCTATTGTAAATAATGCTGCAATAAACTTAGGGTGCATATATCTTTCCAAATTAGTGTTTTCATATTCTTTGGGAAATGAAATTACTGCATCACATGGTAGTTCTAGTTCTAATTTTTTGAAGATCTTCCATACTGTTTTCCACAGTGGCTGCACCAGTTTACATTTCCACCAACAGTGTACAAGTTCCTTTTTATCCACATCCCTGCAAAATGTGTTCCTTGTGTTTGATTTTAGCCATTCTGAAAGGTATGAGGTGATATCTCGTCAGGCTTTTTGATTTTCATTTCCCTGATGATGAATAATGCTGAACAACTTTTCATGTGTTTGTTGGCCATATGTATGTCCTCTTTGGAGAAACGTCTATTCATGTTTTCTCCCCATTTTTTAAATTGGATTATTTGTGTTTTTTGCAGTTGAGTTGTATAATTTCTGTATATATTTTGGGTACCAACCCTTTATTGGATATGCATTTATTGGATATCTTTTTCTATTCAATAGTTTTAGTTTTGTTGAGTATTTCTTTTGTTGTGCAGAAGCTTTTTATTTTTATGTAGTCCCAATAGTTTATTTTTGCTTTCCATTTGTTTGTGTCGTCTTCAATTTATTTCATCAATGTTTTATAGTTTTCAGAGTGCAGGTCTTTCACCTCTATGGTTAAGTTTATTCCTAGGTATTTTATTATTTTTGGTGCAATTGTAAATGGGATTGCTTTCTTAATTTCTCTTTCTGCTGCTTCATTACTAATGTATAGGAATGCAACAGATTTCTGTACATTGATTTTGTATCCTGCACCCCTACTGAATTAATTTATCAGTTCTAGTAGTTCTTTGGTGGAGTTGTTAGGGTTTTCTATACAGTCATGTAATCAGCAAATATTGGAAGTTGTACTTCTCCCTTACCAATCTGGGTGCTTTTTATTCCCTTCTCTTGTTTGATTGCTGTGGCTACTAGGGCTTCCAGTATTATACTGAATAAAAGTGGTAAGAGTAGACATCCTGTCTTGTTCCTGACCTTAAGGGAAAAGCTCTCATTTTTTCACCATTGAATATGATGTTTGCTGTGGGATTTTCCTTTATGGCTTTTATTTTGTTGAGGTATGTTCCCTTTCACCCTACTTTGTTAAGGGTTTTTTTTATCATGAATGGATGTTGTACTTAGTTAAATGCTTTTTCTCCATCTACTGAAATGATCACATGATCAACCAATGTTGATTTGCAAATATTGAACCACCCTTGCATCGCAGGAATAAATCCCACTTGATCATGGTGAATGGTTCTTTTGATGTATTGTTGGATTTGGTTGGCTAGTATTCTGCTCAAGATTTTTGCATCTATGTTCATTAAGGATATTGGCCTGCAGTTCTTTATTTGGTTTTGGTATCAAGGAGATGCTGGCCTCATAGAATGAATTTGGAAAATTTTCTTTCCTTTCCTATTTTTTGGAGTAGTTTGAGAAGAGGTATTAATTCTTTACATGTTTGGTAGAATTAACCTGTGAAGCCATCTAGTCCTAGACTTTTGTTTGTTGGGAGTTTTTTGATTACTGATTCAGCTTCATTGCTGGTAATCAGTCTGTTCAAATCTTCTATTTCTTCCTAACTCAGTTTTGGGAGGTTATATAGTTCTTGGAATTTATCCATTTCTTCTACATTGTCTGATTTGTTGGCATGTAGCTTTTCAAAATATTCTCTTATAATCCTTTGTATCTGTCGTGTTGCTTGTTATTTTTCTATTTCATTTCTTTTTTTTAAAGATTTTATTTGAGAGAGAGAGTGGGCATGGATGGGACGAGGGACAGAGGGACAAGCGAACTCCCCACTGAGCATGATGCTACACGTGGGGCTTGATCCTAAGACCCTGAGGTCATGACTCGAGCTGAAGTCGGATGCTTAACTGACTGAGCCACACACACAGGCACCCCTCTATTTCACTTCTGATTTTGTTTGGTTGAGTCCTCTCTCTCTCTCTCTCTTTTTTTTTAAACTTCCCTCTCAGAACAACTTCTGCTGCTTCTCAAAGATTTTAAACCATTGTGTTTTCATTTTCATTTGTTTCCATGTGTTTTTTTGATTTCCTCTTTGATTTCTTGGTTGACCCATTCATTGTTTAGTAGCATGTTATTTGACCTCCATGTACTTTGCTCTGTCCAGATTTTTTTCTTGTGGTTGATACCTAGTTTTATAGCACGGTGGTATAATTTCTTATATTTATTCTTATTTTTTCTTCTTTAGGTTAATGAATGGTATGTGAATGTTATTTTGGGGCATATTTGTTATCTTTCTTCATTTAACAGCTCCATTTTATGGATGTTTTAGATAGTTAATTTTTTATTTTTATATTATTCCCTATTTCTGCTTTCTTTTGGTTTGCTTTGTCAAAGTTTTGTATATTTTTGAAGTTGTTTCTTAACTCATTTATTTTTTATTCTTTCATTGTGTTTATAAGTTAACAAAAATTCAACCAAATAAATTTTAAAGATCTAAATGGCTTTATTAATTGATCTATGAATTGGGCAGCATCCTGTCTAGCAAGTAGAGGGGAACTCCAAAGTACTGCAGAAAATGAAAGATTTTTAAAGATTAAGAGGGAGTAGAAATAAAGGAAACTATTAGCAAAGAATCTATTGTTGTAGTCAAGGTCAACCTCTTAGGGGAAATAGAAAGGGTCTATCAATAAATTACATAGTGCTGACCAGGAAAGTCCAATATTATCCAGTTAAAGGATCCATTTCTTAAGGGGTTGAAACAGGTTAGGTTTAAGTCTTGGTTTACTGATTTAGAGCCTTAGGTAACACCACTTTGGGCCTATGGTTTGTTTATATGAATATTTAACACTACTTTTGTAGCCAGGGTGCAGGGGGTCAAGAGCACCTGGCTTGGGGGTCCCAAACAGACCAGATTCAGCCACTCACCACTGTCAGAATCCAAAGGCAGAGAAATAAATGGTGGTGAAACAAGAAAGGAATTTATTTCATTGAGGCCAACACCGGGAAGACAGCAGACTAGTCTCAAAGACGGTCTCCAAAGTGCTGAAAATACTCCTAGGTTTATATAAGGAAAATGTAGGACAAACAGGCAGTAAAGGTCAGGCCCATCACTGTCTTGGGGTCAATCACATGGGGCCTTGCTGAATCAGGGCGGTCTTTATTGGTCTGAAGGGTAGTTTCAGACCCCACCAGGGGATGCTTTGCTGGCAGTGTCTTTTGCTTGAGCTAAGAGATAAGCTGAAAAGAACTTAATCAATTGGAAAGTACAAGACTGAGGTCAAAATGGAGGTAACTGAAATCCTCTTTAACTCTCTAACTTTACTGTGTCTCTTAAATTCTAGTATTTATTATATTCATTAACATTTTAAAAAATTATTTTCCATCTACTTCTATTTTGTCTTTGACCTAAAGTGTTTAAGTGGGGATTCCATTATTCTTCTAAATAAATATCTCCTTTTTGGGTGGGATTTTTATCATATACTGCATTTTATTATATTTACTTTATTTTATATTGTGACTCTTTAACAAATGATTTAATATAGATTAATACAGTTTTTGTAAATGTTCAAGTTTCCTGGAAAACAAGCTGTTTTCTTCATTATAGGAATACAAACATGTATACATATAAATGTAAATATTCTTCATTATAGGAATACAAACATGTATACATATAAATGTAAATATATACATATACGTATGTATATGTATATTGGTAAACTTACTTCATATTAAGTAGTTTTGTGTTTGTGTATGTGAATGAGAGAAATCGATTATAGTATTCATATAGGAAAAGAAATAATAAATAGCAAGAGCAACCCTAAAATGATGTACTATAGTTGAGGGGTTGGGAGAAATGCTACTAGATAATAAAATATATGTATGTGATAAAACTCCATGTTATGGACTAAATGTTTGTATTCCCACAAAATCGTACCTTGGAGCTCTAACTTCCAATGTGACTATATTAGATATAGACTTTATAGAAGTAATTAAGTTTAAATGAGATCATAAGGATAAGGCCTTTAACTGATGGAATTAGTGTCCTTATAAAAAGAGACACCAGAAAGCTCCCTTTCTCCCGTATGTTCCCTATCTGTCTGCAGGTCTGTCTGTCTCTGTATTGCCTACATGCACAGAGAAAGGACTTCGTGAGAACATAGCAAGAAGGTGGCTATCTATAAGCCATGGAGAGAGCTCTCAGCAGGAAATGAATCAGCCAGGAGCAACTTGATCTTGAACTTCTCAGCCTCAAAAGTGTGAGAAATCTGTTACTTAAGCCATCCAGCTTGTGATATTATGTTACTACAGCCCCAAGAGATGAATACACCCCAAAATAAAAAGAATATTTTGTATTGGTTCACGATGAATATTAAAACCAATGAACCAGACTAGAAATCCAGAAATAGAATCAACCTACTATGGAGACTTTTTATATATTAAAAAGAATATCTGAAATCAATGGAGTTAAGATGACTTCATAAAAGATACTGGGGAAGCAGGAAGTCATTTGGAAAAGGTTAAAATTGGATCCATACCACCAGTGTAAACCAGAATAAACTCAAATGGAATCAAATGTTTTAAAAAAATTATGTAAGAGTTTAAGTAGAAAATGGAGATATTAGTTTATGCATATTGGTTTTAAAAAAATCTGGGTGAAAAAAATCTGGGTGAATATTTTTATAAAAATAAGAATTTTATGTGAAGCATTTTTTTAATTAGCTATACTTACATATATATTATTTTTCTTGTATGTTTAACACATATTGTTGGATTTAGGAATCTTAGATCAAACTCATTTTCCATCAAGTTTCTGACATTGTTACCTGTTAACTTTTAGATTTTAGAGTTATAGAATAGGGCAAACCCATTCTGGGTTGTAGAGAAGTTAAGCAGCTGCTCTGGAATCCACATCTCCCCAAATTATTTTTTTAAGATTTTATTTCTTTGAGAGAGAGAGAGATCACAAGCAGAGGGGAGAGGGAGAAGCAGGCTCCCCGCTGAGCAGAGTCTGAGGTGGGGCTCGATCCCAGGATGTTGGGATCACAACCTGAGCTGAAGGCAGACACTTAACCGACTGAGCCACCCAGGTGCCCTGTCTCCCCAAATTATAAGGGAAGGTTACTGCGGAAAGTTGTCCTGGGAAAAGAAGGTTGGTCAGTGGCTTAGTTTTATCACCTTGTAAATATACTTATATTTTGATATTCTGATAAATAAACTTCTGATATTTACTAGGAAAGTAATGTCTATGGATTAGTCTTAATGGAATTATCTTGCTTTAGGATTGCTTATAGTAAACAACCTTGAATCTATAGATTTATGAACCATGACTCGCCAGAAAATGTCACAGAAGCCGTACAATCATCTGGGTATAAAACAAAGATGCTTCATAACCTAAGCTCTCCCTTTCAGGTGAAGTGACCCACAAGTTACACTTAGCGACCTCATCTATCCCACTGGGCCAGAGAAGTATGTCCAATGTGAGGCAAGTACCAAGGAACTATGCAGAATGTGCAGATTTCTCCCACGTTTGCCTTTGCTTCTTGCATGATTGTGCATTTCATATTATTAGTAAATTTTAATGCTGGGTAATGTCTCTGATTTGTGTGAGTCAAATCTGACAACTCAATTTTTGTGTTAGCTTTCACTGGCATTGTGAACAGGACTGCTTTACAGACTCATAAATCATAATGGCTAGGGTACTTTTTAGAAGAAAAGGGTAAGGATGAGAAAAATGTAATGAGACTTTGATGACAGAATTACTACCTACCCATCCTCTGTATGAAGAAATGATGGGGTAAATTCATGTGGGCAATCTTATCAGTGGAATTTGGAGAAAAGAGACCCAGTGGAACCAGCTAAATAATTGTTGGGCAGTATAAGACTGAAAGAAGGTAGCAAAATTTCTATTCCTTGGTTGTTGCTAACAGTCCTGGTCCAGGCTAAAAAATAAAAAGAAGAAGAAATGAAACTGAGAGAAAAATCTGTATGTAAGACTAGTTTTTCCTATCTCTGGAAAGCCTTCTTAAGACTTTGGCTTAAAAAGCCTTATGGCTGTGGTGAGATGTGATATTCACTTACAAACTTACTCAATTAAGGTCTTCCATTATCTGTAAGAATATACAGATATCTGGAGGCAAAGGAGAGTATTCTTTTAAATACCTGGATTGTTTTATAAAACAGTATCAGCAGAAACCTGGTCATACAGGCATACATTCTTAGAATTAATATTCAGAAGGCGTATCACTAATTTTTTATTCCACTGAATAAAAGGGACTATTTGAATTGATACAGATACTCAACAGATGGCAAACTTTTATAGATAGGAGTTTCTGGGCATATGCCCGCTAATCTGTAGCAGTAGATAAATGCTACTGGGCACATCTACCCTGAGAAGGGTAACTACCCTACCCTTCCCAACACAGAAATGGAATCCTTCCTAAGTGGGTGAAATGTTAACAATATAAGTGACTTTATACTGTCTTTATGATGACCATAGAGACAAACTTAATTAATGCCATTGACAAAGCTGTTGATAGATGCAGTGATAGGGTGGGCTTCTTGATCTTGGGTGCCTCGTAGGTTTTAATTGGCTCAGTTACTGTATACAAGAACTGCATAACTAGGGAAAAAAATCCACCCTTACAAAAGAAAGGGAGACTGAAGAGGGGACTTGAAAAGGCCTGTGAGGAAATGAGAACCTGATCAGCTGGTTGGTTTTGTGTATTTAGCTTTTAAAAATGGAGTGAAAAAAAGTAAATATATGGAATTTTTCTATTAAAAGTTTGACAGCTTATTATCAAAGTGAGATTGGTGAAGGGAGCAGCTCCAGTCCCACTCCAAGCTCCTCAAACACCTTAGCAAATTCACTCTTTATATCCTAGTCCAAAAGAACACAAATCCAATTATGAATCTGAGGATCATGATTTGTAACAGATAATTCTCAAATAACGTGCTAAAGTTATTGCTTCAATTAAAGCCACAGAATCTGAAAAAGCCTGAATGAAAAGCTAACATCTTGCCTCCTACTGAGAGTGAAATGAAAGTAGAATAATAGACTACATTCAATAGTTTTGGGGAAATGGCCTTCCAGTAATAAACAAGAGAGGGAGCAATGGAGCAAAGCCCACTCATAAAATGGATTATGTTGAAGAACACATTAAAGGGAGCAGAATTCAAGGGGAGTTTACTGCCTTCAGGAGGAGGTTGGTACACTGCCCAAACAGTAAAGGAGAGAAACTTTCAAAGAGCTTTTGCTCCCATCACTGTTTGATCAGAGCCCCAGATTCTATCCCAGCCAAGGCAAAACTGGCCACCTGACTCAGTGATGAGACTTTCTGGATTAAGGGACACTTTGATGTTTGGAAATCAGTAACAATACACCTTGAAGATGGAACAATCTTGGGGGAGGAAGGCAACTCCATATTTTTTAGTGGTCAAAGTAAAAAAATAGAGAGAGAGATAGCAGCAGAAAGAGCACGAGGGTCCCACTCTCAATGCATTATTATAGCATGCACAGAATCTTAAGATATAGCCAATAGCACTTATATATAATTAGGCAAACAGGCCCAAGATGAATGGAAATCTTCATGGGAATTTGAAGAAGTGGATAATATAGATGACCACCAAAAAACCCACAAAAAAACAAACAAAAAACAAAACATAGTTGCAGACTTAGAAAGGAATGTAAGGCTAAATCCAATGCTTGGTCATATCCCAAAAGGTAGCTACCTGGTTCTAGTTGTGTCAGTAATTAAGACTTTGCATCTGATGGACTAAGAGATGACACGAATCAGACTAAGGGGTCACTGTGCCAAAGAACTATGTCCATGTATACAGGAAAGGTGTCACTTGAAAACAGTATAAGCTGGGGAGCCTAGGTGGCTCAGTCAGTTGAGCATCCAACTCTTGGTTTTGGCTCAGGTCATGATTTCAGAGTCATGAGATCAATCCCTGTGATGGGCTCTGCTGGGCTTGGAGTCTGCTTGAGACTCTCTCTCTTCCTCTCCCTCTGCCCCTCCCCCTGGTGCTCACTCTCTCTCTCTCCCCAACTCTAGAAAGGAAAAAAAAAAAGGAACTGTAGACAAAACTCTCCAACAACAAGAGTCAGGCACAGATGTCAAATGGATTGCATTTGACTTCTCTTCTAGCCTCACATAACCAGAATGATGCCTATTCAACCCTAGCCTTACGCTGTAACAGAACCAGCCTTGAAGAATGCAATTTAAGGTCTTCAATAGCAAACTATCTATTTGGCCTACCTGGATGAATTTTTTTTCAAGATTTATTTATTTATGGGGGGGGGCAGAGGGAGAGAATTTCCAAGCAGACTCCCCACTGAGCGCAGACCCTGACATGGGGCTCCATCTCACAGCCCTGAGATCATGACCTGAGGAAAAGCCAAGAGTCAGGAGTGCAACTGACTGAGACATCCAGGTGCCCCGGATGAATTTCTTTTGATCAAAATACATCAAGGTGAATAATTCACAACTATCAATTTATATAAATGCACAAAAAAGATAGTATTACATGGAATATCCATAAACCTTACTGCCTCTAGAACAGTGACCTCATTGAAAATAGAATAAAAAATGCAAATAGCCTGCTACTTAAAGAAAAAGTAGAAACAAACCCATAAATACAAAGAAAAAACTGATGGTAGCCAGAGGGGAGGGGGTAGGGGATGGGCAAAATGGGTGAAGGGAAGTGGGAGATACAGTTTTCTAGTTATGGAATGAATTAAGTCACAGGGATGAAAGGTACAGCATAGGGAATATAGTCAACAGTACTGTAATAGAGTTGCATGGTGATGGGTGGTAACTACACTTGTGAGCATAGCAAATGTACAGACTTATTGAATCACTATGTTGTACGTTTGAAACTAATGTAGCATTGTGTGTCAACTATACTTCAGTAATATATATATATCATATTTACACCCATATATACATATATAAAAATTTGTAAAAAGTTTAGCTATTTTAGTTAATGTGCCTTGAAATTGAATTATGAAAGGAAGGTTTTTAAAATCTGGTTGTTGGAGGATGCAATTGCATACCTCTGTAACTTTGCCTCCTCAACACAATTTTTTTTTGTTTTCCTAGTCTAGTGTTCCCAGGCCTGAGATTAAATAAGCATTCCAAGTAGGTTGATGCCCTGAAACATCATATCCATAACTTTATTCTTGACAGTGCGTATTCCAGAGATACTTTAGGTTGGGTCATAAATTTACCGCATCTAGCCTCATTAAGGCTAATTGTGAATCACCTCCATTACCAAGCAGCAGAGACAGTTCTATGATTCTTTATTTGTCAAAAACCCATGTTATATGCCTGGGAGTAGGGGCCAAGAGCAATTTCTAGTGAATGTACTGTTATTATTAGTTTTATAGCAACTTGTACAATCTGATGAGCTAGAAAGTCTGAATTAAGGAGAAGATAGAAGGTATACAGTCAAAATTACCCTGATTCTAGGGGAAGTTATTATTTCCCATTGAAAGAGTCAAATCTCAGTGGTCTTTTGATTGTTAATTGGCTTATCATTCTGTAAAAAGATTTTGGAGAAAATTTTGTATGACAAATATAAAAAGAAAACTGAAATATATATAGATAGATATAGATATAGATATAGATATAGATATAGATATAGATATAGATATAGATATAGATATATAGATATATATAGCAAGGGGATATTAAACTGAGAGGAATACAAATGGGAGGAAAGATTTAAAGCAGCTAGACTGTGATTCATCCCTGTCCTGAATACTGGAGGAATGTTTTGGGGAAAGAGGCAGATGACCTGATGTTAACTGAAAGTCCTCCTAAGGAGATTATTAATATTGTCTAGAAGGAAGGAGAGTCCTTATTTATTAAAACTCTTAGCCAAATATCCTTGGCTTAGGATTCCTTATAGCAAACACAGCTAAAATCCAGGGATTTAGGCATACATGATTCCCTGAAAATATTATATAAAATCTTCAGCAATCTTGGTATAAAATGAAGATGTTCAATAACCTAAATAAATGGTCCTTGTATGAGGGGACAGACAAGTCTCAAACTTCTTTCTCTCTGCAACAAAGAAAGTATGCCCAATGCAAGAGCAGAAGATATGCAGAACACCTCCAAAACTCCCAGCTGTATCTCAGCCTCTTTATCTGCCTTTCATGTTATTGGTAAAGTGTAATCCTGGGTTATAACTGATTTGTATGAATCTGATTTGACAATCCGATCCTCTGTGTTTGCTCACATCCTTATATTTTTCTCCCTTTTTAAGATTTATTTGAGAGAAAGAGAGAAAAGATGCATGCGCACACAGGGGTAAGGGGAGAGGGAGAGGGAGAGAGCTAGAGAAGCGAACTCTCCACTGAGCACAGACACCCACCCCCACCACCAAGGGGCTCAATCTCACAACCTGAGATCAGTACCTGAGCTGACATCAAGAGTCTGAGGCTTAACCAACTAAGCCACCCAGGCCCCAGGCACCCCCTTCCTTTTTATAAACCATTTCTTCTATATGCAAATGAATTTTTCTTTGTCTTTGAAATTTAAACATTACAACCAGATTTACAAAATTTTGGAGTCACATTTCATTCATATTCCCCTGATTTTTTTGAGGTTTTTTTTTTTTTAAATCTGAAACACTGTTTTATTTGCTTCCACATCATAAATGCTTTTTATTTTTAAAAAAATACTTTTTAAAAAGTTATTTTGATTCTTGTAATCTACTTCCTTCTAAAGTACTATTATACAAATTTCAGCTTTGCTGTATCATTCTTCCTCTTCTTATTTTGCTTTATTTAAAATACCTCTCCTTTCAGAAAAAAAAATTAACAATATTTGTAACTTCACTACTTTGATTTGCTTCATTATTACACTAATTATTCACCATGTCCAAAGTGTATTTAATGTACTGGCCATATTTCTGATTCTCTTACTATTATTCTCTGATTTTATTTTTTTTCTTTTTATGAGAAGTTCCTTTAAATTTTTTATAACAAAAATTATAAAACTTTCCTAAACACCCTAATTTTTGCATTAATTCAACTATTAATCTACTTCCTCAGAGATTTTTATTTTGGAGCCAAATTTCATGCATCTGATTCTTTTATTTATCCTTTCTTTTTTTTAACATTTTTATTTTTTTTATAGATTTTATTTATTTATTTGACAGAGAGAGACAGAGTGAGAGAGGGAACACAAGCAGGGAGAGGGGAGAGGGAGAAGCAGGCTTCCCGCGGAGCAGGGAGCCCGATGCGGGGCTCGATCCCAGGACACTGGGATCATGACCTGAGCCGAAGGCAGACGCTTAACGACTGAGCCACGCAGGCGTCCGGTATTTATTTATCCTTTCAAAGGAAATGCTCTTTAAATACTTGATCAGTATTTAAAATTGAGATGAAGTTTGTTAGTGATCTAATTACTGAACAAAGGTAAAGAATAAAGAAAATGTTAAAATACAGGGTAATTTAATTTTGCCAATTCAGAGAACTAGCTAAGAGGAATAAGTAGAGAACTCTCTCCAGGGATGTTTAAGGCGTAACAGTTATTTTTATGATGAAAAACTATTTAAAGTTTTGCATACCTGTTAACAGCTAACTGGTACTTTTTTTTTTTTTTTGATCCCCTTCGTGGGATAAAGATGAGACACAATATACTTGCTTGGCATGGCCCTGATATCAGTGCACTGCCCATGTGTACCCCATCACTGAAGAGCTGTCCATGGCTTTTACTACTACTCACTCGCTTTAGAAGAGGGTTAGTGTAGTATCTCCTATCTTCTATGCACTTCTTAGAAGGTATTTGGGAATAATTGCAGATCAGATTAGCTCTTCTTTCAGTCTTCCTTGGCAGTTTTCTAAATTGTTGATGACTGCACTAACATTTTCCAACATGTACTTCCAGCACAGAGATGTGTTATATCCCTTATTTTCATATAAAATCAGTGTTTTCTATATTAAGTTAGGAAGGAAGCCAGAATTAGATACCAATACTTAAGTCCCAAGTTACCTAGAAGTTGGTTTAGCTTCCCAAATGCATTTCTATATTGTAAATTCACATCCTAAGAATATCACATCACCGCCACTGAAAAAGAATTGCTTAATAATGACCACACATTGTGTAAATGACTCTACGTGCATTATTATCTCATTTAATTTTTACAACAACCTTATGAGATTATATAGTAGATAACTGATGGTTGCCCTCTTAGCAACAATGAGAGCCTCTTTGTCTTCTTGGTGCCCGCCCTCCCCAATCTACTTTAGGAACTAAACATCTTTCAGAAAAGCTACTCCACTCCTAGTTCTAGGTGTGAAGTCCTTTACCTAGGTTAAGTTAATGAGAATTGTCCCCTTACCTGACAACACTGCATTTTTATGGGGTATGCATCTGACCTTATCTAGTTGAATCATAGTAAGTTTCAATCATTTTCTGAGAAGTAGGAGTTGTTCTAGGGAGAGATTGATACGGTGTTTTAAGGACTAAAACTCACAGAGCCATTTTTGCTATCATAAGGGGTACCAGCCTCAAATTAAACCCAAAACTCAGAGAAACAAAGAACTGAAAAGGAAGCAGAATTCTACCTGCATTGTAAAATTTTGGATCAAAACCTGATTTAGTCCTACCTTATAAAAAGTCTACTCAGCCACCTGGTTTTCCGACTTGATATCTTTCCTCTAATGCTATTTAACACCCCTGTTCCGTCTTTTGCCACTGTGCAAGTTTGGTGATTGTTATCACCTTTCCTGGATATCCTTGATGACTTTCTTTGTTCTTCTGCCAGCCCATTTGGTGCTCTATGACACAGTGTGCAATGTGTCTCTTTTTACGCATGAAAGAGTGCTGCTTGGAATCTTGTGTCTTATAAATTTTCTCAGGGAAATGGAACACCCTTAAAATTATGAGAAGGACAGTTTCATCCATGTCTACAATCTAAGACAGATGACATGTTTACTACTCAATCCCATTTTTACCTAATGGACCAAAAATTTATCTTATTCTTCTTCCAACAAATTCCCACATAAACTGATTCCTTAAGTACTCATTAGAAAACCTGTCAGACATGTGGACACATGAGTGATTCATTTGGGATGCTTGTGTCAGTTACATAAAGAACAAAATATTCTTGCAACATGTATTCAATAAAATTAAAACCTTAAGTTAACTTAAGAAAAATAATCCTATAAAACAGCCATTGTACAAAACACACACACACACACACAAATCAATAAATGTGAGCAGATTTTGTTGCCAATATATGCTTTCAAAATGCCTCAGCAAAATTAAAATTCACTCTATTTTATAATTAATTATTAATTAGTATTATTTAAATTATAATTTACATAATTTACATAATGCGTAAATTTATGTAATTTATAATTACATAAAGCAAGCTATACAATAAATGGAATGATGCTTCTAAATTACTGGATAAAAATATATGCTAGAGAAACATTTGACCTCAGCAATACCCTAGGATTTTATGAATTTGTCTAACAGCAGGGAATCATGATATGCACTAACATGATATAGAGTAACAGGAACACCATACAGTCTTCAAAAATTACAGTTGACAGCTTTCCGGAAGGGAAGTAGTGATGAAAGTGCCCAGAACAGCCATATGTTTTTAAAGGTAGCAGACCATAAAGTGAATGTTGCAGAAAATAAAGGAGGCATATGGAAAGAGAGTGTCCTCACCTATTCACCTGTAAATGAAGATTATGCTGAATAAATACATCATGTCATTAGTGCACATAAAAATGAAAAATTGTATTGTTTTATGCAACATAAACTATGTTTTTTATTGTTAACAATTTATATATTTCCATAGTTATAGCTATTTTCCATCACTGGAAAGTAACATGATTTAGTCTAGAACTGATAGAATGGTAAGAACACTCTTCTAAATCTTGCATTAAGGAATACTGATGTCGGGGTGTTTGGCTGGCTCAGTCAGTAGAGCATGTGACTCTTGACCTTGGGGCTGTGAGTGCAAGACCCACATTGGGTGCAGAGATTATTTAAAAATAATAATTTAAAAATAATTTATTTAAAAACAAAATGTCTAAAAACAAAAAAGGAATACTGATGTGGTTCATATAATTAGTAATTGTGAGCCTTGGTGTCCTCAATTATTGATTTTTATTTAAATGATTATATAATTCTTATACTGCTTGCTTCTTATATAATTATGAAAAAAATAAAATAATTCATCTGAAAATGCTTTTTAAATCACAGAGTGCTACACTGGTAGATATTTTTGCTTCAAGATACTAAAATAGCACTATAATTCAAATTGGAGGTCTTTTTGCAATAATGATCTATTGAAGAATTTTGGGTATGCTGGCAAAGAATGATGATTTTTTTTTCTTTTTCAGTAAAGAATGATTATTAATGCTAGTTTCATATTTGCACAAAATTGCTGTCAGCTCCACAGTGTGATGTCAACAGGATTTGAGTGAATGCTAGAGACCAAGGGCATGGAGGTCTCCAGAAATACTTTTATAATTATAGATTAAACCAACTCCTTCACCCAACAGTAATACAAGAAATATAAATATTTGATTTGTAAAAAAACATTCAATTATAATTAAACATACTTTTTACACAATTATTTTTTATTACTATATGTTTGTTAAGATATAAGTGTTTTCTAGCATCAATTCATTTATCCAATAATAATAATGACAACACAAAACAGCTAAAAGTATTGATTAGACAGGACAATACACAGGCACAATGCTTTGGGCTGGGTACAATAACTATCAAGCTTCTCTCCACACAAGATTTATATTTTCCATCTACTGAAACACATGATTTCCCAGTGATATATTTTTTTAGTGGTACCTCCTAGCCCCCATCACCAACACAGGTACTGCTTTTATTGGCAGGAGATAAGCTATCCTAAGTAACAAATCACTTCATTTCTGAGAGACACATGGGCTCAAAACCAACATCCAGATGGATTTCCAAGTTTCAAGGTTGTATAATGGGAATTTTGTAAAACTCAGCCTTCAGCAAATTTTATTAAAAGTAAATCTTGGCAGCAGCAATATTCAGATTTCTGTAACTCTTGCTGGCTGTTCCTACTGGTTACCTCACTTTTCTGCTTGAATAGAATTAAAGATAAATTCTAAGATTTTTTTGGAAGCTAGGGAAACCTAATGAGTGATTTCATTTTTTAAATTTGTATTTTATTGGCCCTGTTTGTGAATATCTGAATTCACTGTATTATTTGCTAACCATTGTGTAGTTCCCAAAGATTGGCAGTTTAAATAGGGTTGTAGGAGCCAAATTCCTTCTCGAATAAACCAAACTTTGTTTTCTCCTGAATTTTTATACTTTTTTAAGATAAAATATTTTAAGAAAATAAATGAAACAGTGGTTTCCTCATACTATGTGAATAAGCAGAGTGATGTGGGAAAAGGAGAATGTTTTAGGTACAGAGCCTTTTGTAGGTCCAAGGTATCTTTTAAGAATCCATGAATTGCGTAAATCTGCACTTTATAAGAGTGGAACTTTGTTTCCTCAGACTTTGAGCCCAAATAGCCTTTTATGTGCCATCTCCCAGAACAGAAATACTAATAAATAAGGTCCCTTTGGATTCCTGAATTCTGACTCACATTCTGTCCTTGATTCCAGCAGGCCGCAGTATTAAAGAGGGAAACAAAATTAATCAGGAATCTACAGTTAAATGACTTATAAGAAGTTGCTGGGAACTGCAACCAGCATTCCCTAACAGATAGATGAGGTAGTCTGTCATAAGATGACTGATCTGAGTAAGTAGAAAATATGGTATATGAAGGATTTAACTTGGGTTAATAATTAATTATACTTACAAGTTCACTTTAGAAAATTCTAACAGCACTATATGGTCCTAAATATTTAAAGACTGCAATGATAAGTCCAATGATTTTTCTTTTTACTATCAAGTTATGTGGGGTATTCATGAATTTTGTCAACAAGGGACACATAATATGATTCCTTTTTGCAGAATTACAGCACCTTGTGTGTATTATTCTGCTTTCACTCTGTAGTGCAAAATTGGGCTGTGCAGCCTGAACAGGTGCAGAGTGATGAGCTCTTTGAGCGGCTCTCCACGCATTCTGGGACTGTTTGAGAACCGTTGGACGGATAAGGTCCTACCTTGCCAAGAAGAAAATCTCCCCAAACAGGAACAGATGTTAATATGGGCAAAATGTTCTGTAACAATAAAATTTTTATTTAAACATTTATAGGAATTCTTTTATTCCCCAATATGCTTTAGCATTCCATTTCATGCAAGAATCATTTTGCTGCAGAATTTCTGTCACTGCAAAGTAACCAATAAACTGCTGCATAACAGAGAATAATAAAATTTAGAAAATAATCTCTTGGAATTACTGTATGTGGATCTCACAGACTATGCACTTTGGTTTAAAGATTTGATTTAAAGTAACTCTATAACAAGAAATTATGTGAAACTTATTTGGATAGATAGATATCTGACGAATCTCTGAAACAGCCTTTGTACATAAACTGGTCTTCAAGGCAGTTCATACTTTCAGGTGCACTTCCACTAATTTTTTAACTCTTTAGGAATTTCCACTGCCAAAACATTTTGGATTAATTTAAATGAAGAAAGTAAAAATCACATTTTATTTCTTTTAAAGATTTTATTTATTTGTCAGAGACAGAGAGAGAAAGGGAGAGAACACGAGCGGGGGGAAGCAGCAGGCAGAGGAAGAAGCAGGCTCCCCGCTGAGCAGGGAGCCCGATTCGGGACTCGATCCCAGGACTCTGGGATCATGACCCGAGCTGAAGGCAGGCGTTTAACTGTCTTAGCCACCCAGGTGTCCCTAAAAATCACATTTTAAAAGTGTTTTTCTAGTCAAATATAAATTGAATGAATAACTTTCAGGGCATGATGTTAATTGTGAGTCATCACTAGCTGTCACTAGCTTCAGAATACTTCCTAGCTGTTTTTAGATGATCCTGTCCCCTTAAATAAATGTATTAATGGTAATTAATGACTAACTAAAAGGTGATTTGGCACTATTTTTATTTGTGGAACACTTACTTATTAGCACAGAATATTTTTCAGACAACTACTAATTTAAATAAGTATTCCAGAAACTGCCAGGTCACAGTTTTAGATGTGACACTATCAAATTTAATTTTAGGAATTGATATATGAATGATATATTTCAATTACTGCTGCTTCTTTGTTTTACATTTGCTCTGTCCTCTTTCATTTGGAAAACACTGAAATAATTGAAATAAAAAGAAAGTTTTAGAACTTCAAACAGGAAAAAAGATAATTTCAAACACAAACTTGTCAATTTTTTCTGAAAATGGTAACTATGCACTATGTTGTTTGTGAGTTTAAATATAAATTCACAGAAAATATTTGAATTCCATTCCATGCACTGTGTATGACATCAAAAGAGTTGAATGAAAAAAGCAAATATATAAACCTAAAGTATGTTTCCATCTAGTATGCAATATATATTTGACTAATTGAAAACTTCAATTATTAATAGTATCACTGCCATATAAGCTCAAATATACTTCTCTAGACAAACAAGTATAAAAATGACAGTATGCCAAATGTTATATATTTGCCAAATTACAGTAGGCATTTAATGTCAGAATGTAGGCAAGCAATCTGAACAATCTAACTCAGCTTCTGGAGCCAGAGGGAATATTAAATACTGCTTTTACTGCAAGCATGTTAGGGCAAACAGACTGTCTGCAATGGGATTCCTTTTAAATAAAAAAACAGATCAGAGAGACATAAAAAGACAGAGATCCAGGCCAGGCCAGTAAGTCACTGTGGTTTATTCGAACAATTGTATGTGGGCAAGATGGAAGCATAACTTCGTAGTAAGAGGCAGCTGCAGTTAGTAGTTTTCAGGTTTTGGGCTGATTTAAAGTAACCTGATCTCCTTTTATTCTGCATTGAATGAAAAGAACTGCATATTCACTAGAAGGAAAAGAACATTTTTCATTCTAGAAAATTAGCAACTGAACATAGTATATTTAGAGTATGCACTTCATGTAAATAAGGACAGATTAGTATGCTATATAATTGTTAAAGTGTTAACACAAAGAAATAGCAGATATGAATCAACAGATGAGATTTGAATACAAGTGGTTCAAAAGATCAGTAAATACTGCAACTCAGGACAACAAAAGGAGAGGATCCCGATTAAACCAATTTTTATATCCACCCTTACCAAAGAGTTTTAGCAATTCTCTAGTGTTTAAGGATTTTATGGTATTAGCAGAGCCACATGTATAAAATTTTAATTTGACATTTATTAATTTGGGTCTTTGTTAGTCATTAGTAAATTGTATATCATTTATTACCTAATCGTAATTGTCATTCGTAACAAATTCTGTATTGCCTTTCTAAATCCTGAGTTATTGAGCCTGCTCAGATGTTATCTGATAATTATTTAAACTGGGTTGATTAAGATGAATGACTCAAGAAAAGTAAATTAAATTTAAGAGAACACATGGCTAATAACTATTATTCCCTGACTACATAATGTATTATAATGACATTCATATTTTTTCTTCTATTTTGTGTGTTTCTGCTCCATTTCAATCCCTTACTATTCAATTCAGGAATTGGGCACCGCAACCTACTACAATAAGAAAGAATGGATTATCAGAGCCTAATAATCTTGAGGTGAGGTAATTTCAAGTGAAAATTTGAAGTTTACTTGGGGAATTTTGTTGAAATAGTGAAATTTGATGTGTTAGAAAATTACTGTAATCAGTTGATTCTTCTTTTCTTTGCAGTCATTTCACCATTACGTCTGAGTTAGTTGATCTCAATGTGGCACTAAACAGAAAAGGGAAACTCTAACGTACAGGACATTTCCAAAAGCAAAGCAAAAGAGGAAATGTATAGCAGGATGGAGAGAGTTTGGAAATAAAACAAGTAAGATGACTATAGTACTCAAAGACACCCAGTTAGGTGAGGAAAAAACACAGGAAAATGTATAAGCTGGGACTCCATGTCCCCACTGCATCCAGCAGTGTTGGAGTAACAGAAAAGCAAGAGTTTAAGATGGAGACTAGTTAATAAGTATCAACTAGTAGTTTGATCTCCCATAGGCTCCATTTGGTGTGCAAGAGACAGGTGTGCCACACAAAGGACACAACTGTGCAGAGGGAATTAGTGGCTGCTCGATAATATGAGGTCATGGAAGCCACAAAATACAGAAACCTCACGTTTGAAGGAAAACAGCAAGCACCTGGACTTCTGCAGTGAGGATTAACATGATATCCAAAAGAACTGGTAATAATGGTCACACCACGAGACTCCTCACTGCAAAATCACAAGGATGCAGTTCTGACCATCCACTGTGCAGCAAATTCAACAAAGACACAGTTTTGGACCACAGTCTTTACCTCTACCATCATGAGGGTACTGTCCCTGGGAGGAAAGATGAGAAAGGTAGACATACCTCTGATAAGAAGATGGCATATGAACTGAATGTATTTTACTAATAATAACTGAAATAACATGAAGGAAAGACAGTTCTGATCTCCTCACTGTAAAGTTTCAACTTGTAAGACACAGCTGACAAATCAGTGTGAATTCAAAGACAAAGATCAACTGGCAATTTCACCAAGTTAACTGGTGAAATCAGTCCAAATGTACTATTTCATTATGTGCATACTGAACTCCAGGTAAAAGAGAGTTGAAACAGTATTTAAAGTTTCACCATGTAAAATTACACAAAGAGAAGAAAGAGATAGCCTATTTCTACAGACCATCTTTGGCATTCATTTTTTTTTTTTAAACAGGGAAAGAAAATTTAACAGTTGTACCCAAGTAATAGCTTTAAAAAAGCATTAATTTATTTTCTGAAAAATGACCAATTACAGATAATGAGTGGCTTACTTTTATCTTAATCCCCAATACTGTAGGTTTTAGAGGGCAACATTTAACCATTATATCCTGCTAAATTTGTTCCAGATCTTAACCCCTTACTATGTAATTACTTTGTGTTGTCCTTTAGAAAAGCAATTTAATTCAGCCTTCTGTTTTTTTCTTTCAACAGACCAATAATTTCCTCTTTGCTTTTGGGGTCAGAAAACATGAGATATTTGTAGAAGATACAGAAAGTGTTTTAGAAAGTATAAACAACACTGTTAAATTGAGAGACAAACACATGATAACTTTTAACATGGTCACAATTTACTATAAAATATCTCTAAAAAAGAGAATTTTGTGATTACCAGTCACTTAACTTGCAATTCATTTACTGCTAAGCACTGTGGCTGAAAATACCCCCTCCAGTTTGAAAGACTTTGAAAGAAAATCCTTCAAGTTTGAAAGCAGTGAATAGGGGACAAAAACAAATTCACATTTTGTATTTTTTCCTCATCAAATTTTTGTCCATATAACTCTATCTTTATTGAAAGTACACCCCATTTTTTTTACTCAAATTTTAATTAATTGAATTTGCTTGAACTATTTCAAGAGGTTCCTCAGGAAGGGGTGGAGTAGGAAAGAAAGCTTTCAAGTTTTGCCCCTCTATGGCTTCCTCTTCTACTGCTCCAGTAGAGAATGTTTCTTTACAGCTCCAATCTTGGTGGAGCAACTCTGACACAAAGAAGCCAGCCTGGGGCAGGGGAGCTGGTGCAGCTCCTGAGCTTCCTTTTTTCCTTCTCAGACTACTTCATGGCCCACCATCACCACCAAGAGACACAGCCCTTGATTTCTAAGGAGAAAAACATTGAATTTATTTTTGTCAACTTTTAGTAGAGCTTTCTGAAAACTGACATGTTTAGGTCAGTCTGTCAAACTGTGCCTTCTTTATTAAATTTCACTAGTACTTAAACCCTGTTCCATTGTCGCCATCCTTGATATAACAGGTTCCTTTCTGGGTGTGATCCTTTCCTTCCTGGAGTGACTGTTTACTCCACCACCACTAGATCCTTTCTATCTCCTCATTCCCTACCGCAGCTTGAAGGCTGCTGACTTTATGGGCGGTTCCAACTTCAGGAGAACATATTTGAAGCATCTAAGGTCACCTTTGCTAGTGATTCTGAAAATGGAGATTTTTAGAACTCTTGTACTTCTAGAAAAGTTGCAAAACTCAGAACCAAACAGTCTCCATGTTTTACACATATCAAAAGTCTTTCTAGGCATGACTTCATACGAAAGTTCATGGGGACAATTACTTTCCAAAGGATTCATGGAATGTTGTGGAGATCTCAAGTTTTATAGGTTGAATTCTCATACAGAATTTGAAAAGATTTTCCTTTTGAGACCACGAGGGATCTTCAATTTAAATCATAGGAGCTCAGCAGGGTAAAAGGGCACTTACAGGTTATTTAATTAAAATGCCTAGCAAATATTTGAAAGCTTGCACACATTTTAGGAACTTTCAGAGTCTCCTTCTGGCATCCCTGCATGTTTGCTTAATACCCTATAGTGTATGCTGTTATGTATCACAAATACTTATTAGAATATAGTCTGATTACCTGTATGTCAACTATAAATAATAAGCTCTTTGAGAGTAAACATTACATCCTGCTTAGTCATCTTGGTCTAGCGCATAGGAAACTGCCTGGAATAAAGTATATGCACATGAAACAGTCTTCCTCCACCCCACCACCCATCTCTCCATAATTTCTTCACTGTTTTTTTTTTTCCCCTTATAGGTCTTATTAACATTTACATTGTATACATTTTAATTATTTTTTCCATGTATAATGTTGCTAGAAATAAACCTCATGTAGGCTGGGATTTTTTTTCTTTTTTATTCTTTGTACATTATGTATTAAATAGCCTCTGTCGCATAGCAGACACTCAATGATTATTTCAATGAATGAATGTAGAGGGAAAAAAATAATTGAATGAGACAGAAAGTAGAAGGGTTTACATATGGACAAACATTCACAAAGATGATTTTAAAAAGGAGAACTTAAGCCAATATATTTACTCTTAAACTTTATACCACAGTTTACAAAATGTTGTCCTGTTGACTTCTTCTGTTTGGTCCACACAGATTTATCCCCCCCTGGGGGTGGGGCATGTTGCAAACTGATTTCACATTATAAACAAAGAAACAAACAAAAACCTAGATTTCTTTGGTTTGTTTTAAAAAATGTAATGTTTGGTCACATTTAACATCATTGCCCCTTGCTGAAGTGGAGTTGATCCTTCAATTCAGCACACATTCTACAATTCCCTATTGTCTTCTATAGTCTGCTCTCTTTACTCAGTTATGTTACTTAGCTAAGAACTACAGAAATTCAAATTTTTCATTCATACTCTGCGAGAGAAATTTAGTTCTTGCTATTACCAATTATTTTTAGAACACCAGTTATTGTTTTGTAAGACACTACTGTGTTTTTTTTCTACTGCTATATGACAAATTACCACACATTTAGTAACTGAGAAAATGATATAATCTCATAGTTTCTATGGATTAGGAGTCCAGGCATGAGTTAGCAGGCTCCTCAGTTCAGGTTCTCACTAGGTGAAAATTAAGGCACCAATTGGGTCTGCTGTCTCATCTGAGGCTCAGTACTCTTCCAAGCTCTTTCAGTGTGTTGGCAGAAATCATTTCCTTGTGGCTGTGGGACAAAGGCCCTATGTGTGCAGTTCTGTGTGCAGTTGATCACCTGGCCACTTGTTTCCTACCTCAAGTTTAACAGGAGTCTCTCCTGCCACTTCACCTTAGTTTAAGATGTCATATAATTAATCTTCTACTTGACTAACAAAAAGTTAGCTGATTACTAACCTAATCATAGAAGTGATACTCCATAATATTCACAGTTCTGCCCACCACTAATGGGGAAGGGATTATATAAGTGTGGGTCATAGGAAACTATCTTAGAATTTTGTCTATCTCAACATTTAACTCAAACTATAAGGTAAGTCCTGGGCCTGGATGTTATCAACAAGCTCCTAGAGCTATAAAACTTATAAACTTGAATCTTATAAAGCAAATGTTGCTCTAAGCTGTTTCTTTGAATACTTTTTAAATAAAAATATTTTGGGGGCGCCTGGGTGGCTCAGTCGGTTAACTGTCCAACTCTTGATCTTGGTTCAGGACTTTTTTTTTTTTAAGATCTATGTATTTATTAGAGAGACAGGGAGAGAGAGAGTGTGTGGGGGGGAGGGGCAGAGGGAAAGAATCTTCAAGTAGACTCCCTGCTGAGGACAGAGCTTGACTCTGGGCTCCATCCCATGACCCATGAGATCATGACCTGAGCCAAAACCAAGAGTTGGGTGCTTAACTGACTGAGCCACCCAGGCACCCCTCAGCTCTGGTCTTGATCTCATGGAGTTAAGTTCAAGCCCTGCATTGGGCTCCATGCTGGGAGTGGAGCCCACTAAAAAAAAAGAGGGGGTGGGTACCTAGGCAGCTCAGTCGGTTAAGACCCTAATCTTGATTTTGGCTCAGATCATGATCTCTGGGTCCTGGAATCAAAACCTGTGTTGGGCTCTGTGCTCAAAGGGGAGTCTGTTTGAAGATTCTCTCCCTCTCCCTTTGCCCTTCCCCCTGCTCGCACTCTTTCACTCTCTCTCTAAAATAAATAAATAAATCTTGAAAAAATTTTTTTCACAGGGTAATCATTTGAAACTATAATAGGCACTGCCTCAGCTTTGCCACACCTAAGTAAGATCATGAGCTACATTACTGTACTGCACATGGACCCATATTCAGCACAGGATGGTTATGCCCAAGGGAAGTTTGGTATGTTACATTTGAATGTTGTACAGTATAACTATACACAGATTGGTGATTTTGCACTTATCAAGTACCTCAATCGAGACAATTTGGTTATTTGTGATACCACTGACATTCCGTACTCATGTCATTTTCATGAGGTTATGTACTACAAAAGTTTACACACACACCCTGCTGCCTTATTTCATTTGCAGTGTAAATTTGTTTTTTCTACTCACCAGGTGCAAAGATAGTTACCAGTTTATCCAGACAACTCAAATTCTTCCTTGAGATACCTGAAGAAGGTTTTCTCTGCTTTATTTTAACAGACTTTATCCCACCTCTTTACAAGTCAAACCATCCTGCAAGTTCAAAGAATCACTCAGAGTAAGACTCATTTGACACTCTTTAAAAAAAAAAAAAAAAAATACGGCTTTATCCTTAAACCACAGAAGACATGTTATCACTGCCTTATTCCCCAGAAAGGGTAAAGGATGAAGAACTTTAGTCCTTATTAACAACTTTCTGATAACTTAATTCATTTCCCAAGAAATATTACTTTGGAATGCTTTCCTTTTTAGATGTTTTCATTATTATTATTAATACATTATTTGTACGTATGAGCAAACTGCCTGTTTCAATGCAGGATATATGAAAAGAATGAGATTTCTCAAGTGAATCTGTAGGCAAAGTACATGGTTAGGAATTATGGTTCTGAAAACCATGCACTGAATTATGCTATGATGCAAAATGTGAAAAAGATCGAAACTCATTCTTGTTACAAAAAGGAGATGCACTAAGAATCTTAAAATAAAGAAAAATCATTTCAAACTAATGTCTTACAGGTTTGGAATTGATTTTTTTTTCCTGTACTGAGATCCAAAACATACAGCTAGTTGTATTTAGCTCTCCAAACATGTAAACTGAGAATCTGAATTCCATAAATTTATAGTGTTGTTTAATATTATAATTATTAGTTACTATAATGTATATAAAGCTAATTTCTGCATCTGTAATTTAGGACTATTCTGAAAATCCCATAATATATATCATCTAGATTTTACTGGTGGGAAAGTATTTTTACACAAATGTTATCTTGTATATTTCCACTAATTCTATTTAGGTTAGAATATTCTGAAATGTCTTATTATAAAGATGGTGGAGTTCTTTGATGCTGGAAATAAGGGGGAAAGACTTATTTAATGTAATTAAGCTTAATTTTATAAAAAGCATTTCACCAAAAATGTATTTGTGACATTTAACAGTAACTCCTGGTCTAAGAATATAGGAAGTATTAGTTTGAGTATCCTTTTTTTTGTTGTTTAATTGTTGTTTTTGTTACAAAGCCCTATGTGTATTTGGACTGTTTCCCATATAATGACTATTGCTTTCTATCTAGACTTCTTAGAGACTCTGAAATTCCCAATATCTTTTTCATAATTTTTAAGTGTTTAAAAAGTTTCTATCCTGCTTTATCTAGCCAGAGTGAATCCTGTTGTAGGTAACTGAGAACTTTAACTAATGGGAGTGTTTATTAAATAAAATATGTGTCTATAAATATTTTTAAAATATGGTGTCCATCTCTGAATATCACTTTTCTCTCTCCATTTCATCTCTTCAATATATATAAACTGTGTGTGTGTATATATATATACACACACACATATATATACACATATATGTGTGTACCTATACATATTTATATGTATAATTTCAATTACCTATTGCTCTCATAACAATTCACCCTGAACCTGGCATCCAAAAACATCACAAATGTATTATCTTACAGTTTATAGCTCTAAGTAGGAAGTGGTTCATCTAGGTACTCTGCTTAGGGTCCCACAAGGCTATAGTCAAAGCATTAGTAGATCTCTGATCCTTTCTGTAGGTAGACCCTCCACCTGAACCAATTACTGTGGTCTCTAAGCCTCATTTGTCAGTTTGGTGACTGATAGGCAAGTTAGCAAAGTCTTGGGTCCACAGAACTTGTATTAACAAAACTTGATGGTATGTGGGCCTTAGCATTTGCCATTTGGGTTGAAATAATGGCTTACTTGAAGGGTTTGGACCTCTGGATCCCAAACCAATGAAAGCACCCAGACCAGAAGTAACAAGACCAACACTAAACAGAATGGTGTGTATGCACTTGATAGGCTTTTGTTGTCTGATGTTGATCTTTCTTTAGCACATATTATTACCAGGGAAGGGTTTTCTGGTTTTATAATTATGAGATATGGCATTGACTTTATTATTTCTGAATGTGATTTTTATTTATGAACCACGTTTTTTAATCTTCCCTTTTGATAGATTACACTGTCTGTGGGAATGGGTCTAGAGAACTCACTTTAATTTCCTATAGGGGATTTGAGGGAGGGTATGGATTAATTAGCCACTCCTTATAATCTGAGTACTGAGGAGGTTTTTTAGGTGGTTGAAGCTTAGGTTCACATGGGTTTCATACTAGATGGACAGTCTAATGGGTAACAGGTCCCAGGAGAGAATGCATCTTTGATTTAACCTCCAGCCCCATGTGGAATGTAAGCAGGAAGAAAAATCCATAAATACAGTGACAGATGTTATTAAAGAACCTCATAAATAATTAGTCTCTATACACATGGCAGTGAGACATATCCCCCTTTTAAATAGAGGAAAAGGCTAAGAGAATGTATTTTTATAGTTGGTGTGAGGTGTAAATCAGCCAAAGGGTCTTGAATTAATAGAAATTAAGGCCTTGGGCAAGAAAGAGAGCCATTTAGGAATCCCTTTGTCAGACTGCAGTTTAAATAGGAATTGTTTGAGGAAATCTACGTGTCCCAATTTAACTGGCTGCCTGGGACCTACTAGGGAGATGAACATTCCATCGGATGCCTTTTAAAGAGCACAGCATTATATATTCAGAGAAGTAACTTGTGTGCCTTGGTTACTATTAGCAATGTCTGAAACTCCAAGGGGATAAGGAGTGTCCTATGAGACCTTATATTGTGGCCCTACAATGCGTAGAGATGTGTGGTCTTGATTTATGTTTCCATAAATCTGTGGGGCAAGAGATTCCCAGAGTTGTTGAGAGGTTTTTTGTTGTTGTTTTGTTTTGTTTTTTAATCCTAAATGGCACAATTTTTAGGCGTTGGCCCAAAACTTATGCAAAGTTTTGTAAAAAACTTTTTATATAAAAAGTTATTATGTAAAAAATATGCAAATGGAGCCATTTGCTGACATACAGTGCTAAAACGCACTCTGAAGTTTCGCTAATTGTGCTCACGTTGGGTCCCATTTTTATTCAGGGAATCCTTAATAAGGGGTAGCTACATTTCACTTAGCTCCATCAATTCTATGATGGTGGCAATGTCATTCATACATTCTATAATTTCCCATTGCTATTGACTCAGTTAATCCAGGTAGCCAAGGGGTCTTGAGGAGGGATGACCCCCTCCAGCACATGGTGTCTTGCCAAAGACTGAGAAAGGGGAAATCACCCCCTCCCACAGGTGGAAAATGACTAAGGGCTCAAGTTTAGCTCCATCCTGAATCAAGGAGGCCTCTGCAGTCTTGCTGAGGTTATGTGGTTCTAATTCCATGGACCAAAACATAATGGGCAGCTGGATACACAGGGTCACAGGCTCAGAATCTGTGAGTCTCTTATCTCAAAAGACCCCAGTACATGGCCAGCAATTTTCACTTTAATGGTGTATAGCACTGGGTTGAGAAAGGTCATCTCTTGAGTCAGAAGCCCATCAGCAATTTATGGTCACCACAGGTGGTCCAGAGATTTCAGGGAGTGGGACAAGAGGTTGTTAAAGTCTCTACAGTGAAGGAGCTTCTGGGGGAACTAATGGGAATGCCTGTTGATTTTAATTTGCACAGATTGTACAGCCTTTGTTGGAGAGAACTCCATTTATAGTGGGTTTATAAGTAGCAACATCAATGAGATTAAGTAAAATTTGTAAATGAGAAATCGGTTGCCTCCAGAACTAAAAAAGAACTAAAGGATATTGACATGTGAATTCTTACTGAGTGTCAAATAAAACTTTTTGGAGGAGCATGTCATCAATGCAATGCCCCTTCTGTCCTCCTGGGGAAAGGTGGAAGCAGTTAAAATGCTGCAAAAACTGTGTGCAATGGCAAGGCCGCTAAAGTATGTGATATCCCTATAGAGGGGAAGGCGAACTGCAGGGGAGAGGCTGTCAAAACAGGCACTAACCAGGATGTATTAGCTAAATCTATAGTAGCAAAATACTTACAGTTGGAGTTTGTAACTTCAGTAATATCGGATATTGGGTTTGGAGACCTTAATGCATGGGATCACATAGCATTAAGCTTGCAGTAATTGACCATGAGACACCATTCAGTCTTCTGGATTAAGAACAGGCAAAATTGGACTCTCAAATGGAGAAGCAGTGAGGATAGTCAGCTATTCATTAATTAGATCTTGTGTAATAATACATTTTAATACTTGGAGGTCCTGTATTAACTTACACTGAGCCATCTTAACCAATTTAAATGGGGGTTTCCACATAGTCTTATTTGGGTAAGCCAATTTATAATTGTCAAAGGCTTAATTTAATTTTAATTTAGTATTCACTGTGCCAAACCTTATACCAAGGATGGTATATTATAGGGCAGTGGGTATTATAACTATGGAAAATTTAGGCAAAGCTATAAAGTGAGGCATACTGAGTTTTCTCTATCATATTTAATTATTCTCCTCAAATTGTAGCAGGTATCATGTTTAAATTCAGTGGAATCCTCAGGTATATCTGGAATTTGAACCCCAGTATTGATTAATCCATAAAGCTTTATCAATTGGTCCATTTTAGCATATGCCAAATGTAATGCAGAACCTCTGTTGTAGGGGCCCAAAAGCCAATCAGTGCTCTTTTGTTGTTTTTGAGAGAGAGAGGGGGCACGCATGTGAAAGCGAGTGGAGGTAGGGGGCAGGGGAGGAAGGGACAGAGTGAGAAGAAGAGAGATAATCCCAAACAGGTTTCATGCCCAGCACAGGGCCCCACATAGAGCTTGTTCCTATGACCCCAAGATCATGACCTGACCAAAATCAAGAGTTAGACGCTTAACCAACTGAGCCACCCAGACACCCCCCAATCAGTGCCCTTTTTATCTTTATGTTATATAAATTATTTTAGTTTTTGGATTTCTGATTGGGCCAAATTATAATTTATTTTTAATTTATAAAGTATCCTCCACCCACAACTAGGTTTTTGTGTGTGCTTTTTGTTTATTGCCTTATTTTTTTATGATAATTTCTTATGCAGAACTTCTAGATGGTTACAGGAAAGGGGGCGGGGGAGGAGTCCAGGTGTTTCTCTTATTCTAAAGCTTTCCAATCCATCTTCCATTAAAATTTGCACTTAGCAGGGCGCCTGGGTGGCTCAGTCATTAAACGTCTGCCATGGGCTCAGGTCATGATCCCAGGGTCCTGGGATTGAGTCCGGCATCAGGCTCCTTGCTCAGCGAGAAGCCTGCTTCTTCCTCTTCCACTCCCCCTGCTTGTGTTCCCTCTCTTGCTGTCTCTGTCAAATAAATAAAATCTTTAAAAAAAGTAAAATAAAATAAAAAATAAAATTTGCACTTAGCGAACTAAAGCATGCTCTCCTTGGGATAATGCAGGTAGCCCCCTTGTCTGAATTCCTCAGTTCCTTGGCATGTTAATATACATGCTAACATGGGGAGGCACTCACTAAGGTTCAAGCACTCTGGCTATGGGCCTTGCACTGTCAAGCAACTGGTAACTTTGGCAGGTGTTGGGGTTGGAATGGGATTCCCTTGCCCCAGGAGCTCCCTTTGGATTAAACATTGGACTACTGGTCTGTTAGGGTGTACCCTACAGTACTCCTGAGGGTCTGGAGATCCTGTATTTTGCTGGTGAGAGCACAAAGTATGTGGCAGCAAAGAAGGGGGTTGCTAGAAACAAATGGACAAACCAGGTTCTGTCTCAAATAATAATAAGGGAATATCAAAGACATGAGGGACCTTGGAATAGGACTCTATGAAATACAGACTATGACCAAAACCCACTGGAATGCTAAGTCTGGAAAGAGTGGTTCAAGTGGCTCATCACTCCTCCAGGACTAGGGTGGACCCATCTGGGTAAGTGTCTAGCTGCTGGAGTTCAGGACTTAGCACTCTTTGTTTTGAATATTTCCATGCTGAGGAATTTTGTGTAAGGAAGACATGGCCACCACCAGTAGACAAAACAGCAAGCAACAAGTCACAGGTGAGAGCTTGCCCTCAAGGGTATTTCCCTCCCGGAGGAGCAAGAAGAGTAGGAGACCTAAATTTCCTCTGGTCCTAGGAATTCAGCTAGATAGCTATCAAACCATTCTGAACACCTATGAACTCAACAGGAGATAGAAGAAAAGAATAGCAGCAACTCTCTGAACAGAAAAGCGGCCACTTTCTGGAAGGTAGGACATGCAGAGAAATGAATCTAAGGTGATACATGGGAAGACAGACCACGGAAAAGGGAGCCTCTGTCAGCTGGCTACTGGCAAGTGATAGAGTAGTGGAGCACAAAATCGGAAATGTTTAGAAGTCTGCTCCACTGAGGGACTTTGCTCCAGTGGCTAAGCGGGGGGTGGAACCTTCATGGGACAGTGTGGTCTCAGGACCCTCGCAGTCACAGAAACACCAGGGGTGCCTGAGTGCAGAAGAGCTCCCAGGTATCAGAGCAGGGAAGCCAGCTGCAGAGACGGAGCCGAGGAGGGGGCTGTCAGCTCGGGGTTGCCATAAACCGTGATCTATGGCAAAGTTAGGCCACTGCTCTTCCAGCAGGGACCCAACAAACAGCAGATCTGGGGAGACTCCCCTTCCTCCCGGGGGGAAAGCGGTGCAGGAGCACACCGCAGGGATCTGCTGGGTCTGGAGACTCCAAACGGGGTCAGGTGCCAGAGATAGAAACGCTCATTCACAGGCTGGGTGAGCACAGAGTGTGGCTGGAGACCGGGGAGACTGGAGTGACTGCTTTTCTCTGAGGGTTCACTGAGGAGTGAGGCCCTGAGTTCTCAGCTCCTCCAGGGCAGAGATTAGGAGGCCGCCATTTTCACTCTCATCCTCCAAAGCTATATGGAAAGCCTTCAGGGAACAAAAGGTACTAAGAGCAAACCCAAGCAGATGACTTAGCCCAACCCCTGGCAAGGGCGGGGCAATTCCACCTCTGGCAAAGACATTTGAGAACCACTGCAACAGGCCCCTCCCCCAGAAGATCAGCAAGAACAGCCAGCCAAGACCAAGTTTACCGATCAAAGAGAACAGCAGAATTCCAGCAATAGGGGAATATAGCACATAGAATTTATGGGTTTTTTTCCCAATTCTTTAGTATTTCAAAGTTAATTTTTTTTTAATTTTCTTTTCTTTTTCTTTTTTTTTTTTTTGATATCTTCTTTTTCCCTTTTTCAATCAACATCTTATTGATCCCATTTTCAAAAATCTTTTTTATTTTACATTTTTAGAGTCATATTGTAACCCTTCATTGTAGTTAACCTTATTTTTGGTATATATATATATATATATATATAAGTTGTTCTCTCTTTAAAATTTTGGGATACAGTTTCTTCTAATAGACCAAAAAACACCCTAAATCTCTAGTGTATAGCTTTGTTCTAGCTTCCCGCCTGATCCTGCATTTTGTTCTCTCATTCATCTATTCTCCTCTGGGCAAAATGACAACATGGAAAAACTCAACTCAATAAAAAGAACAAGATGCAGTACTAACTGCCAGGGACCTAATCAATACGGACATTAGTAAGATGTCGGAACTAGAGTTCAGAATGACGATTATAAAGATACTAGCTGGGCTTGAAAAAAGCATGGAAGATACTAGAGAAACCCTTTCTCAAGAAATAAAAGAACTAAAATCTAACCAAGTTGAAATCAAACAGGCTATTAATGAGATGCAATCAAAACTAGAGGCTCTAACTGCTAGGATATATGAGGCAGAAGAGAGAATTAGTGATATAGAATACCAAAGGATGGAGAACAGAGAAGCTGAGAAAAAGAGAGATAAACAACTACTGGATCACAAGGGCAGAATCTGAGAGATAAGTGACACCATAAGACGAAACAATATTAGAATAACTGGAATCCCAGAAGAAGAAGAAAGAGAGAGAGGGGTAGAAGGTATATTGGAGCAAATTATAGTAGAGAACTTCCCTAATTTGGGGAAGGAAACAGGCATCAAAATCCAGGAGGCACAGAGAAACCCCTCAAAATAAATAAAAATAGGTCAACACCCAGACATCTAATAGAAAAAACTTACAAGTCTCAGAGACAAAGAAAAAATCCTGAAAGCAGCTTGGGACAAGAGGTCTGTAACCTACAAAGGTAGAAACATTAGACTGGCAACAGACCTATCCACAGAGACCTGGCAGGCCAGAAAGGGCTGGCATAATATATTCAGAGCACTAAACGAGAAAAATATGCAACCAAGAATACTGTATCCAGCCAGGCTGTCATTGAAAATAGGAGAGATAAAAAGCTGCAAGGACAAACAAAAACTAAAAGAATTTGCAAACATGAAACCAGATGGGGTCCTCTACAAGACATATTGAAAGGGGTCCTCTAAGCAAAGAGAGAGCCTAAAAGTAACATAGACCAGAAAGGAACACAGACAATATACAGTAACAGTCACCTTACAGGCAATACAATGGCACTAAATTCATATCTTTCAATAGTTATCCTGAATGTAAATGGGCTAAATGACCCAATCAAAAGACAAAGGGTATCAGACTGGATAAAAAACCAAGACCCATCCATAGACTGTCTGCAAGAGACTCATTTTAGACCCAAAGACACCTCCAGATTGAAAGTGAGGGGGTGGAAAATCATTTACCATGCTAATGGACATCAAAAGAAAGCTGGGGTGGCAATCCTTATAGCAAACAAATTAGATTTTAAACCCAAGACTATAATAAGAGATGAGGAAGGACACTATATCATACTTAAAGGGGTCTATCCAACAAGAAGACTAACAATTGTAAATATCTATGCCCTTAACATGGGAGCAGCCAATTATATAAGCCAATCAATAACAAAATCAAAGAAACACATCGACAACAATACAATAATAGAAGGGGACTTTAACACCCCCCTCACTGGAATGGACAGATCATCTAAGCAAAAGATCAACAAGGAAATAAAGATTTCAAATGATACATTGGACCAAATGGACTTCACAGATATATTCAGAACATTCCATCCCAAAGCAACAGAAAACACATTCTTCTCTAGTGCCCATGGAACATTCTCCAGAATAGATCACATCCTAGGTCACAAATCAGGTCTCAACTGGTACCAAAAGATTGGGATCATTCCCTGCATGTTTTCGGACCACAATGATTTAATACTAGAACTCAGTCACAAGGGCGCCTGGGTGGCTCAGTTGGTTAAGCCACTGCCTTCGGCTCAGGTCATGATCCTGGAGTCCCGGGATCGAGTCCCGCATCGGGCTCCCTGCTCAGCAAGGAGCCTGCTTCTCCCTCTAACCCTCCCCCTTCTCATGTACTCTCTCTCTCTCATTCTTGCTCTCTCAAATAAATAAATAAATCTTAAAAAAAAAAAAAAAAGAACTCAGTCACAAGAGGAAAGTTGGAAAGAACTCAAATACATGGAGGCTAAAGAGCATCCTACTAAAGAATGAATGGGTCAACCAGGAAATTAAAGAAGAATTTAAAAAATTCATGGAAACAAATGAAAATGAAAACACAACTGTTCAAAATCTTTGGGATGCAGCAAAGGCAGTCCTAAGAGGAAAGTATATAGCAATACAAGCCTTTCTCAAGAAACAAGGAAGGTCTCAAGTACACAACCTAACCCTACACCTAAAGGAGCTGGAGAAAGAACAGCAAATAAAGCCTAACCCCAGCAGGAGAAGAGAAATAATAAAGATCAGAGCAGAAATCAATGAAATAGAAACCAAAAGAACAGTAGAACAGCTCAATGATACTAGGAGCTGGTTCTTTGAAATAATTAACAAGATTGATAAACCCCTGGTCAGACTTCTCAGAAAGAAAAGAGAAATGACCCAAATAAATAAAATCATGAATGAAAGAGGAGAGATCACAACCAACACCAAAGAAATATAAACAATAGTAAGAACATATTATGAGCAACTATATGCCAGCAAATTAGAAAATCTGGAAGAAATGGATGTATTCCTAGAGATGTATGAAGTACCAAAACTGAAACAGGAAGAAATAGAAAACTTGAACAGACCTATAACCACCAAGGAAATTAGAGCAGTCATCAAAAATCTCCCAAAAAACAAGAGCCCAGGGCCAGATGGCTTCCCAGGGGAATTCTACCAAACATTTAAAAAAGAATTAATATTCTTCTGAAACTGTTCCAAAAAATAGAAATGGAAGGAAAACTTCCAAGCTCATTTTATGAGGCCAGCATTACCTTGATCCCCAAACTAGACAAAGACCCCATCAAAAAGGAGAATTACAGACCAATATCCCTGATAAACATGGATGCAAAAATTCTCACCAAAATATTAGCCAATAGGATCCAACAGTACATTAAAAGGATTATTCACCACGACCAAGTGGGATTTATTCCTGGGCTGCAAGGTTGGTTCAAAATCCGCAAATCAATCAATGTGATACAATACATTAATAAAAGAAAGAACAAGAACCATATGATCCTCTCAATAGATGCAGAAGAAGCATTTGGCAAAGTAAAGCATCCTTTCTTGATTAAAACTCTTCAGAGTGTAGGGATAGAGGGTACATACCTCAATATCATAAAAGCTATCTATGAAAAACCCACAGCGAATATCTTTCTCAATGGGGAAAAACTGAGAGCTCTCCCCCTAAGGTCAGGAACACGGCAGGGATGTCCACTCTCACCATTGCTATTCAACATGGTACTAGAAGTCCTAGCCACAGCAATCAGACAACAAAAAGATATAAAAGGCATCCGAATCGGCAAAAGTCAAACTCTCACTCTTTGCAGATGCTATGATACTTTATGTGGAAAACCCAAAAGACTCCACCCCAAAACTGCTAGAACTCATACAGGAATTCAGTAAAGTGGCAGGATATAAAATCAATGCACAAAAATCAGTGGAATTCCTATACACCACCAACAAGACAGAAGAAAGAGAAATTAAGGAGTCGATCCCATTTACAATTGCACCCAAAACCATAAGATACCTAGGAATCAATCTAACCAGAAGCAAAGAATCTGTACTCAGAAAACTATAAAATACTCATGAAAGAAATTGAGGAAGACACAAAGAAATGGAAAAATGTTCCATGCTCATGGATTAGAAGAACAAATATTGTGAAGATGTCAATGCTATCTAGAGCAATCTACACATTTAATGCAATCCCCATCAAAATACCATCCACTTTTTTCAAAGAAATGGAACAAATAATCCTTAAATTTGTATGGAACCAGAAAAGACCCCAAATAGCCAGAGGAATGTTGAAAAAGAAAAGCAAATCTGGTGGCATCACAATTCTGGACTTCAAGCTCTATTACAAAGCTGTAATCATCAAGACAATATGGTACTTGCACAAAAACAAACATACAGAAGAATAAAAGTGGACCATTTCCTTTACACCACACACAAAAATAGACTCAAAATGATTGAAAGACCTAAATGTGAGGCAAGAGTCCATCAAAATCCTAGAGGAGAACACAGACAGCAACCTCCTCGACCTCAGCCACAACAACCTCTTCCTAGAAACATTGCCAAAGGCAAGGGAAACAAGGGCAAAAATGAACTATTGGGACTTCATCAAGATAAAAAGCTTTTGCACAGCAAAAGAAACAGTCAACAAAACCAAAAGAATGGGAGAACAGAACAAACAGAATGGGAGAAGATACTTGCAAATGATATATCAGATAAAGGGCTAGTATCCAAAATGTATAAAGAGCTTATCAAACTCAACACCCAAAGAACAAAGAATCCAATCAAGAAACGGGCAGAAGACATGAACAGACATTTTTCCAAAGAAGACATCCAAATGGCCAACAGACACATGAAAAAGTGCTCAACGTCACTCGGCATCAGGGAAATCCAAATCAAAACCTCAATGAGATACCACCTCACACCAGTCAGAATGGCTAAAATTAACAAGTTCGGAAACAACAGATGTTGGTGAGGATGCGGAGAAAGGGGAACCCTCCTACGCTGTTGGTGGGAATGCAAGCTGGTGCAGCCACTCTGGAAAGAGTATAGATGTTCCTCAAAAAGTTGAAAATAGAGCTACCATATGAGAAATCGCACTACTGGGTATTTACCCCAAAGATACAAATGTAGTGATCCAAAGGGGTACGTGCACTCCAATGTTTACAGCAGCAATGTCCACAATAACCAAACTATGGAAAGAGCCAAGATGTCCAACAGATGAATGGATAAAGAAGATGTGGTGTACACACACACACACACACGCACACACACACACTGGAATATTATGCAGCCATCAAAACAAAACAAAACAAAACAAAACAAAACGAAATCTTGCCATTTGCAACGACATGGATGTAACTAGAGAGTATTATGCTAAGCGAAATAAGTCAATCAGAGAAAGACATGTATCATATGATCTCATTGATACAAGGAATTCTTAATCTGAGGAAACAAACTGAGGGTTGCTGGAGTGGTGGGGGGGTGGGAGGGATGGGGTGGCTGGGTGACAGACATTGGGGAGGGTATGTGCCATGGTGAGCACTGTGAATTGTGCAAGACTGATGAATCACAGACCTGTACCTCTGAAAAAAATAACACATTTTATGTTTAAAAAAAAGAAAAAGAAAAAGATAGTAGGAAGGGAAAAATGAAGGGGGGCAAATCGGAGGGGGAGACAAACCATGAGAGACTGTGGACTCTGAGAAACAAACTGAGGGTTCTAGAGAGGAGGGGGTGGGGGGATGGGTTAGCCTGTGGATGGGTATTAAAGAGGACACATTCTGCATGGAGCACTGGGTGTTATATGCAAAGAATGAATCATGGAACACTACATCAAAAACTAATAATGTAATGTATGGTGATTAACATAATAAAATAAAATAAAATAAAAGAGTATTTCCCTCCCAAACCACTTTTGTGGAGGTTTATAGACAATTAGTAATCCAAAAGCTAACCTTCAAGAGCCTATGGATGAGTCAGTGGTCATGGCCACACCATTCTGCTCACAGTGCCAATGTTTTATAAACTTTAAAGATTCTTTTAATGTGTAACACAACACCCAAACACTCAAAAGTACATGAGGGGCCAAACTGTTATTTTAGTCCAAGCAGAGAAGACAGCTAGGCAGGGCCACATAGGGAGGTGTACCTGTGACAGGGTAACAGCAATCTGGAGCTTGGGGTCAGTTTATGTATGATCAGTGAGGTGGGCTTGGCTAGGTTTGGCCCTGGGTACCTATGGATTGGCTAATTAAAATAATTTTGTGGACTCCTGGGCATAAAGCCTAACATAAGTTATCTAGTACCTGGTCCTGGGATAATTAGCATGGGTGCATAGTAGCCTGCAGTGTGAGAATCAGATAAGGGAAGTGGTTGTGTTGATTAAATATTAGCTACTCAAAAAGTGGAACTAATAAGCCTTTGGCAGGGCGTCAAAACTAGGTCAAGATAGCATTAAAACAAAGAAAGCAAAACAAACAAAAGGCTATATTACAGACACAAAAATGTCGTGAAAGGAAAAGGAAAATAAGTAGAAAGCCTACTCCAGTAGAATGAATGTAGGATATAGTCTATACACATAAAGAATTACAAGACTTCGACAAATTGTATTGCTCCACTGGGGGATGGGGTATTTGGAAGAAAATCATAAGGGGTTTAGATAAAGGAGAAGAACTGATCGGGAAAATTATAGGATTTTTATCCTGGAATTCATGGTATAACTTAATGGCTCAAGTGCCTGAAAGTTAAACTTTAAGAATCTACTAAATAAGTCCTGGTTTCAATAGTGGCCTATAGTTAATGATGAAACTCCAAAGTATCACTCCATACTCTAATGCAAATGGTCCAAAGTTTTAAAGAAAAAAGAATGTTGGAATGAATCTATTATATGAAATCTACTCAACTACCCTTCAGATAGCCTGAAAAAATCCACTCTTTACAAGGAGAAATGCTTTGATGAGGGGCCATTAGAATTCTTGAAAGTCTCTAAGGTTACCGAATTCTGTAAGATGGAGATGATGGTAGGAGATGTAAAATGGTATTGGGTTACTTGACCTCAGTGGGAATGATGGAATTGTTTATAAGTAGAGGCTCAGTGGTAGCTTTTAACTCTTAGATATGATGAAAAAAACTACAGCCATAAGCCACATAGTATGGGTTACTTACTTACTTAATTTGGTCTTCAAGGATGTAGGGTGCTGGGGAATTTATTGGCTGGGGTTTTAGAAATGAGTAAAATTACCAAACTAATATGGTAAACATTGACATATATAATAAGAAAAAGTTTTATAACTGGGAGGGAGAAACCTTACCTGAATTATATAGTGCAGATTCATGCTCTTAACCCATTAAGATACTTGAATCTTCCTTCAAACTCTCTCAAAAGGAAAATAAGTAATAAATCTTGCAGAGATTATTATCTCCTGGCTTTGAACTATTTCTGGAAACTAATGACGTGGGGGACTTATGGAGGTCAGGTGATAAATGGAGTCTGAACCCAAGTCACCTCCAGTACAATCTTAAACTCATTCTATACTTGTTCTTCTCAACCTGAAATATACACAGGGTACAAACATAAGATATAATTGTCAAAATCCCCACACTGGTTCTTCAGTCCATGGAGGGAGGACTGTTATGGTAGAAAGGGCCAAGTAGAAGCCACTGGAATTGCACCTGCCCAACCCTGACTTACTAGAAAACAAAACAAAACAAAGATATCACACCCCTAGAGGAATTATAAAGATTAGTGCCACCATCAATAACTTGAAATATGCAAGAGTGCTAATTCCTACCACATCCCCATTCAATATACCTATTTGGAAAGTGTAAAGCCAGATGTGTCAAGGAGAATGACAGTCGATTATCACCCACATAATTAGGTAGTGATTCCAAGCACAGCTGCATTTCCAGATACGGTATCTCCCCTAGAGAAAATTAACACAGACCCTGACACCTGGTATACAGCTATTGAAATAGAAATGCATTCCCCCCCTATCTCTGCCAGCAAAGGAAAACATAAGCAGTCTGCTGTCACATGATAAATACAAGAGTATACCCTTCCTATCTTTTTCAGGGCTATGTCAACTCCCTAGCTCCCTGCCATAAAATATTCCAGACTAGGGACATGTGCTGTCTTGATACTGTACAGAGTACAACCCTGGCCCATTATATTTCTGGTTGTATGATCATTTCAAAACAGATACACAGGAAGTAGGCAGCATCCTACATCCTTGGTAAAAACAAAGGATGCTAAAGGGTAACAAATAAACCCCTCAATATTCAGGGATCTGTAAAATTGATGAATTTTCTTAGAGTCAAGCGGTCTGGGGCATGTTTTCCAATGCTGCAGAAAGAAAGAAAGAAAGAAAAACTGTGGCACCTCTCAACAACCACCATCAATAAACAGGGACAATACACATAACAAATAAGCACAACAGAATCTTGTTTATAGATTCTGAAGGCAATATATATCACATTTGGCTATCCTGTTTCAATCTACTTCTTGGGTAATTTGAAAGGCTGCTAATTTTGAGCTGGCCCAGAGGAAGAAGGGCTCTGTAACAGATCCAGGTTGCTGTGCAAACTGCCTAGCCACATGGGCATTATGACCCAGAAACCTATTGTTATTGAAAGTGCCTGTGCTAGAGAGATAATTTTCATGGAGCTCTGATAAACCCCAGTGAGTGATCAGGAATCCTAAATCATAGGATTTGGGAATAAGGCCATGACCTTTTCTACTGACAAATTATTCTCCATTTGAAATGTTGTATGGCTCATACTGAAGTTTGCTTGTGAATATGTTACCTTACATGGGAAAAGGACTTTGTACATGTGATTACATTAAGGATCTTGGGATTGAAAAATTATCCTGAATTATCCAGGTGGGCCCAATGGCAACAAGGGTCATAATAAGATGAAGGCAAGAGTTTCAAAGTCAGAAAAATGAGATGACAGAATTAGAGGTCATTGCTGATTTTGAAGATGAAGAATGGTTCCATGAACCAAGGAATGCAGGTACCCTCTAAAAGCTGCAAAAGGTAAGAAAACAGACTATCCCCTAAAGCCTTCAAAAAAAAAAAAAATGCAGTCCTGTCAATACCTAGATTTTTGGAATCCTGATAACTAAAACTGTAAGATTAATTTGTATTATTCAAGCCACTAATAGGAAACAAATACATGAGACAAAATCATGGGCTTGAGTAGTTCCTAAAAGCTTAGGGAAAAAAGCGGGGGGCACCTGGGTGGCTCAGTCAGTTAAGCATCTGACTCTTGATTTCAGCTCGGTCGTAATCCCAGGGTCGTGAGATCAAGCCCCAACTTGGGCTCTGCACTCAGCATGGACTCTGCTTGATATTCTCTCTCTCTCTCTCTTCCTCTGCCCCTCCCCTGACTCGAGGGCATGCATACTCTCTCTCTAAAATAAGTAAATAAATCTTAAAAAAATAAAAAACTACATGCGCAGATGTCATAGATTCCTGCACTAAATCTCCTTTTGCTTTCACTTTTTTTGCTTTGCTTTTGCTTTTCGTCTTTCCTCTAACTTCACACCTGTGGCTTCTGCTCAGAATTAATGGAACAGAAAACAGCAAGAACCTGATTTGTGAATATATCTGCTATCGGTCAAAAGTGAAGGACTTCTTCCCTACGGCCCCACTCAAAAAGAGCTCTAAAAGACAGTGGAGAAAGGAAATTATCTTTATGGATAGATCTTTGAAATTCATAAATAGTATTTAGCACTTTGAGTAGGTGACCAGTGGCAAACAAACAAATAAAACCTAAATATTGGAACATGGTACAAAAAGTCTAGGGGAACAATGATGTATGGATGCATGAACATGGAGTGTGAAGATATTTATGTTGCATATAAATGCTTACCAAAGCATTTAATGCAAAGAAAGTATGCAGTTATCAGATGTATAAGTATACATCTGACCAATAATATAAATACCAGCTTCTTTTTCCACGTTCTCTAGTTTACTCAATGGCCTCATATATAAACCTCTAATGGAAGCAAGGAGAAGGGGACAGGCAGGAGCTCAACAACATGAACTTCTTATCAACACTAATATAGACAGTACCTCTATTGAGTGTGCAACATGCTTTAGCAGGATGCAGTGCTGAATCCACAAGGCATTCCCATTTACCTGGGAAAAATAGCTAGCCACTTGGTGGAAATTTGATTGCACAAATCATCTTTGAAGGAGCATGGGGAGGGAACTTGATTCCACAGCAATTGCCTATCTGTTTCTGTAGATTTCACAAACAACATTTCCTCTGGCCACTGGGTACGTTCTGAAAGAAATGAATGTGGCAATGGATTTACACTCAAAGAATTAACTGATATCCTATGTTCCATCACCTAGAAAAATACTAGCTATTGGAAGGTTGGTAAAACCTCACATTTGAGTGCTTCCAAAACTGAGATGTCATTCTTTAGGATATGGCAACTGCCATAAACCAGCAACTGATATGTCATCTCTTCCATAATCAATGCACAGTACTGGGAACCAAGGGGTTAGGGTACAAATTATATGATTATCTCTAAAAATTATTTGGAGAATTTTTTTCAACCTCACAATTTTTGGCTTGGTTAGCTTAGACATCTTTGAGCCCAACAAAGGAATGTTTTCTCTGAGGAATATAATCAGAATTCTATTAAATTATATATAACTGTCATATATATATATATATATAACTGTCATCTGTCCAGATTGAGAGGCTCACGTTATTCGAATGAACTGAACATGAAGTAAAGGGGAATATGTGCTAGCCGGGGAGATTCATGTCAATCATCAGAAGAAAACTGGTTTCTGCTGAACTATGGAAGACAGCAGGATAGTACCTGGAACCCTCGTTATTTATTCGGGATCCCCATTACTACTTTCTCACTTTATAATCCTGGGTAATAGGAAAACTAGGTAAACTCAAATAAAAAGTAATTCCAAAAGATAAAGGTTAAGTTCACCCCATTGGTTAAAATATTCATTCAACTGAGTGGCTACTTGAGGGAAAGAGAAACAGTAGGAAGTACTAGTAATATAAAGGCATGATTACAATTTCAGTTCTCACCAGCTGAAGTGAAGACTGTACTTTATGAACGAGTATACCACCTTAACACCCTGCCTTATATGGAGAACACTAATCATGTCTAATATATTCAGTTTCAGGTGGAAGTTGAACTGAGTGGACATTGGCAAATGCTGATGTGGTAGCTTCTGGGACTTCAACTTCTCCTGTGTTGTGAAAATTACATTTTAACCAAAATAAAACGTAAGGATGAATGCTGAGGGGGTAACGGAGTAGACTGTTCTAGAGATCTTCCCTTTGTAACTCAATTCATTCTCCATTTTCTGGGAAGCTACCCTGTATGGACCACACGGGATCCCCTGTTAGCTAGCATCTGAAGCCTAGAACACTGGGAACACTAGGAGATCTAGCAGACATTGAAAAGTAAGTCAGTGGTATTCATCGTCTTGGCTCACAGCTTTAGTAGATGCTGTAGGCATGCTGTGACCCTACAAGAAACCTCAACTTCTCAAAAGGCAGGTCTCTCCTAAAGCTACTTGCCCTGGTTTCCAGTACCCTTGCTGTCTTGTAGCACTTTAAGGGCCCTGGGTAATTACAGCACCCCAGGTCCTACACTTTCCTTTTTGGTTTCCCTATACTATTGCCATGCCATAGTCCCTTTACTAAACTCTTCTCAAAATCTGCTAGTTTGAGTTAGCTCCCTTTTCTGCCAGAATGCTGACTGATAAATTTCTCTACAACATGCCAGGCACTATCCACGTGTTAATGCAGCTGGATACAACAGGGAAATAATTTTAAAATTATGCTCTATTCTTCAACTGATAAAATGTCTGCATTTCAGAGGTGCTAGCATTTTTTCTCTGCAAGGTGGAAAGGCAACAAAAGCACACAAACTTGAACAAAGCTCAGTCAAACCATTATCTTGCTACACATGAATAGAGGAAACATCAACTTGTTCTTAGACAAGCCTAGCAGCTATGAATGGGTTAAAACACAAATACATCAGAAATACATGTTTAGTACCATCTTCAGAGAGAGAAAAAATAGTTCAAATAGTTCACAATTTGTGTCCTATTTAAATAAACATTTCTTTTTTTTCAAAATGTTATTTTAACTTCCCGATATTAGAAAGCCCAGAGATTCACTCACAGTGAATGTCACAACGTTGGTACCCTAGAAACTTGCTATGAACAAAAAAGTACCCCATATGTGGACTAACAGCTTATGTTTCATGATATCATTGAATATTTACTATATGAGTATTTTCTTTGCTTGTTGTAAATTATATTGAGAACAAGAACAACTTGTACTGTTAAAAAATCTGGTTTGAGGTGATTCATTTCAGAAGTATGAAAACATTTCAACAAGATGCTCAAAAGTGACTTGAGAAAATTTGGACAGGTGATCAGAAGATTCATAGTAGTTCGTAGTTTCTTCTAATATGCAGGTGAGAGATAATTTAAAAGAATATTTTAAGATGCACTATGATGTTGATCTCTGTCAGAACAAGTGACAGAAATATCAAGCATGTTAACAGTACAAAAATCAGCTTAAGGTATGCGCAGGAGCTTCTAAGAACTATGAAGAGAGTTTCTAGGAAGGCTTGCAGAAATTCACAATGATGCTGAGTTTTGGAAAAGGTTTGAATTAGCTTCTTTTTTTTTCAGAGTACAAGAGAAGATAGTGTATTTTTGAAATAATACTCCATATTTAGATGCAGAAGTGTTAAATTGTCCAACATTCAGAGAAGATAATTCTCCAGTTACGACTAGAGAGGGGTCAGCCTGTGGAGTAAAGGTGGGCTTAAAAGGGGAGAGTTAAACAGAGATAGGCTTGTTGAGGAATTGTGTATTTAAGACAAAGAGTGTGAAAATCATACTGAAATACTGAGGTCTGTGTAATAATTTTAATAACAGGACTGGCATAATTAGTGTAGAATTTAGCCAATTTCCTCATAGCAAGAGCAGATATATATGAAGGGGCTGGAAAGTGTAGGGTACACTAGAAAACTTTTATACTAATAAAGGGCAGAGTGCGGAGATGAATCCAAGAGTAGCATATACAGTGACCTAAACTCAGTAGCAGATATGTATGGGGAGATCATGAGAGTCGGTAACAACGAATGATCTCTGGTTTCTGGCTTGTGGGATGAGTTGATGCTAGTACTAGTCAGTAAGATAGGAAACACTGTGAAGGAACAGATTCCTGAGAAAAGTGTAATTTGAGCTTCATTAGGCTTAAATTTAAAAGTATAATTCAAGTTTTAATTAAGCTTAAATGTATTAGGCTTAAATAGTGTAGAGTCATTTAAAAAAGATGTTGAAAGGAAATGAAAATGCAGGTTGGGGGACAGAAGGTGCTGGCGCTGGTTGGGCTGTTCTGTGCATATGTATCCCTCCCCCACCCCCACCCCCACCCCCCAGCTGATACAGCTGTGTATCAGCACATGCTGTTTACTGCTGTCTAAGGGTTAGCACAGCTTCCTGCTCTTTGCCTTTGACAGGATTAGGAGCAAAGGGGAAAGGTGGTACTTGGGCTACATTTGTTTCCCCTTCTCAGATGCCTGGGCCTATGTGCATCCACTAGTTTAAAAAAGCAATAAATGACAGTATTTGGTTGCTTTAAAGGGAAAAAGAGGGTTAGGTATGGGTTCTGGTTTAGTCGGTCAATAGTAACTCTCAGTGGATAGTAAACATAAATCTAAATATATCAATAGTTTGTATCAATGTAAATAGGGTAAACCGATCCACTAATTGACATCCAGCTTCAGATTCAACTGCCTGCTTTTTTTTAAGAGTAGCAATAGCTAGAATGCACATCTAAAACAGGATGCCACAGAAATGCTGAACATAGGGCAATGAAAAATGATACCATGTAAAATACAGATCCTGCATAGAGGCACTAAATATTAGATCACCATGTTTTAATATGAAGTCCATTGGTAGAGATTAAAGGAATTTAGTAATTAATTAATAAGATGGATTTCATAATTATTTTAATGATTAAATAATCAATTACTTTTTAATTAACTGGAGTTTAATAACAAAATAATTGTCAATTAATAACAGTATTAATATGAAGTTAATGAATTAAAAGAAACAATCCACTAAGAAATTATAGCAATCAATTATATCATTGTATAAATATTGCAAACTAGGTCTCTGAAATACACAAAGCAAAGTTTCATGTATCCTCCTTTATTTTGAGGAGTTTAAGGAAACATTATATCAATCAATATCTCTGATGAGAGAAAATGTTCACAATAACATTAAATAAACAGTACTAATAATTTTAAACACTCTGCTAAGGTCAAAATAAATGAATCTAGGATTCCTGGGGTTCAGACTTAAGAGAATGACCATAAAGTCAGTGAAGAAACTTAGGAATGAAAAGTCACAGAAACTAAGATGTATCTTGCTCCAAATATTGCCTCCAATATCTAGGAATTAAATACTGAGTATCTATGCAGGATCATTCTGATTGGAGAAGTAGAGCAGAGACCCTTAAACAAATGACTAAATAAAACAACTGTGTTAACAAGGTGTCATAGAAACGTATTTATATCTAGGACTCAGTTAGAAGGAAGCCTATCCTATGAAAAGATGAAGCTGGATGACTTTTATAGGAATTCCCAAGTTTTCCTCCAAATTGAGGAATTAATGTAAAGCCTCATTCCATATTGTTCAAAATCCCGGAATTACTAGCAGAAGTACGCCTTTAAAAAGTTCTGTATTAACACATGCTGATTGGATTAAGGATTTAAATATGAAAAACAAACATTTTCTAAAGTATAGAAGAAAATACATGATTATTATGATAACCTCAAGTCTATGGTAGCTTATTTGAACACAAAATATACAGTCTACATTTGAAAAGATTAGAATATTTAACTATATTTAAATAATAAAAGGACTATGTCAACAAAATCGAAGACAGCTATCCCATAAAATTGATGATATTTTAGGTTCATGTACCTGTGAAAATATTAGTATCTTTTTTTTAAAGATTTTATCTTATTTATTTGAGAGAGAGAGAGAGAGAGAACACAAGAAGGGGGAGGGTCAGAGGGAAAGGCAGACTCTCTGCTGAGTTGGAAGCTGAATGTGGGGCTCAATCCTGGGACTCCAGGATCATGACCTGAGCCGAAGGCAGCCCTTTGACCAACTGAGCCACCCAGGCGCCCCAGATTAGCATTTCTAATGTATAAAAACTACAAACTAAAACTAAAGGGTTTAATTTAAATACAAATTTAAAAATTTACAGTAGAGATACCCTGAATTTCCAATAATCAATTTAGAATCAATGATTAAATGCGCTAGTAATCAAGAAACTGCAAATTAATACACACTATGTGATAGATACTATTTTACATTAACCAAAGGATACACTGTAAGTCTGACAATACTAATTATTCAAGACGTGTAAAAATAGGAACTTTAGTAAACTATTGAATAAAATTTGTAGTAAGTTTCCAAATTTTAGAATACAGAAAGAGTAGCAATTTCACCTCTGCCACATACTCTAGAAATAGTGTACCACATATTCACAAGGAAGTAAATATTAGAATATACACAGTAGAAATATTTTTTGCTAATTGTGAAAATCTTGGTAAAACCTATCAACAATAAGAGAAATGATGTTAAGGTCTATTAATATAATGTAAACTTTACATCAGTAAAAAATGAATATAAAAGTTCTTAGTGAGGCATAATGATTACAGCACATAAATAGGTCCAAAATATATTCAGAAAATAAACAAGTTTTTAAAAGAAAAAAGCCAACTCAAAATTGTATGCAAAGCAAAAAATCTTCATGTTACAATGCAAATACTTTTTCTTAGTATAGGAGAGCATCCGTCATCATCTCAGATACACACACACACACACACACACACACATATACCCATAGTAAATAGAGTAAAACAAAATACAGTGAAGTCTACAAGGAATGTGTGGGTTGTATGGATGATTATTCTTTAATCAACCAAAACAACATAAAGATTTATTGCTAATAAACTTAAAAAATCAGAAAAGGTGGAGTCAGAAAAAAATACTCAATCCAAAAGAAAGAAGATGAAGAGAAAGGGGGCACAAAGGATGGGTGAGATAAATATAAACAATTATTAAGATTGTAGATTTAAACCAAATGATATCAATAATCCTCTTATATATAAATATTTTTAACATACCCAATTAAAGGCACAGATTGATTGGTTAAAAAAAAAATCAAGATTAGACTGTATGCTGACTAAAGAACACCAATTTTAAATATAAAGACTCCCCATGTTAAAAATAAAAGAAAGCGAAAACAGGACCATGTTGACTAGTCAAGTCAAAGCTGCAATGACTATACTAATAGCATAAAAAGTCTACTTCAGTTAAGAAAATATTAATAAAGATAAAGAGAATAATTTCACAATGTCAAAGTGGTCAAATTTTCCAGACAACTCAACAATCCCAGGCATTTAGGAACATAATTACAGAATTACGAACATAACTATAGAATTTCAAATTATAACATCCAAATGGCCAACAGACACATGGAAAAGTGCTCAACATCGCTCAGCATCAGGGAAATCCACATCAAACCCTCAATGAGCTATCACCTCACACCAGTCAGAACGACTAAAATGAACAAGTCAGGAAATGACAGATGTTGGCGAGGATGCAGAGAAAGGGGAACCCTCCCACACGGTTGGTGGGAATGCAAGCTAGTGCAGCCACTCTGGAAAACAGTACGGAGGTTCCTCAAAAAGTTGAAAATAGAGCTACCCTACATCCCAGCAGTTGTACCACTGGGTACTTACCCCAAAGATACAAATGTGGTGATCCGAAGGGGTACGTGCACCTCAATGTTTATAGCAGCAATGTCCACAGTAGCCAAACTATGGAAAAAGCCTAGATGTCCATCAACAGATGAATGGATAAAGAAGATGTGGTATATATATACAACGGAATATTATGCAGCCATCAAAAAAAAGGAAACCTTGCCATTTGCAATGACATGGATAGAACTAGAGGGTATTATGCTAAGCGAAATAAGTCAATCAGAGAAAGATAAGTATCATATTATCTCACTGATATGAGGAATTTGAAAAATAAGACAGAGGATCATAGGGTAAGGGATGAAAAATGAAACAAGAAGAAACCAGAGAGGGAGACAAACCGTAAGAGTCTTAATCTCAGGAAACAAACTGAGGATTGCTGGAGTGGTGGGGGGTGGGAGGGATGGGGTGGCTAGGTGATGGACATTGGGGAGGGTATGTGCTAAGGTGAGCACTGTGAATTGTGTAAGACTGATGAATCACAGACCTGTACCCTTGAAACAAATAATACATTATATGTTAATTTAAAAAAATTAAAAATAAAAATAAAATATGTAAAAAAATGATATAGCTGCTAGAAGAAATCAACAAGTCCACAAGGTATCAATGCTCCTTTCCCCAATAACTGTTAAAAAAGGAGACAGAAAAATCAGCAAGAATACAGACGACCTTAACAACACTATTAACCAGCTTGACCTAATTAAATTATTTAGAACAGTTTGGCCCAAAACAAAATTCAGTTTATTTTCAAGTACACTCAGAACAATTACCAAGATAAAACATATCTGGGGTGTTAAAAGAGGTCTCATTATATATAAAATGATGCAGATATTGCAACGTATGTTCTCTAACCACTACACAAATTAGAAATCATTAAAGGGACAATATATGGAAAATGCCCCAATATTGGGAAATTAAATAGCAGCCTTTAAATAACTCCTCGGTCCAAGAAGAAATCAAAAAGAGAAATTGGAATGTATTTTGAACTGAATTAAAATGAAAACACAATAAATCAAAGTTTGAGGGATTCCACTAACGCAGCACATAAGGGGAAATTTAAGATAATAAACCCCTACATTAGGACAAAAAGAAAGTTTTCATATCAATGATCTCTGCACAAAATTAAAAAAAAGAGAGAAAATAGAGCAAATTTAACCCAAAACAGAAAGGAAATAATAAATATCATCAAAGCACAAATCTATAAAATTAAAAAATTGATAATTCAGATTTTACCAAAATTAACAATTACTCATTGAAAAACAAAGAATGAAAATGCAAAAATCAGACTTGGAGAAAATATTTGGAAATTGCATATCTAATAAAATATTCAGCATATAAAAGCAAGTATCAAATCTCAATTAGAAGAAACAAAATTAAATGTGAGTATAATGTTTGAACTTAAATTTCAGCAAAGATGATAAAGAACAAACATGCACCTGCAAAGATACTAAACTACATTAATCGTTGGGGAGATGCAAATATAATACACAGTGAGATATTACCATCCATCTTTAGAAAGTCTGAAGTTAAAAAGGCTGATTATAGCAAGAGTTGGTGACAATAAAGAACAGTCCTTCTGTTGGGTCTGTAAAAGGGAACAGCCAATTTGGAAAATAGTTTTGGCAGTTTCTCGTAAGATTAAATAAACACTTCCCACATGACCTAACTATTTCATTTCTAGGTATTCACCCAAGAGTAATGAATGCGTATGTCCACACAAAGATTTATACAGTAATGTCTTACAGCAATTCAATTTGGGTAAGGTAATAACCAAAAATTAGGAAACAACAAATAGCCATCAATAGGTGAATGAAAAAGCATATTGTTTTCTATCCATGCTACAGATTGCTAGTCAGGAAGAGCCCTATAACACGCAATAACATGATCAATTCTCAAAATACGTATGCTACGAACAAAGATGTGCATATGTGTGTATCCATTTATGTAAGTTCCAGAAAATGCAATTCAGTCTAGAATGAGAGAAAGCACTCCAGTCATAGAGGCAGTTTGTTGGGGTGGAGAAGGTGCAAGGGACAACAAAAAGGGAACAAAGGAAGTTTTGGTGGTGAAGAAAAGATTTAGTATCTTTATTGCTGCAACAGCTTTACAGATGTATACATATGCCAAAATACAGCAAACTGTACACTTTAAACATAAATGCTTTATTGTATGTCAATTATACTTCAATAAAGTTCTTAAAAAGTATTGCAAAAAGGCACTAGGCTTTGCAGGTAAATTTTTACCAAACATTCATATACAGATAATGGCAATAATATAAATCTCTAATAGAAAATGAAGAGGAAAGAAATATGTTCAACTTATTTTGGTGAACCTAAATTATACCAAAATGGGACACAAAATGAAATATAGCATAATCATATTCCAACCATCTAATCCCGTATTTTAATAACATTTAGTTAAGACATTGTGTCACCTATGAGTGATGTGTTTCAATAGACAACACATCAAAAAGCAGTCAATTTGAAGAAAGCATAGAGTCAAGAAAATGCTGAACACATGGCCTATTCTGAAGTGATAATCACTCATATTATCATTGCAGTCAAAAGGTGAGGACCATGTAATCACACGGAATACAAACACACATTGTGGTTGAAAGTTTTTTATGTACAGTATTCTCATAATTGCTTCCTTCCCCAGCCCAGGAAGTAAAATATAGAATAGGAAGATGGACCTATGTAACAATTCATAGACAGGCATTTGTTAATCATTACAATTACCCCCCTTTGTTTTTGAATATAAGCTATGTAACTTCTTCTTCACACTAAAACACTTTATTGCATTGGGGAGACCAAAAGAATGGGGAAACAATCAATCATATTATATACTCACTCAAATGTACCTGAGTTGGAAGTAAGACACTAAAATAAAGTGAAACAAGCTGAGAAAAATACTCCTTAGCATCACCGGGAGGAAGAGAGATCTTGTGGGGGATTAAATTGTTAAAAAAAAAAAAAAAAAAAGTTAAAATAATCTATCCATCAAATGAAGCAGTCTTGTAATTTCACCCACACTTCAACTCATTCAAAATGGAAAATAACCAAAATGCCCACTAACACACAAATGGATAAGTAAATTTTGATATACCCATGCAATTGATATTATTATATTAATATCAGCATATTAGTTGATTAGCATATTAGTTGAGAGTATATTATATTGATTGATATTAGTATATTAGTTCACACAACACCATGAATTTCAAAAAAAGGTATGTTGAAGTGTAGGAAGCCACATACAAAATAGTATATTCTGTATGATTCTGTTTATTTTCACAAAGTGGCATAATTAATATTTATAGAAATCAGGAGAGTGGTTTACTAAGATAGGAGTAGGAGACCATAAGGCATATGAGGAAATATAAAGGGATGCTGGAAATATTCTATGCCTTGATATGGGTAGTAAGGGTTACTGGGTATAGAATTATTGAAATGTACACATAAGATTAATTTTATGCACTTTACTAAATAGAAGCTAACCCTCACAAAAAGAAGACCAACTGTTTTCTAGTGGAAGAATACAGTATGACCATGGATTAAAAGTTTTAATATAAAAATATCAACAGTTCATAAGCATATCCCACTAAATAACTGGGAACATTTTTAATGGTATTATTTGTCATTGCGTTTTCTGTGCCTATTTAATTTTATTTATTTTTGGCATAGTCCCAAAGAAAGTAACCCATCAAATATGTCAGCATTCAGTGTTTTCTCTGTAATCTGATGCTACAGAAGCCTAAGATTAGGTATGAGGAGATGGTGTTTGCCTATAAATGTGTGGGAGCACATTTTATTCCCACAAAATAACCTATAGATTCAATCAAATCCCCCCAAATATTCCAACAGGCTTTTTGGTAAAATTTAACAAAATGATTTTCAAGATGTATGAAAAACAATAAATTGACTTAAAATAAATATGGAACTGCTTAGGGCCATAGCCAAAACAGTCTTGAAGAAAAACTAAGGGATTTATACTGCCAATTAAGCATCAATAATTAAAATAATGTGATAAATAAGTAGTTTAGATGAAATGGACCATTGGACCTAAAAAGATAATCCATAAATAAATACAAATATGGTCATCAAATTTAGGATGAAATTCTTCTGAAAAACAATGGAAGTTTTTCCTTTCATAAATGGTGATGAATTGGATACCTTTATTACAAAAAAAAAAAAAGAAATTATGACTTTCATGTTACCTAAAAACAGTAATAATCAATTCCAGATGGATCATATACTTAAAATGTATTCATGAACTTGGAATAGTTAAAATTCCATTAAAGAGTAAATTTAGAGGAGAACACTGATAAACTGAACTTCGTTAACATTAAGAATGTTCATTAAAATGCACCATTAGAAGAACGTAAAGGCAACTCACAACAAAGGAGGAGATATCTGCAATACAGACATCTGCATTTTTATTCATAACATGCAAGTCAACTCCCATGAATACTTAAGAAGCAAACAACCAAACAAATTAAAAATGACAGAAAGACTTGATTATGGATAGTATTTTACAAAAGATAATTATAAATCCTAAAATCATTTGTTTTAATTAAAAAAAAAATCTGCTTTCTTTGACAAATAACCTTGAGGTTAAATCCTTTTGTCTCTGAAATGGAGAGCAAGCACTGGGTTTAATGTATTTGGTACAGGCTTTTCCCTATCATACTCAGATCTTATCATGTAGCTTTAAAATCACATAGGAGCACAAGAAGTATTTTTTTTTAAGTTTTTATTTAAATTCCAGCTAACATACAGTGTAATATTAGTTTCAGGTAGACAAAATAGTGGTTCAACACTTGTATGTATCACCCAGTCCTTCCTGAGGTTAGATAGACCCTCTCCTGCTGGCCCTGAAGAAGCAAACAGCCATGCTGTGAACTGCCTGTGGAAAAGGGCAGCCTTGGAGCTGAAGGCCTCAGTCCTATAATGAAAAGGAACTGAATTCTGCCAATAACCTGAATGAACTTGGAAGAGGATTCCAAGCCTCAAAAGAGAGCACAGCTAGGCTGACACTGTCCAGCTTTGAATGCGGCCTTGTGAGACCCTGAGCGGAGCACCTGGCTAAGCTGTGGGACCCCTGACCCACAGAAAGTGTGAGGACAATGTGTGCCACTCTAAGTCACTATGTTTGGGGTAATTTGTTACACAGCAATAGAAAATTAATACAAATTCTCTATCTGCTTAAAGCCTTGTCGAATGCAGTTTAAAAATGCGGTGTGCCTGAGTGCATATGCTAGAGAGAGAGAATTTAAATTCTAAAAAATGGCCCCATGATTTCTGGATCATAATGGAAAATATGGACCATCATTCATTCAACAAATATTGACTGAGCACCTACTTACTATAGGCAAGGCAGTAGACCAGGAATTTAATCAGGATTAGAAACCAAAACTGGAAATTTGTTACTGCTACTACCTAAGAAAATTAAAGGGAAAATGTATAATGTTGAAATTATAAGGCCTCCTTGAAACCAAGAAACAGACTCTTAACTACAGAGAACAAACTGTGGGTTACCAGGTGGGTGGGGGGGATGGGTGAAACAGGTGATGGGAATTAAGGAGCGCACTTGATGTGATGGAGCCAAGATGTCCATCAACAGATGAATGGATAAAGAAGATGTGGTGTATATATACAATGGATATTATGCAGCCATCAAAAAAAAAAAAAAAAAAAAAGGAAACCTTGCCATTTGCAACAACGTGGATGGAACTGGAGGGTATTATGCTAAGCGAAATAAGTCAATCAGAGAAAGTCATGTATCATATGATCTCACTGATATGAGGAAATCTTAATCTCAGGAAACAAACAAGAAGTATTTATTGACTTGAGGTGAGACATTAACTTGTGCACATACTAAAATGTTTTAAGTACTCCCATTTATATTTGATTTTTTTCACTTTTCACTTGGATTTTCAGTAATTATACAGAGAAAACTGCACTTATGTTAGAATTTAAGGCAACAGTTGATCACCTTCATAATCTCTCTTTTTTTTTAAAGATTTCATTTATTTATTTGAGAAAGAGAGAGCACAAGCAGGGGGAGGGGCAGAGGGAGAGGGAGAAGCAGACTCCCTGCTGAGCTGGATCCCAGGACCCTGGGATCATTACCTGAGCCAAAGGCAGCTGCCCAACCAACTGAGCCACCCAGGTGCCCCAACTTTCATAATCTCTTTTGGATATTTTTTTGCATTTTTCAGGATACCTAATACTATAGAAATGTAGATAATAACCTATATATTTAACTCAAAGACAGATGGCGAACAAAGTCTTAATTCTAAAATTGTATTTGCACTTTGGAAAAAGAGAATTAATCCAAGAAGGTATAGCTTACTGAAAGAACTGGGAAAAAGGTTTTAAAATATACAGTTGGTGAATACAGAAGTTAATATAAATAATAGGCAAATTATGAGTGGCTTAGAAATTAGTGATTCTTCATACCAAATAAATTCAATGTGGAAAGGATATACTTCTCCATGTTAATAACCATGACTCCAAAGTAGTAGGGATTTTTTTTTTTTTTAATATGATGCCAGCTTTCTGTCATGCCTCCTTTCTGATTTTTACTTGGGGTTAATAGCTTTCTGAAAAAGCTATATACATTGAATTAAGCTGCACAGTTTGAGAAAAGAGATGATGTGTTTGACAGTGCATATATGGATATCTAATTTTTGGATTATGACATCATGAAACAGTAGACCACCAACATAACTTTGAAACGTGAAAGTGGCAGAGAGCTCCAAGGAAAGGTACACTGCCTGCTACAGCCTATGAAATATGTATTAACAGAGGAGTTTTCTACTGAAGATGAAATTTATAAAGAGTCTTTCATTCTCTGCCATAAGAAAACCTCATATATCACTATTCAAAAAGGAAGAGGAAGAGTTCACTGGAATTGCATAATAAAATGTCAGTACTGGTTGGTGATTAAAAACACCATCTAAATTCTATTTGGGCAGGGCACTGGAGAATCCAGATCAAATAGGCCATGTAACAAGAGAGTAGACTAAATGTCACAAAGTTCCATAGTGACAGATTAGATAAGTGCCAGAGAAATATATAGGCCTGAAACAAGAATTACTAAGCAGACATCTTCAAACATGCTTCATAAGCATTATTCTACATAAGTAGGAACATTTTAAATGGTGATATTTATCATTAACATGTTTGTAGGATCTTTTAAATTTTATTTAATTTTTGGCATATCTCAAAGCATGAACCCTATCAGATATTCCAGTACTCAACAATTTCTCTTGAATATGATGTTAAAGAGGCTCCACCTAGATGTGAGAATATGGTATTTCCCTATAAATTTGATGCCTTCCATTCTGAAATGCCTTTTCATTTATCCTACTTTTTGTCTTTTGTTGGCTTTAATACTGTTCTCCAGAAGTCTAGTTTTACAATGGAATTCCATTAATAAATAATTTAGCATACATTCATATAAGAACTTAGAATTTTGAAGATGTTAGGGGATAACCGAACAGAATTATTTGACTAGGGACAGCCATTTTTGAAGATGAAAGAGAGGAAATTTACAATAAGAGAAATACATTTGGCCACGATTTCCCCACTAGTCTATGCAAACTCAGAATGACCTTAAATTCTTCACGCCTATTCCACTCAGAAGTAAAACAAGTGATTTATTTTTAATGTATACATCTGAACTCAGGTATTTCCTTTTTTTTTGTTGCTCTCTGTTGCACTGTTGCCCAATACACCAACTCATGGTGTTTATGCACCATTAACTTGATAAAACAAAATACGTAACGCCATGACCTACTGTCACTGTATTTTGTGAGTAGAGCTAATAATGATTTTCATTCTTTTTATTGGAGTAATAGGAGTAAAGTGCACTAATTTTAACACTGAAATTTTTATTTTGCATAGATCCATGGGACCAATAAGGGGGGAGGGGAAGGTAAAAAAATAATTGCAGGATCACAGATGATTGCCTCTTGCATCCAAGTCAATACTCCCCTCAAGTTAACATATATCCTGGCTTCTCTCAAAATGGATTTTTTTTTTTTAAGATTTTATTTATTTATTTGAGAGAGAGAGACATAGCAAGAGAGGGAACACAAGCAGGGGGAGTAGGAGAGGGAGAAGCAGGCTTCCCTGCGGAGCAGGGAGCCCGATGCGGGGCTCGATCCCAGGACCCTGGGATTAGGACCTGAGCTGAAGGCAGATGCTTAACGACGGAGCCACCCAGGCACCCCAAAATGGATTTATTTTTGTCCTTGAACTCATGTTAATTGAATTGAAGAGTATATAATCTGTGGTTATTTCATTTTACAAGCTTCTATGAAATGTATTTCATTCTATGTAACTCTAATTTTGTTTTAATTTGCCATGTAGTATTCTTTCATTGAATATATAAAACTATTTCATTATTATCTTTTTTTAATTTTCTTTTTTCTTCCAGAACAAGTAAGCTTTATTTTCTTAAGTTTTTATTTAAATTCCAGTTAGCTAACATAAAAATTGAGTAGGTAATACACACTGCCCATATACTCCCTCCCTGCTTTGTCCTCATATTTCCCATTACTAATGCCTTGCACCAGTATGGTACATTTGCTGCAATTGATGAGCCAATATTAATATGTTCCTATTGACTAAAGTCCATAGTTTATATGAAAGTTCTTTATGTTGCGCAGTTTCATGGGTTTTGGCAAAATGTCATGTATCCAGCATTTACAGTATCACACAGAAGAGATTCACTGGCCTAAACGTTCTCTGTGCTCCATGTGTTCATCTGTCTCTCCCTTTCCCCAAACCCCTGGTAGACACTGATATTTTTGCTTTCTCTCTACTGTTGCCTTTCCAGTATGTTATATAGTTGGAACACTATAATATATAGCTTTTCAAACTGGTTCCTTTCACCTAGCAGTATTCATTCAAGTTTCCTCTGTGTTATTTGTGGCTTGATAGCTCATTTCTATCTATGGCTGAATAAGAGTCCATTGCCTAGATACATCACAGTGTGTTTATCCACTCATGCCTTGAAGGGTATCTTGGTTGTTTCCATTTTTATTGAAATTATGAATAAAGGTGCTACAAACATTCATGGGAAAGTTTTTCTGTAGAAATGAGTTAGATAAACATTTAGGATGTGATTGTTGGATCATATAGTAAGGCTATACTTAGCTTGCAAGAACTACCAACTGTCGTGTGAAGTGAGTGTATTGTTTTGAATTTCTATCAGAAATGAATGAGAATTCCTGCTGCTCCACAAACACCAGCATTTCACTTGTTAGTTGGATTTTAGCCATTGTAATATCTCACTTCTGTATGATCTGCAATCACCTAATGACATATGATACTGAGTATCTTTCCATATATTAATTTTTCATCTGTGATCTTCCTGACGAGGTGTCAGACCAAATCTTTTTTCTACTTTATTGAGTGTTTTCCTTGTTGTTTAATTTTAAGAGTTTCATGCATATTTTGGATACAAGTCTTGTAAAAGACATGTTTTGTAAATGTATTTTCTTAGTCTGTGACTCCTCTTTTCATTCCCTTAATTCTGTGTTTAATCAAAGGAAGGAAGGAAGGATGGAGGGAGGAGTAAGGGAGGGAGGGGAGGGGGGGAGGGAGGGAGGAGGGGAGACAAAAAGAGAGAAAGAATCCAACTTGGGGCACCTGGGTGGCTCAGTCCTTAAGCATCTGCCTTCGGCTCAGGTCATGATCCTAGGGTCCTGGGATCGAGCCCCACGTCGGGCTCCCTGCTCCGCGGGGAACCCTGCTTCTCTCTCTCCCACTCCCCCTGCTTGTGTTCCTTCTCTCGCTGTCTCTGTCAAATAAATAAAATCTTAAAAAAAGAAAGAAGGAAAGGAAAGGAAAGAAAGAAAGAAAGAAAGAAAGAAAGAAAGAAAGAAAGAAAGAAAGAAAGAAAGAAAGAAAGAAAGAAAGAAAGAAAGAAAGAAAAGAAAAGAAAAGAAAAGAAAAGAAAAGAAAAGAAAAGAAAAGAAAAGAAAAGAAAAGAAAAGAAAAGAAAAGAAAAGAAAAGAAAAGAAAAAAGAAAAGAAAAGAAAAGAAAGAATCAATCCAACTTATCTTTTTTTTTCCCCCTTTCATGGATTGTGCTTTTGGTGTTGCATCTTAAAACTCATCATCGGGGAGCCTGGGTGGCTCAGTTGGTTAAGTGACTGCCTTCGGCTCAGGTCATGATCCTGGAGTCCCGGGATCGAGTCCCGCATCGGGCTCCCTGCTCGGCAGGGGGTCTGCTTCTCCCTCTGACCCTCTCCCCTCTGGTGCTCTCTGTCTCTCATTCTCTCTCTCAAATAAATAAATAAAATCTTAAAAAAAAAAAAAAAAACTCATCAAAGCCAATTTTTGAAATGTTTTTAGTATACTTTTCAATGCTTTACCTTCCACTGAATCTTTACATTACAAAATCCTTTTTTGTAAGATGTAAAGAGATTCTTTCCTCCTATTTTTCTGCCCATCTTTTCTGCTTATCTCCTATTTGAAATTTGTGTTAGTGAGCTATTGCAGTCCACTCTGTTGGTCACAATGATTTATATACACCCCCCCACCCCCACCCCGCCGGCCACTTTCAAAATACATTCTCCTCTTCCCCAAACCACAACATTTTCATCCAGTTGTGAATCTGACTAAACACTAAGAATCTTAGTATCTTGATCAGTTTTGATTCTGGTTCTTTTGTTCTGGAAAACTGTGACATAAAAAGAGAATTTCTCTGTCCCCACACATCCAACAAACAGTGGTGAAATGGAACAGGCAAACTGCAAGCAGCAGCTCCACTTAAAAACGGAAAGACTGTAAGATACATAACAATCAGGTATAGTGACTCAAGCAGTCACTTCTGTCCACTGGGCAAAACTAGAAGTAAGAAAAGTTTCTTAAACAGGTGTCAGTTCTGCTTCTTAGGATTGGCTCCATGGTTCATCTTTCCCCTTCACACATGCTTTTAACTCCTGAGGTACAGTTTCATTGTTATACTATCCAGTCATTTTTCATGAGAGCTTTGAAATATATACACTATGGCATCTGGGAATTTCCTCAATCTATTTCTTGCTGCTTAACAGAAAGATAGGAGACTGAATGCCTTTTTGCATTTCATAGAGTTTCTTTTAACTAAGACCACTGACACTTTTTTCCTCTAAAGCTTTCTCTCATGAACATTGTCTTTGTCTCTGTATTCATTTACTTCTCATATGTCAAAACCACATCCATGATGATCAAACTTTTCTGAGAACATGTCCTTAAGCTTTCTAAAAATATTCAAGAAAAGATCTACCAGGTAACATCTTAAACATTATAGCTTCAGAAATTATAGTAAAAGGAGTTATAGATACCCTTTGCCCCATAAAAATAACAATTTCACTGACATACAACTTAAGCTTTTGTTTTCGCTCACACATTTGCCACTTAGCTGGGGTTCAACTGATGTGTGCTGAACTTCATACAGATGCTGGTTTGCTTTAGGCCTGGTATATGTAGGACTCATTCAAATAGCAGACATGAGGCATATTTATCGTAGCAGGGGTCAGAAGTTCTCAGATAAATGAAATACACTATTTCTTATGATCTATGCTTGCAACCTGTACATTTTACTTCTGTCCCATTCTATTGGCTTAAAAAAACAAGCAACACCTGAGCAAGCTGCTCATCACTGGAGCAGGTAATGCACTCTTATCTGTAGTGGACTGATCTGAAGACACATGGGAAGAGATTGATGCAAGGAGGAGTAAATAATAATGAGCAATAATGAAATATGCCATGGAGCAGTGGGTACATTTCCCCTTAATACACTCATGGGTTCAAATCTACCATATAAGTTCTTGTTCCATTTTATCCTTTCTGAGATTTGTTCTTTTTCTTTCCTTTCATGACCATTGTGAATTAAGAAATTTTCTTTTATTGTCCCGTTTTCTCTATTAACATGTTAATTATACATTACTTTTAGCTATTATTGAAGAGATTACACCCTGAGTCCTTGACTTTTGGTACTAAATCTTAAATTAGTTCTTTTACCACCTCTCATACAAAGCCTCGCTCTTCCAGCCAAGTAATTCAAGAAACATAATACCCTGTACTCATTTACTCCCTTCTCACCAATTATGCTATCATTGTCATACCTTTTAATAAAATAATTTTTTTTTTAAGATTTTATTTATTTATTTGACAGAGACATAGCAAGAGCAGGGACACAAGCAGGGAGAGTGGGAGAGGGAGAAGCAGGCTTCCCACAGAGCAGGGAGCCCGATGCGGGGCTCCATCCCAGGACTCTGGGATCATGACCTGAGCCGAAGGCAGACGCTTAATGACTGAGCCACCCAGGCGCCCTACAATAAATATTTTTAATCCACCAACATAGCTTTATTATTTAACAGTTAGTTGTATTTAAATGTATCCATGTATTTTATCTTTCCTATGCTTTTCACTACGTCCTGTTGGTCAGCAATGTGATATACATTTACTTTTGCCTAAAGAACTTTCTTCAATATTTCATTTAGGATTGCTTTCCTGATATGTTCTTATGGTCTAGTCATGACTCTCTTTACTGTTACTTGTAAAGGATATTTTCATTTGTTACAAAATTCTGGTTTGGTATTTGTTTTTTAAGTATGCTAAAAACTTCATTTTATTGTCTTCTTACTTACATCATTTAATGTTGAAAAGTAGGATACTGCTACTTTTACGGTAACATGTCTTGCTTCCTCTAGCTGGTAATTAAGATTTCCTCTTTGCCTAAGTCTTTCTGTAGTAGTAGTATTATGTGTGTGGTAGGTTGAAAAATGCTCCCCCAACCACCTAAAATATAATTCACTTCCTAATCCCCAGAACGTATAAATAATAGCTTCTCTGGCAAGTGAAGAGATTTTATTAAGGATCTTGAGAAAGAGTTTATCCTGGATTATCCAGGTGGATTTTAGATGCAACTGTATGTATCCTTGTAGGGGAGAGACAGAGGTTGTTTTGACAAAGACACACAGAAGAAAAGACGATGTGAATACGGAGGCCGTCACTGGACTGATGGGGCGACAAGCCAAGGAAAGCCAAGAAATGCCTGGCAGCCACCAAAAGCTAGAAGATGCAAAAAATTGATCTCCGCCCCCCCAAGCCTCTGGAGAAGGCACAACCACCCTGCTGGCACACTGATTGCAGACTTTTGCCCTCCCGAACTGTGAGACAAAAAAATTCTGTTATTTTAGGCCACAAAGTTTGTGGTAATTTGTTGTGGAAATTCTTAGTAAAACAATGTTTCTAGAAATGGTTTTCTTTATGCTCCATGAGTTTGTAGATAATCAGGAAAATGTAGAGTGATATATTTCAAAAGGTTGTTTTTTTCATTTTGTTTATCTTTATTTTATTGTTTCTAAGACTGTTTCTGCTCCTTACTCTCTCCTCTCCTTCTGGGAATCCAGTTAGCACATGTAAGAATATTTCACTGTTTTGACATATCTTTTAATTCTCTATTCTGTGTTTCCCTCTTTTTTTCCCTATTTACTTCCATCTTTATATTTTCTACTACATATTCTCTGACTTACTAATTCTCTTCTCTTCTAAGTCCTATTTGCAGTTCAGCCCACATTTTAAAATCTATATTGCATTATAATATTTTTGGTATTATTATTTCTATTAGCTTTTAAAAAATTGATTCCATTATCTCTGGTGAAATTATCTGTTTTTCTATTTACTTTCTTGAAAATATAATTTGTATTTACTTTTTTTTTTTTTAAAGATTTTATTTATTTGAGAGAGAGAGAATGAGAGAGAGCACATGAGAGTGGGGAGGGTCAGAGGGAGAAGCAGACTCCCCGCCGAGCAGGGAGCCCAATGCGGGACTTGATCCAGGGACTCCAGGATCATGACCTGAGCCGAAGGCAGTCGCTTAACCAACTGAGCCACCCAGGTGCCCTGTATTTACTTTTCAATCTGGATCTAATAACATCAGTATTTTGATAATCTATATATGGAATTCTGCCATCTGCTTTCTTTTCCTACGATTTGTGTTCATTGGTAATTTTTTATATCATGTTTGATAATTTTTGATTGACTATACAAATTGAGAATGAGTAAGTACAGAACCTCTGGATGGTGTTATCTTCCACTCATAATGATTTGATACAAGTTTATAGGGAGATCATGAAAACCAGTGGAGGGTGGCACATTACCCAACTGCCCCTAATTACTGGATTGCATCCTAAAGGCCTAAGACATAAAGGGTCTCAAAAGTATTCTAAAGACTAGATTATGTTTTCTAGGCTTCTTAGAAATCCCTGAGACCACATTTTTATCTCCCAAGGCACATGAAGCTTAGAATTTATCCCCTAAGCAGCATGCATTACCTTAGTTTTCACAACTTTCCAAGGGCTGTATTGCTTAGTGTAAACTATTTTATCAAGGGGAAACTGCAAACAGGATAAAAGTCTTACCCCTCTCAGCTTTGTGTTCCTCAGAAACTTGTGCCTTCTTGTTCTAGCTTTTTGGTATCTTTGTATTCTATATTTTGTTGACCTAGTCCATGGACTCTGCCACAAGTTCTAGTACCCAATTTAGTTTGGTATGTATGCCCCAGAATGAGAATCAGGAAACTCCCTGGAAGGACCAATTGTTTTGAATGCAGGGTTCAAATCATTATGTTTTTCTTTACTTCTGGAATTGTCCTGGTTAGTTATGCTAATTGTTATCTGATACCTATAAACAACTGGGTTGTGTTTTTTTTTTTTAAACTTTTATAACAACTCTCAAAGATAAGCTACTTCATCAGTCTGTAGCCAGATCCTAGAACTGCTATTTTAAATAGAACAGCTATGGCAATGTCCTGAATATACAATGAATGTCTGTACATTAAATAAACTGGAATAAAGTATTTTTGGTCAGACCTATGCTTTTTATGACTAAATATTATTCCTCTAAATTAAATTCTCACAAATTTATTGAATGATTACTTTTTTGATAAACCTTGTTGAAAAATCTGTTGCATATCTGGGTAACCCATGGAAAGTGAGGTTGAAGTTTATTTTTTTGGGGGGGATATATTTTTAGCATCTGTCAAAAAGGTACTTAAAATAGTTAAATGATATTAGGTAACTGAATCTATGGAAATGAGAGGAAAATTTAAGCAATATATGAGCTGCTGGAAGAACATATGACATTTTAAATTGTAAAAGTCAAGTAAATTTATAGGATAATTTTATAAGTAATTTTAAATATACTCTATGTATTTATTTCATATGTTAGAATAATCACCCTTGGTCTTAATGACACAGCAGATGTTTTCATACTCCCAGCCCCTTCTCTCTGCCATTTTAGGATGCCATAGGGGGTTTCTATTTCTCTTTAGCAGAAGGAGTTAAACTTCAACCAACAAATAAATTATTATAAGCCTGTTCCAGATATGCCCATTACAGAGCTTCATGGATAAAAGGGATTTTATTTGAAAAAAGGAAATTCTGGTTCATTCAATGGCTGGTGAAATCTTCCAGGGGCGCTCAAATGCATAAGTAAGCAAGATGTTAAATCATGATCTGGTCAAGGAGATTAAATGAGGTCTCTGAAGCACAGAAATGGATTGCCTATTGAAGATATTTGGCTGAGACTTTGACTATAACTACATGGAAGAACTGTTAATAGAATTACAGCTACTAATGAGTAAGCTGAAACCAGAAATGTGGGATTATTGTATTGCACTCCTGCTTCTACATGAGTCTTTGCCCTCTTCACATATGATCCTAGAAACGGAGAATGAAATGGCCTTGCATTACAGGCCCGAGTCCCTGTCCATACCTAGAACCTTTTCTACAAAAGCCTTCGTATCACTTAGCATTTTATTTATTTGCATATAAGAGATACCACCATAGTGGTTTAACCAAATAAAACTTGATTTCTCTCACTGTGTCCAATAGTTTGTGACCTACAGCTATTCAAAAAATAAAACTGCTTTCTTCTCTGCTCTTCTTAATATACAATTTTTTTCCTAACTATAAGGGGGTTGCTCCACTTTTGGGTACCATTTTCAAATTTATCAGGAAAAAGAGTGAAGGGAAAAAAGATAAAAATGCACAAGCTGATTCTGTACCTTTTTATACAGAAAAATTGAATGCTTTAAAAAGGGTAGTACATTTTTTTTTTATGAATCATCAGGGAGAAGTACACATATGGCTAGATAAAGCTATAAGAAATCGGATTTATAAAGTTAGATATACTACTCATTTTCTCATTAACCAAATCATTATTCACTTAATCAACAAAAGAATAAATGTGAATTAATAACTGGCTGTATCTGTACAACCCTCTCAATATAAACAGCAGTTACCCGCTATCCATCTCTCACAATTACTTGCCAGGAAGACGCAGGTCCTAGCAATATGTACTCCAATGATGCAGAGGTGATTACCATCATGAAAACCCATGTGTATAACCACCCAAAATTCTTTATTTTATGGTTTGGGTCTGAGTTATAAAGACCTAAAAAACAGTGGTTAAACACAATACAGCTATATTTCAGTTACTCTACCCTGGGTTGGTATGGCAGCGCGGCTCCATAAGGATCTCAGGCATCATACTTCCACTTCATCATTCCTAGCTATGACCTTCAGCTTAGTAGTCCAAAATGGAGCTCACTCTCTCAATAAAGTAGTATAGACCAAGTGTCAGCTTTCTCCTTCACAAGGTTCCTGCAACCCACTAGAAAGCATTACTGTTTATATGCAGTTGTTGAAATTTAGTCACTTGGTATGTTTGACTTCAAGGAAGGATGAGAAATGGAGTCTTGATCATTGGAAATCAGTTAATAAATGAATACTGATGGTCTGAGGAAACCTAGTACAGTCTCTGCTACAGCTATCTTTTAATATAAACGTGATCATTCCTACCCAGCTCCTGGAATAACTAGCACATGATAACTTCCAAGAAGGTCTCTATCTATGCCAGTTACAGGCAAGGACACTGTGATGATGGAAACCTCCAGTAGCCACCAGCCACATCTGGCTACTGAGTACATGGAATGTATTTAGAGTGGCTGAATAACTTAACTTTCTCTATTTAAATCTAGTTTAACTTCAATTTAAATAGTCACAGGGAGATGGTGACTCTCATACTGGACTATGCAAGTCTAGACAGTCCCAGGAAAGGGACTAAGTTCCTCAAATATAAGCCATCCTCTGGCAATAAAGGTAGAACTTCAAAATATTTTCACTACAGCAACAACAACAAAAATGATGTAAAGATCCATCAAGATATTTTCATATCAATACTTTGCTCTGTACATTTTTGTCATTGTGTTACACTTTTATGCAGTGGATAAACAACCAACGGCTCCATTGGCAGTTGACTCAGTAAATTTTAAGTAAGAACAAATGGAAAATGATAGAAAGTTTTGGTTTTTTAGCTGTGTGTGTGTGTGTGTGTGTGTATTTTAAGGCAGAGCTTTAACCCAGGCTTTCAGAGAGTAAGAACATGTCCCTAAAAACCCTTCCACTTTGTCCTTTCCGCTCTAAGATCCTTATATAAATCTGCAAAGGTGACCTGTAAAGCTATAACTTGCTGAAATGAGCCCTCAGAGTCTTGCTCAGGATCTAGAGCCCACAATGAATGATTATTGATGTTTTCAGCCGAAAAGCTGTCAATTAGATGTACAGTTTGCCATAACAGCTCCAAGGTACAAACCTGAACTCTTCTGTGAATTTACTGGATCTACTGTGCAGCCACAGGGCCAAGCACACAACTCTCCACTTGCTTCAGGAGATCCAGATGTTCACCTTATTTGGTTGTGTGCCAGAAATTGGATTGTGAGTTTGATGTATTTTTGTCTTATAGCATTTCAGGGTTTTAGCCTAACTGCTTATTTTTAAAAGTATGTTTATTTTTTTTCTATGAAGTAATACAGGCTTAATGTAGCTAATTTAGAATGTATGAAAAATATGAACAAAATTATAGTTACTTGTAATTCTACAACGTAGTGATAATGACTGTTATCATATTTTCTTTAAGTTGAGGAAACTGCTATTTTCATTAACTTTGCTTTACTATGTAACGTTTTTAAAGCATTTTCTTCCCCCGTCTCTGTTCCCTCATTTATCATTCACACTTCTCAATGCACTGCCATCTGGCTTCCTTGCTGTCAATCCATTGTAGCTTTTGTTGCCAAGGTCACCAATGGCTTTTTGTCACTAATTTGAATGGACACTATTTAGTCTTTATCTTACCTGAATTCTCTCCAACAGTTCAGAATCCTCTCCTGCCACCTAGGGAAGTTTATAAAAGCTGCTGAGTCAGACTGCTTCTTCCAAATTATTGCTTAAGCTTTTGGGACTAAACCCAGTTAACTTTTTGTGCCAAGAATGAACTAGGATTCAAGTCTTTTTGCCTCATATGCTAGTTTACCTCAAAAATTTCCAAAGGGACAAATACGTCTGCTCAATTCTTATAAAGCAGTCATCTGTAGCATTACATTTTGCTCATTATCTCCTCATGGCTAACTTACCCCCCGGAACAGGTCACTCTGGTGAGGCCGTCAGTCAAATGGTCAACCACGCCCAATACAAGAATGGACATATAAGAAGACTCATAGCAGTCTTCTTGAATTCCAATCCTCCAGAGCAATGGTTACTACAGGGTTGAACACTTGTCATGAGCAGGGGGGCACTGATGTAGATGTGATACATTTTATGGACTTAAACATAGAGAAGCTGAGACCCATTTTGACACAGTAGAAAGAACTTGCTGGAGATTAAAGCCAACACAAAAGAGAGAAAAGCATAAAAGAGAAAACAAAAGATACCTGATAAGCAGTTTACACCCTGGAATCTAGCTAGCTCCCGGTGTTTTACTTAAAAGAGTGAGTAAACTACTTGTCCTGCTCTCTTTTCCTTCCTATCTATTGATCTACCTACCTACCTATCTAATCAGTGCTAAAGCAACACTGCCTAAACACTGCTCCTAATACCTTTGCATAACTTCATATGAACCAACTCCCATTTCTCTCCTTTTGCCACATTTCCTCTATTCCATCTGGTAATCCCAAGTCATGATTACAAAAATCATATTTATTTTAGATTTTCCTATTCATTTCTTTTCTAGGAACTGTCTGTTGACTTGAGGATCTGCAGCTGTCCCAAGCTGCTTACTCTGGCCAGTATTGGTATCACCAGAATGGTTTATTAAAACACAGATTGCTGGGCATCACCCCAGAGTTTCTGCCTATGTGTTCTGGGGTGAGACCCAAGAATTTACATTTCTAAAAAAAGTAGTATTGCTGCTGATCTTGTGACCAAAGTTTTACTTATTATTAGGACACAGTGAAGACTTCCAAGTTCCTTCTATGCCCGACCAGGAAAGTCTAAGTTAGACTTTACCAGATTTGTTGAACGTTTACTAACAACCTTCTCTTCTCTGAAGATATACTGAAGAAATTACAACAAATAGAAAAAAAAAAAATCATAAATACAATAGCCTTTGTAAAACTAAAATAATAATTTGAATATAAAAAGTTAAGCAATCATCACATTTATATTAAATCAAAACTAATAAAGCAATTAAAATGAAAATTATGATTTTGTCAGTCGTGTGAAAACATACTCATATATTAATAAAACACAGCCTTCAAAACTGATAATGATGTGTTTCTGGAATATAGGTGAGATTCGGTGGGCTGAGGCCCAGAACTGACTACCAGGAAAGAATTCTTGAGACGTCTTTGGTGCAAAATGGTGGTTTATTAAAGCAGGGGGACAGGACCCGTGGGCAGCCAAGAACTGCAGCACTGGGGTCTTGAGGAGTGCTGATTATTTACTCAGGAGTTGGGGGAAGAAAGGAGAAGGGAGGTTTCAAAACAACTTTCATATGCTAAAGAGGACCGGCCTACAAGATATGGAGGCCTTGACATTGTCAAGTTAAGGTTGTTTTCCCCTCTAGCAAGGGATTAACATTAAGATAGGTGGGAGATTCCTAGAAGAATGTCACACCTGTCCCACCCAGGGGTGGGGTGGGGGTTGGGGGAGGTTGCAGGGTGTCAGCTTGTGCTTTGTCTTCAGCCAACCTTCTGTTCCCTCGTCAATATGATTAAACTCTACATAACAATACATATCTGTAAAAATAACTATGAAAATACCAGCCATTCTTTGGGTTTTGTGATTAGGGTATTTTTATTTTTATTTTTTTAAAACGGATCTGTTTTATTTTATTTATCATATTATTTTTAAAGATTTTATTTATTTATTTGAGACAGAGAGAATGAGATACAGAGAGCATGAGAGGGAGGAGGGTCAGAGGGAGAAGCAGACTCCCTCCCGAGCAGGGAGCCCGATGTGGGACTCGATCCCGGGACTCCAGGACCATGACCTGAGCCGAAGGCAGTCGCTTAACCAACTGAGCCACCCAGGCGCCCTGATTAGGGTATTTTTAAATGTAAAATCTTTTTCCAAATTTTCTATACTAAGCATTTTGCTGTTATAATAAAGATTATTTCTTTACATGTTAGGAAAGAGTTAAAATAGTACGTATGATTGCTCACTCCTTGCATATCTCCAAGAGATCCTGGAATCATGATGGGCCCTTGGCCAACTCCTGGGAATGTGGCCCTTAGAAGGTTCTTAATGTTAATGATTAATGATTTTGTTATTTAACTAGAACAATGTACCATGCTGTACCAGTTTCTCAGGCTTGCTTTGCACAAACCTCAAGACTGATGATGTGTACTGTGTTTGGTTGTTGGGGGTCCTGACTTTCTGTTGCTATGGCTGGGAGTATAATATAGTGTGGCTCATGTGGGTCACATAGTGTGGCTATGTGATCTGCCCTCCATAAATCCCCAGATTCTTAGACTTAAGTGAATCTCTACAGGCAGAGACATTCCACACACATACTCCTGTAGTGTGCTTCTAGAAAGAAAGTGCATTCTGTGTAGCCTTAGGTGAGGAAGTTGGAAGGCTGTGTCTTCTTTCTGGATTCCACTGAATGTGCATTTGTTTTGTGCTGCTTTTGTTCCGTATCTGTTGCTTTAATAAACCTTGGTCATGAGTATAACTTACTATTATATAGAATCATGTGTGGTCTTCCAGTAAATCATCAAATTTAAGATGGCCATTCAACCTCCAAACTATATGTTTTTGTATAAGTGTTTGTGTGATGTGATGTGTAAGTGTTGGTATGTAGTGATGAACATGTAGCAAATGCCTAATAATTTATTCTATCACACAGGCAAATTAAATGCTTTATTAGAAATATAAAGGACCAAGTATGCAAATTACTAAACAATTTAATCAGTCATACCTGTAAGTCCCCTAAAAATTGTCATTTATTTATGCATGCATTTGTTCATTTACTTAACAAATATTTTTGTTAAATATTTGTTAAATAAATATACTATATGCTATGTGTTTGATAGAGAATAAAGAACAAAATAGTCCTGTCTTTATTTTTAGTTCTCATTTTCAAAGGGTAAAGTCACATACACAGAACACTACAATGCAATGTTAAAAGTTACATCAATAAAGGAAATTATTATCACCTTCATTATTGTTAGAGCTAGTTTGTATATGGTGAGCAGTTACTCTATGCCAGTCCCTCTGCTCCTCTCCCCAGCTCATGCTCTCTCTTTTTCTCTATCTCAAATAAATAAAATCTTTAAAAAAAATTGTGGAGTAATAGAAATTTCTGACTGAGAAGATATGGGGGATGTTGCAGGGTCAAGAAACATAACTTTGGATTCTTGCTTGGACATTTAAGTATATGGAGGTATTATTTCCTAAAATTGTGGCAAAATCTTACCTGAAGATATAGTTTTGAAATTAATCAACAGAAAAATGAGTATGTAAGCAGTGGAAATAAATTAAATGACCTGGGAGTATTTGCTATTTGAAAAGACAGGAATGATTGAGTCATTACCTCTAAACTTGCGGTCCATTATAGTAGCCACTAGTCACATGTGGTTATTTTCTTAATTAAGATTAATAAAATTTAAAAATCACTTCCTCAGATGCACTAGTCACATTTTAAGAGCTCAAAAGCCACATGTGACTATTGGCTACACCACTGGACAGCACAGATTATAAAACATTTCCATCGTTACAAAATGTTCTAATGGACAGCACTGCCTAAAACCTCTGGATTTCAGGGACAGACAAAAAGACAGCAGTTATCATACAAGACTGAGAATCAGTCTAAAAAAGGAGGAGAAAAACAGAAATGATGAGAAAGTTTTTCAAGGGGAGAAGGGTCAACCATATCATAAGCTCAGGGGAGTTCAAACAGCATTAGAAATTGAATTGTCCTTTCTCAATCCCAAAACATTCAACTGGCTTTATTGCTGATCTTCAAAATCAAGCATATTAACAGGATAAAAGGTGCTCAAGCAAATGAGACTTAGAAGTTACCTTCTAAATATATATATATATATATATTCAGAAAATTTTGAAAATTTTTGGTTCCTCGCTAATTTTTCTACATTTAGTAACCGCTGGTATTTATACACTTCCAAGAAGGTATGAACAGAAACATACAGTTAATGTTTACATACTGAACAAACAAATTTTCTAAGATTGTTTTGTTCCTCTAAGCAGATTAAGATACATGTACAAAGGACCACATCCAGAAAAAGTTAAGAATCATATTAAAAAGAAATAAGAGAAAAGTGGGGCTTACTTACACATACGTATATATTTTCTTTCTACAGTTTAAAAATGTTGCTCCAGTAGGAGGCAGAACTTCTCATCGCTTACACTTTAAAATACTGGTTTATAGAAAATAGTTTTGAGAGGCACTAAAGTATATTCCACTTGCTTTTATTTTAAGGTGAAAGTTCTTGAAAATGTTTTATATACCTCTTGTTATATATAATTGTTTTATTCCTAGAGACTTTTGTTCCTTTTTTATTATATTGATAGTATTTTATTTCCATATAGGCTTTACACATTTCTTCTTTCAATATATAATATTGAATATCTATCCTTCACTCAATATTTCATACAGAATTACCTTCATAGCTACCTGTGAATACCGAATTCTCCTGACATTTACCAACCTTCTCCATTTTTCTCCATTCTCTAAGATCTATTTAAGTTAGGAAAATATTTTCACATTGTTAAAATGGTAACTTTCTGGAAAAGAATTGAATGTGTAGGAATAAGACAAGCCAAGGAAAAGGAGAAAAAAAGAAATAAGAGCATATTAACATATACACAGCTGGAAGCAAAGAAACAGATGTTTACATATATGTTTACATACATACACTTACACACACATAAATAAGTACATTTAAAATCAACACAAATGAAGACTTTGAATGGTAAACTTCACAGGAAGTACAATAATCATAGAAGTTCTTGAGGATAAAGAAAATGCAATTAGGGTTGTGAAAACTGATTTTGGATTTATAGAACATAATTATAATTCAATAAAATCTATATGTGAAGCTTATTAAACAGTTTATGATTTCTAGAAATAAGCTAAAACATATTTAGCATGAAAGAAAAATATTAAAATTAATGAAATTATAAGCCTTTGTGAAAAATCATTTTGGGACTGATATGCCAAATAAGAAGTAAAAGCTAAGAGTTCCGGCGGCGTGACCTGAGTGCGTTGGTCTGGAGGAGCAAGAAGGGACTGTATTAGGAATCTTGGAAGCACTGCCAACATGTCTGATGTTCAAGAAGCCACTAACCAACTCCTGGATGTGAACCTTGATGAGAACTGGAGGTCTATACAAGTGACAGGAAGTGATCCCAGAAGTGAGTCTGAGCACCTCCAAGTCACTGTTGGAGCCACTGTACCTACTGGTTTTGAGCAAACAGCTGCAGATGAAGTGAGAGAGAAATCGGGGTCATCATGCAAAATCAGCAAAGACCGGGGCAAGATATATTTTGACATTTCAGTGGAAAGTCTGGCTCAGGTTCATTGTCTGAGATCAGTTGATAACTTATTTGTGGTTGTTAAGCAGTTTAAAGATTACCAGTTCAAAGAAACAAAGGAAGAAGTTCTAAAGGATTTTGAAGAACTGGCTGGGAAGCTTCCATGGTCAGACCCTTTAAAAGTATGGAAAATTAACACCAGTTTCAAGAAAAAAAAAAAACAAAGCGCAAAAAGATGAATCAGAGTTCAGGTAAAGAGAAGATTGATAACGGACAAGGAGACAAGACAGATGAGAAAGATGATAAAAAAGGATTCACTAACAATACCTTAGATTCCCATATCTTAGACTATTATGAAAATCCAGCCATCAGAGAAGAGATATCAACATTAGTAGGTGATGATTTGGCATCTTGCAAAGACGAGAAGGATGAAAGTTCAAAAGAAGAAACTCATCCTGAAGTGCTGAAGTTTAGAGTCACATGCAACCGGGCAGGAGAGAAACATTGCTTTTCCTCAAATGAGGCTGCAAGAGATTTTGGGGGTGCTGTTCAAGATCACTTTAAGTGGAAGGCTGACATGACCAACTTTGATGTGGAGGTTCTTCTGAACATCCATGATAATGAAACTGTTGTGGGCATTGCATTGACAGAAGAGAGTCTCCACCGAAGAAATATCACACATTTTGGACCTACAACACTTAGATCTACTCTTGCCTATGGGATGCTTAGGCTCTGTGCTCCTCAACCTACTGATATAATAGTTGATCCGATGTGTGGAACAGGAGCAATACCAATTGAGGGGGCTACTGAATGGTCTAACTGTTATCATATTGCTGGTGATAATAATCCGTTGGCTGTGAATAGAGCAGCAAATAACATCTCATCTTTATTGACCAAGAGCCAAATTAAAGAAGGCAAAGTGTCCTGGGGCTTGCCCATAGATGCTGTTCAGTGGGATATCTGCAATCTGCCATTGAGAACTGGCTCTGTGGACATTATTGTAACAGACATGCCATTTGGAAAAAGGATGGGCTCCAAAAAGAGAAACTGGAACCTTTATCCAGCTTGCCTACAGGAGATGAGCCGTGTCTGTAGACCAGGGACAGGCCGAGCTGCACTACTTACTCAGGACAAGAAATGCTTTACCAAGGCATTATCTGGAATGGGACATGTTTGGCGGAAGGTACATACTGTCTGGGTGAACATAGGGGGTCTTCATGCAGCAGTTTATCTTCTGAAACGTACACCTCAAGCTTTTCATCCTTCAGAACAAGATAGGGAAAGAACTCCTTGGTGATGCAAAGAATGAAGATGGTTAATGGTATCTGTGCCTCCCAACACTGGGAATGTCAGCATGAAGAACATGGTTTGAGAGAAAAACAGTGTTAATAAAATTGCAGTTTGCAGTTTAAACTGATCTAAAGCTCTTCACCTTTGTTAAAAAAAAGGTGTGAATGGAATTGAAGTTCTTAAGCAGAGCTTTGGAGGTCTTTTTGAAGAGCCAGGCAATTACTACTTAAAATGCTTTCAAGATCCTAAGCCTACTAAAATGCCCTAGGATTTGGGTTTTGAGTATCTATTTTCAGGCTTCATAGCAGTTCCTGTTTTCCGTTGTAGCAGGTAGAAAGCTACCCTGGCCTAATGGAAAGGAAGAGAACATAATCAAAACATTTTGGGCCATACTACATTGCCTGTGCAGCTTTGCTCTTTATAGTTTCTCAAGTTGGCTTTACCTCGCCCTTAATAAAATGAAGCATTCCAAAAAAAAAAAAAAAGAAGTAAAAGCTAAGAAAATAATATGTGTAATCTACCATGCTTATTTGACTTTGAAAAGCTGCTTAACTTTGTCAACATTTTAAATTCTATTAAAACTTTCAATTTGTTTGTTTATGTACATGATTTTTTAAAGTGGCAATTATAACCTTTCTCACTAAACAGATAAGCTTTATGATGAGAAAAGGCAGCCATAGAATGAAATAATCAAAACATGTATGTGAGTCTATACTTTATTATTTTTCTTAATTGATTTCCCCTTATTGACATGGTGGAAGAAACAAACACTGTAAAATATTTATTGTGCCAAAATGTGTCTTTTAATGCTGTGTTACCTTTGACTGAATATACCTAAAATATAAATATTCTTTGTATAGTATTATGTAAAAATTAACAGATAAAAGCTAGTAGATATTTTTTAATTCTCATTTAGTATTTGCCTTGTCAGAGTTACTCACATAAAATAATCTAAAAAAATATCCTTTTGAGCAGTGCACAACTTTTGGTACACCACTATAATGCACCTTACAATGCACCCTTGGAATTACAGGGTTAGGCTCAAATCCTTTTGCTGACTTATTACATATGCCTTTGGGAAAGTTTCTTTGCCTAACTTGTATCATTTGCAAAACAGGGATAATAATGCATAACCACTGTTAAGATATTAAATAATACTACACTTAAAACATTTAGTGCAGAATGTGATACTAAATCTCTGCACGTTATTTCTCTTGGTATATTCAAAACATGTGCAAATTAAGTGGGTAGGGTTTGACATTAAGGAACTGTTAAGCAGGCATTTTTCCTAAATCTAGTGTATTTTTGCTTTGCTCACTATTAGTAACAACAATGCTTGTATTTAGTAAAATATCTGCACTATTTCTGAAGAACATACTTGTAAAGTAATGGTGAAGATAGAAATGTTTGCACAATGGGGGGCGCCTGAGTGGCTCATTCGGTTAAGCTGCTGCCTTCGGCTCAGGTCATGCATGATCCCAGGGTCCTGGGATTGAGCCCCACATCGGGCTCCCTGCTCCGCAGGGAGTCTGCTTCTCTCTTCCTCTGCCTGCCGCTCTGCCTGCTTGTGCCTTCTTTCTCTCTCACTCTTTTGTCAAATAAATAAAATATTAAAAAAAAAAAAAAAGTTGGCACAAGACGGAGATTATGTTAATATTGTGAAAATTTAAAAACATTTATATGATATAATCAAACAAATAAGTTTAACCATAGTTAGTATATTATTTATTCCTGAGGGGTTCTCCTTTTTTTAAAAAACTGGGGAGAAAAAAAATATTAAACAGAATTTCACGGAGATATGATTCCCCAGATTGAGATTTGAATCTGAATGAGACAACTCACCAAGTTTCTCTTGACTGTCCTTTTAAAAGGGCTGTTCACTGTCATTTTATATTCATGAAACAATCCAATTTAATACCGAAAAAGGAAATCTAAATTTTCAAAGGTACAAGAAAATAGATTGTTGATAAGGTTATTTGTACATGAACAGAATATTCTTTCTACTGAACAGAGTAATCCTGATCGTCTTTTAGTACTTAAAGTGTTATTCTTTGTATTATTTGGCTAACACACAGATATGCACAAACTAAAGAAAATTTTTTTAATTTTTAGGTAATTATCAGATGTTTTTACTTTAAAAAAATGGTGAAATAAGTAATCCATTAATTTTCAATATCCCTGCATGGTAATGCTTCCTTGAGCATTACATATTTTTTATATTTATGTGACCTATAATTTCTATGAAACATCAATATGAATTCCTAATTTAATCATTCATTCTTTAGTCAGCAACATGAAGAGTTTACATTCTCCAAACTCCGTAACATTTTAAATAGATATACTTAGGGAAAAAGACAATTATCTTGACAAACTCTTTATATACTTTGAATTTAGTAATTTGTTCCTGTCCTATTTTCTACAATTGTTGAGATTATTACACAAAATTAGCATCAAAAAATGGAAACATTTTTATGAGGGATTTAGATAAGTAACTTCTTATGTTTAGATATAAAAGAATTTGAATGAAAATGAAAAAGTTCAATGTGTGAAAATAAGAATGTGTGAATGTATAAAGGGGAAGGGCAAATATAGTGAAAACTATATATAACCCTGTGTTGCAAGGAAAGACTCAGTAGCATTTTCGTACATATCTAAAAATTATACGTATAATTTAACTAAAATTTTGTCAATATTCATTCTGTACAAACACTGCACATATTTTATTTGATTTGCTCATTTTAAAACTTAGGGGAAAAAAACTTATACTAAGAGTACTATTATCTTTTTTAAATTTAATAAAATAAAAACATTTCTCTACATGGTCAAAATAAGATGATCACATTTAATAAAATATTAATAATTACTTAATATTATTAATATTTGTGTTATAATTTACCTAATATACTGAGAACTTTCCTTTATAATCAATTTATCTAAACAAAGATCCTACTCAGAACCACATTGCATCTTGTCATTTTGCTTTTTGAGTCTCTTTTAATTTAGAAAAGTACATTTCTTTGCATGATATTAAAATCTTGAAGACACTTGATCTGGTGGAATTTACCATGTTCCAGAACTATGCATTCATGGTGTCATTTAGCTACTATTCTCTCATCTCTATTACCCACTAAACAAAATTTGTATCTGCCAGCTTTCTTAAATCCAAGTTAAACATTTTTGACAACAATACATCTTATGTGATATTATGTCTATGTTGCTACACATCATAGAAGAACTAATATTTTTGTTCCATTATTTGTGCTCTAAGAAAGTTATTAGAAAGGTGCAATTTTTTCTCCTTTGAGAAAATAGTTCAATTCCTCATCAAACATTAGACTATTGGTTTTAATACCAACTGGTAATACCTGTCTGAAAGAATATTTCATTAGATTTTCAAAATGATTCAGTAATTTCTTACTCATTTGTCATTCTTCTGACCAATGAACTCTAAGGGTAGTTGATCTGTGTCCCTGTATAATTTTGTTAAATTAAAATTTATAAGTGAAGCACAGGGCACAGGATGGTGAGCCTCAGTTCAACAAAAAAAAACACAAGAGAAAAATGAAATATTGAACTTCTGACGCAGGATTTTGGAGAGAGTACATGACGCACCTGGAGGGGCCACAGGGGCAGGTTAAGGCAAGGGGCAGGCAGGGAGGCGGAACCTGGGGCATGGGACTCAATTAGGGCCCAAGGATGGAGTGCTTTGGGGCTCCTGCGCTAGGGTGCATTGGTCAATTCAAACCACAAAGAGTGGGTTTTCGTGAGTTTTATGGGGTTCCTATCTAAGGAGCACACAAGGGGAAGGCACTGGGAGGTGGAGGAGACTACTTATCACAAGGTCTGTTGGAATCATATCAGAAACTTACATTTGTTTGTGACTCTTCATGCTGTTCTTTGGGTACATGCTTGCAAGAGGAGGCTAGTGTCCGTTTAAGGCACCGGCAGGCCACTTGGCCAAACAAAATGGATGCCAAGACAGCAAGCTGAGTCTAAACAGTCACTTCCTGCTTCCGCTAGCTTCCTGTCAGTGTGAACTATTCATTTCCTTGTCCCCTCTAGTGGCAACTCTAGAGACAACACTTGGAGGTAGAGAGATCAGGATGATGGCAACCAGATCCCTGAATCACATAATCAAAGTGGCTTAGAGTCACACAACCCAAAAAAGACTTGCATGAGGAAGAGATATTTTCACTGTTCACGTTAAAGCACTCTTTATGCTGCAGTAGCAATCATGATTAAATGGAATAACAGAATACTCTTTTACCGTTTTCCTACTGGGTTATTGGTGTTTTTATCTTCTCAATTCTTAGAAGTCTTCTATATATTAAGGAGGATCTCTCTCTCTCCCTCTTTTTCTGTAATATAAGCTGGACATACTGCTTTCTAAGTTTCTTATTTATTAATCTTTTATCTTATAGCTTTAATTTTTTTAATCATAGCTAGAAAAATTTTTATCTGCCCATTCATCTAGTACTTTTGGTTTAAAATTTTTACATTTAAATATTTCATTTTTTGGTTAATTCTGGCTTTGTTATGAGGCACAGATTAAATTACCATTTCCACATCTTTGGAGTAGATTATGCAATTTTTATTCCTTTATTAATTCATTTGAAAATTTATATTAATAGATTTTCTAATAATTACTAATCTTTGAAATCACAGAATATATATTTCTTGATTATTATGTGTGATCATTTTTAAATGCAGTTTATTCTTGGGGCGCCTGGGTGGCTTAGTTGGTTAAGCGACTGCCTTCGGGTCAGGTCATGATCCTGGAGTCCCAAGATCGAGTCCCGCATCGGGCTCCCTGCTCGCCAGGGAGTCTGCTTCATCCTCTGACCCTATCCCCTCTCATATGTTCTCTCTCTCTCATTCTCTCTCTCTCAAATAAATAAATAAAATCTTAAAAAAAAAAATAAATGCAGTTTATTCTGTTTGAGAGTAATTTGGGCATTTTATATCCACATTAATACGTAAAACTGGTTGCTGTTTTAATCCCAATTGGCACTGAACTCTTAAGTAAATATGATTTACATGGTTTCCTTCCTTAACTGCTCTCCAAACAGTGTAAATGTTGTGAGATTATTTGCCATTAACAAACTGAGAAGAATGATCTACAACATTCCAGTCTGATTATTCTGGAGAGTTATTTTTTGAAAATTTTCTGTTTTTCTTTTGGTAACAGAACAATTAGACCTTGTACCACCACTACTGTGAATTTTTATAAAATATTATCCAAAAAATTACACTATTTTTAGAATTCCAAATTTATTTCAAAATGTGGTGGTACCAATTAATCACATTACTTATTTTTTAATTTAATTTCAATTAACAAACACATAGTACATCATTAGTTTCAGATGTAGAGTCAGTTAATCATCAGTTGCATATAACACCCAGTGCTCATTACATCACATGCCCTCCTCAATGCCATCACCCAGTTACCCCATGCCCCACCCACCTCCCTTCCAGTAACCCTCAGTTTGTTTCCTACAGTTAAGAGTCTCTCATGGTTAGTCTCCCTCTCTTTCTTCCCATTCTGTTTTCCCTCCCTTTCCCTATGATCCTTTGTGTGGTTTCTTATATTCCACATATGTGTGAAACCATATGATAATTGTCTTTTTCTGATTGACATATTTCGTTCAGCATAATATTCTCCAGTTCCATCCATCTCGTAAATGGTAAGATTTCATCCTTTTTCATTGCTGAGTAATATTCCTGTGTGTGTGTGTGTGTGCGCGTGTGTGTGACATCTTCTTTATCCATTCATCTGTTGACGGACATCTGGAATCTTTCCACAGTTTAGCTATTGTGGACATTGCTGCTATACACATTGGGGTGCACGTGCCCCTTCAGATCACTGCATTTGTATATTTGGGGTAAATACCTAGTAGTGCAATTGCTGGGTTGTAGGGTAGCTCTATTTTTAAATTCTTGAGGATGTTCACTCTCACCACTATTGTTCAACATAGTACTAACTCAGCAATCAGACAACAAAAAGAAATAAAAGGCATTCAAATTGGCAAAGAAGATGTCAAACTCTCACTCTTCACCAATGACATACTTAATATGGAAAACCCAAAAGACCACCCTAAAATTGCTAGAACTCACACAGGAATTCAGCAACGTGGCAAGATATAAACTCAAAGCACAGAAATCAGTTGCATTTCTCTACATTAACAATGAGACTGAAGAAAGAGAAATTCAGGAATCGGTCCCATTTACAATTGTACCCAAAACCATAAGATACCTAGAAGTAAACCTAACCAAAGAGGTAAAGGATCTGTACTCTAAAAACTATAGAGCACACTTATGAAAGAAACTGAGGAAGTCACAAAGAAATGGAAAAACATTCCATGCTCATGGATTGGAAGAACAAATATTGTTAAATATCTATGCTACCCAGAACAATATACACACTCAATGCAATCCCTATCAAAATACCATCAACATTTTTCACAAAGCTGGAACAAATAATCCTAAGATTTGTATGGAACCAGAAAAGACCCTGACTAGCCAGGGGAATGTTGAAAAAGAAAAGCAAAGCTGATGGCATCATAATTCTGGACTTCAAGCTATATTACACAGCTGTAATCATCAAGACAGTACGGTACTGGCACAAAAACAGATACACAGATCAATGGCACAGAACAGAGAACCCAGAAATGGACCTACAACTATATGGTCAACTTATCTTTGACAAAGCAAGAAAGAATAACCAATGGAAAAAGGACAGTCTCTTCAACAAATGGTGTTGGGAAAATTGGACAGCCACATGCAGAAGAATGAAACTGGACCATTTCCTTACACCACACACAAAGATAGACTCAAAATGATTGAAAGACCTAAATATGAGACAGGAATCCATCCAAATCCTAGAGGAGAACAAAGGCAACCACCTCGTCGACCTTGGCCACAGCAACTTCTTGCTAGACACTTCTCCAAAGGCAAGGGGAACAAAGGCAAAAATGAACTATCAGGACTTCATCAAGATAAAAAGCTTTTGCACAGCAAAGAAACAGTCAACCAAACTAAAAGGCAACCGACAGAAAGGGAGAAGATATTTGCAAATGACATATCAGATAAAGGGCTAGTATCCAAGATCTATAAAGAACTTATCAAACTCAACACTCAAAAAACAAATAATCCAATCAAGAAATGGACAGAAGATACAAACAGACATTTCTCTAAAGAAGACATCCAAATGGCCAACAGACACATGAAAAAATGTTCCACATCACTGGGCATCAGGGAAATACAAATCAAAACCACAATGAGATACCACCTCACACTGGTCAGAATGGCTAAAGTTAACAAGTCAGGAAACAACAGATGTTGGTGAGGATGTGGAGAAAGGGGAACCTTCCTACACTGTTGGTGGAAGTGCAGCCACTCTGGAAACTGCATAACTTATTAATAATTGCCCCTCTTTTAGTGGTTCTTTCCTCCCTGTTTTATCTTATTTTGAATATGAGGGCTTTCTTTCCTTTTTCATGATTAGATGAGTTCATAGTTTTATCTAAATTGTTTTAAAATACTGGTTTATTCCTATGAAATCTCTTTTTACTGTGTTCTAATTCATTGATATCTGCTTTAAAATGTATTACCATTTCTTTCTTTTTATTCTGCTTACTTTGTTATTCTTAACTTTTTTCATATATGTAATATAAATATAATATATAAGTTAATGGACATAAACCATATATAATACATGTAATATTTATATTGATTTTAAGTGTTTAAGGCTTTAAATATATTCTTGGGTACTGAGTTACCTCTTTCACACATATTTCAATATTTTTATTCAAGAAAAATTCTATAATTTCAGTTTTTACCCAAGGTTTATTTGACAGAGTTTCTGTTTTGTTTTGTCTTGTGTGTGCGTGTGTGTGTGTGTGTGTTTCTGTTCTTAACCCAAGGTAGTCATAGAATGCTGTTCATATTTTTTTTTCTAATTTAATGAGCTTAGTAAATTGCTCTTTTTCCTTTTTAATATACGGAAAATCCCAATGATTTTCCGCTGCTACTTGCCAAAAATGTTTATTTTTTAATGAGGATTACAAGTTTTAATACATGTATTTTTCAGAACTTTTTTTTTTTACCTCACTGTATAGATTGCCCATTTTTTTGATCACTTCATTTCCCCTGAATTTAGAAAACGTTTTAAAAATTAGCATATACTAGTTTATATTTTCTTATATATCCTATTGATGTCATTATATTAAAAATATTAATGATATTTGGTGCATGGATATCTCTAAATTTCAAAGTGTTTTTGTAAATTGTATCCATGAGCCATAATTTTTCTTTGTCATAGGCACCAGTAAAATTGATAAAACTTTTTTTTTTTTTTGGTAAAATTTTGGAAGTCTGATTAAATGAAATATATGAGAAAAGAGAAAAAATACACATAGATATTGGAAACAAAAAAGAATTCTAAAATAATAATTCAACCAACTCTATGGAAAAATCAGAAATCCTGGAAGCAATGGTAAATTTTGACCAAAATAGAAATATTGATAAACAAAAGCCCAAGATTATAATTTTTCTTAAAGAAACAGTTTCAAGTTTTATAAAGTCAGGTAAGTTATTTCTCCCATCCAATCCTCCCTGTTTTTTATTTGAAAAATAATGATTATTATGGCATCAACTTCACAGGATCTTTGTAATAATTAAATGAGCTAGTATATGGAACTTCTTAAAACAGATCAGCATATTTTAAGTGGCATATACATATATGCTATTATTATTATTACATTTATTAATACTAAATAGCTACTATATTTTGAACCTAGAAACCACCGACAGTATATACAGACTATATTAAAATTTCCAATAATATTTTATTTCTATTTACTTATTTGTTCTTATTTATGACCTTGTAAATCCAGAAAATGATTCAAATCTGCATTATTTTTTATCTTTATGAGACCGGAAAAGAATTTTTCTTAAAATCTATTGTGGTTAGCGTCAAGAGGGAAACATTTTTCTTTTTTTAATGAGCATTTATGCAAAAATTAAATAAAAATATTAGTAAATTAAGCAATGCATTATAATATACAATAATGTACTGTATTTTAACATAATTAAAATATAATAAGTATACACTGTATGAAAAAATAAACACAACTGTCTAAGTAGATTCCAGTCCAACTATACAAAGATAGTTCAATACAAAGTCAAATTTTTTTTTAATTTCTAAAAAATGGGATGGGAATACTTAATTGCACAAAATTTATTATTCATGAACTGGAAGTCTATAAATTGGATTAAATAATTTAGTATGCCAAATGGATAAAAATGATTTGAGGATAGATAGCCTAGAGACTTACGAAAATCAGCACCATAGCAGAATGGTTAGGATGACAAATTCTGGAATCAACATTCTGGGTTTAAATTCTGAAAATATAACCTGGCACTATTTCCCTCATCTATAAAATAGAGATGATGATAATGATATGATGATGATGGTGGTGGTGGTGGTGATGATGACATAAAATGGGATCTTATGAAAATGAGTTGGGTAAATGAAATGTAAAAGTCTCAGAACAGTGCTGTTATTTGACTCAGAACAGTCAAATAACAGTGCCTGGCAGTCTGCCAAGTACAGACTGCTGAGTAAATAAAAATTTAAAACTTGTGTCATGTAGGCCCTGGACTTAAAATGTATTAGTATGATTAAACAATGATTTTAATGGCATAGAGGCCAACAAAATTATTGGTGAAAGAGATCAGAAACACTCCAAAGTAGTTCACTTGATACGCCAATAAATCAGTAAATCACTTGCTTACACTTAGACCTATCCTCCCCCATCCCCATTCCTACTCTTCATTACTTCTTTGGCTAATGTCCACCCAGGGATATTTTTCCCACTCATGTTCAACAACACTACTTTTTGAACTATTATTTGATAACATGTTAAATTAGCATTCGATAATACTATACCATATGGTTGAGAAGTATTATAGTCTACCACCATTCCTATTCATTGTGAATGAAATTATCGGTATTACATGTATATATTAATTTTTATGAATGAACAATGGCAAAAATTATCTTACTCCCTGGTCTTAATTATTAGTTATTATTTTGAAAGAAAATGAAAATTTTATTCCCACATCCTATAGCTCAGTACAGGAAGAACATCTATATTCTACAAAACTACTCCATTTTAAGGATTAATAAATTGGTATTACTATTATTGGTATTGCTGTCAAAAACAATTACCATTCTTCTCTTTAGAAAGATCCAGCTCTTTGTATCAAAAAAAAAAAGCTTGAAACACACAAAATAAAATGTAATAAAATTCTCTAGGGGCTTGTGATAGACAGTGGCCAGGTAGCAGAAAAAATGATATTCTTCAACACCATCTTGGTTAGATTAGGATGCTTTGACTGAATTCTAGCTAACAGAGATAAGGGTGGAAGAGATGTATAGAACTCTCAGGCCATGAAACCATGATACCACCATAAACCATGATACCACCACCACACTCCCTTTCCCCGTCCTTCAGTGACTACAGTGGCTGCGTACCATAAGATGGAAGAGCCCACAATTACCTAAGTAATTTTGGAGAAGTTAAATACACTAACTGGAGGACTGCCACCGAGGATAGTGGTTCAACTTGCCCTGGAAAGGGATGTGAAGCAGAAATAAAATTTCGCTGAGATATATTACCGAGACTGAGGGGTATATGCTACAAAGAACTACTGTTAATTATGCTACGCAATACCAAGACATCTAACTTAATATGATGGACACAAGCTTTTCGGATTTTTTCTGGTTTTTTTTTAAGATTTTATTTATTTGAGAGAGAGACAGAGAAAGCATGAGCAGGGGGAAGGTCAGAGGGAAAGAGAGAAGCAGACTTCCTGCTGAGTGCAGTGCCCAACAGCTGGATTCCAGGACCCTGAGGTCATGACCTGAGCCAAAGTCAGACACCAGGCGCCCTGATGGACACAAGTATTTATCAGTATCCACCAAAAATGTTTAAAGAGAAAAAACATTTAAAAATTAAATCATTTTACGTTAACTAAAACATAAATAAATGTATCTATTTATTGGAAGATATAGGCCCAGCTTCTTTTCTTGAAAAATGGACATTTTAGTTAGAATTCCTTTTTTTTCTTGCATAAATTACCTTGACAGTGTAAAACTGACACTTAAAATTTGACATCTTTAAAGTGAAACAAGAAATCAAAGATAAAAAGGAATGGTTTGAGTACATAGGCAGGTTTATATGAACTGTTTCCTTTTATTTTTATATTGTCTCACCCTAACCTAAACAGATACCATTTTTTTACCATCTTGTTTTAAAAGAGACTTTCCATAAATAAATCTTTTCACACACATTTCATGAGATTACCTAATGTTTAAAAATGAACAACTTTCTATATACAGTTCCTTCTACTACAGTGCTTTTCTTAAACAAGAATTTGCTCTAACAGGATTGATAATATTAGGGAATATTTTGAGCACAAGGCTAATTTCAAATTTGCTTATGTGTGATTTTATCTGCAAGAATCACTAGGTGATCAGATAAAATTCCACCCAGAAGAATCGAGCCTTCTAGGAATATAAAAGCATACACACATACAAGCACACATACACAAACATCTACTAGTTACCACAGTTCATTGTATGTGCTTATAAGCCCTACCCAAGGGCGTTGGGTGTTACAACTTTCTTCTGATTTCAGATAACCCTTCCATCACCTCTCCATAACAACTAACAAGGTGCAATTCTTCTAATCCTTATAAATTTCAAGGGCCTTTTCAAGGTGAAGTGCCATATCTATCATATTTATGCAATTAACTGCTAACATGTATAAATCTGCGCTATCATTTTTATTAGGTTACTCTCAATTTCGTATCACTGAAAATGTTTCGGATGGTTTTGTCCCTAACCCTACTTTTCCCTATGCACAATTGTGCATAGTAGGATAACCTTTAGGAGCACATATATGATAATATAGTATAATTGATTATAAATATAACTAATTCCATCTGTCTGAATATAAAGGAGAAAATGGAAAGCATCAGTTAGCCTGGCAAGACAGATAACTGGGATTTGGTTAAGAGAATTCTAATGTAAAACAAAACACAATGATAAGAATAAGATACCACTCCTTATTTTGTAATATTTATCCATAATATCCGTGGTTCCAAAGCTGTGTTGTCATGGTTTTTTCCTCAGTTATTCTCAAATCCTGAAATTTTTGATCATTTCAAGAAGCCACAGAAAACCTTTTTCAGATGTTCCTGTTTTAAGAAGGTTGCCTAGGGGCGCCTGGGTGGCTCAGTAGGTCAAGCATCTGCCTTTGGCTCAGGTCATGATCCCAGGGTCCTGGGATCAAGCCACTCATCGGGCTCCCTGCTCAGCCAGAAGCCTGCCCCCCCCCCCCTGCTGCTCCCCCTGCTTGTGCTCTCTCCCTCCCTCTCTCTGTTGTCAAAGAAATAAATAAAATCTTAAAAAAAAAAAAGAAAGAAAACTTTTTAAAATTACATCTTAAACTACTTTTATGTATTATGTAACATTATTCTATTTTTTAGGAATACCAATTATGCTTATGTGGAATGCCCATTTGTCTGAATTCAATTATTTTCTAATAATTTTCATCATTTTGTTCCTTTTTCATTTTATGTCAAATTGTGGAACATATTCTTTCTGTCCATGAATTTATTTCTAGCCAAGTCTGTTCTCTTTCTTTCTATAACATGTGGCTTTAATTTTGTCAAACTTCCATTCCTTTTATGAATCCTTTCAGTGCATTTTTTAACTTCTTTTCTTTATTAATTAATTATTCCTTCTTATACATTTTATTTAGATATTTCTAAAATTATTCCATTTTCTTTATAATGAGTTGTGATTATGTGCTTGAAATTTTGTTCAGAATTACGAAAATTTTCTTCCTCTGTTATATATTCATCTAGCATTTTTTAAAATTTTATAGTTTATTCCATTTTCTTTGTAACATCTATGTATGGATGTACTTTTTGCTTAATAGCAATATTAATATGGGTACAGATTTGTCTACATCTCTAATTACTCAATGAAAATATCTGTGTTTGAGGCAGTACCTGGGAGGTAGGAAAGAAGGTAGCTGGCAGGTTAAATTTTTGTACATTTTTTAGAATAAATTATCTCTCATCATTCAGCTCTTCCTTCATTGGAGCCATATGTCTCTCTGCACTTTAAGAACTCCTTTTGGGATGAACATATGCTCCAGGTGGGAGATCATCATGATGACAAACTGTAGTCAGAGTGCTCTCTTTGGTGATGTAGAGTGCATTCATTACTCTTCAACTGACTTGAGGAAGTAATTACAGAGGCCACTGAAACCGATCTCTTTTCTCCCATGATCTCATCTCCAGGCTATTTTTCTTGGTTACTCTTGCCCATGATGTGGTAACGGGTCAAACTGGAAGAGTTTCTCCTGTTTTCCATGTCCCAACCACATCTTTGAACCTAGAGAGCATCGCTGTCATTTTTTTTTTCCCCTTTTCAGGACCATTGCACTGGGATTTATTCTAATTCTATCCAAATTTTAGTTATTTGATAGCTATTATTAAGTTTTGTTCTTTACAGTTGTATCACTTATAATTTAACTTAATATGGAAGATTTTTCCAATTTTGTAATTCTGTGTTTTCAGAAAAGTACAGAAAAAGAATAAAAATGGCTATATTTTGCTATCTTTATTAAAATATTGCATATTATAATTCCAAAGTCTTATTTTAAATAACTATAAACTGTATTTGTATTCATACCCGTCAGTTACATTTTATGAATATGGCTGTATCTATCTTTGTAAAATATAAAGGAAGAAGTATGTAATATTAATCCACAGGTATAAGAAAAATCTATATATTTTTTCATAAATGTCTTCTAATCTTCCCATTTACTCTTAAAAATGCAACAGAGTTGTGTGCATATTTTTTTAAAGAAAGATTTCCAAGGCACTTTATTTCTGACAGGCCATATATTCCACCTAACTTCTTCCCTCCTATACTTCGTTATGGTGAAAAGAAAATATGAAAGTTAGCTCTTTAGAAATTAAGACTGCAGAGAAATGCTTTCCTTTATTGTATCCGGTAATATAAGTAAGCAAACTCTAAAATAATAATAATCATTTTAAATAGTGCCAGAAACCAATAACTTAGCTTATTCAAGATGTTTTTATTTACTTAATTATAGGATATTACTGAGATATATAGCAACCGTTTGATTAATAAGCACACATTCTCCTGGATCCTCAATTCCTTGAAACGTTATTTATGTAATCAGGGAAAGACAATTATCAGAAAGTTCTACAAGTGGGCGCCTGGGTGGCTCAGTTGGTTAAGCGACTGCCTTCGGCGCAGGTCATGATCCTGGAGTCCCGGGATCGAGTCCCGCATCGGGCTCCCTGCTCGGCAGGGAGTCTGCTTCTCCCTCTGACCCTCCCCCCTCTCATGCTCTCTCTCTCTCATTCTCTCTCTCTCAAATAAATAAATAAAATCTTTAAAAAAAAAAAAAAGAAAGTTTTACAAGTCTGAATCTTACAAACTGAAAGTTGCTGTAACTGTGGTTGGAAAATCCGCTCACTCTCAATTCCTCCTAGCTTTCTTCCTCTGAGGAGCCCCCTCCTGCCCCCCCCCCCCCCCACTATAGGCAGCAGAGTCACCGCAGCGTTATGGACAAGCAACTTTCCTTCCTGCCTTCAGGCCCACTGCAGGCCATGTTCCCTTTGAAAGCTGGCATACTCGGTTATGAAGTGTGCAGAAAAATCATTCTTTCTACATATTGCCCCTATAACTACCAAGACATGACATAAACACCCTCACTTTTTTTCTACACATTTATAGTTTTGGGGGTGTTTTCCCCACTGTTTTTAATGTTGTTATAAATAGAAATTTAAAAGCACAGAGAAAAGTGGAGAGATAGTTTACTGATCACCTATCTGCCTGCCATTCAATCCAAGAATTACCAACATTTTGACCATCTTGTTTGTTCTACTTTCTGTGGTTTGCAATTGTGCTGGCGCATTTTAAAGCAAGCCCATGACTTTTTTTTTTTTTTCCTTCATGTAAAGGCCTCAGTATGAGTGGGTATCTACCTGATAAGGAATTTATCATGTACCAATGGCTAAATCATGTAATTTCTCTCACAGTGTTCTCTCTGACTTCTATTTTTCAACCAAGTTTGGACCACCATTATTCTACCAGTTTTCTGCAACAGATGTCTAGCTAATTTTTTTTTTTTTTCCTCTAGCAATGTTTTTCTGTAATCTCCTACTTAAAGGGCACCTGCTGTGGTCTTTTGAAAAGCAAATCAGATCATGTCACTCCCAAGTTTAATAACTTTTAAGAGCTATTACTTTCTGAATAATGTCTAGATTCCTTCATATGCCTCATACTGGTGCCTGGTAAGTTCACCAGCCTTATAACGGATCCAATTTAATGCAGTATAATCAGTATTTTCTCTATGTAAGCCACCAGGTGTTTATATATACTACCTGTTGGCTGAAATAACCGATGCCCACTATTGTTAGCCTTTTAGGTTTAGCTCAGATGCCCCTTCCTGCAGGATGTATTAATTGGTCTCTCAAGTCCTGGTTATCTGTCCTTTCCAAATGCTCAAATAGCACACTGTAATTACCTCATCACTTATTATACTGCAAAGCAAGGTCCTAAGCCCTTGTCTCTATCAACCTTGATTTATCTTTTAACCTTATAGCTATTCAGTTAGTAAACTTGCTTGATCTTACCTGCAAACAATTTCAATGTTTTCACTTCTCCGCATATCCACTGCTTTTAACTTAACCAAGTCATCACATGATATTAATTACTTGTCTCTCTGCTCCATTTACTTTAACTCTACAAACATTATCTACAATTTTTTTAAAAACTTTATTTTATTTATCTATCTATCTATCTATCAGAGAGAGAGCTCGCACAAGCAGCGGGAGCGGCAGGCAGAGGGAGAAGCAGGCTCCCCGCTGAGAAGGATCCCAGGACCCCGGGGTCATCACCTGAGCTGAAGGCAAACACTTAACTGACTGAGCCACCCAGGCGTCCCTACAATTTTTTTTAAATATCAAGGGAATCTTGCTATCAGATCATTAAAAAATTCCCAAGATAATAATTAATCTTGGAGTAATTTATTTTTTCCAATATTATCTTTATAGTATGGCCCTCGCTGAATCCTCCTACATTATCATTCTATATCATTGTCTCTTTTCTCATACTGTTCAAGCCATATAATCTTTCTTTGTTACTGGAAAATGTTGAGATTTTCTTTCTCCACTCAAGAGAAATTTTAATTCTACTTCCTCTCTAGATTGTTTTTCCAACAACTTTAGCAAAGATGGCTCCTTCCTATTCTTCGTGTAAACATTGTAATGAGAGAAACCTTTGAATTCCCCCATTTTCTCAATATCACTTTATATGTATGGCCTATTAAATTTGTGGACTAAAGGATAACCAGTTTTCTTTGTTGTTTGCGAGCATTCTGCAGATCCTTAGAAAGGAGTATTCTCCTTTACTGGAGGTCAGTATTAGTCAGAGTTCTTCAGAGAAACAGAAGAGGATGTGTATAAATACAGAAATCTACTTATTATAAGGAATTGGCTAATAGTTACAGAAGCCGGCATATACAAAATCTGCTGTGTGGTCCAGCAAACTGGCGACCCAGAAGGGCTGATGTTCCGATCCAAACATAAAGGTTGTCTGCTAAAGAACCCTCTCTTAATCAGGGGAGGGTCAATCATTTTATTCTCTTAGGCCTTCAAGTGATTGGATGAAGCCCACTGACATTCAGAGAACAATCTGCGTTACTCAAAATCCACCAATTTAAATGTTAATCTCATTCACAAACACCCTCACAAAAACACCTGAAATAATGTTTGACCAACTATTTGGATACTGCGGTCCAACCAGGTTGACATGTAAAATTAACTAACCATCCATGCGCCATAGTTATATGTAAGATCTCCCTTAACCATTATGATTTTGTGGTGTGGTCTACTAGACCCATACAGTTTTTCCCTTACTTTTCATATTCAGATTGGGAGAGGTGTAATGAAGTTGTCTATTGTTACTGTATTATTGTTTTTCCCTTGCATCTCCTATAGTTTCAGATTTATGACAACTGGGAATGTGCTGGTTTTTAGATGAATAATTATTAATATTCTCTGTATAAACGTCACTGTGTGTAGCTTATACTATAAAAAAAAGTCCTCTCTTACCTCATGTAATGATACTTTAACTCTATTTTGTCAAATATGAAGAGTATAATCGCTATTTTTTGCATTTTCCTGGTATACGTTTGACTTAGTTTAGTTTTCACCTTTTAACATCTCTACATGTGTTACTTCTGTAGAGAAGGGTTTTAGACTTCTTTGAGAGTCAATGTGAAATCTTTTTTTTTTTTTGGATCAATAAGTACTATTGATATAAGAACTATATAAGTTCTTGTTTGTGCTATCTTTTAAAATTTTTTTGAAAGATTTATTTACTTATTTTGGGGAGGGAGGGGCAAAGGGAGAGGGAGAGATAATCATAAGCAGACTCCATGCTGAGTACAGAGCCAGACCACAGGGCTCAATCTCTCAACCCTGAGATCACGACCTGAGCTGAAACCAAGAGTCAGACGCTCAACCAACTGCGCCACCCAGGCACCCCAACGCAGTTTGTGTGTTGTTGTTGTTGTTGTTTTTAGTGTATTTTGTTTTTAGGGAAGGTTTGTATATTTTTCTGTTACATTTATACTAACACTTCTATTAAATATCTTTAGTCCCTCTTGTTTGGTGTTTTTGGTTTGTGTTTCTACTCTAAGCAATGTTTAAATTATCTAGTAACTGTTTTCCCACCCCCTCTTATTTACACAAAACCTAGTTTATACTGAGTTAATATTAATTATAAGGTTTTCAGAAAGAATAATCCATTTTTTATATACCCTATCCAGTCTCCTCACACAGGTTTTAATAGTTGTACAGGGTCTACTTTGTCAGACAAAGCATCTCTTGCATATAATCTTTTATTTTAATTATACTGAACAAGGCACTGATAAAAATATTTCCTGACAACTTATTTTATTACTCCTGACAACTTTTCTTCTTGTCCTGGGATGGGGTTCAACTCTGATCCACTAAAGCCTCTAAAGTCCTCAAATATTTCTTTTTCCAATATTCCTTTCAAACCCTTGCACTTACTTTCATACTCTGAAGCAACATTGCAGAGCTCACTGAGAGTAAGTTTTTCTTACTGAATGCTTATAAGGGAGATGTCCATTTATTTCTCCAACTTACACACAATCCAACCAAATATATGTGTGTGTGTGTATATGCAAATATACCCGTGTGTGTAAGTGGTTGTGTGTGTATGAATATGAGAAAGAGAAACTCCCTACCTGTTAACCAATAAAAATGCCATTGTTTCTCTTTGGCTTACAATGAACTATGCATCTTATAAGAGAAGTGTCCTTGTATGTAAATGAGGTATGCACTACAAAAATTTGAAGTATCATCAGGGAAACAGTACCAGAAAAAGAGGAAAATGCTGTGATTAGCCAATGAAGAGAAAACTCTGGCATTTATACTTAGGCAACAGAAAGGAGAGTAATCAAATAAGTAAAGACATAGGGAGGCAGAGGAGAACCAGTACATTACAGTACACTGGAAGCCATGGCAAATTTTCCAAGGCCATCTTGCTTAAGAGTTTTCCATACAACAGAAAGTTTTGCCCCTTCTCCTCATCAACTTATTTTCCACACAAGACCCAGAGGGTTTCTTTCATAATTTATGTCAGATTAGAGGTCTACTGTGCTTAACCTACAAATGACTTATCTCACTCAAAATAGAACCAAAAATTCTTCCTTTGTTCTCTTCTTCCTTTGAGCCCAAGTAATCTGGCTTCATCCCCTAAAACTCTCCTAACACTTTGATTCTCTAAAAATTCCTTGAACAGACCAAGCTTGCCTATGCCTTAGACACATCGTCTCCACCTTCCTTTGGGAGAACTTTCTCCTTTCCCATCGATTTTGGCTGGAAAGTTGCCACAAGAGAAGGGCCTTCCTGATCTATTTCCAAGAGCACCATCCATTCTTCTACTCACTGGCCAGGTTTTATTTATCTATAGGGCTTATTATCAGCTGAAAGATAGTTTCTTTCTTTTTGTTGAAGTTCTACCCAGCTTATTTGAATGTAAATTTTCTAAGGTCAGAACAATCAACAAATGTTTACTGAATTCATGAAAGAATATGGTGCCATTTTGGTGCCTTTCGTCTATATAATAGTAACATTTAGAACAACTTTAATATAGTGATAAGCAATAAGACACATTCTGAATAGTTTGTGTAAGTGGTTGACTTGAATCAATACTATTTGTTTCATAACTATAGCTCATTAGCAAGAAGGAGGAATGTTAATTAGCAATATAATCATATATAAAAGCCTGTTTTTATAGAGTTTGATTCACTGCAAATTAAAATTTGATGGGTCAAGAATAAGATATCAATGACTAACTGGTCAAACAAGATATTTATGAAGGCTAGAAAAGAATGTGAGTGAAATAAGAGGGACTTAATATAGGCAAAAAATATAGGTATTTTGCAGTGGAGAGACAAGAGCTGAGGAAAAATCCTCAGATAACCTAAAAATTCTCAATAAGGTAAGTAACGTTTCTTCTACTGACATACAGAAGGAACACATTTAAAATTGACACCATGGGGAACATAAGAAAAGACTGTAGACAGAAAAGCTTATCTATAAACAATAAATATGCCGTAAGACCAATCATATTTTGCTGATCACTGTAGGAAAATGGAAAGCAGACTGGCGGGAGAGCCAGACAAACTGGATAGTGTAATTTAATTGTTAAATGTTGGCCTGGTGGTGCCAATGGAAGGATGAAAGATAAGCACCTTGAATGAAAGTTTTTGATGGGAATAGAAGGCTTAATTATACCAAGATCACATACATTATCTGACCCATTATTAGGAGACCTAATTTTGAATTAATCAATCATAAACAGTTCTTACATTTTTACAGAAGTGAAATAAACTAGGGAAGTGCCTCTCAAAAAAACTGTTGAATTACCTTTTATTTTTATCATAGGAATTTCACATTGTCTGGTATTAACTTTCTTCTCTTGTACTAATCGTGCTCTGCAACTTGCTCCTCCCCACACACAGAGCTTCACAAGCACACACACACCATAATTAATCTATCTCTAACATTTTTTACTATTTGCTTCTCAGAAACTTTAACTTGCTTCAGCCTTTGTGCATCCAAGCTCCCTCTCATTCTCATACATGTGTGTAAATGTTAATTAACCCACAATGTTTTCATATTAAAGGCTGAATTTGACACTGGTTGTGTTAGGATATGCTGAGATGATATCATGAGATGGAGTTAGATGATAGAAAATGAACAAAGGATCGATGCACTTATCCGTTCTGATCCCCCTTGTTAACAGCCTATTGCTTAAAAGGGGGAAGAAGAGAGGTCAGTTTCACATAAACTATCGAAATATCTGTTTTTGAATATATATAAGTCTTGTGCCCTAAGGACTCTTGGCTTCTGGCAGCAAAGTCTTTATCATTTTAAGAAAAATAATGCTAAAATTAATGAAAAATCACAAATGGTTCTAGAAACATTTGATACACTAATAGGGTAGAACTCTCCTAATAACAAAGATTATTCTTTATTTACAGTGAGAATTATAAGTAATAGAGTCCATTACATTCTATTAGTTTGTCCTAAAAATGAGTAATTAAGTTGATCTGTATAATCAATCTGAAAGTTTTTCACCTTTATTCTTATTCTTTTGAAAATATTATGATTATTTAGCTCATATTTAGTTGAACATCAAATATATGTTCATGAGCTGTATTTCCTAAAAAAAATTCTTCTAGTGCCCTATTTTTAATATTTGAACTAACATAGTTTCTGAAGGTTCCATTTTTTTAGGAGTGGGTGTTACCTAAAATGGGATAATCAATGATGATATTATCATCCATGCAGTTCCAATTGTAATTTATTAACAAGTTCTGGAAATTAGACATTATTCTCTCAAACAAGCAATAAACACTTACCGATAATATGTAAGACAAAGTGTTGTTTGTTTTCACAGAATAAATGCTAAATAAAAATATTCTCAGGGTATGGCAGAGAATTGGCAATGGATAACGAATGAACAAACCAACAAACTGTGAAAGTAAAAAACATGCTGTATTTAAAAAAGTTGAAGATTTTTAGTGATTTTCCATGTCTGGATATATCTCAGAGTTATTATAAATAATAAGAGCATGCAATCATATTTGAGCAGCTTAGATAAGAACATGAAATGTACTGACCAGAGTAATTCCTGTGAAACTCCACACCCTGTCACTTCACGTGTATCAAGCCTGATCCAGAGGCTCATCGGCAAAGATGTCTGAGAAAACAGCCTGGAGGTAATATAGCAACAAAGCTACACCAGTCTGTATCTTTAAGAACTTTCGAGCATTCCAGTTCATCTTCGCTTGAGTGTGTTCCTGCTTAGACTCCACTAATAATGCCTAAGAAGCTCAAGTCCACTCAAGTATGCTGTGGTTTGTGGTCTCCTTGCTAAATGTCAGACCAATGGAAGTCAGGTCACATGTTCTCTCATTTCAGGAGAGAACTCAGTTCTTTTTACAATGACACAACATTCCAAAAGACTTTTGCATGGCTTCACATGGGGTGTGGATCATATTATACAGATGTAGGCATGGCTTTACATGACAAGTATACAATAAATGTGTTGTATTAGTATCTTTTCATGGAATTTGTATCAATTTAGTATATGCTGTAAAAGTTACATGTTCAAAAGCTTTCTCAACTTCTAATATGCTAGTCTACGCTCTCAGGACAAATAGAAAGGATCAAGGTCCTCAAAGTAGTTTTTGTATTCAATTGGGGGATTATTTTTCTTAAGTATCATATGACTAAAATTATTTTTTAAAAATTACCATATGCCTTTAGGTTTCAAAAGGACTCAGGTAGGGGCGCCTGGGTGGCTCAGTTGGTTAAGCAACTGCCTTCGGCTCAGGTCATGATTCCAGAGTCCCGGGATCGAGTCCTGCATTGGGCTCCCTGCTCAGCAGGGAGTCTGCTTCTCCTTCTGACCCTCTCATGCTCTATCTCATTCTCTCTCTCAAATAAATAAATAAAATTTAAAAAAAAAAGGACTCAGGTATTTCTGCTTTCAGTTCATTTTTTTTTAAATCTAAGTCTTTCAAGTTAGAGGATATTTTTTGAAGTATATTTATTTTCTAGAGACTCAGCCATTTTCTTAATCCCCCCAATACTACATGGATTCACAGGTATTTTTACCTAATTTGCTAGTTTCTTCTGTGTTGATGACAATTAGTCCTTATTATTCTCTATTGGGGTAATCAAATTTTGGTGAGTATGTTAGCTATCTACAATGTTAAAATTATGTGGGTTTTTATATTAGTTTCATAATAGATTTGATTATTTACAGCCTAAAGATATAATCTACTCTTGTAATTGGCATTCAGCTAAATTTGTTTCTGATAACCTTCACCTGTCTAAAGTTTTTTTCATTTCTTTTTTCATTGTACCTGTTTTATTAGCTATATGTTTTCCCTTGCAAATGCCTCATCAGTTTTTGAAAACACTTTCTTTATAAGTTAAAGAAAATTGCCAATTTTAGAGAATCTCTTAACCCAGTATAACCCACTTGACCAATTATCCTTTTATATGTTTTTGACTATAATCTTCTTGTGATCATTACACACTGCCATAGAGAACATTTTCTGAGTTCCTTCTTCAAAAAACAACAAAAGAGCAATGACAAACATAAGGCAATAACTTCAAACATACAGCAAAGTGAAATAAAGACACTGGAGTTTAAAAGCAAAGTCAGAGAAAACAGAATATAAAACAAATGAATATATGGAGATTAAAGATGATGAAAAGGTACTTTTAAACTCCCCAAAGGGAAATATCAAAATATTCATACTTGCTATTTTACTAATCAGTGTGTGCCTGCCTATGGAAGAGACTAATGTATTCAGAGCTGAAGTAATTTGAAAGTTTAGTTTTTATCTTATTATTTGTAGGTAATTATAAAAAACTCTCTACAGAATTAGTTATTTACAAAAAGAAACTTGAAAACCATCTAAAGGTACACAGACATATTGTGCACACACAAATACAGACACACACAATGATGGACCTAAAAATGACAGAGCAAATCGTAAATATTTTTCTCTTATTCTCAGGGAAGAGCTACTGGTAATGAAACTAAGAATGTCAACACCTACTTCTACTCCCCTAGAATTAAATCTTACCTCAATTGAGTATCTTCAACACATTACTTAAGGCTATTCACATTTACTTCTATACTTTATCTACAGTGATACATTGGTTAAATTCTTATATAAAAGGCACATATTTTGTATGATATTTGAGTCCATTTCTTCACCTTGAAATCCATATGCTGACTGATCCTCATTTATATGAGTCTAAAAATTATATCTGACAGAAAAATTAAACACCATTAAATAGTGTCCTCATATTCTAGGAAAAGCCTGACTAAGCTAATTTGAAGTCATGTTAAATTATAAATGCATGTTGTATTTCAGGATTATCAAGAGAAGAAAGCCACTTTTCAGCCAATGATGCAACATCAGTGACGAATACTGTCAGCTAATTACTAGGGAAATTTGTAGGGAAATATATTAAAATCACAATAGAATATACAGTGAAAGCACAGATAAGCATATTATAATAATGAAATGTGTACAGTCTTACTCATTCTATAAAATACAGTGATCCAGAAAAGCAGCTTCTCTGCTATTTCCCTTTAGTGATTTGGCCTTATTTTCCCCCAGGTGATTCTCCCATTGATTATCTCTTCCACTAGATGTCAGGCAAGAGGAGGGCGTGGTAGTGAATCTCGACCCATGACCACAATTACCTTCTAACGTGTTAAAATTGATGACTAAATGCAGCCAAACTGAATAGTGATCAGGCATATGGAAGATAAAATGCTCTGATAATTAGTTTGAACTAAAAATTTATAATAGCAGCTGCAGGAGGAACCATATTCTCTTATGTTTACATCAGTCTTTATCTTTCTCTGAGAAATAAAGCTTTAGAAATAAGCTTTAGAAAGCTTAGCTTCACTTATGTTTTCCTAAAACAAAATGTACATCTCCTTTGTAGTACTCAACACAATTTTAACTGAATAATTTTTCAAGGCTGATTTAACGCACACCTCCCTACCAGCTCCCAAATATAAATCTTGTTAAGGTAACAACTAAGTTGGTTTTGTTAATTTCTTCATCCACTGACTCAGCATAATGCATTGGGAGATAGTATACTTCTAAAAATTATGTATTGAACACTGAGTAATGTATAGAATTATTGAATCACTATATTGCACACCTGAAACTAATATAATACTGTGTGTTAACTGTACTGTAATTAAAATTAAACGTGTGCGTGTGTGTTTAAGGAGTAATTTTTAAAAAGGAATATAATTAATTAATGGCATTATAGAGCTATCCATATCCATTTCAAATAGGAATACAGTCTAGATTCATTGTTTGGGCTCAATTTATACATTTCTCTTAACTGGTAAGACTCGTGAGAATGAAAGCTATATGGAGACTTTATGGTCTCTTTATTAGACCAGTTATAACATTTTGGTAAGATATCCTCAGAAGGATGCACTAATGATAACACTGATACCTAATGGAAGATACCCACAAAAAGAAGATAGGAATTAGGAAGAGGTACTCTACCTCAGAACACAGATATATAGGCTCTCTGAGCACATGTTTCATATTTTACATGTTATAGTTCATTATGTAGCATGCCAATTTTTCTGATGAGAATTTTAAAATTGCCTATTAGATGATAATTCTGTCCTTGCTGCTCCTTGCCCAGTTCATTCAGTCTCTATTCAGTCTCTGTTCCCACTGCACATTTTGTAACCTCTTCAATTACATTTAGTAAATTTTATTGCAGCTTAGCAGTTTACATGCGTGTTTCCTCCTCGCTATTAGATCTCCACAAAAAATGGGCTTTTTATCTACAATACTTTTCAGAGTTCTTGACATGTTAGACTCTTAGCAAATTTGTCAAATAAAGCAGTAAAGCACATTTAGGTTGAGGGAGAGCTAAAGAGCTTCATCACTGAGAATAGGTACTAAAATAGTATAATCAATTAAAGATTTAGTTCCATTAAATAATATAATTTAAGTATAAGACAAAAACCAGGTTTTAGGAGTTATATCCTTGTTTTACTTCTATGACCTGATATTTAGCTATTTACCTTCATCACATATCTTAGTTTGCTGGTTTCCAGGAATAATGTTCCTTTGCTTTACAACCATATATTCCATTTTCCTTCAATGCCTTCACCATTCTACACCTAACATTTCTTCTTTAGGACTTTTTAATTCTACTTTAGAGTTCCCAACATTTAAATTGTAATAAACATGGCTGTCAATCATCACTCAACAATGAACTTAACATTAATGAACTCTATATTTTCTTCACACTGCATTTCATATCCAAAAAAAGAGGGCTATAACTCATTATAAAATATGAGGTTTATTTCTTTTCAAAATATGAAGCTTAAAGTGATTATTTCTGCTTACAATAATCTAGCATTTCCTACTCTGAGAAAATTCTACTATGGTATCAACTGTATGAAAGCAGAATCAAGAATGGAAGAACCAACTTCTGTGCAGAAAAAAGTAATAATTTTGTACAGTTTTTCTCAGTGAACTGATTAAATGAGACTGTAACTCTCATAGAATGAGCATATGTTATAGAGTCAGCCATACTTATTATCTATCTGAAATGTATTTTCAACATCTTGCTTTCACAGTTCAACTACACCCACATACTGAAGTGGATGCTAGTCCTTCCCATTAAAATAAACAAAACAAAACACACACACACACACACACAGAGCAATAACAAAGTATCTCTTTTTGCCACATACTTCTCTATTCTGCTCCTAGTCCATTTCTTTCCTCTAAAGTTCTATATTCACAATTTCTTTCATAACACTTAACAACCTACCATAATACATCACTGAACCTAAATTTCACCCCCAAAGTTACTGACTTTCACAGTGATAAATTCAATGGGCGTATCAGTTTTCATGTTTATATTATCTCAACATTCTTCTCTTGCTTTTGATGGTTCTGCATTATGTGTGTGTATGTGTACACATATAAGTTTTTAGGAATTGTCTGTTCTGTTTTTAACTCCATACAAAAAGCATAACTTTTTGCCTTAAAAACTGCTCAATAAATGCTTACTGAGTGAATAAATAAAACTGTAAATTAATAAGTTAACGAATAGGAGTTAAAAAGTTGCCTAGAGGAATAATCTTAGGTAAATTTATCCCTAAATTTATATTCTCAAACGTAGTAAAGGGAGAGACGTCTTCTATATTGAAGAATTTTTACAAAAATTACATTTGACTATTAAAGTAATACTTAAAATATACAATTATTTCAATCTGCAGACCTTAAGGTACTTACAAAAGATTAAAGTGAAAGTCCAAAAATATTTGTAAATTATTCAAGAGAAAGCATTACTTAAGAAATAATCAGAGAGAGAAGTCTGTACATTCACTGTCTTAGACAGCCGTTCCCCATTGTATAGTGGAGGGGAAGGGAGGTATGCAGTGTGCACATGCATGTTTTGGGTAAGTTTCAATTACTGAGGCTATATATTATTTAAAGTAAAAATGCTTATGCATGGTCCTGGATGCAGTTTTTGCTTACCTACATCAGAGAATCTCAATGTTCTTTAAGTGGCTAAAAAGAAAAAAAAATCCTTTGAATTATTAGCACTATACTCTATCCTAATGAGCTTACTGACCCAAAACATTCTGTTCTTATCTTGCACAGAAAACGGGGAAAAGAGATTAGAGATAGCCAGCATTCCATGACTATTCAAATTTTACTTTAACTTTTATGGGAAAACTTTAGGGTGTTTGAAACAGAAAAGTAAGTTGAATTCATTTATACTTTACAAAATATCCAGGAAGATTTTTCTCTAAGATTGGCATTATTCACCACTGCACCATTGGCTTTAGCCAGTGCAATAGGTAAAGAAGAAGAAAAAGATGGTATAAGAAATTTTAAAAGGGGGCGCCTGGGTGGCTCAGTTGTTAAGCGTCTGCCTTCAGCTCAGGTCACGATCCCAGGGTCCTGGAATCAAGCCCCACATCGGGCTCTCTGCTCCGTGGGAAGCCTGCTTCTCTCTCTCCCACTCCCCCTGCTTGTGTTCCCTCTCTCACTGTGTCTCTCTCTGTCAAATAAATAAAATCTTTAAAAAAAAAAAAAAAGAAATTTTAAAAGGAATTATTACCAGAAGATAGTATGTTCTATTCTCTGTAATTAAAAAAAAAAAAAAAAATGTCCTGAAGTGTCATTCAATTTAAATGGATCCAAAAACTTACCTGTTTGCAAGGCCACTGATTATAATCAATGCATTTCAATATTTCAGTGATACAAAACATGATTTTTAGAAATGATATAATGCATATGAATGAAAAATATCAAATGCCTGGGTAAAAATTCCAAAACAGATATGCCAGACTCTGTGCAGAAAATTATAGGACATTATTGCAAGACATTAATGAAAACCTAAATTAGTGGATGGTTGCTAAAAGTATTATAAGTCTTACCGTTGTAAAGATGTTTTTCTCAAAATTGTCTATTGATTCAACTGCATCCCAATCATAACCTCATCAAAAATACTTGCTAGATTTTGAACATCTGGTTCTAAAATTTATATGGACTACATTCCTACCAGAAGAGCCAAAATATTCTTGAAAATGAAAAAAAAAACTGGGGATTTACTCTGCAAGATTTTATAAATGCTATAACAATGAAATAATGTGGGTTTGTCATAAGGACACACTTATAGCCCAACACATAAAGAGACCAAAAGGACACCAGTATTTATAAAAATGTCATTTCAGAGCAGAATAAGAAAGCCAGTCTTTTTAATAAATGGTAATTATTAAATTAGAACATCCATATAAAAATATAAATAAAACACTTGATGCATACCTTAACTGTTCACAGTAATCAGATACCGGTAAAATTTATATGTAAAAGAGAATGTTAAAAAAATGATTACATTAGATGATATATAAGAATGTTTTCACTAATTTGATGAAATATATTTTATTATTAACCCAATCTTTTGGCATATGATTTTGCATTTCTCCCCTAAAGACATGAAGTAGATTGACCTCCTGTCCCCTCTGAACTTTGGATTTGATAATTTGATTTACTTTGTTAATTAAAATAAACTAGAGAGGCGCCTGGGTGGCTCAGTCAGTTGAACGTCTGCCTTCAGCTGGGGTCATAATCCCAGAGTCCTGGGATCCAGTCCCAGCTCAGCGGGGAGTCTGCTTCTCTGCCCCTCCCCTGGTTCATTCTCTGTCTCTCTGTCCACGCCCCCCGTCTTGCTCGCTCTCTCTCTCAAATAAATAAATAAATAAAATTTTAAAACATAAAATAAACTAGACATAACAGTACCGTTTGCAAGCTCTAGACTTAGGAGGCTTTGAGTGTTTCCTCTTCCACTTTGCTCTTGCCTAGAGAAGAAGGTGCACCAGCAAGCCCTCTGGTCCTGGGAGGAAGATGAGAGGCACTTGGAGGGCCATTCCGTCTGAGCTGAAGCCTGAAGCAGAGGCAACACAGCTGTACCACATATGTTTGGTGAGAAACAGAGTCACCCTACCAACACTAACCCTCCTGCATACTTGTTAGGAAAAATTATTGTTGTTTGAGGCCATTAAATACTGGGATGCTTTCATATGGAGCACCACTTTCAGAATAGCTAACTTATGAATTTCAGGGGAAAAACTCTTTTTAAACAGAAATCAACACTAACATGAAAAATATTAGTAACTGAGCTACATTAAAATTAACAACTTTTGTTATCAAAAATTATCATTAGGAGAGTAAAATTTAAAGGGGATCTTGTTTTCCAGGAAACATGAAGAACTTTCACAAATCAACAGAAAAAAGACATTAAAATAGAAAAACATGTAAGAAATTTTCAGACACTTCACTAAACACTATATGCAAATGACCAATAAACATTTTAAAAGATGCCTCATTTTATTATCAATTGCACTTATATAAATTAAAAACAAATTCATGGAAATTCATGATTCATTAATGAAAATTAAAAGAAATATGAGATACCATTACACACCCAATATTAACAAAATATAAAGGCCCCAAAACAACAGATGTTGGATGTGAAGCAACTTAAACTCTCCTATGTTGCTTGTGGTACTATAGATCAGTAGGGCAACTTTGAAAAACCATTTGACACTATCTAGTAAATTTATGAATGCATGCACTCACAACTGATCATTCTACTCATAGGTATACATGAGTGTTCATGAATACTGAGACATCACAAGGACGTTCAGGGCCCCATGATTTATAAAGGGAGGTAGGTGGAAACAGACCAAATGTTCACCAAAGTGTAATGATAGAAAATATATGAAATATACTCAGCAAGGATGACTCTTATGAGATAATGTTGGAGAAAAAAGCCACACAAAGTATGCATATTTTATAATTCATTTTATACTAATTTAAAACCACATGGAAGTACCATAGTGTTAGAAGGCAAGATGGTAGCTATCATCATGGGGTAGGGAATGTATAATTAACTGAAAAACGAGAATAGCTTCTGCAATATGGGTAACAGTCTATTTCTTGACTTGTACCATGATTATAGAGGTCCACAAATTATGAAGTTTGTTCAACTGCTCATTTAAAAACCATATATTTTTGAGATTATTATGCTTCGGTGAAAACTTAACTTGTAATGCCCTGTAGAGGAGAGACTATAGTCAGCCTCAGGTAGAGTCAGAAATGCCAGTCAAGTGCTGGTTGGGATTAGGTTATTAGTAGTGAGGATGTTGAGTATCCATGAGCTGCAGTAGGAAGCTTTGGATGCAATTAACCCTAGGTTGGCTTATGATTATGGTAAACATGAACCTCATTTAATGATTTTGTTGCAGCCCATGAAAACTCCACCAAAATGCCTTTTTTCCTCCTATATTTGGGACCATTTTTGGTTTAAGATTTAACAGAAAATACTTGTTCTGAGCATTGTAAGTATAGACATTACTACAAGAGTTCTTTTGATTTTAGAATATCATCACTTTATAGCCACTGATTATGGAATTGATTAGCAGGCTTTTTGACTACTCCACATTTTTTTGGATAATCTGGCACACTATAAACCCATAAAAAATAAATTTATTTATAATAGGCTACCTTGACAGACCATGTATGTACTGCTAAAAGCTTTTTATAAATCAAGACCCTCCATTAACATTCCACTAGTGAAAACCATTACACTGTTTATCAGGAATTCTGATATAATATATTTTTCCCCAAGATTTGACTTAAATTTCTCCTTCTGAGACATCTGTGGTAGAGTACAAATAAAAATCAATCACTAGAAAACTCCACCCACTTGGAACAAAACGCTTCTATGTAACCTATGATTTATAAGAAATATTAAAACAAAATTAAATGAAGGATAATGAAGAAACAACATATGAAACTTATAAGATACAGTTATACTTAGCTCAGAGGATATTTCATAGCCTTTAGTGCATACATTTATATCAAAACACAGAAATTCATTGACTAAATATACCATCTCAAGATGCCAGAAAAAAATAATAAAATGTAAAAATTCAGAATGGAGGAAATAATAAAAAAGAACATAACTTAATAAGAACAAATAAACTGCATAATATAGTAAAACTGAAACAAAGATAATAGTTCTTTGAAAATATTATTAATTTTGGTAATTCTTCCATAAAAATGATGAAGAAAATGAACTTAAAAAATATAAAGCACAGGGACGCCTGGGTGGCTCAGTGGTTAAGCGTCTGCCTTCGGCTCAGGTCATGATCCCAGGGTCCTGGGATCCAGCCCCGCATCGGGATCCCTCCTCCGCGGGAAGCCTGCTTCTCCCTCTCCCACTCCCCCTGCTTGTGTTCCCTCTCTCGTTCTGTCTCTCTCTGTCAAATAAATAAATAAAATCTTCAAAAAAAAATTAAAAAATATAAAAAATATAAAGTACCAGTAAGAGCAATGAAAAAGGGAACTTCCTCATGCATTTAATAAGAGACTAAACAATTTAGAGTCGATAAAGTCGATAATTCTTAGTAAATGGAAAATTATTTTAATAAAATTATTAAAAAATATAAAATTATAAAAACTGCTAGAGCTATGGCAATCTAAGTGGAACAGTGGAAAGAAAGATAGCAACAAATAGATCTTGTAAAAAAAGAGCACAGCAATACATAAACTTTTTCTGCCAGAAATTTTATGAAATGATTGTTTCAATCTGGTTGAAATGATAAGTGAAATATCTTTTAAAATGGAAGTGAAAGAGATTTTAAAGATGTGATAGTTTTTTCTGGAAGAAAAAAACAAAAAACAAAAACCTGTCCTCTCTCATGGCTTAGTGTAACTTCTGTTTCTACATTAAGAAATGCAAAAGTTCTTAAGTGACACAGACTCATTTTTAATACATTTTTATGAACCTCCACAAGTTGCTCAGCCTCCAATTACTATTTTTATTGCTATATAGGGAAAGTGTTATATTCCAAAATACACAGGCCTGTATTAAACTGCATTTTGTGTTTTCCAAGGAAAATTAATCCCCAAATAGTACAAGATGATTATTATGACTTAAATGACACCAATTTTGAGAAACACAGCTTTGTCACTGTGCACAGGACACTCTTTCACCAGTCAGTTAAGATACAAAAGATAATAAAATTAAATAATATCTTGGTGGCAAATTCTTTTCCAAATATTAATATATTACTTCAAAACTTTGAATCCAGCCACAGAGTTGGCCAAGTCCAACAATTATCATTCAAATTAATTCTAGCTCTACTAATTTTGAAGTCATTAAATATAGGATTTTTTTTTAGTACTTATAGAAAAGTCAACACTATCTTGACCAAATAAATTCACAAGATATATAATTTATACCATGTAGGAGATATTATTTGAAATGTACCCTAACATTATATGATATGTGTTTAGACCAGACACTGTAGAAAAAATACCATAGTACAAAACTTTTTCATTCTAAAGCTTGGCTTCAAAATAGAAAAAGAATATATCTAGAAACAAAATTTATGTTTTTCAAAACAATTTAATGACAAATACGCCACCTATTTCTGTATAATGATAAAAGAAAAGATGCTTAACTTTATATTAATATATTGGAGATACTTATCATTTCCTTGTACACGATTATTTATCAAACACTGCTAAAACAGAGAAAAGCTCTAACAAATTACAGAAGTAATTTTGTGTCTCCCAAACATTAATATCAAGTAGAAAAGCAGCAAGGAATGATGAGCTATGTTCATACACTATTTTAATAACCTAAGAGGTAACTTTGAATACAACTACTTGATTTTTTTTCACATGATTTTGTTAATGACATTATTAAAAACATCATTTTAAAGTATGAATTTTATCATGTCTCTAAGGTTTCTACATGGTTACATTTTGATTAATCCCACAGTGTATTTTTGTAATTGGCAAAACAAAAAAAAATTAGAAATAAGAGTCAATATGTTGGGTTGTGAAAACAGTAAGTGGAATTATATATATGTGTGTGTGTATTTGTGTGTACTCACAAAAGCACAGTTACGGCTAATGAATTAAAATGAATGACATTGGTCTGGGCATCAAAATGAAGTTGCAGGTGTTCATTCATTTTTTCCCCCTCAATTAAATTTTAGTTGATTTTTCTACTTAATTATCTCCTTTAAGGCTTTGGAAGCTACTTGACTCTTGTACTTTATCACAGTGAATTTTCTTCCCCACCATGAGCTCTCGGCAAACATCCAATAATGATAGGAAAGTTGTATGAATCTGTATGAACCAGTGAAAGCAAGGCTGTGGAACTAGTCAGAACATAGGTCTCTCCTCCTTGCCTAGATACCCACTTTAATAACAGGAACCATCTGTTATTAATTATGTTTGTTTTTCTTCTATTAAACATAGTTCCTGATATTTTTAAAGCATTTGTTGTATATTCATACATGAAGGAGAAAGTAGATGAACAAAAATGTATATGTTCACTAACACGGTTAGACTTTTACAACTTTTGTATGTTTTTGTTTTTGCTGATGCTAATGTTGTTTTAAAAATAGCTGCATGTATTCACTGACCCTATCTTAATATTTAATGGTTTATTTATTATTTTTCAGGGCCTGATTGAGAGGATGCAAGTGATGCCTTACAATAATAGCAATGATGATGATAACGAAAAAAGATCACATTACCTTTCTATTCAATGAAACTATTACTACGCAAATTAAAACAAAGGCTGATGTGCAGTATAGCCTGATAAATGTCATGGTAATATACAGGAGTAGTTGTGTTCTCTCTCCTGGTATCAGCAACTGTTAGGAAAGTCTGCCGAAATGAAGTAATTAACCATCTTATTCTTAAAAATAAGAAATATTTAGTTCTTCAGTGGTTGGGGGATGAGTAATGAGTAGGAGATGAAACTGAAAAAGGAGACAAGAGTCAGTTGCGGAAGGTTTTATGTCAAATTAATTAGCTTAGATTGTACTTCATTGCTGGTGATTGATTTTAAATAGAGCAGTGGCAGTGGAGATGAATATTTTTGACTGACAAATTACTTGACTAACGTTGATACAATTAAAGAATATATTAATTTTAGTTGATCAACATTCCATGGTAATTTTAAAAACTAGTCAGTGATATAATACATAAATACAAGTGAAGCTATATTTACCCTAAGTTTGCTGTTGTTATATCATGCTGTTATACCTAAATTGTCTTTAACCAACTGAGCCACCAAGGAGCCCCCCTAAATTGTCTTTAAAGAAAGGTAATTCTTCCTTCCTTGGGTTTCTTTTTTTCCGGCTTATTAAGATATAATTGATATATAACACTGTATAAGTTTAATGTGTACAGCATGAAATGACTTGACATGCATATATACTGCAAAATAATTATAGGAAATTTAGTTAACATCCATCACCTCACAGAGTTGCAGTTTTTTTTTTCTTTGTGATGAAAACTTTTAGGATCTACTCTTCTTAGAGATTTTATTTATTTATTTGACAGAGAGAGAGACACAGCGAGAGAGGGAACACAAGAAGGGGGAGTGGGAGAGGGAGAAGCAGGCTTCCCGCGGAGCAGGGAGCCCAATGTAGGGCTCGATCCCAGGACCCTGGGATCATGACCTGAGCCAAAGGCAGACACTTAATGACTGAGCCACCCAGGCGCCTGAGGATCTACTCTTTTACCAACTTTCAAATATACCATACCGCACTGTTAGCTATAATCATCATGTTGTACATTACATCCCAGTATATCTTATAACTGGAAGTTTGTACTCTTTGACCACTTTTACCTAATTTTCCCATCTCCAACATCTGGCAACAACAAATCTGTTACTTTTTTCCATAAGTTTGGTTTCATTTTAGATTCCACATATAATTGAAATCATACAGTATTTGTCTCACTTACTTCACTTAGCATAATGCCCTCAAGATCCACCCATGTTTTCCCAAATGGGAAGATTTCTTTCTTTTTTATGGCTTAATGGTATCCCTATACATTGCTATATATGTTGTGATAGACAGATAGGTAGGTAGGTAGACAGACAGAAGAATAGTACATTGTCTTCATCCATTCATCTGTTGATTCACACTTAGGTTGTTTCCATGTCCTGGCTATTACAAATAATGCTGCAAGGAGGGGCGCCTGGGTGGCTCAGCCGTTTAGCGTCTGCCTTCGGCTCAGGTCATGATCCCAGGGTCCTGGGATCGAGCCCCGCATGGGGCTCCCTGCTCGGCGGGAAGCCTGCTTCTCCCTCTCCTGCTCCCCCTGCTTCTCTCTCTCTGTCAAAAAAATAAATAAAAAATAAATAAATAAACAAATAATGCTGCAAGGAACATGGGGGTGCAGATATCTCTTCAATGTAGTGATTTCATTCCCTTTGGATAAATACCAACAAGTGAAATTGCTGAATCATATGGTATTTCTATTTTTAATTTTTTGAGGAATCTCCATACTGTTTTCCATAGTGACTGCATCAACTTACATTCCCACCAACAGTGTAAAAACCATCCTCACCAGCATGTTATCTCTTGTCTTTCTGATGGTAGCCACTTTAACAGGTGTGAGGTGCTATCTCATGGTGGTTTTGATCTGCATTCTCCTAATTATTAGTGATGTTGAGCACCTTTTCCTATACTTGTTGGCCATTTAAATATCTTCTTTAGAACAATGACTATTCAGGTCCTTTGCCCATTTTTTAAATTGCTTTATTGAAGTTTTTTTTGCAATTGACTTTTATGAGTTCTTTGTATATTTTGGAATATTAACCCTTTATCAGATATATAGGATCTACAAATATTTTCTCCCATTCTATAGATGTCTTTTCACTTTGCTGATTATTTCTTTTGCTGTACAGGAACTTTTTAGTTTGTTGTAATCCTTGATTTCAGATTTTGTTGCTTGTGTCTTAGGTGTTATTTCTAAAAAATCATTGCCAAGACCCATGTCATTAAGCTTTTTCCCTGTTTCTTTCTGTGAGTTTCACAGTGTAAGGCTTTACATTTATGCCTTTAATCCATTTGGAGTGAATTTTTATGAGTGATGTAAGGTAGGGGTCTAGTTTCATTCTTTACATGTAAATACCCAATCTCCCCAGCACCATTTATTAAAGACACTGGCTTTTTTTCAATGAATATTTTAGGTTCCCTTTTCAAATATTAGTTGACCATATATCCATGCATTTATTGAGTTTCTTTTCTAAAATTTTACATGGTAAAAAAACTAGATAAAAGAAAACTCAGATAATAGAAATTGGGACAAATATATGTATGGCTTATAGCTGATGATAATAATGTTTCTTGTGTGAATTAGAAAATTGCTGCTTTTTTTGGATTATGAAGTGGCAAACTAATTTTATACCTATGAACAATGGACAATATGCAATATATTATAAAAAAAAATGGTATCTCTTGGGGCGCCTGGGTGGCTCAGTCATTAAGTATCTGCCTTTGGCTCAGGTCATGGTCCCCGAGTCCTGGGGTCGAGCCCCGCATCGGCCTCCCTTTTCAGCGGGAAGCCTGCTTCTCCCTCTCCCACTCCCCCTGCTTGTGTTCCCTCTCTCGCTGTGTCTCTCTCTGTCACATAAATAAATAAAAATCTTTAATAAAAAATAAAAAAAAGGGCACCTGGGTGGCTCAGTTGGTTAAGCGACTGCCTTCAGCTCAGGTCATGATCCCAGGGTCCTGGGATCGAGTCCCGCATCGGGCTCCCTGCTCTGCGGGGAGCCTGCTTCTCCCTCTCCCACTCCTCCTGCTTGTGTTCCCTCTCTCGCTGTGTCTCTCTCTGTCAAATAAATAAATAAAATCTTTAAAAAAATAAAAAATTAAATTAAAAAAATGGTATCTCTTTTAATTCCCGTAACAGATATACCCACCTCTTTTTCACATAGGTATGTATTTGCTGAATGAATGAAAAACTGTCATTAATAATTCTACTGATAATCTAAATCTTCTGAATTGAGGGAGGCTGGGATCGAGCCCCACATGGGGCTCCCTGCTCCGCGGGAAGCCTGCTTCTCCCTCTCCCACTCCCCCTGCTTGTGTTCCCTCTCTCGCTGTGTCTCTGTCAAATAAATACATAAAATCTTAAAAAAAAAAAAAAAATGAATTGAGGGAGGCATTGACCTCAATTGTCTGTTTTTAGGAGGTAAGGAACATCATTTGCTGATCCCAAAAGGGGATTTCACTATTGCAAAATTATTTCAGAAAGACCTTTGGCAACACTCCTCTTTAGAAACTGCATTTGATTATGTGCTGAAATTATATTTTTCTGTAAATTCATAAAGACCTTACCTTATACTTTTATAATCTACTCTTAAAATACACTTTCTTTAAAACAGTTAAAGATATTTTAAAAAATTGGGTTATAGTCTCAACATTTATTTTTCCAAAGATGCTGAGAAGAGCACATTATAATTTACCATTGCTGGGCGCCTGGGTGGCTCAGCCGGTTAAGCGACTGCCTTCGGCTCAGGTCATGATCTTGGAGTCCTGGGATCGAGTCCCGCATCGGGCTCCCTGCTCGGCGAGGAGCCTGCTTCTCCCTCTGACCCTCCCCCCTCTCATGTACTCTCTCTCATTCTCACTCTCTCAAATAAATAAATAAAATCTTTAAAAAATAAATAAATAAATAATTTACCATTATCTAAAATTAAGGAATTATGGTAATAAAGGTAGCAGGAACTTATAAATCTCCCCAAGTAATCAAAATATTTTAACATTATATTATGTTCAATTTCACAGATTTTGTCTGAATTCCTAAAGAAAGTAATGTTTCTTTTTATTTTTACAAAATCCTCTAACTATATAGATAGATCTACCCAAAACATTATAAATTTGTTTCAGACTATGTTTTACTGTCTTAAGGACCAGATATTTATATAAGCCATGATGATGATTTAGAACTGGAAAGATAGAAAGGTTAAGATACAGAATTGTAACATTAGTAATTTAAGTCTTTAAAAAATCTATTTATGGTAGCATATAAATTCAAGAAATGCTAATCTCAAGATAATAGCTCTATAGCAAATTTGTTCAATATCCATTTTGGACTGGTTGAGTAGAAAATAAAATTGAAGAAGGTATTTTCTGTGACCTTCAAAGACACATGAATTAATATTAACATAAATTTAGCAGTTAAATTAGGAGTGCCCACAGAAAAGCCTTGTGGTATCTATTATAAAGTTGTGTTTCCATTAAGTCTGAGGATTTCAGTGAGTCCTTGTTTTACTTAGAAAAAATAAAATAAATTATGTATGAGTAATGAAAATATTACAAGATAATTTGTACAGCTATATCATCAAAATGAAATACTTGAAAATGTAATTTCTTCTCTAAAGTCCATACCTGAAGTAAATTACCATAACTTGTGTATGCTTATCTGTGTTATGATATGCATGTAGGAAAAGTATTATCTACTGGATAAATTACCATTACTATGAAAAGATGATGATTTCTATATATTTTCAAGCACAAAAATATCATGTTAAATTTAAATTTATTGCCTTTTTTAGCCCCTAAAAATAATGTTTCTGTTTTATTAAATCATGCCAAGGATAAAATTTTTTTTTAAAATCCAGTATTGAAGACTCTGATTTGGGATTTCAATTAAGATAGAAAAGAAGTGATGTTTTTGCCCATTCCCCCAGGCTAAAATACACTGTGAATAAAGGAATGAAGGAAAAACAGAAAATAAAGCTACATATCCTATAAAACAAGAAAACACACAATTCTAACAGATTATATATGAAGAAGAACTGTTAAGAGATGTAAAATAAAAAACCAGACACAGGGAGATCATGCAGTGAGGAAGTATGTATGTGGAAATCTGGGCAAAAACAAAAACAGTAAAAGACAGATACAAATTAAAACCCACAAAAATTATACTATGAAACAGCTTAATGATGATTATAGATATTAATGATTTATTACATATTATATATAAATATGGTATATATAATTATTATCTGTCATAATCTATAACAGATATAAATTATAAACAATTTGGTGGAGTAGGAAGCTCTAAGAATCAGTTCCTCCACTTAAATAACTATTGAGCTAGCAAGAGCTGTCAGTATAAACTATTTCAGAAATTTGTTATCTTGTCAAACACTTGCAGTGTCTAGGGGAGTGCTTATTGAAGAAAGAAACTGGTGTATTTTGAATTTTGGTGTTTTACGTAGCATGGCCTAATTCTTAGCCTATGGCAGACCGTACTGGAGAGGGTTGTTTGCATTCTTCCATGTGGTACACTGGTGCCACAGTGAACATAAAGACCTTGTCCTCCAAAAATTTGGGTTGTGTGTTTTGACCAGTCTGAAGGTTCACAGGTATACAGGCTGAACATTGTTTCACCACACTGGGCTGAAATGACTTCTTGGAAGGCATCTATCAAAATAAAAAGGAAGAATAGTTTTTTATTTAGCTTTTATTATTGAATCCAGACATTTAAGGAGATGTCTCTGAGGTTACTGAGTGACCACCAAGTTAATGAAACAGAGATTTGAGTGACCACACAGAACAAGGAATACAGTCATTGCAAAAATAGTTTGGAAAGGTCACTAAACCAAGGTGAGCTGGATGACTGTAGCTCTCGAAAAACAACAGCAAACACTAGGGACAGAGAAAATCTGATTTCTAACATTACCAAATATAATTTTCAATATATTCAGTTATCAACAAATATAAAAAATTACAAAGCACACAAAGAAACACAAAAGAAAAAAAGAATGAAGAAAAATGACCAGAGTTGGGACCTATGGGACATCATCAAAGGTACCAACATACACATTATGTGAATTTCAGAAGAAGGTGGGGGAGAGGGGCAAGACATTTGAAACTCTCTGTTGACCATCAAAGCCAAAGAGTGTATCTTGAAAGTAGCAAGAGAGAAGTGATTCAATAAATACAGGATATTTTAGTCAGGTTTATCCAGGGGAAAAAAAAAAATTGGGATACAGGAGATGATATAGATATGGATATAGATATATGATATCTATCTATCTATCTATCTATCTATCTATCTATCTATATTGAGATCTTTTGGACATTTTTTGCAAGATGGGGGTGGAGGGTGCTGGCACATATGCAGGGCATGCTGGCAGGTTGGAAATTCAGGTAGAAGTTGATATTGCAGTCTTGAGTCACAATTCCAGAATGCAGAGATAAGACAAACAAGTATAGTCAACTGAATTTTTCCAAGGGGACCAAGTTATTCAATGGGAAAGAATAGTCTCTTAAATAAATAGTGCCAAAACTTGGTAACTACATGCAAAATAATGAAATTAGATCCCTACCTAAATGCATATACAAAGATTAACTCAAAACTGATTAACAGCCTAAATATAAGTTGTAAAACTATAAAACTCTTAGAAGAATACATAGGGGTAAATCTTCATGAGCTCTGATTTAGCAGTGGATTCTTGTATTTTACACCAAATTAAAAAAAAAAAAACTGATAAGTTGGATGGCATAAAAATTTCTAATTTTTGTGCATCAAAGAATATTAAGAAACAGAAAAGATAACATAGGGAATGGGAAAATCCTTATAAGTTATATATCTGATAAAAGTTTAACATAAAGAAGATATAAAGTATTATAAATTAACAAGACAACACAAATTAAAAGGTGCAAAAGACTTGAATAGACATTTCTTGAAGAAGATATACAAAAGACCACCAAATACATGAGAAGATGTTCAACGTCACTGGTCAAAAAGAAAATGCGGGTGCCTGGGTGGCTCAGTCGGTTAAGCAACTGCCTTCGGCTCAGGTCATGATCCTGGAGACCCTGGATCGAGTCCCGCATCGGGCTCCCTGCTCGGCAGGGAGTCTGCTTCTCCCTCTCCCACTCCCCCTGCTTGTGTTCCCTCTCTCACTGTGTCTTTCTCTGTCAAATAAATAAATAAAATCTTTAAAAAAAAAAATGCAAATCAAAACCACAATGAGATGCCACTTCACACCCACTGGAATGGCTAAAATACGAATAAAGAAAAATAGCAAATGGTGGTTTGTCTCCTCCCTTCATCCTCTCATTTGATTAATTAGACCAATCATTTTCAATCCTCATTCTGTTCCTATCCAGTTCTTACTCAAACCACAGATTTTCAGGCTCCAGTGACTGTGAACTGCACAGTCACCTGGTTGAAAAATGATGGGTCTAACTTTGGGCTTTATGGTCCTTGTATCTATGACCTCCATATCTGCTCAAGGCAACCTGTAGTCTGTATATAATCCAGCCACCCAACCACAAGAACTGTTAGCTCTCACTAACGTGCCCTCTCAAAAACATTAATCACCCACTGACAAGGTACCCATTTCATTACTGGCTTTTCTGAACAAATATTTCATCATCATGGGAGCCCATTCAATTCCTTCAATCATACAATGGCACAGAATCTACTTCATATGAGCAGCCACTGTGCTTCCTATGAATACCATCAACAAGTATCTCAGGAAAGAATTAGGCTATTACTCATCAGCAGAAGAGTTAGCAGGTACATGGACACCATTCTCAACATCCTGTGAAGAAATATGCTTTGATTTCACAAGTGCGTGTACTATGGTTCTAGAGTCCAGCAGAGAACCATCTCTTTGTGGCTCTTTCATTTTATAAACATGCTTGAGAGGTGGTAGTCAGGTTGTGGGAGATACTTGTTTGGGGTAAAAACATCAAGCAGCCTAAGCCTGGGAATGGCATGTTTAGGGAGTTCTTAGAAATACCCAGAAAAAGCAAATTTAATTTTGGTGCCATGGGAAGTTGAGTCTAGGTAGGAATTGTGAGGAATTCGAAGATTTTGTTATCAGGCAAAGAGAAGGATGGTTCAGCAATCATATTTTTCTTCAAAATATTCAACAGTAGTATGTGAATTTGATTTATCGTTATTGTATATAAACAACTATGTATTTTAAAAATCAGAATAAATCAAAATTTTAATTATTTTTTAAACTTAAAACTTTTTATAGAGTTGGAGTTGCCTCTAAACTGCATTAAATATCTACAATCTTTTGATAATTCGGTAAAGGATTATAGACACTAGGAAGGTACATTTAAAATAAGGGAGAGTGTATACTTTTTGGATACTAAACTTAGAGTGTAATTGAATGCACTTACATATTACCAACTTAGTTCTGAGGCCTGATTGTTCACAGGGCCTCCAACTTTCCACTCTATTTCAGGCAGTGAATGGAAAAACAGCATGAAAATGCAATGACTCTAAATTCTTTTACTTGGAACCATTTAAATAAGTGAAGGGATATTTACTCTAGCTCTTTCTATTACTGTATAAGGCATGCTTTTCATAGGGCATTGCAACTCACTCAAGTTAACTATAGAAACCATAAAATAAAGCTAACTTAGAAGACAGGAGGAAAAGAACTAAATCCTCTTCAAACTATCCTCCCGAGACAATGTTGAAAAGAGACCTAAGTTTAAACTGTGACACTAACACTTACTCTTTTTTAGAAAAATTTCCTACATCTCTAAATTTTGTCTTTAAACTGGCAGTATGACTCTTGCTGCACTGTATTATTCAGAGTTCTCCAGAGAAACAGAACCAACAGGGTATGTATACATACAGAGAGAAAAATGTATTTTAAGGAATTGGCTAACATGACTGTACAGGCTAACAAGTCCAAAATCTGCCAGGTGGGCTGGCAGGCTAGCAATGCAGGGAAAAGCTGATGTTGTAGTTTGATTCCAAGGGCAATCTGGATGCAGAAGTCTCTCTTTCTTGGGGGATCTCAATCTGTTTTCTGTTAAGGCTTTCAAATGATTGGATGAGGCCCACTCACGTTACGGAGGGTAGTCTGCTTTACTCAAAGTTGGCTGATTTAAATGCTAATCTCATGTAAAAAATACCTTCACAGAAACATCCAGACTGTATTTGACCAAATGTCTGGATGCCATGGCCCAATCAAGTTGACACATAAAATTAACTGTCACATATACCTAATAATAAAGTAAGGTGGACTAATGAATAACTGATTTTCTTCTCTGGACCTTTAGTTTGCAGAGCTTAAGGGATATACATAAACTTACAGGTGAACCAGCTAGTGTTGAGAGTGTCTTCAGTTGTATATGCTAAAAATAAGTCAGAGAACAGCACAAGACACCAATGGCAAGCATTTCTGTTGTAAAGCTAAAGAAAAAGGGGAAAAAATAAGAAATCACTGGAAAGAAAGAATTTTTCAAAGTATGGGAGGAAATATACCTATATTAGCAAATCAAATTAAGTCAAAAACTTTTGGTCTTGTTAGAGAAAGTATGTATTATCAGCTTGTATCTATCTTCCTTTTCATAATTCTATGTTATTTACATTTTCATAGCATACTTTCAAGCATTTTTTTATATATATATGAAGGATTGATATCAACTGAATTAAAACTTCAGTGGTTAGATACTTCTCTACTTTAATAACCATATCAGCTTTAAGCAGATGCTACCATCTGTTTTAAAGCCTCTAGGAAAATTTAAACTAAGTTTAAACTATAAACAGAGGATGACTTATTTCTCATTAAAGAGAGGGGGAAGCTGATGATGTAGGTAAAATCATTTAGAACAATTTGCCAATGTTCCTCCAATTAAAATACTGTCAATCAAAATTGGTTATAGAGATTCCACAATGTGAAAAATTTTACTTCATTTTATGCTCCCTCATTTGCAACCTTTTGCCTTTAGATCTGAATGTTCTCAAATCTTTCCTTTCCACATATTTATGTGCTACACAAAAGTGGGGCAGGGGGAGAGCGATAAAGATATGATATCCAATAAAGAGGAAATACAATCTGGAAAAGAAATGAGGGAAATAGCTTACAAAAAGGTAAGAGTATCTTGGAGAAATACGTAGAGATCAACCCATGCAGATAGAAAGACATAGAAATCTAGGAGAAACCAAAAAATAGAATATTTGATATAGACTATTTCATAGATGTTTCCAAATTCTGTCAAAGAACTAGAGATAAATTAGTGGAAAAAATATATGTATATGACCACATAGGGGAATGATTCATCTAAATCACTGTACAAGAAAATGAATGTGGTATTACTTCAGTTGGCAGTAAATAATGTTTAAACTTAAAATAAATAATAAATACCAATACAACCAAAAGCTGTCACTAAATTATATTGTGAAGATAGGAGAAAGTAAAATGTTTTTGTTTTTACTGAAACATGTAGAAGAGAGTAAAATTCAAATTGACTATTGGAGAGATACAACAGATAATGTATACAATAAAAGTAAAAATCAAGAAATAATTGTGTAAGTTAGTTAAAAGAAGGTAAATAGCAGAAGAGAAAGAGGTAGTGACATTAAAGGACACCTCCATTTCCTAACTCTAGTATCAGAGCTGTGAATTTTCTCTAATAAGCTCTAATATTTAATTTTAGTGGGAGACACCCAGCAGTTCCTGTTTGGAATGACAAATGGTGAGTGCTCTTCACTGAAGTCTTTTATTACCTTCAAATCTATCTAACTTGGCTTTGTTCTTCATGTTTATCCCACAATCTTAATGGCTAAGATTATATAAATTCTCCAGAATTTTGTCTGTATGTTACAGATAGACCGTGGTCTTACAGGTGAGTTACAATTGAAGCTTTTCCAGTAATTTGTCTTTTAATTAGCTTTTTGGTAATTAGAGGAACAGCCTGAGATTATTTCCAGAGGGGCTGCAAATCATTCTTCTTTACAGCAGATGTCCAGAGAAGAGGAAAGGAGGAACTTCAGATTGGAAAATTGTAACCTTCCCTTCTCTATCCTATCTGGTAATTTTATCTGGCTTCTTGTACTGAAAGTCAGTCAGATTTTGAACTCTATATTTTTCTGCAAATATATATATTAAATATAAAAATATTATAAATTTATACATATAAATATTAACTTATTTATATATAACATATAAAATACCCTTGAGTTATTAAGATTGTATAAGTTCATCTTTTTGAAGATATGACACTTCTTTTTAAAATGTTTAATGTTTAAGAATCAATTCTTCCCTGAAATGTATACAGAAGTTTTTTCTACAACAAAAGGTAAGGTACTCAACATTAGTCATCATCAGGGAAATACAAATCAAAACTACAATGAGATATCACCTCACACCTGTCAGAATGGCTGAAATTAACACAGGAAACAGGTGTTGGTGAGGATGTGGAGAAAGGGGAACCCTCGTGCATTGTAGGTGGGAATGCAAACTGGTGCAGCCACTGTGGAAAATAGTATAGAGGTTTCTCAGAAAGTTAAAAGTAGAGCTACCTTATAACCCAGCAGTTGCACTACTAGGTACTTACCCAAAGAATACAAAAATATTGATTTAAAGGGACACATGCACCCCAAATTTTATAGCAGCATTATCAACAATAGCCAAATTATGGAAAGAACCCAAATGTCCATCGACTGATGAATGGATAAAGAGGCGGTATGTGTGTGTACATATATATGTATACACAATGGAATATCACTCAGCCATAAAAAAAGAATGAAATCTTACCATTTGCAATGACATGGATAGAGCTAGAGAGTATTATGCTAAACGAAATAAGTCAGTCAGTGAAGGACAAATACCGTATGATTTCACTCATAGGTACAATTTAAGAAACAAAACAAATGAACATGGGGGTAAAAAAAAAAAAGAGAGAGAGAGGCAAACCAAGAAACAGACTCTTAACTATAGAGAACAAACTGATGGTTACCAGAGGGGAAGTGGGCAGGGGGATCGATTAAATGGGTGATGGGTATTAAGGAGAGCACTTGTGATAAGCACTGGGTATTATATATAAATGATGAATCACTAAATTCTACACCTGAAACTAATATTACACTATATGTTAATGAACCGGAATTTAAATAAAAACCTGGAAAGAAAAAAAAAAAGTAAGGTAGTTACTGATTTAAAACAACATTAAGAATGGTAGCCAACCATCAACAGTTGGCAGCATGTCCATTTCACTATGATGAATTTGAGCCATTTTCTTCCTTAGGGTTAATATTATTTTTACACAATTTAAGTTAAGAACCATAGACTATTTTCAACTTGACAAGTATCGGATTTTATTACCTGATACAATGTTTGTCCCCTGGATGGAGACAGAATTTTATCTTATTTATTTTATGGAAAGACTCTTGGCTCATCCTATCTGGAATGCAAAATTTCTTTTTTCTTCAAATTTCAGTGCGCCATAATAAACCACAGCATATTTCAAAATTACATATAGGTCAGCAAGTATAACAAGGGAAAATGGGAATGGGAAGAATGACCAAATGTTTTACCCACCATGTTTCAACAAAATAATTACATTCTCACAAAGGAAGCCTCACATTTTTACTTAATAACCTATCAGAGCACTGAATTTACTCACAATCTTATCAGGCTGACCATGCTAGAATTTTTATAAAATTCTTGGCTAAACAGCAGAAGAGCATTCTTTCTCCATGCCAGGCACTATATTCAATGATTCATTTTATCATTCAAAGATTCAGACATCAACAAGACAAACACAATTTTTATGATTTGTATTAAAAATTATTTTCCCTTTTATTGTTTTACTCAAGATAGTGCTTCCTGGGATTTCTGGTCATTATATTTCTTTCCTTTAATTCTTTCACATATCTGAGCAGTGACGATCCTTCCCATTAACAGTTGCAGACAGGGCGCCTGGGTGGCTCAGTCGGTTAAGCGGCTGCCTTCGGCTCAGGTCATGATCCCAGGGTCCTGGGATCGAGTCCCGCATCGGGCTCCGTGCTCAGTGGGGAGCCTGCTTCTCCCTCTCCCACTCCCCCTGCTTGTGTTCCCTCTCTCACTGTGTCCCTCTCTGTCAAATAAATAAATAAAATCTTAAAAAAAAAAAAACCAAAAAACAGTTGCAGACAAACAGGGATTCATTCCTTGTGATATTCCATGGACAAGTCCTCTCTACGTTGGTTGTTAAAAGTGAAACAACCACTGAGATTAATATTTTTAAGAAAAAAAATAGGTTTATTAGATTGACATAAAACAGTAACACTCCATTAGAATACCATGTGTGTAGGAGATATTAAATAGCGTATTTTCCCATCTAGCTATCTTTTCCTCCTATTCTTGTCTGACACTCATTTGTTCAGTCTGCTTCTGCTTTCCAGTATGTCTGTCCCTGAAAACAGGCTGAGTCAAAAGAAAACTAGTTAATCTAAGCAACCCCTAACATAGCCTTTTTGTAACTCAGTGTTGAAATAAATGTGAATTATGGTGAAATAAATGTGAATCATTTAACTTAAAATGATTATAAACATGTAGGAAGTATCTTTTTGATTGGCAAGAAAGACATGTTAAGAACTGTCAAGTGTATGTGGAATACATATAGAAAAAATATATAATGATATAATTTATATATAAATATATACTTAACCAGGAATAGGCCTGCACAAGCCATGTCTTAAGTAAATGGAGTTTGGACTCCAAAATGGACATCTCAATGACATAGGCATATATGCTGAGAGGAATGAAAGAAGTATAGCCCTATTTTTGCTAAGTGTATATATAAAAACACTCTATGTATTAATCAAGGATTTGCTTCTAGCTGCTTGATATATGCCTAGACCAGTTTGACTGGATAATGGAGATAGCATCGTGAAAAACTCTTGGTAGAACTATTCCAGAACTCTTAACATATCCCAATAAGTACCAGTAGGTCTGAAAATACATCTTACCACTTGCAGTTTAATCACCATACAGATATCTGGCCTACTACTTTGGACACTCACGGTTTGTATCCACGGACACATTCTTCAGGAATTTCTTCCTTCCATAAAACTGGAAACTCAAACATTCTTGAGCTAACTACCATAAATATTTAACTGAGAATTATAAGCTCTTATGAAAAAGCACACTATTGGGCTTTTACATTTTTTCAGGTTTATTGAGATATAGTGTAAGTTTAAGGTGTACAATGAGTTGATTTGATGTGTTTTATATTATCAACTGCTTTTTAAAAATTGGTTTTGGAACACTTCTGGATTTTAAAAATTTAGGCAGTGTTATATGCACAGAACATGCATAATTCAGTGAAAGTAACACAGCTGAGCCATGAGGTTTTTCTTTTTTGGCTTAAAAGTAAAATTTTCATTGGGAAATGGTCACATAAATATAAGAAATATTAGAGTAAAAACTGCCAAATAAGAACTATAAACTCTATCACCACTAACAAACTATTCTGAAAATTGAGCAATATCTGGAAAATCAAATTGTAATTAGATCAAGGTTAGCTTGATACATGACTACTGCATATTCCTAATTATTCAATATATAAGAATTTATTAATTCCTAAATAACTGATTAATCAAACCTTAATTAATCGATTTATTTTTTTTAAGATTTTTATTTATATATTTGAGAGAGAGAGAGAGAGAAATCACGAGCAGGGGGAGGGGCAGAGGGAGAAGGAGAAGCAGGTTCCCTGTTCAGCAGGGAGCCCAACATGGGGCTCCATCCCAGGACCCTGGGATCATGACCTGAGCTGAAGGTAGACCCTTAACTGACTGAGCCACGCAGGCACCCCTAATTAATCAATTTATTGATATCGCATCAATAAATTAAACTTTAAACTTTCTCAACTCTTTTCTTGTTTTCGAGAGGGAGAGAAAGAGGGGGGCAGAGAATCTCAAGCAGGCTCCATGCCCAGCACAGAGCCCCACACAGGGCTCCATCTCACAACCCTAAGATCATGACCTGAGCTGAAATAGAGTTGGTCCCTTAACTGACTGAGCCACCCAGGAGCCCTGAAAGGTTCTGAACTCTTGAATTCCCTTTTTTCTTTGCAGTCATGTAATTTAAGAAATTTTAAAATGTGATGTTGAATTTAAGTATCTTGAATTACAAGTGATAACTGACTTCCTAACTGTCATGCAAGATAAGTCCATTCTACGTCACTACTTGCATGCGGTAGCACTGTTGGTAAATTCCACATTGTCACATATCATGGGTTAAGAAACTGGTTCACTTAGAGAAGGAGAAAAATCACAGAGCCAGTTCAAAAAGTAAAAGACGCAGGTTCCCAACTCTCCCATTGTTTGCATAAAGATAAGTCAGGGTTGAGGTAATTTGTTATATAGTAAGTGTATATACATGATTTAGTAAATGAACTGTCTTCCACATTACTACAATTGTATATTCTACTAACACAAGTATAAAAGTGGCTTTATCCATGAAAGGTTCTACTAGATGACCTGGTACCAGCTTCTAGATTCAGGTACCAGCAATTCACAAGAGTTGTCTGGCATCAGCTGTTTCCCACATCCTGGAAGTCTTGGGGGCCACCGGATATTGTAGCCCCCCTACCAGAATGTGGAAGCCACAGGACACAGGGGAAACAGAGGTTACATGCATGCTCTCTGACTATAAGAAGTCTAAGGCAAGTTCCCTTCAACTAATATTGTCCAGACAACCCAGATCAAGCACACAGAGCTACTTTTGGATAACCTGCTTTCTGAAATCAAGTAACATCACTATTAATGGTGACATATCTAAAATACAACGTTCTGTTATGAAAGCACTCCAGTTACTACTACGTGTAACAAACCACCCCAAACTTAGCATCATAAACTGACATTTGATTATTCTTATGAATTCTATGGCCAGGAATTTAGAGTAATGTGTTTCTACACTGTGACTTATCACCATGGCACTAGAATTATCTGGAATTGCCTTTAATCATATGTCTGAAATTGCATATGTGCTGGAATCTGCAACCTCAATTAAGCTGTCAATCCTAATAACCACACCTAGCTATTCCACGTGAGCTTTGTGCACAGGATAGTTTAAGTTTTCTCGCACAACTGCATCTAGGTTCAAAGAATAAGCATCCTAAGAAAGAAAGGTGAAAACTTCATGACATTTTTATAATATAGTCTCAGAATTCAAAAACATCACTTTTGCCATATTCTATTGATCAAAACAGACCCACTGGGCTTGTGGGAGAGTGAAATCAAGGTGATTCTCATGATAGAAGAGTGTGGAAGTTCTAGAAGAGCTAAAGGATTTGGGGATATTGTTTTGGCATCTTTGGGAAATGTAATATGCCACAGAGAGTTAGATGCCTTTATATCATACAATTATGCTCAATTATCATAAAGACATTTGAATTTACCATTTCCAACCTTTAATCAAGTTTATTTTGTTTTTGCCTGGAAAGCATTATTGTCACATAGGTAAAAGAAACTTAAAAGAGACCACTGCAGAAAAGCAAAATGACTGGATTCTGAAAGTGCTAAGCAAAGTATATTCTGTATTTGTCCACTGACCAACAAATACTGAAACAAACCTAAAACAGGTATTAAACCCAGGTTAAGAGAAACTTCCTTCCCTTCCTAATTTTCTTTCTTTTTTTTTTTTTCTGTTTCTTTTTGTGCATATATATTCATCAGCCTTTGACTTTGGAGTTGTTTTTGGACCTCTAGAAAAACTCACGAGAAACTTTATAAGGAACAGGTATTTTGTCATCTGGGATTTTGTGTTGTGCTTGTTTTTTCTTAGCACTTAATCTTTAGTGCTTGGGTTTTGAAGAAAACAAAGCCATCAGAATATTTCTTATGGGAGTTAATTATGTAAGATTTGTTCTACTTAGTAAGAAGGTAGCAAATAAATATGTGTCTGATGAATGTATTCTCTAGATTTCCTTTCATATTGCTTGACTCAAATCAATTGGGAGGAAGGCAAACAATGATTGATTCTATTTGAACAGATCACAGAATTTAGTACATAAAGGTAGAAAAGCATAACAAAGTCTAATAATATTTAAACATAATATATAAACATTATTAAATATTATTATTGAATTTATTAACAGATCACTTTACATGATAGTTATACTGTAGAGGTTTGGTGTAGCATTCTAGATATTGTTGTTTATACTTCTAATCAAAATAAATTATCAGATTTCATCTGATATGCCTGATAAGGCATTCCTATGTGCCAAGATTTGACTATCGTTCATGGAGACGAACCATGAGAGACTGTAGACTCTGAGAAACAAACAGGGATTTAGAGGGGAGGGGGGTGGGGGGAAGGGTTATCCCAGTGATGGGTATTAAGGAGGGCACTTGCTGCATGGAGCACTGGGTGTTATATGCAAACAATGAATCATGGAACACTACATCAAAAACCAATGATGTATTATATGGTGACAAACATAACATAATAAAATTAAATTAAATTAAAAAAAAAAAAAGACCTACACCCATGCCAATGGATGCAACCTGACCTCCTGGTTTTAACTTCCTGTAGTTATGCCAGACTCTACTTTCAGATGGCATGCATCCATTATTGTGTAATTGTAGCTTAATTAAGATTGATTTATGACTCTATTGCTCTAATTAGATATTTTGATATCACTGTTATCTCACTGCGGATTATGACAGAGATATGTCTTATTAATAAAGTATGCTCTATTCTGATCCCAATTTAGCCCACTGTTAATTTTGGTTTGAATCTTTGAACACCCTAATAGTACATATAATTCCATATGAAAAAGGGTCTTCCATTTAGGAAGAAAAAAAAAAATTCTCTCGCATTTTCGATTCCCACAATATCTTTCAAGGAATAGGTATAATTCCTATAAGGGCTTTGGGAAATAAGGCATTCCTATGTGCCAAGATTTGACTATCATTCATCAAAATTAAAAGAAATACACAAAACTAACTAGGAAGAAATGAAATACTGAATAGATTTTATAATGTTGCCTAAATTTACCAAAGAATCGTTAACTATTTTCTGTTAACTTGTAGTTGTAATGTGGTACATAGCTTACCTAGATTACCAAAGATAAAGCCAAACTATTTGATTAGAAAATTTAAATCATCATCAGAAAAAAAAACGTAGTTTAAACTAACAAGACATTATTATTACAACCGTCTGAAGTTCTATTAAAAGCAAGATTCCACAAAGTATCTGACATCTACACACACCCCAAAGGATTTAACTACATAACCCATTGCTGAAATGAATGAATACACCTACCTAAGGGTCAACATTTTTCAGATATGTGAATTTAAGTGTTCTCATTCACATTCATAGTTACTCATGGTGATATGGAAGAACACATATGACAATGCAGCTCTGATCCTTAAATCATTCCTATTAAGTACTGATTTTTTTTCCTGTTTCTAAATCAAACCTTTTCTTGTATCATAATCCTAGTCCATTAATATACTGACATATGTTTAGATTACATATCTCACCCTAATTGCTATAAACTGTATCACTTACTTATTTCCCTTCCATTTCCAATGGAACCATGTAGTTTATGTTTTACCTTATGCTAACTCCCTCTTGCTGATTTCTCAGGATCCCATCTTCCCTAACTTCAACCAATTCTGTTGTCTCCAGTGATCATTTCTAAGGACTTAATGATTGTATTGAATTTTTCCACCTCTCAGAAACATTTAGTGGGCTTTTTATACTATATTAAAGAAAAAAATCCTACTCTCCTTACCAACTCTAGTGCAACATAGAGTTGCATATAAAAGATACAGCCTCTGTATTTTCTATGCCTCCATAATCCCTTCAGCCAAATCTGCTTCTCAAAAACCTACTCAGACTTATGTTATTGAGTGAACACTGAACAAAGGGATTCCTACAGGGCTAGTGTTTCTCTACCAGTAATTAGCAATTTGGTCACAGCAATCCGAGTCTGTCTCATGAATATTCAACCTCAGAAGACATACAGAAACCTGGAGTAAGCACTTTCCATTTTTTGTGTAGAGGAACACTGGACCATTAAACTGTATTTACTGAGCAGCCAATATGTGCCAAACACCATATTAAATGGTATTAATACAGTAGTACCCTCAAAACAGTCTTTCCCTTTTTAATCTTGTGTCAACACCCAATCCTCAGTGAAAAGAATGTAGTAACCACTAAGAGAGAAGGAAGAGTGACAGTTTTGCTAAGCAGGTGCAAAATCATAGCTGGTTCTTTAGTTTCTGGTTGCTTTCCAGTTTCATGTTCCAATCTGTCATTAAGTCTGACATAAGCTGTTTCCTTCATTTTTTTGGTGAAATGCCAGAATTCCACTTCACAGATGAGCCAATTGTCCAGTTATGCAATACAGGCTATGCAAGACGCTCCCAGTTTATCTTACATCGATGTTTCCCTGCTGCTGTATACCAGTATTGCTCCAGCCGGTGATGGGATATAGCTGAAGAGCTTTTTGACTTTGGGGCATTTGGATATCCACTCTATTATGAATATGTTATCTTGTAGCCAGATTTGATTTATGTCTCACAATGTGCTACCTAACCAGCCAGCCTCATGCCATAAACTCCAAGGCTTAAGAGCTACATTTTCCTCTTATAATACTGGTTTTTTGGCAACCTGCCTCCTCTTTTCAGGTGCAAACATTTAATGTAACTAATTAGTCACAAGAGAATATTAGAGAGTTACAGTGATGAGACCTAGAGACATGTAGGATGGAGGAGGGGAACACAGGGATACTGGACTTTATGAAATTAAATACATCTTCATTAAAAGTGAGTAAAGCTTAGTCACCAGAGACCATCACCCTAACAAAAGATATTACTTTATATATTTTTTAAAATTTTCCTGTAACCAAGTGGCCCCTGACTACAATATTATTCAATATTATCATATTACTGTTAGAATAATATATGCTCTCCATAAAATAAGTTAAGAACACAATACTACTTATCTCCCTGACACTGTATCCCACAGAGACCCTCACTTACCACCTCTCCTATTTCACTAGTATGAATCCCACCTATGCTGAAATTAGCTCATCTTTCTAATCATTGATTTCACCTACAATACATATTTTGTCTGTTTCTTGACTAGTGCTTTAATGGGCTAACTTCTACTCTTCCTTCTTATAAACTATGGGTCTTATGTTCTCTAGCTGATCTTTAACTGACCTTTTTTGACTACACACTCCTCCCCAATTTGCATTCATAAATTTTTCTTAAATGTCTCTCTTATGTACAGCTATAACACCCTCTCCATACTGATACCAGAACCGTGATAAAATGTTGTATATATTCCTTATTTTTTTGCCTATTTATGTCACTGAACTGAGATGGTATGAAAAATGAATGATACTAATTCTTACATTATCTGTGTAAAGCACCTTTGGCAGATAGGCATTTGGTAATTATTTGTTGAATGACAGAATATTCTGCCTCAATCACATTGGTCTAGACAAGTCATTGCATCCTTTTACCCCTAAATTCTACATCGCTACCTTTGGATTAACACTGCCTTGAATCTGAATTTCAGCATAGCAACTAACTGTAGGTCTTTGAGCATGGCTTTTACACCAATGAATCCTAGTTTCATCATCTATAAAAATAGACAGCCAGTTTTGATTCTTTCATATTTGAGGTGATCAAGCCACCAAAGATGAGTGGGAGAGTACAGAGAAGGAACAATAAATATAAAGTATATAATGTAAAGCTGCAATGTAATTGAAGCATACCCTAACTCCTAAGCTATGTGAAAAGTCTTCATTTTATAAGGTATATAGTTATAATGCAGTGATGTAGAGGATAAAGAATAATGATGGATGGAAAGATTAATATAAGACAATGAACAACAGAACAATATCATCCTTACCTTTTTCCCCATCACTATTCCACACTATCCTTATTACTATCTTATATATCCTCTTATTCTTTATTGTATTCTTCATTTTGCTAACTTCCTCTGAGTGTGACTAGTACTAGATCTTTGTATAAAATGTTTTTCTTTTCATTTTCCTTTGTTGTACTTGCATATTCAACTTCTCAATTTCTCTCCTATTTTCCATGTAATTGAGAATCAACTTAAGAGCTTTAGCGTGCATAGTAATTTAAAAAGGAAAAGAATATTATGGTAAAACCATCTGTTTGTATACTGCAATTCCTCAAAGAATTTTCTTGTGTCCCTATGTATTTGAAAAATCAAGTACTGCATTTGATCAGATTGGAATGATTTATAATTTATTAGCCTTATTTATACTAGAAGTATTTCAAAATAAAATTTACAAGAATATTTAACATCTTATGGTAGTGTAAAATCTGGTGACACAAAAGTTGTTACAGCATTTTCTCTTATTTCCAAGAGTGAGAAGACCAATAGTCCACAACTAAATAGTTTTGCTTATTTGCTATTAAAAAGTAAACATCATTTTACATGATCATTTAACATATAAGAGGACATTTAACTTTATTAATAATCAGGAAAAGCAAATTAAATTCACAGTGAGAGTCTGCAGTACTGATCCTGCCTGAAAATATGCCAGCACTAAATATGTGGTAGCTAAGCTTTCATTTGGAGTCCATACTGTTTTCTAGTTCTTCACCGCCAAAGAAGCCATACCATTAACTGCTATTTCTATGAGGCCTCCAGATTATCCTTACATTTGTATTTATACCTTTCACTATTAATTAATTTTAGATGATTATATCATATTGCCCTCCCTAGCTTGTAAAATCCTCAGATATTTAGTAGAAGCTAGCTTATTTCCTTATACTAAACAAATATTGGTTGAACGACTAACTAGTTTATCCATCTATTTTAGTTAGCATGATTAAAATTTTCAGTTAATTATTCCTCTTTCCTCAAGAGCTAATCTCCATTCCCGTCTATGGCATTCCCAGCCTACCATACATTATTTAATTTCCTCCAAGGTTACATAAATAAACCTTTAATAAACCTCTTGGATTCCACTTATCATTCCCCCACTAACATGCACTGTAGCTAAGCAATAGGGAAAATACTTCCAGGAAGACGGTCCAAAGGTAATATCATTCTTACCTTACAGCTTTCAACCTTCTTTCACATTACCATTTTGTTTAATCTTCACAGAAATGAAAATTATTGTTAACTCTATTCTGCAAAAGAAAAAAAAAAAACTTTACTTTTTTAAAGTACCTACTTCAAAACACATACTTATTTTTAAGGCATTCCTTTACGCCTATAGTATATGTGACCCTACCTAATACATTAACTCATGTATTCCTTTGAATATTGGGGTCACCTATTTAGCTAAATAATCTTGTCAAGATAATAAGTACAAATGATGGCTTCTCTGTTTTCTTTTAAATGACAACTATTTTGGTAATCTTTGTCAACATGAAAAGTATAACTAGGTTTAAAGTCCAATTCAAGTAATTAAGAGACATCACTTCGGACAAGATAACTCATGCTAATTTTGAAACCAAACTACTGAAGTCTGTAACTTAATAACAGTGTTTACTTTTTAGCTAGATAAGGTGCTAATATTTAGAGATTTAACAAACTAGTCATGTCAAATTCCTCAATGGTTACAGAATCTTATAAATAACAAGTTAGTAAAATCCTTTCAATCCTTTCACTTTAGTATATAGTATGTGCTCTAAATAAATATACTAAGAGTCAAATTGGAGTCTAGAAACCAATGAGTTAGTGTAATGCCAAATGTACATAAAGATAGGTTCTGTAAATTTTCCATGCGAGATGATTCATTACTTTGAAGATGTCGATCAGACAGATGTTACATTTAGTTATTTCCTCTATTTTCTCTCATTTATCCCTCACTTGCCAGTATGTGAGAAATAAGTTTTTCTAGACTGATATTCCTCCCTAATGTTCATCTTTTGCTCTCAGTTCCTGGGCTTTGAACATGCATGCATCTATTTTTGCAAGGAAATGATGGCATAATTAATCTTTAAATAGTAATATTCTCTGAATAATTATTCAGTAAATAATCATCTAGCATTATTCACAACTGTATATATTTGCAAGAGAAACAGTTATACTTTGAAATCTTGTCTGAGGTACATCAACATATTAAAAGTGAATTATTTTATGTGTTAAGTCTATATTTGTTTACAATTTCAGTTTTTATTTCATTGTATTAAGGATATTTATTGTGTTCATTATCATCCCTGCCTAGGGTTTTATTTTTCTATTTCTGTCAAAAATACCATTGGGATTTTGACAGGGATAGCACTGAATCTGTAGATAATTTTTGGTAGTATGGATGTTTTAACAATATTAAGTCCTCCAATCTATGAACATGGATATCCTATTTATTTGTGTCCTCTTCAATTTCTTTCATCAAAATTTTGTAGTTTTCAGTGTATAAGTCTTTCAGTTCCTTGATTAAGTTTATTCCTCAGTATTTTATTTTTTTGGATGCTATTGTAATAGGATTATTTTCTTAATGATTTTTAGGTTAGTTCATAGTGTATGGAAATGCAACTGATTTCTACATGTTGATTTTTGCATTTTGCAACTTTCCTGAATTTATTAGTTCAAACTATTTTTGTGGAATCTTTAGGGTTTTCTACATGTAATATGTTATCTGCAAACATGTAATTTTACTTCTTCCTTCCTAATATGGATGCTTTTTATTCTTTGTCTTATCTAGTTGCTCTGGCCAAGACTTCCAGGACTACACTGAATAGAAGTGGTGAGAGTGGGCATCCTTGCCTTGTTCTTGATCTTAGAGAACAAGCTTTCAGTTTTTCAGCAATTGAGTATGACATCAGGTATGGACTTTTCATATATGGTTATGTTGACAGTTTTTCTCACAAAAAGGTGCTAAATTTCATCAAATGCTTTTTCTACATCTATTGAGATGACTGTGTGACTTTTATCCTACATTCTATTAATGTGGTATATTGCATTATTTGATTTGCCTATGTTGAACCATCCTTGCATCCCAGGGATAAATCCCACTTTGTCATGATGTATGATGATCCTTTAATGTGCTGGTGAATTTGATTTGCTAATTTGGAACCACAAAAGATACCAAAAGTCAAAGCAATCTTGAGTAAAAAAGAGCAAAGCTGGAGGCATCACATTTCCTGATTTCAAAATATATTACAAAGCTACAGTAATTAAAACAGTACAGCACTGAAATAAAAACAGACATATAAACCAAAGGAACAGAAGAGAATACAGAGATGAACTCATGAATATGTGGCCTACTAACTGTTGACAAGAGTACCAAGAATACACAATGGGGAAAAGGAGTGTCTTCTACAATGGTGTTGGGAAAACTGCATATCCACATGCAAAAGAATGAAATTAGGTCCTTATTTTTCACCATACACAGAAATCAACTGAAAATGGTTAAAGATTAAATTAAGACCTGAAACTATAAAATTCCTATAAGAAAACAAAGGGGAAAACTTCATGACATGGGTCCTGGCAACGATTTCTCAGATACAATATCAAAAGCACAAGACCAAAAGCAAAAATATACAACTGAAAGTACATCAAACTAAATAGCTTCTGCAAAGCATAGGAAACAATCAAGAGGAAAAAAAAAAAAAAAAAAAAACCTACAAAATGGGAGAAAATATTAGCAAACTATATATCTGACTAGAGATTAATCTCCAAAATATATAAGTAACTTCTACAATTTAATAACATAAAAAACAAATATCCCTATTTTTAAAAATGTGCTAAGGACATGAAGAGACATTTAACCAAAGAATACATATAAATGACCACAGCGTGTAAAAGATACTAAATGTGACTAGTCATCAGGGAAATGCAAATCAAAACAATGAAATACCACTTCCCATCTGTTAAAATGGCAAGAGAAAGAAGAAAGAAAGATAGAAAGAAAGAAGAGAAGCAAGCAAGCATTGGTGAGGATGTGAAGAAAATGGAACATTTTTACACTGTTGGTGGGAATGAAAAATAGTACAACTACTGTGAAAATTAGTATGGAGGTTCCTCAAAAATTAAAAATAGAACTATTATATTACCTAGCAATCCCATTTCTGGGTATATATTCAAAAGAATTAAATCAGAATCTCTAAGAGTTATCTGTACTCCCACATCATTGCAGTATTATTCACAGTAACCAAAATACTGAAATACTAAATGTCCATCAGCAGATGAATGGAGAAAGTAAATGCGGTACATAAATACCATGGAATATAACTCAAACTTTAAAAAGAAGGAAATCCTGCCATATGTGATAACATGAATGAATTTGGAAACTATTATGCCAAGTGAAATAAGCCAGTCACAGGACAAATGCTGAAGAACGGCTCTTATATAAGTAATCTAAAATATTCAAAGTCACAAAAACAGAGAGTAATGGGTTTGTGAGGGGTGGGGAAGGAGGAAATGGGCAGTTGCTGTTCAATGGGTATCTAGATACAGTTTACGGAAGACGAGTAAGTTCTAGGTATCTTCTGTACAACACTATGTCTATAGTTAACAATACTGTATTATACACTTAAAAATTTGTCAAGAGAGTATAGCTCATGTAAAGTGTTCTCTTCCTAATAATAATAAAAGTCATCCATGCCTAGCCCAGAACAAAGACAGAATGTTATCCATTAAAATGTATGAATGAATATGGTTTTAGCAGAAAGTTAGCAGTCTTTGGTACCATCAAACTTAAGTACACATCCTAAATTTCACACTTGCTCAAATATAAATCGCACTGAAATACCAGTTAATCAATTAAGGTGTGTTTCAGAAAGGAGCAACAGCGTGGAAATTAGGCCAGTCCTGAGGTAGCTAAAGTTAAAGAATAAAAATTGAACTGTGAATCAAGGACAGCTGTGTCCCAGAAATAGCTGAAGCTAATTTCTGAAGAAGGAGTGCTCCATGTTCTCACTTATACTTTTATATTTGAGGCTGTTGACCCAACTTATCTCCAGTAATCTTACCCATGTGATGGTTTTAGCTTTCAGGAAAACTGTTTGTATAATTCACTCTCATGTATTTTTCATCAACATTAAAGTCATTTTTTAAAAATATATACTGAATAAAGAAGATGTGGTATATATATACAATGGAATATTATGCAGCCATCAAAAGGAATGAGATCTTGCCATTTGCAACGACGTGGATGGAACTGGAGGGTATTATGTTGAGTGAAATAAGTCAAACAGAGAAAGACATGTATCATATGATCTCACTGATACGAGGAATTCTTAATCGCAGGAAACAAACTGAGGGTTGCTGGAGTGGGGGGTGGGGTGGGAGGGATGGGGTGACTGGGTGATAGACACTGGGGAGGGTATGTGCTCTGGTAAGCGCTGTGAATTGTGCAAGACTGTTGAATCTCAGATCTGTACCCCTGAAACAAATAATGCAATATATGTTAAGAAAAAAAAAAGAAGAAGAAGAAGGTAGCGGGAGGGGAAGAATGAAGCGGGGGAAATCGGAGGGGTAGACGAACCATGAGAGACGATGGACTCTGAAAAACAAACAGGGTTCTAGAGGGGAGGGGGGTGGGAGGATGGGTTAGCCTGGTGGTGGGTATTGAGGAGGGCACATTCTGCATGGAGCACTGGGTGTTATGCACAAACAATGAATCATGGAACACTTCATCTAAAACTAATGATGTAATGTATGGGGATTAACATAAGAATAAAAATAAATAAATAAATATAAAAAAATATATATATATATACTGAATTCAGTATGTTGAACTGCACATTGATCATATGAGCAGATCTGTCATAATGGAATGTGTTTAGAAACTTTTAAATACTTCTTTTCAACAAGTCCCCATTGAAAGAGCATGCACCTGGGACCATGGAAATGTGTGTTTAAACCATGGCTTTGCTACATGTCTGTCACTAAATTACACTGAACAACTTATCCTTCTGAGACTTAGGATTTTAACTCTAAACTAGATTTAAAAAAGGAATACATTCTGGAGGTACTGGGAAGACTAGCAGTATTGCATATGAAATATTATAACAGAATTTATGATGTTATAAATGATTATAAAAATTAATAACCAGGGGTGAATGTATAGAGGTGCCTTGAAGATTGAACCCTTATAAAAGAAAATTGTTTGGCCTGGATTAAGAAACTCTGTCTTAATAATCTTAATAGCTGTAAGAATATCCATGCCAGATAATTTTATCTATGTTAATCATACTATCTTATGGGTAGCTATTTGGGGTAAAATCAGGAAAAACAACAAATCACCGAATACAGCTCATCTCCTCACAGCAGGTACTCCCCACTAGAATCTGTGTTTATTCACTATCAGGTGCCTTCAGGTAGCTTGCTTTTTATGCTATGTTTGGAATTTATAGTTGTTATCTGCAAGGTCTTTCTGATAAGACCTTACTCAGCCCTCACTGGGAGTAGAAGTTCCACAGATCTCTTCTGAAGATGTAAATGTGATCATTCGTAAAAGACACATCGTTCTTAGAATAAAGCTCCAAGTATTAGATGTGCCTGATTCTTAATAATTCTACTACAGCAGAGGCTTCTGCTTTCCACCCTGAATTTCTCAACATGATTCATTTATGCTGGCCTTCTATCATCTTGTAATCTCCTTTTGTTTCTCTAAGGCTTTTGTTTATGCAGTTCTATCTACAAGAATGCCTTCCCCTTTCTTCTCCACCTAACTGCTTTGCTGAAATGTGTTTTCCTCAGAAAAGTCAACATTATTGTCCCATTCAAAATTAGGATCCACTCAAAACTTCCTCATAGCATTTTCCAATTTTTCCTCAGTCTTGTATGGTTACTTAGGTAATCCCTTATATTTACAAGTTCAGGTATTTAAGGTTAATCATTGCAAGGAATGTACTAATTATATGCACTTGTTCTCACATAGTAAAAGCATAATAAATATTTGTAAAATGAAATGAACAAATGATTGAATCCTAAATGAGACCACATGATTTTACCTCATGTGCTTGTTTGCTTCATCATTAGGTACGGTTTGGTTTTCTATTTCAACATTACTTACAATGCATTAACACACTCAAAGAACTTTGGTTAAAATGACTTATCAAAGCTATCCTTCTGGCTACCTTCCCCCTGAAAGTGATTGAAAAAAAAAAAAAAAAGGGTTTGGGTGTTTTATATTTTCACATTTTAACATTCTACTTTTGTGGAAACTTAGGGCAAAATTAAATAATTATTATTAAAATAATTTAAGTAAAATAATGTTGGTTTAATTAACTTTATCAGTAAATTTGGGGGAATAAGATCATATTTATTTCAGTATCACATTTTTTAAAAAGTTATCAAATTTTCAAGTATGCTACAGGAAATTAATTTTCAATTCATTAACTCTACTTAAGACTAGAGAAGATTTATCCAAAAGAAATGAAAATATATGGGGTGCCTAGGTGGCTCAGTCATTAAGCTTCTGCCTTCGGCTCAGGTCATGATCTCAGGGTCCTGGGATTGAACCCCGCATTGGGCACCCTGCTCAGCGGGGAGTCTGCTTCTCCCTCTCCCACTCCCCCTGCTTGTGTTCCCTCTCTCGCTGTCTCTCTCTGTCAAATAAATAAATAAAATCTTTAAAAAATGAAAATATAGTATGTAAATAGTATATTACCTTGTTATAAACTTCTGAAATACGGATAAAATCTTGTTTTCAGATTTATTAATTGATCTTTATATGTATTTCCTACAAAGCAGCTTAGATAGATCTTAGCAACAGCTTCTCTGTGTATCAACATATAGCATATATAAAATATATAAAGTGAATTCTCCATCCTGTTCTTTGATAAAGCCATCCTCCTAGATTTGCATTATGTGGAATTGGGAGTTTTGTGTAAGATTCCTCTGCTCCCATAGTACCCTGTGCTTCAACCTCTCATTAAAATTCTCCACTTCATTCTGTTACGTTCCTGTCCTGACTCCTTTCCTTGCAGAGTGTGTTCTACTTGAGGATAAGAAAATACTTTTATTTCACTTATCTTAAAATCTAATACTTTCATTGTTATAATAACTGAAATCAGGCTTTATAGGCAAAATGGCACAAGAAGATGAGAGTTATAAAAAGGTTTACAGAGTTAGAATACCCTCCAGACATCTATGAAAGCATGCGACTGGAGGCTCTATTGAATGTGGGTAAGAAGAAAACACAAAAATCTGAGAGCAATTTGGCAGGCAACCAGGAAAACACTAAAGCAAATACAGTTCTTTAATGATATGAGATGATATGAAATCTAACAATAGATGGACTTTCTCTATCACAACACTCCACTCTGCTTATTGACTTTCGTTAATGACACTGTGAGGAAGTCCACATCAATCTGATTTGAAAGTAGGTGATCGGGCACCTGGGTGGCTCAGTTGGTTAAGCGACTGCCTTCAGCTCAGGTCATGATCCTGGAGTCCCAGAATCGAGTTCCGCATCGGGCTCCCTGCTCGGCAGGGAGTCTGCTTCTCCCTCTGACCTTCCTCCCTCTCATGCTCTCTGTCTCTCATTCTCTCTCTCAAATAAATAAATAAAATCTTTAAAAAAAAAAAAAAAGAAAGTAGGTGATCACTACAAAGGAATAAAAGACAATAAATTTTGTGTTTTAAGCCAGATTATATCCACGATTATGACAGAAATTATCTAAAAGGACATGGAAATCAGCAGAACAAGTTTCCTTACTTGTTTCCAGATGGAAAACCTTGGAGGAGAAAAGTCTAAGATAAATGTAAAGACAGAAATTAAGAGTTGCTAGAGGGGAATTTGGGAAAGATGACATGGACAGCAGACACAAGCATATTTTTTTTTTTCAAACAGTGAATTTTTACATAACAAAAAGAGCAAAACCCAAAACCCCTGTACACCATTTACAACAAAGTGAAAAATTATTCCAACACCCCCAAAATATGAGCAGATGTTGATAAACTGTCAACACATACAAGCTGTGCATGGTATCAACATCTGTGGACTAAAGAAGAAAACATACAGACAGAATCTGGTGCACTTGAAAAAAGGAAAATAGTAGGATAGCCAACAGATAGTCACTAAAAAGCAGGTGAAAATGAGGGGTGTTTACCTTCTCCACTGCCAGATGAATGCAAGAGGACCAATAAGAATCGAGGGAGCTAGAGACATGTGGTGCCTTAGCAGTCTTAAAACTGACCCACTAAGCTCCTTTCTATACAGAAGGAAAGAGGAGATCCAAATCAAAACGGGGTTAAGTAGCCCCAGAAAAATCTGAGGACAGAAAGCAAAAATATTTTTGGAAACGACACAAAATATAAGGGGGAAAGCTGTGACATCAGAAAAATGTCCTGAACCTTGCTCCATTCTAAAAGTTGGAAAACCTAATTTCAAATGGAAATGAGGAACGTAATAGTATCAATGGAAAATCTTAAAGAAAAGTACTAGGAGAAAGAGAACAAAAGAATTACCTCCCTACAAACAATAAAAGTACGCCAGAAATATGTTCACACAAAAAATGATTTAAAAGATTAACATATTCTCTCAAAATGAGTTAAAACAAGAAAACAGCAAAAAACATTAAACTACAACATAAATCAGAATTAGATAAACTCAGAATTAGATGACGAGAAGTAGATACAAAAGAAAATCATGAGCTACTTTTAGACGAACTAAAAGTAACACAAGAGCAAATAAGCCTAGCAAATAAGAGAAATAAGAAGAGGAAAAGAAGAAGAAAATAAAAAATTCAAAATAAAGAAGCTCCCAGCAAGTAGATAACATTGACTGGATATTCCCTCCTACCTGAAACAAACAAACAAAAGCAGAAGAAATATATACAAAGCTATGTTTTCCAAAGCACTGGACAACAGGCAAAGGACATTCCTGAGAGATGAGAAACACATGAGGTAAGCCCTACAAGTGGTCCAGCCCCGTGCCTTGAGGGCTTCTACGATGCAGTACAGAGGGGAACCAGCACAGACAACAGTAGACTCCCACAACTGAAGAGATGAAATTAAGAATGGCACTGCGTGGGCGCCTGGGTGGCTCAGTTGGTTAAGCGACTGCCTTCGGCTCAGGTCATGATCCTGGAGTCCCGGGATCGAGTCCCATATCGGGCTCCTTGCTCAGCAGGGGGTCTGCTTCCTCCTCTGACCCTCCCCCCTCTCATGTGCTCTCTCTCTCTCATTCTCTCAAATAAAAAAAAAAAAAAAAAAGACTCACTTTAAAAAAAAAAAAAAAGAATGGCACTGCGTTGCACAGCAGATCTCTATAACTTACTCATTTTGTATTGTATCCCCTTCCTCCATCCCCCAGCAACCACCAATATGTTATCTGCCTCTGTAAGTTCGACTATTTGATATACCTCACATAAGAATGACAGGTGTGTACATATATCCATCTCATCAAAACATATACACTATATATGTGCAATTTTCTGTATATCAATAATACCTCAGTAAAGGTGGAACAAAGAGAAACTTTGCCAATTTATAGAATAAAAAAAAAAGAGAGAGAGTCTTGGAACACCAAGGAGGTTAGTCTCACAAAATAAGAGAAACAAAGGTGCACAAAGAAAACCCTAAAGATGTGTGCAGGGTGTGCAGCAGAGTTCTGATCAGCACATGTGGAAATGACTTAAGGCTGGGTAAATAACTTATCTGAAAGGATTGGAACTATACAGGAGAACTGGAATGGGGCTAAGGAATAGTACCTATCCCCCTCAACCTTACCGGCAAACCTCAAAATTCGTATCACACTGAGTATTCACAGTGGTCTTGCCCCAGTATTGAGGAATAGCCTGACTCAATGTTTATATCCCATCTAACATACCCAAAATAGGTATGTACTTAATGACAGGGTTTCAAAATGAACCGAACAGAGAAGCAAAAATTGCACAAACTGAAAAAAAAAGACAAATCAACAATCATACTCAGGGATTTCAACATCCTTCTCAGTACTTTATAGAACAATAGATACTGCATTAAATGAGCAAGGTTACAGTAGACCTGAACACCACCATCAACCAACATGATCTAACAGGCATTTATAAAACACTCCACAACAGAATACATATTCTTTCAAAGGGCTCACTGAATATTAATCAAGACTGACCATGTTCCAAGCTACAAAGCATGTCTCAATGAATTTAACAGATTTCATGTAATATAAGATATGATCCTTGAGACTAATGGAATTAACTTAGAAATCAATAACATAAACATATCTCAAAATGCCCTAACATGTGGATAGTAAATACACACTTTTAACCAACCAATGGGTGAAAAATCAATCAAAAGAGAAGGGTCTTCTTGAAATTAATTAAAATAAAAGCACAACCTACCAAAATGTGTGGGATGCCATTAAAACAGCACTTGCGGTGTCTTATATTCGAATACTTATATTCATTCAAAATAAAGTTCTCAAATCATTGTCTAAATACTTATAAATACTTATATTCAAAATAAAATTCTCAAATCATTGTCAGGAGATCAGTAAAGAAATAGAGGATTTAAACAAATCTATCAGCCAAGTTAATCTAATAGACATTTGTAAATTCACCACCCCAAAGGAGTATAGAATATACACCCTTTCAAATGCACATGGAGCACTTACCAAGACAGACCATATTGTGACCCATAAAATAGATCCTGATAAATTTAAAATAATTTAAGGCAGATAAACTATGTTTTCTGATCCCAATGGAATTACATTAAACATCAATAACAGGTGGTAGGAATGCAAACTGGGGCAACCACTGTGGAAAACAGTATGGAGATTCCTCACAAAGTTAAAAACAGTACTATCTATGATCTAGGAATCACACTTTTTTTTTACCCAAAGAATAGAAAGACGTTAATTCAAAGGGATACACACACCCGTATGTTTACAGCAGCATTATTTATAATAGCCAAATTATGGAAGCAGCCCAAGTGGCTATCAATAAATGAATAAAGAAGATGTGATGTGTATATATATATATACAATGAAATATAACTCAGCCATTAAAAAAAGAATGAAATCTCGCCATTTACAATGAAATGGAAGAGCTAGAGAGTATAATGCTGAGCAAAAGAAGCCAGAGAAAGACAAATACCGTATGATTTCACTCATATATGGAATTTAAGAAACAAAACAAATAAGCAAGGGGAAAAAAAGAGAGACAAACCAAGAAACAGATTCTTAACTATAGAAAACAAACTGATAGTTCCCAGAGGCGGGGTGGGTGGGGAGATGACGGAAATAGGGGATGGGGATTAAAGAGTACACTTACCATGATAGATAAAATAAATAAAAATAAAAATAAAATGATAAAATTTTTAAAAATCTCTATATGATGATTTCCCCATATGTTTTGGTTAGCCATTTTTCCAAGCACTTACAACAATTTCATGGTCATTTTACTTGTAACACCACACAACTGGAAATAACCCAAATGTTCATCCACAGGCCAATGAATAAAACTGTGGTATATATATAGTAGAATCCTACTCAGTAATATAAATGAATTAAATATGTGCAAGGAAACATGGGGAATGTCAAAATAATTATGCTGAGTTAAGGAGGCCAAACAGAAAGAGGATGTTCTCTATAACTCCACTGATATAAAATTATAGGAAATGCAAACTAATATATAATGATAGAAAACAGTGGCTAGCTAGGGAGAGAAGTCTGGGGCAGGGAGAGGTGAAAGAAAGGGAGTACAAAGGGGTTTGAGGAAACTTAGGGGAGCTAATAAATATGTTTATTATTTTGATTTTGGTAATGGTTTCATAGGTGTTACATAATGTCAAAACATTTCATCTCAATTTTTGAAGAAATACTGTGTGTTATATTCTTCAATAAGACACAGCTTTCATATGAGGGATAAAGGTAATGACATATTTAGTCACAAATTCCTTTTAGATATAAAATATGAAAACTCATGAGTTTTCAAAAAAATCTATACTGAAGATGCAAAGGCTTAAACATTTAAGCATTCGTAAAGAGTTAACAAAACACACAATAAACTCACTGCAAAACAGTGACAGAACACCAAGTGAAACAAAATCTCTAAATCTGAAAAGGTACATATTGTGCATTGTCGTTTATAAACAGAAGAGCCCACATTAAAATGGAATATCTTGGGGTGCCTGGGTGGCTCTGTCAGTTAAGCATCTGCCTTCAGCTCAGGTCATGATCTCCAGGTCCTGGAATCCAGCCCCAAGTTGGGCTTCCTGCTCAGCAGTAAGTCTGCTTCCCCCTCGCCCTCTGCCCCTCCCCCCCAGCCCCCGCTTGGTCATGATCGCACAAGCTCTCTGTCTCTCAAATAAATAAATAAATAATCTTTAAAAAAATAAAATGGAATACCTTTCAAGTTCAGAGAAAAACTAGTTTTTAAGATATTGGGAATTTTGTGTTCTATAAAGAATTATCTGATATATAATTCAAAAGGCCAGTGCATTAATCCAAAATATTCACTAAAACATAATTAAAGCATTATGTGTAATCAAAATGATCTTACAGTAGATTGTGTTTTATTTTATCTTAGTTGCAAGTGCTTAAGGAAATTTAATTATGGGAACTGGTACATAAAAGCATTACAGAAAATCTGAGGAAAGTCAGAAGGTGTTAAGAGGATAATGCTACAGATTTAGTTGTTATCTAATTTCACTTGGAATATATGCCTTTCTTTTTCCTTGATAAGTACATAGTGAGTTAAAGACACCTGTGCATCATAAAACTAAAACATTATAATACTACGACTTTATCTTTTTATTTCAGGATTAATAAGGCACCATAGTAACTGACACATATTCTACCTGATGCTCAAGTAAAAGCAAATGTTATTACTCTTTCAAATACCTAAACATGCACATATAATCAAGTTGGGTATTAGTAACCTTGGTTCTGAACATTACATTATTTTTAGAGGGAAGAAAGGCATTTTCAGGTGTAGCCCCAAAAAGCAAGTCAGTAGAGTTTCTGACACATTTTGCCAAGTGGTCAGAAGAGAGGTATGCAAAGGTGAATCACCAGAACTCACTTATTTAATAGTATGGTTTTTAAAAATGAGATTTTGAAATGATTTTAAAATGAAAGGCAACAGGACAAGCTGAAAAACAAAGGTATTAGAGTTATAGCAATATGTAAAAGAATATTATGAATGAAGGGCATTCTTCACATTTACTGTGCTAAAAAATACTCTGGTAAACTCCAAAACTATTAACCTCCCAGATAAGTGAAAGTTTACATTCACTACTTAGTTTAACAGATTGAACAAATTATTGAGAATAGCACTCTCTTTATAAACACTTATGCATCCATAAAGGGTACTTGGTAAAACTTTCAAACTCAATGAAGCCATATCCCCAGGCACCTTCTGAAACCACCTAGTTAGGACTCCAAGAAATATTAGTTTTGCTTTGGGAAAATAAAAACAAAGACACATTCCAATTTTTATTCAGGATAATCCTGGTTCAATTTGTTCATTTCTATTTCAAAGAGTCCATGGGATTAAACAAGTTGGCCATCCTAGTTACATATTCAAACACTCTTCTAAATGTTATTTTAGGAAGTACATTTACAGACAGTAAACAGCACAGTAAATTAAAGGAAATAAAACCAATATTTTAAAATACCTGAAGCTATTTTGTTTGGTTTTGTTTTACTGTTTGTTTCTTCTTTAACATTTCAGAGTGTACTTTCAATCTATCGTGAATATAGCATTTTGGCAGCATAGTGATTTTATGTTCTATTAAGAAATGATTACTTTTCAAACAAAAAAAAAGAAAAAAAATTACCTTATAGCAGTTTTACCCCTACAATTACCTAGACCCTAAGTCATATTTAACTTCCTCTGTCTTGCCTCTGGATGAATAGAGCAGGCCATACTTTAGAGAAAGGAGGGATGCTGGTTTAAACAGATGGCTTTGTGTCATCCCTGATTCATGAGGAACCATGGCAACGAGCAAAGAGGGGGTGTTGCTTAGCAACTGAAAACAATAAGGAAGAGATTTCCAAACTTATGTAGACAAAAAAGTGCTTTGGAAGAACTTTGGTACTTGGCATAAGGGTGCACCAAAATTCATTTAAGAAACATGCTGAGGGCATAATCACAAATCTGGAAAGCATAATGCTTTATAAGGGAAAAAAATATAAAATAAGTAGCTTATTAGACAATTTCTCTAGAACGTATTTCTGTATTCATAAATAGCATTTATGACAAAATACAGCAAAACTGCTAAAATAACAAGTGTTTTATCTTGAGATGTAATAAGAAAAGTTAGGTTAATTACAAAATCTATTACTATCGAATAATAAAATAGAACCTGAGATTGCAGGTAGGGTCAGACATTCATCGAGTTGAGCCGTTGTGTAGTGCCAAATCTGCAAATGTACATGACGTGGTCCCCGAAACATTTCAGGGTGTTCTTTCCCAGGTTAGAATAGGCACTGCAGGGCGCCTGGGTGGCTCAGTTGGTTGAGCGACTGCCTTCGGCTCAGGTCATGATCCCAGGGTCCTGGGATCGAGTCCGCATCGGGCTCCCTGCTCGGCGGGGGGTCTGCTTCTCCCTCTGACCCTCCCCCCTCTCATGTGCTCTCTCTCTCAAATCAATAAATAAAATCTTAAAAAAAAAAAAAAAAAAGAATAGGCACTGCAGTTACAAACTTTTAATGTCTGTGTTAGCTAAAAATGTATTTTCACCTTGAAAATGTCTTTCTTATTAGTATTCTCCCCTGTATTACACCTTAAAATTAATATTGAAAAGGTGGCTTTCATACAATATTTTTTTTCTTCTGGAGTTGTGAAAATAGAGCCAAACTGGGTCTCTAAGATAAATATGTAACTATTTTATTATTGTTGTGTTTTATGTGTTCCTGTATTTAAATATATATATATATATATATTTTTTTTTTAAGATTTTATTTTTATTTATTTGACAGAGACACAGCGAGAGAGGGGACACAAGCAGGGGGAGTGGGAGAGGGAGAAGCAGGCTTCCCGCGGAAAAGAGCCTGATGTGGGGCTCGATCCCAGGACCCTGGGATCATGACCTGAGCCGAAGGCAGTCGCTTAACCAACTGAGCCACCCAGGCGCCCTCCAGCTAGCTTTTAACTGAAAATTCTAGTGGAACATGACAAATGTTAGAAACCAGAAAAATAGATGAAATTTCAGGTAAATCTGCATAATTACTAAATTCCATTATTTCTATAATAAAGTTTTTTTTTAAGATTTTATTTATTTATTTGACAGAGAGAGACACAGCGAGAGAGGGAACACAAGCAGGGGGAGTGGGAGAGGGAGAAGCAGGCTCTCTGCCGAGCAGGGAGCCCGATGCGGGGCTCGATCCCAGGACCCCGGGATCATGACCTGAGCCCAAGGCAGACGCTTAACGACTGAGCCACCCAGGCGCCCCTAAATATAAATTTTAATGGATAAGCCATGTTAGGTTTGACAGAGTGTGTATGTTTATATATATATATAATTTTATTATTTGAAATGTTTTTTCAAGTGTCTATCAATGTATTAGCAATTGTTTTATAATAATTATTACATCGTCTACTTCATATCTTAAAATTTACTCAATGACATATAGGAACTTATAATGCACCGATATTTTGCTAAGCACTATGGTAAATATTAAACATCACAGAGGAAAAATACCTTTCTGGGTTTGTCCTCCACTACCACCGTCAACGTTTCCCGGCTCCGGCCACCAAATGCGTGCTTTTCCTTACACCAAGCAATTCTGCAACACCAGCTGGGTGTCCTACAACAATTTAACTCAATTCCCATACGATAGTTGCCTCTTACCCCTCGGAAAACGTTCCAAGACCCAATTAACCAGCAGGGACTTCAGTTCAAAACTCACCTCTGTGCAGTCTTGTGCCACTTATTAAACCTCTCTGCTCCTCAGTTTCTCCATTTTTGTTCAAGTTAATCAAACAAGACCATTAGCTTGCGGTGACCCTCATACTTTGGCGGCTGACGTACACAAGCCCAATCTGAGCCGCAAACGCCTCGAAGTTACGAACCCGGAACCTCAAGGCAACCAATCACAAACCGCTATCTAGTCTTTAAGCAGCTGTAGCCAATCAGTGATGCCCTTGCTTCGCTTGTGCCTTTTCTCCGTCAAAGTCTTTTCCCAGCTCCGGCGCGCGGTTGACGTTAGACGCGGTAGGCGATTCAAATGGGTCGATGTGCAACCTAAGTCTTTAGATGTTTACTGTGCCCCAGTTTACCTTTTAACACTGCATCAAGCTGCTAGGGGTTAATATACAAAAAGCGCAAATGAGTGAACGGCGAGAATTGAATGAATGAACGCATAGGGAGTTCTCTTGCGCTGGCCTATGCCAGCACATACTGTTGGTTTTTGTTGCTTTACGTTGGTATTGTTGTTGCTATTATTATTGTGTACACTTTCCAAATTAGCGGCTTTTCTGGGATTTAGAAGCAGTCGGGATTACTCTAAACTATAGGTTAAATAAAAGTAATTTGATAAATGTTATCTTAGTTTGGAAAACTTAGTTTGGAAAATGGAGTAGGAAATGTTTAGTGTTAAAAAAAAAAAACAAAACAAAAAGCAAGGAAATGTTGGGCACCTGCGTGGCTCAGTTGGTTAAGCCTCCCGTTCTTGATTTTGGCTCAGTTCCTGATCTCAGGGCCCTGAGATGAAGCCCCGTGTGGGGCTACCTGCTGAGCAGAGCCTGCTTAAGATTCTCTCCCTCTCTCGCTGTGCGCCCCCCACCCCCGCGCCCTCTCTCAAAATATAAATAAATAAATAAATAAATAGTAAATAAATAATAAACAGGAAATGTTTAGCATTAAAAAAATTTTAAAGATTCATTAGTTTAAAATTTTCTTCTTGGGCGCCTGGGTGGCTCAGGTGGTTAAGCGTCTGCCTTCGGCTCAGGTCATGATCCCAGGGTCCTGGGATCGAGTCCCGCATCGGGCTCCCTGCTCCTTGGGAGCCTGCTTCTCCCTCTGCCTTTCTCTCTCGCTCTGTCTCTCATGAATTAAAAAAAAAAAAAAAAAAATTTCTTCTTATGTGTAATAAATGATTCATCCAAAGTAAAGGTCCATGTTTTCCTTCTCAGCTCATTTTATTTATTGTTATGTTCCAGATATGCTATGCATTTCAGCCATATTGTCCCCTCTCTGCATCCGCCATACTATATTAGCTAGATAGACATCATTTATTCTCCTTCAGTTACCCTATTTGTACATCGACGAAGTGGCAGAAGCTGGATTCATACCTGTATCAGTTTTCTCTTGGTCTATAACTATCACAAACTTAAAGGAGTAAAGCAATACCCATTTATTGTGTCACAGTGAGGTCAGAATTGGATCTGATGCTCTGAGTTCTCTTCCAGTCAGGCTAAAATCAATGTATTGGCAGTGCCAGGCACTTGCTTAGAAGCTCTGGAGAAGAATCTGCTTCCACATTTATTTAGACTGTTAACAGAATATAGTTACTTGTGACTTTAAATCTGCCGTATCCATTTTTTGGCCAGCTGTCAGCAGAGGCCATCCTCCACCCCTAGAGGCTGCCTGTATTCCTTCTCACATGGCCCTTTTCACCTTCAAAGGCAGCAATGGACCATTCTTCTCATACCTATAATCTAATTTTCATTCTGCCACCAGCCAGAGAAAACTCTGTTTTTAAAGGGCTTTGTGATTTGATTAGGCCAACCCAACTAATCTCACTATTTTAAGGTTAACTTACAATGTTTATTACATCTGAACACTTTTGCCATGTAATGTAACATAATCGGAGAAATATCCAGTCCTATTTGTAAATTCTGCCCACAGGTAATGGGGTGATTTTACAAGGGAAGGGCCATTAGGGGTTATTTTTAGAATTCTGCCTATCCCAGCACCCAAGTCTATGATACCAGCGAGCATTTCTTTCTTTTTTTTTAAAGATTTTATTTATTTGAGAGAGAGCCCAAGCAGAGGGAGTGGCAGAGGGAGAGGGAGAGGGAGAGTCAGGTTCCTTGCTGAGCAAGGAGCCCGATGCAGGGCTCCATCCCAGGACCCCGAGATCATGACCTGAGCCAAAGGCAGACAGACGCTTAACCGACGGAGCCACCCAGGCGCCCCTATCACAGAGCATTTCTTAAATACTATGTAATAATGTGGGACCATATCCACAGTGATCCTAATGTCTGTTTGAATACGTAGGCATAGATATTCATAATAGAAGAATCATAACAGAAGAATCTATTGAATTGGATATACAACTAGATTAAAATAGAATTACCCCTGATTTCTCAGGTTTCCTTGGCTCCAAATATCACTTTCTCTTATGTTTTGAGAATGCTATCAAGATATCCAAATTAGTTGGTTTTTGGAGATCCAAATATGTCATTGGAAACTAAGATTAGTCTCAGAGAGCTCTCTTTTTCTGAGTTGTACAAAATTTATTCTATCATAAAAAACAATATATAATTATATACTGTGTTGGACATAAACAACCCACTTTATTCTCTTAATTTCATATGCTGAATAAGATGTTTCTATTATTAAGGGAAATTAATTTGTCATCATTTCTCTGTTCTTTCAAGTAATTATATCTTTTATTATGGTATCTTTCAAATAATTATCAGAATTGACATCTGATAAAATGTTACTGAAACATAAACCCTAAAATTAGTAACACTGATTACAATTGTGTGGAACATTTATCATTACTTTTAGTATGTACGTGCATGAGAGAAGTGTCAGTCTCAATTAAGTATGTGCCCCCAGTACATAATACAGTGCCTGTAGTACATCAGTTGTCCAGCAATAACAACAAAAAAGTTTTAAGTAAGAAAATTGAATAAACAATTATAAATGATTATAAATAATAAATTAATTCAAATGATCATCAAAAGTTTTAAATGCAGGTATATATAATTTTTCAGAATAAATTGTATGCCAGTTTAAACATTATCTTTAGAGCAATTTTTCCCAACTAAAATCTGCAATATAATTAACATAGCACTATTGCTTATTTCACCATCTTCTCTTAATAGCTTTTCTCTGTATATTTGCTGTACTATTATTATAAATAAAATCTAATTAAGTTCTCTTGCCTATTAAGTATTGTTCAAATTATGCTAATGTATCTGTGAAATAATCAGATATATATTGGTCATGCGTATTAAAGATCATATGTAGACTCTTTGTATTTTTCTTGTTTTAATTTTTAATCCTATTTTTTATTGTTGTCTTAAAAAATTTGCCCACAAGAATTACATGTAATGAGCTAGACATACCTGAAAACAACTAAATCAAAAACTGTAGTTGAGGACCAGGATTTCATAGCTTTTCTGTCTTTTCTCATGATTCTAATACATGGAATTGACAACCAATGACCGACTAATACTCTCAACTATGATATTTAAGTATCCTTTAAAATACAGCAGAAAAAAGAATGTCATAGTCAAAGAAGTTAAAAAGACTAACGCTCCTTCTAAATAAATGTAAAAAACAAAACAACACAAAACTTTTCCTCCTCTCCATCATTTATTCACTCCACAAATAGGAACTCCACCTACATCATGACAGTTACTATAATACTTACTGAGAATAAAAATAAACAGGATTCAGAATATGTTCTCAAGAATTTCAGGCTACTAATAATACTTATTAATCACGTATCAATCACTATATATGAAAGTTCATATCTTATTTAAATCATTTGAATCCATTTTCACAAGTTGATAGGTGCATATTTCTGTTATAAAGATATAAAAACTAAAACTCTATTCCTTAAGGTAACACCGAATATAACAAATGTTCATCCTAGAATTTGATTTAGTTCTATTTGATTCCTTGGAAGGAAGGACATACAATCCAGAACTGATGCAGGAGAAATTCTTCCCATCCACAAAAAAAATATATAAAATCAATGAATAATTAACATTAACATGGGTGCCTGGGTGGCTCAGTTGGTTAAGCGACTGCCTTCGGCTCAGGTCATAGTCCTGGAGTCCCAGGATCGAGTCCCGCATCGGGCTCCCTGCTCGGCAGGGAGTCTGCTTCTCCCTCTGGCCCTCCCCCCTCTCATGTGCTCTCTCTCATTCTCTCTCTCTCAAATAAATAAATAAAATCTTAAAAAAAAAATTAACATTCATCCAAGGAAGTTCTACTTCTAGATATAAACAAATAAAAAATGTAATACCTGCAAAATCAGATAAACAACATTTACAAAGAAAATTGTAAAAATTCATGTATTTAAAATTCTTAGAGAGGGGTGCCTGGGTGGTTCACTCGGTAAAGTGACCGACTCTTGGTTTTGGCTCAGGTTGTGATCTGGTGGATCATGAGATCGAGCCTGCATCGGGGTCTACACTCAGCAGGGAGTCTGCTTGAAGAGAGCATGCGCTCTCTCTCCCTCTCTCTCAAATCAATAAATAAATCTTTAAAATTCTTAGAGAAATTCAAAATGGAACCAAGTTGTATAAAAGGATATGAGATATGTAAAATGAAAGTTTGTTATAAAACAGAAAAAGTCAGAAATCTGGGAAATTAAATAATAAATATTAAAATGACCAAAGCAGCAACAAATCATTAAGAGGAAGTGCAGAGATGACACAGTAGACAAAAATAATGTTAAACTGTATCATGGTATAGTCCAAAAGAAACAAGGATAGAGAATATGAAAACAGTTTACAGCAATAGCGTCAACCCAAAAGCTTCAAAATACCTTTAATTAGAATTTTAAAAGAAAAAGTACTGAGTATGGAAAGTAGGCAACCTGTAAAGAAATAAAGGTCTCAAGTTTTACATAATAAATATGATGAATCTTCAGAATTATGTACTACTTCAAACAATAGCTACAACACCAATACAATAATCCAAGCAAACAAATTCCAGCAAGAACTACCATTCAGGCATTATAACAAAACTTCAATATCTTAAGGATAAACAGAAAACCCTAAGATTTATGAGAAAAAGAGTGCACTGCATACAATAAACGGGAATCAGTTTTGTTTGTTGCTAGCAAATGTTGAATCTTACAATGCCAGGCACCATTCTAAATGTGTGGGACATATAAATGATCTGAACAAAGATGGCTGCTCTCTGTCAATCTTTTAATCTAGGGGAAGGAGAAAGAGTACAGTCTATGGAGATAATAAATACATTATACTATGGAAACTGATCCTGGATGATGGACTGGGTAAGTTAGATAAGATTGTAAGGGTTAGGGGCAAGGCAGAAGTTAGGGTAATCTGCTTTGAGTAAGAGACAATGAAAAAAAAAAAAACCATGAAGGAAGCGAGGAAGACATCTATGCATTTGCCTCTGTGAAGATTATCTGAAACAGAAGGAACAGGTGGTGTAAAGGCTCACTATAGGAGTTTACCAAGCATGGCTGAAGAACAAGAGGCAAGTATAAGCAGGGAAAATGATAGGAGATAAGACTAGAAAAGGATCATGTTTTAAGATCATGAAAGCCTTTTTAGGTGACTATAAATATTTGTGATTTTACTCTGAATGATATGAGAATTTGAGGAGGATTCTAAATATAGGCGTGAATGTCATCAGACTCAGATTTTTAAAAGGACCACTCTCAATATTGTGTTGAGAATAGAATTTGGGAATTGGGCAAAGATGAAAGCAGAAAGACCAGGTAGAAGACAACTGTAATTGTATATCTGAGAGATTATGGTGACAAACACTGGCAAGGTAGCAGGGAACATAGGAGGAAGTGGCTAAATTCTGAGTTTTAAGAAATGAATTGAATATGTAAAAAAAGGATTCAAGGAGAATTCTAACTGGAAAAATAGAGTTGCCATCAAATGGAATAGGAAAGTCTATGAGTGAAAAGATTTGGAGCAGAAGATCAGAGGTTTATCTTGGACACGTTATTTTTTTTAAGATTTATTTATGTATCTGAGAGACAGAGTACATGCAAGTGGTGGGGGGTAGGGGCAGAAGGAGAGAGAGAGAATTTCAATCAGGCTCCATGATGAGCACAGAGCCCAACACAGAGCTCCATCCCAGGACCCCAAGATCATGACCTGAACCAAAATCAAGAGTTGGACGCTCAACCGAACTGAACCACTCAGGTGCCCCTATCTTGGACATGTTAAATTAGAAAAGCAATTATTTGACAATGTAAGAGGGGAATTCAGGTAAGAAGTTGAGTATATGTGTTGAGCTTGGGAGAGAGATTTGTGCTAAAGATATAAATTTGGAAGTTGTTCCGTAAAAACATGTTTCAGGTGTAAGAGCACATCAGTCACCTGATATATGGCCTCAGTGTAGATAGATAAGAAAAAGAACATCATGAAGTCATAGGAAACTCCAAACTTAAGGTATCTGGAAGAAGAGGAATAACCAATAAAGCGGACTTTGAGGAGACAGCCAGTGAAATAGGACAAAAACTCATGTGTTATCCTAATGATTAAATTTTATGAAGGAGTGTGATTAACTGTGACAACTAGTGCTGTTAGGTTAGACATACTGAAAACTGAGAAGTGGTCTTTGGAAATAGCAATATAGATATCATTTTGGTACCCTTGACAAAACCAAGTTAGATTGCTTGGTGAGGAAAAAGTGTTCACAGAGAGAATAGAAAAGAACCGGGAGACAATGTATATAGTTCATTCATTTGAGAAGTTCTGTTTGAAGGGAGGAAAACAAAATGTAACAGCTGGGGGGTAGGAAATTCTTCTTCCTCACCTTCTTCCTCCTTCACCGCTTCCTCTTCTTTCTCCTCCTTCTCCTCCTCTTTTAATTTGGAAGAATAATATTTTATTTTATAGCAGTGAAAATGATTTGATAGAAAGAAAAACAGTCTGCATTGGCAATGCAGGAAATTACTGGAGCTATAGGCTGGAGTAGGCAAAAAGAGAAGTAAATTAATACCCAAGTTATGACAGTAACTGTAAAGAAGATCATGAATGGTCCGTATATAATAACAGGCAGTAAAACAGATTACACGAATTGGGAGGTGGGAAATATGCTAATATGCAGAGGAATCTGGAGAAGTTCTCTTTCAAGTGCTTCACTTTCCTTAATAAAAGTAAGGTTATCAATTTAGACAAAGGCGGAGGAGGTGGTATTGATCATTGGAGGAGAGAAAAAGAGTGGAATAGTTGTCTAAGATAGTAGGAAAATTAATGGAATAAAAAATATAGTCAAGATGCCTAGAAACATAAAGACACACTTCAGGTTCCAGATTTTGAATTTAAAGTGTATTTTCTAGCATTCCAAGAGCTGCACTAATGGAGGTTCAGAAAAAGCGGAGGTGATACTTTACCATGGTGTGATTTTCCAAGCAAGTGGGATGGCACAAAAGAAGTAAGGGAGAATAATTATAATGATTGACCAAAGAATCTGATCTGGGTAAGGAGGGACAAGATGATCCCACAGAATTGTGGAAGAGGAAAAAGTTGGGTTTATCAATAGACTAGAGATTCCAAGGGTAGAGGAAGTTCCTTAGGATTGTGGTACAAGAGAGAGTGAGCACCACCCTGGCTGAGCCCCTTTACTTCAGAATCCATTAGGTCTTTCTTTATTCATTAGCATTTGGCTAGCTTCATTGCTTTGTGTGTGTGGTTGGTGTTAGTAAATTTTATTTTTCCTGAATCTAAAATTACTATATTATGTTATTTTTGGAGTAGGCAAAATCTGGGATGCAGGATCAATCTGCCATATTAACCGAACAATTTTTACCATTCTTTTGTTTCACCACTGTCTGTCTCCTCTCTCTCTCTTTTTCTCAGCTCCATCGCTCTCTTTTTTTTTTCCCCTCTCTCTCCTCTCTCTCAAGCATACACATGTATTTACAAAGAATGTACTTAAAAGAGAACTTTTCTTGGTTGATAAAATGTCTAAACCTATAATTTTGCTATGTCAACTTCTTGGTAATTTAATATAAAGAATTGAATCAAACTTCTAAAAATGTTTTGGTAAGATTAACATTGATTCATCTTCCTTTAAGGCATATGACTAGTTTTCTCAGGTAGTATAGATCATATAGTTATCAGGTACGAGAGAACATATAGTTGCTATTAGAGTGAGATTAAAATTGACACCTATTTATCCCACAACATTTTAAGGTATAATATTCACACACATCTTCCAGTAGTAGTTTCATTACAGTTGTAAAATTACTAGCCAGAAATTAAAGTGGAGAAATGACATCAAGCATAAGATATCCCAGGGAGAGAATTAATGTCAAAATAATTACATGGTTCACAGTCAAGGCTGTATGGTTATTAGCAACTCTAGAGAAGCTAATTAAGTAAGTCAAAAATTGTGGTTAAGCCAGTTAAATGGAAGTGTTTCTAGGGCTTCTGAACAAATAGGTAACACCTAAGAGCTGAGAATGTACTCATTAATCAAAGGAACTGAAAATTATATCATACTGATTAAAACCACATGTAGTAAAAATGCCTATTTAGTCTTCTTATAAAATGAGATCTTAGCAAAAGCTGAACTGCTACTACCTTTAATTTGATCCTACAATCAGACAAGTTTTTCATTTTGTTATTCTCTCACAAGTATTAATAATCACCTATTTTTAACCCCCGCTATTTTTAATCAATACCCATTCCTAGTTTTCAAATCAGAAAAAAAAAAAAAAAAATCACTCTTCTTTAAAATATAGACCCAACTTCTTGTTTGGAGACTGAAAACAAGGAAAAAAAAAAAAAGTAGAATGTGCAGTGGGGTATCAAATTTAACAAAAGAGCTAACATGCAACAAGTACTCGGTGCTGAAATAAAGCTTATTCTAGTTAGGTTTAAATGAATTTGCCCGTAAGGATTCCAAAGATTTTAGTTAGCAAAGAAAAACAACAGAAATCTCTTGTCTATACAACTGAGGCAGAATCCCAAGCTTTGGGGAAAAAGGAAGGCAGCATTTGAAGGACGAAAACAGACATCATGGATGTCATAAACACAGTGTCAGTGTCAGATTTTAAAATTTGCTGTTTGCAGGTCATGAATCTTGCTCCTTCATCAGAGTGCCTCAGTTATTGTGATTAATTTTGGAATACACCACAGCAAAATTTTTAGCAAGGTAATCCTCGGGTTCTCTTGAAATAAATACAACACGATAAATTAACTTACCAAATATTTTCAAGCTTTACATCTCATGACTTTAGTCCATAACCAGTTAGAGAGGAGAATATAAGGAATTATTCCAGAAAAATACTTCTTTTCAATAATATTTCAAATATTTCTTAAAGTGAAGTAAATCAAATTTTAACTTTGCATTCAAATAAAAATTGGAGACAATTTTGGAGTTAGATTTTTATACTGAATATTATAAATATAAAATATATTAGAAGTGGTAGAGGGCATATCTCTTTAAAAGAATATTGTGTGTTAAAGATTCCAGGAGACTATGTTTCAGTTAGGAAAGCATACCTGAAGAGTAGAAATATGTATTCCATGTTTTTATTCTTGAAGTAATGTTTTATTGTCAATCTCTTTAAATATAAATATATATATGCTTTAAATATATGAAGGCCAGCTAATACCCTCTAAAATTTATTCTAAATTTTTAGTGCTATTCCAAATTTGAATATTTTCCTTTTGCATAGATTTTAGTGGTAAGTATGTATTGCCTAAACTTAAAAATACTAGCACAAACAGGTTTGTGGGCAAATAGTTAATTTGCATTTTAATGGCTCCTAAATCTCTGAGATTGTGCAAGCTTCTAGAGGATAGAAAATTGCAAAGGATGAGTTTTGTTATCTGACACACCTTTTTTTTTAAACTTTTTTTTTCACCCTGGTTTTTAAAATTATAGATGTGTGACTTTGAACATATTACTTTAATTTTCTTAATATGTGCTTCATCTGCAAAGTGGGAATAGTAACATCTATCTTATTGAGCCACTTTGAGAATTGAAGAGAATTTATTTCAAACAAGTGACAATGTACTTGGTAAGGAAGGGAATTAAAAAATTCCTAGGCATTGAGATAGTCACTGCTTCCTTCAGTGGTTTTATATGTGGGCAGTACACCAGAAGCACCTGAAGAGCTTTTAAAATGTTGAAATAGCCATGCCATTCCCTAGACTAATTAAATTAGAATCTCTGTGGGAGGAGCCAAAGCATTGGTATCTATTTAAAACTTCTCAAATGATTATAAATTGCGGTCAGATTTGAGAATCACTGACTTAATGCAAAGCAAATTGGTATTGTTGCTTCATTGCACTAGTCATTTCTTAGTTATGTAAAGGAACGTAAAATAATTTCCCTCCTACTTTTCTAGGTTCTTGGCTGAGACAGCTACCTAATAAAAGAAAGATTAACAGGAGAAAAACAAATACAAGTTTAATAACATGTATACCTCCCATATCCATGGGATATGCCCAGAGAAACTGAGGAACTCTCAGTGAAATGGCCCAAGTCACCACCTTAGATAACATACAAAAGGAGATGCAGGGCGTGGGAGCAGGCTAGTTTTGGAAGGTTACCAGGGAAAACACTGTAAACAAGAGTATGGTTGTTTTGCAGATTTACTTGTCTTCTCTTTTGGGTTTCTAGAAATTTAGAGTCATCCACCTCTTCCTGATACGTAAGGGGGACACTCTTACAAATGGAGATTTCCCTTATAAATGTAAATGTATCTTACAAAAGGGTAACTTCTACTTAGTTTTCAGAACTTCTCCACTGTCTGCTGTTTCTTAAAAATAACCAGCCTAAAATATGCCAAAGAGGCATTTTTGGGGAGGTATGTGCTGCTCCTCTTCAGTTATAACTATAACAAATTCAGTATTACCCACCCGTAACAAGGTCAACAACAACACACACAAAGATCTTTATAGTTAACAAATGGAGGAAGAGAGGCTGCTTGAGAAGAAGGCAGAATTAAATTTCAAAAATGAGAGAAAATAAGATGAATCCATTGCTTTTAATTAGAAGGGAAATAATAGTCAAGAAGCAGTATGTTTTGAAGGAAAATTGAGGCATGGTAGTATTGGTGCAATCCTTCCATATATTTATACATTTCTGATCAAAAGAAAGGCAAATCCTAAGGTTAAATTTCCGAAGTTGGGCGCCTGGGTGGCTGAGTTGGTTGAGCGACTGCCTTCGGCTCAGGTCATGATCCTGGAGTCACGGGATCGAGTCCCGCATCGGGCTCCCTGCTCAGCAGGGAGTTCTCCCTCTGACCTTCTTCCCTCTCGTGCTCTCTATCTCTCATTCTCTCTCTCAAATAAATAAATAAAATCTTTAAAAAAAAAATTTCTGAAGTTATATCTAATGAGGCAAAAAAAACAAAAACAACAAAAACAAAAACCCACCATATAATTACAATATACAAAATGGGTAATTTTGCATGCAATCTGTAATTTCCTATTGTTTAATTTGAAGGTTAGCTAAATTACTTTCTCTGTAGAGTTTTAGGTTGCTTTTTTTTTTTTTAACCTTTTAAGATAGTCTAAAGTTATTCATCTATATTTGCCTTAAAGATTTAAAAACTGATTTTAATTCAATATTTATCTGTTCCAGGTGGACCCAGGTGTGTTTTAATAGCCTTTATGAAATGAAAATGGGCTTGACTACAAATTTTTCATGTATGATTTTGTCAAAGAAATTATGAATTACTAAAGACACTGGGAAAACTACATGATTTGTTCTCATACACAGATGGAAGTAAAATTTTTTAGAAAGTGAACATTGTACATCTGCTCTTTGAAATATTCCTAGAAAAGAAATATACACACATACACACGAGATGCCTTTGTTTACTTAACAATTTGAAAGAATAATCTGATTATCTGCTTATTTTAAAATGTAGTAGAAATACTTATTTGTGAATGAAATATTTGTTTATGTATAACATTTTCTTTAAGGTTAGTATAGTATTTATACTGCCATATATTTTGCATGTGTTTTATTCAAATGTCCAACCCTGGAGCACCAGTTTTCTTATAATTTCTCTTCTAACATTCTTTTTTTTTTTTTAATTTTTTTTTTTTTTAAGATTTTATTTATTTGCGAGAGAGAGAATGAGAGACAGAGAGATTGAGGGGGAGGAGGGTCAGAGGGAGAAGCAGACTCCCTGCCGAGCAGGGAGCCCGATGCGGGACTCGATCCAGGGACTCCAGGATCATGACCTGAGCTGAAGGCAGTCCCTTAACCAACTGAGCCACCCAGGCGCCCCTCTCTTCTAACATTCTAATAATATGAAAGAACTAATGCTTATTTAAGGGTGGACCTTCCAGTTCACTGGAGCAGTGATTTATTAAATAGCACCCTGTGGACTTAAAAACCAAACACATTTCTTCCAATTTTTTTACTTTCAGACAAGAATTAGATTCTCCACACAACAACTGTAGCCCGTTAAATACCACCAATTTGCAGAGTTGTATTTTTAAAATGTATTATAGATAAACACACACAAATAGAATTCTGCCCTTATTAAAGGTCCACATCTTAATGATGTAGAAAAGACATTAGGGTTCGAAGCCAAGGGCCAAGAAAGAATTCTTGAGATGTTTTTGGTGCAAAGAGGTGGTTTTATGAAAGCACAGGGACAGGACCTGTGGGTAAGAAGAGCTGCACTGGGGTTGTGAGGGGTGGTGATTATATACCTTCAAGTTGGGAGGGAGCTAGGGATAGAGTAAGTCTCTAAGGAATTTTGAAAACAAGGTTTCCAGGAACTTGAGGGGGCTAGCTATTGTTAGGTAAAGGTCATTTATTACTGTCCAATAAAATCTTAGTCATGAGACTCTTCAGATGTTAAATATCAGTGGGTCAGATGCTTAGGAGATGACTGCTAACAAATACCTTGGAGGGGGAGGTAAAGATAAAGGATGTTTTCAAAGGAATTTTTATATGTTAAGGTATCACAGGATCCTGGGGGGTCAGGCTAAGATTGCCTTTTACCTTTAGCAAAGTATTAACATCAGACAGTTGAGTCCCTAGAGAAATGTCACTCTGCCTGTTTTAAGGACTTGTCAATTGGCTGCAAGTAGTAAGGAAATTTAAATTTTATTTTGCCTTTGTTTCCCACATCATTAATACCTAGAATCTGTGAATATATTACTTTACACTACAAATGTGATTATGATAAGAATTTTGAGGTAGGGAGATTATCCTGGATTATACAGGCTGGCTCAATGAAATCACAAAACTTGTTTGTTTTGTTTTGTTTTAAGATTTTATTTATTTATTTGAGAGAGTTCATGAGCGGGTGGGGGGAGGGGAAGGTAGAGGGAGAAGCAGACTCCCAGCTGAGCAGGAGACAGACTTCTGTGGGGCTCTATCCCAGGACCCTGGGATCATGACCTGAGCCAAAGGCAGACACTTAACTGATTGACCCACCCAGGAGTCTGAAATCACAAAACTTTTTAAAAAATGGAAGTGAGAGACAAAAGAAAAGTCAATGTCAGAGTAATGCGATGTGAGGAAGGGACTAACTGTTGTTGACTTTGAAGACGGAAGATATAAGTCAAGGAATGTGCACACAAACAGGGGTAAACAGATTCCTCCCTAGAGTTTCCAGAGGGAGCATATCCCTGCCAGCACCTTGATTTTGGCCCACTAAAACCCATTTTCTGTTTCTGACATCCAGACTATAAGATACAATATTTGCATACTTTGAAATCTCTTTGTTTTGATAATTTGCTACAGCAGCAATAGGAACATAGTATCTGTGCATGTATAATTGTAGTTGTATATACACATAATACTAGATATTGTATAGTACACATTTATTTATTTGTATTTATATAGTGTTCTTAAAGAATACTTCTCAATATGGAAGATGATAGTCTGACTTACCATTCTACAATGAATTTTCTCAACTGAAGTCCAGGTAGATTTGGGAGCAAAAGTCCTAGGAAGCTGAAAGAAGGAACTACACAGCATTGTCATATTGTTTATTTTATTTTATTATTATTGTTATTATTTAATCAAGCATCTGCCTGTATGCAGGAAAGATTTTTGAGAGAAAGCCATGTTGTTCTCTAAGTTCTGATAGAAGGAAACTGACAAGCCAACTACTGTTGGGGGTTAAGGGGCCTGTAATAGTAACATCCTGGACTGACATTTATTTTACTGACATTTACTGACATTTACTGACATTTACTGACATTTTCTGGGCATGGATAGATTTCAGAGCACTTTTAAAGAATAGAATGCTTAAAAAGTTAGATTCTCAGTCAAAAAGTACTAGCTGGTCTTTTAAGAATGGTGAATTAGTAGGAATATTTTGCTCTTGAATAATCAGCTTCTGTCCTTAATCACCTTCTGCTTTTTCATCTGTAAAATAAGAATGGTAACATCAATGTCAAAGTTAATTGTGAAGATAAAGAGATAATATAAAATAGGGGTGCCTGGTGGTGCCCTGGTGGTGCAATAGGTTAAGTGTCAGACTCTTGGTTTTGGTTCAGGTCATGATCTCAGGGTCATGAGATCAAGCCCCACGTTGGGTTCCATGCTCAGTGTGGAGTCTGCTTGAGACTCTCTCTCTTTCTCTCTCCCTCTGCCCCTCCCACTTATACTCTCTCTCTCTCTCAAATAAATAAATCTTAAAAAGAGAGAGAGAGAGCATATAAAATAAAATGATTAGTCTGGTATATAACACACACACCAAAATATTTGATCCATTTACTTCTGTATCCAGACAGTGCCTAGTACTATCTTGAGTAGACACAATAAAAATGATATATATAGTTAAGAAAAATAAGCCTCGGTTGGTTGACTTTTAAAGGTGTGTAACTGCTTGAGGTTTAATAAAATATTCTAAGAAAGTTGAGCATAAATGATGGCAAGTATTTCAAGTTGAATTCTATCTTTCATTTGAGGAGGTAAGCTGTTCATCTTACCTTCACCTAAAGATACATGTTACTCTAGGAGTATATTTTTTTCTAGAAATGAGGAACATGAAAAATATCAGATCTATCAAACTGTCAAAGCCTTATTCAGTTTTAAGCTCTATGACACCCCATTTTTCATAATGGGATAAACCTTGAAAACAGGTACAACTGGCAATAGAGAAACACAATTTTCTGCTTCAAATAATATTAGTGAAAAACAATATTTGAAAAGTGGTTGGGACACCCCATTTATTTTCTACTTAAGAGTCATATCTCTCCGAATAAATATTCAGTCATATAATTTCCACAAATTTATAAAAATAATATTCCAGACCATTGCTGGAAGTTACTAGTTTCAAATATCTTCTATATTCCATCTTTTATTTCAAAATTAGGAAAGTTTTCAAGTAAAAAAAATTAGCTTATTTTATAGATCCACACCAAAAGTCATTTTATTTACTAATTCTGTGCATAATTTGTTTCTTTATTTACCCATTTATATGTTAGGTTAACCTTTCAGTGTGTCCTGGATACTTTACAAATTGCTATTATGCTTATATGAGAATAAGAAAAAAATAGAATCATTGAGAAAAGAAAATGAAAGAAAAAGAAAATAAATGTATTCATAAATATTTATTAGGGGTCTACCACTTATTGCATGCTTATAAGCTCTTGGCAAACATCATGTGACTAAAATAGACAAAGGTCTTTCTCCTTAAGTCCTAAAATGTCAGCAGGGGAAACTGACAATGAAAAATAAGCACAATTAAAAAGTCAATTGTGTCATATTTTTAAAAATTGGAATGAAAAAATAAAAAAGTAGAACAGGTGAGGAATATAGGATTTTGTTCTTGCAGATTGATAGAATAAAAAATTAAAAGGCGAAAGTACTTATCAACTGATCGCCAGAAGTATTTTCACATATATTATCCTTTTTTTGATCTCCAAAACTCCCCAGTAGATATATCCTTATCAATAAGGATCTTTGAGTTGAAAGTTGAAAAACTGAATTAAAATTAAAATACCTGGCCTAGGACACTCAGCCTGCTATGAAAGTGCCTTTTCCTTAGTATGGAATGAAGTTTTGTCACACATTTTGTTGTTGATTTATGTGGGTTATTGGTTAATGTAAAAGAAGGGATGGAAAATGATGTCTTTTGAATATATATATATATATTTTTTTAACCTTTTAAATGTTATGAATCCCACCATCTTGGCAAAGGAATCAAGACTTACATTTCCAATTCCATCCACAGCTAGAACAGAGTCCTCGGTCACTCAGCTATGTCCACATGAGACTTCTCTCCATAAGGGAACAGCATGAATAAAGAAACTCAGGACAGTATTTTCATCTTTTGCAGATGTGAGCAATGATGGTCTTAGCTTTTATATTTAGCTGCAGGACAGGTGCCTAGTGGTTACCAATTTGCAGAATGGTATTAGTCTGGTGACAGCTATGGCCGTCTAATGAACATACTTATTTTATGCTCCTAGAAACAGAGGTGACATTTTATGCCCAGGGGAGTTCTTGCTGTGTGCTTCCCAGGAGGCATCTGGAAGGCAAGCAGGATCACAATTTCTCTGTTCCTCCGAACGAATCTGCAAGTTCCCTAATAATCATTAATGACTTCTTTTTCCACTTAACGGTAGATAGAGTGCTTTTGGTCATTTAGTAATCAAGAACTGATGCAATAAATTTAGAGTGAGAAAACTCCTGACTCTCTTTCCCTTATTTGAAAGTGGAAAGTGGTCCTTTTCCCTTTTTTCCCCCTCTTTAGGATCCCCACTGGAGGGCATGAGTGAGGAAATCTGAATTTACGGGTATTTGATCCCATCTCTCAAACCTATGACTGTCCACTTTGCATCTGCTCCTTAACATTCCATGTTATCTGTCCAGGTCACCCTTGTTTCCACCAAGGTACTCACCCTGCTCATCTCTTAGTTTCGTCAGTGACCTTTTCCTTGCTCTCCAGGAAAAGAAGAGAAAATATACATTTCACCACTCAATATGCTTCTCACTACATTCAAGATTATTGTTTAGGATTTTGTGGCATGGCTTCTTCTGTATGAGGCACTTTTAGGATCCTTAGTTTCATAGTTCTGTTTTGTGCTATCTTCTTTCTTTTAATCCTCGGTCTTTGAAGTGTATTCCATCGAAATGAGCTGCATTTCTTCTGTAGTTATTCATGGTGAACTGGTTTTGTGATTTTTAAAAAAATTTATGTTATTTAACAAACAATTTAACAATGTTTGCTATGTGCCAGAGCTGTTTTCTTTCTGAGGACCTTATTAATTTCAATTGATTTAAAATTCACACAAATAGGATGAGGTAGGTAATATTTTATCCCATTTTGCAAATATCTGCATTGAGATGAAAGAAAGTTAGGTAACTTATCAAAGTCCCACAGGCAGTACATGGAGAAGCCATAATCAAAAGGAGAGTATGACCCAGGGTCTAGCCTATATTGCTCTTAACTATGTCACCATTTCCCTCCTTCATCTTATTAGTAGTCTACAAAAAGGAAATAATAATTTAGTCTCATTCTACTTTTACTGCAAAAATTATCTTTATTGCATTTTGCCTTTGATCTTTATCACTTAGGAAATATAAAAACAGAACTGTTCCTGTAATTCTCAGTTTTATTCTCTTCTCCATCCTAAATGTAACTTTTCCCTAAATATAGTAATTATTCTCAAAAGTCATCTGAAATCCTAGAGTTAAAAGATTCTCACTTGCTCTGAGTTCATGTCTTGTAATGTAGACTTATCCCAGACTCAAATAAGAACTTACATAAACTGATTGAAATAAACACTTCTATTTTTTAAGCTCTTAAGACAGATGCCTATTTACTGGGGAAGAGTGCATTAATGCATAAATAGTGCCACTAACCCGCTCATGTAATGGATTTTTTTAGTGTGGCCACTTACTTCAACTCAGATTAATATAGTCCAATCTCCATCTTGGTTATTTATGTTGGGGAGTTAGGATGCTGCAGAGAATTAAGAGCCAAGATATGTTTTGTTATTGTTGTTTTGAGCCAAGATATGTTTTATAAAGTGTTTTCTAAATAAGGAATATATACACTTGAAGAGGCTCAGATATGTACATAGGATTTAATTTTCTTATACAAAATTCTCACTGTCCATATTAGCAAGTTATTTTCCCAGTCCAACTTCCAAATCTGTTATTTCAGTGGTGGAGATGGATTGCCCATTGGCTCATACCACCTCAGTTTGCCACGTTAAAAGAACAGCACACTCAATTTTGAGTATAAAACTATAATATATATCTAGTGTAGTATATACTATACTTATATAATTCTAATATAATACTAATAACTATATACTAATATAACAGTACATTATATATTATTAGAATATATAATTATATATACCATTACAATAATATAATTTTAATTTCTAGTATAAAACAAAATTAAGAACGCTCCCTGAAAAAAAGTAGTCAGCAGTTATTGAATTGTATGGTTGACTTTGTTTTTTGCTAACTGGTGCTTATTAAAGGAGGCTCCTGCCTTTTCAGAGACTAGGAGGAGGAGATAAGGCCTCTACCTTGATGATTACACTTCATAGAGACAGTGCCTAAATTGTAAAAAAAAAAAAAAAAAAAATTCCTGAGTCGTAAAACTGGCAAAAGGCTGGGAGAAGATTTACATTTCAAAGGGGCAGAGGAAAAAATTACAATGGAGAGGTTTTTGTTTTTGTTTTTAAGTAAGTGCTCTAAGACAAGGGAGGTCAGGGGCCTGTAACCAGGAGGAAATCTGTCTAAAATTCAGTCAAGCTGAGGGGACTGTTAAGATCATTTTACTCAATATATATGAAAAGCAGCAAGGCACTTACCTCTCTTCACACAGAAAACCTAGGAACCTCAAAGTGAGGAATTAGCGTCTCGGGGAGAGGGAACAGAGGCACTTGAGTTTCATGTCAAACACAGGCTGCTTTTCAGGACACCACCGCTAATTGGTCAGGCAATCCTCTGTCTTGACTCCTCTTTCACTCCCCATCCCATGAGTCCTGTGAAGAAGCCTGAGAAGTCTGTAACAAGAAATAAATAGGGGCGCCTGGGTGGCTCAGTTGGTTAAGCGACTGCCTTCGGCTCAGGTCATGATCCTGGAGTCCCAGGATCGAGTCCCAGGATCGAGTCCCAGGATCGAGTCCCAGGATCGAGTCCCAGGATCGAGTCCCACATCGGGCTCCTTGCTCAGCAGGGAATCTGCTTCTCCCTCTGACCCTCCCCCCTCTCATGCTCTCTCTCTCTATCTCATTCTCTCTCAAATAAATAAATAAAATCGTAAAAAAAAAGAAATAAATAAATAGATCATTAAAATATCTGTGAGATAATGAGTGCTTAGAGCAATTTCCAAATTGTTGCCACTGTAACGGAGTGAAATAAAAGCGAAGAAGAAAAGGTTTTGCTCTAGTTCAGTGAAGTGACTGTGGGGAAAGAATGAGGATGTTAGAGGAGCAGAGTGCTGGACAATGAGAAGGATCAGGGACACAGTGGAACAGAAAGCCACCATGCTAGTGACAAGGATCTGAGCAGCAAGCCAAGTAGATTCTCTGAGGAGCAGAGAAGGAAAAAAAAAAGCTAATATAGAACTTGCTGGCATGTCAATGGATTGGATCCACAAGTGATCTCAGAAGTAAAAGTTGAGATCCATTTGTAACACGTACTGGTGGTCCTTAAAAACTTAGTTCCCTAGATTGTACTGGAATCACACTACTATTACCCTTACTACATGCAGACTAGTTCAATTCAGAGAAATCTGTTACATATATGACCTATTCATCATAGATCAGAGATGTTGAGAATTGATCATCATCTTTTATACTAAAACTGTTTTATGCATTTCACAAAGAATCACATTAAAGAAAAAATATATATTCAAACACAGTCTTTGAATGTCTTAGGAACAGAAACATTAAATTGTGTGTATTTTAAGCCACAATGAAAAGAACAGGCTGTGTGTAATACTAAACTGCATGATATTCCCAATAAATCTTGGCTTTTAGGAGAACTAATTACTAATGCTCTTCTGAACTTTTGGTAGTTGCTATTAATCCAGTAGGAAATTTTAAATTGTAACTTACCCTGAAGTCAACCACTCATAGAAATGAATGGAGTCCTCCTTCTAACAGGAATAATAACATCCTTCTATCCCTTCTTTTGAGCTAAAGGGGCTGAACATTGCATATAAATAGCATGTGTATTGTTTTCATGTAAGTATTCTTTTTTTGCTATATTATTTCATTTAAACCAGTGTAAAGTAAAAGAAAAAGTAGTGGGCATACTGTTTTCATTTTAATTGTTGTTATTTTGTACTTGTACTACAGGTAGACTAAGTATGATAAGGATCAGCAAAATAGGTATTTGTAATCTTTTTATCCACAACATTCACAGAAGAAATAGAAAAGTTTGTGTCTGTTTTAAAATAATACCCACTGGCTAGTCATTGTATCTTCTCACTAATATCATTTTTTCAGGGTTTAAAGATTGAATACTTTAGTAGCACAACCTACTAGTCAAACTTTTTGGGGGGCATTTTCAAGTATATATTTATATCACTTTCTGACTGGATACTTGGAAGAAAACTGAAAAGCTATAATTTGGATAAAACTGCATTTAGGATTTCAGAAAATAACCAATGATTTCTGATTTAAGAAAAAAATGCTTGTAAAATCTCAGAGTTTTGTGTGCACATATCTGAATGATTGCACTTCTGCTTCCCAAACCAGCAAGTGATCTTCCAAAAAACATTGTTACATGTCTCATTACATTAAATTATAAAGTAGCTAACACTGAAGATATTCTCTGGGGTAGTCTGAAATTAATTTTGGTGTTGGCATGTAGGTGGTGATTGATGGATGAATGTGTAATTCACTATTGTTACAGCGAAGAATCAAAGGATCAAGGCTCAGGGAACTTGCCAGTTCATAACTTGGAAATTGTAGTGTAAGATTTAGCATTGGAAAGGAACTTGCACTTAGGCAGCTTATATGAAATAAATAAACCCAAAGGGATTTTCATTTGCCTCAATATCTCATTTTCCACCCCTTTATTTGTTCATAGGGATACACACAGAGACAGCAGAAATCTTTCTCAAAGAGTTTTGTATTTAAAGTTAGCATCAGTTTCTGATATATGTATGATAATATTCACAATACAGTTTGTCTTCTACACCCAAATGGGAGACATTTCTATGAAAGCATATACTATGCCATAAAAAGGAAAAATCTTACATGGAAATGCCAGTTTCTTCCCTTTTCTTTTATCCTTATTTAATCAATACCATGAAATATGTTTTACAGCAACTCTGGGAAAACATCTCCATGTTTCCTAGGTACTTGCAAGGAAATAATAAATTTGCTAGGTGCAATATAAGATATCCTGTGAGAGCTCAATAAATACTTGTTGACTTGCTGACTAAAATAAAATATACCTTTTCTCATGAGAATGCAACTGCTAAATAGATATTAAACATATTCTAATTGAAATAATTCTAAAAATGTTTTGAATTGGTGAAATTCCACTTTATAGGCAGGAACCTTCATCAAAGCCTTACAGCAGTCAAATTAAGCAATCTATAAAACATATCAAAGAGACTATACTACATGGTGGCAGTAGAAAGAGTGGGTTTCACTCCAACTATTGTATTATTAAGAAAAGACTGGTTTCCAAGTTAATACTCTATTATTATTGCACAAGTGGGAATACGGGATTGACCTGAACATTTTTATTCCCACTTATGTGATTTTTATCACCTATTTTATGATAATTAAAACTTCTGATGAAAATAAGATACCAAAAAATTACAACATTAAAATAACTTTTAACACCGTTCTGAATCACCAAATGAAAGTAAAAGAATATACGCCAAGTTATGAGATAGTGAAGCCTACACAGTAAGCAGTGAAGGAATATTAGTACTTTTGAAAATTTAAGTCAATTTTATTGAAGTATAATTTACATGTAAAAAAACCCCACATCCATTTTGTGTCTTTTTAATGAATTTTGATAAATGCATATACCATGGTTTTTACTACCCTAATCATAATAGAAAGCATTTTTATAACTTCTAAAAGTGTCCTCATGCTCCTTTTCCCTAGTCCCAAGTAAAAACTGATAGGCTCTCTGATGCTGTAGATTAATTTCCTCTTCTACAACGTCGTATAAATGTGTTTGAACACCACATCATTTTGTGCCTGGCTTGTTTTGCCCAACATAATATGGTCTTAAATGCTTTTGAATTTATTGGCAGTTCACTATTTTCTATTGTTGATTAGTATTCCAATGTATTGGATTTATTATAATTTGTTAGTCCATTAGCCCATTGATTGGTATTTGGGTCACTACCAAGTTTTAGCTACTGTGAAGAATACTGCTATGAACTTTGATGTGAGTCTTTGTGTCCATATGTGTTTCCATTTAGTTTAGGTAAATATGTGTGAGTTAAATTGCTAGGTACTGTAGTAAGCATATGTTTACTTTTATACTTTTTTTTTTTTGCATTTTTAAATTCTTAAAAGACCTGAATTTTATTATAGTCTTTTGCTATAGCCCTTACTAAATATAATTTGGCATCAATAGCTAAGAATTAAACTGTGTTTAAGTAGCAACTCACTCATTTTAACCACTTAATATTTTATGTCTCTGGGATATTGGAAATAATAATAGAGTATGGGTCTGTTAAGTATTGCTGACAGTGGAGCAAGGATTGTCTTGCTTGTAATGTGGAATGACAAAAATTATCGCTATAGGGCGCCTGGGTGGCTCAGTCGTTAAGCGTCTGCCTTCTGCTCAGGTCATGATCCCAGGGTCCTGGGATCGAGCCCCGCATCGGGCTCCCTGCCCAGCAGGAAGCCTGCTTCTCCCTCTCCCACTCCCCTTGCTTGTGTTCCCTCTCTCACTGTGTCTCTCTCTGTAAAATAAATAAATAAAATCTTTAAAAAAAATTATCGCTATATTTCTTATCATCCAGAGGACATTCCAAGGCTTTCTCAGGCTGCTGGGATACTTCACACTATAATAATTTGGGGGAACAGATTTGTGTTTACTTAATTTTAAGGGTTTATGAGTAGCTTAGAAGTATATGACATTTAACTCAGTTGAGGAAGTTTTCTACTCTGAAGACTCTAATTTGCCATTGAGAGCTCTAACATTGTGTTACCAGTGCATCTGCTGTGAAACCAAGAGGTTATCAGCAGAACACTAAAGCTGATCAACACTCCATTTTCGAAATGAAAATAGGAGATGAGCTAAGAATATCAAAGGCATGTATTTTTCTTCAACACAGTGGGCTTTTCACTGAGCTATGGATGATGGTATAAATGGTTGATACCAGAATACTCATCCACCACACATAGAGCAACACACTTATTTGTAACGGTTGTTTGGAATTCTATGCAAAGAATTTCTGAGATTGTTTACAGCATCTTTTTTTATTTTAAAGATTTTATTTATTTATTTATTTGAGAGAGAGAGAGCTGGAGCAGCGCGGAGAGGGAGAAGCAGGCTCCCTGCTGAGCAGGGGGCTCCACATGGGGCTCGATACCAGGACTCCAGGATCATGACCCCAGCCTAGGCAGACGCTCAACCCCAGCTGAGCCACCCAGGTGCCCCAAAGCCTGTAACACCCGGTATTCCCAGGCGGTCTCCCATCCAAATACTAACCAGGCCCAACCCTGCTTAGCTTGCAAGATCAGATGAGATCGGGCTCGTTCAGGGTGGTATTAAACAATACAGTAATAAGAGTCATAAGCAAAATATATAAATATAAGACATTAATGACTTTTCCCATTTGTCTTCTATAGCAAAATATATAAATATAAGACATTAATGACTTTTCCTATTTGTCTTCTATTTTTTTCTGTATCTGGTAATTAGCCTAAGTTTAGTTCCAAAATATATAAAACAGTCTTGGGCATTTTGCAGTATCTCAGTTACCTAGTTCACTTTATTCTATTATATTTTCATAAAAGCAGGGCCAATGTTTTCTTTTTCATAGGATTAGTTTAACATGCATACTCACTTGGATATCATAAAATGCACAAAGTTTAAAATATAATTGATTATAATAGGGATGTATCCAATTTTGTTTATTCAAAAATATTTATGTGGATAATACAATAAACAGATTGATCCAATTAATCTCAGAGTTTTTATACAATCCAAAATAGTTACTTTAGTTTGCAAAAGCTAACCAAATTAGCATTGCCCTTGTTTTCTTTCAAATTTGTATTTATTTTCTACACCAATAACAAATTCAGACATACATAGACACAAATTCACATACATAAATACATCTTATTTCCCATAGGACATGGTTGGGGGCATTAACTGATAGACTCTAATATCCATCAAACTATCCTCTGAAATTGTGTTTGCATAACACATGTATGTGTATGTATATGAGTGTGGGTGTGAGAAGTTGGAATGGGATAATTAACTTGATAGAGGTGAATAAATTAATCAAAATTTAGCCTCAAAATGTGTTTAAAAATATATTTTATAGAAATATTATTCAATAACTTATATATAGGTTCAGACAAAACAACTAACACTCATACTGTGTAATTGATCTTGCATATTTACTTGTTTAAATACATTGCACAATTTTATAATTTGCCTCAAAATATTTCATTATGTGCTCTTTTTTAAAAAAATAAGAAATACAGAGTAAAGGATATAATCCGTTCAACTAAAATTTCCTGAGATATTCTAAAAATAAAGTTAAATAGTATATGGTACTATTGTCAAAGATCTAACCGATATTTGAAGAGACCAATATTAAATAATGCATTGAATAAGAATGCAAATATTAGGAAATATTCTAGATTGCCAATTCTTATTGTTTTGGTAATTCCTAACCCATCCATCAGAGGCTCCAACTCCTCTCGGGGAGGGATGGTTCACAGAAAAGACTGGTTTAATTTTTTTCCTGCCATTCTATCAAGATGGTGATGCAGTAAGAAATCCAGTTGTGTGTGTGTGTGTGTGTGTGTGTACGTGTGCATGTTATAAGTCTATTTCTTGCAAATCTAAATTTGAAGGCAGAGAACCACTCCCAATTCATGTGGAAACTTGACACATCACAGACAAAAGTTCCTAGGATCACATATATGCACAAAGAGCTATTAACAACATCTAGAATTACAATCAATTACTTTTGATGTAATAATCAAGGGCCTTTTTGATAACAAATGCATGGTAAAAAGGTTGTAATAAGTTATAGCCATTGTAGGGAGACCAGTGGACCACTTTGAGACTGAGTTGACAATGTTGTGACTAATGAATGCATGTTTTAAAAATCCCTGAGTAAGTACAGTGTGGCTGGTAAAGGAAGGAAGGAAGGAAGGAAGGAAGGAAGGAAGGAAGGAAGGAAGGAAGGAAGGAAGGAAGGAAGAAAAGGGAAGGAAAAGAAAAAAGAGAAGAGAAAAAGGAAAAGGAACAGAAAAAGGAGCAAAAAGGAAAGAAAAGAAAGGAAGAAAGAAAGGAGAGAGGGGGGAAAGAAGGAAGGAAGGTAGGAAAGAAGGAAGGAAGGGAGGGAGGAAGGAAGGGAGAAAGAAAAGGAAAAGAAAAGCAAATTGTTTAGATTTGTTAATAAGAATAAATTTTCTTTTTTTTTTTAAAGATTTTATTTATTTATTTGACAGAGAAAGACACACGAGAGAGGGAACACAAGCAGGGGGAGTGGGAGAGGGAGAAGCAGACTTCCCACAGAGCAGGGAGCCTGAAGTGGGGCTCGGTCCAAGGACCCTGGGATCATGACCTGAGCCGAAGGCAGACGCTTAATGACTGAGCCACCCAGGCTCCCCATAAGAATAAATTTTCTAGTTATCTCAGGAAATTATCTGAAATGAGAAGGCATAGAATTACTTTTTTAAGGCTCCTACTTTGGAGTCAGAATTTCACAGATAAGTAAAAGTCTCCCTAGAATTATAGGGCACAGCTCAAACTCAAGCTTGACAAGTAGAGATGGAATTTACAAATCTAGACTGGTTCTTTTGAGTATTCAGGCTAGTTATCTGTGCGATATAATATATGCTGGCACCCTTTCTCCAGCTATGTTACAATACATTTCAAGAGCAATATTACAACACAAATGGACCCTGGTATTTCACCAGGAATATATGTCAATTAATCATCTGCAGTATAGTTACCTGAAAGTAGACTGTGCCTTAGAGAAGGAGACTAAACTCTGTAAAAGAGTAAACATTTTAAAGAGATGCTGTGTCCAGCCTTTGGTTAGTAGGGAAAATGGTGGGTTTAAATTCTAAGTTACCTGTTGTATGTTAAGGAAAGAACTTTCCCTTTTTTTTTTTTTTGAGAGTTCATGGTAAACTATGCCCATTAATGAATCCCCAGTTCTGCAACGGTCAAAGCTAAGGAAAACTTAACTGAGTAGGAGCAAGCCTATGGAGACTTGGAAATCAGATAACGAAAATTGGTGCCATTCCAGCCAGGCAAACATGTATGGTCAATCAGACCCACTTCCATTCTCCAGGCACGCATGTGTGGTCTAGCTTCATCTTGTGACTATACTAGGTTGGTACTGCTCACATAGCAGCTTTCTTCCTGATCTATTCCCCACTGTGGAAAACCATGAACAGGGAGCATCTTGTTTAAGTCCAGAGATAGATGCAGAATAATGTCTCAGAAGAGAAATTGTGTATGACTGGAATAATGGGTTGGGGAACCAGATGATTGACAAGTGCAGATGGAATTTTGTATGCAGAATCTAAAAACCAAACAAGTCAGCTGTTCAAGCATTTTCCTGTTATTCCCTTACTAGTCACTTGCTATGAAGCTCATCCATTTTGGGGAGTGATTATACCTGTGCTAAGGGTAAGCTCAGTGAGAAAAAAAAATAACATAAATATAGAAGGATGTAGATTTTTAGCCAATATCTAAGTCCATATTTCCAACACTTAGAGACCATAAGGAAAATAATGTCTTCATAGCTTGATGCTGTTTTGCAGATAAGCCATACTGTTTGGAAAGATATGTTCTCTATGGAAAGAAAACACAATAAAAAGTAATTGAACTTTATTTACTAGGTAGAAAGGTTTGTTGTGAGGGACTTTGTCTGGCATAATACGTTGTCATTTTCATACTTTCCCATTGACTCTTTCTTCTCCCTCTTCCATGGAAACATTTAGTTTCCCATGCGCACAGTTCACAAAGTAAATGGGCAGAAGGCAAATACAACTTTGATGCCAAGCACAGCCTTATCTACCAACATTTTCACATGGCAAGAGAAAATTCACAGAGAGAAAACATATTGCTCAAACACTAGACAGGAGAAACATATTCCCAGATGGAAAATAGATGTCTGCCTGGGCTGAATGGAGGAAAGGGGAAAGAAAAATCAGTGAAATTTGGAAGTTGAGAAAACTTCCTCTCCTTTCTCAAGCAGTGAAAAAAAACATAGAAGATGATGAGATGCATCTAGACAGAGACAACCATGCTTAACATTTGAAAGTATTTCCCATTTACAAAATACAGACATGATGAAATAGGAAATCTTCTGAACCTGAATTATGTGAGCATAAGAAATTCTTAGGTGTTAAGAAGAAAGAAAGTAACTTTTTGACTAGTATATTACAAGAAAGGTTTTAGAAAGAAATAGAATCTGAAATGGGTGAAATAACCAACATTTTGGATTGGTAGAAAAAAGTCATGGCCATCTATACAGGAATAAATTTATGATTTCATTTTTAGCAGGGAGAATAGGCATAAAATGTAAAAAATACTCTTACCTGCTTTGGGAAGAAATTTACCTTGAATACAACAATCCTAAGAATGGGTAAGCCTGGACTCCGGATTTAGAAAGCATGGATGAATTTCTGGATGCACCTATGTATCTTTGGGAAAGTCATTAAACTTCTAAAATCTTTTCTCATTTATATAATGGGGATAATGATCTTCACTACTAAGTAAAGTGCAGAATAACTCTAGCAGTAGCTTTCAAATTTATAATATGTAATAAGCAAACAACACATCAGAGTTTGTTCCTTAACTTTAATTTTTTATTATGAAAATTCCTGAATTTTTAGTTTAACCTTTATTCTACTGGTAATAAGAAATAATAAAAAAGGTTTTCCATCAAACGAGTAAAGTTACCAAGTTGCTTTCCAGTAAAAAATTTCTTAGCTGTAATACTGTATGAAATTGAGTGGAGAATGGATGATGTAGTCAGAAAAATCACTTTATTGCTTTAGAAACATGAATTGCACATTGTTCATATTAACAACTTATTAGGTAATATCCTGATTATGAATGTAGGAAAAACCATGAAAATATTGATAAAAGATACTTGCTACCTTATAAAGGGGAAATTGCCATTTTATTTTATTTTTTTTTTTTTAAGGATTTTATTTATTTATTTGACAGAGAAAGAGACAGCTAGAGAGGGAACACAAGCAGGGGGAGTGGGAGAGGGAGAAGCAGGCTTCCTGCCGAGCAGGGAGCCCGATGTGGGGCTCGATCCCAGGACCCCGAGATCATGACCTGAGCCGAAGGCAGTCGCTTAACTGACTGAGCCACCCAGGCGTCCCGTGCCATTTGATTTTAAAATGTATTTTCTAGGGGCACCTGGGTGGCGCAATCGGTTAACCGTCAGACTCTTGGTTTCGGCTCAGGTTGTCATCTCAGGGTCATGATCTCAGGTTTGTGAGATCAAGCCCTGAGTAGGGCTTCTACTCCACATGGAATCTGCTTAGGAAACTCCCCCCCCACTCTCTCTGCCCCTCCCTGCCCTGCATGCCCTCTCTGTCTCTAAAATAAATCAATAAATCTTTAAAACATATTTTCTAAATGAAACCTCTGGATAACTTAATAGTTTTGAACAGTGTATATTTAACATTTTATTTTATAGTAATATAAAATTATGTAACTTGTGTTTAAACATTTAAGTTAACGTTACTTACTCAGTTCTGAAAATTAAACTATACTTACTTTGTACCAGAAACATGCTATATATGTGACCATATAATGAACATCAAATATGCAAATATGCCTTTAAATTATGCAATTTACTTTTTCAGCAAATTTTTTTATTTAAATTCAATTACCCAGCATATAGTACATCATGTTTCAGATGTAGTGTTCAATAATTCATCAGTTACATATAACACCCAGTGCTCAATCACATCATGTGCCCTCCTTAATGTCCATCACCCAATTATCCCATCCCCCCACCCACCTCCCCTCCAGCAACCCTCAGTTTGTTTCCTATAGTTAAGAGTCTTTCATGGTTTGTCTCCCTCTCAGATTTCTTTCGATTCAGTTTTCCCTCCCTTCCCCTATGATCCTCTGTGCTGTTTCTTATATTCCTCATATGTGTGAAACTATATGATAATTGTCTTTCTCTTACTGACTTACTTAGCTCAGCATAATACCCTCAAGTTCCACCCATGCCAATGTAAATGGTAAGTATTCATCCTTTCTGATGGCTAAGCAATATTCCATTATATATATGAAGCACACCTTCTTTATCCATTCATCTGTCGATGGACATCTAGGCTCTTTCCACAGTTTGGCTATTGTGGATACTGCTGCTATGAATGTTGGGGTGCAGGTGCCCCTTTGGATCACTACATTTGTATCTTTGGGGTAAATACCCAGTAGTGCAATTGTTGGGTCCTAGGGTAGCTCTATTTTTAACTTTTTGAGGAACCTCCATATTGTTTTCCAGAGTGGCTGCACCAGCTTGCATTCCCATCAACAGTGTAAGAGGGTTCCCCTTTCCCTGCATCCTCGCCAACATCTGTTGTTTCTTGTATTGTTAATTTTAGCCATTCTGACTGGTGTGAGGTGGTATCTCATTGAGGTTTTGATTTGCATTTCCCTGATGCTGAGTAATGTTGAGCATTTTTTCATGTGTCTGTTGATCATTTGGATGTCTTCTTTGGAGAAATGTCTGTTCATGTCTTCTGAACATTTCTTGATTGGATTATTTGTTTTTTGGGTGTTGAGTTTGATAAGTTCTTTATAGATTTCGGATACTAGTCCTTTATCTGATAAAACAGTTGCAAAATCTCTCCCATTCTGTTGGTTGTCTTTTGGTTTTGTCAACTGTTTCCTTTGCTGTGCAAAAGCTTTTTATCTTGATGAAGTCTCAATAGTTCATTTTTGCCATTGTTTCCCTTGCCTTTGGCGATGTTTCTAGGAAGAAGTAGCTGCGGCTGAGGTTGAAGAGATTGCTGCCTATGTTCTCCTTTAGGATTTTGATGGACTCCCATCTTACATTTTACTTATGCCCATATTGATTAGATCTGTGGCAGAGAGTATTACCTCTGGTCCTTTCTTTTGTTGTGAATTCCTCCTTCTAGTCATTTTGCCCAGAGAAGAATGGATGAATGAGAGAACAAAATAAAAAATAAAAAAATATCCACCATGACCCAAGCAAAATACACACTAGAGAAATCCAAAGAGGTCAGAAAATGAAAAAGAAAAGAAAAAGAAAACAAAAAAAGGGAAAAAATAAAGAATATAATCACCTAGGTGGACAAAACAGGGTGATCCACTTGGTCCTGGGAGTACTTTGTTCTGTTTGTTAGAAGACACTGAATCCCCAAATTGCAAAGAAAGCAAAATTTTATATATACAAAAGTAAAATTGAATACAGTGAAAGGAAGCCAAAAATGAAGAATATATCTATAAAATGTACATGTAAAAACGAAAGTTAAAAAAAGACTTAAAAGCAAAGAGTTGATAAAATAAGAAACTAGTTGAAAAGAAAAAAAGAAAAAAAGAAAAAGGAAAATTTTAAACTGAAAGATAAAAAAATCATAAGAAAAAAACCTGAATTCTATATACCATTTTCCCCTAGCACTGGAATGTTGCAGTTCTGTGTGCTCATTCGCCTGATGTTCCAGCTCGTCTTCTGGGGGAGGGGCTTATTGCACTGATTCTCAGGTGCCTTTGCCTGGGGCGAGTTGCACCACCTCCTACCAGGGAGCTGTGTTCAGCTTAAGCTGCTTCGGGTTGTTCTATGTGGCTTTTGCTCCCTGAGGCTTTCAGCACCCCTTTAGAGGATGAAAATAAAAATGGCCACGCCCCAATCTCCATCCCGGAGCAAAGATTGAGGCCCTCTTTTTAGAAACACTTTAGGGAAAAGCGTTCACTTTTGTGTCGCCAAACTCTGCAGACTCCTGAGGTGCCACACTGCATCCTCCAGGGGAATGGAGAGGGTAGCCACGGCATGCCACTTGCAGGGCCGCCCCATGGAGAGCAATCACCCAATGATGCTGCAGTTTGCAGTTTAGGGCAAAGCCAACTGAGACCCCATTCCCTGGCTCACTGACGGTAGCTGGTTTCCCTGCACCAGTGCTTGGGAACTCTGCCAGCTCAGGTGCTCCTGCTTTTTCTGTGACCCTAGGGATCCTGAGACCACACTGTCCCACTGAAGATTCTGCCCCAAGTCACTTCACCACCTGAGCACTTTTCAGGCAGGGACGTCCCTCACTGGAGCATTCTTCCTCTTCTTCTTCTTCTTGCTTTTTTTAAGATTTTATCTATTTATTTGACAGAGCGAGATAGACAGCGAGAGAGGGAACACAAGCAGGGGGAGTGGGAGAGGGAGAAGCAGACTTCCAACAGAGCAGGGAGCCTGATGCGGGGCTCGATCCCAGGACCCTTGGATCACGACCCAAGCTGAAGGCAGACACTTAATGACTGAGCCATGCAGGCATCCCAGGAAGAAACTTTCTAAACACCTGTGCTGCCATGATTCTGGCTGCCGCAGTTCATACTCTGCATACTCTGAAGACCTGCAGTCAGACCCTTGGGCCATGTGAACTTGAAGCTTTTTCATATAGAATGATGTTAGGCATCATCAATTGGAGTTTTGAAGATCATTGCAGAAATTAGATAGCAAATTAAAGGCAAGTTGATTTACTCTAAAAGAGCTAAATATAAATATTGTTAAAGAACATATCAGTATTGGCCAACATTAAATCAGATGGGAGTTATGGGTTAAGTGTTTGCCTTCGGCTCAGGTCATAATCCCAGGGTCCTGGGATCGAGATCCACATTGGGCTCCCTGCTCAGCAGAGAGCCTGCTTCTCCCTCTGCCCCTGCCTCTGCTCACACACACTCTCTCTCTCTCAAATAAATAAATAAAATCTTAAAAAAATAAGATGGAGTTATATATAAATGACACACAGATGGTATGCAAAATAGTACATACTATTTGTTCTAAATGATTTCATTTATATGAAGTTCAAATATTGACACATCTAATCTACAATTCAGAAGTCAGGGTTATTAAGCTACTCTTTGATACTAGTGTTGGATTTCTGCAAATGGTATTTTTCTTCTTACCGGTTGACTCTTTGGTTAGGTTTTAGTACCAGGAAGGTGGATCTGAAGGAAGACTGTAAGGTAGGAGGAAGGAGAAACGATTTGCTCCATTTTTTTTCCTTTGCTTCCCTAACAGACTTACCACAGAAATGGTTCTTTACCCAGCAGTGGTTGGAGTACCACCTCAAGTTTTTTTTTTTTCCTAGCACTTCCAGAACTAGCATCACTGTGTGTGTGTGTGTGTGTGTGTGCATGTGATTCTGGAGACTAACAAGTCCCAAGATCTGCATGCAGCAAGCTGGAGACCCAGGAAGACCTATGGAGTATTTCCAGTATGAGTCCCAAAGCCTGAGACTCAGAAGGTATGAATGAGACTCAGGATGGTGATTCCAGTCCAAAAGCCTATAGACTACAAACCCAGGAAAAACTGGTGTTTCAGTTTGAGTCAGAAGGCAAGAAAAGACCAATGCCTCAGCTCAAAGAAGTCAGACAGGCATTCCCTCTCCTTCAGCCTTTTTGTTCTATTCAGACATTTAATTAATTCTATGAGGCCCACCCACACTAAGGAAGGCAGTCTACTTTGCTCAGCTTATCGATGTAAATGCTAAACACATTTCAAAACATCCTCAAGAAAACACCCAGAAAAATATTGAACTAAATATCTGGGCACACCATGGCCCAGTAAAGTTGGCACGTACAATTAAGCACTATATCCATTCTTCAAGTTTCTAGATACTAATAACCAAAAGCTTTCTTTGTCACTCCAAGCAGTGACTTCTTTCTGAAGTGACAGGTTAAATATTTCAGTGTTCCCTCATGTCCCTGTTTCAGGTTCATTTCTCCAATAACTCATATTAAATCCACATGTTAACCTTTCTGTTTTGATATACTTAACTTAGATTTTGCTTTTCTAATGGGACCTGGCTGGCTCAGCATATGGTTCAAAGAGTGGTCCCAGAAAAGACCCTTAAAAAATGAGATTTAGGAATTCATTTACAGGTATCCTTGGACTTGATATCAGGAACAGCCAATAAGAAATAATAGCAATTAGTGACACGTAGTAGCATTAGGAATAATTAATTCTGAAGCAAGGGTCTGGATGATCCAAGGACTAATGTACCTGCCTGTTATGTTAAGAATAATGACTACCAGGACTATGGGATGGGATGGCTTTTTCTGACCATCCTGGAAAGCTTAGAAGTCAGGACAGTGGCTATTGGAGAACTATAACTGGGAGAGGATATCAGGAGAATTGCTTAGATTTTTATATAGTTTATTTCCTTAATCTGATTAGCAGATAAAAATATCCACGCCTTTTGTGAAAATGTCTGTGTCTCTCTCTGTCAAATAAATAAATAAAATCTTAAAAAAAACCAAAAAACAAAAAAAACTTTTGAGTTTAAAAAAGAAACATACTTATACGTCATGACAAAGGAACAATTTTCATGGAGAAATGAAAATATATGTCTATAGGAAATTACTCAGCCTTATTCATGGTAGACCAAAAAAGGAAACAATTAAAATTGCAACAACTTGGTGGGGGGGCGCCTGTGTGGCTCAGTCATTAAGCGTCTGCCTTTGGCTCGGGTCATGATCCGGGGTCCTGGGATCAAGCCCCACATCAGGCTTTCGCTCAGTGGGGAGCCTGCTTCTCCCTCTTCGCCCCACCCATTAGTGCTCTCTCTCTCTCACTATCTCTCTCAAATAAATAAATAAAATCTTTCATAAAATTCCAACAACTGGGGATGATTTAAAAATTCTGATATTTTCATATCATGTAATACTACTTAGATATAACAAAATGTCAACTACTGATACATGCTATTACATGGTGGATTTCAAATACACACTATTTTGTTTTTTTTGTTTTGTTTTGTTTTGTTTTTTAAGATTTTATTTATTTATTTGACACAGCGAGAGAGGGAACACAAGCAGGGGGAGTGGGAGAGGGAGAAGCAGGCTTCCCGTGGAGCAGGGAGCCCGATGCGGGGCTCGATCCCAGGACCCCGGGATCATGACCTGAGCCGAAGGCAGACGCTTAACGACTGAGCCACCCAGGCGCCCCTCAAATACACATTATTTTGAAAACATCATGTCGAACAAAGCAAACAGGCAAAAACCATGCATCATATATATATTGGTTATCTATTGTTGCTTATCAAATTACATGAAAACCTAGTGGCTTAAAACAACAATTTACTGTTTCGCAGCTTGTTTGAGTCAGGAATCTGAGCACAAGTTAACTGGGTACCTCTGACTTAAAGTCAGTGTTGACTGGAGATGTGGTATCTGAAGGCTCAATAGAAGGGGATCTGTTTTCACACTCACTCAGGCAGATGTTGGGAGGAGTTGTTTTCCCATGGACTGTTGGACTATGAGTCTTCCCTCAGTTCTTTGCTGTGTGGAGCTTTCAGAACATCGAGGCTGGCTTTCTAGGGAAGTAGCAAGAGCTCCTAGGGTAGTAGGAGACACAGTCTCTTTACTACCTAACATTAGAAGTAAGCTTCTATTGGCATATTCCAGTAACTAGGTCCAGCATATTCCAATGGGAGGGAAATACACCAGGGCACGAATATTAGGAAGTGGGAATTATTAGTGGTCATGTTAGAGAGAGTCTACTACACCGATGATTCCATTTATATAAAATAAAAGGACAAGCAAACTGAGTTATGCTGACTAAAACCAGTAAGTGGTAATGTTCAGTGAATGGCAGGTGAAGTTTAACTGGAAAGAATGAAGGAACTTTTTCTGGGTTATGGAAATAATCTCCATCTTGGTGGTGGTAATTGGGTATTTGCAATTTTTTAAATTTAATATATTGGTGAAACTGAAACATAATATGTATATAACATCTTTTGTCATTTATACTGAAACATTATATATATGTGTATATATATAATTTCTTTTGTCACATACTTTAATGAAATTATGAAAACAAAAATAATAAAATTGAATATTTGAACTATTTGAATATTGTAGAACTAATAAAGTCAAAATTATTTCAAGGATAACAAAGTGTCAATATATCACATCTAATTTTCTGCAAGAAGTATCTAGGACTTTTTTGCTGAAACATACTTTTACCATGACATAATTTTTCTAAACAGAAATATTCACTTGGTTTCTAGTCTTGTCAAGAAAATATAATAAGAATATCTTTTAAAAGAATCTACAGCACACATGGCATATATTATTACTAGATTATAAATTTGTTTTTTAACCTAAGTGTGCAAAGAGGTGGTAGTCACTGATGTTTATGTGTGTATGGATGTATATATGTATCTGTTACAAAATTCCAAATGAAATATAAAAGTGTAAATAAATATACATACTAATAATGCAGGTTTTCTATTCTTACCTCATATGTACTTTCTGTTCTCAGCCCATTGCAAAACTTCCCATCCGATCAACCACATATATATTTGTGATTTTTGTTCTGGTTACCTTTTGTTACATAACAAATGACCCCGATTTAAAGTATGAGACACCGTTTGATCATGGTCATGGCTTCTCTGCATTGGGGTTTGGAGAGGAAACCATGGGGACAGCTTGCTCCTGTTCCACAATGACTAAGTCCGTGGCCTCGAGGACTCTAGTACCCAACAGTAACACTAATGATGGGAGCTGGAATTCACTGAAGATTCTTTTCTTTAAAATGTCTGATGACTTGGGCTGGGGTTGCTCTTAGGCTGGACTCCACAGGGGCTGTTGATCAGGGTACCTTGTTGGGGCTTTTTTATGTGGCTTGGAATTCTCACAGCCTGAAACAGGTGCCAGAAATGGAGCATCTGAGAAGGTCCATTCAGAAAGACGATTCTAATAGTGCAAGTTTGCCGGGAGACCAAGATGAAGCTGGAGGGCCTTTTGTGACCTTGTCTTGGATGTCACCTAGCATTGCTCCTGCTACAGTGTATTAACCAAAATCGTCAGAAGCCTGCTTCAAGAGGAGTTGACAAAGACTCCAGCTTTCTATGGGAAAAGTGGCCAATAAGTTATAACGTCTTCTTTTTTTTTTTTCTGCTGCTAGTACCTCATGTGGTAATACATCACTCACCTAGGGTCACTATGTGCTGATCAGCATCTATCTTGCATCTAGGTGTTACTTGTAGCAGCTCTTTGCTCTTATATCAATTCAAGGATTTTTCTTATCTGCCAATGTTGTTCACTATTAGGCCCTTTACTACTGATCCACAATCCCTTGAATTGTCAGATTATTTTGTTTTCTGTATGTAAGAAAAGAGCATTGCTCAGCTCCCTGTCATATCCCCACCAAAATGATATTTTTTTGTGCCCTGGATGAGCTAGGTAGATCCTGGTTTCCTTTTCCTGTACCCCATCCCCTGCCCCACACTATATCTTAAAGAGTCCTTCATGGAAACATCTTTGGATTCTGTTCAAATATTCTATAAACGTTTTGCCTAATGAAACTCAAAAACTGTAGTCTATAGATACAGTGTTGTATCCAACACAATCCAACTCCCTTCCTCCTCATCACTCTTCAGAAAACGGGAGTAATACGAAAATTTATCTAAACACTCAAAATAACCTTAAAAACATTTACATTCTCAAGGGATTACTCTGCTATACTTCCACAATTCTCCAGTCCTTTGTATCCTTTTATATAATACATCTCTAATTTCTTCTATAAGGATTAAAAAAGGCACATTTCTATCTACTGCGACTCTTTGCTACCCACTATTCATGGACTTCTATCCCAGTGCCATATAGCCTCACAAAGGAAACAACACAAAATTCTGTTTGATTCATACTCTTTCCTCTGACAACACAGCAGTGAGAAATAGGAGTCTCAACTTGGTAAGACTTGGTAAGTAAATACAGCAGCTTGTTTGTTTTTTAAATAAAATAGGTAAGTGTTTGACACTCTAATAAACGAAAAATGCAAAGCTACAAATGAAAACACAATTAGAAATGAGAAGTGCAGTATACCAAGTGATATGAGGAAGACAAACTGTAAAGAATAATACAAAGTGCAGTCAATGACAATATGCCACAAATCTAGCTGATTTTAAGTATAATTTTAATTGTTCCAAAGAACATTAGAGACTCTATATTAGCCATGATTTGTGCATTTGTGTGTGTAATTTTGAAATATATTTGAGATAAATAAATACTGAGTATTTCACATTCATCTTGTGATGATTGCTAAGTTTTCATTCCAAAACTCTTAAAATGCTTGAAAAGGATAATGCATGTAAGACTAAATTATAAATTTATCTTTATACATTCATATGTGTGGATATACATATAGTTTTATACATTATACCTATACATAAAATTCTAAATAAAAATCTTATAAAATTAATCTAACAGATAATTGAAAGATTGTTCCGCTCCAAATTCTGAGGCTTTATCTCAGAAAAGAAATGCTATTTCAGAACCAAGATAATATTAAATATAGCAGTTTAAAGCAATAGATTCAAATGGAAGAAGAAGAATCCGAATATATGTGAGAAAACATTTAGTAAATGTCAGTCATGAGTTCTAATTAAAAAAGAAACCAAACTTTTAAATAACTGGGGATCAAAATTACAGAGAATACTCATTGTTCACTATAAGTGTTTTCTTCCTTTCTTTTCTTTCTCCTTCCTTCCTTCCTTCCTTCTTTTTCTTTCTTCCTTCCTTCCTTCCTTCCTTCCTTCCTTCCTTCCTTCCTTCCTTTCTTTCTTTCTTTCTTTCTTTCTTTCTTTCCTTTTTCTTTTTCTTTCTTTCCTTTCTTTCTTTCTTTTTCTCTTTCTTTCTTTCTTTCTTTCTTTCCTTCTTTCTTTCTTTCTTTCTTTCTTTCTTTCTTTCTTTCTTTCTTTCTTTCTTTCTTTCTTTCCTTCTTTCTTTCTTTCTTTCTTTCTTTCTTTCTTTCTTTCTTTCTTTCTTTCTTTCTTTCTTTCTTTCTTTCTTTTCTTTCTTCTTTCTTTCTTTCTTTTTCTTTCTTCCTTCCTTCCTTCCTTCCTTCCTTCCTTCCTTCCTACCTTCCTTCCTTCTTCCTTCTTTCTTCTTTTTTTCTTTTTCTTTTTTCTTTCTTTCTTTCTTTTCTTTCTTTCTTTCTTTCTCTTTCTTTCTTTCTTTCTTTCTTTCTTTCTTTCTTTCTTTCTTTCTTCCTTCTTTCTTTCTTTCTTTCTTTCTCTTCTTTATTAAAAATTCCCCCCCAGACACATGTGTACTAAAAGAAAACATGTTTTCTTAGCCTCACTTTTAGATACAAGTGGACATGAAATTAAATTCTGGATGAAAATGAAAGTGCAGTGTGTGAACTTCCTGCTGGGTTTTAGATTTTACCCATGTTTTAAAATTTCTTCCTACATCCTGTCGCTTTTAGTGTGGATATTTCTGTTTGGATCACAACATGTATTTGTTTTAGCATTAGAATAGAAGGACTCTGGATCTCTGAAATCATGCAGAGTTAAATCAGCCTTTTACTTTTAAGACAGTGCATTACATTTTTCTTACACATAAATACAGTTTGATTACATTTTTAAAACATTTAACTGGTTGGAAAGAAATGAAATGTGAAATCTTGGTAGATATAGAAATTATGAAGTTGAAGCTCAGAGAAAAAGGCAGAAAAGAAAAGAAAAAATATTTTAAAAGGTGGTTTGGATTAATTTTTAAGAACTAGAAACAATGGAAGTGAACAGTTTCTACTCAAACACAAAATAGCATTTACTACAAGAAAAAAGAAAAGGGTAGAGTAAACTACACCATAGTTATTCAACAAAGTTATATTGGTATAGATCATTGACATGCTATACTTAAAATATCATAATGAATGTCTAACCTTTATTTTTTTTATTTTTTATTATCTTTCTTTTTTTTATTATGTTATGTTAATCACCATACATTACATCATTTGTTTTTGATGTAGTGTTCCATGATTCATTGTTTGTGCATAACACCCAGTGCTCCATGCAGAATGTGCCCTCCTCAATACCCATCACCAGGCTAACCCATCCTCCCAACCCCCTCCCCTCTAGAACCCTGTTTGTTTTTCAGAGTCCATCGTCTCTCATGGTTCGTCTACCCCTCTGATTTCCCCCCTTCATTCTTCCCCTCCTGCTATCTTCTTCTTCTTCTTTTTTTTAATATATAATGTATTATTTGCTTCAGAGGTACAGATCTGTGATTCAACAGTCTTAGTCAATCATAATGATAATAATTTTTTTTTAAGATTTTTATTTATTTATTTGACAGAGAGAGAGATAGCGAGAGCAGGAACACAAGCAGGGGGAGTAGGAGAGGGAGAAGCAGGCTTCCCGCCGAGCAGGGAGCCCGAGGCGGGGCTCCATCCCAGGACCCCGGGATCATGACCTGAGCCGAAGGCAGACGCTTAACGACTGAGCCACCCAGGCACCCATATAATGATAATTCTTATAGTACTAATCATTCACAATGTCCAGGAAACAATATAAATTTTCTGGCTTTTGTAGAAGTAGTTTCAAAATTAGGTGCTTGAATACCAAAACATGTTAGATAAAAATGTGATAAAACAAATGACTACTCTTTAGGATAGAGAACTCAAACAAGATTATAGTTTAATGGTTAGTAAAATTGTATAATATAATATACATAAAGTTTTAAAAGTAAATGCTGCTCAGGTCAAGTAGATTGTAGCATGGTCAATATCATGTTAAACAGCTGTGATTTATATTACATATTTTTGAACTATGAAAGTAAGAAAACAACTAACTATAAACTCATGACTGTTTCATTGATTTTTTTTACTTGTGAAAACACAGACCTTTGACTTAAATGAAGATTAAAAAGAACCAGCTATCATAATCCTTGATGAAAATGTTAATAATGATATGTTGATAAGAATAAAAAAGAAAAAATTTACAAGCCAGGATTTGGCTAAAATTTGAGATTTCTTTGTGACACGTATGGTGTGCAATTGAATGCATTGCTTGGAAAAATGATCAGAACTGTGCTACTTACAATGACAGTCTTCAGAATATTCAAACGTGATTTATGATATTTTTTGGAATCTCCAAAAAAGTTGGAATAATTTAGTGAAGCATATTTCAAAGACCAGCTTATAACTACTCTCAGACTCCCAATGGAAAGAATTACTAAATACAAAGCAACTAGATTTAACCAAATCATGGCCATTATTGGGAAAAACTTTGAATATCCACAATGCGCTCTCATTTAATGTGAACTATTGTTTGATATTATGACAACATATACTTGCAAAAAACAAGCAAATGCATGTTTTATTGCTTGACTCTTAATAGGTCTAAAGTATTTTTAAAGATAGGAAAATTTATTTAGAACAGAAAGAAAATGCTTATGCAATATCCAACAGAGTTGCATTCCAGTAAATTGTAAGCAGATTAGAAAAAATAAATGAAACCCTTTGCATGGCTATGAAAAGGAAAATTCACATAAACTAATCCTAAAAAGAAATGTTTAATGAAACTATGATTAAAAATAAAAAGAAACCATGATCAAGGTATAGTTTCAACTGAGTGGAGATGTGAACACAGAGCAACATACTGCTTTTTTTAGAAGTTTTATTTATAACATCCCAGTATTGAAATTCTGAAGGAAACTTCATGTTGCATGGATCTAGATGTTACTTTAAGAATCAATAATGAATCTTGATAAAAGTGAATTTTATCTATATGCTAAAATTAAAACAATACTGTTAATGATATGAAATATTTTTATGAAGATTCAGTGTTCAATTTTGAATCTCAATGTTGCTTACTAATTCTATTAGCAAATCTAATTGTAATCCTCAGCATACAAAATTTCTCCAAATTGAAATTATAAGACAATTTTTAGAACTATTGTGATTTAAAGGGGCGCCTGGGTGGCTCAGTTGGTTAAGCGACTGCCTTCGGCTCAGGTCATGATCCTGGAGTCCCGGGATCGAGTCCCGCATCGGGTTCCCTGCTCAGCGGGGAGTCTGCTTCTCCTTCTGACCCTCCTTTCTCTCCTGCTCTCTGTCTCTCATTCTCTCTCAAATAAATAAATAAGATCTTTAAAAAAAAAATTAAAAAAAAAAAAAGAACTATTGTGATTCAAGGCATATCTAGTTCGGTGATACATCAGTTAACCCGATCGTGTGAAAACCTTATCACAATATAATGAGTGGGTTTCGTGAAAACTAAGGCAATGTAATATATACTAACGTAATTTATGTCAATTTTATTTTGTTATTTATCCAAATGCCACCTTATCAATAGCTCTTGTGCACTGGTTCCCTTAGCATAAGAAATACTTCACAAACAGTTAAGAATATGCTAATTTTATTTTATTATTTTTTACTTTTTAAAGATTATATTTATTTGTTTGAGAGAGAGAGAGTGAGCAAGAGAGAGAGAGTGGGGGAGGGGCAGAGGGAGAGGGAGGGAGAGAATCTTAAGCAGACTCCCTGCTAAGTGGGGAGCCCCACAAAGGGCTCAATCTCATGACCTTGAGATCATGACCTGAGCCAAAATCAAGAGTTGGTCGCTTAACCAACTGAGCCACCCAGGCGCCTCAAGAACATACTAATTTTATATCAGTGTCATCAGATACTTCTATGAGAAAAGCCAATTAATTCAAAAATGGTTTAATTTTTTCCATCCAATTAAAATAAACAAAATAAAATTTCTGAGAATCTATTATGCCAATAAAAAAATCTGACAGTTGTGTAAATGTTATTATAAATCCAGTCTAAAAAGTTAATATTAAGAAAAATTTATTTTGTGCTAATATGAATGCATACTTTGTGTTAATATGAAAATTTGCATTTTGATGGGACACAGAATCTTATTAAAAATTATTTTTATTAAAGAACTTATGAAGCAAAAATGTACTTTGAATTGATAGTGATATAAATATGCAATTCATAATTGCCTCAAAACAAAACAAAACAAAACAAAACAAAACAAAACAAAACAAAACAAAAACCAAAAAGCGAAACCCTGTGCTTTCTACGTATTGTGATAAAATTCAGTTGTTAGACCAGAGGCAAATTCTTCTATAAGCTAGTTACAGAAAAGGAACATGAAACTTTTGCGATAGTGCAATGGGGGATAAAAAACAGCATGGTAACAAGTTTTCTCTTTGCTGCCCATATGCAATATAATAATAATAATTTAAAAAAAACACAAAAAAACCCCAAACTATCAAATCAGTCTAAGATCCTACAATTGCATTGCGTTATTACTATTGAACTGAATCTTTTGTAAAAAAAAGTTCTGTTTACAGAAAGACATTAGACATTTTAAATCAAAATATTAAAAATGGTGCATTAAACTTTAGGTTTGACATTTTTAGATAATACTTACTGAAAATAAAGCTTGCAAATGGGAAAAAACCTGATATTTAGGTTTAAATCAAACAAGAAAAGAAACAAAAATTAAACACCGCATAGTATTTTATTATAAAATTTTTAAGTGTGCTTTGAAATATCTCAACTTGTGAGAGTAATCTTTTGAAGGAGCTCTTTTTAATTGGATACATGTATTCTAATACCAATTGAATGAAACATATCAGGCCTATAATTTTGCAGAATCTACAATCAAATAACACAATAGTCAACTTATTTTAGTTTTCCCTATAGAAATATTTTTCTAGTTGCTAAGACTAGGTTTCAATCCTTCTTCACTAGCACTGGAATTGTCCTCATCTACATTTGTTAATCTGTAAAATGGCTATTTTGGTAACATGCACAGACTTATTAAATGAAATAGTGTAAAATTATCTTACAAACTGTCCAATGCCATCAAAACATAAGGAACCCATAAAAAAAAAAAAAAGAAAGAAGGAAAAGAAAAAAAAATTCTAAAACGTTTTTGAGTATACAAATGGAGATACTATGAAAATATTTGATCTGGAATATTTACACATCTTAATATGAAAACTGCTAGCATAGGGAATGCTCTACATAGCAAAATTTATCCTCAGTTTATGTGGTAAAAAAAAATATTGTGCTTCTAGAGAAGAGTCATTTGAAGGTGTCAAATATTAAAAGTTGCAAAACCAAGAAGATTATTATTTGAATTTAAACATATAAGGCCAGATTGAGGAAAGCTTTTTTCCCCAGAAGTTACCAGTGAAAGTATAGTATAGATATAGTACATGAATGTATATCAAGAATAAATGTCCTCCTTATTTTTAAATGTTTCATATTTTATTTATAATATTTATATTTTACTGGTAAATCATATTTGTAATTTAACAGCATAGAAAGTTTATTTTTTGCCTTATTTATTTATTTATTTATTAAAGATTTTATTTATTTATTTGAGAGAGAGAGAATGAGAGACAGAGAGCATGAGAGGGAGGAGGGTCAGAGGGAGAAGCAGACTCCCTGCTGAGCAGGGAGCCCGATGTGGGACTCGATCCCGGGACTCCAGGATCATGACCTGAGCCGAAGGCAGTCGCTTAACCAACTGAGTTACCCAGGCGCCCCTGTTTTTTGCCTTATTTAAATGTACATATTTGCATGGTTGCATTTTATTCTATTTAGAAAGAAATCTATTTTTATATTTTATAATATAAAATATAAAAATATATTTTATATAAAAAATAAACAACTGCTATGTTATAATAGTTATTGAATGTAATTATTTTATGCATTCAATGTGATAATAGAACCAATTTATTAGTTAATTAAGCATTTTGAATATTGTGTAATTTTAATTTTTTATTGCTTTTTTCCTCACTTTCTATGTTTGGACCATTAATTTATGGTCCAAATCTATTTACTACTTCCTGTTTATCAATTTCAATCAACTCTTTCTTCAGTCTAACATCTGAAGGTCCACTTCCATATGGATTATTTCTTCCACCAGTAGTATTAGCCAAGTCCTGCATTTACTGTAATGTTAAAATATTTTCTTCTGAGAGCAATGAGAGTAAATGGATGAAGATTATCAAGAAGTGCATTTCTTTTAAGGTTGGATTTTTTCTGAGTCTTCAGGCAAGATGAAGCTAATCTCCTCCAGCAAGTGCGTTAGAGCTCCTTCTGCTCTCCTAGAGAGTTCATGGTAATCTAGGGAATTTCCAGGTTTTCAGAAGCATCCATTCAAAAATCTCCAAGGCCAAAGTAATGGTCCTAAAATTCCATTTCAGGTCTTTAACCTTAGCATTGGAATGTACAAACTATTAAGTTTGTACATTTTGTTTTCTTTCCAGCTCTGCCATCTGGATGTGATTTTCTCCCCCATAGTCTGAATCAGATGCAGGAGATGAGCGTCTAAATAATTTTGAAGTTCTGGATTTCAACATTTCCACTGAGCTGGTAATTGGCTACCCTGAGCTTTCCATTCTATTTTTCAAGGCTACAGGCAGTTAGCAAAAAACACAATTATTATAATCACTTTTGCTTTCATACCCTTCAAATGCAAGGGGACAACACTACATAACCCGGTGTTTCCCATTCAGGTCCATTCCAGACCTCCACAAGTGAGTTCTTAATCATTGTGATGCCACAGCAGGTCAGGGATTATTAATACCCACTTCAACAATCAGATTTTTCTTGCCACCTGACCAGTCATCAACCCAGATAAAGAATTCTACACCCAAAGTCTGCTCTTTGGGGCTACTTTTAACACAAACTCTTAATTGGGATTTCCCCCAAAAGCTGAGTCAGGTACCCAAGCCAGATAGTATATTTGGAAGCAAATAAATATCCTGGAGTTTATCCCAGAAGGAAGGAGTGAGGACAAAGCAGAATAAGACAAAGAAGGGGAGAAAAGCCAATTTTCTTTATTAAGATAACTGCTTTAGTCAATATTTTATTTTTCAGGTACCTCTAAAAATTTTGATAGGTCTCTCAAATTGTTACTGTTAAAGTTTGTTGGTTGGGCAATTAACCATTGATGCTTATTCACCAGTGTTACCTACCTGCATGTATGCATGTACCTTCTTCCATGCAACCCTTAGCTATTCCTAGACAGAGAAGAGTGACCGTCCCCATCCCCAACCTCAGACTAGCCCTCTAGCCATGATTGGCCTCCTCTGTCACTCTCACCAGAAAAGCCCACATGGTTCCAGATTGCTGTATATTAACCTGCCTTCCTGGTCTTGGGTAACGCCCTTCTGCCCTTTTTCCTGTAGTCTAAAGGTGGTAGTGGTTTCTGTTGCTGATAATAACTTGATTTGGGTGTAATCCTTTTTGACCTCTGACTTTCCATTTAAGTAACCAATTACCTGCAATAAATTCACCCACTTATTCTTGATCTTATGCCGATTTCTCCACTTAAACTTCTCTTAGTAATGGCATTGATGTAACCCATGGTTTCAAGCACTTATTATTCATTCCTCAATTTATGTAGTTCTTATTAGCTTTTGATATTGTTTATCATAGCCTACTATTGAAACATTTTCTTTCCTTGCATTCACTAAACAAATTATTTCCATTAATATTCCTCCATATCAGTGTCTTTTACAGAAAAAAAGTCTTCTCCACCAGCTATTTAATGTTGACCATTATCAAGACTTACTCCTGGATCTGATTTCCTTTCATTCTACAGCACTCCCACCCAGATAGACAGCTTCAATTCCTTCCCATTGGCAGAAGACTCACAAGTTTGTAGCTCCAGCTCAAATTTCCTTTTTGCGTCCCCTTATATTAAAATTCTACTTTCATTTTTACTTAAATGTTTTTTAAAAAACCCTAAAATTAAACGTGAATTATTTCATGATACCTTCGCCACAAATCTGCTTGAGTTATGGTGTGGCTAATTTTGTTCCATGGAAATGGGTTGTCAGTTTTTCTCTGACCTCAACAATTTTGTCACATTCATAATCCCAATCCATCTCATCCATGTATATAATTTAGAGATAGAGGGTCAGCTTTATTATCTCTACTTAATATGTTTTGTTATTTAGGGGCCCTATTTCTACTTTGGTATTTAACATAGACTTACTAACATAATTTTTGTATTATTTTAACTATTTCTCACAGATTACTTGATAAACATCACTGAATGATTTGGATAGTGGACATATATCAATCTAAAATTTTATAATTATTTAGAAGGGAGTACAAATAATATCTTTCTTAATTTCATATGGAAAATAGAAAATGAAAAAAAATATTGGGTTGTTATTAAGTTAGTCTGGTCTTATGTTCCTTAGACTGTTTGTACTATGGAAATTAGAATTGAAGAACTTTAGATTATAAATATTCAGACTCCATACTTAATTTTGAGTTTCACACTTTATTGAATCTATTTTGTTTATTTGGAAAGAATATGGATTTTTAAGCTAGAAAGATATGAACTAAATATTAACTACCATTATATAGTTGTTGGATACTCTGGAACTAAATTTTTTAGGAATGCGGTTCCACAGGAAATAATATAAAAGGTATCTATACTGAAAATTAGACTTACTATGTATTGATTGCCTTCAAACCTAATAGAAGAGCAATATGTAGTAGTTATTGTTGCTAATACTACTAATAATTTTATTTCTGGTATAACCATGTTCATTTTACTAATTTTTACTTCCTACTCATGCCTATACTATCAACATGTATAATCCTACTGTCTCCTCCTTTGAATTGAGTTTGGAATAAAAATGAAATTGATTTTATATGATATTAATCACATAAAATTTATTTTTGGAATTTTTGTTTCCTGTGAGAATTTTAAGACATTCTTAGGTGATACAAGTGACAACATATTTCCCCTCCATATTAATTTTTATGTTTTTTTTCAATCATTGTTTTATCACTCACATTGTATAAATCCATCATTAATAAAGCAGAAGTAAGTATGCCATCAAAATTAAACTCTGGTAAGATGTATCATATACTTTAGAGTTTCTCTAGAGGAAAGCTGTCAACCTTCCTTTTAATTCTAATTATTCTATAAAAGATCATGGTAATTACAGAACTCCTGGCATGGCATTTATGTTGCCATTCACTGTGATGGATGTATGTTAATCAAGTTGTCAATTCCAAAATATATAAAGAGTATTTTAATATGTATTTGTTTTAACGATTTCTTCTGCAGCAAGGTATAACATGATACAAATATTGCACTATAAAATATTTGTCATGAATAATACAAAATCATTTGTCTTTCAATCATAGCATTGATTTGAAACAGGAATTAGTATGAATTTTCTATGCAAATGAAGGCAATTCATACCACAGTTGGGTTTCTTTTCACTATGGGGTGGACACCACCCAAATATTTTCTTCCAGTTCTGAAGCTAAGCCTGTAGAAAGCTGATCCTGGGAGCAGGAAGTAGTATTCAGTCTTCATATGGGAAGTGGCAGTCTTCCATTGTGTCAAATTTCCTACTGATAGTTTTTTTCCAATAGCTATCTTCTCTCTCTTTGTATAAGCTGTGACTGTAGATTGTTTTTAACTATATTGCCCTCATGCCGTAGAAAATTGCTGAATATTCAAAAACATGACCTATATTTACTTTAGAACAGTACTATAGAAGTAGCAAGTTTGGCAGAGCTTAGCATCAGGGTGGGTTTTTGACTTTACTATACCATTGTACGGCTATTCTAAGTATCAAAAACAGAGCAGAAAATTTTTGTTTTTTACCTAGACCATTGCAGACTCCTTCTAACGATATTATCACTTCATTCTAAGACATTTTATGAATGACTTCCAAGTTATATTATCTACTTTAGCAATTTAATTGTACTAATTCCTCAGTGTAAGCACTGACAGTGACTTCCTCTTTTCTGGGTTTGTGGATTATGGAGCATCAGTTAGAAATTAGCATAGAGCTTAACCCAAACAGATCAAGGTTTAGAAGTACCAAAATATTAAAAGATTTGTCTGAAGTTACACGGCTGAAATATAATAGACTCAGACCTTGATTTATGTGATTATTCATGCATTATTAGTTTCACCTTTTATTCTGCTTTAAACTACTGTATAAATGGCGTTTGTTTAGTCTTCAACTCCACCTGATACTTTTTTTTCTCTATCTAAACTAGTTAATTTTACTGTAATAAGAAATTCCTTTTCTAATCATATTATATTCTGCATTTTATCCTTTTATGCTTTGGTTATCTATGGGGTGGGTTTCTTCCTTGTACTCCCATGGGACACCAGCTTCAGTGCCTAAAAAAATTCCATGTCCCCAGTAACTATATAAAGATTGTGTGGATATATAAGTAAATACTTTTAATATTCCTTTTAAAAACTGTAGCTCCAGCAGACCCACCAGTATGGGCATTCAGTAATCTTATGTTTTGACTTAATTTTAGTATTCTAGTGTTGGCAGAAAGTGTAATATCTGTGTAATATTTTTCATGCACCATGTAAACCTTTTTTCTCCCTTGGAATTACTAAATTAAATTCCTTATCCAGTCAAATTTGAATACAGGGGTTAAATATAAAATAGGTTTCACAATGAAAATGAAGCTCACATAATGGGGCAACTGAAAGGAGAAGGAAAGAGTGTGGTGAACCAAAATATTTTTTTTATCAAGCAAATTTCCTCATGTTAGAAGAGTTTCATTTAACCTGTACATGTGACCATCTTTCATTGGCAAGAATTAAAATTCTGTGAGGAAAAAACTAAAAAATCAATCTTAATGTTTATTTATGTTGGCTTAAGAAGTGAAAAATGTCAAGTATTACTGTTCTCCAAAGTACACAAGTTCTGAAAATGTTTTTCTGTATCTAGAATGTAAAAACAGTGTTCTGTGATCAGTTCTAAATTATTTTGACAAAACACAAAGTTGAAATTGTCCCCACAATTAGTTCTGAAGTATAATCCATACTATAACAGTTAGATATATAAATTGAACACAGCAAGATTTTCAATTTATTGGAGACATAAATTCATTTTTAACAGGAAGATACTCAAATTCTATGCAAAGAAGGCACTACTAGTTTGTATGCAGTGTTTTTAGCATAATTTAACTTGAAATAACATGAATTCAATAAAAAATAGAGAGAAATATTTTATATAATAGATAAAGTTCAGAAATAAGGGCCATAGAACTTTCCCCTATATCCTCCCAAACCACTGCCCTCCAGAAACTAGGAGTCACTTTTCCAATGTTACATAATCTCTCTGGTACCTGTTGCCTCATTTACAATATATTGATAAAATCTCATTTTTGTCTGAGCATCAGGACTAGAACAAATGGTTTTGTTAGAGATCCTTGCTAAGTTCAAAATCACTGATTCTTAAAACAACAAAATCACTGATTCTTTGGTTAAATTTATGCCTGCTAAAAAACCTGTTTTAAGCTAACTTTTATATACTCTAATTTATTGTCAAGTATTTTTTTTAATGTGTTTTTTAAAAGACTTATTATTTATTGCCAGACACCTTTCACTAAACTTTTTAGAATACATACTGGGTTGTAGTTTTTCAACAAAACATTTAAAAACCTCAAAGCAATTCTAATTTAAAATTATCTTAACTATATGATATAAATAAAAAAAATTAAATTCTGATAAAAACACATAAGTTCTATCAAATATAAATGCTGCTTCATTCTTTTAGTGGAAGATCAATAGAAGAATTTATTTCTTACTTCCTTTTATTTAGAAGGAAATTGGAAAGAATTCTCTTTAAGAAATTTCTATAGTCAGAAGGTATGACTTATGCTGTGCATAATACACATAGGGGAAAATGAGGCAGGAGGAAAGAAAAATCAAGGTATTTCATCCAATGCAGACCTATCTAGAGACATTATGACTTTGATCCTGGAGCACAACAATAAAGTGAATATTGCAATAAAGCAAATATGGCAATAAAGAGAGTCAAATGGATTTTTCTGGTTTCTTAGTGCATTCAAAAGTCATGTTTACACTTGACTATAATTTATTAAGCATTTATTTAGCAGTATGTCTAAAAAAAGCACATACCTTAATTAAAAAACGCTTTATTGCTAAAAATTACTAACCATTATCTGAGCTTTTAGCAAGTTGTAATCTTTTTGCTGATGGAGAGTCTTGTCTTGATGTTGATGGCTGCTGACTGGTCAGGGTGGTAGTTGTTGAAGGTTGGGTGGCTGTGATAATTTCTTAGAATAGGACAACAATTGATTCACTCTTCCTTTCACAAACAATTTTTTCATAGCATGCAATGTTGTTTAATAGCATTTTACCCACAGTAGAACCTCTATTAAAATTGGAGTCAATCCTCTCAAACAACTCTTTATCCATTCAAGTTTTATCATGAGATTATAGCAATTCAGTTAACATCTTTAGGCTCCACTTCTAATTCTAGTTCTCTTGCTATTTCCTCCACATCTGCTGTTTCTTCCTCTACTGAAGGCTTTAATCCCTCAAAGTCATGCATGAGGGTTGAAGTCAACTTCTTCCAAATTCCCAGTAATGTTTTTATTTTGACCTCTTCCTATAAATCATACATTTTCTTAATGGGATCTAGAATGGTGAATCATTTCCAGAAGGTTTTCAATTTACTTTGCCCAGCTGCATCCAAGGAATCCCTATTTATGCCAGCTATAACCTTACAAAATGTACTTCTTAAATAATAAGATTTGAAAGTCACAAATACTCCTTAATCATTGAGCTGCAGAATGGATATTGTGTTAGCAGGCATGAAAGCAACATTAATCTCATTGTACATCTCCGTCAGAGTTCTTGGATGCCCAGGTACATTGTCAATGAGTACTAATATTTTGAAAGAATTTTTTTTCTGAGCAATAGGTTTCAATAGCGGACTTAATATATTCAGTAAATCATGTTGTAAACAGATGGGCTGTCCTCCAAGCTTTGCTATTCCATTTATAGAACATACACAGAAGAGATTTATCATAATTCTTAAGAGCTCTAGAAGTTTCAGAATGGTAAATAAGCATTGGTTTCAACTTAAAGTCACCAACTGAATTCACCCTAACAAGAGAGTCAGCCTCTCCTTTGAAGCTCTGAAATCAAGCATTGACTTCTTTCTAGCTATGAAAGTCCTGGATGGCATCTTCTTCCAAAAACGTTTGCGCAGGACAGTGAAAATCTGTTGTGTAGTGGATCTACTTTTATTAAGTATCTGAGCTAGATCTTCTGGATAACTTGGAACTGCATCTCCATCAGCATTTGCTGCTTCATCTTGCACTTTATGTTATAGAAATGGCTTCTTTCCTTAAACCTCATGAATCAACATCTGCTACTTTCAAACTTTCCTTCTGCAGGCTCATCTCCTTTCTCAGCCTCCATATAATTGAAGAGGGTTAGGGCCTGGATTAGGTTTTGGCTAAAGGGAATGTTGTGGCTGGTTTGACCCTCTATCCAGACCACTAAAACTTCCCCCATATCAGAAATAAGGTTATTTCACTTTCCTATCATTTGTGTGTTCAACCTTTAATAATTTTTCCTTTGCATTCACAGCTTGGCTAACTAGTGCAAAAGGCCTAGCTTTTTTCCTATCTTGGCTTGTGACATATCTTCCTCTCTAAGCTTAATCATTTCTAGCTTTTGATTTAAATAAAGTGAGAGAGGTGTTACTCTTCATTTCACTTGAACACTTAGAGGCCATTGTAGGGTTATTAACTGGACTAATTTCAATGTCATTGTGTCTCAGGCAATAGGGAGGCCTGAGGAGAGGGAGAAAGATGGGAAAACAGCTGGTAGAAGAACAGTCAAAACACAAACAACATTTATCAAGTTTGCCATCTTATATGGGCATAGTCCATGACACCCCCAAACAATTACAATAGTAACATCAAAGATCACTGATCACAGATCACCATAACAAATATAATAATAATGACAAAATTTAAAATATTGTGAGAATTTACAATGTGACACAGAGACACAAAGTAAGCAAATGCTGTTGGAAAAAAATGGCACCTACAGACTTGGTCAATGTAGCGTTGCCACAAACCTTCAATTTGTAAAAAAACACAATTAACTGCAAAGTGCTACAAAGCAAAGTGCAACAAAATGAGGTATGACTTTTTAGTCAATTCAAATAGATACTAACAAAACAGAAACCCAGATATTTAAGGGGGATGTAATTCATACTGATATTAGTTCTTCTGTACTCTGAAAATGCATAATTTTCTGAAGTCACAGATAAATCTGTATTAATATTTGCAAAGAAAAAAATTTTCATGATTTGTTCTTTTTAATGGCACCATGTATTATTATGTTTAGTAATTTTATATAAATATCTCTACTATAAGCATATATTAACTTGCATGGTATTTTTAATAGTAAGATGATATATTTTAATATATATTTGCATGCATATATAATAAATACATATATAAATATATCTGCTAAATATTTGCATATATTTATCCATTATAGAATTTTTTTTTAGTTTCAGGTGTAGAGTTTAGTGATATATCACTCACATACAACGCCGAGTGCTCATCACAAGTGCCCTTCTTAATTCCCATCACCCATTTAAACCATCTCCCCACCCACCTACCCTCCAGTAAACCTCAGTTTGTTCTCTATAGTTAATAGGCTGTTTTCTGTCTTCTCTCTCTCTCTCTCTCTCTTTTTTCCCTTCTATGTTCATCTGTTTTGTTTCTTAAAGTCAACATATGAGCAAAATCATATGGTATTTGGCTTTCTCTGACTGACTTTTTCCGCTTAGCACAATACTCTCTAGTTCCACCCATGTTGTTGCAAATTCTTGCATGGTTTTTAAAAGAATGAATTTTGGAGCCAGATTATGAAAGTTGAAATCTGAGCTGCATCACTTAAAATTTCCTCATTTGAAAATTAATAAAAACAGTGCATTCCTACTTAAACAGGAAGAGAATTTTTTTTTTTTTTTAAGATTTTATTTATTTATTTGACAGAGAGAGACACAGCGAGAGAGGGAACACAAGCAGGGGGAGTGGGAGAGGGAGAAGCAGGCTCTCCACTGAGCAGGGAGCCCGATGTGGGGCTCGATCCCAGGACTCTGGGATCACAACCCGAGTCGAAGGCAGCCGCTCAACAGACTGAGCCACCCAGGTGCCCCCAGGAAGAGAATTTGAGGGTAAAATGTATGGAAACATACACATACACACACATATCACCTAAATATATTTTGTTTGGAATAATGTCTGGCACACAGTAAGTGCTACAAAATGTGTTATTATAGTCTATCTTTCTATCAACTGAGATATTATTCCTCTGGAAGTATAAAATTAGTATTGATTAAGTTTGGTTTAAAATAAAACTTCTGATATGATTATGGCTGAAAGAGATATACTTCATTAATTAAAAGAGAAAACGTATATTTAGATACATGAAAGTAATCAAAAGCATGTTTATTTATTTATTTTTTCCAAAAGCATGTTTATTTCAACATCAACATTTTTGTTTAGACAGAGGCAATATCATATGCTTTGGAATTCACAAAGTCAATATGAAATCAGTTAGTTCATGATGACATAACCATTGTGATGCCTCATTGTCTTGATATTATTGTGTTGCTAAAATTGCTTTCATTTTCTTATGGCAAAACTCTGAATGCAAGATAGAATAATTTTAGTTTCTGATTATTCTAAAAGTAAATCCTAAGATGCTATTGGCATTTTAATTAAATTTTCTGAATAGCAATACAAAGTTTATGATTTTCCTCCAAGAATTACATGATCAATCACAGTTATATTACATTGCATAATGTACAAGTGAAATTCTAATATTAGTATTAGAGGACTATGCATTGTGGCACTATCTTTGGGTACATAGATTTCTAATTCCATCAACTTAATAGTATTTTTTTTCTGTTGAAAATAAAGCCTTTCTCCTCTTTATTTCTAAATACTTAGATACTGTGTGTACAGAAATAGATATAGGGGCACTTGGGTGACTCAGTTAAGTATCTGACTTGGTTTCAGCTCAGGTCATGATCTTGGGGTCCTGGGATCGAGCCCTGTATTGGGCTCCATGCTCAGTGGGGAGTCTTTTCGAGATTCTCTCTCTCCCTCTGCTCACACTTTCTAAGTAAATAAATCTTTTTAAAAAAAGAAATAGATATGAAGATACAATTTAGATAGAGATAAATATAGACATAGAAATAAGGATCAGGACAGGGATAGAGATACATATGCAATAACAAAAACAGTAACATGTCTAATTTTATTTCGCATCTTGGTATATTAAATCTCTTTTTGACCTTTATTTGATGAGTCTATTTTAATGAAATCTCCATGAGTCTGAAAATCTTGAGATGATGATGATGATGATGATCACTGTTTTCTCTGTAAAACCTTAAAAGAAGTGACTGGCATATGGTCAGCATTCAGTATTTTTTTAAAATAAACACATTAAAAATATTATAGATCATCCCAACTATGTATATTTTGCTGGTCAAGTTATGCAAATACAAAGGAACTCAGAATTTTATGATTCAGTATTATAAAATATTACCTGAGGTAAAATGTTAAGAACATATCAGGACAGATCTAGGAGAGTAAGTTATGCTGTCTATTAAATGGGCTTTCTGTGAGTTTCCTAGGGCTGCCATAACAAAGTACCAAAGCTTGGTGGCTTAAAACAACACAAACTTACTGTCTCACAGTTCTGGACACTAGAAGTACAAAATCAAGGCATCGGCAGGGTCATGTTCCCTCTGTAATTTGGAGAGGGTGTTTCCTTTGCCTCCCCCAGTTTCTAGTTGTCCCAGACATTCCTTGACTTGTGGCAACATAATTTCAATCTTTGCCTTCAGCTTCATATGGTGTTCTCCCTGTTCCTCTTCACATTGCCTTCCTTCTATATGTATCTGTTTCTGTGTCCAAATTTCCCCGTTAGGAAGGACACCAGCCATATTGGATTAGGGAGCACCCTAATAGCCTAACTTCAAACTGATTCCCTCTGTAAAGCTCCTATGTCCATATAAGGTCACATTTTGAGGTACTGGTGGTTTGGACGTCAACTTAGCTTTGTTGGGGGATAGAATTCAACCCATAACAGGTTTCAGTGTTCATACAGGAGGGTTTTTTTCTTTCCAAATAACTGGATCTGGTCAGTTAGACAAGTATATTTGAAGCAGAAACCATGAGTAGAGTACTGAATTTATTAAGAAAATGAGACATGGTAAATGCTCAGTAAGTATTTGCTGAATGAATGCATTAATCAGCTTCATGTTATCATAAAATAGAATCATGGAATTCTAAAAGCAATGGAGTAAATATTGTAGTGCTTCACATATTAAAAAAAAGCTACATCAGTAGTTCTGTATTTTAATAGGATCAAATTCAGGATAGTGCTAAATTCACTGGGCACTTGACAGGTTTCCAGACAGGTGGAACAATAAATGCAGATGCACTATTAATTCAAGATGTTATTTTAAAGAAAAAATAGAGATTAGACTTTATGGCTGCATACTTTGTACTGGTTGCCAGATTATAAAGTGGTCATATGTCAAAGCTTCAGTTAATTTTGTGGGGTACATACTTACTTTTAAATATTTTACAAATATGTACATTTATGAATTAAATATAGTAAATACAGTAAAATAAACTTATGAACCATAGTAAATTGCCAATATTTGATCATTATGACCTATAAACCCAAGAATTATGATTTATAGTTGTACTTCCTTAATTTATATAATTAATATCATTTCTTTCCTGCTTCTTACTGCAACTTCAAGACACAGTTGAAATTGAAATAAACAACAAATAATTTTAATATATGTTACATTCAATATATAATCTGGTAATCCTTTTTTCCTTTACTTCCAGAGTGATTTATATTTTATTATTTTTGTAAGAATAAATTTTAGAAAAGATGTGTGCAGAAGGGACCACATTGGCAAGCTTGCCACCGGAGCGCAGACTTGCTTTTTCAAAGCTGTGTTCCTTGTTCTTCAGCTTCACTGAAGTTTTGCATCCTTCTACCTGGATTCCAAAGCTCCCATCAATGCACTTTTGTCCATGGATGGCTACCAGATTATCATTTATTTGTGGGAACAGAAGCTGGGGACCTCTTATTCTGCCATCTCACTAACATCACGCCCTAGGAAGTACTTTTTCGTGTACTCATAATATGCAATTGAATTTTGAAGGGTTGATCACTATACATTTTCCTAAAGAATATATAAAATACTTTGGAAAACTCATTTATAATTTCCAGAATTCCCATGCCTTCCAGAGCTTCTCACTCTTTCCCTTAAATAATGCTGGAAGAATCATTATTCAGATTTTATCTTGAGTTTTCCATTATGTAGACTGAATGAACATGTCCAAGCACATTTGTTATTAACCTGGAATGGTTTCTAAGATTCTTCTCATTTTATATTAATTTACACTTAGATTAATGGGCCTTTGAGAACACTGGCGGGGGCAAACTATCCTCATGAGTATCTAATTTACTACACATCACTTGAAATGAAATTATACCTGTGGAAAGCCGGTCTCATCTAGCTATATTGTTTGCTGTTCATGCTGCTTTCAAGAAGAAATGACATTTCCTTTTACCTTCAAATTATTAATATATATTCTGCTAGGTGTAAAATATACTATTTTACACACCAAGAGAAAAGGTAGATATTAGATATTAAGACTGATTTTATTCAAGCCTATCATTGGAAATCACTGTGGCTTTCTAAATACTTGATAAAATAATAAATACATCATGTGAATAATAAACTCCTTCAAATTTATAAGGGACAAATAAATTTCAAATATCTGCATCTAAGTATGGGTAAACCATTTTTTATAAGACTCTGTTTAAAGCATACATTCCAGTTGCCCATTCTCTCTGACACACCTGTGTACAGGTAAGTCAATTAGCCTATATTAATCCTCAATTCTGAGTGGAAATCTTTAAATTCTTAAAATATTAACAACATTAAAATAACAGAAATTTATTAAAAAGAAAAAGACAATAAAAAGACTTCTTAGCAGTACAAAAGAAAGTAAATAAAATCAGTATGGCATAGAAATAGAATTAAACAAGGACATAGAGAAAAAACATATCATATCAGATATGAATAATCAGTTTTAGCTACAGAAACTAACCCATCAAAAAAAAAAAAGGTATATTCCACTTCTAATTAGGATTAACTGACTTTCAACATAATTACAACTTTCAAGTATGTGATCCAGATGTGAAAATGAAAGCTTCACACTTTCAGGAATTTAAGTCCATATTTTAGCTTACTTTTCAGTGAATTTTATTCTTACAAATGAATTTTTGTTTTAGCACTTAATCATTCCATATTTATATTTGATTTTTTAAACGTTCTTATGGTATTCTTTGTCAAACAAATTATTGAAGTGGGACATTAGTGTTTACTTGGTTTTTTGTTTATAAGTTTTTAAGATTAAATGTGAAGAATTCCATTGCAGATATTTGAGTCTAATTTATACTTTAAAGAGATTATTCTATGGACATAAGTTTTATGGCATTATGGGAACCTATCAAATTCTGTTAACTAAAAAAAAAAAAAATTCTGTTAACTAATGCAATTTTGGGTTATTTCTCTTTTCTTATTTTCTATGAATTTCCTGAACTTGTTTTCAGATACTAAAACTTTAAGATTTAATCTAAGACTGAAGGAAACACTAAACAATGTCTATTGAAATTTTATTGCTATTAGAATCTAGTATCTCTGTTTTAAAGCCAAGATTTATTCACAGAAATTTAAAACTTAGTATAGGTTTTATCCTTAACTACTGGATAGGTATTTCAATTATATTTAAAGTAAACAGGGGCGGATGGGTGGCTCAGTTGGTTAAGCGACTGCCTTTGGCTCAGGTCATGATCCTGAAGTCCTGGGATCGAGTCCCGCATCGGGCTCCCTGCTCGGCAGGGAGTCTGCTTCTCCCTCTGACCCTCCTCCCTCTCATGCTCTCTGTCTCTCATTCTCTCTGTCTCAACTAAATAAATAAAATCTTAAAAAAAAAAAAAAGTAAACATATAAACTTACCTACTCATTGTCCTTTCAGCATTAAGCCAACTATTTCACTTAAGCTAGATAATTTTATTTTATGTAGAGGCTATAAAGTATGATCCATTTTTTTTTATTATGAGTGATACTGTATCCAAAAATAAAGTCCTTTCATTGCTCCTTTTCCCTCCTTTGCTTCTAATTATCACAATCAAGCCAATTAACATATCCGTCAACTCACATATTTATCCCCTCCTTCTTTTTTTGTGATGAGAACAATTGAGATCTATTCTTAGCAGATTTCAAGTATACAATACATTATTATTAACTATAGTCACCATGTTCTACCTTAGGTTCTAGTGATTATTTAATTTCTCATATATGGGTTAAGCCATCATTTTTTAGTTAATTTTCATGTTAATAATTCAGGGATTTAGATGTTTACATGCATGATTATATGTGTATAGTTGCATGTAGATACTGTGTTTCTCAGTATTTAAGTATTGAGAAATTCATAAATTATATAGACTTGAAATATATCATTAGTATATTTATAAGATCACGGAATGACAATACTTATTTTATACTTAACCTAAACACAAATTTGATCATGTACATTGTCAGTTTAAAGATCAAAGAATCATATACAGTGTAGTAATTATCTGTCAAGTTTCTGATTACTCAGCAGGTTGAACATCCTTAGTTACAACTGGAAGATTCCCAGCCTATGGCCCTTGCACACAGAAGCAAATCCCAGAAACAGAAATTCCTAGACTCATCTCCAGCTAGTATACAGACTTGGAAAAAGAGACTCTCAAATCAGAAACACTACAAACTTAAGTTTGGAAATGAGTACGGTGATAAAGGTTCGTAACACTCCTTTTAAGTGATAGCCAAATCTTCAGCCTTCAGTCTGGTATTCTGTGTATTTCAAGAAGAGATAGCTTCAGTTGAGAAACAGCAGTTGTGCTGTCTTCAGGTCATTTTTTAATATATATGTTTTTAGGCACAGTTCCTGGTGTTTGTTTTCTATCCCTCAAAACAATTATTGGAACTACCTCATATTCTCTTACTGAATCCAGTTTTGCTTATTCATAGACAGTCAGCTTCTGCCGCTTGCAACTGAAACTTCTGCATGAACCAGAAAAATCTCATATCCATTAAAGAGTTGTGTTAGCTATAAGGTATAAGTGACAGATAATTTGACAATAACTTGAATATGGTTCTCCCCGATGCCCCCAATGTCTTAAGATGTCCAAAAGGAGATTACTGCAATGATTCAAAGGCCCAAAGTTGATAGGCCAAGATTTTTGTATTTGTCTTAGCTTTTTTCCTGCGGGGCCACATGGTGATTGTTAGAGATTCAGCCATTAAGACAATTTCGTGCAGTAAAATGAGTTAAAAAAATAATAATGCAAAGGGCAATAGGAGGCAGACATATTAGGGTAGGAAAACTCATGCAGAATTTCCTAGTAGACTTATATGTGTGCCTAATTGGCTCACACTGTGTCACAGAATCACCATGATTGCAAAATAGACCAATGACTGTAGTTTTATAACAGAGTACATTGCTGCCCCAAATTAACTGGGATTGGTTTTTAGAAAATAATTTAACCTGACTATATCATTCTGGATCAAATGCAGATAATATAAAGCCCTCCAACTATTTTATGCCAAAAGATACTTATTCAATACAGAGCATATAATGTTTGTAATAATCACCAAAAGCTAGAGGAACGTTATAATTTTTGTTTTTTAGGAATGACTTAAAAAAAAAAAAAGATTTATTTACTTATTTGAAGGGGGAGGGGCAGAGGGAGAGGATGAGAAAATCTCAAGCAGACTGGCTAAATCCCAGGACTCTGAGATCATGACCTGAGCCGAAATCAAGAGTCAGACGCTTAACCGGCTGAGCCACTCTGGTGCCCCTTAGGAATGACTTTTTTTTCCCTTAAAGATTTTATTTATTTATTTGAGCGAGTGAGAGAGAGAGAGAGATAGTGAGAGAGAGCACAAGCGGGGGGGGTGGCGGGGGAGAGAAGCATTGTATATAAGTAGCATTAAGTCTTTAGTACTGAGAAATATTTTTAAAAAGATTATAATTTATTTATTTATACCCTTTTGTCTTCCTATCAAAATTACAAGCTTTGTCCTTTTCTTTAGAGACAAAAATAAACATAACTAATTCTTCATTTAAACTTTCTAAGAGGGGTGCCTGGGTGGCTCAGTCGTTAAGCGTCTGCCTTCGGCTCAGGTCATGATCCCAGGGTCCTGGGATGGAGCCCTGCATCGGGCTCCCTGCTCCGCGGAAAGCCTGCTTCTCCTTCTCCCACTCCCCCTGCTTGTGTTCCCTCTCTCTCTGTGTCTCTGTCTGTCAAATAAATAAATAAAATCTTAAAAAAAATGAAGTTTCTAAGAAATAAATGAATTCTTGAGGAAGAATGTCTACTTCTGTGATTAGTTACACTCTGGAAAATCTCTATGATTAATTATCTCACAACAATTTTGTCTTCATTAATTAGGAATATACTTTTTCTCCATCCTCTAAATTCAGTTAAAAGAAAAATAGAAGTGTAATAGCCATATGGACTTATGGCTACTAAGCTGTCTTTTAGAAAATGCTCTCTAAAAAAAGTAACTGTTGAGAAGTTATTTAGTTTGCTTTAATGTTACTTTGATTAGTAATTTTGAGGACTGATCCTTAAAAAGTTAATCAGATAAACTGCCATTCCAATAATGGAAATTAAAAAAAAATCCACTAAAAAGATCTCCCAATATAGAATTATTTCATGTGCAGCAATCAGCAACCGTTTTCATTTGAATACCACCCAACATTTTCTCCTAGGAAAAGGAACACTGTCCATGTTTTTTTACAATCAAAGCTTAGGGATAGCTCTCATTTAAGACACTCATATGGTCCCATAGATTTTTAGCACTGGTTGCTTTTCCCTGAGCATTTGAATTCTGGACTCTGAAGGCTGGGGTAAAAGCCTGGTATAATTGTAATTGAGTTTTTAAAGGTTTCTCTAAAGTTCAGCAGGGATTTAAAATGAAGAATTTCAAGCCTGCCTGGCTATAAATAAAATATGTTCTTTAATGTTGGAACCAAGCACGTTTTTTTTTCTTGTCAGCAGAAGGAAGAAAAAAATCATCATTGGAGAAAAATGAAATATGACTGGTAAGTCAAAATAGTTTCCATCCTTGCACTGATGTTTTTGTTACTAGGGGCCAAAGTGCTTATGATATTACACTTGCTTTTCTTTTGTCATCAGAGGGGTTAGGTGGGATCCAGATTAAACTGTCTCAATTAGGAATTTTTTTCAACTATTCAGCTTAAAACGAGTTGGTGGAAAGAAAAAAATATATACACATGCATACATATACATACATATGGACATACATAAAATACACACACATACATACATATGCATATCTATATAGCTGCTGTATCATTTTGTATTCTTACATAACAAATATATTTAAATATTAATATCTGCGGAATATGGCTATCTAAAAAATAGGAAATAATATCCTAAACAACAATAAAAAGGCAAAGTACATGTAATAAAAAAAATATTTATAATGTGCAAGGCTGAATGAAGAATAGAGAACCTATAAAATAATTAAATAGCTTAATGGGAAGAATTTAGAGAACATTAAGGTATGTAGTTATCAACCTTATATAATTAATTTTATATTAAAACATAGCAATTAAAGGCACCAGAACTCACATAATGTGCTAATTTTTAAGTACAGAATTATACGGATTTTCTAAAAATCAGAGACATTAATGAGCATCAGTTTCTCTTGGACAGGAACAATCATTTCAATAAAAAAATTCTCTCTACTCTTGTATAGAATTTATCTTGCATAAATATGTTAATTCAAATCTGAGTCAAGAAGTCATTTCTCCATTAACACTAAAGAATACATACGTTGTTAGAAGATCATTTTTAATCATCTTGTTATTTTCTTATCTATTCACGGGAACTTCCATTTATTTTCCAATAATAAACAGGCATATTTGTATTTAAAATAAGTATCATAAAAATAATCTGAGTATTAACTTGCTTTCAGCAGTACTGTTACTATAGTTATGCTTCAAATAAGACTATTCTACCACCACCGCTACTAATATCTAAAGAGAAAGATGAACAATTAATATTTGTTAATTTGTTAATATTTGTTGATCACTATAAGACTTGAATAGTCCTAAATATTCTACATGAATTATCTCTATTGTAAGCATTAAATAACGTTGGAATTGCCATTAGGTTTGCATATGAGATCTAGGAGAGAAATAGAATATAATTGTAAAACAGTACCACAAAAATGTCTCTCTCTCTTTTTTAAAGTTCTACAGTTAATTTGACAACCAAATTGTTCACAGCCACTATTTATATCCACTGTGAAATAAGAACAATGAAAAAAATATGTAACTCCACTTAATCAAACCTCTAAAATGATTTTTTTTTGGTCATTTTTGTAGTGTCAACAAATGTCTGGGCAACAAATATATATGTTTTCACCATATAAATTCTCCACTGCATCAATTTTGTAGCTCATTACAAGATTATAGTTGATACCAACAATGACCCAAGCCTCAGACTGACTTCTTGTTGGAATTTTTGGAAAAGTATATTTCAAAGCAGAAGTAAGCTTACTGCTTTCCTATATGTTGATAAGGCAAAAGGAGTAGATGAAACATACATTATCAGCCAAAATTTTACTTTGGTATCTAATAAATCTCTAAAAATATTTCTACTAAGAATGAATTTACACAAATGAAATATTTGCACATTTTTATTTGGTTTGCAAATCAGAAACAGCAAGTAAGACATTTTAAATATTTTCAGAATGCAAGTACAAATTTTAAAGAAAAAATTGGGTAAACGAGGTATAAAGGGGAAAAATTTGTCTGAAAAAAGATGAATTAATTAAAACATAACAGATTGAATTCAGTTTGTGTGTGCTTCCATTTTTTCAGTTGGTAGCTCAGTAAAAATTAATTATTATAAATACATTTTTAACAGTCATAATATATTATTTCCCACATAATCAGATGATTTTTTTCTCACTGAATTTCCTGAGAGTATTTACCAGGTAAAAGTTGTGTAGTACAACATACCATCAAGTAATCTATAGAACTATACTCAAGGGTCTTTATTTCCATTGCCTCTAACATTTTTTTAAGAAGTTATTATTATGATTGCGTTTATTAGAAAGTGCAATTGGTGGTTTTTACAACTTTTTACTTTTTTTATGCCACCTGGGATTAATGCATAAATATAATCTTTATAAAGAAAACTACTTGAAGTACTAGTCTCATATGGAATAAAATTCATTTCTTGCTGCCTTTCAGTGACAATATTTTAGGTATCAATACTGTTTTATTGGATATAGCTTTGGGTTTGTCCCATTGCATTATCTAGATTACGTTTATATTACATTCTTAACCAAATCATTTCATCACATTTACAAAAGAATTAGAGAACATGATTCTGTTATCTTCCGTATGGGTAAAATAGGGCAGAAAAAAATAGGTACAGGAAGACATACAAATCTCCAAGAATAAATATTTGAGTGGGGATTGCCAATCACTATGCCAGTCGATTTGACCAGCACCCCCAGTTGATGGGAAATACATATTGATGAGATTTCCCATGTTAGCTATACTATGGAGAATCTTTTTTTTTTAATTAAAGATTTTTATTTATTTATTGAGGGAGAAAGAATGATAGAGAGCATGAGAGGGGGGGAAGTCAGCAGGAGAAGCAGACTCCCTGCTGAGCAGGGAGCCCAATGCGGGACTCGATCCTGGGACTCCAGGATCATGATCTGAGCCAAAGGCAGTCGCTTAACCAACTGAACCACCCAGGTGCCCCTACTATGGAGAATCTTAAGTGTTGATTAATCTTGAGGCATCTGTTGTTCCCTCACTTGTTTCAAATCCTAAGACTAATGTATAGCTCAAAAATTGTTTGCTTTCACAACTAGGTTAGATATCTGTAGCTTCCTTATCCATTTATGTAAAAAGGAAAATGCACAGTTAACAGCTATGGGCTGGCCTTAGTTAAGTTTAACAACAGTTTTATTATATAATTCATTGACTGTTCCAATGTGAATTAATTCTGAATATATCTACTATTCAAAATAATCAAGAAAAGAAAACATAGAATAAAAATATTAACCTAGGAGCACAAAGCATGTGAAGTTCTAACTTGAAGGCTATATGAAAATCTAGCATGAATTCAGTGTACAATAGAGAACTAGAAAAACCTGATTAAAAAGTTGTACTGTCTTACATAGATTATAATAAAAGAAAATTAGAAGCCCATTTCACTTAGGCGTTCTGATTCAATTTAATTTACAAACAATGTATTCTGAATTTGACATTGTATTAAATAATAAAACATCATGATCAAGTAACATTTATCCTGGAAATGTAAGGCTCTTTTCCCAACAGAAAACCTAAGGATAGGGGCGCTTGGGTGGCTCAGTCGGTTAAGCGGCTGCCTTCGGCTCAGGTCATGATCCCAAGATCCCAAGACCCTGAGATCGAGCCCCACATTGGGTTCCCTGCTCCGCGGGAAGCCTGTTTCTCCCTCTCCCACTCCCCCTGCTTGTGTTCCCTCTCTCTCTGTGTCTCTCTCTGTCAAATAAATAAATAAAATCTTAAAAAAAAAAAAAGAAAAGAAAACCTAAGGATAAAAGTCAAAAAATCAATTGACAATGCACATATGGTAATCTCAAATGATGTAAATTATTTGATGAATTTAACACTTGTGATTTAAAATATTTACCAAGTAGAGATTGAAAGAAAAATTTTAAATTGTTAATATTTATAAACAAAAAATGACAGTGAACATACTTATTGGAGATATTAGATGCATTTTTTGGGAGCAAGTAAAGAGTGTCCACTACTATTGAATTATTTGCATTGGAGGTATTTGCAATTAAAAAAAAGTAAAACATTGTGAGGCTTACAAGAGGAAGGATGCACTGCCCTTCCTTGTTAAGAGTAGTATCTTAATTAGAAAATCAACACACCCAATGAAACAAATAAAAAAGTTTGGCAAATTTTCCAAATGAAGCAAGAGGTTGCAAATACCAATAGCATATCTTTAATCACCTAGAAAATTTAAATTGTAAAAATATACCTCTAAGTATCAATAAGGACCTTAAGAATGTAATAATTAACTTAGACAAGAATATAGAAGTTTCTTATAAAAAATCAGTTTAGATTCCAGTAAAAGCATTATGATTTGATTTAACAGGGGAATATTCCAAAGACCTGATCTAAATGAGAAAAAACTTTATGAGACACATTACCTCATGGGGAATGGACATTTATTTATCTGGTACCACTCCCCTCTAGCCTTTCTCTCTAATCTAAAAGGAGGGGTGGAGGAGTAAAGAGCTATGAAGACTTGTTAAAGTTAAATCTCCACAGCACAGTCCAGTAAAAGACTGAGAATTAATCATAAGATTGCAGGCTACCTCCCCCACTCCACCAGTGCTTACTCTACTACCACATTAGCAATGTTTTGGGGGATACAGCTGAAAGTGCTGCAAGACACATACTCTTTCTTAGTAGGCTTCCCTTAATAGGTGTCAATAACAGAAAAGTAACTGGAAAATTCTCCAAATACTAGGAAATTAAATAACACATCTGTAAATAATAATGGTGTCGGAGAACTTAACAAATATTTTGAACTAAATGAAACTAAAAATACAACAGGTCTAAATTTGTGGAATGCAGTGAAATCAGTATTAGAAGATTTATAACACCTAAAAATATATTTTGGTAATGAAGAAATATCTGAAATGAATAACCTAAGACCCATCTTAGGCTAAAGAAGTTAAGCCTAAAGCAAGCAAAAGAAAATAAATAATAAAAGAATGAATAAAAATGAAAACAACAACAATAGTGAATATTAACGAAACTAAAATATGTACCTCTCAAGAGATCAATGAAATTTATAAATATCTAACCAGGCTATGCAAAGAAAAAAAAGGAGACACTAAATAATAATTAATATTAGAAATGAAACAGGTCCTGATTACTAATCTCATGGACATTAGGAGGATAATAAAGGATTACTACAAACATCTCTTGGCTCAAATCCAAAAAAGGATAGAAATGAAGGATGTAAATACCAAGTCTTAAAGATATTGAGCAAGTGCATCTTTCATACACTGCTAGAAGTACACATCAACGCATGCACTTGGAAAACTGTTTGGCTGCATATCCACTAAAGACGAACATATAAATACCCATGACCAAGTAAATACAAGTTAGATGTATGGAACATAAATGCATATATTTCTACGCAAATAGATATGTCAAGACTGCACACAGAAGCCATATTTTTAAAAGCCTCGAAGTGCAAATTATGCAAATGTTCATAAGCAATATAATTTATAAATACATTGTTGTATATTCATAAAATGAAAATGAATGAACTACTTCCTGGAGCAACAGCATGAATGGATCTTGCAACCATTATGTTGGGCAAAACTTGCCAGACATTTCTATCTCTGCATTAATTTATTATTCAAAAACAGGCAAAAATAATTAATGGTGATAGTTGAGAGAACAGAGGTTAGTGTAAACAGAGGTTAGTGTAGAAAAGACAATTGGTTGGTAATAAACCATTTTTTGATCTGATGGTATTATACGGAGTGTGTATGTTGTGAAAATTATCATTCTCTTATAGTTAAGATTTGTGCAGTTTTCAACATGTAGTTTATGTATAGTTTAATAACATGTATATAAAAATCATGCATCCATGGGCTAGACAAGATGAATCTTATTTTTTTTATTTTTTAAGATGAATTTTAATAGAAATAAGCTGAGAAAGCTTATCCAAGACTAGAGCTAAACTATTTTGGAAATTTAGGAAATCTCAATCCAATGCAGAAAAGATAAATTATTCTCTGAAGTGTGATGTGACAACTGACTAACCAGTTGGAAAAAATAAAATAAAGTTATATCCATATCCTACATTGCACACTGGGATAAAATCTAATGAACAAAACATTAAATTGATAAATGAAAAAAAGTACTAGAAGAGAATATGTGAGAATTCATCACTTTATCAGGTGGACATTTCAATTAATTTTGTTTAAGTTTGATGATTCAAGAAATAGGGTAGTAGCATATTAGAAGAAAAGAAGCAAACTTTCAAACAATTGAAATAGGCAAAGGTAAATTGCTCTGGGGGACAGGGCCTATCAAAGGATGTGAGGACTGCAAGACTTTTAATATTGCACTCACTGGTCAACTTGGACTTTCATTTTGATATGTGTATTTTACTTAATGGAAATAAAAAGTTCAAATTGCTCTATGGAGATCGTATGGAGGCCACAGAATATGCAACCGTGGAGATAACAATGGAGAATCACAATTCATATTTTGGAATAAAAATGATTTTTTGGATTATTTACTCTTTATTTTAGTCTGGATAAATGTTTAAAACCAGACATAGTGTACAGATCTCAGTTCAGGTGCATATCTGCTCATGTAGTTAATAGCTGTCAGTAGTTGAATTGAGAAAATCTCTGAAATGTTTCTGGGATTAGTAAGAAAGCGAATGGGATAATTTAGCTGTCTTTCAGGAGTTAAGGGAAGTAGAAGGATGATGCGCTCCATACTTCCCCTCTCGTTTATCAGCCAACATAGTGATATGCAATGTGCATTGACGAGATCATTTTGTAAATTAAGTGAATATTTAAATAAGGTGACTCTATTATAGCTTATTCAATTTTAGTGCAGCATACTTTAAAAATACATTTTCATAATGTTTCAATGTAGAATGAATTGCTAGTAAAGTACATATAGATTATCTGTTGATGAACTGTATTTGATATGAGGTTTGATATTTTTAAAAATATATAATGTCCCTTACTATCACTTCTTTCTTAAGGTTGGTAAAATAATTAGATCTGAAAATATTTTTTCCCATTTTATTAAAAAGTAGTCATGTTAGGTGAAGGGATCTTGAAATTCCATTTATTTCTTTGTCTAAATCTACCATAAAACAAATTACTATCATCAGGCTCTTCCAGTTATCTTATTTACCTGACTATTGTGCGTCCTTAACTTGGCACATATTGTGGCTATTGTTTATCTGGATTGCCCTGTTATTTTTTTACCTATTTTATATAACTTTCAACCTGTATTTTATCTATGTTTTTTCAACCTATATTTTAATATCATTTTCACTCTGAAGTTTTCTTAAGAATTATTCTCTTTGGGGCGCCTGGGTGGCTCAGTTGGTTAAGCGACTGCCTTCGGTTCAGGTCATGATCCTGGAGTCCCGGGATCGAGTCCCGCATCGGGCTCCCTGCTCGGCGGGGGGTCTGCTTCTCCCTCTCCCGCTCCCCTGCTTGTGTTCCCTCTCTCACTGTGTCTCTCTCTGTCAAATAAATAAATAAAATCTTAAAAAAAAATAAAATAAAATAAAGAATTATTCTCTTTGATGATTTTGCAAACCACACATTAGTTGTATTAAATACCCATTATGATAGAAGTTAAAATTTAATTACACATATGCTACCATGACTATTTATAAAGTGTGTTTCTCCAGCAAGGGTATATCCTACACAATGGATAAAATATTTCCAAATCCATGTTTTGTAACCTTAATGTTGCCTATCTCCTAGGCATACAGTATTAACAAAATGATTTGCCATTGATTTTTAGAGGATGGATTTATTGCTATACAGAAAAAAAATGCAACATCATGAGAAATTTTTAATATACTTTCATGTAATGTAAAGTGGTATTCCATTATTTGTAGAAGGAAGGTGGTAAATTCCTGAATTTCACTGTAGGCTCAAATAAAGTTTGCAACTGTGACCAGTTCTATGATGATTTGCTAAGGTCTTCTGCATTTAAAAGCTAAAATTCATCTGGTTTAAGGTTAAGCTGACTAGGGCATAAATTTCCAACAGGGGAAAACATGGTTTCAAAGACAAATTTTAAGAGAACATGTGAGTCACCGCACAGAGAACTATCATTCTAAATTACATGCTTTAGTCTGTCTACAACATTTGGGTTTTTTCCTCCTCTTTTTTCCCTTTATTTTCTCCTTTTTAAAAATAAAAACTTGGAGATTTTCTGGCATAAAAGCTAAAAGGAAACAATCAGCTATAAAGGAGACTGAGTTATTGGCAAATACTTCGGCTAAAAATGAAGCTAATGTGAAATAGAATTTGCATTCTAGTCACTGGTGTGGTATATAATCATGTACTGTATGCAGTTAAATGAGTCTGTTGTCTAGCTGTAATGAATATCTACATCCATCCTAACATTTAATGAGGAATAAATGACTTATTATCCATGAATGGCTGTGTCTAAATAGCTCTGCAACAAAAACAGAACATTAAAATGTGTAGCTAAAATAGATCTTAAATGATAATGAACTTACTTAGATTATTAATTAATTTTTAAATCATCATAAGGTTCACTGCTTTAGGATGAAATAAGCACTACACAAAGTTCAAGCACAAGGACAATTTCAAAGTCTGAATTTTAAATTGGATTTAAATACATATGTATGTGTTTGTGTATATGTAGTTATATATGTATATATTTATGTATGTATATTCATTTCATATATACACACCATATACACACAAACACACATTTAAAGGAAAACTGTCCTTTGTAAGACATCTTTGCTACCTTAAAAATAACAGCACATTACTAAATTTACCTACCCAAAAGTGCACTTAATATGTTCACTTATAATGTATAAACCTAATTTTAAAAATTTTAAATGAACATATATAATGTATAAATCTAATTTTTAAAAGGAGAGAATGCCATATTAGAACTATGTTTTTGTTAAGCCTGAAATTCATGCATAATTTTTGAAACAATGAGGGGATTATTTTTTGGTGAAAACTGAGTGTATTTTAGAATATAAGTTTTAAAAAGAACTTACAACTTTATTTTGCATAATGGTCCATTATGTTATTTTACTCAAATAATATAAAATAGATTTTTAAAAAAGATTTATTTATTTATTTGAGAGAGAGAGAGAAGGAGAACACAAGATGTAGAGGGAGAGAGAGAATCTCAAGCAGACTCCCCACTGAGCACAGAGTTTGATGCATGATCGAGCCCAGTCCACTGAGATAATGACCTGAGCAGAAATCAAGAGTCTGAAGCTTAACTGACTGAGACACCCAGGTGCCACTGAAATAGATTTTTAAAAACAACTTAATCTACAGTGCTTTGGGGTGAAAAATTCAAAGGCAGTTTTCTTAATCTGTAAATGGTAAGCATAGCAACTTAAAAAAATTATTTATTTATTTGCAAGAGAGAGACAGAGAGAGAGCGAAAGAGAGAGAGCGCACGTGAGTGGGGGGGGCAGAGGGAGAGGGAGAAGCAGACTCCCTGCTGAGCAGGGAGGCCAACGTGGAGCTCTGGACCAGGAGCCTGAGATCACGACCTGAGCTGAAGGGAGAGGCTTAACCGACTGAGCCACCCAGGTGCCCCAGCACAGCAACTTCTAAAAATAGCTAAACTCAGACATTGTCTAAATCACCCCCCAAAAGTCAAAAAACTACTTACTATTTTATCAATCAACTAGATGTTAATGTATCCATTCCCTTTATTTTACTCCAACAAGATTCCAACTATCTTTATCTCTATCTGAAGTCTTCTCCAAATGACCTGACAAAACCCACATTCTTGCCCTCCAAATGCATTTCTCTCCCTGAAGACAAAGTAATCTATTAAAATAGCATAACGGAGTGTTTCTTCTCCTTCCCCAATCCATTATTTACCATTCAAGTCTTCCCATTGCTTTCTGGGTGAGACCCAGATCCTTTCCTACCTGTTCTACCTCTTCTACAGTATGCTCTCTGTTGCTCTTTTCATCACAGATACACAGTGCTTTTGAAATGTTCTCTTACTGAGCCATGCACCATTTCCTGGAGAACTTTTTGTATCCTGTTATAATCACACTTTAGTTTTTTCTCAATCATCAGTTTTCCAGGGAAAATTACCCTGAACTTGCAAGTCTCTGTTGCATGTGTCCATACATAATCTACACACCTCTCTGAAGAAGTTTCCAGAGTTATTAATTTTATATATATTTGTAACCAGGAAGCAGAGTTTACGCTAAACTGCCGGGCAAATTTATGTAAATTAGAAATTATGACCTGACTCTGTAGAGCATTCTGTGGCAATCAGAATGAGCATTAATCAGCCAATTCTCGCCATACATAGTAGTAATACAATAAATTAATGAGTGACATTTGAGCAAGTGTATCTATAGTTAGCAAATTATCTTAGTTTTCTGACACCTGTTCCTGGATAGGATAGCAATATTGAAAGATGATCTACCAATATCTGTAATATATACTCTAAATTGTTACTATGATTTATTTTATGAGTCAATGACTGAAATACCAGAAATACAGGAAACTGTGCCTTTCAGTAGCTGACCATTTCCAAGATTAATTACATTTGGTCACAAACTTGTCAGACAACTGTATGTTTGGGTTTACTGCAAAGTGATTTCATGCTCTTTCTTTTGTCAAGTGTCATGATTTTAAGTATCTCTAATTTGATGCAAATATTACATGGTGTTTGTGGATGAATTAACATACACTGTATCCCTGCGAAGTGCTAAGATAATGCTAGCAAAACACAAATGACATTTTCCTGTGTTGATACACTTAATGATCAAGGGAAAGTGAACATAAAATTAAACATAAAGCAAAGGCAAATTTTTATGATTATACATGAAGGAAAAATTTGGCCAAAAGGAGAATTAATATTTTGTATATGATGTTTTTTAAAATTGTAATTTTTATTACATATCATGATATTATCATGTTAATTGTTATAGTGGAATGACATCTCAGAAGTAACATTCTTATTTTAAACCCTCAGATCTGAAAAAGATAAAAAATACAAATTACTTTAAATAAATTTAAACTTAAAACAGCTGTGTCATTCGTTTTAGTAAACTGATTTTCCCATAAAATATCCTTGTGTATTTATGAAAATTTGAGAAAGAATCTCTGAAAGTATTTTTTTATTAGAGAAATGATTGAGATTTCTAGAAGAGTCTAGCAGACATAATGCATTTAGACACGACTGGGCTGAATGGAAAGTACATGAGATGTTTCTGGGTTAAGCAATGGTAGAAAGGTGGAATTAAAAGTGTAAGGATATCGTGCATGCCATATTTTTATGAATTTCTAGCTGATAATAATAGCTAATGATAGGCAGAGATTTGAACCAGTGACCCTCACATGAGAATCTCCTTACCTATCCCAATTTTTTTTTTTTTGAGTAAGTCAGTTTTCAAATTAGGTTGAATTTGCATTTTTAAAAATCAAAATGCATTTTAAAATTAAATTATTCATAGGGATATCTGAAAAGCATAATAGATTCTGAAACTGGACTGCTCAACTGGGCCATAAAACAAAAAGTTAAAATAGGAATGGTCATCTAGGAAAAACCCAGGGACCACAATTCAGGAAGAGATGTTTGATGAGCGTAATTGCAAGGCTACTTTAAATTACACAGTGCTGATGGTTACAAATAAAATGCTGGTTTTCAATCAGGAATGGGAAATTATTTGTAATTATTATTTGTACTTCCACATTGTTTTATTCTGATATGCATCATTTGCTAAAATAATTGTCTTAATAATGGGGAATATCTTATACAGTGAAATACAGAAACTTTTAAATTACTACATATCTAAATCCGCCAAAACTTATAAATGACACATATATCATTTATTTGTATTTAATAATGAAAATAATCAAAATACATTAAGATTTAGAGGTAAAAAGAAAACATTCAATTCTAGGGTAAGTGGTTAAACAACAGCAACATATAATTGACATATACTTTTCATTTTTCAAAGTCTTCTAAGGTCTGTGTTTTATTTAATTAATTAATTTAGTTGCTCATTTTTAAAGAAGATATATTTATTTATTTTGAGAGAGAGAAAGAGAGAATCTCAAGCAGACCCTGTGCTGAGTGTGGAGCTCGAGATGGAGCTCCATCTCACACCCTGACATCAAGACCTGAGCCGAAATTAAGAGTCCAAGGCTTAACTGACTGAGCCACCCAGATGCCCCTATTTGTTCATTTTTAAATTTTATTTTTTTGAACCTTTCAAGCAAAGTCTATGTATTTTTTAAAGATTGATTTATTTATTTGAGAGAGAGAGAACGCATACCCACATGTGAGTTGGTGTAGGGGCAGAGGGAGAGAATCTTCAAGCAGACTCCCCACTGAGCCCAGAGCTTGATCTCAAGACCTATGACATCATGACCTAAGCCGAAACCAGGAGTCGGATGCTCAACTGAATGAGCCACCCATTTTGTAACCATGTTTTGATCATTTTCTCCCAGAAACATGTTCAATGAAACAAAGTTGTTTGAATTGATGCCATTTAAGTGTTCTCTAATGAAACTGCATAAATTTAACCCTCTTGAATATTTTGAGATGTACTAGCTAAATTTAGTCATAAAATTTGTTTTCCAAATCAAACAACATTAAACTCAACAGATATCTAGCTTAGGATAAAGTCTTGCCAATTACCAAGTACCCAACGCTTCCCTAGATCTACCTTGGTATTTTATATGCTGTTTACCATCTTGTCTTACCCTAGTCTGTTTTAGCCACCTAACACATTTGTAATTTACACCATCTTTAGATCTCTTGAAAAAGGTGGTGTTTCATAGGGTACCCTTTCTTTTCTCACTTTTCCAACTGAAATGTTACCTTCTCTTTAAGCCTAGGCTTCTTTGGAAGCTACAAGCTTATAACCATTGTCCAATATATGTTAAAATAAGTAATTTAAAAAAGAGAGATGTTAACTAACTAGAAATTAAATAAAACTTGAAAAAAATAAAATAGAAAGAAAAATATGTTGGGTTTTTCCTTTATAAATAATTGTGATATAAAAAGAAAGATATGGATTAAAAAATTTATAACGTTAAAGAAATTTGATGAGAATGAGAAGAAAACCTAACCATGTATATTCAGTGCAATGTTCTAATGACCACTTGAGCCATACAATACATGAAATTGCTTGCTGACAACCTTCATTTGATAGGATGCTTTTTGTGGAATGTACTCTTAAATCTTTGTTAGCGCCATCACTTAACTAGCATTTTGTGCCTAGCAAAAAGAAGTGAAAGTTTAAGTCAGTATATTTGCATTACTTAGAAAAATGCAGAGGAACAGAGCCTGGAAAGGATTTTGTGTGTGTAGACTTTAATCAATTACTCTATCCTTTTTCTAAAAATCATGATTACCTGTGTTTGCTTTTTTATTTTTATTTTATTTTAATTTTTTTAAAGATTTTATTTATTTATTCATGACAAGCAGAGAGACAGAGAGGCAGAGGCAGAGGGAGAAGCACACTCCGCAGGGAGCCTAATGAAGACTTGATCCCAGGACCCTGGGATCATGACCTGAGCAGAAGGCAGATGCTTAATGACTGAGCCACCGAGGTGCCCCCTGTGTTTGCTTTTGAAAATTCTACTTCGATAAAAATCTTCTTGGCCAATGTAATTCATATTTCATACTTAGATGCAATATATTGACTATGATCATGAAGCATTAAAATAAACTTAGATTAAAAATTAAAAAGTTAAGTTTTTAGATTAAAATTATTGTATTAATTTAGATTTTTCCCCAAATGATCTCACCTAAAAAATAACTATTATCTATAAGCTGCTGTAGGTCACAATCATTAGTGGCTTTTAACAATAGACATCAAAATAAGTCCTAGTAAAGGAAACACAGATAATGTCTTCAAAATTTTTCAGTGCTTCATTAAGATATTAATTCTAATTTTATAAAAGCAACAATTTAAATAAATGCCTAAAGTTATAGATATCTGTTCAGTCAGGTGGGTCCTAAAACAGTAAAAACAATGGGAAAAAACGGTGGTGTGAATGTACCTACATTATTAAAAATACAAAGAAACAAAGACAACAGAAAACTATAAAACTTCCATTAACTTTAGTTCCCTTAATATTTATTTATTTATTTTATTTTATTCTTTTTTTTTTAAAGATTTTATTTATTTATTCATGAGAGACAGAGAGAGAGAGAGGCAGAGGGAGAAGCAGGCTCCCAAGGAGCAGGGAGCCCGATGTGGGACTCGATCCCAGGACCCTGGGATCATGACCTGAGCCGAAGGCAGACGCTTAACCATCTGAGCCACCCAGGTGCCCCTAGTTCCCTTAATATTTAATCTACCATTCAAATTTCAAATTATTTGACATTGGGTTCCTAAATTACTTTAGCATATATGCAGGTTTGAACATGGCCGAAAACCTCTACCATGTCTTGGCAATAGAGAAAATTGTCTTTCAGAGGGGAGCCCTAAAAATCATCACGGCTCATTTGTGCTCTTGCCTAATGGTCATTTTTCCCTCAAGAATGCACTGCTGCTTGAAGCCAGTGGAATTAATACCTAGACAAGTTGATTCAGAGGAAATTAATAGATTTAGTGTACTTCTTTCTATAACTTCGTTTGGAGTTAAACATAAGTTTAATGTTTTCTTAGGTCTTGTATTTAGGTTTGTTGCTAGATGTATCAGATAGTTGGCTTATACTGAATCTTCTATGAACTTCCATGTTTTCTATATTTCTGTGATGTTACTTCCATATTCCTGAGGCTTACCAGGGATCTGCTTACTTCTTTTGGGATATTTGAATCATATTGATTTACAAAAAGTCCATTATGAAACAGGGATAATACAGCATAGTGAGCAGAAGTTGGGTTCTGGAGCTACAGTCCTAGTTTTGAATCCTGGGACTACCAAAGAGGGATTATATAACTCTAGTGAAGTACCTTAACTTCTTTTCCTTTAATATCCTCATCTGCAAAGTCGAGCTACTTATGAGACAAAGTCATTACATGAATTAAATTAATTAATTTTCCTAAAACGTAGTAAGCATTCCTGGCATATCTGAACAATCAAAAGTGTATTTATTTTCCATTTTGTTGGAAAAAAAAGATTTTTTTTTTTACAAAACGATGTATTATTTGGTAGAATTTTTATTATTGGTATTTGATATTATCACTTTTATGAACGTACAAAAATCATGCACTAACTTATTTTATAAAATGCAAAGGAGATTTCTACATTCAACAGATATTTTGCCTTCTTACATTTAAGTATTTTATAATTGTGTTCCCACATGAGTTTTAAATTTCTTATATAGTTGTTCACGTATAGCTTAAATCAAGATTAACAGAAGGGTTATGACATAGAAAGCAAGCATTTGGAGATTCTTATTTTGAACATGAGCTCGTTTTAAAGTTAACTTATTTTTTGTGTAATATGTATTTATAGCGTTACTGGGATTTCAATGTTGTTTGCAGTGACACTGGACACTTTTTGCATTAAGTTAGAAATATTTAATAGCAAAGAAGAATATCTTGCATTTTAGTCACAGCTGGGAGGGAGTATAAATAGTAATATTTCTTTCCCTACAAATCATGAGGAGGGGCATTATGTCTTCAACATCGTCTCTAACATTTTTTGTTATTTTAATATAGCACATAAAATTATATTTCTTTTTTTTTTTAAGATTTTATTTATTTATTTGAGACAGACAGAATGAGAGACAGAGAGCATGAGAGGGAGGAGGGTCAGAGGGAGAAGCAGACTCCCTGCCGAGCAGGGAGGCTGATGCGGGACTCGATCCCGGGACTCCAGGATCATGACCTGAGCCGAAGGCAGTCGCTCAACCGACTGAGCCACCCAGGCGCCCTAAAATTATATTTCTTTAGCCTTGTACTTTGGCATCTGTCTGTAGACTTAAAGGACACTGTTGTATTGGTGTATGTGACTTACTTTGATGATCTCACTGACAAATCCCTTTTCTTTCGAAAATTTTTCCAAATTTATTAAGAACCAATTACTGCACAGTAGATATAATCAACTATTTGTATTTTCAAAGTAGGTTTTAATGAATTTATCTGTTCTATACATAATTATTTTGTATATCCAAATAATTAAAAAGAATATCATCTCTTATGGCTTTAACCATATACAGTAATATACTCTAATTGTGTATTAAGGAAAAATTGTTAGGAATGTTTGATGAACCTCTAAAGGTACAGACAGATATCTCTATATATCTATATCTATATGTAATACTGAAACATAACCTGCATTACAAAAATTATATGACTGTAATGCACAACTCCTTATTTTAAAGCCTACTACAACTCTCTGAGAGATTTTTTTTTAATAAAGTCTTTTTGTTCCAGGAAAACTGATTATCATTGCAATATGGGAATTGTATCTGCTGTTATCCCACCTCCTAGATGTTTTTACTTGGCGCCTACTTCCTTTCTGATGTCACACTAAAGAAGATTATATCTAGCAAATTTTTATTTCAATATAGGTTTATTTCTAAATAAGAGTTTAGTTCTTTATTTCTAAAGAAGAGTTCCCAGAGTGAATGTAAAAGAAATGTTCACTCCAATTTGTGTAAAACAAGTAACTCTACCAGAAGTGGACCCAGCTGTGATGAATCTTTTGGAATTGTTTTCTTGACAGCTGCATCAGGAAGATTAGTATCTCCCATATTCCTTTTCTAACTTCTTGAGGAACCAATTCTATCTTTGAAGATCAGGATAGTAGGGATGCATGGCTAGGAGATTTACACTAAAATGTAAATATGGTAGGGCCTTATCTAGCCAGTCATGTCTGCCCTCTCCCTTCTCCTCTTCTCCCCTACTTATCATACTATGTCAAAACACAGAGAATGGACATGGTTCAGAGAGCTTCCAGGTTAGTAAACATACGGAGATCTGGGGGAGAGTGGGGTGCCTGGAGAGCCATGGAAGCCCTGTGCCCTCCCCCATACTTGCCCAGTGTATCTCTTCATCTGGCTGTTGATTTATATCCTTTATCATATCCTTTAGTAAACTGGTAAATATACAACAAACAAACAAACAAAACCAAAACAACAACAAAAAAGGAACAAAGAAACAAAAAAACACACAGAGAATGACCTGCAATTTCTTTAAAACCTCACATGGTTCCACCACTTGTTCCTTAAATTACGTTTATTCCCCTTGCCAGGAAATACTTTTATCCCCAAATTGGTGCATCCTGTGTTCACCTTGTTTTTATAATAAGATAATGATTGATTTCTTCTCAAAATATCAGTGGTATAAGTTATAGCATTATTTATTTACCCAATTTGAAGAATAATACAATTTATGTCGAAAAATAAAATATCCAAGACTCTATGTCCCATCTTTGTTAAATAATTCAACATTATTTAGAGTAAGGAATTTATATTGGAGTGAAAAGTTCTCCAAATCTACAAAAGTATCAGGGGGTGCCTGGGTGGCTCAGTCGTTAAGTGTCTGCCTTCAGCTCAGGTCATGGTCCCAGGGTCCTGGGATCGAGCCCCGCATCGGGATCCCTGCTCGGCGGGAAGCCTGCTTCTCCCTCTCCCGCTCCCCCTGCTTGTGTTCCCTCTCTCGCTGTGTTTCTCTCTGTCAAATAAATAAATAAATAAAATCTTGAAATAAGTAAATAAATAAATAAAATAAAAAGGTATCAATAATGCTTGTGCTTGGAAACATTCTCCTTAATTGCTCCTCCACAATCTCTTTGTCCAGGACTTTCTCTACAGTGTCTTGCCTTCATACAGTGCATGTGACATTTTCAAAACAGAGACTATATTTGCTATTTACAGCAAGAAAGGCAAAAGGTGTAATGACGCCAGATTATCAGACACTGTGTATCACAGGAAAAATTCCTGCTCAACTTCAGAAGGAGAATAAACTTTGGAAACCTAATGTGTGCCATTAATCTAGTCTGAAAAGCAATTAATCCAGCAAGGTTGTAGCAAAGATGGCTACAAACTAGCACAGATAGACATAAACATTGAACTAGTCAGGTGTGAGTTAAGTAAAGAAGAACTAAGAATCTTTTACTGAGAATGCAATAGATCCTCCCATAATAAGAGTAAAAATTATTCCGAAGGTTGTTTCTATATTAGAAAAATAACCAAGAAGAAATACTATATTCTATTGTTAAAGAGAGTCTTCTTACATAAAATACTCTTGTTAAAATGGAGGATTTTTATCAGCCAACCAGTAAGGAAGAACATCATGGTAAAAACCATCTGCATGCACAGTGGTGTTTTTAATATATATTGAAAGCAATTTTCACTCTAATATACAAAATTATTTTAAGGGTAAAGGCTTCTGTGGGTCTTCAAGTAAGTTAAAGATTGTATAGAGGGCGCCTGGGTGGCTCAGTTGGTTAAGCGACTGCCTTCAGCTCAGGTCATGATCCTGGAGTCCCGGGATCGAGTCCCGCATCGGGCTCCCTGCTCGCAGGGAGTCTGCTTCTCCCTCTGACCCTCCCCCCTCTCATGCTCTCTCTCTCTCATTCTCTCTCTCAAATAAATAAATAAAATCTTAAAAAAAAGAGAAGATTGTATAGAAATGGCAGTCATATATAAAAACCCAGTATTTATAAAAATGAAAAAATATATATTCACATGGAAAAATACACCATCCAAAATGTCCATGGGTATCATTGTTGGAATAGTTATGAACTTTTGTAAGTATCAGGGAGAGAAATAATACAGTAGAGTTAAAATTTGTTTAAAATAATTTGGAAGATTAATATATATATTATGTGAGAACAATGTCATGAAATCCAATATGGCTAATGCACAACAGACACTGATCTTGGTGCATACTTACTTTTATAGAGAAATCTCTTCTAACCTTTTTTGTCTTTTTGCTGTCAGTTATCATCAATCAGTTAAACCTTTTAAAGCAAACTACAAGAGAATTCTTAGGTCACCTTTATTTTGTTGCTTTTCAAAAGAAGTATATGAAAAGGACATGTGCTTCTATTGAATGACTGAGCGTCCTGTATATTAAATATATCTTTTAAAGATGCCAGACACTTTCATTGGCATGGAATACCTTACAGTTTGAAAAGGTATGTGAAACTAATTTTATTCTTTTTTCATTAGAAAGCTGACATTGGTGCCTCAGGGACTGAATTTGTCATGAAAAAATTTTTCTGAAATTAGAGAAAGTGAATCTGCGTGTCTGGAAATGAACACTCATCTTGATTAAAATAAAAAGAATACAGCAGCTTTCACTTTCAATCTTTCCTTACTAGAAAAACAGTTTTCACTTAGTGATTTTAAACTCACCTGAGGAATGCATAAAAGACTATTATGAATCAGTTTAGTTCAACTAAGAGTTCCCAAGCATAATTTATAAAAGTACTAGATTCAAACTAAAAATGAAGAGCAGATGGTGATGATAGAATACCCAAACATTTTAAAGGTGACTTTAAAAAATATTGCATGCTTTTATTTTCATATAGAATAAAGCAGCATGAACACATTAATTCAATTTTAATATTCTTTAATTTATAAATTAAAAAAATATAGCATACCTAACACAGAAGCATCATTTTTGAGCAAATAAGCTAAAATCAAATGATTACTTAAAACTAAATGACAGCACAGGAAATAAAATAAAGTAACTCCATGTTGTGTCTATTTTAACATTACACACATTTAGTGTTTATTGTTATTAATGGCATTAATCCCACATTATAATTAATGACTACTAACTATAAGTATAAACATCACACCACCATTAATATTTTTCTTATTCAGTGAGAAGAGCAATGAATCATTTATGCTCAATTACTCTTTTTTTAAATAGCTTTATTAAGGTATAATTATAAGGTGTGATGAAAGGCCACATATATTTAATGTATACAACTTTATGAGTTGAGACATATGCATGCCTCTGTGACACCATGCTCAGTTACTCTTAAAGACTCTATGTACAAACTATATATGAGTTTATAAGCATAAATTGAGCATTATAAATTTCTGTACATGTAATAGATAACCAAAACATGGAAATACCTTACATTGAAAGCAACCTACAAGTTTTTCCAATAGTCATTGAAAATCTATCAGTATTAGAATAATAATGTATCCCAGGGAAATGAGATGTCTTCTGTAGGTGTTGGCTTCCTCAATAGATAAACACTTTGAACCAAATCTTTTTGGCAATCATGTGATTCTATAATTTTACATTTTAAAAATAAAGTTTAAATTAACATGTTTAGGGTAAGAAGCTGGATAAAACTGCATAAAAGATAACTGACGATTGAGGAACATTTATTTCTACCCCATGTTCATGACTTGACACATGCATTGCTATATGTGGTTATGAAACATAAATGTGAACCTCGGAACAAATTATATTTTGTTTTCCTGTTGTAATCAGGATAAAAAGTAGATATGTTTAGTTATAGAGAAGTAAATAATGATATACTCTTGTATACTTAAATTTGTAACTGAAATAAATTCCTGCTACTTTCACAGAGGATTTAAATAAGTGAAGACACTACATATCCAATAAGCAGACAAGCTTTATTTTCAAAGTAAATATAATACATATACCACTAATCAAAAGCTGATTACCTGAATTTCATCAATGGATTAAAATAATAACTTTCTTTATAGATGAATGAAAGTAAGAATCATAGACTGTGCTTCTATTCATGTGGATGCTTAAAAACCCATATTGGATTTTCAGGGCTGGGTGCTTGCCTCTGATCTGGAAATTTTCTCACTCTGAAGTGCATCTATGGATTTATCTTCTAAACTACAGTAGTCCCCAGGTTCCTGGGTATCATAAGAATTAATTCAAGCAAATTATCTCCAGAAATGTTTTTGAGCTGAAGTCAATTTTAGAGACCTCCAGGAAAGAGGTGGATAAAAGGAAGTGGCCCTTGCCTGTCAGTGATATTACCATTAATGCATTAAATAGCACTGGAAATGGTAGTCAGGGTTGGCAAATGATAAACAGGATCAAAATTAGTAGCTAGGAATCAAAACTTAGTTTCTATTTTGTTTTATAGTTAGCATAGATGAAAGAATGAAATATCCATGTCTACAGACATATAAAAGTATATTAATAGTCTTGTTACACTTTTTTATAAGTGAATTTAACTTTACCAAACCTATAATTTAAAATGGCAATTAATGGTTTTATTCACATATAGTCAAATAAATCAAAACAGTTAATAATAAAATGATTACTAATTTTCATACTTTTACAATATAATTCCATATAAGTAATCATTGCTGAATTTTTCTTCTCAGAGTTCAATATTTCTGGCAGTAACTTTTCTTGTTGAATTGATAATTATGTGCTTGTAATGGATTTGTTTTTGGATTTACTGAACTGTATTTCATAGTAACATTACTGCCTTTCATTTACTTATGTTCAGTCACATTTAATCTATAATCAAATTTTTAAAATAAACTACTATGTAGCACTAATCTAATTTGTTAGATAATCAAAATAATAGCAAAATTTTACTTTGTGCAAAAAAATATATTTGTTTAAATATCTAAACATGAGATCATCAAGAACTTCATTTTATAAACAATGGGAGTGAAGCACAAAGAAATAAAATAATCCATAAATGCAGAAGGACACACTGTGAGAAAGATGGAACAAGAATTCAGATTTCTAATTTTTTTTGTTAAGATTTTTTTTATTCACTTGAGAGACAGAGAGAGAGACAAAGAGAGCACAAGCAGGGGGAGAGGCAGAGGGAGAGAGAGAAGCAGACTCCTCGCTGAGCTGGGAGCCAGATTCGCGGCTGGATCCCAGGACCTGGAGATCATGACCTGAGCCGAAGGCGGACGCTTAACCATCTGAGCCATCCAGGTGCCCCAGAGATTTCTAAATTATTAATATGCTTTCTACCAAGTTTTATGTGCCAATGCAGTACACAAAGACATGTCATCATCACACATTAGCTCTATATATGACATCTCTGCATTATGACTACTTACCAACATTAGTTAAAATGGATATTTTCCTCCAGAGCACTTATTTATTTTTCTTTTCCAGGTTCCAATTTAAATTCCAGTTAACATACAGTGTAATATTAGTTTCAGGCAGAGTGCTTATTTATAATTGATTTAAAAATGACTACTTCTGTTACTGTTTATTTAATGTGTAATCATTTATAAGCTGCATAAACCCAAAAAGTACATCCGTCCAAAATTTTTAGATAGTTTGCTTATGGCTATAAGTCAAAGAGAGCTACTGAATGAATGAATTAGCAAGCAACAGTATGAGGAAAAGCAATATTAACCTCTACATGCCTTTTCCATTTGCATTTTGTCACTCTACACCCTCCTGCCTCTATTCCATAAGTAATACACTTTTTTTTTTTTGGTGGTAAGGAAATACTTTCCTTCACTGACATTAAAAAATAATGTCTATTTGGGGACGAGTTTACATAGGTCACAAAGAACTTATGTTCATTAATCCACATGATATTTTATCTGCTTTGGAAATATTTTATACATGGATTTCTCTTTTAACTAAAATATTTTGTTTGTATATATCTCAAGTTTTTCTCAAATTTCTTCTAAATGTTTAAATTATAGATATTGCTCTCTCTTAAATCAGTGCTCAATACAAGTGCCTTCCTTAATACTATCACCCATTTAGCCCCACCTCCCTCCATTAACCCTCAGTTTATTTTCTGTAGTTAAGAATCTGTTTTATGGTTTGCCTCTCTCTTTTTCCCCGCTTAGTTCTTGTTTTTTTTTTTTTTTTTGCTTAAATTGCACATATGAGTGAAATCATATGGTATTTGTCTTTCTCTGACTGACTTACTTTGCTTAGCATAATAAACTCTAGCTCTATCCACATCTTTGCAACTCTAGCTCTATCCACATCTTTGCAAATGGCCAGATTTCATTCTATTACTAGAGTAATATTCTAGTGTGTGTGTGTGTGTGTGTGTGTGTATACCACTTCTTTGTCCATTCATCAGTCAATGGACATTTGGGCTCTTTCCATAGTTTGGCTATTGTTGATAATGCTGCCATAAACATCAGGGTGCATGTGCCCCTTCAAATCAGTATTTTTGTATTCTTTAGGTAAATACCCAGTAGTGCAATTGCTGCATTGTAGGGTAGCTCTATTACCAACTTTTTGAGGAACCTCCATACTGTTTTCCAGAGTGGCTGTGCCAGCCTGCATTCCCACTAACAGCGTAAGAGGGTTCCCCTTTCTCCGCATCCTCGCCAACATTTGTTGTTTCCTGTGTTGTTAATTTTAGCCATCCTGACTGGTGTGAGGTGATATTTCATTGTGGTTTTGATTTGGATTTCCCTGATGATGAGGGATGTGGAGCATCTTTTCATGTGTCTGTTGGCCATCTGTATACCTTTGGAAAAATATCTGTTCATGTCTTCTGCCCATTTCTTAACTGGATTATTTGTTCTTTGGGTGTTGAGTTTGATAAGTTCTTTATATATTTTGGATACTAACCCTTTATAAGATATGCCATTAGCAAATATCTTCACCCATTACCAAGGCTGCCTTTTAGTTTTGTTGATTTTTTTCTTTGCTGTACAGAAGTCTTTATCTTGATGAAGCCCCAATAGTTCATTTTTGCTTTTGTTTCCCTTGCCTTAGGAGATGTATCTAGTAAGAAGTTGCTTCATTGGATGTCAAAGAGGTTGCTGCATGTTTTCTCCTCTAGAATTTTGATGGTTTCCTGTCTCACATTTAGGCCTTTCATCTATTTTGAATTTATTTTTGTGTATGGTATAAGAAAGCACTCCAGTTTCATTCTTCTGCATGTGGCTGTCCAATTTTCCCAACACCATTTGTTGAAGAGACTGTCTTTTTCCCATTGGATATTCCTGCTTTGTCAGAGATTAGTTAACCATATAGTTGTGGGTTCATTTCAGGGTTTTCTATTTTGTTCCATTGATCTATGTGTCTGTTTTTGTTCCAGTACCATACTGTCTTGATGACTACAGCTTTGTAATTCAGCTTAAAGTTTAGAATTGTGATGCCCCCAGCTTCACTTTTCTTTTTCAAAATCACTTTGGCTATTCAGGGTTTTTGTGGTTCCATACAAATTGTAGGATTATTTCTTCTAACTCTGTGAAAAATGTTTGTGTTATTTTGATAGGGATTGCATTGAATGTGTAGATTGCTTCGGGTAGTATAGACATTTTAACCATATTTGTTCTTCCAACCCATGAACATGGGATGTTTTTCCATTTCTTCGTGTCCTCTTCAATTTCTTTAATAAGCATTCTATAGTTTTCAGAGTGCAGATATTATACCTCTTTGGTTGTTTTTTTCCTAGGTATCTTATGGTTTTTGGTGCAATTGTATATGGGATCGATTCCTTGATTTTCTGCTGCTTCATTATTGGTTTATGGAAATGCAACAAATTTCTGTACATTGATTTTATATCCTGTGATTTTACTGAATTCATGTATTAGTTCTAGGAATTTTTTGGTGGAGTCTTTTGGGTTTTCTACATAGAGTATCATGTTGTCTGAAAATAGAGAAAGTTTGACTTCTTCTTTGCTGATTTGGATGCCTTTTATTTCTTTTTGTTGTCTGATTGCTGAGGCTGATGAGAAGACATATTTATAAAATATATTTTACATCAGAAATAATGTTGATTCTGAAAACATTGAATAGATGGTATCATTTCAACTTACTGTGCATTATGTTAACCATTTAACATTAAATATTTGATAATTGTATTTAGATACTTTTAATTTTCTTCATTTTTTTTTTTTTCAAGTACTCTCTATGCCCAATGTGGGGCTGGAACTCATGACCCCAAGATCAGAAGGCACATACTCCACTGATTAAGCTAGTCAGGTGCCCCAAAATATTTTTAATTTTCAACACATAATAACCTTACTGATTTTCTTGTATTTAAACATTAACAATCTTATCTATTATCCTGAAAAGATTTGTGTTCAACATCAATAGTTGAAAAAGTAATTTCAAAGAAACAATTTGATCACAAAATGGTGAAGGACATATGTCAAACTCCAAATTATGGAAACGCTACTTTACAAAAATAGTTAGTAAAAATCATCAAAATCAAATCTGATTAGCTGACCTCAAATAGTGTATAGTTTATTTTTTTTATTAACACTTTGAGCTTGCTATTTATACATATGTATACAAGAATATGGTACTTTATATTAATTTGCCCACAGCATGGTCATAAAACAAAAACCAACAGAAAATAATTTCATTATATTCAATTGAGCATCAAGTTCCCCACTGACTAATAACAATTCAAACTGAATCATATTCAACAGCAAGAATACTAATAAAACAAAATGTTTCAACCACAGATAACACACATTTATTTGTCAGTAAAACAATTTTGGAATAGTTGACTTGTGGATTGTTAATGCCCTTGGTTCTAATATCACTCTCTGGTAAGATAAAGATTATGTAAAATTGCATTTTATTTGTTATTGCATTTAATACAATTTGATAAGCTGTAAATAAAACTGGAAATGCACATATTTGCATTAGTCTTGCATCAAATGCAATGTGGTAAAATCCAGTGCAATTAATTGATATATCTAATTAATTTTAAGTAGACATAATCAGTGTTTCATTACATACACACAGTTTTGAGTGGGAAAAAACACCATTCCCTCATTCAATCAAACTACTGGTTTATTTATTTATTTAATTTATATATACAACTTTTATTTTGGAATAATATTAGATTTAGATTTTAAAACCTCAGTAGGTATCATTGATCATGCTTGGTTATTTTACTAATAATAGGTGTTTTGTGATTATACTTTGAATTTTTAAGAATACATTTAAATTTTTCCTTTGAGTGATAGCAGAATAATGTTCCCCCCAAATGTCCATGTCCTTATACCCTAAACCTGTTAATATGTTACTTTACATGACAAAATGGACTTTGCAGATGTGATTAAATCAAAGATGAGGAAGTTATACTTGATTATAAGAAGAAGGCAGGAAGTTCAGTCAATGTAGAGACCTAACCATGAAAGCAGAGTTTGGAGTCATGAATTTTGAAGATGGAGAAGGGAGTTGTAAGTCAAGGTTTTCAGGTGGCCTCCAAAAGTTGGAAAAGGCAAGGAAATGAATTCTTCTTTAGAGCTTCCAGAAAAAAAAAATGCTTTTGAGATATATGAAGCCCAGAACTGTAAGACAATAAACTTGTATTTTTTCAGGGCACTAAGTTTGTGATCACTTGTTATGGCAGCAATAGGAAACTAATACAGCATCCTTACTGATGGTGTCCTAGGTCAGTATTTTTGGAATTTTCGCCTCTTAAATTTATCGCAAATCCTGTTGCCCCTGCTTTTCTCTAAGGCGAAATTATTAATACAACCTTCCCTTCACTCCTTTCCCTGGTGTTCGATTATGTTCTTGGCATTAAGTATTTCCACTATATCTTGTTGCCTACTTCTTGCCACATTAGGAATATTAATTATTTTCACACATATAATTTTTTTCCCTTATAACCAAGACTTAATCTTGTTTTTTTTTTTTTTTTTCTTTTTGGAAGCGTTTCTAGTTTTCTTTCCCTCATTAAATTTTCATTAATTCTTTAAGATCCATCACAGCAGTCCAAGAAAATTCTCTTTAAGGGCATTGAGCCTTCCTTTAGGGCCCATTGACATTTTAGGTCCTGGTATGGTGTCTGACTCACAGTGGATACATAATATATCTTTTTATTATTTTAAAAAATTTTTATATTTTTTAAAAAATTGATTTAAATTCAATTAATTAACATATAATGTATTATTAGTTTCAGAGGTAGAGGTCAGTGATTCATCAGTCTTATATAATACCCAGTGCTCATTATATCATGTGCCCTCCTTAATGTCCATCACCCAGTAACCCCATCCTCCCATCTCCCTCCCCTCCAGCAACCCTCAGTTTGTTTCCTATGATTAAGAGTCTCTTATGGTTTGTCTCCCTCTCTGATTCTGTCCTGTTTTACTTTTTCCTCTCTCTCCCCATGATCCTCTGTTTTGTTTCTTTAATTCCACATATGAGTGAGATCATATGATAATTGTCTTTCTCTGATTGACTTATTTTGCTTAGCATAATACCCTCTAATTCCATCCACGTTGTTAGCAAATGGCAAGATTTCATTTTTTTTGATGGCTGAGTAGTATTCCATTTGTATATATATGCCGTATCTTCTTTATCCATTTATCTATCAATGGACATCTGGGCTCTTTCCATAGTTTGGCTATTGTAGACATTGCTGCTGTAAACATTGGGGTGCACGTACCCCTTTGGATCCCTACGTTTGTATCTTGGGGGTAAATACCCAGTGGTGCAACTTCTGGTCAGAAGGTAGCTCTATTTTTAACTTTTTGAAGAACCTCCATACTGTTTTCCAGAGTGGCTGTACCAGCCTGTGTTCCCACCAACAGTGTAAGAGGGTTCCCCTTTCTCTGCATCCTCACCAACATTTGGTGTTTCCTGTCTTGTTAATTTTAGCCATTCTAACTGGTGTGACGTGGTATTTCACTGTGGTTTTGATTTGTATTTCCCTGATGCCGAGTGATGTGAAGCATTTTTCATGTGTCTGTTGGCCATTTGGATGTCTTCATTGAAAAAATGTCTGTTCATGCCTTCTGCCCATTTCTTGATTGGATTATTTGGTTTTTCGGTGTTGAGTTTGATAAGCTCTTTATAGATCATAGATATTAACCCTTTATCAGATATGTCATTTGCACATATCTTCTCCCATTCTTCTGGTTGTCTTTGGTTTTGTCTACTGTTTCCTTTGCTGTGCAAAAGATTTTATCTTGATGAAGTCCTAATAGTTCATTTTTGCCTTTGTTTCCCTTGCCTTTGGAGAAGTGTCGGGCAAGAAGTTGCTGCGGCTGAGGTCGAAGAGGTTGCTGCCTTTGTTCTCCTCTAGGATTATGATGGATTCCTATCTCACATTTAGGTCTTTCATCCATTTTGAGTTTATCTTAGTTTATGGTGTAAGGAAATAGTCCAGTTCCATTCTTCTGCATGTAGCTATCCAGTTTTCACAGCAAAATTTGTTGAAGATACTGTCTTTTTTTTTGATTGGACATTCTTTCCTGCTTTATTGAAGATTAGTTGACCATAGAGTTGAGGGTCCATTTTTTGGGCTCTCTATTTTGTTCCATTGATCTATGTGTCTGTTTTTGTGCCAGTACCATACTGTCTTGATGATTACAGCTTTGTAATAGAGCTTGAAGTCTGGAATTATGATGCCACCAGCTTTGCTTTTCTTTTTCAACATTCCTCTGGCTATTTGGGGTCTTTTCTGGTTCCATACAAATGTTAGGATTACTTGTTCCAGCTCTTTGAAAAAAGTTGATGGTATTTTGATAGGGATTGCATTGAATGTATAGATTGCTCTAGGTAGCAATATCTAACAGTATTTGTTCTTCCAGTCCATGAGCATGGAATGTTTTTCCATTTCTTTGTGTCTTCTTTAATTTCTTTCATGAATGTTCTATAGTTTTCTGAGTATAGATCCTTTGCCTCTTTGTTTCTTTTAAATGTGAATTAAAATTATTTTTAAGTTAAAAGTTACTGGGAATTATACATATATAAAATAGTAAGGAATGGAGTTTTCTCTCTTTATACAATAAATATATTTCCAAAAATGTTGTACTATAACTACTTTTCAAGTACCATGCTGGCAGCTAATCAAAATAATGTGAGCATATTTGTTCACATACTATTTGACATGTTCTGGCAACACTTCATACACTTACCTACCGACTATGTGTAGTATCAAAATTATCTCCCTAAAAATAAGATAATATTTGCCATTTCTTTCTCATTTTCTAAAGTGCGCATAGTGGAGTTTACTAGTGGTTACATGACATCAATACCCCAATAGATTAAATATGGAAGCAGATATCAGAATCCAGCTGTCTTCTAATTGTCAGTCATTAAGGAGATTAGGAAAACAATATATAAAATAAGCCTACTTTTCTCATTATTTTTATTGGATTGTAAATTATGGTTATTTTTCTTAAAATGTTGTTTTGTTAGCATACAATGGGTTTATAACTGCAATTTTAAACTGAACAAATAGCTTTAAATGTTCTCAGTTTTAAATTCTTTTTTTTTTTTTTAAGATTTTATTTATTTGACAGAGAGAGAGACAGCGAGAGAGGGAACACAAGCAAGGGGAGTGAGAGAGGGAGAAGCGGGCTTCCCACTGAGCAGGGAGCCCGATGCGGGGCTCGATCCCAGGACCCTGGGATCATGACCTAAGCCAAAGGCAGACGCTTAACCAACTGAGCCACCTAGGCACCCCTAAGTTTTAAATTCTAATACAGTAAATACTGATCTGTATAACTCATCTAAATGAAAACACTTCGGGGTTCTCAATAATTTTTAAGAATTCAAAGGACTCTTGAGACCAAAAAGTTTGAGAACTGCTGACACATGTCAAAGCATATATGTAACACCACTGGACTAATCCTAGCTGCACAGAAGAATCGCCCAGGGAGCTGTTGAAAAACAGTAATGTATCGGCTCCATCCACAGAACTTCTGGTGGATCTTTGAAAATATTTATGTTCAATTATATATTTCTTGTTTGTATAAGCTAAATGTGCTTAGTGGTGCTCCTCGCTGCATAAACATAGTGAAAGTAGATAAAAATAAATTCAGTGTGTATATTCCATTTTATTCAAACCATGCCAAAAATGTTTGAAGAAACTTTGAAAATATAAAATGTAGGGTAGAAGGATTTGCAAGAAAAACTGAATGTTGAAGAGAATGCATAGTTTAAATTATGAAGCTGAGCCAAAAAAACAACAAAAGTGACAAGAAAGGTAGATGAAATAGAGAATCAATTCTGCATTCAACACCTGAGGATAATTGAAATCACTGAGACTGAGTAATGACTTGACATAGTTTTTATGGGTAATGGTTGATAGATTGAATACATTTGAACAAGCTTGAGGATTTTCCCCCTGGTAATATCTGCAATGTTTCTAAAATGGAAAAATCCTGAAGTCACATCATCATTATTGTTATCTGAAGACTTAAACCACTTGAAAATAAAAGTGTGGAATTCAGCTTTAAAGACTATTTGAGTCTTATATGGAGAATTAAAAAACTAACAAGTAGCAGATATAGCCAAAATAATTATATACTTTAGATATTTATTATATTATATATCTGTTGCTAATTTATTCTGTTATTAGTACCTACATATTAATTGCCTTTTTAGTATGCACTGGTAATATTTGTATTCGAGCTACACTCACATTCCTCTTCATAAAAGAGAGTCAAATAGGCTTTTAAAATAATATTTTGCTAAAAATTATTCTCTGACTATCAAATAATATAGTGCCCCCCAACTTGGCAAAATTTAATTTCAGATGTTAATAAAAATAAAAAGTTGTAAAACTTTTATATCTCTTGGTATTTTACTAGATTAACTTTACACCATGAAGAATATTTTAAAATCTAGGTATGACTTTATGTGCCTAGTTTACTATCCACCATTAAAGTTAGTACTGTTAATGCAAATTTATATTTGGATAATGTATATTTTTTTGGTGCAGGAACCATGAAAAAATGAACATGAACAATTATTTAAATCACCAGACCCATCTCTTCATAAAAGGTGTATCTGCAATGCACTTTATCTTTTTTAATAGTCATTTAAAAATTGAGATTATGTTAGACTTATAAAATTACAAAACTAGTATAGAGAGTTCCTGTTAATATTTTATAGAGCTTTCCTGTATTTTAACATTTTACAGAACGATGAAACATTTATCAAATATAAGAAATCATTCTTAGTATAATACTATTAACTAAGATACAGAACTTATTTGGATTCATCACGTTTTCTATTAACGTCTTTTTTTTAAACCACTTTATTGAGGTGTAATTGGCATGTGAAAAGATTCAACTGGATGAGTTTAGGGAAAGTATACACCCACAAAACCATCACCATTATCAGAGCCATGGACATATCTATCACCTCCCAAAGTTTCCCCCCACCCTTACTATTATTATTATTATTACTATTATTGTTTGTATGTGATAAGAACATTTAAAGAACATTTAAACATTTAACATTTAAATACCTACCCTCTTAGCAAATTTTAAGTATACAATTCAGCATTGTTAGCATTAGACACTATGCTGTATAGTGGATCTCCTTGAATTTTCGTGTCTTGCATAACTGAAATTTTGTACACTTAACATTAACTCTCCCAATCCCACCTTCTGCCAGCTCCTGACAACCACCATTCTATTTTCTACTTCTGTGAATTTGACTACTTTAAATACCTCAGATAAGTGGAATCAGACAGTATTTGTCCTTTTGTGACTAGCTTATTTCACTTAGCATGATATCCTCCAGGAAACCTATCAGCCACAATGAAATGGGTACTAAGCAAATTCTGTGCTTGCTGCTTTAAGTTGCTTTTATCAGTTAATCTTACTATTTTAGTACTGTTATTGTGCATCTTCTCATCAAAGAATCTGATCATTTCCTACCATTCAACTTGCTGACATTGTATTTAAATACCCATAACTTTTTACCCCTTTTTTTTTTCCCTAGCTTTGCTAGGAGAATCTTAAAAAAAAATCAGTTCATATGGAATTTCAGTCCAAAACTCTCCAATACCTTCCAAATTCAAAGTAAATACCAAAGTCCTTTGAAAGGCCTGCTATCCTTTCTTATAGGATCTGATTCCCCTTTACCCTTGTGAACTTGCTACATCCTCATTTCTCTCTCCACTCTGGTCTCACAGGTAGGCATCCCAGGTGTTCCAAAAATACATTAGGCAAACTCCTGCTAGTGCATTTACAATTGTTATACCTTCTGCCTATAAATCTTTCCTCCCATATAACCACAACCAGGTAACAATTCTTTCTTTGGTCATTTGCCAAATGAAACTTTCTTCATGATTCTTAGAATATCTAAAATTGTATCCTCCATTCCTATAATCCTCACATGCTTATCCTGTTTTATTTATGTCTTATAATCATCCCCATGTCATATATTATTGTTATTTTTATGTGTATTCCCTAGTAGAATATAAGCTTCATAAGGTAAATATTTTTGGATTATCGGTTCCTTATGTTATGTGTGGCTCCTAAAACAGTGAGCCAGGAATATTTTTTAACTAGATTAATTAAAAATGCATTAGCTTTATTTTGAACTTTACCTTACTATTTATTTGTAGACTAGAAAGTAATGGTGTGTTTCCCTATGCCTTCAATTCCAAAACTATTTTTTTATTTACAACAAAACTCGAAGAAACATTTTTTTGTGCCTTCCAAAAGAAGTTACTATTTTCTCTAATTAATCCTGATCTATATAACTCATCTAAATGAAAACACTTCGGGGTTCTCAATAATTTTTAAGAATTCAAAGGACTCTTGAGACCAAAAAGTTTGGTCTCAATTAATCTCTAATTAATGGTGTTTGGTTTAAGTGATCACTCATGGGGTAATCTTCAAATTATCATCATCAAACTATTTCTTTTAAGTCCCAAGGTTTTAAAATATTCAGTTATAAGCTAAAAGCATATTTGTGTTACTTGCTAAACTTTAAAATATGTAATTTCTATCTTGTTAAAATCTTTTAAAATATATTCATTAACATATTTATATTTAACCATTTTGTAGAAAGAAGAATGCTTAGATAATAAATAAAATAAAATAAATAAAAATAGGCTTTGTGGAGGTGCCAAATATTACAAGGAAACATTGCTGTAGTGTCTCCATTCTAGTAGAGGGTTTGGCAAACTACTGTCCATGGACCAAATCCCGTCTGCCACATGTTTTTTGTTAATAATATTTTGCTGGAACACAGCTTGAGCCATGAGTTTTTGTATTGTCTATGGATGTTTTTGTGTTTTAATAGTAGAGATGAGTCATTGCAACAGAGACATATGGCCTACAAAGCTGAAAGTATTGACCCTATCTGACCCTTTACAGATGAAATTTGCCACTTCTATACTGGTGGATGATGAGGGTTAAATTGTATAAAATGAAAAGGAGTAAAACTCTATGACTACCTTGAAGTTTGTAAAACACTAAAGCTGGTGGTCATAAGCCATATTTGCAAATAGACTGAGACTCCCAAGAGAAACCAATATAGAAAAACATTAAAACTGAGAGTTATCATAAATATTGCATTATATTCTTTGTCAGAAGTAGATCCAAATGCTGTCTCAATGTTGGGATAAACAAATGCAGTAAATATGGATTGTAACAGACAAAAACGTAAGGAAGTATATTACCTTACATAGTCACTGTTTTGTGTCATGGTTTGCTATTTCCCAAGGAGCATGAACATGTGCTACTTAAATATCCCTTCACTATCAGTCCTTAATTTTTTTAAAGTTTCTTTTCAAAGTAAACTAATAGTTAAAAGCATTATGTGCCTAATAAATAATTTTATTGAACATTATTTTCATCCTCATTTTTAAGATTTTTTTTTAGCACTCAGGCTTACCACGTAAGAAAGAAAAATAACAACCCTGGTCCTGTTTGTTTAAAGACAAACTGTAATTTTGGTCACTTTTTGTCTATAGGGGTGGTAAAAGAGGGAGAACTACAGAATGAAGCAAAACAACCAAAAAATTGGAATACCCATACAGTTGACTTCAGTAAAGTATGTGCTATCTAGCTTCTCCCCCTGAGGATAAATAGAAAGGTATGAACAGCACAGACTATGGAAATGCTACTGATGTGTACTACTTATCTCTTTATACAAATCACCAGAAGATGTAAGGTCCTAAGCCAATAATAATCTTATATTAACTCACAGATTTACAACTTTGGTGGTTATTGGTGAAGAAAAGGACCTGCTCTACTCCACATAGCATCACCTGGAGTTATTCAAAAGACAGTAGGGATACAGAGTTATTTGAATGCTCACTCACCTACAGGTCTGATGGTTTGGTGTTGGCTTTTGGTTGGGGCCTCACGAAAGGGCTGTCAGCAAGAACATTTCTGTTCTTGTAGCTGTTTGGCTTCCTCACAGCATGATGATTTGGTTCCAAAAATGAGCATTCTGAGAAAGAACCAGGAAAAGCTACATTGTCTTTTAGCCTCAACAATCATATTTTATCACACCTGCCATAGTTCAGTAGGAAGGTACATATCTTCTACCATTTGGTAGTAGAGTGTCAAAGTTCTAAATAAGAACACAGAAAACTGCAAATGTTGTTGTGACCATTTTTGGAATATAATCTGACACACTGAGGCTAAAACATTATTTTAAGTGTTATTTACGCCACCATTTGCATCCAAAGCTTGTTTACATAAGGAAAACTGAATATGCCTAGCACTATACTGCAGCTTATCAAAAATAATTTTTGAAAAAGAAAACAAGAAGAAACTCATGCAAGGATACCAAAAGTGTTCTAGGCAGCAAATTAATTTCTTTTACTAAATTATAGTATTCAGTCATAATACGGATGAAAAATAAAATGATGCAGAGAGCTTAGTTGTTGATTTTCATACACCATAACCAGTGAATGGTTATGGTATATAAGTTCTTTTGTAGTTGGTGAGGATGTAGCTCATTATTAGCAGATGACTAGCTGCACAAAGACATATCTCAGTAGTATTGGTACCTGCTTCCCTGGCCTTCAATCCCCAATGTAAAGTTCAAGATGCCAAAGATATAGTCTGATTAGGAGCCTATAAGATGAGCCCTTTTGCATTTCACGAATGTTATACAACTTTTAGTCCCTTTTGATGGATGCTGGCTGACCACCAGGGATATGCATATCACACTCCTGAGTAGTTGGGGAAAAACTGGATGAATCAAAGGTCAAGATCCCTTTATATTAGCTCCCTATCAGGTCTGAAGTTACTGAAGTTTATAGTTGTGCTAAAGCTATTTTTACACTATAAACACCACAAAACATTAAAACATAAATTGATTAATTTTTTTTAAAATTCCTTCTCAATTCTAAACATACCTCAGAAAAATGAAAGACTGGACAGAGGAGAGGTGATGAAGCAGGAACTGTTGATGCTTGTAATTTTTTCTTCAAAAGACCAATCACACAGTGACCCCATGTACAAAAACAGAAAGGATGGAGGTTGTACCTTGGAAATAAATTATGGTACATTTTTTTACATGTTCTGTTTGACCTGTAGCAAAGTAGGAAAATCGGTAAAGAGGCTGACCTAGCTACTAAAGAGGCTGACCTAGCTACTAACACGTGCATGGCACCTGAAGCCCTAGGATGTATGAGATCACCCTGGTGTTTGCTCACATCACCAGCTCCTCAATTCCACTAAGAAAGACTATGCCTCTTTTTTTCCAGATACTCTGGTTAATTTTACCAAATCTAGTCATGAAAAACTGATTTTGATCAATATCATAATTTTCCATATGTCACAGGAGTTAAAATGGAATATTTTCCCAAGGAAACCAGTAACATCATGAAGAATTTAAAAATCAATGAATTATTGGAAGAGAAAAGTCACACTGCTGCATGTCTGGGATGTACACGTTAGGGTAGAAAAGAATGAAGCAGGTATTGAATTTTATGAGGATATGGAAGCAGAATAGTGTTTACTACCTGCTTCTGGAGCCAATTTATTCTTTTTACAATGCATATTCTGTAAATCATTATTATGCTCAGCAATACACGACGCACAAATTTGAGGAAGGGAGGTCTTTGCCCTGATACACTAAATTTGAAAAAAAAATTTAGTATTGAAAATGAAATATTTCTCTGAAAGCAGAAAAGTTTTTGTATACTGTCAACCATGTTATTTTTTTTCTGGAGACACAGAAGATATTTCTAGGTATGAATATAAATGTGAATTAAATATATACTGAATTGTAAATAGTTTAAATAATATAAAAGATTGCCAGTTAAAAGCAGGGAAATAATATGACTAATATGCTTTTGCTTGAATGATTTTCACAGCTGAATTATAAGTACAGTAAAATGGCCATATTGTCAGAATATTAACTCCATTTGTGCTGGAGGCAGGACATATTAAATATTTGTTCCACTTACTTTTCAATGTCATGTTCATATCCTTTGTAACTAAAAGGATATTTATGTATTTGTTGGAAGTTTTGTTTATCTAGGTATATGAATTGCTAATTTTGATAGATAAGGAACTGAGGACTGATTCAATTGTGCAAATATTCAGAATTTTTATTAGGGTGCCAAGTATAATAAACTATATATCTACATTTTTTTTATCTGTTTCTGAGGAGGTGATGATTTAAAAAAAAATGAACTGTCACTAAACATTTCAGTTTATCTCCATGATCTCAATGAAATCAAATCATGTAATAAAGGCTGAAACTTCATCTAGCAGCATAATATGCTCCTGTCACCCTTTATTAACATGACAAGGTTTAAGCCATAATTCATGTGTGCAGGTTTGTTTCTCATTATTCATAGGTTTCTTTTGTCCTTAAGATTTTTAACTCAGAAATGATATTCAAATTTAGGACGGTCTGTTAATCTCTGACAATTACACCGAAAGTGTAATTTGTTTGCTGTTGAATAATTTATATTTATAGGAAAAGACCTTTCATTTCTTCCAAATGCTGATTTTTGGGATGTATTCTATATACATACATATATATATATATATATATATATATATATATTACATATATAACATAGTCCATATATATGTTGTATATTATATATGTGTGTGTATATATATCTAGAAACAAAGCAAAATGTCACTACTTTAACATTTATTTTACTTTAGAAAAAATACAAACTTATTTATTTATTTTTTTAAGATTTTATTTTATTTATTTGACACAGAGAGAGAATGGGAGAGAGGGAACACAGCAGGGGGAGTGGGAGAGGGAGAAGCAGGCTTCCCGCGGAGGAGGGAGCCCGATATGGGGCTCGATCCCAGGACCCTGGGATCATGACCTGAGCCGAAGGCAGACGCTTAACGATTGAGCCACACAGGTGCCCCTAAACTTATTTATAATGATGACAATATTCATCTTTTATATATTACATTTTAGATTTTCCTAAGAATATTCAAGATATTTAAGTTCTTGGTTTGAATTATTTGGGGGCCAGTAGTCATAGTCCCATGAAAAATTCCAATGAATCAATATGACATAAATGAAATAAAGCAGTTATTGTTTTTATTAAGATAACATAAAACTATAAAGCAATCTGAAGGAAGACTGACTTATTGGTCATAAATTTCTTAGAAAAAATAAATAAGTGTATCAATGAAAACCTTGTAAAAAGAAACATAGTGAGATGTGACCAATTAGGCCAAATATTAAAATATATTTTTAAAGCCTCAAAGATTAAAAACATGTATACTACAACATGACTAAATTGATGAACAATGAAATAAAATAGAAAGTCCAGAAATTGACTTAAATGAATGTGGAAAGTTACTCTATGACAAAATATCATCTCAAATCAGTGGTCAGCTATGTAGAAAATGCTGAAGATTTTATAAAAATTCTATTAGAAATAAGAAGTGAGATTAGCAATGCTATGGGCTGCAAAATTAATATATTATTTATAAAAACTTATGAATAAAAGCTTTCCTTTCCACCTTCCTTTCTAATCTTTATGTCCTGTAGTCATGTTTCTCATCCAATTTCACTGGCTGGACTCTCCAATACAACGTTGCATAAAAGCAATGAAAGCACATATCCTTGTTTTGTTCCTGAGCTAAAAAAATTCATTCAGTCTTTAATTAAATATAATCTTAGCTTTCGTATTTTTTTCTCATAAATGTACTTAATCATGTTAAGGAAGTTCTCTTCTTTTTCTAATATATTAATAATTGAGAGTTTCATCTTTCACATGATTTTTCTGCATGTATTGAGATAATAGAAAGTTTTTTAAAATTTCCTTTATGTTGTGAATTACCACAATTAATTATTGAATATTAAATCCTGTATTGCTTGAATGAACAGCACTTAATCACAATATATTTTAATCTTTACATTTTACTGCATTCAGTGCCACCTGCATAATTTGTGGGACCTAGTGCAAAATGAAAACATTCAACCCCTTGTTCAAAAAAGCAGGAAAAGGAAAAAAAAAACAGGAAAAGCATGCCTTTAAATGTACAAAATGATACAGCTTTTCTTTTTCTTCTGTATCTTTGTCAATATCCTTACCATTGTGTTTTCTTTCTTTCTTTCTTTCTTTCTTTCTTTCTTTCTTTCTTTCTTTCTTTCTTTCTTTCTTTCTTTCTTTCTTTCTTCCTTTTCTTTCTTTTTCTTCTTTCTTTCCTTTTTTTTCTTTCTTTCTTTCATTGTGTTCTTTAATGTTCTACATGATGAAAAATTAATAATTTAAACTGTTAGCATGACATTTATCATCATACTTATATTGTGTAATACCAGTTTTAAATGCAGACACATGAGCACTTAACTAGTATGCACAATCACCAAAATTGCACACTTCATATTTTGGGGCTCTTATATGTATATGCATTTCATTCTTTTTAATTTTTTTAATATTTTATGTATTTATTTGAGAGAGAGAGAGAATGAGCAGTGGGGAGGGGCAGAGGGAGAGACAAAGAGAGAGAGAAGCAGCTCTCCCCGCTGAGCAGGAAGCCTGATATGGGGCTCTATCCTAGAACCCAGAGATCATGGCCTGAGCCGAAGGCAGACGCTTAACTGACTGAGCCACCCAGGCGTCATAATGCATTTCATTCTTAACAGGAAAAAAAAAAAAAAAAAATGAAAGCAGAAATCTAGCTCAACTATTGCTATTTTACCTCTGTATAATACATACTACCAAAACTCTCTTTGGCTTACTGATGGGTACGAATGAACTGAAACGAAAACGAATCAAAACTATGGGTTATTCCATTTTTCCCTTTCTTTCTATGTCATGGTATTCAGCATAAGTAGTTGGTCAATAGAGAAAAGTTCATATGGAACGTGCAGCCTCTTAGGACCATCAGTGACCTGGCTTATTCAGTCATAGCTATTGATGAAATGAGCATAGAATCCTCATGGCCTCCAAAGCATGATGGTTCAGCAAGATTCAAAGTGAACACAAGGTGAGCCATCATATACCTCAAATTCGCCTTCTCACTGAACTACCCTGCATTTCAGATTCATCAGAATCTGGTGTTTACTGTATATACAAAGGAGGCATCAAAGAAATGCATATTGTGTGTATCTCCTCTGCTCACATGCAAGCTCAATGGTCATGTCAGACTTTGCTTGCAAAACACAATTTCAAAAATAAAATTATTAAGAATTTCAAGATGGTGGTATCAGGGCATTAAGGGCATGATAAATACGGGGTTCTGTGCATCTGTACAAGTCACAGGCCCATGATGTTGACCCTGTTATATGTGTGATGGACATGTTCATATTTTGCAAGCCAAAATTCTGTTAAAAAGAGAAAACAAACATTTATATATTTTGTCCTCCTCTTTTTAAAAATTAAATATATATAAACACATCTTATTCTAGTTATGTTTCTTCAGTTATACATTTTCCTTTTTATGCATTTTATTATTTGAACATCAGTAGGGAATCGATCTTTCACAGACTTAACTAGGTACAGTAATATTATTATTGTTATTACTGCTTATATCATCATTACAACTACTGCCATTTCCAAATATTGGATAGTGAGAGTCACTTAAACTATCTCTTTTGTACTACATCTCTATTTTTTATAACATCTATGTTTTCTAACAACAACAATGTTACCAGATCCAACCTGACATTTTCCTTGCTTCCCGGGGACATGGAAGATCAGTGACATTCAAGGTGTCCCTTTAGGAAACAGTAGTATGAGAGACATATTAAAAATACTAGAGGGGCGCCTGGGTGGCTCAGTTGGTTGGGCGACTGCCTTCGGCTCAGGTCATGATCCTGGAGTCCCGGGATCGAGTCCCGCATCGGGCTCCCTGCTCGGCGGGGAGTCTGCTTCTCCCTCTCCCACTCCCCGTTTGTGTTCCCTCTCTTGCTGTGTCTTTCTCTGTCAAATAAATAAATAAAATCTGTAAAAAAAAAAAAAATACTAGAGATGGGCATGAGAGTGGGTAGTAAGAAAGAGTGCTCTGATACTCTTCAGCCATGAATGATGTGGACTGAATTGGTAGAAATGTCTTATAAAAGATGTGGGCTCATTGATTAGTCCAGTCTATTTTTTTCTCAGAGAATATGTTCTATAATAGTGACAAAGAGATCAATTTGCAAAAATCCTAGACTACAGAAGATTATTATTTTTTTATTTTCCTCAGATTTGGTGGAAAAAAGTGTCATATTTCTTATTTCTTTACCTCTTTTTACTACCACTCCTGAAGTATAAAAGAACTAATTTTGCATTTTAGCCATATATAATTTTTATTTTTGTATAATACATTATCTTCAACTTTTGATGTTTGTATTCTGTTTTGATCTGAATTTATAAGTTGAATCTTTAAATTTAAATAGTTTTGGTTACCCTATTTATACGAAAGGCAAAGTTACAAAAACAAAAACAAAAACAAAAACAAAACACACCTCATTTAATGCCAGATTGACTAGAAACCAAGCTCTTAAAATTCCATAGCCCTATGAAGGAATTAATCCTTTGATTAGCATTCAGAGATAGAGCAGGGTCCCTTTCTGAATCCTAACATAAAGACAAGTATAACTTAGGGTCTAAAAAAGGTACCAAATAACCAGGGACATTTGCTACTTTTTGCTTTCTTGAGAGAGATCCTAAAGGCATTGCTGCATCTGTAACTCCTATCAAGATGTAGAATTTTCTGGTCAGCAGCCTTAAGACTGCTGCTCTTACTTAGGAGTTGTTCATGTTATCTTATTGTGGCTGTGATGTGGAAGTCAGCCAAAAACAGGGTAATAAAAAGGAAAGAGGCAATTATCTAATGAATGAAAGTAACAATATGCACTTGTGACAAGAGGGAAGAAAATTACTGGATGCTTCTCTCAAATAAAGAGATAACATTATGAGTTCAAGGGAAGAGGCAGTAATATATTGCTTTATACCTTATATATATGCACCATAAAGAGAAAATAGTATGATACTAGGGAATGAGAGAATGGGAATTGTAGGGAGTCAGCTTTGGGCATTTTAAGATAACCTCCTTAAAATGATGCACATCTTCTACAAGGACAAGCTTTGCATACCAGATATATATATATCAGAGAACGGAAGATTTAATTCCTTACTAATATCACAATCCTGGGATAATGCCTTCTGAATTCCCTTATTTACATGATTAGGAGGAATGATCTTTTGCAGGTGAACTGTGATGTACATATATATAGGTGAGGTTGGCATTTTAATTACTTCTCACTGGTAGGCATCTCTCTTAATCTTGATAGTTTAAAGGCATTTTTTGTTGTTGTTGTTTTTCCTTTACAATAATAACTAAGTTGTGGGGAAATTCTTAGATACTCTATAAATATGTGGTCCCCACTGTGGTAGAGAGTATATTTTCTAAAGACTGGTACAGCAATGTCTCTGGCCCCAAGGGCTCGTCTACAATGTTCCCTGACTAGGCTCTCATCAATAGGTGAATCTAAAAATTTCCCCTGGATCTGTTTGGGCTTGTAACTACTTTGGTAGACTGGTGGTGATGACACTGTGTGACTTCCAAATCAAAGATGATCTAGCCTTTTCGTGTTTTACCGGAACATGTTCACTTAGAGCGCTGAGCTACAATTTAAGAAGTCGAATCTCCTGAAGCCATCTTGCTGTGAGGAGTTGAAACAGTACAAAAAGACTACAGGTGGTGTCTTTGTTTCTAGGAACTTCTAATAGTGATGGCCTTTCATTTTGATGTTAATTTTCATGTCTCTAATGTTTAATGATGTTGAGCATCTTTCTAAATGCTTAATTGCCCCGTACATCTTCTTTGCTATGTGTCTATGTATATCTTCTGCCCTTATTATTAAGTATTGAGAGCTCTTTATGAGCATCTGAGTATAACTGCATTATCAGATTTAGGAATTGCAAATATCTTTCCCAGTCTAGTATTGCTATTTCATTCTCTTAACAGTCTTTTTCAAAAAGCAGACACTCTCAATTTTGACCATGTCCAATGTGTAAATTCTATTTACTTTTATGGGATGGGCTTCTGGTATTGTAACTAAAAAAAATCTTTTGCCAATCTAAGATTACAAATATTTTTTTTAGGTTTACTTTTACAGGTATATAGTTTTAAGTTTTATATTTAGGACCATGATCCATCATCAGTTAATTTTGTATATAATACAAGGTATGGAGCAAAATTCAATGTTGTTCCAGTGTCATATCTTAAGATTATATACTCTCTTCACTGAATTGCCTTTGCAACTTTGTTGAAAATAAGCAAGTCGGTCTATTTCTGGACTCACTCACATGATCTATTGGGTGATCTGTCTAAGTTGATGACAGTAAGACAGTATCTTGAATACTGCAGTCATGTAGTAATTCCTAAAGGAAGGAAGAGTAATTCCTCCTACTTCCTTTTCAAAATGGTTTTGGTAACTCTAGTGACTTTGCATTTAAATGGTTTTTAGAGTCACGTTTTCATTTTCTACAACCTAGCTGGTATTTTGGTTGTTTTAAATCTATAGGTGGTTTTGAAAAAAACTAGTATCTTAAATTATTGAGTTTTCCAACCATAAAATTGGTAAATCTCTCTATCTAGGTCACACCTAGGTACACATGGGAAGTAGGACAGTCATGTTTAGACATATTTAATGTAAGATAAAATTGCATGTGGCATACATGGTAATTTAATTTGTAATTACAAATAAATAATATGTTAAGTTTTTAAAAATAGAGATCTTAACTAATTTTATTATTAGATCCCATATTCACCTATCCTATCTTGATATCTATTTACATCCAGGTATTTTTCTATGAAATTTATTTTAGGTTTAACAGATTTGAATATTTTGTTCTTTCTTTTCATTTTTATTTTATGTATCTTAATAAAAATTATTCTTAATCTTGGTAGTGTACTTGGTTATACTGAATAGTTGTTCACATGGTCTATTCTTGAAGAGATCAAGGAAAACTCATTGACATCTCATGATACTTTTATTGCCCCAAAGAAACAATTAAATTATAATTTATTTTTTTTTTATGATTTTATTTATTTATATGACAGAGAGAGACACAGTGAGAGAGGGCACACACGCAGGGGGAGTGGGAGAGGGAGAAGCAGGCCTCCTGCAGAGCAAGGAGCCCGATGTGGGGCTTGATCCCAGGACCCTGGGATCATGACCTGAGCCGAAGGCAGACGCTTAATGACTGAGCCACCCAGGTGCCCCTAAATTATAATTTCAATTCAATGGCATTCTAAAATGCACCCACCATAAATAATATATTTTTTAAATCTTCATTTTGTATCCGGTTCTACTGCTTTTCTACATTGCTATAGCCTAGGTAAAAAATAAGGTTTACTATTCTTTAAAATGTAGACAAATTTATGCCAAAGACAAACAAGAGAGGAAAAGGTAGATAAAGAAAAAGAAAACAAATCTCTTCCTTTCTTCTTTTCCCTTGTTTTGAGACATAATTGAAATATAGCATTGTGTAAGTTTAATTTATATAACACATTAATTTGATCCACTTATATATTACACTATGATTACCATAGGTATTTATGGGAATAGATACTATTACTATGACAGTATGTCTATCATACTATGATTACCATCATAGTGTTAGCATTGTTCAGTTTTTTAAAGATTCCACATATAATAATGGATATCATAAAGTATTTGTCTTATTTTGCTTAGCATAATGCCCTCAAGTTGCATTCATGTTGTCACAAATGGCTGGATTTGCAAATTTGGGAATGGTTTTTCTCATGGTTGAATGATATTTCATTGTATATGTATACTACATTTTCTTCATCCAATCTTCCACTGATGGACCCTTAGGTTGTTTCCATAGCTTGGCTACTGTGAATAATGCTACAATGAGCACAGGACTGTAGGTATCTCTCTCTTTTTTTTTTTTTTAAAGATTTTATTTATTTATTTGAGAGAGAGAGTGAGAGACAGAGAGCATGAGAGGGAGGAGGGTCAGAGGGAGAAGCAGACTCCCCGCCGAGCAGGGAGCCCGATGTGGGACTCGATCCCGGGACTCCAGAATCATGACCTGAGCCGAAGGCAGTCGCTTAACCAACTGAGCCACCCAGGCGCCCTGTAGGTATCTCTTTGAATTAGGTATTTTATTTCCTTTGGATATATACCAAAGTAGGATTGGTTCTAATTTAATTTCTTGAGGAACCTCTATAATGTGTCCCATAGCGGGTTATTAATTTACATTTCCACTAACAGTGTATAAGGGTTCCCTTTTCTTCACATCCTTATCTTTTGTTTTTTGATGATAGCCATTCCAGCAGGTGTGAAGTTGTATCTCACTGTGGTTTTGACTTCCATTTCCCTGATGATTAGTGATTTGAACACCTGTTCATGTACATGCTGGCCATTTGTTTGTCTTCTTTAGAAAAAATGTCTACGCAGTCCATCTGTCCATTAAGCATTTGCCTATGTTTTTCTGACCAGTTTTCCACAAAGTGTTGTTTTTTTTTTTTTTTTTTGAGAGAGAGAGAGAAAGAGAAGGGGTGGTGGGGAGAGGCAGATGGAGAGGGAGAGAGAGAAACTTAAGCAGGTTCCATGCCCAGCAGGGAGCCTGACATGGGGCTCGATCTCATGACCCCAAGATCATAACCTGAGGAAAAATCAAGAGTGGGATGCTTAACTGACTGACCCACCCAGGTGCAATCAACAAAGACTTTTTATTCTTGCATTTGAATATCAAAATTAGGGAATCAAAATTTGTTTCTTCTTTGAATGCCAGGAAAAGCAGGTAATTTTCTCCAATTACCTGTTTCCATAATTATCTAATTGTTTCACTCAAAGTTAATGTATGCTTAATTTTTTTAAATGTTATGGTTTATGTTTTACCATAAATTTTATCCAATTATGCTTTAAAATCAGGTCTAAGAAAGTTCTTTGCTAACTATCAGTCTCAGTCCTTAATACTTCTTGATTATATCTTTCAGTTTTTTATGTTCATTTAATCTGCATTTGTTTAAGTTTTAAAATCATATTTATTACATGTTTTGACATAAATAACCTTATAAACTATTGAGCAGATTAGTAATTCACTATAGTATATGTATTAACTAATTTATATTAAACTACTTCTGATATATATAACATGAAAATTATCTTCCTCTCTGATTGCAAATACAAGTTATCTGCTAAGGTTTATCCACTATATAACAATTCCTTGTGGATTTTTTTCAGAACATTTTCATTTACAGGCAAATATATATACAATGTATACATGTACTATACATATGCATATATATACTTACAAATAAATGAAATATTCTATTATACCTTGTATTTGTTAATCTTGTGTCACCACTAACAATAATTTCTGAATATCATAGATATCTAATTTATTTTGTATACAAAATAATATTCCATTTAAAATATATTAAATAAAGTTCCCATTCTGAGAAAGCATTAAGCTGTCTACCTTTTTACGAGGAAAAAAAAATACTGTTTTGAAAATCTCATGTAGACATGTTTGAGTATTTCTATAGGATTAAATTCATAAAAATGGAATTACTACATCAAATTCTATATACTTTTTTTTTTAAATGTAATTAGGTGCTCAGTAATGTAGTACATTTGACTTACCCAAGACTTAAGGATGTCAGATTGTCCCAACCATTATGTGTTTTCCGTATTGCAATGAGAAGCCAAGTATTTTAAGCTACCAGTCCTTCAAATGTGGCCTACGAAACAAAACAAAACAAAACAAAACAAAACAAAATTCCCAAATGTTAAATGGGATTCTTCCGGGTTTGGTGTTTCAACTGAAAACACATAGTTGAAAAAAGCATGTGCTTTCTATCTCCAGTTTTAATATGAGTAACTAAATTGATAAACTGTTTAGTTGATCGGTATCTCCAAAGTGATTTTACCATCCTCAAATCATTATCAAATTTGATATAGAGTAGGTGAGAAATCAATAAAAAAGATATTTTAAGATCCTTGTCATATAATGGCTCTGTGAGGAAGGTGGAATTTCCTCCCCACAACTGTAAGCACAGTGAAGAGGGTGTCGTGTGACCACTGACTTTAGAGGACATAATCTCTGAAATTTTCAACTGACAGGTTCCAAAAGTAAGTGGCTGTCTGGAGCTGACACAGCAAAAGTAAGAGAGAGGGAGAGAAAGAGAGATAGATTTATACCTGTCCTTCCATGGTTTTCAGCATAAGGTTGCTAGAGTTTTCTCAATGCCCAAGTAAATCTGTAGTCTCTGGAATAAACTGCTAGAAAACAGGGGTAGAGGATGCACTGCTAAGAGGAATGGCCATTTAGATAAGACATATCCTGCTGTGAATATTTGCCACTGGGTGAGCACAAGGATTTGAATTAACCAAGGTCACCAAAGAGCTTCCCAGGTGCCAGGAATGGCCAGCAATCCCTGTACCAATGGATGAAAGATGACTCCAAACTTTGCTGTGAAAGTGAGGAGAAGGTAAGGGGGTCAATGCTCAGAGATGAAGACCCTTTCCTCTTCTTTGCTCCCACTTTTATCTGTCCTTCAGGATAATCACAAATCCTTATCACTGTTTCTCAAGCACGTGATGTGTGACAACGGGTCTTACTGAAACTAGGAGGATCTCTTTACGGGAAAGATACATATGCTTATCTGCGTGTTCTACGAGTTCTGCTAAACATAGCCTAGGGGATTGTGCATATATCTCTTAGATCACAGGGTGCTGTTTGGGCTAAGAAAGCTTCAGGAAGGCAACTCCCCGTGGCATTCCTACCTGCAGAGTGGTGACATGGGCCTCGGCATTCCAAAGCCCTATGGCCTTCTCTGAAAACTTCCCTGCCCTCAGCGGCCTCCGTGTTACATTTTAACAAGCCAGGTATTATGGCTGATTTCATGCTCTACATTAACCCCCAATGCCCAGGTGGCAGAAACAGCTTTAGAATTCCTGAAGCCAGATTTAAAGTAAATAAGCTGTGCATATATTTTCCCCTCTTTTCTTCTAAAATAGCTTTCTCCTTGTCCCAACACAAGAGGGGCTCTAAAAGAACTCCTGAGTTCAGGACAGTATGGAATTTCAAAGATAAAAGAAACCAACTATAACCTCTTCCTTTTCCACTATAGTCTCTAATTTATAGTGAGAAAGGATTTTTGAATCACTAATAGACAATATTTGAAAAAATAGTAACTAATTTATTTTTATAGCATTCTTATTTAGTTTTAATGTATGTTCTCAAAGGTAATTAATGTATTACTATGGGAAATATAAATTATGTTGTTCCACTATAAAAAATTAAAAAGCATTTACAATATGCTTAGGTCTGTTTCAAGTACTTTATGCGTTGTGGTGATCAATGAAGAAAGTATGGTCCCAGCTGCTATTTTTCCCTTCCCTGACAGGCCACATTCAATGACAGATTGTTATGAAGTATAAAGACCTGGACATGTCAGGTCACCTAGAGAAAACTTTGAAAGTCTATTCTTGTTCCAAAGTTCCCTCAACTTATCAGTTGAGGTTGTTGCCGGCCTGCATTGCAGCTGAACTACTCCCTTTGGTGCATTTTTACTTCCTCCCCTTTCCTTGCACAGGCATTGATCTTAAGAGTACTTAAAACATCATGCTAGCTAAATTTTATCCCAAAGTCTGCCACTAGAAGAACCCAACGAGCAATACATATTATAATTTGCTTAATATTAAAACAACTCTCTGATTGGGAATTATTTATATTCTCATTTTAAGATAATGAAGTACTTTAAAACAAATAAACATATCTATAGTGCATGTTTCCAAAAAACCTAGAGATTCTTATTTTAAGAAATTTTAAAAAGTACTCTAGAGAGCAGACCTAGTATGGACAATAGCACATTTTTCAATCAAATCAACAGGATACCTATGGAATAAGCAACATTGTTTTTGCCATATAAGACTTCTTATTTCCCTTTCTGATCACTTCTGAAAAAACAAACATCTGTCTGTCATGTTCAAGCATCATGCCTTGACCATTTTTAAAGACTTTAGATCTATCTGCCTTTTTATTTTATGTGTCTTCATAGGACCAAGGTCTTACTTCCCAGCTTTCAAATATTTTCCCTAGTTGATACCCTACTCCTTCTTACTTAAATGCCATCTACTATATTTAAATATCTATATTTTTCAAGATAAGCTATTATCCTGGAGTGATAATGAAATCAAGAAATCCCACTGATATAGCATAGCAAATGATTATTTGTTGATCTGGAAATGTCTCCTGCAGTCTGGTGGTCCTTTACAGACTCATGGATCTAGTCCACATCCATTGTAGAGCACCATCATTTCAAGATGTGGTTTCCAACTCATATTAGTATGGAAAGAGAAAGAAAAGTATCATTCAGCCCAGGAGTCAAGCATGTCATTTCTGTTTAAAGTTCTTTAGGAAGAACTAGGCTCTATCTAAGTGCAAGAGACCTGGGAAACAGCCTCCTGTGTTTCCTATAAGGAAGGAAAAGCACACCAGGTATTGATGAACACTGGCAACGTTCATAATCTCAACCTAGACCAATCTTATGACTAACATGGCCACCTGCTATGACTCTGTGTTTAGAGTCCTCCAGTCACTTTCCAGCCGATAAAAGAATGGAATATGATTACATCAGTCCAAATTCTCCAACTCACCCTAAAGAAAACACCATTTTGAAACTATGGATCCAGAACGCTCACTATTCTGACCTACTTTTTCTGTTATCCATTGGCATCTTAGGTATGTTTGGTAGTATTAAAAATTGTTAGCTCATATTCAAATAGTTGAAAAGAATTCACTTTTTAAAAGTGGTATTGATCTTTGAATGGACCTTACAAAACACCTTTCCATGTCGCTTACCTTCTAATAATCTTTGGAAAATTTCACAGTGTCATAGAAACAAATAGTATTTTGAATATAGTGAGTTCTCAATAGCTACTGGCTTAAGGATTAAATATTACATTGTGTCTTGAAATTACAGTTAAATTGAAGAACATATGTTCCCTTTCCCAGAGACTGGTTAGCTTTTCAATGCTTTTATAATTGTAATTGTGCATTTCAACAATTAGAAATATTTACCATTTGAAAAACTAAAACTAAAGCCACTGATTTATAGTATTGAAATAGTTAATTCAATTTAATACTCCAAGCATATATCAACTATATCCAAAGTACAAAGCACTAAGATTATAAGAATAAAGCAAAATGATTAAAACATATACCTTTTTCTTTTTTTTTCTATATGAGTAGCCTATTAATTATACCTTTTTCTTAAAGATAAAAGATTTCTTACTAAGGCTGCAAGATTATAGAAGAAAACTATCTATAGTGACATGTTAATAATTAACTATACATTTTATACACCTAAACATTAGAAAAATTGAAACAAACACTACATTAAGACTCAAACAGTTGCTTGCTTATTTGATCTAAGCTCTATATAGTCATTGTTCAATGATTGAGTATCTAGGGTAAATATATTAAATCTATGCATCTCAGACATATTAGAATGGCTGATTTATAAGGTCATTTCCTATTCTAAAGAGTTCAATTGTATAATTTCAACAAACCATATGCCTAGCCTTACTGCAAGAGTCATAGACTGAACTGAAACTTTTCTTATGGGTCAGAGGATGCCTTGGGCACATACGCTACATACCAGCAATTCTATTATTGACTCAGCTATAGATCATCTTGATTTGGCATGAAAACTAGCCACTTAATCTTTTCTGCTCTAGTTCCTTCAGTTGAGGATCAAAAAAAAAAATGTTTCTGTTTCATTGTCTTATAGAGAGGACATTTATGTCATGCTGTTAGCTCTAATCACCTATAGAAAAAACTTGGCCAGGGATACATGGCTTCCTGTTTCCCAGCTGTGTTTTCCAACTGTTCCTTCTGCTAAGGTATTTTTACGGTATAGTGGGTAAGTAGTAGAAACCTTATGATGAAAAGAACTAATAATAATATAATACAGGTTAAGCAATTCTCTGACAAACATAAACCTGGAGAAGAAGAAAGAAGTTAGCCAGTGACAGATAACTATATTATAGAAACCAACTGTATTGAAGTAAGTGGTCAGGGAAATAAAAACAGGCCAAAGTCTAGATCTAGGTCTAAATAAGAACCTGATGATAAATAACAAATAAGATTTCAATGTCTGAGTGCTCTACAGCTACCCTCTACTTTACCAGGAATATTAAAGAAAAATTAAGCATGTACAGATTATTTTGATTCATGGGCATATCTTATAGAATGATATTGCTAATATATTTCTGGGGCCAAAAAGTATATACTTTTTGAATAAGAAATTAACAAGAACACTCAAAAATGTTAATGAGCACTTCCTCAAGTATTTGCCCTTACATGATGATATTGGCATTCTATTATTAAAGAAAATCAGTGCAAGGCTTAGAGTTTATTAAACTTTTGTAGAATGTATTTACATCACTTTTACCTCAATGATATCTAACTGGATCTACAAGTACTTAAGGCTATGGTATCAGTCTGGCCAGACATATAATACTGTGGTATTACTGTAGAAATGCACCCCCCACTGGGATACAAAAATATCATAAGGAAGACCAGGGAAAATCCAGGAAAAACCGTGAAGTGGTTTTTGTGGTAGCAAAGAAAGAAGCAACCTAGTGTATTCCAATGAGATGAGACAGGAGCACTTGCTAACCTTGGATGCATGGAAGGAGGGCCCTGTACACCAAGTTCTTGTATCTTATAGTATCTCCCTATAAATTATCCCTCCAGTAGCAATTGAAAAAAAAGAAACAACTTAGTTTCCCAATCCCAGTCTTCACTGATACCCTTCACCACACACACACACACACAAATCCAAAGAGTAAGTCCTACTCAAACAATAGCTCTTTAATTAGGTCCTAATATGTGTGAATAGTTTGCAAAAGGCATGCCAGAAACAAAATTTTAATATGATACAGGAAAGGTTGGTGGGGAAGGACACCAAATTTACAGTGGTAGAGATTTTGCCTAGATTTGTTACTATAGTATGTAATATAAGAACTTTTATTTGGAAAAAATAAAATTTATAGAAAAATTATAACAGCAAGAATATTGCAAAGAATACATAAAAAATACATATAAGCTTTTATCCAGTTCATTACTATTTTATCCACCCATACATGCAGTTTTTAAATTATTTATTTATTTATTTATTTATTTTTGAGAGAGAGAGAGAGGTGGGAGGGACAGAGGGAGAGGGAGAGAGAGAATCTTAAGCAGGCTCTAGATGCAGCGAAGAGTCCCACACCAGGGTTGATTTCATGACTCTGAGATCATCTCTTTATCCGAAATCAAGAGTTGGACGCTTAGTTGACTGAGCCACCCAGGTGCCCCTGGATTCTGTTTTTAAAACAGATTTTAGAGTTTATGGTAAATTGGCTGTAATTTGTGACAATTCTCCACTCTTCCTACCCACTTCCCCAAACCCTTGTATCATGTTCACAATCCTTGCAATGTGTCTTTGCAACAACTCTCATCATTTTTATTTCTCCATCCCATTAATCTGCCTTGGCCTTGCAACTTTTGGCCAATAGAATGTGGCAGGAGTAACAGTACTCAATGACCTGAGCCTAAGACTCATGAGGCATGGCACACTTCTGTTCTTTCATTTGGTCCTATTAGATCATCATGAAAAGATGCTCAGGCTGGTCTGCTGGATGAAGAGATGCATGAAGTGGAGCCAATAGTCTAAGCTGAGGTTATTTTGTATCAGTCAATGGCCAGTTGACTGCCAGACATGTGAGTGTGCCTAAGCCAAACCCAGAACTTCTTTGCCAAACCCAGTCAAGTTCATCAGAAGCATATAGCTGTAGATTCATGAACAGTCAGAAAAACATTCTTGCTTTAAGCCACTAGGTTTTGGGATAGTTTGATTTTTCTTTCTTTCTTTCTTTTTTTTTTTTTAAGATTTTATTTATTTATTTGACAGAGACACAGCGAGAGAGGGAACACAAGCAGCGGGAGTGGGAGAGGGAGAAGAAGGCTTCCCGCTGAGCAGGGAGCCCGATGTGGGGCTCGATTCCAGGACCCTGGGATCACGACCCCAGCTGAAGGCAGATGCCCAACGACTGAGCCACCCAGGCGCCCCAGTTTGATTTTTCTTATTAGTTAAGTGCTCTAGGGAAAAAGTGTTACAAAGGAGGACAGTTAGAAACCTATTATAACAATGGAGGCCAGTGAAGATTTTGGCATGGAGTAAATATTAGAAATGGAAAATAACATATTTGATATATGTTTTGAAAATGAATTCAAGAGGACTTCTGAATGGTTTGAATGTGGATCATGACAAAGATGACTAAATATCACCTAAGACTCCTTTTCTATTTTTCCTTCAGGGCAAAAGATAAGGTATGCTATTTCTTTAATCTTGAAAGTAGCTGACTTTGCTTTGTTGATTATGTTTGTAATATTTTGACTTAAAAACATACTTTGAATTGAGTAGTTAAATAAAACCCCAGATCAAAGTGTTATAAAGTGAAAAAGATATATTTTTTACTCATCAATAAATTTAATATGCTATACATTTGTGATAATCTGAGTTACCCAATGGAAATAATTCTGGAACAATTACTGCTTATTTTAATAAACTCTACTTGGAAAGAAATATGCTATTCTTTATTTTACTTTTAATATGGTGTAAAATTCTTTTCCTATTTTTCAATTTAAATTATTTTCAAAATAAAGTATAGGAAATAATTAAATGAATGTTTAAATAAAGATATTTCCTTATGGTTTTGATGTACAATGCTACAATATTAGAAGCATATTGTAAGCAATAAACTCCTCATTTTCAGCTGCTTTTAAATGTCAGGGATTACTTTCTAAGCTTTTTTTCTATTAAGAAAGCGCAATTACCATTTCACTTTTTTCTTATTGATGAGAATAACAGGAGAATTTATGTGTATAATTTTTTTTCTGCTGTTGTTAACACTATATAAAATGTCATTCATATAGCACATGAACTTTCACGAAGTAGAAAATAAAGTATGAATAAAGCTTTAGGAAATGCCTTTCTAATACATTGAAGAATATCACAATTACCTTTGAAGAGTTAGGAAAATGATAAAGGGTTTTGATGAGCTATTCAATTATAAATTAATCATAACACTGATATAACATTTTACTTTAATGTCCATGATGGTTAATTTTACATATCAGCTTGACTGGGCTATGGAGTAGCAGATACTTAATTAAACATTATTCTGGGTGTGTTTGTGAGGGTGTTTCTGGAGAAGACTAACATTTGAATTGGTGAATTATATAAATCAGATTGTCCTCCACAATGTGGGTGGGCCTCATCCAATCAATTCAAATCTTGAATAGAACAAAAATCAGAATAAGAGAGAATCCACTCTCTCCATCTTTGAGCTGAGACATTGGTCTTTTCTTGCCTTTGGACCAGAAGTTATACCGTCAAATCTTCTTCCTTTAGGCCTTTGTACTCAGACTAGAACTATACCATTTCTTTCCTACCTTGAAGTAAGGGGAAGTATAAAGTGCCAGAAATGCATTCATTTATTCATTCAGCAAAACAGACTGAAGGTCTGTTAGATGCCAGAAAATATACTATATATTATAAAAGAAAATTTTAAAATAATAATAATTTCCTTCCTGAAGTTTATGTTTTGTTAGAGAAAGTTATTTAAAAATATGTTAATAAAATCTGTGATACATGGTTCTAAGAAGATATATTTTTGTTGAGAATGTGGCATTTGAATAAAAACCTGAAAGAGGTGCATAAATGAGCAGTGTAGATATTTGAAGAGGGATCCCTCAGGCTAATGAGAGAGTCGGAATACAGGCCTGAGGGAAGCGCATATCTGCAGTGCATAAGGAATGACTATTAAGTAATGTATCATGTATTGTAGATCATTTTAAAGCTTTTGGTTTTTACTATGAATGAGATGGGAATAGAGTGGAGGATTCTGAGTAGTGATTAGCATGATCTGACCTCTATTTTAACAATGTCCTTTTAGCTTTTGGGTTAGGAATAGATAAAATGGAACACATGTAAAAGCAGGGAGACTGTCTATTGTAATCACCCAAAAGAGTGATGATGATGGCTTTTACTAGGGTGTCAGTCATTGGATGTGTAAGAACTTAGTGGGTTTTAGACATATTTTGAAAGTAGAGAAAGGTTTTGCTCACACCTGAATGTAAGATAAAATGGAATGGGAATACTCAAAGATGTGAGATAAAATGTATGGGGATACTCAAAGATGATTCCAAGTTTCTATAATCTGTGTAACTGGGAAAGTGGATTTGTCATTTACTGTGATCAGAAAGATTGTAGAGAGATCAGGTGTTCTGTATAATACAAGATCTTTTGGACATAAGTTTGATATGTCAAAAACGCTAATAGGAGACATAAAGCAGGCAGTTGGACATATGATTTGGGAACTTATGAGAGTTCTGGCTGGAAATAAATATTTGGAATTTTCTGTGTACAAATGGTATATAAAAAGCTACAAATTAGACAAGATCAGAGAGGCATTAAATTAAGATAGAAAAGATAAGTCTTCAAATAAGTGAATCTGGGACATTTCAATATTAAGAAACAATTAAGGAGGAAACTTTAAAGGAGACCAAGGAGGAGTGGCCAATGAGATAGGAGAAAACCTTGAGGGTATACTGTTCTGAAATCTACATGAAAAAAGTATTTATCTGAAGAAAAGAAAAAAAAAACTGGGTAAATACAAGGAAAACTTAGAAATGATTAGTATGCAAAGTAACTAATATGCTTAGCATCCATGCTGGGAGAATACTGAAGGAGTAAAAGTCTATTTGGAATGGTTCACAAAGTATTGGATGAGAAAAAATTGAGTAGAGATCATTTTTTTCAAGAAATTTTTAAGTTGAAAAAGAAATAGGTGGAGGAGAAAGTGGCATCAAAAGAGAATATTATGAAATTTGTAGGAATCTGCTTTTTTTTTTTTAATGGAAATGATCCAATATATGTGGATAGAATTGTCAATGCAGGTGCAGTGTAGGCAGTGAGTAGTTTCTATTTACCCAGGGGAAGAATTTGCCTTTGTCTGGAGCACAGTTGATTCTTTCTAAGTAAACCAGGTTCTGGGAACTTTCTTATAACTTGAAAAGTAAGAGAAGAGAATGCAGTAGGGAAATATGGTACCTTTTCCAGACATCACTCAGGGTCTTGTTCAGGTATTATATTCTCCTGGAATATATTACAATTTCTAGTGTCCTGTTTATCCATATCTTTCCTAGAAATGGGGAGTGCTGGTATGAACTGGTGGGCTAACAGGACCATGTTTTGTTTTGTTTTGTTTTTTAAGGGTCCGATTTAGTAAGAAGATTAAACATAGTTTGTAGGGGTTCTTTTGATTCTTTTTGTTTCTACAGAGCTTGGGGTATGGAAATTGAGGGTGCTTCCACTAGGGAGACTATCCAGGAAGATTCCTTTTCCCTTTCTTTGCAAGCTGTTTCATTTCCCAGGGGCTGACACAGGGACTAGAGACACTACCTGAAGAATATTTGAGTAAGAGTCCTAGACAAGACCAAACATATAGATATTGAATAAAAAAAATTTCTTGCCTCATTGTTATTATTTGTTGTCAGTAGGCAAATAATATATTAACATATTAATCTTTTAAAAGAATACAAAGGAAGCCTAATTATTTGCTTTGTGGACCTAATATGTCATGCAGTCCAGGAAAAGGATAGTTCATGACATGGTTTAGACCACATTAATATTGGCATTTGGATGCCAAATGTCCTGTTAAGGGGTGCCTGGGTAGCTCAGGTCATGATCCCAGGACTCTGGGATCGAGCCCCTCATCAGGCTGCCTGCTCAGTGGGGAGTCTGCTTCTCCCTCTCCCTCTGCCCTGCTTGTGCTCTCTTTGTCTCTCTCAAATAAATAAATAAAATCTTTAAAAAAAAACCCTGTCATGTTAATAAAGATGATTAGCTTCTCAGTCCCTGGATACTTCCCATATGTGGTCTTTGGGAACTTTTTGCATTTGATGGCTGGGAGCAGAAAGAATTCCAGTGTTTGTAAGCTTCTTTGAAAAATATCATGTCAATATCAACTATTAACATATTTACAATATTTAGGAAGACAATGCAGAAAATTTCAATATCATGTGTTATCAGATTTTATACAAAATTCATTTGTCCCAGGCTCTTTTTGTAAATTAATGATTTGAGAACACTTAGTTCCTTTTGCACAAAAGTCACGTTAACCTATAGATTTAAACATCTTTTGAAATAGCATTAACTATTTTCCTTTCCCTCAGACACTATCTTGATAATTGACAAATTCAGTGATTGTAATCAGGAATAAGTTACTTAGGTGCCAATGAAATATATTGCTATTCAAGCCAATTTTTCATTCTGGCTTCTTATTTTTGATGGTACTACCCCCTTTTTTTTTTTTTTTAAGAATTTGTTTATTTATTTGACAGAGAATGACAGCGAGAGAGGGAACACAAGCAGAGGGAGAGGGAGAGGGAGAGGGAGAAGCAGGCTTCCCGCTGAGCAGGGAGCCCGATGTGGGGCTCGATCCCAGGACCCTGGGATCATGACCTAAGCTGAAGGCAGACACTTAATGACTGAGCCACCCAGGCGCCCCCCTCTTTTTTTTAATCTTCATCCTTTAACTTCATTTCTTCCTGCCTATCTGGACTAAATAAACTCTGTTATCCCTAAGAATATTCAATTATATATATATATATATATATATATATATATATACACACAAATATTTTTAATTATTCCATATGAAAATGAATTTAAAACTGTAAAGTGCGTATCCACATAGAATTCACATATTGGAATATAAAAATAACTTTAATATTTAAAACAACTCAACCCAACATTTGCAATCGTAAAGGAAAATGGAAGAAAAAAGAGCAATTGTCTTTTGATTTTATACCACCATTTGTTCTATTTTCCTGTGGAGAATTCATATAGAAGTACAAGGACAACAAATTGTCAAGTTCAAATAAAAATTTATACCTTGAGATAAAAACAAGAGACACAAGAAAACAACATAGATCTTTTCAACAGAAGCCCTCCTGTTGCACTTGTTGTAGATAGTGATGCTACGTGGTACAAAGGTCCTATGAATTAATTACTCTCTTGACACATTGTTAGGAACCTATTGCCAGCCTTCTTCCTTACAGAAAGCCTTTGATGTTTGGAAAAATAGGGAGCAGATTGTATTTTACCTTCATTTTACAACTCTGAGGCAACTCTAAACAAAATGGATTTTTTGCCCTTCCATTGTTTTACATGGTATACTATGAAATGAAATATTTTGGGGGTAAAATTCTTATTCTCCTAATTACTTAATACACTTCGTCATCTTAATTTCTGTCTTATTATCAAAACCACTATCATGGGAGCAACTAGGTGGCTCAATCGGCTAAGTGTCCAACTCTTAATTTTGCATCAGGTCATGATCTCGGGGTTGTGAGATCAAGCCCCATGATGGGCTCAGTGCTCAGCAAGGAGCTTGTCCCTCTCCCTCTGTCCTCTCCCTCCCCACCCCCCACTGCCTGAGTGCTCTCTCTCTCTCTCAAAACTAAATAAATAAAATCTTAGGGAAAAAACCACCATTATATTTCTATATTTTCAAATTGAAATCTTGGTTTCAGTTCTGATTCATACATCACTACCTTTGTTCAAAAAATCCCCAATGCTTTAAGAGTGAAACTCTTAACTATTAACTATTATTTTAACCATCACATCATATTGTTTTCTATGACCAAAATCATTTCTATACTGTTATTTTTTTCTACTTGTATCATTTAATTAATTGATCTTGGATTCATATTATCAATTCAGATGTGAGTTTTCAACTATTGAGAGTGATTTTGAAATCACATTAATCTCCTATTCAAAAAGGTCAAGAACTCACCATGCACTGTCCAAAATCCATTACAATAAAGTATACTATATAGTATAGAATAATACAGTATGATATAATATATAGTATAATAATCATAAATTATAGTAATTATAAAATAAAATAGTATGACAGAGTTCCTGTATAATTTATCAAGCGTATCAATAATCCAAATGGGCTTTATTTAGTAATAAAAAAAACATTCAAATTGTATCATAAGGCAATCCTTAGCTCTCTTCTCTAAAAAGAGACTCATTTAAAAACAAATTATTGATACAAGTTGAAAATAAAAGTGTGGACAAGGATACACACACACACACACACGAGAAAGGAAATACTAATGGAATAAAAAATTAAGAAAGTAGGGATCATAATATGAATATAAAAAAGAAGAATCCCACCAAAAAACATTAATAAGAGGGGTGCTTGGGTGGCTCAATTTGGTTAGGTGTCTGACTCTTGATTTCAGCTCAGGTCATGATCTCAGGGTTGTGAGATTTAGTCCTGTGTGGGGCTCTGTACTGGGTGTGGAGCCTGCTTAAATTCTTTCTCCTCCTCTCCTTCTGCCCCTCCCTCCTGCTCCTGCACTCCACCCCCCCTCAAAAACAAAACAAAACAAAAATTAATGAGAAATATTTTTAGTGCTAAAAGATAAAACAAAACAAAACAAAAAAAACAAAACCCCACATGAATAGCTATTCTTCTAATAACATAGCAAATACCTATGTAAAGCAAACTGTAGAAAGTAAGTAGATATAAATTATTTAAAAACATCGAAAATAGAACACATTAACACACAATAGTTAAAATCAGGGCACATAGACAAAGAATAGATAAGATTTTAAAAGATTTAAAAAGTTAATATGGTAAAAGTTTAAATACAAAATTTATAATCTATAATACACTCATAAAAACATACAATCAAAATTGAGCATTTGGAAAGAGGGCAGTGATCTGAGAGAAGACAACAAATAGATCCATTACTCAAACAATACAAAATAAGAAACTTCAAATTGATCATAGCTATAAATGTAAAATATAATCATATAAGCACTAGAGAAAAAATATGGGTAGAATCCTTTGTATTTTTTTGTAACCTTTGTATAGAGGAAGGTTTTCTAATTATAACTGAAAATTAAGATGCAATAATGGAACAGATTGATAAATCTAACTAAAAATGTGGGAAAACATTTATAAAATATATCATAAGCTATAAAGGGCTAAGTACATAATAAGTAAAAGACTAAAAATTGAGGATATAAAGACCAAAAAAAAATATGAGAGAAAAATAGGAGAAACATATGAACACATATTACACAAAAAAAGATAAAAGATGGTTCTTAAATACAGAAAAATAATTCAAATTCAGTTATAACAAGAGAAATGTATATGTAAACATACACAGATACAATTTTGTAAACCTTGGATTGCCCCAAATTCCAATATTCTTCAATATACTGTTAATGAAGCTATTGGAAACAGGCATTTTACATGGATTACTGGTAGGAGGAAAAAAAGATCCAATCCCTACAAAGATGACTTTAGCACATCTGTAAATCTTATGTTTTCCCTTTATCCTCTCACAGAGCAATCCTACTTTAAGGAATTTACCTTGGAAATAGATCTCTGATATCATGAAAATACACATACAAAAGGTTGTACATTGAGAGTAATTATGAAATATTGGGAACATTATAAGCATTCTAGATTTTGTGTATGAAGGATTTTTTGTCCACTTATTTTCTGTCATGAAAAACTGGGCACTAATGAAACCGGTATTAACAAGGGTGGAGGAGCATGTGAGAGAGGGATAAGAACAAATAATGCCAAACTGAGAGTAAATGGAGCAAATAAATCAAAGGGTATTTCAGGTGAATAGACTAAAAAATATAACAAGAATAATAAAAATAATCTGTCCAACATTTGAAGATAGTACTTTAACTATAAACCCTCAGCTAAAACACATGTACAAACACACACAGGTGCACCTACTGAAAGCTTGGTATTTCTGAGATAATGATAGGAGTTTAGTAATTTTTTAAAACCGTAGTCTGTAATTTGTAAGATTGAGCAATAAAAATATATTATTGCTTAGAACTGGGTTCCTCACTGGGGAAGAAGGGAAATATCAATCAAGAAGACAAGGAAGAACAATGTAGGATTAGAATGAATTCAAAAGTATAAATATAACTCCTGATGTTTATGTATATACATTATTTCTGATATATGTATATATAAACATATCTATTAGAATACATCCTCATATATTTCAGAGTATACATGTGTATGTGTGTGTGTATACCTTTCTAGCATAAAGTTGAGAAACAAAACCAATGAGTTAAAAAATTTCCGCAGACTCACATAGCTGGCAAATATTAAAGGTAATATTTAAAATCCAGCACATGCTTAAAAAGTAGTCAGCTGATTATAATGTAGTCAGAGTTTAGGCATTACAGATGTATATTAATTTTCATTATGCAAAATGTGCACATTGTTGCCTACCAGTTAAAATAGAAACTAAAAGTTGCATTCATAATATCGAAACTATGTTTGTCAATATCTGTTAAAAAAATAATTGTAGTCTTCTAAAAGTAAAAGAAAAAAAAAAGTAAAAAAAAAAAAACAAATTCCAGCACAAATTAAAAAGTATACGGTCTGAATCATTTATAGATTGCTTTTCCAAAAAAAAAAAAGTTAAAGTAAAAAGGAAATTGATAAAATTATGATAGCCAAAGACAATTTTAAAATGTATATTCCTAATATTTGACAAAGGAAATGTGCCCAAAACAATAACCAGAACATAACTGATATACTTGATAAACAAATTCCAGCACAAGTTCAAAGTATATGGTCTGAATCATTTATAGATTGCTTTTCCAAAAAAAAAAGTTAAAGTAAAAAGGAAATTGATAAAATTATGATAGCCAAAGACAATTTAAAAATGTATATTCCTAATATTTGACAAAGGAAATGCACCCAAAACAATAATCGGAACATAACTGATATACTTGATAAACATAACTGACAAACATGATAAACTGATATACTTGTCAGATAATTTGATCTGACAAATTATACATACTATATACCATGAAATATAAAGCATCCATGGGACATTTAAACATGATCATGTTATTTCACCAAGACATCTTCAATAGATCAAAATTTATAGTACACGGTTTATGAAGTCATGTCACAAAATGCAGATTTTAAAAATAAAAATTTAACTATAATTTTTAAACTTATTTTAAAGATTAAATTACATTAAACTAAAATTAATTAATTAATTAAAAATTGATACAGCTTACAGCAAAATCTCTTTGTCTCTAAATATTATTGGCCATTTGGGGATGAGCCATTTGGAGAACAATTTATCATGTCAATGGACATCAAAAGAAAGCTGGACTAGCAATCCTTATATCAGACAAACTAGATTTTAAACCAAAGACTGTAATAAGAGATGAAGAAGAACACTATATCATAATAAAGGGGTGTATCCAACAAGAAGATATCTAACAATTATAAATATTTATGCCCCAACTTGGGAGAACCCAAATATATAAAACAATTAATAACAAATATAAAGGAACTCATTGATAATACAATAATAGTAGGGGACATTAACACCCCATTCACAGCAATGGACAGATCATCTAAGCAGAAAAGCAACAAAGAAACAATGGCTTTGATGGACTTAACAGATATATTCAGAGTATTTCATCCTAAAGCAGTAGAATACACATTGCTTTTCAAGTGCACGTGGGACATTCTCCAGCACAGATCACATACTGGGTCACAAATCAGGCCTCAACCAGTACAAAAAGATTATGATCATGTCATGTATATTTTCAGACCACAATGCTATGAAACTGAAGTCAACCATAAGAAAACATTTGGAAAGACCACAAATACAAGGAGGTTAAAGAACATCTTACTATAGAATGAATGGAGATTATTAAAGAAGAAATAAAAAATACATGGAAACAAATGAAAATGAAAACACGATGGCCCAAAATCTTTGGATGCAGAAAAAGTTGTTATAAGAGGGAAGTATTTTGCAATGCAAGCCTACCTCAAGAAGCAAGAAAAATCTCAAATATGCAACCTATGCTTAAACCTAAAGGAGCTAGAAAAAGAACAACAAATGAAGCCTAAAGCCAGCAGAAGGGAAATAATAAAGATTAGAACAGAAATAAATGATATAGAAACAAACAAACAAAATTCAGTAGAACAGAGAGATGAAACTAGGAGCTGGTTATTTGAAAAAATTAATAAAATTGATAAACCTCTAGCCAGACTTATCAAAAAGAAAACAGAGGGCGCCTGGGTGGCTCAGTTGGTTAAGCAACTGCCTTCGACTCAGGTCATGATCCTGGAGTCCCGGGATCGAGTCCCGCATCGGGCTCCCTGCTCAGCAGGGGGTCTGCTTCTCCCTCTGACCCTCTTCCTTCTCGTGCTGTCTCTCATTCTCTCTCTCAAATAAATAAATAAAATCTTTAAAAAAAAAAAGAAAACAGAAAGGACCCAAATAAATAAAATCATGAATGAGAGAGGAAAGATCACAACCGACACCACAGAAATACAAGCAATTATAAGAGAATATTGTGAAAAATTATATGCCAATAAATTAGGCAATCTGGAAAAAATTGATAAATTCCCAGAAACACATAAACTACCAAACTGAAACAGGAAGAAATAGAAAACTTGAACAGACTGATGACCAGTAAAGAAATTGAATCAGTAATCAAAAATCTCCTACCAAACAAAAGTCCAGGGCCAAGTAGCTTGCTAGGAGAGTTCTACCAAACATTTAAAGAAGAGTTAGTACACCTATTCTTCTCAAACTGTTCCAAAATTAGAAATGGAAGGAAAACTTCCAAACTCATTCTGTGAGGCCAGCATTAACTTGATTCCAAAACTAGACAAAGACTCCACTGAAGAGGAGAATTATAGGCCAATATCCCTGATGAACATGGATACAAAAATTCTCAACAAAATTCTAGTGAATCAAATCCAACAGTACAGTAAAAGAATCATTCACCACAATCAAGTGGGATTTATCCCTGGACTGCAAGGGTGGTTTAATATTTGCAAATCAATCAACATGATACACCACATTAATAAAAGAAAGATTAAGAACCATATGATCCTCTTAATAGATGCATAAAAAGCATTTGACAAACTATAGTATCCATTCTTTTTTTTTTTTTTTAAGATTTTATTTATTTATTTGAGAGAGAGAGAATGAGAGAGAGCACGAGAGGGAAGAGGGTCAGAGGGAGAACAGACCCCCGCTGAGCAGGGAGCCCGATGCGGGACTCGATCCCGGGACTCCAGGATCATGACCTGAGCCGAAGGCAGTCGCTTAACCAACTGAGCCACCCAGGCGCCCCCTATAGTATCCATTCTTGATAAAAACCCTCAACAAAGTAGGGATAGAGGGAACATAACTCAACACCATAAAGGTCATATACTAATATCATCGCAGCTAATCTTATCAACAAATATCATCCTCAATGTGGAAAAACTGAGTGCTTTTCCTCTATGGTCAGGAACAAGACAGGGATGTCCACTCTCACCATTGCTATTTAACATATACTGGAAGTCCTAGCCTTGGCAATCAGACAAAAAAAAAAAAAAAAGAAAGAAAGAAAAAAGAAAAGGCATCCAAATCAGCAAGGAAGAAATCAAACTTTCACTCTTCCCAGATGACATGATATTCTATGTAGAAAACTCAAAAGACTCCACCAAAATTTTGCTAGAATTGATATACAAATTCGGTAAAGTCACAGGTTACAAAATCAAATTACAGAAATCGGTTGCATTTCTATACACCCATAATGAAGCAGGAGAAAAAGAAATCAAGGACTCAATCTCATTTACAATTGCACCAAAAACCATAAGATACCTAGGAATAAACCTAAGCAGAGGTAAAAATCTGTACTCTGAAAACTATAGAACTCTTACGAAAGAAACTGAAGATGACACAAAGAAATGGAAAAACATTCCATACTCATAGATTGGAAGAACACATATTGTAAAAATGTCTATACTACCCAAAACAATCTACACATTTAATGCAATCCCTATAAAAATACCAGTAGCATTATTCACAGAGCTAGAATAAACAATCCAAAAATTTGTATAGAACTGCAAAAGATCCCTATTAAGCAATCTTGAAAAAGAAAAGTGAATCTGGAGGCATCACAATTCCAGACTTCAAGCTGAATTACAAAGCTGCAGTCATCAAGACAGTAAGGTACTGGCACAAAAATAGACACATAGATCAATGGGACAGAATAGAAAACCCAGAAATGGACCCCCAACTATATGGTCAACTAATCTTCGACAAAGCAGGAAAGAATATCCAATAGGAAAAAGATAGTCTCTTCAACAAATGGTGTTGGGAAGACTGGACAGCCACATGCAAAAGAATGGAACTGGATCACTTTCTTATACCACATACGAAACTTAAATTCAAAATGGATGAAAGATCTAAATATGAGACAGTAAACCATTGAAATCCTAGAGGAGAACACAGGCAGTAACCTCTTTGACATCTGCTGTAGCAACTTCTTACTAGCATAGTAGTATGCTGGAAGCATACTTCTTTCCCAGAGGAAAGGTAAACAAAAGCAAAAATGAACTATTGGGACTTCATCAAAGGGTTTGAATCCTTGACTACATCTGCCTTCAGAGGTCATGAACCAATCTGAAGAGGAATGCAGCATTCTCTATGAGGTTTTTGTACTTACCCATGGTTGAGCCTGAAAAATCATCCATAGGCTTTCAACCAGAAGCCATACTCCTCAGTCAGACCAGAATTTTGTTCCTTACAGTTTTAGCTGACTAGTTTAAGGCAGTGCATGGATGTGAGTGTGTGTGTGCCCCCCACCCTACGTCTAAACAAAAACAGTTCATGATGGGTATAGATGGTGGAAAATTCCATTTTTATATTTACTTGTTTAAACATTCTAATTTTGTCTATTAAATTGATATTACTAAGCAATATTGCACTAATAAGAGTTGGGGAAAATGTGAAATAAAGATAAATAGAGCCAGTAAAAATTTAATGTTTGTTTAAAATAATGATGACATGAAACCATTTTATAATACCACAGAAGACAATAAAATTGTTCACTATCTCTGAAATTAAAAGTAATGAACCTGCTTAATGAAGAGCAATTGTCTAAGGGAATTTAGATCAAAGAAGTAAGTGTACTTAAAAAATAAGACTTCTCTTTGTTCGAAGAAAACACAAATACAATTTGTCTACATATTCTTGAATACAGAAAAATGCTTTTCAACAGTCTGCATATTTTAAGATTGTTAACAGAAACACATTTAGAAACATGAAATGCATTTCAGAGTGCATAGACTCCATTTAAATTATTTTTTTCAATAATACTCTGACTTCCATAATTGAAATATGAGCTCATACTCTGTACTTTTTGTATACATAATATGTTCCACAAAAACTTAACAAATACAGAAATATGTGATTGCAAAAACATTATTAAAATGGTTTAATATATTGTAGGACAAAAAGCCTAGATGTGTGTGTGAGTTTTCTATTGATTTGTCATACGTGATGAAGAAAAGTTCTGCTTAAAACTTGTAATATACACAAAGGCTAGATTGCTGCAAGTCCATAAATCTGCTTGAACCTAAAGGACTCATCTTTGGGAGAAGCACATGTGGCTTCATGCCCCAATGAATGACATCATTCAGTAATGACCAATCACAAAAGAGACTTTTCAATCACCTTCTGTAACTAATCAAATTGTATTTTTCTGAATCCAACCTTATTTAGAATGGAATTCCTCTTTTCTGCATTATAACTACCCTTCAGACTACACATGCAGAAAGACTCATTCTACTTATTCTAGTATGATACGGGGTCTTTTGACCTAATAAACTAATAAACTCAGTCTTGATTTAAATGATTATTTTGGCTTTGATGACTTTTCAACATTTTCCTACTAAGAAGACATGATTTCAATGAATTTTACATGCTTCCTACACCATAATATTAAATAAATGTCAATTTGAAAATCTTTTCAGCATACATATGATATTTTTCCTTTTGAGACTCCAACTCTCTTTCCTATTTTATTTTTGTTTATACATTGATTTTTCTGTCTCTTGTCATAAGGCATTCGGAAGCTGTCTCTGTCTCCCTAAGCTCAAGTGGCTAGATCATCCCGTTCTTCACCCCATGCAGACAGGGTGTGACTAAGTAATGTGGGTACCTTTTTCTCTTCACAATTGTTAATTTGGGGAATCTTTGAAGCCATCATGTGGGGAATTTAGGGACTTGAGTTGAAGTTATACATTTCAGTGAATATATAAAAATCCTGTACCATTGGGTACATTGATCTTATTTGACTAACTGATTTGACTGTGGTTGCTACTGTCTATATCTCTGGAATTTTCTCGGCTCATTACCTCCTACCCCTAACACTTTCCAAACAGATTTTTCAATTTACTTTCAATTGGTTTTAATTAATTGTCTCCATGCCTTTTTAAAAATTTTTATTGTTATGTTAATCCCCATACATTACATCATTAGTTTTTTTGATGTAGTGTTCCATGATTCATTGTTTGTGCATAACACCCAGTGCTCCATACAGAACGTGCCCTCCTCAATACCCACCACCAGGCTAACCCATCCTCCCACCCCCCTCCCCTCTAGAGCCCTCAGTTTGTTTTTCAGAGTCCATCGTCTCTCATGGTTCGTCTCCCCCTCCGATTTCCCTCCCTTCATTCTTCCCCTCCTGCTATCTTCTTCTCTTTTTCTTTTTTTTTTCTTAACATATAACGTATTATTTGTTTCAGAGGTGCAGCTCTGTGATTCAACAGTCTTGCACAGTTCTCCATGCTTTTTAAAAAATATCTGAGATCATATCATATCATTTGCAATTTATAATCTTGCCTGGTAGATAAATTGCTATTAAACAGTGGGTTGTAGGGGCAAAAAAAAAAAACCCAAAAAACAAAAAAAACAAAACTGTGGTGGAAAGTGGGGGACTGAGAAATAACTAAATCGCTCAGATTAGGCAGAAGTCTATAAACACCTATTAATAAGCCAGGCTGGTGAATTAGCTGACCATTCAGAATCAAATGCTCATTTAGACAAGCTCTTACAAAATGTATTGTTCAAAGAATCCAAGAATTCTGAATGGAAGTGGCTATTTTTGACAGTGTTCTGCAGGCTAGAGAAAACTTAAGACCAAGCACACACACACACACACACACCATATAAACTACAAATTTCTTAGCCTAAAACAGAAACTAAATTCAGGGATATACTACAGCAGTGGAGAAACAAAGTCTAACACTGCTAACCTTTTCAGGACAGAGGTAACTAGAAATCACACACAGAATTTAGCATGGTAGGTTGTCACATTAGAACCTCCATTGGTTAATCCAAGCCTAGTTTTAATATACACAGTCCAAATAAAGAAAGATGATAGAAATGCCCTGACATAACGACGAACACTTTTCCTCAATAACTTTCAATTCACGTCAAAAAATAAAAATTAGTATTTATATGACATCCCAGGCTAAGTAGAAAAGACTACTTATAACTCTAAAAGACCAATCCAGGGGACTAGCCCTTCCTATCCCTTCCTAGGAATTGGGGTGGGGGCCAAAATATAAGCACACATGTATGTAGGTACCACACCCTATGTTGAGTGAAAGATGTATAAGTATTTAGAAAGATGAAATTATTGGATCATGTGTTTTTGGGTTCAAATAACCTTTAACTATGATTTTTGAAATAGTGTAGAAGAGAGTCTCATTACTAAAGGTTTTATACATACTCCTAGTGGGAGGAAATTTCAACATCCATGGAAATCTTCCAGACAAGTCTGTCTGCTGGAGAAGCTAGTATGAACTTCAATAATTAAAAGAGATCTGTGGTGATGACATAATCATTTTTGGTGGTTATGTGGTCATATATGTAGTTTCCTTAGAAATAAACAGATGAGCATTCTAAATGACTAAATTTGTACCTCCCTTTAAAAGTCCGTCAATTCAAGCCTAGTAAGTAAAAGTTATAATGGAGCAAAAGGGTAGAGAATCATTACTTCCTCCCCCAACGATCTCCCATATTTGAGTCAAATCAGAGATGCAAAACTTTTAGAAAGAAATGTGTTAGATTCTATTATTCTGTCCGTGCATTTTCTGTTCCTTTCTACTTGGTCCCATGACTTTATAGCCTCTCCCATCTGTCTCTCCCTTTGAGAAGTCCATATTTTCCATTTCTAAGTAAAAGTTTTAAAAGGCATTTGTGGCAATGGCTCTTTTCTTCTAACCCTAAAAGTGACATGTTTCAAAATGGACTGTTTCCTTAAGATGCATCCCAGAATGAAGAAAACAGGTGGAGTAGAGTCACAATCAACATGCAATATGAAAAAAATAAAATAAATTTTTGTCGTGCATATTTCTTAGATTTTGGATTTGTATGTCAATGAAACATAACTTAGTAAAGGTTAATGAGTTTAGACAGGGGCCCAGGTATACTTGAAAAAAGGGTGTGCAGTAACAGTTCAGATAATGTTGATGGGTATATTTCTTATAGTCTTCCCTAAAAGGATCTCTGGCTAAGTCATTTAAATATATACTGGTGGTGCCTGCGTGGCTGTCGGTTAAGTGTCTGACTCTTAATTTCAGCTCAGGATACGATCTCAGGGTCGTGGAATCAAGCCCCACATCAGGCTCTGCTCGGGGTGGGGAGTCTGCTGGAGAGTCTTTCTCTCCCTCTCCCTCTGCCCCTCCCCATGCTTGCCTGCATGCATGTGCTCTCTGGCGCTATCTAAAATAAATAAAATAAACAAACAAGCAAATAAATAAATACTGAGGAAAGCAAAGCTCAGAACTTTCTAGAAATTTCACTAGCTCTAAATTATCATTAATTCCTGGAAACTCACAATATCACTGCAGCGCCATAATTAAAATAGAGACGTTGAATTTTGATGACTAATGACATTTTGACTTCAGTTACATTCATGGTTACCCCGAAGGAACCCAAAACCCATCCTATGATTATTTCCTCAGTTTCTGAGTATAAAATAGAATATTTGGAGTCCAAAATGGTCAGGATTTGTTCTCTTTTTCTTGATTTAGCCCAGAAGTCAGGAAAGATAAGACTTCCTCATTGAGGAAGTGATTTAGCTCTTATATGAAGAGTAAGGGCTTTTGAAGTGAGAAGGTAGGAGAGTATCATCCAAACATAGGAAGCAGTATGGAAAGTAAAAAGAGGTAACTTCTAGAGAATGAAATAAGGCTGGTACTACCAGAACAGAGAATGGAATGGGAGGAGCACCTGTGCGTTAATAAGACTATGGCTTTATGCTAAAAGCTGTAAATATGATTCAACATATTTTAGCCACGTGATTAAATATTCATGTTGTAGTGGTCATTTTGTGTGGATGTTCAGAATGAGTCAGCAGGGTGCAGATAAAGGAAATGGTTAGACACATTTCTATACTTAGATATGTCCAATTCTAATTCCTAGACATTTGCAGCAACATACTTGAGAAATGATGTGGGGTAGAGAAAAGTGGACAGAGAGATATCAAAGTACATTATGAAAATCAGGGAGACTTAGAGGTAGATTGGTTAAGAAATTAAGAGCAAAGGAGGTAAAAACTAAAACTTGGATGTCTGCATAGAACACTTGATTATCTTACACACACACACATACTTCTGTTTCTTCCTCCTTAGAGATTTCCATTTTGTTATCCTGATTACAGCTCTATTTTTTCCCACACTTTATAAATCATTCTTACATTTCTCTGAATTTACAATGTAACATCAATCCCAGTGGTTGAAATTTCTTAACTTCTACCTTTATTTTTTTTTTTTCAGTTTTAAACATTTTGTTGAATGTAAGTACATAGAGGAAATCCTAAAGGTACATGTTGATAGATTTTCACAAAGAGAACACACCCCTGTAACCAGCAGCTCCTCACAAAAAATTAACTAAAACCCAGGAGCCTCGTAGGGCCACGTTTCATTCACAACCCACTGCTTCAAGACTGTTATTCTGACTTCTAGATTAGCCGTGGTACTTTTCAAATTTATATATGTTGCCCAAAAAGCAGCGCACTGAGTTTTAATTTTGTTTTTCAAGGTGTTTGTTTTACATTGTTTGTAACTTTTAAATTTAATATAGGTAAGTCAAGTAATTCCATTCTACAACATTTTGGTTCGTGCTTTTGTGGGCATAGGGCTGACTGCTTCTTTGAAAATGGTAACTGAAAAAAGCAGAGTGAGAGTAGAATATAAGGAAAATTAAAGACATGTACTAAATGCAAAGTTGTACATGTAAGAAAGAGAAATTTCAAGATAAGTTATATGTGTTTTCATGATGTTTGAATACTCGATTGCTTGTTTTTCCAATAAAATTCTAATTTAGTTTTAGTAAGGTTGTCAATATATAATGGCAATCCATGGTGATATTCACTTTATTTTTAATCATCACTACAAAGAATTTATTATAGTATCAAAGAAAAATTTTAATATTTATTGCTTTGCCAGTGGCTGTTCTAAATTCCTTAATGAGTGAATTCCTCAAGATCAGACAACTAAGTGTTCAGGTTAGAATTCCATCACGGAAGGATGGCTTCAGACACCCCTGCACTCTTAGTGGAAGAATCTGAAATCCTCTTAAACAGAAGTCTTGATACAGAACCAGTGAATGCACTATTCCTGGTAGTTCAGAAAGTAGATCTAGGGGATTTTTATACTCTATTCTTGAATGTTAGAAGGAGGAGAATCTCTAAACTGTTTTAGCTAGTCTATGCTCCTGAATACTTCTAACTGAACCTTAAACCCCTTTCCAATATTTATTATGCTGTTTAATCAGAAACTGTTTAACGAATATAAAACATTTTAATCCAGTATGCTAATTAGACAGTGCTGATTGTTGAATAAAATATGGCTAACTGAAGGATATTTAATAGCCCAGTCCACAACATGCCTCTTTCTCTACTGCCTTCAAACTATGCGTTCTTGATAGAATTTGTTATCTTTTTTATTTATTTATTTTTTTAAAGATTTTATTTATTTATTTGAGAGAGAGAGAATGAGAGAGAAAGCACATGAGAGTGGGGAGGGTCAGAGGGAGAAGCAGACTCCCTGCCGAGCAGGGAGCCCGATGCGGGACTCCATCCAGGGACTCCAGGATCATGACCTGAGCCGAAGGCAGTCGCTTAACCAACTGAGCCACCCAGGCGCCCGATAGAATTTGTTATCTAATCACACTTACAATTAAAGTAACTGACATATACATAATAAACCTTTCACATTGGATATACCAAATTGTAAAAACATGTTGTCTTCAAAAAAGGACTGTTATCAATGAGAATAAAATATATTCAATGTCTTACAATGCAAAGTATGCTTTTAATGTAATGATTCATCTTATTTATTTATTTATTTATTTATTTTAAAGATTTTATTTATTTATTTGAGAGAGAGAATGAGACAGAGAGAGAGAGCATGAGAGGGGGGAGGGTCAGAGGGAGAAGCAGACTCCCTGCTGAGCAGGGAGCCCGATGCGGGACTTGATCCCGGGACTCCAGGATGATGACCTGAGCAGAAGGCAGTCGCTTAACCAACTGAGCCACCCAGGCGCCCCGATCCATCTTATTTAAAGAAAAATTTCACTAAGATATTAGCAAGCCTAAAGCTTCAATAAAACACAGGAAAATTATATTTAAAATATTTAAAAAAAATATTCTTTGGCTGTCATACCTAGCAGTAGAATTTCATGCACATTAGAAAAGTGAGATTTAACTATGGCTGTTTTAAACTGCAAAAAGCTCATCACTTGTAAAGAGAGAATTGATGAATGGAATATGTTATTATTACATTTTAGATTATGAGTATATATATATTTATTTTGAAATGCAGGTTTTGGCAATTTTATCAGAACCCATCAACACTTTAAAACAATATTTTGAGAAATTATTACTCGGGGGGAATAATGACAATATCTATAATGTTCATTTATCCTTGATTTTAGTAGAAGTACCACTCAATAATTTCGAGAAGTGAAAATGATATATCTCCATCACTTTTTTTTTTTTAGTTGACACTCATTGCTCTTGAATTTTCCTGCCACTCTTGAATTTTCCTGCCAAGAGTCATTATTGTAGCCATGCATTTAAATGTTACCTTGCCCACCTGGCCTGAGGCCTGTGATGAGTACAAGTCACACCTTAGGAGAAAATGTGACATGCAATTCCTTAAAACAAAGGAAAACAATTTTTAAAAGTAGAAAGAATAGTACTTTAAAAGTAAAAAGATATGGCCAATGTTGAAAATGCTTTGAGCACTTTTATGATATGGACATTTCTTAGGCCCTTTGTGTCTATAGAGATCCCATTTATCCCTTTGATGCTTTCAAATCTCAGATGTTATTTCTGGGAGCCTAACATCCCCCCTATCTTACACCATAAATTTGATCATTACATAGAATGTAGGTTCTGCACCTTCCCTACCCTGCCCATTTTTTCCAACCTTGTCTTATTAACTACCCTTTAGTCCTGTGCTCCAGCACAGTGGGCTGCTTGCTATCCTACAAGCAAACTGAACTCTTTCCCACTTTAGGATTTTTGCACCTACTCTTATGGCTGCTTTTCCTCTCATCTTGGCCCGCTCAAAATATCTCACAAAAGATGCTGGCTTTAACAAAACACTAACGTGACACAGTCGCTCCCTGAAACAAACCACCTCAGGGCTCCCTATTTTCTTCTAGGTCAAATCCCATCTCTTTGATCTGACAGATGGAACCTCTTAGGCTTGCTTTTGGCAGAATTTTTCCCTTTCTTCTCCCTTTATTTCATTTGTCCATTTCCATACCCTGATAATTCCAACTGGTTGACATTTTCAACTTTCATGTTGTTTCTTCAGCTTGGGAGTCCTTCCCCCACTCTCTTCCCTCCTAAACTCTCTTACTTTATGGTATTTCAGAGAACATGTCCTAACTTAACCTCAGCCATCACGAACTCTCTTGGTAGGTAGTTCCTCATACACTCCAATGCCATCGTGCATGCATGGTGTACACACATGCCACACATATGCATGTGTGCATATATATATAAGTGTACATGCGTGCATTAAAAAAAAAAAACTTTACATGAATTGCATTGCAATCCCACATTTGCTGTTTTGTTTTATGACCTTATATAACATTGAGCAAGATAAATCTCTGTGCCTCAATTTCTCCTCTGAGATCTGAGAATGAGAATCAAACCTAAATTAAGAGACTGTTATAAAGATGCAACAAACCATGTTTCACTCAAGAAAGGCATCTGCTAAATGCTCCATGCTTATTTTGTTGTGATTATTATTTGTATCATGAACATCTGTTTCTTTGTCCATCTCTCCCTGTTGACTATCAACTCCTTGAAGACAGAAATCATGGCTTATTTATTTTGATGTCAGCATAGTGTACAACAATGGCAAACACATACACTTATTCAAAACTTTCTTTAGTTAACGAATGAAAGAATAAACAAATTGAGTATTCTGAAAATATAAAAACTTTCCTACTGGTATAGCAGGTTTGATTTATATGTGCTTTTAGTGTTTTGCATATATTTAACCAACTAATATATATTAAAAAGTATCTAGATATCACCTATGCATTTTAATAGCAACCTCTGCAAACAGCGCCTCAATTAAAAAACAAAAAACAAAAAACAAAAACAAAAAGCAATTACTGGAGAATGGCAGGCAGTGAAACCTGAAAATGATGCTTACAAACCAGCTTTGGCTTTCACTGTGGCTTATTTCTATTCTACCCCAGACTTTAGTTATTTTCCTGTGATGTGAATTCTGTGATCCAAAAGGAATTTATTTTTCAAACTTTGAAATACTTAAGGATAACATTGAGTTGATGATGAGGAGGAGTGAACATTAAGAGATCACATTGCATTTTGTTATTACTCATGAAAATGGATGATTTCTTATTTGCATATGGTTTTGCTGAGATCCGCAAATGGCAAAGTAGTAGTGACTGTTTGACAAATTGGCCAATCTAGAGTATTTTTTAAAAAACTCATGTGTATAGTCTAATAATCTTACACTAGTTATGGCTTAGAATTTTTCAATATGTAATTATGTGTGTGAATGAAAGAATTGGTAGAGAGGAAAGAAAATATGTGTGTGTGTGGGGAATTAACCACAAAACAACATAATTTTAGGAATTGCATATAAAGCTGTAAAACCAAATGTTTCCAGAAAACAAACAAAAATCATCAAGATTGATCATTATGCTTACTTGAGTCTTTTCATTTGAAATAATATTTTTGACATCATATAGTCAATAATTTTAACTAAAAGGCAATTTATTTGTTTGCTTAATGTTTTTAAGGCCTATACTGGAGATATTTATTTACTAAGTAATTTAAAAATCTCTCTTGTTCTGTTTACTGACATTGCATACTGCCCTATTCAATAAGTTTGTAATTATTTCAACTTCAGATTTTTCTTCCCTATTTAGGTATAATGCAAATATTATATAATAAATAAATATAACATATATACATAATACAACATTTTGAATCATAAGTCTGTAAAACTGTACTGACCTTTGTAGCCCAAGTTCATTTATAAGTGGCATATTAATCTAAGTAAGAAAAAACGGGCTTTGTGTCTCACACTCAAAATATAGTGATGCTTTTGGAAAATTGTAAGTAAGGAAAGATCAGATAATGGCTTTTTTTGTTGAATATGACAGAAGGAAGAGAAAGGAAGTCAGTTCATGGTATTTGGAAATTTGTCATAATAACTGTGGACCAAAAGATCTTTGCTGTACCCTGAAGAAAAGTGCAAAGGAAAAGGTCATGATTAAGAGTGTCCTGAGAATAGCTAATCACAAGAGGATAATTGAGATGTTTCAGTTACTGATTCTTTTAAGTGGTATTTCTTGTGTCAACAACACCAGGGTGGTTGTGTGTTGTGAAGAGAGAAAATATCACTGGTGGTATACAAGTGAAGAAACAGTTTGGGTGGATATATCAGTGTCCATCCATATGGATTCATCAGTGTTGTCTGAGAGTGATGGCATGATTTTGGGTATATAAGAAATCTGTGAGTCATTTTTATGCCTATATATATAAATATATATAGTTCCATCTTCAGTTCCACTCTGATTAATGTTGATTTGCTCTTTCTCTAACTTCTGTGATTTATTAGTTGTATGTATTTGGGGTATTAAGTACAAAGTAAGCATTTGGGGAAATGAAAAAAAAGATGATATGTCAACAAACTTATAGTCTGATGAGAAATAAAAATGAGTTGACAGGTTTGGCATTATGCATTATAAATGTGAAATATTTACTTATGCATGTTTTTATTTTCCCCCATTTCATTTTGACCACGAAACTACGATCTGTCTTATCTCCAAGTGACTAATTGTCCCAAGAGAATCAGAAAAGAAGAAAAAGTGTAGTAGGCCAATGAAATATTCTGAGAAAGAACCATCATTTTAATGCCATGCATTAGGGTTCTGAGGCAGTAAGAGAACTGTATACTGAAAAAATTAGAGGGCCCCCTTATTTATACCCCCTCACCAACATGGTCAGGCATCAACAGAGTTATATGATGAGACAGCTGAACCGAATCTTTCTCTGTTTTCCAACAGTGTCAAGAGATGGACAAATTATCTTAAATCTTGAGTGAAAAGCATGTGCTTTTAATCTCACTGCATATGAGGAGATGTTACACAAAAGCAGTCAGATGAGGATATATACAGATAACACAACAAGTAAGAACACAGAAAGGTAAACAAATCTGTGACTCACATGGGATGTCAGTATGGAGAAAAGCAGAAAAGGTAACTCTTCTTTTTTTTTTTTTTGGAGTTATATGCTAATTATCCATTTGGCTTTTGGACAAGCCACTTTTTTTTTTCCCAGAGGGTAATTTTTTTATTATGTTAATCACCATACATTACATCATTGGTTTTTGATATAGTGTTCCATGATTCATTGTTTGCATATAACACCCAGTGCTCCATGCAGAACATGCCCTCTTTAATGCCCATCACCAGACTAACCCGTACCCTCACCCAAGGTAACTCTTCTTAATGCCTGGAAATTGCATAATCAACTTAAAACTTAGAGGCTTTTCCAGTGTGTGCTTGCATGTGAGAGAAATGAAGAAAGGTCAAAAAGGAGAAGCTCAGAAGAAATACTGTGTTGTTAGATACACCTTCATTTCAAAGATCTAAATCTGTTAGCTTTTTTCCTCTTACATGGTACATGATATTGATAGAATTAGACAAGGTGGTCTTCAGTCCTCCCAGTGTTCTACGTTTATACAGTTTATCATAGAATGATCAGCAGGGGGCTATTCTATTGGTGTTGGAAGACTGGAGAATCAGGAAGCACTGATGAAAGATCGAGTTTCCATTCTGAGGTTATCATACAAGTGCAGAAGAACAAGTCCCAGGGAATTTTGCTTCTGGTGAATACCAAGGATTATCATGATTTGTGAGACATCTTTTTCAAGGCAAAAAAAAGTAGTAAGAATGACTACTTTGGTTTATCAAGGAAATTGACAGGAGCCTCTCATATCCAAATTACTTTTTTAAAGTAGCATACAAAAGATGCACAATCTCTCAATTTTGGGGTGGGTAGTTAGTAAAATGACAATAGGGTTTATATCATGTCTTTTATTAATTTTAGAGTTAAAGTAGTTGAGGAAAATATTTATAGGTAGCAAAATTCAGTAAATTTATAAATTCCTAAATTTGTGTGATAGAAATGACCATCTACTCTACAAAACAAAGTGGAAAAGTAGAAGCCTTTTTTACATCAGTCATTTACATGCCTCTACACACCCAACATCATGATTCAGTACTCCCCAAACTCCTGGTTTTCTACATAATGACCAATTTCTTTTAATACAACCCTGCCCTATTTAGCAGCATATCTTCTTCATTTATCAAATACTACTTTCTTAACTAAAGCACTGAATACTCGTTCCTTGTTTTTTACTGTCATACCTTCTTAGTGGTTTCTCTAAGAATTGTCCTAAAATACAAAGCTTATCATACCAGTCCCCATCTTTAAATTTATTGATGATTCACCAGATTCAGGATATTCAGCTCCCTAGCTTAGAACACAGGGCTTGTTGGGATCAGAGTAACTGCTGACCTCTCCAGTTCCCTTTCTCCCAGATCTTCTCCCATGGGTTCCTGGTCACTTTACACACTCCACTTAAAAGGAATCTCAAGTACTATGACCACTGGGGATTTGGTACCCAAACTCTCTACTACAGAGAGTTTCATCATTTAGCAAACACCTCAGTATATTATGGTTATTTGTCTGTTGTTCTTTTCTCATTAGAATATAAACTCTTAGAAAACAAAAATTATGTCTTTTATCTTTATATCATGTATGCCTAAAATAGGGCAAGATTTATATTTACTAAAATAACAATAACTGCCAAATATTCAAATGTCTGTATGGAAGCACAGATTCAGTGCTTATAAGTTTCATATAATTTTATTACACAAAAGAATAGAAAGAATCTTAATCCCAGTGTTTGTAACAAGTTATAAGAGTAGTCAAATTTTAGAAACTGGTATGTTTTAGACGAAGGACTTGTCTTACTTGCTTTATTTTCCTGTGTGACAAAATTTTCATTAAGTTAAATATAAGAGTCCAATGTATTACAGACCTATACTTCTCCTACTCATGAAGGTTCAAAGATTTGTTAGCATCTGTAACATTAACATTACTCAGAGTGTCAATAATTAGGAAATCAAATACATAGCTTATTATGGCCCAAAGCTCAGCCCATTGCAAGTTGAACACACCTATCCCTAGCATATTAGTGAAACAATGGGGTGGATGATAAAACAGTGAGGAGATTGAGATTATTAAATAAATCAACTTCAATAAGAAAGAACAAAATAAAAATAGCAGATAAACATTTAGGAAGGCAGGAAATAATTTTCAAATTCAAACATTTATATAGCACACTTGTTAATATGAGTAGGCTAATTTCTATGGAGCAGAGCCTGTGCATTTTCAGAATAGTTGTATGAGGAAATAGTAGTTTATCATAATGTTAAAATTGTGTTATAAAATATTCTTCTTTGTTTAAAAATCATATTATATAAAGGATTAGTTATATTTTTATAAAATATATTGCATATGTAATCTCAGAAGAAGATACTCAAATCTAAAATGTGATTCTTTGTTCAGAAAATAAATTGTAGATTAGTTGAAATTCAAGTCATGGGATAGTATCCATTTATTTGTCATGTATACTGGTCAAAAGAGGTTGGTCAACAATTTTACTCATATCCTATTAAAGGCTAATAGATGATCTAGACAATTTTCTGACTATTGAGCTCATATTACAGTTATTAATGTTTGTATCATTATTATGTATATATAAAGAGATTTCACAATAGTTTGTTCTATAAATTTGAAAATAAATGCAATGAATATTTTAATAGCATTTAATAAGGGAAGCCCTTCAGGGATCATAAGCAGTAATTATGCTAACAAGCTTTTTAAAATTTCACAGCAGTTGAAACAAACACGAATATTTGTATTGTAGTATTTTTAACTCACATTTAGAATGAAATCAATTTCTTCAAGTAAAAGCATCTACTTTTTAAATCACATATCCCTTGCTTTCAACAGAGGAAGTTCTTAAATACAATTCTGAAGCTGAATAATTTTTTGTCAGATCAGTTCCTCATTTGTATCAGAATAATTAATTATCATCACATTTCAAGTGGCCATCATGTTCCACCTGGGCTATTACAGTAGTGTCCTAATTTGTCTCCCTGCTTTTATCTTTCTTTGCTCTATAGCCTATTTTCCATAAGCAGGCAGAGTTCCTTCCTAAATGTAAATATGTTCATTCCAATTCCCTGCTCAAAACCTGTAATGGATTTCCAAACTTCTTAGGATCAAAGACCTTAATTCTATTCCGAACATCCAATATAATCTGACCATCATTTTTTTCTCTGACCTCATCATCTGTTAACTGGCCACTTGTTCACTCTGCCCCAGACATACTGGCCCCCTTGATTCTTGGCCATGCCAAGAGTGCATAGTTTTTTAAAATGCTGGCTTGATTCTCTTTCTTCATGTATTTGCTAAAATCATCCTCTTAAAACTTATGAAGTTCAGCCCAAATACAACTTAATCAAGATTATTTGACTACCCTAAATCAAGTTTATCCCTACTTCACTCCATATCCTCTTACCTTTTCTTTTTCTTTAGAGAACTTATTTCCTAGTGATGTATTATATGTTTCTCTTTTTTTTATCTGCTTGCTATTTACTATGTCATTACCCCTCTACAGTGTATCATGAAAACAGCGATTTTTAAATTTTGCTTTTAGTTTTATATTGTGTTTTGTTTTATTTCTATTCTTGTTGCACTATCCCTAAGAATTATAATAATTCTTGACAAAGCATGGAGTTCAACGAAAACACATTGAATGAATTAGTGCATGTTATGTGATTAAGCAAGATAATAGGTTCATGAATTTTCAGCATTTCCCTCTAGTCTGCATGTTTAAAAAAATTACATTTTTAAAATGTATAGGGACTGAATTAATGTAGAATTGTAAGAAAGAAAATATACATTTAGGAAATAGTTCAGACAAAATGTTTAGGAATTTGTCCAGCAGAGATGAATTACTAATTATTTTTCAGATGCATAGAAGCATGAACAGAACTAAGTATTTATTGGGTGAATAAATAGATACATGCATAAATGCATGAACAAGAGAGAAAAGAAATAAAATGAAACACTTCATTATGGACAGATGTGTTTTGTTTCCTTTTTGCTCCATTAGCGAGGGAAAGATTCCTGCCATAGTTTATGGGGATGGCGAAACACACAACACCTGACATTGGACAGATGGGATTGACAGCTGGTTATTAGTCACACACGCTTACAGCCAGGGGGCAGAGGACACTGTGCCACACAAGGCCTCATGGGGGTTTCACTCTAGAGCACGGTGAACAAGCAGGGCCTGCAGGAAGTAAGCTTTGTAGTAACAAGGGGGAGGATGTGATTGAGTTATTTGAATAATTCTGAGAGTTGGCAGAAGATGAAATCTAATGCTAAGGAATAAGCAGCCATTGTGCCCCGCCTCTGTGATAGGGGGGTTGTTTGGCTAGGGAATCTTATCCATAAGAGAAGAGAGGGCTTAGGCCATTTAGCCCCTCCAAACTTTATTAGATTTTCAAGGCAGCACATAATATTTAATCTTATTTTTAGGCCCTGCACCACTAGATGTTTATGCGTAAAGAGAGGTAGGAGTGAAGACGACTCAGGATTCTGAAATGGAAGATGGCGAAAGCATCAAGTGAGAGTAATTGCATAGAAAGAGGAGGGATTGAGGTGTAATCTGATATGTCAGTTGTGCTGTTTGCATATAAAGCTGTTGAGGTTTGATTTTGTTCAAGCTTAAAACAAAGGTTTAGGAGTTCTCACTAGGATATTTAATTCCAATATGAGCACCAAATTTTATTTTTATTTTTTATTTTTTTAAAGATTTTATTTATTTATTTGACAGAGAAAGACACAGCGAGAGAGGGAATACAAGCGGGGGTAGTGGGAGAGGGAGAAGCCGACTTCCCGCTGAGCAGGGAGCCTGATGCGGGGCTTGATGCCAGGACCCTGGGATCATGACCTGAGCTTAAGGCAGACACTTAATGACTGAGCCACCCAGGCGCCCCATGAGTACCAAATTTTAGTAGCATAAATAAGTAGTAGAGTTTATGATAAGCATGGCTATATGCACAATTTTAGAACATTAAAAGTAGAATTCAAACATGTTAATGTACCCATAAAGAGGCAGAAACTGTTGTGTAATTTATTTAGGGAAAAAAATTAGGGGGCTTATTTTTTATCATTTTATAGATAAAGACACCTATATTCAAGCCATCAAAATCTAGTCATGCTTCTGACAACTTCTATCATTTACCAAATCCAGTAATCTTTCTAGCATACCACAGTTCCCATTGTAAGTGCACTTTGAATATTTGTAGTATGTATCGAGGAGAAATTACCAAAACTTTTTCAAGTATAAACTAAAATTATCCAAATATTAAGAGAGTAAAAATATATGATACGAAGAAGAAATACTCAATTGTATGTTTATTTTTCCAGTGGAAGAAGCTAAAGACTATGATTGGGATAAACTTGGGATTGGGCTGAGAAGGTAGTTGAATAACATGTCAGACAATCTACTTGAAATTATATTATATTTGTTAAAGAATACATTTAAAAAATTTAAACATATGATGGTCATACAAATTTAAAATAAATAAATGCCAAAATTTTTCACCTGATTAATTAATGATGGAACTAGCAGTAAGTTAAAACCAGTTCAATGATCATCTGAGGAGTTAGGTCTTTATAGGTAATTTATAAATAAATGTTAAGCTAAGAATTGTAGATACAAATTTGATTGTGAAATTAATTAATATCTTAAAGATAAAAAATTGATTAATATCTTAAAGAGCAACAAATGTAACTTTTAGGGTTATCTTTTCTTCAAGACAAAGGTGAAAAATGGTCTAATCAGTAGAAAACAAGTTAAAGATGTCAGCCCTATACTTCACTGAAAGAGCATTCAGTAATTTCTTTTGCCAATTTCCAAGTTTATTTTACTTTTTCTGACACTTTCAATCTTTACCAAAAATATATGAAATGAATCTATTTAAATGTATTTCTCTTCATTTTACAAATGAAAAAATAAAGCTCAAAAATTACAGAGTAAATAAGTAGAAAATACTGGATATTAATGAAAGTCCACTTCATTTGTAAATCTATCGTATTTCAATTACAACAACTTTCTGCTTAAACCATTCCTAAACAATCACTCAGCAGAGATATATTAGAAGGAAAGCAAATACTAGATTGGTAGTTGTTTCTACAACCAATATGGATATGGAGTGAGGTTTAATATATAAATGTCCAAACAAAATATTTGATACCTGCTCTACTTCCCTCACTATCACCTGATGACACTGTAATAATAATTTTAAAAGTCTACGAATTCCTAGCCATTGATTTACCCTTCTTCATGCAACTATCTATGCATATAGTCTTCTTTCATACTACATACTATGGAAGCACTACCCCCTGCTCCAAATATGCCCAACCCTTTCACCTGTGAATTAGATCCCATCCCTTACTACTTACTCAAAGATACTGATGCAGAAATTCTATCTTCTTTCTCTTGCATGTCCAGTTTTTCCCCTCTCTCTTTTATTCCCACACAACAAGCATGATGTATCTTTATTCATCTCTAAAAGAAATTGACCTAAATTTAGCACCAACTATGAATCTATTTTTCCTCTTCTCATAAGAGAAAATATTCTACGAAAATATTGTCTTTGTAGTTTCAGAATTCTTTCCTATATTTGTCTTAAATTCCATCTAGAGAGGCTTTCATCCCCTCTCCACTGAAATTGCTCTTGGCAAAGTAACAAATAATGTTTAAATTGTGAAATCCACAATCTATTTCTTAGTTTTCATTTTACCTGAAATGCTTTTACCTGCTTGGATTCCAGGACACAGCATTTTTCAATATCACTTAGTTCTCTTAGTTTATTTTGCTAATTCTATCTCCCTGACTTGTTAACTTAGGAGGGTTGAAGAGCTCACTCTTAAAATAACATTGATAAACTGATTCAAATTTACATTTCCAGAACTCCAGTCTCATATATCCAACTGCCTATTCAACGTCTCAGATCACATGTCAAACTGGCATCTGAAACATGGTAAATCCAAAATGGAGCTCCAAATCTTCCCGTCTCTCCTGCCATCATCTCCATCTCCTACTCTTCCAATGGCTCAGCCAAAATAATATGACATCCTTGACTTTTCTCTTTCTCTCTCATAATTTGTATTTAACCTACCAGCAAGTCTTCTCAGTTTTATCTTCAAAATGTATCCAGAATCCAACCATATATAATTACCATCAATACTAAAATCTTGTCTAAGCTACCATCACATTCCCGTTAGATTATTCAATAACATTTTAACCTGCTTCCCTGCTTCATTTTTTCTTCCCCTTTAATTTATTCTCAGTGAAACATCCAGAGAAGATCCTCATATATAAACTGCTATTTCTCCATTCAAAATCCTTAATTGAATTTCTATGTCAAAAACTTTCCACCAAAGTCTTTATAATGATTGACAAGACCTTACATCAACTGACCTTTCATTATCTCTCAGGTGTCTTTCTACTTCTCAGAGTCTTACTTTTTCTGTCTTCTTCCTTATCAATCTTCTGTTTTTTACTAGAAAAATGCAGGAATGAACCCAACTCAGGGTATTAGTATAGGTTTTTCTCTTTAATGAAACTCGATTTCCCCAGTTATCGACATGGTTTATTCCCAAACTTAATTTGTGTATTTATTCTAATATGATTTCTGTTGGAGTGGTTTTTCCTAACAACAGTATTTTAAAAATAAACATTCTTATTTCCTATACCATCTTCCCTGAATTTTTTTTTCCATTAATCACTATTAAGACCCTCTACATTTCAATCAATATGTTTTAATATCTGCATCCTTTATTTGAATATAAGATGTCTTCGTATAGAAATTTTGTTCTCTATTTTTAATTCTCCCTCCTCAATCTCATAAAACAGTTCCTGAATGCTTAGCATATAATAGACATTCAATACACATTTGTTCACTAAGATAATGAACAATGAATAGATGAATAGCATCTGATCAATAGGTTATAGGTGCTTGTTAAACAATTTTCTCTTTTTTCTTGGCCTTTATTCCAAACCAGATCAACCTTCCTATGATTTATTGATTCTAGATATTGTTCAACTTTCCAAGATCAGAATGACAGTAGATCTAAGAAAGATACATACATAACCTCTACTGCAAATTACTTTAATTTTTTCTCAATGACATTTATATACATACCAAATCTTTTTGACATGAATCTAAGGAATTATTTTCTAATAATGTATTTAAAATGTTATAAGATGCTGTCTAAGATATTGACACTACTAGGAAGATAGAAGAACCTACCATGGATTCTAAAGTCTTTTTTTTTCTCTCTTTTAAGGAACATGCTAAAATCAAGGTGCTGGCAGGGATGCATTCCTTTCTGGAGGCTCTAGAGAAGAATCCATTTTCTTGCTTTTCCTAGCTCTACAGGCTGCCCATATTCCTTGGATCCTTAACCCTTTAATCTTCAGTGTTAATGATGGTCAGTCCAGTCTTTCCCATGATGTCATCTCTTTCTTTTTCTGACTCTTCTACCTCCCTCTTCCCCATTTTAGAATCTTTGTGATTACATTGTGTCCATGTGGATAAATCCAGATAATATCCTTTATCCCTCACTTTAATGTGAGATGATTAGCAACTTTAATTCCATTATAATCTTGATTCTCCTTTGCCAAGTGACAACGTATTCACAGATTCCAAGAATTAGATGTATACATCTTTAGAGAATCATTCTGACTACTGCATCTATAAATAGCAAAAATATCTTCTATGTTTGGCTAGAAATGCAAATTATTGCACCCATTCAAGTTCTACTCCTTCAGAATCTTTGAGGGTGGGGCCCAGGATTCTGTTTTACCAAGATCTCCAAGTCATTTTTAGTCATACTAAATTTTGGGAAATGATGGTTTAGAAGACACAAATCAAGAATAAGTGACTATCTTTGTCTCATAAGAATTAACATCTTAAACTAAAAACACTTAAAGATATTAACTTATGTATTTTAGATATTTTTTCCAGCTCTCCCTTCCTTGCTTTTGCATTGCTCAATAGTCTACTACCAAACCGCCAAATGAGTTGCTGTTGCTATAGCTCTTTCTCTGACCACCTTCCATTCTCTGGTTTGTGGACATTAAATTTCTTTCCTCCCTCTTTTCTCACCCCATTCCAGGGACATCACTGCTGTTATTACTCTCTCAAACCAAGATTACACCATGCCAATGCTTCTGGAAAATGAACAGTATTGGGGATTTCTAATCCAGAGTCTGATTATTGCTATCACCTTTCTGAATATTGTTTTTGTCATTTCAATCTCTACTGCCAGAGAGCTGTAGTACATTTTATGAATTGTAGCTGGGCATATCAGTATTTTTTTCCTGATGGAAATATCCAAGAAACCAGGTAAAATCACAATTCAAATTTTGTTAAATGTTTGTTTTAAAAAATCTGTTGTAAGAATTCTACCATTTATTATGTAAAAAGTGACTTATAAGATTATTGTAACAAAGCTTACAGTTAAAACTGAAGAAACAAAATTGCTTTCTTACTTTGCCACTTTTTCTCATGTCATCAGATATTTATTATCTAATTAATTACATATTAGGTAGCATTATTTTTCTTTATCACTCAGGTAGAGACATTGATTCAAATCCTTTCTCAGATATATATTGTTTTCAATTCTTTCTCAAAATAAATCGTTATCTCTGTGACATTAGGCAAAAGGTTTAGGATCTGTAGGAATCTGGGAGGCAGAAACCAATCAATATTCACATAAAGCCCTTCCTGTCTGTGAATTATTTACTAAATGTAGGGCCAAGTAATACTTCCCACTGATGTTCTTGCTGACTGAAAAGGAAATCCCTAAGTATTCAGAAAAGTCCAGAGCATCTGTCCTGCTTAGCATTCTGAGTGAAGGGGTATCTGTCACAGCCTGTGCTGAATGGATTCCTTGCTTACATTATGAAACAAACACATTTATGACTCAACCCCTGTGTGATATTATTCCTTCAAAAAATTTGGGGCCTGATGTAATATCTAACAAAAACAATAATAACATAGTTCAGGGAATATTCTTAGCTTTTTTTCTGGGAAAAAATAAGTTTGATATCTAACCAGAGGATCTTTAACCCAGAAACATAGATCATGGAACACTTTATGTAAAAACAGCAGAAAAGGGGTTTAGTTATTTTACCCCGTCTAATCTCCACTGGCAAAAAAGTTATTCTGATGTCTTGAATTTTCCTGAGTTTACAATCAAGTTTCTTGTCTTTCTTTTTTTTTTTTAATCAAGTTTTTTAAATGCCCTTAGCTTCTATTCTTCCACACATGATATAGAACGAATATCAATCTCATGCAGTTATTTTGAAAAATAAATGAAATAAAGATGTACATAAAACCGTTAGTGGATTACATGACATACATAAACTCCTCAGTAAATTGCAGTGACAATGAGATAATGTATCATTATTTACATAATTAATGTCTTTATTTTTTATCTTATTTTTATGTTTTTAACTATTATTTAATTTTAAAATTATATATATTTAAGGTGTACAACATGACTTATTATACATATACATAATGAAATGATTACTACAAACTAATGAACATATCCTCTCACATATTTACATACAAATGGAAACAGGTGTATGATCAACACCACTAATCATCAGAGAAACACAAATCAAAACCACAATGATAGGTCACCTTACACCTGTTAAAATAGCTACTATCAAAAACTTAAAAATAAATAAATAAAATATAGTGAGTATTGTGAAGGCAATGAAACGCTTGTATATACTGTTGATGAGAACATAAATTGGCAGAGCCCTTATAGAAAACAGTATGAAGGTTACTTAAATAATTTAAAATTGAACTACCATATGATCCAGTAATCCCTCTTCTATGTATATACTCAAAGGGACTAAAATCAGTACTTTGAGGAGATTATCTGTTTTTATTATTTTAACATGGCAGTCTACATTTAATTCCATGACTTTTGTCATTGGATCTTTCTTTCTTTTTTTAGATTTTATTTATTTATTTGACAGAGAGACAGAGAGAGCACAAGCAAGGGAAACAACAGGCAGAGGGAGAAGCAGGCTCCCCGCTGAGCAGGGAACCCTACATGGGGCTCTGATCCCAGGAGCCTGGGATCATGACCTGAGGTGAAGGTAGATGCGTAATTGACTGAGCCACCCAGGCGACCCGGATCCTTCTTTCTATGGAGATTTTAGATAACTAGATAAAAGAATAAAATAGAGAATTTAGGAGTTGAAGTCATTGACCTTAACAAAGATATTAATAGCTAGCATCTCCATTTTTTTTGTTTTCTAAATTGAAACAGAAAAACAACACAAACAAAAAAACAAAGTGATCTACCTTTTCTTTTTTGTAACACAATTTGGAGACTCTTCATTAAGTACTTTTTATAACACCATTTTCCCCTTTCCATTCAATCAGATCCCAGCCTTCTGCACTGGGGGCACCTCTATCCAACACTTTTTATCACTTTACTCCTGTTAGTTGACACCATGTTTCCTCTCATCATTCCTGAAGTCAAGCTTCTGAAATGTATTTTGAGTGCTATAAAACACAGCATGCAATTGTTTAAACAGGAAGAGCAATTACTTTCTCATGCAGGGATCTCTGATGGTCCGAAATATGTGCTTAATTTTAAAGAATTCAATGGAATGTGCTTTTTAAAAAAATGGGTTTCCCTCTCAGTGATAAGTGCACATTTCCTTAAACACACACACGCACTAAGAAAATGTCATAGGAGAGTAATCTCATTTGAATGTCTACTTTGTCATATCTAACAGATAACCATACTCCAATTCTGTACTTCTCTGTATTGTTTAGGGTATTCTGTGACAGTAATGGAAATTCCATGGAAAACAAAGACAGTGATATTGAATCCTGAGTTACCATGGTAAGATAAATGATACAAATAAAATGAGCTGAGAGAAATAAAAGTTTAATTATCTAATATCTTGTGATAAATATTTAGAAATAAAACATAAACCAGAAAAAAAGCATGTCTTCATATAAGCCAATATATTATCAAGTCAATACCTAAAGAAATTAGTTTTTTTTTTTTCACAGACATCAACAACATTAGTGGCAAATAATCGATTTTCTTAAAAGTTCTTTGCTTACAAGTTATTAAAAATTTGAACAAAAAGGTTCACATTTCAAAAGAAAATGAGAAAATTGTTTTTGTCTTCTCTACACATTCATTCAAAATAAAGGGTTATCAACTGGTATGTTTTTGTGTATGTGGTACCTGTCTTCCCTACTCTAGTGCATGATCTTGGAGGGCAGAAATGATTTATTCTTATTTGCTACTGAGTCTCACAACCAGAAAGAGTAAATGGAATATTTTTAACTAAATAATAGGCAAATTTTTTTTTTTCTTACTTGAAAAACTGTAAGGAATTACTAGGATTCTAAAATTTTAAACTGTTCCCCAACCTGGGCAACCCTTGGGCAACCTAGGCCTTAAAAATATCATGTCTAACTTTCTGCCTCTTCCTTTCTCCACCCCAAACCTATCTCCCCAATTTTCAATTGATTTAGCCTATATCTCTCTGTATTTTCATATGACAATTAGTCAACCTGTTGTAGCTGTGACATTATTATTTAGGTTTAACTTCAATCACCAGTTGTTTATTTTTGATAATTATGTCTGATCTCCTTTCCAATAGATTCTCCCTTTGAATAGGAGGTTTTAGGTTTACACTGGCAAAATAAAGTTATATAATCATCATATGTGAAACATCAATGTATATTCTTACAGGTAAATTTTGCAATTATGTATTTTTTTCATATTTTTAAATACTTAGGAAATAAACCATTAAATTAAAGCATATGTTCTACTTTTTTTCTGGGTCAAAACTATCCATTGTATTGTCCATGGCTTGACATTTCAGGAGAAAATTAAAGCAGTACCTTTTGATATTGGATTTTTGTGAAAGCAGACTGATATTTGTCAAGTTCAGTGTTACTTCTCCATAAGACAGCACCTTTGCTGGTACATATTTGATCCTCCATAAATACTCGATAATTGAATGACTTTAATTATGCTCCCTTCAGTGCATCATTTGGTGCAACCCTTCAATGCACTGCTGTACAGAGGGATGAGGAACAGCAGGATATGGCTGGGGAAAAGGAGCCAAATCCAAAAATCTGTTAGGGTAAGAGTGTTTTGGCAGATTCCACTCATAGGTCTACAAGAAATTGTATAGAACTAAATATGTCTAAAAGTACCAGGTGGAGATTGTTGAACTAGGCAGGAAAAACACTCAGTTTAGAAAAGTCAGGGAAGGTAAAAAAAAACTACCAATCTGTCTACTCTCTGTTTTAGTTTACTTAGGTATTTAGTTTGACCAAAACCACTGAGATTTGCATGACAGAAAAATAGTCTTCAGAAAAATAAGATGAAGTGAGATCATTTCCCAAATTACACATTTGGATCTGTCAAATTACACGTTTGGACCTATACTTTTAGGTAGCACACACACACACACAAAAGTCACATAAATGAGTACATCAATACCAGCCCAGTCATAGAAATGAGTCCAACTCTTCATTATATTGTGATTTTTAAATGAGATTTTGTGAGATTTTAATATGGGTCCTTATAAAGATAATAGTAAAGGTAGTAAAATTTACATTGACACATTTTTTCTATTGAAAAGCAATTCATATTTAGTGTTTTTTATATTAATGAAGGGTAAAGAAATAGCAACCAAATGTGTATCAGTGAAAGCATTTCCATTAGGGGTTAAAATATACAATCCACGTTAGTAGTCTCCCATGATTATCTAGTTTAATTCAAAAACAGAGGGTGAAAATATATTAAAACATTTTCAAGACATTGGCAATGAGACAATGGAGGACATTGATCTAGCGATGGAAAACAAACAATGTGAGTCCTACAACTGCCCCAGGCTATTGCCCTGTGAGTATATCAGGATCATAAGACAGGAGAATAAAAAGCAGATCATAAAGCAGGGAGAAGAACTCAGTCAGAGCCTGACAGATTCCCAAAGTGAGGTTATCTAACAGATTGCAGGGAGTCAAGGGTACTTGAGTTTGCAAGGCAGAGTGTCAGAGAAGAGAGAAATGAACAGAGAGAGAAATCTAAAGATCTACAGCAGGTCTCCCTCGAGGAGTTGGCAATGTATAGATCAATACAGGCACGTGAGGCAACTACCCTAGTTTGCGGAAAGAACATCCATAAAAATTAGAGAATTTTAGGAAAGCTCGTGATCATGGCCCCTAGGTAGAGCATTTGGAAGGATCTCAGAGGGGAATAATTGGACCTAGACTACAGCCTGTTCTGGTCCCACCTAACAAACTTTAAAAGCAAATCTCAAAATAATCAGTTTCCAGGTAACTTAACTACACTTCAAAATGAAGTTCAATAGCACTTAAAGGAGTACCAAAAAAAAAAAAAAAAAAAAAAATTCCCTGCAACTAACAAGGTGCAAAGCTCATAGTATCTGCCATCTAATCAAAACTTACCAGACATGTAAAAAGAGCAGAAAAATATAACCCGTATAAAGAAAAAAAAAAAGCAAATGAATTGAAACAGACCAAGACTGAAACTGATGTTAACATTTTTATAACTTGCTTCATATGTTCAAAAAATCAGACAAAATACTGAACATGTTTAGTATAGGTATGGAATATATAAAACAAATCCTAGTAGAGATGAAAATTACAATAATAGAGATAAAAATATATTGGTTGAGATAAATAGCAAATTAAGAGATTACCAAAAAAAGATGGACTATCATGGGGGCTCCTGGGTGGCTCAGTTGGTTAAGCGACTGCCTTCGGCTCAGGTCATGATCTCAGGGTCCTGGGATCGAGCCCCGCATCAGGCTCCCTGCTCAGCAGGGATCCTGCTTCTCCCTCTCCCACTCCCCCTGCTTGTGTTCCCTCTCTTGCTGTCTCTATCAAATAAATAAATAAAATCTTAAAAAAAAAAAGATGGATTATCATGAAGATGTAGTGATAGAAACTAATTCAAAATTAATCACAGAGAGTAGGAAATAATGAACAGAGAATCAGTTAGCAATGGGATATGTTCAAATGCCCTGTATAATTGGAGTACATGGACAATTGAAATATCAAAAGGAGAAGACAGAAAGAAAACAAAATAAGTATTTAAAAACGTAATAACCAAAAAAAGTCTAAATTTGATCAAAACTATAGACTCACAAATCCAAGACTTTCAAAAAACCCAACCACAAGACACATGAAGATAGGGGCGCCTGGGTGGCTCGGTGGGTTAAGCGTCTGCCTTCGGCTAAGGTCATGATCCCAGGGTCCTGGGACTGAGCCCCACCTCAGGTTCCCTGCTCCACAGGGAGCCTCCTTCTCCCTCTCCTTTTGCCTCTTCCCCTGCTTGTGCTCTCTCTCGCTATCTCTGTCACTATCTGTCTCTCTCTATCAAATAAATAAATAAAATCTTAAAAAAAAAAAAAAAGGAAACATGAAGATAACCACACCAAGGATCATCACAGAGCTGCCACACCAATCCCTGAACCACCAACCTCTGTATATTTTATGTATGTTTTTTACTAATAAACCCTATTAGGCATCACTAATCAACCCTTCCCAGTCATGGCCCTTATATTTCTCTAACTATTATCCTGTTTGACAGAAAGTTTATATGGGAGATTTATTTTTCTTAATCTAGTTTGAAAGATTTTTCAATTATTTTATGACCAGGAACCTGTATTTTTCCCTACTATTCGTAGTTTCATGTTTCAGCTGCACTATTTTATTTTTCTGTTATGTATTTGATCCATTTTATGCCTTGTTTTAGATTTCCTCGACCTCATTGATTTTGACTTTTTTTTTCATTAGATAACCTGTTCATTTCAGGTCCATCTCCTTCCTCTAAGACATTCCAGCTCTCTAACTATGACAATCACTTGCAGAATCTGATGAAATACTGCAATGCAAGGACTGGGATCTGGCTTCTTGGCAGCTGTGAAGAGAAAAGTGATATAACCTCAATTCTAGGAGCAACAATTCCCTGATGAGCAATTGCCAACCAATGGGAGTGGGAGACAAAAAAGGGAACTTCAAAAACATGTCCTCTCCCTCATGCTGTCTAAAGGAAGACTTGTTTCTCTATGCTTGTCCAGTGATGTTCTGCTGGGCTGAGGAGACATGCTATGTCTCTTTGTGAAGCAGTGGTCACCTGGAATGCATCACTTGTTATGTTCTCCAATCCATTCAAGACTGACTTCCTTTTTTCTTCACTTTCCCTGCTTAGATTTTGCACCATCCAAAAAAAGCATTGCTCCTTACTTCAGGTCAAACACAATGTTGCTCGAAGTTTATTTTAAAGTTTTAGTGTGTGGGGTGTGTGTGTCTCTTTAATCTCTGATTATTTGAGATATATAACCTATTTTACACCTTTTACTTCTTTACATTTTGTAAGTATTGAAATATGTTGTATTAAAATGCAATATTCTCAAGATATAGAGATAATAGTCATTTCAAATTTTTTTTAAAAAAATAAGAGGAGAAAATAAAACTCAGAGTTGAATACTATTAAATTTTTAGCATATTTCCTTCCAGTCATTTTTCTGCATGTGTGTAAGTGTGTGTTAAATGGAGATGTATTTCCTGATAAAATTTCTATTATTCAACTGTATAGCTTATTTTTCTATTTAACAATATGTGGTAATTGTTATTGCATACTATTAAATATGCCTTCAATACATGATTAAAATTTTATTTCATAAAGTGGAAAGGGCCTTAATTATGCATAACTTGATTATCAAATTTTGTATGTGTATATGCATGAAGCACTTCTGGATAAAAATATCATACTGTTTTTCACACTTCTCATTAGGATAATTTATCTAAAATTGGTTCACTTGGTCAACGATTAAATGTTATGTCTGTTCTTCAAACTCTTAATACATGTAAAGTACATTTAAAATAATATTTTCAGTTTATAGGTAAATATTCTATCTTATACATATAAGGAATGAATATATTTTAGATTTAGTATATATTTTATATTTCCATGATTATTTATATTTCATGTATTGTGGCCTATTTTTACCGATTTAAATGATTACTTTATATTTGCTGGTTACCAATAGTCTCAGCCTTATGTGTTTCTATAAATTATGCATAAATTAAGGACAATAAACTATAAGAGGAATATATTCTAATAATAATATTTGAGTTTGAGACAACTTTGTAGCTCTGTAAAGATTTTACATAAAGCTCACAAATTCTCACAATAATCTTATAATAGGTATAAATACCAGGGAAATTAAGGCATCAAACAGTAAATAAATATGAAAAGTCAGCATTAGAATATTCTGATTCATTGGTCAAGTCTACATATTAAATATTCTCAGAGCCTTTTTCTTTCAAAGATGAGTTATAAATGTAATTACCTTTAAATATGAAATTATGCAAAAGTAATTTGGTTGGAAGTACAGAGATTAAACAGTTGGCTATCTCATGGTTTATCAGAAACCTTGCTTTTATATCTGAATATTGCTATTTCTGTCAATAGTGATAATGTTATTTATTATACTCCTTATTATGGTGAGTAATAACAGAGACATAGTCTCATTTATATTTTCACTGTTAAAACAACTATAGTAATTTTGCCGTGGAAAATATACTCATCATGCTGGCAAGGAAAAAATAATCAAGATCACACACATTTTTGGCCTCTTAATTCACATATTAGTGTGGGATAGCCAGTGAAAAGCATATATCTTTAGAGGAGCTTGAGGCTCAATTTTGACATTTTAAAATGATGCTTTAATACATTCAAAAGAAAACATCTGGGCAAGATGTTAGAGCCAGGATAGCTCAGTCCACAATAGTCAAATGTAGGATTTTTTTTCACTTATGCAAAGTACCAAAACAAGAAAAAAAAATATCATGCTATAAATCAGGAATGTGTTTATCCTTGTTGGGGTGGTGAAGGAGTGGTGGTGACGGTCTGTGGTGAAAAGAGGGCTTCTCGAGTGCTGGTAAAGTTTTATATTCCAATATGTGTGCTCTTACAGGCATATTCAGTTTGTAAAAATTCATCATCTATGTACTGATAGATACTTTCCTCTATGTATATTTGTATTTCAATAAAAAGTTAAAATTAAAAAAAAAAAATGACACAATTAGCCCCAGGGCATTTTTCAGTACTTGCAGTGTTTGTATCAATAGCCTATGCTCCTACAAGCTGTCATAACATGCTCATAATGAAAGTTTGTCAAAATGGAGATCAGGAGGGCTACTTGGTAATATTTGCAAATTTGAATGTTTCCTTTCAAGAATAAAATTCTTGCTGCTCTCCACTATAATTATGTTTATATGCAGTACTAGTAAGTTTTGGTCTATGCTGGAACACCTCTTATTATCTCCATCACAAGGTTAAGACAGTGTTCTATATTTCTCTCTCTGTCCTGTTAAATGGTATCATGGTGAAGCTTCCAATAGTATTCTACATCAGCAGTACTTCTGTGATGAAGAATGTTGTTTTGAATCACAGTGTATATAACACAAAGGTATTTGTGGTTTACAATGTCTGGGTAGTTTTTGTTTATTTGTTTTACCTTTTTTTTTTTAAATTTTATTTATTTATTTGAGAGAGAATGAGAGACAGAGAGCACGAGAGGGAAGAGGGCAGAGGGAGAAGCAGACCCCCTGCTGAGCAGGGAGCCCGATGTGGGACTCGATCCTGGGACTCCAGGATCATGACCTGAGCCGAAGGCAGTCGCTTAACCAACTGAGCCACCCAGGCGCCCTGTTTTACCTATTTTTAAACAAATAGTTGGAAAAATAGTCCAAGTAAATCTGTATATCTTTCATCAAGCTCCACCAATGGTTGATATTTTGTTACACATGTTCTATCATCCATCTATTTATTATCTATCTATCATCTATCATCTATTTATCATCTATCTCATCCATCCATTTCTCTCTAAATAAATAGAAAAATGATATTATTATTATTCCACTTGAAAATATTTCCATGAATTTAACATAAGATCTTTCCCAGATCCAAAATCATTCTTTTTCAAAAGCACAGAAAATTTAACAGTCATCTAATACAGACACAGTGGTATTTTCTAAATTACGATCCATACTCAAATTTTGCTACTTATCCTAATAATATGCTTTAGAACATTTTCTCCAATCTAGCATACAATCTAGGATTACTCATTTTGTATTTAGTTGTTAGGTCTATTTGGCCTTTAAGCTGGAAAAGTTCTTAACGCTTTTATTTTTCTCTCATGAAATAGACATTTGTGAAAAGTACAAAACAATTTGCTTGGTAGAATAATTATTATTTCAGATTATCTGATTGTTTTCTCATAATTGGATGTTGATTTTCCTTTTTTGGAATGATACTGAATGAGTGATACAAAATCCTGTCCTGCTTATATATTTTGAGGAAGTACTGGATATCAAATTGTCTAATTATATTTATATAGTATTTGGTCATTTGTCTAAGGTAGCATCCATCAGATCTCTCTTTTCTAAAATTATATTTTACTTGTAATTAATTGCCTGTGACTATGTCTGGTTATTTTTCAAAACATAAAAATACAAAGGATTTGAAGTGAACTAAAATACTAGATATGGATTTCATCCTCTTTGATTGATTATTTTTATTGTGGTGAAAAGCATATAAAATGAAATTTACCTTCTTAACAAAATTTTAAGTGAACAGTATGCTATTGTTACCTATATATACATTGATGTATAGCAGACCTCTAAAATATGTCTATCTTGCATGAATAAAACTCTATACCCATTCAAAAGAACTCCCCATTTTCCATTTCCCCCAATCCTTGGAAAACACAATTCTACTTTCTAATTTATGAGTTTGAATACTTTAGATGGCTCATATAATTGGAATCTTAACATTTGTCCTTCTCTGACTGGCTTATTTCATTTAGCATAATGATCAAGTTTCATCCACGCTGTAGTGTGGGATGAGATTTCCTTTTTAAAGGCTAAATAGTATTCCATAGTACATATATATTCATATATATATTTATATATATAATAATTTTCTTTATTAATCCATTAATGGAAATTTCAATTGTTTCTACCTTTGATTATTGTGAATAATGCTGCAATGAACATGGGAATGTGCATATCTCTTTGAGAGCCTGTTTTCAATTCTTTTGGATAAATGCCCAGAAGTGGGATTGCAGAATATATGATAGTTATATTTTTAATTTATGAGGAATCTCCATCCAGTTTTCCATAGCAAATGTATCATTTTACCTTCCTACTAACAATGCACAAGAGTTTCAATCTCTCCACCCTTGTTATTTTAATTCCTCACTCTATCTTTCTCTTTCTTTTTGATAATGGTCATCTTCTAGGTGTGAGGTGATAGCCCAATATCCTTTGATTTGCATTTCCTTGATGACTAGTGATGTTGAACATATATCTCTTTCATATATCTCCTGGCTAATTGCATGTCTTCTTTGAAGAAATGTCTATTCAAGTCCATTGTCCATTTTTTAATTGGGTTATTTGTTTTTTTGTTTGTTTTTTAGGGTTTTGTTCTGTTTTGCTATTGAGTTGCAAGAGTTCCTTATTTATTTTGGAAATTAACCCTTATCAGATATGTGGTTGGCAAATATTTGTTTCACATTTCATAGGTTAACTTTCACTTTGTTGATTCTTTCCTTTGCTGTGCGGTAATGCTTTAGTTTGATGTAGTCCCATTTGTCTATTTTTATATTTCTCACCTGTGCTTTGGGTGTCATATCCATGAAATCATTGCTAAGAGCAATGTTATGAACTATGTTTTTTTCTAGGAGTTTCAGACTTTAGAGTCTTACATTTAAATGTTTACTCTATTTTGAATTAATTTTAAGTATGGTATAATATAAATGTCTGATTTCATTCTTTCCTTGTGGATATCCAGTTTTCCTAAAACCATTTGTTTAAGAAACTATCCTTTCCCCATGGTGTAGTACTGGCATCCTTGTGGAATATATATATATATATATATATATATATATATATATATATGGATTTATTTCTGGGCTCTCTGGTGTATTTGTTTGTATGTTTGTATGTATGCCACTACTATATTGTTTTGATTACTGTAGTTTTGTTTAATGTTTTGAAGTCAGGAAGTATAACTCCAGCTTTGTTCTTCATCATTGACATTGTTTTGGCTATTTGGTATCCTCTGTGGCTCATATAAATTTTAGGATTGTTATTTCTATTCCCAGAAAAAATGTCATTGGTATTTTGATAGAGATTTTATAGGGATAGCCCCCAGTAGATCTCATACCATAATCTCTGAGAGTGGATATGTTTGCTCATATGGTAAAGATTTGCTGATATAATGATGATTACTAATCAATGACCTTAAAATAGGTAAACTGTCCTCGTGGGCCCTTCATAATCACATGAGCCCTTAATAGTAGAAACAGAAAAGGGAGCAAGAAAGATGAGCAGAAGAGAATTTCAGAGATATATAAATTATGAGGGAGCCATGGAACTGGGAATGTGGACAGCTTCTAGGAACTGACAACTGACAGTGAAAAAGGAAATAAGAACGCAACTGACAACGGGAAGGAATTAGAGACCTCTGTCCTAAAGCAACAAGAATGGGGTTCTCCATAAAATGAGTAAGACTAGAGGTGGACTGTGTCCAAGGATCTCCAGGTAAGAGCCCAGGCTGACAAGCACTGCGATTTTTCCTTGTAAGAGTCTAAGCTGCACAGAGTCACCTAGACTTCTGACCTACCTAACTGTGGTATAATAAATGGGTGTTATTTTAAGCCACTACATTTGTGGTAATTTATTTTGCAGGAATAGAAAACAAATACAGATTGTACGTATGTATGTATGTATGTATGTATGTATATATATATATATGTATGTATGTATGTATGTATGTATGTATGTATGTATGTGTGTATATTGGCTTAGAAATAAAATTTCCTTCTCTGTATTGGCGATTTAAGTTACCTTGGGCGCTATTATATTCTTTAGTCACAAAATCATTTTGTCATAAATTCTGCCTGAGAGAGTTATATATGTACTAAAGCCAGAGAATATTTTGGTTTTATTAAAGGTGTTCTACTTTCCCTAATTAATTATTGGTACAGACTACCAATCCTAACTTCTAATGCCTTCATATTTGGGGTAAAATATTAAAGAACTGACATTTTTGGTGATCCTCATCTTCATCTCAATGTGGTTGTGTTTTCCTCAGCTCTACTGGATTTTATTGTCAAAATCTTTATTATTTCAATGCCATCTACACGATCTTACTATTTGTATATGCTGCAGGCACACCACCAGCTTTCCTAAACTACTGAATTTAAACTTAATTTTAATTTCATTTACTTCTATCTTAAATAATATTTATTCCATAATTTAAAATCTTGACCACCACAAAGATAATCATTCATGTTTAATCAGTCATTTAGAACTCAGTGTCATATATATGTATTTTTTTCAGTTTCCTGAACTGTAACTGTAACTGTTTACAGAGAAAAATGTGTTTCCCAGAATTCAGAAAAGAGAAACTAAATTAATATAGTTTCTAATGATATAGGATTGTAACATATAGATATACTATTGCACAACTGGGTAACAATAAGGGCAAAAATGATTATTTCCAACCTCATTTATGAAAAATAAAACCTGTTACTTTAAAATTATGTTTACATATTTAAAAATATGAGGTTAATAATGTTCTTGTGTGACTGTGTATAAATATTTTTTCATTTTGTGTTTTGACACTATATTAGGTTTTGCTTTAGTTCTTAGAAATAATGCAATATAGTAATGATTTTTATTTCCCATTGATATGCTTTAAATATTTCCTATATATCTGTTTATATTCAAAGCAATCTTCTAGAAATTCATGTAGCATTTTCCCCCTAGAGGCTTAAAGGCAAGACATTTTTATCTTTAGTGGTAAATAGATCTGACAACATGTTTAACCACAAAGTCAACAAGATTAATAATATCTGTTAAAGGAAAATTAAAAACATTCTTTTCCATCTAAAAAGAAAAAGTAAATTACTGCCACAAATACGTTAATGCAGTTAATCCATTACATTTATAGATTCCATTATGTAAATTTATTAGATTTTTATCCAACATCATTTATTCAGAATAATACAATCTTATAAGCCATAAATCGAAGCTTGCTAATGGATTCAGATATGTTTATATTTTTTAAGCACTGAGGAGTAGAAATGCAAATACTGTTGGGCCACAAGTGACTTAGATCATCCATCCATGAATGAAGACAAAAAAAAACTCATCAAAGCTATAAAATGATGATCAGATATACACGATTATCAGAACATGTTTTTGAGGGAACACTACCATCTACTAAAATCTGCATTCAATGTCAAGGAATAGGAAAAGTATGTCATTCATTCAGCTTAATGACTCCCAACTTTGTGTGAATGTTGGTAGTTTTGGTTCAAAAGAAAACCTCTCAGGTTCTCTCCTGACTATTTTTTCTCCCTATTTGTTTCTGTTTTCCAAAATTAATACTTAAGATAATTACAGAATTTCTTTTTTTTTTTAAGATTTTATTTATTTATTTGACAGAGAGAGACACAGCGAGAGAGGGAACACAAGCAGGGGGAGTGGGAGAGGGAGCAGCAAGCTTCCCGCTGAGCAGGGAGCCCGATGTGGGGCTCGATCCCAGGACCCTGGGATCACGACCTGAGCCGAAGGCAGACGCTTAATGACTGAGCCACCCAGGCGCCCCGGTAGTTTAATAATCTAATTACTGACAATATTGACAGATAGAAGTTATATATTTTTCTTTTTTTCTTTATTTATTTGACAGAGAGAGAGAGAGTGAGTGCACAAGCAGAGGGAATGGCAGAGGGAGAGGGATAAGCAGCTTCCCCGCTGAGCGGGGAGTCCTATAGTTTTCAATGAGTGTGTATTCTCATTCAAAATTTGCTCTATGTAGAACAGTATTTCTCAAATTATTTAGAAGAATACTTGCTAGAAGAAGTAACCTATAAAAGTGCGTCTATTTATAATATTTTTAAATACATAATTTTTGGTAGAGGGTTTGGAATGGGATCTAAACATACATATTCTAAAGAATATCTCAATAAAAACAATACCACATCTATGATTCCGCTTGAATCAATGCCATCATTGTAGGTCTATGGAACTCTAAACATGTTCTCGTAAACAGAAACTCATAATAAAAGTCGCATCTTTCTTTTGAAGTTGATTATCTTACATAATGAAAGTCCATGTTATATTACAACTATGGAGAAATTTTCAGTGTGTTCTGGGAGGACACTTAAATAAGCTCATTTTCCTTTTAATTAGGTGACAAAAAAAACAATGGCATTATTTCATTTAAAAAAGAAATCTCTCAATGAGTGGTAGAAGTTTTAAGTATGTAAATTAGTGACAGGTCAGAAACTGAATATATGTATATATTCATATGAATATATAAATAAATTGGTCTCATTTGTTAAAAATATATTAACTAAATTAACTAAATAATTATGATAGAAATGCAAATATAGTTTAAATGAATGCTTTAACAAATAAATACCTAAAGATGCACCTATGTTAAATAAATCTTAACAAATATATGCACACTTTATTCAATATATCCTATTCACATGTGGTCACTGCAAGTCCTTGCCCCTAATGAACAATGAAATAACATGAAGAAAAATTTAAAAAAAAGAAAAGGGAATGTAAGAGTTGCTACAAACGTTCTAAAAATTATGGAACAATGATATGTTACAGAACATAAAATTCCTACTAGGTATAACATAGATGGAAAATATTTCAAACTCCATATAGGTCCCGAGGTCCAACTCACAAGTATTCTTTCTTAGAACTTACTGTTGCAGTAAACTGACTAGCCCTAAGATGACTCTCTTTTGGGGAATGTAGTGTAATCCCAAACATGTACCTTCCTAAATCAATAATCTTGGATAAATTATTTACCTTTATTTCTATCATTGTATAAAAAATTGGATCAATGGTAGTATATATTTGTGTTGGTTTGAATCACCTAAGAAGTAAGATCAAGACAATATAAATGTGTGGGGATGTTAGAGAAAAATTGGAGAGAGAGCTTCGTAAGATTGGAACAGCCATCTAAGCACAATTGAAGTCTGACCCAAAAAGGAGAAAAAAGAAGGTAGATTGGGTAGAAGGTTTGTAAACTGCTATGCAATGTGGCAAATTTCACAAGGCTGCTGGGGAGTCTTTAAGCCAAAAACAACCATCAGAGGTATTCCCATCCCAGGAATGGGTCTCCAGCAGTATCCCTGCTGAGCTCAGTTATTGTCTGGGAGCAGCCCAAGTGAAGTGTGGACTCAGCACACATGCAGAGATGGATTTCAGAGCAGAGCAGCTGGGGCCTTGAGTTGACTTTTCTCCTGGTAGGTGGGGGTCTATGAGGTACATTTTTGTGGCTACCATATTACCTCATAGAGTTATGAATCTTATGAAGACAATTCCACAAAACACTTAAAACAGTTTAAAGACCATGCTTGGTAAATGCTTGCTATTATTTGAAAAGATAAAGTCCCTGCCCTTGAGTAATAAAATAAGCTGCAGTTCACTTGTAGACACTTAGGACTTTGAAGATTAACGGTAGTCAGAATTGCTAAAGCAGAATGCCCAAGTACAAACTGAGGAATGCAAAGGATACATACTGCAAGAACAAGTCTCCTGCTTGACCTCATAGGTCTTTTTCCTGACCTAGCAGTAACATCATCAGGCGCAAGATCAGATTTTCTAAGAGAGAAGACCAAGGGAAAATTGGATGTTTCAGGTTGCTCCTGACACAACATATTCACCAGTTACAGAGAATAAACTATATTAATGCAGTACAAACATACAGCAACCAGCCTCCAGGGGCACATGAACAGAGGAGTCTTTCACAGTATTTTTGTAAACAAGTGAGCTATATAACTTTCTGACATATTTAAAAATGTAAATTAAGTTAAAGGAATACATTATTTTTATAAGATTTTATACTTAGAATATGATTCAAATGCAAAGTCCTCCCTATGCACACATTTTTCTCAGGTTCTACGTTGCAGTATTTAGATATTAGACAATAAAGGTACTTGACATTTCTAATGATGCATTTATATTCAAGGATAGCATTTTATATCTGTTCCATGATACTTCAGTTACAAAAGATACACTATATTCAAATTTAGATCATGCTCAAAGACTTGCATTATCAAACTTGAATGAATGTGGATGATGACAAGAGGAACACTCAGCAATGAGAACAATATAAGAACTTAAAATTGCATGACATTATTGAGATAAGGACTGTTCATCACACAGAGCACAGAAAAGTTTTGGGAGGTAAAGGTATCTATACATTTTTTTTCTGTAGTTACAGATTTCTACGTGTGTAGATGATTATATATATATATAAATTTTATTTTCATTTTGGCCATAATGGAAATTACCAGGAGCAAATTTCTGTTCAGGAAGCACTGTGATATCAACGAAAGGAATTGTCGTCATGAATCATTGCCAATAACTTAAACTTTCTGGGCCTCAGTTTTCATATTCATAAAGCAAGGTAGAAATAACTCTCTCATAATAATGTCTTATATTAAATTTATAATATATGTAATTATTTACCACATGTCTAGGTCAGAGCAAGAAATCATAAGAAAAAAATCTTAAACTCATTTAATGAACTATCACAGAAGGAGGCAGAATTTCTGTATTGATAGGAATTCCAGCTTGGTGAAAGCATCCATATCTTGGGAGGCCACACACCCCAAAGCCATGGCATAGAAGCTCCTGTGCTCTAGACCCTTCTGGAACTCACTTTACATACCTCTACATCTGCCTATCCTTCTATATCTTTTAAAATATCCTTTATAATAATAGCAAACATAAGACAACATCTATGAACATATAAACTAGAAATCTCAGACTCAAACTGAATACATGAGTTATTCAGATAGCAAGTGAAGACAACATTTACTTCCCAACGCTTAACTCTGAGATGGATAGAAACAGAGTTTTAGTTTTATTCGGAGATGAAGTCATAACTACAGAAGAGTTTAACAAATTTTTATGTATGTAAATCATGTTTAAATTCATCTGGAGATCTCAATATACATCTGAATATCAATGTGTCTCAAGGAGGATAGAACTAAAAGTGTACTGCATTTACCCAGAAGACAATAAAACTTTTGGAGTTGGCTGAATATATATGACTCTCAGTATAAGCCTAAAAATTTTAACTCTGTGGCCAAATTCTGAACAACATTTGGGTTCATCCAATTCTGAAAGTACAATTTCAGTCATGAAACTAGTGAAATCAAAGACTCTGTTAGTTAAATCGTGTATTAAATTCACTATATCATAAACCTCATTACTACACACAGCCCTATAATTTTCTAGCATTAGCATTTTACTAATTTTTAATTAGTAAGGTTATATTTTCAATTATTAACAGATGATTCCATATGTTGTTAAACAGAGAAAGTTTTGTAAATGCATACTGATTAAAATTCATGGTATTAACTTCTGATGATACAGGAATTAAACTGATCCAACTCAACTACTTTAAAGTATGTCTACCAGAGTAAAGAAAAAAGATTTTTGTATATCTGATTTTTAGATATTTTAGAATATTCTTTATACTTACATAAATTTTATTAGCAAAACTATGATTAATTATGCAAATAGCTTAGCAAAACTATGATAAATTATGATCACTTAAGAAAAAAAGTATTCACAGAAAGGCAGGATAAATTTTAGGTTTGGTTATTTCATTGAATATTAAATCACTGGGAAAGTGTTAAGTCCTGCTCAGAAAGCCTATACTCCCCTAATAAGCTTGCATTATGTAACTGAAATTTTGGATAACTATTTCTCCGAAGTTTCCCCTTAGTTATTTCCTTTTTTCTCTTTTTTCTGTCATTCATTTTCTTATTTACAAAAAAGTAATTTACTAAAACATGAAAACAAGGCTAAGGCAAAATGACAACTGATTATGTAATATTTTGAAGTGTATTTTTTATAAGCTTACTTTCCACTCATCTGATTAAGAGATAAGCTAATCAAGAGATATCTCTGTATTTGACTGATGGTTTCCAGCCCCATAAAGTTAGAAACTAGCTTATTGAAAACACTATGAGTTGTGATTGTTTGTGGCCTATAAAAAGGATAAATCAAAACTTGTGATTTTGTAGCTCTGTAGAAAATTAACCTGTCATTTAGCTAACTTGACTTTCTTACTTGTACATTCCCTAATGAGTTCTTCAAATACCTATAGGCATGATCTCTTGCCTTTCTGCTGCTGCCTTATTAGTAATTCAAGAAAACCTTTGACCTGAGCCAAAATCAAAACGAAAACTAAACCAAAAGTCATTCAATATTTTGCCTTTACCCATTTCCCTTATCTCCTTTCCTTTCCTAACTCACCTTTATTTCTTCCTTCTTTTTTCCTCCTCTCTTCCTTCTTTCCCTTATTGACTTTCTCATCTTCATTTCCTTTTCTTTGCCTTCAGTACATTCTTCCTTCCATCTTTCCTTTTATTTTTTTCTAAATTTACCCTTTTTTGACCAAGCTGCATTCTAGATTATAAACAATTTTGTAAGTCCTGACAATGTTTGTATCTCATTATAGCTAACGCACCATGAAATTCTGCACAAATGTCTTAATTTTGATAAAGTTCAATATACCTATATGTTCTTTTACTGCCTGTGCTATTATTTTAAAAAGATGTATTTATTTGAGAGAGAGAGAGAGAAAGAGAGCGAGAGGGGGAAGGGGCAAAAGGAGAGAATATTCAAGCAGATTCCCTGCTGAGCGTGAAGCCCAAGGACGATGAGCAGGGCTGCATCCCAGGATCCTGAGACCTGAGATCACGACCTAAGCCAAAACCAAGAGTCCGATGCTCAACCGATGGAGACACCCAGGTTCCCCTGTTGCCTATGCCATTGATTTCATATCCTAGAAATTATTACCAATGTCATAAAGCTTTTTTTCTTTATGTTCTTTTCAAGAGTTTTGGTTAGAGTTCTTGCACGATTTTCGGCTAATTTTTATATATCATGTAAGGTAAGGATCCAGATTCATTCTCTTGCATGAATATATCCAATTTTTCCAGGACTATTTGTTGAAAAGACTGACATTTCCCCTATTGAATGGCCCTGGCACCCAATATTATTTTGAGTCACTGAAGCGTCAATATGGTTTGAAGTTACCTTAGTAAATAATGTCTTATAGGTCATAATGATTTATCACCCCAAACTATAAATATTTATGGTATAAGATAGCACCTCTAGGTGCTGAAATATGTAATTTATTGTGAGGATTTGGGTTTGATCATTTAACCAATTTCATTTTCCATTTATTTTTCTGAGATAAGTGAAATTATTGATCATAAACCTCCATCCTATAGGCCACACAAAACCACATTTATGTGGATAGTGAAATAAGAGAAAAGATATCATACTGAAATTTATAGTCATTTTTAAATGACACAGACTTAAAAGTCTTTAGTAGTATAAATGGAGAAAGTGCACAACATAGCAGTGTCGATTTATGAAAGGTTACACTTGTTTGTGTCAAGTGTCTGAGTCTCCCTCTTATATTTTGGTTTGCCTGACTTTAAGAACCAGCATATTTTAGAGGTCCCCACTTCTAAGACCTTGTTCTGATAGAAAGAGTTTCCAACAGACTGGAAGAAAATGCAGGTAACTGACATTTACACAGTAAATTATTTCAACTATTGCTGTTTCTTTAATCACACATTACATGTCTGCCACTTCTAATAACAGCTTGGTGTCTGGCAGACATTCTGCTTTATCTCTGAATTTCACTGCTTATGTGATCCTTCGTGAATAACTAAGTCTAGTCATTATGTACATTTTTAGATTCATGTTCACTCTAATTGCATTGCTCCCATGTACCTCTGTTCAAGACTAACTGGCACTGATGTTTGGTCTGATCTGACCTATGTGTTCCTTCTGCTTCGGTTAGAGTTTCCACAGACCAGGTACCTGCCACATTTATTTGTAGAAATTGCTCCTTGGTTCAAAAACAAAAACAGAAAAGCTCTCTCTTCTGTCTTTTACACAGTTGTATTGAACATGACTTTGTGTTTCTATTTCTGAGTTAGTTCATACACTGAATTGATGTTCTCTTATATTTTAGCCTCAGAGTCCCCTTCTGTATCTCTAGTAGACATTTTTTCTCTCTGAATTCTCTCTCTCCTATGTTAAATCAATAAAAGGGGTGTATTTTATTAATCTGTTTACTTTTAAAGGGTGTTTAATATTCCCTATTCTTAATTTAGAGTTGAAATAAAAAGAATATGTGTGTATTTACAAAATAGTGATTCAACACTTCCATACAATACCCAGTGCTGCAACTTTAACCTCTATCACCCTCTAAACTATGAATTGCAATATTCCTTTTATCCTTACTCTATAAAAACTTGCCACCAAATGCTCTAATCAAATTGAACAATTTTTTTTCTTAAAACTAATGACTGCATCCTCATGCAGAATCTCTAATACATGCATCTTTCTTATTGAATAATTTAAATATTATATCAGTTTGTGTTTTTTTAAGCAATCTGTTAGACACACATTCATTCCTCCTAGATAAATCCACCTAAAAATTTTATATGTCAATTTGTGTTCACCGTATTTCTTCTAGTCTAGCCCACTTCTTAAAGTTAATGGAGCAGGGGGGCGCCTGGGTGGCTCAGTCGTTAAGCGTCTGCCTTCGGCTCAGGTCATGATCCCAGGGTCCTGGGATCGAGCCCCTCATTGGGCTCCCTGCTCGGCGGGAGGCCTGCTTCTCCCTCTCCCACTCCCCCTGCTTGTGTTCCCTCTCTCGCTGTCTCTCTCTCTGTCAAAATAAATAAATAAAATCTTAAAAAAAAAAGTTAATGGAGTAGGAATATAAAGTTAGTAACAGGTATTTTTTGGGGAATTATTAAAGCTCAAAAGTCATAACTTTTGAGTGAAAATTAAAGAACTTGTCAGTATTTTAGTCTGCTTGTTAATTTATACTCAGTTAAGTTTCAAAACATTTGAAAGTTGTTTATGCTTTATATGTTACTTGGCATTTTGGTTATAAACTATTCATTCAAAGTTAAAAAACCAACATGCATCTATTCTCTGTATTACATATATTGGTTTTTTTTTTTTTTTAGATTTTATTTATTTATTATTTGAGAGAGAGAGAGAGAGAGAGCATGAGAGGGGGGAGGGTCAGAGGGAGAAGCAGGCTCCCCACCGAGCAGGGAGCCCGATGCGGGACTCGATCCCGGGACTCCAGGGTCATGACCTGAGCCGAAGGCAGTCGCTTAACCAACTGAGCCACCCAGGCGCCCCCATATATTAGTTATTTTGAACTGGTATTTATTAAATAGTTTTAGCTAAAAGGAAAAAAAATTTGAATTGATTGATTATATTAGAAAGCTTTAACCTCTTTCCTAGCTTTATGTATCATCAATAAACTTGTAGTTTGAAGAGAGAAAATATTTATTGGTAAATAGTTTTATCATTCTACGACTATTACGTGAGTGTCATATTATTTTTCTTTCTGAAATATGATGTATCCAACTACATAATGAACGGGGAAATTCCAATTCCAATTCCATAAGAAGCAAATAATTCTAAAGTATCTATTTTTAAGTTAATGATATTGAAGTCCAATATTGTTAATGATTACAAGGAATAAAAGCTATTATAATGCTACATAAATATATCCTTCAAAAGAACATTAGGGTTTACCCAGAAGGCTTCCATTTTACTGTGGTGTACTGCTATTTCATGAACAGATGGGAAGTATATAAAAGATAAGGCAGCTGGGAATGTTACACTCAGACAGTCAATCCAAAAGCTTTGAGACTCAAATTAAACTGGAAGTCAGTTATTGATAGCAAAGGAAATCTTTTGCTTGGGAAACTCCATTTAACATTTAAGAAAAGAAATAGAAAAGTTAACTGATTTCCATAGTAACAATTCTAAGACTATTCTCTAAAAATGAAGAAAATACCTTCTTAATTATAAAATTGATAGACTCATCATTTATCAGAAGGGGAACTTAAAAATCTACTTTATTTGAATTTCTACATATATTTTTATAGAAACCAAGTATTTTACAGCAAATATTTTATATAAATATATAATATTATATCAAAATTCACTTTTTAAATAGTTTTTTTATTGTAGATATTATAGACTACAAGTTATTTGAAGACAGTCAAAAAATACATTTAGAGAAGTCAAAGACAAATTATTCAACAGTGCACATATCAGGCCTATTGGATCAGTATTTCCTGGCGGAAAGTCAGAGGCCAAGGTAAATGACAGGTGTGTGGGTTTCTAGTTTTCCTTGCATTCCAAGACATTGCATTGTGTCTAGTAGACTGCACCTCATACATTATAAAGGAAGCCTGACTTTGGGCAGTGGGCTTTTTAGCTTCAGGGCTGGGAGAACATTAGCCCACCCTTTGACATGTTATAGAGGATTCAAAGCTTTATTACAGAGTGTTATAATGAAACAGGATTTGTGGCCTGAGCTAACATCTTAGAATTATACAGGTTTGGTTAAATTCAGCACTTAGTTGAAGCATTTTCCATGAAGCATCAAGCTTCCAAGCAGTGCTAAATGCTGACATCTTAATGGCAGATATAAAATCATGACTGAAATGGGCCTGATGGTCACTCTCAGGGAGCAGGTCATGTTACTTGGAATCAAACGGAGACATCTCTTTATAAATGTATGATACACTTAGATGAGATACTTAGAGTAGCCAAATTCATAGTGACAGAAAGTAGAATGGCAGTTGCCAGAGACTGAAGGAAATAGGGAATAAGAATTTGGTTTTTGCTTGTTTGTTTTTGTTTTTGTTTTTAATGGGTTTCAATTTGGGAAGATAAATTTTGGAGCTGGATTGTGATGGTAATTGAATAACAATGTGAATGTACTGAAAATCACTGAACTATACACTAAAAAATGGTGAAAATGGCCAATTTTATGTAATGCATATTTTAACACACACTTTAGAAAATGACCAGTATACAAGATCCAGTAGAATGTAGGTACTTAAATCTTTATAAGATTTAATATAGAAAAAATATCTTATTTCTTACTGGGAAATCACTTCTGAAACAATGAAAACAACTAGAAGGAAAATTTCCTTCTAGTTGTAAGCTAGGACTATTAAATATACATCAATCAAAAATTCAAAAAAATAAGTTTTTAACACCAAATACATAATGAAATCCAATTGATCTATGTAAATAATGCTAAGATAATGATATCAATTTAATAAGATTAAACAGAAATTTCTAATGAGTTTCACTAGCTAACAGCTATATGTATATATTAAAATGACATACCATTTTTAACTCCAAAACTTGAAATCACCCCTTTTTTTAAATTTACAATGTTGAATAATGGCAAAGATTTGGAAAATGAATGCTTTCTTCCTTGATTGTGGCAGATCAAATTGCCATGATGTTTTCAGAAATCATTTGGTAGATGTACCAAAGTGAGGTTTTTAACACATCAGTTATTTTATATGTTTAATGAGTAGCATAGTGGTTTAATCTTAACAATGGAGTAATCAATTTTTTATTTTTATATTTTAGATTTCTAAATTTTATAGACTGGCAATATATACTGGACAGATCAGCAGAAAAGGAAGCACTCAGTTGATGCTATTTTTTTGAGGAAAAATAAGTATATATATAGTTATAAGAAAAACTATTCTGGTTAACCCTCGTGACATTCCTTAAGGGCTCTTAAGGGGATTTTAGAGCGAGCAAAGAAAGAGAAATGACCACAAGGTGGCAGTAGCACACACGCAAACTTTTCTTGATTGATGCCGGGACAGGTTGGCATGGAGGAAATTCTTCATAGCACCAAACTGTCCAGAAGCTACAGCAAGGGCCACCAGAAAGACGGTGAGAAGGTCAAGGGAGCTCTGGGCAAGAAAGGGATGGAAAAGGGGCCTTATGTATGTAGGTGATGTCACCTGGCAGCACAACAGACATTCCTTGAGTCAGAGGACACTTGAAGGTAGCAGTGGTTTGTGGGTCTTTATGGCATCAGTCTTATCTTACCAATGGCTAGCAGATTCTGTGCACAATTTTGTGGGTTATGCAGAACAATCAAGTTCTTAGTGGCTAAAAATTTGCTTATTTGGACTTTATTTAAAACAAATACTTGAGTAAAAACTTCGTACCAGTGAGCTTTTTTTTTTTTTTAAGTATTTTATTTATTTATTTGACACAGAGAGAGAGACAGCAAGAGAGGGAACACAAGCAGGGGGAGTGGGAGAGGGAGAAGCAGGCTTCCCGCTGAGCAGGGAGCCCGATGTGGGGCTCGATCCCGGGACCCTGGGATCATGACCTGAGCCGAAGGCGGATGCTTAATGACTGAGCCACCCAGGTGCCCCACCAGTGTGTTTTTGAGTTAAGAGTTCTCAGTGTGATGTGAAGAAATATACAACATAGGAGCCAATATACAGAAGCCATTTTTGGCCATCTATATAACACACTGGAAGTATATCACCTAAAGAAGATGCTCTGTAAAAATTTCACTTGCACTGAAAGAAACACTGTGACTTCACACTTCAGAAAATAAAAGGATAGCAAGTGGCTTTGTTGAACTCACTCAGCAAGCTAGCCACAGAGTCTGATCTGTGACTGGGTTCCCCTAATTTAGAGCCAACTCTTCTTTCCAACACTATTCTTCCTTCAAATATTCTTAATAAAGTTAGTAAGTTTACACACATATTTCCAAATCCTTAATTTATACAATTTATTCACCTAATTCAACTTCTGGTTTTTGAATGTTGAATACCAGGCTTTTTGTGTCATGTAAGGTATGTGATAGTGAATAAAACACAATCTTATTTTCCACTTCTGTGCATGGTGAAAATATTATTGGTTAGCTAACTTTCAATTTTCTCTATGGGTTAGATATATAGATATATACATATAGATATGGATGCATTCTGCAGAATGTTTAAATATGGGACATTACGTTTATGAATAAGGAGGGAAATTTGTAGCCAAATATTATTGATGTATGTGACAGATGGTTTAGTAGAAAGAATTCTGAGTTAAAAGTTCCCTTTAACAAAATGTGAATTCTGTTTAATAAGCAAGGAGGCCAGTAGACCATGTTGTCTCTAATGCCATGGCAACCTATGTTAGCAAGCCAAAATCCAAACCTGTAAATGTCTCAAGGTTGCAGAATTAAAGTGCTAAGGACAACCAATCACAAACAGCCAACGAGATGTTAAGCTACAGCCAATCAATGATCGCTTTACTTCGCTCCCGACGTTTCTTTATAAAAGTCTCTCCCCAACATCTATTGGCATATCATCCTAGCCACTTCTGGTTTGGCACTGCCTGATATAATTGATTTTTGCTCAAATAAACTCTTAAACATTTTAATATGCCTCAGATTATCTCTTAACATCCCAATTCTGGCTCATTCAATAACACAAAAAATTGATATTTTTAGGAAATACTGGGACCACATTCTAAGTGTAGTAGATCTCAGGGTATTTGTTAATGTGTAGAATCTCAAAAAAATAATGAGACTATAACTTGAAGTCTTAAATGTACAAAATGGAAGGCTTTTATAGGCAGAAAGGAGGTGGGACAAGGAAATTATATCAAACCTTTCAGGCAATGTCACTGTCCTTTTATAGGGTCTCTCCCAGATGACCTATCTAGATTTGACCAGATAATTCCAGATTAAATGGTTAAAGGTTATATTACTGTCAGAGGCTTAAACTGCAATTAGGTCAGGTATTAAGTCTTGGTTTGCTGACACAGGGCTTAACACAAGTGACTCCATTTTGGTTCTGTTGTCTTTTTTTTATTTTTTATTTTTATTTACTTATTTTTTTAACAAAGTCAAGAAGGAGAAAGGTCTCCAGCAGAGAAACAATTTTTAAGGATAAAAAAATCAGTGACTATTCAGAGCTGCAGGTATAGGGGATGAAAAATCACTTTTATTTTGCCTTTCTAGGTTCTTGGCTGAGACCCCCTGTGACAAAAGACAGATTAACAGGAGAAAACCAGAAGTTTAATAACATGTATACCTTCTGTCTATGTAGGAGATACCCAGGAAAACTTGAGTAACACCCAGAAATGCTCCAAGCGACCACGTTAAATACTATCTACAGCTAAAGACAAAAGAAGATATTGGGGAGCTGGGACCCAGTTATGGGAGGCTATCAAGAAAAGCACAGTAAATATGGGCTAGGTTGTTACTCAGATTTAGGTCAGTGCCTTCTTCACTGGTAAGAGTTTCTAGAGATTTAGTCATCCCCTTCTTCCTGGTACAGAGAGGGGAAATGGAGATTTCCCTATAAATGTAAATGCATTTTACAAAAGGTGAACTTCTACTCAGTTTTTAGAGCTTTTCCTATGTTGCTGTTTCTTAAAAATAATCACCCTAAAATAATCTTATGTCAAAGAGACATAATTTATGGTAGCGAATTCTGCTCCCCTTCATAGGCAATATATTAACTTGTTTAGAACAACAAATTAGTTTACAATATGAAAGTAATGAAAAAACATCATGTTATATCTGAAATAAAAATGTCTGACATACAAGCAGAAAAAATTGTGTATAGCAACAGATTTAAAAGACGATAATATGAGGGTTGAAACAATGTACCTTCTCATGTTTTTTAACATGTACTGTATTTTTCAATTACATAAATCATTTTTAAGTCTATAAAATTATTAGGACATCTTTCCTCCTCCTTGAAACAACTACAGTGATGGACAGGTGTTTTCCTAGGATGGTGGTGAAATAAGTTAAATCTCTATACATGTCCTTGGAAACTATAAAGTTCAACAAAAAGAGCAAATAAAACCACTCACAATCCACATGTAAGAAAGAAGTAGGATACAGAATCCAGTGACCTTCTATTTGTACCTAAGTAATATGACAAAATTCTGGAACCAGAAGAGTGGACTCGGGAGTCTGTAGCAGAGCACAGAATCTGGCATGAAAAAGAAGAGTGCAATAGAGTTCTATTGGTGGCAGGTGCAGATAACATCACCCAGAGGAGAGTCCCACTGAGGGAGGGCAACGATGAGAAGGGGAGGGAGACTTAGTAGAGCAGAGCACTGGCTGCCGGAATATTGAAATAGGTTCTTCATGGTGCCTGTGATAGGAGGGGCAGCCTTGAGATGGCAGTGCTATGGAGAGGAAAACAAGTTGAAAAGAGAGGCATACCTTGTTGAGTTTATGTAGAATTAAAAAAATAAAATAAAATAAAGTAAAAATAAGAGTCCTACAGTAACAAGAGCATCACAGTTCTGAAAACCATAGTTGTTTTAAATGGAATGTTTTGTCAGAAAAAATGCACTTCATTCTACTAACGGTAGGAAACTTAGTAAGCTAATGAAACACCTCACACTATCCATAGAGACAAGGGTTACTGCCTCTCAAAACACTTAGCATAATAAACAAAAAAAAAGTCAGAGGTCATATTTTAAAGTTAATATAAGACAATATAAAAAGTGGGCGCCTGGGTGGCTCAGTTGGTTAAGCGACTGCCTTCAGCTCAGGTCATGATCCTGGAGTCCCTGGATCGAGTCCCACATCGGGCTCCCTGCTCTGCAGGGAGTCTGCTTCTCCCTCTGACCCTGCTCTCTCTCATTCTGTCTCTCTCAAATAAATTAATAAAATCTTTAAAAAAAAAAGACAATATAAAAAGTGGTAAGATTTCCACATGATGAAAATACTAAGCTGGCAGGTAAAGCTATTAAAAAAAAAATCCTTCCAGGATAAATGAAATATCTTTAAATTAACAATTATAGCAACACGTACAGTGAATGTATTTTACATACAATACAAGTGTTTGTAGCAGTTGTACATAATGAATCAGCATTTTTTAAAACTCACAATAAGAATTTTAAAAAGAAAGACATAAAATGTGAGAAGAGAATTCAGAAAATTCACTGAAGAAAATCACCAAATCAAACCAAACAAAAAAAAGGAAGATGGAGTTACAAGAAGGTCAGGAAACAGTAAGTGTTACTATGAAAAGAAACAAAACAGTGAAGAGAATAAAAACAATATAATGTGCTAACCAATGAGAAAGTGAAATATTTAGAACACCTTAACTATAACCCTAAACCTAACCCTAATCTAATCCAATGTGCAAATCGAGTTCTCAGAGAAGAACAAACAAAAGAAAGGGATAGAAATGATATTTAAAACTATTACTTACAGTTTTCATCCATATACTGAAAGTTTCATTATGTAATTAGGAAAATTGTACATGATTGACAATTTTAGGACATAAAACACTGCTGTACTGTAATTCATAGGGAAAAAAGATGCAAAACCTCCAGGCAAAATGACCAAGTCACTTCTAAAGAAAATCAGGTCAACAGCAGCTTCTTGACAACACACAAAATAAGACAACAGTGAAATAATATTTTAAGAACCACAAAGAAGGAAAAAGAAAAATATTTTAGAATTCAGACAAGCTGTCGTTCAACTATCAAGAACATGAGAATAATTGCATTTTCAAGAATGTAGTAATGAATTCTTTCTGAAGAATCAATTAGAGGTAAAACTGTAGTGAAGAACAATCCTCAGCAATAAACATATTTAATTGTAGCTATTGGAATCTAAGTGGGAAAAAATGAACTGATAATATTTATTTTTATAAGTTCTATAAAAGTAGAAATAAATAACATGTGCAGATGCAAAATAACCTCATTGATGATTGTATCAGTAATGAGAGTCGAAGATACATAGAATCCCAAATAAATAGCAGCCTAAGGATATTATGAAATATATTACTGCAACGTGATAATTTGAACAAAATCAAAATCCTCATAAATACCAGAATTAGTACAAAAGAACCAAGAAAGCACACTATATAGAGAAAGATATATTTAATACACACACGAAAGTAATTTAAGTTCTCATGAAAATACGGAACTAGGTATATCAATCATATCAAGATTTATAAATGGAGTTTAAGTCTTCTGCTTTTGAATTTGCTCACTAATCAAAATTTAAGTTTATTTTCTATAAGTTACCTAAAATAGAGAGACTCATCATGACTAACGGGGTGGACAAAATTATACCAAGAAAATACAAGCAATAAAAAAGTAAGGGTTGTAATATTGATATTAGACAAGGTTTTCAAAATATTTTTTGAATAAGGGGATGCCTGGCTTTGGAGAGGATTTGGTCTAAGGATACAAAAGCCCATGTCCTGCCCCTAACAGTCTGTGTATGTAGGTTGATATGGGTAAAGATGAATGAACAGCTAGATCAGATTTTGTTAAAATAAATTGATGTTTTGAATTACTGGATGAGCCATTCTTAGAATTAAACTATAGATCTAATAGAATTCAGAACACATAATATTATTTCTTTGTTTCACACTAATTAGTAGTATTATAGAAGTGCATAATAGTTATCTAGAAGTGTTATGCATTTAAAGAATAAACAATTAAAAATCTATGCATATGTTAAAATTCTAAAGAAGTGGGAAATTGAGGAGATTGAAAAATTGAAAAAAATCTTAGTTTTATGGATGATACACATATGATAATCACAGACTAGATGTATTCTGTATGATTTTTCAGATAAAATCTCACAAACTAGAAATGTTGCTAATACAAACAGAAATGGGAGAATTTTTATTGCTTCTTAGGGTAACAGCAAATTCATGGTCAAATTAGGCTTTATACTTTCTGAAAGTAATATTCTAAGGCTTTTAGCAATGATTGAATGGCGTATGTGCACTTAGAAGATGATTATATCATACTCAGAAGAACTCAGTACACTGAATACAATGGTGAAGAGAAGAATAGTATCAGATAATGAAGATGTTGGTGGCAGAGTGGGGATGCATTACTGGTAGTAATGGACAGAACTCCTGTCCATGAAGACCATTAGCTTGTTCAGTGTGGCTATTCATGCTGCATTCTTTCAGCCAGAAAATTCGCTGATCAAGGGACTGAAGTGAAAGCAGATGTTTCACTAACATATCTTCAGACAACTTATGACTAATGCAGACAAACAGAATCACATCTAGTTATTTACTATGGGAAGCTTTGACATAAATTATTTTAAAATATTTTGGTTGTGTTGCCACCATGTTTCTACAACAGGATTACACAGAAGAGCATCAAGGAAAGAAAAACAAAGTGGAGATAAACCTCATTTCTGTAATCTACCCTCAGAACCACACAAGTGAGTTATATTCTCTGGCTTTGCCCACTTTGGTTCTATTTAAATTTTGAAAATAAAAAGTATATATAGCCAGTACAATGTTATATTTAAAACACTTCAATGTTCACAATCTAAAAAAACTCAGTGAGAATTCCTAAATCTACAAAATCAGTAACATTATACAGATGATGATCTTTGTCCTGATTTCTGCTAACAGACATATAAGAACTATCAACAAATTTTTAGTATATTATAAGAACAATGCAATATGATCTCCACTAAGGAGTCAAGACAGTAACTAGGAAAAGTAAGCTGCATTATTTGTCAACCATATTTTATGATTAAATCATTTGTATTTACTCAACTCTACAGAAATAAATTACCATTCTCTGTCTTGTATGTACTGAAATTCACTGTGTTACACAAAGTAAATTTGATCATAGTTAAATCTTGCTGCTTCCATTGCTTTATAATACATTGAAAACAGGGTTAGAGATGAGGAAACAAAATGTTTATCTTGCATTCACACAAAATCATGCTCAGTTTGCTTTTATAATTAATAAACTGATCGTATTTATTTGTTTATTCTGTTTTAAAATTATATATTATTAACTTTATTCTTTTTGTCATCTGGTGAATCTTTATTCTTTTCCATATTTGAGATAAATCAAAGGAGTTACCTCTTTCATTTGGTTTTCAATTATTTTCTTCAATTTTGAAAAGAAAAAAAGGGTTTGGATCTTGATTTAAGACAAAAATTTGACTTCTATGCTTATTAGAACCATGACAATAAGAAAAAAGTATTTATGTGGTGTCCACTGTGTACAGTATGGTGAATATAAATGTTATTCAGACACAATAATCTTTTCTAAGATTTTAAAATCTAAAATACTTAATAAGATACAGACATAAATATAACATAGGATTGAAAAATATAGGTCATAAAGAGTTAAAAATAGGAGTCATTATTTATTTAGAAAAGGGAAAAAATGCTTTAGCACACGTTTTGAGAGATCAAGAAATATTTTGTCCCAGTTGAGACAGACTCTAAAGTGTAAGTGGAATGTGGAACAAAGGAGATGAGTCAAGACTGAGAAGCATCTTTGTAGAAATAATGAAGATCTGAAAGTATAGACATGAATTAACAAAAATCCTTAGTTTGGACAGGCCTTGTGTTTCATTAAAGGGATTAGAAAGAGACAAGCCTGAGAAAGTTGAGTGGGGTTAGTTCAAGCAGAAAATTAAATATCAGGAAAATAAAATTGGGGTATTAAAAAAAGACATTAGCAATTTTGTTTTCTTTGGTGCTGGTTGTTTGCTTGGGAACTGAAATATCAGAGCCTATGGGAGAGACAGGAAAAAGGAATTGCACAGAGCTTTATAGATATTCCAGGCAAGACACACTGAGATTATGAACTGAAGAACTGGAAGTAGAGAGGTGCCAAAGGTAATTTTGGTTATATTTTAGAATTGTCCATGTATCTCCTTACGACAATGAAAAGAAAAAGATACGCTAGTCTTTGTGTGAAAAGAGAAGCAAAGTTTCAACTTAGCTAGGGACTCTAATATAGATTAAAATATACAATAAGTCATAGATAATGTTATATTTTTGATCATTGAGTCAAGCAAGAAAAGTGTTATGATTCCAAAATAATTTCCAGATCATGTGTTTTAAAAAGAACCTCAGTATTCTGACTGATTTTAGGAAAAACTCATACAAAAAGAAAATGCTGCTCCTTCCAGGTCCCACCCTGACCTGATGAGGAACAATAAATGCTTATCCAGCCTAAGGCTCATCTACAGAGTAAGAATGTTAAAATGCCCTCTTGCTTTTCATCACCTCTTGAGAATATCTCAAACTCAGTTACCTTCCATGTATGATCAGATCAAACACCAGCTATTGCTGCTCTTTTTTCCCAAAGAAGTTATTCCCATTATATTCCTCACTAGTTTTATACATTTTCAGAACTAGTACACTGATAATTAAAATATCTTGCCTTAATTCTGAGGACTAAGTCAAGAGACAGTAGAATGAAGGAGACAGGAGGTAAATAATGCCATAATTTTGTTCTGCAAAGCTTCCTCCTAGGATATTTTAAAGAACCTGTGGCATGTAAATTGGTAGCAATAGCCTAAGTACAGGGATATGCCTCAACTTTCAGAAACGTGGCATTCTAGCTCTATGGAAATGTCAATTACTCCCATTTGTGAGTGACCTATTTTATTTATGTTGTTCTAGAATTTTAATTTTAAGATTTCCATATTAATAAATTATTTCTCTTATGATTGTTACTTTTAATGTCTTCTCTAAAAACATATCTTTACCTAACTTTACAAATTAGTGCAATGTGTTTTAAAATGTTTATAATTTTGCTTGTCATATTTACCCTACTGTGTATACTGTGAGATATACACAGTATATCTTAAATTTTGGAAGAATTTAATCTTTTTCTATTTCTTAAGATCCTTTCTCCACTAACGAATTGTACTACGTCTGACCAATATATTATTTCTTCATATGGTCTAGTCTGTCTTTAAGCACTGTATTCTTTCCATTGTTTTATGTTTCTTTTTGTATATCAATACCATATTGTTCTAATTAATATAGTATTATTATAACCATTGACATCTGGAAGGGAAAATCTCCCTCTTTGATTTTCTTTAGTTATGCATTGACAATTCTGAATTATTTACTCATTTATATATATGCTAGAATTATTCTGTCAGATATATTTTGTTCCATGCAACAATATACATTGAGATTTTCATTAGAACTGTATTGAATTCATAGTTCAATTTGGGAAGGACTGACATGTTTTCTATGCATGAATATTATTTATATTTCAATAAGTTAGCTTCTTTATAAAATCACTCCATAAAATGTCATTATACAATGTTTCTAAATATATTTTGTTGAAAATACACTCAGGTACTCTGAACTCTTATTGATATAATCATTTCTTCATTTAAATTATGCTGTTAATTGGCTTTTACCTGTGTACAGACATGATATTGATTTTTCTATATATATATATATATATTTTAAATAAAAGTTGTAAAAATCTCTCCTATTCTAAGAATTTAGCTGTTTTGGCAAATGAATTTATGAGGATATGGAACTTCTACCATTAGTTTTTACATTTTGGATAATAAAAGTATATTAGACTTTATAAAATACTTTTTCTTGAGCTATTGAGGTGATCACATGAATCACCTTCTCCAATATGTTAACATGGTGAATTAGGCATGATTTTTATTTATATTTTTAATTTTTATTTTTTTAAGATTTTATTTATTTATTTGTCAGAGAGAAAGAGAGAGAGTAAGCGAGCACAAGTAGGGGGAGTGGCAGGCAGAGGGAGAAGCAGGCTCCTCACTGAGCAAGGAGCCCGATGCAGGATTTGATCCCAGGACCCTGGAATCATGACCTGAGTTGAAGGCAGACACTTAACCGACTGAGCCACCCAGGAGTCCCTAGGCATGATTTTTAATAATTCAGTAAACTAGTGTTTTTGAATAAATATTAAATTGTTATTATACCTAATATCTATACCTCTATTTATATCTATCTCCTTATTGTTTACTTCCCCAATTTGTTTGAAATTATATTTTTTAGTTGTTACCCTTAAAATTAAGCATAGTTGATATTTTAAAAATTAAGTAACTCAAAATTAGTAGTGTCATTCCTCCAAATTAAAAAGACTTAAAAAGCCTAATTACCTCCAAAGAGTTTGCATGTTTTTGTTATACATTTTATTATTCTTCACTACTATTTTAAGTATCATCATCATTTCCTCATCTTCCTGATCATCATCATCATTTGCATAAATGTTGTGTTATTCAGTAAATGTATATTTAAGCTTGTGTACTGTTTTTCCAATGTGTTTTTTTATAATTTTTCAGATTTTTTCAAATATGTTGATTCTTATTAAAGTGCATTCTTCAGAATCTCTTTGTTTAATGTTATCTTAACTGTAACTGTAATGTTTACAGGTCTCCAAGAGATTCTCAGTGAGAGCTCTGTGCAGGCAATTTCAGCAGTGAGAAGAAAAACCCCAAAACATCCCCCTCTGCCCCCCCATGCCAGTTCTCTTGGTTGAAGTAGAAATTGTCTAAGAGAGGAAGGAGTCCTGGGAGGACGTGAAGAAGGGGCATTCTCACTTTACTGTACTGTACTAAGAGATGGTTGCTATTTCTCAAATGTCCTTACCAAATCTTAGAGAATTTCAGTAAATTTCAAAGTTCGCATATTTAGAGTGTGAAAGTCCGACTTGGAAACTGACCAATGCTCTCGTAACCATAGGTTTTACTGCATCCCAGGAAAACTTTCTCTCATGACCTAAATTATAGAGCCAATGTGATAAGTATAAATATTCTCCAAGTCATTAATTGATGAAAACCTAGTTTGGGCTGAGATATCAAATTGGTTTTAAAAATATACCAAAGATTATCCTCTATCCTCCTATTACAAATACTATTTTAGGGGCACCTGGGTGGCTCAGTCGTTAAGTGTCTGCCTTCGGCTCAGGTCATGATCCCGGGGTCCTGGGATCGAGCCCCGCATCAGGCTCCCTGCTCCGCGGGAAGCCTGCTTCTCCCTCTCCCACTCCCCCTGCTTGTGTTCCCTCTCTCGCTATGTCTGTCTGTCAAATAAATAAATAAAATCTTAAAAAAATACAAATACTATTTTAAATAGCAATTTACCAAGTAAATATATGAATTCTACTCAGAATAAATAGGTTTCTCAAAATTCAGGATCCCTATTTATCATGGAAAAAAATTTTTGAAGAGGAAAGCATTTATGCAACTTTTTTTTTTCACCTCTGGGATATCTGATAACTAGGTTGTTGACTGAAGTGACTGGCTGTTTTCCTTACCGGACAAACATAAGCTTAATACTATTGCAAAGGCCATCAAGAGCTTCCAGAAATCAGATTTTAGAGCGAAATGTGCTGTGCAAGTGTATTCTTTTCCTTTCATTTTAAGACTGCCATTCTGGAATATTCAAAAGTGTTACATTCATAACCGGAGACGGAACAAACATGCAAAACTATGGTTTTCGAATTTTGTTATGCATTTCAAGCTAAGTACTGTTTTGATTGCTGGAGAAAAATAAAACAGCTTGCAAACTGATACAGAATCCAGAGCTGATACGGTCATTTTCTAGCATTTTTAGATATTTATGAAAGTTTTTTCTGAATTTTCATATGGAGCACAACTGGATTTCATTCCAATAAATTACCCTGTTTTAAGTACATATTTGCAACATAGTAGAGCTAAGATCCAAACGCAGTTTTTCTGCCCCCAAAACTATTCTATGACCCTTCCCTAAAAATAATTTGCTTTTATGAGAAAAATAAATAAATAAGCAGAAGAAATATTTCTAAATTTTAAAACATTATGGCAAAACTATGTTCCTTTATTGTCAAAATATGTACCTTTACGTATGTTATGAGATATTTACACACAAAAGAAATTGAAATGTGAACTCTATCCATACATGCATTTGATAATTTTGTTTTATTTTCCCCTCTGATTTTGTGGGTGAGGGGTAAAAAGTGAACAAAGGATGACTTAAGGAGAGTTTGTTCAATATATGCAGAGAATGGTCAATTCTCCACACGTGAAAAGGAGTAATATAAAGTGTGTGGGTTTAACAGCATTCCAGCTGGCCTTAAGGGTTAACTTGCTTCAAGTTGACACACTCCTTGCTTGCTGACCTAAGGCCCTTGATCTGTAGCAAAACTAATTTACTCTCTTTAAGATCTGCAGACCACTGGCCTTGGGGGATGAAAGACTAGAACTTTCCCACGTCAGAGAGGCCAGCAAGTCTGTTTGATTCAGCCTCAGCTTTCCGATTCATCCAGCAATTTTTTAGCAAAATGTTTTTCATTTTTAAGGTCACACAAATGACTTTACTGACCTCCCTTTGCACATCTGTAGACCTTGCCCTCCTTTCCAGAAAGAATAGAATACTCTTGCAGTGCCTGGGTGGCTCAGTTGGTTTAAGCGACCAATTCCAGGTTTCGGCTCCGGTCCTGGTTCAAGGATCATGAGACTGAGCCCTGTGTGGGGCTCCATGCTCAGTGTGAAGTCTGCTTATCTCTCCCCACCTCTCTAAATAAACAAACAAACAAACAAACAAACAAATAAAATCTTAAAAAAAAAAAAAAAAGAATAGAGTACTCTTGCACAACCGCTGCGTACCAAGGAGCCAGACCTTGCGTAATCTCTGAACACGGTGAGGTAACTGTAGCTGGCATCATTGAGTCTCCGTGTAATCAAGAAATGTCACAGGCCCCTGCCCTCCCTTAATTGAGTTAACGCTTTTAAAAATCTCTGGGCCAGGCGGAAACCTTGGAGTTGGCTTTTGGACAAGAGTCAGCCTTCTCCCTGGTAAGGACTGGCCTTTTGAGCGACAACAGCCAAACCTGGGTTTCCATAACACTGGTAGATCTGGGCTGCTATAACAGAATATTATATATAGACTTGGTGGCTTATAAACAAGAGTAATTTATTTTTAGAAGTCTAGGAATCCAAGATCATTTTTTCTGTGCATGTCTAAATTAAATATTTTCCCTAGACAAGCAGTATGTTATCCATTTACACCATTTAAAGTATTAACATTTATAAGCAAATGGTAATTTTAGCCACTGCATGTAATAGTTATAAGTTGTTTTATCTTGTTCACAAAACATACTGGCTTTTTGACAGCCTGGAGAATTCATGGCAACAGTAAGGGATATAGATTGATAATTCATGAGATCGTTCTGTGATATTAATGATTTCTTTAAGATTTTATTTTTGATCAGTAGGATAATAGAAGATTTTGGTAATGTAAGGAATAACTATCAGCTGTGCGCTGCCTCAGTTCTTTAGTGTACCATCCACGCTGGCTACCAATAGATAGCCAAGTCAAGGGGTATACAAACTTAAGTGTTGACCAAACTTTGCAACACCTGGTAGGTACATTTCTTGGTACTAGCGTAATAGCTTGTAAAATGTTCATTCTTGTTATTGATCTCATGTACATGTTTGTATAGACATTAGTGTGTGTATAATCAATTAATGATTATCTTAGACTGGGAACACATCTACACTCAAATTGACTTTTTACCCAGTCTCCAAAAATTTTTATTTTAATATAATTCTACTCTGACTTATGTTTTCATCTTCATATTCCTATGCAATGATTATTGCATAATAAAAGTGACATAAAAGCTAAATAAAAGTGACACAAAACTAATGCTTATGTTTGGATTGTGCTTTTTCATAATAACATAATGGTACTATAATCATAGATAAGGAAACTCTGCCAAATTTTATTCTTAAACATTTTTATAGAAAAATTAATGCAAGTTACAAATAAGACAAGTGGCTATCAATCTATTCATCTCCATTTATGGCAGAAAATGGTCTCAAATTTGTTGACATTTCAATATCTCAGATTCCAAGTGATTCTGGAAGCTCAAAACCAAAACAGTGCATTATTTACATTCATACTTTGCCTGCTTTTGAGGAAAATGACATCTGTGCAATTTTTTCTTTCCAAAACACATTAATTTCTACATAGGCTGAATTTAGAGCTGGGAAAGCTAATGCAGAATACCAGTCCTATCTTGTCACATATAAAGTAATGTCATTAAAAAATATAAATCTATTTTCTAGTAGATATACTCTTCACAAAAAAGCATAGAACAATGTTTTATGCCATAAATATGTTAATTTCATAATCAAATTCCTTAAAATATTTAAAAATAATTTTTAGCTAAAAATAATGCAATTTCTTTTTTGGGGGTTGGTTTCCAATTCTTTGAGTTTTAACATATGTAAAGATTCATGTGTCCATCCCCATAATCAGAATACAGGAAAATTCCATCACCCAAAAAATCCCCTCGTGTAGTCAAACCCTCCCTTCACCCCACGTCCCTTACAACACTGATCTGTCTTCCATTTTTATAGAATTGTCTTTTCCAGAAATTTGTAAAACTGGAATCATATTGTATTTGGCCTTTTAAGATTGGCTTCTTTAGCTTAGCATAACATAATTTGTAGTTATTCCATGTTGTGGGTTGTGCCAATATTTTGTTCCTTTTTATTCCTGAACAGTATCCCGTTGAATGAACGTATAGTTTATCCATTTACATCTTGAAGAACACCTTAGGTTACCTCCAGTTTTTGGAGATTAAATAATGGTTCAATAAATGTTCATGTGCAAGTTTTTGCATGACATGATTTTTGTTTATCTAGTTGGGATTTTGAGTTATATGTAAGTCTATGTTTGGCTTTACAAGAAACTACCGAACTGATTTCCAAATTGACCGTACCATTTTTCATTCTGACCAAAAATGTATGAGATATAATTGCTCTATATCTTTGCCAGCGTTTGGTAATATTTTGTATTATTAAGCTTTTGTTTTGTTTTTGTTTTATCCATTTTATTTATTTATTTAAAGATTTATTTATTTATTTTAGAGCGAGAGTGCGCACGGGTGTGCATGAGTTGGGGAGGGGCACAGGGAGAGAGAGAATCCTCAAGCAGAGTCCCCGCTGAGTGCAGAGCCCCAAATAGGCTTGATCCCAGGACCCTGAGGTCATGTCCTGGGCCAAAACCATGAGTGGGCTGCCCAACCAACTGAGCCACCCAGGAGCCCCTTATTTTAGCCATTTTAATAGGTAAATAGTAGTAGCTCATTGTGGTTTTAAGTTGTACTTCCCTAATCACTAATGATTTTGTGTACATTTTCATGTACTTTTTTCCCATCCATTTCTTTTCCTTGGTGAAGTGTTTGTTCAGTTTTTTTGCTCACATTTTTATTGTTTTTTTGGTTTTGCTTTGTTTAATTTTGAGAGTTTTTGTATGTTCTGAACACAAGTCTTTTGCCATATGTGAGATAGGCAAATATTCTCTCCCAGCCTATAGCTTGTCCTTTTATTTACTTTTTCATTATATGGTACATGTATAGTTTATGGTTGATGAAATCATAACTTATTTTACTCTACATATAGTTGTCTTATTAACATAAATCTGTAGAATTACTGTGTAAGTTTGAATTTTGTATTTAGTTTAGAAGCTGTATGACTGCGGCACCTGGATGGCTCAGTCAGTTAAGCATTTGACTCAGCTTGAGTCTCACCAACGGATCTCCACTTCAGAATATTCTAGTTCATCCTTGTGTGACTTCTCTTGACCTTGCCATTCTGACTTGTAGTAGCATTGATACAATGGATTATTCTGTATTTAGTGTACCTTACAAATTTCCATTCACTCTTCCTTTAGAGTCATTCAACTTATGCTACTATACTTTCCAGGTCCTTCTCCCTCCAATTGTGGGTTTTTATCAAATGAAAGAGGAAGAAGTACAAGTAAAAATAACAGTTAATTTAAAACTTCATGAAGGTGTGAAAAAATAATTTTGAATTCTGTGAAGCTCATATGCCTTTTTATAATAGAGGTCCAATTACACATGTGGAATGCAAAGTTAATTTTGGCCAGCTTGAAGTATTTTGAGGGAAAGCTTATTGATCTGGATTATTGGATAGAAGTTCCCCAAATGAATGGAAATCAGTCTTTCTGGAACTGCAACTTTTGGAGCCAAGAGTCACAAGAAGCAGCCATTTGGCCAGATTTGCATTGGAGGTAGAGCATATTGAAAGCTTCATTTTAGAATCTTCGATTATACATTCACTGGTTGTTATATGGATCAGCATTTAGTTCAAGTTTTTGCATCAGGAAAACCAAAAATAAGGACATACCGGAAACAAATTTCTTCTGACTATTACATTTGGAAATATAAAACTCCTGCTCCAGTAATATATGGATCATTATTACTGTAATTATCCCATGCTTAAATAGGATCTATACAATGATAACATAGCTTAAATTAAATAGTAGTCTTTTATTTTTAATGTGTATGCATATAACCTATGAGTGAAAAAAATCATTGAATGATGTAATTATAAAAATACTTTGGTTTAATGTTTTTAGTCTGACATAGTTTGAAAGAACATCTTTTTTTTTAAGATTTTATTTATTCACTTGGGAGAGCACGAGTGAGCGGAGCGGTGGGGGGAGAAGGGGCAGAGGGAGAGGGAGAAGCAGACTCCACGCTGAGTAGCTAGCCTGAGGTGGGGATTGATGTGGGGCTTGACCCCAGGACCCGGAGATCATGACCTAAGCTGAAGGCAGACACTTAACTGACTAAGCCACCGAGGCTCCCCATTTTGAAAGAACATCTTAAAGACTAATGTCTTCTCTGTTACTCTTTGATTTTACTCAAATATGATCCAGAGCATAAAACAGTAATGATTCACTTTAAGCTTATTTTAGATTAGTCCTGGGTCACCCTATCATACATGTTCCTTCCTATCCCTGTGGCAGATGTGGCTATCAGTTGCAGCCTTATTTCTCCACTGAGCTTTCCTGGATATGGGCTCAGGCTCTTTCTCAATGCAGAGCTGCAGGCAGCTACTCCCGATGGATTGCAGATGATATGCAAGATAAATGAAACAAAACAAAACAACTCTTTTTGCTCTTTCAAAGCTGAGCAGTAAGCCCCTAGTACAATGTGTTGTTATGGAATACCAGATACCACATCAGAAACTACCATAAATCTCTTGAAAAAAACAGTCGATGAAAGTGAAGGAATATTGTTTAAATAGTAACCTGTTCGTAATCAGAACTATCTTATTGACTAATAAAGAATCTGCATAATTCTAAAAAAACTTAAATATAGATAAAAAATTTAGAAAGGGCAGAGTACTTGAATGTACATTTTTTATTTTTCAAAAAAGACATGTAGATGGCCAACAGACACATGAAAAGATGCTCAACATCACTAATCATCAAGGAAATGCAAATTAAAATCACAATGAAGTATCACCTTATACATGTCATAATGGCTAAAATCAAAAAGACAAGAAATAACAAATAGTAAGTGTTGTCAAGAATGTGGAGAAAAGGGCGCCTGGGTGGCTCAGTTGGTTGAGCGACTGCCTTCGGCTCAGGTCACGATGCTGGAGTCCCAGGATCGAGTCCCACATCGGGCTCCCTGCTCGGCGGGGAGCCTGCTTCTCCCTCTGACCCTCCTCCCTCTCATGCTCTCTGTCTCTCATTCTCTCTCTCTCAAATAAATAAATAAAAATCTAAAAAAAAAATGTGGAGAAAAAGGAAACTTCATGCACTGTTGGTAGAAATGCATATTGGTGCAGCCACTGTGGAAAACAGTATGGAGATTCCTCAATAATAAAAAGTAGACATACCAAATGATCCAGTAATTCCACTAGTGGGTATTTACCCAAAGAAAATAAAAACACTAATTTGAAAAGACATATTCACCCCTATGTTTATTGCAGCATTATTTACAATAGCCAAGATATGGAAATTACCTAAATGTCCATTGATTGATGAATGGATAAGGAAGATTAGATATATATAACATATACAATATATAATTTATGCATCCATAAAAAAGAATGAGATGTGCCATTTGAAAGCACATGGGTGGTGAATAACCACACACTAAGTGAAATAAGTCAGACTGAGAAGGACAAATATCATCTGATTTCCCTCATATATAGAATCTAAAATACAAATTAATAAACAAGCAAGGAAAAAGCAGAGTCAGACCTATAAATACAGAGAGCAGATTGATGGTTTCCAGAGGGAAGGGGATGGGGGGAGATGGGGATGGGCAAAAAGGGTGAAGGGAAGTGGGAAATACAGGTTTCTAATTATGGAATGAATAAGTCACGAGAATAAAGGGCACAGCACAGGAAATTAGTCAGTGCTATTGGAATAGTGTTGTGTGGTGACAGATGGTGACCATACTTGTGGTGAGCATAGCATAAAGTTGAAATGCTGTGTTGTACACACGAAACTTATGTAATGTGTGTCAACTATATACTGAAATAAAAATAAATAAAAATAAAATTAAAAAGTAAACCAGACTGAAAAGTATGTTGTTTGGAGTTTTTTTTTTTTTTTCCTAAGGAAAAACAACCAAAACATCAAAATAAACACAAAACACTCTATAAGAATATTTCCAATATATAAGCTTATATATTTAACTTTCTTTTCCATAAAATTATGTTATCAAGAATAAAACTTCAACAAATATAAAATAAATCCAACCTCCTGAGAATCAGGGACAGAGGCAATAAAAAATCATAATTAATTTTTATATTTCTAAGAAAAAGTTGATATAAATACTTTAAGAACATAATTGAGTAGATGAATATCAACCTTTTCATTAAATATATTCTAGACCAGAATATACAGCATAATAACATATGATCTACTCTTGAATAAATGCCCCAAAGAGTCTAATCATCTATATGGAATGATATATTGCTAATTTCATTACTAATTTTAAAATTTAATTTAATAAACTAAGACATACTCCTTCCTTCATATGACTATGTAAGTTTTCTTAAATGTGTATTTTTAATAATAAAAGTCTAATGAAATATAATTACTTATGTTGAAAATAATTTAAAACAAATATCAATTTTGGAAAAAGAATCTTAATAAAGTACTCATTAATGCAAAGTCACTAGAGTTAAGAATTAGAGACATTCAATAATTATCCTTTTGCAATAGAACAATGAAACTGATAGTGAGTCACTACATTTTTTTTTATTAGAAAATTTAAGCCTGTCTGCTCTTGTCATTTCTATTTCACATTATACTGGATCTTCTAGCCATTGTAATTGGACAAAAATTATAGATAGGTAGATGATAGACTGACATCATCTACATTGTAAAGGAAAAATAAAACTTTGCTATTTGCAGATGACATCATTTTATGTGTAGAAAATCCCAAAGAATATATAATAAAACTTCTGGAATTGAAACTATTTCATCACATCTCAAGATACAAGATGAATATAATAAAATCAATTAACTGTGTTTTTAGATACCAGCAATGAACTAAAAGATGAAATTGAAAAAAAAATTCCATTTATAACACTGAAAAGAATAATTTAACAAAATATGTTCAAAACTTGCAACCTGAAAGCTACAAAACATTGCTGAGAAATATTAAAGAACACCATATAAATTGAGAATTTTCATTCTATATGTATGGCTTGGAGGAGTCAACATCGTCCAGAGAGAAATTCTGTACAAATTTGTATTATATTCAACACATTGTTTTTTAAAATCTCAACAGCCATTTTTGTAAATATTGTCAAACTGAACTTAACATTTATGGTTTTGGATAAGAATTATATAAATATACAGTAATCAAGATAGTGTAGAGTGTAGCTTTGGTGAAAGAACAGGTATATAGATCAATCAAATAGAATTGAGAGTCCAGAAATAACCTTTGCATTTATTGGTTGTATCAATCTGTAATAGGTTTCATTGGGAAAGGATATATTCAAACTGTGTTGAGATAATTGGGCATTCATCTGCAAAATAAATTAATAATTTATATTGTACATAAAAATTAACTCAAAAAGATGCATAAACCTGAATACAAAAAGTAAACCCATAAAATGTCTAAAAGAATACATAGGAGAAAATATTCATGACTATGGGTTAGGCAAAGAGTTCTTAGCTGAACCAACAAAAGCATGATCCTTAATAAGAAAGAAAAAATAATCACAAATTGGACCTTATCAAAATTAGAAACTCTTTGTACTCAAAAAACACCATTATGAAAATGAGAAGATAAGCCATATATTGGGAGAAAATGTTTACAAAACATGTCTGATAAAGGAAATATATTCAGAGTATATAAAAAACAGTTCAAACTCAATAATTAGATGCTAAGTAAACCATTAAAAATAGGCTGATGACTGAATAGACGTTTTGCCTTAAGAGAGTTTTTACCTAAACATAATTTTAAATATAATAAACATACTTAGTTTTATTTCTTCTAACATTTATGTTTCTTTTAACACCTAAATGTGTTCCATTGATATATTTTTAAAGATTTATTTATTTAAAGATTTTATTTATTTATTTGCGAGAGAGAGAATGAGAGACAGAGAGCACGAGAGGGAGGAGGAGGGTCAGAGGGAGAAGCAGGCTCCCCTCTGAGCAGGGAGCCTGATGAGGGACTCGATCCCGGGACTCCGGATCATGACCTGAGCCGAAGGCAGTTGCTTAACCAACTGAGCCACCCAGGCACCCCAAGATTTATTTATTTAAGAGAGAGAGATAGAGGGGGCAGAGAGAGAGAACTCCTCAAGCCGACTCCCTGCTGAGCACAGAACGAACCTGGTGTTCCATCCTAGGACCCCAAGAACATGATTTGAGCTGAAATCAAGAGTCAGCCACTTAACCGACTGAGCTGCCCGGGTGCCCCTCCACTGACATTTAATAAAGCACATTTCTTGAGGTTGTAATTTTCTTTTTTAAAATATAACATCATCCTATTCTAATTTGCGTTTATGTGCTGGCTACAGAGCGCGGCTACATGACTGTCTTATGTAGATACAGTGACCCCAAAATGTTAGCTTGTATACCTTGGTTATTTAGATAAATTACAACTTAAATTTTAAATGTAGGCATGAGGAAGAAGCATAATGTTTGCTTATAATGTATTATAACATTTATTGAAAATATTATATCTCATATAGGTGGCATGCCAGAATATATTTAACTTAAAAATATCTCTTGAGTTTTTATTCTGATTTTTTAATAATTGAAAGAGAATTGCATGGTTTATATACATCTAAATAATTATGTTTTATAAGTGAAGAAGGCCATGCTTTTCTGATATATTTAGAAACACACACCATGAATGTTAATGCAGATGACAGGGAGATATTTAAATGATATTTTTCTAAAGCCTCAGTTCACAGTTTATAATGATTCTTTAATGCAGATAAGTGATTGGATTGTGCAAGGTATCATTTTGATCCTATATTTGGTATCATGGATATACTCTGCAAACTTTTATTGTGCAACAAGCAGATTACTCTTAAATGTAAATTGGTGATAAAGAAAAAAAATAGGTCCCTAATGAAAAAAAATGTTAAAGAGGGCACCTGGGTGGCTCAGTTGGTTAAGCGACTGCCTTTGGCTCAGGTCATGATCCTGGAGTCCTAGAATCGAGTCCCACATCGGGCTCCCTGCTCAGCAGGGAGTCTGCTTCTCCCTCTGACCCTCCCCCCTCTCATGCTCTCTCTATCTCATTCTCTCTCTCAAATAAATAAATAAAATCTTAAAAAAATAGTTAAAAAAAAAAAGAGAGAGAGAGACTGTTTTAACAGCTGCATCTGTTCCTCAGTGACATGGGCTGCATGTTGAGGCAGGGTTCTAGCACATGATGTAATAAAAAAATTACATATAATCACTTTTGGAAATATTGCAGTTCAGAGTCCCAAAACTTAAAAGTGTACAGAAGTTTGCATAGTTGTAGAAATGAAATAATCAAGCCAGATGTAAGATTATGAAGACCATTGATTTTTTGTAATGTCTGGTTTTTATTGAATCATGGAAACAGAAAATATGCTTTTCCTTCATGAACTCTGTCTTCATGAGAAAAGAAAGAGAGAAAAGCCAAAAAGGAAGCATTGGTGATTAATGGCTGACACTGGGCCCGAATGTCAAAAAATCACTGGGGAGGAGGAGATAGTAGGAAACTATGTACTGTGCTGTAATCTAGCTAATAGATGACTAATGGATGATTGCTATTCAGCTCTGCCACAGTTTTGCAAAGGGGTAAATGTGTCATTTTGTCTTTTTCTTTTTTTTGAGAAGAGTACACATCTCAAATATTATGTGGTATTGCACATTTGAATACAAATTTAATTAACACACAAACATTTGTGCACTAATATTTTCTTATCCAAATGAAACTTCAATTTAAGCAATGTAGAGCATGTGCCTTGCCAGTTTGCAACATCTAATTGTAGTGATATCAGAATCGTATGGGTATTTGAGTTAAATGTTGCTGTAAAATTCTTACCATGTTGTAAATTCGATGATTTGGAGTTTAAAGCATCAGTGGTTGATAATATGTAAAACCCTCAGCATCTAGAATCCAAAAGCAACAGCTGTCTCTATTTGCAATTTCAGCTTAAAACATTAATATGGTATGCTTCTGGAAAGAAAGGGTTTGTCAGCTATTTTTTTTTTCTCATATGATTGTGGGACAGTCAATAACATCCTATGTGTCCTCTAAAGATTTTGCAATAAATGAGTGAATCTACAAATCTATATAGCATTCTTTTTTTTTTTAAAAGATTTTATTTATTTGAGAGAGAGAATGAGAGACAGCACAAGAGGGAAGAGGGTCAGAGGGAGAAGCAGACCCCCTGCTCAGCAGGGAGCCCGATGCGGGACTCGATCCAGGGACTCCAGGATCATGACCTGAGCCGAAGGCAGTGGCTTAACCAACTGAGCCACCCAGGCGCCCTATATAGCATTCTTTATATCCTTAATTAAATTATTGGAATAGGTTATTATAAGCCTCTATAAGATAGAGATATTCCTTTTTTCTCCAGCTTTTTATTTTGAACTCTGCCAAGTATATATAGGGGAAATTAATTTTTGGAACCATACAAAGCATCTGTCACAGACGTGAGAGTAGAGGAGAATGAGTTCCTATGGACTACTCTTTCTGCTGTTAAGTGAATGTCTTGAAGAAGTCATATCCATTATAATATAGTAATGGTGTAATTCCTGAAATAAAAAATATCCATAGAACCAAGAAATATTTAAGAATTGAATATAACTAATTCAAATTTGAGGATTTTTTATATTGGGATATCTTTATGATTGTTGACTCACAATTTCAATTAAATATATATGATAGGTGATCATGAATGTAATGATTCAATTAAAAAATGCTAGAAAAATTGCAGTTTCCTAGTTATAATAATAAAAATATTCCACTTAATTTAATTAGACTTCAAAGAAGATGACTGTACTTTCCAGCTCCACTTTTTTCAAACTGTGTTGTCAAGGTGAGATATTAATACAAACGAGCTGTGTGGCAGAGTATCATCTTATACTGCACCAAACAAGTATGTGACTGCTTATTTCTTAAATCTTAAAACAAAGTAAACAAACATTTTAAATATATTTCCTCTTAAAGATTTTGCCATATAAAAGGACAAGTAAGTTCCTCAATCAACGTTTCCATGTTAGTCGATCTCTAGCTTCTTCACCAATGCCCAGATAATTAGGCGGCCAGTAAATAATGCTTGTCAAAAAGCCTTGTTTTGGAACCTGGAAGGATGATCACTGTAGTAAGAGAATACTATTATACTGGACCTAGAACAAGATAGAATTGATTCACTGGTCTGTACAGCTAGTACTGGTTACTTAAAGTAGAGAAAGTAGAAAGTAATAGATTTTTTGTTTTGTTTTTTAGTGTTCTCAAAGTTCAACACATTTGGCTTTAGATATAAGTTGATCACTTTGTAATCCCATCTATTCTTCATAGAGCCTGCTGATTATTGCCCATATATTATAAATAGAGGAAGTACATTCAGTTTAAATAGTATTTCTGCGAGTTCCACTTGAGGCAAATATATTATACATATGCATTCTAAAATATTTTATATTTCAAATATTTTTCCATTTAAAAATAGTACTTTAAAATTCTATCTTTAAAAACTGACATAAGGATATTGATATTATAATCAATAAAATACTGAGCAAAATGAATAGTAACTGGAAATCATCAAGAGTGGAAAGAGTACGCTCTTGTTTCTGGGTAGGCTGTCATAACTGCAATTTACTCATTAGCCAAAGTAAAAAAAAAAAAAAGTGAGATTTTTAAGGATACTTAAAATATGGATTTTATTACTTTGAAGTTTCAAAAGAGTCTGCATTTTGTTGTCTCTTGTGAGAGAAAACCCTGAGCAATAACTAAATGAAAATATCACTCAGAGCAATATTTTGAAGCCAATAATGCAAATTATGAATGAATATGACCAAACTGTTATTGCAACTCAAAAGAGAAAATTCTTGGCTGGGAGCAATGCAATGAAAAATATAATCAAAAAGCAAATTAATTAATTGCTTGGAGCTTCCTTTTAGAAAAGTTTGAAAATTGCCTTGATAAGTGAATTTTATGAAATAGATGAAAACTTGGCACAGCCTGGCAAGTAGGTATCTGTCTTGTTGCCCAAGAGGGCAGTCAGGCTCCAAAAAAACATCACCTTAGGACATTACTTTTAAATGTACAAATGGGTACATTTAAAAATTCACAGAACATGCTTGAAAATAATAAGAAGACTAAAAAGACCAAGATTAGGCTAATCTTTACAACTATATAAAGTGATGGATGTCATCTACTAAGCCTATTTTCCATTTTTATTTATTTTATTCATATTGCTGACTTATAAAGTTGATAATTAACAAGCTGCTTTATTAGTAAAAACATATCTTTGAAGAAAAGAAAAAAAATGACTGTTTTGGAAAATACTGAATTAACAGGAAAATATGAATGCTTGTATAGATAGTTGTCAATTCAGTGTGTGAAAAAGTATTAATTGTGCAAAAAGTATTAACAATATTCTAACCCTAGTTCTATTTTATTCTTTCTTTTCTCTATTATTAAAGATATAAGGGGGGAAGTTTAAAAGACCCATGCCTTATGTATTTGATTTTGCATAATTTTAAAGGACAGTAAAATGTTTCTAGGATACTTCAAATAAATTAGAATTCAAATCATTTAAAATTTTAAGATAAAATAATATTTAACTTTTTGAAAAGGATGGAAACATATGCCGTATACTAAGCACACAAAGATCTGAGAACTTAAAATAATTTATTTCATTTAATATTCAGTACATACCAGAAATTATGTTTTATTCCAATTTTAGAGGTGGCAGAAGTAAGGCTTAGAGAGGATAAATAAGTTGACCTAGTTATCCCTTAGTAATATCAAGATTTAATCTCCTCTGCCTAGCAACAAAACAAATCCTTTCTGTTACATCAGACTGACTTCTCTGATGGAGTGGATGTTACAGTTTCAGGTTTACTGAGAAATCTATTGTTGTTTGTGACTGTTTTTTTCATTATTTGGGACAGAGTTGTGATGGTTATAAATCTGTGCAGGGAAAGTTTCTGAGTTCACAGAAATACAGATAGCACCAGACAAGCGTGCAATATCCTTGTTAACATTTGAGGGTATTTGAGGATAGCATGTCCAGAAATGTTTGCCTTACCTATATAGAGAAAGAAAATGTCTTCAATTCCTTGTACATGTGATTCCTGAGTGACTTCAATTACTTTCCAGTGACTATGTTAGCAACTATTTTAGCTCAGGCTGTCAGGTAGCAAATTAATTTAGAAAGGTCCTCCTGAGGGTGGATTTTCTGACTCAACGCTAGTTGCTGAAGAACAATATAGTTAGGATTATACTACCTGCCTCTACACTAGAAGACAGCATCATGTGGCCCTTATTTTAAAAGTGATGATAAAGACTTAGTGATTTGAGTGTTTATTTCTAAAGGAATTTCTAAACTAACTTCCTAATTGATGTAGTATTGGTAATCCAAATTTATATATCTAGTATATATGTTCATGTGCATGAGAGTATGTGTGTGTGTGTGTGTATGTGATATGTGTGTATATGTAATTTATAATATATGTGACATATATAAAAGATGTATGATAGACGTCATATATGGGTATGTGTATTCATTGTCTAGGCTAGGATGCAAGCAGCAAGAAGCTTTGTCTGGAGGGTTTTGTGCAATGCAAATAGAATCAGAGTTTGGGAAACAGAAGATAAATGAACATAACCTACAGGTATTAAGACAACCTCATTTGTCCTCAACAGCTTGCATTTGCAAAGCACTTGGTAAGGAATGTGTGTTGCGAAAGTTAATAATCTGTTTTTTTTTAAATGCAAATTCACAACAAAGACTTTTCCATTAAAGATTACAAATATCTAAAGTTTATAATTTTAAATATTTCAATATCCAATAGGGGTTCAATTTAGCTGTGTAAACCAGATACAATATTTTTTGCATTTTTTTCTTCCATGTACCTGGAGTTAGATTTAAATGGTTATAATAGTAATTTTTTAAATGATCATATTTAAAAATAAATACTGATTTCCTGAGGTTTCTATTGATTGCTTTCATATAAAGTAGTATCTACTAGTAGATTTTTAAATATATATTCATACTTGAATGAGGGGAAGTCACAAGCAGTTCTATTGCCTGTAATGGAAATAAGTATGCAGATTCTGTCATTGAAATGTTCCTTTTACTTTATCATATTTCACAGAACTTTATATCTAAAGGGGAAAGAGAAATTTGCAAATATTTCTATTCAGTGAATAAACATAAGGACAATCCTCACAGCACTTTGCAGATTGTGCTAAGGCATCAGTCTGGCAAGAATGTAAAAGCCCCAAATGCTTTTGTTGGTCTATTTGGCATTTGCCAGCATGTATGTGTTCTAGTTGCCGACACCTGCTTCTCCAATTTATTTTGCAAAAATCTACCTAATTTTTATTTTTAATTTTTTATTCTTTTATTTTTTTATTTTAAAGATTTTATTTATTTATCCGACAGAGAGAGACACAGAGAGAGAGGGAACACAAGCAGGGGGAGTGGCAGAGGGAGAAGCAGGCTTCCCGCTGAGCAGGGAGCCCGATGCGGGGCTCGATCCCAGGACCCTGGGATCATGACTTGAGCTGAAGGCAGATGCTTAACCGACTGAGCCACCCAGGCGCCCAAAAATCTACCTAATTTTTATTTTTATTTATTTTATTTATTTTAAAGATTTTATTTATTTATTTGAGACAGAGAGAATGAGAGACAGAGAGCACGAGAGGGAGGAGGGTCAGAGGGAGAAGCAGACTCCCTGCCAAGCAGGGAGCCCGATGCGGGACTCGATCCCGGGACTCCAGGATCATGACCTGAGCCGAAGGCAGTCGCCTAACCAACTGAGCCACCCAGGCGCCCCTCTACCTAATTTTTAAATGAGAGGAAAGCAAACTTTAACATTTAAAGAAAATATATTACATGAAAAAAAACCTTCTGGCATTATGTCAAAATCCAAAACTTTTCATTCAAGATAGTTGCGTAAAAAGCCATATTACTGTAAGGCTATACACCTCAGGAATAATTCCTGAGTACTGAGTCACTGAGAATTCATGCTGTATGAATTATTAGGAATTCCATGTGCAACCAAGTTAACTGATCAAAATATTTGATTACTTTTAGGATCACAGAGTATTTTGGGAGGAAAGATTTTTTTTTAATGGCTAAGAATAAGTTGTCAGCCATTTTGTCTGTGAACAAATATTTATTTTGGCAGGCACTATTCCAGCCACCTGAATTATGTCATTAAACAACAATAAAAAAGACATTTGCTTTCATGGAGCTTGTAATACTGAAAAAAAATGATTATAGTGAAAAAAAAAGAAAGTATCCCCATTTGCTTGTGATAGTTTAAATTTGTGCCTGTTTTCATGACATGTTAATAGCAAACTCTTCCATTCTTCAAATTCTACTAGTCAGATAATACGTTAAATGGTCAGCTTATCAAAATAAATAATAACTAGGTAAATTATATAGAATGTTAGGTGATATGTGCTCTGGAAAAAGAAATAGTGAAGTGGGGTGGATGGTATTGAGTGTGGGAGATGGTGGAGAGGAGGCTGCATGTCACCCTGGCTGTCAGACTAGGCCTCATTGCAGATTGAATTTCAGCAAAGATCAGGATGGCTGGCAATGGCCAGCTAGATAAACCACGTCTACACAAAGGAAAATATCTTAATGTGAGCCTGTGTCTTAAGTCGCAAAGACAAAATAGCTGGAACAGAGAGTAAGAATATGTGAAAAGAAGAGAGGCAGATCATGCGACTCCTTGTAGGCCATTGTAAGCGTTTGGATGTAACTAAGAAAATTGAGAAAAACAACAGGATTGGTTTCAGCAGAGAAGTGACAAAAGAATCTTTGCGACTGTAGGTAGAAAAGAGATGGCAAGAGGAAAGAATGGAAAGGGAAAACTGTCTTGGGGATCTTGCTCCTCCTTTTTCACTGGCCAAAGTTTTTAATACTAGGCTGATTTATTAATAGTGGTATCCTTGTTATTTTTACCTTTTTAAGAAGTGCTTTTATGTTTTCACCACACAGTACCATGGTTGTCCTATCCTTTTGATTTCTATTTGGGGAAGTTTTTTCTTTGTCTTTATTTTTGCTTCATATGGAAGGCTTTACCAAATGCTTCCTTCTGTATCTTGCTATATGCTTAGGTTTTCCCCCTTTAATATGTCAGTGTGGTGAATAAATGTGTATTATGCATGCACGTGTGTATGTATATAGCATCCTTTAAATACATTTTCTTATTTCTTTTTGAACTTTTGCATGTATTTTGTGATATATTTGACCATAATATTCATTTCTATTATCATCTCTTTTATTTTGATATCATAAGAAGAGTAGACTGATTTTTCTACTTTTTGCATTCTCTGAATAGTATAATATTGGAATATGTGGTATAACTCATCTGTAACATTGGGCTTTCTATTTTGTTGTTATGGCAATTTTTCAATATTGATTCATTTTATTTTATTATTAAGTGTCTACACTTATTCACGTCTGCTTTAAGTAATATTTTTGTATGTTTTCTTTAATTTAAATTATTAAATATATTGAATATATGGCAAAATATTGATATTTTCTTATTTTAAGTATATGATACTTTATGATTATTTTCTGTTTTTCTTCTATACTATTGGTACTTGTGCATTTTTTTCTCCTTTGAGAGAAGGAAATATTGCAAACATTCTTCAGTTCTTTTTTTTTCATTTTTTAGATTCTTCTTAACTTATTTATCTGAGAGAGGTGGGGGAAGGGTAGAGGGAGAGAGTCTAAAGCAGACTCAGCACTGAGTGCGCTGAGTAGGGGGAGCCTGAGGCGGGACTCAGTCTCACGATCCTGAGATCACAATAAACCAAGAGTCAGACGCTTAACTGAATGTGCCACTCTGGCATCCCAGTTCTTCAGTTCTTTTAAAATTTTACTTGATTTTAGTTTTTAAGTATTTGACTGAAATAAATGTTTTTGTAGACTCATTTTAATTTTGTAATCTCTTTAATTTCTTGTTTTAACTATTTACTTTCTTGTTTGGATTAGTCATTAATTTTCATCTTTTCAGGTATATTCATTTATGTCTTTCTTAAGTTCTAATTTAGTTCATAAGTGGTTCTTGAGTTAGCATTTGTGACATTTTTATAAAGTGTTATTTTCATTATTATTTACTTCTAAATATATTTCCACTCTTGTTATGATTTATTTTTTGATTTGGGATATATAGAAATGATCTTTAAAATTATTACTATTCTATATAAAATTGTATTAAGTATCATATGAATTTGAACTTAAATATATGTCATCTGGAAATGTGTACTTTATAACTGAGATTAATAAACAATGCCCCACAAGCCAAATCCAGCCCCAACCCTGTTTGATAAAAAAAAAGTTTTATTGCAATCCAGTCATGCCCATTCATCTACATATTTTCAATTCTACTTTTGCATTGTTTTTTTTTAAATATTTTATTTATTTATTTGACAGAGAGAGAGATAGCGAGAGCAGGAACAGAAGCAGGGGGAGTGGGAGGGGGAGAAGCAGGCTTCCCGTGGAGCAGGGAGCCCGATGTGGGACTTGATCCCAGGACCCTGGGATCATGACCTGAGTCGAAGGCAGATGCTTAACGACTGAGCCACCCAGGTGCCCCTAAAAATATTTATCTTTTAAATGAATAATTTATTTCTTTTATATGTAATTTGATTACTGATTTATTTATATTATCTTTAAGTCACTTATTTTATTCTTTATATTTACTTCACTGTACATACCAAAGTGTGTGTGTGTGTTTTTCCTCTTTCGGTTTTCATTTATTTTGTTTTCTAATTCCATTAACTTTTTTCTACTAATTTCAAAGTATATACTCTTTTGAATTTTCTTAGTTGTTTCCTTCAATATACTAATTTAATAAACTATGAAGCTAATGATAACTTTACTACATTTCTATAAGATACAACTGGAAAGAGCTCTCTGACTGATGATACTCTTTCCAAATTATATGTCAACTTTGTAAAATAATTTAGCTTTCCTTTTTATGCCACTTGTTAGAAATTATTTCCATTTTAATATATCAAATTATTTAAGTTCATTGGCATGTTTAACATTTTTTTTAATGGATGTTCTTATTTGGACCTCAAAATTTTGTATTAGGTTCATTTTCCTTCTCTCTGAGGTATATGTTTAAGAAATTCCTTTAATGATAGGCTCTAAATTGTACAATCTCATATTTTAGCTTGTATTTAAATGTTTTTTTAATGTAATCTTGTATTCATTCTAGTTTCTATTGTTAGTATTAGAAATCAGCTGACAATCTAATTGTCATCCTTCTGTACATAACATCCTCCCTCCTTCCCCAGCTACTTTTAACATAGTTCATTGCCTCTGGTGCTTTACTGCTTCGTGATGATACGACAAAATGGGAATTCTTTCTGGAATCCATTAGCCTTCATTTAAGAGTTTGTGACTTTAAACATTTCTGAGAAATTCTCATTCAGTGTCCCTTTGTATTTTGCCTCTTCCACATTTTCTCTATTAACTACTACTGGAATTCTAAAAAGTCACATGTCAAACTGTCTCATTTTATCTTCCATATCTGTTATCTCCTTCATGCTCTCCATTTCCTTGCTTATGCTGTTATTGTTTTTCAGATCTATTTTGGGGCTTCTAATCCCTTTTCAGATATTCCAAATCTGTTATTTAACTCATACACCAAGTTTGCAATCTCAAATATTGTATGTTTACTTAAAATTTTTATTTTTTTCCAAATCTAGTAAGTTTTTGAAGATCTCCTTGTTCCTCTGTTATAATTTCAAATCCATTTTTTTAAACAAATAAAACATACTTGTCTTTTCTCTGTTTCATTTGATTACTGTCCAGAGTAGTTTGTTCTTTATGTACTTATTGCCTTTTTCATTGTGAGCTGATATTCCTTTATGTGTTAACTTTTGAAAGCCTGAGTTTAAAGATGCTTTTCTTCAGAAATGTGGGTCTGTCATTGGCCTGTGTCATTAAAACTCAGGACCAGTTTAAGCCATCTTCTAGGATTATAGTTTTCTGGGACAGAAGAATACAGTGAATTCAGATCCAAACTTCTGTTTGTTCATATTCTGGAAACTTTTCTGATCTTTCCAAGGAAAATGAAAGTCTATAAAAGCAAGTGTAGGTACAGTCTAGCTCCATGTGGTGGATTTCCAGATTTGTTCAATTTTTATGCATGGCATCCCCTTCCAAAGATTCAGCCTTTACTTGGGAGTCTATAATTTGACATTTACCATGTTGATTCAGGGGTTTGTTTTGTATCTTCTATATACACAGATAATTAAAACCCAAGACATAAGATCAAGTGATTATCAAATGCCCTAAGGTGCTACCAACTTCAAAGCTTATTTTCTTCTTTTAATTCACACTTTATCATCATTTTAGGCTCACACATCTCCTTTACTTTCCTGCCTGCTGTGAAATGTTTTGGAAAAAAGTTTTCATATTATTTTTTTCTAGAATTTTTGATTTTCTATACTGTGAGTTTTGTTCACATCACTCAGATTGCTAAATTGCCCATAAACATAAGTAATCCAGTTTCTAATACATTTTCTGAAAATGGAGAATTGCTAAGACAAGTCATTGTTTATATTTTCTTATCCCATCTATTTTTTTCAAGTAATGTTTCTGTATTTTTTATTCCTCTTTTTGTTTTAGTTAATTGAGGAATTAACATTTTGGTAATCCTCCTATCTTGAACTAAAGTACTTATAACTGCCAAGTTTATAACCCTATGGCTTTTGTGTTGTACTCAACATAGACTCAGGAACTCAGTTATCTGGGCATTTCTACATAACTTTCCTCCCTTTGGGGTTTTGGTGGCAGAATTGTAAACAAATAGTTGATATGTAATAAATTATTCTAATTATTGCTCCAAAACATCAGAATCCTTCTACATTATTTAAGACAATCACTTATTATTGAACTGTTCAGTTTTCCAAAGACTTACCAAATTATGGTAATAATGTCTGTTCTAGGTATTTTCATTAATATTATAAAGGCACAATTCACCTTTTTTGCTCTTTTTGAAATTTGATAATAAAATAGTTTTTTTCTGGAGCAATTTTGTTTCAAATATTATAACTGGCAGACATGGGGAAATGGAATGAAGGAAAAGCAAAGTTGACCAGCAAAGTTATAAATGAAGATCTCTACATTGAAAGACAGAATAATTAGGTGAAAATTAAAAGGCTACAAATAAACAAATGTTATCCTATAATTTCAAAAACATGCTAAAAGTATCAAATAGTGCTGATATCTCTTTCTAAATCTAAAGCATAATAAACAATATTATGTCAATTTATAAAATGAAAGGCACAAAGCCTTACCTAAGGTAATAGATTCTTAGCAAACTTAGAAATTGGAAATGAGTATTTTCAGACAATAAAAACATAAGCTACTTCCCTTATCTTGCAGCTACTTAAACATTATCATTAAATAAATTAATAAAGTAACAGGGTTTTGGCAACCAGCTTGTGAAAAAAAATCATTTTTTTCTAATTTCCATAAAAATGGCACTACAATGAGCTCCTGAAATGAGAAAAGAAAATATGTAAACATTAGATTATAACCAGGACTGTCAAAGGCTTGGTAAAACTGTATGAAAACAGAGCTTTCAATTTAATATTGATACTACTATTTCAGGTCCTTGTTGTGTATACTAAACACTGGCTTAAATGTGCACATTTTAAACTAAGAACCCAACTTCTACTCTACTCTTTCCATTATGCTAAAATAAAGAACTAGTTAGGTTTTCTTTTTCACACTAGTGAAGTTACTAAGGGAAGTGCTTCCTTCATTTTATTTTTAGTTTTGAAGATTTATTTATTTATTCTGAGAGAGAGAGAGAGAGAGGAAGAGCATAAGCGGGAGGGGAAGAGGAAGAAGGAGAGAGAATGTCAAGTAGACACCACACAGCACAGTGCTTGATGCAGGGCTAGATCTCATGACCCTGAGATCATGACCTGAGCCAAAACCAAGAGTTGGACCCTTAACAAACTGTGCCACCCAGGCACCCCAAGAAGTACTTCTTTTAATTTCTATTTCAAAACCCTAAAATAAAAAAATGAAGATATTAATTGATTAATTCTTCATATGGTGCTTAAAATAATGAGAGTGTTAAACTAACGGGGGGAAAAGGCCTGTCCACCCCTGAAACACGCACAGCAGAATATATAATATAATCTGGATTCTAAAAGATGGAGAGGATGATATTCCTATTACTCTGGATATATGGAAAGGTTATGCACCATACTTTGGGGTCTGTATGTGTATAAGCAAGGGAGACCAGGAATCTTCCCAGCCAGATTTATATTCAGCAGCTATCTACTTGTTAGAACAGTTGTGAAAACAAAATAAAATAATGCATATGAAAATTATTTTGTAAACCAGTAAATAAACACTTCTCAGGTAGAAAGTTGTTATAGCATAGGCAATAACAAGGAATATGAAACTATTAACTTAATCAAAGGAAGTCTAAAATCCTGCTTTATTATTCACTTCTCCAATGTACTCCTGAGATTATATGAACTGCTGTACAGACTTTCTAAATATTATTCAGACTTCTATTAGCAATAGAGTGCTAGCCAATGGGAAATATGCTGAGCAAATAAATGTGACTAAAAATATAAGTAAAACTCTGTCATCCAAAGCTTATATTCTAGTGTCTGAGTAAGGTATCAGTCAAAAATAACACACAAAATCAGGTAAAATTATAATTATTGCCACAAGCACTTTCCTTAAAGGCAATATTTGAGGTGAGATGTAAGAATGAGTAAGTAAGTGAATGTGATTAAAAAACAAACAAGATAAAGCTTCATATTGGGAGCATGTTTGGCTATGAGGAGGGAATGGAACATGGCATTATTGGCATCAGCAAACAAGGAGCAAAGGGATATTACTCACAGAAGATGCTGGAGTGGTAAATAGGGACATAGAGTCTTTATCCTAAACCCAATTAGAAATTAATGAATAGTTAGAGTGAAGACAATACAGATTTTTTTTTTTTTTAGACTGCTCTTCAGATTAGGGCAGGAAGCATGGTGAAGAAGGAATTTTATAAATAAACCAGTTAATTTATGCCAGCCTAAAGATGCATATGATTTTTCAGTAATTCTGTCTAGTAATAAAATAGGGATAGTCTTTTCTGATCTTTCCCATTCTGATTCGAGCAGGTATATAGATATTCCTCCATTATCTGGAAAGTGAAAGAATGGCTTCTTCACCTCAGTTCAGTTTTGTTCCATGGGATATGTATATCCCACTACCTACTCAAACATATGGATCAACAATGTTGATATTGGTCCAATATATAGCAGATCACTGCATTTCAAATTCTTCCATAGGCAATGGGATGTGTCAGTTGAAAAAACAAAACTTACATTGGCTAACCAGTGTACTACATGCCAACTCAAACTTGGGTCTATGTATCAGTAAACTGAGAGCCCCCGAAGGCAAGCATAGCCCTCATACTAGGCTCCCAATCAATGATTATGGAAATAATAACTTATCCATCAAACATATGTGATATACACCTACATTTTCCCACAATAGAACAGAAAGCCCTACAAGATCATAAACTTTTTTTCCATACCTCTTAGAGAATTTCAGTCCTGATTTATGATCTATAGTCTCAGGGTCAAAACATCAGGTATTAACTCAAACCAGTAAGAACATTAGATTCCATAAGAAGGGTTATCTATATTGCTTAGCTCTGAAATTATTAGCCACATTACATTCTTAGTGGATTTGATAATAGACTAAACAATTATAGAACTATTCAAACTAAAAAAAAAAAATAATGGCTGAGGAATCTAAGAATATACTGAGATTTATACAATAAGATTATTCTACTGAAAATATTTTCCTTAATTGACATAATGTATATTGTCTCAGAATATTCTTTAAAATAAACATGGCATAATCTCCTCCAATCTTCTTGGCAATCAGAAATTAATACATATTGTATATTCTGGCTTCCTTGATCTTTCCATTTATTTAAAGTATTAAATTAAAATAATAAAAATAAAGCATATATATTTATGCATCTTTAAATAAGGAAATGACAAAATTTAAAATACCATATTCCTATATATTTTATTGTTTTTGGTACAATTGTGAATGAGATTGTTTTCTTAATTTCACTTTCTTCTGCTTAATTATTAGTGTATATAAATGCAAGAGATTTTAGTATGTTGATTTTGTATCCTGAGACTTTACTGAATTCATCAATCAGTTCTACTAGTGTTTTTGGTGGAGTTTTTAGGGTTTTCTATAAATAGTATCATGTCATCTGCAAATGGTAAGAGTTTTATTTCTTTACCAAACTGGATGCCTTTCATTTCTTTATGTTGCTTGATCACTGTGGCTAGGACTTCCAGTACTATGTTGAATAAAAGTGATGAGAGTGGACATCCTGGACTTTTTCCTGATCTTAGGTGAAAAGCTCTCAGGAATAAACTTAACAAAAGAGGTGAAAGACCTGTACTCTGAAAACTATAAAACACTGATGAAAAAAATTCTAGATGACACAAAATGAACATTCCATGCTCATGGATTGGAAGAACAAATACTGTTAAAATGTTTATACCACCCAAAGCAATCTACACATTTAATGCAACCCCCATCAAAATACCAACAGCATTTTTCACAGAACTAGAACAAACAATGCTAAAGTTGGTATGGAACAATGGAAGACCTCAAATAACTAAAGCGATCTTGTAAAAGAAAAACAAAATCAGAGGTCTCACAATACCAGATTTTAAGTTATATTACAAAGCAGTAGTAATTGAAATAGTATGGTACTGGCATAAAAACAGACACATAGATTAATGGACTAGAACAGAAAACCCAGAAATAAATCCACAATTATACAGTCAACTAATGTTCAGCAAAACAGAAGTGAATATCCAGTGGGAAAAAAAGATAGTCTCTTCAACAAATGGTGTTGGGAAAACTAGATGGCTACCTGAAAAAAAAATGAAACTGGGCAACTTTCTTACACCATACCCAAAAATAAACTCAAAATGGATAAAAGACTTAAATGTGAGACCTGAAACCATAAAAATCCTTGAAGAGAGCTTAGGCAGTAATCTCTGACATAAGCTATAGCAAAAATTTTCTAGATATATCTCCTGAGGCAGGAAATAAAAGCAAAAGCAAACTAGTGGGACTACATCTAAATATAAAGTTTCTGCACAGTGAAGGAAACAATTAACTAAACTAAAAGGCAACCTACTGAATGGAAGAAGATATTAGCAAATGACATGCAATAAAGGGTCAGTATCCAAAATATGTAAAGAACTCATACAGCTCAATACCCTCCCCAAAAATAATCCAATTTAAAAATTAGCAGAAAACATGAACAGATGTGTGTGTATTATTATTCAGCTGTAAAAAAGAATGAAATTTTGCCAATTGCAAAAACATGGATAGAGCTAGAGAGCATAATGCTAAGCGAAATAGGTCAGTCAGAGAAAAACAAATAACATATGCTCTCAGCTCTCATTCATATGTGGGAAAAAGAAAAACAAGCAAAGGGAAAAAAAAAGAGAGAAGAGAGACAAACCAAGAAACTATAGAGTACAAACTGATGGTTACAGAGGGGGGGCAATGGGGAAAATAGGAGATGGGAATTAAAGAGTACACTTATCATAATGAAAAAAAGTAAAATGATAAAAAATAAAAATAGAATATTATTCAAATTTAAGAGAAAAGTTTTTAGCAAGTTAAAGTCATTTCAATTTCATTTCTGATTTTTGAAAGAAAATGGACCTTTAAAAATGTATGATTTTTAAAAAGTGAAAAAAAATCAGATTTGAATATCATGCTTTCATTGTCCCATACGGTTTGTATCCATCATCATTCCCTGCATTGACCCAAATGTATATTTATAGGATAAACAGCATATTAGGAATTATTTTGTTATAGCAGAAAAATGGAATCAATACCTTTGATGATTCCATTGTGTCCTGATTTGGGCAGTGGGGGGTTAGGAAGGAGAAGGGGCAGTTTGTCATTTCTATTAAACTTTACACAAGTTATATGCGGTCCTTTTCCCTTAGCATCTATTTTAAATGTATATCTAGGACATTTGTAAAAGTTGTTAAGTGACAAGCAAGTCAAATATCTAAGAAACATATGACATCCTTACAGATAAACCCGTGGGTTGGTTGTTTTCATCTTGAAGACTTGGCACCAAGCAGTTATGATGGTATCTCTCCATATCGTGTCAATTCAAGAATAAAAGCTACAAAGCTACAACTTAGTAAAGAGAGTCTTTTCAAAACAAATCCAGAAGTTCAATCAGATCATAAAATATACTGACGCTTATAATAGAACATTTTTATTTTTTTCATTGTGGGCATTGTTTTTGTCACAAATGGCTAAGCTCTACGGTTCCAGTAACGCCTAAATGTAGAAAATACTTAAAATTGTATTGAGGTATATTTGTTCCACCGTTTTGATTATCAATAGTGACTGTAGAGAGTAACTATATTAAAATGGGCATGAGTTCGAAAGTTTAAAAGATTACTCTTTCCTATATCATCATTAAAGTCTCCCTAAACTTGCCTTTCTTAGAAAGATGGCAGAATATTTTAACATGAAAAGAAGAATAATTATCCACCTGACAGTCCCAAATATCATATAAAGCGTCAAACATGCCAAGGTGTACAAATTATACTTTAATCAAAGCAGTTTTAATGACATCTATCTAGAAATCCAGGTCAAGAGACTTATGGTGGCCACGTATAGCTTTTCAATTATTAGTTTACAACTTCCCAACATAAATTTTGATTTTTGATCATTTCAGAGGAGTCAGAGCATACCATAATGGTCTTATTGATAAAGATCACCTGACTGCTCAATTCTTATTTTAAATACCATTCTTAATTAGAATATGAGCCTATCTAGTATTCCAAATGTTATTTAGAAGATTATTTTATAATTATATAGCACACTGCTAATAAATACAGATCAATACCATATCTATCTATTTATTGAGATTTTTTTATATAGTGTCTTTGGGAAGTTAGTAAAAAGTAATAAGATCTTCCTTTGGGAATGCTGAAAATGAAGCAATGGAAGTAAAAGACTTCTTCAAGGAAACATGGGATATAGGGACTTTGGATCTGAAGTTAGACATCATTTTGAGGCCTGTATTCATTTTGACACACTAGTGCCTATCTTTAAACTAAATAATCACTGTTTAGGCTATAATTCAAAGTTCTGTCAAAAGCCTTGCCAGCCTAACATTGCATGTTCCCATATGCATTGTTCTTCTCACTCACCATCTGCACCTGTGTCTATGGTGAATTACACAAAGAAAATGTAAGCATGGTGGTTAAAAGATTGCCTATGAAGACAATATAAAGTTCAACTTAGAGAAATTTGGCATAGCTGCATACAGCTGGGAAGTGAAAGCAGCAGATGGGTTATGTTGACTTCCTAAAATCAGAAATGAGATGGTTTATATCTAACAAGAAATTTGCATAGCCTCTAAGGCAAAGGCATTGCAGGATTTGCAAATGATAACCAGAAAATAATGTGACATTCTTGAAACTGCTTGCCAACAATAGTATAATTGGCAAGAATTTTATAGATAAATTTCTCCCTTCCTCCCTTCCTCCCTCCCTTTCTTCCTTCCTTCCTTCCTTCCTTCCTTCCTTCCTTCCTTCCTTCCTTCCTTCTTCCTTCCTTCCCCCTCTCCCTTCCTTCTTTCTTTCCTTTCCTTTCCTTTCCTTTCCTTTCCTTTCCTTTCCTTTCCTTTTTCCTTTCCTTTCCTTTCCTTTTCTTTCTTTCCTTTCCTTTCCTTTTCTTTCTTTCCTTTCCTTTCCTTTTCTTTCTTTTCTTTCTTTCTTTCTTTCTTTCTTTCTTTCTTTCTTTCTTTCTTTCTTTCTTTTCTTTCTTTCTTTCTTTCTTTCTCTTTCTTTCTTTCTTTCTTTCTTTCTTTCTTTCTTTCTTTCTTTCTTTCTTTCTCTTTCTTGTAAAAAGGAGAAGGTACCAACAAATAAGATCAAAAACTATTTTTATGTCACAAAGCTTACTTTACAAATGAGTTTTCTCATACATGTATAGAATATATAAACTATTGTAATTATATCACTAAAATAGAATATTTACTGAAGTAACTAATAAAAAATTCAAGAGCACGAATATGTATAGTTTTACTTGCTTGGTTTTGTGTGCTTTCTTTTCCATTTTTGTATTGAGCTATAGTGTTCATATAACATAAGGACAGATAATCAAAAAAATGCTGATACTTTGCAGATTGAATTTACAAGCAACATTTAGCATTCACTTAGTAAAGACTTCAGAAGACCCCATTTCTTGATAATGACTTGATCAATAATAGAAAATATAAGTTAAAGTGCATGATTTAACTTCTTCCTGCAATAGAATATTTAGCTACAATATAGTGATAATAATATAATCTCTTTACCAAGTGCTATGACAAATTAAATTAAATATTTAATTTTATTAATTATGGAAATATATATTACTTTATTTCTGTGAGTTATGTTCAGGAACTATGATCAGTTAAATTTCTGCAGATCAATATCTACATAGCTAAACAATCATATTATTTATTATTGTAACAAGTTCAAATTACACAAAATTATTTAAAATTCTTTTTTTAAGAAAATACTTTTAAGAGAAAATTTTAGGGACCAAGATGTTAGTATATTATTACTCGGTTTTAAACATTTTCTAATTCCTCCCTCCTTTGTGTGTTTATTTGGTTTTGTGTCAACTCCTAGTGTCTCTGAGAGGATCAGAGTGGCAAGGGTCAAATGCTGAGCGGTTTCCTCCACTTATCATTCCCCCCCACTTATATAATTTCGGTATTGTTGGTTTTTATCTTAGTTACTTGAAAATCTATATAAATGAGCTTCCTTCTTTAATTGTCCTTTCTTTTCTATGGCAAGAATCTGAACAGAACTTTTCCCCAACTTTTCCCCAAATCTGAAAGGAAATGTTAAAGTTTATATGACTGCTTGTGTAATAAAAAATGTCAAAATACACATTTCTCAAATTAGTTTCATATTCCACAACCGCCCATCTCTGTTTTAATGGTCATTTGGCTGTCTGGAATCAGTATCCCAGCCCATTTGAAACTGTTTAGTCCTTGGTAAAATTGCTCTGCTGTTCTTTCTCAAATGGTTCAAATAGAGCAATCATTGTCAAGGTGATCTTGAGTTTTTGAAAGAGAAAAAAAAATAGATTAAAGTTATCCTTTCTGAAGAGCTATAAAAAAGTAAAATACACATTTAAGGAATACCAAACATGACTTCTTCATGACAGGCATAAAACTTTTCCCAAGACCCTTACAAAGTTTTCTTATTTCAATATTGTTAAGAATCAGGTTACTCATTTTCAATTTTAAAATCGCATTTGTTTTTAAATTAGAATAAACAGCAGTGATGCTAGACACAAGCAAAATAGGTAATTATCCACATGACTCAAGAGAAGCTGAAATGCATTCTCTTCACAAATATTTTTTCAAATCTTTTGATGTTCTTTTGTGTCATTATTTGATATGAATTCAGTAAAATACTTTTGTGATGAAAGGCAAGTAAACAGGGATTTACAGTATATCTTAAGTTTATTTACACCTTAGTACAGAGTACATGTTTCTTTTTCTTCTAGTTAGTTAAGTTATAAAAAAATCTAAATTAGAACTTTGATGAATTATATTGGAAATAGAAAGATAATTTTAAAATAAAATTTATTTTTTGCATATGAAATCTAGGTAGATTGGCTAGGTCCTATAATAGGAAATATTCTAGGATGTCAAAGAAATAAGATTAATAGATGAGACATAAAACAAAGAAGGAGGTAAAGGAACAACAAAAACACCATTATTGATTTAACAAATTTGCTGAGAGTTTTCCATAAGATTACATTGGACAAAGACAGAAATAGTGTTTTTTTAATGTGCAAATGCTGACCTGCTGATAATGATTCAAAAGACTGTTGGCGATGAGTTTTGAGGTTAAATTGGAAAAGCTCAGTGATTTATGCAAATTGTCTGTGGTCAGCTCAGGAAAGCATTGTTGCAGTGGTCCAGCAGTGAATTTGGCACTCTTCCCTTTTTATCTACTTACTTATCTTTCCCATTTTGCTTTTTTCACTCATCTGTTTTTTTTTTTTTTTTCACTCTCAAATGTGTCTTCTTATTTCTACCTAAGTTATATGGTATCTCATTTAGTTAATTTTTTCAGGCTACAGCCTATGCCCATATATTTTTATGTCTGTAATTCTGCAAACTATGATCGATCAGCTAAAATTTCTTTAACCATAGTTCACGACACTTTTTTTTGAACCAGTACCAAATAAATTTCTACCAGACGACGCTCAAAACTTTTTTGGCTTTCAACTCATTCATTGCATATTTAATTAATCAATCATTTCACTTGCACATTAAATGCTTGTTTTTTTCTATATTTCGTATCATAGATTTATATTAATGAGAGTGTCCTAAAAGTTATCCTGTCTTGATTTCCTACTTAGAAAATTGTGTAACTGTGTCCTAGATTATTGGAAATTTATTCAGAGATATATAATTAGTTAATGGATAAAATTTGGAGCCAAGGTCATAGAGATGATTTTCCAATGTTTTTCAAGATCATCTGTAGATTTTCTTGGTATGATACACCTTTTAGGGAGTTCTTGGTCTAACACACATGTCATCACACTTTTGGTGTATTGGATGGTATCTATCAGTTGTGCACTGTTAGTATTTCTGAGCTGCTGAATTTAGAGCTAAGTATAGACACTTGAATGTGGGCTTTTTTCAGCTGAAATCTATGATCAGTTATTTTGATTAGAGAATCATCTAGAATTCTGGGCTTTAGTAACTTCTTGGGCTTGCTCTAGATTTCAACTTGGTGCTGTTGGGCATAAGAACTATTGTAAGAAAGAAAGGCTTTGATGTTACAGAGAACTGGGGTTAAATATTTTTTCCCACTCAGGGGATATTTGATCTAGAATTCTCTTACTACCACTTAGGATAAGTTCTTTCAGGACTGCAGTTAAACCTCGGTATATTTTGTGTTAGGTGAAAGTATCTTATCTGTGGTCTTGGCTGGTACTCATTGACTCCAACCTCTTATGGAAAAAATCCAAATCATATTTCAGGGTTTTGCTTCATCTAGTTAAATACCCTCAAGCTACCTCCTCTATGTTAGTTTTCAGCTTTCTATCTAAGAGTTTCTCACTCTCATAATAAGTCATTGATGTTGGCTAGAATAAGCTTTCTTGAATAACAGATATGCAAGCAGATATATGTGACATTTCATATTGTGATACTGGATTTATTATTATTATTACTATTTTTAGTGTAAGTGTGAGTCTTGGAGAGATAAGTCTAAATAAAAGCCGTGAATCACAAGTTATATTTTTGGAGACCATTATATTAATAGACATGTTCCATGTGACATACTTCCTTTGAGTGAAGAAATTATTTTGGAAGGTGATAGGGTATATATGCATATACGAAGGCTGAATTGTTAGTCACTGGCAATTTTGATAGGTCAGGTTTTCCCTAACTTAAGACATTAGATACTTTGATGCTAATGTAAAGGCAGCCAATATTTAACCACTGAAAAGCCATTAATTCCATTTGTGACATTTAAAAACAAAACTTTTCTTGCTGTGTCTCAATTATGGTGATGCTGTCATTGGTCCATGCCTACTTGATACTATATGGCAAGGGCTAATTACTTGTGGGAATAAAATCAAGGTACATGCTCTGGATCCTATGTTTATATTTCAAATGGAAGATACCATGAGAAAGAAGGGATGAGACTTTAAGAAGAGTGAAGAAAGGCATTAACATATGAAATGTATATCTGGAAAATGTTTCTAAACATCCTAACGAGGCGGTAGGCATCCGATGTAAACAGCTTAGTAAATGCATAAATTTTTTTAGAGTAGGTTCAATTCAGATTAGTAGAAATATTAGCAATGATGTATAATTTGTGCACTGAGGCACTAGTAGCTTTAAAAACATGAGGCTCTCTTAATTTGCCTTTTTTTTTTTTCACAAAGAGGATTTCTTTTTTTCATTAGGAGAGGAAATTATGCCAATATAGTTGGATAGAACATTGGCCTTGAATTTGAAGGCACTGATGGGAAGATAGCCATCAGGCTCCAAATACACTGAGTCACCTCTATTTTTGTATGGAGATACACCCCACAAACAGAAAAATCTAATACATTTTGGCTATTATTATAAAGGAAGTTCATAAAAGAAAATGTCTATAAAAGTACAAGTTTTTTTTTTTTTTTTTTCTCCACAGCCTCCATAGTGCTCTTAGGAAATTCTTTACTAGTGAAATCTGATTGTCTTGAGACCCACTGAATAAGTCCAATATTAAGGCAAAGGAAGCAGCATGTATAATGGCAGAAAAGTATGAAAATGAAAGAAAACCCAAAGGTTTGGGACCAATGGAGTGTGGAGGGAAAATTAAAAAACCTGGCTTGGTATGGGAAGGAATGTGATGTCATCTTTGATGTATCTTCAAGGTTAAAATGATCCATTTTAGTATTTTGAGCGAAGAAATGATGCAAAAAATTACTTATGTTAATAAAAACTTACTTTGATAAAGACAGTAAAATAAATTGTGAGGAGCTAATCCTAGCTAAGAAGCCAGAAAAGTGGCAATATGACCCTGAATTACAGCACTGGTGTGGACATAAATAATAATGGGCAAATAAAACAGATATTTATGAGATAGAATTGTCAGCTTAATTGGTTGTAGTGAGTTAGAAAAAGAAAATATAGAATAAAGAATGTAAGATGTCTTCTCAATTGCTGACTTCTCTAACCGTATGGATTCTAAGAGTCATCCACCAAGACATAAACTTTGGAGGAGCAATGGGTTTGGAGTGGGATGATGTAAAACATAAGATGCTTTCAGGCCATCCAACTGAAAATGTCTTTCCAGGCAGGAAGTTCTGGAGATTATGGAATTTTGTTGGCTGGAAATGCAAATTTTGGATTCACCATTGTGTTGGTAGAAGCTGAAGGAAAACAATTCCTAGAGAAATAGCTGCACTAAATTGTCTTCTATCTTTAATGAAAGCTGTATTAGAGTTAATTCGGTTTGTATACAGTAAGTAATGTGTGCTAGACAACTAGAAATCTGGTGATACCTAAAAGACAACCTATGTTGTAGATTCATATATATCTGTGAAAATATATTTTAAAGTTAAGGACAAAATTAACAGAATAGCTGCAATATTGAAGAAATACCTTATTTGGTAAATTTTAATCAGAAATATAAGTATTGTAATAAATATCCAATATAAAATATGCATATATATATTTCATATGAATGTATATCATTTTTAAATTTTTTTGAAATTTGAACCATTTTTCTCAAAGTATTTTACTTTACCAAGAGTAATTGTCAGGAGCTAGTTCTCTGAGTATATCCTTTTTGTTGTTTTTGGAATTATTGATATTAGCCTTTAAAATATAATTATTTTCCTATACAGAAAATTGTATCTTTGTATTTTATTTACTTCATGCTTAAAATCATAGCAGTGACTCTAGTCCTTGACTTTATATAAACAGATTTCAAATTTGTTACTGCTTATTCTAAATCTTAAAGGTCTAATTGGGCTTGATAATATGAGATACTTGCTCTTAGAATCACTAATGGATATTGGCAGGTTTTTTTTTTTTTTTTATAAGTAAGCTCCATGCCCAGTGTGGAGCCCAATGTGGGGCTTGAACTCACCACCCTGAGATCAAGACCTGAGATCAGATCAAGAGTTGGATGCTTAACTGACACAATCACCCAGGTGCCCCTGAATATTGGCATTTTTAATAATAATGAAAAGTCATAAGTAATGTCTAATATTTCCATATTAAAAAATTGATGACCAATATTTATTTGTTCAAATTTGCCTAATGTACATTGAAAACACAATTATATATATATATATATATATATATATATATATATATATTTTTTTTTTTCTGGATAGTGTCTTCTTTTCTTTTTTTTTTCAAGTTTTCATTTAAATTCCAGTTAAGTGGGGCGCCTGGGTGGCTCAGTTGGTTAAGCGACTGCCTTCGGCTCAGGTCGTGATCCTGGAGTCCCAGGATCGAGTCCCGCATCGGGCTCCTTGCTCAGCAGGGAGTCTGCTTCTCCCATTGGCCCTCCCCCCTCTCATGCTCTCTCTCTCTCTATCTCATTCTCTCTCAAATAAATAAATAAAATCTTAAAAAAAATAAATTCCAGTTAAGTAACATATAGTGTAATATTAGTTTCAGGAGTAGAATTTAGTGATTCACACTTACAACACCCAGTGCTCATCACAAGTGCACTCTCATCATCCATTTAGCTTTACTTCTATCTGCATTGTCATACTACATATTTAAACATTTCATTTCCTATGTTTTTTCCTCCTCCTCCTCCTCCTCTTCTTCCACCTTGTTTTACTTCTCTTCTCCTATGTCTTCTTAATTTTATTTCCAGGTAGTGAGAAAGGATTACCCCTTTAGTCAGGTATTCTAGACTTGGCTTTGTTTATCCCATTCTACACACTATCTTTTTTTTTTCCATTAGTTTCAGGTGTATAGCACAGTGATTCAACAATTCTATACATTACTTAATACTCAACATAAGTGTAGCCACCATCTGTCACCATATAATGCTATTACAAAATCACTGGCGATATTCCCTATGCTGTGCTTTTCATCTCTGTGACTGTTTCATAACTGAAAGTTTGTACGTCTTAATCCCCTTCACTGCACACTATCGCTTCTCATGCTAATAATTTACTTTCAGTTTTTTATTCTCAGTGACTTCCAGATGTTTGTTTTTTTTTTTTCCTTCTTCTAAGGCTTGTTATATGACTCTCCAGTAGGATTTAACAATAGCTTAAGTTCTTAAATTTTTCTGCTCAATATTTTTTCCTTCATTTATTTTCATGTCTTCTTTTCATAATTCTCAGTTTAGTTTTCTGGTTGAGACAACAATGTTTTGCAACTTGTCATTCTGTTGCAATGACAAGGTAATGTGAAGGTAATACAGGTACCCCTCCCCCTTTTCAAAGTTTGTGTTACACCAGTTGGCTTTTATGAAAGCCCTATAGTAGTATCAATTTTTGCTAACTGAAAGAAATCTGAAAGGGATTTTCATTTTTATGAAACAAAGCAAAAAGTGAAAATAGTGTTTAGCATTTGTTTTGCAGTGAGCACCCCGAGCAGCGAGAGTGACATGCCTAGCTCCTTCCCTGGGAACTATACTCAGCATCTCAGCATCAAGCCACCATAGCTCCCAACTGTCCGTGAGCATCTGTGCTTGATATCTCAATTAATTTTGTGCATCTGTTAGCAAGATGTGTCCTAAGAAAAGCCCAAGAGAGGTTATTTTTGGGGTCTGGAAACATTAATTTTTTTCCATGTAGATTAAATATAATAGCTTCTTCATTTTACACCATTTTTGCTTACAAAAGTTTGCTTAGGGTATGCCTGAGTGGCTCAGTCAGTTAAGCGGCTGCGTTGGGCCCAGGTCATGATCCCAGGGTCCTGCGATTGAGCCACCCCCCCCCCCCCCCGGATGGAGTCCCAAATCGAGCCCGGATCAGGCTCCCTGCTCAGCAAGAGTCTGCCAGGAGCCTGATTCTCCTTTTCCTCATGCTCCCCCCCCAACCCCCCCACTTGTGTGCATGCTCTCTCTCTCTCAAATAAATAAATAAATAAAATATTTTTTAAAAAAAGTTTAAGAACGTTCTACTTATGGATAGTGGGAGAAAACCAGTGTATTTTCTGCTCTATTGTGAAACAAGGTGGTATTTTATTTGAGTTAACATTTGCCATAGTCATCAAAATTTTAAGCTTAAAAATTTTTCTATTAATATCCTAGAAGGAACCCCTTGTTCTATTTAAGACATTTTTAAACATAACCATAATACAATAATTAAAATACAAGCATGCCATATACTACTTTTAATGTTACTATTATATTTATATACATAACCAATATACTATAATTATAAATAATCTGATTTAAATTATTTTGCTATTAATCTTTTTTTTTTTAAAGATTTTATTTATTTATTTGACAGAGAAAGACACAGTGAGAGAGGGAACACAAACGGGGAGTGGGAGAGGGAGAAGCAGACTCCCTGCCAAGCAGGGAGCCCGATGCGGGACTCGATCCAGGGACTCCAGGATCATGACCTGAGCCGAAGGCAGTCACTTAACCAACTGAGCCACCCAGGCGCCCCATTGCTATTAATCTTTATTCAAAGATTTAAAAGCTAAGAATTGCACAGTTACTGAATACAACTAAGTAGATTTTTTTGTGCTAAAAATAACTACAATGTTATGGAAATCTTTTGCCCTGGGGATATATTGGAACTGCTCTTTAGGCATAGTATGAACACAAACTAGAGCATATAATATACTTTACATTTATTATGAACTAGTTGCTTGGGCCATGAGCTTCCAAAATCTGAATATTGTCTGGTTGACCTAAATTACTTTTTCTAGGCATATTTTTCCCAAAATTCTTATTATAATTTTTTTATGATTAAATCTTTGATATGTTGTTATTCAAGTACTCTTAGTTTCTTATTTCTACTGGCAGTGGAGGAAAATGTAATTAATCTAAACAATTACCTATTTTATTTTACCTCTAGTTATTGTTATTTAGACTATTTTTAGGTCAGGGTATGGCAATGTGAATCACTCATTCACATACCACATGGCACATCTTAAATTGCTGGTATTTACATGTTGAAATAAGCATGGGTATAAGTGGTGTCTCTGATTAAATCTGAGTAGACTTCAGAGAAACCCATGGGATCTATATGCTAAAATTACATCAGAAATTAAATAGAGCTTCTCAGCACCTTTGTTTTACATAAGATCCTTGGAAGTGAGACCTAATCATGTGAAAATTAGGAGAGAGAAAATGAAAATAATGGAATTTCTCTCATGCCAATAGATGATAGATAGATAGATAGATAGATAGATAGATAGATAGATAGATAAAATTATTTATTAAGCAGATAATTTGTGAACAAAGATATTTACCTGCTTCAGATTTTTTTTAACAGAACATAAAATGATAATCTGTCATTGGGCAAAACTGTCTACTTTAGTGATATAATCTGCCCATTAGTGGAAGAGACAAGAATTCAGATTAACAAAACAAAAGCAAAGAAGACATTGTACTCTCCTTCTTCACTTACAAAGCCAAACACCATTAAGTGCTTTACCCTTATTTTGTTAAAGAATCTAGAGAACGTTTTGTAGCCATAGCGATTATTTTTGAAATATTAATCAATGACCCCACACTTAATGTTGTAATATTTTGCATTAGTTATTTTTTTCATCAAAAAACATGTTAAAGTCACTTGTTAGACTAAGTACTGATGATCCAACCAAGTTTCTCTTCATGAGATAAATAACGAACTGGATTTCAGTGCTGAATTGTGAGAGGACAAAGAGGAGATAGATACGCATCAGTAACACAATTCAGACATATTTCGGGTAAGTCTTATTTTGGGGTCCATTAGTTTTTTTGTGTTTTTTTTTTTTGTTTGTTTGTTTCTTTTTTTTTTAGCAGTGTTCCATCTGGGATGTCAAGAGAAGAAAATCTTCCTATGCTTCCAGTTTCTAATAGATCTTACTACTAAATGAATTCCCTGACAAGTCACTTCTGTGCAGGTATAAAAATGTTCCAAGAAGGTAAACAAGTGACATCTAATTGATCACAGTCCTGCCAGCGTCCTTTGCCGGTAGTGTCTGCTATGAAACATGGTGAACTAAAAATTGTTCCTTTGTGATGATAACAGGTTTAATAATTTCAAAGAGCAATTTTCTTAATAGTTCTTATTGTCTCCCATTAATATTTCATAGACAACAAAATCAACTAAATGTAAAAGAAAACCATATGATTTTTCCATAGCATGATCTGCCCAATGGGTACTGATACAATTTCTGAGAATGTGAGTGAGTAGGCTCACTTATCAGTTCAACAAGTCCAGTGAATATTAATTCATCTTATCTGATATCTGATCACATCCTTGTAATATCAGAAGCAGAACACTGGATGATTAAAGCTCTGAGCCTCACACACTGGGGGCATTCTTCAAAAATGCCCCTACATTTTATCATCTCTCTCCAACAATAAATAATAGAAGGATGGTATATTGTAATGATGACAAAAACTGTAGAAATATTATAAGTTTTGTGGATCTTATCAATACCCCTATAAAATAACTTCTTATAACCTGCTGACTATGGATGATGCAAAGGTTTTGAATACATCTCACAGTGTTCAATATTATGAATGGAGACCTATGACTCAGAAATAAAATGCTGCGCCATCCCCTGAGTGAGAACAATTCACAAAACTCATGTCTAAATGAGTTTTCATGGCCACTTGAAAATTAAAGCTGGTTCAAACTTGAGATTTTTAAAAAGGAAAACGCCATTATAAAAGAAGAATATTTTCTTGTTAATGTTATCTCTGGAGCTCAGTACATTGTGAAAGCCTTGGCTTTCCATCAAAGATGTGAAGTTTGAGAAATTCTGGAAAAAAAAAAAAAAGGAAGGGGGTGTCTCCAAGCCATTACATTGAAGGTAACATCCCCAGGAGGCTGTTGTCCACTATCTGTCCATATAAATCTTTATAATTTCACAGGAGCAGGAAAATATCCTGACTGGTTTATAGAGCCTGGGATCAACATTAGAAACCTTGTTATTTTTATATTTCAGTAAAAGAACCGAACCAAAACAAAACAAAAAACAGCATTTAGTTCCAGTGTCTGGACTCTGTTGTAGATGAAATTTATACAGCATTATGCTTGGTATAAAGGTAAGGCAGAAAAATCTATAATCAATTACATGTAACAAACACATATTTCCAACTAACAAATTACCAAGAAAACAAAATTAAATTACCTTTAAAAGATGCACATAGGAGTGCCTGGGAGAAACAGTGTCTTAATAGTGGAGAAAAGAAGACATAAAAAAGATGGACCCTAGAAGGAACAATATGATCTAACCCTATATTTCCTTCCTAAGCCCTGACCAAAAGGATTGATTGGATAATATCTAAGCATCACTGAAATAAGTCTGAACAATAGACATAATAGATCAGAGAAGTCACAATAAAGGCACATTATCTCATAGTGCAGACTTAATTTTAACTCTAACCCAGTCATATTTTCGGGAGATTTCCAAGAATTACAAGTCCAGTGAACTAATGTTTTACCTCATTGACTAAGTATGAAGGCTCAGGGAACAGTTAAAATGACTAAATGAGTATTAACTTCCATATCCAGAAACTTATCTACTGACATTAGCCCTAGAGGTGAGGGACACATTTTATTGGTCTAATTACCAGTGTTCAGGAAGCAACTGTGCCTGTGATATGATTTCCTGAATGCAACTTAGAGCCCTCGTAAATTTACTTGATAAGGATTCTAATCTACTTCCTATCTAAGAGGCCAACTATAATAAATATTTTAGACCAGATCCAAAATGCTAATGATAGGAATTTTCTAAGATGCTGAAAAGCATTCTGCTGTAGTTCTTAGATCCAAGGGATGTAACTATGGACACTACAAAAAAAGCCCTTTAACACAATTATGACTCAGACACTTATGCCAATCACCACAAATCTGGCATGGAATGGTAGAATCAGGTCTGGGAAAGAAAGATGTATTTAAGGTTTCTGCACTCTAAAATTTATATTTAACTATCAACTTCATTATACAAGGAGGTTCCTAGGGAATTGAGACAATCCTGTATTATGCTGCTAATGTGACCATTCAGAAAATACAAACCATAGATCCTATCACAGATTTGAGATCTGATTCCTTTACCACCATAGGCTGCACCTGAGTAAATATCTCAGAATGTTTAAGAGCAGAAGTATTTTTAAATGTCTCGTCAAAGCTTTGAGACAATATCAATCAAGGTTATGTAGACAAAAAGTAACCTAATTTTGACCCTCTCTCAGTGTGTATATTATAATAATGACTGAATTCAGATTGGTCACATGCATTTTTTAATTCAAATCCCTTATAGAAATAGTTCTATAATGTATCCTAAAGTGACATATGATCCTGTGATCTCTTATTATCACATAATCAATCAAATTCAGTTACATTATTAAAGAATTGCAAGTAAAAATGGTTGTTTGTCCATAACCACAACATTTAACATTCTAGGTGGATCAACAAAACAACCATATGGAACATATCAATCCACTGTGAACTACTAGCATGTAGGTCAGGTATTCTTAATATTACAAAAGGAGTATTAAGCATTACTATAACTTGGAAAAGTCATAACACCAGCCTTGGACAAGTTTTACAAAATCTTGAATTTAACAAATGCACCATTTTCACCATTACTGTACCTGGTGATCAAGCTCCAATTTTATTGGTATGGTAGTGAGAGCAATTGCCCCCTTTTTTCTTAGATCAAACAACATTAACACTGTTCCTATGCTGTAATTTATTTGGAAGGAATCCAAACTGGGCCATTGATTAAATTCTACTAGTTGTCAACCTGATGTATTAAATCAATAATATATTATTAATCAGGTTAACTGGAAATATTGAAATGAATACTCTAGATTTCTTTTTGCTGTGTATATTGGAACAAGTATGAACTATAAACACAAATAAATCCAAAGCATTCAACCAGTGACAAACTCATTAGGGTCCAATGTATGAGAACTATGTTTAAAGATTTGACATTACACCTAGCCCCAAATGCCTCTTTGGATACGGTAGACAGATCATGCGTCCAGAGAATCCTATTTATATGATTATATTGGTTCATAAATAATGCCAATTAATATAGCAGAACGCAGAGCAGGAAGAATTTCAGTATAAGTGTAATTGGAAGTTGAGCATATATTTCTCATAGTGTCCAAAGTAGATGGGCATGCCAGTACCTTAAACCTTTTGCAGACCTATAAGGGAGTTAAAAATGGCACTTCCTAAGATTAGGGATGGAAAGAATGGTCATGTTAATTAAAATGTATCTGTAACAGATATATAAAGATAAACATAAGACTCCACAAACTAGCAGTGACTAGCACAGTACCTTATGAAATGGGTGATATAGAATATCAAAGCTAACCAAATAGGACAAGCTGAATAGCACACAATCATAAAATGGGAAGTACATATATTGCACAGGGAGGCACGTCATGCTACTTTTGTTAATGACCTTTGTCAGTTGATTGCATAAGATGAATTAACCTGGTCTCTTCCAGCACTTTTTGAAGGGAGACTCTGAATGACTGTTGATGCTTTAGTATTACCTAGTCTTTGTTGAAAAGAGTGAACAGGGGCGCCTGGGTGGCTCAGTTGGTTAGGCGACTGCCTTTGGCTCAGGTCATGATCCTGGAGTCCCGGGATCGAGTCCCGCATCGGGCTCCCTGCTCGGCGGGGGGTCTGCTTCTCCCTCTGACCCTCTTCCCTCTTGTGCTCCCTGTCTCTCATTGTCTCTCTCAAATAAATAAATAAAATCTTTAAAAAAAAAAAGAGTGAACATTATTCTTTGTTGGTGTCATTCTCTAAAAGTGCAAAAATTAAAATAATTTTTACTCTGTGCTGAATATTATCATCCTTAAGACAAGGAGATCAGTGGGGCTTATGTTAATAAGAAATTCTATAATATTATCTATATGATTACATATAGCTTAAGTTAGAAGAATAAAGTCATTTTTAATGCATTCACTTCCACCCAATCCTATCCAGTATTCTTAATCATATGTAATTCTGTTTCCTTTTTTTTTTTTTAAGATTTTACTTATTTATTTGTCAGAGAGAGAGAGAGCATGCACAAGCAGAGGGAGTGGCAAGCAAAGGGAGAAGTAGGCTCCCCGCTGAGCAAGGAGCCTGATGTGGGACCCAATCTCAGGATTCTGGGATCATGACCTGAGCCAAAGGCAGACACTTAATCGACTGAGCCACACAGGCATCCCCATCATTCTGTTTTCAGTAAAATCCTATCATAAAACAATAAAATAATTAATGGAATGCCAAACTTCCAGTAAGATGAAACTCAATCTACAGGAAAGAAGTATGTTGATATGCCTCTCTTAGATGATTTTGTCCTGTGCTCAAGATTACTGACCTTTATAATATTTGAGAATGTTTCATTGTGTTACTGTTGCTCAAAATATGACAAAGAAAATCCATTTGATAAGGATCCTGGCATACCAACTAATGATTAGCAAGCAGTTTTGAGTCAAGCCCTTCTAGATTGACTTAAATGTTTGGTCAGGCAAGTATTTGTCTTCTTGAAAGGAGAGTTAGTCCGACTATTGCTATTGCTTTAGCATTAGCCACCAGATGAGGGTTTGGAATCAATGGTGTCACTACTGGACATTAAAAGAAGCAAAGTTTAAGTTGTAAAACTAGTTTTAAGTAGAATAAAATTTTACAGATGCCCTTAAACTATTCCGATCTCTCCACTATAGTAGCCAATTGGTTTTACAGGCAATTGAATTCATGAGCTAATCTTCTAACATAGGATAAAATATCCATGGGTCTGACTTTGTTTTGTTATGTGCTGCCAAGAAGCAAAAAATATATTGATGAGAGGGCAGAATAGCAATATTTTTGGAGGTAGCAGCAATGTAGAAGAAAGACACTAAATTATGCTCCCCTTTACTGAACCCAAGGTCTATATGATTGGTGTGAAAGAATAATCATAGCTAACTAGAAAAGTGCAAGAGAACTATTGTTCTCAAAAGACAACCAACAGTAAGCTAGAGAGATAGAGATGGAGAAATGTTTTAAGCTATGATAAATAGAAATAAACTTGATGTAGAGAAACAGTACTTTTAGTCAGTGAAAGGCTTTGTGAGTGGGAGAGTTCAATACCTGGGTAAGACATCTGGGTTAGAAATTAAGTACAATGTAGGCAACATACTGCTAGAGAACAAGTGGTTCTCAAACTTTAAGCCACATACAAATCACCTGAGAAACAGGCTACAGTGCAGATTCTGGTTCTGGAGGTCTGGAACAACCTCAAGATTTTGCATTTCTTATAAATCCTCCACATGATGGCAGTGCTGCTGGTTTGTGGAGGATGATTTTGGTAGCAAGGCTATAGGCCAAATGACTCATAGGCTTATACTGCGGAGCAAAACCAGGAATCACGAAGATAGTTGCATCTTTTCTTTGAAGAAGGTGAGCCTAACTTTAGTAGTCAGAAGACAAATATTAAACTGCCAGGATGGATGCTTGGATATATGTTATTACTCACATATTTCCAAATGATTTGTGAGCTATTTAAGGAGAGAAATCATGTGGATTTTAAAAATATTTTATTAATTTTCAAGAAATGTCTACTTGATTCAATGGAAGTTCCAAATAAATGCTTCTTTTTTGATTAATTCACTAGTGTGTGCCTTTTATTTAAGGGGAAAATGTATTTGTTCATGGGTGGATTGCATTAGCTAAATAATAAAGCAGTCACCGCATTTTTAAACAACTGTAACTTATTCATTACTTTGAATTAATATTATGCCACTTTTAGTGATTTGGTTTCATTTTTATATTTGTTATAGCCAGTTATCACAATTTTAATTATAGCCAATTTAATTTAATGAAATTTTCCAAATATACTTTATTATTATGCAAGACAGAAATAGTCCTCAAGATAAATTGTACATGGAAGTGGTATAATATGTAATCTCATATTTTAAAACATCTGTGTATGTGTTGTATTATCATGAAACTCAATCTGTATGTAACGATTATTTTTCTTATATAAACCCATATAACATTTTTGTAATAATATTGAATAATTTACTATTAAGCCAAATAAAATACACACTAATCACTCACAAGTAAGTGTTTAGTTAGTATATTGCCTGATCCAATATCTTTTCTTTTGTCCTATTTGTTTGGTGGGATTTTTTTTCAACTCCATATAATGGAGCAAATATTTACTGCACAACTTTTATCACCAATGCATTATGTACCATGCTCTGGGGATGCAATAATGAATTAAAGTTCATGGTGTTATTCACACTAGAATCATATGAAGGCAACAGACTTCTAAATGCTACAATACATAGTATTCTGTGTAAGCAATGTAACAGCAGAGCAAAGTGATATAGGAGTGCAGAGAATTAAAATGTTTTGATTCGTTACATATGAAGAGGCTTCAGAAGGGAATTTGTGCATTTGATCTGGACCTTGAAAATTAAAGTGGGTGCTGAGGGGAAAAATAACATAAATTTCTTAGTTTGGGCAGCTATAACAAAATATCATCGATTGAGTGGCTTATAAACAACAGAAATTTATTTCTCATAGTTTTATAGTTTGGAAGTCCTAAATCAGGATGCCAGCGATAAGATTCTGGTGAGGGCCCTCTTCCCAGTTGCAGATTGCTGACTTCTTGTATCTTACATGGTAGAAAAAGGGCAAGAGAACTCTCTGGGGTCCCTTTGATAAGGGCACTAATCCCATTCAGGAGGGCTCCACTCTCATTACCTAATTACCTCCCAAAATCTCCACCAGCAAATGCCATCAGATTGGGGTTAGGATTTCAACATGTGAATTTGGGTGGGCAGAAGCATTCAGTCCATAACAATAAACAAAACCAAAGACATGTACATGTAGTGTAGGGAGTATTGTAGACAAGTAGCACGGTGGGCCTGGAGGGGGAAGGTAGCCAGAATAGAAGTTTGGAAGCACAAACATAATGGCACAGTGTCAGTTATGGTTCCTGAAAAGATGATAAATGTATCCTGTTTGGGTTAGTAATAAAGAAAGAGGGTCAGATGTGTTTACACTGACCATGATTTTTATAATTGTTATTACATTTTTTTGTCTGATATTTTTATGTAATTACAGTATCCACAACCATAAGAAATTGAAAATATCAGAAAGGACTGAGTTTGAACTGAAGACTGGCATGTCGTATAAAGCAGCCCTTATTTTCTTGGTGTACTCATTCAGCTGCAAGAGAGGCTTATTAGGAGTATTTTTTAAGTTGCAGCATTACTATGTTGTGTTAAATGGAGAAATACCAGTAGATTTGATTTCATCAGTTGCAGCGATGAACATGGAAATATGGGATTTTGATGAGTCTGATTCTGATCATCCTCAGTTGGGTAAAAGATGGGTGGTCTTTTTAGGGTTGGGTCTAGTACAGAGAGTGACCTGGTGTCAGAACACACTTGATTCAAAGAAGTTGTGGGGTTTAAAATTGTGCTGTGTGTATGGAATATTATTCTATATATGCTGGAAAAGATCAAAAGGAGAAGCTGAACAATGAGTCTGCTTGAAGATTCTCTCCCTCTGCCCCTCCCCCCACTCACATGCTTTTGCTCTCTTTCTCTCTCAAATAAGTAAATAAGTAAATTAAAAAACAAAAACAAAGAAAAGTTTCTCAAAGGAGCACTAAAACGTCCTAGGGACAAGAGATGACTGGGAAGCTGAGGCCCTAGAGAGCTAAGGAGATGTCATAACACAAACAAGGGTGCAGAGAACAACTGATGACAACTGATGACAATTGTAAATTAGAATGTTTTATTGAATAATATCTTAGCTGGGGGCTGAGATGACTGTACAAAGCTGATTTTTATGAACTCTCTCTCTCTCTTTTTTAAAGATTTATTTCTGGGGGCACCTGGGTGGCTCAGTCAGTTAAGTGGCTGCCTTTGGCTCAGGTTATGATCCCGGGGTCCTGAAATTGAGCCCCACATTGGGCTCCTTACTCAGCAGGGGCCCTGCTTCTCCCTCAGCCTGCTGCACCCTCTGCTGTGTGCACACTCTCTCTGAAAAATAAATAAATAAATGGATCTTTAAAAAAAGTAAATAAAGATTTATTTCTTAGAGAGAATACACATGCACATGAGTAGGGGGAGGGGTAGAGGGAGAGAATCTTCAAGCAGACTCATACCTGAGCACGGAGCCTGACATGGGGCTCAAACCCATGGCCCTGAGATCACAACCTGAGCTGAAACCAAGAGTTGGATACTCAACTGACTGAGCTACCCAGGCAGGCACTCCTGCACTCTCTTCTAAGTAAGTGATTTGACTACACTGAATGCAGTGACTATCAACTAAGACTTCACTTAAAGTCACCTATGAAAACATCTAAGCAGTGTTGATGCCCATGCCTTATTGTAGATCAATTGAGCCAAAAATCTCAAGAGTATACTGTCATTTTTAAAAGCTCCCCCAGATGATTCTCATATACAGCAGGATTAAAAACTATTAATCCAATTGATGAAGAAATGGAAGCCAAACAAAAATTCTCAGGAGTTGTCACTAAGAAATTCACCTCCATCCATGCATCTGATAAGATGTCCTTAATGTTAAGTGAAAGTTGTGAATTATTTGTTCTGCAATATATAAAGAACTCCAAATAGAACAATTAAAAAAAGAAAAGCAACATAATAGAACATTGGGTGATAAATATAACAGACAATTTAGTACTGAAGAGAACCAAATGTCCAATAAAATAATGAAAAGATGTTCAATCTCACTGGTAATCAAGGCAATGATATTTTACATTGAGCTGACAAAGTTGTGAAGGTTTCTTGATGAAAGGATGGGAAAAGTAAATACACGTATACTGTTAGTTGAATGCAGATTGTTTAAAAAAGAAAAATTTTGTTAGAAAACTTTGATAAAATATACTAAAATTAAGTATCTGCATGTCATAAAAAAGATCAATCCTGCTTCTGGCAAATGCCTTATGGAAATATTTGACACATCTGCCCAGGGTATTCAATTGAAGAATATGTATCCCAGCATTAATTGTAATAGAGAGAATCAGGAAATAACCAAAATTCTTATAAAATAAGATAGCAGATATATATTTTGGTGTATTCAAACAAATGAATTAAACAAATGAACAATCATTACATATATCAATATGGGTAAATTTTACATATGTGTATACATGTAGGGGTGTGTGTGTGTGTGTGTGTGTGTGTGTTCATCAGTTGTGTACCTTTAGTAAATGACTTTGTCAGGGAGTCTTGATACATTAAATGTATAAAATAATTCATGAGAGAGGTATTACCAGCTACTGAAGAGTGTTTGATCTGTCAAGGGGCATAGAAATAGGATCAAGAAAGAGTCATAGGACTTTGAAGTATCTCTTAACATTTTATTTTTTGAAAAAAATTTGAAGCAAATTTTGAAAAACACAAGATTTGTTTTAGCTAAAGTGCCTGTTACTATTATTTCCTATGTTGGGATGTGCATAATAAAACACACTTTAAAACATCAAATTTAAACAGTTCCTGGGAGAAAATTAATGATCAGTACCATTCCTGTTATTGTAGCCTGTCAGTTGAACACAATTTTTCTTCGGGGGAAGGGGAGGGTGAGCCTAGCAACACTGAGGTGCCATAGAATGTTATGATTTCCTGTTTATCTTAAATTTTTTTTAAGATTTTTTTTTTTTTATTTGAGAGAGAGAGAAAGAGAGAGAGTGCCTGAGTGGGAGGAGCATGCAACCCAGCATGGGCCTTGATCTCATGACCCTGAGATCACGACCTGAACCAAAACCAAGAGTCTGGCGCTTAACTGATTGTGCCACCTAGGCATCCCCTGTTTCTCTTAAATTTCTATGATCCATGCCAAGATGAAATTAAATGGGCATTCCTACTAAAATGTAAACTTCTCAGGCTGGGGATTTTTGTCTGTTTTGTTTATTTCTGTATCAACAACAGGTATTTAAACACTGCCTGGCTCATAGTTATTCTCCAAATATTTTCTGGATAAAGAAACACTTTCAGTGAGATCACTTTATTTTAATCCCAAAGTCAAGGATTAAATATGATTTTACACAAGTTATTGAATAGTAAAGGAAAAAAAATAATAAATAAAATAAATCCCAAACTAAAAGTATTTGTTGTAGCAATTTTCTTGATGACCAATCATTATTTGAGTCTATTTTTAGGCACAGTAACAGTCTAGGCCAGCATTGATAAAGAAAATGAATGAACTCTGAATGGAGTTAGGGTGAAGATAAGGACATCCTTAGATGCCAAAGCTTCAGAGAGTATGTGACAATGAGCTGCTTGCTCTGGTTTAATTCTCTCTCTCCCTCCTGCTCCTCACCCCCCAACCCTAAAAAAAAAAAAACAAAAAACAAAAAAACCCAAAACAAAAAACTAGCATTATAACACTTGTTTATTGAAACTTGTTCTTGGATTAGAGTTGTTTTTAACTAGGCATCCAAGTCTTTGAGGAGGAAAAACAGGAACTCTTGATTACTATAACACCAGAAATCCAGGCTTTGACAATCAGAACACTTGGACTTAAAAGAATCCAAGTCCATTCCCAACCAGGGGCACCAGGAACGTATGGTCATTCTGGGTTTGGTCAGGGAAACAAAGTCACTGAAAGCATGAAGGAAATACAGGGCACAGATTAGGAATTAGGGTGTCCATAGATGTGGAGAAGCTGGGAGAACAAAAGCTGGAACGTTGCAGTGGGCAGATCAGAACGTTGGAGCACTGGAGCTAGAAATTGAAACGAATCTTGGACAAAAGTGCACCAAGAGTTTTCTAAGGAAGTTTAGGGAGGTATTTGCAGAGTCTCTCCAAAGTGGAAAATGGCCATGGAGTAGAAAATTGAAAATTGTGGGCCCAACTCCATGGTCTTCGAATACAACAGTCTCACGAGAATAATGCCTTCTTTCTCCCTTCCAACTTTTGAATTTGCCTCTCATGGCAAATTTCTGGGCCATACCAGAAATGGATTTTTGGAAAAAAAGTTTCCCATGATGGAAGGAAATGGATGTAATGCTTAGTTAATAATAGACAGCCCTGCACAACATTAAATGCCCCAAAGTATATAGTCATAAAAATATATGTCAGTCAGAAATTAGTCAAGATAGGGGTGTCTGGGTGGCTTAGTAGGTTAACCGTCTGACTCTTGGTTTCAGCTCAGGTCATGATCTCATGGGTCATAAGATGGAGACCTGTTGTCAGCTTCCACGCTCATCAGGGAGTCTGCTTGAAGATTGTTACCCTCTGTCCCTCCCCTGACTCATGCACACTCTCTCTCTCTCAAATAAATAAATCTTAAAAAAAATTAGTCTAGGATGCCTATGTGGCTCAATCAGTTGAGTGTCTGACTCGATTGGAGCTTGGGTCATGATCTCAGGGTCATGAGATTGAGCCCTACATCAGGCTGTGCCCTCAGCGGGGAGTCTGCTTGAGCTTCTCTCTCCCTCTGTCCCTCCCTCTGCTTGTGCTCCCTCCCTCTCTAAAATGAATAAATAAATCTTTAAAAAAAACTAGTCAAGACAAGTAGATGCTTACTTACTAACTTCCTACTTTAATCACCGAACTGTTCAAGAGATTCAATAATTACAAATAGAAAAATGTAGCTGTTATTTTAAATGTCACATGACAGTTTTCCCATGAGACTTTTTTTTTTTTTTTTTTACTTTTTTAGACTTCTTCTTTCACATGACTTTGGTATTAGTGGATCTTTTCATGAAAATGTGTGACAGTGGAGATGTTGGAGGGATACAAAACAGAGCGTTATCTCATGGGGAAGGTTCATATGTTAATATGGTATTATCCAAATAAAATGGCTGGATTTTTGGAAAAAATCCTAGGTTAAATGGAAGGACTGAATACAAGATTCCCTAGTGCAAGATGTAAGTCTTCACTGGTGGTACTCAAAACTAAGTTGCTAAGTCCAGGATGCTGAAGTAAATTCAAATCTATAATGCTCAGCAGCATTTGATATCTAAGGGAGATTAGAGAATGAAGTTTGCTGGAGACCATTTGGATCATTATATTTTTAATACCAAATGAGCGAAGTTTTTAGTCCCAGAAAGAGATTTCAGTCCTTTGAAGGGAAACAAAACAAGAAATAGAAATTAAATTAGAGTCCAAGTATGTGGTTAAGATCTATTTAAATCCAGAGGAAAAATTATAAATGGGAGAATGAACAGACACACTGAATTATAAAAGGGAAGTAAATATGATTCCAACATTGAATTCTAGACTGCCAGATTCACACCTGACCCAAAGCAATGTTATCGTAGACCCCTCCACCAGCTTTCACTAAGTGTGACTAAAGGACAGAAGAGTGAAGTCTTCTCCCTTTTCCTCAGTGCTTCATACTGAAGCTTAGTTACTGTTTCCCAAATTCAAACAGTAGAACTAGTAGACAGTATGCAGAAACCCAGAGGTCTAGGTGAAGTTTATCTTTTGGTCTTGGTTTTATAAGAGAATACCCATCTAAAACCTACATAGTTAGGGGACAACTAGAGTAAACATTGCAATAAAACAAAACAAAACAAAAGATCAACATTGGCATATCTGAAGAGGAAGAGAGAAACATGGAGAGAGGGAAGAGAAAACTGTTCTACTATGTCAATTAGAAGTGGTTCAGAATATTTTTTCAATTGAAAAATTATGCTCCAAATACAAGATTCAGTTTAAAGTGTCAATATTTTCAATGTACTAATCATAAAATTCAACTCTGAAGCAGACCACAAAAAAATTAAACGATAATATTGAGAAAAAAGTCATTATTCATAAAAGTATCAGTGACACAGTATTGGAGACAACTATAATTAAGAAATTAATTATAATATGGGAATATGTATGAAGAATACCAATTCTGTATGTGTTATTTCTTGATTTTCAGATATCAATATATTTTTGTTTTAATTTATATGAATATGTTACCTTTTCAGAAATATTCTGTTTCTTTTATTGATTTAAAAAAAAATTGGGGGGAAGAGAGAGCGAGGAAGAGCAAGTGGGGAGAAGGGCAGAAGGAGAGGAGAGAGAGAATCTTAAGCAGGCTCCACTCCCAGAGAAAAGCGCAACGTGGAGCTCAATCTCAGGACCCTGAGATCATGACCTGAGCCAAAATCCAATCCGACATTTAATTAACTGAGGCACTCAGGTGCCTCATAATGCTAAATTTTAAATATGTTTCCTGTTGTAAATTACCACCCAGGTGGATATGAAAATCTGTAAACAGGTATTTATCAAATATATTAGTCGCTTCTTAAGTTATGAACTGTGCATAATGTTTTAAAATTAAACTTACAGGATTCTAACTGCAACAAAATTCTGATTTTCCTCTAAACTGAGAGATTTTATTTAACAAATATTTAATGGGTTTGTTTTATGTGCTAATATTATAACAGAATACTGTGAATATAAGAAATATGTCACTGATTTTGATTCTACTCTTTAGGATCATCCATCCATCATGTGAGATAACTTGTGAACAAGTAGTTATAATTCAAAAAGATAATTCTTTTGAGAGTAGAGTTTTTATTTTTAATTATTTGTGTGTGTGTGTGATTCACCAAAAAACATGAGTCAAGCTAACCCTAGTGTGTTAATTCAGACTCTGAACCTAAATTGATCCAGATAATAGTGATTTGATAAGGTTTATGTTTTTCAGCCTTTTAAAGTAGCAACATGAAAATGATCCTATATATAAGACAATGATTCCATATAGGCACTTGAAATAAAGAGTTGTCAAAACAGTCAAAAAACATAATCAGAATAAAATATTTTTCAGTAGATATGATAACTGAATTGTTTAGTATAAATGTTTGATTTTATATTTGGAACACTTAAAGAATTGTATAATTTACTCATTGTTAGAATGAATCAACCAATAAATTCACCTAATGCTAGTTTGTACTTTTGGTTGAAGTTTATTGCTCTTTTGATCAAATTTGGTTTGGAAGGGAAAGAAACTAATAGCAATAACATTAATTGGATAACTACTAATTATTGTGAAAATAAAAATTACATTTACTCCTCTTAACTTTGAAAGATTTGTGATATCAAATTATCCTAAAGAACACATCTAAATGTGAGATTTCTAAAGAATGCACTTTTCCAACTGCTCAAAGTTTTTCAACAATCTTGGTGTGCTAATTATCTAATTAACTGGGATAGACAGACCAATTATAATTCTGAGGTTCACAGTGGAAGTATAATTATTTTTGTAATCATTAACTTGGCTTAATCACCTTTAACACTAGTTTTGTAGGTCCTCAACTAATTAGTTTTACTAGCTAATTACTGAATATAAAGAAATTTGATTTTCATTAAGATCTGATAATACTTATTGTCATCTGGGTAGGAATGTGAGGACATTGTGTACATAACACTAGATAAAGTTCACTAAAGGTCAAGTTTTGTTGAACTCAGAAATTCTACAGTATAATTGATTTGCAGGAACACATATAGATGCACAGCAAGTAGCCCATCATTAGCTAACAGAATCTTTGATTTTTAGCTACCTGTAAATTCCTCTTCCATAAAAATTAAGTAATGTTGAAACGGTCAATTTCAGTTGCAGCTTTAACTAAAATGACTTTTAAAAATTAAACTCTTAAGAGAAAAATGATGAGGAAAAAATAATACTTTATCTGGAAGGCAGTACAATTTTTCTCGCCCTATGTTTATTTTATTTATTTTAAGGTTTTCTTTTATCTCAGTGCCTTTCTTCTTTTCCCTAAATTTTTAAATTTCTATTTTTCTATTTTCAAGCCAATATGCAATATCCTTACTTTCTAACACCAGTTATCATCGTTTCTCTTAGCAGTGTGATATTCACTTTGAAAAGTCAGATCCTGAAAGTCATTTATGTTGGCAAACTATATTCATTATAAATTCTGGAACCAAGTTCAATAGATATTTGTTCCCTTTGGATTATTATTTGGATGTAATACACTGATTTTATCCCAAAAGATGAAACAAAATATTTACATATTTATGAAAAATAGTCAAATATCTGAAATTATGCATATGAATACCCAATGGCACATACAGCATAATTTGAATTTATAACTTTAGAGATGTTGCCATCTGTCTTACAAACAGCAAGAGAACAGCCTAAAATATCTCTAATGTAATTCATTTTGACTAAATTTTATTGTTTGTATATTAAAATATAAAATATTTCACATACATTGACCAGACCCTAGGAATAAAAAAATGTATCACCTATTCCTTTCTTATCTTTGTCTTAAACAGATAAAAAAAAAACATATTTATGAAGAAGAGTTTAAGAAATACTATATGTATTTACTAATGTCAAAGAGTAAGAAGTCAGAATAATTCACAACTTGTAGTGTCAGATACAAATAAGAACTAGCAAGATTTAGACTATCACTGCCTATAGACACTGTTTCTTCCATTTATTTTTTTCACCAGGCATGGAGATGGATACCCAGAAAAATATATGTAAATTTTGCTTACAATGAAATGGCATTAAGTCCTGTAAATTTGTGACAGTTCTCTCTGAATCTCATTGCACTTCTACTGTGTTTTATTGCTTCTCACTCCCAACAATCTTAGAGGACAGAAGAAAAATTATTGCTTCTCCCTTTAAGAAGAATTGTCATCTTACAAGTGAAACTAAATACAGGAAAAAATTACCTAAATTAGTAATTGAGAAGGTGCCCAGGCCATATTCATTAATTCAAGTGCTAGACACACAAAACTGTTGGCAATTCATATAAATGACATGAAATTTACATATTTTGAGTAATTTTTCTATTCTACATATTACAATTTATCTTAATTCATACTAAGATAATTTGAAGACCGGAAAACATGTTGGAAATACCTTCCTCCTTGGAATTTATTATTATATAGTTGCCCTCTCAATTGATGTGACATACAAAAAAATGTTCATGAATTGCTGTGTGAACAAATAGGTAATAAATCAAAGAGGTAATATATGCCTATGGGACAATTTCAAAAAGATTGAAAGGTATATTGTATACAGTAAAATTATGAACACTTTAGTTGCTCAGACCTCCTATCTTCTCTCAAATGTCAACCATTATCTTTAGCACTTAATTACTATTTTTTCAGATATAGAAGCGTATTTTATTTATTTAAAAACATGATAGCATATAGTACCCATTTGCATTTTGCTTTTTCACTTACAAGTATTATTTACCATAAATAATTTTCAGTAGCTACAGAATATTCATTTGGAAATTTTGCAATTATACATGTTTAATATTCTTCATACTGGATATATCTTAGTGCCCTGCTTTGAAGAATATTTTACTAAATATTATTATACTTAGGTCATGCCACACATGTCCAAGCATATTTATAGGAAAAACTATATATGAATAACTTCACCAAGGAATAAGGTAGTATTAATGTCTCTAATACTTCACCTTCTCCTGTATCCATGCCCTTTGAGGTGTGACTTTCAAATTAATTTTGATAAAGAGATGCAGCTTATTTCCCCACACCTTGATTCTGAGTGTAGCCAGTGGACTGGCTGTGGACCAGTGCAGTGTTGGAGAACAAGATGTAAACAGAGGCTTGGAAGACTTTCACAACCAGGCTTGCTTCCCCTTGCAACTCTGCCTTCACCATGAAAACATGCCCCCAGGAACCTGCGGCAGTGATGTAAGAGATACCTGAAGGAGAGTCAAGTAACCCTGACTAACAGCCAGCCAACACGTCTATTCCCAGAAATGCAGTGAAGGTCAGACAAGACCAGAAAAACTAAGGTGCCTAAATCACTGATTCATAGTTCTGTGAGCTCAAAATTGACTGTGTTTAAGCCATTGAGTTTGGGATGGTGTGTTATGCACCATTATTATGGTAATAGATAACTGAAATAAATGTGTGTATTTTTCATTTTAATAGGTATCATGTTATTAATAAGAATAATACCAGATTTTACTCTAACCAGTAATGAATGAGAGAGCAAAGCAGTATGCCAAATAATTCGTTGTTCTTTGCCAACTGGATAGATGACAATACTTTCCTTTATCGTTTCTATTTCACATATTGTAAGTGAGATCTTTGTGCAAAATTAGAAATTATTGGCAGTTCACCTGAAGGATCCTATGATCCTTTTTTTACATCTCCCAAATTTGGTGTTTTTATTACATATAAATATAAATTATTCAGATAAAAATACCACATTAATTTTGGTGGTATTTTCTAGATATATCCATTATCATTTTCTTTCACTTAAAATTCCTGAACTCTTTTTTTTTTTAAAGATTTTATTTATTTATTTGAGAGAGAGAGAGAGAGAGAGTGCTCACGTGGGCGTGCACACTTGCCGGTTGTGGCAGGGGAGGAAGGGAGAGGGAGAAACAGACTTCCTGCTAAGTAGGGAGCCCAGCGCCAGCTTGATCCCAGGACCCTGAGATCATGACCTGAGCCGAAGGCAGTTGCTTAACCAACTGGGCCACCCAGGCACCCAAAATTCCTGTACTCTTGTGTTTTTAGAAATGTCTCTTTATATTATATACAAATATTTTTCTTCTAATCTACATTTAAATGATAATTTTAGACCAATAATTACTATTTTGAATATAGATATATCTTGATATATTCAACATCCTTTGTGTACTTTCTAATTATCTATGTCTACTTTTTTTTAAAGATTTATTTATTCTAGGGGAGGGGGAGAGAGAGAGAGAGAGAGCCTGAGTCGGGGGAAGGGCTGAGGGAGAGGAAGAGAAAGAATCCTCCAGCAGACTCCCTTATGAGCAAGGAGCCCAACAAGGGCTTGATCCCAGGATCTCCAAGATAATGACAGGCGCCTCAGTCAAGAGTTGGCCACTCAACCCACTGAGCCACCCAGGCACCCCATCTATGTTTATATTTAAATTTTTGTCATTTTATTTGTTAAACTTATTATGTTATTTTTTATTGTGTTATTTTCCCTCTACTGTCTTGAAGTAAACTTTACTCTTTTAGTATTTACATTAAACATTTTAAAGAAATTTATGTATAATAAATCAATTTTACTGGAAAAAACAGAAAATTCTTTAACTTTGATCATTCCTCTTCGGTCATATATATTAATATCATCCAGTATTTTACTAATTCTCTAAATGAAATTTATCATCATTATCTTTATGTAGTCAAAGTTTGCTTAGGTTTATGTACATATTTATCAATTTTTTATCAACTTTTACATCTCAGAACTTTTTTAATGGCATAATATTTCTCTTTTCTAAAATACCGCCTTGAGAATTTCCTTAATGAAGTCTGCCTACAATAAAATGTCTTAATGCTTTTTTGGCAAATGATATGACTTTGCTTAATTCAAAAAGGTGAGGACACAATTCTAGGTTGACAGTTACTTTATACCTTTTATATACCATAAAAACTATTGTTAGAGAACATTTATGTTGCTAGAAAAGAAAATAGGTGAAACTTATTGGAGGATAAAATTCACATCTATAAGCAAGATGATACAAGTAAATGAAATATCCAACAAGTGTGTTGCTTCTGTGAGTAATGAAATCTCTTCCTGGAAGTAAATATATTGCGCTTGGATAACCACTGTAAGAGGGGATTTCTATTAAATAAGTGTAATGTTGAATTTAAAGACTTACAGGTTTTTCTCACCTTAAGTTTAGATATTACTAATACTGAGGCTCATAACATGAAACAATGGATAAAGAATATTTTATTTTGTGTTGCTTTCCTATGGAGATTTGTAGTATGGGGAAACCAGGAAAAGTGTGACCTTCAGGTGACGAAAGACTTAAGTGAGTCTACTGTGAACATAATCTTATCTCCTAACCTCTCTGAGATGCTTTTTTTTTTTTTTTTTTTTTGTAGAATGGATGTTAGCATTAGAGGAACTAAAGAATATAAATATCTAATGCAGCACTTGTCACATCGCTGCTTCTCCTTCCATTCCTTTTTTCTTTTTCTTCTATAATATAAAAAATGTATAAACCTCAGTGCCATTCTTTCAGTTTCACTCATTTCCACCTCTGGCTTCTGATACAATTTAGAATAGGTAGGTAATTTAAATGTTGGCACTTAAATAAAGTTACGTTATATATACATATTATATATAAATTATACAACATATATTATACAATGTGTTATATATTATACATTGTTATATTCATATAAATCACACATTTTGTGACATTACTGTACATGAATTCAATCCATGTTGTATTCCTGAATTAAATTTGCATGCATACTTGCCTCTAGGCCAGGTAGAAAAATAATTCAGGTTAATGACTCTGTGTTTATAAATATTTCAGTTTTCCTAACAAAATGATGGACTCCTCTTTTTGAGGCCAGTGATGGCCATTGTTCTGGGAAATGAGACCTGAAAAATGTATCTAAGAAGGGACTTGATACTGCCTGGCAGGAGAATGGTAACAGTTGATAGAAGTTGCATAGGGCACAACAGTGGGAGCTGTACTCTCCCCCAGGTTTGCCCTGGGCAAGATATTTAATATTTCTAAGTTTCAGTTTCTTTAACCCTCCTTCATGATTCTTTTGCAATAATGCACCCAAATCCTTAATATGTGATAGCTATCATTTTAGATATCAAATTATAGATTAGACAATAGATTTTAGGGTCATATATACCTATGTTAAAACTTTGTGCTGAAGCTTAATTCTCTGTGAATCTGGGGCTGTTAACTTAATTTCTCATCCGAATATCTGAACTTGATTTTAAGTCTTAATAGTAGTAGGTGTTGAAAGATGAGGAGTGTCAAATACATGTGTGTAGAATTGTAGTTGTTTTAATTTACTTTCTGTAAGTGGTGGTTTTAGAAACCAAACAACCACCACAACAAAAACAAACAAAGGGCACGTTGGTGGTTTAGTCAGTTAAGCATCCGACTCTGGATCTCAGCTCAGGTCTTGATCTTAGGGTCATGAAATTTAATTTAAGCCCTATGTTGGACTCCACACTGCGCCTGGAGCTTACTTAAAACAACAACAACAACAAAAAACCACAAACAAAAAAAGATTTCCCGAAAGGTAATAGTAACTGGATCGCTGTAGAAGAAGTGATGTTTCACTAAGTGGGTCAATAAGATTTTTAACATGCCTTTACTATGAGATAAAATTTCATGCATATTGGAAATTGTATTGTAACTTATGATTAATAAAGAATAAAGAATTTGAAGCATCTTTAATAAAAGCAAATAAAACTATCAAGTCAGGTCCTCCAATGTAATAAACCCAGTTCAAATTAAGTAGTTTCCAGCAGATTGTATCACGTTATAGCTTCCCGCCCCCCATCTTTTCTTTACATTTGCAAATTTTTACATTTGGACTAAATTAAAACATTCATCTAAACTTTTATTTCCTTTTAGTGTTAATTAATAGTGCTCTGTGCTCTCTGAACTATTTTCTGGCTCAAAAGATTCTCATAATCTTTATTGATCTTATGTACTCTGCAGCCTTTCATAAGTTTCTACTTCATAAATAGCAAAATGAGTTTATGGCACATATTATGAGTCATATATGCTTAAAAATTCAAGTAAATCTCTGGAAACAAAATAAGTTTGTGCAATGTGAAGAAGTAGAAATGATCTACGCAAATAGAAGGGCTATTACATTTTTTAGTTTCAGGTTTTTGGTATTTTTTTCCCTCAAAACATACTCCCTAGCTACTTCATATTCTCCCAGAGAAGCTGCAAAACATCAAAATATCTGAAGTCCACTCAGTTTATTGAATCATAATTGTTGAGGACAGAACTAGATTTGAGTTAATGAAAAAAAATCTTCTCATCTGATAATTCAATACCATTAAACAATATATTAAAGTCAATTTTATATTTTTATTGACTTACTAACTTATGTTAGTTTTCCATTTAAATGTTGTCTTTTAGAAAACACTTGCGTAACTCAGTGCTATAAAATTAGTTTTCACTTCTGTATATGTATCATTATTTTGAATTACTTATTTGAGTCCCCAGTCCTGATGATAAAAAACATATGCTGATTAATTCATAGTAAAGATAAGCTCAAACATTGATTATTTTAAGAACATGATGTTTCATGTTATGAAAAGTCATTCATGGACACAAGTGAAGAAGAGGTCATGATGTGTCAGTTCGAAGTACATGTTAACATAACCTTTTATTATAATAGTGAATACATTTTATTTATCATTTGTAGTGTTTACTAAATGAAATCTCCACTATAGGAAATAACAGACAATATAAATCACCAAGAGAGTATAACTTATTCTACTTTCTAGACAATATCCCTGTAAATATACGGATAAGATTTTTAAATCACTAATAGGCCAATATATGCATTATTCTACTGTTAATAACTTGTTTCATGCAATAACAAATATTTGTTTTCATAAATCACTCCATTATGCAGCAATTGAGACAAAACTAGATGACCTATGATTCACATAATAGCAGTTTCAAAAAAGAAAATTAGAAACAAACATAGGATGGAGAGCATTTGAATAAATAATAGAGAAAGCTACACTTGGTTTGAAAAAACATTTGAGTCAAAAAATTATAAACATTCACTGAGATATAGGCAAGCTTGAGGAAAAACAAAAAAAGAACTATTCACTTATACATATCCTAGTAAAATTTCTGAATTCTAAGTATTAAAAGAAAAGGAAAGGGCATCTTTTTAAGTTTCTTGAGAGAGAAGTCACTGAGAAAGTAAAATATTAAAATGTATTAAATTTCTCATCTCTAACACTGGGAGCTAGAAGAATATACAAAAAAACTCCTCTACCCAGGAATCATACATCAAGTTAAGATGACATTACTTTTTAACAGATATTTCACCTTCTTAGGATTGAAAAAAAAATTTTTTTTGTAGATATGGAGAATTCAAAGTCTACATCAAGATGCAACTCACAGAAAATACTTGAAAGAGGACTCTACCATAAAACAAACTCAATGAGAAAAACAGACATTGATATAAAAGACAATGAAGAGAAAGTTAGGAGTGGTGACCTTCCAACAATGAATGAAAAGGTTAACATGGGCACCACACTGCTGAATTCAAAAATTCAAAGATGGGTGTGGGTCTACAAAAACCTATATCCTTTTAATGTTGCAACACTGATTAAAATGTTAAAACACTGCTTTAAAAATATAGAAAATATTTCTTCACAAAATAAGGACTCTGTCAGAATTCTTTATGTGACTTTTATTAGGATTTAAAATTTATGCATTTGAATTTAATTTTCCTTCCTCTTTCATCATTAGGCTTAAAAGTACTAAGATGAGGATTTTTTTAATCTGAGAAAAGTATAGCAAGTGTTATCCTGGAGACATTTCTAAACATGCAATTTTTTGAGGACAAATTTTGTTTTTAGTGCAGATTTTTCAGTAAAAGAAAATTTTCAGAAAAAAAATCAAAATGCAAAATAAGTAAAGTCAAAACTACCTTCCATACCTAAACTAAATTCCCTTGCTGTTCTATTCTAGTTGCTTTTTGAAATCAGATCCATTTAGTGACCGGTCACAAAACCTTTTTTTTTTTTTTTTTTTTGTCCTCTTCCTATCTTTTACCTTGGGTATTTTTTAAAAATAACAGTCCTTACGTAAGTAGATCTTTCTTCTTCCTTCTTCAGTGTTTGTTATGCTGGCTATTCTGTTCTGTTCTACACTCTCTCCCAGGCACTCTGAACCACATAAAACATTTTTTTTTTTTACTTCTCATGGGATATGTTAAATCTAACTGTTTTTTCATCTTTCGTCAGGCCCTAGGTTCTGTTGTTGTTGTTTTTTTTTTTAATTTTTAAAATTTTGTCCTTCTTTCCTTCAGAGTTAGAAGAAGGAGAACATGAAGGAGGTGGAGGAGGAGATGGGGAAGGAGAAGGAAAGAAGGAAGAAAGGTAGGAAGGAAGGAAGGAAGGAAAGAAGGAAGGAAGGAAAGAAAAAAGAAAGAAAGAAAGAAAGAAAGAAAGAAAGAAAGAAAGAAAGAAAGAAAGAAGAATAGAAAAAAAGAAAAGAAAAAAGGAAAGGAAAGGAAAGGAAAGGAAAGGGAAGGGAAGGAAAGGAAAGGAAAGGAAAGAAAAGAAAGGAAAGGAAGAAGGAAGGAAAAATATACATAAACTCTCAACAGAATCTTAGGAACAAAAATTTTTGGGTTCAAGAAGTTTTGTTTTAACTTTATGTTCTTCACAATGGAACAAAAGCCAGTCACTCAAGGACTAAGCTTTGAGTTATGGTGGGCTCTATTTTTGTTTCACGTTCCTTCTCCACTTCCCACATGTAATCAGTCACCAAGACCTGTGAATATCGTCAATCCCACCGTAACTCCTTCTTGGATAAAGTGACATCATCTAAAAACAATTTGAACTTATTCTTTTCTTTAGGTTATTTACAAGGAAAACTCTATTCTATAATCATTGATCTATCTTATAGACTTGCTTTCTAAAATTGTTTCCCCTTTAAAATCTCCCATAAGCCTTGATGAGTTATGCAATAATTTGCAAACTCCTCAGCATCCCATTCTAAGACTTCCATTAAATATCTTTACTTTTCTTGAGGATAGTCACTATTGCTTATTTTTTACATTTATAAGATTTCTTCACATAACTTGAATGATATATATTCTCTTAGGTTTTTATAATCCAGTTGATTTAAGTTACTACTAATTTTTATCATTTGGTTTAATATGTTGAGGCAATTCAAGAAATTGCCTTCTATACCTTCTTCCTCTACCCGTAACATCATGGACACCATGGTTTGTTATTTTAATTCATCAAATTGTGAAAAAAAATATGTTACACATATTAAGGATCGATTTTAAGTTTCCCCTTTTATTGTGAGACCTAATATGTTGATTAAATACATAGTTGATGAGGTTGATACCACCATCATTTGAAAATAATATGCCAAGCAAAATAAGTCAGTCATATGTGGAATTTAAGAAACAAAACATAGGGGAGGAAGAAAGAAAGAGAGAGGTAAACCAAAAAACAGAGTCTTAACCATGGAGATCAAACTGATGGTTACCAGAGGGGAGGCGAGTGGGGGGATGGGTTAAAGAGGTGGTGAGGATTAAGGAGAGCACTTGTGATAAGCATGGGGAAGTGCTGAATTGCTAAATTGTATACTTGAAACCAATATTACACTGTATGTTAACTAACTGGAATTTAAATAAAAACTTAAAAAAAAGTTTTAAAAATAATATATAAACAATTCACAGTGCTCACCATAGCACATACCCTCCCCAATGTCTATCACCCAGCCACCCCATCCCTCCCACCGCTGTTGAATCACAGACCTGTACCTCTGAAACAAATAATACATTATATGTTAAAAGAAGAAGAAAGAAGAAGAAGGAGAAGAAGAAGAAGAAGAAGAAGAAGAAGAAGAAGAAGAAGAAGAAGAAGAAGAAGAAGAAGAAGAAGAAGGAGGAGGAGGAGGAGGAGGAAGAGGAGGAGGAGGAGGAGGAGGAGAAGGAGAAGGAGAAGAGAAGGAGAAGGAGAAGGAGAAGGAGAAGGAGAAGGAGAAGGAGAAGGAGAAGGAGAAGGAGAAGGAGAAGAAGAAGAAGAAGAAGAAGAAGAAGGAGGAGGAGGAGGAGGAGGAGGAGGAGGAGGAGGAGGAGAAAAAGATAGCAGGACGGGAAGAATGAAGGGGGGGAATTGGAGGGGTAGACGAACCATGAGAGACTATGGACTCTGAGAAACAAACTGAGGGTTCTAGAGGGGAGGGGGGTGGGAGGATGGGTTAGCCTGGTGATGGGTATTGAGGAGGGCACATTCTGCATGGAGCACTGGGTGTTATGCACAAACAATGAATCATGGAACACTTCATCTAAAATTAATGATGTAATGCATGGGGATTAACATAACATAATAAAAAAAATAATATATAAAATAAGTTTGCATGTCTCTTCTAATATTATTTATCTATCTATCCATTTACCTACCTGCTATTAGTTGAATTTAGGCCCTCAAAAAAGATATGTTGAAGTCCTAACCAACCCCCCCCGCCCTAGTACCTCAGAATGTAACCTTTTTGAACTGAGGTCTATATAGAAGTAATAAGTTAAAATGAAGTCATTAGGGTGGGCCCTAATCCAACCAGACTGGATCTTATTAAAAAGGGAGAAACATGGACACAGAGGCAGACTTGCCAGAAGGAAGACCACATAAAGAGATACAGGGAGAACACCATAGAAATGTGGAAGATTTGAGTGACACCATCTACAAGCCAAGGAACACAAGGTAAACCACCAAAAGCTAGGAGAAAGGTATGGAACAAATTTTTCCTTACAGCCCTCAAAAGAACCAACTCTGCCAAACTTGATTTCAGAATTCTAGCCTCCAGAGATGTAAAATAGTAACTTTGTTATTTTTAAGCCACCTAGTTAGTGGTAATCTGTTACATCAGCCCTATGAAAGTATCTATGTGTCTAGGTATCATCAATGTATCTATTTACCTAACATCTATCTATGTCAGTTGTATTCCTGCATTACAAATATATCAGCCCTGTTTTATTCAAAAAGGAGGGAGGAAACAAAAGTGGCTGGTTGCTGTACTTGTAACACCTGCTACATGTAAATTATTTCATGGACATATTCAATTTTCAGTAATGATGTCCCATGTCCAGGTTGCTAAAAGCCCACAAAGTTGGATGTGTGTGTGTGTGTGTGTGTGTGTATTTTTTAATTGTGTAGCTCTTGTTTAATCACAGTTGTTATCCAAAATAGCATCTCTTGGATTATGTGGGTACAGTTGGGTTTTCAACCTCAATTCAAGTTGTTTCAGGATAAGACCTCATCAAATGTTCTTTGTGTGAGTCATGAGATGTCAGATAATACTCTCCCTTACTTCAAGGTAATTTTAGTTTGGCCACTTCCATATGCTTTCTTGTTCCTGAATCTTGATCAGAGCAATCTTGGTCTACAATAGTACTTCTTAATCAAGATTCTGAGGCTCAGTTCCTATTCTCTCAAGAACCTAATGTATAAATTATTCCACCTATAGCCTAGTGATTTGCTCAGAGTATTAAAGTGTCTGGCAACATTTGGTAGATAACACACACACACAAAAAATCTTGTTACCCTCATATTCCAGTACAATGAGTGCCTATCATGGGGGCCAGTGGGAGGCCCCACAAAATGGACCACAATGGCATATTGATTATTTTGAATTGAAGCTACTTGGGAAATAGCCAGTGGAGGGACACTCAGAACTTCCTCTGAAAAGCAGTAAATAAACTCCCCCATAAAGCAGTAAATACCCTCCCAGTACTAAGAAGTAAAGAGGCATCCTTATCACCAGAGATAAGAAATTTAGAGCCAAGAAATCTGTATAAACACCGTGTTACTTTACTAATCTACTACCTCAGCCCAAACTGTGCTTAGAATTCCTTACTAATTAAAGCTCCCCGGGGAGCCTGGGTGGCTCAGTCGTTAAGCCTCTGCCTTTGGCTCAGGTCATGATCCCAGGGTCCTGGGATCGAGCCCCGCATCCGGCTCCCTGCTCGGTGGGAAGTCTGCTTCTCCCTCTCCCCCTCCCCCTGCTTGTGTTCCCTCTCTCGCTGTCTCTCTGTCAAAAAATAAATAAAATATTAAAAATAAATAAATAAATAAATAAAGCTCCCAAACATCTGCTTTCTTTATCCTGTCAATTCTTCACAAATTTATTGTCTCTTTGTCTAAAAAGTATAAAAACTGCCTGCCTTAGTCATTTGTTTGGGTCTCAATTTCATTTTTGGGCCTCTGTGCGCACATAATAAAACTTTTTTTTTTTTCTTTCTCCTGTTAATGTGCCTCAGGTAAATTTAATCTTAATCCATCTGGAAGACTTTGAAGGGGAGAGGGAGAATTTTTCCTTCCCTACTCACAGGTAATTTACAAACCTATTTATATGGATGCATACACATACACATGAGTACACACACACACACATGCACAGGTGCATGAGCTCAAACATTGGATTTTGAAGAGGATAATATGGCATTTATTGAAATGATATGATCTAATTGGATGAGATTTGTGAAGGTAATCATGAAGTCAAATATTTCAACAAATGTCAGTTCATGTAGATGACATTTTCTCAAGTCAATCATTCACTCTCCAATAAACTCCCAGGCAACATTCATTTTGTTCAGTGTGACAACTCTGGAAAAATATCATAAGCTAATGCTCACAGTATCAATTAAACAGAGTGATGTTGCCATTGGAATATAAAAATAGGTAATAAATTATAAAATAAATAAGTGATGGGGATGTAAAGACGTATAGCATTGGGGATATAGTAAATAATATTGTAATAATTTGATATGATGACATATGGCAACTAGACTTATTGTGGTGATCATTTCCTAATATATATAAATGTTGAATCTTTCTGTTGACACACGAAGCTAATAAAATATTGTATGTCAAATATACTTCAATTAAAAAAAGGAAAAAAACCAAAAATAAAATATTATAAAGGGAAAAATTTTAAAAAATGTAAAATGAGTCTACCTTGCTGAATAAATTTGTGATTACTTGCTAAGATTGTTTTGTATTTTTTTAAATCTCTCTTAGTGGTAGTGTAGATGTTTGGCAATAGTGTGAAATATCCACAAATCTTCCAAGACGAGAAAAACCACATGTGGTTGAAGAATGTTAGTATTGTTAGAAAAATTAATGTAACATAACAAATGATCAAAATATGTCTTTTCAAAGTAGAAACACTACAGTTCAAATATTACCTCACCACTTCCATGTAGTAATTAGGCAAATAGGAATAATTAGTTTGATAAAACAAAGTACAGATTTCTCCCAACTACTGACATCAAAATGTCCAATTATAAAGAAGTTGTATTGGAATGTTGAATAAGAATATAAAAGTGGAAAACTATAGCCTTCTTCATTTAAATTATCACAATTCAATTATTTCTAAAAGTTCATGTTTATTCTACCAATCTATTTCCTATTAATTATTTCCTATTAATTGTAGACTGGCCTGCAGTGTGTGTTTTTTCCACAAAATGGAAAATTTGTAAATATTTTATGGTCAAATATTAATGGATGAACCTTAATGAGTAAATGTCAGAAGCAAGTCTGACAAAGGAATCTGATGTGCATTATGTGAGTTTTTGATATTCTATTTTTAACATTGTTATTATTTTTAAGCACTCCATTAAGGATGTACCACATTCTTAGCATTGTAAAATAAAATAAAATAAAATCGTTCTGCATATCAAAGATGCTTCTATATTTACATGCATATGATTAGATGATAATGCTCAATACTTTATACTTAAATGAAGTCCAAATAAACATTAAGCATTATTTTTTTTTCTTTTTAAATTTGGCTTATTGTCATGTACAAGCCAATTTTTGTCTGCTTGTTTTGTTTCACATATTCCGCTAGGACACCTCAACATTTTTTCTGTAAGTATGTGGTTAACTGAGCAATGAATAAAATAAAGAAGGCCAACTGTTCTGGGAAATTCAAAGCATAATTTTGATAATTATTACTTTTCTTTTCTGTTTTTATTTTTTTCATTTGGACAGATGATGAAAGAGTATGCAGCCAAAAAATGAAGGGGAAGAAAAGTATTATAGAGGCTTGTCAGAGAGCTACGTAATAGTTTTAATTCTGTTATTTTTCTGCATTTTTGTTTATGTTGTTTGCAAGCTTCAGAAATCTTGTAATTAGAATTATCACTGTATAAAAGCATTGTTTACTACTTAATTTTGTTTGTGTATTATATCACTCTTCTTAAAGTGGGCCCTACAAATTACATAGCTGGCAGGCCTTGCAAACCCAAGTTTCTGTTTTGGACACTGTTAAAGATGTGCCCCCGTGGTGGACTGGTGTCTTTATGTTTCTCAATCTGAAGGTTCATGACCTGGTTTTCCACTGCATGACCAAACCTAGAGCATTGCCCTTTACTTCAGCCTCTGTCTCTATTTTGCCTATATTTCTTCTGCATACTCTTCACTGATCAGAATTTCTTTACCATTATTCTATCCATGGGTAAGTTCTCTCAGAGGACGATGCTAAGAAGCCAATGTGCTCTTTCACATATGACTGAGTTTTTCATCTATGTTCAAAGTGTGAGCTTGTGGCAAGTAGTTTGTTCTATATCAATTTCTAAATACATCAAAAAGCATTACTGCAGGGCTGCATAAATTCCTCTGCCTCCTATAAAGAGGTTTAACATACTATTTAAGAATATAAAATATTAGGGGATATCTTCTTGTATTAAGCTATTGTAAGCTCTTTCTATTCATTCAGTTAAAACCTCTCTAATAATTTTATGCTTAAGGAGCTTAGAACAGTAACATTAAATTGCGTGTGAGTTTGTATTTCTCTGAGAAGACAGTTAATGAAGATGATATTCCAAAGGCTTTAAATATATTTTGATGCTATTTTACCTATGGAAACAATTTCCATAAGCTGTTGGACTAGTATTTTCTGGTTTGCTTAGCTGATATCCTCATATACTGCTGTTATTTCATATTACCCAATTCCCTGGTTTTAGCAGTTTTTGATCACTTCTATAGCAACCATCATAACTGTGTATTTGACCACTCTGAGTTGACATTACTGAGCTATCCTTTTTTCAAAAAGAAGAGTTAAAATTATGACCACAAGATATTAATCCATTTAGAATACTAACAACTCAAGGACAATAAAATGCAATCATTCCTATGATTTTTCATAAGTCACCCATGTTTTATTCATCAATATTTTATCTTGGTCCCCTTGAAAAATGACTTCTGAAAGGGGTAAGAATATGGTATCCATGGAGAGCTGTATAGTTAAAATAACTATTAAGTTTACTACTTGCCTGACATCCTGAATAAAGTCATGTACACACTTAGCTGGGAAATGGTGGTCTCTTGCAGACTGAACCAAGTTTTGAGGACTTCTTTCACTGTGACAAATTTTTGACTTAAAGGAGTCTACAATTCAGGTTAAAAATTTCCATGGAAGAAAGGATATGTTATCCTCAAGTCTACATTTTAAGGTTTGGTCACACAATCTCAAGTATCCTTGACATCTGTAACACACTGGACTTGAAAGCGATGGAGCATGTCACCACTGGAAGAGTTCTGTGTTTATCATTTTATTAACCATCCACACAAAAATATTGTGTGAAAGCTTGATTTCTAAATCCTGATTCACAACATGTTTACATATTGGGAATGCTGTCATTTCATTCTACTGATCAATGGGATCTGACAGTAGTAGAAAAAGGAAACAACCACAGCAGTGTTTCCAAGAGCTCCTGAAACATCTGATGGGGAAGTGAGGTGGTAGACACAGGGAGATGATGCAGATGCCCAGAAAGCTGCTCTAAGCCGGTGAGAATTTTCACTCCAGCCTGCCATACCATCTCACTTAAATCATTGAATAAATAGTGCAGAACTTCTCTTAACCTACTACAAAGAAAATGCACTGTCTTATGCTGGTTACCTTAAGCCAAAATGAAGGAACAACCTTCCACAGTCTTAGGATGCTCCCCTAGTGCTGAGGGATACAAGAAATCAACCTGATAAATGTTATTATACCCACCAATGCTGCTTCATCCTCCACCTCATATTTGTCCTTAGTATACCTTAAACTATGGTTGAACTATATAACTAAAAACCCAAATACTCAGATTGGTCTCCCATATTAAAAAAAAGAAAAAGAAAAGAAAACACGTATTGATCAAAGTGCCTCAAATTCTTCTTATCTTCTTACAAATAATCATTTTCAGAGTAATGACAGACTAGAAGGGTACTGATGATACACTTATCAGATAATTTCTGCTTCAGATGTTGCATAAAATAATTTATAAAACTCATCTATGAATATCATCCCATTCCACACAACTCAAAATTGACTCTGATTCTCTGTACTTCCTTCCATTACTAAGGCTCCTCTTGGTCAGCTAGTGTGAGGTGTTATGTTCCTCATCAGCAATGTTAGGTCAATTGCTTTTGGACTAAAAACTAGTAAAATTTCACTCTTTGGCCCTGGTTTCATGATATGACCCTGTAATCTGGAAATCCTCTCTTTATAGAGGATTTATACCTCAATCTGTCCAAATCTATGTCACCTTGCTTATATCAAAAGCCAAGGGCAACCAAAAACTTTTGATGTCAATTGAATTAAACTGTAATAGGCATAACATCATCTGACATTGCAGAGTCTAACGACAAGAGGCAATTAAACAAATACTTAAATATAATTATTTGTTGTAAAATTTGTGAAAATAAATTTTATAGGAATTAATCAAGAACTTAGTGGAAAAAAAGGGAAGGGGTATCAATTTAACATAATTTGTCAAAAAACCCCAAAACAACTTATTTTGTCAAAAAAAGGCCTCTTTGAAGAGGTGACTCAGTGCACCTATTCCAGCAGTAAAATGAAAAACCTATTTTTGTAGTTTACATTTTGTTTTTATTTGTGGTATCACTCTAAAAATCAAAACTGTGCATATATTTATGTGAATTAAATGCTATTTTAAACATTATAGTTCTAAAGCCTTCTCAGGTTTTATATTCAATGGTATACTTTTCAAGTTAATAGACTTCTATATGATTAAAATTTACAAAAAGCTATTTCAAAAAATGTGACTGATTTCTTTCCAGTTAAAATGTTTTGAGAGAGACAATTACTTGATCAGGAGAAACTTGATTCAGAAATAATTATTATTTCACATAAGCTAAAGAAATCCTATTGCTCTTATTCAGTCTCTAGAAAAGAAGTTGATCAACATACATCAACACTTTCAACATGGATGTTCTAAAATAATTTATTTGACAAATATAGCTATTTCAATGATTTTTCCTGAGGTTTGTTATGTCTTTCCATAGCAAAGTAGGTGTTTCTTTTCTCAGTAATATAGTATGACTACCTATTTCACAGTCCAATGATACTCATTTTCACTATATAAACTCAATTTTCATGGAAACAGGAATGACAAGTTCTTGGAAAAGCTAAAGAATAGAGTTTAGCATAACTGTGATCAAAACTGGATGCTTTGAAGCACTGAGACTAAACTATAATTATACAATTAAAACAGTGGAAAGAAATAAAACGGTAACATTTTATATTATCAAATGCTGTTTTCATTTGGCAGTATTCATTATATGTGATTTCAAACTTTCCAGTATATTGCTCTAATTTGTTCTACAGATGTTCTTTTTAAAATATGCAAGAGGGTTGGAAATTCGATGGATTTTAAATACTAGGAAAATGGTTTCATTTTTTGATAAGTAGGTTCTGGAGATAGATAGTGGTCATAGTTGTGCAACAATGTAACCATAGTTAATGCCACTTAATTGTATACATGAAAATGATTAAAATAGTGCATTTTGTTATGTGCATTTTAGCCCAATAAAAACAGCAACATTTTACTCTGAAAATGAACCAACTAGCTCAATGGTTAAAATGTGAGCTCTCAACATTAGATTAGCCAGGCTCAAATCTCTTCTTCAGTACTGACTAGTAAACTTAGCCAAGTTACTTAATCATTCTCACCTCATTTCCTTTAACCCTGAAGGGAGCTTGATATAAATATATAACTCAAATAATATTTGTGAGAATTAGATGATATAAAAGTGTTCTCAGTTTATAGTAAGGACCATATATGAAATGATTCAAAATCCTAAATTTTCAACTGTGATTCCTGTAGTCCAGGATTTGTTAATAAACTCTATAATTTTATAATATGCTTTGTCAATTTTATTTCTAATTTCTAGTGATTAAATTATCATTTCTGTGAGAATTAGGAACTACTGTAATATTTCAGTGATGTCCTTAGGATTACCTACTCCTTGCAGACACTTTTTGCACAGTCATATAATTAGAAGTGGTTCAAGAATATAGAAAGTCCCCAAGTAAATGCTAGCTTATGTCAAAAACCTATAGAAATATACTGATATGAAACATTCAGTATGGCATGGCCCAAGGTACTAGATTTTTAACCAAAAAGACTACATATACACAACAACAATATAAGTCCCACAATTACACTGACACATTTATGTACGCTTTTGTTCTAAGATCTGCCCATAAACATGTATAAGAGCATTGTATTTCATTGATATTTAATAGTAAACTATTTTAGAATCTTGCTGGAAGAATATGCTCTGCAATACTTAGGTCTACCAATTTCAGCATCTGTGTTCTGAAGAATACGCTGAAAGAAAAGTGAATACCCAAAAGCCTTTTGCACACTACTGTATTTTGTTTATGATCCCTATTTTGCTGCTGTAAGAAACATCAAGTAGTCAATAGTTAAGAACAAAAAAGACATGTCAACACAACAAAAAGTGCAAAAAGTAATGTTAAGTATTAACTCATTATATACATATAAAGTATAAATTACTACAAAATATGTAATTTTCCCCATATTTGGTAGCTTAGTAAGTAAAATAAAATGATTATGACTTACACAATGATTGCAGCATAATTTAAATAATAAATTCATGAATACATTAAATTCTTCTGCAAATAAATTTTCAATATTGATGATGATACTATTTCTCTGAAGTATTATAATTTAATTAGTAGCAATGCAAATTACTGTCTGGAGTTTGCTCTCTCTTTTTTCTTTTTTTTAGATTTTGTTAAATTTCCTAGGTTTAAAATAATAGTCTTTGAAAATCTACACTTAACAAAATAGATTTTATTTTATTTTGTTAAGTTTTTATTTAAATTCCAGTTTGTTAACACAGTGTAATATTAGTTTCAGGTGTAGAATTTAGTTGTTAATCACATACATACAACACCTAGTGCTCATCACATGTACCATTCTTAATATCCATCCCCCTGCCCACCTCCCCTCTGGTAACCATCAGTTTGTTCTCTATAGTTAAGAGACTGTTTCTTGGTCTGCTGCTCCATTTCCCCCCCATATGTTCATCTGTTTTGTTTCTTACATTCCAAATATGAGTGAAATCATATCGTATTTGTCTTTCTCTGACTGACTTATTTCACGTAGCATAATACTCTCTAGCTCCATCCATCATTGCAAGTGGCAAGATTTTATTCCTTTTTATGCCTGAGTAATATTCCACAACAAAATAAATATTAAATAATAAATAATCATACATGCAAACATTTTTGTGTGTGTATGTGTATATACACATACATATACAGTCAAATCCCATTATTCACAGTAGACATATTTTATAATATCAACACAAACACTGATCTTGCAAATACTACATCATTGCTCCTAGGGAAAATATAGGATTTGAACCTCTCATAACATTTTTGTCAACTGGTCAATACATAGACTTTTTTTACATGTATTTCTGTTTAAAGACTCTTATTTAAAATAAACTAATGATTCATTGACATTGAACTAAGTGCCAACAGCACTTTAATTCATGCCTGAACACATATTTTATCAAAGCTCCTCACACTCTTCTTGTTCTTAGGAACCTTTTATAACACTTTAGAACTATTCATGGTGGCCATTTTTATTTTATTTTATTTTATTTATTTATCTTTAAGATTTTATTTATTTGTCAGAGAGAGAGAGAGCACAAGCAGGGGGACCTGCAGGCAGGGGGAGAAGCAGGCTCCCCATTGAGCAGGAAGCCCAATGTGGGACTTGATCCCAGGACCTTGAGATCATGACCGGAGCCGAAGGCAGTCGCTTAACCAGCTGAACCACCCAGGTGTCCCCATGGTGGCCATTTTAAACAGTGAAACGACCAACAAAAAAACTCCAAAAGAATGCAAAATATGCAGCACTACATAGACCATGAAGAAGGCACTTACATGAGATCTGAAACAAGAAGGCAGATCTACCCTTAGCTGGGAATGCTCATGCACGTGGCTGACTCAAAGTTTTTACCTCTGATTATTTATTATTTAATATTTATTTTGGTGTGGAATATTACTCAGGCATAAAAAAAGAATAAAACCTTGCCATTTGCAATGATGGATAGAGCTAGAGAATATTATGCTATGTGAAATAGTCAGAGAAAGAAAAATATGCTATGATTTCACTCATATTTGGAATGTAAGGTTATTCCCACTGCATATATTCACAAATGAATGACCATGTAAATGCCACAAATACTGACTTTGGAGTTACAATAAATACATTTTTGTGAGGAGGAGAAATCACAACTACGGAATTTACAAATAATGAGGATTGACTGTACATACACACACAGTGTGTGTATAGAAATTTTACCTCACATGGCAGGATAATTTGACCATTAATTATCAACATGTAACAATGCAATATATTTTCAAGAAATGAGATAAAATACATTTCTATAAGTGCTGTTTTTCTTTGCTAAAACAAATGTAATTAATGACATAAAAAGGTTTGGGGAAAATAGAGGTTATTCCAAGACTAGCAAATTTCCAGATATTTAGTAGCCAAGAGGAATTCTTGGCTTTATATACCTTTAATTCACTTTTAAATGTGATGCTTTTTTCTAAGTTTTATTGAAAAGACTAGCCTTATAAATATTTAAGCTGACTGTTGGGAAACCTTAAATAGTTGAACACAAGAAAGGCATTGAAACATTTCATTTCCCCAGAGAGGAAGACTCACCACTTAGTGGAAAAGAAGCTTTGATATCTAGTGTCAGATACCCTGAAAAAGAGAGGAATCTCAAATTAAATGTAAGAATATGTTCATAGAACATTTATCATTTTTAGTAACAAAAAAAGATAATTCAACCAGATGTATTAGCTAATAAAACTGATAAACATCACTGAGTAGAATGACTTGACTAAAATCTAGTTTCTCACTTTGTCTTTTTGTTGACACATTCAACTGGGTGGGAGAAAAATATATTTCTAATAAACAACACTTTGATAATTTCAAAACACTTGCCTCATATAAGTATGTATAATGTACAACTTAATAAGGAGAATTGTTAGAAAGGCTCATGGCAAGAATTCCAATTATCTTTTTTTTTAAAGATTTTATTTATTTATTTGAGAGAGAGAATGAGATAGAGAGAGAGAGCATGAGACAGGGGAGGGTCAGAGGGAGAAGCAGACTCCCCGCCGAGGAGGGAGCTGGATGCGGGATTCGATCCTGGGATTCCAGGATCATGACCTGAGCCGAAGGCAGTCGCTTAACCAACTGAGCCACCCAGGCGCCCGAATTCCAATTATCTTAAAGCATGCTACTCTTAAAACAAATGTGGAAATATGAGACAATTATTGATATGTTTTCATATAAAATATGTAGATACCTTAGCCACTAAATTGAATAATCATATTAATACTATTTTTGAAATCAGGTTGTATAAATACACAAATGATAAGAATACTTAGATCTGAAAAATAACTAATTCAACATTAACTAAAACAAACTAAGATTAGTATACTGAGTAAATAATTTAGATCAGGTGACAAGGATCAGTAATAGACATTTGCTTTTAATTATACATCACTTTTGAAGGATTAAACTTAATGTTAAAAACAGCACATATATTTTATAATAAGATATTTATAGATACTAATAAAAAGAGGATATAAAGAAAATATAGAAAACATAAAAGTTTTTAAAGTCCAATGCATTTACTAAGTGATATTTAAACTGTTGACTATTAAACCAAAATGAAAACTACAGGGATGCCTGGGTGGCTCAGTCAGTTAAGCATCTGCCTTTGGCTCAGGTCATGATCTCAGAGGTCCTGGGATCCAGCCCCACATCGGGGTCCCTGCTGAGCTGGGAGTCTGTTTCTCCCTCTTCCTCTGCCCCTCCCCCTGTTCATGCTCTGTCTCTCTCTTTCTCTCAAATAAAATAAATAAAATCTTTAAAAAATGAAAACTACAGTATAAAGTTTTCTGCAATTTCAATTCCAAATCCAAAATGTCATAACATTTCTTATTCACTTAAAATGAAAAAATCTATAGATCTATTTCTAATTCTCTAATTTTCATGAAAAAGAGCTTTATAATAATAATTATATATATGTATATATACACATGTATATATGTATATATATAAAGGATGTTTGTCATTTCACAGCACACCTTTTTTTTGGAGTACTTTTTGGTAAGAAGCCAGTGTATCAAGCAGTTAGACAATGATTTCATGGACTGGTCATGGCGAAATCAACACATTTCACAGTATGGCACAAATTAATGAAAACAGCTACAAAAATATGAATAATGTCAAATGCCTTTTAGATGTTTCAAATGAACAAAATGAATCAAAATAAAAATATATCTAAATATGAACTTGGCATTTCTTGTTTTATTTCCAAGGTTATACAAAACTATAGCAAGTGTATATGAATCAATTACTTGACTATACACTAAATTTTTAAAATGCTATTTTCTTTGATAAGAATAGATTATTTTTGGATATATCATATATCTGTATTTCTAAAAAATGCTATGTAATTGTTGCTTTTCATTTTTTCTCAATCGATTTGAATCTAAGTTTTCTTTGGCATTATGCACTTATTTCTAGTCCTTAAAACACAAAATAATAAACACAATCCAAAAATTGAAAACAATAAAATATACTTCTTAATATTGTGTTTAGTTATAATTACAAAGTAGAATTAATAACATGACTCTTAGGGGTGCCTGAGTGGCGCAGTCTGTTAAGCATCTGTGATTTTGGCTGGGGCCCTGATCTTAGGGTCATGAGATCAAGCCCCATATGGGGCTCGATACTCAGTGTGGTCTGCTTGAGAATCTCTCTCCCTCTCCCTCTGCTCCTCTCCACCCCTTCTAAAATAAATAAATAAATAAATAAATAAATAAATAAATAAATAAATAACACAACTTTTATAAATAACAGAAGAGAAACATATAAAATATTATTCAGCTAAGTAATTAACAATGGAACCAATGAAATAGTATGGCTGGCTCAAATTCAGTAATAAAAAAGAATGAAGTACTAATATATGCTACAGGAGAAAAATCATGAAATATTACACTAAATGAAAGAAGCAAGTGGGAAAAAAAAAAAGACCACATTTTTTAAGATTCCATTCTGAAATGTCTAGAATAGGCAAATCTATAGAGGCAGAAGGTAGACGAAGGTTTGCCTAGGATTGGGGCAGGAACGAATGAGAAAGAAAGGGGAGAGGTTAATACTAATATATATGGTGTTTCTTTGGGGGAGAGTGATGAAAATTTTAAAATTCTAAAAGTTGTGAAACTTTGCGAATGTACTAAAAAACATTTACTTTACATTTTAAATAGGTGATGTGTGTGTATTTATTAAATTATATCTTAATAGAGCTATTTAAAAAAAAGAACCTAAGGTACAGAGGCTTTTTTTTTTTAAGATTTTATTTATTTATTTGAGATAGAAAGACAGCAATCAAGAGAGAAGGAGTAGGAGAGGAGAGGGAGAGGCAGAAGCAGGCTCCCCGCTGAGCAGGGAGCCCCCTGCAGGGCTGGATTCCAGGACCCCGGGTTCATGACCTGAGCCAAAGGCAGATGCTTAACGGAGTGAGTCACCCAGATGCCCCAAGGTACAGTTTTGTTTATTTATTTATTTATTTTAAAGACTTTATTTATTTATTTAATTGACAGAAGGAGAGAGAGACACACAGTGAGAGAGGGAACACAAGCAGGGGGTAGTGGGAGAGCAGGCTTCCCACCAAGCAGGGAGCTTGATGTGAGGCTCAGTCCCAGGACCCTGGAACCATGACCTGAGCTGAAGGCAGTCGCCCAAACAACTGAGCCACCTAGGTGCTGCAAGGTACAGAGTTTTGAATAGTCTGTCAAAGAATGCTAAAATAGCGATGCCTGGGTGCTGTTGTCAATTAAGCCTTTCACTCCTGGGTTGGCTCAGGTCCTTATCTCAGGGTCGTGAGATCCAGCCCCTTGTTGAACTCTGTGCTCAGCACCAAGTCTGCTTAAGACTCTCTCTCTTCCTTTGCCCCTCCTCCAGCTCTCTCTCTCTAAAATAAATAAATAAATCTTTTTTTTTTTTAAAGAATGCTGAAATAAATTTTCTAATAAATAAAAATGCAGAGCATAAAATTTTAATCTTTGGGGTTAGTTTTCAACTCAAAAAATATTTACAAGTTTATTTCTAACTTGACAGTTAGTGGTCTATAGTCAAACAGCAAATAACAAAGTCAAACATAGGTATCTTGTCCTAGAAAATTAAGTAGTAATCACACTCTAAACTTATCAAACATGTTCCTAGTATGATATGTAAGAACCTGTTTATTCTGTGTATCAAAGCTTCCAATATTATTTTTTCTTAACAACTGTAAAAAAAACAAAATATGAACCACAGATAATGAGTAAAACTGACAGTTAGAAGCTGTTTATATTATTACTGAAGATTTCTGCACATTTCTTATTTCGAAGTTGAAAAATTTTTCTTAGCACCTCCTTTGCCCTGTTTGTGACCATAAATAATCTCAAAAGATTGTTCGTGATCATGCATGCACATACTCACTCCACTGGTCTCATCTTGCTTTATATATGATCATTTACATAGGTGCAGCAGTAAATGATAATCAAGACATAGAAACCATGTTGAACACATTAAGGCAAGTGAGTTAACTTGAATGCACATTTTTGTAAGGAATGTGATAGGACATTCAAAAGACTATTAGTTGTTTTTCCATCCTGTTGCTATAAAACTAAAGTCAAGAACCTATTCACAGAATCTACAGTCACAATATAGAGAACTTCCTCTTCAGGGTTCAGATACCCTTTTCACTTGTCAAAGATACAAATTTTGCCTGCAGTTTATAATAGAGCCTCTAGGCAAACTTCCAAGTAAAGAACAATTCACCTGCTGTATGATACAACTAAATAAAAATGATTAATTTATTACAGTAACCAACTATCAAAACTGAAATAAAAAAATCTCTATGGGGTATAATGAAAAATATTTCATAAGGGCTTAATATTTTTCCTGATAATAAGATACATGTTGAAAAGCATTCACAAGGACAAATTAGTAAGTTCGTTTTACTTAACTTATATTATAAATAAGTCCACCAGCAGTGCATAAACTTAGTTAATATTTTAACACATTCTGCTTCATTTCTTATTCAGATATTATAAATCCAGGGCATATAATTTGCCTCCCCCAAATATTTTATGCTTTGCTATGAATGGTCAAGCCTTATTTGTCACTATCTCTTTCATATTAAAGGGAAGATGGCATTTAATTTTAGGTGAAGATTACTATCACTTTCATTGAAATGCAAAATACATCCTGTTACCTTGGATACACAGAGTATTTATCTGTTGTGATTGTTGATAGTATATCCTCAACCACCTGTGCTAATTATAACACACCCAAAGTTATTAATTTCCCTTTCCTAGAGAAAACTAGGATGTATGTAACTGAGAACTAGAAAGTATGTAATTGTATGTATATATTACACATAAATATATTATCACATTAGCTAAGCTCATGAGGACATATCAATAGATCCATGCCCATGTACAATTCTTTTCCACTTGTTTAAAATTGCAAAATGTAATAAAATCATTAACAAAACTAAAAGATTATAGCTACTCTGGAGCATATTAAAGTCAGAAGCAAAAACACCTGTATTAAAAAAGATATATAGAAATCAAGCAAATATCCAAATATTATTGAACTGCATATATTATTCAAAGGTTTAAACTTCACTAAGTATCTTGAAAATATGTTTTATCTGATCTACTATAAGACCTAATTACTATTGATATCACACATTTTGTCACAATTACAATTCTTTCATATTCAATATAATTTTTCAATTTTAATCTTAGTATATATTAGTAATTGCAGTTTATCTAATTCGTGAATCAGTATTAGAATTTTGAAAGTTTAGTGTAACTAAGGGTTTTATGAGAGAACTAAATATTATTTTTAAAATGAAATGTATGTTTTCAATTCCCACACTGATTAAATCATTTCAAAGTAATATAGACAGTAATTTATTGACATTTTGATAAGAACAACAACAAAATATTGAGCATATCTGGTTTGTCCAAAGATTCAGGTTAATTACATAAACTTAGATGTTTATATAAAAATGTATCTTATCTCTCAATTTCTGTCAGGATGATTTTGTTTTAAAGTTTAGTATAAATATTATGCTAGCAAAACGGTAGAATCAGAAGTCTTACTAGTGCTTGTTCCTCCCAAGAAACTCCAATTAAACAATGGTATATGGACCAAAATACCTTTATAAGAAATCCAAAATCCAGCCAAGATGTTGCATTTGGCAGACAACTTCTAAAATAACTTAAGTACAATTTACAAAACTCTAAAAACATGACTCTCCTACAAAATAGAAGGAATACATATCAAAATCCTTTAGTTAATTATGGAACAAGTAATAGTTTAAACTTGGTCTAAGGAAGAATTAGAGTAACAGAAATTAATGTACTCAGCCTGTCAAAATAGTGTTAAAATTAATTTGCTTACATATACAAAACTGGTTAATATCTTTCAGGGCAATAATGCCAGTATTTTTTGAGTTATCATTTTTGTCAGACAAAATCTATAAAGCAACATTTGCACTATAATTAAATAATAAATTCCAAAGTCAGACACAGGTAAATATTCCTAGAGGCTTAAGTATTCCTCGGGAAAACATTAAAAGAGGGCTTATGGTACTTAAAGGATGTATATATTCAATTTGATTTCTAAGTTTGAATAATTTTCTTAAAAATATAAAAGAAAAATATATCTACCTAGTCTAATGAAATAATAGGTGATATATAGAATTAAATTTTTATACCATTTTTTAATTGACATATTCTCGACATATTCCATAACAGTCTTCTCATCTAAGAGAAGCAATTTTGGAAGATGTAAGAAAAACAGATTATTGCAAGAAATTGCAAGAAAATGATTACATTGTAAATTTATCTGGAAGAGGCAAAATTTAGATCAATTATAAAAAATCCCATATATATGTTGGCTTATGATTTGTTTATAAAAGATATGTGTCTACAAAAATTACCCTCCCTTAGAAAGCAACAAGAATACCGGAAAATATATGAAGAAAAAGTTTTTAGACTTGAACAACAGGCAGAGCAGGGCTGTGATCTCTGAAAGAAATTAAATTAAGTAAGCCCTGTGATTAACCTAGCTTAGAGCAATTTCGAGGTCATACTAGAAGGAGAAGAAAACTAACCATCATCAGTGATCTCACTGAGTTGAGAAATGGGATTGCTTTTGGAGGATGATGTTATGACTAATGTTTGTGTGGCAGAATATCAGAGAAGAGATGCAAAGAGACAGAGCTACAAAGACCAGTTGTTGGGTCTCCTTGAATCTTTTGCACTGGGTTCATTCGTGTGTAGTAGAGAACTCTATGAGGATTGTAAAAGAACCACTAGTATGCACCTGGCCACATAATTTCCAGAGCTCATAGCTGGCTGGGAATAGTTCAGTTTCAACCAGTGGAAGGTGAGGGACATTGTAACATATAAAGCTTTGGAAAGTATCTAAAAGAGTAAATTTTATTTTTTTAAATTTTTTAAATAATAGCACTTTTTTTTTTTAAGATTTTATTTATTTGTCAGAGAGAGAGACAGAGGCAGGCAGAGGGAGAAGCAGGCTCCCTGCTGAGCAAGGAGCCCGATGTGGAACTCGATCCCAGGACCCTGGGATCATGACCTGAGCCAAAGGCAGACGCTTAACCGACTGAGCCACCCAGGTGTCCCCAAAAGAGTAAATTTTAATAAGAGGACTAAACTAGGCCTAGAATAAAGAGTACAGTGGACTCAGCTTAAGGATGCTTAGAAACAAGTCATGGAAAGATTAAACATATCCCAAGTAACTGATCTTCAACAAGGTAAAGTTCACTTCATCAAAATTTATTCTATTCTTCAAAAAACAGTGTTAAGAAAACAAAAGGACAGGCTAGACACTGAGAGAAAATACTTGAAAAATATATACTTGATAATAAGCATGTTAATGATATATAAGAAACTCTTAAAATTCAGTAAGAGTGAAGACAAACAGCCAAACTTTAAATAAACTGGCAAAATATTTGAAAAGACTCCAAAAATGGTATATATGGATGACAACCAAGTACAGAAAAAAAAAAATACTAAACACATTATTTTCTGGGGAAATGCAACTTTGCCATAGTGAGATACAACTGCAGACCCAATAAAATGGCTAAAAATTTAAAATCTGTAAATAAAAAATAAGGCATTGAGAACAAGAAAACATAATCTCAATGGGATAGAGCTATATATTGTCCACAGTTCACCAGATATTGTCAGTAAGAATCCTTAATGAAAATATGGCATGAAACCAAAACAAGGTCTGTTTTATTTCCAAACACAACACAATGACAGTTTGGCAAACTTTTGAGATTTTCAAGGAAAAAGTAAAATACACTCTTCTTGTAACAAACTCAGAGTATTCACTCTGTCCTAGTGACTGAATCACTTCAAAAAAAGCATGTGCAAATCATGGAAATGAAGAAAAATTGCTATAATTTTAGCTGATATCATTATCTAACTTGTAAACACAAAATAATCAATAGCTAGTCTATTAAAAGAACTACATGAGTTCCTTAACTGCCCAAGAACAATTTTATAATACAAATAACAAGTGTGAAAAAAATAACAGGAAATGATTAGATTTGCGTAAGTGATACCTTACTGAAGAATGAAAGAAAAGCTTGAAAATGTAGAATGATGTATCATGTTTCCATGGCTATATATAATATTTGAAAATTGTCAGTTTGGGCTCAAATTCAAAATATAGCAAAATAGCCACCAAATAAAAAATTCTAAAACAACTGTTTTTGGGACAGATTATAACATTGTAAATTTCATCTGGAAGAGAAAATTTGAGTGTCCTCACCATAAAATGGTATATCATGCCATGAAATTTAATGCCATAGAGAACAGCAGATGATGGGAATAGATCCTTGAGGTAAGCTGGTACTGAGAGGTCGGTTAGAGTAGGAGGAGCCATTATTAATAAGATTGGAGTGAAGCTTGCAGTAAGAGGACAGCCAGAAGCCTGCAGTACCACAGAAGCCAAACCAAGAGTGTTTTTAGAGACGATGGACTCTGAAAAACAAACTGAGGGTTCTAGAGGGGAGGGGGGTGGGAGGATGGGTTAGCCTGGTGGTGGGTATTGAGGAGGGCACATTCTGCATGGAGCACTGGGTGTTGTGCACAAACAATGAATCATGGAACACTTCATCTAAAACTAATGATGTAATGTATGGGGATTAACATAAGAATTAAAAAAAAAATCTCTGCCTCTCCAAAAAAAAAAAAAAAGGTAAGAGAAGTCAGTTGTTTCCAGTTAATAAAGATGAGAAATGCATAGCAAACTTGGTAATGCACAACAAAAAAGATTTTTTTTTTTTAAAGATTTTATTTATTTATTTGAGAGAGAGAATGAGATAGAGAGAGCATGAGAGGCGGAGGGTCAGAGGGAGAAGCAGACTCCCCGCCGAGCAGGGAGCCCGATGCGGGACTCGATCCAGGGACTCGAGGATCATGACCTGAGCCGAAGGCAGTCGCTTAACCAAGTGAGCCACCCAGGCGCCCAACAAAAAAGGTTTTTGAAAAAGAAACTAAGTGAAATGTAGGTACCACAGACCAGATTGTTGTAAATCAAGAATAGGTGAGCATATCAAAGAAATAAATGTTAAACGACATTGAAGTTTGGGGAAAAACAAAACAAAACAAAAACAGAAACAGATGTAGGGATCCACTGGTCACGGATGCTTCTTCTTTTTAACTGGAAATGTTAGTTTGCTATGGAAGGTAGGTGTTTTATAAGCTATTGAAGCTGATTCAGTGAAGAAGGACAAATGTTTTGTGAATGTTGAGGCCCCAGCAGTGGGTGTGTGAGGAAGAGATAAAGCCCTCTTTGGATATCTTTGAAGTAAAGATATTAATTGAACTTATAAATTATTGTAATGGCCATGTTTAGTCCAAAATCACCATGAATGGTAACAAGAGTTGGGGTGGGGGGTGGAGAGTAGAGAAGGAAATCTTGAGCCAAGAGGCAAAAATCAGTGTGTGTGGGGGGGGTGGCTCAGTCGGTTAAATGTCTGCCTTTGGTTTAGGTCATGATCCCAGAGTCCTGGGATCGAGCCTCATGTCAGGCTCCCTGCTCAGCAAGGAGTTTCCCTCTCCCACTCCCTCTGTCCCTCCCCTTGCTCATGCTTGCTCCCTCTCTGTCTTTCAAATAAATAAATAAAACCTTAAAACACACACACACACACACACACACAGAACCAAAAAACATCAATTGGGGGAGGAGTGACCAAAATCTTTCATATTGTCAATAAGTCTCAAAATGAGCTATCCTCTTTACTTCCCTTAGTTCTCTTATTTCATCTCCCACTCCATTTTCCTCATTCTGTTGCAACCACACTACAGACTTTTTCTCTCAAATATCCAGCCATTCTTACTGTCTTTGCTCAAAGGTACTTTCTCCTAGGAGGTACAGACTACATTATTTGAAATTTCAACACTTTAACACTAAAATCCTCCATGTCCTATTTTACTTTTTGCCCAAATAGTTATCTTCCAACAAATCTATTAAGTTATCATTATTTATCATCTTTCTCTACCTACTACATTGTAAATTTAGAGAAGATGATAATAATAGGAGTAGCAGTACATAATATATTTAGGTGGCATGAGCTTCAAATAAGGGAACAGAAAGGAAGAAAACTAATTTGGAAGTGCCAAGGTGAAGTGATTAAAGTAAGTAATCCATCTCCTGTCCTGAAGCATGTGAACAATGACTAATAAAACAAATCCCACTGGAAAGGACTGCAGCACCATTGGATGTCATATATTTCTCAATTGGGTGAAGCAGGTAAGGGGAAGATTCAGAAAGGAGGATGAGAATATAGAGGAGTTTGGGGATCACTTATTTTGTAGTCTAAAAATCACAGTAAAACTTTTGTCAGGATGTGAAGCCTTGGGGAAATAGTTCACATCAGGTGCTATACACATTGGTATGGGAATGACAGTTGCAGGGAAATAGATGACCTGAAAAACAGATTTCTGTTGAAGAACAAAATAAATAGGTAGGCAAGGCAAGACAGCTTGATTGCTGAGGCGTTAACATAGGTAGGGCAGCTGGTTCAATACGTGGTTTTGAATACTCTGTTCCCAGCAAAGTTAGTGATATTAGGAATGAACTTTCCTGTTGAGATTAATTTAATGCTTAATCGATGAAGAAGATGTATTTAAACACTCAACCAGTAGAATAGTAATACTTTCATTAGTTATCCTTTGTTGGGGAAATTTCTTTGGGCCATTCCCATTATAAATTCACAATGTTTTATAACCACAATGGCTGCAAATAAAATATATTTTCTCAGCTGTAAAATATGACTATTTCTAGATTGTGTTGAGGTCATATGATTTTATTCTTTTGTTCAGGGTGGTTTGCAAACTGGTTTTTGTTTCTGAATTCCATACTTAATCTCATTGGAAAATCAGTTATGGAATTACAGAGGGCTGAAGACTATGGGCACAGAATTTTTTATTTTTTAAGATTATTTTAGAGAGAGATAAAGAGTGTGAGCGGGAGGGGCAGAGGGAGAGGGAGAGAGAATCTCTAGCAGACTCTATGCTGAGTGTGGAGCCCGATGGAGGGCTCCATCTCACAATCCTGAGATCATGACCTGAGCTGAAGCCAAGGCTCAGATGCCTAAACAACTGTGCCACCCAGGCACCCCTGGGCAAAGAATTTTTTAAAGTTGAATGGTGAGATCTAATAGCTAAAAAGAATAACTAAACAAAGCAAAGGAGTTTATCAAATCATTATCCTCCTGCTTTGTTTTTATATTGCAAGTTAATGAGAACTTTTGTGTGACAAATTTCCCCAGATTCACCCATCGAGAGGGATGCAATGGTCATGATATTTACAAAAAGTAATGAATTGACTCTACTCCCATTGACAGAATCATATGACCCTCACATTCATATTTCAACTCTGGCTGCTACAAGGGAAGTTTTTGGAGTTTCTCTATGCCCTCATGGATTTCCATAACTTCTATTTTCTTCCACCACTTCTATATTATTTCCATTGAATGACTGAATGAAATACCATGTGATATTTTCTCCTGTTATTGCCACTGGTATTGTCAAAATAGGAAAATTGATCCAAATCTAAATTGTTAATGCCCAATGTTAAGTTCCTATCTAATTTCTTAGCATTAGATCAATTCATGGGTGTTCAGTCACACTACAGATTGATTGCCAGTGGCTTAGGTAAGCAATAATGATTAAATCAACTGACGTCAGTGTGAAGAGAGATACATTAGGAACCATGGAAAACTCAGTGGAGCACTTATGGGTTATTAGAGTTTGGTATTTATAGATGGAGAAGATTTGTTTGTTTGTTAGAAGCAGGTATGGACCTGGTCAGCATTAGAAAGAAAATTTATGGCAATTTACTGCTATTTTTGAATTAATTTATTTTGAAGGACATTTCAGTTGAAGCTAATGATATTATGATATGTTTGTATTGATTAATTACATAAGATACACTAAGCCACTGGTAAAAGGTAATTGAATGTTTCATAAAGGAGGGGAGATAGTTTTTTTTTTTTTTTTTTTGAGAGAGAGAGAATGAGTCAGAGAGCACAGGAGAAGGGGGGAGAGTCTGAGGGAGAAGCAGACTCCCTGCCGAGCAGGGAGCCCAATGCGGGACTCGATTCAGGGACTCCAGGATCATGACCTGAGCCGAAGGCAGTCGCTTAACCAACTGAGCCACCCAGGCGCGTAGGAGGGGAGATAGTTTTAATCTACAAAGTATGGACTAAAATTTGATACAAAAGAGTGATAACAAAATAACTCATTATTTACATATGATAGGTTCCTTTATATATGAAACTCTAATTTATTTCAATACATAGACATCATTATATATGCACAATAATTTTATAACAAAAATTATAATATTCTATTAAGAAATATAAAAAACAAAAATATTAATTGATAGCTTTAATGCCATTCAGATGCTAATTATCTCATAACTGACTTAGAGTTTTAATGGCATTTCAATCAAGAGGCCTAATAGAATTTTATAAAAAATTGATATTCTGATTCTAAATATATCATGTGAAGGACAATGTAGGCCAGAATAACTAGGCCACTTCTGAACAGGAAGAACGAGAGGTGGTGTTCTGTTATTCTAGATATTAGAACTTATTGTGAATCTGTAGTAATTAAGATACTGTTGTATTACTACTGCAGAAATAGATATATTTCTAGTAGAGTGGTATGAAGAGCCCATAAAAATATCCAAGTTCTCTAGAACTTTATCTTATGAAATATGTTGCATGCCATATCAGTGAGGAGAGGTAGTTTTCTTTAACACATGGAATTTTAAAAAAGATTATGTGTGTGATAAATAAAAGCATATATTGAAGGCATGCCATATATATGCATATATGTATATATACACATAATCTAAAATTAAAATAGATTAAAACCTAGTGTTGATTAAAAAAATCCTTCAAATATATGAATAGAAAATATGGTTAATATCGGGGTAGGGAAGTATTATTTTAAATTACTAATTAAACAAAGAATGTATGAAAATTTAATTATGTTTAAATCAAGAGTTCTTTTCATAAAAAGACACCCTAAGGAAATTTCATAAAAGACATTATAAACTTGGTAACGATGCTCGCAATTTTAAAAACCAAGAAACAATTATTATTAAGAATATGTAAAGACTCCTACAGTTTCATAAGAAAAGGCTGAATTAAGGTTTTGCAGAGTTATATATATATATATTTTTTTCTGGAGTTTCTATAGTTTCTAGAGGTTACTTGTACTCTTTTGCTCCTAGGCTCCCTTTGTGTTCAAAGACGGCAATGTTCCTTGCGTCTTTCTCACATGGCATCACTCTGACTGACCTTCTTGCCTACCTTTTCCATACATAAAGGGACCATGTGATTACATTGAATTGCAGGTAGTTGTAGGCAATGTATATCACCAGCATATATTATAGATAATTCAGAAAAATCTCCTTATGTTAAGGTCAGTGAGTAGTTTTATCTTCATTCCACTTGCAACCATATGTCTCCCCACTCCCTTGAGTGACATAACACATACACAAGTTCTGGGGATTAGAATATGGACAGCTTTGCAGGGGCATTGTTCTGCCTATCACAGAACCCAATAACAAGTATTGAAGAAGATGAGAATTCATAGTCTTTTTTATTCATTCCTGGCTGAGTGTTAAGTGACAAAAGCATTTTATTAGGATGGCAAGAATTACATAACAGATCACCTCATTATCTTAATAGTTTAACAAGCTAATAACTTTATTTCTTGATCAACAAAATATCCACTGTAGAAGAGTTTGTCAAGATGTATACTTAGAAAACTGGCACATCAATTGCACTCTTAGGTTTACATCTAAAATAAATGATTGCCTTTATACTAAGAAACACATGTAATAGGTCCTGAGAGCTGGAAGGAAACACCCATCAAACTGTAGTATATTCACATATTGAATATCGCATCTCAGCTAAATTAATACAATGTAGTGTATTCCCCAAATGAATATTGCTTCTCAGCCAAAATGAATAAACTATGTAAGCCATAAAGGCAAAAGAATGTTCTTGGGGAAGTCACTTGTTTCATACTATATCAGATTCAATCTTACATGGGGAAAAAAACCACAATCATTCTTTTTGAAATGAAGTGCATATTTATAAAAGAAAAAATGAGAGCAAGTAATTTATAATAATAGGTTTTAATACAACATTTCAAGTATTGTTTTTGCTTTTAAGTCTTTCAGGAATCATGCCCAGGTAAACTTATGTTTGCAACCCACCTATATCTTCTTCCAACAGATTTCATTGCATTAAGTTGATATTGTTTTCTCCTGAATCTTTATCTAGGCAGAGAGCTCTTGAAAGTATCTAACTTGTGTTTCTCTTTATTTCCAGCTTTTAAACCACGGGTATGCAAAATTATTTTGTAAAAAAAAAAAATTGTTTTTCTGGGCCCATGTAGTCTGTATCACAACCACTCAATTCTGATGCTGTAACATGGAAATAGCAACAGACAATACATAAGGAATGGATTTGGATGTGTTCAAATAAAACTCTATTAGTAAAAACAAGCCAGGGGATACATTTGGTCAAGGGTCATAGTTTGCTAAAGGCCTGTCCTAGAATAACCCCTCATATCTTAACACAGACTGTGTTGCTGGATTAGTTAGTTTGGTAAATGGTTTTCATATAGAACTAGTTTGCATTGACTCAAATTGACACAATTGAAATGGTTTAACAAAAATGTGAGCCCACAAGCAAGTTAACAAGAAAATGAGACTTCAATCTTGGTCTAAATTTTATATTGTAATTTATAGGGACATGGAAATAATTTAACACATGTTTATATGTGAGTATGTGTTATTATATGTCTTCATGGCATCCATCTACTAGTTTTCTATTGGCTATGCATCATTATCCAAACCATTCCAGAGGAATGGTGAACAACACACACCCTACCTTATTTTACAATGATAATTTTATATAAACATATAAATGTTCTACATGTGGTCAGTCATGCTTTTCACTTTATTTTGAATGTTCTATGTATTTTATTATTATTTCGGTTGTGTTTGTATTGCTTTCTCCTTCTGTTTAGTGATTATATTGTTTACTTGTCTGTATCATTTAATATTTAGCAAATCAACCAATTCTGTGAGACTTCCGTCATAATTGTCTAAAACATTTCAGCAAACTTAACAGGGAAATAATACATAAATGCATAATAATACATAACTAAATGGAAGCAGTAAAACTTATCTATCTATCCTTGTATATACCCTGAAATTGTATCTTTAAATATCCTCAACTTAGGGATAAATATGGTTTCTTTAAGGTGCTAATACCTCATCATTAGGTTATTTATGGTAACTGCTAAGTTAATGGCTTTCTATTTGTGCTGCGTATCATAAATTGTTAAAGAAATACATATTATAAAAAACAAGGTACTCAGGTATTTTATTCTAGTTTTCTCTAGTCTAATGATGGGTATTTTATTCCATTTTTTAAATTTAGGACACAGTAAATTAAACTGATTATGTGATTGAAAAGCTAAATGTAACCCTCAGTTTGAAAATCACTGTTATAGCATATAATGATATAAAGTTAGTGGTGAAAAGTCTTTTTCACATACTGCCCATTACCTAATTTAGTTACATGCCATGTGTTATATTTTTAAAATTAAGATGTTAAGACTTATAGAAAATTGAAAAGCTTTGACTTAATTCAGAAAATCCTGGGATTAGTAAGAAGATGACATCTTCTGTTTTGAAGATAACTTCCCACTGAATTCATTACAGATATTTCAATTATTTATCATGTAGTTCCTTTTATTAAGCTTTGTCAATTTTCTTAGTTATCAGTACTACTTATATTGGGTATTTTTAAAAATGACATACTGATACTACTATATTCAGAATCATTAAAAATAAATATTGATTTTTTATAAATATCTAGTTATAAACAGCATATAAGTTTGTGAAAAGAAATTAATTTCTAGTGAATTGATAGAATCTATTGATTCATTTAGATTTATTTGATCTATCTAGTTGAATTTTTTATGGGAGAATGGCAATTTTACAATTTTATAATTTATTTCTCTCTAGAGGAGTTTACCTCTAGAGAAAAATAAATTTTCTTTCTCTTCTTCCCCTTCTTCCTTCTACTATTCTTCATCTTTTTCTTCTTTCTTTTCTTCTTCTTCTCCTTCTCCTTCTCCTTCTTCTTCATCTTCTTCTTTTTCTTCTTCTTCTTCTTCTTCTTCGTCTTCTTCTTCTTCTTCTTCTTCTTCTTCTTCTTCTTCTTCTTCTTCTTCTTCTTCTTTCTTCTTCTTCTTTTCTTCTTCTTCTTCTTCTTCTTCTTCTTCTTCTTCTTCTTCTTCTTCTTTCTTCTTCTTCTTTTCTTCTTCTTCTTCTTCTTCTTCTTCTTCTTCTTTCTTCTTTCTTCTTTCTTCTTTCTTCTTTCTTCTTCTTCTTTTCTTCTCCTTCTTCTCCTTGCAGCTATGCAGGTGAGATTTGGTTTGCTAATTTAAAAGATTTATTTTTATTTTTATTTGTTTTACTCCATTTTATTTTTCTTTATTTCAGTACCTAATACAGTGCTTGAAAAATATTTGGATTGATATAAATATTTATTGGTTCGAACAATGACTGAGTACTCATAAAGCATTATAAAAATGCTATGTGGAAAAAATGATTGCACCATATCCAAAATAATCCAGACTCATATTCCTCATGCTCCAATAAATTAGGACCCTTACATGATGCTTAACTTTTAAAAGCACTTGCACCCCAGGTAGACTGAACATGCTTTAGTAGGAAAAATAAAACACCCAGGAATCACTTTCTCTATTTTAAAAAGAGAAATTAATCATCAGTAAAACACATAGATTTAAAGTGTTAAAAATTAAATGTATACAACAATGAGATACTGCTACCTATCTATTAGAATGGCCAAAATCCAAAATACTGGAAGTATTAAATTATGGTAAGGATATGGAAGAAGAAGAATTTATTTATTAGTGGTGGGAATGTAAAATGGTACAGTCACTGAGGAAAATGTTATGGAGGTTCCTCAAAAAATTAAAAATAGAACTACCCTATGATTCATAATAACATTACTGGGTATTTACTCAAAGAATACAAGAACACTAATTCAAAAAGATATATGCATCTGTATGTTTATTGCAGCTATTATTACAATAGCCAAATTATGGAAGCAGACTAAGTGTCCACTGACAGATTAACAGATAAAGAAGATGTGGTATATATCTGTCTATCTATATATACACACACTCACCCAAGGAGATATTACTCAGCTATAAAAAATAATGGAATCTTGCCATTTGCAACAACCTGGGTGGAGCTAGAGAGTATAATGCTAATTGAAATAAGTCAGTCAGAGAAAGACAAATACCATATATTTCATTTATATGTAGAATTTAAGAAACAAAACAAACAAACAAAAAAAGAAGCAAACAAAAAAGCAGACTCCTAACTATAGAGAACAAACTGATGGTTACCAGAGGGGAGGTGAGCGAGGGGATGGGTGAAATAGGTGATGGGGATTAAAGAGTACACTTATCATGACAAGCACTGAGTAATGTATAGAATTGTTGAATCACTATGGTACACCTGAAAGTAATACAACACTGTTAACCATACTGGAATTAAAATTAAAAAAATAAAAACAATAGGGGTGCCTGGGTGGCTCAGTTGGTTAAGCGTCTGCCTTTGGCTCAGGTCATGATCTCGGGGTCCTGGGATCGATCCTACATCAGGCTCTCTGCTCAGCAGGGAGCCTGCTTCTCCCTCTCCCTCTGCCTGCATCTCTGCCTACTCGTGATATATTTCTCTGTCAAATAAACAAAATCTTAAAAAAAAAAAAAATAAAATAAAATAAAATAAAATAAAATAAAATAAAAATAAATAATGTAGTCACTTTGGAAGGTAGTTTGGCAGTTTCTTAGAAAATTAAACAGGGGCGCCTGGGTGGCTCAGTCATTAAGTGTCTGCCTTCAGTTTGGGTCATGATCCCAGGGTCCTGGGATTGAGCCCCACATCGGGCTCCCTGCTCGCAGGAAGCCTGCTTCTCCCTCTCCCTCTCCCACTCCCCTTGCTTGTGTTCCCTCTCTCGCTGTGTCTCTCTCTGTCAAATAAATAAAATCTTAAAAAAAAAAAGAAAATTAAACATACTCTTACCATATGATCTAGCAATCACACTTATAGGTACTTACTCAAATGAGTTAAAAACTTATGTCCCTATGAACCTGCACATAAATGTTTATGGTAGATTTATTCATATTTGCCAAAACTAGACACAACACAGAAGTCCTTCACTGGATAAACAGGTGAATGGATAAACAAATCATGGTGCATTCATACAATGAAATATTATTCATGCAATAAAAATAAATGAGCTACTAAACCACAAAAAGGCAAAGAAGAATCTTAAGTGCATGTTGTTAAGTGGAAGAAACCAGTGTGAAAAGCTATACACTATATGATTACAATTATATGATATTTTGGAAAAAGCTAAATTATAGAGACAATAAAATGGTCAATGGTTGCCAGGAGTTCCAGGGGTTAGGGTGGAGAGAGGAGATGAATAGGTGGAACACAAGGGACTTTTAGGGCAGTTAAAATATTCTGTATGATATTCTAACTGTAGAAGCATGACATGCGTTTGACAAAACCCACAGAACTGGGGAACACAGAGTTAACCCTAATGTAAGTATGAATTTACATTGGTTCATTGATTGTAATAGTTACCATACCAACACAACACATTAATAATAGGACAAAATGAGAGCAAAAGGAAATGGAGTAAATGAGAAGGAACACTGTACTTTTTGTTCGATTTTCCTATAAACCTAAATCTACTATAAAAATAGGCTATTTGTTTTATAATATCAGAATTAAAAAAAAAACCACCTAAATATATGATTTATGGTCCTTTAGTTGAATAGTAAAATGGTAACTATTTCTTTATATCTAACCATGAGAACTTCCTATAGTATCTTAGGAAAATTACCACCTAAATATCTAATCTTCTGCAAAACAATTTATCCTACCAAAAGTAAATGTCCATTCAGAGGATCATAGGGAAAGGGAGGGAAAAATGAAACAAGATGAAACCAGAGATGAATACAAACCATAAGAGACTCTTAATCTCAGGAAACAAACTGAGGGTTGCTGGAGTGGAGGGGGGGTGGGAGGGATGGGGGTGCTGGGTGATGGACACTGGGGAGGGTATGTGATATGGTGAGCACTGTGAATTGTGTAAGACTAATGAATCACAGACCTGTACCCCTGAAACAAATAATACATTGTATGTTAATAAAAAAAAATTAAAAAGTAAAGATCCAAAATCTAAAATTTTTAGAAGTGATTCCTCTAGTAGATAGGTTATCTAAATGGCATTCATTATGGCTTCCATGTAACCATACCCTTTGCTCTGTAACCGTATCCCCGATACCTGATCCTGACCTCAGGCCTGTGACTTGCTTTGGTCAGTGGGACAGAATAAATGCAACACAAGGCAAGACTTGAAATGGGACTTTCTTATTTCTGACATTGCAAGAAGGTCAAACCCTGGATAGCCTCCTGGACCAGGAAAGACCACAGGAAACACAGACAAGTGAATCCCAACCTATTTGAGTCCATTCTACAATAACCAGTCATCAGCACATTTTCCTGCTTACACAAGATACATAAAGAAGGCAAAACTCAGATCAGCTAAGTCTGGCCTGGCTTATTAAAACCACCCAACCAATGCTCAGATTCATGAGCAAAAAGTAAATATTTATTTTAAGCCACAGAGATTTAGTGTTCTTTGTTATACAGTATTATTGTGTCAGAAAATCTATTCAACTCCTGTTAAGAAAAATATTGCTTCTGTATTTTACTAGAACTGAATCAAAGATTAAGACTTTAGGAACTTTCTAAGAATTTATAAGTTTGAGACTGGATAAATGCAATTCTTTTTAGGTCAACTGTATATTTCAGACCAAAGTAGAATGTAGTATCTAAATACTTGGAATAAATTAATAGTGTGTTTAGAGGGACAAAATGCCTATATTAATCCCACATGGAAAAAAAGAAGACAAAATTGCAGTAATTAATTAGTTATCCCTGAGGCAGGAAAATATAGCAAACACATATCATAATTCTTTTTTTTAAGGAAGTTTACAAGAAATACAAAAGAATGTTAAAAATAAAATATTACATTATATATATTATAGACTGAATGTGTTCCCCTAAAATTCATATGTTGAAGCAGTAATCCTTAACATGTTAATATTGGAGCTAGGGACTGTGAGAAGGTAAAAAAGGTCTAATGAGCTCATAATTGTGAGGCTTTAATCTAATAGGGTTATTGTCCTTATAAGAGGTGGAGGAGACACGAGAGTTTTCTTTCGCTCCTCCATGTAAGAACATAGTGAGAAGGCACCCAGCTATCTACAAACAAGAAAGAGAAATCTCACCAGGAACCCAATTGGCTGACACCTTGGTCTTAGACTTCCAGCTTCCAGAACTGTGAGAAATAAATGTCTGTTGTTTAAGCCACCCAGTCTATGCTATTTTGTTATGCCAGTCTGAACCGACTAATATAATACAGAAATAAAAATGTGAATGCAAATCTTGGGAATGGGTAAATTCATAGATATTTACATTCACTTTTTCTTTTGGTTTTGGATGTCATAATTTTTTTTTTTAAGATTTTATTTATTTATTTGAGAATGAGAGAGAGCACATGAGAGGGGGGAGGGTCAGAGGGAGAAGCAGACTCCCTGCCGAGCAGGGAGCCCGATGCGGGACTCGATCCAGGGACTCCAGGATCATGACCTGAGCCGAAGGCAGTCGCTTAACCAACTGAGTCACCCAGGCGCCCCTGGATGTCATAATTTTATTTTTATTTTGTTTTTCTTTTGCACTGTAATCATTTTATTCACTGATACAGTGTCCCAAAACATCTTTGGGTTCTTTCCCTTCCCCCAATCCTATGTCAGGTCTTCCACATCAAAACCTCATGTTTAGGTCTTAGAGCAACAACTTACACCCTTCTCTTTGGCTTTTTCTCTCCTGGGCTGAAACAGAAAACTCTACTCAAAACAGCAGGCCATACCAGAACAAGAATGTAGTGAACACACTTCCATAGGCAAAGATAAATAAGATAATAAATGATATGCACATAGAAGGCTGTGTGTCTGCAAAGTATTTTTTTCAATTATTTTTGTTTGTTTTTGTTTTTCTTATTTGAGAAAATTGGTGCATCCCTCAGCTTGCAGAATGGTAATTTAGTGCATGACATTTTACTGTTTATTGTATTCTCCTGCCATTTTACCCATCCCCCACCAACCTCCCCTCCAACAACCCTCAGTTTGTAAGTGAAGAACAATCTTTGGCCCCATGAATTATTCTTGAATTACAAGGGATGATGACAGCATGATTCTCACCATAAATTTCAAAGCCCCAGAAAGAAGACTAAATGAGTCATCTAACAAGGATATCCAAGTGTCTCTACCCTGTGATTCCTAGAAAAGAATGGGGGTAGTAATATCTTGTAATCCATTGCTTAAGGACCAAAACACCCCAAACAACAAACAAATGGCATAAAATGAAAATGTCCCAAACTGCATTTCATTAATGTAGCTGGTTCACAGGGAATTAGGAAATGATCCCTAATTCAGTTGAACTTAATCTCAGTGCTCTGGAGCATGTGACAAGAAAAGAAGGGAAAAAACATAGTTGACAAACTGAGCTTTTTATGACTCCAGGTACAGGGTCACAGAGCAGAGGCTGTGATAATCAACATTCAGCCTTTCAGCTGGTATTATAATTTAGGGAATAAACCTTCCCAAGGAAAATAGTGTAGGAAATCAAGAAATGTTCATCCCAAGACCTTACGAACTTTCTAAGACAGTTCCTAAGAACTGTCTTAGAGAGAAAAGAAATTTCTCTCTAAGAAATTTCTAGGAAAATTACTAATATTTTTAATAAACTCACAGTAAACTCACAGGGCCAAATACAACTATACCCCTTAAATATAAATCAATAGAAAATACACATATAATGTTTCCTCTTTGAACAAAATGCTTAACAATGAAAAGATATTTAAAAAAATATTACTTCTACTATTGTTGTATTACATTTTTAAAAACACGTTATGACACACAATGCACTATTAAAATTATCCTTTAAATAGTAATATTTTGGTGTAATTCAAGTTATTTTTTAAATTACCATCATTTATTATATTTCCAGTGATGTTTATTTATTTATTCCTTCCTTCCTTCTGCTTAACGAACTTCTGTTAACATTTCTTCTTGAATAGTTAATGCTGACAATGACTCCTCATTTTGTTTGAGAAAATCTTTTATTATTTTACTCTACAGAAAGGTATTTTTCTAGGTATAAAAGTTTAGCTTTCTCCTTAACTGTCAGCATTTTAAATGTTATTCCATTGTCTTCCTTTTTACAATATTTTTATCAGAAATATGTTGTATTTCTTAACCATGTTCCTCTGTATATAACGCATCTTTTTCTCTAGGTATGTGCAATCGTTTCTCTTTATCTTTGAGTTCTGTAATTTGAATCTGATATGTCTAAATTTAGGGATTTTTTAAAAAATCCACCCTTCTGGGCGCCTGGGTGGCTCAGTTGGTTAAGTGACTGCCTTTGGCTCAGGTCATGATCCTGGAGTCTCGGGATCAAGTCCCGCATCGGGCTCCCTGCTCGGCAGGGAGCCTGCTTCTCCCTCTGGCCCTCCCCCCTCTCATGTGCTCTCTGTCTCTCTCATTCTCTCTGTCTCAAATAAATAAATAAAATCTTTAAAAAAATAAAAATAAAAATAAAATCCACCCTTCTTTTTGCATGAGGTTCTTGTATCTGCAACTGTGTGTCTGTTATTAACTTTGGAAAATTCTTGTTGCATATTTATTTTTAATACTGTCAGAATAAATACTGTCTTTTCTTCTATTTCTTTATAGTCTTCTAGGATTCTGATTACATGTATGCAAGATCATTTGATATTATTCCACAACTCTTAGATGCCCTATTCTCTTTTACTCACTCTTTTCTTCAGTGTTTGAGTTTGTATAATTCCTACTGACATATATTCACATTCAAACCATTATTTCATTGATTATACTGAGTCTACACATGAGCCTAATATACTTTTACTTAGTATTTTATTTTCAAATTTCTTTCATGCCTTATTGATTTTTTTAACTTTCCATCTCTCTGCTGAGATTATCTACCTGATCTTTTATAATCCTTACCCTTTTAATTTTTGGTTACTTTTATGTTCTTATTCCCTATCTGATAGCCCCAACATCTGTCATATATGAGTCTGATTTTAGTAATTTCTTTGTCCCTACAGACTGTGATTTTTCTTACCTTTTGCATACCTCAAACTTTGTTGTTGTGTAGGACAGTAGATGCTGATACATACACACACATAACACTAGGTTTTGAGCATGACTTCTTTATTCTAGGCCTTTATTTTCCAGGTTTAGGTTAAAATAATCTGGGCTGAGTTTAAAGTTAATTGTTTCTCTCATTATCTTCTCACTTGAAGTCCAGAGACTTCAAAATTATACTATGTCTTATGTTTTAGTTATGAGTTAATTTTCCTAAAGGAGTCTTCTATTAACATCTCCCTGTTTAGGTTTTTCCTTTTGTGCTATTCCTAAGAGAGAATCTGTCTCTTGCACCTTCCAACTGTATTCCTCTGCCTCAATGTTTTTTAGTATGGTGGTGGGAGCAAGTTAAGAGAGTGTTATCTGATGCTCTGATTAAGACTCAGTCTTATGCAGACCACTGAATCCTGGTCATAGAATGTGTCCTTCCTCAGTATTTTTGCTCCTGTTCCTGATAATAATGTTGGCTAGCATATGTTCATGCCCATCTCCTAGATATAGCTTTGGATTTCCCTCTTTTGCCCCCACTGCACAGCTTAAGTGGCTTCCACCACTGCCCTTCAAGTACAGTTTTTTCTTGTTCTTTCCTCTTCAGAGTAAGCCCCTTTTCCTCCATGTTTTGGAATACAGAAGAGATAGGTCTGGGTGCATGGTTGACAGTGACCAATGTCCCATTGCCCAGCCAGAACTATTGCTTCACAAGAAGTTTTCTCAGTATTCTTGGTGATTTTCCCGGTGAACACATAGTGTCTCTTAGGAGTAGGTTTTAAATTTACCACATCTATAATCCCCTAGGGGCTTCACACTTTCATGCAAGTCTATAAATATATTTAGCAATTTATTAACAATCTCTATTTTAATCAACTCGCTGGCATGTATATTTCATGGCATTTATCACAGGCAATAAAATGCTCAGGCCCTGCTGTTCCCCACAAGTTTCTCTGTTTGGATTTCATTTTGGCCTCGTGTCCACAGTTCCAGAAAAGCTAATAATTTTCCATTTGTCCAGATTTTCATTTTGTAAAGCTAGGAATGATATATATGTCAGCTCTCTGCATCTCCTGGCTGGAATGCAAATTTTGTCATTGTTGACTAAGAGAGAACAGTTATATCATATCAATGGATTCTTTTAAAAATTTAAAATGTCAAGTCATTCATTTAAAAGTTTCTTACTATAATTTATTCCAAAGAAAGTTTCTTACTATAATATGCCAAAATATAATATAATTTATCCATTAAGAATAATATGGAGATTCTACTTAATGGATCTTATACTTGATGAATAAATTATAGTTACATTCATTTTATGATGGGTACAAGCCAAGGCTGCACACTATCAATGCTGCTGCTAAATATAGTAATACAAAACCCAGCCAATATTATAAAGATAGGGAAAACAAAGCTGAATTGAAATGTTTTGAAGACAGAATATAGGGGCGCCTGGGTGGCTCAGTCCTTAAGCGTCTGCCTTCGGCTCAGGTCATGATCCCGGGGCCCTGGGATCGAACCCCACATCGGGCTCCCTGCTCAGCGGGAAGCCTGCTTCTCCCTGTCCCACTCCCCCTGCTTGTGTTCCCTCTCTCGCTGTCTCTGTCAAATAAATAAATAAAATCTTTAAAAAAAAAAAAAGAATATAAACTATTCTTATTTGAAGATATTATGATCATCTTAAAAAATTGAGAGAATCAGTAATCTCAATATTTTTTTCACTTTTTTTATTATGTTATGTTAATCACCATACATTACATCATTAGTTTTTCTTTTTCTTTCTTTTTTTTTTTTTAGATTTTATTTATTTATTTGACAGAGAGATAGAGAGAAAGCACAAGTAGACAGAGTGGCAGGCAGAGGGAGAGGGAGAGGCAGGCTTCCCGCTGAGCAGGGAGCCGGATGTGGGGCTTGATCCCAGGACCCTGGGATCATGACCTGAGCCGAAGGCAGCTGCTTAACTGACTGAGCCACCAAGGCACCCCTACATCATTAGTTTTTGATGTAGTGTTCCATGATTCATTGTTTGCGTATAACACCCAGTGCTCCATGCAGAACGTGCCCTCTTTAATACCCATCACCAGGCTAACCCATCCCCCCACCCCCCTCCCCTCTAGAACCCTCAGTTTGTTTCTCAGAGTCCATAGCCTCTTATGGTTCCCCTCCCCCTCCGATTCCCCCCCTTCATTCTTCCCTTCCTGCTATGTTCTTCTTCTTCTTCTTCTTCTTTTTTTTTTTTTAACATATAATATATTATTTCAGAGGTACAGGTCTGTGATTCAACAGTCTTACACAATTCAGTATTTTAACATTATACTATATTTGAAGGCAATTAAAACAATAGCATTTGTTATGCATTAATTGCTGTCTTAAAATATAATAAATGTAAGATAGCATAAATGTAGTAAGTCCAGGAATTTACTTTGAATAAGAATACAGAAAACTTCTACAACAAAAATTTAGGTTAAGTTGCCTATCATATATGAATAAATACTATAAAACTATTTTATTAGTTACCTATTGCTACATAAGGAATTATGTAGCTTGAAAAAATATGTATTTGATTATGTCACAATTTCTGCGGATCAAGAATCCAGGTATGGCTTAGATGAATCATTTACTTCAGTATTTCTCAGGAAGCTCTGATAAGGTGCTATCCTAGGTTTCCTTGCAAATCTGCAGTAAGATTCAACTGAGGCAGAATCTGCTTTTAAATTTACTTAGTGTTTTTGGATGGAGTTATTTCCTATCAGCTCTTGGACTGACAACCCCAGTTCTTTGCTGGGTGTTGGATGGAAGAAACCTTAAGCTTTTTGACATGTGGGTTTTCTCACAAGGCAGTTTGCTTCTCCAAATCCAGCAAGAAAAAATCTGCCACAGTCTTTTATAACCTAAAAATTCCATTATGTTTGCTATATTCTATTGCCTAGAATATAGCAAATAAGTCTAGCTTATACTCAAGAAATGGGAATTATACAAGGGAAGGTGGGAATTGTCAGAGGTCATCTTAGAAGTCTATCTACTATAATTATAGCAACTGAAGGATAGAGAACTTACAAATATCATAACAAAAAAGATAAAAAATAAGCTCATGCATTTATAGAAAACTAATAGATATGCAAAGTAGTACTATATTTCAATGACATACAATGTTAATAAAGTATCTCTCTATGGGAAAGAAAATAAAACTACATATATTCTTTTTTTTTCAGATTAAAAAAAATTATTGGACAGAGAGAGAGAGCACAAACAGGGGGAGTGGGAGAGGAAGAAGAAGTCTCCCCGCTGAGCAGGGAGCTGATGTGGGGCTCAATCCCAGGGCCCTGGGATCACCACCTGAGCCTAAGGCAGATGCTTAACCAACTGAACCACCCAGGCACCCCAATTGCATACATTCTTAACAACATATGTAAAGGTAGATTCCAGGTGGATTAAATCACTACATTTGTAAACTAAAACTTTAAACATAATAGAAGAATGTTAAGAACATGTTATTTTTTTATCAGGGTAAAATTAAACATCATTCTTAAAACTCCAAAAGTCTCAATGATATTATAAGAAATCAATCAATCTGCTTATATAAAACAATGTTATATTAATGAAACATGGATTAAGTTAATAGCGAGTTGGAAGAACAGATGGAGGTATTTATAGTATCTGAAATAAAAAAAAAACAGATAAATATACAGGAAATGAAAAGTAATACTACAAATTTACGTAAACAGAAAAATTGATTTAATTTTATGGACAGGCTATTAACAAAAGATGAAATATAAGGATTAACAAGATTGACAGAAGTTTAAGTTCTTTATTTATCCAAGAAATGCAAGATAAAGAATTGACGAATATTAGTTTGCATTTAGTAAACTAGAAAACCTTGTAGCCAAAATTGTCACCAGGAAAACAGACCATTCTGGGGTATAATATGGCATTACTCAGGCAAATAAAATATTAATTATTCATAAAGTAGCATTTATCCCTCTGTGTATATATCCCAAATAATTTCACTTAGATTCCTAACAGTATATCTACAATGATGTTCATTCAACTATTTCTGGAAGCAGGAATTTTGCAGGAATCCAAGTGTCAACTGCTGGGAGAGTAGATAGGTAAATGAGAAAAATGGTTGTCATCTGTTGTGGATTGAACTGTGTTCTCCAAAAAAGTATGTTGAAGTCCTCACCCCTAATATCTGTGAATGTTACCTTATTTAGAGATAGGGTCTTTGTAGAGGTGATAAAATTAAGGTAAGGTCATAATCAGTTAGGATGTGCCCTAATACAATAGGACTGGCATCCTTGTAAGAAATGAAACAGAGATCCACACATACAGAAAGAATGTCATATACTGACAGAGGCAGAGATTGGCATGATGCATCTACAAGCCAAGGGATGCCAAGGACTGATGACAACACCAGGAAGAGAATTTCCTGGAAAAGATTCTCTCCTTGAGTCTTCAGAAAGAACACGATTCTATCAACACTTTTTAAATTTTTTTTTATTTTAAAATATTTTATGTATGTATTTGACAGAGAGAGAGAGAGACAGCGAGAGAGGGAACACAAGCAGGGGGAGAGGGAGAGGGAGAAGCAGGCTTCCCGCTGAGCAGGAAGCCCTATGTGGGACTGGATCCCAAGACCCTGGGTTCATGACCTGAGCCAAAGGCAGACGCTTAACGACTGAGCCACCCAGGCACCCTCTATCAACACTTTGATTTTGGACTTCTCACATCAAGAACAGTAAGAGCTTCAACTTTTTTATTTAAAGACATCTAGTTTGTAGTGCTTTTTCATGGAACCCCTAGGAAACTAATACAACATCAAGTAATAATCTGCAGTTAAGAGCCGTAGCTTAAATATATCTATAATAGCATAAGGGAATCAAAACAATATAATGCTGAATGCATAAAAAAAGTAAAAGGCAGAATGGAATATATAACCCAAGTTATGTAAATTAAGATGCATGCATATATTTTATGTATGTGTATGTACTGCAAAGAGCACATTAAAATACATTGCAATATTTACCTTTTGGGGGTGGTGTAATGAATATGAATTATGAATATAAAGAATAACAAAAATAAGATAGTGATATCAAAACTTACTGCAAATCTAGTTATCTCAGCATGGTTTAATTATTGGAAGGATAGGTGTATAGGCCAATGAAAAAGACAGTAAATAAAAATAATTCACACACATGTGGTAAACTGAATTACAACAGAAAAAAGTAAACCTTGATCATAATCTCACATCATTCATACATTCAATTCTAGTGAAGTATAAACTAAAATATAGAAGCTAAAAGTATAAAATGTTTAGAAGAAAAGAACCAGAAATATAATTTTTAAGATATTAGGTAAAGATGTACTTAAAAATAAAAATAATATGAAATATAAAGAAATTATCAATTGGGCTTCATCCAATCTAAAAAACCTGTGCTCTTCAATGGAATATATTAAGAAAATTAAAAGGCATTCTCATGCAATGCTCATGGGATGTAGACCATGTAGTCATTCTAGAGTGCAACGTAGCATTCTTGGAGCAAAAAAGAGAGCAAGTGTCCTCGCATATTCTCTTAACTAAAGAATGTTCTTCTATGTGTATATTTCAAAGAAGTTCTCACAAAACTCATTAAGAATACATTTACAGTGCTTATCACATCACGTGCCCTCCTTAATGCCCATCACCCAGTTGTTGGATACAGGTTTTTTTTTTTTAATTTTTATTGTTATGTTAATCACCATACATTACATCATTAGTTTTTGATGTAGTGTTCTATGATTCATTGTTTGTGTATAACACCCAGTGCTCCATGCAGAAGATGCCCTCCTTAATACCCATCACCAGGCTAACCCATCCTCCCACCCCCCTCCGCTCTAGAACCCTCAGTTTGTTTTTCAGAGTCCATCATCTCTCATGATTCGTCTCCCCCTCCGATTTCCCTCCCTTCATTCTTCCCCTCCTGCTATCTTCTTCTTTTTTTTTAAGATTTTATTTATTTATTTGAGACAGAGAGAATGAGAGAGACAGAGAGCACATGAGAGGGGGGAGGGTCAGAGGGAGAAGCAGGCTCCCCGCCGAGCAGGGAGCCCAATGCGGGACTCGATCCAGGGACTCCAGGATCATGACCTGAGCCAAAGGCAGTCGCTTAACCAACTGAGCCACCCAGGCGCCCCCCCCCCCTTTTTTTTTAACATATATTGTATTATTTGTTTCAGAGGTAGAGATCTGTGATTCAACAGTCTTGCACAATTCATAGCACTCATGGTGTTATATACAACTAATGAATCATTGAACATTGTATCAAAAACTAATGATGTATGATATGCTGGCTAATTGAATTTAAATTAAAAAAAGAAAAAAAGAATACATTTACAGGTATATACATATACTCAAGTACTATTCGTTGTAGTAGGGAGTTGGAAGCATTGTGTGTGCTCATAACTGGGAAATTAGATGGATAAAATGTAGTATACTGAATGAACATAAATGATCAAATGATCAAAGAATATAAATCAGAAGTTAGGAAGAATAGATGAATGCTATCTAGATGAATATTAAAAACATTATGTGAAAATAGATACATTAGAATTGTTATCCAACAGTAGATTGAATAATGGATATGGACTATAAGAATAAAACAGAATAAAAAATAAGAAAAGCAAGTGAAGGAGCTTGTATATACTAATGATGATATCTTGACATCAACTTAAGAGCTTGAGATATTCAACTCTGGTCATAAAGTTCTTCACCCTAAAATTTTCATAGTATAGCTAGCAAAATCCAATTTCTATATAATATATGTTGGTTATATTATCCTTCAAAATGCAAAATGCAAAGTGCCTACATAAATGTGTAATGATATGTGTAGGCAATACACTTCTAATTTGTGAATTTTTTTCAGGCACTAGTCAGGCACACTTAAATCAGCCTAATTGTTCAGTGAACACCATATTTATCTTATACACTTTAATTTACTTTCAATAAAGGCAGCCAGTTACAAAAATAAACTTGATATGTAATGTGACGAACGATACAAAAATTGCAAATATAAATTCATAATCATTAGTTAAATTATAGGAACCTTGGGTGAAAATACATTTTATTATATTCTGTCTTGAATTACAGGAATAAACAGTATTATAAGCAAGAGAAGTATATCTGTAATTGTTTTGATATACAATAAACTGGAGTAGGAAGATTTTCTTAACTGTATCTATAAAAGAAAATAAATTTAGATTACCTGAAGTTGCTTTTTGTCTTTATTTCTTGAATTTAGATTTTAATAGCATAGAATAAGTAATGCTTTATGTGAGCTAGAATACTGGTTAATTAAAATAGGGAATGTTTAGTTTATAAGATTTGGGATCTTTATTTTTATTGTAGATATTTACTGCCATAAATTTCCCTATAAGCACTGTTTTAGTGTATCCTATATGTTTTGGTGTGTTTTATCTTCATTTCTATTTGTCTTAAAGTTTTTTTTTTTTTTTTCTCAAATCCTTTTTGATATCTACATCAACCCATTGGTTACTTAGATATGTGTTATTTAAAATATGTATCTTTATTACTTGAAACATCACAACATATTAGCCTTTCCCACAAATATGTGCTGCTGAAGACACCCTGATTATTAACCCTGGCTTTGCTACCCGTTATTAGAATTACATTCACTTTATGGGGTGCCTAGGTGGCTCAGTCTTTAAGCGTCTGCCTTTGGCTCAGGTCATGATCCCAGGATCCCGGGATCGAGCCCCGCATTGGGCTGCCTGCTTCCTCCTCTCCCACTCCCCCTGCTTGTGTTCCCTCTCTCGCTGTGTCTCTCTCTGTCAAATAAATAAATAAAAGCTTAAAAAAATTACATTCCCTTTGCCTCTCTAATACTTAATTCTATCTTCTGGACTCTTTAATTGCCAAGTTCCTTCTTCTATAGTCACGCTAATAATCTCATGTTCATGAAAATATTTCTTACCTCTAACCCCAGCCTACAAAGACAGCTACCACCAAGTTTCTTACAGATACCAGAGTCCTTTCTTACTAGCATATTCTTTATCATCTTTGTATAAGGAGTGTCCTTTGGTCTCACCCAGAATATATAAGCAGGCATGGAGTCTTAGATTTTACTTAGCGAAGTCATTCTAATATTTTCACCTACCAGAATCTTTCCCTTCCTGAATAATACCAAATTAGTCATTTTCATTTCCACAGAAAAATTTATTCCAGGTTTTCTTGCTAAAATTCAGAATTCTGACTCACGAGTCAGTGTCCCCATGTTATAAAGTGTTTTTCTATTCTAGCCTAATATTCAGCGCCATGAGCCATCGTTCCCCTTCCCTAAGTCCCTCACTATCTATTTGTATTCATATTCCTTCTTTTCCTGCCAGCACATATTAGCCAGAACTATAATTTCTTTGGCATTCTTGACATATTTATTCTGGAGAAGGAACTTTAATTTCTTGCTCATGCTGCTTTGATATAGATAATAAGTTGAGGCAGGTTAGGGTCAAAAGGAGAAGAAGCTTTATTTCATAAGCCACCAAAGTTATTATGTCTCTAGGCAATATAGGGCTATTTTAATGACTTTTTCACCTCAAAACACACTAAATAATAAAAGGGACATTTTATTTGTCATGGATTTAGAAAAAAAAAACTCTACAATTTATTCAACACAGCAGTTTCTAATTAGAGAAAATAAAATGGAACCTAATTTTTTTTTTGCTTTGCATGTATATGACAAGTAAGAAGGATTAATATCTGCATGTTCTTCAGTATGTTAGAATGTTTGTTATTTCCTTGTTTTGAAGGCCTTTACATCCATTCTTTATTTTGTCCTACATTATCTTCTGTAAGTGCACTGTATCTTCTGTAAGTTACTCATGAGTCCTCAGAAGTTTAAAAATTGTTGAGTAAAATTGAACAAAAAGTAAAGTGCACTTTTGAAAGAATTACATTCCCATAGCCCTTCTCGATCAACTATCAGCCATTCTGGTCTTCTGGTTCTACTATAGCAAGGGGGACAGTCCTTCGTAACACTGTATCTTATATAGAAGCTATTGATTTGTTTATATCATTATTGATAACATAAAATATGTGTACATTGTGTAATTGATATATGTTTCTACTGTTTGAATATCTCAAGAGAGATAAAACATTCATATTCTCCCATCAAAATTAACAAAAATATTTTATTTAACATAAAGGTTCTCAAGAATCAGTTATTAAGCCAGAGACAGTTGTATTTGAATTATGAGAGAGCACATAGTCTAAACAAAATACAAAACAAACTTTATGTTATTGATTCAAATAAAATTGAAGTAAGACCATATTAAATTTGTTAGGGATGCTATAACAAAGTACTACAGACTAGATGGCTTAAACAATAGAAATTTATTTTCTCACTGGCCTGAAGATTTTGGCAGGGTTGTTTTCTTTTGAGGCTTCTCACTTCTTGAGTAATAGGAAGCAGTCTGTTCCCTGTGTCTTCTCATGTTCTTCTCTTTATAGGTGTCTATATCCAAATTTTCTTTTATTATAAGGACATCAGCTAAGTTGAATTAGGACCCACTTTAATGATGTCATTTTAAATGAATTACCTCTTTAAAGGCCCTATTTCCAAATATAGCTGCCTTCTGAGGTACTAGGGGTTAGAACCTCAATGTGCAAATTTGGGAAGGGGGTAGGAGGTATGATTCAATCCATAATATAGACTTATATTTATAACTTGGTGTATAGACTTTCAAAATATATGAGAGATATCATTGTATGTTCAAGGAAGAAGACAACAAAAAATAAACCCTATTCCACATACATTATTTAAATGATTCTAAGATAGACAGCCAGAAAGCTTCAGTGAATAGGAGAACCCAACTGAATTCTGTTTTTGTCTTTTCATGTCATAATTGTTTGTTGTTGTTTTTATTGTCAGTTCTTTCTATTATATTAGGTGTCAGCAAATTATGGTCTACCATCTCTTTTTGTAAATGAGGTTTTATTGGAAAACACTCATATCTGTTTATTTATGTGCTCCCTATGTATTTTTTATGAAACTGTAGAACTGAATAATTGTGACAGAGACTTTATGGTCTGCAAAACCTATTTATTATCTGAACCATTAGAGAAAAAAACAACAAAACCCCTCTGGTACATTGTTGACTTGTTTCTCTCTTTTATTCCTGTTACTACTTCCATGGCTTAAGAACTGGAAAAAAAGATAATAAAAGAAAAAAATCAACTGATTCCATAACCTCTATTTTCCACTGGGATTTAGAAAAAGCTGAAAAGTTGATATTAAATGTAACATATATAGTTATTAACTTCAGTAATAACACTTTCTCTTTGTGACTTACTCATTAGGATCTTTCCAATAATGACCAATCATATCATCTAACATATTCCATTTAGAGGGTGTATTGAAACTATAAATGTCTCCTAAAGTTTTTTGGGTTTTTTTTGGATCTGTTTTTCTGTTGTGGAAAAAAAAAGTAAAGCAATAAAATTAATTATTTTTACCATAACTTATTTTTAATGCCAAAGTATGGCACCTTAGTTTAAAGTCAGGCACTCAGCTCACTAAATAATCTACATTCTTCCATGATGTTTACCTTAGAGTGCACAATAAGGTTTGTACATATCTGTTTAGCTTGTTTAAAATAGTTTGACATATGTTCATTGTCTTTGACATTAGCAGGTGTTGGTATAATATCACATATATTAGATACTGATATTATTTGAACATATTAGAAAAGCATTTCATAGACTGCATTTAGAGAGATGAGCAATAATTCACTAAATTTTATGTATCCTGTTGAAAGTGGAAAAAGAACAGAGATTCCTGGTAGAGGCTCATATGTTAGCTAAAAGGGTATATCCATGTTCAGCTCACAAATTAAATAAAATTAGGATAAGTTAATTATATACTACTACTAATGGAACTGCATATCAATGTTAAACACTTTTTTTGCCTTTACTATGCAATTCATCTACCTACATTTGATTAACTATTTTATTATATTTTTAAATACCCATTAATTATATTTAATAAATACAGAATTTTGAATACTGACTTGTGCATCTTAATTTTCTTATTCTCAACATATGTACTTGGAAACTTTTTAAAAAGTAGACCTAATGTTTTATATGCACAGAAAAATTACCAGAAGAGAAAGGAGGTCATTAAAGGTTTAGTATAATTTTAAAATATTTTATTCCATTACTTGCAGCTTTTAAAATTATAAATAATAAAAATGAATAAAATAAATATAAATTTTATATGAAGTATTTCTCTTTTCTATATTTTTAAAATTCAACTTAAAGATTTTAGTAATTTGTTCATTTCTCCTAAGATCATATTCACTAAATTAATACAAAGTAAAAATGAGAATTAAAAATATATTCAGTTGTATAATTAAATATATCTTGCATATTTTAAATAAAATGATTGTAGAATGTTAAAATAGACATAGGCTTACGGTATTAATATCTGTATACATATTGATCTCAAAGTCAGATGATGTATTCTTTACTGAGCATGAAAAAATTTTGGTAAAATTTAAATCACACAAAGTATATCTAGTAAAATTCAATGAGTATACTCCAAATAATATTGTGGATGTATTTGTTCTTTCAACAAAAATAACCATGACAAAAAGAAATATTCATGGGAAAATTTTGTATAGATTCTGAACTATATTTTATTATAAAGAACAACTATTTCTCCAACTTTTTAATTTAGGCCATGAGTATGCATTATTTTTATCTTTGCCACTTAGGAAAACCAGAAAGGTGTCTGATGTGGTAGGATGCTATAAGAGAGAGGATGTTGAACATGGTTAAAAGTAAACATATTCACAGAATAAACAGTTGAAAACCTAACAAAGTGCTGGATCGCTAAACTGGTGGTAGGCATGTATATTCAAATTGAATTTCAGTCATAATAAGAACTATTCAATAATTATTTTCCACTAAAAAAAGAAAATATACTCTATTATAGCTAAACAAGTTATTTTTCTCTCTGACCTTGATTCTTGTGCTAACCAACTGATTGACTTGTGACTTGTGCTGACTGACAGGGCAGAAATGCAAAGACTTTCAATTAATAATTCTCTGCTGCTGCCGCTGAGTACCAAGACCTTCATTTTAAATTATGCCAGCATGCTTCACAATTTAATCATAGCCCAAGGAATGAGCACTACAGTTTTTAATCAAAGATTTTTTCTGACTGAATAAGTATAACCTTCTACAATATTTCTACAAACCTAAAATATATTTTAATAGTATTTTTTTCCAAAAATATCCAAATTATATTTTAGTCTTTATAATTTTGTTTATTCATTTCCTTTTGTTTCACTTTAAACTGATGTGCATCCAACATATACATGGCTAGCTACATACACACATTTAGATTTAAGTGTTTATTTTGGATGAATAAATGTTCACACTAAATCACCATCTTTTGCACTCTGCAAAAATCCTTAACTGTTGCCATATATTTTCAGTGAGAAATGAATTGACTGTCAAATATTGGCATTTTTTTAAACCAAAACAACATATATTAACTTTAATCACTCAAAATATTAAGGTGTGGTGCCAAACCTAAAAGTCTTTGCATAAAGAACAATTTAGCCTAGTCAAAGATTGAACAACATATGAAATATTTATATACCTTTTAAGTGTTTTGAAGTCAAGGAACATAATGTTAAAAAATGTTGAGCACTTTCTCTGAGATAACTTGCAAAAAGCCAAAAAGATATTACTAGAACATTCTGTATATTAAATGAAATTTTGTTTTATTAGGAAAAAAAGAAACAATTTGAAAGGATAGTGTTCAAAGTTCAAACCAAAATTTCTTTTAACATTGTTTATTTTAATGGCAATAAGGGCAGTTTAGTAAAGCATGGCTTTAGTTATTAGGTTTGGTTTTTTGTTTGATTGTTTTTAAGATGCAGACTCCCCGCTGAGCAGGGAGCCCAATGCGGGACTCGATCCCAGGACTCTGGGATCATGACCTGAACCGAAGGCAGATGCTTAACGGACTGAGCTACCCAGGCGCCCCTAGTTATTAGGTTTTGTTGTTGTTAGTTACACATAAGGAAAATTGTTGATTCTTAATGCCAATTTACAATTTACATTTTTAAAAAAATTTAGCTCTATGTTCTACTCCACCCCCTCTTCCTTCTCTACATATTTCCTTTTCTTTCTATTGTCATTATTATATGGCTTCCTTTATACTAATATCCATTCCTTGGTTTTGTTAAAATTGTACATGTAAGATGATGAAAAACGCATTCATTAATCACAAGTATAACGTTCTTGAAGACTTAATTAACCCAACCTTCAAATTTGTTTAGGAATATTGAGGCAATAGCAATAACCATCCACACATGGACCATACTAAGGTCTGGCTACTCGGTGCTTTATTGACTCAGCATGCTTTAAAGACGACTCTGGTCAATGTTTGTTGAATTAGCCCAATGTGAAAGAACTACATGCAGGCAATGAAGGATCAATGTCAACAATTCCTTAATTCAGGTTTAAGGGATTTTTAAAGAGTGTAATGGACTTTTCTTTTATTAAGTAGGCTTCACATCCAGCATATAGCCCAACACGGGGCTTGAACTCAGGACACTGAGATCAAGATCTGAGCTGAGATCAAGAGCCAACACTCAACCAACTGAGCCACCCAGGCGCCCTCAGAGTAATGGACTTTTTAGTAAGTAATTTTCAGAAGAATAGTAAAAAAGAAAAAAATTTATTGTGCAGGTAATAAAAAATATACATATAACCACAGTTCAAGGAGAACTTGAACATAAAAACAAACTGAAAAATAAAGATGATTTCCTTTCCTAAATGAGAGTTTTCATTAAACTGTCGACCAGACTAAGAACTAACATGTTGTCATATGGCAACATAGTAATGTTTACTGAAATTGAAAGAAGACTCTCCATATAACTGCAAATTGAATTTTCCAAACCCCTTTTAATTAAAAAAAAAAATACATGAAAGCTTAAGCTACTTCTCAAAAATGCCACATAGTTTACATTGAATAAATCTAAAGCCTTGAAATTATGTATGGAATTTATATTCAGTATGAATGGTGTTTATGTCTATTATGCAGGTTTATAAAAGTAATGAGAATTTAACTTTCAATGAATAAGAATTAAACTTTGTTTCTGCTGTATTTTATTATTTTTCTTATAACATTTAATTTTACCTTTCTCATATCTAACAGTTACCAATCAGATTATATTAGAATCAAATAATATATCTGTGCTATAAAGATGAAATCTGAAGCTTCGCTAGATTGTAAGGTTTTAGACCAGTGATCTCATCAAATAAACCAGATCATATAATTATTTAGATAGAAGAGAGTTCAGTGATACTATCTCTGCGTTATGACGCTAAAGCCAGTGCTAAGAAAAATATGTTTGGTTGATTGACACTTGGTAAAGACAATATTGTTGTAAGAAAATAAAGCTTAGATGACTTAAAGATATTTTTCCCCAAAGTCACAACTCTAGTAAAAAAAAAAAGGAGGAAGAAATTGACTGGTGGTCTTTTGGATTTTTAAACTTAATCTTCAACTACTTAAAACACTGGCCCTATTAGGAGATGATGTCAGAGCACTTTTGACTGGCTAGGCTTAATCAGGGGGACTTTGTAATTAAATTTTCCGGGACTTAGTTGAATTCACATAGTTGCATAATCAGCTTCATTTTTTACTGTTTATGTAACTGAGATAAGCATTGCAAATACACACTTAAATTTTAAGCTGGTGTAAGTAGTGGTAATCTTCATAAGATATCAAACTTGCAAATGTCTGTCTGCTAAAAGTGTACCGTAAACTTATCTGTAAGAGCATATCTTTAGCATGGCATATTTAATAAACTTGAAGGCCTCCTTTGTCCTCTCCTTCAGGGCGGCAGCATCACCGAAAGAGCTGGTAGTTTTCAGAGTTCTGTATGCTTACAACTCTCAAATTTTAAACCTGGATTTTTCACTGTATCTCTAGAGACATGCAAATACATCCTTGATATTTCTCCTACCTTCATTTGCAGTTTCAGCAAAAATATTTATTGGCCTATGCACTATTATGTAGCTCTAGGAGTTGGGATACATCACTAAATAAAACATTCTGTTTTAAAATGAAACAGCGACACCTGGGTGGCTCAGTCAGTTGAGTGTCTGACTCTTGATATGGGCTCAAGGTATGAGCTCAGGGTCCTGAGATCGAGCCCCACATTGTGTCAGGCTCCCTGCTCAGCAGGGAATCTGTATCTCTCTCCCTTTGCTCCCCACCACTGCTTGTGCGAGCTTTCTCTCTCTCTAAAATAAATAAATAAATATTAAAAAAAAAATGAAACCTATACAAGAAGTGGGAAACATATATACAAGTAATGGGAAATATTTGGTGCCAATCAATAGAAAAAAAAAATAAAGCAGGGTAAGAAGGAAAGAAAACTTTAATAGATGAAGAATGGACTTTCTCTAATGATGGACCATGAAGCTCTCACCAGTAGGAACATAATTAGCAAATACCTGAAAGAAGTGAGGAAATCAGCCATGTAACTATCTGAAGAACCAGTACATACAAGTGCCCAAAGGTAAAGCGTGTGATTAAGGCTGAAGGGTACTGATCAAAAGGGAGAGAAAGAGAGAGAGAGCAAATGGAGCAAAGGTAAGCATGGTGCAAGATCATGTAGTGGCTGATACATTATTAAGAGAATCTTTAATCTTAACTCTAATGATACATTATTAAAAGAATCTTTTAATTTAATTTATTTATTTTTAAGGATTTTTATTTGAGAGAGAGGGAGTGAGAGAGTACAAGCAGAGGAGGGGCAGAGGCAGAGGGAGAAGCAGGCTCCTTGCTGAGCAGAGAGCCATATGCGGGGCTTGATCCCAGGACTCTGGGATCATGACCTAGCTTAACCGATGGAGCCACCCAGGTGCGCTTAAAGAATCTTTTTAATGTTAAAGTGACATCATAAGGCATTGGGTTTTAAACAGAAGAGCAACACAATCTGAATGCCATTGAAAAAGTATAGTTGTGGTTCCTGTGTAAAGAATAGAATCTGCTGATTTTTTTCCCTTTTTCAGCTTTTCCAATAATCTTCCCCATCTTTGTAAATAGTAACTATTTTTCTAGTTGCTCAGTCAATAATGCTTGGAAAAAATTGTCAAATGGAAAGCTGTGCACATAACAAATAATTGAGTAAAACTACAATCATTGCAGAGAAACACAAAAATTCATCAAATACTAGAAAGTAGAAATACCCAAAATACTGGAACAAACAAAACCAGAATTTAGAATGAGAACCACTTCTTAACAGAGAGCTACATTCTGAACACATTAATTAGATGATAAAATGTAGATCATGAAATTAAGTACATACATATATGTACTCTGTACATATATATATATGTCATATAATACATGTGTATATATATTTAGGTGCTATGCCTGTATGTATATATGTGTGCAAATATATATACATGATATAATACACATAAATGTGTGTGAATAAATATATATATAGCTATATATTTATACATATATAGAGGACTGAAGAGCCAAATGGACTAAATTAAAAAGCAAAGAACTTATGATTCCATTTGCACTAATAAATACATAGGGTGAACAAAAGCTAATTCAGAGATATTATTAAAAATTAAGTATGATGATACATTTCAAAAAAAGGAAAGTTGAAGCTTTGTTTTTACATTTCAAATGTCTCAACTTAGCATAATTTTATTTTTTATTTATATTTTTCTTTTTTTTTTTTAAAGATTTTATTTATTTATTTGAGAGAGAGAATGAGATAGAGAGAGCATGAGAGGGGGGAGGGTCAGAGGGAGAAGCAGACTTCCTGCTGAGCAGGGAGCCTGATGCGGGACTCAATTCCGGGACTCCAGGATCATGACCTGAGCTGAAGGCAGTCGCTTAACCAACTGAGCCACCCAGGCGCCCTCAACTTAGCATAATTTTAAAGAAAACGCTTATAATTAGTATATTGTGTTCACATGCACAACCCAATTTAGAGAGTTATTTGATCAAGCATATTGCATGTTGGTGCTTGTTTCATCTTCTTTCATTTTTAAGTACTGATAAAATAATCTAGAGAGCTACAAACTGTAATTGGTTTTCATAAACCATAGCCTGAAAGATGCACTTTATATGGCATCTTTCACAGATACTTTCCTCATCTGTTTATCATTCCTTTGGTTTTTTTCCAACTCATAAGAAGTGTGCTTGCACATTTGTATTCTGTTCATATCTAAATTCCAGTAAAGGTCAGCTTTCCCATAAAAAAGGAGTATAAATAGTGCATAAAATGATGAACCAAGCTAGCACATCAAGAAAATAAAAGCATAAAAGTAAAGGTCATTTTCACAATTTTTACTTGAAGTCCTCTCAAAAATATATAGTGTGAAAATTTGTCAAAGTTTTCAAAAGAGGAGTTTGGATATTGAAGTTCTTTTTTTTTTTTTCTTCCTGTTTTCTTTTCTATGACCTTCTAGAAATAAAAAAATAAATTTTATATTATTAAGGCCACTATTTTTATGTTGGTTTTGTTATTAGAGTCATTAGCCTTGATATTTAATCAATTATCAGAGTAATACTTCTTTAGGTTGAAAATAATCATTCTTGCCATGGAAACTGCACTTAGATTTAGTGACATTAACAATAGATTAAGCATATCAGCATTTCCAATATGAACAAAAAGAAAGCATTTATTACTTAAATTATTATTTAAATGAGACATCCCTATAAATCTTCATATTTTGACTTTCATTCAGTGAGTTTATCAGGAAAGCCAATCCTTATACCAGAAAGATACTGCACTTATTAAATTAACTATGTATTCATCTATCTACAGTAATGATTTTGAATCTGGTCTAATTTGGGTTGACAACTGATTAATGAGTGTGAGATTGAACTTTTGAGTGCCTTTAGAAAAGCTCCTATGTGAGCTTTTGATTCCATAAAATATTTAAGCAACATGAGCTTGCTTCAGCTTTACTATATTTAGGGCAAGGACAAGACTTTTGATAAGGTCGATGGAATCAAACCAAGTAACTCTTTTTTTTTTAAGATTTTATTTATTTATTTGACAGAGAGAGACACAGCGAGAGAGGGAACACAAGCAGGGGGAGTGGGAGAGGGAGAAGCAGGCTTCCCACAGAGCGGGGAGCCCGATGTGGGGCTCTATCCCAGGACCCTGGGATCATGACCTGAGCAGAAAGCAGACGCTTAACGACTGAGCCACCCAGGCGCCCCAAGACACAGATGTGGGAGAATGAGCTTTCTAGCTCACCAGAAATAATAGAGCATTACTGTATAACAATATTTAGTCCTCTCTTCCTTAACCTACTGAGCCTCCAATATTTTTTCTTAACCTAATAGTCTAATAGTCTCTATATCTTATTGCAATTATTTGTATGTGTGTGCATGTCTGCAATAAAATTGTTAATTGCCCTGGGTGGTGACCACATCCCATCCATCATTTTGTAATCTAATCATATATAATATTGTATACTCCCAGAGCATGTTTTCAATTACTTGAGTTAATGAATATATTTCAAATAAATGTAATTAATGAAGGATTCCTCAGTATCAAACAAAAAAAATAAAGCAAATAAATAATGTTGGTTCTTAATCTCAAACACTGTTAGTGTTTAATAGGGAAGGTTAATATTTTTAGTATGTTTTATACATACACAAAATGATAGAGTAAAAAAGTTGAAAAAGGAAGTTGTGATACATCCTGTTTTATGTTTTTGCTTTAATGGGTTATAGAATTTTGATAGGTAGAAGGTTTGGGATTAACATGATAGGGAAGGAAGAACATAAGTAGGGGCAGTTCTGTCTGGATATTTCTATACTGAGTTAATAAGTAATTAACTATAGGACCCTAATCCTGAGTAAGCACCTGCCATTATAGTAACATATTTATTTACAGATATAATCATTATGAGTAGTGCCTTGCTTGGTAGAATTAACCTATCATTTCACTCAGTACAATACTATAGACATTGACATTTCACTTTGATACTTAGCCAAAAAAAAAATGTAACATTTAAAAAACTATAGGGTGCCTGGGTGGTTCAGTCAGTTAAGCATCTGCCTTTGGCTCAGGTCATGATCTGAGGGTCCTGGGATCAAGTCCCATATCGGGCTCCCCGCTCAGTGGGGAGTCTGCTTCTCCCTCTCCCCCTCCCCCTGCTTGTGCATGCTCTCTCTCTCTCACTCACTGTCTCTCTCAAATAAATAAAATCTTTAAAAAAAATTATAGTCATATATCATTATTGTAACTGTAGCAGGAAAGGACTATATTTTCCCCATATAGTATTTTTCCCCATATAGTATTTTAAAGAATATTAAATAACAAATGAGACACTTAACACATTTCAAATTGAGAAGAATCAAATTTGATGCATAATTAGATATCACTATAACCATTACATGGGCAAAAATTATTTTTTAACTAATAATAACAAGTATTGGTAAGAATATGGAGCAACTGTTACTTGCATTCCCTGCTCCTGGAAATATAAATTGATATACTCACTTTTGATAATTAGCATATCTATTTAGCTGAACATATCACCCAGTAATTTTTCTCCTACTTATATACATAATTTTAAGGTATGCATATATTCACCAAAATACATGTATCAGAATTTTTAGAGAATCAGTATTTGTAACAGACAAAATTTGGAAATAATCCAAAAGTCCACCAACAGTGAAATATTTTGCTATCTTCACAAAATAGAATATTATATGTCAATATGAATAATTTGCAACTGCATGCAAAAGTAATCTTATAAAATAAGTTTATGACAAGTTATAAAACAGGCAAAATGCATCTAAGATTTTAAAAGTTTTAACAGAGGTCCAGTGGCTGTTAATAATGTTAGCATTGTCTCTGTTTTTGTTTTTCAACTTCAAATTTTTGGAGAAATTTTAGATATACAGTACAATTGAGAAGAAGGTACAGAGTTCCCATACACAGTCTTCCCCCACACATGCATAGTCTCCCTATTATCAACATCACTCACCAGAATGGTACATTTTTTTTTACCAAGTATGACCTACTTTGACACATCATAATCACTCAAAGTTTATGGCTTACCTTAGGTTCACTCTTGGTATTGCATATTATATGGGTATGAACAAATGTATAACGTATATCCATCGCTATAATATCATATAGAGTATTTTCACTGTACTGAAAATCCTGTGTTCTATTATCTTTCCTCCAAGGAAACTTTTGATCTTTTTACCATATCTGTAGTTTTGTCTTTTCCAGAACGTCATATAGTTGGAATCATACGGTATGTAGCCTCTTCAGATTGGCTTCTTTCCCTTACTAATATGCATTTAAAGTTCTTCCATGTCTTGTCATGCATGACTTAATAGCCCATTTCTTTTTAGTGCTGCATTATATTCCATTGTCTGGATATAACAGTTTACTTACTGATTCACCTACTGGTAGACATCTTGGTTGTTTCCAAGTCTGGCAATTCTGAATAAAACCTATAAATATCCATGTGCAGTTTTTATTTGGGCATGCATTTCCAACTACACTGGGCAGAAACCAAAGAGCAAAGAGTATGATTGCTGGATCATTTGGTAAAAGTATGTGTAATTTGTCAGAAATCACCAAAATGTCTTCTAAAGTAGCTGTGCCATTTTGTACTCCCGAGCTACACATTCTCCTTAGCATTTGGTGTTGTCAGAGTTCTGGACTTTGATCATTCTAACAGGTGTGTAGTGGTATCTTGTTTTGATTTTAATTTCCCTGATGACATATGTATGGAACATCATTTCATATACTTATTTGTTTTCTGTATATATTTGGTGAGATGTCTGTTAAGGACTTTGGTCTACTTTTTAACCAGTTGTTTATTTTCTTATTGCTGAGTTTTAGGTTCTCTGTGTATTTTCACAATTATTTCTTAGTTTTTCTCCCCCTTTTTTGTGTGACAGTTTGACCAGAGAGAGTTGGATTTGAATATTATCATTTCCCATGTCATTTAGGCTTTGAAAATATCCCAGCAGGTTTTTCTGGTTCACCAGTTGAAAAGACATATTTAATTAATTTTTAAGGTTCTACTGATTAGAAAGAAAAGTGCAATCAATAATATTCCAAACTTAAAAATAAAATAATAATTAATTTTAAGTGTGAAATTAAAAAAAATATATATAAATTCATAGTGAAAAAATGAGTTTCATTATCTATTCAATGGGCTAATACTTTGAAAACATTCAGTATAGGCCAATATGTAGGTAAAAGCTATTTTCAAAATTTATGATTGGGCAGTAAATTGCTAAAAATCTTTTTGAGGAGCAATTTGGTAGTTTCTTCTCTACCTTTGGTGCAATTCTTTGTCACCCAAATATTGTTTATATTTATGAAAAATCAACTTTGAAAAGATATACATGAATAAGAGTTAAAAGTCCTAATTGTAGATTGAAAGGAGGTTAAGTAAAATATTTTAATCATATATTTCCTTTATAAATATTTCTTTTATTAATTATGGCATCATTATTTTTAATAGTGGTACAACATTCACTGCCTTGATATAAATATAATAAATATATTTAAAAATATATATTTTAATATATAATAAAATAGACATAGAAATGCAATGTAAATGAAGTGAATTTGTAATAAATGTCAGGTTCCACTTATGAAATGAATGGAAACAGTCTAGTTGACAAGGGTTAATAGTTAAATCAATCTGTACAGGGAGCTCTCAATTTACAATAATAACACCAAATTAATCATATACTGTACTGCCATAAAAACTGCAAAGGAAAATTAAAATATAGGTAAATTTTTTTCTTTTGTAAAAAATTATTTATTTGAGAGAGAGAGAGAGCGTGCATGCGCACGTGTGTGTGCATGAGTCAGGGGAGGGGCAGAGGCAGAGGGAGAAGGAGAGAATCTGAAGCAGACTCCCCACTGAGCATGGAACCCCTAGGTAAATTCTTTTTCAATCAACACTCCACAGAGAAAAAATGTCCTATTTACTATAACTGATAGAGTATCTTTTATGAATTCCTGTTGAAAGGAAATGGATAGTAAATAGTTCATAGTAAGTTCAAGTCTATGGGAGTAATGAAAGACCTGGGAATACAATTACATTAATTTTTAGTGAAAAAGATCTATCAATCTTTATTTTTACTTCTGAAATTTTTTCCTTGACGTTTTAGAAATTTTTTTAAGCCTAAACTTTGACAGTTGTATAATCCTGTTATTTACTATAAACTAGAAGTGTCTTCTTTATAACATTATATAAAATTAGAATTCATAGCTTAATGTAGTAAATCTTTTCCAAATAATATTCCTAATTTGAAAATCTTTTGAAATAACAGGAAAAAAAAAAAGAAAAAGGAAACAATTTTGCCCTAAAGGTTTAGGTAGACAAATTCATGATATTATCATGTTCTTTATGAAATGCTTCCATAATGTGATACAGCTGGATACAGTTGAACATAAAAGGAAGTTGATTACTTATATTATTTTGATTTTTCTAAACAGATGTTTCCTTGTGGTAAATCACATTTTAATAATACGGAAGGAAATGAAAAATGTAATATTTCAAGATAAGTCTCTATTACTTACCAAAGATTCTGCCAAAATAATTTTCATCATTTCAAAGTAAGTGTTTTACCTTGAAATTCACTCATTGAACAAAAATTTGCATCATTACTAAACACCATTATTGACTTACAGAACTGTCTATATTATACATTTGAATCACTCATTAATTCAACAGCTAATCATGATTAACATAGTGTTATAAATCATAAGACATATTAAGGTAATTAATGGAAATGAAATTAAAGGATGGAGAAGTATTCTAATATAGTAGTAACATATAATTATTTTAAATATTCCCTATACATAACTGCATTACAGTTATTGTCCTGAAATAAAAATACCTGGAAAAAGGTACTTTTATTGACTTACCTTATTCTAAATTTTTTGGAAGTCACAAACAAAACAAAGAATCTTTTCAATATCAAATAAGAGATAAAGTTTGGTTTAGAATTAGCATGCAATTGGTACAAATATCTAGAAAATACAGGCATGAAAATGTAGGTCTTTATTTACTGGGAGGTAAAGAGAACTCTAAAAGCACACAGTCTAGTCCTGGGACAGATGAGAAATTTCACCTTTTCCTAGTACACTTGTTATATATCCAACCTCTTGGCTGAACTCTCTTATTATTTCTTTTCTTTTTTTAAAAAATATTTTATTTATTTATTTGAGAGAGAGAGAGAGCACAGAAGGCAAGTGAGAGGAAGAAGAAGACTCCTGCTGAGCAGAGAGCCCGACATGGGACTCAATCCCAGGACCCTGAGATCATGATCTGAGCCGAAGTCAGATGCTTAACCAACTGAGCCACACAGGCACCACTTTCATTATTATTTCTAAAGAGAAAAAAAATGCTCAGTTTCAATGGATAAAATCACAAATACAAGGAGGGTTTTATGTGTTAATTTTTATCATTTAATCATAATTCACTTATTTTAATGATCTTCTAGGATATTCAATACAATATCCAACAGAGTTCCAAGAGTGGGCATCATGATTTTTCCTGTTTTTAAGAGGAATATTGCTAATGTTTTATGATCATATACTACAGTCAACCACACACATATTTACCCCAGCACATGCAACTGTTAGACATACAACATTGCTAACTGAAGCTTTGCCTTTTCTAACTTTCACCATGCATGTTCAACTATACATAGTATAATGACCTTTTGACCTCAAGATGTTTCAGCTCATTGGCATTTCTACTGTAGTTCCAACTTGTCTTCATTTTTTTCTAATTTATTTTAACATTTCTTGTCCATCATTTTAGTAATTCTTCTATTGATATATAAAATTCTTATTATTTTTCTCAAATTTTGCCTGAAAAATTTCAAGTCTGGATGATCTCAAGTCTTTGCCTGTGCTTATACTCAAAAATTTAATATTGCTATAAAAAGTCACATAAAAATTTTGATGTTTTATACTATAAACTCAGAATAGGCACACAAATTGTCCTACAACTTCGATAATCATGCCTACTGTCTTTATCTGGCTAGGCCATTTTTCATTTCCCATGGTAAGTTTTCAAATGCCCTTTAGTTTTATCCAACTTCTATTTCCCCAGATGTTCACTCTGACTCATAGCATACAGCCTCATAAGAAAAATAAAAGCCTTCAGTAATTTCCAAATCTCTCTGTTTCCAATCATATAAATTTCACCACATTCACACTCATCTAACACTCTTCACTCCTATTATAAAGGAAGAGCTGATCTCTACCAGCAATTGGATTCCACTCCTTTTTGCTCTTCAAGAAATTTTCAATACTGGTGTCTAATAACCTTGACAAGGCACTGTGTTAGTCCTCACATTTTCTGTAAATTGTAGCTTTTTTTTTGTTTCTCAATTTCTTTTGCTTTTTTAAAAAATTTGCATGTCTCATTGTTTTAATGACTAAGATATCAGTTATAATATAGAATAGGGCCACTGAAAAAGTGAATTTAATTTATCTTTGTCCACTAAATGCGAATGGTTGCAATATTCACCAAGAATATACAACAATTATAAACATATGCACATAACATCAGAGCTCTAAAGTGCATGGAGCAAACTTTGACATAATTCAGGGGAGAAAAGTTTTTATAATGAAAGTTGGAGACTTCAATACTTGACTTTCAATAATGGATAGAACAGATAGAAAAGCAAGAAGCAAATAGAAAGGGCGCCTGGGTGGCTCAGTTGGTTAAGCAACTGCCTTCGGCTCAGGTCATGATCCTGGAGTCCCTGGATCGAGTCCCGCATCCGGCTCCCTGCTCAGCAGGGAGTCGGCTTCTCCCTCTGACCCTCCCCCCTCTCATGCTCTCTCTCATTCTCTCTCTCAAATAAATAAATAAAATCTTTAAAAAAAAAAAAAAAAAAAAAAAAAAAAAAAAAGAAGCAAATAGAGGACTTGAATAACACCGTAAGATGATTGTGCCTAACAGACATACAGAACACCCCGCCCAACAAGAGTAGAGTACACATTTTCTCCAGTGCATAGGGAACATTCCCTAGTATAGACCTTAAACTAGGTAACAAAACAGGTGTTAATAATTTTCAAAATACCAATTCGGCTGGCTAACTACCACAAAAGCAAAACAAAAAACAAAAAACAAAAAAAACAGAAAATGAGTTTATTAAGAATGTGGAGAAATTGGAATGCCTCTGCATTTCTGGTGGGAATATAACTAGTATGACATTTCCTCAAAATAATAAATATAGAAATACTAAATGATCTAGCAAGTATATGCCCAAAAGACAGTAGCGACTTAAGCAGATATCTGTACACCAGTGTTTATAGTAGCATTATTCACAGCAGCCAAAAGGTGAAAATACCCCAACTATCCATTGGCAGATGAACAGATAATCAAAATATTATATACACATACTATGGAATGTTATTCAGACTTTAAGAAGAAATAAATTCTTATACATGCTGCAACATGGATGAACTTTGAAATATTATGTTCTGTGAAATAAGCCATCCAAATAAGGACAACAAGGGTATACTTCAATTTACATGAGGTATCTAAAATAGTCAAATTCTTAGACAGTAGAATATAGGTTACTAGGAGTTGGGAGGTTTGGGGAAGTATTGTTTAGTAATTTGGATGATAAAAATATTCTGGAAATGGATAGGGTAAGAATCACATAATAATGTGAATGTACTTGATGCCACATAATTATACACTTAAATGTTTAAAAATGCTTATTTTTACTTTATGTATATTTTACTACAACAAACAACAGAAAAAAATAACACAAATTAGCTATAATAACCTTTTATGTGTATTGCCCACAAATCTATGGGTTAGTTGGGCTCTTCTTTTGATCTGAGCTGGGCTCAGTTGATTCATGAAACCTGTGGGTCAAAGAGGTAACTTTGCTAATGTAAGGCGTACCTTCTCACATGTGTGGAGTTTGGCTGGGCAACCAGAGTGACTTAGCTCATTTTATGTTATCTTATTTTCTAGCAAGCAAGTCTGGGCTTTTGCTCATGGTGGAGAAAGGGTCTAAAAAAGAGACTGGAAACGCACAGTCCTCTTGAGGCCTGGGTTCAGAAATATTACATCTTCCTTACCATATTGCATGAGTCAAAGTAAGTCACAAGGATAGCTCAGATTCAAGAGATGAGAAAATGGACTCTACACTTTGAGGACAAAATCTTTGAAGTCAAATTTTGAAGCGATGAATAGAAGGAGCAGTGTAGAATTGCTACTCATCTACAATAATGATAAACCATCTTTTAGTATTTTGCTAATATATGACTTTGGATTTAAAATAATAAATAATATTGTCCTGAACTTTTTTTCACTACTCTTTTCCAGTTTACTATCAGGATTTTAAAAGTGTTATGACAAGCAGTTCACTATTTCTTTTATTTTTATGTTCTGGGTTAAGGCTATTTATTTAGGATTAGCAGTACTGAATCATAAAATATCTACATTATTTTAAAGATTATGATTTTAATTTATTCTATCTCTTCTTAATGTTTTCTTAACTTCTTATTTTGTGGAGGAATTTCCAAAGTTTATGTTTTTATAGAGATATTTCATTTCATGTCTATTTGAATAGACTCTTATACACATAGACATTTATACCATATTTATATGTTACAGATAAATACATTCTAAAACACATTATACTATAAATAAATATATTAGAAATATGTTATATTTATCATAGTCCATATAATTTATATAACATATTCCATATGAAAAATATCATTTTCACATTCTATGTATGCACATGTAACTTACAATATGAGCCCTCCACAGTTAACACTCAAAATTCTAATGCCATGCCTATTTTTAATTTGTTCTATTTTCAGTTCATTTTATTAGATACTATGAGGACAGAATTTGAGCTATTATGCTAGAGAATAAAGAGTTTGGAGAAAATGAACATATTATTTTGTTCATTTTCATGAAGTTTTTTCACCCCAATTCTTCAAAACATAATAATGCTATTGTAGAAAACTATCCATCAGTTGCCAATTTGCAACTTCAAATAGGCTACTCCACCCTTGGAATAACATTTGAGAAATATATAAATTACACTGATATATAACCTATCCTTTATTATATTAGAACATCATGCCATTCATCCACTTTCTCATTCTTTTAAAGAAAAAACAGGAATGCCAGTCATATTTAGGAGGTTTTATCTCTTAGACTATTTCTGAGTTTAAAAAGATTTTTCCTATACTTTCAAAATTACATAGGATGCCTACATTTGTGTCAATTTTATGTGTCCTACTCTCTGATCAAAATTTCTTATGTTTTCCAACTGCTTTGCTTTAATAAGTCAATTGCATCTATTTCCCATATTAATGGCATTGCAATCCATTGATCTTATAAACTTTTAACCTTATTTTATGCTGTTTTTCCATACTTATTCAAGTTAAATACATATTTAATTCTTTTCTTAGTCTGCCTCCTTCCCCCTCACCTTTTAATCTTGGAGATGCCCTTTTCTCTTCTCTGTCTACATTTATTATGTTACATTTTCTTTTCTTTTTTTTTTTTTTTAAGATTTATACATTTATTTGAGAAAGAGAGAAAGAGAGAGAGCAAGCCCCGGGGTGGGGGGAGGCATAAGGAGAGGGAGAGAGAATTTTAAGCCAGACTCGGGGCTCAATCTTACAACCCTGAGATCACAACCTGAGCTGAAACCAAGAGTTGGACGCTTAACTGACTGTGCCACCAAGGCACCCCCATTAAATTTTCTGATCTTAAGTATCATTTGTGTATCAGTATCTTCCAGGTTTATATTTCCAGTTTAGAGTTGTTTTTCCTGAACACCATACTCACAAATACAACTATCTCCTTGATACTTCTACTTGGATGAATAATAAACATTCTAAAACACCACACATCAAAACTGGACTTTTAATTTTCCATCCAAACTGGCTCTTAAGCATCCATTCCTATCTCAGTGAACAATAACTCCATCCTTCCAGTCATCTGGGCCAAATGCCTTGGAGTCATTCACGACTCTTCTCTTTCTTCTCATCATCCATATACAATACATTAAGAAATATTGCTGGTTCTATTGTTACAACATATCCAGAATCAAACCACTTCTGACTGTCAACACTACTGCCACTATGAGTCAAGACATCATCAAGTCTGACTTGAGTTATTTCAATATTTTTTTTCTTTTAGGAGTTGTAAAATCACTTTAATTCGGTTCTCTCTGCATTACAAGCCGTAGGTACGGGTAGGCAGTGAAATGTGCCATGCTCCTTATCACAATATAATCTATTCTGTTACTGCTTTCCTACAGTCTATTTTCAACAGAGAAATAAAAATGATTCTACTCAAATTCAAGTCATTTAGGGTCCTACATAATCTGGCTTCAATCTCCATCCCCATTATCATACCCTTCTGGACTCTTACTACTTTCTCTGTTCCGGCCACATTGTTCTCCTTATTCTTTTGCCACACAAAACATACTCCCATCTTAAGGCTTTTACACTAGTTGCCTTCTCTGCCTGCGGTGATCTTTTCACAGATATGATGCTGGTAACATCTTCATTTCTTCCAAGCCTTTCCTAAAGAATTGCATTACAACAAAACCTAATCCTCCATGTTATTTAAAATCGCAAGCGTCAGCTGTTCCATCTGCCCCAAACATTTGGTTTTCCCAATACCTCATTCCATGCTCTATTGTTTTTTCATAAAATACTATATAATTCACTTATTTTCTATATCTATGATCTGTTGTCTGTCCTCTCCTAAAATGTAAGTAAGATCAAGATAGTGATCTTTGCTGTTTTCTATTTATTTTACTGATACATCTATACCAGATATTTAGAACAATAAATAAGACAAAGTTGTAGATCAATTAATATTTGTGGAATGGGGACTCAGATCTCTGGAGAGGGAGCACTGTCTAATTGGAATTGATATGTCAGGGCTTTGAAGTTGGGGCCCCCTGAGGTTGAGAATCCATCAACAGGAAGGAGAGGGGATTTGTAATGAGGCTATATCATGTACATTCTTGTGGGGAATTTTAGCATTTGAATCATTTGTCATTTCTGGGTATGATGCTTTTTAAAATTTATTTTATTTTATTGTAGTAAAAGCACTCAACATGAGATCTATCTCTTATCAAATTTTTAGTACAGTATTAACTATAAGCACAATGTTGTACAGCAGATCTATAGAGCTTATTCATCTTGCATAATTGAAACCTTATGTTCATTGATTAGCAAATTCAAACAATCAACAGAGTGACTAAGCAACCTACAGAATGGGAAAAAAGGATTTGCAAACCATATATCAGATAAGGGGTTAATTTCCAAAATATATAACAAACTCCCAAACTTCAATAGCAAAAAACAAATAACCCAAATAGAAAATGGGCTAAAGGTTTGAATTGAGATTTATGCAAAGAAAATATACAAATGGTATAGTGATTTTGATGAGATAAAGCAGATAGGAATAGCACAGAATTCTATGTCCCCCTCCCAACCTCTCCCTGCCCCAGCATTTAGTGCCTTGTATCAGTGGAAACCAAGAGGGACTCAACTGGCAAAGGTAAATATGTTTTGTAAACATTTGGGCATAGCATCAAATTGTAGAATATATGAGATGACTTTCACGTGTTTGGAGTTGAAAAATAATAGTTTAACTTTTGAAAAGATTCAGCTGATGAAAAAGGCCAGAAATCTGAGTAATCAAAAAATATAAAACAAAAGTTAGTGGAGGGGCGCCTGTGTGGCTCAGTTGGTTAAGCGACTGCCTTCAGCTCAGGTCATGATCCTGGAGTCCCGGGATTGAGTCCCGCATTGGGCTCCCTGCTCAGGGGGGGTCTGCTTCTCCCTCTGACCCTGGCCCCTCTCATGTGCTCTCTCTCTCTCATTCTCTCTCTCTCAAATAAATAAATCTTAAAAAAAAAGTTAGTGGAAAAAAAGCAGAGATATTAATGAACACTCACTTTTGTGTAAATTATATATATGAATACATATTTTACCACACTAAACATTTTTTAATATTAAGAAATGTAAATCCAGTTATTGTGTTCCTGAAAGTTTAGCACTTAACAGTTCCATTCTATCAGCACTGGTTTTATATTCCACATTTAGCTTCTATTAAAGTTCAATATAAAATTCCAGTTTTAAAATGTTATGTTCTGATTTTGAGCTTTCTAACAATGTATTTAAATGTTTAATGTCATAAATATTTTAGTTTTATAATTGGTTTCAATATTTAGCATATAAACCATACTTTATTCTGTCTATATCTTATTTAAAAGGGTTTAAAAATCAACATATTATTTTTGATGAAAAAATTACAAGGAGTAAAAAAAAAAATAGTATCCAGAATTGACAAGAAACTTGCATACCCACAGTACACTAAAATTAAGTGTTTTTACTATTCATGCCTTTAAGGAAGTTAAACAATCAAAGAATGTCAATAATTCTGTTCTTTGAACTATATTTATGGAAGTCCTAAAAAACTTTATGTTAAACCATCCCCATTGCAATTTTACTGTTAAAAATTAAACTAGAAAAAAATTGGAATTAAATGTCATACAGTTGAGGATTTATGGGTTAATTATGCTTGGTGATGATTCAATATATATAATATTATATTGCCTTTATAGTTAGAAACGTGTTGTCAACAAAGAAAACACTCATGCTAAATTACATGATAAAAAATTACAGAAATATGTCTATGATATACCACTTTTTTTTTTTAAGATTTTTTATTTATTTGACAGAGAGAGAGACAGCGAGAGAGGGAACACAAGCAGGGGGAGTGGGAGAGAGAGAAGCAGGCTTCCTGCCGAGCAGGGAGCCTGACATGGGACTCAATCCCAGGACCCTGGGATCATGACCTGAGCCGAAGGCAGACGCTTAATGACTGAGCCACCCAGATGCCCCTATGATATACCACTTTTGAAGAATAAAAGACTACATTATGTTTGTTGAACTACGTGAAATAGTTCCTATGCTCAAATGGCATGACCTTCACACTGTTCAACCTAAGAGCATATGAGCAAGATTGATTAACTGTGATTATCTTCAATCAATAAACTAAATTATCTAGTCTAAAGGCAAATTACTTGGGATTAAATATAGGATTGCTGATTATTCAATAGTGTGCCTTAGTTTCTTCACTATCAAAACTTTAAGGAGAGCAATAAGACACATTTCATAGTGTGGTAAAAAAATGCATGCAAGCCCTTAGAACAGTGTCTGGAAAACATTTGCCTTTCTATAATTAGTAAGGTATTTTTCTTTTTTTTTTCAATGGGCATATATTATTCAGTAATAATATTATTCAATAATCATAAAGTGTTTTTAATCACACAAAGTAAATATTTTAGCCATATAGAGCCATCAGGCAAGGGAGTTATGCTAAAACTAAATAGCAGAACCTATCATCAATGTGCTGAAGAAATGTATGATGTGGATCAAAGACTAAGGAATGGAATGGCTAGAAGGACATATAAAAAACATCATAGCCTAGTTGAGTACAAACAAGGGAATAATACAGTTAAATAGCAGAACTTAGATAAGGGATGTCAGTCTGTCGGGGTTTCTCAACCTGGACAGTAGTGTCACTCAAGGCCAGATAATTCTTTGTTGTTGGGGGTTGCCCTTTTGCACTGTAGGATATTTAGCCACATCCCTGGACTCCAACCACTAGATGACAGTACTCCTCACTACCCACCTGTTATGGCAACCAAAATTGTTTCCAGACATTGTCAAGTGTTCCCTCGGGAGCTTGGCAAAATTCATTCTCTTCCCGGCTGACAACCATGGTAGTAGACTGAAATGAATGTATCAATGTTTTCTGCAGTTGAGAATAATTGTAATTGGTGATATTTGAGCAACAACTTTGAGATTAAGAATTCTCAGAACTTATTAATAGATACCCTGATCTGAGATAACATTCCAGTTTGCATTTCCATGAGACACAAAATGGGATCTGATGCAGAAGCCAGGACAGAAATAATTTCCAATTTTGTCTCTTACATTCTTACAATGAAGAGGCTATTCTTATATTAAATATAATAGTTATTATTTGGAGGTTTTTTGCATAAGTTTACTCTTAAATGCACAAATAATGTATCTGGAAGTGTAAGTAGATTCTATAAAGACATGAGTGAAAGAACATTTTTAAGTATTTTTATAAGTAAATTTGAGAATTAAGATGGTCTCAGTTATTGCCTATATAAGCAAAATAATTTAAAGGCAACCAGCCTAATGCCTGTACATGCTACATGATGCATTTGCACACTGGGAAGGAAAATCAATTCCATACCATCTAAATCTATAGAAAACCAGAATAAACTGCTAATTTGAAATACAATTTTTCATGATTTTTATATGTTATAATTTATTTTCTCCTCATCTTTTACACCTAATGTATGAGATTCATAGATTACATGAATGTATGAGAATCATACATTTGTAAATAAAGCAGATACGTTCTTTAATCTTTCTACCCCAGCACTTAATAAAAAATTCTAACACATTATGACTGCTCAATAGTTGTTTAATCGATTTGTTTTGTTGGAGAGTATAAACTCTGCCTGCCTTAAAATTTTGTTGTGTTATCTAACTTTTCCCTCTTAAAGTATGCCCTGAACTCAAAATTATGTGAAAAAGTTTTCCTGAGCTTCCTAATAAAGCAATTTAAAGGCTTTCTCTTCCATCCATTCTTCTTTTACTCGTGGGTTATACCCTGGACATTTAGTTGCATTGTGTTGGTTCTCCTATCGATTCTATCATACTCTTAGCCATTTTTGTCTAGACTTCTCTTGTTATGAGACTACATTTTAAGTTTTCCAATATTCTTATTATTCACCTTTATCTTCTCATATATTTTACCAAAATCCCAAACACATTCAACCAGTATTTTCAACAAAGACAGTGTATGGATTATACATATGCCTACAATATTGAATAAATATGCAAACTGAGGGTTAAAATTTATTTGATGAATCATCAGAAGGCATCTTTTTCTAATTTATTTAAAGTTGTATTAATATTTATTAAAGTCTATAATATTCTGTAACTAATTGCAATATCCTCCCTGACTCTTCACTTACTTCTAATTGGAGTTATACTCATCCCATTTTTTTTTTTTTTTGGACCAATGGATTGTGAGGCAAAGTGACAAAGAGTCACTTTTGGATAAATCTTAAGAAGTATCATGTATTTCAGCTCACCCTTCTTGTTCTCACCCTCTACCATTAGAGCAACATTTCTGAAGTAGTGGCTTTTCTTATCTTTTATATCATGAAAAGAGAAGATAATGTTGTGCCAGATCAAGCTTAACTCAGGTGAGCTCATAGAGCCAGCAGAGTCTAGAAGAGGCATAATTAAACAGAAAACCTCTTGTGTAATGAGCAAGAAATATTTGGTGATGAAAGCATTGGAGTTTTGAGATTGTTTTTATACTGCATAACCTACCATAAGCTAGCTAAAATAATCCCCAATAGCATCTTTTAGTATTATTTCAACATTCCAGAATTTTCCCTTCCTATTATATCATGGTCATAAATTACAAAATAGAAAAACAATTGACAAAAACAATTGACAAAAACAATTGTCAAAAAATTGTCAAAAACAACTCCAAAGGCATTATCAATTACTTTATTGCTAATCAAACAATTTGTAATGTTTATTATACATATTTTAAAACATTGTTTCTGATTTCTGTCAAGACAAATCCTATGAAGAATGTGGATATTTTATTTTTCCAATAACTAGTGTAGATTAAATTCTCAAGGTTTAATCCATATATTTGCCCTTGTGACAAATTCAGTAATTTGAGAGCCAGTGTTAGGAAGAAAAACTGATTTCCAAGAACACAACTATGCTAACTTATTTTTAGTAGAAATGAAATCATTAACTTGACCTGGACAAAATAATCACTTAAATGATTTGATCAGATTTCTAGTAATATGGTTTCTCTCTACAACTTGTGTCAAATAAATCCTCCTTTTACTTTTAATATGATCAGATGATAGTTGACCACAAATAATGGATAGTAATATTAGTGATACAAACTAATGGGACTCCCTGCTCTGCGCGGAGTCTGTTTCTCCCTCTGCCTGCCGCTCCCCCCTGCTTGTGCATGCTCTCTCTCTCTCCCTCTCTGTCAAATAAATAAATAAAATCTTAAAAAAATAAAACCTTTATATTTATCTATGTCTTATCTATGTCTGCCTTCCGCTCAGGTCATGATCCTAGGGACCACAAATAATGAATAGTAATATTAGTGATACAGGTATTTACAGTGGGATTAAATCTAGCAACTATTTTTTTTTTAATGGCTAACTTTGCTTTTCTTATCCTTACAAGCTCAGACTTTCTTATTATTTTATAGGATCTATGTGTAGGTCTTTGAATTTCTAAGTATTGATCACAGACCTATAGTTTTCTCAGGTTTGGGAAGGACATATATAGCCTAACTAATCATATTTTGTTAAAGTAGAGAAGCTGATATTTTCCTTTGAAGTATTACACCTGCTCTTTAATGGTCTCAAATGAATTAACCCTCTGGTCATTATGAAATGATCTTCATTTAGTTTGTAATATTCTGCTCTTAAATATACTTTCTCTGATATTAATAAAGCCACTCCATCTTTTTGGTTAGCATTAGCAAGGTACATTTCCCCCCCATCTTTTATTTTAACCTTTCAGTCTTTATATGGTAAGCTTTATGTAGGCAATGTATAGTTAATACTACATTCTTATCCAATTTGACAATCTCTTCCTTTTATTAGCATGTACATACCATTTATATTTAATGATTATTAATATAATTGGTTTTAAATCTACTATCTTGCTCTTCGGTTTCTAAAAGTACAAAGTTTTTGTACTTTTGTTGTTGTTTTGGAAGAAATAGATATTTTGTATGATCCTATTTTATTTTTCTCTGATGGATTATTAACTATTATTATTTTGTGTTATTTCTGTGTATATTTATAGAACTATCACTATTTTATCTCAGTCTAATTTTAAGTGATATATACAATGGTACATATATAAGAACATTAAAATAGTACACAACTATTTCTCCTTTCTCTGTGCATTTTTGTCACATATTTAACCAATATATATGCAGTATTATCACTTTTTATTTAAGTAGTTCATTGTTTCTTAAAAAGATTAAATTTTAAAACCTTTATATTGGGGCACCTGGGTGGCTCAGTGGGTTAAGTGTCTGCCTTTGGCTTAGATCACGATCCCAGATTCCTGGGAGGGAGCCCCACATGGGACTCCCTGCTCTGCGTGGAGTCTGTTTCTCCCTCTGCCTGCTGCTTCCCCCTGCTTGTGCATGCTCTCTCTCTCTCTGTCAATAAATAAATAAAATCTTAAAAAAATAAAACCTTTATATTTATCTATGTCTTAAGATTTTCCGGTGCTCTCATTCTTTTGTACAGATCCAGAATGCCATCAAGTATGACAAGCGTAATATTCCATATGAATGTAGAAATTCCTTTATTTCTTGTAGTTGAGGTCTAGTGGTGATGAAAACTTTTGGTCTTTGTATGTCTGAAAAAGTATTTATTTCACTTTTGTTTTTGAAAATATTTTTCCTGAGTAATGCATTCAAAGTTGACTGATGTTTGTTTTTACTTCAATACTTTAAGCATGTTGTTCAATAGAACATGCTTAAGCACATAAGTCTTCTATCTTACATTGTCTTCAGTGAAAAATCTGCTTTTATCCCTTTTTGTTCCTTAGTATCCAATGTCTCTCACCGTTTTTAAGCAATTTGACTACATAACTGTTTCATGTTTCTTGTATTTTGGTTTCAAAGAGCATCTTAGCTATTTGAGTTTATTGCTTTCACCAAATTTATTAACACTTCAGACATTGTTTCTTCATCTAAAAGCTAGGTGAATTTTCCATAGCAGTAGGAATAAATGCAAAGATTTTTCTATATTCCTTTGGGTCAGTTTTTCATTCCCCAGTGAGTCATCTTCATTAGCACTAAAAACTCAGTTTGGGTCAGTAAGCAACTGAATATTAGTCAATGTCTTATCCATGGTTTCCCACAGAAGTATGTCTGGGAAAGTTTGTCCAGAGGGACAAAGTTGCATTATAGGAGTCAGTACTGGATGTAAGAAATTCTGGGACAGTTTCATTTCCTGGAACATATAGATCTGTAGTGGCAAAATGGAATATGGAAGGGGTTGAACAATAAGATGACCCTTTCTTCCTTAATAAGCATTACATTCTCTACCTCTTCATCTCCCAAGTGAACCAACCAAGTTTCTAATGAAGAACCTGGTTTTTGTAGTGACCACAAACTTTCTTCCTTTCACACTTAGTATAGATTTATCTTTCTGAAACTATTGCCTGAAATACTGAAAGGAGGAAGGAACCTCTGCCCATTCAGGATGAATCTAGAATAAGTTATCCTGAAAAGTTGGTCCTGAGGCAGCACACGAAGCTAGCAAAGAAGTCCACTCAACCTGAAGATCAGGTCTTTAAACACTCTTTCCAGTACTCAATCTGTGACTGCTTCACCAATCCCTTCTTATTAATAGGCAATACTGTTTGCTAATTGTATTATTTGATTAATGTGTTTACTGTCAATTTTCATGAATTTCCTTCAAATAGCAATGACTGCTCTCCAAGGCCCCTATCCTTCCTGTTTTGGAAATTTATGTTTCCTTCAGCCTCCTGTCTTCTTATCCTCAGCACCATAACTGTCTAAAACTGTGAAAGGTGTGAAATTTTACTCCACTTGCAAGTTTACAATTTAACCTGTCACAGTATAATGATGGTGGTGGAAAACACAAGTCCCCTGGATCAAGAACAAAAAATCTTTATTTTAACAGAAATAGCAGTGGCCCATGTAACAGCATTTTTACTGATTTCCCAAGCCCCAGTACTTTAAGGGTAACAGAGAAAAGGAAAAACTGCACACGCAGTGGATTACATTACAGAAGGTTAGGAAACTCAAATCTTTTAGAAAGGGCAGTAAATATATAGTTGATTTTAGAACAATGTGGCGGCTAGGGGGCCAACTGCCTGAGCAGTCAAAAATCCACATATAACTTTTGAATCCTCAAAACTTAACTATTAATAGCCTACTATTGACTGGAAGCTTTACTGATAGCATAAACAGTTAATTAACACTATTTTAAGTTATATGTATTATATACTATATTCTTACAATAAAGTAAGCTAGAGAAAAGAAAATGTTATTAAGAAAGTCCTAAGGAAGATAAAAAAAAACCCACTTATCTGTACACTATACTGTATTTATAATAAAATCCATTCATAAGTGGACGTGCACAGTCCAAACTTGCGTTGTTCAAGGGTCAACTAACTGTACAAGCTACCCTTGATATTAGTTGTATTCTTGGAAAATTCCATTTATTTATTAAAGTTGCATAAAAAATACTTGACTTTTACATATGAATTATTGTCATTTTCTAGTCTTAATAAGCAACATTTCACACATGATTGATGATCCTTTTTAAGATAATCAGCCATGATCTAGCAATATTGCCCTCCAAATGGTAGTAATCGAAAACATGGTCACAAAATTCTAAACTATTCTTTAGGTAGATGTAGTTGTCCCACCTCATGCTTATTGTTCTAAAGAACACACAATCCTTGCAATTCATAGAGATTCTGGGCAACAGGCATAGAAAACAGAGTAAATGGAAAGTTCTTAATGAGAATGATCATTCTGGTAAGTCATGTTTTTATATTCCACCCTGTCTGTGTTATCCATATTGGTGGAGACTTCTATGCATCAGTACTTTCTAAATTGAATATCCACAGCCTTTACTATATATGGTAATTGTTCATATGTTGCATTGAATGATTATCTGGTCACCCAAGTGTTCAAAGCTTTTATAAGATTTTTCCAAACCACTGAGGACTCTTCTGCATTGATCATGTCTCTAGGATGGAATTTAAAATAGCTTCATTGATCCAATGTGCTCTTCTATCTTCTAACACAAGAGTACCCTCTACTTTGAAAAACACTATTTGGGAAAAACTAAATAAGAAGGAAAAGGAGGAGGAGGAAGAGAAAAAGAAGAAGAAGAAAAGGGAGGAGGTAGAGGAGTTATCATCAAAGGAGAAGGATAAAGGGAAATAACATACACATATAAAGTATATGTACGTATAAATATACACACATATATGTATAAATGTATATATCTTGTTACCATTTTCACAATTATTTCTGAAAAACACTGATAATGAAAGATTAACCTTCCCCATAAAGGTTTATGGACAAATGAGTTAAGGAAATACAGGACACTATTTTTTAGGCTCAATATCGGGCTTATAATCATGAATTTCAATACTATCATATTCAATCTACACTCATACTTCTTCCTTTCTCCCTTTCAATCAACTGGCTATCTCATTTTATGCATGCATATTTGCTGCACTGTATCATGATACTGTATGAGGTCAGGGACCATATTTGATTTATCTTACTCACTCCAGCCCATGGAATTATGTTTTATATTCAGCAATCATTAAATATATGTTAGACTTAAAGTGATTCTGAAAATGCCAAATTCAGCATCTTCTATTTTGCTAAAAAATGTAGAATACCTATGTCATGTGTTTCCTCTGATCATCTGCTCCATGTCACTAATAGAGGCACTCCAGACAATGGTCAGGATGAAAACTTACAATACCTCTGTGGCCAATATATGTGGTGAACGGAGCTCTTAATTTATGCCGCTTGCTCTTTTTAAAATACATTTTAAAAATATTTTAACTAGATTAAGTTGCTTAACAGAGAGCTCATTAATGATAGTCTGCCTTATTTAAATAGAGTAGTTGAAGGACAAAGTATGTTTTTAAATCTATAGAGAGGAAACCATGTGAAGAAAATAGTGTGACATGTTAATTTCCCACAGCAAACATTAGAAAACATGCATTTTAAAGAGGCTGCAAATGTCCTAACAATAAATACAGAGATACCCTCAATATGACTGTACTGTCTTAAACCTTGTACACTAATGTTCATAGCAGCAGTATTCTTAATAGTCAAACGGTACAAACAACCCAAATGTCCATCAGCTGATGAATGGATAAGCAAAATATCCACACACTTGAATATTATTCAGTCATAAGAAGGAATGAGGTACTGAGTCAGGCTGCAACAAAAATGAATTCTGAAAGGATTATGCTAAGTGAAAGAAGCCAGTCAAAAAGGACCACACATGTATAATTCCATTTAGACAAACTGCCCAGATAGGCAAATCTATACGGACAGAAAGTAGATTAGTGCCTTAGAGCTGGTGTGGGTGTGGGGGAAAGTTGGAGTAAACAGGGAGTGAGTCCCAATGGGTTGAGAGTTTTCTTTTAGGAGTGATCCAAATACTAAAAATACTGAATATACGAAATACCATTGAATTATACACTTTAAATGGGTATATTGTTTGGTATGTGATATATATCTCAATAATGTTGTTACTTAAAAAAAAGTGTGAGCCACTACCACCTGTTCTATCAGAATCTTTCAGAATCCTATCAGAATCTTTGGTGGGCAGAACCCAACTCTGAATTTCCCCAGGGCATATTGAATGAAGTTCAAAATACAGTTGTCACTTTAACAATGTGGGTGGTAGGCACCAACCCTTCACCAGTGCAGTCAAAAATCTGTGTATTTTGACTTCCCCAAAACCTAACTACTAATAGTTTATTGTTGACTGGAAGCCATAACAATAACATAAACAGTGGACTAACACATATTTTGTATATTATATGTATCTCATGCTATATCATTACAATAAAGTAAGCTAGAGAAAAAATGTTATTAAGAAAATCATAAAGAAAATACAGTTATAGTACTGTACTATATTTATAAAAAAATCTGCATGTAGGTGGGCCCATGAAGTTCAAACCTGTATTGTTAAAGTGTCAACTGTATTTACTATTTTTTCCAGTGGGAAAAATTATCTCTATCTCCAAAATCTGTTCACCTTTGAATTTTCCTTGAAAAGACAGTCCAGAACAAAGGGCAATCAAGCCTTCACCTCAAAAGACATACAATAATGTGAGAAACTATGAAGAATCATCTTCCAACATTTAATATGTCTTAAAATTCACTAATCTTTTCTTCTTTAATGTTTGTTTTAATCTCATGCAGTATACATTAAGTATTTTTATATCTTCCATATATTTACTAAATATCTTCCATCTTTAGCTTAAATATAAAGTTCGAATGCCTCCTTGAATTCCTCTGTCTACTAATTTTGTCATCTGTGTTATTGCTGATCAGTTTGAGTTCACTGATTTTTCTCCTCGTTACGGATTTTATTTCCCTCCTTCTTTGCATGCCTGTTAGTTGTTATTGGCTGCAGACACTGTGAATTTTAACTTTATTTTGCATTGTTAGTTTTATATTTCTATAGATATTCTTGAGTTGTTTTTGTTTTTTTGTTTTTTTCTAGGACTTGGATAGACTTATTGGGAACAAATGGATCTTTCCAATTCTTGATTTAAGATTTATTAGGCCCAGAACTTCATTCGTCTAGAACTAAATTTCTGCACTACTTTGACAAGGCCCTTTTTAGGACTCTGACTGATGTTACCTGAATTATGAAGTTTTCTATTCTAGCTGTAGGCACTATTCCCAGTCTCCTGTGATTCTGTTTTGTATAATTATTTTAGTTGGTCCTTTTCCCTGCCTTAGAGAGTTTCTTCAAATACATATACTGATCACATTCCCCAGAATACCTAAGGACTATTCAAAACAACTCTCTGCAAACCCCTGAAGTCTGTGCATCTCTCTCTTCTGTGGTACTCAGTCCTGTTTACTTTAGCTGCCTTGGCTTGCATGGACTTCAATCCCCATCCCATCACCTGACGGAGATTTCTGGGCTCCATTGTTCAGCATCCTAGAAAATTTTTCTAGTCCATAAGCTGGGACATTTCTAAAGCTCACTTCATTTGTTTCTGGTTTTACAGGGATAGCTAGCTGTCCTTCATTTCCTGATGTTTGATATATTAAGCACTGTTGTTTCATATATTTTTTCCCATTCTTTTAGTTGTTTCTGGTGGGAGGGTAAATCTGGTCCTTGCCACTCTATCTTCACCAGCAAGTGAAATTCTAACTTACCTTTTGAAAACTTAAACATGCTTTTAATAGTAGCATTCAATGTTTCTATCTACATCTGACCATTTTATCCATCATCAAGGTAGAATTAATCCTTCCCACCTCTAGGCTCATGTCACATTTTGCATATAATTGGACAATTTTATAATAATATTCGCTAACTTATACCACTCTACATTTTATTTGTCTTCTCTCTCATCTCAGTTTTAAATATCTTCTGGTATGAGGACAGGTTTTATCTATTTATTTATTTTATTGTCCACACGATTTACATGTAGTAAATTATCCAAAAATGTTGTCAGATTGAATTAAGTGTAATCATTCCTAACCAGTAGTTAGAAAGTATAGAAACCAAACTCATTGTTTATGTGACAATATTCAGATAATAGAGGAATATAAAGAATAAATTTGATAACAAACAAAAGTGGAGCTCTATGGCCTGAGCCATTTGAGTTTATGCTAGATTTTTACCTGCATCTTATTTCTTAACTTTCTAAACTTTGGTTTTCATGTTCCTTATTTGTAAGAGAAAGACTAAAATACTTTATATTTTATAGGCACTTTGGATTGACTAATTAAGGTAACGCATATTAGTCTTGTTACAGAGTAAATTTTGAATATATTCATGCTATTATTAGCAGGGTATTTTGGGTATGAGTGGCAGAATAAAGTAAGTAAAAATTGTTTAAAATTCAGGGTTGTGTTTTTCTCTATCACGTCAAACCCGGAGGTCAGGCAGCGCCACAGTTAGCTATTTCAGCAACTCGATAATGCCATCTAGGGCCAGATTCTTTCTATATCTTCACTGTCCCCTAGTACCTGTGGGATTTCACATTTAAGTTTGTCCACTCATGTTCACACACGGGTTCACGGTTTCATTAATCATGTTCTTACCCAACCACATTGAGTGGCAGGAGAAAGAGTAATTTTTCCTTGTGCATTTGTTCTCTGCAATGACAAAAATATCCCTTTCTTGAGGAATCTCAGCAGTTTTTAATCTATGCGGTATTGGTCAGAATTTCTTTGCCTGGGTATTCCTAAACCAAATGGACAAAAAATTGCAATTTTCTTGAAAGGTATTAGACTCAGCTCTTCCTCAATTTGCTTGGTTTAATGGAGGGTGACTAAAATCAAGTTTGAAGATGGCACATAGGGAGGAAAGTTGTTAGTCACTTTTTTTTTTTTTTAAGTTAAAAGCTAGTATATAGCAAGTAATAGCATCTTTCATTTAGAAACACAAAAAAGTGGCAGAAATATATTTTTCCTAACATTTTTCTAAATGCCAGTGCTTTTTATATATTTCAACCTAGCTTACTCATGATTAAAATGCCATGAAAATTATGTAAGGTAATATGTCTTGTTATAGTGATACATTTTTATTAAAATTTAATGAAAAAGTTCTGAATAGCACAATCAGAGATAAATGTGTTTTGAAATGCATATACTTCAGTAAATTAAAAATTATCTTTATGGAAAATACCTTTTTTTCTGCCTTGGTATGGTATTGCATTAGTATATTCGGGATGCCATGACAATATACCACAGATTGTATAACTTAAACAACATAAATTATTTTCTTAAAGTTCTGGAGGCTGGAAGTCTAAGATCAAAGTTCCAGAAGGTCTGGTTTCTCCTAAGTCTTATCTCCTTGGCTTGCAGATGGCCACTTTCTTGCTGTGTCTTCAGATGTCCTTTTCTCTGTACATACACCTTACTGGTGTCTCTTCCTCTTCCTATACGGACACCAGTCAGACAGATTGGATTTGGGCTCCCCCTTTATTACCTTACTTAATCTTAACTACCTCTTTAAAGACCCTATTTCCAAATACAGTCACACTGGAGGTTAGGACCCCAACATATGAATTTTAGGGGAACATGATTCAGTCAATAACAGGTATATATATTTCTCTAGGTTGATTGAAGTTGCTACCCATCTCTGAGTTATTTTTGTGCCTTGTTTCCACATTCCAAACTGTATTTTATTAATCTACAACACATTGTAAACTCAAAGGTAGGTGGGAGACTATATACAAACATTTCCCTAATCTACATCAAAAAATTATTTTTTCAAAAATATTTAGAAAACACAAATAAGCTTTAACATTTTTTCTCACCTATCAAAAGTTACTAGTAAACCCAAACTGAAATACTTTCCACCCTTTCATTAAAAGTGTTATAATGGTGAGAAAGAACTTTTCAGATATCAGAGTTTTAGCCTTGAGAACCCCCAAGACTACTAATCAGTCTGGATTTTTTCCCGACATTGTTATTTAATTTAAGGCATTCCGGACAAAGTGCTTGAAACAACTTTCTTACAAAATCAATTCAGTAAGAATGAAATCCATGAAATACACTTCAAAATGAAAATTATAAACCAGTGCTTTCCTCCTGACTGCATTCAGCAATAAAATATTAAATGGAACATTAAGAACAACAATTAAAGAGCTTAGCTTTTAAGCTGTCTGGTGGTGTGTAAGATTTGGTTCTTTATAGGCTATTAGAAAAATTACCAAAGATTACTTTAGTTATTCTAAGTGAATACAGAACTGCCTGCTCAGCAGTAGTGACAGAAAATACTTAATGAGAACTAAACATTCTTACATTTTTATTTTGGAAAAATTATTTTGTAATTTTTCAGAGTTGAGTTTATTTAGTTTGAAAAAATTAAAAAATGTTGATATTATATATATATATAAAATAAATATTTACAACTAAACTGTTCCTAACCCTGGAAATGTTTGAAAAGTCATTTCTAATGGGTCTGCTCCAGGGCAGTCAATCACATTAAAATGTCCACTTAATAAGTCCTTAATGAATATTAATAGGAAAAAAATCCATAGATAAGCATATGGTAAGAAAAACACTGCGTTTTTAAGACAAACATAATCTATAAAAAATAGCAGTGAGTTATAAAACAAACTATATATGTCTTCTGTTTTTAATCAATTGTACACCTGAAATGAAAGTGAGATGATTGAAGGGGGAGGCCTTTTAGCACCTGGTTGCTTTTGGTTGCTTAGGTACACAAGATAGAAAGGATAACAGAATACAAAGTGAGGAGGAAACAAAAAAAAAAAAACAAAAACCAAAACTCTTAATGCAAACTGCTGACTGGATGTGCTACAACAAAAACAAGATTTTATTTCAGTTCATAGGAGCTCTTTCTTTCATTCAGTAGTCTTAACTTTTCAGAAAATAACATGCCACTCTATGGTAACACAGCCTCTCCTTTTCAGTCTCATAGTAAAAGAGCTCTGGAATCAAAGTGATAAGACTCTTTACCGAGGGTTTTAGTAGTCCAGGAAATGAGGGGAACTATAATCGTGGCCCTCCAGCAGTGGTGTGGTAAGAGAACCTCTACTACATCAACTCCACTGGATGTACTTCACTAAAGTCTTGTTTCAATGAGGTCAGACAATGGTAATTTGTTATGTGGGTCATGGCAGAATCCTTCTAAACACTACAAAGAATGACTCCTTTGTCAATATAAATACATCCTAATGCATTTAGTCTCCCTGTTGGCTGTATTATACACTCAAGAGCTATCGTGTCAAATTCTGCCACTCAGCATTAAAATACCTTTTCATCTTGCCTTTTTCTCCCCACTTTATAGTAGAAGTGAATAAAACACACACAAATACAAGATGAAGGTTGTTTTCTTTTTAAAAAATATTTTACTTTGCAGACATTATAGAGAATGAACATCAGATTTAGTATGTTAGCAGATGCATTTCAAAGAACAGGACATAATACAACAGAAATATTACATTAAGAATTCGAGTCATTCATATTTTCCCCACAATATTTGTTTCTGTAAATCTTTATTATTTCATCCTCATCCAAATAAATATGTATATGTAAAATAAGAAAACTAGAAGAGGTAATTTTCCCACAAAATTGTAAATTGAAATAATAGTGATTTTAGAATTACCTGAATCAATATAGACATGTCTTTCAATTATTACTAGTAACATTATTCTAAACTTCCTATCTTTAAAATTCTTTGAATTTCTAAAATATTAGATTTAAATATTATAAAGCAATTAGAATGCATGTATATTAAAAATTATAATACAATCTACACTATGATGAAAATTTTTGTTATATATGTACTTAGTCTCCATTCTTATCTGTTCATTCATAAAGAGAAAGACTTGGAGATTTCTAGTCTCTTCAAATATTAACTTATTTTATATTACTTGTTTTTCTATTCAATCTTCACTTAATAAATCTCCACATTGACCCCTCACCTCTGAAAAAATGTGAACATACACAGACTAACAGACAACTCAGAATGGATAATGAACTGATTAGAAATGTTGGATTTCAAATTGGTGGATAGTATTCTATTTTGACTGCTCTGAGAAAAGGAGATTTGGGGTCAAAAAGGCCAGGTTTGAAGTGCTTATGTGATGTAGCTTTGAGACAAAGAATGTTAACTCAGACAAACTTTAAAAATGTCTTCCTCAAAAATCTGTATAAATAAATTTAAAAAAAGGCAACCTTATGCTCAATGGGTCATAAAGCCTAGAGGCAAAAAACCTTAGACAAGATGTTAAACAAAGGTCATTTGCTGTTTTAAGATTCAAAGATATTGTACTCCTCTTGTTGTTTGAAACCTACAATAAATTTTAAAAGATGTAGTTATAGCAGGTATGTTTTACAAGTTTGAACTTGAAAAATTAACTCCAATTTCTAAATATTCATTGGTGATAAACTTTGAAAACAAATACACACTACTAAGTAGCACTTCTCTGATGCTGGGTAATTTGAAGAACAAAGTGTTATGCATATGTGCTTACATTCTGACACTGATCATTACCAAATGTCTGATATTTGAAAATGATTTTTAATAATAGCAAAATTATTCCTATTGAAGCTTATAAGTACTTTGATAAGTAATTTGCAAAAATGCCTTATTAAGTATTCACACTTGCTCTCTGATATAAATGTTATTGTTACTGATAAAGTACCTGCGAGTTAAGACTCAAGTATAGACCCTCAAACAATGTGGAATGGGAGATGGTGAGTAAAATACTCTCCCTCCCCACCCTTTCTGAAACAAATCTGATGTATATTCGATACAGTATATCAGAAAGTCCCTAGGAGGTAAAATCTGTGTTATTAGCCAGGAAACACTGTAATTACATAACTAATATTAATAATTTTCTATTATTTATCTTCCATTTCTCCTACTTCCTCATGGTAGTACCTGGAAACAACCTTCCAAATAAATGTTGTTTAAATTTACATCTCCCTAGTGACAAATGATGTAACATAATCTTTGATTGAGAGTCTACTTTTAGTAAATTTGGACTAGGACATTACTATTAAAAGTGACCTTAGAAAGCACAATCTTGGTTTAAGATTCAGGAATTTCATCAGATAGCAGTAAGGATTCCATCAGTGGTAGTAAGTGGTTATAATAACCTCTGGCATGCTACAGTGTAATATTTACTAAGACTCATGCACCAGGATGGATTGTATGCATACTGTTGGGGTCTTTATGTAGGGTTCATCATGTAGGCATGATCAAATATTAACTCCATTGACAGCCCCACTATAGGGTTTGGAGAACTTCCAGATTGGGGAACACAGGGAGGTGGCAGGACTGGAGAGGGCATGGAAGCTCTGTGCCACATCCCATAGACCTTTCCTAATGCATCTCTTCCATCTGGATATTCATGTGTATCCTTTATCATATATTTTTATAAAAAAAAAACAGTAAACAGTAAGTAAACTCTTCTTGAATTTTATGAGATGCTCTAGCAAATTAATCAACCCCAAGGAGGGGGTTGTGGGAATCTCTGGTTGGTCAGAAGCACAGATCACAGCCTGGACTTGTGATTGACATCGGAAGTGGGAAGACTGGCAGTCTTGTGGAACTGAACCCTTAATGATGGGATTTGTGGGATTTGATGCTATCTCCAGATTGATGATATCGGAAATGAGTTAAATTATAGGGGTCACAGAGAGTTGCCTGGTGTGGGAAAAACAAAACAAACACCTATCTGGTGTTGGAAGTGTTGTGAGTATGGTTGTAGTGTGGGAGTAAAGGAGGAACACAGGAGGAAGACTGAGATTTTCCTACACAAAGGAGAGTTTCTACATCTTACAAGAGCTATAGGAACAGAATCTGAGCTAAGAGTGATATGAAGTGATCTAGACCGCCATCATGCCCTGCCCTAGTAGAGCAGGAGTGTATGGAAAGCCATAATTAATTCAGTCTGTTTCAAGCTCATCCTATAGTAGATCCAATGAATATACAGACACACCATGAGGTCACTACCTTGGTTCTTGAGTTCATAATTATGATGAATATTCTTAGGATCCAGAAGAATCTTCACATTGCTTTTCTGATATTTGTCGTAAGAGAATGACAAAAAGGCAGAGTAGAAGCCTTTTAAACTGCTTGTTTCTACCAAGATCATTGGTATTGCATAAATCAGTAAATTGTTCCTTTTTTATCCCTAAATAGTTAGTCCATTGTATGGATGCAATACAGTTTGCATATCCATTCATCTGTGGAAAGACATCTTGGTTGCTTTCAGTGCTTTGTGATTATAAATCAATGAAGTTTCTATAAGCATGAACACACAGGTTTTTGTACAAAAATAAGTTTTCACTTTCTAGGAGCATGACTGCTACACTGTCTGGTAAATCTATGTTTAACTTTATAATAAACTGCCAAATGATCCTTTCAAAGTGACTGTACATTGTTAGTTTCAACCAGTCCTGGATAGTATTTGCCAGCATTTTATATTATCAGGTTTTTTTGTTTTTGTTTGTTTTTGTTTTTTTTTTGGATTTTGAACCATTCTATAGTGCACAAAGGTTATGCTTATGTGATGTAACTTTGAGACAAAGAATGTTACTCAAACTTTAAAAATGTCTTCCTCAAAAATCTGTATAAATAAATTTTTAAAAAGGCAACCTTATTCTCAATGTTGTTTAAATTTACATCTCCCTAGTAACAAATGATGTTGAGAATCTTTATATATGCATATTTGCAATCTATCATCTTTGATGAAGTGTCTATTGACATCATTTATCTACTTTTGTACTGGGTAGTTTATTTTCTTGTTACTGGTTCTTAAGTGTTCTTTATATATCCAGGAAAAATGCCCTTAATCAAATAAATGATTTGTAAATATTTTTTTCCCATCCATGGCTCGTATCTTATTTTTTCATGGGAATGTTAACAAAGTACAACTTATTAGTTTTTTAATATATTGTACTTTTTTGTTATATATAAAAACTCATCAAACTTAAAGTCAAAGCAATGTCTCCTATTTTTATTTCTATAAGTTTTATAGTTTAACATTTTATATGTAGGTCTATGATCTTTTTTTTATAAGATTTTATTTATTTATTTGAAAGAGAGAGAGAGGGAGAGAGACCACAGAGGGAGAGGGAGGAGCAGACTCCCTGCTGAGCAGGGAGCCCGATGTGGGGCTCGATCCCAGGACCCTGGGATCACGACCTGAGCTGAAGGCAGATGCTTAACCGACTGAGCCACCCAGGTGACCCTTTAGGTCTATGATCTATTATGAATTCACTTTTTGTGTAACTTGTAGCAACCATAAGTGTCTCACAGAACCTATCGGAGACTCACTGGAAGAAATCACATTTACCTTAACTCAAAGATTAATTCAAAAGATCGTTTATTGTTAGTAATTGTATAACCAGGATACAATTGTATAACCAGAATACAATTAATATTAATCTAACTCTTATAGAAACAAAGTACCATGAATGAGAATAGGAATAAAACATGAGGTTTATTGGGATTTTTTTTGAGATTTTATGTATGTATGTATGTATTTATGTATGTTAGAGAAAGAGAGAGCTGGGGTAGGGAGGAGCAGAGGGACAGGGACAAGCAGACTCCACACTGAACATGGAACCCCATGTGGGGCTCCATCTCACGACCCTGAGATCATGACCTGAGCCAAAACCAAGAGTAGGACGCTTAACCGACTGACCCACCCAGGTGCCCTGAGATTATTATTTTTTTTTAATGCCAGATTGAAAACTATAGCCAGGGAAGAGGAGTCACTAAAAAAAAAAAAAAAACCCAAAGACAAAAAACAGAAAGAAAAACCTAGGTTAAAATAAGATCTACAGGGACACCTGGGTGGCTCAGTCTGTTAAGCGTCTGCCTTTGGCTCAAATAATGATCCCAGGGTCCTGGGATCCAGTCCCCCATCGGGCTCCTTCCTCGGAGGGCAGCCTGCTTCTCCCTCTGCCTGCCACTCCCCCTGCTTGTACATTCTGTCTCTGACAAATAAATAAAGAAAAAAATCTTTAAAAAATAAAATAAGATCTACAAATGAAAAAAAAAAATAAGCTAATTTAAAAAAATGATTTTAACAGCAAATTAAATTCAGCTAGAGAAAATTTAAAAAGTAAGTGTTGTCAGATTGCAGTATGGAAGAACATAAAAACATAAAATACAGGAAACTGATTAAGAGTTATAGAGAGTTGAGCTGCCTGGGTGGCTCAGTCTGGTAAGTGTCTGCCTTAAGGCAGCTCAAGTCATGATCCCAGGGTCCTGGGATCGAGCACCGCATCAGGCTTCCTACTCTGCTCTGCTTCTTCCTCTCCATCTACCTTCCCCCCTGATGGTGCTCTCATGCGTGGTCTCTCTCTCTCTCTCTCAAATGAATAAATAAAAAATCTTTTTTAAAAAAATGTGATAGAGGGTAGAGCAAGGATCTAACTAATATTTAATTGGGACTCTGTAAATCAAGAGGCAGGTTGGAGCCAGAATATAAAGACAATGTCTGAGGATTTTCCAGAATCGATGAAAGACACAAACTCATAATTCCAAGAAGCCAGCAAATACAAAGTGGAATAACTATAAGTAAATTCATTCTTAGACACATCATAATAAAATTCCAGAATACAATAGCTAGTGGGATGGAAATAGATGGGGGTGGGGAGAGAAGATTCATTACTTTTTGTAGGAGGAAGAATTAAATTGACTATTAACTTTCTACAGTAACCATGGTAATGAGGACTTAAACCAAAAAAATTATTTCCAATGATCTGAAAGAAAATAACTGCCTATCTATAATTCTATTTTCTACAGATACTTTAAAAATAGACAAAATCTAAAAATCTAAGAGAAGGTAAAATTAATCAACCAGAAACAAGTCAGAGAACTTGAGAACGAAAAAGCTGTTGTAAAATAGTTCTAGTGTGCAAAAGTTTTGTTTCAATAACAATACCTAATAATAATAATAATAATAATAATAATAATAATAACAACAACAATAATAATAATAAAATATTTGGAAATTGTGGTTGTACAACAGATGTTAAAATCAGCGTTCCTCTGTCACCCATTAACCCCAGGTTATTTCCCTCATTATCTCAGTTTTAACTTACTTTTCATAGTCTTCCTTTCTTTTCTTATTTTTTCCTCTTCTTTCTTTTCTTCTTTTTCTTTTCCTTTTTTTAGGCTCAAACCAGAGAAGTAAAACTCTTGTTTTCACTGTCTGAACATCAATATGCTGGGAAAGCCAGCAGAAGCCCTTGTCATAATAGCTTTGCCTCGAGCACAATGCAAGTAACACTTCCATGGGGCACGTATTCAGTTCCTTCAGGGTCACATTCCCCTTCCTGTGGTCTATCCATAAAGCCCAAATATCTCATGGAGTTTTCTTCACTGATTGCATCTGTTCTGTCGTTTTTGTTACCCAAGATAAGGATTGGCACATTGGATATTGTTTCATTCATTGGTCATTAAAGCATTTAGCTCAAGTGTGGTTTCCACGAGGTGAGGATGATCTGCACAATCCACGAGAAAGACAATCCCATTGATTGCTGGGACATAATTTTTCCAGACCCAGCATGTTTGCTCATGCCCTCCAAGATCAAAAATTGTAAAAGTCATTCTAGTAATTGTCAGCTCTTCTGATGTTGGAACATGTTGGCCCAATCAGTCATCATTGAGTATGTGTAGAAGAGTGGTTTTGCCTGCATTGTCCAAACCCAAGAATACAAGTTTTCCAGATTTCTTATAGAGTCCCAGGAACTGGAACACACTGTTGATCCATTCAAAGAAGAAAGACATTATTAATTCTTACTGTGGCCAAGGGTTTCCTCTGGCAGCAGCAGGAGGCTTTGACCCTCCCTCACAGCATATAGCCCAGCAGCACCTTCACCCCCAGAACCACCAGTCATGCCTCTTTTCTTATTTTTCTAACCATCATCCTTCCCCTTGACTACCATGTGCACAGATAATCCATCCAAGATCACATTCACTCAGTTTCAAAGATCTTTTCCTCATATGGTGTTAGTCACTATTCCATGGTTTTACCTTTAATTTTGATTTGTTAACTGCACCTTCTCAGAGATCTTGGTTATTACACAGTAACAGAAACATGGCTGTCCTCTATGATACTGTTTTCTATGGAACTGATGTTTTACACAGGGAGACATAATTTTTCTAAGTGTTGACTAACTTTCAATTCCCTTCATCTGTTTAAGGAATTAGAGTGAATGAACTACTTGAATGTTTGCTGAACACATTCATCATTTTTATATACAAAAATATAAATGAAAATTACTAAAATAGTCTTATGCAATTAATTTGAATATTATATACATTTTTTTTTTAATCTGACATAGGGCTAAGATTCTGTATGTGTTCAAATTTGGAAAGACTTAACTTTATTCCATCAGATGATGTCTCCCTTTGTGCATCTTAAGCAGGATTTTCCTCTTTCTTTGCTAAAGATCTGTTTATCCAGGTCTCGCTGCTTTAAAAAAAAAAAAAAAAAAAAAAAAACTGATAAAAAGGCAGAGATGTGCACATTTGCTGCCATTGACACTTTGCTGTGTATCTCATTCTAATTTCCTGCCACCAACTCCCAAATTGATCTATATCTTGGCAATTCTCTGAGACAATCTGCTCAAAGTACCATCTACAGGTTTAAAGATAAAGTAATTATTTTTACAACCAAATAACAACAACAAATGACCTTTACGCTTTTACTAAAACAATGTCTGATGATTACTGATATGTTTCCAGTCAAGACTACAGCAAACAACCCTGATTCATGTTACAAAAATAGTAAAATTAATTAAAACCTTTGAAAATGTTCCTCTTGTCCCTTCTCCCCTCCCCATTCTAGAGATAACTTCAGTCTCATTGCTAAACTTGCTGCTCTATTAATGCCATCCAATAAGAAAAAGAATAGGCAAATGAACATTATTGTTCAATATACCACCTGAATCAGAAAAATAGTAGCCCAAAAAGTTAGGAAACATATTTCAGGACTTGTTCCAGTCATCTCACTCCACCCAAACAATAATCCTTTCCTCCTATTTCTGAGTGCCAGAGAGCAGTTGCCCTTTTAGGTCTGGGAGGGGACTTGGGTAGCATAAGATAAATTAGATTCTTGGTTTGGTTTATTGGCTTCTTTTTTCCTCTTGTCAGTGTTCCACTTATGCTGTTTCCTATTGTGCACCCCTTTTCCCTCCTCACCTAAGGGCTGACCCCAGAAGACAGAAAAGATCAGGTTTTGTTGTAAGCTAATTAGAGAGGGTAGATTCCTGGGAAACTGGCCACCAGCATCACAGTAACACCTGAAGATCTTTATATTTAACAAACATTTACCAAATACTTTAGTATGTGCAGGGCTCTGTACTAAGCTAATTTTTTTTCTTTTTGAGGATATGGCCAAAAGCTTGAGGTGCTTACTTTAAATATGTCATATAACCTTATTGAATCTTATTCAAAAATCTTAGAAAACTATGTATTAATTGGGCCAGTAAAAGACTGCTATTTGATATTTAATATGGGAGCTGACTTCTTTGTTTTCATACTTAAAGAAGACATATATATATATATATATATAAATGCACACACATATATACCATGAAACACAGGGCTCACACACATATACACACACACACACTCCTATATATGCTTACTATACTCAGTTCTTAATGTCTTGAACTTCAGTCCTAATTTACGAAGTAAACTTAACTCAAATCATCAATTTGAAAACGTATTAGTGTGCAGTAATGACATGTAAACTTCAGGGTTTTTTCTCTTCATATATAAAAAAGAATAAAATTCAATTATGTTTTAGGGCGCTGTTTATTTGGTTTTCACTAGTTTAAGTAATCTAAAGGAAAATACATAACTTTGGAATTGAAAAAAAGGAAGTAAATTTTTATTTATTAGGAAACATAAACTTTATCAGGCTCTAAAACCAAAAGGTATTATAACTAAATTATATAAATATAAGTGTTACAACCTGACTTTGATATGTGATTATGGCCCAGTGCTACAAAATCATTATTCCATTCTCTTTCATGTATTTATTTAATGATTTGGGAAAATGGGTCACTATGGGCTGAATTTCATGCCCCCCCAAAATGTATATGTTGGCATCATAACCCCTAGTACCTCATAAGGTGACTGTATTTTAATTAAGTTAAAATTCTGGCACTTTACCAAGTTGACAAGTGAGAAATTTTTGGCAGCAGTTGATTTCTATTTCCCAAGATGTCCACTAAGCACTGCCCATTTTAAAGCAATATTATAGATCTTGTGCTTTCATATATTGCGTTTGAATGTTATTAACTTCTTAATATCTTGTTATGTGTAGATATAAAATAAATAAACCGTATTAATCATCTATGGGAAATCAATGGTTATCGAGATTCCCTGGAAGACTTTTAAATAGTTCTTAACAATTTTCTAGAAGACAACTTAATTTTATAACTATTTTTAAAGTTTTTTGCTCAAATAACCTAACCATATTTAATTTACTATAAACACATCAATATTTTATGTCAAAATGTGTAAGATCTCATTGCATGTATACAATACCTATACTTTCAAGTCCGCTGAGGGAAAAATGAGGTTGCTAAACTCAATGCCTATAATGCCTATAAAGAGGCTATAATGTATTCATCTAAAGCAGACCAATCATTGAGGATTGTAGAAAACTGGAAAAACTGGAGATCAACACATATAAAGATATTTAGAGACACTTTTGTTTGCCATAGCTAGTCAAAATGAACATTATCATGAGATGATCAAAGATATCTGAAGTCTAAATAAGTCCCAATGGTAATACATCTGGTGTCTTCACATAAATTAAGTAATCATGATTCTCTATATTTTCAATATGAACAGCAGTAAAATATGAACAAACTGAGGGTTGCTGGAGTGGTTGGGTGATAGACATTGGGGAGGGGATGTGCTATGGTGAGAGCTGTGAATTGGGTAAGACTGTTGAATCACAGACCTGTATCTCTGAAACAAATAATACATTATATGGTAAAAAAAAAAAAAAAAAAAAGAAGATAGCAGGAGGGGAAGAATGAACAGGGGGAAATCGGAGGGGGAGATGAACCATGAGATACTATGGACTCTGAGAAACAAACTGAGGGTTCTAGAGGGGAGGGGGGTGGGAGGATGGGTTAGCCCAGTGATGGGTATTAAAGAAGGCACGTACTGAATGGAGCACTGGGTTTTATACGCAAACAATGAATCATGGAACACTACATCAAAAACTAATGATGTAATGTATGGTGATTAACAGAACATAATAATAATAAAAAAAATTAATTAAAAAAATTTAAAAAAGAAATTCACTATTTCTGATTTCACTGTCAATATGTTCCTGACAGACCCTATTTTCAATGATTAATATAAATAATTCAATTGGCAATGCCTGTATATCAGTAAATTATGAAATTAAATTGAGAATACACGCTACTCTATTATGGTAAAATACAAAACATCAGGGAATGGAATATTTACATGGTGAATTAAACTAGTAGAAACAGATGAGCTTTACAAGATTTTTAGCTCAGATAACAGTGGCTAACTCTTCATACTATGTATGTTTTTCCTTTAATCCATAAGCTAGATGTAGAATGTAAACCATTATCTCATTGACTATGTATAATTTGCCTTAACTCATTATTCTACATTTTATGTGATAACAACCCAGCAGTAGCAAACATTTGACCTTCCGAGTCTATAGTATTGTGCTGTCTGACTGAAAGTAGTAATAGGTATTCTCTTCCTCTGGTTTACTAATCTGATGATGCATTTTTAATTTCATTCATTCCATTAATATAATGGAGGAATGAAGTTGGTTCTCTGCCTGCAAACAAAATGACATTTAACATTATGAAAAAATGTAAATAATAGGATTCTGAAATATAACTTGGAAGGTCTCCAAAAAGCTTGACCTTTCTAGGCTTTATGTATAAACAAACACCATGAGATTTTATTCTAAAGTAATTTTATGTAAGAAAAGCTCAGTGCACATAATAATGATAAAATTAATAAATCCCACATTTTTTTAACCAAATGGCTGAATAACAGTTTAACTGGACCATTCTTTTTTTTTCTTTTTCCTCATCTCACTTTAAAGGTCAAAGCTAACTCAGCTTAATGGTTCAATCTTTTAGGGACATACAGGACGACAAAGTAATAATGGTAGGGACACAAAATTGCAGGAATCATACTTACAAGTGATGTAGTGAATGGGATAATTCATTTACCAAAATTTATGCCATTCTCAAACTTGTATATATGGAAAATAATAAAATAATATTTAGAGGACAAACCATTACTATTTAAGAATTTTCAGATATCCACAAGAAGTAAGATGGTGAAATGTTTTGATCAAATTTAGCTTGTAGTGGCATTTAATTGTGTTGCTCTTTCCTGTTATATGTGACTTTTTTACTGAATTCACTTGTGGACCTAAATACCAAAAGAGTAAAAAAAAAAAAGGAAATATTCTATAGTATGCGTAATACACCACACATAATGTATGTGACAAAAATCTATATAAATAGAAGCTTTTTTCTATAGTCAGTTGAACATATTATTCTATTTTTCCCACAATTTATTCTTCATTTAAATCATTGCAAATTGACATTTCTAACACAAATTTTAATTATAGGATTCATGAGATGCACAATAAAATAATATCAAGTGTGGCTTTATATCTCACAGGAATTTAAATATTATTATATTTAGTCCACACTTCACATCTGTAATGTACTTAACTATGCCTCTTCTTTTTTTTTTGCATGAGATGAAAATGAGGCATCAAGACATTTGGAAGCCTATGTAATGCCATACAGCTGATACAGGTGCAAACTCAGATTCATTCACTTGAAATTTATCTACTATCAGCACCAAACTCTCATTTGATATTCATATCTCCTTCTCCTAAATTTCCCACTACCTCTCCAGTCTGTCCATTTTTGTTTCCTTGTAGACTCTCTTTGTTTTATTTAGTTTCTTTCAATGGTGGTATACCCACAAATCTTTCCCACGCCCCCCTTTTTACCCACAATCCTACAGTTAGTCCTAGGAGAGTCTCATCCATTTTAAATGACTTCATTTACCATTTTAATGTGGAGATGGTTCCAACTTATATTTTAATCTAGATCCTCTCCTTCATGTGTCTACATAGCAGTGATTATTATAGTGCTGATACAGAAAGATAAATATACAGAAATACACACACACATATATATAGGTAATGTGTGTATGTATATTTGTTTTATATTTAGATGTGTGTGTATCTATATACCTGTGTATGTCCATGAAGTACATACAAATACGTATTTGCTCTCTGGCCTATGCTTACTATTTCCTGAAATGACTTGTTAAAGAATGTCAAATCGGTTATTTATAACAATTAGTAGTCATATCACAGAAACAATAAAAATCTCACAATCTTTGAAAACTATCTGAGGGTGTAAGTTTTTTTAATTAATCCTTCTTGCTTGATTGCATTTAACTTCCACACCTTCTATTTTTAGACATCATGAGACAGTTCACAGTAACTCTATTTACAGACTATATAAAATCATAATAGAAGAAAATGAGTCATGGAAATAAGTACATGTTATTCAGGATGGTAATAGCTATCAAATATTATGCAAAATGCAGCATGAGTTTTCAATCATTTGATACTATACAAAGACATCTTTTTTGATGAAGTCATCTGTGAACAGCAATTTGCTGAAACAAGGCATAAAAATGTCCTGAGAATTCACACACCTACCAAAATTCCTAATAGTACTTAGAATTAGGCTATGGGATAGTATCCCAAAGGATGCTTAGAGGAAGCCTCATTGCTTTAGTCATTTAAAACTAGGTTGCACAAATCATGGGGGAATATAACTGAGGAAATAATGCTCTACATTCCTTAAAGATCGTCACACTGATTTAATGGCCTTTTTTTTCATTTTGAAATTCTATAATAATATGAAGCTTTCAACTCACTTTTATGTTCAGTTTCTGTAGCTCTAGGGTTCACTCTGTAAGGTATATTTGTAGACATTTTAAGGAAAGGAAATGTTCTGCAGGTTTGTGGATAATTCTAAGAATGCTGCCTATGTGTAGTATCAGTTTATTTCATGGATTACTGATAATACATATATTCCCAAAGTTTTCATCATGTTAACATAACATCACAAATTTGTGACATAAAGTTGTGAAAGAAGGAGTCTCTTTGGATATCAATTTGTCATATTTAGAATTTTTTTTAAGTCTCAGCTTTTGCAGTAGAGAAAGATAGAATGCTACGTAAAAGTATGCTTATGCTAAGTAAAGGAAAATATTTAAGAAGCACCTGAATTTATTAACTTTTTAATTGATTGATGGCTAGAGGAAGGAGAAGCACTAACAATTTAAAATATACTAAAATCTGTAACTAGGGTGAAATCACTTTATTAGTATTATTATTGATATTATTAAGAACCAGATGAGGGGATTTACTTAACCACTTAACTGGAAAAAAGAAAGGAAGAGGGTATGTTCTTTAGGAAAAGTAAATATATACTTAATCCCAATAACCAATTATAGTGTCAATATTCTTTATGAAATTTTTCTAGTCTTTTTTCTAAGTGAAATCATATAAATATAAAAACTATATAAATGTTTAATTTTTTTAAGATATTAAATAAAGAAAAATAAATTTCCATTATTTTTTTCAGTTAAAAGTAGTATTTTCTCAGCAAAGCTGGTGGCATCAGAATTCCAGACTTCAAGCTCTATTACAAAGCTGTAATCATCAAGACAGTATGGTACTGGCACAAAATCAGACACATAGATCAATGCAACAGAATAGAGAGCCCAGAAATGGCCCCTCAACTCTATGGTCAACTAATCTTTGACAAAGCAGGAAAGAATGTCCAATGGAAAAAAGACAGTCTCTTCAACAAATGGTGTTGGGAAACTTGGATAGCCACCTGCAGAAGAATGAAACTGGACCATTTCCTTACATCACACACAAAAATAGACTCAAAATGGATGAAGGACCTCAATGTGCGAGAGGAATCCATCAAAATCCTTGAGAACACAGGCAGCAACTTCTTCGACCTCAGCCGCAGCAACTTCTTCCTAGAAACTTCGCCAAAAGCAAGGGAAGCAAGGGCAAAAATGAACTTTTGGGACTTGATCAAGATAAAAAGCTTTTGCACAGCAAAGGAAATAGTCAACAAAACCAAAAGACAACTGAGAGAATGGGAGAAGATATTTGCAAATGACATATCAGATAAAGGGCTAGTATCCAAATTCTATAAAGAACTTATCAAACTTAACACTCAAAGAACAAATAATCAAATTAAGAAATGGGCAGAAGACATGAACAGACATTTTTCCAAAGAAGACATCCAATGGCCAACAGACGCATGAAAAAGTGCTCAACATCACTCAGCATCAGGGAAATCCAAATCAAAACCTCAATGAGATACCACCTCACACCAGTCAGAATGGCTAAAATTAGCAAGTCAGGAAACGACAGATGTTGGCGAGGATGCAGAGAAAGGGGAACCAACCCTCTTACACGGTTGGTGGGAATGCAAGCTGGTGCAGCCACTCCAGAAAACAGTATGGAGGTTCCTCAAAAAGTTGGAAATAGAGCTACCCTATGACCCAGCAATTGCACTACTGGGTATTTACCCCAAAGATACAAATGTAGTGATCCGAAGGGCCAAGTGCATCCCAACGTTTATAGCAGCAATGTCCACAATAGCCAAACTATGGAAAGAGCCAAGATGTCCATCAACAGATGAATGGATAAAGAAGCTGTGGTGTATATATACAATGGAATATTATGCAGCCATCAAAAAATGAAGTCTTACCATTTACAATGACATGGATGGAACTAGAGAGTATTATGCTGAGCGAAATAAGTCAATCAGAAAAAGACAAGTATCATATAATCTCACTGATAATGAGGAATTTGAGAAACAAGACAGAGGATCATAGGGGAAGGGAGGGAAAAATGAAACAAGATAAAACCAGAGAGGGAGACAAACCATAAGAGAATCTTAACCTCAGGAAACAAACTGAGGGTTGCTGGAGTGGAGGCGGGTGGGAGGGATGGGGTGGCTGGGTGATGGACATTGGGAAGGGTATGTGCTATGGTGAGCGCTGTGAATTGTGTAAGACTGATGAATCACAGACCTGTACTCCTGAAACAAATAATACATTATATGTTTTTTTATTATGTTAATCACTATACATCACATCATTAGTTTTTGATGTAGTGTTCCATGATTCATTGTTTGCGGATAACACCCAGTGCTCCATGCAAAACGTGCCCTCTTTAATACCCATCACCAGACTAACCCATCCTCCCACCCCCCTCCTCTCTAGAACCCTCAGTTTGTTTTTCAGAGTCCATAGTCTCTCATGGTTCATCTCCCCCTCTGAATTCCCCCCCTTCATTCTTCCCCCCTTCTATCTTCTTCTTCTTCTTCTTTTTTTTTTTTTTTAACATATAATGTATTATTTGTTTCAGAGGTACAGGTCTGTGATTCAACAGTCTTACACAATTCACAGCGCTCACCATAGCACATACATACCCTCCCCAATGTTAATTAAAAAAAAAATTAAAAATAGTATTTTCTCAAGTTAGGAAAACTACCAAGGATGGAAATGATGAGATTTTAACATCAGCTAGATCTGGCCCAAAACACTTCCTTTGATTCTAATTAGCTAAGAGAATGTACTTGCTGGCAGAATTCTGGATTCTGGAAATACCATGAGTTTTATTCAGAGACACAGTACATTTTCTGCTATATACTTTTTTCTCTTTCTCATTCTCCTTCTTCTTGGCAGGTAAAGTATAACAAGCTATCTTTTATCCCTTGAGAAAGGCTCTACTCTTAACTTTTTCTCAGATTTATTAGGTTAGATATATAGTTTACATTCTTTCTCTTGTCTTATCTATTTTCTTTTATGGCACATAAGTTGAATCCTATTGAAATCTAGGCCCTTTTGGATTATCATGGAATTAATTTTACCCTAACATACTTTTTTTTTCTCCAAAGGAAATCAAACAATTTTTATAACTTGCCACTTTCTAAAGCTTATATATTATACACTCTAATTCTTGTTTTAGAAAATATTTAATACATTTGTTTTTCATTCCTTATGTTAAATTCTCTTAAAAACTACTGAACCAATCTTGAGAAAGAGAACATTAATATTTATACATGCATGTAAAGAAAAGTCTTTAAATTTTAGGAATACTTTAATTATCACTAGGAATTTGAAGACTGAACACTACATATTAACTTAGTCAACACAAGCAATACATTATCAGTTTCAGATTGAAGATGGAGTAGAGCATGCTTGGACTGAAAAATCTCTAAATAACATAGGATTGATTATTAGGAATTTCAGTCCACAAAGTAAAATTTCTATAATGTTTCCAGATAATTTTACCTGGTAAAATGGGAGTACATCCACTTTATTAACTTCATAGTATGTGGCTTCTAAAGGATTATTCAGACCAGTAAAGGGAATTTTATTTGATTTGTAATTATAAAAGTGCTAGAGGTATTCCATTCTGATCATTTCCCCCAATCCTGATTAATGGATGTGCAGATAGGATTCTTTGTGTTTCAAGAATCCATGCTTGGAGGATGCAAAATCCAGGCATTACTTTAATAGAATATGGCCCCTCTGCCTATGATCTAACTTGAAAACCTGTAAACTTCTGGTTGTACACAGACATTCTACTGTCAGTTTACCTGATTTCTTTCACTTCTTTGTGCCTATTGTATTCCGTTCACTTTGGATGGTCTAATACTGTGATCAAACTTCACTACTATATGGGCCAAGGGCAGGCAGCCCTAAGATGGGCCACTTTGGCATGAACATTGTTTTGAGTTAAAAGCAGTAAAAACCCAGCAGATTCAGGAAAAGTTCTTTAGTTCCCCCTCAGCTGCCTGCTGTACCAGGAAGAGAGCTATTAGCAGAGATTCCTCTTTACCTAAGAAACAAATTAACGTAATAGGGCAACCTTTGTTTTCCAAACACTTCCTCTCACCTTTCTGTAAATGGTCTTTCTCCACTTCATTTTTTTAAAGATTTTTATTTATTTATTTATTTAGTTAGTTAGTTAGTTAGTTAGTTAGTTAGAGAGCACATGCTGGGGGGCAGGGAGGGAGAGAAAGAATCTCAAGCAGACTGCTCACTGAGCCTGAGGTGGGGCTCCATCCTACAACCCTGAGATCATGACCTGAGCCAAAATCAAGAGTCAGAGGCTTAACTGATGGAGACACCCAGACGCCCCTATCTTTCTCCACTTTGTATCCTCAGACTTCTACCTCTCTCCTGTTACCTCACTGACTTTGGAATTTCATCTCTATATGGATAGCCCAATTTTCTCCTGTTAATCAGTCTCATGCCAATTTGATTCTTAGCCCAGCTAGTAGGACCTTGAAGGGAAGAGAAAATTCCTTTTTCTTGAAACTGCCCTAGAGCCTTAAATCTCTACTTGTGAAGATATGAAATATATGTTCAAGAAGCATGTGAGGTTCCTAGAAAAAGTGTTAGGTCTGGCCCAAATGGAGCAGGGAATTAGTGTATAGAAGGTTAACCAAACACATGATGCAGAAAAAGGAGACAGAGGTCCTCTCTAATACAACACAAAATATTCTGTTCTATGTCTTGTTATCCCTCTCAATCTACTAGACAAGTTCTTCAAGTATCTACATTTAACAAAATAAAATGTTCATTACTAATTAATTCTATTCAGTCTTGAACAGAATTATTGTTATTCTTATTTAAAGCAGGTTAAGAAAACACTATGAATATTCAAACATTTGCAAACTGTATCTCAAATGTAAAAACATTGGAATTAATTAGAACTCAAGCCTTTAGCCACTGCATATTTGATTATAATTTCTAAAGGTGACTATACAGGTTATTTCTTTTATACACACACACACAGACACACACACATATTAGAGCTCCATCCTCTAGAGTAGAATGAGAGAAAAGTAATTTTTCCCATAAAATATTTTTTACTATTGCCTATAAATCCAGGGAACAGAAAGACTATGGAAGTAATCTATATGAAAAATCAGAGAAGATAATAATTAGAGATTGTAAATGATATTAACATGGTTGACTGTCAAACATATCCACTATATTTTGATCATTACAAGGTGCAGAACAAAAGTAGTGTTCATTGGAATGCCCAGGTGGCTTAGTTGGTTGAACTTGGTTTCTGCTCAGCTCATGATCTAATTGGTTGTGAGACTGAGCCCTACCTCTGCCTGGGCTCTGTGCTCAGTGGGGAGTCTGCTGGAAGATTCTCTCCCTTTGCCCCTCCCCCAACTTCTGAGCATGCATGCCCATGTGTGCACTCTCCCTCTCTCTTTCTCTCAAAATAAATAAATAAATCTTTAGAAGAGAAAAAAGTAGTGTTCATCAAGTCATGCTCTTTTTCTGATATTTGTAAAAGTGAAATACAAAATACCCACTGTATATCAATATAATATTTAAAGGCACCTTATTATCATTTAAATTAGGAAGTTTCCAAATGCATAAGTTTTAGAAGCAAGATAATTTGGTAAGAGGCAAATTCACCATGATGATTAATATAAATATTCATTTATTTCAGCCACTATTTGGAACTATAGACATTTTAGATGTTGCCAAATTACTATCCATAAAGTTTTCAATAATTTGTCCACACACAGAATGAATATATGAGAGTTTCTTCATACACTTTGGATGGTCTTCTAATACTGTGATCGAACTTCACTACTATATGAGCCAAGGGCAGGCAGCCCTAAGATGGGCCACTTTGGCATGAACATTGTTCTGAGTTAAAAGCAATAAAAACCCAGCAGATTCAGGAAAAGTTCTTTAGTTGCCCCTCAGCTGCCTGCTGTACCAGGAAGACAGCTATTAACAGAGATTCCTCTTTACCTAAGAAACAAATTAACATAATAGGGCAACCTTTGTTTTCCAAACACTTCCTCTCACCTTTCTTCATATACTAATCAACCCTTGATATTTCCTTTTTACAAAGGTAACTTTAAAAATACTTTCCAATAATACAAATGGAAAATTGTATTTTATGATTCATAGGTGAGGTAAGCATTATTGCTGCATTTACTGGCTTTGATATCTATTTTTCTTTGATCTATCTGTTCTTATATTTTACACATCAGGATAATTTTTTAATCTAAATTTTATTTGCATATTAAGAACTCGGCTTTTTGGCTAACTTTATCAACATTATCCAGCTTATCTTTTTCTTTTTTTTTTTTGTCTAAATTTGTGGTATTATTCTGACATACTAACACTTATCTATTCATTTATTTATTCTTGAAGCAAAATAATAAATCCTATAACTGTTTTATTGAATGTCTGAAGTTGGTAGACACATCAGGAAACATCTATATAGTTCCCAACCACAATGCTCCAGGCCAGCCTGTAGCCTTCAATACCTTCTGAATTCTCAAATAGACCCCAGATGGTTTCCAAACTACAGGTATTGGAAACCTCACTTGAAGTGATTACTAAGCACAGTCTAATCAAAATTAACTTTTTCAATTGCATTCAATTTATTTTTCTACACACAGCTTTACCCACATTTCAGACAAGACCCATGTCCATTTGCTTGTTGAAGAAAAGTAAAGGGAAATAAGACCTTATCTTTCACCTTTCTTATTCCACAGCATCCCTTGTTGTGCTAGATGCTGCTTCTAACTCTTCTAGGGTTGAAATTTTGAAGGATGATGATGTGTTCTGCGTGGATGATACCCACACATCTGCACTCTTTCATTGCCAGGATAAACTCTGTAATGGTGGCCACTCACAGTTTACATTGACCAAGACCACCTTAAAATTTCACTCAACTTGACTAACTCTACCCATTCACCACCCCCACAACCTGATAGTATTAGAAGATGAGACTTTGGGGGTGTAATTAAGATGAGGTTGAGGGTGGAGCTCTCATAAATAGGATCAGTATTCACATGAGTCAGCAGAGAGTTTGCTTCCTCTTTCTGCTCTCTGCCATATGAAGATGGATACAAGAGAAACCAGTCTGCAACTCAGAAGACAGCTCTCAACAGAACCTAAGTGTGCTTGCACTGGGTTCTTGCACTTCCAGCTTCCAGAACTATGAGAAATAAATTTCTGTTGCTTTCAAGCCATACATTTATGGCTTTTTGTTATACGAGCCTGAACTAAGACACCCATCAGTCCCTTCAAAGACACTGACTTACTCTCATCCTTCACTGGCATTTTTTTACATAGTGGCTGGGAGTGAATAATGGATTAAAAGTGGAGAAAAAAAATCTTAATTTTGTCTACTTCTCAGCAAGTTGCATATAGATTACCATATTTGTGCAGCATGTGAATTATATTCAGATACTGTTCTCTTTCTTTTTTTCATACTTCAACTCACTTTAATGTTAATCATAGTACATCAGAAACAAGATGGTATTAAAAAGGGCCAGAGAGAAAGAATCTCTTTTATAAAGAAACAACAATTAGATTGAGGGTAGATGTTTTCAAAACAATGGAATCCAGAAGACAGGAAAAGAACAGAGAACTGAGAGGAAATAACTCTTCAATCTAGAACTGTGTACCATCAAAACAATTTTTCAAGAAAAATGGTGCAAAAAGAACATTTATAGGCTAGCAAAAACTAAGAACATTTGCCATCAAGAAATCTGTACTAAAGGCATTTGTAAAGGGTGTTCTTTTTTTTAATTTTTATTTTAATTCCAATTAGTTAACATACAGTGTTACGTTAGTTTCAGGTGTACAATATAGTAATTCAACACTTCCATACATCACCTGGTGCTGATCACAGATATTGTTCTCTGTAATACTGTGTTTTCCTAGCCAAGTACATGAGTGACTTTAAATTTTGTAACTGTCTTATAGTAAAGGTTTAAACATTTTCATAAAATATTTGTATAATTTCATGAAGTTTATTCCTGGATGCTATATTTTTATTGATACCTTTAAGAATATTTACTATTTCTGATTTGCTAATTATATCCTATATAAAAACTTTAATTGCAGCTAATTTTCTCTCCTTTTGTCAGAATGCAATTGGAAACTGTTATCATTACTATTTTTATTTTAAAATTTATTTGATTTTGACCTTGGGGCCTAGCAGAGAGAAACAACATATTTCATGAGCTTTAAAGATAAAATTGCATTTCTTATTATTAAAGATAGATTTGATTTATATTTACTTGATCAATTTCAGTTATTTGATTTACCATGGGTTCAAAAAAATGGGTCAGACTAAGAATTTATTTCTTTAAATATTTCCATATGGTTTCTGTATGTTTACATTTCCATTTTTAAGTGTATAAATTATGTGACATAAGAGCTCTTTTACTCTTTGGATCATGCTCTTAGTTTAAACATTTCTGAAATACTTTCTCTTAGATGCATCTCTGGCATGAATATATATGGATGAGCTATGTTATTTAGCTAATCTTAAAGTCATCTTTTTTCTTTGCAAATTTAAATTTGTCCCATTTATATTGGTTAGAACAGCAAATATATTTAGTTTGAAACTTTTAGCATATTTTTATGTGAATTTCTATTTTAATGCTCTGGTGTTTTCTACTTCAAGGTCTATAAATTACTTTTTCTCTCTGTGTAATGTTTGTACTTAGTATTTAATAAACTTCAAAGTTTGTACAACAAATCCATAATGTGTAACATGCATCCATGTATATTTTTGATTCCCAAATTGGGATTGCAACTATTGGCTTTTGATACAAATGACATGAAAATTGATAAACTTGTGCTTTTCCTTTTACATCTTGATTTAATTTTGTTTTTACTTTAATTTTCCTATCATTAATTTTAGGATAATAATTAACATTCATAGGAAATCTAAACAAATTTTTAAAAACATGTTTTTTTTAGTTTATTATTGTTTTTCAATGTAAATTCTTGCAAGGAAGGTAAGATTAGTACCACTACACTTCACAGCCCTGTGTGAGTTGAATACGAGAGTGGGTCCTCTTTGTGTCTGTACTTCAATAAAAATTGCTTGGGTATAAATTTCTTCACTTACACTTTTTTTGCCTTGAGAATTAAATTTTCATCCTTTTCTTTTAACATTGTGAGACCAGCCTGATCACTGATTCTTCCCTCTTACCATCACCAACAGCAAGACCAGGACCATATCACTCACCACACACAAATCCACACAAACACATGCTGTGCATGCAGTCAATTCACTTATTCACTTACTTTAGATCTTAGTAACTTCACTAAGATATTACTCAATGTTTCTGTATTAAAATGTATGAAATATGATTACCCTTTCACTTTAGATTCCCGGTGCTTATTTATAACCTTATATGCTTCCTTCCTCTCTGTAAAGTTTTTCAAGGATAACTACTCTTAATTTGGGTCATACTGAGCTTGTAATTATTATGATTTTCTAATTATGCTACTCTCTTTTATTTTTTATTTATATTCACTACAACAATGAAAAGATACTCTTCTCACTTATTTTATTCTTGCCATACACATTTACTTTACTCAAATATCAGTTATAGAATTAATTAGTGAAAATGTGTTCCCTTATTTTGTGAGAACTGCTTCATTGTTTTGATCATCCACTATATCAGTGAACAGCAAAATGCCATTTTAAATCTCACTTGTAAGTGACATGATTTTATTTTCTCTGAAAGGTTTAGTATTTCTGTTTACAACTGGCTTCTTCTATTTCTCAGTGATATCATTTGGTGGATTTCATTTCCTTTCACCTATCTTGACATTTATTAGTACCTTCAATCTAGCAGCATAGGTCCTTTAGCTGCAGAAACTTTTGTATTATTTCTTAGGAAAAATAATTTTCTACATTTTTGTTGTTGCTATCACATTCTGGAATACACACAATTTTCAGAACTTCTGGACCAATTTTAAGGTATGTTATTTCTCTCTAACAGCTATCTTTTTGTTCTAGCTTTTGCTATATTTATTCAACTTTATATTACAACTTTGCTATTAAATAATTTTTCTCCAAAAATATCTGTAATGTTAAAGCTTAATTTTATTCTCTTCATTTTATATCATATTCTGATACAGTTTGATGAATAAAATTTCTTTCCAAATGCATATATTTAGTCAACCCAAACTTTTTTCAAGTGTTCTTCTGATTTTTTTATTTTTCCTACATTCCCTAGAGTTTTTTTTTTTTAACTTACATGCATTATTAATCACTCTCAGTTTTGGAAATTTTCTTCAATTGTCTAAGGATCTTTGACTCATAGGTTTGAGTGGAAAATTTAAAATTCCATGGAAAGCTCTTTAAACATGGTGGCTCAATGTACTACTTTTCTTTAGGTTTTATTTCTCCAGAGAAAAGAAAAAGAAAATTATCAAATGTGCTGCCATTACATTTGATGCCTACTACATTTCTTTACAGAAATAGAACATAGGGGCATGTGGTTGTGTGTGTGTATGTATGTATGTATGTTTGTGTGTGTGCATGCTTGTAGGGGCAAGGAGACAGAGAGAGAGAGAGAGACAGACAGACAGGCAGACAAGGTAGGACAGGAATAATAATGGAAGCCAGGATTTTAATATGCTTCATTTCATGGCAAAAGTGAAAATCATGATAAAATTTTGCAATTATTACTACAATTTAATTTCAGAGCAAAATTAGCAACAGTGTCAGAAAAATCAAGTGTTTTATTCTCTGTACTGTTTCATTTAATAAAGTGTGTTTTTGTAACTGGTAGAATTGACATTTCTCCAAGTGCAGACATGATTTCTTCATGTTGTAGTTTATAAGTCCATACTATTTTGATATATTTTTTGCCTTAAATTCTGCTTCCAGGAAGCATCAATGACTTAATTTTTCAGTTTTTAAATCATAAATTTTAAGTCAAATCTATTTTTAAAATGTTTGCTGAATGGGGGCATATAATGTAAACCTACTAATCCAGGTCTCACCCAAATTGTCTTTATTTCATTTTGTATATATTTGTGACATATTGGAAGAAGTAGTTAGTTTTGATTAAGCAGATCAGTTCTCAACACAGAGATTATAGTCAAATCTTTCATACAATGTCAAAAAAAACCCACAAATTTCCCTATCGATGCATGAATTGCAGACACTTAAATGAAAAACCAAGTTTCTGCTGTATGATTGTCTGGAAAATTTGTGATACTGTATCATTTTAAATGCTTTCAACTCAGAAGAGTAATCAAACTACTGAGGTACAGAGCAGAAGATCCGCTTAATAAATATCAAAAAGGCAGCTGTATTTTCAGGAACAAAAATATCATTCTAAATTAAGCCATATACAAGATGATTACAAAATAGAAGGATAGGAGGTGATAGGGCTAATTTATGTATTAGTGGTGATTTTTTTTTCAAATTAATTGGATAGAGCTAAAAAAATTTAACTCAAAACATATGACATTAAAAACAGTGATAGAGGGTGCCTAGGTGGCTCAGTCAGTCGGGCCTCTGCTTTCCGCTAGGGTCATGACATCAGGGTCCTTGGATCAAGACCCACATCGGGCTCCCTGCTCAGCGGGGAGCCTGCTTCTCCCTCTCCTCCCTGTTTGTGCTCTCTGTCACTATCTCTGTCTCTCTCTTTCAAATAAATAAAATCTTAAAAAAAAATAAGTAAATAAATAGAACTGTAGAATGAACACTCTGTAAACCTCCTCCTCAGTCTTAGATTCTTCTGCTGGCCTTCTTCTTCCACTTTAGGTTATCAGTAATAGAGGAGGACTCTCCGCTAAGACTAACTGAACTAAAAGGAAATAATTAGTGAAATGAAATGACATAACAACTGATTTATTTCTAATTCTTTGAATCTATGTTTTGCAGTTGCAGTTAAAACTTCCTAAACAGTCTGTTGGTCTCATCTCATTCCAATCCATGGTACCAATAACCACCTTACTTTTAACTCCTTGTTTTAGCCCTTCATCACTACTTTTTCATGCTTTTCTGGTTTTATAGCAATAGTCATAAGGACTGGTATAGCTTTTCCTGCTATTTGAAAGTAGAGCATTCCTATGAAATCTTTCATAAGCTGAAATGGCATAAAGCAAAGAAGTAATTACTATTTTGTAAAAGTGAAAATCCTCTTTGGATTTCTTTCAGTTAGCAAAAACAGGTACAATGTAGGTTTTTCATAAAATTAAAGTGTGATAAATCAAACTTTCAGATAGTGGGAAAACCTGTATGTAATCCCCATAACATTCAACTAAGAATATCTTAATCATCAGATCATTAAATTCTCCCGCAATCACCCAGTGTGGTAGGCAGAATAATGGCCTCTCAATGGCAAAAAAGGATTTGTAGATATGATTAACTGAAGTATTTTAAAATTATGCAATTATCTTGTATTATCCAGGCAGGTGCAATCTAATCACATGAATCCTTTAAAGGTAAAGAACCTCTGCTGGCTATGATGAGAGTGAAATATGACTACAAAAGAATGCTCACAGAGATAAAAAGTTGTTAGAAGAAGAAGATAGATGAAAGAGAAGATGAACCAAGAAATGTGAGCAACCTCTAGAAGTTAGGAAATGGAAGGAAATGGACTGCATTCTCTTGAGCATAGCAAGAGGAAGTCACCAAGAGTTGAGTGAAATAAGCAATGAAGGAATTAGCAATATGCATTTGGTTTTGTAATTATACTTTAAAAGTTAACATAAATTATTTATTAGAGTTGAAAACTTATTCCTCAGTAAACATCTCCTCAATGATTACCTGTTTTGATTTTGATGACAATAAAATTGTCTATCAACATCATCCAAAGATTCTGATGCATGATTGAATTTGACCATTTGGTGGCAATGGCCAGAGGCAGGTAGTGGCAAGTAGACCTACAGTTAGAAAAAGACTCACCACACTCAGCATCCTGGGCTGAAAATAAATTATTTGGATTGTATGCAAAAATAGGAATGTGGACACAGGTAAAACAACATCATTTGATTTGGTGGAAAGAAGAAAGAAACAGGTATCAGGAGAGAGAAGTTCTAATCCCAAATCTGGAAATCCGTCACATTTTAGCTCAGTGACCTTGAGAAAATCTCTTAAATTTCCTGCATGTCTGTTTCTTCACATTCCTCACATATGAGGAATTTGCATCAGAAGGACTTTGTGGCTCTAATTTGGCTTCCTTAGATCATAAATCCTCATTATTGTAAGACTTAAATTTGATAGCAAAAAAACATAAGACATATAGGGGTCAACATGCATGTGAGAAAGGCATTTAATCATCAATAAGAGGCTAGCAGACAATTTTTACACACATTATCACATTTCTCATGTACTGCATTTCCTCTGCTCCTGGGTTAACCTGATAGGGATGCTCTTGGCTCAAGCATAATTTTGCTTCCTTAGTAAATAACCTTATTGTTTACAACCTGACTGTTCTCTCTTACATGTTGCACTGCACACTTTTCCACTCTGACCTCTTCATGTGGTGGGAGTTTGTCAAGAGACTCAGACACCAGATATATATAGATATATGCACATTTCAGAAGAAATGTACTGAGTTCAAAAAATAGTGGAATTTTTATTTTATTTTGCATTGAATCACTGATCCGTGTACAAATCCTAACATTTTATAGTAATTTCATAACCTCCAAAATATGCAATGTTCTATTCTTAACATAAAATTTTAGTCTATATTATAGAGCTAAATATTTATCTATATAGAGCTTCTCTGTATTATTTGCTAAATTAATTTGTTCAAATTATAAGTAGTGGTACCATTGTGAATGCTGTTTTATTTTTAATAGTAGTTGATTATTGCTGGTGTAGATTAGATGGTGTTCTTCTATGTAGCAATACTGCTAAACATTCTAATCAGTTTCTATAAATTCTCAGTTGTTTTTTCTATATAGATAATTATATTACTAATAATTGCAGGTTTATTTCTTCTCTTAAAATATTTCTGCTTCTTATTTCCTTTTACATTATTGTAGATTATACTAGCTCCTCAGAGCAGATAGTAAAAAGCAGCAATAATAGTTAATAATAGTTGGTCTGCTTATCTTTTTTCTTTTGTTCATACATTTGCTATAGACTTTTTCTATTATCTTTAACAAATTGAGTAAATGCTTTTGTTTCTAAATTGATGAGTCTTTTGAAATAAATATATATATAAATATGGGCACAAACATACATATATATGATTTGAACTTCTTTTTGAAATAGAAACAGAAGGAAATTTATCTTTTCCGCATATATTGAAATAATCACCCAATTTTTAATTTATTCATTGATAAATTAAAATACATTGACAGAGTATTTAATATTGAGTCATTCTTTCTTTGGACAAATTTTGCTTTAATTCTGATGCAGATATTCATATAAATTTATACATTTTAGAAATACTATTGACTAATTTCATTTTTCACATCTATTTTTATAAAGAAAATTACCTTTTAATTTCCTTTTTTAAAATTAACATGCTGAGATAACTGTAGAATCATACTGTAAGAAATAATAGAGTTTTTTTGTAGCCTTTATTATTTCTCCTAGTGCTAACATCTTGAAAACCTATAGTACGATATCACAATCAGGATATTGCTATTGATAAAGTCAAGACACAGAATATTTTTATCACCAGATAGATCCTCCGTATTGTTCTAGGATAACCACATTTACTTGTCTCCAACCTCCAATCTCCAGAAACCAATAATCTGTTTTCCATTTACAAAATTTTGTCATTTCAAGAATCTTATAAAGTGGAACCATATAGTAGGTAATCTTTTGAGATTTGCTTTTTTTTTTTCATTCAACATAATTCTCTGGATATTCACCAGGGTTTATTAGCCTTGTATCAAGAGTTTATTCTTTTTAATTGTTAGTTAGTATTCCATTGTAAGACAGCTTGTTTAATCACCTGTTGAAGGATATCTGGGTTGTTTCCACTTTTAGGATATCAAGATAAAGCTGCTAAAGTCTATGTACAAGTTTTTGTGTGAACCTAAATTCTCACTGTTTTAGGTCAAATGTTAAGCAATTCAATTTTGGTTCATCTGTTAGGTGCATGTTTAGTTTTTTGGCTATCTTAACATTTCCACATATGATGTATAAGCGAGCCATGTTTTCTGAATCCTTGTCACCATTTGGTGTTGTCTCTATTTCTTATTTTAGACATTCTGATAGGTGGGTAAAAATTTGTATTTTCCTAATGTCTAATGATGTTGAAGATCTTTTTATGTGTTCATTTACCTTTTATGAAATGTCTCTTCATGTATTTTGCTTATTAAATAATCAGAAATCTCTATTATTGAATAATAAAAGTTCTTTACATCTTCTTCACACTAATGTTTTGTTAGATATGTGGTTTGAAAATATCTTCTGTCATACTGTAGCTTGCCATTTCAACTTCTAACAGGGTCTTTCATGGAGCAAAAGGATTTTTTTTTTTCTTTTAATTTCATTGCAGTCCAAGTCATCAAATTTTCCTTTTGTGGACTATGTTTTTGTTATCAAGTTTAACGATTCTTTATATAGTCATAGATCAAAAAGCTTTTCTCCTAGTTTAGTTTTTCCTCTAAGTTTTATTTTTTTAATACATATTTTATGGTTTTAAATTTGTGATTGAAGTACACGATACATTTTGAAATAGTTTTTGTACAAGGTGTGAGCCTTATTGTGTGTGTCTATTTGTGGTTTGTTTATTTATTCTGTACCATTTTTCTATAGATGTATGCATCATCAAGATCACACAATCTTGATAACTCTATATAATAATTCTTGAAATCAAGTAGATTACTGATCCCTCCGTCTTCATTTCTAAAGTTTCATTTATGTTATCATAAACTCATTAAATGTTAACTATATTAAATATATTTATATATACAATATACATATTCCATTATATTTTAATTAACGTATTTTAATTTTGTTATCACAAACTTAGTGTTAGTATATACAAATACAATGGTATATTTATCATGTATCCTGTTAAGCTGCTAAACTCAGTTATTATCTATAGCAGTTAGAAATATTAGTTTTGTCTGCAAGAGACTCATTTTAGAACCAAAGACACCCCCAGATTGAAAGTGAGGTGGTGGAAAACCATTTACCATGCTAATGGACACCAAAAGAAAGCTGGGGTGGCAATCCTTATATCAGACAAATTAGATTTTAAACCGAAGACTGTAATAAGAGATGAGGAAGGACACTATATCATACTTAAAGGATCTATCCAACAAGAAGATTTAACAATTGTAAATATCTATGCCCCTAACATGGGAGCAGCCAGTTATATAAGGCAATTAATAACAAAAGCAAAGAAACACATCGACAACAATACAATAATAGTGGGGGACTTTAACACCCCCCTCACTGAAATGGACAGATCGTCTAAGCAAAAGATCAACAAGGAAATAAAGACTTTAAATGACACACTGACCAAATGGACTTCACAGACATATTCAGAACATTCCACCCCAAAGCAACGGAATACACATTCTTCTCTAGTGCCCATGGAACATTCTCCAGAATAGATCACATCCTAGGTCATAAATCAGGTCTCAACCGGTACCAAAAGATTGGGATCATTCCCTGCCTATTTTCAGATCACAATGCTTTGAAACTAGAACTCAATCACAAGAGGAAAGTTGGAAAGAACTCAAATACATGGAGGCTAAAGAGCATCCTACTGAAGAATGAATAGGTCAACCAGGAAATTAAAGAAGAACTAAAAAAATACATGGAAACCAATGAAAATGAAAACACAACTGTTCAAAATCTTTGGGATGCAGCAAAGGCAGTCCTAAGAGGAAAGTATATAGCAATACAAGCCTTTCTCAAGAAACAAGAAAGGTCTCAAGTACACAACCTAACCCTACACCTAAAGGAGCTGGAGAAAGAACAGCAAATAAAGCCTAAACCCAGTAGGAGAAGAGAAATAATAAAGATCAGAGCAGAAATCAATGAAATAGAAACTAAAAGAACAGTAGAACAGATCAACGAAACTAGGAGCTGGTTCTTTGAAAGAATTAACAAGATTGATAAACCCCTGGCCAGACTTATCAAAAAGAGAAGAGAAATGACCCAAATCAACAAAATCATGAATGAAAGAGGAGAGATCACAACCAACACCAAAGAAATACAAACAATTATAAGAACATATTATGAGCAACTCTATGCCAGGAAATTAGATAACCCGGAAGAGATGGATGCATTCCTAGAGATGTATCAACTACCAAAACTGAACCAGGATGAAATAGAAAACCTGAACAGACCTATAACCACTAAGGAAATTGAAGCAGTCTTCAAAAATCTCCCAAAAAACAAAAGCCCAGGGCCAGATGGCTTCCCAGGGGAATTCTACCAAACATTTCAAGAAGAATTAATACCTATTCTTCTGAAACTGTTCCAAAAAATAGAAACGGAAGGAAAACTTCCAAACTCATTTTATGAGGCCAGCATTATCTTGATCCCAAAACCAGACAAAGACCCCATCAAAAAGGAGAATTACAGACCAATATCCCTGATGAACATGGATGCAAAAATTCTCACCAAGATACTAGCCAAGAGGATCCGACAGTACATTAAAAGGATTATTCACCATGACCAAGTGGGATTTATCCCTGGGCTGCAAGGTTGGTTCAACATCTGCAAATCAATCAATGTGATACAATACATTAACAAAAGAAAGAACAAGAATCATATGATCCTCTCAATAGATGCAGAAAAAGCTTTTGACAAAGTACAGCATCCTTTCTTGATCAAAACTCTTCAGAGTATAGGGATAGAGGGTACATACCTCAATATCATAAAAGCCATCTATGAAAAACCTACAGCAAATATTATTCTCAATGGGGAAAAACTGAGAGCTTTCCCCCTAAGGTCAGGAACACAGCAGGGATGTCCACTCTCACCACTGCTATTCAACATAGTACTAGAAGTCCTAGCCACAGCAATCAGACAACAAAAAGAAATAAAAGGCATCCGAATCAGCAAAGAAGAAGTCAAACTCTCACTCTTTGCAGATGATATGATACTTTATGTGGAAAACCCAAAAGACTCCACCCCAAAACTGCTAGAACTCATACAGGAATTCAGTAAAGTGGCAGGATATAAAATCAATGCACAGAAGTCAGTGGCATTCCTATACACCAACAACAAGACAGAAGAAAGAGAAATTAAGGAGTCGATCCCATTTACAATGCACCAAAAACCATAAGATACCTAGGAATAAATCTAACCAAAGAGACAAAGGATCTGTACTCAGAAAACTATAAAATACTCATGAAAGAAACTGAAGAAGACACAAAGAAATGGAAAAACGTTCCATGCTCATGGATTGGAAGAACAAATATTGTGAAGATGTCAATGCTACCTAGAGCAATCTACAGATTCAATGCAATCCCCATCAAAATTCCATCCACTTTTTTCAAAGAAATGGAACAAATCATCCTAAAATTTGTATGGAACCAGAAAAGACCCCACATAGCCAGAGGAATATTGAAAAAGAAAAGCAAAGCCGGTGGCATCACAATTCCGGACTTCAAGCTCTATTACAAAGCTGTCATCATCAAGACAGCATGGTACTGGCACAAAAACAGACACATAGATCAGTGGAACAGAATAGAGAGCCCAGAAATGGACCCTCACTCTATGGTCAACTCATCTTCAACAAAGCAGGAAAGAATGTCCAATGGAACAAAGACAGTCTCTTCAACAAATGGTGTTGGGAAAATTGGATAGCCACATGCAGAAGAATGAAACTGGACCATTTCCTTACACCACACACAAAAATAGACTCCAAATGGTTGAAAGACCTCAATGTGAGACAGGAGTCCATCAAAATCCTAAAGGAGAACACAGGCAGCAACCTCTTTGACCTGAGCCGAAGCAACTTCTTCCTAGAAACATCGCCAAAGGCAAGGGAAGCAAGGGCAAAAATGAACTATTGGGACTTCATCAAGATAAAAAGCTTTTGCAAAGCAAAGGAAACAGTCAACAAAACCAAAAGACAACCGACAGAATGGGAGAAGATATTTGCAAATGACATATCAGATAAAGGGCTAGTATCCAAAATCTATAAAGAACTCATCAAACTCAACACCCAAAGAACAAAGAATCCAATCAAGAAATGGGTAGAAGACATGAACAGACATTTTTCCAAAGAAGACATCCAAATGGCCAACAGACACATGAAAAAGTGCTCAATATCGCTCAGCATCAGGGAAATCCAAATCAAAACCTCAATGAGATACCACCTCACACCAGTCAGAATGGCGAAAATTAACAAGTCAGGAAACAACAGATGTTGGCGGGGATGCGGAGAAAGTGGAACCCTCCTCCACTGTTGGTGGGAATGCAAGCTGGTGCAGCCACTCTGGAAAACTGTATGGGGGTTCCTCAAAAAGTTGAAAATAGAGCTACCATATGATCCAGCAATTGCACTATTGGGTATTTACCCCAAAGATACAAAAGTAGGGATCTGAAGGGCTACGTGCACCCCGATGTTTATAGCAGCAATGTCCACAATAGCCAAACTGTGGAAAGAGCCAAGATGTCCATCGACAGATGAATGGATAAAGAAGATGTGGTATATATATATACAATGGAATATTATGCAGCGATCAAAAGGAATGAGATCTAGCCATTTGCAACCACGTGGATGGAACTGGAGGGTATTATGTTGAGTGAAATAAGTCAAACAGAGAAAGACATGTATCATATGATCTCACTGATATGAGGAATTCTTAATCGCAGGAAACAAACTGAGGGTTGCTGGAGTGGGGGGTGGGGTAGGAGGGATGGGGTGACTGGGTGATGGACACTGGGGAGGGTGTGTGCTCTGGTAAGCGCTGTGAATTGTGCAAGACTGTTGAATCTCAGATCTGTACCTCTGAAACAAATAATGCAATATATGTTAAGAAAAAAAAAAAAAGAAGAAGAAGGTAGCGGGAGGGGAAGAATGAAGCGGGGGAAATCGGAGGGGTAGACGAACCATGAGAGACGATGGACTCTGAAAAACAAACAGGGTTCTAGAGGGGAGGGGGGTGGGAGGATGGGTTAGCCTGGTGGTGGGTATTGAGGAGGGCACATTCTGCATGGAGCACTGGGTGTTATGCACAAACAATGAATCATGGAACACTTCATCTAAAACTAATGATGTAATGTATAGGGATTAACATAAGAATAAATTTTAAAAAAAAGAAATATTAGTTTTGTAGATTCCTTGGGATTTTCTACATAAATAATCATGAATCTACAGATAAGAACAGTTTAATTTTTACTTTCTGATACAGAAAACTTTTTTGTCCTCCCCCTTCTTTTTCTTTTGGCCTTCTTGCTTTAGCTAAAATTTCCAGCATTGCATTAAATAATAGTGTTGATGGTGGACATTATTGGCTTGTTCTTATTTTCTACCGGTTTGTTCCAATTCTAATGTGATATAAATTATATTTTTTGTAAGTGTTCTTTACAAAGTTGAGGGAGTTGTCCTTTATTCCCATTTTCTGAGTTTTTTTTTTCTTGAGGTGTTGAGTTTTATCAATTTTTTATATCATTTGATATGATGGTGTGATTTTTCTTCTTTAGTTAATATGGTAAAATACATTGATTTTTTAAATATTAACCAACCTGTATCTCTGCAATAAATTCCACTTGGTCATGGTGTATAATTTTTTTTTTTTTAAGATTTTATTTATTTATTTGACACAGAGAGAGCATGAGCAGGGGGGAGGAGCAAGGGGAGAGGGAGAAACAGGCTCCCCACTGAGCAGGGAGCCCGATGCAGGCCGATCCCAGGACCCTGGGATCATGACCTGAGCTGAAGGCAGACACTTAACTGACTGAGCCACCCAGGCTCCCAAGTATAATGTTTTTATATGTTACTGAGTTCTACTGGCCAACATTTTTTTAAAAGATTTTATTTATTTACTTGATAGAGAGAGAGAGAAAGCGAGAGAGGGAACACAAGCAGGGGGAGTGGGAGAGGGAGAAGCAAGCCTCCCGCTGAGCCGGGAGCCTGATGTGGGGCTCGATCCCAGGACCCTGGAATCATGACCTAAGCCAAAGGCAGATGCTTAACGACTGAGCCATCCAGGCGTCCCTACTGGTCAACAATTTTGATAGGAATTGTTGTATCTACATCCATGAGGATACTGTTCTCTATTTTTCTTCTTTTATTCTGTGTAGTTTTGTATCAGGGTAATAGTTGCATATAACGAGTAGGAAAGTCTTTCCTCCCTTTTTGTTTTCTGGAAGAGATTATGTAGACTTAATGTTAAGTCTTTTTTAAACGTTTGCAGTTACCACAGGGCCCAGCATTCCGAAGAGCCCCACACTAAGTTTAATGCTCTGGATGTCACTTTCTCGAAATTACCAATAAATTTAGGACAAGGATCCCAGGTTATTCATTCTGCATGGGGGACCCACAAATTTTGTAGCCAGTCCTATTTGTGATGGATAAGCATGATTACTGATGAAGAAATAACGGAGTCATATTAAAATATGTAAGACTTCCAGAACGAAAATGGATAACTCATTTCTTAATTGGCATTGATTTGCAATAAATGACACATTTGAAAAATATTCTTTGGTGTTTATTAATTTCATATTTATTGCATATCCATAAAATTATAGTGCTGTTCTATGTGTCTTCCCTTATTGATTTAAAAAAATATATAACACTGATACTAGATATTTTAATTTGCATATTTAATTATGCATGGGTTAGAAAATAACTATTGAGAAGAATTAGTAGCCTGAGTCCACATTAATGTACAAATTTTCTCATTATAATAAAATTTAATTATAAGTTTGAATTATTGATTTCTTGCTTGGGTAAACTAATTCCTCCATTACCAGTGTCAATGCAAACATATCATAATTAGAGGATAGAACTAGGTAATGGAGATGTGTCTCATCAAATAATTATACCTCCCAGTTTGATAGATCTTAAATGAGGATGGAGAAAATGATATCAGTTACAACAATGTATTTTATTTGCTTACTTTCCTACTTATAAATTTATAAATAGTCTAGGTTATGTTATGTGAACATTTTTCTTCTCAATTATTCAGGTGATTAAAAGAGAAATAAATATATTAAGGTGATATTAACATTAATTAAAAAATATAAATCTTGTAAGTTTGTACTTTAAAATTAATGTTAAGATGATGTCAGCAAGATAGTGTAATAGGAAGTCTACATTCTTCATCCCCCCCAAAGGAAACATAACTTGTTGGCCATCCACAGAAAAAAATATGCCTTTGTGAGAACCTTGGCACCCAGGTAGGAGGTTGCAAAACCCTAGTAGTGCCCAAGATTAAGGAGGGTCACTTTGAGAAGGCAGGCCCACCCTCTGTGGCAGTCCTGCTGATTGTAGTGTTGTTCCAGCTGTGAACTTGAAATCAACCTCATCTTCCTATTGATTCTGCTATAGTCCCCCTTGTCCATGGTCCTCTGACCAGCCCAATCCAGCAAGGGATGTAGGAGGAGCCTCAACTGCCAACATACCCTGTTAACAAACCTACCTCTACACTTTGGGGCAGCACCATAACCTAGCTCCAGCCCTGCTGTGCTCTGATCCAAAGGTTGTCCCATCAGGCTGATAATTTGACAGAAGAAGGTCTTTATTTGTTAAAAAAAAAAAAGTGCTTAAAGACTAGAAGTATCTGCTTCTTCAAATGCACAGACAACAACACAAGACTACACATATCATGAAGAATCAGGCAAACATGACATCACCAAAGGAAACTACTATTAGATCTTTACATTTGAATTTGTACAATTTTATCTCCTCTTTTTTGTAAGAAATTACAATTGAAACACATATATTTTCTACTGCAGTTTATACCACATCATACAATTTATGAATAAATATATACTTATCAGAGTGATTAATAGGCAAGAGAATAATTTTTAATTCTCTGTTTTATCTTATGAACTATTCATAAGTCACTATTTGGTAATGCAAAAAGATGACTAAAATAATGATGATAACAATAAAAATATATTCAGTTTAAAAATATATATTCAGTTAAAAGATGTATATATATATGTATATACTCAGTTTACAATATGCCAGTAAGTGTGGTAGGGATTTTGAGTATGGGGTATCATTTGACTCTCAAATAAACCCATGTGTTATTATTATCTCAATTTACACTTTAAGTACCTAAAACCTATTAAGTTTCTATAACATTAAATTTATTAAATAGAATAACTGATATTACTCAGCTTTTAGAAACCAGGCTTATTTAATGTAAGAAGAATGCTCTTAGCTACTTCATTTGTTTGCACAAATGTTATTTTATAATTTTTAAAAGATATATTTTCTCACTTAAAAATATTATCTTTATTGTCATGTAACTCATAAAATAATACAGATCTTTTTCTTAGAATATTCATTCTATCCAAATAAAAATCAGCCTCAATCTGAGATTTTTTTGAAGAAAAAATAAATCACCAGTTGCTAAACATAAAGTCTTTGAGGAAATATCTAAGCAGAACAGATGTATATTATGTCATCACAATAAAAGTGTCTGATGTCTTGTTGTGGTGTCTGAATGTTTGTTTGTTTGTTTGTTTTTGCCAGGACAACCTCTGAAATAACATGTAATGGTTTACATTTACATGTAATGGTTTATAATGTAGAGCAAGTCCCCTTTTCTGAAAGTTGAATATTTTATAAGTACACATTTTCTACCCATGCCTGTTTTTTCTTGATATCTTGATTCTTTTTAATAGAGAGTATTCACTATCCCCTTAAGATTATGATACAGTTATAGTTATTAACATCTAACATGGAAACAATGGAATAAGCTCAGGGATATAAGAGGAAATCTAGAAAAAGTTATTGCGTACCTTATTTGGCTCCTATTCCATTTCCCTGAGACTTAAAGAGAAAGTAACTTTCCCTACCCAACACTCACACACAAATATAAAAGAATTTTAAAATTTGCCCGGCCATGCCTTAGTTAATATAGCTTATGCATATGAGAGCCATGTGGGAAATTAAGATTGATTTTGAGTTTGATTATTTGAAACAATGAAGAAATGAATTTTAATTGATTTAACTATATAACTCATAGACATATTAATAGAAAGGCAGAAAAGTGAATCAATACTTCAAGGAAATATTAATATATCAGAGGATGTACATACAAATAAAAGAACACTAAACATTGTCAAAACTTATAGAATTTAGAAAACTTCCCAGGCTATCACATAAAAAGTTTAGCTTTATAAGACCAACTCAGTACTGCAGTGGCAATTATTCTCTTTAGATATAAAATAATTAAGGGGGAAGAAAAGCTGATAAAAGAATTTTTGTCTGGCTCTACAGCTTCTATACCATTCTTATATTTTTAAAGTGGTATAATAGGCATTAATAAACCACAAAGTGTGTGGTAATTGTTGTCAATCTAGAGCTAATATAGCTCTATAAAAAATGGTGTTTTGAGAGCATAAACCAAATTTGAACCTGAAATGAATCTCAAGAGACTAACACAGAACCTGACACAGACTAAGCCTCATCGATATCTGTGCAGTACAAAATTAGAATAAATTCAAGATGGCAATTATCTAACACTGTACCTATTCTATGAAATAAGCAATCTATGGAAATTCTTTCTGGTCATATCTCATTTCATATAGCAATTAAGATATAACTTATTGTTAATATTAAGACACAACCTACTTTTTTGCCTCTAGAAAATGAAACCAGCCAAAAATAACATGAACATTCAGAATTGTCCTTGGGTTTTAAAATCACATTAAAACTAGGTACTAGGAACTTGAAATTGCAAGTGAATACACTGTGATAGTATGGAGTCAAGAAAAAGGATAGTTAATACATTTTTCCTTTCATAATTTTTTTGTAGCATATAGAAAAAATAAAGTGATGACTCGTTACACAGAATACTTTTAGATACAAATTGTTCTCTAGAAATAGCTTTTGTTTTTCCCTACAAACACTGCCTAAGTCAAACAGTAAAAAAAATAAAAATAAAAACAACAAAACCACCGAAATTTTAGAAGTGAAGTGGCCAAAAATATAATATCTTGTCTAATAAATTTCAAGTAGAAGAATACAAGTAATTTGCTTCTCTTTGATGAAATTATATGTATTTAACTTAGTTTGATCAACATTTTCTGAAAGTCATGATGCGAATAAAAAATGAGAAAAAAAAAAAACCCACACTGCATCTGTTTTGAGGAGAACGGGTTTATGAGGAGAACGGGTTTATGAGGAAAATCAAAATATATTAACTCTACTCTATGGAACATAATACTTATGAAGGTAAAATTGCTTTCTTTAATTTGAAAAAAAGTGTTGTTGGCTTGCTAAATAGGAAAAACTCAGTGGAGAAGAAATATTTGTTATTTTTTTCCTACTTTTGGAAGATCACTTGGTCAGTGATCTATACCTTATACTGCAGTATACCTTATCTCTGCCAGCTAACAGAATAGTCACTTTATATTTTCAAGGATTAGAAAGTTCAACTCAAATTAAATTTAAAAATGTATCTTATTTTTATTCAAAGCTACTGCATTCCTGCTCAAACACAATTCTCTCCCAAGGTCAGTGATCTCCATTGAAATGGAAATTTTTGTTTGCTCACTTTCTTCATTTCCTACTACTATCTTGGTCTGGATCACTTATGATTTGGCTGAGAAAAAGAGTGAGAAAAAACACACAAAACAAAAGCAAAACCTTACCAGTCTTAACATAATTATCAAAAATTAGCATTTATTAAAATATAACTAAACCAGAGCTCATATTTTTTTCAGTTTATGAGAAACAGTAAAATGAATTAATATCATTGCAAACAAAAATAGTTATTGTGTTTAAAGGGAACAATGTCATGTTTTCCACAATTTCAGGTAAACCAACACACAAAGAAATTCTTGTCATGAAAGAGGTGAGAAAAAAATTCAATGGGCAATAGTTCAATAAAGTTTTGTTGCATGCACTTTTATCATTTTGTTTTGAAAAATACATATTTCATTTAACAGTACTTGAGACTTTTTTCCTAGTCAGAATAACATGGAATAAAAATGTACTCATATGTTTGAAGTTGATCATATTATTTTACTGAGAAATAATTTTAAATGTAGTTTAGCAACTGGATTATATATGATTAAAGAACCTCCCCTTCCTCCCCCCGGGGAGGAGCAGCGCGAGAGTGCATCACAAGGCTCTGCTGGGTTTGGAGACTCTACATGGGGTCAAGTGCTGGAGATAGAAACGCTTGGTCACAGGCCAGGTGAGCATGGAGTGCGGCAGGAGACTGGGGAAACAGGAGTGATTGACTGCTATTCTCTGGGGGCTCACTGAGGAGTGGGGGCTCACTGAGGAGTAGCGCCCTGAGTTCTCAGCTCCTCCGGGGTGGAGATTGGGAGGCTGCAATTTCACTCTCGTTCTCCAAAGCTCTAAGGAAAGCTTGCAGGGAACAAAAGCTACTGAGAGCAAACCTGAGCAGATGACCTAGCCCGCCCTGGCAAGGGCGGGGCACTTCCACCCCCAGCAAAGACATCTGAGAACCATGGCAACAGGCCCCTCCCCCAGAAGATCAGCAAGAACAGCCAGCCAAGACCAAGGTTACCAATCAATGAGAAGAACAGAACTCCAGCACTAGGGGAATACTGCACATAGATTCATGGCTTTTTTTGCCCATGATTCTTTAGTCTTTCAAAGTTAATTTTTTTAATTTTCTATTTTTCTTTTTCTTTTTTCTTTTTCTTTTTCCCTTTTTCAACCAACATCAATCCCTTTTTTAAAAAAATCTTTTTTTTTTTTTTTCATTTTTAGAGTCCTATTCTATCCCTTCATAGTAGTTAACCTTATTTTTGGTGTATATATATATATATATATATATATATATATATATATGTTGTTCTCTCTTTAAAATTTTGGGATACAGTTTCTTCTAACAGACCAAAATATACCCTAAATCTCTAGTGTATGGCTTTGTTCTAGTCTTCTGCCTGATCACATTCTCTCCCTTTTTTTTTTAATCCTCTTCTTTCCTTTTTCAACCGACTCCTTATCAATTCCTTTTATAAAATCTTTTATAATTTTCATCTTTACAGTCATATTCCATCCCTTCATCATATTTACTCTTATTTTTGTACATATATACGTTTTTCTTTCTTTAAAATTTTGGGAGGCACTTTCTTCTAACAGACCAAAATACATGCAAAATCTAGTGTGTGGCACTGCTCTATGCACCAGCCTGATCATATTTGATCATATTGGTTTTTTTTTAATCTTTTTTTTTTTTTTCCTCTTTTTTCTTTCTCTCCCTTTCTTTTCCCCCAGTTTCAGGTCTCTTCTGATTTGTTTAGTGTATATTTTTCTGGGGTTGTTGTTACCCTGTTAGCATTTTGTTCTCTCATTCATCTATTCTCCTCTGGACAAAATGACAAGACGTAAAAAATTATCTCAAAAAAAAGAACAAGAGGCAGTACCAACTGCCAGGGACCTAATCAATATGAGCATTAGTAAGATGTTGGTACTAGAGTTCAGAATGACGATCTTAAAGATACTAGCTGGGCTTGAAAAAAGCATGGAAGTTATTAGAGAAACCCTTTCTGGAGAAATAAAAGAACTAAAATCTAACCAAGTTGAAATCAAAAAGGCTATTAATGAGGTGCAACCAAAAATGGAGGCTCTAACTACTAGGATAAATGAGGCAGAAGAAAGAATTAGTGATATAGAAGGCCAAATGATGGAAAATAAAGAAGCCAAGAAAAAGAGAGATAAACAACTACTGGATCAGGAGGGCAGAATTTGAAAGATAAATGATACCATAAGACTAAACAATATTAGAGGTGCAGAAGGTATATTGGAGCAAATTATAGCAGAGAACTTCCCTAATTTGGGGAAGGAAACAGGTATCAAAATCCAGGAGGCACAGAGAACCCACCTCAAAATCAATAAAAATAGGTCAACACCCCAACATCTAATTGTAAAACTTACGAGTCTCAGAGACAAAGAGAAAATCCTGAAAGCAGCTCGGGACAAGAGGTTTGTAACCTATAATGGTAGAAATATTAGATTAGCAACAAACCTATCCACAGAGACCTGGCAGGCCAGAAAGGACTGGCATGATATATTCAGAGCACTAAATGAGAAAAATATGCAGCCAAGAATACTATATCCAGCTAGGCTCATTGAAAATAGAAGGAGAGATAAAAAGCTTCCAGGACAAACAAAAACTAAAGGAATTTGCAAACAGGACCAGCCCTACAAGAAATATTGAAAGCGGTCCTCTAAGCAAAGAGAGAGCCTAAAAGTAACATAGACCAGAAAGGAACACAGACAATATACAGTAACAGTAACCTTACAGGCAATACAGTGGCACTAAATTCATATCTTTCAACAGTTACCCTGAATGTAAATGGGCTAAATGCCCCAATCAAAAGACACAGTGTATCAGACTGGATAAAAAAAACAAGACCCATCAATATGCTGTCTGCAAGAGACTCATTTTAGACCCAACGACACCCCCAGATTGAAAGTGACGGGGTGGAAAACCATTTACCATGCTAATGGACACCAAAAGAAAACTGGGGTGGCAATCCTTATATCAGACGAATTAGATTTTAAACCCAAGACTGTAATAAGAGATGAGGAAGGCCACTACATCATACTTAAAGGGTCTATCCAACAAGAAGATCTAATAATTGTAAATATCTATGCCCCTAACATGGGAGCAGCCAATTATATAAACCAATTAATTACAAAAGCAAAGAAACACATTGACAACAATACAATAATAGTGGGGGACTTTAACACCCCCTCCACTGAAATGGACAGATCATCCAAGCAAAAGATCAACAAGGAAATAAAGACTTTAAATGATACATTGGACCAAATGGACTTCACAGATATATTCAGAACATTCCATCTCAAAGCAACAGAATACATATTCTTCTCTAGTGCCCATGGAACATTCTCCAGAATAGATCACATCCTAGGTCACAAATCAGGTCTCAACCAGTACCAAAAGATTGGGATCATTCCCTGCATATTTTCAGACCACAGTGCTTTGAAACTAGAACTCAATCACAAGAGGAAAGTCAGAAAGAACTCAAATACATGGAGGCTAAAGAGCATCCTACTAAAGAATGAATGGGTCAACCAGGAAATTAAAGAAGAATTAAAAAAAAATCATGGGAACAAAGGAAAATAAAAACAAAACTGTTCAAAATCTTTGGGATGCAGCAAAGGCAGTCCTAAGAGGAAAGTATATAGCAATACAAGCCAAAACAAGAAAGTTCTCAAATACACAACCTAACCCTACACCTAAACCGGCTGGAGAAAGAACAGCAAAAAAAGCCTACACCCAGCAGGAGAAGAGAAATCATAAAGATCAGAGCAGAAATCAATGAAATAGAAATGAAAAGAACAGTAGAAAGGTTCAACAAAACTAGGAGCTGGTTCTTTGAAAGAATTAACAAGACTGTTAAACCCCTGGCCAGACTTATCAAAAGAAAAGAGAAAGGACCCAAATAAACAAAATCATGAATGAAAGAGGAGAGATCACAACCAACACCAAAGAAATACAAACAATTATAAGAACATATTATGAGCAACTGTATGCCAGCAAATTAGATAATCTGGAAGAAATGGATGCATTCCTAGAGATGTATGAAGTACAAAAACTGAACCAGGAAGAAATAGAAAATCTGAACAGACCCATAACCACTATGGAAAATGAAGCAGTAATCAAAAATCTCCGAACAAACAAAAGCCCAGGGCCAGATGGCTTCCCAGGGGAATTCTACCAAACATTTCAAGAAGAATTAATCCCTATTCTTCTTTAACTGTTCCAAATAATAGAAATGGAAGGAAAACTTCCAAACTCGTTTTATGAGGCCACCATTACCTTGATCCAAAACTAGACAAAGACCCCAACAAAGAGGAGAATTACAGACCAATATCCTTGATGAACATGGATGCAAAAATCCTCACCAAAATACTAGCCAATAGGATCCAACAGTACATTAAAAGGATTATTCACCATGACCAAGTGGGATTTATCCCTGGTCTGCAAGGTTGGTTCAACATCCGCAAATCAATCAATGTGATATAATACATTAATGAAAGAAAGAACAAGAACCATATGATCCTCTCAATAGATGCAGAAGAAGCATTTGACAAAGTACAGCATCCTTTCTTGATCAAAACTCTTCAGAGCATAGGGATAGAGGGTACATACTTCATAAAAGCCATCTATGAAAAACGCACAGCGAATATCATTCTCAATGGGGAAAAACTGAGAGCTTTCCCCCTAAGGTCAGGAACACAGCAGGGATGTCCACTCTCACCACTGCTATTCAACATAGTACTAGAAGTCCTAGCCACAGCAATCAGACAACAAAAAGAAATAAAAGGCATCCGAATCAGCAAAGAAGAAGTCAAACTCTCACTCTTTGCAGATGATATGATACTTTATGTGGAAAACCCAAAAGACTCCACCCCAAAACTGCTAGAACTCATACAGGAATTCAGTAAAGTGGCAGGATATAAAATCAATGCACAGAAGTCAGTGGCATTCCTATACACCAACAACAAGACAGAAGAAAGAGAAATTAAGGAGTCGATCCCATTTACAACTGCACCCAAAACCATAAGATACCTAGGAATAAATCTAACCAAAGAGGCAAAGTATCTGTACTCAGAAAGCTATAAAATACTCATGAAAGAAATTGAGGAAGACACAAAGAAATGGAAAAACGTTCCATGCTCATGGATTGGAAGAACAAATATTGTGAAGATGTCAATGCTATCTAGAGCAATCTACACATACAATGCAATCCCCATCAAAATACCATCCACTTTTTTCAAAGAAATGGAACAAATAATCCTAAAATTTGTATGGAACCAGAAAAGACCCCAAATAGCCAGAGGAATGTTGAAAAAGAAAAGCAAAGCTGGTGGCAACACAATTCCAGACTTCAAGCTCTATTACAAAGCTGTCATCATCAAGACAGTATGGTACTTGCACAAAAACAAACACACAGATCAATGGAACAGAACAGAGTGCCCAGAAATGGACCCTCACTCTATGGTCAACTAATCTTTGACAAAGCAGGAAAGAATGTCCAATGGAAAAATACAGTCTCTTCAACAAATGGTGTTGGGAAAATTGGACAGCCGCATGCAAAAGAATAAAACTGGACCATTTCCTTACACCACACACAAAAATAGACTCAAAATGGTTGAAAGACCTAAATGTGAGACAGGAGTCCATCAAAACCCATGAGGATAACACAGACAGCAACCTCTTCGACCTCAGCCGCTGCTACTTCTTCCTAGAAACATCGCCAAAGGCAAGGGAAGCAAGGGCAAAAATGAACTTTTGGGACTTCATCAAGATAAAAAGTTTTTGCACAGCAAAGGAAACAGTCAACAAAACCAAAAGACAACTGAGAGAATGGGAGAAGATATTTGCAAATGATATATCAGATAAAGGGCTGGTATCCAAAATCTATAAAGAACTTATCAAACTCAAAACCTAAAGAACAAATGATCCAATCAAGAAATGGGTAGAAGACATGAACAGACATTTTTCCAAAGACATCCAAATGGCCAACAGACACATGAAAAAGCTCTCAACATCGCTCAGCATCAGGGAAATCCAAATCAAAACCTCAATGAGATACCACCTCACACCAGTCAGAATGGCTAAAATTAACAAGTCAGGAAACGATAGATGTTGGTGAGGATGTGGAGAAAGGGGAACCCTCCTACACGGTTGGTGGGAATGCAAACTGGTGCAGCCACTCTGAAAAACAGTATGGAGGTTCCTCAAAAAGTTGAAAATAGAGCTACCCTATGACCCAGCAATTATACTACTGGCTATTTACTCCAAAGATACAAACGTAGGGATCCGAAGAGGTACAGGCACCCCTATGTTTATAGCAGCAATGTCCACAATAGCCAAACTATGGAAAGAGCCAAGATGTCCATCAACAGATGAATGGATAAAGAAGCTGTGGTGTATATATACAATGGAATATTATGCAGCCATCAAAAGGAATGAAATCTTGCCATTTGCAACGATGTGGATGGAACTGGAGGGTATTATTCTGAGCGAAATAAGTCAATCAGAGAAAGACATATATCATATGACCTCACTGATATGAGGAATTCTTAATCTCAGGAAACAAACTGAGGGTTGCTGGAGTGGTGGGGGTGGGAGGGATGGGGTGGTTGGGTGATAGACATTGGGGAGAGTATGTGCTATAGTGAGCACTGTGAATTGTTTAAGACTGTTAAATCATGAACCTGTACCTCTGAAATAAATAATACATTATATGTTAAAAACAAAAAAAGAAGGGGCGCCTGGGTGGCTCAGTCATTAAGAGTCTGCCTTCGGCTCAGGTCATGATCCCAGGGTCCTGGGATCGAGTCCCTCATCAGGCTCCCTGATCCACAGGAAGCCTGCTTCTCTCTCTCTCACTCCCCCTGCTTGTGTTTCCTCTCTCGCTGTGTCTCTCTCTGTCAAATAAATAAATAAAATCTTAAAAAAATAAATATTCACTTTAAAAAAAATTTAAAAAAAATAAAAAAAAAAGAAGAAGAAGATAGCAGGAAGGGAAAAATGAAGTGGGGGAAATCGGAGGGGGAGATGAACCATGAGAGACTATGGGCTCTGAGAAAGAAACTGAGGGTTCTAGAGGGAAGGGGGGTGGAGGGATGGGTTAGCCTGGTGATGGGTATTAAAGAGGGCACGTACTGAATGTACTGAATGGTGCACTGGGTGTTATACGCAAACAATGAATCATGGAACACTACATCAAAAACGAATGATGTAATATATGGTGATTAACATAACACAATAAAAAAAACCTCTAGATTTGAAGTAAACAAGAAAAAAAACAGCAAATTTAGAAACAATGACCCCCTTTTCATTTAAAAGAGCATTCTTTATAAAATCAGACTCATCTTGCTTCTTAAGCTGAGTTCTGCTATTGTGCTGGTTTTCAGATACATTAGTGCTTTGAGTATTACATATACATGAACCATCCTCAAATGACAATCTTGAAAGTAAAAGTTACCATTTTTTGCTCTTCAATTTTGCTGGTTGTGACTGGGCCTCTAGACAATATTTTTTTTCTAGAAATAACTATCCAATGATTTGATTATTAGATAACATTTTTTGGGCGATATTTGGGCAGTTCTCTCTTAATATATCGATGCCAGGAATCCTCCTTCTCCCTGACCTTAAACTGATGTTCACCTCTTATAGGAAACCCACTTAGAAAAACCAGGTAGAGTACCTGACTATAGTAATCAATTAGTGGGAAAAGAAAGTAAGCATAAAATCCTCATGTTTTAACCTCTTCTGTCTTTTACACCTTCAAATTTAACACTATCCTTACTTTTTTAATGTCTTTTTCATTTCTCTTCTTCTCCCAATACTTACCAAATCATTTTTTGTAGCTATTATGCAATGTCAGTTATAAAAAGAGCCATATTTACCTGTGTCATATTTACAAGCTATAAAATCAGTTTAACTCAATTCAACAAGTACTGTGTGTGTTCTTACCATATGCTTAACTGTTACATTCCCAGATAATCTGTCTATAAGTCCTCAGACTATATTAGGTTCCCTATTTCTAGCTACTTTAATTTGAGCAAAACTCAGAAAGGAATTCAATTAGATTTAACATTTACTGTACACCTCTTAAGCACAAATAATTATTTTACATGTTTTTTGCATGATATTCCATTTAAACCTCATAGCAATCCTTTAGAGATATATGATATTCATGGAAAATTGAAATGCACAGATACGCAGTAACTTATCCTAAGCTCATGAGTTTTCCACTAGAACATTTATTTAATAACTGCTAATAGCTGTTTTGTGTATTTTACTAAAAATAATAAATATTTTCACAAATCATAAACAGAAAGACCTGTCTCTTGTTAAAGACAAAACAAAACAAAAATAAATAAAACAGACATTTCTCCAAAGAAGACTTATAGTTGACCAACAGACATATGAAAAGATGGTCAACATCACTCATCATCAGGGAAATGGAAATCAAAACTACAATGAGAGATCGCCTCACATGGGTCAGAATGTTTAAAATCAAAAACACAAGAAAACAAGTGTTGGTGAGGATGTGGAGAAAAGGAACTCTCATGCACTATTGGGAATACAAGCCAGGACAGCCACTGTGTAAAACAGTACGGAGATTCCTCAAATGTTAAAAATAGAAGTACTCTACAATCTCATAATCATATGACTGGGTATTTAACCCAAAAATAGAAAACCACAAATTCAAAGGGATACATGCACCCTTATGTTTATTGCAGCATTATTTACAATAGTCAAGTATAGAAGTAGCCCAAGTGTCCATTGATAGATGGATGGATAAAGAGGATGTTTTACACACACACACACACACACATATTCATTCATAAAAAAACAATGATATTTTGCCATTTGCACAACATGGATGGAGCTAAGTGAAGTAAGTCAATCAGAGAAAGGCAAATACTGTATGATTTCACTCATACATTGAATTTAAGAAATAAAACAAATGAGCAAAGGAAAAAAAAGAGCAAGAGAAAGAGAGACAAACTAAGAAACAGACTCTTAACTATAGTGAACAAACTGATGGTTACCAGGAGGGAGGTGGTGGGGGGATGGGCAAAATAAGTAATTAAAGAGTACACTTAAAATGATGAGCACTGGGTACTGTATAGAATTGTTGAATCACTATATTGTACACCTGAAGCTAGTAGAACACCATATGTTAACTACACTGGAATTAAAATTAAAAAGTTTTAAAAAATAAAATAAATGAAATAAAACAAAAAGTGCTAGAGTAGCAGTTAGCTAGATATGAGCAGGAAAAAGAACTAGAGGACTGTTGAGAAAGAAATAACCAACCACCTACAGAACACAAACAGCTGGAGAAAACCCCAGGATACACACACACACTCTTCCCTATAACCGCTGCCCTAAAGTAACCTATAGTTTCATTAGAATACATTTACACTGGGGTTTTGAGCCCCATTGTATGTGTGTGGGGGGCTGCCATGACAGTTCTGGTAAGAACCATAGGGCCAAAAGCTTTCCCTCTCCACTTGAGGAGGAATCCTTGAGATGACTGGAGGCAACATCAGTCACAGACAGCCCTGACTATGTCCCTTAACTTATGCAAGTATAAAAAACAAAACCTCGATCTTGGGTGCAGCTGGAACCTCTGGGCCTGCCTGCTTTCCCACCTTAAGAGTGCACGTTCGTTTTGACCACTTCTTGGCCACACTCAAGAACCCAGGTTGAGGTACAGGACTTGCTGCTAACAAAAGAAACAAAACAGAGCCTTGATAGTAGTTAAAGCAGTAAAAGTAGATTTTAATCAGGAACTCTTGCAGTAGGGGGAAGGATACCTCAGTATAAAATGGGGCTCGATTCCGAATACAAAAAAGAAGAGTGGTGATTTATACCCAAGGGAGATTGAAGGGGTTAGTGGATGGAAAATTACCAAGGGACGAGGGCAATTCTTGCTATAAGCTGATCTAATAGGATTCTTCCTAAGGGCAGGCCACGGTGATCAGCTATTTATTACCTGGGGAATGATGAGGGATGAGAGATTTGGTCAGATATTGAGGGTGATCATATATCTAGGGTGGAGATTCTCTAAACAGATTAGCAAGATTCTTGCTAAAATTGGAATCTACAAGAACAGGGACAGAAGCCCAAGATTAATTAAACCCAATGCAGCAGAGGGCTCACAGGAGTCAGAATAAAGTTTGGTCAAGAAGAAACTCTGTTACCCTGAAAATCATTCATCCCTGGAAGGAAAATGTCTCATTATAATAATGTTCAAAATGGCTTCAGGAAATTTGTTTTATTACAATCTTAATGCTCCAGTCAATGAACAGCCCCCAAAGTCTCATTAATAATGGCAAAAATGTCTACACATTTATCTGACATTTACTTTCAGGTCAAAAGTCCATTTGGATCTTTCTAAGTGATGTACTAATAGACCATAGTCAGATCAATTTAACAGAGGGCTGGGATTAGACTCCTTTACAATTGTTTTTTCATTATATTTGGAAGAAACCTACAGGTAATACACTTGTATTTTCAACTCTGTGGTGAAATAAAGGGATCGAGGGAGTAAGCAGTGACTTTTTCACGAGGCAAAGGCTTCTTTTATTCTCCAGTGTAAACCTAATGAGAGAATTGCTTTCTGTGCAGTACAGTGAACTGAAGGTCATCATCAATTCTGTTTACCCCTGTTGCAAGTGACTCCACTGCTTGTAAATAATTCATGATACTATGTTATAAATAACATTTCATGTAAAAAAAAAAAAACATGCCTGGGTTTGCTAAGTGTTTCTTTAATCTTTAGAAGTATATTAACTCAAATAGCTTCCACCTTTGTATATAGCCTTAGTTTAGTCTCATAAAAATGGCTTTCTGAATCTTTACTGTGAAAAATATGGGATGCCTTATTGTTGAAGTATAGAGAACTTGTTGCATAAAGGTAAATTGGCAGGAATTCTGGCTTATTATTTTTAAGCTACCTCAAGGAGAGGCAATATAATACAAGGAATATTTATCTGAATAACAGGAATACTCAGGAGAGCCATGAAGAAATAGATTATAGGCTAAATTTCATAAAATAAAAATTTAGGCAGAAGCAAACCCCCACACTCCCCAAAAATCTTGGTATTTTTTTTCCTTTAAAAAATAAGCAAAAAGATTTTGAAAAAAAGTTTTACTTTGCCTTTTTTTTCCTATTAAAATGAACTTCTCAAGGGGTTTTTAAAATTTACAGAGTAAAACATTTTTCCATAAAAATCATTTCCACTTTTATTAGATAAATATAGCCACCAAATTCATAAATAATGAAGTAGAACATATAAATATTTTCATAGTTCAAAAATTACTTTGGAAAATCCTTCTAAAAATATTTTACAAAACATTCTGCTTTTTGGTATTCATTTCCCCGGTTCCTCTCAATTAAGCCTTACTTAAAACTTCATTATGGTTCAGAGTTACCTAGAAAAAAAAAAGGATATTTAAAGAAATAGTTGCATTTAACAGCACATGAACTTACGTGTTTTATTATATATTTTATTTTATAGTTTAGATGTGTAAATAGATGTCTCACAGTTTGTTAAAAGATTTGGCATTTCAAATATGTGCCTATCAAGAAACCAAGCTACTTTAATCTTTTTTTTAACATTTCTGTATGATCAGGGCTTTCTGAGGAAGTAAGCTGGGTTAAGGACTATTGAATGATAAACATTCCTTACAAGTTAGAAATTGTGTATTTCCCCAGAACCATTTGCTCTTTCTCCTTCTCTCCTGATGGCTACTGTCTAAGAAGCTCCTATATAAACTCCAAGATTGAGATGTCAGGGTTTTTTTGTTAGTTTGTTTTGTTTTTTCCCTGTGGTAAAGGAATTTACCCTCTACACATGTTAGCCCTGGTTCCCATGCCCCAACCCCCAAAGGTCAACATGGACTATCACTTCATTTATATATATATATATCTCCATAAATGTGTGTTTATACACACACACACACACACACACACACACTGTTGCTCATTACTGGCATATAGGAAAGCAATTGAATTTTGCATAATAACCTCATATCCTGCAACCTTGCCGGAACTGCTTATTAGCTTGAAGAAGCAAATAATGGATATATATTCCATGGTCATGGAAGGAAAGACTCAATATTGTCATGATGTCACTTCTTCCCATAGTTCTATAGATTCTAGCAATCATTGAAAATCTGAGCAAGTTACTTGTGGATATTGTGAAATTGATTATAAAGTTTACATGGAGAGGCAAAATCCAAAGTAGCCAACATAATATTGAAGAAGAACATATTTGAAGGAATGACACTAGTCAACTATTAGACTTACTATTGTAGAGTTGCAGTAATCATGACATAGTGGTTTTTTTGTTTGTTTCAAGTTTTTATTTAAATTCTAGTTAGTTAACATATAGTGTAATATTGGTTTCAGGAGTAGAATGTAGTGATTCATCACTTACATATAACACCCAGTGCTCATCACAAGTGCTCTCCTTAATACCCAGCACTCATTTAGCCCAACCTCCACCCACTTCCCTCCAGCAACCTTCAGTTTGTTCTCTATTGTTAATTCTCTTATGGTTTGCCTCTCCTTCTCTTTTTTTTCCTTCCTTCCACTATGTCCATCTGTTTTGTTTCTTAAATTCCACATATAGTGAAATCATATGGTATTTGTCTTCCTCTGACTGACTTATTTTGCTTAGCATAATACACTCCACAGTGGTATTTGAAAAGAATAAACAAATAAATAAATTGAACAGAATATAAAGCCCAGAAACAGGGTGCCTGGGTGGCTCAGTTGGTTAAGCAACTGCCTTCGGCTCAGGTCATGATCCTGGAGTCCTGGGATCGAGTCCCACATCGGGCTCCCTGCTCAGTGGGGGGTCTGCTTCTCCCTCTGACCCTCTTCCCTCTCGTGCTCTCTGTCTCTCATTCTCTCTCTCTCAAACAAATAAATAATAATAAAAATCTTAAAAAAAAAATAAAGCCCAGAAACAGACCCACAATAAATATAGTCAGCTGATCTTTGACAAAGAAACAAAGGCAATACAATGGAGAAAAAATAGTTTTTTCATCAAAGATGCTGGAGCAATGGATATCCTTATGCCAAAAAATGAATCTAGACAGGCTTTAAACCCTTTCCAAAACTTAACTCAAAATGGATCACAGAACTAATTTAAAACACAAAACTATAAACTCCTAGATGATAATGTAGGATAAAACCTAGATGACATTGGTTATGGAGTTGATTTTTAGATACATCACCAAAGTGCAATTTATAAATGAAATAACTGATAGACTAGACTTCATTAAAATTAAAAACTTATGATCTATGAAAGACATTGCCAAGAGAATGAGAAGTCAAGCTATAGACTGAAAGAAAGTATTTGAGAGACTCATGTAATAAAGGAATGTTATCCAAAATACACAAAGAACTCTTAAAACTCGGGAGTAAGAAAAAAAAATCTTAAAAAAAAATAAAGTAAAGACCTTAATAGACACCTCACTAAAGAAGATATACAAATGACAAATAGTATATTAATAGATATTCCGTTATATGTCATCAGGGAAATGCAACAATGAGAACTACTACATACCTATTAGAATGGCCAAAATCTGAAACACTGACCATATCATACTGATAAAGATGTGGAACAGGAATTTTCATGAATTTCTGGTGGGAATGGAAAATGTTACAGCCACTTTGGAAGACAGATTGGCAGTTTCTGAAAAAACTAAACATACCCTTACCATATGATCCAGCAACTATGCTCCTTTGTATTTACCTGAAGGAGTTGAAAACTTATGTCCATGCAGAAACCTGCACATGAATGTTTATAGCAACTTTATTTATAACTGCCAAAACTTGGAAGCAACCAAGATGTCTTTCAGTATGTGAATGGATATACAAATGGTGATACAGTAGGGCAATGGACTAGTATGCAGCACTAAAAAGAAATAAGCTATCAAGCCATAAAAATGACATGCAGGATCCTTAAATGCATATTACTAAGTGTAAAAAATCCAATCTGAAAAGTCTATATATTATAATTACATAGCATTCTGGAAAAGGTAAACTCTGGAGATGGTAAAAGATCAGTGGCTACCAAAAGTTTGAGGGATGGAGTTAGGGATGATAGGCAGATCACAGAGGAGTTTTAGGGCAATACTCTGCATGATACTATAATGGTGGATATGTGTAATTATAGGTATTTCCAAACTCATAGGATATATAACACTAAGAGTAATCATAATATAAACTATGAACTTGGGTGATTATGATGTATCAATGTAGATTTAAGAATTGTAACCAACGTACCACTCTCTTGGGGGATGTAGATAATGGAGGGATCTATGTATGTATGGTAGAAGGAGATATATAGGAAATCTCCATACCTTCCTCTCAATTGTGCTCTAACCCAAAACTCCTCTAGAAAAATAGTCTCAAAAAATAATTAAATTCTGAGATATTTTAGAACATGGATGAACTTTGAAAATGTTATAAGAAAAACACAAGAAAGAAAGAAAAAAGACTAGTCACAAAATTCCACATATTATATGATTCCATTTACATGAAAATCTCTATGTAGAGATAGTAGATTAGTGGTTGCTTAAGATTACAGGAAAGGCGGTTGAAAGTGTGATGGCTGAAGGTGATAAAGATTTTCTTTTTTTTAGGTAATAAAAATATTCTAAAATTGACTGTGGTGGTAATTGCACACATCTGTGAATATACTGAAAACCATTAATCATACTCTTTATTGGGATGTAAATTGACACAAAACATTGTGTAAGTTTAAGGTGTGAAACATGTTGATTTGATACACTTATATATTGCAATATGATTACCACCAGTGTTAATTAGCACCTGCATTACCTTACATAATTATCATTTCTTTTCGGTGGTGATAACATTTAAGATCAAGTCTCTTAGCAGTTTTCAAGTATATAATACATATTTTTTACTATAATCACAATGCTGTGCATTTGATCCCAGAATTTATTAATCTACAAAGTGCAAGTTTGTACCCTTTGATCACCATCTCCCCAATTTCCCCACATCCCAGCCCCTGGCAACCACCATTCTATTGTTTGGTTCTATGAATTTGAGTTTTTTAAATTCCACGTAAAAGTGAGATCATATGGTATTTTATCTTTCTCTGTCTGATTTACCTAACTTAGCATAATGACCTCAAAGTCTACCTATATTGTTCTGCAATTGGCAGGGTTTCCTTCTTTCTCATGACTAAATATTTACATATTTGGTGATGTTGAGCATCTTTTCATGTGCCTGTTGGTCATCTGTATGTCTTTTTTGGAAAATGTCTAATTAGTCCCTCTGCCTTTGTGTGAATTGTACACTGATTTCTGTCTTGATAAAATTGTTTTAAGAAATGGAAAGATACGGGAGCTTTTAGGATGTAAGAATATGCATATGTATCTGTGTCTCTCTGTATCTGTCTTACTCTCATCCACTCATTTACATTTATTTATATATCTATCTATCATCTACCTACATATCTATCATCTATCATCTATCTACCTACCTATTTCTTTATTATCTGTTTTAAATTTTAACTTTAAATACTTTGCCAGGCATTCTTTTTTTTTTCCGTATGGAGTATTTTATTCTCAGGACATATACATTAATATTAAATTTATTAAAATTTGGTCTTTTTATTTACTAGTGTTCGTTGCAATACCTAGCACTATGTAAAGCAGAATTTCATTAAAATTTATTAATCAGTAAGTAAAGAAAATTATTATTAGCAATATTTAATGCAGTCCAGTAATTGGCATTGAAGGTAAAATGGGCTACAACAAATGAAATACCCTTGAAAATGCTATTGTATTTTTATGTGCTTCTCAATTATTAAATATATTTTTATGCTTATGAATTGCTTATTTAATCATCATGAATTGTCATTATTTAGTCTTTCTTATGTGTTTTGTTGGCTTGATTAAACACTACAGAAAAATTAGTTTTGTGAACTCTTACAGGTTGCTGTGTCTGTGTGCAAGTGTAAATTTTGTGAAAAATTTGAATGAAACTACCAGCTTAAGAATAAACAGAAAGCCACAACTGGAACTATATTTCTTAGATACCATTTCACATTAAAAAAAATCATCTTGTTGTTAATGAGAATTAGCAAATAAAATTAATACCTATGGTGCATGAAGCAAAGGCCTTTAAGTTATAGTAGATATACAGTATACAGAAATATAGTGTAATACATAGTATATATCTCTGTATACATAGTATATAGAGAGATACAGAGAAGGCCTGGATAAAATCCTGTCACTGCTAGTTCTTAATGATATGACCTTAGGAAACTGACTTATTTTTGTGTATGAAATGAGAATAGGTTTATAGAATGAAATTCAACCAGATTTCATACATAAACACTTTGTAAACTGCCTTCTAAAAGTTAAGTAATGAATATTATTACAGGGATATAAATACATGTGACATTTATAAAGAAAATACAATTATTTATATACACACATACACTACATATTTATACATTTGCCTATTATAGGCAAATGCCTCTATTTTACATAAGGTATGTGTACTGGTATTTTCTCTTTTTAATAATTATTAATGAATCATTTTCAGATTTAAAGAGTTGTATATTTACCTTTTATCACATACTAATTGACAGCTTTTTAAAATTGTTATCGATACTTTTTGACATGTACATGACTGGATGTTATGTAGTTGGACAAACTTTATGAAATATTGAAACAGTGTATATTTGCTTTTATGCAAAATTCTAACAACCTATTTTTAAGATGTAACCATGAGTAAAATGTGATTGTATGTAGAAATTATATCATCTGTCCTCATTACACTATTGGTTTCCTCTTAAAGAAAGTAAGCAGGCTAGAACTTCCTTGTCTATTTGGAATATATGTATTAAATATTTATCATTTAATATATTTCAGGTAGAATTATATTTTCATATATTATTCATTTTGTATTTCATTTCTCTGCAATTACTGAATTTCTGAATAGTCCTTTTTTCATCTGACTGGAATAAAATATTTATTTTATTTTTTTAAAGATTTTATTTATTTGACAGAGAGAGACACAGTGAGAAAGGGAACACAAGCAGGGGGAGTGGGAGAGGGAGAAGCAGGCTTCCCACTGCACAGGGAGCCCGATGCGGGGCTTGATCCCAGGACCCTGGGACCAGGACCTGAGCCGCAGGCTGACACTTAACGACTGAGCCACCCAGGTGCCCCGGAATAAAATATTTAATCACAAATGCATTTTATTGTGTAATATGTATCTAGGAGAATTTATAATCCACATTTTTATTATTGACTTCCTAATAAGCCTTTTTGCTTTCAGAATGTTTTCCTTTAATTGCATCATTCTGTCTTTTATTTCATATTTACAATCAACCAGGTTTTATTTTTAAGCACCACCCATTTTATTTCAAATGTGTGCATTATTTTAAGGTAATTTTGGTAAAAATCTGAGAATTTGTATTTCCCCTACAATACTTATTTTACTTAAATACATAAACAACTTTTTAAAAATTATATATTTTAAGTTTTTTCCAAATATTCTGGTGATTTGGAAAGAATAAAATTATATTTTCAAAATAACATAATAAAATTAATAACCTATACAACAGTATTGCCTACAAAAGGATCGTGCAAGCTCAGTCAGCTATACATAATTTGGGTGAATGTTTGTTCTCTAAATAATTTCTGTAAAAATAGAATAATTCTCAGTTACCCAAAAAACCCATAGAAAAATATATAAAAACACACAAAATGTTTTTAAACACAAGTTCCCACATAAAGTTATGACTTATACATTTAGTCATTTAATTATCCTTGTTGATCTAAAAGGTAGGTATATTCAATCACTGCAAGCAACAGACAGACATATCTAAAAGTTACATAGCCTGGAGTTATTTAATACACATGAATTGAAATCTGCCTTCATGTTTTAAATTAAAATTATTTTGATGAAAAAACTGGCACAGAAATTTGTTTACTTTTTTCGTTCAACTAATACATTAAATAATATTAATACCTTAGTATTGGTATTATTGATTTCAAATGGCAATAAGCTAATATCTTCAAGATCTATTTGTCCCAAAGGAGAATATTTAGTACTTATTGAAGGATAACCTCCTGGTAACGAGCAGAAATATTTTCTTGTATTCAGAAGATAAGGTCTAATAATGATAGGGCTGTACCTCAGAAAAGCAATGAGAGATAGGAGACAAGATGAAAGGTATATGCAAAGCTTCAATTTTTTCCCTCTAATTTTAGTGCTTTAATGCTGATCCTCAAGGAAATTGTCATATCTCATTAAGGAGTATTAGTGAAGGTGTATCAAAAAACAGTGTAATTGGGAAAACATTTGAGTGACCCTTTGACATTTAAAAACATTCTAATTTGGTACAGGATGTCGGGAAACCTTGGATCTAGTCATGTTTTGCCCCTAATTATCTGTTAGAAGAGTTTGACTTGTGATTTTTTTTTTTTCCTCTGACATATTCTTCTATTCCGTTTCTTAATTGCAGGCTGCAATGCACTAGGACAAAGTGCATCACAAAGCTAGTATCTGTCACAGGAACTAGAGAATGGAGATTACTTTGCTGGTAGAATTGTGAGATATGGGAACAGGATCAAAGTAAAGAAGATTTTCCTAAACATGGTTAAGTCAAAATGCTCACTGATGTTTTATTCAGACAAAATTGCTTTCTAGCTTCCCTAAGAACATCTCTTTCACAGTTGCTGACACCTTCTAGTGGTGAAAATCCATGAAGATCACGTATCTGTCCCATGAGTCAACCAACTAACCCCTCTTTTATTTATTTATTTATTTATCTATTTATTTATTTATTTATTATTATTATTTATTATTTATTTATTTAACTGTATATTTATTATTTAGCATGGAACCTGCAATTTTATTTTATTTTTATTTATTTTTAATTTTTAAAAATTAAAAAAATATTATGTTCAGTTAGTCAACATATAGTACATCATTTTAAATGACAAACTAATGAATTTCTGTGAAAGAAATGATTCAGAAATATATTTGTAATCTGCCTTTTTCGCTTTTATTTCATAATAAGATAAAAGTCAAATCAAGAGTCTTGAAAATATTGGCAACTTCTCAATAAGAAATATTGCCCTGCCTAATTAACTCTGGATAAGAAATAGTATGAAATCCTCACACTGACGAATTATAATGTAGGTAGAGATGCTGAATTCTATGAGTGCATGAATGAGAAAAACACCATGTAATTTAGTTGAGGAATCTTCAATAAATATTAAATAACTGGAATTTTACATATGCTTATCTAGGTACCAAATATCTGAATTATCTACATGTGAATTGGAATTCTACTTAACTAATATTTATGAGAATAAATGACAATAGTATCCTCATATAAGGGCTCAAAATCTGACATATTGTGATAATTTTAGAGTCTTCTAAGCTATTCTTATGTATTCTTTACTGTTAAAGATCTCTCGTGAACATTCAGATGTGTACATTCAGATAAATATTACAATGATAGGATAAAATTTTTAATTTTGAATGATTGCTTATAATATCTAAATTTAGATATCATTAATTCATTGGTCATATTATATTCCAAATATTAAAACTTTGCAGCAAATATATGTAGGCTAACCTAAAGAACTTATAAAGTAGAAAAACATGCCACACAAAATCCTGAAGAGATAATATTTTGCATATTATGTTTCTTTTATTGAGTAACTTGTTTGTTAATGATTTAGCTACATATGCTGCATTCTGGGTAAAACAATGGGTTTGCATTTTACTGACCAAAATGTAACTGAATATTATGGCAAGCACTCTGAGACCTTTTTTTTTTTTTTTAATAAATCAAGAAAGAATACTCTGTTCAGATTTACTATATTTGTTTGAATAAAAGCTTAAAATAATTTTTACTCAAAACTCTTTATTAATATAATTTAAATAAGTACTAGGTAAATTTAACTATTACTGACTTAAATTTAACTATGATATTATATATTATAATATCATTTATTTTTATTTATAATTTATCATTTATATTTGGTCCTATAGTGAATTTCAGGCGAGCTGGTATCAGTTATTTATTTATTTATTTATTTATTTATTTATTTATTTATTTATTTATTTAGAGTCCTATCAGTTCTATTTGACAAATCATAAATAAGCTTTTTGCTTGCTAATTTCTACTTTGTATCACATAAACATGAATTACAAGGTATTGAATCAACATCCAAATACAATCCCTTCATTTTCATTGTTTGATGGTTGCCTAAAATTTCTTTTAGTCTACATATTCCTTTTTTCTCTTTGTTTCTTTCTTTCTCTTTTTTAAAACTCCTTGTATTTATTTGCTTGAAAAACCTGAATATTTCCAGATTTGATTTTGCATGGTGAATCACTGTGGTATAGTTGTAGTTGTAAATTAAAAGTCATATCAAGGGGTGCTTGAGTGGCTCAGTCGGTTAAGCATAGGCCTTCATCTCAGGTCATGATCTCTGGGTCATGGGATCAAGAGCCACATCTGGCTCCCTGCTCAGCTTCTCCCTCTCCCTCTGCCCCTGCCCCTGCCTCTCCCTCTGCCCCTGCCCCTGCCTCTCCCTCCGCTCATGCTCACTCTCTCTCTCTCAAATAAATAAAATCTTAAAAAAATAAAAGTCATATCAAAACCTTCAAGAGATTTCTGACTGTGTTTCTTTTTATGGGGGAGGGAGACAAGAAAACACTGTACCATCATCATATGCAATTTCAGGATTTTTTGTTTTTAGCTCATTTTAATAGTAGGTTATAGTTTTCATTTGTTTTCTGGCAATGCATATGTTAAGAACTTTTATTATTCATAAGGATGTTGTGCTCCATATCTTTTTTGTATGTAAATCAACTTCAATTTCTTTTTCTCTCATTTACTACTTGAAATTAAGTTTCTTAAATTTTAATAAGGTTGATATAGCTCTTCTAGAATCCCAGCTGTAAAACTTTCTCTTTCCTTTATTTCATCATTGTCCTAAATATGGCCTTTCCCCTTCTGAAATGTGCCTTCTTTGCACCACTTCCCCATTTTAATTCTGACTTTTTCTTTTTACCTTGCTTTTCAAAAAGCAAGTAGAAAAGAGCAAAGTGTTACATGTTTACAGATAAAAATACATACTAAGCAGAAAAAAGAGACCAAACAATTCTAGATTTCTTGTCCTTGCAAAAGTGCATAGGACTTATCAGGTAAATACTAAATGAATATGCCTGGTTAATGATGTTTAAAAGTATAACCAGAAGAATTCAACATGCAAGAAAACTAAAAGAATTAAAATAATGAGACAGATATATAAAGGTAGAATTGATATTCTAAAATGAAATACATTTACTCTAAAATTAAAATTTAAGTTAGGCAAGAAGGAGCAAATTAAATAATTGGAAAACAGATATAAAGACATTTTATAGAATGTAACACACAGAGGATTAAAAACTAGAAAATATGAAAAAAGAAATTAAGAAATAAAAGCTAGCAGAAGAAGTAGAATTCATACTTCTAACTGGAGTTCGAGAATGAAATGATAGAGGAAATAATGATAAATGCTTAACAAGATAATTATTGAATGTTGTTCAGAATTAACCAATGCAATGCACTTTTAAACAAAGTAAATATACTAAATCCCAAACAAATGATAGATAGATGATAAACGGATATGAAGGAAGTGTTACCGGTGGGAGAGTCTGTGTATTGTGAATGGAAGTCTCAGTTCCCGGATTCCCCATGAAAGATTTACGTGGGGATCCATGCTCGAAGAGACACCCAGAAGGAAAACAGCAAATACAGAAACAGTTTATTAAGGACAGTTCACTCTCAAAATGGGAGAATGAGCAGGTAGCAACTGTCCCGGGGTTAGCAGAGTCTTTTCCTTTTACGTTTGCATAGGTTATGGATCATAGCTAGGGTGGCCTCCATCTGACTAAGGTTGTTTTCAGTCATCTAAGGGACTCCTCCTACCAGTTGGGAGAGGCGGTTTTTGGCCCTACAAGGTTCTTGCCGGAACTGTCATGGCCTTCTTCCCCCACTGTGGGGGAAGTTTGTGTCATGTTTATGGCAAATATACATATATGGCAATATTTGGTTATATTTGCCAACTGAGAAACTCACTTTGTAAGTGATACAGATTTTTAAGTCTATAAGCTATGTTGTTTATTCTAAAGTCAAAAGCATTTATGAAAAAAATGACATTTATGTTTTAAAAGGAGCCATGTTGAAAACTTGAGTTTAATTTATGCTAAGCATGACCAAATGGAAAGGGCTGGCTGTCTGTTTTGGAGGGTTTAAGATTTTATGTATATGTACATTGACAAATATCGATACCAGAATTTGACCTTAATTCAAAATTTCTGAAAGATTGTCTTGAGTATCACTATTTTGTGTTGCCTTACAGAAAAAGAGTCAAATACATTTGGAAACATATAGCTAATACGTGCAGCCACTCATGTTGTATACTCATATTTGTAGGTTTTCTTTTTAATACATAGTTATTACAGTATTATTGACTATATTCTCCTTGCTATACTTTTCAACCCTGTGACTTTATTTACTGGAAGTTTGCACCTTTTAATCTCCTTCACCTATTTCACCCATCGCCTCACTTCCCTCCCCTCTGGAAACCACCAACTTATTCTCTTTATTTGAATCTATTTCTGTTTTGTTGCTGTTGTTATTGTTCATTTTTAGAGTCCATATGTAAGTAAAATAATATGGTACTGGTCTTTCCCTGTCTGACTTACTACACTAGGCATAATTTAAATCTATCCATGTTGCAAATGGTAAGATCACTTTTTATAGCTACACAATATCTCATTGTGTATATGTGTGTGTGTGTGTGTATACACAGACCATATCTTCTTTGTCCATTTATGTATTAATAGACACTTGGGTTGCTTCCAAATCTTAGCTATTGTAAATAATGTTGTAATAAACACAGGGTGCACACATCTTTTTGAATTAGTGTTTTCATTTTCTTTGGATGAATATCCAGTAGTGGAATTACTGGACCATATGGTATTTTTATTTTTTAATTTTTTGAGGAATCTCCACACTGTTTACCACAGTGGCTGCAACAATTTATCTTCCCCCAAACAGCACGTAAGTGTTTATTTTTCTTCACGTTCTCGTCAACACTTGTTATTACTTGTCTTTTTGACTCAAGCCATTCTGGCTATTCAGGTTTTCTGCCCTTTCTTTCAATTGGCTTTTTTGCTGATAAGTTGTGGAAGTTCTTTATGCATTTTGGATATTAACTCCTTATTGGATATATCATTTGCACATATCTTCTTCAAACAAAAAGGTTGACTTTGTTTTGTTGATGTTTTCCTTTGATGTGCAGTCTTTTCAGTTTGGTGTAGTCCCAATTATTTATTTTTGCTTTTGTTTCTCTTGCCTGAGAAGACATATCTAGAAAAATGTTGCTAAAGCTCATGTGAAAGAGATTACTGCCTATGTTTACTTCTAGGAGTTTTATGGTTTCAGATCTCACACTTAGGTCTTTAATCCATTTTGAATTTATTTTTGTGTACGGTGTAAGAAAGTGGTCCAGTTTCATGCTTTTGCATGTAGCTGTCTAGTTTCCCCAGCACTATTTATTGAAGAGACTGTCTTTTCACTATTGTATATTCTTGCTTCCTTTGTTGTAGATTAATTGGCCATATAAACGTGGGTTTATTTTTGTACTTTCTATTCTGTGCCATTAATCTATGTGTCTATTTTTATGACAGTTCTGTGCTGTTTAGATTGCTACAGCTTTGTATTATATTATAGTTTTGAAACCTACACTAAACCTCTAGCCTTGTTCTTCTTTCTGAAGATTGTTTTGACTATTCAGGGATTTTTGTGGTAACACATTTATTTTTATATAAATTGCAATCTCTGGGGTTGCAAAGTATGGTGGATCTGGTTAAATACTACATATGTCTCCCTTTAGCTTATTGAAGGCTTTAGGAAGGCCTATAGTAACCAATTTAATTTTGTATATTTGATCACACAGCTTTCTTTTTTCTGATATCTCATCTCTTGTGTTGAAGAGGCTAGTTCTCTGTAGAACATCAGGAAATACTTATTATATTAGATATATTATTCTTGAGGTACAGAATTGTCTACACCATAGAAGGCTATATTCATTTTAATCTACTGAGCAGATAATTTCACCAGAATCATTATTCTGTATTTTTCACCAAGTAGTGGTATATAATGTTTATAGAGCACTTACAATATACTAATCACTATCCTAGTGCTTTGCATTAAGTACCTCTTTTAATCAGCATAATAAATTAAATGATAGATGTTACTGTTACTCTCATTTTATTTATGAAAAAAAAGTAACACATGAAACAGTTAGGTGATTTGCCAAAATTTGACACAGCTAGACCATGGCAGAGTTAAAGTATAAATCTCAATTATTTTACTATTGCACATGGGACTTAATCCATTTGCCTTATGCCCAAACCTTTGGTTCTTACCATGGCCATACAGTATTTCTTTTACAAGAGGTCATGGATGACCAAAAAGGACAAGAGGCATGCCCTGAAATCCCATTTGTCCTGCATAAGGAGTCAATCAGTTTTTAAAGGCTTTTAGTAGAAGATTTTTCTATTATCCCCACCTAAATGGTTTTTCTTGTTTTTACTTTATTCATTGTGCATTTTTAGTTTAATTACATTTAAAACATATTTGAATAAGCTTCACATTTTAGGATAGTTTTAGATAAATGGAGGATGACAAAGATAGTTCAGAGAGTTCCTGTATCCTTCATATTGTTTCACCTATTGTTAACATTTTACATTGCTATGGTACATTTGTCACATAATGGAAATCTAGCGATACAATGTTACTATTTCATACTTTATTCAGATTTCCTCAGCTTTACCTAATACCCCTTTCTGTTTCAGGATCACATCAAAAAAACTATTACATTTACAGAAGGGAGGGGGGTAGCCAGGTGATGGGCATTAAGGAGGGCACGTGTTGTGATGAGTACTGTGTATTATACACAACTAATGAATTGTTGAACACTGCATCAAAAACTAATAATGTATTATATGTTGGATAACTGAACATAATAAAAAAGAATACTATTACATTTAGTAGTCCTATCTCCTTAGACTCTTCTTGGCTATGGCAGCTTCTCAATCTTTCCTTGTTTTTAATGACTTTGCCAGTTTTGAGGAGTACTGGTCAGATATACTTTAGAATATCCCCCAATTCTGTTTTTCCTGATGTTTTCCATGGGTTTATGGATTTGGGAAAAGAAGACCACAGAGGTAAAGTGTGATAGATTCTTTCATAATAGGATATTTATTCATTCCTATTTGATGTTCTTTGGTTATGGTAAATAAGTACAATGTACAAATCTATCCAGAACTTTAGTCAGATTCAGATATATTATGATTATCATTGACTGAGAAACTTAGTATCATTTCTGTCCATGTACATAATTATTTTCAAAATAAGAGAAAGTAAAAAAAAATCATTATATATATTTTTCAAACCCTAATAATACCTCTGACAAATCAATTTTTTTAGGAGTGTTCTAGTGGTTGTAGCTAGAGATAAACTGATCAATGATCACACAATGGGAGTAATGGGGATAATATTTTATAGGTACAACACATTCAGGGACGGTAGACCAGGTGGAGAAATTTGATTTTATGTGGCAATCACCTGACAGGATAGAATCTTAGTAAATTAGTTTAAACTCAAAACATATTGAGTAGATGGAGTGAAGAAAAACTATTATGGAGAATAGGCTGGAGAACTCCTCAGTGCAAAATTTTCAAGAATAGAACAATAGTCAATATTAAAAAAGAACACAATGAAACTGTATTATTCTCGTCAACTTCTAACTCACATCAAGATGTCTTAATTAGATGATTTTTCAGTTCAACCATAATGTATCATTTTCTGTTTGTAATATTAAGTTAAGCCCTCCAAGATACTTACTTTCTCTTCTAGACCAACTTTTATTTCTAGAAACAATTCTATAAGTTATGTTCATATTTATTCATATATCACATTCAATAATTTTTCACTTCCTTAAAAGAAAACAGGTGTTTAAATATGAATGACTTCTGTAATATATGTCTTCTTAGATATATGCTTATCTTTCTTTTTAAATGCATTTTTCTCATAATTTAAGGATGATATACCAACATATACACAAAGAAAGACAGATTTTTTCTTTGAGTTTTACATTATTAATTAGAAGACAAACAACAAAGAAGATCATTTTATAAAGACATAACTTCAAATGGCTACAGTAATGACATAAGATAAAATCAAGAGTTGGACACTTAACCAACTAAGCCACCCAGGCACGCCAATAGAAGAAATTTTAAAGCAGACTGAAGAATTTGAACTAACATCATGAAATATAATTTGAACTTTTGATTACATCACATATTAAGTAGGTAAAGTTGAAGAATAGCATTTTATATATCATAAACAGATACAGCTATTCTCACAAAGATAGTATTTCCCAAGAACTGATCAATATAATGATTGCCAAAGATACTCTTTTAATTACTTCTGTTGTAATTCTAACTAATATTCTTTCTGATGTTGTCATTGATTTGTCAATATTAAACACTATATTTATCACTGGACTACCTGGCACCCATTTTTATTTTGAGGTAGAACAATTATATCTTATTTTTGCAATATATTTTATGTTACTCAATTGATGAATGAAATATCCTCTTGACACTCCCTGAGTATCTTCATTTAGGTTTTTTCAATTTTGTAATCTTTAATTTTTTTTAAAGATTTTATTTATTTATACGACAGAGAGACACAGCGAGAGAGGGAACACAAGCAGGGGGAGCGGGAGAGGGAGAAGCAGGCTTCCTGCAGAGCAGGGAGCCCGATGCAGGGCTCGATCCCAGGACCCTGGGACCATGACCTGAGCCGAAGGCAGACGCGTAACGACTGAGCCACCCAGGTGCCCCTGTAATCTTTAATTTTTTAATGTTTCTTAATTGCCTATTCTCTGGTCGGTTTATTGTTATTATTTTTCATTTTGGCATTTCTTTTTTATGCTTATTTTTTCTTGAATGCTCGATCTTATTAAAATTTCAAGAAATTGAAAGTTGTGTGATTTTACTTTGCTACAACATATTCGAATTAATAGTTTTAGATTTTTTAGATATTTATTAAGAGAGTACTTCTAGTTTCTCACAGAGGCTTATGCTACCTGCCTAGATAGGTGAAGGTAATTGATTAAGTGGTAGAGTTGTGTATTTTCAGGCTATTGATTCATCTAGTTTTTGGTAGTCTTGTCCTAGTCACCCACTTTTCCCTCCCTAACTAAACTTAACATAATTGTTTTGTCATCATGCAGGTGAACTATCATCCCCTTCTAAGGATTTTTATGGAAAAATCAGGGCTGCAATTTTTCCACTTCCATAATCCCAAAATACAATCCTATAAATGTTCTGTCTTACAGAAATTTTTGTAAACTCTACATAGTTGGAAACTTCTAAGAATAACTTCCAAGGGTAAGATACTAATTTTCTTCCTTTTTTTTTTTTTTTTAGCCCTGGTTAATTGTAAAAGGGGGACTTTAAATATCTATGAATTGTACGATGAAATCTGTGTGTGTGCGTGTGTGTGTATGCATCTGGGATATCTGACAGTTCAATTGGAAGGAACAACTGTAACATTTTACCCAGTGCTACTCAGAGACTACTAATTGAGACATATTTGTATTTCTAAATGTATCTCTACTTAACATAAGTCATTTCTGCAATTTACCTTTAAATTTACTTCTATGAAATAATAAGTATAAAATATACAGAAGATGCTGGAGAGGTCTATTTCCTTAATATAAAGAAAAAAATAAACCTTTCTTTTTTCTTTCTTTTCTTTTCTTTTTTTCTTTTTTCTTTTTCTTTTTTTTTTTTTTTTACAATTTTTACATCTACACACATACAAAAGAATGTTTGCAGGGAGGAGGGAAGCAAATTGTTTTTCGTTGACCCAAACTTGATCTTTTGTCAGCAATCTCACTGTGGTTTTCAAAAGTGAATTGTTACCTTCTAGAACATTATATTTCAAAATATTTCAACTGGTTGTTTTTTTACTTTCACTTCAGAAAAATGTATGACCCAACTGACAGTAATAAAATAAAATCTGTAAAAAGATCAGTGCCTATTTGATCTTAAGCAAAGATTATATTAACTGAATAGTGACTTGGTTCACTGGGAGATACAATTTATCATTCCTCTTGAAAAGTTAAAAGCAGGAAACTATATATAAATGTGAACAAAGAAATATTTCGTTGGAAATTCATAACAAAATTGAACTCTTCGCCTTTGCACTTGTTCTCAGAGAAGAAAGAATGATGTGATACATTTAATGTCAGCAGAGTTAAAAAAAGTCATTCTTGGACTAAACATAAAAGATTTGAATATTTCTTGTCTGCTCATGTCATGAGAAAAAGTCAAAATAATCTATTCTCCTGAATAAGAAAATATTTTTAATTATGAATTCTGAATATTCTACTTGGATTTTAAATAGGGGTGTGCTGGCAAAAGTTCAAAAACAGGCTTTCCCTGTAGAGGTGGAAAGAAACTATGATTTTAGTATTTGTCAATTTTCATGATGAAAATACTCTGGCTTATTTTAACCTGCCTATATGTCCTCACTAAATGAAAATGAAGAAGAGATACTAGAAACTGTCTCCTGCACACCACTACTCTAAGTTAGTTATGGTGAAATGTAAAACTGTTTAAGATTATGCTCTTAGTCAGATTTTCCTAATGGAATAGACTTGAAATACTAGGTCTTTGTGGCATGTAGTAATCATTAAGCATACATGGATCATCCTTTTCTATGTTTGTATTATGCTTATATAATCTCTTCTGAAAATAACGATTATGTTGTTAGAGATCAATATGTATTGCTTTCAAATATATAATTGATAGTTCTTAACCGTTACTTAGTTTTGTGAGCAGCCTGCTTCGTCATCATAAAATGACTTAAAAGCAGGTTAATAAGTATATCACACTTTTACTTGGATTTAATATAAGGTTGTCCTCTTTCATGTTTATCACAGATCTGGGAATGTGGTTAGTGGTCAACTACATTCTACTGCAATTTTCCTAAATAAATGGAGGGTTTGAATTCTGCCTCTTGAGAATATTTTGAAAAATTTATTTATTTAAGTTTACTGAGAGCTTTTTTTCTCAGCATTTTACCTTATTTCCAAAAGAATCTTATTTACTTATTACCAACATGATACTATATGTCCTTCAGGGTCATTATAGGTGTTTTTGCTATGAAATGTATTTGGAAAATAGAATGAAAATAACCATTTTTCAGTAGAGTAGAGGAAAGAGAATATCTTCCCAATTTCTATCTTTTGTGTCTTTGGGATTCTAGTGTCTTATGTTTGTTTGTTTTCTTTTAGTGTGTGTGTGTGTGAGTGCGTGTGTGTCTGTATGTGATGTGTTCAAGTTGACTCAAGAGCTATGTGGAGAATTCCAGTAATTTATCAAATCTATGAATCTGAAACCCTATTTATCTATCTATTGGTAACTGGATATAAGGCAAAATATTGAATATTAGTGTGATAATTGTAAATAATATGCAGAGTAATTAGAGTTTTCAAAGAAAAAAAGTATTTTGAAAAAGAAATTGTATTTACAGTTTGAAAAAGAGAGTTTGAACTATTACAGTCATTAGAAAGTAGGCAATCCTGGTGAAAATTTCATTACTCCAAACATCAAGAACATATAATCTTAAAAGTTTACTGAAAGATAAAAAGAAGATAATGTACAAATGAATAGGAAACATCAGAAACAGCAATTATTCACAGAGACTCCCCCCACCAAAATTGCTAGAACTGAAAGGAATTCAGCAAAGTCATTGGATATAAAATCAACACACAGAAGTCAGTTGCATTTCTGTACACTAACAACGAAGCAGAAAGAGAAATCAAGGAATTGATCTCATTTAAAGTTGCACCAAAACCCATTAGATCCCCAGGAATAAATCTAACCAAAGAGGTAAAAGATCTGTACTATGAAAACTAGAATACTTATGAAAGAAACTGAGGAAGACACAAAGAAATGGAAAAACATTCCATATCATGGACTGGAAGAAAAAATATTAGTTAAAATGTCTATGCTACCCAGAACAATCTACACATTCAATGCAATCCTGATCAAAATACCATCAGCATTTTTCACAGAGCTAGAGCAGACAATCCTAAAATTTGTATTGAACCAGAAAAGACCCCGGATAGCCAAAGTTATGTTAAAAAAGAAAACCAAAGCTGGAGGCATCACAATTCCAGACTTCAAGCTCTATTACCAACCTGTAATCATCAAGACAGCATGGTACTGGCACTAAAACAGACACACAGATCAATGGAACAGAATAGAAAACCCAGAAATGGACCGTCAAGTCTATGGTCAACTAATCTTCAACAAAGCAGGAAAGAATATCCAATGGAAAAAAGTCTCTTCAACAAATGGTGTTGGGAAAATTGGACAGCCACATGCAGAAGAATGAAACTGGACCACTTTCTTATGCCATACAGAAAAATAAACTCAAAATGGATGAAAGACCCAATTGTGAGACAGGAATCCATCAAAATCCTCGAGGAGAACACAGGCAGCAACCTCTTTGACCTTGGCATCAGCAACTTCTTGCTAGATACATCTCCAAAGGCAAGAGAAACAAAAGCAAAAATGAACTATTGGGACTTTATCAGCATTAAAAAGCCTTTGCGCATCAAAGGAAACAATCAACAAAACTAAAAGTCAACCTTGGTAATGGGAGAAGATACTCACAAATGACATACTGGATAAAGGGCTAGTATCCAAAATCTATAAAGAATTTATCAAATTCAACACCCAAAGTGCTACTCACACTTTGCTTGAAAGCATTCCAAGTCTATGCATAGACGATATTGCTATAAATCAAAGGAGGAAAATCCATAGCAAAGTAGTTACACACAATCAAAAGTAATGAATATATAGTGACTGATAAATATATCTATGGAATGACATGTAAAAATTAGGTCAAGTAGCATCTAAAGAACTTTAGGGTAATTATGAATATACCTAGGTTTCAAACTGCCATAAACTAAAAACAAATTTTAAGAGAACATTTCAATATATTACATAAATTATTTATGGAATGAAAAATGAGTATTGTCATAGATCATTTCATGAGTATGCAGTATTTTATGTCATTTCTGGAATAAACAACACACAGGAGCCCTCCCATCAAAGTATTAAAAGAGAGCTCCATCTTGTATTTTGTACATGTTTCACTAACTCAGACAACTACATGCAATATCATAGCGGTGACATTCTTTGGAATCTGATCATTACTGGTGTACTGCAGATCATACTTAGTACACTACAACAAATATTATGTCCTTAAAAACATAAAGACCTTGGGGTCCCTGGGTGGCTTAGTCAGTTAAGCGGTCGACTCTTGGTTTCATCTCAGGTCATGATATCAGGGTCAAGGGATCGAGTCCCACCTCGGGCTCTGTGGTCAGCGGGAGTCTGCTTCAGGATTCTCTCTTTCCCTCTCCCTTTGCCCCTCTGCCTGCTTGCACGTGCTCTCTCTCTCTTAAATAAATAAATAAATCTTAATAAATAAATAAATAAATAAATAAATAAATAAATAAATACATCATTATATAGTAAGTAAATACCTATCCATATGCCTTATATATTATATCTACAGAAAGCTAACTGAACAGAAATACAAAAATTTAGGCAATCAGATCACAGTCTTGTTTCCACACAAGAAGTGAAAAACAAAGAGGGTGAAATAGCTCCTGAATTTCATCTTAAGTGATAGTTTGGCTCACAGTGTTTTTATGGTGGGAACCACATATCTCCACTATAAGTAGATAGAGAGTAGCTCAGAGAGAAAATGAATTATTGACAAACAGAGTGTCACTGAAAATCATTTCAAATGCTATCTTTGTCATATTTTCTATAGGATAATTTAGCTTGCTCAGTGGCAATTTGCCATATCTTGACACTCTGGCTCAGCAAAAGCACTTGACTCTGGAATTGGCAGTTGATTCCAACTTCTAACTTCTAAACACTCCCAGACAAGCTTCACCTTCATTGTAGTCGTTTAGATACAATTGCAAAAACACTATCCACAGCCTCCATTCCAACTCCTCCATACCCTTCCCTACATTGCTGTTTCCCTCATCACTCCTCCATTGCTTGGCCCCATTTTCTCCCCTTTTGTGTTCTCATACAAAAAATGGTAACTACTTTGTGGAGTTCTTCAACGTGGGTTACCCCAGTGATAAAATTCTGATAGATAATCCTCTAACACCTATGTAACTAAATCCCTATTTTGAATTCCCATTCTTGAAAGACATAATTTGTTTATATATATATATATATATATAAATATGTAATTTATATATAATATATAATAGTGTATATATACCTTTTTCCTGGTTGACATACAAACTTTACATTTCATTTCTCCTAAACTAGTCTATGAAAAAATGTCCTTTTAATTTTCTGATACAAACTCTTTTAAATCGATGAACAAATTTTCTAACAGCTAAAATTAATTTTGGTCATTTCCTTAGAGCTTTCTATTTTTTTTTTTAAATAAAATCTTTTTTTTTTTAAAGATTTTATTTATTTATTTATTGGAGAGCGAGCGAGAGAGAAACAGCATGAGAGAGGAGAGGGTCAGAGGGAGAAGCAGGCTCCCCACTGAGCCGGGAGCCCGATGTGGGACTCGATCCCAGGACCCTGGGATCATGACCTGAGCCGAAGGCAGTCGCCCAACCAACTGAGCCACCCAGGCGCCCTAGAGCTTTCTATTTTTTAAGATTTTATTTATGAGAGAGAGCAGGAGCAGGGGGAGGGGCATAGGAAGAGGGACACAGACTTCTGCTGAGCAGGGAGTCTGATGCAGGGCTCAATCCCAGGACCCTGAGATCATGACCTGAGCTGAAGGCAGATGCTTAACTGGCTGAGCCACCCAGGCACCCCTTCTTATAGCTTTCTTAAATAAAATTATTTTTCCCATGCCAAATATTCATGATTTCATCTTTGACGTGAAAAATTTGAAATACCTTATAAACTCACACCCATTCTGATTTCTCTCAAAAGGTATAGCTTAACCCACTGAAATTTTCAGGGATTGAGTAAGTATTAAAAATAAAATTAATTTATCTGCATAGTTTTTATTTTTAAGGATTATTTTTCAAGGTTTTGAACAAATATATGAAGTGATCTTAACTCACATGATTAAGTGATTGTTAACAAATTTATAAATGGGGGAAAAAGCTTACATCCAAATGCCAGTCATATCCACTATTTTTTAAACATCTGTTTAAAAGGGAAGATATAAAATAAAGTGCCATCAGACAATATTACATTTTAATATTTTAGATATTAGAATTCTAATATTAGAGGTTGGTGCTTTTTTTTTCTTTTAAATGGAATTCAGAGGGCTTGCATAAGAAACTATGTCCAAAATAATAACAGCATTTATTTTTATTTGGGATTCATGCTTCAGAGACAAATGGTACCTGAACTATTCATGGCAAAAAAGAGCTGAGTAAAAATCTCAAATAAAATATGGTATCATTTTGGTCTTAAAGACAATCTGTGTCTATAAATTTTCCAAAAAATATTTTTAAATTTGTTAGAAATTTCTTTTCAAAACTTATTTTTAAATAAAACTCTATCATCTCAAATATTGAAAAAAATAAATTTGACTATGGCAAATAAAAAAAACAAAGCCTCACTTAGACATATAAAAATAAATAACATTTAATGAATTCCTACAATGATCCCTGCACTCTATCAGCCCTGATTAACTTCCTTAAAATCTCTAAAACTTTCCTTATTTGCATTTTAGAATAAGAATTTCAATAAACACAGTGCTCTGAATATTATAATTGTGCATCACCCTCTCAAACATGAAATGTAAAAATAGAAAGTGTTTCTCCCTCTTAGCAATTCATGTGTAAGTTAGATATTTACAGATGCAATTTCCATGCAATAACTTTAACACATAATTTATACTAAACAATTAGTCATCTGTCATATGGTTGAACCTGCATATTTTTTTAGAAAACTGATGTAAAAATGGGCCCTTTTCTAGATGATTGACATGTGAGCAATTCCCAGAGACCCTCACTGAGAGAATAAATTAAAAATTATATATTTATCCTTCCATGAATGCATCTTTATACCTTCTACTATGTAGGAGGCTCTCTGTTAGACACTGGAAAAATTTTCAAGTAAGACAAGCTATCTGACTTCCCATTCTTGTCAGAAAGAACAAGAAGACAATTACTTCCATGCATCCACGCATCCAGATATACTTCCACGTGTACACTCATAAACACTAAGTATGATGACTACTTGTGATAGAGGCATGACAGGAAAACGTAAGCCAATATTGGAGGGTACATCAAAGAAAGCAAAGCTTAACTACAACATGAGTTTTTGATATTGCTATACCAAAGGTAGGCAGATGTTTTCTATCAAAGGCTAGGCAGTACCTCTTAAGCTTTTTGGGACATATAGTTTCTGCCACAACTATTCATCGCTGCTATTTAGCACAAAAACAGCTATAGACAACATGCAAACAAATGACCATGGCTGTGCTCCAATTAAACTTGATTTATGGATACTAAAATTGAGTTTCATAGAAAGTCACATGTCACAAAATATTATTCTTCTTTTGATTCGTTTCAGCCATTTGAAATGTAAAACCTGTTTTGTGTGGCTCATGGGTCATCACACAACAGATGGCAAGCTTCATTTGGCCCATGTGTAGTCATTTCCTCATCCCTGTCCTATATACTGACTCATGAAGGCAAAAAGGACTTTATTACATAGGTATGTTTAAAAAGATGAAGAAATTCTGATAAACTGACCACCCAGGAAGTTAAGTGAAAATTAATATAGTGGATCGCAATTTCCTAGAACACTACTTCCATTAACACATTAATTTAATCATTCATTCAATTAAAAAACATGTACTTGACACCATGTGCCTGATGCTATTCTACATGCAGGTGTTACAGCAATAAACCAAAGAGGCAAAGCCCTTACTCTCATGGAGCTTACATTACACTACAAAATTACTTAGTTTATAAATAGTCCTTACCTGGGTTCTCCCATAAGTGAGAGTAATAATATAGAATAAGCATGTTGAGTACAGTGAAAACATAATCCACTGAACTTCTCTTGTTTTTTCCTTTGTCAGAAAAGTTATTCTTTTCAACCACAGATAAAAAGGGAAATACAGCAAACATTCCATAATATGCACTCTATTCAGAATTAGCATGTTTATGTTTTTTTTGTTTGTTTGTTTGCAAGAGAGAGAATGAGAGACAGAGAGCATGAGAGGGAGGAGGGTCAGAGGCAGAAGCAGGCTCCCTGCTGATCAGGGAGCCCTACACGGGACTTGATTCCGGGGCCCCAGGATCATGACCTGAGCCGAAGCAGTCGCTTAACCAACTGAGCCACCCAGGCACCCCCATGTATATGTTTTTAATTTTTGCTTCATTTATGTTATTTGTATTACTGATAAAATTAAATTAAAATTTAAAACTCCTTTATTTTATTCAGCAATTTAAAATTCTCCTGAAGAACCACTACCATGGCTTTGTTATGTAATGCTACCAATGCACATTTTTATCCATTATATCACATTATTATGCTATTCATATGTATGTGTGTGTGATTTAATTATCCTATTGTTCTCATCATTCATGTTATATATAAAGTTTATACTTTATGTATTTGCCGTGTTTTTTTATTCATAGTTATGTTACAGTTATTCATGATGACATGTAGAAGTTTGCTCAGATATAAGCAACAATATGTAGTTTATCTAATGACAATTTAATTTGACCATTTTTCTGATAATTCTTGAATTATGCAAATAATATTGCAGGGAATATTTTTAAACCTCTCACTTGGTGTACACTTACAGAACAATTTTCAGGGCATATAGAAATGAAATTGCTAGGTTTGAGAGAGGTATATATTCAATCCTGCTAAATTTTATTGCTTCCCAAAATTGTACAATTTATACATCTACTGATATTATAGAAGAGTCTCTTGCTCTACCATCCTCATATGAAGTTATAATTGAAAAAAAATGTGTTTTTGTAAGTCTGATCCCTGTGAAATGGTATGCAACTGTTACATTTGAATGCAACTTTTAATACTTTCACTGATATGCTCTTAAAAATTGATTTTTCATATATATTTGCCTTATTTTTCTTTTGGTGTTTTGTTTTTACTATGAATATATAGAATCATTTATTTCAAATATTGTTCATGCATGATGCAAGTACTGCCATATATGATGCAAAATTTTTATCAATTTCTTTGCTGTTTTCAACACTGTTTATATAATTAAATATTGTATAGAAGATTTAATTTTGAAGTAAAACATTTCATTCATTTATGACTCGAGATCAGAAAGACACTCTTGTTTCTTCAATAACTTTAAATACATATAAAATTTCCTTATCTCTATGATTCAAAGTAATGTTTATTTTTTCTATAAAAAATTTTTTATAAAACTTTTCTTAATTTGTAGATATTACATCATTCCCTTGATTTGTAAAACCACCTCTTTCACAACCAAGTTTCTATAAATATTTGCATCTGATTATAGGATAATGATTGTTTGCTAATAATTATAATCATATACAATATTTATGTAATATAAATATGCAATAATGAGATATAATTTGGGTTTTTTAGATATGCCTTAACTGTCCATAAATACACATTTTTTTTAAATACATTTTTTTTAAGATTTTATTTATTTATTTGACAGAGAGAGACACAGCAAGAGACGGAACACAAGCAGGGGGAGTGGGAGAGAGAGAAGCAGGCTTCCCGCGGAGCAGGGAGCCCGATATGGGGCTCGATCCCAGGACCCTGAGATGATGACCTGAGCTGAAGGCAGACGCCCAACAACTGAGCCACCCAGGCGCCTCTACTTACACCACATTTTATAATCAACTTCTCTAGGTCTTTCAAAATAAATTAGAGTTATTTGGATTAATATTTATTGAATTTTTGGTGATTGTATAAAACTGGCATTTCATAATACTTTTGGAACTTTCTAACTAAAAAACATGTTAATCTATCCTTTTATTTGGATTTTCTTTACATATATCAATGGCATTCAATTTGTGTATAGTTGCTGGAAACTTTTCTCTGGATTGCATATAATTTGTGTCTGATAACTTAAGTACCAGTGAACAGTAAATTTTGATTTAATATAATATTGGACTCAGCCAACTTTTTGAAAATTCTTCACTGGGGCGCCTGGGTGGCTCAGTCATTAAGCGTCTGCCTTTGGCTCGGGTCATGGTCCCAGGGTCCTGGGATCAAGCCCCCTATCGGGTTCCCTGCTCAGCGGGAAGCCTGCTTCTCCCTCTCCCACTCCCCCTGCTTGTGTTCCCTCTCTTGCTGTATCTGTCAAATAAATAAATAAAATCTTAAAAAAAAAAGAAAGAAAATTCTTCATAAACTGTTCTAGCAGTTTTATTATTTTTATTAACTGAGTATAAGAAAATACTACATATTCTTTTTATAAACTATGGACAAGATCACATAGTCTGAACCTCTTGACATTTTTGTATTAATATTTCATATCTGCATGCTTCATTTATTTTACAGTTTGGATTTTACTGATCAGTGCTTTGGTGCTTAAATACAGTGTTGAAGGTTATGTTAATAACAGACATGGTTTACATTATTTTTCTCAATTTATATAGTATGCTTATAGTGTGCTTGTACAATATTTATGGTAGATTGAATTATTTGATCCCAAATACCTTCTTACTCATTTAACAGGATTAGCACCCATGTCCATTCTAATGTGACTGACTCATGTATATTGCATGAAGTGGATTCACTCCTGCCATGATAAAGGTCCCATCTAAACAGAAACTTTAAATGAAATTGCATGGTTTTGTGGGCTTATCTCACTCTGTCCTCCACTATGACAACAACATATCCAAGCTAATCCTGTAGGCTGCATTCCAAAATGAGAAGATGTATAGATCTAGGTTTAGTCCACCTAAGTGTGGCTCATCTGTATCCTTTATATAAAAGCAGTAACAAATATATGTCTGTAGTGGTAAGCAATTGATGAATCTGGGCTAATTATTACTCAGCAATAATGGTAAACACAAACTATTAATGTGGTGTTTAAAATGATGTTTTCAGGGGCACCTGGGTGGCTCAGCCAATTAAGTGTTGACTCTTGATTTCAGCTCAGGTCATGATCTCAGGATCGTGGGATCAAGCCCCACGGCCAGTTCTGAGCTCAGTGGGGAGCCTGCTTGAGATTCTCTCCCTCTCCCTTTGCTGCTCCCCCCACTTGCATGCTCTCTCTCAAAAAAAAAAAATCTTTAAAATGATGATATCGATTGTTACATAAATAAATAAAGTCTTTCTTGGGGCTATTTAACATTGTTGGTCACAAGTTTTGCTTTCATATTAATTCTGTCGCCATGGCTTGAATAGAGTTCATCATTGGCACTCTCAACAGTACCCCCAAGTGCACTGACTGACTGAACAGACATCCACTGGATCCAACTTGCTCCGAGTTTTAAAACTACCTCTTGTCATGAATATAAATGGAAAATGTACTTTTCCTCTGGGTAAACCCAGTTAGCAAATGATGGTCTGTGATCTTCCTCACACCTAGCTTTTAAAAACCCTTCCTTGACCTTTGTTTTTATTTTGGCAGGGTTAAACAGACTAAGTTCTGGCCTGTTTCCCTTCTTGCAATAGTCTTGAATAAAGTCTTCCCTGCCTGTTTAATATTGCTCAGTGCAGTTTTTGCTTTGACATTAAGAATTACTCCAAGTTCTCCTTTCAACTAGTATATAGTCTAACTTAGACTATAGACTACAATGTTCTCATCATGAGTACTAGAAAACACTGGGTAAACTTTTTAAAATGCATTATTAAATTAGTGAAGAGCTGAGAATGCAAGAAATCTAAAGAAATAATGTGTACAGAAAGTCAGTCCTATCTAGGTGATCAGATTGTTGGCCACAAGAGTATTTGCTGAGGCTGGGAAGTTTAGGCTGATATAGACAGAGGAAGTCTTTTAGAGTAATAAGAACTATTACAGCTTTTAAGGTTAAATTACCAGACATGATAGATTGCAATTCTAAGGTATCCAAGTACAAAGATAATTTTTATATCTCTTCCATATTTTATTTTCTTGAGTTCATGGAGGCATAAAGTCTGGGGGACCTGCACTGAAAAGTAGAGATAAGTATTTGTATTACCATGTTTAAAAGCCCAAAATCTTGCAACATGGACAGACCTATCATAATACAAAACATATACTGTCTTCAAAATATTACAGCTAAAGCTGTAACAGCATTAACTCAGTTAAATTCCTAACTGGAAAAAATAATAGGACCTCAGCTTAATTTTCAGATAGAAGAATGTGACTTTTCTCTGTTGCCAAATAATATTCACAACATTTCCATATGTTTTTTATTTTTTTAAGATTTTATTTATTTATTTGAGAGAGAGAGCAAACGGGAGCAGGAGGGAGGGGCAGAGGGAGAGAGAGAAGCAGACTCCCCACTGAGCAGGGAGTCCACCCCTGGGCTTGATCCTAGAACTCCAGGATGATGAACTGAGCCAAAGGCAGACGCTTAACTGACTGAGCCACTCAGGCGCCCCCCATATGTCTTTTAAAAATTATATCCAGCATAAAAAAAAAAAAAGACATATGAAGAAGCAGGATAATATATTCTAACATAAGGGATAAAACAGTAAAATAACATTTTTTTTCTTTTTTTCCTGATATTGTGTTCAAGAGTATTTGTAAAAAATAACTATATGTACACACACATATATAATTCATTCAAAGAATTTCTTAATGCCATATATCTGACATCCATGTATTTTATAACATCTCAAACTCCACATATAGTAATGGGAATTTTTTTTAAAGATTTTATTTATTTATTTGACAGAGAGAGACATAGCGAGTGAGGGAACACAAGCAGGGGGAGTGGGAGAGGGAGAAACAGGATTCCTGCCAAGCAAGAAGCCCGATGCTGGACTGGATCCTAGGACCCTGGGATCATGACCTGAGCCGAAGGCAGGCACTTAACAACTGAGCCACCCAGGCGCCCCAGTAATGGTAATTTTTAAAGATTTGTTTGTAGTATGATTTCTAAGCAAAATAGAAATAAATGCCTTTGGCAAATGTTAATTTGCTTTATATATTTCTAGTTAAAAATGAATATTGCTTTTGGTACAATTGTAAATGGGATTGATTCCTTAATTTCTCTTTCTTCAGTCTCATTGTTAGTGTATAGAAATGCAACTGATTTCTGTGCATTATTTTATATCCTGCCACATGGCTGAACTCCTGTATGAGTTCTAGCAATTTTGGGGTGGAGGCTTTTGGGTTTTACACATAAAGTATCATGTCATCTCCTAAGAGTGAGAGTTTGACTACTTTGCTAATCTGAGTGCCTTTTCTTTTTGTTGTCTGATTGCTGAGGCTAGGACTTCTAGTACTATGCTGAATAACAGTGGTGAGAGTGGGCATCCCTGTCATGTTCCTGACCTTAGGAGAAAAGCTCTCATTGAGAATGGTATTTGCTGTGGGCTTTTCATAGATGGCTTTTATGATATTGAGGTATGCTCCCTCCATCCCTACACTGTGGAGAGTTTTAGTCAAGAAAGGATGCTGTATTTTGTCAAATGCTTTTTCTGTATTAATTGAGAGGGTCATATGGTTCTTGTCCTTTTATTAATGTGATGTATCACACAGACAAACTGTGGGAAGAGCCGAGATGTCCATTGACAGATGAATGGATAAAGAAGATTGGTATATATACACAATGCAATATTACTCAGCCATTAGAAAGGATGAATACTTACCATTTGCATTGATGTGGATGGAACTGGAGGGTATTATGCTGAGCGAAATAAGTCAATCAGAGAAAGACAATTATCATATGTTTTCACTCATATGTGGAATATAGGAAACAGCACAGAGGATCATAGGGGAAGGGAGGGAAAACTGAGTGGGAAGTCATCAAAGAAGGATAAAAACCATGAGACTCTTAACTATAGGAAACAAACTGAGGGTTGCTAGAGGGGAGGTAGGTGGGGGGAGGGAGTAATTGGGTGATGGGCATTAAGGATATGGGATGTGATGAACACTGGGTGTTATACACAACTGATAAATTGTTGACCACTACATCTGAGACTAATGATGTACTATATGTTGGCTAATTGAATTTAAATAAAAATAAATAAATAAATAAATAAATAAATAAATAAATAATTAAAAATAAAAATGCATATTGCTTCATTATTATTATCCAAACTTGAAATAAGATATACTTTGTTTTATTTAGATAAAAACCTACTGGAAATGAAATCACAGATAAAGCACAAGTCTGATCATTTATTAAACATACGTACTATTACTGGATAAAATAAAAAGGATAAGATAATACCAAAAAAATTATAAATTCGGGGGGAGAGTTAATACTATTGTTTACCATATTTGTTTAAAACAATCTCTTTTTTTTCTACTAGTGTATATTACATATAATCCCAGATTAACTATGAATTTGAATTCAGGGCTTCATTTCAATTATTTTATCATTACAAAGACTTGGTAATTGGAAGGGTGTGTTCATGATTTTAAGAACCAGAATAGAATGTATAGAAGAAATTAAAGGGAGAATTAAAAAAAAAAAGTTTCTTGAGACAAATGAAAATGGAAACACAATACACCAGAACTTGTGGGATGCTGCAAAAAAGAATGTGTATAGAGTATCTGCATGGTGCATCTCACTTGACAGAACTCCACACCATTAGCATTTCATTTTAAGAAGAATTAAAATTCAATAGCAGAGAGAAATGGGAAGAGCAATTAAAGCACATGCTAATTAAAGGACTTATCAGTGGATTTCTCTATGCCAACAAGCATACTGAAAATATATTAGGAATCAGGCTTACAGGGGCACCTGGGTGGCTCAGTCGGTTAAGTGTCTGCCTTCAGCTCAGGTCATGATCCTGGAGTCCCTGAGCTCCCAGTCTGCTTCTCCCTCTACCTCTGTTCCTCCCCTGCTCATGCTCATGCTTTCTCTCTCTCTCTCGTTCACTCTCTCTCTAAATAAATAAAATCTTAAAAAAAAAAAGCAAAACAGAATCAGGCTTACACATCCCACCAATGAAGATATGTGGGGCAGAAAGGTAGAAATAGAAGCAGAGCTGAAATCCATGTCACCCTTTTCCATTTATTTATTTTTCATAACTCTTCTTATTAAGCTTAGATCAAATCCTATTAAGAAAGATTACTTTTTCAACATTTTTGAAGATTTTCCTCACCATATTATTAAATAAATAAAATTCCTTTCAATACAATGATCTATTCAAAATTATTTTTAAAACTAGCAGGTTGTGCAGATGATTTATTTAATGAAAGAAATATTTTTTTTCTACTTCATTGTCTCCATAACAAGATTTTCATATTCCTATAGTTAGTGATTTTAGATTGAGAACATCCGTGAACATTAGAAATGTCTTATATGTTTGTCTATCAACAATATTCATCATAAAATTTATCAGAATAAAATTGGATGCACAAATTAAAACAAGGCATCGTTTTAATGAACCCAGTTGACCTGTTTCAGTCCACAGGTAAAATGGTGTAAGTTTATGTTAATTATACTTGAATAAAAAATAGCATAAGTTTAACATCTGAACTCATTATTATCTATCAGAAATAATATTTTTATAAAATACTGGATTGAGATGTGTCTACTTTCTTCATTAGCCTGTATCATTCTGAGCATTAAACAGAATTTAAAGAATTAAAAAAACAGGCTATTATATAAATATTTAGTTGTTATGTGAAATATATTTGTAAAAGGCAATTTGGAATTTTGACACAAATTTTTTTTTTCTCAGTTTGCTCCTTTGAATGGAAGAAACATAAATCCAAACCTCTTTCACACATAATTATATCTATACCTCAAGAATTAGAAAATTGCCATCAAACTCCAATATTACTTACTTACTTGATAAAAAAAAATCCATACTTATTCCTTGGTTTATAAAATGAATGTATTCCTCATAAAGTTTCTGCTTTTGTCCAGAACTCATTTCAGTAAACTGCCAAATCTCATCAGTAATTCCTACTGTGCAAACTACAGCATGTTTGGTTTATGAGAACATAGTAGAACTTGGCAAAGTTTCTACTCTTGAACCTGTAATGGCTTATCTATTCATATTCCATTTGGCTGAAATTTGGCCATATGGTCATGCTCAGTGCAGAAATGTAGTTTTTCTCTTTGATCACAGGTAGAAGGAAACACAACATTCTCTGAACAGCTACTAATCTGTACCACAAGCTTTATGTGCAAAAATTAGAAAATAATAAAGTTTGAAAATTAAATTCATATGTTGAGAAAAAAGAATAGAATAAGCCAACATAGAGAAAAATAAATTTAATTAATATGAGAGCAGAAATCAGTATGATAGTGATTTAAGAAGAATGAAGTTTATCAACAGTGTCCATAATCTTGAAGCTTTTAAATGATTAGGTAAAAACACAAAACGCTGGCAAGATTAAGTAAAATAACAAAGGAATAAATATTATTTTCAATAAAAATATTTTAAAACTTTAGATTTAATTATAATTCATAGAAAAATAATTATAGCATATTTATTCAAAGGACCAATTATTATATATCATTATATAAAGAAATATATATCATTATATAAATAAATTTATCAGCAAATTTACCAACAAAATGCAGAAAATTTCACAGTGAATCATGATAAATCCTTAAGGTACAGCAAGGATTAAGTAAAGGATTAATACATGTTTTACTGAAAAACTGGGTAAGAATACTTTAGAAAAAAATATAATTTATAAATATGGATGCAAACATTTTAAATATAAATTGAGAGTACAAACACGGTTGAAAACCACTGCGTCTTTCACCTCTAGCTGTTCACAATTTGGTACACAGGTCCATTTTTCACTGGAAATTTCCCTTTCCCTTTTCTAAGGACAGCTCTGACTTAGAGTGAATTTTTCTTTATTATGTTCAGTATTTTATGTGCCTTCCATGAAAGGGATTTGGATTATTTCAACTTTAGATATCCATATTGCTGATCTGGCCATTGTTCTTATTAAAGGTGTGCTAAGGTTGCTTCTCTATTTCTTAAAATAAAGAAGTCATATATAATGCTTTCTTAAAGCTTCATTATTAAGATTCTTGATTGTTTTTTAATTTAATATTTGATATCTCCATAGATATATTTATAAGAAACTTGTCCTTTTATATTCAAAATCAGGACCAAGGAAGACAGAACTAGGTTTCATCATTTGTCAAAAATTTCCACTCGCTGAAAATATTGAAGAAGTCAAGATCTTACCTTAGTTTTCTGGTGTAGTCACTCCTTACTGGAGTTTGGTACCTCAGCTCTGGGACTCATTACTGCTGAATGACTGATTTCTTGTCTTCAGGAAGAGGGCTGAAAAACAAGAAACCAATATATGGTTACTTAATACCCCCTTTTATTTATTAAACTCTGGAGATAGTTTATGCACATATCCTGGCCAATTTTCTTAAAGCTGGCCATTATTAATCAGAATCTATTTTTAGTTGGATCTCTGACTGTATTAGTTTCAGTCTGGGACCCAGCAGAAAACATAGCATTCTTAAAAGGACTATTTAGAGAGATACGAGAGAAGCGTAAGGAAAACAGCAATAGATGTTGAAGCACTCATGAAACAACAATGGTGAGAAGTCGAAACTACTAGTGACCTGAAGAAACAACAGGAGAGAATAAAATTACATGGGTGCAGCAATTTCTGGAAACTCAAAAGAAGTATTTTCAAAGAGGTGGCAAGGGAATGCACTGACACAAACAGGAAAGAGACAGGAAGAATAAACAAACAGCTTGTTTCCAATATTCAGCAGGTGTCTAAGCACAATTTTACCAAAGAACAAAGTGTCCACATAGTTGATTCCATTAGAACATCATCCAGTGGGCATTGTGCAAGGCAAAGAAGGTAAAGAACAGATCTTGGGATCAAAATGTGATTAATCAGCCCGATTCTCACAATGTAGTCATCAGACTATGTAGAAGTAAATTGGTTACTGGATAACTTTACTTGGTTTGGAGTTTACTTTTTTAGTAATATCATGTAAGAATGGTTTGTCATGATGTGGTATTGGAAAAATAATAAAAATAAATGTCAATGTAATATAATAACTTAGAAATAGAGGTCAATTGATTTCCAACAAAAGTTCTAAGCTACTTCAACAGGGAAAGGATAATCTTTCAACAAATGTACTAGAACAATTGGTTTACTAACTACAATATGAATCTCAACACTAATCTTAATCAAAATTTAAACTGAAGTGGATCACAGACCTAAATATAAAGAACTAACAATATCAAACTTGTAGAAGAAAACAAGACAAAATATTAGTGACCTTGGACTGGGCAAATATTTCTTAAGTAAGATGTAAAAACACTAAGTATAAATTTGAACTTTGACAAAATAAAAACACATTTGTTCTCCAGAAGACAATGATAAGAAAATGGAAAGATAAATTTCAGTGTGAGAAAACAGCTATAAAATAAATATTTAAAAAAATTATTTTTATCCAGAAAATATGAGCTCTTACCACTCAATATTAAAAGCAACAAAAATGCAAATTTAAAAAAGAGCAAATAATTTAAACATTTTGCCAGAGAACATATATAGAAGGAAAATGAGCATACATAGAATTTTCAGCTATCTTATACATTAGAGAAATGCAAATAAAAAAACCAGAATGAGATACCACTCTAAATCTACTAGAACAGCAACAATTAAAGACTCCATGAGGATGTTGAGAAAATGAAAGCCATACCTTTTTGATGAAAATGCTAAATGGTACAACCATTTTGGAAAATAATATGGTAGTTTCTTATAAGGGTAAAAACACACCTACCCTATCACTAACCTAGTTTCTTATTAGGGTAAATACACACTTACCCTATTGTTAACCAATCCTGTTCCTAGATGTTTAACCAAATGTAATGAAACATATGTCCACATCAAAATTTGTTAGTAAACTTTTTTTTTCCTTTTTTTTTTGCAGTTTTACTGACAGAAGCTAAAAACTAATAACATCTATTATGTGAATCAACTGATGGGTAAACAAATTGAGGTGTATACATGCAATGGAAAAGTATTAAGCAATGAAAATGAATGAACACACATTCCACATGCACAAACATAGATAAATCTGAAACACATTATTCTTAGTGAAAAAAAGTCATTCACAAAAGAGTAAATGCTCTATGATTCTATTTTTCTGGTTCTAGAAATACAAAACTACACTGATAGAAAGCAGATCTATCACCAAGATCCAGAAGGTAGGGGAAGGTGATTAACTACAAATGAGTGGTACAAACTTTCTTGTAGTGCTGAAAATGTTCTGTATCATGGCAGTGGTGGTATTTCATTGTCTGTCAGACACTGTTAATTGTCTTACAGTACCTACCTATTCTAGCTTTAATCATTTAGTAAAAAAAATCCTCAAATTTTAGCTTTGTATATTACCATCAAGAAATAGATTCCATACCATAACCTCACTTGCAGCAACTTTGACCATGTAGCTAAATTCTGACCAATGGGTTGTGAAACAAAGTAAATGACTGCACTTGTCATGTCCTTAAAATGATATGACTGTCTCTCCACTTTCCTCAGTGTTTTGAACATGTAGAGGAGGATAATACTTAAGTTGATGACAGAGCAGAGCAATAGGAAAGAAGGAACTAGATCCTTTAATGACCTTGTAGAATCACCTATCCCCCTTATACTGCTCAGTTACATCTGCTTACATAAAAGAATAAAGTCTAGGATGTCATGTACATAATCTAAAGTACTTTAACCCCTATTATATGTCAAGCTCATAGTTTTATCATTGTACTTTCTTCTTGATACCAACATAATATTGATACCTTCATTTCTCTCCAGCCATATTGCAATAATTGTACTTGATGTTCTTTTTTTTTTTTTATAAAGATTTTATTTATAAAAATGACCTGAGCCGAAGGCAAATGCTTAACGACTGAGCCACCCAGGTGCCCCAATTGTACTTGATGTTCTAACATAAAACATAAAGACAAATACTATGGAGATTGAGGTTTTGTTGGGGATTGGGGAAATTTGTGGAGCTACATTAGAATTACTATCTATGAAATTTAAAGGTTTTTTGCTTCAGGTATTTATATATATTTTTTAATTGTATTGTGTTATGTTAATCACCATACATCATTCGTTTTTGATGTAGTGTTCCATGATTCATTGTTTGTGTTAACACCCAGTGCTCCATTCAATAGGTGCCCTCTTTAATACCCATCACCAGGCTAACCCATCCCCCCACCCCCCTCCCCTCTAGAACCCTCAGTTTGTTTCTCAGAGTCCATAGTCTCTCATGGTTCATCTCCCTCTCTGATTCCCCCCCTTCATTTTTCCCTTTTGATTCTCTCTGGAAAATACCCCATCTGATCATGTAGTTCTTAGCTCAATTATCATCTCCTCATAGATGTCTATGCTGTAAAATCTATCTTATATTGCCTAACCCATCATTTATTTATTATGTATTTTGCTTATAAATACTGAAAATTTTATCATTGATTTATGTGGGGTTTTGTTGTTGTTATTTTCACTTAGTATATGATCTCAAAGTTGGAACGTTTTTCAACATTATATATCCCTCCTCTAGTATGTTAAATGATATCTGGAGATGCTAATGATGTCCATATAGCAGGAAATAAGTAAACATTGTGGCTTGAACTTATTTAGGTAATTAATGCTTACAGACTAGAATTTGAAAGCTCTGTGTCAAAGAGATAATATTATACATTTATTCTTCTAAAAAATTATTGAGAAACTACTGTGTACTGAGGCTTCAGAAACGCTCTCCCTTCGTGGGACTTATATTCTAGAAGAAAATAGGAGGTATATAGATAAAATATATGTTTCATGTAGATAATTATGGCTATAAAATGAACAAGCATGAGGCTCTTGGTGAGTTGAAAGGAGACTAATGAGTATCATAGGCAGGTAAAGCTGAACACATAAGCTGATATTTGAGAAGAAAACAAAAAGAAGTATAGGAAGGTAGTTCAGGTAGATGGAACTGAATGGGCAAAGTCACGGAGTTAAGAGGTTTTTATTTATTTATTTGGGGGAGGGGAATACTTTCTAATAACAGAAAGAAGTCTAATATCTCTAAGTAGTGCCAGGGGAAAACGAAAGTGCTTATAGAAAGGAATGGAAAGTCACTGGGAGCAAGAACATTTAGAACATTCCAGCTCAGAGTAAAAATGCTGGTTTTTACATTATATTAATTAGAAGCCATACACAAATCATGATCTTAATTGATCTTAATATTTTTATAAATGTTTGATTCTGGGATGAATAATTTAAAGGCGGATGAGTGGTGAGTAGGAAAAACATTTAGGAAGCTACTGCAATAATCAAGTTGATAGAAATTTGTGGCTAGGAGCAAGATGGAAGCAATGAAGGTGGCTAGGAGTGCTGAGATTCTGGATGATAGAAACTATAGAGTATGCTAAAAGATTAGAAGCCATCTGTCAAAAAGAGAACAGGAGCAGTGATAAATCTCTATTTTTCCCACAGAAGATGGAGAACTATAGAAGCTTAGGGGCGCTATTTACTGGCATAAAGTAGACTGCAAATGAGTAGGCTTGGGTGTGGAAGAAAAATCAAGTTTTGTTTTCTTATGTGCAGATTTGAAGTGTCTTTTAAGCACTAGCTGGAGTAGTGTAAATGGCTTTGAACTTAGGGTAAATTTCTTGAGCTTATGTGATAAGCCCAAGAGTAGACTTAATAAACTGCATTGACCAACATAGAGATGGCATGTGAAGCCATAACATTGCATGAGATCATTAAGGAGTGAGTGAACCCTTCTGTATCACTCAACCATTTTGACATTATAGGGGTGAAGATTCCTGCATAAGAGATATTGGAATAGAAAAGTCATTAGGAATAAGATCGAGGGTATGATCATATGAAAGGATGGCTGACATGAGCTGAAAACATCAACACTGGAAGATAATATATCAAAGAACAAAAAGAACAGAGCTTTGAAGTCATTACCTCTGTGGAACTCATCAAAAATTGTGAGAGTGGAGTTGAATGAAGTTGTAATGATTCAGTAACTAAAGTTTTCAAGGAATGGTTGGGGCTAGATCTGGAGTCTATAGATAAGAGTAATGAGAAGGAACTATGGAAAAATATGCTTATCTTCTTCCTACTCTGTCTGGTCTTTAGTTTAATAGGCCATACATTCTTTGGTTCTTGTCAGGTAGGTCATTGGTAATTATGCCTGGTCTCCTTTAGAGATGAAATTTTGCATTATAATTTTGTATTTTCATAAATCATAAAATGTGAAAACAAGTGTAAATGGATTAAACATTAGCGGATAATTTTTATCAAAATATATAAATCCTTGACATGCTTTCTTAAAATTTATATTTTTCAAATTTAATTTATTGCCTAATCAAAACAAAAATTTCAATCCCAATAATACTAACAAATCATGGTTACTTGCAAATATAATATAACAACAGGGTGTAAGATTTAAGGTACCATATTATCAATAGCATTGTGTTGTTACTCACAGATTAATGAGATAAGTATTCTCCAACTATATTATTATTTTATTGTGGGAGATTGGGCCTATACATTTCAGTTATATAGAAATATTTTGTAGCATGGAAAAAAAAGTCTGCCTTTTGCTGGAAGTAATTTCTAGTCATAGCTCAAACGATTTAATATTTTGGAGTAGAAAGAAGGCATAGAAGTAAATATTATGTTCTTTTAACATTAAATAGGCAAATGAGACTTCTGGGAAAAAAGCTCCAAAAATAAAATTCACATTTAAGCAACATAGCAACTTTTCAATAACTAACAACTAAATATAAATATATTCACATAGATGACAACAAACAAAAGTAAACCACAATGAAAAAAAAATCCAGGAAATATCTCTGGTGTCAACATTTAAAACACAGACATGATAAAATATCATTAAGATTTCCTTGAACATGCAGACAGCAGACTGCATCATTTTATTTTTATAAAAATAAACATGGTAATGGTAGTACAATTTTGTAAACATACTAAAAAATATGAAATTGCATCTGTCAAATGAGTGATTATGACATGCAAATTACATCTAAATAAGGCTGTTTAAAATATGTATGCATGTTTATATATAGGTATGTATATATGTATCTATAAATATGTATGTGTATACACGCACATATATGCATATAATATGTATATAAAATCTATCACCAAAAGTTGACTATATGACAAAAAACACTTAGAACAATCTTTGTAAATACTATACAAGGTGAAAAGACACTAGTGTTGGGGCACTTGGGTGGCTCAGTTGTTAAGCATCTGCCTTAGGCTCAGGTTGTGATCCCAGGGTCCTGGGATGGAGCCACGCATTGGGCTCCCCGTGGGAGGCCTGCTTCTCCCTCTCCCACTCCTCCTGCTTGTGTTCCCTCTCACACTCTCTCTCTCTGTCAAATAAATAAATAAAATCTTAAGAAAAAAAAAAGAAGAAAAGACACCAGTGTAGATAGACTTCTATTTCCAAAGGGGTCTAACAACAGAAAAGAAAACACACACACACACATACACAAAAGTTAACCTATACAGTTTATATTCTACTGGTGGTTCATGTAGTGTAAAAAAAAAATAATAATAATAAAACAAAGACAAATAAAAGAACAAAACCAACAAAAAACCCTGATGATTGATTTTATGATTTCTTTGCTATAGACACAGAAAATTGTAAATTTCAGGAGGAAAGCATAGGTTGGAAGTGGGAACCATTTCATTCTAATGTTGAAATGGAGAAATGCCTTCTAGGTAATTATGGTATAGATTATTTTAAAAGTATTGAACATAATAAAAAAAACTTAGATGACCTCAAAATAAATAAGTAAATAAAAGTAATAAGCTTTTACACAAAAATAAATTCAAAATGAATTAAAGACCTGAATTTGAGACCTGAAACCATAAAACTCCTAGCAGAAAACATAGGCAGTAATCTCTTAGATTTGGCCTTAGCAACATTCTTATGGATATGTCCCCTCAGGAAGGGGACACAAAAACAAATATAAACTACTGGGAATACACTAAACTGAAAGCTTTTGTACAGTGAAGGAAACCATCAACAACAAAAAAAGGACAACCTACTGAATGGGAGAAGTTATTTGCAAATGATATATTCAATATCAATAAGGGGTTAATATCCAAAATATATAAAGAACTCATACAATTCAACACCATAAAAACAAATAATCTGATTAAAAAATAAGCAGAGGACCTGGATAGACATTTTTCCAAAGAAGACACACAGATGGTCCAAAGACATGTGAAAAGATGCTCAACATCACTAACCATTAGATAAATACAAATCAAAACCACAATGAGATATCACCTCATACCAGTCAGAATGACTAGTATCAAAAAAGACAAGAAATAACAAGTGTTGGTGAGGATGTGGAGAAAAAGAACCCCTCGTGACTGTTGGTGGGAACATAAATTGGTGTAGCTACTGTGGAAAACAGCAGGGGGGTTCCTAAAAAAAATTAAAAGTAAAAATGCCATACAATCCAGTAGTTCCATTACTGAATATCTGCGAAAAGAAAAAACACTAATTTGAAAAGATACATGCACCTCTATGTATATTGCAGCATTAGGTACAATAGCCAAGATATAGAAACAACCCATGTCCATTGACACATGAATGGATAAAGATGTGGGATACATACATAAATATGTGTATATTATATATACATATTTGTATATTATATACATATATAATTATTCAACCGTAAAAATGAAATTTTGCCATTTGCAACAATATGAGTAGACTTAGAGGGTATTATGCTAAGTGAAGTAAGTCAAAGAGAAAAAAACAAATACCATATGATTTCACTTATATGTGAATACCAGAAAACAAAACGAACAAACAACACAGAAACAGACTCATAAATAAAGCAAACTGATAGTGGCCAGAATGGAGGAATGGGGAGATGGACAAAAATAGGTGAAAGGGATTAAGAGGTACAAATTTCCATTTATAAAATAAATAAGTCAAGAGGGTGTAAAGTATAACATAGGGAATATAGTCAATAATACTATAATAATGTTTTACAGTGATAAGTACACTTATGGTGAGAATTGCATAACATTGTATGCCAACTATTCTTATAATAATAATAATAATAATAATAATAATAATAATAATAAGCTTTAAAACCATAAAAAAAAGAATTCAATGTAGATTAGCTTAGTTCTTCCATGTTTTAACTACACTCTGTGCTCCCTAGCCCCTAGCCCCATACTGGCTTTTATTTTCCTAGTTGTTCATACTATAAGTACTGAAATTATTTTAGATCTGTTAATGCTTTTTAAAATGTGTATCTTACTAGGGAAAGCGGATTTTCCTTGAAGATTACAGAGCTCAAATTCAGAGTTCTTCACTTTTATGGCTTCACCCAGTTTCTGAAAGAGACAGTAGCTTTTTAATCTAATATCTAATGTCATCAATTCATAGAATATTTAAGATTAGATAGGATCCATGAAAGCCTCTAACACCCCAATATCTGAAAGCACATATAAGAATGAGTTTGCTGTATTTTCAAATTTGAGAGGTGTAAAAATGTTCATAAAACTAGAGCAGTTAATTAAAATAGGTTTATGTGTTTGAGGTTTGCAACATTTTTGGTATTTCTCAGCTTTTTAAAATAGGTAATTTGTGTGATTTATTTTCTAACTTTCAATACATATTAAGTCTCATATTAATTTAATATTCATATTCTTATTTTAAAAAATCCATAAACTTGTTGATTTTGTGGTGATTCTTCCCAATATCTCTTTTTTATTATTATGTTACATTAGTCACCATACATCATCAGTTTTTGATGTAGTGTTCCATGATTCATTGTTTGTGTATAACACCCAGTGCTCAATTCAGTACATGCTCTGTTTAATTCCCAATATTTCTTTAATTTATTGTGTGGTTTCTGTTCCCAATAGGTTCAATGCCTCATCCCTTGCCTCAATTCTTCCTTCCATATTTCCTTTTAGCATTGCTTCCAAGATGCATTTTTCCAACATATAATTTTGATTCCAAGAGATCATAATTTAAATCCCCCCAGTTTTTTTTCACATGCAAATTCCAAAATATTAAACACAATGTGGCCTTTCTTTGGTGAGGTGTCTGTTAAGGTCTTTGGTCCATTTTTTAATTATTTATTTTCTTGTTGAATTTTAAAAGTTCTTTTTTATATTTTGTCTAACAGTCTTTTATCAGCTATGTATTTTGCAAATATTTTTCCTAGTCTGTACCTTATCTTCTCATTCTCTTGACACTGTCTTTCACAGACAAGAAGTTTTTAATGTTAATGAAATCCAGCATGTCAATTATTTCTTTGAGAAATTGTGTCTTTGGTGTTGTATCTAAAAGGGCACCACCATCCCAAAGTCATTTAGGTTTTCTCCTATGTGATCTTCTAGGAATTTTATAGTTTTGTGTTTTACATTTAGATCCATGACCCATTTTGAGTTAGTTTTTGTGAAGGGTGTAAGATGTGTCTAGATTTTTTTTTCTTTTTTTCTTGCCTCTGTCCAATTCTTCATAGATTTGTATTTTAAGGATGGACCTTTTTTTTTTTTTCTTTTTAAGGATTTTATTTATTTGACAGAGAGGGACACAGCAAGAAAGGGAACATAAGCATGTGGAGTGGGAGAGGGAGAAGCAGACTTCCGGCTGAGCAGGGATCCCAATGCAGGGCTCTATCCTAGGACCCTGGGATCATGAGCTGAGCTGAAGGCAGACGCTTAACGACTGAGCCACCCAGGCGCCCCAAGAATGGACTATTTCAATACTACCCTACCATGTATTATGGTTTATTCTGTCAATGTCTTCTATAGTGGGCTTTCTTTTCTATAAGGAATAATGCTGTCTTTTTAAGATTTCAGGTAACATTTCAACATTTATATTTCTTTAAAAAGTGATACTGAATTTGCAATACGCACATCATTGGCAATATTAAAATAGCAAATAGAGAAAATCAAGATACATATAAGAATTGGAGAATATAAAAAAATGAATGAAATGTTCAATCCCTATTACACAGTTTTAAAGATAATAGTAAATATTTGATCTCTCTGTTATTTGTGTTTTGGTAAAGGTTGTAGTGAAAATTGTCAAATGACTTGCATTTTTCTTATTTGTTAAAAGCTTTCTCATGTGGAAAGTTGTCCTACATTGTGTCAAAAGAATAAGCTGTCAAATTGCTAATGTTTAATACATTCTGAGAATAACTGCCATGTACTATACTAATTTGACCTTTTCAGAACTGGAAATTTGATTGGATGGACAATTTCTCCCCTATTTAAAAACTCAAACCCCTGTTGGGAAGAGCTAGAATGACCATCTGTTGAAATTCAGAATACTAAAAAGGTTAAAGTACACAACCAAATGCTTCAGAGGATATTTCATAATTATATTTTTCCATCTTATTTCCTGTCAAAAATTATGAAAACTTGAGATGATGGTATGAATTCAGTTTTCATTATTCAGAAAAGAAAAAGTAAGGTGAACATGTTGTACTATTAGGTGTTATACTGAAGGCTTATATAAAAAATATTTCTTACTTTTAAGATGTCAGGGATTAGTCTAAAATATGACCACCCTGGTGCCAAAGAATACTTCATTCCAGTTCAGAATGACATTTAGATAAAGAAAAAAAAAGTTAATGTTTGTCCTTCATCAATTCTAAGAGTTTAAATCACCTGTGTTTTGACATTGATTATGTGTAATTATAATTTATACTATCTTAGAAATTTAGAGGAGAAATTAAACACAACAGCTGATATAGCAGAAATCATAAATAATTAGGTTTATTAAAAAAAATGTCAAGGCTGTTTTTTTTTTTTTTTTTTTTTTTTTTTTTTTTTAACAGAATTATGTCTTAAACTGGTCTGCCAGAACAAAGTACCATAGACTGGGTAGTTTATAAACAACAGAAATTTGTCACATTTCTGGAGGTTGCGGTCTGAGATCAGGATGTCAGCAAGGTCAGGTTCTGGTAACAGACCTTTTCCAGCCCTCCTTTTTTCTTGCTGACTTTCATGTATCTTTGCCTCTTCTAAAGGAACTAATCCCATGCATGAGGGCTCCACTCTCATAACTTAATTACCTTCCAAAGACCCCACCTCTTAATACCATCACAATGGATATTAAATTTCAATATATAAATTTTGGTGGAACATAGATATTAAGTCCCTATCATATTATACAATCAGTTATATGGTTTCTGCATGTTATATAGTAATTACAATAAGAAATATTATTAGCATAATTGTATAAATTTCATAAGGTTTTAAAATGTATAAATTATTAATAGAATTTGAAGGCAGATTGAGTGACTATAATTTTTTCCATCAAATAAATTGAATTAAAATAAATGCCATTCAATAATTTGGTAATAATAGATGCCATTATATTTGCTGAAAAAAAACTAAGCAATACTGACATATTTTAGCAAAAGTTGAAAAGTTTTAGTAATATTGATTTTAATTAGAAAATAGCATTCCATTAACTCCTGATCAAAATTATTACACTTAGCTATATCTTATAAAAAGTCATGCTGAATTCTTTTGCCCCTTTTTGTGTCCAATATAAATCATCTACTTAAATTATAATTGTTCATATTTTAAAAAGAGATTAAAAGCATAAAACAGTCTTTTAAACAAAACACTCATAAATCTGCTGAATTAGAAAATAAATATATAATATTTACATAAATATAATTCACTAGTTTAATAGAGTCCAGAATGCAATATCAAAATTGACCCAAGAAAGCCCATATATGTGCAAATACACACACACACACACACACAATTCCTTCACAAGAAAATATATAAAAATCATACTTCAGACTGCTCAAACACATTGTGTCAAATTGAGTATGATAGTTCTTGCTATCTGACATAACTGTAAACAGACTTTGTATGATTCCTAGGAGAAGGTGATAAACAGATTCAATAATTAACTAAGATGAAATGGATTTCATGCTCTCATATATTTTAACCCATGATTGGAAAATCTCTAAAAGACCATTAACCTATGCAGTTTCATCCTATATGATACAGAGATAAAAGAATACCTTAATCTCAGTGTAGAAAGCAACATTTCCATTTCTAGCAACATGTCAGACTAAAACATGGATAGTCCTTCAGCTACTATTTTAAATACATAGAAATGCTGTATAAAATATACATTAACATATTAAAATACATAATGAGATTAAGGAAGGAAAAATAAACTTCTAATTGATAAAAAGAGAAGTACATACTTAAATTTATGATACATTGGCACTGAAATGGGCAGTAATAAGTTAAACAAAAAAGTACATATGAAGAGTAAAGGCTGAAATTTTAATGCTAAACTAGGCACATAAAAGAAATATATTCTTTTTTTTAAGATTTTATTTATTTTTTGATAGAGAGAGACACAGCGAGAGAGGGAACACAAGCAGGGGGAGTGGGAGAGGGAGAAGCAGGCTTCCTGTGGAGCAGGGAGCCCGATGCGGGGCTCGATTCCAGGACCCTGGGATCATGAACTGAGATCATGACCTGGGATCATGACCTGCGCCGAAGGCAGATGCTTAACGACTGAGCCACTCAGGTGCCCCAGAAGAAGTATATTCTTGAGAATACAAAAAGAAACTGGAAGAAACTGGAAGTGGGGACAATAGAAAAACTTGGTGGAAAGGAAGGAAAGGAGTGGGGGAAGGAAGCACTAACTTTTTTTTTTTTTTTAATCAGGCCAGGCGAAAAAGAGAGATCATGTCCCTACTCATGACTCAAACAGTGACCTGCATGAGTAGAAGTACAAATACATACCAAGATTTAAGGTAATATTTAGTCTTTGTGGTATTTGATTGATATTATTAGAATTAAGTAACAATGAAAAGGCTAGTAAGAGAGCAACATTTAGAGATATTTTAAAGAATGTTCACAATTAAAGAAAAATTGATCATCTGTCTAGGAATGTAACAGAGTCAAGCAAAGCTAGACAGATTTTAGTGACTGTAGAACATTAAACACAAAGCAGCAATTTTAAGATCAAACAGAAGACAGAATACCTATAAACAAACAACTGTGTTACTGGCAGCTGCAGTTTCCTTTTATCAGGCACATTAGAAGCCAGGAAAGAATGAGAAAAATATTTAAAGTGCTTAGACCTATAACTGTTGACACAGAATTCAAAAGGTTAATCATATTTTTCATCTTGCTACTTCTTCAGTGACCCCAAATCCTCTTAAGGCAACACAACCCACCCACAATAGAAGACATAAATTAAAAATATATGTTTAAATAGTCCTTAATAATAACAAAAACTACACATTTGTCATTTACTTCTTTTAGTACATAATGACATATAGTTCTGAATAAAGTGACATCAAATTTCCCATACCCTACTCATAATTTAACATGGGAATTGCTGAAACAACATTTTAAATGTTTGCTGAATCAATTACTATATGAATACATACATGAATATGTAAATGTAAAATCATGTCTGCAATTATATTTCTCTTAATTCTGTTACTTGTTAGAAATGTCTAGTTGTTGGGGCGCTTGGTGGCTCAGATGGTTAAGCATGTGCCTTCAGCTCAGGTCATGATCTCCAGGTCCTGGAATCGAGCCCCCATGTCAGGCTCCCAGCTCAGCGGGGAGCCTGCTTTTCCCTCTCCCTCTGCCTCTCCCCCTGCTTGTGCTCTGTCTCTGTCTCTCTCTCAAATGAATAAATAAAATCTTTTAAAAAAATGACTAGTTGTTAATAGTAATGAGTTATGAACAAAATTAGAGATTCTTCTCCTCAGTTTAATATAGCCTTTGTAGAAATGTAAACAACAACAAAAATGTTTTATCAACTTACAAAATAGCAAGACATACAAACAACCATAGCTTAAATCCTATGATCAAAAAGCTCAAGAGCAGAAAATATGTAATAAAATCCATTGAAAAATCTTTGTTGAGAACAGAGAATAGGTATGCCTCAGAGATATTGGGAGTTCAATAACCAGACCATCACAATAAAGTGAATATCCCAATAATGTGAGTCAAATGGATTTTTTGCTTTTCCAGTGCATGTAAAAGTTATGTTTATGCTATATTGTAGTCTATATAGTGTACAATAGCATTATGTCTAAAAAACCAATGTACATACCTTAATTTTAAAAAAAGCATTTTATTCATAAAAAATGCTAACCGTCATCTGAGCTTCAGGGGCTCATAATCTTTTTGCTGGTGGAGAGTCTTGCCTCCATACTGATGGCTGCTGACTGATCAGCCTGCTGGTTGCTGAAGGTTGGGGTGGCTGTGACAATTTCTTAAGACAATGATGTTTGCGGGGCGCCTGGGTGGCTCAGTCATTAAGCGTCTGCCTTCGGCTCAGGTCATGATCCCAGCGTCCTGGGATCGAGCCCCGCATCCGGCTCCCCGCTCCGCAGGAAGCCTGCTTCTCTCTCTCCCACTCCCCCTGCTTGTGTTCCCTCTCTCGCTGTGTCTCTCTCTGTCAAATAAATAAATAAAAAATCTTAAAAAAAAAAAAAAAGACAATGATGTTTGCTACATCACTTGACTCTTCCTTTCACAAACAATTTCTCTGTAGCACATGATGCTGTTTGATATCATTTAACCCAGAGTAGAACTTCTTTCAAAATTGTAGTCAATTCTTTCAAACCCTACCACTGTTTACCAACTAAATTTACCTAATATTCTAAATCCTTTGTTGTCATTTTAGTTTTCACAACATCGTCACCAGGAGTAGTTTCTATTTCAAGAAACAATTTTCTTTGTTCATCCATAAGAAGAAACTCCTCATCTGTTCAAGTTTTATTATAAGATTAGAGCAATTCAGTCACATTTTTCAGGCTCCACTTCTATTTCTCCTGCTATTTTCACATCTGCATTACTTCTTCCACTGAAGTCTTAAATCCCTCAAAGCCATCCATAAGGCTTGGAACCAACTTCTTCCAAACTCCTATTCATTTGATATTTGACCTATTCCCATATTCTGAATGGCATATAGAATAACTTCCAATAACTTCCAATAACTTTGCCCAGATCCATCCAATGAATCACTATGCCAGATCTAGCCTTACAAAATGTATTTCTTAAATAAAACTTGAAAATTGAAATTAACTCTTGATCCATTGGCTGCAAACTAGATGGATTAGCAGGCATGAAAACAACAATAATCTCACTGCACATCATCAGAGCTCCTGAGTAGCCAGGTACATTGTCATTGAGCAGGAATATCTTGAAAGGAACCTTTTTTTCTGAACAGCAGGTCTCAATAGTAGGCTTAAAATGTTCAGTAAACCCATGTTGTAAACAGATGTGCTGTCACACAGGCTTTGTTGTTCCATTTAGAGAGCACAGGAAAAGTAGATTTAGCATAATTCTTAAGGGAGTTTCACAATGGTAAAGAGTGCCAGCATTTCATTTTTATTTTATTTTTATTTTTTTTCTTTTTTATTGTTATGTTAATCCCCATACATTCCATCATTAGTTTTAGATGTAGTGTTCCATGATTCATTGTTTGTGCATAACACCCAGTGCTCCATGCAGAACGTGCCCTCCTCAATACCCATCACCAGGCTAACCCATCCTCCCACCCCCCTCCCCTCTAGAACCCTCAGTTTGTTTTTCAGAGTCCATTGTCTCTCATGGTTCGTCTACCCCTCCGATTGCCCCCCTTCATTCTTCCCCTCCTGCTATCTTCTTCTTCTTCTTTTTTTCCTTAACATATATTGCATTATTTGTTTCAGAGGTACAGATCTGAGATTCAACAGTCTTGCACAATTCACAGCGCTTACCAGACCACATACCCTCCCCAGTGTCTATCACCCAGTCACCCCATCCCTCCCACCCCACCACCCACTCTAGCAACCCTCAGTTTGTTTCCTGAGATTAAGAATTCCTCATATCAGTGAGGTCATATGATACATGTCTTTCTCTGTTTGACTTATTTTGCTCAGCGTAATACCCTCCAGTTCCATCCACGTCATTGCAAATGGCAAGATCTCATTCCTTTTGATGGCTGCATAATATTCCATTGTATATATATACCACATCTTCTTTATCCATTCATCTGTTGATGGACATCTTGGCTCTTTCCACAGTTTGGCTATTGTGGATATTGCTGCTATAAACATCGGGGTGCACGTACCCTTTCGGATCCCTACTTTTGTATCTTTGGGGTAAATACCCAGTAGTGCAATTGCTGGATCATATGGTAGCTCTATTTTCAACTTTTTGAGGAACCTCCATAGAGTTTTCCAGAGTGGCTGCACCAGCTTGCATTCCCACCAACAGTGTAGGGAAGTTCCCCTTTCTCCGCATCCTCGCCAACATCTGTCATTTCCTGACTTGTTAATTTTAGCCATTCTGATTGGTGTGAGGTGGTATCTCATTGAGGTTTTGATTTGGATTTCCCTGATGCCGAGCGATATTGAGCTCTTTTTCATGTGTCTGTTGGCCATTTGGATGTCTTCTTTGGAAAAATGTCTGTTCATGTCTTCTGCCTATTCCTTGATTGGATTCGACCTCAGCCGCAGCAACTTCTTCCTAGAAACATTGCCAAAGGCAAGGGAGGCAAGGGCAAAAATGAACTATTGGGACTTCATCAAGATAAAAAGCTTTTGCAAAGCAAAGGAAGCAGTCAACAAAACCGAAAGACAACCGACAGAATGGGAGAAGATATTTGCAAATGACATATCAGATAAAGGGCTAGTATCCAAAATCTATAAAGAACTTAGCAAACTCAACACCCAAAGAACAGAGTGCCAGCATTTCAACTTGAAGTCACCAGCTGCATTAGCCCTTGACAATCAGCTCGTCCTTTGATGCTCTGAAGCCTGACATTGACTTATTTTCTCCAGCTATGAAAGTTATAGATGGCATCTTCTTTCAACATAAGGTTATTTTTTTCTACATTGAAAATCAGTTGTTTAATATAACCTCCTTTATTATCTTAGCTAGATCTTCTGAATAACTTGCTGCAGCTTCTACATCAGTACTTACTGCTTCACCTTGCATTTTTATGTTATGGAGATGGCTTTTTCCCTTAAAGATCATGAACCAACCTCTGCTAGCTTTAAATTTTTCTTTTGCAGCTTCCTCAACCTCTTTCAGCCTTCATAGAATTGAAGAGAGTTAGGGCGTTGGCTCTGGACTAGACTTTGGCTTAAGTGAATGTGGCTGGTTTGATCTTCTATCCCCACAAAAACCTGTATATCAGGAGTAGTGCTGTTTTACTTTCTTATCATTTGTGTTCACTGAAGTGGCACTTTAAATTTCCTTTAATAATTTTTTTTTTTTTGTATTCACAACTTGGCTAACTGTTTGGTACAGGAGGCCTAGTCTTTGGCGTATCTTGGCTTTTGACATGCCTTCTTCACTAAGCTTAATCATTGCTCACTTTTAATTTAAAAGGAGAGACATGTGAGTCTTCATTTCACTTGAAAACTTAGAGGCCATTGTAGGGTTATTAATTGGCCTAATTTCAATATTGCTGTGTCTCATCTCAGGGTATAGGAAGGCCTGGGGAGATGTGGAGAGACATGGGAATGACCAATGAGAGGAGCAGTAAGAACACACACATTGATTGACTAAGTCTGGTAATGGGTATGATTTGTGGTGTCCCCAAACAATTACAATAGTACCATCAAAAATCATTGACCACAGACCACCACAACAAATATAATAATGAAAAAGTTTAAAATATTGTGAGGATTACCAACACGTCAAAGAGACACAAAGTGAGCAAATGCTGTTAGAAAAATGGTGCTAACAGACTTGCTCAACACAGGGTTGCAACAAACATTCAATAAAAAAAAAAAAGCCCTAAAACAAAAAAACACAGTATCTGTAAAACACAAAATGAAGCACAATGAGGTATGCCTGTATAAGATTTAAAAATCCAAATAATTAATAATGCTGCATTTAAGTTTTGTATCAGAGTTTCTAAAGGGCCATCCACTATAATTTGCCAAATAAAAGCTATAGGTATAAAACAACACTTTGCTTACATAAAAAGATAAGCTTCAATAGTGGTCAAGGATCCCTAATGACCCATAAGTCTCCCCTAACAGCTTACACCGGGCAATTTACCTATGTGGGTCCCTCTTGTGCTATAGTAGAAAGACAGAGTCTTCCCCCCACCCCGCCCCACAGAGGGCGGATACCATAGCAGGGTTGGCCAGGTGCCATATGACACACAAACTTCAAGGACAAAAGAACATTCTTTAAGCCTGAAACAAGGAAAGATAGTCCCACACAAGTGATAAACCCAGCACAGGTTGTATGGGCTCTTTATCTCCTGCTAAAGAAAAATTCCAGGCCCAAGATCCATTCTTATGCATCCAAGTGAATATGAAAGACTGTACATATGATTCTACCTTTTCCAACACAATGCATTTAGTTTGGGAAAATATCTTTGCTTTATTAAAGAGAAAATTGAGACTATCGGGAGAAAATCTCAAATATTTTTTTACTACTAATCCGGATTTCTTTGTTATTATCTCCTTATTCAATTATGAATGGAAGAAGAAAAATTCTCCTCATGTCTTAACTACCTCTATTTCCTCTGAGATCCTACTCTATCAATTATCATTTGTCTCGTTTTTCTTCCTTTACTACCTCTCCACTGACACATGCATTAATAGTCTTAAGATAGAGGAGATTCTGAGATCTAGCCACATTTTTCACTTTCCTTCACAGCCAAATAATATTTGTCTACCTCCAAGCCTCACCCCACCCACAAAAATCCAACATCTGAGTCCACAAATCCACTATTTTTATTAAATTCATTTTTGTTGGCAATTAGTAAAGTCATATGATTCAGTTTTGTATTTTTAACAACCTCTTCTCTACACCTCACAGATAAATGCAAACAATGACAAGAGACTCAGTATCAGACCAATGAGATAACAATAACAGATACGCCCTGCTTACTTCCAAGTGGCAAGTACGAAAGTCAACATTTGTCTGATAATTTTATTCTTTGTTGGTGTCACCCATGTGCCATCTATTTATATGTATATATAAAACAGGACAGATAATTATAACCCTGCATTTTAAACCTCAAACAGCACTTGAAAGCTTAATAATAAAGCCCAGGACAAGTTTTCAGAGAATGAAAATATTGAAGTAATTCACAAAACATTTTTGAAAATATTGAGAAACTGTTGGCTAAGTCTCTGAAATTCCATAATAATTACACCTGCAATCAGATGGATTACTGCAGCCTTATTTAACACTGATTTTAGAAGTTGTAGGGTTCTAGTCCCAAACAATTTAGTTGGGGCCCAGATACCAGAGTTGGTAATGCTTACTAAGGAAAGCCAAGTGATTTGCTTTAATAAGCTATGAGATGCATGGGCATATATCCACTCATCTGAATGGAATGATCATTGCGATCACGTCAAATAAGTAGACTGTTCTTGAACTACTGGAGCCAACTCAATTTGCTCCATTATAATTGCTTACATAGTATCTGTAATACAGCAGACAGCTTAGAGTAAATTGTCATTTTAGGATTTGTCCCTGATTCCACAACACATAATTTCAAAGAAAAGCCCTCTAGGTATATACTAAGTGGCATGTGTCTGATCTATTTCCAGAGGTAATTAGACAAGAAATGCTTTTAAAATTGAGACAACAATTATCTGGGACATGAAAATCTTTTTTTCCAACAACAAAACTTTAGGACCATACTATTTTATAAACAGGTATTATGCACAAATTGTTTTATTAATATTCAGAAAATATATATTAAATAAATTTTGTGTATTTATGTATTTGTGTAAAATGTATTTAATATGTATTTTTACATATTATACTAAAAACTCTTAGATCTAATTTGTTTCATCAAGTTTTAAAAATAATAACATTGTTAATCAATATCTTACTAGTGATTTTATAGTCATTATTGCATTGGAGAATTGCCAAGATATAATCAAGATCACATTAAATGTTTGAAAAAAATGTATTTGAAGTACTTTGTATTCCAATTTTTTTTAAAGAAAATAATCATTGTAGTGGCTCATACTTAAATAACTTTTTGTTAAATGTCTAGATTATTTATCTCTAAAAATGTACTTATAAATTGACCCAATATCTAACATACACTTGATATAGTTTAGAGAAATATAAATTATAAAATTTGATTCAAAATAATATTCAATGATAAAACATTACCATGAGAGGTAAATGTTAAACAGTATTTTAAATCTAGATATACTATGCAAAATTAGCATTAAGAAATATTTTTCCAATTGTTTAAAGTGTCAGAAGTTTCTGTTCTGTACTGTAAATAAAAGAACTATCATTTTTCTATATTACTCTTCTTGTCACTCTGATCATCATGTGCATAAGAAGCTTGGCTCTCTCTCAGTTATTGGCCTCATAAAGAGTGTAAAGTATCAAGAAATCCAAGAACAATTTCATATTATCTGTGAAAATCTTCACAGGTTGTTACCTTGAGAAATGGATTTTCCAGAAGGTAAACTTTAAGAGTATTGGGATAATTATTTATTTTTTATTGGGGTATCCCTAGCACATAGAACAGTGTGTAGCTAATGGAAGGCATGCACTAGTTTTCAATTACTTTTAAAAGAAAAAAATCACAAGTCTATTGAGTTGACTTATAATCATTGTTTAGATGATTATAATGTGATTTAAAAATGTGCACAAAATTATGAATAGCTTATGTCTGTCAACATACAAATGATTAAAACCAACATGACTTTATAAATTAAGGAATAAAATAGTAAATGTATATAAATATTTATTTTATGTTGAAGCTTACTCTCTTTGCAAGTATTGTGTCTAAAATATAAAGTTAAATATTAGATAAACTTAAAATGACCTGTTAGTATCTTGAGCTATAATTCATTCTTAAATGTGGAATTAAATATTAAAAATATTCATATTATTTTTTTTACTTGATTTTTTCTTTGAATATCTTTATACACAGTTCTCTATTTTTGATGGGCCACATAGTTTAAGATTGAAACTCACTGTATAATCTGAAGGCAATATGACTTTGTGAAAAGTCTTTTTGGGCTTTTGGAAGCTGGAAGTTGATGTATACACTCCAAGTTCCCACTGCAACTTAATATATGACTAGTTTAGTATTTTCTCATTTTATATTTTTCATAAGTCAAAAACTATTTTTTATTTTTATTTTTTATTTTTTTTTGGGCAGAGAGAGAGAGAGAACACAAGTGTGGGGGGTAAGAAGGGGGAGAAGGAGAGAGAATCTTAAGCAGGTTCCATGTCCAGCGTGGAGCCCCACGTAGGGCTCAATCTCATGAGCCTGAGATCATGACCTGAGCCGAAATCATGAGTTGGACCCCTAATGGACTGAGCCACCCAGGCACACTCATAAGTCAAAAACTATTAAATAAATAGGTTGTTTATATCATTATGTCATTTTTGTGATATTACATCAGACTCAAAATCAATGGACATTAATTTGTTTTCTGTAAAAATGAATTTTATAGTTTTTTTTTTACTACAAAAGTGTATCTTAACCAGTAAAATATTTTGATATAAGCACAATGTTGGAAAAATATGGCTCATGGCTACATTACTTCAGCCAAATATGCTTATTGATATATTAAAATGATATCAACCTGATTTTTAAATGTTTTAATTATAAAATAAGACACATAAAATATTATATATTAAAAGTATTTAGGTAAAAGAGAAATAACAAAATAAATACACATGTATCATCTACAGAGGAAAGCAACTGTAGACTTACATGTGCTCCACGCTGATATACTTTCCTCCCTTCACACAATAGATTTTACAACACATGTACATTGGTTCCATTATTTCAAATGTTTATATAAAAGAATCTTGGTATATATTTTTTCTAAAATATTCCCTTTTTTTAAAGATTTTATTTATTTGACAGAGAGAGAGAGCACAAGGGGTGGGGGGAGTGGGAGAGGGAGAAGCAGGCTCCCCACTGAGCAGGGAGCCGGATGTGGGACTTGATCCCAGGACCCTGGGATCATGACCTGAATAGAAGGCAGACCTTAACCAACTGAGCCACCCAGGCATCCGTAAAATATTCTTTACTCATCATTTTTGACATACATTCTCTTTAATAAATGCAGCTTTATTTTACTATATATCATGGCCATACATTAAATATATGAATATTTTATTCATATATTTAAATTTCCTTGGTCATATTTTTTTGCTATTAGAAATGACACATTATTGTAAACACTACCTAGTATTTCTTTAGGAGATATAAAAGAAGTACAATTTTACTTATATTATGAACATGTTCAGATTTATTCGTTAATGATTTATTGTTTCCCAAAGTATTTTTTCCAAAGCATAGGCTTACCAACATTATATGAATGTTCATTGGTTTAGTATTCATACACCGGTTTTATTTGTTGGTTTACTGAATCATGTATCATTACATGTGACCATACTTACTTTTTTATCATATGTATATTATTGTCTGGCAAAGGGAGAAGGAGAAGCAGGCTCCCCACTGAGTAGAGACCCCAGACTTAGGGCTGGATCCCAGGACCCTGGGATCATGACCTGAGCCTAAGGCACATGCTTAACTGATTGAGCCACCAAGGTGCCCCTATTTAGCATTCTTTTGGCTTTTGTTTGAATAAGCATTTTCTTTCATTTTACTTTTAACAAGTAAGAGACATGATATTTATATATGTCTCCTTTAAATAGCACAGGACTAAATATTTTTGTTTTATAAAGTTTGAGACTATATAAATTTGAACTGAAAAATTAAGTCCCTTTGCCTTTATTGTGATTTTTCCCCTATATTTGGATTATTTTCTATCCTCTTATTTTGTGCTGTTTTGCTTCTCTCTGTTTCTTGCCTCCACTTTTTGAGCTGATAAATTTCCCCCATTTGATTATTTTCCCCCCAGAACTTTGAATTTTGAATATTTTTCACTGTATTTAGTTCCGACTTACATCAGACTGAGAGCTTCAAGTATAAAGAAAAGGCCTCTGTTGGGGGGTAGCACTTCTACAAAGGTTCCAAAAGAAGTCAGTCTTTTCTGCTGATTGTAAGCCTGGAGGCTTTTCAGGGCTACCATACCAGGGAGTTCAGGAAGGAGAAAGGATGGGAATAGCACCAAACCAAAACATCACAGATTCCGTCTTACTGATGTATCCCCTGGATAGATGGTATTCAGTTCTTTTTGTGAATTTGGTCAATTTCCAGAGTTCTAAAATGATTACATTTTGTTCTGCCAGTATTTTCATTAGTTTGTGAGAGTAAATTCACCAAAATCCTACTTCTGCCGTTCCAGGAATCAAAATCTTCCCCTCATCATTAACAAATAAATTTGTTATTTTTTCCTGCTAAGTATTATACTATACACAATAGTTGATTATTTGATGACGAAATTCAAACAAGATAAACTGATAAAGACATAATAAAAGATGACAAGAAGAGGTGGCTTCAGAGTGTGCCTAAATGCCACAAATTTTTTTTCATATATATATAGATATAACCTATAGATACGGCTATCTATATCTACCTATAGATATAGATATAGATATGTCATATGTCTTTGTCAAAATTTGTAAGAAAGTGATCATACATCAGGCATATATGTTGGAGAAAAAAGGGGAAAGAAGAAACATTAAATGCAATCTTGAAAGAAAAAAATATGATTATCAGGCTTCCTCCCACTTAAAGACATAAGTCATCTTATAAAAATAAATTTCAACTAATTATAGGATGTCAAAAATTCTTAGTTCCTTGGTATGTGTGTGTAGTCAAGTGTTTTGGAGTGACCTAGAGTATTATTTCTTTAGCCCCAGTTATTTGAATTATTCATTATATCCAATTGCCACCAAACAACAACAACAACAACAACAAAACCAATGGCTTCAGTTACATAAACCAGGTGTTAATTTTGTGTAACTGGAAGTATTATTCCCCAAAAAAATCTTTCCTGGTCAGTAAAATCTATTTTATGAGCTGCTGGGATTCAAACCAATTCTTTCTAAAAACACGTGTATTATTTTATAAATCTCCTTTTGTTAGCCCTACTACACTTTTTTTTTTTTTTTTTTTTTTTTTTGCTCTGGTCTCCTGAGTACTGACTAGAATAAGTTTGGGTATGCCAGCTACATGATTTTTTTTATTATTGCATTACACATACAGTTGAATCAAATCAAACTGGACAAATCATCTACATTTAATTATAACAATCTATTATAGAATTATAGAACTTTATTTATGGAACCATGCAGCTATGCCAAACAAATTAGCCTTGATAACCCAATCACCATCATTTTAAGGAATTTCCATATGCTTATGAATAAATTTTAAGAATCACTGGCTAAAGAAAGTGACATAATTTACAGCCATGTTATATTTTAAATAACATGCTCTGAGATTGCAGGATACCTTGGAGATGATTCTATACAATGATTTCAACTTACTAAGAATCTTCACAGTTAAGAAGGTTGTGTTTATTTGGAGTGTACTGTTCCAGTTATCAATGGATTGACTTAGCTCCAAATTCAATCTTTCATCTGCTCTTTGATAATGGAACTGGGTTTGTAATATCTCTTCTTCGTATCCAGAAAAATATTATCCTTATTGATAAACAGTAATGTAGAGACATTAAGAGAGAAATCTTTTATTTTTGTTCCTTTTCTTCTAGTATATCCATCCAGTTGTGCCCCTTCACAGTGTGTGGCTTTTCCATCAGTGATTCTCCAGCAAGTGGCAGCAAGCTGCAACTCCTCATGAACAACTTCCCCCAGAATACACATCTCTCTTTCATAGTTTCTAGTGGTAAGTGGGATCTCTGTATGAGTATTTTAGAAAAGTGAATTCAGGGAAACTCCCAAAGTCAGCTAATGAGTTATATGAGCACTCCAGCTCCCTATCCAGATATTTGCCAGTGGTGACTTTCTCATGGCTCAACACTTCTACCCCCTTCTCCGAAGTCCTCCTGATAACTTTTTGGCCAGACAGCCAGTTCCACTACTGACTTTTAAGTAAGTTAACAGGAATCCCCACAAGAAATTTACTGGCTAATTTGCCAACATCCCAGAGGGCTTTTCTCTGCTTACCATAAAACTCTGCAGACTGTGGACCAATTGTTGCTGAGGACAACCCAGAAACGTGTAGTGGGTGTTTACCATATCCTGTCCAGTGAAGACTGAATCCAAGCCTTGGGAAACAATTTTTCCTTCCAAAATTCTCCCTTTCTTGAGTATATTCATTCAGCCTTAGAGAATCCTTTAGAGTTACCTGTTTTTCTCTTAGACAATTTCCTGTTATTTAATCCCCTGCTAATAATTGTTTATATTAAAATTTTCCTCATCAAATTACTGTTTTGTTTCTGTTTATGGAACTCAAAATAAAAGATAATTGATAACAGAAGTAGTTCTTGGAGAATGACACAAAAGATGAGGTTTTGGGAATGCTTTAGTCATGGCATTTGGCTTGAGTGCGGTGCTGATCTCCTTGCTAATCGGTAATAAATGTTAGTAATCTATTATATCATAATCAATCAAGCTATCATGTGTGGTTGTTTGTGATGAAGTATCAACTAAAGCACATACTTTGGGAACCCCATAGCTATTGCATTTGACCCTTAAAGCAATAATGATAATTATTAGACTTTGTTATAGAATAGGCTCTTTTAGAGCACACAAGAGCTAACAAAGCAAAATGGCAAGTTCAGGTCCATCAATTTTTTGATCAAGTCATGGTGCAATGACCAGAGATCTTCCATGACAGTCCTAAAAGAATGCAGTATTCTTGAAATACTGCTGAAAACAAAAGACAAAGTTAATTTTGAAAGTTACAGAATTAAAAATACAGTTGAATTTATAGTCACACCAAATTTCTAGTGTGAAATTTAGGGCATCTCTTGGTAAATAATTGGATCCTGAAAGCTGTAATGAAGACATCTGGTTGGGGTGAGATAAAACTCAATCTATGAATTCTCAAGTCACTCTGAGACTCACTTATCAGTAGAACTAGTTTGCCTTCCAGTGTCTGACAAGATTAGCTTTCTTCTGCTCAAAAACCCTGGGACAACCCTAACTAGGGAGGATGTCTTAAAAGGGATTCAATTTCCCTAAAGCATATTCTCTTGCCACTAGAACCATGACTAGAATAAAATTTACCATCTCAAGGTATATATAATCTGATCTGAAAGAAAAAAGCATATAAAAGCCAAAAGGCATTGATAAATATATGAGTGAGCAGAGCACCTGCATCCATGAAAATCTCTGTGGCTACTCTCTTTTGTATGCAAGGCAAAACTATAGGGGATGCCACCACTGAGATCAGCTTGCTAATTCCAATGGAGATAGTTTCTTAAGTGGTAGAATGCAAGTAGCAACACTTAACCATCAAAGCAGGCATGCAATTATTAAACTAAAAAGGGCAGCAGAGGTGAACTGGTAGTCAGCATGCCTTGGCCCACAGATATCTTTCTTGTTGGCTAATTGATCATGATGTCCCTAGGGATGAAATAGATGTAGTCTAGTAATTCTTGATATGTATATAGCAGAAAAACACAAAAAAGTTCTAGTAGCCAAGAAACCTGACTTGAGTCATCACAGTAGAAAACTGTAGTTTCCTAACCAGGTTACAGACTTGAATCAATTCACAAATTCAGAGAACACTGAATAATGGAGGTTGGTTCATCTTGAAATAGAACCCTGCATCTTTGGTGTAAGTTTGCACTATGAATCTTCTTCAGAGCTTTTCCTAAAGGGACCTTAGGAGAGTTAACAGTGCATTGGGGAAAAGGAAATACTCAAAATTTTCTGGGATTATGAAACATTAGCTTTGAATTAAAACTGATACCTGGCCACTGTGGTTCATCAGTCAAAACGGGGACTTGCAAAGACTGTTATGATGGAAGTTACAAAGTAAACTTCCTAGAAAGATAGATCTGTCTTACAGAGAACTTTATATGGTGCTATCTCTCCCACAGACAGAATATATGAGTCTGAAAATCAAGGGTAGGAATTGGAAGTCATTTCTCTCAATATAACACCTATTAGCCAATTTGCAGATGATTTTTTTCTTTCCATTCCAGTGATGTTGCGCTTTGTTTTTGCTGTTTGAATGTCTTAGTATCCACTAAGAGGATCCTGCCTCTAGGGGACACAATAATAGTTCCACTGAATTGCAAGATGAAACCTAGCCGTTTTTACTCTTTATGTCATAAAACCACCATAGAGAAAAAATAGGTTTCTCTACTGGCTTGAGTAATTGATTCTGATTACTGAGAGCTAATTGAGAGGAAAGTGAAGTAAAGAGCACTATGACTGGAAACCAGGGCATTCTCTGGCATCTCTTAACTTTTCAATGCCCAGTAGTAAATATCAATGGAAAATTATAGCAACCTCTCCAAAAAGGCAGGATTTCGAGGACTGAGGCATTCTGTAATTCAGGTTTGGATTACTCCATTGGGTGAAGAACCTCAACCAGTTGATGTTTTTGAGCAATGTGGGGAGAATACAGAATGGATGGTGGAAGAAAAAAAAAATCTATATTCAGTATTTCCAATTAAGGAAATAAAGATTGTAGTAGTTTTTCATATTTTTGCTTTTTATGTACATGCATTCATTTGTCTTTGCTGATCAATTTTTTCCCTCTCTTCATTAAAAAAAAATATGTATAAAAGTCATGGGAAGTTAACTGCCAATTTAGTGTTAGGTAACAGAATACTCAGTGGGATGGGCTGTGACAGAATTTGAGGAGTAAGTCATATAGCCAGTGTGGATGCAACAACTTGGGACTGAGAAAATCATTTTTGAGAAAATGATGAGAACTTCTTTATTTGTAGGAAGGTAGCTATATATTTTTAGGTGGAAATATAGGTTGTTTGCTATTATAGGGAAGTTTAAATATGTGTAGACTGGTGCATATGAAAGCTGGGTAATTAAATAGCCAAAGGGGCTATGTTAGGTATTCTGCTCTGTGACAATGGAGTTAGGGCTTGTAAATACTAATTAATTAATTAATTAATTTACCAGCCAGTACAATGTTAAGTCATGCTGAAATGATTTTCTCTTTCTGATTGGGGTGATTTGCTGTTCTACCTGTGCTCCTATGGAGTTGTGGTATTATTTAGCAATGTCCCAGCGGCCAACAGCAAGAGGTACCTCCCCCTGGTCCTCCCAGTACATGCTTCCCCACCTGGCTGGTTTCCAGACATAACTGGCACTTCAGTATGAAAAGCTTTGGGCCAGCCAAGAGATCAGTGGTACTCCTAAAGATACCCCAACTGGCCTGCCCACATTTTCCAAGTGACAGCTTCTATGTGAGTCAACACCAACTCCCCCACTCCCAACCCCAATATTTCCAGGAAGTTTCTGGTGAGTTTAGTCAGTATTTTCAGCTGGCTTTCCAGCAAATCTAGAGCAACTATACAAGCAGCTTGATAGTGAATCTTATTATCTCAGCAGGTGGTTTTCTACCTGTCAGCTACCATCTCTGGCCAGAAATAGTGGAAAATGTCTCCTACCTTTCTGTCAGCTTTAACCACTCTCTCCAAAGAGGTCTAATCTGGTACTCTCATCCATTCTGAGGAGTCTTCCCTCCAGTATGTTACATTCTTGGGTATCTTCTCTCAGACCTGAAGTATCCTTGAGAATTCTCTCCCCCACCCCACCCACAGACTTAAGCAATTTATTGTTATTCTAATCCCGTTAATAACTCTTTATATTAAACTTTTTTGTTCAAATTAAAGGATAGTTTCTCTTTCTTTATTGGACCCTAATTAATATATTAATTTATTTTTTGCAGAATTTACTACTAAAGAGCTGATTATACAGAGATTAGATGACACTACATAAATGATAGCAAATCCATGTATAGATTAATACAGCTGTATGCTTCAGTGAAAAAATTATGTAATAATGTTTTAGAATCTGATTTTAGTCTTCACAATATATTGTTTGTTACATGCTTTTCATCTTTTAGTGAGTCCACTCTCTGCCTTTTATATTTTCCAAAACCATTATCTAATTATTTTTTTACTTATGTCCTAACTTCTTAATTTACATTTTTTTATTACTTTCAGGATTTATAATAAAAGGGGATGGCTGCATCATGTACTCAGTATGCCATCTTAAACTAGAGGGTATGGTGGGTACTTTCATGACTGTGTTTATTCATTACTTATGCACTTAAAAAATACATATATATATATATAATATTTTAAAGAGCAATTTTAGAAAATTTCAGCCTTCATTCTTTAAGGTTATTTTCACATCCTGTTATAATTCCTGAGTTTCACATTTCAGCGATTTTAATTCATAGGCATAAGTTTTTAAAACTCAGCAAACACTTGTCATAAAACACTCTAGTATATCTCTGAAAAATGAGTAATAATTTTCTCCATACCTTCTTATTTTCCCTTTCATAAATTTATCTGTTTATTGCCCTACATAAATAGCATTTCTTTGTTATTCTTTGAATGTCAAATGACTACAATTTAGCTTTCTTTTATATAATATTTTGATAAGTTAATACTCTATTTCTAAAGAAAATTTGTGTTATTCCTTAAGCAATTCATCCTTGTGTCTTTTTGTCACCCTCTGATTGTATTTATCATCCTCATTTTGGGAGCAAGAGAATAGCATTATCCTCTCTGAAATTCATGTTATATTCTATAGCACCATTTTCAAAGGAATTGTTCATGAATGTTATAGCTTGTTATTTTTAATGTTGTATTTCTATTCTGTGAACTTTGAAACAGAAGAAAAGATAGCAAATATTTATATAATATTTTAAATGGCAGTGTTTCTATAAAACTGAAATTTTAACTAGTTTTATTTAATCAATGGAATCCTTATTAAATGTCAGTTTGAATATTAAATATTTCATAGTGAGAATTAAGGCAGAGACCACTTTTAATAACAAGGGGAGTAAAAGAGAACATAAATGCTACTCATAATTATGTTAAGCAAAAAATATCCTTATCTCGGGCGCCTGGGTGGCTCAGTCATTAAGCGTCTGCCTTCGGCTCAGGTCATGATCCCAGGGTCCTGGGATCGAGCCCCGCATCGGGCTCCCTGCCCTGCGGGAAGCCTGCTTCTCCCTCTCCCACTCCCCCTGCTTGTGTTCCTGCTCTCACTCTCTCTCTCTCTGTCAAATAAATAAATAAAATCTTTAAAAAAAAATCCTTATCTTGTCATTTTTTTTCACAATTAACAGGAACGTTATTTAAAAAATTATCTTAAGGAGTACTTTGTGTGTGTGTGTGTGTGTGTGTGTGTTTTTCCCCCCAATCAGAACGTTTCTTTTTAGGGTATATATTCAAGCAAAACTCATGGCCTGGTAGTTTACCTGCCTAGAATTCACTAAATCACTGCTGGTCCCTACTTAACTGCCAAATTTCAGTTTCTTCATCTATAAAATGTTAGAGATAATGTTTATTCCTCAAATAATTGTTTTGAAGATTAATTAAATGGTTGCGAATTCCATAGTGTAATTTTGACTTTGGTAAGCCCAGCTATTAGATATTTTTAAGATTTTTTTTTTTTATTGATAGCTTGTCAAAGAAATGATGGGACAGGATGAGGCAGAATGTAAGCTTTTCAGAGTAAATTTAAGTGCAAACATACTCAGAAAGGTCTCTTGATAAAACGCAGTGTGAAATTGCTCAACATCTAAGGGATTCTGGGCCTGGTTTCTAAGGAAGAGAGATTGCTTACAAGTGAGGCTAAGGTTTGAGAAACAGTGGGAATGTCTTGAGACAAAGTGGATATTATCATTGTTGCAAGTCATGCATCCAGGTTAAAAGTCCTGTGTGTCACAGGATCTCTCTAGCACGTGAATTTGTAGAGGAGTTCAAGGGTTGTGAGATTGAGGAATATCAGTGTTGAGTGAATCTTTATGACATATGGAAATAAGGGACCGATATGATGCCTTGGAATTGGATCCCTTGTGACAACGAATTTCCTTCTGGTGCTTGACCTTTTTATAAAGAACGAATTGAAGGAGATTTGACCTAAATATCTCTATTTGAAGAAGAGCAATCGCAATCATGCAAAATAATACCATATAGACACATAATATGGTGACAAGTTTACACACAAAATTTACAGAAAAGCTTTTTAAATTTCTACTTAGGGCTCTTGAGCCTCAAGACACTGGAGTTTGTGGGAGAAAACTTTAACTTACTAATTAGCTTATTTTAGTCTCTTTGGGTTTTAAAAGCCTCTTTTATTCTGTTCTATATGTCCTGGGGAACTTCCAATTTTTGTTTTTGTTTCTGTTTTGTTTTTTGAAGTGCATATAAATGATAGGAGGTTTGTCTGATTTTGTTTGTATCTGGAGGATAATGTTGCTATTTCAGCTGTGGTCTTTTTATTGTCTTCTATGTAGTCCAGTTCCCCACAGAAGTCAGACAGTCTGGTCATATCCATGGATGATTTGCATTCTTGTTCCCAGAGGAGAGAAAAGTTAAGTTGTTGCTATCTTTCCATTGTTGCTAAAGTTTTTTAGTCTTCCTTTGTTAACAGGCTTAAACTGCAGACCTCTGAGTGCACACATTTCATCCTGCCTTTGGATGAAGACTAGCCGCTTACTAGCCTTTGCGATCTGTTGCCATTGCCCCTCCAGAGGGGTCTCTGGACATTGGCCCTCAACTCAGTGAACCCTTCATCATTCACAGAAATGGGGAACTTCTGTACTTATTATATAGCAGAAAATCATTTATTAAGATTTACGTCTATTGACTCCTTCATCTTTTTCTGTCTACCCATGCAATACAGCTGTTTTTACTTTTCTATAACTACGCTTTTGTTATAAGACCACCCTGATTGACACTAATGAATGTTTTTAGGGTTTCAGTTACCATCCTCTTCAGGATTTAAATCTGCAGGTTCTATAGCCAAGACACAGTCTGTCTATGACTGTGTGCTTCCCTCCTGATTCATATCGTTTCTCACCGTCTCAACTCAGAAGAAAAGGAGCAGGATTTTCTCACTTCTTGAGAAAATAAGGGCTACTCTTCTGATGATATACTCAAGTCTTTCTACATGAAAACGCTGAAATTCATGGGTGCCTGGGTGGCTCAGTTGGTTAAGCGACAGACTTTGGCTCAGGTCATGATCCTGGAGTCCTGGGATCGAGTCCCGCATCGGGCTCCCTGCTCAGCAGGGGGTCTGCTTCTCCCTCTGACCCTCTTCCCTCTTGTGCTCTCTGTCTCTCATTCTCTCTCTCTCTCAAATTAATAAATAAAATCTTTAAAAAAAAAAGAAAATGCTGAAATTCAAATAGGCTTGTTTTTTGTATAAAAGAATTAAATATTTTAAATATTTTTAAACAGTACTGTTTTCAATAATGTATGACCATCAGTACTTCAAGGGTTTTCTAGGGCTGTGATATCTAATACAGTAGTCGTCAGCCAAAATGGCTACTGAGTAACTGAAACATGGACTGTTCAGATTCAGATGTGCTGTAAGTATAAAATACACAACATACTTTAGAGATTAATGAAAAACCTAATATAAAATACCTCAATATTTCATATTGATTATATGTTGAAATATTTTTTAAATATATTTGGTTAAAATTATTTTAATATTTCTTTTTATTTAAAAAAGTGCCTTCGAGAAAATTTAAATTTATCTATATTGCTCACTTATATTTCTATTGGACAGTGCTATTCTACGAACTGAAATGAGCCATCTGTGAGCCCAATCTGGACATTAACTCCTCATTTCTCTTTCACTTCCTCTGTAACAAACCTAATTTCTCCTGTGGCTTCATCTGGCAGAATAAATAACTGGAAAAGAGAAAAGCACGCTAACATATATATATATATATATATATATATATATATAAACATATATATATATATATGTTTATGATACATGTTTATGATATAAATATTTTATGGGCACCTGGGGTACCAGAGATTTCCCTACAAAGTTTCCTTCAGGGATTCGATCATATGATTAAGGCAAACTAAAGGAGAGGAACTAAGGAACTAAAGAAGGAGAATCACAGTTGAAAAATTTCAGTGCCACAGCCTGAAAGAAAATAAAGTATGTAAGGAGCTTATTGGCTATAGATGTTTGAGATCTTGGACCTAGAGGACATGATATTTATATTTCACTGCTCTTTATTTATATATATTTTTATTGAGGTAAAATCTATATAACATAAAATTAACCATTAGTCCTTTTAAAGTGTACAATTCAGTGTCATTCATTACATTCACAATGGGGATGTAATGTGGATGTAAAACCATCACCTCTACCTAGTTTCAAGATATCTCTAAAAGGTTTTGAAAGCAGGCAAGCTCCTGCTCATAAGAAATACTGTTCTCTCATGGGAGCCCATTTCATTCATAATCCTTAAAAATGATATCAGATTCTTTATAATTTATATTTCTTCTTTAGTTATCTTTGGTAAGGTAATTATTTGGTGGAATTTATCTATTTTATAAAACTGTAAACTAATGTTGTTTACAATATCCACTTGTTACTTTATGGACATTTGTAAGATATGGAGTGATACCCTTATTTTAATACTAATATTGGTAACTTTTATTTTCTCCATTTTCTTCTAATCATCTTATAGGTTTATTAATCACATTTTTAATAGACTGTTTTAGCTTTGTTGATTTGCTGTACTGTATGTTTGTTTTCTCTTTCATTGTTTTTCCTGCTCTAGATTTGATTATTCATTTTCTTTTTTCCTTAGGTTTTATTTCCTTAATATTTTTCTAGCTTCTTGAAATGGAAGATTTAATCACGGATTTTCTTCCTATTGTCTTCTCTAGTGTATACATTTGAAGCTATTAATTTCCTTCTAAGTGGTACTATAACTGTATTCTGCAAAAGAAAATATGACTTATTATTGTGTTCAAATATTTTTTTAAAATTTCTACTTTGGTTTATTATTTAGCTAATTATTTAGTAGTGTATAGCCTTTTCCATCTGCAAGTGGTTATTTTCTAGTTATCTATTTGTTGTTAATTTTTAGATTCAATTCTAATGAAACACAAATAATTTTAACATTTTGAAATTGTTAGTTATTTGCTTTATGGCCCAGCATATGGTGCATTTGATAAACAGTGGATGTACATGTGAAAAGAATGGATACTGTAATTTTGTATAAAGTGTTCTGTGTCAATTAGGCCAAATTTGTTAATTTTTGTTTAGATATTGTATATCTTCATTGACTTTTTGGTTAAGTCTAACAGCTATTGAGAGAAATACATTAAAGGTCCCCACTAAAGTTATGGGGTGTCAAATTTGTTTTTCTTTTTCTCCATAATTTTTCTTTCATATATTTTGAAATCACATTATTGGGTACATACAGATTATAAAGGTAAAACAATAAAGATTTTAGAGGGATTATAGAAAGACAAGTTCATGATATTGGGCTAAGAGGTTTTTTTTTTTTTTTTTTTAAACGTTATGATAAGCCCTGACTGTAACAAAAAAAAAAAAAGGACTATAATAAAATTAAGAATATCTGTCCCTCAAAAACCACAATTAAGAGAGTATAAAGGCAAACCTATTAAATTAGGAGAAGATAGTGGAGGTTCCTACATCTGATTTTTGTCTGTAACAAATGAATAAGAAAAAGATAGATGGCCCAATTAAAAAAAAAAAAGATCGAAAGACTTAAATACTTCACGTAAGATGATATTCAAATGGACAGCAAACAAATGAAAAGATCTTCAATTTCATCGGTTATCAATAAAATGACATAAATTTACACACACACGAAAAGTTTAAAATGAAAACTGACAGTTCCGAGTACTGACAGGGATATGGAAATACAGTAACTATTATACATTGTTGGTGAGTGTAAATTTGAAAGTTTGCTCTGAAAAACTCTTTGAGATGATTTCCGAAAACTGACTTTATGCATACCCTATGGCTCTTTAAGTGCATTACAGAGGAAAATCCATACATTGTTAAAGCATATGTGCTACAATGTTCACAGCTACACTATTTGAAGAGCTCCTCTCCCCCTGCAGAACAAAAACAAAAACAAAACCTAAATGCTCACTAAAAGCTGAATGCATACATAGTATAGGCAGGTGAGGAATGACGGCAGCAAAATAGCACAGAAACTTCTAGCGCTTGTCTATCCCGGAAACATCAATTTGAATAACTGTGCAAGAAAATGCCTTCGCAAGAGCCAGAGATTCCAGGGGAGGGCTTGCAGCACGTGGGTGAAGCACAGAAATAAAGGGTGCGTCGAAGAGGGTAGGAGGGATAGACTCAGAGACTCACATTAGCCCCATCACCCTCCCCAAGCCCAGCAGGCGTGCCAGGAGAGAGACCCTCTCTGTGGGAGTTAGTGAAGTGAGCGCCCCGCTTCTCAGGGGACCCCAGAGTCAGCCCGCCCAGCACTAGGTGGACTCTGCGTTCCGGTCAGCGCCTTGCAGGCTCCCACGGCGCCGGGCCCCATCCTGGCACCAGCCAGCTCCCGTGCCACCAGCTCCTGGCAGGCTCCTACAGAGCCACAAGGCTCCAGCTCAGCCTGCCGGCTGCAGAAGCCCCACGCAGCTCCTGTGGCCCCAGGATGCCAGCGGTCCCGCGAACGCAGCCCCCCGACCCACCTCAGGCCTGCCAACTCCCGTGGCCGCAGGCGGCTTCGGTGACACCAGGCTCCCGGCGCACTCCGGCTATGCCACGCTCTGGTGGCCCCGGGTCCCCGCGGACCAGGCTCCAGGCTCACCTCAGGCCCGGCGGCTCCCGGGACAGCCCCGCTCTGGACGGCTCCCACAGCCCCGGGTGGCCCCGGTGGCCCCAGGCCCGCAGTCAGCCCCTGCAAACGCAGCTCCAGGTGACCACCTCCGCTGACCCCGGGCCGCCTGCCGGCCCAAAGCGCCAGGCCGACCCCCGCGGACGCAGGCTTTCAACCCACCCCAGCACCTGGCGGCCCAGCTGACGTGGACTGTGGACCCGCTCCCCCCGCCGCAGGCCCCACGCCCCCTCAGCACCAGGCCAACCCTCGCGGCCCCAGCGCCGAGATTTGCCCCCACAGAACCAGGCTCCCGCCAGCTCCAAAGTCGCGCTAGCCTGGGAGGATGCTACGTCCGGGCCGGTCTTAAGCACCCACGAGACAGGCTGCGTGCCCCCCGGCCCGGTGGCGGACTTGCCTACGCCAAACTGGCTCGGTGGCCCAGCAGCCCCAGCCTCCAAGGAGGCTCCTGCAAATCCAGGTTCCTGCCTGGCCGGGTGTCGACCCGACCCGGCCGGAGGATCCAGACTCCAGGCCCACCCCAGTGCCCCCCGCCACCCGGCTGGCCCCTGTGGACCCAGGATCCAGGACCGCCCATGGACGTACTGCTGAAGGTAAGTTAAGGTCAAGTTCAGACTACTCCATTATTGTAATGTGGCAGTGTGTTAATCACTTAACTTGAGGATACGGGTTTAGAGGACAAAAGCATTAAAAATAGCTATAGCTACAACAATGTCGATACACCATATAAAAAGGTAAATTATGACATCAAAAAGGAAATGCGGGAGGGGAGTAAAAGGGTCGAATTTTTGTATGTGATGGAAGTTAAATTGTTACCAGCAGAAAACAATCTGTTATCTATAAGATGATTAGTGTGTAACTCGTGATAACTGCAAAGCGTAAAGCAACAGTAGATACCCATAAAGGGAAGGGGATCAAAGCATACCACTATGGAAACTTTGAAAAGTAAAAAGGCATATGAATGTTTATAGCATCATTGTTTATAACAATAAATTCCTGAACATAGGAAAATGGATTTTCTCTGTAATACAATGTCAAATCAAGAATAATAATCTTGATATAAATCTATATTTATATCGAGCTGAAAAGCATAATTTTGAGTGGCAAAAGCACACTGCATAATTACATGTTTATATATCCCATATGGAAATATCAAAATCCATAATACCAAATTATTTTTAGAATTGTACATATATATATATACACACACATTGTATGCAAAGGTAAACAATTCATTTGAAATATTAAAACTGCATTTATCACAATGGACCACTTTGATAAGAGAAGGAAAAGAAAGCAATTGGTACAGGATTAAACTGGACTTAATTTCTTCTGTAAAGCTTCACTTTCTGTAGAGAAAACATAATCAACTCAAATAAGAAAAACCTGGAGATTATGACACTCATTTATGGGTACGCAAGTGATTGTAGTTTATTTTTGGGCCAGAAACTAGTATTAGGAGATTTATATACTAGTTCTTGTTCTGTCAATGAAAAGTTTATGAACAGGGAAAGTGCTTAGGCTCTGTGGTAAATTTCCTCATGTATAAGATGGAAGACTTGACTTATATAATAAATAGTACCCTTTCCTACCAAATCTATGCCTTTTTACCATTCTACTATAAATGTAAGTCCAAAATAGGTTATGAGACCCATCAACTGAATGTATATAATACCACTAAATCTCACATTCATTACATAGTTCTTTTGTTTGTTATTCACAGAGTCAGCAAGTATGCATTTATTAGGTTGTAGCTCCTAGTGAAGAAAATCAGTGATGTTGTTTTAGTGCAAAAATGCATCCATATTTTATTATGCAGCAATAATCAATTGTATCATTCTCTTACATCTGCAAAAATTTCCTCCTATAGTGCCTCCTAATCCAAGACTATCTTTGTGTCATTTTAGAGCAAACAATATAAAATTTTTATGTTACATAAATACATTATAGTTTTAGCTTTATATTTTGCTATGCATGGGGTCTCTACTGAGTTTGAGAAAATAAAAAGAACACTGTAGATTTCTTTCTCTGAGGAAAGATTTATATACCTGTTTTAAACTCAAGCTGGTTTGCATCTTATATAATAATACACAGAGAAAAATATCTTTAGCTTGTGCAAGAGTATTAAGCTTATTTTTGTGAAGTATCACAGAAACATTGGTCAAGGGTAAGATTGAAAATTGATTTTGTTATCTTGTGTGATGTTTAAATTCATGTGTCATCTTGGCTGTGCCATTGTAACCAGATACAAGTTAAATAATATTTTAGATGTTTCCCTGAGAGTGTTTTTGGTTGAGATTAACATTTACATTGGTGGACTATGAGTCAAGCAGATTTAACTCCATAATGTGGTTAGGACTCATCCAGTCAGTTACAGGATTAAACTGAACAAAAACTAGCCTCTCCCCAGCAAGAAGGAATTCTGCAGCAGGCAGCCTTTGGACCTGAACTCCAGCATTCTCTGGGTCTCCAGCCTGCCAACCCACCCTGCAGATTGTGGATGTGCCAACCTCCATAATTGCATGAACCAATTCCTGAAAATCCATCTCTTTCTGTATATTCAAGTCCTTTTGGTTCTTTGTTCTGATTCTCTGGAGAAGCCTGACTTACACATCTTATTAAGACCTGTATCTAAACTTGTTTCTCAAAGCATTGCTGCATATTGATGGAAATTGCGACACATGGATTTATAAAGAAAATTTCTTAAAAACGTTAAGCTTCTTTATATTATTGCAAGTACAAGTTTTGATCCTTTGATCTTCTCCATCGGTCATCTTCAGTAAGCCCTTTGTCTCTTCCCCTGAGTTCCTGTGGTAGATATCAAAACATGAACGGGGAGCAACCTCTAGAACATCAGATTGAATAGCATAATGTAGGTCCCTGACATGAGCATGCCAGTCCCTTGCACAGACTGGTGTCAGACATAAGCAGGGCAATCTGGAAGTTTAATTTTTGTCTTGGAACCTTTGTTCTCCACAGAGAAGGGCAGTGAGCACAGTTAGGAGTCCAATATTATTCATCAAAGTGTCTTCATACTGAGTCCTCTCAGACTTGCCTAACCTTTGAAGCACGTCCTGGCTTTTGCACAACTAGCTGTGTCTATCATGGTGAGTGTAGTGCATGAAAAAAGTGAGCATCTTTATAGAGGCAAAGCCACTCGAGTAACTGTGTTATCCTGGCATTTCAGTTCTTGTCTCTAAAGATGTAATATACCACAGATAAGTCATGATCATTCCCTTTCCTTCCTTTGTTCTTTTGAGTGTATTCATTATTTATTTATTTGTAGCTATATAATTAATATAGGTATACATATCCCATTTAAATTTTTTTATGTGTGATTATTTCTCTAATGTAGAGCTGCAAAAGTAGAATATATTGGTTGAAAGATATATAATAATAGGCACTGATATCCACACTATTGCTTTCCAGAGAGGCTTTACCAGTTTACATTCATATAGACTATGTATAGGGTTCCTATTTTACTCATACTTTAATGAGCATTGGGCCTTAACAACTACTTACATGTGTGTCCATCTGGTGGGTAAATTATGCTTCCACATCCCCTTTTTTTTAAATTCCATTTCCCAGATAATATAACATTTCCCACTGATTTGGAAAGGCAACTGAATTAATTTGGAAAAGCCACTAGTCTTACCACTGTGCTGTTATTCTTTTGACAAATAACATATTTTCCTTTCAATTGCCATTCTCCTCTCTCTCTCTCTCTCTCTATATATATATATATATATATGATTTTATATTTAATTGGCTAGTATCTATCATTAACATCTTCAGTATCTCCTATTCTCATGGAGCTCACATTATAATAAAAGAACCAGGCAAGGAATAAGCAATAGATCAGAAAGGAATAAGGACTAGGAGAAGGGATAGAGCAGAAACAGAGTAAGTTTTGATAAGTCTGGGGTACTAGTGTAGTGTTGTATTATAAAGGGTCCTCATTGAAGGCATCCATGATAAGATGAAATTTCAGGAGAGGCCTGAAGGAAGCAAACGAGATCCTGATGCAGAATCATAGAGCTATCAAACTAGAAGGGATTCCAGTTGAATTTCGAACATGTGCAAAGGTCCTGAGGTAAGAGAGTGTTTGATGCATTTGAGCAACAGAAAAATATAGAAGGATAAAGAAAGAGTAACTATGGAGAAGTAGAGGGAAGTGGAATATGATTAAAAAAAAGCTTTTTTAAAAATTTGCTTTTTGTTTTTAAAATAAATAAGAGTACATCCTATGGGCTGATTCTGTAGTCTCAGTGAAAAGGGAAGCAAAGAACCAGCTAACAGTAAGGAGGGGAGAGTGTTGGGGATTTAAAGACATATGTAAGGCTATTAAAGAATGATTTAGGAGAGTGAGTAAATTGGTAGACAAAAGGAATGTAATAAAGTAGCACTGAGGGTCCAGTGGGTTATTGGCCAGTATTTAAAATAAGAGTAGTTAGAATGATTTTGTGTTTTTCTCCAGTCAGACTTTAAAATCTGGGGAAGGGGGGAGTTAGATTAATAAAAGTCTTTTGCTTAGTTCTGAGTGTCACCCTTTTTTAAAATATAATTTGAGAATTTGAAACAGAGACCTTAAACATTATCTTCCTCTGTTCCTTCTACATCTTCTCCACGATTGCACTGTATTTTCTAAGGATTTTTTAAGCATTCCCTTTCAAATGTGGTCTTTCCCCTGCCCCCAGTAATTTGCCGAATCTGTGGTTTTTCTGAGATTTGTTTGAACCTCTGAACGGCAATTCTTCAACGAAGCCTTTATTATTTCAAAATCAATTGGCTCTAAAACTAGAGATTGTAAAAATATTATGACACATATATACAAGAACCAGAAATCCTTCACTGTCTTGGATAGGTTCTCACAGGTAATGAGCTTAAATTTATTTCTCAAGGGTGAGCAATATCATATTACTTCAGATTTTTAAATCAGATGAAATCATTCAGCACTCCCACTTGAATGACTGGAAAATGCAGTAGTAGATTGACAAACTTACCCTATGTGGTATCTCAAAACTATTGGGAGGTCGGTGTCAAAGGAAATGGTAGTGACTTCTTGTCCTTCTGATTCGTTGTGATGTGAATCCTTTATTCCTTCTGCTGAATACAACGGTGCCAAGCAGTGATTGTCCAGCACTGATCTGGGCAAACCCAGAGATGACTCTCACACTGAGTTGTTCAACTCCTTGTAGAATTCTTCAGTGATTCCCCAGCTGCTATCAAACTATTCCCGTCCTTTGTAAATCTCACCCGCACTTGACAAGTTGAGGTCCAACCGCAGATGGGATATAGGTTTTGTGTTTCTTGAAGTTTATTCCTTTAAGGGGGGTCCATCAAAATAAATAAGAAAATATAACTCACGTTAGACATTTTAAAAAATTGTTAAATACCACAGTCATCATAAATTAAGAATAGTAGCCTAATATTTGTACTAGTTAACTACCCAACACACTTCTAGAATAATGCTTACCAATATATCCTTTGATTCTGTCTTCATATACAAACACAATCTTAGTCTATTTTATATGCTTAGAATAAAATGTTACTGGAGGTATTTAACTAGCAGGATTGATTAATTTGTTTTCATTATTGTTAAGGATATTTTCTCCAGCTTTTTGCTTCATTATTGATTCGATTTAAAAAAAATATTTAAATTTAATTAACATATATTATTATTTTCAGAGGTAGAATTTAGAATGATTCATCAGTTGCATATAACACCCAGTGCTCATTCCATCAAGTGCCCTCCTTAATGCCCATCACCCCATCCCCCACCCACCACACCTCCAGCAACCCTCAGTTTGTTTCCTGTAGTTAAGAATCCCCTATGGTTTGTCTCCCTCTCTGATTTTGTCTTATTTTTCCTTCCCTTCCCTATGATCCTCTGTTTTGTTTCTTAAATTCCAAATATGAGTGGAATCATATGATATTTGTCTTTCTTTGACTGACGTAGCATAATACTAGAGAGTATTATGTTCATCCACATCGTTGCAAATGGAAAGATTTCATTCTTTTTGTAGGCCGAGTAATATTCCATTGTATATATATATATACCACATCTTCTTTATCCATTCATCTGTCGATGGACATCTGGGCTCTTTCTATAGTGTGGCTATTGTGGACATTGCTGCTATAAACATTTGAGTACATGTACCCCTTCAAATCACTATGTTTGTATCCTTTGGATAAATATCTAGTAGTGCAATTGCTGGGTCGTAGGGTAGCTCTATTTTTAACTTTTTGAAAAACCTCCATACTGTTTTCCAGAGTGGCTGCACCAGTTTGTATTCCCATATTGGTTAGATTTTAAGATGAAATTTTGTAATTTGGAATATACAGAATGTCAACCTTAAAAATAAAATAGCGAGTTAGTTATTTAACCACCAAAAATGGGAGCCTCTTTCTAATAGAGGAAAAATAAGGAAGTTGAGAGAGGTTGTTTTGAGTAAAAGTTCACTGGAGGAGAGTTAGAGTTCAGGGATGTGGCAGTTTCTCATTGGCAGGATTATTGACCTGTACCTGAATCCAAGCTCCTTTTGCTCCACCCATGTTGGGTCAAAGGTGACTGACATCTGTAGACATCTAAGGAAGGTTGTATAACTTCTTTGTCCTTGGGTCAGTTGATCTTTGCCCACAGTAATCTGGTCATGTCGTTCCTATAAATCTTAAACAACATAGTTGATTCTGTATGTACTTTATCTCCTTAGGTGAGGTAGCTTTTGGGTAAAAAGCAGTTTTTGCAAATCTTAGCTGTAATATGCCTATGTGCTGGGCTAAGCAGAAGTTTCTTAGCTATGAGTCCCAGCAGCAAGAGAAATAGAAGCAATATGGAGTCAGACATGCTAAGTATCTCCCTGTTACAGCCAGACAAGGAGAAAATCTTCCTTCTTCCTGCTGGGGTATGTAAAGTAGGCTGTGATGAGTGATAAGTGAGTGAGAACCTTCCCTTCATTTCTTCCTGACCCCCTTTTGAATTATGTTTCCTTTATTCATTTTCACTGAAACATGCTACTTCACAGGCAGATCTACTCACATTTTGTGGTAATGATACAGTTTTGTGCCCTACAAATGCAGGGATGATTTTTTTTTTTTAGTCAAATAATTCATATTGTGAGATAATACGTATCTATATATAGATGTAGATATATAGATATTTAAAAATTTATAATTGTGTGTCTTAAATCATCAATATATTCCTGTCAAGAAAAATACTCTTTTTTGATTAGGCAAAAATGAAAATCACATATTCCTTTGAAAGTTTGCACATTTAATAAGTTTTTTATAGACTAGAGTCAATTCAAACACAATATCTTGGCTTTTTTTCAGCTAACCCCATATTTTCAAAGCTTAGTGCCATGGAATACATATTTTGACATGATCTTGAGTCAGGTTCTGTCCTTTTATGACTCTAGGTAGTTTATGAGACTGGATGTTAGAATTCCCAAGACTATTACTTCAGGGGAGAGACTAAAAAAAAATCGTAACTATAGATGGAGATATTCTGATCCACATAAATATATTCCAATACACGCCTAATAAATGCATCTCTAACTTAACCTCCTCTTTATCAGTTACCAAAAAATGCAGGTGGCATGCTATGTTACCAGACACAATGGGAAGTATGATGGAGGGGAGTGATAGTGGGAAGAGACAAAGGTTCTAACCAAATATAGTTAATATACTTTACATATTTTATTTTTAAAGATTTTATTTATTTATTTGACAGAGAGAGAGACAAAGCAAGAGTGGGAACACAAGCAGGGGGAGTGGGAGAGGGAGAAGCAGGCTTCCTGCTGAGCTGGGAGCCCGATGCGGGGCTCGATCCCGGGACCCTGGGATCACGACCTGAGCTGAAGGCAGATGCTTAACGACTGAGCCACCCAGGTGTTCCCTATACTTTATATATTTTAAAGCAATAACAATAATAACGACAAAACTTTTTAAAAATAGTATTCCAGATTCTCCAAGATAAAATTAACGTTTCCTAGCTAAGCTTTTTGTCTACACATTTTTTTTTCCTTGTTGGATTGATTTAATTTTGTCTTTTAAAAAATTCTGTTCTCTGGGCGCCTGGGTGGCTCAGTTGGTTAAGCGACTGCCTTCGGCTCAGGTCATGATCCCAGGGTCCTGGGATCGAGTCCCGCATCGGGCTCCCTGCTCAGCGGGGGGTCTGCTTCTCCCTCTGCCCTCTTCCCTCTCGTGCTCTCTGTCTCTCATTCTCTCTCTCTCAAATAAATAAATAAAATCTTTAAAAAAAAAAAATTCTGTTCTCATGCCTCTCTATCTTATAATTTCATTGTCCCCTATAACTATCCAAAGAGTTTCCATGTAATCAAAATTCATTTTTTACCCTAAATGGAACCACAAGACAAGATATTTTTCTCCTTTATTTTATTTATTTATTTATTTATTTATTTATTTATTTATTTATTTATTTATTTTATTTTATTTTGTTTATTTGACAGAGAGAGACACAGCGAGAGAGGGAACACAAGCAGGGGGAGAGGGAGAGGGAGAAGCAGGCTTCCCGCCGAGCAGGGAGCCAGATGCGGGGCTCGATCCCAGGATCCTGGGATCATGACCTGAGCTGAAGGCAGACGTTTAAGGACTGAGCCACCCAGGCGCCCCCCAATTTTTTTTTTTTAAAGATTTTATTTATTTATTTGACAGAGAGAGACACAGCTAGAGAGGGAACACAAGCAGGGGGAGAGGGAGAGGGAGAAACAGGCTTCCCGCTGAGCAGGGAGCCCAATGGGGGCCTCATCTCAGGGTCCAGATCCCAGGGTCCTGGGATCATGACCTGAGCCAAAGGCAGACGCTTAACGACTGAGCCACCCAGGTGCCCCGATATTTTTCTCCTTTAAATGTTACTTTTATTATTCATTATTCAGTAATTATTTACTTTTTTAAACTTTTATTTCCTGTGAGTCCATGTTTTAATGTTGTCTTTTTTTTAATAAACATTGGAAGTATAGGAGCCACTTTCTTAATGCCATCCCACCCCACAAGATACAAAATCCCTACTATTAACCCCAAGTTTTTCATAAAAGCTATTCTTTGTAGTAGTTATATAGTAATTTTTGATTATCAACCAAATCATTCAGTCTTGTCATCTTTTTTATGTATTTTATGGCTTTTAGTTATATATTTATGTTCTTGTGTTTATTTTGCAACAAGATGACAAATATAATACTATAAATACACAGAAAAAAGGAGAAGATGGACATTGAAAAAAGTGTTTGGGACACAGAAGAGAATAGATAAAAGAAAGAAATTATGTTTGTTGTTGTTTGTAGTCGACACTACTAGGTTTAATTTTATCACTCTCACTTTACTAGCAGTGTTATATACAACATTTAAATTAACTTACTTATAGGCCGGTAGTCAGCATCTCTAAGGCTTTATTTATTAATATATAAAATGGAAATAAGAATATGTGTTTCATAGGGTTATTTTTAGAATTAAAAGGAGCCTCATTTCCAGGTTTCAATACAACTTCTAAGTAAACATTACATTGCATTTTTCTCCAAGCCTTTGTGAAAATCATAATGCCATTGTCATTTTACATGGGAAGATCAGGTATTATCTTCTTTAGAAACAAAAATGATGCAGAGATTTTCATACTAGGGCTGCTGAAAGCTGTTAAAACACATAAGCATAAGAGCCACATTCAATTTGTGAATGCCCTATATGCCATCCATGGATGGCACAAACACCGGGGGGGGGGAAACAAACAAAAAAACAAAACAAAAAACCCAAACAAACAAACAAACCCAAACAACTACTCTGAAAGGTGTTAAGAGGGAAGTTTATGAAGAAATAAGGCTCTAGGAGGGGTGCCTGGGTGGCTCAGTTGATTAAGCATATGACTCTTAATTTCGGCTCAGGTCATGATCTCAGGGTTGTGAGAGTTGTGAGATTGAGCCCCATTTGGTGCTCCTCACCCAGCGTGGAGTCTGTTTAAAATTCTCTCCCTCTCCTTTTGCCCCTCCCCCGCTCATGCTTGCATGCTCTCTCTCTCTCTCTCTCAAATAAAATAAATACATAAAATCTTAAAAAAAAAAAAAAAAAAGGTCTAAGAAAAACAATTAGCCAAATAGTCATTTCTTAGAATGATATACTAGTCTCATTCTTTGGGATTTTAAATTGGGCATAAAATAAAATAAAGTAAAATAATCACAAATAAGCCTAATTAATCAGCTACAAACTAGATAAATAGGTAGAAAGATATAGAGAAAGAATGGTATGCACCCTCCTTATTCCAAGATAAGAGAAAAATGAAAATTCCTTATTTGTTGCAGATGACTGGAGAATGTGTAAGTCTGGAAATAAAACTTGAGGCTTAATAGTTCCTACAGTTAGAATGTGAGCCCCTTCTGATCTTTCTTTCTAAAACTACATGTTACCGGGGTACCTGGGTGGCTCAGTCAGTTAAGTGTCTGCCTTTGGCTCAGGTCATGATCCCAGGGTCCTAGGATGGAGCCCCATATCGGGCTCCTTGCTCCTGCGGGAGCCTGCTTCTCTCTTTTCCTCTGCCTGTCGCTCCCCCTGCTTGTGTTCATTCTCTCTCTGTCAAATAAATAAATAAAATCTTAAAAAAATAAAAAAAATAATTAATAAATAATAGACCTACATGTTCCCAATCTCTCACATATTATCTTGGTAGGTTTTCCCCTAGTAAATTAAATTATCTTCATTTTCTTGTTATCTATTTGGAATTAAACATTTTGTATGTGGACTTCTTATATGTCATTATTATGTCATTTTTACTTTCTGTCTTATATTACAACCTATGTTGTTTTCTACTTATGACCCATGGAGCATGTTATGGTAGAACATGATTGGGGCTGTGCCTTCAACAGTGGTGTTGTGCTAAAAACTTGGTTTCTACCAGTACCTAATTTTTTTTTTTTTAAGATTTTATTTATTTATTTGAGACAGAGAGAATGAGAGAGACAGAGAGCACATGAGGGGGGGAGGGTCAGAGGGAGAAGCAGGCTCCCCGCCGAGCAGGGAGCCTGATGCGGGACTCGATCCAGGGACTCCAGGATCATGACCTGAGCCGAAGGCAGTCGCTTAACCAACTGAGCCACCCAGGCGCCCTACCAGTACCTAATTTTAATACTTTGAGTAGATTATTTAACTTGCCAAATTTCAGTTTCCTCATTTGTGAAAGGTTGAAAGTGATCCTAACTACACCTGATTTAGATATATACTAGAAGTATTTATGTAAAGGTGCATATAAATTGTTGAATAAAGGTTATGTATCTTTCCCTTCTCTCTCCACCATTATTTATAAAAATAAATTCCTTTTTTATAGTGTCAGACACTGTGTTCTTTGTATAGTAAGGATTTAAAAGAGGAGACGAACCATGAGAGACTATGGACTCTGAGAAACAAACTGAGGGTTCTAGAGGGGAGGGGGTGGGGTGATGGGTTAGCCTGGTGATGGGTATTAAAGAGGGCACATATTGAATGGAGCACTGGGTGTTATATGCAAACAATGAATCATGGAACACTACATCAAAAACTAATGATGTAATATATGGTGATTACATAACATAATAAAATAAAATAAAAAAAAAAGTGTCACTAAAAAAGAAAAAAAAATGAATGAAAGAATGAACCCAGACACAATTATAGTTTTATATCTAGAGCTAGTATTACTTTGAAAATAGACTTTTAATTCTTATTCTTAGCTAATCTATTATGAAACATTGATTAAAGAGTTAGTTAAATTTGAGTTGTGTGAAATCTAAGAATTTAAGATCCCTCTTAGTCAAGTTTACTAGAAAGCTTTATTATTTTAGAACCAACTATATCTAAAATGTTTGATTCCAAGCAGTTTTTAAAATTTTTTTTATTTTTAAAGATTTTATTTATTTATTTGAGAGAGAGAGACTGAGAGAGAGAGCACATGAGAGGGGGGAGGGTCAGGAGGGTCAGAGGGAGAAGCAGACTCCCTGCCGAGCAGGGAGCCCGATGCGGGACTCGATCCAGGGACTCCAGGATCATGACCTGAGCCAAAGGCAGTCGCTTAACCAACTGAGCCACCCAGGCACCCCCACGAGCTCTATTTTTGTATATTCAAACATACATAGTTACCTTACTCAACTTGCATTAGGTACACACAACCCTAGGTTTGTGTCAGAGTTATTATATATATTAATATATATATGAAAATGTATTTTATCATTTATGGAGAGGAATGATATCATAATTATCAGTGTGATTAAAAAATAGTAAAAACCAAAGAAAATAACAGCATTGATTTTCTATAGCCATTATTAAATCTATGGTAGAATTATAATTTATTCTATTAATTTTTTTTTCTGTCTTAGCAGGACTTCATTTCATGTACTAGCTATAATGTTAAAAGAAAGAATTATATGTGGTATTAACATGAGCCTTGAGTATACTAGTTTCTTATGAAGCATGACCATTGGCATTAATTTAGCTACTCTTTGCCCTCTAACTTTATCCTATTTTATGTATAACTTCAAAACATTTTAACAGTAAGAATCACACTATAGACTGTCTCATTTGTATCCAACTGGTATTAGTTTAAAACTGATGACTGAAAAACAAACAAAACAAACAAACTGATGGTTAATTTTATATTTGATGTAGAAGGGAATATAACAACTTTCTATTTCTACTTTCTCATCTTTTGCAATATGAATTTTTAAAATAACTGTTGGTAAAGAAAGTTTAGGTGTCAGATATATGACTCTATCCTGTGCCTATTTTTAAAAATCTGTTTCATTAATTTAATGGAAAATCACAGAACAAGCTACAATGCAGGATTGCTTTATGGTATAAAGGACTGGATTATAACATTTATTATGTTTTTCCTGAAGAAAATATTGTTTATTAAGAGTACTGTTTTTAAAAATAAAAACGTTTGCATTGGGAAAGTATGGGAAATTGTTAATGTGACAGAATTTGCAAAATCATATGTTAACAGAGAGAGAGAGATGTTAAAAAGTTTCCTCACAAAATCTGATTTAATAATCAGCTGGTACCAAATACTACAAAAATGTAGCAAATTTGTATCTATCACTTAAAACTGATGTCATAATTTCTCTAGGTATCATAGGTTCAGAACTAGGCTGAATTTCCACCTAATTTAAAAGAATTCATTTGACTCAGTACTATATAATTTAAAACAACTTTTTATCCACTGCAATATTTTGCAACTAAATACCATACCAATTTATGCCTTTTATTACATTATGAATTTATGCCTCCCTCCTCCAAAAAAAATGAGAAATTATGAAAACATGGGTGGGAAAACTTCTAAACTCAATTTAGTAACTGCAATTTCAGCTTATTTTAGCCTTTTCAGTCATTGAACACTGAAAAACTGTGAGGTATTTCCTGGATTTATTTGAATATTTTTCCAAGAGGAACAGCTAAATCAGCCTTCATTTTTGGTCAGTGGATCACAGGAATATTGATGATTAATATATTTAGTGAATACAGAAATATTTGAGTTCGAGTAAACATCTGTTTTCTCATGGGGAGGCAAAAATCAAAGTAATATATTCTTATTTTTTTTTTTTAAAGATTTTATTTATTTGACAGAGAGAGAGACAGCGAGAGAGGGAACACAAGCAGGGGGAGTGGGAGAGGGAGAAGCAGGCTTCCTGCGGAGCAGAGAGCCCGATGCGGGCTCGATCCCAGGACCCTGGGATCATGACCTGAGCCGAAGGCAGACGCTTAACGACTGAGCCACCCAGGTGCCCCCAAAGTAATATATTCTTAGAAAAATTAAAAGGTTACTAGTGGATATTCCCTTTTAGTTGGTAAATAAATATATTATTAGAGAGGGCTTTATATTATAGCTAAATGCTATCTATCTATCTATATCAAAAGAGTTGATTCTAAATATTCACTACTAAAGTAGGATAATTAGATTAACTCCCAGTGCCATCTAAAGTTAAGATTGAGGCGGCAAAGAATTGAGGTTCTATGTAAAAATATTAATTCTCCTGTGAGATAACATTTTACTTCTTTTTCTGATATTATCGTTTAAGGTATTCTTTCTCTACCGTATTTCTTTATCTGAACCTCAGAACACAAAAATGACTTTGAGTGAATAGTTGGCTCAGTTCTCCTAAGGATGGTACATTATTAATATAATTACAGAGGCTGTTTTATAACTAATGTCCTGTGTAATAAAAAAATTAGAGAATTTCTTGAATTTTCCATGGAATATAAATTTTTATGGACACAGAATTCTTATATTTACCAAGTAATATTAATGGAAGCTTGAAAAGAAAGGCCTATTCACAAATGTCTGAGCACTAACTTTTTCTGCTTTTGGGAAAACTATCATTCTAAAAGTTGATGTAAGATGGGTAGAAAATTCTACAAGGTTTCCATCTGCCCTTATAGTTTATGCCATCTTGCTTTAATATTAATGTCTTATTTGTTTTTGTTTGTTTGTTTGTTTAAGATTAAATAGCAGAGTATATTATTATCTGGAGATGAAGAGAATCATTCTAAAATTGTGTGTAAGCTAACCATGCAGAGCTTGTAATCATCTGTATTGCATGCTTTTTAAAGGCAATGAAATGTAATTAAAATATAGCATTATTATGATTACTTTTACAGAAAATTGCTAAAAAAATCTGATTACACTTGCTCTTTGACAAGTCATGTCTAACATAATGTTTTATTTAAATTAGCATTCAAAATAATTTTATATTTGTGTTGCCTTATTTAAGCCCCCCAAAATCTATACACTTTCTCACTGAATTAAAGTCAACATGCTATTTTGCTCTAGCCAAATATTGCACAACAGTAACAAAGTTTCACAGACATAATCCTCACCTTTCAGCTCAAAAGTCTATTCTGCTCAGGCATTTCTTTACATGTAACATTCTTTCCCCCATTTTTCAGTTCTTAATTATCTTCCTTAAGTAAAAATGCCAATTCAACCACTATGCTATGTTCTCCGTGATAGAAGCTCTGGCCATGCCCGCCCACTGAATCTCATTCTGAGAAGGTGGGACCCCACAGTGCTCACAAAACACCTTCAAAGGAATGAGAGCAGTTTCCAAAACCACAGTTAACATCTACCAATCAAAGCAAGTTTCCCTCCCTCAACTCTCAACTAGACAAGAATGAATTCAGCTCTGATATATTTTCATAGGGATTATTCAGCATTGAAAAATGACTGTTGTTCGTTACATTTGATGAAATTTATGAGTTTTGAAGATGTTTTAGTTAGTCGACAAAACAAAACATAACAAAAAACTTGGCTACTATATTACCTATATTAGAAGACACGGATCATCCTACTACATCCTACTACATCCTACTACAAATCTGGACAGTGGATTCAATGAGGGGTTGTTTTATACAGGCATCTGCTTTCTTACGTAATAAGGTAACTGGAAGAAATCACACGTGCAAATGTATATAGGGTGCTGGAAACACCTAACATCTTATGACAGAAATCACTACCAAATGTTTTCAGTAAAAATCATGAACTACTAGAGACTATGTTGTATCTCATCATATGAAAATATTTTTATTTTTTATCTTTTTATTTTTGGAAATCTCCAGGGAAATTTTATTATTTATTTAATTATTAATATTTGAAGTTTTTATCTAAATTCTAGTTAGTTAACATATAGTGTAATATATAGTGATGAATTTAGTGATTCATCACTTATGTAGAACCCCTCAGTGCTCATCACAAGTGCCCTCCTTAACACCTATCACCCATTTAGCCCATCCCTCTAGCCACCTCCACTCCAGCAACCCTCAGTTTGTTCTCTATAGTTTAGAGTCTCTCTTATGGTTTGCTTCCCTCTCTTTTATTTTGTTCTTTCCCCTATGTTTTGTTTCTTAAATTCCACATGTGAGTGAAATCATATGGTATTTGTCTTTCTCTCATTAATTTTGCTTAGCATAATACACTCTAGCTCTATCCACATCATTGAAAATGGCAAGATTTCATTCTTTTTGATGCCTGAGTAATATTCCATTGTAGTATATTACCACTTCTTCTTTATTCATTCCTCAGTTAGTGGACAGTTGGGCTCTTTCCGTAAATCGGCTGTTGTTGATAATGCTACTATAAACATCGGGGTGCATGTGCCCCTTCAAATCAGTATTGATGTATTCTTTGGATAAATACCTAGTAGTGCAATTGCTGGGTGTAAGGTAGGTTCATTTTTAACTTTTTGAGGAACCTCCGTACTGTTTTCTAGAGTGGCTGCCAGTTTGCATTCCCACTAAGAGTGTAAGAGGGTTTCCTTTTCTCCACATCTTCTCCAACATCTGTTGTTTTTCATGTTGTTAATTTTAGCCATTCTGACTGGTGTGAGGTGGTGTCTCACTGTGGTTTTGATTTGTATTTCCCTGAAGATGAGTAATATTGAGCATCTTTTCATGTGTCTGTTAGCCATATGTATGTCTTCTTTAGGAAAATATCTATTCATGTCTTTAAACCCATTTCTCAGGTGTTGAGTTTGATAAGTTCTTTGTAGATTTTAGATACTAATCCTTTATCAGATATGTCATTTGAAAACATCTTCTCCCATTAAGAAGGTTGCCTTTTAGTTCTGTTGATTGTTTCCTTCACTGGGCAGAAGCTTTTTATCTTAATGAAGTCCCAATAGTTCATTTTTGCTTTTGTTTCCCTTGTCTCAGAGATGTGTTAAGTAAGAAGTTGCACTGGCTGATGTCAAAGAGGTTGCTGCCTCTGTTCTTTATGATTTTGGTGGTTTCTGGTCTCACATTTAGGTCCTTCATCTATTTTATTTTTGTGTGTGGTGTAAGAAAGTGGTCCAGTTTCATTCTTCTGCATGTTGCTGTCCAATTTTCCCAACACCATTTGTTGAAGAAACTTTCTTTTTTCCATTGGATATTCTTTCCTGTTTTGTCAAAGATTAGTTGACCATATAGTTGTGGGTTGATTTCTGGGTTTTCTATTCTGTTCCATTGATCTATATGCCTGTTTTTGTGCTAGTACCGTACTTTCTTGATCACTATAGCTTTGTAATATAGTTTAAAGTCCAGAATTGTGATGCCTCCAGCTTTCCTTTTTTTTTTTTTTTTAAGATTGATTTGGCTATTTGGGGTCTTTTGTGGTTCCATACAAACTTAAGGATTATTTGTTCTAGCTCTGTGAAAAAAGCTGGTGGTGTTTTGATAGAGATTGCAATAAATGTGTAGATTGCTTTGGGTAGCATAGACATTTTAACCATATTCGTTCTTCCAATCCATAAGCATGGAATGTTTTTTCATTTCTTTGTATTATCTTCAGTTTCTTTCATCAGTGTTTTATAGTTTTCAGAGTACGGATATTTTACCTCCTTGGTTAGGTTTATTCCTTGGGATATTCTGGGTTTTGGTGCAATTATAAATGGGATCTATTCCTTGATTTCTCTTTCTGCTGCTTCGTTATTCATGTATAGAAACACAACAGATTTCTATATGCTGATTTTGTATCCTGCAATATTACTGAATTTGTTTATCATTTCTAGCAATTTTTTTGGTGGACTCTTTTGGGTTTTCTACATAGAGTATCATGTCATCTGCAAAGAGTGAAAGATTGTCTTCTTCCTTGCTGATTTGGATGCCTTTTATTTCTTTTTGTTGTCTGATTGTGGAGGCTAGGACTTCCAGTACTATGTTAAATAATAGTGGTGACAGTGGACATCCCTGCTTGTTCCTGACCATAGAGGTAAACCTCTCAGTGTTTCCCCATTGAGGATTATATTAGCAGTGAGTCTTTCATATATGGCCTTTATGATATTGAGTTATGTTCCCACTCTCCATACTTTGTTGAGGGTTTGTATTAAAAATGGATTCTCTACTTTGTCAAATGCTTTTTCTGCATCTATTGAGAGGATCGCATGGTTCTTATCCTTTATTTTATTAATGTGGTATATCACAAAGATTAATTTGTGAATATTGAACCACCCAGCCCAGGAATAAGTCCCACTTGATTGTGGTGGATGATTCTTTTAGTGTATTGTTAGATTCAATTTGCTTGTATTTTGTTGAGAATTTTTGCATCCATGTTCATCAGGGATATTGGCCTGTAATTCTCCCTTTTAGTGGGGTCTTTCTCTGATTTTGGAATCAAGGTAATGCTGACCTTGTAGAATGAATTTGGAAGTTTCTCTTCCATTTTTATTTTTTGGAACACTTTGAGAAGAATATGTATTAACTCTTCTTTAAATTTCTGGTAGAATACCTCTGGGAAGCCATGTGGCCTTGGACTTTTGTTTGTTGGGAAATTTTTGATTACTAATTTAATCTCTTTGCTGGTTATGGGTCTGTTCAGGTTTTCTACTTCTTCCTGTTTCAATTTTGCTAGTTTGTATGTTTGTAGGAATTTGTCCATTTCTTCCAGATTGCCTAATTTGTTAGCATATAATTTTTCATAATATTCTCTTATAATTGTTTGTATTTCTATGCTGTTGGTTGTGTTCTCCTCTTTTTTTTTTTTTAAGATTTTATTTATTTATTTGACACAGAGAGAGCCAGGGAGCAAGCACAAGCATGGGGAACGGCAGGCAGGGGAGAAGCAGGCTCCATGCTGAGCAAGGAGCCTGAAATGGGGCTTGATCCTAGGACCCTGGGATCATGACCTGAGCCGAAGGCAGCTGCTTAACCAACTGAGCCACCAGGCGCCCCATCTCTTTCATGTGATTTTATTTATTTGAGTCCTTTCTCTTTTCTTTTTGATAAATCTGGCTAGGGGTTTATCAATTTTATTAATTCTTTCAAAGAACCAATCTTAGATTCACTGATCTGTTCTACTGCTTTTTTTCCCTATATCCTGTTTATTTCCTTAAATTTTAATATAAATTTCAATAAACTAGAGTATATATTCTAACTTACATATTGAACATGATTTTTCCCCTCATCTCAGAGTGAATACATTTCATTATTGATGACATCATATACAGTGCATAGTTTCGTTTATCTTTATTTTTCTTTTATGCAAAGAACAGATTGCAAGAGAATTTATGATTTCATAGTTCATGCTCAAGGCTTTTACAACTGATAGCACACAAACATCAAGGAATATTGAAATTCATTTTCATGATGACCCTCGTCTTTTGCAATAAGCCATACCACCTTTAGCTTACACTGCAAAGATGAAAATGATTGGCAGAAAAAACAGACATTTACCATTTATTTGAAGGACAAAGCCATATTTTAAAAAACGTTCACTATGGCTAGAGAACAGTAGTGCTTATAGAATTAAAGTGTTGCAAAAATCAAAGGTTAATATAGTTCAAGTTTAATTCACTAATTTTATAGACAGGCCTCAAACCCAAAAATTATATATATGTGAAATTTACACATTCTATTTTAAATATTCCCATCATTCGTCAAAATACAAAGTAGATGGATTGCTCCTCTACTGCTTGTATAGAATCATTGATTTAACATTATGGATAGTCAGAAACACCTGGGTTCACTTCTATTATCAGTTGTTTGATCTTGATCTTGATAGAGTTACTTGTATATTTTATCAGCGTCTCAATCTATTAAATAGGGGTTATAATAGTAACAATCTTTTTTTTTTTAAAGATTTTATTTATTTATTTGAGAGAGAGAGAATGAGAGACAGAGAGCATGAGAAGGAGGAGGGCCAGAGGGAGAAGCAGACTCCCTGCCGATCGGGGAGCCCGACGCGGGACTCGATCCCGGGACTCCAGGATCATGACCTGAGCCGAAGGCAGTCGCTTAACCAACTGAGCCACCCAGGCGCCCCTAGTAACAATCTTATAAAGGTGATGTATGTAATCAATTAGTTTATTTGTGAAGATTCTCTATATATTGGTTAGTACATGTATACTCAATAAATGACAACTTTAATAATAATAAATTATACTGGGGAGCCTGGGTGGCTCAGTCGTTAAGCGTCTGCCTTCGGCTCAGGTCATGATCCCAGGGTCTTGGGATCGAGCCCCGCATCCGACTCTGCTCAGCAGAAAGCCTGCTTCACCCTCTCCCACTCCTCCTGCTTGTGTTCCCTCTCTCGCTATGTCTCTCTCTGTCAAATAAATAAATAAATTTAAATAATAAAAATAAAAAAATAATAATAAATTATACTTTCTTAGTAAAAAGAACGGTTTACAGTAAAATCCATGTCTATATTTTATTATTGAAAAGACACACAAAGGAAATTCTGAAACCTTAATTATGACCACAGACATTTAAAATCATCCAGCTGAGTCATTCAGCTTTGATGTGCCATTAACCTCTCCCAGGAATATTGTATTTCTAAAATTCTTAATTAAAGTTGAAATATCATGGAATTTCCTGCTCAGTCAGAAATTAAACTTGAGGTAACAGTAAAAAGACATTCTCAGTATGAAGAAAGAAAAAGACAGGCAAATGCTAATTTTCTCATCATTAGTGCCATGCCTCCCTCAGTTAAAACTGGAAACACTAGCTATTCTCAAGTAGCCACCATACTACTACATCATTTATTGAAGACCTCATCATAGCTTTAAATTGTGAAATAAATATAAACAATTTTCAGAATAGTTCACACAGTAAAATACTCTTTTTTTCTTTCACTGAAATGTACTCTTACCAGTTGTAGCTTAAAGAAAAATAGTGGCTTTAATTGTTTATATGGACACAAGCAGTTTATTATTTTAATTGAATAATAACAATGAATATAATCATGTAGTGCATATTTTGCATGGCTTCAAGTTACTCCTGTAGAAAAATCTTGCATTTAATCATAGTAATAAATTCATTAATTTCAAATGCCATTTTCTTACTTTAGAACACAAATACATTCATATATTCTCAAAAGAGAAATCATATGTGATGTCTCCTATGCCAAAGAAGCATTTTAAAATTCAACAAAAATTGGGCGCCTGGGTGGCTCAGTTGGTTAAGCGACTGCCTTCGGCTCAGGTCATGATCTTGGAGTCCCGGGATCGAGTCCCGCATCGGGCTCCCTGCTCGGCAGGGTGTCTGCTTCACCCTTTGACCCTCCCTCCTTTCATATGCTCTCTCTCATTTTCTCTCTCTCAAATAAATAAATAAAATCTTAAAAAAATAAAATTCAACAAAAATTAATAATCATATTTGCAAGAAGCAATGAACCTTTGCCAACATTCATTGCAGGGAATAGGCCACGAAGTAATCTTTTGTTTATCACAAATTTCCCAAATTTATTCAATCACAGGACCTCTTTTCATCCCCTACCTCTACCTACCCTCCCATTTTTCTTGTATAACAACTAAATAGCATTGCATAGAACACATTCTGGAGATAGTAATATTAATTATCAGTCTAATTATGACAAAAATTATAGCTATGTTTTTATTGAATTTCAGATAGTTTCTCCATAAATTTATAACAAAGAAAATGAAAGCAAAGCTATATAGTTTTTATGCACAAATGGCAGATATTTACTTTTTCAAAATCATAGAGGAAAAAAGAAAGATAAGTTCTCATATTAATTACAGGGGATTTTTTTTAATAGTCTGGCATTAGGTAAATCATAATTCTCTGGCATTCCTTAAAAAAGATTCAACTTTCAGTAAATTTCAAAATATGTAAATCAAACTGCATAAAACCTACACTGGAATGTTGCATTTTCTAAATGGTCCTTTATTTAGCACCTACTTCAGAGTCATGTGAGTGGATTGTTAAAAATATCCTTCCTTATACCCTATTTCAAATCTACTAACCCAAAATTGCTGAGGATTGGTGCCCAGAAATCTGTGATTTAAACTATTTTCCCATGTGTTTCTTATACACATGATAGATTGAGCTCTATTGCTCCTATAAAGATAAATAACGTTAAAATTTAACACACATGGGCGCCTGGGTGGCTCAGTTGGTTAAGCCACTGCCTTCGGCTCAGGTCATGATCCTGGAGTCCCGGGATCGAGTCCCGCATTGGGCTCCCCGCTCAGCAGGGAGTCTGCTTCTCCCTCTGACCCTCCCCCTTCTCATGCTCTCTCTCTCTCAAAAAAAAATTAACACACATGATTAAATTTATATTTCTATGTGCTTAATCTGTCATGCTCTAAAATACTGTCATTTATATTTTTAAAGTTGATAATATTTTGAGATACAATATCATATCTTTGTATTAAGGTTTATGTCAATATTAATAATATAATAAACAAAAGGATTTTTAAATAAGTAGGATGTTTTTAATAATTAAGTGAATTTATCTGACTAAATATTCCAAACTTAGTGTCTCAGGAGAGAAAACATTTTTAAAATTTGAAATCCTGTCTTAAATTTGTGTTTCCTTCCTGTTTTTTTGGGGGAGGGGTTGGGGGGTGTATCAGGAAGTCTCTAGAGTTAAGTATGCTGAAAATGGTCAATTAGTTTCATTCTATCCTCTAGGAATAAGAGATAAGTAAACAGAAATAGTATATACAGTATCATGCTAGATTTTCAGTTAGAGGAATGGTAAGTTCAGGATGCAAGATTTCATTAGATGTAATGGAATCAGTTCATCTATTTAAATCTAAAATGGGAAATATTTTTTTAATGGGAGAATAATTTAAATACATGTTATATCACGATGAATATGTATTTTAAATTTAACCTTATGAAGCCTTTTAGGAAATGGATGGAGATATAAATAAAATTGTAGATATAATTAATATGTGAGAAAAATATTAAGTATGGCAATTACTAGGGAATGATATTTTGGTTATGTCTAGGCAAAAAGTATGAGCCTTATTAAAAATGGAGAAGTGAGCATTTAACAAAAGCCAAAAGCCACCTTTAGTAATCGGCAGACTGCCAAGCATATAAAATGAGATGCTGGGGTATAATTGGCAAAGGGGAGACTAGAGTGTGATGACTTCAGAAGAAATCTATTTTTAGAACTCTAGTGAGGCACTTGGGAAAAATAATATGGGAAGTCACCTCTGTGAAAACATAAATTGAAAACTTCATTAGTGTCTTCATTTGGGCTTGCAAACTGTCCTCAAGAAAATCTCCCTAAGGGCAGAATCTTTTTTTTTTTTTTTTCCTAAGGGCAGAATCTAAGTACTAACATGTATGTAGCAATATCTCTTTTCCCAGATAATATATAAATGAATTTTTGTGAGTGAAGTTTAAGTGCAGCGAGAAAGGAACATAAAACAATCATTTCAGGGTGTTTTGTTTTGCAAAAAACTATCTTAAGTATCTGTGTAATCGCTGTTTTATCTATCTAAAATTTAACTTTGCAGAATGAAATCACATTTCATTAGTTACTGTGGTAAACTGAATGGATGTACCATTCAATTTCCAGAAACTGTAATGACACAACTTATTTTCTATTCTCTTGGTACCTTTAGACTTTATTTAGGGGTGATGATGGTAATGCTCCTTAATCCAGATGAAAAATCAGGTAGGTCTTTGACTTCCCAGGAAGGTAACAGCCTTGAGTCCCACAAGATGTGATTAAGTTAAAGATCTTGAATTAGGGAGATTTTAACCTGGATTAATTTTGTTGATATGGTATAAAGTCTCATCAGAAGGAGGCAGAAGGTAAGAAAGGAGGAAGCAGTGTGATGATGGATGGACAGAATGGAATGGTGTGCTTTGAGGATAGTGGGAGCCAAGGATTATAGTTGGTCATTAACAGTTGAAAAAGGCAAGGAAAAGGATCCTTTCCTCAGGGCCTCCAGAGGAAGCAAAACTATTGTGGATACCTTAAAATTGATTTTGAACTTCTGACCTTCAGAATAATAAAAGAATAAATGTATGTTGTTTCATGCAACTAAATTTGTAGTGATTTTTTTAAGAAAAAGCTTAAAATTTTATTATAAAACATCTTCATTTAATTTTCATCATACTTTTTTAATGAACATTTGGATATTGAAACTGTATGGGAAAATTACGACTATAAATTACAAATTTCAAAGTAAAAATAGCCAGGTTGGTATAATGAGAAAAACACTAGCTTTGGGAGTTTTATTTATGTATTTTATTTATTTATTTATTTATTTATTTATTTATTTATTTATATTTTTTATTTATGTATTTTTAATCTAATTGATTTATTGAGGTACACTATATATATATGATTGTAAATATTTAATGCATATAATTTGATGAGTTTAAACATACGCAAACAACCATATCATCACCATAATCAAGGGAATACACATATCCAGTATTTTCCAGAGTTTTTTGTGTCCTCCCCTTTTATGTGATTAGAACACATAACATGAAATGCATCCTCTTAATAAATTTCGAAGTACACAGTATCGTATTGTTAACTAAAGGAACTATGTTTAACCGTAGTTGTCTAGAACTTAACTCACCTAACATAATAACCTTTTTTTCTTTTTATAGAGCAATAGGAATTTTTTTCTATTTAAATTCAATTTAATTAACATATATTGTATTATTAGTTTCAGAGGTAGAACTTAGAGTCATTCATGAGTTGTATATAACACCCAGTGCTCATTCCATCAAGTGCCCTCCTTAATGCCCATGACCCAGTTACCCCATCCCCCCATTCACTTCCCCTCCAGCAACCCCCAGTTTGTTTCCTAGAGTTGAGAGTCTCTTATGGTTTGTCAACCTCTCTGATTTTGTCTTATTTTTCCTTCCCTTCCCCTATGATCCTCTGTTTTGTTTCTTAAATTCCAAATATGAGTGAAGTTATATGGTAGTTGTCTTTCTCTGATTGACTTATTTAGCATAATACTCTCTAGTTCCATCCATGTCATTGCAAATGGCAAGATTCCATCCTTTTTGTTGGTTGAGTAATAGTCCATGTACACACACACACACACACACACACCACATCTTCTTTATGCATTCGTCTGTCGATGGACATCTGGGCTCTTTCCATAGTTTGGCTATCATGGACATTGTTGCTATAAACATTGGGGTGCAGGTGCCTCTTCAAATCACTATGTTTGTCTCCTTTGGATAAATACCTAATAATGCAATTGCTGGGTCATAAGGTAGCTCTATTTTTAACTTTTTGAGGAACCTCCATACTGTTTTCCAGAATGGCTGCAGCAGTTTGCATTCCACCCCTTTCTCTGCATTCTTGCCAACATCTGTTGTTTCCTGAGTTGTTCATTTTAGCCATTCTGACCAGTGTGCAGTGGTATCTCATTGCAGTTTTGATTTGTATTTCCCTGATGACAAGTGATGTGGAGGATTTTTTTCATGTGTCTGTTGGCCATTTGTATGTCCTCTTTGGAGAAATGTCTGTTCATGTCTTCTGCCCATTTCTTGACTGGATTTTTTGTTTTTTGGGTGTTGAGTTTTGTTCACTGTTTCCTTTGTTGTGCAGAAAGTTTTATCTTGATGAAGCCCCAATAGTTCATTTTTATTTCTGTTTCCCCTGCTTTTGAAAACGTGTCTAACAAGAAGTTGCTGTGGCTGATATCAAAGAGGTTGCTGCCTGTGTTCTCCTCTAGGATTTTGATGGATTCCTATCTCATATTTAAGTCTTTCATCCATTTTAAATGAAAGTGGTCCATTCAACAAGGATCTAACAATTGTAAATATTTATGCCTCTAACATGGGAGCAGCCATTATATAAAAAAGTTAATAACAAAATTAAAGAAACACATTGATAATAATACAATAATAGTAGGGGACTTTAACACCCTACTCACAGCAATGGAAAGATCATCTAAGCAGAAGATCAACAAGGAAACAGGGCTTTGAATGACACACTGGACCTGATGGACTTCACAGATATATTCAGAGCATTTTCTGAAAGCAACAGAATACACATTTTTTGTGAGTGCACATGGAACATTCTCCAGAATAGATCATATACTGGGTCACAAGTCAGGTCTTAAATGGATTAAAAAGATTGAGATTATACCGTGCATATTTTCAGACTACAATGGTGTAAAACTTGAGCTTAATCACAAGAGAAAATTTGGAAGGAACACAAGTGCAGGTTAAAGAGCATCCTACTAAAGAATGGAGGGTCAACCAGGACATTAAAGAAGAATTTAAAAAATACATGGAAACAAATGAAAATGACAACACGACACTACAGAACCTTTGGGATGCAGCAAAGGCAGTCCTAAGAGGGAAGTATATAGCAATACAAGCCTTTCTCAAGAAACAAGAATAGTCTCAAATACACAACCTAACCTTACACCTAAAGGAGCTGGAAAAAGAACAGCAAATAAAGCCTAAACCCAGCAGGAGAAGAGAAATAATAAAGATCAGAGCAGAAATCAATGAAATAGAAACCAAAAGAACAGTAGAACAGATCAGTGAAACTAGGAGCTGATTCTTTGAAAGAATTAATAAGACCGATTAATCCCTAGCCAGATTTATCAAAAAGAAAAGATAAAAAAAAAACAAATAAATGAAATCATGAATGAAAGAGGAGAGATCACAATCAACACTGAAGAAATACAAACAATCATAAGGACATGTTATAAGCAAATATATGCCAACAAATTAGGCAATCTGGAAGAAATGATGCATTCCTAGAAACATATAAACTACTAAAACTGAAACAGGAAGAAATAGAAAACCTAAACAGACCCATAACCAGCAAAGAAATTGAAACAGTAATAAAAAAAAAATCTCCCAAAAAGAGTCCAGGGCCAGATGGCCTCCCTGCAGAATTCTATGAAACACTTAATGAATAATTAATACCTATTCTTCTAAAGCTGTTTCAAAAAATAGAAATGGAAGGAAAACTTCCTGACACTATCTATGAGGACAGCATTACCTTGATCCCAAAACCAGACAAAGATCCCACCATGAAGGAGAACTACAGACCAATATCCCTGATGAACATGGATGCAAAAATTCTCACCAAGATACCAGCTAATAGGATCCAAAGGTACATTAAAAGGATTATTCACTAGTGAGATGTATACCTGGGCTGCAGGGATGGTTGAACATCAACAAATCAGTTAACGTGATACACTTCATTAATAAAAGAAAGGATAAGAACCATGTGATCCTCTCAATACATGCAGAAAAAGCATTTGACAAAATAAACATCCTTTCTTGATAAAAACTCTCTGCATATAGGGATAGAAGGAATATACCTCAATATCATAAAAGCCATATACAAAAAACCCACAGCTAATATCAGCCCCAATGGGGAAAAACTGAGAGCTTTTCCCTGAAGGTCAGGAAAATGGCAGGGAGTCCACTCATACCATTATTGTTCAACATAGTACTGGAAGTTCTAGCCTCAGCAATCAGATAACAAAAAGAAATAAAAGGCATCCAAATCAGCAAAGAAGTCAAACTCTCACTCTTCACAGATGTCATGATTCTCTATGTAGAAAACCCAAAAGACTCCACCAAAAAATTACTAGAACTTATACAGGAATTCAGCAAAGTCACAGGATATAAAATCAATACATAGAAGTCAGTTGCATTTCTATACACTAACAGTGAGGCAGAAGAAAGAAAAATCAAAGAATCAATCCCATTTACAATTGCAAAAAAAACTATAAAATACCTAGGAATAAACCTAACCAAAGAACTTAAGGATCTGAACCCTGAAAACTATAGAACACTTCTGAAAGAAATTGAGGAAGACACAAAGAAATGGAAAAACATTCCATATTCATGGATTGGAAGAACAAATACTGTTAAAATGTCTATACTACCCAATGTGATCTACACATTCAATGCAATTCCTATAAAAATATCATTAGCATTTTTCACAGAGCTGGCATAAACAAGCCTAAAATTTGTATGGAACCAGAAAAGACCCTGAATAGCCAAAGTAATGTTGAAGAAAACCAAAGCTGGAGGCATCACAATTCCAGATTTCAAGCTATACTACAAAGCTGTAATCATCAAGACAGTATGGTATTGAGACTAAAACAGACACACAGTATTATATACAATCTACTTAGCAGAATGTGAGCAGATATTGAGTTGAAGATAAATTTCCTCTAGATCTTCAGTGGAATTTGAAATACTTTTTGATTGGGGCGCCTGGGTGGCTCAGTCGGTTAAGCAGCTGCCTTCAGCTCAGGTCATGATCCCAGAGTCCTGGGATCGAGCCCCGCATCGGGCTCCCTGCTCCATGGGAAGCCTGCTTCTCCCTCTCCCACTCCCCCTGCTTGTGTTCCCTCTCTCACTGTGTCTCTCTCTGTCAAATAAATAAGTAAAATCTTAAAAAAAAAAAAAAAGTAGTACTTTTTGGTTACGTTACAATATGTAAATTCATGGAAGGGAAAAGGTCTGAATATTAAACTATTTTTAGCTATTAATAACAGTATATTTTAAAATAAGAAATGGGATCAATTCTTGTGATAATGCTACTCTTCAATGAGAAGACTATGATGCAGGTCTAACCACTGTGAAAAAGAGAGAGAATGAAAAATCGGGTCTCAGACTTGAATGCAGTTCTGAGGAAGTTTCAGTAAAATAAGTTAGGAGGCCTCAAGCCAAAGTCACTCATTGAGCTATTCCACATTTCATAGGAATAGGCCTGTCTTAGTAATCATTCCATGCTCAGTCAATTGATTTGAACAACCCATAGAAAGTGTGGCTTTAGTGAAAGCATCAATTATATTTTCTTAATCTATTTTTTTTACTTTTTAATTTATTTTATTTTATTTTTTTTTTAGAAAGAGAGAGGGAGAGAGAGCAGGAGAGCATGCAAGCAGGGGGGAAGGGCAGAGGGAGAGAAAGAGAATCTTAAGCAGGCTCTCCATGCCCAGCGTTGTGCTAGACATAAAGAAATGGAAAAACATTCCATAGTCATGGATTCGAAGAACAAATATTGTTAAAATATCTATGCTACCCAACACAATCTACACATTCAATGCCATTCCTATCAAAATACCATTAGTATTTTTCACAGAGCTGGAACAAACTTAGTCCTAAAATTTGAAGTTCAATCTCATGACCCTGAGATCATGACCTGAGCTGAAATCAAGAGTTGGATGCCTAAATGACTGAGCCACCCAGGTGCCCCAATCAATTATATTTTCTAATGTTAGAGATGTGAGAGGGATATTTTCATGGCTGCCAGGGGACTGTTTTATAATGTATGCAGCCTTTGAATGTTAGGAGCTTATTTTGATGATAAAAGAGTGGATAGATAGGGAAATTGTAGGATGAACTAATAAAGCCCCCAATTATGCACCAGGGAGCAAAAGAGCATTTTCTTAAGCGGTAATCTGAACACACACATAGTTATTTTCCATTGAAATATTTGAGAGTGTGTGTTTTCATACTATTAAATTGAGCTTGAATTAATAAGATAACTTCTTGATTCATACCTAGACATTTTATTAAAACAAGTACTAAAAATATGTCAACATTTTACTAGCATTCAGTTATCACCCTTTATGACCCTAATAAATAATATTGTATCATCTTTGGAAAAATATAAACTGCTCTGTGTCAGAGAACAGCATTTTTCCATTAATTCATTTATAAATGTTGGTGCATATGCAAAAAGTGTTATATAACTTAAATACATAGTACACATTTATCAATAATATATGTACCATAATAACATATAATGACATGGATATTAGAAAGAAATAAAACATGCCCATATTCAGCATTAAAGAAACTGAGTTATAATAAAGGTAAAATTGAAATTAATACCAATAAACAAATATGAAGTTCCTTCTCACTAAATGTAACCAAGATCCACCCTCTACCTTGGATATACTAATGATTTTTTTTTTGTCTTTTAAGTTGTAATATTGTTATTGGGAATAATGTAGGTTCAAAGCTGTTGAAAAACTTGTATACAACATTTGAGCATGAGATACATTATGCCTTTGTTTCTATTCATGAAGAGCAAAAACCAAAATGTATGCCTTTTGGAAGATATGATTGAATACTATTAATGAATATATGTAAAGAATAATCCACACTCACATGAAAAACCAACATTTCTGGTTTCATACCAACGGAGTGCCCTATTCAGCCATAACTTACTCCTTGATTTTAAACACATTTATATAAATATACAAGAAGCATTAATACTATTTTTTCTAGTGAAAATATTTTTGTTGCATTTAATTCCAAACTATCATCTTTTCCTTGGAAATGATTTACAAATACAGATCTTTTTCTAATTACAAGTTTTATATAACTGAATTGCCTAAACTATTCATTGCAAATAATTTACCTACTGATTATTCATCCAAAAGTTTCTGACATTCAATTGAAGGAAAAAAAAGTGTTTCTCCATGTATTCCTAATTAAAAAAAAATCTTCTTAAAATATCAGTAAGGAATTTATTTTTTTCTGAAAATTCAAGGAAAGGATATGAGTAGAGAAATGTTCGGTTGGCTATTATTTAAAGAAATATTTGGGTATATTCTTCCAGATAAAAATATGCATTTATAATAAAAATCAAATTAAATATATTTTATTTTAATATAACATTTGAACCAGTTTAAGCTGCAGGTATATAACCTACACCAAACATGCGAAAGTGGGGAAAAAAGAAACCTTTCAGTTGTTAAGCTTTAAACACACACACATTTGAATCTTAAAAAATACTTTCTTTAGGAAGACTAAAAATCTTTTAAATTTAAAATCAGACATATAGTTTTACATATTCAATATAAATTTAATTGGTTAGTTTCTTTTCTTGGCACAGAGAGTAGTAAACATATTGAATATTTTCTTAAATATGAAATTAATGGATAAAATAGTGATCATTTTTATTTTGCCTGCTCTACTTTGACATGCCTAAAATAAAATTAATTTCTTTTTTTTTAAATAACACTTTTTTTTTTATTTTTAGAAACTTAGAGCATACAGATAGAAGGAAGGAATAAAAATCATGTGTAATGCCATAGCTCTATGACAGTTACTCAATATTTTGATCTTTGCAGTCTTTTTTTTTTGTCTTTTTTTAAATTAACATATTATTTGTCTCAGGGGTGCAGGTCTGTGATTCATCAGTCTTACACAATTCACAGCGCTCCCCAATGTCCATCACCCAGCCACCCCATCCCTCCCACCCCCCTCCACTCCAGCAACCCTCAGTTTGTTTCCTGAGATTTTTTTTTTTTTAAGTTTTATTTATGTATTTGACAGAGAGAGCCACAGCAAGAGAGGGAACACAAGCAGGGGGAGCGGGAGAGGGAGAAGCAGGCTTCCTGCTGAGCAGGGAGCCCGATGCGGGGCTCGATCCCAGGACCCTGGGATCATGACCTGAGCCGAAGGCAGACACTTAACGACTGAGCCACCCAGGTGCCCCTGTTTCCTCAGATTAAGAGTCTCTTATGGTTTGTCTCCCTCTCTGGTTTTATCTTGTTTCATTTTTCCCTCCCTTCCCCTATGATCCTCTGTCTTGTTTCTCAAATTCCTCATATTAGTGAGATCATATGATACTTACCTTTCTCTGGTTGACTTATTTCCCTTAGCATAATACCCTCTAGTTCCATCCATGTTGTTGCAAACGGCAAGATTTCATTTTTTTAATGCCTGCATAATATTCCATTGTGTATATATACCACATCTTCTTTATCCATTCATCTGTCAATGGACATCTTGGCTCTTTCCATAGTTTGGCTATTGTGGACATTGCTGCTATAAACATTGGGATGCACTTGGCCCTTCGGATCACTACATTTGTATCTTTGGGGTAAATACCCAGTAGTGCAATTGCTGGGTCATAGGGTAGCTCTATTTTCAACTTTTTGAGGAGCCTCCATACTCTTTTCCAGAGTGGCTGCACCAGCTTGCATTCCCACCAACCGTGTAGGAGGGTTCCCCTTTCTCTGCACCCTCGCCAACATCTGTCATTTCCTGACTTGTTAATTTTAACCATTCTGACTGGTGGGAGGTGGTATCTCATTGAGGTTTTGATTTGGATTTCCCTGATGCCAAGTAATATTCAACACTTTTTCATGTGTCTGTTGGCCATTGGATGTCTTCTTTGCAGAAATGTCTGTTCATGTCTTCAAAATTAATTTCTTATAAAAAAACTTTAAGTTGTCACTCAAACAACATAAGTAATAGTATTTTATCAATATAAAATATATAATATAAAAATTATATAAATGAGAAAATGCAGTCATCAAATAAAAAACTAATTACAGTGTAGGGATAATATAAACATGAAAAGTATTTGTTTCTGTTTAATTATAATTGAAGGAAGAACAAAGTCTCTCAGATTTGATTATATGGTATTTTTTTTCAAGTTTTTATTTAAATTCCAGTTAGTTAACATACAGTGTAATATTAGTTTAAGGTGTAGAAATTAGTGATTCAACACTTCCATACATCACCCAATGCTCATCACAACAAGTGCACTCCTTAATCCCCATCACCTATTTAACCCACCCCCCTGCCCACCTCCCCTCTGGTAACCATCAGTTTGTTCTTTATAGTTAAGAGTATTTATAGAATATTTTAAAGACAATCAAAAGAAATAAAATACATTATGAAACACTTTTGATAATTGTTTTTTATTTGCTAGATTATAGGTTGTAACGATTTAGTTCTCAACACTGAATAAGGAAGCCTATTTGCTATTTCCTATTTCTCACACTTCACTGCATTCAAATTATCAATGTATAACATTAAGAGTCACAAAGAATTGCAGAATAAATACAATTTTGTAGCAATAAATACTTTAACAGAAAATGTTAAAAATGTATTGTATCCACTTACATTCTTTTTTTTTGCCTCTGCTGAAATTTCATGGTATAATTTGTGAATGGTGAGTTTAACTGGGCCTATGTAAAATTAAAAGTAATTGGTCTCCTTAATGAAAAACTGGTTCTAAATTATAACACAGAAATGATAAACTTCAATTTACTTGGAAAAGCAGATGAATTTATGCACAGCTTAATTTAAACTGAGAGAATCAAAGAATTAGAGCATTGAGGAAATTGCCATTTGTGTCATAAACACTGAGTGGTGTTTAGACATAATATAGGTAGAAGAAAAATGATAAGGGAGAATATATTTTTTTAAATATTATTTATTTATTTATTTGAGAGAGAGAGCACGAGCTGGGGGAGGGGCAGAGGAGAAGGAGAGGGAGAGGCTCGAGCAGACTCCATGCTGAGCAGGGAGGCTGGAGCCCTATGCAGGGCTTGATCTCAGGACCCTGAGATCATGACCGGGGCCAAAACCAAGAGTCAGACACTTAACTGACTGAGCCACCCAGGCACCCCAGGAGAATATATTATTTTAAATAATAGTTTCATCATTTCACTGAGGTCTTCATTTTCTTCACATCATTCTAAATAATATTACATAAGCATAATATGCATATGCTAATTATACGTTAATGACTTTTATAATTTATGCCACTCCCCACTTCAGTACCAAACTTGGAATTTTCTATAATCTACCTTCTCACAAATTCTAATCAATTCCTCATGATAAACCTCAAACTGACTATGGCTCAAGCCATAGTCTTCTATCCTTGGAAACTGTCATACCTTTATTATTTTAATATAATATATTGATATTTGAGACATCTTGCCTTTGTTGATACAGGATCTGTGTCTATATTATTCATATATATCATATTTCCCCTCTAGATTCTAAGAAATATACAGCCAGGTATTTCTTTGTACAAGAGTTATAGTTGTCATAGTCATACATTAATTGTCTAGGCTGTTGTAATAAAGTAACACAAACTGGGAAGCTTAAAACAACAAATATATTCTCTTACAGTTTGGAAAAACAGGAGTCTGAAATCAAGGTGTTGTCAGGATTGCTTTTTTCTAGAGGCTCTGAGGGAGTCTTTTTTTTTATTGTTATTTTTTTAAAGATTTTATTTTTTTAAGATAGAGTGAGAAAGAGAGAGAGAGAGAGAGAGAGAGAGAGAGAGAGAGCACTGTGTGGGGGAGAGGCAGAGGCAGGCTCTCCACTGAGCAGGGAGCCCCACATAGGGCTTAATCCCAGGACCCTGGGATCATGACCTGAGCCAAAGGCAGATGCTTAACTGACTAAAGCCACCCAGGTGCCCCTGAGGGAGCCTTTTCCATTCTTCTTTCCTAGCTTCTGGTGGTTGCCAGCAAACCTTAGCATTACTTGATTGATAGCTACATCATTACAGTCTCTGTCTTCATATGGCCTTCTTTCCTGTGTATCTGTGTATCTTAATATAATGACAGCGGTCCTTTATTAAGTATTTATATCTGTAAAGACGCTATTTTTTTTTTTTAAAGATTTTATTTATTTATTTGACAGAGAGAGACACAGCGAGAGAGGGAATACAAGCAGGGGGAATGGGAGAGGAACAGGGAGCCTGATGCGGGACTCGATCCCAGGACCCCGGGATCATGACCTGAGCCGAAGGCAGACACTTAATGACTGAGCCACCCAGGCGCCCCAAAGACGCTATTTCTAAATATGGTCCCATTCTGATAGTCCACTTGGTCTTGAATTTTCGGGGAACCCTATTCAATTCATTACGAACATGCGTTAGTCAATGAGTTTTGTGTTTCTACTATGGAACATCACTGAATTCATATTTACTATTTGATCTTTAATCCATTCACAAAAACAAAAGAAAAATGTGGACTTCATTTGATTTTTTAAAACAATTTACTTGCCTGGGACACCTGGGTGGCTCAGTCGGTTAAGTGTCCGCCTTCAGCTCAGGTCATGATCCTGGGGTCTTGGGATTGAGTCCCACCTCAGGCTACGTGCTCAGCGAGGAGTCTGCTTCTCCCTCTGCCTGCCGCTCCCCTTGCTTGTGCTCACTCTCTCTTTCTCTCTGTCAAATAAATAAATAAAATCTTAAAAAAAATTACTTTTCTATGTTATTTATACAATTTAAAGTAGCTTATTAGAATATATTATGTTGTTAATTTGCATCAATAGTCAATAAATCTGCATTGTCCTCAAATCAATTTTAGAAGTTACTATAATTGATTCTTTTTTAAAATTCTTAATTTTCTTATAAAATATTTGCACTAATAATTATTTTATATCTTCAAATTTAGATAGACAAATGTTTCCTTAATTTCATCTAAAATTAATATGGAAAGTAAAGATGCAGGGCTAAATATAAAACATTTCAATATGAAAAGGAAAAATCCTTAGAAGCCCTCTTGAACCTCCATATTGAATATCTTTCAATTTAAAGAGTTTACTCCAATCACCATTGGTTAACAAAGTACTTTCGAAAATATATGTGTTGGAACTTTACAAAAGATACCATACCCTAAGACTATAATCATAGAAATAACTATGATTTAGAAAGTTAATATATATAAAGTGTCCTTCCCAGACATTGAAACTTGAACCAAAGATGTGGCTTAACAGGATTCACATAAAAAAATTATCACAGGTAAACCATACTTTTAGGATATTACATGTAGCCAACACACTATCATGCATATAGACCATGTAGGTATAATTGATGAGAAGGTAATAATTATATGAGCTTGAACACATAGATAGGCTTATGTGTATCTCTGGTCTCAAATCGGGAGTCAATCAAGAAAATATGACATTAAAAGGAATATTGAAAAATAACCTCTCTTCTATCCATTTTCACCTCAGCACTGGAATATTGAACTGGAGCGTCCCTAGGTTGACTGACTTCATGCCAACTACTGAGTAGAGTCTCATAGTGCATTCCCTTTTCCTGCTTGATAAAAATCTCATTTAATGACAGTCTCACTTAGTGCTGGTAAAATATTATTGTTGTAATTTCACCCATTGTCTTTATTAATTTATTTTCATTTTCTTTCTGGAAACAAAATTAAACCAAGTCAGACTGGTTAGAGTTAGAAAGCTTTACAGTATCTTCAATACCAGTATGCTGCAGGCTTGAGAGAAGAAAGGGGTACTATCTCAATTAGAGTACTTTCACCTTCCATAGGGAAGAGGTTGCTTCCAGAAGAGTTCCAGGGAGCTAAAGCTTGACTAATAAAAAGAGAAAGAAATTAGTCTCTTAGAGAGGTACATTCAGAAAGACATCTATGTCATAGTATACATCTGTGTGTCAATCAGAATTATTTCAATTACTTGCTAAGAGTGGAAGAGGGATGGAGGGAAGAAAGAAGAGAGAGACAGAGACAGACAGAAACAGAAGGAGAGAGAGAAATTGAGAGAGATGGAGGAAAGGAGGAAAGGCGAATGGTGGAATCAGAATGTAAGGACATTTCTTACAGCGGTATGACTCCCAAATCATTGCTATACCATGGCTAAAAATATCAGAACTATGACTATCAATCAGATTTAACTGATAGTTCAGAACATTTCCATTATTACACAATGACTTTGCCAATTAATTAAATTAAACCTCTGCTTTATTGACACAAAACAGTGAATATTTTACTAACTTTCTATAATACTTAAAGAATATATTTCCAGTTTGAGGTTTGAGATGAGTTGAAGTTAGTACATTGTGGCATGAGTATTTATTTATTTATTTATTTATTTTTAAAAATTTTTAGATTCATTTGAGAGAGAGAGAGAGAGGAGGGGCAGGGGGAGAGGGAGAAAAATCCTCAAGCAGACTCCCTGCTGAATGGAGAGCTCCATGTGGGGCTCGATCCCACCCAGGACCCTGAGCTGAAATCAAGAGTCGACCATTTAATTGGCTGAGCCACCCTGCCCCTGAGTATTTTTGTCTTTTCCTTTTATGACCTTAATTTCAATCTATTGATCAAGTGAAGAATACTGCAAATTTTCCTGTACTCTTTTTACTTACTGTACCTTGGCACCCTGTTTTTTTTTTTTCCCCAATATACTTGTTTTTCCCTTTTATTTTATCCTCTAGTCTTTCCTTAAGGCTTTTTTCACAACATGGAAGATAACTTAAGATTATATTTCTTTTTTTTAAGATTTTATTTTATTTGAGAGAGAGTGTGTGCACGTGAGAGAGAGCATGAGTGGTGGGGGGAGAAGCAGAATCCCCACTAAGCGGGGAGCCCAACGAGGGGCTTGATCCCAGGACCCTGAGATCATGAACCCAGCCAAAGGCAGACACTTAACCGACTGAGCCACCCCGGCACCCCGTTGTATTTCTTGAATAAGAAATGTGGATGCAATTTAATACATAATAAAGTAACAGTTTTAAATTAAGCAGTCACATCCATCACCAGGATCATTGCCATCTGTGATATTTAAGTGAACATATCATCAGGAGTGTACACAATCACTCTCTAGAAGGAAACCCTAAAGTTCGGGCTGTCAGTTAATATTGACCAGTCTCCAAGGCTCAGTATTATAAATTAAACATGTGGTAATTTAATTAACATTTCATGAAAACTCAAAGCCAAAAGATAGAAATATACTTGCACTAATAATAAAGAACAGTGGAAAAACAAAGATTAAAAAATAACTGAAGAATTTTAAAAATCAATGAAATAAGACACTTTAAAAAATAGTGCTGACTGTCCTTGAATCATTTTCCTAAGTGCTTATCATCACTGATGACATTTTAATTCTCAAAAGAATCATTTTTGTCCCAGTTTTAAATGCCAAGAAAATGATGCTTTAGCAGTGTATATTTGCCCAGATTCACACACTGGGGAAATTATAAGGCAGATATTCAAATACAAGTGGTCTTATTCCAATGTCTACAAGCAGAATTAAAAAAAAAAAATACACACATACACACATACACACTGCTAGTGACTTATGAGCATAGTCTTCAAATCAATTTTTGTGATGACTTATAAATTATATTATAAATTAGATCAATACATATTAACATTGGGTCAGTAGTTTTAGTAATAGAATTTGGATTCAAAATTTGGTCTAAACATTCACACAGAGACTTTTAAAATCTATTTTGGATAGTTGCTTGAATATGTACATATATAATTATGTATATATACATACACACATATATAACATGTAATATATATAATCTAGATATGTAAATATACATAGCATAATATATAATTATATGTGTTATGCTCATGTATATTTTAATATAGTCTCTTGCATATTGCACATGGATTTTATTCATTCAAATGTTTTTAGCCACTCTTAATAAAATAACAAAAGTACTTTCACTAAAATACTCCTTCTAGAAGGATTAAGGTTGCTTATATTGTGCCACAGATTTAGGATTATTTTCAAATAATCTACTTTTTTGGATTTATGTAATGTAAAATATAAAGATACATCATAACATCACTGTTTCAGGACTAAAATATTTCTTCAAAAAGTTTGGATTTATATTATTTGAAATTAAAACATCAGCAAATTATTTTTTCTGAAATGTGGCATCTCTCTAATTAATTTGAATTAAAAAATGTAGGGTTATCAAAAAAAATATAGGGTTACCAAGAAAGAATCATAGAAATAAATATGGATACCATCTCTTGTGTCATTTGATTTTATATATTGTGCTTTCTATAATATCTTTCCAAGAAATATTTCACCTGCCTAATGAATACTCCTTGTCAGATAATAAAGCATAGTACAGTATTCTCAAATATTAATGGTGGATTAATGATATATTTTACGTATTTTTATTTTAATTGCTGTGTATTATCAAACAAGACAACTAAATTGAAAATACTTTGAGATACTTCAGAAATAATCTGAACAAATAGTCTTATAAAGAGTTTTTTGCACAACATATCGGTACAAGTTTTGAATAGTTGTGATTATAATGAGGCAGGTGGCTGAAGATATCACTTTCCAGACAGCTGGTAGAACTGAAGTAAAAACTATTCAATTTGGCTTCTAAATTTTTATTTGTTTATTCTAGCATATAGTGGTATTTTCTTTCCCATCTGGATTTGGTAAGTTTCTTGAATAAGGAGGAGAATTAAATCAACCCACCAAAGTTTGATTTAAACATCATTACTCTTGTATAGAGAGATTTTTCTGTATGACCTTTTTGAGAAACAAATGTATAAATTACCTGGATAATTGAGTTATTTTGAATTTTATACATTATCATTTATTTCATAAGTTTATTCTGTATGAGCAATAATACTCTAATAGAATATTTCATGGGCCTCACAAATTAGTTATAAAGCATACAAACACATAAAAGTCCCTTAATTATTAAATAAATTTTTAAAAGAGACACACCATAAACATGCTACAGTAACATACAAATAAAAACATCATGATACTTGCAATGAAACAAAACAATCAACAAATAAAGCTAATGAGGAGTTCAGAATTTTTTTTTCTTTTGCATATAAGAAGTTGGTACATGTTAGAGGTGACACCAACAATGAAGAAGGGGACTGCAGCTGATTTCCTAGTAGATGAGATTAGTAAAAATTTACCCCAAAAAATGAACAAAAATTAAAGTTGAAGAAAATCTCACAACAAGTAAAATATACTCTTCAAATGAATTAAAAACCATAATAAGAAAGCTAATCCTATAAATTAAATAGAAAAAGAAAGCATTATGCTAGCTTGGTAATCTTTTATTGACAAAACACTTCTAAAAAAGTTCTAAAATGCCTACATTTTATGGTTGACAGAAAGGTTTATTTTTACTCTAGAAATAAGTAATGATTATGTAACATAATGGATATAACTATTCAATTATAGGGATAATCTGAGACAATATATTTTCAATATCTATATTATAAAAGAAAATCATATAATCGGTTTGGATAAAAAGGGATGATTCAACTATATACTGTTTCCAAGAAACATACTGTAAGTATAAAGATACAAATAGGTGGAAGTAAAAATGTGAACATTACATACCATGGAAAATAAGCATAAAATACCTAGTATTGTTATAAAAATGGATTTTTTAAAAAAATTGTGGACATAAAAATGGACATTTAATAATTCTAAAAAGATCAATTCATGTGGAACTCATAAAACCTGAATTATTTTGTCAGGTTTTGTTCCATGTATTTTGAAGATGAATCGAATGAACCAAAAACTGACAAAAAGATGGATGGATAGATAAATGGATAGACAGATAAATATAATTGGGGGCAAAGTCATTAGCTTTACTCTCTTGAGTAACTGATAAAACCAATTTGACAAAAAATATATTTCAGTAGAGATACAGGGAATTTAAAGAATACTGTCAAGTAACTTGATCTAGTTGATATTTACAAACAAACTCACCCAAACCACAGTGTTTTCAAGTGTACATGAGATATTCACAAAGATAGACAATATTCTGAGCTATAGATCACAAAGATTGAAATCTTATACAGAACATGTTCTTTGATACAACAACATTAAAGTACAGATAAATAGCAAGAAAATATTTTAAAAACACCAGCATATTTGGAATTTGAACATTATATTTCTAAGTAACTGATGGTTCCTAGAAAAATAAGAAAGGAAATTATAAAAATCTTTCAACTGAATAAATTACAACATACTAAATTTGTGAAATAGAGCTAAAAAAATCCTAGATAGAAGATTATAACATTAATTATCTATATTAAAAACAGGAAAGATTTGGAATCATTATTTACATTTCACCTTGAGACGTTGGAAATCCTAAATGGAATGTGGTAACCTGGTTTGAATACTAAACCAGCAAAAAGACAAGAGTGGAAAAACAGGTGAATATTAAATAGTATGTGGAATTCAGCTAATAGTAATTTACCTATTTAATTTCTTATTTTGGACAAAAATATAATTGTTTTATAAGATGTTAACATTAAGGAAAACTGAGTGTTTACAGACACTTTTCATACTGTCTTTGCAATGTTTCTGCAAATCTGAAACTATTCTATAATAAAGAAAGAGAAAAAAAGAGAAACTAGTGATATAAACCAAATGAAACCAACTAAACTAAAAACAGTAAAGTCAAAGAAAACAAATACACTAAATATCAGAGCAGAAGTAAGTAAATAAAATAGAAAATATATGTGTAATGGAGAAAATTATCAAATTTAACAGCTGGTTCTTTGAAAACATTTTTTTAATGATGAATACATAGCAAGATTAGTGAAAAGAAAAACACATTATCAATATCAAGAATGAAAGAGGGAATATCATTATATAAACTAACAACATTAAAAAGATAATATCCCCTTATGTCAGTAAGTTTATTAACATAAATGAACAGGACAAATACCTTGTAAATGGCAGTTATCCACAATTGTCCACAACTGACTGTAAAACAATGTATTTTTGGTTTAACTAAAGAGCTTTTTGCATATTAAAGAAATTAAATCTGTAACCAAAAACCTCCCTTCAAATTCCACCTCACATTATTTCACTGGTAAATCCAATAAAAAAATTTAAGGAAAAAAATCAATTTATATAAAGTCTTTCATAAAATACATGAGGGCAATATACTTCTAACTCATTTCATAAAGCTGACATACCTCTGATTACAAAACTTGAAAAAAAAATTACAAAAATCAAAACAACCCCCAAACCTAGACATAAACCTTCTTTTAAATTTTAATAAATCAAATCCTTCAGTATATCAAAAGGCCAAGCGGGCTTTATTTGTAGCAATGCAAGATCAGTTCAACAATCCAAAATCAATTAATGTAATTAACCATAAGAAACAAGAATAAAAAGGAATAAAAATCATGTAATCATCTAGATAATTGTTGAAAAGTTATTTGATAAAATTCAATACCCATTCATTATTAAAAAAATCAGGAACTTGCGAATTAAAAAACTTAACCTAATAAAGATTATATATGGAAAACTTATAACTCACCTATCAATAGTGAAAAGCTGAATGATTTCCCCTATCATCAGGAATAGGTGATCTAGGATTTTAGCTCTCACCACTTCTATTCAATACTATTGCCAGTACTAGCAAATTAAATAATAGAAGAATTAAATAACAGGCGTGCATTTTATAAGGGAAGATTTAAAATTTTCTTCTTTTGCAAAAGATATGATTGCAAGGTAAAAAATAAACTCCAAATAGTTTTCAAAACATAGGTATTCTTCCCTTGTAAGATAGGAACTTCTTTTGTCTTGTTGCTTTTAGGATTTTTTCGTTATCACTATATTTTGCAAATTTAATTACAATATATCTTGATGTTGGCCTGCTTTGGTTGATTTTGATGGAAAGTCTCTGTGCTTCCTGGATTTGGATGTCTGTTTCCTTCCCCAAGTTAGGGAAATTTTCAGCTATGATTTCCTCAAATAAATTTTCTGCCCCTTTTCCCCTTTCTTCTTCTTTGGGACTCCTATGATATGAATGTTATTTTGCAAAACATAGGTATTCTTAAAATAACACCTTTAGTATTATATTGGAATAACTAAGGAATATTGTCTTGGTCCAAGAGTCAATGGTGAAGATTATCTCCTTGACCCAAATGCAGTCAGGCTCCTCTGAGACTGCTCACCTTCTAGGCCTGATTTTGGGCTTCCAACTCTATCCTTGTAGAGTCCAGTTTTTGCAAGAATCCTGTCAGGTTGGTTTAACTAGAATTACCCCTTCACAGTATCTGATCAAATTCATCATTCTCCAACATCACCCAGGTAATATCTGATTGTCCTGACTTGTCTTCAGCAAGAATCCTGTTAGGTCAGTTAAGCAAAGAATTACCCCCGATGTTTCTTAGTAATTTTCCATCCTTTGACCACCCACTCCTCTTTAACTATAAATTCCCACTTTCCTTGTTGTATTCAGAATTGAGCCTAATCTCTCTTACTTGACACAAAATTCCACTGCAGTTGACCTATACCTATCACAATAGTTTTGAATAAAATCTGCCTTACCATTCTAACAAGTGTCAGAATATTTTTTTCTTTAATACTAATAAAATTAAAATAATCTTCAACACAGAAGTCATGATTTTTGGCTAACCATAAAACGATTTTAGAAAATATTGAAATAAATAGAAGAAATAATACACTGTGTTCAGGTGAAAGGGAGGGTAATATTAGACAAGATGCCTCAATCAATTATTTGTGTTGAATTATTTTCAGAGTGAAGAGAGGGATATATGTGGGCAGGATCCTTGAAAGAATCAAGAAGCAATTCCATTCATACTGTCTTCTGAGTCTTCCCTCTTAAGGTCTTACAGTTTCAAGATGGCTCTAATCATCATTTTAGGTTGTCAAAATACAAGTGGCTTGGTCAAGAGAAGCGAGATAGGTTTTATTAATAAATATATAAAAACAATGTGGTATTTTTACAAAAGAGCACACAATCCTGGGTTAAGTTAGAGAGGAAAAAAAAATGCAGTTGTTGCAGGCTCAAAAGCTAAGAAGACAAGATAAAATATTCTAGAAAACTGTTCAGTAATCATATTTGCTCAGAAATTTTTCAAAAACTTGAATTTTTTTATTTTTATTGAGAAAAATTACATGATGAAATTCCCCATTTTAAGTAGATTTTAATGAGTTTGATAAACTTGACAGTTTTGAAAATACTTGTCTTCTTGTGAAAAAAGGAAGATGAAAAATTGAAAAAAAAATCGGAAGGAAGCCATGATGGGGTAGGGAGAGTTTTTGTTAATTCCATGGATGCATTTTATGACACATTTTGAGGTTTCTAAAGCACGAACCTATACTGCTCATTTGCGGTCTGTGGAATATGCACAAAAGAGCAGTGGTTAACATTTAGAGACACCCTCGTGATTTGGGAAGCAGCAATACCTGGTCGAGATGAGAAGGCACATCTTGTAGACTATAAGCTTAATAGTTGAGAAACAAAAACATTGGGGAATGATGAAGGAAAATTCTTTTTCTTGATTCATTTGGTTTCCAGAAGGAGGAGGAAAATTTGTAAACCTACCTTTTCCTCCCATGTTCTACTCCTCCCCGCAGAACAGGAATAGGAATACATATCAAAATAGGGCATAAAAACAAAATAAGACAAAAAAAAACAAGCTCTTCCCACCTCAGACCAGTGTGACACAATAACCACATTATGTCACCATGCACAGATACCCCCCTTTTGTTTCAAATATTCAAATATATATATATATATATATATATATATATATATATATATATATATATATATCTCAAATAATGTGGATCAATACAAACTCTAGTTTAATCTTAATTTTGGAGTCTTCTCTTGTAGGATAGGCAGTTATGCAAAATTTAAAGAGAATAACTATACACATATAAACTATCATATATTCTGTATCTTGAAAGTAAAAAAGATTAGACCCAAAATGTGATCTAATAATTTCTTTTTTTTTTTTTTTTTGAGGGCGGGAGGGGCAGAGGAGAGGGCCAGACCGGGGTGGGGGGGGAGGGAAGGCTCAATCTCATAACCCTGAGATCATGACCTGAGCCGAAATCAAGAGTTGGATGCTTAGCCTATTGAGCTACCCAGGTACCCCTAATAATGTATTTTTTAAGTCACTTTGATTACACCTTATGATGTGGGGAAAAATCATGAGACTTAATCACATAAAAGAAGTAATGATTATATAAATGGTCATAATTTTTAAGAAAGCATTTTTTGAGTATAGTATATGGTATCTCCAATGTCAAAGTTATTTTCCCAAATACTCCAATCAATGGAAATTGTAAGTTTTCAAGAAGACTTTATTTACTGTTTTATTTTTTCTAATTTTGGGTCCATTTTTTTCTTTTAAATTAATTCATATCTATAATAAAGCTAAAATATTAATTGGTAGTTATCAAGCATTGATTTTGCAGTTTCTCATTTACTAAATATAAGAAAGGGGCAAATCTTTATTAATTATTATTATGAAATTACATAAATTGTAAGACTTCTATTTACAGTACTTTTATTTAAAGAAGAATTTTTTAGTAAATACCCAATGAAAAAATTATGCTGAACGCTAGATGCATTCACACCACACATTAATTAGGTTATGAATTATTAAAATAGCGGTTATCATCCTATAACTCTATGAACCTAACAAAAGTACATTTTTTCAAATTTTAAAAGTTTTATGATACATACTTGTGCTATGGATTCACAAAATTGGATACTCCAGTTAAAAGATAATTTTCCCAACTTTATAAATAGCCAATATAAACTTCTAATTTCCCACAATGCATTTCTTAATTTAGTTAATCAGTAGTTATTTTATTTTTGGCTTAAACAAGACAGATTTTCTTTGTTAAAAAATGTAAAGCAGTTTCCAAGACATTGTTTTGCACAAAAGGAATTTCAGAGAGCAATTCAATTTAGGAAAATAACTAACTTCATCTTTCTTTTACATTCCTATAAAATAAGCAGAGAAACGTTAAGTGTCATTATGCTAAAAAAAAGTCTTTTTAGTTTAACTGATGGTTTCAGGCAATTATAAATTACATAGGAGTACAATTAAAAGCACAGCTTTGAAATTCAACTAATAAAGTGATAATGATAATAAACACTAACATTAATTAGAACATTCCATTATTTTTAATATTTTAAAAGTGCCTCAATTTAGAGAGAACTTAAGAAATTTAAACATTAAGATGTTTTTTGTTTGTTTTTGTTTTTGTTTTTTTTTTTTTAAAGATTTTATTTATTTATTTGACAGAGAGAGAATGAGAGAGAGCACATGAGGGGGGGAGGGCCAGAGGGAGAAGCAGACTCCCCGCCGAGCAGGGAGCCCGATGCAGGACTGGATCCAGGGACTCCAGGATCATGACCTGAGCCGAAGGCAGTCGCTTAACCGACTGAGCCACCCAGGCGCCCTAAACATTAAGATGTTTAAGGCACACGGAAACCCATCACTACTGAGAATGAAGTTGTGGTTGTGTGTTTTTATGTATTTATGTATTTATAATTATCAATGTATTTTTAATTGTATTGACATACAATATTATATTTGTTTCAGGTGTATTCATACATACTATGAACATAGTAATTTGACATTTATATTTGTGACTTTAGAAACTCTTACACTTGATTCTAGTATACTTCTCCCTCTCCCCCCAAATAATCATCCCATTGCTAACTTGCCTAAATTACTATTAAGTTTTGAGATAATTCAAGCTGGGAAAAAATCTCTATCAAATTTTCCTTGCCCATAAAAACTAAATAAAGCTGAAATTAAAATTAATTTTAATTAATTTTAATGTTGGGGCACCTGGGTGGTTCAGTCGTTAAGTGTCTGCCTTCAGCTCGGGTCATGAGCCCAGGGTCCTGGGATGGAGCCCTGCAATGGGTTCCCTTCTCAGCGGGAAGCCTGCTTCTCCCTCTCCCACTCCCCCTGCTTGTGTTCCCTCTCTCACTGTGTCTCTCTCTGTCAAATAAATAAATAAAATCTAAAAAAGAATAATTATTGTTGATTAATTTATTTGTAACTAAACTGTAAAGCCCTATTAAATTGGGGGACAAATTGACATTTTCTCAAATGTAATGATATAAAGAAAATAGAACTGGAAATCAAAATATTGTCTTTCTTGCTCTAGAGCTGACTCAAACAAGTTTTATTTTTTTAAACAAGCTTTGAAATCTCTATATGCCTTAGGTTTATGATTTACAGAGTCCTTTTTTACCTATAAATTCTCATTTCTATGAAATTAGACTTAACTGGTCCTATATACTCCATACCTGAAAGTTGTTTTTCTACACAAAATTAGTGTACAGAGTATGCTAGATATAAAATATTTATCTTTGCCAATGTTGAATTCTGTATTCTTTTATATTTATTAACCAGGAGTCACCACTGTGACCTATACAAATATATTGAAGAGAAGAATAATTTCAGTGAGCTATCAAAGAAAAACAACTACACATAAATCATGTTTTGTCTTATGATCTACAAATTTAAGGGATGTTTTAAATCATAAGCATCTAAAAAGAGTATGCGACAGCTATAATCCCTATTTAATATGTATTAAATAAGAATGTGATATTTTCTTGGAAATAAAGATTTTAGACTTATATGTTGATCATGTTTTAATTTACTTTTACCTTCAAAATCATAGGGTTAAGATATTCAATTACAATGTTGTAGAGATGTGGAATTTGAGAAAAAGATTGTGAAAATTAGTGAATGCATTTAGTAGATAACATTTCATTCTTAAGAAAGAAAGGCATTTTTATGCTAAGACCATTGGGCCACCTATACATAAGAGTATTTGTGGAAAGTCAACAACAAGCACAGATTAATAAAAAGTTAGGGATGATAGGGATTAATTGGTTGTATTAGACCAATATCTTTATAATCTACTTAATTTCTCCATTATATATTATCTATGCTTTGTTATAAATTGAACAATCGCAGGGCACCTGGGTGGCTCGGTCGGTTAAGTGTCTGCCTTCGGCTCAGGTCATGGTCCCAGGGTCCTGGGATCGAGCCCCGCATCGGGCTCCCTGCTCGGCGGGAAGCCTGCTTCTCCCTCTCCCGCTCCCCCTGCTAGTGTTCCCTCTCCTGCTGTCCCTCTCTCTGTCAAATAAATAAATAAAATCTTAAAATAAATAAATAAATAAATAAATAAATAAATAAATAAATAAATAAATAAATAAATAAATTGAACAATCACAGGCCATGTTGAGAGCCAAGAGACTGAATAGGAAAAGTATATATATATATATATATATATATTTTTTTTTTTTTTCTTTTCTTTTTGTTTTCCTGGGGAGAATGAGGTATGATGGACAGGTAGGTGTCTTACTCTATTGGTTCATATATGGACTGAATTTTAAATCAATTAGTTGAACAAGCAAATGGTGATTTTTATAAATTTTTTTAAAGTATGACTATGTTAGCCTTAGGTTTAGCTATGTTAACCTTAATTCAATGGTAATGCAGCATCAAAAAAAGAAAAATTTCCCTGAATTTGTAAAGTACTTTAATTAATGGTGACCAGCAACACATACTAATAACACTGAAAAAGAAAAAGTTACTGAAGGTAGAGTAACTAAAATAACTTTCTGTACTTTCCCTTTAGAATAATTGAACACTTTGCGTACTAACAGATTTTCTATGCTTTTGGTAAAATATTACCATTGATACTGTAATAGGTTAAATGATGGTGCCACCAAAATTATGCCTACCCAGAATCTGTGGGTGTAAATTTATTTGGAAAAGGGGTCTTTGCAGAACCACTTAAGTTAAGCATATCCAGATGAAATTATCCTGGGATTACCCAGATAGATCTTAAATCCCCTGACAAATGTACTTAGAAGAGAAGAGAGGAAAGCACACACAGGATAAGGCCATGTGAAACGGAGATGCAGACTAGAATGATGAATCTACAAGCTGAGGAACATCAAGTATTTTTGTCATTTACCAGAAGCTAGGAGAGAGAGGCATGGAACAGATTTTTCCCCAGAGCCTGCCGACATTTTAGTTTCCAACTTCTGTATTCCAAAACTGTGGGAGAATAAATATATGTCATTTAAGCCATCCACTTTCTAGTAATTTGTTATGGAATTTCTAGGAAACTAATATAGATAACTTTATCAAAAAATATTTTGAAAAACAGTGATAATGTTTTCTAAACCTAGTGTTATACTATTTTACTGTCAAATAAAAAAAAAAAAACCTTCAGGGATAAAATATTTAGCTACTATGCCCTACTGCCTATATAAACTATAAGGGTAACTACAGTGATAAAACATAATATTGTATTTCTTATAATCTGGATGAGACATCTGCGATGCTGATGATTTTCCTGCTATGTACACACATATTACTTTTTTATTTAGATAAGCATATGATTATTTAAAATATGAAATGTAAAAGTAATTATAAAGAATTAAAACATAAATAAATACCCTTAGACAGACATCCCTGAAATTACTGCATTTGATGTTTCAATATTGAAGTGGATTTTGCAAGTTACCACAGCAGTATCTCCATTCCCATATATATACCTTTCCGAACGTTGCCACTTCTGTTCCCTATCAAGTGTTGGAATCTATTTTGCTTCCCCTTGAATCTCAGGGGAGAGGGATTGTGACTCTTAGGTACAATATGCATGGCAGAAGTGACACTATTTGACAGTTGGGGCTATGACATTAAAAGTAATCCACCTGGCCCTTTCTCTGGATGATCACCTGTGGAACCTAGCTACTATGTAGTCAAGGAGTTCTGGTCAGATGGAGAGGCCACATGTAGGTGTTCCAGTGATAGTCCCAGCTGAGGTCTCACCAAATAGCCAGTATCAGCTGTCAGCCAGTAAGCTAGTGAGCCTTCAAATTATTCCAACTTTCAAGCCCTCAAGGTGAAACCTTAGCCCTTGGGGAAGTAAAACAAACTATCTTGCTGTGTCCTACCTTAATTCCTGGCCTATAATCCATAGGATGATACATGGTTATTTTATGTCTAAGTTTTAGAGTAATTAGTTATGCAACCACAGCTACTGGAACAATTGTATTTCCTGTATAACTTTCAATGGGATCATGACACTGACTCATCATAAGGAGCAAAAACGTAGTAGCCGTAATGTTGATCAAATACCTTTCATGAATATAACAATAAATTATCAGAGTAAGGGAAAGTATAGTGTCTCATATGGAGAAGAGTCTCAGCAAATACTTGCTGAAATTAAAAAAAAGAAGAAAAAGCAAAATGTTAAATATATGTTAGTTCAGGTAACTTAACTCTTAAGACTCTTAAGATTTGGTTGAGAAATATTTCTCTTCATATCTGTAGTGTAAGTGAATGAATTATATATAATGAGCTTTTTTGTAATGAGAAAGAAATGTAAGCATATATTTATATCATATCAGAGTTTTTAAAGTTCTTATCTATATTATACTGTTCCTTATAGATTAGAAAGAAACCTGTGCAATGACAGTTTTGGGGTTCTTTTTGTATGTCTAAGTTAAATGTGTCCTTTAAAGATTCAGAGATCCTAAAATATACCTATTTGTTTCTCAAAATGGATATTTCTTTTTTCAATCATTTTAGGCACATCTAAAATTTAAAATATTATTTTATCAAGATTTATGTTTATGTTTCAGGATTACTAATGGAAAATATCTCTATTTTCTTTGATTTTGACTAATGTTGATATGATTATAACAAGCTGTTGGTTATGTGTATATGAATACACACACACATATATATATATATATATATATATTAATATTTTATTTATTTGACAGATAGATACACAGTGAGAGAGGGAACACCAAGCAGGGCAGGGAGCCTGATGCGGGCTCCATCCCAGGACCCCGGGATCATGACCTGAGCTGAAGGCAGATGCTTAACGACTGAGCCACCAGGCTGCCCTGAATACGCATATTTGACGTCAATATAATTGAACATTTTTCTTTATATCATATTAGATATAGTTCAGGAAAAAACAAATATTTTAAAAGAAATTATAGACCAATATACCCCAATTCTTAGTAATAAAATTATATCCTTAAAAATGTAACCAGGGAAATGAACACATGAGAAGAAATAAATTAGAGAAACAACTCTGAACAAATAAGTTGCATGTTTTATATAAAAGTAATTTTATTATAAATAAACCTAAGCAAGGAGGAAAACAAGAACACATTGTTTATTGTTACTCTTATGCATCATATGTTTTCGACTATGTGAGATGTTTCTAAAGTTATACAAAGCAACAAGACTGAATTATTGTCTGGAAAACAATTATATTTTGAGTGAAGTATAGAAAGTTTTATATTAGGAATGTGTTGCTTAAGTTTATTTTTATCTGTAGGAGTATGAGGGTAGTGATTATAATTATCACTTATGGCATTTATTTATGGAACTTGAAGCCATTAAGCATTTGATAGAAGTTATTGATCTCTTTTTAAATCTTTTCTTATTAAAAAATATTGTTTTTCCCATCAGTCATCATAAATGAAGAGCTTGAATTATGTTTTCAAATGCGGTTTGGTCAAAATTAATTTGTCTAATCAATTTTTAATTCTCAGTCTGGTAAAATATTTGAAATTTATTATTGATTTTAAATTGGAAATTGTAAAGCAATAAATGATTTGCATTAATTTCGTTGCTTAGGCCATTAATGAACTCCTAATTGTCGCATCTAATAGATATTTGTCAGTCTTCAAGTTACTTTTACTCTCATATTTAATCAATGCTTCTCTTTTTTGAGCTCTTTCATCTGTTCTGATTCTCTCTCTGGGTTTCGGGACTTCAGTCTCTTTCATGATCTTCTCTTATTTCATCCACTCCTTAAATGTTGGAGCTCCTGAAATGGCTCTTTTCACTCCCAACAGTCTGTCAGGGAGAATCATAAATTTGTCTAGGTTTAATTTATACTTGGTCCCATTTAGCTTACACTCTGCGTAGAAGAATTTATGGTGAAGAACCTATTAATACTTTCTCACATGGGTTTTTTCAGACTTCATTTATAATAAATAAGTTTAAATAGCTTGAAAAAAACTTACTTTCTATTTATTTGTTATTTATAAAAAAAACAAACTAAGAGTAAATATGATTGAATGGATTATCACTGGCAAACTTTAGTTTCTTTCCTATAATGGAAATATAGATCCCTACCCGTGGCCATGTGAATTTTTTAGTGTTTCTCACTAGAACAGATGGAGTACCTTTTCCTGTCATCTTGGTATTTGACTTAGCTAGGTGAGTTGTTTTTTTCAAGTGAACTTGATGAGAGCAAAAAATTTAGATGTGCTTGTAAGCTTTGGTTTACTCTCATATTTTTCTAATCCACTATGAAGGAAAATAGTCATTGGTCCTAATATGAGGAGACAAGTGGAATAGACCTGAACCCAAATCTCAGCCTGAAGGCAAACCAGGGTCAGCCAGGAAAACCATTACTGACCCATATATCTGTGTGCAAAAGATACATTTTAAATTTCTAAAATTAAGAAGTTGTTATGCATCATTCTTATAATAAAAAAAATAACATAGAAGCAATGAATACTGATCTAAGATTTTAATATATTATTATTTGTGTAAGCAAAATGCACAACATAATAATCCTATCCAGGACCCATATTCCTTTTTTAAGCAGTGTTACCCTCCTTGCTTATTCTGTATCTTCCAGTGTTATTTAAACAAAAGCAGTATTATTATATTTATTAAGTTAGTAAAAAGTAGTGGACTAATTTTTGTTTTTTGCTTAGTGAAGCAAATTTTAGTAACACATTTACAAAAATCTCTTCTTACCAGGATAATCACAAAATAAAATAATTAGACAAAATTTAAAAAGCCCAATTCACAACCATAGGGTAAATTTTTACATTTTTATAATAAATATAATTATTAGCTAAGTATTGCTATCTATCAGTACCATAGTCTCATTAAACCCTAATATTTTCCAAAAGAGAATTTTAAAAATATTCTTTTTACAATCTATCCTTGTATTCATTATGTCAGATGGCACTCAACCTATCAGCCAAACTAGATACCTGAGAAGTGTTTAATTAATTAAACAAGGAGGTTATTTGACTGATGGGGCTCTAACTCTGTGGTGGTGGCCTATGTTAGTGAACTAAAATCTAACCTTGTAATGCCTCAAGGTTACAAACTTTAAACCTAGAGACAACTAATCACAAATACCTACTAGGCTTTAAGCTATAGCCAATCAATAATTTCTTGCTTTGTCCCCACCTTTTCTCTATAAAGGTCTTTCCCAGAGTTTCTAGTTTGGCACTGACCAAGTGGAATCAATTTTTGCTCAAATAAAGTTTTGAATATGCCTCAGTTTATCTTTTAACAGAAGCAAGCTTGACTTTCAGTAACTGTCATATATTAATTTTGCATCTTTATTGTTTTTTAATTCATCTTTTTCTCTACCCAAATGACTAAAACCAAAGATACAGCTCTCTCTTCCATAAAATATTACCATATTCTTCTAATATGGCCTTTCTGCATACAGTATTATTGTACCCTCTTAAAAAAAGAAGAACAATACTGATGATAGTAATAACAGTTATTATTTAGATAGCTAACTAGTCTATCACATTTATATTTCAAGCATTGTTCTAAGTACTCTATTATTAACTCAATTTTTATTTTTTAATTTTAATTTAATTTTTTTTGTTTCAAGTTTTTATTTGAATTTCAGTTAGCATATTAACTCAATGTAATTCACTTGACACGAGATGATGAAATTGAGGCACCGAGGTACTACATTAGTCACTCAAGTACAGATGGTTAACATGCGGCAGAGCTGGAATTTGAACAGAACTGATCTATTTCAAGAGTCCAGCAGTTAATGTAATCATTATACATCCTATATTGCTTCTTTATATATGTGAAATAGAAATTGGAAATAGGTTATGTCACTTCTCTTTTTGAAAACCTTCTTTGAAGTTCTTAATCGCCTTTAAAATAATATTATGTAGACTTCGTGATGTGACAGATCCTCTGTGACTTATTTCATTCCTCTTCAGCTTCATCTCAGATGTTGTAGCATTCCTCTCAGCAAATAGGAGATTTCTTCCACCATGCTGTTTGTGGCCTTTCTCACTCTCTTCTTGAGATGTGTCTTTCCACTTAGATTTCTACTTTGAAAAGCCCTCCTCTTTCTTTAGGATTTAGCCCTAAACTGAATCAAGTCCCGAGAGATTCAGAATCAGAGAGCCAAAGTGAGATAGGAAACTTTCTTCCAGACTCCCAAAAGTCTTTGTGTTATAAAAAGTTCCTATAGATACATGTTCTTCTCCATGTTTCACTCATTAGGGTTTGAGCTATTTTGAATCAGGGACATTAGCTTCTTTATCTTTGTTCTGCCAGACTCTAGAAAACATAAATTCTAAATCATTCTGATAGTTTCCTGGTGAGGTATAAACATAATAAGCTGATGTGAAATACTACGTAAGTATGAACTATTATGATGATTAAATATCTTAATTAGTTACATTAATTTTTTCTTTTGCTCAGACTTAGTGTCTTGTGTTCTGGCAGGGTCAGAGGAAGAATGGGAAATAGCTAAAGATATAAGTGTGTTCATAGATTTTACAAAAGTCTCACCTACTCTCAACAGTGCTTTTGTTAGAATAAAGCCAGTGGAAATTGAAAAGTAAAGTATGACTTTTTAAAAAAAGAGAGGGTCAGAATAAAAAGGATTGGAAAATACATATTGTGATACATAGTGAGACTTTCAGTACATTGAAAAGAAGCCCCCTCCCCCTTTAGTCTTTATGTAATGCAGGGCTTTTGAAAAGGATGTCAAAATATGAATTAGTTTATAGGAACTCTTTCAAAGAGATTTTGAGGATATATCTCAGCAAGAGATAAATAACAGGTGTATTTTTCCTACAGATTCCTCTCTTCTTTGAAAGGAAGATACGTTAACTCTAATACTTCTGTTTGCTTGCAGTTCTGAAGTAACCAAGATTTTAAGAGCAGCTTTCTCCTCATTATTTCTGTTTTTTAAAGCCAAGTCAGTAACTGAATTCATCACCCCCTCATTGCTCACAAGTGATCAGGATGACAATTTCATGACATTTTAAACTGACCAATTTACAAACGATCAGAGACTATTTTGACTCGGATTCCTGTTCTTCAGAAATTGTCAACCTGATACATAAACACAACAGAATGTGTGGGAGTTGCTGACATCAAGGATGATATATCTATATATTTGTTCATCCAGGACTACTTCTCTGAGATTTTCCAATACTCTAAATTTCAGAAGGTAGATGTGCACATCACAGTTATGCAGTGGATATAAAGAAGAGGCAGAGATAGGAGAATGCTTAGATTTCACGGAACCTACAGATTGGCCAGATGATCTTTTCTTCTTTTTGTGTGTTTACCATATCTCTTGGAACTGAAGCTGAATTTAATTTATACCCAAAATCAAATGTGGAAAAAGGGGATTTTTTTTTTTTGTAAGTAAACTCACATTTGCTTTTCATTCTCCAATCTGCCTAAGCAAAATTATTTTATTTCAGTTCAGTATATTTGGTCAGATACAGTGATTTGGTTAATGTCCTAGTCCTTTTCCAATTCATGGTCTAGCCACAGTCTGTCATGTTTCTTCCCACTTCCTGTGTCCCTTCTGTCATCCTTGGGTGTTTAGCGATCACCCCAGTGTCCATGAGGTAAACCTGGCCTTCAGTTGTTGAGTCATCACGTGATTGGTTGAATTCACTTTAGCCTATCTGGCCAGCAGATGTGCTGCTTGCCTTGTTCCTCTACTGGGTGTGATTCTGGTTGCCAATTGTAGAGTAGCAAAGAGTTCCACATACCCTGGAAAGGAAGCACTTTTCCTTTCCTGGATGCAAATATTGACTCATTAAGTCATTCTGTGTTTTCCTAAGAGGGCGATGAACTCTTGGACATTTTTCTGCACCATATTGGAACAAGTAGTGCTGATGAAGATGCCCTCAGGATGATCCCACAGGTCCTATTTCTTTGCTTTTGTTCCTGAGACATATTGGATGTTGGGTTTTCTGAAAGTTTCTAAAAGGAGTAATAAAACTGTTTCCAACTTTAATTATGATAGGCAGAATTCCGAAGTGCCACCTCAAATTTTCCACCCAGAATCCATGTAACTGTGAATATGATGAGATATGACGCCCCCGATGATTGTGTTACCTTATGTAGCAGAGGATGTGGCACATGTAATTAGGTTTATTAATCAGTTGATTTTGAGTTAATCACAAGAGAGATTGTCTAGGTACACCCAATATTACTATGAGTCATTTAAAAGCAAAACCTTTTATCAAATTTGTGGTAGAAAGGGAAACGAGATATTTGAAGTATTAGAAGGATTCAAAGTACAATAACTGGCTTAAGATGAAGGGGGGTCCATAACAGAGAATATACTGGCCTAGACACTAAGAGCAGCTCCCACCTCACGGCAAGGAAACAAACGGTGACATTAACCCTGTAACTGCAAGCAACTAAATTCTATTAACCTTGATGAGCTAGCTTGGATGTAGATCCTTCCGCAAACTTCTAGAGAAAAGCCTTACTCAGACAACATTTTGATTTCAGCCTTGTGATACCCTAAGCCAAGAAACCAACAACGCTAGTCCAGCCTGATATCTGGCCTACAGAATGTGAGACAATAGGCCAATAATTTACCCTCAATTCTGAGTTTTATGATTTATGTTATTTGACTAATTAAGTTTGTGGTAATTGTTGCATCTATCTTTCTATGCCAAGTTTCCTAGAATAATAAAGTCAAGTTGATAAAGACAGCTAAATAGAAAGGCCATGCTAATATAGAAAATAAGCTAAGCAAATGTCCATGGTTTCAGTTCTCATTGCGATTGTTTCTCATATTGCTGCAACTAAATAGCCCATAGATAAAGATTTTCAGTTCCAAAAATACAAAGATGCCATTCATGCCACTAAAATGTCCTTTAAAGAGGGGGCTATTCTAAATATCATATTTTTCTGCTAATAAATATAAAACACAGCTGCATTAGGATATATATATATATATATATATATATATTCTATACTAAAAGGTGATTTTCAGAAATTCATTAGATGATCATAAAATATTTGTCTATAGTATGACAATATGATGGTTTGTATAAATCAGATTCCCTTGTATTAAATTTTCTTTCTTTCTCACTTTACACCAGAAACTAAATTTAGCTATGACAGTTTATTATTGTCATTTGTTTCACTCTTAGATTCTTAGACTTCACTGATAGAAGTCAGAAAAGGTAATTTTTTTTTAAAGATTTTATTTATTTGACAGAGAGAGAGAGAGCGAGAGCAGTAACACAAGCAGGGGGAATGGGAGAGGGAGAAGCAGGCTTCTTGCTGAGCAGGGAGCCCGATGTGGGACTCGATCCCAGGACCCTGGGATCATGAACTGAGCCGAAGGCAGACGCTTAACGACTGAGCCACCCAGGCACCCAGAAAAGGTAATTTTTAAGAAGAAAAAAATTCTTACAAATCAGTAATGATAGCCATTGCGAATGTATATTTATTTTATGTGGAATCAAAAATAAATTATAGTGTTAAAATATATCATTTTTTCTAAACATTGTATTGGACATATATAAAAATTAAAATAATATTAGAAAGATAAATATATAATTTTGAAGTTAGCATCACTGTAGGGCTTAATGACTTAAAGCTCAGGATTTGATTTTTTTGTAAGTAAATTTTTGTCTTATAAAAATCTTTTTGGTAAGATTTGAATTTTTATATTAGAAATGATTTATTGTTATTATAAAAGTATGGCTAACATAGAAAGCCATAAAGAAAAAAAAATCATCCATGAAACTATCACCCAAATAATCATGTTATTTTATCAGAACACATTTTGGGCTATTTCAATGCAACAGACATTTAATATGTAAGATTTCAGTCTATTATGAATTTTCCATCTAATTTTGATTAGTTTTTTCATTAAAACTTTCTAAAAACCTTTATTATATATATAGCTCTGTATATACATATATCAGATTATATGCTTAGGCATTTTTTTGTTGAGGAAGTTTGTTAAGGATTTGCTCTTGCCTTACGTCATGTAGCTTTTGGTCGTTAGCTATGTGTTTAATGTTGTGGTTAGTGACTAGTGGTAGAATTATTATTTGGTTTCCTATTCTCCTTTACCCATTTAATGTTAATATCTATCATTCATTTTGATTTGTATGAAAGATAGTAAACCATTATCTGTAAGAACACTCTACATATCATTCCAGGTTAATAATGGGGAATTTTAAAATGTTCAAGCAGAATTGTTTTTCAAACTATGGCATTTAACATTATGCAAATAGCCTTACTACTATACATATTTAATTCTCATTAACTCCTAATCCCAGTGGTATTCTGTCAATTTCTAGATATTTTAAATAAGGTGAAAAACTAGAGAAATATTAAAATGTGTCTTCATATTGCTATTTTGTCCTGACCTCCCCCCCAAAACATAATCCAAAATATTCTCTAATTAATAGGTTACTATGGAAATCATTTTTAATCTGAATTATCCAATAAGTATTTATCATTTTACAAATTTAAACTATATATTTTATGTGTAAATTATAACTGCTTTTGAACTAACATTTCATATGCACAGAGCACATCATTGAAACAACCCTTTTAATAGTATTACAGTAACTATTACTTCTAATACAGTTGGCCCTTGAGTAACATGGTGGTTAAGGACAACAATCCCCCATGCAGCTGAAAATTTGTATACTACTTTTGACTTCCCCCAAATTTAACAGTACTAATAGCCTACTGTTGACCAGAAGCCTTATGGATAACAGTCGATTAATACATTTTGTATGTTATATGTGTTATATATTGTATTCTTACAATAAAGTAAGCTAGAGAAAAGAAAATATTGTTAAGAAAATCACAATGAAGTGGTGCCTGGGTGGCTCATTCGGTTAACTGCCTTTGGCTCAGGTCATGATCTCTGGGTCCTGAGATTGAGTTCAGTGTCAGGCTCCCTGCTAAGCAGGGAGCCTGCTTCTCTCTCTCCCTCTGCCCCTCCCCTCCACTCATGCTTTCTCTCTCTCTCTCTCAAATAAATAAAGAAAATCTTAAAAAAAAAAAAAAAGAAAATCACAAGGAGGAGAAAATACATTTATAGCACTGTACTGTATTTATTGAAAACTATCCACGTATAAGTGGACCCATGCAGTTCAAACATATGTTGTGTGAGGGTTAGCTTTACTGATAGCTCATACACTGTATTCTGAGCAGTGGGTTTACTATCCACATGAGTGAAACAGATTTAATTTTTTTCTATGTTATTGTTTTAGACTAGGGTTAAGCCTCCATAGAATTTTAGATTGTAAATTCTTTTCGTGACTTTTCTTACAAACCTTTTCTTACAAACCTACAAAAAAATATAATTTGTAAACATTGTAAGTCTATACATATAGCAAAAAAAAAGGGGGGGGAACTACCTTTATTGTTAATGATTTCAATTAAACCAATGCCTTTCATAATATTCTTTGAAAACTTTAGATTGATAATAATTATATTTAACAAAACATGAATGTGACAAATACATACAAAACATGTGCAAGCATCCTTAACCCCCAAGTAAGCACACCCCTCAAACACAGGTGTTGGTGTGACTTGGCATCTCGTGGTTAGCACCTCTCCTCTTTCTCCTCTCTCACTTGGCACGGGAGAACTAAGACATCAAAGTCCCCAGGACAGTCCATCCCAGAAAGAACCTGTCAGGGAATTGTGCAGCCAGCTATGTCTTATTAGTGTTGAAAGCTTCACTGGGCTGATTATCGAGGTGATATATTCTTTTATTTTTTTATAAATTTATATAAAACTATTGTGAGAAACTTTCATATCTATCTCATACAGAGTATCTATTTTTAAAAACACATTCCCTTTTTTTAAACGGAGAAAACTGAATCATCCTACATTTGTGAAAGGGCAATGTGATATTTCTGTTTTAATAATGGCACAGTCACCCTATTCCCTACCAAATTCATCTGTCTTTCACCCTAAGCATGTTGACACTTCAGCCAATATTATTTTTCATTTTTTTTCAAAATTTCTGCTTCATACTAATGTGCGGTTGGATGGCCTCTATCATTCTTCTGTATTTGGTATCGACTCTGAGGGACAATTTTGTGTTTGTTGTATTTCCTGCAAGTTGTCTTGGTAATATCCCGATCATCTGGCTGCTACTTTAGAGATCTGTGTTTGGGAAAATATTTTAAATAGAAAAATACTCAAATTTAAGAATAGTATAACATGTTCATTTACTCATTCAATTATTCCTCTGTTTAGTCACTTACATGAGGCTATTTATTATAGACCACAATGTGTTAGCACCAAACACCTAGCAGTTATTATGTAAAACATGACCCTGGTCTTCAAGGAGATTACAGTTTGTTCAGGGAAAACAATGGTACCATGAGGCAAATCGTATGGCATCATGAGACTTACGGTGATTAAAATATAGGATGGCATGAGACCAAGAAGAGAAGGGGATAGAACATCAAAATGGTTTTGTAGTATCCACTTAAAATAAGAAGTATCTTTGCCTTATGTTTTTAATTCAATTAATATTTTAATAAAACAAACGGGTTAGTTAAGTCATTGTGTGTGTGTGTGTGTGTTTTGAAAAGTAAGAGTATTCACTTGCTAGGGATCGCCATGGTTTTTTTTTTTTTATTATTATTTTTGTTCCTTACTGACATACTTGATTCTCAGAAGCAAATTATTTGCATTTATCTGTTATTCAAGGTATTCCTCCCACACCCAAAAGCCTAGTTTTGCCTTGTTTCTAACCATGCATGTGCAACCCTTGCAGCCCCATGTTTCAGGAGTGACATTTTGCTAGATGGTTTTTTCACATTATTATCAATTATCATTATACCTCTTTCCACAATTTCAAATATACTCAGTCTATTTTCTTGAAGGTAGATCATTTTCATTTGAACTGTAGTTTTTAGTTGGCAATTTGTCAGAGTCATACTAGTGATATTTTAAAAAATAACACATTTTTATACAAAGTATGTGCACATTCCAAGTATAATTTCTAGTATCAAATGGCACTTTGTTTAGAAAATTCTACATTGTCATACACAAAGAAGGAAAAGTTTAAGATACCTATGTATTAATTGAGGTACTATTGGAAAAGCAAGAAATGGGTGCTTTTACATAAGGAAAAATTTGTGCCGACTTTACTGAATTCTTTATTATATAGCTTGATAGCTGAATACTTAAAACATTACTACTTCTTTAAAATGTGTTATATAAAAATATAGGGAAAACATTCTTACTTTGATTACATATATATGTGCATTTGGGTATGTTATACATACATACATACATACATATGGATATATAATGTTTTATTTAAGATAATTTTTGTGGTGTGATATAAAATGTGTTTCAGTACTTGAAATATCCCCCCTAGCAATCCTAGACTCCTGGGGTACCAGAATAATAGGAAAAAAAAAAAGTAATGACAAAGGTAATTTGTAGAAACTTGTGGGATTTACTATCTGCTGAAGAGGGGAAAAAAAAAAAAAAACAGCAAACAAACCCTCTGGAGAGAGCAATTTGATTTCTCAAGCCTTTCCCAGTTGAGTACAAATCACATAAAACACTTCTTTCCAAGGTACCCTGTTGGGAATTCTTTTAATAGTCTTGTCCTTTGGATTCTAATAATTTGTGTGATATTCATAGCAACTAGAATGTACTTTTTGAAAATCAAAGTTTATCTAACATATATCATGACACATGAAATTCAAGTTTTTTTTTTTTTCTTTTTTTTTAGAGACAAGAGGCTATATGTAAGGGTAATGTGAGCTCTTAAGATAGTTATCTAGATCATGATCTCAAACTGGAGTCATTCAACCCAGGGGACTTTCAGCATAGTCTATTGTGATTATGTTGCAGGAATCATTAGAAAGTAGAAATTAGAAATTTCATATGTTTATATAGAAATTAGAAAATTATGTATTTTTGTGCATGTGTGTGCACATGTACACACATTATTTAGTATCATATTTTCATGTCTATTTTATCTATGTATTATAATGTTAAAATAGATATTGACATGGTATTATACATACAATTTTTAAAAACTATAAATAAATGTAGACATATTAGGAGCCAATATTCCAATTTTTATTTTACTAATAGTGCATGGACAAAATGTTTTTGAAATATTGATTTATAAAAAAGAAATATGACAATAAAATGTTTATATGAAGTTAGTTGGGTGATCAATCCATTTGACATGGAAATAGAGCTAAATCCCTAATGTTGAATTAGGATGCAGTGATGGGGAGAGACATAGTTTGTCATTGTACTTTTCATGATTTAGAATATGTCTTGGACTTCTGGATTCCAGTTAGGCATTTGAGAAGCTTGGAAGTTGTCACTGTCTTGGCAAGTAAAAAGCTGAAAAACCAAAAAAAATAAATTCTTCTTAGGTATGTTAGAGAAATGATGTCATAGGGAAAACTACTGCCCCCAAAACTGGAGAGACAGATAGATGCAGAGAATTTAAATTTTCTATAGGAGAAACCCATGAGCAGAAACCACTGCAGGAACCATTTTTGGGTAGGAAAACCTAAACTGCCATAGACAAATTTATGAAGGCTCAGTGTAGACAAGTCTGAGTTAAAAACTTCAGGGGAACTCTGTCATAGGAGGAATGAAAGTTTGCAATTTTTACCTCCAGGTGCTTGACCAGTTTTTCACAGTGAATATTAGAGAAAATTCCTCTCATGCTTTCCTGAGGGGGAGGAGAAACAACCATTTTGATATGTACTAGTATTCCGTTCTTCTTAACAAAGCCTGCCTTCAGGAGACACTATTTTACTAGAGTTTAAAACATTGACCTTTTTTTTCAGAGCTTGACTGACCTGGGAGAAGCAAAATACCCAACTTGATCCTACTGTGTTCTTTCACATGGAGGAAGGAAAATACCCAACTCTGCTAGCCCATGCAGCCATCCTGTCCCACCCAAGGGAGGGAGTGGGAGCTAAGAAACACTTGTGAAGTTTAAAGTTTTTTTTAAAGATTTATTTATTTGAGAGGGGCAGAGGGGGAAGGGGAAGGAGAATCCCAAGGAGACTCCCTGCTGAGCATAGAGTCTGATGCAGGGCTCAGTCCCAGAACCCTGAGATCATGATCTGAGCCAAAATCAAGAGTTGGTTGCCCAACCAACTGAGCCACCCAGGCACCCCACACTTGTGAAGTTTATATACCAGAAGCACAGGCTCACAGAAAGACTGAAACCCAATCCCTAATCATAGGACTACAGACTATAGACCATATACCCTCCACCCACACACTATCACAGTTCTAAAAGTCTGTGTCACAATTCTTTTTACCTAATACAGTATGTCCAGATATCAAGGAAAAAAAAAAAAAAGCAAAAACTACAAGGCATATTAAAAGGAAAAAAACAGTTTGAAGAGACAGAGCAAGAATCAGAATGAGACACAGATACAAGGATGTTGGAATATAAAACACCTATGGTTAATATGCTTAGGATTCTAATGGTTAAAATAGACAACATGTGAGAACAGATGGGCAGTGTAAGCACAGAAATAGAAATCCTAAGACAGAATAAACAATAAATGTTAGAGATCCAAAACACTGTAAAAGAAATGAAGAATGTTTTTGATGGGCTTAATTAGTAGACCAGAAAAAATCTCTGAGCTTGAGAGTATCTCAATAGGAATCTCCAAAACTGAAAAGCAAAGAGAAAAAAAAAAAAAAAAGGACAAAATATCCAAGAACTGTGGGACAACTATAAAAGGTGTAACACATGCATAATGGGAATATTAAAAGTAAAAGAAAGAGAAAGGAACAGTAGAAATATTTGAAACAATAATGACTGACAATTTCCCTAAAATTATTGTGACACCAAATCATATATCTATGATGCTCAAAGAACACCACTCAGGATAAATGCTAAAAGAACATTATATTCAAAGTCAGAAAATAAAAGGTAAAGAAAAAGTCTTGAAAGGAGTCAAAGGAAAACAATACTTTTCCTATTAGAAAATAAAAATTGCATTTGACTCCTCCTCACAACCTATGCAAACACAAAGAGAATGCACTGAAATTTTTAAAATATTAGGAGAAATACAAAACAAAACAAAAACACTACTAACCTAGAAATTCTATATCTTGAGAAATTATCTTTTAAAAGTAATGGAGAAATAAAGGGTTTCTCAGAAAAACAAAAATTGAAGGAATTAGTTGTCAGTAGATCTGCCTTGCAAGAAATGTTAAAAAGTTTTTCAGAGAGAGGGAAAATGATACAGGTCAGAATTCCAGATCTACATAAAGAAAGGAAGAACATTGGATATGGAATAGGTGAAGGTAAAATAAAAACCTTCATTTTTCTTAATTTCAACTGATCTAACAGATAATGGTTTGTTCAAAATAATAATAGTAACTGTATATTATGTAGTTATATAGAGAGTCTATATCTCCAAGTGAAATTAATGACATAAATGAAACATAGAAGGGAGGGAGGAATTGAGATTATTTTATAATTATAAAATCCTCTCACTACCCGTGAAGTATTATTTGAAAGTGGACTTGGATTACTTATTTTACCTAACATGATACCTTCTAGGTCCATCTATGTTGTCACAAATGGAGGTAACATTTTTGATATAACACCAAAGTCAACATACATGAAAGAAAGAAAGAAAATATTTGCAAAAAGACATACCTGATAAAGGACTGTTATACAAAATATACAAAGAACTCTTAAAATTCAACAATAGGAAAATGAACAACTCTTAAAAAATGGGCAAAATATCTAAACAGAATTTCACCAAAGAAGACATGCAGATGACAAGCATTTGAAAAAGATGTTCCACTTCATGGGTCATTAGAATATTGTAAATTAAAACAACTTTGAGATACCACTACATACCTACTAGAATAGCCAAAATCCTAAACATTAACACCACCAAATACTGGGGAAGATATATAGCAAGAGGAATTGTCATTCATTGCTAGTGGGAATACAAGTATTGCTGCCACCATGGAGGATAGTTTGGCTGTTTTCTACAAAACTAAACATAGTCTTACCATATTATCCAGCAATGGTGCACGTGAGTGCACATGAAAACCTACACACAGATGATTATTGTAACTTTATACATAACTGCCAATACTTAGAAACAACCAAGATATCCTTCATTAGGTGAATGAAAACTGTGGTACATCTAAACAATGGACTATTTACTGAGCACTATAAATAAATGAGCTATCAAGCCACAACAAGACATGGAGGGACCTTAAATGCATTTTACTAAGTGAAAAAAAAAAAACAGTCTGAAAATGCTATATATCATACGATTTCAACTCTATGACATTATGTAAAAACAAAACTATGTAGACAGCAAAAGGAACAGTGGTTGTCAGGAGTTAGGGGGAAACAGTATGAATAGGGGAAGCACAGATGATTTTTACAGCAGGAAAATACTCTGATATTATAATGACAGATACATGTCATTAAACATTCATCCAAACTCATTGAAGGTACAAAAGAAAAGTGAATTCTAATGTGAACTATGGACTTTGGGTGATCATGATGTATCAATGTAGATTCATCAATTGAAACAAATGTACCACTCTGGTGGAGGATATATAATAGTATAATAATAGGGGGCTATACATAGTGAGAGTGGGAGGTATAAGGAAGATATCTTTATCTTTCCACTTAATTTTGCTCTAAACCTAAAATTGTTCTAAAAAAGTCTATCTATCTATCTATCTATCTATCTATCTATCTATCTATCTATCTATCTATTTATCTATCTATCATCTATACACACACAACACCTTTGTGACCTAGATTCATTTTAAGTAAATATAGGATTCTCATTCTTGTATTTAAATTTATAATTATTATGTAATATTTAAGCAAAGTTATTTATACTAATATAATACTTTAGAGAGAGCATATTTTTATCTGTTCCATTTAATTGGTATCAGTCTTTATATGCAGTTAATTATTAATATCTTTTTATTTAAAATAATATTTACTGAAGAATATTAATTCAGTATCTCAAGGAAAAATACCTAGTATGTCATGGGTTGCAAATTAAGTTAAGATTTTAAGAATCATATTCCATCCCTCATGGGATTAATATGTAATGGCAAGATAGTAGGAAGCAATTTATTGACAACAGAAATTGAATATTTATAATTAGCCAGTCAGCCAAAGGAAAAACACATTTCCTTTGATCCTCCCAGTATGATAGGACCAGACTATCTATACCTACCTACTGTCTTCAAGCTTATCCTACAAATTCTATTCCAGTGTCTCCTCCCTTTGGCTTCTCCAGACCCTGGGTTGACACTAGTCTCATTCTTATACATATGTGACACTTGAAGACCTATACTCATCATTCACAAGAAACTTACTCCTATTGTGCTTTAGAACAAGTTTTATATTTTTTTCAGCTTCCCCTATATGAAAAAAATAACTAAAAGAAAACTTTGTGAAGAATCCTGTTTATGTTCTCTCTCTTTACTGATAACCCAAAGCAAAAGACTATTCCCACAAATAAGAAGAAATCCTTTTAGAAGATATCCCTTCTTTATTTATTACTATGTCTTTTATCACCTGGGATTATCAAAGAATTAGTTTCACCAATGATTACTGCAATCAGTTTAGAATATATGGTTGGGGAAATTTTTTTTAAAAGTTCACACTCTGAGAATTGTCTCATAGAGGGCTGGCGTGTAGATGTTTTGACTGTTGTATGATGAGGTGACAATATGTCAGTTGTGGGCCCAGTCTGTAAGAGGTCTACTAGGTCCCAATATAGTCTACAGGAGTCTTGAGTCTCCTTTAAGAAGTGTAATTACCTTGTTAGATCATGTGGAAAAGTTCTGAGAGGCCCAGATGAGCCTAGACTTATAGCCACCCATGCCAAGGCTCCAAGTTATATGAGTGTATCCAATTCAGGCAAACTACCCGATGAATACCTCTAATATACCACAATCAATGCTGCATTGAACAGAAGAATCACCCTGCCAAGCCCTGGTTTGATTCCTGATTCACTAAGCTATGAGATATAGTAAAATAGTTGTTTATGCCACTGATTTTTGTTGTATTTCCTTATGCAGTGATAAATAATGGAGACAAAATTTATTCCTGACTCTTCAACCAAATTTGCTATTTTGTTAGGTCTTTCCTACCATAAATCCCACACTTCCATGTCAATGATCTAACAGTATGAGAGGGTGGAGGAGAAAGAGATTCTGCTAGTTCATAACTTATGACTGTTCTGACTATGCATTGCATATCTGGGAAAATAACCACAAATGTGGATCACCCATGTGTTGGTCCCACTGTGCATTAGACTCAAGCCAAAACACAACCTTCACCCAAATTACTATGCCATTGTAGCTGACTATAGCTGTAGTAATTAGCATTTTCTCATGAACTGTTTTTTCCCCAAAAGTTGGGTCAAGTCACTTTCCTATGGACCTAGTCACCATGTAACATGTCCACAGGTATCTTTAAGGACATATCTGTTGTAATGTGTTATGACCATGTTGCAGGATCCTTGTCTACCTGTACTATTAAGGCATTTACCCCTTTATCCCTCAAATTCATACTGAATGCCCTGAATTGTTAAAACCTAATTGACAGCAGCAGTGATTTTAGCCCAAAGGAGTCTGGGAAATATTTTTAGTTGTATTTTTCCCCAAATAGAAAAAGAAGTGATACGAAGATTGAGAAAGACAATTTGTATATCCATCAAAAAAGTGTATTTGCACTTTAAATAATAGTAATTGGTCCTGATTTTTTAAAAATTTTTACTAAAACCTTTGGTCTTTCAATTTGCAATTACTTTATAATCATGAAAATTAGATTATGCCACTTCCGTATTTTCACGTAATTTCATCTTTCAAGCTTTTCTTGTAGCTTTGATCTCTAGAATTCCAACAGATATTTGTTTCTCTATTATCCACAGAATAAATGCACATGTGTACATTAGAATATGCTTTAAAATTCAAGAACACTTGAATTAATCAAGTCTTCTGCTTTTTCTTCTTTTGAAAACCCTTGATGTCAAAACATTGTACTCCTTATATGTAATCGTTGCCTAATTTCCTAGGCAGACATTTTCTCTCCTGTGTTCATCCTATTTTCAATTTAATAAAGTTCTACACTAATTGATGACCATACCCTGCTATGTCTTAAATTTTGCAGGTACAAAAATGAATCTGAAACTGATCTTATTCTTACTGAGAACAAAGTTGTCAAATAATTTAAGTCATTCCATATATTTAAAAAATATATATCTTTACTTATCTCACCCAAATACTTTTGAAATCTAAAATAATTATTTTGTTTATCATAAAACATTTGCTTCCTTTATTTCAAAATAATATTCTGAAACTAAGAACTCTTCCATAATTTCTCCAAAAGCTTTTGTTATGCAAATTGGCACATTCTACCTGTGGTAAAAAAGGACAATCTGTAAAGTCTAAAGGGATGTATTTTATGAGGCACTGCATTGATTCAGAAACACTAAGTACTAATAAAATTGTCATTATCTATTCTTGTCAACTTGGGCAGGAATATTAACCATTATAAATCTTAGTCACTTTGGAAATAAAATATTTTGATTTGAATGACTAGATTAACGTTTAGGTTTCTTCTGATACTAAATTTAGATAATAAGTATGTATATGAATCCCTGCAAATGGTTATATTTTAAGCCAGAAATTCAGCATTTATAAATGTTTATTTTAGATTTTATGCTTCATCTTGTAACAAATCTAAAGGGACCCAGTAAAAGAATGTTTATTCTATTCATGAACCTCTTAATTCAGCTTCTTAAATGTTTACATGCTTAATTTCATCAATCAGGCATTTAGAATGAAATGAAAACCAACCCTCCAGAAAATTTTACTTCCCAGGTGGTGTTAGGATGTAATGTGCTGGAAGTAAAATAAATTAGTGATTTAAGAGCCATTGGATAGGACAATGTCTTTTCCAGACAACACTAAAATTAAGCAATTTCTTTTAGATATAATTTACAATGTGATATATATGATTCATTTTAAAGACAAGTACTACATATAAGGAAAGATAAATATCAATAAGTATTCTGAATTATAATCTGTATGAAATAACTGTCATCCACTAAAAAGAGGACAAAACATTTTTTAAAAGGAATTCTTCAAAGATTTCATGTGTAACTATTATGACTTAAGTGAAGGGAGGAAATTAAGTTTTTGGGTTTCTGTAACAATTTTTTCTAGCAAAAAAGAAAGGGAAATTTCCAAAATAAACAACAAGTTATCTAAAGAGAAGTCAATTTTCACTTTAGGAATAATACCAAAAACAAATAGCTTTCTAATTTACTCAAGAGTGGAAAACAAAAACATTTTAATGCATGAGAAAGTAAAACAACATTTATGTTTTTTGCCATAAAGCTTGCTGAATTTGTTTAGTTTTTATTATTTCAACATAACAACCACAAATAGTTGAAAAAGATGATCAATTACATAGAATCTTCCTTTGGAGATATCATACTACTGAGGACTTTTTAAATGTGTATACTGGTGATTAATATACTACTGAACAACTGTATCTTCTTTCTGGAAAAAAAAACAAACTCACTTTATGATTTGTTCCCTTCTTTATCTTGTGGCTCACTGACTGATTTCAGCATTTACTGTCTAGGTTCCATGAGTGAATGTTCAAGCACATCTCTTAAGAAGTGACATATTCAATATTAGATTTGTGATCATTTTTATGGAAGGGTAGATGGTATGAAAAGTAGATTAATCTCAGTTCTTCAGTGCTCTAAGTAGTTTAGTTAATATATCTATTAGCTAGTGAATTTTAAGTAAAGCACTACACCCCAAATTTGTCCTGATAACTTTATGTTAAATAAATACTTAATATAAATATTTAGAGTGCATTTCATTTTACAAATTCCAATGACATAGAATATTTTCAAAGTCCAAATTCTTTTTCATGTGATATAGAAAGTGTTATATTTTAATTGTATACGATTATATATGCTAAATATGAATTTTTAAAAATATGCCTATTATGCATATATATTTAGAACTGTTTATAGAATAAATGTGTGATTTATTGTATGTACTTTGATTTAAAAAAATATTTTGATCAAATAATTAATTGACATTTATTTAGCTATTAAAATATGCTCTTATACGGGGCGCCTGGGTGGCTCAGTTGGTTAAGCGACTGCCTTCGGCTCAGGTCATGATCCTGGAGTCCCAGGATCGAGTCCCGCATCGGGCTCCCTGCTTGGCAGGGAGTCTGCTTCTCCCTCTCCCACTCCCCGTTTGTGTTCCCTCTCTTGCTGTGTCTTTCTCTGTCAAATAAATAAATAAAATCTTAAAAAAAAATATATGCTCTTATTGATATAAGCCTGATAAATGAAGAGATTGAAAAAATTAGTATGCTAGTGAAAATAGTAATACAAATAACAATAAAAAATAAATAATATGAGCAATATTTTTACTGGACTTAAAATATTGTTTGGACAAATTAATACATGTGATGATTAGAGAAAAATAATTGTTAAAAAGTCTGTGTTAAATATATGGTCACATATTAAAATAATAAAAGATTTTATGATCCCGAATACAAAAGAACATTTAAAGAATTAAAGGAAGATATTTATTTTGCTAAGTGTTGGAAAGAAGAATAAGCATCACTAGAGCTACTCCAAGATTTAAGTATATGAACACTGAATTGGCTCTTCATGATTCAGATGATTCTTTTGACATAGTAAAAATCCATTTATGGGACTTCATTTGATCAGGTAGAGAAATCAGGTTAATTTAATCACATAAATATAGGTGACTGGCAAGATATATGGATCAGCATTTGTTATGTATATGGTTGATGTATTCAGTATACTTCTTCAGTTTTTTTTTTTTTAAGATTTTATTTATTTATTTGAGAGAGAGAGAATGAAAGACAGAGAGCATGAGAGGGAGGAGGGTCAGAGGGAGAAGCAGACTCCCTGCCGAGCAGGGAGCCCGATGCAGGACTCGATCCGGGGACTCCAGGATCATGACCTGAGCCAAAGGCAGTTGCTTAACCAACTGAGCCACCCAGGCACCCTACTTCTTCAGTTTTATGCCTTGAAGTATTCTAGTGAACTACTTCTGAGAGCATATCTGTTCCTTTTGTCCTTGTGTTAATAGTGTAATACATTTTTTGAAGTAACAATAACTAACCCGTGCCCGAAAAATAAAAATGGACTATTTTTTTAAGATTTGTTTGTCTGTGTCTAATGACAATAGGAAGAATTAACTTTAACATGGGCAGGCTTGCCTGGAATGTGGCCTGAACCAAATACACATGTAGGTCCAAATACCATGTCTACACTTTTCAAATCATAAATCAAATAAATTATTTGATAAAAAATATACTCTGCCTCATACTGACAAATATATCTTGAAAATGACTTATAGAAGTAGGTTGGGATCTAGAATTCTTAGGCCCCTTGGAGTTCTACAGTATATTGTGTTAGCACACAGAGAGCTGGGCTCATGTGTTTTGTCCCTGTTTTGTCCACCACCCTTCTCTCCCAACTTCTGGTTTTAGCCACCAATATGTGTATATGGTATCTCAGACTGCATGTCCACAGTAACCCCCTCACCCAGCAAAGTCACCACATGAACATTGCTGAACTCTGTGCATACAATGGAGACATGGGCTATTCCCCCAGAGTCAGATTCCTATAATCAAGGCTGGCGCCATTTAGGCAGAGAATTCTGGAATCACAGATACCTGAATCATCACCTGGTATATTAGTTTACTAGGGCTACTATAACAAAATACCACAAACTGGGTAGCTTAAACCAGAGAAATGTATTGTATCATGGGTCTGAGCGCTAGAAGTTTAAGACTAAGGTGTCAGTGGCATTAGTCTTTCTGAAGGCTATGAGGAAGAATATATTCCATGTCTCTATACTTCCTCTAATCTGACTTAGTCTTCCATTTCTACCAAACTATATAGGTATAGGTATATGTACTATAGTCTCATTAGCACTCTCCTCATAAATTAAAGGTCTTTTTTGAGAGTTTACTTTATTCCATCATTCTAACAAAACATAGCAGTCTCTCTAGAATACTGTTTTTGTTTTCCCTATAAAGATCATTTTACAGACTCCGTTACGGAGAAGCAGACAGGATGAATAGGAACAAGACTGCCTGGGGGGAAATGTGTGTGAGGGAATATAGAAAGGGAGCTAAAATAAAGACTGAAGAGTCATCAGATCATGATGTAGATTTCAATCCTAAGAAGGACAGAAGGAAGGAATGGAATGAAGGAAAGGTAAGAGGGAAAGAAAGAATGAAAGGAATGAAGCTAATCTCTTTAGTCCAATCTGCTTTGCAGTTCTACAAACTTATCCGCAGGCTTATGGGGAATCTTCGAACAAAATCACCCTTTGGAGAAGGGCATACTTTGTCCTTGGCTCAGAGCAACACCTTGTCAGGTGTGGCTGTGGTGCTAATGTGGAGACAGATTTCAGAGCACAGCAGCTGGGTCTAGCAGTCAGCTGTGCAGCAGTAGATGGGAGAGGTACATTTTCATAACTGCCGTGTTCCTCTTGCTTAGTATAGTTTATTTCCTTTTTTTCTAGGGTATTTGGAAAACTCTCACCTTCATGTCCACTACTTATCTATATCCTTAGGGAGTACTTTTGTATCTTTCTGACCTTGAGGTATTTGAATCCCCTGTGGTTCAGTCCTTAGGCATTTTATCTTCTCTATATTCACTTCCTGGAAAATTATGTCCAGCTCTCTGATTAAAATATGCATAGGATGATATTTGTGTATATTCAGCCCCTGGTCTCTAAGTTGAATTTGTATTTGTTTTGCTATGTTATAACTTTATTTAAATCACAACTATGCACCTCAAACAAAAGGAAACCTCTTTCCTCTAACTGCTGGCTTCTATTTGACATTATGACGTATTTGTCACTCCTCCAAGTGCTGAGCAGAGAACTCCTGCATTCATCCAGGGTAGAATGACTTATTCCAGACTAGCCCTTCCATAATAAATAATCATAAAACCATATAAAAATATTCAAGCAGATATCACTCATCAGAGAAGTGTGGGTCTGTCGAGAGGAGGTCTGCTTTAATATCCCTGGCATTGGAAAACAGGCAATACAACATCGTGATTCCTGAGAGAAGGGAGAAGTTAGCACCACAGTCACTTGGATCCTCTTCCTGGGGATGATGTTTTTCCTCTGGCCCAGCAAGCTGGCATTCATAAAGAGCAAGAGTCTGAATGAATCAAGAAAGCAGATATTGGAATTCAGAGTCATTGATTCAACTATAATATGTGGTGAAAGGCAATGGAAAGAGTGATCTGAAAAGGGGGTAACGAAAATTTCCCACAAATCCTTGGCTGAATGTTGGGCTGCCAACATTCCAAGGAAGTTTACTTCAACTGGCTTACTAGACATCAGATGCTATGTGGTTGAGAGTAGAACATAAATAAAAAACTAAGAGGAGCAGAATGGTACAGCCAGGGTAGAAAGGAGAAACTTTGTTAGCTTCTGATAACTCTGCAGGCATGGGTTGAGATACCTGTAATGCTCCTCAGGCAAAAGAATGAAGCTTTAGGAAAGCTTCCTCTAACTTACCCTAACAAGAACTGCAGCGAGACCCAAGTTGGGGAGTTTAATGTCACTAAGTTAGGGAAGCTTGGGAAATGAGCCTTCCATAAAGCCACCACATCATAGAATGGATGTGGCCTAAACAAGTTCAAGAACAAAAGCCAGTAATTGAATTGCCTCCTGGAACAAAAACCAATATTCCTTCAAGGAACATAATACAATTAAAGTCTCTGCGATGAACCATGTTCATTGCACATTATATGAAAATAATAATAGTAATAATAATAATTATTATTATTTTAACTGTCATAGTGAAGATGAGACTAAGGAGACATGACTATTAATGTAGGGTGGTACCATGGATAGGATCCTGGAACAGAAAGAGGATACTAGGAAAAATAAATAAGGCAATCTAAATAATGTATTGGCTTCAGGTTATAACCTAAATAGATCATTGTTTCATTAATTGTCACAAATGTTCCATACTAATTTAAGATGTTAATAACTGAGGATATCAAGAGTGAGTAGAAGGAACTCTACTGCTTTTTAAATTTTTCCCATAGATATAAAAAGATATTTTTAATCAAGTTTATTAAAGTGTAATTACTAGACATGGGGGTAAACTAGAAATTGTGACCCAAATTTAAGAAACACAACTCATAATAGATGGCCAGACATTAGAATTAGAGTGCAAAAATTTAAATGTCTTATTATAAATTGGTTCAAATTAGAAAAAGTTCAAAAAAAGGTAAATAGTCTAAATAAAAAATAAATTATTTGCATAAATAAAAGGGGATCTTAACCAAAATAGAGTCTGAATAAAAAAAATAGAAATTCAAGAGCTAAAAGTTGTATTAATTGAAATGAAAACTTAACTGAATTATCTTGAGATCAGATTGGAGATGGTGGAATAGTCTGCATATCTAAAGAGAGATCGATAGAAATACTCTAATCTTAAAATATACTTAAAAAATGAAGAATTATAAACTTATGCTCAGGTATTTGTGAACAATACCAAATATTTTACTGTGTAATTGAAATCCTAGATGAGGAAAAAAAATAAGATAATGAGTTGGAGAATATTTGAGGAAATTATGGTAAAAAATCCCTGAATTTGATGAAAGAAGGTGACACACATAAAAAGCTAAACAAACCCAATAAACCACACCCAGGCACTTTATAGTTAAACTATTGCAAATGAAAGAGAAGAAGAAAACCTTGAAAGCAACCAGAGGAAAAGATACCAAACAAAAAAAACAAACAGAAACAAACCAAACCAAACAAAACAAAAAACAAGAGAAAGTTGAAAAATTACTTTCCATTAGAAACAATGTAGACCAAAAGACAATGGAATGATATTGTTAAAATACTCAAAAATAAATAATAAGTCATCAAATTTCAATGAGGAACATACTTTTTAAAATTAAGGGTAAAATAAAATATTTGCAGATGAAGAAAAACTGAGATGACTAGACGTGCACTACAAGGAATGCTAAATGATATTCCTCAGGATGAGGAGATATAAATGAAGATGAAATTTCTTTAATATTTATTAATTTCCATAAAAGTGAAATATCTGTGTAAAGTAAAAACAAAATATTATGCATTGAGGTATTATTCCTGGAATAAAACACATATCAGAAGAGCTCAAAGGGTGGGCAAAATGAGTGGAATCAAATTGTTTCTCAGAATTTTTTTCAAATGGGAGTGGATAACATGACGTGAGAAGTGGAAAATACGAGGTATTAAGTAGGTATGGCAAGCAGAAAGTAGGAAGTGGAAGGTGTCAAGAATGTGATGTGAATTTTTTTTTTTTTTTAGATTTTATTTATTTATTTGACAGAGAGAGACACAGCGAGAGAGGGAACACAAGCAGGGGGAGTGGGAGAGAGAGAAGCAGGCCTCCCGCTGAGCAGGGAGCCAGATGCGGGGCTCGATCCCAGGACCCTGGGATCATGACCTGAGCTGAAGGCAGTAGCTTAACCAACTGAGCCACCCAGGCACCCAATGTGATGTGAATTTTAAAATGTAAATTGTTGTCAATATTAACTTCAAATAGTTTTTGATAAGCGTACATATTGATAGCCCTAGAACACCTATGGACAGAATAATAAAAAGAAACTGATCTAAGATGTTGATAGGAAAATCAAATTGGCTGGTAAAATAAAATAAATAAATAACTAAAATTAAGTCAGAAAGGAAGAGAGATAAAGAAAAATATAAAGGACAAATGGAAATCACATAGCAAGATGACATACTGAAATCTAGTCACATTAATAATTGCTTTAAACATAAATGGACTAAACAGTTTAATTAATTGACCTAAATTGTTAAATTGGTTATCAGTCCTGAATAATATGTTGCCTAAAAGACATACACTTTAATCATAAAACACAAAACTCTAAAATAAAAATGCAAATTTTAGAAATAAATTCTCCCAGCTGTTCTTTAGCTGAAAATATATTTATTTTGCTCTCATTTATGTTGCCCCAGGATCCGAATAGGTCACAACTACAATGTGTTCAGATACTACTAGCCATAGACAGAATGTAAAGTATGCTTTTCAGTAGACAGACAACAGCAAATATTGCTCACATTCTGTGCCTTTTTTATTTATATTTTTTGCTAGAATTAATTGTACTTTCTCTCCTCGTTCTTTTAAATTTTAACAGACTGTATTTCTCACTACTAACAATGGGAATTGGGTGAGCTTCTGTATAACTACTTTATATGGTTGCATGAAGTTTGTTCCTATGTGCTATACCAATATTTATAAATCAGACTCTGCATTAGACCCACCTAGTAGCTTTGGGAAATTAAAGATTTATGGGTTTTCTTTTGGTCTACTGTGTGTGTGTGTGTGTGGTGGGGAAGTGTTGGGGGGATAGAAACCAAGGAATATGGGTTTTAAATGTTCCTTAATAACATATTTCTATAGCTTATCTCTAAACTGGCGTATGGAAGCCACTATAATTTAATAATGAAATATACAAATTTAAGTGAAATTGTTTGAGATTATTTGATGAAGTAGCATGCTGAAAGACTATGAATTTTAACAGAAAAAGCACCTATCCAGTAAAATAATTCAGAGGCTAAGTAGTTAATAGAGTCTAAGGTATGTTATGTATTGTATTATTTGTTAAAGTCCACATGTTCAGACAGTGTGGAAAGTATTTTGAAGCCGAACAAAAATACAGCAAACACTGAGCTTACTTTTCAGAATAAGACTTGAAATCGTTCAAAACAGTGTTTCCTCTCCCTTTTAAAATGAAACCGAGTCCTTAGTAATTAGAATTAACCAGATAAAAATTGTTCTCAGGAATTAGACATTTTTGTAGTTGTCAGATAGAATAAACACATTCCTGATGGAGTGGCCAAGTGACAGCAGCCTCCTTTTGTTCATTACATTACCCGGAAGATACCAGTGAATGACAATTTCTGCACTCCTGAACCTGCACTGCGGTTTAAAAAAAAAAAATCAAGAATGACTTATGGAGTTCTTAGCAGTAATGGTGCTTGTGCCAGTGATGAGAGAAAAAGCCAGGCAACTGCAAGATGCAGTGTTAAATGAGAAGGATTATGATTAAAGAAGGAACACATCAGGGCTTTTATAAACCTGATAGAGGGATTACTTGAGCTGTAGAAAATAATGGAGTGTTAGTCATCATGATATTTCTACTTGATCTACTGAGACTTAAGGAGCTACTGAAATCATTATCACACAAAGCATTTCAAGTTACATGATATTCCAAATTGAGTTCTTCTTTTTGGATCGAAAAAATATAAAATATTAGGCAGTAATGGGATCTGATTTGCAAAATATGAATGGAAATGAAGATCTCTTTGAATATGATTATCCTTACTGGTTATAGTCTTTAACCCATTAAATGTCAAATATCAAATAATGAACATATGACTAGAAATAATGCTATTCTGATTTAGTCAATGAGAGCATATATTTTTTAAATGTGTTAACAAAAAGATTAGTAAGATCCAAGATGTTCACTATCAGAACAATAAATCTGAGAGTTCCCTATCTATCTATCCATCATCTATCAATCAGTCAATCAATAGATAGATAGATAAAGGTATGGAGATGAACATTAGAGTACCAGGCAAATTTAAATAGTTATTTGTTAAATCCAAACATCACTCAAAATAAAATTCTTACACTCATGGACTTTTTTACTAAGGAAAGTGGACTCGCATGGACTTGTTATGATACTGTGGAATAAAATAAGATTTCAGAGAACTTTCTTTGTATTAAGGAAAAATATATAGGTAGAAAACAAGGTATAGGGGCACCTGAGTGGCTCAGTCGGTTAAGCATCTGTCTTCCACTCAGATCATGATCTAGGGGTCCTGGGATCAAGCCCCATGTTGGGGTGGTCCCTACTCAGCCAAGAGTCTGCTTCTCCCTCTCCCTCTTCCCCTCCCCCAGCTTGTGCTCACTCTCTCTCTCTCTCTCAAATAAATAAATCTTAAAACAAAACAAAAACAAAACAAAAAAACAAAAGCGAGGTGTATGGGGTAAATGTCAGTTTTAGAAACAAACTAAATAGATTCTAAATACAGATTCACTTGGAAGTCATATTTTTATGTATAAGTTATTAAACCTCTTTAAGACTTAACTCCTTATATTTAAGCCTATTACTCATCTAAAGTAGCTGATATAATTTCTGACACATAATTCTCAGTCAATAAATGAATATTTAGGGGCACCTGGATGGCTCAGATGGTTAAACGTCTGCCTTCAGCTCAGGTCATGATCCTAGGATACTGGGATCAAGCCCCACATCGGGCTCCTGGCTCAGCGGGGAGCCTGCTTTTCCCCCTCTCTCTACCTCTCCCCCTGCTCATGCTCTCTCTCTGTATCTCTGTGTCTCAAATGAATAAATAAAATCTTAAAAAAATAATAAATGAATGTTTATATTATTATCAATGAACTTTCAACAATATTATTATGGTTTATTGCTAATGCTAAATTTGAAAAGTAATGTTTATCACTGAGGAGCATTAAATAGCTGAATAGCTGAGCATTAAATAGCTGAATAATGAAATCTGCATTCTTATATGTTCCAAACTACTTCAGAAACTACAGAAAAATTAGGATGTCATGATGTTGTCTAAACCAAATCCAGGTTCTGAATGTATGTGAATTAAATATTTTCATGTTTACATCCTACCTCTTAAGTACACTGCCTAAAACTAACACTGAGCTGCTTTATTTTACTGATATCATATCAAGTTTCTGTATGCAGAATCGGAATACATGAAAAATAAATGAAATTACACATTTGAGATTATATAAATTAGAAAATATGCTATTTAACTCTTTACCATAAATGTGATTGTTTCTATTGCATGCAACTTTTGAGAATTGATCATTTAGTGATTACCATGCAGTTTGAGAATCCAATTATTTTGAATCCTATTTGAACTTACAATTTTGAGTTTTCTGAGCTTGATCTTACCCCAACATAATATTTAGTTCATAGGTAGTTTTATCATTATAGTACACAGATATATTAAATTATACATTTACAAAGCAGCTATAGCTTTGCTATTTCTTTTACAGTGTAATTAAATTCTAAAAAGAGACTCCTTTGTATAAAATATACTTAAATATATCACCATTGCATATGCCTGCTGTCATATTCATTAAAAATATAGCTATTTAATACTGTCTCTTCCTTACATTATCAAAAATATTTTTTTCAAGGACTCAGTCAGTAATAGGGTAATGATTATAAATGGTGGTGATAACAGTTGGAATGAGTTACAAGGTAGAGAAACTATGCTATTAAAGTTTTTTTTTTTTTAACTTTACAATCTCAAGTGGGGTCAACCAGCTCTGCTTGTCTGTCTGTCTATCTATCTATCATCTACAGTATTTCAAAATTGATTTTTTATATTTGTTATAATTCATTATCTCTAAAATACTAAGAAAAATAAGCTTTTTGAACTTTGTCAGTAATATATATTTCATTACTAAGAAATGACCTGAAAATATTGTTAGCATTTATTCAAAGCATATATTGGATGCCAGCTGGTTTAAATTAGGATATATTTGAACACCTACACACTGATTTTTTTTTCACATCACTTCTAGCTTCTACTCCATGTACACTGACTGGCACTCCCCACTTCACCCCTTCCATGTACAATGGCCATGTTCCTGATGAATAAGGTTATAGTTAATGAGCAGATATGAAGCACCATTATTATAAAGAATAAAATGTGCTCTTATTGTATCTTTTATTAAGAAGAGAAAGTAATTGCTGGTGATAGTCATTGCCCAGCTTAACCTCTCTTAGGGCTATTTTTTTCCTATTGATTCTCCTAATCTTGTGCATAGTTAAAACAGTAAGAGTGAGAAAATGCACATCATTCTCCAGACTTCATAATTGAATTTTCAGTGACCTTTAAAAACATCTTATTGAATGCCATCTTTCATGTTATTGGGAAAAAATGAGATCAATAGAAAATTAAGTATTTACAACGGATCTTTACATCATGAGTAAAAAAAATGTCTAGCAAAGCAGACTCACAAATTTATTAATTCTATTAAAATTATTTATTAATTAATCTATTATAATAAAATTAATGGCTTTAAATGTAAATGTTAATGAAAAGGAATCTGAAGATGGAAGGTATAGTTATGAAATAGTTATAAGTCTTCACAAATAAGATGGAGTTTAAGGGAGAACAAGTGTCCAGTACTAGATCCTCTCTTGTTATATAAATTGTGATAAACACTATTTTAATCTTTTCACACGATTGCTAGATGCATTTCATGTTTTATTCTTTTTTCCCCTAAAACTTTAAGAACATCATGAGAGACTGATTATGCTTTTCATTTTCTAATTTTGAGACAACTAGAAATGGACATCCTCATATAAATGATTATAATATAATCACAGCATCTTCAATGAACAATGCACTGAAATTGACTTCACCATTAGCTCCAACAGTTAAAAGCCTTCATACTACATTGATTTTATGGCTTCTCTAAAAATTCTAAATCTTCACAATTAAGCTGACATAAGTGAAAGCATGAATTTTTCATTAAAACAGTATGAATGAATTTCATTTTCCTTTGCTTCTTAGGAAATATGACAAGAAATTCTATATCATAGTTTCTAAAACTTAATAAAAAAAGACTCAGATTTCCTGATACACACGCATACAAAGCTTATATGTGTGAGAATAAAATTCGTTGGAAGGTGAACACTTCATACAATGGCATTACCAAGATTTGTAGGAAAACAAATGTTTAAGTTAATTTGTATTATATTTTTGTTACATCATCTGTTACATTTTTGTTACATTTTACAAAGGATTTTGGTATTGGAACAAATTCTCTTTAATGGCTAATTCTCTTGGCATATTCTAGCTAATTTTCTTTGATGGGGCAAGATTTTTTAAAAGATATTTTTTCACCTACCATATTTCTTTTTTCCCCCCACTTACCATATTTCTAAAAGCTTTTGTCTTTTAGTTGTCAAGGTGATATCCCTTATGCCTGTCATGAATTTTTCTTTAAGAATCTAATATGTCAAATCCAACTTAGGGCAGCACTTGTTAAGCTAAGTCCTTATGCTAGTTTCAATGATGATAAAGTGTTCATCAAACAAAATAATAGCAAGGAAAAGGATGACCATTTATACTTCCTTTCAGGTGTATTTTGTTGACCTCAGTGACTTAAGCAGTTCGAATCACAATTTCTGACAGTTGGGGATTTTGAGCAGCTTTTCTGAAATGCCACATGAAACAAGGCTATAGTTTTGAGATTCATTTTTATTTTCCTTCAGGAATAAGGTCACATTCTAAATGAAGATAAAAACATTGAGTGCCTGTGAATTTCTCTAATAGGGGAAAAAAATGTATCTATAGAGGATTATATTTCCAAATATACAGCGGCTGATTGCTAGAAGTTTCTAAATATTGCAGAAAAAATATGAATAACACATTTAAATATTTTTAATTTTACTTAAATTTTCTAAATGTTTTGGAGGTGTTCTTCAATAGTATCAATGTGTGTGAGCTTATTTGATTTTGAAAAAAGAAAATTTTGAATATACCAGAGGCAGTTGACATGGCAGATCAAGTCAGGCAAGAATCTGACTGACTCTCACCAATATGATAAATCACACCTTAATCTCTTCAACCAGGTGCCCCAGTTTCATGAAGCTTGTTCCAATTAAATGACATTTCTTATTTATGCAGAATGTGTAAGAAGGTTTTGATACCTTTCTTTGTTCAAGGCCACTTATCATTTATAAACAGAATTGAAATGCTTTGATACACTAAGGCAGGATTAGTCCTTCCACTGTTTACATGTAAAGATAGACATGAGCACTTATTCTGTGATAAAGGACTGACAGCACAAAGCTTCTTTGCTAAGCAACCTGCATGGTCTTTAAAGGATGAATGAATGCTAAAATTGCAATGAAAGACAAGTAGTAGCTCTCTGTATCTTAGAGAAAAATAAACAAAATGTTACTAAAAGCATTAACTGATAAAAATTATTGAAATACATGGTAGTATAATAAATTTAACATTTTATATATATCTGATTATAGGTTCACAGACTTGCAAATAAATTTTGATATGGTAAATTTCTTCCAAAATAAAACTTTCACATAGGTTTTACGTGGAATTGATTTTATACAATGCCAAAATAGTTGTCCAAATCAATCCAACTAAAAGTAGTAAAACTAGTACAATGTATACACAGATTATTATTTTTTTTAAAGATTTTATTTATTTATTTGAGAGAGAGAATGAAACAGAGAGAGCACGAGATGGGGGAGAGTCAGAGGGAGAAGCAGACTCCCTGCCGAGCAGGGAGCCCGATGCGGGACTCGATCCAGGGACTCCAGGATCATGACCTGAGCCGAAGGCAGTCGCTTAACCAACTGAGCCACCCAGGCGCCCCCAGATTATTTTTTTTTCATCAGTGATTCAGTTAAGAGGCTAATTTCATAAATAGTTGGACACAAATTTATTCAAGCAAATGAACAAACTGGAATTGTTATGTATATAAATAAAGTAAAACCATCCATAATTCAAATCCAAATTTATCATTTTAATGAGTATTAGTTTTAAATGACTTGACATGCAATGCTAATTTTTCATGACGTGCACATTGACTATGATTATTTTTTAAAGATTTTATTTATTTGACAGAGATAGTGAGAGAGAGAGCACAAGCAAGTGGGTAAGCAGCAGAGGGAGAGGAAGAAGCAGGCTCCTCACTGAGCAGGGAGCCTGACATGGGGCTCGATGACAGGACTCTGGGATCATGACCTGAGCCGAAGGCAAACACTTAACTGACTGAGCCAGCCAGGCGTTCCATTGTCTATGATTTTTGAAAAAAAGCTAATCATACGTATATTTAGAGTATGCTATATATAGCTTCTATGTAAATTGTTCAAACTTGACTATCTTTGAATTGTAGGAAAAACACAAGCATAAAGTAGAAATTTCATGATTTTAATAACAGGGATCCATGAAGTTCTATCATTTACTGTATCATCTCCAAGTAATATCAATTCCTCTAGGAACCCTAAATACTAGCCACCACCAAATATTTTCGTATAAGGTATTTTCACGTAAGAGATGTAAGGGAGAACATTAGAAAAGACACACTGTTAAACATAAATCATAACTGCCACAACATTCACCTCTGCAGTTAATTTTGAAACCTAAATGGGAATGTGTTAATTCATTCTACAGATAACCATTCCATGTTCTCTCTTTCTCTGCCAACAACTCAGCTGGACTGGGTTCTTGGTCAGGTAACGTGAACTTTTATTTTTGTAGAATCTGAGTCCTTGCTGATCTTGTCTAATTGGCTGATATGGTTTTCCATTGGTCAATAATGTAGTATGAAGGAGTTCTACATGACATCTCATTGAATTACCAGGACCCCAAAGGTTAGTAGCAGAAACCAAATTTCTCCTCATAATCAGAATCAGTTACACTCTCAGCTAAGTGACTAGAAGGCAATCTTAAATTGCATTTCATTTGAACCTGTACTTTTCTTGGTGGACACATTCATCTCTTGGTCATTTCGTTTTCCAGTCCTTTTTAGAGACAGGAGGCAGAACTTGGTGATTGTGTTATTAAGGTCATAGTGAAAGAGGTTCATCTGAGTTTCACACCATACTTCTCAAGGCAAAGGCTCTTGTCTCTTGGGGAGAGGGCATCATATATTGATCAATGGTTTAAAAGATGTAACATGTGATGTAGACTGGTCACTCCATTTGTAAGATTTTATCTTCCAATTGATATCATAATTTAGCCTTCAATAGGCATTCCATATTTCTACCAGGTTACTGCTTCTGGCTGATAGGGAACTTGTTAATACTAGTGAATTTAATGGCACAAGCATTTCTTTTTAAAAAAATGACTTTATGGAGGTATGATTGACATACAATAAACTATACATGTTTAAATTAAATATCTCCATGAAACCATCATCACAGTTAAGGTAATGAATTATTTATCCATTTATGGATAAATAAATTGATGCCCAGCATCAATCCAAGGAGACACACCAAGACATTTGCCTTTTTCTCATGGTGAATGGTGTAAGCAGTCTCTTATCTAAAAAGGGGACCCCATCATTCCTCTGCATGAAGTGTTTTATTTTTATTAATTATTTTTTTTTTTTGCATGAGGTGTTTTAGATGATCAACTTTCTTTTCAACTGTGCTATCATAAAGAGAAAGAACACTGACATGGTCCTTTGGCAAGACACCAAGTATAATCTTAACCTAACATAAATAACCAAGCATTACCTTGTATGTTTTCTTGCACCCCATTGTAATTTCTTCTTTAGGTCTCTTTCTATCACATACCCAATAGATAACCACGCATCTGCTATTTTCTATATTTTGTCTGTTTTTGTTGTTGTTGTTGTTTATTTATTGAAGGAGACTAAGTCTGTTCTCTTTTGCTTCATCTTGGTTAGAAATGGAAGTCTACATTTTTTATACTGTAAAATGTATCTCTTGAGCAGGAACAATACTGAGTAGGGCAATATGGCAATAGATAAAGATTGTTTCAAGTTCATAGTTAGTAATGCTGATAGAAATGCTATTGCCAAGGAATGCAAATCCATATCCAGAATATATATTCTGATGAGAAAAAAAAATAACACTGCCCAATCCTTGGTGAAAAGGATTTAATCAGTCTACCACAAGATAGCCAGCTAGTTGCTCCACAGTAATTGTGACATATCAGGGTTACAGCATCAGACTATAATGTTAGCAGGTTTTGTACTCAGTAGTAGTACTGGGGAGAGAAACCTTGGTGAGAAGTCTACATATCTGAATTCATGATCTTTCACTTTTGTTGCACCCTGGCAGGCATATTCATTGGCTCTGAATAGCTCTACATAATGTGCCCATACAGAAAGTACTACCCCATTCTTATCTCTTTAGATCTACTTGGCACACTAATGGGGTTGTGTGTGTGTGTGCGTGTGTGTGTGTGTTTCTGATTCTTAGTCAAGCTGGCCAACTTATTAGTCACTGCCTAGGATATGTATGTGGATATATCTATATCTCAGGTCATCTATATTTCCACATAAAGTGGATCAGATATTTCACCCAAATATCTGCTTACTGGAAGGATTTTCTGTCACTAAAGTCATTCAAAGCAACCCAAGTAGTATCACCATGCAGCAGCCATACATACTCAGCTGAACTTGAAATATAATGCAGATCCATGTATAACTGAGAATAGACCATAGGCAACTCCCCATGAGAACCTAGGTATGGGTTGAGAGAGAGAGAGAAGTGGAAAAGTACTTTGAGCAGGTACCATGGAGGTCTAAACCATCTACATATGCACATTATTTGTGTTCTAAGAACATACATGTATGTTCTTAGGAAATACATGGGCAATATATATATATATATACACACACACATATAAATGTATAAAAATTGATATATAATCTCCCTTGAACTTCAGTACTACTAAGCACATTTAATTGTTGGTTTAGTTCATCTTATATATTGTGTTTATGAAGGTGATTGGAGAGTCATGGTAATATAGGGACTTGGTGTATCCTGGTTGGGAGTTTAGCTTCTACCAGGGCTCATTAGGAAGCTAAAACCTGGCATTCTTCCAAAGCATTGCTGGTCTGTGCTGTGATTCTCCAAAGAGAGCTCACCAGAGACTCCATTCGGAATTTATTACTGCTACAGATACTTCTAATACCGTTTGATGTGCTGGATCATAAAGCAAGACAGCTTGCACCACAGCTTGAACCTAATTCAGAGACCTATTTTGCTCCACAACCCACTAAAAACTGGCAGCCTTATGGGTTACCTGATAAATGGGTTAGGCAGCATAGCCAAATGTAGTATATATTTGCTCCAAAATCCAAGGAGACGCACCAAGACATTTGCCTTTTTCTCATGGTGAATGGTGTAAGCAGTCTCTTATCTAAAAAGGGGACCCCATCATTCCTCTGCATGAAGTGTTTTATTTTTATTAATTTTTTTTTTTTTTTTTTTTTGCATGAGGTGTTTTAGATGATCAACTTTCTTTTCAACTGTGCTATCATAAAGAGAAAGAACACTGACATGGTCCTTTGGCAAGACACCAAGTATTATCTTAACCTAACATAAATTAATATTTTTTTCTTACTGATGGAAATCAGAAAAAAAAGGTTGCATAATAGATGCTAGGGTTTGCATTCTTTCAATAAAGACACCACATCTGGAAGAGGAGTTATAATTAGTATCACCACCCAAGAACGGCATGGTGATATCACTGTAATTCTTTATGACTTATCTGGATTTAGCACTGATCAAAAGATTTAAATGGAGATAAGTAGTAAATATCAACTTTGCATTCCTCAAGCATTTGGTGGCAATAGAAATTCTCTATAGTTCACCTGCTGTGGTTCACTGTCTTTGTAGGATGTGGGCAGTTTTAAGAGCTTATAACTAGCCTTTTCTATATGTTGATTCCTGTCTATAACATCATTCCAAAGGTTAGTGCACCAATGTGGGGATTTTGCCAGATACTAAATGTATCTCTTCTGAGATAGGAGAAACAACTATGGAGTAGATCTGCAGTCATATTGGACACACTGCTACAAGGACTTGGGTTAATACTTAATTTACGACTACTCCGACTGGTGAACACCATGGCATTTTACATCTCTGAAGATCAACAAAAGCTGAGTAATTATACAGTATCTTCAATTTGTATCTGAAAATGTCATTGGTTAATGGCTGAAACTCTCTCTGGTCAAGGCTTCAGAGAAAAGTCTCGGGAATTATATGAGGCCCCAATGTTGGGCTCTTCCTCAAAGGCAGCTTGCCTCCTCCCCAGTGGAAGAAATTTGGGATAGTTTCTAAAACTTTGGGTGCTGTATTAGTTTCCTACGGCTACCAGAGCAACCTACCACAAACTGGATGCCATAAAAAACAAACAAACAAAAACAATAAAAAACAAACAAACAAATCCAGAAATTTCTCTCTCACAGTTCTGGAGCCTTGAAGTCCAAATTTATAATATCAGTGGAGTTGTTTTTTTCTTGATGCTCTCAGGAAGAATCTGTTTCATGCCTGTGTCCTAGCTGCTCAGAGTTGCTGGTAATCCTTGGTGTTCCTTGACTTATAACTGGATCACCCTAATCTTTGCCTCCATCATCGCATGGCCTTTTTCTCTGTGTCTCCTCTGTATCTCTACGTGTCTCCAAATCTCTCTCTCCTTATAAGGACAATAGCTATCAGATTCAGAACTCACCCTAATCTAGTATGACTTCCTCTTAACTTGATTACATCTACAAAAACACTATTTCCAAATAAAATCACATTCACAAGTACCAGGTATTAGGATTTCACTATATCTTTATAGAGTTACAATTCAATCTATACAAGGGTATATAGGTCCTGCAAAAGATAGTGTAGTAACTCTGAACTTAGTGTGGCAGAAAGCAGAGTGACAAATGTGGAGTATATCAGGAAGAGCAAATGGAAGTTATCAAGTGCACATGCCAACTGGATAGAATAACAAGAGAGATAGTTTCTGAGAACAAAGCTCTGAGCAGCAAAATACAGTCTGGTCAATTAGATGCCGTATCGAGTTATACTTGGAGTCTTTGTGCATTATGGTATGGTGTATGCTTTGAGTTAAAATCTGCCATGTAACTATTGAAACTAATTTTCTAAATGGGAATTTTTATTGTTATACACTATTTTTTGCTCTAACATTGCATAGCAGCAGGTATTTTGGTAGTGGTTGTAAGTTGTCCTCTATCCATGAATTAATGAATCAATCAAGGCAAATGGACACAGTCTGAAACTCTGGATTTGGGCCAGGGTAATAAATTTTGGCAAAACTCTGGTTTGCTTTCTTTTCAGTAAGTAAATAATAATATTTGATATTTATTTGTCTAATTGTCAATATGCTTTATGGTCACAACCATTGTTTATGAGTGACATCTTCTCTATTTGGTCACTGCCTGTGCCATACTGATTATTAAATTTTTTGACTGGATATATGCAGTAGTGGTAGTTTCCTTTTCAGATTATATATCTGGGAAAATGATGGATGTTTTTGTTTCATAGCCAAGGTATACATGAAAATAGATGTTTGATGTTTTGCTGCCCAGCATCAGTTGTCAATTTCATTATGATAAAAACCTTGCATGGCATTTGGAAGATTACCTCTATACCAATCGATGTAGTGAGGGGAGGTATTTATTAGGAACATTGACACTTCCCAATAGCTGTAGTGATTAGCATGTGATCCACTGAACATAATCAGAAATGTACTGGTTCAGGGATGGCCATATAACACAGAACAAATGTAGTAGTGTTTTCCATAGGTTTTATAACATAGAACACTGGGGACATCATCTGAAGTCCCCAGTCCTGGGGACTGCTGAAAGATTAGAATTCCTGAAACCATGTTCCCTAACTTTCTCAAGACTAAAAACAAACAAAATAAATAAATAAACAAATCTCATCTTAGAGGAAACATTACCTAAAGATGGAAAATCTCAGAAATCCACAACTTATGAGTATTTGTATCTCTCATTCATGCCAGAAATGAACATACCATGATTTTCAGAATGCACATGACAACAAATTTCCCTTTGTGTTAAGATAGTCTGATTAATTTCCTTGATTTCCAAATAAAAATATCTGGACTAAACAGCAGAATTAAATAAGTAGATGCATCCAACTGTATTTAGAATTAATACCAGATTTTATATCTATATTTTTCTTTTCTTAAATCATTGGCTCATTAAGTCCAGACCATAGTTGTAGCAAGATTTTTAGGACGAGGAACTGCAGGAAAAGTAGTACCTTTATGCAGAAAGAACTAAATCCTTTTGTGCATAACATTAGAACAAAAATTAAACATAAGAATATATGTGTGCATATATGTGTGTGTGAAAGTTGACTTTCTAAAAATGTTCATTTCTGAATAACTAGATTAGTTATCTCTCAGCTATACATTTGGAGTTTACTATAATATAGAGTTGCACATGCACATCTAAGTCTAAATTGGACTTAGCAAAAGCATTTTTTAAATATTTGTCTCATTCTTTTACCTTTTAGGTGCTCTTCCTGATCTACTCCACATTTGTCACTCTGCTTTCTGCCACACTAAGTTCAGAGTTACTACACTATCTTTTGCAGGGCCTATATACCCTTGTATAGGTTGAATTGTAACTCTATAAAGATATAGTGAAATCCTAATACCTGGTACTTGTGAATGTGATTTACTCATTAGGTAAGTTTAGGTAACTTTCTCAAGGTCATTTTAATGAACAAATGAAATTGTCATTTTCACACACATTCGCTCCAATGAACAAACAAACTGATCTAAAACAGGGTCTGCTCTAGTGATATCCATTTGTACAAATCTAGACATTTGCCTTTCCATTTCATTTCCGGGGGTGCCTTGTACCCCCAGGGAAATCAATCGAGTGTTCTCTGAACTTCTAGAAAATAATGAAAACAATAGTTACTTATCTTGGAGATCCTCTTTTTAGCACACTAACTTCCAGGACCTTCTATTGCTGGAAATGACTGCCTTCTTCTGTAAGAAATTTCTTCTGTAAGAATTTCTTCTGAAATTCTGCTGCTTATATTTGCATCCCTCCCATTATATTATCTCACAGTTGCTTTGAACTAAGCTCAAGTATTTTATTTTGAGCAGTAGTAGTTACCCTAGCTTGTTATACTAGCCTAACTGGTAAATGCACTCACATTATTCGAATAAAAGGATACCATTTCTATCAGAATTTAATTTTGAAGAATTCAGTATTTATTTACAAATATTTAAATCTATGGTTTATTGCATACAGTGTCAAGAGTCATGCAGAATAAAAGTAATGAATTCTGTCTAAAACTAATAGTTCCTTAGGAAAACAAAGATATTAATGTTCTTTGAATACACAGGTACATGAATTATATAAGCTTATTATTTTATGTGTATTTTTACCTTGCTGGGAAGAGAATTTAAAAAAAATATTTATTTATTTATTTATTTATTTATTTATTTATTTATTTATTTATTTTAGAGAGAGAAAGAGTGGGGGAAGGTGTAGAAGAAGAGGGGGAGGGGCAAGCAGACTTGGCACTGAGTTCAGAGCCAGAGGCTGGGCTGGATCTCATAAGCCTGAGATCATGACCTGAGCCACAATCAAGAGACAGAGGTTTAACTGATGAGCCACCCAGGTGCCCCATTGGGAAGAGGATTTTAAAGTTATATCCTATTTTATTAATATTTTTGAGTGTTCCAGCTGAGAATGTCACAGTGATATTGTGAGAATTAATATTTTAAATAAGATACAAAGTATTTAAATAAGAAGTATATTTTGATAAAAATTATAGACAAATGCATTTTAAGTGTTGTCATTAAAGTACACAGTAATTCTTCATCTGTAGGAGAAAAGGAAGATATTAATTAAAATATATTGGGAACTGTGACCAGGTAAAGGAGAAAATTGCTATACCATGCTAAAGTAAGAAGATAAATGCTTTATACTGGGTATATTCTAAAAGTTTATATCATAAAACTTTTATTCATATAGCACTTTTTGGAAGTATTTTTAAAGATCTATTTGGAAATTTTTCAAAAAAATTGGCTCAGATAGATCCGATATCTCTAATGAATTCCAAATTGATCTGATATTTCTATAAAAATTTCATGTAGTATTTTGGATTCTTCATCTATTCATGTTTATTCATTTGTATTTTTACAAGCATTGCATTGGAACAAGAATCTTATTTTGAACCCAAAATGTTGTGTTCTAGTTCTTGATCTGCATCTTTCCTCTCTACGGCCATGGATCATTTTGAGATCACTGCTGCCATAATCTAGTTTGTGAATAGGACATAGCTCTCATATACAGTACTTCAGTATATAAACTTGTAGGTTTGCTGAAAATAGTGCCCAGTATAAGATAAAAATATAACATTAGCAAATTCCAAACCAAGTGTTGATTTAAAGTTGTACTATTTCACAGTACAGTTCATTAGATCAGAAATTGTGCATATCAGGCCAGAGAAATCAATTCATATATAAAACAGAAGGCATAGTCAAAAGCTGTTCTCTAAATTACTAGATTTTGCCCCAGGTGTGTGGACTAAGCCGCTGGTAGAGAAAAAACAGGTAGATTCTGAATAATTTCTGACTAGATATTTAATCTTTCCTTACTGTGTATAGCAACACCTCTTGTCATAGTGTTACTGCAGGTTTTATAAGTGCATCAACTGAGATTACATATTGTTTAGTTTTCCACTGCAGTATAACAAATATCACAAACTTAATGACATAAAGTATCATCAATTTATTAGTTCACAGTTCTGTAACTCAAAAGTCTGGCACAATTTATCTGAGTTTTGGGCTCAGGATATCACAGACTGAAATTAAGGCCAAGTTCTCATACAGAGTTGGGGAAAATCAGCTTCTAAGCTCATTAGGTTGTTGGAAGAATTCAATTCCTGTGGCAGATGGATTGAAGTCCCTATTTTCTTGTTGCCTGTCACTCTTGGAGACTGCCCACATCCTTTGACATGTGATCCCTCCATCTTCAAACCAACAATAGCATGCCAAGTCTTTCATGTGCTTTCAATCTCTGATTTTAAAGGGGTCGTATGAATAGGTTGGTCCAATAAAGTAATCTCCTTTTTTTAAGGTCAACTGTGTCACATAACATAGTCTAATCTCCTGAAAAAAATCCACCAAAAATCACAATATCTAGGATTTTGTAGAATATGTCCATCAGTGTGAAGTCAGGCTATCTTGGAGGGAGTCATTTTGTAATTCTGACTACTACAATGTATATGACACAGTTTTGTAAATAATAAAGACCTAATTAAACATATGATATAATTACTTCACCTACATTCAGATTTGGTGACTTAAAAGTATGCAGCTTTACACTGACCTGTGTTTTATTTTTCATACTTTTTCTACATTTTTTGAAATACTATATCATGTCATGATGCAATAAATATAGATAAATCCTTAAGGGGGAAAATGCTACTTGGGTTATTTTATATTTTCATTCTACATAGTAAAACTTTATTAGAATTTCAGTTGCATGGGGATCATTGGACTATATCAAACAAGTTGAGCAATTTAATATAATTTCTCTAAGTTTTCCTTGTATTTATTTTGATCATCAAAGCTTATTGGAGGATTTTACTTGTAGTAATGGTAGACTAATTTATTTTCCACGTTCTAGAACAAGTTTCCCAATCAGGCAACCTACTAAAAACAAACAAACACATACTGAAAGCATCATAGATTTACTAAGGCAGTAAGAATTTGTGGAGCCAACATCAAGGGTTAAGAAAGAAACAAGGATGTGATCACAGCATTTGACATTACTTTTTCCCATGAGGCATTTGGTAATTCCAAAATTCATGGCTAAGAAACTGAGAAGCCAGAGAGAGAATTTGGCAGACTTAAGATCTACTGCATAAAAATTATGATTTTGGGGATCACAAAGAATAGAAACTCTAAATAAGAAGGAAAGATTTCAGTTGAAATACCAAAACTAGACATCTTTGGAGTAGGAGGAAACAGAAACAAAGTTGGGGAACAAAAATGAAGCTTTAAATTATTTCACTGCTGTCAGTTTAGCTACTCTCACGAAGCAAAAAGTTAAACTCCCTTCAGGGGAAGAGAACATCATAAATCCTTATATAACCTCTATAATTTTTCATATGCCATACCTGACAATCAAAATATAAAATAATAAAAATTTTAAAATGTATTCAGGCACATAAAAAGGCAAATGTTGACTATGAACTAAGAGAAAAAGTAGACAATAGAAATCATCCACAAGTCCAGATATTCAGATTACCATGCAAAAACTTAAAAATTACTATAATTAATGTATTAAAGAAATTAAAAGTCCAAAGAGAATTTTTTGACCTCAAGAGAAAAAAACTTACAAGCCTGCAAAGGTTATTTAATGGAACCAACTAAAGAAGTAGGTCAGAAAAAAAAAAAAAATGCACATTGAACACAAAGGAAAAGATGTAAAATACACAAAGTATCATGAAAAGTATGTGAGATTCAGATAGAAATCTAACATGTATGTAATTGTATTCTCAAAGAGCAGAGATAAGATTTGATGTGAGATACATAATATTTTAAAAGATAATTGTTTACTATGAAATGCTGAGGAGCATCATGGCACAGATTTGTACAATGAGCCCTAAGCAAGATAGATAATAATGGCAGGATAACTGTGTCTATGCATTTTGTAGCAGTATTTATTAGAATATTACAAATATGAGATCACAACTATAGTCTTCAGAGAAAAAGACAGATTAGCATCTCAGGAACAAAGTTTTCACTGACTGATAAAGCGAAGGGAGGAGCCATCTAAGAAATGTCGAATATCCCTAATCTTTCTCATAGTAAAATTATTTCCATTTTATTTTCATTGAAGTATAATTAACATACAGTGTTATACTAATTCCAGGCATACAACATAATGACTCAACAACTCAATACATTTTTTAGTGCTCATCAAGATAAGTGTAATTTTAATCCCCTTCAGCTATATCATCCATCTCCCACCGACCTCTCCTATGGTAACCATCAATTTGTTCTCTGTATTTAAGAGTGGTTTTTTTTGTTCATTTGTTTGTTTGTTTCTTTTTTGCTTTGTTCATTTATTTTGTTTCTTAAATTTCACATATAAATGAGAGGATATGGTATTTGTCTTTCTCTGACTGATTTATTTCACTTAGCGTAATACCCTCTAGGTCCATCCATGTTGTTGCAAAAGGCAAGATTTCATTCTTTTTTATGGCTCAGTAATATTCCATGGTACATATACACCACATCTTCTTTATTAATCTATGGATGGACAATTGGGTTGCTTCTGTATCTCGGCTATTGTAAATAATGAAGCAATTGGGGTGCCTGGGTGGCTCAGTCATTAAGCGTCTGCCTTCGGCTCAGGTCATGATCCCAGGGTCCTGAGATCGAGCCCCGCATCGGACTCCCTGCTCCGCGGGAAGCCTGCTTCTCCCTCTCCCATTCCCCCCGCTTGTATTCCCTCTTTCGCTGTGTCTCTCTCTGTCAAATAAATAAATAAAATCTTTAAAAAAAATAATGAAGCAATTGAAGTAGGGATACATATACCTTTTCATTTTCTTTGGGTAAACACCCAGCAGTGGGATCATTGGATCATACGGTAATTCTATTTTTAATTTTCAGAGAAATCTGTATACTATTTTCCACAGTGGCTGCACCATTTGCATTCCCATCAGCCCCATACAATGGTTCCATGTTCTCCACATTCTCACAAACAGTTGTAAGATATTTCCATTCTTAATAATTTTTTGAGATTCTAAATGTTTTAATAAATTCCCATTGCCTTGAAGTTAAATCCAATTTAGTAAATGTATACCATATTCTTGTGTAAACAAAAAATAAAAATCATCTATTTGTTATAACTTCAATTAGGCATTCTATTACATAAAGATGAAATCACCCCTTACTTTTCAAATTTACCTATAAATATATTATAGAAAATTTCATCATTGCTTCAAAAAAGAGTGTGTAATATCTACCCAAACAAAAATAAAAACAAAAACATAAGAAGAACTGAAAGAGTTTGAAAAGTAGAACAAAAGGGATAATGAGTTGCTGTATTTCTCTTATTGTATGTTTTATTTCTGTAACTTCTAATTTGTTCTTTTATATAATCAATTTCTTTGCTAAGATTTTCTATTTTTTTTCTTTTTAAAGATAATTTTTACTTAATTTTTTAATCTCTTTCAATGGCTCTTTGAAAATCCTTATCAGATAATTTCAATATCTAATTCATCTCAAAGCTGCCATTGGTTGATTGTCTTTTCATTTCAGTTGTGATTTTCTCGGATTTTTTTTTTAAGATTTTTTTTTTAAAGATTTTATTTATTTATTTGAGAGAGAGAATGAGATAGAGAATGAGATAGAGAGAGCACAAGGGGGGGAGTGGGAGAGGGAGAAGCAGACTCCCCGCTGAGCAGGGGAGCCCGATGCGGGACTCGATCCCAGGACTCCAGGATCATGACCTGAGCCGAAGGCAGTCACTTGACCAACTGGGCCACCCCAGGTGCCCTTTTTTTAAGATTTTATTTACTTATTTGACAGAGAGAGACACAGCGAGAGAGGGAAGAGAAGCAGAGGGAGTGGGAGAGGGAGAAGCAAGCTTCCTGCCAAGCAGGGATCCTGATGTTGGGCTCGATTCCAGGACCCTAGGATCATGACCTGAGCCAAAGGCAGACGCTTAACAACTGAGCCACCCAGGTGCCCCTTCTTGGATCATTTCTATAATGCATGATCTTAGATTGTGTCCTGGATATTTTGTTTGTTCCATATGGAAGTCAGGGTCCTATTTAAAGCTTTGATTTTAACAGGAGGTCACCCTGTTTAGGTTATCATCACAAGACTTGGATACTTTTGTGGACTGTATGGTTCAAAGGGCAGTTTGTTGGAACTTTGCGTTGTGGTGCTGCTGGCCTCCCTCTGATTTCTGCTGATGTAGTCTGAGGGAGCTGAAGGGAATTCCCCACCCTGGGTGCTGGGTTTCTGTTGATGGAGGCAGGGTATATTGAGATCCTCAATAGATGCTCCCCAGAGGTCCTTGCAACTCAGGGCAGAGAAGGGGAATATTAGGACCATGGGATCAAATAACCTTCCCTGCCAGACTCTTCATTGTGTCTGCTTTCCTCTTCTCATTTCAGTCCACCTACCGGTGCCTTTGGTTAGAGGATGGGTTTTCCATACCTGCGAGCTTGCTTTAGCTCACTCTCTCCTGTGGATTCTTTGCCTACCTGTTTCATTTTCTCCTAGCAGGGTAGGTGGGTTAGGGAATCTCAGGTTTCTCAGATACTGGATAAAAAAAGGTTTTGGGGGTTAGAGCTCTCATATCAATTCTGTTTTTTTCCAGTCAAATAACACATTTTTAACTTCAGGCATGTCCATATTAAAAGCTCCCACTCCCATCTACATATTTCCCCCAGATGTGGGCATATGACTACATTCTGACATATGGTTTGCACGTATAGATGTATTATATCAGAGCTTCTAGGAAGCTTCTTAAGAGAAAGTAAAACTATGTCTTTTTAAAAACCTTTCTGTTGCTATATTGATTGTTGATGTATTAAACTGTAAGGCTAAGGCAATGGAAAGAAAAGCAGGGAGATGGGAGGATCTTGTACCTTGGCACTAGACACCATTAGCTCCGCATTAGACCTGGACTCTCTACCTAAAAATTTACCTGTGAAAGAAAAACATGATATATACAATAGCACCACTATTACAACTTTCCATCATTTATAGGTAAACTTAATCCTTACTAATACAAAATTTCCTGCCTAAAAGTAGGATCCTGAAAAAGCTAAAACTTAAACTTGGCATTGACTCAGCAGGTGATTCAAAGATAAATTTTGCAGATGGAAACCTATGATGTATTTATTCCTTCAAAGAAATATTAAAATACTCAGTGAGACTTTCATTTACAATACCATGCAAATCAGTCTATATCACAACTGAGGTTCTAGCATTATGATAACCTATAGAAAAAAAAAATGGTAGTGGTTGTGTGTTGGCAATTTCTTGCTGTTCTTAGCAAATCATGTGAGAGAGAAGAGCTGAAAATAGTGCTGGCTCATCCATGTACAAAAACATTGTATTCACTCACTGGATTCAAAGTAGAAAAGGCAAATTGTTTTTGACCTTCAAATTGAAATAGTTAGAAGACTTTGTCCTTCAAGTTGTAAATCTACTTTCTGATATGGAGTTAAAGGTGTTGCTTTTCATCTGAACCATGTTTTTGTTCTCAGATGATATAGTAGACCAAATAAGGGCAACCCTTGGCAGACAGGGAGCAAAGAATCAAGAATCTTATTCCTACATCCTGTAGGGAGTAGACTCCTCCAATGACCTCAATGAGCTTACAAGTGGATACATCCTAGGGTCTCCTGATAAGAGCCCAGCAGGCCAACACCTTGTGAAATTTGAAACGGAGCATCTTATGAGCCAACCTGTACTTCTGACCTACAGAACTGTGAGTTAATAAATGTGTATTGTTTTAAGCCAGAGTTTGTTATGAACTGTTACAACAAAGATAAAAAACTAATACAAATGGCTTCAAGGTATCAAAATGAGGGAGGCACAGAAACTAGGCAGAAAAAGACCAGAAATTCAAACTAAAACACCCTATCTATACAAATTCTAACCAGACTCGTCTAGAATGTCTAACCAAGGAACTTAGTTAAGTTCTAGGGCAGAGGTTTGATAATTGCTGTAGACAGTAATGACTGTGTTTCTCCACTCCCCACCCCAAACTGGTTGCTAAATGTGAATTTGATAGCAGCTCGTTTCTGCTCCAATATGCCCATTGGACATTGGAAATTGAGGGTAAATTATATAAAATTTTCATAAAATATATACTGTATATTTTGTTTTAAAGTGCTTTTCATTTTAAATATTTGATATTTCTATATACATTAAATTTAAAAGTCAATTCATTTATTGTTGTTTTTCAAGTTTTTATTTAAATTCCATTTAGTTAACATACAGTGTAATATTAGTTTCAGGTTTAGAATTTAGTGACTCATCACTTCATACAACACCCAGTGACCATCATAGCAAGCGCCATCCTTAATACTCGTCACTCACTTAATACATCCCCCATCCACCTCACCTCCAGCAACCCTCAGTTTGTTCCTCAGACTCCTTTGTTAGGAGTCTGTTTAATGGTTTGCCTCTCTCTTTTTCTATGTTCATCTGTCCTGTTTCTCAAAGTCCACATATGAGTGAAATCATAAAGTATTTGTCTTTCTCTGACTTATTTTGCTTAGCATAATATACTCTAACTTCATCCACATTGTTGCAAATAGAAAGATTTCATTCTTTTGTTTTATTATGTTACGTTAATCACCATACATTACATCATTAGTTTTTGATGTAGTGTTCCATGATTCATTGTTTGCGTATAACACCCAGTGCTCTTTTTGATGGCTGATTAATATTCCATTGTGTGTGTGTGTGTGTGTGTGTGTGTATCTCACAACTTCTTTATTAATCAGTCGATGGACATTTGGGGTCCTTCCATAATTTGCCTATTGTTGATAATGTTGCTATAAACATTGGGGTGCATATATCCCTTCAAATCAGTATTTTTGTATCATTTGGGTAAGTACCATGAAAAAATCAATTCCTTTATTAAACATCAATTAAGCATCTGCTATATTTCAGGCATTTTGTTAGGTAAGAGAGAGATTCAGATTAATAAAACTTGCTTCTCCAAGTAATGTACAGTTTACTAGTATAACACCTAGATATTGTATGCCTAAGATGAATTCAGATTCTGTCATCAGTGGGGCAATGAAAACTCACATAGGAGGAAATGTGAAACAGAGAAAAGAAGGGTCATACAACCTGGTTGTAAATGGTGATTCTACACTAGCTAGATGTAAAATAGATGTGTGTGTGTGTGTGTGTGTGTGTAATCTCCACATCTTCTTTATCCATTCATCTGTCAGTGGACATCTGGGCTCTTTCCATAGTTTGGCTATTGTGGACTACCCTACGACCTAGCAATTGCATTACTAGGTATTTACCCAAAGGATGCAAATATAGTGATCTGAAGGGGCACTTACACCCTAATGTTTATAGCAGCAAAATTTGATATTTAAAATTTTAAATGTAAGTTATGTTTCACTATATGTTTATATATATCTAAAATTTAGTCTTAAAGTTAAAAATAAAAAGCAGGATAAAAAAAAAGAAGTAGGGATAGTTAGGGCTTATGCATGCCAGAGATCACTGAACCCTGCAAAACAGCAGAAGTGGAAAGATAGTTCCATGAGTTGAATAGAGACATTCTTCCTTCAGTTCTGTAAAGTAAGAAACATTATAGTGAAGTTGAGAAGGGTCCTTTAATAGAAATTTTTTATTTTGGTTAATTTTATTTTGGTTAACTATTTTAATTTGGTTAATTCATGGTATCATGAATTCCTTCCTACTTGGGATGATAGTCCCGTGTGTATTTATTATTGTGAAGGAGGTCCCCACTCCTCTCGATGGAAAGCTATAGGGGAAAGCATATATTCCCTTTCCTTTTCCTCCTGGCAACTATTATGTGGCAGCATCAGGTTGAGCTTTCATATCTGTTTCTTTGACCTTTGAAAAATGATAGGAGGAGGATGCTATATCATGTAGAGGTGATGTTGGTCTGGAGACAGTGAAACAAATTGTGACTATTTCCTTAGACTGACCAGGTAGCACAATCATGATTGTGTTGGTAGTTGTATCCTGCATTCTTCTTGTTCATTTTCTGAAATTTCTATACCTTTCCATTACATTTTTAAAGATTTTATTTATTTATTTCGAGAGAGAGAGAGAGTATGAGCAGGGGGAGGGATAGAAGCAGAGGGAGCAAGAGAATCTAAAGCAGACTCCCCGCTGAGCGGGGAACCCAAGGCCTGCATCATGCGAGATCAAGACCTGAGCCGAATCAAGAATCAGTCGCTTAACCAACTGAGCTACCCAGGCAACCCCATTACATTCCCTTTCTGCCTAATTTAATCATAGACAATTTCTGATTTTGTATCATGAACCCTGCTTTGTAATACCTCTCTAATTAAATTTCATACTACTCCCTTCTCCTTCATTATTATTCAGCATTGCAGGCCTATTTTCTGATTCTTGAACACAGCACAGTTCTTTCAGCCACAGAGAACTGGAAAATGCTTCTCCTCTGCCTAAGTATATGTTCCCACAGAGTTTTGCATGATTGCTTACATTCAGATCTCCTCTTAGAGATAGAATTTCCTCGCATTTTTTCACAGTACTTAGAGTCAAATAAACATTATTATTTTGTTATATATTTATGTGAATGTTTGTATTTGCAAATATTTTTAATTGGCTTTTTAATTTTTGACTTGTCCTTCCCATTAATATAAGCTCCCAGACCTGGGTCCTAGTATGGCTTGATGATGACTCTGTCAGACAAATAACCCAGAATGACTCCTCATACAATGTTTTCTAAATAAAAAAATAAAAATGTAAATCAAAGAAAAAGACTGGAGTTCAATAAAAAGTTATATCAGAAGAATCTATATTGTTGCTGAAAATAAATAGCATATTTAACTCTGAGTTTTCTAAATATTTGCTTTTATTTTAATATTGATTTCTGTTGTTACATGCTCTCTCTTTTTATTTATGTAGTAGTTATTTGTCACTTTATAACCTGATTTAATGGATAGTTTGGTTCTATAAGGATTTGTCTGAGACGGTATGGGATGAGTTACTAGAATGAGCACAGACTAGATCCATGGAGCTTGAGAATGGTAGCCAGGGGTGAATCAAATAGATAAGTCCAAATGACAAGGTTAGTAAAAACCCCAAACCAGGACTCTGTTCGGAAGGAAAGTAAAACAAAAACAAACAAACAAAAATTAGAATGCCCTATGTTTGGAAAGAAAGGCTTATTAAAGCTTAAATGGAAACTATAGGTGGGAAAATGTGTTCCTCTCTAACAATACATTGTGTTTGTTCTCTTAAGTTCATAGGCTAAACTTGACCACTTTCAGTCAACCAGGGGCGTTGTTGAGACATTTGTCAGGGCAGTACTGCCCCCAACTTCATGTGTCATTCCTTCCATCCAAACTGCTTCTCCTTTGGACATAGTGTTCAATTTCAGTTCAGAAGGTTTACGTGGAAAGATGATTTTGTGGGTCAGAACAATACATTTGGGGATCAATTTCAAGCACACTCTATACCCCAGACTGAAAATTCACACCTTATTCTATCCCTATCCTAAATTATATTTAATCAATGTGGTGGAAATAATACAAAAGGGGTTTTTCAATGAGAATAAATGACAGCATTAAAATGAAATTCATAGGCACTCCAAAATATAAAAAGTATGCCCTCTTGAAATTTAAAGTTCAAAGATATTAAAGTACAGATGTATTAAAGATTGAAACTTTCTTTTTTACCCTTTGACTAAAGTTGAAATAAAGCACAAACAACAAAGATCAAAATGACATCCGTGAGCAGGGAAATTATCTTGATTTGTGGACAGAAGTGGATCATAAGGCACTCCTTACACAGTTCCTTCTTTAGTACTGAATACAGGATAGTATACAGAACAGTTGATGGGCACTGTCCATTTAAACCGAGTTCTAATGATGTAATACTAGGAACTCTGCAGGATTTTGTAGTATATAGGAATTCAGCTGCCTTACAGTTTAAAAGCATCAAATGTTCTTTTGCCAAACCACCCAATACTGGAAAGTCCTGTAAAGATTTTTTTCCCCTTAACTGAGTTTTTGCCACAGCCAGCTACTCTTGTAGTCTGGGGCCCTGAGCCTTTCTGCAACCCCTGCTACTTTCTAATTCTTGCTTCAGCTGGGAATGCTTATACAGACCTCTAAGGCTATGAATTATCAGACATTTGTACCATTCCTCTAGTATTTCTCCACCTTATGTTGCCTCTGTAGACTTACTTGAAGGTCCCACCATATGTTTAGTTTTCAAAAGAACCCAATAAAAAAGTTTTTTCTTCTTCATTAGAATTCTGAATGTGTTGGGAAATAAAATAAGGGGGAATCTGTTGATGAACTAAAAACACTGTTATTACTGAAGACAAGTTGGGGGTTTTAGCCCAGAATTAAGAAGACTGCCTTTGCACATGTCAGTCCCACATGGAGCTGATACAGGTAGACCTTAGGGAGAGCCTGTGGCTGGAAGTAGTTAAAGCCTAAGAAAACCAAATTCAAGACAGAAATAAGCATGCTAGGTAACTCAATCTCAGATTTGCAAACCAATTATCACTTCATCTCTCCATGTGTGTACACAGTAAGGGAGCAGAGGTTGTGTCTGGGGGAGCAGTTTCCACATGGTAACTGGGAAATGGGGAAATATTTATATTTTTTAGGAACACATGCTCTTCCAATTAAGTTTTAACCATTTAGAAATTCTCTCTAACATCACCAGTTAGCTTTGCTACACTCTGAACTGTTAGAAGCTAGACATAAGTCGTGGAAGGAACGTCCTGAGGCAGAGTCCCAAGGCCTTGAATGGGAATGATAGAGACATGATTTGGAGGCAAGGATGGTTATAAATGAACTACACATTAAAAGCCCAGGGGCACAACATCCTACCTCGTGGCTTTCAAGACCGTAGGGCTGACAGATCAAGAGCCACAGATGTGGAGCATGCACTCTCCTCTTCCACTTCTGCCCCAGGGTAACCCCTAAACTCATTATAATGCATTTGCATTGCAGTTATAGACCCCACCACCACCATGGAGAAAGGTGGCCAGATGGTTCTGTACAAACCTTATGGGGTCAAAACCCCCCTCCCAACCTGTGGGAGGAATCCTCCAAATGATTGGAAACAGCCTCCTTTAGAGACCACCTCACTCTACATGATAGCTTCCCCAGCCCAGACAGACCCATAATATCCAATCCCAAAACAACCGAGGGCCTGGTCCACCTCAGGGAACCTGCAGGCTCTCCTACCTTGAGAGAGTACTTTTGCTTTAATAAACTGCTTTGTGCTGGCTACTTTCCTTCTGGCTGTGGTTATTACAGCATGATCCCCATGTAAATATTCTTGTGGAGAATCCAAGGATATAGCCCTCCATTCACACAGTGCAGACTCTCCCACCAGTAACAGAACCACACCAATCAATATATAATAAAATATAAAAAAGTCTAAGGGGACATTGAGCTGGGTTCAATGAAAATTTGTATATAAACATACAAATATATGACTTATTTATCACATTAACTTTAGCTATGCCAGTTGTTTCAATAAACATACATAAACCTCAAAAAAGTATAGATATGTAAAATGATATAATTGTGTTAAGTAGTATAGCCCATATTAAAAAGTTCATACACATGGGCGCCTGGGTGGCTCAGTTGGTTAAGCGACTGCCTTCGGCTCAGGTCATGATCCCAGAGTCCTGGGATCGAGTCCCACATCAGGCTCCTGGCTCAGCAGGGAGCCTGCTTCTCCCTCTGACCCTATCCCCTCTCATGCTGTTTCTCTCTCTCTCTCTCTCAAATAAATAAATAAAATCTTAAAAAAAAAAGTTCATACACACACACGCATATACATACACTTATGCACATAATACCTCAGTGTGTACTAAGGAGTAGGACAAATCTTTATTGTGTTTCACTCTCTCCGTATGTAATAATCTATTCCATATACCTTAGAAAGCAGTTGCACACACAAAAAAGCCCTTGCCTTAATTGAATAGTATAATCTGATCTTTTCTATTTTGCTGTGTTCCACTTATTGTTTTAATTACTAAATTGATTTCATGAGCCTATAATACCTTACATGCATCAGTAGATCTCTCTCGTCAGTACCAGCATAGCTATAGAAGTATGTCTTTCTTAAAATTAATATGTAAATTTCAAATGGGCATTCTGTTCTTGACACTTCTTCAGCTTTTCCACTTCTACTTTAAAAATATCTAAATACGTATATTATTCAAATAGAAACAGTTCTATATTAAAACTTTGTCACTCACCAATTACTGAGATTTTTTTCTTAGTATCGATAACAAATATCTATCTCTTCAATTATAATTCAAATTTGTCATTTACCACAATATAAATATATATATAGCAAGAATTGCATGAAAAAACACTTATCCTTGTATTTCTTTTAATGTGAAGAAAAAATGCAAACTTTATTGTCTAGGAAAAAAAAATCTTGTGTTGATGGTTGTAACCAAATACAATATTATTATGTAAAAACATAAATTGCCATATGATTTACATACATGAGGTTTCAGGTTAGGAGAAATAATATTTTGTCTTTAAAAGAATTTCTTAATTTTGCTGATGCTAAATACTTTTATAAGTAGCTAGAAATGTAGGGTTACAAACAAAGTAAGGTATAAAACAGCATATGATTCTCTCAACAGACATACCTTAATAAAATTGGAAGTTATTTATAGACACCAAATATATAACTGTAAAACAAACCCTACTGAAACTATTTAAATAGAGAGCATAAAATGCTGCAGTTGAGAGATGTGAAAGTGATAACAACGTTTAGATGAAAAATAAATAACCAAAAATTGTGATTTAGTTATTATCATGAATATAATTTGTAACAGTCTGACAAGTGTGATCCTGATAAATGCAGAGAGAAGGGTTTAAAATATTGGGCATAGATTTTTCTACAGCAATTGCAATAGTGCACACATTTTTTTAGATAATTTAAGAAGACAGGCATGTTTCTTTGAATTTAAAAGCTAACCTTTTACAAATGGACTTGTGGTTCAAGTTACTTTATATATATTTTAAATGATGTTATCACATTGATATATAAGCTGCAAAGTAAGTTCTGTGAAATTGAATCTGTACTGATAGAACTGATTTAAGTTTTCATTTTCTGCTTTAAGTGAATGTGTTTGCACAGGAAAAATCCTTTGGCCTTTCATTCTCTCTCTGAGCCTCAGTTTCCTATTTTGAACAAGTATTAAGTTTTAATGTAATAATTACCGAATGTTTCCAGAATGGAACACAATAATTATTAATAAAAAAAAAACTGAGTAAAGTAATAATTTTCACCCTACAGGTTATCAACCATTTATACTTTATTCAGTATATTAGTCCCAGGGTCTACCCATTGTCTCCCTCAGATACAGTCAGATGTGCCTTTTCCATGATGTACAAACAGTGTTCAGGGAATGAAGGAACAGAGCATCAGGGGAAGTGAGACAAGCCTCACATACTCTGCTTCACAATTCTGAAAAGAGCAGAAATCTATTAAGGGAAATATGATCGAAGAGATGGACATAAAAGCACTTGGCTTTTGAGAGAAGCTGCAGAGTGTGTGATTCCAGAAAAGATTTAAGTAACTATTTCTGTCTGTAAGAATAGCAAGTCCTGAGAGGTGACGTTTGAATGGCAGGTCTCCATCCTCAGTTACCTAAGAGCAGCTAAAGCAGAATGATGAGGAAATGTTTGTTTTTCTTGACTCACTTCATATATACCTCTTTCATAGTCAGGAAATGTGATGATTCTTTTTAGTGAATTGCATTGCATATACTATCAAATAAGTCTTAGATTGTATGTCAATTATAAAGCCATCTATTATTTTTATAGAATTTAATAGGAAGGATTAATGTAACAAGTATATTTTATTTGGTCAGGGTTCTGCTTATTTTAAGTTTATTTTAAGACTCAAACATTTCATTTCTTTTTATTATAAAATAGTTCAAATATACAGGAAATTAAAACATTAAAATAATTTTAAAATTCCACTGGCTCACAACGCAACCACTGCTTAAAGAATGCTAGGGAAGAATACCAGAAATTAAAGTTTTAGTGAGGGAAAGCCTAAATTATGCTATAAATTTTGCCTAAATATCCAGCTGACTCTAAGAAGCCAAATTTAAACTAAAAGAATCAAATTTATACTTTAATACTATACAACATAGGAGATCTTTTAATTTCAGAAATATTATATATCTATACAAAATTTTTACTCTTCAGATGAACATATAGAGTGCTTGTAACATATCACTCACAATATCACAGTATAATAAAAATTACTCAACATAAGAAAAAAAAACATAACCCATTGTTGAAAGAAAAATATAAAGATGGTCCAGACTTTAGAATCAGTTGATGAGAATATTAAAATTGTCATTATGAATATGACTAAGAAAGCAAATTATGCTGTTAACGAGTAAATATATGGGAAATCTCTGCAGAAAACTATGCTTATAATTAATAACCAAATGGAGATTTTAGACCTGGAAAAAGATAATATTTAAAATTGAAAAAGAAATACTGTTTGAACAAAATACTGTTTGAACAGAATGGAAGTGAAAGAAGAGTCAGTCAACTTGGATAAATCAAGAGAAATTATCTATTTTGAGGAAGAGGAGTAAAAACAAAACAAAACAAAAGGTTGTCAAAAACGAAGTTGAACAGGACCCTCAGGGAAATAACAAATGGTCTAAAATGCTTGAAATCAGAGTTGCAAGAGAGGGGGGAAAATGAAATAAAAAAAAAAAGAAAGAAGAAATAATGCTTGATATTTTCTTCAATTTGGTTAAAAAGCTTAAATTTATGGGTCCATAACTCGGAGAGTCCTGAATAAACACACACACACACATTTTTATAGTCCAGTTGCTTCAAAAATGATAAAGATAAAATCTTGAAAGTATATGAAGGGAGGGAGAACACATTACCTAGACTGACAATTTAAAAAACACTATTGACTTCTCATCAGAAATGATGAGCTTCAGAATACAGTATCTTAAAGTGCTAGAAAAGATAAAATATCAACAGAGAGTTCTCATACAGAACTCACTCATACAGTGACCATATCCTTCATGAATGAAGGGTAAATAAAACATTTGTAGTTTAAAAATAAGATTTTTTTTTTTTTAGAATGTTTTCACTACAACATTCTGCAACTACAACTACAGTAGTAGTCTATGTTGTAGTCTACAACTACAACATAGGATGTCCTTCAGTCTAGAGGGAAATAAAGCCACATTGAAACCTGGCTATGTAGGGTGGTTTTATTTTTTTTAAAGATTTTATTTATTTGTCAGAGAGAGAGCAAGAGCGCAGAAACGGGGGGGGGGGGGGGTGGCAGGCAGAGGGAGAAAGAGGCTCCCTGCTGAGCAAGGAGCCCAATGTAGGACTTGAAACCAGGACCCTGGGATCATGACCTGGGCTGAAGGCAGATCCTTAACTGACTGGGCCACCCAGGCATCCCAGAAGTGTGGTTTTAAAGACACATACTTTTTTTCTTCTTCGTTTCTTCAAGCTATATAGTTATTTAAATAAAAAAGTATGACATATATACACACACTTGAGCAACATTAACTCTAATAATACTATAAGAAAGTCTAATTCTAATGATACTATAAGAAAGCAAGAATTATATTTTAATGTCTGAAGTTACCATTTACCTAAACTTAGTTATAACTTAAACAACAAAATATAGATCACATTGAAATTTTTTAAAAAATAATACAAAGGAAGACAGACATGAAGGATCAGAGAGAAGAGAAATAGAAGAGAAATAATAAAACTACAAACTTAAACCCAATCATATTGATGGTTATATGTTAATTGACTAAAAATTGCAAATACAAGATAAAGATTCTTAGATTGGGTAAAATAACAAATTAAAATATGATGCAGTCTACTTGAAACTGACAATACATATATAAAGACACAAGTAGTTTGACAGTGAATGGATGGAAAAAAGACAGGTAAAGCAAACTATAAACCTAAGAAGGAGGGAGTGGGTGTATTAAGATAAATGAGAGCTGACTTCCCAAAAATTGTGTTACCACAATATACCACAAAATATCAAAAAAGATATTTTATGATAAAAAAGGTTAATACTTCAGGGAGAAATAACAAGCATGAATGTGTATATATCTAAAAACAGAGCATTAAAAATAAGCAAATTCTGAATTCAATGGAGAAATAGACAATTCTAATAATCATAGTTGAGAATTTAATACCCCTCTAATAGCAATTGATGGAACATTTAGACAGAAAAAAAAAATCAGTTAACCATGGACAATCAGATCTGATAATAACCAGGATTCTGACCTAACAAACTGCAGACTCTAAGTTCTACTATCTATCTATCTATTGATTTATTGATTTACAAGCTACTATGTATCTTGTATAATATACACATCTAGTGAGCTTGGGCATCTTGAATTGTTTTAAATTTATAGTTAAATGAAAAAGTTTACAAATTTATTGGAATAAAATTATAAAATTATCTTTCTTTTTTCTTTTTTATTTATTTTTTTAAAGATTTTATTTATTTATTTGACAGAGAGAGACACAGCGAGAGAGGGAACACAAGCAGGGGGAGTGGGAGAGGGAGAAGCAGGCTTCCCGCCGAGCAGGGAGCCCAGTGCGGGGCTCCATCCCAGGACCCTGGGATCATGACCTGAACCGAAGGCAGACGCTTAACGACTGAGCCACCCAGGCGCCCTCTTTTTTATTTTAAAGAGATTATTTTTTTTACGATTTATTTATTTATGGGGGGGGGGAGCAGAGGGAGAGAGAATCTTCAAGCAGACTCCCCACTGAGTGTGGAGCCCAATGCCAGGCTAGCTCCCAGGACCCTCAGATCATGACCTGAGCCAAAATTAAGAGTTGGATGCTTAACCAAGTGAGTCACCCAGGGGTCCCTATCTTTCTTTTAGAAATATTTTGTCTGTCATCATGTCTCTTTTAATTTTTCATATAATTTATGTTTCATTTATTTGTGTCCATCAATATTATCATAAATTGCTTTGTTTCACTAGTTTTCTACAGAAAGTATTTTGCTTTATTTTTACTTTGTCTTTATATTCTATTTCTTTAATATTGCATCTTTATGTCTTTACTCTGACTTCTTGAGTATATTTGACTTTATTATATACTTATCTTATAATTTAACCTGCCATCATTTCTATTATATTTATTTAACACTATCAATTTTCTTCTGTGAAAATAATTTCCTACCAATTTTAATATTTAGTGTTCTAACATTTTTCAAGTAAAATATACTCTAGATTGTGTTGTGAATTTAACCAAAATTTTACTTAGAATGCTTTTAAAATTTTCCATATTTTCTCTCTATTATTTATCTGTAATTATTTATTTATATAATTTGTATCTTGAATCTTGAATGAATGGAATCAACCTTTTTAAAAGAAATATGTCCATGGCCTAGTACATGGAAAAACTTTAAATTCTTCCATTTTTTTAATTATTATGTTTTAGATAATTATAGATTTATCTGAAGTGAGAAACAACATAGAGAGATTTTATATACCTTTTGCCCAGTTGCCCCAGTACAACATATTTCAAAACTGTAAGATCAAAATCATGATCCTGACATTGTTAAGGTGAAGATAAAGAGTGTTTTCATTACCACAAGGACACCTCATGTTGCATTATAGCCACATTCACTTTACTCTCTCATACTCTTCCAGTCCTTTACCAGGGCAACCACTAATCTGTTCTCCATTTCTATGTTTGCCATTTCAAAAATGTTGTATAGGGGTGCCAGAGTGGCTCAGTTGGTTAAGTGTCTGACTTTTGATTTCGGCTCAGGTCATGATCTCAGTGTCGTGAGATCAAGCCCCATGTAAGGCTCTGCACTGGGTGTGGAGCCTTCATTAAGATTCTCTTGTCCCTCTCCCTCTACCCCTATTCCCTGCCTTCTCTCTGTCTCTTAAAAAAAAAAAGTTGTATAAGTAGGACTACACAGTATAAAGTCTTTTGGGATTGAATTTTCTCTTTTACTCCCCATGATTCTCTAGAAAACAATTCAAGTGGTTGTGTTTCAATAGTATCTTAGTATGTCCATTTTTAATGAGGAATGGTATTCCACAGCACAAATGCACTATGGTTTGGTTAACCACTCACCTCTTGAAAAGCATTTGGATTTTTTCCACTTAATTCTATTAAAAATAAAACTGCTATGAACATTTATGTACAGATTCTGTTTTATTTTGCTTTGTTTTTCTGAACACCCATTTTCATTTCTCAGATAAATGCTTAAGAGTGGAATTGCTGGGGTGCACAGTTGCGTAGTTAGTTTTGTTTAAGAAACTGTTACGCTAGGAGCGCCTGGTTGGCTCAGTAGGTTAAGCAGCAGCCTTCGGCTCAGGTGGATCGAGTCTGCATTGGGCTCCTTCCTCAGTGGGGAGCCTGCTTCTTTCTCTACCTTCTGCTCCCCCAGCTTTTGTGCTTGCTGTCTCTCTCTCTTTCTGACAAATAAATAAAATTTTTAATTTTAAAATTTTTAAAAAAAAAGAAAAGAAAACATTACACTGTTTCCCCCAAGTGGCTATACATTACATTCCTACTAGTGATATATGAGGGATCTGCCTTCTCTGTATCTTCACCAGGATTTGTGTGGTTACTCTTAATTTTTTTTTAATTTTAGCCATTCTGATAGGTGTGTAGTAATATCTCCTATGAATTTAATTTGTATATCTGTATGGCTAATGATATGAACATATTTCCATGTCCTCTTTTTGCCATATGCATATATTCTTCAGTGAAATACCTATTGGTTTGAGAGTTCTTTACATATTCTAATTAAGAGTCCTTTGTAGAATAGGTGATTTACAGATATTTTCTCCCAGTCTGTAGCTTACCTTTTCATCCTTTTGGCAGGGTTTTTCTCAGAGCTAAAATTTTTCTTTTTGTAGATCAGGCTTTTGTTGTCAAATCTAGTAATTCTTTGCTTAGACTGACATCCTGAGTATTTCCTTCTTTGTTTATTTCTTCAAAAGTTTTATAGTTCAACTTTGTATATTTAAGCTTGTGATCCAATTTGAATTAATTTTTACAAGGTATGAGGTTTCTTTCCTACTTTTTCCCCCCTATGGATATTCAATGATTCTAATTTGGTGAAAAATCTTTTCTACCTTTGTTGAATTGGTTTTGCATCTAAGTCAAAAATCAATTTATCATGTTCATGGGTGTATATCTGGATACTCTGCTCTTTTCAATGATGTATGTCTGCTCTTCTACCAATACTGTAATTGTTTACTGTAGTATATATTAAGTTTAAATCAGGTAGACTGAGTTCTCCCACTTTATTCTTCTATTTCAAAATTATTTTATATATTCTAATCCCTTTGCCTTTCTACATAAATTTTAGAATAATCTTGTCTCTATCTACAAAAATCATCCAGGCATTTTGACAAGAATTGCACTAAACCTATATATAAGTAGAGGAATAACTGACATTTTTAATATATTGAATTTTCTAACCTATAAACATGGTATATTTCTCCATTTATTTAGATCTTCTTTTATTTTTTAATTTAACACCCTTTATGCATTTTGTCATGTTTACAAAGAAATACTTCATTTTTTAGCAGTTGGAAATGGTATTTTATTTTTAATTTTGATGCCAGTATGTTTATCACTAGTATATAGAAATACAGTTGATTTTTGTATGCAAATCCTGTGATGTTAGTGAATTCATTTATTAATTCTAGGAGATTAGGTGCCTTGGATTATTTCTTATATAAACATAATCTTCATATAGTGACTCATATTTATTTCTTACCAATGTGTTAACATGTTTTGTGTTTTTGTCACTATGCTCTCTGCTGTACTGGCTAGACCTTCTAGCACTATGATGACGCAGAGAGAAGAGAGCTGACATCCTGGCCTTGTTCCTAATTGTAGGGCAGAAAATTCAATGTTTTCCTAATAATTATAATGTTAGCTTTGGATTTTTTTATAGATGCTCTTTGCCAAGTTTGTATACTTTGGATAAATACCTAGTAGTGCAATTGCTGGGTCATAGAGTAGCTCTATATTTAACTTTTTGAGGAACCTCCATACTGTTTTCCAGAGTGGCTGCACCAGTTTGCATTCCCACCAACAGTTTAAGAGGGTTCCCCTTTCTCTGTGTCCTCGCCAATATCTGTTATTTCCTGAATTGTTAATTTTTGCCATTTTGACTGGTGTAAGGTGTGGAGAACCATCATGCCAATGGACATCAAAAGAAAGCTGGACTAGCAATCCTTATATCAGACAAACTAGATTTTAAACCAAAGACTATAATAAGAGATGAAAAAGAACACTATATCATAATAAAGGGGTCTGTACAACAAGAAAATCTAACAGTTATAAATATTTATGGGAGCAGCCAAATATATAAACCAATTAATAATAAAATTAAAGAAGCTAATTGATAATAATACAATAGTAGGGGACCTTAACACTGCACTCACAGCAATGGACAGATCATCTAAGCAGAAGATCAGCAAGTAAACAAGGGCTTTGAATGACACACTGGACCAAATGGACTAAACATAGTCCTAAGTCTCTTATCAAGATTATGGGGCCTACTCTTGCTAGAACCCTGTTCTCTATCAAATGATCTAATGAGGAATAGGGAAACCACATGATTTCTTTTAATCTTTTCTCTATAAATTTTATCCAAAGATTCTATTCCAGGGATCTTCTGATTGCTGTTGAGTCTTTTACCTTTATTTGCTCAACAATGCAAAATTAAAACATATTGTTGATAGGCATAGAAAAAAAACAGGATTTTAGCCTACCAGATATCAAGCTCTATTGAAAGTCACAAGAATCAAAACTGTTTGGAATTAGCATCGAAACAAAAGCATCAAAGATGTTTTATTGAGATTAATTGAAGAATATCTGTATAAATTAATAATTGTATAGATTAGAAGAATATAATTTAAAGATTTTAATCTTACCCAAAGCAATCACTGAAGACTTTTAAAAAGTAAAAATTAATAGGATAAATCTAAATTTTTTATAGAAATTCAACTTGAGGGGTGCCTGTGTGGCTCAGGCAGTTAAGCATCTACCTTTGGCTCAGGTCATGATCCCAGGGTCTGGGGATCAAGCCCCGCATCAGGCTCTCTGCTCAGCAGGGAGCATGCTTCTCTCTCTGCCTCTGTCTGCCACCCCCCACCTGTTTTTGCTCTCTCTCTCAATTAAAAAAAAAATCCTAAAAAAAAGAAAAAAGAAATTCAACTTGAGAATTAAAATATTATCAATGTCAAGTGAAAGATTGGGTATAGTCAAAATGATTTATCAATATTAAAGTTTGGCAAGGTGAGAGTTTTGGCATTTTTGGTTGATTAACATGATACTATGATCTGACTGTTTGTGCTCACCCTTCCCTTCCCCCCCCAGCCAATTAATATATTGAAATGCTAATGCTCTGATGCATTGGTATTCATAGGTGGGACCTTTGGGAGGTTCTTTAACCATTAAGGTGGAACCCCTATAAATGGGGGCTCCAGAGAGATCCCTAATTCATTCAACTATGTGAAGACATAAAATGCTGCAAACCAGAAGACAACTCTCATCCCACAGTGCTGGCATCCCAGTTTCAGATTACCAGCCTCCAGAACTATGAGCAATAAATTTATGAGCTGCCCAGTCTGTGGTGTTTTGTGATTGCAGCCTAAATGAACTAATCTTCAAGATTGCTTTAAGAGTTTAATTTTGACTCTTAGTTGAGAGAAGTCTTTGAATTTAAAATGAACAAGGTGGTGTATTTACTCCAAAGTGCAAATTCTGTGATTGTGAAAATTTATTTCTACCACTCTACTGCTTGATTATTACATATGGTTTAAGTGATTTCTGTTTTTTCCATTTCTACTATACCATCATCATAAACGAAAAACATTTATATTTCTAGTGTGATACTATATGAGACATGGGTAGTTAGGTTTATATTAGGTATATAAGAGGTATATTACAGAAAATTTTGAACTCAACTAAAAACAAGACAATTATTTTTTAATATAGAATTCCTATCTCAATAACCATTTCTTCATTGCATTCTATTTTTACAGAGCAAATAATTTCCCTGTGGAGAAAATACTTCAAAATACACAAATAATTTGTGGTCAATAACTATAAATACCCATGTGCTTTCCCCTTTTTTGTATGCAAGTTTTATTTTTATTATTTGAACATATCCAAAATTTGAAAGTTTAAGGAGCTATAAATTTTCTAATTATTTATATTATTTTAAGAAAAATGTATCAAAGGATGATGGCTCATGGTTGACAGTTCAAACTCTATCAAATATGATGTTTTTAAAATTCTAAAAAATAAGTGGTAATGAAATTACCTCAGCTTTGCTGTTGTGTGTTATGTGTATGTGCGCATTTGCTCTATAATTTATAAATGTTATTCTCTTTTGGGTTCAATATAACTAATATTCCTGTTTTGAATGAGTCTCCTGACTTCAATCTGGATAGCTTCTTACTAAAAACAGGCAGCTGGCTTAGTTCCTCAGGTTGAAGAGTTCACTGGCATTGTGACGGATAGAGCTCTAGCTTTATCTACTTTACTCACAAAACCAGAGAACCATGCCTAATAACCATGAGATATTTTCTTTTATTTCTTCAGACATGGATACCAAGATTAAGGCTGATGCCTCTAAAAACAGTAAAGCACAGCAACAAATTCTCTTTGATATGTATCTGCTAGAAATTCAGTATCTATGATTTTAGTATTCTAGGATGAATTTAGACTTTTCAAGCATCTAAGGGCTAAATTCCTGTGAGACACTACACTTTTCCACTTATTAAATGAAATGTGTAAACTTTTAAAAATTTCAATTGATAGGTATTTGATTGTAAAGCCACGAGAGACAATGTCAAATTTTCTCAGAATTAACAGCTCTCTTTTTGTGAAATATTAATCATAAAAGGATTTGGGAAATCCACGCCATTATTCTTTATTTTATTTAACTTCTTGGCTATATAACTAAGTCTGGAGATTCAGAGCAAAAGAAAAATATACATTTTACCACAGATTTTTTAACTGGCAGGAAAGTTATAGAATTCAATCCAAATACTCTTTTTAAATAATGGTTCTTGAAAATAGTTAGGAAAAATAGCATTCATAAATAAATGCTTATGAAATATTTTAAATACTATTTGTAATTATTAGGTATCAATATTTCAATTTTTTTATTTTAATAAAAATGTGTATCTTTTATGGTACAGCATATTCATGAAAAAAATGAGAAAGACAGAAAATGGGTAATTTTATCAGGTCTGTCTTCTGTGAGAAGATTAATATGTAGGTTTTTGGTGAAGAAACTCAATTGCCTAAAGATTTATGAGTCACAGAGCAATATAAGTGGGTCTCTGAAGACCCACAAATAGTAATACATACATAAATCCAGACTCTGACATCCTAGTGGGTCTTTAAAAAAAAAAAATTGAGGTAAGAAGTCAGAAAATTTAATGGCACTAACTCTATCTTTAAACTATTTGAAATCCACAATAATACATTATTCTTATGGATTATTTTATCACAACAATAGTGTGAAAATAAATCTGGACAATATTCACTGTGGGAACTATAGAAAGCATTTTTAAACCTCAATTCTATTTTTCTCATAAATCTCCCTTTAAATCACCATACTGACTATTCTGGATTTGTTTCAAAAAGGAAGTTCTAAATGGTTTTAGTTTTTAATAAACTTTTTTTTTTTAACTATCTCAAGTGCAGATAATGAATTTAATGACCTTCCTGAGGAATTTAAATGATAAAACCATTTGTGAACATTTGGGTGAAATGAACATTCTACCTCTTTATTTAAATGCTTAGAAATTGGTGACATTTTGAAATAAAATATAATTGTTTAGGGTATCCCTATTTTGTATGTTCATGAAATTTTACATTAATTGTAGATGTATGCCATTACAAAACTCTGAAACTTATCTCTGAAATAAATAATGACAATACAACTATTCCTACATTCTGTTCATTTTTCTGACATTTAGCTTCCTATGACACTCAGAGTGCTTAACACAAAAAAATGTTTTCACAGAATTTCATTTAATATACACAACTTTTATGTTAAACGGTTGTAATTTTCAACTCTTTTTAATGTATAACAACAAAGTAAAGTTTTAATGACATAATCAAAATTATTTATGTAATGAACTGTTTAGGTGGAACCTCTACTTAGAACATACATCAAATCTGGTCCCTGTCCCTAGAATAACAAAATACTCCCCTAGAGTCCCAGGAGTTAAACCATTGTCTTAGCTCGTAGAAGAAAGCAGCGTATTGGAAATGTGACCAGCCCTATGGTATAAAAGTATAAGACAGGCTGCATTTTCTCATCTATTATGATATTCAATAAGGGATGAGATGAAAGTCCCCTGTGGAATGTAGACCATGGACATTTTAGAGTCACATGCAGTCAATGAAAGCTTTTAGAACATGTTAGTAACATAATACTATACTGCTCTGTTTTTATAGTAATAATAGTTTATATATTTCATGTAAATCATAGAAAAGATGCCTGTCACATCTGATAAAATCCCATTAGAAATTTTACTTTAAAGTCTGATAATGTTGCTCCATTATACTATATTATATGCCCTCAATTCTTTATGAAATATTAAAATAACCTGAAGAGCACTGTAGTAAAATCATTTTATCTTTTTGGAAAAAAGAATAATGATTTCTGGGTGTTGAGTTTGGTAATAGACATTTTTCTAAAGAAGACATACAGATGACTAATAGACACATGAAAAGATGCTCAACATAATTCATCATCAGGAAAATACAAACCAAAACTACAATGAGATATCACCTCACACCTATCAGAATGGCTAAATTTAACACCACAGGAAACAACAGATGTTGGCAAGGATGAGGAGAAGGGGAAACTTCCTACGCGTTGGTGGGAATGGGAACTGGCACAGCCACTCTGGAAAACAGTATGGAGTTTCCTCAAAAAGTTAAAAGTAGAACTACCCTACTACCCAGCAATTGCACTCCTAGGTATTTATCCAAAGGAAACAAAAGTACTGATCCAAAGGGATACATGCCCCCCCCAGTGTTTATAGCAGCAGCATCAACAACAGTCACATGATGGTAAGAGCCCGAATGTCCATTGACTGATAAATGGATAAAGAAGTGGTATTTATACAATAGGATATTACTCAGCCATCAAAAAGAATGAAATCTTGCCATTTGCAACGATATGGATGGAGCCAGAGTGTATTGTGCTAAGCAAAATAAGTCAACCAGAGAAAAACAAACACCCTATGATTTCACTCATATGCGGAATTTGAGAAACAGGACAGATGGACATATGGGGAAAAAAGAGATAGGCAAACCATAAAACAGACTCTTAGCTATAGAGAACAAACTGAGGATTGCTGGAGGGGAAGTGGGTGGGGGGATGGATTAAATGAGTGATGGGTGTTAAGGAGGACACTTGTGATAAATCACTAATTTCTACTCCTGAAACTAATATTAAATAGTACATATTTTTCTCAGTATATACATTTTTTTCTCTTAAATTTCTTGACTGTGTAAGCAAGGCTGAAATTCCTTGCTTTAATCCATTTTTGGCATATTTCACACTTTGTTGCTTAAATTAAAAGCTATTTCTTTACCATTGTTTCATTTTTACTGCTTGAAAAGTATAGATTATTTGAACATGAGTACAAATCTTGAACATTTTAATTTAATGTGAGTAAAAATCTTAGCTATTAGAATTTAATAAGGTATTTTACCAGTAGTATTTTTACTGTTACTTAGAATAATAGTTATAAAAAGCTAAAATGAATAGCTATACTGCAATCTAAACTATTTTCTTTTCATTTAATTGAAATAGCAATTATCTTCAAACTGCAGAATTCAACAGACCAGTGCTTGGCAAGCTTCTCGAAGGGCTGGATATAAAATGTATTAAGTTCATGTGCCATGTAGTTTTGTCACATCTGTTCAGTTGTCCTGCTGTACCTCAAAAGCAGCCATAGACCATACAGAAACAAGTGGATGTGTATGTATTTAAAATTTTATTTACAAAAAATAGATGTCAGTCCCATGGGCCATAGTTTGCCTACCTCTGAAGAAGACAATTATTGGTTATCTAATTTGATCTTTACTATTGTTTTACTGAAAATAAAATGGTGTTTTGACTGTTCATTTCTTCATAAAGCCTATGCACCTTAACATTAGTGCCATTTACCTAATACTTCAATAAAATATTCATGTTTATTTGTTTTTACTAAATTTACTCAGTCCATTTCTTGAAATATAATTCTGACACTACGTATAGCTACATCATCTTAGTTGTCTTTTGTAAAGTCATGACTATGAAACCTACTTCTGCCAAAATCGTATTCCTGAATTCCACCATCAAATACTCTTTTACTTATTATATATAATCTCACAGAAACCTTAAGCTTAATAATATCCAAACTTAACTCAAACTATTTCACCCAAGACCTCTCAAAATTAGAACTTAAGGCATGACATTTTCATTTATCTCTTATCTAAATTAGAAACACAGGATTCTTGCTAGATCCTCTCTTGCCTTGAAATATTGCATTCAACCAATGACAAAGACCTTTTATTCCTATTTCCTAAATACTTTGCTCATACTTTTTATACTCATTTTTTTTTTCTGGTTAATCAACTCATCCTTTATTTCCTGAACTCACACAGCCGTTCCTAACTTTAGCACCATCTCCCTCAGCACATCCACTGTGCTACCACCTCTGCGTACTTGATCAGATCACTCATTTTAATATCCTACATTTACTTTCATAGCTTACATGATGATCAAATTACTTATCTTTTTACAAAGTGCTCTTAATGACCCGAAGGTATTTTTCTTAACTCTCTTAACTGTCTCGTTGTTTTTCTTCCCCACATCCTCTTCTACTTTCCTTCTACCAGTACTAAAAATTATAGTTGCTTAATGAACATGCCATTCTCTTTCATTTTTCTGTGCACATTCTAATTCAACCTCAGATGTCTTCCTCTGCGTACACACATGAAGAGCACTTACTCATTTTGTGACTGGGTTGAACTTTTAAATATTCTGAGAAGTATTTCCTACTGTTTCATTTTATCAATTTATACACTTGTACATTTTAATCATTTTAATTATTTAAATCTGTACATTATACTCTAATATTCTATAATATATTTGTTTCTCAGTAGATTGTAAAACTTGTGGATGGAGTGCTGCCTTTTATCAAGAGATCTTTAGCATGTAATACAACTCCAGATATAATAGGAAGATAGTAAGATTTTTTAATGGTTAAATTAAATAAAGGATAAATGAAAGTCAACTATTGGAAAGAATAAATGAAGGAATTAGAATCTTTTATTATATTTTTGGAATGAAAAGATTCTATACATTTTTTTATATTTCATTTTCATTCAAAAATCAAACTTTTACCTTATTTAAGTTCTGCCCTTGATCTCACTTTTCCTATTTTAGGACAGATATTTACACTAGTTTCTTAGTACAGTACATGCCATGAAATTTTATTTCTAATTTTCTATGTAAGGGAAAGCAATATGATTGAACATACTTTTATACATCTAACAAATATGAATCAAATGCCTTCAGTTTATAAGGAAAATTGCATGACTTTACATTGTAAGGTGGTAATACTCTCCATTAGACATACATTAAATATACTTTATGGTAATTTTGACTATGTCTTGAGAATGGCAGTAAGCAATGTCCATAAATTAAAGTCAATTGATGAATGAATGCATAAACACATTTTAAGTGAATAATCTGGGCTATTATTATTTTTATTCAGTTGATTATGTGTCTTAGAATATTCTCTAATTTAAATAGTATGATATACATATTCCTATATATACTAATATTTTGTATATAGGTATATGGTTAGCATAGGTAGACAATCTTTCAGAGCAGGATTGATTTTCAAATAGGTGTTTTGTGTGTGTGTTTACTCGTGGGCCCATTTGTTAAAAAAAACTTACTTAAAAGACCAATATCAAACAATCTAATAAAAAAAAAGTAGATATGCACTGTTTGAAATGGGGGTCAGGGACTCTGAGATCTATCTGCCAACAGCACAGTTCTCGATTCACTGGTTAACAACTAAGGAAAAATGCAGGCACTGTTAAAATATCTGCATTTAGGTCTCTAGTGCTCACCCTGTTTTTGTTTTGTGCTGTTTTAGATTCATTAACCAGGGGTAGAGTAAATTGTTTAGAGAATACATTTCTGATTGCCTTAGGATGACAGGAATTGGATTAGAGGTATTAAAAGGATTGTTCAGTAATAATTTCTAACAGTTATATTTCCCTCATTAAAAAATTACATTCAAGATCACTCTTTTTTAGAGAGATATGTTAATTTTCCTATGATGATTAGTATTTCTATATGTGAGATAACCACAAGAGACATATTTCATTATATAACTTATCATAAAAAATTGAACTGCTGATGATTACTGCAGCCTTTATAGCTATAAAATATGTAATATTTTGTTTAAGGCTTAAGTATAAAACACTTGCAAATACTGCAAACTTTTCAATCTTTCTTTTTCTAAGGACTGATTATTTGACAGTTTCAAGAAGGATGACATTTAACTAACACTCCTAAAAATAATTCAGGTTCCATTCATATCATTCCTTAATGAATTCATCTCCTTTTTTTTTTAAGATTTTATTTATTTATTTGACAGAGAGAGATAGCGAGAGCAGGAACACAAGCAGGGGGAGTGGAGAGGGAGAAGCAGGCTTCCCGCTGAGCAGAGAGCCCGATGCAGGGCTCGATCCCAGGACCCTGGGATCATGACCTGAGCCGAAGGCAGACGCTTAACGACTGAGCCACCCAGGCGCCCATGAATTCATCTCCTTAAAAAATATTCTTGAAGGTTGATAATTCCAACCTCTGTTTAGGTGGATAGATAGACATAGATATAGATAGATAAAGATAAATATATGAGACATAAAGATATTTTATATACATATATTGTATATAAATATATATATATGCTTTTCTGGTGTGCTTTAATTTCTATGTACAAGAAAGTATATTGTTTGATTTTGTATCTTTAAACTTTATAAAATTGCCACATTTTTAATATTACTTTGTAAATTTTCTTGATTCAGTATTATATTTAGGAGATTCATCAGTGTAGATCTTTGTAATGGAAGGTAATTTAATCTCCATGCTATAAAGTATTCTGTTGTGTAAATATTTAATTTTTTTGGATAGCTTTGCTTTTAAAATAATTGCCATTGAAGTAATCTTGAATATGTTATATCACATCCATGTGCAGCAGTTTATTCGAGGTTATTTCTACTTTTGAAATAACCAGCACAAGGTCATATCAGATGATGAAAAGTGTCTTGCCAAATTAACTAGCTTTGTAATTTTTGATGAGTTACTTATCCTCTCTCTGTTACAGTTTCCACTTATATTAAATAGGGATCCCTAAAATACCAGATTTACATTTTCTGGAGGATTAAAATCCTTACATCATTGGTTGTCATAGTTAGATACTCAATGAACTTTAGTGATAAGAATAATATCTATTATTATTTTATTGTTATGTAACTGGAATGTAATATCAGTAATATAATTACTATTCCAATTATAAACATATATTTAACACACTATGCTACATATTATATACCAATTGTATAATATTAACTATAAAATAATTACCATTATTCCATAATTATATTTTATTTTTTATTATTATAATTTAGTTAAAACCATGATTGTTAATGATGTGAATCAGAGTCCATTTTTTCTCATTTGGATACCTCTACACCCCAAAACCAGTTAGTGATCTGTCAGTCCATCTTACCCCACGTATCTACAATGCCACCATTGCCATTTTTCAATTTGTGTTTCAATTTATGTAGGTCTATTTTTGTTCTCTACACTTGCATTCACTATCCTTTTCTTTTGCCATTAATTCAGTTTGCCTTTAATATATTAAAAGACATGTTATTACTTTTACCTTAAAATGTAAATAAATTTAGCTTAGTTCCTAATTATCTTATATTACATATTGTATATCATAAGAAAATGAGGTAAGTCAATAAATAAACAATAAGTAACTTGCATCTAACAATATTGTTACTCTCACTTACCTGTTCTCATTATTTCTATCCTGGGCTTCCTTTCAAGAAAATTGTATCATTTATGAATAGCAATAGCTTTGTTTTTTCCTTTCTTGTTTCTATGCATTTTATTTCACTTTCTCATCTGTGTAGACCTTGCTCTCAGATACACTGCCAGATGGAAATAATTATAATACCTCATAACTGATTTTAAATGGAATACTATAAACTGTTGTTTAAAGTTTGTTATAGGTTTTTGGAAATTTTCTTTTATAAGAGCAAAGTGTTTTTCTCTATTTCCAGTTTGCTGAACATATGTGTAATAAACAGGTCTTGCTTGAAATTTATCAATTTTTTAATCCTTCCATTATAATGATGGCTCTTTTTATTTCTTTTAATCAGCTGATATGGTAAATTTAACTTATAATTATTCAAAATGCAGACAAAACTTACATCCTTGGAGTAAAATCAATTAGATATGATAAACTTTTCCTTATACAATACTCGATATGTTTAGCTACTATTTTGCATAGTAATTTTCCTTTTATACTTTATGTGAGATCAGTCTATAAATTTCCTAGCTTGTATCTTTTTGGTATCAAAATTATTCCTACTTCACAAGGTGAATTTTGAAATGTTTCTCTTTTTTTCTGGTGTTTGGGAAAATAATTTTTAGTTTGGAATAAAGCATTTATTTTTTAATATGTTGTAGAACATGCCTTTCTTAGTGAAATGTGATCTTTCTACTCATTCTTGATATGTAGGAAAGGGTTTGTATTTTATAAATTTTAAGTGTAGGATTCTGTATATAGATTCAACTTGCTCAAATCTTTTCTATCATTAGTTAATATTTTGGTTGTTTTGACCAATCTATTTCTGAGAGAAATTTGTTAATCATTATGAGATAACAACTTGTGTGATTCCTTAGATATTTTTGTTTCCTACAATGTTCCTCTTTTGGTTGCCCTTTCACACAGGTAGATTTGTCTGTCCACATTTGGATATGGAGGGATTGCCTAATTGTGGGCATGGAATCTTGCTTCTTGTGTTAAATGAAGAGCCTAATGGAACACTTTTGGAAATTGTTTAGAAGAATGTTGTTTAATTTTTAAGTTTTGGATTTTCCAGAATTTCCCTTTTGTTATTGATACGAATTTTATTATGTTTTGGTCAGAGAAAATTCTTTTATAATTTCACCCATTTTAAATTTATAGAATGCTATTTCATTGTTCTATTTGTTTTTTTGCTGTTTATTCAACTTTCTATGCACACTTGAAAATAAATATTTATTCTGTAGTTTCTGTGTATATAGATTTTTACAAATGCCACATAGGGCAAGCTATTAAGATTTTTGTTGTTGTTGTTAGTCTTCTGTATTCTTTCTCATTCTTTTCTAGTTCTTTTAATTATGAAAAGAAGAATATTTTAATTTCTACATCAGCTATAATTGTGGATTTGTCTATTTCTCTTGCTTTTTTGCTTTGCAGATTTTGAAGTTTTATTATTAGGTCCATACACATTAAAGATTGTCATGTCTTCTGAATAATTTGACTCTTTTATCATCATGCAAAAACAACTATAGCCATTTCTTGACACTCTGGAATTGTGTTAATCCTTGAGAAGTACTGTATTTGAGCAAAAATGCCTCCCAAGCAACCCACTTTTTCTAGTTTTTTTTTTTTTTTCTACATAACTGTTGCTTTATTTTTCATTTATTTTGCATATCACACCTCATTTTCTGGATCATTTTCTCTCTTGCTGATGTATGCATTTAAAAATTGTGGGTGTGCATACCTAGGTGTAATGGTTTGCTGACTGTAAAATCTTTCTGATCCAATTTTAATAAAAATTTAATTTTGTTCCTTAAGTGAATTATTTTTAGAAAAGTTTATATTTTCATTTTTTATATTTAATCCATTACCTTACACTTCAGATTGCTCTTTATGCCTGATTTCATCCCTTGCCTCATTTCAAATTCTGTGTAAGTTTGGTTTCCCTTTTTATCTTCATTATTCTTCAGTGAACCTGATATTTTATTAATTTTATTACTTTTCTCAATTATAGCATTGTTTCTTTATCTGGTACCTTCAACTTTCATTTAAATCAACTCTTACATTCAATGATACTTCATAACAATTCTTGAAGCAAATATGCATCTTTACTATTACTTACAATAGAACTAAATAATTTATGGTATATTTTCCTCTGGGGATAGCTTTGTTGAAATAGAAATGATTTAATAAACAGTGTTCCTTTATTTTCCCAATTTTAAGTTTAGTTCCTCTATGGACAAAGCCCTTTAAGTATTTAGGTCTGTGTTTAATATTTATATCAGTTATTTATTTCCATGTAACAAACTAGCCCAAATGAAGTGGCTTAAAACAACATTATTTAGCTCAAATTATGTGGATCAGAAAATTGGGCACAACACAGTGGGGTAGCTCTTCGGGTCCCATGTCAGCTCTCTCATGCCACTGAGATCAGCAGCAAGTCAGCAGGGTGCTCTGCTCTGGGGGTCTGCTGGCTCTGGCTGGGATGACTTGGAAAAAGTTTGGGACACAGGACTTAGCATCTGAGTATGGACCCAGAGGGAGGAATAACTGCAATGCTTTTTTTTTTTTTTTTTGCCGAGTGTGTACCACAATTTTTTAATCTGAATATTTAGGTTAATTGAATTATATTTATATAAAGTGCTTTAAATATCACTCTTTGACAATTTCTTAAGTGTTTCTCTCTAGCTAAGTATTTGAACATTAACTTTTGAAGATGAACTTTTTCTGAGTTGAAAAATGTACATTTTTAGTATAAAACAATTTATGTAAGTGTTGTATTGAGTAGAAACTGAAAACTTACCAGAATATTTCTGCTTAAATGTACAACAGCCACAACAACAACAAAAGGTTTCTGGAGACTGTTTGAAATGACCATCATTTAAATTGATTTAAACTTCAATGTACATTGGAACACTATACTCAGTGAGTCACCCTAAGTGTCTTCCCCCAAGGGTGTAAACCCATACACTCCATCCAATTACCTCATAGGGCTTTAAGTTCGGTATCTTCTGATATTCTCTACGTTATGTCTGAGACTAATATACAGGAAAAAAAAAGTTAACTCAGACATGAACCACATATAAATTGGGAAAATATAGTTATTTTAGAGAAGAGTTAGTTAATTGAAGTTTTAGGCCATTTTCTTAAGTTCTCAGTACTTGGGGAAGCCAGGGATCAAAAGCAAGCAGATTAAGATCATCTGTTCCACTCGCTGATGATAAATACCAACACCATTATATGGAAGGCTCCTTAAGAAACTATTTCTGAAAGGAAGGAAGGAAGGAAAGAAGGAAGGAAGGAAGAAAAAGAAAGGAAGCAAGAAAGAAAGAAAGAAAGAAAGAAAGAAAGAAAGAAAGAAAGAAAGAAAGAAAGAAAGAAAGAAAGAAAGAAAAGAAAGAAAGAAAGAAAGAAAGAAAAAGAAAGAAAGAAAGGAAAAAGGAAAAAGGAAAAAGAAGGAAGGAAAGGAAAGAAAGGAAAGGAAAGAAAGCAAAAAGAAACTATTTCTTCATAAGGATACTACAGAGGATAATTAGTTGGTTTTTTAGGATTGTAAGAATTAGAATTCAGAGAATGTGGCAACTAATACTAGTAATACAGATAATATAATGTGGGAACAAATTGGGAAAATCGGGAAACTATAAAAGGAAAAACAAATAATAATTTGATGAAACCTAAGTGACTTGAAATAGTGGATTGAGCAAATATATATAGAAATTTGGCCACAAATAAAATGGTCTCGTCTTAAGTCAGTAATTAACCAATTTATTTTAATATTTCAGGCAGAAAAAAACATTTAAAAAGAGCAATGTTTTAGTTTAATGAATCTGGATTTTTTGTGTAACCTTTATTCCGATGGAAAAGTTTGTGAATACGAAGGCTCTTTGGAAGAAGCTCATGATTAAATTTTATATATTAAAAATAAGGACCTATAGGGAGTGGGAGTGTCTAGAAATGAAATAAAAATGAATATTAAATTAAATAACCTTTTCTTAACTTTAATATTTATTCTGAATTTAGGATTTTAAAGAGGTTAGTAGGGAATATGAGAAATGAGAAATTTGGGGGAAAAGGAAACATTCAACAGAGAAAAATATTAAGCTAATAAAGCATCCTGTATGTCTAATGATTGATTACCTCTCTCATAATGGTAACTTTACCATCTTTTGTATCTAATAATGCTAAACCTCAATATCTATATAGGATAAGATGGCCTTCTTACCTTCTCTTTCATCCCTGTAACTCTAATAATATACCCTGATGCATAATAATTATTGGATGAATCTGTACTATTTGATTATACACTGTAAATTCTGTAAGGCAAATCCAATCTCATGTATCACCATGACCCCATACGCTTTTTCTTCAATATGCATGTTGCCACCTGAACGCACCTTATTTGTTGATGGTATTGGGCTTATATTATGTTATTGCCAAGAATTTTCTTCCACCCTTCTTCATCTGAAGATCTGAATTTTCTTTCACCATTCTACCCATCTTCATAGTTCCAATTCAAATATTGCTACCTTTGTGAAAGAATTCTATTCTTTTTGTCAGTTGTCTGAACTCTGGTCTCTTGACATAGCTCTATTATATTGTTTATTGTATTGCAGGATAAATCAATTCTACAAATGTGTTTACCCTATGTTTAACCTCCTTCAAAGCAGAAAGGTGTTTTTTTTTTTTTCATTTATAGATTCTACCTCACAATGTAATTGTAAGAATTAGGTGTGAAATATCTAGAGAAGTGCATAACACAGAATTGGATAGACTTTTTTGCTGTAACAACCTACCTGAATATCTCAGCAGCCACATTTTTATTGTGGGTCAGTGAAGGCACTGCTACCACTTCCTGTCACTGATGAAGACTCCATCGTGACATATGCTTTCAATATTGCAGAGGCAAAGAAAACCACATACTGGCTCATGAAACTTATGCTGGTAAATCAGGAAAGCCACTCCTGATGACATTAATACCTCGCAATTAATTAGCTAGGTTTGATTATTAGGTTGCATACTGATATTCTTTTTTTTTTAAGATTTTATTTATTTATTGGAGAGAGAGAATGAGAGAGAGAGAGCACATGAGAGGGGGGAGGGTCAGAGGGAGAAGCAGACTCCCTGCTGAGCAGGGAGCCCCATACTGATATTCTTATTACTAATGTTGTATGTTATTAGTTACATAGCTATGTATTGAAGTGTACTATGTAGAGATTTGATAGCAAATTTTGGAGGAAACAATAAATAAAAGAATCAGAAGATAAAATGATGTTTTGAACAAAGGATATAGATTATTATTTTATCTTATGATTGTATTCTCAGTTGATCTGTCTCTACCAAGGGATAAATCACGTGCATCTACTCTTTGTATATCTTAAAATGTGTTTATCCCTAATGCATAATAAGTGCATTTATCTTTTCTCTTTTTATGATTGCAAAACTAAACACTAGCTTATGTTACAAGTGAGTAAGCATAAGAAATATATTTTGATTCATGAGAGAGTTCACGAATATTGTTATGAGTATAATACACAGTAATTACTCTGATAATTCCAAGTAAAGAATCTAGCACTATACTCCTATGGAGAAAAAGGTCTAATCCTAAGAAATGCAAATGGTTGAGGTTTATTGATAAGATATGCCAAATATTCAAAAACTTGAAAAGATATTTTCTGTGGTTGTGTCATTATAGGTACAGTATTAAAATAAATTTAAGAATAATCTCCTAAAACTGAAGTCATTTATTAACATCTGAATAAGTGTGGTAACAGGGTGACATCATGTGATTCAGGAGAATATAAAGAATAGAACAAAAGAAAAATGTATTTAAAATGCATACATTTCAATGAGAACAACTATGCTTATCAGCAATTTCCAATCAAGCTTATTATTGAGCTTTAATTTTTGTATAGAACATCCCATGGCATCCCTTGCAAATAAATAAAATAACAAACCAATAAAGCAGTATGCAATAGATTTTATATATGCAGTCCTTGGAGTATTACACTTGGAGGACACCTAACCCTGGTGACTTCATTCCTCTGAAGTAGATACCTGTTGTCAATATACTAATATTCAATGGACTTTTGAGCAACTAGGCTCTCAAAAGTATGAACACACTTCTCTGAAATCTCACTTAAATTCAAGTATCATTAAATATATATATATATATATATTTTTTTTTAATAAGGTGTGGAATGAATATAAGACTTCTCAACTTGAATCTCCTAGATTCCAGCACTCTTGATTTTGGTCATTAAATAACTTTATCTCAGTAGCCAGTTCTATAGCTTTCCTCTTTTCATCAATTTTTAATTCCCTTAATTTTTAAAGTTAACTTAGTGCATATGATATATAATAAATAGGGAAATAAAAAAAACATTTACTAACAATAATAAATTTGAAAACAAAATTATTGAATTAGCCAGAACTTTCCAGAGAAACAGATTCAGTAGCATTTTGTATATACATATATATGCTCAATGTTGTGGAGGCTGACAAGTTGTAAGATCTGTAGCTGGCAAGCTGGCAGTGCAGGAGAGCTGAGAGTGTAAATTGCAGTTGAAGGTCAACAGGTACAAAACCCAAGAAGAGCCAGTGTTTCCGCTGGAATTCAAAAGCAATAAACAAAATCGAAGTCCCAGCTGAAGGCAGTCAGGCAGATGGAGTTCCCTTTTACTTGTGGAAGGGTCAGCCTTTTTGTTTTGTTTCCACCTTCGGTTGATGGCTGGGGCCCATGCACATTAAGGAGGTCAATCTGTTTTACTCAGTCTGTTTCAAATGCTAATTTCATCCAAAACATCCTCATACACATACTTGGAATAATATTTCACCAAATATCTGGACACTGTGGCTTAGTCAAGTTGACAAGTAAAATTAACCACCACAATTATGTAGTAATAAATTAAAAATATGTTTATTGGCATATATGTATGTTTTCTTTCTGATTACAGAATAATAAATAAACCTTTTAAAATAAAGAAACCATGGGGTACCTGGGTGGCTTAATCACTTAAGCATCTGGCTCATGATTTCTGCTCAGGTCATGATCCCAGTCTTGAGATCAAGCGCCACGTCTGGCTCTGCACTCAGCTTGGAGTTTGCTTGAGATTCTCTCTCTCCCTCTCCCTCTGTCCTTCCCCCAACTTGTGTGTGCGCGTGCTCTCTCTCTCTCTCCAAATAAATAAGTAAAATCTTAAAAAAATAAAAAAATAAACCATGAGAAGGACAAACAACAGATTGCATGTAAATCAATTGAAGTATTGGATATAAACAAAAGATACATACTGTGTCTAATTTAAGCAAAGAAAGGAATTTCTGGAGAGAATACTTGGATTTGATGGGAATTTAAAGAATAATTGAGCAAATACTATGAAAGAGAGCCGGGCAATAGAGCAAGTTCAACATCCTCATGAAGAAGCAGCATGTTACAGTCTTACTTTCAGGTTTATGCACTGTTATGACCAAGCTATAGAGAAGAATATGCCCCCACCCAAAATTTGCTTCAGATATTGAGCCTGATGATGCCATACACAAACTGAGAACGTATGAAGTTTTATTACTCACATACTGAGACTCCTGTGGATAACAGAGCAGATCTTCTAAGTTGGTCCTAAAGTAAGAATACAAGGATGGGAGACTGGCTTAAGGTTTTTATAGTATTTAGGGGGTGTGGCAGGGCTGAGGGTTCCTTTGCTCAGGTGGTTTGAAAGCATGTGTGGTTTGAAACTACCTCTTGTGTCAAAGGGAACGCCTAGGCTTTCTTAGCTTACCCAGATATGAGGTTAAGGGGAAGTTGGAGAGATGAAGCAGTTAGCTGTCAAACATCAAGAATGGGGTTCAACTCATTTTATATACTCTGATCAAATGGCATGTTCCCACTCCTGGTTCAATGTTCTTCAAAGAGAATGAGGTTACTAGGATTGTCACTCATATGTTTGCATGCCTGCATCAGCATCCAGAGAATATGATTTGTAATCATTTTTTCACTTAACAATATTTGGATGACTACCACATTCAAGACAATGCTCTAGTCTAGGCACTCTGAGTCACTGAGCTATGTCTGAGTATTAACGAATGAAAGGAAACACTAGGGACATTGTTGGCTGACAACAATGCAAAGCACTGGAGTCCTATTCTGATTTCCTACATCGGTCCCCTTCTTTGTAAGCACTGAGTCTCTTAATATGTCCTGTGAGTTTTTACTGCTTAAAATCTTTGTATTATGGTTAATTCAGTGTTGGTAAATTTTGGCTCCATGACAGACTGCTGATGATATTAAAAACAAAGCAAAAATTTACAGCAAAGGAGACAGTCAACAAAACCAAAAGACAACTGACAGATGGGAGAAGATATTTGCAAATGATATATCAGATAAAGGGCTAGTATCCAAAACCTATAAAGAACTTATCAAACTCAACACCCAAAGAGCAAATAATCCGATCAAGAAATGCGCAGAAGACATGAACAGACATTTCTGCAAAGAAGACATCCAAATGGTCAACAGACACATGAGAAAGTGCTCAACATCACTGGGCATCAGGGAAATCCAAATCAAAACCTCAATGAGATACCACCACACACCAGTCAGAATGGCTAAAATTAACAAGTCAGGAAATGACAGATGTTGGTGAGGATGGAGAGAAAGGGGAACCCACCTACACTGTTGGTGGGAATGCAAGTTGGTACAGCCACTCTGGAAAACAGTATGGAGGTTCCTCAAAAAGTTGAAAATAAAGCTACCCTATGACCTAGCAATTACACTACTGGGTATTTACCCCAAAGATACAAATGTAGTGATCTGAAGGGGTACGTGCACCCCAATGTTTATAGCAGCATTGTCCACAATAGCCAAACTATGGAAAGATGTCCATCAACAGATGAATGGATAAAGAAGATGTGGTATATATATATACAATGGAATATTATGCAACCATCCAAAAAAGGAAATCTTGCCATTTGCAACAATGTGGATGGAACTAGAGGGTATTATGCTAAGTGAAATAAGTCAATCAGAGAAAGACAAGTATCATATGATCTCACTGATATGAGGAATTCTTAATCTCAGGAAACAAACTGAGGGTTGCTGGAGTGGTGGGGTGTGGGAGGGATGGGGTGGCTGGGTGATAGACATTGGGGAGGGTATGTGCTATGGTGAGCACTGTGAATTGTGTAAGACTGATGAATCACAGACCTGTACCTCTGAAACAAATAATACATTATAAGTTAAAAAAAAAAAAAAAAGATAGTAGGAAGGGAAAAATGGAGGGGGGAATCGGAGGGGGAGATGAACCATGAGAGACTATGGACTCTGAGAAACAAACTGAGGGTTTTAAAGGGGAGCGGGGTGGGGGATGAGTTAGCCTGGTATTGGGTATTAAGGAGGGCACGTATTGCATGGAGCACTGGGTGTTATATGTAAACAATGAATCATGGAACACTACATTAAAAAAAAATTAAAGGATGTTGTTCTATTGGCAAACGTGTTAAATAAAGCTATGTTATGAAAATTAGAATCTAATAATTAAGGAAAATTTTATTCTGGTAGTGAAGACTTTCATTTATTCCCGTAGTGCTGTTTTATTTATAAATTTGAACTAATTAGTGCTATTACATAGAGTTCAGTATTTAAAGACATTCAGTGTTTTTTTGTTTGTTTGTTTTTGCTTTCTCATCATTTTACTAGATAAAGAATATTATATAGGCAGTGGTATCTCTCTCGCTCTGTCTCTGTGTCTCTCTTTCTACATGAGCCTTATGGCGTAGACATCTCTCTCATTAAATTACTTATTCTTTCTTAGGGTGAGTGTGTGTGTGTGTGTGTGAGAGAGAGAGAGAGAGAGAGAGAGAGAGATAAGTGCCTTCAAATTAACTGCCCGTGCTATGACTTCATATAATATGTTTATGATATGACCCAGTAGAATGAAAAGAACTATAAACTTTGAGTTAAAAGACAGAGGTATGACTCTGGGTCTGCACTTACTAGATATTTTTACTGAGATGAATCAGTTAATAAAACACATCTAGAAAGTAAGATCTCTTTTGCATGACACCACTGCCTTTCTTTTCTAGGCTGCTCTCTTCATGTATAGAGTGAGGGATTTAGTTTAGCTGACCGTAAAGACAGCATCCAGATATATAGCTTAAAATTCTACAAATCACTTGGACAGAGTGTTGTTGGGACCTAAGATTTATTTAAGATAGGAAATCATTAATTTCTTCTTTCTTGTTTGTTTTTTGTTACTTGGGACAGGCAATTACTAACCAGCATTAGGGTTTAGAAATAGTACATAACAAAATCCATGTATTTGGATAATAATTTCTTCTTGAATAAACACTATGGATTTAATATTAATTGTATTTACCAATTATATTTGGAAACTGAAATATTGGGTAGCTCTTAGTATTGACAGAAATAATCTTCCATAGTAAAATATGCTTTAAAGATTGAGCTAAAGAAAACCCCAGCATATTTTCATAGCAGGTATGTACTTGGTTCTAAGCCTTAAATAGTGCAAAAGTTTACCAGCTTGATAAATTGTATTTATTATTTATAAAATATTAAATTATATTGTAAAGTGTTGAAATTATAATCTAGTAACACTTTTTTAAATTAATGGTGTCACTGAATAGTACACTAAAATTTATTGAGTATTAAATTATAAGTATGTCATATTATTGTATGTATTCATTTTGTCAGCGTTGATCCTACAACTGAGCATACAGTGCTGAAGTGATATAGGGTGCTGTGCAAACTGAGAAATGAAAGCATTGGCAGAGACTCTAAGGGGGGGACCTATTCTAATATGGGAGATCAGGAGAGACTACCCATAGGAATGACATTTAGTAAGACAATATAAGTAATGGGCTTTTGAAGAGAGAAGAGAAGAATACTTCAGGCAAAGGAACAAACATTTAAGAAATGCAAAGGGATACAAAATATGTGAGACAGAGAGAAGAATAAGCATATCAACGGTGACAAAGAAGTGGCAAGGGGAGCACTTGAGGCCATATTGAAGCTGTGGGTCTTTACCATAAACTACATAAGCACATGCCCTTAATGCTAGCATAAGGACAGGACAGACCCTGAAGTGATTTAAAACATATGTATATGTGTGTGTGTATACATATGTATACACACATACACACACACATATAAATATAATATGTATTATAGTCTCAGCTGTAATTTCTTTCGGCATCTGGTCTAGTTACTGGGGAAAGTGCATATGAAAAATTGTTCTGAGAGTAAAATTCCTGTCTGAGGGAAAAAATAAAAAGAACGTACAGACAGTATACCCATGGTAAGTAATATGAGAATAATGAGCAGCATATGCAAACATAAAGAAGCAATATGAGGGGGCACCTGGGTGGCTCAGTCGTTAAGCGTCTGCCTTTGGCTCAGGTCATGATCCCAGGGTCCTGGGATGGAGCCCCGCATCGGGCTCTCTGCTCGGCCGGGAGCCTGCTTCTCCCTCTCCCACTCCTCCTGCTTGTGTTCCCTCTCTAGCTGTCTCTCTCTCTCTCTCTCTGTCAAATAAATAAAATAAAATCTTTAAAAAAAAAAAAAAAAGAAGCGATATGAAACAAAGTATCCAGTATTTGTGGTCAGAGAGATTTTAGATAAAATGTTATGCATTTTACTTCCTGTGTGGCTTAGAGCAAATCACCATGTTGAGATCGGTTTTCTCAGGTTGTTATCATCTATTTAGTATCTTTCATTTAGTAATTAGATACATAGATTTAAGGAAAATTCAGATTATGTAGTTATTGCTTAATATGTGTCAGGTGCTATTATTTATTAATTTTAAGAATAATGTTCACAATGCAGCCTTGATTTGTGATTGGTATAATTACATCCTATGCCTAACCATAAGAAAAGAAAATGCTGCATTATTCCATTGTATTTTTTCACATTTTTAATAAGACTGTATGAAATACTTATTTCATTGTTGTATTATTTAAATGTCTTATCTGTGTAATTTAAAAATATGCATTTAAACTACAGAGTGTAACCACTTGTAAGTTATTTTGGTCTTCAGGGTTCACATGACTTAAGAAGTTGCCAAAAATTATATAAAGCTCAAATATCCCAGGTGAAATCATGCGTAGTTAGTGACATGTCATTGAACTTTACTGCAGTGCTATAAAGATATGACAAATTCATTTAAGTTATATTATTGCTTTTATATAGAACACAATAAATAGATATGGGAAATAGTTTAAATAGATTTATCAAGTCAATAATATTCATACATCATAAAATTTATTTTTCCTTCTTATTGATCTGCATTAGGAGATTTCTCATAACCTTAGATTGGTAAATCATACCGATTTGTTTTTTGTGTGTGACAATATTGTCAGAATCTCTGACTAATAACTACTAGGAAATTTTTAAGTTTTTTTTTTTTTTTAAGATTTTATTTATTTATCTGAGAGAGAGAATGAGAGACAGAGAGCACGAGAGGGAAGAGGGCAGAGGGAGAAGCAGACCCCCCCGCTGAGCAGGGAGCCCGATGCGGGACTCGATTCCGGGACTCCAGGATCATGACCTGAGCCAAAGGCAGTCGCTTAACCAACTGAGCCACCCAGGCGCCCGGTACTTTTGTTTTTAAAAGAAGATTTGCAAATCCAGCATTCCCTTTCAGGCATGGATTCTATATTTGCAGTTATCTGTTGTTCCATCAAAAACTACTTGATGGGGCGCCTGGATGGCTCAGTCATTTAAGCGTCCAACTCTTGATCTCAGCTTAAGTCTTTATCTCGGGGTGTGGGTTCAAGCCCCATGTTGGGCTCCACACTGGGTGTGGAGCCTACTTGAAAAAAAAAAAAAAAACACTACTTTGTAACTTAGTGGCTTTAAACAGATATTTTATTTTACTCATGGTTTTGTAGGCCTCGATTCCACTCAGCTGGGTGTCTTACATCTGTTGTATGCATAGTCAGAGGGGTAGTTCTACTGGGGCCTGAGAATTGACTTTCAAGTTTACTACTCTACATGACTAGTGACTGATTGCTGTGTTGCTCTCCTAATAAACCAAGGGCAAGAGTCTTCTCCATGGGTCTGCTAACTAGCAGTGTCACTTTTGCCATATTCTATTACTCAAAGCAGTTCTAGACCCTTCTCAAATTCAAGGGGAGATGACATTGACCTCACCTCTAGAGGAAGAGTATCAAAAATGAGTGCCTGTTGGGATGCCTGGTGACTCAGTCGCTTGGGTGCCCAACTCTTGATTTCCACTCAGGTCATGTTCTTGGGGTTTTGGGATCAAGGCCCCCATCAGGCTCCATGCTCAGCACTGAGTCTGAGTCTGCTTGTCCCTCTCCCTCTGTTCCTCTCTCCGCTTTCTCTCTCTCTCAAATAAATAAATGAAATCTTTTAAAAAACGAATGCCTATTTTTAATCCAGTACAAGTACTAAATACCTCTCGTATGAAAGTCTATGGTGATTTGCAGTTATTTGAAATAACTGTGCTTGATAAATATAGATCCTAAATATAAAGTACTTAGAGGAAAGCATAATAGATTTATTTCACTGACAATAAGATGGTAAACTGAACTTAAGAGTTGTAACAAGTGGTAGGATTCAAATACTCAAGATATTTATTTATCTTGTTAATGTGACATTCTTGTGTATTTTGAGATTTAGGCTCAGGAATAATTATCCCCAGAAACACACAATTGAAATTCCTTTGAAAGATGTAGACTTCACCTCAGATAAAAATAATGTTATAGATAGTGGTATTATTTTAAGTCAGAATATAGGCGGAGGATGTGTCTACGTTTGGATTACCCTTCCCCGAAAGTAAAACGTGAGACAAAGATATGTGTGAAATTTATTTGGAACGTGAAAGAAATAATGTGTTGGGAAGAGAAGTAGAGAGAAACAAGACAGAAAAAGTAATGGCTTAATAAAGGGGTTCTTTTGAAAACAGCTACCATTGTGAGTATTGGAATTTAACCTTGTTGAGAAAATGCTCAAAGTATTTTTAGAATGTACACCTCAGAGTTACTTCCTGCCTCAAGGTACAGATACTGGGGTATTTATGCAACTATCATCATCAGTCATCCGTTGAAGGCTAACCATTAAAGATAATGGAACATTTTGCAAAAACAAACAGTGATCTTTAAAAAATGAGATCTTGCCATTTGTGACAACTTGGATGGACCTAGAGGGTATTATGCTAAATGATATAAGTCAAACAGAGAAAGACAAATACCATATGCGTTCAATTACATGCGGGATCTAAAAAACAAAACAGATGAATAAACAAATAAACAGATGAATTTAAAGAAGAGAATCACACCTGATGATTTGTTTAGAGAACTTCTTAGTAAAAGAGGAGTTAGCAAAAATATAGATGGGATTAATTTACTCAGAGAGGGGGGATGGAGGGAGGAGCAAAATAGATGAAGGGGAGGGGGAAATACAGTGTCCCAGTTATGACATGAAACAGTTATGGGAATAAAAGGTATAGCATAGGAAATATAGTCAATGATATTGTAATAGCTACACATGGTAACTGATGGCAGCCACACGTGAGGTCAGCATAGTGTAATATATAGACTTACTGAGTCACTATGTTGTACACCTGAAACGAATGCAATGTCAACCATACTCAAATAAAAAATATAGTAATAAATAAACAGCAATGTTTAAAACACTTAAATACAATTTTGTCAAAATATATTTGTGATAAATAATAAAAGATGCTTAATGAGTAACTTGGATATATTTAATATAATTAGCCCTCATGCTGGATATACATATATCATTAAGAATTAAAGTATAATAATAAAAATAATACGATTCTGTGGTATATTTCTAATAATAATTGAATATTTATGATTTCATACCATACTACATTTATATTACTTAGATTTGTTTTCAAAGTTTTCAACCCAAAATATAGAAGTTTTTATAATTCTGTTTAAAATATTTGTATTGTTTTAATAGTTTACTCAGTTTTAATTTTATTTGAAATAAATATATAGATCAGCATTCTGTTCCAAATAATTTAAAATCAATAATGTTTATGTTTGACCTTACTTATTTAATCAGTAATTATTCTGAAGGTTAGGAAAAAGTACTGAGTGCTTTTATGAACACTCTTATTTACTCCTTTCAGATTTTCCCATTGTTAAATAAAATGGTGTATGTATTGTGACATGAAGTTTTTTCAGCCTTCATTAAAATTCTCCAGAAGCATTCTGTATTAGGACTAAAATCAGCAGTCAGGATTGTATGCTTAATAATCATTGCACTGGGTTTATTTTTCAATATCCCTAGGGTATTAATCTTTTGAAAACTCTCTCGCAGTTGAGATGATTCTTTTCTAAAATATTTCTTCATTCCCAATAGCACAATATAATAGGTACTAGTTCTACTTTCAGGGCACATCAGCTAATTTGCAATCACAGCAGATCTTAAGCTTTTTTCATTCAAAATGTCTTAAGCTGCCAGAGGTTATATTCATTCAATTAATGTTTGCTGAGTGAATTAATTCCATCTATATTTTTGCTAACTCCTTTCCTACCAAGAATTTCTCTGAGCCAGAGTGTCATATTATTATCCTGGTGTTTTTGTGTGTTTGTTTGTTCGTTGACATCTAATGATAGGTCAATGCAAACTATATCTCATGATATCTCATTAACCTTTTAAAGTCTAACATATGTCATGCAACTGTTTCTAACCAATTCTGTACCAAAACATTACATTTAAAATATCAGAAAGGGTTATTCTGAAAACACTTAATATACTTAAACCATGTAATGTTTTCAACTTTGTAAGAAAGGCAGTGTTCATAGTGGGTTTGAGATGAGCAGTTGAGTTTGCAATTTGGATTTATTTACCATGTGAAATTGGGTGATTTATTTAAAATATGAGTGCCTCAGTTTCCTAACAAATAAACCTGTTATAATAAACACGCATGACTTTGTGTATGTATGTTAATAATCAGTCATGCTAAAGGATGTAGTTAGTAACTTAGAAGACAAATCACTTCAGCAGTTGATATGAATATAATTCAGAATCCCTGTGAGTGGAAAATCATGCAGATACAGAATAAAATAGTCTGATATAAATCAACAACAGATCTAAAGCTACCTTTGCTGCTTGGATTTGAAAACGGACAAAGCAAAGATGAAGCTAAATCTGATCTCAAATAATTCTTATTTTGCTATGCTGTCAAAAGGTGTATTTCGAGATTAAATATAAATATTATCTCCTCCCTGTTCTATTTATTTGGTGCTTCTGCTGCATCCCTTCACATTATGTTTTTTATTCCTGGCTTCATCTCTCTGACCGAATTTAAAGAAGAGGCTTTGTTTTCCTCATATTTCTTTGTACAGTATTTATAATTGCATTAGCCACAATGGCTTCTTTCTGCTTCAAAATATTTTATTTATTGATTGAAGTTTCTCTAATAACAGAAGGAGAAACCGGGAAAAAAGAAAATAGCAAGGCCTACCAATGTCGGCCACGTGCGTTTCATGTATCAACTGAAATCTAGAAACCAAAGGAGCATACCAAAAGAAATCAAAGTGTTAATAGTACAGATTATGGATACAGATTGGAGCCTTTATATACATCATGGCAATCCTAGGGAACAATCAATACATTGTGCTCTAATGGATGCCCGAGAGCATAAATTATCAAACTAACAATTCCTATTACCATGGAGTAGGGAGACAACTGCAAGTGGACACAGGGGAGGTAAGTGTGGCATAGGATGGGCATGAGAAGTACCAACATGAATAAGCCCCATTTTCTCTGGCTGAGAGAATATGGGGGAACACACCTGAGAAGAAATGTAAATAGTGCAAGAGAACCTATATAAATTAAAAACTCCATATTTAAAAATAAATTTCCACATTTAAGAACCTGTGAAAGTCAAAACAATATGGTGCTGATATTAAAAACAAACACATAGACCAAGGAACACAATAGACAGCCCAGAAATCAGCCCATGGATATATAGTCAACTAATTTTTGATGAGGCTCTAAGAATACACAATGAGGAAAAGATAATCTTTTCAATAAATTGTGTTGGGAAAAGTGGATAGCCACATACAAAAAAAAAAAAAATTAAAATAGATCCTTATCTTAAACCACACACAAAAACTAACTAAAAATGGATTAAAGACCTAACTGAAAGACCTGAAACCATAAAACTCCTAGAATAAAAACAAAAGGTAAGCCCTTGACATGGGTCTTGGCAATGATTTTTTTTTTTTTTTTAAGATTTTATTTATTTTTTGACAGAGAGAGAAAGAGTCAGTGAGAGAGGGAACACAAGCAGTAGGAGTGGAAGAGGGAGAAGCAGGACTCCCGTGGAGCAGGGAGCACGATGCAGGGCTCAATCCCAGGACCCTGGGATCATGACCTGAGCTGAAGGCAGGTGCTTAATGACTGAGCCACCCAGGCACACCTTGGCAATGATTTTTTGGATAAGACTCCAAAAACACACATAACAAAACAAAAATAAACAACTAGGACTACATCAAACTAAAAAGTTTCTGTAAGCAAAGGAAATAATCAACCAAGTGAAAAGGTACCTTACAGAATGAGAAAAAAAAATATTTGCAGACCACCTATCGATAAGGAATTAATATCCAAAATCTATAAAGGATGGCTCCAACTCAGTAGAAAACCAAATAACACAGTTAAAAATGGGCAAACTATATGGTCATTTCTTCAAAGAGGACCTACAAATGGCCAACAGGAGCTCAATATTACTTATCATCAAGACAATATAATCAAAACCATGATAAAACATTACCTTATACCTATTAGGATGGCTATTATCAAAAAGATAAGATATAACGAGTGTTGATGAGGGTGTGTAGAAAGAGAACCATTGACCATTGCTAGTGGGAATGTAAATTGGTACAGCCATTATGAAAAACAGTATGGAAGTTCCTCAGAAAATGAAAAACAGAACTACCTTATGATCCAGTAATCCTACTTCTCTGTATATGTCCAAAGGAAATGAAATCATAGAGATATCTGCAGTTCCATGTTCATTGCAGTATTATTCACAATAACCAAAATATGGAAACAACCTAAATGTCTATTGATGGATGGATGCATAAACAAATGTGGTATATACATATAGTGCATATTATTCAAAACAAGTCCTATCATTTGCAAAAATATGGATGAACCTGGAAAACAGTATAACTGAAGTAAGTCAGACACAGAAAGATAAATGCTATATGATATCACTTCTATCTAGAAGCTAAAAAAGTTTAACTCACAGAGCCGGAGAGTAAAATAGCAGTTGTTAAGGACTGGGGGGTAGAGGAAATGAGGAGATGTTGGTTCAAGGAACAAATGTGTAGTAATAAGATGAGTAAGTTCTGGGGATCTAATGTAAAGCATGGTAACTTTAGAAAATATAAAATCCCTGGGCACCTGGGTGGCTCAGTTGGTTGAGCGGCTGCCTTCGGCTCAGGTCATGATCCTGGAGTCCCTGGATTGAGTCCCGCATGGGGCTCCCTGCTCGACAGGGCGTCTGCTTCTCCCTCTGACCCTCCCCCCTCTCATGTGTTCTCTCTCTCTCTCATTCTCTCTCTCTCAAATAAATAAAAATCTTAAAAAAAAAAAGAAAATATAAAATCCCAAATTTAGAATTCCATGTTTGAAAGACTCAGATTAGTATTCTCCATTTAATTATCTAAGGCTTGGGTTTACGTTCTTGATTTGCCATTTATGAGCTGTGCGATGTTTAGGTAGTTGTATGAACTGTCTCAATTCCCCCAAATTAGAGGGTGGATAATATCAATCATAAACAGATACATTACATTGACTGGAATGTCAGAGTTTTCCGGTAATGATTTTGTGAGTTACAGAAAGACACCTAGAGACAAATAAGTTTGCTGTATAAATTTGAGGGCTTACGAAACAACTGAGGAATTTGGTTGTTGATCGTTGTTCTTCCAGTTGGCATAAATTTATAATCCTTGAAGGAGTAGTTTTTATTAGTTGACAAGGAGAAAAACAGATGATTGAATAGCTTTTTAGTTAGACCCTGGAAAACAAATGCAGCAAAAAGAACAGGACCATCTGAAAGGAAACATGAGACATGTTAAGATGATGCACTACTGTTGAACACTACCATATTCACTTAGAGAGAGAGCAGGGTAAGTGATGCAATCTCTAAACTATGGTCTGTTTTTTTCTGTTAATCTGAATTCAGATAGAATGTTCATACCTTTATTGCCATTATTAACAATATGCTATACACTTTTAGTTTGAAATGTATCAATACACATCCATAGATACTGATGTCAAAGGACTATTCCAATTTCTGGGCATTATTGATGCTGTAACTGTAAAAGATGTATTTGTAAATTTTCTATAAACTTTCAATTTATTAATTAGTCAATATATAAATAATCTCCCAGTGAAGTCTTCTCTGTCCAATATTGTTCAGAATTACTTTATAATAAAGTCAACTTTCAGTAAGATCTTTAAATTAGAGTTTCATTCACTAAATAACTTAATTAGGGAAAGTATCAGGCACTGGTTACATAAACATTGAAACCTCTGAATCATGATATATTATTAACCCATCAAAGGCAACATTTTATGAAGTTTTTAATACCATAATTACATGAAGATTAAATTATAAAAAAGTCAGAAATGTATCTTCTGAGAAGGTATAAATGATTACAAAGCAAGATATTGCAACATTTATTTTCAGGTGACTTTATTTTCTTTGTTTATATGTTCAACAATGAAAAGTGATTTTTTTCCTGTAATTTCTTTTTTTTATTATGTTCAGTTAGCCAACATATAGTACATCATTAGTTTTTGATGTAGTGTTCAACGATTCATTAGAAATATTGTGTAGGGCGCCTGGGTGGCTCAGACGGTTAAGCGTCTGCCTTCGGCTCAGGTCATGATCCCGGGGTCCTGGGATTGAGTCCCGCATCGGGCTCCCTGCTCCTTGGGAACCTGCTTCTCCCTCTGCTTCTCTCTCTCTCTCTCTCTCTCTGTCTCTCATGAATAAATAAATAAAATCTTTAAAAAAATATTGTGTAATAAAAATTTATTTCAAGCAATGATTTTCTTACCTCAGAATTATCAATATTAAAGTAATTAAAATATTGCCTATCACAAATCCATATGATATTCAACATTCTAAAAATTAAATAAAGTCCTTTTAGCATTTGCTATGAACTGAATTGCCCCCCACACACACACCAAATTCATATGTTGAAGCCCTAATTCCCAATGTAATGGTATTTGGAGGTGAGGCCTTTGTGAGGTAATTAGGCTTAAATAAGATCATGAGGCTGGGGACACCATGAGGGAAATAATGTCCTTGTAAGAAGTTAGAGACCAGAGCTCTCTTTATCAGGAAAGGGCCCAAAAGACAGCCAGCTGTGCAAGCCAGAAAAGGGGCTCTCACTAGGACCAAATCTGCCAGCACCTTGATCCTTGACTTCCCAGCCTCAAGAACTGTGAGAAATAAAAATGTCTGTTGTTTAAAATACATAGTCTATGGTGTTTTGTTATATAGCACCTGAGCTAAGAGACAGCATTCATCCACGAAATCCATAATATTTCTTTGAAAATGAAAATACACTTAGAAGGACCCCTTATGCCAACAATGCCCTTTCAAATGTTCTGCAAGGTTTTTTTTTTTTTTTTTTTTTCTTTTGTTGAAATGATTTTTAGAGCATTCAAGGTATAAGACACACTCCCTTTCCTTTTCTGTGAAAGAAATCAATATCAATGGAGTGCATAGGCCAGTGGTTTGGAGTATTTTTCCTATGTGACTTTAGATCCTGAAAAGATATTATATAAAATAACTGATGCAGGAAAGTGTAACACCATTCACAAACTTCACCTGTTCTAACACCTAGAGCAGTTATCTTGCAAAATTGTCCTGGGGTATGAGTTCCTTCCTATACATGAAAAGAAACTCCATTGTGTTTCTTTTGAATGTAAACATAGTTGGTAAAAAAAAAAAAAATGTGTATAAGAAATATCCTGTTCTGTTTTGGATAAGTAGTAATATATTTTAGTGATGCCTTATCAAGGGAAGGTAATTTGAAGATTATGATTTTATGGCAGTTAGTTGTTGTGAGAGCATACTGGATTAAAGACAAATGCAGAGCTATATAAATGTATTTTGAAAAGGCTAATAGTACATTGTGTCTTCTGCTATCACTCCATTTGATATTTAACTAACTAAATAAAAGTAGCCTAAATTATCTTTTTGAAAATATTGTAGTTATTTATAAAGTTCTCTAGACTCCTTTCTGACACTACTTAAGGCACAATGGAATTACAGAATCCAGTTGGACACTTGTATTTGAAATGTGTTAGAAGAAAATTCTTTTGACTTAAAATAATTTAGGACGTCTATTGAAATAAATTTTATATTTAAAAAATAAAACTGAAATTCACACTATTTCATCATCCAATAGATTAGATCCATCTTTTTTTTCTATTATGGAAGATATGAAATATTCACGTCCACTGTAATGTGAAAAAAACCCAAACTGATACTATATAGATAATAAAATCCCCTATTAAGAAAATTCAGGAGAACCAAATGAAATAAATTGTAGCACTTAAAGCAAGAGAGTTCATTCAAGTGGGCAGACAAAGGTCAATTAAAAATTATGCTTTTTCTACATATGTCCTAGAGATTACCATTTAAACAAATTAAGCAAAACATTTACATTAATAAAAATAGCAAGAATAAAACTACCAAGTGCCTTAAAATAGTGCTATAGGAATGTCAAAGACAGTAAGCTGCATATCCCAAAATAGAAAAGAATATATAAGACAATTTGGATAAATGAGAGAGAGCTCATGTCTTTTGGTTCAGAGCACAATATTGTGTAAATATCAATACTCAATATTTATCTGCAAATTCAATTCAGCCTAATTAAAATAGCAACAAGATTATTTGAAGAACTTGGCAAGCCAATTTTAAAATTCACATGAAAAAGTAAATGTGTAAAAGAATAGCTCAGACAAAATTTATTAATGGATTTTTATCTTTTGCTTGTCTAAGTAGAAAAAATGGATATTTTAATTTATGATGTGAACTATGCATTTCATCGTCCTATGCATGAATCATTTTCTTGGAAAAAGTAATATCTAGGGAACTAGTTAAACGTATTCTAGTTATCCTTCACACTATTTTATATTTTCAGTAACTATTATATGTAAATTATACTCACATTAGTGGTAACAAATTATACAAATATATATATATAAATGTAATTATTACATATATATAACTGATTATATGGAGTGCATTGTGTATATATAAAGCACATATAAACAGAGAGCATAAGCACACACACATATATATATAATTATATTTTGGACATATTTATTAAAATAAAATATTTACATGGAAATTAAACTTATCATATGGCTTTGCCTAAATCATATTGAAATGAGATTTTTAAATATAAATAATTATTTTTTACATCAACCTTCATATTTTAAAGCATTGAATTGTACTTTCATTTTAGTTAATTACTTTTATTTCCGATATTGGCTTCAGAAAACTGTTTTGACTCACAAATAGGTGAATATTCTGTAGATTTTATTTTATACAATTTAATATTCTGAACGTGGCTCCTACTTTTTATTTTCTAGTTTATAAAATACAGCAATAATCTAGATTTCATTACAGCCTAATTCAAGCTGACTATACATTTTATTTCTAAATATTTTGTGGAAACGAGACTTTTATTTTTGTGCAACAATGTCTTGCTCAATTCTGTACTTTATTTCCACCCATTTAAATTCTTATGTTGGCATAAGGGTGATTACCTTGGAATACTTACCTATATCAAACGTCCTTTCAAGATCAGAGAATAACAGCCTTTCTTCTTTTGAATGTCTACACAAATTAGCACCTATTTTACAAAATAATCACTTGAGTAATTTTAATGTTAATATTCCTGGTAAACAGTAACTAGGATTAGTATTGAACAAATTCTACCAAGAGTTACAACAAAGCCACAAGAAAATCCACTATGGGGTCCTTTCTCTGACCCCTAATCATCCCTTTCACTTAGGATATCTCACTATTTACTATTGCTTGTGTCAAGCTGTTTTAAATACACTCTGAGTTTTAACACTATGTCAGGAAAACCTTTCCCTACTACCCTACAAGGTTCAAACCTATAAAAATGCAGCGGAGGGATACTTGACCCCCAAGCTTCTTGAATCTTCAAGGAGGAAAGGTTTAAAAGGGAGTGGCAGAGCCTCACATAGCCCATCATGGGTAGACTTTATGCCTAATAAACAATAAATAGTGTCGTTTAAAACAAAGTAAACTGAAACTCAAGAAAAAGTCGACATGATGGTAAAGTTTATTTTCTGATGAATTGTTACAACTTTCAATGTATTAATTGCCCTTAAAGCTACTGTAACTTTCCTAAGGATTATGTAATATCTTACATTATGAAAAACCAATTAGCTCACTCCGTGAGCTTCTTTTCCAAGCTCTTTTAGAGTCAGTAAAATTAAGCATGTAGACTGGGTGTTCTTCCAAAGATACAAATTAGTGATCCAAAGGGGCACCTGCACCCCAGTGTTTATAGCAGCAATGTCTGCAATAGCCAAACTATGGAAAGAGCCTAGATGTCCATCAACAGATGAATGGATAAAGAAGATGTGGTATATATATTCAATGAAATATTATGCAGCCATCAAAAAATGAAATATTGCCATTTGCAACAATGTGGATGGAACTAGAGGGTATTATGCTGAGCAAAATAAGTCAATCTGAGAAAGACAAGTATCATATGATTTCACTGATAACGAGGAATTTGAGAAACAAGACATAGGATCATAGGGGAAGGGAGGGAAAGATGAAACAAGACGAATCCAGAGAGGGAGACAAACCGTAAGAGACTCTTAATCTCAGGAAATAAACTGAGGGATGCTGGAGTGGTGGGGGGTGGGAAGGATGGGGTAACTGGGTGATGGACACTGGGGAGGGTATGTGCTATGGTGAGCACTGTGAATTGTGTAAGACTGATGAATCACAGACCTGTACCCCTGAAACAAATAATACATTATATGTTAAAAAAAATTTTTTTTAAATTAGACTGGGTGTTCTTTACTACTACCAAGCTTTGAGATAAGATAGAGGACTTAGTAAAAAATTACAAGCATGTGTCACTCCCATTATTGACAACTGTAAATATTTGAGATTATCATATAAAAATTATCACTTGTTTATCTGAAATTTAATGATATGCCCTGTTTTTATTTGTTAAGTCTGGCAACCTTACTCCTGTGGCTACTACTTTAACTGCTACCACTGACTAACGTTTTACCGTTGGCTTCACATGTAAATCTTTTAAGTATTTTTTATGTGTTGTCTCACAGTCCTCACAAAAATCACATGTAGATGCTATTATTATGACCATTTTATCAAGAAAAAAATCTAAAGCCAAGAGAGCTTAAGTAACTTGACAACGGCCATGCACCAAGTAAGTGATGTGGCTTGTTTCAAAACCAGTCATTTGAAGTTCAGAGTGCATGTTACGATAATCTAAAATTTACTGCTTATAAGATTTTTTTCTACTTCAAATTTAAAGAATTTCATCCTATATAAGATGAAATTCATTTGGTTGTGATTACATTCAATATTATGAAATAACATTCTGTTGGGCAAAGGATTTTAGCTGGCTGCCAGTATAGAGAAAATAATTTGATAGAGGAATGAAAGAGGAATCAGTTGACTGGGTAGTTTACAACACAAAAAGAGAGTTGTTTCATTTCCATTAAGGGAGGAAAGTCTGTTTTCCAAAATATTTATAATCACATATTTCTTTCCTTGACCTGTGCAGATTTGTAACTCACAACAAGTGTGTATCTCTGCTGTTATAACCAAACCGACAGTCTGCTCACTTATTTATTTCAATGTAAGAAAGTAGTAATTTGACACATAAATTTCAAAATAATATTTCTGTATATGTATGCTATAATTTGCCTGATTGCTTAATCTCTTCCTTATGGAACCTGATGATGTTAATCTACAAGATAAACCCTATTGAGTTTCTGAACCGATTCTGATGAACATGAGCTCTAAATTAGATTGTCTCTGCCAGAAATTACTATAAGTAGTAGTACCTATTGGCCCAAGCTATAACTCTAAGTAGGTAATTTGCAGAAACATGTTGAATGGAAGGGCATAAATATAGAAGTATATAAAGTTCTCTTTGAGTATTTTATGGAACATCTGGGTGCCACCTAATGCTACCTCCAGAGTTCCTTAATCTGACTTCATTATGTTTTCTGGCTCTTTTCTTCCTACCTGAATTTACTATAGTGACAACTGTTCCTTGTTGATCTTGTTTTGGCTTCTGCATCTGGATTCACTCCTGGTACATGGTCACACATCCCTGGTTTTCAGGAGGCTTAATTCCTGCTTTCTGGCATCAGCAACTGCATTCATTCCTATACTGCAATAGGTTCCCAGCAGTGCTTCATTCTCCATCATTTCAAATCAGCTTACATCTATTCAGACACCCCATTCCAGTCAATTACCCAGTTATGCCCATGGAATCTACCCCTGGTTGGTCCCATGGATTATAGCCCATGCAAATCCTCTTCTAGTCAAAACCCACATTCGGAGTTCTGCTTTCACAACAGGACTGGATTTTTGCCCTAACAACAATCTGTATGGCTGAGACCTTAGCATTCTTTCTAGTTCCTGGCAGTTTTGTGGAAGATGGTTAATATATTACAGTGTCTCGAATCAACAGACTGGAACATCTAAACTATTTCTACCGTATCCAATGCAAGGATTAAAATTACTTAGACATCTACATTGACCAAAACCAATTCTGTAACATCTTTGTGCATTGGACATTTGACCCCTAACTATCTCTTAACCATACCCATTCCTACATACCTTAAAAAGTAGACTGCAGTTAGATTATTCCATGTTTAGTACAAATCTACTGCCAATTAGTCTATCTTCTGTTGAATAAAGCTTTAAGTCACGATGATGTTTTTTTTTTTTTCTTCAGCAACATTTTCATTTGGCCTTTTCCTTTGAATCTTGTTCATCTTTCTTTATTCTATTTTCTTACTTTTTTTAAGCTCCATGTGTGTGTGGGGAGGTACATTTATATGGAGCAACATCACCAAAAACAAAAATTCTAGTCAACATGTATTCATGTACTATTATTATTTTAATTTTAAGCATAATGAAATCACTGTTCTTAAGTAAAATGATGTATTTTCTCATTTCCAGTTTTGGGGATTTTTTTTTTCTTTAGGATCAGGGAGTTAATTTGTTTTCAGTTTTGTTGCTTTTTAGATTTTGCTTTTACTTTCACTCGTGATGTCTGTGCTAGATATAGAATAGTCCAACAACTTGGCTTCTCCTCAGTTACTCCTTTTTTTTTTTTTGTATAGACTTCAACTATTTTATTCTTTTAGCCAACTTGTTTATTAACTACTTATGTTTATATTGGCAGTTGCCATTTTAGGCCTTGATTTTTTTTGATTATTTCCACTTTTTTTTCCAAATAGGCATATTTTTACCACCTCCAATCAAATATATTGTCAGACTTATCATAAGAATCCCCAGAAAGAGCAATTTTCTAAAATATTGAGAATGACCTCTTCTTTGTATGGAGGTCCTGAATCACATAAACCAGATATTGCTGAAATCTGAGCGATATGTAATTTCATTCTGCTCCCTTTGCTGTGAAATATGGAACCATTGGTGTCATGAAATCGAAGAAGGATAAAAATGAAGGTCTTTACTGATAGAAGCATGTGCAGTTTATATTAGATTAAGAGGGATGGAAACAGATCTGTAGCTTTTGAAGTACATGAAAAACTACAGTGGCACCAGAGATGCTGGCGGGTCAGGGGTGTAAATGGAAATAACTACTTTAGGGACAGACTGTTCAAGACCCATATTGAGAACCTGTGTGTCGCATATTTCCGGAAAATCAATTTATTTTCAGTAACTTGGGAGTGCTATGGTTTATGAAATATAGTTATAGTTCAACTGTCAGCACAAAGCAAGATTTCAAAGTGAGGTTCACCAGTGTTGTTTTGCTCCTTTAGGAGAAAAACACACCAAGTATTTTACTTTGCTATGCACTTTTCAGTTTTCTACCTAAATTCATTCCACAAGATGTCTTAGTAGATGTGTTCTTTGCTTACAAATTAAAATAATTTGAACCTGTGTGAACATGTTCATATGATAGATATGAGTCATAAGTGAACTTGTCAAATTGAATAAAAAATTTAGACAAACCATGATAAAAACAATTTTTTACTTGTCACTGATTAATAAGATCAAGTAAGGCTCTGCCTACTGAGCACATCTACCTACAGATACATTTCAGTTGTAGCAAATAAATAGTAAGTTTCTATTTATATATGGATATCCCTTCAAAATAAATTATAGCCGATTTACAGTTATTCTGAAATACCTTCTTTAATACTTTATGGTGCATGGTGGTGATGGGAAACACTTACCAAGACATGTTAGTTATCATATTGAAAAAAATATTTAGTTCTCAGAATTATATATAGCCTTGTATCTTATTAATGATTAACAAATGTCAGCGTGTTATTAAATCAAACTACTATTTACTATTTAATCACTTTTCAATATGGGGAAATATTTTATAAAATACCTTGAAAAATATATATACACACACAGATATGTATATAATGCTATTACTTATTGTATTTATCAAGTAAAATCCTTTTATTTTTCTTTTTTTTTAAATTTTATTTATTTATTTGATAGAGACACAGCGAGAGAGGGAACACAAGCAGGGGGAGTGGGAGAGAGAGAAGCAGGCTTCCCGTTGAGCAGGGAGCTGGATGCGGGACTCGATCCCAGGACCCTGGGATCATGACCTGAGCCGAAGGCAGACGCTTAACAACTGAGCCACCCAGGCGCCCCAGTAAAATCCTTTTCTATTAATAATAGAATTAGGGCTTATATTTCACCTACTGGTGTCTGAAGAGTTTTCTTCCTTTCTTCCAATAACACTAATCAAAAGATCTTTGGTTGACATCCTGAGATCTAATGGTCTTTGTTTTCTCCCAGGACCAATATGTGCCACATTTATTTAGCTAAACTTTTAGACCTCTGAAGAAATGAAAGTATGAATTAGTATATAGGAATGGTGCTGTAGAAGTACATGAACCTTCTGTGGCTCACTGAGTTCAGATTTTACCAATGTCTTTTCTTGTGTATCTGTTCTGCCACAAGAAATTCCTTTATTCTGTAATAAATAAAAAAAATATATTACCTGAAAGTGGAGGAAGGGAATATCTTTACAGTTAATAAATGCCTACAGTCATGCGTTCAAAAACTTTTAATCTTTTCTTAGGCCCAGTCTTGGCCAGAAATTCATCATTTTGTGTTTCATACCTACAATTTCCATAAAATGTAAATGCCACCGTTTGGCCCTGACTGAAAATAGAATTTGACAGTAGGTTTAGTAAAGAAAAAAAAAAAAAAAAGAGTAAGACAGCACGGGTATCGTGAGGTTTAATGAGGAGAAGGGAAAACCCCAAAGCTGGGGGGAAAAAAAAAAAAAAAAGCTTTGTGTAGAAGATATAAATTTTGAATGCATCATGTTTTTTGTTAATCTCCAGCAATGATTGTCTGGAAGTTCTTTGGAAAGTGTGTAATCAGCATTGAGTATAGGTCCTAAGTGTGAGTTATGCATACCTAGGGGACAATTTAAACAAAATATTAAACCAAATACAGTGTACATATAACTTTTTAAAAAAAGACAAGAACTTGGCAAATTGTAAATGCCTTTCTTTGTTGCTGCCAATAATATCTAAAGAGCCATTTCAAATTCAGTTGATGAGGGACACCTGTTGTGGTGGCTGATACTTCTTTTCCTAGTGTCCCAGTGATAGGTTAGGAAGTTCTTGTAGGTTAGGAAGATGCCTTGTAGATAGCAACCACTCAATATGTTTTAGCTATGTGTGAATGAGTATTGGTAATACAAAATGAGAGATCCATTGTATTATTTAGGATACTGTATCCCATTTTCTGAAATTGTACTATTTATAAATGTAAGAGTTGTGTTAATCTCTTTCACTTGTAAAGGGTAGATTTCCTAAAACATGACTTAAGTCAAAGGTGAGATATGCCAACAACAATGGGCAATGTAACTGATATGTCACATATTGGCACTTGTTTTGTTTGTTTGTCCTACAGACAAATACATATATACATATACATAATATATAAAAATATATATGAAAATGATTCTCCCACTTACTCCCAACTTCCTCATATTCTAGGTTAGAGGGAATATATATAGTCTCACCCAAGTTGGGAAGAGAGTCAAGGAAAACTCACTACAGCTGCACCAGATAAAATAGGATATGTAGACAAACTGGCCCATGTTAACATTAAGTAAAATGAAAAGAAATGACCTGATAATCAATTTGAAATTTAATAAGTAAAATAAATACAGTATGCAAAAGATTGTCAAAGAGACCTATAAATGTCCTTTGACATGTCCTATAAACGTTTCATGTTTGAAAACAACTGAAATAGAACACAAATTCAATTTAAAAAATTAATTTCAATATAATATGTCATAATAATAATTATGTCATCATAATATGACATATTATGATGTCATAATAACACAACTAGCTAAATAAGTAAATAAATAGCCAAGGGGGAACAATGAATACACAAACAATGCTTTTAAGCATTAATAAATACATTAATAGACAACCAAAACTTGACATAGAAGGAAAACTTGAGAAGATTCCTGTGAACATAGAAGGGAAACCAAAAAGATTAAAGAAATAAGAGAGAAAATAATGAACATGGGAGATGTAGAAATAATATAAGTCTTTGAAGTAGAAAATACAAAAATTATATCCAACAAATTCAGAGGACAATATTTGAAGATAATAAGAGAAATATTCCTGAAATTAAGGAAGATCTGAAACTACATATAAAAAGGATCACTATATCCCAAGGAAAAAGACATTGAAACAAGTTTATTGACACTCATATATGCTGATTCAGATATCAAATTCAGAGTCAAAGAACTCTTGATTTCTTAGATATATCAGTTAAGAAGGCAAATAATAGATAATTTGACAACTGCCTTAAATAAATAGTTATTGTAGGCATGCATTTACAATAAATGTAACCATTTAGAAAAGCCTTCAGAGTCAGACATAACCTTCTTCTATCTTCCTGTCTTGCCATATGGCTCTCATCTCATGGATATAAGATATTGTACTACCACTGTAGATGTTTTTTTCTTATTTCCAGGCATGAAGGGTAGGTTTGGAAAAATTAAGAGTAAATAACAGGGTTTTGTCTTTTATCATGGGGGACGGTAGTCGTTTTATAATGTATTGTTTTAGTAAACTATAACCAAAATTGTATTTTTGGGGATTTCCAGTTTAGGATTAGCTATAAGAAAAATCTGCATGAGATTTAGTAGGCAAAAATGAGGCAGGGCACAGCTGGTTAAAGGGAATGAGGAAAAAACCACAGTAACAAGGTGGGTTTCAGTTTGTCCATGCTTTTTCTCCTTCAACATCTTTTTTATCTTTCAATTTCCATCACTTCTGATCAGTTTCCATCCCCACCAATCAGCTATGACCCCAATCCTGCCACCAAGAACTTTGTTTTAAATTCATGGAGCCACCGACCTTCCATTGGCATCAACATCAGTCCCCTCTGCAATATCATGATAGCAGCTGGATGTGCCTAGCCCTTCTGCAAGCTCCAGTTTGCTCACCTGCATTGGAGCTGGTTAGTGACATTTCTCTGATTGTTTCTGAACATTTAATTCTGTAGTTTTTTTAATACTGTGTATGATCTAATTTATATATGGAATTCCTGTTGCTTAATAGTCATAGAGCTTCTGCTTTCCTGATTGAAACCTAACAGACAGAGAGGCAGTTAATTTGCCAGAACTATGCTCTTTGAACACTACTAAGTACAATGGAATAAGCAATGTGAGAAGTTTCAACTGGACACATTGCTACCTCTAGAATAATTAGACTAATTTTAGAGAATTTTTACTAATTTTTATTAGAGAAGGGAGGCTTATTGGTTAAGCAAATAAAAACATATTCAATATATACAAATGAAGAAAGGCAAAAAGAGAGAGAAAGAGAGAAACCAAAAAACAGACTCTTAACTGTAGAGAATAATCAGAGGGGAGGTGAATGGGAGGATGGGTGAAATAGGTTTAGGAGTGCACTTGTCTTGATGAGCTATGAGTAATACATGGAACTGCTGAATCACTATATTGTACATCTGAAACATATAACACTCTATGTTAACTACACTGGAATTAAAATTTTAAAAAGCATACAACATTCCATCTCTTTGACTAATTATATTCATATACTCTTCTTAACAGAGAAGACTCTTAGCCACCAACCAAGAGAGAAGCCCCATATTACACACAGTTACTACAGTGAGCTTGTGGACCAAACCCTTTGGGTGATGTATTTCATTTTCCATTGATCCTGATGAGGCTCCTCATGACCTTAACAATTAAAATCATTAAAGACATGTTATCTGCTTCTAACAAACCTGCATACAATGGAGGAGAAAAAAAAATTAGTAACTGTGACTTAAAGTCCCAATGTGAAACCAGTAGCAAATGTTAGTCCATACAAATTCTGCTGATTAGTAATTGGGAAGACTATATACTCCTGTTAGTGGAAGATGTTATTTGGATAGTCAATCATGCTGCCCCTAGTTCATTTCTCTAGGAAGATCTCCATGGTCCATGTTATTTCAAATTTCATGGATCTGCCTTTAGTGAAAATCATTTGTGGTCATTACCCACATTCCAAATCAGCCTCAGAGTGATTATCCCTTCTTAGGCCTATACAGTGTGCCTTAGCAAATTACTTGTGACCTGTACTCCTTCTCTCTTTCTGTTCAGCCATCTATATCATGTGATTTTTGTGTTCTTGTTTGCAAGATGGCTATTATACATCCAGAGATAGGGCCTGAATTCTGGGCAGGAAGAAGAATAACATAAAAATAAACAACATAAAGATAAAATGACAGTTTGAAAGCACAAAATAGTTAAGTCTTTTATCACTGCTAATCATAGCATCAACAGTACTTCCCCATTAATACCAGTATGTCAATTCTGCATTAAGGATTTAGGTTGGGAGTCAAGAGAGAGACATTTCTTTCTAATGTTTAACCTTTTCATCTATGAAGAGCAACATCACACAAAGAATTTCATCACAACTGCATTGGTCAAAATTCTGTCACATGCACACCGTTATCTGCATGGAAATGTAGACAAGTGAACATTTGTAGGTGGGCATATTGCCACCTAAACAAAATTGAGGCCCTATGAATAAGAGGAGAGTGATTGGTATCAGACAGCATCTACTGGAGTCAGCCGTTCTTGCCAAAATACTAGATGTCACATCTTTGAGCCAGTTCTCCCAATCTCATAGAGGAAAAGAGGGATGGGGAAGAACAAAGAGAGAGAGTGAGAGAGAGACTAAATAAAAATTTAAAGCCCCTGAGCAGGCAAGGAAGACTTTATTCAAGACCGTTGCACCAGGGAAGAGGCCAGAATTCAGTTTGAGCTTGACTCTAAACCAAGAGCTAGGAAGGTTTTAAGAGCTGGGCCAGGGGAAATCATAGACCACCTATGTTTTGACCCTACTCAAAGAAAAAGTAAACTGTTTCATATCTTTATGAAGGAAGTATTTTTTTTTTTTTTAGATTTTATTTATTTATTTGACAGAGAGAGAGATAGCAAGAGCAGGAACACAAGCAGGGGGAGTGGGAGAGGGAGAAACAGGCTTCCCGCTGAGGAGGGAGCCGGATGTGGGACTCGATCCCAGGACACTGGGATCATGACCTGAGCCGAAGGCAGACGCTTAACGACTGAGCCACCCAGGTGCCCCTCTTTATGAAGGAAGTAATTTACAACTTGGAATAAGGTGCAGCACGGGAATTAGGTTCCTACCCTTTTAGAGAGATTGGGAGATCTAGGAAATAGCTTTTAGAGAGTTTGGGAGATCGAGGAACTAGCTTTCTTGATAATTACGTTTCAAAGGGATAGCTCCCAGCTCCTTGAGAAAGAAAATCCTGGCTTTCAAAACTGGCAACAGGCTTTTAAAAAGATTTACATCTCCAAGGGGCAGATGTAGTCCCATTTGTTTATTTTTGCTTTTTTTTACTTGTACTTTTTTTAATACTTTTTTTTTTTTTTTAAGATTTTATTTATTCATTTATTTGAGAGAGTGAGAGAGAGAGAGAGCACATGAGAGGGGGGAGGGTTAGAGGGAGAAGCAGACTCCCTGCCGAGCAGGGAGCCCGATGCGGGACTCGATCCCGGGACTCCAGGATCATGACCCGAGCCGAAGGCAGTCGCTTAACCAACTGAGCCACCCAGGCGCCCCTTTACTTGTACTTTTGATGTCTTATCCAATAATAACAACTACAACAACAATAAAAATAATAATAAATCATTGCCAAGATGAAGGACAAGGAACGTATCCCGTATGTTTTTTTCTAGGAGTTTAATGTTTTCAGGTCTTAAATTTAAGTCTTCAATCCATTTTGAGTTAATTTTTGTGTATGGTGTACAGTAAGAGTCTAATTTCATGATTTTGCATGTGGATATCCAGTTTTCCCAATACCATTTATTGAAAAGACTACCCTTTCCCTATTGTATATTCTTGGTGCCCTTGTCAAAGATTAGTTGATCATATATGCATGGGTTCATTTCTGGGCTCTCTGTTGTGTTCCATTGGTCTATGTGTCTGTTTTTAATTCCAATACCATACTGTTTTGATTACTATAGCTTTGTGATATAGTTTGAAATCAGAAAGTGTGATGCCTCCAGCATTGTTCTTTCTCAAGATTGCTTTGGCTATTTGGTGTCTTTTGTACTTCTATACAAATTTTAAGATTGTTTTTCTGTGAAAAATGCCATTGAACTTTTGATAGATATCACATTGAATCTAAAAAAATGACTTTGGGACATATCAGATAAAGGGCTAGTATCCAAAATCTATAAACAATTTATTCTTTAAAGAATAAATTCTAAAGAACAAATAATCCAATCAAGAAATGGGCTGAAGACATGAACAGACGTTACTGCAAAGAAGACATCCAAATGGCCAACAGACACATGAAAAAGTGCTCAACATCGCTCGGCATCAGGGAGATCCAAATCAAAACCTCAATGAAATACCACCTCACAGCTGTCAGAATGGCTAAAATTAACAAGTCAGGAAATGACAGATGTTGGCGAACATGCAGAGAAAGGGGAACCCTCCTACACTGTTGGTGGGAATGCAAGCTGGTACAGCCACTCTGGAAAACAGTATGGAGGTTCCTCAAAAAGTTGAAAATAGAGCTACCGTATGACCCAGCAATTGCACTACTAGGTATTTACCCCAAAGATACAAATGTAGTGATCCGAAGGGCTATGCGCACCCCAATGTTTATAGCAGCAATGTTCACAGTAGCTAAACTATGGAAAGAGCCAAGATGTCCATCAACAGATGAATGGATAAAGAAGATGTGGTATATATATACAATAGAATTTTATGTAGCCATCAAAAAACAAACAAACAAACAAAACCCAAAATCTTGTCATTTGCGACAACATGGATGGAACTAGAGGGTGTTATGCTAAGTGAAATAAGTCAATCAGAGAAAGACATATATCATATGATCTCACTGATATGAGGAATTCTTAATCTCAGGAAACAAACTGAGGGTTGCTGGAGTGGTGGGGGGTGGGAGGGATGGGGTGGCTGGGTAATAGACATTGGGGAGGGTATGTGCTATGGTGAGCGCTGTGAATTGTGCAAGATTGTTGAATCACAGACCTGTACCTCTGAAACAAATAATACATTATAAGTTAAAAAAAAAAAAAAAGAAGATAGTAGGAAGGGAAAATGAAGGGGGGAAATCGGAGGGGGAGACGAACCATGAGAGACTATGGACTCTGAGAAACAAACTGAGGGTTCTAGAGGGGAGGGGGGAGGGGGAAGGGCTAGCCTGGTGATGGGTATTAAAGAGGGCATGTATTGAATGGAGCACTGGGTGTTATATGCAAACGATGAATCATGGAACACTACATCAAAAACTAATGATGTAATGTATGGTGATTAACATAATAAAATAAAATTTAAAAATAAAATAAAAATGACTTTGGGCTGTGTGGATATTTTAGTTAATTCTTCAAATCTAGGGGTGTGGAATTTCTTTCTATCTGTGTCTTCAATCTCTTCCCTTAGTGTTTTGTAGTTGTCAGAGAATAGATCTTTTGCTTCCTTGGTTAAATTTATTACTAAATATTTTCTTGCTTTTGGTGCTATTATAAGTAGGATTCTTTAAAATTTATTTTTTCAGATACTTTGTTGTTAGTTTATAGAAATTCAACTGATTTTTGTATGCTGATATTGTTATCTAGTTTTATTATGTAACAACATTCTCTGGATGGTCCTATCCTTCTATGGATGTTGGGAAGTCAATCCTTTTATTTCAGGTGATGGATATTGAATCACCTAACGAAATAATATCAAAATCAGGGGCACCTGGGTGGTGTTTGCCTTCAGCTCAGGTCATGATCCCAGGGTCCTGGAATTGAGCCCCACATCAGGCTCCCTGCTCAGTGGGGAATCTGTTTCTGTCTCCCCCTGTTGCTCCACCTTGCTTGTATGCACTTGCTCTTTCTCTCTTGCTGTCAAATAAATAAATAAAAATCTTTAAAAAATAATATCAAAATCATTTCCTTTTCCAAGTGATTATAGTAAGTATGAACCAGAATCTGACATATTCTGGAACATATATCTTAAATAGAGGCTTTTTTCTATGAGTGTTCTAGGAATATGTTATTACTGTTAAAAAGGATAGTCTCAATTTCTGTTAGTGTTATCATGTAAGGGCATGGTCCTTGAAGTGTCACAGTTATTTCTTTACAGTGAAGGAACACGTAATAATACTAAACTCAGCCTCCTGGAATGGAACTTAGGTGACATAGCAGAAAGATGAAACAACCCAGGGTTCTTGTTGACATCACTGACATTGAATGCAGCAATTTTGGAAGTGCCTTTCCCATGGGTTTCTTCTAAATGGAGATTTAAAAAAAAAAATGTTCTAAATGTTAAAGCCATCTCTAGTTGGGCTTTCTGTTGAATACAACCTAAAGAGTCCTAAGTAATACAAAGAATCAGAATTTAAGTTCTCATAAACTGCACCCCACAAGGATTACTAAAGTTTTTCCTTTAATATTAAAAATAATAAAAAATAAAGAAGGCAGTGTGGACATTTTTCAAAGGCAAGATAAAGCATATGCAAGAAAAAATATCTGTAATAATGCATACATCATGATAACCATTACTACCTCTAGTTGACTCGATTTGAGTAATTTAAAATTTTGGTCTCTGACAGTTCTTTGTTTGCATTTTGTAGAATAAGTATATGATATTTTTATATTTTTTAAACTTTATTTATTTTAAAATTATTTGAGAGAGAGACAGTGACAGCGAGAGAGAGCACAAGTGGGGAGGAGAGGGAGAATATGATATTTTTAAAGATCAGTTTTTAAAAAGTAATAAAAATATCAGTTGACCTATTAGTGAGCTGCATTCTAAAAGTTAATGATGAGATATCTGTTAACTTATAATGGTACCTCACAGGTGGTATAAATTTCTACATACATCTTGACCTCAATATTTAGCACAGCCCGGAATCATCAACCTTGATTAGTATTACCTCATCCTTTGAAAACTTCTTTAAAACTTGTCTGTTTTTTTCCAAACCTGTCATTAGAATGCCATTTTATGATTTCTACTTTTTTAAGATGAAGAAACACTCACAGAATGCAAGTATTTACTTAGCAAAATCATCTCATCGACTCTCAATAACATTTTGCAAACAACATTGTATTTTCCAAAATGAAGATAAAAATATATTTGTAATAGGTGCTGCCAATGCTCTCACAAAAGGAATAGTTTTCTTCCCAATTTTATCATTGTTTCTTGTGCAGCCTTCTGTTTAGTTATATTTTTAAACATATCTTTCAAAATACCATTCCTAACAAGCTTATATAAATTTAGCTTTCATTTAATTAACCTTTCTTCAATAAGAATTTTCACTCCAAGTTCTTTGTTTCTGTCTGTTCTGCATTATCTTCAATGTGAAATGGGAAAACATTCTGGAAATTTCTTTTGAATACAGAGAGCTGAATTTTAGATTTTATAGAAGTTGAAAATCTAGATTATGTCAATTACTGTCAAGGTCATACCAAAAATATATTTTAATATAGGATCTGGGCCTTGCTGGTGAGAACTACACAAGTTTGATACAGAAAAGAAGGACATAAGAACAGTCTTTCTCTGAACCCATCACCGATAGAAAGCAACATGTCCCTGTCCATAGATGAGCCCACACAGACTATGCAAATGTAGACAGGGCAAGACACCATAATCAGATGCAGTAGGTGGAAACAAATACGCTTGAAAAGTGTGAATTTATTTAAACGACAGCTCAAGAAGTTACACTTTTTAGAAAAGTGCATATTTTAAAAAATCCCTTCAAGACAAACCAATTACCATATGCTGTGAGGTTTGAATTCATCCTAAAATGAAAATGTGTTAAAATCTGTCAATTACTTTTTTTTTTTTTTTTTTACTGGTAATCCTTTAGAGCATTTCCTTTTGGATTCTATCAGTTAAGTGTTAGGTCCCCCCCCCCTTTTTTTTTTTTTTAATTTTGTGAACTAAACTAGCTTAGAGTAGTTAAATAACATGGGCAGCATGGGATAGAAAAATTAACCTCCCCCTTCCCCCCCCCACAAATTTTAGGTTCCAGTGCTTACAATTAGTGCTTTTAAGCACAGAAGTCATTTTAAAAATTCAACCCATATCAATTTATGTTTAATTGGTGTGTACTGTGAGATGATACATTAGTTTATCATTGTTGCTTTAATAAATTTCCATAAACTTAATGGCTAAAACAACACTAATTTATTGCCTTAGAGTTCTGTAGGTTAGAAGTCCAGAATTCATCTTACAACACTAAAATCTAACTGTCAGCAGGGCTGTGTTCAATCTAGAGGCTTTGGGGAAAATGTCTTTTTCTTGCCTTTTCCAGAGGCTGGTGCCTTTCTTGACTCGTGACCTCACATCACTGAACTCAGCTTCTACCTTGAAGTCAGCACAACCCTCTTGACTCTGTTCTTCCTTCTTCCTCTTATATTGACCCTTGTAATTAGGCTGGGTCTACCCAGATAAACCAGGATGATCTCAACATCTCATGCTTTTTAATCAAAACACATCTGCAATGCCCCATTTGCTATGTAAAGTAACATATTCACAGGTTCCAGTGATAACAACATAGATAGGGGGATGGGACATTATTCTGCTGACCACAGGTGATCTCTGTGACTCAACATCAAATGCCCAAAGAGTTCCCTCCTTTTTAATCCTAGAATATCTCCTTTTCTCAGATAAAATATTTCATCATTCCATGAATTCTAGATTTCACATTTATAAAATATATAAAATGATTTAAATATTCTTGTGTAAAAATTATCCTAAATATTGCAAGTGACTAAATAAAATACTTTAGGTAAAATACTTTAGGTAATTTTGAAGCTATGCATAGAATTTACATATTAAAAGAATATCTTTCAATAGAAAGTCTGTGAGATCCTAAAAAATGTTGCTAATAAAATAAACTCTCCCTAGGTTTATGAAGTTATTTATCTAGGAAAGAGTTAGATAGTAATAATGATAAGCAATTCAGCTTTCATACACACACATATTTATTTCATGTCTTTTTTTCCTTTATGGAAAATTTATGTTCTTCATACAAAAGTTTAAAATTATAGGGGAGAATTACAGCCTCTACCTTAAAGACAAGGATGGGGATGTTGAGGTATAGTACATGTGGCAAGAGATGGACTTTAGTATGTTGTTTATTTAAATGTCTATGATCTCTAGCATATGTTTAATTACTGTTATTCTTTATTTTTAAAGAACAGAGTAAATTTAATTTTGGATTGGTAATTTCTGCTGAAAGGCTTAAATGAAGATAGCCAGGAAAAAAGCAAACACACACACGCACAGAATAATAAACCACCAAAACATCAAAATGAATACCACTACTTGTTCCAGCAAATATCGCATCAAAATAAGAAGATAAGGTGCAAAACACACATGGTTTTCTCAGGGATACAACTGCCCATCCAGAACTCGTAGTGATTCAACATGGTCTGTGCTCAAAAACCAGATTTATCTGAACCAGGACTGGAAACTTTCTTGGAAAACATTTAAAAAGATTGGCTAGCCAAATTGCAATGAGAGAAATAGTATTACATGGAGTCTCTTGGATATTTAAATTGAAAACATATTTAGAGACCTCTACTGATATTACAAAAATCCTACTATTTCACATTTCAACATTAATGAAATTGTACCTCTGTGTTCTAAGTGTACAGATTTTCCTAATGTCATTTAGAGAGATGAAATGTCAGAATACCCAGTATAATAAAAATTGTAAAGATACACTTATTGGATAAATCAGAAGCTGGTTTTTGAAAAGATGAATATTTTGTGCAAAACTTTGGTGAACCAATGGAAAAAAGATTGAAGTTACAAATTAGAAAATACTAAAAAAATAAGGAAAAGGCTTTTTTATATCCTAATATATGGTGAAACATAAGATGGATCCTCATTAATATCAGCATTGAATCAAAGTCCTAGCAATTGTAATTAATAATAGGAGCTTGAAATGAACAGGAATACAAGCAAAAATGTACATAAACTATCTTCCCTTTTTACTGTAGAATAAAAAGGGAATAAAAAACCAGTGTCACTGTATCTTCAAAGATCTGATGAGAAGTTATGGATAATGTTTTGTGTTCAAAGGTACTTTTTACTCATTCTGTGTTTTGGAACATGTCCATCATTCCATTAAATTGTTTATTTTTGTATAATACTTTAAATGATCTTGGTAAAGCTGCAAGATTGTTTTTTATTTCAATTACATTTTTTTTATCAAAATGATGGCTACAAATGACATATCTGAAATTCTGCTTAAGAAGAGCATTTTGCTGACAGTAAGAAAGACCAACTGGCATTATTCACACTGAAAACTTGAATTTAAAATTTTTTTCCTCTATGTGATGGATAAATGCTTTGAAATTGAACGTCCGATGCACTACTAGATTTGATGTTACTGTAGGTAGTCAAAGGACAGAACAATTTAATGAATAATTAATTTTTTAAAAAAATTAAAATGATCTAATAACTATATTATATATATTCTTATAATTGTATGCATGTTTCTTTAATTAGAAGCAAGTGTATAGAACAGAAAATTAATACTGAAAAACATGTACAGACCATTATGATAAAATATATTTAATCAATTAAGTAATATTTATAGCTGATTTTGTTTGATTTAATCTTGAAGAAAATATGATTAGCCACAAATTTAAAAGATGGCACATAATTTTTCAATTCAGAAGTATAATGAGCTAGTTTCTAAGTTCCTTCTAAGTATAATTTAGACACTTTACAGTGCACAATAAAGATTTCAAGTGATCTGAACAATGCAGAGTAGATTAGTGTTATAGTAAAAACAAGTCACAAAATATAGCAATTAAAGCCACCGTTGAGAGGTTCTTCTGTGTTTCCTTAATCCAGCTCAGGTCCTAAAACTAGACTATTATAGAGAAATTCATTATATTTTGACATCCAGAGAAAGGAGTGTCACAAAGTGTTTTTTTTTTTTTTTTCCTTAGTGCAATACTTTTACATTCCTGGAACCCCATCCTGTCTTTTGTATTTGAATGTTTTTAACATGTAGCCCTATTGATATTGCAGTTGTATATGCAATAAATCCTTGTTTCATATATCTCATCAATATATTTTTAAAATAAGATATAAATGTGTTATATACAACTTCCACACTTAATATCACATCAGTGAAATATAATACAAAATGCATTAATTAAAATTGTCAGCCTTAAGTCTACTCTTTCCTAGATTTTACTAAAATGTTGTAGAATAACTGCTGGTTGACAGATCAATTATCATCTCCCTTTCTTCCTTATTAACAAGCAAATGATATAAATTGGTGAAATTTATGTGCAAACAAACAGGGAATATTTTGTGAGTGGTCCAAACCACTTATGACATTTTTTTTTTTAATTCCTCTGTGCTAATGAGTAGTCTAGCTATGAGTGCATTATTATTTTTTAAAGTAAAGTAGGACTTCTTTGGGGTCTTCAATACAGAAATTTTCATTGTGACAAAGGACAGGAGTTATAAGAAAAGCACTTTTCCTGCTCCCTTCCTCTCTGCTTTGGGGACTCTCCACCCAGGACATAAACCCTGTATTTATGATAACTAACTCAGAATCATAGAGAGAAATCCTTAGAAATAAGTTTAATTCCCCAACTACACAAAGTAGGGGAGAAGAAGGGCTGTACCCAAGAACAGCAACCACAGACCCTTTGACTACTGACTACAGACATACCTCATTTTATTGCACTTTGCTTTATTATGCTTTGCAGATACTTAATTTTTTACAAATTGAATGTTTGTGGCAACCCTGTATGGAGCAAGTATATTGGTGCCGTATTTCTAATAGCATTTGCTCACTTTGTTTCTCTGTGTCACATTTTGGTAATTCTTGCAATATTTCCAACTATTTCATTATTATTTATGTTATGATAATTTGTGAACAGTGATCATTCATATTACTATTGTAATTGTTTTGGGGCATCTCAAACCATGCCCATCACTTAAGTAATGAATGTTGTGTGTGTTTGAACTGTTTTACTGACCAGCTATTCCCCATTTCTCCCTACTCCTCTGGCTTCCTATTTGCTATTCCCTACCTCTCCCTCCTCCTATTGCTCCTATCCAATTATAATAATATTGATATTAAGCCAATTAATAATCCTAAAATGGCTTTTAAGTGTTCAAGCAAAAGAACAATTCACACGTCTTTCACTTCAAATCAAAAGCTAGATATGATTAAGCTTAGTGAGGGAAGAATGTGTAAAGCTGAGGTAGGCCAAAAGCTAGGTCTCTTGGGTTGGTTAACCAAATTGTGAATGCAAAGGAAAAGTTCTTGAAGGAAATTGAAAATGCTACTCCAGTGAATGCACAATGATAAGAAACCAAAATAACCTTATTGCTGATAAGGAGAAAGTTTTTTGTGGTCTGGATAGAAGGTCAAACCAGCCACAACTTTCCATTAAGCCAAAACCTGATCCAGAGCGAGGCCTTAACTCTCTTCACCTCTATGAAGGCTAAGGGAGGTAAGGAATAAAAGTTTGATGGGGTGACTGGGTGATGGACACTGGGGAGGGTGTGTGCTCTGGTAAGCGCTGTGAATTGTGCAAGACTGTTGAATCTCAGATCTGTACCTCTGAAACAAATAATGCAATATATGTTAAGAGAAAAAAGAAGAAGAAGAAGGTAGCGGGAGGGGAAGAATGAAGCGGGGGAAATTGGAGGGGTAGACGAACCATGAGAGACGATAGACTCTGCAAAACAAACTGAGGGCTCTAGAGGGGAGGGGGGTGGGAGGATGGGTTAGCCTGGTGGTGGGTATTGAGGAGGGCACATTCTGCATGGAGCACTGGGTGTTGTGCACAAACAATGAATCATGGAACACTTCATCTAAAACTAATGATATAATGTATGGGGATTAACATAAGAATAAAAAAAAAAAAGTTTGAAGCTAACAGAGGTTGGTTCAAGAGGTTTAAGGAAAGAAGCTGTCTCCGTAACATAAAAGTGCAACGTGAAGCATCAGATGCTGATGAAGAAGCTGCAGCAACTTATTCAGAATATCTAGCTCAGATAGTTAATGAAAGTAGATAAACTAAACAGATGTTCAAAGGAGACAAAACAGCCTTCCTGTGGAAGAAGATACCATCTAAGACTTAGAAAGCTAGAGAAGAGTAGTCAATGCCTGACTTCAAAACTTAAAGGGACAGACTGACTCTCTTGTGAGGGGCTAATGCAGCTGGTGACTCCCGGTTGAAGCCAATGCTCGTTAACCATCCTGCGACTCCTATGGCCCTTAAGAATTATAGTAAATCTACCCTGTCTGTGCTATCTAAATGGAACAACAAAACCTGTATGACAGCACATCTGTTTCCAACATGATGGTTTACTGAATATTTTAGGCACACTGTTGAGACTCACTGCTCAGAAAAAAAAAAAGGAAAAGACTCCTTTCAAAATATTAATGTTCACTGACAATGCACCTGGTCATCCAAGAGCTCTGAAGGAAATGTATAACAAGACTAATGTTTTCATGCCTGCCAACATAACATCCATTCTGCAGCCCATGGACCAAGGAGTAATTTTGCCTTTCAAGTCCTATTATTTAAGAAATGCATTTTGCAAGGCTATAGCTGCCATTGGTAGTGATTCTTCTGATGGATGTGGGCAAAGTAAATTGAAAGCCTTTTGGAAAGGATTCACCATTCTAAATACCATTAAGAATATCTGTGATTCATGGGAAGAGGTCAAAGTATCAACATTAATAGGAGTTTGGAAAAAGTTGATTTCAGCCCCCCTGGATGACTTCGAACAATTCAAAACGTCATTGGAGGAAGTAACTCCGGATGTGGTGGAAATAGCAAGAGAAATAGAATTAGAAGTAGAGCCTGAAGATATGACCCAATTGCTGCACTTTCATGATAACATTTTAATGGATGAGGCGTTCCTTCTTATAGATGAGCAAAGCAAGTGGTTTCTTGAGATGGAATCTACTTTTGGTAAAGATGCTGTGAAGAATGTTGAAATGGCAACAAAAGATTTGGAATATTTCATAAACTTAGATGATAAAGCAGCAGCAGGGTTTGAGAGGATTGACTCCAATTTTGAAAGTTCTACTGTGGATAAAATGCTGTCAATATTACATGCTACAGAGAAATTGTTCGTGAAAGGAAGAGTCGGTCAATGCAGCAAAGTTCACTGTTGTGTTATTTTAAAAAATTGCCACAGCCACCCCAGCCTTCAGCAACCACCACCCTGATCAGTCAGCAGCCATCAACATCAAGGCATGAACTTCCACCAGCAAAATGATTACAACTCACTGGAAGCTGAGATATGGTTTGCATTTTTTAGCAATGAAGTGTTTTTTAATTAGGGTCTATAATTTTTTTTAAACATAGTGCTATTGCACACTTCACCGACTACAGTATAGTATAAACATAACTTTTATATGCACCAAGAAACCAGAAAATTCATTTGACTTAACTTTATTGCGATATTTCCTTTGTTGCGGTGGCCTGGAACTGAATCCACAATATCTCCAGGTATGCCTATTCTCATTAGGGGTTAACAAAACCCAAAACACATACAGTAAATTTTCTTAGGGTATAAGCTAATCTTCGTCATAGTTTCTGTTACTGTAGCTAACAATATTCCTTTATCATGTAACTTTTATTTATTCCATTTACTTATTTGCCTTGATCTTTTATTTTTCCTGTAACATAATGGACTTGATTTTAAGTTACATAAACCTAAAAAAGAATCATCTTATTTATATTTTAGCTACTCCTAATTAATGTACATGTTTTATGAAAAGTAGAAGATAGCAGTTTAGAAAGAAAATAAAATAGTACTCTTGTTAACATTCTGTTATGTATCTTTCATCTCATTTCCTGACATACACATATACACATATATACATAAATGGCAGAAATATAGTCACCTGCTAAGTCATGTAGTTTTGTTACTTAGTTTTTATAATAATTTTGTTTCTTAAAGCAGTTTTAGGTTCACAACAAAATTAAGCAGAAGGTACAGAGATTTCCCATATACTTATTGTCTCCACACATGCATAGCAACCCCCCCCCCCCAAATGGCATCTCATGGCACAGTGGTATCTTTACCACAACTGAGATTATACCACATTGATGATCACACTACATCGTTATCTAAAGTCTATAGTTTACATTAAGGTTCATTTCTTTTTTTTTAAAGATTTTATTTATTTATTTATTTGAGAGAGAGAATGAGAGAGAGAGAGCACATGAGAGGGGAGAGGGTCAGAGGGAGAAGCAGACTCCCTGCTGAGCAGGGAGCCCGATGCGGGACTCGATCCCAGGACTCCAGGATCATGACCTGAGCCGAAGGCAGTCGCTTAACCAACTGAGCCGCCCAGGCGTCCCTTAAGGTTCATTTCTAATGTGTTGTACATTCTGTGGATTTTTAAAAATGTATAATTACATGTATCCACCATTATAGTATCATTTATAATAGTTTCACTGCCTTAAAAATCCTGTGTTCTGTTTGTTCATTCCTCCTTCCCTCCCCTGAACCACTGACCACCAGTGATTTTTTTTTTTTATTGTGTCCATAGTTTTCCATTTCCCAAAGTGTCATATAATTGGAATCATTCAGTATGTGGCCTTTTCAGATTGACTTCTTTCACTCAGTAATATGCATTTAAGTTTCCTCTATGTCCTTTCATGATTTGATAGCTTATATCTTTTTAGCACTGAATAATATTCCACAGTCTGGATGTACCACAGTTTATTTATCCATTCACATACCAAAAGACATCATTATTTCTTCCAAGTTTTGGCAATTATGAACAAAGCTTTTACAAACATTCTTGTGCATATTTTTAGGCAGACATAAGCTTTCAATTCATTTGGGTAAGTACTAAGTTGTGTGATTGCTGGGTCATATGGTAAGAGTCAGCTTAATTTTATAAGAAACTTCCAAACTGTCTTCCAAAGCTGCTCTATCAGTTTGCATTCCCACCAGCAATGTATGAGAGTCCCTGCTGCTCCCCTTCATTGTTAGCATTTGGTGTTGTCAGAGTTCTAGATTTTATTCATCCTAATGGGTGTAGTGGTATCTCATTTTTGTTTTAATATGCAATTCCCTAATGACATATGAAATGGAACATTATATTATATGTTTATTTTCCAACTTTATATATTCTTTGGTGAATTGCCTATTCAGTATTTTTGCCCATTTTAATTGAGTGATTTATTGTCTTATTGTTGAGTTTTAACAGTTCTTTTTATGTTTTGGATTACTGTTCTTATTAGATTAGTCTTTTGCAAATATTTTCTCCCAGTCTCTGGCTTATCGTCTCATTCCATTGACATTCTTTTTTGAAGAATGTAAGTTTTTCATTTTGGTGAAGTCCAGGTATTGATTCTTTTTTTGGATGGACTATGCCTTTGGTGTTATATCTAAAAGTCACCCAAGGAGATTTTATTTATTTATTTGCAAGAGATAGAGTGAGCACGAAGGGGGGAAGGGGCAGAGGGAGAAGCAGGCTCCCCACTAAGCAGGGAGCACAATGCAGAGCTTGGTCCCAGGACCCTGGAATCATGACCTAAGCAGAAGGCAGATGCCTAACCAACTAAGCCACCCAGACACCGCTAAACCCAAGGTCATTTAGATTTTCTCCTATGTTATCTTTTATGAGATTTATAGTTTTGCATTTTAAATGTAGGACTTTTATCAATTTTGAGTTGATTTTTATAAAGGATGTACAGTCTGTGTCTAGATTCATTTTTTATTTTTGTTTGTGGATATCCAGTCTAGTACCATTTATTGAAAAGACTATCTTCTCTCCATTGTATTACCTTTGGTTCTTTATCAAATGTCAGTTTGACTATATGTGCATCTGTTTCTGGGCTCTATTAACCTATTTTTTTTATTAATTTCTATTGATTGCCTAACATTTCCAAAATTATTAGACTTTTCATTTGTTTTTCATCTTCGCTTTTATAAATGATAGTATCACAGCATATATTGTATGACATACTTATTGCATCTAAAATTAAAATGAAATTTTATAATATAAATTTTACACATTTATTTCTATGTTTTTGTGTTTTAAACTTTTACAAAATGCATAGCTCTTTCACTTATTTCTGTTACTGAACAATATACACCAATGTACAGTTAAAATGCCATTAATTAAACTTTTTTGTGACAAGAATAGCACACAACTGATTTGTTGGTTATATATTAACTCTATTCCAAATTTATCATTTGGGACAAAATTCTAAAGAAAATTAGATGTATGGAGTTTATAATTGTCCATATGTTCATTTTTTCTAAAAAAACAAATAAGCTCAAGAAATCCTTGTGTATTAAGAATAAAACAATGCATTTTTATTGTAACAAAGGAAAATTGGGGCAGATGGAATGATGTTGTAAAAAAAACGCTTAAGAAATGAGTTTTCAGATTAATCACACTTTTATTCCTCTCCAAATTTTTAACCCATTCATGTATTCTCAAGTTTACAATAAATAAACACACAATTAAAAAAGAAAAACAAGTATCATGACTTTCATTTGCCCTTTCTTTTTTTTTTAAATATTATTTATTTGAGAGAGCGAGAATGAGAGAGAGTACATGAGAGGGGGGAGGCTCAGAGGGAGAAGCAGGCTCCTCACTGAGCAAGGAGCCCAATGCGGAACTCAATCCTGGGACTCCAGGATCATGACCTGAGCCGAAGGCAGTCACTTAACCAACTGAGCCACCCAGGCGCCCCTGCCCTTTCTTTAGAAAATTATAACAATTTTCTAGTAAAGGAAGGGAAAATCAATTTTTTAAATGATGATGATGATAATTTTATAGATACTGGAATAGGTTCAGCAAGATTAACTTGTCCATTGACAAGTTGCTTATAATGCTTTCTGAAGCTCAGTTTCCTTATGGATAAAATGTGTTTGTTTATGAGTAATAATGGGGCACCTGGATAGCTCAGTTTTAAGTGTCTGACTCGATTTCGGCGCAGGTCATGATGTCAGGATGGTGAGCTTGAGCCCCTGTCATGCTCTGTGCAGGGCATGGAGCCTGCTTAAGTTTCTCTCTCTCCCTCTCCCTTTGCCCATCTCCCCCCACTCGTGTCCACTCTTGCTCTCTCTCTCAAAAAAAAAAGATTAATAATAATCGCATAGTTTTGGCAATAAATTATAAAAAATAAATGTACATTAAAATATTTTTTCAACTTCTTCCATTGGTGATCTTCAATATATGCTTTGCTCCACCAGTTAAGATATAACTTAAGAATACATTATCACTTAGGATTCTTTCCATCTAGCTAGCTAGCTAGCTGGCTTTGTGTATGTTACAGGGATTTGATCTTTTTTTTTTTTTAAGATTTTATTTATTTATTCATGAGAGATAGAGAGAGAGAGGCAGAGGCTCCGCGGGGAGCCCGATGCGGGACTCAATCCCAGGGCCCCGGGATCATGACCTGAGCCGAAGGCAGACGCTTAACCGACTGAGCCACCCAGGCGTCCCCAGGGATTTGATCTTATGTAATTGTCAGAGCCAGCTAAGTATTTTGGTTAAGCAGTCTCTGTATGGCTTTTTTCTTTGCATGTGATGCTACAGTTGAAGTCTACAGAAATGGGGAAGGGAAGATGGTATAAGATAAAGGAGAACAAGAACAAAACTAAAATTTATAGCACAAGCTGGGGCCCATGATGATGGATTGAAACCCATGTCAGTTTTGTAGCCTTTTATCTTGTTGCTACAAGTAGCTTGCAGAAGCTGGGCCCTTCATAACAAACAGCTAAACACATTCACCTCGCATATATGTAGAAAAGTTCCAAGGAGGATCCATGGGAAAGTGAAACAGTTGTAGGGTCAGACCCTACCTCTTGCCAATGTTGTGAACAATCATATCTTCACCAAAATGTGAGAGCTTAAAAATTGCCGCTTCACCTGTGCCCTCCAAGTCAAGAACAAGAATCTCTCCTGTGGTCTATCCTAACCAGAAACACATGAAAGGGAATTCTTGGAAGTGCAGTCTAATCTAGCCAGGTTGGCAGATTAAAAAGCATAGGAGTGCCAACTTGGCAGTTACACCATATATCTCCTTAAAACATACTTCATTTTGAAATAGAAAAGATAATAAATCACGCTTCTACCTAACATCATGCAACTCTCCCAGTAACTGAAAATACAGCGACATTTCCTAGAAGAGGCTGCTTGCCCTCTTTTTGTCTTTGTGTGATGTTCATTCTTTTCCTAGCTCCCTTTTGATATCATGTAATTTAAATACTGAGAAATGAAATTAATTATAATTAATACATCTCATGTTAGATGACAAGGATATGAAAAAAGAGGAAGAAAACATACTTAACATATGTACAAACACTCATATCAAAATTAGAATGAAAAACTCACAGTTATTACAGTCCTCATTTACACACATGGTCTCATGAAAATAGCTCATATATACAGAGCAAAAATTATTAAGATGGAAATTTAAAAAATATTTGCATAGAATTTATTTTACAGCTTTATTGATGTATAGCTGATATATAAAAAATATACATTTAATGTATACAATTTGATGATTTTTGACATGTGCATACACCTGTTAATAATATCACCACAGTCAAGGTAATAAACATATCCATTAGCTCAAGAAGTTTCCTTTTGAACTAGTTATATGTGAAAACTCTTGAAAACATTTTGATCAGATGGGACATATGCTTGGCTGTCTTCAGTTTTTGGGAATCATAGCATATCTCTGCCTTTAGTACTTTATTTTCATTTCTGAATAATGATCCAAAAATATTGATTTGTCTCTGAATAACTAATTACTGGAAGTTGATTCTTCATCTAAATGGGAAATTTTCACAAGATTATACCTTATTTCAAGCTGGCATTTTTTTTTCCTGAAGTCTCTATTTTTTTTAACAAAAATCAATGAAAAATAAATATTTATTCAAGATGGATTTACTTCATTGCAAATCAAATTGCAGTATAACTACTCTAACGAAGCCAGCCTATTTTTATTTGATTAGGAAATGAAATTATCTTAGATAATCCATGTTGTGACAATAATTATTCAATTTCTATAAGTAACAACTATACATGGAAACAATAGCAACTAAATACGGTCATGGCTACTGTTGTGTCCTCCAGCCCTAAGGGGGGGAAAAGAAAAGATATTTTCTATTTCCTTATATCAGTCACATATCATCTAGGCAAGGACACTGGTTTGGTGCATGCCACATGTTCACTGGGGAACAATTTTTGTGCTGAGATGAAGGACAATGGCCAGGTTTGAGTCATGTGCATTGATTTGGCCAGGATGACAGTATTTTTACTAACTGGAGAAAATTTCTCAAAAACATAGTGGAAAGTTGGCCTGCTGATCAGACAGAACAATAGACGCACACTTAATGTGCATCTACGTTAAAGAGGTTCTTAAAAATCTTATTCAAATTCTGGTTCATACTGTAATTTCCCAGAAAATATCCTTAATGTTCTGGGAAGATTTTCATATAGCTAAGCTAAAATCAATAGATGAACAGTGACAAAATTAATCTAAAATGACATTGAAAAACATATATTTCTAGCAGTCTTATTTTCTTGAAAATTGTTTTAAGCCACATTTTTTTCTCTACCTATCTTTATATGTACACACCATTATGCTGTAAGAAACTACAATACTTAAAAAAAGGACTTTATTACATTTTTGCATTATGACAAAAATCAAAGAAAGCTCACACATTACCCTCTCGTGAAATTTGCTTCTCAGGCAATATTTTAAGGTTTGCACCTTTTTTTTTTTTTCTTGATATGCTTGCAGCAATCATTTAGTTTGAATATCTGTATCGAATAACAGAAGATACTATAAAGCAGATTGTATTTTTCACACTTTTGGCTAAATATATGTATGAATATCTTACTTCTTCCTAAAATAAATCCCATCCTTTGCCAGTATCGTTAAAATTCTATAGTGTATTACTGTTTCATGGCAATGAAGTTCATTTCAAGATTAACTACTGCATTTAAAACACTAGAAAAAGTCATGAAAAATTTAATGCAGCCTTAAATTTTGAGCACATTTCTATAAATGAACATGGTTAAGAGCACCCTGCACTTAGAAGCTTACGACACATCTTTCGTTATTTTAAAGACATCAAAATGTATTTAGATCAGTGTGTTTTATTGTTTTAAACGTAAGCCTATTAAACAAGGGAGGATAAGCTAACCTTAGTTCATTTGCTGTTCTAAAGTCTTCTAAAAGTTACCACTATCACTAATTATTGTTGAAGCATCATTACAAACCTTTCTGTCACCTCTTATATGTTTCCCTAAGGGAGACACTGTAAGCAATGATCCATAAAAGCAGATTTAAAAGTGGTGTCAACAACAGTGTATAAACCACTATAGTCATATTTTCACAGTAAAGGCATTGAAATAAACCAGATGGTCTCTTTTCCATTCCTGAAGGTTAAATTGAGTGCATATTTACTTTCTCTTTAATTATAACCTTCATTGTTCAGGAAAACTTTTAACTGAAAGGCATTGCACATAATTTACATATAATTTGTCAGGTCAATGCATAAATTGAAAAAAAAAAGGTAGTCTAGTATTTGGATAACAAATAGCATTAGGCATTGCATCTGACTCATAATTTTATATATATATATATATATATATATATATATATATATATATAGTTGTTGTTGTTGATGTAAAAGTTGTGTATAACTTTTTTCCTTAGCTATATTTTGTGCAGAAAATCTTGTATCACTTGCTTCTGATAGTTACATACCTTCTTGAAGCCCTATTTATAAAACATATGTAATATTTAAGAGTTGTTTAAAAGTATACAAAATGTACAGTTACTAAAACAGCTAATTTTTCCTTTTCTCTCCCTTTGAAAGGAAGGGGCTTCCGTTGTTCTTACATGGCTAGAACCATAATAAATGATGTACCAGTAATTTGTAACATAAGTGTTGCAGTACGTTAGTAACAGTCTTACAGCCTTGTTTTCCAAAGTTCATTTCATTTTGATCAGTTCAGTATATTGCATTAATTGTTTTAGGTATTTTCATTATATGAAATCTACCACGTGTCAGAGAAGATTTAATCTAAGTGTTGAACTGCTAGCAGAACTTGTACATTTATAGTAATTCAGAATTAGTAAGGATAACAGTTCAAGAGTGTTTAGTTTTATATTGAGGTGACCAGGTTGGAATAAAGTGGTATTAAAAGCAAAAAATAATAATAATAATAAAATAAAATAAAATATTTTTTAAAACACAGAATTTCCCTGAGTATCAAATATGGTGATATGCATTAACCACGCATATTAGATCATACTCAAAAGAGCCCCAACTTTTAAAAATTGATTAATGAAAAGTAGGAAATTTAAAGCTGAACATAACCCGCAAATTGGATTGGTCATTAGTACACCCTTTTGTTTAACTACAGAATAAAGGATATATTAGCTACTGAATGCTAAATATTGGAAATCTCCATTAAGCCTAATATTGTCCTATGGTATGTTTCTCTTATCAAAATCAATATGATAAAGGAAAGCACTGATATTTACTGAGCAGTCCCATGATGTATACACAATGTAATGTTTGTTTCCTTGATTTTATAGATCAGGAAATAAGAATTGAGAAAGTTTGTATTTTGCCCCAAATCACTAATCCTTCTACCCATTACCATATTTAGAGAATAACCTCAATTATTAGATGTCAAAAACATTTTTGTAAAAGTTAAACAAATATGACAATACAACTAGACAACATCTGTGTAAGCAAGATGCCTGGTACAGTGTGGGAAGCAAAACAGGCAACCCAGTGCATTCACAGAGGGTGACACTTGAGTTCACTCCCATCTGTAATTGTAATGTTTAAGTTTCCTGCAGAAGTGGGAATCTGACTGGCAGAGGGGGAAACTACTCAGAAGAGGATGTAATTTGTGAATCCTTCTCAAAATGGAGAATCTCTCAAAGGCTTCCTCTGGAAATTGAAAAATTTGTGTGTGTGTGTGTGTGTGTGTGTGTGTTGGGAATGAGGTACATTCTCACTCACTGTGTTCATTAAAAGGAATTCCAGCTCAACTAGCCAAGGCTGTTTGTATTAAAATTCTTTCAATTGTCTCTTCCCCTAATGAGGTTAAGATGATAGAAAGCCATAGAATGCTAGATGAGGCCTCTGGTCAACAAAAACTAAAAGTGAAAAAAAAAAAAAAAAAAGAGAAGAAGGAGAGGAAGAAGGAGGAGGGGAAGAGGAAGAAGAATATGAGACTTCCCATATGATGAAATGGAAAAATGTGTCACTGTAAATAGAAAGCATGTAAACTCAGAGGGAAGGATTTTTGAAGTTTATAATGTATATGAAAAAATACTACAAGAATTATTTGTTTATCACAACAAATTTCCAAACCTTGAAGTATAAAGCAAGCTATTCTAGGAATAAACACATGTCAATCATGAGAAAAAAAATGAGATAAGTATTAATATTCATGACTCCAAATATAAAGATATAAAAATATTAATATAAATATTTTTAGATGAAAAATGGGCATTGTTGTTAATGGTCTAAATAAGAATATTGTTCTGTGCAGACTCTTAATTTAAATTAAATCCCATGAGTTTTATTTTTGTAAGTAAACTGAGAATAACTAGAGGAATGGAAAGTTATTCAAAGAAGATTGCCATGGATCGAAATGTGCCCCCCCCCATTCATGTGTTGAAGCCCTAACTCTCAATATCACTGTATTTTGAAACAGAATCTTTAGGAGGTAATTAAGTTTAAATGGGGGCATAAGAGTGCGGCCCTAATCTGATGGTATTTTGTGGCTTTATAAAAGCTTTATAAAAAGAGGAAGAGAGGAATACAAGAAAGTGACCATGTGCAGGCAGGGAAAGAGACCTCACCAGAACTGAACTCTGCCAGAACCTTAATTTTAGACTTTTCAGCCTCCAGAATTGTGAGAAAAAGAACTGTTTTTTAAGCTACACAGTCTGTGGCATTTTGATATGGCAGCTAATTCAGACTAATACGAAGAGAAAATTGAATTCAGTTCAACAAATGTTTATTAACTTATTGTATGTAAGACATTTTATGAAGTGCTACGACACTTAACACTCATTATTCTTCATTAAATAAGTAAAAACATATTATACAATTATACCTTACCTTACTAAAGAAAAGGACAGTTAAAATAATAGAAACCTATATAAACATATATGTATACAAGCCCATAAACATGTATAAATATCTATTACAGGCATGCATGAAAATGTGTGTGTATCTGTGTGTGTAGAGAGAAAGTGAGAGAGAGAGAGATTGGGACTCATGGGGCAGATGCGAATACACATTATTAAAGAATTATATTATCATCTTATTAGTACCTCTGCTAACAATAACATTCATATTTCAGTAAACAATAAATTAATAGTAATTGACTAGTTTTCCTGTTTTTCATAGTGGTGCCTCATAAAATTCAGGCCTTTTTAAAATGGAGTCCATAAGTAAGAAGAATCCAGATGCAAAATATCAGTGTTCTTTAGCAAGAAAGTACTGAGTCCTAAGTGTACTATAAATAGTACTGAACTCCCAAATCACAGTGAAATGAAACACTGCTAGAGTGGAAACACTGTGTCTCAAGCAGCACCGCAGCAAGTTTCTTTTGTTCGACTCAACCAACGACTTAACCAACTAAGTTCGCAAATACGGGCTCTTCCTTCTTAACCAAAAAGAAAACAGAGGAATGAGGCAATTTCCTGGGTGATTATCACAGCTCAATGCTTCACTTTTCTACAGGGCTCTCTGTCAATTATTCTTATTTAATGGAAGTAGAGATTTTGGAAATGAACATATTTGAGTGACAGTAATTTTTCTAAAAATTGCTGAAGAAAAGTGAACCTTAAGTAAAAAAAATCGTATCAACTTCATGAGACCAGAGCAGAGCTATTGCCTTTTCTGAGGTAATAGAAACGCTACCATTCAAACAGGGCTTTAAATCCAAAAGTAGCTGTATTTTCCAAGTTGCCAGTAATGACAGTCATTCTGTAATGAGAATTTACGTAGAGTAACATAACATTTATTTATACATATACTTTTCTTTTCAGTAAATTTATAAAATGTGGCCACATGATAGACCGTGATGATGCATTGATACACGGGTAGAGGAGGTATCTGTTTGCTTTGAGTAAGAATTGGGGAGAAAACAATATTAAATATATATAATCTATAGATAGACCTATAGATAGATGATAGATCTTCAGAAATGATAAATGCTATCCTAAAATCACATGAAATGACATAGGAAAAATGAATAGGGAAGCTTATCTAAAGAGGTGATTTTTAAGGTAAAACCTGAATGAAAAATGGAGCCACTTGTATTAAAATGTGGAGAAACATTCCAGAAATCAGAACAGAAAAAACAAAGTCATGAGGCACAAGCGTTTTGAGTGGGGGTTGGTAAACTTTTTCTGTGAGAGGGTTAGTAAATAGTTTCGGCTTTAAGGGTAACATATGGTCTCTGTCATATATTCTGGTTTCATTTAAAACTCTTTTCAAATCTAAAAACTATTAACTTGTGGGGCTGTCCAAAAACAGCCCTTAGGTTGGATTTATCTCACAGGTCATGGTTTGCCGACCCTTGAATTCAAAGAACAAATATTAGATAAACAGGGATGGGATTTAGTTGGTTAAATAACAGTGCCAAGATTCAAGGCAGTCTGATTGAATAATATGCTCCCAAACATTACCCTATCCTACTTCACAACAAGAAGTATAGGTACAATTCATATAAACAGCAGAAAGGCATGAATTACAAACTCTTCCTCATAGAATCGAGAGGCTTTCTTGGGGTTGGTGATGTCTATGGAGGATGTTAGAGGATGATGCCACATCATTTTAATCTCTTCTTTGTTAATCTATTCTGGTCTTGAGCGAAATACATCTTTTTTTTTTTTTTTTTTTTTTTCCTGGTGAAGTCAGTAAGATGCATATATATTCAGCACTTTTTCTATGTCCAGCCTAGGCCCCATACAATTATAATAGTAAATTTGAAGACACAGTTTAATGTCACTGAGCGAGGCATTATGAGGTTGCTGAGAGTATAACTTTTGAAGTCAGATTGTGCCAAATTGAACACCACATTGGCAATTTCTTTAGTTGTGTGACCTCAAGCATGTTATTAGTTTACATCTCTGGTCTTGATTCCCTTTTTCTATATAAAAAGTCTAAATAAAAACTCAAGTTCAAAGTTAAAGAAAAAAGTTAGCAATTATGAAACAGCAATCATAGTATCATCACACATATACTTTCCTCTTTCATTTTCATTTTAAAAATAATTGCTTTTCTCTAACTATTAAAAAAATAAATAATGTGGACATATAAAAATTTATTAAAGTGCATACATTTTGGACTATAATGTTTTGATATAGAAATATAACTGAGGGCAGAAGTAAAAGTAAGCCTAAAAGTGAAATATTCAAGATTCAGGAAGAGGAATAAAAGAATAAAATACTCCAAGAGAAGCATATTCTCCCCATTGTGAACAAAGACATATGAAAATGAGGGGATAAATAACAAAGAATCCAGAGGAACAAATATGGAAATTGATATAAGTTAAATCTTCTCCAAGCAGGAGATCTTGACTATTTATCTCAAAAAATAGCACACTTGAATTTTCTGTGGCTTAATTTTATGGAGGGGGACACAAGTATAAATGTATGAATTACTTTTCTATAGCTGCCATAAAAAAATTACCACAGAATTAGAGGCTTAAAACAATACCCTTTATGACCTCACAGTTTTCATGCTCTATTAGTTTAGCACAAAACGGCGTAGGTTCCTCTACTCCGTGTCTCACAAGCCCGAAATAGAGGTGTCATGGTTTTAAGATTGGTCAGACCCTTTTTCCAGGTTTGGGAGCGTATTTTCCAGCGAGGGGAAGGAAAAGAGTTGATCCGTATGTGGGCTATCTTACTGTATATATAATCCATGGACCAAGATCAGTAGTCTCTCAAAGCCTAAATTTGCAGAAGGAGAAAGCACACATTCACCAAATGGATAGCTGGGGGTAATTGTGAATGAGGTGACTGCTGTTTCCACTCCTTTCTTTCTGTACCTTGGTATTTTACATTGTCAAGACATATTCCTTCTATTTTTCAATCAGGTTTTGGCTTCTGGATAGTGAATTATGTAACAGACCCCATAGTCATTCTATCACTTCTGCACATACTCTGCCATAAAGAGAGTTCTTGCCCTGAGAAAATAACATGAGTGATTCAGGATTAGTGTGTAAAATATTCTGTGATCCCTCAAGGATACTGATGTTGTCTGAAGCACTATGGGCATAAAAGGCAAGCCTATATCCAAAAAATGTGTCACTCTGTATCAGGATAAGTGAAAATGGAAGGAATGCAGTATAAACAACTTGCCACGGAGTGGATAGTTGGTTTCTTCCAGGGTTGGTACTACAGTGGGAACTTGCTATCGGGTCTAAGATCTAATGACAGCACATGTTAGGTCAGCTGTATGGAGTGAAAACCCATGCTACTGGGCTTATGCCTTGCTCTCATTTTCCCCACAAGAGTACATGTACTGGAATCTTTAAGGGCAGAGGCTGACCATTTAGTTGTTGGTGTCTTTTCTGCAATAAAAGTCCACTGGTGGAGAGGGTATGTGCTCTGGTGAGCACTGTGAATTGTGTAAGACTGTTGAATCACAGACCTGTACCTCTGAAACAAATAATGCATTATATGTTTTTTTTTTTTTTAAAGATTTTATTTATTTATTTGAGAGAGAGAGAATGAGAGAGAGGGAACATCTGAGAGGGGATAGGGTCTGAGGACGAAGCAGACTCCCTGCTGAGCAGGAAGCCCGATGCGGGACTCGATCCAGGGACTCCAGGATCATGACCTGAGCCGAAGGCAGTCGCTTAACCAACTGAGCCACCCAGGCACCCCAATGCATTATATGTTAGAAGAAGAAGAAGGAGAAGGAGAAGGAGAAGGAGAAGGAGAAGGAGAAGGAGAAGGAGAAGAAGATAGTAGAAGGGAAAAATGAAGGGGGGGAAATTGGAGGGGGAGACGAACCATGAGAGACTATGGACTCTGAGAAACAGACTGAGGGTTCTAGAGGGGAGGAGGGTGGGGGAATGGGTTAGCCTGGTGATGGGTATTAAAGAGGGCACATACTGAATGGAGCCCTGGGTGTTATACGCAAACAATGAATCACGGAACACTACATCAAAAACTAATAATGTAATGTATGGTGATTAACATAACAATAGAAAAGTCCACTGGTGGGAATTAACATGTAACATGTTCACCGTTTGTGCCCATTCTCTTAAGTTCACTTACCTTTCATTTCCAGATAACTCTTTGTGCTTCATCTTCCACGTTTATTCCTCATATACCTTAAAAAACAATAAGCTAAGCTATTCAGAACTGTCAATGAGTCCATGTACTTCCTTAATGCAAGAAAACTTCTTTCTCTACACAAATTATGACTAGTGCATCATTTAAAACTCTGTCTCTTGGGAGGGTTTACCCTCCTTTGTATCTTTTAAAATTGTCACCCCTGAATGAAGACATAGTGAACCGACCATCCATTGCCAACTGAAACCAAATACATGCTGACATATCTGTGAACCAAGCTTCACTTCCCCACACCCCTTCATTAACTGTTCATACAGAAACCTTAATACTACTATTTGTGAGTTGGGGGAAGGGCTTAAGTGTAGAAGAGTTAAGTAAAATTGGGTTCCGGGTCACTTGTTCATGCAGCTAGCTTGTGCTCTCTACTACTGCGTAGATCCAGTCATAGATACATCACTTTTAACTTAAGTTGAATGGCTGCTGATCTCAACTAATTTTATGATCATTGGTAAAAACTATCTAATTTATGAAGGGAGGTTTAGGAATCACAGTCACTTTATGTCTAATGATCAGTTACTACTCTAGCTCTACCAGGATCTACTAGCATGCTAGGAACTATATTTTTTAAATAGACTATAATTCTCAACTACACATGGCATGGTAAGTATTCAGATCTCTATTCCAGAGACAACCAATTAAATTATTATCTATACCCAGATACCTCTAATACTCAGGTATTCTACTGGGTCCTGGGGCCCAATTGGTCAGGACTGTGTGTCTTGCACATTGTACTCATTTCAGGATCCAGTATTGTTCTGGGACCAGTTAAAAACCAGGAGCCTTTCTCATTTCACAGTAAATGGGTTAGAACTGTATTCACACATGGAGAAAATGCTGCTTCCATAATATGAAGTAGTCTACCAAGGGTGTTTTCTTTGTTCTTAGCAGTAAAGTAGGCAAGGTACAAATTCTTGTCCTTCTCTTTGGAGAAGATGACCTGGCCTGTCCTAAACCACTGCATACCTGAAATCTTCATCAATGTAGCAGTACCTTTATCTTTACCATAACCCTAGTTATGTCTCAATAAGTAATCTAGAGTGCTTGCTATTTATTGCTAATCAGATACAATTTAATTGATATCATAAATATAGTGAGCCAGTATGACATTCTCAAGATGTTTTCTTGGACTATATGTTTGTTATCAGAGTGTAGAATTAAACATATTTGTAGCAAGATCATGAATGCACACTGATAGTTCATATTGTGTGAATGCAAACTGCTTCTTCTTATCTTCTTTAGTGATGAGCATGAAAGAAATGAAGCACATTTGCCAGAACAAAAACATAACCCTTATGTAGGCTATGTTACTCTATTAAATGCTCCAAGTTTAGGAAACCTGTTACAATTCTGACTCAAACTTAGTTACATTTTTGCTAGTCTACTTTAATCTGTCCTGATTCATCTAATTTTTCCATTGGTTTTATGTTGAAAATAAAATGAGGAATAATGAGGAATGTTACCTCTACATTTCCTTAAATTCTTGCCATTTTTCTCTGGGCTGATATAATTTTTGATTGACTGTCTTGATTGGGGGGTTACAGGTTTTCAGGATTTCCATTTAGTCTTTTTTACTATAATAACTCTTTTTCCATAGATCAAAGATCCAGCTTCTAAATATGTTAAATTCAATTGTATTTTGAGGAAATGGGTAAATGATCACCAGTTTGGGCAATAGAATCAGTTGATTTACTGTGGGGCCAGCACTCCATTTTACAACTAATCACTATATACTCTACTTTAACCAATGCTTTTGGTCCTTGGGTATCAATGTTTTCATGGACCCTGAATCTAATACCCATGCAAATATTGGTTATTTCCTTTTTTACTAGGGAATGGTTACTTGTCTAAGTGGTTATATGTCCCTTTGGAGAGGGGCAGAGTAAATTACTACTGAATCCACTGAAGTGTGGTTGCAGAGCCCTTCCTCATGAGGACCCATCCCTTGCTTCAGTTAGTAGGTACTGAGTCTGAATTTTGACTTTCTGTTGGAGTGATTGCCTTCAGTTTTCTGCTCATACATTACAGAATGTGTGTGTGTGTGTGTGTGTGTAAATTCCCTATTAGTTGTCCATCCATTTTGTCCTTTGGAAGTCTATTTTCTATTAGATGCTTGCATAGACACCTGAGGAGAAGGCTACTCTTTGGCAGCCATTTTAACTGGCTGTCAATTATACTTATTACATCAATCTTATTGCTGATGGTTAAGGTCTGCCATTGGCCTCTCAAAATTTCATCTTCCTATCATCTCATTTGCTATTGGGGATTTTAGTTCTAGAACATCTCCTTCTGTAAGCCTGGTTTACAGAAATCATCCACTGCTCACCTTCTCAATGGTATTAGTTCTCCCAATGCCTCATTTGAGATTTCTGGATAGTCTTCAAGCAAGAAGATTGGGGGACAGTCTCACTTAAAGAATGGGCTACTCCTGCAGATTCACAGGTTTAGAGGATTCTGAGTCATTGATTTTTTCAATCATTTGCTTTAATATTCTTCATGGTATTGCTTCTTCTCTGTCAGGGCCCAGACTTTGGCATAGCAGAATTGAAAGAGAAAAATTCAACATTTATTGATGTTCTGCTGCTCATAATTAGGTCCTTAGCATGAATAGTGCTGTGACACAGTAAATAAGGATTTTTTTTTTTTTTTAAGAGAAGGAGTTCTAGATGCCATATTTTCCTTTGCATACATGATGGATTTTCTTGAGCTTACCATTTTTTTCCCTCCAAAATATTATTGGTTCTCAGCAATAGTCATTTGATTGCATGGTCCTGACAATTATTATTCCCCATCTATCCCAAACTCCAACAATATCGTACAAGTCACTGCATTTATTTCTATGTGTATTTTATCCTAATTCGATACAGGGTGAAATCCTAACTTTTGTTCAGCTACAGCATGCCATGGAATATCAACAGTCAACTTACCTTAGTGAAGGTGTGTTTTCAGTTCCATCCAATTGGTGAATGAGCTAAATCCATAAACCTATTTTTATAGTTTCATACCTATGACCAAATTAAAGTCAACCTTGATTTTATCTTCCATACTCATTCCTCAGAACTAAACGATCATCTAATCCTGTCAGCTTTACCTTCAAAATATATCCTGAATCTACCTTAGACAGTCCTACCTAGAAACAGAGCCTGAGATTTAAAAAAAAAAAAAAAATCTGGTGTGCATGATTTTTTGAGGAAGCATTTTTCTAAAGAAATTGATAGGAACCAAAGTAAACAGAATAGGAAATGGGAAAGATCCAAGCTAAGATTGGATGTTAGACAAAATATTGACTTGATTTGATCCACAGGGCAGTCTGAATTGTGAAGTTACACTGTTAAATTGTGGTCTTGTGACAAAAATTCTAGGCTGTCGTACCCCATGTCTGTTAGCATATGACTGACTCTCAGAGTTGGGGCAGGTATCTTTCCAGATAGCTTCCCTCAGCCAAGGACAATTCCTAGTATAAGCTTACAAACTTAAACAAGTATCTTCAGCTTGCAGATGGTTTACAACTTTAGGTAAAGGGATAGTGGGTAGTACATCATTAATGTTCAATACAATCATCTCACTGAAGTAAACTGATAGGTATATAGCCTATAAAAATTTTCACTAATTATGTCTGCATTTCCTTTTTAATGGGCATTAAAATAACATTATTTTATACCTCTATTAAAGATGCAACCTTTTTCTCCTTCCCCACAACTTTCTGCTTTCCTTTCAATTTCATGAAATGAGTAAGTCAGAGCCCTGGGGAAACCTACAACAGAGTTATCCATTTCTACTACCTAGGCATGAAACAGGAGCTGATTTGGGATGGAGACAAAAATCATTGCATTGCAGTTACTTCCAATATTCTCCAGCTTTCCAGCCAATTTTCTAACTCTTTTCTATGTAATTTTTCTGGTTCTATGGTTTTAAATATCATATCTGTTCTAAAAGTTCCCAACTTTATAATTCCACTTTACATTGTTCCCATAATTCTAGGTTCTTATTTTTCACTCCTTCCTAAATGAAAACCTACCCTTGGACATGAAAATCAATTTCAAAACCTACACTTTACCTCCCTTTCCTACACACTTGCAACTCATACTGTATTTCTTGTATCAGTAAACTTCAGTTGCCTCTTTTCAGGTTCTCAGCCCAAAAAGTTTAGAGTCAACTTGATCTTTTTCTGTCACCTCCTTAATAGCCAATCCATTGACAAATGTAGTTGATTCTATGTTCAACCAACATCTAGAATCAGAACATTTCTCACTATTTCCACAGAGATCCAAGTCATGATCATCTACCTTCTGGGGCATAATAATCTTCTGTGCTCACCTTCCTCCCCCATTTTTAGTCTTAGTGATGGTGCCACTTCTTAATAGCTTATGATGACTTACTTTTTCCTTAAGAGTGAAACAGAAGTTCATTTTAATGGGCAGGTTTTTGTGGTAGAAATTCAATGTCTCTAGCTTCATGATTTCTCTGCCACTTACTATCCATTTCCCCAGGGCCTACTTGCCATATCTCAAGATGTGAAACATGGAATAAAGAATCTCATAAAGCAACCAGATGGTCTTAAAAAAAAAAAAATATGACCCAAGTTCAATGTTGAAATCAATTAAAAAAAAAAAAAAACTACCAGTAATTAAAGTTACACTGAGACCTTATATTTTTTTAAATAAAAAGATAACAATAAAACAATACGAGCAACAAAATAATGTGTTTTTTAATCATGTATTTTTTCCTGTTAGTTTTATTCCTTTATCAAACTGATGTCACTATTTGACCATTGCTGTGGGTTTGGAAGTTTACTTTAGACCACATAAGTACTTTCCCGACACCTAATTATAGTCTGTAACCTTCCTCTTCCAGCATTTATTATGTTATCATTAATAATTAACAAGTTTTTAGATTTCAGAACATTTCCAAAGAAACAGAATCTTGAGAAATTTACTCCAAAGCAGAGTTTCATAATTAGTATGGTTGAAATATTCACTTAGAAGTTTTGTCTGAATCTGAAGCCTGTAACCTTAATTATAATGCTATGCTCCTATTCAGAAATTGAAATGACAGATTGCCATTGTGTTGATGATGATGAACTTGTCTCTATTTCTCTTGTTTCATGTAGGAAAATCACCAGTATTTGAAAGAATTTCTGATGTGGGTGGCAAATTCTTCTGAAGGGAACTTCTGGATCCCATTCTGGTAAGGTGTTTTCAACTGCAGCTAGTACTAAACTCAAATCTAATTGTATTCAATTAAAAAATAATATGTATAATCTTAAAATATCTATAATCTAAAAAAAAAAATAGCAACATGCCCAAGGTAAGACAAGCACCAAGCATTATACATCCTCAGTTCAGGGCCAATTTCTTTATTATTATCCCTGCTTATAACTCTTTCCTGACTTCTTTTGGATACTCATTTCTTTTTCACTATCCCCAATTGTCAGGAAGCATCTATCAGCAGCATCTAAGTGGCTGAGGTCACACACTTTATCCTTTCCATCTGTGAGAGATTGAGAAACTCACTTTTCTGTTAAAGAAAAAAAAAGTCTTTCCTTCAGTTTGAATAGGCCAAGTTAGGTCACATGCAGTACCTGGATCAAGAACAGTCATCAGGAGAATGCTATGTGAGATTTGGTTTGAGTCTTCATCCCTGACACAGTACTCGATGGGGGTGAATGGGTACAGGTAGATGTCATTCATTCTTTCATTCACATAATATGTATTTATTTAGAATTGATGCATGGTAAGGGATGTTGTACATGCTGGATATACAACAGTGATCAAAATGGACAAATCTGTGCCTTCAAAGAGCATATATTTTAGGAAAGGAGGGAGACAAATAAACAATGCATATTTAATATATGATATGAAATATGAAGTTTATTATTTATGAAATGTATAATATACTAAGAAATGTGTTTCAAGACCATGTAGAAAAGTAACACAGAGTAGTGTAAAATTTTTACACTGATCAACAATACTACTTATGTCACATAGGAATATTGAGTCAAAATAAAAAAGTTCTGGAAGGGAGAAGTGCTAGTTGTGCCAAAGGGTGTCCCACCAGATTTTAGAGCTTATTTTAAAGTTGTGGAACATGAGTAACTGTGATCTTGTCTCTGGTAAATAGAGCAATGAGAGAGAATATAAAAATTCACTCATATAATAAAATATTCAGTTTAGGCAGTACAGATGAATAGGAGAAAAGATGGTTCAACAAATAATGTTTAAGAAAATGATCTTCTATGAAGAAAACAGAGAAATTAATCTCCTATCACATAGTATAGATAAACATAAATTTCCTTTTAATCAAATATTTAAATGCAAAAAATAACTTTATTTTAACTGAGGTATAATTGACATATGCATTATATTAGCTTCAGATGTACAACATAATGATTTCGTATTTGTATGCGTTGTGAGTGATCACTGCATTAGGTCTAGTTAACATCTGTTACCATTTTTTAATTTTAGACAAAATGATATATTTGAATTTCCTCTTTTATTTTTGGATCATGATGAGTTTTAAAAACAGTAAGTTTTCTAAAATTGATTTAGTTACTGATTTGTGGACTTTGTTCACTTGTAGGAAATTGACTCCTGATATACAAATATGGTATACCATTTATGAAATATTCTTGCCAGTGCTTTAATAGAATTTTATATTTTTTTTCTACAAAGGATTTATGCTTTATATTAGATTTATTTTTCAATCCATCTTCTTCATTTGATTGGTATCTCATTTTCTATTGTATTTTCTAGTTGGCTTTCGCTTCTATAGGAGGAAATTACTGAATTCCTTTGATAAATTGTATCTGTCTATCTATATACAATATTATAATAATCTACATCCTTTTTTAATCTTTTAGCTCATGCCTTTGTCTTGTTTCATGGCAATAGTTAAGATATTGACTAAGATGACCTAAAAGTGTCCTTTAGTTTGCCTAAACTTTAGACAGGTTTCTTCTGTCTATAGATTTCTGACCACCTTTTCCTCAGAGCTTTAGAAAAAGTTTATTGCAAATTTTTCTCTGTCCTTTAGAGATGTAAATATTTATAAAAGCCTCATGCCAATTTTTCAACTCAGGAATGTTTTTCTCAAGGAACTGAATTCCTTTGAACCACAGTCACCAAGAAAGCTAGAATTCCTAAATCCTAATCTCTAAGAGAGGGTAGGAGCCTAAAATTATCAAATACAAATGGTTTAATCACCTTTACTAGCCTGCACCCTCCAACCCATTGCATCCTCTAGTATTTTTCCATTAGCTAACTTCAACACTCAAAAACTTTTGTGATGGTCTTGAAAAAAATCATCTTTGCCTGTTTAACTCTGTCCAGTGCAGTTTTTCTGTGACACTATCCAGTATTATATTGAGCAGACAAGCATATATTAATGGGGAAAGTTCTAGGAGGAAGAGATTATCTGTTTTTAAATTTTGGTTAAAGTCACTTATAGAAAATATTTATGGTATAATTGATTTTATAATACGTGTATGTGGGAAGCTTTTGGTTACTATTTTTATTTTATTAATGGATATTCAATTCAATATTTAAACTGCAACTTGTTACTTAGACATCTAAGCATGTATTGAGAGACCACCTTCATTAGAGTGGGCAATAAATTATTTTTATACACAAAGAAGATATTAAGAGTTCTGAATGCATATTTAGGAACCCCATATTATATTATTTTTAATAAAACTTGGATATTATAGTGTTCAATATTACACAAAAGAGACCATGTGAAACAATATTTTCATCATTGTACCTTAGTTTTTGTAACAAGATAGCATTATATAATCATCTTCTGGAGTAATTGAAAAACATAATATTAATAGGAAATCATGTGAGAGGTGATTTTTATTACACTGATCAAACTATTTTTGTGGATTCTGGAATAAATGATTAAATTTTTAAAATTTCTTAAAAGTATAACTTATCTCATTGGTCCTAAATGAAAATATACAAGTTTGGAATTGAGCTGAAAAAACAGCCAAAGAGCCATGTATAAGTTTGTATTGGACATTTCTCTTTCTCTCCCTGACAGTACTGATTATAGGCAGTGTACATTTTACCATGAAATCCACTTGAGTAATATGAGCAAGAATAGGTGTGAGTGTATTAGCAATACAAAAACCCTTGATGATATAAAAATTCTTTCTCCCAACATGTTAAATTTAATGAGAGAATTTTGATGAGAACGATTCCAGATTTACTTATGAACTTACTATAAAATGTATTTCTACAATTCTCTTTCAACAAATTTGTTGAAACAAAATCAAATTTGATTTGGGTGTAGATTTCAGTGGAAGGAGTCAAGGGCATCATCTGTTTCAATGGTAACATTAACTATTCCATTAAAGATCTAAGAATAGCCTTTGGTAGAGAAGGAAGGGGGGAAGCATTTTTAGTTTTTCCATTATTCTGTTCAGCTTACTACTAGATGAAATTGGATTATCACCAAGAAGTATGGAAAGAAACATGCATTTAAAGAGAATAAATTCTATTATCTCTGTGTGTACAGGTGCTCAGGATACCAAATAAATAATCTTAGACCTAACACAAAACAAATTATTTAGTAACTTACATTCATACAGCACTTATAATGTCTCATGCATGTCTTATATATAACTCCTCTTTCAACATCACTATACTATTGGTACTAGTATTTCCCAAATCCACAGATTAATAAACAAAGGAGATACATATACCTTGTCTTTTGGTTATGAGATATGTGGAAAAAACACTTGAAAGTCCTTCAAAAATTAACATTGCATTCTGATCATCACTCATGAATTCCAAATTCTTACATCTGGACTAAAAATACACACAGTATTTGTAAAATGTCTACTGTGCTTCAGGGTTATGTAACATATTGGATAAATTTAGGCAAAAGTAATACTACTTTCAAGGAATTCAAATTAATGTGTATATTTTTTAGGAGGAAAAAAATCACATAAATTAATATTTACCACACATTTACTGTAGAAGAACATCGAGTCATCTTCAGGACCCCCTAGTGAAATGATCCACAGATTGGAAATATTTGAAATTCACTGCTGCAAATCTCCTTGTTCCTCATTCTCATTATCACCTAAAAAAATAAACAAACAGATGGCAGAAAAGAAAACAGAAAACTGTAAGTTATTCATTGTATTCTCTCGTGGGGAAACATTTTTAGTCAATCACAGAACAGGAAAACATAAAATACATTGTAGATGATTTATTTTTCATGTTTCATGCTCATTTTATCTATGTTTGAGATTTGGGGATTTTTGGAGAGCCAGTCATATACTTCACATAAATAAATATAAATTGAGTGACATGTGAGTCAAGAGCTATGTTATTGAGGGACTAAATGTGGGTGGCAGAGGTCTCAAGGTATCACATGAATCTGAATTTGATTCTATGGATTGTACAAGAACTGACGTGACTTCAAATACAACACAAACCAGTTCTGTTAATGGAAACAAAAACAGTTAATCAAAATGCATAAATTATTTAAGAAATTGAATCATCTAAAAGAATTGAAAGGTAGTTTGTAGTAATGAGTATATGCATGTGATGGGGCATTAGTATTTGGTCAACTATCTGAAAGAACTATTTTCTATTAAACTTTTAAAAGTGCTCTTTCCCTTTGAATCTGTAAACCTTCCAAATATATATATATATATGAAATATTATATATATATGGAATATTATATATATGAAATATTATATATATAATATGTATGGATATACATATGATGCGATTGGAGATACAAAAGCCATGTAATCAGGAATATGTGTATCTGCACTTCTTACATTCCTCTCAGTTGATTTTAAGGAAGAAAAGAAAAAAGAGAAAAAGAAAAGCAACTAAAAAATAAAAAGATGACTTTCTGTGATTTTTTTTATTTGGACTAAAAGTCTCCATAGTTTCATATTTTATTCTGCCCCTTCTGGTTGTTTTGATTTCTCTTAGAAACTTACTAAAGCATATTTTTATATTAGTTTTAATACTAAGTAGGACTTATTGATGCTCTTTTTTTTCTTCTATTCTTTCCTAAAGAGAGGAATGATTCAAAAGTACCTGATATATAAAGTATGAATGAATGAATGAATGAATGAATAGCAGAAAATCATTAGAAAATACAAGTATTTTGTATTGTATCAGTCTACCCCTAACATGAAAAAATGCACGTTATTTAAAAAAAAGTTAAAGTGTCCATGAGTGGAACTCAACATGTTGACATGAAAGTAAAGGTCATGTCTGCCATGCAGCTTTAAGAATTCAGTAATCAAACAACAACTTTATTTTTTATTACTTTCACACTGGATAAATTAAACAAGAATTATAGGAAGCTGACAAGTAACAGTATGCAGAGAATTGCCTTTCTTCCTGATTACATGGCTTTTGTACCTCCAATTATTTAGGATTAACTTTTTGTATTCTGAAGCTAGCCAGACGGAATATATTTAATGCCTTAATTTATAAAAAAGGACTTGGGAGTCCTATTTCTTTTAGTACCCATATTTCAGGTTTTTAAATTTTTATTTGTTCATTTTTTTAAGATTATTGCTTTTCACTAAGAAAATGACAAGTCTCATTTAAGTTCCTAATTCAAGATCAGCCTCCTTCTTGAACAAGGGAGTGTGACAACCATGAGGTTTCTCATGCTAGTACTGGCTAGGTATATGCCTGGTGTTTCCTCTTTCTTTATTATTTCGTTTGTGTTTCTCCCAATTTTATGTTTTTTCCTTGATTTTAGGAAATAGCTTTCATTCCAAAAGTTTCGGTGACTTCTGGTGGAGCTTCCAAAAAGCATCCTCCATTCTCTATACTGTTTTAGAGAAAATATTAAATCATTTGGAAGGTATTTGAAGACTTGCTACTTGGCAGGCAGTAAACACTTAATTGTTTTACTAATTCAAATAATATAGTTCTCTGACAAGAACTGAGAGATAGATAAAAAGTGAGTAAAATTAAAAAAAAAAGAAAACAGGAAAAATAGGATAGAGGGAAAGATAATGGAAATATTTAGTTGTGTATATAAGTACATTTATATTTTTATAAATATAATAATTACATTTATGATTGCAATAAATAAGAAAACATTGATAATGAAATATTTGGAATAGAAGATGTGTGATAAACATAATTTTAAGTAAAATAAATTTAAATGCTAGTCATTTCTTTTACTTTGAGAAAGGGAAAAAGTAAAATCTTTTGAAAATTTTCAATTCACATCTTTACTAGCAAATGGAATGATAACACCATAACTGACACAATTTGACATTAGGGGTATCCGAGAATTCAGAGAATCATGTATTCTAATTTTTAGTTAACATGAATACCTTAGTTTCCCTAGTGAATATAAAAGTAAGATAAAAGAGAAGTTTTGTACATTAATATGGCATCAATAAAATTTTTTTTTAAAGATTTTATTTATTTATTTGACAGAGAGAGAGACAGTGAGAGAGGGAACACAAGCAGGGGGAATGGTAAAGGGAGAGGGAGAGGGAGAAGCAGTCTTCCCACTGAGCAGGGAGCCCGATGCGGGGATCATGACCTGAGCCGAAGGCAGACGCTTAATGACTGAGCCACCCAGACACCCCTAAAATGTCTGTTTTAATACAATTTAACTTATTCAACAGGAATGACCTATTTCTAACATAACTACAATAAAAGATTCTAGTAAGAATGTTAATAATGGAGAATTTAAGAATATCAAACAATTGAGAAAGAAAACAAAGGATAGATAACCCCTGATTTTGTTTCTGATCTAAGTAAATCCATGTTGTTAGTTAGACATGAGGAGAAAAACATATTCTGAATATATTGTATATTTATGTTTATATATAATACATTTTTATAATGGTATTTTGGTGAATTATTGTGATAAACAACAAAAATAGTATATTTCAGTAGTTAAAGACACAGGATAGGTTCTTTCAATTCTATCTCTCATGAAAAATATTAAAGTAGATAAGATCCTTATATCTCAGAGTCTCAGATTAATTATTAGAAACTTAATTTTTCAGAGAAAAATCTTATATTGCTGATTACTTGTTAAGTGTTTTGTGACGTGTAATTATAGATATGGTGTCCACAATTTGACAGATGACACGAGGGACTGACAGAACTACAAACACATCTATTGCTTTTTTCTTTTTGGAGAGTCATGCATTCCTTAATACTGCTGTGAAAATAGGAATCACTCACACTTCTAAAGCTATTTTCCCACTGTTAAAAATTAATTAGAAGAATAGCATTTCCAACTGAGGTGAGACAAACCTGTAATTCATAACTATAATATTCTAGGGGAGTAGGAAACCTGCAACTATTCCTTTTATTATTATTTTTTTAATATTTTTATTTATTTGACAGAGAGAGACACAGCGAGAGAGGGAACACAAGCAGGGGGAGTGGGAAAGGGAGAAGCAGGCTTCCCGCTGAGCAGGGAGCCCGATGTGGGACTCGATCCCAGGACTCTGGGATCATGACCTGAGCCGAAGGCAGATGCTTAACGTCTGAGCCACCCAGGCGCCCCATGCAACTATTCCTTTTAAATGGCTAAGGATATCACACATGATAGAAGAAATATTTAATTTTTTGTGGAAATATTATTTATAATTTATATTTATAGGTTCTAGAAGTTTTCATCTCTAAGTTGTCTATTTTTTTTAAAAGATTTTATTTACTTATTTGAGAGAGAGAGAATGAGAGACAGAGAGCACACATGAGAGGGAAGAGGATCAGAAGGAGAAGCAGACCCCCCACTGAGCAGGGAGCCCGACATGGGACTGGATCCTGGGACTCCAGGATCATGACCTGAGCTGAAGGCAGTCGCTTAACCACCTGAGCCACCCAGGCACCCTCTAAGTTGTCTATTTGAAGAACTAATTTATAGAGCACACTTAACAAAAAACAAAAGTAAATAAAAACCTAATCATCTACTGTAAATTATGAAAAAGCTAGTAGGAATTTGCAGCCTCAAAGCCATCAAGGTGCAGAATCTTAATGGAGTTAACAGGAGCTCAGCAGATTTATATCTTCAAAGGCCACTTAATTAAAAGCTGATAGAGGAAAATTCAAAATTTACTTATTTTCAGAAAGGTAATTTTCTATTTTCTATTAGGAAACATGACTTTTATATTAACTATATATTTTGATAAACAGTAACTACTTTTCTTGTTGGGGAAACCTAATTTATTTTTAATAATAAAAATAATACCATAAAATATAAAATAATAATAAAATAAAAATATCTAGTAGTTATAGAATTATACTAAGTACATGTCCTTAAGAATCATCATATATAAATCCTTGTGTCCTTTGGTATCACTCTCCTAACTGATGTGAAAATTTGCAAAATCTCATGACTTCTAAAAATAGGAATGTAACTATCATGCATATATTTCACATTACATACAGTTAAAATATACATATTTTATTTCCCTAAGTAGATCAATAATTTTCCAAGAACACAGAAATTACTTATGTTTTGTATCCATGACAGACTTTGTCATCATCCTTATTGTTAGGGATGGACAGGTTTTGTTGTGTTACAAGTGAACACCAAAATGTCAGGGTTAACCAGTATAAAGGTTAGTTTTTCAAAGTCCTGTGCCAGCCCAGAAGATAACTCAGGGCTCTGGACTCTATATTTTTGAAAACACTATCTTCATCATATACCTTCACAGTTCTCTGACAAGAGAATGTGATCTAGAGGATCACACACAGGACACATTTAAAATCAGGCATGGCAGTGTCAGTAAGTTCTTCCCATATTCCTTTGGCCCAAATCTAATCACTGAGCCCCAACCTAATAAGGGAAGCTATAAAACAGAAGAACATATGTTTATTCTACCACACTACCACAATTACCCTAATCAATAAAATAACAAATATTTTTTTGGGCTTAACTGATTCAGGCTCTATTACTAGTGTTTTACACATATTGACTCATGAATTTTCACTTAACTTGATGAGATAAATACTATTAAAAGCCTCATCTTTAATTTAGAGAAATATAATTCTGTAATGAACAGCCCAAAGTCTCAAATCTCCATGGATTTACATAATGAAAATATATTTCTCTTTCATATCATAATCAGTTGCATGTGGGGCAGGGAAGCATGTTCTCCAGACAGCAATTCAGGGACATTACCATCTTCCATCTTGTGGCTTTGGCCATGGACATCATCAGGGTTCTTTGCTTTTTACACTTAGATGGGGAAGAAGAACAGTATTATGCATGGCTCAGTTTTAGGGGCCAGGCTGGGAAGTGCTGCAATTGCTAGTCTCATTTCACTGGCCAGGAGAGAATCGCCTGAACTGACATGAGTGTATATGAGATGGGGAATATATCTGGACTTTGTATCTAAAAACAAAGGCAAACTAGGTAGTGATGAGTCCTGGCAGTAGTTATCACACCCCATTTTTAAGTAGAAAATTATGAAAGAGAGAGCTTAAATAACAACTTGGTCAAGGTCACACAGCTAGGAAGTGACGGGAAAAGAACTTGACCCATGTAATTTGTCTTCACAATCTCTGCTCCTACCCTCCATACTGTTTTCGTAATGCTTATAATTTAACAAAAATGTTTAATATATATTTCTTAAACAAATGACTGTAGAATAGATTATTCTACCTAGAATATAAAACAGGTAATGTTAATACACTTTTATTAAATGATTGAATGCAGAAGAGATAATTTTACCGAGATAATTGATGTAAAACATTTTTTTATTTTTATTTTTTTTTGGCTACCACTTGCTGGCATTTTAAAATCACTAGTAAGGGGTTACCCAAGCACATTATAATATTTAATTACTTGGAAATATTTTTTAGATATTCAGTTTAGTATCAGTAATGTGTCCCTCACACCCAATTTGATGATTAGCTGTTCAGCCATGTATTTGTTGATTTCGTTTCCTTATCTTCACCTTCATCTGTTCCAGCTATATCTTTTAAGATACAGACAGAGAAATTTAGAGTTAGCACTCATTTCCCTAATCAATTTAGATGGTCCTCATAGAGAACAGAATCACAGGAAACATTTCAACAATTATTGAGAGAACAGAAGGTGGTAGATTATCAAACACTTCTTCTACCTTAGTTTGGGAGAAATCCACTCTAAGGATGGGTTTTTCCAGCATAGAAAACATGAACAAAAGAAAGGGAGGATAACTTTCACATGAGATAGAAAATAATTTTTAAAACATCTTATTTCCCTGCCTTCACTTGCAAGGAAATTGCTATACTGTTAATGGTCTGTGAATCTTTAATTACAGATAAATGTTCATGTTAGTGTCTGTCCTCTGGGCAAAAATGCAAACACATTACACCACAAGAGAAGCAAAGAAATGAATTTATGCTTTAATGAGCTGTGGAGTCTTATTATTTATCTAATATAAAATGACACTTTGACTTTGTACTGGAAACAAACTGGAAATATGAGGTCCAATTTGTATTCAAGGAAATTGTTTACTCTGAAAATTTATCCAATGATAAGTTATTTTTTGTCTCATATCTTGAAGACTTCCTTTTATTGCCTTTCCTTTATATTTTTAATTAGTTTAAGGTAATGATTTGAAAATTCAACATTAATCTTCTCTCTAATCTGGAGGGAAATTATTCATGGTAAAAGCTCATGTCAGGTTTGTCATTTCATAGTGACCCTTGTGTTTTTCTATCTACATACGAACAAGAAAAATCAGAATTAACAATTGCCCCAAATGCTAATGGCCCGTCCTTCTAATCAAGCACTTTTCATTATGTAGCATCACCAGGTTTAATTGAGCACTTAATTCATAGTTTGTCACTCTGCTGGTTGCTTGGTGATTTATATCCAGTCCTCACACCAAAGCTAGAAAATAATGTTGATTTAAATGGGACATCAAAATTCAAACCATTTTAAAATAAGAAACCAAATATGTCTAGTAGATATGTTAGTGTTATTCTTGGTGTTGCTTATACCCCAAGTGTGATGCATGTTAGAGAAGAGGAAAAATGATAACAGCAGCGAACTTATGGCATAACAAATGAAACTTACAAGCATTTATAACTATCATAATCTGGAAAGTTAAATATTATTCAAAGGGCCACAAACATTAAATAGCCAATCAAATTTTTATTTCTATTAGAAGATAAAACTTATATTCCAAAACTATTTTACTATAGCTTCTATAATACAGATTATTATTTGCTGTTATTCAGCTGTAGGGAAAAGGGAACATTTTTCATCTTCCTGAAACTTATTTGACAACTGTTACAGGGATTTGCAACTTCAAATCTAAGTAAAGCAATGGAATTTTTGTAGTTTGCAGGGAGAAAGAAAATCAGGTCTGAGAAGCTAAAAATTAACAATACTGATAAAAGTGAGTAGGATAGAAAAGTTTTGAGGTATTTGATGTTTTGTATATCACATAGGTATTATCATCTCCAGTTTAAAATTGAGGAGGATGAAGCTCAGTGAGTGTAAGTAACTATTCATTCAGAATGTATTTATTGATTTCTAGTCTGTGCTAGAGACTGCTTTGAAGTGAGAATTATAGCTGTGATAAAATTGACCCATTCTAATCTTATGTAGCAACATAAAATAACCCCCAAAATGTTTACTAACTTTAAATTGTAATAAGTAGGGCGCCTGGGTGGCTCAGTCGTTAAGTGTCTGCCTTTGGCTCAGGTCATGATCCCAGGGTCCTGGGATCGAGTCCCACATCGGGATCCCTGCTCTCTCTCACCCACTCCCCCTGCTTGTGTTCCTATTCTCGCTGTCTCTCTCTCTGTCAAATAAATAAATAAATAAATAAATCTTTAAATTGTAATAAGTAAAAAAAAAAAAAGAGAGAGAGAGAGAAAAAGAAAGTACTGTGAGAAATATAGAATGATTTTGATCTTGCATGAGAGTCAAGGAAAAAAGATCTGTGAAGAACTGCAATTTAAGGGGTCACTTGAAAATTTGTATATTTATTAAATTACATATATTTATGTAATTGAGAAAGGAAGGAGGAGAAAGAGAAGGGAAGAGAGAAAGAGAAAGAGAGACAGAGAAAATGTGTGTGTTTATAATATTTCTTCTCCCTCTGTATTCTGAGCCAGTGAAAAATGGGCAGAGTGGCCAATTGAGAATAAGAGCACAATTCATACTTTATTTCTGCTGAAGGCAAAATGGACAAAATGGCTTGGACCAGGAAAATATACTTACTGTCTCTTTGTCCTAGAATTGAATTGACTTAAGCACCTAGTTGAAGTGGAGGAAAATGATTCATAGGCACAAATTTCATATTATATTTGTGAGAGTGCTATATCAATGTTCATGCATGTGATGAGTGAATTAATCTATAAAAATATATTTTACTTTTGGAATGTGAGAAAATAACTTTTAAATACTAACATATATATAGTCCTCATTTTATATGTATTCTACTTTATGATTTGGTATTTTCATCCTATTTCAACCACCCACATTTACTGCCTCTGTTTTATAATCACCCCCCAAACGAAAATCTCTATTCTAGCGATTTCTTTTTTCTTTACATTGTTGAACAAACAGGTACTTTTCCTTCCCTTATTTGAATGGTCACTACCAGTTAGAAACCAATGACTATTTAAATTTATTAGATACATCACCTTTCTTCTTTCTCTAGTTTTTCACTCTAAAATTTGATAAATTCTTGTCACTACCATTAGCTCCATCATGTATGTGAAGCAACGTGATTGTCAATGTAATTAGCTTCATCACATATACTTTACAAAGCACTAATTCTTTTCTTCAACATTACATAAAATTTGCAAGCTCATTAGGATCATTTATGCTTCTAATCTGTCTATAAAAGACATATATGAGTAGCCTAGAAATTTTCTTGGAACAATGTAGCTTCTCATAGAAAATGAATAGCTGAATTTATCTCAGAGTTTAAATTCATAATTTCATTGATTTATAGAAGAAGTAAACATTATAAATCACAACATATATGCTAACATTGTTATTTTCTGGCTTAGAAGAAGGCACAGTATAAAAATGTTAGACGTAAAAGAGACAAGGGAATTTCATGATGGTATAAGGATATCAGCAAACTTTAAAATATATGCTAAATATATAGGAAAATGAGTAGCCTTAAAATGTATTATTTTAATTTATTCATTTATTCACTCACCCAACAAATATTTATTAAATGATTACTTGTTCCAGGTACTTTTTCATGTGTTGTGGAAAGCTATGAAACAAGACACATAAAACTTACATTCTAATGGAAAGATATACAAAAAAATAAAAAGGTAAAATATATGGAATGTTAGTGATAAGAGATGAGAAAATTAAGCAAGAGGACCATATGGCTGTGGCAGGTGGTATTTTTCAAATATAGCCACAACTACATCATCCATCCTACATGCTGTTTTACAATGTGATATTACCACCTTGCCTTTAAAAGCCAGTGCTGGTCCACATTCTCATGAATCCTGGTGAGTCTGAGACTAGTTTAACTAAAATAATGTGGTCAAAATGACAATTGTGGTTTTGCAGCCAGGTCCACAATAGAGATTTCACTCTGTCCACTGGGACACTAGCTTTTGGAGCTCTGTGCTTGTATAAGAAGTCTGATTATCCTGCTATCCTTAAATGCTCTGAACAAGTCCAGGGCATATGGATAAATGACTTGCAGTTCCTATGATGGAAAATCCCATCTGAGTCCCAACTGGAAGGCAGATATGTGATTAAGGATACTTGCAGATGATTTCATTCCCTGGTTTTCAAGGCCCCACAGCCAATAGTTAAGACCAATTTCATCTAGTATTGCCCTGTCCAAATTCCCAACCCATAGAATCTGTGAACTTAATAGATGGTGGTTTTATGTACTATGTTTTGGGATGGTCTGTTATAATAGTAAGTAGAGATTAGGGTCTTACATTTTAGACTAGATGACCAGGGAAGACTGAGATTTATGTTACGTCTGTACTGCTTAGTAGGTAGCCAAGTGGAGTTGTCAGCAAAGGAGAGAAGATACAAGTCTGAAGATTAGGAAAAAGGCCCAGGCTCAAGACAGGCCTCTAGAAGGCTTTACTTGGGAAATATTGCATAAAAATGGAGTGTACTAAAAGGTTCTTTTTCTTACTTTTTTCAGTATCGTTATACATATTCATAAAGGAAGCATGTTTTCCAACACCCAGAGTCGTTTTTCAATTGTATCCATAGGATGTGAGGTTGAATATTTCAAGATTTTTAGTATTTATTTTTACATACTTACAATGCACATGATTTTAAATCTTTCTTTTATTTAAGTTCAAATGTAAATTATTAGGGCAGACCACTCCTTCAGGTTTTCTCATTTACTTAAATCTCATTGCTCTTCAATTGATGAGGAAATAAATAAGTATATTTACCTAAAGTCTCAATTTTGATTTACTACATTTGTTTGATTCTAACATCTCAGATAAAAATACATAATTATGCTGAGCAAAATAAGTCAATCAGAGAAAGAAATGTTCATACGGTTTCACTCATATGTGGAATATAGGAAAGTCATCAGAATCATCAGAGAGGGAGAAAAACCATGAGAGACTCTTAACTATAGGAAACAAATTGAGGGTTGCTGGAGGGGAAGTGGGTGGGGGATGGGGTAATTGGGTGATGGGCATTAAGGAGGGCACATGATGTGATGAGCACTGTGTGTTATACAGAACTGACAAATTATTGAACACTACATCTGAAACTAATGATGTATTATATGTTGGCTAATTGAATTTAAATTAAAAAATTCAAGTTTAAATCTGAAAAATTAAAGATGAAGCATGACATTAAAAACTGCATAATTAATATAAAAGCACATGCTATGAAATTATATTTACACATTAATTTAAGGAATAACCCCTATTTCATAAAAGATAAAATATAGAAAACTGCATATAGATATCAATAATACCCAATAGTAGTACAATATTTGATGTGTTGTTTTATATGTAAATTTAGGTTCATTCTTTTAAAAAGTGCACCTTATGGGGCACCTGGGTGGCTCAGTCAGTTAAGTGACTGACTCTTGATTTCAACTCAGGTCATGATCTCAGGGTGGTGAGATCAAGCCCTGGGGGCTCTGGGCTGGGCATGGGGCCTGCTTAAGATTCTCTCTCTCTCTCCCTCTGCCCCTGCACCTCTGTCTCTCTCTCCTTCTCAAATAAATAAGTAAATAAAAATAAAAATAAAAGTGCACCTTAAAATCACCAAGGTAAAAGCAATTTTTCCACATGAGCAACAACAAAAAAAGATAATTAGGGAATCGTCATTCACCCTATAGGACTTTATGATTTATATTATTTTAACTTATATCAGTACACTACTCTACATATTTAAATAAGATGACTATTAGAGTTAATGAATGGGAAAAAAGACTAAATATTTTAATATTTACATATTAATCATCTCCTCTACTTTGCATGTTCTCTAAATTATAATGACCTATGCTTAATACTTACCATATTTTTATATTTCTCACATATAATTTGTGAGGGCCTCTTCCATACACACATTATATGATTGTATATATTCATATTTTCTATTTAGAACAAACTTTTATCATCTGAAGAAAGAAAAATTTAAGATGAATTACTTATAAATTTCTGTAGCAGCACTATGGAACACTTAGGGATTATATGAATTGCATTTCATAGATTACTCTATAGAATATTTGGCCAATAGCATTTAATTATACTGTATAACAAGCCACTTCAAATTCCTACAGCTTAAAATCAACCACTATTTATTATTAGTTATCTTGCCAGTGGTTTGCCATGGTTTAATTGATCTAGGTTGGGCCCAATTTATGTTGGTTGGACTTGGGCAGTTATCAGTGATCGGCAGTATCTGAAATTTGATCAAGGCTCTACTCTTGGTTGGACTTGCATAGGGTACTTCAGCTAGTACGTCTGCTTCAGTTCTCATTCATTCTCCTTTTAGGACCATCAGACTAGCCCAGGCATGCTCTTATTATGGGGCTGTCAGAAACTCAAGACCTAGTGCGTCCAATCTTCAGATGCTTTTCAGGACACTGCTGGTGTCAAGGCCTTATTGACCTAACCAAGGAAGTCACAAACTGAGCCCAGGGACAAAGAATTAAACTTACACATAGTGAGAGAGCACTGGAAACTTACACAGAAAAGTGCACGGATAGAGGAAGTGGTGAGGAAGTTGGGTCATTAGTGCAAACTAAATGAAGTTTATCAATAATGCCAATTTAGTCTTCCAAAGTCTTCCTGTCCAGTCTGGTCCCCAATATTGTTTTCCAATAATATATGTATATTTTTCTTCCTACACATATTGTCAAAATTATATTTGAACACTAAAGTGTACATGATTCACAAAAAATTCATATAATGTCCTCCATTGTTAATTCCATTTTACTAGTTACAAAGGCTTATTAAATTGTATGAAAGTAAATGTTTACAAACCAGCTAGTGAGTCTTATTAACCACTCCACATCCCCTTCTGCTGTACACAAATAATGTCATAAACAGCCACAAATAATATCTTGAAATCAGATTTTGTTGACTCTGTTTATTAAGCAAATTATGATGAAAACAAAAAATATAAAAAGTTGACATTATGTTAATATCGATTTTTGGTAACAATGACAAATTATATACAATATAAATGAAATTTTGGTGTTACGTGTGTTATCATTTAATAATTCATAAATTAAAAAAAGGAAACAGATTAGTTTAAAAAATGTATAACCTGTAGTGTTTATCTATATGGCACAACAAATTGAATCATAAAAAAACTTTAGGACAGCCCATCTTTAATATAGTTTACTGCATATCAAGTGTCCTGAGCATGCTATGAAGGCTCACATACAAGAGGTATCTTTCCACAGTGTCAGCTTTATTCAGTCATAAAGCAAGGTTAACATAATCATAAAGCAGGTTTAGGATTCCAAACTCAATGACATTTCAGCATGTTAACTTGGCTTCTTACACATCACACAAAGCAAGGCACAAGACAAGTCACACAACAAGGAAGATAGAGCAGGGGGTAGGAAGTTAACGAACCAAACACAGTTGAGATAAAGCCTCTGTCCAGTCTGGGTCAGCTTTCATCATTTACTGCTTATCATCTTTCAAGCAGTGAAGGATCTCTGTTCTGTTAGGAGATGAAAGAGGCAGAGCCTTCAGTAGCAACTGCCTTTTTAAAGTGGGCAGGCATAGAGAGTGGGTCAGTGTGTGAAGAGTCTGACAGTTTTCTGCAAAAATCCTTGTTTCAAAGGGATTTAATCAATCTTGGGACTTTGAAGACCTCCCCTGTAGACCTCCTCTGTTTCTGCTGGTTATCAGTTCTAAGTGCGTCATCAGCCAGTTCTGGTCTCAGGGATATGTGGTCTTAGCTGCAATGTCCTGAGCTGCCTGTATCATTGTTTGACACAGGTCTCTGCTTGACGTGAGAGACTCCATCTTGCTCTCTACATTAGTGACTAAAATTTTGAATAATTATATTACTCTCTAATTAACATAATAATATTAATATTCCTAGATGTCAGATTTCCATGGATGAATAATATATTTTCTATTTTTAGTGGATTATATGTCATTTTAAGTGTTTTTTTTCCAACAATAACAAAATATGATAGATTTACTCTGCCTTATACTATTTACTAGATGTCTCTGAGGCATAGTTTAGAGATGTACTATGTGCAGTAGATGTATAAATGATTTGTTTACATTACTCTATATAAATGATTTGTTTGCTTAATGTCTTGGAAATCATTTGATTTATTATGGTTGCTGATCCTGTTGTCATCAGATTACTATAGTAAACAAGATCTGTATCTAATTCGGTCCTCTATTGTCTAAACCAAATGCAGGTGTTTTTATCTCCATTATTTTTTATATTAGTGGCACTTTTATCAATTCATATTAATGTGTCATGTGTTACAAGTTTTAATTTTTTCCTTATTAAATATTATTTTTAAAAATTATGAAATATTTCAAACAAGAAAAAGTAGAGCACATTATAAAAAATATCTATGCATACCCTACCAAAATGTAAGAAAAGTTGCTAGCACTTTGTCACATTTGCATCAGACCTCATATTTGAAAAGTAAACATTATAAGTGACGTGGTGCCTTCTTTTACCACTCAATGATCCTTCATTGGGGCACTATCCTGATCTTAGTGTTTATATCATGGATTGATATTATAATATTTTTACTGCATATGAATAAATTATATACAGTATATAATGTTTTGCTTTGCTACTTTAGTGTTCAAGTATAAAAATATCTGTTAATGTCATTATTGTAATTTAATGGTTTTACTCATAATTTTGTCTTCTAGGTTGACCTGTGTTTATTAACTAAAAAAAAAAATCATTTTATGAATAACCCATTTTTTTAGTACATTTCTCAGTTTATAGGAGCCATACTATTTTTTTTAATATTTTATTTATTTATTTGATAGAGAGATAGACAGAAGAGCACAAGCAGAGGGAGTGGCAGAGGGAGAGGGAGAAGCAGGCTCTGCACTGAGCAGGGAACCCGATGCGGGACTCGATCCCAGGACCCTGAGATCATGACCTGAGCCAAAGGCAGACGCTTAACCATCTGAGCCACCCAGGCGCCCTAGAGCCATACTATTTTTATAGTATGTATCTAGCACTGGATTTGTTGAGTTTTATGACATGACATCATTCACATATAGTAGCCATATTAGTTATTAATCATTGTGTTATAAATTTCTCCCAAACACAGCTACTTAAATTTTCTCAGTTTTTGTGGGTAAGTAATCTTGGCATGGTCTCACAAGATGACAGTCATCTCAAGGTGTGACTGAAGGTGGACCTGCCTCCAAGCTCACCTCCATGGTTGTTGGCAGGACAATCTCACATGTGGAGCTAAGGGCCCAGATTCTTCACCGGCTGTTGATGGAAAGCCAACCTCAACTCTCTTCCCCAGACAGTTCCCAGTATGGCTTCTAACTTGACCAAATTGACCAAGGGAGAAATCCTAACCTTTGTAATCTAAACTCACAAGTAATATCCTATCACTTTTGATGTAGTCCACATTTTGAAAGAGAAAGGGGATCGCAGAAAGGAATGAATACCCATACATGGACTCATAGGGAACTATTTCAGAAGCTGCCAACCATGCTGGCTTCTAGCAAAGTACACAGGTTTTCCTTTTCTCCACATCCTTGCCAACACTTCTCATCTCTTCTCTTTTTGATGATAACCATTGCAACAGATCTGAAGTGAAATCTCATTGTGGTTTTGATTTGCATTTCCCTGATCATTAATGATATTGAACATCTTTTCATGTACCTGTTGGTAATTTGGATGTCATTTTTGGAAAAAAAAATGTGTGTTCACTTTCTCTGACCATTTTTAATGGGATTACTTGTCTGTTTTCGTTATTGAATTGTAGAAGTTATTTATATATTTTGGATATTAATCCCTTATTTGATAATGGTTTCAAGTATGTCACCCAATCTATAGATTGCCTTTTCATTTTGTTGATTGCCTTTTGCTGTCTAGAGGCTTTTATTCTTCATGTAGTCCCACTTATTTATTTGTGATTTTGTTTTTGTGCTTTGGTGTCATACTCAAAAAACCATTCCCAGATCAATGTCAAGGAACTTCTTCCCTTTGTTTTCTTCTAGGAGTTTAATGGTATCAGGTCTTATTTTTAAGTCTTTAATCCATCTTGAGTTAATTTTTATGAATTGTATAAGTTAGGGGTCTTTCTTTCTTTCTTTCTTTCTTTCTTTCTTTCTTTCTTTCTTTCTTTCTTTCTTCTTTCTCTTTCTTTCCCTTCCTTCCTTCCTTCCTTCCTTCCTTCCTTCCTTCCTTTATTCCTTCCTTCCTTCCTCATTTTGCATATGGTTACTTAGTTTTACCAACACCATTTGTTGAAGAGCCTATGCTGTTATAAATGGATAGTTTTACTTATTTCTTTTTCAGATGTTTTGTTGCTAGTATATAGAGTTACAACTGATCCCTACATGTTGATTTTTTCCCTTAACTTTATTGAATTTGTTGATTATTTCTAACTTTTTTTTTTTTTGGTTTAGCCCTTAGGACTTTCTATATATATAAGAACATATCATCAGCAAATAACAATTTTACTTCTTCCTTTTCAATTTGAATGTCTTTTATTACTTTTTCTTGACTAATTGCTCTAGCTAGGACTTTTAGCACTGTGAATAAAAGTGGTAAGGGTGGTCACCCTTGTTTTGTTTCTGGTCTTAAAGGAAAAGCTTTCAATTTTTTTTACTATAAACTATGTGTTAGATGTGGAATTGTCATATATGACCTTTATCATTTTGAGGTTTGTTCCTTCTATACCCAATTTGATGAGGGTTTTTCTCATGAAAGGATGTTGTATTTTGTTGATTGGTATCCTTCATTCTATTAATGTGATGTGTCACATTTATTTCTTTTCTTTTTTTTATTTTATTATGTTAGTCACCATTAAATACATCATTAGTTTTTGATGTTGCGATCTATTGTTTTCGTATAACACCCAGTGCTCCATGCAATATGTGCCCTTCTTAATACCCATCACCAGGCTAATCCATCCCCCCACCTCCCTCCCCTCTAAAACCCTGTTTGTTTCTCAGAGTCCATAGTCTCTCATGGTTCATCTCTCCCTCCAGTTCCCACCCCCCATTTTTCCCTTCCTTTTCCCAATGTCCTCCATGCTATTCCTTATGTTCCACAAATAAGTGAAACCATATGATAATTGACTTTCTCTGCTTGACTTATTTCACTTAGCATAATCTCCTCCAGTCCCATCCATGTTGATGTAAAAGTTGGGTATTCATCCTTTCTGATGGCTGAGTAATATTCCATTGTATATATGGACCACATCTTCTTTATCCATTCATCTGTTGAAGGGCATATTTATTTTCATATGTTGTACAGTTTTTGAATTTTGGATAGATCCCACTTTGGATATCTCTTGGTCATGGTGTATGTTGCTTTTAATGTGCTATTGAATTAGGTTTGCTAATACTTTGTTATGAATTTTTGCATCTATATTCATCAGGGATATGATAAGCCACAAAACAAATCTTATCAAATTTAAGAAAATTGAAATCATTCTAAGTATAATTTCTGACCAAAATGGTAAGAAACTAGAAATCAACAGCAACAGACATGGGGAAATTAAACAATGAATTATTATTTAAATATTTATCTTACATACATTATCAGTGTTGTTTATAATTTTTCAATATGTTTATTCACCTTTTCAATCCCCTTTGCTGTGAATTACCAGTTTTACTTTTTTCAACTTCATTTAGTTGTATTTTTTATTTGCTCAATATTTTTATGTTATCTCAATACTAATATTTTTTGTTTGTTAACAGTTTTATTGAGATATAATTAATATACAAATGACTGCACATACTTAATATATACAATTTGATGAGTTTGGACATATGCAAATGCCCATGATGTCATCACCACAATCAAGGCAATAAACATATCCATCTTTTCCAAAAGTTTTCTTTTGTCACTTTTTTTTAAGAATACTTTAACAAAAGATCTGCCCTCTTAACAAATATTGAAATGCATGATGTCATATGGTTAACTATAGGCACTATGTTTTATAGGAAATATCTAGAATGTATTCATCTAGTGTAACTGAAACTTCGTACCCATTAAATAACAACTTTCCATTTCCCTCACCTCTGGTCACCACTGGTCACCACTATTGTATTTTCTACCTCTATGAGTTTGAACATTTTAGATACCCCTCATAGTAGTAGTATTTGTACTATTAAATCATATACATGTATAGTGCTACTAAATCATATAGTATTTGTCCTTCTATTATTGGCTTATTTAATTTACAATAATATCCTCTCATTAATGTCACAAGTAACAGGGTTTTCTTCTTTCTCATGGCTAATTATCATTCCATTTTATGTATATACCACATTTTTTTTCTTATCCACACATCTGTCAGTGGACTCTTGGTTGGTTTCCATATCTTGGCTATTGTGAATAATGCTGCAATGAACGTGTGCGCGCAGATACTTCTTCAAGATCCTGATTTCTTTTGGATAATAGAAGTGAAATTACTGGGTCATATGGTCGTTCTATTTTCAATTCTTTGAGGCATCTCCATACTCTTTTTCATAGTTTCTTCACCATCTTACTTTCCCACCAATAATGCTTAGATTGCCTTTATTCCCTAATCTTGCCAATACTGTTTTATATGTATATATGATAGCCATTCTAACAAGTGTGAGATATTACCTCGTGATTTTGATTTGAATTTCCTTGATAAATAGTTATGTTGAGCATCTTTTCATAATACCTGTTTGTTATTTTCATGTCTTCTTTGGATAAATGTCTGTTCAAGTCTTTTGCCCATTTAAAAATTTTCTTTCCTTTGAGTGTTAAGAGCTCCTTATATATTTCGGAAGTTAAACTCTTATATGATATATGGTTTACAAATATTTCTCCCATTTCATAGTTTGCCTTTTCATTTTATTGTCCTTTGCTGTGCAGAACATTTTTATTTTGATGCATTCCCACTTGTCTATTTTTGCTTTTGTTATCCCTGCTTTTGGTGTCATATCTAAGAAATCATTGCAAAGACCAATGTCAAAAAATGTTTCCCCTATGTTTTCTTCTAGGAGTTTTATAGTTTGATTTCTTCCATTTAAGGCTTTTATGTATTTTGAGTTGATTTTTTGTGTATTGTGTATAGTAAGAGTTCAATTTCATATGTTTGCAGGTGGATATTCAGTTTTTTCAACATAATTTGTTGAAGAGACTATCCTTTCCCATTGTGTGTTCTTGGAACTCTTGTCAAAGACCAGTTTACTACATATATGTGGGTTTATTTCTGGGCTCTCTATTTTGTCCCATTGCTTTATATTCTGCTTTTATGGGATTCGATCCCAGTACCCTGGGATAATGACCCCAGATGAAGGCAGATGCTCATACAGTACTACACTGTATTAATTACTGTAGTTTTCCATAGCTAACACACTCAATGGTGAAAAAGTAAAAGCTTTTCTTCTAAGCTCAGGAACATGGCAAGAATGACCATTCTTTCCACCTTTATTCAATATAATAATGGAAGTTCTAGTCAGAGAAATTATTCAAGATGAAGAAATAAAAGTAATCTAAATAAGAAAAGAAGAAATGAAAATATCATTTATTTGCAAATGACATAATCTTCCATGTAGATAACCCTAGAGGCTCCAAAACGAAAAAAAAAAAAAAAAAAGAAAATAACAACAAACAAAACAAAACAAATACAACAGTTAGGACTCATAAGCAAATTCAGTAAATTTTCAGGACACAAAATCAACATGCAAAAATCAGTTGCATTTCTATACACTAACAAGAAGCCATCTGAAAAGGAATAAAGAAAACAATACAATTTATAATAACATTAAAAAGAATAAAATACTTAGGAATAAACTTAAACAAGTAAGAGACAGTCTTATACACTGAAAACTATAAAACAGTGGTAAAAGAAATTAAAAGAGACACAAAGGAAGACATTCTGTGTTCATGGATTGGAAGACTTAACATTGTTCAGATTCCCATATTACCCAAGGCAATATATGGATTCAGTGTCATCCCCATCAAAATCCCAACATTTTTACAGAGATAGAAAAAACAATCCTAAATTGAAAAAATAATCCTAAAATTTATATGGAACCACAACAGATCCTGAATAGCTGAAGTAAGCTTGAGAACAAAGCTGGAGGTATCACACTCCTGATTTCAAAATATATCACAAAGCTACAGTATTAAAACTACATGAATACTAATGTTTTTATGCTGTGTGTGTTCTAAATATATTCTATTTTGGTCTGTGGTAGATTGCAACAAATGGCTACATTGTATTGCAAACTTTTTTGTAGTATGACTTTGCAGTCTTTATCTTGAATAAATAAAGACTAATAAAGATTCTGGCCTGCACACAACTTGCTTCAATGTTGTAGAAGTAGTTTTATGTGAATTGCAAACCTAGACCTCGAGAGAACGTGCACCTTTTATTCTATCTTTGCTGGTGCTCTGGCCTGTGATGTTCCTGGGGAAAAGCTGAGTCTAGTCTCTCTGATGATATAAGACCACATGGGGACAGAGGGAAGCCCAACATCTGTTGGCAATGTTAATACTATTAAATGTCTAATGCTATTAAAAATCTTTAAGAAATAAAGTAAGAAATTGAAAAAAAAGAATAAAGAATAACAACAACAACAAAAATTAAAGGATCAAAAATATTCAAACATACCTAAAACAAATCAAATACAATTTTTGTTTCTACATATGAAAACTATAATAGTTGAAATAAAAAATGCAGTGATTTTTTTTTTTTTTTATTTTGTTTTTTAAATGCTGTGACTTATTTAAAAATATTTCAGGGCACCTGGGTGGCTCAGTCGTTAAGCGTCTGCCTTCAGCTCGGGTCATGATCCCAGAGTCCTGGGATCGAGCCCCGCATCGGGCTCCCTGCTCAGCGGGAAGCCTGCTTCTCCCTCTCCCACTCTCCCTGCTTGTGTTTCCTCTCTCGCTGTGTCTCTCTCTGTCAAATAAATAAAATCTTTAAAAAAAAAAAATTTCAGATACAGTTAAATATAGGAGTATTAAACTGGAAAACAGACTAAAAAACACCTAGAATTCAGCAAAGGGAGTTAAATATGTTAAAAATATTAATTAGAGATTCAGAGGCCTACTAGTTTATGGAGTTACTATCATGCGAATGTATACCACAGGTTTCATTTCATCAAGGTTCAATTATAAAAGAAATCTCACAGAAACCAGTAGTAAGTGTACAAGGCTATATGTTATTTAAAGGAAAAGCAAGCATTATCACAACAAGATTAAAGGAAGAATCCTGGTCAAAGGCTGCCTCACAGCAAAGGACTGGATAGACAAACACAAACATTAATTGTCTTTTTCTGTATAAGCCAAATAGAGATACTTTCTCTCTTAAGATTGGAAAAGTGATGTGCATATAGAATATTTAGGAACCAAAGATCTCAAACCTTAGGTTCTATTGGGATTTCTAATAATTTGCTAGTTACATAGGCATATCCTTACTATGTAATGTAGCATATTTGCATCAATCAAGTACATTTGGGTTTTGCAGTGGTAGCAAATATATCCAAAATCTTGGTGGATTAGTACAGTGAATTGGGTTTCTTTTCTCAAGTTTTGTCTCCAGCAAGACACAATGAGGGGCTCTTTGTTCAACAAAGTTACAATGGAATCTATACTGATGGCAGGTCCACCTACACAGGTGATTCCACATTCACCAACTCGGAGATAGTAAAACTTCCTTGGAAAGCAACACACTTCATTTCTTACATTTCACTGGACAAAGTCAAATTGACATGCCTAGCTTCAAAGAGAGCAGAGAAGGCTGAGTATATATTCTGTGTAGAAATAAGCAAAATATTTGCCAGTAGTCCTAGTGATTACCACATAATTTATTTCAAAATAAATAAATAAAAGGGTCCCAAAAGGTTTTTAAGTATTTCATACACACTAAAAAGACCATTCCAAAAAAATTACTTAATCTAGTGCTTAATTAATATCTGAAAAATATTTCCATTCGTACTTATATATACTGAATGCTTATCATTAATTAAAATTATATTCAATATTGAAATAAATTTGTGTCAGCTTAAAATCATGTATTTAGAAGAAAAAAATAACATTTATTAAATTGCTCTACTTGACTATAAATCAGAGGCCATTGAAATCTCCTGTTTTATTTATTTATTTATTTATTTATTTTTAAGATTTCATTTATTTGTCAGAGAGAGAGCGAGCGCAAGCGTGGGGAGTGGCAGGCAGAGGGAGAAACAGGCTCCCCACTGAGCAAGGAGCTGATGTGGGATTCGATCCCAGTACCCTGGGATAATGACCCCAGATGAAGGCAGATGCTCAAGCAACTGAGCCACCCAGGCGTCCCCAAATCTCCTAAACTCATAGTAGGAAGAATTTAAATGAAACTTGATTGAGCTAATGTTATATTTAATATTTATTTTATAAAACTTAAAGATGTCTTTAAAAGTATTAGTAATATATTCTCCCTGAAAGAAAAAAAATAAGAAACAAATTTGTAAAAAAAATATAATATACAATAAAATATGTAGAAAATTCATTAATTAGGCAGAGATATTTATATGCATATACAAATATCTACATAGATATAGATGTATCCAATCATCTAGTTCTTCTGTTTTCAGTATTTATTAAGTCTCATATGCCAGGTACTAATGATGCTGACTGCATCATTAAATAAAGCAGAAACTATCTCTGCTTTCATTAGAAGTTTAATTCTAGTATGATCAATGTTAAATTGATCTCAAAATAATATATTTGTCACATATCTTACTGTATATATTTTAGGATACCTATATGTGTATACACACATACATAGCCACATATATTTGGGAGTATAAATGTTCAGCTATATATACCTTTTTAAAAATTACATAGATACACATTAATATAGATTCGAAGTATTTCTATAGATTTATTTCAAAGTGGAATTATGCAGTTATAAGTCTGTCTGTCTGCTTAAAGATGCAAGAGAATGAAACTGGACCACTTATTAACACCATACACAAAAATAAAATCCAGATGCACTGTAAATATGTTTTCATGCAAAATACGTACATCATTTTAAATGAGTAGTCACTCTGTATTTTGTTACCATATTTGAATTATCACATACATTTTTTTGGATACTTAAAAGATGTTGGAAATATTTTGTTATGTAACAGTAAAAGTTAATGAAACTTTAAATAGAAATATAAATTCACTAGGCTATGTTAAAATATTCCTCATGTTCAGATTTAAAATTCATTGTCGGGCGCCTGGGTGGCTCAGTTGGTTAAGCGACTGCCTTCGGCTCAGGTCATGGTCCTGGAGTCCCGGGATCGAGTCCCGCATCGGGCTCCCTGCTCGGCAGGGAGTCTGCTTCTCCCTCTGACCCTCCTCCCTCTCATGCTCTCTGTCTCTCATTCTCTCTCTCTCAAATAAATAAATAAAATCTTAAAAAAAAAATAAAATTCATTGTCAAAACTAATACATTTGTTGGATGAAAATGCCTATAATTTTCTAATTGATGTCTTTAGGAGCTGAACAGATCGTTTTTACATGGTGAATATACTAAATAACAAAATCAATTTTTCTCAGGGAATCTTGAAAAAATATGCAAAACTAAGAATGAATATTCAAGTAGAGCATTCATTTACTTTATCCACAATAAGTAGTTATTTATAGAACATAAAACTGCTTAATCTTTAATTCGTAAATAAGATATTCCTTTAGAAAAGGGTGAATATCCTTTTTAAGTAAATTGTTTCTTTTTTTTTTTCTTTAAATCATATAGGCTCATTCTAACATGAGGAATTTTACCAAAAATATATTGCATGAAACATTTCCTGTCATGAATCTGAATTAGTTCCTAACACTATTTGAAATCAATACTTCCTGAGACACATTGCTTTCCTCGGTGTACGTGCTCACAGGATGTAATATTATTAAACAACATTCTGATCACTTTTACTGCTTTCCATTTCAAAAGTGCTATAATTCATAATGTGAACATATTTTATGCTATTTTACATGGAAATTGAGAGTAAAAAGTATATCAAAGAAGTCATTAGTAATCTTCTGTAAGGATAATTGTCACACTTTAAAACTGCACAAATTTATTTCCAGATAGAAAAATGGTAAATACATTTTGTATGGCATACTAATATCAGGAACTTTGAAGACGACAAGGCATTTAAACATTATAAACACACGATTGTCTTAGAAAAATCAACAATTTATTTAAAAAATTAAAAATTTTACAGTAAACTTTTTACGTACTTTTTGAATTGTTAATTTACATACATCAAATTTTAAGCATAACATTTAAATATTTTGTTTTCTGTTTAAAATAGTTATAGCAAGAATGTCTGCTTTTAGTATATCTGTTAGTATACTTCCTAATCTCTAATTCAGTTAAGTGTGCCACTGTAAGGAATCTATCTACATATGTATCTATCTATGTCTCTCTCTCCTTATATCTATGTATATGGTTTAGACATTTTTAACTGATACAATTATGAAATGCAATATTCAAATAAAAGTGATTTTTATATGAATGTGATACCTCTATAGGTCTTTAAATACATGGTATGTGTTTGAAATTTTTTATATGGAGAAAGTTTGGTGATATCGTTAGGATTGATTGGCTTAGGTACAAATATAAAGGACCCAAAGGATCCATGGATATTTTAGCCAAAATTATTCAGCTATTACTTTTACTTAAGGCTATCCTAGGTGATGCCTAGAACACAGTATATAGACAGATATCAAACATTTATTCAAAAGTATAAATAGGAGGAAATAACCTTCATTTTCACAATTTCATCCAAACATTTTTATGTAAATTTTTATACATGAAAATGTTATACTGAAATTAGCTTCCTAGCTGTGGAAAATAAATTTAACCAAGCCAAACTTACAAAGTTTCATCTGGAACCAAAATTAAGCTTTCTTTAACTCAGCAAGTATTATATAAGTCTAACAACTATAACTATAACTATAACAACTATAACTATAATTATATATATATATGTTTATTTCTCTGTGTCTAATTACTGTATATAATAATGTTCTACTGAAATACAAATGAAAAATTCTCCTCTTGCATTGTATATGTGTGTGGGGTGGGGAGATGCTGCTCACAATGACAAAGTATGAACAAAGTCATTTAGAAGAAGGAACAAAAAGGGACTGGAGTACAGCTAAGAGGTGAAATCAGTTAAGAAAGATGGGACAATTTATGAAAGAATGTTGGACATAAGCTTCAATATTGATTGTTTAGAAAATTGCTCACAGTGAAACATAGTTAGAACATGGAGTTTAAGTCAGAAATGACAGAACCTGGGAAAATCATCCAAAGTCCATTTTGAATGTGCTTACAGGCACAGTCCCACAGAAGCCTGAGTGTCTCAAATAATCATAATTAAATCTGTAATGATATATGTCTTAGCCAGAATCATAGTTATGAGTTTATATACAAGGTGTTGATTTGAATCAATTGCAAAGAAATTCACAAAGATTTTGAGTGAGTTGTATTGTCTACAAACTGAGCCACCTGGAATAAGCAATAATGATTTTTTGATGTTTTATGTCTGGGGTCCAAACTTCTGTATTCAGGAAACAATCTTACTAAGCAGAACATCCTCTTCAGTGTTCTCATCAGAAGTGACTAAGGTGGATGACTGAAAAGGAAGGACACTCTAGAGTTGTAGAGATCAGTCATTCACTGGAGAACCGAGGTGCTACTTCTTAACACTTTCTTTTCAGGGTACCATGCTCAGCTCAGGAGGCTTGATATTCCCTCTGCCCCTCCTTCTGCTCATGCACACGCCCATGCTCCCTCTCTCTCAAATAAGTAAAACAAAAAAAGCCCTCTTTTCCATTCATTTCCAAAACACGACTGCCTTCTAGTTTTCCTTTTGGATGGTTCCTCCCCAGTATGTTTTGCATGTATTTGTTTTTTCTTGCCTGAATCTCAAGTTTTTAGGTTCCCCAAACATTATATTTTCTCACTTTTTAGACTTTCCCTGACTTATCTTAGGCACCATATGGGTTTAACTACCATTCACACTAGGTTGAATCTTAAAAATTAGCTCCTACCTAAGCTGCTTCCAAGTGTACATATTCACTTGAATATCTAAAAAGGAACTTAATGTAAACAGTTAACAGAATTGTGTTTAATATTCCTTCTTTCCTCTGCACTCCTCCTCCTACCCCCCCCCACAAAACCATGTACACTCATACACAAAAACTCGTATAAGTACTGCACATGCACAGACATGCACAGTTTGCAAATACTGTGCTTCTTCATGTATTCTCTATTTCATTGAATGGCAAATAATAAACACGTTTTAGATTAAAGTTTTTAAGTTCATTTTAAAATTAATAGGTTACTGTTAATTTTAGTGGAAATTTCAGCAGAACAAATGGAAACTTAATGATGTTGGGTACAGAAGTAGAAAAATTTTATTTTTTATTTATATTTTATTTATTTATTTATTTATTTATTTATTTATTTATTTATTTATTTTTAATAGATGAACATAGGGAAAGGGAAGAAAAATAAAATAAGAAAAAGACAGAGAGGGAGGCAAACCATAAGAGACTCTTAAATATAGGGAACAAACTGAGGGTTGCTGGAAGGGAGGTGGGTGAGGGGATGGGGTAACAGGGTGATGGGCTAAGGAGGGAACTTGATGTAATGAGCACTGGGTGTTAAATGCAACTGATGAATTACTAAATTCTGCCCCTGAAACTAATACTACACTATATGTGAACTAACTTGTATTTAAATAAAATATTGAAAGAAAAGAAAAAAAAAAGAAGCAGAAAAATTTTATATGGAGAGAAAACAAAAAAAGATCTCCAACATGTTTGGTAGATGGAGGGGTAGACATATTTGAAAAAGTATTGCATTCATTATTTAAAATCAGAGAAACTTAATAATGATATTAAAATCCAATATAAAAAGAAAGATTAAAATGCATAAAATGAGATTTCTGAGGATATAGAGAGAAGTATTTATCCATAAGAATATTTCTGGGAAGAAATTTTATGGTGCTCTTGCAGCAGGGAAGAATAGTATATTTGTGTTTATATTATGCCAAAAAATAATTATATGTATGAGTCTTCAAATAAAACATGTGTAACAAGTCTTAGCCTGTAATTATGGTGATGGTTAGTAACCACATAATAATTTTTAACTAATAATGTATGTAGTAGATTAAAAATTTTAGTTTCTCAGAATTATACTCACTATTTACATACAAAGAAATAATCAAATGAAAGTTTTAAAATAAATGGATAAAGTAACTGAATAATCTGGTCTGTTTGCAATACTACAGGTATATTGTCTTTAAAAGTTTTTGATATTTTCATATCTGATGTTTGATGTTTGAAATAGATTATAAATTGGTTATAAATTATATATTTTCACATAATAATTAGTGATATATATACCATATCAAATATGACAAAAATTAATCAGATATAGAATTATAATGATAGAAAGTCATTAGACTATTTAAAGCCCATTTGTCTGTTTTATATTTTTTAAAGAGATTTTTTAGAGGCTTGTAAATTTATGAGAAGGAAAAAATTAAACTATAAAAAGAGCAAACTTTGAAATCACCCAGGCTAATATCCTCGTTGTGACTAATCATGAATATTTAGCTGCCTGTCAAACCTGGCAAAAAGTGAGGTACTCTAAGTTTTGACATTCATATAGACACTTTAGAACACACTGATTTCTCTAGAAAGATAAATATATTGCATTTTAAGAGAAACGCACTTCATGGGCTCTCACAAGAAAAACGTTGAATAGCATTGTGGGTGATATCTTCAATGATCTGTTCGTAGAAAAGTAAGGTATTTTGTTATATGAAAACAATGAATCATGGAACACTACATCAAAAAGTAATGGTGTACTGTATGGTGACTAACATAACATAATAAAATTAAATTAAATTTAATTTAAAAAAGAAAAGAAAAATAAGATATTTTGAATAGAACTATTTTGAATCAAAATTCAATTAGTTGAATTTATTTCATTGGTTCGGTTTACATGTCACTGATTTATATTGATAGCAATCCAAAAATGCGACAGGCTGAATGGGCAGCACATCCATTAAACTATCTTGAAGGAAGGCCATTTATCTATAGACTTGGAAAAAGAACTGTATTAACAGTCGGTTTAAGCTTAAACACACAGAAGAGCTTGACAACACTGTTCTGTGTTGCTTTTAAAGTTTGTTCAGGCAACAATTTTGACATTTATTCTGAAAGTTGAAAAGCCTTATTAATTCTTCTTGAGATGGGAGGATCACCTTTAGAGGTGAGATAGATTGATGTTTCTGGCCAAGAAAAACATTTTTATCAATACAAGTTCTGAATTTGCTGAATTCTGGGGAATGTATAAATGAATTCTGAACTGGAACCCAAGAATACAAAAAACATATGAGGATTTTCTTGGAAAATAACTAGAAAAAGTGTAAGAGCCACCTAGATTGGTAGAATATCTAATTTAAGAAGTACCCCCTATTCAGCTATCTACAGAGCAATCAGAATGGATTTATTGCAGAATAAACCATTACATAACTAAAATATTCTACAATTGATTAAACTATTTCAAGTTTATTATCATGGTAATATGAGTTTTTTTTTTTCTATCCTTAATGACAGGGGATCATATATTGTTCTTGTAAACTCTGCTTTCAGGTTTTTAAATATGAGTTAAAAAGGAAAAGATGAGAAATTATCACCTATCACGTGAAATTGAACTATAATTATTTCTGCCACGCCCATTCTTTTCAATATAATACTAACAAATAGAGTAAACCATAGGCTACTTTTCAGACATTGCATGCTTATTATGTGTATGTATTATTCCCAAAAGCCTTTAAGAAAGTTAATATTATCATAATTATTCTCATTTTATGGATGACAGAACTAAGGGAACATTTCATGGCCGATTATATATGGAGGCACATACTCTAGAAGGATGGAGATTGTGTAGTGAGTCTTGTACCCACTACTACAGGTGTAAATAAGGAAATCATTTTCCATAGTCTCAGAGATAGTAAATGGCAAAGCTGGATTCAAAACTAGGTCTTTTTAATTCCCAACAAATGCACAAACTATTACACAATAATGCCTCCCACATAATTGGCAATATCATATAAACATTGGATCTATTTTCAGTTTATATTACCTTGATCAGGACTGATTTGGACAGCAATAAATAGTGATTGATTGCAATATTATCAATTTCTCTGTATCAGCAGTCCTTTAAAAGACTATGTCCCCGCAGTATTATAGACAGATAAGATTAATTATATCCATTTATTTTAAAAATTTCATTTGAATTTTTTCTGTATTTGAGGAATTTGAACAATTAAAAATGAGTTCCTTTATAATTTGCAAGAAAATTTTGGACATAAGTATTGCATACTGCCATTCAAAGGGAATTATATTTAAGAAATTAAAAGTTTAACAAAGATTGGTGTCTGCCACTCATGACAGGGTTATTTATTTATTTATTTTTCATTGCAAAAAAGAGCTCCTTGGAGTCCTTCATTCAATTGAAAGTATTTAATCAAATAAGAAGATGTAAGGTGTTAATCAAATGGGAAAATTCTAGGAAGGTTTTTCCATTGAGGATGTACCCGTGGTCATATTGACAGAGTTAATGAGATTTGGATATGTGGGTATAAAACCTCTTATTATGGGGGAAAAATGTGTCAGACCTCTGAAGGATTTTAGTATACATTTGTCAGAACCAATGGATGTAAACACATAAAAAGTTTCATTCTCCATTTTACATGATCATTTATTTCTAAGAGTAGTTAGTAGTTTGTAAAATATGAGCACATTCCACATGTGCACACACACACACACACACACCTCCCCAGGGGAACCTTTTCATTCTGAGTGGTATTACTGAGATCTAAGTTGTAATGACAAGCATTATGTAAATCACATAGAAAATGAATTAAGTGAATTACTCAAGGTCAGATATCTAAGACTGGAACTAAGCTTCTTAGCTTTGTTTATATATCATTTGTTGTTTGTGCTAGATAAATGCTATTGACTTGGACCTCACGTTTTCATTTAGATTTTTTCTCTTTTTGTATATAAAATAATTATCACATCAAAATATTTAAGAAATTAACACAACGGTATAACCTGATAAAATAATATTTGTCCGCTTTTAATGTTAAATTCTTGCTTATGAGTAAAGAGATAAAAAGGATATAACATATAGCCACAGATATGACAGATAATAAAATCATGTAAAATGTAAAATAATATGATGTGCTACCCTGAACAAATGCATTTTAAAAGCTAACAAATGGGTGCTTTTATAGTGAAACATAAATTAACAAAATTAAGTTAAAGAACAGTTTTGATTTTATTCAAAATGTTCTGTAACATAGAAAATATTAAAAACTCTTACCCAGTCTTCTTACAAACCTAGCATAACTCAGCACAAAGAACACTATAGATAAATTTCATTTTGAATATATGCCAAAATACAATTAAAATATTAGAGAATTAAACCATGCAGTAGTACTTAAATCAAATGAGTCATGACAAACAGGGTTTATTCCAGGAATACAAGGTAATCTATCATTAGAAAAACCTATCAGCATTATTTATTTATATTTTTATTTCCATGTCTTAGAGATATTTTGTCTTGGTCAATTAGACCCTTTAGCGTTATAAAAGAAAATGAAATATAATTCCAATTTAGGTAAAAGGTAAAAGTTCTAAATGTGCATAATGTAGAGAGAATTAACTTGGTTTTATTTTTTTTATTTTTTTAATTCTTATGTTAATAACTTGGTTTTATTTTTAAAAGATGAAAGCATTTAGGGGTGCCTGGGTGGCTCAGTTGGTTAAGCATATAACTCTTTGACTTCAGCTCAGGTCATGATCTCGGGGTTGTGAGACTGAGCCCTCCATCCGGCAGGCAGGCTGGGTGTGGAGCCTGCTTAAGATTCTCTCTCTCCAGTGCACCCGGGTGACTCAGTCATTAAGCGTCTGCCTTCGGCTCAGGTCATGATCCCAGGGTCCTGGGATCGAGCCCCGCATCGGGCTCCCTGTTCAGCGGGAAGCCTGCTTCTCCCTCTCCCACTCCCCCTGCTTGTATTCCCTCTCTCGCTGTGTCTCTCTCTGTCAAATAAATAAATAAAATCTAAAAAAAAAAAAGATTTTCTCTCTCCCTCTGTCCCTCCCCAGCCTTGCTCATGCTCTCTCTCTCTCCCCCTCCCTAAAAAAAATAAATAAAATGAAAAATAAATAAATGAAATAAATGAAAAATAAATGAAAAATAAAGCATCTGGAAGTGTGAGTGAACATCAGAAGTATCAAACTCCAGACCAAATATTAAAAAAAAAAGGTGTATATTTTGTCAAAATGTAAATGATGGCAGTTTTAGATGTGGCCTTTCAATCTAATTTCCATGAATTCCGATATTAAAAAAAATACGGGCTCTCAAATTTTGATCTTTAACATTATTTCTGAGCTAAAAAGATGCAAACTATTCCGGAGTAGCTGATTCCATGCTATTGTAGGAAATCTCCATCTGCAATAGCACACCTCCATTAACCAATTTTATTCACACACATTAGTAATGAAGACAAAGTTGTAAATTAAAGTTGTATGATTTCACATCTGATTTACTGAAGGAAAAGGGCAAAAATAGTGGGAGAAAAACGGAAACCCTCAGCAAAAAAATGTAGTAAGGACTTTGGGTGTTTCATAGTCAAGAGTCCCTTCTCTGTTTTTGGAAAATTAAAAGTCACTGCACTGAGACTAGCCACTGCACTGTGCAAAATTAGTCACTGGCCCCGTGGCTCTGAGAGCCACAGTCGTGCCTCTGAAGAGATCCGGGCACTAGGTAGGTTTTACTTGCTCCAGAGCTCAGAGCTCCACTTCCCACTGCATTGATTCTGTGCTGCCCACAAGCCACAATTCCTCCTCTGTCGTTTCTGTGCAATTTTAATATTCCCCGACGCAGTCTCCAGACAACCTGTGCTACTTGGTCTGTCCAAGTTATTTCCCATGACTCCAGTTATTTTTCTTTAGTACTGTATTTAAATAGCTACATAGGTTTTGGCCAATGCCATTTCCCCCCTAAGCCTTGCGATTGTTAGTGGTGATTTTGCAGAATACAAGGTATTTCAAGAACATCTGGATTGTATTCTAACAGATATGCCTGTATTGATGATAGTGCTGGAACACCTTGTCCCCGAAAACAAAAATGCTTTCAAAAATAGGAGGGATATATCTAAATGTTAAAGGAGCTAATGTTAATAGAAAACCTATTGACTAGACAATGGTAACAGATAGTAGGATGGAATAATAATTAGAATTATTTGGAATATAGTGAAATGAATTCTCCATCTGCAGATTCTCCATCTTTCAATTTTCCAAAAACAGAGAAAGGACCCTTGACTATGAAACACCCAAAGTGCTTACTATATTTCACTATATTCCAAATAATGGACGTGCACTATTGCAGATGGAAAATGAAACCCCATTAGCCCATAAATATATTTAATAAAAAAACTAATGCAAAATATATGGAAAATTAAGACTAGTGACATAATTATTAGTATTAAACATACTTAAAAGCATGTCTTTGTTTCAATAGTTGTATAAAGTCATTATCATTTTATATGTGGCTCTGATTATTCCCTAATATTAAGCATTTAATTGCATAAAACACTATGGCTCACAGATATTTTTCTCACTAAAAAATAGAAAAGGGTAAGTAAGGAGCTGTGAATAAGCCGACCTATTCTAGTAAAAAGGGCATGCACTAGAAACAGAAAGTCTTGTCAGCTCTATTTTTTACAAAGTGATTAGGGAGAGAGCTGTCTCAAAATGGGATGGAAGATAGTCCTTGATCTAGTGCCTAGAGAAAACCAGCTTTACTTATCCAAACTCTGGCTTCTTAGGAGACTCAAACTCTGGGGCACCCTTTAAATTATAGTATATGATGCTACTAGGAAAGCATGATGTTCCTCAATATTAAAGGGATGTATGAAATAAAGAAAATTAAACTTGGTGGAAATGGGTACACGCATAAAAAACTCTAGGTTTCGAGGAAAGGTATGTGCTTGAAATGTTCTTTTGATGTAAGACATTAATGTTATGTTAAAAATTGGCCTAGAATAATGTTCTAATGAAGATTTTTGAGAATTCTAGAAAGGACAACCAGAATTAATGTTTGAACTAGAAATCAATTGGTTGACAAACCACAATCCACAACCAGGCAGAGATAGTATCCTTTTTTATTTCTAGTTCTGGGATTTTATTTTATCCTTAGAAAGTATGAGAAAAAATATGAAGATAATGAAGAAACAAATGAAATATATAACATTTACCACAATTCCTTTAAATAGTGTAGGAAGAGAAGTAAACTTTTATAGTTATTTAATTATTTCTGTATTATAATATTTGAGGCAATTGGAAGTAGTTGAAATAGTAAAATTAGTTTCAGGAAATGTTAAAAGACTTTTTAAGATAACAATTCCTATAAAAGTAAAAAAAATAAAATTCTTTTTTTTTTAAGATTTTATTTATTTGAGAGAGAGAATGAGAGAGAGCACATGAGAGGGGGGAGGGTCAGAGGGAGAAGCAGACTCCCTGCCGAGCAGGGAGCCCGATGCGGGACTCGATCCAGGGACTCCAGGATCATGACCTGAGCCGAAGGCAGTCGCCCAACCAACTGAGCCACCCAGGCGCCCCCAAAATTAAAATTCTTGTGTGTAGCTTTTTTAGATCTTTAGAATACATTTATTTACAACTAATAAATTAGGCATTAAACAAACTAAAAACATCAGTAACTATCTTTCTGCAACAAAAGCCTTTTGGATAGCAGATTATTTAATAGCATGTACCATAATTTACAGTTGTGTTTATATCACTCCTTTTTCTTTCTTCCTAGTGTCACATTTTTCCTGTTTGATACTCGGTTTTCTGACTTACAGTAGGCATGTCAATATTTTTGAAGTAAATGAAAGAAAGGAATTAAAGTGGAGAAACCAAACAACTATTGAAATTTATTCCGTACTTTATCAGTAAAGGATAACATTTCTATAGATGTAAGTTTTAGAAAGATCTGAGTAAGACAGGAATAGAAAGATATTGATAAACCAGAATTAGAAGGTATATGTATATATGGGCACATGATTCATGAAGAATCTGTCATTTCAAGTAATTAAATGGCTCTGAAATAGTTGACTATTCAAATGGGGTGATGTTTAGTCCTGACCTCAAACTGTCTCAAATGTGTTGCAAATGGACTAAAAGGCTAAAACAAAAACAAAAACAAACAAAAACTTCAAAAATACAATTGGGCATATAGAAGAGTATATTTCCAGTGGCTTGTTTCTGAAAATTTTTTAAATGAATGCAAAGGTCTAGATGTGAAGGCAAAAATTGACAGATTTTACTGCACACATTTGTATGTTTGTCTCTGTATATTTGATGACACTATAGTTTGTGCAACATAAGACTGAGAGGGGCACCTGGGCAGCGCAGTGGTTTAAGCAGCGGACTCTTTATTTTGGCTCAGGTCGTGATATCAGGTAGTGAGATCCAGCCCTGCCTCTGCTCTGTGCTGGGTGTGGAGCCTGCTTAAAAGTCTCTCTCTCCCTCTCCTTCAGCCCCTCCCCCACTCTAAAAAAATAAAAAATAAAAATTAAAAAAATAAAGGATTGAGAGACAATATCCACAACACTTATAATAGGATATCTGTATTCCTAAAAGAGAGTTTCTACAAACTAATTAAAAAAGTATAAAAACTGTATATGAGGACATGAGGGCAATCTGGCTGCGACCACATCTGTCACCCCATTGATGGTCAGGGTTGATTTGGCTGATCTGGCTGGGGAGGCTGGTGTCCCCTTCCTCCCTCACCACTTTGTGTACTTCCCTTCCGAAGTTGCATGCTCAGTCTAAGACAACGACCTTCCCTAATAGAGGAGGGCCGTTTTTTGGTTTTTTTTGTGGGTTTTTTTGGTCAAGGGTATATCAGCAGCTGTGCTCACCTGTTACAACCTCCAAACAAGCTCTCGAGGGCCATTTGTAGGAGAAGGTAAGGTGGTCAAGCTTCCATAAATTTAAAACTAACAAACAAAAAACAGTATGTGAACAAATAGTGCCAGAAGTTAAAGACAACATAACATAATACAATTTAAAAAAAAACTATATATAAATAAAAATATACATATATTATGTATATGTGTATATATATTAAATATGTGTATTTATATATACATATATAAATAAAATTAACAGTGAAGTTCAATTAGCAATTTAAAATAAAATTATGAATGCATGAAAAAAGTTAAAGACAAATGACAGAAATATTGTTAATGTCACTAATGATTAAATACTTTCAAATTAATAGGTTATAATTGTTTATATATCAGTTTATAAAAGGTAAATTATTGAGAACATTTAATGATAAATGAGAAAGTAAAGAAAACGTCCTCATGCACTGTAGGTGGATATAAAAATATCAGTATAGTGTATTTAGAAAATATATTTCCATTTATGAAAGTTAAACATGCATCACTGTTCATCAAGAACGCCACTCAATAGACTGGCTTATACCATATACCAGATTTAAACCTGGTAATGAATGTAATAGCAAAAATATTTTAGAATTGAACTTAATTGTTTTTCCTGATACTACACCTGATGATTATCTCTGTAACGTTTAATTCATTATATTTAATGTTTCTCAGTGCTGTGTATTTTCACAACTTCATTTCTTTATCTTTGAGAAGAAAAGTTAGGATTTTGAAAAACATAATTACATTAGTATACATTTGAAGCAGGGGAGAAAAAGCAATAAATGATAAGAAAGTATAAAATACTTTTTTTTCCCCCAGGGAGAAAAATAAATGCAATTTAGTGACTCACTGGCTTAGAAAGGCTGAGTTATTAATGATGCAAAGGGTCAGAAGCAAACTAAGTGTCCAGGGAACAAATTTAGAAAGAAACATTCATGGAAATGAATGAAATAAAATCCCATGAATAAAGAAACCACAAAATGAACAACAAATACTACTTTTAGAGCAATGACAGACTCTTACCTAGGTGTCAATAGTGCCATATGCAAATTATAAACTGACTCTAAATGTTTCTTGATTAATTCAAACAGTAGAATTAACAATGCTCTCTATTGGAGGAATAAAACATTGAGGGGCAAAGCGTCCTTCGATGGACAGCCTTAACCTAGAATATGAGATTGAGGTGATATCCATGCCAAATGAAAAGAAGAATCCTGTTTCAGAGTTAACTATTTTTCAACCTATGCACACCTGAGTCTCTCCTAAATTGCTAAATTTCTGTGCTGGATCATAGATAATAATTAATTACCTTGACAGCAGTTTATTTCTACTATTTTTCTACTTTTCATTAAAGGTCCTAAGACATCTTTAGGGGAAACTCAAAGTAGGTTAAACAAAATAAAACTACTAATTGCCAAACTTTCCTCTACCAAATCTTATATAACAAATCATCTAATCTCTTTTTCATTATTTATTTAGGTATTTTTATTGGCCATATGTTTCAGGATCTAATGCTCTTTCACATTAATTAAAAGCTGAAATTAAATGGGTGGCCTGATATTTCTACTATCTGTGTGAGAATGGCCATGAAAAACTGGAGTTTTATATTTTAGTATAGAGAGAAGTGAAAGCAATAGTAGTCTTAAAAGTCTGGTTTAAAGAGTGTGTGGGTATGAATTTACAGGTAACCCATTTCAACTTAATTATTTAAAACAAAGATAACTTGTTGCTATTGTGAATGCCATCATAAACATAAATTCTATCTCAAACATAAATCATATAAAATTCAAGGATAAAATCATAGTTGAGACATAAAACAAGTTTTCAAAATTTTTAAATAAATTTCTCAAAATCAGAGCCCTTCTACCTCTCAAGTAGTGGCTCATGAGCGTAAATGCACAGAAACACAAAATGGAAACCAAACAAAATTCAGACACAGGAATATAGAATTTTAAAAATGCATTTTAATCTGTGAGTTTTAAAGGAAAAATACCAGAAAGATTTTATTGTGTTTCACATGTGTTTTGTAGCATGTGTTTACTTCTCTTGCATTCATCAACTACGAGTTTCTTGATCTCTTTACATTGGCATGACTAATAAGCAAAACATATTATGGTCATCTATATCTTATTGAAGGTGGGCTGTTTAATCACTGATCCCCTAAAAGTCTGTATGCAAGTCTTTACATTAGACACAAAAAAATATTTTTTAAAGATCTTATTTATTTATTTGAGAGAGAAAGTGAAAGAGCACAAGCTGGGGGAGAGGCAGATGGAGAGGGGGAGACAGGCTCCCCACCAAGCAGGGAGTTTGACACGGGGCTAGATCCCAGTACCCTGGGATCATGACCTGAGCCGGAGGCAGATGCTTAACCGACTAGGCCACCCAGGCACCCTGTCACTAAAATTAAATACATAATGAACAGACACCAATTCAGAGTACTTGCATTATTTCCTTTTCATTTACGATCATTTGTATAACTAAGACATCTTTCTACACACTATATGGATACAGAGTCCAAGAAGATAATGAATGTGAGAGGAAAAAGGGCTTGGCAGATATTCAAATAAATCAGTTTTCTCAGAGTGAAAGATATGGTTAAAAACACCATGCTGGTAAGTGCTGAGTGGGTTAGAGTCATGGAAAGATCAAGGACTAGCACATTTAGAAACATGGCATAAGCCAGAGTTTAGTATGATTCATGTCCCTTGATGGCTTATAAATTAAAAAAGATCATTCTGGCTGAATAAATTACAGTTGAGTGGTATCAACAGCCCGAGGAATCTGGCCAAACAACCGCGAACATGAGCTACAAAGTGCTTTTGGCATTTGTTGTTATTTAGACAATGTTGTCATTATAGGGGAAATTTATAGAAAGCATTCATAGAATCTAAGCAACATGTCCCTGAGGTAGGAATAACATGGTTTTGGGGGTACAGAAGGCTAAATGTGAATCCTTTAAAGAGGAAAACAGGTCCTGGGGTAATGTGATAAATGCAAGTGGTTTCTTGGGTAACAGGATAAAATAGCATCTGTAAAATATGCTCCATGCCTAAAACAACTTAGGTTGCTTGAATTCATTCAGGGATTTATAAATTACTACTTTAGCTAAATTTCAAAAATCTGAGTCAGAAAAGGGCAATGATTTTTAATTTAAATGCTACATATGCTTATATTTTAGAAGGCCATGTTTTATAATTTCAGATAGTTTCCATACTTTACGAAGTCTTAGACAATATACTTCCTATTGCTTCTCTTCTGTAACTCCGAATCAAGTTAATTTCACATAGCCCATTTTAATACCTTCAAAATGAAAGTAGCACTTTTAGATCAACAAACAATTACCATAATAGGGATATTAGCCTTGTTACTTTTTTTTTTTTTTCCCCATTTCCCCTCTTGGTCCAGTACAGAGGGAACTTTTAGAGACAAATCTAATCTTACTGACTCACAACATAAAGTGATACTTTTTTTTTCCATATTTAAAGAATACAATCCTTAACATAGCTTTTAGGATGCAAAGGAAGAGAAATAAATAACACTACTTGTCCTTATTCAAGTTCTGAAACAATTGAGAAATAAGACCAAAGAGTAAGTGGAATGGAAGTTTAAATAAGGTCTTGAATCCTGATGCAGCTCACATTGAGGAAAATGGCATATATAAGTAATTGTATTGACTCTAAGACCCACCTCATTTCATATTTTAACTTAGCCAAAATCAGGGTACATGCATATTCAATGTTGTCTTACGATTATTATAGTTAGCTGGCATTCACTATATACTTGCTAGTTTATGTTGATTTTTCCTTCCAAACTCATTTATTAGGTATAGTCACTCATGAAACCCCAGGGGGAAGTAAGTAAAAAACAGAGAGAGAATCTACTTATGCACTTATGCCCACACTACTCATCTTCATTCTCTGTATGTGCTTTCTTCCAGCCACTAGAATGTATGATGCATTCCATGCATTATTAGAGTCACTTTGAATCTTCAACAACACATTTGGACCTAGCTTTGCCTTAAAACATTCTACACTTAACATCATCAGTTTTGGCTAAACACAATGACACATTATTTAATCAGCACTCTTCAGTCAGCTTGTTAACATTTCAGCTTCAATTGGAACTATTGACCATTTACTTCTTCTTGAAATAGTCTCTGATTTTAATTTTGGCAGTAAAAACCCTAATAGTGATTTCCAATCCCAGCAAAAACCCTGATAGCAATTTCCAATCCCAGCTCTGAGTAACTTTGATAGACCAAAAGTCCTACTCAGGTCATAGAGAAAATCCAAATAAAATAAGAAGGAAGAGGGGGAAGAGGAAGTTTACTGAATAATAAATCCATTGTAAAGCTGCTGTGGCAATCAACACTTGATGATACAAGATTCAGTATAGAAAGAAACCAAAGAAGAATGAGCCAGTATTCTGTTGCACCAGTTTTCTTCCTTCCTTCTTAGATGTTGACTATTCTTCATATGGAGTGACAAATTGAAAATCTGGGCAGTAATGCCCAGAGACAGAGAAGATGGAAGAGATTTCATCAATCTTCACTGGGTTGGGAACATACACTTCTGGTATTTGGAACTAATAAGGTAACCAGAATTTGATGGAAGTGACATCTCGGAACAAAGAGAGGTACAAAGATATGAGCAGGATAGTCAATTTTCCCCTTGAGCCATGTGCCAAATTATTATGTTGTGCAGGGCAAGATCTTAAAAGTCAAGACAAAAGAATCTGAAAGGAAGACTGTTTTGTTTTGGTTTTTTTTTTTTTGACATTTTCTCATTGCTAAGAGAATAAAAATTGAAGTTCCTTAGTTTCCAAGGAGAAGATACATAATTATAAAACAAATATTAATATCTATTGTTCTTACATAGGTGTGAATATACCAGAGAATCAAACCAGAGTGAACTAGAGAATCACTCAAGGATTAGTACTCTGCCTCAAGTCAGTATTATGTGATCTTCTCTCAGTCCTGCTATCATATTACAAGGTCAACTCTTGAGGATAAAAGCATCATTAAAAGCCTTTATTATTTTTCATACATAATTCTGATCATTAATTTTATGTGCCAATTTGGTGGCTATTATGCCCAGTTCTTTGGTCAAACACTAGTCTACATGTTTCTGTGAAGGCATCTTTAAGGTATGATTAGCATTTACAATCAGTCAGCTTCAAGAAAAGCAGATTTCTCTCAATAATGTGGGTAGACTTCATAAAATTAGTTGAAGTCTTTTAAGAGCAAACAGGTTTCCTAGAGAAGAAGGAATTCTGCCTCACAACTGGAACATTAACTCCTACCAAATATCTAGCCTTTAGGCCTACCCTACAGATTTTTGACGTTCCATTTCTAACAACCCACAATGACATGAGCCTATCCCTTAAAACAGATTTAGATAGATAGATAGATATAGATGATAGATAGATTCCATTGGTTCTGTGTCTCTGGAGAAGTCTGACTCAGACAAGAGTACCAAGCATTAAAACATAAATGTCAACACATATGATGAAGAATACCAAGATAAAAATAAAGGTAAAAATGAATACTAGAGGCAAAATCAAAGATAAATAACATAGTAGAGTTATCACACAGGGATTTGAAAATAAATGGGAATGGTATGTTCCTAAACACAGGAGATTAGTAGGGAATTTACCATAGAACAATTATAATAAAAGGGATTAAATACAAATTCTAGCACTGAAACAGTAATGGCTGCTGAGAACACAACAGATTTTTTTGGCCTAAGATTGGTCACAGCATTAGAGAATTTGTGAATCAGATGCCAAAGAACACCAATTTCCAGACTAAGGTTAAAAGCGAAAAAAAAAAAAAAAAGATGGAAAATACAGAAGAAAAATAGCATGAAAGATAGATAAGGCAGAGTGAGTGGATTTAATATTTAAAAATTTAAGATAATTGAAGTGACAGAAAAAGATGGGAGAAACACTTGGACAGAAGTAATAACATGAGATATATGTGCTAAGAACTTTCTAAAACTGATGATAGAGTAATTACCCAAAAGGATGTAGGAATGTTAGGCAGATAAAGCAACTGATTTTACTACAGTGGTTTTCTTTGTTTGCTTGATTTTTTTTTTTTTACAGTGTCAAAGTCTACTTTTTTCTCTTCTACATAATATTTTGACCAAGACATTTTATGCAAATATAGAAGTTCTACTGTCTATATTTATTGATAATATAGATGAGAGCAGAAGGATAATAGAAGGATTCAAAAGGATTTGTAAACATAGTAATGATGGTGTGGAATTAACAAACTGAAACTTAAATATACATTCAAGGTTATTAGGTAATATATGTATTAGCTACGGTTCTCCAGAGAAACAGAACCAATAGGTTATATATAGATATGTCTGAGATTTATTATATGAATTGGCTCACAATGTTAAGGAGGCTGAGAAGTCTCACAATTGGCCTTCCACAATCTGGTGATCCAGGAAAGCTGGTGCTGTAATTCAGGTTGAGTTCAAAGTTTGAGAACCAGGAGAGTTGCTGGTGTAACACGCAGTCCACCCTGGAAGCATGAGAACTAGGTTTCTGGTTTTCATACTAGAGTCTGAAGACCCAAGAACCAGAAGCTCCAATGTCTGAGGACAGGAAGAGATGGGTGCCCCAGCTCAAGAAAGAATTGTCCTTCCCTTGCTTTTTGGGGACCCTAGTGGATTGGATGACGCCTGCACACATTGGTGTGGACAGATCTTTTCTCAGTCTACTAAATCAAATGCTAATCTCTTTCAGAAAAACCCTCACAGACACACCCAGAAATAATGCTTTATGAGCTATCTGAACATCCTTTAGCCCAGTCAAGTTAACACATAGAATTAACCATCATAATGTAGAAAAATTCAGTTTCAGTAGTCAAGATTATAAGGTTTGGATTTATCATCACAATATAGACAAGTTCAGTTTAAGGCCTGATTTACAGAATTCCATATGGACAGGGCGCCTGGGTGGCTCAGTTGGTTAAGTGACTGCCTTCGGCTCAGGTCATGATCCTGGAGTCCCGGGATCGAGTCCCGCATCGGGCTCCCTGCTCAGCGGGGGGTTCTGCTTCTCCCTCTGACCTTCTTCCCTCTCGTGCTCTCTGTCTCTCATTCTCTCTCTCAAATAAATAAATAAAATCTTAAAAAAAAAAAAAAGAACTCCATATGGAAATACTTGGTACTTTGCAAGAACCCGAACACAGTCTGAGCAAATAATAATACTGCTGACACAGGTATCTTGTATTTATGATATTAAAATATAATAATGGGTCACAAAAAGGCCATAATCCAAATCATGTTTGAAAGTTGTATCTAAAGTACTATGTGTAGTTCTGAGACAACGCAAACTTTCAGAAGTTCTAAAAGAGATATGCATATCTGGATGGTCTGGGGAATATGTAATACAAGCAATAAAGCAAAATTTTAATATTTTATTAAATCATACTATATTTATATATTTATATTATTTTAATGTTTACATTATTAAATATTAAATTTATTTTGAGTTATTTTGAAAGTATTATCAAATGATTCAAAATTAATATTTGAATTAATGTTTGTTTTGGTACATTGAGGACATGAAAGAGATTAGTAAGTAATAAGAATACAGTTGACATTATATTAATCGAGCAGTGTGCTTACTGTCATGTTTAATAGTTTTGCCTTATTTGGGAGGTGATAGTATTTGATGGGTTTTAAACAGGGATTTGCATAATCAGAAAAGTTATTTATAGATATCATCATTTGCTGAAACACAAGATATATTAGAGGAGTAAAATTAAAGTTTATGGACACATAAATATACTGATAAAGTTAAGTACTATATGCTGGCTAAAACTGAACATAATAAAAAATAAATACATGTATATTTAATATAAAAAAGGACAGAAGAAATGACAAATTGAACTTGGAAAAATGCAGTTGAAATTAAATATAAAAATATTTTATTGCTTGATGAAACTCATTATAGTTATATCAAAATTGATCCATAGCTAAAAGGATTCTGTTCTGCCATTACTTGTTGAGTTCATGTTTAAAGGCATTGCACAAAATATTTCTGGATGTATAAAGGATGTTAGATTTTATTCCTTTCCTTATAGAACAACCAAACAAGTAAACAGGTATTTTTATTACTAGCTTGAGAATTCTAATACTGCAAGAAAGATTCTAAATAATTCTGTAAATTCAGAGAGAAAAGTAATTTCCATCTGTTGGTGAGAATGATGATGATGGTAGTGGGACTTACAATGTGATTTTTAAAAATCTGAAAAGGTCAGTTTACAAAGGCTTTTATTTGATTTCTTTGTTGAGGACCGAAATGAAATTCTCTACTTGAAAAAATGTAATATATTCTACTTTAGACTGGAAGGAAAGAAATTGAAATGGAACAAATAATATGGAAGCATAAGTAAAATATAGGAACTCACCACTTGGTATATTTGGCCAAAGTATATGGATCAAGGCCAACATGTATATACATATATATGTATGTCAGTGTCAGGTCTTTGATACTTTGACTGTCAGGTTAAAGTTGTAGAAAATTTGCTTAGTTGTTATAGCGTGTCTTTAATTTTACTATGCTTTTGAATATTTTTCCTCTAGGAAAATTTTGGTGGTACTTTCTGAGGAAAGATTTAAGGAAGAACAGTCTACTTTGTCAGTTTTGGTATTTGAATAATAAAATTCCAAGGAAAGAGCATTTGCATTGGGAATACAAAGAAAATAATAAAAGGCATATTATAGATCTAGTCAGGATCACTTAGAAACTGATCGGTTGGATTAAAATAAGGTACACAATGATGACTTGAAGTTTAGAACATACATTATTTAAGGATTGTTAAACCATCAAAAGCAATAAGGGATGCAAAATGAGGGGAAGTTTGAGATTAAATAACGAATTCAGACTTGCTCATTTAAAATATGACAATAGCTCCTAACATGCAAAACACGTGAAAAGCACATCTTATTTGTTGCTTGTAAACAAAGACAAGACATCCACTGATTGGGTTTGTTGTTATTGAGAATATAGAACTTAATATTGCTAAGGGTATTGTTTTTCCTATATTGTGTTGTGGTAGATGTAAAAAAGGTGGCCAAAAGTTCCACCTATTCCTGTATGCATGTACCTGTACAATATGATTTTGCCTCTTCTTCCTTCAGGAGATTTACTCTCTCTCTCCACCCCTTGAATTCAGAATTTGCCATGTAATTTGCATAGGCCAATGGACCTTAGCACTTTGACAAAACTGGACCCTTGAAACATGCTTTTGGAGTATGACATCTCTAGCTGCTGAAATTCCTGAGCCATCATATGAATAATCCAGGAACTTTCTTCTAGGTACCACATGGAGAATCAGATTCAGCCCAGGTATCCCCGCTAAGGCCCCAGACTTATTTGTGAGGCCATGCTATGTTGTCAGTTTGTAATCAGATGACCCAGAGAACTGCTCAGATGACGATAAGCATCATGAGAAATAATAAACATTGTTGTCTTAAACCAATATGTTTTGAGGTCACTTATTTCATAGCAAATGCTAACTGATAAAGAACTGTGTGTATATAAGTGAGATGCTCCCTTAACAAAAAACAAAATATATGTTATTGATTTTTATAACAAGAATCAGGTGGAAAGCTGGAAAGTGGCTAGGCATCCATAAGAAAAAAACTAGAAAAAAAAATGGCAAATAGCATATGAGCCAAAACTGAAAAAAGTAGTGAAGAAATGCATAGAAAAGGATGAAAAAAAAGAAAGACAATTCAGGTAAAAGGTAGTAAAATGTTTGGCAAGAATATTGTCCATAATATCACAGAAGATAAAACATGGTACCTAAAGACCTTAGTCATGTTAGAAGTGTTACTTGACTTTTCCTGGCTATGTCAGGAAACACTAAATATGTTAAGTTACTGTGTGAAAGTATTAAGTTAAGGAAAGAATCATTCTGTTTGAAAGAATTTATATGAAATCCACATGGCTCAGGATTTGCTATATGTTATTTATAATATTATATATGTTTGTGTGTATGTCGATCATCTATAAAATTATTAGACTCCCTAGCATGCAAGATTTTCAAAGAAGAAAAAAACTCTGAAAACAACTAATGATGGAGTTGTAACATACTTTGTTAAGACCTCTGAAGGATTTAAGGTATGCATAGTAGACAAGCTCAGCTAGACCAAAAAAACTTTTTAAGAACTCTGATATAAGGAATTCTTTTTTTTAAATTTTATTATGTTAATCACCACACATTACATCATTAGTTTTTGATGTAGTGTTCCATGATTCATTGTTTGCGTATAACACCCAGTGCTCCAAGCAGAACGTGCCCTCTTTAATACCCATCACCAGGCTAACCCATCCCCCACTGCCTCCCCTCTAGAACCCTCAGTTTGATATGAGGAATTCTTAATCTCAGGAAACAAACTGAGGGTTGCTGGAGTGGTGGGGGGTGGGAGGGATGGGGTGGCTGGGTGATAGACACTGGGGAGGGTATGTGCTATGGTGAGCACTGTGAATTGTGTAAGACTGATGAATCACAGACCTGTACATCTGAAACAAATAATACATTATATGTTAAAAAAAAAAAGATAGCAGGAAGGGAAAAATGAAGGGGGGTGGGAATCGGAGGGGGAGATGAACCATGAGAGACTATGGGCTCTGAGAAAGAAACTGAGGGTTCTGGAGGGTAGGGAGCTGGGGGGATGGGTTAGCCTGGTGATGGGTATTAAAGAGGGCACCTATTGAATGGGGCACTGGGTGTTATACGCAAACAATGAATCATGGAACACTACATCAAAAACGAATGATGTAATGTATGGCAATTAACATAACATAATAAAATAAAATTCAAAAAAATATTAAAAAAAAAAGAATCCTACAGGGATTCACCTATAGTAATCAGCCATATGGTTCCAGCTAGAGAGAATTTCATTAAAATTTCATTAAAATGTATGAGTGTGTCTTTTGAAACAGGAATTCATAGAAAACACACTAAATCTTTAAAAGAATTGTATTCACAAATACAATAATGACTTGGACTAACTGGCCTTGAGCTTGTTTAATTAGAAAAATGGTACCTGGACCCAGATTTCTATGAAAAGGAAGTTGAATCGAATGTTACCCAACTTCAATCATGGGCTATTCTTGTGAAAAGGAAATGCCACCCCAGAGGGCAGATTCAAAATTTTATCAGAGGGTAAAGCCAAAATCTGAAGAATAACAATAGACAAGGAAACAACTCGTCATAGAGTAGAACATATGCTTGGCTCGATTTCATAAATGCTTCTTATTCTTCCCTATTCTGATCAAAAGTTCCTATTGTGATTATCTTATTCCTGTCTCACTCTTGGATGTTGGGTGTTTGGGGAATGAATGATGTTTCTTTTTCATTCACTGTCTTGGATCACGAGGCAATGCCCTTGAAGACCTGCAACCCTTGTGCTTCATCTGTATCTGGACCTAATGCAGTTCATTGAGATTATGAATTTTGAGCCTGATGCCTTAACTTGAAAATAATTTGGTGGTTCCAGGAATGAGAGTGAACATATTTTATATGGGGGAGTAACTTAGATTAGATTCCTAGGAAACATATTCTGAGAAGGAAATTTTGTGCCTGAAGTTTATTGGTAAAAGCTCAGAAACAAGTCTTTGAGTGAATGACAGAAGCAGCTTTGGGCAGAGGAAGAATGTGAACTCTAATGAAGTTACAACAAATCCTCAGTCAATATTATCGACAGCTCTGCAACAGAGATGGATCTTCAAGCTGGTCCAGGTTGAGGCAAGGAGGCTAAGCCTTTATACCCAGCATGGGCAGATAATTGGATGCAGTCTGCATAAGAAGAGGGAAGATACATTAGAAGAGGCAAGTCCTTTAATAGAAGGGCAATTCCCGGGCAGGGGTTAACCTCTGAGCTTTTCACCGAAAATTTTCTTACAGCAAAGGGAAAGATGTTTTTGTCATTAAAGGAACATCTAAGGGACAGACTAATTTGTGGCTAGAGGGCATATGTTGGTAAATTGAAAAATGTCCCAAATTCCTATTATGCCTGTATTCACATCCACTTGAAATGTGATTTCATCACTCCTTCCTAAAGTAAGGGTCTATCTCTCTGACTCTTAAATCTGAAGCTGGCCTTGTGGCTTGCTTGGGTCAATGGTGTTTTGAAACACAACAAAAAATGAGGATGAGATTACTTGGTGAGAGGGTAAGAAGGACCACATGGAAAGAAAGACATAGCCATCTCAGTCATTCTGCTCATTCCAGCTGAGGTCAAAGACATGTGATGCATCTGTCTTAGAGAATTGGCTCTTACCAAGCTGTCGCAAACCAGAATTCCTACCCAAACACAATTCCTAAGAAATAATAAATCATTGTTGCATTAAGCCACTAAATTTTAAAGTGGTTTTTATGCATCTAATTAGATGCGTAAAATTATTTCCTTTGCTTCTTTTCCTTTGCTTTTATTGTATATTAATATCATTTTTCCTGTGGTGAAAGCTTATGGAATATCTATAGGCTAGATTAATCACGGGTCAGAAGTGACTAAGTAGAAGCACTATAGGTGTGTGACTTCATAATTTGGAGGATAAAATCAAAGATTATGATATATCATAATATTGGTGGTAAACTGAAATGACTAGGTAGCACAATCAGTATTTGAAAACTATCTGTAATCAATGTGGAAGTGATTGCCCTTGTTATTCTATTTGTCCAAGAAATATGAATGGAATTTATGTCATATTTTAAATACATGTTTACCGCCTACTAATACTAATCTCCCTCATAGGGAAAATGGAACCCACGATATTAGCATGTTTACAAATAATCATTTGTGGAACAGATCATATGGAAAAATTTAGTCAATGCATGCATTATAAGGAAACACAAAGGACAAAGCAGCATATTTTGTTTTAGATTTTTCTCCATATGTAACATTTAAAAATCTACCATTGATGTATATTTTCTTATATGTTCAGAAAAGTACATATCTTCATGGTAGTAAGCAATTTAAAGAATATTTATAAGTTTGGATATATGATCAAATTGGATTTTCATTCTTAATTTATATCAACAGGATAGTCACGCCCAGATTTAAATGCATGCTAGTTTAAGCCATATATATATGTGTGTATAAACACACATAAAATATATAATATATATAAACAGGTCTTCATATCCATACTTTAAGCTCTTTCCTCACACATCATATACATAGATGTAATATTCTTCATTAATTAGCATCATACTTTGTCTTGAAATTAAATAATATTTCACCAAAATCATTCTTCTCTATTTAGTAGTTGTTATAAAAACCAAATATTGTGTGCCCTAACATTTGAGAAAAATTACCAATGTTTCTTATTAAGATAAGTTCAGAATCAACCCATGACCAACAGTAATTTTAATTCTTTACTGAAATGGACATAAGTGTTCAAAATTTTTAACTGACAGATATATATCTATATATATCCTGCAGAGCAAAGGGAAATTCAGTAAAGGGGATTAAGAGTACACTTATGAGCACTGAGGAATGTATAGAAATAATGAACCATCGTATTGTACAACTGAAACTAATATAATGCTATATGTTAATGATACTTGAGTAAAAAGTAAATAATTCATGGAGATGAAAAATATACAGCATGGGGAATGTAAACAATAATATTGTGATAATGTATGTTAAAAGGTGGTGACTACATTTATTGTGGTGAGCATGGTGTAGTGTATAGAATTGTTGAATCACTATGTTGTGTACTTGACACTAACATAACATATTATGTCAACTATACTTCAATAATAAATGTTTATTTTTTTTTTAAAGTAACCTTGGCATCATCTGTTCATGAAACTAGGAAGTCAAAAATGGCCTCAGTTTTTCTTTCCACCTGGGCTCTCATCTTTTTTGTAAGCCTATCTGGTGTATCATCAGGGACAAATTTATTTCAAAGGATATCATAAATAGCACAAAATTTTTACTCCATGTTTAAATATTTAAGGTGCATACACATTTTGTCTTAGTATTAATCATCCATTGAATAATGTTTTGTTTCATAAAATAATTATAGTGTATAAATAAAAGAATATCAAATTAAACTATAAAATATATTATTAGTGGTAATTTATCATTGTTTATTAAACAGAGTAATGCTTAGCTAGGTAGTCATCCACCAAAAATGTGACATAGACAATGCATAATACTTAATATTTGGTAATTTTTATAAATACACTTTCCTAAAACTATGTATTTTGTCATGTAAAAAGAAATACAATTTAAATTAAAAATATATTCAAATAGTAGCATCTTAAAATTTGATAGCAAAGTATAATTTTATGAATATATATATATATATATAAGCTATGATAGTATCATTTCCTAAAACTGAGAAGTGTGTATGTGTGCGCACAAGTGTGTGTGTGTGTGTGTGTGTTTAAGAGAGAGAGAGAGCGGGGGAGAGAGAGAGAGAGAAATGGTGGCTTGATGAAATTCATAACTATGGCTTGTTATCCTACCTAAGGTTTGTAGGTATGTTCAAAATTTCTTTAGCCTTTTTTTATGCTTGAATACAAGTTAATTGCTATATATTAAAACCATTGGGATATCAGTTATATGTAAAATTTAATTCTATTAGTTTTTGCTTCACATAATTAGCTGCTCTGTTGTTAGCTATATGTAGACATGTCAAGTTCTTAGAGAACTGGCCCCTTTATCATATGTAATATTCTTCTTTACCCCCAGTAACTTTTTGTTTGAAATCTGCTCTGTCTGAAATTGATATAGCTATTTGTGCTTTCTTTTGATTAGTGTTAGCAGGGTGCATTTCCCATTTACTTTTAGTCTTTATGTATCTTTTCACTTAAAGTGGGTTTCTACTAGATGATGTATAATAGATGACATACAGTTGGGTTTGTTTTTTGATCCACTGCCAATCTCTCTTTTAATTGGTGCATTTGAACTATTGACACTCAAAGTGATTACTGAAATATTTGAATTATTATCTATCATATTCATTACTGTTTTTCCTTTGTTGCTCTTATTATTTATTTCTATTTTATCTTCTACTCTTATTTTGCTATTTGGGGTTTTAACTGAGCATTTAACATGATTTCATTTTTCTCTTTTCTTAGCATAGAGGTTATAATATTTGTTTGTTTAACTTTTTTAGTGATTGCCCTAGAGTTTGTAGTAAGCAATATAGCAAATCCGAGTCCACTGTCAAATAGCACTATACCATTTCATGTTCACTGGTGAGTAACTTATCCCTGTGTTATTAATTTCACTTACATATAATCATCTCTCCCTATATATATTATATTACATGCATATATCTATATATCATCATATGTAATTGAGTATATTGATGGGTATTATTTTGAACAAACTGTAATCTGTTAGATCAATTAAAAATGAGAAAAATGAGAGTTTTTATTTTACCTTTGCTTATTCCTTTCTTGAAGAAATGATATGCAAGCTCTATTTTCTTTTGCATTTATCCTGCTTGCTATTTTTTGAGCTTCCTGGATGGATGAATGGATTGATTGATTGATTTAATTTATTTTTTGATGTCTGACATTAATTTGGGGAAATTTTCAGTCATTTGTTTCAAATATTTTTTTTTTTCTGTCCCTTCTTTTTTTCTTCTTTTCTGGTTATTCCCATTACCCATGTTACACTTTTTTGTAGTTGTCCTTCTTGGATATTCCATATCCAAGGTTTTGGATAGTCTTTGTTTTCTTTATGGTTGTTGTTCTTTGAATATAGTTGACACACAATGTTACCTTAGTTTCAGGTGTATATCATAGTGATTCAACTTCTCCTTATGTTCTCTCTAAGCTCACAAGTATAACCACCATTTATAACCACGCAACACTATTACAGTATCATTGACTGTATTCCCTATGCTGTGCCTCTTATTCCTATGAGTCCTTGTTTTCTTTTAATTTTCAGTTTTAGAGGATTCTATTGATATATCCTCTCACTCAGTCTTTTTTCAGCCATGTCAAGAAGTCTACTAATAAGCTCATCAAATGCATTCATTTCTGTTAGTGTTTTTTGTTTTCTTTGCTTTTGTTTTTTATCTCCAACATTTTTTGTTTGTTTTTTCCTTAGGATTTCCATCTCTCTAGTTACATGTCCATCTCTCCTGCATGCTAATTACATTATCCATTAGATCCCTTAACATATATTTTTTAAAGATTTTATTTATTTATTTGACAGAGAGAAACAGCGAGAGAGGGAACACAAGCAGGGGGAGTGGGAGAGGGAGAAGCAGGCTTCCCTGCTGAGCAGGGAGCCCAATGCAGGGCTCTATCCCAGGATCCCAGGATCATGACCCAAGCCGAAGGCAGACGTCTAACAACTGAGCCACCCAGAACCCTTAGCATATTAATCAGAACTGTTTTAAATTCTTGGTCTGCTCATTCCACTGTCCCTACCAGGTCTGGTTGTAAAGTTCTGTCTCTTCAAATTGTGTGTGTGTATTGTTTTGTCTTTTGGTTTGTGTTATAATTGTTTCTTTTTATAGTGGGATATAATGTACAAGGTAAAGGAACTGCTATAAATAGGCATTTATTAATGTAGTGGTGTATTGTGGGGGAGAGGAAGTATTACATAGTCCTATGGTTAGTTCTGTCTTTTAGTGAGCTTATGCCTCTTGACTGTGAATTTCACAAGAGTTTCTCAATTTTGTTTTCTGCCTCTTTTGGTACTTTCTTTTTGGAACAGGATGGCCAAAGTGGGCTGCATTGAGTATGCCCCTTCCCCTTTGACCCTTCTGCCAGGTCAGTTAAGCACTGGTTAACTAGTTTCCCCTGAAGGCAGGCCTTGTTATGAACAAAGTGCCTTGAGTATTTCAAAATGGTTCTTTTTCCTCTCCCCCAGGTGTAAGAAAGAGGTGATTTTTCTCAAATATTTACTGTGGGAATTTGACCTTTTGGAGATACATCTCACAATATTGTGGGGCATCACCACCCTCCTCCCACCCCTCTGCCACGTGACTGGGTACCTCTGGAGTTAAACTCTCAGAGTTGTTAACACTGAGCCTCCAGCAATTTGTCAATTACAAGTTAAGTTTTTTTTTTTTTTTCCCCCCCCCAGGTGCTGGTTCCTGAGGCAGCTACTACTTCTGAGTCTCTGCTCTGGTAAGTAAAAACTCTCTGTATTTTACTTAGCTTTCCAGTCTTAGAGGCAGTTGTTTGTCCTGTGTCCTCTCCCTTAAGGGTCCAAGAAGTGTTGATTTTTTTTTTTTTTTTTTTTTTTTTTAGTGGTTGAGCTTCTTGTGTTGTTCAGATAGAGTATCAACTTACAAGCTCCTTACACGCAGCACTGGAAATTGGAGGGTTTTTTTTTTTTTTTTAAAGGTTTTATACATATTGCAAATTAGAAAAAGAAATGCTGGTCATTATGATGATTACATTTACTTGAAATGAATTGGGAAAAGCAACACAAAGTATCTTGAAAATTACTATCATCTAGAGAAACCTGTGGCTTTAGGGTAATAAAAGTGTATGCTTTATTAATGAACAATAATTTTTAATTTGGGTATTTTTTCAAGGCACTAGTGCCTTAAAGTGATGCCAACTAAGGAGAAAATCTACTGAGGTGCCCTGTTTATGTCTTTGTGAAGTAACTGCTCTGAAGTATAACCTTTGTTTGTTTATTCTTTATAATGTATGCAAGCGAGTATTTTCAATACCTTGAAAAGTAGGCAAAGTACCTTGTGCAGTATAGGAAAGCCTTTACTCTGTGATAATTAGTCACTCAAGATAAGTTTTGGTAGTTTTAAAAAAAAATGTTTTATTCATTAGTGTCAATCTATACATATTTATTTTCTTAAAATAGTCAAATATAAGGCTAAATTAAGGACTTTCCAAGGTTTTCATAAATAGGTTTGATATATTTTTTCACCTAGTATGTTTTATTCATCATTTGATATTCATTCAATTTATTATTTGTGTTTTATTGTAATTTATATTTATTTATATTTACTTATATTTTATATATTTTATTTACATATTCATTATTTATATATAATAACACATATATAGTAAATATAAATATGAAATAATTATTAATTACATTTATGATTAATACCTTTTTAGAATAACACTAGAAAGCATTCCATTTAAATTATTATCTTAGTTACCTAAGATAATAGGTAATCTGTTGTCTTTGACTTTTCCATCTCAAGTCTTTTGTAAGTCCAAGCTTTCTATCACAAAATATTATCTGATGGTTTATCTCTTTGAACATTTTTTTTAAAGAATACTGGATGGACATGATAAACAATGTTTGCTAATTGTGAGGCCAAAAGCGCAAAAATGTATGACTTATTCTACTTTCCTATTTATATTTTTTGCATCTCAATTAAGACACAAAGAGTGTGGAGAAACTGTCAGTTTTTAGTCCCATTTTAAGAAAACATGTGCTGGCAATTTTGCAGAATAACTATGAATTTAGGATTGTCTCCACCTCTATCTTTCTATTTCTACCTATTTTTGAAGTGGCAATTACTCCAAGCATATGTTAATATTTAATTTCTTAACAAGTTTCAGGTCTCACATTAAATGTCAATTCTAAATACTGGATTTGCTCCCCCACCAACACACACATAGCAACCACAATGTCTTTTTATCACATATATCATAATAGTGATGATTTGTGTGATTATGCATCCACTATGACTCCCTTGTTGAATCAACCATAAGCCATCTAAGGACAGAGAACTTCTATCTTCTTTGCTCCATTGTCAGTCTGGTTTGTGGCATAGGGTCAGTAGTTGATTAAAAAAAATGTTGAGAACATAAATTCCTTATCTAGTGTTTGTGACAATCTATAGTGTAAAATATGTTAGATAAATCCAAATCCATCCTATTCAAGGTCAGTGTGGATATTTCATTTAACTGCACTTGATTTTTATTCCTACTCAATCATAAATCAAACGTAATTTAAAAACATTTTCTTCTGCTTTTAAAAGCTTACTAAACAATTTTTTTAGCTTAGTGAAATATATCAATGCAATATGTATGCTGAAACAACCATAAAAAAAGATTAAAGTATGGATTACATTTCATGTTATAATAGATCATGGATATAATAGATAATTTATATTTTTATATGAAGTTACTATAAAACAAATACAAATTGTAAAGAATACAGAAAGTTCAGTAAAAATACATAAACCTTTTAAAATTACCTTCCATAGTTTCACAACACAAAGAGGAGCTACTGCCAATATTTTAGCTTATTACTTCAGGAACTTTTTTTTTCTCTTATGAAACTATGTGGTAATCAGTGTGGATGCGGATGTAATTTATGTTACTAGAGATTTCTCCATTGATGAGCTGTATGTATACATATGCATACATACATGTGTACATATATGTAGTTATACGCATATAATTATGCATGTATAATGTACATTATGCATATGCTGTAAGGTGATGCATGCCTTAACATTATGTATCATAATTATAGCTTTTTTTTTTACTTAAAATCATTTTGCTAGTACTTCCCATGTAATTCATCTGAAATAATTTTTAATGGCTATGTGTAACCATTTTATTCTCTTTGCTCATTTTAGACTATTTCAAATCATTTAAAATCTCTGTATAGCATCTGTTATTTCTTAAAGAGGAGTTGCCACTGATGAATAGGTATTCTTTCAATATGGTAGAGAAACTATGATGAACTGAAATGAGTTATTCTTACAACAATTTTCTTGAACATATCTGTATCATCTTCAATATAAGCAGCTCTTTGGTCTATCCCTAGTTCTTTAAGTATTAATGCTGTTCTTGTTTTGGGCCCAGAAGTATGTGTTACCTACTACATAAACTCTATTGCCATCTTTATTTTTCGTATGTTGCATCCTCAGCATTAACATACAAAGACAAATATTATTAGAGGCAGAGTAGGGGTAAAGAGTGGTTAGGCCAGTTCCCAAGGCAATGCCAATATCATCTACACCAAATAGATAGTTGCCAATTCCAGTTTGCATGCTATTATACATATTGTTTACTTGCTTGTTTTATTATTTATTTTTTTATTTCCTTGTGGCAAACAGTGTGTGGAAGAAAAAAATATCATTATACCCCCTTTCTTTGGATGGGTAATCTTGCATTTTGTTTCATTAAAATATTTTTTGAATACTGTCCATATGTTAGGCACTACTTTAAATACCAGACTATATCAATAAATAGACAAAGAGCTTACTCTATTATTGGAGGAGAAAAATAATAATCACATATGTAAATAAAGTAATTTCAGTGCACATAAATTCTATGAATAAATATGGAAGAGGCTAATGTCAGAAAATTATGGAAGGTGCTAATTTAGTAGAGTGGTAAAAATAATTCTACGTGTTGATTTTGAACTGACATTTAAATGATAACAAAGAAGTATTCACATGAAATTCTGGATGATGAGTTTCTATACATGGGAAGAAAAAGACGTGATATTGGATGACATTTAAACAAAAGAAAACAAAACAGAACACAGGACACTATTTAGCAAGGAAAGAAAACCCAAGAAATGGTCAGAGAAAAGGGCAGGTAGGTCATTGTAGGTCATGGAAAGGCGTATGGATTCTTTATAAGACATACTAACAAGATATCATCAGTTTTATGAATGATTGTGACATAACCTCACATATATATTTATTTTAATTTTTCTGGACATTATGTGGAGAATGAGTCTTATGGTGACCAAATGTTAAGTACAGAGATGAGTTATAAAACACTGGCAGTAATTTGAACATCTGATGATATGTATTTAAAATGCCAACTTACAATATAGCAAAAATATTGAAAAATATTCAAATTCTTTGAACATCAATTCTACTTTTTATAAATATATGCTAAATAAATATTGTGCTATGAGGAATTTTAGATATCACTATAGTTATATTTAAAATAATGAGTTTTTAACAATTTAAATATCCAAAATAGACATTCAAATACATTGCTATCTAATATTATGTTTCCCACTAAAACCATGCTTTAAAATGATATATCATGACATAATGTGTTGTCTATAATACATTACTTAAAGACAAAACACATACACTTCTATTTAAATATGATTATATGCTACCTGTTCTTGTGTTTATTTTCTTTTTACCAAATCTCCCTTAAAAGACAAAAAAAAAAAAGAATAAACTAAGATTAACCAATGAGGTCAGAAGAATTAGTGGGTTTGATTACCAGCGATAAGATGACATAAATAATGAAACACATTTGCAGTATTGGGATATGGATGGGTAGGCTGGTCCTTGCCTAAATATGTATCAAGACTTGCTAAAAAAAGTTACTTTAATTAAACGGATTAATATTGGAATAGACAGAAATTGCTCCAAACATTTAAGGAAATAGTAAATTATGGAACTGACATTTCAACTGAATAAGAAAAGTCAATAGTTCTGTGAAATTTGGTTATTCAGCTAGAAAAAAATGTGGGTTCCTAATTCACATTATACACAAACAGTTTGTTTTTGTTTTTTTTTTTCAAAATATAAGAAACATTTTTGAAATGTGAAAAAAAAAGAATGACTTTAGGTAAGGAACAGTTTCTTAAGTCACAAAAAATGCAAACCACAAGGAAAACAATGGAAGTTTTGAATAAATCTAGATTAAATGTTTAACTAGCAAAGTATACAATGAACAAAATAAAATTAGAATCCATAAACAGACACAACTAACAAATTATTCAGAATATAAAAAGAAATCCAATTATTCAAGACAAAAAAGAGCAAATAATCCTGTTGAAAAAATCTACAATCAGACATTATATACAAGAGACACACCTGAACAATGCTCTGATACACAGTTGTTGAAGAAATTACAATAAATCTACATTAGTACCATTTGAAATTCTGATTACTGAAACAATCGAAACCTTCATACACTGTTGATGATGTTGATTTGTAAAATTATTGAGTGCTAATTTGAAGATGTCATTCAAAGATGGAGTGAGAGTTTCATCCTATCCTAAACAACTTAGCAGGGAAAAAGGATTTCCAGAAATCTATCCCAAATTCTCAACGCATGAACACTGGAATCTGTGCAAGAGTGACATTCAAATGCTGTCAAATAAAAATTCCAACAGGGCTTTTAATAGAGGTTTGGAGGCTGGATTTATATCTTATAAGGAAGAACAAGAATCAAATGATAGCCATGTAATCATGAAGAAATGTTATAACTTATTTAGTTGTATTTTATTCAAGAAGTGGTATATATATATATATATATATATATATATATATATATATATACACATACACACACACACTATCTCTCTCTCTTTCTCACACACACACACTCCAGGGAATGTACAGAAAGTCATATGTCAGTAACAGCACTATTGTTTTTTTTAAAGCCTGAGTATAAAATAAATATTCAACAAATATACACCAATTTAATAGATAAATATATCATGATATATTCATACAATGGAACATTATAGAATTGGGAAAATGGAAAAATGAAAGAGAGCTGCAAGCTCATCATTGTGAATGGATCTCAAATATAATTAATTTTAAAAAGGCAGATTACATTTATAAAAAATTGGAAAATAGGGGAAATACCAATCCATTGTTTATAAAGTCATAGTTAAATTATTTTTTAAAATGTAGAAATATGAAATTCATGGTAATTATTTATGTACTACAACTATTTTAGCAACTTAGCAAATATTTAGCAAATAGAATCCTAACAGTAGATAGGGACTTCAGGAACATTTACTCAACTGTTTTAAATTTCCATAAAAGAAATTTTGGATAATTACAGGAATGTCCCAGTCAAACATGAACTCAGTTAACTGACTGCAAATATAAGCTTAGCTCTGGCTCAAGTGTAGTAAAAAATAATTGTATGATCAAGGGGACATGGACTTCCTGTCATGTTAGCTCTACAGTGTTTTACTCGTCAGTAGGGGACTGAGTATTTTATATATTTTATTTTACTTTCAAATAACAAATTTAAAAAACAGATCATATTGTCTACTTTTATCCACCTATGTCAAGTGTGAATATTACATTTTAAAACATTCTGAAGATATTTAAATATAATAAGATAGTGCATAGAATAATTTCAATTATTTAAATATTAGTTTTGTTTTTTATTTTATTTTTCCAGTTTTATTGAGAAAGAATTGGCACATATCACTGTATAAGTATAAAGCATACAGCACAATAGATTGATTTACATGTATTGTGAAATGATTGCCACAATAGGGTTCTACTAACATTTGTCTTCTCGTGAAGATACAATAAAAAGAAAAGAAAGATGAATTAGGGAGAAAAATTTTCCCCTTGTGATGAGAAGTCTTAGGATTTACTCTGTTAACAACTTTCATATATATCACACAGCAGTATTAGCTATAGTTATCATGTTGTATAGTTTATATTTTTAAAGAGTAAATCTTCCTATTGGTCTCAAGTTATCTTAAATGATTATAGATTATAATTCTTTTTTGTTACTTTCAATACCTCTTAATCTTTAATAATGATGCCAAAAACGCATGCATGCACGCACACACATACACAAACACAATCTTTTTTTATACACTTAAAACATACCCATTTTTAGGGGCGACTGGGTGACTCAGTTGTTAAGCATCTGCCTTCAGCTCAGGTCATGATCCCAGGGTCCTGGGATCGAGTCCCACATCGGGCTTCCTGCTTGGTGGGAAGCCTGCTTCTCCCTCTCCCACTCTCCCTGCTTGTGTTCCCTCTCTCACTGTGTCTCACTGTAGAGGAAAAAGTATCTCATCTCTTCCATATATATTAGGATCCTGTAAACACAGTAGGTTACACAGAATAAGATGCAAAAGTTAAGAACTGAAGTCTTCAAGTAATTATGTCCACTCGGGCACTAAGGATAAATTATTCTCAACCCACTTGATAAAAACAAATGAAATCTTGTAAAATTATTGATTAAATATATTTTTTTGTTACTCTAACATTGTCATCATAGGATTGAAATGGTCAGGGAAACATCAGGGATTTTATACAGGCAAGCTCTGAGCATCAGAGGTCTAGAATGCCACCTCAGCATCCTTTGAAGTCTACTAAAAAGGGTTACATACAGTCACAGTTCTAGAGGAAGTCTTGGATTATAAGAAGGTTTCCATAAAAGGACCATATAACAAGGGCTGGGCAGGATTTTAATTGCCTAAATTGGAGTACCTAGAATATAATGTGTTTTAAGAGGGTGTCTGTGGAACCAGCTGTGTGCAAACATAGGAAAGAAATTAATGTAGATACAGATAATACATATTCTCTTAATTGAATTATGAGAATGATTATTGTATTAAACATTACATGAAGTGTTTATTGTTCTGCAAACCAAGGAGCAAATAAGGAACCACTGAATATACTGTATCATTCTATCATCAAGATTATGCTGTAAATGAAGACATACTAGACTTCAAAAAAGAGAAGGAAAATGGAAAGAAGTTCTTGGCTCAGGAGTGAAATATAATTATTACATAGTAGCAGAATGCCAAAGCATATTAGTCATTCATTGGACAATAAGTTCTTGGAGGTCCGTGGCTGTAGTTTGTCCCCATTTAAATCCCAAATGTTCTTATGATGCCCATCACTTACTAAACACTGTCTAACAAACTAATCAACTGATTTACTAATTAAAAGTTAACATGTGATGTTGACTATCTGTCTGGCTTCTTTAGCAGCATTATTTACAATAACCAAACTATGAAAGTGGCCCCAGTGTCCATCAACTGATACATGGATAAAGAAGTCATGGTATGTATACACGATGGAATACTACTCGGCATAAAAAAGAATGAAACCTTGCCATTTGCAATGACATGGTTGGAGCTAGAGACTATTAGGCTAAGCAAAATAAGTCATTCAGAGAAAGACAAATACTATATTATTTCACTCTTATGTAGAATTTAAGAAGCAAGACAAATGAGCAAAGAGGAAAAAAGAGAGAAGGAGACAAACCAAGAAACAGACTCCTAACTATAAAGAACAAACTTATGGTTACCAGAGGGATGGATGAAATAGGTGATGGGGATTAAGGAAGGCACTTGTGATGAGCACCAGGTGTTATATGGGAGTGTTGAATCACTATATTGTATGCCTGAAACTTATATTACACTGTATGTTAACCGACTAGAATTTAAATAAAAACTTAAAAAAGGTTAATGTGCTAAAACGTGGCCATTTTCTAAAACAATGTGAAGTTATTTTATTTAATAATTTTAACAATTATAGGAGTCAGTAACAATATTATTTGAAATAATTATTAGAAAATATACTTCAAGAGTTAGGGCCAGGCATTTTTTGGTTGCAGGAAACAGAGTCAATTATTTTAAGGAGTACTAGACTTTTGATACTTTCAACACTGTCAGAAATATTTCTCTCTTGGAGCACCTGGGTGGCTCAGTCAGATAAGCATCTGTCTTCAGCTCAGGGCATTATCCCAGGGTCCTGGGATTGGGCCCCATTTTGGGCTCCCTGCTTGGTGGGGAGCCTGCTTCTCCCTCTGCCTCTGCCCCTCACCAGTGCTCTCTCTCTCTCACTCTCTCTCCAGTAAACAAATAAAATCTTAAAAATATATATATATTTCTCTTCAGCCACATAATGGCCTCACAAATTTTTCACACTTAAAAAAACCAAACAGACAAATTGCTTCTTGGTAGTATTGTCTCAGTCTTCATCTTACATTGGACTCCAAGGTAATTCAGCCTTTTGAGGCTGGAAGAGACTATTTTCTATTGCAATGGGTGACTATGCATGAAAAAATAATTTAATTCTCTACTACATTCTAGTCATAAACTCTCCCAAATCCTTTCTTTCTTTCTTTCTTTCTTTCTTTCTTTCTTTCTTTCTTTCTTTCTTTCTTTCTTTCTTTCTTTCTTTATTTATTTATTTATTTTTGGGGGTGCATAAGGTCCATGTAACTTGTCAAGTTCATTTAACCTTTTTAGCTTTGATCTGTACTTCAATTTTTACAACTAACACTTTTATTATTTTTTTTTCATTTGGAGGATTTTTTTTTAAAGATTTTATTTATTTATCCATGAGAGACAGACAGAGAGAGAGAGAGAAGCAGAGGGAGAAGCAGGCTCCCAAGGAGCAGGGAGCCCGATGCGGGACTCGATCCCAGGACCCTAGGATCATGACCTGAGCCAAAGGCAGATGCTTAACCATCTGAACCACCCAGGCGCCCAATTTGGAGGATTTTTTAATGACAGATAATTAAACCAATACACATTCCTTGTGTTTAAACATGCTTTGGATGCATTTCAAATTTTCTTCTACCTGTTTTACTCACACTTCTCCATGTCCTGCTTAGAAAGTGGTAGCAAATATTACAGTGGAAATGAGAGCTAAAGACACCAATGACTTTGGTGAAAATACATATTTCTGAGTTTAAGTAAGGTGAAAGCTGTCTCTTGATAAAAATATTTTCAGCCATTCCTGTATTAAATTACCATTCAATCAATCAGAAGATGACATTATGTCACAAAAATGTAGTCCAGAAAAGTGTAATATATAACCTTATATCTATTCTAAACATGCATCTTTTTAATGTCAATTTCCTTACCATTATGTCCTAGAAAAACACACAGAAAACAAAAAAAAAAAAAAAAAAAAAACAGGTGTGGCTTATTTTTCCAAAAAAACCACATTAAAATGATTAATAATAGCTTTAAATGGGCCATAAATAATATATTTAATAGCTCATATTGAAATAAAATATTTTGTTTAGAAATACTTTGATCTATGATAACAGTGGTTTAGAGTAGTTTAGTTATAATGTAAAATGTTGATTCTGAAAACATTGAGATGACTTAGTGGATTAAAAAATAAACATTGCTCTTTCTATATATATGTATGTACATCTTTCTATCTCTACATATACTATATATACACACATCTATAACAATACATGCATACCTTCAAAGATATAGTATGCATATTTACATATATTTATGTTAATATGTATTAATTTATACAGTAATAAATTTAAATGCACTAAGTCAGAAGATGACTATAGTTTTATGTATCTTTTAAAAATCACTGTTAAGGGGCGCCTGGGTGGCTCAGTTGGTTAAGCAACTGCCTTCGGCTCAGGTCATGATCCTGGAGTCCCGGGATCGAGTCCCACATCGGGCTCCCTGCTCGGCAGGGAGTCTGCTTCTTCCTCTGACCCTCCTCCCTCTCATGCTCTCTGTCTCTCATTCTCTCTCTCGCAAATAAATAAATAAAATCTTAAAAAAATAAAATAAAATAAAATAAAATAAAAATCACTGTTAAAACAGTGTAAGATATTTATGAATAAGATCAGAAGATGGCTGGTATTTGCAGTATTTTTAAAAAAATCATTATCATAGTAGTGTCAGATATTTATGAATAAGAATAAACCCGATATCAATCTATTCACGAACAGGATGCACACATAATGGAACCTCAGAAAAAATGATTTATATTATGATTTGGTAACACTGCATAATTTCCTGGAAATGACATAATTTCCTGGGGCCAATAGATATCAATACTATTCTCTTGTAACTTTGCAGATAAAACCAAGTAGCAGATGTCTCATAATGCAATAAAAGCAGCAAATGAATTCAACATGCATGTAATTATAATTGTGGTATCATATACACATTTTACTTAGTAATACACATTGTTATATTTTTTAATAGTTTAAAAAAAATGGCCTGGGGTGCCTGGGTGGCTCAGTCGTTAAGTGTCTGCCTTCGGCTCAGGTCATGATCCCAGGGTCCTGGGATCGAGTCCCACATCGGGCTCCCTGCTCAGCAGGAAGCCTGCTTCTCGCCCTCCCACTCTCCCTGCTGTGTTCCTGCTCTTGCTGTCTCTGTCTCTGTCGAATAAATAAATAAAATCTTTAAAAAAAAAAAAATAAATAAATAAATGGCCTGCATCAGCACTAATATAGTTGACTTATGATCTAATTTACAATAGTAAGATGTATTCATTGTCCCAGATCAGTTTATCCAACAGTCCCTGAATCATTTGTAGATAGGCCCTTAACCTTAGTCATATGATGACTGTAGATGAGGAGGGTGGTCTGGTTTCACCAAGATTAGAGATCCCTTTTTTTAATGTTCTCCTTATGAAGCATCAACAAACATGATCATCTCTTCACTGAGTTATATCTAAACCAAGTACCAAAATTAAGATTAAGGAATTCTTAGAATTAATGAAAATGCATTAATGAAAGATATATATGTTGTTTCTAACTTTCCACAATATTTTTCTTTCTTTACAATCCTCCAATTTCTTTTTTTTTTAAGATTTTATTTATTTATTTGAGAGAGAGAATGAGACAGAGAGAGTATGAGAGGGTCAGAGAGAGAAGCAGACTCCCTGCCGAGCAGGGAGCCCGATGCGGGACTCGATCCCGGGACTCCAGGATCATGACCTGAGCCGAAGGCAGTCGCTTAACCAACTGAGCCACCCAGGCGCCCTACAATCCTCCAATTTCTAAACAATAAGCTGTATTGACCAAAACCACATAAAACTGCCTTCCCCTCCTTCCTAGCCTACTGTCCTTCTCCCCTGTCTACTGTCCCCTGTCTACAGTTTGTCACCTTAAGCAATGCCCCCACTTGGGAGCCTATCTATTCTCCAATGTGTCATTACAAGTGTCTAGGAGCTGCTCTGCTAACTAATGGAGCTACCCTTTTATAGCACCAGGCAAAGTGGGAAAGCAAGGATTCTTTATTAAAATTAAAGGAATGGGGCACCTGGGTAGCTCAGCTGATTGAGTGGCAGACTCATGATTTCATCTCAGGTCATGATTGCAGTGTCCTGGGATGGAGCCCCACATCAGGCTCTGCACCCAACAAGGAGTCAGCTTGGGGATTCTCTCTCTCTCGCCCTCTCCATCTGCCCCTCCCTACATTGCACTCTCTCTCTCTCTCTCAGGTAAATAAATCCTTAAAAAATAAAATTAAAGGAAGAAAAGCTAAAACTACTTGTAAATTAATTTCAAATCTACCCCTTATATTCATGTGACTAACAAACATATAACATGAAAAACAATATATAAATAATGGCATATTTTAAATGAACAATGAAGGAAAAACTCAATGGTAATGAAGGAAATGCTCATTTTTGGTAATAAACTTCAAACTCCAAATTTATTAGGTAGTTTTCTTATAACCCTAAGCTCAAAAATAAATAAAATAGATAAGACAAAGTAAGTCAAAAGAATTCATAAAAGCAATCTTTTTGTGTGTATTTTCTATTACAGTTAACTTCCTCTAATCTTTTATATATTTAGCTCCAAATACTTTCCTGTTTTCCAATGTTTGTATTTTCAATTGGCTCTTCAGAACAATTTAAAAACAAAGTTAACTGATCACTGAAGTAATTATTATCTATTTTCTGACAAAGCCCAATTTATATTTCAGTCTCGATGCCTTTTTTTGAGTACAGGCACAAGTAATTTCTTCATATCCCTTCTTCAGAGGCACCCAAAATTTCAAAAGGCCTAAAACTTATTTTGTTATTCCACCAATCCAAGCACAGAATTTATACTTTCCAGTTTCAGTGTTCGCAAGACTGCTGCTGATCCAAGTTAGAAAACCAGGCTTTCTCCCCTCTCTTTTCACCAGTATCAAATCCATCACAGTATCTGATCATTCAATGACTTAAATATCTCTTGAATATGTTCACTCTTCCCAATTTTTACCACCATTATTATCTTATTCTAAGCCATTATGAACTTTTTAGCTGGGAAGATTTTTCAAACTCCATTTACTGTGCTATCACTATCCTGCTTATTTAATTATTTTCTATTTTTCAAGTTTGGAATCTTTTTTTTTAAGTTTTTATTTAAATTCCAGGTAGGTAACATACAGTATAATATTAGTCTCAGGTGTACAATATAGTGTTCAACACTTTCATACATCACCTGGTCCTCATTACAACAAGTGCACTCCTTAATCCCCATCACCTGTTTTACCCATCCCCCACCCACCTCTATTCAGTTTGTTCTCTACAGTTCAAATTCTGTTTCTTGGTTTGCCTTTCTCCTTCCCCCCCACCTTTGCTCATTTGTTTTGTTTCTTAAATTCCATATGTGAGTGAAATCATATGACTATTTCACTTAGCATTTTACACTCTAGCTTCATGCATGTCATTGCAAATGGCAAGATTTCATTCTTTTGGGGAGCTAAATAATATTCATATATAGATAGATGATGATAGATAGATAGATAGATAGATAGATAGATAGATAGATAGATAGATAGATAGATCAGGCCCTTAACCTTAGTCATATGATGACTGTAGATGAGGAGGGTGGTCTGCTTTCACCAAGATTAGAGATCCCTTTTTTTAATGTTCTCCTTATGAAGCATCAACAAACATGATCATCTCTTCACTGAGTTATATCTAAAGTTATATTTATAAATTATATATATATATTATACATATATATATAAAATATGTATACCACTTCTTTATCCATTCATCAGTCAATAGACACTTAGGCTGTCTATATAATTTGGGTATTAGGTAATGCTAATACAAACATCAGGGTGCATGTATTATTTTGAATACATATTTTTGTATTCTTTGGGTAAATATCCAGTAGTACAATTGCTGGATCCTAGGGGAGTTCTATTTTTACTTTATGAGGAACCTCCATACTGCTTTCCAGAGTGGCTGCTCGGGGTTTGCTTTCCCACCAGTAGTGCAAGGGGGTTTCCCTTTCTCTACATCCTCACCAATACCTGTTGTTTCTTGGGTTGTTAATTTTAGCCATTCTGAGAGGTGTGAGGTGGTATCTCATTGTAGTTTTGATTTGCAATTCCCTGATAATTGATGTTGAGCATCTTTTCATGTGTCTGTTGGCCATCTGGATGTCTTCTTTGGAAAAAAGTCTATTCATGTCTTCTGCCCATTTTTTAATTGGGTTATTCATTTTTTGGGTGTTGAGTTTTATAAGTTCTTTATATATTTTAGATGCTAACCCTTTATCAGATATGCCATTTTCAAATATCTTCTCCCACTCCACAGGTTGCCTTTAGTTTTATTGACTTTTTCCTTTGCTATACAGAAGGTTTTTTTTGGATAAATTCCCAATAGTTCATTTTTGCTTCTGTTTCCCTTGCCTCAGGAAACATATCTAGAAAGAACTTGCTATGGCTGATGTCAAAGGGGTTACTACCTATGCTTTTCTCTAGAATTTTGAGGTTTCCAGTTTCATATCTAGGACTTTCATCCATTTTGAATTTATTTTGTGTATGGTGTCAGAAAGTGGTCCAGGTTCATTCTTCTGCATGTTGCTGTCCAGTTTTCCCAACACCATTTGTTGAAGAGACATTGTTTTTCCCATTGGATATGCTTTCTTGCTTTGTCAAAGATTAATTGCCCATACAGTTGTGGGTTCATTTCTCGGTTTTCTATTCTGTTCTGTTGATCTATTTGTCTATTTTTGTGCCAGTACCATACTGTTTTGATGACTACAGCTTTGTAAAACAACTTGAAGTCTGGGACTGTGATACCTCAAGCTTTGTTTTTCTTTTTCAAGGATGTTTTGGCTACCTGGGGTCTTTTTGGGTTCCATACAAATTTTAGTTCTAGCTCCGTGAAAAATGCTGGTGGTATTTTGATAGGGATTGCATTAAATGTGTAGATTGCTTTGGGTAGTATAGACACTTTAACAATATTTGTTATTCCAATCCGTGAGCATGGAATGTCTTTCCATATCCCTGTGTCACCTTCAACTTCTTTCATCAGTGTTTTAGAGTTTTCAGAGTACAGGTCTTTAACCTCTTCGGTTAGGTTTATTCCTAGGTATGTTATTGGTTTTGAAGCAATTGTAAATGGGATCAATTCCTTAATTTCTTTCTGCTGCTTCAATATTGGTATATAGAAATACAACTATTTTTATACATTGATTTTGTATCCTGCAACTTTACTGAATTCCTTTATCAGTTCTAGCAGTTTTTTTTGGTGAAGACTTTTGGGTTTTCTACATAGAGTATCATATTGTCTACAAATAGTGAAAGTTTGACTTCTTCCTTCCCAGTTTGAATGCCTTTTTTAAAAATGCATTTTTAACTTTATTTTTATTAATTTTAAAATTTTAATTCCAATATAATTAACATACAGTGTTTTATTAGTTTCAGGTGTATAATATAGTGATTCAACAATTCTGTACATTACTCAGTGCTCATTATGATAAGTGTACTCTTAATCCCTTTCACCTATTTCACCTATCCCATCCACTTCTACTCTGGTAACCATCACTTTGTTCTCTATAGTTAAGTGTCTGTTTTTTGGTTTGTCTCATTTTTCTTTGTTCATTTGTTTTGTTTCTTAAATTCCACATCTGAGTAAAATCACATGGTGAATGCCTTTTATTTCTTTTTGTTGTCTGATTGCTGTTACTAGAACTCCCAGTGCTATGTTGAATAAAGAGAGTGGACATCCCTGTCTTAATCTTGACCATAGAAGAAAAGCTCTCAATTTTTTTCCCCATTAAAGGTGATATTAACTGTGGGTTTTTCATATATGGCCTTTATTAAGTTGATGTATCTTCCTTCTAAACCTACTTTGTTGAAGTGTTTTTATCATGAATACCATGTCAAATGCTTTTGTATGCATCTCTTGTGAGGATTAAATGGTTCTTAGCCTTTCTTTTATTAATGTGTTGTGTCACATTGATTGATTTGCAAATATCGAACCACCCTTGCAACCCAGGAATAAATCCCACTCGATTGTGATGAAGGATTTTTTAAATGTATTGTTGGAATTGGTGTGCTAGTAGTTTGTTGAGAATTTTTACATTTGTATCCATTAAGGATATTGGCCTGTATTTCTTTTTTTTTTTTTTAGTGGTGTCTTTATCTGATTTTGGTATCAGGGTAATCCTGGCCTCATTCAATGAGTTTAGAAATTTTTCTTCCTTTTCTTTTTTTTTTTTTTTTTTTGGACTCATTTGTGAGGAATAGGTATTAATTCTTCTCTAAATATTTGTTAGAATTTGCCTGTGAAACCGTCTGGTCCTAGACCTTTTTTGTTGGGAGTTTTTTGATCACTCATTCAATTTCTTTGCTCTTATTGGTCCATTCGGGTTTTCTATTTCTTCTCGTTTCAGTTTTGGTAATTTATATGTTTCTAGGAATTTATCCATTTCTTCTAAATTGTCCAATTTGTTGGCATATAGTTTTTCATAATATTTTCTTATAACTGATTATATTTCTGTGGTGTTGGTTGTTATTTCCCTTCTCTCATTTGTGATTTTATTTATTCGCATCTTTATTCTTTTTGACAAACCTGGCTAGATATTTATCAATTTTACTATTTTTTTCAGAGAATCAGCTCCTGTTTTCATTGATCTGTTCTATTGTGTTTTTTGTTTTTTGCTTTTTTTATTTTTGTTTTTAATTTCTGTATCATTTACTTCTGCTCTAACCTTTATTATTTCTTTCCTTCTGCTGTTTTTGGGTTTCGTTTGATTTTCTCTTATAGCTACTTTAGGTGTGGGCTTAAGTTGATTATTTGAGATTTTTCTTGCTTCTTAAGATAGGCCTGTATTGCTATAGGCTTCTCTCAGAACTGATTTTGCTGCTTCCCAAAGGCATTTTGGACCATTGTGTTTTCATTTTCATTTGTTTTCATGTATTTTCTTTTTAATTTCTTCTTTTATTTCCTAGTTGACCCATTCATTGTTTTTGTAGCATGTTATTTAACTTCCACATATTTATGGTCTCTCTAGATTTTTTTCTTGTGGGTGACTTCTAATTTCAAATTGTGTGGTTAGAAAAGATGTATAGTATGACTTTGATCTTCTTGAATTTATACAAGCTTGTTTTTTGGCCTAATATATGATCTGTTCTATTCTGGATAATATTCTGTGTGCACTTGAAAAAAATGTGTATTGTGCTGTTTTATGATGGAATGTTCTGAATATATCTGTCAAATCCATCTATTCCAGTGTCATTCAAAACCAGTGTTTCTGTTGATTTTCTGTTTGAATATCTCTCCATTGCAGTGAGTGGGGTGTTAAAGTCCCCTACTGTTATTGTATTGCTATCGGTTAGTTCCTTCATGTTTGTTATTAATGGTTCTATATATTTGGGTGCTCCCATGTTGGGACATAAATATTTATAATTGTTAATCTTCTTGTTGGATTGTCCTCTTTATTATTATATAGTGCTCTTCTTAGTCTTTTGTTACAGTCTTTGTTTTAAAGTTTAGTTTGCCCAACTTAAATATCACTTTCTTTTGATATCCATTTGCATGGTAGTTGATGGTCATTTAAGTTTGAACCTATTTTCTCTTCTTGTTCCCACATTTTATGTATATGTTGTTATATTTTATATGCTTTTATTTTGTGAGTTCTTTGACTGATATTTACAGAGATATTCATTTTTACTGCCTTTGTATTTTCCACCTTTATACTTTCACTGTTGTTCTCTCCTTTCCCTCAAAGAGTCCTTGCAGTATTTTTTGCAGGGCTGGTTTAGTGGTCACAAACTCCTTTAGTTTTTGTTTGTCTGGGAAATACTTTATCTCTCCCTCTATTCTGAATGATAGCCTTGCTGGACACAGTATTCTTGGCCGCTGATTTTTCCCATTCAGCACTTTGAATATATCATGTCACTTTCTTCTGGCTTGCCAAGTTTCTGTTGAAAAATCTCCTGCTAGCTTCATGGATTTTCCCTTGTAAGTTAATGACTACTTTTGTCTTGCTGCTTTTAAGATTTTTACTTTATCATTATATTTTGCAAATTTAATTACAATATACCTTGGTGTGTGCCTGCTTTTGTTGATTTTGATGGGGGTTCCCTGGCCTCCTAGATCTGGATGTCTGTTTCCTTCCCCACAGTGATTGTTTCTTCAAAAAAATTCTCTGCCCTCTTTTTTCTCTCTTCTTCCAGGACTCCTATAATATGAATGTTATTACATTTGTTGGAGTCACTGAATTCCCTAAGTCTATTTTCGTTTTGCATAATTCTTTCTTTTTTTCAGCTTCATGTTTTCCATTATTTTTTCTTCAAGTTATTAATTCATTCCTCTGCTTCTTCCTGTCTGTTGTGCCTGCAGTGTGTGTTGCATGTCTTCTGCTGTTGTGTTCCAGCTCTTCTATCCTTCAGACCAGTCATCTACAGAGGCTCTCCTTACCTGCTGTGGGCAGTGTTTGGTCACTCGCTTGAATGTGGTGAGTTTTAAGGAGGTGTGCTTTGTTCTGCTTTTGGAATAAGACCTGTCAGCACCTCCACTGGAACTGATGCTCTGCAAAACTCTCTGGTTGAAGAGACATGGTATGGGTAGGGTTTGTGCTGGTCTTCTGGGGGAGGGGCCCACCATGGTGGGAATGAGGTAAGCATGAATGAGAAGGGAATTTCCACCAGAGCACAGTGGGCTGGGGTTTAGTTTACGCAAGTTAGACAGTCAGTGTCTGTGCTGCCCTGCTTCCCACAGGTGGCTTTATGAGTGAGTGAGGGAAGTGGTGCTGGCCAGCTGCTTTGTTCTTGGGGTGTTCTTTCTGTGAATGCCGCATCTCAGGGGCACACTCTGAGAAGAGCAAATAATCTCCCCACTGTGTTCCCCAGGCACTCTTTGGATCCCCATTTCCATGCTGTAGGCCCCCAGATAATTTGTTTGCCTTCTCTCCAACAGCTGCACAAGTGCCCTCAGGGCTCTATTAAACCCAAGCCCACTGACCTTTAAAACTCCTGACTTTAAGCCCTTCTGGTTGCAAGAACTCATAGAATTCAGCCCCTCTCATTTTCCAAGCCAAAGGCGTGGAGAAACATTCTCCTCATGCATTCCCCTGTGTGCTCCTTTCTCTTGCTCTCTTCTACAACCATGACTCCCTCCCCTTCACAGCAGCCAGGACCCATTTCTCCCTAAACCACGTCTCCATACTTCCTACCTTCTTCAATTTGGCTTCTTGTCTCCCTTTAGTTGTGGAGTTTGTTCTGTCAGTCTTCAAGTCAATTTCTGGGGTATTTAGGATGATTTGATAGTTATGTAGTGGTGTTTGTGGGATGAAGCAAATCCTACGCCACTGCCATCTTTCTGCTGGTCTTCTCAAGTTTAGTAATTTTAATATAATTTATGAGAACATTTCAGATAAGACTTCTTTATTCCTCTTTATATTATGCCTCATTTCCTTATTCTCTACATTCTAGCTATATTATTTACATTTAGTCATTCAGAAGTGCTATGATCTATCCACCTCAGGACCATTTTTCTTTTCTTCATCACCCCCCAAAAGAGATGATAATACATGCTGAAATTTTTCCCTTTTTTACATGGACTATACTTCTCTGGCTCAGTTTCAGTTTTTCTTGGAATTTTATTTTTCTTGGCCTTTTCTACTAAAATGTACGAGTCTTGTTATCATGTCAGGCCTTTCCTGATATTTGGAGTGATAAAATATAAGAATCTCATTTGAACTTAGGAAGAAAGGAAAGAAAAAGGCATTTCAGCCTGCTTTGGAACTCACCTGAAGTCTTTCCCAAGAATGAATGAAAATATCCTATAGCCCAGCATAGTTCACCAGTGGATTTCTACATTGTTTTTTAGAACAAAGATTTAAAGTAACTCAGAGCTTGTTTGTTTGTTTGTTTGTTTGTTTTGTAATGTAGTACATCCTATTAGCATATACCCCTTGGGAACCTCCAGAAAAAGTAGTAGCTTGTTGAGGTCAGCATCTGCTGTTTGTTCATACTGTCTTCTTTTCATTTCTTCTGCCTCTCTCTTTCTCTCACTCTCTTTACATTCCCAATTCATGGCATACTTTGCATAATGCTACTTTAACAAGACTTACTTCATAGTAGGTTTGTTAATTATGGTTTAAGGTCCTTTGATTTTGTGATTTAGTGGTTATTTTCACTTCAGTTGCCTCTACACAACAGTTTTTCATTTATATTTGCACTTTTTCAAATCATTTTGTTACCTATGGTGAGATTTATTTGCTTGTATTCTAAAACTTTTAGTTCCCAGTTCAGCATCTGGCTTATCTCCTTCAGTTTAAAAATCTCAGTTTCATCCCTTGAACAGAAAAATAATGGGAAATACTATCCTGGTCCAGGAGATATTAGGTAATGGAAATTTAACAATAAGTGTGACATTTTACTATTATGTTAGTGCTACAATTACAATGACATTTAAGGGTGTGCGTACCTCTGAAAACTTAGATAACTTCTCAGAGAACCTTATGTCTGTATTTCAGGCTCCTTGATGTTGGATTGTGATGCTATGGTGCTTAACTAAACCGATGACCTGCCTATAAAGATACCCTAAAATATGTGCAGATGACCAACTCCCCATGACTTAGTTCATGGTTATTAGGGAAGAGAGGGAAGTTGGCTAAAGATAGGACTGGAGATGAATAATGTCAAAAACAGCAGAGATATTTTTTTTTTTTTAAAGGGGGTTAATTAGAGAAACTGAAGACAGAATGATGTTCTAAAAAGTCATTTATAGATAAGGACCGCCCTCCCCCCAAATAAAGCTGTTGATATTAAACATAGGAGTGATTAGAGAGCTCCTAAGTTTTGCTAGGTTTTACACCCTTCCAACATGAATGCCAGCCTATTCTAGTGCATAATAATTGTAGACATAAAGCCAATATTAGGTGTCAAAATTTAATCACTCGAATTTCTCCTAGTATTAATTTTTACCTCTACCTAGCACTCCTTATCCTGCTGGCTTAGCTAACAAGCTTGCTTAAGACCAGAACTTCCCCAAATCACTCTCCTTCAAAACAGTACAATTTAGCTGAAGGAAATGAAACTCCATCAGTGAGTATCACACAGACACTATCTCTTTACCAATATTACTAAAGCAAATATGAACTGCACTTATGCTATGACTATTTAATCCTTCTCCCAATATACTGAGTGTCTTAGTTGCTGTATCAATTGCTTTGCAAACAGTGAATAGATTCCTTATTATATAAATTCTCCTGGTATGTCATTTTTCCAAATTAGCTACAGATATTAACAAACTGAGTACAAATACAGCGGGTAAAATGTTCTCCTCACCTTATGAGTATTACAGCCATAAGTAAGCATAATGAGTTTTGAAAACATAAATGAATATAATTTTTAAAAGTATTTCTGAAAGTAGTAGGAGAAAAAAACTCTACCAAAAAGAGATGTAATATTATTTGATTTTTTTCAAGAATGTCATATTTTTATTCATTTCTGTAGGTTAAAATTGTTTTCAATATAATTTATCTCTATTTTAAAAAATACAATCTGCTTACATATCTTGCATTCATGTGTAAACAAGGTTAAATTTAGCATTTCAGATTAATCACAAGTAATTATATTGTGCATCTGCCCCCATGCTTATAAATTTATAAAATGACATATGCAAAACCTGCTTTCTTGTTAGAAAGAAAATATGTTTAAAATCATATTTTCAGGTTGTATTAAATTTAAGAGCTTGTAATATAGAAGCCTTTTGTTCACAAATTATTGCAAGACACTTTTGTATATCATATTCTGGACTCATGCCACGTTTTCACCTTCTTAAGGATTTCATATTGCCACATATTTATTTTCATTGTAATAATTATTTGTGTCTCTCTTTTGGCTGGTCTCAATTACTTTTGCAATCAGCATCATTGAAACAAGAATTTATTGAGCACTTCCTATATACAGCTTAATGTTCACTTTTCTATGGAGTATGAAAAGTCGAAGGAAATATGACTTCTCCACTTCTCTTAGGAAGCAAACAGATCCTTGCAGGTGAAATGATAACAATTTCAACATCTTTTCCTCTTAAATGACTCACAAGCTTAGCAGTTCTCTATTCCTACTATAACAGGATATTTCAATGGTGGCACTACTGACAGGCGGTCCTTTGTAGTGGAGGCTGTCCTGTGCCCTATGGGATGTTTAGCAGCATCCCTGCTAAGGGATGGCAGTAGCACCCATTCTCCCACAAGTTGTGACAACAAAAAAATATCTCTCAACGTTGTCAAATGTCCTCTGAGAGGAGAAGTAGGCCCACTGCTCTGTAACATATCCTGCCCAATGTCCAAAGCCCTCGTAACTCACTAAGCTTGTGGCTGTTCCCTAGTGGGTCACATGTTTTCCACCATTTTTAGTTGCATGCTTATCACAAGCAAACTAATTTTTGTTTCTAAACCTATTCAAAGCTCTTTTACTGTCATATCTAATTATATGAATTATTTTTTTTTAAGATTTTATTTATTTATTTGACAGAGAGAGAGACACAGCGAGAGGGGGAACACAAGCAGAGGGAGTGGGAGAGGGAGAAGCAGGCTTCCCGCCGAGCAGGGAGCCAGACGTGGGGCTCCATCCCGGGATCCTGGGATCATGACCTGAGCTGAAGGCAGACGCTTAACCTACTGAGCCACCCAGGCGCCCCTGAATTAATTAAATATTAAGTTAACACTTAAGAACATTAAGAAAAAATAGTTTCTATTAAGAAAATTGGGTGCTTCGGAAGCAATAAAGGTGAGTCAACATAATGTCAAGATAGTGTGAGACAAATATAAGATATGATTGAAGGGAAAGATATAAAACTCTTATTATAGGATGAGATCAAAGTATTCCAGAAATGTACCAAAATTCTCCCACTACATTGGGGAAGTGAAATCAGTTACTAAAAAGTCTTCTAAGTATAACAAGGAAGACAACATAGACCTATACTGAGTGTGGACTCCAGTACTAGAAACAAAATCTATGGTCAACATTAAGAGAATAATGTGTCTGTGTACATGTATAAGGTGAATTGAATGTTCATCTTTTTATTAGGAGCTATAAACTTAAGCTAATTTTTTATTTTAACCACCTAACTATACCTATTGATAACAAGTATAATTCAAAGAAAACTCTGGGGATTGTTCAAATGAAAGAATATAATGAAGTGGGTGAACAAGGCAGGAAAATTAGATTTCACTGTGAAAACTTAGGAAAAGGTCAGGGCCTTTAAATATTTGGTCTCCGAGGAAACAAAGTCAGTTTTGTTCTTTTGTTGTTGTTTGTTTTTTCCTGTTGTGCCTTCTTTATTTACAAATTTAATCTACCTTTAGAAAATCTAAATTGAAATGGATATAAATTATCGACCTTTCTGCCTACGTGACTCCATTTATACATGTGTATCCCTATAGAACATTAATTAAATATAGCTACATGCATAAATATATAAATGTCCTCAATCTCATTTCCCCCCTCTATTTCAGGAATGAATATATATATATATATATATATATATATATATATATATATATGCATCTGTGTATGTTGTATATTTCTTTGCATGCATGTGTGTGTATTTACAAAATATACATTTATATTATAAAATATATATAATACATTATAAAAAAGAATTTATAAATTGCCCCACTACTATATATATTAGCAATTATATTATTTATTTATTATATATAATTACAAATAAATATATTAATTATATATGATATATAAAATTAACAATTATGCATGCTCTCTCTTTATATATATATATGTATGTGTGTATATATATATATATATATATATATATATATATGGATGTTATATATATTTAACTTCCTGGAGGTTATATATTTAACTTCCTTCCTCCTATTGAGAAGTTTTTAACTTATATTTCCTCATCTTTACAAGAAATTCTGAAATGTTTAAACTTGTGCATAGATGGATTACTTCTGTTGAAGAGATTCCTAGATTTGGAATTATGACAAGAGTTTAGGCTACCTGCCTGACTCTTTATAGCCCCAGTCTTATCAAATGCATGATCTTGCTTCTCCTTGAATGCTTGGGTTTCAGTTACAATATAACATAGGAGCAAAAACACAGTACTAGCCTAGGAGGTAAGGGGGCCATGGAATGGGATCAAAGTATTAGAGGAGTTTCCATACTCCCCTGTTCCTCTTTTTCATTAATCTGTCATTTTCCACTTAAAAAGATGGAAGAGCATAAAGGTACTAAAAACAGCCCCATCCCCCCAACCCAAAGCAAGTCTAGCCTGTCAGCTGCAAAGGTCACATTCATTTTCTGCTTGCATGTTTAGTTCCCTCTGAGGTCTCCTATTTCACCAATCTGACAAACAAATAAAAAGCCACACTCAGATTAAATAGTTCCCAGTGCTGCAATCCCATTCAGTGGCCTTGCTGGCTGGGAAGCACATTGCCTTTGACTGATGTCCTGGACTACTTCCAGGAATCTTTTGATGTTTCTGCCTCCAGGGAACAACCACCACTTGTAATGAAGCAGGGTTGCTTCACCCTGCCCTGCTTGTGTGAGCCTTTTAATTAGCCCAGGGTCACATACTCTGTTAGATAACATAGTGCATTTCTCACATTATGAGATGCAAAATCCCAAATTGTCAAATAAGGGAACTAATGATCTCTGAACTAAACAGGCTGGCATTTTTGTTTTGAGAGGGATATACCAGAACCATCTGGGGTTATTTTAAAGCCTTCATCTGTCTTCTCAGCAGCTTCAATTTAAATAATATTAATGCTAGGTGGTTCTTATTGTAGTTTCATTCCTATCAAACTAAGAGCAAAGGTTAATTCCTTTTCTGGCCTTTGTGCTTTGGCAAGTGAACATACTGAATATTAAATGAATAAAAATGACTAATCATTGCCTCTCTTTATGTATTTAGAGAAAGTTACCATGAGAACAAATACTGTAACATCTTTTCTTTTAATAGAACTCCTAATAACGCTAGGTAAAATGAAAGTATACAAGAATGCAGTGTTTTTCCTTTATGCTAATTTTGTTGTCACTTTTTTGTCTGAGTAGATAATTGGCTGTAGCAGCAATCTATATTGTAGTGTTTAAGTGTCCTGTGTTGGAATTTTGTTTATAATGGGCCAGAAAAGGACACAGTCTTGGGAACTAGATTCATTATTCAGACAATTCAATGTAAAAAAAAAAAAAAAAAGTAACATTGGAGAACTCCTTGGTCATGGCCAGCTACTAAAAAGACAAGTAGTAGTGAGTCAAGACTTGGAGAGGTGGTTGGGGGAAAGGGGACGGGCTGAACGCTAAAGAAATTTAGAGGTAGTCATTTCTTATTTTTAAACTGATAACCTAGTCTAGTAGTTTATGAATTTGAGACCACTCTTAGTGATAATACATTTCTGTACCCAACTTTGTGCAACACTGCATTAAGTATCCAGTGTGGTCAGTTTTGGTAATTAGTTGGTGCCCCAAATACAAACATAGACACTCTAATATCTTAGTAGTGTTTCATTCAAGATGGTCACCTCTACAATAATAAAAGAATGAACGTGTGTGTGTGTTTTACAAACACAAATTACAATTAATTACAAAACTGAAATCATGATAGCATGTTTAATTCTCTTAAATAATGTCCAAGATGGCCTTTTAGTTCCCCTTAGCTTGACAAAACTTTAGACAGGCTTCTTTGTGACTGTAGGTCTCTAACCTCCCTTTTCTTCAAGTATTCACATTAGAAAACTTGCCATTATAAATTATTTATCTGTCCCTTTAAGATCTTGTATCAGTTTGTTCTCTGTGGTTACTAGAGAGGAGGTGGGTGGATGGGGAAAGGGTTAAATAAGTGATGGATATTAAGGAGGGTATTTATTGTGATGAATGCTGGGTGTTGTATGTAAGTGATGAATCACTCAATTCTACACCTAAAACTAATACTATACTGTATGTCAGCTAACTAGAATTTAAATAAAAATCTGGAGGAAAAAAGAAGATGTAAATCTACAATCCAGGAATGCCTTTCTCCTGTACCTAGAAGTCAGCCCTTTGAAATGCAATCATCATAAAATATAATACCTACATCTTCCAGTTTCTTGGGAGGGTAGGAACCTTGTTTTGGTAAGTTACAATTAGCAAACAGGAATGGCCTAAATCACACTAAGCATACCCTCATTCAAGTCCTCCAGTACTTTTCCAATAGCTCACAAGTATTTAAAAATAACATTGACCCCTATTGCAATAGTCTTGACTAAAGTCTTCTTTGTTGTTTTTAACGTGTCGTGCAATTTTTGTTTTACATTAAGTACCGGATTCTGACACTGGGTCTGTGGAACCCCATGTCATAATTAAGGACCTAATTCTTACTGTTTTTAACAATGGGTGACTCTTGTATTTGATGATTCATTAAAAACACTTAAGGTTGTCTACTTGGCAAGGCCTAAAAATAGAAAATCTGTACTCTTGTTTACCATGAGGAATATTTCTGCTGTGTAAAATATAAATTTATCTCTCCTAGCTGTTGTATGTCATTCAGTCATAAAGGAGGTGACTCTAGTCAGTTCTTCCTCTTTTGGAAACTAGAATAAACATGTTATAGGTTAGATAATCTCTATAGTTTACTTTTTTTTTTTTTAAGATTTTATTTATTTGACAGAGAGAGACACAGCAAGAGAGGGAACACAAGCAGGGGAGTGGGAGAAGAAGAAGCAGGCCTCCCGTGGAGTGGGGAGCCTGATGCAGGGCTCCATCCCAGGACCCTGGGACCATGACCTGAGCCGAAGGCAGATGCCTAAGGACTGAGCTACCCAGGCACCCCTCTATAGTTTCCTTTTACTTTAGCATATTTAAAGTATAAATTATAAAGCAGTCTAGGTAGAAAATCTGATCTCACAGTTTCATTATTAATTTGTTACTTTCCTATAAGCCCAATACAGTTGAAAATATATACATGATATTTATGAGAGCTCAAAAAGATATTTAACACATCCATCATTAATCTTTAATTAATATTTAAATTAATTTTAAATAAATGTATTTAAATATTTATATAATTACTCATAATGTAAGTGACCAGAAATGATAGTGTATTTTGTTTCTCAAACATGACTCCAAAAATTCTGAAAAAAATTCTAAGACATGCATTCGAATATAGGTCCATTCACACAAATGTGTGATGTTAAAATTAAATAAGATCTGATGACAAAAAATTGTGAGTTGTATAATTCTGTGTATAAGTGACATTCCTTTTAATGAACATTACATAGCCTGGCTACCTAGTATCTTGTCTTGTTAGAATCACTGAGTAACCCTTTATGGAGGGCACATTTTATCCTCTGAAACTAATAACAAAAGAGGGGTATACCAGAAGGAATCAAAGACCCTTTGTTAAAAAAAGAAAAAATTCCCTTACAAATAAACAATTATGAATTACTCAGTATTTAAATATATCTAATAAAGTCTCTTAAATACCTCTTATTTGGAATATAGGGTCTAGAACTATTAGATTGTGAGTGAAATAATTATTATCTTTACTCATTCCGAGGTCTCTTCTTAGAAGGGAAGGTTGGAATGGCAGAAACATCACAAACACATGCTAGAACTCTTCCATTCCACCTCCACTGGAAGGTTTATCTTTAGTTTGAAATTACTTCAAAAGCAGACTGTGGGATGAGGCTTTGCACATAATTCAATTATTTTGTTGGTGAAGGAAACCTGACTTTAGGAGTGGAGAACAGAGACATTAAGAGAAGGTAGTTTATCAAGGTTATGTTCTGTTACCACAAATACAATTTTGTGTGGACTTTAGCTTAATCCTCTTGAGGAAAATCAGAAAGCCACAATAAAGTATATAACTCTGATTCCCTGAGGAGTGAGGTGGCCAAGGGTATGTATAAGCCAGCCCCCACCTATAATTGGTTGGATTCTGCTGGGTGAAGGGTGTTGTAAATTACTTTCCAGAGGAGTGACTGGCAATAGAAAGCCTCAGGCAAAGACTGGTAACTGGGCTGATTACAGCCGTTCCTGCCCAAGCTCAAATACGGCCTAAGACTTCCTCCCATCACTGTTATTCCTGAAACCATTAACAGTTATTGGATTTCAAGTTCTTAATTTAAGATACATTGATTCAGCTTCCAAGATTCCAAAGAATTTTCACTGGAGCACGATAGAAAAGGTTACATTAGTAATCTGGAAAAAAAAAAAAAATTCTTGTACTGCTTATACTTTTACTACACATACTATTGATAACTCCATATATTTCAAATGTTTAATTCTCTTTTATCAGTCTTGGGAATTCCATTAAAAAATTCTAAATATTTTAAGCATTTATTCTATTCTAGCACAAAAGCAGCCTGATTTTTTTTTTTTTTTTTTTTTTTTTTATTGTGGCTTTTTGTCCCCCTTGCATCAGGGTTTGATGATGTGGAGGTATATACAAACTATACTTAAATAATGACTCTTTGTCTTCCACCAATCATATATCCTTATATTAAATAAGAAGAAGTTCACCCAAGATGAAGAGTTTGGGGAAAAGAATACAAAACAATGAATTAGGGAAGCCAAGGATGGAAAGATTTTTAAGTGAAGTCAGCACTATCAAATGGCAATAGAAAGGTCATATCAGAAAAAGACTAGTAAGTGTCTTTGTATTACACCCCCCTGCCCCCACCAGTCTCTAAGGCACGGTCCTGATGTTATCTTTTTAAGACACAGCTCTCCAAGGATCTGGTGTCCTATTCCTGAACTCTAGTTCAGTGGTTATAACAATGTTATCTGTTGGCAGATCTCACCCTTGCCTAAATTCAGCCATGGAGTTTTTCAAAGGTACTTGATACCCACAGTGTTCCCTACACTGAATTCCTCGTTGAATGACAAAATATAACCCATTCTCCATTCTCAAAAAGGATAAAAGCTAATTGGAAAAAAAGAAATTAATCAATCATGTTGACAGCACACAGACACAAATGTATGGTTGCCCACTGTGAAGAGTGTTATGAAAAACATTAATGTTTGCTGTAGTAAACGTAACAGTCAATATACTGTTCAGCAGTTGTTCAGAGCAGACTTTTCATTCTTTTCTGAGAGTAACTTTTAACCTGAGAGATAAAGAATGAATAAACATCAGGGAGAGGAGGAGAGAAATTCCAAGTGAAATAACACCAAAATTAAGATAGACAATAGGTAATTTGGTAAACGATGTTTACATTTCACATGTCCATCAATTTGACATATAAAATAACCCTAAATTAATACACGAAATAAAAATAAAATAGTCCAGGCAAATAGTAAAGGAGATTAAAGTAACTTTATATGACAAACTAGCTTTACTCCTATCTGAAGCAATCCCATTTAAAATATAAGATGCTTACCAATTCTTATACTGTTGGTGGGAATGCAAACTGGTGCAGCCACTCTGGAAAATAGTATGGGGGTTCCTCAGAAAATTAAAAATAGAACTACCCTATGGCCCAGCAATTGCACTACTTGCTTTTTATAGAAAGGACACAAACATAGTGATTCAAAGGGGCACCCCGATATTTATAGCAGCAATGTCCACAATAGCCAACATATGGGAAAAGCCTAGATGTCCACCAACAGATGAATGGATAAAGAAGATCTGTTATATTTATACAATGGAATATTACTCAGCCATCAGAAAGGATGAATTCTTTTCATTCATTTATATCAACGTGGGTAGAAGTGGAGGGCATTATGCTAAGTGAAATAAGTCAGTCGGGGAAAGACAGGTATCATATGGTTTCACTCATACGTGGAATATAAGAAACAGTGCAGAGGATCATAGGGGAAGGGAGGGAAAACTAAATGGGAAGAAATCAGAGAGGAAGACAAACCATGAGAGATTCTTAACTATGGGAAACAAATTAGGGGTTGCTGAAGGGGAGGTGGGTGGGGACATGGGGTAACTGGGTGATGGGCATTAAGGAGGACACATGATGTGATGAGCACTGGGTGTTATGCGCAACTGATAAATTGTTGAACACTACATCTGAAACTAATGATGTACTATGTGTTGGCTAATTGAATTTCAATTAAAAAAAGAAGATATGGTGTTTATATATATATACATACACACAGTGGAATATTACTAGAGGATATTATGCTAAGCAAAATAAGTCAGAGACAGACAAATACCATATGATTTCACTGATATTTGGAATTTAAGAAATAAAACAGAGGATCATAGGGGAAGGGAAGGAAAAACAGATGAAATCAGAGAGGGAGACAAACCATAAGAAACTCCTAACTCTAGGAATCAAACTGAGGGTTGCTGGAGAGGAAGTGGGTAGGAATATAGGGTAACTGGGTGATGGGCATTAAGGAGGGCCCTTGATGTAATGAGTACTGGGTGCTATATACAACTGATGAGTCACTGAATTCTACCCCGAACTAATAATACAGTATATGTTAACTAAATTGAATTTAAATTAAAAAATAAATTAAAAAAAAGATGTTTACCAATTCCTTCTTTGTTTTGTTTGTATGTGGGGAGGTGCTTTTCTTTTCTTATAAATACGTAATTTCAATAATTATTGTCATCATTGATAAATATTTAGAGGTTAAATTTCCTGATGAATCTGAATGAAAAATATAGCCTTTTGGTGTTTGACAAATGCAAAAGCCACCAAAACATATGCATTCTCTTTGTCCTTATAAATTTATACTTAGGGATTTAGCAATAACAAATAATTGAGTATATGAGTAAATATTTCATTACAAGACAAGTGGACAATATGTTTTATTTTTTATAGTTTATAAATTGAAGAATATAGTACAAATATCTAATATTAAATGGTAACTCAAGTTGTCTGGGATTCATATGGATAAAAATTTCAGGAGCTAAGTTTTATGTTGCAGACATGTATCTATTATATATGTTATGCTCTTGGAGTAATTATGAATTTCAAAGGTTTTAAAAATATACAGAATTTGGCTTTATGATACACACACACACACACACACACACACCTATAGTCTTTGTTTTAGATAACATCAGTGTTTTTCATAGACATAGATGAAGATATACCTCAAAATATCAAGCTACATCTGCCTGGTGGAACATGTATAATTTATAGTTTTCCATTTTGGTTTGGTTGAATTTTCTACATATTTTATAGTAGTCATCTAGATAATTGCTACTGATAAATTGAGGTCTTATATAAGTTACCATAAGTGTGGAATATTATTGAATTGCAAATTCAAATATGTATAATATTTTTTCTTACATTTCCCTTTAAAGAACTGTTAAAAGTTCAATCTACCTAATTTATTTATTTTTTTAGGTTTATTTATTTATTTTAGAGAGGGGGGAGGGGCAGAGGGAGAGGGGAAGGGAGAGAATCTCAAGCAGACTCCCCGCTGAGCAGGGAACCCCACACAGGGTTCGATCTCATTACCCTGAGATCATGACTTGAGCCAAAATCAAGAGTTGGACGTTTAACTGACTAAGCCACCTAGGTGCCTCTACCTAATTTATTTTTATGATAACTTATTAGTGGTTACTCTCTCACCAATTTGTCATTTTTATTTAACTTTTTAGTGACTGTCTACTCCATAAATAGATACCCTGTTTGATAAAACAATACGGAAACATGTCTGTGATACAGCAGTGTAAGTCCAAAGATTAAGGGGGTATTTTCTGTGCTGTTTAGTCAAACATCATGACATTGATAAATAGGCCATACAGTAATTATGAAAATCAAAAATGATAAATAAATACTAAAATGGGCTTAGTTAATGTAATTATATAGAACATGAGGCAACATAATGGGACAAATCAGAAAAACTTATTAATGGAGAAAGGGACAAAAGTGCAAAGAAACAAATAAACAAAAATGTGTACAATAGGCTCACAAAGAAAATAAGCAAAAGATCCCATGAGTTCAAGATGAACATCCTTCTCATTCTCAATGTCTTTCCACACCAATCCATCTAGCACATTTCCTTTAGGTTAGTTTTATTAATTATCCCTTTATATCATGTAAGTCCTCTGTTCAAAGTCATTCAGTAACTTTCTATTACCAGTAGGTTGAAATCTAACTGTACTTTCTAGAATTTATGATGCTTCATCATCTGACTGCAACCTATATTTCTAATTTTCGTTACCCATACCGATTAACTCATCAGAAATTGTTAATAGCATGTGACATTAAACCACCATCTCTACTTCTACTGCTAAATCTACTGCTAAGATTTTATATTTTATTTTATTTATTTATTTTAGAGAGAGAGGGAGAGTGAGAGAGAGAGAGAAACCAGACTCCCTGCTGAGTGTGGAGCCCAAAGTGGGGCTCGATCTTCCAACCCTGAGATCATGTCTTGAATGGAACTCAAGAGTCAGATGCTTAACTGACTGAGCCACCCAGGTGCCCCTACATTGGCATTTTAAATGGATTCTTAGCTAGTGGTAAATATTTTGGAGGAGTGAAGGCTTTCTTATTTTGTTTCCTCCGTGTATAAGTACCTCAAAAATTTTATGCAGAGTAATGGCAGGTCAAGTGTTCTTCATATTACACTATGGCAATACTGTGCTTTAGTCACATGAATGGAAGCATCTAATCCTTTTTCTAGCTAACCATTTATCTTCCAGAGTATACGTGTATTTATCTCTAACTCTAGATTAATGAAATGTTATCAAGAGAACTTTAGAACAAAAACAAAAGACTGCAGGGATGCCTTGGTGGCTCAGTCAGTTAAGCACCTGACTCTTGATTTCAGCTCAGGTCATGATTTTGGGGTCCTGGGGTCGAGCCCCATGTCAGGCTTGATGTTTAGTGTGGAGTCTGTTTGTCCCTTTCCCTCTGATCTTCCCCACACTCTCTCTCTCTCTCTCAAATAAATAAATAAATAAATAAAATCTTAAAAAAAATACAGTGATGGGAATATATTTGATGTGAAATCAGATATTTTAAATAATGACATCTGGATTTCCATATTTTCTACATAATTCTTACCTATTGATAATTATATTTTCAATGTTTCCTTTCATGAGGAGTTACAGGTGTATGAAACCAATAAATAATTTATGCAAGAATAATTTCATATTAGAGTTTTATCTCAATAGTTTAAAAACTGAACAGGATGTTCCTCACTAATCATTTTTTTAATTTAATTTAATTTTATTATGTTATGCTAGTCACCATATAATACATCATTGGTTTTTGATGTAGTGATCCATGATTCATCGTTTTTGTATAATACCCAGTGCTCCATGCAGTACGTGCCCTCCTTAATACCCATCACCTCTCTAGTCATTAAGCTGAAACATTTTTCTCCCTGTGGTCTGTGTTTTAGCTTTGGAAAAAGATATGTTCTGGCATATATGTGTGTAAGTAAATCAATCTTCCTTACAGACTTCACTTAAAAAATGGATATGCATTCTTATAGAAAGGAGAACCCTGGAATGTACAATGAGGATATGTTAAATACAGTTTTAAATTACACATTATGTAGTTACAGCACTTTGAGCATTCTGACATGTGTACAGATATCCATTATTTCATAAATCTGTTCATTCAGGGCGCCTGGGTGGCTCAGTTGGTTAAGCGACTGCCTTCGGCTCAGGTCATGATCCTGGAGTCCCTGGATCGAGTCCCGCGTCGGGCTCCCTGCTCGGCAGGGAGTCTGCTTTGTCCTCTGACCCTATCCCCCCTCATGTGTTCTCTCTCTCTCTCAAATAAATAAATAAAATCTTAAAAAAAAAAAAATCTGTTCATTCATTCAAAACACATGTAATGAGCATGTAGACCTATGTTCTTGTTACCTCTTCCATGATTAGTACTCCTAAGATATGTGAAAGCTTAAATTCACAATATCAAAAATCATTTTCACTCTCTCCTTTAATTGGATATTTAAGTTGCCTTGTATAACTGGGTAACCAAATCACAGTTCATAAATATCATCAATAATTTTCTCTTTCAAAATCATGGTATTTTTCTATCTTAAAAATTTTTAAGGAGAGGGCATCATTGAGCACAAATGATTGTCAAAGAAAATGGAAAGGAGTGCTAGCAGTATCAGAAAAGAATCAGGTTCCAGACTGGTGAGTAAAGATTAGGATGGAGACTTCTCAGGTACTGTCACATTCGTAGTTGACAAGGATCCAAGCTGGATGCTATCCAGGCAGACAAGTAGCTGGAAATAACACGGAGGAAAGCCTAAGTGTTCCTACCTGCTGGAATTCTGTGTAGCCATACTTATGCTCCAGCTACCTCAACTCTTAGTCAGTTAATAAGCAGAACATATTTATAAACTCCAGTGGCCAAACTGTCATACTTCCAGGCTAAATTATTTTGTTTCAATTAAGTTATAGCAGACTAGATGGTGGCGCCTGGGTGGCTCAGTCGTTAAGCGTCTGCCTTCAGCTCAGGTCATGATCCCAGGGTCCTGGGATTGAGCCCCGCATCGGGCTCCCTGCTCAGCAGGAAGCCTGCTTCTCCCTCTCCCACTCCCCCTGCTTGTGCTCCCTCTCTCCCTGTCTCTCTCTCCGTCAAATAAATAAATAAAATCTTAAAAAAAAGTTATAGCAGACTAGAGATTGCTAGATGTTCATTATAGACAGTTAAATGAGACTATAGTTGTACATGGGTTCTCTACAAAGGGAGACCTCGTAAAGGGGGAGGGGTCAAAAACGAAAACCTTGTATCTCTTGTAGATAGAATTTGGAGATACACTAAGTCACCAAAAATTTTTATTTTTTTAAAGAAGCAATATTAAGTAACCCTAAAGTATATATAGCATATTTTAAACTGTAACGTAACTACATATAAGGGCTGGAATTCAAATCAACCAACACCACATAGTCACTAATAAATGAGAATAGACATTTAACATGGTGTTGGAGTAAGGGCCAGAAGGACCTTTCTGTATTCAACATTAACAATTTGGTTGCTGAACTATGGCGTGGTACTGAAGATAAGGGGAGTGGCGGGGGAGCGGGCAAGACTCAGGGTAATGATGGCAAAGACAGATGTATGGATTTGGGAACTAGAAGCAGTAACAATTTACCCAAAGAAAGAATTTTAGTATTTTAAAACCCAATATGGATACAGTCTTGCTTTCTGGCTTAATATCAGCACTGTATAAAGGATTTTTAAAAATTAATATGTCATACTATTCCATGAAGATCTAAAATTGAATCTTAGCTGCCTGAATGTATTTGGTTACCTCTCACTGTCAGGAGCATTTTGGATTCCTAGAAAAGAGTTATTTTAGAATATCATTAAATATATACAGGAAGTGGCTTCTCTGCTGAATGATGCAGCAGGAGAAAGCAGGCTACAAAATTCAGGAAGGAGACAAAGCCCCAGAAGCAAGTTACCACATTTTTTTTTTCTGTGCTCCATGACCCTTTCTCCTTCTCCTCCTCCTCCACCTTCTCCTCCTCCTCCTTCTTCACTACACATTCTACTCAAATTTACTTTGACCAGTGGTTTTAAAATAGAATGCATAAAATATATGTTCCATCAATGGTTATTCTGATGTCCTAATCACTTTTAAATAATAAATAGTAAAACTAATAAGTTTTGTCAATAGAAAAAATTCCACTAGCCTTGGTAGCTGTTTTGTTTGAGAGGTCCAATGCTTTATATACTTCTGCCTCGCTTAATTAGTTCTGTTTCTATAGTATAGTTAGCCCTGTTTAAGTAAATGGTTCTAAACTTTGTGCAAAACAGAAATTCAATAGATTTTTATGACATTCTGCAAAACTATGCACCTTTTAAAAAAATTATCCATTGAATAGATAGGAGAAACTATTGTATTTAGTTTATAAATACATGTGTAGTCTTATTTTAAAGTAATAAAAAACCACATTAAATTGAGGCATATCATCTCTTCTACTGAAATTTATTATCAAAAAACCTTAAAAATTTAAAGAGCCCACAGAAGACACATACAATTATATTATTACCGAAATAATTTGTAAGGTTTTGAAGTATCATCCTCTACATTTTTGTTCATAAATATTGTGTGTGTACAGATACATATGCATGTATGTAAACACACATTTATTTGTATACATATAGTGGCCTAATTTTTTACATAATATTATATCATCACTATTAAACATTCCAAGTAATCAATATTTTAATAATTATGTAGCATTTAAACACATATGTATATATAAACTATAGATAATCCATTTTGTCAAATATTTGGATTTTTCAAAAATTTTACAGCTGGAATGAATTTCTTTGTTTATACAATTTTCCTTTTGGTACTTATTATTTCCTTCATGGTGTGTTATTAGACATAGAATTACTGGATTATGGACATTTTTTAACATGTTGCATATTCTGCCAAAATAATTCAAGTTTATTTTAGAAACAAAAGTCCAGAGTAAGTATACTCAGAATGCAGATGTTCATTCTGAAAAGCTAAAATGGACTCGATGGAATCATTCAGAGAAGGAGAAATTTTATATCCCATGATCAGCCTCCCAGATTTAAACACATTAAGCCTTAAATTATAAGTTTCTTTCTATTCCTTTTTAAAAGTTTCTTTCTCTGTACCTATGTAGACATGTAGGTAGATGATAGATTGATCGATAGATGGGTAGATAGGCCATTCAATCTTTTTTTTTTTTTTTAAGATTTTATTTATTCATTCATGAGAGACAGAGAGAGAGAGGCAGAGGGAGAAGCAGGCTCCCAAGGAGCAGAGAGCCCGATGCAGGACTCGATCCCAGGACCCTGGGATCATGACCTGAGCCGAAGGCAGTTGCTTAACCAACTGAGCCACCCAGGCACCCGGCCATTCAATCTTAAATATATTATTTTGGAACTAGCTTTTTTTTTTTTCATTTACTATATTGTCAACAATATTGACATATATTTCTAAATTGTTTCCAATAGTGATGTGCTTACTTTGATCCTTACCAATATGTTAGACTGAGCAGAATATATGCATAATATCAAGTGAAAGTACAAAATTGCTACATAATGTATGAAATTTTCTCAAGAGAAGTAAAGTGAAAAATCCCATGAACATAAGTGAAAAGGTGTCTGAAATCCAGAGCAGTTATCTAACAAGGTGAGGCTTTTCAGGAAGGAATATATATCCTAAAAGCTAAGGCTGTTATTTTAATGTTATGTCACAAATGGAGAAATGGGGTATTGAGTTTGGGCAGGTATGGGTAGGCAGACTCCTATGTATGCAGGACCCTGGAAACGCTGCCTCAATGAAAGGGATGTTCAAATTAATGAAACATCCCATCTCTTCTGGGCTGAGTTTTATACCCATATGCAAAGGCCTAACCCCTAGTAACTCAAAATGTGATCATATTTGGAGATAGCATCTTTAAAAATGCAATTAAGTTAAAATGAAGTCATTATGGTGGTCCCCAATCCAACGTGACTTGTTTCTTTATAAGAAGAGGAAATTTGAACACAAATATTAAGGAAGAACATCATGTGAACATGAAGATGGTCACTGACAAGTCAAAGAGGCCTGAAAATAAAGCAACCCTGTCAGTATCTCGATAACAGACTTCTAGCCTCCAGAACTGTAAGAAAATGAATTCCTACTGTTTAAACCACCCAATCTGTGGTATTTTGTTATGGCAGCCCAAGAAAACTGTTATACTGACTATGGTGGGGCTTTACCTTTGTGAGAGGATTCTCCCATTAGGGAAGAAAACCTCAATCCATTTACCACAAAAGTATAAAATTCAAATGTGCTTTTCCAAAGTAGAAGATAAAGATCCCTGTTAAAAGTTTAGAACCAGAGGAAGTTGGGGATATTGTTAGCACACAGGAAATTAATACTTTTCTTGTATTTTTTTCTATAATGTGAACACAGAAAGAAAAAATCTTGCTTAAAATGTGGTTATAAACAAAAATTACAACTATCACAGATTACTGAACTAGTTTAAATGTCTTCAAAAAAATAAATGAACACAGGAATCATTCCCCCAAAGAATGTAAAACATAGAGAAATCTCAAGAGATGATAAAATGCATATTTTATAAAAGAAAGGGATGAAAGAAGAATCGTGAACAATTAAAAATACTGAACAAAAGAAGCATATTTTGGAGGAAAAAGATGTATAATATCAGTAGAAATAAAATGATTTATTGAAATATGAGTCTTATTAATTTATGACTTCTTACTTAAATGGTGAGTAGCTTTCTTGATTTTATTGTAGTCACATGTATCAATTTTTCCCTTTATGACAGTGTTTTCTTTATCTTGTTTAAATAACCTATCTTTACTCCGAAGTTATGTAGATATTTTCCTGTGTTATCTTCTAGAAGTGTTCTTATTTTACCTTTTCTACTTCAATTTGATTTTTGTTTGTGGGTTGATATAAGGATCACATTTCACTTTTTTTTCTTTAAGAATTCAAAGGACTCAGCACTATGTATTGAAATTAAAGCCTTTTCCCACTGTTTTTTGTCCTAAATCAAATGCCCATGCCTATGGAAATCTGTTTCTGAACTTCCATTCATTGTGTTCCATCAATATTGTGGAATAAAGAAGGTATTTGTAGCACATTTAGGCCATGAATATCTCATATCTGGAAGGTATAAAGAATGCCTATAAATTAATGGAAAAAGCAGAAAACTCAGTAGAGAAAGGCTTAGATAGGCACTTCAAAAGAGAGGATGTGCAAGTTGTTAGTGAACATATCAAAAGGTCACCAGAGAAATATAAATTAAAACCCCTGTGAGATAACAACATGAGTAATGTAGAAATATAACAATTGGAAATAGACTGGCAATATTGAATGTTGTCAAGAAAGTGAAGAAATAACAATCCGGAACTTGCTGGGGGCATAGTAAACTGATAATCTGTTTTTGGTAATATGTTAAGATTTATGTAACTTTGAAGATATGCATGCATATTTGCAGCAAAAGATACTTGAAAGACATCAACACCCAAAAAATGAATACAACCCATCAACAATCAAATGTATGTAGTAATAATGAGATATTTATAAAACACAATACTACACAGCAAAGTAAGTGAAAAAAATCTGCACTGACATGACATGTTCAAAGGTTCTCATTACAAAATATCAAAAATAGGCAAAAAATAATTATGGTTCAGTGGTGTTAGAAGTAGTAATAGTGAGAAACTTTAAGAAGGAGACAGGGATATTTGGGAGAAGCACTAAGGAATTTCTGGAAATATTTCTAATGTTGAATTTTCCTATTTTTAGCCTGGGTGGTAGTTGCATGGTTATATGCTCCCATGGTTTTGAGATACATGTATGACTTGTGTATTTTTCTGCCATGTATGCTTATAATTCAATCACTTTATTAAAAGTCAATAGATATGAGAAATTTCAGATAAGGGATCAGAGTGACAATGGAGTTTATGAATCTATTCAGGACTAAACAAGAAAAAAGGCAATTTCTAAAAAGTGAAAAGAAATCAAAACAAACAAATATAACCATATTTCAAGTTGTTTACATAACCACAATGGAGAAAGAATTATTTTTAGTTTCTTCAGAATACTGATTTTTTAGTTTATTCTTAGCTGAATATATTTCATAATCAAATAAAACTGCAAACAAAATTTTTTTAAGATTTTATTTATTTATTTGACAGAGAGAGACACAGTGAGAGAGGGAACACAAGCAGGGGGAGTGGGAGAAGGAGAAGCAGTCTTCCTGCTGAGCAGAGAGCCCGACATGGGGCTCGATCCCAGGACTCTGGGATCATGACCTGAGCTGAAGGCAGAAGCTTAACGAATGAGCCACCGAGGCGCCCCTGAAAACAAATTTTAAAGTTTATTCTTCTTTCTTATTTTTCAAAGTAACACCATTATTATTACCTTGAAATTACATATATACATATTGGTGTATAGGTAGAAAAAAATAACAAGTAACTATGCTAAGGTTAGATTTTCAGTACAAGAGAACAAAGAAATGGAAGTTTAAAATCAGGAAATTATGTAAGCATCGTGGTATACAAAATATGAATTTGAAATATCAATATAAATTCATGAATTTAAAAAAATCCATCTGCCCTATCTTAGTTACACTTAACTAACACTATGACACGTGAGCTGAGCAGCCATGATGGCCAAGACTTAAGTAGGAAGAACGCTCATGTACCCAGGCAGGTGTAGCCACTGTGCCTGTGAATATTCAGTCTGTCAGAACAAAGGTCAATGTTGAACTGTGGATATTGCATGCACCACTGCTCAATGAGGCCAACAGCCCAAATTAAACAGTATCTTTAGGGTCTGCTTCTCTATTTTGGCCATGGGAAGGCCACACACTTAACCATCTCAAAAATCTTTGTCAGTGAAGCCCTTTATCATCTGTTTTGACCTTGCCAGTCATAACAGTAATTACAGCCTCCTGACTCCTGACCTCTGTTACTTTGGAGACCCATCATTAAGATCTGCAGTTGCCTCTTCTATATCAGCACTGTTCTGCAGAGGAGAACATAATAGTGCTGTTGGTGCCCCTCTCACTTCATATTCTTGGGAAATGGCGAGTCTTCTGGACTCTTTTATGGAATATAAATCTCTGATGGGTATTCTGACTTTAATAACCTAGTCATTCCAGGGGCGCCTGGGTGGCTCAGTTGATTAAACATCGGACTCTTGATTTCAGCTCAGGTCATGATCTCGGGGTCATGAGATCAAGACCTGTATTGGGCCCCACACTGAACTTGGAGCCTGCTTGAGATTCTCTCTCTCTCTCTCTCTCTCTCTCTCCCTCTTTCCCTGCCCCCACTCGTATGCACATGTTCTCTTTCTCTCTCTCTAAAAAAAAAATAAATAAAATAAATAATATATCCATTCCAACATGTCCACTTCCCCTAACCTCCTTCTTCCCCAGTTCCCTTTAGCCCCCCTGCGTGTTCTCCATTGCTTTCCCCAGGTTTCCAACTACAGTAGCAAATTTTTCCAGATTTTCAGTACAAGAGAACACCCTTGAGGTGTTTTCTGGGATAGGTCCTATGTCCTGGGATACAGTCCCCAGTTCAATAAGTAGTTGCTTACATACACTTATATTTTGACCTCCTGATCAAGAACCCTCAAGATATAATCCTAGGAACACTTCCCTAGCTCTAATTCATACTTGATGCCCATTTCTTGTAACTCTTTGTTTTATGGTCTCTTTCCTATGTTAGTTTCAGTGTGTTCCCAGGCAGGTTTTTCTGGGATTTATAACCATCAGTATTCTGGTAGTCAGAGAAGGATGTAAGGGTATGTCCTGAGGGGAAAACAAAACAAAACAAAACAAAACAAAAAACTTTTGCCTTGTGAGGAAGCATCTTCTTTTCCTCTGCAGCATCTTCCAGCATAACAGTTCTAGTTTTTACTCTCTTATAAGCCAAGAGAGTCCAGTAGAGGCTTTAGAGTCAACATACTCAAATATATCCATATACATACTCCCACCCCATATTTCAGGATTCCAGGTTTTTCCCATGAGGCCCTGACCTTCAGATAACAGACCTGCCAGGGCTGAGCATATAATTGTCTTTGGAGGTCTCCAACTGTAACAAGTTGCTCACCTTCAGTCTGCTATTATACTTCAAGAGATAAGGGCCTCCTTTAAGATCCTCTGCCTCTCATACTTAACTATTAACTGCTTGTTAATAGTGTTCAGTCTCTTAATATCCCTCTGAGAGCATTAGTACAACTTAGCAGTAACCAGCCAGTTGTATTGTCTTCCTATCCACTGTCTTCTCCATATGTTTTGAATGTGTGAATCGTCCCTTCTGCTCCAGCATTCCTTACCACTGGACATTTTTCAAGGTAGCTGCCGGTGAAATTTTTTAGCAGCTAAGACATTATCTTTTGCTAGAGTAATTTGCACCCACCTACTAAATGTGCCTACCTTTGATGCATGGTGTATGAGCCAATTCCAAATTCCTCATCTTATCCCTTTATTCTTAGAACAGTTCTGGTACAATTTGTGTTAGTCTTGATCCTCTAAGAAGTAGACAATTAGAGTGAATTAGCCATGCATGGGCTTTATTAAGAGCAATGCCCTATCAAGGAAAAGGGGAAGGAAACAAGAAAGGTGGGGGCAGATATTAGACTATGACGCTGATCCCAGGTGAAGGCGATAAGTAAAGAAGGAAGATTGAGTGAAAGGATCTGAGAAGGCAAAACAGGTCTAAGAATTTCATAAGTTCCCTAATGATCCAAAGTCACCTCTCATTTGAGTCCCATGACTCCCAGGAATAGGACTAACTTAATATTCTTGTTATACTCAATCTTTGGCTGAAATTTGTGGGAAGGGTGGTCTCAGGGTAAACACAGTGATAAATTACAGACTACAACAGCTGGAGCCATCAGTAAACTACACTCTGCAGACAGAGATTGAGAGGTACTTTTTCATGACTGCCACATGTATAAATATATCTAGGTCTAGACATCTAGATGCAGCATTGAAGTATTCAGTATATTTAAATTTAATTATCAAGCATTAAGCTGTTTTGATATATTATGTACTACATTTTTTACAAAGATAAATACAATATTTATGAAGATGAGTGAATTTGTGCATTCACTGAATGTACAGATATGTAATGATGCATTAGAGGTATGTTTGGGGTATAATGGGGTAAAGAATTATTTTTTTCAGGCCAGGGGACAATTAGGAATCTACTATAATAGTCTATGTGAGAATGGAATGTAAGTCAGAAATGAGTGTTGAAAAATGTTACAAAAGTACATATGCAGAAACAAGTGACTAGGGTGATATAGGTGGAATAAGAATGAGAAGTATCTAAGATGACTCCCAGGTTTTGGTTTCTTTGACTTATGATGGCGACATTCCTTCTGAGGGAGAATATAGAGTGAAAGGAGCTCTGTTAAAAAAAAAAAAAAAGAAAAAAGAATAAAAAAGAAAGGAGCTCTGTTGTTACTGCTAGTGAGTGTAGGGTGTGATATAATGACGTTCTGACACCTCTGGATCACTCGGGTTGGGTTCATCTTACTAGAGTACAGGAAAGAATACTGTAGAATAAAGATACAGATTGATGAAGCTCTCATATAGAGTGAGAGTACCAAGGCATCGGTGTTTTAAGTGTGGGGACGTAGTGCAAAAAATATTTTTTTTGAAAGCCAAAGTAGAGATAATACTAAGAGAAAAAAAGTTTCTAACAGAAAATATTACTGAGAAATGAATAAAGTCAAGGAATCTAATGAGTTCAATGTCTCCATAATTAGGAACTCATTGGGGAATTCTCCTAGAAGTCAGTGGAGTCATGAAGATGAAATTCTGACAAAAGTATATTATGAAGCAATGGGAGGCAAAGTAAAAATAAGTTCCCTCCAAATTTCCCCTGGTTGTTAGTTGGAAGCCTATCTCTATGACTATATAAAGTCCTAAATATATACCATAAAAGAAAAATTCTATTGGCTGTATTGTTTTCTAGTTATTTCAGATGTATTTGAATAAGCCATGAACAACTACATTCACTTTATTGTCATTTGAGAGCCCATGTTGATCAAGATTCAAAAATCCCGAGGAAAACCACCTTTAGCTATGACTTGAGGTATAGGATCGGGTATCTCCTTCCCCACTCTTTCCTTCTGCCTATCGTTTACTTGAACCTTTCCTCAATCCCCATGTCAATTAAATCTTTGTCTCAGGGTTCAGAGTCTCAGTTGAACACTAACTCGTTACTACATTATAATTATTTGGGGAATCTAGAAGATTCATCTCCTGGAAAATAGGGATGAAATAGACTTGAACCTTCATGTAGTCTACATTCGATGTATCACTACTGGTATAATTCTTCCTATTTAGGACAAATCTTACTGTTTCTTGAACTATCTGGACTATATACAATTTACTGTATCCATCTGTTCCCACTTACACAGAGAGAGGTATCTATAATTTATACATAGGCATATGTGTATAGGTCTATGATGCCCAGACCATTTTATTAACTTAAAAATTGACATCACACATTGTATTTTTCTTTTTACAAAGTTTTACAAAACCACCTTAATAAATTATTTCACATGTTTACATTATCTTATATAGAACAATATTCCTAAATATAATTACTATTTCTTTTTAAATATTGCCCTTTACCATTTAAAATGTACAACAAAGGACTAGTAACTTAGAAGTCAACCAACTCTTAAGTATAAGAAATACATAATTTAGACTGATTAATATTTAATACTTATGACAAATAATTTGGACAATATAGTAGTATGCATCACAAATATTTTAGGTACAGTTTATATTCAGTTTTCCTTTTCTTTATCTGCATAAGTTCCCATCTTACTGTATCATTTTATTGAGTGTGTGTGTTTATATGAAATTTTATATCATCACAATTTTGCAAATATTGTATATGGGAATCCTTTTAGGTTGGTCTCCTTGTATAGTTTTATATCAGTACACACATTTTAAAAATAATTATTAGTTTCTAAATGGCTCAGTCGAGTTAGGCATCTTGGGGCATCTGTTGTCTTGGGGCACCTGGGTGACTTAGTTGGTTAAGCATCTGCCTTCAGCTCAGGTCATGATCCTGGAGTGCTAGGATTGAGCCCCACATTGCGCTCCCTACTTAATGGGGAGCCCACTTCTCCCTCTCCCTCTGCCTGCTTTTCCCCCTGCTTGTGCTCTCTCTTTCTCAAATAAATAAAATCTTTAAAAAATAAAAATAAATATTACAGTCTTGTCAGCTTTCTATATATCAAGACCAAATATGCACTCTTCTTTAAAGAGCACTGGTTACTTTAATTGGACAATGGACAATTAATAGATTGAGGGTGGGAGTGGGAGGTACTGAAAATTGTTTATTGTAGTAGAATATCTATAATATGATCCATTGAGAGTTAGAAAAAGAAAAAGATTTAGTAGCAATGTATGTTGAGAAAATGATACCACAATACTTCACTCATTCAGAGTACTGGAGATCTGGCTGTGAGGGATACATATGAAATAAGCTAAAATGACCACAAAAGCTTTAAGTAAACACCTGTTAGGATGTCTGATTAGGAGTAAATTACACCAATCTGCCTTCCAACTGAATGTGTGGAATGAAGATTTGGCTACAAATATATGTATAGAGAGTTTGACAAGTATAGAATACACTCACTGTCTGTTCATAAATATGTCTATATTAATCTTGCAGTAAATAGTACATTTATGCAGTAATTAATGAACTTAGGTCTAAAAGGAGATAGAAAATGATAGACTTATAATTACATTTGATGAGTCTGAACGTAAGCAACAGGTCTTTCACTCTATGACAAGCAAGGTAAGAAAAGTAAGCTTATAAGTAAAGAGAGTGAAAAAGTGATGAAATGCACATATAAGAGCTTAACTTTTTCAGGGGTTATAGGTGTCAATATATAGTCAGGTGTAGAATACCTCGTATAAGTAATTTAAATATATATAATCTAGGGGATGTCTAGAATGCTACTTAACATCCTTGGCTTTTTTGAGACAATTTGTTACTTATAAAATTGAAAATGAAAAACAAAACAAAACAAAAAGCTACTCAAATAGAAAATAAATTACTAGATCCATTAAACTATTAAAGAAGACATACCCACTCAAATATTAGTATTAGCAACTATTAAATTATAGCCTATTTCCCTTTTTCTGTATTACCATAATTAACTGAATCAAACTGAAGTAATTCCTATTATTCTGAAGTATGAATATACTTCTTGTTAAGAGCCTCTAGTAAATGCATATATGTTTGCCCATAAAAGAGTAATATTTATCATCAAGATAGTGTTTTCTGAAGGAAAACAAAAAAGCAAATATATATATTATACATATATATGTATAACATTTCCTGTTTGAAATTATAAGACAATAAAATGAGAGATTGTTAAATATATAGGAAATATACTAAATCTAAAAATTTTAAATATAAATCTTACCATGATTAGTATCATGCCAGCTATTCAAGATGAATGATTAATTCATTAAATTAAGGAATTTCCTTATTAGATAGGAATTATTGTTATGTTTTCTCACTTTGTTTACTTCATTTTAATTTCCATGTTTTACTCATGGCATTTATTCAATTACATTATTCCTTTTTTTTCTTTTTCAGGTTTTTATTTAAATTCCAGGTAGTGAACATACAGTGTAATATTAGTTTCAGGTATAGAATTTATTGATTCATCAATTATATACAACATCTGGGGCTCATCACAAGTGCCCTGCTTAATCCCCATTACCCATTTAACCCATCTCTCCCCCCACCCCCTTCCCCTCTAGTAACCCTCAGTTACTTCAGAGTCTGTTTCTTGGTTTGCCTCTTCCCCCCGCCCCATTCATTCGTTCTGTTTCTTAAATTCCACATATGAGTGAAATCATATGGTATTTGTTTTTCTCTGACTGACTGACTTCATTTAGCATAATACTCTCTAGCTCTTTTCACACTTAATGTAATCCCTATCAAAATACCACCATTTTTCACAGAGCTAGAATAAACAATCCTAAAGTTTATATGGAACCTCAAAAGACCCTGACTAGACAAACCAGTTCTGAAAAAGAAAAGCAAAGCTGTAGCATCACAATTCCAGACTTCAAGTTATATTACAAAGCTATAGAGATCAAGACAGTATGGTAGTGGCACAAAACAGACACATAAATCAATGGAACAGAATAGAAAACCCAGAAATGAGCCCACAACTATATGGGCCATTAATCTTCGACAAAGCAATGGGCGAAAGACAGTCTCCTCAACAAATGGGGTTGGGACAACTGGACAGCAACATGCAAAACAATGAAACTGGACCATGTTCTTACACCATACACAAAAATAAAATCAAAATGGATGAAAGACCTAAGTGTGAGACAGGAAACCGTCAAAATCCTAGAGAACACAGTCAGTAACCTCTTTGTCCTTGGCCATAACAACTTCTTACTAGAAACATCTCCTGAGGCAAGGGAAGCAAAAGCAAAAATAAACTATTGGAACTTCATCAAAATAAAAAGCTTCTGCACAATGAAGAAAACAATCAACAAACTAAAAGGCAACCTTACAGAATGGGAGAAGATATTTGCAAATGACATATCTGATAAAGGGTTAGTATCCAAAATATATAAAATATATATATCCAAAATATATAAAGAACTTACAAAATTCAGCACCCAAAAAACAAATGATCCAGTTAAGAAACAGGCAAAAAACATGAACAGACATTTTTCCAAAGAAGACACCCAGATGGCTAAGAAGCACATAAGAAGATGCTCAACATCACTCATCATCAGGGAAATACAAATCAATTACATTATTTCAATTACATAAATTTACTTTAACGTGTTTCACAGTTTTTACTGAAGTTGAACAAATTAGACAAAAATAAAAGAAGGAAAGAAGGAAACCATTTAGTAAAGCCCTAAAAGCATTTATTACATACTTATACTTAGAATTTTTATGTAGCGTTTTTTGTAGAAAATTAAAAATTAAGTATTTTAAGAATTTCCTCAGTTTTACAAAATCAGCATGTAATTCTACCTTATTACTTCTGTTATTGATTTATTAAATTACAAAACAAGTGTATATATTTGAAAAATATAATGGAATGCTGCCATTTTTTAAGGGGGAAAAACTAATGCTCTTCAAGTTCTATATTAACATAATTTTACTACATTCTGATATCCACCTGAATAAAATGAATATGTCAGGAATGTGTTCTCAAACTTTTATGCAAGTAGTGTACTAGTTTCAGTTTATCATCCTAATATGGTATCTAAAGAACAAAGGCTTTCTTCCAGAAGTATGGAGGAAATATATTGTTTTCCTGACCTTGTTTACTATGTCATTTAGCTCAAGAAGTTATAAATCTAGTTTATCTACTTTTTTTTAAACTTAAATGTAATCATGGTGAATATTCAGTTTAACATAGTATAAAACCATTACTTATGATAACTAAACTATTATCCTAGTGTTCGCTATGAGAGGCAAATAGATCTGTAAGCACACCTCTTTACCAATTTACTTAAGTAACTTAACAGTTTACTTGTCTCAGAAAGTAACCTTTTATAAAATTCCTTTTTGATATATTTGTATTCTACTGTATGAATCGACATATGTCTGAGCGTGGAAGGTTGTATAACAAATGGTGGCTTGTCGCATGACATGACATATGTGTGGATGTAGGCTATATAACTTATACATTAATAAACTTTCCATTGACATTAACAGATGAGCTCCTTGTTTATAGAGTGACTATGAAATATTTTCATCTCCCATGAAGGACAAAAAACAGGCATAAAGGAAATGTGGGCACAGGCCCACAAAATGTTCCATCAAGTAATAAGTTTGGTCACCTACAGCTAGAAATGATCTTTTTTTTTTTTGAAGGTTTTTTTTGTTTGTTTGTTTGTTTGTTTGTTTTTATTTGAGAGAGAGAGAATGAGACAGAGAGCACATGAGAGGGGGGAGGGTCTGAGGGAAAAGCAGACTCCCTGCCGAGCAGGGAGCCCGATGCGGGACTCGATCCAGGGACTCCAGGATCATGACCTGAGCCGAAGGCAGTCGCTTAACCAACTGAGCCACCCAGGCGCCCTAGAAATGATCTTAATAGCCAGTCATTATAATTCTCTGAACTACTCTGTCATTTTGATTCTTACTTTTTTCTTCCAACCGAATAAACTCTTTTATCAGATATACAATAAGTCTTTTGTGATGTGACATACTATATACATATAGTTTGTTTTTGTTTCAAAACTTTTAAAGATAAGTTAAAACTTTTAAAGTTTTAAACTTACTATATATGTATAGTTTGGTTTATTCATTCATTTATTCTTTTATTCATTAGAAAAAGCACTTCTGGAAAAGAAACTTTTTTGGGGGGGGTCACTACTTTTTTTCCTAAATCATTTAAAAATAAGTATGGTTTTTTTTTTTTTTTTTTTTTCCTTTCTATAAATGGAAACACCACTTCGTCTTGGAGAAGTATCCCTTTGTCCTGGAAATAACTATGTGAATACTCACTTTCAAAGACAAGAAATGTTTTTCCATTTTCACAAGGGACTGTTTATCAGGCCATTCTGATAATACAGGGTTAACTCTTTGAGTATATGCCACCATGGTGCCCCTCACCAAAGAACTTAGCTGTTTTAGGACTGAAGTAGTGCAAGTTTGCCTAGGGTTTCACAATTCCATCTCTTGGTAATTAAATTTTATTGAAAAATAAATTATTTATATGAATTAGTTCATACTGACCAAGGTGATTAAAAGAAAAGGACCAATCAACATAGTCCCTGAGAAATAACTTGGGAAATAATTTGCCATAAAAGTGCAAAAGGATTGGGTCATCTGAGCACCTCACCATGGTTAGCTGAACATTGAAGAGGATTATTTGGTCACAGAATGGCCTGGTATAACTCACAGAGCTGTTGACTACATGTTGGGAGAAAACAAAAACAAAAACAAAAACGAGTCTCTGTGGTATGTGTGCTGATCTGTTAATTGGAAGTGCAGATAGGTAAGAGTGGGAACCAACGAGTTTTTGATATGAGACAACCCTTCACCATGTACGATTTGGCAAAGAGTGACCTTCTTTATGTTTGAGAGCCACAGTGGCTTCACTAAGTGGGCAGACACTTGTACTAAATATTAAGCCCCACAAGCCAGAGATTGGTGAGAGGCAGGCTTCAGCAGCAGTGGTTAATGGAGGCATTTCTTCAAAATGTCGAATACCAGCGGCATACTTTGAACGGCTACTTTGAACAAGTCAGTGAACTGATCCTGAAGACTGTAGTAATCATCAAAACACAAAGTGAAAGAGAAACAGGCTCATATACAGAGAACAGATGATTGTCAGAGGGGAGAGGAGTGTGGGGATGGGTGAAATAGGTGAAGGTGAATAAGAGGTACAAACCTCCAGTTATAACATAAATAAGTCATGAAGATGCAATGTACAGCATAGGCAAGATAGTCAATAATATTGTAATAACTTTGTATGGTTACAGGTAGTAACGACCTATTGTATTGATCATTTTGTCATGTAAGAAATTATCAAAGTACTATGTGGCACACCTAAAACTAATACAATATTTTAAGTTAATTATAATTCAGTTTTTTTTTTTTTTTAAAGACTGTCAAGCTGTCTCTGTATGATGAGAAGCCTATCTCATTTTCTATTCCTCAAGTACAGTTGTGAACCTGTATAAGAACTTTCTGTGTGTGTGTGTGTGTGTGTTGGAACTTTTAAAGATCCTTGAAAATATTTTTCAAAGAGAAATTTAGAAAAAGATTGGATTACCAACTAAGCAATACAGTTTCAGTTTTAAAAGAAAGGTATAACTGTTTACTACAAATTTGTGGGGACCAAAAATCATAAAAGTTAAGCATTTATTCATTCAAAGCATATCAAGCATATAATCTGTGACAGGCAATGTAACAGATGTTAGTTTAGACAGAGAAATATCAAGAAATTTCCTATTTGTAGGGGAAAAGAAATAAAAAAGGATTAGATGTAACTAGGAGTTTATGTGAATTTACTTTTTGCAGTCTTAATAGCATGTGCTTTTTAAGAACTATTATTAACATATCCAATCTGGTGTTCCAAATAAAGTAGACAACAACATATAATTATTTCCACCATAGGTTGTACTATAGTACAATTATTTTTAGAAGGAAATTAACAATGCATATTCAAAATCTCAAAAATGACTGTGGAATCAGAATCTAGGTATTACTCCCAAGGTATTAAGTATATGAGCAAGAATTTACATCTTTGGGTGCCTGGGTGGCTCAGTCGTTAAGGTCTGCCTTCGGCTCAGGTCATGATCCCAGGGTCCTGGGATCGAGTCCCACATTGGGCTCCCTCCTCGAGGGGAAGCCTGCTTCTCCCTCTCCCACTCCCACTGCTTGTGTTCCTGCTCTCGCTATCTCTGTCTCTGTCAAATAAATAAAATCTTTAAAAAAAAAAGAATTTACATCTTTTACAGAGAATAATGTAAAATATCATAAATATATCATCAAAATTACTGGGTAAATTGTTTTGGCAAAAATATGGTGAATATTATATAAGCATTAAAATTTTATTTATATGGGAAGATTTAAATATATACTAAAAATATTTAAAACATTAGGAGAGGTCTACTCAGGTATGCTTGGAAAACAAAGCATAATTTTCACTGAAAAAGAGACATAAGAAATTTACAATAGAGGTCCAAAGTCATAATTCTGAAGCAAAACACAGGTGGTCTACATAGTTTTGAAGCATTTAAATTTAACAGCTGTTGTCACTAAAGAAATATTATACAAATATTATGTGGATAAGCCTAAGCTTCATTTATTCAAACTTAAAATATAAAGGTCTTAAAAAACAAATATAAGTCAAACAAATAATTCAAAATATTTTAAATGCTTAAATATTTAAAAATAATTTATTCAAATTTAAAATTAAGTATAAATAAATAACCAAATTTAAATTAAAAAAAGAAATTTAACAACAAAAGAAATAAATTCCAAATAGATTAAAAGTTATGCAAGCTGAAAAAATATAACTCAGGGCAATATCAACCAGGATACATATAAAATCCAGATAGAGTAATATGCTAATACTGAATGCATTAATTCTTTGAGTTATAAAAGACAAATACATTTTATAATCTAAAAATAAAGTTCTTATATGGAAAACGGGTACCATAATTAGTTATCAGATACAGTGCTGTTGGAGGAATAAAAAAGAAATATAGGTGCAAAATAAAGAGTACTATAAGGAAAGTTCCTACAAATTTACTAAAAAATATGCAAGTAGAACAAAGAGAGAAGGGTACAAGTTGTCAATTTCTCAAGCATATAAAAATGCCAAAAAGAACAAAAATGACAAAATTCATCAGAAATCATGGAGAAGCAAAGAAAAAGAAATCTCAAATACAAATCAGACCAATGTGAGCAATGTATAAACATGGTATAAACATGAATTGTTACAGCCATTTTCTGGTGAAAAGGAAGACAGCCTAGAAATTCTACTAAAATAAAAACAAAAATAAACAATAAAGTATAGCTCATGCCTAAAAAATCTACTCCAGGGACTTTAGTCTATAGGAATTAAAGAACCAAAATATAAAACTCTTATTTAAAGGATTGTTTGATTCATTGATATCTGAAGTATTCAAGCTCCCCCACCCCCAAGATATACAGTGTCAAATCTAAAAACAAAGATGGTGGGAAGGGATAGGGATTGACAATCAATGCAACATCTCACCATGAACATTATACAGCATTGAAATGAATTAATTTATACTTATATATAATTTATATAACACATTGTTGGTTCTGTTTCTCTGGAGAACCTTTACTAATATGGTACATTATAAGGGATTGGAAGGAATAATGAAGTCTATGTGTCTTAGCCTTAGCTCTGAGTGGAAAAACAAGTCTAAAATTAAAAAAAAAAAAAAAAAGGCTAAATAGACCTAGGCTTTAGGTTGCACAGGTTTGTTGATGATGTTTAATGTTTCTTATGTGGTGTGGGAAATTCCAGTCCTTCAATGTAGTCTCTGGTTGATAGTAACCTGTGGCTTCTGGCAAAACAAATACAAATCCCATGGGAAAGAAATGCCCCCTTAACCCATGTGCTCATGATTCACAGGGAATGTAACAATCAACTGTTAGCTCACATTGTATATGAACATTATGTAAAAGAAAAAAAAAACCTACAATAAATAAATCAGAAAGAAATGACCAGAAAAATTAGTTTTTTTGAAAAATTGTATAGATGAATAAAATTATGAAATTAAAAAAAAGAACAAACAAAATACCATCAAAAACAAGGCTAATTTGAAAAAGAAGACAGTTACTAAAATGAAAATATACATAGTAAGTATAATTAAATAATTAGGAATCTGTTTAACAGAAAATTATACACAGAAGAATAGGGACCTGATCTAAATATAGAATGTGATATAGATCTAGAGAATATACAGATCAATGATAAGTTTTAGATACTTTTGTAATCTAATGATACTGCAGGAATTTATATATATTTATATATTTGTTTAATACAAATTAAAATATTTATATATTTACATAAATTTAAACACATATATATGTATATATACATATTTTTGTGGTACATATGCTAATTGTCAACCATTACTTTTCAGTTACAGAATTCAGTTCTTGGACATGATGAGTCAAAATAATGGGACAGATTAATACTGATAAATATGATTTGAAAGGTATAATTAATGACCCTTAATTTATTGAGATTCTATGTTGTAATTGCACACACAGAAACATGAATAATAGTATACATGTATGTATGTTTTTATATTGCTCTAAGCCTAGAAATGTGCTATTTCCAAATTCTCATGACATTAAAATTAAGAGAGCCCAATAGTAAGAAAGTATAAGTATTCCAGAAAGCAGTAATTATATTTTATATTCTTTGAGAACACCATAAGAACATTAAAAACAAGTGAAATATTTTTGTGTCCTTTGGGCAAATACCTAGTAGTGCAATTGCTGGGCCATAGGGTAGTTCTATTTTTTAACTTTTTGGGGATCCTCCATGCTGTTTTCCATAGTGTCTGCACCAGTTTGCATTCCCACCAGCAGTGCAAGAGGAGGGTTCCTCTTTCCATGCATCCTCACCAACATGTGTTGTTTGTTTCCTGTATTGTTAATTTTAGCCATCCTGACAGGTGTGAGATGATATCTCATTGTAGTTTTGATTTGTATTTCCCTAATGATGAGTGATGTTGAGTATCTTTTCATGTGTCTGTTAGTCATCTGAATGTCTTCTTTGGAAAAATGTCTATTCATGTCTTCTGCCCATTTCTTTACTGGATTATTTGCTTTTTGGGTGTTGAACCATATAAATTCTTTATTTATCTAATATGTCATTTGCAAATATCTTCTCCTATTCCATAGGTTGCCTTTTAGTTTTGTTGATTGTTTCCTTTGCTGTGCAGAAAATTTTTATTTTGATGAAGTCTCAGTAGTTCATTTTCACTTTTGTTTCTCTTGCCTCCAGAGATGTGTCTAGTAAGAAGTTGCTATGGCTGGTATCAAAGAGGTTGCTGTCTATGTACTGCTCTATGCTTTTTATGGTTTCCTGTCTCACATTTAGGTCTTTCATCCATTTTGAATTTATTTTTGTGTATGACATAAGAAAGTGGTCTAGTTTCATTCTTCTGCATGTTGCTGTCCAGTTGTCCCCAACATTTATTGAAGAGACTCTCTTTTTTCCATTGGATATTCTTCCCTGTTTTGTTGAAGATTACTGATTCATAGGGTCATATGCATGCCAATGTTTATAGTAGCATTATCAACAATAGCCAAATTATGGAAAGGGCCCAAATCCAAATGTCCATTTACTGGTGAATGGATAATACATATATATAGTGGAATATTAGTCATTAAAAAGAATGAAATCTTTCCATTTGAAATGATGTGGATGGAGCTGGGGTATATTTTGCAAGTGGCATAAGTCAGTCAGAGAAAGGCAATGATTCCACTCATATGTCTCATATGTGGAATTTAAGAAACAAAAGAAATGAACATAGGGGAAAGAAGAAAAAAAGAGAGAGAGAGAAGGAAGGAAGCAAACCATAAAAGAGACTCTTAACTATAGAGAACAAACTGAAGGTTGCTGGAGGGGAGGTTGGTGGGAAATGGACTAAATGGGTGATGGGTATTAAGGAGGGCACTTGTTGTGATGAGCACTGAGTGTTATATGTAAGTGATGAACCACTAAATTCTGCTCCTGAAACTAATATTACACTATATGTTAACTAACTAGAATTTAAATAAATACTTAAAACAAAACAAAAAAGCTAGTGAAGTATATCTAATATGTAAAATAATGTATTTTATCTTTCTTTTCACAAAGTTAAATCCACAACAATAACTTATTATTAATATGTAAAAAACCAATAATGTATATCATTGTTTGAGATGTAATTAAAGTTGCATTTAAATTCATGCTCCAGGGGCGCCTGGGTAGCTCATTTGGTTAAAAGTCTGCCTTCAGTTCAGGTCATGATCCCAGGGTCCTGGGATCAAACCCCACATCGGGCTCCCTGCTCAGTGGGGAACCTGCTTCTCCCTCTGCCTCTGCCTGCCACTCCCCCTGCTTGTGCTCATTCTCTGTCTGTAAAAGAAATAAATAAAATATTTTAAAAAATAAATCCATGCTCCAATAACATAATAATAAATTATTATAAATTATTATAGATTATAGATTAATAGATCAATATTTTTATAGATTAATCAATCAACAAGAAACTAAGAAATATAAGAAAACAAGAAATACAGTATAAAGTGTAATAAAATTGATAATGAAGTTTACTTTTGGGTCGCCTGTGTGGCTCAGTCGTTAAGCGTCTGCCTTTGGCTCAGGTCATGATCCCAGCGTCCTGGGATCTAGCCCCGCATCATGCTCCCTGCTCGGGAGGAAGCCTGCTTCTCCCTCTCCCACTCACCCTGCTTGTATTCCCTCTCCTGCTGTGTCTCTCTCTGTCAAATACATAAGTAAAATCTTAAAAAAACAAAACAAAAACAAAGAAAATCTCTTTAAAAAAAGAAAGTTTACTTTTGACAAAATAACAAATATAACAAGAAGATAAACTCAGAATGTCTTAATAGTTAAGAGATATAACAAGGAAGGAAAAAAATTAGAGTATATTCTATATAAATCTATACTAATTAATTTCAAATTAAAAAGTGAATATAATGAATAAAAGAGGTTGTAAAAATATTTTAATAATAGTCAAAAGAGCCAAACTGAATATTTAATAATTTATTTTAAAACTCCATTTATCATTTTGTATTTTACTTGAATATTAATTGGTTATATATCTCATTATCTTCCTTTTAGATAATGTGAATTCTCCTGTTATAATCAATTCATCTCTCTAAAGTGCACATCTACTTGTTGTTCCTACTTTTTATCTTGGGCCATGGGTTGCCTCCAATTCCTATGGCCCTCCAGCAGCAATGAGCACACTAAGCATACAGATCTTGTTTTCTAATATTCACCAGTAAGAGAAACAGGACTCCTTGCAGATATGGCTGATCTTAGGACTAGGGCAGGAAATATACAGGATGATCATGGAACATCCTGCATTGTTATAAAGTAAGAAAGTGTCAAAAACAAGCAAACAACCAGCAATTAACATAGCCACAATGTTGAGGGATATGTGGAAGGGAAGTAGGAGTCAACTGATGAATTGTTGAACACTACATCAAAAACTATTGATGTACTATATATTGGCTAACTGAACATAATAAAAAAAAAAATTCATATAAATAATATCAAAAACAAAATCAACTGAAAGAGCTTCCAATGACCAAAAGTAGAACTTGAGCAACTACATAAATAAAAGAACATTGGATAATAATCCAAAGTATATTTAAAAAAAATGTATGAATCTATACTCACATAAAAATTATTGTATAAATAAAGAGGAAGACTAGATAAATCTCCATGTGGAAGAATTCCAAATAATATATGTAGATATTCTGCCCTCAAGGAGAGGGAGCATAACTCCTTACTCCTTAGATGTGTGCTGCACATAATTTTCTTCTGAAGAATACAGTATAGAATGAGTAACTTTAAACAAACACTACCTCAGGCAGATGAATAATGTCAAAATCAACAGTGACTATTTATTGATAGTTTGTAACTTTGATATGATGTGATGACAATGACACTTTACCTCTGCGAACTTCCTTCCCTAAGATGAATATTACCAGCTTAATCATGATAAAAATACCAGACCAATTCCAACTGAGGGATATTTTACAAAAAACCTGGGCAATATATCTCAAAACTGTCAAAGTCAACAAAAAGAAGAAAAATCTGAGAAGTTGCCACAGGGCATAGAAGTCTAAGGAGATGTGACAGCTAAATATAATGTTATATTCTGAATGAGATTCTGGAACAGAAAAATAGGTTAAAAACTAAGGAAATCTCCATAAAATGTGGTGGTTAGTTTGTAATGATGCATCAACCTTTGCTCATTAATTGGAACAAATGTACCATATATACTAATGTAAGATATTAATAATGGACAAATTAGATGGGGTATAGGGTGTATTGAAATTCTCTGTGCTCTCTTTACAACTTTTTTTAAAAATCTAAAACAGTTCTAAAAAATCAAATTTATTTTAAATTATTATTAAGAACTATCCCTCTAGTTCCATCCACGTCCTTGCAAATGGCAAGATTTCGGGTTTTTTGATGGCTGCATAATATTCCATTGTATATGCTAAGCTAAATAAGTCAGAGAAAGACAAGTATCATATGACCTCACTTATATGAGAAATTCTTAATCTCAGGAAACAAACTGAGGGTTGCTGGAGTGGTGGGGGTGGGAGGGATGGAGTGGCTGGGTGATGGACATTGGGGAGGATATGCTGTGGTGAATTGTGTAAGACTGATGAATCACATACCTGTACCTCTGAAACAAGTAATACATTATATCTTAAAAAAAAAAAAAAATGAAAGTAGGAGGGGAAAAATGAAGGGGGGAAATCGGAGGGGGAGATGAACCATGAGAGACTATGGACTCTGAGAAACAAACTGAGGGTTTTAGAGGGGAGGGGGATAGGGGGATGAGTTAGCCCAGTGATGGGTATTAAGGAGGGCACATATTGAATGGAGCACTGGGTGTTATATGCAAACAATGAATCATGGAACACTACATCAAAAACTAATGATGTAATGTGTGGTGACTAACATAACATAATAAAATTAAATTAAAAAAAAAGAACTATCCCAAAATGTAATTTTGAAACTATTTGGGCACTAGCCCCCATAAGTTAAATGAATAAAATAGAAAATACATACATGTTATTAGGAAAAATATACCAAACATTGTCTTTTAATTTTTTATAATTAGTAAAAATTTTATTTCTAAGGAAAGTAATGCATTTATATGTGCAATTAACAAATAAGTTAGTCTTGCCCACTTTTCTAAGCATGTGTATAGCTTAAAAGAACAATTAATAATAACATCCTGATTCTAAGGAAATACTATTATGGTACTTATACTTGAAAACTATATATATATATATATATATATATTTCACACCTAATATTTCACACATAATTTACATAGAGAATAAAGAAAAAATATATGAACTTTGACACACACTTGTAGCTACTCTTCTTGGTATATTTAATTCATTTATTTTCACAAGATTCCTTAAGAATAGTGATTTCTTCAGTTTTCTTCTGACAGATTCCCATTCAGTGTTCCAAGAAGAATTAAGTTTGTACTCTTTAAGTGTGAGCTAGAATGAATAAGTTGAAAAATAAATGGATTTCTATCACCTCTAGCATTTTAATAGGTGAATAAACTGAAGTCCAGGGTGATCAGTTTCCATAGAGAATACTATTAGAATCTGTTTCTTCTCATTTTTGGGAACAGATAGAAAGTTTGGGGATTTAGTGGAGAAAAAGACTGGTAGATGCCATTTATATTTTTGCCTATTAAACCCAACATAAATTTCTTATTATTTTTAATTTTGTGATTCAACATAAGCAAGATAAGGATAATTGAGATCATTCTTCTAATCAGCCATCCCTAATGCAAATTATAATGTTTACAGTAAAATTATCATTATCTTAAAAATGAGCCCATTAGTAACAGTATAAAGATATTTTCAGCCCATAAAGTCATTACTATCATCTTTGGAACAATTAGTAACTCGTTTAATGTGTTAAAGTGCTTCTTCACTATACATCATCAAATAGCAGTGTCTTTTGTGGTGGGCATCCAAAACATTAAACCTTGCATAAAATATTAATGTTTAAAGAGAGAGAGTATAACTATTGATTTTTATAAAAATGAAATCATCACTGTGCTATTTGATATAATTTAGTAATAAATATCGAGATGTTACAATTCAATTTTCTTATTGCTTCTTCCCCTTTTTAATAGCAACTTTTAAAAAAAAAACCCTTTATGATAGTTATTTTAGAGTCTTAAAACTCTTTTGGTCCATTATATATTAAAAAAAAAAACGAAAACAACCTCTTCTAACTTGCTCAGAAAGAACATCACCCCAAGTCCTTGAAGCAATAATCCTGCTGCTGCAGTATCCTGATATCTGTAGTTTTGGATTGTACTGGGATGATGATATGTAAATGATGTGTTGTTTCAAAGTGTCTGCAAAGCATTTCAAACAAAGATAAGCTTGAAGTCAAAGGTTAAATATGAGATTGAACTGAATAATCTCAGTTGAGACTGAAATGCTGACAATAGCAATACAGAACTATCCTTGGGTTGACCTCAGCAACCTAGGCGGCCCGCAGGCTTATAATAATCTAAATGAATAAGCTGTTAGAGATAAAAATGTGCTAACGATTTGGCAATGAACTCTTCAGCGAAATCCTGTGGAATGGTGCATATCACAATAGAGTCCTGAGATATATAATATCTTTCTATTTGTGTTAAATCATGTGGATAGTTCCTGCATTTGCCTATAGATTAGGTGTTGAAAGTTTTGTGTTATTGCTAGTTGGAAGAATAATTGGGCATGTGTTGGTGTGTATGTTGTTTGGGAGGGGGGAAGAGATCTCTATGTGGTTTTTATTATATAATGTACTCAGATATATGATTTCTTAGGTAATAAGGAAAATCTTCTATAGAGTAAATAGCTACAATAAAATAAGATAATGTGTAAGTATTTTAACAAGGTAAAAGATATCAAGCTGAATAATTATATAGAAATTAGAAAACTAGGCATTAAATTATGAACAGAAGGCAGTCCTGACCATCGAGCAATTTGCCTTTATTTTCATGGGAGAAATATAGAGGCAAACACACAGTTACTATATAGATTTGTATGTACTAATCTTTGGATGTCATAGACCGACTGTATACAGGTAACTCAAAGAGAGACTCTGGAAACAAACTCCTCCTGGTCACTTGTTCTTTTATCTCTAAGGGAACATGAGGGAGGCATAATATAATGTTTCAAAATTATTTCCATCCTAGCACATGGAGACATGTTCCAGAACCCCTTAAGATGAAGGAATTGTTCCATAAATGTAAAAAGCAACTTAATTGTGCTTTATTTATGGTGAAACCCTTCCACAACCTATAGAAGCCTGCTATGACTACAGTAGTACTTTTCTCAGAGAAGACCTATGCAAAGTCAGTTGAGGACATCAACTATTGGACGAGCAGAACTTGTAAAGAAAGGAAGGAAGGAAGGAGGTGAGGAGGAAGAGAATAGAGTAAGATCTTTGGGCCCAAGATGAAATGGATGAAAACAGAGCAGGGACCAGATTCCCTGCAACAATACTGGGATTATGCATAAAGGGGGAAAAATGCAATTGAACCTCTGCATTTCCTAGTGCGATTGTGATTTAGGAAAGGAACTGTTTCTTTTTACTCATGGTGAGGTTGATTGATAGACTTCCAATCTCTAACTTTCTTCCTGAACACTATGCACTTGATCCTTGAACAGCACAGTTTTAACTATGAGAGTTCACTTATACGTGGACTTCTTTGCAGTCCAGCACCATAAATGTATTTTCTTTCTTATGATTTTCTTGATAACATTTTCTTCTCTCTATCTCACTATACTATAAGAATACACTATATAATACATATAACATACAAAACATGTTAATCGACCATTTATATTATTGGTAAGGCTTCCAGTCAAGAGTAGGCTATTAGGGAGGGGAGAAAGATGGCGGAGGAGTAGGGAACCCTATTTCAACTGGTCCCCGGAATTGAGCTGGGTATCTACCAGACCACTGTGAGCACCCATGAAACAGGCCTGAGATGTAAGAAGATCTGGATCTCTACAAACAGAATATCACAAGTGGTTGGTTTTGAGGTACAAAGCGAGGAGCCATGATTCTGCGGGCAGATATCAGAGGATAAACAGCAGCGGGAGGGTGCCTGGCCATGGGGACCCTACACCGCCAGTGAGCAACAGCCTCGTGCGCTGGGGACGGGGCACAGAATCGCAGACCGGTAGTGTTGGAAAAGGACTTTAGGGCTGCCCCCGGGGTGGAAAACCAGACCTGCGGGGTCACGTGCACGCGAACTGCAGCCCCCTGGACAGAAACCCGGAGCGACGGTCGCGTGCACAGGAACTGCAGCCTCAGAGATGGAAACCCGGTGCGCCAGGGTCCCCCTGGTGAATTGCAACCCCCGGGGTGGAAACCTTGAGGGGCGGAGTCGCATGCACGCGAACTGCAGTCCCTGGGACAGAACCCCAAGCGGCAGGGTCGCGCGCGAACTGGGAGCAGCTGGTGGTTTTAGAAGCACAAAGGGCAGAGACGAGCCCCGACCTGGAGGCAGGACTGGGAGCGCTGTGGAGGGGCGCACAAGCCAGGCCGCTGCAGTTTATAGCAGCATGGACAGAAACGGAGATGGTGTGGCCTGGAGAGCTCACTGAAGAACAGAGTGAGGTCTCTCTGCTCTGAGGCAGGGGGTTGGAAATGGTCTCTTCTGCTCTGACTCGTGGAAGAGATGTGGGAAGCCACCAGGGAATAGCACCAGAGAAAAAAAGCCCCAAAGACTGATTCCCACTGAGCCCATCCCCCGCCACAGGGGCGCAGGGCAACTCCGCCCAAACACGGTTGCCTGAGTAACAGCGCGGCAGGCGCCTCCCCCAGAAGACAGGCTGGGAGTACAAGAGGCCAGCAACCCTAAGATCCCTGTAAAACAGGTGCATCTTGCTTGGGTTGTGGTCAATAATTTGGACTCTGTACATTTCCTCAACCACCCCTCAACAGAATGACTAGGAGGAGAACCCCCCAAAATAGGAAAGACTCAGAGACTGTGACTTTTACTGCAGATTTACAAATGGATGCAGATATAACCAAGATGTCGGAGATGGAATTCAGGCTAGCAGTTGTGAAGACAATGGCTAGAATGGGAAATCAATTAATGGCAACATAGAGTCTCTAAGGGCAGAAATAAAAGGTGAATTGGCAGAACTTAAAAATGCTATCAATGAGATCCAATCCAATCTAGATAATCTAACAGCTAGGGTAACTGAGACAGAAGAGAGAATAAGCGATCTGGAAGACAGTATAATAGATAAAAAGGGAAAAGAGGAGGCCAGGGAAAAACAATTCAGAATCTATGAAAATAGAATCAGAGAAATAAGTGACACCATGAGGCGTTCCAATGTCAGAATAATTGGAATCCCGGAGGGAGTGGAGAGAGAGAGAGGGCTAGAAGATGTATTTGAGCAAATCGTAGCTGAGAACTTCCCTAATCTGGGGAATGAAACAAACATTCCAGTCCTAGAGGCAGAGAGGACCCCTCCTAAGATCAAGGAAAATAGGCCAACACCCCGGCATGTAATAGTAAAACTTGCAAATCTTAGAACCAAGGAAACCATCTTAAGGGCAGTTAGGGGGAAGAGATTCCTTATGTACAGAGGGAGGAACATCAGAATAACGTCAGACCTATCCACAGAGACCTGGCAAACCAGAAAGGCCTGGCAAGACATATTCAGGGTACTAAATGAGAAGAACATGCAGCCAAGAATACTTTATCCGGCAAGGCTTTCATTTAGAATGGATGGAGAGATGCAGAGCTTCCACAACCGGCAGAAGTTGAAAGAATATGTGACCACTAAGCCGGCCCTGCAAGAAATATTAAGGGGGGTTCTATAAAAGGAGAAAGACCCCAAGAGTGATCTACAAACAGAAAATTACAGGGACAGTCTATAAAAACAACATCTTCACAGGCAACATGATGACAATTCATATCTTTCAATAATCACTCTCAACATGAATGGCCTAAATGCTCCCATAAAACGGCACAGGGTTGCAGATTGGATAAAAAGACAGGACCCATCTATATGCTGCCTACAAGAGATGCATTTTGAACCTAAAGAGACATCCAGACTGAAAGTGAAGGGATGGAGATCCATCTTCCATGCCAGCGGACCTCAAAAGAAAGCTGGGGTAGCAATTCTTATATCAGACAAATTAGATTTTAAACTAAAGTCTGTAATAAGAGACACAGAAGGACACTATATCATTCTTAAAGGGTCTATCCAACAAGAAGATCTAACAATTGTAAATATCTATGCCCCCAACATGGGAGCAGCCATCTACATAAGCCAACTGTTAACCAAAATAAAGAGTCATATTGATAACAATACGTTAATTGTAGGAGACCTCAATACTCCACTCTCAGCAATGGACAGATCATCTAAGCAGAAAATCCTTGTTGAATGATACATCGGACCAGATGGACCTCATAGATATTTACAGAACATTCCACCCTAAGACAACAGAATGCTCATTCTTCTCGAGCGCACATGGAACTTTCTCCAGAATAGACCACATACTGGGTCACAAATCAGGTCTCAACAGATACCAGGAGATTGAGATTATTCCCTGCATATTCTCAGACCACAATGCTCTAAAACTGGAACTCAATCACAAGAAAAAAATTGGCAGAAATTCAAACACTTGGAAGCTAAAGACCACTCTGCTCAAGAATGTTTGGGTCAACCAGGAAATCAAAGAAGAACTTAAACAATTCATGGAAATCAATGAGAACGAAAACACATCAGTCCAAAACCTATGGGGTACTGCAAAGGCGGTCCTAAGGGGGAAATACAGAGCCATCCAAGCCTCACTCAAAAAAATAGAAAAATCCCGAATTCACCGACTAACTCTACACCTTAAAGAACTAGAGAAAAAGCAACAAACGATGCCTAAGCCACGCATTAGAAGAGAAATAATTAAAATTAGAGCAGAAATCAATGAATTAGAAACCAGAAACACAGTAAGTAGATCAGATCAATGAAACTAGAAGTTGGTTCTTTGAAGGAATTAATAAGATTGATAAACCACTGGCCAGACTTATCCAAAAGAAGAGAGAAAGGACCCAAATTAATAAAATTATGAATGAAAGTGGAGAGATCGCGACTAACACCAAGGAAATAGAAACAATTATTACAAATTATTATCAACAACTATATGCCAATAAACTGAGCAATCTGGATGAAATGGAGGCCTTCCTGGAAACCTATAAGATGCCAAGACTGAAACAGGAAGAAATCGACAACCTGAATAGGCCAATAACCAGTAACGAGATTGAAGCAGTGATCAAAAACCTCCCAAAAAACAAGAGTCCAGTGCCTGATGGATTCCCTGGGGAATTCTACCAAACATTCAAAGAAGAAATAGTACCTATTTTACTGAAGCTGTTTCAAAAAATAGAAACAGAAGGAAAACGTCCAGACTCATTATATGAGACCAGCATTACCTTAATCCCCAAACCAGGCAAAGACCCCATCAAAAAGGAGAATTTCAGATCAATATCCCTGATGAATGTGGATTCCAAAATCCTCAACAAAATCCTAGCTAATAGGATCCAACAATACATTAAAAGGATCATCCACCATGACCAAGTGGGATTTATCCCCGGGATGCAAGGGTGGTTCAACATTCGCAAATCAATTAATATGATAGAACACATTAATAAGAGGAGGGAGAATAACCATATGGTCCTCTCAATTGATGCAGAAAAAGCATTTGACAAAATACAACATCCTTTCCTGATTAAAACTCTCCAGAGTATAGGAATAGAGGGAACATTCCTCAAGCTCATAAAATCCATCTATGAAAAACCCACAGCAAATATCATCCTTAATGGGGAAAAGCTGAGAGCCTTTCCCTTAAGATCAGGAACACGTCAAGGGGGCCCACTCTCACCACTGTTGTTCAACATAGTACTAGAAGTCCCAGCAACAGCAATCAGACAACAAAAAGAAATAAAAGGTATTCAAATTGGCAAAGAAGAAGTCAAACTCTCTCTTTTTGCAGACAACATGATACTTTATGTGGAAAACCCAAAAGACTCCACCCTCAAATTACTAGACCTCATCCAGCAATTCAGTAATGTGGCAGGATACAAAATCAATGCACAGAAATCAGTTGTTTTCTTATACACTAACCACGCAACTGTAGAAAGAGAAATTAAAGAAACGATTCCATTTACAATAGCACCAAAAACAATAAGATACCTTGGAATAAACCTAACCAAAGAGGTAGAGGATCTATACTCTAGGAACTACAAAACACTCATAAAAGAAATTGAAGAAGACACAAAAAGATGGAAAAATATTCCATGCTCATGGATCAGAAGAATAACATTGTTAAAATGTCTATGCTACCCAGAGCAACCTATACCTTCAATGCCATCCCAATCAAAATTCCAATGACATTTTTCAAAGTGCTGGAACAAACAATCCTAAAATTTGTATGGAATCAGAAAAGACCCCGAATCGCCAAGGAGATGTTGAAAAAGAAAAACAAAACTGGGGGCATCACATTGCCCGATTTCAAGCTATATTACAAAGCAGTGATCACCAAGACAGCATGGTACTGGCACAAAAACAGACATACAGACCAATGGAACAGAATAGAGAACCCAGATATGGACCCTCAACTCTATGGTCAAATAATCTTTGACAAAGCAGGAAAAAACATGCAATGGAAAAAAGACAGTCTCTTCAATAAATGTTGCTGGGAAAATTGGACAGCCACATGCAGAAGAATGAAACTCGACCCTTCTCTAACACTATTCACAAAGATAAACTCAAAGTGGATGAAAGACCTCAATGTGAGACAGGAATCCATCCAAATCCTAGAGGAGAACATAGGCAGTAACCTCTTTGAGATCGGCCACAGCAACTTCTTTCAAGCTACACCTCCAAAAGCTAGTGAAACAAAAGCAAAAATGAACTTTTGGGACTTCATCAAGATAAAAACCTTCTGCACAACAAAGGAAACAGTCAACAGAACAAAGAGGCAACCCACAGAATGGGAGAAGATATTTGCAAATGACACTACAGATAAAGGGCTGGTATCCAAAATCTATAAAGAACTTCTCAAACTCAACACCCAAAAAACAAATAATCAAGTCAAAAAGTGGGCAGAAGAGATGAACAGACACTTCTCTGAAGAAGACATACAAATGGCTAACAGACACATGAAAAAATGTTCATCATCATTAGCCATCAGGGAAATCCAAATCAAAACCACACTGAGATCCCACCTTACACCAGTTAGAATGGCAAAAATGGACAGGGAAAGAAACGACAAATGTTGGAGAGGTTGTGGAGAAAGGGAACCCTCTTACACTGTTGGTGGGAATGCAAATTGGTACAGCCACTTTGGAAAACAGTGTGGAGGTTCCTCAAAAATTTAAAAATAGAGCTACCCTATGACCCAGCAATTGCACTACTGGGTATTTACCCCAAAGACACAGATGTAGTGAAAAGAAGGGCCATATGTGCCCCAATGTTCATAGCAGCAATGTCTGCAATAGCCAAACTGTGGAAAGAGCCAAGATGCCCTTCAACAGATAAATGGATAAAGATGTGGTCCATATATACAATGGAATATTACTCAGCCATCAGAAAAGATGAATACCCAACTTTTACATCAGCATGGATGGGACTGGAGGAGATTATGCTAAGTGAAATAAGTCAAGCAGAGAAAGTCAGTTATCGTATGTTTTCACTTATTTGTGGAACATAAGGAATAGAATGGAGGACATTAGGAGAAGGAAGGGAAAAATGGGCAGGGGGAATTGGAGGGAGAGATGAACCATGAGTGACTATGGACCTGAGAAACAAACAGGGTTTTAGAGGGGAGGGGGGAGGGGGGATTGGTTAGCCCAGTGATGGATATTAAGGAGGGCACGTACTGCATGGAGCACTGGGTGTTATACGAAAACAATGGATCGTGGATCACTACAACAAAAATTAATGATGTATTGTATGGTGACCTACATAACATAATAAAATTAAAAAAAAAAGAGTAGGCTATTAGTAGTTAAATTTTGAGATAGCCAAAATTTATACACCGATTTTTGACTGTGTGGTGGATGGAGGTCAGTGTCCTTAACCCGTGCATTAGTCAAGGGTCAACTAGAGTTATTTTAAAATTATTAATTTTTTCTTCTTTGAATATAAGCTATGTTTTTTTTTTTTTTTTTTTTTTAAACTGATTGTTGACAGTTCACACAATTCAACTTAAATGTGTAGTTATCCAGTACTCTCTTTTGGACTTTTCTCTGTGTGTTCCTCTCATATTGATACTCCTCTCTGACTAGAATTTGACAAGTCTCCAGTCCTCTTTTCTAGGGTGTTACTCCTACTCCGTTACCAGTCAGGTTATTACAACATTTCCTCTGCACCATTTATGACTATCTGTGCTGTTCCAGTCTACCTTATTTTTTTAAAGATTTTATTTATGCTTTATTTGAGAGAGAGAGAATGAGTGGGGGGAGGGACAGAGGGAGAAGCAGGCTTCCTGCTGAGCAGAAGGCCCGATGTGGGATTCGGTCCCAGGACCCTGGGATCATGACCTGAGCCAAAGGGAGATGCTTAACTGACTGAGCCACCCAGGCACCCTCCAGTCTACCTTATATCTTACATCCCATACCTCCTATATTATTGAGGTTTGTATGTTTATTTCCCCTAGAATACATCTATGATCATTATATTCATTTGTATATATATATACACAAATAGGTATAATATCCTTACACTATATAAAATACATGTATATTATCCCTAAAATGTTATTTGACTGTCTCTAGTTTCTAAACAGTATTTTTAATTTTTTTGTAAAGTTAATTTACTCTTTAGTTTTCCAAAATTGAAAGTGTTAGATCATGGTAAGAGAAACTAACATTGTTATTGATAATCTTTTCCACAAATTGTTAGCTGTTTAGCATTTCTATCAGTAACTAGGAAATACTAATTAAAAGTTGGACAAGCTTCTGCTAATAGCAACTTTCAAATTTCTTTGTCTTAGACATGGCATACCAATATGTATTAACATACATATAAAAAGAAAATATTTTACACCAACCCTCCCAATAATCCAATTAAAAAAATAGGCAGAGGACCTGAACAGACATTTTCCCAAAGATGACATACAGATGGCCAACAGACACATGAAAAGATGCTCAACATCACTAATCACCAAGGAAATGCAAATCAAAACCACAATGTAATATCATCTTACACTTGTCGGAATGGCTTGGATCAAAAAGACAAGAAATAACAAGTGTTGGTAAGGATATGGAGAAAAAGGAACCCTCGTGCACTGTTAGTGGGAGTGTAAATTGGTGCAGCCACTGTGAAAATCAGTATGGAGGGTCCTCAAAAAATTAAAAATAGAATTACCATATGATCCAGTAATTCCACTACTGGGTATTTATCCAAAGAAAATGAAAACACTAATCTGAAAAGATATATGCACCCCTATTGTTTATTGCAGAATTATTTACAGTAGCAAAGATATAGAAGCAACTCAAGTGTCCATTGATAGGTGAATGGATAAAGAAGATGTGGCATATATACAATGGAATATTACTCCGCCATAAAAATGAATGAGATCTTGCCATTTGCAACAATGTGGATATAGCTAGAGAGTATAATGCTAAGTGAAATAAGTCAGACAGAGAAAGAAAGATAACATATGATTTCACTTGTATGTGGAATTTAAGAAACAAAGGAAATAAACAAAGGAAAAAGGAGACAAAAATCAGACTCTTAAATACAGAGAACAAACTGGTGATTGCCAAGGGGGAGGTGGGTGGGGTTTGGGTGGGGTTTGGGTGAAATGAAGAAAAAAATAAGATTTTAGAGAAGCTATCTTAAATTGAAAGAGAGAAAACTGTGTCAAAATGGAAATATATAGTCTTTAGCAATTTACATATTAATACAGAATACAGTTCAACTTTCCATTCAAGAATTATTTTTTTTGAGAATTTGAGAAAATGAAGGAATGTGTCTAGACATTACTAGAGACTTTATATTGAGGATTTGAATGATGACTAGTACTTGCCTAAAGTAAACATACAATGCAGTTGAGAAATAAGAGAGGCACAAAGGTGTTCTGTACTGAACAGCATAATGTGATATCCTATCGGGACACTAACTGCTATATCAATTGACAGACAAACTGTGAGACAACTTTAACACTATAAAACATGAAATTTGTGCTGGATTTGGACTGGTAGATAAAATAATGATAGGGAGAAAAAATATGAGTGGGGAATGGTCAGAGAAGAGAAAAGAAATAGCAGTTTAGAGATTAGAAATTTGGTGCATGTTTGAGAATCCCTTTCATGTTTGTGCATGAAAGGTTTAGGAATTTAGGAAGAGGGATCTCTATGACATCAGATAGTGGAAGGGGATGTCAACTTACAATCCATTTATAAGGCATGAGAAATTAGTTTTTAATTATTAATTATAGTTTATAATTATAAAGGTGAATATAATTTGATCAGAGGGTTTCTTTTTGAAAATATAATGACCACTCCTCACAAGCTGAGTGATGTTAGAGGTGGAGAACATCATGAAAACTACAATAATGCAGGAAAAAGGAAATCAGTATAAGAAACAGCATTAGGAGAGCCAGGTGGTGGAGGTTTGACTAAACATGATTAAAGAAAATAAGACTGTCTTTCCCCTATTTAATTTAGACTATTAAGTGAAATACTACATAAGTCTAAACTCACATAAAAATACATATTCTAACATCATTTTTTTTCCAAAAGAACTCTTTATTTATTTATTTTATTAACATTTATTATTTGTTTCTGGGGTACAGGTCTATGATTCATCAGTCTTACACAATTCACAGTGCTCATCATAGCACACAACCTCTCCAGTGTCCATCACCCAGCCACCCTATCACTCCCACCCCCCTCCACTCCAACAACCCTCAGTTTGTTTCCAGAGATTAAAAGTCTCTTAAGGTTTAAGAAACCCTCTCTGGTTTTGTCCTGTTTCATTTTTCCCTCCCTTCCCCTATGATCCTCTGTCTTGTTTCTCAAATTCCTCATATCAGTGAGATCATATGATACTTGTCTTTCTCTGATTGACTGATTTTGCTTAGCATAATACCCTCTAGTTCCATCCATGCCGTTGCAAATGGCAAGATTTCATTTTTGATGGCTGCATAATATTCCATTGTATATATATATATATATATATATATATATATATATATATATATATATATATATATATATATACTGCATCTTCTTTATCCATTCATCTGTTGATGGACAGCTAGGCTTTTTCCATAGTTTGGCTATTGTAGACATTGCTGCTATAAACATCGGGGTGCATGTGCCCCTTCGGATCACCTCATTTGTATCTTTGGGGCAAATACCCAGTAGAGCAATTGCTAGGTTGTAGGGTAACTCTATTTTCAACTTTTTGAGGAATCTCCATACTGTTTTCCAGAGTGGCTGCACCAGCTTGCATTCCCACCAACAGAGTAGGAGGGTTCCCCTTTCTCTGCATCCCTGCCAACATCTGTCATTTCCTGACTTGTTAATTTTAGCCATTCTGACTGGTGTGAGGTGGTATCTCATTGAGGTTTTGATTTGGATTTCCTTGATGCCAAGTAATATTCAACACTTTTTCATGTGTCTGTTGGCCATTTGGATGTCTTCTTTGCAGAAATGTCTGTTCATGTCTTCTGCCCATTTCTTGATTGGATTATTTGTCCTTTGGGTGTTGAGTTTGATAAGTTCTTTATAGATTTTGGATACCAGCCCTTTAACTGATGTGTCATTTGCAAATATCTTCGCCCATTCTGTCAGTTGTCTTTTGGTTTTGTTGACTGTTTCCTTTACTGTGCAAAAGGCTTTTATCTTGATGAAGTCCCAATAGTTCATTTTTGCCCTTTCTCCCTTGCCTTTGGCAATGTTTCCAGGAAGAATTTGCTTTGGCTGAGGTCGAAGAGGATGCTGCCTGTGTTCTCCTCAAGGGCTTTGATGGATTCCTGTCTCACATTGAGGTCTTTCATCCATTTTGAGTCTATTTTTGTGTGTGGTGTAAGGAAATGGTCCAGTTTCATTCTTCTGCATGTGGCTGTCCAATTTTCCCAACACCATTTGTTGAAGGGACTGTCTTTTTTCCATTGAGCATTCTTTCCTGCTTTGTCAAAGGTTAGTTGACTGTAGAGTTGAGGGTCCATTTCTGGGCTCTCTATTCTGTTCCATTGATCTATGTGTCTGGTTTTGTGCCAGTACCATACTGTCTTGATGATTACAGCTTTGTAATAGAGCTTGAAGTCTGGAATTGTGGTGCCACCAGCTTTGCTTTTCTTTTTCAACATTCCTCTGGCTATTTGGGGTCTTTTCTGGTTCCATACAAATTTTAGGATTATTTGTTCCATTTCTTTGAAAAAAGCTGATGGTATTTTGATAGGGATTGCATTAAATGTGTAGATTGCTCTAGGTAACATAGACATTTTCACAATATTTGTTCTTCCAATCCATGAGCATGGAACATTTTTCCATTTCTTTGTGTCTTCCTCAATTTCTTTCATGAGTGTTCTATAGTTTTCTGAGTACTGATTCTTTGCCTCTTTGTTTAGATTTATTCCTAGGTATTTTATGGTTTTGTGTGCAGTTGTAAATGGGATTGACTCCTTAATTTCTTTCTTCTATCTTGGTGTATAGGAATGAAACTGATTTCTGTACATTGACTTTATATACTGCCACTTTACTGAATTCTTGTATGAATTCTAGCAGTTTTGGGGTGGAGTCTTTTGGGTTTTCCACATAAAGTATCATATCATCTGCAAAATGTGAGAGTTTCACTTCTTCTTTCGATTTGGATGCCTTTTATTTCTTTTTGTTTTATGATTGCTGAGGCTAGGACTTCTAGTACTATGTGGAACAGAAGTGGTGATCGTGGGTATCCCTGTCGTGTTCCTGACATTAGGGGGAAAGCTCTGTTTTTCCCCATTGAGAATGATATTCACTGTGGGTTTTTTATAGATCGCTTTTAAGAGATTGAAGTATGTACCCTCTATCCCTACACTGTGAAGAGTTTTAATCAAGAAAAGATGCTGTCCTTTGTCAAATGCTTATCCTGCATCTATTGAGAGGATCATGTGGTTCTTGTTCTTTCTTTTATTAATGTATTGTATCACATTGATTGATTTGAGGATGTTGAACCAACCTTGTAGCCCAGGGATAAATCCCACATAGTCGTGGTGAATAATCCTTTTAATGTACTGTTGGATCCTATTAGCTAGTATTTTGGTGAGAATTTTTGCATCCATGTTCATCAAGGATATTGGTCTGTAATTCTCCTTTTTAATGGGGTCTTTGGTTTTGGGATCAAGGTAATGGTGGCCTCATAAAACAAGTTTGGAAGTTTTCCTTCCATTTCTATTTTTTGGAACAGTTTCAGAAGAATAATTATTAATTCTTCTTTAAATGTCTGGTAGAATTCCCCTGGGAAGCCATTTGACCCTGGGTTCTTGTTTTTTGGGAGATTTTTAGATTACTGCTTCAATTTCTTTAGTGGTTATGGGTCTGTTCAGGTTTTCTATTTTTTCCTGATTCAGTTTTGGTAGTTTATATGCCTCTAGGAATGCATCCATTTCTTCCAGATTATCTAATTTGCTGGCATGTAGTTGCCCATAATATGCTCTTATAATTGTTTGTATTTCTTTGGTGTTGGTTGTGATCTCTCCTCTTTCATTCATGATTTTATTTATTTGGGTCCTTTCTTTTTTCTTTTTGATACGTCTGGCCAGGGATTTATCAATCTTATTAATTCTTTCAAAGAACCAGCTCCTAGTTTCGTTGATCTGTTCTACTGTTCTTTTGGTTTCTATTCCATTGATTTCGGTTCTGATCTTTATTATTTCTCTTCTTCTGCTGGGTTTAGGCTTTTTTTGCTGTTCTTTCTCCAGCTCCTTTAGGTGTAGGGTTAGATTGTGTATTTGAGAACTTTCTTGTTTCTTGAGAAAGGCTTGTATTGATATATCCTTTCCTCTTAGGACCACCTTTGCTGCATCCCAAAGATTTTGAACAGATGTGTTTTCATTTTCATTTGTTTCCGTGAATTTTTTAAATTTTTCTTTAATTTCCTGGTTGACCCATTTATTCTTTAGTAAGATGCTCTTTACCCTCCATGTTTTTGAGTTCTTTCCAACTTTCCTCTTGTGATTGAGTTCTAGTTTCAAAGCATTTTTGTCTGAAAATATGCAGGGAATGATCCCAATCTTTTGGTACCAGTTGAGACCTGGTTTGTGAGCCAGGATGTGTTCTATTCTGGAGAATGTTCCATGTGCACTAGAGAAGAATGTGTATTCCGTTGCTTGGGGATGTAATATTCTGAATATATCCATGAAGTCCATCTGGTCCAGTGTGTCATTTAAAGCCTTTATTTCCTTGTTGATCTTTTGCTTAGATGATCTGTCCATTTTTGTGAGGGCAGTGTTAATGTCCCCTACTATTATTGTATTGTTGTTGATGTATTTCTTTGATTTTGTTATTAATTGGCTTATATAATTGGCTGCTCCCATATTAGGGTCATAGATACTTAAAATTGTTAGATCTTCTTGTTGGGTAGACCCTTTAAGTATGATGTAGTTTGACATCATTTTTGTATATAGACTGCTTTCTCATCAATAGATAAATTATCTGGCTTATTTGGAAAATAATTCATGAGCTTTTTTTTTTTTTAATTTGGTTGGAAAAAAGGATATTAATGCTGTATTTTGTGTATCTGATGTTAAGAAGATATATTTTGAGCAAGAGAATAATAGCCTCTGATATAGGAGCTCCCCTGACAGTAATGTCTAGGACTTGGTGTTTCAGGGAGCCAGCCTTGCATTCCCAGCCACATGTGGTATCCTGCTGTTGAGAAAAATTATTTTCATAGGACACCAACATCAGACAAAATCATTCTGGGACCATGATGAAGGGAGATTGAAAACAAGACTGCATCATAATCTTCACCAAGTACAGACAAAACTAGTTCATTGTGCAAACAAAAGCATCAAGCATTCCTCTCTCCTGGCAAATTTGAGTAACTGCTGCTCCTTCAACAACTATAATTTTAGTTTCTCTTTATTTCATGCTATATTCTTAGCAATCCTATAAACTGTTCTCTGTGTACTTATATATAAACTGGTTGTGTCTCAGTGGGGAGTGAGGAAAATTCCAGGCCATATATTATACTCTTATATGTGTCTTTAGGGTACAATTTAGGGAGAGAGCCTCTGTCTTCTTGATCCGGTCTCAACCACTACATTTATCTCTAACTTCGTGTGTTCTCAGATTCTCCATAAAAAAATTACACTTAAGGAAGGAGGCTGGTCAAACAATATTGTGGCAAGAATTGTTCATTGTTCAATTTCTTGGAAGGCATGGATAGTTTTAGGTTGTGATAATTATAGAAAAGGATGTAGGGTCAGCAAGACTGGGCTCCTGGAGTTAATTTGAATGTTTAGTAAGAGGGGTGATAAGAACAGTTGGGGGCTAAAGTCTTACAAGGGCTACGGTAGACACATTTAGTCCATCAGGATTTTCCCCAATAGATAATTTTCAAGAGTTTCATAGCCCACCTGTTCTATCACACTACTAATGTCTCACCCTGGCTGTTCTCATGCAGTGCCTTGGTGTTATGTCTCAGTTTTCTCTTGGCTTCTTTCTGGCCTTGAGATTGTGATCTTCTAGGGTTAGAGAGGCTGATGCAAAAGAGCACAGCTATCAGACTATACCATGATTGATCCCCTGTCTGTGGTCACAGCACACAGTCATTCTTTATGATAATTTCATCCACATTGGAACACAGCCATTTTCTATCTCCTCAGATATCTCTTAAGGTTTTTTTGTTTTGCTTTATTGTCTATCTATAATCTATCAATCTATCTTTTTGTATTAATACTAAGCAAGGGCCTCTCTTATGGCTTCCCCAGAGCCATGATTGTCAGGAGAAGCCAGCTGATGGGTACCTTCTTCTCTAGGATTGCCAACTTTTCCAAGTTGATATTTTGAGAAATATTTATTGACCTTTTATTTTTCCTTTCTCTTTTCTTTTTGTTGTTGTTGTTTGTTTGTTTGTTTGTTTTACAGATTTGAAAAATCACAGAATTTTCAGGAGGAATATTTATTGATTCCCAAGTCTTTTTTTAAAAATATTTTATTTATTTATTTGAGAGAGAGAGAATGAGAGAGAGCACATGAGAGTGGGGAGGGTCAGAGGGAGAAGCAGACTCCCTGCCGAGCAGGGAGCCCGATGCGGGACTCGATCCCAGGACTCCAGGATCACGACCTGAGCCGAAGGCAGTCGCTCAATCAACTGAGCCACCCAGGCGCCCCGATTCCCAAGTCTTTAAAAGCTTGGTACATAATGCCCTTTTTTTTTTTTTCCTTTCTCGTAAGTTTGAAAGATTTATAGATTTCTTTAGCTCCAGTTTGGAAGACAATAGAGCACAATCTCAGCATTCCACAGCAGATTCTCCTCAGTTATATATTCATAAGACCTTTGTTCCTTGGTCACTTTTTACACACTTTTAAAATAATCTACCCGTTCAAGAAGCTCCAACTTCTTTTCAGTTTGATTATATTATTCAGTCTTTTATTTAGCATACAAATGTTCACATATGTGTATGTGAACCTTTCTTTCACACACACAAACGTACACACACACAACCACTCAAGTAAAGGTAAAAGAATTCTTCAATACTAGAAGTGAATATTAAAATAAATATATAATATACTATATAAATGAATATATATGATGCAAAAAAAATGTAAAACCACAACTTGATTAGCTTAGTCACATTTTACATGTTACCCCTATCAAGTGAAATGTTAGTTTTAAATTTTAACCAGATACACACAATGCAAGCGACTCAATAGTTGTAATGTTAACATGCTGAATGCCAGTAACATAATTTGTATTTGAATATTATAAGGCTACATAGGTTGATTAGTTGAATGTGATTTATAAAGCAAAATAAGCAAAATATGTTATTTACTTCTTGAACACATAGTTACAGGAACATGACTCATTTCTAATTTTAAGGTCACTATTATAAACCTTTCTTTGCCAATGATTTCCTGTTTGTTTCTCAACAGTATAAGGTGTTGCCATTAATTTTAAAATTGGTACTGGAGCTAGTTATTCTTTTTTTTTTCTTATAGCATCAAATCCTCTGAAAATTTCCATAGATAATCAATTGCCTTTAAAATATGAGTTGAAAATGTCAGTATTTGGTGTTCGTGAAGTATAATTAATGGCAACAAGTTGGAAAGATTCACAGAAACACTCAGTATATCACTTTAATATTTTAATACAAGTCTTGTCTAAATATAATTCTGTCATATAACGTTTTTACACCTAAAAACATAATAAATCATGTTAAGAAAAAGGAATGAAATAAAAAAGAAATAGCACCTTAAAATTTTATTAACTAGCAAAAATCAATAATTGAAACAAGAGCAATAAACTGTTACAAGTGCATCATTTTCTACAATTAAAAAGAGTAATTTCATGAAATTAAAGATTTGGAAGGATATAAATAATGTGCATTGTTTAAACATCTCTGTATTTACCTTAACCAGATTAATTACATAGTTTTCATCACAGTTTAAAAATTTCTCCAGATTTAAATGTCAAAATATTAAGTCCCCAAATTTGTAACATTAATTATGTATCATATTTTTTTCTAGAAGAGAAAATGGCCTCGTCTCAGGGATAGTTGCTTATAGCTTGAATACTTTATAGTAAATTTTTATATGAAGTAGTACCATTTCTTTCATTCAGGGAAATAAAATATTTTTTTTCTGGAATATAGTAGGGTAAAATGTATGGAAATCTTAGTAAATTAGGATCAAATGAGATAGTATGGATTTCCAAGACTATAAAATCTGTGAAGACAAGAAGCAACTGATTTAATTCCCAGGTGCTAATTTACAGACCTAATTATTCATTTATGTTTGACACTAAAACAAATTTTTGAATAAATACTGTAAAGTATTTTTTCTAGGGACAATTTTATATTGGTCATAATAAATGTGAATCTTTTACTGGTATTTGGATTATTCTGGTAATCACCATATGTTCATTATTAGATCATATACTGAATGGTATTCTACTTACCTTTGTTTCATTTCATTATTTAGAAGGGAATATTTATCAAATGTCTTAAAATATTGGTTTAAAATTATAAAAAAAAACATTAGGACAATTGAGTCAGGATTGTTTTGCTTCTATAAAGAGTACCACAAGAAACATTTTCTGTTTGATCTGCTTGGAATTATTTTATTGGAAAATAATTTTGTAAGTTCCAGATAAAGAGACATTTGACTCTTTAAATTGCAAGAGTTGTAACAGCAACATTCTAAATTATACTTCTATATGTATTTCCCATTTGACAATCCTATTCCCATTAAATTAACTAATCACTTTCCTGGAGTGAGAATTTCATGCTTCAAATAGGGGTTGATTAAAGATTAGTATTCCTGGTAGTTGGTCACCTGCTCATCATTAGAGTTCAAGGGCTGTGGCTACTCAGATGAATGAACACAGCAAAGAATTCTGAATATTTTAAATGCATGGTTTGTTTCCCTGCTCTCCATGTGTCTGAAATTGCCCAGTATGCTTACATATTTTTTATTTGTGCCATTCTTATATACTATTACTAAATACACTTAGAAAAAATATAATCAAAATTATTTTGACCAAATTTTAATTTAAAATTAGACCATGGAGTAGAGGCTTATTTTGCTCTTACTTTCAAAAATACATATATTTTTGAAAATGTGTTTATAAGTTAGGTAACTAAAAATATAGCACTACCATGTATCAGGAAATTATTTTTCTGGAAATTAACTTGAGAAGTCATCTACTTTCTCTCTTTTCCCATTAACAATAAATACTTAAATCATCTCAGAAAACCATATTTTAAAACTTTCAGGAAAGGAAATATATATAAATTGTTTAACCATTGCAATCCTTTGTATAATTATCTTAGTGTTTTAAGAAGTAAAGATAAAAATATTTTTTAAAGATTTCATTTATTCATTTGAGACAGAGAGATACAGAGAGAGAGCATGAGCAGGGGGAGAGACAGAGAGGAAGAAGCAGGCTCCCCGCTGAGCCAGGAGCCCAATGTGGGGCTTGATCCCAGGATCCTGGGATTATGACCCGAGCCAAAGGCAGACGCTTAACCATCTGAGCCACCCAGGTGCCCCTAAAGATAAAAATATTCTAAAAAACAGATTTGCCAGGAGTTGTATTAATATTTATTTCTCAACATCCTAAATATTCATATTGGACTAAAAGTATCTAAACAACAAGGGAATTCTGGCATCTGCCTTCCCAACTTCCTGCTAAGAGGAAAATTTAGGAAACCACATTAACTCAAGAGTACTGTTTGGCATGCTTCTGGGTCTACATACCCCAAAGTGTGATAAGTCATCTGCTTCCCAGGAAGGCTATATGTATTTGTCTCCCTGCCTAAGTACCTAGGTAATTCACAGTGAAGAATTTTGCAGTAAAACTGCTTCCATTTTTCTAATTATTTTAAAGTAGTAGCTGTTATATAATTACATAGTAGTCATTTAAATCTCAGCAAACCAAAGCAAACATAGTAAATTCTGAGATAGAATTAGAATGCCAGTGATGAGTCCCACTGTGGTAAAATTAAGGCATATAATCTGCAGAAGCAAAGGCACATTTTGAAGCATCTGTTCTATTAGTTGATGTAAAAAAATAGAATTGCTATAAAAGGATCTTTAATATGCTATCATGACCTAAAAGTTATTTACTCTAAATTATATTGTAATTATTAGTTGTATCTGCAATAATTTGGAAATATAAAATTATCTCCAAAAGCCCAGATAAACTTTAGATCAGCTTCTCAAATATAAATTAGGCAGTTGAATCATGAAATGATTGTCATTATAGGCAAAATTCATTTCAAAAAGCAAAACATAGGAAATGAAGTCATAGTCATTGTCTATGTTATTTCTTATACTCATAGGAGGTGAGAGCATAACTCCCCTACATGCAAAAAATAAGTTTCTGTTTATTTACATGGATATGACAAATCTGCTTAAACAATTGAAACCACACCAGTCCCTCAACCCAATTGCCCAGACCCCAAAATCTTCAAGAAAAGATGTCATGTTTGCACTTTAGCTTTATATTATGAACTGAATTATGTCCCCCAAAAAAGATAAATTGAAGTTCTAACTCAGAAAGTGACCTTATTTGGAAGTAGGGCCTTTACAGAGGTAATCAAGTTAAAATGAGGTCATTAGGATACATCCTAATCCAACGTGACTGGTGTCTTAAAAAATGGGGAATTTGGACACTGAGACAGACATGCAAAGAGAGAAGACAGTGTGATGACACACAGGAAGAAAATGGTCATGTAACTGGAGCAATGTTTCTACAAGCCAAGGAATTCCAGAAGCTAGAAAAAGTAAGGAAGTATACTCCCCGGAAGCCATAGGGAGAGTATGTGGGTCTACCGACACCTTGCTTTGGGGCTTCTGTTCTCCACAACTACGATACAGTGTATTCCTGTTATTTTAAGTCACCCAGTTTTTGGTACTGTGTTACAGCAGCCCTAGGAAACTCTTAATTTTGTATATCCTGTGGATTTCACCATAGATCACTGGGGTAAACATAGTTCAGCTTGAGAAATATTCACCCAAATGGATTAGTCAGGGACAGTATATAAAAGAGGAGATCGTAAAGCAGGAGAAAGAGAAGAAACAGACACTATAATGCTTCACAAAAGAACACCTGTAGAACTTCCAAGAGTAAAAGGAATATAATCCATTGAAATAGGCTAAGAAATAATGTTCAGATATGTAGAAGAAACATAGATTATATTGTGTTGAAAGAAAGTGTAGAAGTGGAAATGGAAATCCTGAACCATGAAAAATAACAAAAATGGGAGGATGGGGATAGAAGAGGCTTGCACAACTCAGCTGTATGATTGCTGTTTATAGTCGAGAGGAGCTTTGCAGCTGACTGGTGTAGTGGAACTGGGTTACACTGACTTCAGAATGGAAACATAAGGAAATAATATCTGAGGGGTTGTCTTTTTCTTTTTGGCAAATCTGTTATTATTAATTCAGCTGTGGTTCTAAGACCAATACACACACATTTCTTTACTTGAATCTTGTTATTTTACTTTAATTTTTAAATGAATATGATTAATAACCATTATATGATATCATTAATATGTTCAAAATGCATTTGGTTCTTTAATCTTTTTAAAATATACTTAATGTATATCAGACATTAATCATTATTTCAAAGTAGTATTTACTTACTTCCAAATTTCTGACTGTCCTAAGGCAACCCTAGATGCTAACACAGTCTTATATAACCTGAACCTAAGTGTTTCTAATAACAGATAAGTTGAAAATGTCAGCAACCTAGCAAGAACTAGATGGCATATTTTAAATAGAAGAAAAAAAAGAGAGAGGGAGGCAAACCATAAAAGAGACTCTTAACTATAGAGAACAAACTGAGGGTTGCTGGAGAAGAAGTGTGTGTGGGGAATGGGCCAACTGTGTGATGGGTATTAAGGGCACTTGTGATGGGCACTGAATGTTATATGTAAGTGATGAATCACTAAATTCTACTCCTGAAACCTATATTACACTATATGTTAACTAACTAGAATTTAAATAAAAAACTTGAAACATTAAAAAGAAAGGAATGATTGAAGACAGTTTGACATTCCCAAGATGTGGGAATGTTAAGAAAATATAGGATTAAGACTAATGAGGTGGACGAAGAGGGAGAAGGAAGAAGAGAAGAGTCTTTATTATGCTTAGGCCTGAAATGCAGAGGTAGAATGGATTCTAGGTTGTTAGAGCTGACAGTAATAGGAAAGGAACCAAGGTACCACATCTTCTGGATCCTTTCTCCTGTCTCCCATTAGCTGAGCAGAACCAAATCCAGAGGCAAGGTAGCTCAGAAACATAGAGGTCAACCCTTTGGATGTTAGTGTCAAGAAGGGTTGAAAGTGAATGAGATGGTGAAAACAGAATAAATGGACTAAATAAATATATTATATAAGATTATCTTTTACAGCATAAATAAATAAGCAAGTGGTGCTAGCTTTATGAATTACTCAGAATAAAAAGTATGGTAGAATCTATTTGAATATTCATTACATAAATAGAGTATGATCTTTTGAAAGGGGCAGGTGAAAAAACAATAGTAAAATATAGCCCTAATCCTTAAAGAATACTTTGAATTTAAATGTTGTATATAAGGTACATTTAAACCTAACTTTGTGTTAAGAAAAATTTTAATAGATGTGGTGCCTGGGTAGCTCAGTCGGTTGAACAGCCAACTCTTGGTTTCAGCTCAGGTCCTGATCTCAGGGTTGTGAGATTGAGCTCTGTGCATCAGGCTCTGCACTCAGCAGGGAGTCTGCTTGAGATGCTCTCTCTTCCCCTGCCCCTCCTGCTCCTGTTCTCTCTCTCAATCAATCAAATAAATAAATAAATAAATCTTGAAGAAAAGAAAAATTTTAATAAAAAATGCTTAAATTTTTAACTGGAAGTTAATTGTAGTAGTGTTTATATTAACATTATTTATTTATACAGCTATTAATTATCAATTATACATTTATTTAGTGCACATATGCTAAGACATTTTAGTCCCTAGTTGCCACTTTTAGGTTTTCCTTCACTTAATTTCTAGAAATGTACACTGAATAAATTCAAAACAGAATTAAGAATTTAGAAAAAAAAATCTTAAGAAAATTCAATTCAACTCAGTAGATTTGTATTAAAAATGAAATATTATCACAGTGTTTAAACTATGGCTAGCATGGAAAAGCAAGATATCATCTTAAAAGTTTGATCACCATAAGCTATTTTAATTAAAAGTTGAATAAAGGGGAGCCTGGTGGCTCAGTTGGTTAAGCGACTGCCTTCGGCTCGGGTCATGATCCTGGAGTCCTGGGATCAAGTCCCACATCAGGCTCCCTGCTCAGCGGGGGATCTGCTTCTCCCTCTGACCCTCTTCCCTCTCGTGCTCTCTGTCTCTCATTCTCTCTCTCAAATAAATAAATAAAATCTTTAAAAAAATAAAAAATAAAAGTTGAATAAAAATAGTTCAGATTTCTGGCACTTCAAATTTAAGGAAAATACCTAAGTTATACATTAGCATGAAATATATCTTGTAATACATTGTATCTCTCTGTTATTCCTTTGAAACTGTATTCACTCAATCTTTTTTTTTTCAAGTTTTTATTTATATTCCAGTTAGTTAACATACCGTATAATATTAATTTCAGGTATAGAATTTAGTGATTCAGCACTTAAATACAACACCGATGCTCATCACAAGTGCCCTCCTTAACCCTCAGGACCTATGTAACCCATCTCCCCACCCACCTCCTTTCTGGTAACCATCGTTTTGTTCTCTACAGTTAAGTCTGTTTCTTGGTTTTCCTCACTTCCCCCCCACCCCACCAATTTCGTTTATTTTGTTTCTTAAATTCCATATATGTCACTCAATCTTTAAAAGGGTATTCATGCATAGTCTTAGTACTCTTGTTCATGATCTATTTCATGATTGTAAATGTCATCCTTAATAATATATAGCTTTATTAAGTATAAATGTTATTTTTATTGAAGCACTGAAGTTGTTGCTGCTTTTCTAGTAATCTTCCCCCATTCACAGGATGGCAAAGTTTGAAAAGTCAAGCCATCCTTTCTTATTCCATCTTCCTCTCCTTATTTATGAATAATTATTCTCTTCTTTACATTTGAAATATTTAAACTGTGGGTATTTATGTTATTATTCTATTACTTTAATGAAGAAGTTCTTCCTTCATAATGCTGGAACATGCCTCTGTGTGTTATTAAGGAAGGCTGTTGAACTTCAGTGCAACTTTTCCAATCCTTAATCCTTCCATTCTACACTTGTGAGGATAGAAGATGCCTATGAATGGGGGAAGGTTACTAGAAGAGCAGCAACAACTTCAGTGGATAAAGCTCACTCAGTGGCACCCATGCACGTAGTGAGAAGGACTCCCTCACACATATTATTTCATTCCAGTTAATTTCCTCTTGACATATTCCTGGAGTCCCAATCTCATTGGCTTGGATCAAATATGAATAAAGTAGTACCAGATGAATAAATTATTAAGTGCACAAAATTGTAAAGCCATCATTTATCCATATGTTTATCTTTTAACCGAAATTTGTTGGCATTGAGAAGATATGTACGTTTATATGTAAGCTCTTTTTTACTGATCCAGGTATGTAAGAACAATTCTTTGTCAAAGGAAGGGATTACACCAGTGGGATAGTCATTTATTATTTAAGAATAGTAGAACTTAATGATAGACCATGAACAGAAAAGAAGTCTCCATAGGCAGAGGAGGGAGGACAAAAGAGGAAATACATTTTTCATGTTTCAGTATTTTTTGTCTGTAAAATACCATTAACAATAACAATTCTATAACAGTGGCTACACTTTTCTTTTTTTCTTTTTTTTTTTTTTTTGAAGATTTTATTAAGTCATTTGACAGAAAGAGACACAGCAAGAGAGGGAACGCAAGCAGGGGGAATGGGAGAGGGAGAAGCAGGCTTCCTGTGGAGCAGGGAGCCTGATGTAGGGCTCCATCCCAGGACCCTGGGACCATGACCTGAGCCGAAGGCAGATGCTTAATGACTGAGCCACCCAGGCGCCCGGCTACACTTTTCATACTGTGGTTTTGCTCATATTACAGACTTTTCTTTTTTTTTTCTTTTTTCATATTACAGACATTTCTAGTAGAAAATAGAACTTTCCACAATGTAACTTTTCTTCAGTGAATAATATCATAAAATGTCTTCCAAATTATTATCTATAATTTATTTTTTTTAATTTAAGTAAAATATGTGACATTGAAATGTAAAAACAGATTCTTCCTATCTTGAAACCATATTATTTGTAATACAAACTAAATATAAATGAAGAATCCTGGGACTAAGATCCCAGAAAGAGAGAACCCCAGAAACCCAAGGTCAACATTTTAGGGGCACTTTTTCCAAATTCAAAAGCAGTGACTGAGACACTGAGGGGTAAATAGATATTTTGGCAGATTCATTCAAGGCAAAATTATAGATCAAGGTCCACCAAAGAGGAAGAGCCCTGCCAAGTTTCCCCAACTTTTAGTAAGAACTCTGAAAGGCTACACTCTAGGAATAAATGTAAACTTGAAAGAGAACATCCTTCTTAAGATTTTAATTGAGCCCAGTTTCAAGAGAATAGGATTCCTCCGGATTAAATTGGTCTGGGATTGCAACTCTATCTGAGTGGCTCTCATATTTTCAGGATTCAGAACACCTTTTATACTCTTAAACATTATTGAGGACTACAAAGAGTTTTGATTATGTGGTTTATATCTATTGATATTTATCATATTATAAATTACAACAGAATTTTTAAAAATGTAGTTATTAATATACTTATGCATAACAAAACCCTAAAATATATTGGCATAAATGACATACATTATGAAATAGAATTTTCAAAAAACATAATTGAGAAGCATTTCATTGTTTTATATTTGTTGAAATATCTTTAAAGTCTGGTGTAATAGAAGTCTGCTAGACCATCATATTTGCTTCTACATTTGATTTGTTGTAGAATCACATGTCATATAACTTCAGGAAACGTCACTGTGCACTCATGAGAGAATGAGTATAAAAAAGCCAAATAACATCTTAGTATTATTGTGAAAATCATTTTGGCACAGTGGCCCTCCTGACAGTTATATGGGTCCCCACAGGTTGCCCAACCACATTTTGAGAACCTTGCTCTAACTTAACTGCCTGACAATGGCAAACATAGTTATTCTCAAGAGCAATATTTCTAATTTTTTTTCTTCATTATAATTCTCCTAAGGAGTGTTGTTTTTTTTTTTTTGATATATTGTTACTAGTCACACTTCCCTTATGAAATTAATAACTAAGGAAAAAGATTTTGTCAGGTAGGTTTGAGCTTTTAAGAGCCACAAATCCTTGTAATATCTAAGGGTTTTTTTTCATACTTCAAGTTAGTATCTATGCTCTAGATAAAGTCACTGTCATTCCAAGTCTCAGATCATGTCTACAATTTTTTTAATTATAAAATATAATTGAAAGACAATGGTGATGATGATGATAGATCATAGATCTTAGATAGAGAGGTAAAAAGATAGAAAAAAGAGAAATAGATCTACAGAAGACCCAGTTAATGAAATAATCATACTTTCAAAGATATGGACATTAAAAGTATAGAAATTAGTTTGTTAATAATAAAAGACAATGCTATGGGTTTTCATAGAAAGATAAAAGCTATAAAACTAAACAAAATTGACTTCCATTTATAGGCATAATTTTACAGATTATTGAGGTGTAATTAAACAAATATATATATATTTAGGATGCAAGGGTAGCTCAGTCAGTTAAGCATCTGCCTTCAGCTCAGGTCATGGTCTGAGGGTCCTGGGATCAAGTCCTGAATCAGACTCCTTGCTCAGCGGGAAGCCTGCTTCTCCCTCTGTCTGCCGCTCCCCCTGCTTGTGCTCCCATGCTCTCTCTCTGGCAAATGGACAAATAAAATCTTAAAAAAATACATATATTTAATGAATACAATTTGATGAGTTTGGACATACACACTCTCATTATACCATCACTATAATCAGGGCAATAAACATATCCGTTGTCTCCAAAAGTTTCTGTATGTTCTTTCATTTTGTGTGTGTGTGTGTTAATAACACTTAACATGATGCAATTGCATATGGAATTGGTTCCTTAATTTCTCTTTTTTGCTGCTTCATTATTGGTGTATAGAAATACAAAAGATTTCTGTATGTTGATTGTGTATCCTGTGAATTTACTGAATTTGTTTATCAGTTCTAGCAGTTTTTTGGTAGAGGTTTAGGTTTTCAATATGGAGTATCATGTCATCTGCAAATAGTGAAAGTTTTATTCTTCCTTACTGATTTGGATGCCTAGGAATAAACCTAACCATAGAGGTATAAGACCTGTACTCTGAAAACTATAAGACACTGATGAAAGAAATTGAAGGTGAAACAAAGAAATGGAGACATTCCATGCTCATGGATTAGAATACCAATTATGTTAAAATGTCTATACTACCCAAAGAAATCTACACATTTAATGCAATCCCTATCAAAATACCACCAGCATTTTTTCACAGAGCTGTAACAAGTAATCCTAAAATTTGTATGGAACTACAAAAGACCTTGAAAAGCCAAAACAACCTTGAAAAAGAAAAAGCAAAGCTGGATGCATCACAATTCCAGATTTCAAGTTGAATTAGAAAGCTGTAGTGATCAAAACAGTATGGTACTGGCACAAAAATAGACAAATAGATCAATGGAACATAACAGAAAACCCAGAAATGAAACTACAACTAGATGGTCAATTAATCAAACAAAGCAGGAAAGAAAATCCAATGGGAAAACAATAGTCTCTTCAACAAATGGTGTTGGGACAACTGGACAGCAACATGCAAAAGAATGAAACTGGACCACTTTCTTAAGCCAAATACAAAAATAAATTCAAAATGGATAAAGTACCTAAATGTGCATCCGGAAACCATCAAAATCCAAGAGGAGAACATAAGCAGTAACCCCTTTGACATCAGCTGTAGCAACTTCTTTCTAAATAAGTCTCCTGAGGCCAGGGAAACAAAAGCAAAAATGAGCTACTGAGACTTCATCAAATTAAAAAGCCTTTGCAAAGTGAAGGAAACAATCAACAAAACCAAAAGGCAATCTATTGAATGGGAGAAGATATTTGCAAATGACATATCTGATAAAGGGTTAGTTTCTAAAATATAGAAAGAACTTACAAAATTCAGCACCCCAAAAATGAATAATACAATTGAAAAAAGGGGCAGAATACAAGAATGGACATTTTTCCAAAGAAGACATCCAGATGGCCAGTATGAAAAGATGCTCAACATCACTCATTATTAGGGAAATACAAATCAAAATTACAAATACAAAATTACAAATACAAATCAAAATTACAATGAGATACTACCTCACACCTGCCAAAATGGCTAAAATCAACACACAAGAAAAAACAGGTGTTGGTGAGGATGGGGGGAAAGAGGAATGCAAACTGGTGGAGCCACTCTGAAAAACAGTATGGAGATTCCTCAAAAAGTTAAAATTAGAACTACCTTATAATCCAGAAATTACACTATTAGGTGTTTACCCAAATAATGCAAAAATACTAATTCAAAATGATACATGCCTCCTGATATTTATAGCAGCATTATCTATAATAGCCAAATATGGCAACAGCCCAAGTATCCATCAACTGATGAATGGATAAAGAAGAAGTGATTTATATATATATAATGATTTACATATATATAAAATTAGATATAATCATATATATAGTAAGAAAGAATGAAATCTTGTCATTTGCAATGACATGAATGGAGCTAGAGAGTATTATGCTAAGCCAAATTAAGTCAGTCAGAGAAAGATAAATACCATATGAGTTCACTCACGTGGAATTTAAGAAACAAATGAGGAAAGAGGGAAAAAGAGAGGGAGGCAAATCAATAAGCCAACTCTTTCTTTTAAGATTTATTTATTTATTTTAGAGAGAGAGAGAGAAAGCACAAGCAAGAAGAGCCAAGGGAGAGGGAGAGAGAATCTGAAGCAGACTCCATGCTGAGTGTGGAGGTTGATGTGGAGCTCGATCTCACGATCCTGAGATCACAAGAGTCAGAGCTGAAACCAAGAGTTGGAACTTAACGATGCACCACCAAGGCACCCCAAGCAGCCAACTCTTAACTATAGAGAACAAACTGATGGTTACCAGAGGGCATGTGGGGGGGATGAGTTAAATAGGTGATGGGGATTAAGAAATGTACTTGCTGTGATGAGCCTGGGGTGTTGTATGGAAGTGTTGAATCACTATATTGTACCCCTGAAACTAATATGACATTGCATGTTAACTAATGAGAATTTAAATAAAAACTTAAAAAAAAAAAAAAACTTAACATGAGATCTACTTTCTTAACAAATTTTTAAGTGAACAGCACCATGTTATTTACTATAGGCACTATATTATACAGGAGGTATTTAGAATGTATTCATTGTGTAATTATGACTTTATGCCATTAAGTAACAACTTACCACTTCTCTTCTCCCCCCATCCCCTAGCAACCACTATTCTATTTTCTGCTTCTCTAAGTTTTGACTATTTTAGATACCTCATATAATTGGAATCATGCAGTATACTTGTCCGTCTGAAATTGACCTATTTCATTACTGTCTTGTGGGTCCAACCCATGTTGGAAATAGCAGAATTTCCTACTTTTATTTATTTTTAAAATTCTTTTTAGAATTTACTTCTTTTGAAAGGCTGAATAATATTCCGTTTTATGGTTATATCACAGTTTCCTTATCCATTTGTTGACAAACATTTCAGTTGTTTATCTACCTTGGATAAATTGTGAATAATGCTGGAATGAACATGGTTATAGAGATATCTCTTTGAGATCCTGTTTTGTTTTGGATATATACTTAGAAGTGGGGTTGCTGTATTATATTGTAGTTCTATTTTAATTTTTGAGGAACTTCTATACTGTTTTCATGGATATTACATGAAAAGAACAGGCAACAAAAACAAAAATAGACAAGACAAGTGGGACTGAATGAAACTAGAAAGTTTCTGTATGGTAAAGGAACCAATCAACAGTGAAAAAGTAACCTATAGAATGGAAGAAAATAGTCATAAACCATCTATCTAATAAGGGGTTAATTATCAAAATATGTAAAGAACTCCTGTAAGTCAATAGCAAAATAGCAGTAATAGTCATAATCCAATTAAAAAAATGGGCAAAGGACTTGGACAGATGTTTCTCCAAAGTAGATATATAAACGACCAATGGGTGTATTAAATGGTGCTCAATCATCAGGGGAATGCAAATTAAAATCACAATGAGATATCGCCTCATACATGTTAGGATGGCTATTATGGAAAGAAGGAAGGAAGGAAGGAAGGAAGGAAGGAAGGAAGGAAGGAAGGAAGGAAGGAAGGAAGGAAGGAAGGAAGGAAGGAAGGAAGGAAGGAAGGAAGGAAAGGGAAAGAAAAAGAAAGGAAAGAAAAAGAAAGAAAAAGAAAAAGAAAGAAGGAAGGAAGGAAGGAAGGAAAGAAAGAAAGAAAGAAAGAAAGAAAGAAAGAAAGAAAGAAAGAAAAAGAAGAAAGAAAGAGAAAAAGAGAAGAAGAAAGAAAGAAAGAAAGAAAGAAAGAAAGAAAGAAGAAAGAAAGAAAGAAAGAAAGAAAGAAAAAGAAGAAAGAAAGAGAAAAAGAGAAGAAAGAAAGAAAGAAAGAAAGAAAGAAAGAAAGAAAGAAAGAAAGAAAGAAAGAAGAAAGAAAGAAAGAAAGAAAGAAAGAAAGAAAGAAAGAAAGAAAGAAAGAAAGGGAGAGAAAGTGTTGGCAGGAATGTGGACAAATTGGAGTCCATGCACACTGTTGGTGGGAATATAAAATGGCACATTCACTGAGAATAACACTTTTATAAAAACTTTAAATTTTGGGGACATCCAGATGGCTCAGTTTGTTAAGCATGTGACTCTTGATTTAGGCTCAAGTCATGATCTCAGGGTCATGAACTTGAGCCCTGCATCAGACAGTGTGCTGGGCATGGAGCTTGCTTAATATTCTCTCTCTCTCCCTTTCCCTCTGCCCTTCCTCCACAGCTCACGTGCTCTTTCTCACTCGTGTAAAAAAAAACAAATAAATCGATCAACAACTTTAAATTTTGCAATAACCATAGACTCATGGGAAATTGTAAAAAATATGCATGTTATACTTTAACCCATTGTCCCTAATAACATCTTGCATGTTTATAAGTCAGTATAACCAGGAAATTGCCATTGATAACAATCCTCAGAGGTTATTCAGATTTCACAAGTTTGCATGCAATCATTTATTTTTTTTTTAATTTAATTTATTTATTTGACACAGAGATAGAGACAGCTAGAGAAAGAATACAAGCAGGGGGAGCAGGAGAGGGAGAAGCAGGCTCCCGGCTGAGCAAGGAGCCCGATGTGGGGCTCGATCCCAGGACTCTGGGATCGTGACCTGAGGTGAAGTCAGACGCTTAACGACTGAGCCACCCAGGCGCCCCTACATGCAACCATTTATAAACACAAGCATGTGTATATAATCCTACATAATTTTATAACACATGTAGATTGATGAAACCACCACTACAATCAAGATACGAAGCTATTCCATTAACAGAAGCTCTTTTATTTCCCTTTTATTGCCACTTCCTCCCATCCCCCATCCCTAACTTCTGGCAACCACTAATCCCCATATTTTTAATTTCAAAATGTTATATAAAAGGAATCAAATAATATGTAACCTTATGAGACTAGCTTTTTTTACTGAGTGCAATTCCCTTGAGTTAACATTGATTTTTTTGAAAATTTTAATTTCTCTTCTGGTATTTGCCAAACCATAACATGATGGAAGAGGCTGAGAATTAAAGTTTTATCCAGGAAGAGTGTTGAAGAGGGAGTAAGTAAACCTGCAGGGTATTTTGTGTTCTAATGAAAATAGACAAAATTGGACTCTAGGAGGGTTAAGATCATGATGAGAAGCAGTAGATAAGAATAGCTTGCCATACCTGATTTTCCCCTCCAGGTCTTTGATGAAGTTACATGGGTTGGGAGAAGAAGCAACTATATAGAGAGCAAGTAGCTGGCAGTCAGTAATCTAGCAGTTCTGAAGAAACAAGTGTTGGAATTCAAGATTACTGAGATGTGAGAAGACAGCAGATAATAACTAAACAAAGCTTTTGGTGAAAGCTGTAGAACTATGCTTAGGAAAAAAGCCAAAAAGAATTGGACAGAGACTTACCAAAACTACAATATAGGTTAGAATAAACTCTATCCCTAATTGAATAAGGTAATCAGTCCTCACTTTATCTGCATAGCAGAAGGAAAATGTGAATAAATGTAACTTTCAGGGGCACCTAGGTGGCTCAGTCAGTTAAGCATCCTACTCTTGATTTTGGCTCAGGTCATGATCTCAGGGTTGTGAGATCAAACTCCAAGTCAGGCTCTGTGCTGGGTGTGGAACATGCTTAAGATTCCCTCTCTCCTTCTGCCCTTCCCCCGCAAATATATATACTTATATAATTTTCAACATTCGTTAAAATAAAACACTAGGCACACTAAGAGCAAAATACCATATTCCTCAAAAAATGGAAGAGAAATGAAGCAGACCTACAGTTGGTAGAGGTAGATTTTGGAGTTAGCAGATAAGATCGTAATGTATTTAATATGATTCAATTAAGACTTATAATGTTTGGGGCGCCTGGGTGGCTCAGTCGGTTAAACGTCTGCCTTTAGCTTAGGTCATTATCCCAGGGCCTGCGATTGAGCCCCACCTTGGGCTCCCTGCTCAGTGGGAGCCTACTTCACCCTCTCCTCCCCACTTGTGCTCTCTCTCTGTATCTCTGTCACTATCTGCCTCTCTTTCTCTCAAATAAATAAAAGCTTAAAAAAAGAGTTATAATGTTAACAATCACTAAAGTGATTTAATTAATGAAAATTAGAATATTGAAAACAGTTTTTATTAGATAATTATAATCTATATAAAAATAAAGGGAAATTGTAGACTCAAAAATATGAGAATGGAAATTAAAATTTTAAAGATTTTCAAAACAAGTTATACAGAGCAGAAGAAATTCATAAGATGTGATAAACTGCTGGTTATACTGATGAAGAAAAATTCTCTGTTACCTTTCATACCATCTTTCATTTGCAAACATGTCAGCCTTACCATTACATTTGCATTTTCAATGCATTTAACAGTAGCCTTTCCTATATCTATTTTTATATATCTTGCCACTTTTTTATTGAGAATAGAAAATAAACAAAATTTGAGTATTGTTTTATTATTTTCTGCACAATCATGCCAAATCAATGAATTTATCTCAAAATCATCTAATGAATATTATTAAGTAAATGTCCTAAGCATTAATATATAATAGATTATCTTTTCTTATATTTCATCAATTGTTCAAAATAGCTTAATGCTATTTTCACCTTCTTACTCATGGTTTTTCCTCTTTCCCCCCCTCTTTCTTTTAGTTATTAAATTGTCACTAAGATACATAAGGTCATCTGGCTTTAATATTCACACTGTTTTTTTTCTATACCAATCTGTTATCTGTAATTTCTATGAAGCTATTACTTCATAATTTATTTTTATTGAACCCTTGGGAGCAACTTAAACATCCTTTTTTGCCTGGGACATATCTTTATTTGCTTACTTAGGAATAAGAAGTAAATATGATTATTTTCTTTTCTGGACCAGTATTAATCTTGTTTTGGCAAACAGTTGATATTTGAATGATACGGATGGAACAATAGGTTCAAAATATTTTTTGCTATAATTTAAAGATATCAACTAATTTCTCTCAAAATGCAATATTATTGATGCTAATTTTTTCAGGTCTAATATCCTTTAACTGAGGAATCGTACTTATACTACCAACTAGCACTCAATGCTTTTTAAGATTAAAAAGAAAAAATCTTTGATGATCTGAAATGTCACAGTGATATATCTGAGTATTTTGTTTAATTCCTATTCCTAAACATTATTGACTTAACACTATTTTTGCTTCCTAATTCTTAATATATTTACAGTCTTACAATGGTCTCTGTATTTGAACACTTCTTTGATATTTCTACCTCTTGATATTTTTTCTCTAATCAGTGTTTTTACTTCAAATTTCCTTCTAATCATTCTGTCCTTTGTCTTTAAGTATAGTATCTTATCTGTGTGCATTTTACAGTATGTTTTATTAAATATCGGCAGAATACTAAAAATTCTATAAATGCACGAAGAAATATAAAGACATATTGTGTTCCTAAATAGGAAGTTTCAACATCATAAATATATAAACTCTCTAAGTTAATTTATGAGTTGATCAGCTTCAGTAAATATAGTTTAATGTTTAGAACTAGACAAACTGGCTATAGAATTTGGAAGAAATGTTTAAAAAGCTAGTCACTCCTACCAAACTTTAAACTTAACAAGTCTATCATATTTTTGAGTCTACAGTTAGAGCAGTTTTATTATCAACATGTGAGTTTACAGACATATCAATGAAATAAGATAGAAAAACCAGGATTACCCCAACTATATTTGGAAATTCAGTATACAGTAATGAGACATTTCAAATCAATGAGAAAAAGAAGACATAAAAAATTATTGGTGTTGGGACAACTACATTGTTTGAGGGTAAAAAGAAAACTAGATCAATTTCTCATCTCTACATCACCAAATATATTATAAATAGGTCAGATATACAAATGTATATAAGTGAACATAAGTAATTGCATCCCAATTATTAGAAAAAATAGGTGAATAGTGAGTGAATTCTTAATGCATGAATCAGAAAATTTATGTAGTAAATATTTAAAATTGAATAACAATAATGGAAAAGATTTATAAATTTGATTATATTAAACACTGCATATCAAAACACTTTAAGGAAATAAGAACAACAATGAAAAACTGAAAAATGAAATTGCAACTTAATAGAAAGTGATTTCTAAAGGACTTTGAGAACTGATTCATTTAAAAAACAAAACAAAAACAAAAAATAAGAGGACAAAAAAAAGTGTGAATATTAAATGCCAAAAAAAGAAATGCCAATGGTTCTTACACATGTGACAAGAATGTCCACCTCACTAAATAAGAGAAAAAAAAACTGAATTGAAATACCATTCATTATCTCTCAGATTCATAAAAATCTAATAATTGGATTATACATTCACTTGGCAAGTTGTGGATCACAGGGACATTTTAATATTTTTTGTGGAATGCAAGCTGGTATCACTTTATGGAAAATTTGGCAATATTTTTCAAAATTGTGCATTCATTTACCTCTTGAACCAACAATCCTATTTCAAGTTATCTATTAAAAAACAAATTGGCAAAAAATATGAAATGACTTATAGACAGAGGTCATTCATTTTAGTGTTATTTAAAATAGTAAAAGACCAGAAATAACTTAATGCTATTTAGGGTAACTGGTTGGAAAAATTATGTTGCTTACGAAACTATCTGAATAGACTATGAAAAATCACCCAGAAGAATGCTAAGCCACTGGAAAATGGGACAAAGAACTCTATAATTTTCTAAGTAGTTATCTCCAAAGAACATCGTTAAATGAAAAATGCAATGTGGGTAAATGTATATATAGTGTGTTATCTTTTTGAATATCAAGGAGGAAAAAACAGAAAATATGAATATTTGTTAATATTTTAAAAGGAAACAATAGAAAGATAAAATCTCAATAAAAAAGAATTACTTCTAGGAACAGGGAGAAAATAGATAATAGAAAAAACAGAGATCAAAATACTATTTCCTTTAGTATGATTTTGTGTGTGTGTGTTAATGTAAAATTGTCAGCATAAGAGTTAAAATATACATTTATGAGATAAAAGAAGTTGAATAATGGTCTCCAAATGTTAATTTGTTTTGGAAGTATGAATTTAAGTATATTAAGTGTCTATATTTTTCCTCTAATTTTAAAGAAAAGTGTTATTTCCTAGCTTTGTTTATTGTAAAGCTCTAAAAACAAGGACTAACCCAGTGAGATAATCACAATTATGACTAGATAATTATCCATAAATACTATTTCTTATTTTTTTTAAAGATTTTATTTATTTATTTGACACAGAGAGAGATAGTGAGAGCAGTAACACAAACAGGGGGAATGGGAGAGGGAGAAGCAGGCTTCTTGCCGAGCAGGGAGCCCGATGTGGGATCATGACCTGAGCCGAAGGCAGACGCTTAACGACTGAGCCACCCAGGTGCCCTATTTCTTATTTTTTTAAAGACTTTATTTATTAACCTGAGAGAGAGAAGGTCAAGAGAGAGAGGGAGAAGCAGACTCCCTGCTGAGCTCAGAGCCCAACATGGGGCTTGATCCCAGGACCCCGGGATCATGACCTGAGCCAAAGGCAGACCTTTAGCTGACTGAGCCACCCAGGCACCCCAGTACTATTTCTCATTAAAGCAATCCAGAGTTCCTTGGTGGGATTACTGATTCATGCCTTGTGGCATCTTGTCATGCTTGAAAGCAAAGGATTATCAACAAATAAGAAAGTTTTGTCATAAGACACATGAGCCTATGTAAAACAAGTCTGGGTTGACAAAGATGGGACAACTTGACCATAAGGAAGAAAAATAACTATAGTAAATTTAATACATTTAAATATATAATTATTCTGAATTCATAATAACTCTTCAAAAATAGTACCTTGGGAGTTTGTTAGAACAATACTTTGAGAAAGGATCACGCTTTTGAATGTCTTTGCTATGTTTTAGATTACCAGAATAGTTGAGGATTTTTTTAACAGAGAAATCACAAATAATAAAATGCAGAAGGATGGTGACTAACATAATAAAAAAATTAAATAATAAAAATACTTGAAATACAAAGCTATATTAAAACAATTATAAATAGGCTAAATAATACAGTAGATTAAATAAAAAGAAATGACAGGAAATAAATAAGTAAGTAAGTAAGTAAGTAAGTAAGTAAGTAAGTAAGTAAGTAAGTAAATAAATAAATAAATGCAGAAGTAATGCCAGAATTAAAAGTTAACGTATTTTGGGGTGCCTGGGTGGCTTCGTCAGTTAAACAGCTGTCTTCTTTGGCTCAGGTCATGATCTCAGCATCTTGGGATTGAGCCCTGCATCAGGCTCCCTGTTCAGTGGGGAGTTTGCTTCTCCCTCTCCCCCTGCTCATGCACGTGCATGCTCACACTCTCTCAAATAAATAAATAAAATATTTTTTAAAAATAAAATAAAAGTTAACATATTTTAACACTAAGGAATTAATGGATATTTATCAATATCTGTCTTAACTAGTCATTGGAATATTGACCCTGTGACACTACATGGCACCACTAATCAATCTTAATATTACAAAAGGATGGATAAACACAAAGTTAGTGCCTCTTGAAATGTTGCACACAGAGTCACTTGTAAGTTCTCTTACTAAAACAATAAAAATAAAAGCTAAAACTTGGATCTAATCAAATGTCTACATAGCTATCAGTTATTGGAAATATGGACAACAGGGAACATGCTAAATTACATAATATAAAAAGAAAATTCTAGCTTGTGGAAAATGACTTGTATTTACAAATATATACAATTCCTTTTTAAGCTTTTATTTTAATTCCAGTTAGTTAATGTGTAGTTATATTAGTTTCAGGTTTACAATATTCCATACATCACCTGGTGCTCATCATGACAAGTGCACTCCTTAAACCCCATCATCTATTTAACCCATTCTCCCACCCACTTCCCCTCTGGTAACCATCCGTTTATTCTCTATAGTTAAGAGTCTGTTTCTTGATTTCTCTCTCTCTGTCTCTCTCTGTCTCTGTCTCTCTTTTTCCCCTTTGCTTATTTGTTTTTTTTTTTTAAATCCCCCATATGAGTGAAATAATATGGTATTTGCCTTTCTCTGACTTACTCCACTTAGCATCTTACTCTCTAGCTCTATCCATGTCATTGCAAATAGCAATATTTCATTCTTTTTTATGGCTGAATAATATTAGTCCAATAATTTGTTTAATGAAAGTGGGGAAAATGGACATCTTTGTCTTGTTCCTGACCTCAGATGAAAAGTTTTCAGTTTTTCCCCATAAAGATGATGTGAGTTATGGGTTTTTCATATTTGGCCTTTATTATGTTGAGGTATGTTCCCTCTAAATCTACTTTGTTGAGGTTTTTATCACAAGTGGGTGTTGTACTTTGTCAAATGCTTTATCTGCATCTATTGAAATGATCATATGGTTCTTACCCTTTCTCTTACTGATGTGATGTATCACATTGATTGATTAGCGAATATTGGACCACCCTAACAATCCAGGAATAAATCCTACTTCTTCATGGTGAATAATTTTTTTGTGTGTGAATTTTTTAATGTATTGTTGGATACAGTTTGCTAGTATTTTGTTGAGAATTTTTGCATCTATGTTCATTAGTGATATTGGCCTGCAGTTCTCTTTTTTAGTGGTGTCTTTACTGGTTTTGGTGTCAGGGTAATGCTGACCTATAGAATGAATTTGGATTTCTCCCTTCCTTTTCTATTTTTTGGAATAGCTGGAGAATAGGTATTAACCTTTCTTTTTCTTTCTTTCTTTTCTTTCGTTCTTTCGTTCTTTCTTTCTTTCTTCTTTCTTCTTTTTCTTTCAACATTTACTACTTATTTTATTGAATATTATCTAGTTTGGAAGCAGTACATTGTAAGGACAGATACTGTACAAAAATAAATTGTCAAAATTCTCAATTTTATTTCCTGGGTTATTGCAATAGCGGTAGTTTTTAACAGTAGTGCTTCAATACATAAGCAATTGACATAACAGTTGAATTTTTTTTTTTCAGAACCTGAGGATTGGAGGTTTATTAGTGATACTTCCAAACATCCCCATTCCATGTATAGGGATCCCATTTCTTCTTAACAGGTGGTACCCTGTATTACCATAAAAATCATGTTGCAGCTTGGCTTACATTTCCTTTTGCAACTCTGCTAGCCTTAACATTAAATTGCATGCCTAATTTCTAGTAATTTGCCTTCTAAACGTAAGAGATGAGGGACTCTGTAAACACTGTCATGGAAGCATTCTGGATTTTACCACATGCCTTGAGTTAATAGTTGGCTGACCTGAATCTGCCATTTGTTTTCTTCAAGGCATTAAAGGCAGTTGACAAAAGTCAACCAATTATACAATTTTTATAATTACTGTTGCTTTAATAGTGTTAGACTGCTAGAGGTTCTAGACAGCCCGAATCTTTCTCTTCCACATATGCCTCAGTCTAATGGACTAAAAGTTAAAGTCATAGTCATTTCAAAGCTATAGCATAATAGGAGGTATAATCACCAATAATCATGGGAACCTATTGCCATCTGCCCCATAAGAGATTCAATTCCAGAATGCCATCATGAGGATCTCTTTCTTAAGATCATTCTTATACCAATTGTCTTAGTTTGGGTTCTCTGAAAGTAAAGTATGAGACAAAGACTTGGGTACAGATACAACTTCTGCATCATCTGTTTGTTCGAATTTGGGAGGTGATCCCAGATAGCAGTAAGGAAACAGAAAGAGTGAGAAAAGGCACAAGGAAAAGCTGATATGAGTACATGGTTGAACAACTTGGAAGTATAAAGAATGTCTCTGAGAATTGCCTATCCTGAGGACAGCTAGCTGGACCTTCATCTACTGGTTCCCATCCTCCATTGGTTGAGAATTTCCCTGAAAACATTTATTTTCCTACACATCAAGATATGTTTCCATGTTGGTCAAGCAGGCTCGTGAGACTTTGGAGAAGACTGTGAGATAAAAAAGCAAGGGACTGGTGGTGAGAGTTTGAGGTGGAATAGTGTCAGAATGACTCTGATCTTGTAGAGCATTGTCTAGCATAGCTTTAGCTGATACCAGACACATCTAACAGACAGGATACAGGGTACTAAAATTATGCCTTTCTCATGGCAATTGCAATTAAGAACAAATTTATCCATTCATACCTCATTTACAAAAATATGTAATTATTATTTTCTAGTGCTTTTTAATGTTAAACTTTATCAAAATATTTTCCATAGCTATTTGGGAGCACCTGGGTGGCTCAGTCAGTTGAACATCAACTCTTGATCTTAGCTCAGGTCTTGATCTCAGGATTGTGAGTTCAGGCCCCACGTTTGGCTCCATGCTGAGCATGGAGCCTGCTTAAAATTTTTTTTTCATAGCTATTTGTACAATAAGTTAATAAGATAATTATATACATTCTCCTTTAAACTAATGCTATGATACATTAAATCATCACAATTTCTAATAATGAAGTGCATTTACCTACTCAAAATTAAGACAGTTTGAATAGCATGTATTATATTTGAGTCAATAATAGTTTCATTTTAGAAATATTTTTGAAATGATTTCTTAATAATATTGTGTGAGATTTATCAGAACTTTCTTGGCTTTTGCTATTTTTATAAAATTGTATACCATGGCCTCTGGCTTTGGAAAAAATAATGCAAAACTTTCTCATTTTGTGTGGATGGGAGGTGGTAAAAGTGAATATAAAACTCTCCAAGAACAAACAATCCTAAAATTTGTATGGAACCAGAAAAGACCCCAAATTGCCAGGGAATGTTGAAAAAGAAAACCAAAGCTGGGGCATTACAATGCCTGACTTCAAGCTATATTACAAAGCTGTGATCATCAAGACAGCATGGTACTGGCAAAAAAACAGACACAAAGATCTACAGAACAGAATAGAGAGCCCAGAAATGGACCCTCAACTCTATAGTCAAATAATCTTTGGCAAAGTTGTAAAGAATATCCAATGGAAAAAAATACAGTCTCTTCAATAAATGGTGCTGGGAAAATTGGACAACCACATGCAGAAGAATGAAACTGGACCATTCTCTTACACCACACACAAAGATAAACTCAAAATAGATGAAAGGCCTAAATGTGATACAGGAATCCATCAAAATCCTAGAGGAGGACACAGGGAGTAAGCTCTCTGACCTCGGCCACAGAAGCTTCTTGCAAGACATGTCTCTCAAGGCAAGGGAAGCAAAAGCAAAAATGAACTATTGGGACTTCATCAAGATTAAAAGCTTCTGCACAGCAAAGGAAACAGTTAGCAAAACTAAAAGTCAACCTACAGAATGGGAGAAGATATTTGCAAATGACATGATAAATAAAGGGATGGTATTCAAGATCTGTAAAGAACTTATCAAACTCAATGCCCAAAAAACAAATAATCCAGAAATAAATCATCAAGAAATGGGCAGAAGACATGAACAAACACTTCACCAAAGGAGACATACAAATGGCCAAAAGGCACATGAAAAAATGCTCCACATCACTAGCCATCAGGGAAATACAAATCAAAACAACGAGATACCACCTTATACCAGTTAGAATGGCTAAAATTAACAAGACAGGGAACAACAAATATTGGTGAGGAGTGGACAAAAGGGAACCCTCTTGCACTGTTGGTGGAAATGCAAGCTGGTACAGCCACTCTGGAAAACAGTATGGAGGTTCTTCAAGACGTTAAAAATAGAGCTACCCTATGACCCAGCAACTGCGCTATTGGGAATTTACCCCAAAGATAAAGATGTAGTGAAAAGAAGGGGCACATGCACCCCAATGTTCATAGCAACAATGTCCACAATAGCCAACATATGGAAAGAGCCTAGATGTCCACCAACAGATGAATGGATAAAGAAGGTGTGGTTCATATATACAATGGAATATCACTCAGCCATCAGAAAGGATGAATACCTACCATTTGCATCGACATAGATGGAACTGGAGGGTAATATGCTAAGTGAAATAAGTCAAGCAGAGAAAGACAATTATCATATGGTTTCACTTATATGTGGAACATAAGGAATAGTGCAGAGGACAATAGGGGAAGGGAGGGAAAACTGAATGGGAAGAAATCAGAGAGGGAGACAAAACATGAGAGACTCTTGACTCAGAGAAACAAACTGAGAGTGAGATGGGGGGGTAACTGGGTGATGGACATTAAGGAGGGCACCTGATGTGATGAGCACTGGGTGTTATATGCAACTAATGAATCATTGAACATTATATCAAAAACTAATGACGTACGATATGTTGGCTAATTGAATTTAAATTAAAAACAAAACAAAACAAAACAAAAAAACCCTCCAGGATGTTTTCCTATGTCTTCCAGCAATATACTTAGCTTTCTAATTGCCTTTCAGTATATTTGATACTCTATATTTTTCTTCAAAGTTTTTTATATCATTCACATTGTGAAAATATTTTAAAAAAAGCTTTACGCATATTTATTTCATTTTCCTAGGTGTCTGTTATTTTCCTTTTTTCTTTTTCTAATTAATGATAATTGCTTTTTCATTTCATTTTATTTTTTATTAACTAGATTTTTTTGTGGGTGAGGGAGAAATTTACTTTCTCAGTGCTCAGTTTTTATATTTCTTTAACAGTCTAATTTTTCTCATTTTTTTTATTCCTAATTTTCCTAATTTTAGCTTTCTTCATACAGCCTGTTTGAAAATGTATTTTTCCTTTCTCCATTTGGAAAGATAATGCTAATGGAGATAATGCATTATAGAAAATTATTTTCTTGACATTCTCCTAATTTCTTCCCAGAGAGGAAAATAAAATATGTCTTTTGGGTTATTTTTTTGTTTTGTTTTGTTTTTGCTTTTTATGTTTCTTTTAGCTTCTGATGGATTGCTATTTATTAATCGTGAAGTAAAAGTACATCATTCTGATTCTCTCATAGGGGTTATCAGTAAGGTTTTTTTTTTTTTTTTCCCCTGTCATTATTGTTGTTTATTTATCTTGTTTTTCAATCACCTTCTTCCCCTCAATACATTTAAGATTACAAAGATGTCATTTCTCTAGTTCTCTAGTCTGTATTTCACTTTTTTAATTAAATTATTTGAATTCATTTGACATGCTAGAATTTCTCTTCTACTCATTTTTTCATATTTGTTTTTAATTTTTTTGTTGTTTATTTTGTTAGCTTTGAGGCAGTGGTACTTGTGATGCCACCTTGAATTATAGCTTTGTCTTCTATTTCATATTATCATGTAGTCAGTATGCAATGACCCATTTATGGACATACTATCCGTTTTTGTTTTTTTTTTAATTTCAAGATTTGAGATATAATGCATTGTGTAAGTTTAAGTTATACATGTTGATTTGAAACATTCATATATTGTAAAATGATCACTACCGTAACATTAGGTCATCCCTCCATCCTGATACACATATCATAAAATTTAACATCTTAACCATTTTTAAGTGTACACTTGAGTAGCATTAAGTACATTCACATTGTTGTGCAACCAATGTCCAGAACTCTTTTCATTTATCAAAACTAAAGCTCTATACCCTTTAAATAACAACTCTCCATTTCCCTCTCCTCCCAACCCTGGCAATGACCCTTCTGCTTTCTACTTTATAATTAATTTTTAGATTTTTTTTAAAAGATTTTATTTATTTATTTGAGAGAGAGAGAGAATGAGAGAGAGCACATGAGAGGGGGGAGGGTCAGAGGGAGAAGCAGACTCCCCACTGAGCAGGGAGCCCGATGTGGGACTCGACCCCGGGACTCCAGGATCATGACCTGAGCCGAAGGCAGTCGCTTAACCAACTGAGCCACCCAGGCGCCCCTATAATTAATTTTTAAACCATCTCCTGTTGCTGAACATTTCACAGACTTTAGACTATTTCATTTTAGTGTCCACTTTAAAAAAAATAGGACTAGGAGGGTAGGATTTTATGATGTTTTCATTACTGTATCTCTCATGCTAGAAACATGTCTCAATACATAATTTCGAAATTAATGGCTCCAAAAATGAAACTCCTCCCAATTTTTATGTTAGATGGTAAAAGATAAATAAAACCTTTGAAGACCATTCAGGTGAAGAATTCTCAAAAGCTATTGGGTTATAGTTCTTTTAAGTATATTTACATACTTAGGGGCGCCTGGGTGGCTCAGTCGTTGAGCGTCTGCCTTCGGCTCAGGTCATGATCCCGGGGTCCTGGGATTGAGCCCCACATCGGGCTCCCTGATCAGCGGGAAGCCTGCTTCTCCCTCTCCCACTCCCCCTGCTTCTGTTCCCTTTCTCGCTGTGTCTTTCTCTGTCAAATAAATAAAATCTTAAAAAAAAAAAAGTATATATACATACTTAAAACATTATGAAATGTGACATTCATTTAGATACATGAAAATGAAAAAGCTTATTTAATAATGAGCTACCAGATTTTATACTTATATAATAAAAACTGCATCATATTTAGAAACATACATTTTCAATGAAAATCCTATTTTATTGTATTGTCTGATTTGCAAATGACCCATTTTTAACATTTTTGAAAATTTTCTTGAAATGTTGTCATTTGAAGCTAATCATCTTTTATGAAAAATTAAAAATAAAACATAGAACAAGAAGAATGCTCATTGCCTACTAGTACTAATATTAGCTGAAATTATAATTGAAATTGTATTTAGTCTTGTTTTAACCAGATATTAAATGATAATCTTCTTATATATTGTATTCTGCTGCAAAATTTTATATTCATCATTTGGGAATCTTGTAAAAACTGTAATAGTAAAATAGAAAATATTCTGTTCACAAATGGGAATGAACATAAGATGGATAAATTGGTATTGAGGCAGGAAGGAGAAATAGAGAAGTTTCTGTCCTAGAAGAATTGCCCTGGATTTAGTCTTCCCACATGGTAGTATTTAATAAGACTTTCTCCTAAAAATACTCTTTGGCACTAATTCCTTAAATCTCATTTGTACAACAGGGAAAAATAGATGAACATAGAATGAAGAGAAATGACAGCCCCTCTTATAATCAGTAGGGAAAAGAAAAACAAATTGAACCTAATTTTCTGGTAATTTCTAATTGCAATTATATTTTCCTTAAAAGGTGCTTAACTATATCAATGTGTTTGATTAGACTAAGCAACGGGAAGAAAGGATAAATCACAGAGAATAAAAGTATAGAATTTTGCATTTTTCAGCCTTGATCATGTATCAGAATTACTTATTTGTTTGTTTTTTCCTCTCTCTGTTTCTATGTTTTAGCAAAAAAAGAGTAAAATGATTTAGGCTCCACAAATGATTTTATTATTTTTACAAACAAGTTATTATTTTTTTAATCTCTGGAAAATAAACTTGGAAACTCATACACACAAGTACAGATAAAGCAGTTTGGATGTTTTTCTCTAAAGTGTAAGTTAATACTTATTGGGAAAATGAGATTTTCTTATTTATGCAGGTAGTTTCTTATTTGATATTTTAACTCAATCAATTGTAATTAAACTGAGACTAATTAAAATGGGAACTCAAAAACAAATGAATTGACAAGGTGAATCATTCCCTTAAGATTAAGAAGAAATTTAAAATTAAATGTAATTTTCTCAGGCAAAGAGAAAATTATCATCATTATAGGTCAATTACCTAAGGCATTCTGGAGTAGTTTTATTGTAAGAAATAATGAACATGAGGCCCCACATTATTAAGACTATAAAGGAAAACAGTTGGCAAAAAATTAATTTTAATTTTTTGTTCCTATAATTATGAGTATCATACATGTTTATTAAACAATATTCTATCCTTAGAGATGTGCCTAAGGCATCAGAAAATGCTGCAGTAGAGAGCTGATGTTCTGAGTTATTTGTAGATTGTAAAATATAATTTTATAGATTTTTATATATGCCTGAATGAATCATTTTAAGTAAATATGAAAGCATATTTGCTTTGTTTTCCACTGTCCTCAAAAGTAAATACATAGGGCCCTGGGTTTTGGTTCTCAGTCATGTTGAAAAGTAGCATGTATGATTTTGTAAGGGAAGAAGATTATTAGATGGAACCATACAAATTTGCTAGTTTTATAAGTTAACTTTTGTCAAATATTGGCAATTTCATTTAATTTAACCTATACTATAAAATCCAATTTGTCTAATTTCTCCGTAAGGATTATTGGACCCAGAGTGGATGTGAATTTTTCTGGTGTTCACAGTTATTTAATAGTAGGAATGGAAATAGAAGCAAAATCTTCCGTTACACTGGTCTTTTGCTTATTCTATAAAATATCAAGTAAAAAGGTGCTTATAAAATCATATATTGGAGTAAATGTCTATGTTTTTGCTCATTAAAAAAATACTGATAATGTCCAGAGAGCTATTCCATTTCTAAACCAGAATGAATCTTTCTTGAAGCTAAGGATACAAAGTCAGGTAGGGCCACCATCCCACTGCTAGTCAAGATGGTTAAAGAAAAGAGAACTACCCAGGATTTCAAGAACCTTGTCTGGATCCCATGTGTCAGAGGCCACGATCACATCTTTCCCCTAGATTAGTGCAAAACCCTCTGAAGTTAGTCTGGTCCACTGCAGTCTATCCTCCATGGGCAGCTTCAGCAATATTTCTGAAATGCAAATTGGATCACCGTCCCACACACTTATAAAGACATTTAGTGACTTCTAGTTGCCTTTACCAAGAATTTCAAATTTGTTATCAAGGCTTTCAAATACCCATTATCATCTAGATAAATTAATACCCAAACTCATGATTGTTCATTCTGAAATGCTTCTTGCTCCAATCCAATCCCCCAAATGCACAGCATAGAGTGTACTGGATAGCCATACTGAACTTCTTTTCTGTTTTTCAAAACCCATAGTGCTGTAATGCTTTCTCTCCTATTCAGTTCTCTGCACAATTCATATCTTACTCCTGTAAAATGCTTACTCAGTACTCCCCCTGAATCTTTAGAATTGCTTATTTCTACTCGGTCTTCAGTTGTCGTCTGAAACGGCACTTTTTTCTCAGGTAGATTCTGTGCCAGCCCGGTGTACTCCATGGGCTGCGCATTACTTTTCTATTGCTACTGCAGCAAATCAGCACAAACTTAGAGGATTGAAACACAAATGTATTATCTCACAGTTCTATCGGTCAGAAGTCTGACATCTAACTGAGCTAAACTCAAGGTGTCAGTGGGACTGTGTTCCTTCCTAGAGGCTATAGGGAATATTCATTTCCTTGGCTTTTTTAGCTTCTAGAAGCTGCCTTCACTCCTTGGCTCATAGTCCCATTCCAACCTCAAAGCCAGCAATGGACAGTGGAATTTTTCTCACATTATATCATTCTGACACTGACTTGTACCTCTCTTTCATTTTTTAAGTACCACCTTGATTACTGTGGCCCACAAGAATAATCAAGGATAATATTCCTATTCATAGGTCAGCTGATCAGCTAATTAATTCCATCCGCAACTTCATTTCCCCTTTGCATACGAGGTAACATATTCACAGGTTCCAGGTATTAGGGCATGGATATCTTCGTGGGACATTCTTCTGCCCAACCCAGGCTGCTAACGAGACTTCATTCTTGTGGCACTGCTTAAACCAGAGTTACCAGTACCTTGTCTGGTACTCCCACCTCCAACCTCTTTGTAAGGCAACTTAACAAGAATCAGACAGTCTTATTCATCATTTAGTCTTTGTTCTTAGTATATGACATCATGTATAAAATAGCATCATATATAATAATTAAACACAAGTCATAAATAAAAAGCTGAGGCATATCAGGAATATTCCAGAAAAAAATGTTAAGTGCTTGGGAATGAGACTAAGGATATACTGAGTTACTTCCAGAAAATTTCAGAATCTGGGTTAAGGCTCTGCCCAATTTCACTCCTGGTTTCTTCATTGTGGGCCAAGTTTACTTCCTTGTTGTCACTATTTCGTTTTGTATCAAAATGTTTTATCATATACCACATCCCTTCAGAATATTTTCTCCTCACTTTTGTTCTTGCATTCCTATCTTCCCTCCATTCCTGATTCCCCTTTGCTCTCCATTTTTTGTTTTTGTTTCTTTGTTTGTTTTTTTTTTAGAGTAGGAGCTCATATTGAGGAGTGATAGCACAAAGTAACTAAAGCAGTCAAAGTATAAAAACACTGAAAGGGAAAGAAAGTTTTGGGGCTTCTTTAGATTACTATCTGTATTCAACTCCAGTCTTGTGATTTAATTCCTTTCAAATTTTCAATGGTATCTCATTTAACTAAACAATTGTTTTTTCTTTTTTCAAGTTTTTATTTATATTCCAGTTAGTTAACATACAGTGTAATATTAGCTTTAGGTGTAGAATTTAGTGATCCATCACTTACAGACAACACCCAGTGCTAATCACAACCAGTGACCTCCTTAATACCCATCACCCACTCAACCCATTCCTCTTGCACACCTCTCCTCCAGCAACACTCAGTTTGTTCTCTATAGTTAAGTGTCTGTTTTCTGATTTGCCTCTCTCTCTCTTTTTATACCCCCCCATGTTCAGCAGTTTCTTAAATTCCACATATGAGTGAAATCATATGGTATTTGTCTTTCTCTGACTTATTTTGCTTGGCATAATACTCTCTAGCTCCATCAGTGTCATTGTAAATGGCAAGATTTATAGAATTTTTATGAAATAGAACTTAGATTTATAGAATTTTTTTTTAGGTACATGTGTATTGATATTTTCTTTCACTAGGTGATCATAGTGTACCCAGGGAATTTCTTTTGTTGTTTTTGTCTTATTTGTTTAACACCACAACTACCACCATCATATCCATTACCAAAGAATGACTACAAAGAATTTAGAGCCATGTAGTTCATCGCATAATCAGAACAAAAATGTGATGACTAATTTACCAAGACAATAGCAGTTGTGTTAACTTTTCTTATATTATTTTAGGCACTTCTAGGCTATGTGTTGTATTACATCTTTCTGCCATCAAATTTGTCAGATACGGTTAATTTAGCTTTAATTTCCCTGCAAAATAATAATTGGTGGGACAGATACAGTATAATGTATTCTAAGATCCCCATGCCACAGGGATTGCTTTCCTTATACTTTTACAAATGCTCTTGTGGCCACAGAAATGCTGAAGAAATGTGGAGACTTTCTGTTCCCATCAACTGTACTTGCTGAGATTAACTAAATGATATTGCAAATTTAACATATTAATTAGAGTCATATGGCTCCAATTAATTAATGGTTATTTAAAATTTTAGTAATACATAAGGCACATCATATCAAACAAACAGCATTTCTGCTTTTCTGGGATTATACCTTTGTTTCTGTAATTGATATATTTATTTTTCTACCCCAATTATATATAATTAATAAACTGACAAAAGATCATATATGCATATTGGCCATTAATTTGTGTTAAGAATATTACCTTACTTATTTTTTTTACAATATCTCAAAACTAGCACTACTGTTATTGATATTTTAAAACTAAGGAAACCAAATCTTACTGACATTACACTACTGAAGAACATATATTAAGTGGCTGATTTAGGATTTAAACCTAGAGATACTTGATTCCATAAACTCACAATTATAATCAGCACAACAGAGAGGGCATTTCCAGGTATTAATTAACTGCAGCATTTGAAATTATTCCTGGTGAAACCATGAACCTGAGACTTACCATTCCATTTCAATAAAAACTCTTGGCATTATTTTTTTCCTGTGTTATTGAGATAAATTGACATATAACATTGTGTCAATTCAAGGTGTACAGTGTGATAATTTGATACACATATACATTGTGCAATGTTTACCACAATAAGGTTGGTTAAAACACTTCACCTCACATAATTACCATTTTGTTATTATTTTTATGGTAAGAACATTAAAGCTCTACTCTCATAGCAACTTTCAAGTATACAATACAGTATCATTAATTATAGTCACCATGCTGTACCTTAGATTCTGGGAACTTACTCATAACAAAGTTTGTAAGATGAATTTACTTTTACCCTTGGTGTTTTAAGTCTTGTAACAACCCTGACATTTAAGTTTATTAGCTTTCATCAACAACATTTGAATTTCCTCACTTCTGAAATTAAAATCCTTAATGGAATATGTGTGAGTAAGTGTGTGTGTGTGTGTGTGTGAGAGAGAGAGAGAGAGAGAGAGACAGAGAGAGAGAGACAGAGACAGAAACAGAGACAGAGTGTGTGGTGTTTGTGTTTTCTTGTGCTGGCATTCATTCTCCTCTTTTGGAAAAAATACTTTCTTTGGGAAATCACTCCTCTCCACTCTCATTTATATGTGGTCCAAGTGGAACCGAAGCCTTGCTCACTCTTGCCGCAGTGGTGGACACATGGCCCAGGACAGGTCAATCAGTTTATTTCACAAACTAGCTATAGTGCCTGGTTTGGGGATGATGGGTCTGGAGCTGCAGTTAATCTAGTGAGACTCTTTCCCCATATTTGATAGGATTTGAGTGCAAGTAACTTTTCTTTTTTTCTCTTTCTATTGTGATTGTAAGGTGTGTGGATATTTTTTTTTTCTAAGATTTTATTTATTTATTTGACAGAGAGAGACACAGCGAAAGAGGGAACACAAGCAGGGGGAGTGGGAGAGGGAGAAGCAGGCTTCCCAAGGAGCAGGGAGCCCAAAGCGGGGCTCGATCCCAGGACCCTGGGATCGTGACCTGAGCAGAAGGCAGACGCTTAACGACTGAGCCACCCAGGCACCCCAGGTGTGTGGATATTGTAAGCTTCATTTGCAACACCATAGGGATAGGGCCTAAAAGGGAAGTAGAGGAGGAAATGAAAACACTGAGCCTCTGGTGCCAGACATTTCTGAAGATAGATTAACCTTGTCTTGATATTTTCATGTGTCAATAATTTCTTTTATTTATTTAAGCCATATAATCTGTTTTGTCAGGCATGGTTTTATTCTACTGCTGACATGTAATCTACTCTAGCTAACTTAATCACACAAGAATTCATTACAGATTATTAGGTTTTAGAATTTGTGGAATGGAGAAGGAAAAATCTTTAAGTCTGCTAGCCAGGAAAAGTGATTTTATGATATCACTATCAATCTTGCAACCTCCATGATGACAGGGACAATGCACTAGAAAGCCCACTATAGTCTCCCCAGAAAAATTTCTGTTGCTACTCTACTTGTCTTACTATTAGATCACTTAATTCTGCCTTCACATCTTGGGTGTCTACTTGAAGGAACTTATCATGTGTCTCAGCTCTGAGAAAATATTGGAAGTGTTTTTCTATCCTGTCTTTCTAGCCTCAGTGGCACATCAGAGCACTACAGAAAATCCTAGAGTGGGTTCTGAGTGAAGCAGTATGCAATATTGGCAAAAATTCGCAACTGAAAGGATCATGAATCAGAAAGTGGGGTCTTGAATCACTCATCTCACAATGCAACCATTAACTCTCTAATTTACCTTATCAGCTCAATGTTATCCTCTGAGAATGACTATTTCAGTGCCATGTTGGTGCTGAGGATCTTAACATTTATGATGACATTATTACATAATTTAATTTATGAAGATCAAAAAGACTTTTTAATAACTCATTTGGGATATCTCAGTTTGTATAAGAGGAAATCAGTAAAATATAATTCATTGTCTTGCCTTAGAACAGAGATTACTGATGGCTTCAGGTTGTTTGAAAGAATTCTGGAGAAGCCATTTTAGCTATTTCTTCAATTTCTTTCAGCTGTTGTGCCAGAATGCAAAAACCATAAGTGTTATCAGTGTGTAGACTCAGTTAAAATTTGTGTGCCTACCTCAACCCCATGCAACTTCTCAGAGGAGTAAAGGGTTTTGTGTTCCTATTAAATATTATAAAAATGTCAAAATTACTTTGTGACTTTTGGAACATATGTCCTATTTTCATTAAAATTACAAAATCAAAATTTCTTATCATGATATAGAATATAAACACTCACATGGAACAAATTGCTGGAGCAGTTTGGATAGGAGCCCCTGTAGGCTGCCATGATTAGGGGATAATATGCTTTACCATGTATTTCTGGCTCATGACAACCAATGGAGGCATATTAGCCCTTCCAGCCCTTAAATACTTTAGATCACTACTTTCAGGGAAGAGTACATTTCGTATTTTTTTCTATGTCAATTGCCAGTCATCCCTCCCTTAATATGTTTAAGTCATGTTAGAATTCTGAGTTACTACAAACTTGTATCTGGCTTAGGACCTTGTCCTTGATGTTTCATCTGTCTGGAATGTCTTGTGTCCAGGTGTCCAGTTCAACCCACAAATGAGTCCTTCTTGTTATTGAGATCTTAACTCAAACATCACCTCTATATCAAAACTTTCTCTAGTCACTCAATCTGACTTGAATTCCTGGCTCCATAAAACAGTTACTCAGCTTTATTATTTTTAATTTTTTTATCACTCTCTGAAATTGTACAATTAATGCATGTTTTACTGGTGTATTCTGTATCCCACCATTAGAACACAATCTACTTAGAAACAAGACCTCATCTTCCTCAACACCAGTTAATGCCTAGATTATACCACACATATTAAGAGAAATATTAAGAGAATTTTGCATCAGTATTTATTGAATGAGTGATAGAATGATTTTAAAAACTGAGAGGTGAACTTTCAGAACAATTTTAAGGGTCTAAGTTTATTCATCTAGGGAATTTTTTTAAAACTTCAAATTTCCAAAAATAAAAAAAATAAAATAAATAAAACTTCAAATTTCCTTCTCATTTCTCTAATACAAGTCAGAGGGACACATTGGAGAAGCAAAATGAATGGTCAGTACTAGATTGTTCAAAATTACCTGAGTAAATTATGATTAAGCAACAATAATGACCCAGGTTATGAACCTTCCATTGACCCTCCTCATGATTCTTCTCTTATTAAACAGAAATTGAAATTATGAAATTTAATTACCAACCATTACAAGCATTTACCATTAGGTTATAATTAAGAGCAAGAGACTGATTAGAGCATGTACTCACTTCTTTCAGGAGATTTTCCTATGAGTTTATTTGTCCCTTTTGTAATACTTTAAAGGGATTAAATGCAATTTATTGCAGTATATAATCCTACTCATTATTTTTCTTTCAAGAATTTATACAGTCTCGGGCGCCTGGGTGGCTCAGTCGTTAAGCGTCTGCCTTCGGCTCAGGTCACGATCCCAGGGTCCTGGGATCGAGTCCCACATCGGGCTCCCTGCTCGGCGGGAAGCCTGCTTCTCCCTCTCCCACTCCCCCTGCTTGTGTTCCTGCTCTCGCTATCTCTCTCTCTGTCAAATAAATAAATAAAATCTTTAAAAAAAAAAAAAGAATTTATACAGTCTAGATTTGCCATCATGTGATATAAATCAACATCATTTTATATCTCATTATAAAATGTTTCTACCCCAGATAAACATTACCTCATTGATTGCATTTCTATCTCTCTGTAACAATGTCTTTATCTGTCAGCAAACACAGATACCAGTTCAAAATAATTCATGCCCACCCTTAAATTTTCCTATTTAGTATAAATCTTAATAGTTATTTCCACATTCCTTGTCATGTATTTGTTGTATTTATCTTCCTATTGAGATTTATCCATCATGATTAATTCAAGATGTGTTGATTATTCCTTTTTTCCCCCACAAACATGACTTTCAGGATGCCAGACATAAGAAATATTATAAGAGGGATGCCTGGGTGGCTCAGTCGTTGGGCGTCTGCCTTCGGCTCAGGTCATGATCCCAGGGTCCTGGGATTGAGCCCTGCATCAGGCTCCTTGCTCTGAGGGAAGCCTGCTTCTCTCTCTACCACTCCCTTGCTTGTGTTCCTGCTCTCGCTATCTCTCTCTCTGTCAAATGAATAAATAAAATCTTAAAAAAAAAGAAATATTATAAGAAATATGACTTTTTGTGTTTTGTATTTATTTATTTATTTTTAAAAGATTTCATTTATTTACTTGTCGGAGAGAGAGAGAGAGAAAGCACAAGCAGGTGGAGTGGCAGGCAGAGGGAGAAGCAGGCTCCCTGCTGAGCAGGGAGCCCGATGCGGAATTTGATCCCAGGACCCTAGGATCATGACCTGAGCCAAAGGCAGACACCTAACCGACTGAGCCACCCAGGCATCCCTGTTTTTTGTATTTAAATAAACCAATATTTAGGCATCTATTTTGGTTCTAAGTGAAGATATATAGTATTTTCAGGAAATAGATGGTGAGTTCTGTGAACTGTGCAAGACTGTTGAATCACAGACCTGTACCTCTGAAACAAATAATACATTATATGTTAAAAAAAAGAAGATAGTAGGAAGGGAAAAATGAAGGGGGGGAATCAGAGGAGGAGACGAACCATGAGAGACGATGGACTCTGAGAAACAAACTGAGGGTTCTAGAGGGAAGGGGGATGGGGGGATGGGTTAGTCTGGTGATCGGTATTAAAGAGGGCACGTACTGCATGGAGCACTGGGTGTTATACGCAAATAATGAATCATGGAAAACTACCTCAAAAACTAATGATACAATGTATGGTGATTAACATAACATAATAAAAAAAAATGTAAGAGAAAGGAAAAAAAAAAAAAAAACCCAAAACTAATGATGTGATGTATGGTGATTAACATAATAAAATAAAATTTAAAAAAAAAGAATAAAACACCTAAAATATAAATTAATTAATTAATTAATTAAGTACAGTTTTAAAAGAAAAAAGAAATAGAACAAATGTTTCTGAAAAAAACTTAACAGGTTTAGATTGATAAGTGTAGAAGTGATTGTCATGTAAGAATTTATCTGTTTATTACATTGCATGTAGTGTGAATGCAGAGCCATAGGTAACAGGGCAAAAGCACCACATGTTTAAACACCATCAAATTCAACATGAAGAAATATAAAATTTTGATTTTTTTTTTTTAATTTCATGGAGAGAAAACCATGGGCTCCAGTCAGCAGAGAAGATTTAATTAAAAAAATAAAAATAAAAGCCTTCTCCTTAGGGACTAGAAATCATTACACAATTTTTAAAAAGAAATCTATTCCATAAGAGTAATTACATTTTGGGGTGCCTGGGTGGCTCAGTCGCTAAGTGTCTGCTTTCTGCTCAGGTCATGATCCCAGAGTCCTGGGATTGAACCCCACATTGGGCTCCTTGCTCTGCAGGAAGCCTGCTTCTCCCTCTCCCACTTCCCCTGCTTGTGTTCCCTCTCTCACTCTCTCTCTCTGTCAAAAGAAGTAAATAAAATCTTAAAAAGAAAGAGTAATTACATTTTAATAATAATATAAAAATAAAGTTATCAAGAATTGTATCTTGATTTCCTTAATGGAAGAAACAATCAGGACACCTATGAGTTAATCAACATTATGTTTGAATAATATCTCATCCATTATTTATGTTGCTAATAAGATATCATGTGTGCTAATTACATGCTGTCCAGTCTATAATGAATAAAATAAAAGATATTAAATTAACATTATATACTGCACAGCTTATATAAAATAAATAGCTTATTAAAATTGTGTCTACATAAATGTATATGACTAATTTGTTATTTTCATTATTTTTAGTAGTATAACCTATTCACTAGCATGAATCATCCAATATATTAAACATTTTATTTCCCTAAATTTTAATTCATTTACCACTCCTTTTTAATAGAGATAGAGAATAATAATTTTATATTACTTAAAATGCTAATTCTATTGAATAATATCTCAATCATTAAAAATAATTTGGTTTTTATAAGTTGTAGACATGGAAATATAATAAATAATACATATATATTTTAATTGAGTCATTGGAATATGTAAATAAGTCAGGCTATAGAAAATATTTTTTTCTTGCATACTCATTTTGAGAGCCTACATGTGAATACAGAGTGAATTATGTCATCCTCCCAAATTCATATGTTGACGACCTAACCACCAATGTGACTATATTTGGAGATAAGACTTTGGTTGTAAGTAATTAAAGTTAATGAGTTCATAAAGATGGGTCTTAAAATAATAGGACATATGTCCTTGTAAGAAGAGGAGGGGGTGATGCCAGAGGTCTCTCTTTCTCTCTGTGTGTTTGCACAGAGAAAAGGCCATGTAAGAATGTAGCAAGAAGATGGCCCTCTGCAAGCCCAAGCAGAGAGGCCTCAACATAAACCAGTACTGCCAACACCTTGATCTCAGGCTTCCAGCTTTTCCAGGATTGTGAGAAAAATTTCCTTTGTTTAAGCCATCCAGTTTGTGGTATTTTGTTGACAGCCAAAGCAGACTAATACAGAAACACTTCTATATCAAAGCAGAGTATATAGAAAAATTCAAATCTAATTTGTCTGATATAAGGATTTGAATTTTTCTATATACTCTTTGCTTTGATATAGAAGTGTGAAAAGTTCAAATCTAGAAGAAACAACATTTTGAAAAATAAAATAAATTTAACATGGATACCATTGTCCATGGTCTCATTTAGGAGACTGCTGTGGGGAGGGGGATAGTAATAAGCAGCCCTCATTCCTAGCAATGGGAATGGAAAAAGTGTTGAAGGATTAATGATTAGATTTGTAGATGTCTCTAAGTGCTTCATGTAGTATCCTTGGGCTCATTAAAATGGACACCAAGTATTCCACTTTATTTTTATTTTCACAATTCCTATCAAAGCATTTTATAGTTAGATATTCAATATATATTTGGGAATTAATTGAAGTTAGTAAAATTTAATAATAAATATATATCTTGTAGAACTCATCTTGGTTAAGTAATCTAAAAATCTCTGGGCTTTTATGGCAGTGTTACAGAAAAACACAAAAAAAGACATATGACTCTCTGTTAATATATTGGTAACATTAAATAACTAGATTAAAAATCAGTTTTAAGAAGACTGTTGTCTGGAATGAACCAGGAATATGCTGACCCTTTGCATAATGAACGGGATGTTTATCATAAACAAAACATAAAGTAATGGATTGGAAAAAATTGACATTCTGAAATGAAAATAAATAGAAACTATTCCATATAGATTTGAAAATTTACCATATAAGTCATATAAATATAATATATTTTCTTTTCATTGCCAAATGTTAAAAAGATTAAGATACTGTATTTATACTAAAATTCAGTGCTTCCCTGTTCCTTAACCCTGGCCATCTTTATACCAGAATAACTGTGTAAAAGCGTAGATAGCAAATACGCTGCATTATATCTTTGGAAGAAAACATCATCTCTGTAAATTATATATAGAGAGAAGTCACCTCAATATTAGAAGGATAGATTAAGATGTATTAATAACTTTAATAAAAAATACAAAAATGAGGGCACCTGGGTGGCTCAGATGGTTAAGCGTCTGCCTTCGGCTCGGGTCATGATCTCAGGGTCCTGGGATCGAGTCCCGCATCGGGCTTCCTGCTCCTTGGGAGCCTGCTTCTCCCTCTGCCTCTCTCTCTCTCTCTCTGTCTCTCATGAATAAATAAATAAAATCTTAAAAAAAAATACAAAAATGAACTTTCAGTCCCAAATTTCTTATTCTACTCCTGTGTGACTTTTAAGGGTCAATTAGCCTTTTATGATGTGTTCTTCTCATTCGTAAAATGTGAAAAAAAATTATTCGCACCTCAGAATTATTATAAGGATTGAATGAAAAAAATATGTATAATATTACACTGTATAACATTTCATATAATTCCTGACATACCCATGCATACACACAGATGTTTTGTAAGCAAAAGTAACATAAAAGAGGAAAATAATGTCATTACAATCTAAGTGATGGAAAACTGAATGTTGTCTTTGACAGTAGATTAGAATCTGATTGAGCACTGAATTTATTCTAGAGTGATTTTTGGTTCATTTTTTTCTTAGAATTTTAGAATTTAACATTTTGATTCTTCACCACAGTGAGAAGAAATGAGAAAATGAAATCTCAGGGGAAACTCCTCTTTGATTCCCTGCTTCAGATCTTTTCTCTGTGTTTGGAATCTGCATCGAATATTCTTCCTTTGATCTCTGCCTGAAAAGGCCACTGACAACAGATATAAACTTTCCTATGAAAAGTCCTAGGTGGACATACACAAGAGAAAAGTTTAAAAGTGAGTGTAATAAGGATATTCCAGCTATATTACAACTGTGCTAAATTCAGTTAATATATTTTTTAAATAATTGATTGCCCAAATATAAATAATGGGTCTACTTATAGATCCACCTTTCTCCTCTCATTATACATAATTGTAGTAGTTTTCTAATTATACAAAAATGTTACCCAAAGATTAAAGGTAAAAAGTAAATAAAGAAAACAGCTAATAGAGAACACTAGAAATACCAATTAAAAAAAAAATCTTCAAATACATGATAGAAAAAGTAAAAAATCTAACTTAAAATGGGTCAAAATTATAAGGACAAATCCATAGAAGATGGTGAAAATATCCAATTAATATATGAAAAGAGTGTTTACTAATTACTAGTCAAAGAAAAGCTTATCAAAAAGATAATGAGGTGACTTAAGGTAGTACCTCTGGATAGCCTTAGCATGGGGCTTGTCATCAGAAAGACTGAGTGATTAGAGTTGAAACTTTCAGCCCTACCCACAGACCTCTGAGAAGGAAAAAGGGGTGGGGCTAGAGATTAAGCTCTATAAAAACTCTTGAACAATGAGATTTAATGTGCTTCCAGGTTGGGGAACATGTGGAGGTTTGGGAGGGTGATGTGACTGGAGAGAACATGGAAGCTCTGTGCTTCTCCCATACCTTGCCCTGTGGGTCTTTTCCATCTGGCTCTTCTTGAGTTGTATCTTTTTATTATACATTGGTAAATGTAAGTAAACATTCCTCTGATTTTTATGAGCCATTCTAGCAAATTGTTGATCCTGAGAAAGAGGGTCATGGAAACCTTAATTTATAAGAGATTGTTCAGAAGTACAGATGATAATCTGGACTTGCAGTTGGTGTCTCAAGTGAGGCAAGGCTTGTTGGGCTGAGCCCTGATCCTGTAGATCAGGTAGATAGTGTCAGAATTGAGTTAAATTTGTAAGACATGCAGTTGGTGTCCACTGAGAATTGGAACATTGCTTGGCATGAGAAATCCACATGTTTGGAATATAGAAGTATTCTGTGAGTAAAGTTAGAAACAGAGGGATTTTGTTTGTTTCTTTTCCTTTTACACTACTCCATAAGGCATTTCAAAAACGTTAGTTGCTATGAAGTGTAGTATATTATGTATACTAACTTTTTTTAAAATTTCTGTGTGGAAGGTGAGGGTGTCTGTTGAGCAAATATCTGGTGGAAGATATTTCATCAGATCTTTAATAAAAATGACAAAGTAACTAACCTGTCACTATTGCTATCTAATCCTCAGAATAGGGAGCTGAATTTCTAGAGGTTTTTTGTTTGTTTGTTTGCTTTGATCATTGAAATAATATGAAGGTTCAAAGCATGAATCACATGTATTGAGTAAAGTGATTGGTGTAGATATTAGTAGGTCATATGGCATCGCAAGAAACCAAATCAGCTCTGAATCAGCTCTTGTTACCTTCCCAGCTTGGTTATTCCCAATGACCTGGCATATGAGATTATTTTGATGATTATCAATTTCGCTTGTTCACTTATTCACTACTTGATGTTTTTCCTCCTAGGACACAAATTTTCAGATAAATATCTTATTATAGGAATCAACAAGTAAATGGAAGATTATCCCATGCTGCACTGTTTAGGTTTTATGGACTTAATATTATATTCATTTTCCTTCCATGTGAACATGTTATAAGAGGAAAGAAATAGACAATATATAGTGTATGAGTGTCATGGCAATCATTACAGAAAAATCCTGAAAAAGCAGGTCTTTTGTAAATGATCCTCAAAGTTTGCATAAATATTGTTACCCTCTACATGAAACTACTGCATATCCCCTGAACAAAAAACTTGAGACTATGGAGTAGATTTTGAAATCAGTTTCTCTATGAAATGCACAAAAGATAAGCCTTAATGGGAAGAAGTAGACACATAGTTTGACTTTGTGAGGCATATACTGTCTAGTCAGATTATTCCTTAATTCCCGAAGCACAGAAGGTAGTAGGAAGAGAAGGCACTTGCAAGTGGGCGTGTTAAATGAAATAAGAAACAAGGCATCCTTGTTCTTCTGCTTCTGCTCTGCTTCTGTTCATGCCTCAGTAAAACTTTGCAGAGTTAATGTTAGGCTTTTTCCAATAAGAATAGAAAATGTTTCTTCAATGCAGAGGATGGTAAGAGCAACTGAACATTTTCCCTATAATAATCTCCAGACTGAAAAGAGAGAGCTCAGTTGGAAGTTGTATTCCTTCTATCACAAATCTATGAGGCAAAGGGAATGTAGCATTCTGCTTCACAATTATATAATTATCTGCTTTAAGAGTTTGGGTGTTAAGAGTGCTTAATTTGAATAGGCTATGACTCAGAGAGGTTAGGGAGGATTAGAATAAGCTGACCCTGCTAATAGTGCAGTTGGTGTCTAAAGTCTTTCTTTCAGCTGGCTGGCTTGGAGGCTTGGAGAAATAGATAACTCGTGACACATGAGTGTGCTTTAACAAAGTGCTAAGAATATATTTTCAGCAGCACTAGGAGCCACTGAGCTGGCAGATATTCAATGAGAAGAGTTTCTTAACTGTATCCAGATTCTTATAGGAAACTAGCGGTTGCAATGCTGCCAGATTGAGGGAAGCCTTGTATCCTGATCATCAAAACAATTATATTTCCAAATATATCACTCTGAAAACATCAAACTAAACTTATATTTATATTGTCCTATAAGCCATGCTTCCTCTTCTAATATCCAAGTTGGGACACAGTATCTTTCCTAGATCTATGTTCCTACACTATATCCTGGATATATGATCTAACACATGAGCAGTCAGATTGCAACAAAGTAACCATGCACCATCTGCAGTAGGTTTTATCAGTTCAAGGTCTAGGACAAAGCAGAAAACAATTGTCTTCAATAGAACTTAACACAAGCCCTACAATTTAGCCTGGGGAAAAACCCTCTGACAGGTTGTCTGGCTTAGGAAGAAAAAAAAGATCATGGTCCACTTAATCCTAACTAAAATCAATCTGAGTGTCACCAAAAAATGGTTCTGGTGTACAGGAATTAATGATTGATCTTAGGGAGTCAAGCACAGATACTTCCTAAATGTCTCTATGCCTGGGAAACAGCCTCTAGCTTTCCAAGATTATGGATGCTCATGTCCTTCAGAGATTCATTGGGATGCCTATTAAGACTTCTTTGTCCAGGGCGCCTGGGTGGCTCAGTTGGTTAAGCGACTGCCTTCGGCTCAGGTCATGATCCTGGAGTCCCTGGATCGAGACCCGCATCGGGCTCCCTGCTCGGCAGGGGGTCTGCTTCTCCCTCTGCCCTCTTCCTTCTCGTGCTCTCTGTCTCTCATTCTCTCTCTCTCAAATAAATAAATAAAATCTTAAACAAAACAAAACAAAACAAAACAAGACTTCTTTGTCCAATAACACTCCTCAATAGAACATTACGATAATCCAATATAGATTCCCCAAGGATTCAGATCATAAAGGAAAAGATGTATATGTGTGTATGTGTGTGTGTGTGTGTGTGTGTGTGTGTATATATATATATATATATATATATATATATATATACACACATTTAGATGAAGGATCCGGTTCAGTCATCTGATGAGATAAAGTAAAAAGAGTATGATATTAGTGATGTAAGAAAGTAGTTTTAATTTTTGACATAGTCTTCAAGACCCACTACAACAGTGGTAATAAAGCTTTTTTATATTATTTTTATAGTCCATCTCCTCTTGTATATCTTGCTACTTTATGTGAACAACTGTGATGATACATAATGATTTAGACTTCAGTTGAATGGTGATAAATTTGACATTACCTTAAAAAATGGGAATTTGTGGGCCTTTTATGTTCAGAACTCAATGTACATCACCTTGAAAAAGGATAAAAATTGAGTAATGAGGGACAAAAGTAGTCAGCTATGCTGAGTATGTTTCATTTGCCCCCACAGATCCAAATTCCACTATTTTATACCATGGTTTTTGCTTTTTGAAGCAGATTTATACAGATTACCAGTATCAACTATCTTTTTGACAGAAAAACTCAACAAACTAGGAATGGAATGGAACTTCCTCAATCTTATAAAAGACATCTAAAGAATACACACAGCAATAGCATACTTGATGATGAAAGATTGAATTTCCCCCTAAGATCAGAGATAAGACAAGGATTCCTCTCCCACCACTGTTATTCGGCATTTTACTAGAGGTTATAGCCAGGGCAGTTAGGCAATAAATAAGTGCATGAATGAACGGTATCCAGTTTTGAAAGAAGCAAAATTCTATTTGTAAATGACATGACCTTGCATACAGAAAATCCTGAGAAATTTTCTAAAAATCTATTATAACTAATAGACAAGTTCAACAAGATTGTAGACTATGACATCAATATACCAAAATCAGTTGTATGCCCAAACACTAAAAAGGAATATTCCCAAAATGAAATAAACAAAATGATTTCTTTATAATTATATTTTTAAAAATACTTAGGAATATATTTCACTAAAAGAAATGCAAAACTTGTACTTTAAAACTCCAAAGCATTGTTAACAAAAATTTTAAAAGATCTAAATAAATGAAAAATCACCCCATGTTCATCAATAAGAAGACTTATGAGATGGTTATACTCCCTGAAATGATCCACAAATTCAACACAATCCCAATAAAAATAGAGTTGAAATTTTTTGCAGCAACTGACAAGATGATTTTAACATTCATAGAGAAATTCAGGGACCAAGAATGTCAATACTATTTTGAAAATAAAGAGCAAACAAAGTTTGAAGTCTCACATGTCCTTATTTCAAAACCTACCTCAAATCTAGAGTAAAGAAGTCAGTGCATTGCTAGCATAAATGTAAATATATAGTTCAATGGAGCAGAATTAAAAGTCCAGAAATAAGCTCTTATATTTATGGCCAATTTATTTAAGGCTAAACAATAAAAAGGCAACTCAGTTTTGAAATAGGGCAAAGGATTTGAATAGGTATGTCTTTAAAGAATATATACAAGTGACCGATAAGCACATAAAAGATACTCGATATATTTAGTAATCAGGGAAATGCAGATCAAAACCACAGTAAAATATCAATTTACACCCACTTGGATGACCAAAATTAAAGATAGACAAAAACAGGTGTTTGTGAGAACGTGGAAAATTTGAACCCATGTGCCTTGCTGGATTATACAGTGGTGCAGGCACTTTAGAAAACAGTTCTGGAGTCCCTCAAAAAAGTAATGATAGACGGATTATCTGTCTCAGTAATTCTATTCCTAAGTATATACACAAGAGAAATAAAAATGAATGTCCACACAAAAATAAATGTTTATAATCACATGATTCCTAATAGCAAAATAGTGGAAACAACCCAAATGCTCATCAAATTTGGTATATCCTTACAATGGTATATTATTTAACAATAAATATGAAGTATTGATACATCCACAATATGGACGTACTTTGAAAACATTATGCAAAGTGAAAGAATCCAATCACCAAAAATCATATTGTTTGATCCATTTACATGAAATGGATTCGTAAATAGGCAATTCTGTAGAGATGGAAATTAGATCAGTGGTGGCCCAGGGCTAGGGGAAAGGAGGAAGTTAGGAAGTGACAGCTAATGGGTACAGGAATTGTACTGGATGTGATGAAAATGTCCTAAAACTATATTGTGGTAATGTCTGCACAAGTATTGACTTACACAATTTAAATGGGTGAATTGTACGGTATATGAATTATATCTCAGTAAAGCTGTTATTAAAAAAATAAACCTGCCTATTAGTTACATCTGCTTAGAGGTCCTAGGGACATTTCAGACTAAACTTGTAAAGTTCTCACTAAATCTGCAAGTAGCAGGTGCTATAATATCATCCCCAAATGTTACATACTAATCCTTGGAACCTATGAATACGTTATATGGAAAAAGGGACTTTGCAGATATGATGAAGATTAAGGATCTTGAGATGGGGACACATTTTGGATTATCCAGGTGGGCACAACATAATCATGAATCCTTAAAAGCTAAGAACCTTTCCAGCCTGAGGTCAAAATGTGAGAAAGATGTGACTATAAAAGAATGGTCAGAAGTTTACAAAATTGTTGCTTTAAGTATAGCAATAGTCATAGTGATAGGCAGGTCATAGTGAAAAGGAGAAATGCATAGCTATTACATTTCTATAATTCATATTCTTACTAATAAGCATAGGTTTGAAGTTTAGCTCATCAAAAGGATTGTGGGAAGAACTTTGGGTGGTTTTAAGCCCCAATTTTTTAATTTTAAAATGGTAAAAGTAACCTCTCTTTCACTGAGTTGTTTTGACAGCTAAACAGGACAACATACGTAAAGCATTTAGTATTTTTTCTAACCCATACTATGCAATTAGTAATGCTCATTTCCATTCAGTTAAAAGGCGGGGGAAGGATGAAAATGGTCTTCTGAGAACTAAAGGAGGCAAGGAAACAGATTCTCTCATAGGGCCTCTGGAAAAAAAATATAGTTTAATCGACACCTTGATTTTAGCTCAGTGAGGCTCACATAAAATTTCTGACCTATAGCATTGTTAGAGAATTAATTTATGTTTTTGTAAGCCAGTAAGTTAATGGTACTTTGTTATAGCAGAAGGGAAAAAAAGCTAACAAAACCTAATACTACTCACAGTTTTTACATAACAATAAAAAAAGACCACAATCCATCCGTACCTAAAACTGGAAAATTAGGAACCATCTTCCTTTCTCTTTTCAACTTGATAGCCAACTTAGATCTCAAAACTGTCCAGGTATTACCATGTATAAAACCAAAACCTTGGTCACATTTGCTATAATTTTCTTGCGAAAACTAGTGGTCAACAAACATTTTCTATTAACGCCCACATAACAAATATTTTAGGCTTTATTAATCATAGGGTCACTGTGGCAACTACTGAATTCTGCCATTATAGTGATAAAGTAGTACTTACAAAAATGAGGATGGCTGCATTCCAATAAAAGTTTACTTATAAAAATAGATAGTGAAAACTGTGTCTGCACAAAAATTGGCACATACACGTTTATAGCAGCTTTATTCATAATTGTCCAAACAAAACATAATTGTCCAAACCGGTCAGTAGGTGAATAGATAAATAACTGTGGTACACTCAGACAATGGAATAACATTCAGTACTAAAAATTAATGAGCTATAAAGCCACAAAAAGACATGGAGGGAACTTAAATGTGTATTATTAAGTGAAAGAAGCCAATTCGACAAGGCTGTATAACTATATAATTCCAAATATCAAACATTCGGAAAAGGACAAAATTATGAAGACAGAAAGAAGATCAGTAGTTAGCAGAGTTTGGGGAAGGGAGGGCAGAACACAGTGAAAGTACTCCCTACAATACTATAGTGATGGATATATATCATTATACACATAGCCCATAGAATGTACAACATCAAGAGTTAAGCATAGGGGCGCCTGGGTGGCTCAGTCGTTAAGCGTCTGCCTTCGGCTCAGGTCATGATCCCAGGGTCCTGGGATCGAGTCCTACATCGGGCTCTCTGCTCAGCGGGGAGCCTGCTTTTCCCTCTCCCACTCCCCCTGCTTGTGTTCCCTCTCTCGCTGTGTTTCTCTCTCTCAAATAAATAAATAAAATCTTTAAAAAAAAAAAGAGTTAAGCATAAAGTAAACTATGGACTTTGGGTGATAATGATGTGTCAATGTAATTTCATCAATTATAACAAAGGTACCACTTTGGTGGGCAATACTAATAGTGGGGAAGATATACATGTGCAGGGGCAGGGGGTATGTGGGAAATCTCTGTACCTTCCTTTCAAGTTGTCTGTGAATCTAAAAATGCTCTAAAAAAAATAATGTCTATTAAATCCTTGAACAAAACAAAACAAGAAGTGGGTCAGATTTGGCATGCAGGTCATCATGTGGTTATTGTTGGCCTAAATTAAAATACTATATCATCTGTTCTGCACAGAATCTCAGAGTTTTATTTACAAAATATAGATCTAATTATGTCCCTTACTTGCTGTGGAAATACATCAGTGATTTTCAGATATATCATAGTACACAAGATACAGCCTCTTCCACTTCTACTGTATCTCCAATCTACTGTAATTACATCCCAGTTTCTTGTTATATTGAATCCAGACTTGTTTCTTTCAGTCGTGTCCTACTGCAGGACTTTTTTCTCCTGCCATCTTCTACCCCACACATAATTTCCTCACATCGGAATCTCTTGTTTTAAGTTTTACTTATCAGCTTAAAGAGCACTGTTTTAGAGAAGTTGTCCCTATACAATTAAGTGCAAATATGGTCTTCTTATACATTTGTTTTCTCAAAAAAACTGTTTCCTCCATGATGCGCTGCATGAAATACTACCATTTGTTTCCTGCTCCTTTTCTTTCTTTCTTTTTTTTTTTTTTTTTTAAGATTTTATATATTTATTTGACAGAGAGAGACACAGCGAAAGAGGGAACACAAGCAGGGGGAGCGGGAGAGGGAGAAGCAAGCTTCCTGCCGAGCAGAGAGCCCTATGCGGGGCTCGATCCCAGGACCCTGGGATCATGACCTGAGCCGAAGGCAGACGCTTAATGACTGAGCCACCCAGGTGCCCCTCCTTTTTTTTTTTTTCAATACTGAAAGATAAGATGCAAGAGGAAAGGGATCATGACTAATTTTACTCCCCTCTACATCTCCAGTGTTGAGTACAAGGTCAGTAAGCATTTGTTGAATGCATGAGTGAATGAATGAGCTTCACAGTTAAAAGATGACAGGCTAAGTGTCATAATATGCTGAGGACTGACAACTAGATGATAGGAATATCTCCAGAACTCTCAGCAAACATATCTGAGTTAAGGTAAAACTCTTAGATCATCAGTACAGAAATCATTTGCTCTACGTCTGTCATGTAATATGAATTGTTTCAGTTTTCTTTGAGAGAGAATACTGGAGTAAACATGAAACATTGCAATGGTGCAAGATTTGGGGCATTTTTTAATTTTTTGGTTGTTTTTCTTCTCTTTGTTATGTAATTAAGGATCAGAAAAAAAAAACATTTTTTTTCAGGAAGTCATGTTGACATGGTGAGGAGGAATCTGTACTAAAAAGAAGGTGGTGGAGATGAGAATTGGTTACATTGAAAGGATTGATCAAATAAAGTTAAAAAACAAAAACAGGCAGATTTTTCAGTGTAGTTACAATATAGAATGTGAATAAACAAGTATGATACTGGATTGAAATCTGATGTATTGAGGGGAGTCTGGGTGGCCCAGTTGTTAAGTGTCTGATTCAGCTCAGGTCATGATCCCAGGGTCCTGGGATCGAGTCCCACATTGGGCTCCCTGCTCATTGTGGAGTCTGTTTCTCCCTCTGCCCCTGCCCCCACTCATGCTCATTCTCTCTCTCTCTCTCTCTCTCTCTCGTGCGCACGCAAAAATAAATAAAAATTAAAAAAAAAATAAATTGGATGTATTGATAATGAAATACTGATTTTCAATATATAGAAATAAATATGTATGTAAATGTATCTATATATATGTAGCTGTATTTATAAGTGTAAATTATATATATAATATATATATCTGCTATGTATACACATATAGATACACAAATATATTACTATATCTATCTAGATAGCTAGCTAGCTATCATCTATCTATCTATAGAGACAGAGAATGAGCACTTTTAAAACACTAATTTAGGGTGTCTGGGTGGCTCAGTTGGTTAAGCGACTGCCTTCGGCTCAGGTCATGATCCTGGAGTCCCGGGATCGAGTCCCACATCAGGCTGCCTGCTCAGCAGGGAGTCTGCTTCTCCCTCTGACCCTCCTCTCTCTCATGCTCTCTGTCTCTCATTCTCTTTCTCGCAAATAAATAAAATCTTAAAAAAAAAATAAAACACTAATTTAAAACACTTTTTAAAACACTAATTTAACTCTACCCCAAGAGAGTCCCAGAGATGTGAAATATCTTGGCAAGATCACAGAGATAATTTGAAATGCTGTTAACAGGTTCTGCTGGGAATTAGTCATTTAGTTATTTTTTATACTTTTATTTTTCTCTCAAATAAGCTAATTATAATGATGTTAATTATTGCTGAGTTTTAAAAGTTAAGTTTTAATAAATCAAAAATAATTAAATATTTGAGGAAGGTTGTCTTGGGATTTTCTGAAAATCAAAGTACTTGAAAAATTTGGCCTGCAAGTGTTATTAATTTAATATAAACTCCACCTTGTGTCAACTTGATGGAACTATATTCACATGATGCCTTGATTCTATATAGCCTGAAATCACAGGGAGTTATCCTTAAAATTGTTTAGCTCAATCTTCTCAAAATATAAATGAGGTCATAAAAGATGCCTTTTTTTTTTCTGAAATTACACAAGTATGCTACACACACAGATATCTAAAAACTAAAATATATTTATACTTTGTAATGGAAAAATAGTGGTCAATATTATTAACCCCAGAACTTCCATGAATCACCAATCCACTGAACAATTTAGTGTAGCATAGTAACTAGGTTTATCTGTATGTAGTCTGTTTAATAAATTGAGTTATTAGGAAAGAGGCCCATCCATCTTTTTACTATATAATGCACTGAATTTTAAAATTTAGTATTCTTAGGACATATACCTTATGTTGATTTTTAAATACAAAAATAATAATTGTTCAAATATACTATGATTAGTGATTGTGTATAAATCATTTAAACTTACATATTAAAATAACATATTTGAGCTACTGTTCTAAAAAAGCAATAAGCATGTGTAAACACAATGTGTTGTGAGTGGAATAGACTGAGGGAATGATGACCCTAAAACCATCCTCCAGTAATGAGTTATTTCATACTTGGAAGTCATGGGAGATGGATGGAACACTGTTGCATTTGGATATTGAAAAAAAGTTCACTTATGCAAAGCTTGAATTTGAAATATAATATTCTAATTAATAATATGGATTTTGAAGCCAGATATCTAGATTCACATCCTAGATCAGGAACTTCCTCATTAAGATATTTAAATATTCTCTCTTAATAATTTTAATTATGTTTTAATCTTTAAAACAGGCATAATAATGTCTGCCTCATATATTGATGAGAAGATGAGTTACTATGTGTAAAGGACACAAAACAGTATCTGGAATATAGTAGTGTCTTGGTATTTTATTAATTTAGTTTTTTTTTTTGAAGTATAACATATAAAAAAGTGTTAAAAGCCATTATGTGTAGAATTAAATAAGTTGTAATAAAGTAAGTATTAACATTCAACCATCACCTAGCTCAAGTAATAGATCAATGCCAACAACATTGAAGATTCCCTTTTGTCTATCCCAATATCTACCTCTTCTTCCCATCCCCAGAGGAAATATTACCTAGATGTTTTGCCTGTTTTTTTTAAATATATATGTGGAAATATTCAGTATCATTCCATAGCATCTGATATATTTTTGAGATCATGTGGTTGTGCAAACTCACTTTCCCATTTTGATTACTGTACTCTATTCCTTTATATAAATATAACATTAATTCTCTATAATAATACAAGTGAAATATTCTGTTTAAACATGAATGATGTTTATTCATGAGCAGAAAGAAATTCTTTAATTTGATGTCATATGACTTACTATATTTTTATTTATAGTTGGTGACTTTTTGTCTCACTTATGTCATCTTTCCCTACCTCAGGATTATGAAATTATTTTCTTAATTTATTTTCTTGAGGTTTTGGTTTATCTTTCACATTCAGATTTATAATTTCTCAAAAATAATTATTTATATGTTATGTGGCAGCCAATTTTCATATATTTCTTTATAGACATATATATATGCAATTGATAGAACATCATACTTTGAAAAGATTATCCTTTCCAGACTGCTCTACAATGCCCATGTGTGCTGTAAACCAAATATCTATAAATCCATTAGTCTATTTCTGGACTTTTATTTCTGTTGTAGAGGTCTATTGTCTCTTCTTGCACCAGTAATTTACAATCTTAACTTGTAATTTAAAACATGTCTTGCCTGTTAGTAGAGAAAGTCCTCTAAATTTGTTGGATTTCTATATTGTCATGGATAATATAATATTCCTTTACATTGCCATGTAGATTCTGCAGTCACCAAGTCTATTTGTGAAAACAAAAGCAAAAACAAAAACCCTTCTGGGATTTCTTTGGGATTTTTTGAATTTCTAGATTAATTTGGAGAACAGTCTTATTATTACAGTATTGAGTTCTGATTCATAGACTTTGTAAACATTTTAATGTTTTATTTCTTTTTAATAGTTCATATTTCAAAAAAATTTAATAGAAATCATGCATGTCTCCCATCAGATTTATTCCCAGGTATTTTTTTTTCTAGTCTTATTGAGAAATAATTGACATGCATCACTGTATAAGTTTAAGGCATAGAGCATGATGGCTTGATTTATATGTATTGTGAAATGATCACTATAAAAGGTTCAGCTAACATCTATCTTCTCATATAGGTACAAAAGAAAAAGAAAAGAAAAAATTCTTCCTTGTGAAAAAAACTAATAGGATTTACTCATTTAATAACTTTCCTATATACCATACAGCAGTGTTAGCTATAGTCATCATGTTGTACATTATAACTCTACTACTTATAACTTGGAATTTATACCTTTTGATCACATTCCTCCAATTTCCCCTCTCTCCACCCTCTGCCTTTGCTAACCACGAGTCTGACCTCTTTTTCTATGAGTTTTCTTTTTCTTTTTCTTTTTTAAGATTCCACATAAAATGCAGATCATTCAGTATTTGTCTTTCTCTGCCTGACTTATTTCACTTAGCATATTGCCTTCAAGACCCATTCAAGTTGTTGCAAATGGCAGGGATTGCTCATGATTTATGGCTGAATAACCCATTATACATACATAATATAATATTATATATATAATAAACTCCTTTATGCATTCATCAACTGATGGACACTTAGGTTGTTTCCATGTCTTGGCCATTGTAAATAAGGCTTCAATGAACATAGAGCTGCAGATATATTTTCAAGTTAGTGTTTTTGTTTCCTTTGGATATAGTCCCAGAAGAGGAATTTCTGAACTCTATGGTAGTTCTACTTTTAATTTTTTGAGGATCCTCCATACTGTATTCCATGTGGTAGTACCAAATTTCAGTCCAACCAACAGTGCACAAGGGTTCCCTTATCTCCACATTCTCATGAAAACTGGTTATCTCTCATCTGTTTGGTGATGCCCATTCTAATAGGTGTGAAATGATATTGCAATTATGGTTTTAATTTGTATTTCCCTAATGACTAGTGATGTTGAACATCTGATGGTTCTGGCAAAGAGTTAAGGAAAGTGAGGAAGTGAATTGGAAAATAAAATGAATGTCATTATGATGGGAGGGTGGATTATTTTCAGATTTTTAAGATAAAGATAAAGACAATACCATTATTTCTCCTTACGCTCTGATTTCATCACTTACTAAAGAGAAGTTATGGCTCTAACCTGAGCATATTATGTACATAAGCACAAGTTTAAGCACATGACTTGGGTCATTAGATCATTGATTTTCTTTTTTATTTTGATTTTTTTTTTCTCTTTTTGCCTAATCAACTGTTGGTCATTGTCTTCTTATTTCCTTCACTCAATCAATCAATACCATCCCTACATTACTCTCATAATCTGACTTGTGTATGGTATTTTGCTGATCTGGACTCTCCCTTTCTCTCAGCATTAAGGATCTTCTGCAACATTTGACCTCACTCTTAGTCCTAAATACCAAAATTGGATTACTTGATTGTTGCCAGTGTTCCTTTCCCTTCTGGTAGTTCTCCAATCATAGAGTCTTTAGCCTCCTATTAAACTATTCCTCATAATCCCCTTATACCACCTCTATCCAAGGCAGTCTGGATGCTACAATTACTTTTTAATTAAATCTGCATGTTTGGAGATAGGGTTAAGATGGCAGAGGAGGAGTAGGGTGACCCTAAGCTTGCCTCCTCTCTCCAACACAGCTAGATAAATATCAAATCATCCCGAGCACCCAAGAAATCAGTCAAAGGTCTTAGAGAACAAAGCTGCACATCTATCTACAAGCAGGAAAAAAAGAAAGAAAGAAAAAAAAAGACCTGTGGAAGTTAGGAGCTGTGGAGAGTTGATTTGGGGGAGAAATGAGCTGCAGGTGCTGTGGAGGGGAGGGAGCCCTGATCTCAGAGAGAGGAGTGAGGGAGAATGAGAGAGAGAGAGGGAACGTGAAAGCACACACAGGGGACTGCACAAGAAAACTGTTCCCTAAAACCATTGACTGGGAAAAAGGAGAGGGTTTAAATACTGCCAGTTCTTTATAAATAGTGGAGTGCAGAGTCTGAGGTTCAGAAATCAGCACCATCTCCAAGGTCAGGCCTGGTGAACTGGGTGGTTCTCTGGTGGTGAAGGAGGGAACATCCCTGGGAGTGGGCAACCACAGTCTTAGGGTCCCCTGGGTTGCATGGGGAGAAGTGGTTCACCTGCTTGGAATGCATTTGGTAGAGGTGATATGGGCACTCTGCAGGCAAAAGACCCTGTGGGAACCATTGAACTGCCCCATTCACCAGCATAGGAACAGAGACATGGGCTGGGGGCAACAAACTCTGGCGTCATCTGTGTGTTGTGATTTCCCCTAAACTCTGAACCCCTGAACAGTCACGGACTGTCTTCTGGGACAAGCTGGCACCAGCTACAGTGCAACCAGACCCTCCTCCAGAAGATCAGCATGGGTCCATGAAGCAGAGTCTCTGAAATATAGGGCTTTGAAATCCAGCCACACCTGAGATAAAACATAAGAGTGCTGCCTTGTCTGCCAGGGAGACAGCTTGGACAAAAACAGGTTGAAGGTGGGGATCTGATGGAAGCTGGGGACACAGGAGGGATGATTGCTCATCCATGAGGGCTTCCTGAAGAGTGGTGGGCTCAAGCTCCCCTTTGTGGAGACAAGAGATCAAGGCAAAGCCATTTTCACCCCTAGTCCACTAGCAGGCTGCCCTCAGTGAAAGAAAGACAATGCCACCAAGTGGAAACCAGAGCCACTTACACCAAGCCCTACCCTCCTGCACCCTGAAGGCTCATCTCCACTAGGGAAAGTCCACCTGAGAATCAGAGCAGCAGGCCCCTCCCCCAGACGACCAGGAAAAACCCCTTTCACACACCAAGTCTACTGATCATAGAGTGCTGCAAAGTTTCAGCTCTAGAGGAAACAGGATCTAACTTATTTTGGGTTTTTTGTTTGTTTTTTGGTGTTTTGTTTTTGTTTTTTGGATACAGAAAGAGGAATTATTTTATTTTTTTAATTATTTTTAAATTTTTATCCTTTCTTTTGTTTTTTATATAAAGCTTCTCTCAACAAGCAAACCAAACACACCTAGGATCCGGCTTTATTTATTTTTAATTTTAATCTCAATTTAATTTAATTTAATTTAATTTTATCTTACTTTTCTTTTTTGACCTCCAAAATGATAAGAAGGAGGAATTCACCCCAAAAGAAAGACCAGGAAGAAATGCGGCCAGGGATTTAGTCAATACAGATATAAGATATCTGAACTAGAATTTTAAACAACAATTGTAAGGATACTAGCTGGGCTTGACAAAGCATAGAAGATATTAGAAAATCACTTACTACAGAAAGAAAAGAAACTCTAGTCAGGCTGAAATTAAAAATGCTACAACCAAGATGCAAACCCAAATGAATACCATAACAATGAGGATGGATGAATCAAATGAATGAATCAGTGATATAGAAGATAAAATTATGGAAAATATTGAAGCTGAAAAGAAGAGAGAAACAAAGATAATAGATCACAAAGGTAGACTTAGGGAACTCAGAAATGTATTAAAATGTAGTAACGTTCATATCATATGAGTCCCAGAAGATGTAGAGAGAGATAAAGGGGAAGAACATTTATTTGAGCAAATTACAGCTGAAAGCTTCCCTAATCTGGGGAAGGACACAGACATCAAAATCCAAGAAGCACAGAGAACTCCCATTAAATTCAACAAAAGTTAGCCATCACCAAGGCATATCTTAGTTAAATTCACAAAATACACAGACAAGGAAAGAATCTTGAAAGCAGCAAGGGAAAAATACTCCTTAACCTACGAGGGTAGACATATTGGATTCATAGGACATCTATCCACAGAAACTTGGCAGGCCAGAAGAGGGTGGGAGTATATATAAATGTGCTGAATGAGACAAATATGCACCAAGAATACTTTACCCAGCAAGGCTATCATTCAGAATAGAAGGAAAGATAAAGAGTTACCCAAACAAACAAAAAAATAAAGGAGTTCCTGACCACTAAACCAACCCTGCAAGAAATATTAAAGTGGACTCTTTGTGTGGGGAAAAAAAGATGAAAAGCAACAAAGAATAGAAAGGAACAGAGAACATCAACAGAAACACCAACTTTACAGGTAATACAATGGCACTAAATTCATGCCTTTCAATAACCCTTCAAATGTGCATGGACTAAATGCTCCAATCAAAAGACATAGGATATCATCTATATGCTGCCTACAAGAGACTCATTTTAGACCTAAAGACACCTGCATATGGAAAGTGAGGGATGGAGAACCATCCCTCATACTAATGCATGTCAAAAGAAAGCTAGAGTAGCCATACTTATTATATCAGATAAACTAGATTTTTTAGAACAAAGATTGTAACAAGAGAAGGACATTATATCATAATTAAGGGGTTTATCCATCAAGAACATCTAACAACTGGGCGCCTGGATGGCTCAGTCATTAAGCGTCTGCCTTTGGCTCAGGTCATGATCCTGGGGTCCTGGGATTGAGTCCCACATCGGGCTCCCTGCCCAGCAGGAAGCCTGATTCTCCCTCTCCCACTCCCCCTGCTTGTGTTCCTGCTCTCACTATCTCTGTCTCTGTCAAATAAATAAATAAAATCTTTAAAAAAAGAACATCTAACAACTATAAATATTTATGCCCCCAAATTGGGAGCACCCAAATATATAAAACGATTGATAACGAAGATAAAGAAACTCCAAAACAGTCCAAAACTATGGGATGCAGCAAAGGCAGTCCTAAGAGGGAAGTATATTGTGATACAGGCCTACTTCCTCCTTACAAGAAGCAAGAAAACTCCCAAATACACAACTAACCTTATACCTAGGAGCTAGAAAAGGAAGAGCAAATAAAGCCTAAAGCCAGCAGAAGAAAGGAAATAATAAAGATTAGAGCAGAAAAAATTGGATATAGAAAAAAACAAAACAAAACAGTAGAACAGATCAATGAAACTAAGAGCTGGTTCTTTGAACGAATCAATAAAATTGATAAACCTCTAGCCAGACTTATCAAAAAAGAAAAGACCCAAATAAATAAAATCACAAATGGAAAAGGAGAGATTACAACTAACACCACAGAAATACAAATAATTATGAAAGAATATTATGAAAAGTTATATGCCAACAAACTGGGTAATCTGGAGAAATGAAAAAAATTCCTAGAAACATACAAATTACCAAAACTGAAACAAGAAGAAATAGAAAATTTGAACAGATCCATAACTAGCAAAGAAATTGAATTAGTAATCAAAAATCTCCCAACAAACAAAAGTCCAGGGCTAGATGGCTTCCCAGGGGCATTCTACCAGACATTTATTTTTATTTTTAAAAAAAATTTAAAGATTTTACTTATTTATTTGACAGAGAGTGGGAGAGAGAGTGAGAGAAAGCACAGCAGGGGCAGCAGAGAGAGAGGGAGAAGCAGGCTCCCCACTGAGCAGGGAGCCTGATGCAGGGCTCGATCCCAAGACTCTGGGATCATGACCTGAGCTGAAGGCAGACATATAACTGACTGAACCACTCAGGCACTCCCTACCGATGTTTAAAGAAGAGTTAATACTTATTTTTTTCTCAAACTGCTCCAAAAAATAGAAATGGAAGAGTAACTTCCAAACTCATCCTACCAGGCCAGCATTATCTTGATTGCAAAACCAGAGAAAGACTACTAAAAAGGAGAATTATAGGCCAATATCCCCAGTGAACATGGATGCAAAAATTCTCAACAAAATATTAGCAAATTGAATTCAACAGTACATTAAAAGAATTATTAACCTTGATAAAGTGGGATTTATTACGGTGCTGGTTCAATATTTGCAAATCAATCAATGTGATACATAATAGTAATTAAAGGAAGGATAACAATGATATGATCCTCTCAATAGATACAGAAAAAGCATTTCACAAAGTACGGCATCCATTCTTGATAAAAACCCTCAACAAAGTAGGGATTGATGGAACATATCTCAATATCATAAAGGCCATATACAAAAGACTGACAGCTAATATCATACTCAATGGGGAAACACCTAGAGCCTTTCCCCTACAATCAGGAACAAGATAAAGATGTCCACTCTCACCATTACTCTTTAACATAGTACTGAAAGTCTTAGCCTCAGCAATCACACAACAAAAAGATACAAAAAGCATCCAAATCAGCAAGAAAGAAGTCAAACTCTCATTATTTGCAAATGATATGAAATTCTATGTAGAAAACCTGAAAGACTCCACCAAAAAAATGCTAAAACTGATATATGAATTCAGCAAAGTCACAAGATATAAAATCAATATATAGAAATCTGTTGCATTTCTATACACCAATAACAAAGTAGCAGAAAAAGAAATCAAGGAATTGATCCCATTTGCAGTTCCACCAAAAACAATAAGATATCTAGGAATAAGCCTAACCAAAAGGTAAAAGATCTGTACTCTGAAAACTATAGAACACTTATGAAAGAAATTGAAGATGATACAAAGAAATGGAAAAACATCCCATGCTTATGGATTGGAAGAACAAATATGGTTAAAATGTCTATGCTACCTGAAGCAGTCTGCACAATTAATGCAATCCCTATCAAAATACTACCAGCTTTTTTCATAGAACTGGCACAATCCTAAACTTTGTATGGAACCATGAAAGATCCTAAAAAACAAAACTGGAGGCATCATGATTCCAGATTTCAAGCCATATTACCAAACTATAGTCATCAAAACAGTATGGTACTGGCACAAAAACAGATATATGGATCAATGGAACAGAATAGAAAACCCAGAAATGAATGCACAACTATATGGTCAACTAATCTTCTACAAAGCAGGAAACGATATCCAATGGGGGGAAAAAAAAAGTCTCTTCAACAAATGGTGTTGGTAAAACTAGACAGCAGCATGCAAAAGAATAAAACTGGACCACTTTCTTACACCATACACAAAAGTAAATTCAAAATGGATGAGACCTAAACACAAGACAGGAACCCATTAAAACTGTAGAGGAGAACACAGGCAGCAACCTCTTTGACATTGGCTGTAGCAACTTTTCACTAGACAGTCACCAGAGGGAAGGGAAACAAAGCAAAAATGAGCTATTGGGACTTCATCAAGAGAAAAAGCTTCAACACAGTGAAGGAAACAACAGAACTAAAAGGCAGCCTACAGAATGGGAGAAGATATTTGCAAATGACATATCTGATAACGGTTTGTATCAAAAAATCTATGAAGAACTTATCAAACTCAACACCCCCCAAAAACAAATAATCCAGTTAGGAAATGGGCAGAAGACATAAATAGGCACTTTTCCAAAGAAGACATCCGGATGTCTAACAGACACATTAAGAGATGCTCAACGTCACTCATCATCAGGAAAATACAAATCAAAGCCAAAATGAGATACCACTTCACACCTGTCAGAATGGCTAAAATTAACAACACCAGAAACAATAGGTGTTGGGTGAGGATATGGAGAAAGAGGAACCCTTTTATGCTGTTAATTGGAATGCAAACTGGTGCAGCCGCTCTGGAGAACAGTATGGAGGTTCCTCAAAAAGTTAAAAATAAAAGCACCCTACAATCCAGCAATTGCACTAATAAGTATTTACCCAACGGATACAAACACACAGATTCAAAGGGGTACATGCACCCCAATGTTTATAGCAGCATTATCAACAATAGCCAAAATATGGAAAGAGCCCTAATGTTCATCAACTGATGAATGGATAAAGAAGAAGTGGTATATATATACACAATGGAATATTACTAACCCATCAAAAATAATGATGTCTTGTCATTTGAAATTACATGATGGAGCTAGAGTGTATTCCGCTAAGCGAAATAAATCGGTCCGAAAGACAAATACCATATGATTTGACTCACATGTGGAATTTAAGAAACAAAACAGATGAACATAGGGGAAGGAAGAAAAAAAAGAAAAAGAGAGAGAGAGAGAGAAACAAACCGTAAGAGACTCTTAACGGTAGAGAACAACTGAAGGTTGATGGAGGGAGGGTGGGGGGGGATGGGCTGGATGTGTGATGGGTATTAAGGAAGGCACTTTTTGTAATGAGCACTGGGTGTTACATGTATAAGTGATGAATCACTGAATTCTACTCCTGAAACCAATATTGCACTGTATGTTAACTAACTCAAATTTAAATAAAAATTAAATAAGAAATCTGCATGTTTAAGCATTGTAAATATTGCTAAGAAGATTTTAGAAAAAACAAACAACAACAAAAAGAAATAAATTAGCTGAAAGGCTTGAACTGAGAAGACAAAGATAAGAAGGAAGGAAGAGGGGTGCCTGGGTGGCTCAGTCAGTTAAGCGTCTGCCTTCAGCTCAGGTCATGATCCCAGGGTCCTGGAATTGAGTCCCACATCAGGCTCCTTGCTCACTGGGGAGTCTGCTTCTCCCTCTGTCTGCCACTCTCCCCGCTTGTGCTCTCTCTCTCTGACAAATAAATAAATAAAATCTTAAAAAAAAAAAGGAAGAAGAAAAGGGTAAACAAATTGTGTCATGGTTTCACTTTTATAAATATCTTGAATCCTATTGCATGCCTTGTTCCTAACACTGGAAACATGCAGAGGAAGTTTAAAAACACTAGTTACTCTTTCTCTTCATCCATTCTTTCTTCCAGGGCTGAGTATTTTGCTTTTTCTGGCTTCCGACATTATTCTGACTCATACCCTTTTTAGCTATTCCTTTCCCCTGGAAATGTTCTTTTGGTTGGCATTTCAGGATTTCAAAATTCTTAAGTGATCTGAAGTTTACTCTAAGGATACATTTCTTTCTCCAGACTCTTTTGTGAAATGAGATCACTACAGCCATGTAACTGGATTTGCTTTATCACTCAATCAATACTTCTTTCAGAGAGAGATGGCAGGCGGAATCTCAGGGAAAGCAGTGGCTGTAAGGGAAAATGAGTTTGAACAGAAATGGGGGCAACAAGGGCATAGAGGAGAATTCTTTTCAAAGTAATATAGAGAAATAAAGTTTTACAGGATGAGAATCATTGCCTGCAAAAATTTCTTATAGCTCTTTTCTTTCTTTTTACTCTGTGTGTCTTTCTAGCATCTAAGCCCTGGCTCTTTCCCACCCATTCATTCTTTTACTTTATTTTATTGTTTTATTGAATAGACCATTGATTCCACATTGATTCCACCTGTCTTAGTTCCTCTTTCCTAAGTCAATTCTTAAAAATTAATAGAAGCCAGGAATTCAATTAAATAAAATGTTCTTAATAAATATATATTTACATGAGAGTTCCAAATACATAAATGGTTTCATGCAATTTTTACAACAATCCTGATTGCTGTTAATAAATGTATAATTAGATCTATTATATAAGAAGGAAAACAGAGACACTGAGAAACTAAGTAACTTACAAAAGTCAAAAATCTTAAATGAAAGAGAAGCAAGATATAAATTAAGACTCCTAAATGCAAAGTTTTTGACAGTCATTAATTTCTTTAAGTTTGTGGCATTCTTGTGCTTTCTTCTAAAAATGCAAGCAAAATAAAATAGATACCAATAGTTACTGCATAAAAAATATTTTTGTTTCTCATTATATCTATTTCATTGTGTTCCAAATAATTTTTTACATCCAAAATACAGTAGTATTTCCTTCAAAACAGTCACAATCTCATTATTTTATTTTATTATTTTATTTTATTGCTTAAAATAGTAGCCTCTCCCACACTTAACTTCAAATAGAAAATATGTATAGATGTATAATTTAAGGTGAGATTCTTTAAAAAGAAAGACCAAACATCCTTGAGAATATAATGCTAAGTGAAATAGGCCAGACACAGGCTTGTACTGCCTAATTCCACTTGCATGAGGTTTCTGAAATAGTCAAAGTCATAAAATAAAAAACTGAAATTGTGGTTACCAGAGGCTGGGACAAGGGGAGGGAGGAGAAAATGGGAAGTTATTACTCAACACGTACAGATTTTTTATTAAGAAAGATAAATAAGCTCTAGAGATCTGCTGTACAACATTGTATCTATAGCCAGTGATAATGCTTGTATGCTTAAAATTTTGTTAAGTGGATAGATTTCATTTTAAATGTGCTTCTCACAATAAAATTTTAATCAGATAGATAGATAATACATATATATTTACATATATATATCTTTAAAAATAAGTAACTGAATAAAGACCAAACAAGAACTACAACAAAAGTAAAAATTAAGAAAAATGAAAGATCCATCTTCTTTTTAATTTAATACTATGTGAGTTTGGAATTTTGAAATAGTTTGTGTTTTTTAAATTTGTTTTAAAGGATGAAAATATATGGTTATATATAATGTACATAATATATAATACAATTATATATAAATTGAAATATTTTAATTTATTTTAATTTATATGATTCATTCATTCTTCAAATTAATTTTTGAAGTAAAAGCAAAATCAATTCTGCATTATTTTTCATTATTTGATATTTTATAAAGATAATAAATTTCTGCTATAAATGAGTTTTATAATCTGTAATGAAAGTTGGAATGATCAGGCATTTGAAAGCAAGATCATTTAGGTTAAAACAAGACCTAACAGAAATGCTACCAAAAAGCCAAATATTATTACAATAGTTTTAATGATATACATATCTGCTTTTAATTTAATTGGTTCTCTTTATGTATCAGCTGAAAAAGTATTTTTTCTGTAAAATTTTACACAAAATGTTAATTAGTCATTTATATGTGAAGAGCTTAGTAAAAATGTATTCATAGGCATAAATTTTTATATTTTTTATTTTAAAGTTTATTAGTATAGAGAAATTCTTTCTTACATTACAGTAAACTGAATCTAAAAATATATCCTTATATTTGAAAATATTTTACATTTATCCATTTTGTAAATAATCACATATCCTGAAAAGAAACACTTATTCTAATTTTTAAAAAAGTTTACACCTACATGTATCCCTGAACATGATTTTAATAACAGCTTGGCTGTTACAGGAAATTATAAGCATATTTTAATTAATTGTATATAGAAGTTATCGTGTGTAAGTACATATTATCAATTAATAATTGATATTTAAAACTGAAGTAAACTTTGCTGGATACTTTTTCAATCTGATAAATAAAAAATCATATGATCGTCTAACCAGGCACAAGGGTAACATTTCATTTTACCATTTTCTCTGCAATACAAGGCATGCCCTGCCTTCTTGGTTTCTAATATTTATAAATATTTTTGCACTATTTCAAAAAATAAATTTACCTTTAGGCTTGTAATGCTTTTTTATTAAGACTATCTTTTTTTAAAGTAGTTTTAGGTTTGCAGCCAAATTTAGGAAAAGGTAGAGTTTCCCATATACCTCCTACCCCAACACATGCATAGTCTCCCCATTATCAGCATCAGTTACCAGAATAGTACATGTTTTACAATTGATAAGCTATATTGACACATCATAATCACCCAAAATCCATAGTTTACCTTTAGGTCTACTCTTGGTGTTACACATTCTATGGATCTGGGCAAATATACAATGGCCTGTGTCCATCATTATAGCAGCACTGTCCTAAAAATCCTCTGTGCTCTGCCTATTCATCCCTCCTCCTCCCCAATGCTTGCCAACCACTGATCTTTTTACTGTCTCCATAGTTTTGCCTTTTCCTGAATGTCATATTGTTGTAATCATACAGTACATAGCCTTTTCAGCGTGGCTTCTTATATCTAGTATTATGCATTTAAGATTTATCCATGTCTTTTCATGGCCTGATAGCTCTTATTTATTTATTTGTTTGTTTGTTTGTTTGTTTATTACTTTTTTGGTGCTAAATAATATCCTATTCTCTGGACCTACCATAGTTTATTTATCATTTCATCTACTGAAGGACATTTTGATTGCTTCCAAGTTTTGGCAATTATGAACAAAGCTACTATTAACATACATGTGCAGGTTTTGTTTGGAGATAACTTTTCAACTTGTTTGGGTGCATATCAAAGAGCGTGATCTCTCAATCATATGACAAGAGCATGTTCAGTTTTTACTTCTAATAGTTTTTTGGTGGAATATATTTAGGGTTTTTTGCACCAAAATAAATGAACAAATAAGGAATAAACTTAAGGGGCACCTGGGTGGCTCAGATGGTTAAGCGTCTGCGTTCGGCTCAGGTCATGATCCCAGGGTCCTGGGATCGAGCCCTGCATTGGGCTCCCTGCTCAGCAGGAAGCCTGCTTCTCCCTCTTCTTCTCCCCCTGCTTGTGTTTCCTCTCTCGCTGTGTCTCTCTCTGTCAAATAAATAAAATCTTTAAAATAAATTAAAAAACTTCTTAGTGTTTGTTTGTATTTTTTTGTTTATATATGTAAAATTATGCCTTTGAGCTATGCAATCATATATATACACATGAGTTTTTAAATGATAGCTAATTGCCTGTCTAATGCAGTCATTCTCCTTTTATTGACTTCTTTCTACATCTGTTGACTGTGGCAATGTTCAGGCCTAATGTGTGTGTGTGTGTATATATATATATATATATATATATATATATATATATATATAGCAATGTACAGACCAGATATATATATATATATATATATATATATATATATATATACACACATTTAATTGGTTCTCTTTATGTATCAGCTGAAAAAGTATTTTTTCTGTAAAATTTTACACAAAATGTTAATTAGTCACTTATAGTTGAAGAGCTTAGTGTATATATATATATATATATATATATATATATATATATATATATATATATATATATATATATCTCCCAGAAATTTTTCAAGCTAGAGTGACCAGGAAACAGAGTTCTGACATCATATGAAGAAGTTGTGGGAAGGACTAACATAAAAGTTCTAAAAGGATGATCAGACTCAACAGCATTTTGTAGCCTGATATGCCAGGGAAGCCTGGTTCCAGGAAGATATCACACCAGTCCTGTCAGGCATCCCCCAGACATCTTTTACATGAAGAGAGAAAAAGTAAACATACAAAAAATAAAACCCTGCCATTTTTTACCTAACTCACTCTTATTTAATTTTATTGGCACATGAAATGAACAAAATCTTTAATATATGCCCAGAAGACAGGCAAACACACACACAAACACACATCACATGCTTGAGAAAGAATAATTAGAGTCCAGCTTGGGATCCCTAATTATTTACCTAGGAGGAGTATGTACTATTGACAACATAGTTCCCCTTTATTAGTCCAGGACACCCATCCTCCAGCTCCTTGTTGTGACTGATAGCTAATGAAATCTCACAGGTGTACCCTTCACCAGAAAAGTTACTAACTCCTACTGATTTACAATTAACTAAGACCTGTCTTGTCCAGGAGATTATGCTGATGTGTGTGTGTGTGTATGTGTGTGTCTTACCAAAGCATCCAAAGTACTTTCCACTGCCTCTAATCAAGTTTAAATACATTATGTTATCAAGATAGAAGACCAATGTGATGTTCTGCAGAATATCCAAGTGTTGTAGGTCTGGTATAATATTAACCATAAAAATACTAAGGGACCTGACACAGATATGATTACTTTAGGGGTTTTAATATTTTTGTCGCACACTGGGATATCCCTTGCAAAGTTAAACACAAGATAGGACAATTTGTACTTACTACTACTTAGAAGAAAACACAACACATGGTACACTTTTTTGAGGTTTACAGACAGTATATTTAATGCTTGGAAGAAAGCTCTGAAACTAATAATCCATTTAAAAGTTTGCATGGAAAATTGCTTATTTTGAATGTGGCCCTGAGCATTAAGGTCTTTGCTGCAAGTCAACACTACAGTGCAAACAGCCTTGCCACTTGAGTCATGTGAATAAATTAATCCCATGGTATTAGAGGCATCCGTGCTAAGAAGTGAAGCTGGTAAAATCAGTTAACAAGGCCTAACAAGAGATTTGCACACTGATCCTTAGAGTTAGGACAAGAACCTAACACTTTCAGCATGTGCATATAATTATACATCATTTGGAAAGCACCTCTCATATGTTACTGGTCCCTCCTAGAAATTTTACATCAATTTACCACCAACCCAGGACTGACAACTAAGTCTAAGTTCAGGTGAGCCCAGAAGGCATTCATTGTAGAATAGAAGTGGTCAATCTAAAACTCAGCTTAGGGGGTCCTGAGAGCTCATGTAAGCTGCAAACAGATGAACAAGCTCCCATGTCATCTTCCATGCTTTTTTGTCAAATGACAAAAGTCTATGGCCTTATTGATATTTTCTATACCTAGCTGATGGAGAAAGAAAAAGACCAAAGTTACTACATGGATGGATTAGCTTGGTAGGTATGTGCACATCACAGACTGCTTGTGCGCTATAGTCCTAAGCAAGCTTGTTACTGAAAGACAATGGTGATTCCACTTCCACAAGAAGATGCACTACAACTATCACTAGACTTCAAGCTATACCTTCTGCCTGGTGACTTTGGGCTCTTTGTGGCAATTGATCATTAGGTGCAGAAGGAAGTCACCATACTAGTAAAGGCAGTTAACTGATCATCATGAAACCTGCTATTCCAAAGGAAGGACAAATCAGAATGTACTTGGTAATCAGGAGATCCTCTGGTTATTTCTTGGTGTTCCTCTGTGTAGTTTTAACTGTAAATGAGTCAGTAAAGAGATACAACCTGATAAATATCCAGTAACTAGGTCTCAGAACGTTTAGGGATCAGAGTCCCAACCAGACAACCACACAGCCCTGTAGAAGTGCTTATTAAGGGTAAGAGGAGCCTTGATTGGGTAACAAAAGAAGTCGATGATTATCATTTGCATCCTTAAACCAACTGTAGCAGTGTGTTGCCATTCACAGCACTCTCTTCTATTGTAAATTTTCCTAGAAATTGTGATCCAACCATTGGTTTAGATGCAATGAATCAAATATGAGAATTAAGGAGATCTGAGTAGTACAGTGAGTAGACCATGGTGGAGACTAATGGTATCCCATTTGGATACCTTTTACTAGGACAGTGTATCCCAGCTGCCTTGAGAGTTAGCTTTTAATGGTTCACAGCTTCCTCTTCTTTCAAAGATTTACTGTTATCCAAATATAGGTAATGCTCACTGCAGGGGGAAACCTACAGTCAGTCATTGGTTGACAGGGATCCTTAAGTCCATCTTCTTGCCTCAAGCTAAAACCAATTTGTGGGATCATTCATGCTCTGGAATGTCTCATGGAAAATCAGACATCTTGCAAAATTTCCAGCTTTATCTCATTCCTGATTAGTTCAAACTCCTGCCCTATTCTGCTCATTTCATTCCTTTTTTCCTAAGATTAATAGAGAATTCCTTCAACAAACCATGTGCTCCTAAGTCCCTGTGTTAAACTTTGCTTCCAGGGAAGCTTACCTGGACATTGTGACCATGAGCTATTACATTAGAACCACAGATTTTCAGCTTTCTCAATTACAATCCATTAAAGATATCTGTTCCTGCCATTGCATTATAGATATACAGTCCTACAGAATCTGTCACTCTATAATTCTTAATATCTTGTTTTCAATCAACTGAGTAGTTTAATGATGCAGTAATGGTGTCTTATATATTTTATTGTATCACATGGTATGATTTTCAAATGCTGGAAAGAGAGATAATTTGCTCGGCCCTAATATAGAATTATATTCTGGCCCTTTTCCACCTGTATCTCTTACCATTGGTAAAGGCATTTATAGGACCAAGCGTTCTTATACACCTGATCTTATGTTACTTCTGTAGACTATGGTTCAGTTCTCAGGACATTGGACTTCTTCTTTTTTTTTTTTTTTTTAATGTTGACAGTTATGTATTTGACAATTTTTATCCTTGTTTTTTTAAATTTTATTTTATTATGTTATGTTAATCACCATACATAACATCATTAGTTTTTGATGTAGTGTTCCATGGTTCATTGTTTGCGAATAACACCCAGTGCTCCATTCAATATGTGCCCTCTTTAATATCCATCACCAGGCTAACCCCTCCCCCCACCGAACCCTCAGTTTGTTTCTCAGAGTCCATAGTCTCTTATGGTTCATCTCCCCCTCTGATTTTCCCCCCTTCATTTTTCACTTCCTACTATCTTCTTCTTCTTCTTTTTTTTTTTTTTTAACATATAACGTATTATTTCTTTCAGAGGTACAGGTCTGTGATTCATCAGTCTTACATAATTCACAGCACTCACCACAGCACATATCCTCCCCAATGCCCATCACCCAGCCACTCCATCCCTCCCACCCCCCACCACTCCAGCAACCCTCAGTTTGTTTCCTGAGATTAAGAATTCCTCATATTAGTGAGATCATATGATACATGTCTTTCTCTGACTGACTTATTTCGCTTAGCATAATACCCTCTAGCTCCATCCATGTCGTCGCAAATGGCAAGATTTTGTTTTTTGATGGCTGCATAATATTCCATTGTATATATATACACCACATCTTCTTTATCCATTCATCTGTTGATGGACATCTTGGCTCTTTCCATAGTTTAGCTACTGTGGACATTGCTGCTATAAACATTGTGGTGCACGTAGCCCTTCGGATCACTACATTTGTATATTTGGGGTAAATACCCAGTAGTGCAATTGCTGGATCATAGGGTAGCTCTATTTTCAACTTTTTGAGGAACCTCCATACTGTTTTCCAGAGTAACTGTACCAGTTTGCATTCCCACCAACAGTGTAGGAGGGTTCCCCTTTCTCTGCATCCCCGCCAACATCTGTTGTTTCCTCACTTGTTAATTTTAGCCGTTCTGACTGGTGTGAGGTGGTATCTCATTGAGGTTTTGATTTGGATTTCCCTGATGCTGAGTGATGTTGAGCACTTTTTCATGTGTCTGTTGGCCAGTTGGATGTCTTCTTTGGAAAAATGTCTGTTCATGTCTTCTGCCCATTTCTTGATTGAATTATTTGTTCTTTGGGTGTTGAGTTTGATAAGTTCTTTATAGATTTTGGATACTAGCCCTTTATCTGATACAGCATTTGCAAATATCTTCTCCCATTCTGTCGGTTGTCTTTTGGTTTTGTTGACTGTTTCCTTTGCTGTACAAAAGCTTTTTATCTTCATGAAGTCCCAATAGTTTATTTTTGCCCTTGTTTCCCTTGCCTTTGGCGATGTTTCTAGGAAGAAGTAGCTGTGGCTGAGGTCGAAGAGGTTGCTGCCTGTGTTCTCCTTTAGGATTTTGATGAACTCCTGTCTCACATTTAGGTCTTTCAACCATTTTTGAGTCTATTTTTGTGTGTGGTGTAAGGAAATGGCCCAGTTTCATTCTTCTGCATGTGGCTGTCCAATTTTCCCAACACCATTTGTTGAAGAGACTGTCTTTTTTCCACTGGACATTCTTTCCTGCTTTGTTGAAGATTAGTTGACCATAGAGTTGAGGGTCCACTTCTGGGCTCTCTATTCTTCTTAACACTACACTGAGCTGATGTATGGCTGGAGTTGACTTTGTCCTAAGCTATGTTGTTCTGAGGAAGGATCATGTTACTGGTGGGTTCATCCCTAGGCCTGAGAGAAGGTCATGCAGCTGCTATTTTGGAAAGTGCTAGAATACGTGTTTGGGGATATCCAAAAAGGTGTGCTCAAGGCTCCTTTTTGTACAGTATAGAGTTAGAGGCTCTGGGGCTTGGGCTGCTGACTCTCCTCATACCATCATATTCCAAGACAATTTTTAAAAGTGAGAATTAAACACTCATACCTGACTTTTAAAGTGACTATAAAGATATATTTTCAAAGTTGGGGAATTAAACATTATTTAGTGTCTTATCTTGCTTATATATTTTAATTATTTAACAAATATATGTGGATCTTAAACTCTTGCAAATGTTGGGTTGGACTTAGTATTGCATTCATTACTTTAGATCTTAATTTCTATAGTTGAATCCAAGTAACATCTTTGTATACTGTACAGTATTACAATATGTCCAAGCATTTCCCATGCAGTCTTTTCCCTTTGTTCATGTTCTTCATCTAAACTTTTTTTGTTTTTTGAAAAACTTACATGCCCAATTGTAAATTACACATTAACTCATCTTTTCTACAAATGAACTTCATTTTGTTCTATACTATCCCTTCTACTAACCTCATCATGTCTGTTTGTATTATTTCTCTGTTTTTGATATAGTTTGTAACACCTCTCTATTTTGTATCATAGGAGAACCTTATTAATATTCCATTTACTTGCTCTTCTAAAATTCTTAATTAAAATGCTAAACAGGATATTAAATCAGATGGAGGCAAAGAATGACCTCTGTGACAGACCATAAGACAACTTCCTCAATATAATGCATTGCTATTTATCATGTTTCTTGATATATTACTTCAGATAGTTATCTGTAACTGTGGTATCAATTGAATTTTTTTTTAATAGAGTTCTGTTTGAAAACTTTACTTATGGCTCTTAAGGTCATTTTTACAAACTGTAAGAAATAAAATTCTCCAATTTTATAAAAATCATTAATTAAAATATTGTATGGTGAATACTTGTCTTAATCAGGATTCTATTTAATAAATGTTCTGTTCTTAAAAACACTACCATGAGCCATAATTAATATAGAAAACATAGACTTTTGGTTTAGTGTGAGTGGAATAGTTGGCTCAACATATGTCTGTAATGTTCATTGTTTCTTTGTAAGCTCACTTTATCAAGACTGAGATTTCTACTCCACAACAAGAGATTTAGTCAACATTAAAAGTGGCTGAACAAAACTCATTCACTAAGTCAGGATAAACTTGGAAGATTATGATAATATTTCCAATATAATGTAGAAAACAGTAAAAAACATTCCAAAACAGTAAAAAAATGAGAATGGATTTATATATTCATATAAGAATTGACTTGAAGCACTCACTCCACTGAATAAAATATGTTGAAGCATATCATTCTCCTTGTTTAAAAATACCTCAATTAGGTATTCTGTTTTTCCAGTAAAGCCATAAAGTAGAGATTAGGGGTGTCATATTTTCTAGTGTTATAGTTTTCATTTAAATGTAATTTGGGAATCACTAAATTCTATACCTGAAACCAATTTTACCATATATGTTAACTAACTAGAATTTAAATTAAAAAATTGAAATAAGGGTGCCTGGGTGGCTCAGTTGGTTAAGCATCTGTCTGTGGCTCAGTTCATGATCCCAGGACCCTGGGATCGTGCCCTACATCGTTTCTCCCTCTCCTTCTGCTGCTCCTCCTGCTTGTGCTCTCTCTCTCTCTCTGTCAAATAAATAAGTAAATAAAGTCTTTAAAAAAATTGAAATAAAAAAAGAAAACAAAGTTGGATTTAAAAAATAAAATAAAATAAACATAATTTGGGCCATGGGGTAACTACAAACCATTTTTTAACTATTTCATTGTATATTGCTCTTTTAATATTTCTAAAATATACCAGTTAAAGTTTTAACGTGTACAAAATACATTTAAAGGGACAGGAATGAGGATAAAAAATGCTGTAAAATACCCTATAAGAGTCAACATCTGGAAACATTTATTCAAAAACGTTTGAATAATTGCAAATTATAATCATATAATCAAAATGACTGTAATTAAATCAAGTTTTAAGTAAACCATTAAACCTATAGAATTTGAATAACTATAGACTATAGGACAAATATTTTAGGTCATAAATATTGCGGAATATGAATATACATCTTTCCAAAGGTTATGCCTAATATGGAATACCATTAACACATTCTCCAGTTTCCTAATACGTAATTTATTCAACATACAGTCATTGAAAATCCATGATACATGAGGTTTTTTATAATGAGGAACAATAGTGAATAATAAGGATGATATTCCTGCCCCCATAAGGACTGAGATGGCGAAAGGCAGAACGTGAGAGATGGCAGAATGTGAGAGTGTTGGAAATATAAGAAACATAATTCCCAGGACATGATTTAGGGACTGAGGAAAGTTGCCTTTTTAAGAGAATTATGGAAACAAATAATTCATGACTTTCACCAAACTTTTGGACTTTAAGGAGTTGCAAGGGTGTATCTTAAAATGAATGTATCCACTCATTTATGAAGAGTTTCAAACTGGACACCCAGAACAGAGGAAGAGCCTCTGGAACTCTATTGTGATTCATACTGAAAGTAATTCAGCATTTGGCATAGAGCAAATAACTAATTTGAATTATTTTACACATTTAAGTTGTGAAAGGTTATTTTACACAATGAAAAGTGGGCATTATAATAATGACTATAATGATAATTAGACCTATGTTGAAGTGTAGGTTAGGATACTTTCTTCCCTATGTCTATCATTATGTTGTGATAATATTGTCTATATTTATAGTATTTTTTCCTCTGTGTTTAACTATTACAAATATAAATCATATTTTTACCTCATCTTAACTCTAATAAGTGTCTTCATTCAGTGAATAGTACATATAAAAATAAATGTGTGAAAATAAATAAACTGAAAGTAGCTATCACAACAAAAAGAAGCAGAAATTCAGTAACAATGTAAGATATAGCCTAAAATTATCCCTGAGCTTCCAATCTTTAAATTCTTGATATACAAATCTTTTGCCACAAGAATAAGAAGTTATATAACAATAATTTGTAATTTTGTGTGTCAAAAGTGGAGACTTAAGAAAAGTTAGATATCTACATTTTAAACTTACTGAATCCAAAAAACTTTGCCAACCTCATTAAATTCCTTCAGTCAGGTGCCTAATTAAAGTCACAGATATTCTGTCCAGGGCTTCAGAGTCTGCCAGTTATTCCTCGAAGTAGATGAGTCAGTTGTTGAATTATAGATTTCTGCTATGGAAAATTATTATATTAGTAGTAGTTATATACTTATTGACTTTATGTCCAAATGGAAAAACAGAAGGGTATTATACATATTAAAGTATAGTGGAAGAAACTATAAAGAGCTTGACCATCCTTTTTTAAAACCATTATTTACTTCATCTTTTTATCATGTGAATATAGCAATCATAGACTGTATCATGCACCTAAATGTCAATTTAACCTTCAGGCTCCACAAATTTCATTCATATTAAGCTACATCTCATAAGTGCAGAATGTCACAGGGTCTAAATGCATGCACTGGATCTTTAGTTATAATCACCCTGCTGTTAGATTAAAAAAAAAAAAAGTTAATATTGCAGTGTTTATATTCTGGATGCCCAGGGTATAAATAAGCTTTATTTCTTAGACGAGTCACTTAAAAATGAGTTTTTTCAGGGAATACTGTGTGAGTCTATGAAAAAAGTGTGAAAAAAGTGTGTGGAATGGAATCAGGGTATGGAAAGATCAAAATGAAAGTTCACACTAAATGATGCCTCTTCTCATTCAAGTAAATGTCAGCTATCAGTTTCAGAACACCATCCTGATTTTTAAGAATAAAGCCATGAATACAGTGGGTAATATGAAAATAAAGATTATAAAACTTTGGGAATTAATAAAATTCTTCATTGAAGAAAAGAGGGTGATTATATTTTGCCCCTAGAACATAGGTCATTTTCAGAGGCTATCTTTGGAAATGTAGCCCTTTTAGTGTGGCATTTCACTCTGTAATATTAAAAAGCAATTTTTATAGGCTGGTTTTCTTTAGCTAAAGTCACGTGGAAAGTAGAAATAGTTCTACAAATAAATTCAGAGAAAAAAAATACTTTTTTACATCTTTACTTTTGTGATAGCCACCCAAAGATTTTTATTGATCTAAACCCCAGGAGCAATTTGATGGTCCCTGATCAGAGAAGCACAACTGAAAAAACTAATAAAAAGGACTACTAAGCTACACTTTAGTCCCATCTCACATGATGTACATCAGTTGCACTCTTTGTAGAATCACTGATATTTTAGATCATTTTAGTCTAATAAAAGAGTTGCTTTATGACTCAATTATTAAGTAAAATATTTTTTACTTTATTACTTTAAGCAAATAATGACAAAACAAAGCAAACTTGACAATTTTACTTCATAATCAAGGGTTATCACCAAAACCCATAAGCTTTATAAATAAAATTCCCAGAGTAATGTTTTCATTAGAAGACATTGGCCTCTGAAGTAAATACAGTTTATTTTTTAAAAATATTTATTTATTTATTTATTTATTTATTTATTTATTTATTTATTTGAAAGAGAGAGAGAAAGAGAAAGAGTGCAGGGAAGGAGGGAGGGAACAGAGAGAGAGAGAGAGAGAGAGAGAGAGGGAGAGAGAATCCCAAGTAGCCTGCCTTCAGAATGAGGAGCCAGATGCTGGGCTCTATTTCATGACCTTGAGATCATGACCTGAGCCAAAATCAAGAGTCACACACTTAACCAACTGAGCCACCCAGGCACCCCTGGAGTAAATATAGTTAAAAAAAATCTTAAAAATGTCATTGCTTTAAGTTTCAACTTAATTTAATATAAAATTTAATATAATTTCAAAAGAGGATGTGATAGTTTATTACAGTTAAGCAACATGGTCCTACATGGAACCAAGTTGTACATAACAGTTCCTGACTAATACTATCAACTAAGATACTAATGAATGTTAGTATCAATATCCCAACTCCAAATGGTTTGAGTAGTTAGACCTTCATTAGCTCACTTCAAAATCTGAAGGTCTATTTGGAGAGGTTAATTCGGTGGCATATAAAAGTCATCCACTACACAGGAGTTTTTCATCCTCTATCCTTTCTTCCTCAGCAGCTTGACTTTTGTCCCAAAGTGGAAAATTTTCCTAGAGATCTCCCTAAAGATTTCCATTTTGTGTCCTTTGGTCAGAATGGCAGTAAATGCTCATACCTGAATGAATCTCTAGCACTGGGAAAAGAATGACCATGATTATTTTAACCTAATGATAATTGATCCCTACCCCTGGGGAGGATGGAGTGAAGGATGTGGACAAACAGGGATGGGGGGAGGGGAGGTGGCTCTCTGTGAAAGAAAGGAAACAAATATTAAGCATATAACCAAGTGTATTTTTCACACTAACAATACTGGAAACAGTTGGCTTATTAGGAAGAACTTTGTGAATCAATATACTGATTCCACCTTCCCACCCAAGGGAAAAGAGAGAATTATTCAAAATGAGGAGATTATATATATTTCCCCCTGAAGAGATAGCCTAACATTGATTTTTTTAAAGCTAGTTGGTCCCAGAAAGTAGGGCAGTATTTGAAGATATTTTTAATAATATTCTGTCTGTCATGAATTTGAAATAAACAGTACTAAAATATATTTGAGTGATTTGAACAGTGCTGACATGCCTCCTACGTTTTACTTTAAATCATGACTATTAATTTTTAACCTCTGATTTTAATCCTTTAAGAAAAACACTTTATATTTACATTGCATATTCAATTTAGGGAACAAGAAGCAGTCCATAAATTGATTTACTAACTATAGACCATGTTCTGCACTCAATTATTCACCATTATATTCCTCTTTAGAGTCTTAGGACAAAAAATGTAATTTCTCCCAATACTGAAATAAATTCAGTCATGTCTGCTGGGCTATTTGGAAGCTATTCAATTGTATAAATTAACACTCAGTAACAGCTTAGAATTGCTCCTAAACATTTTAAATGTAGAAGCACATCAAAAGTCTCTTGCTGATATCTAACTGGGGAGAAAGTAAGAGAAGAAAGTGGAAGAGGGGAGGAAAGGGTAGGACAGAGGAAGAAAAAAAACAAGAAGTGTCTTAAGAAAAGTAAAAAATAACTTTAATCAGTTTTTAAAAGTTCAGGAAAGTTAAATTAACTGCTTTATTTAGAAAAAAAATCAAGTATGTCATTTTTCTTGTGAAATTAAGCTAATTACAGAGCCCCAACATGTATATTTGAAAAAGATTATCAAATTTTGAATTAGAAACACATATCCATTACTGTAATAACATGATCCTCATCTTTATTCAAGTAATTTCCTATACTTTTTATGTGAGCAATAAATTCTAATACACTGCAGTCTCTGAGATTGAAATAGGATCCAATAGTGTTTGAATTAAATCCGAAACAAAATCAAATATTACCTCTTAGATTTAACCACACAGATAGGATTTTAAGAAGAGTCAGGTGAGGTAGTGAAAAGATTCAGATGTTCACAGCACACAGAATTTGGTTTAAATATATGGTTTGCTACATTAAAAAAATATTTTTCTTTGTTTAACAAATCTAAATTTCATTCATTTATCTACAAAATAGCAATAATAAAACCCAGCTTTGTTAAGTCATCTAGAAATAGATAAGTATGTGTATGTTTGTGTATATGTATCTGTATGTGTATGAGGCTGAATTTGTGTTTCTTGTATAAATAGAAGTTTGTACATATAGAAATAAGCACAAAATTTTAATTCAAAATGTTATTTTGTTTTATTTTTTTAAAGATTTTATTTATTTACTTGAGAGAGAGAGACAGAGCATGAGCATGAGCAGGGGGGAGGAGGCAGAGGGAGAAGCAGACTCCCTGCTGAGTAGGGAGCCCAATGCAGGGCTTGATCCCAGGACCCTGGGATCATGACCTGAGCCAAATGCAGATGCTTAACTGACTGAGCCATCCAGGTGCCCCAAAATGTTATTTTAAAATTCAAATTGGCTATTTATTTCAAATTGGTAATTTATATTAATCAGTGCCTTAATATTTCAGGCTCTTTTCAATTGTCAATTATACCTAATAATTTTATAAAGCCTTTTACAGAATATAAAAAGTGAATTTAGAATTTATCTTAAGCATAACTAATGTTATCTGGAATTTGCTGCATACATACATACAAAAAAAGTTAATATTCAAGAAGTACAAACTGGAAAACAAGTAGCTTATTTTTTTAAGGTTTTATTTATTATTTGACAGACAGAGAGAGAGCACAAGCAGGGAGAGCAGGAGAGGGAGAAGCAGCCTCCCCAAAGTGGGGCTCTATCCTAGGACCCTGGGATCATGACCTGAGCTGAAGGCAAACACTTAACTGACTGAGCCCCCCAGGCGCCCATGGGAAACAAGTAATTTATTTTTTTTTTAAGATTTATTTATTTATTTATTTATTTATTTATTTATTTGACAGAGAGAGACACAGCGAGAGAGGGAACAAGCAGGGGGAGTGGGAGAGGGAGAAGCAGGCCTCCCGCCGAGCAGGGAGCCCGATGCGGGGCTCGATCCCAGGACCCTGGGATCATGACCTGAGCCGAAGGCAGACGCTTAACGACTGAGCCACCCAGGCACCGCGGGAAACAAGTAATTTAAAATGATAAACTATATTACATAGTTCTAGTTTATGTGGATGTAAAAACATCAATTATTTTTAACCTACATAGTTTCTAAAATGGTTAGGTATATATAATTAGGAAAATCTAAGAAGCTTGATGTATATTGATTTAGTATTTATATTCAGTTAGGATATATATATGAAAATAATAAGATCAAAACCATGCTAGACACTTACAATATGTGTGAGAATTTGTAAGCATTATTTCTGAATTTAGATAGCATTAAATTGATTGGCTACTAAATATAAATATCTGCCTTTGAAAATATTTTTTAAAAAATATTAGTTAAAACCTAGACAACATGTTTCATAGCTGTAATTTTCCAGGCAACATGTACAATATAGCATAAATTCTTTATTGATGATCTTAAACAGCCCTGTTTTGTAATTCAGGTAATTTAAGTGGAAAACAAACACTGACTCAATATCTTTTCATTAATATGGTGGGCATAATGATCAACATTGAACTACCGAATAACTTTTTGTTGCTTGATTGCTATGCTGCTATACGCAAAAGCCCACCTCTGAATTTCGTGCTTAGGTATCTCGTTCACGCTTATTATTTATAAGTATGGTAAACACATGCATAAGCTCTGAATTTATTCTTATACTGTTGGTCAATTTGAAGCAACTAACTCCTGTGGAGAATGATTCTCGTGGTGAATTGTATAGGTCAAAAAAACCAACGCTATCTAGAGCATTTTCGAAGAACATGGTTAGGTACTCATTCTAATTTCAGAGGGCTCAAAATAACTCTTAGTTTTATCAGTACATAATTGTTTTCACCCTGAACTGGTATGGACCTCACAGAAACAAACTTTAATAGCTTAGATAAGGGATATATAGCGTTGATACCAATCTGTTCTCCTGGGAAATTTTTCTGAGTTCTATAGGTCTTCAACCCAACAGGACCTTCCTTTCCCAGGATTGTGGAACAGCCTAATATGGTATTTGTTGTCCTACTTTATCTCCCTCTCTCCCTCCACTCCCCCTCATATACTCATGCAACACACATTTGTTGAAAACTCCTACATGCTTAGCATGAAAACCGTGGCTGAAAGTTGGTAGATTCACAGTCTACCATAGGAGCACCTTAAAGCCTCTTTGGCCAATTATAAACATCTATTTGCAAAATGTTATGTTGTTTATATAGGCAAGCATAGGTCTGCTTGGTAACCACTGCATGTTTAAGAATTTTTTTTTTTTAAGATTTTATTTATTTATTTGAGAGAGAGAGAATGAGAGACAGAGAGCATGAGAGGGAGGAGGGTCAGAGGGAGAAGAAGACTCCCCGCCGAGCAGGGAGCCCGATGCGGGACTCGATTCTGGGACTCTAGGATCATGACCTGAGCCGAAGGCAGTCGCTTAACCAACTGAGCCACCCAGGTGCCCACCACTGCATGTTTAATGGATGATGTTATTGGTTTTCATTGGGTCTAATGTAATTTAGCTAGAAACAACAACAATTCTTTTTATTTTATTTATTTATTTTTAAGATTTTGTTTATTTATTTGAGAGAAAGAAAGAGAGCATGAGAGGGGAAAGGCAGAGGGAGAGAAAGAAGTAGATTTCCCACTGAGCTGGGAGCCTGATGCGGGGCTGGATCCTGGGACCTCAATATCATGACCTGCGCTGAAGGCAGAGGCTTAACCGACTGAGCCACCCAGGCATCCTTCCGTCCTTTTTTAAGATTTACTTATTTATTTTAGAGAGGGAAACAGAGACAGGGAGAGTGAGAATGAGAGTGTGTGTGGGGAGGGGCAGAGGGAGAGAGAGAGAGAGAGAGAGAGAGAGAGAATCTCAAGCAGACTCTCAGCTGAGTTCAGAGCCAGACATGGGGCTCATTCTCACAATCCCAAGATCATAACCTGAGCCGAAATCAAGAGTTGAATGCTTCATTTCCAGTAACTGACTGAGCCACCCAGAAGCGCCCCCCCCCCCCGCCGGCAAAAAAAAAACAAAAAACAGTTATTAATCACTCCCTTTAAATCAGCACTGCATGCTGATCAATTCTGAGACATGGTATTTTTTTTTTTTTTTTGAAAAGCCAGTTCTGGAGTCATACTGACAATTCCAGTCTTTTCTCATATTGTATCTTGTGGCTTTCATTTCATGCTAAATAGAAGACATCCTGAAATTTTCTAAGGTAACCTAAGCTGTTCAAATGAATATTTTTAAATCTCTAACATCCAAAATCCAAAATTTGGGCCACAGACAACTCTGGAGTAGATTTAGGTACTTGGCCAAAGCATTTATGTATATTAATGAGCCGATGTACCTGAAAAATACACTCTGCAAATTTGATTTATGAGATCTAGCAATTTTGGGGTGGAGTCTTTTGGGTTTTCCATATAGAGTATCATGTCATCTGCGAAGAGTGAGAGTTTGACTTCTTTTTTGCCAATTTTGATGCCTTTTATTCCTTTTTGTTGTCTGATTCCTGAGGTTAGGACTTCTAGTACTATGTTGAATAGCAGTGGTGAGAGTGGACATCCCTGTCGTGTTCCTGACTATGATCAGAAAAAGCAGGTCATTTAATCTTGCTTTTTATGCCACATATTCATTCTTAACTATAAGAAAATATATTCTAACTAAAATTCTAAAAACAGTAACAGCCAGAGACACATAAAAGTTCCCAAATTTTTTTAAAAATATTGCAAAACTATATATATATATGCAATATTTTTAACTATATATATAGTTATACTTAACTATATATATAGTTACATATATATGTTCAATAATAATGAGATTACAGAGATCATAGAGTTATAATAAAAAATAGTAAGAGCACTGTAGGAACTCTGAAAGCAATTGTAGTTAATTTCTGGAAATTATGTCCACCATCCATCCATCGCTACCTCAGAATATTTTAGGAAACAAGAATACACATGAGAATAACAATAGAAAATACCACACACAATCTGTAAGTTATAAAAGCAATTACCACATCACAAGTCATGTCTTTGAGATAATTATGAGAGAATAAGGATGAAAACAAAAAGTAACGTTTTAGTGTTATTATGGAAATACATTTGACCTCGGGTCTCTCTGAAAGGATTCTGCACCAAACTTTGAGAACTGCTACTTTGTGGAATGATTTCCAATACAGAACATTTATATTTATTTTATTTCCTAGGAAACTGTTCACTTTGCAGACATCTTTTTTTTTTCTTCTATATATGTATATGAATTGAACATAAGTAAGGAAAAAGATAAGATGTTGAACACTCTTATACCAAGGAAATCTGCAAGCGTATTTTCTAATGTAGGTGCAAAATCATTGGATCTCCTAGTTTTATTTTTTTCAGATAATTAATAAAACTACACTTGGAATATTTAAAGCATAATTATGTTCTTCAATATTTTGAGTTCACTTTTCAAATTATTTTAAATATTTCATTTTTTCTGAAATAAATGCATAAAAACAAAGAAGAGTATAAAGAAGAATATTAAAATTATCTGAAGACCTCACACACACAAATAATGAAGCATACTGTTTCATGAGTTCCCTTAACATCACAATAACATTATATATAACATACAAGAATAATATCTATTTTAAAGTACTGTTATATTCTAGTTCTGTTGTGTTTAGCCCTGTGTGTATATGGATGCTTGGGTATGTATATATCCTCTTACACTGATATTTAACAAAATGCTCTAAAACTAGATTTTCTAATATTTTCACTGATTTAACAGACTTAGGTTTTGTTTCAGTATGGCATTGTTTTACTTTTTATAAAGAAATAACCTATTTAAATATATGGTAGAACAACTAGTCTACATTTCTTAAAAATATGTTTGTTTTACTAAAAGAAGTTTGGAATAACTTTGTGTAATTTAAAAATAGATTAGATTTATTGTAATAGAGTAGATTTGAATGAAAATTTTATTCAGAGTCATTTTTAGTGTCCATTCAGGCAAGTATTCAATCATATTGTGTTCTTTTTTTTTTTTTTTTTGATCAGTATTGCACATTCATAATGGAATTAATTTCAGGGAAAGGCCTATTATTTGGGTTATTTTAATGTATGGAATATTCATTCCATTTCAGTTTCTACCTTTTTCTAAACACATATAATTTCTATTTTATTTTTGGTGATCTTTGTGATAGCTATTGACTTCTATAATTTTATGTTGTAACAGGGTAGTGCACCAAGCTTTTATAGTATTATATATATTCTAATGACATGTTAGCTACTTGTATTGTTTCCAAGTAGATATGTCCTCTATTATTTAAAACAACTGACCAATAGCCATTTTATTCATTGTTTTTCTACTTCTTCCAGGACATCATTAAATAATTTTAGCGGGCATTATCTTCTTATTTTCAATTTTCAATAGACTGCTGCTAGTGATTTACCATTAAGTTATACCTCTGTTTAATATATTAGTTTAATAATCACATTCAGGGTTCTCCTTAGCTCAAATTATGGTAATCCCTTTTCTTCTAAAATAATCCATTCCTTTATGTTCAAATATCCTTTCAGAAATTCCTTGATAATGTATGTATCATATGATTAATTTTCAGATAAAGGGAGATCAGTTATAGCATTTTACCTCCTAAATGGACAGCATGTAGGCCTGAATGTAGCTTAGATTTAACTTCTAGAATTACAGTGAGATTCTTTATTAAATTGGATTTTGGGGGCAGGTTTAGATGGAGCCAATTAAGATTGCACTTTTTAACATATATTCTGTGGTCCAAACATGTACTACTAACATGAGGGATTCACTAGAGCTAAGGCCTCACTTTCTAATTCTCTGAATTGATAAAAAAAATACATGAGAAAATGCAATGCAATCCATCGATAATACTGCTCATGGGAATCTTCCCCTTTGTGCCACTACCTCTTAGTTTAACTAAGAGTTCTATAAATCTCACTGTCCCCTACTTCTGTTTTGCATTCTTTTCCATGGAAATTGCTATTTCTGAATAGGTTAGTTTATAATAACTTTGGTTACTATTTATTGATTACTATTATTCAGTATTTTTTCAAGGAAGAAAGCATCTGAGTGATTGAAAATCCCTGGTTTCAGTTCAATTCCACGTACTGAAATTTGTATGCCATAAAATGAAAGATGGGTAGTTTAATTTTTCTTCCTCTATTCAACTCTATAGTACATTGTTTACAGAAATGATTTCAATTATCCCACTCTCTGTAATCATGTCCTGTGCAATTTGATTTTGCAATGCCTTCCATCAAGAAAAGGAGTCTCTTCCACTCCACAAATAAAAGTTGTTCTGGTGATTTATTTTAGTTATTATAATATAAAGTGGCAGGGTTCCAGTTCTAAGCCATAGCCCCCCAAATCTGAATGTTTTAACTCTCTATTTTGAGTCCCTTCCCTTCCAATGGGAAAATGTTGGAGGAAAGCTCAATTTTCCAGACATACCCATTGTAGATCAGCAATCAGCAGAGCTGCCTACAGGTAACTACAGACACATGAGAGAGCAGAACTGAAACCAGAAAAAGCCACTGAGCTTATCATTGTAATAATGAGTCTGACTCCACTTTCTTTTTATACTTGACTGCTGACAACTTTTTTTTTTTTTTAAGATTATTTATTTGAGAGGGAAAAGGGAGAGAGAGAGCAAGAGGGAATAGAAAGAGAGTCTTAAGCAGATTCCGCACAGAGCATGGTGCCCAACTAGGGGCTTGATCTCAGGACCCTGAGATCATGACCCTGAAATCAGGACCTGAGCCCAAACCAAGAGTCCAGTGCTTTACAACTGCTCACCCAGACACCCTGACTGCTAACAGCTTTTAAAGCACAACTGTCCCTCTTTCTCTTTTGCCTCAAATCTGGAGAAGCTGGTAAGAATATCTGTGTACCCCCTCCGTGGTGCTGGCAGGATTTGAAACCCTGACTGAGCTCAAGAACCACACCCTGGCCCCATTCCCTAACCACCATAAAAACCCCAAGCCAGCCTCCTTTCCATGGCCGCTTGAGTGATATTTAGACCAGCATGGAAGGCTCCCAAGCTCAGCTCCTACCAGAAGGCTTCATTTTATAGGTAATAAATTTATTATGTCCTCTTTTTTCTATGGGTGGTATCATCTGTCTTGACTTCTGAAATAATTTTGGGGTTGAAGGGGCTGGTCCATTCTATTCCTGGAGAGTATCTAAAACAGTCCAGACTTATGAGTCATATAGTAAATATTGTTTTAATCCATTGAAATTTACAGCTGTCTTTGTGATTTATATTTAAGCAAGATTCTGTTTAGAAACATATAGGGGGGCGCCTGGGTGGCTCAGTCGTTAAGTGTCTGCCTTCGTATCAGGTCATGATCCCAGGGTCCTGGGATTGAGCCCCACATCGGGCTCCCTGCTCTGCCGGAAGCCTGCTTCTCCCTCTCCCACTCCCCCTGCTCGTGCTCTCTCTCTCGCTGTGTCTCTCTCTGTCAAAAAAAAAAAAAAAAATCTTAAAAAAAAAGAGAAACATATAGGATATTTTGTTTTGTTTCAAGATTGTGGTATATTTCTGTATATGAGCATGGATTATTTTTTTCAGTACCTTATAAGCATTTTAACATGACAATGAGGAACATTTCAGGGATGGGTGTCAGCCAGATGTCATACTTAATGAAAAACCTAAAATGAAAAACAGGAGCTCTATCACTTACATATTGTTGCAATAGATATTTATTACCACAAAATCAGCAACTTAATACACATTTATTGTATCACAGTTTTATTGTAAAACAGGGGTCAGGAATTGTTTTTCCTGGGTCCTTTGCTTAGGATCTCACAAGCTTTCATTCAACATGTAGGATGGGGCTGATGTCTCATCTGAGGCTTGACTGGGAATGGATCCACTTTCAGGTCATTCAGATTACTGTCAGAATTCAGTTCTTTGCAACTGTAGAACTAAGGACTTCATTGTTTTGCTCTCTGTCAGTCAAAGTCTTCCCTCAGTGACTAGAGGTTCTCACAATTATTTGCCAAGTGGAGTTCTCCAAAATAGCTACTCATTTGGTCATACTCAGCAAGGTAGAGAGAGACACTCCATCAAGATGGATGCTCCAATTTTATACAATACAATCACGTAATAACATATGCATAATCACATACCTCTTGTCACTTTTATCATTTTCTATTGATTAGAAGCAAGTCACACATTCTACCCACATTCAAGGGGAAGAGATCACATAAGGGCATGAATGTCAGGAAGGGAGATCATAAAGGTCACCTTGAGAATCTGGTTGCAAATAAACTGTCTGCAAACCCACTTATTCATTTAAACCACAATCTACTATATTTCTGGCACAAAGGGAATTATTGAAGCTTGATTAGTTAACAGTTTTCTCAAGTTATGTAATTACTAGAATTATTTATTTTCCTTTTTTGTTTATTTGATTATAGTACTATGGAAACTTAGATTGGAGTAAAATTTTGGTTAAGGCATGTTTCAATATCAGCTTTGAAACATGACCATTTTTAACCATAAAAATTATTTAATAATTTTTAATGTCTGATTCTTTGGCTGAAAAATAGTGCTAACAATGATGCTTACTTGATAGCATATCATGAGGACAACTTAGCTTTGTTTTCAAGACAAAGTCAATACCTCAAAAAATGTTTATTATTTTTTTACAACACTTTTTGGGCATTTAACTCCATTTTAGCCGTTATTTTATAAAGTCATATATAGAGCACACAGATAAGATCATGGTCTGTGCTTAGGTATACATATTATTAAACAATGTTAAAGTGATATTGAATTTCTTCATGTAACCTAAAGGTACGTAACGAATAAATAAAACCAGAAAACAGACTCCTAACTATAGAGAACAAACTGAGGGTTATTGGAGGGAAGGTGGGTAGGGGAATGGATTAAATGGGGGATGTTTCAATATGCCCCATTTAAGGAGGGCACTTATTGTGGTGATCACTGGGTGTTGTACATAGGTGATGAATCACTAGACTCTATGCCTGAAACTAATGTTACACTATCTGTTAACTAACTGGAATTTAAATAAAAACTTGAAAGAACTAAAAAATAAATAAAACAAATTCCAAATGTATAAAAAAATAAAAATAAAAAAGTGATAGTGAATAAGGAAGCTTTATAATACAGTATGTAAATTCATTAATACAAAGGAAAGTAAACTGGTTTTTAGGAAATCACATTTTTATATTTATACTAATTTTGGGTGAAATGTCTGCTTAAGCGTTTTCACAGTTTCCTTTTAAGAAAATTACATTAGCCCAAACCTTTTTTAAATAAGAATGTCTAGTCTGAAGGTTAGTAATTAAAATTATATAATTTATGTTTATTAAATATACAGTTTTTATTATTCTTGATACAAGCTGTTTCTAACTTTATTTAATGTGTTTATTTTTTCTTATGGCTTCTAATTTAAATAAAATGGAAATGTTTTTTAATGCTAACATTGCTTTATATAACTAGAAATGTTCTGATAAAGCATAGTATGCTTATAATATAAATTTTAATCTTATTAAATCAATTTTGAGAGTGGCCCAAATTAGATGACTGAAACATTTAGCTATAACATCCAAAAATGCAGTACATAGAATTTCTGTCGCTTAATATTGTGAAAAGCTTAATAAATTTATGGTGAAGGGGACAAGTAAAGTCAGATACTAAGGAATACTAAAACAAAATAGAAAATTCTCTAAGCCTAAAGAAAATAGAACATTATGAATGAGTAAAAGCATGTTTAGGAAATAACTGAAGAGAATATGAACATAGTTCTAGTACAAAACTAGAACTAGAAACTGGGGATAAAGAAATGTGAGAAATAAAGGATCTGTTTCTTTGTTTTGAGTTTGATTAAACAACACTTGCCACATCTTCCTTTTCTCACTATGCTATGTGTTTAGTTTTATGTATCAACATGGCTAGGCCATAGCACCCAGTAGTTCAAGCAAACACTAGATGTTGCTGTGAAGCTATTTTGTAGACAGTGTTAACATCTACCATCAGTTGACTTCAAGGAGATTATTTTCAGTAATGCCAATGGGCCTTGTCCAATCAGATAAACGGCTTATGAACAAAAACAGGTTTCCTAAAGAAATTCTGACTCAAAACTAGTGTCAATTCCTGCCAAGGTTTCAGTATGCCAGTTTACCAAATTTTGGACTCAAGACTCCAAGTTAACTCTTGCCTGAGTTTCAAGATTCCTGATCTAACTTATGGATTTTGTACTAGAAAGCCCCAATAATCATATGAGCCAATTCCTTAAAATAAATCTCTTAACACATATACATATAAATACACACACACATATATTAGTATAAATATATGTGTAAATATAAATATAAATATGTGTGTGTGTGTGTATAGACCTATCTATCTACCTAGACAGATAGGTGATAGATAGGTACCTAGATCTGGATGTAGATATATCATATTGGTTTTCTGAAAAACCCTGCCTGATACAGGCATGAGTCCTAAAGCAACTACTCACTTTTATCCAAAAGTCCTGACCTACCCAAACTTCAAAACCTTTTTCTCTCCACCAACTATTATGTACAATTACATATTCTGTTGTAATGCCCCACCCCATTTTTATATTTATTTATTTTCAGTTTGTTCATAAGGATTGCTAACCCACTGCAATTCAGTGCTTTTGGGGAAAACTAGACTTTGTAGCCTCAGTCTTGGGCTAGGTTCCACGGGAGAATCTTAATGTCGAAACTTCTCAACTCTTTGATCACTCCTCAGATTAGAGGAATATTCTGCACCCAGTCCTGTTTCTTTTGGTCTGCCCCTTATATATTTGATAACCACCTATATGCACCCTTCATAACATTTCTCACAATCTGTAATTGTGAGAAATTATATATTTTTAAAGTTTAATTTTTGACTCCACCAAGTAGGCAGTAATACTCATGAATTCAAGATTCTTGTCTGCCTTGTTTATCACTATGTGCCTTGTTCTGTGCGGGGTTTGGACATGAAGTTGATAAAAATACATTTATTTAAAGAGCAGCAAGAATGTGTTTCACTGATAAAGAGATGTGATTTTTCCTTTTCTCTTCAGCAGAGACTTCCTCCATTAAAAACACTCCTGTGATGAGGGATGCCTGGGTGGCTCAGGCTGTTAAGTGTCCCGCTCTTGATTTTGGCTCAGGTCATGATCTTGGGGTTGTGAGATGAAGCCTCGCTTGGGCTCCACACTCAGCGGGGAATCTGCTTGAGATTCTCCCTCTCCCTCTGCCCCTTCCCTCCACAAAAATAAATAAGTAAATCTTAAAACAAAACAAAACAAAACAATGCTCTTGTATTGAAATCTTATATTTTCTGGGTGATTGAAAAGAAGAAGAGGCAGATATATGAACAAGGTAGTTTGGCAGTGATGGGTATTAAGGATGGCACGTATTGCATGGAGCCCTGGGTGTTATATGCAAACAATGAATCATGGAACACTACATCAAAAACTAATGATATACTGTATGGTGACTAACATAACATAAAAAAAAAAAAATGAACAAAGTAGTTTGGATTGCCCTAGCCAAGTTACAGGATGTAGGTGTAGTTTTCTTGAATTTTCCTTAATTGATATGGTACCAACTCTTGGGAGGTCTTTCCTACACCAATAAGAATAGCTCAAGTGGATCAACAAGGCAAACAAGATGTTTACACAATGCTAGTTAGTAGTATGCAGATGTAGCTTCAGCTCCATTAGATTCTCTGAGGCTGATTGGATCTTGATCAGCAGGATATACTCATCTATTCTTTATTCCTTTTATTACCATGTGAAATGCTATCGTTTGAAGCTCTTGACCCCATCTAATGCCATGACTCACCTCTTTCTCTTCAAATCTCCTTATCAATCTATCAGCTTGTCTCCAGTAGGACTGCAGGAATAGCTGAAGACATTCCATTATTTTCCCTTAAAAAAAGGACATGCTATTTTTTTTATTCATGTGACATTTTATTTTTGATTTTTGAGTCTATTTAGGTAATCAAATTATCAGTATTTAGGCTTTTATCTCTGGCATTCTAAGTAAGTCAATAATAACACATCTCCAGGCAATGTGGGTAGAACAGCATTTATATGAATGTTCAAAAAGAATAGCATAGGGGCACCTGGGTGGCTCAGTTGGTTAAACGACTGCCTTCGGCTCAGGTCATGATCCTGGAATCCCAAGATCGAGCCCCACATTGGGCTCCCTGCTCAGCAAGGAGTCTGCTTCTCCCTCTGACCCTCCCCCCTCTCATGTTCTCTCTCTCATTCTCTCTCTCTCTAATAAATAAATAAATAAAATCTTTAAAAAAAAGAATAGCATAAACAACATTTCAGGATACAGTTCTATTACAAATGGATGAATAAATAAATAAATGAATAGATGGGTGGATGGATGACAGAAGTTGGTAATGAAACACAAGTGTTATAAAAATACATCACATGTTCAAACTACAGTTTGATACTGAAAAAGCAATAGGCAATGTGGAAAGCAAAATTTGATTGGTATTCTTTTTTATGTTAATAGTGTTAAAACACTCTACTCTCTGATGGATGTCTGTCAAGTCAGGGAAATCATGTTTTTCATGACTCTACCATTCTGCAATTTATCCAGACTTTAAGTTTAGCCATCTATTTCTGTTTACACTTTAAGAAAAATATTACATTTGATTATGTAAGTTGCTGAAAGTTTTACAGAAAACAGGACAAATTTAGTCTGAAAATACAGGGCCTTTAACTCTATTCTGCCATCCTTTCCACTTGCTTCAGGCTGTCACGTTTATATATGTCTGAAGTAAATTTAACTAGTCAGAAATAGTGGAAGCCATCAAAATTTTGGTTTTGAATCAAATGCATAAGTAGAGATATGTTTTGAACACACTTTAACATATTTTATGTTCTTGTTTTAACTTCATAATATCTTCTCTACTGATATTTTAATAGACTAAAATTTACCAAAATAATTATATTTGTGTTGCTAACCTATTTTACTGGATTACTTGACCAAACAGATTTGCAATACCTTTATTTTTTATAGTTGCAATTAAACAGCTTTCATTAAGTAATGTATCAAGGTGTACTTTCTCCAGTTATGTAGTACATGATTGCACAACTTATTATGACCAACTGATATTTTTAAAACAGTTTGTGAATAATGGAACACTTTAATAATTATAGAATTCACAATGGCTATACTGTACAGTATACTTGCTAATATTTTGAAATGACATAAGCATAATTTGCATAATTTACACTCATATGATTCACTTCTAAGTGTAATATGATGCACAGTACCAAGCTGATTAATTTTTCCTTGGTTTACTATCCAGAATGTGGTCAAAGTTTTAGTGAATTAATTTGACCACCATTATATGTAATGGAATGAAGTTACATTAATCTACTAAGTGATATCCCCATCAAAACTTATGAAGAACTAATTCATCTGAATGGGAACTAGCAAAGTTGATTATATTTTCAACAAAGGAAAAATAACTATACAAAGTTTTATAACATAAACTTAAACTTTAGCCTATATAAAAAGATTGTATATACATATATATGTATATGTATAAACACACACACATATATATATATTTCAAAACACCACTTAATTTTTTATAGGGTGAAGGGAGCTGAAGGAATGTGGTGGGTAGCATTTGTTATAGACAGGACATAATTATATTAATCCAAGTGTAACAAATGTCTAAAATGTACTATTATTAATTTTAATGCATAATAAAATATAAATTACAACTCCACAAAGAGAATTAAAACTGAAGATTATAAAAGATTGTTATAGATTCAATTTGGTAACCCTTTCATATTCATTAATAATCCTCCAAGTGAGAAATCATAAGCAGTAGGAGTATACCCTTAGCCATAAAAATCCTTTAAATTTTCTACCCTAGTTCTTAATCTTCTTTAATATAAGTGCACACACACACACACACATACCCCATTCGCACCACCCACATAAAATTTAACATGAATAATTTTTTAGAGAATATATTAATTAAATGTAAAATTATTTCTGATACTCTTAAAAGAATTGCCTCTTGTAAGATTATGTATTTTTTAAAATTTCAATGGTTATTTAAATAATTCTTGGAACTTTTAAATACATGGCAATGTTATGGACTGAATGTTATGTCCCCCTAAATACATATGTTGAAATTTTCATCCCCACTGTGATACCTGAAAAATATAAGTAAGAAATATATGGTTCAAGTTTGAAAGTGAGTTTGATTATTCTGGGAAAAAAAAAAAGTATATAATAACGTCACTTGAATGCAAAGAGCATATAGGTTTGATACAATTACTTATAGTCAAATATTAGGCATGTCTCTCCACTTATGCAAAACAAACTCAGGTGTAAAATGCTAATATTGAAATCATTTGAAGTCATATTGAAACATAAGATCCAAGGAAAGTAAAGCTTGACAGATTTACTGCTAAGAAATTGAACGTTTCTATATTACAATGACCATGAATTAAGCTAAAAGCAAGTAATAACATTGGGGAGATATTTGATTTTTTAATATTTTCACATAATCTTTATTAATTATAAAAAAGTAATTTTTATTAATAAGGAATGCACTCCAAATATGATAATTTGCCAACTTTCTCTTACTTTCCCACCAAGAAGATACATTTCAGGCCCTGAAATTTATTGTCCCACACCTTTCTCTTTTTTCTTTGTCTTTCCTTCACTCTTCACAGACACATTTAAGAATTTTTTTTACAAAAATATAATTATATGTATAAAGTATTACCATCTAAACTTGTTTCTTTTTGCCACTGGGGAAAAAATATCCTAGACATACTTATGTTGACAGATATGGATAAAAAATACTATCTATGGCTGCATAATTCTGCATATATACTAACACATATGGACCAAATTATTATCTATGACTGCATAATTCTCCTTTTATTGTAATTTATTCAAACATTGCCCTGTTGATGGATATCCACATTTTTTCTAAGTTAAATATAATTTTATGACTTCTGGGAATGTGTGAGGTTCACCCTGATAATTGGCTTGTTTCCTGAAAGCAAAGGGGAAGGTAGGGGAGAAAGCAAGGGAGGTAAACCATAAGAGACTCTTAACTATAGAGAACAAACTGAGGGTTACTGGAGTGGAGGTGGGAGGGGGATGGGGTAATTGGGAGATAGGTATTAAGGAGGGCACTTGTGATGAGCACTGGATGTTGTATGTAAGTGATGAATCACTGAATTCTACATCTGAAACTAATATTACACTATATGTTAACTAACTAGAATTTAAATACAAATTTGAAACAAAAAAAAACAAACAAGAGCTCCTTTTGTAACAGATCTGTGGTTCATTTGCCTATTGTAGCTTTGGTCCAGGTTTCTGGGAAACTGCTGCTTTGTCCTGCTTCTACCACATACCTCTCTTAGAAGCCCAACCCAGGATGCCTGCTCACAGCACACTTATCTTCCTCAATATCTGACCTTTTCCCCAATTATTTTTTTTGTGTTTGCACCATACAACTTGTCTGGGACTTCTGCTCTATTTGTGTGTGTGTGTGTGTGTGTGTGTGTTGTAGAATCCCTGTATTGTGCTGTATTTTCTAATTCCTATTAACGTGCTCTATTTTCCCTGATTCCTTGAAATTTTGTACCTTGATTATCAGCAAAATAAGCTACAATAAGAACTGAACCCAAATACTATAGGATTATTTGTCCATCATGAAACTACCCACTACTATCATTCCCACTTCCTTCTATATACATAAAAAGGTCAGAATAACCCAAACTACACACCAAGACCTACGTGCCCAGAATATCTATAATGAGCTAATGAGAAGTGATCTAGTAGGAATAGGGACAGGGGGAAAATAGACACTTATAATATTATAAGCTGTATATGCAGAAGTACGTTGTAATAATTTAGAATATATATTACAAAGTAACTAGCAAGCAGCAATGTTTTCCAAAGATGCCTTTATTCACAGATTTAAAAGACTGAAAAAATGAATCAATTGTCAAAATCCAAAGTAATTACATGAAATTATATGAATATGCCGGTCATCAGAAGAATGATGTTCATCATGGCTTCATTGATGTAATGTTACAAAATGAAAAACATTTTACTCTCAAATGAAAGGGTTAGTGTAACTCCAAACCTTAAAGGGCATGAGTCTGCTGATATGGTTGGAAACAAAAGCACCAATGAAAATACTGACTCCTTTACTATTTACCACTGTTAGAGCAGAATCATGCATTCAGTCTTCACTACTACTGTTCCTCACTTAGTTTGCATGTGTCTGTATTTAGTTCTCCCTGAGAAATTTCTACTTTTTTGCAGAGATTCATATATGCCTCAGTGAACTGATCTTAAACCAGAGGCTACATAAGGTATTTGGCTGACACAGATACAGCTGAAGAGTCTAGAAAAAGTAGCATTCTTCTTCTGCCTCTTTTCTTACCAATCTCTTACCCTTAAGCATCATCACAGCTTTTCTTAATCATGTCTCTTGTGAAACTATTAAACAAACATAAAAGATCACTCTTATTTTACCTGTCTTGATTTTTTATTGCAAAGTAGTTTCCCAGCTGAGTGGCTGAGCAGTGAGGACCCTATTTGTAACTCCAACCTCATTTAATTAATTTAAGAAGAGCGAATCCAATAGGAGAAGTACCAGGGACAGCTCTAGCTGCTCAGCTGGACAAGCAGAGGCTCCTTGGGGTTTTCAGTTTCCCATCCAGACCTTAGCCAACTGCAGATCACTGCAGGAATGGTACCCAAGAGAGGCTGCTGACTGCTCAGGTTAAGGATTTGAAGAATATCAGGTAATGCAGCCTAATGAAAAGAAGAAAAAATATCACAGGGAAAGCAAAAGTTAAAAAAAAAAAAAAGTTGATTTGAAAGTCAATACAGAGAATCCTGTACTAATCGCTGATAAAAGAAGGAAGCATATGTCTCCAGAAGATTCAGTGACATGACTGCAGTGCTCTGTATGATATCAGATAAACATATGGTCATGTGAAAGGAGGCGGAGTAAGTGCTGGGCTGTAACTGTAGAGTATCAGAAATAACACCACTTGTGACAGCTACATTAGAAGGAAATGCATTAATATGAAAATATAATTTTATAGGCATTCCCAAAATTGTCTGAACACATTATACATTTAATTTCACTTTTCTCGGGCGCCTGGGTGGCTCAGTTGGTTAAGCGACTGCCTTCGGCTCAGGTCATGATCCTGGAGTCCCAGGATCGAGTCCCACATCAGGCTCCTTGCTCAGCAGGGAGTCTGCTTCTCCCTCTGACCCTCTTGCCTCTCATGCTCTCTGTCTCTCGTTCTCTCTCTCGCAAATAAATAAAATTTTTTAAAAAATAATAATAACTTCACTTTTCTCTAAGGACAGAGCAAAAATACCACATTTCAACCCACAGATATTCCAGATGTTCAGAATTATGGAAAGATTTGAGTCCACAAAGATTATCTTCAAATGGTAGTCAGTAGAGGACCAGGTTCACCATAAGTTCATACACCAACCTAAGCACCCAGGCAGTAAACTCCATCATCTTTGTTATCTCCAACTTAAGTAATTAAAATTTTACACATATTAAATTAGCCAACTATGCAAAAAACCTTTGAACTATTTTACTATAACTATTTTCAGATGAGATATCAGAGGCCCAAAGAATGCAATGCCGGTATTTGTGCAGTAGGAATTAGAGTAGAAATTTAAACTCCAGTTTGAGAGTGTGCATCCTTCACCCTGGGACTGTACCACAGCTTCAAATGTTAAATGGAAATATAAGACACTATCAGTATAAAGCAATCGCAAACACTCCTCTCCCATACATATTTTCACAATCCTTAAGAATATAAATATGCAATCACATTTTAATAGCATTCTTTTATCATTGTAATGTATGGGTATTTTTTGTAGGACATTTAAAAGTAAATATAAATTATACTTATTTCCATAATTTCAGGGACAACTATTTTAATTTAGAATCTGTTGCATTTTTTTCCAGACTTTCCTCTCACTGTTCTTTCTAATCTGTGATTTCAGAAAATCATTTTATTACTTTAGGAAAAAGAAAACAACAGAAATGGCCATTTGTTATATAAATTCAAAGCAAATACATATTCATTGTTTCAGAGTAGGAATAGAAGTCATGTTTAATTTGAATACAGATATTAGTATGTTATGGTTTAGTAATATATTTGTCAGATTATGTACTAAGACTGAGAATGACATTTTATTTTTATTTCAAAAATTCTCTTTTTTAGGGTAGGTGTTAGGAGACCAAAAAAAAAAAAAAAACAAACAAACACAAAAACCCAGCAACACATGGCTAGATAGAATATAAATCTCTATAGCTTTCTGCCTAAAGAGTTTTTGTTGTTTAACTAGAAAATAAACTTCTTCTTTTCTTTCTTGGAGGAAAGTTTTTGTTTTTGTTTTTCTTGGTATTTTCATTGGTTGGTTGACATTACAAAAAAAAAAAGATTGACTAAGAAAAGCTGAAAATTCTGCTTTCACAAATTTGGAATGGAATTTGGAATTTGGCAATGGAATGCACAATGTCACTTAGAAATCCAAGTGACAATTTGTGGGAGCTGTGGAAAGATCCAATTTATCAGCTCTACGTGCAATTCAGCACCACTCTCTCACCTTAGAGGGTGGCAGCTTTGAGAGAGTTCCAACCCAATACCCTTGTCATAGAACTGGGATTTCACAAGGGACATCATTAGCAGTAGCTTCTCGGAGCGTCCTTCAGTGGTCTCTGAGGGGCAGTCCTCAGCTACAGAAGGTCTGAGCTGGAGAAAAGTATCATGGCAGAAGCCACAGAGTTACTGTGTGGCCAAGCTGTATGGTAAGCTCATATGGGCCTTCTCAATCAGACATCTAAAAGCAAGCACTAAGGAAGGGTTTTCAGGGGTAGTGGTTCCAAGGAACAAAAAGCAAGCTGCAGGGGACACAAGTCCTTTTTAAGTGAACATTAAATATGACTAATTTCATATACATAGACTTGTGACAGAACATGTGGATTGTTGTGTGTGAATATATATATATATGCAAATATATATATTTTTAAATCATATTTTCTGTATACTGTTTCATTACCTATTTCATTCCTTAGAAATATAATATGAGCATTTTCTCCAAATGTTCAAGCTTTGAAAATTCAAATGCAAAGAAAAAGTTTTGTGTTTTTTTTTTCCTTCTCCCTCCATTTAAAGATCTTTTACCATTTTCTTCCATTTCAAAAGAGGATTGGACATTGGATGGGAAATTCAGCTTCCCCTTCTTATAAGCTGTTGGTACTAATATTTCTATTTTCAAATTTGCTGATCTCATCTAAAATAGCAGGCAATTACCTCCCTGCCTACTCTCAGGTTATCTCTCTCCCAGCTGTGGATATTTTTCTAAGGAAAGGGCACAGTAAGTGTCAGCTCTTGGCAACTTAGTATTACAGCCTGGTGTTTTTTTCACCCTTAAGAGAGATTCATTTATTGAATTTTTTCTTAAGCTCTAAGTGCGTACAGGGACATTCCAGGGAATAATAGAAGTCATAGGTTATAGTTGGTGCATTTTCTTGGGTCATCTGTTATAATTTTGGTTGGTAATAAGAAAGTAGAGGAAAGAAACAGGTACTTAGAAAATGTCTGAGTTGTGCTTGTTTTTTGATAACTTGGTGTTCCTGAGTATTTTTGGTCTGAATTCTAGGAGAGATGCCAGAAAGGCCTTGGTGAAAACACATAGGCTGGCTTACACCATATGGAAATTCAGAAAAGTAACTCTTTAAGTGATCCTAAAGATCCTTGAACTTGTATGGTAATCATGGTTTATGCCCTGTTGTAGCTTCTTTTGAAACTTCAATCAATTTTCTTAAAAATTAAATCTAATTTTTTACTGGACTGTGGAGTACTAAGAAAAAAGATGAATTCTACACTAAGAATGTATTAATAAAAAGAAATTAAGAAAGAAAATACAAGAGATATATTACTTAAAATTGCTTTAGTCTAGGGGTGCCTGGGTGGCTCAGTTGGTTAAGCATCTGCTTTTGGCTCAGGTCATGATCCCAGGGTCCTGGGATCGAGCCCCAATTTGGGCTCTCTGCTCAGTGGGGAGTCTGCTTCTCCCTCCCACTCTTCCTCTTGTGCTCTATTTGTATAAAATCTTTTTTAAAAAATTGCTTTAGATTATCCCTTTTTATTATATCATCCCAACAATTTTTAATGTCAGATTATTATTTTAAATGTATCACTCTCACTTGTTAAAAAACAGTAAGTGCATCCACCATTTTCAAAGAATAATTTTATTTAATTATTTTTTTAAAGACTTTATTTATTTGACAGAGAGAGAGAGCACGCGCACAAGCAGGCAGAGGGAGAGGGAGGCAGAGAGAGAGAGGCAGAAGCAGGTTCCCTGCTGAGCAGGGAGCCCGATGTGGGACTCGATCCCAGGACCTTGGGATCAGGACCTGAGCTGAAGCCACCCAGGTGCCTCTCAAAGAATAATTTTAAAGAACAAAATTGTTTATTTAGTATGAATTTAAGAATATTAAGAAATAGACTAGATAACTTTCACTTCTGAAAAGTATGAAATAATGAACTAAGAATAATTTGGGTACTACCCAACAAACTAAAATTTTAAAGATATATTTTTTCAAGGCAAGTGTTTGGAAATTCATAGAGCTAGAACTTTTTTCAATTCCTGATAGGCACAGCATGTCAATACAAGTTGCAGTTAGGCAGTCCTGTGCATTAATTAGAAAAGGTCAAGCTGTGCAGAGGAAATGAGTGCAGTTCATATGGGTGAGAGCTTAGAAAGTACAAGCTGTGACAATGAATTCCAAATCTTAACATCTTAACTAATTACCGGTGGTTTCTCCAAATAAAATGATACTGAATGTTCAAGCATGCTTAAGAAGAGACTTTCTACCTTAGATAGAAGTCTTAAAAAATGATGTTATTTTTAAAATAATTTATAGCTTGTAATATCCCGTTTTCAAAAATGGTGCCTTATGATTTTAATAACATACTGTGAGACAAGTAGGTCATTATTCCTATTTTATTGAAGAGAAAAACAAAAAAAGAGAATTGGTGACTTGTCAAGGTCAAATAGGTTGTAAGTGACAGACTGCATGGAAACTTATCTTCCGTTTCTTTGAAATATTTTCAAAATATGATCTATTTTAAAATCAGCATGGTATTTTGTAGGGGTCCCACCAACTCATTTATGTAAACCCTTATACAGAGCTTCACAAGTTTAGGTAAGTTGTAGAATGCTTCAGAATTATATTTAAATTGTTGCTTTACAGGGTTAATATTTTCAAAATTTCAAGTCAATAATAAACCAATTTATTCTTATTATCAGTAATTCCTAGTCATCCTAAAACTCCTTTATCAAAAGTCATTTGTGGGCAACTCAGAACTAGCGTTTCTTCAAAAATGTACAGAGGCAGACACTTCCACTAGTTAGGATCCATGGAGCTTGGTCTCCATCCCAAACCTACCCTTCTGGGCAGAGAAAAATGAAAATGACATAGGGAAAGTCTCGGGGTTGGGGAGGAACAAAGGAAAGTAAGTTTGTCTTTTCCCACTTATTTAGAAAGAAAAGCAAAGAATAAGGAGGAGACAGAGTTAATTTCAGAGCCATCTCCTCCACTCCTACCCTAAACCCTCAGGGTCAATATCCAAATGATTATGGATTACCTGAAGGAAAATGCAGATGGCCTAGAAACCTAGAATTTCACCACCAGGGATCCAAAGAGGATCAAGCCACTCAAATAATTTTCTGTGTTCTGTCGTTCAGATGATGAAGGCTGGTTCCACAAAGTTTGCTATTAGACTGAGAGCCAGGTATTAGAGAAGGAATATGCTTCTTTGAGTGATAAAATGCTTTTTATCTCACAGTCCACTCTGGATGATCAAAGTTCCAAGGCTCTGATAAAAAGACTTTAAGGTGGTTGTGCCAACCACTGGACATGTAGATGCCTAAGGTCTGAAAGAGCATCCTGCAAGGAGTAGAGCTCTTAAAGACTGACAGCAACGACAGGAGACATGGTCAGTGACAGAGTGTGACACAACTTGACAATGTTTTCCCAGGGATTTTATTTTGCAGGACAAGCTAGCACACCAGAAAATTCAGTGAGGACAGAAGGCAATGTGCAACTCTAGGTACCATGTACAAACCTCACCAGCAGACAGTGTGGGTTTTGAGCAACCAGTTTTTATCATGGTCATGGTTCTCTATTGCTGCTGCAGCCCCTCTTTTTAGTTAGAGCAAAATCAGTCATGACATCAATACTAATTATAAACAGATATGCAAGCTTAAGTTTGCATAGAGGATCAGCTTCTCTGTAAAGGATCTAAGGTATTCTATCATTATCAAGAAACGATTCATCTTCTGGTTGAATAATCTGAAATCCCTTAATATTAATAAATATTTTGCATTTTAATAATTTAATCCTTTTAATTACTCTGCTTTGTAGTTTCCCAAATGATTTATCCCAAGTTTTAGAAACTAGAACAGAATAGAGATATTTATCATACCTATGAAAGTTACTAACTAAAATTCTATGATACTCTAATATTTCCTACATAGTTATTTCTATATTGTTAGTATATATCTCTCATTATTTTTTGCATTAATGTTAGTAACTCATGGTTAATAATAGCTCATATTCAGTACATTGCTGCTAGATACTGTAGTGCCATTTTTTTATGTTTGTTTTTCTTCTCCATTGCATCGTTTTCTCTTAATTTTTAATTTAAGAAACACTGATTATGTCCGGAAATTCTCAAATTCATTTCAAATTTAAATGCTCTTCCGTGAATGACAAGAATGTCTTCCATTCTGTGGTTATTTAAGTACTCATAAAGATTGCTTTCTATGGTAAATTTCTAATGAAAAATTTAAGTACTAAGTCAATGATGTTCTTTTATAGACATTGTCTGATGTACCCTTCTGAACATTTTACTCTAATAATAGAAGAACTAACAAAGAACTAACCATCTTCTGTCCCTCAGTATTTAAAGACTATAGTTCTCCTTAAATATCAGCTGTGCTTATCATAGAACATATAAGATAAAACCAAACTTCCGTAATTGTAATGCTTTGCCTGATTCATAAAACAAAATAAAAAATAGCTCAGTGATATCAGCTTCCATCTGTATGCATTTCAGAATAATTCTAATGACAATAATTCTAATGACTAATTTTTATTTCAAATCTATATAAAAATTATATAAAGAAAAAATAAATCAGGAAATGTTATTACTGAAACATCAGTGTCACACTTGTACCACATTAGCCAGTTGTGAAAGCTCTATGAAACAGAAAAGGATTATAGACTGATAGATAATAATATTCATGGAACAATAAATTCATAAACTAGATTTTTGCTGCTTATCTGTATCAGTTTTTAATCCATAGGTGGTGCTCACCTTAAGACTGTGATCTATGATGTGGCTGTTTGGTGATATCAGAGGAAAAGTAATGATTTAACTTTGTACATGTATTTGTAATAAAATTGTATTGATTCTTTTGGATATTTCATGGATTATGTTCTTCAAAATGTACTTTGAAAGTGTGTACATTTCTTTAAAGGACAATATTGGCCAATTGATCTTAGTCAACCTTGAATGAAGAGAGTGTAAATTGTCATTTTTCCATTATTTTTAATTTTTAATTTTAATTTTTATTACAACAAGCTCCATTATGGTGTGTAGTATTTTTATGTGTTAAATCTTCACTTTTTTCCCAGTTCTTCAACTGTCTTGTGGTATGTCTTCTATTCATAGAAACTATACAAATTATTAATAAATGGCTCATTTAAATTTAATCTTTTGATAAAAGGGGTAACATAAATATTACCCTCAGAACATCATAAATATAAATAATAAATAGGTCTTGAATTAGGAATGGATAATATGGATATTTACAAATAATTTTATAAGTTTAACTTCTTTGTAAAACCAAGTCAAAGTAGAATTTTGAAATTAAAAATAAAAAATGAGCCCCTCAAAATTACTTTTTTTGTTCCTCTAATATATTCATTGCAGTTATGATGGCACTATATGTTATAAAATATTATCAAAATCAGCAGGAATCCATCAAAGTTCCAAAGTAATATCCAATTAAAGTACAGTGATCTCTTGTTTTGATATAATAAAAACATAAAACAATTTCCAGCCAGAAACAAACTTTTGTTCTAATAGCTGAAAAGATTTAAAAATTGCATGCTTCCTTCAAATCTGCATTTTTTAAAATTATGTCACAATCAGTTCTCAAAGCAATGACAAATGCATTCAGAGAGAGCGGGAAAGAGAGAGGAAAGAGAGAGGGAGAGATGGAAGGGAGGGAGGGAGGGATGGAAAGGAGAGACTGTAACTAATTTTTGACAAAATTAATTTTATAAATGACAGTGTTGGGATACTCCATGATACTGATGACATAAAATATGCCAAGGGAAATGATTTTATATGTAATCAGTGTCTCAATTTATAGGTATTTGACACAACCGATATTCAGAGTCTGAATCGGTGCTATGAGACCCTTAATATATAGTAATGTGTGAGGAACAAATACTTGGGGAAAATTGAATACTTTTCACTGAAGTTTTATTTCAGAGTTCACGAGTCCTGCTTCTGATAATGGTGGAGAAGCTTGTTCAAACACTTTCTTAGTGGTCACACACACACTGACCAAAATATAGTTTAAAAATAGTTGTAAGCCCAGAAAGTGACAAAATTCAAGAGAAAGTTGGGAAGTGGATGGGGTAGAACATTAAAAAGAACAGAAAACTACCATCAATGATTATGTGGTTCTGCAACTTATCACTTGACAACTTCACTCCTCATGAGAGAGGAAAGCTGGAATTAAATTAGAAGACATAGTGTGACTGGTTTAAAAAACAAGACAGACTTCAGGACTACAGAGGCACCTAGATAGTGGGAGAGAATTCTAGAAAGGAAAGAGTCTTGGTGTAAACTCTATTCAAGCACAGACTAATTCCTAAAATTCACATGGTTATGTAAAAGTGGTTTTATTAGTTTGGGCTGCTAAAACAGAGTATCATAGAATTGGTGTCTTAAAAACAACAAAATTTTATTTCTCACAGCTTTGGAGACTAGAAATAAAAGATCAGGGTGCCAACATTTTTGGGTTTTGGTGAAGGGCCACTTCCTGGGTTGCAGACAGCTATCATGAGGCTGCATCCTCACATGGTGGAAAGGGTGAAAGATCTCTGGGTTATCTTATATAAGGGCACTAATCCCATTCATGAGGACTCCCTCCTCATTATCTGATCATCTCCCAAAGACCCCTCCTGCTAATACCATCATATTGAAGTTAAGATTTCAACATATGAATTTTTGGGGGGATCACAAACTAGCATTACTAACATGGAGCCTGACATGGGGCTCAACCTCATGACCCTGAGATCATGACCTGAGCTGAAATCGGAAGTAGGAGACCTATCCAACTGTGCCACCCAGGCACCCCTAAACCATTCACCTTTTATTGTTATTATCGATAAAGTTAGATTTTCCATTACATTTTACTTTCTGTTTTCTATATGTTGAGTGGCTTTTTTTCCTTATCTTCTACTTCTTTCTTTTTCATTAAGTAAACATTTTTTATAACATTTAAATTCCTTTAATGATTTTTCATTATACTTTTGAGTTATTTAGTAATTATACTACCGCATACCATATACATCTTATCAGAATCTATTCAGACTTTAGGCTAATTCCAGTGAGATACAGACATATAATTATTATATAGCTATATTCTCCATTTTTGTGTTATTGCTGCAAATATTTCATCTATATATCTTAATATGTCAGCAATACATTTATATAATCATTATTTTATATAACTTCATGCCTCTTAAGAACTGAAAGAAGGAAAGAGTTCAAGTATATGTTTATAGAGTTTATTATATTAACCTTTTTACTTACTATTTCTGGTTGTCTTTATTTTCTGTCATGGATTCAGAACATCATCTGGTTTCATTTCCTTGATTCACTATAGTTTTGCTGCCAGCCATCTCCTTTGTGTGGTTATTATCAAATATATTATTTTTCTTGTGTTATGGGTCCACCAATGAAATTCTGTATATACTTTTTTTATTCAGATCCTTTAAGATCAAAATGAAGAGAAGAAAAATGCTATTGTACTTTCCTTATAATTGCATAACTACTGCTATTAGTACTCTTTGTTTTCTCATGTGGATTTGGATTACTGTCTGGGATCACTTGCTTTCAGTCTAAGGAATTGCCTTTATTATTTCTTCAAGGGTGGGTTTGCTAGCAACAAATTGTCTCAGCTCTGTTTTCCTGGAAAGTCTTTATTTCACCATAATTTTTAAAAGATAGTTTGACTTGCTATAAAATTCATGGTTGAAAAGTTCATTTTTTCTTTTCCTTTCAGCATTTTTACCATGTCAACCTATTGCCTTCTGGCTTCCTCTGCCTCTGAGGATAAGATTTTAAGATTTTATTTATTTATTTGAGAGAGAGAGAGAGCATAAGGGTGGGAGGGTCAGAGGGAGAAGCAGACCTCCCTGCTGAGCAGGTAGCCTGACGCGGGACTCGATCCTGGGACTCCAGGATCATGACCTGAGCTGAAGGCAGTCGCTTAACCAACTGAGCCACCCAGGCGCCCTGGGTTTGGCTTTTGATGCTGGTCTTTGAGATTTGTTCAAACCTCAAAAGGGCTCTTCCTATCTCCTCTTTCCTTAATTCTCTCTATTAAGTTTCTAGTTAGCCTATGATTTAAGTTGTTGATATCCTGGAATAACTGGCCTCCTTTTAATAACCTGCCTCCAAAATTCCCATTGTTTTAGAGAATGCCCTTAAGCTTGAACTTCTCCACCCTTTGTTGTAAATAAAGTTAATTCTTAGGGAAAGCTTCAGCGGTTTCTTTTCTTAAACCCAGACTCTCTCACAGAGCAAAATTTACAAGCCTTTGCAGCCTTACCAGAGAGTTAGGGCAATAATGATATGAGTCTGATTATTCTTAGCCTGACCCATCTGGGATAGAGCTTGTGCCCTCAGTGGAGGTAGAAAGTCCAGATCTCTCAGCTGTTCTTACCTGAAATAGCATCTCTGCAACAGAGTTAGTGAGATGAGAATTTCTGTATCTTACTCCTCCTGAGGAGAAACAGGAGACTTAAACTGGAAGCTGGAGATAGTGTAAACCATGTATTCCACCATGGACCTAACAGAGGTATGGCTTCCATCAGATCGAGCTGGTAGAGGATGGAAAGGAAGTGGGTCATGGCTCAAATGCCACAGACACTTTCTGTTCTTACTGAGAATTAATATTTCTTGAAAAAATGTTTTTGTTAACTGTATGCCCTTAGGACACCATTCCAGAAGTCATCTCAGTATGAACATTTAAAATATAATATCACTTCTTAAACTTGATGTTATTAATACCATGTCCATGATACCAGACTCAAAAGGTGTATCTCAAGGATATGCTCACTACTTTGATAAATTTAGCCTACATCTTCTACAGTAACATTTTCGTATATAAATTTAAGGATAATAAAGTCACAATTTCTGGATGGAATTGTGTTTTTTTGACTCAATCAATATAAATTTGACTCTTTCCAAATACTTAAGTATTTTCTACTTACTAGGAAAAAAACAAACAAACAAACAAAAAAAGAAAATGAAAAAAAAGGTGCTTAAGTATTAAAAGAGAAAAGAAACAAAAAGTAATTTATGCATTAACATAAAATCAGATAAATGTCAGAAGTGGTGAGTAAATAAGGATAATTCCCACTGATTAATTAATATTAAAATATCTAAAATCTAAAAATTTAAATAATACCTAATGGAATGGGCATATCTCCACAAAGTAAGCACCTTTATTATTAATACAAAGGTATTAATGTGATATAATAATAAATATAAATAGGGGTGCCTGTGTGGTTCAGTCGGTTAAGCATCTGCCTTCAGCTCAGGTCATGATCCCAGGGTCCTGGGATAGAGCCCTGCATCAGGCTCCCTGCTCAGCAGGGAGTCTGCTTGTCACTCTCAAATAAATAAATAAATAAATAAATCATGTAAAAAAGTATTATTTAAAATAATAATAAATATAAATATATAACAAATGTAGTTATGTAATAAATGTAATTATTAAAATCATTGGTTTCTCTTTGTTTACAAAATATAGCAATCCATGTTCCATTTTGAATTGGTTTTGAGGTTATTTGCTTCTATCTAGTAGAATTGACTTCAATTCTTTATACCTTCCACTTTAATATTGGTCTATCTTTTCAGATACTTGTCCCCATTACTATGGATTTTAAAGTTATGACTCAACTATATGACTTTTTTAAACATAGTAAAAACATGCTCATTTGATAAATAGAAAAATATTCATTTTTTATATAAAAAAGCCCCCAAATCTACTTAAAAACCATGATTTCCATTTTATTGAGTTAGAATGCAAAATGTTAAAAATGAAGCATGTGAGTTTGGAAAGTATATCATCAGCATTACATCACAATTTTTTTTAAATTTTAAGTTACAATATCTAAGTAGAATAATTTCTTTTAGTGTTGTCAAACATAACACTTATAAACTAAATAGTTTTAGGACTTTGTCAGTATCTTCTCTAAAGTTTATAAATGGAAGAACTATTTTTCTATTGGTGATTTATTACTAAAGAATTGTGTCAGCTATTTAAAAGTTATTCTTCAACATAATAAATGTTGTCATCTTATGTAGCACAATTGCATATAAATGGCAACTCTGACAAGTAAAATTAAACTATTTTAATGAAAACAAGGTAAGCTTTTGCTGAATATCAATCATAAGTGTGCCTTTTATATTTTCAGTTAGATAAAGACTTCATAAGTAAATATATTGCTTATATGTGGAAGACTTTTCAGAGAAGGAGCTATAATATAGAACATGCTATAAGCAAAACCCATAAAATGATATATATATATTTTTAAAGATTTTATTTATTTATTTGACAGAGAGCACAATAAGGGGGAAGTGCAGACAGAGAGAGAGGGAGAAGTAGGAGAGCAGAGAAATGACATGGGGCTTGATCCCAGGACCCCAGGATCATGACCTGAACCGAAGGCAGATGCTTAACTGACTGAGCCACCCAGGCACCCATAAGATGATATATTTTTAAAGAAATTATTTTGTGTTGATAAGCTACAGAATATTACTATTAAGGAAATTACTTTATAAAATATCATAAGAATCAACATATATATTCAGTATCCCAAGTGGTAACAAAACAAAAGTTGGCAATTGAGATCAAGTAAGAAAATATAAAATAGATATAAATTGTGATGAGCATGTGATTTATGTATTTTAAATGACTATAAGTAATCTCACCAAAATACCTTGATTTTTTTGTTGCTGTTGTGCTTTAATTGTAAATTTGTAATGTCATTAAACATGCAAATTAACTAGCTCCACTCCCCCCAAAATGTGGCAATTTTAAGTGGATAACTGCAGTGAACCTGTAAGTATTAAGCTAGATAGAAAAATTATGAAAATTTTATAATTCTCCAAAAAAAAATAAAAGTATAGGAAAATTTATGACACCTAAAACTTCAGCTGAAAAAATAATACATATTTTACAAAATCTAAAATTTTAATGTACTTTAAAATGTTATCCATATCACAAAAATATCATTCCTTAAAATGCCATCATTAAGATAATTTTTTATCTCATCTCAATTTTGCAAGAAGCAAAAAAACTATGTTGAAAATCACAAGAAAGTACCAACTTTAAAGTAAAAGAAATAAATGAAAACATAAGCAAATATATATTTATTATGTAAGTATTTACAAATCGAAATTACAGTTCTTATTTTTTACATATCCATGATATTTTCCAACTTTTCCAAATGACTAAAAAGTCTTGATTTGTTTTTAAAAAAGACAAATCTTGGTTTTATGTACAATATAATTCATAATCATTATATAGTGTATTAAGGGAAAATCTCCATGAAGTAGTATATAACCAAGAAATTACTAGTAATAAGACAGAATTTCATCAGAATTAAACATAATGCTTCAAACTATTCACTGAGGTTATGTGAAAAGTAGTAATAGTGTGTCTCTTCCAAAAGAGCATTTTTAACAAAAGTCTCTTCATTAGGTAATTCATTAACACAAAATTTGTGTAGTTACACTAATGGACCTTTACTATTCATGAATAACAATCCTTGTGGATTCTGGCAACTATAAAAAAGTATTCCAGAAAATTTTTATTTCTTTACTTAATATTGTCTTTTTTTTCATCAAACTAGTTGTCTTTTTATCTGAAAATTCATCTTAAAATCTGTACATGGGGCTTTTATTCATGTCATTATTTATATAAGCATGTTTCCCTCCTCCTGAAACATCTTCTCATTACTAAATTTATCATTCTATCACTCACATGTCCCATAGACATAATTTATTGAAATTTTTAGGTACACTGTTTATTTTTTGGTTAGATTTTTGTTCAAAAATAGTTTATTCCTCAAATATTACCTCCATAGGTTGAGTGTATTTCTCACCCTATCAACTTAGGTTTGGGTATAAGACTTGCAGGGCAGGATTAGGGTGAGGCTGATAAAGCAGGACCAGAGCCATGCACATTCAAGGTCAGAATAAAATTAATTAATTAAATTAAATGAAAATAATAATATAAAGATGGTGAGAGGAAACTTTGGAGGTGAGGATGTAGTGATGGTTCACAGATATATATATATATATATATATATATATATATATATCTCCAAACTCATCATGTTCTGTACATTAAGTATATATAATCTTTTATATGTTGATCATAACTCAATAAAATGGTTAACTTGATATGAAAGATGACAGCAGATTAGGAAGACCTTAAATTCTCCTCATCCCACCAGTACAACTAGGTAACTATCAAATCATTATAAATATTCCTGAAATTGATCTGAAGACTGGCAAAATAAACTCCACAACTAAAGATAGAGAAAAGGCCACATTAAAGAAGCTAGGAAGTATGGAGACTCAGCTTGGGAGAGAAAAGGATCATGGCCACTGGTAGGGAAGGAACCATGGTCACAGAGAACAGGGAGAGACAAACTAGCACACAGGGGAGCCCACATGGGGAAATCTCTGTACCAATTTTTTTTTAAGATTTTATTTATTTATTTGAGAGAGAGAGAGAGAGAGAGACAGCGAGAGAGGGAACACAAGCAGGGGGGAGAGGGAGAAGCAGGCTTCCCACGGAGCAGGGAGCCTGATGTGGGGCTCGATCCCAGGACCCTGAGATCATGACCTGAGCTGAAGGCAGACGCTTAACGACTGAGCCACACAGGCGCCCCTCTCTGTAGCAATTGGCTTGGGAAGTGAGAAGGGCTGAATTTTGTAAGTGCTTACAACCAGCGGGGCTTAAAGCCTGGAGTTTTAAAGGTCAGCATGCTTGGCTCTGGGAGAGGTCAGAGGACCACTCTTGGAGAAAAGGCAGGGCAAACAGCCTGCAGACATACAGCAGGGAAACAGCAATCTGAAGAGCTCCTAGGGCACATAGTAGAGGGTGGTGGGGGGTTAGTTGCTCATCTCAGAGCACGTCCCAGAGATACAGTGTTCACAGAAAGACTCCTCTGGGAACAAAGGGACTGGCAGATGCCATTTCCCTTCCCTGCCTGTCAACATAGACACAGAGCCACCTACAGAGATCAGTGCAGCACCTACACTCCCTGCCTAACTTGCTTACACCAAACTTCACAACCTCACACTCTGGAAGAATCACGCTTTCTAGTCATCCTTGACTCAGTCCCAGTGCAGTAAGCCCCCTCCCCCAGAAGACCAGCTCAAACCTCTGCCTACACTATGTCTCTCAACCTGAGAGTTTTATGAGGCCCCAGTTCTGGTGGCAGTGGTGACAGGTCTCATTTCACAAGCAGGCCAAAGCAGACTTAGTAAAAACTCACCATATTCAGGCCAGGGACAAAACACTGCTCACAACAGGCAAAGAGACCCTCTGTAGACAGCTTGCCTAAGGATAAAGTGTCCAGGACACAAGAGCAGAGCTCACACAGTACACGTTGGAGACATTCCTGGAAGTGCCAGTCTCTGGGGAACAGGAGACATTCTATGGCAGGGCACTACAGGACCTCTTCTTCATAAAGCCATTACCCTCGAGAACAGGAGACTCCACTGACATTCCTAACACAGAGAAACAGGCACAGACAGGTAGACAGAATGAGAAGACAGAGGAATTTTTCCTAAATGAAAGAACAGGACAAGGCTATGGCCCGAGTGATAAGTGAAAAAGATATAAGTAACATGGCTGATGGAGAATTTAAAGCAATGATCATAAGGATATTCACTGGATTAGAGAAAAGAGTGTAGAACATCAGTGAGACCATTAACACAGAGATATGGAATATCATAGTGGAGATAAAGGGCCCAATAAACAATGAGAAATATGCTTGAAGGAATGAACAGCAGGCTGGAAGAAGAAGAGGAATAAATTAATGACCTGGAAGACAGAATAATGGAAAGCAATCAAGCTGAACAAAAGAGAGGAAAAAGAATTATGCAAAATAAGAATAGACTTGGGGAACTTAGTGACTCCGTCAAACATAATAACATTTGTATTATAGGAGTCCCAGAAGAAGAAGAGAGAAATAAATAGGCAGAGAACTTATTTGGAGAAATAATAGCTGAAAACTTTCTTGATCTGGGGAAAGAAACATATCCAGATCCAGGAGACAGAGAGAACTCTCATCAAAATCAACAAAAGTAAATCCATGTGAAGACATTGTAATTAAAATGGAAAATACAGTGCTAAAGAAAAAAATATTAAAAGTAGCAAGACAAAGGAAAACAGTTACATACAAAGAAAATCCCCATAAGGCTATCAGTGTATTTTTTAGCAGAAACTTTCCAAGCCAAAAAAGAGTGGTATGATATATGCAAAGTTAATGGGAAAAATTTGCAACCAAGAATATTCTATCCAACAAAGCTATTATTCAGAATAGAAGAGATAGTTTCCCAGACAAACAAAAACTAAAGGAGTTTGGGACTACTAAAACAGCTCTGGAAGAAATATTAAAGGGAAGTCTTTGAGTGGGAAGGAAAGACCAAAAGTGACAAAGTCTAGAAAGGGTTCAGAGAAAATATCCAGAAACAACCACAAAAAAGTAATAAAATAGCAATAGATACATATCTATCAAAAATTTTGGACAAAATGCTTCAATCAAAAGATATAGGATATCAGAATGGATAAAAAAAACAAAATCCATCTATATGCTGCCTGCAAGAGACTCATTTTAGACCTAAAGACACCTGCAAGGGTTGCCTGGATGGCTCAGTCATTAAGCGTCTGCCCTCGGCTCAGGTCATGATCCAAGAGTCCTGGGATAGAGCCCCGCATTAGGCTCCCTGCTCGGCGGGAAGACTGCTTCTCCCTCTCTCACTCCCCCTGCTTGTGTTCCCTCTCTCACTGTGTCTCTCTCTATCAAATAAAATAAAATCTTAAAAAAAAAAAAAAGACACCTGCAGAATGAAAGTGAGGGGATGGAGAAATAATTATCATGCAAATGATGTCAAAAGAAAGCCAGAAAAGCCATACTTATATCAGACAAACCAGATTTAAACCAAAGACTTTAATAAGAGATGAAGAAGGGCACTATATCATAACAAAGGGGTCAATTCAGCAATATCTAACAATTGTAAATATTTATGCCCCCAATTTGGGAGCACCCAAATATATAAAACAATTGATAACAAACAAAGGAACTCAATGATAATAATACAATAAAATCGGGGCCTTTAACAATCCCCTTACATCAATGTACAGATTCTCTAAACAGAAAATCAACAAGGAAGCAATGGCTTTGAATGACACACTGGAATAAGTAGATTTAACAGATATTTCCAGAACATTCTATCTTAAGACAGAAGAATAAAGATTTTTTTCAAGTACACACAGAACATGCTCTAGAATTAATCACATATTAGGCCACAAAACAAGCCTCAACAAATTCAAAGAGATTCAATTCATAGTATTCATCTTTTCTCACCACAACTTCTTGAAACTAGAAGTCACCCATAAGAAAAAATCCAGAAAGACCACAAATACACAGAGGTTAAATAACATGCTACAAAACAATGAATGGGTCAACCAGGAAATAAAAGAAAAAATTTAAAAAAGTATATGGAAACAAATGAAAATGAAAACACAGAGGTCCAAAACCTTTGAGATATAGCAAAAGCAATTCTAAGAGGGAAGTTTTTAGCACCTAGGCCTACCTCAAGAAGCAAGAAAAATCTTAAGTAAACAACCTAACCTTACATCTAAAAGAACAAGAAGAAGGGGATGCCTGGGTGGCTCAGTCAATTAATGTCTGCCTTTGGCTCAGGTCATGATCCCAGGGTCCTGGGATCGAGTCCCACATGGGGCTCCTTGCTCATCAGGGAGCCTACTTCTCCTGTCTGCTGCTCCCCCTGCTTGTGCTATCTCTCTCTCTCTCTTTGATAAATAAATAAGTAAATAAATAAATAAATAAAATTTGTAAAAAAATATATTAAAAAAAGAAGAACAACAAACAAAACCCAAACCAGCAGAAGGAAATAATAAAGACAGATTAGAGCAGAAATAAATGATATAGAAACTAAAAACAAAAACAAACAAGCAAACAATAGAACAGATCGGTGAAACCAGGAGATGGTTCTTAGAAAAAATCAATAAAATCGGGGTGCCTGGGTGGCTCAGTCGTTAAGCGTCTGCCTTCAGCTCAGGTCATGATCCCAGGGTCCTGGAATCGAGTCCCACATCGGGCTCCCTGCTCGGCGGGAAGCCTGCTTCTCCCTCTCCCACTCCCCCTGCTTGTGTTCCTGCTCTCGCTATCTCTCTCTCTGTTGAATAAATAAATAAAATCTTTAAAAAAAAAAAAAAGAAAAAATCAATAAAATTGATAAACCCCTGGCTAGACTTATCAAGAAAAAAAAAGAAAGAACTAAAATAATAAAATCACAAATGAGAGAGGAGAAATCACAACCAACACCACAGAAATATAATTATAAGGAATATTGTGAAAACTATATGCCAACTAATTGCACAACCTAGAAAAAATGGATAAATTCCTCTAAACATGTAACCTGCCAAAACTGAAACGGGAAGAAATAGACAATTTGAAGAGACTGATTACCAGTAAAGAGAATGAATCAGTAATCAAAAAATACCCAACAAACAAAAGTCCAGGACCAGATGGTTTTACAGGTGAATTCTACCAAACATTTAAAGAAGAGTTAATACTTATTCTTTTCAAACTATTAAAAAAAAAAAAAGAAAAGAAAAGGAAAGAAAACTTCCAAATACGTTCTATGAGGCCAGCATTACTTGGATACCAAAACCAGATAAAGACACTGCTAAGAAAGAGAACTACAGACTACAGGCCAATATCCCTAATGAATGTGGATGCAAAAATCCTCAACAAAATATTAGCAAACAGAATCCAACATGACATTAAAAAAGTCATTCACTATGATGAAGTGGGATTTATTCCTGGGTTCAAAGAGTGATTCAATATTTTCAAATAAATCAATGTGATACATCACATCAATAAAAGAAAAGACCTACATGATCACTTCAATAGATGCAGAAAAAGTATTTGACAAATGCAACACCCCATTCTTGATAAAAAAAAAAAAAAAAAAAAACTCAACAAAGTAAGTTTAGAAGGAACATACTTAACATAATAAAGGCCACATATGAAAAACCCACAGCTAACATCATCCTCAATGGGGAAAACCTGAGAGCCTTTCCCTCAAGGTCAGGAATAAGACAAGGATGTCCACTCTCTCCACTTATTATTCAGCACAGTACTAGAAGTCCTTGCCACAGCAATCAGACAACAAAAAGAAATAATGACATCCAAATCAGTAAAGAAGTAAAATTTTCATTATTTGCAGATGACATGATACTCTATATAGAAAACCCGAGAGACTCCACCAAAAAACTGCTAGAATTGATGATCAAATTCAGTAAAGTTGCGGGATACGAAATCAACATACAGAAATCTGTTGCATTTCTATACACCAATAATGAAGCAGCAGAAAGAGAAATTAAGAAACAATCCCCATTTACAATTGTGCCAAAAATAATAAGATACCTAGGAATAAACCTAACTAAAGAGGTGAAAGACCTGTACTCTGAAAACTATAAAACACTGGTGTAAAAATTGAAGATAACACAGAGAAATGCAAAGACATTCCATGCTCATGGGTGGGAAGAACAAACGTTATTAAAATGTCTATACTACCCAAAGCAATGTACACATTTAATGAGATCCCTATCAAAATAACAAAGAGAACACAGACAGTAACTTCTTTGACATTGACCATAGCAACATTTTCCTGGCTAGGTCCCCTGAGGCAAGGGAAACAAAGCAAAAATAAACCATTGGGATTACATCAAAATAGAAAGTTTCTGTACAGTGAGAGAAATAAATCAACAAAACCAAAAGGCAACCTGTGGAATGGGAGAAGATATTTGCAAATGACATAACTGATAAAGGGTTAGTATCCAAAAATATATAAAAAAACTTATGAAACTCAACACCCAAAAAACAAATAATCCAATTTAAAAATAGGCAGAAGACATGAGCAGACATTTCTCCAAAAAAGACACCTAGCTGGCCAACAGACACATAAGATGCTCATCATCACTTCCCATCAGGGAAATGCAAATCAAAACTGCAATGAGATATCACCTCACCGCTGGTCAGACTGGCTAAAACCAACAGCACAAGAAATAACAGGTGTTGGCAAGGATGTAGAGAAAAGGAACCCTCATGCACTGTTGGTAGGAATGCAAACTGATGCACCCATTGTGGAAAATAGTATGGAGGCTCCTCAAATGTTAAAAATAGAACTACCCTATGATTCAGCAATTGCACTACTGTATTAACCCAAAGAATACAAAAATACTAATTCAAAGTGATACATGAACCCCTATGTTTATAGCAGCATTATTTACAATAGCCAAGATGTGGAAGCAGCACAGGTGTCCATCAATTGATGATTGGATAAAGAAGAAGTAGTATATATGTATACAATGGAATATTATTCAGTCATAAAAAGAATTATATCTTGCCATTTGCAATGACATAGATGGAGCTAGAGTAGAATTCTAAGTGAAATAAGTCAGTCAGAGAAACACAAATGCCATATGCTCTCACTCATATGTGGAAATTAAGAAAAAAAAAACAAATGAGCAAAAGGACAAAAAAAGAGAGAAAGAAAAAGAAATAGATTCTTAATTATAGAGAACAAACTGATGGTTACCAGAGGGAGGTGGGGGGGCAGATGGGTGAAATAAGTGGTGGGGATTAAGGAGTGCACTTGTCCTGATGAGCACCAGGTGATTAAAATAAAAAATAAAAATAAAGATTTCATTTTTAAAAAATATTTTGTTTTTTATGGAACTTTTTGCATTTTAAAAATATTGTATCGGGGCACCTGAGTGGCTCAGTCAGTTAAGTGCCTGACTTCGGCTCAGGTCATAATCTTGGGGTCCTGCAGTAGAGCCCCTCATTGGGCTCCCTGCTCAGTGTGGAGTCCGCTTGTCCCTCTGCCCCTCCCCCACTCATACTCTCTCAAATAAACAAATAAAAAATATTTTAAAAATATTGTATCAAAATATTTTCCATATTGCTCTCTGAGTTTTTTTGGCAGCCCCTCAAATTTTTTCATCCAGATGAATGCCTCTTACCTCTCCTTAGTCTCAATGATGTTCTGACCTCTGAATTTTGATGAATATGGCAATGGGCTACTACTGAGACTAGGCATTCAGAGACCTCTTGTGGAGCTGCTTGCCCTCTTGTACCTATGCCATCACCCTGAAAAGAGCATGTCCTAGATAGCCTGATGGTTCCAGGAGGATGAAAGACATGTGAGTTGGATTTATCCCTGAAGAACTATGGCATGAAGCAGAGCTTTCCAGGAAGTCTAGCCTGAAAAAGAAAGCCTGACTTGCAACTCCATGAGAATGCATGCTTTGTGTTCCAAGACACTGACATTGGGGTAGATTTTATGCATTATTATAATGGAATTCGAAAACTAATTCAGGCTCTGTTTCTGAAACTTCAACCCATTCTTTAAAGCATTGTAATCTCTTGTACCAATTACTCTCTTAGATCTGCCTTCCATAATATTACAAATGAAATCAACAATGCTAAACAAAACAGATATATTGTAGATTGTATTTATATTTCTAATATCTTCGTTTGGTATAAATAAACTTTGCCTTTGTTGGATAAACAACCCCAAGCCTATCCACTTACCTGGAAAGCTATCTTCAGATAGTTCCCTTACATGGTGATAGCTTTCTCTTTTCCTCTGCTGGATAGAGGCAATCTCTATTTGTAGGGGCTCCGATGGCTTATATAAAGGATAGGTGAGACATATTGGTAGGTCAACCAATAAAGGGCAAGTGTTTGTGGAAACAATCTTTACCACTTTATGCGACAATTCTAAGTGGAGAATCTATACTCTCAGATTTTGAAATGGAGTTAAGCCCTCGTTGCCCATAACATTAATCTCTTTTGTATAATTTTTAAAACTTTCTCATTTACCCACTCACCCTTGTTATTCCTGGGATCACCTCCTACATAAAGTATGTGTACAATTGTCTCAGGATCTTCTTTGGAAGGATCCCAAACTAAGAGAGTTGGTGCTAAGAAGTGAGATCGTATTTTAAGGATGACAGATAAGTAGGTAAAATCCAAGGTTGGAGGGAGTCAGTATATTTTTAAAAGTTAATTAAATTCACACTGCAGAAGAGTTAAAGCCCTGACAGGGAAGGTATGGAATCCTGAGAATTGAGATAGGAACATTCAAACTTACTGTTTCCCCTATGTTCAGAGCCTAGACTATCTTGGCCAGTAGAAGGAGTCCCTTTCATCTTGCTATAGCAAAGCAGTCTCTCATTGCCAGTAAGCCATGAAAAGGCCTCAAAATATTATGTTTATCCTCCTCAAAATATAGCTTTGCCTCCATGGTACTTCTAGACCAAAAATTAGGCCAATATAAGCATAGCCTCAGCAGTGAAGAAACATTTCCTAAAATAAGGGGAAATGGGCTTTTATCTCACCTCCCAAAAAAGAAAGAAAGAGAGAGAGAGAGAGCACACGTGCACATGCCGGAGAGAAATATGAAAGAAAGAGAGAGAGAGAGAGAGAGGGAAGAAGGGAGGGAGGAAGGCAGAAAGAAGGAAAAATATATATTAAAAAAATAAAAATAAAGAACTTATTTTAGCAACAGACTTAGAACCTAAGCAACAGACTTAGGTTACTAGTTACCAATAAGAACCGGAAGAATATATGTGGGTGTGGAGCTTGCAAGTTTTGAACTAGGTCAGAGGAAAGGCTAGATAGTAGAGATTCATTTATATGAAATCATTATCCCATAACTGAGGAACCTGACTTACTATGTTGCTAGAATGGCTCTCCAAGCCGAAAAACAATGATGGTACTTGGTAAGTGAGATGAAGATGTGGAACTGCTGGGCAGAGTTTTGAGGCTGGTTTGGAAACCTCAGAAAGGCAGGCAAAGAAAAATATGTTTATTACATAAAAACTGTGACGCATCAGATAAATATATTCCCCAAAAGGGCCCAGAGGACATGCTTTCATTAAGGTGATACAACAACAAAAATGCTTCAACATTGTTCAGTATCTCATTGGTGGCAACCCAAAGCTATATGGGAAAGGTTCCACCAGTTTGAATTAAAAGGGAATGGTGGCTGTTAGAAAGTAAAAATACTTTTAGGTCCTGATTTTCTATCTATAGAAAGCATGCTGACAGAACTGCTCAGCCACAAGGGAGGGTATATTCTCTAACGTCTATTATGATATGCCCAAGGAAGATGAGAGAAAATGAAGGATTTCTCAGAAACACAATCAAGAACCATGAAGAACAAAGGTCTGGACAATACTCTCAGGGAACAAATCTGGGTTCAAGAAAGAATCCATAATAGCTCCAGCATAATGGAACTTCACAATAGTAGCCCAGAGGTAGCCCAGAGGTTACTATTGCTCTGAACCACTGAATACTGTGATTTTTATTGTGGTTATCTCCTCTTTAACCACCATTTTAAATAGAGTATTTAGAGGGTAGATAATTTTATTTTTATCTCATGAGTATTGGATGAAGAAAATTCTTATCTAATCCTATGAAGATTATAAGATTCTAGACCGCAAGCCTGATGAGATATGACTTTGTGGGTGTCTTCTGGAGGGAATGAGTTAAATAACATGTGGAAGAAATTGCATAATTGTTACCAAGACAGTGGATTGTGGTAGATTGGAATACTCTTCTCAATTCTTTACTTTGTTACCTCTTATATGTGATTGTGCCATGAACCAGAGTGAAAAGGCTCAAACATATTAATGCTGGACCATTGAAATGAGGATTAAAGTAACAGTAGACTGAGCCTATGCCCAAAGACACATGTTTTTCTGCCCACCCACATGCTCCAAAATCACCATGAGAACATGTCCCAAGTAGGCACTAATCCAAAAAATAATGTGGGTAAACACTAAAGACACATGATCCCAGTTAAAAGTTCATTACCAAGCCCAGCCAACCTCCAATGTGTAGTATAGTCATCCCAACTGAACTGCACACCAGCGAGAGAAAAAAATAAACATTCATTTTTGTAGGACATTAAATTTTGCAGTGGTATGTTAATGTAGCATAGCATGGTAAGAATAGCTAGTATGCAAGAGTTAATAGTAAAATAATTTTCTATGAAACTGTGTTTGATGGTATCTATGATTATAAGGTTCTGGAAGGGTTAGGCCAGGTGGTAGCACATAACTGTGAATGGCAAGATGGGTAGAATTAAAATGGACAACAACGCTGAATGGCTACCCTCTGGCCATGGCATGCAGAGATCAGGAGCAGTGGGTAATAGAACATAATGTTCCCAGTGGAAGGCAAATGGCCAGCCAATGTAGATAGCACTTGCATATATAATTTAAAAATCAAGAGCTATTGATGAGAGGGTTGATGTTCATGCCTTCAAAAATAATTATCTTTCACCCCACTGTCTAGAACTGAGCCAGTTCTCAGACTAAGAAACCATCAGTTGAAGAGGAGGCATCTCCTTGAGGAAGGAAACTGAATATTCATGGAAAGAATCTATGATAATTTGTTTTCTGTTCCCCAAAGGGACCTACAGTCATTTATCAGGAACACTATATACTTGGTTAAGGTAGTATCGGACCTTATTAGAGCAGTTGATTAGAGGATAAGTGTACACCCATACCAGGACACTCAAAATTCAATCACAGCTCCTCTGTTAGTGTAGGATGAAATAAGGTTGTTGGGTGGGTGATGGACTCAGGCCATCTCACAGTGGATCAAGTGATTCCATGGAGCTCTTTTGCTGTCTTTTCTCTGGTCTTTCATTACATAATATTTGGAAATACACACACACACACACACACACAGTGGTGGTCAGAATTCTCATGGTAGTTCTATGCCTTATATAATAAATGGGATTATGGTAAGAGAAGTCAAGTTAAAGACCTAGAAACTATTCCCCTTTTAGTCAAGGGATCACTTAGAAAAATGAAAAGCACCTCAGATTTTATAGCACCTCAAAGTCAAAAGTGGAAATTATTCTTCAGGCCTTGAAAAATGGTAGGAAATAAACTCTACAAAATTAAAGGACCTATGATAATAGGGACATTTTTAATATCTAGTGGTTTGGTGACATCCCCTCCAGAGTATAGAGTAAGTTATTGCATGATGCAATCCTTACATGAAGAAAGAGGCACACGACATGATGACAAAACACTTTATATTTCGTAGACAGTGTATAGTACAATTGAGAATATTGCTCCAACCGAGGACTCAGAAGGCTGCCATATTGAGTGGGGTCCAAAGAAAGAGAGATCTCTGCAGCAAATTTAGCCTTTTTTTTACAAGCTGCACTGCAATCTGACCCAGCAGACTTTAAAGTGCTAGAGTTATCTGTGATAGATAGGGATGGCATATGGTGTCTCTGGCAAGTTCCAGTATGAAAGACATTATGCAGATCCCAAGGGTTCTGGAATAAGACCATCTGCAGCAGATAACATTTGTCCATTCAAAAAGCAACATCTGATAGGCTATTGAGCCTAGTCTTGTTTATATCAAAAAACTGTGACCAGAGGCCATCCATCATATGCTGGATGGATCATCATGGCATTGATTTGGGTAAGCACAACTACAATCATATATACGTACATTTAGGGGCAGGCTCAGTCAAGTGTGGAAAGCACATACACACACACGATCCACAAAGAGAGACTTTATGTAACTATGGATGGTGTTATGGGTTGAAATATGTCCAGTAAACATTCATAAGTTGAAGTTCTAATGCCCAGTACCTCAGAATGTAAACTTTTTAGAAACAAAGTTGTTGCATATGTGTTTAGTTAAGACGAGATCATACTGGAGTGGGATTGGTCCCTAATCCAATATGACTGGTGTCTTCACAGAGGGGAAATTTGGACACAGATATGCACATAGGGAGAAAACAATGAGAACTACAAATTGAAGAATACCCCAGCTTCCTTGGCTTTGGGGAAACAATATTAAGGAGTATTCTCCACAGTCTCTGAAAGAGACCACTGCGGGCTTGAGTGTCAGGTTCTTAAAGCTGTAACCAATCTATTAGCACATTTTTTGTTCCTTCCTTTCTACACTTTCTCATACTTCACCATGTTACATCTGGGCAAGGAAGGATTGTGTTTACTCCAGTAAATCCCCTAAGTTTGAGACGTATTCTTCCTTATCTCTTTGATATTTCTTGGGTTCATTCATTAAATAAGATACTTGTAACCAAGTCTTTGTATCAGGATGTGCCTTTGAGGAACTCAAACTAAACATTGGATGGCAGAAAGTTTAGCTGGAAAACAGAATTATTAATATGATCAATATTGCCTAAGATACATAGAGATGTGTACCTGTTTTGTCTGTTTTGTCTCAACTCTACTTCCATCCTTTTCTGCTGTGTCGGAAGCCTGAAAACTACATTTCTTTATAGATTTTCCCAATAGACGGCACGGACACTGGGAAAAGGAAGAAAGAAAGAAGTCATGAGCCCCTCTCCTTTGGCTTCTGGATGTGCCCCCCACAGTATCCGGAACCAGTGCAGTTCCTGCTTGGGCTTTGTGGCCCCGGCACTGACAGTGCAGGGTTTGCTATAACCTTGGTATAACCTTACCGAGCCATCTGGCTTTGCTGGAGGCAACAACATCAGTAAGTGCCTTTAAGTGTCCCTGCTACGTTAGCATAAAAAGTTGTGTGGGAAACAATGAATCATGGAACACTACATCTAAAACTAATGATGGAATGTATGGGGATTAACATAACAATAAATAAATAAATAAATAAAAGTGGTGTGGGCTTCTGGATTTTTTGAAGCCTTGGTGGTGTGGTGAAGACAGCCAAGAAAACTGTGGGATCTTTTGTCACTTCAAAGGCAGAGCAATTTTGCAATATGTGTGACACAATTTTGCTTTCTCAGCCTAGGGGTGGTAGAGGTTTATTGAAATTATTAATCTCAGAACAATCTCAGTTTAGATTTTTATTCTCCCATCCCTTATCAGACACTTATAAACCAATCCTCTCTTTCAAATCCTTTCCATTTGAAATACAGAGAGTGGTTCTGTTTTCCAGAACAAACTGACTGCCAGACATCCCTTCCATGTTTTCACTTCATCCTTCTTTCATGTGTTGGCCCACTTTTTTATTTTTCTCCCACTACTATTGCTTATTCTCTAAGTTTACTTTCTTTGGGGATCAATCACTGGCTTACTTTTTTTTGTGCTATGTATGTGCACCCAGAGTGATGGAATTTACTCCATTGCCTAAAGACCAAATACTCTCCCGTATCTTTATCTCATGGGACGCCTCTCTATGAGAACAGAACCTTCTGCTGAAAATCTCCTCTTGGCATTACAAGTATAAATATTCAGGTTGATCCTATCATCCTCACAGTGTGCTGTCAGTCTGTTTGTTCTGCCATTTTAGCCTGTCGTTCCACATCTGTCCAGTTTCTTAAGTTATATACTAGATTTCTTTCCTTGCAGATCCCTCTCTCTTACTCTCTCAAACCAATCTCTCCCTAGTTCCGTGGTTTCTGAGTATATTTTGAATATCCTTCCCTGCTGCTTTGTTATTTCATTCTTGATTTGTAACAACATGTCTCAGAATTCACTGTGAACTCCTCTAATCACCTTCAGCATTTTTACCACAGTAATTTTAGAAATAAGGACTTTAGGGCGCCTGGGTGGCTCAGTCGGTTAAGCGACTGCCTTCAGCTCAGGTTATGATCCTGGAGTCCCGGGATCGAGTCCCGCATCGGGCTCCCTGCTCAGCAGGGGGCCTGCTTCTCCCTCTGACCTTCCTCCCTCTTATGCTCTCTGTATCTCATTCTCTCTGTCTCAAAAAAAAAAAAAAAAAAAGAAAGAAAGAAAGAAGGACTTTAACTGCATACCTCTCTTCATAAAAAGTTTTATTGAATTTCCAAAGTTTCCCAGGGCAAGCTCAAACTTGTAGTGAGGTGGGAAAGACAATCAGGAACACAGCATGTGTTCACCTTGTTTGGCTTCATCACCAGCCACTGCTTCCTTTGCACTTTTGAATCCAGTTTCATTGAATCATTTGATTTTCTGCTAATGTGCTATGACCACTCTTCCCTGGTGCCCATTTTATTTCTTTTTACCTTTTGCCTGAACTGCCTTTCTCTACTTCATTTTCCTGGCTAACTTTCAGTCATTCCAGATCATCTTGAGCATCCAAGTGTCTAGGAAGACATTCCTAGAAGAACTATACATTGCTTCTATGTGTACAATAACTGTCGATGCATATGTTTCTCATAGTCCTTGTTTTCTTGCAATTTATTCACTGGCTTACTGATCTGCCTCTGCTTATAAACTGTAAATTCATTGGGGATTGCATAGTCCCCAGGTCAATGTGGAATTTTATTGCAGACATTTAATAAAACTCTCTTTCCAGGGCACCTGGGTGGCTTAGTCATTTAAGCATCTGACTTGTGATTTCAACTCAGGTCATGATCTCGGGGTCATGAGATGGAGATGCACATTGGGCTGCCCACTCAGTAGGGAGTCTGCTTGAGATCCTCCCTCTCTCTCTGACCCTTCCCCCATGCTCTTTCTCTCTCTCTCTCTCTGGAATAAATAAATAAACCTTAAAAAAATTCTCTCTTTCCTATTGCTATTTTCTATATTTCCACCAAATATCTACATTTTCTCTTTTAAATTATTATGTTTATCATGATTATTAATTAACTTCCCATTTTATTTTATTTTTTTTTAAGATTTTATTTATTTATTTGACAGAGAGATAGAGAGCACAAGCAGGCAGAGTGGCAGGCAGAGGGAGATGGAGAAGCACACTCCCCGCTGAGCAGGGAGCCTGATGCGGGGCTTGATCCCAGGGACCTGGGATCATGACGTGAGCCGAAGGCAGCCGCTTAACCGACTGGGCCAACCAGGCGCCCCAGTAACTTCCCATTTTAATAAATTCATTTTTCATGGGTGCCTGGATGGCTCAGTCAGTTAAACATCCAGCTCTTAGTTTTGGCTCAGGTCATGCATGATCTCACGGGTCCTGGGTTAAAGTCCCGCATCTTGCTCCATGCTCAGTGGGGAGTCTGCTTGAAAGATTCTCTCCCTCTGCCCCTCCCCACAGAAATAAATAAATCTTAAAAAATAAATAAATTTATTTTTCAAACTAATATATGTTCTTTAAAACCAGGATTGGTGTTTGTGTGTGTGTTTGTGTGTGTATACCTATCACTGTGTATTGAATAATAAATTTCATAGTAAATATTTTAAGTATTCTGGAGATGCAGAAAGAAAAAATAACTTGTGATTTCTTACATCTTATAGTCTAAACTTGGTTATATTATTCATGTGAAAATAACAATAAGATAATGAATAGCTAATTTCTAAGTTAACGGTAATAAGTTCACAAGGAGCCCAGAAAGGAATCTTTGTAGTCAGTCCATTAGAGCCAAATTCAAATCCTGCTATTTGGTAGACATTAGACCTAGGGAACATTATATAATTTCTTTCAATCTGAGTTTCCTCATCTGTGAATGGTAATAATTATTATTACCTCCTCAGGATTTGATGAAGATTAAAATAAGGCACTGCACATGAACCACTTAGCCCATTTGGGCATTCAGTAAAAATAATAAGCATTCAGTAAAAATTGTTACTCTTATAGAAGTTGGGCTTGCAGTGGCCTTTAAAAATATGGGTAAGAATTATTATGGATTAGACATAGGAAAGAAAGGAACTTTGAAGGAGATTGACTCATGCAAATAAAAGCACTCAAGAAGGAGAGAATAATTCCAGTAGAGTGTGTAACTAGAGGACAGGGAATTAATAAACAGAGAAGTGAGGTATCCTGGTTTAGATTTCATAAAATTGGCAGTTCGTCACCAGCATATTTTTTGAGCTGAGAAATAAGATAATAGGATTTGGGGTGCCTGGGTGGCTCAGTCAGTTGAGCGTCTGACTCTTGATTTCAGCTCAGGTCATGATCTCAAGGTCATGAAATCGAGGCCCACGTTGGGCTCTGCACTCAGCTCGGAGTCTGCTTGTCCCTCTTCCACCCCCCACTTGCGTGTGCTGTTTCTCTCTCTTTCCCTAAAATAAATAAATAAAATCTTAAAAAAATAGTAAAATACTAAGATTTAAGGTGGGTTATCCTGGTATTATAAAGAAAGTTTGTGTATTCCTCTGTATAGAAAGAAAGAAAGAAAGAAAGAAAGAAAGAAAGAAAGAAAGAAAGAAAGAAAGAAAGAAAGAAAGAAAGAAAGAATAAGGCTTGAGTAATTGGTGCAGACTATTTTTTTAAGAAAGCAGCTACACCATTCACCTCAAATCATGAGTCCCTTAATTCTGGGTTGTGACTTTGTGCTAAAGGGCAGACTGGTATGTTTCCTCCTTAACTGTGAAATTCTTCACTTTTATTGTTTCTCACTTGCACTTAAAACCCTGTAAATGTTGTATTATTACACTATTATGTAACACAATAGCTGTTATCTCTCACTTTTCTATGCTGATCCGTGCAAGGCACCTTCTGTCAAATAAGCCAAGACCTCTTGCCAGATGAGAGTGATTCATCCAAACTGCTGAGCATTTTCATAATCATCATTCTCACAATGCATTACAAAAGACCATTACCAACCTTTAATTTTCCAGGTTTGGTGCAGCATAACAACTTCAGTTTATGTTTCACTGCTTCTCTTTGTAAAGACATCAATGATTTTAAAACTAAACTACTCATGACAAACATGTTAGATTCATTAGCATCTGCCCTGGTTGTCTGTGTGAAGGTTATATTGCAAACCTGATTTGCATTTTTATCTGCAAGGAGCACAAGGTTTGAATTGCCTAAATGTTTACTTAATTATTGCTGCCATTCTCTTCCACACCCATTCACCTCAAGCCCTCCACAAGCAGAAAGCAAGACTAATTAGTATCTAATTGATATTTTTTCAATAGTGCAATAGAATCTCTCTCAATACAAAGAAAGTAATTTCATTATACACTGCAGAAAACACTTAATCAGTCATAATAGCAAATATGGGTGTATTTGTTAGGTTTTCAAAGTGATATTTTTTAAATAAGAAGCACCTGGTTGTCTCTAGTAGATTTTACTCCTTAAATAGGAAGAAATTATAACTACTCATTTATTTTTTCACACATTTCCCAGAATACTATTGTACAATCACTGAGCTAGACATTGTGGATACAAAATGAGTAAGATAAGATTTCTCTCAAGAAACCCATAGTCTTATGAGGCAAACAGACTGAAAAAAAAAAAAAATCATTTAGGTATATGGGATGACAGATTTGTATGTACAAAGTATCATAGAATCACAGGAAAGAGCAGACTATTTCAGTCTAAACAGATCAGGGACAGATTCCTAGAGGAGATGACACATGAGCCAAAGAAAATGAAGCACAATAGCCATCAACCTGACGGGGCAAAAGGCATTCCAGACAAAGAGGAAATCACCAGCAAAGGTGGCACTGTGGGAAACATATTCCAAAGTTCTATTGCTGAATATATTTCATATCATGAAATACATTCAAATCTGATAGTAATTTTTCAACACATCTTTAACAAAAGAAATTTTCCCCATATCTTTATATAAAAGACATTTATGTGTTAAATAAAATGAAAAAGAATGCATTTTACCTTTTAACATATGTAGCACATGAACAAACGTTGCAAATGTTTCACTTGAACTTCACTCTGTGTAAATAAATTTTTGTGCTCCTTGAAGGTCAAATAACATCTACTTCCCAACTCACCTTGCATGCCCTGCATATCAGTGTACTTAGGGGACTTTGACAAAACTGAGTAAATAGTGAAGAACTGCACTGATTCTTTAGATGATGATATTAGAAAATAGAGGAAAACAAATTTAGAGAGTTGTGGGCATTACAGATCTGCATATATATGAAAAATAAATTGAAATTATTAGATTTGAGATATTTGACAATGGGTAGCCAAAGTATTTTATTGAGGTGCATATTTATCCCAATGAAGTTTAATGGTTTTGTCTCTTCAGTGATATATCATTTGTTTGTTCGTTTGTTTTTTCCTAATAGTAAATGTAAGAATAACTAAAATCAATGAATTTCTTTAAAGCCCCTAAAAAAGTAATTTCTTAAAAAAGAGCTCACAGCCAAAGACCATCAAGAACACTCTTGAATTCATAGTTAGGCCTATTTAGAGTTCAGCAGCAAGAGAATATGAGAACCAGAGCTGTCTCAGTAAGAGGAAATTGTGAGGGGCTTTTTATAGGATTTGGGATTGGGCTGGATGATTCTAAAGGGGTTTAAGGAAACTAAGGATACTTCTGGATTGAGTGATGGCAGGAAGCAGGGACTATTAGGTTATTGGGCATCTTCTTAGGTTTTATCTAGAAGGTGAGAAGAAGCTTGGCTAGTGTATTAAAAGAAGTAGTCAGAAAATGAAGACTGCATAGTCATTGTTCTGAATATGTAGTATCTTTGTATCTCTCTTATTGTAGAAATTGCTAGAAAAGTGGTCACAGAGAGTCCTTGTTTAATCTTTGTGTATATTTTGTGAGTGTTGTTTGTAATGGCCTAGCTACTTGCTGCTCATATTTTATGCTATAGAACCTCATTCCATATGTTTTTAGAATTGCGTTGAGAATTTGAACTAGAATAATTAGCTCATGTGTTTTGACTGCAAGATGTGTTGCTTAATCATGTTCTGTGACAATCTGCACAATAGCATTTAAGTCTTTGGACAGAATGTATTGGCCAATTGCAATACAGGTGACGAGTCCTAATAAACAGAAAGCAGAAACATAGAATAACAAACACAGACCAGGAAAGCATATTTCAAAGAACAGCTGGGCTTCTTCTAGAGAGCCAAGTGCTCATTTTCATTACACTATTCATTTATTGTTCTACCTGATCATTGTTTTTCACTGTTAGGTGCAACAAGAAGTGTTTGTTATAGCACAAGTTCCCATTGACTAGCCAAGAAGAACTCAGGGCCCAAGAGATTATCTAAAACAACACTAGTTCTTGGATTTAAACTGCTGGGTTGAGCCTCCAGAGCAGACTTATGGTCATTTGTGATTAAAAACAAATCAGAAGCAAAATTCAGAAGTCTTTTTTAGTTGCATTATTCCATAATTGGATTGTAGCTCACACAGCATACATTGAAGGAGTATATTACCTATGTAACAGCAAGTCATCTAAAATTAATTTTAATTGGTTTGTTCTATTTTTATGGGAGATCCTATAGAGGTCAGGAAGTCTCTTTTGCCAAATCATTCAAAATGATCAAATGACCACCCCAAAAGCATACCTACAATCTGTATAAATACTTGTTGTTGTTTTTATCTTTTGTTAGCTTAGAAAGCTTGAGTGAGAATGAGCAATTTAGTCATTTGAGTTGATTTAACTTTTGGGAGACATTTGTATTTTATTTTTTTAAAGATTTTATTTATTTATTTGACAGAGAGAGACACAGTGAGAGAGGGAACACAAGCAGGGGGAGTGGGAGAGGGAGAAGCAGGCTTCCCGCTGAGCAGGGAGCCAGATGCGGGGCTCAATCCCAGGACCCTGGGATCATGACCTGAGCCGAAGGCAGATGCTTAACGACCGAGCCACCCAGGCGCCCCGACATTTGTATTTTAATGGTGAATTTATGTCTATGATACTATTGTCAGCTTTATACCTGTTTGATATGAGTCATTGACACAAAACATTAAATCAGGGTTATTGAAAGCAGTTTTTTTAAGGTCTGTATTGGGCATGAATATTTCTCTAAATGCAGTCAGTGGGTTCAGGGTCTTACATTGATGGATAATGATGTGAGGAAAGTGACAAGGAAAACATTAACAAATCTCCTGAGACTTTAATTTATCTTGTCAAGTGTATTGTGGATGTCAATGATCGACAAGGGTATTTCTCAATTCTTTTGTTCATTTAAAAATTGATTTGTTGATTTTTACTATGTCAGTCCATACATAAAACTTAAGTATGCTTCTTTTAACCTGAGAAGTATACAGTCATTAAAACATACTCATATTAAAATGTTTTAATTATACGTAATTAACCTAGAATGCCTTCACTTCTTTTATGGCGTATGCGTTTTTTTTGTTTTTTTTTACCCTAGATTTGGTAAACAAAGGAGCCCTCACAATGAGAGATAATTGAAATCTAAAGGGTGTCAAACAAACCAAACTATCCCTATTATTTTTTTTTCAAGGTGAAGAAACAAATCTTTGCTTTACCTATGGCCATAGAATCTTCCTTTTTTTTTTTTTTGGCCATAGAATCTTAACAGTTTTATTAATCTGAATTTGAATCCTGAATTTGGGAAAAGCAAAATCAAAGAGAATTTTCAGAAGGGATAAATATGAACATATATGATATTTATATGTAAGAAATAGTTATGGAACTATTTTTAAACTCAGAAGTGAATATCAATAATTATTAGAAACCCTTAATAATTTCTTTCTAAAAATAAAGAACTTAAAAAAAAGAGATTTAATTAAGTTATGGCCAAAAATCCCCTAGAAAGTAAAGGTTTTATTTTATGAAATATTTTCTTTTATTATATTTGTAAGTTTTTTAATACAGTCTTAAGATAACTTGACATATATCTTATATGAGTATAAACACGATATTGTATTTGTTATATAAATAATTATCATATAAAATAATATAATATAAAATAATGTATGTAGGGGCACCTGGGTGGCTCAGGCAGTTCAACATCTGCCTTTGCTCAGGTCATGATCTCAGGGTCCTGAGATCGAGCCCCATATCAGGCTCTCTGCTCAGCGGGGAGCTTGCTTCTCCCTCTCCCTCTGCAGCTCCCCCTGCTTGTGCTCGCTCCCTCTCTCAAATAAATAAAATCTTTACAAATAAACAAATAAATAAAAATAAATACATAAATAAATACTGTATGTAATTTATAACAAGCATACAAGTAAATAATGTTAAAGATCATAGTTTAGCTTTAAAATAAAATTAACATTATCAGCATTTTAAATAAACAATATAAATACATAATATTAAATATGACATCTTAAACTCTAAAAGTTCTCTTGAAAACTATATAAACAATGCTTACCATTATCAACATACTTTCATATATATTTTAGTGACATACCCCATTAACACTGTTTGAAAAATAACCAAAATTGATTTCTTCCAGTCACATAGAAAACAAGAAGAAAGAAAACTAAAAACCGTCCAGTTGTTTTTCTTTAAAAGCACATATCATGGGGTGCCTGGGTGGCTCAGTTAGTTAAGCATCTGCCTTCGGCTCAGTCAATGGTCCTGGGATCAAGCCCTGCTCAGCAGAGAGCCTGCTTTTCCCTCTGCCCCTCACCCCACTCGTGCTCTCTCTCTCTCTCTCTTGCTCTCTCTCAAATAAATAAATAAAATCTTTAAAAATAAATAAATAAATAAAATAAAACCCATGTCATGTAACTTTTACAGATTCCAAGGTGGCAAAACAAATATACATATATAAAAATGTCTAAAAGGACTTAGAACATTCTCTTAATCTTTACTGTTCTATAATCCTATAAATATAAAAGGCAGAGTAATAAGCTGCTCATGACCAGTGCCACTAGAAGTTCTCCAAGGAGATTAAAGATTGAAGAAAATTCAGTTATTCTAAATGATTTGAAGAGAGCATAAAAGGAAAAGGTGTTTGTGGAAGAGCAATAATGAAAAGAAAAACTGACTGCTCTTGTTATAGTAATGATAAATCAGAGGGGATGAGTAGATATTCAAGTGAGAAGTCACCATACAGTTAATGTAAAACACCAGGCAGTTAATGTAATTTTTTTTTTTTTAAAGATTCCATTTATTCATTTGACAGAGAGAGAGACAGCTAGAGCAGGAACACAAGCAGGGGGAGTGGGAGAGCGAGAAGCAGCCTTCCTGCCGAGCAGGGAGCCCAATGTGGGACTCGATCCCAGGACCCTGGGATCATGACCTGAGCCGAAGGCAGATGCCTAACGACTGAGCCATCCAGGCGCCCCAAGTTAATGTAAAATTTAAGATCACTTTAAATTTGGTCTCTGCAATTTTTTTAAGTCTAGAAATTGTATTATATACCTTCGTTGAAAGGAAGAGACTCACTCAATATATAAAAAGGACAAGCTGAACTTTAATGTATGGGACTACATTGCTAACAAATTAAACTGCCGTTAAGGTTTGAGGAAGCATGGTATCAGGAATTGGTACTCTTTTAGAGGCAGATGTGTTTAGAGATTTTGAGCTTTGGCCAAGGAAGTATGTTTGCTGGAGTTTGGATATTGCTGGTTTATTTCACTGACTTTCAGAAGCTGGTTACTAATGAAGGTTGTCATTGATTGGCCAGTATTATGGACTGAATTGTGCCTCATCCCTCCCCCCAGATTCATGTATTGAAGCCCTAATCCCTAGTGTCTGTATTTGGAGATAAGGTCTTTAAAGAGGTAATTAAGACTGATGTCTTTATAAGAAGAGGAAGAGACCCCAGGACTATGTATGCACAGAGAAAAGGCTTTGTGAGGACAGAGCAAGAAAGTGGCCATCTGCAAGCGAGGGAGAGAGGTCTCACCATAAACTAACCCTGTGGCACCTCAGTCTTAGACTTAAAGTCTGCAGAATAGGGAGAAAATACATTTCTGTTATTTAAGCCACACAGTTTGTAGTGTTGTATTATGGCAGCTCTAGCTGACTGATTTAATCCAGTTGGGTTTTAAACTGGTTTTTATGGTTATTCATTATTTTGAGCAAAGACTACTCAGCCTTTTCTAACTAACTAACTAACTAACTAACTAACTAACTAACTAACTAACTAACTATACATACATATATATATATGATTTTTTTTCCTTATCAATCATTCCCATAGGAGAGGCCATTATCAATTGTCCCAGTGCTCAACTGTGTGTTGATTCTTCATGAACACCAGATTCCTCTTCAGAAGACCTCTTCATGTTGAGGTCCTATAGATGTTTGACGTTTGATCAATATTATTTCATTCTTTCTAAATTCTTCATAATTTGTTGAATTCTGTGCTGTCTAGAGACATTCAAGATTATAGACAACAGATATGTGAGACAAATAAAAATAATAGAAATTATTCTAGGAAAGTACAGAATGCACTTGACAGCCATGACCTATCATTGTCCAGATCCTACCAAGACAACAAGCCTTCATGATTCCAAGTCTCCCTTAGATAGGCAAGTTACTTTTCTTTTAGATTATAATGTTTTTGTAAAATGTTAGTCATTAGCAGTGGTGTATCTTCCCTCTTGGCAAGCCAAAAACAAAACAAAACAAAACACCTGAGCGTGTTTTTTATTTTACAGCTAATTGCCTAAAATTTAAACTAGTTTGTGATCTACCAAGGGCACTGGATATAAAAATATACTTAAATTGGTAATGAGAAAAGGCATAATCAAAAAGATAAAGAAAACAAAACATGCAAAGGAGATTGAGAAAATTGTTCTCCGGTTTCTAGAATTTTCTTCTAATAGTCTTGGACAGATGCTGTTTTACTTTGTGCAGTAGGCTACTTGTTTTGAAGATCTTACATCTGCATTCAACTTCTCACAATAAACAAAAAGGAACAAGATTATATCATTCAAAGTCACACTAAGCAAACTTAAAAGAGATTAATATAAGACTAATATATAAACAAAAATATCAACTTAGTGATTTAAAATGACATATGCATCTCAAAAGCTGAAATTTGCCAGATAGGTTCAAGCACTCTATATGTCAGAGATTAAACCATAAATAGGTTATTACTCAGTAGGCTTAGAATGGGATTTTTTAAAGGATTTTTTTCCATGAAAAATATGGAAAGAGAATATTCTATTTTAATCATATTTTTCTCTATATTCCATTTAAAATGGAATATTAAAAATAATTTTGCCAGTTCTGGCTATTATTATTTTGTTTCTTCTTATCTATACTGCACCTTTACACTCTTCTTTGTGTTCACCAGTGCTAACCTGTATGGTCTATATTGAAGCATACCCCTACCCTCTGGCTTCTAGCCAATTCTCCAGCTTAGGGCATTGACCGAAGTTTCAAGACAGAGAGGAGAATGATGTTTAGATATTTATTTCATCCAGTTCACTTCTCACAGGAGAAGGACCATCTCTTGGCCATTTTAGACTCATAGCTTAATTAAAAGTCAGATATGGGAACACTCTATTGGCCAAGGTAAATTACCAGGCACATTGGAATGCTTCTGTACAACCAGAACAATGATGACTATGTTCAGAACCCAGGAAATTGACTGGAACACTATTTATGACTCTTATTAAATTCTGTTCAATGGTAACTAAGTTTTGACTCAGTTTTCACAAAAGCAAAAGTTTCCACGAAAGCAAAAGTTCACCCAGGTATGTAAAGAACCCCTAACCAGCGAGCTGCCAGTACAATGTATAAGGAAACATTGGCTTAGGCCTTAGGAATAGCTCCTGAAGTAAGGAGGGAAGCAGCCATGTTTTATTTACTTATTTTTCCTTCTTTGTTTCACCCTATCTTGTATGAGGAACACTGGTAACTCACCTCTTAGATTGTATGTGTAACCATGATCAAATTGTTACTAACTCTTGACAATAGAGATGCTAAAGAGATTTGTGTATCTTTTACCCACAGGAAGAACAAAAATATATACTAAGGGGCAAACAGGGTACATTGTGCCCACTCTGTTAGGTTTCTCTTTAGAATCACTCTCTGACTTTGTTTTCTATGCTTAGATGTCTGGGATGTGTGCACAAAATCAAAATTGGCTATTTTTGCCTTCTGGCTCCTGTCAAGCAGTCACTCAACACAGCCTTCTCTGTCTCAAATTGAGGTCCTTCCTCCCTCTCTGTGTTTCAGAGACTGCAGTGGTAGTGGAGCCCAACTATTACTGTATCCAGTGTTCTATCCCTTGTAGTTTCATTACACACAATCCAGATCCATACTCTTGAATATCATCTTATAAATAAACACTTAGTGTATTTTGCAAATATAAACTTTTTTTTTCCTACTAAGCCCTGTTTGGCAAGCTCCCCAATATTTGCAAGAGTGCTGACTTGGTCATATTATCAAGTACTGTTTTAACTATAAGTTACTACAAAGTTTTTGGAAGGCAGTTTAATCATATGTATTAAAAATCCCCAAAAGTTAATAGTTCAGGTAGGCTAAACTGTAGTATAAAAAGGCACTCTAAATTTATAGTAGCCTCTCTCTCTCTCTAAAATAAATAAATCTTTAAAAGGTGGAGGGGGGGGACACCTGGGTGGCTCAGTCAGTTAAGCGTCTGCCTTCGGCTCCGGTCATGATCCCAGGGTCCTGGGATTGAGTCCCGCATCGGGCTCCCTGCTCTGCGGGGAGCCTGCTTCTCCCTCTGCCTCTGTCTCTCTCTCTGTCTCTCATGAATAAATAAATAAAATTAAAAAAAAAAGGGGGGGGAGGGGGTACTCCAGGAGAGCACAGTCAGTTGAGAGCTACCGACTCTTGATTTCACTCAGGTCATGGAATTGAGCCCCCACATGGGCTACATGCTCAGCAGCAGAGTCTGCTTGAAATTCTCCTTCCTTCCTCCTCTGCCTCTCCTGCTAGTGCTCTCTCTCTCTGTCTCTCTAAAATAAATAAATAAATCTTTAAAAACTAAATAAATAAATAAACTTATAGTAGCTTAAAGAATAAGAAGTCTGTTTCTCAAGTAACAGTCCTGGGCAAGTGTGCATGTCATCAGAAAACACTTTTCTTCACCTAATTATTAAGAAGCTAAGGCCATAGCAGATGTTAAATTTAACTAGTGTTTCCAAGGGCATCTTGCCAGTCTTCCAAGATGGAAAAAGAACAAGGAGGATCATACCAAGAGATTTTATTAGGAAGATTTGGAAGTGATGCCCATTAAATCTACTAACATTTGATTAGAGAAAAATTAGCTACATGACCATCCTAATTGTAACAGATGATGGGAAAATAATCTAATTTGTCCTCAGTAAATGGGAGATCATATATCAGTTAACAGCAAGAAGACTTGTCCAATTCAAGAAAGTTTCTGGAAAAATATTCAGGGTCACACAAATATGGGTGTACAAAGTTTATACTATCTTGTAATTTTTATAATAAGAAGTTGGAGACAATTGGTGATTGGTTAAAAGGTTATAACTCTTGCATTGATGAGTTATTATGAAGAGATTTAGAATTACAATTTAAGATATTTAAAAACATAGCTTGCTGCTAATATATTTGTATATTCTAATTTTTAAAATACTGGTATGTATATTTTTTAAAGGTGGCAAAGAAAAAAATATGAACTGTAGTGATCTCTGTGTGTGGCTTTTTATATTTCTTTCAATGTTTCTGTATTTCTAAATGGTTCTACAATAATTATGTGTAATTTTTATAATCAAAATAAAAAGTACTGAATTATTTAGAATAGTTACACAAGCATGTCATTTGAACTACTTTAAATACAAATAGGTAGCAAATTATTTTTACAATGAAAAATATATTTTCTACATTCTCACTTGTTGGAAAAAGGGAACAGATTTTCCTCCCACATGTGAGAAAAAAATCACCTAGGGAAAGAGGCAAAACATGCAACACTTTAGTGCAAACCGAGACTTTTTCAGAATCATGTCAGGTTCTGAAAACAGAAGTTTATAATAAAAACTGTTTAGTAACATTAATCATAGCATTTGGTACCGTCTTGCCCATAATGTCTAAACATTTATTTAAAGCTCTTGTTAGGGTTATAAAAGTACCTACATACAGACTGTTTATTGAATTTCATATTACAATATCAAAATATTTTGGGTTTTTTAATGTCCAATTCCTAGGGGATTTTAATGGTATTAATATGTCAATAGTTATATTAAAACTAGGTCTCAAATAAAATATATCCATCTTGATAATAAAAATATGGAGTTATCGTAAAAGTTGTGAAAAAAATTTTTAATGTGTAATACATCCCTTTCAAACTGTATGGGGCTATAATTTTCTAAGCAGGGACAAAAGATCAGTTTTCATTTTTAGACTTTATAGCAAAATTTCTTAAATAGCCAATTTAAGTTATTATGGTTCCTCCTCAAAGTTTACAAAATATTCAAGGTTCAAAAGGAAAAGAGCTAACTAGATGGGTATGTCTATGTGTATATGTGTGTATGTAAATACATGAACATTGCTAAAAAGCAAAATTTTCAACTGAGTAAACTTAAAGATCTTATTGGCTTTATTCAGTGGTTCATGAATTGGGCACCATCCCATCTAGTGACTGGAAAGGATCCCCATCCAATGAGCTGTACAAATTTGAAGGCTTTTATAGGTAGAAGTGGAGAAAGAATGGATTGTTTCAGGCAAGGTCACCTTCCTTTAGGGGATAAAAAGGGTCTATCAGTTTACCCCATGAGCGCTGACCAGGAAATTCCAGCCTGACTACTTAAGGTTAGTTTCCTGGGAGGGGCTGAGCATACAATTAGGTTAGGTGTTAAGTCTTGACTTGCTGATTGGAGCTTAGCACAAGTGACTCCACTGTGGGCCTATTATTCCTTTTTAAAAAACATATATACATATGCATGCAAAGTAATCGAATGACTATTGCTAATAACTGAACATCACACCCTACTGATTGCCACAGTGGTGATATTGCCTGATATATTAAGCATAACCTTATTTCTTTTTCAACTAACTACCGCTACATGGCTCTTATACTCAAGCATGCCATCATCATAAAATTATAAGGAAATTCACTAAAATCACAGTCTCTCCCAACTTCATCTTCAACCCTAAGAGGAGAGACTAATAACACTTTTTCTTCCCCTCTAAACTACTATATATCACAAGTGGATATGGATTTCACTATAATACTGTTATCACACCAAAGAGTTTAAAAATAATTAATTCATACCATGTAATTACAGTCTATGTTCTTTTTTTCAAGAGTATCAAAAATATAGCTTTGCTGTTTTTTTTGTTGTTTTTGATGTTTGAATCAAGATCAAAATATGGCCCATTTTTAAGTTTATTACAGCTGCTCCCTCAGTTTATCTTTTTGTGCCAATTATACTTGACCTTTGAACAACATGAGTGTTTGGGGTACAAACACCTGTGAAGTTGAAAATCTGTGTATAACTTTATACTCCCCCCAGATTTAACTATTAATAGCCTACTGTTGGATGCTGAAAAGATGGCAGAGGAGTAGGGGATCCTATTCCAACTGGTCCCTGGAATTGAGCTGGATATCTACCAGACCACTCTGAACACCCACAAAACCAGCCTGAGATGTAAGAAGATAGATCTGGATCTCTACAAACAGAATATCGCAGGTGATTGGTTTCAAGGTATGAAGCAGGGAGCCGTGATTCCGTTGGCAGATATCCGAGGATAAACAGAAAGGGGAGGGAGCCATGGCACTCCTACACCAACAGTGAGCGATAGCCTCCCGTGCTGGGGACAGGGCACAGACTCGCAGATGGGTAGCAACAGGGAAGGGACTTTAGGGCAGCCCCCCTGACTGAAACCCAGAGCAATGGGACTGTGCCTGCAAACTGGGGGCAGCTGGAAGTTTTAGAAGCACAGAGTGCAGAGATGTCCCCCGACCAGGAGGCAAGGACTGGGAGTGCTGCTGAGGGGAGCACAACCCAGGATGCTGCAGTTTATAGCAGCACAGACAGAAAGGGAGATAGTGTGGCCTGGAGAGCTCATTGAAGAACAGACTGTGATCTCTCTGCTCTGAGGCAGAGGGTTGGAAACAATCTCTTCTGTTCTCTCAGAAGAGACACAGAACCCTGCCAGGAAAAGCCTCCAGAGATCAAAAGCCCCAAAAAAACGGTTTTCACTGAGCCCATCCCCCACCACAGGGGGCAAGGCAACTGCCCAAACAGGGTTGCCTGAGTAACAGCGTGGCAGGCCCCTCCCCCAGAAGACAGGCTGGGAGTACAAGAGGCCAGCAACCCTAAGATCCCTGTAAAACAGGTGCATCTTGCTTGGGTTGTGGTCAATAATTTGGATTCTGTACATTCCCTCAACCACCCCTCAACAGAATGACTAGGAGGAGAACCCCCCAAAATAGAAAAGAATCAGAGACTGTGACTTTTGCTGCAGATTTACAAATGGATACAGATATAACCAAGATGTCAGAGATGGAATTCAGTGTAGCAATTGTGAAGACAATAGCTAGAATGGAAAAATCGATTCATGGCAACATAAAGTCTCTAAGGGCAGAAATGAAAGCTGAACTGGCAGAACTTAAAAATGCTATCAATGAGATCCAAACTAATCAAGATACTCTAACAGCTAGGGTAAGCGAGACAGAAGAGCGAATTAGTGCTCTAGAAGACCAATTAATAAACAAGAAGGAAAAAGAGGAGGCCAGGGAAAAACAACTCAAAATCCATGAAAATAGAATCAGAGAAATAAGTGACACCATGAAACGTTCCAATGTCGGAATTATTGGGATCCCTGAGGGGGTGGAGAGAGAGAGAGGACTAGAAGATATATTTGAGCATCTCGTAGCCAAGAACTTCCCTAATCTGGGGAATGAAACAAACATTTGTGTCCTAGAGGCAGAGAGGACCCCTCCCAAGATCAAGGAAAACAGGCCAACGCCCCAGCATGTAATAGTAAAACTCGCAAATCTTAGAACCAAGGAAACCATCTTAAGGGCAGTTAGAGGGAAGAGATTCCTTATGTACAGAGGGAGAAACATCAGAATAACATCAGACCTATCCACAGAGACCTGGCAAGCTAAATGCTCGCATAAAACAGCACAGGGTTGCAGATTGGGTAAAAAGACAGGATCCATCTATATGCTGTCTACAAGAGACTCATTTTGAACCTAAAGATACATCCAGACTGAAAGTGAAGGGATGGAGATCTATCTTCTATGCCAACGGATCTCAAAAGAAAGCTGGGGTAGCAGTTCTTATATCAGACAAATTAAATTTTAAGCTAAAGACTGTAGTTAGAGACACAGAAAGACACTATATCATTCTTAAAGGGTCTATCCAACAAGAAGATCTAACAATTGTAAATATCTATGCCCCCAACATGGGAGCAGCCATCTACATAAGCCAACTGTTAACCAAAGTAAAGAGTCATATTGATAACAATATGTTAATTGTAGGAGACCTCAATACTCCACTCTCATCAATGGACAGATCATCTAAGGAGAAAATCAACAAAGAAACAAGAGCTTTGAATGACACACTGGACCCGATGGACATCATAGATATATACGGAACATTCCACCCTAAAACAACAGAATACTCATTCTTCTTGTGCACACATGGAACTTTCTCCAGAATAGACCACATACTGGCTCACAAATCAGGTCTCAACTGATATCAAAAATTGAGATTATTCACCGCATATTCTCAGACCATAATGCTTTAAAACTGGAACTCAATCACAAGAAAAAATTTGGAAGAAATTCAAACACTTTGAAGTTAAAAACCACTGTGCTCAAGAATGTTTGGGTCAACCAGGAAATCAAAGAAGAACTTAAACAATTCATGGAAACCAATGAGAATGAAAACACATCAGTCCAAAACCTATGGGATACTACAAAGGCAGTCTTAAGGGAGAAATACAAAGCCATCAAAGCCTCACTCAAAAAAATAGAAAAATCCTGAGTTCACCAGCTAACTTTACACCTTAAAGAACTAGAGAAAAAGCAACAAACAATGTCTAAGCCATGCATTAGAAGAGAAATAATTAAGATTAGAGCAGAGATCAATGAATTAGAAACCAGAAACACAGTGGATCAGATCAACAAAACTAGAAACTGGTTCTTTGAAAGAACTATTAAGATTGATAAACCACTGGCCAGACTTAACCAAAAGAAAAGGGAAAGGACCCAATTAATAAAATTATGAGTGAAAGGGGAGAGATCACGACTAACACCAAGGAAATAGAAACAATTATTAGAAATTATTTTTTTTTTTTGCCGGGAGCCCGATGTGGGACTCGATCCCAGGACCCTGGGACAATTATTAGAAATTATTATCGACAACTATATTCCAATAAATTGAGCAACCTGGAAGAAATGGATGCCTTCCTGGAAACCTATAAATTACCAAGACTGAAACAATAAGAAACTGACAACCCGAATAGGCCAATAACCAGTAATGAGATTGAAGCAGTGGTCAAAAACCTCCCAAAAAACAAGAGCCCAGGACCTGATGGATTCCCTGGGGAATTCTACCAAACATTCAAAGAAGAAATATTACCTCTTCTCCTGAAGCTGTTTCAAAACAGAAGGAAAGCTTCCAGACTCATTGTATGAGACCAGCATTACCTTAATCCCCAAACCAGGCAAAGACCCCATCAAAAAGGAGAATTTCAGACTGATATCACTGATGAATATGGATTCCAAAATTCTCAACAAAATCCTAGCTAATAGGATCCAACAATACATTAAAAGGATCATCCACCACGACCAAGTGGGATTTATCCCAGGGATGCAAGTGTGGTTCAACATTTGCAAATCAATCAGTGTGATAGAACACATTAATAAGAGGAGAGAGAAGAACCATATGGTCCTCTCAATTGATGCAGAAAAAGCATTTGACAAAATATAGCATCCTTTCCTGATTAAAACTCTTCAGAGTATAGGGATAGAGGGAACATTCCTCAAGTTCATAAAATCCATCTATGAAAAATCCACAGCAAATATCATCCTCAATGGGGAAAAGCTGAGAGCCTTTCCCTTAAGATCAGGAACATGACAAGGATGCCCACTCTCACCACTATTGTTCAACATAGTACTAGAAGTCCTAGCAACAGCAATCAGACAACAAAAATAAATAAAAAGTATTCAAATTGGCAAAGAAGAAGTCAAACTCTCTCTCTTCGCAGATGACATGATACTTCATGTGGAAAGTCCAAAAGACTCCAGCCCCAAATTACTAGAACTCATACAGCAATTCAGTAATGTGGCAGGATACAAAATCAATGCACAGAAATCAGTTGCTTTCTTCTACACTAACAATGCAACTATAGAAAGAGAAATTAGAGAAACGATTCCATTTACAATAGCACCAAAAACCATAAGATACCTTGGAATAAACCTAACTAAAGAGGTAAAGGATCTGTACTCTAGGAACTACAGAACACTCATGAAAGAAATTGAAGAAGACACAAAAAGATGAAAAAATGTTCCATGCTCATGGATCAGACATTGTAAAAACATTGTAAAATGTCTATGCTACCCAGAGCAACCTATACCCTCAATGCCATCCCAATCAAAATTCCAATGACATTTTTCAAAGTGCTGGAACAAACAATCCTAAAATTTGTATGGAATCAGAAAAGACCCTGAATCACCAAGGAAATGTTGAAAAAGAAAAACAAAGCTAGGGGCATCATGTTGCCCAATTTCAAGCTATATTACAAAGCCATGATCACCAAGACAGCATGGTACTGGCACAAAAACAGACATATAGACCAATGGAACAGAATAGAGAAACCAGATATGGACCCTCAACTCTATGGTCAAATAATCTTTGACAAAGCAGGAAAAAACATGCAGTGGAAAAAAGACATTCTCTTCAATAAATGTTGCTGGGAAAATTGGACAGCCACATGAATAAGAATGAAACTCGACCATTCTCTAACACCATACACAAAGATAAACTCAAAATGGATGAAAGACCTCAATGTGAGACAGGAATCCATCCAAATCCTAGAGGAGAACATAGGCAGTAACCTCTTTGACATCGGCCACAGCAACTTCTTTCAAGATACATCTCCAAAGGCAAGTGATACAAAAGCAAAAATGAACTTTTGGGACTTCATCAAGATAAAAAGCTTCTGCACAGTAAAGGGAACAGTCAACAAAACAAAGAGGCAACCCAGAGAATGGGAGAAGATATTTGCAAATGACACTATAGATAAAGAGCTGATATCCAAGCTCTATAAAGAACTTCTCAAACTCAACACCCAAAAAACAAATAATCAAGTTAAAAAAAGGACAGAAGACATGAACAGACACTTCTCCAAAGAAGACATACCAATGGGTAAAAGACACATGAAAACATGTTCATCATCATTAGCCATCAGGGAAATTCAAATCAAAACCACACTGAGATACCACCTTACACCATTTAGAATGGCAAAAATTGACAAGGCAAGAAACAACAAATGTTGGAGAGGTTGTGGAGAAAGGGGAACCCTCTTACACTGTTGATGGAAATGCAAGTTGGTACAGCCACTTTGGAAAACAGTGTGGAAGTGCCTCAAAAAATTAAAAGTAGAGCTACCCTATGACCCAGGAATCGTACTCCTGGTTATTTATCCCAAAGACACAGATGTAGTGAAAAGAAGGGCCATATGCACCCCAGTGTTCATAGGAACAATGTCTGCAATAGCCAAACTGTGAAAAGAGCTGAGATGCCCTTCAACAGATGAATGGATAAAGATGTGGTCTGTATATACAATGGATTATTACTCAGCCATCAGAAAGGATGAATACCCAACTTTTACATCAACATGGATGGGACTGGAGGAGATTATGCTAAGTGAAATAAGTCAAGCAGAGAAAGTCAGTTATCGTATGGTTTCACTTATTTGTGGAACATAAAGAATAGCATGGAGGGCATTAGGAGAATCGGAGGGAGAGATGAACCCTGAGAGACTATAGACTCTGAGAAACAAACTGCAGTTTGTCTCCTCATAGCAAAGCCAGCAGGATCCCTTTCCAGGTGGCCCTGAACAATCTCTACCTTTCCAGGATCCCTGATACCACATTTTTACACAGAATTCCTTCTAAGGCATGGGAAAAGGGATAAATAACATTAGGTAGATCCAGACTTAATGTAGCTACACATGTTTTTAACCTAAGGATGTTGTACAGTATTTTAAAGAATTAAAAGAGACTTTGATGGACTAGAAATTCATTTACATAATACATTATGATGAAATTTTTTTTTCTGATAAAGATAGCAGATCACCTCAACTTGGTACCTGAAAAATAAAATGCCAAGAAATGAACTAGCGATATTAGTTTTGCATACAATACTGTTCAGAACCTCCGATTCCTGTCTGTACAACACATTTATTAGGTTACAATTGAACATTCTATTTTGCTAAAACTTTTGGGTGAAACTCAATTTTCTTTAAACTCTGATAATAGTTTTATAAATAAAATATGGTAGCATATGGCTTTATTATATTAGTGTATGGCTTAAATTTAAATATAAAAATGACAACTGTTACCATACATTCAATACACTCTACATGGTGTCATGAACAAGGCATTTGCATGTAAGATTCTTGTTTTTTATTTTATTTTATTTATTTATTTGACGGAGAGAGACACAGTGAGAGAGGGAACGCAAGCAGGAGGAGTGGGAGAGCTCCAGTGGGAGAGACTGAGCCACCCAGGCGCCCAGATTCTTGTTGAATCAGATGACTTTTATGCTTTTGTTCTAATTTTTGGATTCTATGAATATATTATTCCTGAAAAAATTTAAATTTATCTTCACATTGGAAGCCTGGGTGGCTCAGTCAGTTAAGTATCTGCCTTCAGCTCAGGTCATGATCCCAGGGTCCTGGGATCGAGCCCCATGTGGACCTCCCCACTCACTGGGGAGTCTGCTTCTCCCTCTCCCTCTACCCCTCCCCTGCTCTCTCTCCCTCTCTCAAATAAATAAATAAAATCTTAAAAAATAAAAATAGATAAATTTATCTTCCCAATTTGAGTATGTATCAGTAACTCAGATACCTATACATCCCCTTAACTCTACAAATTACCTATAACATATAGTAATCTAATTCTTCTTTTATATACCTAATGAAATATAGCATCATTAAGCATAACATTTTCCATTGCATTTTTTAAATCAGTGATTTAGCCTATCAATTTAATTATATATATTTGTTTGGAGAAGATAAGGATGATTTTAAAAACCGGTAACTGAAATATACCTGACTGAATTATTATTTGGTAAAATTGAAAAGGTATATATTTCTCAATTTTCATCTTGTAAAGAACAACTGTTTATATTTCTGGGCAGTTTGGTTTTTTGAGCCTATCCAGTGTCTTTGTCTCTATCCCTCACTTGGCTATAAAAGCAAGTCTGTATTTCTTTGTGAAACCAACCAGCATAATTCTCACTGAAATTGAACAATGCTAATCTCCCTAACCTACCCCCCTCCCCAGATTCAGGAGTGGATATGTCTTGTCCATTAGAGAACCAAACCTCTCTGAAAAATGATCGGGAAAGGAAACAGGTGTCAGAAACAAATCCTATTTCATTTCCTTCTTTCTGTGCATATAAGGAAGTATATTTTCCAGCCTCCCCTTCACTCAGGTGGGTGCATACGATTGAATTTTTGGCAAGTCAGTTCAGAGTGCTTTTTCTGTGTTTTCTGTCTCTTCCCCTGCTATAGAGATTTTAAGATCATAGATTAAAAATGGCATGACTGAAGGATGGGAAAGAGGCTTTTGACCTACATCAGTCATGGCTTGAACAACAAATAACACTTTTCTTGTGTTAAACTACCATTACAGTGTATATTTATGACTGCAGCAAGCCTTTAAACCGAGTATGACTAACAGGGATAGGTATGCAACCCCAGGGCCATAAGACTTAGTCTAGAGTTGTTGGTGGAGCTATTTTAAGTGTAATCAATCTGTTTCTATTGATGTTGCCCCCCAAAATAGAATGTAAGGTTAGTACTGCTGGAGATCAGCTTGTATAGTGGGGACATCCAGCTGAATTTAGAGTGGAGATATAGAAGTAAGGGCCTGATTTTATTAGACCATCTGAATGTTCATCTATAGCCGTATTGGAATATTTGAGTTACTTAAGCTAATAAATGTTCCTTTTTTCTTAAGCCAATATGTGTTTTCTGTCATTTGCATTTTGAAGAGCTAAGATGATAACGGCCATAGAATTCCAGTATGTTTTCTACAAACTTGCAATGCCCATATTTTGACCTTTGAAGATGAGGATTCTTATTTGATTGATTTCCTCTGTGAATATAGGAATGACAATGAACAGAAAAGCTTCTCTTTTAAATCTCCCTTATTTGATGTTCTACCAGAAAGCCAGCATCATTGTTATACTGAAATGATTCCATGTTTTGCCTCTCGGAACAACTTAATTGAAATTAACTTCTGGATAGTGTCTATTCATCGTATTTTGTGCTAAAACATACAAACATATACATGCGCATGCACACATACACACACTTACATAATCACATTAAAAAGTATAATTTAAAAACGATAGTTAAATCCTGATTCCATAGACAATTATAACATCCAAGCTCATGTTGAATGCATCTTTGTTTTTTGAATCATATTTTTAGCTATGAAAATATCTTAATCCCATCGCATACCTGCTGCACTCTAGAAAATCTCTACTCTTTAAAAATCAATTTTACAAACTTAATTTTTCTTGTTTTCCCAATTTTATTAGGCTAAATCTTATAAGCTCTGTGTTAAAATTAAATTACAAAACTTCCTGAATCTTATTTTTATTGATTTTTCCAGACACAGCTTTAGAAACGGCTACTAGATAAATACTACAGAAGAATTTTGTCCTATATATATGAAGACTCTGAGGATTATTTATATTTAGGATTATTTATATGAACTTGAATTATAAATGTCCCATTTTAATTTAGTGGACTGTATTTAAGACTTATTTTCATGTGTGTTAAATCACAAATCAGTTGGTCCCAATATTATGGCTTATTTGTTCAACTTTTATTATTCTGGGTCTTCAACATTGGTTTTCATACATAATAATATACAGACATAATATAATATACACACATAACATACATAATATTCTATTATATAGAATATTAAAATGTAAAATAAAAATAATATTCTTTAGAAAAGTACATAATTTATTTTAAGGAGAACATTTAAAAATATAGGCTGATCTTTTACAACTATAGCCTTATTATCAATTAATAGTTTTAACTTTCTTTTCCCCTTGAATTATAAGTTTTCCAGTCCTCTCATAAGGTCTGTATTAATTTATCGATTGATTTAATAATTATATATATAGCTACTGGATTTACTGTAAACTATCGATCTCACTCGTAAAATATTGCCTGCAGACTGAATTCAGCACTACTGAACTATTTCACTAATTTAAGTTAAGAGGGTTGTTATTTTTTATCCTTATGTCTGAATACTATCAGTTGAATAATGTAAATAAGCCTGATTAGTTATTTCAGGAAGCAGAGTTATAAAGCAAATGAACTAAAATTCCAAGATCTTTTGTTTACATGGACTGCTTATTTTCCAAAAATTATGTCTGCTAAATTTTGTCCCCTGGATGCTGGCCAAGATGTCTAGTCCAATGCAACCACATAAAATAGTCAAATTAGTTATCTCAAATAACTTAGAGACACCTGCCAATATTGTAAAATCAAACTCCATATCTTCATGTAAGTATTGGATAAATAGTGTAGAGAGAGAAATAAGTGGAGAACTTCATGGAATGATGACACTTGAAATTGATTTGTTATCCAACAGTTTTCAACTAAAAGAACACCTTCCAAATATGAGCATGATCTGGTGTACATTTGAGATACAAGCTTCTTAAAATACACTCTGAAATCTATTTATCTATGGTAAATACCCACTATACCTTGATTATAGGTAAGTCTACTTAAATAAGATGAATTCACTGTGGCTCATGCAAACACAAAATTTCATCATAGGCTTCTTCATTGGAAGGCCACACTGTTCTGGGCTTACAGAAAGCCAAAGAACACTTAAAAGAATATCCAACAGCTATACCACATGGTGGAGTGGATCAGTGACAGATATGGCAGCCGTGGACTTATACACACCAGGGCTTCCCATGACTTGCTTATGGAATTTGTGATTTTCTTTTAGATTATATAAGAGATAAGGATTACAAATACAAATGCTCGAGAGGGCAGATTTTTTAATTTTTCGAGGGCAGCAAAAAATCTAATTATTAAAATATATGAGATTTCCCAATTGAAAATGTTGCCTATATTAGTTTTAGAAACAATTTTCAGTCTAAAATACATTAAACAAGACTTTGCTACCACTTGAGTGACCAGCGTGTGATTTAAGTGGCCAAAGGCCTCGAATAATACAGTGGTGATAAGAAGGAAGAAACAGTATGTAAAAAATGTGCTCTTGATAATCCAGCATGTTTAGTGACAAAGGAAGCCTAACGTTTCCCTCAGTTTGACTTTTAAATGCTTTTAAATGCTTCTACCTGACTCAAGACCCTGACCTCTTTTTTCTTAGGGCGTTTACTCTAGAAAACTTACATGAAGATAAACTCTTTCTCTGCCCCCTTGAGATGTAAATCTCCTAAAAAGCCTCTCACCAGTTTTACAACCCAGTAATGTCCTCAAGTTCCTGGGAGCCATTCCTTTAAAATGTAATCATCAAGGAAAACAGCATCCCTATCTTCCTGTCTCAGTAAGAAGGCAAGAGACTAACTGTGATGGGCACTAATGAGCAAATACAAATGGCCTAATCAAAAAGAAAGAACTTGTTGGGGCACCTGGGTGGCTCAGATGGTTAAGCTTATGCCTTCAGCTCAGGTCATGATCTCAGGGTCCTGGGACGGAGCCCCTCATCAGGCTCCCAACTCAGAGGGGAGTCTGTTTCTCCCTCTCCCTCTGCTTCTCTCCCCTGCTCATGAGCTCTCTCTTTCTCTTTCTCTCTCTCTCTCTGTCTCAAATAAAGAAAAGAAAGAGAAAGAAAAGAAAGAAAGAAAGAAAGAAAGAAAGAAAGAAAGAAAGAAAGAAAGAAAGAAAGAAAGAAAGAAAGAAAGAAAGAAAGAACGAACTTGCAAACTCAGGATAAACTGAATGCATCTGGCATATCCCATCCATCAATCCCCGCCCCCCCTGAAGTCCTCTAGTACTTTTCTACTAGCTTACCCCAGTGCTTAAAAGCCCTCCCCACCTTTTGTTTGAGTGGAATTGAGTTCAAAGTGTGTTCTGTCCCCTCTCCACTATTCCAGAAGCCTTGCAGAAAGTCTTCGTTGAATGTTGAACTTTGTTCAGTGCAATTTTTGTTTTGACAGTGTGTTTCAACATTTTCAACCTCATTTACAGAAATAGGAGGAACGTAATTTTACTCCAGGCATGTTAGACTCATTTGTTCAAGTTATACACTGCAGTTACCTGTGGTCTTATGGATCTTACACATTGGACAGTTTTCTAGGCACGAGTGGTTTAGTTTTCTACTGTAATTCTCATGACTAGAAGCATATTTAATGGATAATAGGCAATCACTACATGTGTTCTGAGTGAGGTGAATGTGATATAAATAGCTCTGTCCAAGCCACTAAACTAGTTACTCTATGGGGGAAAAATAAGGATAAAATAAAAGGACTTAAAAATGAGAAGTAGTATAGACTAGACAAAAATGTACAAGTTTTAGTATGCTGGATGTTATTTTGAATATAGTTGCATTCATTTATCAGTTATATGATCACAGATCAAATAATTATCCTCTTTCACTGCAGTATGTTTATGTATAAATTAGGGAGACAGTAGCAACATCATCAAATACTATATGGAGGGCTTTTGATATTTAATAGTTTTTGATAAACCTTGTCAAATAATAGTTATTGTATATGGTTTATTATCTTCAATTTTTTTATCTAAAATAATCACTCTAAACAACATTATACTGATTTATATTGGAGTAATATGTAATTATTTGGGAAAAATTTGGAATAGAGATATTAGTTGTAATCATTTGAAACTCATCCTGTTTTAATCCTATCAAGCCTTTGTCTTTGTTGTTATTCAAACAGCTGACATATTTTTTTTCCCTACCATGTGAATTCCTATTCATACTTCCAGAATATTTTCAAGGATTATATTGACTATCATATCTCTGCTAAGCCAATAATTGGGTCAGTCACTCTCTTTTAGTGTCTTATATATTCCTTATAAGAAACACATTTTGCTGCACTGTACTTGTGTATATTTGACTAAACTGAGACTTTCTTCATGTAGAAAATATTTCATTGTTGTTTCTTAGAGGCCTATCATCTGTGTCTGGCACATAATACATACTCAATATTCAGTTGTTGATTGGTTGGCTGCCTGGCTGGCTGAGGCCATTTTTCTCAATTTTTGTTCCAAAGTGAATAAAACATGGGGAATAAGAGAAAACCTTAAGAATGAAAGCAAAATTACTTTTAGCCCCTTCCTAAAATAACAATATTGGCAAAGATTAATAGGTTCAAATAATAGGTTTTGGTCGACTTGAAACCATTAGAATATATGAAAAACACTTCATTGTTGTCACTCAAACTTATCTTTGTTTATTGTTAATGGGGCTGACGGATACAAAGGCGAGAACACACGCACGCGCGCACGTCACACTTCTATTATCTCACTTGTGCCATTGTTTGACAAAATAAATTCTTCAAATGTAAAGTAAGATGTGTCAGGAATGTTATAATAATTTCTATTTGGTTCCACAAATGATCGTTTACAAAGACAGAATGCTTCATGTTTTGAATAGACACCAACATAAATTGCTTTAAAATGCTAACATTTATTGTTCTTTCTCTGTACTGGGCACTGGCTACGTCTTTTCTATTCCATTTGATCTACACATTAATCCTTTATAGTGATTACTATTGGGTTTCCTTATTTCTGGAAAGAATCTTATCATTAGAGAATAACTTTGCCTAAATTCCCTCAGTTAGCATGAGGTAAAATCCAAATTTGGGTATAGGGATCTATAATCCAAAGCTTGTTTTTATGTATTGAAGTATATTCTACTTGTACAGAAACATCTGCATAGACTCTTCAAACCTTTCCAATTTAAATAGAGGTCCTTAATGAAAGCCTAAATACATTTGCATTGTGCAATCACCTTGGCTTTAGCAGAGTGTAGGAATGGAATGCATGTACCTAAAGTATAGGTATTATGCTAAAAGATCACTCTGATGTGAAAATATGTCTTGTGTATTTTTTCCTCCAGAAGAGGTCAAACCTAGTAATAATTCAGATTGGAAGAGAGAATAATAACTTTTCTAAAAGAACAGAAAGGGATGGCAATGTTGTTGTACCCAAGGCCTTGTAGATACCACGTTTGCACAGATAAGAAAAATTTTTAAGCAAACCTTTTCATTTTTACAGCTTACAGATAATTTCATGTGGACTCTTTACTTTATAAAGAAGACAAAGTGAGTGAGGGAAAAAGAGAGACTAAGAAAAGGCATTTTATGATACCAATTATGTGCAACCAAGTTAATGAGGAAACTTCATTTTCTGTAACACTCCAAAGAATTAGAAGCATAGAAATACAAATCACACCTTCTTAATTAGAGCAAATTAATTACTAAAAATGATGAAAACAATTTGCAATCGTTTTCTTTTCCCTAAAATTACATATTAGTTTCTATATGCATTTCTAGCTGGAAGTACAGTTTTTGTTTATTAACATTTGTTACCAAGTACTGTATATCATCCATAATTCTGGGTTATTAAATTCCTGAAGCATGCAATAGAGCAAATTTAATAGATTTTATGCAAATTTTTATATAACAAAATAAGAGCAGATGGTACTCATCACATCAGAATCTTTCAATAAGAGTTTCATATTTTTGTTAAAATTAAACAAAACATCCAGGTATCTCTGTGGCTTTTAACTTATTTTAAATCATTCCTTCTAACTGTTTTTTAGCCATTCTTATAACCTTTTGCACCACATTATGATAACCTTTCTGTTTTAACATTCTTTTGATGTTAAGTTACTATCTTTCACTTGTTATTAAGATCTATGGGATAATTTATGCATTCCAACATTTTCACTGCAAAACAATCTATAGATAGAGGACAAAATTCAACTTTAGGGTATAGCTCAACAGTTAAAGTACAAATAACATCAAAGTGTGAAGTTGCTAGTGTTGTATTTATATTTATTAATATATAAAATAAGCATATAAACACATGCACACAAATATATGCATTTATAACCCATGTCTTTTAAGTTGTATTTTCTTTCTAAACTCAAGAAATACAATACAGAGATAATTATCTCAAGAACAATTATATGTAGACATTAAATCTGAATGCAGTAAACTTTTTAATTCTATAATTTTATAAATTTTTTATACAGGCAGAACATTGCATTTCATAATTACACTGCCATTTTGTAAAATGGATTTCAGAGTTATAATAGTACAAATAAAGTAATGATTTGGTGAGAAATTCACATATACTTTTATTTAAATTTAGGAAGCTATATGGGGCAAATGTTCATTTTGGGCATGGGGAAAGAAAGCAGACATAAGTTAGCTTCAGATAGCTGAAGTAAGTTTGAGGAAGGTCATTTTGTCAGTCCATTGGTTCCTGAAAAGAAGTCCGTGAAAGGGCATGAGATGTATGTGTCATGCTTGACACAGTAATTCTGTTCTTTATATAATGAAGCATTTAATTTGAGATGTAATAGAGCAAAACAAGGAGAGAAGCATATGTATCTTTATAGGACACAAAAGAGTACTATTCATTTATTGTATTTCTCAGTGCAGAGATATAAGGGGATCTTCCATTGTGCCTGTACTGAGACATTTCCGCACAATTTTTTTTTTTTTTTTAATTAAAGTGAGTGTGCGAACTGAAAAAGGAACAAGGAAATGAACGGGTGTCACAAGTTAACAGGTGAAATAAACAGGTCAAACTGTTTTGTAAACCATGTTGAAAAAAATAATCTCCCTTGGATTATTAATAAAATTGGCATTATCACAGTATAGTAAAATAATAAAGTATTCATATAATATTTAAACTACATAACCACTTAAAAATTAGGTGAACCTCAACATACATACTTGATCAAGTGGAAAATTGTCTATTTTTTAGAGAGTATTTGGAAAATAATATAAAATCCTGTGGGTTATGGTTATAATTCTTCTCACAGAAATATATCATAATTTTGTTATTTTTATTAAGAATAACTGAAAATAAATGGATAGAATATGGTTATTCAGTCATTTATGAGTTTATAATTCAGAATTTAATGCTTTCATCAATATTGACAATAACTTCTCAGAAGAAAATTAAAGATGCTTTAAAGAATAACCCTCAAAATTATACCATAACTCAATAATAAATTAACAATAAATAAACAAGGTTTATCAGTTAAAAATATCTTGAATAGGGCGCCTGGGTGGCTCAGTTGATTGAGCGACTGCCTTCAGCTCAGGTCATGATCCTGGAGTCCCGGGATCAAGTCCCGCATCGGGCTCCCTGCTCAGCAGGGGGTCTGCTTCTCCCTCTGACCCTCTTCCCTCTCGTGCTCTCTGTCTCTCATTCTCTCTCTCTCAAATAAATAAAATAAAATCTTTTTAAAAAAAATATCTTGAATATGCACCAAAATTGTATTTCAGTAAATGGAGACTAGTGACTAATTCTTAAATGGTAAAATAAGTGACTGAAAGATCAGATTTCCTCAATTTATGTATCATGTATGTATCATATGTAATTTTACTTTAAATTATAGATTTCCCCGTAACAACAAATTCACTTTAAAATTCATATGGAAAATGAATGCATAAAATTAGGATAGTATGTATACTGTTGCTATAAATGATATAAAATTATTGTAAAACTACATTGATTAAATAATTGTGATGCTGGCCCAGCAACAGATATACAGATCAATGAGCAGAACACAAGTTATTAATTAAAGAAGAAATTTATTAGATAAAGCCAGCATTACAAATTAGAGGGGCAATGTGTGGATTATTCAGTAAATGGCATAATTAACAATTGCTAATTTTACAGTTGCTATTTCTGAGGTGTCAGCTTTCTTTTTTGAAATAGTGATGTGGCCCTATTCTTAATGCCTAGAATATTTTTTGTTATTTTGGAAATCTCTTCTTGAGAAACCTTCTTATGCATGTAATGTGAGAGTACAGTTTTAATTATGGTGTATTTCTTTTGCTCAAGCCTTTTGCCCAATTTGAATGTTGTATTATAGATACTTTTGAGTATCAACGGTGTCTATTATCTCCTTTAAATATAATTCATATTAAGCTTATTTACTTTTAGTTTTAAGAATACATTTGAGAATAAGAATATGTTAAATAGTTATATATGTATACATCTCTACATTGTATAGATATTTTTTTAAGATCTTGGTTTTCTTTCCCTTAAGGTCCTAAAGAGATTTCATTTTAAATATCAAAAATATAAACAATTACCTAGGGGAAGGAAAAAGCAATGGACTGAGACATCTTGAAATATTAATTGTGAGAAAAATTTAATATAAAATCCCTAAAATTAGATGCTATCTTCAGTTCCCATTACTTTTTTTTTTTTTTTTTAGATTTTATTTATTCATTTGACAGAGAGAGACACAACAAGAGAGGGAACACAAGCAGGGGGAGTAGGAGAAGGAGAAGCAGGCCCCCCGCTGGGCAGGAAGCCTGATGCAGGGCTTGACCCCAGGACCCGGGGACCATGACCCACCCAAAGGCAGACGCCCAAAAACTGAGCCACCCAGGCACCCCAAGTTCCCACTACTTTTTAAATGTAGTACATAATTACATAAATGCATACATCAAGTTTATGAGCCATGCCTAAGATTTTTAGTAACATAGCAGTCAATCCTAGATAATTATGAAAATGAAACAAGTTCTCTGAAATGTGAGCCTTGAGATCTTTTAAATATACTCGTCAAGTCGTATTAGGGAGCAGTCTGGCGTAGCTCAGCATGTGAAGCACTGCTGTTCCTGGTACCATCAGATACTTTGAATAAAGGTCAAAAGCAATTAATTGACTTTGAGAAGCTTGGTTGTAAAAGTTGTATTATTTACTATATTAAATACTAGCACACAATATATATGATGCCTTTTGGGAATTAAATAAACAAAAAATTTGCTAACACAAAAATTAACCTCAATCCATTCTTCATAACATATACAAACATTAGCACAAAAGGGATCAAAGACTTAAATATAAAGCATAAAATTATAAAACCACTAGGATGAAATACATGAGAATATATTTGGAACCTTGACTAAAGCACAGACTTCTTAGAAAACCAAAGAATAATATGTAAAAAACAAATCGATAAATTGGTTTGCATAATGATTAATAACTTCTGTTACTCAAAGGTTAAGAAAATGAAAAGACAAGTCACAGATTGAGAAAAAAATTCTGATAAAGAAACTATCTGAAATATATTAAAAAATTCAAAGTTCAATAATAAGAAAGCAAACAATCCGATAAAAAGGAGCTCAAAATATTTGAACTAAACTACAGCAAAGTAGAATTATGGATAAAAAATAAGCACATCAAAAAATGTTCAATATCATTAGGCATTAGAGAAATGACAATACCAAAATGAAACGCTACTACATACTTACGTACGGGAATGTAAAATTGAAGCAAACAAATAAACAAACAAAACTGATCATACCAAGAACTGGTGAATATGGGGAGTGCAACTGGAAATCCTATGCATTGTTGAAAGAACTGTTAAATTATATAATCATTCTGGAAAATAGTCTGTTCATTTCTTATAAATTTAAATATATCCTAACATGAACTACAGATTACTCCCAGGTATTTACTCCAGAGAAATAAAAACTTATGTTTGCACACCCCCTTTACACAAAGGTTTATCTTAGCTTTATTCATAACCAGTGAAAAGTATAAACAACCCAATTGTCCCTAAATCAGAAAATGGACAAAATCTATTTGTCCATGCAATCAAAGTAATAAAAAGGAACAAACTACAGATACATGCAACCAGAATGAATCAAACACACTATGCTAAGAGAAAAGTAGAGAAACTCAAAAGCCTATGCAAATATTCCCCATAACATATTAGCAAATCATATCCAGAAATGTTTAAAAATAATTATATTCTATGATTAATTGGAATATATTCCAGATATGCAAGGCTGGTTCCTCATTTGAAAATTAATAAATAAAATAAAAATTAATAAATAATAAATAATAAATATAATATACCACATCCCCCAGTGGATGCCTGAAACCACAGATAGTACTGAAACCTATATATACTGCTTTTCCCCCTATATGTACATACCCATGATAAAGTTTAATTTATAAATTAAGCACAGTAAGAGATTAACAGCAATAACTAATAATAAAATAGAACAATTATAATAATATATCATAATAGAAGTGATCATAGTTCTTGATGACTTCAGCATATGATTTTTTCTTTTCTTATTAAGTTGAGAACTTTCACTGTTTCACTTAAAGGAAGTACTGTACACCTTCTCTTTGGCATATCTGACTAAATCACTACTCTTGTGCTTTGGGGCCATTATTAAGTAAAATCCTTGAACACAAGCACTGCAGTACCACAACAATTTATCTGAAAACCAAGATAGTTACTAAGTGACTCACAGGTGGGTAGTATAGTGTGGATATGCTGGACAAAGGGATGATTCAAGTCCTGGGCAGGACAGAAGGAGACTGTGTGAGACTCTATCACACTACGCAGAATGGCACAACATTTAAAACTTATAAATTATTTACTTCTGGAATTTTCTATTTAATATTTTCAGACCCTGGTTGACTGAGGGTAACTGAAACTACAGAAAGTGAAACCATGGAATGGGGGCAGGGCTACTCTATGGACAAAAAGATAAATACATAAATCAATAGAACAAAATAGAGCACTCAAGAGATAGAGCCATACAAATAAATATGCCCAAATGTTTTTTGACAAAGATACAAAAGCAATTCAATTGAGGAGGCTAGCTTTTTCAAAAAATTGTGCTGGAGTAATTGGGACATCCACAGGCAAAAACAAAACAAACAAAATAAACAAAACAGAACCTCAACCTATGACCTAAGCTTCATACCCTTTGTATAAAAACTAACTCAAAATGCATATTGGACTTAAATGTAGAACTATAAAAACCTCTATAAAAAACGAGGGGAAATATTTGGGATCCAGACCTAGATGAGTAGTTCTTAGATTTGATATCCAAAGCACAATTGAAAAAATAAAAAATTGATAAATTGGACCTTATCAAATTAAAAACTGTTCCTATGGTAAAAGTTAAAAGAAAAAAAAAAGAATGAACAGAAGTTACAGATCAGGGAGAAATTATTTATAAACAACATATCTGACAATGGACTTGCATCTGGAATATATAAAAAACTCTCAATACTCAGTAGTAAAAGAATAACAGTACATTGAGAAAATGTGCAGGATGCATGAACAGATATTTCAAAGGAAAGAATATATGGATGAAAAATAAACACATGAAATGATATTCAGTACTATTAATCATAAAGGAAATGTAAACTAAACCACAATGTGATACTGCACAACTACTAAAATGACTCAAATAAAAAATAGTGAAAACAACAAATGCTAGCAAGAAAGAAGAGAAAGAAAAAAAAAAAAAAAAAGAGTAAACCCAATCCAGAGCTAGAAGAAGGAAGAAAATACTTAATATTAGATTGGAGATAAAACAAATAAGCAATAGAAAAATAATAGACTCAATAAAATGAAAGTGGTGGTTTTTTAAAAGATTTATTTATTTTAGAGAGAAAAATAAAGCAAATGGGGGCAGAATGGCAGAGGGAGAGGAAGAGAGAGAATCTTAAGCAGACTCCCCACTAAGCGCAAGCCCGCCATGCAGGGCTTGATCTCAGGACCCTGAGATCATAACCTGGGGTGAAACCAAGAGTCTTATGCTTAACTGACTGAGCCAACCAGGCACCCACCCCTTCTTTTTTAAAGAATAAAAGTTGTTTTTTTTTAAGATTAATAAAATTGAAAACTTTAGTCAACTGTGAGTAAAAGAGAAAGATTCAAATTACAAATAAATGAAAGTGGAGAAAAATACTACAAACTTTACAGAAATAAAAATAATTAAAAGAGAATACTTTGAACAATTGTACACCGATAAATTAGATGAACTAGGTGAAATGGACATGTTTTTAGAAACATACAAACCACCAAACTGACTCAAAAACACAAAAAAGTAATAATAATAATGACACCTACAATAAGAGAATGAATTAATAATCAAACACTGAGCAAATAAAATCCCAGGGCCAGATAGCTTCACTGGTGAATTCCACCAAATATTTGAAGAGTTAAAACCCATCTTTATTAAATTCTTCTGAGAAATAGAAGAGGAAGAAAAGTTCTCAACTTATTTTGTGAGGCAAATGTCACTCTGATAGCAAAACTGGACAAAGAATTCACAAGTAAAGAAAACAACAGACAAATACCCATATGAATATAGATGTAAAAATCCTCCACACATTAGGTATCCAACAGCATATTAGAAGGATTATATGCCATGAATATTTAACATCAATCTTTTAAAAATTATTCCAAAAACTAGAAGAGTAAGGAACATTTCTCAACTCATTCTACGAAGCTAGGATTACACTCTTATGAAGCCAGATAAAAATACCATGGAGAAGAAAACTAAAGGTTAATATTTCTTAAGAAGATAGATGCAGGGCATCTGGGTGGCTCAGATGGTTAGGTGTCTGCCTTCAGCTCAGGTCATGATCCCAGGGTCCTGGTATCGAGTCCCGAATCGGGCTCCCTGCTTGGCGGGGAGCCTGCTTCTCCCTCTCCTTCTACTGCTCCCTCTGATTGTGCTCTTTCACTCTCTCTGTCAAATAAATAAATAAAATCTTAAAAAAGAAACCTAAAAAAAAAAAAAGAAGAAGAAGAAGAAGAAGAAGAAGAAGAAGAAGAAGAAGAAGAAGAAGATAGATGCAAGAGTCCTCAATAATATACTAGCAAAACAAATCCAGTGGTACATTAAAAGATTTGTACAACAACTGCGGAATTTATCTCAGGAATGCAAAGTTGACTCAACATAAAATCATCATTCAGTTTAACATCACCATATTAATGGAACAAGGATATCATCATCATAATGGACTCAGAAAAAGCATTTGACAAAATTCAATGCCTTTTTCATGAAAAAAAATTGAAATGTAGGAATAGATCAGATTTCCTTCAAACAAATAAAGAGCACCTACAAAAAACTCACTGCTAACATAATACATATTGGTGAAAGATTAAATGCTTTCCCATTGACATCTGAAACAAGACAAGAGTGTTCACTCTCATCACTTCTATTTACATTGTACCACGGGTACTGGAGGGCAATTAGGGAAAGAAATGAAATAAAACACATCCAGATTAGAAAAGGAGGAAGAAACTATCTCTATTTGCCTATGACATTATATTATGTGTAAAAAATCCTAAGGAATCCAAAATACCTATTTAGAGCTAATGAATAATTTCAGCAAGTTTATAGGATACAAGACCAGTATACAAAAAATCAATCTCCTTTCTGACTACTAGAAATAAATATCCAAAAATGAAAATAGGAAAAAAAATTCCATTTACAATAGCATAACACAGTCTAAATATTTGGGAGTAAGTTTAACAAAAGAAGCACAAGAGTGGTACACTGAAAAATACAAAACATTATTTAAAGATATTAAAGATGGCCTGAATAAATAGAAAGACATTTCAAGTTCTCGGATAAGTACTAGTCCATAAATGATCTACAGATTCAATGCAATACTATCAAAATTCCAGCTGGCTTTTTGTAGAGTTTATAAACTGATCCTAAAATTAATATGCGAGGGATGCCTGGGTGTGTCAGTTCATTAAGTGTCTGCCTTCAGCTCAGGTTATGATCTCAGGGTCCTGGGATCCAGCAGCATCTGGCTCTCTGCTCAGTGGGGAGTCTGCCTCTCCCTCTCTCCCTCCCACTCTTATTCTCTCAAATAAATAAATAAAATCATTAAAAAATTAATATGCAAAATCAAGGGAACCCTAATAGTTAAACAGTCATGATAACAGAGTAGGAAAACTCACTCTCTTTGATTACAAAATTACTATGAAGCTAACAGATTTCTTGCCTGGGTTTTCAGCCTGCTGTCCTGACCTACAAATTTCAGACTCGTGATGGCTACTTCCACTCTTGCCTGAGTTTCCAGTTGGCTGGTCCGCTGTGTAGATTTCAGACTCACCAGATTCTACAACTGTGTGAACAGGATGGAAACTGGATGAGATATTTATGTTACAGTCTTGAAGCAGAATTCTGTTTTTTCAGGGAAACCTCAGTTTTTTCTCATAGGGCCTTCAAATGATTGGATGAGACCGACCCACATTATCAAGGGTCTTTTTTTTTTTTTTTTTTTTGCTTAAAATTAACTCACTGTAGATATTATTCACAAAATTCTTTCACCACAACACCTAAGCTATCATTTGACCAAACCAACCACCATATTATAGCCAAGTTTACACTTCTAAGTGTATGCTTACAAATATACACTTAGGTAAAAATGTGTGTTTACCAAATTGATACACCCATGGAAAAAAATGTTTAAAGACCATTGTGTTTTATATTAATGGACGGAAGTATTTTTTGCTTTCTTTACCTTTGACTACTTTCTGATGTTTGAATATGATTTGCTTGTTGCAGAGTTTACAAGATGAATAGATGAACTAATGCAGGAAGAAGGAAAGATCAAGAGAGGTAGTAACATTTTATCAAGTGTGACTACCTCTATTTTAAAAGTTTGTTAAAAACAGTAATAAAGGAACAGAGATGAATGGAAGATAGGACTAAAAAAGTGTATGTTGCTAAAATGGAAAAAAATGATAAAAAATATATTAGCCCTAAGAAATAATTAAAAGTAAGATTTTGAAGTCATAACAAAAACAATGATAATTATAATAAAACTACTTCCTATTATTAAAATTATTTGAATATTCTTATATTCCTTTAAACAATGATTAATTCTTGTTGTTTCTCTCAAAGTTCTATATGTAAAGGTGCCCTGCATATAAGTAACTTAAAACCATTGTTTCTATTAAATATGTTGACTTCATATTTTCTCATTTGTATGCAAATATTATATTTATTGTTTACTTTCTGAGAAATAATAATTTTCCATTTGTTAATTATGCCTCTAAAAAGGAAAAATCTTAGAGCTGAAACAGGGCAATAATCTGAAGCTAAAATAAAATTACAAACTCCAAGAAGCATAATTTAAAAGTTAGATTAATGTGTTAACCTGTGAGCCTTTTATTAATACCTAAGGAGACCAAGAAAAAAAAAATCCCATGTGATTTAATTATGATTCAAATTTTTCTACTTACAAGATGGCTATTCTTATATATGAGATCAATAATATATTTAAAAAGTGCTCAGTCCACATTTTGTAATTTAAATTGAAAAATAAGAAATAGGTTGTTTGATTAAAACAAAGCAAGCTAATATAGTCTCAGTTTCCAATGAATATCAATTATTTATTAATTATTGCTCATCTAAGTGGATTAGCTGAATTAGTTTGTGGTTACCCACACCGAACTACTTTTGCTGTTCAAAACTCAAGCAGTCCTTATTACCTACTTTAAATGTGGTGAAGTATTGCTCCTCAGCCTTTTGGCTAAGATCAAGTGTAAATGTGGTGAAGTAGTGAGCTAACATGGAAACAAAGTCAGTGATATTTTATGTGTAGTCATGACATGCCAAGTTGATGAGTAATCTTAAATTTTTCATTCTTAATTACCTTTCACCATTTAATGCATGTAAGCTTGATTTTTTTTGAAAACTTCCAGCAATATTTACAGTAAAATGGAATTACTATTTTAGGCACTAGTTTTACAAATATTGTGTAACTAGTAGAAGGAGGTTAAGATACAAGAAGGAGCCTTGCAATGAGAACTTAGGTAACAGTGAGCAAGTCACTTATATCCTTTAGTTTCAGTGTCCATAGGGGTTAAGGAAACTGTTGAGTTTGATGAGCAATTCTTAAAATGTGATTCTATGGAGATATTCAATATAACTAAGTGGCACATGGATGAAATTTAAAAATTGTTACATCTATAGTTTAAAGTGAAATAGAAAACTCAAGCTACTTTCTAACATTCAACTACAACTACTGAACATAATCAATGAGTGAAAAGTATTTTATTCCTGAAATGGAATGCTAAATATTGCTTTGCATAAGTAGATATTTCATTATAGATAGAAAGAGAAAAATTAACTTTAACTAACTCTCAGTATAAAAATCAATGACCATGACTGAAAAAAAATATTGGTCCAAACTCAATTAAAATGGCCAAAGAATTTTCTCAGTAGTGGCCTTACATTTTAAATATTTCTTCAGAAATACCACATTATGGTGTCCTAAACTGAATATCACTCATCATTTGCAAAAGAAAGGAGAATTGATTTTGCTAAATAAGTGTGAATATCAGCAGCTAAAAAGATATATAGGTGAATCCATGTAAAAACATATAAAGAAATAGCAAAACCCTAGAATTTTTATAGTGATTTAAACAATCATGTTCTCTATAATACAAAAAGAAGACAAAATATATGCTTGCAAAGGCTGCGTCTTTAGAAAATATATATTATTCATTTGACAATATTTTATCTACTTAGCTCAGTTGAGAATGGGTTATATTAGTAAATGGGGAATTATTTAGTTCAATACTCATTTCTAAAATTCACTGAGTTTAAAATTTCTTTTTCACTATTAAATGAAAGTAGAAGCTAAATGGACCTTTATTGGAAGCATTCCCTAACATCGATAAATACTTACAACCTATTCTCAGGTATCTGAAACTATTTTGCCTGAAAATTTCCTTGAAACACAGGAGTCAGCAAACTTTTGTAAAAGGTCAGATAGTAAATATTTTAAGTTTTGCGGGCAGTTTGGTCTATATAGCAAATCCTTAAGTCTGTCACTGTAATATGAAAGCAGCCAAAATCTACATAAAGAATGGGGATGGCTTTTTTTTTTTTTTTTTTTTTTTTTAAGATTTTATTTATTTATTTGAGAGAGAGAATGAGAGAGAGCACATGAAAGGGGGGAGGGTCAGAGGGAGAAGCAGACCCCCTGCCGAGCAGGGAGCCCGATGCGGGACTCGATCCAGGGATTCCAGGATCATGACCTGAGCCGAAGGCAGTCGCTTAACCAACTGAGCCACCCAGGCGCCCCCGGGGATGGCTTTTTTCCAATAAAATTTTATTTACAAAAACAGGTCACAGGTCACATTTGGACTTCTGGATTTACAACACAGGTTGTAGCTTACTGACCCATTGTAATACAATAGGGCATGCAGTATTGAAAACTATTTCTATGAATACTGTGTTAGCTATTCCCCACACAAAATCAACTATTAAGTCCATAAGTATCAATATATTATTTTCCTAATTTTATACAACCTCTATATAAATATATCCATACTAATCTCTATAAAATACAACACATTCTAATTAAGTTTGATTCTAATTAAGTTTTATTCTAAGTAAATCTGAATATTTTCAAACTTCTAGAAGTTTTATTTGGTTATTTAAACTTGAAGAGAGAATAGGGAAAGATAATTGCAAACAACAAAACATGTAAATGCAGATAATATGATTTAATACTAACTACAGACCACTCAGTGGCATTTAAATTATTAGAACCTAGGTTTATTATCTTCAAGTATAAAAGCAGTACTTCAGAAAAATCTTTTATATTAGAAACTTGGTTTTGAAAAAGGTGACCTGTAACCAATGTTGGGCTTAATTATCAGCCTCCCATATGGACAATTACATGAGATCTCTATTAACAATTTTCCTCTTAATTATTCATTTTCTTATTGAAATATCACAATAAAAGAAACTCAAATCTAAATTTATCTTGGACTTTTTTTTAACAGCATAAGGAATAGTGAATCAGTTTATCCTATCTGAAAACAGAAAAAAAAGTCAGCTACATAATTGATCTGATCACTAGCTAATAGAGTGAGAAATCACACAACAGTAAAAAAAAAAAAAAAGTTTCACTTAATACTTTAGGAGAATAAAGGCTAAAGATTGCAGCCTATTGTAGCCAGAAATTTGCTAAATGAGGTCATACTCAGGAGGAATTTTGTTAAAGGTAAGGTTCTATATATTTGTAAAAAAAAGTTTGCTTTCTTTTTAATATAATTTAAAAATGCTACATCTAACAGTATTATAAGAATGGCTTTGGATTCTTCTTTGACCTATATTCACATATGTGCTTCTATGACCTATAGAAAGACAAAAAGAAATGAATTTCCTTTAGAAAACTGAGTTTTTAACTGCTGGGAAGAAATGGTAAGCACTACAGGTAGATCTATTTGAGTTAAGTTGGAGGAATATGAAAACGTGATCTGAACTAAAGGAGAATGAGAGATCTGTGGCCTGCCTTGATGGACACACAAAGGGAAAGTGTCAAGACCCCAAAATGCAACATAGATTTCAAATTCAACTTATTTACTAGCAATGCATACTGCTGGGGATACAAAGGAGAGTAAGCCATTGACCAGACCCTTGAAGGTTTTAGTAAGGTAAATTTATATCACTGTCACATTACCATAAAGCAGAGCATGGTGGATGGGCCCAAAAGTAAGTTTTGTTGTATAGATAGGGAAAGATGAATTATGTCTATAATTAGGGTGCTCCCACAATAAATATTTTTTGAACTGAGCTGAGATGGAGTCCATTATGCAATTTCACATAGTGACATCTAGAGTGCATTGTTAGGTACAGCAGTTTTATATAATGAGATAAGGAGAGGTAAAACAAAATAAAACAGAGAAGAACATATAAACCTAGAATAAAAAAAAAATTCCACCAAGGGAAAAAAGGGGGCAAAACAGAAAAAAAAAACATTTTTCAGCTACTATTTTTAAAGAGTAGAGCCTGGTTATTTTGTAGAATGTTCCTTAATTTAGCTTTATCTCATGTTTTCTCATCCTTAAATTTGGATAATCCATTTTGGCCAGATTATCACAGAAATGCTGATGTATACTTCTCAGTGCATTATATTAAGAGACATTTGACATCTCATGATTGGTGATGATAACTTTTATCACTTGGTTAAGGTGGTGTCTATTAAGATTCTCTGTTATAAAGTTGCTGTTTTAACTCTTTTCTACCAGTAAGTATCTATAGGAAATGATTTGGGATTCTGTAAATATCTTATTTTTCATCATATTTTTGACTGATAGTTTTAGCATCCATTGATGATTTTTGACATTATCTTTTGTAACTATTGCATTTGCCAAATTGTGACATTCCATTTGCATCTCTGCTTCTGCATTTTTAGGTTGAAATTATATAAGGAGAAGCTTTCCCTCCCATGACATTTGTTTATCAATTTATATATATATATATATATATATATACCAGTATGGATCCATGGGTTCTTATTTTATTAATGGGTTATAATCTGTTACTGTCATTATTTGTGTGATGATCAAAGAGTCCCCAGTTCAGCTAATCAGAGTACTTCAAGCTGACCCCTATTTCATTTCACATATCTTCATCATTCTTTGGTCCCTTCCTTATTGGCCTGCACTCCTAGAAAATGTCAAGATCATGAAAGACAAAAAAAAAAAAAAAAAAAATTGAAGGGCTATTCCAGATTAAATTAAAAATTAATTACAACTGGATGTAGCATATGTTCATGGATTGAATCCACAAACTGAATTTTCTTTTACTGTAAAATAAATTAGTAAACAATAGATACAATTTAAATATAGAGGAAATAATATCATAACAGTATGAATTACCTGGCTTTTAAAATTATAACGTAATATGTAAGATATTCTTGTTTTTTGGGTTATGCATATTGACGAATTTAGAGGTAATGGGGCATCATGTCTAAACTTACTTTTAAGTATTTCGACATTTCAGAAGAGACACAGAGACAGAATTTTTTTTTTTTTTTAATGTGGGAAACAGTTAACATTTAGTGATTCTGTGTGAAGAGTACATGGTGATACTTTGTACTATTTTGGAAATTTTATTTAAGTGTGAAACAATGCCAAAATAAAACACTATTTTTTTAAATACAAGTTCAGAGATAAGCCAAGCTGCTATGTGCACACGTTTATATAGATCTATATGCACAAATGTTCACTCAGAACAAGAGGTAACAGTACTTGGAGATTGAATGGTTTATGGTAGATTATTGCTTTGTAGAGTTCACCTACCACTAGAAAGAAGAAATATGGTCTTGATGTTTTATTTATTTATTTATTTACTTATTTACTTATTTACTTATTTACTTATTTACTTATTTACTTACTTTTTAGTTTTGATTTACTCCAGGCTTTGGAAAGAAATGAAATAACCTCTTAACTCTATTTATGTTTAGGGGGGAAAAAAAGAGTTTTCTGAATGGTAACAAAAATTTAATGTCCAGGCTAGAGCTATCATAGATTAATTAACAGCTCTCAAACCCAAATTCTGTATCATACATTAAGAAGTAATATATTTTGGGGTGCCTGGGTGGCTCAGTTGGTTAAGCAATTGCCTTCAGCTCGGGTCATGATCCTGGTGTCCCAGGATCGAGCCCCGCATTGGGCTCCCTGCTCAGCAGGGAGCCTGCTTCTCCCTCTGACCCTCTTCCCTCTTGTGTTGTCTCTCATTCTCTCTCTCAAATAAATAAATAAAAATCTTAAAAAAAAAAAGAAGTAATATATTTTGTTATGTGTAAGCAGTATAAAGATTAGAGTGATACAGATTCATTTAAATAATGAGACAATTAATATTCCATAATTTATAGTGATATGAGCATGAACATTAAGTAAAGGAGCAGATTGAATTAAAATAGGATACATTTACTTACTTTACCTTTAATTTTAAATTCTTGAACACATTTATATTCCTAAAGTACTTTGTTTTCTGGAACCCAATTATATCTTTCAAAAGTTTATCTTTCCTAGACAAAATTTTGGTCTGTGCTATTTACTAATGACTTTCACACATATTTTTCTTAAAATATAGATTGCTTGGCAACTATCATTTTTTAAGGTAACTATCAAAAATAACATTTCTGACATTTAAAATTATTCTACCTTTTTGGGGCGCCTGGGTGGCTCAGTCGTTAAGCGTCTGCCTTCGGCTCAGGTCACGGTCCCGGGGTCCTGGGATCGAGTCCCGCATTGGGCTCCCTGCTCCGCGGGAAGCCTGCTTCTCCCTCTCCCACTCCCCCTGCTTGTGTTCCCTCTCTCGCTATGTATCTCTCTGTCAAGTAAATAAATAAAATCTTTTAAATAAAATAAAATTATTCTACTTTTTAAAAAATAAGGCAAGGCCGTTCAAATTAGAAAGCTGAAAGCCAAAAAAAAAAAAAAAAAAAGTTGAAAGTCAAACATGTAAATAGAAATGTAGTGTGAATCGCACTTAGTATCAGTCATAGAACTAGAGTTAAATTGTCTGTTGTTAGGTTCCAAGGTCATTAAGATGTTTCATTTAATTTTTTTTTATCATTTAATTTCACCCATGGGTAGAACATCTATAGCTTTTATTATATTCTCAAGTGGGGCTGTGGTGAAGATGTGTATTATATGGTCAATTCATATTTTTATCCCGATGGATTCCTCAGAGTGTTCTCTGAAGTGTATCATTTTAAAAGCAGATTGTATAGTCTCATAAGAATAAAGTAATTGAGATTGCTTTCCTTATCAAAGATTTAATAATTACCAAAGCATGTATACAACCATCAGACAACATAAAGTTTAAGATGCACCAAATCTAAAAACCTCTAAATTTTTCAGTTAGAAAATAGTGCTTCAAGATCAATAGAATTAAAGTACATATGACCTTCTTTTTAATGACACTAGGGTAATAGGATAGTATAAAATGTGCCTGCAGCACATAAAAAAATAACTCGAATGCTACGTAAAATCGCCCTGAAACATATGCTAATTCTGGCAACATATTATTAGGCATCTCAGTTTAGTGCTATAAGCACTAATGTTGTAGGTATGAGCCTTGAGATAAAAATTAAAAGGATTTTATGTTGTAAATGGAGCAAAAACATGACTTTCATATCATATAAATCAAATAAATAACGCAATGGCAACAAGAAAAGGAAATGAATATTTGAGTTCAATGTAAGCGGGATTCTGTAGGACTACGTATAGGGAAGGGCTACAGCGCAGTTGATGCCCAATAAGGTCTCAGAAAGATGCCTAAAAAGGATGGTTTCAATAGTAATTCTCAGACTAAGCCATAGGAGTCCAGTCTTCCAAAGCAGGTGACACACACAAAGAGGGACAACAAACAAACAAACAAAATCCTTCTTTAAGACAAGAGCAAAGATTTATAAATTCTGGTGGTGACAGCTTCTGTCTCCCTTTTAATACAATAGAGAAGAATCAGAGACAGTTTGGGTATTGAGGAACTACACAAATTCTTGCAAGTCTGTTATTTATGGAGTTTCTAGAGGGGAACATCTCTGAAGTTGGCAAACTGTTGGCTTGTGGAAGATAAAGGGCTAAAATAAATAATTCAAGCACAGACTTTTTTCTGCCTTCAACACTATCTTCTCCATGCATTGATACATATTTCCTGAAAATAGTTGGTCAAAAAGAGCTCATATTAGGGCGCCTGGGTGGCTCAGTTGGTTAAGCGACTGCCTTCGGCTCAGGTCATGATCCTGGAGTCCCGGGATCGAGTCCCGCATCGGGCTCCCTGCTCGGCAGGGAGTCTGCTTCTCCCTCTGACCCCCCCCCCTCACATGTGCTCTCTCTCATTCTCTCTCTCTCAAATAAATAAATAAAATCTTTAAAAAAAAAAAGAGCTCATATCATTAAAAAATATTTGATAGTCATAATATACCTTGCACAAGACAGAAAAAATAATCTATAATTCGAACATAAGGGGAAAGAAAGAGAAAACAAAAATTGCAAACAACCTTACCTGTGAACCCCTCCCACCCACCCCCCAAAAAAAGTGTTGCCAGGAGCTCAGATGACATATACAAAACTCAAGGGAGAACTATCAAAACACCTGAAGGAGAGGGTTATGCATTAGCAGAACTTAAGAAGAAATTACAAGAGGGGCGCCTGGGTGGCTCAGTCATTAAGCGTCTGACTTCAGCTCAGGTCATGATCCCAGGGTGCTGGGATGGAGCCCTGCATCGGGCTCCCTGCTCAGTGGGAAGCCTGCTTCTCCCTCTCCCTCTGCTGCTCCCCCTGCTTGTGTTCCCTCTCTCACTGTGTCCCTCTCTGTCAAATAAATAAAAATCTTAAAAAAAAAAAAAAGAAAAAAAGAAGAAATTACAAGGAAAAATAAAATGGTCATATTCTAAACTAGGAATAAGGAAAATAGTGCCAAAAACATTTACAGTATTGTAACCATTCTAACATGTGTGAGATGATAGTTCATTGTGGTTTTGATTTGCATTTCCCTGACAATTAGCAATGTTGAGTATATTTTCATATACTTGTAGGCCATTTTTATGTCTTCTTTCAATAACTATCTATTCAAATACTTTTTAATTATTAATTAATTAGATTTTTTGCTATTAAGGTGTGAAAGTTCTTTATATATTTTGATAAACCCCTTATCACAAAAATGGTTTGCTAGCATTTTCTCCCATTCCATAGGTTGCCCTTGTACTTTGCTTCTGTTTTGTTTGTTTGTTTGTTGTTTTTTTGCCTTTGCTGCCTCTGTTGTTGGTATCATATCCAAGAAATTATTTCCTAGATCCATGTCAAGAAGCTTTTCTATTTTTCTTCTGGGAGTTTTATGGTTTCAGATCTTACATTTAAGTTTAATCCATTTTGAATTAATTTTTGTGTGTGACATAAGACAGAGTTCTAATTTAATTCTTTCGGATGTGGATACCCAGTTTTCTCTACATTATTTACTGAAGAGACTATCCTTTCCTCCTTGGCATTCTTATTGATGATCAGTTCATTATATATGCATGGGTTTATTTTGGGGCTTTCTATTCTGTTCCATTTTTCTTGTGTCTATTGTTATACCTGTACCATACTGTTTTGATTACTATGACTTTATATTATATTTTGAGATCAGGAATTGTGATGTTTCCAGCTTTGTTGTTTTTGCCTAAAATTGTTTTGGCTATTTAGGGTCTTTCTTGATTCCACACAAAATATTTGAGGATTATTTTTTCTATTTCTCTAAACACATCTTTGGGATTTTTTTTTTTTTTAAGATTTTATTTATTTCTTTGACAGAAAGAGACATGGCGAGAGAGGGAACACAAGCAGGGGGAGTGGGAGAGGGAGAAGCAGGCTTCCTGCCGAGCAGGGAGCCCGATGCTGGGCTTGGTCCCAGGACCCTGGGATCATGACCTGAGCCGAAGGCAGACACTTAATGACTGAGCCACCCAGGTGCCCCATCTTTGGGATTTTTGATAGGGACTGCATTGAATCAAGATTGCTTTAGTTAGATGGATATTTTAACAACGTTAATGCTTCCAATTCATAAACACAAGGTATCTTTCCATTTATTTGTATCTGCTTTGATTTCTTTCATTAGTGTTTTATAGTTTTCACTGTATAGATTTTTCATTGCCTTGTTTCAGTTTCTTCCTAAGTATTTTTTTTGGGGGTGCTATTGTAAATTAAATTGTTTCTTATTTTCCTCTTTGAATAATTCATTGATGATATGTAGAAATACAACTGATTTTTGTATATTAACTTTGTATCCTGCAACTTTTCTGAATTTATTAGTTTTAATAATGTTTTGTAAAATTTTAGAATTTTCTACATATAAGATCTGTAATCTGCAAACAGATAATTTTGCTTCTGTCTTTCTGATTCAGATGTTTCTCATTTGTTTTTCTTTTTTTTTTTAAGATTTTATTTATTTATTTGAGAGAGAGACTGAGAGAGAGAGAGCATGAGAGGGGGGAGGGTCGGGAGGGTCAGAGGGAGAAGCAGACTCCCCGCCGAGCAGGGAGCCCGATGTGGGACTCGATCCAGGGACTCCAGGATCATGACCTGAGCCAAAGGCAGTCGCTTAACCAACTGAGCCACCCAGGCGCCCCTCATTTGTTTTTCTTGTCTAATTCTTGTGGCTAGGAATTCCAGTATTATGTCAGATAGTAGTGAAAATAATAGGTATCCTTGCCTTATTCTGGATTAGTAGAAAAATCTTTCAGTTTTCACCATTAAGTATAATATTAGCTAGAGGTTTTCATATATCTCCTTTACTGTGTTGTGGTAAGTTTTTATGCATAATTTGTTGAGATTTTTTATCATGAAAGGGTGTTCAATTTTGTCGTATGCTTATTCTGCAGCTACTGAGCTGATTATGTGATTTTTGTCCTTCATTCTATTAATGTGGTGTATCTAATTAATTGAATTTTGTATGTTGAATGATCCTTGTATCCCACTGACAAACTCCACTTGGTCATAGTGTATGAATTATAAACTGTACTGTTGAATTTGATTTGCTAATATTTGTTGAGGATTTTTGCATTCATGTTCATCATCTTGTAGTGTCTTTGTTTGGCTTTAGTATCCAGGATGATGCTGGCTGCATAAATTGAGTTTGGGACTTTCTGCTTCTATTTGTTGTAAAAGTTTAAGAGGAATTGGTATAAATTCTCCCTTAAATATTTGGTTGATTTCATCTGTGAAGGCATCTGGTTCTGGGCTTTTCCTTGTTGGGAGATTTTTGGTTATTGATTCAATCTCTTTATTTGTTATTGGTTCATTGTTTTCGATTCACTCTCGAAGGCTGTGTGTTTCCAGGAATTTATCTATTTCTTTTAAATTGTTCAATTTGTGGTCATGTAATTATTCATATTAGTTCTTATAATCATTTTTTATATCTCTGGCATTGGTTGTAATGTCTCCTCTTTTCATTTTTCATTTTAGTTATTTGAGTGTTCTCTTTTTATCATAGACTAATTTAGTTTATTGATTTTGTTTATTTTTTCAAAAATGGCTCTAATCAGTTTTGCTATTTTTTTTTTTTCTATTCTCTATTTCATTTATTTTTACTCTTAATCTTTATTATTTCCTGTCTTCTGCTAAGTTGGGCTTAGTTCCTCATTTCTCTAAAGATAATAAAGTTAGGTTGTTTGCTTGAAATCTTTCACTTAATTTTTTTTTTATTTTATTGTTTTAATAAAAAATTACATATAAAAGTTCCTGGGTGGTTCAGTTGATTAAACATGCAATCTTGGGCGCCTGGGTGGCTCAGTTGGTTAAGCGACTGCCTTCGGCTCATGTCATGATCCTGGAGTCCCTGGATCGAGTCCCACATCGGGCTTCCTGCTCAGCAGGTAGTCTGCTTCTCCCTCTGACCCTCCCCTCTCTCATGTGCTCTCTCTCATTCTCTCTCTCTCAAATAAATAAATAAAATCTTTAAAAAAAACAAAACAAAACAAACAAACAAACAAAAAAAAAACATGCAATCTTGATTTTGGTTCAGGTCTTGATCTCAGGGTTGTGAGTTCGAGCCCTGCATTGGGCTCCATGCTGGATGCGGAAACTACTTAAAAAAAAAAAAAAAATTGTAGGGCTCCTGGGTGGCTCAGTTGGTTAAGCGTCTGCCTTCGGCTCAGGTCATGATCTCAGGGTCCTGGGAATCGAGCCTCATATCGGACTCCCTGCTCAGCAGGGAGACTTCTTCTCCCTCTCCCTCTGCCTGTTGCTCCCACTGCTTGTGCTCTCTTTCTCTCTTTGTCAAAGAAATAAATAAAATCTAAACATATTGTATATATTAAAGTGCACAACATGAAATTTTTATATACATATACATAATGAAATGATTATTATATTCAAGCTTATTAACATATCCATCTTCTCACATAATTACCATGTATGAGTGTGTGTGTGATGAAAGCACATAAAATCTACTCCCCTAACAAAATTCCAGTATATAATACTATAGCTATAGTCATCATGCTATGCATTAAATCTCTAGATTTATTCATGTAGATGCTTATTGTTACATAGTTCCCTCTTAGTACTGCACATGCTATACCTCATAAGATCTGGCATGTTGTATTTTCATTTTCCTTTCTCTCTAGATGTTTTCTAATTTCTCTTTTGAAATTTTCCTTGACCCAATGGTTCTTTTAGAGTGTGGTTTTTAATTTCTGAGCATTTGTGAGTTTTCCCAACTTCTTTTCACTATTGATTTCTAATTTTATTCCATTGTGGTTTGAACAAAACACTTAGAATTATTTCCATCTGCTTAAATTTGTAAGATTTATTTTGTGACCTAGCATGTGATCTATTCTAGAAAATGTTCCATGTATGCTTGAAAAGAATGTATATTCTGCATCTGTTGGACCGAATGTTCTCTATATGTCTGTCAGGTCCATTTTGTTTATAACATTGTTCAAGACTGTTGTGTCCTTATTGATTTTCTTTCTGGATGAGTTATCCATCATTGAAAGTGAGCTATTGAAGTATCCTACTATTATTGTATTTATGTCTATTTTTCCCTTCTGTTCAATTGATGCTCACTTTATATATTTAGGTGCATTGATTTTGGATGCATATATATTTATAATTTTATATCTTACTTTTGAACTGATCACCTAACTCATCTCTTGTGACAATTTTTGATATATATTTTGGCTGACATAAGTACAACTACCCAGCTCTTTTTTGATTACATTTGTATGGAGTATCTTTTTCTATACTATCACTTTCAGCCTATGTGTTTTCCTTAAATCTAAGTGCATCTCTTCCCAGACATTATATAGTTGCCTTTCTTAATTTTTAACTTTTTAAAATAAAAATTATATATATTTAAGATGTACAACATGATGATTTGATATATGTATACATAGTAAAATGGTTATTACAGTCAAGCTAATTAACATATCCATCTTCTTACATAGTTGCCTTTTGTTTGTGTGTGGTGTGTTGAGAATACCTGGGATTTATTTTCTAAGTAATTTTCCAGAATACTCTGCAACATTATTAACTATATTTACTCTGATGTACACTAGATTTTTAGATATTAATAATCCTACAAAGCTGCAATTTTGTACCCTTTAACCTATATCACCCCATTTTCCCCAAAGTAACCTCTGGTTCTATAAATTCTATAAATTCAGATTCTATATATACTTATAGTGAGATCATGCAGTACTTTGTTTTTTGTGACTGGTTTATTTTCCTTAGCGTAATGTCCTCTAGCTTTACCCATGTTGTCACAAACCGTAGGATCTACTTCTTTTTTAAGGCTGAATAATATCCTATTATATTTATGAACATTTAGGTTGTTTCCATATTTTGAGTATTATGAATAATGTTGCAATGAACATGGGAACACAGATATTTCTTTAAGGTACTAATATAATTTCCTTTGGATGTTTATACCCGAAAAGTGATGGTGGTGAGTCTTCTTTTTTAATCCAATCACCCACTGTCTTCTTTTTCCAGCTTTATTGAAATATAACTGACATATAATGTTGTGTAAATTTAAAGTGTACAATATGATGATTTGATTACACATTTGTATTGTGAAATAATTATCACAGTAGGCTTAGTGAGCACCTTTATCACCTCACATAATTCTTTCTTTTTTTTTTCATCAAGATAAAAAACTTTTGCACAGCAAAAGAAACAGTCAACGAAACCAAAAGACAACCGATAGAATGGGAGAAGATATTTGCAAATGACATATCAGATAAAGGGCTAGTATCCAAAATCTATAAAGAACTTCTTAAGCTCAACACCCAAAGAACAAATGATCCAATCAAGAAATGGGCAGAAGACATGAACAGACATTTTTCCAAAGAAGCAACTTTTAAATATATAATACAATATTGTAAATTATAATCATCATGCTATACATTTGATCTTCAGAACTTATTTATGTTATAACTAGGAATTTGTACCCTTTGGTCCACATTTCCCCATTTCCCCCACCCTCAGTTCCTAGCAACTACCATTTTACTGTAAGAGTTCAGCTTTTTTAGAGTCCATATATAAGCGATATAGTATTTGTCTTACTCTATGACTTATTTCCTTAAGTATAATGTTCTCAGCCTTCATCCCTGTTGTCACACATTGCAGAATTTCCTTCTTTCTCATGCCTGAACTAATATTCCATTATAAACATATATACCATATATTCTGTATTCATTCATAATGGACACTTATGTTATGCCCATATCTTGGTTACTGTGAATAATGCTGTAGTGAACAGGGAGGTGCATATATATCTTCAAGATCTTGATTTCATTTCATTTGGATACAAACCCAGAATGGGATTGCTGGATTATATGGTAGTTGTATTTTTAACTTTTAGGGGAACTTAAGCAATGTTTTCCATACTGGCTATACTTATTTACATTCCCACCAAGAGAGTACAAGAGTTCCCTTTTCTTCACATCTTCACCAACACTTGTTATCTCTTGTCTTTTTTATAATAGGTAGGAGGTAATATCTCATTGTGGTTTTATGCTGATAACAGCTTAACTTCGATCACATACAAAAACTTAATCCATTTCTTCCCCCACTTTTATGTTTTGATGTTATAATCTACCCCTTTATATATTTTGTATTTATTAACAAATTATTGTAGCTGTAGATATTTTTCTTATTTTTGTTTCTTAGCCTTTATACTAGAGTTAAGTGGTTAACACACCATCATGTGACAGTATTAGAGTATTCTGAATTAGACTGTATACTTGTAAATTTTTTTGTCTTTGTAAATCTTTTTGTCTCCCAAAATTCTTTGTCTTTAATTTTTCACAGTTATATTTTAATGTGTCTTAGAGAAGATTGCTTTAAGTTCAGTTTGTTCGGTAACCTATGAGCTTCAGAACAGATGTACAAATCTCTCCTCAGATTTGGAACGTTCTCAGCCATTATTCTGTAAGCCTTCTTTTCTCTTTTCCCTCTCTTCTTTTTCTGGGACTTTAATAATTCACTGATTGCTTCTTTAGATGGTATTCAATAGATTATATAGTTTTTCTTCACTTTTTTAAGTCTTTGATCTCTGGATAATCTCAAGTTCTTGTCTTCTAATTTATAGGTCTTTCTTCTATTTAATCCATGTTTCTGTTGATGCCCTCTATTGCATTTTTTTTTCACTTACTGTATTCTTCTGCTCCAGAACTTGTTGGTTTTTTTTTTTTAAGATTTATTTATTTATTTTAGAGAGAGGGAGAGATTGCACTTTGGAGGAGGGGCAGAGGGAGAGAATCTTCAAGCATACTCCCCATTGAGTGTGGAGCCCAGCCCTGGGGCTTGATCTCACAACACTGAGATCATGACCTGAGCCAAAACCAAGAGTTGGATGCTCAACCAACTGAGCCACCAGGCCCCCCTGTTTTTTGTTGTTGTTGTTGTTTGTTTGTTTGTTTGTTTGTTTATGATTTCTATCACTTTGTTAAACTTTTTGTTTTGTTTGTATATCATTTTCCTTATTTGGTTGAGTTGTCTTCATGTGTTTTTCTTGTAGCCCACTGAGCTTCCTTAAAACAGCTACTTTGAATTCTTTGTTGGGTCAATCACACATCTTTCCATCTTTGGGGTCAGTTACTGCAAGATTATCATGATCCTTTGTTACTGTTATGTTTCCTTGACTTTTCAATGTTTCTTTGAAGTCTTTTGTTGCTGTCTTCATATTTGCAATATCAGTCACCTCTTCCAGTCTTTACTAACTGACTTCAGGAGAGAAATACCTTCTATTAGCCCTGCTAGGGGCTCTAAAGCTTTCTAAGACCTTCTATGGATATGCCTGCTTTATGTTTCTTACTCCATCTGTGGCAGACTTCTTAAGCTTGTATACCTTCTCTTGATCATGCAAGGCACTAGACTGGTTTGCTGACAGCATCCTTTTTGCTTTCCCAAGTGTGGAGCTGAGGCTCAATCTTATGATCTTTTTCCAGCCTGCAGATTTCGCCCAGCAGTCTGTGCATGCTCACTAGTCAGCTGCCAAAGCTCACTCTAACTTCCATTGTGAATGCACACAGAGAACTAGGCACAGGATGGGGTGTGTGTGGGGTAGTGAGGTTCACTGAGTACTGGTGAGGACTGTGGGTCAATTTTGAGCACCCACAGGTAAGGCATTCTCAGCAGCTCATGGGCAGGTTTCTTGATGGAGTCTGTGTTGCAGTTAATAGGATCCACATCGCTTTAATGCCCTCTGAGAGTTCTATTTGCCACTTTTCCAGCCTCTTTCCACCTCCCAGTTATGCAGTTCATGACTCAGTACTCTGGATGGGGCAAGAAAGAAGTAGGCATTTTTGGCAATGTCCCACACAGCTCAGACATCCAAGCATTCACTTAAAACCTCTTACTTTTCCCCAAAATTGCAGGCTAGGAAGACCTCACTTTCCTTTTACCTTCTCCAATTTGCCCAAACTCCTATCTATCTATCTATCTATCTATCTATCTATCTATTTATTTATTTATTTATTTATTTATTTATTTATTTATTTATTTATATTTTTCTCCTATCATGTGCTAGAACTTCTAAACTGGAAAACTGCACTTCCACAAAGGCTGTCCTGTTCATGAATGATTGTCTAAGGAATACAAAGTTAAGTTACATTGTTTTCCAGGGCCCCTTGGATTATGACTGAAAGGGTCTGGAGCCTGTTTATGACCAACTACAGGGGTCACAGCAGGGACCAAAGTCTGCATGCCTGCTATCCAATGCACAAGTGGGCAAGACTTCTCCTGGGTTCCTTGATGTATGGTGCTGGATCTCATAGCTCCCACAAAGGCACTCTTGTCCATGAATGGATGCCAAGTTTTTATTGTTGAGTAGGCAAAGGTTAGGGATACAGTGAAGGAAGTCTTATTCAGCCACATTGCAGACATCACTCCCATTCTGTCTTTTGATTGGTGAGTTTAATTTATCATTTAAAGTAATTATTGATAGGTAAGGACTTTCTATTCATATGTTATTTATTGTTTTCTGTCTGTTTTGTAGTCCTCTTAATCTTCTTTTCTCGCTGTCCCTCTTTGTGGGTTTTTTGTTGTTGTTATGGTACGCTTTGATTCTTTTCTCTTTATCTATTGTGTATCTAATATAGGTTTTATTCTTAGTTAACCTGAGGCTTGCACTGATTTGCTAACAGTTGCAATAGTCTATTTTAAGCTGATGACAATGTAACTTTTTTTTTAAAGATTTTTTTTTTTAATTTATTTATTTGAGAGAGAGAATGAGATAGAGAGCATGAGAGGAGGGAGGTTCAGAGAGAGAAGCAGACTCCCTGCCGAGCAGGGAGCCCGATGCGGGACTCGATCCAGGGACTCCAGGATCATGACCTGAGCCGAAGGCAGTCGCTTAACCAACTGAGCCACCCAGGCACCCGATGACAACGTAACTTTAATTGCATACAAAAATTCTACACTTTTATTCCCCCATGTAGTTTGTGTTATTGATGTCAGAGTTTAGTTATTTTTATATTGTGTATCCATTAATAAATGTTTGTGGTTATAATTATTCTTAATACTTTGTCTTTTAACTTTTATATTAGACTTAAAAGTAATTTATGTACTACCTGTACAATACAACATTGTTCTGTGTTTGTCTATATATTTACCTGTGCCAGTGAGATTTTTTTGGGTAGACTGTTGGCACAGCCTGTCTAAATCTGGCATATGGAAACAGGAATACAAAGTTAAGTATGAACACTATCCATCACATAGATATTATAGATACCTGTGTTGGCTACCTTAATTACATACATTAGATATCCTTAAAAACTCTTGACATTTAATAGGAGATACAAAAACAACAAACAAAACAACAAAAAACTTTTCATATTTGCCAATGGATTTTCCACGTCCCTGAATTCCATTGATTTGCTATCTTTACCAAATATCAAAATTCCTATAGATTTTTGCTTTACTAAAAGATGAAGTATAATTGATAACAAGAAAAAAGTTCCCTTTTGTTTCTCTATAACAATCTGGTTAATTTGCAGATGTTCTGCTTTCATGATCTGAATTTCTTCCCTCACACCACCAATCATGCATATACTACCCTTGAAGCCGAATATACCACATCAACATATAAAAGTTAGAATGCTTGAGTTCTTGTTTAAAGACCTAAATTGTTTTTCTTATATATACTGTCCTTAGATAATTGTCTATATCTCTAAGCATTAAATTTATCTATAGAGAGACAACTCCCAAATTCATATCACAGCACAAACCCCTTTTCTGCTGACAAATCCTATAAACAGTACCCTATTTAACATCTTCAACTTGGATATTTCACTGACCTTTGAAATCTAAAATTTCTAATATTCACCCATTTTCCTAATTTTACTCTTTCTTAACTATCAAACTTTTTCTGATAGTGGATGTTTATTAGTCTTTCCCCATTTCAATAAATACTATCATTTATTCACTCATTCAAAAATTACTTATTGGTTTATTGCTAGATTTTGAGAATAGAATGGTAATGGTAAAGGAAAGGTGTTTTATTTTTATAGATTATTGATTTTCATTCTAGCATAGAAAAGCCTTCTGCACTTGAAGTTTATACAAGAAGTCTTTATATTTTCTTTCAGTACTGAGATATTTTTTTCTGCATTAAGATTTTTAGGGGTGGGACACCTGTGTGGCTCAGTCAGTTAAGCATCAGCCTTCTGCTCAGGTCATGATCCTGTGGTCTGGGATTGAGTCCTGCATCAGGCTCCTTGCTCAGTGGGGAGCCTGCTACTCCCTTTCTCACTCTCTCTGTCAAATAAATAAATAAATAAAAGCTTCTAAAAAAAGATTTTCAATAAAACTTGAACTTATTAATATAAATCATGTCTGATATTTATGTTGTTTTCCCTCCTAGATTCCTAGAGGAAACAATTTATTAAATAACTTGATCCATTTCCCACTGTTAAAATGCTACCTTTCTTAAATATGAATTTCCCATACATTCTTGGATGTATTTCTGTTCTTTCTATCATTTTCTATTAATTTATTTGTCTATTCTCACGCCCAATGCTATCTTTTCTAAATATAGTTGTTTTATTTATTTATTTTTTAAGATTTTATTTATTTATTTGACAGAGAGATAAAGCACAAGTAGGCAGAGCAGCAGGCAAAGGGAGAGGGTGAGGGAGAAGCAGGCTTCCCGCTGAGCAGGAAGCCTGATGGGGCCGGATCCCAGGACTCCGGGATCATGACCTGAGCTGAAGGCAGACACTTAACCGACTGAGCCACCCAGGTGCCCCTAAATATAGTTACTTTATTATAAACTTTAATATCTGGTAGGACATATCTTCTATCACTATATTTTTCTTTCAAGTAGAGCTAATCTTATCACGAATTTTCTTTGATAAGTATTTAAGAATTATTTTGTTAGGCAAAATTATAAAATAAAATTAGTAACAAAACTCAATACATTGTAATTCTAAATGGAATTGCACTATAATTACATTGTAACTTAAAATTACAGTGGATGCTTAGTTTCTCCATTTATCCAATATATTCTTTTTACAAAATGGCTTGCTTTGCTCATTGAAATATTTTTCATTTATTTAAAAATAATTTTACTTACTATAAGGTACTGCTTTCACTATAAATAAAATTTATTTCCATTTATATTAGTAATGTTTAAACTCTTATAAAGAACTTTGGATGTGTATTTAAAATCTCCAAACACTTTAAGAAATTATTTTATTATATAGTTATAACATATGTACAGATACACACTTATACAGACATATATTTGTTATTTTAACCTCTTAATTTTCAGGTGTACAATAGCATCTTCACTAGAAAATTCTGTCTCTACTTTTCAAATATTTATGCTGTTTATTGAGATTTTTAAACATAATTTATCAGTTTTCAATACCCACAACATAGTGAAATTGTGATGTAGTTGCCGAAGCCAAATGACTTTGTCTTTTGCAGCATTTTTTCAGTGTTTTGGCATTCCTGAAATTAGATGGGAATTTTCTTCCCTATCTAATTATACAACCACCATTATTAGGAGTCTGCCTTGGCAGTTAACCCACGTGGTCATCATTGCCAGCTGCAGGCTGCATTTTTTTTTGTTTTTATTTTTGTTTTTTTGAAACCTTGGCCAATAGCTCTCATTTAGGCACTGTGAAACCCCAGTAGTCCACACTCCCCTAAAAGTGCCTCATTATCTCCCCTCACTTCAGTCTGTTACTCTGAAATTCTGGATATCCGTTAGTTTCAAGTTCCAGGTGCCTCTGGGAAATTAGGGAGCCAGCAGCCAGGCTGGAGCAGGGAATGGTCCCATTGTTTAGCTCTATTACATAACAAAATGACTTAGTGCTCCATGTTTTCTGCTTGCTTTACAGTTTCTGCACTCTCTCTAATGAGCACAAGTCCCCCAGTCAGACTCCACTACAGCAATACCATTTTACTTAGCTTGCTACACAGTGGAAGTGAGGTTACAGGTGACTGTCGATAAGGTGTTGAGTGTATATTACTGGTGAGCTCCAGAATCATTCAGTTTGCCCTCCCCATTACTACTTCATGTATTTCTTTTGGTCTTCATATTCTCATAGTTCCAGAGATGACAGAACCTCATTGTTTTATTTCACATTATATGAAGAATGCTTACAAATCAATAAGGAAAAAACTGACAACCCAATATAAAATATATAAAAAAATGTGAACAGGGACTTAACAAAAGTTATCCAAAAGACCAGTACACATGTAAAAAAAAAAAAAATCACCCATCATGAAAATGGAAATTAAATCTACATAGAGATCTCATACATATTCATAAAATTCCTCAAAATAAAAAAATATTGACAAGCATCACCAAAGATGTAGAGCAACCCATTTGCCTATACAATGCAGGTGGGGGTGAAACCACTTTTAAGGACTGTTTGGGAATGTCTAAAATGAAATACACACTCACTCTACACTTTAGCAATCCTACTTCTTTGCATATATAAACGAGAAATGCATGGCTATGTTCTCTAAATGATAGCTACAAGAATGCTCATGTATGCCATGAGTATGTTCACAGCCTTTTATTTGCATAGTCAAAAATTGAAGACTATCAAGTGTCCAACAATAGTAGAATGGACAAATAAAATGTTTTACTCATGTCCTATTTTACTATACAATAATAAAAAGAGTAACCTGCAATAACATGGGTACATTTCAAAGACCGTATGCTGAATGAAAGAAGTCAGTTGCAAAAGGGAACATACTTTATTATCCATTTATATGACACGAAATCAAAAACACAAAGAAGAAGACTACCTTAAGTTGGTAGATGTAAGAATACTGGGTGTCTCGGAGGCAAGGGTATCTGAGAAGTATCATAAAGAAACTGTCATAAATGTTCTAAATCTTGATTTGGGCAGTAATTATGTGGCATTTACATGCAAAAATTAATTGAACAATGCAGTAAGATTAGCACAGTTTATGTACTCTACTTGAGGTATCTCGATTTAAAAGAAGTTAAGTGTGTATGCTGTGTACCATTCAAATAATGATTGAGGAATATAGCTCCTGATCAAAACCTATTTGTGATCCTTCAGGCCCAATTACAAAGGCTTTATTTACCTAGAGGCCTCACATGGACCACTCAATGCATTGCAATCTCAGAAGGGAGATGCTGTCAAGGAGCTTCCTGTGGGGAGGGAGAGCAGGCTGTCAAATTAAAGATCCAAAAGAAGATCTCTAACAAAGCCAGGGAACCAATTTCCCAGCTACTGCCTACTGTTTTGCAGCATGGGACCAGAAGTAAATCAGGCAACCCCCCACAGAGTTGTATGGGTGACTTTTATTGGCTCTAAGCAGGTCACTGGTACCAAAAGATAGCCTGCAACAAGCTATTGAGACTTACACTCTTAATGAAAAAGAATATAGAACCCTTCAGATTACTTTGTCTAATAACCTGAAGAGATCTTAGAAACTTGGCTAATTCACCTCCAGAATGAAGGAGATAATCTTGTTTAACTTAATAAGAGAGAGTGTCATCTTGTGGGGCATGTCCCTACAGACCTTGACAGTGGCCAGAGTGCCTTGACAATGTTGACTTTGCCTAAGGAGGAGAAGGATGAGGGGGTGGATGAGAGGGTATGAAAGAAGAAAGGTCCATTGATTTATGATTTCATTGTTCATCAGTTTTTGTCATGTAAAGCAGGTTTTTATCTGCCATTATATGCATTTTTTTTTTTTAAGTTTCAAGTTTTATTTCAAAATTCCTCTCTTTTTGGGGCACCTGGGTGGCTCATTCGTTAAGCGTCTGCCTTCGGCTCAGGTCATGATTCCAGGGTCCTGGGATCGAGCCCCACATTGGGCTCCCTGCTAAGCAGGAGGCCTGCTTCTCCCTCTCCCACTCCCCCTGCTTGTGTTCCCTCTCTCGCTGAGTCTGTCAAATAAATAAATAAAATCTTTAAAAAAAAAAAAAAAACCTCCTTTCTTTTTTTCTCTATATTTTTTTGAGTAACCTTACCAATCTGGACCTATTTTTGTGCATAAACATGTGGGAGAATTATTTTTGTTCCCATCTATATTTATTTAGATGTTACTTAAGGTGTTACGAGAAAACTTCTTGGATCTTTTTTTTTTAAAGATTTTATTTATTTATTTATTTGAGAGAATGAGGGAGAGAGAGCATGGGGGGGGTCAGAGGGAGAAGCAGACTCCCCGCTGAGCAGGGAGCCCGACGCGGGACTCGATCCTGGGACTCGATCCTGGGACTCCAGGATCATGACCTGAGCCGAAGGCAGTCGCTTAACCAACTGAGCCACCCAGGCGCCCAACTTCTTGGATCTTATCTTGGAGGATTAATTGTTTTCATAAGGACAAGCCACCTTTGCAGGAATGTGGATTCTATAATTGAGTGGCTTGCTATCCTGTGAAGAAATTCCCTAATCTCACTCATTTTATGTTATCGTGAAGAGTGAGCTGTGATCATTGACATTCTGAGTCTATGGCTGTCATGCTGTTCTTCCAGTTTAAGCCTGTTGCTCCTGTACCCCCTTCCATAGGATTTGCTTTTTGTAGTTTTGTTAGAGGATAGAGTTACAGAATAAGTGCATTACCGCAAAGGTAATAAAAGGAATAAAAGTACAAAATGTTTTAATTGTGCTTGTAGATGAAATCTTCCAATGACCTTTGTCTTCACCATTCTTTCTACCTCTTGGCTTTTCCCTGAGCTTTTTTAGTATAAAGTACTCCTGGGGCTTACTGGTTAACTGGTTACTATTCCAAACATCTAGAGCTATAAAAAGCCATTTTTAAAATATTATTATGAATTAATCAATGGAACGACCAGGAAGAGCATTATCAAATTTAACACAATAATCTAAAATTGAAGTTTAATATCTCAGACACTAAATGGCACCTGTGTGTTACCTACAATGCAAAGTACTATATGTATTGATTTAGACTTTTTTTTGGGGGGTTGGTTTTATTATTGTGAAATAATCTTTTATTTTTAGTTGTTGAGATTACCATTCATCCCTATCTATTCATCCCTACCATTCATCTATCTCACTGCTTTACTTTTTTTGGGGGGGCGGTTATCCATAGTTATCTTAAGCCTTTATTCTATGTTAGTAATTCTCTTTTGTTTGTCCTTTGGTACTACCAATTTATTTATGAAGCAGTTTCTGATGTTGTTTTAATCCTCAATAATTTTCCCTTAAATTTTCTAATTCTTTTTATTTATTTGGGCTCTGATTTTATTAGCGTGCTTAGTAATTTGCTTTATTCCTGAAAGCACTTAGACAAACTTCCTTCTGTGTCTTGGGCAAAGTTGACTTCCAAACCTATTTCTTTATTTCCTTTATGCTATGTTCCTCTTCTGTTGTTGTTATTTGGTTTTAGTTTTGGTTTTCCCATCCAAAGTGTATTTGCATAATTTCTGAACCTTTTACACCTTTCTCATATTCTGGCAGCTTTGTGCCTTTCCATTTGTTTTTAAGCTGTTGAAGATTGCTTTACTTCTTTGGCACCATAGTGAAAACCATTTTGGGGTCCAGATAAGAAACAGTTACTGCTGCCCACTATATTTATGTAGTCTAAGAGAAGTTAGAGCTCGCTGAGGCAGCATGCGATGTTTCAGTGGACATTCTCTGCTTTTACTTCTCAGGTTTGCTTTGTTCCCTTCATGTATGTATGTATGTATTTTTATTTTTAAGATTTTATTTATTTATTGTCAGAGAGAGAGAAAGAACAAGCGAGAGAGAGCACAGCAGGGGGATTGGCAGGCAGAGGCAGAGGGCGAAGCAGGCTTCTCACTGAGCAAGGAGCCTGATTTGGGACTCTATCCCAGGACCCTGGGATCATGACCTGAGCTGAAGGCAGATGGTTAAGCGACTGAGCCACCCAGGCATCCCTCCCTTCAGGTATTTGGACAATGTAACCCAATACAAAGTGAACAAGCTCATAGGCTTAAGATACATCACATGCTCAGTGTGTATAAAAGGAAAATTTATTTGTGAAAAAGAGTGGTTTTGTTTTCCACTTCTGTTTTCATGCATTTCTCTACAGTCCTTATTCCCACTACCATTAACCCCAACATCACCTCCCTCCTGGTATAAGGGAAATGCAATATCCCCAATTCTGATAACCTCCCTCCAGATTCAGGAATATCCCTGAGAATTTTAAGGATATTGAGATTCAACAATTTGTTTTTGAGGGTTTGGTATAATTTTAGAAGGTCACTATGCTATCTACACTATTCCAGAATTTTCTCATTAACTTATTCATATCTATAATTCAAGGATTATGGCATTATGTTTTCATTTTTGGTTGCTACTAGTAAATGTCTATCTGGATTTTTCTTTTCTTGTCCTTTCTTTCTTTTTTGATTTTTTTTTTAAGGTATGAGGAAGAGGAGAATGTTATGGTTTCCCTTACTTGACACATAAGTCCAATTCATATTTTTAAAATATATGTAATCCTACAAAGCTATAACATATTGTTTATTTTTGTATACTTAAAGCAGATAATTCTTTAGTTTGATAGTAATTTCCCTGATACTAATGTACTATTTACAGGGCTTTTCTAAGATTTAAGTTCTTACTTTCTTAAGAACTTAAATAGATTTATAGCATACCATCAGGTTTAATGCATTTGAATTTTTTTCTGGTCATGTAATGGGCCAGGCTATTAAAAAGTTTTATTTTATCTCTCCTCCTTGTCCACATCATGTAACTGTAATGACATTACTACCAGTTCCCATGTCTGCCTTTCTTCCTCTCTATACATGGGTAAATCTTAATTTTCATTAATCAACTTAAATGTCACCTCATTGCTGAGATCTTCTATACCTGTCCCTATCAAAAACAGGTCCTACCTGTTATCATTTATCTTAGCATTTTGTTTGTTTCCTTCCTGGTTTTTAAAATAATAATTACTTTATCCAAATATTTTTCTCTTTGCTTGCTTTTTTTCTCTTCTACTTTTTTTTTTTTTCTCTTCTGCTGGATTTTAAGCTGCATGAGAGTAGAGATCATGCATGTCTTGATCATTATTATTATCTTCATCATTATTTTCCCTAAACCTGTAACAATGACCAACATGGAGTGATGATAAGTATTTCTAGATTGTAAATGAAACCAAAAAAAAAAAAAAAAAAGTAATTCATACTTGTTTATGTGAACCATATTCCTTTCTGTCTACATTGAAAAAAATCATATATTTTTCCCATAATCAAATTAATATTCCATTATTTGCATCATTTGTAAAATAGTGTTTGAAGACCAAATAAACATATAATTTCAATTCTTATAAGTGAACTCATAACTGGTAAATAATTACCATAAGATCTTTTTCTTTTCCTATGGCTCCTAAAAAATGCATTATTTGTAAAAGATATTATTAGATTTTCATGGGTTTAAATGTACTGACAGGTTATTTTATATCAGAATGAATTTTGTGTACAAAGAGACACTCACAAAACTAATTTTTTTTTTTAAATGTTACTCTTGGAGCATCTGGGTGGCTCAGTCAGTTAAGCGTCTGCCTTTGGTTCAGGTCATGATACCAGTGTCCTGGGACTGAACCCCATATTGGGCTCCCTGCTCATCAGGAAGCCTACTTCTCCCTCCTTCTCCCTTTCCCCATCCCCCCATCTCTTTCACTCACTCTCTCTCAAATAAATAAATAAAATCTTTAAGAAATATAGTATACTTTATAACATTAAATTATTTTTAAACATTATTCATCAGGCTTCTAACTATTAACAGATGATTTATACAAATCATAAAGCAAAACTTAAGAATGTAAAATTAATTTTCCACTAAATATTTAAACATTGATTAAAATGTATTCAAATTATTTTTCTAAACATCAAAATAAAATCACAAATCTAATAAGTCAAATTACATTAAATGTTTTAGATATTATAAACTCAGACAAAAACCTTTGATTTATTGTGTTTTTTTCAGTTTTTGTTTGCCTATTGCTTTACTTGCCTTAGAGTGACACCACAGAATTCTTATATTTTAATATCTTGAAAGTTTTCTGTGTTTATGATAATTTACTTGGTACAAAGGGGAAGAAAAATCCATCTCAAACAGGAGGACTCTGCAAGAACTATGTGGGTGACATTGATTCTTGAATTTAACATAATACCTAGTTGTCTAGTCCAAGGAAAGTCAAAACCATGCCAGTAATTGTTCCTCTGTGCCTTCTTTCTATTTTAATAGTTAGGTTTCTCTTGGTATGGTATGGAGCTTTAATGCCTTCTCTTTCAGAGTGTTTTAATCTGTCTAAACCATACTGGCTTTCCCAGAAATAGTGAGTTGTTTTGTTGTTGTTGTTGTTGTTGTTTTTAACTTCACCTGGTTAGCATTATTTGACAAAGTATCTGGGTTCATGATATATTGACTTGGAACATTGATGCAATTGAAAACCCATAATAAATCCTATCAGTCTCATTATTAAGTAGCATTGCTGAAACTTTTTATCTACTAAGAGATGAAAGATGAGTCTGTTCATTAGCTGTTAGGGATATGTGGCTAATTTATTGTGTTAAAACATACTATTGGGTACTCTGTGTATAGATAAAATATGTTGAGAATTCAAATATCTTTCTTCATTTTGTTCTTCCTTCCATAAAACTTAACTATAATAATGTATAAACAAAATTATTTTATTTAGCTCATTTAGTATTTGCCTCACTGTATCTAAATAGGATACTATGTTGCTACTTAAAACAAAAAAGAAAAAACACTTATGCTCTCTTCAGTTTACTTACTCCAATTGACACGAAGGATGTTCTCATCATTTACCACCTTCACCACTACCATACACATTATTATGGCTAAGTAAATGCCAATTACACCTGAGCCATGTAGGTAGCATGGTATGGGTATTTTTCATTTCGGAAACATTTTTTTTTCTCAGCTAATAATTGCCTCATTTATTTGCTTGCTTAGTTTTTCTGTGTCCTCATTGTTACTCCAGTTCCAAACTCTTCACCAGTTGTATCTAGCTCTTCTTAGTATGAGGATACACAGCAAAGAATCTATAAATTTCCTTCTAAGTAAAGTGCTTTGAACAATGTCTGAAATAGAATAACAATAAAGCATGTCATATCTATATAGTGGGATATTTTCAGCCATAAAAAGTAATAAAGTATTTATACATGCTACAACAAGGGTAAACCTTGAAAATATTATGTCAGGTGAAAGAAGCCAGAAATAAAAGGTTGTTTGTTGTATGATTCCATTTATATGAAATAACCAGAAGAGGTAAATCTATCCAGAGAGTAGTGGTTTCCATGGGCTGGGAAGGATGGGAAGAATGGGGAGTAAATCCTAAGGCGTACAAGGTTTTTTGTTTGTTTGGGTTTTGGTTTTTGTTTTGTTTTGCAGTATTAAAAAAATAACATAAGGTTAATTATGGTGGTGGTTGTGAAATTTTATGAATATACCAAGAACCACACTGGATTTTACTCTCTAAAAGGATGAACTGCGGTATATTAACTATATCTCAGCTAATAAATAAATAAATAAGGTGGAATGGTAGAGAGTCACCATGGACTCCTGGGAAAGGCTAGTATCAGGGGGAAAATTGGCAAAGAAGGAAGCTGGCATCCCTCCACCTAAAGCCAAAGAAAAATTCCAGGAAATGCTCATGGCATTTTAACAGATAACCAGGTTTTATTTTGGGAAAGACAAGATGAAGAAAGATATTTGAATTCTCAACATTTTTCTGCTGTGTTTCGATTCTATGTGGTTCATGGTCTGCCTATTATGGGTCTGATGTTATATTATATTCTCTGAGCATTCTAACGGGGAATTCAATTTCATCTTCAGTGAGTTTGAGTCTAATTAAGGAAGATAGAACTTACACATAGAAAAAATGTTAAAATACTGCAGGAGATACAAAATAAATGGCAATGAGAATGATACCCCAAAATAGGAAGCTTTCATTCCTAGAACATTTTATCTCTATAAATATGAACTTGATGATTGTACTTTTTACAGGGAATGTTGTCTGTACTGTCAAAATACTGTTTCCATATTTTAGTTCTTCCCTTCCTAACATTCTACATGCTCCTGAATTCTGTTGTTTTAAGTATCTTCACCATGTCAGTATATTTATCCCAAAGATACCACTTTTTTTCTCCTGATATCAAGCTTTTTAGTTAATTTTGTAAAGTCACTGTTTTAGTACTCAATATTTTTCCTTAACCCTGGATTTTATCTTTTCATCTAACTGGGTTTTCTTATCGTCTTTACATTTGATTTTTTTGTCAATTTATTTTGTAATCTACATAGTTACTATGTGAGCCATATAGTTAAGTGACATCTGCTCCTTGATTTTTAGAATTTTCATTTTTATTTTCCTGTGTATCTCTTCTCAGAGATTGTAGTACTAGTCTAGCACTAGTGCTCCTTTCATTAAGACATACTGTTATGTTTATTTCTATTTTAATATATAATGTATATTTATTTAAATTTCAGGTAGAGAATTTGTAATGTCTTCAAAATAACACAACTCCCCTGTTATTTACTTTGTTTATATCTAAATTATGCATTTTGTTGCAGTTGAAAATAACCCCAAAGAAAACATATATTTGAATCAGTTTTATTTTGATAGGATTTAAAAAAAACAGAATATCAAAATTGGATTATACAACAGTCACCTATTTAACATCTTTCTCCTTTAACTGGTCTTATAGCATCATTAAAAACTTCTTTATACCTAGTAAGTCTATTTGGAGACTTCTAGTCATAGCGAAGTTTGTTACATTGTCTTATGAGGTAACAGTTAATACTTTTAAAAGCTTTATTAAGAACTGTTTCTGTATATTAAATTAACATCAGCTTTCCTCTCCCAACCACAAACCTCCTGTCTCTGTGAACACATGTTAATTCCTCTCATACAAAATATAAGATCTCAAAACACTCAAAATTTACTTGCCATAATCAAGTAAGTTTTATTTAAGCATTCCAAATGTTTCATGCCATTCATAGGGATTGGCTTTGCCCTGGGAGCCCTTTGAAATAAAGCAAAAGCAATCAATCAGGGGCTCCTGGGTGGCTTAGTTGGTTAAGTGTCTGCTTTTGGCTTGGGTCATGATCTTTGGGTCTTGGGATCGAGCTTCCTGTTGGGCTTCCTGCTTTGTAGGGAGTCTGCCTCTCCTCTCGCTCATGCTATCTCTCTCAAATGAATAAATAAAATCTTAAAAAGAAAACAAAACTATCCTGTTGATGGGTATTAAAGAGGGCACGTATTGAATGGAGCACTGGGTGTTATACGCAAACAATGAATCATGGATCACTACATCAAAAACTAATGATGTAATGTATGGTAATTAACATAACATAATGAAATAATAAAAAAAAGAAAACAAAACAATCAGTCACACGTTGCAGTATTGGGATGACCAACATAGAATGAGATCAATCTCTTTGTATACATTATTATAAGACTAGAAGAAAATCATTCTTATTTCAGAGAGAGAGAGAAGTTGAGCTATCAAATAAATGATAAATATAAGGAAATAAAAAATATAAAATTTATCATAGTGACTCTTCCATCAATTATAATATATACCATTATCTCATAGACCACAAAGAAAATTTTATGCCAATTAAATTATAACATATATTCCAATGTTAGGTATGTTAAAATGTTAGAAAATGTGCAAATAAAAGTTGATAAAATGTGGTACTTTACATTTTAAAAATGTAATAAACATTAGTATTTTATCTTTCCCTCTGACGTGCTTAATTGCTGTGCTAAACAGGTGCTGAATCTGTTTTCTGAATAATCTTCACTGTCAGTGAAACAAGACGTAATCACTGAGTATGCAAGTAGTAAAAGGAAGAAATGATTACTTCTGACTGAGGTAGGCAAATAGATTAAAAAATAAAAAGTTTTAAAAATAGAAAATATTTAACTTGAGAGATAGTAAAATAAAACCTTTCCAAGGCTGAGGGAAGTTGAGCAAAGTCAGAGAGATATGAATAGATTGATGCACACAGAAAAACACAGATCATTTAGTATTCCTGCAGCATAAACTCAGAGTGGAATAGTGAGAAAAAGAGATTATCTCATAACAGATGGAATGATGAACTCTCCAAACAAATGACCGGGAAGACAAAGTTTAAAGGTTCAGAAATCCCATAGTATTTATCACAAAATGGCTGTAAGCATTTAATAAATACTTTTTATTTGTACTACTCTTTAAACATGTATACAGGTAATATTATAGAAAATGATTTTCCCAATAAATAGTTGGACTAAATTTCTCTTTTGGATTAACAGTTATGCAAACACTAATAACTAACCAATTAAAATAATCTCAGAGTCTCAGTTGAAGTAGCTTTTCAGGGCACCTGGGTGGCTCAGTTGGTTATGCATCTGCTTTTGGCTCAGGTCATGATCTCAGGGTCCTGGGATCTAGCCCTGTGTTGGGCTCCCTGCTCAGCGGGGAGCCTGCTTCTCCCTTTTCATCTCCCTCTGTCCTTCCCCACTCCCCCTGCTCATGCTCCCTCTCTCTCTCAAATAAATAAAATCTTAAAAAAAAAGGAAATAGCTTTTTCTTCTGTTTCTGAAGGAAGTCTAATTCATATAAATGCTCCCTGAGCATGGAAAATTTGTAATAAATTAATAATTAAGGTAGAAATGGTCCGGGATGGGCGCCTGGGTGGCTCAGTTGGTTAAGCGACTGCCTTCGGCTCAGGTCATGATCCTGGAGTCCCTGGATCAAGTCCCGCATCGGGCTCCCTGCTCGGCGGGGAGTCTGCTTCTCCCTCTGACCCTCCTCCCTCTCATGCTCTCTGTCTCTCACACTCTCTCTCTCAAATAAATAAATAAAATCTTTAGAAAAAAAAAAAAGAAATGGTCTGGGATATACACAGAAGGTATGAAATTTGAAGATTATTATCAGTACAACATATTATTGATGGGATATTATGTTTTATATGTGTTCCTAGTCAAAAATGTTTTTTTCTATTTATTTGATACAATTGAGAATTTTATAGTTATAGTTCAATAATAAAATATCTCTTCTATCACAAGGAAAATTGGGTTTATATAGAAAGAGTATATTTGAATTCAAGAATCCACAGTTTTGATGTTGTATTCTAAAGAGGTAACATAGTATAGATAAATACTATAAGTAAAAGGAAAAAAAAAAAAGAAAGAAAGAAAGTAAACCTGAGTCTAAGGATTAAGCAGTCAAGTAGTTGTGGCATCTTAAGCAAGTTGTAAAATATGGAGCTAATTGAGACTTGGTCTGCCAGTCATGTTCCATCCAAGACACTGGAAATTCAAACTGGATAATTAGAGGTTATAAAGTTACTTTTTACAGAGGATTGGGGAGTATTTAGGAATACCAAAGGAATAATGCAATACTCTGGAACTAGTAACAAGAAGAAACTATTCACTTTTTAAATCCTGTAGGATCAAGGCAACAGCTCAATTGTCCAAATCTGCAGAGGATGGAGAATAGCTCAACACAGCCAATAAATAGCCTTTTGCCTTTAACTAGAGCACATGGAAGTGTACAGAAAGATAGAGAAATTCTTTAGATGGGTAAACCAAAGATATCCAGGTGAGAGTATGCCCTTTCTTTTTTCTTTTCTTTTCTTTTTTTTTTTTTTTTAAGATTTTATTTATTTATTTGCGAGAGAGAGAATGAGAGACAGAGAGCATGAGAGGGAGGAGGGTCAGAGGGAGAAGCAGACTCCCTGCCGAGCAGGGAGCCCGATACGGGACTCGATCCTGTGACTCCAGGATCATGACCTGAGCCGAAGGCAGTCGCTTAACCAACTGAGCCACCCAGGCGCCCCGAGAGTATGCCCTTTCTTTCATTCCCCATGAGCACCTGCTCTTGTCTTTTACCCAGGTGAAAACTGATATCCTCAACACCAGCAGCTTGTTATTTCCTTCTTACCAAGTCCAAATAGCATAATGTCTAAAGTTCAGTGGTCCAGAAAAAAGTTTGCAGAGATACTGAAACAATTTAAGTACACTGTAAGCTAATGATGACAGGGAACAAGAACATTGCCATAGTTCATAAGCAAATCAGTGAAGATAGAGGTAAGACAAACATTTTATTATATTGTATGGGGACAGATATAAGAATTTCTTTTGGTTCCTATGTAGAAGACACTGTAAAGGTTTTGCCAGTCATTAAGCATGTCTGTTCCCATTATACATTCTGGAAATGAAAAAATTGTCATGGAATGAATTTTTTATCCCATTGGACCCACTGCAAGAAAAAATCAAACCGCCACTCCATCAATCATCAAAAACTTCTACTCTGTTTCCCTGGCCTCAAGAGATATATCTAGCAAGAAGTTGCTATGACTGATGTCAAAGAGGTTACTACTGGGACTTCACCAAAATAAAAAGGTGCACAGCAAAGGAAAAATCAACAAAACTAAAAGGCAACCTACAGAATGAGAGAAGATATTTGCAAATGACATATCTCATAAAGGGTTAGTTTCCAAAATATATAAAGAACTTGTAAAACTCAATACCCAAAAAAACAAATAATTCAATTAAAAAATGGGCAGAAGACGTGAATAGATATCTTTCTGAAGAAGACATACAGGTGGCCAACAGACATGAAAAGATGTTCAACATCACTTATCAGGGAAGTGCAAATCAAAACTACAATGATATAATCACCGCACACCTGTCAGAGTGGCTAAAATCAACAACACAAGAAACAACAGCTGTTGGCAAGGATGTGGGGAAAGAGGAACCTTATTGCACTGTTGGTGGGAATGCAAACTTGTGCAACCCACTCTGGAAAACAGTATGGAAGCTCCTTATAAAGTTGAAAATGGAACTACACTACAATCCAGCGTTTGCACTACTAGCTATTTACCCAAAAAATATAAAAATATTAATTAAAAGTGATAGATGCAAACCAAGAAACAGACTCTCAACTATAGAGAACAAGATGATGGTTACCAGAGGGGAGGTGGGTGAGAGGATGGGTAAAACAGGTGACAGAGATTAAGGAGTGCACTTTCTCACAATTATGTAAGTGTCGAATCACTAAATTATATACCTGAAACTAATATTACACTGTATGTTAACTGGAATTTAAATAAAAACTTAAAAAACAACAACAATAAAAACAATTTCTACTCTTGCCAGACCGTGGTAAATTGAAAAAGTCCAGATATTGGTGTCAATTCAGAGACAGTACCATAAACCCCCAAAATGTTTGGATACTTGCCTTAGTTTTCTTTTCTACAGCATCTGTTGTCCTGTTAAATGTCTGAAATTCCTTCATTTAAAATTTTAGGGGAAGATTCATGTTAGATTCATATGTCATATTGCTGAGACCTTCTTCAAAATACCCAGACTTCTCTCTCAATTTAGAACCAGTGAGTCTATGGACAAGTATAGGTCTGGCACCTGAGTAAGCTTTTGGTCCTGTAGCCATAGAATTTTTCTACTAATATATGTCAAGCAACCCCTTAGTGAGCTGTCAGTCTATATTATTCCTGAAGACTGTATGCTTCATTAAGCATCACTACAGATCTCTGCACATTAAAATATTTTTATTACTACTCCTGTCTTAAGATTTATTGAGATATTTGCATCCACCTTGTCTCTGAAGGTCAGGTACCACTAACTGCCTCTAGCAATCTTGGGTCCCAATATTTCCATTGAGGTTTAGAGAGCTTAAGGCTATAATAGCATTCTCTCCCATAATCTTTAGCCAACAGGTAATAGGTAATAGACACACATAGGCTTCTAAAAATGCTGATACCTTTCTTAGCAAGGCCTTTCTTAATGCCTAATAAAGGAGTAGACTATTTAGACTCTTGCTGAGCACATGGCTAAAGACTATCTGTTCAGGTTACAAATAATATTTCAATTCCAGCATTACAATCCAGATGAAACTTCTGAATCCTTCCTATGTATACCCCCAAGAAACTTCTGATATTTCAACCACATTGCTAATTGCTACAGTTCCCTGTTAAAGTTCAGGCTTCCTTGAGTCAATGTAGTTGCTAACTATTAATGTCCTTCCCAGGCCCTGGATTCAAACATATTGCAAGCAAGGACACCTTATAAATAGATTGTGTAACACTGATCTTTTTTTATTTCATCCTCTTTTGTCTAACACCCTCAGAATGTCTAACACTCCCATACATGCTTACCAGATTCCTGTCAATTAAAGCTGATGAAATTCTGTAACTTTTCTGTGTATAGACTATCTCCTTCTAGGGCCAGCTTTGTTCTCATTTTGTATAAATTGACACAATTCCTATTGCTCTGAAAGTAATGAGGGGCATTTACTTTGACTTTTTTTTTTTTTTAAGATTTATTTATTTGAGCACGAGAGAGTGAGCAAGAGCAAGAGAGCTGTGGGAAAGGGCAGACAGAGAGGGAGAGAGAGTCTTATGTAGATTCCATGCTGAGCGGGGAGTCCCACAACCCTGAGATCATGACCTGAGTTGAAACCAAGAGTCAGTCACTTAACCAACTGTGCCACTCAATGCCCCTTTAGTATGACCTCTGTAAACATTTTCCAAGTATACTTTTGGAAAATCTTTCCTAAGAGGATAGTCTGGTTCCCTCAGAAAGGGGTAGAAGTTGTACCTCCACTAGCAAGTGATATTCAAAAGTATGTGGGAGAGGAAGAGTCCAAAATTCTCAGTTATATCTGCGTCTTCCCAATCGTCCCTATCTCATATCTCAGAGACCTGTTCTTTCCCCATCAGTGCTGAGTTGAGTATTTTAATGACACTGCAACTCTTATAACAGGCTCTGATTCTTGATCCTCAACCTCATTTGCTCTGCAGCTGGAGGAGATAAGGAACTCCTTAAAGCTGCCACAGAATTTCTAATCTTTCATTTATCTGAGTTGAATATTCATAGCCTTTATTTTATTCTTTTACTTGAGTATACTTTGTAGGGCTCTTAGGAGTAGCCAACTACAATAAAAATCTTTATGCTCATTATTGTCAGCAAAAAGATGAAATTCCAAAGATATTTTACCTCCTAAAGCCTAGTCTTCAATTGCATTTCTTCCCATGCTAGTACCTGTAACATTTTGAGAATATTGATGCCACTACTTCCCATAATTTACTAGGTCAAATTTCCCCTGGAAACAATTGTATCCATGGACTTCGCAATATGTGTGCAATTCAATCTCAGAATCCTATTTCAAAGGTTTATTTTCTGGAGCCATTTCAGGTACCAATTACTATTTCGGTTAGAGCTCATCAAGAAAAGGATGGCACATTAAAATTAGTACTCTATGGAATGTTTAATAAGGCAAACATTTTTTTTTTAAAGTATGTGCATGCTTTCACGAATAAAAATAAGATGGGAGGAGGGGTGGTGGCTAATTCAGAACTTTTGAGCCAGGGATATTTTTAATAACTGGCCTTCCAGAAAAACAAAAACACTCTCCAACCTATCCTTCTCCTGTTAAAATACACTTTGGCTGAACCTAACTGGAAATCCTAGATCAAGGGAGCGCAAGATGCCATGTATAGGAGCCAGCCTCCCAGGCATAGAACAGATGGAAAAATTGTGAGTCAATATGGAGGGTAAAATAGAAGATACCCAACACATATGTGTTTTTCTTTTGTTTTACATACGTCACAGTGGGTTGTAAGTATTAAATATATTTTTTTCTACAGCATTTTTGAATGTAATATTCAATACAATTATCTGAGCTACAATTGGCAGAAATAATAACTTACCATAGTTTTTGCTACCCAAAATAGTTAGAAATATTATCTAGTTGTGACTGAAATTTCAGACACATATCTGGAACAAGATCCTGAATGTTTCTTTACACATGGTAAACTTCAAAATAAATATTATATTAATAAATTAGTATTATAAAACTATGATTATCCATAAGCATCATCACAGCACATGTGTTCTGTAGTATTGCTCTCCATATTGTTGGCTTTTCCTTGTCATTGGATCAAAGACAAATTTACTTCATGTACATCTCTGAACTAGCTCTGCACATTCCCATATATATGGGAATAGATTTTTAAGCCAGAAGGATATAATTAAATCTCAAGTACATCATAAAAATTTCTGTATTTTTTTCTCCAGTTCCCATTGGTCTTTTTCTCATCTTTCTAGACACAGCTGAAGTCCAAACAGCTCCATTATTTTTTTTATATTCTTCCCCCCAGCGTTATTAAGGTATACTTGACAAATAAAATTATGACATAAAGTGTACAACATAACTATTTTATATATATTGTGAAAGGATTACCCTCATCAAGTTAATTGAGTTAATTAACACACTCCTCACCTCACATATTTAACTTTGTTTTTGTAGTGAGAACATTTAAGTTCCATTCTTTTAGAAAATTTCAATTATAAAATAGTCTTATCAATTATAGTCACCATGTTAATACATTAGATCCTCAGAGCTTATTTATCTTATAACTAAACACTTGTATTCTTTTACCACCTCCGCCCTATTTCCTCCACTCCCCAGTCTCTGGCAACAACCAGTTTTCTACTCTGTTTCTATGGAGAATGATTTGTTTTTTTGAGATTCCACATATAAATGATACTATGCAATATTTATCTTTTTCTCTCTGGCTTATTTCACATAGCAAAATCTCCTCCAGTTCCACCCATATTATCACAAAAGATAGGAGTCCTTCCTTTTTAAAAGCTGTAGGGCGCCTGGGTGGCTCAGATGGTTAAGCGTCTGCCTTTGGCTCAGGTCATGATCCCAGGGTCCTGGGATCGAGTCCCGCATCGGGCTCCCTGCTCCGCGGGAAGCCTGCTTCTCCCTCTGCCTCTCTCTCTGTCTCTCATGAATAAATAAATAAATAAAATCTTTAAAAAAAAAAAAGCTGTATAGTATTCCATGTATATGTGTGTATGCATGTGTATGTATGTGTGCATATGTATATATATTTCACATTTTCTTCATCCATCAGTAGGCACTTAGGTTATTTTGATACCTTGGCTGATGTGAATAATGCTGCAGTGGACAAGGGAGTACAGATATCTCTTTGAGATAATATTTTTTTTTCTTTCGAACCTATTCCCAGAAATGGGATTGCTAGATCATGTGGAAGTTCCAGTTTTAATTTCTTGAGGAACCTCCATATTGTTTTCCTCAGTGGCCATACCAGTTTACATTTCCACTAACAGTGTACAAGAGTTCCCAGTCCTCTACATCACAGGCAGCATTTGTTATCTCTTGACTTTTTAATAATAGAAAGCCCAACAGGTATGAGGAGATACCTCATTGTTGTTTTGATTTACGTTTCCCTGATGATTAGTAATATTGAACAACACCTTTGCATGTACCTGTTGGCCATTTGTGTGTTTTCTTTGGAAAAAATGTCTATTCAGGTCCTCTGCCTATTTTTAAATTTTTTTTTCTGCAACAAAATTATTTGTAAAAAGTCCCAAAGGTAAGTGCAAAAAATTATAATCACAAATGACATATTGCCGGGGCGCCTGGATGGTTCAGTCCTTAAACGTCTGCCTTCAGCTCAGGTCATGATCCCAGGATCCTGGGATCGAGCCCCGCATCGGGCTCCCTGCTCTGCGGGAAGCCTGCTTCTCCCTCTCCCACTCCCTCTGCTTGTGTTCCTCCTTTCCCTGTGTCTCTCTCTGTCAAATAAATAAAATCTTTTTTTTTTTTTAAATGACATATTGTCAAAGAGTTGGGCTCCACTTTTATAAAGTAAGAAAATGCAGCCCAGGACATTACAATTTGAATTAAGTATGCATTAAACATATCTCAAGAGTGGTATCTCACAAATTCCAATAATATGTTTAAATATGGTAACTATAGTAGACTATATAGTGATATTTTATATTCCTTAGTATTCCACCCTTTGTTTTATCTGATAACCTCTAGGCCTTCATATAAAAATTTCATCTTTAAAAACTAGTAGTAGTTCCTTAGTCATCTTTTTATCAACTTAATTCCTGGCCATTCTATAATATTTTGTAATGACTTTGCAGTATTCCGTATTTATTCTCAAACCCTGTCTACATGTCTTGTGATCTCTTTATTGGCATAGGTGTTACTTCTCCTAAGGAATGTGATGACCTCTGATGACTGGGCTTATTCATCTATTATGACCCTTTCACACATTTCTGCCCTCTATTCCCACAGCCTTGTCATCCAAACTGCTTTGTGTTTGAGACCACAAACTTTGTTTTACTTCTCTCTCATAACAAATCCCTGCCTTTTTAGATTTCTTAATCAATTACTTTTGACACAATATTGTAAGTCTCAATATTACTTTAACATCTTTGAACTTATCCTGTTTTCTTCCAATTTTATTTTTATCTCTAAACAGCTTAGATTTTTAGAGTTCTTTAACTCAAATGTACTTTGTCAATATGATAAATTATTTTGACTATGTTATTTTCATTGATAACTTGAAAAAAGTGGGAAAAAATAAATGAAACATACAGAAACATCAGTCTTCCTAAATGAAAGGTGTAACTAAGTTATGGATCCTTGATGAAAAAGATTAAGCCACCAAAGTATTCTAAATCAAAATAAACTCATGATTACCAAATCATTCAACCAAACCACCTGAGTCAATTGTAAGAAATGTGTCTTATTAATATATTTTTTGTTGTTGAAATAGCATTATGTCCTTAAATGGGACTCCCTAACCTCTTACTTAATCTCCTTCTTTCTATTCACCCAGGAGTTTATTTATGAGAAGTAATTTTGGCTGACGATATTCTAAAGAAAAAAATGAAAGTTTGAAACTGAATGAAGAAAGACATTGCTGTTTTCAGTGGGCATTCTTCTTAGAGGGCATACTTTTTTGGGTACTATTTACCATAGCCCACCATGGATCCTGAGCATTTTCCCGCCCTGCTTTCTCCTTTCAAGAAAGAGTTTTAGTTTTCTTATTTTGAGTTAATAATATGTGTAAAATACAAAGTCAATTTTCTTTTTTTGATTTTCCTTATCTGATTCATTAACTAATTTCTCAACTAACTATGCAGTCACTATGTATTAAACTTGGAATTATGTGTTAAAATTGGAACCAAGAAATCCTTCTGTGAACAGGATACATTTTCCTCCTTCAAGTAATTTCCAGTTATTGTTTGTCCTGCTAATTCCCCCACACTGTGTGACTATGAAATTTAATCATAAGCTGGGTGATTTTGGAAAGAATTATGACCTTTGTTTGCCTTTGCTACGTCCCTAACTCATTCTCAAGTACATTTCTAGTCCAGCATAGCAGTTGGTGCAGATGAACTGAAAGACATTAAAGAAGCATTTGAGACAACCGGCTATTCTAGAATCTGTTAAAAGGAAGAAGATAACACTTTTTTCTTCCTTCAAAATGTATAGTCAAAGGGACCAGCAGTGGAAGGAACTGACACCAGGACCATGACACTCCTCCTCCAAAGGAGGGCACAGACCAAGAAGTGTTATAAATACTCACATTAAAAGCAGCACTTGTTTGCTTGCACAAGTTCATGGAAGGTATTATCTCCATTATCCTACCCATTAAAAGGTCTTTCAGGAGTTGCCCTAATTAAAAACTATTTAGAAACCACACTTTACCTGATACTTCCAATTATAAACTATTTCCACAAGCTTTATTTTAACTCCTCCACTTTCCATATTTATAGTTCTTTTCTTGGCAGTGGAAAACCTGGATTCCATTGTTCACAGTATATTTATTTGTTTGCTAAGTCCTAGACGCTTAAAGATTAGAAAGATACATAATCTTTATCAATCTATTAATTTATATTATTGGAAATTTGGGTATGATAACGTCTGGTTTGTACAAACAAGAATATAATATTCTGCTATGGTTATTTTCTCTATAGTCTTAGGATATATATCCCAAATCAATTTGTGGCCAAGATTATTTTTTTTCTTCCCCCTTTAGTGTTCTTATCTTATTCATGTGACATACAGTTAGGTTTATTTGTTTTGTTTACATTTCATTTTTTTCTCTCAGGTCTTTGTTATTTGCTTAATTTGTGAGTATGTAAGCATTAAACATATTTCTAAAAATCAAAATTATGCAAAAGGTTATAAACAGAGAAGTCTAATTTCCCTTTCATTTCTATATCATTCCCATGCTCCTACATTTCTGCCTTATTCTCTATCAATATTGCACATAACCATTTTTCCTGTTCCTGATTTATCCTTCCTGTTCCTTTTTAGACATATACTAGATATACTCTAAAAACCTTTCCCTAATGGGCGCCTGGGTGGCTCAGTTGGTTAAACGACTGCCTTCGGCTCAGGTCATGATCCTGGAGTTCCGGGATCAAGTCCCGCATCGGGCTCCCTGCTCAGCGGGGAGTCTGCTTCTCCCTCTGACCCTCCCCCCTCTCATGTGCTCTCTCTCTCTCAAATAAATAAATAAAATCTTAACAACAACAACAAAAAAACCTTTCCCTATTACTTCAGGGAAATCTTTATTCTTGTTTCCAACTGCATGGTATTGAAATATGTGAGTGAACCATAATTTATACAACTATTTTTCCTTCTCTCTCTATATAGGTGATTTTCAATATTTTGCAATTAGAAGTAATTTTTGTGAATAAACATGAGTATATGTTTTTAGAATATTGGAGGTGAATTGCTGCAGTAAATATCTAGAATTAGACTTGCTCAGTCATAGGTAATTGTATATATAAGTTTAGTATATTTTGGCAGCCCATTCCTCCAAATTGTTTTACCCGTCTGAACTCTACCAACCAATTATTAGAGTGCCTGTTTCTTTACAGGATTGCCCAAATATATTGTATACTCTTTAATGTTAAATATTATTAGAGATGACAAGTAAGAAATGGCATATCTGTGTAGTTTTACTTTGCATTTCTGTATGAGTGATTGTGGACATCTTGCTATCTGTTTGTATGTTGAGTATTTCTATATCTGTTCTTGCTTTTCCCCATTTTTGTAATAGGTTTTATGTTCCTTTTTTTTCAAATTCAATAATTGTTTATAGAACATAGTTATTATATCTTTGTATATGATATCATTTGCAAACCACCATTTCTCATTTTGTTTTTTATCAATTAATTTTGTTTGTAGTGGGCTTTTGTTTGTTTGATTTTTCCCAGAGCGTTCTGATTTGGATGACGTCAGAATACAAAAATGAAGGTTTATTGTAGTCACCTAAAAATAAAACCAATCAGTTTACATTAATTTTATTAAGGGTAATTTTTTTTTTAAAGATTTTATTTATTTATTTGACAGAGACAGAGACAGCGAGAGCAGGAACACAAGCAGGGGGAGTGGGAGAGGGAGAAGCAGGCTTCCCAGTGAGCAGGGAGCCTGATGTGGGACTCCATCCCAGGACTCTGGGATCATGACCTGAGCCGAAGGCAGCCGCTTAACGACTGAGCCACCCAGGCACCCAAGGGTAATTTTATACGAATACAATAATACAATGAAATTCAAGAATACATGGGGTTATATTTAATATTCACTCTTTCATTTATTTAAAAACATTTGTTGAGTACCTACTATGAAGCAAGCAATATTTTAAGGGTTAACTATATAGTAATAAACAATTTGTTAAACTTAAAGTTAAATGGGACAGGTAAGCATTAAACAAACAAAAAATACAGAATTATTAAAATAAGTACTCTAAACGAAATGAACAGATTCTGAGATGGTAATACAGGGATATAATCTTGACAATCAAGATTTATATAAGAAGACTTGTCTCAGGAACTGAATTTAAGCCTTGGCCAGATGGATAAGCAAGAAGCAGCTAAATGATTGTTGAAAGAGGAACATTCCATTGTGAGTAATATATATGGCTGAAAGTTTATTAGCAGGAAGCCCAGGCCATTTGTAAAGGCTAGAAGATACTAGGATTATTCCATAGCAATAAAAAGACAAAAGTAATTAGAGAATCTTTCAGAAGAATAGATCATGTAGGGTTGCTCAGACCATGGTGACATTTAGGGAATTTTTCTAAGGAAAATGAGAAATGACTGAAGGTTATTAAGCTCTGAAGTAAGATGACCTCATTATTTTTAATTTCTATTTGGTAAACATGAGGATGGTGGTTGTGGATATGGGGAGAGTGGAAATATTTGAAATAGATTTTGGAGTTATAAATTTGTGGGACATGCTGGTAGATAGGTATTGGCTATGGTACCAATGACTATCATGATAGATCTTTGCCATGAACAATGGGTGCATGTTGTATCCCTTCCTGATTTGGACAATGCTTGAGTAGAACATCTAGATTTCAGTTAAACATTTAAATTTTGAGTCGAATAATGTGTAATGTAGTAACACCAGCAGACAGATGGATAAATGACTCTAAAGATAAGAAATGTCTGAGCTAGGGATTAAAAACAACAACAACAACAACAACAAGTAATCATTGGCAAGTGAATTGTATGTCAGTCCAGTGAAGGAGACAGAGGGCAGAATAAGTTGAACACTTAAGGGTGGTAGGGAAGGAGAAACCAGCAAAGATACATAGAAGAAAAAAAGACTAAAGAGTCTTCTCTTGTTATTTTTCTTGTTTTTTACAAAGAGTGAATAAAAGGGAAGACTGTATAAGCTAAGATAGAAGAACAGGGGGTTGAACATAGGAAAGAACTGGTAGAGAGATGGGAGAGTGAATGCTTTGAAATAATGGGTTTGAAGAACTGTTTCAATGGTAATGCTTGAGCCAGTGTTGAGGAGTTTGTAGGTGGAGTTTGGGATGTTTGAAACAGTGACTTTAGAGGTGGTACAATTTTTCGATTGTATCAGGATTGGTCAAAACCAAAATAAAGGAAAACATCATTGTAATGAAGAAAAATAGGATCAAAGCCCAGTTGTTGGATATGTTATCCACAAGAATGTAAACTCCACTTAGAAACATAGCAAGCTTTGGACCAAAGAACTGAGATCTATTGTCTGAAAATGTCAATAAGTTAGGGAGTATAACCAGGTTGGAGTTAATTGATTCTGAAAACGTGAAAGAGGAAGAGGAGGTATAAAATTACCTAAAAGGGACATTGTTGAGCAAAAAATAATCAACCAACATTCTCCTTTATAAAGAGTTACAGGGAATAAAGAGGAAAAAAAAAAAAGGTTTCAAAAATCATAAAGCTTTTAATTCAAAAAACTTAATATTTTGAATATAATAGAGTTTGCTGACTTGATTTTCTCTATTCTTGTTGCTTAAAGTCAATTCCACATTTATCTAAAGTAATTTGAAGTTAGTTTTATCAAAGTAGGATGAGATATATTCTTTGGTTCCAGGGATTATTTCAGCTAGATGAATGGTTTTTGACCCAGTCTCGAAATCAGTGGGTCAGAATAAAATTGTTCAGAGAGAAATTCAACCTAAGCAATAAACATGGCAAATGATATAATACAAAGACAGCATTGAGTTCAGATAAGAGAGAGACAGAAAGAGATACAGAGAGACCGTAACAGAGAAGACACAGAAAGTGACGGATTAGAGAAGAGAGCATTCCCCGAATCAATCTTTCAATGCCTTTGTTGTTCTTATCTTCATGATAAAACACTTGATATTACACTATGAATTAATCAAATTTCTTTATTTTATAAATAAGCCAGAAAAATATGGCAATTATTTATTTTATTAAAAATCCAGAAAGAGAGAAGTACTGTTAAAAAATAAATGGAGGCATATTAAAAATTTTAAGGCTTTATTTGAGTGAAAATTGTAATGGGGCAGGGCCAAACTGGAAGTGCTTAGAAGGGCTCCACCCAAAAGGAGCTGGAGAAGTGGAAGCAAAGCAAGGACATTACGGATTGGCTACAGCTTAGAGCCTTGTTGACTATTTTTGATTGGTTATCTTTCAGTTTCATTTTCCAAAACTTGAGGCATTTATACACTTAGATGTTGGTTTGCTTACCTAGGCTAACAGAGCATTAGAGCCACGTCAGTCTCATGGACTCCTTATTCAATTAATTTAACAGTACATAAATAAAAGTCATGGAGGAGGGAAATACTGAAAAAAATCAGCCAATTTCTTGGAGTCAACTTTAAGGTATTTGTGTATGTAATTGGGAGAATATTTATCAAAACGAACAGGTAACATCAAAGTATGGTCATATTGTATAATAAGACATATATTTGGTCTTTATTCTTGATTCCTACCAAAAGGAGCCTAAAAATTTGGAATTTTGAGAGTAGGATCCTTTGTTATCTTAACAAGCCTCTTTCCACCACACCTGAGTCTGTGCTAGTTAAGGTGGGATTTCTAGATAGCCTCATGATGGGGCAGGTCTCCAGGAAGACCAAATGATTAGAGGTTGGAACTTTCAGTCCCACCTCTGACCTCTAGGGAGGAGAATGAAGTCCGAGATTAATCTCTATAAAAACTCTTGAATAATGACATTAGAAGAGCTTCTGAGTTGGGGAACACATGTATATGCTGGGTTGAAGAGGTCAGGGAAGCTTGTGTGCCTCCCCACCCCATACTCCATCCCATACTGTATGCATCTCTTACATTTAGCTGATCCTGAGTGGTGTCCTTATAATCAGCTAAGTAAAGTGTTTTCTTGAGTTCTGTGAGCCTAGTTTCAGGCTGATCCCTTTCTTGAGGGAAGGGGGTTGTAGGAACCTCTGAATTTGTAGTCAGCTGGGCAGAGGTATGGACAGTTTGGGCACCATATTTGTTGCTGACATTTGAAGTACGGGGCAATCTTGTAGACATGAACCCCTAAGCCTGGTAGTTAGTGTGAGAATTGAATTGAATTCCTAGACACCCAGTTGGTGTTGGAGAATTTGAGAATTTCACAGGGCATATATTAATTGGGAATACAACAAAAACAGACTAAGTAATTCAAGGGTTGTGAAAAAAAATGTTGAGATTGTAATACTAATTATCGTGCATATTAGAAATGCAAAAGAGGATATACATTTTGTCACCTGAATAGACATGAATGGAAAAACAAAATTTAACCTCCAGAAAGCATTATAAAGTATCATCTTTGAGGTTTTAAATCTGAAGGGACGGTTTTAAAAGAAAAAAGTATACCAAAATGCTTTGAAATCCTCTTATGACAGTCTAGAAACTATGGAAACTATTTGGTTTAGAGCATTGTTTTAAGGCAAATCTATCTCGAATCACAGCCAAGTCCTGTTATGCCAAAGGTCCTTGTTGTATATCTTATAAGTCTATCCAAATACAAGGACCCTAAGGACATAGTTATAGTAAGATGTGAGTATATCTTCTTACACAGTAGTCCAGAAGGCAAATGTTAATGTTCCGAAACTGCAAAAAATCCTGCAAAATGGCAAACCTTTATTTAGAATGTGTCAGTATTCTCTCAGTGGCTGTGGGGGTGGGGTACTCTGGAAGATTCAGTGAATTAAAAAGACTTGGTGGGAAATGAAAATAAATGGCAAGGGTAGCTATTTACCAATAGTTAACTTACCTTGAGTTTAAGATATATTAACTCTTTTGTGGAGAGAGTGACTATCTATTTGTGGTGTATATATAGATGTTATTTGTTTTTTTTTATATTTCTTCTATTCTATTGCATGCAAAGATATTGGACTGACTACAGCCATACAGGTTAAAAAGTCAATATAAACGTGGGACCCGGCTCTCCGACTGCATTCCAATCCTCTTTCTATTACACTATTTTAAATTATCTGTTCCATTTTCTAAACCAGCTTGGAGTGTGATACTTAGGTGTGATATCACATCTGTCCCCTGCCCCCCCCCAACCAATCAGGCTGATCCCAATGTCAGGCTTCTCAGGGAAAATGTCACACAAGCATTTTAAATAGGTTTGGAAATGATGGCAATTTCTAAAGAGTGCTCAGACCCATAAATTAACATGGAGCTATATTCTGCCACAGTCCTTGAAGTGTTAATGCAGAGATATGTTCATAAGAAAAGACACTGGTGTCAGAGTAGATATGCCATAAGGAAAGCAAAACTTAAGGCAGAAATAAATTTGAAAAAATAGTCATTAGGTTACTTTTTTATTCAGGTTCATCAATGTCCCGTTCTCTGTTAGCAAATTCCCAAGAGATTTTAAAAGAAGAAACTGCAGCCAAATAGTCCATTTATATCTCCTGACAAGGCAGTCATCCCATTTCTTTGTCTGTTTTCCTTTCCTGAGAAAATAGGTTAGACAGTTTGGAGGAAAATAAGCCTGTCTCTTTTTCTTTTTTTCCCTTGAGTCAAAAGTCTAGAGAAAACCAGCGTCTTATGGGCCTAGCATCGATTTTTTTTTTTCCCTAGAGTTAAGCCAAAGTGTATAAATTATATTTTAATAAAGCCATTTAAAAACAAAAGTCTGGTTATCAGGACTGGCCATGACTTTCAACATTCATTCCCAAAAGAAACCGAAAGCACCAGGGTCTAGAGCTGCCTCATTACTCCTCCTTTTATAATGCGCTTGACTTCCTACAAAACCTGAGTACTCTGATCTTGTAACTGGTGCTCATAAATTGTAATGAAAGAACCAAAGGAAACACAGAGATGTCTGCTTCCACCTCTAGTTCCTTACACATCTCAATCCTGGCCCTGCTTTGGATGCCTTTACCCCACCCGTTACCACTATCATTTCTCCAGCCCCTCTTCCTTGCTGCATGTGTGGCCGTCTGTTTAACACTCTGCGTGGCTTCTCTCGAGGAAAGTATAAGGTAACACAACAGAAGTCCTATAATTCGTGTGTTTAAAATGACCATAGAGATAGCCTTTATAACTAGATTGGCTAATTTTGGTGCATTTTATTTAAAGATACAGCAGACTCCTTTGGCTTAGAGTATTGGTTCCAGAGACCAGCTGCTAGCATTTAAATCCTGACAATTACTAGCTCTGTGTCCTTGGACAGATTACCAAAGTCTCTATGATTTAATTTTCTTATTTGAAACACTAGTGAAATACTACTACTTCTCCAGAGGACTGCTTTGAGAATAAAATGATGTAGCACGAATCCTTTATGGAGACACCCAGTGTGTCTTTATTATTATAAGCCCAGTTCTCAACTTTGTATTTGACAATTTGTATAAAGGTTATGTAGGCAAATTCTGCAATAATTTATATTGGAATGGGAATGTTTGTTTTTCTCTCACACATCTGTGTACCCATCCTTTAGAATATTATTTAGCTAAAAGGGTTTGTGAAAAAATAGCAATATTATTTGATGATCAGTATGAAAAGAAATATTTCTGTGTTAAAATATAGCCTAAGGGACTCTTCTGTTAATTTTATAGACTTTCGAACAAAGTTACATGTACAGAGTGACCATTTCTTGATTCCTGTCAAGAGTCTGATGTCTGGAGCTACATGCTTCATCTAAATTTATCTTAAACCTTACAACAAACTTGGAAGTCATAAATGATTATTCTACTTCACATTTGAGGACACAGTGTCTCAGAAATGTTAATTGACTTTCCCGAGGCAATCTAATTAATTACTGTCCGACTTAGAATTTGAACCAGGATTCTGGTTCCAGAGACAATCCTTTCTTCCCTTGTTAAAAAATTTTACGGAGAACTATTTTTAAGCTTCTAAATATATTTATTTGATTGAAAATGCACGGGAAGAAGGAATAAAGTCTGGAACTCTAAAAGTTTGCATGGTATCATTTTCCAGGTGAAAGAAATGACAGCAGCCTCAGGCAGGCGTGCTTCCAGCACCGTCTCTCCTTAAAAAGCGGTGTCATCCAACTTGAGAGGAGAGGGCAGGAAAGATAAGACCAAAAGTCTTAGAAACTGACAACTCAAGAGATAACGTGCTCTGAAGGGTCTGGAAATTTGAAGCCTATACAGACCTACTGAATGGTAAAAATATGTAAACTGGGTGTGGGAAGTTTACAATAATAAGTAATTGGAGGTAAATGAAAACAGAAGTCAAAGCCAGGGGCACTGGAAATGGCTTGGGCTGTGTTTAGATGGGAGAATTGAACGATCTGTAGTTCGAGGAGAATTTAATAACACTGCACATTACAAATGTGAACGACTTGCAGTTGGGAATTTTATGTAATTTGCTAAGTGAAGTGTGTACAGAAAAAAATTATGATCACCTAAATAAACATTTGTATTTTATTACACAGGAATAAAGAAAATTTTTTTTTTTTTATGAACTAGGCCAGTGGTTTGCAATTAAGTGTGTGAGAATCACCTGGAGAACTTGTTAAAATAGACCCCGGGCCTGATCCTCAGATTTTCTGATTAGGTGCTGGGTGGAGACTCAGAATTTACACTTCTAACATGTCTCCAAGTGATGCTGATGCTGCTGGTCTCAAGAGGACACTTCAAGAACCACTGAAGTAAGCTATTTATAAATTTACTTTTAAAATCTGTGATTTTTCTAGTCTCAAAGCTGTCATGATCAGTATTAAAATCAGTATTAGGGTCAGTATTAAAAGTAAGACCCAGTGTCTGAGAAATATGGGAGAGTATTTTTTTTTAAGATTTTTTTTATTTATTTGAAAGAGAGAAACACAGCGAGAGAGGGAACACAAGCAGGGTGAGAGGGAGAAGCAGACTTCCCACTGAGCAGGGAGCCCGATGCGGGGCTCGATCCCAGGACCCTGGGATCATGACCTAAGTGGAAGGCAGACACTTAACGAATGAGCCACCCAGGCGCCCCTGGGAGAGTCTTGATAAAAACTTCAAACTATTTGTCCTTTGGTTATGGAAAATGTAGGTCCAGAATCCCAACTCATAATTGAGAACCTCATAATTACTTTGTCAATCATTCAAGTTCTTATCAAGACAGTGCACATACAGCTTCTTTTATAAGTTTGTTCTAGGAAACTGAAGCATACATTTTTGAGAGAAGTTAAAGAATTCTCATATACTTATATGTGATCTTTTTAATTGCTTTTTAGTTATACTCATATTAAGGAACGTGCTCTCTCTCCCTCTCTCTCTCTCACACACACACATACACAGTGTGCACACGTTTTGTGTTAATGTATACATTGATTTCTCATCACTTGGTACCATAAACAGTGCTTGCCTTGTTGAATTGGCCATAGAGTCCAGAGAACCCATTTATACATCATGTAACTGAAAGTGAGAGAGGATAGAAATAGGATTAGTGCCCAAATATTTTCTTTCAGTGCAATAAACTATTAAGTAGAAAATGCCATTTAGATTTTTACAAAAGTATTTTTAGAAAGCTATACCTGAACTTTATCATTAAGCACAATGTGGAGTTTGCAATTTTTGCTTTCAAAAAATTATTGCCTGATTCAAAGATATTTTGAATGTTAGTTTAGCTTTTTGTTTCCTTTGACAGAAAAAATATCCAGTTGCAGAAACCATAATAAAAAAAGAAGGAATCACCATCCTGTTTTAGTTCTTTAATTCTTCCAAATGAGAGCTGTTGATCATTAAGGAATTAAAAAATAGATTTGTTTCAATTACCTAGAACAGTAACAACAAAAAATTCCAGAAGCTCCCGTTATTTTGTTCTCTTTAATGATTTATCAGTGTGTACTTTAGAAAAAAATTATGGAAAGATCCAGTATTGCAAATGAGATTTTAAAACATTCAAATTCAAAGTTTGTTAAATCTTTGTTTAAAAATTTATTGAAATAATTTTCAATACATTTATTGAAATGTATTTTCAATGCGTTTTGTGCCAAACAACATTAAACCGTCCCTGTGAGCACAATGTGGTGTGGTATTGACTGGTCTAGGAGACAAGAATCCTCTATTGCGTCCAGATTCTGAGTCACTTGGAGACCTCTGTAAGGTCATGTTTCTATTTATTTTTTTGTTTTGCCACATTTTAATTAAAGTTCCATAAAGAGTAAATTTTTAATAGTACCTATAGAGCTGGTGATAAAACATACAAATTAGGTAAATATCAACTATTTAAGAATATATTAATTAATTACATATTTGCCTAACCTAGGACACTAACTTCTATCTATTTTTACATTATGTCTGGTAGGCATTTTTATCATCATACTGAGATTTCTTTGTGTAAAATGTTCTGTTAGCTCAAATGATCAACTGTATACATGTTACTTATATATTTGGGGCTGATATACCCCACAGATGAAATAAATTTCTTCATGTCATGCATATTAAACAAGTTCAAATGTTATGTTATATAAATATATAAATTATATCAAATAAGTATAAACATTAAAATTAAATGACCTGGAAGAAAAATAATGACTAAAATTTTGTGACTTGGGTTCTGACATTTTTATTAGATAGGACACAAAAAGAAAAAGCAATAAAAATATTAATCTAATATCATCAAAATTAAAATATTCTTCTTAAATGAAATCATTAATAAAAAGTAAAGACAACCCATAGCCTAGGAGAAAGTTTTCACAATATGTAAAGCTAAAGAAGAAAAAGACCTGTTTGTATTATATATATATATATATATATATATATATATATATATATATATATATAAAATATACAATTACAAGTCAATAGTAAAAAAAAAAAAAACAAACCTATAAAATGACCAAGAGATTTGGATAGATACTGCCAAAAAGAAAATAAACAGATGTTTATTCAATAACCACAAAAAAGATATTCAACATTCTTAGCCATAAGGAAAATGCACATTAAGACCACAATTAGGGGTGCCTCGGTGGTTCCGTCACTTTAGCGTCCGACTCTTAATCTCAGGTCAGGTCTTGATCTCAGTCAGGGTCGTGAGTTCGGTCTCCTGAGGCATGGAGCCTACTTAAAAAAACAAAACAAACAAACAAACCTCACAATTAATACATCTGTATATATACTCAAATGGCTTAAATCAAAACATGGCAGTATCAGGACGCCTGGGTGGCTCAGTCGGTTAAGCATCTGTCTTCAGCTCAGGTCATGATCCCAGGGTCTTGGGATGGAGTCCTGCATCTGGCTCCCTGCTCAGCGGGGAGCCTGCTTCTCCCTCTGCCTGCCACTCCCCCTGCGTGTGCTCTCTCTCTGTCAAGTAAATAAATAAAATCCTTAAAACAAAACAAAACAAAACCTGGCAGGATCAAGTGTTAACATAAAGGAGGACAAATTTGAACTTTTATTTATACTGCTGGTAAGAATGTAACTGCTTCAGTGGTGGGCATAACCACTTGGGCAAACAGTTTGACAACTTCTTAAGTTAAATACACATCTTTTCTATGATTCAGCAATTCCACTTATAGGTATTTACCCAAGAGAAATAAAAGCATTGCCACACAGAGACTTGTATTCACATACACATAGTCAAGTGTATTCTTAACAGCCAAAATTGGAAACAAACTATATATCCATCAAAAGGTGGATGGATAAACAATGTGTGGTAAACTCATTAAACAATATACCATTTAGCAATAGAAAAGGAACAAACTACAAATACACCTAACAACCTGCACAAAACTTTTAACATTATTTTGAAGGAAAGAAGTGATACAGAAAAGACTACATATAATTCAATGTTATAAAATTCTAAATCCCAATAAAAAAACACAGAAAGCAAATAAGTATAAGGGGATGTTGACTTCAGTGAAGTACAAAGGATTTCTATAAAATGATATAAATATTTTATTGACTGTAATAGTGGTTATATGGGCATATCATTCTCAAAACTCACCAACTATTATTAATACAGGTGTCTTTTTTATTTAAAAATTTTAAAAAAGAAAATCTAATTTATCACACGTACAGAACAACAGGTAAAACAAAAACATTTGACCATGTAAGTAGATACAGAAAAATAATTTGATAAAATTACCACATATTTAAATTGGCCAGGTGCTAGAAATGTAAGGAAACTTCCTCAGTCTGATAATGGGCATCCACAAAAAGAGCAAGCACGTAAAGAACCAAAAGCCCCTATCTAGTTTGTAGGTAGAAACAAGACTTTTATAGTCTTACATGCTCTCAATTCATATGTGTACCATTTGTAAAGAAGCAACATAAGGATACATTTACTAAAAATGATGGAACAAACCAAAAGTATCAACATGTGAAGGGGGTGTGGAAATGAATAGAAAGTTAAATAGCAAGCACCAAAAATCTGAGAATTTCTAGGGCTATTATATAGAAGTGGTGAACATAAAGCACCAGAAGATAAAATTTAACAAAACCTTCAATAAAATTGAATCAAAATAGGTTTAATGGTGATTATGTAGAGTGCGGGAATAATTAGTAATAAATGCCTAGGAAAGTAAGCAAACAAAAGTGTAGCAATTGTTAACTGGAATAAAGTCAGAGTTACACTGAAGAAAATCACCAGTGGATAACATTAATAGACACATAAATATGCAGAGTTGGAATATTATTATTAAAAAATTGTGCTTCATCTATAATATGAACAAGTGGGGAATGAAATTGGGGATGGAGATGCAGGAATTCTAAATACCCATCATTAATAAAAAGAAAGCAATAGAGAATAGCTAAATTTGATTAACAAAAAGTTGATTGTATAATTACAATATTTAAAAACATAGTGAAAAATTAGAAGAAACAGTAACTTAAAATAATGACTTTGGAATTATTACTGGAAGTTTGAAAACACTGGGAGAGGGACTTCTCTTTTTTGTTGTTGTTGGAATCCTTAGACTATTACTCATATCTCAATTTACTGAAAAAAAAAAACTAAAGACAATAATTTTTTAGAGAAAACTGACTAGAATTTTGGAAAAATGTACTTGAATCCATATTAAACACACACAAAATCAAATCCAAAAAGATAGAGTTAAAAACAAAGAAAATCTTTTGTATAATGAGATATATATAATATATAGTGTATATCGCATTACATATAATAAATATTACTTATATTTCATTAAGAGTCCTATTTTGTCAAATATACATATAACACAGGGCATAAGAAAGACTTTTTGAATATATCATGAAATGGAGAAACCCTACAAAAGGCAAGAGACTGGACACCAACACGGATCATAAGCATACAAACAAGGAGAGAACCAAACAATAAGTGGATTTAATTATTTCTCAGTAACAACCATGAAGTTGTTCTCACAGCTTTTCATTACTTAGAAGTGACTTCAGATCAAAGGGACCCCAGAATAAATCTAGAGCAAATGTCTAATATAAATATGACTGAATAATAAACTAGAATTGAGAAAAGTCAGCAAGTGTCTAGATTAAATTGTCTGGTATTTAGAGGATTGCCTTGCTTCAGAAATTTTAACCAGTAAAAATTTAGAATAAGATAATTAAAATTTTAAATGTCTAAACTTATGACTATAAAAAAAGGCACAGCGGGTACAGTACTATGTAACACTCCCCACCAGAAAATCATGTTTTCCCTCTATGTACTTATTGGGCTAACCTTTTAATATCCATTTTTATTCTCTTATATTTTTCTCCTAGATAGCACAACACTTGCACATAATGGTCATTGTCATTTTCCTTTCTCTCGTTTGCTCTTCATGGCTAATTGCATAGACAACTTCTGTTCAGTGCTTGAATAACAGCAATGTAGAGGACGTAGCTGTACTTACTCGTTCTATCTTAGCCATATTACCCTACCTTGGTAACTGTTGTAACTGGCACCTACTTCTACTGGCCAATATTTGCCATTTAATCTTTCATCTGAATTACATCAGGTTTTATTAAAAACCTTATTATGATTTTTTTCTCTAAATTTCATGATAAATTTCTCCATGTGTATTTCTGCATTTATTGTGTTGTTGTTGGTTACCCCCCTCCCCCCAGGAACTTTAAAATATATATTGCTACAGTGAGAGAGAGTTTTTAAAATTTTTTTCTGCTAAACTTTCTGAGTATCACCGGTGTCATTTTCTTTTAAAAAAAATTTAACATTATGTAACACATATGTAGCATTATGTAATGAAATAAACCATCCCCTGTCACGTTTTTAAGGTTGATTCCTTTGTCTTTAAGCTTGAGAATGTTTTCCCAACCCGAGATTTTAAAGGAGGAGGATGAGAAGGCTGGGGGCGGGGGGAGGGGTTGTGCAGAAGAACAAGAAAAAGGAGGCTCAAAAGGAAGAAAAGATTAAAGAAAAAAGGAGTGATAGAAAAGAAACCTTGCCTCCTCCCTGACCAGACCTCTATTACAAATGAAGAGGCAGCACTATGTGCCATACTCTTTTTTTTTTTTTTTTTTTTTTTTTTTTTTTTTTTTTTTTTTTTTTTTTAAAGATTTTATTTATTTATTTGAGAGAGAGAATGAGATAGAGAGAGCATGAGAGAGGGGAGGGCCAGAGGGAGAAGCAGACTCCCTGCCGAGCAGGGAGCCCGATGCGGGACTCGATCCCGGGACTCCAGGATCATGACCTGAGCCGAAGGCAGTCGCTTAACCAACTGAGCCACCCAGGCGCCCCTATGTGCCATACTCTTAACAGATCCTGCTAGGTGCCTTTCCAATCAATGGTCAATGGATCAGTTTCCTCTAGAGCAGTTCTCATGCATCAGTCTTAGAGACACATTTTCCAGTGTCGTACGCAAGGACATATGACACAAATTTGGCAATGAATAAATAGGATAAAAATTGCTTTCTTAATGGAAGTGCCATTCTTGCTCTTTACTGCTCACACTTTCTTCCTGCTTATAATGTAAACCTGGTGGCTGGAGCTCAAGCAGCCTGAGCAGTAGGAAGCTGAGAGGAAAGCCAAATAATTGCAGAAATCTCCACTCTGACTCTCATGAGGTACTGATATGATTTTAGTCTTCTAATTGTTTGAAGAAAAATAAGCCCATAATTTTGTAAGCCAGTGATGAACAAGTTTTCTGTTTCGCACAGCTGAGTGCAATCACCAACTGCTGTACCCTCCATGAAGCTTGAACCTGCCTGCTGGAAAAGCATTACCAGTGCAATGATTCTCCCAGTCAGGGAGGTAAACAGTCCAGGTGCCAAGAACAATTTACTTATCCTGTGATGTGCTGTCTCCCACCGATGTTTGGAAGTTCAGTCATTACCACCTTCCCATGGATTACCCTAGGGCATTATGTGAAAAATTGTTCTTGTAATGCATCCCTTCAGTTCCATCCACTCCTGGATTCTGCAGTGCTCTTAACATGGTTAACTCCAAAATAAAGCATGTACTTTAGAAACCAAGAAATTTGAAAGGAAAGCTTTGTAATATGAGGATTACATAGGATGAGGTATCAACACATATCTCTATTGCAGGATAATCAAATATGCAATGGTCCTATTGAAGTCTGTGGCTATGGAAAGCTTAATCTTTGAAATAACAGATTTGAGGCTCATGGGCAAGACACTCCTAAACGATCTAGCACAGGGGTTAGGAAACTGTAGCCTGTAGGCCAGATCCAGTCCTACATCTGTTTTTGCAAGTAAAGTTTTATTGAAAGACAGGCCCACTAATTTGTTTACGTATTGTCTGTGGTTGTATTTGCAGCAGAATGACAGTTAAGAAGTGACAACAGAGACCATGCAGTCCATAAAGCTGAAAATATTTACTATCTGCCCCCGTACAGAAAAATGTTGCCAAATTTTAGTGTTTATTTGGCTTTTTATAATGGAAGTATTATGAAACAACATACACAAAATGAGAAAAATATATCTGAAACTACATCAAAGATATATTAAGAAAAAGATAGGGGTGCCTTGGTGGCTCAGTCGGTTCAGCAATGGATTCTTGATTTCAGTTCAGGTGGTGATCTCAGGGTTGTGGGATGGAGCTCTGCATCAGGCTGCATGCTGGGGGTGGAGCTTGCTGGGGATTCTCTCTCTCCCTCTGCCCCTCCCCTGCACTCTCTCTCTCAAAAAGAAAAGAAAAGGATAATGGTATCTGGGTTTGACAAGCTTATAGCTAGACCTGAATATAAAATTAAAATAGAAAATAAGCTTAAATTTAAACTCAACTTTAATTTAAAATATATATAATAGAGGAAATTTAAATGCTGTCTAGACACCCTCTAAGATGAATTTACTTACATATAGTTAGATTTGCTGGATCACTGAAATATGTAACAACTTGTTTTATGGGAAATTTCTACAGTCCCTTCTCTAGCCATGCTATTGAATTACAGTCCTCACATCTGTAAGTGGTCAGGTGGTCATAGCTGGTATATAAAACTATTTCTACTATCCATTTGTCTTTCCTTTGCCTTCCACAAGAACCTTAGCTGGATCATGGTTCTTCACCTGGTGAGACATACAAATCTTTTTTTTTTTTTTTTTTAAGATTTTATTTATTTATTTGAAAGAGAGAGACACAGCGAGAGAGGGAACATAAGCAGGACGAGTGGGAGAGGGAGAAGCAGGCCTCCCCCCCCAAGCAGGGAGCCCGATGTGGGACTCGATCCCAGAATCCCGGGATCATGACCCGAGCCGAAGGCAGATGCTTAACGACTGAGCCACCCAGGCGCCCCAAGACATACAAATCTTAAATACTAAAGTGTCTAGGTCATTAGAAGTCCCACCTAGATTGGGTTTGTTTTCCATTGACCTTAGTCATGGGCATGGTGATACTAAGAGATGCCCTAAGGGAACCCTTGTATTCCAGACATATATATATATTTTTAAGATTTTTATTTATTTATTTGCCAGAGAGAGAGAGAAAGCACAAGCAGGGGGAGCGGCAGGCAGAGGGAGAAGCAGGCTCCCCGCTGAGCAAGGAGCCCTATGTGGGGCTCAATCCCAGGACCCTGGGATCATGACCTGAGCCGAAGGCAGATGCTTAACATACTGAGCCACCCAGACATCCCCCAGACATATTTTTCTCTACCTCTACTTCAGAATAGCAGTCCAATTGCCCCTTGATGATCAGGATCTATCACCCCAGCCACCCCAGTCCCTTCCTTGCTTGTTGATTCAGAGGCATGAGGAGAATAAAGTGAACAGGTGTTAGTCAGAACTTCCAGTTCAATTGAATCGTTGTTTCCAGATAGAAGCATTTCTCCCTCTGGAACTAATATCTCTATGCCAGCAGAGCCTAAAGTTGCAAGAAGGGGACAAAAATTCTGTGAGTGTCACTAGAGATAATAGTGAGGGATGTCACAGTCTTTTCCACCCCTTGATTCCTAGAGTAATGAATCCTGGCTATCAGAGAAACAACACCATATGGTAGATGCTGATCTAGAGCACATAGCACCTCTGGAGAACCTTGCCTCAGCCTTGTAAAGTACTGCCACCTAGCTGGTACTGTAACTGTTTTTAAGGCCATTCTACTGTCCTTCAAGCCAGCCAACTGCTCAGGAGTTGGTGCAGAACATGGAAATGCCAGTGGATTCCATGAGCAAAGGCCCTTTGCCCCACTTCTTTTGCTGTGAAGTGAGGTCCTTGATCTGAAGCACTGTTGTGTGGAATGCTGTGATGGTGGATAAGGCATTCTGTAGGTCTATGGATAGTAGTTTTGGCAGAAACATTGTGTGCAGGGAAGATAAATCCATATCCAGAGTGTCTGTTCCAGTAAGGACAAAATGTTGCCCCTCCTGTGATGGAAAGGGTCCAAGGTAATCAAGCCACCACCAGGTAGCTGGCTATCATCCTGGGGAACTTAGCAACATCCCATTATCTCCCAGACTCAGCCCTCACTTTACTAGTAGACACCTTGCCAGGTTGGAGTTTAACTTGTAATTCAGCTAGTCTCAGGATTAGACTCTGTTTGATTTTCAGCAATCTCAGTCCTGTGGCTCCAGTACCTAAGGGTCTTCTTCAGAGCACACACAGATGACTTTAGATCATTTATGTGGTACTTGAGCTGGGAGTTTGATTCCCTGAGCTCATCCTGTTCTTTCACCTCTTTGTCCAGTGACACTAGGAACAAGCAGACAAACTCATTATATTTCTTAGTTTTCCAAAAGTGTTAGAAAGTATCATATGACAGCCATCCCATTCCTTGGTTCTTAGAAATGATTAGCTAGGATTATCTAATAGAGATATGCTGTGTATCTCTGTTGCAAGGTTATGTCATGGACTAGAAGTGCTTTCTTTACTCCTGGAAATAGAATCATGAGCATCTTTATATCTAATCAGATTAGAGAGCCAATTCCAGAAACCCCCAGAACCAATTCAGAGAATGCACCATTAACATCCTGTTCCTTTAGAAACACTCTTGGTACCAAAATCTGTATTTTTCTGGGTTCTCCAGAGAAACAAAAATAATAGGGGATATGTATATTAGGATATACATAGTTTATTTTTAAAAATATATTTATTATAAGGAATTGTCTCATGTGATTATGGAGGTTGAAAATTTTCAAGATCTGGGCGCCTGGGTGGCTCAGTTGGTTGGGCGGCTGCCTTCGGCTCAGGTCTTGATCCTGGAGTCCCGGGATCGGGTCCCGCATCGGGCTCCCTGCTTGGCGGGGAGCCTGCTTCTCCCTCTGACCCTCCCCCCTCTCATGTGCTCTCTGTCTCTCTCATTAAAAAAAAAAAGAAAGAAAGAAAATTTTCAAGATCTACATTTACCAAGGTGGAGACCCAGCAAGAGACAATGGTATAATTCCAGCATAGGTCTAATAGGCCTGACAATTAGGAGAACTGATGGTGTGAATTCAAATCTAAATCCAAAGGCAGAAGGCCAAGTCCCAGTTCAAAAATCCTCAGACAGAGAGAGAGAAAGAATTCTCTTACTCTGCCTTTTGGTTTTCATTAGGCCTTCAAAGGATTGGTTTGGGTTAACCCTTCAAGGCCTGCACTACTTATTCTATAGGTTTAATTATTAATCTCATCCAGAAATATCCTTATAGAACCACTTGAAATAATGTTTAATCAAATATCTGGTTACCCTGTGGCCTGGTGAAATTGACATACACAGTTAATCATCATGTATATATGACATATAAAATTCTGTATGTCAATTTATATTATATATGTGATTTTAAATAATATAAAAGAGGCACTGAAGAAAATTTAAAAATGAGTATTTTGTAGTTTTGTGTTCATTAATATTTATTGTGATTTCTTTCTTTTTTTTTTTTTTTTTGAGCACGTGCGTGATAGAGAGCACACGAGTCGGGTGGAGGGGCAGAGAGAAAGAATCTTAAGCAGTCTCCATGCTCAGTGCAGAGCCTGACATGGGGCTCAATATCACAACTCTGAGATTATGACCTTGAGCCCAAATCAAGAGTCGGAAGCTCAACTGACTGAGCCACCCAGCCCCTATTGCGATTTCATTTTTATTGTATTTCATTTTATTGTAGGACTGTTGCCTTAGAGATATAAAGAAACCACTGAACAGCTCTTAAAGATCCGAATGTGTCCCTGTGTTTTCTAATGTTCACTATTAATAGTGAAATCAGATATAAATATTTCATTTGTCAGAAAATGCAAATCAGTAGTCTTAGAAATTTTGCTTTGGAAACTATTACTAGTGAACAGTAATATTTCTCTCTCAGAGATGGGAAAATTACCCTTCCCACGCTTTGTAATTAAGAATGGCAATATGAAATGTTTCTTACAGACTGAAGCATTTCAAAGCTTGGTCACAATTTTTCCCCCTTTTTTCCCTTATTAAAGTGAATTATGTTTATAGCAGCATGTCCATAATAGCCAAACTATGGAAAGAGCCCAGATGTACATTGACAGATGAATAAATAAAGAAGATGTGTTAGATATATACAATGGAATATTACTAAAGCCTTCAAAAAAATGAAATCTTGCCATTTGCAATTACATGGATGGAACTAGAGGGTATTATGCTAAGCAAAATATGCCAATCAGAGAAAGACAATTATCATATGATCTCACTGATAGGTGGAATATAAGAAACAAAACAGAGGGGAAGAGAGGAAAAAATAAAACAAGATGGAATCAGAGAGGGAGACAAATCATAAGAGACTCTTAATCATAGGAAACAAACTGAAGGTTCTGGAGGGGAGGGGAGTAGAGGGATGGGGTAACTGGGTGATGGACATTAGGAGGGCATGTGATATAATGAACACTGGGTATCATATAAGACTGATGAATCACTGACCTCTACCTCTGAAACGAATAATACATTATATGGTAATTAGTTGAATTTAAATTTAAAAAAAGAAATCTAATTTTCCTGGAATTATCATTACTCATATATCTCAGCATATCGTTTTCTGTTCTTCCATTTTGACGCTTTTTATACTCTTTTATTTTATTTTTGTTCCATTGGTTATAAATAGCATATTTTAAAATTTGTCTGTCTTTCTACTTTTTAAACACAATCTAAGTGCCTGTTCTTTTAGTAAGCAGATATAGTTTTTGTCTCATCTTTGCATGTGAGGAGGGATGTGCTTGTATGTTTAGACTTACTATTGACACTTGACTTTCCATTTTTTACTGTGCTACTTTTATTGAATTTTTTCCTTTTCTGCTGCCACTGTCTTCTGTTAGATTGCTCAAGTTTTCTTTACCTTATCTTCCTTTTCCTTTTTGGTATGGAAATTATAATGACAATGTTATATTTAGTTTTTTTTTTCTGTAGTAAACTTTTATGTTGATTTTTTGCAATTAATCATCATGAATGTGTTTCACAATCTCCAAATAAAATAATAACCAACTGTTTAACTCAATAACAACAACAAAAATTTAAGTGCTCTTCTTTCAAGGAAACTCAGTATAACATTAGGTAACTAATTACTATGCAGTTACTATAAAAATACTATATGTGTGAACTTAAATGTCAGAAAAGTTAATTTGAAGTGACAGCAGATTGTAGCTTTTCTTACTCTTGAGGTTATGTGTCCAGGGTAAAATCTCAGTTCTGTTTTAATCATTTCGCTTTTTCTTTTCTCTTCTTTTTGCTTTGCTTCCTTCCTTTCTTTCTTTCTTTCTTTCTTTCTTTCTTTCTTTCTTTCTTTCTTTCTTTCTTTCTTTCTTTTCTTTCTTTCTTCTTTCTTTCTTTTCTTTCTTTCTCTTTCTTTCTTCCTTTTTCTTTTTTTAAAGATTAGATGTCTAGAGACTAGTGTCCAGGATCACTACAGCTATCATTCCTCCAAGCCACTTTTTAAATTTTATTCAAAATGCATCCTCTGTTTCCCTACTCTAGCAGTGTGACAAATAGTTAACTCCCAAAACAGTAACCCCTTTTCTCTATATTTTTATGCTTAGTCCAGCTTGATCCATCATGATTATACCTTTGGGTTTCACCTGCATAAATAGGCATACAACTATGTGTCACTGAATTTCTTTAGGAAATGAAATCATTACAAGATCACAATTGAAGAATTAGTTTCAATTCACTTAATGCGAAGATGATCAGCATTATATATATATGTTACTTTGTTTACTATTTATTAAGAATGAATTGGTAAATGAACATTTCAGCTCTTACATATTGTTTCTATTGAGAATTATTTATTTTTCCCCATTGTGTGCCTCAATTGTTTACATATTTATTTCTTTTATTACACTTTTAAGGAGAGTTTTTTTTTTTATTTTAGAGCAGTTTAGAGCAGTTTTTGTTTCATAGAAAAATTGAACAGAAGGTACTTCCCAGATATCCCTGCCCCTATTCATCCATCTATAGCTTTCCTTGTTCTCAACATCACCCACCAGAGTGGTCCATTCGTTACAATTGATGAACCTACATTGGTACATCATCATCTTCCAGAGTCCATAGTTTACATAATGGTTCACTCTTGGTGTTGTATGTTCTATGTGTTTGGACAAATATATAATGACATGTATCCACCATTATATTATTATAAAGAATATTTTACTGCCCTAAAAATCCTCTGTGCTCTATATAGTTATCCTTCCCTTCTAACTCCTGGAAACCACTAATCTTTTTACTGTTTCCATAGTTTTGCCTTTGACATATTTATTTTTATATGTATATATTATGTTCCATTATTTAATTTTAAAATCATTATATCTGGCAAATTATTTTTTTATTGAAGTATAATTGACATGTATTCATTTCAGGTGTACAAAATAATGATTTGATGTTTGTATATATTGTGAAACAATTATCACAAAAAGTCAATCTCCATCATCATATATAGTTTTTTTTTCCATCATCATATTTAGTAACAATTTTTTCCCTGTGATGAGAACTTTTAAGATGTAATGCAATACAGTATTATTAACTATAGTCATGATGCTGTACATTACACAAACATGATTTGTGTTATAACTGTAAGTTTGTACCTTGTGACCTTCTTCACCCATTTTTCCCACTGCCTATCCTTTTGCCTCTGACAACCAGTAATCTGTCCCCTGCATCTATGAGCTTGTGTTTTTGTTTTTTGATTCCATATATAAGTGACATCAGATGGTATTTGCCTTTCTCTGTCTGACTGATTTCACTTAGCATTATGCCCTCAAGGTCCATCCATGTTGTCACAAATGACAAGATTTTCTTCATTTTCTGGCTGACTAATATTGTGCATACATATGCCACATCTTCCTTATTCATTCATCCATCAATGGACTTTTAGGTTTTTTTCCACATCTTGGCCATGGTAAATAATGCTGCAATGAACATGGAGGTGCATATACCTTTCAACTTAGTGTTTTTATTTTCTTCAGATAAATACCCAAAAGTGGAAATGCTTGTTCATATGGTAGTTTTACTTTTATTTTTTGAGGAATTTCCATGTTGTTTTCCGTAGTGAGTACGCCAATTTATATTCCCATCAACAGTACACAAGTGTTTCCTTTTTTTAAAAAAAGTTATTATTTGAGTATAGTTGACACACAATGTTACATTAGTTTCATAGGTACAGCATAGTGATTCAACTTCTTTGTATCTCATGCTTTGCTTACCACCAGTGTAGCTACCGTCTGTCACCATACAACACTATGACAATATCATTCACTATATTCTCTATGCTGTGCCTTTTATTCCCATGATTTCTTCATTCCATAACTTGAAGCCTGTATCTCTCACTTTCCTTTCAGCCATTTTGTTTATTCCCCCCACTTCTGCAAACCATCAGTTCGTTCTCTGTATTTATAGGTCTGATTCTGCTTTTTGCTTGTTTTGTTTTTTGTTTCTTGTGTTTGTTTTTTTTTTTTTTTTAGATTCCACACATGACTGAAATCATATGGTATTTTTCTTTCTCAGTCTGACTTATTTAGCTTAGCATAGTACCATCTAGGTCCATCCATGTTGTCATAAATGGCATGATCTCATCCTTTTTTAAGTCTGTGCAGTATTTCACTGTGTGTGTGTGTGCGTGTGTGTGCGCATGCAAACGCGGTACCTGTAAATAATACAGCAATAAACATAAGGGTTCCCTTTTCTCCACATCCTCACCAACACTTGTTATTTCTTATCTTTTAGGTAATAGCCATTCTAACAGATGTGTGGTGATATCTTATTGTTGTTTTGATTTGCATTTCCCTAATGATTAATGATGTTGAGTACTTTTTCTTGTACCTGTTGGCCATCTGCATATCTTGTGGCAAAAATGTGTATTCAGATCCTCTGTATATTTTCTTTGGATTTCTTTGCTATTGAGTTGTAGGAGTTTTTATATATTTTATATATTAACTCCTTATCAGAGATATGATTTGCAGATATTTTCTCCCATTTGTTAGGTTGCCTTTTCATTTTCTTGATCATTTCTTTTGCTGTGCAGAAGCTTTTTAGTTTGATGTAGTCTCACTTGTTAAATTTGCTCTTGTTGCCATTGCTTTTGGTATCAAATCCAAAAAACCGGGGCACCTGAGTGGCTCAGTCGTTAAGCGTCTGCCTTCGGCTCAGGTCATGGTTCCAGGGTCCTGGGATCGAGCCCCACATCGGGCTCCCTGCTCGGCGGGAAGCCTGCTTCTCCCTCTCCCACTCCCTCTGCTTGTGTTCCCACTCTCACTGTGTCTCTCTCTGTCAAATAAATAAAAAAAAATCTTAAAAAAAAAAATCCAAAAAACTATCACCAAGTTTAATGTCAAGGACCTCAACACCTATGTTTTCTTCCAGAAATTTTATGGTTTCAGGTCTTATGTTCAAGTGTTTAATCGTTATGTTAAGTTTTTGTATAGTGAAGATAGAGATCCAATTTTATTCATTTAAGTGTGGCTGTCCAGTTTTCCCAACACCTTTTATTGAAGACTGTCTTTTCTCCATTGCATATTTTTGGCTCCTTTGTCATAAATTAATTGACCACATTTGTGTGGAATTATTTCTGGGCTCTCTACCCTTTTCATTGATCTATGTCCATTTTTTATGCCAGTACCATGCCATTTGTGTTAATGTAATTTGAAATTAGGAAACATGATGCCACCAGCTTTGTTCTTCTTTCTTAAAATTCCTTTGGCTATGTGAGGTCTTCTGTGATTCCATACAAATTTTGGCATTTTTTTTCTCTTTCTCTGACAACTGCCACATGTATCTTCAAATTATCAGAGATACACTTTGAGTTTTCTTCTACATTTTATAGTTCTAATAATATGAGCCACAGACTGCATAATCTAAACTTGTTCTTCCTTCTCTTCACATGGGTAATATGTTATCTTCATGATTCTTTTTTCCCCTATTTTATTGCATTCAAATGGAAGAAAGAATGAAAATACCAATATTGTGCAAGGTTTTCCAGTTCTACATCTCAGTTATTAGTCTTGTTTTTTGTTTGTTTGTTTTGTTTTTGATGTTATTTGTTGTTGTTGTTGTTTTCTTCTCCCTGAACACATCTTAAATAGGATCAATTTAGGAGTTTGGTAAAATATAATTTATCAACAAACTCTCATTGTGAAAATAATATATATAAAGGGTAAAGTTTGAAATATATATACATATTTCATATGTATTTCATATACACATATACCATTTTCTACAACTTAGCTCCTTATAGTCTTTTTCTAAAAAGAGGGCCTAAAAATAAATGTTTACATAAATATACAGTTCTTAGAGTATATTAATTAATTCAAAAATAAGTGGCACAACCTTTAAGTCACAAGAAATTTGGGTGAGGCACTCTGACCCCTGGAGGCTGGTTAATTGGCCATAGTATAATAAATGGGATGAAAATTAAATTAAATCTTAAGGCAAGAAATAGACCTGTTAAACAAAAAAAGAAGAGGGACAACATATAAAGGAGGAGGCACACTGGGGAAAACATAGAAGGTGAGGAAACACATATTTTCGGGGAAATCATTTTGTCATAAATAGAACCTTGAGGAGCAGTATCATGACATAAGAATAGACAAGTTGATGAGAAACTAGGTTGTGCAGAATGTGCCTTGTTAAACTGAGCAGCCTGAAGTTATATTGTGGAACACCACAAATGTTATGTTAGGCATCTCTTTCTCATAGTATCAGTAATAAACAGTGACTCAATAGTGAAAGACATGCATAGTGGAAGCATAAATTACAAAATAATGAGACTAAGTATAAATATAGACAAATCTAAATGTAGTATTTTTTTCATGTTGAAGTTGGTAAGCAATTCATTGAATTGAAGATAATCAAATTGCAAAATCTCTAAGATAGTGCAGGATTTGTTTGCCACAATAGAAGAACTTGAATAGTAAAAGAGGGAGGGGAAAGTAGGGAAATAATATATCCTTACTTTGGATAAGAAGAATGTTTAGGATATTATTAATATAATGCTTGTACTGTGTAGATAACTTAGTGTTTTCCTAGACACATTTTTTTTTCTATCACAATACAAAAATGGTATTTGGAAATGTATCAAACTTTTTAAATTGGAGAATTCATCAAATTATCACAAGTATTTTATCTTCATTCCCTGTTTCAATACTGAACAGTATAAAATAGTATGAATTGCCCAAAATAAGACATTCAAAGAGGGCTTATATGTATGTAGCATCAAACAACACAATTTCCATGTATTAAATAAGTTAAGACAAACAAATTTTATCTTCCTGTAATTTTTGACAAGAGTCTGAATTGTTTTGCTCCTTGCTCATAATAGCGTGAAATAACAGTACAGAGTAGAAGGAGCATTTTTGCTTTTCAGGCCCTGATAATGCTGTTTTGAAGTCTTTTCAATAAAGCAGAGTTAAAAAAAAACATTAATGACAAACAGAAAACAAAGTGGAAAGTTGTTACAAAAGTGAAACAGAGAAACAGCAAATAAACCAAGACCATTGAGTAAAACAGCATAATGGAAATTTACAGTTCCCTAGTTTGTAGGCAAACTGTAAACAGCCCCATTCAGTTTTGTTCTTGCTAGCTCGGTCAAGTAGGAATGTATTCAAACCAAATAAATGAATAACAAATAATATGTTTTGGTATATAGAGGAAAATCAAATCAAATTTGTGGAGCACACAAATTTGGACAAACTTCCTCTGGAGTCCAAATTTGAGGACTAGCCCCACAGCAAAGGAACTGAAACTATGGCTAATATATACAATAAATAATCTGCCTCTAAATTTTTACCATTTCTCTACCTTCAGACGTAGAGAACATTTTGGACAGTTCAATTTCTATATCTTATCAACATAAAAATATTTTTTTCTTTTTAAAGTACAGAAAGTTGTAGCAGATAGATCCAGGTCATAGAGATTTACAATTGAAATTGTATTGGGTCTTTCTTTGGGAATCATTGCCAAGCAACGCCAGTATCTACAGTGTTTTCCTGGGCTCATCATTGGAACTTTATAATTAATTACATCCAGTTAGCATATAAATCAAAGAAAACAACTCTACTCCAGGACTCTTTTTTGAGAGGAAAACTACTACCTCCATTGGTTAGGGTCATTAAGAATGTAATGGCCTCTTCAGCCTGAAATCTAGAGAAGTCAATCAGAATGTCCTAAGTACTGGTTAATGATGCCTTTGTATTGCCAGCAATTACCAGCAAAGCCCATTGCATTAAAATGAACGGTCTTGGATTAAATGTTAGTATAGATATAACAGTTTATTCATAGATGTATATACACCATCATATTCTTTAAAACAAACAGAATTTTATAAAATAATGAATGAGTGACTAAATAAATGGCTTCAATATAGCATATAACTTATGATGCTTAACCAGCTGAGCCACCCAGGTGCCCCTAGAGTGAAATTTAATATGCATAGCTGGATTTTCACAGATAAAGCAAAACATTAATTTAGAGAGCTCAAGTTCTTAAGCAAAATAAAATGTAAATGCAAATTTTTAAAAATCACTATAGTTTATCAGTTTTGTGCATGAACATTCAGCCTATATTAGAGTAAAATATCAGTTATTCAGACTCTGATAGAAGACCAGATTAAATAATTCTTAATTCTTCAAGAAAAAATGTTATATTCTTTTATGTACATGCAGTAAGTTAAACTTAGTTCATAAGCTGGCTTCTCATAGAGGCTGTTAGGATTGACACCTTAATGGACAGAAAACCATACGTTTGTAATCACCGAACCAATTACTTATATGTTACCAGTTTCTTTGCAATATTTTAGATACTTCTTTGTAAAGAATACTTTTCTCCACAATCTATCATTTTGTGACAAATTAAATTAGTTAATACATTTCAAGTAAGAAATAATAAAATAATTACATTAAAACTAAACAATGATCATCTTTGGTTTTTCTTTAGAACTTGATGTTTTAATATTTTCTACAGAAATAATAGCACTTGGTATAACTTAATATTTTCTTTTTTCTTTAACTTAATATTTTCTACAATAATTATAGCACTTCATAGAATGACCAAAAATAAGTTCATGTTAAAAGCATGAAACTAGTGTTAATAAATGAGAAGCAAAAGTAATTATATAATATTTATTTTCTTTTTCTCATATTAGGGTGTTCCCCCCATGTCCTACAGTCAGCACTTGTAAGTCAAGTAGATTAGCTTTGCTTCCACATAATTCCAAAGCATGTTAAATGATTGTGTAAGTGAATAATTTTAACTAGCAATGACTGTAAAAGCTCTCGGAATATACTACTTAAGGGGTAATAAGACTATTCTAATACTCATTCATATAAGCCTTTATGCTTAAACCTCAATAACCTTCTAAGTAGTCATGGAAAAAAAATGACAAGAGAAAGACCAAATATTTTAGCCATGGCAGATGTTTTATCTTCAGAGGATATGGTATCAGTGAACAGTGTTGGTTACCAGATAGAATGGTGGAGCACTTTAAATCTAATATTACTTAAGGGTTATTAATGTTATCTATATTAACATTTTTACAACATTATCAAATATGTCCTTAACAATATAATATGCTAGGAATACCCTCAAATATAAAACCCCATGGGGTCAGAATCAACACTATAATTAAAACAGTGCCTGAATTTCCTAATACAGTGTATAACAGGAAAAGAATAAATGTTTAATTGATCATATATATAAAATTAAGTTTGTGCTGAATTATTTGAACTGTGATGGTTTTTCCTACTGACTGGTTTGTATTGCTATGTAACAAATTACTTCACAGTTTGTTAGCTTAAAACAACAAACATTTATCCCAGACATTATCCGAGAATCAGGAATTTAAGAGTGGCTTTGCTGGGTGGTCTGGTCCAGGGTCTCTCACAAAACTGCTGATTGGGGCTACACTCATCTCAAGGCTCAACTGTGGCTGGGAATTCACTTCTAAGCTCACTCACATGACTGGCAGGAGGCTTTCATTCCCTGCCACATTGGTCTCTCCACAGAACTGCTCCCACCTGTGTGTCCACAGAGTGAGTGATCTAAATGAAGCAGAGAGCATATGTACCAGAGAAAGCACAAGACAGAATCCACCATCTTTTATAACCTAATCTCAAAAGTGCAATACCATAACTTTTTGCCATTTTCTTTTAGTCACACAGACCAATCCTGGTACAATGTGAGAGAAAAGTATAGGGTTGTAAATACCAGGAGATGGGTATCATTGGAGGTCATCTTGAAGGCTGGATACTATACCAACTCATTCTCCTTAAATATTGTTTTGGAATGTGTACAGCAGTATCCTTATATTGCTGAGAGCTATTCTAACCTCAGGGTATAAAATAATAGGCAACACCAGTAGTATGATTACCAAACCATATTATATTAGTGTATATTATGACACTATATTTGTGATATTTATAATATACAATAGTATTTTACAACACTATGTTATTTCTAGAATTTGATATTATGACATCACCAAAAAACTAACAATTATTTCTCCTACCCATATTTTAAAGTCATTGATAGTCCGTTTTATTTATTCAATGAAATGTTATGTAAAATAGCCTCCATTTACAGGTAGTCTAGTAGTACATTATGAGGAAACAGAGATACAAGGAAAGCATTTTCAGATGAATTGTTTAAGGGTTTTTGTTGTTCTATTACATGAGACAGGCTAAAAGTTTTGAATTACATATGTAATTGAGTGGTCTAGTTTCTTGATATAGTAAACCATATAATAATTTTACTATTGAAATATGTATCAATTTTTACAGTAAAACAATAATTCATCAGAAGAATCACATTGCTTTGGTCAGGAAAAGATACGTTTATTTTAAACATAATTTCTTAGAAGCACTGTTCTACACAGTGATTAAAAGCAGTAAATCTGGGCCGCCTGGGTGGCTCAGTCATTAAGCGGCTGCCTTCAGCTCAGGTCATGATCCCGTGGTCCTGGGATCGAGCCCCGCATCGGGCTTCCTGCTCAGCGGGAAGCCTGCTTCTCCCTCTCCCATTCCCTCTGCTTGAGTTCCCTCTCTCGCTGTGTCTCTCTGTCAAATAAATAAATAAAATCTTAAAAAAAAAAAAGCAGTAAATCTGAACTAAAATTTCCCTTAGCCAATTTAATCTTGGACTACTTTGCAAAGCATTATTCAGAAATATGCTATATGAGTCGATAAGGTCAATTCTGAAGCAAATCAAGATAAATAAATCTCAAAGATTTGTGCCATTACAATAGCAATTTTGAATGAGAGAAAGACAATAACCTTTTCCATTTTAATGTTTCCAAAATATGTGCTTTCCTATATTGCTATGTTGCATTGGTGCACTGACTGCCACTATGGGGAATTTAAAAAAATAGTTACAAGCTGTTTCGAGAATTCAGTAACCAGGCAACCTGCAGTTCATGACAGTTAAAGCCATGTAATCATTTTGGAAATCATTCGGATATCAATTTATAATACCAATGAGAGTGGAAATGGCAAATTATTTAGCTTTATATTGTTATAATTCCATAATTAAGTAATTGGACTTGGAACAGTTTACTACTTCCGTTTTAATTAACATTTCTCTATATAACTTTACTACTCACTAAAAACACTATCTCCTGCATACAGAGCCAATTATGATATGCATTATTGTAAGTAATAAAATGTTTTACTAATCAAACATTTATGTGGATCAGACATTTTTATGCAATGGCAATTGTAAGAAAAAGAATCAGGTTACCAGTGACAAATGTTCTTAATTAGAATTGAGCATGTCTGGATTAGTCATATTTTGTGTTCCTACTTAAAATATTCTTTCTTTAGAGAAACTTAGATTACTTTTACAATTTATTTAAACATTTCAAGATTCTAGCTAAGAACTGTTATTCTTATTTGCTACTCTATTATGATGACATGGTTTCATTACTAACATAGCAATTTAAAGTACTAAATATATTCAATTGGGGGGAAGAGTTATCTATATAGCAACAAAGTTTTTACTAGCATAAAGAATTATAAAACATTATGAGTCCTGATTGGCATTATAATTTAGAACGTCCCTTGGCGTAGATTACTTGCACAATAAATATATCACTAAAGGTCTCATAAATAATATATAACATTCAAAGTCATCTCTTTCTATTTTGAATTGATATTTGGCTCAGTCTACACAAGCCAAAATCCTATGTCAATAGAAGAATATCTCAATTAGGTTTACAGATATGTATATTAAAATTAAATATTTCATAATTGGGTTGCCTTGGTGCCTCAGTCAGTTAAGCATCCAACTCTTGATTTCAGCTCAGGTCAAGATCTCAGGGTTGTGAGATTGAGCCCCACATTGGGCGCTACATTAAGCATGGAGCCTACTTAAGATTCTCTCTCTCCCTCTCCCTCTGCCCCCCCCACTCACGCTCACCTTCTCTCTCTTTCAAAAGAAAAGAAATATTTCATAATTCATACTTTTAGTAGGTTTTTTTGGCATTTGGTAATTTGTTATAACTATCAAGTAGTATATGCTAGAGAAAGAAAGAGAAGGAGATCACTTTCTCTTTCCCTTTATTCTCTAGCAAAGAAATACAGGTGTGCCCCCCCATCTAAAAGTAGACCATTTCTATGAAACTTTTCATAAACTGAAATGGAATAAAAGAAGCAATTATCATTAATTTATGTGGAAAATTTTTTTAGCATTCCCAGACCCCCCAAAATAACCTCTCAGCTCTTCTGATATCTTAGGATGAATCTTGCTAACAGACACACAAAATAATTCAAGATAAAGCACAAGCACAGGTAATCACAGACACATTTCAAAGCTCTGGCAGCTTGATGCTGAGATACTGAGTGTAGTTCCCTGGGAAAGAGCTTGGCAGTGCCATCCATTGCTGTTAGGGGTACACACTACCTCTGTAACAGCTAGCTGCAAAACAGATACAGAACATTATTTTGCCTTACACCTTTTTTGTAAATGCAAAAATCCTCTTCCAGTTTCCTTTGGTTAGTGAAAACAGGTATGAAAATCTCTTGTAAAAGTGAAGTGGCTTAATGGCCTTTTTAAAAGTGAAAGATACCCATATTTTAATAAAATTTATGACAGAAATTTGATATTTCATTAAGGGGCAACATTTTTATTCAACATAATACTGAAACTTCCAGCTATAGCAATAAGACAAGAAAAAGAAATGGGACATCCATATTGGTTAAAAAAAAGAAAAAAAAAAGTTAAACTGTCACTCTTTGCAGATGACATGATACTATACATAGAAAATCCTGAAGACTCAACCAAAAAGTTCTTAGATGTAATAAATGAATTTAGTAAAGTTGTGGGATACAAAACTAATAACCAGAAATCAGTAGTGTTTCTATACACTAATAACAAAGTAGCAGAAAGAGAAATTAACAAAAGAATTCCATTTACAATAACACCGAAAAAGGGGGCACCTGGCTAGCTCAGTCAGTATAGCATGCAACTCTCAAATTCAGGGTTGTGAGTTCAAGTCTCACACTGGGCATGGAGCCTATTTACAAAATAAAACAAAACAAACAAACATCAAAAAGAATGAAATACCTAGGAATAAACTTAACCAAAGCAGTGAAAAACTTGTACTCTGAAAACTATAAAACACTGATGAAAGAAATATAATATGACACAAGTAAATGGAAATATATTCCATGCTCATAGATTGGAAGAAGTAATGTTATTAAAATATCCATACTACTGGAAGCAATCTACAGACTCAATGGAATCTATATCAAAATACTAACATTTTTCACAAAACTAGAATAAAATACTAAAATTTGCATGGAACCACAGAAGATCCTGAATACCCAAAGCAAACTTGAGAGAGAAAAACAGAGCTGGACGTATCATAATTTCATATTTCAAGATATACTACAAGGGTGTGATAATCAAAACAATATGGTACTGCCACAAAAATAGACACATAGATCAATGGAACAGGATAGAGAGCTCAGAAATAAACCCATGCTTATATGGTCATTTAATCTATGACAAAGGAGGCAAGGATATATAATGGGGAGAAAGTCTCTTCAATAAATGGTGCTAGGAAAACTAGACAGCTATAGGCAAAAGAATGAAACTGATCACATTTTTAAATATAATTTTTTTTAAGATTTTATTTATTTGTCAGAGAGAGAGCACAAGCAGGGGGAGCTTCAGGCAGAGGGAGAAGCACGCTCCCTGCAGAGCAAGGAGTCTGATGTGGGAGTTGATCCCAGGACCCTGAGATCATGACCTGAGCTGAAGGCAGATATCTAACCAATGAACCACCCGAAACTGATCACATTCTTAATACCATAAACAAAAATAAATTCAAAATGGGTTAAAGACTTAAATGTAAGACATGGAACCAGGTAAACTATAGAAGACAACACAGTAATTTCTCTGACATAATCATAACAACATTTTTCTAGATATGCCTCCTGAGGCAAGGGAAACAAAAGCAAAAGTAAACTATTGGGACTACACCAAAATAAAAAGCTTTTGCACACTAAAGGAAACCATCAGCAAAACAAAAAGGCAACCTACTGAACGGAAGACGATATTTGCAAATGATAAATCTGCTAAGAAGTTAATATCCAAAATATATAAAGAACGTATACAACTCAACATCAAAAACAAAAACAGAACAAACAAAAACAGCAATCCAATTAAAAAGTGGGCAATAGATCTGAATAGACATTTTTCTAGAGAGGGCATACAGGTACCAATAGACATGTGAAAAGATGCTCAACATCATTAATCATCAGAGAAATCAAAACCACAATGAGACATCCTCCACAAGATACATCTGTGAGAATGGCTAAAATCAAAAAGACAAGAAATAACAAGCGTTGACAAGGATGTGGAATAAAGAACCCTCGTATGCTATTGGGAGGAATGCAAATTGGTACAGCCACTGTGGAAAACAGTGGTTCATAAAAAAATTGAAAATAGAAATAACATGTGATTCAGTAATTCCATTACTGGGTATTTGCCCAAAGAAAATGAAAACACTACTTCAAAAAGATATATACAGCCCTATGTTTATTGCAGCATGATTTATAATAGCCAAGATATGGAAGAAACCCAAGAGTTCATTGATAGATAAATGGATAAAGAAGATAGGGTTATATGCATGATGGGATATTATGCAGCCTTAAAAAAGGAAGAGATAGTGCCATTTCCAACAACATGAATGGACTTAGAGGGTATTATGCTAAGTTAAATAAGTCAGACTGAGAAAGGCAAACATGCTTATTGGCAAGGGATAAACTATAACTGGTTCTATATAGTGTTATACTAGAGCTCCTAGCCAATTCCATAAGGCAAGAAGACATCAGAACAATTAGAAACATGTATAATTGCCCTTTGACAGATGACATGATTATTTTAAAAGAAAGTTCTATGCTTTTTAGATTCCAAATATAAGTGAAATGGTATTTGTGTTTCTCTGACTTATTTCACTTAGCATAATACCCTCTAGGTCCATTCATGTTAACAAACACACAGAACAGAAATATTCTCATAAATACACAGTACAGACTAGTGGTTGCCGGTGTGGTGGCAATGGGCAAAATAGGTTAAGAGGATTAAAATGTACAAAATTCCTGTTATTAAATAAGTCACAGAGATGAAAACTACAGCATAGGGAATACAATAATACTGTGATAACATTGTATGGTGACAGATGGTGACTGTACTTGTTGAGGTAAGCACTATGTAATGTACAGAATTGTCAAATCACTATGTTGTATACTTGAAACCAATATAACATTGTATCTCGACTATAATTAAAAACTAAAGGCCAATGGAATCTGTAAAATCTTACTAGGATCAGTAAGTGAATTTAAGAGTCACAAGATAAAAGTTGATATACAAAAAAAAAATACATTTTAGATACTAGAAGCAAAACATAAAAATTATTTCCAGAGAGAAAATACTTTAAAAATAATTTAGAATAGCATCCAAAAGTATAAAATACTTAACAATATGTTAAGCAAAAGACATGCAAAAACATCACCAGGCTACTTTAAATTATTGGAAGAAGATATTTAAGAACACCTAAATAAATGAAGAAATGGAATGGGCTAATGAATTGGAAAATTCAATATTGTTTAGATGTCAGTTCTCAACAAACTAATCTATAGCTCTAATGAATCCAAAATAAAAATCCAAAATTCTTTTTTGTATAAATGGACAAGTTGATTTTAATATTTATATGACAAATTAACTTAGTAAACAATCTTGAAATGACGAATAAACTTGAGTCTAAGAATTACTATAAACCTACAGTAACCAGTGGAGTGTGGTATTTGTGTAAGGAAAATGAGATAAATCAATGAAACACTAAAGAAAAACCAGAGATAATCATAAAGACAGTTCACTGGTGTTTGGAAAATAGAGAAAATTAATAAATCTTGAACACTACCATATAAGAAACGATAAAATTAAAGATGGATCATATGCCTAAATCAAATACTGACACTATGAGACTTCTAGAAGAATACATCAAGGAATATTTTCATGGTAAGAAGGATTTTTAATGAGAATACCTAAATCTCTATAAAGAAAATTTGCTAAATTGACTTCATTAATATAAAAACATTTGATCATCAAAAGGCATCAGTAATAAAATGAAGTACCAGCCACAGAGTCAGGGAAAATACTCAAAACATATATATCTGACTATTGTATAGAATTTCTAATGAATTCTCAGAAATTAATAACTAATAATTAAAGTTAAAAAGTAGATCCTAAATAGGCCAAAAAATGGATATTTCACAAAAGAAGATAAAAGAATGGTCAATAATAAAATTGAAATATATGCAACATAATTGATTGTAAAGGAAATGTAATCACACCACATACTAGGATGCTAAAAGAAGAGACCCTGGCAAGAAAAATTGGATGTGCTGGAGAAAAACTGAAATTTCCTATCTTTCTGGAAAGAGCATAAAATAGTCGGACCACTGTGCAATAATCTGGTAGTATTTTTTTAAATAAAGTTAAAGATAAATCTATTCTATTACCCAGTATTCCCATCCCTAGGTATTTAACCCAGAATGAAAAACAAATCAACAGAATACTTTGTACAAGAATAATTGTTGCACAGATACTCCTATAGCCAAAATGCGAAACACGTCAAATGCCCAGCATAAGGAAAATAGAAAAAGAAATTATGAAGTATGCTAAATGTCTACTAATAGTTGATTACATAAACAAACATGATTTAAACATATAATGGAATACCATCCAGCAATAAAATACAGTACATTATGGTGCACGTAATTGTTAAGTGAAAAGAGTCAAACACAAAAGAGTACACACTATATGATTGTATTTCTTTGGAGATGAAGAAGAGATAAAATTATACCATGGTGGAAAAAAAAATCAGACCTGAGATTGCTTAGAATAGTGGAAGTTGACTGAAAGTGCATTTAAGGGTAATGTCTCGGTTGACAGAGATCTAAATCTTATTTGGGTTTTGATTACATTTACCTAAACTCATTGACTTACACATTTAACATGTATGCACTTTAATGTATGTACATTTTACCAAAATAAAAGATTCATAAGGTTATTTGTTCATTTAGAAAATGTCGGAAATGGAAATTAACAATTAGATTTTTGTCAGAAATATATTACTTTTATCAATGAATAAAAGTCAATTTATTTTAGGGGCGCCTGGGTGGCTCAGTCGTTAAGCGTCTGCCTTCGGCTCAGGTCACGGTCCCGGGGTCCTGGGATCGAGTCCCGCATCGGGCTCCCTGCTCCGCGGGAAGCCTGCTTCTCCCTCTCCCACTCCCCCTGCTTGTGTTTCCTCTCTCACTGTGTCTCTGTCAAATAAATAAAATCTTTAAAAAAAAAAAGTCAATTTATTTTATTTTTGTTGCTATTTAAATTAGTCTTTATTGATTTTTTTATTTTTAAGTTTTTATTTACATTCTAGTTAGTTAACATATAGTGTAATATGAGTTTCAGGAGTAGAACTTAGTGATTCATCACTTACATGTAACACCCAGTGCTCATCACTCAGTGCCCTCCTTAATACTCATTACCCATTTAGCCTATCCCCCTTGCCCACCTGCCCTCTAGCAAACCTTAGCTTTTTCTCTATGGTTGGGTCTATTTTATTGTTTGCCTCTTTTTCTCTCTCTTTTTCTCTCTTGTTCCCTATGATCATCGGTTTTCTTTCTTAAATCCCACGTATGTGTGAAATCATATGGTATTTGACTTTCTCTGACTGATTTATTTTGCTTAGCATAATACACTCTAGCTCCATCCACATTGTTGCAAATGGCAAGATTTGATTCTTTCTGATGGCTGAGTAATATTCCATTGTATATATATACCACTTCTTTATTCATTCATCAGTCCATAGACATTTGGGCTATTTCCATAATATGGCTATTGTTGAAAATGCTGCTATAAACATCAGGGAGCATGTGTCCCTTTGAATCAGTATTTTTGTATCCTTTGGGTAAATACCTAGTAGTACAATTGCTGGGTCATAGGGTAGTTCTATTTTTAACTTTTTGAGGAACTGCTGTACTGTTCTCCAGAGTGACTGCACTAGTTTGCATTTCCACCAACAGAGTAAGAGGATTCCCCTTTCTCTGCATCCTTGCCAACATCTGTTGTTTCCTGTGTTGTTAATTTTAGCCATTCTGACAGATGTGAGGTGATATTTCATTGTGGTTTTGATTTATGTTTCCCTGATGATGAGTGATGTTGAGCATCTTTTCATGTGTCTGTTAGCCATCTGTATGTCTTCTTTGGAAAAAATGTCTACTCATTTCTTCTGCCCATTTCTTAACTGGATTATTTATGTTTGGGGTGTTGATTTTGACAAGTTCTTTATATATTTTGGATAATAACCTTTTATGAGATATCATTTGCAAATATTTTCTCCCATTCCATAGGCTGCTTTTTAATTTTGTTGATTGTTTCCCTCACTGTGCAGAAGATTTTTATCTTGATGAGATCCCAGTGCTTCATTTTTGCTTTTGTTTTCCTTGCCACTGGTGATTTTTTTTTAATTTTTATTTTTTTAAACATTTTATTTATTTGACAGAGAGAGACGCAGAGAGAGAGGGAACACAAGCAGGGGGAGCGGGAGAGGGAGAAGCAGGCTTCCCATGGAGCAGGGAGCCCGATGCGGGGCTCGATCCCAGGACCCTGGGATCATGACCTGAGCCGAAGGCAGACGCTTAACGACTGAGCCACCCAGGCGCCCCAACTGGTGATTTATCTAGTAAGAAGTTGCTATGGCTGAGGCCAAAGAGGTTGCTGCCTGTGCTCTCCTTTAGGATTTTGATGGTTTCCTATCTTGCATTTAGGTCTTTCATCCATTTTAAATTTATTTTTCTGTATGATTTAAGAAAGTGGACCAGTTTCATTCTTCTGCTTGTTGCTATTTAGTTTTCCCAACACCATTTGTTGAAGAGACTGTATTTTTTCCATTGGATATTCTTTCCTGCTTTGTCAAAGATTAGTTGACCATATAGTTGTGGGTCTGTTTCTGGGTTTTCTACTTTGTTCCATTGATCTATGTGTCTGTTTTTGTGCCAGTACCATACTGTCTTGATGACTGCAGTTTTGCAATATAGCCTGAAGTCTGGAATTGTGATGCCTCCATGTTTGCTTTTCTTTTTTCAAGATTGCTTTGGCTATTTGGGGTCTTTTGTGGTTCTGTACAAATTTTAGGATTGTTTGTTATAGCTCTGTGGAAAATGTTGGTATTTTTATAGTGATTGCATTAAATGTGTAGATTGCTTTGGGTAGTATAGACATTTTAACAATGTTTGTTCTTCCCATTCATAAACATGGAATGTTTTTCTGTTTCTTTGTGTCATCTTTAATTTCTTTCATAAGTGTTCTATAGTTTCAGAGTAGAGATCTTTTACCTCTTTGGTTAGGTTTATTCCAAGTTATCTTACGGGTTTTTGTGTAATTGTAAATGTAATCAATTCCTTGATTTCTCTTTCTGCTGCTTCATTACTGCTGTATAGAGATGCAACAGATTTCTGTACATCGATTTTGTATCCTGTGACTTTACTGAGTTCAGGTATAAGTTCTAGAAATTTTTTGGTGGAGTCTTTTTGGTTTTCTACATAGAGTGTTATGTCACCTGTGAAGAATGAAAGATTGACTTCTTCTTGCCAATTTGGGTGCCTTTTATTTATTTTTGTTCTCTGATTGCTAAGGCTATCCAGTTCTATGTTAAAAAACAAAACAAAACAAAACAAAACAAAAAAAACAAAAACAATGGTGAGAGTGGACATCCCTGTCCTATTCCTGACCTTAGAGGAAAAGCACTCAGTTTTTCCCCATTGAGGATGATATTAACTTTGGGTCTTTCATATATGGTCTTTAGAATCTTGAGTTATGTTCCCTCTAACCCTACTTTGTTGGGTGTATTTATCAAGAATGGATTAAAAAAAAGAGAGAGGATGCTGTAGTTTGTCAAATGCTTTATCTGCATCTATTGAGAGGATCATATGGTTCTTATCCTTTCTTTTATTAATGTGGTGTTTTGCATCGATTGATTTGTGAATATTGAACCACCCTTGAAGCCCAGAAATAAATCCCACTTGATCATGGTGAATAATTCTCTGAATCTACTGTTGGATTCAGTTTGCTAGTATTTTATTGAGAATTTGTACAAGCATGTTCATCAGGGATATTGGCCTATAATTCTCCTTTTTAGTGGGGTCTTTGTCTAGTTTTGGAATCAAGATAATGCTAGTGTCATAGAAGGAGTTTGGAAGTTTTCCTTCCATTTCTATTGTTTGGAACAGTTTGAGAAGAGTAGGCATTAACTCTTCTTTAAATGTCTGGTAGAATTCCCCTGGGAAGCCATCTGGCCCTGGACTTTTGTTTGTTGGGGTATTTTTTATTACTGATCCAATTTCTTTCCTATTTATGGGTCTGTTCAAATTTTCTATTTCTTCCTGTTTCAGTTTCAGTAGTTTTATGTTCTAAGAATTTATCCATTTCTTCCAGATTGCCCAATTTGTTGGCATATAATTGTTGATAATATTCTTTCATAAATGTATTTCTGTGCTGTTAGTTCTGATTTCTCCTCTTTCATTTGTGATTTTAATTATGTGGGTCCTTTCCCTTTTTGATAAGTCCAGGTAGGGGTTTATCAATTTTATTAATTCTTTCAAAGAACCAGGTCCTAATTTCATTTATCTATTTTACTGTTTTGTTTGTTTGTCTGTTTCTATATCATTTGTTGCTGCTCTAATCTTTATTATTTCCCTTCTTCTGCTCGGTTTAGGCTTTATTTGCTCTTCATTTTCTAACTCCTTTAGGTATAAAGTTAGGTTGTATATTTGAGATTTTTCTTGCTCTTTGAGGTAGGCCTGCTTTGCTATATAATTGCTTCTAATGACTGCTTTTGCTGCCTCCCAAAGCTTTTGAACTGTTATGTTTTCACTTTCATTTGTTTCTCTCTCTCTCTCTCTCTCTCTCTCTATATATATATATGAATATATCTATTCTATATAGAATATATATAATATATATATATAATTTCTTATTTGATTTCCTGATTGACCCATTCATTCTTTAGTAGGATGTTTTTAACCTCCACGTATTTGTGGTCTTTCCAATTTTTTTTCTTGTGGTTGACTGCAAGTTTCATAGTGTGGTGGTCTGAAAATATGATCTCAGTCTTTGTGTAATTCATGAGTGCTGATTTGTGACCCAGTATGTGATCTATTCTGGAGAATGGTCCATGTGCACTTAAAAAAAAAAAAATGTGTATTCTGCTGCTTTAGAATGAAATGAAATGTTCTGAATATATCTGTTAAGTCCATCTGATCCAATGTGTCATTAAGGGCCATTGTTTCCTTTTCTGCTTAGATTTTCTGTTTGGATGATCTGTCTATTGGTGTAAGTGGGAATTTAAAGTCCCCTACTATTATTGTATTATTACCAATGAGTTCCTTTATGTTTATTATTAATTGTTTTATGTATCTGGGTGCTCCCAAGTTGGGGGCATAAATATTTACAATTGTTAGATCTTCTTTCTGGACAGACCCCTTTATTATAACGTAGTGCCCTTCTTCATCTCTTGTTACAGTCTTTATTTTAAAATCTAGTCTGTCTAATATAATTATGGCTACTCCAGATTTCTTTTGACATCCATAGCATGATAAATGTTTCTCCATCCCCTCAGCTTCAATTTACAAGTGTCTTTAGGTTTAAAATGAGCCTCTTGTAGGCAGCATATATGGGTCTTGTTGTTTTGTTGTTGTTTTGTTTTATTTTTATCCATTCTGACATCTTATGTATTTTGATTGATCAGTTAGTCCATTTACATTCAGAGTGATTATTGATACCTATGAATTTAGTGCCATTGTGTTACCTGTTAAGTCACTGTTTCTGGAGATTTTCTCTGCTCCTTTCTAGTCTTTGTTGCTTTTGGTTTTCTTTCCTGCTGTAAGAGTCCCCTTTACTACATCTTGCAGGGCTGGTTTAGAGTTCACAAACTCCTTTATTTTTTCTTTGTCTGGGATACTCCTTATCTCTCCTTCTATTCTGAATAATATCCTTGCTGCATAGGTTATTCTGGCTGCATATTTTTCCCATTCAGCATGTTGAATATATGTCATGCCACTTTCTTGTGGCCTGCTAAGTTTCTATGTAAAGATCTGCTGCTAATCTTATTTGTCTTCTCTTGTAAGTTAGGGATTTCTTGCTGCTTTTAGGATTTTTTCCTTATCTCTACATTTTGCAAATTTTACTATGATATGTCTTGGTGTTGGCTTTCTTTTGTTGATTTTGATGGGAGTTCCCTGTGCTCCTGAATTTGGATGTCAGTTTCCTTCCCCAGATTAGGGAAGTTTTTGGCTACAATTTCCTCCCATAAACCTTCTGCACACTTTCCCTATCTTCTTCTGGGACCCCTATGATATGAATGTTATTACAATTTATAGGCTTCCTGAGTTCCCTAAGTCTACATTAGTAATCCAATATTTTTCTTTCCCTCTTCTTTTCAGCTTCATTATTTTCCATAATCTTATCTTCCATATCACTTATTTGTTCCTCTGCTTCTTCCATATCTGTAGTCATTACATCAAGTCAGTTTTGCATCTCAGTTATAGCATTTTTTTTTTTTTAATTTTGGCCTGACTAATTTTTACAACTTTTATCTCTGTGGTAAGTGACTCCCTGGTGTCTTCTGTGCTTTTCTCAAGCCTAGCTAGTATCCTTATGATTGTTTTGTTGTTATTGTTGTTGTTTCCCAGTGCAAAAAGGTGATTTTATTAAAGCATGGGGACAGGACCTGTGGGCAGAAAGAGCTGCCCTTATGATGGTTGTTTTAAATTCTGGATCAGGCATATTACTTATATCTGTTTCAATTAGATCCCTGGCCATGATCCCTTTATTTGTTCTTCTTTTGGGATGAATTCCTCCATCGTGGTATTTTGTCTATGTCTCTGTCTTCTTCTGTATGTTTGGAAAGCCTGTTATGTTTCCTGCTCCTAAGAGTTATAGCTTTATTAAGAAGAGGTCACATACTGTCCAGGGCCTGGCACTTCACAAAGTGTCTCTGTGTGCATTCTGCTGCTGTGTTTTGGCTGCTCTTTCCCTCAGGTCAGTCCCCTGCAGAGTTTCTCCTTGCCTATGGTGAAGAGTGGCCCCTGTCTGGAATGTGGTGATTTTTACAAAGGTATGCTCTGGTCTGCGTGTTAAAAGAGGCCTGATGCTATTTCCACTGGAGCTGAAGCTTTGTAACATTCTATGATCAGTAGACGGGCATGCAGGGGTTTATGCAGGTCTTCTAGGGGAGGGGCCTGTTGCTGTGGTTCTAAGGTACCTTTGCCCTAGTAAAGAAGCACCTGCAGAGTGCAAGAGGGTGAGATTTGGTGTACATGGATCAGGCCTCCACTGTGGGCTCTGTGCTGCTAACTGAATTCAGTCTATCTGATGGGTTGGAGGGAGAATGATGCTAGACCTCTCCCTTATCCCCAGAGAAGACAGGTTGCACTGCTTTCTGGGAAGCCCTCACCAAAGAGGAAACAATCTCTCCTCATGTGTTCCTGACATCACTCAGATCCCTGCTTTCACCCTGTTTCCAGGCCTTCTGCCCACCTGGCAGTGCAGTGCACCTTTGTTTTATTCTAGGCAGTCTGGCTGAGTTTCAAAATTCCAAACTCTGGGGACTCATTATGGTGTGGACTTGTACTGGTACTCTGGAGGAGGGTCTCCCCGCTCTGGGGCCAGTGCACTTTTGTCCCACAAGGCAGTTACACAAATGTGCAGGAGCTTGGAGTTAAGAGTAAAGCACGGCAAAAAGCTGGTGTCCAGGTTAGGTGCCCTCAGTAAGTGTCTCTGCCTCTAATGTAAGGAGTGGGGGATCACAATGGTACTCACCAGCTCTTTTGACCCCTAAGAGGCAATGCTACGTCTCCCAGATGCACTCCAAGAAGGGAGAACTGTTCTCCCAGTGCATATCAGGGGATCCACAGATCATGCTTTCCACTCCCAGGTCTCTGCCCTCCTTCTCTATAGGAGCACTGCAGCCCCTGTCAGGCTTAACACCAGCTATGGTGTGGACCTCTAAAACTCCAGTCTTTCAGCTCTGCTAGTTGTAAAATCTCACAATAAATAGTCCCTCTCCTTTGCCTAGTCAATGGCTTTGAGGAAGTGCTTTCCTTGTGTGACCCTGTGTGCTGTGTGCTCTCTTGCGCTCTCTCTCTCCTCTCTTTCTCTCACCTCTTTCCATGATCAGGGCTCCCTCCCCTCTGCAGCACCCATGATCCTTTTCTCCCCCAAATCACATCTCTCCACCTCCTACCTTCCATGATGTGGATTCCTCTCTCCTTCTAGTTGTACAGTTTGTTCTCTCAGATCAATTTCTTGGGTGTTCAGAATGATTTTGGTATTTATCTAGCTGTGTTGGAAGGACGAGGCAAGTATAGGGTGCTCCTACCTTTCTGCCATCTTGGCTGCCCCCATCAAAAGCCAATTTAAATTGAATAGTAATTACTACAATATTTGCATAGTGAGAATTTTATAATTCAAAGATCTCTGTTAATTCTTCATAAGAATTTAAATAATGAGGAAATAGAAGACTATAATACTTTATTTTAATGAATACATTAATAGATAATCTCAGTGGATTTTATATTATAAATATATAGAATTTGATTTATTATTTGATTACCAAAAATTTCAAAAAGTTGAGCATCTTTTGATTCTACTTTGCTTTTTGAAAATAATCAATTTCAGCTATTGTCATAATAACCTGTTTGACAACACATTTTTTAACAAGGAGAGATTGACAAATGAAACATTTTAAAAGGACAAAAATGTTAAGATAATTTTATGACCTCATTTGTGCAAACCAAAGTTTGTAAGTGGCCTCTGCAAGCTTGAATGTAATTTTGTACATTAAATATAACACAGTAATGGAATTTTTGAAATATCTACTTTGTTTTTAAATACTGCTATTGCTGTGTCAGAAATTTTATTTTATTATTTTATTTTATTTATGTGTGTGTGTCAGAAATTTTTAAATGTTGTTTCCAATGCCATTTGCCTTTATTGTTTTATACTTTTTCTAATTAATTTTAACTTAATTCTTATTTAAAATATGTAGCCTTGTTTAAAGTCATATTCATTTTTATATCTACTTTTTATTGATTTTGAATATTTCACATGTTGACAGCATATAATCAAATGATGCTATTCATTTGGAATTTACTGAGCCTGATTTGTAGTCTCTTTCATATACAATTTTTCAAAACATCACATTAGGTCTGAAAAAAATTATTTTCTTCTGTGTAAAATTCTTCCTTATAAAATTCAAACTCAATCATTCATGCATTAAAAAACATGAATTGTATTGAGATTTGAGATGTAGTAAACTTCCAACTACATTTTCCTTTTACCTAGTTTTCCTTATTTTAAAATTTATTCTATCAGTTGTTTCTTCATAAATATTTGAATTTCTATTGTTTTGCATATATTCATTATTATACTATCTGTGTAGTATCTATATTATCTCTCTGTAGCTTATGTTTTTTTTATTGTTATGTTAAGCTTATGTTGTTTTTCATCTTAAATTTGAGTTTGTCTGACAGAAAAGATGTTACCAATGGGATTCATTGGCACCCAGTTGTCTTTTGTAGTTGGCCTTCCTACTTTCAGCATTTCTATGCCTTAATTCTTAATTATGTTTCTTGTACACAACAGTACTTAATATTAAAATCCAGTCTGAAAAATCTGTTCTTTATTAGTGAATTTGACCCATTTTTTATTTTTACTATTGTTATTGTCATATTGGGACTCATTTCTTGTAAATAAGAAATAAGTATTCTCTTATATATACTCTTTTTCTTTCTTCTCTCTTGCCTTTAAGGTGAAAGATCAAAGATATTTTTTCTGCTTCTCTCAAATTATGTAAGTGTGTATATTATAAAAAAATCACTGAGATTATCTGATTATCCACTGAGAAAATAATTTTTTTCTCCTGATTAATCTTCCACATACTTGTTTATAATGTAAAATTTCTACTAACCATCTTGCAATAAAATTAATGTTATTTGTGGTTTTAACATTTTTATTTGTAAAATTAAGTAATGGAATATTTCCATATTAATCTTTGTACTATCCCATAATTTGCCTAATATTCTGGAATAGAATTCACACAAAATTATTTTTAAATAAAATTTTATTAAAGATAAATTAACTTAGATTTATTCCTTAGAGGGATATATAAGTAATTTTAAAATATAACTCTTTATTTATTTATTTTTATTTATTCATTTGACAGAGAGAGACACAGCAGGAGAGGGAACACAAGCAGTGGGGAGTGGGAGAGGGAGAAGCAGTCTTCCTGCCGAGCAGGGAGCCCTATGCGGGGCTCAATCCCAGGACCCTGGGACCATGACCTGAGCTGAAGGCAGATGCTTAATGACTGAGCCACCCAGGTGCCCTAAAATATAACTTTTTAGAGTCAAATGTTAATAGGGAGAAATCATATTAAGCATTGCCAGAGAGTATTATTTTATATTGATGAAATAAATAATGAATTCTACAGTGGATAAGGATAGATTTTTTTTTTTCAAGATTTTTATTTATTTATTTGTCAGAGAGAGAGCACAAGCAGGGGGAGCTGCAGAGGGAGAGGGAGAAGCAGGCTTCTCACTGAACAAGGAACCTGATGCAGGACTCGATCCCAGGACCCTGGGATCATGACCTGAGCCGAAGGCAGACGCCTAATGACTGAGCCACCCAGGTGCCCCAAGGATAGATTTTATGTTCAGGATTTTAATAGTTTTCTTCTGGACGTAGTTGCCCAAACTATTGCAAAGCATAATGTGTTGCCTAAGCCAGTGATAAGTCTTTGAATCTAACGTATATCATTGCATGATTAATATTGGAAAGTATTTCAACTTTATCCTAGGAGGGAAAGGTTAAATAAATAACTGTTAGTATCATTCTTAACCCTGAGATTTTGTGACTCTAAGTGCTATGCCTAGCCCTCCTTTTAAAAATAAAAGTAGTTATGCAGGTTATCCCATAAAAATACAAATGCTTGTACCTATGGAAATCAATTCATGTTAAAAAAATCAGTGCTTAAATATGAATTACAATAATAATTGACAATGATTACCTTGATACAACAAATGAATTCTCTTTCTCTATGTATGAAAAGTTTTACATCGTATTTTTTATAGCCTGAGAATTCCTCAAATATTTGTTGGTGGATCATAAGAATGCTTGTTTTAGTAGGTTGTGATATGGATAGGTGGAAGGATAGAATCCTTACATTTAAATTACAAACAGAATTTTTGTTACTTTCTCTTTGAAAATGTGCAAATAGAAATCTGCAGTTTTAGTAAATGAGAAGTAAGGATTCTTTTTTTTTTTTTTTATCTTTTGGGTAGTATTTTTTTTTATTCTTATGTTAATCCCCATACATTACATCAATCATTAGTTTTAGATGTAGTGTTCCATGATTCATTGTTTGTACATAACCCCCAGTGCTCCATGCAGAATGTGCCCTCCTCAATACCCATCACCAGACTAACCCATCCTCCCACCCCCCTCCCCTCTAGAACCCTCAGTTTGTTTTTCAGACAATCTCTCGTGGTTCGTCTACCCCTCCGATTTCCCCCCCTTCATTCTTCCCCTCCTGCTACCTTCTTCTTCTTCTTCTTTTTTTTTTTTCTTAACATATATTGCATTATTTGTTTCAGAGGTACAGATCTGAGATTCAACAGTCTTGCACAATTCACAGCGCTTACCAGAGCACATACCCTCCCCAGTGTCTATCACCCAGTCACCCCATCCCTCCCACCCCACCCCCCACTCCAGCAACCCTCAGTTTGTTTCCTGAGATTAAGGATTCCTCATATCAGTGAGGTCATATGATACATGTCTTTCTCTGTTTGACTTATTTCGCTCAACATAATACCCTCCAGTTCCATTGAGAAGTAAGGATTCTAACACAACTTACATGTGCTGTGTTCTCAGAAATCCAACACCGTATTAGTAAGCATGCATCCCCATAATAGCTATTTTGTTATAACAAAAGGTTCTGTCATATTTATGTTTTACATTTGCTTTGTAGAGATGGGCAAATGTTAACTGTATCTGCTATTCCACTCATTCACACATGAATTTTAAAAATCATAAAATTATTTTTCTCAATTGTTGATTCATGTTAATTTATTAAATTTTGCTTGTGTTCTTGTTTTTTAGTAGTGTGGTAGAAATGTTGCTTATACATTTTTATTATGTTCAAATTATATCTTTATCATTAGAAATAGATTAGAAAAGCAGCATGCAAATTCAGAGCTAAGGTTTTCATTAATATTGCTCTTAAATGAAGAAAAAAGGTGATACAATTATTTTATTATGTGCTTTAATTCCTACTCACAGTTCCTAGAAGTGAATTAATTTTGGCATTAAGCAATAATGTAAACCTTATAAATTTGAGAACTGCTCTAAAATAGTTGCTCATTACCTAAATTCAAATTTTCACTTCTTGTATTCTTGTTCTTTATTCTTTTTTTTTTTTTCTTTCACACTGGAGGGATGCAAAGCATGAAATTAATTATTTTCAAATTTAATTTACTTCTCATTTGGCTTTCTCTAATCTTAATCCTATTGAATCAGTACTTTTCTTTGCAGCCATGAGTGCTCTGACAATTTTTTGCTTACGTACATTTTTTTAAAAGTTTGAATCAGGCATATGCAGATGGAATGTTAGAATCCCATAAAATGATTTTATGTTCTGCCTAAAGAGCTCATTAACATTGACTAGCTTACAATTTATTCAATGGTTTTAATTTGTTTATTCATTTGACCTTAAAGCTGTTTGTTTTCTTACTCATTTGTTTAATTCTCTGGGCCTTTATTTCTTCATTGTGCCTCTTCATTCATCACAGGCCTTTCCTTGATTTAGCAGCTCACAACATTCATAAAAACTATAGTTGTTCACAGAACATCTAATGTTGGAGAGATTCATTATGTTGACATTTTATAGTCTTTCCAATTATACTTTCTTCACTGGTTGTCCTCAAGTATCCTATTTATCTTTGTAAGTACTTTCCTTAACTTTACAGAAGCTTTTCATCAGAAATTCATTTTTAGGCTTTATTAAAATCAGGCATGTACAATACATCCCATTCTCAAAGTGTGTAGTAATAATTTTTTTCTCTCTTATTGCTTATACCATTTAGCAAAATTAAGAAAGGGAAATGGTTTTGTTTAATATCTCATCGCAAATAAGCTTCAGCACTTTAGTTTAAAAATATCTATATCAAGGGCGCCTGGGTGGCTCAGTTGGTTAAGTGACTGCCTTCGGCTCAGGTCATGATCCCGGAGTCCCTGGATCGAGTCCCACATCAGGCTCCCTGCTCGGCAGGGAGTCTGCTTCTCCCTCTGGCCCTCCCCCCTCTCATGTGCTCTCTCTCATTCTCTCTCACACAAATAAATAAATAAAATCTTTAAAAAAAAATCTATATCAAATGCAATGGGGAAGTGTCCTGGGTATGCTCAGGTATACTCAAATGTATCAATCACTAAGTCATTCCATTTCCCTATGTTAGAAGTGAATAAATTGTCTGAGAGAGGACAGGCATAGGTTTAGAAAATAACATTTGTCCTCATATAAACCAGAAGTAGAGAAAATATGTTCTTCAATTATTGCTCCCCAACTTTCCATTCTTGTAAGCCACTGGGCTTTGGGATTAAACCTATGGTTGAATAAACACATGGTTAACCCAGTTAGGGGTAAAAATGGCTAGCAGGAAGGCAGATCTGGGTCAGTATTTGTGAGAACATCTCTCCTATATTGAGCCACTGCACTTTTGTGTACCTTCCTGGGACAATGTGAGACAGCCTGGATATTTGCCCCTAAAACTTTCTGAAATATAACAACAGTACAGTGATCAAATTAACTCAATGTCTTTCCAGGGCTGAAAACTCACTTTCTGTTCTACTTCCCAAATTATGTCCAGGTATTTTTTTTTTTCTTTCATGAAAGCTCAACAGAGATTCTGCAATAATGGAGATACCATGGTAGTCTAAAAACCAGATGAAAAATGCTAATCCAATGATAAAAATGTCAGTAAATAGATATGGTTTATTTGAATATATATATGGCTATAATATCATATACCATAGTGAAATTAAATTCTTTTTTTTTTAAAGATTTTATTTATTTATTTGAGAGAGAGAGAATGAGAGACAGAGAGCATGAGAGGGAGGAGGGTCAGAGGGAGAAGCAGACTCCCTGCCGAGCAGGGAGCCCGATGCGGGACTCGATCCCGGGACTCCAGGGTCATGACCTGAGCCGAAGGCAGTCGCTCAACCAACTGAGCCACCCAGGCGCCCCGTGAAATTAAATTCTAAATGTTAACTCCTCTTTAAAGTTAAGTCACAAAACATAGGAAGAATCCAAAATCAATTTCTCTTGCTTCTATGAGTTCCTATTCCCACCCCACAAAAACAAAAAACACAAAACAAAAAACAAGAAAATCCACAACCCATCTTCTCCATCTTTGCTCCATCTCAGATCTGTGAGTTCTCAATGCCTATGTAGAATCTGGCCTTTTCAGTATCCATACAGAGGGCTTACTCTCACAGAGATATGAATATTTCCTCCAGGAGCTCAGAAAGTGTTTTATACATCAGTCTCTGATGTATCTCACTTTTAAAGTATCAAAAGAATTAGTAGGTCATGAAAGAGTGTTACTATCCTGGGTTTATATCTTCCACATCTGGCAGTCCACAGGGTACACAGTATCTAATCCAGTTATCCCAAATACAGTTGTGTTCCCAGGAACTAGCACTTAACATTGCCTTAAGGCTTTAGAGTAAAATCACCTGAACATGATGGGGTCAGAGAAAAACAAGAAAATCTTGGTTTCGGTTTACCAAATTAATAGTCAGTGGATACACACTGTCTTGAATCCACAGTCAGTGGATTTTAAATTCGGTTGGGAGAAATTCCTAACATAAAATTAATATTCATATGATACATGTATATTACCCCTGGGGTAATTCCACCTATACTTAATCCTGTAATTCCCATTTCCCTTTGAGCCCTATTTCTAACATGACTGTACTTGAATTGCTTGTGAATTCGATAAAGTGACATAGCATTGCTCCTATTTCTGACCAAGTTGTTTAGTCCTGTGAAGCAGTGGAATTCCTTAGGACTAAGGAACCTGACTTAGGAAAGATTTCTCTGTCATTTATACCTGAGCATTCAAGAGTCACCTTCAGGCCGTGCACTGGGAGATGGCATTTTAGCATATCGGAAGCCACCATAAAACTCAAGATCAGTTGTTGAGGGTCCCTACATGGAGGATGCTACTCATGGCTGGTGATCTTGATCTTCTTAGCACTACGTTTACAACTGAGACATCAGCAGTATACATGATCATATCAGAACTCAGCTGACTCGTGATTGAAAAGCAGTTAACAATGTTCAGCAGCCAGAACCCACTCCCAATACATATAAGGCCCTTTGTGTTTTGGAATCAGGGGTCTACCTCTGACATGCATGCTTGAGAGAAGTTGTGCTTTTTTTGCCAGACTGCAGGAAGCTATATTCTGAAGTTGGCCACACCTACTAAAATCTCTTCAGACCCGTGACTTTGCTTGCCCGTATCTACTATGCACCAGAAATGGGTAAAGCCACTAATATGGACCCTGTAATCAAATTCCTCCCTTAAATTGACTGGTGACTACATCTTGGTGGCCTGCTACAATCTGTTGAGATCACATATTCTTTGTGACTCTGCTTATGTGCTCTCTCATGGTCCTTGCTGAAATGCAGGATGCAAAGGTCTCTGCTTAGGTAACTAGCCTCTACAGAGAGAGAGCGTAGGCTGAGCCATCATCTGCTGTAGTCCTTCGCTAAAGTCCAAATAGCTAGTGGCTGGCTTGAAATTTCATGTGCAGTCCACAGATACTAAAAAACTAAACATAAACCCATCAAATCGTATGCTTACATAGGTGACTTTTACTGTATATAAACAGAACCTTAATTTTTAAAAAATGATGGATCAAAACAAACAAGAAACAATCTATAGAGACAAACAGACCAGTAGTTGCCAGGGGCTAGGAGTGGAGGACAGGATTGATTACAAAGGGACATGAGAGAACTATTTAGGGTTAGTGAAAATGTTATACATCTTGATTATGTTGGCATCTCAGGATTATACACATTTTAAGGAATTCATGGAACTCTAAACTTAAACAATTAAATTCGCTGTATGTAAGTTATACATCAATCAAATTAAAAACAACAATAAAAGCTGAACCATTATAAAACTCTAACCCCAACCCCCAAAACAAAACAAAAACAAACAAAAACAAAAAACAAACAAACAAAAAACAACTATCCAATGCACTTAAGTCTAAGCTCTACTGTACACAGCTTGGAACAACAAAAATCTGCCCATGGGTAATTTTTGCTCTTCAGAAGTGTGCTCTTCCATTTTGTTTATCAATTTTCCCAGCTTTTGTACAAACGGTTGGAGTGACAGAGAGGATCCAAATTAATAGGGCCTCTATTTCCTGTATATAGTTTTAATAATTCAAGGAATGGTGCAAAGGAGTGGCTAATGAATACTTTTAATAATACGAAGACCTTTATTTACAAGAAGATCCAATTTGGAGGACATGCTTTGAAATAGTCCAGCAGGTAATCTTTACTCCTAACAGTAAAGGAGTAAAGGCAGATTTTTTCCTAATATATTTGGTTTGAAATCCTGGGTTGAACCTGTACTTTGACCTTTTGTTTTTCAGCTGTCCTCCTCCACTATTGAGGAATTAAGGAAACAGTGAAACTTCTGTTCATTTTCTTCTTTAGCCATCAGTGCAGTTGTCTTTTAAGATCAGTAGTTTCTTTTGCAGACTCTTTACAATCCTTGAGCTTCTTTGAGAATGTCCGGATCTGTGCACTACCCTTTTCTTTTCTCTTTTTCTTTTTCACTACATTAGGCTCAATAAGTGCTTTTCGTCCTGCTCACTTTGAGAATCCTCGCCCAAGTACTGTGCCTTTTAGCATCCCAGCACTCCATGCTGTGAACTACTCTTGCTGTAAACATGTATGGGAGCTGCGCACTGTGTTTAGGAATGTGATAAGCTATGTCTAAATCAGCTGTCTCAAACACAAGTCAAGCCTTCAGTGTCCCTTTACCTCTCTCCACACAGTGCTTCTGTTTTTATAAAAGCATATTAGATAGAAGTCCCAACTCAAGTGCTTCTTAAACATTCATACAGCTTATCATGTGGGTATCTACTTACGTCACTTCATGCATTTTCACTTCTGTAAATTTTATTACTGCTGTTTGTTCCCTCTGCCTGAATACACTATATCACTAAGAATTCAACCCGAGAAGCACAACTGCTAGGAGACAGACACATACATACTTGGGTTTGTCATTGGACTTGACCTTCACAAACCTAGGAGCTATTTAAACTGGTAAGCATTTTCTCTAAGGCTGCTATCTTTGCTTCTGAGACTGTACCATGAAATTGACCAAGATGGCCTTAAAATTCCCCTTAGGTTTACTAAACTTTAGATAGGTTTCTTTCAGACTATAGGCCCCTGATCTCCCTTTTTATTTCCTTTCTTTTTTTTAATTTCTTTTTTCTCTTCTCTTCTCTTCCTCTCTTCTCTTCTCATCTCTTCTCTTCCCTTTTCCTTCCTTCCTTCCTTCCTTATTTCCCTCCCTCCCTCCTTCCTTCCCTCTTTCCCTCCCTCCCTCCCTTCTTCATTCCTTCATTCCTTCCCTCCCTCCCTCCTCTCTCCCTCCTTCCTCCCTTCTTCCTTCCTTCCTTCCTTCCTTCCTTCCTTAGTTCTGTTCCTTCCTTTCTTGAACATTTATTTTAGAAAACTTGTATTCCTAAATTCTTTATGTCCTTTGAGACATAAAGTCCACAGGAGAAGCTGTCAGGAAGGAATGGGTATAAAGTGGGGGACAGCAAGATGAAGCTGGAACCCACAAGCTTGAGTTTGATCATCACCAAGACAAATTCTTGCCTCTATCTTGGTGGTATGTGTGTTCTGTCAAAACAGGATCCTTTATCTTGGAGTTAAAAATACACACATAGCCAAGAGATGGAGAAGCTGAAGGAAGATTTAAGGGAAGTTGGAGAACTTGCAGCATGAGCTAGATCATCACACCAACTGCCTGAGTGAGCACATCAGCAACAACATACCTGAGCTACCAATTGCCTGCTACTTCACTTCCAGCATCCCAGTCTCACTCAGGACACTCCCTTGTAGTTTTAGCTAACCTGAAACATGCAGGGAAAGGAATTCCTGGAAATACAGTTTCCCAGTTGACACACTGCAAAGCTACCATACTGTTTCTTTTGCTGTCTGTCAGGAATAAAAATAATCACCCTGTAAGGCTCCTTCCTAATTTAACAACCTCTGTGATACCATTCTTCCCTGGCCCCTCAGAGTCATTCTTTTTCATTATTGTACAAGATCACTTATTCCCTTCTTTGTCCTCCTTTAATACTTTCTTCACAAATTTAACAGATTGCTTATCAAAGTATAGTAAAGATAATTTTGTGTGCAAAGGTATGTATTAAGTATACACGAAATCTGCTTAATCATGAATGTCTAGTGTATAGAATTGTGCTTAGACATATGGAGACACTTTGCTAAACTTTTTTTGAATAATGTAATATAATGTAAATAAAAATATAAATATATAAATGAATTAACAGTACAATCATTACTAATTATTCCTCTATTCCAACTTATTTTTACCAAGACTGTTCTTTGATAATTGCCATATATATATGGCATACATATGCATATATATATGCATATTTAGAACAGTTCTTCACAACAAAATTTAACACACTCCTTGTAATCTCAGTCAGTATTTGTCCTGCTTCCTACAAATCTACATAGTATTGATTAAACATTTTTAACTTGCATTTCTTTTTTTTTTTTTTTTTACATCACCTTCTCACTCTGAACTTCTTCAAGTTCCTTCCATCTTAAAAGAAAATGAAATCTTTAGTATTATCCTCCAACCAATAATTATTTGGTCTGTTTCTTTAATTTTACTATGAAACTTGTGGGAATTGTGGATAATGATGTGTTTCACATCTTTCCCTGTGATTTTTCAGTTTGGGTACAGTTAAGATTTCCTCTACCCTTTGATAATTTTACTAATCTTCAAAATATTTTGGATGCAAACAACAAAAAGACTGGTTAAGAGTAATTAAAAACAAATACAGTTTATTTTTCTTACACAATTTGTAGTCCATATGCAGTCAGGGCAGTGACCCAACGATGACCAAGAGGACCAGGCTCCTACCCCATTGATGTACTTCCATCTTTAAAAGGTGGTTTTGTCCTCACATTTGAAGTATGATGGTGCACCATCAAAATCCTGTTTATGTCTAGGAACGTGAGACAAACCAAGAGTCAAAAGAAACCACAGGCCAAACTATCTAAACAACCTTCGCATTTGTTTATGGTGATGTCTCTGCTGTCAGTATAGTATTCATACATTTTAAAATTGTCTATCATGTGTCTTTGGCAAATCTTAAATCTCTTATATCGCTGACATCCTGCAGCCTGACTTTAAATTTTCGAAGTATGCAGTGTGTTGAGGTGGCACCATCAACCAAGCCAAAAGTGAAACTACCTTTCACCGGGCTCACTTTTTAGCTTGGGCAGCATCCAGGCCCTCAGGGGCTCTGCCTTCCATCGGAGCTCTCTGTTGGCTTGGGGCAAATGCATATAAATGTGCAGTTGCATGGAAAAGGCTGCTAGGTAGCCCTTTAGGGCACACACATAATCACAGTGGCAGGTGGTGTGAGTCAGATATGAAATCCAGTTTATCCTACTAGGCTGTGGTTTGTCCAGTTGTTTTCTTGCTCTTTGACAATTGAAATTCTTTTCCTGACCCCTGCCTGGCTGGCTCATAACATTAGGCCCACACCATACACAAAAGCAGAGATCATACAGATTTCTTAACCAACTCCCACATTGTGTATATTCTAATAACTACAATAAATCTCTTAATCTATATCACTTGTGGTGGTTCTCCTTGTATGAACCGTGGTAGATTTCTTATTTCTAATTCATTCATTCATTCATGCTACTTGGCACTTGATGTACTTTTCAATTGTTATGTGTCAAGTATTTATTCAGTTCTGGAATATTTCTGTCATTATTTTATAAAAATATTGTTTCCCAAATATCCCATCTATTTATAGATTCTTCTCAAAATCTTGTGATATAAACTCTCCATTTCTTCTCCATGCTTGTTAATATTTTTTTATATTTTTATTCCTATTGCTTTGGATAGCATTATGATATAATTTCTCACAACTATCAATAAATTTATCTCTCTACTATTCTCATATTAGATTTTATCCCATATATTGACTTTATTTTTTCTATTTATTTACCATTTTATATTATTTAATAGGGTTCTTTTTAAAAAAAAAATTGTGTTCTCATTTGCTCTTTTTAGCTCATAGTTCTTAATTTTTCCAATATTTACAGTGTATCTTTTATGAAATTAAAGATCTCCAACAGACTTTTTAAAACATAATTTAGACTGCTATATTTTTTACATTTCATTAAAAAAATAATGTTTTATTTTGTCAGTGCTTTCTTTGAGCATGTATTGTTTTCAAAAGTGTGAAATTCTTTGATTCTCTTTCATCTTTACTTGATAGATTTAGTTATATTTTTCTCTCTGCCATCCTGTTCGGTCTGATTGTCCATTGGTTTCTTCTATTTCGGACTACCAAGTCAGAAGGTGATCTTATATTAGTGGCACTGTCTTCTTATCTCAGCAAATTATTGAGATATTTCATATTTAATCATTAGGCACTGAATAAGATGGCAGCTCAGTTCAATTCTTTGCTGTGAGTGGAAGCCTATTTCCTGTCACTTACCTAGGTACAAATCCTTATCAAATCCATAGTGGAGGCATTAGTCAAGGGGTATTGATTTTTTTTTTTAAAGATTTTATTTATTTATTTGAGACAGAGAGAATGAGAGACAGAGAGCATGAGAGGGAGGAGGGTCAGAGGGAGAAGCAGACTCCCTGCTGAGCAGGGAGCCCGATGCGGGACTCGATCCCGGGACTCCAGGATCATGACCTGAGCCGAAGGCAGTCACTTAACCAACTGAGCCACCCAGGCGCCCCAAGGGGTATTGATTTTGAGCTGCATTCTGTGGTCTAGGGTCCATCATGCTATTCTTCCATTTCAAACCATGAACCTGGTTCCAGTTGATTAACTTACATACATTAGTCTCCCTATTAACCTGTAGGGGCTAAATATTTGACCACCTTCATATGGACAGCCTTTCTTAAGATTATATTTTGTTATTGATCCATAGGTATATTAATTTTAGTTTAATTTAGGTAAGTCTATTTAAATGTCTCTGTTAAACTAATTTATTACTGGTATATTTTTGATGCAGACTTGGAGGAGATTAAATCACGAAGATACAATTCCATTGTAAGTAGCTTAAAAGCCTTACATATGTTTTCTACCAGAGTTGGAAAACTTTTTCTGTTAAAAGCCAGACTTTAAATATTTTTGGTTTTGCAGGTCACATACAGTCTGTCATGTATTCCTTTTTCTGCAAAAAGGTTTTAAACTGTAAAATCCATTCTTATGGAATATAGGCTATATGCAAAGTAAGAAGACAATTTTATGCTATTACATGGATAAATTTAGGAGTGTTGGGACTGAGATGGTGTGTTGACATAGCAAACAAGTGTATATAGTATAATCTTTAACTGGAAAGGTCAGAGTTACATTATGCATAATCCTGGTTTTCCCAACCCTCATTTGCTTTTTTGCTTACTGTTAATTTACATATAAATCAATAGTTTCATTTTTTTCCAGGGACTATTAGACACAAACTAGGCATATGATGATGGGCAATCCATAGTGTATATAGATATGTGAGAGTTGAGTAAGACAAGTATTGTAAATCAAATAAATGATCAAGAGTTGAACAAATTCATGCTGAGAAGAAGTGAGTTTGAGGGGAAACTTCTAAAAATAATAAGCATTCATTGGTTATATCAAAGTACTTCTAAGGAAAAGGGTGCCTTGCTTAGGGTCTATGTAAGAGTAAGAAACCTTAATATAAACATTTGAGATTAGACTTTTTGTTATTTCTCTCAAAAAGTAGCAGCAAAATCAATATGATCAGCAACTCTCTGAGTAGAAAACTATCACTGGAAGAAGACATTAAGCTATATAATATGTAATTTGCAAACTGTAAAGACACAAATAAAAGCCTGCTTTTGCTGATTTGTTATATTATGTCTCAGAGTATGCAGTGTTCAATAGACTGGGATAGGGAGGTGACAGGAATTTATTTTAGTCAAAATATTGAACTTCCATTAAGGCAAAAGTAATTTTAATTATTTTAATGAACATATGTTCTGTACCTCCTGGAGAGTTAAATAAGAAAATTAAGAACCTCTATTAGGAAAGTTGGAAGCATTATAAACACTTAATTTATAAAAGTAGACACACAAATATTCTAGAAACATTAGAAAAATATTTAACCATGGTATCATTTTGAATTTTTAAATTTCTAAATATGTCATGTAGATTTCTATCAAATTTACAATAATAATCAATGGTCACAATTATTAAAAGTGACAATAGCCAGGGATGCCAGGGTGGCTCACTCAGTTAAGCATCTGACTTTGGCTCAGGTCATGAACTCAGGGTCCTGGGATTGAGCTCCCTGCTGGGCTCCCTGCTTGGCAGGGGGTCTGCTTCTGCCACTCCCTCTGTCTTTCCCCCTCCCCACTCATGCTCTCGCTCATTCTCTCAAATAAATAAATAAAATCTTTAAAAAAAAGTGAGTATAAACAGTTGAGTCAAACACTTCTAAAGCTATTGTCAGAAGTTTAAATTTAATGCATCTTTTCTGGAGAGGAATTTTGGAAAATGCATCAAGAAACTTTAAAAGGACCCCAATTTTTTAAAAAAATATATAATTCCATTTCTAGGATTCTGTTCTTTGATTGTAATAAGGAGTACAAAAGGTAGACAATAATTTGTATGAGGAATAGCCATTACAAAGTTACATATAATAGTCAACAGCAAATAAAAGCAAATAAAATCTCACTAATCTAAATATTAGTGTGATTTAATAATCCTATGTATTAAGTAGACCTTACTCAGCAGAAATAAAGTGTTTAGTCGTCTTTTTAAGCCATAAATGTAGTAATCTCTACTGAAGAAATATCAACTGGTAGAGAAAGTTATGGGTTATGTGTCAGTGTTTGTCTATAAAATATTCTGGTTTTGGATATATGTCCCAACATTTTATAGAATTGTTTCTTGGGATGAACACTGTTATATTTAACTGCTTTCTTTTATATCAGTGCATGCAACTGAAAGTCAGCTATAGATATGGTTATATTTATTAATGAACATCAGCTATAGATATGGATATACTTATTAAAAATGAAAAATGGAAGTATCAGTCAAATGATAACCCCAAAATATACTTTAGAAAACAACATAATTGATTTTATTTATTTATTTACTTATTTATTTTATTTATTTTTTAATATTTTATTTATTTATTTGACAGAGAGACAGCGAGAGCAGGAACACAAGCAGGGGGAATGGGAGAGGGAGAAGCAGGCTTCCCGCTGAGCAGGGAGCCCGATGCGGGGCTCGATCCCAGGACCCTGGGATCATGACCTGAGCCGAAGGCAGACACTTAATGACTGAGCCACCTAGGCGCCCCAACAGAATTGATTTTAATAATACTTTCAAATCTGCCCTTATACATATGTGACTACTTACCATTTTATTATTTTTATTAATAGTAATTATTTTTAATTATGTAAAGAAAATATCGGTTTTTTGGCCAAGATTATTTTCTCTACAATAACTTGTACTACTATGTTTTACTTCACAAATATTTTCAGTTAATGTAGCATCTGTATGTACTCATGCTATTGCATGTATCAAAAATAATTAATTTCCAGATAATAATCTTAATGTTCCACATAACTTTGGATGGGTTAATAGAATGAATATCCTCAAATACAGATTTCTTTTTAATTTATAACATAATAAATGCTACTTTTTGACCTCTTGCTCTTTACAGAACATTTATTGTAGTCCACATGGTGAACACATACAAATGAAATAAAGCTTATTCATTCTTAATGAAACTATAATAAAAAGTGGACAGAAAACTATAAATAAATGTACACATATGTAGCAAACAGACATTAACTAAGTGACAGGTAGGGGACAGTTCATAAAAGATCAGTAAAGAGGTAAATTATGAGTTTGTTCCAATATTCTTTCCCTCAGTTATGCATTCAGTAATAATTTTACTCATATTATTTTGAGGGCACGTTTGGTGATAGGAAAATAGAGATGGCAGAATTTGCTCCTTTGAGATAGAAGATGTAGTAAGGAAAATAATAAAGCTGGTAAACATAAATGTAATACTTTTAAAAAGACAAACTAGATATATTAAATCTGTAAAAATAGTTTAATAAAATTCAAGATGCAAGGAAATTCATTGTGTGTGTGATCAGGACATGCTGGTTGGAGGTATTGCCATGTAAATTGATTTTTGAATGATATATAGAATTTGAGCATGTAATATTAGGATAAAGAACATTTCAAATAATGATATAAATGTTTTTATAGGACATAAAGAAATGTAGTATGAATAGAAAATGCTTGAAGGGTAGTGTGTCAGGAAACCTAAGAGACATCTATCTGGTTTAGGTAGGTAGAGACATCAGGTTTTCAGCTACCAAAGACTAGAAAAATAGCTGAAAGGAATCTCTCCTAAGAATTCCAGACTTTCAGTTATCTAAGGCAGGAGGTTGGACAGGGAAGTCTAGAGAAATTCCTTTGAAACATTCTGGGTACTCACAGTGTGATGAAACTCTGCAAAATCTAGGGTCGATTATAGGAGGTAAATACATTTTTGTGTCTGACTCTTGATCTCAGCTCAGGTCTTGACCTCAGGGTTGTAAATTCAAGCCCCACATTGGGCTCCACACGGCATGGAGACTTCTTTAAAAATAAATAAATAAAATAACTTCTTTCAGAGTTAGTAACAAGTGTCTTAAAATTTTTGTACCGTTGGAAACATTTGTCAGTTATTTTCATAAAAAATGAGTCAGTAATTACCCACAGATTGGGTGCCTAAATAATCAGCAGTAGACTCGTTTTGGAGCTCACATCTGAATCAGAATTTCCAGCCTAGGTGATTTATAGAAAATGAGTAGAGAAGTGATTATAAGTAAGCAGATGAAAAACAAAAAGAGGAATTAGACAGAAATCTTGATCTTGTGTCTTTGGTAGAAGCTATCCACTATCCAAAGTCATCAACTCATTCCAAAGTTCGTGGGTCAGTTATCTACTTCTAAAGATTCTCAGCGTTGAGAGGATCCCTAGAATCTTCAATTCGAGGTCAGCTATTGCATTAGCCTTCCTATTATATGTAATTCTGAATTGCTTCATTAATTGTAAATACAAACCCAAGGCTGACTTCCTGGAGGCTCATTGCTGTCTGTAAACGAAAGAGATTCCAATGAGATTCCATTAGTTTTCTCTTTGAAAAAAATCTCTTTGAATAAACAAAATCTCATTGAAGACAATGATGAGGCTACTTTAGACAATGTAGGAAGACAACCTGTTGGTGATATGATGTGATAGTATATAAATCAGCTGTAATTTTTTGCCATGTCATTATGCAGCAGGGCAGAATCAAGCATTGGAGGTGAAATCTCTAAACACACAGGACTCCCAGTTATTAGTTAATAGAAGGATATGTGATGTGTCCCAAAGAAAGTAGATTGTATGACCACAGGGATATGTTTGGGCTCCCAGATAAGGAAGTCTCTTATTAAGAAATTAGTGAAGGGGAGCTTGGGTGGCTCAGTCGTTAGGCAGATGCCTTCAGCTCAGGTCATGATCCCAGAGTCCTGGGATCGAGCCCCCTATCAGTCTCCCTGCTCTGCAGGAAGCCTACTTCTCCCTCTCCGACTCCCCCTGCTTGTGTTCCCTCTCTCACTGTGTCTCTTTCTGTCAAATAAATAAATAAAATCTTAAAAAGAAAAGAACTTAGTTAATTAGTAAATAATTGTCACAATTGCAATGAAAATCGGCCCCATTGTCTGAAATAGCCAGTGAAACTTAGAAATCCTCTCAATTGTCATTTTGTGAGGGTCTCTAATAAGTTTGGATAGTATGTAGTTTGTCAGGAGAGATTAGCTTTCCCTCCTTAGATAGGTAATTTCCTAAATAATAAACTGTTTAAACAAAATTATAATTTGTTTCCTGTAACTTTCTCCCATAGCTCAGAGCAAGTAAATGGATTTCTATTTTAACAGACTGCCTTGTTTTTGAACAAAGTAGAAGATCGTCTGTATATTTTATCAGAACTCAACCAAAAGTGTAATTTAAATATTTTATTTTATTTTAATTTAATTTTATTATGTTATGTTAATCACCATACATTACATCATTAGTTTTTTTTTAATTTTCTTTTATTATGTTATGTTAATCACCATACATTCCATCATTAGTTTTTGATGTAGTGTTCCATGATTCATTGTTTGTGTATAACACCCAGTGCTCCATTCAGTACATGCCCTCTTTAATACCCATCACCAGGCTAACCCTTCCCCCACCCCCCTCCATTTTAAATATTGATTGAGGATCTTCAAAAAATAGGACAGGGCTTCAGTGAACCCCTGGAGCATGATTGCCCAGGTATATTCCTATCCTCCCCAGGTTAAAGATTTTATTTATTTATTTGAGAGAGAGAGAGAGACAGATAGTGAGAGAGAGCAGTAGCGAGGAGAGGGAGAAGCAGTCTCCCTCGGATTCTGGCTGGATCCCAGACTGCGGGATCATGACCTGAGCCAAAGGCAGACGTTTAACTGACTGGTGCCCTTATCCTCAGGTTAAGGCAAAAGGCATTGACTATCCTAGTTTGTTTGTTTGTTTGTTCATTTATTTGAGAGAAAGAGAGCATGTTTGAGCAGGGGGAGAGGGGCAGCGGGAGAGGGAGAAAGAGAATCTTTAGTAGGCTTCATGCCCTGAGCAGAATCCGACACAGGACTCCATCTCATGACAGTGAGATCATGACATGAGCCAAAAATCAAGAGTTGGTCACTTAACCGACTGAGCCACCCAGGCGCCCCTGACTATCCTAATTTAGAGTTGCATTGAATAGAGACAGATCAAAAATCTAGTACTAGTGAGGCCCCAGGAAGAATTGATGACAGGTTGGATTTGAGTTAGGTTCTACTGGGAAGTGATGGATAAGGATTTTGTTGATAGCCTAGAGATCTTGAACAAGCTAATCTATGTCTTTGTCCATTTGATTTCTTTACTGGTATAATGGGAGAATTTACAATGCTCGTACAGGGTGTTAAAGGGCCTTTAGACATAAAGCCTTCAACTATAGGTTTAAGTTCTTCCTTTGTATCTGGCTTTAAGGGATATTGGGGAATTTTGTATAATGGCTTGGTAGGATCTATCTGAACTTTAATAGATTCTGTTCCAATTATTTTTTCCTTTGTCGTTGGGATTTTTCACCCATAGAGTGTCAGGTATGGTGTCAAATCTTTATCTGAAGTTGCATCAAATATAATGGAGAAGACTAAATTTTACCCAGAGTAGACATAACTTGATCATGGATAGAAGTGTCCTTTGGAAACTTGAAAAATAGTTTCTTTTGATGTACACTTAACACCACAATTCCATTTACAAAGTTTTTCCCTATTAAATTTGCAGGGATGGAGTCACAGAACAGGAAGAAATTTTTCTCAGTTAATGACCCAAGGGTTACAATTAATGGCTTGGAGGTAGGGAAAACTTGTGGGTTATTTGAAATACCTACTGCCTCTGTGGCATGTATACTCATAGGAAAAAGTTGATTAAAAGTGACGGGTTTTAATGTAAAAAGAGTAGTGCCCATATCCCCTAGGAAATAATGACGTTGACTTTCTGTGTTTAGTTAATTCACCTTGACTGTTTAAGGATAAAATACAGTATTAGATGTTTTTCCTTTCTTGGAGAATTTCATTGATCTGAATTGAGCGCTTTTCCTGTATCTTGGTTTTCTTTTTATAAGATGGGACTGACTTTTTTTCCAGTGTCCCTTACAACACCTACAAGTGGGCCACCTAATTGTCTGATCCTCAGAGCCATAAGTCCACTTTGGATCCTGTCTTTTTGTTGTTCTTCTAAAGTCTTTTCAAAATGTTCTGCCAGATATTGTATTTCAGGTAATGGGACTGTTTCTTTTTTAACATCTATTTTCAATTTTTGCTCTTAAGGTCTTTAAGGGATTGGGTGAGAATGCTGGGAACATGTCAAAAGACATAGAAGCTAGGGGTGTCTGGGTCGCTCATTTGGTTAAGCGTCTGCCTTCAACTCAGGTCATGATCCCAGGGTCCTGGGAGCAAGCCTCACATCGGGCTTCCTGCTCAGCGGGGAACCAGCTTCTCCCTCTCCCTCTGCTACTCCCCCTGCTTGTGTCCTCTTTCTCTCTGTCAAACAAATAAATAAATTCTTAAAAAAAAAAAAAAAACATAGAAATTAGCTTAAATGTATTCTTGCTGGCAGCCAAATCTGGGACAATATGAATGGCACAAGTAACTAATGATATTTACCAGTCATGATCTACTGAATACATTAGAATCCATGAACTCACAAATATAAATAAATTAATGAATAAAGTGAAAGTTCGATATTTACACAGTGGAGAAGACTCATAATCACCTTCCAGTCAAGTAAGAAAAGTGCACATTACCCAATATGGGACATTTTTTAATGCGCTACCTGATAGAACACAATGAAAATGTATCATCACTTCTGCTGAATTTGATCGTAAGAACATCAGATGAATCCAAATTGAAGGACAACCTATGAAATATCTGTCCATTAACCCTCAAAAATGTCAAGGTCATTCACTTTCTTACACCATACACAAAAGTAAATTCAAAATGGATGAAACACCTAAATGTGAGACAGGAGACCATCAAAATCTTAAAGGAGAACACAGGCAGCAACCTCTTTGACCTCGACTACAGCTACTTCTTACTAGACATGTCTTTGGAGGCAAGGGAAAAAACACAAAAATGAACTATTGGGACTTGATTAAAAAAAAAAAAAAACAAACTTCTGCAGAGCAAAGGAAACAATCAACAAAACTAAAAGGCAGACTATGGGATGAGAGAAGATATTTTCAAATGACATATCTGATAAAGGGTTAGTATCCAAAATCTGTAAAGAATTAATCAAACTCAACACCTAAAAACCAAATAATCCAGTTAAGAAATGGGCAAAAGATATGAATAGACACTTTTCCAAAGAGGACAGCCAGATGGCTAAGGACACATCAATCATGATCAGGGAAATATAAATCAAAACCACAACGAGATACCACCTCACACCTGTCAGAATGGCTAAGATTAACAACACAAGAAACAACAGGTGTTGGCAAGGATGAGGAGAAAGGAGAACTTTCATGCACTGTTGGTGGGAATGCAAACTGGTGCAGCCACTCTGGAGAACAGTATGAGGGTTCCTCAAAAAGTTAAAAATAGAATTACTCTATGATCCAGCAATTGCATTACTAGATATTTACCCAAAGGATACAAAAATACAGATTTAGAGGGGTACATGCATCCCAATGTTTATAGCAGCATTATTAACAATAGCCAAAGTATGGAGAGAGCCCAAATGCCCATTGACTAATGAATAGATAAATAAGTGATATATATATATATATCATTGCCATTTGCAATGAGGTGGATGGAACTAGAGTGTGTAATGCTAAGTGAAAAAAGTCAGTCAGGGAAAGACAAATGATCTCACTCATATGTGGAACTTAAGAAAGAAAACAGATGAACATATGGGAAGAGGGGAAAAAAGGAGAGAGGGAGACAAACCATATGAGACTATTAATGATAGAGAACAAACTGAGAGTTGATGGAAGGAGGTGGGTGGGATGGGCTAGATGGATGATGGATACAAAAAAAGGGTACTTGTTGTGAGGAGCACTGGGTGTTGTATGTAAGTGATGAATCACTGAATTCTACCTCTGAAACCAATATCGCATTGTATGTTAACTAATTAAAATTTAAGTAATTTTTTTAAATGTCAATGTCCTGAAGATCAAAGAAATGTTGAGGAATTACTCCAGATAAAGACTAAAACAAACAAGCAAAGTAACATGTGATTCTGAATAGGATCTTTTTGTAATCGTAATTAGCAGAGCTTGAATATATTCTGAAGATTAAGTGGTAGAAATGTAATAATTTTAATTTCCTGATTTTGAAGTTTGTATCGTGGTTCTATGGGAGAATATATTTGCTATAAAAACTATCCACTCAAATACTGGATGCTGATAGGGCATCATATCTACAACTTATTCTCTAGTAGTTCAGGGAAAATGTACTTTGTATTATAATTAAAAATTTCTGTAGTTTGAGCATATTTCAAAATTAAAATAAAATGAAATGCTAACCATGAGAAACAAGAGAAATCGAGGGATAGCCTACAAAACAATAGGCCTCTCCAGTACACAAACATCATTGTCATTAATGACATGCCAATCAAATAAAATGCATGATCCTGAATGGGGGGGAAAGAAAAAGGAAAGGCTGTTGCTATGAAGGACAGTACTGCAAAAATGAGCATAATTACAATATGGATAATTTTAAGCAATATTACATTTTCTGAATTTACCATTCATATCACATCTAGGTATGTGACAGAATATCCTTATTATTATAAGAAATGCATGCAGAAGAATTTAAGAAGATAGGGGCACGTGGGGTGCTCAGTTGGTTAAGCTTCTGACTCTTGATTTTAGCTCAGGTCCTGATCTCAGTGTCAGGAGATCAAGCCCCACCTGGGGCTTCCCGCTCAGTAGGGAGGCTGCTTCTCTCCTTCCTCTCCCTCTGCCCTCCCTCCTCATGCCTGCACTCTCGCTTTCTCATTCTCTCTCAAATAAATAAATAAATCGTTAAAAAAAAAATAATTTAAGAAGATGGTGCATGGTCCTGCAACTTACTTGCCAATTTTTCATTAATAAAAGTAAATAAGCACAGTATAGGTAAAATAAAGAAAGTATAGGCAAACTTAGGTAAAGGAATTATAAAAGCTATTTGAAATATTTTTGCAAATTTTATGAAGGTCTGATGTTCTTCAAATTAAAAATATAATTAAAAAATAATAAGTCACTAGGAAATAGAAATGGAATGCAATTTCCTACTCACAACAGAAATTAAGAACAAATTTAATAATAATTCTCAGGGCCCATATGAAGATAGCTAAAAAGACTCTATTAGGAGATATAATAGCCTGAGAAATGTAGAGAAAGTATTAAACCACAATGGTAATCACCCAAAAATAGGAAGATAGAAATGAGATTGCCTTTTTGTCCACCAGTTTGGAAACTAAATCACAAAATAATATTCACAAGTAGTGTAAGTGTAGAGAAAAGTGGGTTCTTTTACACTACTTAAGGGATTTTATAAATTGGTTTAACCATTCTTTTGAGTAATACCATAACAAGATTAAATGCACAGTATAGAAATTCTTCAGGCTTTTCAAACCCTTTGAAGTGGGGTGAAGTCGCCTGCTTTCTGTTATATGTATCCTCCTATCCTTCCCCCACTTTACTTAGGGAGGTTGAACCAAGGAGAAACATTGATAGGAGATTACAGGCAGACAAAGAAAGTAGCAAAGGTGTTTCTACCCTTAAATCTGACTGAAAATCTCTGTGGTTGCAAACCCCCATTGTGCTGTCCAGCTATAATTCTAGCTACCCCACAGCAGCCACCATTTATTCGTGGGTGGCAGTAACACTGTCTCCTCCTTTGTCCTTTAAACCCAGGTGGAGATGAGAGCTTCGAGATGTTGCTAGTTTCTGAGTTGCTTCACTGTACTATTTGCCTTTCAAAACAGGTTATTGAAAGTAGATTTGTAATCAGTTTCTCATTTTACATGTCCTCTATTAAACTACCCGGCGTGAGTTTTGTTTCCCTGATGGGACCTTAATGGATATAAGTATGAATCCTACCTGTAGGACTATATCCTAAAGACATAATACGTGAAGCATCTAAGTTCAAGATTGCTCACAGTCCTTTGAAACAGTAAATGTAGGAACTATTTAAATATCCAAAAGTAGTTGATTGGGTAAATATATAGTTCATTCATATTAGGCAACACAAGGCAGCTACCTAAAGTCCTGTTTTATAGTTCTTATGTTTTGGAAAGTTGTTTAGTTCATGAAGCTTAATGAAAAAAACTAGCTTGATACAAATTTTATAATACCCTGAAATGAGCAACTAGAATAAACTTTTTATCATTGATTTTTTTCTAATTTCTGTGATTACAGGTTATTGTGAATTATTTTTTTTAATTTTTCATGTTTTTCAAAGAATATATTAATTCTGTGTCATAAACCATTATTTAAAGGAAAAGCTTGAAGATGATGCTAATGAGAACATTCATGAAGGAATTTAGCCTTCCTCTGCAGATGGCTACCTTTGCATTATCTTAAGAAGCTGGATAATATTAATTAATGTGGAACCAACATTGAAGATATGTCAACATCAAATATGTTGTTTTTCATTTTTGATACATGAAATTGATTACCTTCTGTCTTTATTTTTTTATTTTTTTTTTAAAGATTTTATTTATTTATTTGACAGAGAGACATAGTGAAAGCAGGAACACAAGCAGGGGGAGTGGGAGAGGGAGAAGCAGGCTTCCTGCGGAGCAGGGAGCCCGATGTGGGACTCGATCCCAGGACCCTGGGATCATGACCTGAGCCGAAGGCAGACACTTAACGACTGAGCCACCCAGGCGCCCTACCTTCTGTCTTTATTATTCATGGATTCTGTATTTATAAATTTGCCTGCTCACTAAAATATATTTAGAATCCTTAAATCAATAATCATAGTGCTTTCTCCATCATTCATGAATATGCACAGACAAGTGAAAAATCTTGAGTCACCTGAAATATGTGATCCTGCTGAAGTCAAACAAGATGAGGTTCGGCCTTCTTGAATCAGTTCTCATAGTAAATGTGTCCTTTCTGTGGTTTATTTAGTGCTACAATTTTTTTTCCTTTTTGTACTTTTTTTAAGGTAATTTCATTGTTTGAAATTTCCCGCAAGCATAGCGCTGGAATGCTATCTGGTGTTCCTATGTGCAAGGAGGTTGTGATGTTTCTTACAAAGAAAATATGTGTGTTAGGAAAGATTCATTCAGCCATGAGTTTTGGTGTTGTTGGCTATGAGTTCAGTCAGCAATGAGTCAACAATATATATTAAATAAAGTGTCTTTAACCAGAAACACACATAAAACAAGGTTATGTATTGACTGGTTGATGAAAATATTGTGACCGGAGGCTTACAGGAACCAAACTCTGTATTTCCCTTAAGAGCAATGGTCCAGTATTCACTAATTCAGTGATTGTGGGTAATTTATAGAACATATTTTACTACAAATACAATTAACTACTTTGTAGTTAGTTTCCTAAATAGTTTCTATATAACTTCTAAATAGTTTTATAGTTCACCCACAACTCTTTCAGCAATATGTCGGTTTTTTCCAATGATAGTTTTTGAAACATATTCTTTAGAGCCCAGTGTTTTACGGTGGCCCCTCAGTAGGCACCTTTATGTGCAATAGGGGAGAGAGATCATAGCAGTGCAGTCTCTGCATCTTCTATCCCAATCTTTCAGAACTTCATCTGTTACACATGTTGAGCTTCACCCAAGATCTTATTTTTACAGTTTCTGCTGATAAAATAGAAAAGAAAAAGACAAACGCAGGTCTAAATTCTATAGTCAGTAATGATGACAACAATGATGATGTTTCTCAAGTTATTATTATTATTATTATTATTATTATTATTATTATTATTATTATTTTAAACATGGAAAACTTAAAAGTGAAAGATTAAGTCTAACAATAAAATCCCAGATGCTAAGTAATTATAACTATATATTAGAAAAGGCAAGCCTTTTCCTGCATTGAATTTTTTAAGTAAATTGGCTAATTTCTTCAGAATTAACATATATTAATTCAATATTTTAAGGAAATAATTAGTTCTTGAGCTAGAATATTGGCAGTGGTAATGAAGAGAAAAGCGAATATAATAATTTGCATCCAGAAAGGAGGTGCCTGGCAACTTTTGGATAAGAGAGGGGTATTCAACATGAAGGATATGTAAAGGTCACTCAGAGATGGCCTCATATGAGAACAGCCGATGTACAGTGGGACACGGGGGTCGAATGGGGTAAAGCAGGCAGTGTTGGCCTTAAGAGACCTAGATAAAAGAGAAGAAACATACCTAATCTGGGTGCAAAAGTATTGGTGTGTTTTTTTTTTTTTAATCAATGTGTGCAATTAGTTGTTCAAATGTAAAAACAGAGATGTTCACAAGGTAATCGAAAACAAGAATTGGAGGTAGAGAGGGAAGGCAATGATGAACATATTTTTTGAGATTTCTACAGCTTAGAGATACTAATAATCTATGTTGAACAATGTCAGTTGAGTTTTATAATTAGGATAAAAATTCTTTAGCAGAATAAGTTTTATTCTGAAAATGTAAAGGAAATATGACTGATGATTAAATGTCCACAGAGGTAGCCTGTCATATTTGAGCTCCCCCTTGAGTGAGAAAAAGAAATGATCCAGTCTCAGTGTGAGGTCCCTTGTGCCTGATTCCTGACAGCTCTACTAAATGTAGCACAGGGTAAACACACATCACAAGCTTCTCTCCTTTCAGTAAAAGAAAAAAAAAAAAATCTGATGGTACCATAAATAAAAGATAAATAATGGGAAGACCTTAATAATAAGTCAAAATTTCATCCCCAAATAAATCTGTACCGGGAGTTCTTTGTTCTTTCTCACTTTCTATATGCCATAATTAGCAGACTAATACCTAAGCAAAATGTATAGCAAAAATCTTTAGTTTTATTGAACTTTGTTATGTGTATATACATATATCAGATTAAATTCTAGTTGCAAGGTAATAGAAAAATGATGTAAACTCTGACCTCAAAAATGTATGTCTAGTGGGAAGGAAGACAGTAAACCAAATATTATAGTACAGTGTCAAACATTATGGAAAATTTTTCATAGATTGTGTGGTAGGAGATAGACGGCTTATCTGAACTGTCAAACATGAGAGATTTGGGGCTAGTGAACAATTTATACCACACATATGAAAGCCATTTGTAATTATTTGGAAATTAATTAAACTTTACACATGATTATTATGTGCCCTAGAACCCATAAAATTAAAATTATATGTATACATATATAAAATTATATACATATTATATATAATTTTATATGTAAATTATTATATTTATATTATACATGTATAAAAATTTAAGTATACACAGAAACACACACATTCCACACACTCACATGCTTTAGTCAAAGCTTTAATCTGCAGATCACTTTGGGGAAAAAAAAATTCAAGTTACTTGACCAATGTGTCAATAGTTGTTGCAAATTAATACTGACATATCTTTCTCCAGTGGAAACAATCTTTCTCCAATGGAAAGCTGCATGAGCAGGCACGTAATTCCCTGACTCCTAAAGAAAACAACCAGGAAGCACTCACTGAGATGGAGGATATAATGGTTAGATTAGATTTATAGTAAGATTGGAAAAGATCCACAGGATATGGCTGTTGAGTTAAATGCGGTATCCTGAATGAGATTGTGTTGGAAAATATTTAAATTCTAATTATTGGTCACATTCTTTATCTCATATTAAATTCTGCAAAGACCTGCCCCTCATTCTGCTAATTCATCCTGATAAAGAGAGGCCTGGACTCCAAATCATTACTCAAGTTATTCAAGGTTCTATAAAGCAGCCATGTGATAAAGAGGGAGTTTTTCTGCTGAAGTAATGACGGCTTTCTGGAGGAACTGGTTTGAATTAAAATATATAAATTGATTGATGCCTAAAAGCAGTATTAAGGAGAAAACACAAGAAAGGTGACTTGTGTCTGATTTTGCCATTTAAAAAAAAATGTTTCCTTATGTTTGAATCAAATTTCCAAATTTATTATTTTCAGCTTTAGCAGCCACATAAATAAGCTAAAGGAACACTAGAAAATGAAGACTTGCTGATCTTTTGCCCTAAAATACCATCTTTGAGAAACTGCTTTTGAGACACATTGACATTTCAAGTTAAGGTCTGACTTGGCAGTAATGTTCTCTCTACACTGTTCCAGGAAAGTGTGGAGTTTAAGGAAATGGAATTTTTATACCCTTTTTATCCCCTTGGCTACTGATGCACTGATATTTTGGCACTCCCAGTAAGATCACAGAGCTTTTCTGCAGTGCATTTTATTTTTAGAAAACTCCAGTAGCTTTATCTGCTTCTGTCATCTTCCACACAGGTGACAGACAGACACACACACACAAAAGGAGAAAGTAGAGAAAATCCCTCTTTTTTTAGACGTACTTTTAAGGAGTTACAGAGTTTTCTCTTTTAAACTAGGCAAACTGAGGTGCAAAATCCTGTCCAAAGTTTCAGTAAGGCACATACTCTGACAAATAAACTTCATCACTGATATATTTAGAATGTATTGTTACAATTTTGCTATTTTATTTAAAGAATAATCCCTCAAATGAATTTACTATTAATAATAATAATTAATACTTATATAATTTTAGTTTTTAAAATCTTATTCAATTTTATTTCATACTGTCTCTAATTGATACACTTTTATGGATGTAGTGACTGAATTTTTTGATAGTAAAGGATATCAGTGAACTCTATGTGAGATTTAAATCCAACCCACTTTTTTTTTAAGATTTTATTTATTTATTTGACAGAGACAGAGATAGCGAAAGCAGGAACACAAGCAGTGGGAGTGGGAGAGGGAGAAGCAGGCTTCCCCTCAAGGAGGGAGCCCGATGTGGGACTCGATCCCAGGACCCTGGGATCATGACCTGAGCCAAAGGCAGACGCTTAATGACTGAGCCACCCAGGCGCCCCCAATCCAGCCCACTTTAATTTGCAAAATTTTGTTAACTCCCCCCACCAAAAAAAGAATAGATGTTATTAGAATAAGGACTCTCTTAACAAAACTTGAAACTAGCTCTCGATTATACTTCAAAGCACCCTCCAATTTCCCCAAAGGGAAATGGAAAGGAAGGAGAGCGAAGATTTAGCAGTTCAATAAGTGGGAGCCCCTTTTCCCACAGCTTTCAGGATAACAAGGACTCTGATTCCAGATACATGGAAAATGCTCTAACGCAATTTGTTAGATCAATAAAAAATGAATTAATGAATGTTTTGCACAAGGAGAATGTAAAAAGAACAAGACTACTCCATCAAAACTGTGGGCTCATACCTTTGAACAATAATCTCTTGAGTATGGAAGCAACCTTTTCTTTAATGAAACAGTTGTCAGTCTCTATCCAATAAATACTCTCCAAGTACAGCAAGCCAATGTCTGACACAACTATAGTACTATGTATCAATTATTTACATAATTTCAGTTTTTGAAAACTCCTAAAACAGCAAAGAAATAAACCACAGGAGTTCTCTTAGCTTTCATGGAGTTTCCATTAGCCTTTTACTTTTAGACAGAATTCCTCTTACAAAGTTAGCCAACCTAAACTATTAAATGCGTTTTACTAAAAATGCATTTAAATATTACACTGGGGCTTAAGAGATTTCTTTTGACAGATGAGATCAAAGTATCAAATTAAGCAAGTGTGCTGTATTTAACACCGTTTTTAAAAATAATATAACTTGAAATCAATTTTGTTTTTCATGACATGGACCCCTGGAAGTTGGCTACAGAAAGTAGTGAAGATGCACATTTTTTTATATTGACTATAAGGTTTTATTATGAAAGATTATTATGTGCAATGTTTCTCAGAGTGTACTTAATACCAGAATGACCCAATACAAAGCACTTTTTGTTTCAGACAGGATACTTTGTTGAAAGAGGAATTTGACTTTAGATAATTAAGCATAAAAGTGGTTTAAAAGAATATTGAGGAGTTCAAAATGCCTTTGGGATGACTGCTAGTATATGTTTAAGTCTAAATATTTAGAAACGATGCTCAGACCCACAGGCAAATCTGCTTGAAGAAGAGATCAGTGTCACCGCCATGACTGCCGATGGCCCCTAATGTGCACTGCTGCCAGGATTTGGACTCGCTTTGCGTTCTGTGATCCAATCAGTATGCACACCACTGCTGCGACCTGAGGAGCCCAGTGAGGCAATCATTTATTTCTTCACAATCCACAAGCTACTGCAGTTACCTGTGCAGACAAAGTTGATTCACATAGAGGCACTTTCCTCAAGATGCTCATGTTTGAACTGAATCTTTACCTGGGTGAACCTGATTGATGAAGCCGAGACCCTGTGCCTGTGACTGGGTTGAGAAGGTAGTGGGAGAAGATTCTGGGGGTCTACTTTGAGAACAAAGTGTTAATATACTTAAATAACTTCCAAACATAATAAGGGTATTCCAAATTTATTGGAAAACTAGAAACTATAATGGGAGTCCTGGCATATTTGCCAAAAGCAATTAGTTTTAAGGCTTTATTACAATTACAATACATATAAGTTTCATGTGTCAAGTCAATATAACTCTCCATAATAACTAATCAAATCTACTGCTACTGGGCGCCTGGGTGGCTCAGTCGTTAAGCATCTGCCTTCGGCTCAGGTCATGATCCTGGGGACCTGGGATCGAGCCCCACGTCGGGCTCCCTGCTCCTTGGGAAGCCTGCTTCTCCCTCTCCCACTCCCCCTGCTTGTGTTCCCTCTCTCGCTGTCTCTCTCTGTCAAATAAATAAATAAAAATCTTTAAAAAAAATCTACTGCTACTAACTTGCGTTTATATAATCCTTTGCAATTAATATAATTTATGTTAACTAACTTCACATTTTATTTTTTCAACAACCCTGGGAGACGGAACATAGAACCAAGTCTAGAGCTCAGATCTCACTTCCTCCAGCATAGCAATTCCCAAGATTTGAACAATGTGCACTTGGCTTTCAGGAGATCTTTAAGGAAAAAAGTATTTCCACAATGATACCAAACTGTCATTTGCCTTTTTTTACTGTGCTGATATTTGATCTCATGGTACAAAAGTGCAATAGTGGGTAAAACTGTTGGTGTCTTTGCACAAATCCAAGGTAGACACACTTCTACTACCAGTCTTTCTATTATTTACTGTCACAGGATCAGAGGGAGAAAAAAATTGTCATTGTTGAAACAGTAAAAAAAATTATTAATTTTGGGGCACCTAGGTGGTGCAGTTGATTAAACACCTGACTCTTGGTTTTGGCTCAGGTCATGATGTCAGGGTCATGAGATCAAGCCTTGCATGATTAGCGCGGGGTCTATTTGAGATTCTTTTTCCCTCTCCATCTGTCCCTCCCACTCATACCCTCTCTCTCTAAAATAAATAAATAAATATTTTTAAAAATGATTAATTTTATTAAGCAATGATCTTTGAGTGTATGTCTTTTTAATATACTGTATGATAAAATTAGAAGCTCTCATGAAGAGCTTCTGCTGACTATTAAAGAGTGATGGTTGATAGTTGTCCTAAAGAAAACAATTGAGTGATTGAGTTGCAAGCTGAACTAGCTGATTTTTTTCCCCTTTGGACAGTATTTTACTTATTTTTTTTATTTTTATTTTTTAAAAAGATTTTATTCATTTATTTGTCAGAGAGAGGTAGAGAGCACAAGCAGGGGAGTGGCAGGCAGAGGGAGAAGCAAGCTCCTCGCTGAGCAAGGAGCCCGATGTGGGACTCAATCCCAGGACCCTGAGATCATGATCTGAGCCAAAGGCAGACATTTAACTGACTGAGCCACCCAGTGTCCCCAGTATTTTTATTTTAAAGAACAGCTTACATTCTTATTATTGTAATTCAGACTTGGGGATGTGGTAGATATTTTCTAGAAAATGAATAAAATGACCATGCTACTTAAAGGAAAATAACAAAGTATTTGTTGCTGGTGATAAAATTTGAGTTTTTGTGAAAATCAAAATTTTGGAAAACATGTATTCATTACTATAAGCTTGACAGACTCCCAGTACTTGAAGTCTGTTCTGAGAAGGTCAGTGATTATGTAAACGAACATTTTAAAAATATGTTATAATTAAATGTGCCAATGTTTGGAAGTTTTGCATAAATCAGTGAACTAATATTTTCCAGTTGGCAAATGTACAACATTACAAAATCATATTCAATTAAAAGATTCATTCAAATGCAAGATAGACTAATGAATTTTAATCTACCAGAGGATGAAAAGTTTACTGATGATATGTTTTCAGATTACAATTGCAATTAACCTTTAGGAAACTGCCTCTTGTGGAGTTTTGGTGTAGTATCAAAGAAGAATATCTACCATCACCTAAAGGTATTATTGGGAAATGCCTGTCATAAGAAAACTGAAAACAGGTATTCTGTCAACCCCTACTTGTCCCAGAAAATAGTTGGCTATAGAGAACTCTTCACTCTGAAGATTGAAAAACTTTTCCTCTTTGCAAAATCTCTCCAGATTTCTCATCTACCCACTTGCAACCAACCAAGGACAGAAAAATGTAACATTGAAGACTTCAATGCTTCTAGAAATCCCCCTCTAATAGAACATTTGTCAGTCAGAGACTCTCTCAGGATTTCCTCCATTTCCCTCACAAAATTGTTTCTTCCTGCAAACAACTCTGAACTCTGCTGGAAGGAACATAGTCACAGATGGGTTCTTTTAAGGCTACAAGCTCATGAAGAAACAGCCTTCACTAATTTTATCTCAACTTAGTTTTTTTCTTTGACATCATTAAAATACCTCTCCCTTTTCCAACTACAGTTTTGTGTGAAGCTGAATTTCCCTCATATACTTCAACCAAAACAACATATTGTAACAGATTGAATGCATAGGACTATATGAGAATCCTGTTAGCTATCCTCTAATAAACCAAATATGTAAGAGCTTTGCAAAAATGTGGGAAAATACTACTCCTCTTAGCAACTATTTTTAGTTTGGAAAATATATTTTTAGAAAGGTACATTATTCAGGTTAGCATGTAATGGGTTAATCTTGCTTTTTTAAAATGGATCAATCAATATTTTCAATCTCTGTTTTAATTTCTCATATGGTAAATAATAAAAGATATAGATCATAAGATAAATTTCTTTGGGGTCCTCAATTTTAAGAGTACAGAAGTGTCCTGAAACAAAAATTTTTGAGAACTTCTCTCCTAGTCTTCTATTAAGGATTGTACTTCCTGTAAACATATGCGCTTGCTTTTAAAAAAGTAATTACACTAAAAATCATCAGCATGTTCTTAAAATCCTTGACATTAGACTCTTGTGTCTGTGTCATAATTGTCAAATAAAATGTGTAATGTTCACAATGTGGTCAAATAAAAACAGGATAGCTACATGTCAGAAAGTGAAACCCATGACACCAAATGGGCAAGAGACTAAATGCAATGAAATAGTGTATTGCATTCATTTATGTTTTGTATGTATTTAAATTATGGTGGTAGTGATGATAATTTCAAAAAATCCAAAGAGGAAAAGGATGAAAACAATACAGTACCATGCCTTTCCCCTCACATTTCCACAATTACTGAAACTTTTATTCACATTTTGTTTTATTCTACAGTTACAGCTGTATGCCGTGGAAATGTATTTCTTATTTACTTCACAAGAGTACTTATATAATGGAACAATTAACAACCCACAAATTGTTAATTCCTTGTTAGTATGAAACCATCTGGTGTCAAATTCTATACACCAGGGTAGGATTTGAAACAGACATGCTCCCCACAACATGTTCTGTTAATCACCAGTAAAACCTGATGAAAATAATCTTCTGTTTTTAGAAATGCAGCTATTTTTTTATTTTTATTTTTATTTTTTATTTTTTTTAAAATTTTATTTATTTATTTGACAGAGAAAGACACAGCGAGAGAGGGAACACAAACGGGGAGTAGGAGAGGGAGAAGCAGGCTCCCTGCCGAGCAGGGAGCCGGATGCGGGATTCGATCCCGGGACTCCAGGATCATGACCTGAGCCGAAGGCAGTCGCTTAACCAACTGAACCACCCAGGCGCCCCTTTTTTTATTTTTTATTTTTTATTTTTAAATGAAATGCAGCTATTGTTTTAGCCAGGGTTTTCTTTTGGGGGGGGCTGGGCATACAGTATTATATTTCACTTGAACCTATGTTGGAATTTTATTAAGTTGTTTGTGTCAGGGTTAGTAATACCCATTTCAGAAGCTTTACAAGGTATAGCACACAAGATGCTTCACATTTATTCATAAGCACACGCAAGACATGATCTTATTTGCAAAACCGTGGTGTTTACACAATTTTTTTTTTAAGATTTTATTTATTTGACAGAGAGAGCACAAGCAGAGGGAAAGAGAAGGAGAAGCAGGCTCCCCGCCGAGCAAGGGGCCCGATGTGGGACTTGATCCCAGGATTCTGGGATCATGACCCGGGCCGAAGGCAGACGCTTAACCAACTGAGCCACCCAGGTATCCCTACACAATGTTTTAGAGTATTTTTTACACTTAGAAAATATCTAAAATATATCAACTTACATGCCCAGTGTGACTAAAAGTAAAGTAGTAGGAAGCATGAAAATACCAAAACTTTGTTTATTATGTTAAGTATACATAATAGAGATCATCTGAATCTTGATCGAGCTTTAGATATACTGCAAAGATGTGATATTTGCATCATTTTGTCATTCTTCACATTTTATTTTCCTACCTAAATTTTTGTTCATTCTGGTTATCACATTCACCCAATTATGTATTCCTTAATGATTTCTGAATTTCACTTGTTCCATATATTTCCACCTCTCCCTTTGGAAATAGTGAGAGGTTTGGATTTGGGGGAAGTTTTGACTGTACAGAAGGTGCTTCTTTTTCTATTACAACCACAATTTGACAAGACTGCCTGAATTTCTGGAAAAGATGGTGTTTTTTTTTTTTTTAAGATTTATTTATTTATTTATTTGAGAGAGAGTGAGAGAGAGAAAGAGCACCAGAGGGGGGAGCGGGAGAGGGAGAAGCAGACTCCCTGCTGAGCAGGGAGCCCGATGCGGGACTCGATCCCGGGACTCCAGGATCATGACCTGAGCCGAAGGCAGTCGCTTAACCAACTGAGCCACCCAGGCGCCCAAGATGGTGGTTTTAAAAATAATTCTTAAAAGTTCCCTTACCTGTAGCTCACTTAAAAACAACCAAAAATAAGGAAACATTATTTAGAAGGAAACCCGAAACTTTTATTATATTATAAACATTAAACAGCATCTGTTATTTACAGTACAATATAAGAAAACTGAAGTAAAAAGGATTTTCCAATCAACCTATATTTTTTTTCTATTACAAATCAAGGTACAGTGCTATAGGATATGGACCATGAAGTACATGACTAAGTCTATCCTGTAGTTTGGAGTATGGGTTAGAGGCAGGGCCGAACTGCAGGAAGTATGGGCAGGATACTTTACTTTTATCAGTAATGAAAGAGACAGAAAAAAAATTTAAAAACACCATCTTGCCAAAATATACATTAAAAACTTGTCTCATCTAGCTTCCTCTCTTGGAGGAATAAGGCTCGGAGATGAGCTATCTTTGCAGCTACATAACAATCTTCTAGAAGAGAAGAACAGGTGCTGGTATCCCCTGCCAAATGTTTATAACAATTTCACCACATGGATGTGTCTCTTCCAAAATAAACCCCCTATCTGTGGCAGCCCCAGGAACAGCCCTTGATTGAAATGTCTGTGTCATCTGTTCTGCCCAGTTAGATGCCCCCTTTCCCCTAATTCATCTGCATGGAGTCTGGGCCTGACATTTTCTTCTTCACAAGACATGTGGACATCAAATTTCTTACCTCAAAACTTCCTGAAGATTGTAGCTGAGGACAGAACAGGAGCTAGAAATGACAGCTATCTGGAATACCTACCGGATAACATTTTACCTTTTTAGTTCTCTTTGTGTTTGAGCAGAAGTCCTGCGTCTGGTTCTTCATTTGGAAATTTTTGCCAGGTGTATTCATTTCCTATAGCTACTGTAAAAAGTTAAAACACATTTATTGGCTTCTAAGGACACAAATGTATTATTTTAGAGCTCTCTAGGCCACAAGTTGGCCCCATGTTGTCACCCCAGCATCAAATCAAGGTGTCAGCATAGCTGCATTCCTTGCTGGAGGCTCTATTTCCTTGCATTTTCTAGCTTCTGCACACCTCTCCAACTTCAGCCATGTTGCATCTCTGATTATTTTTCCGTAGTCACATCTTCTTCTCACTGCATCTGGGAAAATTTCTTTCATTGCAAGACCCATGTGATTAGACTAGGCCCACCAGATAATTCAGGAAGATGTCAAAGTTCTTAATCAAATATGTAAACTCTTGTTTGTTTTTCCATGTAAGCTAACATATTCACAGGTTCTAGAGATTAGGACTTAAACATCTTTGGGGGCCATTATTCTATTCACCAGAGGAAAATAGTTTTGTTTTTCTCTAAAGACAAATTTTATTTTACTTTATTTCTACAAAGTATCTGTTTCAAAATTTGCTTATAAACCATTAGCAAAATTAAACAGTAAGATCATGATTGGTTATATTTATGTTTTTTTATTTTTTAAAATTTATTTATTTATTTGAGAGAGAGAGAGAGAGAGAGAGAGCAGGGAAAGGAGCAGAGGGAGAGAGAATCCTGAAGCAGATTCCCCACTGAGCACAGAGCAAAACTCAGGACTCAGTCTTACCCCCTGAGATCAACTGACTGAGCCACCCAGGTGCCTCGGTTATATTTATAATAAACATCTCCTTTTACAGTTCAGTCAAGCTCTCAAGTTTTATTTTCCTCTAAGGGATAATGCAAATGGCTATGGAACTTAAGGCAATTAAGTTTGATGTGTCCATTTTTAGTTCTCTCATCTGTGATGATTCAATGATCTGCAAAGTTTGTATATTAAAGACCACATTTCACAGACACTTATGTACCAAAGATGTGAATCCAAATATCTATTAACAGAAACTCAGCTCAAATGTGACCTCCTCAGAGGTTTCCTTTCTGAAACTCCACTAGCTTCTCAACTTCTATTTTATTACTCTTCAGAGTATGCTTCTCTATGAAAAATTACAGTTTGCTTATTTGATCATTGCCTTCCCCACCCATGTTCCAAGACATATTTATTCCAGCTACACATAAAATCCAGCAACACTTGTATACTACATACTTATTAGTGGTTGTTCCTTTCATCCCTCAGTACATAAAAATTAAAACAAACAAATGTAACTGATAAAGATCATAACTTTTTGAGAAAGGAAAATTTTACTTTATTGTAAAACTTTATTATGATTACATGGTTTCCAACTTCTTAGAATAACTTCTTTTTGAAAATGTTTGAATTTGTCTCTCTTTCTCTCTCTAAAATAAATAAAAACAAATAAATCTTAAAAAAAAGAGAGGGTGCCAGGGTGGCTCAGTCAGTTAACTGCCTGACTCTTGATTTCAGCTCAGGTCATGATCTCAGGGTGGTGAGATGGAGCCCCATGTCTGGCTCTGTGATCAGCAGGGAGTCCACTTGAGATTCTTTCTCTCCTCCTCTCTCTGTCCCTCCCCCACCACTTACGCACTTGCACTCTCTCTCCCCAAAATGAATAAAAATAAATAAATCTTTGAAAATGTTTGAAATTGCTTCTTATATTAGTACCATAAAACAAAGAAGTGTCTGACTACTGAAACAACTTCAATTAAAAAAGGGATCAATGTATGATTGGACTGCATGTTTGATCATTTCTAAACCAGATAGTGTCATAAAAAGACAAGAATAATTTCCCTACTTTGAAGTACATGTCTAGTTAGAGAAAATAAACTTCTGTTGTTTCCATTTAACATTGTTGGTTCACATTATATTGTACTTAGGGTAGGGAGAAAGAAAGTTCACCTCTGAAATAGATGAAAATATTTTAATATCTGTAAGTTGTGTGATATTTTATTGAAAATAGAATATATGGGTAAATCAGTAAGCCAAGACTGGTATTTAGCTACCTCTTTGTCTTGAAATTTATTCTACATTGTTTTTTTCTGTTTTCTAAGGTAGGATTTAGAACCCTGTTGATGTTCACATCATCTGTACAATGCGAGCAATAAGAGAGCATGAAGCCAAGAGCTTCTGATCAAGGACGCAGGCCTTGTGAGAACATAAATTCCATGAAAAAAATGCTAATGAAGGTTAAGTCATAATCAGAGGACTTGTATACTTAGAAAAAGTGTGCCTTGATGTTATTGTAACTACAGTATGCAAATTTCATGACATTTAGTTAAACACAGAGATGATCATTCTACAACAGTTTCCTAGGATGTTGGGTTTTGTTCCATCTCAATTTCCTCTCTATCTCCAAATCCAAGACATTCAAGTACCAAATACAATATGCAAACTATCAACCCTGAGACCACCCACTTACAATTTCTACAAGAAATATCAAAAATTGCCCACTTAAACAGGGAGAAGAATAAATGCAATTCCAATCACAATATTTTTGATAAAAGATTAGCCACAGACAGAACTGCATCTCTTCAAGGATGAGTAAACTGAAGGAAAAAAACAGCAACAGAATGAATCTAATGTGGCTCCTCTTCAAATGCAGCAAAGAAAAAAATGCAGCAAAGAAATGGGAAACAGGAAATGTCAGTGTAGAGATGAATAACATGTGTTGGATGCATTACAACAGGAATAAAATGAAATTGCAAGCTAAAATGACTCATTCTCTCAGGAATTGTCCAAGATAAAAAGTATATTCTTTAAAACAAAGAGTAATAAAGTAATAGAATGCAATGAAAAGAGAATTTATGAAAGGAATTAAAATGGAGATGCTATTGTACAGCCTGGATAAATGATCAGGAAAGGCAGGGGGCAGAATTAAAGCAACAAAGCAAATCACAGAAATTGAGAACCTCTTTGAGAAAAATCCCACAAATGTTTGAGGAAAAATAATATAAATTATGTTGATGCATAGAAACAAAATTATAATTTTGGGGTATAACTAATGGAAAATATAGAGATTGTTGTTGTACCTGACCAAGAGAAAAGTAAGAACAACAAATCCAAATTTTAAGTAACCTTTCCTGGAATGAATGACCATGAGTATTAAACTTGTTTCAAGAAAGACAAAAAGCAAAGAGAAAAAAAGTAGGTAGGTGATCAAATAGATAGGCAGACAGATAGATAATGAGTATATAAACTTGGTAAAGTTACCAAACTTAAAGTTTAGAAAGAATCTTTAAAAATCCAGAGACCAGGGGCGCCTGGGTGGCTCAGTTGGTTAAGCGACTGCCTTCGGCTCAGGTCATGATCCTGGAGTCCCTGGATCGAGTCCCGCATCGGGCTCCCTGCTCGGCAGGGAGTCTGCTTCTCCCTCTGACCCTCCTCCCTCTCATGCTCTCTGTCTCTCATTCTCTCTGTCTCAAATAAATAAATAAAATCTTTAAAAAAATAAAAATCCAGACACCATTTCAGATGAATCTGGTAACCTAAAAAGCAAAACATAAAGTCACATTATCCCTCATCTTTCTTCTTGGGAGTATTATATGCAGAAGCCAAAGGATCTGCAGATTTCTGAAAAAGTAAAGATTGAGATTGATTAACTCTAGAGTACAGTAAGTTATTATTCATGATTGAAGAAAACAGAAACAAAAATTTAAAGGAATTTAAGGAATACTGTGCCTTTGATTCCTAAAAAGTCAATTGGAAAAGTTAAACCAGTCAACAGATAGGTACATCTTGATAATGAAAACCTCAATGGTGAAGCAATTTAGAGAAGTCAATGAATTTAATAACAAGAAATACGTAGAAAATATTCAGAAACATAAACAATGTCAAACACATTTTACAATGTATATGATAAACTTACCTGTTAAGAGAAAGACTCACTTTAGGAGAGCAAAAGTAAGTTTTACTACATAGCTCACATCAAAAACTAAAAGACATTAAAAGTTAAAATTCAGAAAATCATCAACATGATTTAGATAAATGAAAACCTTAAAAACCAGGCATCACAATATCTATGTCAGATAAATTTTAATTAGATTTAAAAATAAATGTGAGCTTGCTTTAAAATGATTATAGGAACAAACTACAACGGAGTTGTGAGTATTAACTGAACCATACATTGATATATAAATGCATGTATGGGGTGCCTGGGTGGTTCAGTCGTTGAGCGTCTGCCTTCGGCTCAGGTCATGATCCCAGGGTCCTGGGATCGAGTCCCACATCGGGCTCCCTGCTCGGTGGGAAGCCTGCTTCTCCTTCTCCCACTCCCCCTGCTTGTGTTCCCTCTCTCGCTGTGTCTCTCTCTGTCACATAAATAAATAAAAATAAAAAAATTAAAAAAATGCATTTAAAAAGGTTTGAAACTCATAAGTACTGATAGGAATATAATGCGCTGTTAAACATCTATACACCAACTCAGTCCTTTATATATCAAAGTAATTAAGAATAAACAAGTATACAGAAAGAAGAAAATAATCACTGTAATTTTTATAAGCATATTAACTTTATTTACCCTACAAATATGAAATAGATTTTTATGCCTGCTATGGGATATTTTCAAAAACTCTTCCCAATAAATTTCTGCTCATAGTTCTATATAAATATATACTTATTGAAATCTTGGTCTTCTTATCTTTAAAATTTTTAAATTTCACTATTTTAATGTTACTATATTTTTTTCCTGGAATTCCACTTCCCCTTCATAATTTGTCATAATTTGTAACCACTCAGGAAATGTGGTTACAAACAGCCTCGAAGACAGCTGAGCCCACAATAGGAGAGGTGCCAAAGTATTTTCTTCCTCATCTGTGTCAGTAACACCTCTCTGACTCATAGTGTCCAATAGATGTGCCTTCACTTTGAAATTATTATGTTACCTGGTATATAGTGATACTCAAAAACATTTATTGGATAAGCTAACAACCCAGTGAGTGTATGCGTGCGTGCGTTTGTCTTCCTGGCAAACACCATATATTTCCCTTACGAAGGGAAATTTTCCTAACGAAACTGGGGAGACTGTGCCTCCTTTTAGCACTGCTGAATGTGGGAGTAGGGTGGGGTGGGGGAGAAGGGCCTGGGATCTGTGTGCTAAATACTAGCTGTGCACTGTTTCACGTGAGACATCCTATAATAGATACACTACCTGTGGTTTATTGAGGAACGACTTAGTTTTGAGACGTCCCACAGACGTTCGTTGGAGGAGGCGGATTACAGACTGTTTATTCAGGCTTCCAGCAACAATTGACAAACAACCATCCTCTAATAGGTTCATTGCTATTTTGGTGTACTTTCAGTTTCTGCAGGACTGTGAAACTCTCCTGGTGGGCTGTCTCTTCAGTTTTCTTTCATGTCTTTGAAGAAGAAGAGGACGCTGGTTTGAGTTAGAAATAACTGGTATTTTTTTTTTTTAAGCATGAAATATGACTCCACTGAGAGGTTATGATAATCTGATGGGATTGTTACCAGGGCCACTCAGAATTATTGAACATAAGAAAGCTAGAATAGCCATTTTATACTTCAACATGAACCCTGCTCCTCTGGAAGAGCACTTTGTCATAGTATTGCTTCAATTTGGATTATTTAACTCCTTGGCCATTCTTTCAAGTGATTGGATAAAAGTAACAGAGAAGTTCAGAGTCTCTAAGGCTCACGTCTTTCATGGGATTCTTCCCTAGTTCAATTCCTCTTTGCTTATTCTGAATCACCAATTGAATAGTCACTTTCTCCATCTGGGAGAAACTAATACGTACTACTAATTGCTCAATGACCAATGGCACAAAACATCCACACCAACAAAATGGTTGCTTTATAACCTTGCTTCTTAAGTTGTTCCTCTCCGTGCCTGAAAGAGTCTTTCTACAGTCTACAGGAGAACTCTGAACCTGCCAGTTCACACACATCTCCAGTACTTGGGCAGCTGAATTTGCCCAGAAAGAATGAAGACTTAACTGTCTCCAAAATCTAAGATACCTGGTTTTGGGTGAACTTTGTCTGCACGTTGTCGATTAGACTGACCAAATGTCAGCAAGTGCTCAAACTAAGATTTAAGGCTTGTTGCAACTAATTATCATAACTTGTTCAGTAACTTTGCTGTCCATCAGGATTGCTCAGATTCCTCTCATGAAATATGTATGGAAGAGATCAAAAAGTGAGATATATGTTCTTATGGTACAGGGGTCAACAAACTTCATTTGTAAAGGGTCAGATAGTTGCTAGTTTAGGCTTTGTGGGCCCTAACAGTCTCCTTGGCAACTGCTCAAGTGTACTGTTGGAGTGCAAGAGCAGCTAGAGACAGCATGAAAATGATTGGAAATGCCTATGTTCCAATAAAACTTTATGGATACTCAAGTTTGAATTTCAAATAATTTTCTTGTATTACAAAAAGTTCTTTTGCATTTTTTTCAACTGTTTGAAAATGGTTAGATTCATGACTATATACATAAGGGACCACTATAAATGACCATAAATAAATACATAAATGACCAGTGGGTGAGATTTAGCTGACAGGTTATAGTTTGCTGACCTCTGCTACCTGTATAAACTTCAGAATATATTTCAGAAAATTTTCAGTCAAGCGCTCCATCTTTTTTTCTCCTCTGGCCGTAAGCAAAAAGCACTGATGGAAATAAATGGGAACTGGCCATTCTGATCTGTCAACCCCAAGCTAAAAATCCAGAAAGCTCCTTGGCTCATACCTTAAAAATCTGTTCCAGTTCTAATTCAGGTCCCTGACAACTTGGAAGTGATTTGCCTTCCTTCTTTATCCCTCCTGTCAAGGCAATGGCTCTCTGCATGGTTTCTTAGCCACATTTGGAGAATCTGCTAGTGTTCACTTATTTCATATCCCATAGAGGGGATAATTAACTAAGACCCAGAATAGAAAGCAAGTTTGACAGTGCCCAGCTTGGAACTATCAAAAAACGGGAGGTCTGCTTTTCTTTAAGCCAATTATGAAGGAGACACTATAAGATTTTAAATAATTTTTTTAACTAAGACATGCATCAAATTTAAAATGTAAGAAAAAAATTCTAATATAATGTTAATGAAATATTCTCCTACACCTAAGTTCTGATTATTATATTTCTTTCCTCTGGTATTTACCTCTACCTTAACGATAATGCTTATCTTGCTATTTTATTTAATGTTGCTAAACGTAATCTCTTGACTTATGGTTTAATCAGCTCGCATACACTACCAGAGCCCCCTTCTTCTCTTCTCCTGCTTCTTTTTTTTTTTTTTTTTAAGATTTTATTTATTTATTTGACAGAGAGAGACACAGTGAGAGAGGGAACACAAGCAGGGCGAGTGGGAGAGGGAGAAGCAGGCTTCCCGCTGATCAGGGAGCCTGATGTGGAGCTCGATCCCAGGACCTTGGGATCATGACCTGAGCCAAAGGCAGATGCTTAACAACTGAGCCACCCAGGTGTCCCTCTTCTCCTGCTTCTATCCAATACAGTTATATCACAATTTTGGTTAAATTGATATTTAACACTTATAGTATTATGGCATGAACATATCATTTACTCACTATGCTCACATTTACATTTACTTAGTCCTACAAACTTCTTCATCTTCCCTGAAATCAATTGCCTCTTATTTATGTTTATTTCTCCATGTACCTACTGCTAATTCTTCACACTGCCCCCTTCAAAGAGCCTCTCACTACAGTACCCTAACCTAAAAACCCTCTCCATTATCCTGTTCACTCCATGCACTTTCTTCCCGCTCTGGGCAAACCTTTTGTCTTCTTGCTCAAATCTGGACCATTTATGCATGCAGAGATGTCCCAATTCTCTGGGTATTTCCTTGAATCTCCATTCTGAGGAGTCTCCTTACCATTTGATTTTATCAAATGCTCCCTTTGCAGTATCCCACATTTTCCTATTCCTAGGTGTAAACACTGATTTTTGTGGATTTCACCAACCTAACAAAGAAGTTACAGAAGTTAAATTTTTGGAGACTTGCTTATCTAAAGATGTCTTTATTCTATTCTCAAAATTGATTATTTCATTTAACTCTGTAACTCAATATTGAAACAAAGTGTCCCTCAAAAATTTTGAGTCATTTGTCTATTTTCTTTTAGCTCCCAATGTTGGTGTTAGGATTCTTGTGGACAAAAATTTTTGTTATTAAGCCCCTTTTTTTCTTCACTATTAAAGTTTTTGTTTTTCTCTCTCTTTCTGTCATCATTCTCTGTCTCTTTTAACAATTATATGCCATAATGAGTTTTGTTTTTTGTTTTTTGTTTTTGTTTTTTTTTTTTTGCATCTGTTATCCTGAGCACTTATACATATAGAAATTTATTCAGGTTAAGGCTGAGAATAATTATGACATTATTTCTGTAATAACTTTTAATTTTTATTTTTGGAATTTCTTTTTTTTTTTAAGATTTTATTTATTTATTTGACAGAGAGAGACACAGCGAGAGAGGGAACACGAGCAGTGGGAGTGGGAGAGGGAGAAGCAGGCCTCCTGCCTAGCAGGGAGCCTGATGCGGGGCTAGATCCCAGAACCTGGAATCATGACCTGAGCCAAAGGCAGACGCTTAACGACTGAGCCACCCAGGCGCCCCGAAGTTTTGATTTTTTAATCATTTTTAAAATTTATCTTACTTTTTAATTCCTTAGTTCCTTTAATTTTCTGATGTTTCCTTTTTAAGGAATCTTATATTTGATTCCCTTCTCAGAATATTACCTTTTAAGATAAGTTCCAGCCCTTTTTGCACTTTGCTTATTCCATCTGAGTTTCTTTGCTTCTGTTCACTTGATTTGCTGTCTTTTATGGTGGCTTCTGTTCTCAGAGGCCTAATGAAGCTGGGGCTCTTATATACATTTAACAGTGAAATAAGTAAAAGCTGATGGAAATGTCTACTTAACTGCGGAAAATCATCTTTAAATGGAAGTTTCTTTATTAAGTTCCTATAACCACAATCTGACTGTTAGAATATGGAATATGGAAGAAATAAGCAACTTTTAGTTATATATGAAATGTCAGAGACTGATTAATAGGCTGTATTATAATTATACCCATCTGTAAAATGGGTGTTTGGGATTTTATTTAAAGAGATCATTTTTCCTTCACCTTATCCTTAGCTTTATTGTCCTAAATCCCACATGTATCTTTATTGTGCTCCTTTTTTAGTATTTTCAAGATGAAAAGTGGTGGATTTATATATTTCCATTAGTAATGTTTTATTTTTAAAAGATGCTTTGAAGTTGAGTTGATTTTCAATAAATTGAGAGAACATTTTCATTACTACATATTGTTAATATCTATTTTTTAAAGGTTTTATTTATGTATTTGTCAGAGAGAGGGGAAGAGAGAGAGCACAAGCAGGGGTAGCGTCAGACAGAGGGAGAAGCAGGGTCCCTGCTGGGCAGGGAGCGCAATGCGGGGCTCGATCCCAGAACCCTGGGATCATGACCTGAGCCGAAGGCAGACGCTTAACCGACTGAGCCACCCAGGTGTCCCTTAATATCTGTTCTTATAAATGTTCATTATCTGTTTGTATAAATGTTCACTATAGTTTTGTTTAAGCAAATGTGACACTTCCTTATGTAGCTTTTGACTTTAATAAAACTGTTAGCCAAAGAAACAATAATATTACATAAATTTTATTATGTTCTTGGCATACTTCTAGGTTTCTTATATGCATGAATATATTTAATCTTCACTCAATTCAAGAGTCATGTGCTATTTTTATTATTATCTGCATTTCACAGATAGGGAAACTGAGAAAAAAAAAAGAAAAGTAATTTGCCCAAGAACATACAGCAAATTAGTTGTAGAACTTGATTTTGAGCTTGCTTTTGGGTTGACCACATTTTTCACCTCTAAGGTCTACTGGACCTTGAAGAAGAAGTAGTAAGTACAGCCTACTTTGGTTTATATAGAAGGGTAAAATATCATGAATAAACATGTAAATTTATATGTAAATTGATCCATTTATTGCCATAAAAATTACAATTAATGAACATGTAGTACTCTATGATTTACACATTTCCCATTTATTCCTAAAAATGACACTTATCCTTCAATCTGCCTGGAAGATGCTTGCAGACCTGATAAAACCCTGAAATCAATTTTTATAGGAAAACATAAATGTCTCCATGAACTTTTAGTTTTATTCTAGGTGAGTGCAAGTTTATAGACATGTGACAGTAAAAATAGCTGTCATTATTAATCAAATTGTTCTTGTCCTCTAGAACTAAGCAATGGACATCTTCCAAGTACCACAAGAGGGAGGCAAGAGAAGGCTCCACCACAAGAATTTAAGGTATGTGCTGGGATGCCCTCCAGAAATATAAATTGAGTCCTTTTTGCATATATACAGCCCATGGCAGGGATGTTTAAAGTACTATGTCCTGAGCCTGTCCTGGATCAGGTATCTTAGGGTTCCAAAAACAGTACTCACAAAACTGGGACCATGAACCTAATTCACAAGTCATTCAATAAAGATCTGCATTGTGTTCATCAACAGCACACCGTACCTGAACTCTACTTGCAGAAAGATGAGTCCCTCTGAGCACTATCTTTAGGTTTTTAGAAAGGAACCAAGTTTACATTTGAGTAAGACAAGACTTTAAACAAAAAACAGTAAAATAAAGTCCAAGAAAAAAATATGGTGACAGAAAAAAGACAACCAAGATTATTGACTTTCTGGAGGACTAAGAGCCCCAGGAAAAGCTTTTGGTATTGAGGCCTGGCCAGTGTGGATGAGCAAATGGCTTTGTGCATGTTACAGAGATCGGTCTGAGGAAAATCCAAGTCCAGAGATGCAAAGAATATCCTCCACCATCTCTTACCTCCTGGAATAAAGGTGTTTATTGTTCAAAAATAATCTGTGAATTTACGGAGTATTTCTGCTGGTAAAAATATGATTAGAAGAGTAGGGTAGAAGGGCATTAGCAAACATTCCTAATCATAAAAAAATATTTATTTATTTTAAAGAGGGGGGAGGGGCAGAGGAAGATGAAGAAGGAGACAGAATCTCAAGCAGACTCCCCACTGAGCACAGACCCCATTGTGGGGCTCAATCCCAGGACCCTGAGATCATGACCTGAGCCAAACCAAGAGTCAGCCACTTAACTGACTGAGCCACTCAGGCACCCTAGCAAGCATTTTTAATTTTAAAACCATTTTAGTTATTCATACTTTGTGGCAGCCATGTTAAACAAATCTTGCATTTACTTTCTGAAGATAATTCATTTCATGCATAATTGGGGCATATTCCTTTTTCCTGAAATTTCCCAGAATATTCAAAACATAGAACAGTATTTATAGTACACAATAATATAATGAGCCTTTATAAAAATGTAGCAAAGTAATAAAAATATTGTATTATATCATTATTAGGAATGCCACATTAATCTCAAACTCTAAGACTCATTCACCTTATTCAAAAAAATCCATTCTTTTTTTTTAAGATTTTATTTATTTAATTGAGGGAGAGAAAATGAGAGAGAGAGAGAGCACATGAAAGGGGGGAGGGTCAGAGGGAGAAGCAGACTCCCTGCTGAGCAGGGAGCCCGATGCGGGACTCGATCCTGGGACTCCAGGATCATGACCTGAGCCGAAGGCAGTCGCTTAACCAACTGAGCCACCCAGGTACCCCAAAAAATCAATTCTTTATTTTGTTCTAGGTTGATGTGGAATGCTGTGTTATAATTTCTTCCTCTGTTTAGCAATCTGAGCTCTGTGTGTTGACTTTTGTTTCTTATAGGTTTATTACAAACTATGATTACTAGTATAAGTTATTTAGGCTTTGAAAGCTTCATATATACCTAGTTGGCAGAAAAACAAACAAGCAAATCAAGTAAACAAACAAATATAATACTCTCTTATTTCCAGAACAATTGAATAGAAACATTCCTCTGTGCCAGAGATAAGAAGCTATCTACCAAAATATTTTCTCCTTTCCATAATACAGACTGTACCTCGAAATTAGTACTTAGACAAGACTCTATTTTCCAGTTCCCTTACAGTTATTGGTGATCATGTGGTTAGTTCTTCCCAAAAGAAAGTGAATGGAACCGATGGGCTACTTCTGTAACAAGGGTTTTAAGATGTCCATGTGCCTCTTCTGTGATCTCTTTCCCCATGCAATGACTAGATCTAATTGAAAATGATATCCTTTGGGTGGTTGAGCTATGAGACAGAAGGAACTGGGATTCTTGCAAAACAACAAAGAAGAGAGTGGTCCCATCAGCATGACCAGTCACCAAGAAATGTTTTATGAGAAAGATATATATATAATTTTGTTGAGCCATTACCTTTGGATTTAATTATCACTGCGTTCTTGTTTATCCTCACTAATATATCCTTTCTGCTACTGCTTACAAAGCCTCTTTAAATTTTCCTTAGAGTCTATGTAACCATTCAGGGGCTTTTGTAACTTGGCCTACTTTCCAAGTGAGCTCACACACTTTGCAGGTATTTGAATTTGCAGTAGGCTCTTGGAGGTGGGGGGAGGATTCTTATAACTATTGGCACACAATGAGAATCTTCTCATTGGAATGGCAAATATGACATTAATAATGCACGTGAATGTATAGTGATTTTACTACTTCTTGAAGTAGAAATACATTCCCTTGAATTTCGCAATATTGTTTCCTGTGCCCATAAACGTTCATTGACAGGTTTGATGAGACCGCACATCCTGCTTTCCTTTTTCAGACAGCAAAAGCTGTTTCATAGAACAAGTGTTTTAGATGAAAATGAATAGGTAGGAAATAAAACTATAATGTAAATCTAGACCCATAGTTGGTTGGTTGACAGCTGCATGTCTGAGGGAAAAAACAGTCAATATTTTCTGTGATGATAGATTGAAATGGGATTAAAATACAGCTGGATTTTATCTGATACTTATCAACAGTACACATTTTCCTCAGACTTAAAAGAAGTATCTGGATGAGTTTGAGGTATTAGACTATTCATTAATCATAGATTCTATTGCTTTACCTTGAATATGGATATTGGTAATTTTCATGTATATAAGTTGGCATTTCAGAAATAATGAATACATTGCTAAATACTGTTTGTAATAGGTTCAAATTTGCTCATGTAGAACTATGTGATTACTCTTCTGAGACCCCACTAAAACAATGGGCATAATTTATATATATATATATTTTTTAAAGATTTTATTTATTTATTTGAGAGAGAGAGACTGAGAGAGAGAGCACATGAGAGGGGGGAGGGTCGGGAGGGTCAGAGGGAGAAGCAGACTCCCTGCCGAGCAGGGAGCCCGATGCGGGACTCGATCCAGGGACTCCAGGATCATGACCTGAGCCGAAGGCAGTCGCTTAACCGAGTGAGCCACCCAGACGCCCCATAATTTATATTTCTTACAAGAATGAAAAAGATATGACCATGCCCTAGTGAGTTCATAAACTGTGATTTTTGAAAAACATTACAGTCACTCAGTTCCTTCTAGATATGATATAATTATGTTCAGGTATATGCTTAATCAGGATGCTTTAAATATCATTTTTTAAAAAAGACCTCATATATGTAGCATACTCCATCAAACTATTAACCATCCTTCCATGAACATTAAATAAATATAGTTTATTAAAAAGTACATGCTCAAATATTTTCCTTTGTTTTGTTTTCCATGCAGAATTTTATGTTCTTTTTTCTATTGTTAATGATACTAAAATTCCTGTTAATTAGAATATAGACATGATTTATATGAGGGACTCATTCTTAATTATCTGAAAACACAAGAAACACATACTGTCAGCCTGTGAATGTTGTGAAAGCTAACAACAAGGATTATGTTGATATGCTCTAAGGACAAAGGCTGAAATTTAGCTTGGCCCACAGAGCCTGGATCATCTGATGTCCATCTGCCTCAGAAGTGTCTTTTAGCATTATACTCTCTCTCACCTCATGCTCTATGCTCCAGCTATTCTGACCTCTTTTCAATTCCATCTTGAACATTCCAAGCTGTTTAGCTTGCCTGAAATTTTCTCCTTCTGCTCATCCTCTGTACCCAATCCTTGTTTAGCTGAATCTTATTTTTTGTAGGATCTTAGTTCAATAGTGACTTTCTCAGGAAAGCCTACACTAACATCCATACCTAAATTATTCCAGTTTAATGTATGCTTTCTCATCAGCATGCCCCCTCCTTCATATATTTTATCCTATTGGAATTTTTTTTTTTGTATGACATCTAATGAACGTTATTCTTTCCTGTTAAGCTGTAGGGACTATGCAATATGTTGGTCACCTTTATATTTTCATCACTTAAAAATATGTTGCACATAGAGCTGAATAAATATTAGTTAAGTGAGTGAATGAATAAATAAATGAATGAGTAAAGTAGATTCAATTTATACCAGGATTAGTATCCAACAAAAAGAACATCAGGCATGAATTAAACCATTACACTCTCTGTTTGATGATGTCTTTAAAAACGTTTCAAGGTATTATAAAATGAAAATCTATTTTCAATTAGGCTTTGGGCATAAAAGATGCTTCCTTGCAAACTCTTTAAATTTCATGAAAATTAACTTGAAAATAAGAAAAATGCAAACTCTAAGCCTAAAATTTATATAAATAAAGTTTCAACATTCCTTAGACATTTTTTAAAATGTCTCCTATTCCAACTCTCCTGCAGCTATATGTCCAACACAAGATATTACAAACACCAATTAACCAAAAAAAGAGAGGAATAAGGAGGAAGAGGAGAAAGAGAAAGGGAAGGAGAAAAAGAGGAGGAGGGGAAGTCAGAGAGGGAGGAATGAAGAAGACAAGGAGATTTTGATGGAGAATCAACATTTGGAAGAAGGAATGACACTTTGAAGAAGAAAATGACCCTAGACAAGATATCTCTACATTTGATCACTAAGACTAAGAGGCAAATAAAATTCTCATAGAAAAACTGCAGTAGTTTTGCTTTGAAAAACCAGAGAATAGAATCTGGGACAAACAACTCTGCTTTAAGGTGGTGGAGGAAACCTAAGAAAAGTAGGAAACCAGAGGGGAGAAATGATAAATTGTGTGTGTAATTTATACTCACATCATTGTCTGACCCATGAATCACATGCACAGAGCATACTCTTAAGTGATGCAACAAAGGCTAAAATCACCGTACTGAATTTTGAGCTTTTGTCCAAGAGACAAAGATTATAGTTTAAGTACAATCAAGTTAATTTTCTGCTAAAACAAACCAACACATGAAAAATCAGCATTGTTTGGAGAAATATAACAGAATTCAGAATGTCTAAAAACATAACATTCAAAATGTTGAGGAATGTTTAAAATTATTCAACATATGAAGACATAGGAAATATAATACAGGAAATTTCAGCAGAAATTAATAAAAATAATAAAATGTTACAAATACAAGTGAAAATTCTAGAACCAAATAGTAAATATTCAAAATAAAACTTTCACTGATGGGATGGAGTAAGCACCTTCCAAAGATCTCCATGTCCCAGTCCAGAATCTTTGAATGTGCTATTTTACATGGCTACAGGAACCTTGCAATATGTGATTAAGAGAACATACCTTGAAATGGAGAGATTATACCAGATTGTCTGGTGGTGCCTTGTAATTGCAAGGGTCCTTAAGTGGAAGATGAAAGCAGAAGAGAAAATGAGAGAGGAAGATGTTACTATATAAGAGGTCAGAGAGAAACAATGATTCCAATGATTCTACCCACTGTTGCTGGCTTTGAAGATTGAGGAAGGTGATCATTAGCCAAAGAATGTAAGTGGCCTTTAGAAACTGAAAGAGGGAAGAAAACAGATTTTTCCCTTAGAGGCTCCAAAAAGGAATATATTTATGCAGACATCTTGACTTTAATCCAATGAGACCCCTGTTAGATTCTCAAAACTACATTCTGTAAGATAATTTGAGTTGTTTTAACTAATAAGTGTGCACTAATTTGTTCCAGAAGTGATGTAAACATAATAAAATGGGCTGAACAGCTGAATAAAGGTGGAATATTAAAGTGTCAGTGAGCTAGACAAAACTACAATTAGATATCATCTCACATCTATTAGAATGGTTACCACCAAGAAGAGAAGAGATAACAAGTGTTGGTAAGGTGTGGAGAAATGGGAAACCTTGTACACTGTTGGTAGGAATGTAAATTGGTTCAACCACTACAGAATGCAGTATGATGATTCCTCAAAGAAGGAAAAAAATTAAAAATAGAAATACCATATGATCCAGCAATACCACTTCTGAGTATATTTCCAAAGGGAATGAAAATAGGCTATTGAAAAGATATCTGCACTCCTATGTTTATTTGCAGCATTATTTACAAATAGCCCAAATGTGGAAACAACCTAAGTGTCTGTCAATGAATAAATGGATAAAGAATATATGGTATATATATAGATACAATGGGATATTACTGAGTTGTGAGAAAGAAGGTAGTCTTGCCACTTAAAACAACATAGGTGGACCTTGAGGGCATTATGCTAAATAAGGTAAGTCAGACAAAGACTAAATCCTGTATGATTTCACTTATATGTGGAATCTGGAAAAAAAAATACCAAAACTTGTAAAAACAAAGTATAATGATAGTTACTAGCTATGGGGTGGGGTAATTGAGGAGGTACTGTTTAAAGGTATAAATTTGCAACTAGTAGATAAATTCTAGAGAACTAAGGCACGGAATAGTGATTATAATCAATAATACTGCATTATAAACTACAATGCTTCAAAAGATTTAATTGTTCTCACCACAAAGAAGAAACGATAATTATATGACCCGATAGAGTTGTTAGCTAATGCTAAGGTAGTAACCATATTGCAATATATAAATGTATCAAATCAACAGGTTGTACATCTTAAACTTACACAGTGTCTCTGTCAATTACAACTCATTAAAATAAGAAGAAAGGCAGGATGGAAGGAAAGAAGGAAAAAAGGAAAAAGGAAAGAAGAGAAAAGAAGAAAAGAAAATAAAATGGGGCGCTTGGGTGGCTCAGTCAATTAAGCCTCCAACTCTTGATTTCAGCTTAGGTCATGATCTCAGGGTCCTGAGAAGAGCCCCACATTGGGCTCCACACTGGGCATGGAACCTACTCAAGATTCTCTCTCTCCCTCTGTCCCTCCCCCCAACCCTACTCCCACTCAGCTCTTGCGTGCATGGCTCCCCAGTCTTGATTTGGCAGACTCAAATGCAATATAATGGAGAAACTTAGTTGGAAATTCTCCTTTCACAATCTTGTCTGGGATTTCTAATCCCTTAAATATATGTGTTTCCTACAATCATTAACATACCAGATTAATAGTGTATATGTTTCAAAGGGAGAGAATATTTTACTTATTTCTAACACACACACACACATATGTATACATACATACATGCACACACATACACAGGACAGACTTTGTAAAAATGTTTCAAGATATCCAGTGGTAAAAATAAAAGTCATTATCAAATATAGAACTCTTAAATAGACAACAGGAATAACAAAAGAAAAACATGCTTCTACAGGTTGATGATAATTGTGCTATGAATCAAATATGATTAACCTAATTCCACACACCTCATATACAATAGAAGAAAGAAGCAAAAAAAAAAAGGGAAAAAAAGAAAATTAAATAATTTGGCAAAGATTGACTTTTATGAAGCATATAAATAAGAAAATATAAATATGTATACTAAATTTAATTACTATAGGATGTTAGTTTCCATTAATATTATTACCGGGCAATTTTGTCCATGGTAAAAGGCATATGGTCAATCTTTGTGTAACATATCTGCTTAATTCTTAATCCCTGATAAAATATATTAAGGAATGCTCAGAGGTCTTCCAAGTGGAGAAATCCCAAAACCATGTCTTATCTAAGCTCTTTAGAATATTGCTGCCTCTAATCCTTGTTGATTTTAATAGGAAAACTTCTTCATAATTTTCATTTTTGTGCTTTTCTCATAAACTTACAAAGATTCTAATGAGTTATAAATCCATCATGAATTCTAAGAAGCAGATTTCTGTTATTTATGCGTGGTTACTTAATCCCCCTTCCACTAAATATCAGGGGAAAATCCAACTTGTTTTTCACTTTCTTTAAAGAAACATGGTAAAAAATTGTAACCTTATACTAGAGTTCTGGAATTATCTTAAACTTTGAATGTTTCAGGCATTCTATGTAAAAATAGTGCATATTCTCATAAATATTTACTGAAACAGCTACTTCATCCCAAACACATTCTAGATACTGGGAATACAGCTTAACAATAAAGATAAAATCCCGATTTCATGGGACCTCTATTCTGGCCAGAAGGCTAAACATAATTTAATACACACACACACACACACACACACACACGAAAATATTTTTGATTGTAGCAAGTGTAAGGAAAAAAAATAAAAACAGACTGTTATGATGTAGAGTGACTTGGAAGTGCCACTTTGGATTTGGTGGTCAGAATATAACTATCTGAAATGCTGACATTCTTATTGAAACCAACTATGTGAATATCCAGGAGAGTGCATTTTAGGCAGAACAAAGTGTGAAGGCTCTAAAGTATGTACAAACATGGCATAATTTTGGAATTACTGAAAGCCCGCATGGCCAAAAAGGGTGAATGAAGGAAGGAGTGGGATATGATAAAGTTGGAGAGGTAGGCAATTTTATGTAGGGACTAAAAAGGCATGACAAAAAGTTAGTATTTTTTCATAAGTACAGTAGAAACCATTGACAAATGATATATATTTTCTAAATATTGTTTTATATTGTGTATATTAAAGTACAGACAAACATAGAAATTGGAAGTACAAAGAACAGTTAGTGGTATTTGTTTTAAGCAAAAAATGATACTATCTTGGAAAAGGACTGTAACAATGAAAAAAGAGAAGTAATTGGGTTTTAGTTTTACTTTTAAAATCATATCAAGAATTCTGTTTAGTTTGGAAAAAAACAATATTGTTAAAATGTCCATCCTACTCAAAGCAATCTACAGATTTAATGCAATCACTATCAAATTACCAATAGCATTTTTTTTACAAAACCAGAACAAATATACTAAAATTTGTATGGAACCACCAAAGACACAGAATAGCCAACAGAGTCCTGATAAAGAAGAACAAAGCAGGAGGCATCACAATCCCAGATTCAGAGATATACCACAAAGCTGTAGTAATCAAAACAGTATGGTACTGGCACAAAACTAAACACATAGATCAATGGAACAGAATAGAGACCCCAGAAATAAGCCCACTCTTATATGGTCAATAATTCTTCAACAAAGGAGGCAAGAATATACAATGGGGAGAAAAGTTTCTTCAATAAACGGTGCTGGAAAAACTGGACAGCTCCATGCAAAAGAATGAAATTGGACCACTTTTTTATACCATACAAAAAGTAAACTCAAGGGGCGCCTGGGTGGCTCAGTTGGTTAAGCGACTGCCTTCAGCTCCGGTCATGATCTCAGGGTCCTGGGATCGAGCCCCGCATCGGGCTCCCTGCTTAGTGGGAAGCCTGCTTCTCTCTTTCCTACTCCCCCTGCTTGTGTTCCCTCTCTCGCTGTGCCTCTACCTCTCTCTGTCAAATAAATAAATAAAATCTTAAAAAAAAAAAAAGTAAACTCAAAATGTATTAAAAACATAAATGTGGACCTGAAACCATAAAACTCCTGAAAGAAAACATAGGCAGTAATTTCTTTGACATTGGCCATAGGAGTATTTTTCTAGATATGTCTCCTTATGCAAGGGAAACAAAAGCATAAATAAAGTATTGGGTGGGACCATATCAAAATAAAAAGTTTTGGACAATGAAGGAAACCATTAACAAAATGAAAAGTCAACTTTGTGGATGGAAGAAGATATTTACAAATGATATATCTGATAAGAAGTTAATATCCAAAATATATAAGGAATTTATACAACTCAACACCAAAAAAAAAAAAAAAAATCCAATTAAAAATGGGCAGAAAGGGCACCTGGGTGGCTCAGTCGGTTAAGCGACTGCCTTCGGCTCAGGTCATGATCCTGGAGTCCCAGGATCGAGTCCCGCATCGGGCTCCCTGCTCGGGAGGGAGTCTGCTTCTCCCTCTGACCCTCCTCCCTCTCATGCTCTCTGTCTCTCATTCTCTCTCTCAAATAAATAAATAAAATCTTTAAAGAAATAAAAAAATAAAAATAAATAAAAATGGGCAGAAGACCTGAATAGACATTGTTCCAAAGACATACAGATGGCCAACAGACGCATGAAGAGATTCTCAACATCACTAATCATCAGGGAAATACTAATCAAAACCACAATGAGATACCACCTCATACCTGTCAGAATGACTAGCATCAAAAAGACAAGAAATAACAAGTATTGGTGAGAATGTGAAGAAAAAAGGAACCCTCATACACTGGCAGTGGGAATGTAAAATTGGTATAACCACTGTGAAAAACAGTATGGGTTTTCCTCAAAAAATTAAAAATAGAATTACCATATGATCCAGTATTTCTACTCCTGGATATTTACCCAAAGAAAATGAGAACATTAATTCAAAGATATATGTGCCCCTATGTTTATAACATCATTATTTACAGGAGCCAAGATATGGAAGCAACTCAAGTGTCCATGAATCGACAGATGGATAAAGAAGATGTGGTATACGTGTGTGTGTGTACACACACATACACATACACATACACACACACAATGGAATATTACTCAGCCATAAAAAAGAATGAGATCTTCCATTTGCAACATGAATGGACCTGGAGGGTATAAAGCTAAGTGAAATAAATCAGACAGAGAAAGACAAATACCATATAATTTTACTCATATGTGGAATTTAAGAAACAAAACAAATGAACAAACAAACAAAAAAAGGGACAAACCCAGGCTCTTAAATACAGAAAACAATTGACCAGAGAGCAGGTGGGTGAGAGAATGGGTAAAATAGATAAAGGGGATTAAGAATACACTTACCATTATGAGCACAGAGTAATGTACAGAATTGTTGAATCATTATATCATACATCTGAAACTAATATAACACTGGATATTAATTATACTTCAATTTAAAAAAATTAAAAAGGAATTCTGTTTGGGCCCTGCTAATATAGTTTATCGACATCCAAGTTAAGCTATCAAAAAAGAGTCAAATAGGGACGACTGGGTGGTTCAGTTGGTTAAGTGTCTGCCTTCCACTCAGGTCATGATCCAGGGTCCTGGGATCAAGTCCCGCTTTGGGTTCCTTGCTTTCCTGCCGCTGCCCCTGCTTGTGCTCTCTCTCTCTCTCTTTGACTAATAAATAAATAAAATATTTTAAAAAAGAGTCAAATATATGAGTCTGAAACTCTAGGGAGATACAAAATTAACTCTAGGAGAGTTAGCCAAACCAATAAAATTGTGGATTAGAACTATATTATGGCAGCCAAACCCAAAACAAATCATTAACAAAAAGCACCAAAAATTAATTTATATGTAAGCATCCTAAGTAGGAATAGTAACACTCAATAAAAACTATTACAACCTATTTTAGTCTTCATTCATCAGACAAGACAAAGCATTGCATTTATTTTTGATCACTACCTTTTAAAAATGAACAAGGCAGTAAAGAGTTAAAAATTATTTATGAGTTAAGTGTCTGGTTTGGGCTCAGGTCTGATCTTAGGGTCCTGAGATGGAGCTCCGTGTGGGTTTCTCTCTCCCTCTACCCCTGCACTCTCTCTCTCTCTGTCTGAAATAAATAAATCTTTAAAAAAAAAAAGAATATAAAAAATTACTTAAATGAGAAGCACTGGAAGAAACTGAGGATACTTAGCTTAAAGGAATAGAATCGTAGTGGTCACAATATCTGCTTTTTCATATTTGAAGTCCTAGATGGTGTAGTAATTATTTACTTCGTTTTGAATAAAATGTTGGGGTAGATTTCTGAGGGACACATATTACATACAAAGACATTTTCACTGCACTTTTAGTAAAGATGTAAGGAGAAATTATGCTAATCTGAAGTGTGTGAGTCTGTATCCCTTACAGCATTTATCTGTCCCCCTCCCTTCACTGATGTGATTAATTGACTCACTGATGCTCTCAGAAAGTGTTAAGAATTTGGCATCTACCTCACATAATGATACATCCTATATATCGGTTTACCTAGTAGGTCTTTATTCAAACTGGGACCCATTGGAGTATAAAGGAAAGCTTACTAATATTTAAAATGGAAAAACAGTCTAGAACAGACCTGTCCTGAGAAGATCAGGATGCATGGTGAGCCTACTGTCTTACAAAAGATAAATCAACACCATCCTCACATTGCTTTCTTAATCTCCTCAACTCTTAATCCTCTGAAGATCCTTAATCTTCACCTCCAGCCCTCTTTAACCACCCACATGTAAGGCCTAACCTGGACAAGATTGTCCCTCTGAACTAATCCAGTCAAGCTGTTTTAAACTGTCATATCTCAAGCTCTGAGTGAAATTCCTTAGTCTTTCTTTTTTTTTGACTCCAGTATGAGATAGTTGATAAATTTTGGCTTTTGCATCTCTCCACTTAGTATAGACTCAATATTCGATCTCATGAGCCTTTTCTGTTCTACTGCTATACTTGCTGAACAAACCCCAGCTCAGCATCATTCTAGCAATGCAGATACCCACACCTTGCTATATGATCATCATTGTTGAGAAAGTGAGGGGAGCATGCCCAACCAAGGAATACCAAAGAGGTCAGTGTGGCTATAGCAAAGCAGGGCTTAACAAAGGATGAATTCACAGAGGTAATGGAAAACAAGATTATGTATGACCTTGTCGGGCATTTTAAGTTTTGGAATGAAAATGGGTGGTGTGATACTTATCAGCAAGAGAGTGACATGATCTGACTTAGATTTCAGAAGTGTCACTCAGGATTCCATATTGAGAATAGACTTTGGAGGGCAAGGGTATGTGATTGGAAGCATTTAGGAAGGTATTCTAATAATCCAGGAGGAAGTTGGAAAGATTTTGACCAATATATTAACATATGGTGCTGTTGGAAGTACAGTTAGAAGATAGAAATGGTCATATTCTGAATATATGTCAAGGTGGTTCCAACCAATTTGGACATGGGATCTACTAAGAGGAGGGATGATTCCAGGGTTTGGGGCACAAACAACTGGATCAGACGGATTTCAGTCAGGGCTTTCAGAAAACATGAATAGCAGCCACCACTCAGAGAGCAACAAAGCCCTTCAAAGAAGAAGGCTTGAGAAGTCTTTCCGCACCTTACTATAGGGAATGTTATCCTCAGACAGCAGCATGGGCATCACCTAAAAGCTTGTTAAAGATGCAGAATCTCAGTCTCATGCCCAACTTCCTAAATCAGAATCTCTGCTTTCACCACATCCCCAGGTGATTTATATGTTTGTTCAAGTTTGGAGAGCACGGCTTTAATAACGTGTAGTTTCAGAGTACAAGAAGGAACCATAAAACTGGCAAACATGGAAAATTCTTTTTAAAAAATGTGCCTACTAAATAGTGGAAGCGTTTTTGAATTGTAGACTGTTTTTAATTAAGAGGAAAGTTATTGAAAGTTATTACTGTTACCTGTTTTGTACAGGAAATTTGATGCTATAAGCTTTCCATAAACTTAAAATTTCTATTATTTTAAAGAAATGAATTTATACCCATCTATTGCCCTTCTCTCAACTTCCCTGATTTATGTATCCTAATTTCTAATTCTCTTATTCCTGTTAGGAGTGTATTTAATGTAACTGCAATCATATAAAGATTTGGCCACAAATGACCAGGGATGTCACTTAGTCCAGAATTTGTTTAGAAATATTGAAACAAAGACCTCTGGAGCCTGCAAAACAGATGCAAGGTTGTATAGCTAGTTAGAGGGAGAGTTGGGCTAGAATAAAAGACCACGAATTCTTGAAGATAATTAAGATGTGATTTTTAAAAAGTGTTCCGTAGCTCAGACTTCTATTGGCCACATAATTTTACCACAAATATGAATAAATTGGCAAAAAATTGCCTTGTACAATATACTTGTCAAAAGCATCTGTAAGCTCATAAAGAAAATAATTTGTGTTAATATACCCATAATATGTGGCATATGTCTAGGACAATATCGTTAAATTAAGGGGTGCTGTGTTAGCATGTTACTATTAGCTACTGTCATATATTTGGCAACAGACAAGCATTAAAAACATAAAATATAAATCTCAGAGCAATCAACTCTGAAAGTGATTCTTAATGCCGAATTGTACTTCATCTAGCATGTAATGCTGATGATCATACTTTTGGGTTGCCATAGCACAAATTGGTAGAGAGGCTCCTCTCATACTGGCCCAACTAATATTTCCAAACTGGATTTTCACCAATTATTTTACAAACACTGGTGCAATTTTCATACATCCCACTCAAGACACATGTCCTCAACAATTTTTTAAGGGTTATTTCTATACTGTGGTTTTGTCCTATACCTAAAGTTCTCCACCAACACTCCCTCACTATCACCTGGTGAACTTTTCCTTTCAATCTTGAGTGCTCATCTCAAGGCTATTTCTTTCTTAAAGAGTTTTCTGACTCATTATCAGCATAGAACTGATCTTTCTTAGTTTCTGTAGAATACTTTCTTCTATCTTTGTTATTCATCTTTACCATTGTATAAGTTGACACTGTGTATTGTGGTTATTAGGCAATTTGTTCAAGTCCTTGATTATAAGATCCTTAGGGACAAGAATAGATCTTCTTTGAAAATATATTAACTCTATGGATAAGAATGTCATAATAATAATGAAAATAGATAAATTTGTTGTATATTTATGTTCCATGATATCTTATACCTACTGCCTCAAAAGCACATGAAGCAGGTTCTATTAACCTAAAGTGGCTAAAGATCTTGCTCAAGCTCAATCAACCTATGAGTTATATTTATAAGATTCTACTTCTGCTTCCAGAGATTGTGATTGTATTATTTTGCAATACTTTTTGACAAAGTGTCCAGAATTGTACAGACTTTTGCTTTATATTCTAACTTTTCTTTTATTCCATGTAGCAACCTTTGGAAGCAGATATAAATTCTCTGGGATTTTCTTCTCATTCTTTTCTTTTTTAAAAAAGATTTTATTTATTTATTTGTCAGAGAGAGAGAGAGTATGAGCAAGCAGGGGTAGTGGCAGGCAGAGGGAGAAGCAGGCTCCCCGCTGAACAAGGAGCCCAATGCAGGACTCCATCCCAAGCCCCTGGGATCATGACCTAAGCTGAAGGCAGACACTTCACTGCCTGAGCCCCTCAGGTCTCCCTTTCTTCTCATTCTTATAACATCATAACACTTACATGACTGTGCTGTTAGTTATTCAATAAGATAATACACCTAAAGTTTATGAACTAAAGGATCCATTTATTAAATCTTAGCTTCCACCTTATTTCTCATTACTACATTCTCCTTAGAGCTTATCACAAATGTATTTTTTTTTTCCTACAGAGTGAGTGTTCAGTAAATTTTAAAAGCAATTTGCATATAATGAAAACCAAACTACCTACATTTTACTTCCTTTTTGGAATGATTTTTCTTAGATCTATAGATGTATGTCACACTGTCTCCTTGACTCATCATTAACGTTCCTTGACAATACCAAATTTTATCACATTTTATGAGTGCTAGCAGGGAGATCCAAACAAAACAAAATAAAACAAAAATACAAAAAACAGGTTTAGGAAATTGTGTGTACTTTAGGTTTTATATTTACCATGGAAAATTGACCTTTATCATTTTCTTCAACAGGAAAAAACCTGTTACGCATCACTTTAAAATGAAAGAATTCTTAAGACAGGTTCCCATCACTTTTGGTCTATGAAAACAGTTTTAACAACAGAGATGAGTGACTTTTTCTGAGAAGCCATATGCAATTGTGTTGTCAGTATGAGAACTAAAAGCATTTGGTTTATACATGTGGTATGGCTGTCTTAATCTTTTAGTTCATCAAATTCCAAGGAGTGAGCAAAAGGCAAAGATTGTAGATTTAGCTGCCAAAGAGAGTGTGAATCATTTCTCCCAAGATTTTAAATATCTTTTTTTAGCTTGGAGGCATAAAGCAAACAACCTGAATGAAAACAGATTCAGGCTGTAACAAGAAGACAGAATTTAACCAGCATATGCTAAAGTGCCTTACCAAAATGGAACAAAAGTTTTGTGCATAAATGTTACTTCAAAAAAAAAAAAAGAATCATGCAGCAAATTATTCATATTGTGGTCACTGGACCTTATTATAACAATAGAGGTCATGAGAACTCTACTCAGATAAAGAACTAGAAATTACAAAAATAATAATCTGTCATGAGGAAGGCTTTTTGATATTTATTGATCAATATAAGCTTTTTTAGTAAAGTCATCTATGTATCTCTAAGGCTTGTATAGCCAAGTTAGTTATATATTACTTTATATTTTAATTGGATTGATGAGTTTTTATTAAAATAAAGTATTTTTATTTAAATATTATTTACCTTAACATTTAGTAATAATAATCCTACAGTTCAATGGAACAAGTTAGGAAGCTTAGAATTAACTCAAATATACGTAGAAGTTTAGTTTAAAATAAAGATGACATTTCAGATTAGTATGGAAAGAATTGATTATTCAAAGATCACTGTAGAAACAGCTGGAGATCTATCCATCTAATCTATGATACATATGGATCAGTATTTTACACTTTAGAACAAAATAAATTACAAGTGGATCCAAGTTCTAAGCATAAAAAAAAGAGCACAAAGAAATAGTAAAATTATAATACAATGTAAATACTAAATACCAAATAAATAAATAAAATATTAATCTTTTAAAATTTTCACTTAGAAAATTATTCTGAACCCTCATCAAAAGTAAAGAAGTCATAAAAGTTTGATAATTAGGCTATACAGTTGAAAGACTAATATATATCCAACATACCATAAAACCAAGTTAAAAGGTAAAGATGTAACACACATAAGAGGTAGAGGTATATTTTTAAAAAAAGAAACAGAAGTATGTTTTAAATATATTGAAAGCTCTTGCATATCAGTATGAAACCCCAGCAGCATAAATACAGAGGACTTTCTTTCAGGTCTCTTTGTAAATATGTCCTTATCAAAGAAGTCTTCCCTGATAACCCCATACGAAAAAAAAAAAAAAAGAGCATCCTAAAAATCTCTCTAACAAGGTTAACTTGATGGTTACTCTATATTCTTTGCAAGCTCTAAGAAGGGCAGTACCAGAAATTCTATATTTAGTTTACTATTATATCCTAGCCCATGAATCATTGCCTGACTTATGGTCTTTAAACAAAAAGTTTGAATGAATGAATGGATCCAGGATGAAATGTAAAGAGACATTATGAATAAAAGGGTTAGCTTGGGAAGAATGAACTCACTATTTTCAGAGGCAAAAAAGTAAAGGTGTGTATGTATGCATGTGTGTGTATGTTTGTATTAATAGGAAACAACCTAGGTTATAACCTTAACACAAGGCTTATCAAGCACTGCTGAATGAACTTTATATATTAGATGATATGAATTTGTAGAGAACTGGATGAGTTTGATTTTGTGAATTTCCACATAATTGCTCAGTTAAAATCAAGAATAGAGAAATATAATATCTGAAAAAGCCTTGGCATACAGTTTGACAATAAATGATTTCAAAGCAGTGAATAAGGGAATAATTTCATGATTAGAGAGTATGCATATTCAAACTGGTTTACCGTTGGCCCAGCATAGGGAAATGAAGGTGGAAATAGGGTTACCACGTCAAATGGGCAGAAGGCATGAATAGACATTTTTCCAAAGAAGACATCCAAATGGCCAACAGACACATGAAAAAGTATTCAACATCACTTGGCATCAGGGAAATACAAATCAATGAGATACCACCTCACAACAGTCAGAACGACTAAAATTAACAAGTCAGGAAACGACAGATGTTGGTGGGGATGTGGAGAAAGGGGAACCTCCTACACTGTTGGTGGGAATGCAAGGCTGGTGCAACCACTCATGCACCCCAACATTCATGGCAGCAGTATCCACAATAGCCAAATTGTGGAAAGAGCCTAGATGTCCATTTACAGATGAATGGATAAAGAAGATGTGGTATATATATACAATGGAATATTATGCAGTCATCAAAAGGAATGAAATCTTGCCATTTGCAATGACGTGGATGGAACTGGAGGGTATTATGCTGAGCAAAATAAGTCAATCAGAGAAAGACATGTATCATATGACCTCACTGATATGAGGGATTCTTAATCTCAGGAAACAAACTGAGGGTTGCTGGAGTGGTGCGGGGTGGGAGGGATGGAGTGGCTGGGTGATAGACATTGAGAAGGGTATGTGCTATGTGAGCACTGTGAATTGTGTAAGACTGTTGAATCATAGATCTGTATCTCTGAAACAAATAATATATTGTATGTTAAAAAATAAAAAAAAGAAGAAGATAGCAGGAAGGGAAAAATGAAGGGGGGTGGAAATCAGAGGGGGAGATGAACCATGAGAGACTATGGACTCTGAGAAACAAACTGAGGGTTCTAGAGGGGAGGGGGGTGGGGGGATGGGTTAGCCTGGCGATGGGTATTAAAGAGGGCACGTACTGCATGGAGCACTGGGTGTTATATACAAACAATGAATCATGGAACACTACATCAAAAACTAATGATGTAATGTATGGTGATTAACATAATAAAATAAAAAATTAGAAATACAAAAAAAAAGAGATAATGAGAGTTTGGAAAACACAGAGGAACAGTGAAGGGGAAATTTGTAAAATAATGGAAAAGGAAATGTTGAAACAGATTTGAGATCTTCTGTAAGACTTGATATGATACTTTCTCTTTCACTGCCAGCTTCTCTGTCTTCAACGCCATACAAAGATAGAGGAAGCTATGGCATCAATGCCCTGCAATGTTTCTCTGCATGTAACACTTCCTGGATGACCTCATTCAGTTTCCTCTCCATCACTGAGATCCATACTCTCATGATTTCCAAATGTGTACCTCCAATTTTATTCTTTGCTTTAAAATCCATATGCATAGGGTATCTTCCATTCAAATTTTATTAATTGAGGACTATTAACAGGAAGGAAACATTATCCATTCTATATATTTTTAACAGAAAAGTGTTCAATTCATTAATCAGATGCTTTTAAAATCTTTGGAAGGACTGGAGGTGTAAGCTCAAGGCTAAGACCCTACAAGCCACAACAGGAGTTGTTGAGTTAAAGAATGCACAACTGTAGCTGTGATCTACGTGTCAAAATGTTGTTTCTACCTGCACCCCCACCTGTTGATGCATGGAAGATAGGGACTAGATTCCTTTAGGATTCAATGTCCTAGGGGGAAGAGCCAATCAACTGAAAGATGATCTCTCAATCCAACTCTTGTGTGCATTCCAAATGTTTTATAAGTACATCTATTTGGAGGTACCTATTTTTTTTTTTAAGATTTTATTTATTTATTTTGACAGAGAGAGACACAGCGAGAGAGGGAACACAAGCAGACGGAGTGGGAGAGGGAGAGGGAGAAGCAGGCTTCCCGCGGAGCAGAGAGCCCGATGCGGGGCTTGATCCCAGGACCCTGGGATCATGACCTGAGCCGAAGGCAGACGCTTAACGACTGAGCCACCCAGGCGCCCCTGGAGGTACCTATTTTATATCAACAGGGTAAAAACAGAGTATTTTATAAAGCTGTTTTAGCTTTTGCAGCCTTTGATTGGAGATAGATGGCTGTGAAGAGATAAGCCAGGTTGCTGAGCAGAATGATTCATGATTACTTCTTGAATATATCAGCCTGGATGTTCCATAGATAGTTTAACATCAAACAGAAAACAGACATTTTTGTTTGTCAAACTGTTTTAAACCTCTCATCCTGGTTAATAGCACTGTCTAGGAATCTTTTTTTTTTTTAATTCTTCTTTCCTCCTACTTCCAATTCCTGTAGATAAATATGTTTTGTTGATTCTAATATTTAAATATCTTCTGAATCTCTTTATATCTCTATATGACATTCTGTTGACACATTTATACATGATTTGGGATAGATTTTCAGCTCTTTTATGTTATTTTTGTCAAAGATTGAAAAGATCATAAAATGTTTCTGATTAAAGTGACCTGAAACAAAGTAAATTTTTTAAATATTTGCTTGAATTTAGTGAATAACTTTAAAACAGATACATGTATTATATATTCTCATTTTAAGAGATATATTTTTTCTATAGAAAATATTTTATTTTCAAGAAAAAGTAAAACTTAATATGCTTGTAATATAGATTGTCTTATTGTGATTTGTGCTGTAAATATTTTTTTTAAAGATTTTTTTTTTTTTTTTATTTGAGACAGAGAGAATGAGAGAGACAGAGAGCACATGAGAGGGGGGAGGTTCAGAGGGAGAAGCAGGCTCCCTGCCGAGCAGGGAGCCCAATGCGGGACTCGATCCAGGGACTCCAGGATCATGACCTGAGCCGAAGGCAGTCGCTTAACCAACTGAGCCACCCAGGTGCCCTGTAAATATTTTTTTAATCAAGGAAAAGAATAACCTAGAATGCTAGAATTGTAAAGGCTTTTAAGTTACTTTAGGCTTAGGTTGTGAATTTCTCAGTCCAATTTTATTCCATTTTACATATTTAAGGCCTGGTGATAAAAGCTGCATATTCCATGTTATGATAAAATAAATAAAGGCCTCGAAAGATGTCCTCATCCCAATCAGTGGAACCTGTGAATATGTGATTTTATTAGGGCATAAGGAACTTTCCAGATGTGATTAAGTTGAGGACCTTGAGATGGGGAAATTATCCTGCCTATCTGGATTATTCTAATATGATTACAGAGTTCTTATAAAAGGGAGGCAGTTGAGTAGGTTCAGAGATTAAAAGGAGATGTGATGCTAGAAGAAGTTGGGGTGATGCACTTTGAAGATGGAGAAAGGAGCCAGAAGCCAAGAAATGTAGTTGGCCTCTGGTAGCTGGAAAATGCAAGGAAATGGGTTCTTCCCTGAAATTTTCAGAAGGAAAAACCCTGCTAACACCTTGATTTTAAATTCTGACTTCTGCAACTATAAGAGAGAAAACAAATGTTATTAAGCCACTAAATTTGTGGCGATTTATTATAGCAACAATCAGAAACTAATACACACTACTAATTACAGCAATTGACTTCAGTCTGGCATGCTGTATTATGATAGGTTTCTATGAGAGTAACCTTTTGACTTGGATTGGAATGTAATCTCACACCCATTAACATGCCTGAGCCTTTAAGGCACCAAGATTGTCACCTCTGCTGAGAAATTAGTAAAAGCCAACCAACTTGAAATTTTTATTGTGCACATGATTTTTTCCAAAATGTCAACATCTTAGTTTTCATTTAATGATGTCAGAATATTTAGTCTACTCTTCACATATTTATTGATGTCAGAGTATTATCCAAAACTATCAAGTCATCAGAGAAATACAGCCATATCCATTAGTGATACATTTATTATAATGACGTAACATTTGGTTTGTAGCATGAAAAATGTGCTAAATAAAATACAAGTTTAATACATTGATATTTAGAGAGGCTCTCCTACTTTTTCAATTGTCTATAAAACAGGTTTTCTCAAAGAAGAAAGCCCGATTGAGAGAAGATAGGGTATTTCCCAGCCACATGCTTAGTGAAGAGAAAGTTGAATAGATATGAAACCAGATAAAATATACAGAACACTGTAAAGTGGAAATGTGTTGGTAAGGCATTTGCAGAGAACAAAAGAGAGAACATAAATAAAATTGTCTTTACAGAGAGATTTTTTTCTCCAATTTTTTTTTTTTCTGGAAATAGTCATTGCTTGAGGATAATGAAACCCACTTACATTTTTCTGAATTAAGTGTCCTAAATCAAATATATACCATTGTTATAGTTAGGAAATGACATCATTAAAATCAGAGGACTTTAGACATTTCTGATAGACTAGGTGGGAAAAAGGAAAGTATCAACCAAGAAAGACCTGAATGTATCCAGGAATCAATCATTACAGGTGGAATGACTTAGAACAAGGGGATTCTTATCTCTCATACTGTTCTCCAAGTGGCAAATAAAACACTGTGATTCTCCACTTCCACTCCTCATCCCAATCTTAGTGCTATTGTTTTGAAAACATGGGCTCCTGCCACTCACCTGTGGCAACAGAATGTTGGTATCGTTTCCATGCCCATTCCACCTTCCTGTGTGCCTGAGAGGCCATAAACCTGGATATCCTAGGGACTGGCCAAGGCTTCTTGCTATCAAGCTCTGTCCATTTTTCTACATGCTGGTTATTCTCAAAATTGATGACAATTTTGTTAGTTGTATGTGCAAATTCCCTACCTAGGCCCTGTGTTCTTCACCTTGCTGACTAAAACATTTCCTGTCATTGGGAATTCAATCCTAACAAATGGATCTAGTATGAACTTCCATCCTTCCCCTTACTTTTTTGTTTCAAGATTTAGTTTTTTAGAGCAGTTTTAAGTTTACAACAAAATTAAGAGGGAAGTACAGATATTTTCCATATCTCCAGGTCCCCACACATGCATTACCTCCCCTATTATTAGCATCACTCACCAGAGTGGTACCTTTGTTAAAACCAATGAACCTACATTGACGCATGATGATGATGATGATGATGATGATGGTCATGATCATCATCCAAGAGTTCATAATTCATATTACAGTTCACTCTTGCTGTTGTACATTCTATGGGTTTGGACAAATATATAATGACATATACCCACCATTATAATATCATACAGAGTATTTTCATGCCTTAAAAAGTCTCTGTGCTCTCCCACCACTCTACTATCATTCCACCGAACTACTGACAATCACAGATCTTTTTACTGTCTCCATAGTTTTGTCTTTTCTAGAATGTCATATAGTTGGAATTATACCATGTTCAGTCTTTTAGATTGGCTTCTTTCAATTACTAATATGCATTTAAGCTTCCTCCATGTCTATTCATAGCTTGATAGCTCATTTATTTTTAGTGCTGAATAAACATACCTCAGTTTATTTATCCATTCATCTTTTGAAGAACATCTTGATTGCTTCCAACTTCTGACAATTATGAACATATCTGCTATAAACTCACCTTACTTTCCCATAAGTGACAATTCTTTCACCTTTCAAGATATGACCATTCCAATATAGATCATATATGTTTTATCATTGTCCTCATGACATTTAGAAATATTTTTAGATTCTTAATCTAGTTAACAAACATTTATTGAAAGTTAATAATAGGGACACCTGAGTGGCTCAGTCGTTAAGCATCTGCCTTCGGCTTAGGTCATGATCTCAGGGTCCTGGGATCGAGCCCCGCATCGGGCTTCCTGCTCCGCGGGAAGCCTGCTTCACCCTCTCCCACTCCCTCTGCTTGTGTTCCCTCTTTCGCTGTGTTTCTCTCTGTTAAATAAATAAATAAAATCTTTAAAAAAAAAAAAAAGAAAGTTAATAATAGTAAAAATATATTTCTTCTGAAATAAATCATTTGAAATGAATTATTGAAAGGTCATTGAAAGTAATTTAGTGGGAATTCTTATTAAAGTACCAATAATATCTCTTTACACTCAATGCTTTATTTATATTTCCATAAGATATATGTATGTTTTATCATATCTGGACTACAATATATGTTTTATTATATTTAAATTTTTCCATTCTCGTGTGACTGGTTATTCAAAACTCAGCTCTAAGTGATCAGATGCAGCTGAAAAAACTAAATTAATTTAATTCATTCACAAATGTTAGATATTTTGTTACAATCTGTCATATTGCTTGGGTATCATTCTCTAAGTTAACGTCATGAAAAAAATATAAACTATTTTCAACCATAAATTGTTTTTAAAATAATGCTATGTACCTAGACAGTAACTTAATTCTAACATAAAAAAAAAATGTGCTGAGATTTCACTGAGTATGGCTTTTTGGAAATTGAGTCTATAGTTCCTGGAAAGCAGGGAATAGGGTCTGTAAGGTCCCCAGTATAGCAGGAATTACATAAGACCATAAAACTGAATAAGTTGATTTCATAAAATATTGAAGAGAGAAGTGACATGGTAAAGCACAAGGATAATGGAGTGATTATAATTATTTTGAGTTCTGAAAGAAAATAAAGTGGTATATTCTGGTAGAAGAAACCCCTAGCATTTTTTTTTTTTTTAATGAACTAGTTGGAGATAATGGAACTAACTGATGCCAGGTCAACACAAAGCTAATTTTCCATTTTCATAAAGAGCAGATGGTGTGGATGGACAGGAAAATTGGTTTCATAGCGGGAAAAATGGTTTAGTTTGGCAAGTTTATTTCAGAAAATATACTTCAGGAGCTAGCCTTGTGTAGCCATTTTGAGAATGTTCTCCCACTGATATGGTTGAGTAAGGGGTAATCATGACTGCATGTGCAATCTGTGGAAGAACATCTAGATGCATCCCTTTGAGAAGATCCTCTCCCTGGCCAGCTGGGTTTGTGGAACACATTTCTGAGAATTTTAATTTTATTTAATTTAATGGAAGCTTAATAAACAAGGGGAAAATCACATAATAAAAATAAAATAATTCATAGCCAATGTTCTTTGAACAAAGACTTTTTGAGAAAAATTAAGAAGCATTTTTTTAAGGATAATGAAGTAAAATTTTATCTAAGAAGCTGTATTTTTTTAACTTGGAAAGAAAATTATTTTATTTAATGTAGAAATGTGCCTGAAGGACCAGAAGGCTCAAGTTGAGTTTTCATCTTTCCTTCCAGCTAAAGGTCTGATTTGAAAAACGTAAGGGAAGTAAAGGAGATGAACAGCTGGCTATAAATAGTATGCCAGATAACAGTTTTTACAAACTTGGGCCTACATCAAAAAGTTCTGTGGCAGAAAGATAAGCTCACTTTTTCGGCATGGCAATTTCCATTCTATCAAGAGACCTTTAACATGAACATTGTGGGGAGAAAGAATGTACCCCAGAAGAATTTTTAAACTGGGTATATAAGTGAAGACAACAGATCTGGTATCAAAAGATGATTGGTAAAAATAGAATAAAATATTTCCTAGTAATCCACAAGGAAAATAATTATAAATGTAAGTATGTAAATACAAAATGTATTTTTAGATGCAAATAAAGATAGATTATGAGTGATAAACAAAAGTAACACGAAATTTTAATGCAGGACATAAATGCCACATGGATAATACCATAATACTATAGAGTGGAGATCATGACTTCATATGCTATTAAAATAAATCATACTCAAAGAATGATATCTAATAATAAGAAGAAAGAAAACATATAATTGTATATATAAAGAGAGCATCTACCTACATGGAAAAATAATTCATGCATTTAAGGATAGATATATGGATGATGGAAATAATTGAGGGGGGCAGATTGAAACAAACTGGTAAGAACATTGTAGCTCTACCAACTAGAGGGTAAGTATTGAGAGAACTATGGCTTAATATTGTCTTGGTTTAAATTCATATGCACTAGAAATACTGAGAGGAACCTCTGTTCTGAACTAAAATCTAATGAAAATGTAGGAAGTAGTTATTGATTTCCGCATAACATAAAATCTGAGAAGAAAAGAAAAAGGTACTCGTGGAGCTCAATTTAAGAAAGGTAGTAAGCATTTCACATAGTCAATATAACCATGATATTACCAGATAGTATTTCAAAAAAAAATGCAGAAATTAAATTATACCACCTTTTAATTAGAAAATAGATTTGTTTATTTAAAACATTTTGACAGATACAGGCTCTGTGTTGTACAGTAGATCTCTAGGACTAATTTTCCTTGTATAACTGAGACTTTGTACCATTTGACTAATACTTTATGGTTTTCCTCTTCCCCTAGTCCCCAGCAACCACCATTCACTATCTGCTTCACTGAAATTGACTCTTTTAGATTCCTCACATATGTGGTATCATGCAAAGTATATGCTTTCATGACTGACTTATTTCACGTAGCAGAATGTCCTCCAGATTCATCTATTTTTATTGCAAATGGCAAGATTTTCTTCTTTTTTAAGGCTGTGTAATATTTCATTAATGTAGATGCTATCGTTTCTTTTGCCATTTATCCTAAAAATGACATTTAGACCAGAGGTTCTAGGCATGCTGGTTTGTTGGGTAGGCTTGGTGCTGTATTCTGCAGGAGGGCACCTCTGTTGTCAGAGGACACAGGAAAATGGGGGTGTCTGATGCCAGGGTCTGCAGGTGGCTGTGCACACTTCCAGGTCCCTCAGCAGGTGAGCCTGCTGCTGGAGCCACAGGTGAGAGTTATCACAATTTAAAAAGCTTTCAGTGATTCAATTTTTTAACCATAACTTTATGAGAAAATTATTCCCACTTATAAGCAAGAAAACATGTGCAAAAAATATTCAAGTGAGTTGAAAAATTATAAACTTAGTGATTGTAGAAGCAGGAGTTAACCCTAAGGAGTATCACACCAGAGGCTGCTTGCTCCACTGCTACTCTGGGTATCTGTCCAACTTCTAGAATAAATTGAAAATTAAGTATTTCTGCCTACATGTAATATACAGTATAATCATTTATTTTATTACAACAATATTATAAAAATTTACAAACTTTTGATTAGTAGATGCAAAGAAATCTCCATAACAGATTTATTTTTTAACATAATATGTACAAAAAACAGATCAATATATACATAAGCAGGTCAGAAATTGATGTGTGAAATAAAGTTAAAAGAATGGTAAAAGAAACTGTCAAATTCAAAACACCATTGTAAAAGCTTCTAAGAAAAACCAATGATTGTTTTGTTTTGTTTTAGGATTGTTCATTTGTTTTAATCTGTAATCAAAGAAAAAGATAACAGAAAGAATAATACCAATGCTGGGACCAAAAGCACAATAATGAAAAATGAAAGAGAAAAGTGACTTTTCTATTTTGTTTTCTTCTGAACTGTAGAGGAGAATCAATTGTAGATTGGAAACTGGAAAATAAAAATATAAGAAAACACCTAATGACCATAAGTGATTTCTTAAAATCTCCGCATAATTTCAGAAGGTTGTATCTTAGTGGTTACCACTTTTTAAAATTTTTGAATTTAAGAAAATTAATGAAAGCCAATTGTTTTCTTGTTCAAATTGGGGGTGGGGTGGGAAGACAGATTCTAAAAAAAAACCCGATAGTCAACTTCATGCTGCCTTCTTTTCAGATTCCAGAACAAAATATTAAACAAATTTCATGACCACTTGAGTAAGGAGACAGTGATCACTGTAAGAAACATAGCTTACAGAATCTGTAGCAATCTACATAGAAATTTGCATCCTTTTCTAAAGGTTTATATCTGGAGAATGGCAAAGACATGATGTAACTTGATGTCAGTATGGAATGTTAGTATATCTTATATTAATTTTGTAAAGTGGGTTTTATCATGACCCATGTTTGCACAATTGTTTGAATGACTGATTGTAGACTGAGTTGAAAATGGAAAAGACTCTTGACCTGGATTTGAATATTTTCTCTAGTCTCTTTGATTTATAAATCAATTCCACAAATAACAGACTATACGCTGGGAAAAAAAAATAACTCAGTATCTTATCTGTAAAACAATAGAAAATGACTTCTTTCATAGAACTGAAGTTTTGTAAGGATTTTTAAAAAAAATTTATTTATTTATTTGACAGAGAGAGGGAGAGACAGTGAGAGAAGGAACACAAGCAGGGGGATTGGGAGAGGGAGAAGCTGGCCTCCTGTTGAGCAGGGAGCCTGATGTGGGGCTCGATCCCAGGACCCTGGGATCATGACCTGAGCCAAAGGCAGACGCTTAATGACTGAGCCACGCAGCCCCCCTGAAGTTTTGTAAGGATTAAATGAAGAAGAAAATACGGAACTGCTTCATAAACTGCAGCACATTCAGGGAAAAAAAAAAATAGTTCTTTATGATTGACCAGTAATTGCATACTTATATTACCTTCCACTTGCCTACAACATCTCCCTGGAGATACTGGTTTACTATTGTACTTACTTTTTATTTTGTTTCCTTTACCCTTCTTTTATATTACTTATTTCTAAAATCTGGTGCCTGGAAGCTAAAACCCTATACTTATTCTTGTATTGGATGTCCCTATGTTTTAAGTATTTATATCTGATTTAACAAATCAATCATGAATAGCTCTAGTCACCTTCTAGACAATACAAACAACTTGGAATAATTTTCCTCAGATCATTTCTCCCATTCTACCTGGAATTATTGTCTAGTATTTTAGAACAATTTTCTTTTATTTTTCCTTTTATTTCCCCCAAAGATTCATCATGATTTTTGTTTTATATAATAATTTATATTTCCCAACATGTTTACTTATTTTTATTTCACTTCCATTCCTTTTTGGAATAAATATCTTCCCTCAACATTTAATTTTATTATTCCTAAAATTCAAGATTAAAAATTTCATTTTTTGTAGAGTGGTGGAATGGAAATATCTTCATTTTTTATGTAATATCTTCATTTTTAAAAAATTTAAATATTTATTTTCTTTCATTGCAAGTGATAGTTTGGCTGATCCTTGAATTCTAGTTTTACGGTGTTTCTTTCAGCACTTTGAAGAAATTCTTTAACTCTCTCCACTTCTATTATTGTGCTAGAACATCTCTGTCAAATTGTTTCATTCTTTTATAAGTTTCCCTCTTTAATATATACTTTTTTTTCCCAAAATTTCTTTTACTTGTGTTCAGCATTTGCTAACATTATCTTCCACCAAAGGTACCATCAGATATATGTTGGTCTTCTCATTATATCCTTCCTATCTGCTAATTTTTCTTGTGGTTTCCATCTCTTTATCTATTTGTGCTTCTTTATTTTTTTTAAATATTTAATTTATTTATTTGAGAGAGAGAGAGAGCAAGCACAAGTGGGTGGAGGGGCAGAGGAAGAAGCAGACTCCCCACTGAGCAGGGGGCCCAACACAGGGCTCTATCCCAGGATCCTGAGATGATGACCTGAGCCAAAGGCATACGCTTAACTGACTGAGCCATCCAGGTGCCCCAATTTGTCCTTCTTTAGTATAGAGTATTTAATGCCAAAAACTAGGCTAGAAATTCTCTTCAATGTGCTCTTTTGCCCCACTCCTTGAGTTTTTTAGTCTAATGAATACATATTTTTCATTTTTAGAATTTCTATGTGTTAAATATTCTCCTTTCTATTTGTTACAATTCTGTGTTCTCGAGGTACAGTTGTTTCATACACATTTTATATTATCTGACCTTTCTGATGACAGTCTAATTCTGCTATTTGTTATTTCAGCTAACATATTTTTTTTATTTTAATGTATTTTTGGTATTTGAAATATAAGCTCCTGTTCAGTGGAATGCTATCAGTTAGCACACTGTGAAGTTTTTTAGTATCTTTTTTTTTCTTTTTTTCCTAAAGAGAGAGTCATTTTGAATTTTATTTCATCAGGCACATCAGTTTTATTAACAATTTAGGACCATATAATAATGATTTATTTGCCAAGGTTTCAAAACCATGCACATCCTGTTAATTTAAATCTAAGCAGACATCAAAGAAGACCTGTAGTTATCAATTGTCAGGTAAGAGCATTTTTTTTCTTCTCCTGCTGCCCAGGAGACACTCAGTTTGCTTATCACCATCTTTTGCCTTTGCATACATTTATCCTAATGCACACTTTCACTGAGTATTGGTCTCTTAAAGTGGCCTATTTTTTTTCAAAGCCCAGACTATATGGTTGCTGAGGTAATTCGATACTCTTCTTAGCCTTCCAAACTAGCACACCAGTTGTTAGATTTGCTTTCTATTTCGTTTTCCAACCTTCTCTCCATTTTTGGTCCTTGGCTATTTCTATATTTTTGTCATGTGGAAGCTTATCTCTGTATATAAAAGTGTCTTTTTCAGATGTTATCCAGTATAATTAATTTTTGTAGATGAATAGTTTCAGATTATATAATCTGATAATTTTCTGAAAATGGAAGAGATGTCTATCAGTGATTAATAGAACTTTTTCCATTTATCTTAATTTGTTTATTCTTTCCTAATGTTTTGTTATAAATGGAAAAGAGGTACTCAGAATATTTGTAGAATAAAGAAAGCTAGGATAGCCAATGTGGTATAAAAACAAAACAAAACAAAAGCAAACAAAACCCACAGTGAAATAATAACATCGAAACAGGATCAAATTTAACATCAATGTAGCATTGAGAATTGTATAGTAAAAATATTTTACCAATACAATGGCTGGAATGACTGTGTTTATTATAAGCGTTTTGAAAACTATGGTCTTTTTGGGACAAGGATATATACACCCCCTCCAAAAAAAAAATCAGAAGTCTTCAAATATTTTAGTGATGGTGAAAAAAAGTTAGGCATTCTTACGCTGCTCTGAAAGATGAGTTAGAATAAAAAATCAGGATTGCAAAGGGAAAAATGCTGGATCAATATAAGGAAGACCTTTTTGACAATAAGAGATTTTCTCAAAGAACTGCCTTCTGTCCAAAGCATTTAGAATTATTGCATAAGGGAATACATGAATAATACTTAAGATGCTGTAGATAGGGTTCCTGTTCTCAGGGAAATCTCACTGGTGACATAAATTTTCCTGAAAATCTATGAGTCTATGATTCTATGATTATGTATTTGCTGTTTGTTTCTAGGAACATTTAAAAATATGTCACTCACTAGCTGGTTAGGAAACATATATATGATATATACATATCATATATATATATATATATATATATATATACAGCCATTTATTTAGTAAAATATTTTTACTATACACTTCTCAATGCTACAACTTATAGTAGATGATTCAAAATACTTGAAACAAATTATTAGGTTGCCTAGGTTATATGATGTATTACATCTGGGACTTTCATTCAGCTTTCCTCAAAAAAAAAAAATTCAATGGCTCTAAAGTATTTTAGAAAAGCTCACAGGGAAGAAAACCTGTACAAGTTCTTATCTCCTGCATACATATCACATATAAATTTGATATTATATTTGATACAATGATAAAAACATAATAAAATTTTATGTCTCAGTTTAGAAAAAATAATCTTCATCTTTTAAATGCAATATCAATAGTTAACCTGTGTGTCAATACTAATACAGATTATGTTAACTAGCTTATTCACACACATTTAGGATTTTTAGCTAAGTGTGCTTAGCTTGGTTTTGTATATTCAGCATTCTACACATATGTATTGAGCATATTATTTTTGTGAAGGGAGTATAGGTTCTGTGGATACAATGAAAGGAGAAAATATAATTAAACATGTTTTAATACGATTATGTAATGGAGGGCTGGAAATACATTAAAGAACCACCAAATAAATACAAAAATAAAACTTGGGAAATTTCTAAGAGAAGAGACACTTAGTAAGATAACAGTATTTATTAGAGGTATTTTTTAGGGAAAGCATCTCTAAGTAAATGAAGATTGATCGGAGACCTGTAGGCGTTAATTAGATAAAAAAAGATACGGGTGGGGTAGAATTCTGGAAATAATTTCAGAAAGAGAGAACATCTTGGGAAAATTACTTATTGGAGATTACTGAGCTATGGAAACTGAATGAAGTTCCTGTGGTTAGATTATAGAAAATGAGCAATGACATGACACAGGGTGAGCTTTGCCAGAATTATATCAATATTTTCTCTATATAAAGAATAACTTCTATACATTCTGGGTTTGAAAACCAGCAATTAAAAAATCATTATATGAAATTGTGGTATGCAGACTAACTCCTTTTAGAAACATTTACATATTTAACTCTAGTACTTTTATTTTTATAATAACTCGGAGTTTTTTAATTTTTTTAATTTATAAAATCTAAGTATATTTATTTTGGTTGTTTCAAGTTTTTATATAAATTCTAGTTAACTTATAGTATAATGTCAGTTCAGGAATAAAATTCAGTGAATCATCCTTACATACAACACCCAGTGCTCATCACAAGTGCTCTCCTTAATATCCATCACCCATTTAACCCATCACCCCACCTACCTCCACTCCATCAACCCTCAGTTTGTTCTCTAGATTTCAGATTCAGAGTCTCTTATGGTTTGCCTCCCTTTCTTGTTATTTTCCCTTTCCCTATGTTTGTCTGTTTTGTTTCTTAAGTTCCACATATGAGTGAAATCGTATGATATTTGTCCTTCTCTGGCTGACTTATATCACTTAGCCTAATACATTCTAGCTCCATCCATGACGTTGCAAATGGCAAGATTTCATTCTTTGGGATGGCTGAGTAATATTCCATTGTATATCTAAATATATACCTCTTCTTTATCCATCCATCAGTTGATAGACATTTGGGCTCTTTCCATAATTTAGCTATTGTTGGAAATGCTGCTATAAACATCAGCATGCATGTGTCCCTTTGAATCAGTATTTTTCTATCCTTTGGTTAAATACCTAGTAATTCAATTGCTGGATCGTAGGGTAGTTCTATTTTTAAATTTTTGAGGAACCTCCACACTGCTTTCCAGAGTGGCTGCACCAGCTTGCATTCCCACCAACAATGTAAGAGGGTTCCCCTTTCTCCACATCCTTGCCAACATTTGTTGTTTCCTGTGTTGTTAATTTTAGCCATTCTGACAGGTGTGAGTTAGTATCTAATTGTGGTTTTGATTTCTATTTCCCTGATAATGAGTGATGTGGAGCATTTTTTCATGTGTCTGTTAGCCATGTGGATGTCTTCTTTGGAAACTACTCATGCCTTCTGCACATTTCTCAACTGTATTATTTGTGTTTTGGGTTTTGAGTTTGATAAGTTCTTTATAGATTTTGGGCACTAACCCTTTATCAGATATGTCATTTGCAAATATCTTCTTCCATTCCATAAGTTGCCTTTAAGTTTTGTTGAAGGTTGCCTTCAATGTGCAGAACCTTTTTATTTTGATGTTGTCCTAATAGTTCATTTTTGCTTTTGTTTCCCTTGCCTCTGGCTACATGTCCAGTAAGAAGTTGCTGTGACCAAGGTCAAAGAGGTTGCTGCCTGCTTTTTCCTCTAGAATTTTGATAGTTTCCTGTCTCATATTTGGGTCTTTAATCCATTTTGATTTTATTTTTGTGTATGGTGTAAGAAAGTGGTCCAGTTTCATTCTTCTGCATGTTGTTGTCCAGTTTTCCCAACACTTATTTGTGGAAGAGACTGTCTTTTTCCCAATGGATATTCTTTCCTGCTTTGTCCAAGATTAATTGACCATATAGTTGTGGGTTCATTTCTGGGCTCTCTATTCTGTTCCATTGATCTATATGTCTGTTTTTGTGCCAGTACCATACTATCTTGATGACTGCAGCTTTGTAATATAGCTTTAAGTCCGGAATTGTGATGCCTCCAGCTTTGCTTTTCCTTTTAAAGATTACTTTGGCTATTCGGGGTCTAGTACCTTTATTTTAAATACAGGTGACTGATAAATGATTATTTTTGAAAAATTCAGAGTATATTCAAAATTAACTTATCTTTCCTTAGAATTTGTATCTCATTTAACTGTCCCCTTTGCTCAATTACCCTCACATACTGAAGCCTATTGTCTCATCATTACTTCACTGCTAACTCCTTGAACACCTTGCTCTCACTCTCTTCATTTTTTTTTTAAATGTTTTTTATCAAATCCCATTCACAGCCCTGCATGCTCCAATATGGATTTGTCTCCAACACTCCACTAATACTCTTCTTGGCAAGGTCTTCAGTGACATCCCTGTAGGTAAATCTGGGAGATATATTTTAGTCCTTATTTTGTTTAACCCACAAAAGCATTTGGCATCATTAACCATTTTATCCTTTAAAGAATCTCACTTGAATGGCTTCCACAACTGATACTCTCCTGGTTTTCCTCTTATCTGTTTGTCTTTCTCCATGTAGTCTTCAGTGTGGCCTCCCCTCCTCTTTCTTACATGTTAGTATTGAAAACCCTCAGGTTTCTATCATGGGCCCACTTTTGTCTCACTCTGTATTTTTCATAAGTGCTTTCATCCACCTCTATGAATTTAACATCATTTATCCACTTTCACCAATTATAGTCCTATGACAAGAGCTTAGGTCAAACCACTGATACTATTTGCCTAGTGTGATAGTTAATTTTATGTTTCAACTTGTGCCACATTTGGTCAAACATCATTCTGGGTGTGCCTGTGAGGCTGTTTTTGGATGTGATTAACATTTGAATCAGTAGACCGAGTGAAGCAAATTGCCATCCCTGATGTGGTGGGCCTCCCTGATGTGGTGGGCCTCATCTAATCAGCTGAAAACCTGAATAAAGCAAATGGCTAAGGAAGAGGCGACCCCTATGGCCTAATTGCTTAAGCTGAGGTGTTGGTCTTTTTCAGCTTCTAGATTCATTCTGCTCTTCTTAAACCTTGAGCCTGATGGCTTTTAGACTGGAATTTCTACCAACTGGCCCTCCTGGTTCTCAGACCTTCAGACTTGGTTTAGAACTACACAGAGATACTCCTGGGCTTCCAGTTTACCAACTGCAGGTCTTGACACATCTCAGACTCCATAAAAGTGTGAGTTAATTTTTTATAATAAATCTATTTCTTCCTCCCTCCCACCCTCCATCTCTCTCTCTCACTCTCACTCTCTTTCTGTCTCACCTAAAGGAAACAGTTTTGTTAAAATGACAGTCAATTTTTATGCACAACATTTTAATGTTTTATCTTCACCTTGATATAAAGCTTAAAAAATATAACCTATGCACTAGCATGTACTATATTTCAAGTATTGTGTCATTATATGGGTTGCTTAGTTGTTTTTCCCAGTTAAAATTTTTGAATTATTTTTGTTTTTGAAAGAGAGTTAAATGAAACTTTAAAGATGATTTATTATTTCAGTGCTGCAAAATTATTTGCTTAATATTATCAATAAGTGTATCCGACCTACCACAGTAGAATAGCAGATTAATTCCTTAGTATCTGCCCATCAAAGACCAACATAAAGAAAATAAAAGAGTAGGTGTGTTTTTGTTAAGAAACTAGAAAACTCGAGTTCTCTTCTAACTGCTTAAATATTAGAAAAATTTCCTCTCTTTCTTGTTCTTTTGTTTGTTTTACTCTCCTATGAAAAGTTATTATTTGGACTAAATGGTTCAAAAGATTCCTACCACTCATGTTTTCTGATAGCAGATTTTAAAAATATATAAAATGTTTCATTTGTAGCAAATAAAATAAAGACCTTGGGGAAAAAGGAAATTTTAGAAAGATAAAACGTAACCTGAGGGATATATGTGCAATGAAATTACAATCAAAACTTATCAAAACTTAGTTGATTATTGAAACGAAGATGCAAAGAATAACTGTATGTATGTGAATATCACATCATTTCATTTTTAGAACCGATTGTTTTCTTTACAATTATCTAACACATAACTCTCAAAGTGTTGAGCCTTCAGAAGGTTAAAATTAGGATTATTTATACCATTTGCTCTATTCAAGATAGGCAAAGTAAAAAAATAGGCATTTCTCATATATATTTCTCTTCCTCAAAGCAAATGCAAAGAGAATTAATGTTTCCAACGACATAATCGATTTCACTTTACTGAAGCATTCTTTAATAACAAATGTATAAAAATATCAAAGCTACAGAGATCACAGATAAATATATGGTACAATTTAACATTTTAAGATTTTATTTAGTACATGGAATTCTATTAAGAACTCTAGCTGGCTGCAGATTAGACCTCTAAAATGCCAACACTGTTCTTTATTTGCCTCCTTTTAATCTCTCTTACTTTAAAAAACAAAACAAAAGAAAACAAAACAAAAAACAGTATGGAGAAGAAATTCCACTTTAAGTTTTAAATCATATTTTAGTTAGAGTATCCAGTGATTTTCTTTCATAAATTGCAGAGTTTGAAGTCTCTTCTGGCAAGCTAAAGAACTATCTGCTTCATTTTCACACTACCGAGAACTTGTTGATCTTCAAATTAAAATACTAAACACAGTGCTTTTGAAGTTTGATGACTTCTCTTTTAGAAAAGTTTTATACACTAGAGAGAAGTATCTCATATGTCATCAATCATAGAACATATCTACATATTTCTAAATTATACTAGGACAAAAGCACAAGAGTAAATAGAGATTTATATGTGAAATTCAAACATGTATCTGTATATTGGGGCATCTGGGTGGCTCAGTCAGTTAAGCATCCAACTCTTGGTTTTGGTTCAGGTCATGATCTCAGGGATGTGGGATTGAGCCCCACATGAGGCTCTGTGCTCAGCAAAGAGTCTGCTAAAGATTATCTCCCTCATCTTCTCCCTCTGCTCCCCACCCCGCTCACTGTCTCTCTCTAAAATAAATAAAATTTAAAAAAAAGAACAAGAAAAGAAACAATGTATCTATCTATATATCAAAAAAATTATATTCAGTCTGAGAATTTAGATCTATAACTAGAAGATGTTTTGACAACCTAGAGATTATATAATTGTTTGATTTCTTTTTCTCTTTCAACAATTTCTTTTAAGAAAAATAAAGTTCAAATCAGAGTTAATATAAGTGGAAAGCATGCTTTAAGTGATCTTCATGCTCACTCGTTCATTCAGAAAGTACATATTATTGAGTACACAGTCCAGTTATTATTTAACACTAGATTGAAGGGTGCAATGCTAATTTAAAATATTCCTGTGGAATAAAAACACAGTTCAATGGCTGCTGGATTTTTTTTTTAATTAAATTTATCAGTATGGACACACTGAATAAACAACTACACATGGATCAGTTCTATCTGTAAGAAATTCAGAAACTAGTTGAGAGACACTTGCATACCAGGTTACTGAGAAAATATCCCCATCAAAACAGGTAGGAAACATTGACACATAATCTTGCCATAAACACCATTCCCAGCACAGTGTCATACAATTATTAGGGAACACACAGCTTCCAGCTTCTCCCTGAGAAGAGAAGGCTTTGAACTACATACATCTAGTGCCCTAACTTCTGATAGCTACTGGAGAGACTGACTCCTATTTTATCTGTCTCTGAAAGCTAGTGGCACAGCATTTGCTGGTCCCCTGGGAACACAGAGAACAAAGAGGTGGTTTTAAATGGATGCACTAGCACTTCTCATGGCTTCTCAGCTGGGTCAGTGCAGTGACAGCATAAAATAAAGCCCAGCTCCAGCTTCTTCCTAGATTAGATTGAACATGAATGCACCAACTTCTCTTCCCAGGGAACTGGCTTCTTACTTACCCATCACTGAGTCGATGGTCAGGCAATCATTAATCCTTTGGGAGTTTGAAAGGGCCTGTGGGAATATCCCAAGGCTCCTCCCCCTGGTTCACTCCATCAATAAAACCAAGTCTCCAGATTCTCCCTAGATGTAGGTGGACTGCACATTTAGCCCCTCAACTTTTCTGGGTGCTACCCAAGGGCTAGCCTCTACCCTATCTGTCTCTGACAGCCAGTGAGGCCCAGCTTTAATAGGCCCCTGGAGGTGACAAGAGCAAAACAAAAGAGGAAGATTATGTGGTCAGAACAAATGTGCAGACATTCATCACAGTTCCTCTCCCCAGCTCAGGTAAAAAAAAAAAAAAAAAAAGGATTAAGAAAAGATAAGTATTGACAAGGATGTAGAGAAAATAAAACACTTATACACTATTGGTGGAAGTGTAAATTGATACAGCCATGTGTAAAATATGGAGGGTACTCAAAAAATTAAAAGTAGAACTACCATATAATCCAACAATCCCACTTATGGCTATATATCTGAAGAAATTGAATTCACTATTATGAAGAGATACTCTTCAATGAACTCCCATGTTGCAACACTGTTCACAATAGCCAAGATATGGAAATAACCTTAATGTCTGGCGATAGATGAATGGATCAAGAAATGTGTGTGTGTGTGTGTGTGTGTGCGTGTACATTTAGACATTAAAAAGGATATCCTGCCATATGCGACAACATGGATGAATTTAGAGGACATTATGCTAAGTAAAATATTACAGATATAGAAATATAGGGGTGCCTGGGTGGCTCAGTTGGTTAAGTGTCTGCCTTCAGCTCAGGTCATGATCTCAGGGTCCTGGGATGGAGCCCCGCATCGGGCTCCCTCCACAGCGGGGAGTCTGCTTCCCCCTCTCCCTCTGACCCTCCACCCTGCTTTTGCTCTCTCTCTCTCTGTCTCAAATAAATAAATAAAATCTTAAAAAAAAAGAAATACAAATACTACATAATCTAACTTAAATTTAGAATCTAAAATTGTCGAACTCATAGAAGCAGAGAGCAGAATGATGGTTGACAGGGGCAGGGCAAAGGGGGAAAAGGGAAGTTTTAGTACAAGGATTTAGGCATGCAAGATGAATAAGTTCTGAAAATATAATGTACAGCATGGTGACTGCAGTTAACAATACTGTCTTGTAAACTTGAAATTTGCTAAAAGGTTACGCTTTAAGTTTTCTCACAACACACAATGCACACACAAATATGGAAACTATGTGAGGTGATTGATATGCTAATTAGCTTGATTTTTGTGATCATTTAAAAGTCTATACATATATCAAAACATTAAGTTGTATACCATAAAAATCTATACATATATCAAAACATTAAGTTGTATACCATAAAAATATACAACTTCTGGGGCCCTTGGGTGGCACAGTTGGTTGAGTGTCTGATTCTGGGTTTTGGCTCAGGTCATGATCTCAGAGTTGTGAGATGGAGTCCTGTGTCAGGCCCTGTGCTCAGTGCAGTCTGCTTGAGAATATCTCTCGCTCTGTCTCTCCAACTCATGTTCTCTCTCTCTCTCTCTCTCTCTAAAATAAATAAATAAATAAAAATATTTTTAAAATATGTAAAATTCCTATGTATCAATTATAACTCAATACAGTTGAATTTTTTTTTTTAACTTTTTTAGTGAGATTCCACTATAATGCCCCCTGGTATATTGCTAGCTATTAAAGAGTTAAATCATAAATGAAGTAGGTTATTATTTCCATTGTTATTGCTCAAGATGTAATTTCCTTTGTCTAATGGACATTTCTTGACATTATCACCCCATTAATATCTGTGGGTTGGTGGACAGCTGAAAAGAAAGTTAAATAACCATCATGACGACAGAATCACAGCAGTAATATTTCCCCCTTCTATATATAATTTATGTTTCTGCTATAATCCTCACCAAATAATATTCTAAAGTGGATGATGATGATGTATTTCTCACAGTAACTGGCTTAGCTAAAAATATTCATGATAGACTAAGCCTTGCAGAGAAATCGGGTCAGTTCACTCTCAGTAAAGTGAAGACCACTATAGCTTTCTACAAAAGCAGGAAACTCAGAAAGATTTAGTTAACAGCTAGAGGGTTATTCTTCTACTGCATCTATTAAGGTTATGGTGATGAAACTTTTAAAAAATATTATTACTACCCCCCAATATTTCTTTTCTATACAAAATATTTAGCTGTGACTATAATAAAAAAGAATGTTGCTTCCCATGTGCACCAAAAATAATAGCATAATTCCATATTTTAAACATCGCACATGGTCAGTATATTTAACTACACTGATTTGTGTTTTGAGCAGTTTTTAATCACCGTGATGTCAAGAGTGGCTCTAAAATTCAGCAAATTTTTATACAAAACATATTTAAAATTACTTCACACTTCAGTGAAATTCGCTCAGCTTTAGGCTAAATATAGAAACTTAACAGTCTACCACACTTATGTCAAAGCTGGTTAAGAGGGGGAAGCAGAAAAGGTAATCCATTCAGTCAAAAGCTCTAGGGAAATACAACATGCACAGAACACTATGTCCCTTCTGGCACAATGCTATTATTTTATTTACTTTTTACTGAAACTTTTTTATAAACTATCCTAGAAAAGAATAACACACTTTTAAATGATTTGCGCTTCATGAGTACATTTATTAAATTGAAGACTCAGCCACAGAGGAGTTTAAGCTTTTCTGACTAGACTTGTAGTTTAAGAGCTTTATGTCTCTCCTATTTAAAATTCTTAAATATTATATAAATATGCCTTTTATGCTAAGGCTTAATATAAATGATAGTTCAAGATATATATAATCTAATCATGCTAAAATGGATGCTGGAGCCATTTGAAGGTCATGTCAACTAAAATACTGTCTGGTTTTGAAGGAAAAACACCCATGGCTAGGCAGGGAAGGTTTCACTCTCTTCTAAGTAACTGGAAAGTACTCCCTTTGGAGTATATTATTACTTCATATATTCTGAATACTATGATTCTGGCCCTACTGACTATCTAAGCTAACTTCCATGAATCTCATATAAGTATTTCATTTAGCTATCATTTTTAAAATGAGGATGATTCCACAGTTTGGTAGATGACAACCTTGATATGATTCCAATCTTGGCTCCCCACTTACTCATACTGAAGCAATGGTAAATTATTTTACCTTCCTCTGCCTCAATTTTCCTCATCTGGTAAATGTTTATAACAGCAGTTGTAGTTCACAGAATTATTTAAGGATTAATAAGACAGTACCTGAAAGCTCTTGACATCGAGTAGTCCAGACTATACAATTAGCCAAAGGATATTAGTTGCTATTATTTCTATTTCTTTTCTAAATTAGGTTATGTACCTCCAGCTACCTTTAAGATCTCTTCATCTGAGTTGCATCACCACTGATGCATACAGGACGAGGTCAACATTAAGTACAAAGTAAAACAAAAGAGATCCCTTGTCACAAACTGTCTTTATCATGAGATAGCTAGAGTCTCATTCACCCAGGTTTGAAACATGAAATTATCTTTGTCTTCTATGTTTCCCCACATGCAAGTATCATATCTTCTGTATATTCCTTCCCCAGAATCCCTTTCAAAGTTTCTTCTCAAATACTAGCTGTCTTCATATGTCTTACCCACACTGCTGCCTCTGAGACTTAACAGTCTCCTAACTGTATTCATGCTGCCTCCAGTTATTTCTACTCCGTAAGATCTAATTCCTTGCAGTTATATTGATCTTCCTGAAGCCCACTTCTTGTCACATTACTTTTCTGGCCAGAAACTCTCAGTGGTGCTCTAAAGCAAAACAAAGTCCTGACTTCCTCTTCTATCATTCAATACCAACTTACTTCAGAAACCAGTGCTCTGTGTGTCTTCTTTACTTACGTCCTTATGAACGATGACCATTTCCTTCAAATATTCTATCTTTTCCAACTGTATGCCATTTCTCACACTTTTCCAACAGCTTCCCTTGCGTGTAGTAGACAGTCAGCTATTTTTATTGAGTGAAGGCATGGGGGTTACAATGTAATCCAAAATAAGAACTGTCAAATAAAACAAAGTTCTGAGAAAGATAATATCTGTAGAATGTATTACTTTCTTAGAGATCTTGTAACAAGTAAAACAAATTAGGTGGCTTAAAACCGAAATTTATTCTTTCACAGTTCTAGAGGCTAGAATTCCAGTATCAAGATTCTAAAAAGTTTGATACCTTTTGGAGGATTTTATGTTCCATGCTTCTGTCCTAGCTTCTGGTGGTTACTAGACATTCTTGGTTTTCCTTGGCTTATAGATGACACATTCCAATTTTTGCATCTGTCTTTGTCACATGGATGTCTTTTCCCTATGTGTCTTTTGTTTTCATATGGTGTTCTCTTTTGTCACTCTTGTCACTCTTTCCTCTTAAAAGGAAACCAGTCATATTGGATTAAAGGCTTCCTGTACTCAGTATGACCACCTCTAAACTTTACTAATTATATATGCAATGATGCTATTTACTTTTTAAAGATATTATTTATTCTTTTGCGAGAAGAGAGAACACGTGTGGAGGGTGGGGACGGAAAGAGGGAGAGAGAGAGAAGAAGACGCCCTGCTGAGCAGGGAGCCCAAAGCCGGGCGCCATCTCAGGACCCTCAGATCATGACCTGAACTGAAGGCAGATCCTTCATTGACTGAGCCACCCAGGGGACCTGCAATGATGCTATTTCTAAACAAGTTCACATTCTGAGGTGTTGGGGGTTAGGATTTCAATATATCTTTTTAAGGGTTCAACCCATAAGAAACTGTGAGTTAAAAACAAATTGTAGATGCTGAATGCTGGACTCAGACTCAGTTGATCCCTTCCTTCCTGAGTTGTTCTTTCACCTACAGAGTTGATTGGAAGTTGAAATAGACTTCACATTCTTAAAACATATGCTCTAGAAAAGAAAATTATACATATATAAATCATTATTTCATATAATATTAAATATAAGATTAAAATGACATCATTATTTCACATAATATTAAATATAAGATTAAAAGGAAAGGACAAGAGTAACTATTTGGTTTTTGAAAATCTGCTTCCAGCTGGGCAAACCAGGAAATGTCTTGAGCCAGGGCTTTCATACACGTAAAATGGACAAGTAGAGTAACTCAAGTAGTGTATAGTGAGCATTTTAATTGGTTTATAGTTTGAAGCAAAATAAAACAGAGAGATTGTGTAGCAAGATATATGATTAGACAAAATTGGAAAAGTCGGCTTGGGAACAGATAATTCTGAATTTCACAGAAAAAAAATTAAGATAGATTTCATTTGGTATATAAGGAAGACTCTTTAAAAGATTTAATGCAAACTTAACACGATTGGGGTAGCTTTAGGAAACCTAATCTGATACATTGTGTCATGTGGATTAGAACGGGGGTTAAGAAATCTATGGGAGTTTAATGCAATAGTTCAGGGGAGTATAATGAATTTAAAGAAGGCTGAAATGGAGGATTGATAATGAGGTTGGAGGAAAAGAGGTTGGTGAGTTAAAGGTGTTACTAAAAGACATAAGAAATCAAGACAAAAAAAGAGAATGCTTAGGAGAGTAATGACTCCATTCCGGACATGTCATATCCACATGCTATAAAAAACACCCACATGAAAGATGCTTAGGAGTTACTGGATTTGGTATATGATAATCTAGTAAATGACCTAAAGTCTACACATTTTGTTACAATTTTCTTTTCCTGGGTTACTAGGTCAGAATTTTGAAAAGTAAGGATTTTGACCACCTAACCCTAACCCTTACCAGGATTTCTTGAAATGCTTTTATAATGCAGATTCCAAAGCCATTCCCTAAATTACTAAATTAAAATATATATCTAAATCCACTAACTTTATAACTTCACTGTTTTTCTTCATACTATGCCCTATCATTGAGTTATAAATATTAATTTGTGGCTAAAATACAATTCAGATAAATCTTAAAGCATAATAAAAAGTAAATTATGAGAATAAAAGCATATTTTTGAAAAGCATACTTTTCAAAGTTAAACACTATGTTTAACTTTGATGTTTGAAGAGGAGACTTCACTTTAAGTTAATAAGTTACAGTAATCTATAGAGTCTGCAATAATACCTAAATTAATTTTAAATCACAGTGCAATATTGTTGATTAATGAATACAGGAATAGCATTTTTATCTGAAATTGTTTAATTATAGTCAGTGCTATAAATGGACATGTTTTATTTCAAAACAAAAGTAATACATATAATTAGCTCTTACTGTTATCTGTTTCACTACTTCTATTTTGGCATATATTTTACTCATATTTTTATTAACTTATCTTTTGTTTTGATTAAATTAGTATCCCACTGAAGTCACAGTATACTAAGTTTCTATTCCTATAACCTACTACCTGACATTAAATTGTGTAGACCCATCAAAATTATTGTGAAAATATTTAGCATATTAAACAAACTCTTTGTAGATACACTTTCTTTTATTGAGTTGAGAAGCATTTCTACTTAAAAGATACTGGCAAAAATTTTAACAAAAAATTATACTTCTTTCTTGGTTAGTTCCTTCGGATCTAACACTTCTGTCTTTATATGCCTTAAAAAGCAGACAATTTTATAAAAGGGAATCTAAAATTGATTTATTAAAATCAACATTAATCTTATTCTATAGAGTTGGAATAAAAAGACCAGATTCCATGTATACAGATACAGAAGACAAGATTAAACTTATTGCAATGATAGATCCTTTCTGGGAAGTTAGAGTTTCGACAGCATTGAGAAAGAAGTTGACCATGAATAAGGTCACTAGAGATCCAATAATGCTACCAGAGGATATTCATATGGATGTATCTCAGTAAAGAGATCTCAAGGCCTGATGAGTTTGATTTAGTAATGACTGAATAAAGTATAACTTAAAAGGATTGAAAAGCAACTTGCAAAATTGTTTTTAAAGGGAAAATGAGTTATATCAGAGTAAATGTAGGCAGGATCAGAAGATGAATCTGGAAAGATGTTTGCCATATGGAGATACAAACCATGACATTTCCTAAAAATGGGATTTATATAACAATCTAGATCTAGATCTGGACTGGGTTGAATCATACAAATTTCAATCTTCTTCAGAATATAACTGAATGGGACCTAATATTTGCAGTTAACCAAGAAAAACTCCTCAAGATATCATTAAAAGAAAAAGAACATAGTCTTCCTGATAACAGAAGTTGCTGAGTCATGGTACATCAGATTATAAAATAATCTATAAAGAAACCATTTATTAGTCATTTAAAAGTATTCTGATTATGTTTTAAGCAACTATTACTTTAACTGGAAATTTGTAAGTGTCCCCTGATTAAGTTTCACCTTTTCTTGGATAAAATGCCCATTGAGCTACAAAATTTGATTACAACTCACACAAATATGCAAAATTAAGAATGTCAGGCAGTTAAGGAAATATGTATTAATGTTAAGGCTGAAGAAAAAGAATTAAGAAAAAATATGGCTGCTGTGTCTTAAAGATTGCCAAGGTCATCTCTCTACCAAGGGCAGAGCATTGTTGCTGCTCCCAGGATATAGCCCTCTCTCTCAAGAGGGTAGTCAATTCATTGGTAAATTTATGCCTGGGGGTAAAAGGCTGCAGATGGCAGTGAGCATAGTAGTGGTCCCAGAAATAAACCCTTGTATGTATGGCCAAATGATCTTCGACAAACCACTCAATTGGGGAAAAACCAAACAAAACAAAACAGTGTCCACAATAAATGGTATTAGGAAAACTGGGGATCCACATGCAAAAGAATGAAGTTGGACTCTTAATCTTACACCACAGACAGAAATTAACTCAAAATGGACTAAAGACCTAAATGTAAGATGTAAAAGTATAAAACCCCTAGAAGAAAACATATGGACAGTGCTTTGTGATATTGGACTTGACATTGATTTCTTAGCTATGACACCAACAGCACCAAAAGGTAACGAAAGCAAAAACAGGTGAATAGGACTACATTAAATTTAAAAACTTTTGTGCATCAAAGGACAAAATCAGCAGAGTGTAAAGCAAACTAAGCAATAGGAGAAAATATTTGCAAATTATATATCTAAAAAAGAGTTAATATCCAGAATGTATAAAGAACCACAACTCAACAACAACAACAACAAAATCAAATACTTCATTAAAAATGAGCTAAGGACTTGAACAGATATTTCTCCAAAAATGATATCCGAATGGCCAATAAGCATACAAAAAGATACACAACATCACTGATAATCAGGGAAATGCAAATAAAAACCACAATGAACTGTCACCTCACACCTATTAGGATGGTTACTATTAAAAAAAAAGGGGGGGGAGAGCAAGTGTTGGTGAGGTTGTGGACATATTGGAATCCCCGTGCACTGTTGGTATAATTGTAAAATGGTGCAACTGCAATAGAAGAAGTATGCAGTTCCCTGAAAACATTAAAAATAGAACCACCATATGATCCTACTTTTGGGTATATGTTCAAAATAATTTAAATCAGAATTTCTAAAAGATATCTGTACTTCCATGTTCATAGCAGCACTATTCACCATAGCCAAAAAGTAGAAGCCATCCAAATGTCCATCAGTAGATGAATGGATAAGGAAAATGTGGAGGATATATATTTATTTATAATAAATGAAATGTAATAAATACTATTAAACCTAAAAAAGGAAAATCCTGTCATTTGCAACAATATGAATGACCCTGGAGGGCATTATACTAAATGAAATAAGCCAGTTGGAGAAAGACAAATACTGAATAGTATCACTTGTATGTGGATCCTAAAAAAAAAATGAAAAATAAATAAAAAGCTGAATTTTTAGTAAAAACTGAGAGTACAATGGTGGTTGCCTGAGGTGGGAGGTGGGGAAAATAAGAGAAGGTTGGTAGAAGAGTGCAAACTTCCAGTTATAAGATGAATAAGGTATGAGGAGCTAATGTATAATACAATGACCATAGTTGATAATACTGTATTATATAACTGAAATTTGCTAAGAGAGTAGAACTTTAATGTTCTCATCAAAAAACAAAAAAAAGTATGTGACAGGTGTGTTTCATTAATCAGTGTGTGTGTGTAGGGGGGGGATCTCACAATGTTTATATATATCAAATCATCACATTGTCCACTTTAAATATCGTGCACTTTTTGCCAGTTATACTTTAATAGAGCTGGAGGAAAAAAGGAGGAAATCTGTGACGTACTACAACATGGACGGACCTGGAGGGCATTATGCTAAATGGAGTAAACCAGTCACAAGAGAACAAATACTGTACGATTCCACTTATATGCAGTAAATAAAAGAGTCAAAATCATAGAGACAGAAGGCAGAATGGTAGTTACCAAAGGCTGGGAGGAGGGGTAAAAAAGTTGTATAATAGGTTTGAATTTCATATTTGCAAGATGAAAAAGTTCTGGAGATCCATTTTGTAACAATGTAAATGTATTTAATACTACTGAACTATATGTTTAAAAATGGTTAAGATGGCCCATTTTATGTTATGTGTTTTTTACCACATATATATCTATATATGGATAAAGAAGTTATGTCCGTGGGCTACAATAGAGTTTTGGAAGGGAATTTTACAAACTTATTTCCAAATAAAGTTTTCAGGGTGAGAGTTGGGGGAAGGAAAGTTATTCTGACTCCTTTTCTATTTTCCTTAAAGTTTAGTCTGTGGTAAGATCCTATCCCAGTTCTCACACACAAAAGGCACAAAAGGGTGGTTTATTCCTATTCTTTTATGTAAGTATGAAAAAATAGGCCAGTATGATTTTAACATAAGGAAGGATTATAAGGGGGAGATTTTCAGGCATTGCATAGAGTCACTTTCATTATAGAATACAGGTTTATATTTTGATAAGAGCCCAGAGATCTTTTGTATCTTGCTTAAAACAAATAGACACTGATTTAATCTGTTTTTCTTTTATTCTGCTTTCCATGAGAAGAGAAATATGATAATTTTTAGAGATGTCAGTGAATTTTAGGTCTGGTTTGGGTTTTTTTGTTTGGTTTTGTCTTCTTGAGGATCTTTATTAACTATAAGGGATCACACAAAATGAAAGAATAACTAATGAAAAAAAAAGCCTAATATAAAGAAAAGACAGTGAGGAACAAAGTTTGTTAAGAGAAGTCTAAACACTCAAGACTTTTTAAATGGGTTTTTTGAGGTACCATTTACATACTATAAAATTTTGATTAATTGTATGATTTAATAATTTAAGCCAATTTACAGAGTTGTACAGCAACCAGCATCTCAGTCCTGGTTTAAAAAATTCCCTCACTCAAAAAAACAAAACAAAACAAAAAAACCCAAAAAATTCCCTTGTGCCCATTTACAACCATTCTCTATTCTCTATTTCCACACCAAACCCCAAGAAATCACTAATTCATTCTCTTACTCTGTAGGTTTGCCTTTTCTGGAAAAACAGTCTATCCCAAAAATGAACACAGCTATGTTTTTAAAATGTTTTAAACAGGTTGTCAACTGAATCTCATATCCCTGACTCTGTTGCTCAGAATTCCAAATATCTGAGCTTTTGTGAGAAACAGCCCTGCCTATGTTTCCAGAAAAAAAAAAAAAAAAAAAAGTTTACAAACATGCTAACTAACTGTTGCAGGAGGCTAGCTTCATTTCTTGCTTGGAATAATCCTACTCTGAGTACTCCGTTACAGAGTTGGAATTTATTTCTGCAATGCTCCTTTGCTGTTTATCAGACATGATTCCAGTGACACGAAAACCTCTTCTAGGCACCTACTTTCCCTGCAGCTGTTGATTATTCACTCACCTCTGGTTGTGCTTTATTCTTATTTTTTAATTCTGACCTTACCGACAATCCTGTGGTTTTTCTATATGAGAAATTTTAAGTGGAATCAGTATAAGGGACTAGGTCTCTTTTTGTTATGGATACATCTCCTAAATGTCAAATGCTCACCTTCATGAAAAGGTAGCCATTTATTGCCCAGGGTAGTAAATTCACACACTGGTTGTAATTCTGACACCTCACTGTAGCCACCCTGGTGTCCCTAGTAGTAATGTAACGAATTATGTATGAGAAATCATCCTCTCAATGTTTTACCTGGTCAGTGTCTGCATCTGCATTAATTCCTTCAGAACCTGCTGGGAACTCGTGGGTTGATCTCATGCTAGGTTCTAGATTTGTCTTGTGACCTGTTATCCTTCATTGGCCATGAAGTTAAATTTGTATGTTTTCATTTTCATCCAAGATATGACAAGGGAGTATACTTATGCTTTCTTAAAATGAGGACAGGTAAATATTCTGTATCGCAGCTTAAATGGACCCCACTTTTCAATTTCAACAAATTGGTTGGTAGGGGAGAAATTAGAATCATTCTACAAAAGACCTGGTGAGTCAAGATACCATGACATTTTGCACAGTTGAGAAAGAGTACCCTGAAAAAAAAAATGTCAACATCTTTCTATTTTGTCAGAAGACAGAGAAATAAGCAAGCTGTTATGTGAGAGAACTCAGTGTTACCTGGCAGTGCAGTGACAGAATGACAAGGTTATAAAGGAATCTATGTCGACCATTCGCTCTCTCTCTCTTTTGTTAAGTTGCAAGTCATCAGATTCTGAACTCTCATGAAAGAAAATACCAACTGGTGGGGCGCCCAAGTGGCTCAGTCGTTAAGCGTCTGCCTTTGGCTCAGGTCATGATCCCAAGATCCTGGGATCGAGCCCCGCATCGGGCTCCCTGTTCCGCGGGAAGCCTGCTTCTCCCTCTCCCACTCCCCCTGCTTGTGTTCCCTATCTCGCGCTCTCTCTCTCTCTGTCAAATAAATAAAATCTTTAAAAAAAAAAAGAAAAGAAAATACCAACTGGTAAATCAAAATCACTGTTGAGAACATCTGGTACTGTCATGACTAGTTGTTTTGAGGCCATTGAGAGTTCAAACAAATTAAAATTTGAAATATGTTTTTCCTTCATCCTAGATTTAAAAAAAAAAAAAAGGATTAGGTTAAAAGTGATCGATAATAGTTGAATGTTTTTCTCTTCATGATTTTAAATATATTATTCTGCAATATTTTTTTCTTAATTGCTGTAACTTGCAATTCTTCCCTAAGAGAAAAATCACAGGAGAGAGGCAATATGATCTAAGGAAAAACTGCAGGCTGTAGAATCAGACATAGATTTAATTTCCAGCACTGTGCTCACTATACATTTGGACTTTTACATAAAAACAAATTAAAACATAATAGGTATTACCTAAATATTTATTTATGACATTAGTAGTTTAACCATTGGCATTAACATTTAAAGCAAATTTATAATGTAGGTGGTCCGATCTCATTTCCTCACCTGAAACCTGAAAGCAACATAAGTAAAACTAGAGATACATTTGGATACATATGTGACTCCAAAATACATTTTACTTTCATTTTAGCATTATTTTGGTTAACTGAAATTTTAATGATTTTATAACAAAGTTCACAACACATAAATACATAGTTCAATGATTTTACAAACTGATGACATTTGTGTAACCATATATCAGCTCAAGAAACAAAATTGTCAGCCAATCTTACCTCCAGAAACTCCCCTTTCTAGTCACTGCCTTCCCCACAGTAATCACTATCCTAACTTCAAAACCACAAACTAGTTTTCTCTGTTCGTGAAATGTATATAAATGGAATCATATGGCATAAAATTGTGTCTGCCTTCTTTAGTGCAACGTTATGTTTGTGAGATCTGTCTCTTTTTTGCATATAATTGTAGTATGTTCATTAGCATTACTGTATAATATTCCATTGCATGAGCCTACCCAATTTTACATATATCATAAGTAAGGCTATGGACATTTTTGTGTGTGAATTTTGGTAAACATTAATAAAGGTTTCTGTTGACTATATACCTAGGAATAAAAATGTGGATCAGAGTACAATTCTATTGCTTCAAATATTCATTTGCTTGTCCAGAAAGCATTTGCATTCTAAGCAAGAGTATGTGTAAAATATGTATGGGAAATATCTTAGATTTGTCATATTGTTAAGATGTCAACATAATACTAAAATAGTAAACACACCATTTAAGATCTAGGGAGCTGATTTCAAATAGCATTATGCTATACTTAGTGACTCAGAGTGGTGAACAAAACACAGTCCTTGCTTTCACTAAGCTTAGGTCTGTCTTCAAATAATAGGTTTATTCATAATTACCAAGTGACATCTTTCTTTCCTTTTAATTAGTTGAAGAGTGATGTTCAATACTATAACTATCAGTAAGTTAGTTGGAATTGGTGGGTACCACCCTGACTTAAAAATAAGAGTCATACTTTGGGGTAGAGAATAGTGACAAACACAGTAAGTTTAGAAATTCAAAGGCTCTATTTAATTCAATAAATATTTATTAAACAACTAACTCAGAACTCTGATTATATGAAAAAAATTTAAAACATTATCACTCCTACCAAGAAATTTACAAGTTTTTCCAGAGTTAAAGAACTGCACTTTTATTATGAGTGATTCATGTTCATGTTGAATTAAAGTTTTTGTTATTTGTTTTCTGGTTTGAGTTTTTGTTGTTGTTGTTGTTGTTTTTAATGATGGATAGTCTGATGTTTTTAAATTTGAATCACAAAGATACTGGCCTAATGATTTAATAGTATTGTAAAGCTACTAAATCAAATAAATCATAAAATTTTCCAACTTTTCAGAAGGCATATCTTAATTTTAAATACACAAAACAATATTGCTTGGTCTTTTTCTATAAAATTAAAAAAATGGTTATTGACAGAAAGCTTTTAAATTGTTTTAGTCAAACTCAAAAGGATTTAAAAAATAAAACATGAACTAAAAAGAGTTTTACCAGAATATTGAGCTCTCCTTGGTATTCATAGAAGTCAACACAATGTCCATTAGTGCAGAATAAAAGACATAAAACAATTCAGTGTAAAAAAATGCCCTGCATTAATGGAACATTAAAGTTATGATTTAAACCCACAAAATTCAGGAAATTCAAAATTAGAACTCCCAAGGTAACCTTAACAGTGACCTCTTGTGCGTGTATACTGTTTAAAAAAGTGAGATTTTTGCCTTCCTGATCACATACCACTTTGAAAAACAATCTGAAGGGGGAAAAAGGGCACTTCATTTCCTCACAACCACTATATATGTTTAAAGTTTTATACCCACTTAGAAAATCAAACTATCCATCTTTTGCTACCATATGAGCTAATTATGAAATAAGAAGGAGTTTTTAAAACACTATAGAAAGCTGTGGTAGCTACAACATAATGTACACACCATTGAATCATATGAATCTGGGCTTTCTTTTAAATATAGCCATAAGTGTCTACCTATAAAAACATATTTATAATGTGGAATGACAGTGGGGAACATTATGAAAATTGAACAGCATGTAAGGAGAAGGGAAATAATTGAACTGAGAGTCAAAACTATCAGGCTTCATATTTTTAAAATCTATGCTTTTCTGTAAAGATATTTGCTCTCTACAAACATGGCTTCTTCATTTGTAAAATGAGAGGGTTGAGTTAAGTGACATCATAGTTTTTTCCAACTTTAAAAGTATATGATCCTGCGACTTCACATAAATTTACCTTCTAGATGAGAATCATAAATTTGACATCATATTAATCCTTAAGTAAATTATATCAGGGCTTAGTGAAAGATGCCATGAAAGAAGGTGATGTTGATAAACCACTGGGCTTCCTTTAAGTATGAACAGCCTGTCTCATTGATATTGCCATTTCTTTTGGATCTTTTAGTAAGAAAAAAAAAAAAAAAGTTAACTCATCTATCTATCCAGACATTAGTCTCTGTGACTGGGGTTAGCATAGATGTCTTTTAGCAAATTGAAAAACATTCATCACGCCTCCTGGGATGTGTTCCTCAATATAATGGATATGAGATCAAGGACTGTGGAGAAAGGCAATGGTGAAGGAAGGCCCTATCAGTGTCCCCCATGGTATATAGCTCTGCCAAGCAAAGTCACCAAGGGCCATTTTTTAATATGGGAATGTATTTATTGAAAAGACAACTGAAAAGGCATATATATATATGCCAAAACTATCCAAACATCTTTGCTTTCCCAGCAGCCAATCAGTATGGCACCTGTTTGTCAGAGGGCTGCCCCAGGCTGCCAAAACCTGTTTTGCCTACATGCACAGAGTGTGTGTAAAATCCCAGAAGTTTCTTGGATTTTACAGTCCCCATGGTGGCTGTTATGTCCTACTGGTGCGTGAATATAAATACTAGTGCTTCCTTGTTTCTCATGCTGTGACCTCCACTGTCTTCACAGAGTTTCCCCCCAAGGCTGAGGCAGAGTTATTTACCCTTCAAAGGATTTTGCTCAATTTCACATCTCGTCCTAATATGTTGCTGGGTTGGTTTGGGGAATCCTAGAATGAAAGAAACCCAGTTTTTAATGATGTGTATATTCCAGAATTGCCTTGAAAGGATGTTGAAGAAGGCAATCAAAAGACTAAGAGAAGTGGACATGTGAAGAAAGACCTATTATATAAAAGTGGTGAAGCTCTTTCCTGCCAGTCACCTGAAGTATAAATAGTGGTCTACTGGCCCTGTTCCACCATGAGTCTTGTAGCTCCCTGCACCCACTCACCACCAACTCCACCTTCTCCCCAGACCAGCCTGAAGGCACTTGAACTGATGCTGTGATCTGTGCCTGCCTCCAGGAGATTGCCCAGGACATGGGCCACTTGTTCCGTCCTCGATTCACTTCAATACATGAGTTAGCCTGATGTCCAATCGAAGGCCTATTAACTAAGCTATAAATTTCTAAAAGCAAGCAAAAACAAAAAAATCATGACTTTTAGTTTTAGTTAGATCAAAGGAAGCAATTGTGCTTTGTTTTTAATTGCATGTGTTTGAACCCTTTGTTGGGGTGAAAATACAATTAGTTCCAAATAATATAGAATAATACAGAGCAACATACGGATTCTGTCTCAGGGCAGCTCAAGTCTAATAACCATCTGTGAAGTTGAAACTTTGTGTGCAACAATTGCTTCACCCAAGAGCAGAATTAAATCTCCAGGAAAACCAAAATATCTTTGTATTTCCTGTGGTAAATAATCACTGAGATCACTCGTGGAATACTGGAGGGAGAGGATTTTATGGCCCATTTACATGAAGAGGAATGTTACTCATTGATGAATATACTATGAAGAAAATAATATCACAATGTTACCTAAATATTATTATAAAAAGCCAAGAAACCTCTCTGTTATAGGTGGTATAGATTTAATTGCTGAAATTTTTTTACTAGCTTTTTTTATATAGAGTGGAATAAATTGGAACAACAGCAACAAAGCAGCCTATGATATATCTTCTTCTTATTGAAAAACAAAGCGAATTCTGGAGAAAATAAAATTCCTTATAAATAAAAAACATATCTCAACTATTTTCATGTTTGCTTATTATCTTCCAAATATTATCAATAGGAATACACATATTTTATGGTTGAAATAGTAATGACTGAATCATTCCATATCTGCCTTTTAGTGGAACTTCATTTCTTGTTTATATGTCACAAAAATTTGTATGATTATTTGAAAGACAATAATATTCTACCAAGTTAATGCACTATAATTTACTTAATTTTTTTTTTTTTATTGTAAGACACTTTAGCTATTAGAGAATACACCTCAGGGAATAACCATGTGCATATTGCTTTTTTTTCTCTTCTTGACAAATTTCCAACATGAAATATTTATGACAATACACAAAGTGACATTGTAACTAGTTGAAGGTGAGGAAATGAGTGTTTAAAATTTAGACTGCAGTCTTAACGGAAGTGACTGTCAATGATAAATTATCTACTGAGGTACGAGGACAGAAATCCTGTCTCCTAATGGGTATGCAGACATTTACAAGTAAGCTCCCATAGATGTGCATTACCTATTCAGCACCCCAACCAGTGGTTGCTGAAAGAGTAATAGAGATGTTTTAGATTTAAACATCCATTCAGTGTCACAAAATACTTTTAAGTACCTATCAAACCATTTTTATCACCTTAACCTTCAGATTAAAATATTAGGGAACAAATACTAGTACCTTCACACTGAAACAAAAATATGGATGCTACACATTTTAGCAGGGGAAGCATTGATATTTTTTGAGTGGACACTTTGTTTTGTATAGGTAATAGAATTGGGGGATATTGTTTCCTTATGCAAAACAAGTGTTCTTACTCTGAAATATCACTGCAGTCAAGGCTAATACCATTTTAACTAATACCCTTCCACCAGCTTGAATGCCTTGTGGTGCTTTCTTTCTCATTCCTAACACAGCTACATTTCTCTTTGGAGGAACCAATCCCCTTATTAACTTTCCTCACAATCACGTCTCAGCCTTTGTGTTTGCTGGCCCTACCATTTGACGGAAACCTCTCTGACAATAGGTAGCAATAACCTGTGAGGAAATCTAATGAACACTTTCCAGTCTCTTCTTATTTGACCTCCCTGCCATATCTGATATTTTTTGATCACTTGCTCCAGGAAATTTTATTTTCCCTTGGCTTCCATGTAGAAAGTCTCTCCTCATTGTCCTATAACTTTGCTATCTTAGCTATTTTTTTTCTTGCAATCTTTTCAGGTTGAGGCTCCCCAAGGTAGTATCCTAGGGTATTGCCTTCTCATTTTACACTTTTTGCCGATGAAAGCCTATTCATTTTCATTACTTAAAAATTACCTTCTCTACACTGATTCTGTAATTTAGATTCCCTGTCCAAACCTATGTAGAGAGTAATAGATAGATTGTAAAGCCAATTTTCTTTCTACATGAATAGCTTAAGTTTGTTTAAAACTGGACCTATTTCCTCATCCCAAGACCAGCTATTTTTATTTCAATATTTGTTCTGATAAGAGGACACCATCATCTACTTAGTTAATCAGCCAGAATAATGTCCTCCTCCCCATCACCACAACCACCACCCTTCTCTCACCACCTACACAGCCAAGTAATTATTGTATACCATCTAAATATCTCTATAATCTTTCTTTCACTTGATGCTCTCTGCTATTCCTTCATAATGCCCTCTTTCCTAAGCTATTAAAATATCCTTCTAACTCATATCCTGATAGTTTTGCTCTAATCTTATCTCTTTCCATGTTTCTGCCTCATGCTCAACAAAGAGAATTTTCTAAACCACACATTGGATCAAGTTACATCCTGTTTGATCCACCGAACTTAAATCACCCTAGATTTGTATTTGATTCCATTTAGCTGTCTATTCAATTATACATCCACTCTTTTGACTGAGCCAGTAGTAAAGAGAATACAGAAGTCCTGGTCTCATGGAGCTTATAGTTGAAGATGAAAGACTTAAATTTAACTAGCAATGACATATAGACCATAAAAATGAAAGCAGAATTCCTATGGAAGCACATAAATAAAGGACTAGCAATGCTGCAGAGTCAGCCAAAGGCCTTGTGATCAACTGTAACTTGAAAGTTGCATGTGAATTTCCAGTAGCATCTAGTATCTAGTATCTAAATTCACTGAATGTATTTTTAACTCTTTATTCACTGCACTTAGCACAGTGTCTGGCACTTTATGAAAAGAAGGAAAGGAGGAAGGGAGGCAAGAAGGGAGGGAGAAGGAAGGAGGAAGAGGGCGAGGAGAAAGTTATTTGATCAACCTGTGGTATTTTTCTACTGTTTCCATTACAAGAGTGGAATGCTGAAGTAGTAAAAAGACTTCCCATGAAAATAAGTAATCTTCTCTACAGAATCCTTGACAGATGATCATGCAGACTTTGCTTGAACATTCAGTAACTTGAGGCCTATTCTAAGCCAGACCATTGTTTAAAATGTTGAATTTTTAAGACTGACATTGGCCTTAAAACTTCTGTCCATCATAACTAGTTTCTTTTCCCTGAAAGTATGTGAAATAAGTGAAAGAAAGTGTCTCTAGGTACTTTATGTTATTCAGTGCACCTCGCTGGACAGATGTTGTTTGATAATGCCTAGCATAAAACAAAGCACTGATAAAACAAAATATGACAGCCATATTTGTAGCTAATACTGTCTGATTATTCCATTCACTACCTGTTCTTATTGGAGGCATGTATGTTTGCCCTTATTTCTTAAAGACTTTGGCTCTTAGTTTGCTGACATTCTTTCCAATATTTCTTTTTTCCTGAACTGTGAGGATTTTAATATCCCCATAGATGATCTTTCTAATACCCTTTACTTGATATTCTCTACAACAGTGAATTACAACACAAACTTCTCTGCCATCCACACTAAGCTTGGTCATACCTGAAACTTCATTACTAATAATTGATAATACTCCACAAACTCAAATTCAAGAATTCCCTTCTCATGTCTACTTGCTCCTCTTATTTCTCTAGACCCCAACTTCAGATTTTCTTTTTTACTCCAATAAGATGAACAATCTATCCATTGTTAGCACTCTTATAAGAAGAGGTACCAGAGGGCTTCTTTTCTATTTTTTCTGACACATGAGCACATAGTAAATTATTTACCGTCTGCAAGCCAAGAAGAGAGATCTTACCAGAACCTTACTATACTGACACCTTGGTCTTGGACTTCCAGCCTTCAGAACTGCAAGGAAATAAATGTGTGTTGTTTAAGCCACCCAGTTTATGGTATTTTGTTATGGTAGCCTGAGTTAAGACAGTACAGCTCTTTAAAGAATATGGGGAGAAGAAGAAGAAAAAAAATTGAAAAAAATTATTATGTTATATAATAATGCATAATTTTTCTCTTAAGACATTATGCCACTATTTTATTTTTAATTAAACTTCCTAAAACCTTGCTTTTATATCTCTTCTTTCTTTCTTTCTTTCTTTCTTTCTTTCTTTCTGTCTGTCTGTCTTTCTTTCTTTCTTTCTTTCTTTCTTTCTTTCTTTCTTTCTTTCTTTCTTTCTTTCCTGGCCTACTTCCTTAAAGATTTTCTCCATTTTATCTGGAAATTCTTCTTCTTTTCTCAAAGACTTGAGCATATGGTTGCTTATTTTAAGAACTTACTATTTCTTATCTATCCATGTGATCATTCTGCTTTTATTGCTCACAAAATTTTTGACAATATCAGACAGGAAAACAGAGATAGCTGATTGAAGTTCACATTATTGCTTTCATCAGAATCTATACTACTTGGATCTCAAATTGAACAGCATTTTTCTGGATACATTCTGAACACAGCAATTGTAAATTGCCACTCTAAATTATCTGTATTTCATCTTTATTTTTTAAGAAATTCACTGTGGAGGAGAATTCTTATATTTATGGATGGGTTTATTATCTGATTCATTCAACAAAAATACTTTAAAACTTACAGTTATCTGTATCTCACTGAAATTTTATTATCATTTCCTTATATAAAAATGTGATGTTTATCTACAAGTAAGTATAAGTAATTCACCTTTCGTTCTTTTAGTTCTATGTAATTAAGCAGCACTATTCTTGGACTCTCTGTTTGTTCTGATTTCTAGAGCTAAAAAATGAGATTCACTAAGAAATATAAGATATTTCACTATGAAAACAGGCAGTTTTTTAATGCAATTCACCAGGATGTTAGCATTATTTTTATTTTTAATTATTTTATTAAACTATTGTATCCAGTGCTTAAAGGTTAGTGAATTAAAATTCCAATGTAGAATATGAAAAACTTACTAGACGAACATACCAGCAAACTAGAGCCTGCAGAAAAAAATATAAGTAAACTTCCATAGATTAATAAACATTTTCAAATTTAAAGCATAATCAGAAAAATAAAATGTTTGAAAGCAATTAACAATGTCTCATTTTGGACAATATCGAACACTATAAGTGTAACTGGAATCCCAGAAATGAAATTATGCAGAAAAATATTTGAAAACATATCAGCTAGAAACTTTACACATTTTTTTAAGATTTTATTAATTTATTTGTCAGAGAGAGAGAGAAAGCACAACGAGGGGGAGCAGGAGACAAAGGAAGAAGCAGGCCCCCTGCTGAGCAAGGAGCCCGATGCGGGACTCGATTCCAGGACCCTGGGATCATGACCCAAGCCGAAGGCAGACGCTTAACTGACTGAGCCACCCAAGTGTCCCAAAACTTTACACATTTTTTGATAAACCTATTTATCCAGAAGTTTGACTAATGCTAATGATAAATACAAAAAAAAAAAAAAAAAGATGCGTAGGTATGTAATAGTTAACATGTTGGAAGCCAACATTGAAAAAAAAGAAAAAAGAAAAGGCAACTAATGAATAAATTTTCTTAAGTATAATGAACAACATATAATGATTGCTTCATTTTCTTCAGAAACAGATCAGAAAACGGGATAACAGCTTTAAAGTCGGAAAATGAAAAAAAATCAATCTAGAATTCTGTATCACACTAACTTTAAAGTTAATTATAATTTAGATAAGTGAAAGCTCAGAAAACATTGTCTACCAACACATAAAAGAAGAAATGCAAAATAAAAAAATCAGATTAAATCCCCAAAAGAAGGAGAAAGGAAATAATTAAGATAAAAGGAAGGGGAAAAAAAAAAAAAAAAACAGAACATAATAAAGAAAAACAATGAAATGCTGAGCTTATTTTTTGAAATTAAACCCAACACGGGTTTGGAGGTCAAAGGGGGAAAAGGAGAATTCTGGGTAACAAATATTCTCATTTTACCTAAAGTAAAAAGAAACTATCTCGATATGACAAAATTAAAAAAAAAATAGAATCTTATATTTTAATACATATACTATATATATATTATATACTATATATAATATATTTTTAAAAGATGGATTTATTTATTTTTAGAGGGAGGCAGAGAGAGAACATGAGTGGAGGGGGGGATAGAGGGAAAAGGAGAAAATCCTCCAGCCGACTCTGCGCTGAGCACGGAGCCCATCCCAAGACCCTGAGATAATGACCTGAGCCAAAATCAAGAGTCGGTCACTTACCCAACTAAGCCACCTAGGCGCCCCTGGAATATTATTTTATTTAATCATATATCAGATGAAAGAAAGTGTCAACTAGCAAGTGATGCCTAAAATTAATTCAAGGGTAATCAAAATAACATCTATAAGAATTAATAACTGTTGAGTATGTTTGCGTCTGGGGAGTGTTTGAAGAGAAAGAACACTGAAATAATTTTTATGCCATAGTAAGATAGTTGCTTCTTGGGGAGGGGGAGATAAAGTGCCTATATTATTTTAAAGTTAAAGAAAACAGTGCAACAGTATTTCAGTAAAACTAAAAAAAAAAAAAAAAAAAAAAAAAGCTAGAAGATATGCCAACCAGCCAATAAATCATTAGAGTAGCAGCTGTCCTTTATTTTCAAGAGTCCATGTGAAAAGAAAAAAGCATACAAAAATTATGTTGAAGAATTATTTATTGAAGAAGGTTTCAACCTAACCAAGCAGGACATACATGTACACACGTGGAAATACACATATGCAAATCCTTACAAACTACATACAAATTGAATACACATTCTGCCCTTGAATATATTGCCTCAAACAGAACCAGATATGTTACAATACCTTATGACTATGATATTCTCAATGTAGAAAAGAACCCCAAAAGCTTTCTGTGCAAAAACTGTATATTTTTAATAATACATATTAATATTAATTTACATTTAAAATATTTGAATATAAATATTTAAAGTACAGCTTTAAATGATAATTTCTAAATATCCTGAAACTATTAGCTTTTCAATTTTCACAAATCCTCAAACAAAATGCATTTTGATTATGCTCCTTTTAGCCAACTGTACTAAAGTATATTGATAAAAAGCTGTGTTTATTTTTTTTACTAAGTTTTAACTTTTAATTCCAGTATAGTTAACACACAGTGCTACATTAGTTTCAGGTGTACAATATTGTGGCTCAGCAATTCTATACTCAGTGCTCATCATTATAAGTGTACTCTTTAATCCCCATCATTTATTTCACCTGTTCCCCCACCCACCTCCCCTCTGGTAACCATCAGTTTTTTCTTTATAGTTAAGAGTCTATTTCTTGGTTTCTCTCTCTCTCTTGTTCATTTGCTTTGTTTCTTAAATTCCACATATGAGTGAAATCATGTGATATTTGTCTTTCTCTGACTTATTTCACTTAGCATTATACTCTTTAGCTTTATCCACATCATTGCAAATGGCAAGATTTCATTATTTTTATGGATAAGTAATATTCCATAGTATATCTATATCAATTTTTTGTTATCTATTCGTCCATTGATGGGCACTTGGACTGCTTCCTTAATTTGGCTATTGTAAATAATGCTGCAATAAACATAGGGGTGCATGTATCCCTTCGAATTAATTTTTTTTTTTAAGATTTTATTTATTTGACAGAGAGAGACACAGCGAGAGAGGGAACACAAGCAGGGGGAGTGGGAGAGGGAGAAGTAGGCTCTCGACCGAGCAGAGAGCCTGATGCAGGGCTTGATCCCAGGACCCCGATATCAGGACCTGAGCCGAAGGCAGACACCCAACCACTGAGCCACCCAGGCGCCCCTAAATTTTTTTGTACTCTTTGGGTAAATACCCAATAGTGTAATTACTGGATCATAAGTTAGTTTTATTTTTAACTTTTTGAGGAACCTCCATACTGTTTTTCAGACTGACTGTACCCGTTTGCATTCCCACCCACAGTGCAAGAGGGTTCCATTTTCTCCACATCTTTGCCAACACTTGTTTCTTGTGTTGTTGATTTTAGCCATCTGACAGATGTGAGGTGATATCTCATTGTAGTTTGGATTTGCATTTCCCTGATGATGAGTGATGATGATGATGAGCATCTTTTCATGTGTCTGTTGGCCATCTCTATGTGTTCTTTGGAGAAATGTCTGTTCATGTCTTCTGCCCAGTTTTTAATTGGATTATTTGTTTTTTGGGGTGTTGAGTTGTATCAGGCTTTTTAAAAAAATATTTTGGAATACTAACCCTACAAAGCTGGGTTTTTTTAATTGTGACTGGGATTTTTGTTCATTTTGGTCAGATTAATGTTCTCAAGATTTATTTTATTTTTTTAAGGAAGTCTCAGAATTTCAGCAGGTGCCCCGCAAGTTGTAGGAAACATTCCACACCCAGTGTCTGCTTTCTAAAGAGATTCTTACAAGAGTGAAAAAGCAGCTAAACTTTAAACAAAAGCTAATATGTTTCACACCAGCTAAGATATGAATCAAGTATAAAATTTACAAAAACATGTCCTTTTATTACAAAAATAAATAGTGGCTCCTTTATACCTATTAGATTTCTTTAGACAGTTTTCCTTATTGCTAATGTTTTGAGTTAAATGGAAAGCATTTCATGAAAATAAGGGTTATATGGTTTCCATGCCTGTTTATCACACAACCAGAAGATCATTCTAGTATTGCTCCTGTCTGTTGAGACTCCTAGAATGATTTTTCACATCAGTTCACATCAAGAATCCATGTCCATTCAGTGCCTCCTTGTAGCATTCAAGTTCATACTTGTTATATGGCTGTGTTCACTTCATGATTTCCTACCTGCTTTTCATTCTCTTTCTTGCTTCCAGCCTTTCTTACAAGCTCTTTCTTCTGTCTAGGGTGATCACTGACTCTTCCCTCTTTCTAAACCTGTAACTCTTTAGCTTCTCATATAGCCTGGATGAAATTGTAAAATTTGGTTTAGATTGCAAATGAGCATGAATGCTAGGTCAGGTTCAGCAAAATTACTTTATCTGTGTTTTTGCCATAATTAACAAACTAGGTGCCCAAATGGTGAATGAACAAGAATACAAAGGAAGAGACTGTCACCCTATGTTCTCTTACTAAGCTAAGACTTTCAGATATTTGGTTAATATGAAAACTAAAGTAAACAGAGAGAAAACAGGTTTGTTGTTTTTAAACCCCTGATGACTTTTGCATGATCCACTAAAACAAATCATGTATTTACTTCCACAGGGAGAACTTCACTGAATCCCTAGACAATTCTAAATCAGTATTCCTTATAATAAAATGTTTAACTGCCCACTTTACTTACCCTACTCTCAACTTTTTGAGCAGAGGGTAAAAGGGCCTACATTTGTATCTAGCAGAGTATCTAACATTAGCAGGCACTCAACAAATATTTATTTATGTATCCTAATATTTCTTATGTGCTACTATGTATCAAGTTGTTAATAGAAAATGAATAGAGAGTAAGAGAGGCAATATTTTGGTAAAATCCTATCTCAAAAAAACAAAAACAAAAACAAAACAAAACTGAACCACCTTCCAGGAAATAACTGATGAGCAAGTTTTTTTTTTTTTTTTTTTTTTTTTTAATGGACTTCTCATCTTCAAAAATAGAAGGTGGAAGACAAAGGGAGAACATCTATAGACTACTGAGAAGTTCAAACTGGATTCAACTCTCATGTCCCTGACCAAAATATCAAACTTATCTGGCAAAAGAAAGGCATATATGAACAACAACAAAAATTAAGAGAATTCAATTAAGAACATGATTTCAACAGGGAAGTTAAAAGGAGAGGGTAAGCAGTGGTGGTGATCAAGGAGTCTTGAAATGCATTTAGTTTAGCGTAAATGGATGAATGTGCAATATAAGTGGAAAAGAAAAACTAATAAGTACCCTGAAAAATAAATAAAATAAAATAAAATAAAATAAAATAAACTATCCCCACACAAAACAAGCAATTGGAGGAAGGTCTCTAGGAGGTGAACAAGATTATTAAGGTTTATTTCCTTAAAGGAAAAAAAAAGTCTTATTTTACAGCATTGCCCCCAATAATTTTTGCTCCTCATTAGTCATGCATGCTCTTCATTGCTTGGTATGTGAGCAGAGTATTCTCAACAGAGACAATAAAGCTAAATAGTAGGCACAACTTCTGCTTGCTGAAAGGTTGTCAGATGATGGTGGGAAAAACACATTTTTAAATAGAAAATAGAAAAATGCTCAGGAAGCTGTGAACTTTAAAAGTGACTTTATGCATGCAAAAGGGAGACCAGGAAGACAGATGTTTTCTGGAAAGGGATCAGTATGAAGGGGGAAGGGTAGGAAGTTGTTAATAAGATTGAGTTTATTGTTTTAGGTTAAGTCTTAGCTCTCTGCTGTTTCCTGGAAGCATGGCCATCAGAGAAGCACTACCAGCTGCCACCGCAGACTCCTGAAGCAACTGTGGAATAGCAAATAGCTAGACTGTCCCTGAAAAAGTGCCAATTGTGTCTCTCTCCCCAACCGCCCCTCACGCGCATGTGCACTCTCTCTCTCTCTCTCTCTCTCACACACACACAGAACAGATTTACTGCACATTTTTTTTAATTGAAAGGATGCAAATGTGTCTTTTTCTTACCATATCAAAGTCGAATATGTATCTGCAGAAGAAAAATATCCGTCTTTTTAACAGATAAACTGAAACCCATCTCTGTGTAGAGAAAGGATTTAGGTCTCCATGCCCTGCTGCAAACACAGTCATTAGAATACAAGGATAATTAAGCAGTTTTCAAATCCAATGGGAAAGAGTGGGATCAAATGTACCCTCAGCTGGCATGGGGAGCTGGGAACTGGCATCTGTGGCTTGTAATTCCAACCCTTATGTTGTAAGGGAAAATTCTCATACTCTATTAGGGTCTATTTTCAATTGATCATTGTCTCTTTCAGTTGTTTCATTTAAAAGCCTTGTAATTAACCTTTACCTAGAGGTTTCATTTGCAGAAAGGGATGGCATATTTTTGGCTGTGTTGTTTGAGGAGCAGAATGAGATCAATACAATCAATAAGATTAAAATAGAATGTATTCAAATTGTTCAATGCAATTGGACACATTTGACAGATCTTAGCATATTAAAGATGAGATTGAGGAAATAAGTTAATTTCAATTTATAATAATAATGAAAGAGCAAACTAAATAAAGAACAAGCTACCCGAGGGAAAAAAAAAAAAACATCTTTCAGAGCTTTCTTTTGCCTCACTAAATTGAGTTGACAACTGTGCTGGGATTTCTAGTCTATTTGTTATCACTACCATCACTATCACTGGGTCACCTTGTCATACATCACATTAGTTGCACAACTTCTGTAGAAACTGCAATAATCAGTATACATCCAGACAGGTTTCACTGTCATCTCTCCAAAATATTATTGACCAAATGGAATTAATTCAATGTATTAGCCAAGATTAGGACCTTCAAAGTACAATCACAATTAAAAAAAAAAAAATTAGAAAACACACATACTTGATGCTTCTAAACAAATTGAGATTTAAAAAATAGCAACATTTTCATAAGGTCAGATTCATCTACCTATTGTTCTTGTTCTCTCCTTTCTCTGTCACTTTGGGAAAAGGTGGCATCAGAAACAGCATATCAGCCAACAAATAAATTTCATGAACCAATGTTATACCAATTCATTAATTTTGCTAAATATTCTTCTCTCATTTGTAATTTGTATGATAGCATTAGGGATGATACAATGGGGAGAGAGAAATGGAGAAAAAAAGTTCTGGATATAATTTGCAAATAACTCCAAATGAAGAAGAAATTTCCATACTGTTCACCATATGTCTTAAAATATATATATAAACCATTTCTCTTAATTTACAAAATAATGCTACAAATGCAAAAAAAAAAGTAAAAGAATTATATTTTCCCTGCTATTAGAATGAACTGGTTTTGCGTTATTAATAGACCCAAACAGCTTTTACTAGTATCACTCCCATGTCACAATGTGTTGACACATTATGTATTTTCTAACACATTTGGAATGCTAGGTTTCCCTAGTGAATCTCAATATCTCAGAGGATGAAAACAAAATCTGAACACTGTCAGAAACATCCAAATCTGCTCTAATTTAGAGACTCAGTGGACTGCCCAATTGCCTTGAGATGTTCATTATGTGAGAAGATATAAACCTTTTTCAAGTTTTTACTTATTTAATTATTTAACTTTCATTTTTGGCACTTCATTTTCTGCTATTGTATTTGTCATCATTCTTGTTTGCTAGGTCGCATAACCGAAATAAATAACAGGAAACAGGAAACTTTAAAAAAATCGTGAAATTCTTAAAGAAATAAACTATATTATAAATGAGTATACTAATCACTGCTGTTAGCTTTTGTGAACTTCACTCCATCATTATATATCTCGGGTATATGGATAGAGAGAAGATTAAAATATGCATATATCATTAAATATTCTTTGAATACCTGATTCTCAATACCTACATTCTAGCCAGTATTTGGATTTAATAATTCTCCACAGTTAGATATTCAAATTGCTTCTAGCTTTTTGCAATCAGTGTTGCCAAGTACATTCACAAATACAACTTACTCTCTCCACTTATTATTATTTCCTCAGTAGCAGTTCCTACAAATGAAATAACATGGTCTAAATTACTGAAATTTTTATATATGTGTTCTCTAATTTTACTTTAGAGAAAGACAATCTGCCAAAGTGGAAAAGGCACAAAACTTCATGAGTTAGGAATTTAACACCCAGTTACATTGTTTAGCAGTTACTTTGGAAATTTACTTAAACTATTTGAGCTTCAGTTTCCTTGTCTAGTACAAGAAGAATATAAACTCTACTCTAGAAATTCCTTGAGATATATATATATATTTACACACACACACACAAGTGACTACCATAATGTCTGGCAAAATGTAGTGTTTATAACTGGCAAATATTACTATTGAAACCTACAAGCACTGAATTATGGTTGAGAACTTGTCCTCTAGGGAAGACAGCTTGAAAATGAATACTGGCTCTTCTCCTCCACTGATTATGAAAACTTAAACAAGTTTTGAATCTCTCTATGCCTATATTTATTAATAATAATAATGCCTATTTCAGAAGGGTGTTGTGAGGATTAATTGAACAATTAACTAAAGTCCTAGAAAAATGTCCTGCACATAAGATATGCTCAATAAATATGTGCTACTACATTATTTTTAATACTTCCACGTTCACTTATCACCTACTTAAGGCTGTATCTTTTTTTTTTTTTTAAAGATTTTATTTATTTGACAGAGAGAGATACAGCGAGAGAGGGAACACAAGCAGGGGGAGTGGGAGAGGGAGAAGCAGGCTTCCCGCTGAGCAGGGAGCCCAATGCGGAGCTCGATCCCAGGACCCTGGGATCATGACCTGAGCCGAAGGCAGGCGCTTAACGACTGAGCCACCCAGGCACCCCAAAGCTATATATATATATATTTTTTTTAAGATTTTATTTATTTATTTGTGTGAGAGAGAATGAGAGAGAGCACATGAGAGGGGGGAGGGTCAGAGGGAGAAGCAGACTCCCTGCCGAGCAGGGAGCCCGATGCGGGACTCGATCCCGGGACTCCAGGATCATGACCTGAGCCGAAGGCAGTCGCTTAACCAACTGAGCCACCCAGGCGCCCTATATCTTTTTTTTTTTTTTTTTTAAGATTTTATTTATGTATTTGAGAGAGAGAGAAAGAGAGCATGAGTGGGAGGAGGGGCAGAGGGAGAGGGAGAAGCAGGCTACCCACTGAGCAGGGAGCCCAACATGGGGCTCCAATCCAGGACTCCGGGATCATGACCAGAGCCAAAGCCAGATGCTTAACCAACTGAGCCACCCAGGCACCCCTTAAGACTATACTTTATTTAAAAAAAATACATTTTTTGCAAGTGCCTTATTTATGAAAGAGTAGTTTCTTTTTATTTATCTTATTTTGGTTATTGTTGTATTGAATATCTTTCATTTATATTCTTGGAATTGACTAATTCTACACATTTTTCTCTATGTGATGGTAATTAAAAATGTTTATGTATATGGATTTTAACTCTTTGTCTTTCATATTTTCTTGCAATTTTTTTCCTAGTTTTATATGTTAACTTTGTTGATGTTTTGCTGTTGTCGTATTTCCTTTGTAGATTGTCAAATCTAGGAAGTATCTTTTGGTTCTGCTTTTCTTTTTTGTAGGTAAATGGGACTTCATTGATGTTCAGTTTAAAAGGACTTTATTTATTTTTAATAGAGGTCAGAACATTATATTTTGTAATTTCATCAGCTACATTTAGCTCTTTAACTAGTGTCCTTTATGCATTTTATGTATTTATTAATTTGATACTGTGTGCTTTGGACTGAATGTTTGTTTCCCCAAAAACTCATGTTGAATCCCTGATCCTCATTTGGAGGTGGGGAGTCTTTGGAAAGTAATTTATTCATGAGAGTGGAGCCCTCCAGAAGGGATTAGCATTCCTACAAGAAAACACAGGAGAATAATTAACTCTCTCCACCATGTGAAGATAGAGCAAGAAGGTGTTCATTTGCAAACCAGGAAGAAGGTCGATGCTAGAAACCAAACTCATTGGCCCCTCGATCTTGCACTTGCCAGCCTTTCAGAATTGTGAGAAATAAATGTTGCTTAAGCCGTATAGTCTATGGTATTTGTTGTAGCAACTTGAGCTGACTAAAACACTGGAGAAAGCTTAATATAAAATTTATATTACAAAGAGTCAATTTGTATGGAACCACAAAGGACCCAGAATAGTCAAAGTAGCCTAAAAAGAAAAGCAAACCTGGAGGCATCACAATTCCAGACTTTAAGCTATATTACAAAGCTATAGTAATCAAAACAGTATGTACTGGCACAAAAATAGACATATAGATCAATAGAACAGAATAGAAATCCCAGAAATGAACCCACAACTATATGGTCAATTAATCTTGGACAAAGCAGGAACGAATACCCATTGGGAAAAAGACAGTCTCTTCAACAAATTGTGTTGGGAAAACTGGACAACATACAGAAGAATGAAACTGGACCACTTTCCTACACCATACACAAAAATAAATTCAAAATGGATGAAAGACCTAAATTTGAGACTTGAAACCATAAAAATCCTAGAGGAGAACACAGGTGGTAACTTTTTTGACATCAGACATAGCGACTTCTTTCTAGATATGTCTCCTGAAGCAAGGGAACAAAAGCAAAAATAAACTATTGGGACAACATCAAAATAAAAAGCTTCTGCACGGTGAAGGAAATAATCAACACAACTAAAAGGCAACCTATGGAATGGGAGAAGATATTTGCAAATGACATCTGATAAAGGGTCAGTATATAAAATATATAAAGAACTAATAACACCCCAAAAACATAAAATCCAATTAAAAATGGGCAAAAGACATGAATGGGTATTTCTCCAAAGAAGAGTGACAGGGAAGCCAACAGACACATGCAGAGATGCTCAACATCACTCATCATCAGGGAAATGCAAATCAAAACTACAATGAGATATCACCTCACACTGGTCAAAATGGCTAAAATCAACAACACAAGAAATAACAGGAGCTGGTGAGGATGTGGAGAAAGGGGAACCCTCTTGCAAAGTTGATGGGAATGCAATTTCCACTCTGGAAAACAGTATGGAAGTTCCTCAAAAAGTTAAAAGTAGAACCACCCTATGATCCAGCAATTGCACTACTAGGTATTTACCCAAAGAATACAAAAACACTAATTCAAAGGGATACATGCACCCCAATGTATAGCAGGATTATCTACAATAGCCAAATTATAGAAAGAGCCCAGTTGTCTATCAACTGATGAATGAATAAAGAAGTGTTATACATACATACATACATACATACCTACATATGTACATACAATGGAATATTACTCAGCCATAAAAAAGAATGAAATCTTGCCATTTGCAGTGACATGGACAGAGCTAGAAAATATAATGGTAAGTGAAATCAGTCAGTCATTGAAAGACAAATACCATATGATTTCACTTATATGTGGAATATAAGAAACAAAACAAATGAGCAAAGAGGGGGGAAAAAGAGAGAGGCAAACTAAGAAACAGAGTCTTAACTATAGAGAACAATCTGATAGTTATCAGAAGAGAGGTGGGGGGGATAGGTGAACTAGGTGATAGGGACTAGGAGTCCACTTGTTGTGATGAATATCAGGTGTTATATGGAAGTTTTGAATCACTATATTCTGCACCTGAAACTCATATTACACTATGTTAACTAACTAGAATTTAAATAAAACTTTAAAAAAACCCAAAGAGTCAATTTAATAAAAGCCACTTCTAAATAGTTATCTTCCCCCAATGCATTTGTGATGATTTTTAAATTATATTGTCTTATCTATTCCATTCCATTGATTCCTCATAATTAAACAGTGCCACATTATTTTGCTTTTGTAACTTCTTTGTTTTTATATGAGAGGACAAGTCTCATAATTTTTTTCTTCTGCTCTGAGGCATTTAAGTGGTCATATTCATTTTTATAAGAATATAGAAAAATATATATATGTATAAAATATAGTAACTTTTAATTACAATCTCAGTATTTATTTTTGTCTTTCTATGTAATGATATTTGTATTAATTTTAATAATTCTGGGGAACAGTACATTTCAATTTTTTACTGGTAAAATTGAAATATTTATCAAACTTCCACAAATCTTTGAAAAATATATAGTATGGCTAAAATTACTGGATTACTGGTTATCTTATTATCGTTTGACTTTCAATTTGAGATTGTATTTATAATATTATAGAAATTAGGTACTTATTGAGAAAAGCAGAGTAATTTGTACTTTTCAATCAAAAGTATTTATGAAAGGGGTGCCTGGGTGGCTCAGTTGGTTAAGAGACTGCCCTCGGCTCAGGTCATGATCCCGGGGTCCTGGGATCGAGCCCCGCATCGGGCTCCCGGCTCGGCGGGAAGCCTGCTTCTCCCTCCCCACTCCCCCTGCTTGTGTTCCTGCTCTCGCTGTCTCTGTCTCTGTCAAATAAATAAATAAAATCTTTGAAAAAAAAAGTATTTATGAAAGACCATATTGGATTATATTTGTGTACAAAGGGTTAAAGGTCTACATACCTTCTATCCAACTAGGAAGATTGCTAACCCATTTAGTTAGCCTCAGCAGAAATGATAAAAGTAGAATGAAAATTTCAAATTTACTTAATCTTGGATAAAGAGGAGTGCATAAGTTTTAAAAAAAAAATTATATCTGAACTCTTTTGAGATCATTGAAGGCAAGTAATTTAGTGGTCTCAAATCTAAATAATTATCACTTATCCACTTTACCTAGGAATAAACATACATGAGAGCACTACATCAGATATAAATTATTTTAAGGTTGGGTGCCTGGGTGGCTCAGTTGGTTAAGCGACTGCCTTCGGCTCAGGTCATGATCCTGGAGTCCCAGGATTGAGTCCTGCATCGGGCTCCCTGCTTGGCAGGGAGTCTGCTTCTCCCTCTGACCCTCCTCCCTCTCATGCTCTCTGTCTCTCATTCTCTCTCTCTCATATAAATAAATAAAATCTTAAAAAAAATGCTTTTAAGGTTATTCTTGGACCATCTCATCCACAATGTTTTAAAAAACAATCAACACATAAGACTTTTGCTCCAGTTAGTACTAATTTCTCACTGAGAAAATATATAAAACAATTATCTGCATAATGTCTCTAGTTTAATATATGATAATATTTAATGAGAAGAGTGTATTCACTCAACACTCATGAAACACCAGTATTCTTTTAATATTAATGAATGCAACTTCAAATACACTAACTTAGTAGTGAACATATTCAACTTCCTTATTTGTGTTATTTCAAAATACATATATATCTCCAGCAGTAACTTAATTAAAAAACAGTGATCATGACATTATCTATAAATGAAATAGGTTAAACTAGGGATAAGTTTCCTCCCAGAAACAAAATATACATAGTCTTATATGCAAAATGAAAATTTTAAATTTTAATTTCATCTTCTCATGGTTTAAAAAATCTTGTCTATTTAACCCTGTATGTAAACATTTATTCCAGCAAATCAACAATCACTTAACTGGAGAAATTGAACATGTCAGATAAACATACTCCAAAGCTTTCTTTCCACTTTCATGTTTTTATCTGGATTATGAATTTGACGTTTTGGGTTTTTTTTTTAAGATTGATTTATTTATTTGACAGAGAGAGAGCGCACACAAGCAGGGGGAGCGGCAGGCAGAGGGAGAGGGAGAAGCAGGCTTCCCGCTGAGCAGGGAGCCCCATGTGGGACTCTATTCCAGGACGCTGGGACCATGACCTGAGCTGAAGGCAGATGCTCAACCGACTAAGCTACCCAGCCGTCCCTGAATCTGACATTTTAGAGACAGTGTTTAATTGCCAAACCATATAATCATTCTCTATGAGTCTTATTATAGAGAACTAATTAACAATAACCAAAATCATAGCTCACTGAATTGCTAGGATTATTGTTTTTATAGTCAGTCTGTGGATAATGTGATGTTGTCCAAAATAAGGTTAACAGAGGAAAATATGCAGTTTTCAAAAAAAAAAAAAAAAAAAGCCACAGTATACAATGTTCTTAGATATGAAGCCTAGTTCTTATGGATTTCAAAAGTAGATTTATTTACACATACAGTGGGATAATTTGAATATATGATCAAGTTCAATAGATAATGACAATATACATGATTTTCAACAAGATTATGCTCCGAGACCACATATTGAAGACAACCCCAGACACATGCATACACATGCATGTGTACACAGAAACCCACCTCATAATAGTTTCAATTAACAATAGAAATATAGAACAGAAATAATAGAAAATAATTTGCTGAGTTCACCTATAACATAACCACTTCCATAATCCATAATCAGAATTTAAACATAAATCAGACTATGGGGCTGAACTTTCAAGCCTCCTAGTCCTCGGCAGTCATACAATAGAGAGGAGAAGAAAGTTTCCCTCTGTAATAAACCATTCCTCTTAGAGCACAGTAGCAAAACAAGGCTCCCTACTCTAAAATAGGCATCAGGGACAGAATCTGTTTCTGAGAAGTAAAGGGAACAAGCTGCTGATTATCACTCCCTGAGGCTATGAATTACTTGGAGGTCCTGGAAGAGGTGGTGATTGAGACACACCGCCATGACTGCCTAGTGACTGACTCTACAATATCCACTCTCACCAAGTGACAGGGTCCCCAAGCTGCTTTTGCATTTCTAGGAACTGGGGTTATTTGAAGTCATTGCCAAAACTTCTAGACAGAGGAGGTAAAACACAGAATAGAGATGCAAAAGGGAAAGTTAAGCTACATCTTGAATAAGTCACAATCACAAAAACACATGAGCAAATATGTTATAAAAAAACAAAAACCAGTGGATGCAATTTACTCCAAATTAAATGAAGTAATGACATAAAATTAGTTTTTATTAAATACAATTTTAATTTTCAAAAAGAAATGAATGTCAAAAAAGCATAATAATGACAAAAATTATAAAACAAACAGGAAAAAAATTAAAGATATATGTATGTAATGTGTATATGTATACAAAATAAATATAGAAGTCATAGAGATGTTATTGTGTGTGTATGTGTTTAAAAGAAAATTAAGGGGTGGGGGGCCTGGGTTGCTCAGTCGGTTGAGTATCCAACTCTTGATTTCAGCTCAAGTCATGAACTCAGAGTCCTAGGATCCAGCCTTGTGTTGGGCTCTGCACTCAGAGATTCTCTCCCTTTTCCCCTCTCCCTGCTTGCTCTCTCTCTCTCAAATAAATAAATCTTTAAAAAAAAGGAAAATTAGGAGTTGTAAGATAAATGTAACAAGAATTTACAAAACTGACAGTGGGAGTAGCAGTATTTTAGCAGGAACAACTACACAATTTTAGAATTAAGAAAATATATCAGTTCTCAAATTGAAAGAACACTTTAATTCACTCTAGTATACTCACATTCTTCTATGAGCCCTAGATTGAGTCAAGGAAAAGTTTAAAATTATTATACGGAAATATCCTAATAGTGAGACCCAGACAAGTGTCCCAAACTTGAAATCTTCTGCAGTATAGAAGTAGATCAGATACCCTAAAATATTTTATTTTATTATTTTTTTAAAGATTTTATTTATTTATTTGAGAGAGAATGAGAGACAGAGAGCATGAGAGGGAGGAGGGTCAGAGGGAGAAGCAGACTCCCTGCGGAGCAGGGAGCCCGATGCGGGACTCGATCCCGGGACTCCAGGATCATGACCTGAGCCGAAGGCAGTCGCTTAACCAACTGAGCCACCCAGGCGCCCCATACCCTAAAATATTTTAAAAATCACAATCAATACTGTGTTGTAACCTATTGTGCTGTTTGCTTAATGCAGGGGATTCATCTTCCCACATTTAGAACAAAGGGGCTCTAAGAACATTAAACATGAGAATTAAATATGTCAAAGATCATTGCATCTGAATACAGTTATCATCAGATAGTGAAAGTGAGACTATTAGTGGCCCTGCCAGTTGAAATTTATCCTGTTCAAGGAAGAGGAAAATGTAGTTGGAAGAAAAAAAAATGCTCACTGTAATTTGTCAAGCCACATCCTTCAGGTATCTCAATTAACTCTTTTCTCATACTTCAATAATTTAGCCATATTTCAAGGATTTGAACACGATTCAGGACCACTAGAAGGAGATTTATAAGGAGAGCAGTAACAAACTCAAGAGTGAATAGTGCCCATGTGTCCTGAAGGAGTTAATATAACTTCCAAAGAAAATTAACTTCGCAGAAGAGAGTAAGGCTTTAAGAGCTTCTGACTTTCTTTTCTATCTTGATGAAGGCCAAAAATCCCATTAAAGTTACCATTTACCTCATATTACAGCTAGTTCAGATTCTTTTGCTCTGGGCAAAGGGAGAAATAAGAGGAAAACACAACAACAACAACAAAAATCACCAAGTGACTATCCTAAAGCAATTTGTCTCAAATATGTAATGTGCACCTTATCTCTCTCTTTTCTTTGCATGGATCTATTCCCTTTGAAGATATATGTTTTGTTTTGTTTTGTCGTGTTGTGTTGTGTTTTTTAAATTTAATTTAATTTAATTATGTTATGTTAGTCACCATACAATACATCATTAGTTTTTGATGTGGTGATCCATGGTTCATTGTTTTCGTGTAACACCCAGTGCTCCATGCAGTATGAAGATACATGTTTTGAATACTGAAATAGAAGAAAAATTTTGAAGTATAAACAATTGTAAGATCATATATTCAACTTGTAATCAATCATATTCAAGTGTGAGATGGTCAATTCAGTGGGAAAAGGAAGGAGAATTTTTGAGACATCATAGCTATGTCCTGTTACTTAAATTGCTGACAGGACCGAAAATATACCTGGGAACATCTCTTAGTGCAGGTGGCAAGTCAAGGGAGCAGGTATTTAAGTGTAAATAGTAGGTCACACACTCATGAGTGCACACACATACGCTGAAAACCAACAGGGTATCGGGGGAAACAAAGTTCAGTGGAGGTGAGACCACAAAAAATCTATACACAAGCATATCATTTAGCCTAGATTATCAACACAAAGTGTTTTCTGATCCTTATCTTTAATTGATCTGTCCTCATAAGTAGTGAAATAAAATATTTTAAGAAGTGGCATTTCCCGATATATTATTTACAGTATATCACTTTTAAGTTACTCTCTGCCATCTAGGGGTATTTTTCATATATGTAAGTATTTACATAATAATTGTGCTGTTTTATTTTTATTTATTTATTTATTTATTTTTTAAGATTTTTATTTATTTGCGAGAGAGAGAATGAGAGACAGAGAGCATGAGAGGGAGGAGGGTCAGAGGGAGAAGCAGACCCCCTGCTGAGCAGGGAGCCCGATGCGGGACTCGATCCAGGGACTCCAGGATCATGACCTGAGCCGAAGGCAGTCGCTTAACCAACTGAGCCACCCAGGCGCCCTTATAAATTTTTTTTTTTAAGATTTTTATTTTTTTTTAAGATAATTGTGCTGTTTTAAATCCATAAACTTTCAGCCTTTTTAGTTAACTTGTGGAGAACACTGATTCTATGTTCTTCCCTGTTAACTGATCAAATCCCCAAATGAAAAGAGAGAGTAAGGATCAGAAGGAGGCAGAGAGAGAGCTGAAAAAACAGTAAAAAGTTTACTGTGATGGTTCCTGGTGCAGGGACAGATACAAATTCTGAAGAAAAGGTGCTCAACATTCAATGTGGTGCCAGCAAGTGGGGTTTTTTTTTTTTTTTATTTTTTATTTATTTATTTTTTAAGATTTTATTTATTTATTTCACCGAGAAGCGACACAGCAACAGAGGGAACACAAGCAGGGGGAGTGGGAGAGGGAGAAGCAGGCTTCCCACCGAGCAGGGAGCCCGATGTGGGACTCGATCCCAGGACCCTGGGACCATGACCTGAGCCGAAGGCAGATGCTTAACGACTGAGCCACCCAGGTGCCCCTCCTTTTTTTTTTTTTTTTTTTTTTTCCCAATACTGAAAGATAAGATGCAAGAGGAAAGGGATCATGACTAATTTTACTCCCTTCTACATCTCCAGTGTTGAGTACAAGGTCAGGAAGCATTTGTTGAATGCATGAGTGAATGAATGAGCTTCACAGGGAGGAGAAGCAGGCTCCCCACTGAGCAGGGAGCCCGATGCGGGGCTCGATCCCAGGACCCTGGGATCATGACCTGAGCCGAAGGCAGACGCTTAACGACTGAGCCACCCAGGCGCCCCAGCAAGTGGGGTTTTGATAGACACATCAAGAGCATGAGTTATTTGTTCCTTACATAAAGATTCTCATATATACCCAAATCTAGTTTTATATTTTGTATATAAAATTCAGCATCTGTGGAGTATATTATTAATACTGCTTTGCAAAGCCTTGCAACAAAATGGAATTATTTTAAACTAGAAGACAGCTTACCCTGAAGCAGGACTATTATCATCTTCTGGGATCTAAACTCTACATTTATACTCCATCACTGAGAAAAATCCTACACCAGCTTATGTGAAGTAAACGGAAGAATCATTAGACCACGAGCAGTAGCTCCGGAGGGATGCCGGCCCCCTTTGAGCATAACATATAGGCCTCCATGACAGAACTGATTCTCCCAACTCAGTTCATTCTTCCGGTACTTGTGCTCCTCATTGCTACTGGATCATTTACTGGATCAGCAGAGGAAGATCTAGGACAAGTCTCTACTGAGACTGTTGCTATTGTTACTTCTCTATGTGGAAACATAGGAGCTCCATTGGCAATTTAAGAGTATCCCAGTTGATGTACTCAAAGTATGCTTTATTTGGGGGTTAAATGCATTATTAACTTAGACAATTTTGATTATCAGTTGAGTGGCAAATGATTAGTGAACACATCTGGATTCTTTTCGTTCACTAATAAACTTCTTGCTGGGCCTTTTATATTTTCTGACACTTCTTGAATTTGGATTATGTTTACATTTTTGTTGTTGTTCTATGTATTTCCATATTTTTCTGCCCAAACTCACTCATTTTAAGCTAGCAATGAGTTTTCATAATAAATAAATCTGTGGTTCTATGTCAGGGACCATTAGTTTATTAGTAGAAACCACTGGTCTTTGTTACTCTCCTTTCCTACAAATAATAGGCATGCATTTTAAGGGCACCTGGGTGACTCAATCGGTTAAGTGGCTGACTTCTCCTCAGGTCATGATCTCGGGGTCCTGGGGCTGAACCCTGCATTGGGCTCCCCAGTTAGTGGGGAAACTGCTTCTCTTCCTCTCCTTCTGCGCCTCACCCCGCTCGTGTGCACGCATTCTCTCTCTCTTCTCAAGTAAATAAATAAAATCTTTAAAAAAATAGGCAAGTATTTTAAGGAGAAGCTTATAAGGCCTCCACCTTAGCAGTTTAACACACTGATATTGTTGTAATGACAGAGTTATTGATTCAAGTATCTATGGTGGGAGATGTTTCTGTATGTGAGTCCTTATAGTGTTCCTATCTCTTCTTTCTATCACAGGTCAGATCATACTGTATTCATGGATGCATGTTCTACTCATACAGAAGATTATTGGTTTCAATTATTTGCCAACTAATATATTACAATTATGCAGAAAATATGTCTAGAACAAAGGCTCCAGATACATAGTTAAACAAAATTAGAAACAAACTTGTTGGTTTCTTCAAATCTGATTCAATCAATGGTCTTGTTCATTCGTTCATTCATTTAATTTTAAAAAATGCATCTCTTACCCACAAGGTGTTAAGTGTGCCTCTAAATAGTAGGTATCATCTAGTGAACAAATCCTAGTCTCTTCTCCTAGGGGGAGATGGTTGTGGGGGTAGAGAATGAGGTAAGGTCAAACAAATCAAAAGGGAATTTTAATAGTGTAGCAATTTCAGTGATGCTAATTCAATTCATATCTCACAATCCGTATTCCATCTAGTTCAAAATTGCCTTTGATATGAGCACACACAGAAATTCTACTTTGACAGCTATCCCATCAAATAGCTCAGAAAGCTTAAAACAACCATCTCTCCCTTGACTTCCATATATGATCAAATCACAAACTAAAGTCAAACTTCTATCTCTTTAATCGAGGTAGGTTTTTGTTTGTTTGTTTTGTTTTGTTTTTCCTCCAGAAACTTCACAGTAGCCCCAGTGCCCTGAACTGGGGCATTAGGGCATCAGCAGGAACTATGCCTGAACATTTGCGCCAACTCTCCACTCTGAACTGTTCTATAAAGAAGGAAAGAAGTAACACCAACTATCCAGTCCTGCATTATCCAACCCAGGCAGGGATTGTTCCTGAGGAAGGAAGTCACTCATGGTGCATTTGCTACCAGCTCCTCTGGAACTACTGATTCAGCCATACAAGTCCCTACCTATTTTTCATCCAAAGAGAATAAGAGCAATTCATTTTGGTCTCACAATATTATATAAATTGTAGGAACTTAAGTTTGTGAAAGTCAGAGCAGAACAATCACCTCAGTACTTATGTCTTGAAAACGTGGTTATATCAGAAGCCAGACCCCCACATGTATTGACTCATTTCTTTCTAAGTTCCAGTCATAGAAATTGCAATTGAATTATATGGGTGATGTTGGTAAATCATAATGGTTTTCTGTTCTACATATGCAGAACCATACTGTGATATTCCTGATTTCATTTACATTTTAAATTAAGGTATTCTCAATAATTAAACTTAAGTTCACTAAAACAGAGTCTCTGTGAGGGCAGAGGACTTTTTTTCTTTATTCATTTGCTTTTACATTCTTAGTACCTAGAAAAAGGGCAGGCACATGACAGGTGTTTAATATATGTTGAGTGAAAAAATAAATCTATTTTTTTTCTCCTTTTCATTCCCCTTCCATGAGACAAACAACAAATTCTGAAGAAAATTCTTTTGCACAGATTTCCACTTTCTATCATTTCTTCCCATTTACCTCAAAATGAGAAAATTAAGAACACTTTAGGAAACATGGGATAAAATTACTACCATGATGGGTTTATAAAATCCACAATGCTTAAGGACTCTCTCAGTTATCAGTAACAAAAATCCATCTCCAAAGATTTAATATGCAACTAAATTATTGTTTCACAAAGCTGACAAAAACCCAATGAAATATTCTTTAGACATGGCTGAATAGATGCTTCTATTATGTCCTCAGGGATCTGACTTTTTTTTTTTTTCCTATCTCTCTCTTAGTAAAGTTTTTCTTTTCACTGACTTCATTCTCCAACAGACTTCTGCATATGGATTCAAGATGCCCAGTGGCATATCCAGACTTACATGACATTATAGGTTGAGTTTCCAGAGAAAGAAAAAGTGTGTTTCCTGATACATTGCTCTGATAAATGTCCAAGGAGAAATAAGACAGTCTCAACATAATTTACATGGACAGCCCTGAACCAAACACGGGACTGCTAAGCTTGGAATTCCTGCTGATTTTGGGCTGGAGGGAAAGTTCAGTAAAATTAACTCTACCCATGAACTAGGTAGACAGAAAAATATTGTCAACCAGTCATAGCCCACAAGACACTGCAAAATTTCATTCTTGCTTTCTTCTTTGCCACACCTCACCTCACTTTCTTTCTTGTTCCTCATTATCTTTGTTTCAAAAAGATTGGCTTTATTTTTTCTTTCCTAAATTCATCAACGTGCATTCAGTTTGGAAAGATTTTACACATGCTGTTCTGTCTATCTGGAATATTCTTCATTTTCTATTCTTTTCATCCTGACCACTTCATATTCGTCTGGCAGCCCTCAATTTAGTAATTACGTTTTCATGGAAGCCATCGATGGTATTCTAGTTTAGGCAAAATCCCTTGATCCATGCTCCCTGTTAGAAAATGTATATGCTTCTTTTCAGAACTTGTCATTATTGTAATTACTTATTTTCTAAATATGTTTTGGCATTTGATCCCTTTACCTGAAGGAGGATAGCATTCCAGACCATCATCTTCCTCAGTGTTGCTCCAGCTTATGACACACTGTCTGGCACATGGTAGACATTAAAAATCTTTATTAATGAGTCAAAGAAAATGAGTCAAAGAAATGATTGGATTATTAAATGTTGAATATTTGGCTAGGCCAGTGGAAGAACATTTTTTTTTTTTTATTAAGAGCTAGATAGTAAATTTTTTGGCTTTGTAGGACACAGTTTCTGTCAAATATTCTTCTTTGTATTTTGCTTGTTTGTCTCTCTGCCTTTTTACAATAATTTTAAAATATAAAAAAAACGTTCTTTTTTTCTTTTAAGATTTTATTTATTTATTTGAGACAGAGAGAATGAGAGAGACAGAGAGCACATGAGAGGGGGGAGGGTCAGAGGACGAAGCAGACTCCCTGCCGAGCAGGGAGCCCGATGTGGGACTTGATCCCGGGACTCCAGGATCATGACCTGAGCCGAAGGCAGTGGCTTAACCAACTGAGCTACCCAGGCGCCCTAAAAAAAACGTTCTTATTGCTAAGCGATAATAAACAGGTCACTGACCAGAATCGGCCTGTGGGTAATGGTTTGCCCACCTCTGCATTAGTATACTAGTGGTTATAATTCGTTTTGTAATTGCATAATTATAGTGAGATTCTAACTCCATTCCTTTATTTTTTATTTATTTATTTATTGTTTTGCTTTGGTTTTGTTTCTGAGTTGGGCACTTAACTTTATACTCTAAATAAATACTACTTCTGTTCTCAGCAGTACCCAAGCTAGGATCATATTGTTGTGTTTTCTTTTCAAATCTGTTATCAAATTTTTTCTTTCCACAAAATGCATGTGCATTTCTTCTAATCTCCAGCTATCTGTGCCACTCTGTGCCTTTTCCATTCTTCAGTCAAGTGTACCTGCTGCCCTGACTTCTTATGGTTGTTTCCAATTTTTATGCTGCATCATCATTCCTTCTACATTCTATGGTGTATAGTATAAAATTTCAGTAGAAGGAGAAATGTTTATTTAAAATAAACTGAGTAAAACAGCCATTTCTAGATACTAACACCAGGGAAATAGGCATGCCATCTGCCCTCCATAAGGAGCTCTTTGCCTGAGGGACATAGCCATATCACCCAGGTAAGCTCTTACTCATGTGTAAATTGTACGGCAACCTACAAATCGTGGTTGTCATGCTAGACCTTCTGTTCTTTTGATGCCCTCAGTTCTATAGTGCATTTTTCATCCTTTTTTTCCCCTACTGTATATACTTTGACATTTCTTCCCCTGGAAGACAACAACCACTAGTCTTGTGAATGGGAAACTTAGAACATCTTACCCATTATTTTCTTGTGCCTTCAGTATCTCAGTATAAATTGCAAGATTTTTTTTAAGGAAAAAGATGGCATTTAAATTACTGCTGTTACATAATTAGAGGGTAATAAGGCAAAACTCAAAACATGCATGTATAAGTATTTTAAATGTTATCCCTTGTGAATGCATGATTTATAAAAATAAGTGAGCATGCTGTGTCTTGCAAACTTAAAAAAAAAGAACCTGTCATCAACTTACTCAAAAAAGAATCAAACTGTGGCAAAAATAAAGTGCTTCCCCAAATTTAGTATGGGCAGCTATAAACAACACATAGTTTAATAGCTCTTCATCCAATATGACAAATGTGATATTGAGATAAATTTTACATACAATAAACTGCAGAGAACTTAATTTAATGAGTTTCTCTAAATGCAGACACCTATGTAAACACCAACACAATTAAGACGAAAGATGTTTTCATCCCCCCAGAAAGTTCTTTTATGCCCACTTCAAACTAATCCTCCTCCACTCATAAGTAAACCCTATTCTTATTTCTATCTACACAGAATTAGTTTTGCTTATTCTTGAACTTCATATAAATTGAATCATAGAGTATGTATTATTTTGTTTCTGACTTTTTTATCATAATGTTTTGAGATTCATCGGTGTGTTTGTTTTAAAGGTCCAGTCCTTTCATTGCAGAGGATTATTCCATTGTGTAAACAAGGGGTCATGATATATCCAATTAGTTCATCCATTACCCAGTTGGAGGACTTTTGAGCTATCAGTTTTTATCCGCTATTTTTTTTTTTACATATTTTATTTATTTATTTTTTTTAAGATTTTATTTATTTATTTGAGACAGAGAGAATGAGAGACAGAGAGCATGAGAGGGAGGAGGGTCAGAGGGAGAAGCAGACTCCCTGCTGAGCAGGGAGCCCGATGCGGGACTCGATCCTGGGACTCCAGGATCATGACCTGAGCCGAAGGCAGTCGCTCAACCAACTGAGCCACCCAGGTGCCCTTGTCCGCTATTAATAAAGCTGCTACAAACACTCATGAGCAAGTTTTGTTTGGTGGACCTGGGTGTTTATTTCACTTAGCTGAATACCTAGAAGTGCATTTGCTGCTTTATAGGGTAGGTATAAGATATTGCCAAACCCATTTCCAAAGTGGTTGCGCCGTTTTACATTCCCATCAACAACGTTTGTGAGAGTCGGTTGCTCCAATCCTTGTAAAAACTTAATGCATACAGTATTTTTAATTTTACCCATTTTATTAGGTAGGAGATAGTTTCATATGTATTTCTCTGATGACTCATGATGTTGAGTACTTAGTGGCATCTTGGCCTTTCATATAATTCCCTTTTGGTCTTTCATATAATTTCCTTTATAATTTTTAAGCTACTTCATTTGTTACTATGTACTATTATTATCAGTCTATAGGAAGTCTATATATCCTGAATATAAATATCTGGCATACGTATTCTTGTCTAGCTTATTCATTTACTTAAGTAAGTTCCAAAAAGCAGTGAAAATCTTTTCTAAATAGGCTTTTTATTTTAAAACAATTTTGTATATACACACAAATTGCAAAGATAGTACAAGAATCCCCATATATTCCATATCCAGTTTCCTTTATTAAAAAATATCTTATATTAGTATGGTACATTTGTTACTGTTAAATGAAGCAATATCAATGCACTATTAGTAACCGAAGTTCATACTTTTTCAGATTCCTTTAAGTTTTCTTTTTCCCCTAGTATCTTTCTTCTGCTGTAGGATCCCATCCAGGATAAATATTATATGTAGTAGCTTTGTCTTCTTAGGCTCCTCTCGGTTGTGACTGTTTAAGTGTCTTTGATGACCATAACTGTTTTAAGAAGTGCTGGTCAAGGATTTTGTAGAATGTCTCTCAAGTGGGATTTGTCTAATATTTTTCTCACAATTAGACTGAAGTTATATATATATATTTGAGAGGAACACCATGAAGATCAAGTGCCATTTTCATCACATCATTAGATACATACTATCAACCTAACTTACTTGTTGACATTGACCTCGATGAACTGGCTGAGGATATATTTGTGAGGTTTCTCCACTGTAAATGTTACACGTCTTTCCCCTTCTCATTCCTTACTCTATTATTTGGAAGAGATTCACTATGCACAACCCAAATTAAGGGGTGAAAAGTGAAGGGTGGCACCCTGAAGGGAATGTTTGCATAAATGGTTTGGAATTCTTTGGCACTGGAGATTTGGCTTTTCCCCCATTACTTATTGATTCAATAATTTATTTTTATCAGTATGAACTCATGGATGTATATTTAATACTTCGGGTTAAAATACAACACTTTGTGAATTTTTTTTGCTCAAAATGTTCTAGTTTTGTCTTTTGGGAAATTTTTCCGTTGACCCCTGTGTCCCTTTAACATACAACATACAGCCTCATTTTCTTCAAGTGTATATGTGTGTGTTTATGATGTTTATTGATTTATCTATAATTAATCCAGTTTATTTTTAGAGCAATTTTAGAGCTAACAGGAAAATTGAGCAGAAAACAGAGATCTCATATTTCTCCTTTCCCACTTACCCAGCTTCCCTTATTATTAATATTTTGCATTAGTGAGGCGTATTGTTATAATTGATGAGCCAATCTTGATACATTATTACCTAAAGCCCATAGTTTACAAGAGTTCCCTCTTTGTGTTGTACATTCTGTGGGTTTTGACAATTGTATAATGTTAATATCTACCATTACAGTTTCATACACAATAGTTTTACTATCCTAAATATCCCCTGTGCTCTATTTATCCCTCCCCATACCTTAACTGAATCTACAGCAGATTGTTCTCTCTCTACAGTTCTACTTTTTCTAGAATGTCATTTAGTTGGAATCATATAGTATGTAGCCCTTTCAGACTCTCTTCTTTGTTTTGTTTTTTTTTTTTAAGATTTATTTATTTATTTGAGAGAGAGAGGAAGTGGGGGGAGGGGCAGATGGCCCTTTCAAGAATCGAATTTCAAGTAGACTCCACACTGAGCGCACAGCCCAACACAGGGCTCGATCCCATGACCCATGAGACCTGAGCCAAAACCAAGAGTTGGATGTTTAACCAACTGAGCCACCCAGGCACCCCCAGACTCTCTTCCTTCAGTTAGCAATATGCATTTAAGATTCTTCTATGTCTTTAACGACTTGATAGCTCATTTCTTTTTGTTACTAAATAACATTCTGTTGTATGACTAAATAACATTCCACAGTTTATCCATTCAGTTATTGAAGAACACCCTGGTTGCTTCTAATTTGGGGCGTTTATGAATAAACCTGTTATAAGCTTTTTTATGCAGATTTTTGAGTGGACATACATTTTCAACTCATTTGAGTAAACACCTAGAAGAAGATTCCTGTATCATATGTTAAGCCTATATTTAACTTTGTAAGGAACTGCAAATTTCTTCTAAAGTGGCTGTTAACATTTTGTATTCTGACCAGTAATGAATGTGAATTCCTGTTGCTCCACATTCTTGCCAGCATTTGGTGTTAGAAAAGTTTAAGTAACCTGGCTCTCACAGTCTGTCAACAATATTTGTTCATGTACAGTATACCGGATGGAGTATCAGAATTATTAACCAATAACTCCATGTAAAACAACTTTATTAGCTAGAGTACAGTGCTTATGTACAGTTGTTTTTGCTTTTAGTCTTACAGAATCCACTCATGTCCAAAATTATTTGTCAGTACTTTTTTTCCTGACTCCCTCCAGGGAGGTTGTTTCATTTATTTGTAATGCAACTAGATTGTTTCATCACAGTCCAGATTCCATTCTCGGATGCCCAGACCTCCTAAATGATGTTTTAAAATTTTCATACATAAACATTTTACTTTTTGTGCTGTAAAATTCTTTGGATTTTGACAAATGCATTATGTCATGTACCCACCATTACATACAGAATAGTTTCATTTCTCTAAAATATTCCCTGTGCTTCACCTATTCATCCTCACTTCCTCTCCAAACTTCTAGAACCCTCCATTCTTTTTACTATCCCTGTAATTTTCCTTTTTCAAAATGTCGTACCATTGGAATCATACAGGCTATGATGTAGTCTTTGCAGACTGACTTCTTTCACTTATCAGTAAGCGTTTAAGATTCATCCAAGTCTTTTTGTAGCTTAACAGCTGATTTTTATTCAATAAATAATAGTCCATTGTATGGATGCACTACAGTTTGTTAGAAGAATGTGTATTCTGCTGTTGTTGCGTGGAATATTCTATAAATGTTATTTAAATCCAGTCAATTGGTGGTGCTACTGAGGTCAATTGTATCTTTATTGATGTTCTGCCAATTTTATCTATCACTTACTGGCAGAAAGCTATTGAAGTCTGATTAGAATAGTGGATTTCTTTATCTTTCTCTCAGTTCTATCAGATTTGGCCTTGTGTATTTTGATGTTTTATTGTTAGCTGTATGGATGTTTGGGATTGTTATGTCGTCTTGGAGAATCATCTATTTATCAAAATATAATATCTCCTGTTTTTCTTGATAATTTTTTCTGAAGTCTGCTTCACTTGAAATTAAAATAGCTATTCCAGGGGGTTTTTTTGTGTGTTTGTTTTTTGTTTGTTTGTTTGTTTAATTCACATTTTCAATAATTATTGGCATAGTTGGACTAATATCTATTATGTTGTAACTGTTTCCTATTCATTAGTTTTGTTCTTTGCCCTCTGCCCCTTCATTTTCTGCTTTCTCTGGCTTTAACTGAGACCTTGATGCAGTTTCATTGGCCTCCCCTCTTTGCATTAAGAAAAAGAATAGTATTTGCCCTAAATTTTGGAATATAGATTTTTAACTAATTTAAGTCTACCTTCAACTAGCACTATGCCACTTCATATATAATACAGGTAACTTATAACAGCAGATTCTTAATTCCTTCCTCTAATCCCTCATGACATTACTGCCATTCATTTCACATATATATGCTGTAATCACCCAATACCTTGTTACTATTATTCCCTTAAATGAACCTTTATCTTTTACATAAAATAAGAATAAGAAATATAAAAGATTTATATTATCTTCATTTATTTCTTCCCTGACATTATTCCTCTTATGAAAATTTGAGTTTCTGGCTTATATTCTTTTCTTTCCCCTTAAGAACTTCTTTTAACATTTCTTGCATGACCAGGAGTTCTACTACTTTTTGTTTGTCTGAAAAAAATCTATTTCTCCTCACTTTTGAAGGGAAATTCTCCTTGACATAGAATTCTAGGTTGGCATTTTTTTGCTTTTGCTTTGTTTGTTTGTTTTTCTAACAATTTAAATATATTAGTTTTTTTTTTCTGTTATTGTTTGCATAGTTTCTGAGGAGAGGCCCGTTGTAATTCTTTGCCTTGTTCCTCTTTATATAAGTTTTTTTTTTCCTCTGACTTTCAAGATTTTCCCTTTGTCATTGGTTTCCTGCATTTTGAAAACCTATTTTTGTTTATGTTTTTTGTTTATGTTTTTGAATTTATTTTGCTTGACAGTCTCTGAGCTTCCTAAATCTGTACTTTAATGTCTGTCTTTAATTTTAAAGAGTTCTTGACCATCAATTCTACAAATATTTCTTCTCCTCTACTCTCTTTTTTCTCCTTTTAGTGTATCAATTATATGTTATACTTTTCAAAATTGTCCCACACATCTTGGATGCTCTCTAATGTTCTTTTTTCCCTCATTTTTTAATCTTTCATTTCAGTTTAGGAAGTTTCTATTGACTTATCTTCAAGCTCGTGGTGCTTTCTTTGGCTATGTCTGGGCTACTGATGAGTCTATCCAAAACATTCTTCAATCTGTTACAGTGTTTGTAATTTCTAGAATGTTTTTCTGATTCTTTCTTAGTTTCTCTCTCTCTGCTAGTATTACCCATTGATTGAATGTTTTCTGTTATTTTCATTAGAGCCCTTAATATATCAATCATAGTTACTTTAAATTCCCTGTCTGATAATTCCAACATCTGTGTCAAATTCAAGTCAGTTCTGATACTTGTTCTGTGTCTTCAGATTTTTTTTCTTGCATTTTGGCATGCTTTCTAATATTTGTTGAAAACCAAACATGTTTAAAGGGTTCTAGAACCTTAGGTAAATAGGCTTTTGGTGCAAGGCTTTGTGGTATTCTGGCTAGGGTTAAGCTGAGTTTAATGTTTGCTAACGGTGTAGGTGCCAGAAGCTTCAAATTCCTCTTGTTTTCTTGTTGCCATCTTAACATGGGGCTTCCCTCAGACAGTCTGCTCCTTGCCCTTATTTTCAGCAGCAATGCATTATTATTGTGCTAAAGTCCTGTTGGTATGGGGAAGGGAAGCCTTTTAAAATCTTAAGACTACATCTCTTTTAGTGGGCCTCTGTCCCTAGGTTTTTACTTTCAAAGTGTCTTTTTAAGTGGTATTATATCCTCCCCCTTATCTGGAAATAGGACCGTTATGGGAGATGAAATTGGAGGAAACTCTTCTCTCACTGGGATAAGGCTTTCGTAAAACATTGTTATCCTGGAGAGTAGGCCTTGTAGTGGAGAATGCTTTAGGCATATTTCACAATGATTAATTTTTTTCCACTGCCAGAACCTTGCGGGGATCTTTGAGAACCTGGTGAGTTTTCTGAAGATAAAGTGCACAAACTTGTGGAGCACCTCCACCCCCAAGGCCATACCCTCAGAAGTTTTTCACTCTCAAACTAGTCCACATTCAACTCCAAAAATTCATCAAAATTACCTTTAAATGTCCTTCAAGTTTATGGCTACAGTGTCTGTATTCCATTTAAGCAAATCTCAGCTTTGAATCTCTGGATTCACCTGTCTTTCCAGATTTCAGAATGGAGATTTCCTTTGCAACCTCAGGTCTTTGATGGAGCCACAGAAAGTAATTTAATTTCAGTTTGTTAACTCAATTCTTGATGTAAATACAGATATGATAACTTACAAGTTTTTTACATATTTGGACTGAAACCCAAAATTTGAATATTTTAATTTTGAAAAAATCAAATTTATAAGTTTTTTCTTCCATGTTTCTTTCTTTTTTTTTTTCTATGTTCCATTTTTTCCCCCTTTTATTCTAAGAAATCTTTATCTACCCCAAGGTCATAAGATTCTTTCCTACATTTTCTTCTGGAAGTTTTATAGTTTTAACATTTATATTTAGGCTTGCTGTCCATCTTAAATTAATTGTTGTCAGTGGAATTAAGCGAGGATTTAGGAGCTTTTTTCCCCTACATTTATGTAGTTGTTGCAGCACCATTTGTTGAAATAAAATGTACAGCATAGGGAATAGAGTCAATGGTATTGTTAATTGCATTGTATGGTGACAGAGGGTAGCTACACTTGTGGTAAGTGTAGCATAATGTATAGAGAAATGGAATCAGTATGGTGTACACCTGAAACTAATGTAGCATTGTGTGTAAATTATACTCAAATTATTTTTTTTTTTAAGAAAGGATATTCTGGACACCTGGGTGGTGCATTCAGTTGGGCATCTGACTCTTGGTTTTGATTCAGGTCTTAATCTCAGGGTTGTGAGGTTGAACCCTGCATTGGGCTCCATGATGAGTGTGGAGTCTGCTTCAGATTTGAGATTCTCTCTCTCCCTCTCTCTTTGCCTCTCCCCCACTCAAATAAATAAATAAATCTTAAAAAAGAAAAAGACATTCATTCTGAATTTCTTGCACTCTTGTTGAAAATCAATCATCTATATAGATGTGGGCTACTCTTAGTTTCTGTCTTCTGCTTCATTGATCAAGCTTACAAAACTTAGGTCAATACCACAGTGTCTTATTCCTGAATCTTTATAATGTTTTAATATTTGTATTAAACAGTCATTTATTTTTAAAAATAATTTAAAAGAAACGCAAGTATTACCTTTTATATTTCCCCATATACTTATTTTTTGGATGCTCTTCACTTCATTCTATAGATTCAAGTTCCTATCTTGTGCTCTTGTGCAATTTTCCTTTTCTTATGAAGAATTTTCTTTAGCATTGCTTGTAGTGCAGGAATTTTCTCAATATTTGTTTTTTCTAAATTGTTTTTATTTTGTATTCTTTTTAAAAGGAGGTCTACATTGGATATTGAATTCTGAAATGACAATTACCTTTTCATTTTGTTGTATTGGTTTATTAATGATAAAAAGTCTACTGTCTTTCCTATCATTGTTTCCTGGATATAATGTACTTTTCTTTTTAAAACTAATTTCAAGAATTTTTCTAGCTCTAATTTTCAATGATTTGCTCATGTGGGCCCTTCTTCGCCCTATATAATTGTCTTTTGCTGAGCTTCTTAGATTTCTAATATAATGTTTTCACCAAATTTGCAAGACTTTCAGTAATTATTTTTTCAAATAAGTTTTTTTTCTTTCCCATTCTTTTTCTTTATTTATTCTGTTCTTTCAATTAGATATGTACTAGTCTGGTTGTTAGTTCTCACAACTCATTGAAATTGTATTCCTTTTCATTTTTCATTTTTTGGTTTGATTTTCTCTTTGTATTTCATGTTGGATCTTCGTTAAATTTTACAATCCTTACTTGTGACATCTCCAATCTGCTATTAAGTCCATGCATTCTTTCTTAAATTTCAGATATTATAGCTCTCATATAGAGCTTTTACTTGATTCTTTGGTGTAGTTTCTACTTATTTTTTGAGATAGTCTGTTTGCTTATTATGACCATATTTTTTGTATAAGTCCATGAACTTAAGAATTTAATATTTAGTCAGTCTAAGGAGTGCCTGGCTGGCTCAGTTGGTAGACCATGTGACTTTAAATCTCAGGCTTGTTTTTTTTTTTTTTTTAAGATTTTATTTATTTATTTATTTATTTATTTATTTATTTATTTGAGAGAGAGAGAGAGAGAGAGAGAGAGAAACAGCATGAGAGGGGAGAGGTCCAGAGGGAGAAGCAGGCTCCCCGCTGAGCCGGGAGCCCGATGTGGGACTCGATCCCAGGATTCTGGGATCATGACCTGAGCCGAAGGCAGTTGCTTAACCAACTGAGCTACCCAGGCACCTTAAATCTCAGGCTTGTAAATTCAAGCCTCAAACTGGGTGTAGAGATTATTTAAAAATAAAATAAAAAAAAAAAGAATGTATAATACCTGCTTTCTATTTTTTTTATTACTTCATATTAGCTGCTTAAAATAATAGCCATTCATCATCTCACATTTTTTAAGGTCATTATTCCTGGTACCCTCTATTAGTGTCTGCCAGATGCATAGGCTCCCACAAGTCTGAAATCAAGGTATCAGATGGCCTGGGCTCTTGTTTCCTGGCTCTGGGAAAGAATCCATTTCCAAGTTCATTCCTGTCTTTGGCAGATAAATTTATCTGTAGTTGTAGGACCAAAGTAACCACTGTCTTTCTAGCTCATGGCCTAAGGCTACTTTCAGCTTTTAAATAACTCACATCCTAGAAGCCACTTCAGGTTTTGCATTTGGCCCCTCCATCTTTAAAACCAGTACTAATGTTTCAAAATTTTTTGTAATCCAAATCAAGAAGATAGAAGACTGTTTACTGATTTAAATGTTAATCTCATCCAAACATATTCTCCAAGTTGTCAAGCAAGATTGATCACCACAAGTAGTAACCTTAATTTTATCTGCTTTATGTCTTTTCCCCTGTTACATGATTTGATCATGGTTATGATAGCTCATAATTTATAGTCCCAGGAATTAGGACAGAAAATCTTGGTAAGCCACTTTAGGATTCTGCCTACCACATGTTTTAAAGTTCTTGTCTGTTCATTTTAACACCCATGTTAACTCAACTTCTATTTATATGGACTGCTTTTTCTCTTGATCTTTGGTCGCATTTCCTGTTATTTCATGTCTAGTTACTTCTCACTATAAACTGGATAGTGTATACGACGGTGTGGAGAGACTGAATTTGTTATCATCCTTGAAAATATGTTTATCATCTTTTTCTAGTACAAAATCTAATTATTGGCTGTCAGCTTAAATTTATTGAAGCTTGATGTCATGCTTTCTTTTTTTCAAGGACATCTTCTTTAGTCCTGCAATATAGTGTTAATTTTAAGGTGCGGTGATTCTAAGTCTTAAATGATACATCTGAAATATTTTCTATGTCTCTGCTAATGTTTTGAGGTTCACACTTCATACTTTGTTTCTTCTATGGCTCGGCAGTTTTAGCTTTCCAATAGTTATTTTCTGGCAGGCTTCTCAAACTCTCCCTTTACCATGAGCAAGTCAGGATCCATTCAAGAACTTAAAGGGACTTGTATGCAAATTGTAGAATTGCCCCTTTTGGGTGGCTTCCTTCTTTACAGGGCTTCCTTCCTCAATTTCCAGTCAGTCTGGCAGCCAGAACTCTTCTGACACCTTAAATTAATAAGATTGCATCTTTCTACTTGAGTTCTACTCAGTTTATACCCTGGAGACTAAGGATGTCACTCACATTAAAGTATTGTAAGAATTTCACTTGGTATACTTTTTTTTTTTATTTTAAAGTTGGCATTTACTCAAATTTCTATCTGATTTTCTTTCCTTGTGCTTTCCTTTTAGTGATTTTCTATTTCCTTTCCTGAAATAGTTAAGTTTTATTTGTTTATTCATTTAGTTAATTTTATATTTTGTCCTCTCTGTGAGATTTGTCTGATACCAGCTGATACTGAGCTGTGTTGTTATTACTGTACCAGAACCTCCTATTGACATTTTATCTACGATGCTAGCAAATATTTAGATGAGGATAATAATAATAATGATAATAACTCCTTAATTTTGGTTTGTCCATAAAATTGGAAATTCATTTTAAATTTATTTAATTTTCTATGCAAACTATACATACACATAAACTTGTACATGTATTCATATACACATACATATACATATACATCTTAATAGAAATGGGATTCTCTACAACTGCACTTGGAGGATGTATTCAAATCATCAGACGCCATTTAATTTGCCCTATACAAAATAAGTAGTGTTGGGCCTTATCTAATCATGTGTCCTCTTCAAATTGTTTGTTTCTTTAAGATCTAATTCAATTTCTATCTGCCAAATGAAGAATTCTTCCACAACCGTTAACACTCACTGATATTTAAAACATGATTTAGCACTACATTTCATACTGACTTGGCTTTCTCACTTCTTGAGTCATATACATTACTCATGACTCTTCAACTTGAAAGCAAAATTTTTCCAGATAAGTACAAAGTTAAAATGGTTCATAGTGGAATTGAAAGAACTTAAGATCTATATTCAAATAGATGTAACTTGTAGCTCTGACCTAACACTTGGCTGTGTGACTTTGACACACTTCTTAAATTTTCTGGCCTCATTTTCCCCCCTCTGAAAATTGTACTTGAGAGTGTTCTATGAATTGTAATGTGGTCTATGTTATTCTTTTTCTAGAATCATATATTAATGTTTCAGATATACTTTGTTTTCAATAATCTTTGCTGATTGAGTGATAATATTATCTTATATGACCCAGTGTAATGTCCAAAAGCTAATTAGATCTGTGCGCTTTTGCTATTGCAACACTTTCAACAAGCAAAATATAACACTTTTTGATAATAGTCCTAAATGACATATCCCTGATATCAACAATAAAGATTGCATAGCTATTTTAAAACATGCAGAAGATATCAAATTGGATACACCACTGTGGCTGAAAATTTCCAATGTGAAATCAGTAGGATGGTGAGAAACAGAATTTCTAAAACTTTAAATTTGATTTGAAATGAGACCAGGCTTATCAGTTTTGTGCTTTGCCTCAACTATCTGGATGAAATGCCTGTCTTAGTAAACAGATTTAGCATTGGAAAATTTAGAAAGTTTTCCTTGGGGGAAGGGTAAGAAAACTAGGCCTCTTTTTTTTTCCCCCAAATATTAATTATTATGCAAACCTCATGTTAAGTTGTGAAATCTCTAACAACTATAATAATTAGATTGAAATCAGAAAAAAAAATGAAGTGGTACTTTATTTAGTTTACCATAATATATAAGCTTATATATGACAAATTTATCCCTAGATGCTGACTCGCTCAGCATCTGAAAAGTGTGAAATACGGGCGCCTGGGTGGCTCAGTCGTTAAGCGTCTGCCTTCGGCTCAGGTCATGATCCCAGGGTCCTGGGATTGAGCCCTGCATCGGGCTCCCTGCTTAGCAGGGAGCCTGCTTCTCCCTCTCCCACTCCCCCTGCTTGTGTTCTCTCTCTTGCTGTCTCTCTCTCTGTCAAATAAATAAAAATAAAAATCTTTAAAAAGAAGTGTGAAATAATTTGCACAAACACCATATTATGGTTAGCCTATGATTTAGATGAGAAATCTAAGACACTCAATTAATTTAGTTATGTTGTTATAATATTCTTCTATATTTTACCATAGCTCTCTGTTCACTGCAGCCATCTTATTGATCTATTTTTAGGTGAAAACAAATCTGGAAAAATTTGTAAGCCATATCTTGACAATTATGGAGAGATAAAGCAGCTTTTTAATTGTCATGTCTGTGCTTATTATAATGGGATAATGAAATTATATTTTTTGGATTACTGCATCTTTAATTCTGTGCAATTCTAATCAAACAGATTTGCAAAGATCCAGAATAAAACTTTAGGTAGATGGTTTTGATTAATGCAGTTTTAATTGCTGAAAAACAGTTAAAGGACAATTGAAAATGTTAGAACAAGTTATAACCTGAAGTTGTTAAATATAGTAAGTTTATCTTCTTTTTAAAGGAAAAGGTGTACTGAATATGAAAAATCGACTGGACCTTTTAAATTGTCTCCTTAATTTTTTTCCCATTTTTTCTTCTCTGTAAGCTGAGAAACAGCTTAGTGGGTTTTCCTGAGGATGATGATGATGATGATGATGATGATGATGATGATAAACATGATTTTTATCAGGTAACATATTTGAAGAGTGCCACATTAGGCTCTAACATAGGTGGGGGACTCTGTAAAAAAGGGCCACTTTGCTGTTGCTATTATTCACTGGACAGTAGATTACTAAAGTTACATTTGGAAAAGAAAGAAAATCAAAAATGTTGATGACATCATTAATAGAAGAAAACAAATGTTATAATTATTTAAATGTTATTATACCTGTGCTGAGTTTTAATCTTTGGTTTTGTAATACTGGCAATTTTCGGGCGCCTGGGTGGCTCAGTCGGTTAAGCGGCTGCCTTCGGCTCAGGTCATGATCCCAGGGTCCTGGGATCGAGTCCCGCATCGGGCTCCCCACTCTGCGGGGAGCCTACTTCTCCCTCTCCCTCTGCCTACTTGTGTTCTCTCTCTATCTCTCTGTCAAATAAATAAATAAATAAAATCTTTAAAAAAAAATACTGGCAATTTTCATTTTGTATATGATAATAACAGATTTACATATTTCCCTTCTACTTCCATTAATTACCTTATTCTGAAGTGTAAATTACCTCTTTTAATTCTTAAAACAAAGCTATGAGGTAGGCCTATTGTGTTCCCCATTTTGCAGATGAGGAAAATGAGTCGTAGGAAGGATAAATGATTTTCTTAGCATTTCACAGCTAGTTGACAGCAAAGCCAATATTTGGACTCTGGAATTTTGCATGCAAGGTCTATGTTTTTAACCACTTCACCGTGCTTCCCAAGAGTTAATGAGCCTTTTGTAGAAAAGAGCTCCAAAAAGTACAAACAGGAAGCTGAATGCTAAAATGGCCAGGATATGTGGTATTGAAGAAACTCTTGTTTTCCTACTCCATTAGTCTCTCAGAGACTTCTAAGCTGCTGAGGTCATCAAAGGAAAATAAAGACTGTTATTTGAGTCTTTCTATGGGCACATGGGTGTCTAAAACTGCTAACCACGAAGACAGATACGTGAGTAATTTTTTTTTTTAACCTGGAATGGCCCTAGTTAATGTGAGAAGATATATACACTTTACATTTTAAAAAGGGAAAATGCACTAGCAATACACTTAGTTAAAGGATAAGGAAGATATTTTTGGGTAGAGGTATATTGAGAGAGTAATGAGGGCACAGAGGAGTCGCTACAGAGGAGAATGGCAATTCATGGAAGAGAGAGAAAGTAATTTGAGAAATATTTCTGTGGACTATAGGCTTATTTTAGTTTTGATACCTATATGTAAAAGAATGGAACTGTTGATAAATTATTACAGGTTTTATAAATGCACTCTGATTTTGAACTGCATAAGAAATACTCATACACATACTGCACACACACGCTGAGAGCCAGATATGGCCACCATCCTCACTGAAAAACCTCTGTTTCTGCTTTAAGCTAACACTGGAGAGTACCTCTTAGCATTTTTCTAGATGAAACCCATTCTACAAGGCGTTACTGAAAAAATGTTAATTTGAGTGAATGTATTATTGGATATACTAGCAATGGAATTCTCTTATGACACAAGAGAGCATCGTGTAAACTCCCATTCAGCATCTACTTCAAACCAGCTGTCTTGGGAGGCTTCCCCTAAAGAGATTGAAATTGGGGTCCTTGCCTACATTTTTTTTTCCCCATATGGAGCAGCTTAGCTCATGCTTAACTTCCTCAGTCCTAGGCTTTAGTTGAAACACTAGATTGGAAGGCTCTCTGAACCACTTTACAGTGATAATCATCCAACAAAATTAGCTCCCTCCCTGGAAAAAAAAAGCTGCATTACTATTAAAAAGATATTACATTTGGCCATATTGATATGTAAACATATCCTGAATACATAAGTAAATACATAAAAATTATTTTTCAAGAAAATATATAGGCATATACTATTTTTTAACCCAAATAATTTAAAAATGGCTATTTAAGGGCTTTTCCCCTGAGAACTCTAAGAAATGAAGTTTTATGATTATATATTCTTTAAATATTTGATTTACTTAAATGCAACACAATACGTGGAGTAATTCTAATATCCTTCATAAAATGAAGTGAATTTAAAATCTTTTTTAAATACTAATTATAATTCATTTTCTATGATTAAAGCTATGTTTGATTTACTGATAACTAATATTCATATAGTAATTTTTAAAATCAAAAATACAAATATGTATGTGTGTGTTTTCAAGGAAAACAATATACTAGCTTTTATTTTCCAGACTTTTTGAAATGAACACACACACACACACACATATATATATATATATATTAAAGATTTTTATTTGTCAGAGAGAGAACACAAGCAGGGGGAGCAGCAGAGGGAGAGGGAGAAGCAGGCTCCTCACTGAGCAAGGAGCCCGATACGGGACTCGATCCCACAACCCTGGGATCATGACCTGAGCCGAAGGCAGACGCTTAACGACTGAGCCACCCAGGCGTCCCAGAACACAAAGATATTTTAAAGTAAGCCAAAATGTTAGAAAGTTTTTACTATATACCATTGAAGCAGTTGATTTTCAGGAAGACTAGACCAGATTTGGCAAAGCTCATTATGAAAGCAACACTGTTTTGCATTTATAAGGGAGATTACCTACCTTATTCCCATAAAACTTCTAATGATTTCAAATATATTTTCAGGCTGTTGTAATTTTTTTAAGTTGTATATTACTGTGGTAAGAACACAACATGAAATCAACCCTCTTCATAAATTTTTCAGGGCACAAAACGGTATTGTTAATTATAGGTATCATGTTGTACACCAGATCTCCAGAGCTTGTTCATCTTGCCTAAGTGAAACTTTATGCCTGTTGATTAGAAACTTCCCGTTCCCCCCTTCCCTAGCCCTGGCAACCACCATTCCACATGTGATTCTATGAATTTGACTCCTTAAGGAACCTCACATAAGTAATCATCTTTCCATGACTGGATTATTTCACTTACCATAATGTCCTCCAGCTTCATCTATGTTGTCTCATATTGCAGAATTTCCTCCTTTTTTAAGATGGAATAATATCCCATTGTATGTACACACCACATTTTTTAACCCACTCCTCTGTCAATGGACATTTAGAATGTTTCCACACCTTGGTTCTTGTGAATAGTGCTGTAAGGCTGCTAACACCACTTTGATATCCTGATTTCAATTCTTTTGGGTATATACCCTCAAGTGCAATTGTTGGGTCATATGGTAGTTCAACTCTTAGTTTTTTTGAGGAACCTGCATGCTGTTTTCCGTAGCAGCAGCTGTATTTTTAAAGTATTAACAATACTGAGAGTAATACAGAAGGAGATAGAGACATTTTTTCCCCCTCCATTTTATAGATGAGGAAATGGAGGTAGAGAGCATTTAAGTCATTTGCACAATGCCACTCAGCTACTGAGTGACAGAACCATGATGCTATGGCAAGAACTACTGCACATTCTCTAATGTGAAGTAATACAATGAAATATTTTGTCTCTTCTCCCATTGACAACACAAATTCTAATCACCACTGTTATGTCACTGTCAGTGACCCCAAGATGAAAGAAAAAAAAAAGAGACAAGAAAAAATAACATTCAGGGCTCTGCCTAACACACTTAGCTCTACAAATATACTGAGACTGGTATCTTACCTCCCAAACAAATATATCTCAGTTTAGACATTATCAGTGAAGCACCAAAGACACATACAAATGCTTCACTTAGACTAGAAGTTTCTAAATGAAACCATGCCTATTTCTCTGGATAGACCTGGTCAGTATCTACCTTAAACTGAAATTTGCTTAACTCAGGACTAAAAATCAGCGGAGTTTTTCCAAAACTTACCAAAAATATTATTTAACATTTTAAAAACAAGTTGACTGCATTTTTAAAAATTTTGAATAGTTGTATTGTTTTGTTTCTGTAGCCACAAATACAAAACTCATATATTTTAAAGCAGCAAACCATAGCTTTATATTACATAATATTTTATACACACTGTGCTATTTTATGTATTCTCTTCAGTCCCCTAAAAGTGTCATTGAGTCAGGAATGATTGTTTGGCAGCTTTACATTTATAATAGACCAATAGTGAAAATGTAAATGGGAGAAAAAATGTAAGATGTTGTCAGATGGTGATCAATTTATAGTACAATTTTTCCATGTAATGTTCTATAATTGAAACAATATTTGGAAGACATTATCTTAGAAGAACTTTTTCCTGAGGGCATACATATGGAGCATTTTCCAAATTGCCTTTGTTAAAATTTTATTGAAAACAAATTATTTAAAAATTTTATTAATATTAACCCTTCAGAGCAATGAGTAGTACTTTTATGATGATAATGATATTGAGCACACAAGCAACTAGAAATAACTCTATGCTTGTATATGATTTCCTGTTAAGAATATGGTAGTGAACAATAGTTTTACATAAATCTCCTTAGTTCTTAAGTCTGTGTGGGTTTTAAAAACTGAACATGGGTAAAACAAACAAACAAACAAAAACAAACATCCCCAAGCCTATAAAGCCTGAGCTAATAATCTCCCACAGGTCTTCATTATAGCTCCTACCTTCATTCAGTACCACAGATTAGAAACTTGTAAAAGCTAGATTTAGATGAAGTTTCTCAGGGAAGGCATGAAAATGAAGGAACTGAAATCAAAAGTCCTCAGCTGCTTTCCAGATTATACTTGAAAAATAAAGACCATTGGCCTTCTAAACTCTTCATTTGCTTTTGTTGATTTTTGTGTATTTGGTTTTTGAAAAAAATACCATAAGCTAAAACTTGATATTATTTTGGCTTCTTTATGGACTTATTATTCTGTGCTCTACTGTACTTTTTGCAGATAAGGAGATGAAAATTTCTTTGGGGAACTGAAACATACCCTGGACCAAAAGTAATAATATTTTAAATTCTATTTCAGAGAAAATTATCATGATGAAAGCTTCTTTCTAGTCTACATTGACCCATGTGCCTTAACCTTTGTCAAATAAGTTACAGCCTACAGAGCCGCAGTAATTCTACATGGGACATAAAAACTGGTTTTTCAATTGGTGAGGTCACGGTAAATCAAAACAAAACAGCTGAGGTCATTGGTTTGTTTTCCACTGTCCCATTAATTCCATCAATCAGCCATAGGTTGGTACCCTAACCTTGGAGAGTGATCCTGAAAATGTGAATATTTATTTTCTTAAATTTGGGGAGTGGGGTAAGACAGTGTAAATGGAAATATGCAAATAGATCATCAGTCTTTCATTAAAAGAAAAAAAAGGATAAAACTGCAAAGTCTACAAAAGGAGGTTGATGAGCAGTACCACCCAAAGGACTCTACATAAAGGTGCATTATTCGCACAAATGCCTGTTCTTGAAGATTTAATCCTCCTACTTCAAACATACAGCTCCACGTTAACAAGTGCCTTAGTCCCCAAAGGACATGTGATTCACTGTGCTTCTAATTCTGTGACAGCATGCACACGAATAAATAAATGCTTAAGTATTCATTTGTTTGACAGGTCCCAATTTTGCTAAAAATCAGCATGTTAATACTGAGCAAGGATTAATAATTTTCTGACTCATTTTATTGAACTTTCAAACAGTGATTTTGGAAGGCTTACTCCCAAGGTTCCAACCAGACCTAAGATTTTATGATTTAGTGAGTTAGTTAACAATCAACATGGTATAAAAGAGGTCACATAATGTAGTCACAGACTAAAGGTTAGAGCATGCAGCAATCAGAGAACACTGTTAAATATCACAATTCACCCTTTCTGAAATGTTTGCTATAGGACATCAGAAAATTTTCGTTAAAGTGATAGCTAAATACTAAGATATAAAAACTGGTTATTTACCTTATTTTTTAAAGATTTATTTATTTATTTGAGAGGGAGAGAGTGCACAAGCTAGGGGGATGGGCAGCGGGAGAGGGAGAAGCAGACTTTCCAATGAGTAGGGAGCCCTGGGGCTCGATCCCAGGACCCTGAGATCATGAGCCAAGCCGAAAGCAGAGGCTTAATCAACTGAGCCACCCAGGTTATAAGTTATTTAACTTATAACTAAAATGTCTTGTAGCAAATGAATGGAATACGTTAAAATCAGTAACTTTATGATTTAGTTTAGTGAGAAAAAATAAGACCTATACAGAACAATCATTAATTAAATGTTTGGAAAGCAAAATTGAACATTTTTATTTTGACATCACTAAATTTTATGTGCAGGAAAGAAAATAACCCTGTTGATTAATGATGATTTTGACATGGATAAAATTGTGGTTTCCCTTGCATGACTATTGACCACATCTCACATTAATTTTTGAAAAACAATGAGGTTAGGGGCGCCTGGGTGGCTCAGTCGTTAAGCAGCTGCCTTCGGCTCAGGTCATGATCCCAGAGTCCTGGGATCGAGCCCCACATCGGGCTCCCTGCTCGGCGGGAAACCTGCTTCTCCCTCTCCCACTCCCCCTGCTTGTGTTCCCTCTCTCGCTGTGTCTCTCTCTGTCAAATAAATAAATAAAATCTTTGGGAAAAAAAATAAAAAAATAAAAACAATGAGGTTAACAGAAGCTATTCTGCATCAGTAATTTTAGATGATTTCAATAAATTAACAGAATAATAATTTAATACTATTATTTTCAAAATCCTGCATTTTGTAGAATGTACGCATTTTATTGTGAAACAGAAAGAAGCATTATTTTAGCTTTAAATGGTATTTTTTATATTTAGACACAAATTAGCATATTTTATTATCATATTATTAATTCAATGACTAGGTCATGGCTCAGTTGGTCCTAATATTTATTACCAACTATTTACTATTTAACATGACATTTTTTTCTATCTATGTGGTGCTCTTCACACTACGTACTTACAATCATTCACCCAGATGTGCATGCCTATACAACAGCACCAAAGGTCAGTATCAGCACAGTAAATCTTGTAGGAACACAAATTAACATGCAGAAAGCTCACATGCCCACGCAAGAAAGAACATTATTTTTTTTTCTTTAAGAATTTCTGAACTTGTGATAATATTTCAGATATTTGATGATAATTTATAAAACACATGATCAAAATAATTTCATTACTTGCATTAAACTTATTTTCTCAATAGGTGTTTTAATGGGGGTTTATGCAGATCAGTAAAGGTTTAAAAGTACTACTTGGCTGTAATATGAGATATACACATTTAAGTTACATTGAACTAAATATTATGTACAAATTTTTAATTTATAATAAATTAAATTTAAATTTATATACTTCATAAGAGTTTTGAGAGCGTTTATTATTGAGATCTACTTTTCAACAAGACGGCAGTTATTGTAAATGTTTTAATTAAATACAAATTATCTTTGACTTTATTCTGATTCATTCACTTTTTAATTTAATTTTAAGTGTGCACATCTAGGCCTCCTCATTCCTAATACAGTGTTCCTCTAAAATACAATGCTGTCATTTTTTAATTAATGAAAACAATAATAGTCGTTTTTAATGTTAGAAACCTGTCACTTAATAGGCCAAATGTCCTCATTCCCACTTAACATCACCTGAGAACCAATTACCATTGCTTAGAAAATTAAAGAGCAGAATTTTAGAATCCCGAAATCTAATCTCAATGAATATGCATGTACCTTCAAAATATTCTTATTTAGGTTATCAAATTAGTTTTATTTAAAAAGTCATTAACTAGAAATGAAAGTGAAAAATGTATAGTTTGCAGGCTGGTTAGGAAGACAGGTAAGAAGAAGATGATGAAGATAGGAACTTCTGGGCGAGCAACACAGAAGTGTGGCATCGAGCATGAAAATGGCCTTTTCTCAACTATTATTCTGAAGTTTTTCAGTCAATGAAAACAATACTAGTCACATATGATGCTGAAGACAGGGTAAAAGACATAAATTCAACATATGGGAGGTGTGGAAATGTAAGAAATGTTTAAAAATCACAAATGGAATCCATTCCTTTATATCTTCTAGCTTTTAGAGTCTGACCTCATCCTTGGCTCATTCATCCTCAGGGTCAGTAACTGGGCCAGGTCCTTCTCAGGCTGCCATCCCACTGGTTCTCTTCTTCTGTTTCCATATGTGTTTTTAAACTGAAAAATGTTCTCTGCTTTTAAAGACTCATATGATTATATTGAGTCTGCCAGAATAGTGCAGGATGAACTCTTCATCTCAAAATCCTTAACCGAAATACATTTGCAAAGCCCCTCTTATTATGTAAGACAATATATTCACAAGTTTCAAGGATTGGGGTGTGGACATCTTTGGGGGCCATTCTTCTACCTACAACATACACCTCCTTACCCTGCTTTATTTTTACATATAGCACTTAGCACCATCTGTGGTTATTATATGCTTGTTCATTTGCTTACTGCTTGTCTCCTCTTAGCTGAACACAAGCTTCTTGAGAACAAAGACTTCGTATATTTTCTTTATCGATGTATCTCCAAGGCCTAGAACAGTCCCTGGGATATGGGAGGCATTAAAGAAATATTTGTTAAGTGAATAAATAAGTCAGGTGTATTTAATAACTCAAATAAATATTTATGACCAGGAATAGTAGACTTAATATTGAAATTAAGAAATATTGCTAAAGGGCTACCTGGGTGGCTCAGTTGGTTAAGAGGTAGACTCTTGATTTTAGCTCAGGTCATGATTTCAGGGTTGTGAGATTGAGCCCCGTGTCAGGCTCTGTGCTGGGCATGGAGCCTTCCTAAGTTTCCCTCTCTCTGTCTCCCTCTGCCCCTCCCTCTCTCTAACGAAAAAGAAAGAAAAGAAATATTGCCCAAGAAATTTGTGACTTCATTTAAATATAAGAATATGTAATGAAATGGTGTAATGAAATAATATATGTCATATGTTTTTATTATAGCAATCTGTTTGCAAACTAACACATCCCCCAAACCCATCCAAGGAACTGTAAGTTAAGTAAATAAAAATGAACAAATCCTATATTGAAAGTTTATAACCAGATTACACTTTTATTCTTTAAGAAATACAAAGCACGTGGAGCGCCTGGGTGGCTCAGTTGTTCAAGCATCTGCCTTCGGCTCAGGTCATGATCCCAGGGTCCTGGGATGGAGTTCCACATCGGGCTCCCTGCTCGGCGGGGAGCCTGCTTCTCCCTCTCTCTCTGCCTGCCACTCTGCCTACTTGTGTTCTCTCTCTCTGTCAAATAAATAAATAAAATCTTAAAAAAAAAAAGAAAAGAAATACAAAGCACACAATAGCACATTGACTGTTAAGCTAGATTACCTCCCAAAGATTGCAAAGTGTATGTGGTAGGGAGGGTTGCTGGAGAAAACAAATGAAGTCCAAACATTTGATACTGAGTATTGCACATCAGCATCTTCTAATGAAAAGTCTTTTCATTTTCTCATTGAAATAATTATCATCTGAATTTAATTCCCTTCGGCTATGGTCAGAAATATAATCTGATTGTTATCATTTAATTTTTCATTATACTTTATTTTTGAGGGATCGCCTATAAACAACATTATATTTTTGTTTGTATGCAAACAAAAATCTACATATTCATGTTTATTGACTTCAAAAATGGGCACATGCCATGTCACCTGCACAATGGACTATAAACTAACAAGGACAAAACAAAGGCTAAAAGATCATAATATCATCATAAGGATTTTCAAAGTTCTAATAATCAATATCTGCAATGTACTTCCCTTGATAACATCACATAAGCTCTTGTGTGTGACTGTATATTATGCTAAATTTAAATACATTCACCTATTACATACAGTTCACACGGTTGTGTCAACACCGCTAATACACTGCAGATTTCCATTTTCTGATCTGTATGTGCTTACCAATTTCATAAATATTTCAGTGGCTTCTATTTGTGTATAATTTCTTTTTAAGAAGAAAATACAAAAATTAATTAAATGACAGATTATACTGATCAGAGAGACAAAGAGACACTTAAGAATGTATGTAGAGGGGCGCCTGGGTGGCTCAGTTGGTTAAGCGACTGCCTTCGGCTCAGGTCATGATCCTGGAGTCCTTGGATCGAGTCCCGCATCGGGCTCCCTGCTCAGCGGGGAGTCTGCTCCTCCCTCTCCCGCTCCCCCCTCTTGTGCTCTCTCACTCTCTCTCTCTCTCAAATAAATAAATAAATAAAATCTTAAAAAAAAAAAGAATGTATGTAGAACTTTAGTAGGATAGTGAATCATGAAGTCATATTTTAGCACAGTCAACTTTACCCTCCATCCTGGTTTTTTGGTGGGGAAACTGCCCACTGTTGTGATGACACCACCTATCCCAAGCCAGGTCCACAAGCCTCCAGTGATGAGGCTGAGTTTGGAGGCTTCCCTATCCTGGGGCTCTGATTCAAACTCAGTACTTTCCCACTTCAAAGTGCCTTCATATCTTCTCCAGTTGAGGCCTTCTCTCCTTGCTACTGCCCTTTCCCAACCCCAGTGCAAGATACAAGAAACTGAAAACATCTAGACTGATTAATATTGGAGTGAGCATGAACTTAATCAAAAAAGTCAAATAGGACTAGATGACTTACAGAGGGAGACATGAGTGAGAGAGAAAGGCAGCTCAGGATTAAGACTGAAAAAGGAATCCTTTTCGAGAGAGAGAGGGTAGCAAACCATGAGAGACTCTTAACTATAGAGAACAGATTAAAGGTTGCTGGAGGGAGGTGCATGGGAGATGGGCTAGATGGGTGATGGATATTAAGGAGAGCACTTGTTTTGATGAGCACTGGGTGTTATATGTAAGTGATGAATCACTGAATTTTTTTAAAAAAAGGAATTCTTTTTAATAAATTTTAAAAAATTACTAATAAGGTTAAAACATATTTTGATGATTGCCATGTCTAGACAAACACATTTAAAAGTTTGAGGGTTATATTATTTGATATGAGGTAACATTGAAAGTATTGAGGGAGTATTGTATCTTAAGTGTTTCCTACAGTTTGGAATTTTTTTTTTTTTTTTTTTTCTTTTAGAGAGAGCGTGTGTGCATGAGCTAAGGTAGGGGGTGTAGGCAGAGGGAGAGGGAAGGAATCTTAAGCAGACTCCACGCCTGGTGAGGAACCTGATGCAGGGCTCCACATGGGGCTCAATCTATTGATCCCGAGATCATGACCCAAGCTGAAATCAAGAGTCATTCGCCTAACGGACTGAGCCACCTATACGCCCCTTACTGTTTGGAATTCTATGTTTAGCACTTGTTATATTGTTAAATGATGTTCTCTTGTTTTTCTTAAATATTGGTCATTTTCTTTTTACTTTGGAGGAAGACCATTTTACTGTACTAGAATGATGGCAAATAATAAAAATAAAGTTGATAAAGAATACACTTAAAAATTTTCCACTCCTGAGGGCACCTGGGTAGGTTAATCGTTGAGCGACTGCCTTTGGCTCAGGTCATGATCCCGGGGTCCTGGGATCGAGCCCGCATCAGGCTCCCTGCTCGGCAGGAAGCCTGCTTCCCCCTCTCCCACTCCTCCTGTTTGTGTTCCCTCTCTCGCTGTGTCTATCTCTGTCAAATAAATAAATAAAATCTTAAAAAAAAAAAAATTTCCATTCCTGGAACAGTATTCACAGAAATGAACTCAGGAATTTGAGAAGTTATCATTCTTATTCTTGATTTACATTTTTTCTTAAATTTAAATTTAATATTTCATTTATTTATTTATTTACTTATTTATAATGAGTGCAAGCAGGGATGGAGGGGCAGAGAGAGAGGGAAAGAGAGAATCCTAAGCAGGCTCCACACTCAGTGCAGAGCCCAAGCAGGGCTCAATTTCACAACCCTGAGATCATGACCTGAGCTGAAATCAAGAGTTAGAAGCTTAAGCTACTGAGCCACCTAGGTGCCCCAAATTTAGTATTTTAAACTACGCAGTAATTGAACTGGTAATAATTTTAACAAATCACCTAAAATTAGTGTTTGATTGTGTATTTTTTTACAAAGACTTTTAATCCATTTGCATTAAATGAGTTAGGATAAGAAATGCAAAATGTTAAGCATTATACTATACTTAACCGTGAGATCTTGTATGTAATTGAATAGTTACTGTATCAATCAAAATGATGAAATTTATGATATGTAAATCTTTATCTAAAAATAAGACTCCTCTAAGCAAAGTGAATTTATTTTGGCTCTTGGTTTAACCAAAGGCTGAATGAGATTGTGTTTTAAAAAAAATCTAAATATTAAAAGAAATCTAAGTAATTGTTAAACCTTGTGACTTCTCAGCCAAGGGGTACTTTGATGCAGAGACCATGGTATAAAAAAATAAAATAAATCTTTACATATGAGTTAAATAATGTCATCGTTTACTATATAAGTGAACTCTTCCAAAACAGATGTTTTTCCCCATGATTTCCCTAAAATATGGTCTAATAGCAAAGAATTAACAAACGGATCAATAGATATTATTGTTTGGCTTTTTTTGGTGCTGAAATGTGGCTGACAAGTTGACAAAGATTAAAGTACTTTCTCAGGGGCTAGACAGATGTGACTTTTGGAACATTGTAGTAGCTGAAGTATGTTTTGCTCTATTCCAGTGACAGATAACATAAGCAAGATGATGTTCTTAGGGCAACAAAAGAGATACATATATGCATAACATGTCTGATAAATTAGGAATCTATTGTGGCAGGAGTTACAGATATCTGCAGTAATAGTACTGCTTGTCCAATTAGGTGTTAGGAGGGCATGATTTAAGTACAAACAGACAAAACAGGAAATGATTTCATCTCAAAGTCACTGGAATAAAGGACATTCCATCATGTTCTTAATTTCATCTCAAGCCTCACTTCATCTAGGAAATTTCTGTGACCCACTTATCAGCCCCTCATCCTACTTGCGCCTCGCCCCTCACCGCCCCATTAGGTCAAGACCTTTATAAGCTGCAGTAGAATCAAGCACCTTCGAGCACTTACCACAGTGAATAATAATATAATAATTTGTGAGATGAAATAATTATTCTTTTATCCTGCTAGAGAGTGAGCTTTATGTGGTTAAGAGCTATTTGAGTTATTGATTACCATCACATCCCCAGTGCTAACCAAAATTATGCACTTTGTAGCAACTCATCAATCAGTAGCTGGTGAATAAATAACTGAATACATGAATGAATGAAATTTTACCTACTGATTTCGTTGAGGCCTTATGCCGATGCTTTGACACGAGAGATCAAATGTTACAGAGTCAAGCCCAGCTTAACACGAGTCAAATACACTTTATTGTCCTTGCTTACTAATGACAGATTCATCGATGTGTTTATCTGTTAAATATCAACATTGATTACCGTTCAAACATTCATCTATGACAGGAACTTTTTAGTCCATGAGTAACATCATTCTGCATCAGCATTGTCAGCTGGTTACAAAGCAGATTCCCTACAAAATCATGAGCCCAATGCAAAATGAAACATGGAGCCCCTTGTTCAAAAGTTATTAAGAAATTCAAGAATGTACCAACAGTGCATTAATCCAAGAGTGTCCCCTTCTTGGGCACAGAATTGTGTGTGACTATGCAGATTGTATACCCATAAAGTGAACACTGTCTATAAGTTAAAAAGATATTTTTTGGGTTTTCTCTAGTTTTGGAATCTGATTTTATGAAACTCCCCCCTTCCTGTTTCCTCTCATTGTTTCATTCCCACTTCCTCATCACTTCCAATAATGCCATCACATGAAGGATTACACAGGAGTGTAATCACAAAAGGGGTAAGGACAGATATCTGTATGCAAAGCAAGCTACCACCACCACTGGAGATTATAAGAAAGGAGTTCAGAACTCCTCCTCCTTCTGGTCTGTTCTCTTGGCAACTGTGATAGGACTTTGTTTAGTCAACAGGCTGCTGGGATGAAGCATCATGGCCAGGAATTTTCACTGCCATTCTTCTCCTAGTGTGTTGACTGCCAAAATGAAAACCAAAACTAACATTCATCAGAGTTGTAATATTATTGTATTTTGAAATCTTGAGAGTAACTACTTCTACATTCATGACACACTTGGCAAAATTCCCTTCTTTCTTCCCCTTCATTTACTTTCATGTATCACTTGTCTTCATTTCTGTCTCTCTCATTAGATGGTTAAATCCTTATTTAGCCAGGACCATGGTTATAGCTCTCCTCCACAATTTCATAAATAGCATATGTTTTGCAGTGATTCTGCATATATATACATATATATGTGTGTGTGTTAAAAATAAGTGATTTCATAAACAAATCTCTTATTTGTACACCATGAGTTTTAAGTCAGGGTTTCTTTCCTTTCTAGATTGCTTTAAAGCAGTTGCAACCCAGGGATTCTCAGATTTTACCTCTCAGAATCACCTGAAGACATTTGAAAACACAGAATGCTGACCACTCACATTGTTTAGAACTGACCCTCTGACGTAGTAGGTCTGAGAATCGGCATTTCTAACAAAGTCCCAGGTGATGCTATCATTGATCTGTAGACTGCGTTTTGAGAACCACTGTTACAGACAATAAAGAAAAAAATATTCAGTGACACTGCTAGAGCATAGTATGGGAGACTTCGTCCAAGGAGGCCATTGTGATTTGTGTAGGGACCACTGCAATGGGGTCTTACAGTGGGAAAGAGAGATTCAATTCTGAACAACGTGGGAATTTATTTATTTTTATTTTTATTTTTTATTTTTTATTTTTTTAAAGATTTTATTTATTTATTTGAGAGAGAGAGTGAGAGAGAGAAAGAGCACAAGAGGGGGGAGCGGGAGAGGGAGAAGCAGACTCCCTGCTGAGCAGGTAGCCCCATGCGGGACTCGATCCCGGGACTCCAGGATCATGACCTGAGCCGAAGGCAGTCGCTTAACCAACTGAGCCACCCAGGCGCCCACAACGTGGGAATTTATAGCCAAGGAGCATGTGGGCATCAGTGGATGGAAACTTACTAAGAGGAAACATCAGGCCTAAGGCGGGTGCAGGAGGGGATTTCTGGCTAATGACCTAACAGGATTCTTGTTGAAGGCAGAAAACAGTGATTGGATATCATCTCAGGGGTGGTGGAACATGAAGAACCTGATGAAAAATTGAGGATGATCAGATATTGTTCATAGCTCATTATATAAAAGGTAGGGTTCCCTATGCTTGGTGCCCCTCAGTTATGATGCAGAGACCTCATGTACAACATCCACCTGAGTCCGTCGCAGGCATTGTTCAAATGAGATGTGGGAGACAAAGGAAATTGACACAAATATGACAGCCATGCTGCCTTCTATAACTCTTGTCTCTGACTTAGAAGTCGCATATATTTGCTGAGTATCCATGATGATGGCAAGCTAATTTGATACCTTATAAGTAGGTTGAAATACCACAAAATTAAGTATTGACCAATAATAAGGGAAAGAAAGGAAGAGGAATGAAATGATATTTTAAGAAAAATATAAATAAAACAATTGATATGACATGTCTAATCTTTTTATAATAATTTATTTAAAAATATTGCCTTTTCTTAAAAAGATTCTAAGAAATCTTAGATTTTTTTTCAGTGATCTTATTAATTAAAATACTGCTTGTACCACTCAGACCTAGTCTTTGCATTAACAATACAACTTAAAATATAAAATTAAAGATTATATTTTTAGGGGCACCTGGGTGGCTCAGTCAGTTAAGCATCCGACGATTTCGGTTCAGGTCATGATCTCAGGGTCATGAGATCGAGCACCCAACCCAGTCAGGTTCTGCACTGGGCATGGAGCCTGCTTAGGATTCTCTCTCCCCCTCTCCATCTGCCCCTCCCCTGCTCGAAATCTCTCTCTCTCTCTCTCTTTCTCAAAAAAAAAAAAAAAAAAGATTATATTTTTGTTCATTAACTGCAATTGCAGACACATTACACTTATGATTTATTGTTTGCCACTATTTTTTTTTTTATTTGAAAGAGTTTTCTTTCATTCACTTTTTTAGGCATAAACTGAAATCACAACCTGACTATGGAAAATTCATTTCTGATTACTTTCACTTCACCAATATTTCAAAATTTAAAATAGGCCACTAACCTTATTCTAGTATGGATGCAAGCAATCAGATTAAGAATTTACTTTTCAATCAACATGAGAAGTATTCAATCTGTTTTTTTTTTCTGTCTTGCTAAGAAGATGCCATTCAATCTACTTGTAAATCTTTTCATATGTAACCCAAAATTTTTACATTAAAAATAGAAGGAAAAAAATCAAGCAATGTGATTCCTGTTTGATCTAAGAAAATTAGGAGAAAACCAGCCCTGACTTTTATACCTAAAGTACACAGAACACATGGCTTAAAAAGGGGAAGGGGCAGGAAGACCAAAGTAATTTAAGATCAAATGTTCTTTCATTAACATTTGATTGTTTTTCAAAATAATTATATTTTTGAAAACATAACTGGCTGTTTGATACTCTAACTTTTCCCTGGCTCAATCCTCCCTCTTCCCACTTCCAAGTAACATGATCTAAGAAATGCTGAAATATGATTAAATAGTAGCAATAACAGAAGTTACTTCTGTTACTGTTACAAGCAGAAGTTTCAGTAACAGTAACTTGCAGATAATAGAAACCACTCGACACTTCAGGTGATAATAATAATAGTAATAATAATAATAATTGCATTTTTAATCTAGATGATAGTACACATGAACAGCAAGAGAAGGACCAAGCGATTCGTAAGTGTACTTCCAGCCCCAGAATCACACATCCCTTGCTGCCAATACCACCACCTCGGATAAAGGTGACTACAAAACCATGCTCCCTCCATGGTGTCTGAATCGATGTCTTCCACCTTCTCTTTCTCCTTATTTGACTCAATTTCTAATTTAAGGATCATGAGGACATCTGAGAAACAACATATGAATCACTCCCCACCCCCACCCTGAACACTCACTGCCAGGGGAATGTAATTTTTAGTTTTCCAGACTTACAGTCCATAAGGCAGACTGGAAGGAAAGTAGGAAAAAAAATGTGTCAAAAAACGACGCAAAATTATTTTCCCCCAATGTATTTGTGGAGGAGGAAGCAGTGTAGACAATCTTTACATTCATCTCATAGCCATAGAGAGAGAACTGGGTTTGATTAATTTCCTGTGATAGTGGAAATTGATATTATTTCTAATACCAGGAGAAGGAACCCAGGAAAGGGTGGCTGAAAAGCTATTGATTTTAACAAGTACGTAGCTCTTTAGTAAGTGACACCTGAAAAATTGACATTTATTGTCTAGCAACAGCATGACAACTTTTAGACATATAAGTCCACACAAAATAGATGGTTGTTTTATTTAACTGGTTTTAACAAAATTACAAAATTGAGTATTTTATGCTTGCTGAAGGGGGTCAGCCTTCAGAGAGTCCCATTATTATAATGACAGAACGCTCTTCAATTTCTTGAGTGTTTTATGATTAGAGTAAGGTGTCTTCTGTGCAATTTCTCACTTAGTTTTAAAAGTATAGAAATACGGGCACCTGGGTGGCTCAGTTGGTTAAGCGTCTGACTCTTGATTTCGGCTTAGGTCATGATCTCAGTGTTGTGAGATAAAGCCCTGCACGGAGCTCCACATTGGGCATGGAGCCTGCTTAAGATTCTCCCTCTCCCTCTGCCCCTCCCCACCCCTGACAAAAATCTTTAAAAGAAAGTATAGAAATACATTTTTTTCAAGTTTTCATCAGCTTTTGTTTTCTTACAATGGACATGTGACCTCTCCTTACAATGAAGGACACTTATGAGCCATGAGTCATTCATCCCATTCATACAGACCTTACTATCTCTTTTCCTGACTTTTTGAGGCCTACCATTTTTAACATTGGTGACTATAAGAGTTTTATCTAATTCACAGGACTAGTTTACATAATATTTCTAGAAAAAACACAAAAGAAATAGAGGAATTAGCAGAATTCCAAGTTAACCCATTTACAGAGTGAAAAAAAAATTAATTGAAAAGTGATATTATTTAATAAAACAGAACTCCTTATCGAAGGTTTTAATTTTTAGGTAATGCTCTGTTCTGTATTTTAATTGTTATTACTAAAGCTTATATTCAATAAGATAGCATATGAGGCTCTATTTTAAAGGAGTGCATTAAGGAAAATAGGATGAGGGTTTTTTTTAAGATTTTATTTATTTATTTGACAGAGAGAGAGATAGCGAGAGCAGAAACACAAGCAGGGGTTGTGGGAGAGGGAGAAGCAGGCTTCCTGCTGAGCAGGGAGCCCAATGCGGGGCTCAATCCCAGGATCCTGGGACCATGACCTGAGCCAAAGGCAGACGCTTCAAGACTGAACCACCCAGGCACCCCCAAAATGGGATAAGTTTTAATCCATTCATTGTTTGAATGCTCTCTCTGTTTCTCATATCTTTATCTCCTGAACTTTGGAATACATAGATGTTTTATCATTTACTAAATATATTACCTGATCCTAAAACAAAATGCAGTAACAGGCAAAACCACTGTTTCATATTTTAAAATATTATTACAATCATTTTGCACAGATACCATTCTCCAATATCATGACAAATTTTAATTTTAGACAAGAATAACATTTTGTTTTTTTCTCTAAAATACCAGAAAATGTACTACTATATGATACATTGATATGACAGCACTGCCATTATTTGTATCCAATTCGGTTATCTCCTCCTCTAATAGTATCAATGACCTTAGCTGGGCAAATGGCTTTCCAGAAAAAATACTATTTCCAAGTCTTTCTCACAACCAATTTGTGACCAAGTATCTAGTTTCCAGCCAATGAAATCATAGAAGAATCCAGGGGCACCTGGGTGGCTCAGATGGTTAAGCGTCTGCCTTCGGCTCAGGTCATGATCTCAGGGCCCAGGGATCGAGCCCCACATCGGGCTCCCTGCTTGGCGGGGAGCCTGCTTCTCCCTCTCCCTCTACTGTTCTCCCTGCTTGTGCTCTCTCGCTCTCTCTGTTAAATAAATAAATAAAATCTTAAAAAAAAAAAAAAGATCATAGAAGAATCCAATGGAAGGGAGCATCCTTTTCTTCTTCATTTTATTCCTCATTCTAAAAAGCAAATGGGGTGGTGACCTCTCTTGAATCATATGTATGAGTTCAAGTCCTTAAGAATATTTAAGCATGAAGACAGAAGAAACCTGAGTTTCTGATGACTACCCAGAGCACCGCAATGATATCAAGTCAGCAATTTATGTAAGAGAAGAACAAACTTCTATCTTGTTAAGAAGCGTCATATTATTTTAGGAATTTTTCATCACATCATGTATTTTCATGAATAAAATAGCATTTCACATCTGATCTCAGCCTTTGGTTATTTTTTAAACTAGATCCATTTAAATGTAATCCAAACAGCTCCTCACATCATGCAGCCATTTATTCTGAAACTAACAACAAATGTATAAAATAGTTAATCTAATAAGAGGCCTTCATATGTGTGCACACCAGCACCCCTGCATTTAATCAAACACTGTATAACATATGGAGAATATGATATTCTATAATTTTTCTTGACAACCAACTTTAATATGTCCATGGCAGTAGTATAAAAAATACACACGTATATTAATGTATATTAACAAATACATTGCAGGAGAAAAATGGAATATTTATTTACATATTTATTTTATTTTTACCTGACTCTAAAGTCGAGGCACTCTGTTGAAAACAAAAACAAAACAAAAACAAAACAAAACAAAACAAAACAAAACAAACAAAAAACTATGCGTAAGCAATCCAGAGATGAGTTTTAGAATTCTAGCTCTATTGTCACACACGTTACAGTTTTCCAGATTTTTGTGCCCTCATCTGTGAAATCAAGAGTTTCAAAAAGTCTCTTTCTGCTCTATCATTTCGTTGAGCAGAAATATTTGGTATTTTAAAATACAAAACTAGGGCGCCTGGGTGGCTCAGTTGGTTAAGCGACTGCCTTCGGCTCAGGTCATGATCCTGGAGTCCCTGGATCGAGTCCCGCATCGGGCTCCCCGCTCGGCAGGGAGTCTGCTTCTCCCTCTGGCCCTCCTCCTTCTCATGTGCTTGCTCTCTCTCATTCTCTCTCTCTCAAATAAATAAATAAAATCTTAAAAAAAAAATAAAATAAAATACAAAACTAGTTGGGAACATGGGTCATATAATAACATTTGCTATAATAAAACTTTTTTGAAGTCTAATTTAATATCTCCCTCCCCGTCTCTGTTCCCCCCAGATTTTCTTTCCTTTCTCATTATGCTGACTGTATAAAGGAGCTACTGATGTTGCAATAACCAAATATGTGCCTAGGAGGTGATATGACATCTCAGAAACAGTACTAAACTGGAATTATAAATATATGTAAGTATGTATGTTATACTTATATAAACATATTTACATAAATATAAAATATCAACTCATTACAGTTTTAACTCTATCACTAGTTAGCTTTGTCACCTTAGGCAAGTCATTTAACATTTTTCAGCAGTATTATCTATTCTTATGAGAGTCATCGCTAGACAAGATTATCTTCCTAATCCTTCCTCCAGCTTTAAAATTATTTTATAATATATTATTATATCATAGTATGTGTAAAAAATTTATTTACTTTAAAGAGAAATCTACATGTAGCCAGAAAAATATAAAGGTGTTCATTATTTTGTGGAGCTATACTGACATCCTTTGGTAAGGTTTTGACTGAATACAACTTAATGTAGAGAGAGATGAATAGAGAGATGGACAATTAGATAGTTAATAAATAGAATCGCCCAGATGTATTTACATCTACCTCCATACGCATTTGGGCATGAAACTCAAATTTCTGAGAAAAAAAAAAAGGAGATTGTGGCAAGTCCAAAGTCTAAATATTTTAATAGCATTAACTGCATACTTAAATCATGAATACAATATTTTATCTATAGAATATAAAAATGCAAAGCATGTAAGATTAAGGAGACAAGGCTGCCTCACAGACATCCCAAAACGGTCAGTAAGGTATGTTCTCGTATGACAGTAAGTAATAAAAATAAGGTATTTGGAGAACCACAAAGAAAGTTCACTGCACGCAAAAACAAACAAAAGTCGTAAACCTCCACCAAAAATCACTCCGGAAACGCATCCGATCTGTTGCAACGTGACCTGGCACTCCGTTCATACTTGTATTTCAGTAGTCTGGTGGAAGGATGGTGCAGGAATATGTATGTCAGAAGAAGCATCTATTAAAGGATTGCAAGCCGCAGTCCTCTTCCTGAGATTGCGTTGCGGACGCAGCCGGATTAGATTGGGCTGATTACCTTAGCCTCCAAACAGAGAGTCTTTCTGCCCTGCGGGGGAGGGGAAGCCTTCCATCCACAGCCCTCGCCCCAGATGCGCCCTCCCCTCGCATCCACTTGCAAAGAGCTGTGTGCTCGCTGGAGCCGGCGCGTCCCCGGTCTCTAACCTTCCCAGGGCGAGTGCTGCAGCTCTAGCAGCAGAACCTTTCTCTCCCCGTGAGGAAGGGCTTCTTCCCCTCCCCTCGCTCTTTTTTCTTCCCCCCCTTAATCAGAAGCCCTGAATGAAAGCCAATCAGAGAGAGCTCGCCCCCGTGTTCTTCGGTTCCCTGCCGTCCAGAGTTGAAAGTGATGCTGAGAGAAAGCTTGAGTTAGATTGAAGTAGCATCAGTGATAGAAAATAACAGCCGAAAACAAACAAAAAGGGGACGTAGTGACAATTTCTCCAGGGTGATTTTGGCTGGAACCAACTTCGGTTATCCAGAAGCTGATAAAAAAAGGTAGGAAGACTTCATCCCTCTCCCCCACTCCTCCTTTTTTTTTTTTTTTTTTCCCCTAACCCCCGTAAGGTCTTTTATTTTCTTTCCTTGGGGGTGGGGAAATGTTTGTTTTTAAGTTGTATTTAGCAATTATTTTCTAGTAATTATCTTTAACACATGAGAAATCAATAAGCATAAAACTATATTAGATTCTAGAAACAACTGCTTTGAATATCTGTAAGAGGTAATGTGAAACTAGATAAATTGTATATTATGTTCCACAGTGGGTCTTGATATTAGAGTTTGTGAATTCATTCACTCTGAACAAATGCTAAAAATGTATCATGGAGTGTAATTTGTCATGCTTATACTTGTTCGTCTTTATTTTAAAAATCAGTTGAAGAGATAACCTTGTTGCTGTGAACTCTAACATCATCTAACATTACTTTGCATTCCATATGAATGGATTCACTCTGCACTTATTCATAGTCGTAGTTCATTGTACGTTCAATATAAAGAGAAATGACAGGCGGAAGACAGATCCCTTGAAACTGTCAATGGTCACTAAGCATCTACATAAATAAAATAGATTGACATTCATCAGAAATAGAAGAGGCATAATTCCTGCATTCACATTTTGTATCTGAGTCAGAAGTGAGAGGGGAAAGGGGAAGAAGGGAGACTAAATGCATGTAGTCAGCAGTTGCAGCATTTATTGTCTCTGCTGCAATAAAATCCATATTTTATGTGGTGTTAAATTAATGCAGCACATTGCAAGTCTAAATGCTTGTCCCCAACAAGTAACAACTGATAGCACTGTTAAGTATGGGCAAAAGCAGTAGTCCGAAAGTGTTTTTATGTCGCTACAATAGAAACCTACCATCTCCTTATCATTAAAAAGAGGAGGGGGGGTCTACAGGTGCAATCAAAGAAAAACATCATTTTAAAACTGCCCTATTATCTTTGCTTCATAACACCCCCCACCCCAGAAATCTCTTTCCTATAATAGTGGTTCTTCATTCTAGTAAAAGCTTCTGTTATCTAAAACTGTACATCCATTACTCTCAGTTGTTCAGAGATGCATTATTTCTTCTTCTTTTTTCTTAAAGGATCGATATTAAAAATCATCTGTCCCTCCGATGCTGACAACTGTTATACTTCAATGCATATGTTAGTAGACTTTCTCCCTCCACACCATCCCCCTCTCTATCCTTCTTTAAAATGTGGCTACAAGAGCTTCTCTGTGGTGAATAACACTTGGCAAGAGTGTGCTCATTTTTTAGGTCTGGTATGGTGAAGATTTTTAATTAGTAGAACTTTCATGAAAACATTATGTCATTGACAAGAGCTCTAGGTTCATTTTTAGTTAAAGTGATGAAGAAAAAAGGAAGAGGTTGTATCATAGAGAGATAAGTAAATAAGTTGCATAGATCATCTACCTCGTCCCCATTCCCTGGGGTGTAGTAAATGAGGCACTTAAGTATTCAGTGTGTGATGCATAAGGAAATAGTAATTCATGGGGTGGGGGGAGGACACAAATATAAGCAGAATGTGTCTGTGTTTTAGGAACCTGTCAAATACAAATCCATTCTGATGATAAAAACATAAAGAAATGCTTCTTTCATTTGCTTTCACTTTTTTTCAGCTGTTATTAAAGTATGAGTCAATGTCTGTTTTCATGAAATCAGATACTTTTTTGGTCAAATACTTGCTGCTAACAAATGACTTTCCTGGTGAATGTATATATTCCCTGACCCCAATCAAAGAATAGAATTCCATACACTTATATGTCTTGCGGGGGGAAAAAGCCAGGAAAATAAGAAAGCAACATATAATGTGTATGGCATCCACATGCATATGTATGTTTGTGAGGTCAGTGGTTAAATTCCGTGGTACCTGATCAGTGGTTCAGGTGATATTCCTAGATGTTGATAAAAACTAGCTATTTGGTGATACAAGTACTAGACAGGTATTCAATTTAATATTACACTGTTAGATTTTTTACTACACTGAGATTTTCCTTAAAAAAGAAAAAAAAAAGGATAGAAAATTAATTTTCTATCTAGGGAGATATATATTTCTGGCACAGTATTAAGAAAGTAGTGTGATCTGAAAGAGGTATGATTTTTTTTTTTTCTTGTTGAAAAAGAGTATATTTGAAACTGAAAGGTTAATTCCCAAATATATGAACCCTGTTCAGACTCTAGGATTCATTTCATGATCTTCACTTAATTTCCCATATGAATAAATAACTGAGGCAGAATATATATTATCTAGGGGATTTGGGGACATATGACTTATTCCCTATGTTTCTTAACCTACTTTGCAGCGAGTGATAACACTGTGTCCTCCTGGAATATGTCATTTTTATACCAAATCATTCCGCTAGGCTGCAGCACAGGAACAGCCTTAACTCCAATGATGCTGATTCAGCAGCAAAGTGAGCCATGTTTTTGTTAAGTGTTATTAGCAGTAAGAGTGTTGCATAGTAAGCAATTAATACAAATCATGGATATAAACCCAGCTATCTCTAGTCTAGCCCTTGGGTTTTAAAAGTATCGGCCATACTGCATTGTTATTTTGACTACGCAAATTGCATTCTAATACTGTTACCACATTAGAAGTGTTTATAAAATACTGAAAAAAGAGTAACAAAGTATGAGCAGAGAAATACAAATATTATTTATACCAACCGTAAGTAATTTTATGCAGCTATTTGACCTCCAAACTTCAGGTCTATGTTTGAAAACTCTTCTTTGATTAACCTAAAATATTATCTGGTTAGGGTTTCCGAAAAGTCACTTTACTAACCATATTATATTTAGCAGTCATGTCTGAAATAGGATGAAGTTAAAAACCCAGTAGCAAGAATGGAGCCCTCATTCCTGTTAGGCTTATACTGAGCAATGGTGATATTGATGAAGCATTGTACTAAGTATATATGGTCCCTCTTACGAATATTTTGAAAAGAAAATCAGAGCCCAAGAAATATCATCATGAACACATATTTGAGAAATGAAAGCAAACATAGCAAAATATATTTTCCCTTTCTTGACACTTTGTTCAGACCAATGAGTTCACTGAGAAAATTTTCTTTTGTCATAATTAAAATAATTTGAAATATGCAGGTAGAAAGAGATGTCCTATATTTGAACATTTTAAAATCTGCCCTCTTTTTTTCTAGTTGAAGCATTTGGATTATGTCCACAGAGCACTAATATAACATTCCCTGCTTTTATCTCTAATAAGTCCAACACTCAAAATTACAGATCTTTTTCATGCATAAGAACGAGAAAATTTCAATCAACAAGGAGTGCCTGTTTTCTGAGATAACAATATCAGCTCAGGGTCACCTCTCTTCTCTTCTTCCTTTCTTGCTATACAGCAGCCTCGCTTCACTTGACATTTTAGTATGAGACGTGGAGCCCTTTCAAATTCAGTTGTGTTGTCTTTCGTAAGGATATCTAAAGCATGAGGTCATTTTCGCCTTTGCCATACCTCCTTTGTCACTGCTCACTTCAACTAACTCAAGAGGCAAACATTGTAAGAAAGCATCTATCACATTAAAGTTGTAGATTGCTGGGAATGCATTATCCTTAATGTTATGTTAACATTGATCGTTAAATAATCTGACAGTTTCATAAAAATGGTCTCAAAAAATAACTTTCACTTAACTCTTTACTATCAGTGCAACTTTTTGCAAAAAAAAAAAGTAACTTGATTTTTTAAAGAATAAAGATGCTTTGTTTTCAAAAATGTCTTTATATTTTTATCCCATTTCTCTCTTGCAGTGCATGTGATGGTCTATCCTCTATATTACTAAGAGACATTTGTTAAACATTACCACATTGGTGGTGGATTTAAAGAAAGGGGATACTAGAAATTGAGTAAGAGTGAATAAAATAAAATTACCTTTTACCCCATTTTAAGAAATCAAATGTAGCATTCCTTGAAAATAATGACTGTCTTTGGGAGTTGAAATGCCTTCATATAAAAATCCCTTGTAGTAGAGGGATGTAGTAGAGAGTTTGTCAGTGACATTATAAAGCACTAAGCCACGTGATCTCTGTATGCTCCCCCCTTCTTTTAGAAAGCAGCCTTTATTCTCCATACTCTACATGATGCACAAATATATAAGTTAAGTAACATTTTGACTTCAAGACAGAATTAAGCAATAGGCTATAAGGTATAATACAATGTTGCTTCACAACAAGGGATTCAGCGTTAAATGACATGTCTAAGCACTTCAGAGACCTGCTGATGCTCAGAAATTTTGCAGTGCACACACTCTCTCTCTCTCATCCCCCCTCCTCCCCTTTCCCCTTCTCTCTGTCCCTCTCCCTCCCTCCCTTGTCCCCTCCTTCATTTATGGCAATTACCAAGGTCCTTGAATGAGTGTTCCATGTGCTTTTAAAAAATACTACCTTATATGAAATAATATTTCTGTAAATCCTGTGATTTTATAGCCAGTAATATATCATTGTCACATTATATATTTGATTTATTACATTATTAGCATAAAGTGTTATATATAGCATATAGCATAAAGTGTATGACAGTTCAGTTGGCTGATTCATGTCCTTTAAAACGAAAGCAATTCTTTTAGATGTCCTAACACCTAGGCTTTTAAGAATTGAAATTGGCACCAATGTAGTTTACTGCACTAGCAAGCCAAGTATGGGAAATTCAGCATTTATTAATGAACTTCTCCAAAGATTCAGAATGTAGAATGCATAGACATTAGTTATTATATTCAGTACATCAGTTTATTGATTGGGAATCTTTGTTGATTTACTGTAACAGAAGATATTGAAATAGTTTGACAGTCTTGGTTTTAAAAATAAGTTAAACATAAATTGCACTTTCCAGGAAGCAGTCTTTCATTAGACATGTTGATTCTTCTTTGTTGCATGATACAAATATTGCCAATTTGTAATGTAAGAATGTAAACTGATATATAATGAGCAAGTGTCTATTGTAGATATTGTAAAGAACTATCATTGCTCCTTCTCATTTTCAGTAGAAAATTTGAGAAATGTAAACTGTAACCATAATCAAGTTAAGCAGAATGTATGGGAAATTAAAATAATCAATAAACTGAATAGAGTAAATGTTTTAACTTGGGTTATTCTGGTAATTCTCTGCAATGTTGATGCAGGACTTATAAATACAAGAATCAAAGTTGAAATTTGACATAGTTATATGAATAGATCAAAGGCAATCAATATATTTGCCTAGGTTATTGAGTAAATTTTTTGCATAATGCTAATATAAATTTTTAAAATGTGACTGATTCTCTTTTTGTATGTAACTCTACTCCCAATAAAACCAAGTTAAATCAACTCCATTTGAAAACCATGGTAACTTCTGGGATCTCTAAAAGTAATGCATGTTTCCATAATTCTTGAATCAGACTTTAAATTTAGATAAAGCACATATTTCTGGATAATTTAACTTACAAGCATTGGTTTTAAATTAATAGTGTTTCATTTAGGTAGATTTGAAAATATTTGTACTATCTGAGAGACTTTACTGATTTTGTGTTTACCATGTAAATCTAAATGTAAAATATATTTATTATTTTATTTAAAATATTTGCTTTAAATAAATTAAAATATTAAAATTTTACTACCTCTAACTCATTGGTTAAATCTATTGCTGATAAAATAAATAATATGAATTACATGTACTTTTAATACCAACAGTATAGTATTTATTTGCTTTATCAATTACATAAAGAAAAGGAAAGAAACCATTGGAATAAAATATGTCGACTTATTTAATCAAATAAACAAAAATTGAGTACACAATGACTAACAATTAGCCTACTCAAGTATAAAATTTTCTTCTTTTCTTTTCTTTTTTTTTTCTTTTTGGACTTCTTCCTAAATAATGGTAAGTTGGGGGTTATTCTTGCTCTGTAGTCTTGAGCAGTATTTTGTCATTAGAGTGACTTTTTGAAGTTTAGTCTCTGGAGAGAGAAAACCACTAACATGCACATTTATTCTGTCTACATCTAGCTTCCTAAATTTGAGTACAGTGCCCCCCCGCATCCACAGTTTTGCTTTCCACAGCTTCAGTTACCCACAGTCAACTGTCATCTAAAAGCAGATTATCCTCTGACATATCCTCACAAGGTCACTAGTAGCCTAATGCTATGACACAGTGCTGACGTCATTCACCACATGGGCATCTTACCACCTAGAAGAAGGATGAGTACAGATATTTTGAAAGGGAGAGAGGGAGAGACCACATTCATGTAACTTTTACTATAGTATATTGTTATAATTGTCCTATTTTATTATTCAGTGTTAATCTCTTACTGTGCCTATATAAATTGGAATTTATCACAAATATGTATGTATCAGAAAAAAACAGTATGTGTAGCGTTTGGTACCGTCTGCAGTTTCAGCCATCCACTGGGGGTCTTAGAAAGTTTTCCCAGCAGGTGAAGGGGGACTGTTGTAAAAGCCTTTGCCCATAATTAAAAACCTATGGAAAGTCTTATTTCTTGATCAATTCCTTCACCAAGGCTTCAGCTATTCTTTTGGTGATTTGTTCAACATTACATCTTAAATACAAGCATGTACCTCGACTTTTTCTTCGTGAGTGTGTGTGTGTGCGTAATATGTATACATATATTATGTGTGTATATGTATACGTATGTGTATGCATACATATATTACACACATATATGTACATATACATACACATATACACACATATATGTATGTACTATATATATATATTCCTTCTGAAATAAAGAGTGGAGATTTTCTATAGCATTTCTCTATGAAACAAAGGATGGGGTTTTTGGGTTTTTTTTCCTACTGACATAAAACTTTTTGGATGGATGCAAGTAAAAAAATGAGAACTCTCCATGTTGTCTAAGAATCTCTTCTGTTCTGGCTATTATGCCTTTTAAAATATATGCCCAAATTTTCTGCATTTAATATCTAGGTAATTCTACATTTTGAAAATTAATTTGTAAAAGTTCACTATCTTGGGAATAGACACAAATATTCTTTTCAATACTAAAAAATACTAAATACTAATACTAAAAAAATAAAGGCTGGGAAATGAATTAGCCCTAAAATCTAAGTTACAATGAAACATTTCTTCACTGAACTTTTTTTTTTTTTTTCCCCTAGAATTGGATTAGCATCAGGGCACCTGGGTGGCTCAGTCGTTAAGCGTCTGCCTTTGGCGCAGGTCATGATCCCAGAGTCCTGGGATCGAGCCCCACAACGGGCTCCTTGCTCAGCAGGAAGCCTGCTTCTCCCTCTCTCACTCCCCCTGCTTGTGTTCCCTCTCTCTCTGTCTCTCTCTGTCAAAAAATAAATAAAATCTTAAAAAAAGAGAAAAGAATTGGATTAGCGTCCATCAGAATATGAAATCTGAACAAAGTGGGGGGAAAACATGTTTTCTTTTTTAGGACAAAGCCATCTGATTGTTAGGTGTACAACCTCTACTGGGCGTCCAGCCCAGGGGAGATATGAATTTAGAGAAATGACAACCATAATCTTGACTTCAGATCAAAGACATCAGTTCACTTTATTTTATAGGTAGGGTCTGGATCAAACCCATTTCTGGGCAAGTCCAAGATTTAAAAAAAAAGTGTCTATGAGAAGAGCCTTGTCCTTTGTAGAAGCAAACTAAGATGTCCCATATAAACCATCATCCTCAAAAAATCCTTATGGGAATTATCAATTTTTAATAGTGGCAACAGGCTAAGCACTATGATAATGTAAAATTCACAATCATTAATTTAACTGTCTTTGGTCTTAGGCTATCATATTCTTTTGCATGTTATATTTTTCATTTTCATTTTACTTTATAAATTTAAATAATTTCCTAGAATCTAAACAATAACTTACTCAATTTTCCCTCAGCTTCTAATTGATTTTATTCATTTTGGAGGAAGTTTCTATGAGCCAGTCCCCTAGTGCCACATCCAGAGATATAAAGATTAACCCAATGCTAATTTTGTACTTGAGGAGAGGTGGTTCTAATGTAAGATATTCACAATAAATATTCACAATAAATATATTCACAGTAAATATTACATGAGTTATAATAGAAATATTAGGCAGTTGTCTTAAATGTTTCAATTTTCATAGAATAGCAGTGAATTAGGTACCAGATTGTCATTTAGGCAGTCACCCATTTCTCCACCTAACACAAAATCTTCAGTTTTAATTTTCTATTCTTTAAACTACTAAAGAAACCTCTCAGTATCTTGTTTAATTCATTCATTCTTTCATTCCTCCATTTGGCACATACACTTTAAGTGCCTACCATAAGCCAGACACCACAAGCATCCAGAGATACACACATGGAGAGAGAGAGAAAAACCAAACCAAACCAAACAAGACGTCTGCTACAGTGAGGCATGAGATGAATAATCGCATGATTTGTTATTATTGCCCAGTTTTGATTAGAAGGATGAGTACTACATACTTTTAAAATGAATGATATGGGGCTCCTATTTTTTGAAAAATTGTGTTCAAAACCACATGATATCTTTCAAGAAAATGTCAGAATGCATTAGATTAGTTTCAAGAAACATTTTTCTGTACCCTCAGATTCATTCAGCGGACTCCTGAAAGTGGATTCTGAATTGGTGCTTCAGTTAGGAGCCACCATCTTGGTTGGTGATCTATGTTATACTTCACGTTTACAGTAGCCAATTGTCATCTTGCATCAAGGACTCAAATTTGAGACTAATATGCCCAACCCAAACAAGAAGCCTAATTGAAAGGATATATCTGAAGATCAAGTAGACACCCAAATTCTGTTGCTAAAAATTGTTAACAGAAGCTCTCACATCCCCTCAAGTAATTAAAATATTCACTGCCAGGGAAGCCTTCGAGTTTGAAACTTGGTCACTCTGTGAAAAAGTTTTTCTGATATGATATTCTGTTTTTGTGAGGACACCTGATGAAGGTCATGTTTAATAGGGAGACCGCATAGTGATAAGGCTACATGCCAGAAGCACTGAGATTGTCTTTCTTGGAATAATAAGATTGGCAAGATTGCCTTTCCTAGAATTTCTTTGATGAATAAAAGCATGGACCGTGGCACCAAGCTGTCTGGCTACAAATCCTGTCCCTTACTATGTATTTAATATTTAATATTCCTGATAGGTTTTCATCTGTAAAATGAGGTGAATAATTGTACTTACATAATAGTCGATTGTTATGATTTTTAAAAATTATACATGTAAAATACAATCCCTGAAAATAGGTGTTCTAGTGCTACATATTATTGTGACCTATTATTTTTACTGGTATTCTTATTACTATATATAAATTCATGTGATCTATGCTTTTTTTTTGAAAAATTTTTTTAGAGATTTTATTTATTTGAGAGAGAGGAGACGGGGAGAGAGAGCAGGAATGAGGGTGGGAGGGGCAGAAGGAGAGGGAGAAGCAGACTCCCAGCTGAGCAGGGAGCCTGATGCGGGGCTCCATCCCAGGAGGACCCTGGGGTCACGACCTGAGCCAAAGGCAGACACTTAACGCACTGAGCCACCCAGGTGCTTCTAGTCTATGCTTTTTAAAATTAGTATCGAAAGCACTTATTTTAAAGCATAGCATACAATATGACTTGGGTTACCACTTTTTCAAAGTTCTTGAAAGTTTTAACTTACCTCATATAATAATAATTATGTGCTTGAGTTGAAATGAAAATCCTTGGTGTTTTAAATCAGATTCTGCCACTAATTCTACTGATAACATCATAAACTCTTTATTCCAATTTTTTTTTTTTGTTTGTGAAATGGAAGCTGTTAGGTTCATTCCCTAATGATTGTGAAAATGTTGGTTGCATAAAGAGATAAGGTAACCTGAAAACTTAAATTACATTCTCAGAATCACATATAGTAATTGCATGGACTAGGGAATTAATGGATATGAATTTTGAAAATGGTGTTAAGGACCCAAAAAGGGGACAGAGGAGGGAGAAAGCATTAGAAAGATAAAGACTTACAGTTATGAGTTCCATAAGCCACATAAACTCATTCAGGTGAAACAACCATTTCTGAATACACTGCAGTAATAGTTCTTTTCACAGATTCTCCTTCTTGGGGTCAGAGTAATGAGAATTAGAACAAGAATGATGAACAGAAGCAGTGCATTACAGAAATAATCCCATTAAAGTTTGGATACCCATAGATCTCAAGAGTAATTCTGCAGTCTATATTACAAGCTGAAAGGTCAGTGGACTACCGCTTTCTTAGATGAGGTTCCAGAAACTGTCTGATGAAAACATAGAGTCTGCAGCAAAACGTGAAAATTTTAACAGGTTTTATTTAGATAATTCTTTCTTTTCATCCTTCATATTTAAGGTGATATGAAAATCAACTTAAAATCACTTTTTTTTTCTTCCTGTCTTGGGGCTCTATATGGTAATTTAAAAAGCATCTGAAATGAATTTTATGGATTACAAAAATAAACCAGAACATTAAGGTCATAAAATATATATTTCTGTGAGTCCACAAATATCTTCCATTTTAAAACTTCATTTTTAAAATCTAACATTATATCACAGTTTTCATTTTTTTAAGGTTTCTTTATAACCTGGGACTAATTAATATACTTATTTTAGAAGTTTACATGTTGAAAAAATATACTTAGTACTTTATTATCCAACCACATATGAAGGAGAGGTGAGTCATCATAGAGACTATAAAACCTAGCCAACAGATGTAATTTTCTGAACATGATAATCTTCATTTTTTGTCATAGCTATAGATTTATATTTATTATATATTTATTTTACTTATTTAATCAAATTCACTGTCTTCTTATGTCATCATTATTAAATGCTGTGATTATTTAATAGCATTCATTTTTTTCCCCTGACTTCATTATATTTGGCTAAGTGATTTAATTTTATGGCTGATTAAGATGTCTAACTTAAAATATGTTAATGTTATACATTTTAGTTTACTAGATTTTCTCAAAGTATGTACTTTTAGAATTAAGCCTTCCAAAGATTAAAAATGAGACCAGCTTCCTCTTCAATTTTAAAATTCTTTATGCTAGAGAAAAATTCATTAACTTGCAGGTATTTTCATTCAGTTGGAAATCAAGTGAAAATCAAATTGTACAAAATTAGATGAGACATTAATTATAAAACCCAAACAAAAGGGATGTTGTCGAATAATTAACTATGCAGGCTAAATAATCATTTCCCTTCAAAATCCTTCAAATTCTTCAAGGTTTTCAACAATCTGATGTGTTGTTTTGAATAGCTACATTTTAAAATACTATAAATTATACTTCAAAAATTAATTAGACAGTTGAAATGAGTTTATATTTCTGAAGTATTGTCCCATTTATAGGGTAAATTATTGCTGATATTTCCGGTAAAATTCTATTCACCGCTCAAGAGGTAAAATAATATACTTAGGTCTTTGGAGACACCTTGTGGCCATATCATAGTATTTTAAGGAATGCTCTGGTTTCAGATTCTTTTCCAACTAAACATTGCCTTGGAAACGTTGAAACTGATGTGAACCTAAAGGTTATGACCTAGCATTAAAAATGGATCCTTTTAGATGAATCCAACTTAGTTTTTACATGTACATGTGAGGTTATAAAGATATTGTTTTGTAAAAATCCAAACAAGATATTTTAAACGACATTTTTGAAGCAAGATATACTTTTTAACCTAAAATATATGCTGTTGTGTAGCTGCAGATCTACTCGAATGACTCCTTAAATGTTTAACTTTCTCAAGCAAAATTTCTTCCAACATCTTCTGGTGTGCAGCATAAAGAAATCAGAGACTGCATTATTGCAAAACTTAAATGTAAATATGCAGACTGCATGAAAAGCAAACATGATTGCTACTGAATGTGCTTTTCAATTGAGCTCATTGGAAGTTTAGGGAGACAAATTTGTTTGCTTTCATTTTCCTTAAATACTAGAATAATTTGTACTTTGTGTGTCATAATGTAACCTCCAAACGTCAATCCTTTTTTACTTTTTTTTTTTTATAACCTAATAACAAACTTGGATGAGAGCACGACCCATAGTTACTGTTTCTCTTATTTACAAGGTAATACCTACACTTAAAAACAGAACAATACAATTATTTTCCAGAAACTAGAAATAAGCACTTCTAGATTTTTAAATCTGGAACGGTCATCACTTACACGGTCTTACTCCTCATTGTTTACTTTATTCTCTACAGGTAAAAATAAAGAAATTTGATTAGAATAAATTTTCTTCACACATTGCCTATAGCAAAATATGAGAAAAAAAATTTTCCTTTGATTTATTTCTATGTTTAGAACTATATCTATAGTTACCTCTATTTCTCTATTTATCTGTCTCTCTGGGCACATTTATGTTACCATCCTGAAGTAACAGTGTTCATCATCATCATCTTCATCGTCATCATCATCATCATCATCACCACCTGACTAAGACTTCAATTCCAAGACTGGTTGTGGGATAGCATATTCACATTTACAGCCCACAGTGTGAACAGTTCCTGAATTGTCTGTCTTTGGGTCACCGGGATGATTAACTTTAATTAAAAGAATAGAGCTCAATGAGAACTGAAGACAAACTCATAAAATTACAAAAAAAAATCTTATGACGGTTATCTCTATGTTACATCTTTTTTTTTTTTAAGATTTTATTTATTTATTTGACAGAGAGAGATAGCGAAAGCAGGAGCACAAGCAGGGGAGTGGGAGAGGGAGAAGCAGGCTTCCCGCCGAGCAGGGTGCCCGATGCGGGGCTCGATCCTGGGACCCTGGGATCATGACCTGAGCCGAAGGCAGACGCTTAACGACTGAGGCACCCAGGCGCCCCTCTATGTTACATCTTAAAGCCATAAGGTGTCCATCTTTATAGAGCAAATCATTTTCTCTCTCTATTTTGAACATGCCAGTTTGCCTCTTAATGTAAATCAAGTGGTCAGGGCATGTCATTTCTCATGTACAACCCAATAATCTGACTGAAAACAAAGATTACTTTGCTTCCCATTAAGCTATATTCCCTCTGTCAACAAAAGTGCTTCTATTCTAAGAGATATTACTATTGATTTGCTTTTATTCCTAAAAGACTGCTAGGGTTTGTTTTTTTTTCTGTGCAATGCCGCACACTGTGTTATTTCAGATAAACATATGAAGTATTTATTCCAACTCCAAAAGGGAGACAGAAATTGAAATGTTGTGTTTAAGAGTTTAGAAATGTTTAAAATTTAAGTTAAAACTTTTGATCGTGTCATATTCACATTTAGTGCTCTTGATTTGGGCAAAGTTTTTTTTGCAGAATGGATAGTAAATGGATAATCATAAATATGGAGAGAGACTTATAAAAACACCTGCCCTGGTGGTAAAAACCAAGAAACAACCCAAACCACTTTGAGTTAAAAATTTCTAGTTCCTTCTTAATTTTATTTTATTTATTTTATTTTTTTTTAAGATTTTATTTATTTATTTGACAGACACAGCGAGAGAGGGAACACAAGCAGGGGGAGTGGGAGAGAGAGAAGCAGGCTTCCCGCTGAGCAGGGAGCATGTTGTGAGGCTCGATCCCAGGACCCTGGGATCATGACCTGAGCCGAAGGCAGACGCTTAACGACTGAGCCACCCAGGCGCCCTCCTTCTTAACTTTAGTGTAAAACATAGCATACCTACTTACCCTAGATAATTTAGCCTCAAGTGATAAGAGAGATGTCCATCATTAACCATTGTTCCTAAGACCATATTGAAACATTTTATCATTTTTACTTAGGGCTAAAAATAATTGTAAATCTTAACTCTCCCCGCAGTATGATTATTTGATTAATCTTTTTAATTCTAACTCTATAAAAATTATAAAATTGATCCTTTTTCTGATTCCAAATCAATGCTACAGAAGAGGTTCAAATTACATCTTTCCTTCTCAGTTCAACCATGTATTTTTTAGAGCTTTTAATATGTTTTATGGAGTTTGCTAGGAACTTGGGAAACAGTTATGGATAATTTGGTCCTTTCCTCAATGAGATGAAATTATAGTAGAAGAAAGCAATATTTAAAGTTAAATACAGGGGTGACTGGGTGATGCTTTTGGTTAAGCATCACACTCTTCATTCCAGCTCAGGTTGTGATCTCAGGGTCCTGAGATAGAGCCCTCATGTTGGGTTCTGCACTCAGGGTGGAGTCTGCTTAAGACTCTCTCTCCGGGGCACGTGGGTGGCTCAGTTGGTTAAGCGACTGGGATCGAGTCCCACATCAGGCAATTTAATCATAGAGGAGATGAAGGGGAACTTGAAAGGTGTTATTTCATTAATATCATTCATTATTTAATTGGTTATTAAAGGTGAAACTAATGAAATAAGAGACATGAGTATGTGTAGATCCAAACGTCCTACGTGATTTCTCTCTCCCTGTTCTAATCGTTCTTAAAATATATTTTTCTTCATTTTTCTTATAATTATTCAGTTACTATTACTGATTTTTCATTATGAAGAAGGCAATAAATTGGGTACCAAGATGTGATGGAAAATAAGTAATATTCAAACTTTCTAACTCAAATGCCTTCTGGAGGCAACTTTAACAAATATGTATTTAAAGAAAGAAAAAATATTATTGATTCTATAGAAAACCATTTACCAACTGTAAGGACATTGAAGTCTAGCTCAAGACAAAAGCTGTTAGAGGCCCTGGCAGTCTGTCTGTCCATCCTTCCCTCCCTCTGTCCAGGACCCCTGGCCCAGTAGCACAAACAGGAGGCTGGGGTCCGGGAGGGTCCACGCTCCCCTAGGGCCTCTCCTCCCTCTCTCTCTCTCTCCTAACTTCTCTGCGTCTCTCGAAGGATGTGCCTTGCTTGCTGCTGGGCTGTGTCCTCCACACCGCGGAGCTAGTGGGGAGGGCTCCCTGCTCTCCCAGGGTGCTGGTGGGAGGTGCGCCTGGGCTTTGGGGGAGCTGTGCGTGCAACGTGGGCACACCAGTGGGGTGACGGCGGTGGGTGCAGGGCGTGCATGCCAGGCTGCGTGTGGCCCGTGTGAGGGGGTGCCTGACCCTCCCTCCCCAGGGCCCTCCCCCATCCAAGTTCTCGCGGCCGCTTTTTTTTTTTTTTTTAAAGATTTTATTTATTTATTTGACAGAGAGATAGCGAGAGCAGGAACACAAGCAGGGGGAGCGGGAGAGGGAGAAGCAGGCTTCCCACTGAGCAGGGAGCCCGATGCGGGGCTCGATCCCAGGACCCTGGGATCGTGACCTGAGCCGAAGGCAGACGCCCAACGACTGAGCCACCCAGGCGCCCCACTGCAGACGCTTCTGCTCATGGTCCCAGGCCTGTGTTGTGTGGTCCTTCTTGCCCTCTCTCTCTCCTCTCTCTCCCCTCTTTCCAAAAAGTACTGACTGGCCTCTTCTATTGTGTTTGCTGATCCACGTGTGTTGGGCACAACTTTGACATTTCTTAAAAAAAAAAAAAAAAAAAAATTCCAGGAGACAATCAAAACAGAAATCACAATATAGTCTGATAATTGCAAGGAACAGTATCAGCACAGGGTACCATGAAGTTAAAGAGGAGGGCATAAATGTTAGATTCTAAGAAAGACTTCCTTCAGAGATGAGGTTAAAGCTAAACCCATAAAGCTGTGTCACTCATTAGCTTAAAAATTTTCCTGTACATTTCCATTTTGACAGACACTACCATGGAGTAGTAAATTATTCTCACTTCAGAGTTGAGAGTTCTCACTACTTAGTTTTACCTCTGCCACCAAGGAGCATGGAAATCTTGGCCAACGTATTTAATCTAGCTAAGGCTCAGTTTCCTTGTCTAGAAGATGGAATAATGATGGCTACTTCTTACACCTGCTAAAAGGATATGAAGCTGAACTTGTAAAACACTGAGAGATTTGTTTTGCAATTATAAATTCCTAGTAAATATCACCAACATTATTACTGCATGCAGGGTGAAATCCAAATTCTTTAACCTAATCTGATCTATTTCACTCTTCTTTTAAATCACTGTAGGTCCTTTTGCATGCCCCACCCTGCCCCCACCTAATAACTTGTCTCATCAGTACAGACAAATTGACCAACTCTCAGTTCTAGAATTCTCCTTGTCCTATATATTATTTAATTATCATTAGTTTCCATCACTCTGACTTCATTTATATTGATCACTCTGCCTCAAGGTTCTGCTTACTAAAACTCTTACCATTTAGGTAGATAGGCTTCAAATGTTACTTTTTTCTTGAGAGGCTCTTTGAATTCTCCTGCGAGAAAGTCTCTCTAGCTTTAGAAAAATCTTAAGTCTTGGGGCGCCTGGGTGGCTCAGTTGGTTAAGCGACTGCCTTCGGCTCAGGTCATGATCCTGGAGTCCCGGGATCGAGTCCCGCATCGGGCTCCCTGCTCAGCAGGGAGTCTGCTTCTCCCTCTGACCCTCTCCCCTCTCATGCTCTCTCTCTCTCAAATAAATAAATAAATAAAATCTTAAAAAAAAAAAAAAAGAAAAATCTTAAGTCTTCATTTACACTTCTTTTTTAGCATGGGTCATCATCTGTCGAGTTATTTTTTATTTTTTTTTTTTGTATATGCCTTCTTTCTTTTTTTATATATTATTACTTAAAACCGGGATCATTTTGATTTTTATCTACAACACCAACACTCAGCTCAATAACTCCCACATAGTAGCAAATGTGTGATAAGGAAATTCATGCATCAGATAAGTAGAACATATATTACAGATCATAATTTAAAGATCAGTGTACTACCATAGAGTAACTGAAAGACTAATTCATTGAAGATACAAAAGGTGTTTTCCTTTCCAGTGGATAATATTCACTATCTCTTCTTTTTTTTTTTTAAGATTTTATTTATTTATTTGAGAGAGAGAATGAGAGAGAGAGAGAGAGCACACGAAAGGGGGGGGGGGTCAGAGGGAGAAGCAGACTCCCTGCCGAGCAGGGAGCCCGATGCGGGACTCGATCCAGGGACTCCAGGATCATGACCTGAGCCGAAGGCAGTCGCTTAACCAACTGAGCCACCCAGGCGCCCCCACTATCTCTTCTTTAACCAAAGGCAGTTTTCTCTTTTAGAAGCACAAACTCTAAAGCAGTTTTTTTCTCAAATTGATTGATTATCTTATTCACTTAATATGCAAAACTGACCCCATCCCAGACCTACTGCATTGGAATTTTTGGACTTATGGTATGGCCTTTCATATTTTAAAATTCTTGCTGGATGATTTGAGCGTGCACACCAGATAAATAATTGTAACTAGAAAACACTGTGTTATTTTTATGTCTGAGCCTATAGACGGATGACAAAATTAAAAGGGAAAGTTTCATAAATACTTTGAAAATAACAAGTATTTTTTTTTCTTGAAACTAACCACATTGAAGGGGATATTACTCATTTTGAAATATACACATTTTTATTTGATTATTTTTAATTGATTATTGCTTTATAGCCATTTATTGTTTTAAGCACCTATACTGAGATAAATATAATAGAAAAAGTAAGAGACATAGTATGTTATTTAGAAACAAAGTAGCACAGGCAATACTTGGTGGTATATAATTAAGCACTAAAATGACTCTAAATCGCTAAGTATTAGGAATCATTACTATAATTTCGAAAGTTGAAGTAATGGGGGAGATAGATTTGTTATTTGACCTCTGCCTGGAGGATGTATAGAATGTATGCAAAAGGCAGTCATTTCACAATTTTTATCACTGTGAACTAAAAACAGGACTGAATATGGAAAATTGGTTGGTTGCTAAGGAACAAAGCTGGGTTTATGCTGAGAATACTGTATGTATGAAGAAACTTGCAAACAAGGGGTTCAGACATGATTAAAAAGTTCACAAAAGATGTACTATTTTAAATCTCTTTTAAGAAAGGTGTTGTTTTATCCCGAATTCATTAGGACAAATAAGGTTGAAAAAATAATCAACCATTATTCTTGGCATTTTAAATGACTCAAATGGTGGTGTTAATATCAACTGAGTGCTTCAAAGTCAACCAGCAAACGTGCCGATGGAATTATGCTAATAAATAGTATGTCTTGATCTATCTTCCCATTCTCCATCACTAGCAGTTTTCTTGTATGTGCTCTCGAACACATGTATGCTCTGAGTCACGACGTGATGTCTGAGATTTTCCTCCACTCCATACATGGTTCCTTATGGCTTGGTCGCTGTTTAGCACATTCTACCACTAATAGAAGTATAATTTTCTCTAGTCTATGTGTGCTGATGGGATCTGGTGTTCCAAAGCTATTAAAACTAGTGATAGTGACAGTAATGAGTTAGCATCTTTGATGTGTCAGATAGCTTCTGACAATCAATTAAAAAATAAGTAAAAATGTGTATATTTCAAAATGAGTAATATCCCCAGCTTGCATTCCCACCAACAGTGTAGGAGGGTTCCCCTTTCTCCGCATCCCCGCCAACATCTGTCATTTCCTGACTTGTTAATTTTAGCCATTCTGACTGGTGTGAGGTGGTATCTCATTGAGGTTTTGATTTGGATTTCCCTGATGCCAAGCAATGTTGAGCATTTTTTCATGTGTCTGTTGGCTGTTTGGATGTCTTCTTTGGAAAAATGTCTGTTCATGTCTTCTGCCCATTTCTTGATTGGATTCTTTGTTCTTTGGGTGTTGAGTTTGATGAGTTCTTTATACATTTTGGATACTAGCCCTTTATCTGATATGTCATTTGCAAATATCTTCTCCCATTCTGTCGGTTGTCTTTTGGTTTTGTTGACTGTTTCCTTTGCTTTGCAAAAGCTTTTAATCTTTTTTTTTTTTTAAAGATTTTATTTATTTATTTGACAGAGAGAGAGATAGTGAGAGAGGGAACACAAGCAGGGGGAGTGGGAGAGGGAGAAGCAGGCCTCCCGCGGAGCAGGGAGCCTGATGCGGGGCTCGATCCCAGAACCCTGGGATCATGACCTGAGGCGAAGGCAGACGCTTAACGACTGAGCCACCCAGGCACCCCAACAAAGGCTTTTAATCTTGATGAAGTCCCAATAGTTCATTTTTGCCCTTGCTTCCCTTGCCTTTGGCGATGTTTCTAGGAAGAAGTTGCTGCGGCTGAGGTCGAAGAGGTTGCTGCCTGTATTCTCCTTTAGGATTTTGATGGACTCCTGTCTCACATTGAGGTCTTTCAACCATTTGGAGTCTATTTTTGTGTGTGGTGTAAGGAAATGGTCCAGTTTCATTCTTCTGCATGTGGCTATCCAATTTTCCCAACACCATTTGTTGAAGAGACTGTCTTTTTCCCTTTGGACATTCTTTCCTGCTTTGTCAAAGATTAGTTGACCATAGAGTTGAGGGTCCATTTCTGGGCTCTCTATTCTGTTGCATTGATCTAGGTGTCTGTTTTTGTGCCAGTACCATACTGTCTTGATGATGACAGCTTTGTAATAGAGCTGGAAGTCCGGAATTGTGATGCCGCCAGCTTTGCTTTTCTTTTTCAACATTCCTCTGGCTATGCAGAAAACAGTATGGAGGTTCCTCAAAAAGTTGAAAATAGAGCTACCCTACGATGCAGCAATTGCACTGCTGGGTATTTACCCCAAAGATACAAAAGTAGGGATCTGAAGGGGTACGTGCACCCCGATGTTTATGGCAGCCATGTCCACAATAGCCAAACTGTGGAAAGAGCCAAGATGTCCATCGACAGATGAATGGATAAAGAAGATGTGGTATATATATACAATGGAATATTATGCAGCCATCAAAAGGAATGAGATCCTGCCATTTGCAACGACGTGGATGGAACTGGAGGGTATCATGCTGAGCGAAATAAGTCAAACAGAGAAAGACATGTATCATATGACCTCACTGATACGAGGAATCCTTAATCTCAGGAAACAAACTGAGGATTGCTGGAGTGGGGAGTGGGGTGGGAGGGATGGGGTGACTGGGTGATAGACACTGGGGAGGGTATGTGCTCTGGTAAGCACTGTGAATTGTGCGAGACTGTTGAATCTCAGATCTGTACCTCTGAAACAAATAATGCAATATATGTTAAGAGAAAAAAAAAAAAGGTAGCAGGAGGGGAAGAATGAAGGGGGGGAAATAGGTGGGGGAGACGAACCATGAGAGAGGATGGACTCTGAAAAACAAACTGAGGGTTCTAGAGGGGAGGGAGGTGGGAGGTTGGGTTAGCCTGGTGATGGGTATTGAGGAGGGCACGTTCTGCATGGAGCACTGGGTGTTATGCACAAACAATGAATCATGGAACACTACATCAAAAACTAATGATGTAATGTATGGGGATTAACATAACAATAAAAAATTAAAAAAATGAGTAATATCCCCTTCAATGTAGTTAGTTTCATGAAAAAAATGCTTGTTATTTTCAAAGTATTTATGAAACTTTCCCTTTTAATTCTGTCATCCGTTTATAGGCTCAGACATAAAAATATCACAGTAATTTCTAGTTACAATTATTTATCCGGTGTGCACGTTCAAATCATCCAGCAAGAATTTTAAAATATGAAAGACCATACCCTAAGTCCAAAATTCTGCTTCAGTTGAGGCCCATTTGTGTGTATGTGTGTGTAAGAAAACAACTTGTTCTTAATCTCATAGCCGGTTATTGGCAAAATCCAAAGTAGAATTTACGTCTTAAAATTCCCAACCCTGTGTTATTTGTACCGTGCTATAAAAGTGGTAAAGGTTTTCCTCACTATAAAATGGAAACTCAGACAAAATCAATTTCATGTGCTTATTTATTTATTTATTTTAATTTTTATTCTTATGTTAATTCCCATACATTACATCATTAGTTTTAAGATTTTTTTTTTACATCATTAGTTTTAGATGAAGTGTTCCATGATTCATTGTTTGCGCATAACACCCAGTGCTCCATGCAGAATGTGCCCACCTCAATACCCATCACCAGGCTAACCCATCCTCCCACCCCCCTCCCCTCTAGAACCCTCAGTTTGTTTTTCAGAGTCCATCGTCTCTCATGGTTCGTCTCCCGCTCTGATTTCCCCTGAGGTAATACATGTAATATGCTAGTGTTAATGGCACACACTACATATTCTTCATCTAATAATTAAAGCTATCATTGTGCTTTCACTAACACTGATTATTTGTAGGAGATGCTAGATCTGTTATTAGAAAGTTTTAAAGCAAATGACTGAATATTAATAATCCTCATAATAATTATAGCTCTCATTTATTGAGAATTTTCTAAGTGCCAGACATTGTTCACAGTGATTTACATCTGGGATGTTTCTTTTTTTTTTTTTTTTTTTAAGATTTTATTTATTTATTTGAGAGAGAGAATGAGAGACAGAGAGCATGAGAGGGAAGCTGGTCAGAGGGAGAAGCAGACTCCCCCCGAGCAGGGAGCCCGATGCGGGACTCGATCCTGGGACTCCAGGATCATGACCTGAACCGAAGGCAGTTGCTTAAACAACTGAGCCACCCAGGCGCCCTAGGATGTTTCTTAATCATCATTAAAGAGATGAAAATATTATCTTCATTTTTCAAATGGGAGATGACTTTCACAAATCCCAGAGCTGGTAGGTGATAGAGCCAGAATGCAAACGAATAATATGATCTCTGCCCCTCTATTCTCTTTTTTTTTGTTACCCAGAATTTTATTTTTTCCAGTTTTTATTGTTATGTTAATCAGCATACATTATATCATTAGTTTTTGATGTAGTGTTCCATGATTCATGGTTTGCGTATAACACCCAGTGCTCCATTCAGTACGTGTCCTCTTTAATACCCATCACCAGGCTAACCCATCCTCCCACTCCCCTCCCCTCTAGAACCCTCAGTTTGTTTTTCAGAGTCCATAGTCTCTCATGGTTCATCTCCCCCTCTGATTTTCCCCTTTCATTCTTCCCCTCCTTCTACCTCCTCCTCCTCCTCCTCCTTCTACCTCCTCCTCCTCCTCCTCCTCCTCCTCCTCCTCCTCCTCCTCCTTCTACCTCCTCCTCCTCCTTCTCCTCCTCCTCCTCCTCCTCCTCCTCCTCCTCCTCCTCCTCCTCCTCCTCCTCCTCCTCCTCCTCCTCCTCCTTCTTCTTCTTCTTCTTCTTCTTCTTCTTCTTCTTCTTCTTCTTCTTCTTCTTCTTCTTTTAACATATAATGTATTATTTGCTTCAGAGGTACAGATCTGTGATTCAACAGTCTTGCACAATTCACAGTGCTCACCATAGCACATACCCTCCCCAATGTTTATCACCCAGCCACCCCATCCCTCCCACCCCCTCTATTCTTACCATCTACCTCATGTTCACATGTATGCACAGCTGACAGAGAAAATGTATGATCTATTTTTTTCTACTCCTGTTTTCTTTTTTGTAAAAGTTCTATTTATCCATGACTATTTTTATTTTCTTTTTCAATGAGAGAAAATAGGCCTAAAAATAAGTGCGGTTTAACATATAAAAGTACAACAAATGTGCCATATTTTCAGCACTGCTTTATTAGAATATACAATTGAGTTATCAAAATTTATGAGTGATGAAGAGAAGGAAACGTAGGTAGGAAAAGTTTTGCCAAAACATCCAACCTAAAAAGTAGCCATAAATTTCTCATTGATGTCATACCATGCTCCTAACATACTATGGTAGTTTATTCTTTTTAGTGCCTCTGAATGGAGAAATAAGGCCCATACTGATGTTTTAGAACATATGTAGAATATTTTTGAAGTAGAGAGAAAAATAGCCACAATTGTTGCCTCTAGGTATGGGGTAAGGGATTCATGTGTCTACAGTTAGAGAACCATCTTAATTGTACATTGTACATTAATTAATACATTGTACATTGTTTTATTAGAAAGTGTTATGAATATGAGTTAATTTTCAAAATAATATTTAATTAAAAAAAAACTTGTCAATCATCATGAAGCTTATTGAGCATAAGAGGAATGAAAGATTCCAAACTCTTAAACTCATCTTCATAACATAAATTGACTCACTCATTGTCTCTTAACATAAAGAAAAAAAGCCCTGGTGAGTGAATGTACATACAAACACTACTTACTGAGCTTTAGTAAATTGAAGAGTTATCACCAGGAAAACACTCAGTAATGTTGTTTTTCCCCATGTGGTTCTAACCATAAGAGGAATTTTATATTTTTATAAAGATTAATCATTAGAAAACCATGTTGAGATTCTGACATAAACCAATGTTTCTCAAACCTGATTCAGGTTACATGAGTTTTGAAAACTGTGAGCTTTCATATGATACTATGGATATATTTAATATAATCATATGTTGAAGGTGAATAACTATCTTGTAACAAATTACTCTTATGTTATTCCAGGCCCCACTTCTCCATTGTGCTCATCGTCACTTTCATGCTTATTTTAAGTTTCTGAGAAAAGAATAGAGGTGGAAATATTAAATCTTATGGGCTTTGCCAAGTGAGCTGTAAATGCTATTGTGATGAATTATATGAATTATTTGAAAGTTTTGCCACAATAGAGAAAAGTGAACCAAGAATTTACTTTGTTCTATATGTTCTATCTCTGAACAATTTCTGTTTTAATAATCAGTGCCATATTCATACTCAACCAATTAGGTATTGTGAACCAAAATAATCTGTTCCATAAGATTGATATTAATTTGAATGCTATTAATTCTGCCATTTTGCTCGCAATTACTACTTTTTGTGTTGTATTATAAGTACAAATGTTTGTCATTTTACCAAAAAAGCTCTCTTGTTTAGTTTATACACGTTCCAGTAGTTCCAGTAACATTATCTACAAGTCATTTACATTGGTGTAGCAGCAGGAATTATGATAAGAGAAACACAATTCAACGTAAAAGCCCATGATAAATCCAGAATTATCTCTTGATATTTAGTGTCTGCAAATCACCATTACTGAGTGAGAGTAATATATAATGGTGGTTTTTTTTTTTTTTCTGCAGCCAAGATTAACATTTTAAAATGTGATAGACCTCATGGTATTAGAGAAGTTTATAAATTTCTGACACCAAGAGACTAAAATGTTTCAAAATAGAGCCTTCCGTGTACCAAAATCTGGTAGAAAGTACGTGTTTCTAATAAAACAACGTACAATGTATTAATTAATGTACAATGTACAATTAAGATGGTTCTCTAACTGTAGACACATGAATCCCTTACCCCATACCTAGAGGCAACAACTGTGGCTATTTTTCTCTCTACTTCAAAAATATTCTACATATGTTCTAAAACATCAACATGAGCCTTATTTCTCCATTCAGAGGCACTAAAAAGGATAAACTACCATAGTGCATATCTGGTAGAAAAGTAGCCTTTGATATGTTTTAATGTTTGTGGGTATAGGAATATATGTGTGTATATATTCCAGACCAGACAGATCTTGCTGCTACAGGTAAAGACTTAATCCAAACATTTGAAGAGAATGCACCCTCAGAGAGAGTTGAGTATATCTAATCACATTTTTATAATGGTCACTTGGAAATTTTATCCTGACTATAAGAAATTAATTCAGTCAACAATTAGCTATTGATGTGTAAGACTGATGAAAATCAGACCTGTACCTCTGAAACAAATAATATATGTTAAAAAAAAAAAAAAGAAGATAGTAGGAAGGGAAAAATGAAATGGGGGGTGGATCGGAGGGGGAGACGAACCATGAGAGACTATGGACCCTGAGAAACAAACTGAGGGGAGGGGGTGGGCGGATGGGTTAGTCCGGTGATGGGTATTAAAGAGGGCACGTACTGCATGGAGCACTGGGTGTTATATGTAAACAATGAATCATGGAACACTACATCAAAAACTAATAATGTAATGTATGGTGACTAACATAATGTAACATAACATAATAAAATTAATTTAAAAATTTTAAAAATTAAATTAAAAAAAACAATAAGCTATTGAGTAGTTATGTGTAGACAACTGCACCACATCGACTCTTGCTATTTAGCCCAAGTTATCAAGACACCTGGTTCCTTAATTTCAGTGTAAAAATGTTCAAGCTTGATCACTTCAAATATAACTAAAGAGCAAGAAGAGCCCTGTACTTTGACAAAGATAAAAGCAGTTTTAATGGTATATTGGGCCACTTCCCTTAGTCTATGATTGATTTATTGTATGTTTTTTATCTAAACCTTTTATGAACCTATTGTATTTTCAGCCTGTGTTACTTCCATAAGCACTCTATCTAATAAATAAAGTAGTATGGCACTTCCCATTATTTGTCCTAAATTTATCTCTTTTAAACTTCAAAAGATGCCCTTAGACCTTGTATAATTGAAGTTTGTGGATAGCTTGGCTTTCACACTATCAACCTCCTTCATGATTTAATAGATGTCAGAGTATCCAGATTGAAGATTCTAATCTTTAAGGTCTTCCTATACAAAGTCGCTCCCTTTCTTTAACAATAGTTTCATTGTCTTTCTGTAAGAATTTTCTAGCTTTACTACATTTCTTGGAGGCAATGTAGTCAGCATTGCGTGAGAACATTCAGGCAAGTGGGCCATAGAAGTTCATAATAAAAAGAGTGAGCATTTCAGAATATGAGTTCCTGTCTTGCCCTTTCCACCAACCAAGGGATCTTTAACACATGCCTTTATACCTATTGGGTTTATTTTGCTTTCACCAAAAATTGGAAATTTAGAAGAGTTGACTTCTAATTTCCTTTCTAAATTTAGAATCTCAAAAATGAAATTATAAAATTATTAAAAAATACTTTTGGATATGGTTGAGGTAGGAAATACAAATGAAATGATTTAGATCTCACCTTTGTGTGGTGATTAATAAAGAATTAGCCTCATAATTTTATATACTGACATAGAAACCTCATACCTCCATGACCATCATTCCTGGTCTCATGTCATCTCATTATAGCTTTCTTTAAATGTCTCAGAAAGAATGTTTTCCTCCCTCTTTGTTTATGTTTTTTACCCACAATTTGATTAAATAATTTTCAGCAATTTTGGCAACTTTGTATTGATTCATTTATATATTGATTGAGCAGTAGGACAAAAATCCATATGTAAAAATCTATGACCTCATGGAATTCACATTCAAGGGTGGGGATCACACTATAAAAATCTAACAAAAATATTTAATATGCTGATGGTGATAAGTGCTACAGAGGAAACAGTGCAGAGGAGGGGTGTTATTGGTCTAAAAGTGGGTCCTTCCTCACCATAGGATGGCGCTTCTTTGATGGCTGGATTTTTGTCCCTACTATACCTTGGAGCACCTAGTGAGCTCTCTAAAAAACAGTTGCTGTGTGGGTATCTGGCTATGTCCTGTTTTTTTCTTCAACTTGCTGTTATACTGTGATGGTGAAGAAATGTTATAGAAATGTATTTCATAGGGGGGAAAAAGAGAACTCTCATTTCTCACTAGATAAGGTACAGTTCCGAAAATGCAAAAAATAGTTTTGAGTGATACATTTTTCATTTTCATCACTGATATAGTTGACAATTATGTGAAGGGAAAAAAAAAGGCACATGCTGTGTGGCAAATCCCTAAAAACATAGATGCGGTTATTGAAAAGTACAGCTCACCCTGCAATTGCATTTGGAATTCAGCATTGCCTTCTGCTTGCTTTGTTTTTGATAGCTTTCCTTTTCTGCAAGGTAAGAGATAACTCTGACCAGAGGGTTGTTTGATTTCATAAATATTTTTGTTCACATGATGCTTAAATGCTATTAAAAAACTCCTGCTGAACCTGCAGATCTCTCTATTTGGGGTTTTCTTATTCTCCCTCACTGTCGTTGCATCATTTTTCCTTTCACGTGGCTTTGAGGTATTTGAAAAGAGAAGTTCTCTGATTGTTGAAATGATTTCTGATTTGAAAGAAATACTCTACCATAAGAATGCACATTACAGTGGCATTCTCTTTTAAAATCTGTTATGCAATTTACATGTTTTGGGCTGTCACTGCTCATTTGTTCTGTTATTTGTCCTCATCGTATGTCATATTTTATATGCAGTCACCAGACACTTGCATGCTCGAGTGGTCATTAGCTGTGTGCTCTCCAGCTGTACAAGTTGTGACATAAAACTAGTCCCCCCATCGGGAGTGAGCCTGACTAGCTTCCCTGCGTCTGCAGGAACCTCTGGCATGGAATTGGCTGTGAATGAGCACGAGGAGGCTGCCCTGATCTAGTAGCTTCACTTCCTGCAATCCTGTATCTTCTTCCTGTAGGACACAAAGGGCAGGTGAAATACTACTCGTTTCTGGCAGAGCCGCACCATTTTTTTTTCTTCTTTTCCACATACTTGGCATTATAAGTACAGCACTCTGAAGCTACTTCACATTTTTATACGTCCTAGAAAGTGCCAGAACTAAGGTCAAATATGCAAGTTGCAGAGCTTTATTTGGTCTCAGAATCCTCTTTTTGAAGTGAAAGAATGGAATTAAATGATTTCTATCTTTTTTTTTTTATTTTTTTGAGTTTTACAAAATGGAGTGATTCCCAGTAAAGATTTGTTTAAAAAATAGGTGGATGTTGGTAAAATATAAATGTGACATTAGAGGGTTTCACCCCAACCCTAGCAACCTGTATTTTTCTTTGTAATTAAAATATATGAAGTAATGGTTGGTGTTTCATAAATACTGAGAGCTGCCGTACTACCAGCACAAATAAATGCCTCCTCTATCCTAGAAATTTTAAGTACTGGGGACCTGAAGAAGAGTAAGACATACTGTGTATCTAAGAGTTTATGTTAGCAGATTTAAAATGCATCCTGATCATCACTGTCAAAACTGACAGGGATTAAGAGTGGCGATCCATCTTCTCATTAGAACTAAGAGTGATTTGGCTAAAACACATCTGATTCTGCACATTCTCATCCATCCTAGTGCATTGCAAATTTTGCAGCCTATCAGAACAGATCTTTTAATATCAACAGACCTAATCAATCTGATGTGGCTAGCTAGGAGAATGTCCCTTCTTCCCTCATGATCCTATCTTCTTCCTCCTTGCAAATTCTCACAGCCCACATATGATGTATATATTCTTCATCCATCATTTGTACTCTTGCTTACAACATTCAAAGGCTGGAAAAATTTCACCACATTAAATGAATATGTTTTGTCAAGGGTCACCTGTTTCTTTTGAATTTGTTTATACTGACATTTTTCTGGAGTCTTCATTCTAACTGAATTGAGTAGCATTCAAAAGGATCTCTTTGTTTCCATTGCCCCACCTCAACCTTTTCTCAGCCCCAATAGGTGAGCTTATGTTACTCCTCTGCACAAATGTCTCATTTGGTGTAAAAGCCAAAGACTTTAAGGAGCTGGCAAGGCCCCACTATGGTCTGGTCCCCATTCTCTTTCCAAGCACTTCTCCTGCTTTCCCGGGGCTGACTACCACCTCAGCCATTTTGGTTTCTAGCTGAGCATATAATGTTCTATTATGCCCCTGCTTTGGGTGGAGCTTTTGTATTTTTATGTCCCTTCTGCATGGAAAGATTTTCATACACAAACACACACACACATAAAAAATATACACACATGTATATATAATATATCTACTTTACATATATATTTTTACACACCTATATTTTACATACATATACATCATGTATATATGTCTATGTATATGCCGAGCCAGGCTCGCCCTCCTTTCCTTTGGGTCTTTACTCAAACATGACTCCTTCAGAAAGGTTTTCCCTGTTATCCCTATTTAAAATAGAAATCCTTCAACACTTCCTATGCCATTTATCCAGTTTCAGTGTTTCCTAAGCATTTCTCATGTCCAACATACTATATATTTAACTTATTCCATTTGATTGTTATTGGTATCCTCCCAATGAAATCAAGCTTCTTGATGACAGTGAATTTGCTTGTTTTGTTCCTGCTGTATTATTTATTGTGTTTTTGTTTGTTTGTTTGTTTGTTTGAATCCTTCCAGTAAAAATGTAAGCTCAGGGCTGGCTGAGAATATTGTTTGATTTGTTCAGCTCTGTGTCTTCACAATCTATATGCATGGTTGAATGTTTAAATAAATGAATGGATATGGGGATTCTGTAGGGTTTTTAGGTGATGACCAGTCCTGGAGTTTGCAAGGAGACTAGATCACTTCTTTGGTTTTCTTTCTCCCCACTGATGCTCTGATATCCCTCAAAATGGTGGGCAAGGGGTGAGAGGCAAGGGCACGGATCCCCTGACCGGGGAGTTCTGACTGTCCTTGAGTAAACAGGTGATGGAAGAGGTGCCTTCTTGAATTAAACTGCCGCAGAACTACCAGGACCTGCTACATGTTGGCAGATATATCCCATTTTCAACCTCAAAATACGAAGTCAGATGCTGATAGGTCGAAATGTCCTGTATATTTCGCTGACAGGTAGGCCTTGACAATAAGATGAAACTAAAAAGAATTTTCCATAAACCTTCAAAAGTTAAAACAAACTGTCCAGAGCTAGTCAGTCAGCTAAATTGCTGCTTTCTGGAATTTGTATATTTTGTCTGCACCTCTTCTGTCGACATTCTTTATGTCTCATATGAATACTGGCCGGTACAGGAAGCATTTACAGAACTGTGGCTGTGAGAGGGGGACAGAAACCCGCTTTGCCCCACGACTGTGGTCATATATAACTGGCCTATTCAGAGTTGACTGCCTAGAGTAATTCTAAACAATATATAAAGGTCAAAAATGTAGAACTTTGACAGGTGTATGTCCTGTCCTTACCACCCGCCTAGAAAAATAGTTTGATTTATATGATTTTATATCAAATGCAGTGTTCATGTGCTGCTTCATTTTTAGAGAACTTCCTTTATTCAGAGGCCAGATTTTGAGGACAAAGAGCACTCAATCACATTTTATATGTCGTATACAAGTTTTGTTCTTATCTTAATTGATTCATCATGAAGGCTTGTTAATTCTACACCAAATGAAAAACGTTGCTTCTTAGTACTCCTCTTTCTCAGTACATTTGGAGGCCTAATTATTGAAGAAGATTATGTACATCTTAATATGGAATATGGAATCTTCTTTTAATGTATATAGTTTTGTCAAAATGTAGCAAGTATAAATAATTAACTGCTTTATTTTGAGCTGTCTGACAAAAGGACAATAGGGAAATTTCTAAGTTCAGAAATATTAAAAAAACTATTGTTATGTTTACTATGATCAAAAAAATGTTAATATCTGTGAGAGATTAGAGCTTTATGTCTGGGGTCAGTATGGTAAAACTGAAAAGGAAAGAACTTACAGGATTTTTCAGAGAAGTGTCTAGGCCAATACATGTGAGTATACCACATTCATTTTATTGCTAACAGTATTCCTTTTTATGAACAAATCTCAATGTAACAAAAATTTAAAAAAAAAGTCCAGTGCTGTACTATATAAGTAGAGACAATACAAAATTAAGCTATGTGTTGTTTTTGGATACATACATTTTAGCAAAAATAGAAAAAATATGCATCGAAATACACTAATTTTTATGGCAGTGTTGTATTTATAGAGGGACAAGAAAGAGAAGTGCAGGATGATACTTATTTTTTTCTTTTAAAGAGAGACATTCGAAGCATTTGTGATGCTTAAAATCTGATTTTTGGTTATTTGAATTTGTCTTGCGATGTTTGCTATATTTTAAAATACAGGCATTAATATAAACAGTAAAATGTGTGGACTGATAATATCAAATTGCATTTGTAGAACTTATTAAAAATTTTTGAAAGATTTTCAAACATTTTGGCTTGTGTTTAATTTTCTCTTCATGCATGCTATTGAGAAGAAATCAAATAGTAGCTTCACTTTTCCCAAAGTACTTATGGTTCCATATTCAAATATATTACAAATTTTATATCAACATGAAACATGACACAGTTTTCTTTCTAAATACCAATGCACAACCCATATTTCAATATACAGTTTTATCAGTATGCAACCTCTATATTCTGATACACTTTCTAAGAATAACACTTTTTTTTTTCCTATTTAAAGACATAAAGGGAGGAATATTTACAATTTTTAAGGCCTTGGAAAATTTTTGATTAGGAAGAATTCCTGATGCTTAAAAATATCAAATCCTTTCAGTGAATACTTTTGGGGGAGATTAAGGGTTAAAATGATTGATAATGGAAGATTATACCTTTTGTATTTAGTGAAATTTATTTGAATTTAACATGCTCAATCTTTTCTCTTTGGATGTGGGAGGAAGGAAAAATATCAGTCGCTGTGAGTATATGTGAAAACTTCTCCAAGATGCTGTATGGTACACTCTTTTTTGTTTGTTTTTGTTTTCTTTGTTAGATGTGGTGAGGAGTGGTATGGAGGTAGATAAAAAGATAAATAAGAAACTACAATTAATTTATAAATTAGATAGAAATTTTAAAAGCCTATGTATATAAAATTATATATAAAGATGTATATAATTGGGTACCTAATGTATGACTCAGACCACAGGCAGATATAGGAATTTTTTTTTCTGATCAATCGATTGATTGATTGATTATTTTTAATTACTATATGATGTATTATTTGTTTCAGGGGTACAGGTCTGTGATTCATCAGTCTTACACAATTCACAGTGCTCACCATAGCACATACCCTCCCCAATGTCTATCACCCAGCCACCTCATCCCCCCCACCCTCCTCCCCTCCAGCAACCCTCAGTTTATTTACCAAGATCAAGACTCTCTTATGGTTTGTCTCCCTCTCTGGTTTCATCTTTTTTTCATTTTTTCTCTCTTCCCCTATGATCCTCTGCCTTGTTTCTTAAATTCCACATATCAGTGAGATCATATGATAATTGTCTTTCTCTGATTGATCTTATTTCGCTTAGCTTAATACCCTCTAGTTCCATCCACATCATTGCAAATGGCAAGATTTCATTTTTAATGGCTGTGTAATATTCCACTGTGTGTGTGTGTGTGTGTGTGTGTGTATACACACACACCACATCTTCTTTATCCAGTCATCTGTCAATGGACATCTGGGCTCTTTCCATAGTTTGGCTATTGTGGACATTGTTGCTATAAACACTGGGGTGCAGGTGGCCCTTCAGATCACTACACTTGTATCTTTGGGGTAAGAAGATTCGTTAGGACGTTACTTTATTTCATCACCATCAATATACCTACAAACCTAGTTAGCCACCTTTAAATGGGTTCTTGGTCATAGAGTCATACAGTTTTAGAATTATAAGAGATCTGCTATAGACTGAGGTTTGTATCCTACCAGGATTTATGTTGAAACCTAATCCTCAATGTGAGGGTATTTGCAGGTGGGGCCTTTGAGAGGTGATTAGATGAGGAAGGCATAGCCTTATGAATGAGATTTGTGCCCTTATAAGACGGACCCCAGGGGCCTCTCTTGCCCCTTCCACCATGTGAGGACACAAAAAGGAAATGGCCGCCTATGAACCAGGAAGTGGATTATCAGCAGACATGGACTCTCCTGGCACTTTAATCTTGGACTTCCCAGAATCCACAACTATGAAAAATAAATGTTTGTTTCTTAAGCCACCAAGTCAATGGTATTTTTATACCATAGCAGTCCAAAGAGACTAAGAATTTTAGCAATCTCTCTCCAGCTTTATTTTATATACCATTGTCAAAAATGTTTTGTGATTTTTCTGTATCTCCTGCAGCTGTGAAAAAGGTAGATTATACCCCCCAATTCATCAGTGTCCAATCTCAATGTGCCTTTAGTAGGAGTTCATTCCTCCCCTCATCCATTTTATATAGATCATAAGGTGATTTATCATTTGTTCATTCAAGAGCCCATCTCTGAAAAAAATGAGCTATTATTATAAGCATAATTTGGGGTGATATTGGGTTAAAATAATTTGACATGGTCATGATGGCAGTAATTTTTTGGTCCGAGGAAACCGCACTCTTTGGAATGTTACTGAAGGCTAATTAGTTATGAAGCAAAAGTTCAAACCAGTTAAGGGGACAACTGTGGTTGAACATGCAAATTCTGTAAAGTTGGTTGCTGAGTGCTTTATTGCCACTTATATTTTACATATTTTCAATTAACATAATATTTACTTAATTTAAATGCACTATTAGGATTCATTTGACTATACTATTTGTATGCACAAATATTAAGTGGACAAGCATGAACCCCTTTTTCTTTTTTGAATTTTATATTTTTATTAAGGATCTAAATTTGTACTTACTATATCTTTTAAGCTCTGATCTTAATTATATTCTGACTTAGTGATTTCAAGGAAGGACTGGTTCTATCTGAGAACCATTTAACTGTTTAAACAGGTGGTCCATTAATTGATGCTGACCACTTCATAGAATTATAGATGAAAAAAGAAGTTATAGTGTATAATTATCTAAGTAATGCTTGAATATTAGAACAGTTTAATCGAATGTTTATTCATGATCTTGAAATCAGTATCTAGAAGACATTTCATTTTCTTTAATTAGACTTCTCTTTCTTTTGTAGAGGTTATTTTATACTGAAATTAAATGATATATTACGAAGTATCTAGAGGCATTGCATAGTGTCGGTAATAAATTTCCTATATTCTTAATCATCCTCAATATGTATTTAAAATTTTTTTCTTGATTTTTAAAATTTTCAGTTATTTGTAAATTTCAAGAGCCTCTGTCAAACTTTTAATTTTTATGTGTTATTCTTTATTGTTTTAGTGTGTTCTGTAGGATTGTTCAGTAATCTACGAAAACAGTCAAACTTAAAAATAACTCAAAACATGAGTTTATTTTTTAATTATTAAGAGTATATATAATAGTGATGTGAATTTCCTAATCCTTAAATATTTATACAAGTGTTTGTTAACTTATATCTTTAAAATGAAAGGGCAAGAGCATGGAAAGGGTAACTCTAAGCACCCATATACACATTTCAGCAAGATGTAAATTAGATTCTTTTCTACAAAATTGAATATAAATTACATGTGAGCATCTCAACTTTAGGAAGAAAATTGGATGTAAATTATTTAACTTAAAATACCTGACATTGTGTACTAGATTTATGAATTATATTAGTGAAGTTATAGGTTTTAAACTATTCACTGGATAAATTTGTGGTTTAGACTTAAGACTCAAATGTTCAAAATTTCAAATCCTTATGTTTTTTTTTTGAAACTATTTTTAAAACCTTTAAATGACAGGTAAAATCTATGACACAACATTAATAAGTAAGTCCTTTGATAAATTTTAAACCCCTTATGAAATGTCTTAGTGGTTCTAATGAATAGGATATTACCTTTAACACAACACACCCTTAGGGATTCAAATGGCAAATTCTCAGGAAGTATAAATTGCACTGAAGTGATCATTAAATATCTTCTTAACTGGAAATTTATTTAGAAATATCTCTCATTTACCAAGTGAGTAATGGTATCGTGATTTTTTTTTCATATTCAATGTTAAGATGGCCAGAATTCTTCTTGTTTAATAAAAAATTGCTTTCTCATCAAGAAAAAATTAAACACCTGGGCTAGAAAAAATTTCATAATCAATGTAATTATAATACATTGTTCTGTATATAGAGTTAAACCAACAAATGCCATTTTATTTTCAGTTATGCATCCGCAGCTGGTCACGGAAAGTTAGGATGATTTTGTTTGCAAATTTTAGTGAACTTCTAGTTAGTGAATCTAGTTCCATTTCTAAAATAATTTATTGGTTCAGTTAACTAGAAGACCAGAGAGGGGTCAACCTTACAGTTGTCTGATATAGGGATTCTCTGCTGTTTAAGAACCTGGTTTCTTCTGCATCTGTTTTTCCATTCACAGTTCTGAATTCTTCCAGTGATGAGGCCCCTTATGGTTGTAAAATAGTAGTAATCTAGGTTACATGCTTTCTTCTTAATGACTAGCAGGCAGGACAGAGAGAAAGAGTGAAAGAGACCTGTCATAGGAATAACTAAAGAGATCCTCTTGGAATTCTAGCTTTGAAGCCATCAAGAACAAGGGGCGTGGGGTTACTGGAATTTGTAAAATTGGACATGGTCAAGTCTTCCCTTTAGGTACATGAGCTGGGGTTACTGGAATTTGTAAAATTGGACATGGTCAAGTCTTCCCTTTAGGTACATGAGCTGGGGTTACTGGAATTTGTAAAATTGGACATGGTCAAGTCTTCCCTTTAGGTACATGAGCTGGGGTTACTGGAATTTGTAAAATTGGACATGGTCAAGTCTTCCCTTTAGGCACATGAGCTGACAAGGTAGGAGTGGAGGATAAAAATCTGAATATGAAATTAAATATTTAAAAAGAAAGAGGAAAAAGGAATGAATGCTAGCTATCTATTGGGGATTTTCTTCCAGTTTCTGACCATGTTCATTGCAATAATATGCCCAGAAACTGTGAACATTGATATTGGATAGGTTTGAGGCTTCACTGAGCTGATCATGAGATGAAATTAGATCAAAAGTCCATTTTAACACTCATTTGTCCCCATTCTGGGTAGTGGATCAGAAAATCCTTTAGGTCCCTAAGTATTTTCATAAGCTTGAACATTTTATCAAAGTTCTCAAAATGTCTAGCTATTTCTGTCCTCCTAGTTCACAGTTAACCCAGAAAATCTCATTTGGAAAAACTAGGTAGAAGATATTTCTGCTATTATCATGGTTATTACCAGGTGTGGTTAAATACTTAATCATTCACTGGTCTCTGAGTCTTTGAAGTGACACAGTTCTGAAATTTGGCTGGACACAAATCTCTGTTGTAGTTGGAGAGTCATTTTTCTGCCTGACCAACCTAAAGGATTTTCAGTTATATAATTCTTTCAGACCTTGAAGGGCTGTACATCTGTTTCAGTCCTAGAGACTATATCAATTAGTCATTGAAAAATGCTCTTTTGAACCACTATTAATTATAGAAATTACATCTTGCATCTGATGGTCCATTGGTATTATTTGCTCTCAAATACTCTCAGATTTGCTCTCAAATACCAATACTCATGGGTCTAATCATGCCCATGGAAATAAGGAAGCTTTTTTAACTGAATAATCTCTTAGCAGCATTCCTAGCTAACAGGGAAAAACCTCTACAATACTTTTTGAAGATACGGGTATGCCATCGTGTATGTATTTCTTAATATGCAGTTTAGAAAGGATTTTTTATCCTCTTTTAAGATACATAAGGAGTAAATTGAGTGAATTACATATGATAAAACTACTCTACCATTCTCATTTCCTTAATTCAATGAATCTCTTTATACACAAAATAGCAAAGAGTTTTGGGCATCTCAGAGTCTTTATTAAGTCCATGTTTTAATTAGCTAATAAAGCAACAAAGCAAACCCCATTATCATGTGCTGAGGTTAGCACAGTAATTCTAAAGTTTACGGGAAGGGCAACATATTAATAAATGTTGCATTATAAAATGATGTTCTGTAATCCTGGGTTTATTACTTCCAAAATTTAATCCTATATGTATTTTTTAGATTTTTGCTGATACAAATCCAAAAATTCTTGCAATGTTTTTATTCTTAATCATGTCTTCTGGAATCTGAATTTGTAATTGTCTCCTTTGGGCACATCGGTTTCTAATTCTAATTTAGATCAGGAGGTAATAAGAAATGGTAGAAGATGGACATAATAAGAATAGTTTTCCCTTGTAAAGTAACTCTTTCAAATGAGGTCCTTATTGGATTTTAAGCAAAAGCAAAAAAAGGGCCTTATTGCACTTGGAAGGAAGGGTTGCTTTTGCTAAAAGTGAAGAGTCAGGGATATTTGGGATTTGGGGGGACACTGAGCCATCTGGATCTTACCACATTTCCCTTCTCCAATATTCAGAATCTTACTTGTTCTAAATTAATTCACTAGTTTTCATGCTGTGGTGGTAACGAGGCTATGTGTGAACCAACTTAACATTTTATAATTGGCAGGATCAAATTTTCGAGTTTAGTGCTCTGCCTTAGGTTTACAGTTGTAGATGATACAAGATTATTTTATTAGTCATAAAACTTCCATGGTTTCTCTCTGTACCCTGAGCCAAGATTTAGGTCTTTGAGCTTGTTATTCTTCCTTCAGCTGTCAGTACAATTTGAAACAACCAACTCTTTCACAATTCACACATTCCTCATGCCTTATATATTGATCTCATGGAACAGCCACCTAATTCCTCAAAGCCTTGTGCTCAGTGAGCATTTTACTGTGGGTTACCATAGGTTATAATTTAATAAGCTATTTTGCTACTGCAGACCATGGGATGATAGCATTTCATTTTTAATTTCAGCTGGATTTTTTTTTTTTTGAGCCATCAGCTCTACCAAGCTTGATAATAAAGTCAACATTTCCTTTATTGCCCTGAGGTTCTTTTGCCTGCAAACACTTTTACCAATTTATGTATCATTTCAGTTTGTGGTGCATCAAATTTGTGCAGCCAAATTCATATGTGGATTTCCTAACTGCAAAGGAGGCTGAGAAATCTGTTCGTTGGAATTCTGTCTTGGGATTCAGGAATTAAAAGACAGGTCATTCAATCAATATTGAAAAGGTATTTGAAATAGACTTGTCAGCAAAAATAGTGACAAATATATAATATACTGATTTACTCATTTTTTTAGTGTGGTTCTCATTTTTTTATTAATTTGTCAAAGTACTTTGTCCCTTAGAAGTATTAAATCTTTTATTGTATATGTTGCATATAGTTTTTTCCAAATATGTATGTTGTCCTTAAAAATGTGTAGGTTTGTTATTATTACAGCTTTTACATCGATTGTATTTTTATCTTATTTAATATATTCAGTTTTTTCTTTAAAGATGTTTTAAAAGGTCCTTGTCTATAATGGTGGTGTGATATTTTTATAATTACCTTTCAGTTCATTTTGATTTAGATTCCATCAGGATCCTAAGTTGTGTTTTTTTTTCCTCCAGTTTTTTCTCAAAAAGTATCCAAATTATCTTTTTCCTACTGATATGAAATTAATGCATATTTGGAAATATAGTCAAAGCTGTATTTGTCAGCTATTTCTTTGATGTTCTTGTGTAAACAAAACAAAGTCTTAGTAGTCCTCTTGATCCTGAGGCTGCCAGTCAGCTGGCCTAACCAAGTTACATGACCAACGTGAAAGGGAATGGAGTAGGGACGTGGGTGTCATTAACTCAACAAGGAGGCTCTTCTCTTTAGAGGTGCATGGTAAAGAGTATAGATATATAGCCCTAACAGAAAAAGCAAATGAAGACTTAGAAGTGGTTGTTTAATTATTCTTTGGTAGCATCTTCCATTAATTTGTGGCTGGATATTTCTCTAGTCTTCTGTTTTCCTTCTAAGATCTGAAAAATATTAAATGATAACTTTGCTTTTACATTTCCTCTTTAAGTCATTTGGAATTTATGTTGACATACCTAGGCTATGAGAATCCAATTGTATTTCAAATAATCAATATAGTCATCACTAAATTTGGCTGAATATATGTTTTTTCCCATATTTTAAATTAGTATCAACTGTTTCTTTTTAAATGTGGGGCAGTACTGTACCTATCAGGTAAGCCGAGATCACTAAGTCATCAAAAATACCACAAATATTTTATTGTCATTATTGCGTCCAAACCAAAAATGAAGATTTTCTTTCAAAAAGCTATGTTGAGTTAATGCATTCTAATGAAAACCAAGGGAAGAATAAAGATAGATGGTTAGACAGACTCTTAGGATAAAAACTCTAACAAATATTTACTGTATGCTGTTCCTTACAAAAAGCGACTTTTTGAGCTTCCCTGAACCTAAGCATTCTTGCCTCTACCTTCTCCCACATTCCTCAATTGACAGTTTTTCAGCTAGTCTCTATGCCAATTATTACAGAACTTACTAAACCATATCAATCACATACTTCAGTGTAAAAGAGCTTTTAGATATTTCCCTGAGTTTTGGTTCAGTGTCCTGCAGGGGAGAGCCTGTGTTCGCCTGAGAGCATACGGAATGTGTTAGGGAATTTGGGGTGACTGGAGTTTTGGATTATTAGATTAACTCTGCCAGTATGAACCCTTGGGGGAATAATTTACCCCTATGATGACTCATTTTTTGTATTTATACAGTTGCTGATTTGGATTAGAAGAACTCTTAGGTCATTTTGAACTTCAAGCTTTTATAAAAATAGCTTAGAAATGGGAAAATAGAATGATATTCTATAAAAAAAATTGACTTACCTTCTAAAACCTATGCCCAATGCATACCTACCCAATGCATACTTACCTTCTAAAACCTATGCCCAATGCATACCTCTTTTCAGGACTTTAGTCAGCTTCTGATTTCAGCTCTCAATTTTCCTTTCCTTTTAAACCTACACAGTTTATTTAGGGTTTGCTTTCAGTCCTTAATTAAGTTATTCATCTAAATATAAATATTATAAGTGATGTTACCATTGTGTGGTTCTTTTTTTTTTTTTTAGAGGTGATTTTTTTTAAATTTTTTTTAAAGATTGTATTTATTTATTTGAGACAGAGAGCATGAGGGGGGGAGGGTCAGAGGGAGAAGCAGACTCCCCGCGTAGCAGGGAGCCCGACTCGGGACTCGATCCCGGGACTCCAGGATCATGACCTGAGCCAAAGGCAGTCGCTCAACCTACTGAGCCACCCAGGCGCCCTGTGTGGTTCTTAATTGGGGACAATTTTGCTTCTACTTCCCCAGGGAACATTTGGCAATATCTGGAGACATTTTTGTCTGTCACGATTGAGAAAGGTGTCGTTGCTCCTGGCAGCAACCCTGGCCTTTATTCACCCACTGCCACAGAGTAAACTTAGCTGACATGCAAATTGATAAACACAAGACTTCAGCCTTAGTCCAGTGGTTTAATAGATAAGAATTTGAGTCCTCTGATTATCTAGAATCAATGAAAGCATCTGAATGCCTACTAAAACATTGTGGAGAATAAATTTCATTTTGTTCCTCATCTAAATTTTCACAAAACAGGAACAATTGATTTTGCAATACTTTTTTTTTTTTTTAATATAGAGAGTATTAGTTATGTCCAGGGTTTCCAAACAATTGCAATCTAGTAATAGCCCCAACTTTGTATTAACTTCATTCACATTTATCAATGCTACCAGTTGTTTTATACCTATTAATTTTATGCTTTCTTCTTTTTATTGTCTTTCAGCTTTAAGAAATCCCCAAGTATAGAATCCATATTCAATGTTCTTTCCTAAAAATGCAAGAAATCTTGAAAACCATAATGCTAATAATAATCCAAAGTTATTGCTTAAAAAAGTCCTAATTCTCATTACATACACACAAAAAATCATTTTTCTTTTAATGAGTTAAGTAGTGAATATTTAAATATTACTTGGCTTTTGCAGCAGAAATATGAAATAACTGGTCTACTTTTCTTTTTTAACCAAACCTGGATATGTCTTGAAGATTACTACACGCAGACCCTCCTCTTCTTTTGAACCTGCTGAAAAGAACTAAGCCCATGCAATGTCATGGAATATATATTTTCTTTCAAAAAAGCATAAGATAAAATAATTATAGGTAACATTGCATGAATAGAGTATGGTTCTTATTGAAATAATTTAAAGTAACAGAAGGGATGCTTGCTTGACAATGTGGAAAGATAAATTACAAAATGCTATAGTCAAAATCATAACCTCTAATTGCCAACAGATTTGGGTAGTGAACATCTGCCATGGCTAATCACAGTAAGGACCACTTCATGCTTCAAGGCGTTATTTCCAAAAGACATGACTTGATCACTTTATGGAATCACATATATGAATTAATTTATGGCATCATCAGTATAAAAAAATTCAGTCTGATGGATAGGCTTGAAAATGAGAATCTAACTTGTACCTGGAGGTCAAGTCAAAGTTAAAGAGGTATGTCTCTATTATTTGGAGCTTTATACTCATGAGAAGAAGCACAATTCATGATAGATAGAGAAGACTTTAAGGAAACTCCCTAGATTTAGAAAAGACTTAAGTTATTCACTCATTCTCCATTTCATTTGATTTTTTGCTAACAGAATATTGTTCTGCAATGTGCTAGGCACTGCTCTGTGTTTGTGGATGCAACAAAGAACAATAAATATTAGTTCCCTATAGTCATGTAGATGTAATTTAGAAATAGATGACAAAGAGTTAAATAGATAAAAATAGCACTAATATCACTGCGTGATACAATCTGCAAAAGAAATGAATGAGGCTAAGTGAAATAAGTCAAGCAGAGAAAGTCAATTATCATATGGTTTCACTTATTTGTGGAACATAAGGAATAGCATGGAGGACATTAGGAGAAGGAAGGGAAAAATGAAGGGGGTAAAATCAGGGGGGGAGATGAACCATGAGAGACTATGGACTCTGAGAAACAAACTGAGGGTTCTAGAGAGGAGGGGGTTGGGGGATGGGTTAGCCTGGTGATGGGTTTTAAGGAGGGCACGTACTGCATGGAGCACTGGGCGTTATACAAAAACAATCAATCGTGGAACACTACATCAAAAACTAATGATGTATTGTATGGTGACTAACATAACATAATAAAATACAATTTTAAAAAAATGAATGAGGTGAAGTGAACAAGAATGTCTTTGATGCCTAGTTTTAAGTAAGACAGAAATTTCTGAGGGAGGTGATATTTGAGTTGAGACTTGAGAAATGTGAAAACTGTTATATGCAAAATGTGAACAAAGAGCTTTCCACAGCAGGAGGAGAAGCAGGTATAAAGATCCTGATGCAGAAATGGTCTTGATGTATTGGTGGAAATAAATGGAGGGAGAAGAAAACCAACCAAGATAAATAGATGAAAGATGACATTAGAAAAATAGAAACAGTTTATAATGCATTCTGAGTAACTTGGGCAACTTGAGACAATGTAGGGAAGAGAAAATGGAGAGTTGGTATTCAATGGATATAAAGTTACAGTTACAAAAGATGAATAAGTTCTAGAGATCTGTTATGCAATATAGAGCCTATAGTTAATAATACTGTGTTATGCATTTAAAAATTTAAAAGGGTAGATCTCATGCTAAGTGTTTTTACCAGACACACACACACACACACACACAAACAAACAAAAAAACAAAAAAACAAAAAACAAGGGATGCACAAAATCTTTTGGAGGTGATGGACATGTTTATTACCTTGATTGTGGTGATGATGTCACAGGTGTGTGCATATATATCCAAACTCATCAAAATGCATACACTAAATATGTGCATTTTTTACATATAAAGTATACCTGAATTTAATTTAAAAAGAAAAAAAGCCTATTTAAGAATGTATATGAGTGGTAGTGGCCACACTCGCTGGAGACACCAGAACATGTGAATGCCTCCAGGTGCTGATCTCCTGCAGTTGGAGATGGCGTGATGGTTGAAGCCAAAGCCTGCACATTTCGTCAGCTACTATTCTAGGCAATAGAAAAGCAGGGTGGGGGATTACATTAAAAATATAAGCCCTGTTCTCTTGGATGCGGCAGGTAAACAATGAGCGAGCAGGGGCAAAATGAACGAAAGCTGAGATAAATATGGATCTTGTGTTCTGCCTCAGTTTAAATAGTGGCCAGGATTCATCCCCAAATATCAGTTTAGTTGGCAGACAGAATTATTGCAGACACCAGTAGCCTGATAGTTGTGCCTGGGTCTCTGCTTATCTTGTCTGAAATACACAACAAAACTAGCTTCATCAGATGGTGGTCCGGGCGATGAAAAGGTTGTCAAAGGCAATGCCAGAGAAAACATAGTGGGACTGATTCTTCCCCCATTTCACCAGCTTCCGCAGTGTCATGCTGGATCGTTTACCAAATACTTACCAACTCTCTTATTATTCCGAATTTTTATTTTTATTTTTATTTATTTATTTTTTAAAACTTCTTTTTTTTTTTTAAGATTTTATTTATTTGCGAGAGAGAGAATGAGAGACAGAGAGCATGAGAGGGGGGAGGGTCAGAGGGAGAAGCAGACTCCCTGCTGAGCAGGGAGCCCAATGTGGGACTCGATCCCGGGACTCCAGGATCATGACCTGAGCTGAAGGCAGTCGCTTAACCAACTGAGCCACCCAGGTGCCCCGATTATTCCGAATTTTTAAAAATTCCTGTGTCCATCCTCAATTACAGTGAGATCAACAAATACAGTTTCATGATTCTTGCTTTTTCTGTTCCAAATTTATGTTGTCTAAATTCTATACCATACAATCAGGAGGAAGTGTGGCTGTCATTGAAAGGGTGCAAGCTAGAATTAATTTCATGACAGTAATAGATATTTTTCTATTTCTCTGTGAGTTTAGGAAGGGAATATACTGCATGTTGTGTTATGCCAGGTCCCATTATTTGAACATGCCTTTCATCTATACTTGTTTCCATTTTCCCACTCCATAAATTATCATGGCAATGATAGGGTCTGTCCTTAGATCTCACAGTGTTTGTCCTATCAAGATGAGTAATTATTTTTTTAATACTTTCAGATCCACTGTGTTTGTATTATAGCCATATACTAACATCAACCATACAACAGAACCAGAAAACACCCTGTCAAAATTATGAGACTATGTGCCTTAGCAGTCTGATCTGACTTTAGTCAGACTCTTCTAGAACATATATTTTTACTCTGAAGATCATCGGTTAGTTTTGGTGTTTAGGTACCCTACAAGTAAATAATTCCTTAGATTTTAGGTTGCATCTGTATATTTTCTATTCTTAAACAAATGCTTCACTCAACAAACATCTACTTATTGAATAGTTAAGTCAGGGTGTTTTCAGTGGGGATGGGAGAACAAATAGAAGCCCATTCACAAAGGCCCTTCTGTTAGAAGTCTCTCTATTCAAAAGATAATATAAACATTTCATCTGTACTATATATTGTATCTTTGCAAGAGATGGGTTCTTCAATGACCAATAAATTATGTGCCCCCAAAATAGTTCATGTAAAGCTTGAGACAATTGTTACAACATCCTATGTTGCAACACGGTCCAAATTCCTACTTACTGAGAATGTCTATACAAGCTGCCTTAAATACTTCCAAGGACTTCCTTTCATTTTTATAGTAAATAAAAGCTATACTTCATTTTTTTCCCATTGAAGAGGATGCTTGCAAGCCAAAGAATAGGACAAAGAATGCAATGGAAACAATGAACAAAATTTTGAAAACTATTATACGTGAAAGTAAGAGGATACATAGAAAATAAAGATGATTTAATCTCTCTCTTTTTTTTTTTTTTTTGCTAGCAAGGCTATAATAGTGAATCAAATTGCTGTAAAAATGAGTCTTATCAACCACTTAGTTATTTATACTTGCTCATAGATATATTTACAGCAGGTCATAAGAAATAGGGTATATACAAAAAGCAAATGACTGTTTTTGAAAAATTTTCTTTTTGAAATACCTTATTGCAATTGGAACCACATAAAATATGGCATTTATTGTAGTTCAAGTAACTATTCTTACTTCCAATAGGCCTTTAGGACACTTTGTCCCCTTACTACATATATTTTCATGATTATAAGCAACTGATACCTTTTTCTAGAATATATGATTCTTTTTAAAAATTAATTTTTTTGAATTTTACCTTATAAGTTATATATTAACATGTAACAAATCATCAGAAAATTTAGCTACTTAAAACAGTGTACTTTGATTATATTACAGTGGTGGTGGGTCATGAATCCAGGCATAACTTGGCTGGATCCAATGCTTTAGGATCTTTCTCACAGTCAAAGGAGGCATGAGAGGGACTGAATAGATGGTTGTTGGCAGAACTCAGTTCCTCACAGGTTGTTGGACAGAGGGCCTCAGTTCTTTGATGGCTCTTGGCCATGGGCCAGGGTCAGCTGCTTATCACATGATCCTCTCCAACATGGCAGCTTGTCATTCGAGCATGTAAGCAGAGAAGGCAATAGAGAGAGTCTGCTAGCAAAATGTAAGTCACAATCTTTAGAATTATTATCTCTTCATGTTTCTTGTATTCTGTTGGTTAGAAGCAAATCACTAAGTCAGCCCAATGTTCAAGAGTAAGGGATTACATGCACGATTTTGAATACCAGGAGGAAGGGATCATCACTGGGGACCATGGTAGACATATACCTACCAATTAATAAAACCTATGCTGAAAAATAGGAGATAGGAATTTTTAAACAACATTTCTCGTGATCCTGTTTTATACTCTCTTGCATAACTATGTTTATTGCTATTTTACAAGTTAAACAGTCTATTGTTAGAAGATAATATAATAAAGAGGAAGGAAAGAGACTGTTTTAAAATCTTAGTTTAGTCTTACTTACTAGTGATGTCACATGAGACATGTTACATGATTCCTCAGACTTGTGTGATTTATCAATTAAATGGGATTAATAGTTTATATGATCTAGTTGTGGGTATCCTGACAAGGAAAAAATATGTGTTACTTTCCAATAATTGTTTCCAATAATTTATTGAGTGACTGTATATCCGAGGATCCATGCTAGGTCCTAGGGATACAAAACAAAGTAATAAATAGTCCTTTCTCAAGGTGCCTGGGTGGCTCAGTTGGTTGAGCGACTGCCGTTTGATTTCGGCTTAGGTCATAATCTTAAGGTTGTGACATTGACCCCCTCAACCTGACCCCAGGTGGGGACACTCAGTGGGGAGTCTTCTGGAGATTCTCTCCCTCTTCCACTACTCCTCCCCCTGCTCTCTCACTCTCTCTCTCAAATAAATAAATCTTTAAAAAAAAATAAAGTCCTTTCCCAGAACAGTAAATAATTGAAAATGGGAAACAGTATTTAAACTATATAGAAATATGTCTGGCCTATAATAGTCACTTAGCCAATGTTGACCCTTTGGAGGTTTTTTGTTCTTTTTTTATTGTCTTTTAATAAGTACTGATTGTTGATCCTTCAGAGACGGTCAAGGGGGGAATTGTTATCCTCTTAGGAGCTCAGTAAAAGGGGCGGCATCCTTATTTTGTTCAGTACTCTCACCTGTTTATGTTTCTTTACCTCTTTATCATTTCCCATCTTTCTTCTGTACCCCCAAATGCATGTAAGTACAGGCACTTAAAATCTTCTTGAGGATTTGGACTGAGAAAAATAAAATTAAGAATGAGAATATTGCCAGGAAGTATTTATTGATGTTAGTATGAAGATTTCACCAAAAATAAATTAAATCAGTATATAATCTCTATATTCAGGGATCATAATTCCATTTGTTAGAGCTATTTAGCATTGCTATTCAAAGAAAATGTAATGTTTAATTCATAAGTGTTTTTTTTTAAATGGAGACCAAACATTCATATTTATAATATGAAAAAATATTAATATTTAAATATCTATCTCTAAATTTAATCAACTACAATTAGCATAGTGGGAGTAAAAATACAGATGACCCTAGTCAATGCAATTTTTAAATGGCCTATAGAACTACTGTTTATTGAAATTAAGATTAAAGAATTCAATTTATATTTAAGAAGCTATTTAATATGATGTTATTTTCTATAGCCCAACACATGCATCTTAAGTATTTTTGCCTTATTTTTCTCAATTATATAATTAGAAATCTAATTCACAGTATTTTAAGAATTAACAGCATTTGTGAGAGAGAGTACTTTGCTCAGTGGTTGGAATGTAATAATTGGTCATATATGAAAGTCGATTTTCCAGAACTGTCTCAAGATAAAATTAGGCCCTACAAAAAAAAAAAAAAAATCAACTAGCTAAAAATATCCAGTGTATGTATATCAATATGGAATATTTCTGAGTCCAGGAACCCCTTAAAAGACGCTGATTTTACTTTCTAGAGCCTCTACTCTGCACCACTGTCTTGCATTATAGTGCTTACCAGGTGTTATCGCCTGAATTCTGGACTGGTAGGGGAAGAAGTGAATAGACATCTGACAGCTACCAACATGATTAGTAATTCTGATGGGTGTCTGATCATGGAAACAGAGCCAGATGACCAGGGGGATTAGGAGATGGTCAGCGGTGGTGCAGATGACTCAAGCCAGGCTGAGGAATGTGTATGCAGGCAGGAGTCTAATAGGAAGAGCAGAAAACAGAACATTTCAGGGAAGCTCTCATAGTCTTGTGGTGGCAGTGCCTGGTCTCTTGGATACCTGTTGGTCTCTGTTGCAAAGTAGCTAGTCCTTAAAAACTATCCTGTAATCATTTCAGGGATGCTCATTTTGGTAGATACTCCCGGAGTTGTGCTAGTCTCTGATGTAGTATGGCTGGCTTCATATTTTATGGTAGTGTCCTGTCGTAATCTTGTGACTGAAGTCTGTTGTCCCACTTCCTTGTCTTTTCCTCTCCCCCTTCTAATGTTTGTTCTGGTTCACAAGTTGATTCTTCAGAACATGCTTGATTTTATGGGACTCTGTCAGGCTGCCCTCTGACTCACCCACCTAGACACATTCATCAGCCATTTCTATCTGCACCCAGTCTGTCCTTCTGACTTTCCCCTCAGCCTTAGTGATGTTGACTAGAGGCATAGAAGAGGAAGAAATTGTCAGGAGCCAGGAGACTAACCCTCTTTGACCACTTGCCATTCTGTTTGTTTTCCTGAGAGCCCTTCTTCAGAATTCCTAGTGGTTTCTTCCTTTCCAGTAGAGTGAGAATTCTGCATTTTATCCTTACTTCTCTCCATACTAAAGTTCTTAGTAAAGCTTTACAAATTCAACAATTACTGACTTTCTACAGATACACCAAAGAAAATACAATTTGAAACTCAGTGCTAAATAATCACCACTTTATTCTATCCAAACCCTTGGAGCCTAACACCCAAAATCTCCAGTCCAAAGAATGGTGTTAAATTCAATTAGCAACATGTGTCATGAGAAATTTTTTAAATGCACAAATCTTAATAACTTTAAAAATGCTGTTTTTCAGTTTATATTATTAATACTCTTTTTCCCTGTTGAACATTAAGTTTGTTTAAAAGAATTTTGTTGTGCCATTAAATACTGATTATATATCACAGTATCTGGTTTATACTAAGTACTAATAGTTGTTCATTGAATGGATTGATCAAGTGATGGGATAATAAAAAATTTAATTTTTTTTCACAAATACTGAGACAATGCAATTTGCGCTAATACTTTATATTTTGAAATCTTTTGTTAAAATATTCAGAACATAAGTAAATCAAACCATTAAAGAGCAACACATATTGTGTTGACAGGTAAAGTAAGAAAAGTCAAGGAAGTTGGTTAATTTTGCTAACAGAATCCATTACTCTTCCATATCTTTTTTCATTACTGCTGATTTAAAATGTGATAATTCTATTTGCAATCTCCTTATTTTGAAGACTATGTCTATGTTATTATTAAAAATACAAAATATTGTGTCACATACACTGTTTAGTGTACTTCTTCCTAATACTAACATTTCTTGTCAAGGATATTTCAGTAGCAAACTAAGAATTCAGTTTGTCAGGCATCTAAAATGTCCAGGTTGATGTTATCAAATAAAAAAAGGGGGGGCTTCTTTAAATATAAAATTACCTTTATAATAATACTGAGTTGATGATTTTTTATCACAAGATAATCTTTAATATTTAGGTTAGACTAAAAGATAAAATATTTAAAGCATTAATAAAATACTTTTATGAAAATCATCACAGAATATTTGCTTTTGCTTCAATATTAACAAAACTTCCATCTGTATGATCTCAGATGAAAAATTCTTCCTAGCTCTGTGAATGATACATAATTCAACTCCTCTTAAGAAATTGTTAATTTGACTTTTTCAGATATAATTTTGAAAAGTATAGCTAATAGGCATCCCTAGATAGTAAAGTGTAAAATACAATATATGGAATTCTAACTCACGGCTCTTGAATTTCTCTGGGATTTACAAGAGATTGTTAGAAAGTTTACTATGTAAGTCATAAAAATATTATTCCTTATTTATAATTTATGTTAGAAATTTGTGTGTGAATAAAGTGGGAACAGTGGGAGCCTGGTGGTGTCTTTTATAACTTTTGTTTTCATTTATAATGCAACTCTGTCGAGTTTGTTTCTCTAGCTGGCTCTCCCTGAAGTGTGCCCTTCCCTATTTTTGTTCAGTTCCATCAGATACTTGAAAATCTAAATCCCTTTGAGAATAACTTCCCACCTTTGCGTCTGTCTCCAAGAGAAAATGTAATCTTACTTCAGTCATCTAATTAGCAGTAGGAGTCTCTGTGCTGTAGCCTTGAGATCAACGCAAGTGTGATGAGCCAGGGCGCTGACATCAATGAACACTTTATTAAATTACACACTCCCATAAGCAGGCATGGATTTTCAGAGCCCTGATATTTTATGCACTATTGCATGCACTCCCTGTTTTCTGAAACTGTGAGTGTCAGGCCAAACTCAGGTTATAAAGTCTTGATGAGATTATGTAGATTTTAAAGATACTTGGCACACTGTTAAGTGTTAGGTTTAGTCTGTTGTTTTGAAGACTGATAACTAACTAGAATTAAAGAGTAAGAGGAAGCAAGATGGGGCATATAGTTTAGGGCATCTTTTTCTTTGGACCATCAATGTCTCAGAGTAGAATAAAGGATCCACTGATCTGAATAAAATTTCAAAATAATAAGCCTTTCCTGGATACTACCTATTTAGATTTATAAATACTATGTAGTAGTTAGTTTTATGGATAATTTATAAAAGTACACATTCTTAATGCTTTTAAAATTATTAAAATATTTAATATTTGATAAAGGTAAGTACAATGAAGCTAAATATCCTTTGTTGGAAAATTACATTTATCCTTCTATATAATAACTGTCCTGACAAGTGCGAGGTGAGATTTCATTGTGGTTTTGATTTACATTTCCCTGATGGTTAGTGATGTTGAGCATCTTTTCATTACCTATTAGCCATCTGTATGAAGGTATAATTTACATAGAGTAAATTCAACCTTTTTAGTGTAAAATTCTATGAATTTTGACAAATGTATACAATCTCATTGCCACCCTCACAGAAAAGATAGAGAACATTTTCATCTCCCCAAAAGTTCCCTTATGTCACTTTGTGCTAATTAGGGACCTACAACCACTAATCTTTTGTGGTTTGAGTCCCTATATTTCTACTTTTTCAAGAATGTCATATAAATGGAGTTATACACTATATATGATTTTGAAGTCTGTTTTCTTTTAATGCATTTGAGATTCATTCGTGTTGCTGTATCAGTAGTTCACATATTTCTACTGACAAGGATCATGCCAGTGACTGGTTGCACCAAAGCTCCTTTGCCCAGCACCCATTTGAGGACATTCAGATTGTTTCCAGTTTTTGATGGTAATGAATTTTGAATAACGTGGGTATGACCATTTACATATATTATAGTTTCATGTGAACAAATGTTTTTATTTCTCTTGGACAAATACCTAGAATGAGAATGTTATATCAAATGGTAAGTGCATGTGTAACATTTTAAGAAACCTCAGTTTGTTTTCTAAAGTGGCTATAATATTTTGCATTCCCACCTGCAAAGTATAGAAGTTGCATTTGCTTTGCATCCTTCCCACACTTGCTAATTCTTTTTAAAGTTTATTGTAGCTATTTAATGTAGTATAGTGGTAAACATTGTGGTTTTACTTTTCAAGTTTTTATTAATGGTGAATGATGTTGAACATCTCTTTATGTAATTATTTGGCATAAGTATTTTGTTGTTATTGTTGAGATGTCTGTTCAGGCCTGTGCCCATTTTTAATTGTGTTGTTGAGATGTCTATTCAGGCCTGTGCCCATTTTTAATTGGGTTGTTTAATTATTGACTTTGATTTTTTTTAATGTAATAAGGATAAATGCTTTATCACATATGTGTTGTAATTATTTTGCCCAAGTTTATGACTTGTCTTTTCACTTATTATGTCTCTTATAAAAGGCATAACATATATAAGATAATATACTATATCATTATATATATTAAATATATATTTTTATGTGTGTATATATATCTTTGTCTCCTTGATTTAAGATTTTAATAGTCTAAAAAAAAAGCTTAGATAATTGAATTGACATGGCATGTTTCTCTTTACTGAAATTGATATTTAATGCTATAAATATCCTTCTAAGCACTTCTTTAGCTACACCCTATATATTTTAAAATATATCATTTTTAAAAATTTTATTCAGTTTAAAATCAACAACATAAAAAATAACAGGTGTTGGCAAAGATGTGGAGAAAAGGGAACCCCTTGTACTCTTGGTGGGAATGCAATGTGGTGCAGCCACTCTGGAAAACAATATGGAGGTTTTTTAAAAAATTAAAAGTAGAACTACCCTATGATGAAGCAATTGCACTACTAGGTATTGACCCAAAGAATACAAAATTACTAATTCAAAGAGATACATGTACGCCAATGTTTACAGCACCATTATCTACAATAGCCAAATCATGGAAACAGCCCAAGTGTCCATCAACTGATGAATGGATAAAGAATAATGAAATATTATTCAGCCATTAAAAAGAATGCAATCTTGCCATTTGCAATGATGTGGATATATACACTAAAACTATTTTTGATTAGCCTCCAAAATTATTTAATTTTTTCCAGTTGCGCAATTTCAGTTGTGATTTTGTAATCACACTGCTATTGCAAACTTAGGATGTACATTCGCACTACACACCAGACATATACAATATTTGGGGGGATGGAATTGGAAAGGACCACTTCAAGCTTTATGATCTTAAACGATATTTTGTTTTTTGTGTGTCTTGTTATATGGTTTTTTCCTTTTTTTTAATTATGTTATGTGAATCACCATACATTACATCATTAGTTTTTGATGTAGTGTTCCATGATTCATAACACCCAGTGCTCCGTTCAGTATGTGCCCTCTTTACTACCCATCACAGGCTAACCCATCCCCCCACCCCCTCCCCTCTCAAACCCTCAGTTTGTTTCTCAGAGTCCATAGTCATATGGTTTTATCATCCTTCTCCCAGTGCTATGGATTCTTATTCTTTAGAGCTTTAAAGTAAATTCAGCATTAGATATATGAGTCCATTGTTGATATATGTGTATGTACATGCTTGAGTGCGTGTATCCTGCTTGGTTTGCTTTAGAATCCATAGACCAAGAGTACAGGTTGAACTGAATGGTCTTTATAACTAAAGCTGAGGAGGGCAGATGCTGATACCTCGACTTATTCACAGTGCTGCTTCCTACACACTCTGATCTCTGTTCCTATGGATATACCACAGATGTTCTATCTCTTCCCTGGTAGTTGTCCTACTCCTATTTTAAAAATTGAAATCAGGGGTGCCTGGGTGGCTCAGTCAGTTAAGCTGTCCACTCTTGATTTTGGCTCACGTGGTGACTCAGGGTCCTGGGATCAAGCCACGTGTCGGGCTTCAGGCTATTCGCCAAGTCTGCTTGAGGATTCTGTCTCTCCCTCCACCCCCCCCCCCGATCATGTGCATGTGCTCTTTCTCAAATTAAAAAAAAATAATAATAATAATAAAAAAATTGAAGTCAGCTCTGGTTTTAGAGTTTTATCATCAAATGAAACTGCTATAATCCAAGATAAATTGTTGAAGTGATCAATGTGTTGTGCTTAAAGGTGAATATTCATGTTGGCAAAAGAAATCAGGAGAGATCTTGAATGAATACAGGAGACTTCCATTTTAGAAAATTAGGACTTGAGGTATATGCCTTCTTTGTGACCACTTATTCTCATTCCATAGCTGACTTATGAGAAAAAAAAAAAAAAAGGTGAAAATTTAATCTACATTCAACTTCTTTTCTATATCCCCTACTCATCTCCCCACCCCCAGGTATTTATGATTCTTTCTTGGTGGTTGTAGGAGGCAGGAAGATAAGTTAAAAAGTCCCCAAATGGAAATGCATGCTACATAATATTTCCTTTGATTAACTCACTCCATTAAAAGCCATTCACACAGAAGAACACACACACAAACACACACACGCACAAAAACAATAAAAATATGCCTTTTTCCAAGATGTGGAATTCATGTTTGGAGGGATAATCAAGAAATCAGGATGTAACACCATATAATAAGAACCCCCTTGCAGAAATTCAGAACGTATCATGCACACATGGAAGGGGTTATATGCAGAAGATATACCAACCATCCAAGGGAGTTAGGAAATGCTGAGCAGTGTTCTTAAAGTAGTAGTTTGCAGTTAACTTGAGTCAAAGTCATTTTATAGACTGTGTCTTAATGGTCCAGAATTTAGATGCACTACTTTGTTTCTGGCACTGATCTTAATTCACTAAATTCTTATTAAAATGATGCATCTTTCTAGTTCCCACAGTGATTGTGACTGAATATGGGTCAAGTATATAATTGTTTCAGGAACCAGTTGTTTCCTTTAATATCTGAAAGCTTATAAATTTAATTGCCTTCAATAGTGTAGATTTTTGTTATAGTGACTTTTTTTGTATTACACTGGATTTAGGCATAAATGATTCAGTAAAACAGACTTATAAACTGTAATGCTTTCTAATGGTTAAAAATAATGACAGACAGGTGTTGATTCCTCCATTGGTGTTTGCACTAAAAAAAAGGAAAAAGACAGATACACATACATGGAAACCAAAACTTTTTAAAATAGGTGGTCATAAAACTCATCACATGAAATACTGAGAGCCCAATTCAGTTGGGATTCCAAGAGGCACAGCTGAGAATTGGCTGATTGTTAGTGATGAGGCCAGGATCAGGGTGTGAAGTTAATCGGAGTAAGGGACAGAAACTACTATATGTAGCCATGCTTTTTAAAGAAAATTTTCACTATTTTTTAATTAACTAATTTTCAGTCTTAATTCTAACTTTCCTTCTAAAGATACAATTCTTTAAAAAGAAAGACTGCTACTGTACCTTTGTTCTCAAAGGGACTTGAAGAGAAAATTTATACTTAAAATTAAGGATGTCAATGATACGGTTTTTTGTTTGTTTTTATAATTTTATTTAATTATTTGAGAGAAAGGGGGGGGCAGAGGGAGAGAAAGAAAGAGAGAATCTCCAGCAGACTCCTCCCTACTGAATGCAGAGCCCACCTTGAGGGCTCCATCCCAGGACCCTGAGATCCTGACCTGAGCCGAAACCAAGAGCTGACCACTTAACCGACTGAGCCACCCAGGCACCCCTGCCAATGATATGTTTTAAGTCAAAAACAATTTGTGGAATTTTACATGTCCAAACACATTTTTACTAACATTTTTAATAGATATTCTTTATCCAGAACCTTACTATATATGTTCAAATAGTTTCATGGTCTATAGTTCAAACACTTCCTGTGGTGTCAGATCTCCCACTTCGAGTGGGTTCATCTTTTCTGCACTCAGCAAACTGGAAGCTAGCCAAGATGTCTTCTCGATAATGGTATTTAAGTGTAAGTTTTAATCATGATAACATCTATTCATTATTAAATTATGCAAGACATTTCAGAACAGTGCAAGGGAAGGAAATCTGGTGACCTGAGTTATATTTCTGGTTATGACACTAACTATTTGAGACTGAGCACATCATGTAACATTACTCTTGAAACTGTTTCCATATCCATCAGATTAAATTATGGGAGAAAAAATTTATTTCTGAAGCTCAGTTCAAAAGTACTTGATCATACGTTTGCTGCTAAGATCAGAGCCAGTTCCTCCATTAGGCATGACAGTGGTTTTATTTCTTTTCAAATCAGAGGTAAAATTTGAACTTTTAGGTCAAAGACAATGCTTTAATATGTGATATTAATATATGTGTCTTTATATGAATGCAATTGTAAAATATATTTGCTATTATTATTTTATCGAGGAAAAAGCCCACAAAGGTAAACTACGTAGGGCCCGTGAAAGTCATAATGAAGTGGGAGAGGGAGATTCTTGCCTTGCAGAGTTGAATGAATCTCACGGACAACGGAGAGTGAGTAAAGCGATAGAGTTTTATTAAACAAGGATACAGAAAAAGCTCTCCGGAGTGAGAGGGGTCCCAACAGGGTTGCCAACGTGGGCCTCCACCAACAGTCTTTTATTTCGAGCTGACCGGGGAGCTTGTGGCCTTAACATTCTCGTGACATCTTGGTTTGAGTAAGGACTGATGATAACACCTTTAATGGTTTACTTCCTTTTTAGGGTCTGGGAATTCTTTGTTGGTCACAAGTGACTGTTATAACAAGACCCTACCTCTGACACCTAAGGCAGGGTGGTTTGGTTTGTTCCCTTATCTCTGGTTTCCTTACACCCCCTCATTTTCGGGATTTCTGTGAGCCTGATCCCTTAGCCCCTTACCTATCTCTCCCTATCTAGCCCTGCCTGTCCCTCACTCAGTGAGACCCTTTGGATATATATCGGTGGGTCATATACTTTGTGGATGATTGCCAATGTGTATCTTGGGGTCGGGGGGTAAAGATAAAGGAAGTTTCCAAAGGAATTTTTATATGTTAGAGTAGACTTACAGGATCCTGGGGTTCAGGCTAAGCTTGCTTTTGCCCTTAGCAAAGTGTCAACATCCAGGCAGTTAAGTCCCTAGGGCATGGTCACTTTGCCTCTTTCAAGGACTTGTCAGTGGATTGTAAATTATAAGGAAATTTTATTTCCATTCCCTTCTACCTTTGTTTCCCACATCACAATGGATAGGTGGGTGATGTTAGGGCTCCAGGAAATTGAGTCTGTGGGTCTCTGGAAGTTAGGCTATTGATAAGAATGCTTTTTTATCTTGTAAATCACTAAGACATTTGTAAACTGAGGGAGACTCCTGTCCTGCAGGACTGTAATCTCTAAATTAACCATTTGTTTTTGCTTCCCTTAGTTTCAGCTCAGGGGAGAGTGTCTGAGGAATGTCACACATATCCCACCTGGGGTGTGGGAGGAGATTGCGGGGTGTAAGCTTGTGCTTTGTCCTCAGCTTGCCTTCTGCTTCCTCATTAATAAGACATGCCTGAGATAGAGAAAATTGTGGCTAAAGAATCAGATGACTTAGGCTCTGCATCATAACAGGCCTGGACCTAAATTCAGGTTTGAGTTTAGGCATCTTAAGAATTGTCTCATAGAATCAAAGTGAAGTGATTTCATTTTGTCAATGCGTATCCTCCTTTTTTCCCCTGAGCTTTGCACATTCTTTTCCCTGTTTGTGACCCATTACATATTCATGACCCATTATTACAATTCATGGAGCACAATTCCATCCCACTGTGTAGCCAGAACTCAGTTTAACTACCTGCTGGTTTGCATACAACATGCACATACATACACTCAATGACACCGTTTCCTCTTCCCTGTGTGTCATGTAGGATATGACTTCCTGCAGAAAGATTTCTCAGACCATCCATGTTTGGATTTGGTGCTCTTGTCACTCATCAACACTTAGTTCTTAGAGGGTGAGTGTTGTTTTGGCTTTGTTCAGATTTGACAGCTTCCATATAGCAAAATGTATAGCACACAGAAAGTGCTCCATAAACATTGCTGAGAGAACAGTTCTGAAACTCAGTGACCCCATCTACATAGTGAAAATTCTAAGCACACTCCACTGAGATTGTGGGGAAAAAAAAACCCACACACATCCACACACAACTATTGGTACAACTAGTATATTGGGGTGCTCATTATAATCTAGCTTAATACTACAAGTATCTACAAAACTCATACAATGTTTTAGAGTCTAGAGTCTATACTTAAGCTTTGATATCTTGAAGACTTAAAAACATGAATAAATAATAGAAAAATAAAGAAATAGACCTTGTATTCTTTTTAGTTCAGTTGAAAACTACGATGAAAGTCCTATTTAACACTGAGCCAAGCATTATGAAAAATAGAAAATAAATTACAACCTAGTCCTTTCTGCCCTCAAGAAGATGAAATTTAACGCAATGCTATTCCAATTTTATATTTCAGCTACAGATGCATAATTTAGGAGTTAATCCTTTTTTATGTAATGGGCCTCCACATAGATAAGATAGGCTATCTACAAATGGGCTTTTTAGTATTGTGCAAATATTGAAGCATAATTAGAATTAAAAGTTAGTGCTGATAAAATTGTCTGCTTCTTTTATTTAAGCCAGACCGTCTCATAAATGAATGCCAAAAAGATCTGTCTTCTGATTACTGTGCTTATCCACATGTAATAACTATATTTATAACTGAAGTAGATATTTTATGACCGATAATGTATCTCCACATTTGTACTTTTGACTAATTTTACAAGTTAATGCCACGTCTTCTTGCACTTTTAGGTTTAACAGCAAGAACACAGCTTGTATGTTTGATCCCAAGTTAGAGCCTATGGTATAAATCCACACAGCAGAACATGCTGAAGTGTGTAGTGATTGTTTGCATGCTATTTACTAGTACACACACAGGTCTTCACATAAGTAACTTTGAAAGGAAATTATCTTTAAGCATTTTTTTCTTCTAGCCATGGAAACTGTTTCTTGATGTTCTACTAAGCATGCATTAAATGAGGGATGATGCCCTATGTTGGGAAGGAATTCCTAATGAAACTCTCAAGCCCTCTCTCCCCATCTCTTCCTTCATTGCTTTTCAGAAGCAGTTCAAGTCCTGGATCAAAGAAAATTGGGTACCAGATGGCTTTTATCCTAACATCTTTAAGTCACCCTGAGAACATTCTTGCTACCAATTTCCACATGGTGAAATAAATCCTAGCTACAGTAGAATGAGAATTCCAGGAAGCTGCAGGTGTAATGTCACTGCTAACTTGATTGAAGATCACGGTACATCTGGGACTCTGTCACTTGCTACTGAAGTTAAAAAGGCTGCTGAGTGCAAAGCAGGAACTCTTAGGTGTGATTCTTTAGCTTATTAGTGGGAACCTTAGAGAAAATGGCCACACCAACTTATGTGTCTCACTCAGCAATGCTCTCTTTACTCTTGCGACATGCCCTATCCGCCCACTGCCCCAAATCTATGTGCATTGTATCTGGTTTTGCTAATTATCGTGTTAAAATGTTAGCACGTAGTATAGTGGAGAAGTGTATTGCTGGTTTGTGTGCAGGTCACATTCCTGGGGAATAAAATTAATTTCAAATGGTTTTCCTTGAAGGGGAATTTTAATCTGAGAAGAATTGCAAGGGTCAGAACTTCCTGAAATTCTGTCTGCATTGGTAACAATCCTAGCAATGTTTGATAACTTATCTGATACCAGCAAAACTTTGTGTTACATATTTCATTCAATTGATTTCCGATTTGACTGATGTTTTGTGTGAGTTCTGTGATGTTATATACAAATAGGATATGAGCATAAAATGCTAAAAATGGCCCTTGACACATTGTTGTGCTTTTTTAGAAAAAGAAACCAAATTTCCTTCTCAGTGAAATTTTTTTGAAAGAATAATAATATTCAGTCCAGTTCCAAAAATATTTAATACTTTGTGCAATCCCTTTATTTTAACTTGTGATTCAAGACATAAGACCCTGCTTTAAACTTAACAGTCTAAACAGAGTTACATATGCAGACACATACTTAAGATAGAGTGATAAATATTCAACTTAGAATTATATATTTCCTGTGACATTAGAGCATAGTAGGTAATGTGTAATGAACTCTTGGAAAATATGATCAAGCATATGGACTCATAATATTTGAGTCCGTAGTGTAGTGCTTTGATTCCATTATCTCCCAGTGCTTTATACTAGATGCATAAAATGGTATCAGCTGCATAAAAAGGAAGAATTTAGTATGCACTGGCTCATTTAAATTGTATAAACACACCTGAAAAATGTTCCTTTCTTTCTTTTTTTTTTTTTTTTAAGATTTTATTTATTTATTTGACAGAGAAAGACACAGCGAGAGAGGGAACACAAGCAGGGGGGAGTGGGAGAGGGAGAATCAGGCTCCCCGCCGAGCAGGGAGCCCGATGCGGGACTCGATCCCGGGACTCCAGGATCATGACCTGAGCCGAAGGCAGTCGCTTAACCAACTGAGCCACCCAGGCGCCCTGTTCCTTTATTTCTTGATGTTGAAATGTCATTAGGCTTTATTGGTGCTGTGAAACTCTAAAAGGATTAACATTGTTCATCCATAGAGGCTTGAATTTAGTCTTAATAATCTTTAGGATTTTCTATTATGATTAAAAATGGCAAAATTGAAGAGAAATTTAAAAGCTAGTACATTGAGATCTTAATCAACATAACCAACTGACTGAAGAATGACTAATTCCTTTTATTAGCCAAGATGGATTACAGCTTAATTGATCATCTGTGATGTGTGGAGACCTAATTAATAATTGAGATGTGTCAAAATGTCTATTATATTATATTCTGTAATCTGCCATTCTTGGCTTACATATTTATAAATAAAATTAACATGTTTTAGAGAAAACAATGGTTTTGATAAATATTTCAGAAGAATAATGAAAACTCTCTGGTTGTAAAAATGAAATAAAATTCAGAAAAAGATTTGAAAATGTACATATAAAGGAAAACACAGTTTATAGTTTGAGCAGATTAAATGCTGTAGTGTGCTGACTTGAATCAAACAGGTTCTTCTGATTAAAAAAATCTGGAAAAAAGGTGATTATTTGGAAATAATAATGATCTTCCTGCAGTAGTCACCTTATATTTTATTTTCCCATCAGTGTAACAGGCCACATACCTAGCTGTGAGTCATTAAACAGGAACAAGTCATAAACACATTCTGAAGATGAGTTAGGTTTAGAGAGGTCTTCGGGGGCTTTTCTTTCTTTTCTTTCTTTCTTTTTTTTTTTTTTAAGATTTATTTATTTGACAGAGAGAGACACAGCAAGAGAGGGGACACAAGCAGGGGGAGTGGGAGTGGGAGAGGGAGAAGCAGGCTTCCCGCCGAGCAGGGAGCCCCACGCAGGGCTCGAGACCAGGACCCTGAGATCATGACCCGAGCCGAAGGCAGACGCTTAACGACTGAGCCACCCAAGCGCCCCACTTTGGGGACTTTTCTATTCAACGTGTGTGGTCCAAGCTCATTGGCATTACAGGGGAGCTTGTTAGAAATACAGAATCTTGTGCTCCACCCTAACTTGCTAAATAAGAATACTGACATCTAACCAGAGCCCTAGGAGATGTGAATTTACATTAAATTACAGAAATGCAGAATGCTAAGAGATGGTTCAATAATTTTTAAACTTCATGTGATAGTCATACTAAGTTATTTTTGAGATTAAAATAAGGTACTGTGGTTTTGAAAGGATTTCCTGAAAATAAATTTATTAACTGGAAATGACATTATAGAATTTCATTAATTTTTAGCATCTTCATATCAGGAAATAGTTTAACTGTGGTCTCAACTCACTTGATTCCTTCTAATTATAATTCTGTTTACAATTTCAAACAAGCATAGCTCCCTTACATGATTATTTTCATATTCTAAAATTTAGCTTTTATTTTTCATCATAAATAATCCAACCTATTCAGAAAAACTCTTTTATAACATATTTATTACTTAATTCAAGAAATGTTCAGTTAGCACCTATATATTCAAAACAAAATTCACTAGTGAGGGAAATTCAATAAAGTATAAATACCTAGACATGATTTGGAATTATATATTAGTGAGGGAGCAGTTTATATATGTAAAAAGTTACATGTCAGACTTGAAATAAACAATTAGAAATAATGTAATATATATATTTTTAAAATATCACCTGGTTCCAGACACTGCAATGAACTGTAAAGATGTACTTGATTTAATGGAAGTGTCAAAGATATTCTGTATTTTGAGTCAGGTTAGTGGAAGAGTAATTATTTGTGGTATTTATAATGAAGGAGCAATATTTAAAAATGCTAATAACTGGGATTCTAGCTACATAAAACATACCTAGGAAGAATTAACATTGGACAAATTAACTGTTTGTTTCATTAATTTCCTGTTTTTATCTTGTGTGTGTTTATGAATTGTTCTTTTTTTTTTTTTACAGCATTTTTAGGTTTCTAAGAAATTTAAGAGGAAGGTACAGAGATTTCTGATATACCCACTGCCCCCACACATTTATAGTCTCTCCCATTATCAACATCACTTACCAGAATGGTATATATCTAGATAGATAGATAGATAGATAGATAGATAGATAGATAGATAGATAGATACAGAGAGAGAGATTTGTTTGTTTGTTTTTTTTTTAAACCAAGGATGGACCTACATTGACACATCATAATTGCTTAATGTCCATAGTTTACCTTAGGGTTCAATCTTGGTCTTATATATTCTAAAGGTTTGGAGAAATATATAAGGATGAATATATAAGATTGATGGGGATTTTATTGCTATATCCTCTTGATCAGAGATTCTTTTCTCAGCCTTGTCCAATCTACTAGTGAGCCTATCAAAGGCCTTTTTCATTTGCATTACAGTGTTTTTTATCTCTTTCATTTCATTTTAGTTCTTTCTTAGGATTTCTCTGCTTGCTGCCCATCTGTTCTTGTATGCTTTCTACTTTATTAATCAGAACACCTAACGTATTAATTATAGTTGCTTTAAATTCCAACTCTGATAATTCCAACAGTCCTGCCATATCTGATTCTGATGCTTGCTATATCTCTTCAGTTTGTGCTTCTTTGCCTTTTAGTATGTCTTGTATTTTTTTTTTTTTTTTTTTTTTTTTTTTTTTATAGCTGGACTTATATGGGGAAATGGAACTGCTGTGAATAGTCCTATAGTAATGTGATGGGTTAAGTGTAGGGTCGGGGAAGCATTTTATAGCCTATGATTAATACTCTCATTTAGTGAGTCTATGCCCTTGGATTGTGAACTTCACAAACAGTCCTCAGTTGTTTCCTTCTGTAGGTGAAACATGATGGCTAGATAGGACTAAACCATATATTTCCCTTCCCCCAGGTCAATTAGGCTTTGATAATACTCCAGTAAAGTAGGCTCTGGTTAACTAGTTTCCCCTGAGGGCAGATCTTGTTAGGAACAGAGTGATCTGGGCATTTCAAAATGTTTGTTGAGAGCATAGGGGATTTTTCTCAGATTTTACTAGAGGAATCCTCTCAAGCTCCTGCAGGTAAATCTCATAATATTGAGGAGGCCCAGCCCCATCACTGGATGGCCCTGGAGTTTTTAATTTTCAGAGTTGTGTGCACTAAGCCTCCAGTAATTTGTCAGTTACAGTTCATGTTTCCGATACAATACTGGTTCCAAAATGGTTTCTGCTCTTGAGTCTCTGCTGGTAAGTCTTGTTTCCTTTATTCATCTGTCTGTCTCTCCAATCTCAGGAGTACTGGTTTGCCCAGAATCCTTCTATGGATCTTATGGATCCAGAAGAGATGCTCATTTTTCAGTCTGTTCAGCTTTTTGTTGTTAGGTTGGAGTGGTAACTTCAAGCTCCTTACTTGTGGAACAAAAATAATCATTCTTTTTTATTGCTTAGTAACATTCTGTTGTACAGATATACTATACTATAAATTGTTTATCCATTCACCTATAACGTTTGGTTTATTTCCAGGTTTGTTGCTATTATCCATAAATTTCTATAAACATTCATATACAAGTTTTTAAAGATTTATTTATTTATTTGAGGAGGGGAGGGGCAGAGAGAGAGAATCTTTTTTTTTTTTTTAAGATTTTATTTATTTATTTGACAGAGACAACAGTGAGAGAAGGAACACAAGCAGGGGGAGTGGGAGAGGGAGAAGCAGGCTTCCCGCTGATCAGAGAGCCAGATGCCGGGCTTGATCCCAGGACCCTGGGATCATGACGTGAGCCAAAGGCAGACGCTTAACGACTGAGGCACCCAGGCGCCCCAGAGAGAGAGAATCTTCAAGGAGACTCCCCACTGAGCTTGGAGCCCAACTTAGGGCTCAGGGGGCTCGATCTCACACAACCCATGAGATCATGAGCCAAAACCAAAAGTCGGACACTCAACTGACTTGAGCCACCCAGGCACCCCTCATATATAAGGTTTTAGATGAGCATATGCTTTCATTCCTCTTTTAAAAAATATCTGGGAGCAGAAGACTGGATTATATTGTAGATGTATTTTTACAATTTTAAGCATCTGCCAATCCTATTGCAGCTGTAACAATTTACCACAAACTGAGTGTCTTACCACAACATAGATTTATCTATTGCATATCTAGAGGTCAAAAGTCTAAAATTAAGTTGTCCAAAGGGCTGTGTTCCATCTGGAGGCTCTAGAGGAGAATCCACTGCTTTCCTTTTTTTTTTTAGCTTCTAGGCTTCCTGCATTCTGGCTCCTGCCCTCTTGCTCAAGACACTCTGACCTCTTCTTTAATCTTATCTTATGCTATTGACTCTGATCCTCCTGCCTTCCTCTTATAAGGATCCTATGATTACAGTGATCCCACCTGAATAATCCAGAGGACTCTCCTGAATCTCTACAGTCTTGCAATTAATACCATCTGCAAAGTCCCTTTTACCTTATAAAGTAATATATTCACAGGGTCCACAGGTTCCAGGGGTTAGAATGTGAACATCTTTGAAGGGCCATTATTCAACTTACCACATTGTCGTCCAAGGAAATTATACCATTTTATGTTCCCATCAGTACTGTAGAATAGTTCTACTTCCTCCACATCCTAACACTTGTCATTTTAACTTGTTTTTCTCAAATAATGTACAGTGTTAGATATGTTTTCATGTACTTTTTTGCTTTTTATATTTTTAGGTGAAGTGTCAGTTCAACTATTTTCCCCATTTATTTATTGGGCTTTGTACCTTTTGATTTTTGGATTTTGAGCATTCTTTGTATATTCTACATATAAGCCTATAATCAAATATGATTTGCAATTTGTTATTAAATATTTCTGGCTTGTCTTTTTTTCTTGAAATATATTTTAGACATATCTTAATGATCTTAAATCAGTATTAAATAATGCATTTTACAGTGTTCAAAGTCATCAAGTTGTATATATTAAACATGTATAACTTTTTGTATGTCAATCATATCTCAAATAAAGTGGTTTAAAAATAAAAATAATATAGCAACAAAAGTATAAAAATATTAGGGTTATATTTCACAAAAAGTGAGCAATATTTGTGTACTGAAATCTGTAAAACATTACTGAGATGAACTCATCAACATAGAGATATACAGGGTTTATAGGTCAGAAGAATCAATGTTGCTTTGATGTCTATTTTCCCCAAATTCATCTAAAGATTCAATGCAATCCCCATCAAAATCCTCACAGGCTTTTATATAGAAATTTCAGGGTAATTATGATTTTTAGAGATTTTATTTATTTTATTTATTTATTTATTTGAGAGGGGAGAGTGAAAGAGTACAAGTGGGGGGCAGGGCAAAGGATGAGGGAGAAGCAGGGAGCCCAACATGGGGCTTGATCCCAGGACCCCAAGATTATGACCTTAGCCAAGGCAGACTTTTAACTGTTTAACTGACTGAGCCACCCAGGCACCCTGAGGTAATTACAAAATTTAAATATAAAAGGCAAAACACCTAAAATAACAACACACACACACACACACAAATTAAAAGAGGAGCAAATTGAAGGACTAACATTATCTGATTTCAACACTTAAAAATTCCGGTAATCTGGGTGGCTCAGTCCATTGAGCGTCTGCCTTGGGATCAGGTCATGATCTCAGACCCAGCATCAGGCTCCCTGCTCAGCGGGGAGCCTGCTTCTCCCTCTCCCTCTGCTGCTCCCCTGCTTGTCCAGGAGCTCTCTCTCTCTCTCAGATAGATAAATAAATAAAATTAAAAAAAATAATAATAAAGTACAGTAACCAAGACAGTGTGCTATTGGTATAAAGATGGACAAATAGATGAATGTAGTAAACTAGAGAGCCTAAAAATAGACCCACACATATGTAGACAAACTGATTTTTGACTAAAGCACAAAGTGGAGAAAGAACAGACTTTTCAATAAATGGAGCTTGGACAACTGAATATTCATAAGCGAAACAAAGAACTTCAATTCATATCTCACACCATATACAAAACTTGAATTAAGTTGGATCATAGACCTCAATGTAACAACTAAGACTATAAAACTTTGAAAAGAAAACATATACATTTTTTAATTTTTATTGTTATGTTAATCACCATACATTACATCATTAGTTTTTGATGTAGTGTTCCATGATTCATTGTTTGCGTATAACACCCAGTGCCCCATGCAGAATGTGCCCTCTTTAACACCCATCACCAGGCTAACCAAAACATAAGAGGGAAATTTTCTTGACCATCAGATAGGCAAAGATTTTTAGATATGGGACCAAAAGCCCAAGGTACTAAAGAAAAAAATAAAAAAAAATCATAAATCAAAATAATCAAAATTAAAAATTTTTGCTTTTTAAATTTTTACTTAATCTTGTCATTGTTTGAAATGGTTTTATCAAATAATATTTATGTAAAATATATTTTAAACATACCTTAATGATATTAAATCAGTATTAAATAATGCATTTTACTATAGACCCTTCAGGTAACTTATCATTAAATAATAGAAACTAGAGCAATGATGAAAAAAAAAAGATCCCATGCATATGTGGAGCTCCAGTTATTTACCAAAAACTCTTATAGGTAGCATCTCCACCTATTCCTTCCCCAAAATATTGGTCCTTATACTTTTAAAATTATAGATAATGTTATAATTGCATTAAAAATGATCACCAATATATCATACAGGTGTTGAAATATATTTTTAAAATAAAAAAGAGATGAGAATGACTCTTCCTTCAATAAATGTTAAAGCTTTTACAGCAAAGAGCAGATACTCACAAATGACACTCTTCTAACTCTTAGGAACAGTGTGCGTGTCTGGAGAATACCATCCATCATGCCCCATTACATAAAAAGACAAGACATTGTTTTGGTAAATGTTCCTATTACTTAGAATCCAATCAATTTAAGTTTCTGTAAAGTCAGTGCTTTGTAATGTAAAATCATTTTATGTATCAGATAATTTCTATACTCAAAGTATAGCATTACCTGACGTTGTTTTTTAATACAGTTTACATGTATCATGTTGAATGCTGTCGAGAGCTCCACTGTCATTTAATACACTCAAGGGAAATACTGCTTTCCCATTAATCTTATTTGTAAAGCATGTTTGCATTAATCTTTAAATCTTCTTAATGAAACAAAACCAAAAAGAGTAAGCAGATTGCTTACAGATTGTTGTGGATGAAAGCATAAATGTCAGTGTCAATTCTGGAGTACTTAGAATCCATTGCCATGTTAGAGAAGAGGAATTCAATCCTTTCGGCCCCCAAACCACTTTTTTATAACAAGTATTTTATCAGATTCTGAAATAAAAACCATGCCTAAAAGAAAACAAACAAAGACAATCTACAGGGAAGATTTTAAAATAAAAATAATATTGTTAGGATTAGCAATAATATAAATGAAGAATAAAATAATTGTGATTTCAAAATATGTATTTCCATACATAAATGTTGGGGCATAACTATATAGAAAAGGGGATGGTACTCAGATTTTTGAATCAACTTACAGTGTGTTCATTCGTTCAATTCAAATGTTTATTGATCATCTGTGTGCAAGAGTCTGTTGAAGACATTTATTACAGTAACAAAACAGCAGGGAGACAAATATATCCCCATAAATAAATAAAGCACTTGTAGTATATTCGTACATATGGAATATGAGGGGAGGTTTCAAGAAAGACCTGAAGGAGGCAGGAAACAGAAACACACTAGCAAAATAAAACCAAATAAAATCACATGTCTCTGCCTCCCACCCCTCCACTCTCTCCCTCTCCCCAGTCTAAAAAATAAATAAATACATAAAAAACATTTAAACATCCTTGCACTGCACAACAGATACATGTTTTCTATAGTTTATTTAAGTCACTATTTTGTTTTCAGTGTTTTCATTTATGTTGTTACACTGAAAAAATTGACATGCAAAATTAACTACATCTCCACTTTATGTACGTTATAATTCTTGAACACTGTTATGACAAAAGAAAAAATAAATGAAAGCATAATATGTCCCTTCCTTAGAATTTGTTTGAAAGAAGTTATTTACCATTATCTTTTCATAAACATAGACATGTTACTAGACAAGTAATGTCTCCCAAAACTACTCATTATTTTATATAAAAGAGGGAAAGTAAATATTTTGGTTGCTATTAGTTAATCTTTATCACTTTAAGTTTAAAGTGACAGATAACATTCAAAATTTGTCCACTGACTTTTTTTGTTTGTTTGTTTGTTTGAAGCTTTTGGAAACATGTCCAACACTTTGATGAGATGTTGGAAACCAGTTGAAACGCAGTAAAATTCAACCCAGTAAAATAAGACTGCTTTCTTTTCATCCGCGTTGGAAATTTTCAAGAAGTGAACTATGACAATATATCAACTTTTGGTACTGTTTCCACTCTGGGTCTGCCTGCCACATTTCTGTTCTCCAGAGATAATGTTCAGAAGGACTCCCACACCCCAGAAAAGAATTTTAGGTGCACGTGTACCTAGGAGTGATGGCAAAATTCTGCATCGTCAAAAACGTGGTTGGATGTGGAATCAGTTTTTCTTACTGGAAGAATATACAGGATCTGATTATCAATATGTGGGCAAGGTGAGTCTACACTGAAATGGCAAAAACTTATCTTCTTTCCTTGTATGTTTTAAGAATATTTGATGGTTTTTAAGATCATCGTTCTAAGAAATTTGATTCTCTAAATATCCCTAAATCAATTATTGTTTATGGAATATATATTATAATTTGAAAAACTGTGGAATACATAAATCCAGCATGATAAAGGTAGAAATTGAATTTGCGAGAATTAATTCTGTCCATTTCCTTATGGACTAAAGAAGTACTAGAAATTGCACTGTTAGAATTTGTAGTTAGAAATCAATGATAGTGAGAAAACTGTATGTCAAGATACCCATTTAAAATGACTACATATATATATTTCACATTGCTCTTGATTTCAGTAAGGAAGGAAAGACAGTTAAAAGTTGTTTAATATTCTATAGAATGAAAAATCAAATGTCATTAAAAGTATGACCTAAGGCCCCCCCAAATAGCTTTTTTTTTTAAGAAAATTTATTCCAGATATGAGTGTTATTTATTTTTCTTAAGTGTTACTATGGGCACATTTATATAAAGGAAAAATAAATAGAAGACAAGCAGGTAGAAGTAGTTTACTTATTTGCGATATGTGCACATAGACAAGTTTTCATCCTATTTTATTATAAAAGTTAGTGAGGAAAGTTAGTTGTGGTTGGGAGTAGAATGAAAAGTAACAATGAATGCTTCTATATACTACACTGTATTCATTTTCAGTTTTCTTTTTTGGCACTATCTGAATGTGCTAGAAGTTAGATAATGTCTTAAGAAAGAATTCATGTTCATAGTCATGGTTACTTTTATGGACAATATGAAAATATATCAAAGAAAACAGAAATACACTAGCAAAAATAACCAAATATAATCACATGTTAATACATGATTTGTTAACACTGTAAAATTATGATACATTACCGTGATGGAGAATTTTGTATTAACCTAAACTTTAATAGCTTTGTTCAAATGATTAAAATTGTGCTAAAAGTTTTCATCCTCTAAGAAAACTATTTTTAAACTATTTTTAAAACAATTTTTTGAAAGTATTTTTTCATTGATTTTAAAACACTTGGATATGTTTTTTCATGTTCCAATTATTTCAGTCCTTTTTTAAATGTCTGGCAGTAGGACAAAGATGACATTAAAGGTTAAATGTTATGTTGAGGGAGAAGGAAAAGCAACAGCAATCTGAGCAATCTTATGAGAAAGCACATCATAGCCAGACTTATCACGGGTCTCATCTGACTGGATGCCTAAGATCAGAGGGTTAAGGTAAATTTTATGGTTGTTGTGATAGGCAACTTTTAGTTTATGAATGCAATCATGTGCAAATGTAATAACAAAAATCTAGACCAAAGAAACTATAAAGTAAATAGTTTCCTTTGGTTCTTCCTGAACATAGCACTTATTTGACTTATTTGCATGTGTTTTCTATCATCTAGTGCATTTTAATGATTTAATGTGTCGATAAATTACCATTACATTATATACTCTCACATGATAGTCAAGTGACTTCTTACGTATTTTCATTTGTTCTCTCCCAGAAGAATGTCAACACCTTGAGATCAAAGACCTTTACTTCATACTTCACTTTGTCTCCAGCTCTTTGAGTAGAGCTTAATATTTAGTTGGTTGAATTGACCTGCATTGCACTGAGTTGAATTCCCAGAATCATCTGGTACTACATGGCTCTTTGGTGGGGAAAACTAGTCTAGAATTTAAATCCCTATGGGCAATTAAAGCTGATAAATACTTGAGATATATGCATCTCGATATATAACCCAAATTTTATTCTTCCTTACTCTGCTTGATAAAAGCAAATTAAAAACCTTATTTAGATGTAAACATGCAGATCTGTGTATGTCAAAAAGGCAATGTGCAATATTTTAATAAACATACATTAAGATGAATATAAAAATTTCAAATCCCCTAAATATTCTTTCCAATAGTACTTACAATAAATTTATTATATAGTCATCCTTTCTTTCAGAAATTTCACTTCCAGTTTTACTACCTTTAAAGTAGGAATGTAATACTGATGCTATGTGATTTAATGTTTCTAGGTTAGTTTTGATGTAGTAGTAATACATGTTCTAATTACTTGACATATGGGAAGATGATAGATATCCCATTGTAGTGGGAAATATTTGGGGAACTCAGAATAAGAACAGAGAAGAGAGAATCATACTGATGGAGTGAGGACAACACTGAAAGCACATGTGTGAAGAGGGAGAACTTTTTTTTTTTATACTAAACTATTTGGGGCCCCTGGGTGGCTCAGTCAGTTAAATGTCTGCCTTTGGCTCAGGCTGAGGTCATGATCTCAGGGTCCTGGGATCTAGCCCCACATCAGGCTCCCTGCAGGGAGCCTGCTTCTCCCTCTCCCCCCCCCCCCCCCACCCTGCTTGCACGTGCACTCTTTCTCTCTGTCAAATAAATAAGTAATCTTTAAAAAAAAATTAAATACTAAACAATTTGCCAACCAAATTCAATAAAGAATGGATGGCATATGATTTCTCAGATAAAAGCCCGTTACTACTTAAGGGGTTAAAACAGGGGGATATAACAATTGCTTCTCATTGGGTAAAAGCAGAGGGAAGCTTAGGAAAACATATAACCAACAATCAGAGGAGCTAGGATGTAACCTTGTTTCTACCACTGTTTGTCTCAGAGTTATTCAGAAACCAAGCCAACCAAAAATGAACTCAAAGCATTTCTTTGTTCAGCTCTCAATGATCAAAATTTTCCTCTACATCATTCAATCAAATACATTCTAAACCGAAATATATTTGTTGTAAGTTCTTTTTTTTTATTTCCTTCTCAGTGAGATAATCACAAAATTGACTTTACCTTCCATAGCAAGGGGTTTAAAACTTGAACTTCAAGTAATCTACTTCTGTACTATGTTGTTTTCATTTTACAACCTTCTATAGTTGTATTACGGTTTTCCAATTTAAGATTTGAGAAACATTGTGATTATAAACTATTTTTATTAGTTTAAGCACAGCTTTTAATCACAGTTTCTTACTGCCTAATTCAGTTGCCCTGGACAAATAATTTTGAATCTCTAGGTTTCAAATATTCAAATAAAATAAATAATGACATTAAACTAGATACTCTTGAATTTACTTTAAGCTGTAACAGCAAGACAGTTCTAAGAGAAATACTAATTTTATTTACTGAAAAAAAAATTGTCTGCATTTTATGTAATTATTCCCAAGTGGAGAAGAGTATGTTAAAATTAGATTTTTAATCAAAACCAGATACTGAGAAAAGTCCCCAAACACCAAAAATTTAATAACGTACCTGGGTAACAATAAACCTGATTCTGAGTCAGCATAGTAAGACAATTCACTCCAGGAAGTGAAAACTTAAAAATAATTAGGGTAACTCTCTATATTTCTTGATATAATGAAAACAACCAGATGGTGGCAGGTGAGGGGGGTGCTACTGGCCTCCAGTTGGCAGAATCCAAGGATACTGCTAAAAATCCTACAGTGCGCAGGACAGACTTCTGTAGAATTTATGGTTCCTAAGTGTAAACAGTTCCAAGACAGAGAAATCCTGTCCTAGTTTGCCAGTCCCGTTTACATTTTCCCAAACAGCTCAATTTTTACTTTAGTTCTTTCTGGGTTCCTGCTTCTGAACCTGCTCTCAATTATAATTTTATTTCTTCATTCCAGAGTTGCCATGAGTATTCGCTTTTTGAAACTTAGATTTCTTTCAAGGTCTCCTCTCCTTCATGTCCTCTCTAATCCTTAAGGCATACATTTGGTTCCAGCCTCTTGATCATCATTCTCTGTAGACTTGTGGGCTCCACAAACCTACTAGGAATGAAGTATACATTCATTTTTTTCAGTAAATATCTAGAAGGTGTACTACTCAGATACTACTCTCTGCTATTAAGTATATGGTGGCAAAAATATAATTTCTCTGCTCACAAATTATCTGCCTTTAATAGAAGGGAAAATAATAAAGCTAACAGCAAGTTATGGGCTCTTTTAATCTCTGATAGAGCACAGAACCCAAAAGCCAAGAACAGAAAAATAAATGCCAAATATCCCTATGTTCTATCTCTGCAGTACTTGTAAGTAAAGTGGAAATAAAACAGTTTTGGGATTTACATGACATAAATCAATGTTATTAAAAATTGAGATTGGAGAGTCGAGGTATGTACTTCTATTTTTTATTTATCTGTTTATTTCTTTGGAGGTCTTTTAATGTACAAGGCCTCATAAAAGGTGCTCACTGCAGATTTCTGGAAGAGAGATCTTCCAAAAACTGAAAAAAAATGTGATCCATGAAAGAATAACTCAACTTTAAACAGAATACCAGAAATGCCAAGTGTGCCCACCATATTAGACCATGTTCCTTATTGCCATATGGTTACAATCAAGTCAAACCTGGTTACAATGGAGATAGAGTAGTTGGAACTAGATAGAGACAGGAAGCTGCCCCAGCTTCCCCACTGCAGTCTTCCTGGGGTGAACAGATCTGAATCGAGTATGTGGAGAAACTTACACTACATAAGAGTTCAGGGAATTGCAAACATTTTAATGGACATTGAATGTTCTCTTCAGATAGTTGGATATTTTAATAACTGTAATGATATTGTTCTTGAAACTAAAAATTCCAGGTGACTATATATATATTTTTTTTTAAATCCAAACAGGACCAAAAAGACCTACATTAAAAAACAAAAACAACAACAGAAAATTGTTTAGCTGTTCAATATATAGAGACCTGATTTTAGTGGTGGTATACAATTATTTTCTATTTGGACCTTATTAATTGAAGCCCTGGAAGAAAATAAATCAGGATGATTTGATAGACATTGGCAGAGAATCCTTTAGATTAGATGGTTATAGACCTTCCTGATGAAGGGACTCTTGGACTTTTGGATGAACAGAGACATTATTTCCCTGATACATAAAGACCACAAAATAAAGTGAATATGCATTAGAGTTTTTAAGACCTTTTTACACTAATCCTCAAGCAAGAGGTAATAAAAACATTTTTAAATAGGGACATGCCCTGCAGAACCTTGATAATGTTTTCAAGGCAGACGACCTCTTGGTTTTTAATTCTCAAAACACATATAATATTTATATCTTTCAATACAATGATATTTCAGCCAGCACTTGTATAGGGAAAATATGCTTACATTCTCAAAGCTTGCTATAATATATTAACAAAGCAATATTTATGAAGGTATTGAATTGCATTCCAGATACACTTGCATTGAAGATAAAACTTCAAAACCACACATAGGTGTTTTGAAGATAACAAAGGCTGTCAAAAGGAATGTATATCCAAGATTTATAAACACAAAGAGAAGCCATATTCATTCATATTAACCTTTAGATGATCAGGTAATACGGGTTTAAGTATTTTACATATTAACATTATAGCATATTATTTGTATTATACAGGTCTTACTGTATTTTTTAGGAAATTGGTTTTGAGTTTAGGTCAATGTGCGAGTGTTTTGTTTTTTCCCATTTAAAATAAGAGGAAATAGGCTCCCTTTTAGCAGTTTCAAAATATAGCAAAAATAGCAAAATGTCAGGTGTTGAATGTTAAAAAAAATAAGATAAATAGAATTAAGTATGGGATGCTCACATGTAAATAGCAACCACAGTCATCCTTTTACTTATAAATTCTTACTGATAGTAGTGATAACATATGTTTACTACACTCTTCCATGAAGTTATTTACATGATGTGTTACCAAATATCAAGATTATTCATATATACATGTCATGACTTCATTTTACAACCTTCTTGAAACACGTACACACACATACCACCTAAACACATTTACCACACTCCGCTGTCCATACTGTCCTCGAGGGATTTGTGGGAAGTCTACCCTCCCATCCTCCGTCTTTTCCCCCTTGAGTTTCCCCCTTTGAGTTACTAACTCAGAAATGCTGTGAATGTTGTGATCTTTTGTTTCCCACCAAAGCCTTCCTTTTGTATATTCCTGTCTCATGTTCACAATTTTATTAATTATTATACACCAATTGTATACCCACAGAAGCTGCTGCTTCTCTTTTTCTTCAGCTTGTCACATAGCCTCTTTTAAAATCTACCTCCCTATGTTATATCACTTGAAATTATTTTTATTGGAATATATTTTAGATAAAAGATAATTATGGATTTATTCTCTAATTTTTTTTCTGTTAGGCCAATGAATTCACAAAGACTAGTAATACTTGGAAGTAGATAGAAGTAAATATTATTAAAATAATAATAGACTGATAACACAGAATGACTCAAAATTTTTCTGTGCCAAATAAATTTTGAAAAGCTTTACCTATTACAGAAAAATAGTCAAATTCAAATAAAAATTTAAATTACAATTTGACCCATCATTTTTCAAATATAAACTTTTAAGAAACATAATCATTTTATAATGAAGATTATGTGAAAAGTCGATTACTTTTAGCAAAAACTTGAGAGAAATCTCTATAGATGAAAAAATGCATTAAATCTCACATAAATCAATGTAATTTATCGTAACAGGTGCATGTGTAATGGTCATGAAGCATGGGAAATTATTATTACGGTATTATGAATTTCTACCAAAGCCCTCTCATTTTCTTTCTTGGAGACAATACATAATTATATATTCAATTAAATTTTGTCTCCATTGTACTGAAGAATAAGGTTCTATCAGTAAAGAAAATCAAAAAGTGGGGTGGTATGTTAGTATTTGCTCATCTATGTCTCATACTTGGGTATATGTTCATATATTCAAATTCTCAGTTGCTTCTTATGAACACATGAAAAGGAAGGGACACTTTAATAAATTTTCTGAAGTGAATTGTTAAATTTTCACGTAATGTAGTTACATTTTTACATTCATTTTATTAAAGAATATTATTTAATCTTAATATTTTGTTTTATTATCATTATTATTACTATTGCCATTGTTATTGTGATGTTAATTGGGTAAATGTTCATGGCTTCTCATAATTGTAACTAAAAGCTAAAATAAAGAACAGTATGAACATGTAAGTTTCCATGTAGATGGACTAAATTTAAGAAAGGGAGCAGGGGCCCCTCGGTGGCTCAGTTGGTTAAGCATCTGACTCTGGATTTTGGCTCAGGTTATGAGTTTGGGGTCCTGGGATCAGCCACGTGCATGTGTGGGACTCTGGCTCAGCGGGGGTCAGCTTCTCTCCCTCTCCCTCTGCCCCCCTCCAATGCATGCATGTGCTCTCTCTCTCTCTAGCTTTGAAATAAATAAATAAATCTTTAAAAAAAGAAAAGGGAGCAGTAATTTTGCTGGGATATGATATATACACCTTTGGTTCTCTCTTTAGAACCCAAATCTACAATAGGCAAAGGGTATTTTATGTAAATTTCATATTCCCTCTTTAGGTAAAATTCTTTCACTAACTTCACATTTTAAACCATACTTTATGTGTTTATGGATTATATAAAACTATTAAATTTAGAATTTTAATTTAAGATGTTAACTCTCATCACAGTACTAAAATTATTTTACCAAGTAGGAAATTCTACCAAGTAAGAACATATACTATTATAGACATTTTTTCTAAAGGAACATTTCCTATTTTGGCTGCTGTTTAGCTTAAATTCCATCAGTGAACTTCTCAGTTCAGTGTTGTGTCTTCCAAGTACCCCCCCAAAAAGCTCTGAGACCACTGAGTTTTTCAATTTTCCTTGACACCAATTTTGTCACAAACCTGCATCAAATCTAGTACCAAATTTAGTTTGTACATATGCATTTGACTATTCTGAGTCTAGCAGAGCAGAAGGATGGAGTTGTGAGTCATGAATGAACCGAGCTTCTGCATCCGTGACGGTTGAGTTGAAGGGAAACAATAAAGAGATAAAGTAAAGATCAAGGACATGACTTTTGATTTAAAATCAAGTAACAGAGAGGTAGAGGCAGAGAAGGAGAAGCTGGGTGGTGGGGAAGAGGAGCAAGAGTAGGATTATTATAGAGGCCAAACAAGAGAAAAAGCTCCAAGGAATAGGTAACTAATCTTGTTGTGTAAAGCAAATGCAACCGAAAGACAAGTGTAGCAACTTAAACAGTGTGGACCAAGGAGAAAGATATTCTAATAATCTGAGACAAATGGCAGTCAGATAGATAGCTTTGGTTTAGACAGAAGAAGGCAACACACAGTTTCTCATAGGCATGTTACCATTAGACAAATTAAGTGAAGAGTGAGAGATATTTTGAAATGATGAAGAGCTAGAGATAGGATATTATGATGTGGACAGAAAAAGAGGATGTGAATGTGCACAACAGATGCACTCACTTTCCTTATTAAAAATTAGAATTGAAGTGGCTCCTGGGTGACTCAGTAGGTTAAGTGTCTGCTTTCGGCTTGGGTCATGATCCCAGGGTCCTGGGATTGAGCCCCATGTCAGGCTCCCTGCTCAGCAGGGAGTCTGCTTCTCCCTCTCACTCTCCCTCTGTGCTCTCTCTCTCTCAAATAAATAAATAACTCTTAAAAAATTTTAAAAACATTAGAATTGAAAATATCTATTAAACTGGCAGTCAGTATCACACATAATCATAATCACCAAACAAAAAGAGTATTCTCACTTAAATCACCAACAGAAATAAAACAATTAAAAACAATTAGCACCTTTCTTCTACTAATATTTAACATACTTCTGGAACCAAAAAAAAAGTGGTGTAAATATTATTACATATAGTTTTATGATATAATTTATAATAATCTGAAACATCCTGAGATATCCTGATAATGATAATTATAAAATTTGTTTTATTTATGATTACTTAATATTCTAGTAATCACATCAGGTAGTTTTTTATTATCTCTCATTTACAAGTAAGAAAAATATGTCCATATTGTCTAAATAAGTTTTCTAAGGGCACCAATCAAGTAACTTGTAGAGCTGGAGTTCTAACCCAGAAAGTATGACTCCAGAGTATATGCTAACCGCTATTACACCTCATTACACCATTCTTATTTTTTTAAAGATTTTATTTATTTATTTGAGAGAGAGAGAGAATGAGAGAGAGAGAGAGAGCACATGAGAGGGGCCAGGGTCAGAGGGAGAAGCAGACTCCCTGCTGAGCAGGGAACCTGATGTGGAACTTGATCCTTGGACTCCAGGATCATGACCTGAGCCGAAGGCAGTCGCTTAACCAACTGAGCCACCCAGGTGCCCCTACAACATTCTTATTTTTATTAATATTATGTGTGTTACCTCACCAAAAAAATTATATTCTTATTTAAGCAGTAGAATGGTGAGTATGTTAGCTGACTTTTCTTAATGACATCAACAGAAAACTAAAATTGTGTAGGTAACAAGAATATTCCCTTTTCTTTCTTTCTTTCTTTCTTTCTTTCTTTCTTTCTTTCTTTCTTTCTTTCTTTTCCTTCCTTCCTTCCTTCCTTCCTTCCTTCCTTCCTTCCTTCCTTCCTTCCTAAGATTTTATTTATTTGAGAGAGAGAGAGAGCATGAGCAGGGGGAGGGGCAGAGGGAGAGGGGGAAGGAGACCCCCTGCTGAGCAGGAAGCCTGATATGGGGCTCAATCCCAGGACCCTGGGATTATGACCTGAACCAAAGGCCAATGCCTAACCAACTGAGCCACCCAGGTACCCCAGGGATATTTCTACCATATTACAGAGATGTCAAATTTATTTTGTCATGTATTTATTATTTAATTTATATATGGAATGGATAATGCTTTCACTTTGTATAAAATTTGAAGGGTAAAATCGAGTATTCAGTTAAAACTAAGACTCCCGCCATGATCCTCATACATCCATAGTTCTCTTCCTAAGAACCAATTGCATTTCCCAGGTGCTTTTTGGCAGTGGGTATATGTTTCAAGAGACATTATAGAACTTCGTAAACACACATGTATGATGTATGTTTTTACATAAATGGTGATGTACTTTATGCAATCTTATATAATGTGTTTTTTTAACTTAAAAATATGACTTGAGAATCTCAGTTTCAGTACATAAAGATATGCTACATTAAAAAAAAAAAAAACTTTAATAGCTGCATAGTATTCTTTCCTGTGGATGTATCATAATTTGTTTTATCATTTTCCTTTTGACAGGCATTTAGTTATTTTAAAAAATCATTTAGTAATAATAGGAAATTTATTTCACACATTGCTAATATATCTTTAGGAATATGACTAAAAGTGGAGATGCTGAAGCAAAGTCTTGAGAAATTTTAAACTTTCATAGGTATTGCAAAATTGCTCTCCAACGATGTTTCAATTTATCATGCCAACAGCAATGGATGAAAGTAACTATTTCCCCACAATTGTATCCAATCTCTGAATTATCATTTTAAAATTTTTCCAGTCTTATGAATGAAAACATATTTCTCTTATTTTAAATAAGGATGGATATTTCTTCATGTGTTTAAAGCATTTCCCATTTGTTTAAATGAGTGTTTATATCTTTTACCAATTTTTCTACTGACAAGGTAGGTGTTTTTATCTGTAAGTTCTTATTAACTGATCTTTATTTTTTTTTAATTTTCCAATGTAATCCATACAGAAGTTTGAATAAAACACATATCTACACTTTAATGAATAAATATAAATCAATGGAAATGGAAAATTGCTAGCCTTATGAAACCCTCTCTATGGATGTATTAACAACACCATTTATCCCTTATGAAGGTGTCAATAAGCTTCATTTTGTGTTAATAATGCCTTGCTTTTCTTTACAGTTTGAAATTCTATGTAGCCATTCCTAAACAAAATAATAGAGTTTTAAATATTTCTGAAATTAGGTATAATCATTGTTCATATATTCTTTTGTGTCTTTCTTCTTTTGCTCATCTATATGAAATTAACCCATATTGTTATGCAGAGGATCTCTTTATATAAATATGTTTGGATTTAGTGATATACTATTAATAATGGATCTATGATGTTGTTCCTCCCCACTAGCTTTGCCTATCACTAACAGTGCTTCTTTGAACATCTGAACATGCATCCTGATACGTATGTATATTGAATTAGTTTAGTGTATATAATTAGGAGTAAAACTGCTCTGTGTCTAGCTTCAATTTTTCCAGATAGTGCCATATTAGTTTCCTAAATTTTAACCAATACATATTCCCACTGGCAGTATATGAGAGTCCCCGTTACTCTAGACATACAAACTTGTTATTTAAAAAATCCCCCCCCGAATCTAGTGGTTTAATTTGCATTTTCCTAAATAATAGTGAGATTTCATTTCTGTGAAAACATTTTTCAAGTGTTTTATCAATTATTTCTCTAAGTCATCTATTCTTTTCTTAGGGATTACTTCATCCCCAAATCCATAATATGTGTGGATCAGGCACCTATTATTTCACTAGGTCACTGAATAAAAGACACATCCTATGTCATGAAACTCACATTTTTAGTGGAAATGAAGGCAAGTTAAAATAAACATAACAAATCCATTATTGATATGTTAGAAGATGAAGAGTGCCATAAGAAAAGAAGAGATAAAACAAGGGGTGAAGAATATTGGGGGATGAGACATAGCAGATGGTAGTCAGATACTTCCTCACTGAGAAGGTGATATCTGAGCAAAGGATTTGAAGGAAGTTAAAGAGGTAACTAAGCAGTTATCAGTGGAATATATATATAAACACACACATATACATATATATATAATTTTTTTTTTTGCACGAAGAAGAAATAGTTACTGCAAACACTCCAATCAGGAGGTTTCTTGTGAATATTCAAGGAATAGCAAGAACGTGAGTATGGAACAAAGGAACAAGAAACAGGTGGTGGAAAGGGAAGGCTGAGAGGTAATGGGATGCCCAGAGCTTGTAGAGGATAGTAGACAGAATAATGGCCCCCAAAGATATCCACATCTTAATTGTCAGAATTTGTTAATATGTTATTTTAAATAGCAAAACAAGACTATGCAGCTATAATGAAATAAAGGACATTGAAATTGGGAGAGTAGCCTGCTTTATGCAGGTGATCCCAATGTAATCACATGGGAAGAGGCAAGAGGGTCAGAGTCAGAAAAAAGATGTAACAGTGGAACTCGAGGTTAGGGTGATGAGCTTTGAACATGGAGGGAGCAGTGCAAGCCAAGGGGTGCAAAAAGCCTCCAGAATCTGGAAACCTTGAGGAGGTACCTGAAGCCTCCAGTAAGAATGGAGCCCTGCCAACACCTTGATTTTAAACTTCTGCCTTCCAGACCTATAGGAGAATTAATTTGTGTTGTTTTGAACTACTGAGTTTGTGGGAATTTGTTGCAGCACAAATAGGGGGCTGAGTGTGGACAGGACCTTGTAAGTATTCTGACTTTTACCCTGAGTGAAATGGGAAGATATTGTAGATTTTTTAGCAGAAGACTAGCATTACATGAATTACGTTTTAAAAATGCCATTCTGGCTTCTGGCTTTAAAGTTGATACAAGAGACATTTCTGCAGTATTATACATGGAATGTTAGGGATTGTTGTGTATGACTCAAAAAATTTTGGTCCAAGCAACTGGAAAGATGGATTTGCTTTTACTTGAAGTAACTGAGCAGTAGGACTAAGAACTAGAGTTTATCTTTTAGATGTATTAAAACAAATGGAGTTTTGGGTGCCTGGGGGGCTCAGTTGGTTAAGCGACTGCCTTCGGCTCAGGTCATAATCCTGGAGTCCCGGGATTGAGTCCCGCATTGGGCTCCCTGCTCGGCAGGGAGTCTGCTTCTCCCTCTCCCGCTCCCCCCTTTTGTGCTCTCTCTCTCTCTCACTCTCTCTCTCAAATAAAAAAAAAAAAAATCTTAAAAAAAAAAAAAACAAGTGGAGTTTTGAGAGTTTATATAAGTTCAGGAAAGACTTTCAAGCTGGAACCTCTTAGGAGTCATGAGCATATAGGTGATGTTTGAAATCATGAGACTGTATGATATCAAGAAAGTGAGTGTAATGAGAAAAGAGAATGTAGGCTGTTTTCAGGGGCAAACCCACATTGAGATACATGTGAGGTAGAGGAGGATATGCGGGGAGAGAAGAAAAAACAACAAATGCAATGGAGGATGAATATTCCTTGAACTGCAAGGAATACTAAGAGCCTGGGGGTCTTAGAATACAGGTGAAGAAAATGTTTGGAGAAGAGAATGTATTAATTGTGTAAAGAGCTGCTGGAGTATCAAGTATTTGGGAGTTTTGAATTGAATGCTAACTTTGGAGATTATAGGGGAACTTGTGTTATGGTTTCAATGACATGGCCATTCAGAATTCTTATTGCAGTGGACTTAAAATGGAGTGAAGAGAGAGAAATTGGAGTAAGTTCATGCCAGCAACTTCAGAGAGTCTTTCAATAAGGAGCAATGTATGCAGCAATATCTAGCAGGAGAGAATGTTAGTGGGATCGAGAAAAAAAAAAAGGAGCTTTTTTTTGTCTTTCTGCACTGAAGAAAACTGTAATGATATATTGAATAAATGATATGAAAGGGAGCATCTTTATTTTGTTCATGATTTTTTTAAAGAGTTCAACATTTTACCATTAATTGTGAAGTTTGTTAGGGTTGTTTTTAAAAATATTTTTATTATGCTAAAGATTGCTTTTTTGTCCTAGTATGCTTTGTTTTTAAGTCATAAGTGAATACGAAATGCTACCAAACATATTGATGTATCTATTGAGTTGTTTATTTTCCCTTTAATATGTTAATCTGAGGGATTAACTTAAATGATTTTTCTTATTCGAACTAAACTTGTAGATTTGAAAAAATGCACATTTGGTAATGATATAATAGCTTTCCATTATGATATTCCATTTGCTCTTATTTTGTTTAAAATCCTACTGTTGTAAAATCATGTATTTTTATCCAAGTATCACCCTGTGAAATATCTTTGGGTGTATTCCTACCATATTTAGATATCAAAGTTATGATAATCATATAAAATGAGATAGGAAATATTACCACTTTTTCCATTACCTTAAATAATTTGTATGTATGAATTATAGCTTTCATGAATGTTAGCTAGAATTCATTAAAAATACCCTATGATAAGTAGTTTTATTGTAAAGAAACCTGGACTCTTATTTTGCTTAACCCTCACAGGAATACTCAAGTTCTCTTTCCTTCTTAGTTTTTGTAAATTGCATTTTTGCTATCTATTAAATATTTTTTGGAAGAAACAAAACAATAATGCAGAAGGGAGTCCCAAAAAGACCAAAAAATATATTGTTTTATTTAAAAATTATTTTAGTTTTACAGAAGAGTTGCAAAAGTGTAGAGAGTTTCTATTAACTGCACACCCAGATTCCCCTATTGTTAAGATTTTAAATGACTACAGTACGTTTGTCACAAGTAATGAACAATATGTATACATTATTATTAACTATACTCCATACTTCACTAAGATTTCATTATATCTTTCCTAATGACCATTTTCTTTTCCAGGATCCTAATAGGAGACCCTATTGCATTTAGCTATCATGTATTCTTAGGCTCGTCTGGACTGTGGAAGTTTCTCATGCTACTTTTGTTTTGGTGACTTTGACATTTTTGAGGTGTACTAATCAGGTATTTTGTAGAATGTCTGTCCATTGAGTTATCCTGATATTTTTCACAAGAGCAGACTGTGATTATGGGCTTTGGGGATTCTGAAGACCACAGAGGTCAAGTGTCATTCTCAGCATCATATCATGGCCTGGGCAAATGTACAACTTAGAAGTTATTAATTCCAAAAAAAAAAAATGTTTACAGAAATACTATTTATAAAATAATGGATGGAAACCTATCCAAACTCCCAACAACAGTATTAGTGTTAGAAGGTAAGTGTCTAGCATGACAAGTCAGATGTAGTTCTGACCTTCCTAAAACTTATGTTTTGACACAACACAAAACATTTTAAAGGAATATAAATAGAGTCAAATGTTTGTTAATTTTTAGACAAAATACCTTTAATTAATTCTTAGAAAGATGGAGCCATAGATTGCTCTAAAATTTCAGACTGAGGATGAAGGGTATACTGAGGGGCAAGTTTACATTTTTATCTCAGATCAGTTTGAGCAACTATTAAGAATTTACTTGAAAATAGTCTCCTTTTTTACAGTTATTCTTCATTCTAGTGGAGACACTTTCTTGGTAAAAGTTCAAAATGATGCATTTCTAAGTTATATATTTAGGTATTCAGATAATTTACTTTTAATATGATTATTGATATGTTTAGGTTTGAGTCTATCATCCTGCTTTTTCTATTTGTACTATTTGGTTTTGTTGCTGTTTTTCTCTTTTTATACTTCCTCTTGAAGGAATTGATTTTTTTTTATAATCCTGTATTATTACTTTCTGTTTCAGCTTATTAGCTGTAACTCTTCATTTTGTTATCTTAGTGCAGAAGTAGGTAAGCTATGGTTGATGACCTAATTCCAGATGGCAGGCTTTTAGCCAATGACCTAAATAAACATAATTTAAACATGTTTTCAAGGCTGGGTTTTCAAAAAAAGGAGAAGAAGAATATGGTATAGAGACTGTATGTGGTTTTCAAAGTTGAAATATTTATTATCTACCCCTTAACATACACACAAAATGTGCATTGACCCTGTGTTTGTGGTTTGTTTGGGATAATAATACAGAAAGACCTTTTTCTTCATGGTGGTATGGGACTATAAAAATGTCTGTGCAAGCTGAAACCATGTAGTGTGTTCTTAATAATCACTGAGTAAAATTACAACTGTTCTATAACTTTTGAATTGCTTTATTTTTGTCAAAGCTTTAAAAAAACCTGTCTAATATTTGCTATAAATTTATAGGACATGAAAAAATATAAAACTAATATTACTGAGTCTGCTATAATTTAAAGATTAGAAATATTGAGAATTAAAGTGTTCTATTTATTTTAAGAAACTTAGAGTAGTTTGAATAGTGCTTACATTCTTCTCATCATATACATGATACGGAGTGAGCATCTTTTTTTTTAATGCTCTGGCAGGTTCTCACACTCTTTTCTGTTTGTTGTTGTAAAATATCTTGAAGAGTTTCTTTAATCTGTAAAGTGAACTAGAGGCTGGATTGTACAAGTATCACAGAATATGTTAGTGCTGTTCATCTCCAACATGAATTACACTATCATTGTCTTTTATGTTCCTTCTTTGCTTTAGATTTACGTATTTTGCATTCTCTTCACTGTTTCTTCTTAGATCTCAGACATTCGTTTAGGAATCAGTTGCCCTAATATTTATTAATACACACACTGGTGACGATATTTTCAGCTTTGTTTATCTGATGATAGTTCTGGCCTTGTGCTAACAAGTCAATTTTTGTGGGTATAGAATTTGAGAATGGTGACCACCTCAGGTAACATTTTTCTGTCTCCTGCATTGTTAATGAATTGTTGCTATTGAGAGATCACCTGACAGTCAGCCTCCCCTTTGATGATAACTAAACTATTTTTGTCTGACTGCTTTCAAGTTTTTATCTCAGAGTTCTCTGGTTTACTCGCACATTTTTAATCTGTTTCAAAATATTGGTGAGGGCCAGCCTTTAGGCAGAGCTTCTCCTGGTCAGTTGTTTTCTCTTCACCTTTATTATGTATGCATTGACTTTCCTTTATTCCTAGAGCTTCACTTAAGGTAAATTTCTCTCCGGTTCCATAGCATGAGCAGCTGTTCGTAGCTGTTTAATTTTTGCATGTTGAATCTATATCTTTGGCATTGAATAGTGTGCCTGTTACCCAAGGCAGGCCACAAAACTGAAAAGTGAGTTTTCCTGTATAAACATATTCTCATAGAAAAAGCATCTTTGTGATCTGTTGTTCTACTAACTAGTCTAGGTTTTTACTTTCCATTAGATTTTGTTGCTGCATCTTGTCTTTATTACTTTTACCAATTTATTACTTTTACCATTGTTTATATTCTCTCCAGCATTTTAAATTGTTTTCAACCTAAGTTTTTCCAAGCAATTTATCTACCATGTTTGAAAATGGGAAGTCTCTAAGAGTTTTATTATGAGTTTCAACTATATTTTTACCAGTACATATTGTATTTAGCCATTTGAGTATGTATTCCTACACAATTTGATTATTTTTATGAAGTTAAAGTATTTGTTTTTTTTTTTTTTTAAAGATTTTATTTATTTATTTGAGAGAGAGAATGAGAGAGAGCACATGAGAGGGGGGAGGGTCAGAGGGAGAAGCAGACTCCCTGCAGAGCAGGGAGCCCGATGCGGGACTCGATCCAGGGACTCCAGGATCATGACCTGAGCCGAAGGCAGTCGCTTAACCAACTGAGCCACCCAGGCGCCCCAAAGTATTTGTTTTGTTACCTGAATTTTCTTCCTGATTCTCTTCTTGGAAACAACTTCTTTTGTTCTTTTTTTTTTTTTTTCTCCCTCTCAAAATCTTTTTATTCCACATCCGAAAAATTTAGCAGTTATTTTCTTCAAACGAAGGCTTTCTCTTACACAGGTTCCTTATTTTAATGGTTGTGTTGTGATTAACACTACTGCAGTACAAACATCTACCTCAGGTCCCATTCAAATTTTGCCCCTTTTCCCAGTGACATCCTTTATAAGGAAATGATGCAGCTCACTGTTCTACATCGCATTTAGTTTTCATGCTTCTTTGGTTTCATTCTGTGTTCTGATACAGTTCTCAATCTTTCTTTGACCTCATAACCTTGACATCTTTGAAGAAGACAGGCCAGTTACTTTGTAAAATGTCCTTCAGCTTGGGTTTGTCTGATATTTTCTCCCGATTAGATTTAGGTTATGCATCTTTGGCAGGAGATCACAGAAGTGATGTTGCTCTCATTGCGTCCTATCAGGTGGTACAATATTTCAATGTGTCCTGTTACTGGGGACAACTATGATGATTGGATAAAAATGGCATCTCCCCTGTAAAGGTTTTCTTATTATTTATTCCCTTTCATATTTTAATTTTAGGTTCACAGCAAAATTGAGAAGTACAGATATTTCTCATAGAAACATGCACAGCTGCCCCATTATCAGAATGGTATGTTTGTTACAATTGATGAACCTGTATCAACACATCCTAATAATCCAAAGTTCATAGTTTACCTTATACTTTACTCTTTATATTGTACATTTTATGGGTTTGGACATGTATAATGACATGTATCCACCATTGTGGAATCATAGGGATTATGTCACTGCCCAGTGCTCCATCTGTTTATCTCTCCCCATTCCCTAACACTGGTAACCAATGATCTTTTTGCCATAGTTTTACCTTTTTCAAAAATGCTATATAGTTGGAATAAAACAGTATGTAGTCTTTTCAGAATGGCTTCTTTTATTTTATAATATGCATTTTTTAAGGTTTTACCATGTCTTTTCATACCTTTATAGTTCATTTCTTTTTAGTACTGAATGATATTTCATTGTCTGAGTGTACCACAGTTTATTTATCCATTCATCTATGGAAGGACATCTTGGTTGATTCCAAGTTTTGGCAGTTATAAATAAAGCTGCTGTAAACATCTGTGTATTGGTTGGACATAAGTTTTCAACTCCTTTGGGTAAATACCAAGGAACACAATTGCTGGATCATCATATTAAGAATTTGTTGTAAGAAACCACCAAACTGGGCGCCTGGGTGGCTCAGATGGTTAAGCATCTGCCTTCGGCTCAGGTCATGATCCCAGGGTCCTGGGATCGAGTCCCGCATTGGGCTCTCTGCTCCTTGGGAGCCTGCTTCTCCCCCTGCTTCTCTCGCTCTCTGTCTCTCATGAATAAATAAATAAAAATCTTTATAAAAAAAAAAGAAACCACCAAATCGTCTTCCAAAGTGGCTATAACATTTTGCATTTCCACCAACATGTATGAGCGTTCATGTTGTTTCACATCCCCCCAAAACTGGGTGTTGTCAGTGTTCTGGGTTTTGGCCACTCTAATAGATCTGTGGTGGTATCTCTTTGCTATTTTAATTTGCATTTCCCTGATGACATATGATGTAGAGAATACTTTCACATGCTTATTTGCCATCTGTATATCTTCTTTGGTGAAGTATCTTTTAACATCTTTGGCACATTTTTATTTAGGTTGTTTGTTTTCTTATTGTTGAGTTTTCAGAGCTCTTTGTATATTTTGGATATCAGATTTTTATTGGATGTGTCTATCTAATCTTTCTAATAAATTTTCCTTGCTTTTCTTTGTCTAGACTTCTCTTTTGTTTACTGTTTATAGAAAGTTCTACTGTCTCTTTTGTTGTTTCCACTGTTACCGTCCCTTTTTTTTCATTTTATTTTTCTCATTTTTTCCTAGATTCTGTGTATATTTTAGCCCTCTTCTGTGTTATTGGAATATCTTCTATCAAGTCTTGTGTCAATCATTTGGACTTTTTTTTATAGAGAAACACATTTTCTTGTTACAATTTTTAACAATTCATGCCTGTTACCATGCATGTTGTGTTTATCATTTTTATGTGGCTTAAAAAAACACTTCCTACATTAATTAGTACCTGTATGATATTTTGTAATTCCATATAAATTGTGTTACACTGTAAAAAAAATTCATACCTGTTTCATCATAATTTTCTAATGACCTTTTTTTTGTTTGTATTTTTTGGTCCTTTTTTTTTCCTTAGTCTAGTATAATTATATAAATTCTGAGCTGGTCCCTTTTAACTCATTACTAAATAAAATGCTTTTATCTGGCCCACTTATTGATATGAAATAAATGAAGCAGAGGCAAGAGTGCAAGGAATTCTCTGATTATGTGGATATGATGTGAGCTAGACATGAGAGTGATGTGAATAAAAGGTAAGATTTTTGTTTATTTGTTAGATTTTACTTCTTTGGAGCCTTTCAAGTTTGTGGCTCTAGGACTGTTCAAAATGTAGATTTCTCTTATCTTTCAGTCTCCTATTAACATAACTTCCTGCAAATATGACTCTTCTGTTTGATTCATTTTACCCTGCCATGCATGTGTCAAAACAGATCTTCTGTACTCTTGCCATCAACCCACATAACCATTCCTTTTTTTTTCTAAATAAGAAGATGTTGATTTTTTTCTTGTTTCTTGTCATGTAATGTCAAATACCTTGTCAAATTGAACTCTACCAGTGTTTCCTTAGCTCCTCAGCTCCAGTCATTCTCTCTTGATGTTTTTTCTCCTGCCATTTACAATTCACTGAATTGGCTAGCCTTGGCGTATCACTTGGTTTCTTCAAAGATGGGGCAGATGTTGTTCCATCTAGATTTCCTAAATTCCTTTAGGTTTTTTTGAAGATGAGGAAGAGGAAGATTTCTCTACGTATTGTTATTTTTTAACTGGAATCGTAAGGCAAGTTTCAAAAACCCCATTCTGGGTGTGCAGAGAAAGATTGACTTAATTCCTCTAGCTCTGTCCCTTGGGTCATTTTAAGCTCCAAATTAATTTTAGCTTCTGGCCCAGCCAGAGTTCTGGAATTGTACTGACTCCTCCATAGCCATGCAGAAACCAAGGTTTTTTGTTTTTCCTTAAATCTGGTTTAGTAAAAATATCATGAATTTTTGAACCAGAGAAGTTTATATAAATCTGAGTCTACCCTTTCCTGGATTTATTATTTGTATTAGTGTCTTTGTTTTTAGACTAGTCATAGCAGCAGTGTTGTGGTGGAACTAGTTCATGTCTGCTTGTAAGAGCCCATTGTTAATTTTTCAGGATGTTTACATGTCAGTTGATGCCACGGTGGTAGTTTTTTTCCTTTTTTAAATATTTTATTTATCTTATTTGAAAGGGAGAATGAAAGAGAGAGAGAGCATGAGTGGGGAGAGAGGCAGAGAGAGAGGGAGAAGCAGACTCCCGGCTGAGCAGGGAGCCCGATGTGGGGCTCGATCCCAGGACCCTGAAATCATGCACTGAGCCGAAGGCAGATGCCCAACCATCTGAGCCACCCAGGTGCCCCAGTAGTTTTAAATTAAGTATAACATGATATTTACACAACAGAAATTGACAGACACTACACATCAGGCCTCCTGCCACTGGAGAGCTGGTTGTTAAAGATTTGCCAATTCACCACTATATAGCAGCATTTTTTGCCCCCCAGGAAGATATCACTGGAACTGAATGTAATAACTTATGGAATATGTTAAGTATGTTTTCTAGCATATTGTAAATACTCAGTAGATGTTAGTAAACTCTTCCCCTTCATGCCTTCCTGCTACTTTACTCTAACCAATATCTTTAGTTCTCACTGACTTTCTTATTGTTTTATTGTTCTTATACTGATCTTGACTCAAAACTGAATGATAATACTTTCCTGGTCTCTGACTTAAATTAATTTATTTTCCTGTCACATAATTCCTCACTTATTCCTTTCTCTGAGGCATTTTCTTTCTGCTGACCCCTGTAGCTTTTAGCATTAATAAATCTCTTCTGAATTTGTCTGTTTATTGTTTTATTTTAATTGAAGCTGTTCCTATTATTTCCTACATCTTGGTTTTTTCCTAACTGCTTAAAATATTTCCCTTTGTTTCCATAATCTTCAAGGCTCCTTATGAATTTCACTATTAAGATGCACTGAAGCATATAAATTATTAATATATTTACCCTGTATATAACATCCACAACTGACTACCAAAGATGCTGATTATGATGGATGCCACATAAAGTGAGAGAGGATTGTTTCTCCATAAAAACTCTTAAATTGGATTTTAACTGATAACAGAAATTCCATTCTGAGTAACACTCAATGTCTAAAAGAAGCAATGAGTTAATGGACACTGTTTCTTTTCTTCACATCATGTTTTAGAAAAAGTCATTAGGAAAAAATCTTTATAGGTAATAAGCCAGCAGGCCTTCAAACCAGCAGCTACTAACACACTCTTCATCTCATATGACTGTAAGCTTGGCCAGGTCATAACTTTCTTTGGAAAAACCAAAGTGATTTCAAAGCATTCACAAAAGTAAGCTTGTAAAATTGGTAAAAAAATTAAATGGTTCCAAAGCAAATTAAGTAAAAAATGTGAAGCACAAATGTATTATGAGCAGAATTTTCTAGATTTCTCTAGAAGAGACAGTTTTGAATCTTGAAGTCTGATGAGATAGAAATGCAGAGAGCATTTTACTAACCATAAATTACTTGCAGGAGTGGACAACAAGCAAGTAGTATGTTTTGTTTTGTTTTGTTTTCAGGTAAGGATAACTCTAGAGCTTTGTTTGTTTCAAGTTTTTATATCAATTCTAGTTAATTAAGATACAGTGTAATATTGGTTTCAGGAGTAGAATTTAGTGATTCTTCATTTGCATAGAACACCCAGTGCTCATCACAAGTGCCAACCAAGTAGTATGTATTTTGAGTGTTGCATGATGTAGCCTTTCAGAATGTGTATTAGGGAGTTCCTTGGCATGAACACCTATGAAAGGAAGTGTAAGAATTAGAATTGAACGAAGAGAGTTTGTCAGTGACACAGGCCTTGGAACCTCAGCTCACCGCTTTGGTGGAGCTTAAATAACCTATAAGAATCTTCTTTCATTGAATGAAAATGGCCCTATCCTTATACTTTTACCCATTTTCAGTTAAAATTGAATAGAAATATTTTATCACTGTTAAAATCATATGTGGATGTTTCTGCAAATTAATATTTCTAAGAAAATAGCAGATCCCCAATGTAACAGAAAACTGGAACATTTTCAGAAAAATATCTCAAGGAAAGCACATACTTGCTCATACAAACACACACGGGTGACAGTATTTTCCCAATGTAGAATAAAGATTTGAGAAAAAAAAAACTATATATTTGAAATAAATTTACTAGGCCTACCAAAATTTTATAAAAACACCAAATAATTTCTACTAGGAAAAAGTATAGAGTCATTTTAAATATAAATTTGCACAAATTACTTTAGAATGACTTTAATGGTTTTAAGGAAAACCTATGTTTTTGACAATAGAAATTATTTTGAAAAATTTTAGTGAGTCTTCAGGGACATGGATTTATTGCCTTTCTTTTAGCATATATATGAAAAGCATTACACATCATGTATATTAAAATTAGTATGATAATAAAATTCCTAAAATTATTTATTTTATACATTCCCACAGCAATGCGAAAACATTACAATTTCTCCACATCCTTGCCAAAACTTTATTTTACTTTCTGTTTTTTAATAGGCATCTCAGTGGATCTCATTGTGGTTTCGATTTTTATGTCTCTCAAGACAAGTGATAGTGGACCTCTTTTCATGGGCTTGTTGGCCATCCACATATCTTTTTTGGAGAACTGTCTATTAAGTGCTTTGCTCATTTTTTAATTGGGAGGTTTATTTAAAATTCTTTCATTTAAAATGATTTTTAAAATGTGAATTAAGAATACATTCTCTATATCCAATATTCCTTTATAGAGATAATATGTTCAATACATTAATGTTTTCCCTTTGATTCCTATTCTATATTTATTTATTTGTATAACAAACCCACATAAAAAACGTTTGAAGTTCCTTATAATTAAATATAAAACTAAAAATACATAGTTAAGGCAAACGGTCTTGCAGATAATTTTTCTGGAAAGTAGATCACAGCACTTGTGTAGAATACCATGCTCTGCCTCTAATTCTGTTTATGATTATGGGCAAACACTTACTACCTTGGATTTCTGGTTTGACTATCACTAAAAATGGAGTATTTGGGTGAGACCAAATTTGGGATACCATTACATTCTATAATTCTATATTAACATAGCTGATAAAATAAAAAGCAAAGAAAAAAATATACACACAGTTACAGAGTTAGAGAAAGGGGATATACTATTTGTTGGCATATTTAAAGTTTTTCAATAAATCTCTTCAAGAAAAGCATTTTTGAATTTTTGTACTATAATTTACCTATAACAAAGCACACTGATCTTAGGTGTAGTCTCATGTGTTTTGAAAAATATATATGCCTCGGCAATCACATGAAGAGTAAAGCACTTGCATCACTCTAGAAAGTTCCTGTGTTCCTTCTCAGTCAACCCCTCATTGCCTCCCAACAGGCAATGACTGTTCTCATTTCTTCAAACAGAGATTAGTATCTCCTCACTTAGAATTTCCCATAAATGAATTTAGAGCAGATACTCTTTTATGTGTGGTTTCTTTTTCTCAGAATATTTTTTGAGGATTTTGTGTGCTGTTGTATTTATCAGTGGATCATTGCTAGTTATTGGTGAGTGGTGTTTTGTTGGATTAGTATATCACAATTTGTTTATCCAGTTTCCTGTTGATGGATATTTGGGACCTTTTGTGTACATATACTTTCTCTTTTTTCTTTCTCTCTTTCTTTCTTTCTTTTTTTCTTTCTTTCTTTCTTCCTTTCTCTCTATAAATGCATAAATCCATAGAAGTGAAATTTCTGGGTCATGAGCTAGGTACATAGTAAACTTAATGAGCAAATTCTACTTTTCTGAAGTAGTTTATGTACCATTTGATACTCTTGTTCCTAATATATGAGTGCTCCTGGTTGGTTGTTCATCATCTTGAATAACATTGGTGGCTAGTGTCTTAAAAATTGAACCATTCCTTAGAGTTCATAGTGGTAACACAATGTGGTTTTATTTGCATTTCCATGATGACTAATGGCATTGAGTATCTTTAATATAACTTAATAAAATGGCTAATGGCCATTTGTAGATATACCTTTATGTAGTGTTTTTTTGAGTTTTGCCTAATATTTTATTGGGTTTGGGGGCTTCTATAATTGAGTCATAGGAGTTTTCTTTTTTTTTTTTTTTAAGATTTTATTTATTTGACAGAGAGAGATACAGCAAGAGAGGGAACACAAGCAGGGGGAGTGGGAGAGGGAGAAGCAGGCTTCCCGCCAAGCAGGGAGCCCGATGCGGGGCTCGATCCCAGGACCCTGGAATCATGACCTGAGCCGAAGGCAGACGCTTAACGACTGAGCCACCCAGGCGCCCCGAGTCATAGGAGTTTTTTATATGTTTTGGATATAAATTCTTTATCACATATATAGTTACTCTGAATGATTTTTTTCCCAGGGTCTCTGGTTGGCTCATTCATTTTCTTTATGTTGAAGAAAATGTTTTAATTTTAATAAAGTCCATTATATATATATACATATATTCATATATATATATGTTCTTTTGAATATATATATTCATATATATATATATATGTTCTTTTTTCCTTTTATAGAATGCTTACTGAGTCTTGTCTAACAAATTTTTGATTACCTTAAGGTCATGAGGCTTTTCTTCTCCTATATTTGCTTCTGGAAAATTTATAGTTTTATATTTTCTATTTAGATTTGCATACATTTTTGTGTGTAGTGTAGTACATGAATAGAGGTTTCGTTGTTGCTGTTGCTGCTATTGTTCTTCCATATAGAGAATCAGTTGTTCTAGCACAATTTGTGAAAACATTTTCCTTTTCTCACTGAAATCCTGTCATGCTTTAGTCAAAATCAGTTGACCCTGTCCTTATAGTCTAATCATGAATGATTATTTCATTCCATTGATCTACTTGTCTATTATTATGCCATTATGATGTTATCTTGCTTACTGTAGATTCAAAGTAGATTTTGAAATCAAGTAAGTGTACCAATTTTGATTTTATTTAAAGTATTTTTTTCTGAGTGGGAGGCAGAGGGGGAGGGAGAGAGAGATTCTCAAGCAGGCTCCACACCCAGCACAGAGCACTACCCGGGGCTTGATCTTATGACCTGGAGATCAGGACCTGAGCCGAAACCAAGAATCAGACACTTAACATACTGAGCCACCCACATGCCCCTATTTCAAGTATTTTTGACAATTCCATGGCACTTGTATTTTAAATATACTTTAATTTCACCAAAAATATATTTAATATATACTGAGTATTATTTAGATTTTATTGGATTTATAAATCAGGTTGTATAGAATTAACACTTACATTAATCTGCTTGGGCTGCCATAACAAAATAATATAGACTGTTGGCTTCGACAACAGAAATTTATTTTCTCACCATTCTGGGTTAAAGGTCCCAAATCAAGGTCTGGCAGATTTGGTTTCTGTTGAAAGCTCTCTCTTCCTGGCTTGTAGGTAATTGCTTTCTTACTCTGTTTTAACATGGCCTTTCTTCAGGGTGTGTGCTCATGGAGGCAAAAAGAGAGTGAGTTCTCTATGTCTCTTCTTATAGAGACTTCAATCTTTTAGGATCAGAGCCCCACACTTAGGACCTTATTTAAGCTTAATTACTCCTTAGAGGCCCCATTGCCAAGTACAGCCAAACTGGGGATTAGGGCTTCAACATATGAATTCGAGGTGGACTTAAACATTCAGTCCATAACACATCTTAACATCAAGTCTTCCAATCTATTAACATGTTATATTTTTCCATATATTTAGGACTCTTTAAATTATATCAATAACGTTTTATATATTTAAGTGTAGAGATCTTACATATATTCTGTTAGAGTTTTCCTTCAGTGTTTTATGTTCTTTAATGCTATTATAAAAGGTATGATATTTTAGTCAATTTTCCAGGTATATTTTGCTAGTATGCAGAAATACAAATTATTTTGTATTTGACCTTGCATACTGTGGCCTTGATTAATCTATCTAGCAGATCTATTATTTTAAAAAATAGATTGCTTAGGATTTTCCACACAATTAGGTTGTCTGGGTAAAGATCATTTTACACCCCATTTCTTTTCTCTTTTCTCTTTTCCTTCCCTTCAACTCTCTCCTGGACAATTCATTTAAATCTATTGGGGACGGAGCAAACTAGACATTCCCTTCTAGGATGGAAAAGGCCTTAGCTGCACAGATGAGGTTTCAGAACCAAATCAGGGTAAGCAAGCATCCTTAGAGATGGCAGCCAGAAATAGAATGTAAGAGACTGTGTAAGGTAAGTAAACTTATATAGGGAGTTGAACTGACAGAGTCAGAGAAGGATGAAGTGGGCATATACAGAGTGGAGTGGCCCAAAATAGGAGTCAGAGTATAAGCAGAACGAGGCATTCTGTGTATAAGATGGACCAGTATGAGGTATGGGAGCCTGGGCAGGGAGATGCATTCTCCTTTGGCGGTAGATATGGGAGATTTATTACAAACAGGTCTTATTAAATAAGGATAGAGATTAAGGATTGCAGTGAATCTATAGATCAAGTGGGAGGAACTAACACATTAACAATATTAAGTTTTCCTGTCCATGAACATGGATAGATCTTATATATATTATAGTAGAATTATGCCTAAGTATGTTATTTTGGGAAGTGCCAATGTAAATGGTATTAGGTTTTTAATTACAAATTCCATTTATTTATTGTTGTTCTATAGGAAAGTGATTGACTTTTATATTTTAACCTTATATCCTGCAACTTTACCAAATTTGATTATGGGTTCCAATTTTTTTGATTCAGATTTTCTATGTAGATAATCATGTTATCTGTGAATAAAGACATTTTTTTTTCCTTCCTAATCTCTATACCCTTTATATCCTTTTCCATTTCTTGTGTATTGAATTACCTAGAGATTCCAGTACAATGTTGAAAAGGATGGTGAATGGGTATATCCTTTTTAGTTGGAAATCTTTGACTTTCTTATTATAAATAAGGTATGCGATTAGCTGTAGTTTTTTGTAGATATTCTTTAATGAGTGAAAAAATTTCCTCTATTTCTTATTTACTGAGAGTTTTTAACATAAATGGGTGATGGATTTGCCAAATGCATTTGTCTATCTATTCATATAATTATGTGACATTTTTTAGCCTGTTGATGAGATTGATTATTTTAATTAAATTTTTGAGTGTTGGATCAGCCTTGCATATCTTGGATATATAAATCCCATTTGATTGTGGTATATAATTCTTTTTATTCATTGACTGGATTCATAATATTTTGTTGAGGAATCTTACATTTATGTTTTTGAGATATTGGCCTGCAGTTGTCTTATAATGCCTTTGTCTAGTTTTGGTATTAAGGTAATGCTGGCTTCAACGAGGAGTTACAAAGTATTCCCTCTGCTTCTATCTTCTGAAAGAGATTGTAGAGAACTGGTGTAATCTCTACCTTGAATGTTTGGTAGAATTTACCAGTGAAGCCAACTGGACCTGATGCTTTCTGCTTTGTAAGGTCATTAATTATACCATTTCTTTAATATATATATGCCCTGAATATATATATGCCTATAATATATATATATATATATATATATGTGCAAAATATATATTTTGCTTGTGTGAGGTTTGGCAGATTGTGTCTCTCAAGGAATTGATCCATTACATCTAGGTTATCAAATTTGTGCACATAGAATTACTCATAGTATCCTTTATTACACTTTGGTGTCCATGGGATCTGTATGATGTCCCCTCTTTCATTTATGATACTAGTAATTTGTGTCATCTGTTTTTGTTTTTTTTTTTTCTTTAGTTAGCCTAGCTAGGAGCCTATCAATTTTATTGAATTTTTTTCATAAAACCAACTTTTTTTGAGTTGATTTTCTCTATTGACTTCCTGTTTTCAATATCATTGACTTCTGCTCTTTTTTTCTCTTCTACTGCTTACTTTGAAATTAATTTGTTTGCTCTTCTTTTTTTAAGTTCCTAATGTGGAAAGTTAGATAATTGATCTTAGATATTTTTTTCTTTTTTACTATATGCTTTCAAAGCTGTAAATTTCCAAGGATTGCTTTCACTGCATCCCACTGATTTTGATATTTATTAAAAATACTTTTTAAAATTTATCATAATATTCTTATACATGTGTGTTATTTAGAAGTAGGTTGTTTAAAACTGCTTATTTGGGAATATTCCAGTTATATTTCTGTTATTGATTTCTAGTTTAAAATCAATATGTTCTGGGCGCCTGGGTGGCTCAGTTGGTTAAGCGACTGCCTTCGGCTCAGGTCATGATCCTGGAGTCCCGGGATCGAGTCCCGCATCGGGCTCCCTGCTCGGCAGGGAGTCTGCTTCTCCCTCTGACCCTCCTGACCCTCCCCCCACCCATGCTCTCTCTCTGTCTCTCTCTCTCAAATAAATAAATAAAATCTTTAAAAAAAAAATCAATGTGTTCTGAGAGCAGACATTGTATGATTCTATTCCATTAAAAATGTTAAATGTGTTTTTTATGGCTCAGATTGTGGTTTATTTTGATGAATATTCCATGTGAGCCTAAGGAGAATATGTCTTCTGCTGTTGTTGGATCAAGTAGTCTATAGATATCAGTTATATCCAGTGGATTGGTTGTGTTGTTGAGTTCACTATGTCTTTATTGATTTTCTGCCTGTTGATCCTGTCTATTTCTGATAGAGGAGTATTGAAGTCTCTCTGATAGTGGGTTCAGCCATTTCTCCTTGTAATTCTCTCAGTTTTTGCCTCATGTAGGCTGATGCTCTCTTGTTAAGCATGTACACATTATGAATTGTTCTGTCTTCTTGGAGAACTGACCCTTTTATCATTATGTAATGCTCTATTTTATCCCTGATAACTTCCCTTGCTTTGAAGTCTGCTCTGTCTGAAATTAATATAGCTACTCCTTTCTAATACAAACTAAAACTGCTTTTGTTTGATTAGTATTAGCATGGTATATTTTTCTCATTTTTACTTTTAATCTACGTGTCTTTATATTTAAAATGAGTCTCTTGTAGACAACATATACCTAGGTTTTGTTTTTTCATCTACTCTGACAGTCTCTGTCTTTTAATTGGTGGATTTAGACCATTTATGTTCAGAGTGATTATTGATACAGATGCTATAGATACCATATTAGTTACTGTTTCCTATTTGCTGCCATTGTTCTTGGTTCCTATTTTAATCTTCCACTCTTTTTCTGTGTTTTCTGGTTTTAATTGAGCATTTTATATGATTCCATTTTCTCTCTTAGCCTACTGGTTGTACTTTTTTTTTTTATTTCGATTTTTTTCTTAGTGGTTGACTAAAGCTTGCAATATACATTTACAGCTACTCCAAGTTCACTTTCAAATGACACTCTACCACTTTTCAAATAGTATGAGAATTTTATAATAACAAAATCCTCATTTTCCCATGTTTCCTTTGTATAATTGCTGTTACTCATTTTACTTCAATATAAGCACACATAAGCATTTATATGATACATGCATAATCATACACAATCAAATACATTGTTGGTATTATTATTTTGAAAAAAAGTTATCTATCAGATCAATTAAGAATAATAAAAACAAAAAGGTTGTATTTTTCCTTCACTTATTCCTTCTCCAGTGCTGTTGTTTACTTTATATAAAGCTGAACCTACAGTATTTTCCTTCTTTCTAAAGATATTCTCTTAACATTTTTTGCAAGGCAGGTCTACTGGCAACAAATTCCCTCAATTTTCATTTGAGAATGTCTATTTCTCCTTCACTTTTAAGGGATAATTTTACAGAGTACAGAATTCCAGGTTAGGTTTTTTGTTTTGTTTTGTTTTGTTTTGTTTTGTTTTTTCTGTCAGCACTTTAAATGTTTCCTTCCACTACCTTCTTCTTTGCATAATTTCATTTCTTTTTCTTTTCTTTCTTTCCTTTTCTCTTCTCTCCTCTCCTGTCCTCTCCTCTCCTGTCCTCTCCTCTCCTCTCCTCTCTTCTCTTCTCTTCTCTTCTCTTCTCTTCTCTTTCTTCTCTTCTCTTCTCCTTTCTTTTCTTTTCAAGTAGTCTCCACGCCCAGCATAGAGCCCAATGTAGACTAAAAACATGACCCTGAGATCAAGACCTGAGCTGAGATCAAGAGTCAGATGCACAACTGACTGAGCCATCCACTTGGGTGGGGTGCTTGCCCCTTCCTTTCATAATTTCTGAGGAGAAGCCAACATGAAACTTATCTTTATTCCTCTATAGGTCAGACTCCTTCTCTTTTCAGTATTATAATTAAACATATGTTATACCTTTTGTGGTGGCCTCTGGGCCTTGAATATTTTGTTCTGCTCATTCCAATCTTTTGTTTTTGCTTTCCAGTTTTTGAAGATTCTGTTCATATATACTCTGGCTCAGAGATTTTCTCCTCAGCCAAGTTCAGTCTCCTAATCAGCCCATCAAAAGCATTCTTCAGTTTTGTGACAATTTTTTGTTGTTGTTATATCTTGCATTTCTTTTTGGTTCTTTCTTGGGATTTCCATCTATCTACTTACATTGCCCATCTGTTCTTGCAATCTGTCTACTTTCTCCATTAGAGCATTTAGCATATTAATCATAGCTATTCTAAATCCCCATTTTGATAATTCTTACATCTCTAATGTCTGGTTCTGATGCTTGCTCTGTCTCTTCAAAATGTGGTTTTGTTCATTTTGTTTGTATTTTGCCTTATAATATGCCTTGTATTTTTTTTTCATGATTGTTGGACCTGATTTACTGAATAAATAGTCCTTTGTTAATGTTATGATGAGGTGTGAGGGGAAGGAAAGCATTCTATAAGTGATCCTGTACCTCTGGACTGTGAACCTTACAAATGTTTCTCAGTTCTTTTTCTACCACTTAGATGGGTCAGAATGGCTAGAGGATCCTGGAGTTGAGTGATTAAACTCTCCCATGTGGAAGGTTAGAGCTGCCTGAAATTGGGTATTTCCCTTTCCTAGGAAAGTTAGGTTCTGTTAATACCCCAGCAGGTTAGGCTCTAGTTAACTAGTTTCTCCTGAGGGCAGGCCTTGTTAAGCAGAATGCAGTCTCTGGCAGATTTCAAAATAGTTCCTTCTCTCCCTCTCCTCGGAGCCAGAGAGGATTTTTCTCAGATATTTACTGTGGAAACCTGTTCAAACTCCTGGAGGTAAATCTCACGGTATTGTATAGGACTCCCTATAACTGAGTCCTCTTGGTGTTTTTAACTCAGAGTGGGTCTTCACTATGCTTCCATCAATTCATAATTATAGTTTAGGTGTCCACACCCAGCACAGGTTCCTGTGTTGGTTTCAGCTCATGAATCTCTGGTTTGTTAAGCTGAGTCCCCATGATTCCCTTTCTGCCTCTAATCTTGAGGGCAGTAATTTGCCCTGTGTCTTTCCCTCTTTTAGGGCCCCGAGAAGAGCTGTTGATTGATTCTTTAATCTGTTCAGCTTTTTACTTCTAGTTAAAAGGGAGGAAACTTGTAAGATTTTCATAGGCTGAACTGGAAACCAGAAGTCTATTTATTTATTTATATTTAGAAAATTTTTGATTATGAAGTAAATGCAAATTTATACCAAACAAATATTTATGAAGTAAATAGTAAATAGTATGAAATTTATCTTAAAACCCTTGCTATTTCTGCTTTCAAATTCCATACATATTATGTTGCATTCATATATTTTACTATCTATAAGTTTAAACATTAAATGATAAAAATAATACTAGTTAATATTTATTGGAGGCATAGTATATGCCAGTTATTGCCGGGCACTTTCAATGCTAAATTCACACAATGCTTTGCAACACAAGGATTGCTATTTTTACTTTGCCAAGCAGAAAGTGAGGCTTAGAGAAGCTAAGTAATAAAGATACTTATTTAGCTAGTAAATTATGTAGCTAGAATTCAAATGTGGTACCACTATAGTATATTAGTAAATTATGTAAAACATCACAGAGAAAACACAACTTTATTTTATTTCTGTGGATATTATTTTTATTGAATATATAAGTTTATAAGCATTAAATATTCAACCTGAAATTGCTTTACTCTTAAAATACTGACAACTATTTATAGACTCAATAGCTTTGAGTTTCAACTTCAGTGCACATTAACAGCCAAAACTCCTTGAAAACATGATTTAAGCTCCTACAGTGTAGTTTTCATATTTTTAAAGGAAATAATAACATCTGTTTATGCAAGTTGCAATTTTGAAAATCAAAATTAGATAATGAATATGCAAACTTTTTAAAGTCTATCAAGCCCTCTCCAAATGTCCAGCTTTATTACAATTTAGGGCACACACCAGTGAAAAAAACACACTAGTTTATTTAATTCAATGCAAGTTTAATTAAATAAATGAAAAGAAGAATCTAAAGGAAATATTCAGAAATGGAAGTGGCAATATAAGTAAAGATTACCTGTTGGCCATGTGTTATGTTGGTGGTAGGGCTTCTTTCCCAACATATTTTCCTACTGGCTTGTTTAATATGCCAGAAACATGTAAGCCAAAGGAACTGTAGAGAATATTGCACACATACACACACACACTGAGAACTGGAAATATTTCCAAAGGAAATATCATTACCTTATTTTAATTTAATCAATAAAAGTAAAGAAAATCTTGCTTTTATTTTTTTCAAAGATTTTATTTTTAAGTAATCTCTACACCCAACGTGGGGTTCAGCCTCACACCCCCAAGATCAAGAGTGGCATGCTTCACAAACTGACCCAGCCAGGCGCCCTTAAGAAAATCTTGCTTTTAGCTGAGCAGCTGGAATCATGTCTTGCTAAGGTAAAATCATCAAAAAGTGTTAAGTTAAAGAAACAAATAGGTGTACACAATTTGGAGATATATTAATGAAAACTGGTAAGTCATTTAAGAGCAATGATATGAAAGTAGCAAAATATTTTTAAAAATCACACTTTAAAACATGGAAAGTATAATCACACATTTTATTTATTCTCTGGCCTAAAACAGTATTACAACTGAAATCTGGCCTATTAAATAAACTTTTTTTTAAAATTTTAATCAGTTAAATAGTTCCAAAAGAAAATTTTCAATCTTTGTTTTTTGAAGAGTGATATTAAACTAGATTGCAACATTTCTTTCTTAGAAAATTGGATTTATGTTCTCAAAGTGTCATTTTGCAACTAGTTTTTTTTTTTCTTCTTCTTTAAAACCTATCAATTACTGTTTTAACTTGTTTTGTTGTCAGATGTATCCATTTTTGGTAATATTTTCACCACAGATTTTCTTGTATTAGAACAGACTGTTTTTCTCTTCCTTTCCCAAGATATGTTTTCAGTTGACCAGAAATTTTGAATTTTCTCTTCCAATAAACATATTTCTCAAGATGGAGTACTACAGTGTGAATCAGTCCAATAGTGAAATGTTTAAAGGAAGTGTTGTTGATTGGATATTGATCTAGGATCAATTGCATTCATTGGTTAAAAAAGGCAATTCATTAAGAATGTTTCTTTTATGTGCCTAGATATACATTTGTATATACAGATTCATAGCTAAAAAATCTCAGAACCAAATAATAAATTTCAACAGATGTCTACTCATTACTAAAGTTGGCTGTGATATGCAACTTGGCTAAAGCAAGTTTGTAGGATGATTTGTCTGAAGAGTAAAATAACCATAGCCTATTTTCTTTATCTGTTTATTTCTATTAAACAAGGGGAAAATAATTCCTTTGATATCTATTTTCTAACAGGATGTTTATTTGTGTGCCCTAATAAAACAAAATAGGGAATCAAGTGAATGTTTTTATGGGAATAACTGTCTAAAGAGGCCGGTTAAAACAAATAATTCATTCTATGCAGAACTCCCTCCCCCCCTTTTCCCTCCCCACTAAGCCACCCTAAGCAAAATGTTTGTTTTAAAGGATAGGATAAACTACATCAAAAACTAATGATGTAATGCATGGTGATTAATGTAACATAATAAAATTTAAAAAAATAAAATAAAGGATAGGATACAAAAAAATCACTAAAAAATAAAAAATAAGATCAGGATGCTGAATGAACTAGGATTAGGACATGCAAAAAGACACCAAATCTTAAAACACTTTAATGTAAAATATTTCAATAACTAATATGATACATTATATTTCATATTGGCAGGTCACAGCAGGGTAAAAATGAAGACTTCTCCATTATCGAACCCTGGATTCTAACATAGTATATATGCTTGTAAGTGTATGTTGACTCAAACTGATCTAAATTATAATAATCTGGATACCCCTTCTTATAATTTTTCTTTGACTTTTTCTTCTCTGTTCCTTTTTCTCTTTGTGTTTCTATACTGACATCTTCATTTCTTGACTTTGACTATTTTCTTTGTTCAATCTCAAAAGCGTAGAGAGAAGGGTCATGAATTTTAATATCTCTTAAAATATATACTTACTCCTTTTGAGGACTGAATAGTTTTCAATATAAAGTGTAGTCATCTAAAATAAAAAATGTAGTATTCTAAATTAGTTCTCCAGACAAATTAGGTTTTTTAAAATTTTCATCCCAATAGATTTTATTACTTACTTATTTCCTTATATTATTTTGTCATAGTGACCTTGCTTGCTAAACATAAATAATAGTTTGGAAGAATATTTGAAACTATGAATGTTCCAGAAAAATTCAGAATCCCAATAATAGCTTATAATGAACTACTAAAGAATTACAGTTATCTAAATTTTATATGTAATTTCTGTATAACCAAATGTTCTAAGGTGATAAAATATACTAGCACTGTATTAAGCAAGTTCAGTTACAGAAAATTTGCCCAAAAACATAATAATTCTCAGCATTACTTACTGAAAGTCTTATAGATTTTCAGCACTTAAATGGTCTTTGTTTTAAAATATCCTTATTTTATTATTCTCAATTTAAAGCATACACTTTGTCTTTTTTTTCCCTGTGCTTATTTTGTTTAATATTTCATAAAATTATAATAGGCACAAAAGTACTTTTATACTTTGCATCTTGTTTCAAAAAACTTGAATTCTGGGGGTGTTAAACATTTTAAGCAAAATACAAAATTTCTTTTTTTAGAAAAGATTTTATTTATTTGTCAGAGAGAGAGAGAGCACAAGCAGGGGGAGCAGTGGGCAGAAACAGGCAGAGGGAGAAGCAGGCTCCCCGCTGAGCAAGGAGTCTGATGCAGGACTCGATCCCAGGACCCTGGGGTCATGACTTGAGCTGAAGGCAGCCGCTTAACTGACTGACTCACCCAGGCATCCCCAAAATATAAAATTTCTATCATGATTTCTCAAAGGAGTTAAAAACAATTAAATTCAATTCTTGCTTGAGAAAACTAATATGCATCATTAGTTACATCTTCAACCCATTCCATTCATCTTATTTTGTTTCATGACTATGCCAATTTTAAAGTAATTGTTAAATTCAGCAGACAGAGCTTTGTTGGAACATCATCAGTTGCTAAAAAAGCTGAAGTACTTATTTATTCTTGTGGACAGAGTTACCTATTGGCAACCTCAGGCCTCTTCCTCCTCCTCCTTTTGCTGCTGTTGTTTGTTGTTGTCTTCCTCCCCCTTAGCCTCCCCCTCCCCCTCCTCCCCCTCTCCTCCCCTCCCCCTGCCCCTGCCCCCCTCCTCCTCCTCCTCCTCCTTCTTCCCTTCTTCTTCTTCTTCTTCTTCTTCTTCTTCTTCTTCTTCAGACTGGAAATTCATTTCATTTTCTTTTTCCTTGACTAATGGCTAAAGGATGCAAGCAAACAACTTAGTCAAAAATGAAATTAAGCTACGAAATTTTAATGGGGTGTTATCTTTATTTTTAATTGGAGAGGATCCCAATTGAAATTAAGCATGAAATGATATGGGAATATATTGAACCCTTTTTTTCAGCCAGCAATAGGTTCTATTTTACTAAAAACAGAGAGATACTAAAGTAATTACAAAAGAAAAAAGAGACAGATTTTAATAACCCAACTTTTAGCTGTATTCAAAGTTGTAGAATACAGTACTGACCAACAGAAAGCCATCAAACCCCCCTCACCACATCGCCACCACATATACACATTAACATTTTTCATAGAATTTAGGCAAAGGAAATGAGGTGGTCTACCAATTTGAAAAGAATACTTTAAGGTATAGTTTATAGTTATGATTTATATAGAAGAAACATGAAAAAATTGTGATTAAAGTTTATCAGTTTGGTTTTAAATCATTTCAAATGCATGAAAATATATGTAAAAATATTTTTGTGAACAACTCTAGAACAAAAGTGAATGTGTAATAGTCATCAGTGTGCAATAAGAAGAATAAATTGTGCTCAATTAATACCCACTGTCACATACATTGATCTCTGGTATAGACCAGTGGACTGCTTTTTAATAGAGATGTATTAAATATTTTATTAAATTTTATTAATATTTTAAATCTATTCTTGATAGTTTTCTTGTCATTAAATTTAAAATGTCATCCAAGAAATTACTGTTTAATGGTTATTTCAATCAAAAATTTTGTTTAATCATTAGAGGTAAAAGAACCTTTAATAGATTTTTCAGTAAGAATGGAGCTTTGACTTAATGATTTTAATTAAACCTTATAAAGAAGGCCTACTGAGCTCATTAATCCTAGAAAATAACTACATTTTATAGACTTTATTTATTTTTAAAAGTTTTTATTTTAATTCCAGTTAGTTAACTTGCAGTGTTATATTAGTTTTAGGCGTGCAATATACTAATTCAGTGCTTCCATGCATCACTCTGTTCTCATCACAACAAGTGCATCCTTAATCCCCATCACCTATGTAACCCATCCCTGACCCACCTCCTCTCTGGTAAACCATCAGTTTGTTCTCTATTGTTAAGAGTCTCTTTCTTGGTTTGTCTCTGTCTTGCACTACTAGTTATTTGCCCAAAGAATACAAAAATACTAACTCAGAGGGATCCATGTACCCCAATGTTTATAGCAGCACTATCTACAATAGCCAAACTATAGAAAAAGCCCAACTGCCCATCCACTGATGAATAGAAAAATAAGTGGTATATATACAATGGAATATTACTCAGCCATAAAAAGGAATGAAATCTTGCCATTTGCAACAACATGAATGGAACTAGAGAGTATTATGCTAAGTGAAATAAGTCAGAGAAAGACAAATACCATATGATTTCATTCATATGTGGAATTTAAGAAACAAAACAAATGAGCAAAGGGAAACTTTTTATAGATTTTAAATATGCTAGAAATCTGGCTATTCTACAGCAAAAAAACTAAAATTAACACAACCTTCACAACCTGTTATATTTTATTATATAGTATATTAATTATTATTTTCATGAATATATCTTTTATTTAATAATGTAATTCAAACCACACTTATTTATAGAGCATTGGGAGCCTACACTTTCAATCTGATGCAATACAATTGCACTATTTTTTTTTTTTTTTTGAAGGTAGGTCAGTCTTGGTTATTTCCTTTCCGACCTAAAAAAAGAAGAAAATAAAAAGATGTGTACGGATTAGAAACAGAGAGAATGATGAGACTTCAGCTGAACAAAGATTATGAAGACTTTATAGGCAACTAAAAGTGGAGTGAGTCACAGGGATAGCTACACCAATCACCAGAACAGAAGTAAACATGTAATGAGAGTGGTAGGAAAGAAAACTGAGATGGAAGTATTCTTTTCAACTTTAATTTGGACTCATCAGTTATTTAGTTTAATTCCTCCTCAACAGTCAGCTGTATTAATTGGTTTTTCCTTCTGACTGCCCCTCCTCCTACCTCTACTAACAACGTAAGCAAAACATCAATCAGATATCTTCCTAGAAGTGATTATCGCTCTCAAGTGGGTATTACTAAGACCCAATAGTTGTGCATGGTCGTGGCAGTGGAGCTTCACTTCATGTTTCCCATTCGCACAGTTTATTTTGAAGTTCTCAATCTCGATAGACATACTCTATCCTTGGAAGACAATTTTTCGTAAATCTCTTACATTTCTTTACTTCTAGATATTAACAGCCAATTTGCTTAAATTAATTTTCATTACAGAATAGTACAAGTAGAAAATAACTCACTCCCCAGTGGTATTTCAGAGTAGTAGGTAAAAAACTCTGTGTCTCTCTTCCTGGTAAAGATTTGCTTATTCCAGGGCAATAAAGGTAATGCTAGAAATTCTCGTGGGGATTTTCTGGGCTCAGTGTCTTTTAGCTGTGAGACAGACCCACTGTGTGATTCTGCATCACCCCCTTAGGAGTTGGGGAGCAAGGGAAACCAGTACAAACATCAAGTATAGGCAGCCTGCTCTGCTTAGAGTAATAAACTGTCTAAATCTGTTGGGCTCAGTTTGTCATTAGCGGCCAAATCTATGGAAGCATGTCAAGCTAACCTAGCAACTGCTACCAAGCATTGCTTAGGAACTGCTTGGCTGCTTGATGATCTTATCTGGACAGCATGTTGTCCGCATGCTCATTTAATGGTCAGGCTTTTAATGAAGGAGAAAACTCATTTAAGCCTCTAATGAACCTTTTACACAAGTGTAGAATAACAAAATGTCACTAACAGTTTAGGTAATCCTGTAGCACAAAAAAAGAAGTACCTTATTTAATAAATAGAGCATCACTCTCTGGGGGAACAGAAGTAAGTTGGAGAATAGTTAAGAACTTTAGAATAATTACATAATAAAATTAAATTAAAAAATAACTTTAGAATAATTAAATTGTATCTTCTAAGAGAATGGAAAAAATGTAGGACATTTTTATAAAGGAATCATTTGAAACAAATTTTATTTCAAATAATAAAGCAAATTTTAAGAGGGGGTGAAATGGATAAAACAGGGAAAGATACATCCAGAAGATCTAATAAGCTACTACAAACCCAGAAAAAGAGAGAGAGAGAAAGAACAGAGAGAGAGAACGAGAATAAAGATCAGAAAATGCAGAGATATACAAATATTAAACAGCATGTTTTTCCCCAAAGCTGAGGTCCGACATCAGTGATTAAACTGAAAAGACCACATAAATGATTAAAATGAAGGCACTTAATTTCTAGAACTATTGTTATGAGATTTTAAAACTATGAGGACAAGAACTTTGGATTAAATATACCCAGAATATCTTTTTTTTACTATAATCAAATAAAAATCAGATTCTGACTAGACTTTTCAACAGCAAAAATGAGTGTTAGATTAAAATGGCACATTTCTAAAATTTTCTGAGGAAAAATTATTTGGGACATAACATTATATATCTAGTTAAACTATCAATCAAGACATTTGAAGAAAGCTGTTATTATAAATCATACTGAAAAAATACAAAGCAATTTGAAGGAATTAGAGAATATGTACAGAAAAACTCATAAAAACAACTTTTACGTGTATATAAGATTAACATACATTCATATATAATGTATATATAATATAATGTTAATGCATATAAGTGCATATATGTTACACTCAAAAAATAAAAGATTAAGGTTAGCCATTGCTGCCTAGCACCACAAAATGTAATGACTTGTCACAACAATAATCTTATTATTTGCCATGGTTCCTCCTCTGTAGGTCTGTTTGTCTCTTTGTCTGTCTCTGTCTCTGTGCTTCTCTCTGTGGTTTCTCCATGTGTAGCTGGGATTCCGTAGCACCTGATAGCTTCACAACTGGATTGCTTACGCGGTGGCTCAGGGCCATAGTCCGAGTGTTACATTTCAGAAGGCAGTAACTTTTTCACTTCTTCTTCCCCACCTTTTCTGACACAGCCTAGAAAATTATGCAGCATTACCTCAGCGACATTCTGTTCATTACAAGAGATTCAAGGGGAAAGGATTTAGACTCTGCCGCTTGATGGGGATTCCAAAGTGGAGTGTGGAGCTATTTTTCTTGATTAGGCAGTGGCAAGTTATCAGAAGGGGATATAGGCTAGAAATATTGTTGCAACCACCAGTGGAAAATGTTATGTGCTGCATGTGTATAATTTTTAAAAGTGAATGCACATAGAAAAAAGTTGTCCTTGGAATATAAAGGTATCATATCAACTACAAAATCTCGAGAGGGCATGGAGAAAAATATTAGGAACATAACCTAGAAAGTAAAGCAACAAGACCTCAAGTTGGAAAATCAGAGCTGAGTCACAATAAAATTGAAAGGAAAAACAATGCAGACTGATATCTGAATAATAGGAGCTCCAGAACAGGGAAAATGGAGTGAGAGAGGATATCAATGAAAAACTCTAATTAGAGGGGCGCCTGGGTAGCTCAGTTGGTTAAGCAACTGCCTTCGGCTCAGGTCATGATCCTGGAGTCCCTGGATCGAGTCCCTGGATGGAGTCCCGCATCAGGCTCCCTGCTCGGCAGGGAGTCTGCTTCTCCCTCTGACCCTCCCGACCCTCCCCCCTCTCATGTGCTCTCTCTCTCTCTCAAATAAATAAATAAAAATCTTTAAAACAAAACAAAACAAAAACAAAACTTTAATTAGAGTGTCCCAGAACAGAGATAGCAGAATGAAAGCACTTGGTGAGAATCCTGCAATTTTGATAGAAATATACAAACGCTAAAGAACAATAGTATACATTTTCAGAAATCTAGACAACAGATTTTTTAAGTTTCCAGAGAAAATAAACCTCTGAGTCTTATACAAAGATCAGACATCAGAAAGACCTCAGATTTCTTTTTTAAGATTTTTTTTTTTATGTGTGTGTGAGAGAGAGAGAGAACAAGTGGGGGGCAGAGGCAGAGGGAGAAGCAGACTCCCCACTGAACTGGGAGCCCCATGCAGGCTCGATCCCAGGACCCCAAGATCATGACCTGAGCTGAAAGCAGATACTTAACCAACTTAAGCCACCCAGGCGTCCCTAGACTTCAAATTTCTTTCTTTTTTTTTTTTTTAAAGATTTTATTTATTTATTTGAGAGAGAGTGAGGGAGAGACAAAGAGCACAAGAGGGGGGAGTGGGAGAGGGAGAAGCAGACTCCCTGCTGAGCAGGTAGCCCGATGCGGGACTCGATCCCGGGACTCCAGGATCATGACCTGAGCCGAAGGCAGTCGCTTAACCAACTGAGCCACCCAGGCGCCCTAGACTTCAAATTTCTTAACAGCAATACTACTAATAAGACAATGATGGAGTAGTGTATTTCATATTCCCTAGAAAAATAATATCCAGCTTTGCCTTCCCTGCCCAACAAGAAAATACATGTACATCCAGTATTTAGACGTTACCCCAAAATCTTATAGTAACAACAAAAAAGAGGGAAACATCCTGGAGATTGGAGAGGCAAAGTATTCTGGTGAAGAAAGATCTGAAGATAACAGCTGTAAAAAAGTGAATCTCAAATAGCCCCTTTGGGAACATGGCAGGGGCTCTGGGAGATTGTCTTCAGAAGGATGGAAACTGTTTAGCCTCAGCAGCTTGAGAAGAAATACACACAGCTGTGGAAGAGTTTGTGGTCAAAGTAAAGGAAAACACACACACACCCAGAAAACTAAGGATTTCGACAAATACTATTAGTGAGGAAAAGAGAAAGTATGAATAGTAACAAAGATAATGTATGGGAAAGTAAAATTAATCATCATGGGGCTAGAGAAATAGACCCCAAATCAACTCCGTGTTTTAAGAGTTGACCTTAATTATATTAACAAAGAAAGGTTGAAAGTAATGCATGGAAAAATACTAACATTTAAAATAAAGAATGGGGTGCCTGGGTGGCTCAGTCGTTAAGCGTCTGCCTTCGGCTCAGGTCATGATCCCAGGGTGCTGGGATCGAGTCCCACATCGGGCTCCCTCCTCGGGGGGAAGCCTGCTTCTCCCTCTCCCCTTCCCGCTGCTTGTGTTCCTGCTCTCGCTATCTCTGTCTCTGTCAAATAAATAAATAAAATCTTTAAAAATAAAATAAAATAAAGAATGATTAGCAATAAGGTAATAGAAAAAAAGAATTGCTAAAGATATAGTGAGATGGTGCAATCAGAGTATAGAAAAAAGAAGAAAATTATGAAATAAGGTTTAGTAGAAAACTTATTATATTGATTATAATTGATCGATGTTGAGCTGCATATATAATGAATTTTCTTCAAATTACTATAATTCAGAATAACACTTTTGCACACTAAAAGCAACTACACTAATTTAAAAAGTACATAAAATGATCCTACTTGATAGAACAGTCTCTGGAAACCTCAAAAGTAGTCTCATGAATTCAGATGGTAAAAATGAGCTAAATGTTAAAACAAAATGTAAAATTATAACGAAGGGCATCAAATGTCCTTAATGTATGGAGATAAAAACAATATTTGAGACTAGGAAGTGTTCTTATGTTTAAGATTATACTCTCTCCAACTTAACCTATAAATTGCAATACCATTCAAATACTTAGCAAATTTTGTATTTTTTGTTTTGTATTTTTAGTAGAAAGGAACATGCTAATGTAAAAATACATGTGATCAAGACGAAGAATCCCAAGACAATTTTTTAAAAAGTGGATAATAAAGGGGACTTATTTAAACAGATATCAATCATCATAAAGCTTCGGAAATTGAGTGTGTTTTTAGGTACTTATGCTACAGTAATGCCAACAGACAAATAGAACAAAATACCTGTGGTTATCTAGAAAAAATATTTTTTTTGGGGAGAAGCATCAACTTTTTTGGTCATTTGTGCTTAGAAAAGTGGAGGCTTGCACACCTGAGGATGGTGCTGGGCCTCTTCCCAGTCACTGCTGGTGAAGGGCCCAAAACCAAGCCATCCAGCTCCCTCATGATGTTCAAGAGCAGGGGTGAGGCCCTAACTACTTCCAGCGAAGCCTGACACCGTCCAGCTGCGCATGCTTAGCGGGGTTGTTGGGGTTGTACTTCTCCGGGAAGGTGAACAGCAGCCCGTTGCGGATCTGCAGCGAAGAAGGCGAAGCTAAGTCCTTCTGCTGGAAGTCGTCAGCTGTCCACAGCTTGATGTCCAGCAAGCCCTCGGTGGTGCTCTTCTTTTTAGAGCAATGGTAAAAATAAATAAATAAAAAACAAAACATATGCGTAGTTACATAGAATAACTTTAGGTGATAGAGGGAATTAAAATCAATGGTTTAATATCTACTGTAAGTCTTCATTAGAGAAAAATAGATCTGTTGGTAAAACCGCGTGCACACACACACACACACACAACATTCAGATGGTAAAAGTGAGCTAAATGTCCAAAGAAAAGCTTTAAAGAAATTAAAAGTGAAGAGAATGTATGAGGTCATATATATACGACTTTGGGTTAGGAAAATATTTTTTGAGTAAGATACAAGAAGAAATTACCATAGAAGAAACGACTGATAAATTTGACTACATTAAAATTAAACATTTTCTGAGACAAAAGAAACTATAATCAATGTTGAAAGAAACATACTGGAAGATGACATTTGTGATGGCTTAAGAACAAATTACTAATATTCACATATACAAAGAATTTCTTGCAAGTTGAGAAGAATATGACGCACTGTGCAAGAGATACAAAGGAAAAAAGATACAAGAGATAAACTGAATGGTTTATAAAACTTAAGTGAGGAAGTGTGTCTCATTCAAAGCAATGGCAAGTGCAAAAGCCTGAGGTAGAAATAAACTTAACATGTTCAAGTAACAGGAAGGTCAGTATGAGTTTAAGTGGTTAAAGGGAGAATGGAAAGAGATGAGATCAACATGACAGGCAAGGGCTCCATCATTAGGAATGTTGTAAATTAGGTTGAGGTGTATAGAGTTCTAAATGGGATGGGAAGCCATTGCTGAATTTGGGGCAGAGTAGTGGTATGCATCAATTTGCATTTTTCAATAATCACTGGCTGGTGGGTGGAGAGCGGCAACTGCAAAAGGATGGAAATAGAGGTGGGAGACTGAGTGGAAGCATGGTGACAGGTTAAGGTGATTTATATTGGGATAGCAGCTGTGAAGGCAGTGAAAAGGGATGGGAGATAGATTTTGAAGTCAGAAAGGATTTGCTTATGGAATAAATGAGTAGTTGGGAGGAAAATCAATGACCCCTAGATTTTTAGTTTGAACAACTGCCTTGATAATTACGCAGTTTGCTAAAATGAGAAGAGTTGATTTGTGTGGAGGGTGGAAATGAAGCATTCTGTTGAGAACACGCACTAATACTCAAGTTGTAAACATATAAAATATGGAAGAAAAAGGTTCTTCAGGCTGGTGGCATGTGTGAGGATATAAGGAAAGGAGCGAAAGGACAGAGAAGGGTTCAGTTGTATGAACTGCAGTTTATTTTATTTTTTTCTGCTTAAAGCAAAAGGATCTGACATAAATTTGGCAAAATATTGACATTTATGGAATCCTGGCACTCAACTTTTTTGGTTTATGATTCTCTATGCTTTTCTTTATATCCCATTACGGTGGCATCCATTTTCTTTGGGAATTAAAGCCAGATTTGTAAGCCCGGAGTTGATGGTGCATGAAGGGGTCAGATGGAAGGTGGGGAGACATCAAAATAAATTATGCTAACTTTGTAATGAAGTATAATAATCATGCAGAAAAATGTGCATATCAAAACTTCACAATTCAATGTATTGTCATGAACTGGTTTAAATTTAGAATACTCTGATCTTTTATCCCCTCTTCTTTATTTCTATTATGTTATTGTCATGTGCTTTATTTCTACATCCAAAGACATTACTCTTATTACTTTGTAAATTCAGTAATCTTTATATTTAACATAATTACAGTTTTGATGTTTTCATTCCCTTCAGAAATTTTATTTGAGATCATTTTCTTCCATCTTGAAAACTTTGGTTTCAGATTTCTTTTACTGAATGCCCATTGGGATAAATACCCTTAGTTTTTTATCTGAAAAATAATTATTTCACTTTCCTTTGTGAAACCTATTTTTGCACAGTGTAGAATTTTAGGTTGGTAGGTATTGTCTGTCACTGCTTTAAGATGTCATTCCATTGTGTTTTCGCTTCCAACATTTCTATTGAGAAACCAGCAATCGGGATTAAAACTTGCTGCTTTGAAGTTAATGCATCTTTTTTTTTTTTTCCTGAATACTTTTACAGTTTTCTGTATGTTTTATGTTTTAATTTAAAATGTGACTATAATGGGATTAGTTTGCTTTTACTTTTATTTGTCCCTTTGGAGTTTCTCAGATCTTTTTGTACCTGTTGGTTGTATCTTATACTAGTTTTAAAAAAATCCTTCCCCATTTTCCCTTCAAATATAATTTGTGCTCCATTCTCTCTTTTCTCTCTTCCTGGGAATCCAATTTCATGTGTGTTGCAACTTTTGATTTGATTTCACAAGCATCCGATGATCTTATCTATTTTTTCTCATATATTTTCTCTCTGCATTTCAGTTTCTATATACCGAACTCTAAGTTGGCAACCTCTTTTTACCTTCTAAAAGACTAATCTTGTGTTTTTCTATACCCAATCTGTTGTAAAAACTCTCTGTTGATTTATGAAAGCCAGACATTATATTTTTCATTGTAGAATGCTCTTTTGATTTTTTTTTTAAGATTTTATTTATTTATTTGACAGAGAGAGAGAGACACAGCGAGAGAGGGAACACAAGCAGGGGGAGTGGGAGAGGGAGAAGCAGGCTTCCAGCCAAGCAGGGAGCCTGATGCGGGCTTGATCCCCGGACCCACGACCTGAACCGAAGGCAGACACTTAACGACTGAGCCCCCAGGCGCCCCTTGATTCTTTTTCATTTACATTTTCACTTGTTTTTCCATCTTTTCCTTTCATTTTCAAATGTACATAATTACCTTTCAATTTTGTCTGCTAAATATGTTATTTATAGTCTCTATTCTGTTTTTACTCTCGCATAAGTCATATGATCTTGCCTTTTTGCATGTAGAATAACTTTTTATTCTATTACAAATTATGTATAAAGAATTTAAAGCCTCCAGAATAGGTTATTTTTCACTGGGAAGTCTTCTACGTTTATTGGATTATTTGGTTATCATCTGTGATCATTAATTTTATGTATCAACTTGACTAAAACAGGATGCTCAGTTGTTTGGTCAGACACTAGACATTTCTAGGAAAGTAACTTTTTGATGTAATTAACCTTTATAATCAACAAATTATAATTAAATCAAATTATTCTCCATGATATGGGCAGGCCTCATCCAATCAGCTGGAGGCCTTAAGAGCAAAAACTGAAGCTTTTGAAAGAAACTTAAAACTGTGACATAGAAACCTTACCCGAGTTTCTTGCCTGCTGGCTTGACTGAAGATTACATCAACTCAACTAAATTCTGAGACTTCTGTCCTTCACTACTGATGTTAGCTTTTCTAGCTTTCATTCCCATGAGCCAGTTCCTTATCATTCTCTCCCTGGGTAGAAAAGATAAGATAGAAAGAAAGATTTATAGATATAAATCTCCCATTGGTTCTGTTTTTTTGGAGAACCCTAATACATTAACACATTTTTTTTTAAGATTATTTATTTATTTATTTGACAGAGAGAGACACAGTGAGAGAGGGAACACAAGCAGGGGGAGTGGGAGAGAGAGAAGCAGGCTTCCCGCCGAGCAGGGAGCCCGATGCGGGGGCTCGATCCCAGGACCCTGGGATCATGACCTGAGCCAAAGGCAGACGCTTTACAACTGGGCCACCCAGGTGCCCCACATTACCACATTTCAATCAGGGATTGAGGAAGATCAGGCTAGAATAGCTGTTTGGTAAGACTGTGTCTACTACAGTTTATTCCTTTCCTGAGAGGGTGAACCCTTCAAGTAAGAGTGGTTCCTAACTCCTCTGCCACAAAATTCTACAGTTCTACCCTTCAAAAAACTAATCATTTGATTGAAGCTGATTCAACAATTGACAGAAATCTCTAGGAGAATAAGCTGTGTTTTGCCACTTAAGCTTTGCATGAAAAAAAATGCATGTCCTGCTTTCTTTTCTCCCTGTTTGTCAAGAAATCAAGCCTGCACTTTTAGCCCGTAGAGGTACTGGGAATTACTGTATGCCCCTAAATGAAAAATTCCTGTATTTCTTCAGGTACAATTTGACATGCCCTGGGAGACTTTCACAGTTCACCTATTTGCTATTTTTTTTCTTTTCAAGTCTAAGAACCCCAAGTCTCTAGGAATGTGGACAATTATATTCTGGCTTTCAGCCTGGACCTTGAGCCATCTACAGACCCATAATTCAACAAATGTCTTACAGAAAGGCATTTGAGGACCTTCATTTCTCCCATATTTTTACTCCATTACCACAGGAACTCTAAAATCTTTTCTGTTTTCTTCTTACCCCAGAGATATCCTTTTTGGACAATCACAGATTTTTACCTCCACATCCAGCTCAGAATGGGCAAATTCCCAAAGGGAAGAAGAAGCTGCCAGTCCCCAGTTCGTTTTTCTACCATTCTCTCCTCCCAAGTTTTCGTCCATTCAGTTCTTGTTTACACAGTGACTTGGCCTTGCCAATCTGTTTTCTTTGTAATTTATCTGGTTGTTCTATATGTTGGCAGTGGGAATATTGTCCTGCTATTATTACCTAACTGCCTTATCCTACTTTTAAGATAAATTACAGATGTTTACAATGACTTACCATATAGTTTCAGAGACAAATTTGGTTTTGCATTTCTATCCCTGGCTCTTCACTGAAAAACTTAAATTCTCCCCCTGGTAATCTATGTATATATCTTATTATCACTGATCCAGTCTCATAGTTAACTGGAATTTCTACTTGCTTATAGCTCCAATCTTTTTCCATATAAAGAATAAAATTTTCTTTACATGCGCTAAAAATACGGAGTTTTCATTATGGACTTCTACTTCCATTTCACTCCACTCAGAATATTTAGCCTTTCCAAGAAAGTAGTACAAAATGAACTCTTTAGTCCTCATGCCTGGGGCATTTGGTGCTGATGTTCATTTCCTTCCACAAATAAATAATTAGGTATTATGTTCTGTGAAATTTTAAGAGTCCAAAGGAATAGAAACTTGGTTCTTATCCTCAAATAAATATATTTGTAGTATATTTAGTTCCATAAAGACTTAAATAAAAATAATAGTTGAAAATTTCTACAGATGTTATGAAATTTTACACACACACACATGTAATACATATATGCACACATATCCATATATATACATATTATATATATACACATTCATGCAAATACACAAAAATTATAATTGGAGCACAAAGGAAAAAGAGGTTAATTCAGCCTTACAAAGGAATTTGAAATGACTATGAATCAAAGAAGTGGGGAAGGAAACAAGTTATAGAGGCATGATATTATCTGGGAACTAGGTTTCCTCATTTAATGAAGATGTAACAGTCTTTCAGTCAAGTGAGCAATTCCCTGTCCTGAAGAGAATATCCATCCTGATTTCTCAATTTCCTTTTTCTGTGTGTTGAAAAACATAGAAAGTTGACCTCGAATAGGAGTTTTTAACTTAGTGGTCTGTGACCATATTTCAGAGCATATTTGTACTCTTTTTTTTTTTAATATTTTATTTATTTATTTGACAGAGAGAGGCACAGCGAGAGAGGGAACACAAGCCGGGGGAGTGGGAGAGGGAGAAGCAGGCTTCCCGCTGAGCAGGGAGCCCGATGTGGGGCTCGATCCCGGGACCCTGGGATCATGACCTGAGCCGAAGGCAGACGCTTAATGACTGAGCCACCCAGGCGCCCCATATGTGTACTCTTTGATACTACATATAACATTGTTTTTGTATTTTACACACACACACACACACGTTTATGTAATTTCTTTTATAAGAGCATTCATAGTCCTTTTTAGATTCTCATTTAAGCAGTGCTTCCAAAAATCCAATGCATGTAAAGATCCAAACCCCTTTTCATTTTTCTTGACCATAGCACCTAGAGACAGCAGGTAGCTGCCTGGTCCTTCTCCTTTGGGCATCCAATCATGTACTTGCTACTCTATAGCTTTCAAGATGAAAGCACCTTTACAAGTCTTAGAAACCCAACAGCTTCAATACTGCTTCTGTAACAAAATCTCCAAAACTTCTAAGCCCTAAAATATCGCACTTAGAATTCTCACCATTTCCTTCGACTTACATTAGTTCAACCCAGTTCAAGAAATACTTATTTAAATAAATTTCTTCAATGCATAGCTATCCCTAGCCCTTTCTTTCCTTTTACACCTCCTATTTTCAGCCTTACTGGTGAAAAGGAGGGAGGAAGGGTTCTTAGCTGCCCATATAGCCCATAGAAAAGAAGTGATTGTCCTTTATTAATTCTTGTCTAATTTCTTTTCACCTTATTGATTGAAAATGAAAATCTCTTAGTTTTAGTTATTTTACATTTCCTTAACAACTATTTAGACATGTATTTACATATATTTGTATATTATAAATACAAGGTGCTTAAGAAGACTTCTCCAAGTTTCGGGGAAAAATGAGGTGTAAAATGTTTGATGTCATTCTCACACCACGAGGGGATACTTTGCACAATTTAGTGATTTTCAAAACTATAAGAAGGAAGATGCCAGACTTTTAAAAGAATACGAACCTCCCCTAAAATATTTCCCCAATTATTCTCTTTAGAAAGGATAAACTAATACATCAGAAAGAATATGACTACTGTGTATTATACATACCATTTAAAGCCTTGAAGTAGACAATGTCCTGTAAAACTATGTCTATGGAAAACTTAAATAGATCCCTTCAGTGTAATCTTTGTATCTTTACAGTACTAGCAAAGCAATGCACCCAAGTTGAGACACTTCAAGATGTGTGTTAGCAGCAGTTCTAAAATTGATGTCTTCTTGAATTTTACAACACTCTCTGTAAAGAAATCTGACCTGTTGCAGGGTCTCAAGTAATTTCTAATGGCTTTAAAGAATGCCCCCAAACTACAGGATGATTCCAGATTAGACTCACCAGTTAGGTGGTCAATAAGCAAAAATAACAAAACAAAGCAACAACAACAACAACAACCCCACACAACTTTCAACAGGCTGTACACTTAGAAGACCAAATAGGAAAAGGAAGCCCTAGTTATTGAATCTAGACCCCATTTTCTTCTTGGAGGACCTTCTCTAGGGAACCTCTCAAATGTGGATAATAAACCACTTATTTTCTCTTTCTTCTTTCTTTCTTTCTTTCTTTCTTTCTTTCTTTCTTTCTTTCTTTCTTTCTTTCTTTCTTTTTCTTTCTTTCTTCTTTCTTTTCTTTTCTTTTCTTTTCTTTTCTTTTCTTTTCTTTTCTTTTCTTTTCCTTTCTTTTCTTTTCTTTTTTTTTACCAGACCCAAAGCTAAGCAGACATCATTATCCATCCATCATGTAATCCTCTATGCTTGCCTCTGGTCCCAGAATAAGATTGTTCAGTGAAGTATTTACCAATCTAAATCATATATTTGGGGTATTTTAAAAGGATCATCATTGTTTTAGAATCCATTTCATTGATAAGCTTTAATTTCTTCTCTCCATTTCTATTTTTGAAGGAAAAATTGTTATATTGGGATTGATAAAAATTGGCTGTATTTTTTCTACACCATTAATATTAAAATAATGCCCAGTCTCAATCTGTAAGCTTTTCATCCTCTAGTTCAAGATCTGCAATCCCTCTTCCCTCTTCTTACCCATTCTCAACAAAATAACTATGTATTTATTTCTGACCAGACTCTGTTTACTTGCTTTAATATGCCTTCAGCTGCTTTCTGATGCCAGCCCATCTTTACTACTATTTTTTTATTGGAAAAAATTTGAAGTATTTGATTCAGTGTCTTATTTTGCATTTGATATTGTATTACTCACAAGAGCAATGAGAGCAAAATGCTAATGATGATGCTGCCAGGATAGCACAGCATATTTGCCACATTCAGGATTTTTTTAAAACAAATATAGATATTGTCTGTTTGAAGGAACAACGGGCATAAAATTATCACTGTACATTAGAAAATCCATTCAACAGTTTCTAATATTTTTAAGTCAATGCACACACACACGAAAAATTGTTAAATTCAGATAGTGAATGTTATAGACCTTGTGACTTGTTCATCAAAATTTATCCTTCAAAGAACTAGTCTAGAGGTGCCTGGGTGGCTCAGATGGTTAAGCATCTGCCTTCGGTTCAGGTCATGATCCCAGGGTCCTGGGATCAAGCCCTGCATCGGGCTCCCTGCTCAGCCGGGAGCCTGCTTCTCCCTTTCCCTCTGCTCCTCCCCCTACTCATGCTCTCTCTCTCTCAAATGAATAAATACAACCTTAAAAAAAAATACCTAGTCTAACTGTTATGAATATAATTCTAATATTTTATAAACATAATCCAAATTTTCTCTGCTGCCTTTTTCCAATTTTTGGAATGGAACCAAATATCAACAATTACTAATATCCAAAAAAGTATCTATATTCTGAATGAGAAAGAATCTCACACAGCAACATAGATTCCTCTGAACTAGTAGTAATCACTTTTCTTGGCAGTACTGACAGATATGGTTTTTCACTTTTTTAAAACTTGTTCATTTTCTTCCAGCCAAGGCTGAGAACATAAGGTAAAATCTTTTATCACTTATTCTTTTGGTAATAAATTATTAAAGGGCGCCTGGGTGGCTCAGTTGGTTAAGCGACTGCCTTCAGCTCAGGTCATGATCCCGGAGTCCTGGGATCGAGTCCCACATCGGGCTCCCGGCTCGGCGGAGAGCCTGCTTCTCCCTCTGACCCTATCCCCTCTCATGCTGTATCTCTCTCTCTCTCTCAAATAAATAAATAAATAAATAAATAAATAAATAAATAAATAATCTAAAATATATAAATAAATAAATAAATAAATAAATAAATAAATAATTTAAATTCCCAGTACCTTATAGATACTTTGTTTTTTTTAAAATAATATTTCTTTACTTAATGTGAGGAACTGAAAAATAAAAATGAACTGATATTAAGAGATAAAGATTCCACCAACATAGCAGCTGTCCTGAGGTATAATTTTAATTTAACTTCTGTGTCATAAAACAAAAAAAAACAAAACAAAAAAACAAACTGATCATATCTCAGTTTCTTCCTCTTAAAAAAAAAAAAAAAAGTGGCCTTAAACTAGATAAGCCACAATACCTCTTTTAGGTTACAAACTTTGTTTTAGACAAATACCTTAAGATGACATTTTACATGAAATGTTGTAAAAGTAGAGGAAACCTGCCACATTTAAAATTAACAGGCTTTCATTAAATAACTTGTAGTTAAAGTATTTCTTTAAAATCAATGGATTGTTTAGTTTTAATTATTAAGCACGCTACTCGATACAAGCAAATGGGTTATATAATTAACTACATCTAAATAGAAAAGTTAAATAATAGGAAAATGACTTTTAAATGTGCAGCACAGGACTAGTTGTTCTATTTTCATTAATTGTCATGTATCTTGCCATGTCCTTTATCTGCTTGTGAATTTACAATGAACACAGCAGGTTGTGAATTTTTAATAGGCTTTCCTCAAGGAAAGAAAAGGTCAGTATTAACATAAAATTCTTCTTAAAGATTTGTGGCACAAATGTTTCACACAGGAGAACAGGTGTTACTGAGGAACTAAAGCCACAATAATCTGACATTTTTTTCTATGTTTAAAGAAAACTTAATGTCTCACATAATAAAATAGCACAAGGTCAAATCAATACAAAAGTTATTTCAATGTGGATGCTGTAAGTTACTTGGCACATGATCCATAATCGTATTTCTTGGTAACATAAACAACTGATTTTGTTCAATTAAGTATTTAATAAATCCAAGTATTGATACCTAACATCCAAATAAAAAAAAAAAAAGAGAAGAGTAATGTGAAAGCTATCGTTGCAAGGACTAACTAACCCTGGTCTGATCTTTACTTAGTTAGTAAATGAATCGGAATGTGAAATAAAATTCTATCACACATACAAGGAATGAGGAACAGAGACATTATACCAGGGTAAGGGTGGGAAAAATATACAAAAGAAGGATAATTAAAATAATAAAGAGCAACTTAAAGAGAAGAGAGGACACTTAAGCAGGAGAATATAATTCAAGAATTTTGTCCACTGGTCTCGTTCTGTAACTGTAAGAAATCAGTAATACCAGCATACCTGCTATGAGTTCGCTCTTGTCTTGTGAGCGTTTCAAACATGGTTTCAACTCCCCAGGTCTCAGGGGGTCTAGAAATACATCTCTCTGCCTTACAGTAAATATCTGTTGCAGTTTCTTTCTTGTCCAGTTCCCAAACATGTTTATTTAAATCATATTTTGATTAACACAGGCCAATGGTAATTTGGGCCCCTTATTCTAGTGTTAGTGTTCTGCAAGAAAATAAGATACTTCTTTTTTTTTTTTTTTTTCCACAAGCTCTAATGGTTTAAGAAAAATGCTTTATAAGTCTGGCTTTTTAAGACCAAAACTTATAAATGCATAGGTCTAATTTGTTTCCCTTAATTATAAGGAAGTAGAAATACTTTCATTTCTTAGTTGCGTATAACACCCAGTGCTCATCACAGCACGTGCCCTCCTTTTTTTTTTTTTAGATTTTATTTATTTATTTGACAGAGAGAGAGATAGTGAGAGAAGGAACAAAAGAAGGGGGAGTGGGAGAGGGAGAAGCAGGCTTCCCACTGAGCGGGGAGCCCGATGTGGGGCTTGATCCCGGGACCCTGAGGATCATGACCTGAGCCAAAGGCAGACGCTTAACGACTGAACCACCCAGGCGCCCCCAACACGTGCCCTCCTTAATACTCATTTCTGATTCCTCAAATCACAGTCCAGCTTTTAACCCTCATCTCTCTGATTTTGTTCTACCATGTGCAACTTCCTAATCCCACGGAAACTTCCATAGTATGGGGCCCAATTACAAGACGTAATTTTCTCTTTCTATAGTATAAGTGAAGGTAAAAATCCTGCTGTGATTCATATTTCAAAATTGAACTTTATAATAATTAAGATCTCATCATTCTAGCAATTTTTTTTGCATGTCTAACTGATTAGAATAGCAGAACTGGTCTTAATGATTTACATCTTGCTGTATATCCTTCCCCACTCCAAATCTACATTCTGTATTCACCTAGTGTTCTGTACAGTTTGTAAAAAGCAAAAATTTCCCTAGTTTAAACCTCTACTCATTCTTTATCCAGTAGTTTAAATGATAGTGCCGTAGGAAAGCCTCACATACTGCTGTGGGCTAGTTTTGGAGATGTCTTGTGAATTTCATTTGAATTTTCCATAGCACTAGAATAGAATTGCTGATTAACTTTTAGAAGTACTTGATTCTTATGAGAGTAAGCACATATTTCTCAATTACAATTGTGAATAGACAAAAATGAATAGACAATAAAAGTCATAACTGTTTGCCTCAAACCACAGTTATCTGATCAAATGATTAATAATATTAATAATATCAATAATCTTTTCTTGAATTATTTTGATTCCCAGACAGAATAAGAAACATGCAATGCTTATATCTGCCATTTGGAAAATTGCCATGGTTGCACACTCATGTAATTGGAAAGGTTCCAATTGGCAACTATGTGTATTTTCAATTACTAAAAACATCAATCTTGTGACTTTTTGAGAGTGGTTCCCTGGACAACACAGTCATATGTTACTTCTGAGAGCTTTTTAGCTAACAGCAGATAGTTCTTGAGTTTCTCAACCTTACCTTGTTGTTTATGAATAGCTAAAAATGCAGTAAAAAGCTATTTGTTCCCTGACTTCTCTTTTTCTTTAAAGAGCATATCCATTTGGGTTTTTTTCCCCCATTATATCTGTAATAATGAGTTATTTGTCCAGAAATCAGAAAAACTGAGTTTGATCCAAATTTGATGGCTTAATGTTAATTACTAAAAACCATTAACTAAAGAGTAGACTGCTTTTATAGACCCAACAATAGCCAGTAATACAACATATTAGTTATAGGTGTATGTTTCTAACATGTATTTATTTTAAACAGGTTCAGGTTCATGTAAAAATGATTCCGCAGCCAAGTCCATTGACATAAGCTCCAAAAAAGAAAAAGAAACTTTCAAATAAAAAAATAAAATTCTACTTTAAATAGAAAGTAATCAGTTTAATATTCATATATGCAATTAGATGAAAATGTCTGTTGATGTAAATAAGCTAAAGCAAAATACCGAACCTTATTTAGATAAATATCTAATTCTCTAATTTTTTGCATAATTGAAGGATATTGTCTCCAATTTTAAATTTTCTAGGTTATACCTCATTGTGCCTATTCTGATTTATGACTACATTTTACATGAATTCTTTAAAAAAAATGTTTGCAATGATGTCTAACTTATAATAAATGCCTTATAGAACTTTAGCAAATCTACACATTTTTTCATATTTCTTATCTGATAGAAAAGCAAAATAAAAATTTTAAAAACATAATCTCGTACTGCAAATAATCAAACTATGATCCCAGCATAGAAAATGTTTATTGGTTGGATGGTACAATTAAAGAAAAAGTTACAATCCTTGTATTTTACAAAGCCGTGCTCTGTCCCTCCTATACCTAAGCTCCATCATTCAGGGTAAGAGTTCCATGGAGAGCAGGGGATATTCACATTTGGAACCTACACATCAATTTCCAGATTATATTCAAGGTACCTGGGACCCATTATTCCCTGCCTAGACATCCCCAGCTTGCTTTTAGGTCCAAGGAGGCTCTGTCCTTCAGGTCAGTCACCCAAAAGCCGGACTTACCCACTGTTATATGCATCCTGAACCATGGGGACAGTCCTAGTGGGCATCTATTAAAATACAACATAGATGGAATTTGCCCATGAAAATAAAAATAAATAATAAATAATATATATATTATATATAAGTAAAAATATATATAAATAAAATAAATAATAATAAATAAAAAATGAAAACATGGAATCCTGGGTCTCATTTGCACTGGGATGGGTGACACAGTGGGCTGAAATGTCCACATGAATGCCTGCAACACTCTTTGACATGACGAGTGAATTCTGGAAGATAAGTGTTGTGGGCATAGACAAAGGGCAGGAAACAGACATGTTTTGTATTTATTGCCTTTTTCCTGCACAAAACTTGTTTGAGGTTATTAAGAAGATAGATTTGACAAGGTAGGAGCCTATATAGAGCATATTTTATTGTAGAATTTATTAACATGATTTATAATTTTAAAATAGAGACATCTATTTTTACTCTTTCCCTGAGTCCCAAAAATATCTGTGGGGCAATCTTTTGTGTGTGTGTGTGCATATGTGAACCAAAAATACATAGTGTTTCTAAAATAGGTGCTATGTCTCTTACAACTTTGCCTGTCTTACAGTTAAGACATCTCTAATTCTCCCATGGAAATGCAATAACAAATAATAAATTTATAAGAATTTCCTCAATAATATGAGAGTAAAAGAATTTGCCACTCACGGAAAGAGATGAGAGAAGTAATGTTTACACAAGCATGTCAAGACTGATGATACATGTCTTTGTCAAGAGTTAATTGCTTATGAAAATGGTTATTTACCAAGCAAAGCAAAGAGGGGAACTTGTTTGGTTTATTTTTATTACTTTTTTCCATTTAGAGTTAAAATCATACCGGTATGTGAGAGGCTAGTCTTATTGTTTAAGACATATAGATGAGTGTGTTCATACTTATTCAACTCTCATTTCAAGAACTAAGATAACTGACCCCATTATTTAGTGATGGGACATGAGAGACTTTTAATTCTTTCAGCATTATGTACTTTTAGACATTATCATGGATGTGCTCTTTATTTCCCCTAGCTTCATTCAGACCAAGATAAAGGAGATGGATCACTCAAATATATTTTATCTGGAGATGGAGCAGGTACTCTTTTTATTATTGATGAAAAAACAGGTGACATTCATGCCACAAGAAGAATTGATAGGGAAGAAAAGGCCTTTTATACTCTGCGTGCACAAGCTATTAACAGAAGAACTTTGAGACCAGTAGAACCAGAGTCTGAGTTTGTGATCAAAATCCATGATATCAATGACAATGAGCCAACGTTCCCAGAAGAAATTTATACAGCTAGTGTTCCAGAAATGTCTGTTGTAGGTAAGTTCATTTATAAGTGTTATCATGGTATACAAAAAGTATAAAAAATAATTATCAAGAAATTCTTAAAATACTATGATCATTTAATTGACATCTTCTTTGATTCCCTCCAAAGAGTACTTATTTAATTTCCTCATGTTGAAAATGAGTCAGAAAAAAAAAATCATTTCTTACGTTATGGATTTGTAAATCTTTACAAATAAGTAGATACTTCCCTCAAAAACCCAAGAAAATACCACTGAACTTTAGTAGAAAACTATGAAATACATCCTTGTCACTCAGATTTGTATAACAGCTGTGTAAAATTCTGACACGAAATATATTATAAGCACATTCAGAACGCTGTAATGTATCTGATTCTTTCATATTAAGTATTTTAAAACATCTTTTAATTATAATCATTATATGTAAAACTCCGCTGATATAAATCCGTTATTCAAATAAACCAGTTGAAATTCCACAATCACATACTGATACAGAATTGAAAATTTAGGTTGTAGAATCTGTAAGACAGAAGGCATGATAAAGCTGTAAGTATAATATTCAAGATAATGAAATTTTCTTTTTCATTGGAAATAAATGAAAGTTGTATTTGTAAGCAAAGAAAGTTCAGACTACTTTATTTTTTTTTTACTAAATAGAGAATGACAAAAAAATAATTATCAGGAAGCAATGATAACATTTTTTAGAGATATATATTTAGCTTTGTAGAATAGATTTATTTCTCAAATGTGGGAGAAGTCATATAAACCGATGAAATAATTCTGATACTTTTAACAGTTGTAACAGCACATTTTCAATTCTGCATTTCTCAAAAGCATTGTTCTGGGATTATTATTATTTTTTTAAAGATTTTATTTATTTATTTGACAGAGAGAGAGACACAGCGAGAGAGGGAACACAAGCAGGGGGAGTGGGAGAGGGAGAAGCAGGCTTCCCGCGGAGCAGGGAGCCCGATGCGGGGCTCGATCCCAGGACCTGGAATCATGACCTGAGCCGAAGGCAGATGCTTAATGACTGAGCCACCCAGGCGCCCCTGTTCTGGGATTATTATTTAATATTTACTTCACTAAATCCCAAGTACTTTGGCAATTGCTTTAGTATAAAGCCCTTTTATATTTTTTGAACTTTATTAAATAGCTTTTAATAGTTCATGGAACTTGGGATCATCTTGGATTGTTTCTAAATTTAGAATTTAATCTATTCATAAAATTGTATTCTAGAGCAGATGTTAATTATTTTTACAGTTAATTAGTGGGCAGGAGGAAAGAAGAGCACACCTACTCCTTTGTGATCAGATATGCCCTTTACACTAAACAAATATATTATGTGAAAATGAATTTAAATATCAAACCTGAGCATTTGCAGAGTAACTGCATTTATTATAATCTGATACATTGTAGCATTACTTATGCATGCATGAAAATATACCTGTTGGCTAACTATGTAGCTGAATTCACAATTTTCCTGTAATAACACTATAAATATGATTTTCTTGTCAATTATATATAAATATTTCTTTAAGAGGTCATTATTAAAGCCAAAAATCATTCAAGTCTTCCATGAAAACCAGTGCTTTTGCTCCTCCTTCTGGTACTGTGCAGAACTAAGCTGAATTTGGATACTTCAGGTACTTCTGTGGTGCAAGTCACAGCTACAGATGCCGATGACCCTTCCTATGGGAACAGCGCCAGAGTTATTTACAGCATACTTCAAGGGCAGCCTTATTTCTCTGTGGAGCCTGAAACAGGTCAGGAATCATGAATCAGTGTTTGTTCATTTAAGTCTTTATGATCTTTATAAGTAGAAAAAAGGTGGGAAAATAAGAACATTAACAGTAATACTTACAGAAGAATAATGATGCCACACTTAAAGATTTAAGAATTCAAAGTTGAATGATTGAGTGAGCTGATCAAAATATACCTGATTTTTATGTTTTTTTTACCTATGAGTTTAGGCAACTAAATAGCACATATGACCTTCTTTAGGTAATAGAAAAACCACGCAAATGGTAAAATATTTACATTGAATCACTTCTGCAATTTCTAGACAATAAAAATTAATAGCAAAAGCATACTTTGTCTTTCAAAAATCACTAGATAGATAATTTGTGGTCTTAGTCAACTACTAGTTGAGATTTTAATGAGGATAACAGAAGTTTTTATATTTTCTTCAAGGTATCATCAGGACTGCTTTACCAAACATGAACAGAGAAAACAGGGAGCAATATCAAGTGGTAATCCAGGCCAAAGATATGGGCGGCCAGATGGGAGGCTTATCGGGGACTACCACGGTGAACATCACACTGACAGATGTAAATGACAATCCACCTCGCTTCCCCCAGAGTAAGCTGCCTTTCATGGTCCTTTCCATAGGGCAAAAGCTTTGGACTGAAAAGAGAAAAGTAAAAAGCAATTGTCAATCATCTAATTTTCAAAACATTGAAAATGTGCTACAAATGTGAAGAAAAGGTGCATATGCTGATGAATTCACTGTTACTAAAATATAAAAATTAAATATTTCAGACATATTTCATTTACAAGCTGGGGATCTGTGATCACAAAACCTGCATCTATGACTGTAATCCAAGAACTGTTTCTTTTAGTTAGCAAAAGGAAATAATGTTTTATTGGAAAACAAAGCCCTGCTTCTACAATGAATGTGTTTATTTCCACTTAGAATTTAATAAGAAGGATCCTAACTTGAGGGTAAAATTTTTCAGTAAAATATCTAATTTGTCATAATATGAAGACTTAGCCAGAAAGGGCGATAGAGGCCAGAACCTAATAAACTAATCAGACTTGCATTTAATATCACTGGGTCAGACTTGCAGTTACTATTTCTGTGTTTGGAATGGTAATCATACTATAAGATTTTTTTATACTAAAACATTTTGTATTCCTGACCTATTTAGTTATAAAACACTAAATCTATTTAATGCTACTGTTTTCTACTTCGATCTATTTTTGTTATAAAATGAAACCTTCAAATTCTCAAAAGAGATCAAGAATAGGTTAGGAACCATTAGATTCTGACCATATAATACATGTATTTATTCTCTCTTTTTATACAAATTTGGTAGAAATGAACGGGCACTCCCAAGAATCAGAAAATTTCCCGCTGACGTGAAAGATCCTATACTTCAAGATGAAATTTATGTTGTTAGAAAAGTGGCATAGGGGCCCCTGGGTGGCTCAGTCATTAAGCGTCTGCCTTCCGCTCGGGTCATGATCCCAGGGTCCTGGGATCGAGCCCCGCATCGGGCTCCCTGCTCAGCGAGAAGCCTGCTTCTCCCTCTCCCACTCCCCCTGCTTGTGTTCCCTCTCTCACTGTGTCTCCCTCTGTCAAATAAATAAATAAAATCTTAAAAAAAAAAAAAAACTGAAAAAAAATGTGGCATAGTATGCAGGCTGTAGTAGGATCTGTGTCCTTAAGTTTAGAATTTGCTATGTATTAACTTCTAAATTGATCCCCCAATTTTAGTTTGGTTTTAGCTTAAATACTTGTATGATACCATATTAAAATGTAGCTTTTTGTGATATTTATATTTTTATACTAAAGACTACAATGCAGAAGGATTTAGGGTCTAAGAATTCACTCTATTATTTTGACTGTTTAAAAGCATTTTGCTTTTTTTCTATGCTATTTTTATCTAACTTTGATTATTAATAATAGTGATGATTTTTTTTTTAAGATTTTATTTTATTTTTTTGACAGAGAGAGACACAGCGAGAAAGGGAACACAAGCAGGGGGAGTGGGAGAGGGAGAAGCAGGCTTCCTGTGGAGCAGGGAGCCCGACGCGGGGCTTGATCCCAGGACCCTGGGATCATGACCTGAGCCGAAGGCAGACGCTTAACCGACTGAGCCACTCAGGCGCCCCAATAATAGTGATGATTTGAATTGAATTGTTTAAAATCATGTGTATAGGAAAATTATAAAATTCACATAGAATTTTTTTTGAGCAGACTAATCTTTTGCTTATTATTTGTGATGATCCTTTTGTTGGATATTAAGTTATATGCCCATTAGGTCTGCTGTTGTGGTGTTTGGCCCAAAACACAGAGCAAAGAGTATTCATTTATGCCCTTTTCAAATAATCAGATTGCAGCTCCAGATTACCTGTAGCATGGGCAGGGAAAAGAAAACCAATAACAATCCCTAATGGTTCTTTTAGAATAAATCTGAAGATATGCCTAGTTGCATTAAAATACAAATTTCACATTTTGTATATATTTCTGACCACCTCTTAGCATGAATTTATTATCAGGAGAATGAACATGCAAATCTAGGAGAATAAACCATAACTAATTAATCACATTATCCACAATAAGCAAAAGTAGTCCTCAAAAAAGTATTTTGTCAATAATAAATGACCATTAAGGGGAGTATTATATTTTAAATGCTCAGGAACATATATACACATATGTCAAAAACACAGCTCATCTAAAAATGGTGCATCCAATTAAGCAAATTAGTAGATTCTAATTAAAGGCAAAAAATAGATATTTGAAAAATAATAATGTCCAATGAAAATTATTCATTTTATATTCTTTCATCTACTACAACTACCTTTATTAATTCATTCGATAATTATTTCCTTTCCTTTTGTGAAGTCAGAATTTATGATTGGTATCTGATAGTCACCTTACACAAGCCCTAACGTAATTATAATAGTCATAGCCCTGGTAATAATAATGATATAATAATAATAATAATATAATGATGATAATAAAAAGAATCATCAACATAACCTATTTTCTGAATAACATTTTTGGGGGGACACTGTACTGAGTTATTTATTGACCTACTTTATTTAATCCCAAAAACTCATTCAGCTCAGTATTATGATCTCCATTTTACAAATGGGGAAACCAAGGTTATAGATGCTAAGGCCAAACTATAAGTAATGAAAGAGGTGGGTTGAAATCCATGTCCAACCCCCTATGTACAATACAATACATTTAGTGGAATTTTAGAGTACCTTGTATCTTGCCTCATTATTTTTTAATTATAGATAGAAACATAATTTGTAGATTTTTATTTTCTCAATTATCTTTTCTGCTATGAATATTTGAAACCATATCTTACTATTGGGAACACTCAGTCATGGCAATTAGAATGTTACTTGATAGTCTAAGTCATCTAATATCCAGAAAACTAGTTTTTAATTTCTAATCATTTCATTAAATAACCAGTGTTTGGAGAGAGTTCCACACTTTATGAAGACCATATGCAGCATAACATTGAGAACTCAGAACTAACCTATTTAGACCCCTTGTTGTTGTTATTATTATTATTATTATTATTATATCCACTGTATGGAAAAATGAAGGCGATTCAGAGTGGAAATGATAAAGACAACAAACAAATGCTGCTTAATAGAAATATAATGCAAACCAAAAAAGTATGTGTCACATATGTAATTCTAAAATTTTTTATCAGCCATATAAAAAAGTTAAAAGAAGCAGAAGACATGTATTTTTACCATATATTTTCTTTAGCCCAATATTGTCCTTTATACATACCAATATGAAACTTATTCAGATATTTTATATTCTTTTTTCCCCATAATTCTTTGAAATACCCACTTATATCAAGTATTTTCTAGTTGTTCTCAAGTCTCAATTCAGACTAACCACATTTCTTGTCAATAGCTACATGAGGTTTAGTAGCTTGGCTAGCGGCTGCCATATGGGACAGATCTGCAGCAGACTGTGAGTCATTCTGCATGAGTCCCAATGCTGTCTTCTTCACTTAGTAGCTTTCTCATGTTGGTCAGTTAAACTGAACCCTCTATTTTTCAGTGCCATTCAGTAAACCTGGATAGCAGTGCATACTCCGTGGAACAGTGTAAGACTGAACAATTTGACATCTGTGAAGCACTTGGCTCAATGGCTGGCACTAGCGTACTTATGGGTTCAGTAATGTTGATTTGTGCAAGTACTGCTCTATTACTATTATTAGTCAATGTTATAAAAGTAGCCTCAGAACTTAAATGTCCATGTAGATTGGCTGATCCAAATTCAACATTTCCCAGAATGCTATATCTGTGGAAGATAAACATCTCAGTCATTTAGAAGGACAGGGAGAGGTGGAAACTCAGATGTCCTGCTTCATTGTTTACCTTATTTCATTGTGTGGCTCTACAGCAGTCATTCTCAGTCAGGGACAATTTTGCCACCCAGAGAACATTTGGTAATGTCTTGAGACATTTTTGCTTGTCTCAACTGGGGGCTACTCCTAGCATCTATTGGGTAGAAGATAGGAATGCTGGTTGACATCCTTACAACTCACATGAAAAAGAGTAACTTGGCCCAAAATGTCAACAGTGCTGTGGTTAGGAAACTTTGATATGTTATATGAGGATCTGTTCAAGTAAAATCATAAATTCATTTACCTAAAAATATTTATTGGGAAAACATGCTTATACCAAACACTATTATAGAAATGAGATATATGAATTTTGTCAAAAAAAAAAAAAAGAAAGTAAGTCCTGGTTTTTGTCACTATAACCTTTCATTACAGTAGGGGAGGCGGATCAGATGTAAGTAAAAATATTATATACATACGAGGTCTTGGCTCAGTCATGGATAAAAATATGAACATGTGTGTGCCACAGGGAAGAATAAGGGAAGGTCTTGTTCAAGAGGTAATATTTTATCCAAACATGGCAAGATGAAATAGACCCAGCCATAGAAAGAGATGGGAAAAGCCACCAACCAGAGGTAATGGCATGTGAGAGACAATAAGATTGGAAATTGAGTGATGGATGTCAAGAACTAAAGATGGTGTGGCTGGATCATACCAAACAACAGGAGGTTGGTGGGAGATTAGATCAAAGAGCTCTACACTCACAGGGACTTTGACAGTAGTAAATTTTTATTGGTATTAACAAACAGCGAACTTAGGTCAGGTATGCCTGACGTAAGTTATCATCATGGTCTTGTGCTGTTAGAGGTGTATGGAGAGGTGAACATTAATATAACATGGGCACTCGCCTTTGGTCTGATTCCAAAAGAGGCAATGGGTTAGAAGATTAGGGGGCACCTGAAAACTGAGTTCCAAAAGTATTTTCTGCTATTTTGCTCTAGATACTAACTTGTATTATCCACTCTTAAAAAGATACCTCTGTTGAAATTGTCTCATAGTCCTGGGTTAGTTCAAGTGACATAATTTAATTTTTAAAACAATAAGTGAAGAACAAAAATCTATTGCTTACCTTCCACTGACAAGCACTGTGTTTGCACCTAGCACATGAAGATTAATGTCTTGATTCCTGATTACGAGTGGCTTATTGTCTAGCAGGGGAGAGAATATTTCATTAGGAAATCGTGTGTGATAAAGGAAGTATGCACAGAATGCAATGGGCAAACAGAAGAGCAGCACTTATCCAAACAGGGGGGCGAGGGTCTGAGTACATCATTTACAGTGGAAGCTTTTTTTGGAGAACTTCTCTCTCTCTCTTTCTTTTTTTAAAGGCTTATTTATCTTAGAGAGGGAGAGAGTGAGGGAGAGAGCATGGGCATGGGGAGGGGCAGAGGGAGAAAAAGAACCTCAAGAGACTTCGTACTGAGTGTGGAGCCCAACATGGGGCTTGATCCCAGGACCCTGAGATTATGACCTGAGCCTAAGAATCAGATGCTTAACTGACTGAGCCACCCAGGAGCTCTTGGAGAACTTACCTCTTGATTTAAGTCTTTTCTTAAAATTACTACTTAAAACTATATGCCATAAAGAGAGGAAAAGAAGAGTTCACCAAGTTGGAAATTAACAAGGTTCTAATTTATGAAAGGGCATATTCTGTGATTCTGTGCAGGAAAAAAAAAATGACAAATGCTTCAAAGTGGTCGTGAAGATTTTTTGGTGATGAAATAGTACATGCTTTTAATGTTTGTTTTTCTGTATTTTTTTATTTTTATATATTTTTGTAACTCAATAATGCTAAAAAAAAAAAAAAACACAGAATAACAGAATAGAAAGGACAAAAGTGGCAGTTGTTTCCAAGAAGTCCAATTAAAGGAGCACAGGATAGCAGTTATTGGAATTTACATAATGGGAGTAATCGTGGATGATCTTCCCCAGTTGGTTTTAGTTGCAATCATTTTGGAAGAAGCTGGCGGATATTAAGCTGAGGAATAAAAGAAAAGCAGGAAGAGGATTGAAGAAATAATGCCCGTACTTTAAGAAGCTAAGATGAACAAGAAAATAAAATAGAAAAAGAATATATTATAGTAGTTAGAAAGAAATCTTGAATTAAGGGTGGTTTGGTAGATAATTTCTGAAAGCCTCCTATAGCCCAGGCACTAAGTGGGAATTAGGCTACAGTGGCCAACAAAGGACTGAGCTCCTGGTTCAAGGTGTAGACAATAAAGTGATAAGGACATGAATATAATGTGATGCCTGCTGGTATGGTAAGGGCTGTGAGGAACATAAAGCAGGTAAGGGGCTAAAGAATGGCAGGGGTGGTCTTTTAGGGAGTATGATTGGGGGGCTTGTCTAAGGAGGCCTGTATAATTTCAGAAACTGAAAATGCATAAAATTAGGCAATTTAGCTTCTCTAGACCTGGGTTCCTACATATAAAATACTGAGGGTGTTACAGCTAAGAAATAAGGTCACATATGTACAATGTCTTCAGTAGTAACTGTGATATATAATAGGTTCTTGATAAAAATGGATTTCCTCCCCTTCCCTTTTCCTTCTCCAGGAGTATAACTAATGTTTCTGATCTTACTGTTTTCCTGTCTCTGATGCCCTGCTGCTGTTCTTTTGTGGCCAAAGATGAAATAAAAGCACCTTAAGCCTGGAGAGACCTATAACCTCAGAAGCCACAACAAAATGAATGTGCTTAGCTCACAAGAACAAATGAATACTTGCATGAATGAGGCCTCCAGAGCACCTTTTCCCGCTCTTCGACCAGTCAAATGTTCAGTGGTCCTTGAATGTTGCGGTTTCATTGTGTTAACACAGAAGGTGTTACACTTCCTCCTCCGAAATCTAAGCTCCTGATATCCTGCCTGAATAGTTAGTCTCTTTCATCCCATTTCCTTTCTTCTTTCCCTAAACTCAGAAAAGCAAAATACGCTTCATGGAAGAGGTCTATGAAAAGATTAAAGTACTGAAACCTGATCACTGTAGGGCTTGGCAAAACCAACTGGGACAAGATTTGTGTCCAATGGCTTTCTTGTTTTTAAAGATTTATTTAGGGGTGCCTAGGTGGCCTGGTCAGTTAAGCATTTCCCTTCCGCTCGGGTCATTATCCCAGGGTCCTGGGATCCAGCCATGTATCGGGCTCCCTGCTCGGCAGAGTCTGCTTCTCCCTCTTCCTCTGCCACTCCCCCTACATGTCCTCTCTTTCTTTTTCTCTCTCTCTCTCTCAAATAAATAAATAAAATTTTTAGAAAAAGATTTATTTATTTGAGAGAGAGAGAACAAGCAGGGGGAGGGGCAAAGGGAGAGGGAGAGATAATCGCAATAGACTCCCCGCTGAGGGCGGAGCCTGACTTGTGGGTGGGGAGGCAGGATCTCTTGACCCTGAGATCAGGACCCCATCATGACCTGAGCTGAAACCAACAGTCGGACGCTAAACCGACTGAGCCACCCAGGCACCCTGGCTTTTTTTTTAAGCATCTCTTGGAAAATGTTATGATAACTGATTTTCACCCACAACAGTGTAAGTGATTAAGGAATATCTGATCTGCAGAGACCAGGCTAGTCCCACTATCTTTGCCTTAATAATAGCAGAGAATGCTGTTGGATGAGACTCTCAAATCCATTAAACATAATAAAAGAGACATCAAGAAGGAAGGTCCAGGCTTAGAGAAAAAGCATTTACAAAAGCACTTATGCAGCCGCTGGTGCCTAGGTCTTGGCTCTAGTTTTTCGATGAGACAATATTTCACTAGGACTCAAGAAGAAGGAAGGAAACTAAACATCTGATACCCAGGCAAAAAGCTCTAAGCCACAAATGAGCCTACTCGAGGGCATAGTTCAGGACCATTGCTCTTTATTCACATTTAGATGATTTCCCACACATCCTATCACAGAAACAAAAGGCAGGGAGAGTAGATTATTTTAACATCATCTTAACTGTGGGTATGGGCTCCTGAGAAAACCAACTGTTACAGAAGTATGCCCTTCATCTACTTAGTATTGAGTCACAGACATGTTTGCACCAAGCTTACAAGTGGGCATCAGGGAGAAGTAAATAGTACATTTCTGTAATGTCAGTTAAGATGAGACTTTTTTTTGGGGGGGGGGGGAGATTTATAAAATGCAAACAAACTGAGTGATAGTTTTATTTGTATTTATTGTTGACTCTCTTAAGATAAGTTTTAGGACATTTTGCATGTAGATAATCTTCAAATATATGAGAATTTGACATGATAATGTATGATGTAAGTTTCCAGCTCTATCCCAGGCACACTCAAAAGAGTGAATTTATTGCTGTCTACTATATTTTTTTGCCATGAAATATTAATAGTAACAAAAATCAGTTATTCATTGGTGTCAACGTCTAGTGCGTTGGGGTCCCTGGGTAAGGGTCTACGAAATCACCAGGACATAGGGGATGCAGAGCAAAGGCAGCACTTGCAACTGCATACTGCCGTTTATTTCTCACATAGCTATATACTCGCAGAGATCAGATAAACATAACAATGTATACTTAAAGTATCAAGCCAACATCTGTGAAGTGAAATATACACGAAATGCAATAAGAACAAAATACATCCTGTTTATGCTTGCAGAATAAAGAATTCTCTTAGCCATCCTTCCTTTGGAGACATGTTCTTTGTCTTTAGAAAGAACACTTCGGTTTAGAAAGATACACTTTAAGCTAGGCAAGAGCCACTTCCTGCTGATCCAGGCATTTAGGCCTTGCAACATGAGGTAAGGGGAAGAGAACATTTTCTCCTCCTGGCCTAGGCCTGCCTGGCCGACCTTAACCTCAGTGCAGTCCTCAAATGACCCTGGCCTGCAAGGGGTCTACAAGCCTACACCATCTCACATTGGGTTATTCATTCTGAAAATTAACACAGAATTTCCCTCTTATAGGAAAGTTTCTATTAAGATAAATTATAGGTAATGGGACACTTTGGGTGTACAAATAAACTTAATGAGACTCTAATTTTCTGACTATTTTAATACCATTTCTGTGTATTCCCATCAAAGTATATCTAAAGATTATACACAACTATAGCCAATTCAGAAGCGATAGTAAACAATTCCAGAATCACTCAGAGTCTACAGAAAGATTTCATATGTGTATTTATGTGTTTTATCTGATGACCTAGATTGGCCACTGACTTTTTTTTTTATTTATTTTATGTATTTGACAGAGAGAGACACAGCGAGAGAGGGAACACAAGCAGGGGGAGTGGGAGAGGGCGAAGCAGGTTTCCCCGCGGAGCAGGGAGCCCGATGCGGGGCTTGATTCCAGGACCCTGGGATCATGACCTGAGCCGAAGGCAGACACTTAACGACTGAGCCACCCAGGTGCCCCAACCACTGACTTTATTTAGCCTATTAAATTACATAAATATGGGTTATCTGGTTTGCCTAAACTTAAATAAAATAAAGCAGAATTAAAAATAATAGTAATAGGCACAGTGTTACAACATTTACTAAACACTATAAAATATCATACAAGCATCAGTTCATTAAAACTTCACATTTATATAATTATAATAATATAACAATATAATTGCTTATGCCTTTTTATTAATTAAAAAAAAAAACAGAAACTTGTCAACTTAAGTTACTTGTTCGAAGTTATACAACTGGGAAATAAATAAAAGTCAGATTGGGGATCAAGTTTCTTTGGCTCAAAAACCACTACACCAAGAAAGAAGCTGGTACATCAGAGATTCTCTTTATCTTCCCTGGAGCATTTTGCTTTTCATTAATTCCGTGATTCACTATTTGCATATAGATTATATAGACAACTTTAGATAGAGTATACTAAATTCTTAAAATGTCTATGAATTTTATACAAACAGGGAAATGAAACCTTTATTGGTTGGTGCTTTTGCAATACTCAGGGACCAAACATGACTGACTTTTTTGCTGGGATCCTTATACTCCTTGGACAGATAAACAAGTTTGCATGAAACAAGGTCTTTCAAGGAAATGTCTATATGATATACGTAGGGATTTAAGACCCGTACATTCAGTGAGCTGTGAGACTACCATAATCCCTGCCTGGTACAAGAGAGATTTGATTTAATAAGTGCTGATTTTCGCTTTGTAAATAGAGTCAACCTCTCCTCTACTGAGGATTCCAAGGTAATGTAGGCCTCGGGCTGATCTGCATATTTTAAAATTATCAAGCACCTTTCAACTAGAGCAACAGTTAGGTATGTCCCAAGGAAAATGCTTTAGCATGAGAAAGAAGGAACGGAATTGAAATTTGTCTCCTTTTCCCTTTTTCTGTTCTATAATTTATATTGGTTAGATATAACTGTGGTTTTTACTGTGACCACCAAAATATTTGTAGGCTTCTTCCCCATGGTTCTAAAAACTGTAGTTTATAAGAATTACAAATAAATGGTGTTATAGAAGCATTCCTTGTTTATAAAACACTGACTGAAGCCCTACAGTGTGGGCAGGAACTATGCTAGGAAATATTAATAAATTAATAAATAGGGATATGAGATACAGGATACATCCACAAATGGTTTGTATTTTGAAAAGTTGTATAGACACAAGTTCTCTCTTTCCCTTTCTCTCTCTCTCACACACACACATGCACACATATACACATATCTAGCCTTGTTTGTTACACTGTAGTTTCTCTCACACCCATTGTCTTCCTCACTTCTTTTCTTTCTTTTGTATGTAGATATAGATTAAGTGTATATACATATGCATAAGTATAAGTATATGTACACATATATGTACACATGCACATGTATGTGCCCATATGTATATGTTATGTGCACACATAGAATTGGAGAATGATGCAGTACGATCCATGCTATAACTGCCCATTAAAGTCTAAATCATAAAATGATAAACTCTTCAGATGTAAATGGATCAGGAAAGAGAAAATTATTTGGGAGTTGTCTAGGTAGGAAAACTAGGGGCATGGTGGGGGGGGAGCTTTTCGTTAGGAAGGACAGGAAGATAAAAGGTCGTATCAGGGAAATGAGTACGATTTGGTGTGACTGGACCCCAGGGTTGGCAGCAGGGATGGTGAGATGAGAAGGCAGTGTTAGCATCAGGAAAAGGGATAGATATAAAAATAAAATGCCATATATATTATCTAAACGAACATTTTTTAAGAGACCACCAGGCACCTTCTTCCTTTTGGCTAATTATCCTGGCAACAATGTAGCACACTGTCGGATCACAGGAGCAAAAGTTGATGAGAGTCTGAACAAATGCTGAGGAGAAGAGGGGTTTGAGATATATTTAAGTGGGCGATCCACAGGACTTAGTAATTAGGTCGGTAAAAGGTTTGAGGGAGAGAGGAGGGTGAAGGAAAAAGCTATTTTCTAGCTTTCTACCAGAAGAACTTGTTTGAAGAGAGAGACAGGGATTTCAATTTGATTTGAACATTTTGAATTGAGATGCCTGTGGAAAGACAGTGGGTTTTAAGTATCTAGTAGTGAGATATGTTGATCTCAGGTAGACACATGACATACAAGTGAAAACAGACATGTATGATCTCAGCTAGGCTAAATGCTTAGAGTGACAGGACTGGGGAAATGCACAATATTCCAAGTGTGCTGAAATATATAAATCCCTCAGAGAAATAATGTGCATGGAAATTATACAAAAATCCACTTGACACTCTCCTGTTATCCTATGGAGAGTTGCCTTAGACTAAACTATTTGGCATTTTTGCAAAATGGGATTCAAAGTTCCTCTGGATCCTCCAAGGCAAAGTTGAAAAATACCCCTGGATAGGTATACATATAAATACTTGGATACAAACTAGCTGTGCAAATATGTTTAGCTGTTACAGAGTTTTTAGTGTGCCTTCTGGGAAACACATTGCAAACAGAAGTAGTATCTGATACAATGTAATCTGTTTATGAATGACTAATGTAAGGTTATCTTAACCTCCACAAGTCCTATATACATTCTTGCTTCTATACATTGCAATTGTGTGCATCTATGGATGTCAATTACCTTGGAGACAATTTCCAAGATATGTATCAAGATGGATTTCCTACCCTCTGGAGATCAATGGCAGCTTCTCTAAAAGCTTTGTCCTCTTGCTTTCCTCAGTGAACAGAAAACTAAGACATCACACAAGCATCTCCTTTTGCTCTAATTTAACTTCAATGCCCAAAGCGAAGTTGGCGATCCACGTCTCCAGTACTCACAAATTTAGGTTTCTGCCTTTCCTCTGGTGAGAGTGTTCAGTTGCAAAGCCTCATTCCTTTGTCAGTCTCTGGTGTGACTTTCAGCTCCCCTCTCCTTTCTCCTAAATGCCCATTTAGCATTGCATAATTTCCTTAACTACTGTGCAGTTTCCTCCAAGGAGCTTTATCTTGTTTTTAATTTCTTCCTGTTAAGCTCGTTAAAAAACATCTTTTAAACATTATACAATGGAATGGTTTATAATTGTGTCATCTTTCTTAAAGCAAGTATTGTTTGAGATTATTACGCAGCATAGAGATGTTACAATAAGATTACACACAAAGCAAATAAAAAATTAAACTAACGTTAAATTATTTTGTTGATTCATATATGTGGTGCTTCTTTTTATCACAGTGCTGGAAATGTAGACAGTTCTTACGTAAATGTGAATTGAAACAAGGGCAGGGAACAAAGGAAAAAGACAAATTATATCTCTTTGAACCTTATTGTTTTTTATAAACAAAACAAAACTGCAGCTATTTGTTGCTGAGCTCAAAACCTGAGTGTGCCCTTGTTGCCCTCCCCATTGTTTCCTGGCACCTCTTTTATGGTTTCTGAGGATGTCACTTTGTCACAGCAATTACTTTGCCTATCTTTTGTCTTTCCTCCAAAGTGTCTTACCTCGAGCCGTCAATTATTTCTAATTCTAGTACACAAATCTATAGTGTTTTTAATATTCAAGTGCAAAGGTCCTATTGATCAAAATTTTGGTAAAATAAGTGACCTGAAATGTTTAGTCTTGAATCCTAGAAAACCAGAAATACATCAAAATTGTTTGAAATCTTCAATAATGAAAATTCAGATGTTGTGAGAGGTTGTCAATAATGGTCTCAAGGTGCACTTACCACGTATTTTTGCCTAGTCCTTGGGAAATCTTTGTAATATTACCTTTTAGATTTGTACTTCTAAGTGCGACTTTCCGTATGTGATACAGAAATGTCAGTGCCTCCTTGCATGCCTGACTTTGTGCTTAAGTCGATAACCAAACTAGGAACATACTCACCAGGAAAAAACATTTATCTGCTCTAAACATTAGAAGAGAAGCAAATGATTCAATCTGACACCTGGGAATGAGTTTAAAACAATTATAAATTGGAATTGATAGGAAAGCGTACCACATAATTAAAGCTCCATCAACTGTAAGATAAAAAATAAGGAGCATGCAAATAGATGTCTTTAAGGAAAAATGAAACGTAAGATGGGTGACAAGAGCTACTTTGCTTTTGTCACCGTATGCATAACAATGTCTGCTTTCTGACGCCCCGCCTGCTGCTCCTGCTATATGGTAAACACCCTTTGAAGCTCTTAGTGAAAGTAATTTCAGTTTTTTTGACAAACTAGGATATCTGTGTTCAATAGACTACTCTTGGAAATGAATTAGGAAATGTAAATGAATAGCTCTTTCATACATTTAAAATACAGAAATGCAGTCTATTAACTTTGAAATTGACCAAATGAATCTCCCTAAATAGGTTTATGAACATAAACATAATTCCAGAGAAAGCATTATCAAATTATATATGTTGGGCACTGAATAAATACTTCTTGAACAAATTAATTACTGAAGTTGCCATATAATTAAAATAATTATGAATGTGTGTATTTTATGTATACAACATATGTATCTTTATAATATAGCTGTTTGAATTACTTAACAGAGAATTGAATCTATACCATTTTGATGAATGGGCTCAATCTTCATCATGACTTTTCTGGAAAGTATGAGACACCTTGAAAACACTTTTATTAATGTTTCAGGGATAAATAAATATATGTATGTTCATGTATGTACACACACATTCACAACTCACCTACCATATGTGTGTGTGTGAGTGTGTGTGTGTGTATGTGTCCCTTCCAACAAATTACTGTGGAAGAAAATGGATATCTATATATCTATAGATATAGATATATAGATATATATCTATATCTATATATAAAATTTAGGCTTATTATAATACAAACCAATGGAAAATGATTGCTTTCCTGTCTAAGTCTCAGAAGGTACTAAAAATTAACACAGATAATGCCTACTCTCCTCAAAAAGAAATACACTTTGCAATGGAGATAAACCCTGCACCAACCACGAAATGAAGTGATAAATAATTTTGGATCCTTGACCAGAACTATAATGACAAGTTTAAAGCGACAGATTTTCAGAATCTAAGCATGTGTCTAAAAATACATGCAATCTCAAAAATGTCCAAGCTAAAAATAAAAAGTGGGAGAACAAATTCCTGGAGACAACACTCAGTGAAATCTATGTGACAGTAAAATTAATGAAACAATAAAACATTTTGTTTTTTTGTTCTTGCTTGGTCTGTTAAAAGAAGATCCATGATATGGAAACCTTTCACCAGAACCTGATAATCCCTAATACCAGGAACATTTTCTATTTATTTATTTATTTTTTTTATTTGAGAGAGAGAATGAGATAGAGCATGAGAGGGGGGAGGGTCAGAGGGAGAAGCAGACTCCCTGCTGAGCAGAGAGCCTGATGCGGGACTCGATCCAGGGACTCCAGGATCATGACCTGAGCCGAAGGCAGTCGCTTAACCAACTGAGCCACCCAGGCGTCCCCTATTTAATTTTTAAAAAATATTTTGCCTCAAAGTATTACGTTTATAGATATTTAAAAAAAAAAAAAAAAGGAAAACAAGCTACCTCTTCCATTCTTCCTCACCTGTAGATCTAATCCTTACAGAAAACAACTTTAAACTTGTTTTTTGTTCATCTAGGTTAAGCTGCAATTCCTTAAGCAATATCTTATTATTTGATGAAATATTTTTATATATTACCTTTGACTTCCTTTTACTATTGATAAAAATGAAGCTCAGTAACATTTCAACCTATTCTCCCCAGATGTAATTATATCAGTGTTTTGTTTTGTTTTGTTTTTTTCTTCCCCATTTCTCTATCGGTTATCTTAGCAAATTTAAATAATATGTGATTAAATTTCTTTTATATCCACCATGCTCAGTCTCTCTTTCTCTGTCCCAGCAGCATTTTCATAGAAGGACTAGATATATAGAGATTTTTTAATTGTCTAGAAAAAAAAACTAGCAATTTTCAAAATGAGCTTATCAAAAAAAAAAGTATGCAAAAAATACCATATTATTAACTATGTAAAATTTTGATCTTTTGTGCCAAAATGTTTGCTGGAGCATGTCCTGGCTTTCAGGTGTCTCAGAGACAAACCCAGACATTTGATTTCCCCATGAAATAATTTCAGCTGTTGAATATTAGAGATCCTCTTCAGCAGAGTTGTATTTTTCCAAGATATTATAGCTTTGTGCTTTTAATGTGCTGTGTGCACAGCTGCTCAGTATTTGTCAGTGAGCAGCCCTATAACATTCAGCTTCATTTTGCCAGCCTTCAGGGTTACACACCTAGAGCCCTCAGTAGTCCCATTCCCACATGGGTGGCTAATCTCTATAGCTTAGGAAATCCTGCCATCCCAGACTTACCCTCTTCGCTTCTGTAATTTGGATACAAAGCTGTCTAGATCTCATGTATTCCCATATCTCTATTTAGCCCCTTATTTTCCTGGAATACATTCTTAATTAGGTACTTTAAAAAGGCCCAAAGGGAGAGAAATTTGCTGAGTCTAAAACTACCTTTATTCGGTTATCACACTTGATTAATATGCTGGAGAGGTCCAAAATAATTCTATCATCGAATTTTGATGACATTGCTCAATACTTTTCTAGCATCAGGGGTTACCTTGAAAGGTCCATTGACATTTTAATCTATATCTTTTTTTTTTTTTTCTCAACCTCATAGTTAAATATTTGTTTTCAGTTGCGTGTATTGTCTTCCATTGATCCTCTAGCTCACAAATTCCCTCCTTGGATGATCATAATCTTCAGTTTAGCCCATCCATTATTTTTTAACTTCAACTATTATATTGTAAATATCTATTTATTGTATTTGGCTTTATATCAAAAAACCCCAGCCATTTTTTATATTCTCTGGTGAGATTTTATGACCGCTTTTACTTCTTAAGGCACACTGAATATATTTGAAAATGTTTTTTTATGTGATGACTCCACATTAATTGTTTTGTTGATCTGATTTAGCTGTAGGATTTTATTTGTTTCATTTTTTTGCTTTTGGAATTTTTTATTGTTGTTGCTTTTTAGTGCTTTGCTTTTGTGTTCCTGTGATACTCATGTTTCTTTGTGTTGTTATATATATATAATTGTTACTAGATATCATAATATTATATTAATTTATAATTAATTTATATTAATATCATATAACATATTATACAGCCTAATATATAATTAATATTTATAATATATTATATAATTATATAGATAATATATGAATCCCAAATATATATTTAAATATATGATATAATGATATAATATATTAACGTATATTATTATAATAATATGTAATATATATAATATATAATATGTAAATCTGGAATATATATTTGAAATCTGTGAGGTTTTTGTTGAATCCTAAATGGAAGATGTCTGCATCTGTTAAGTGCTAGGAACACTACCAACACTTTTAAGTGATGCTTGACTTGACAATTATTTGTGGTGTAAGTGGGTTTGCTTGTTTGCTTTAACTTTTCACATAGTATATAATAATTACAAGAGAATATATGTAGTACCACTTTAAATCATTGTGAGGACTTTAAAAATAGATTGCATTAACATATATGCTCCTCAAATTTAATGTTATTTGATATATATATTTATGTATATATAGAGATTATTTATAAATATACATATAGCATTTACATATCACTAAAACATATTCTTGCGTTCTTATTGTTTATGGTTTGTGAAAATAATATCACACTGTATATAATTTTCTGATATATGCCTATTTCCACTTATTAATATGTATCTAAGTTTCATCCATATTTTTCCCACATAACTATAGCTCACAGTTTTCACTTTTGAATTATGTAGGAATGTGTGTTATGTAAAAAGTTTATTTACCTATTCTCATGCTGTCTGACATTTGGGTTCTCTCTCTCTCTCTTTTTTTTTTTTTCATTTTACAAATAGTAATTCCATATGGCATTTCTGCAACTATTCTCATACGTATTGCTGGATTTTATTTATGCTACTATTTAACTTCACATTATATAATCCCATATTGTTTCCTGTTATGGGTTGAATTGCGTCCCCTAAAAAATATTTTTCCTCTTTTTTTAAGATTTGTTTATTTATTTTAGAATGAGAAAGAGAGAGAGACCTCAAGTGAGGGAGAGACAGAGGAAGAGGGGGAGAGAGAGAAACTCTCAAGCAGACTCTCTGCTGAGTGTGGAGCCTGATGCAGGACACAGGGCAGGATCTCACGACCCTGAGATCATGACCTGAGCTGAAACCAGGAGTCAGACGCTCCACCAACTATGCCACCCAGGTGCCCCTAAAAAGTATATTTTTAACTATTAAACCTCAGTACATCAAAATGTGCCCTTATATAAAAATAGGGGCTTTATAGAGGTAATCAATTTAAAAGGAGGTCTTTAGGGTTAGGGCTTAATCCAATAAGACTGGTGTCCTTATAAAAAGGGGTAATTTGGACATAGAGACATTCACACAGGGGAGACACAGGAAGAAGATGGCCATGTAACTGGACTGATGAGCTTTTAAGTCAATGAACACCAAGGATTGTTGGCAACCACCAGACGCTAGAAGAGGGAAAGAAGGATTCTTCCCTATAGCCATGATGGAAAGCATGGCCCTGCCAGATACCTAGATCTCAGACTTCTAGGCTCTAGAACTGTAAGACAAATTCCTATCGTTGTTGTTTTTTTTTTTAATTTTTATTGTTATGTTAATCACCATACATTACATCATTAGTTTTTGATGGTTTTAAGCCACCCAGTTTTTTGTACTTTGTTAAAGCAGCCCTAGCTAATTAATACATTTCCCAAAGTCATTGTGCCAAATTTAACACCCATCAACTCTGCATAATAGTCCCCATTATATCACATACTTTTTTTTTTTAAGGTGGTTTTTTTTTTAAAGATTTTATTTATTTATTCATGAGAGAGAGAGAGAGAGAGGCAGAGGCAGAGGGAGAAGCAGGCTCCCCGCGGAGCAGGGAGCCCGATGCAGGACTCAATCCCAGGACCCTGGGATTGTGACCTGAGCTGAAGGCAGACGCTTAAGCGACTGAGCCACCCAGGCGTCCCTATCACATACTTTTAATACTTAGTTTTGTCAGCTTTAATTTTTGTCAGTTTAGTAGGTATAAAATGGTATCACATCATGGCCTTAATTTGCATTTGCTTGATTAAAATCCAGTATACTTTTGTTTGTCTTTCTTGTTTCCTCTACTATAAACTGTTCATTGTTCATATCCTTGACTAATTTTTCCAGTGGCTTATCTGTCTTTTCTTATGGATCTTTAGAGATACTATGTTTGTCGATATGAAATTATTCTCTTTATTTGTAACATGTGTCACTTTTTCTATATTGTCTTTTATTTATAGAAGTTGTTAATTGGAGCATAGATTGATTTATCAACCTTTTATTTTATGCTTTGTTAATCATTTGTCTTATTTTAGATTTCTTTCCCTTACTAAAGATTGCTAAATTATTGGCCTACATTTATTTGTAAATTAAAGTTCTAGAAACTGTGTGTGTGTATGTGTGTGTGTGTGAGAGAGAGTTGAGGATTGTTGTAGATAACCAAAAAGATACTGGCTTAGAATTTTTAACTAAAGTTTTGCATATGTGAAGGAAATTAAAGAGCAACCTTTGCAGGATAAAGTTGGAAATTAACACAGCTCTGTGTCATCACTCTCCCATGTAGGTTAAATCTGTCTTTAGCAATAAAATAATTTGATTAATATACAGATATGACTTAATATTTTGTAGTTCAAGAATTATGCTGAAACATAAAGGAAAAAGAGGAAACTTACAATATTAATTCGAAGAAGTAATCTTATCATAATCAAGGCATAGAAACCTGCAAACTTCTGGAAGGGCTGAATTAATTTTCATTAGTAAATTTCAAAAGCTTATTTGTAAAGATTGTTGTTAAAATGTTCCATTAAAATAATTTTTTTTTAAAGATTTTATTTATTTATTTGAGACAGAGAGAATGAGAGAGAGAGAGCACATGAGAGGGGGGAGGGTCAGAGGGAGAAGCAGACTCCCCGCCGAGCAGGGAGCCCGATGCGGGACTCGATCCTGGGACTCCGGGATCATGACCTGAGCCGAAGGCAGTCACTCAACCAACAGAGCCACCCAGGCGCCCTGTTCCATTAAAATATTAAAGGACTATTTGTTTGCTAAGAATATGTATATTCATATAAGTACATATGAATATATATCTATATGTATGTGTTTGTGTATCCATATGTGTGTGTGTGTGTGTGTGTGTGTATCTCAACAGGCATTTGAGGCATTTGGTATGTTGTCCTATATCTTATGGCACCTAACTCCATCATTTTCCTTCCTTTGTGTCTTTATGAGCCAAGTATTTACGACTGTATTTTCATGGAGCTATAATGTCTTTTGTCTTAATGTCTCTCTCCCTTTTGTAAAAAGCACTTTAAAAACAAAGGTGTGGCAAGTGGTAGTGAAGAAGGGTCCTCCCAGGTGGCATAATTTCAGTGGTTTTCTCATCCAGACACAGACTCTCCCGGAAGTCACTGTAGACTGCCTGATGATCCTCTACCATTGTGTTGATGGAAGCCATAATTTCAGCTCTCTCCCCTAGCTCTTACATCTGTAAAAGCATTCTTTAGGTTCATTTGAACCCATAGTATGAGTGTAAAATGTCGTGAGGGGTGGTTTGTGTCTAGACCATGTTTCCATGAAAAACATGAGTCCTACTTTATTGTGGAGACTAGTTGCTGCTGTAGAATTAGTCTGTGGATGATTTGGAGGTTGATATATGTCCTCCTTTCTTCAAGAGGCCATAAAAATAATGATCAATGTTATGGAAATAGTAAATATCCTCAGGTCAAAAGGTGACTTCAGTTTTCTAATTACTTTTGTAGTTTCTCATTTTCCATCAATTTGGGGCTTGTACTTTTTTAAATACCTTTGAATGTATATTTCTAGCTCAATTTATGATCCACAGTTATTGTTTTTCAGTTGAACCGAGTTATCTAGCTTGCTTTGCCAGAAGCCTGATTTAATGTTTTTTAATCAACTCATTACTATATTATTGTTGATTAAATTTTCAAAATGATGGACAGTAGTAACAAGTTGATTTTTGTGTTTTTCTATGATCCCATTAATCTGATATCTCAATTTCTGTCTGAGGAAATCCTGATCTTTTTTTTTTTTTTAAAGATTTTTTTTATTTATTTATTTGAGACCGAGAGAATGAGAGACAGAGAGCATGAGAGGGAGGAGGATCAGAGGGAGAAGCAGACTCCCTGCCGAGCAGGGAGCCCGATGCGGGACTCAATCCTGGGACTCCAGGATCATGACCTGAGCCGAAGGCAGTCGCTTAACCAACTGAGCCACCCAGGCGCCCAGGAAATCCTGATCTTAACTTTCCTTTCCATTCCTCCAATTTAGAACAGCAAATCTCCAAGAAAATTTAGTTTATAATAAAGAAAACACTTGTGACCAGCATTTGGGCGTTAGGGTTGTGTTTCATGCTAGTGGAATAAAATTCTAGACCTTTTCAGAGACAGCGATTAAAATAAAAATGTACAGCTAGTTTCTAAGTGTGAATTTATAAAATCAGTTTTAATATTATAGTAATATTATAATAACATTATGAAATAATTTTTCTATTACAGTACAGGATTTTCCCTTATGCCATAAAAACTTAAACATTAATATTATAAATCATAGCATCTAAATTCCTTTTGAAGGATACAGATATTTTATCTTCAAAACAAAGATCAATCAACAAGTTGAAAGACAATAACTTACTGTTATATCTATGTTTATGTCAAAGATATCTTTAGATTTCTTATTTCAAATATGAATAGTTACCTTCCTTCTGGCTTTTTGACACATTTGCACATTATGAAGCTAGACTTATTCCATTTAAGTTTTGAATACTACATTATATTCGAAATTATGGTTCTATCTCTATTAAAAGGAACTAGGACTTTGAGATACAGCCAATTTTAGGGCTTGGTCACAGAAAATATAAGATGAACCTGTAACATTTTGTGATGCCAGATATTAAGGAAGTACTCAAAAAAAAAAAAAGTATCGGGGCATCTGGCTGGCTGAGTTGGTAGAGCATTTGACTCTTGATCTTGGAGTTGTGAGTTTGAGCCCTATGTTCGGTGTAGAAATTCATTAAAAAAAAAAAGTGATGGAAGCATGTTGAAAAGGCATTGTAAACAACCTAAAAGATCACCCACTGACAAAACCTGTAAGAAATTGCACAAAACGATATATAGGACATAGTATAAAATAAAATGTCCTTGAGTCCATACTGATAAAAACATATACTAATATAAATAAATAAATGGGGAGAAAGAGTAGCTTTTCCTTTCAGGAGAATTCCAAGTAGTAAATGTGAAAAGAAGAAACAAAATAGAAAATCATCATTAGAAAACCACAGTATTAATTATTAAGATCACTGATCAGTACTAAAATTCATGGGCAGATTTTTGAGGAGAAACAGAATATTTGCATAATCTTAAAGTATATCTCCCAAGATATGCATTAATTATTTTAAAAATTCCTTATTAATAATGGAGGAAACTGACAGAAATACCTTCTTAACCAAGTGATCAAGACATCATATGGTCTCTGGTATATGATACACTGAGAACAGATCACTTCTGTGTACTGTTGACAAAAATATAAAACCTCCTTCTAATCATGAGAAAATATAAAACAGACCCAGACTGAAAGACATTTTACAGAGTAACTGACTAGTATTCCTTAAAAGAAGATAAGGAAAGACTGAAAAATTCTCACAGATTGGAGGGAGTAAAAACATGACAACCAAATGCAAAGTAGGATCTCTGAAAAGGCTTCTTTCCTTCCTTCCTTCCTTCCTTCCTTCCTTCCTTCCTTCCTTCCTTCCTTCCTTCCTTCCTTCCTTCCTTCCTTCCTTCCTTCCGCCTTTATTTTTTGAGGGGGTTGGGGAGGGGGAGAGAGAGAGAGAGAAAGAATCTCAATCAGACTCCACACTGAGCACAGAGCCAAACGGGATTGACCTCCTGACCATGAGATCATGACCTGAGCCTAAATCAAGAGTCAGACACTCAACGACTGAGCCACCGAGGCACCCCTCTCTGAAAAAGCTTTGGAAAAGCTGGTGAAATCGAAATTGGAATTAGTTAATAGTAAAGTGATTAAAATACCATTTCCCAAAACTAAACTTAATGTAAATGATGGTGAACCAAAAATTAAAAATGAACTTGCTAAATGTTATACAGTTAGGTGTGGTGGATCTTGAATTTTAGTCCACTCTATATAACCACTGGACTCTTGTCTGGTTTTGGTATCAGGGTTTAACTGATCTCATAATGAGCTGGGAAAGAGTCCTCATTTTTCTTTTCTCCAGAAGACTTTACATAAGAAGAGAAAATAAGGAATTTTCTGCTTCACGAATGTTCCTTAAAAATATTTGAGCTGCTAAGGGCACCTGGGTGACTCAGTCAGTTAATCGCCTGGCTTTGCCTCAGGTCATGATCCCAGGGTCCTGGGATCTAGTGCTGCATCGGGCTCCATGCTCAGCGGGGAATCTGCTTCTCCCTCTGCTCCCCCCCCTCATGTGCACACTCTCTCTCTCTCTCTCTCAAAAATAAGTAAGTAAAATCTTTAAAAAATATTTGAGCTGCTAGTATTTAAGAGGCTAGATCATTTTAAATCATATATCATATATTAAATGATATTTAATCATGTATTAAATCATATTTTAAATCATACTTTATTTCCTCTTTAGTACCTTTGGTATATTTTTAATTATCTTTAGGAATTTACCAGTCTAGCTAACTAGTTAATTTTATTGACATATAAGTAATACTCTCTAATCTTTTAAATCACTACATTTTCTGTAGTTGTATTTCTTTAAAATAATTCCTAATACTTTTTGCCTTTTCTCCCCTTTTCATGAACCATTTTGTCATATATATTTATTTTGTGAGTCCTTTAAAAAAACTCACTTTTGGCATTTTTATTCTCTTGTTCCTATATTTGTTTTCAACTTGATTACTTTCTGCTTTTATCTTAATTATTTCCTTCTTTTTCTTTGATGGTTATTATGTCTTTCTTTTCTAGGTTCTTTTTTTTTTTTTAAATATTTTATTTATTTATTTGAGAGAGAGATGAGAGACAGAGAGCATGAGAGGGGGGAGGGCCAGAGGGAGAAGCAGACTCCCCGCCGAGCAGGGAGCCCGATGCGGGACTCGATCCCGGGACTCCAGGATCATGACCTGAGCCGAAGGCAGTCGCTTAACCAACTGAGTCACCCAGGTGCCCTTCTAGGTTCTTTTAATGCTTAACTTATTATTTTCAGCTTGTCTTTTCTTTGCATAAAAACACATAAAGTTGTAAATTACCTTCTCTAAGTAGAATTGTTTTCTCTGCCCCATGTTTTAATTTCTTTTCATGGATTTTTCGATTATTTTTAGGTCTCTATTTTTGTATATTATTTGAAACATCAGTTACATAGGAATTACTTCTAATTTTCTTTTAACTTTTCAAGAATATGAGTATTTTGGAGTGATCTTTTTCATATTAACTTCTGCCTTAATTGTAGCATGGTCAGAGAATTTAGTTGATGTTGATTTGTTAAAATTTATTCAAACATGTCTAATAATTTAATTTTTGATCAAATGGTTCATGGGATTCAATGGTTCATGCCCGCTTCAAAAAAATCTGTATTCTCTAGATTGTGCAGATTTCATATCAAATCATTCATATTATTTTTAAATATTACATATTCTTGGTCTAGTTAAATAATCATTAATTAAAAAAAAAGCATTATTATGGCTATATTTCACATATACTCTAGATCTGAGAATAGATAATCGTGGTATTGAAGATTTTAACAGAAAACAACTTTTATAGATGTTATAAAGTAAATAATGAAATTTTAAAAATCTATCCTAATATCAATAATAAGTGCTTTCAGTAGAGCAGTGATATTATTTTTGTATTTTAGAAAAGCTATTTCTGATACAGTGTAATATATAAATTTATCAAGGTGCTGCTTCTATAAAATTTAATTTTTTAGAGAATCTTCTTGCTGTAAATAGGTTGAGTTGGTGATGTTCTGTGATAGAAGTATTGTGAAACAGATATTTTCAAAAGGAAGAGTCAGAGGTTGCCAGGCAAAGAGTTGTGTGGAAAATCAAACTAAGAAAAGCATACTGGAAAAACCTAAACCTAAAAAAAAAAAACAAAAAACAGTGTCATAGAGAGTATTAATTAAGAGAAAGGATGACAAGACAGAGAAGCCAATTTATGGAGAAGCAGCTTATGTATGTTTTATTTTAAGTATAATGGGACCAATCAAAGAAATTTGAAGCTCTGAATAATTATCCATAAGAGCATTGTTTTCAAAAAGATACTATGGCTGCAGTGTATAATGAGATTATCTGAGATTTGACTGGATTTAGTTAAGTATAGTTGCTGGTAGACAAATTAGAAAGTTTCTCATTTATCCAATACACAAATCAGTATATGGTGGCTACTACATTCAAAGAAACAGAATGAGAAAACAATGGTGGAAAAATACAAAGTCCCTGTTTCACATTACATCTTCATGGTACATATGAATAAATAAGTAAATAATATCATGACTAGCTATTGCAAGTAATATGAAGAATGACTGGGAGTGGTATTTTCAATAAGGTTATTTTCAGTAAGGCTATTGATGAAAGCTTCTGAGAAGGTCACAACTGAGCAGTCATCTGAAGAAAGTGAGTGAAAGCCATCTGAATATTCAGGGACAGGGATTTCTAGAAGAAACAGCAAAGGTAGAGAGCCAACAGGACAGTAGCCAAGGAATGAGTCGAGAGTTGCTCTCAATAGTGTGTAACCAAAAATAGATGGAGAGGAAAGTGTAAAAACAAACAAACAAAAAGAACAGGCTCGTGATTCCCTGGGGTGTAGTGGAAGCCGAGTCTTACTGATGTCTCCTAGGAAACGACTTCCCAAACTGAGCAGATAGAGGTACCTGTGTTAGGTTGTTAGGGCTGCCATAATTGGGTGGCTTAAACAACAGAAGTTTGTTTTCTCACAGATTTGGAAGCTAAAAGTCTAAGATTGAGGTTCAAGATCAGCAGGGTTGGTTTCTTCTGAGGCCTCTGCTTGGCTTCTAGATGGCTGTCTTCTCCCTGGGTCTTCACATGGTCTCCACTCTCTGCCTGTGTCCCGATTTCCTTTTCTTGTAAGGACACCAGCCATATTGGATTAGAGCCCACCCTAATGATCCCGTTTTACCTTAAGTCCCTCAATTACTTCTTAAAGACCCTGTCTCCTAAAGCAGTCACATTCTGTGGTACTGAATGGGGGTTCGGGCATCAATATATGAAATTTGAGGAGCATAGCCCCCAAACACTTACTGTAACACTGTAACAGTGCCATTTTCTCAGATTCAGTAAATTGCATTGTGATTACAAGAGGATAGTGGGGGGAGAATCTTATGTGAGGGGAAATGTCATGTGAGAAACAGAGAGAGAGATTTAGGAAATTGAACTTCGACAAGAAAACTTTGGAAAGTCCAGTTTGGTGCAAATCTTTCATAGAAGTGACTAAAGGAAAATACACTGGGAAAGATATACTCAGGCAAGAATATGATTAGCTAAGAGGTCTGGGCTTTATTGAGTATTTTAAGGAGAATTACTTAGGGTTTATGAGCATGAAGAGGCTATAATCAGAAGTGTGCTTCCGGTCGATTAATCTGTCAGTAATACGTAGTTTATGATCAGGAGCTAGAACATAAATCTCATTAGCAGTAGAGATTGTTCCCACTGAAAGCTCATCTAGGTGCACTAGGAGCTTAGCTAAAGTCTTGTTTTGCTGTGGAATAGAGAGGAGTTTGTCAGAATTGAGTGTTTTCACAGTGGCACTCTGAAGGGCCTCTTTGTATTTCTCCTACAGACTATACTTTGTTTCTCCTGTCACAAAGATAAATAGGATTCCTCCCCACTACAGCTGATTTCATGGAATTTCGTAATGTTCTGTCCTTTAGCTCAAATAACCTAAGAGTAGTTAATAACTAAATACAGCAAAGGGAAAATAATTAAATATAAATATTCACTATACATTCTGGGATTTGTTGTGATTGCATAAGCAAACACAGGTACCTCTCTGCACTCAAAGCTGATCTCTAGTTATTTGTGCAAATGCAAGAAAAGACAATGTGCTCATTTTCAAACCAGAATTCTTAACACTCTTAGAGATTGGTACTCAGTATTTGTAATATGCACAGACCCAAGCCTCCCAAATGCCACATTTTCCATTCCTAGACCTTAATTTCGGGTTATCCATACCATGTGTATTCAACTCATTAATCAGTCAACATTGATGTAGAGCTTAAGATTTATAATGTTTTCTCATACACAATTTACCTTTGAATATTCTATTGAGAAACCTCTCTCTCTCTCTCCCCCTCTTCTATATATTTTGCAGACACCATCCACCTTCGAGTTCTCGAGTCTTCCCCAATTGGCACAGCCATTGGGAGCGTAAAAGCAACGGATGCTGACACAGGGAAAAATGCAGAAGTAGAATACCGAATTATTGATGGTGATGGGACTGATATGTTTGACATCATAACTGAGAAGGACACACAGGAAGGCATCATAACTGTGAAAAAGGTGCACAACATCAGTTTAAATAAGCACCTGCCCATTTAGCAAATAGAGATTTCATTATGTGCTATCCCCTCACGCATTATCCATTAGGAGATGTCACTATCAGTCCAAATGTGATTTATATTGTGCACAAGTATGAGAAACATAAAGCCAAAGTCCTCCTTGAACATTTTGACCAAGTGCTTTTGTTGATTGAAATGTGAAACCTGAGTTCTTACAAAATTTAAAAGGCAAATTAATAGATGTGTGACTCCATTTCTGAGCCTTGTGAATAAAAGCCCCCCGCCCCATAAAAACATTGTTTTCTTAAGAAAAAGCAGTTAATAGCTAATAATGGCAATATATCATCCCAGTTGGAGGCATAAAAAGTAGCATGCCATCTATCCAGATGTATGAAGCAATAATTAGAGCTGCTAATAAAAAGAGACGGCGTATTTTGAAAGATAATTTAATTGTTCACATTTTCCCTTCCGCTATGTAAATTAAACTTTTCTGCTAATATGTGCTCAGTGATACAGTTTAAAGGTAACTAGTTTTTTTATTGTAGAGTCAGTACCACCATTATAAGAAAAAATTAAGGTCCAGTAAAAGTTAAGGTCCCATAAAAGTTAGATCATATTGAAATGTGCTAAAAACTCTATTGCATGAAGTAACCACTGAAACACTGAGTAATCACAAAACTTTCCAGAGTGTCAGTTGCAAAGGCCAAGGTAGGCAACCAAATGTTTTTAAATGGACAGTGACCAGCAAAGGAGGAAGCAGCTTCTTTGTTGTTTTTCATGCCTGGAAAGTAATAGTAATGCAAGTAAAATCTACTGCTTATCAGATAAAAAAAAAAAAAAAAAAAAAAAAAAAAAGGAAGGTTGAAGGAATTTGAATCAACAATGTCTTTTTCTGTTAACAAAACATACCTTTTAGAGGAGTGAGGGAGAGGAGCTTGATTTTATACTTGTGACAGTTACAACGCATCGATGTTTAAGTTCCATTTTTTTGTTTCATAATGTAACCTAATTACCAAGTTGCTATCAAAGTTTTTGTCTGTTCTCTTTACTCAAGGTTTTCCTTATCTTCAATGTTTCCTACAATGGTTGAAAGTTTTATATTAGTCTTCAAAATTTTATAGTTTATGTAGTACCTTGCCATTAAACTGAATGGAAATAATCACAACATAAATGTAAAAAGATAACTGAATTTTTTGCTTACAAACATTAAGCAGTCGCCAACACCTCAGCCCACACACATGCACACGTAAACACACAGTCTCCCAGCTCATTTTTTATAACGAGTCACCACATTATGAGAAAGGTTTTAATATCCTTTCCAATTTGTCCAAGATTCAAAATCTAATTTTCCTATGTTCTGAAGTATTACTCATTGAATACATAAAAAGTAAAAATTGAACCCTCTCCGATATGTAAAGGTTTTATTACTATTTTTTATTACTTTTAATCATTTACACTGAACAACCTGACAGAACTCAACCAGGCCTTAAAAATCACACTGTGACTTGAAAGGAACATATAATCCAATTTCCCTCACTCTAATTTGGTGATTTGTTTATTTACACAGCCACTTGACTATGAGAGTCGAAGACTTTACACTCTGAAGGTTGAAGCAGAAAATACCCATGTGGATCCACGTTTTTATTACCTGGGACCATTTAAAGATACAACAATTGTAAAAATCTCTGTAGAAGATGTGGATGAACCTCCTATTTTTAGCAGATCCTCTTACCTGTTTGAAGTTCATGAAGATATTGAAGTGGGGACGATCATTGGTACTGTGATGGCAAGGGACCCAGATTCTACTTCTAGCCCCATCAGGTAAGTATGCCTATGTTTCAGATGAAAGAATGGGAATTAAAATAAATATAGAGATCATGAAATTCTATTTATAGCATTTAATACATTAAAATATATGACTCTTTCCATAAGTTGTACATAAATTTGAGGAGCATAGGTGTTTAAAGTAAATTGTCTCTGAATGTTTTGGGGCAAGGCATGCACAGCTTCAACATTTGGTCCAGTTTAAATCATGCCTTTTAGCCTAAAATCTAGCTTGTATCATCTATCTTTTAGGTATTTGTTGTTCTGACCTGGGTACAGATAAAGGACAATGTGTCAGCTGTGCATTTACAATGTAACCGAATCACTTTATTTGTGCTTTCAGTTATTAAATGATATGTTAAGTTGAGAGATGTAACAGTTAAAAGAATATAATTACAGCAATATTACAATGCAGTTATATTACATTTTAGAAACTCTCCTATACTCCTACCATCAAAGAAGGAAGGTTTTTGTTTGTTGTTTTTGTTTTGGCTGTATCAAAAAATATTTAAAAAAATATTAGAACATTCCAGAAAGATCACAGTAATTTCCATTTTTTTTTCTTTTTTTGCTTTGCTTTTTTATGGCAGCCTAAAAATATATGGGATGTAATAAACATGCAAATGAGAAAGACTCAAAAGTTTTTATTGACATTTGGTCTATCATTTTAAAGAAATACAGATATCTGTATATAATATTGACCATCAAAATGACTGTTCATTTTAAACTGTTAGTACACCATGTGTTTTGGATTTCATTCGTTTCCCTATTCTCTACAGGTTAATTTTGTCTTCCCCTTGTTCCACATGGACCAGTCAAGTAAGGGTTTAAATGATGGTTAACAATTTCCAAGCACACTTTTTTTCTGATTCCCAAGAATACAACAGCAGAATGTAGAGAATCTCTAATTTTGTATGCCATGTGACTCTAACTCAAGTTAAAGTTAAAAGTGCTATGGGTTCTGCCACATCTTCAAGTGAAGTCATATTTCATATAATTAAAATTAGCATTTGATTTATTTAGTTTTATCTAAATACTTTCTTTTTTGCTTTTATGTTTCTTTTAGTTCCAGTGTAGTTAACATACAGTGTTATATGTTTCCAATGTACAATATAGTGACCCAACCGTTCCATCTATTACTCAGTGCTCATCAAGATAAGTGTACTTTCAATCTCAATCACCTGTTTGACCCATTCCCCACCCACCTCCCCTCTGGTAACCATCTGTTTGTTCTCTATAGTTTAGAGTCTGTTTTTGGTTTGTCTCTCTCTCTTCTTTTTTTGTCCATTTGTTTTGTGTCTTAAATTCCACATATGAGTGAAATCGTATGGTATTTATCTTTCTCTGATTGACTTACTTCGCTTAGCATTATACTCTCTGGGTCCATCCATGTTGCTTCAACTTGCCTAAATATTTTCTTATATTCACATAGAGCATCACAGGTTACATATATGGTAACCATGTACAGCTCCCAGCTGCCAGCATGACTTCCCCATAATTGCCTCTTCCCCAGTCCATTTGTCTTCATTGAAATTGCTGTATTGCTCAGATATTTTTTTTCCTTTGAAGCTTTTATATAACCAATATACATGTTTAATTTTACCCATTCAATACTTTCCAAGCATTTTCCTGGCATAGCTCCTAAGTAACTGTAACAGGCTATGTGCTGTATTCCTGGTTTTAAAGTGGTCTTTTTTAAATTAAATATAATATTTTTTAAAAAAAGAGTTCAACTTAAATCCAGTGGTGTTATAAAGTGGCTATATAAAGATATTCTCCTCACAAAGAAATAGATTTTGCATCCTCTTACAGACTGATGGTTATTATATGTCAAAATATGTCTGGATTTTGAAACAAAAATGAAATATTTAATCAGAATGCGAGTCTAAGGAAAGAATCCATTTATCTATACTATATGGTAACAGAATTAATGCTTATTAATGACAAAGTCTATGTCATAAAGGTTGTAATATAATTGAATTTATGCTAACTTGATGCATAAAATGCAATTGAATATTTTTGGATAATAATAATGATAGAACTACAGGTTTCATATATATATATAACTATGTTATATATATATATAACTATGTTATATATATATATATAACTATGTTATATATATATATAATCAGGGATAAAATAGCTTTACTAATGCAATGTATTTATGGGATAGATAATATAATATAATATAATATAATATAATATAATATAATATAATATAATATAATATAATATAATACTGGGCATATTATAAATTGTTTAAGTCATATTATGGATGTTAATGCAATAATCAAAGGGATTTACTTTGTTCTGGAAATGATCTTAAAAAGGAAAACAAAAATTAGCACACATAATTTGCCAATAGAGAATTAGAAAATATAATTATATCATGTTTGAAAAAGAACCAGGATCTCTCTGTATCTTTAAGATAATTTTCAGGGCGCCTGGGTGGCTCAGTTGGTTGGGCGACTGCCTTCGGCTCAGGTCATGATCCTGGAGTCCCTGGATCGAGTCCCACATCGGGCTCCCTGCTCAGCGAGGAGCCTGCTTCTCCCTCTGACCCTCCCCCCTCTCATGTACTCTCTCTCTCTCTCATTCTCGCTCTCTCAAATAAATAAATAAATCTTTAAAAAAAAAAGATAATTTTGCATAATCCTCTAAATTTTGACATTAGTTTTTAAACTAAATTATAAGAAATAAGACAAAACACACATAAAATGATTTGGCAAGGACAATAATGCTTTATATTGATTTACATATTGCAACTTCACGTCATATTTCTATAGAAATAAGAAAACTTATTTGCCAAAATACCAAAGAATTCAGTTATTCTTTTTTTCATTTAATAAATATTTGTGCATCACCATATCAGATATTAACATATTTCTCAAGAAGTTCTCAGTCTGTTAGGGAAGAAGATTCAGTATGAGAAATAATATTCATTGAGTGCTTACTATACTTCAAGAATGATGCTTGGTTTTTTCATGTTTGATTTTCTGTTTGAAATGTAACTCACATTTTGATGTTGAATTCCTAATACAATGTGGTAAATGATACATTATGATACTACATTTAGAGATGAGTGGTAAAAGATACTTTGGGACAGAAGGAGACAAATAAGCTTCTACTTTAGGTAATCATGAAACACTCAAAAGAGGAGGTAAATTTATGTTGAGTCTTTCAGTAGTAAAATAATTTTGTCAACTTGAGAGAGAATTTGTGAATTATTCCAGATATAGAGATTCAGTGTTTTGCAAACTTATGTGTGAATGATAAGACATGCAGTTTGAATGCAAAACTGAATTCATATCGTATTAATAGAGAGGGCTAGAGCTTATTAAGGAGATTTGTTAAATACTGGTCTGTTCCAGTTAGAACTGATTTAAAATAAAAACCCCAAATAAGCAGTCCTCCAAAGTAAAATCACATTAGCTGTATTGATGGCTTAAGTTGTTCTTCTAATGCAATTTATTCAAAACCCAGAATAAGGACTGTAAGTTTCAATTGATTTTTGGAAATATCATACAGGTTTGGAACATTAAAAGAGAAGAGTTTTATGGCACTTTAAAAATTATTTTTTATTATGACTCACAAACTACAATTTAAAAATAGCATTTCATAAAGTTTTCCTAAAAATAAGTGACAGTTGTGGCTTAGGAAAAGATATGCCGTTACTGAATGCTACTCCTGGATTTGTCATCTTTGTTTTGCTTTGTTTATTTTTTTAATATGGAGCATTAAATATAACTTGAGGATTATGCTTGCTAACTCAAGGACTATACAGCATTTGTAAGCCACTAGGATTGTGAAGTGGCAGAAACTGATGAGGGATATAACTATCTTAAACCTTGCCTGACAATCTCCCAAATAATGGGATTTGTCCCAACTATAACAATCTGATTGACAAACCTGGTGTTAGGCTTTTGAATGACACTCAACACAATGTCTTTAATCAATTCGCAGCATAGTTGGTTTCTTACACATATGCTAAGACTTTATTTTTTGTTATTTTTTATTTGTTTTCTGAGGCTTTACTTGGTAAAAATGTGTGAAAACTCCTACCCCAAATTTTCTGTTTTTAAAGCATCTTTAGTTAAAATGTATACATTTTTTTTAATGATACATATGGTTAAAAACTGAAGCTACATGGGTATTATACCATGAAGTTACTAAACATCATCATAGATTGATAACCTACTCGTCTGTTGAAACTAATGTTGGCTCCAATTTCATCACTATGAAAAAGACTTTGCTTCTGGGAATGCTTTTTTGCATTTGATCCTTACAGTAATTCCTTAACAGAATTTTCAACTCCTAGGTAAGGTCAGTTGGTAATGCAACCATCTGTAATGCCAACTACTTTGTGGAACAAAAAAATACTTCCCAGTCAGTTGATATGGCAATAGATAGTGATTTAATAAAACAAATATTCAGAAGGCCATCATTTTGAGTGCTGAACAAAGTACCAGCTCATGCCTTGGGAAGAGGAGGAAGGTAGAGATGGCGGGTGTGTGTGTGGGGGGGCAGTTCCTGATGTGTGTGTGCATGTGTGCGTGATAAATCAATGAAACAGTTTTCATTCTACATCAGTAATAAGTACTCTTACAAAATTATTACATGTTACTGTGTGTGTGTGTGTGTTTGCATTACACCATTTTCTCCTACAAACCAATAATATTTCCATGTATTTTTCTTTGCTTTCTATGTTCAGATTTTCCTTGGATCGCCATACTGACCTTGACAGGATTTTTAACATACATTCTGGAAATGGATCCCTTTATACATCAAAGCCACTTGACCGTGAACTATCTCAATGGCACAATCTTACTGTTATAGCTGCTGAAATCAGTAAGATGAATTTTATGTATATAATATTTAACATATATTAGGTTTTATTTCATATTAAAATAATTTATTCTCATTATACACATGAATTGTAATTTTAATCTGTTTTTAAAAGTCTTCAAACTAATACTACAATATATATTAACTAACTTGAATTTAAATAAAATCTTGAAGAAAAAGAATAAAGCATTGATTTCAAGCAAAAAAAAAAAAAAGGCTTTTCAACACCTATAATTCTTTTCAATGGTTTCTTTTTTTTTTTTTTTAAGATTTTATTTATTTATTTGACAGAGAAAGACACAGCGAGAGAGGGAACACAAACAGGGAGTGGGAGAGGGAGAAGCAGACTCCCTGCCGAGCAGGGAGCCCGATGCGGGACTCGATCTAGGGACTCCAGGATCATGACCTGAGCCGAAGGCAGTCGCTTAACCAACTGAGCCACCCAGGCGCCCTCTTTTCAATGGTTTCTATATATACTGAGGGATAGTTATAGGTATCCCAAATCAACATTTAATATTGACTAATAAAAATTATCTAGAATTGGGCACTAAAGATATCCTCTTTTGGGGAAAAATAAATGCATTAGATTTATTACATGGACACTATAATTTAAAATCTATGCTAAATGGTGGGTGCACACCATTTAACAACAAACATGTATGTAGGTATCATTTCTTCCTTTTTACAGATGAGGAAACCAAGGTATTGTAATAATAGTTAACATTAAGCACTCTATGCCAGATATTATCCTAAGAATTTTATATTAATTTTCTTCTAGTAATATTTTTATTGACCTTATTTAACAGAGAAGGAACTAAGGCTCCAGAGGTTTTGGTAACTTGCCTGAAGTCACAATGCCAGAATTAGTAAAACTGAGATTTAAAACTAGTCATTCTGTTTCTAGATCCAGTACTTAATTCTACATCTAATTTACAAAATTTCATATAAGTAATAACAGGCAAAGCCAGTATTCAAAATCATATCTGTCTCTAATTGCAAAGTTTCTTGCCCATTCACAGGACTTGCGACGTAATTTGTGGAGCCCATTATAAAATAAAACGTCAGACCTCTTGTTAAAAAATGATTAAGACGGGGCGCCTGGGTGGCTCAGTCGTTAAGCGTCTGCCTTCGGCTCAGGTCATGATCCCAGAGTCCTGGGATCGAGCCCCACATCAGGCTCCCTGCTCAGCGGGAAGCTTGCTTCTCCCTCTCCCACTCCCCATGCTTGTGTTCCCCCTCTCGCTGTGTCTTTCTCTCTCTGTCAAATAAATAAAGAAAATCTTTAAAAAAAAAATGATTAAGACATTTAACGTGGCAACAGTAGAGCCTTAAAATAAGCATGGGGCCCTTCTTAGAGTGAGGCCCGGTACAATTACACATGCCTATGAAGCCCCTTTGTCCACTCATGCAAACGTGTTCATGGTCTCTAATTTCTGTACTGTGATTTACTGGGTAAAGCAACTCTATTTTTAAAAGAAGCATTAATTAGGGACTGAATCATGGTGAAAAACTAAGCCTATAAATCCCAGACCTAAAATACGAAGCTGAATCCACAAACACCTATCAGGGTCAAATTATTTGAAGTGACCATTGCAGGATTTGGAAGGCAGAGCAATGGGGCCAAATCGCCAAAAGTCTCAGAAGGATGGAATGAGGCTGGATGGATCATTAACAATGAATTCAAAACTTCAGGATAAAATAGTAGACTTAGCTTTCTCCTTAAATCTGGCTCCGAAATACAGATTAACTCCACCATCCAAATGACCCAGTTTTTCCATAGTGAGTTATAAATGGCTGTGCCTTTTAAGGCCAACTGAAGATTTTTTTGAGTTTTTCTTTTAAGGAAAGCTTCTATTTCTATTATCCGTTTCCACATCACCACAGTTAGATGTGCCTCACAGGGTCCAATCTGATCATTCCAGAATCATGGTTGTTTGTGCTCTCTGCTTGATTCAAGATCCTAATTCAAGCCTAATGAGTTAGGAATTGCCTTTTCCATTTCAGATACTTTGAGAAATTTAAGTTCTAAAGCTAGCTGAAGTAATTACAATTCTGTAAAAAGCTAAGCCAATTATGTTCTTTTTAAGAACTAAACCTATTTTTTGCCCTTAAGTGAAATCAATTTATGGAGTAACTGCTGGAAATGCCTACCTGCCAAGCCACAAGCAGTCAGAGGCCCATTATGCTGGCCTGGGTATTAAATGGATAAGGGAGAGAGGGAAACAGCATATAGGAAATTGTTTTTACTAGATTTTAAGCACTGGGTTTGTGATAAGTGTGCATTACAGCAAGCCCTAAGCAGGGCAGAACGACGTTTAAATGTACTTCTTACGAATGTGTTTTCAAGCCCTGCCTCTAACAGTTTAATTCTACATTCCACAGCAGTATATCACATCATATGGCAAGTACTACCTCAGGTAATTATTTAGTGCATTATACCATGAAATAACCTCTCTTTTTCTTCTTCAAAAATATTTTTTAAATGCCATTTGGAAAATAAAAAATCTAAAATGAAGGTCATAATTGGGTCTTAGAAATCCATTGTAGAAACTAATGAGTTCCTCTCACCACATCTGAAAACTTTACTGTAATCATTGCAATACAGTCTGAGAACAGTAGAGCAAAGCTTATGACCAAAGAACTCCATTATCTATACTTAGTCCTTGAGAGTGGAAATTCTTGCCCTAAGCAGGTAGAAAAGATACATCTTTCTAAAGGCTAGGATTTCTAGAAAACCATTTAAGCTTTCCTTTTCTTGGATATGGAAAAGACTGTGAATACATCGGAATGCTTTCACATTATAAGATCCTTTATTGCTGATACATTCTTGCTATAGACGATTGTGCCTGGATGACTCTGAGAATCAGGTGGTAAATATGCCAACTACCATTCCATATGATGCTTCTTGGAATGCTTTATGTTTTTACTTGTACATGAGCTGCGACATCTACCAGTAAAAAGATTAATGTAGGCACTGTTGTTTGAATAGTTGACTCTAGGCCTGATGTTATACAAACACATTTATCCTTGTGGATTTAGCTTTTGATTTGAAGACTTTTTGAGCCATCTGTAAAGAAGCTGAGAATCTTCATTTTGTGTCAGGGAATGGACTGACAGTGCAGTATTTTAGATCTGATATTGCTCTGATATTGTTCTACCTCTCTTGACTTCCAACAAGAGTTATATTTATGTCAAGACTATTGAAAGAAAATATTTTGCTATGTCCACTAACTATATTAGATGAAAAGCTCTTGCTAGAAAATATGGAAGAATCATACCTTCCCATTCATACCCATAGCAATGCGTAGCTCTAGGTAAGTTGTGGATTCATTTGTAGGTGAACCCTTTGTAGGTGAACTCTGGCTACTTGCAAATGGTTTAGGACTAGGGGAGGTAGGAAAAGAGTGGGATAGATTTTTTTTTTCTCCTTTCTCCACTGCTCCCCAAATGTAGTCCTCTTCAGACCTGTATGAACTGTAGGGAAACTAGTTAATATATATATATATTTTTTTATTGTGTGAGAGCTTTGTGTGGAGCAACATAGCATAAGCTGTCAAGTAATGTAAGAAAATGAAAAAAGGTATCACGGTGATAATAAAGATGATCTTAATAGTTGACATGTATTGAGTGCTTACCAACAAACTAATACTTTGATAATAGCTTTTGATAGCTCTCATGCATTAACTGACCTAATTTTTCAAATAACTCCATAGATTAGAAGTTCTATTTTGATTTCTATTGGGTAAATTAAGGCATTAGAGAGATGGAGTAAATGGGCCGAAGGCACACAATGAGTGAATGGCGAATCTGGGAATCCAAGCAGCTCTGTTCTATTCCAGGGTCTGGACTCTACAACCACCTGACATAGGAAGAAGTGAACAATAGGCAGCAATGCATTAGCAAATGGGAAATCAGAACCTGAGAATGGAAGGCACATGGGTGAAAAAGACTGAGTAAGACTGGAAAGGAGTGTTAAAGAGAGGATGCCTTTCAAAGTTTCTCTTGAAAAAAAGAAGGCAGATAAATACTCTTCGCATGGATTTAGAATTCTATCTGCCTTCCTTCATACGACTCAACCTTGTAAACGTCCCTGCTGAGTAATCAGTTCTTCCATATTATTTTTAAAAGTGCTGACTCCATTATTTTAGTAACATTATAATTACCTGGAGAGAAAGGAGGAGAAATAAATTATTTTGCATAATAATATCCTCCCTATCTGTACATGGCGATATTTTTTACCCTTGTATTTGAAAATTATATAGATAAAATTAGAAAGTCAGATACATTTCACAAAGACAAATAGTATGATCCATAACCCATGTTAGTAGAGGCCATTTAATAAGATTGCTATTGCCCCTCACTTCATCTGTTATTTGTTTTATTTTGCTTTGTTTTTAGCTAATTACCTCCTTTTCCCTTTTCTATTGATCTTCAGTTTGACTTTCCTGAAGTCCACACAGAAGTTGAACTACCAAAGCCTAAGATTTTGATATCACAAAGGTTGATAAATATCAACTGAATTAAAGATGTCAAAACACTCTCAGATACCAATACTAGTGCCTAGAAAGGCCCATTTGTGAGAAAATGCAATTTTGACTAATACAAGGGTGTTACCCAAGGCTAAGCTAAATAGACATTCATATTTTAAAATTCCACTTACAAATCAAGACAATTTTTAATGCATATTTTTATGTGAAAACTTTGATGCTCTTGATTTTAGAATTTGTAGCAAAAAAATCATAATTATTATACTATATGTTACTATTGAGCTAATTTTGTTATACAAAATTGAGCCTGGATTGTTGAAATGGTACCAGTGACAATTAATGAAACATTCAAGTGCTTATATTTTCCTGTAAATTTCCACCCAACTTGTAAAACTAGTAGCTATATATTAAAATTTCCAAAAGGGGAGTTCGGAGTAGCTATTGGAACACATTTTCGCTATTAAAATAGTCAGGAGGGTAAGTTGTAATATAACAACTACCACTTAGGAGTTAATGACCATGGGCAAGTTAATAGTTTATTTAAAATTATTTCTTCATCCAAAAACTCAGTAAAGCTTAATATAATACTGCATGACAAAGATTTAATAAATATTTGTTCTTATTTTACATATTTGGACCAAGGACGCAAATACAATATGAACTCAATTACACTGGATTGTGCTCTTATTTTAAGAAGATTTTCCAAAATAATAGTAGTTCTCTGGAGGCCAATAATAACTGAATTTATAACTACTTAATTAGACTCTGTAGTAATTTTCTTTATTGTATTTGCTCATTATGTTGGCAGTTTGAACGCGATGCTTATTTTTATGTGAGCACTTAATATCCACAAGATGCTTATATAAATGAAATCTGGTGCACAAATGTGTCTTCCTAAACAAATTTTTCCTTTGCCTTTTCTAGACAATCCCAAAGAGATGACTCGCGTGGCTGTTTTTGTGAGGATTTTGGATGTTAACGACAATGCCCCACAATTTGCTGTGTTCTATGATACTTTTGTATGTGAAAACGCGAGACCAGGGCAGGTGAGCACCCATAGGACTTAAAACCTTTGGAAAATTTTAACAGCTTGTTAAATGATTTCTTTTCCCAATCTTAAGAAGAACAAGTAAACAGGGATAAAAATGCTCATGTAAGTCCCAGTCATATAATTAAAAAAAAAAAAAGGCTGATATTTTTAGGGTTCTAAATGACACTGTAGCATGTCTCACATTTCTTTTGTGAAGTTCTAATGAAAATATAAGATTTTATTGTTGCCACAAAAATTAAGGCGTAAGAAGAAATAACTTTCACTTTTTAAATTTTCACAAACAAAACCGGGGCGGGGGGAAAACAAACCTCTGCTGTTTCTCTAGGTAAATATTGATACCTGCTAGAAGAGATGGGAGATGGAAGTTAGGAGAAACAGGGCAACAGATTCAATGGATCAGTGAAAGAGTGCATCAATATTCCAATGTATGCAAATGATTTCAAAGCAGGACCACAGGATTCACTCCTTAAATTTATACTTGTATTTCATCATTATAGCAACACTTAGAGTGCTTAATGACTTAGGTTTTGTCCTTTAAAACATTCTTCCTACATCAGCTTTGTTTATAACTCTTTAAGTCTTTTCCTCAGTGGACTCATTTTGTTGTTTGAAAAGCTCCAGTGTATGTGGCTGAAAGAAATGCTCGTAATTGGTTTGAGTGCTATCTGCACAGAAAGAAGCTGCATGTTATAAATAATAATTGGGAATCAAATGTGTTTTATTAAAGAAAGAGTAGCCATCACAAAACCGCATTGTGTTTTGACATCATTTGATGCTCTTTATAAACATCAATGTCGTTGTTACATTTTTATGCAAATTACATTATGGGATAACACAAATTCTTCCTTCTGAAGATTCTAACAGGAATTCAATAGCCTGTCTATTGTTTGAAATGGAGAAATTGCTGCAATTGGATTCATTTTTTTTTATTTGAAAATGTTATGGAAATGTTTAATTTGGAATATTTAAATGACAAAGCAACTTCCGACCTACTTCGTCACGAAACCTTGTTTGCCCTGAAAATACCATTCCAAATAGTCCTCTGCTTGGCAGGCTCAGCATGATATAAGTTGAAGCCTTTTCTCTAAGAGATAAATTACCCGCTTTACAACTGCCGCATGCATAGCTTCCTCTATGGTTATTCTATTTGATTTTCAAGAGGTATCTTTTCAGAGCATTTGAGTCATTTTAAATACTGATTTCCAAATGTATTCACAATATACCAAATAAGGGATTGTGTTTTTTTTTTTTTTTCCTTATGCCTCTTTAAAAAAAAGAAACTAAACTAAATCTGGTTCAGTAACTTTATATTTTTTGGATTTTAAAAACCAGTTGGCATATTGCAGGAAAATAATAAAATCAAAGACAATTTTAATTTAAAAAGTAGCCTTTTGACAAACTTGATAAGAACAACATGATTAGTAATTTTTGTCTAATTGGCTGAATGTGCAATAGCCTCCCATAGTAGCTATTTTTAATAAGATCAGTTTGTTAAATGTCATTTTGGTCTCTTGGCTGATAAATGGTCGCTTAAACTAAACTGTTACGTACTCAGTGATGGAATTCTAGATTACAGCAGCCCAGCAGGCAAAACCAAGGTGGTTATTTGGAAAAGTCCTTCACTGAACCTTCCTTGAGATTTATTTGTTAACTCTTGTCTCCCCTCCTTCTAGGAAAGTAGGAGCTTGTTAGGACTTCTGGGTGTAATTTAGTTATTTATAGAGTATTTCTTTTTTTTTTTTTTTTTAATTTATAGAGTATTTCAAGCCACGCAATTCTCCTCTGAATTAAGTACTGTTTTAAAACAGCACTGAACATAATAAAATAAATAAATAAATAAATAAATAAATAAATAAATAAATAAATAAAGTAGCACTTCGAACAAGGACATAGGAAATGATTCCATCTATTTGTATGGACAAAATGAGAGGACAGATAAAGTTAATTGCCATCCCCTCTTCCTTTTCTGCCTCTTCCCTTCTCTAAAGTTAGAAGACTTTCCTCCTTGGAAAAGATGCAACTTAAAATTGATGTAAATTAATAGTCACCTCTTGTGCCTGAACTAGGCTACCTTACTCCCCATCTTTTCCACCTCAGAAAGAGTCCCTTGGGAAAGGAGAGGAGAGAAGACTGGCTGTTTCATTTTTCTTTCATTTTCCATCATGCATGCCTCACTCCTTCAGTCAATAAAGCATATTTTAATAATTTTAAATCTTTATGGGAAGGAAATAGTATTTCAGTCTCACAGATTTCCCAGAGAATCTCCCCAGGGAGGACTGCTGCTTGTATTTACCTGAAGATAGTATCTAAGCTCTAGGCCTTTGTCAGACCCCAAATATCCCTTTACATATTTCCATGGAACAATGTGGAGTTACTTACCTAACTGCTACTCTTCCCACTGCAAAACCTAAAGCATTAAAACTTAGTGACCAGTTTTCTCACTTAAATATCTCAAAATCCATTTGTCATCCCACATGCCATCATGGTAACATCACTGAAAAAGCCCTCAAGTTGATTTGAGATTATTTTAGAACAGCCTAGTAAAAATATGAACCAATTATATAACAGCTAAGAAGATAAAATATAAATGACTTATCTGGGTCTATTCTTCATATGCTCAAAATGAATACTGGACATCACCAGTGTGTTTTTTTTTTTTCCTCCATAATTGTGACAACTTATTTTATTGGAAATGAGTCAAAATGAACTTGTGTCCAGTAGGAATAAAATAGCGAGTGCTTATATAGAGAGACCAGGGAGGTGGTTTTATCTCCTTCATGTTGCCAACTTCTGATTTCTATTTTAACACATACTTATATGTATATGGTATATGTACATATGTATATATGTACATACCCATATGTATGTGGTATATATACCAAAACAAATAAACAAACATATACCAAAACAAAATACACTTGATTCTTGAACAATGCAGGGTTTATTTCTTTTATAACACTTAAAGAAAATATATCAGTGAATCACTAATTTTGAAACCAACAATGCTATAATCTTTTATTCAAATAACATTTTAATTAAGAATTTTTGTGTAAACCATTATAACTTCTTATAGATATATGCAAAGATGTGGCCATTTTGTTCTCTGAAATGTATTATTTTGGTTCATAAAAATAAACTGAAATTGTAATTTGTAATCACAGTTGAAAATGCATATTTATTTTGAGACATTATATTTTTTAAAAGACCATTAGCTCTACTTTTAAATTTCTTTCATTTTTATCTATATATATACTGACATATTAATCTTAATGATATATATATATATAAACATAGAAGTTTTATTAAGTCTTCTGCCCTTCTTGATGTTTCATTTGTCATTTTCCCTTCAATTTATTCTTATAAATCACTATTTAAAAATAAAAATCTTTTAGACTGCTCGACAAACAAGTCAGTCAAGAATGATTTTGTAACTGAATTGATACCTCTTAAAGGGCATTAGCAAACACTTTTTATACATTTTTCTCTTTAATTCCTTCACATATGCACCATTTTTGGTTTTGTATTGGATGGGTAAGCCATTAGCAATAAATCCTTGCTTTCTATTTAATCTTAAATTACCTCTAAAATTTCATTAAATAGTTATGTTACATTTTAAAATATACTTTAAGATTATTCAAAGTTTAAATGATTTTTTGGGCTGCTTATTCCTAGAGGATAAACATTTATCTTTGTTTGATCCAATTATATTTCTTGTATTATTTTGAAATAAGTGGTTAAAGTTGTAATTAAATAGGGAGTAGCTAAAATTTGTCACATTTTTATTTTTATAAGGTAATTTAAAAGAAAACTAATTGAATACAGAAGAGTTAAAATAACTCCTTAATTTTTTATAATTATGCAATATGTTAAACTTGAAATCTCTTTTCATATCAACAAAACATCAGTAACAAATATTTTCATCAAATATCCACACCCTGTTAAATAAATCAAAGCAGTAAAGCATATTCCTTTTAGTTAAGCATAAATTTGGCCATTTATATAGGTATACAAATTGAACAACTTCTGAAGCTCTCTTGCAATATTAAGATATGCAAAAATTTATATAAAATGTTGTTATACATATAAGCTAAGGACAAATTAGATATATATGCAAAAAAGTACATAGCCGTATGTTTCATATATATTTGTATAATATTGATCATGTATGTTCAAAGAAGTGATCTGATTATAGTAAAAGGTGTTACATTTTATGCTTTGTTCCCAGATAGCTTCTTATATTGTCTCTTACCCTAAAATAAATCAGAGATGATCTTTATAAAATAACCATTTCCCATGGTATACATATAGTGAATTAAAAAAATTAATTTTATTGACAATGCAAGTAAAGTGAACCATTACTATTAAAGTAGATAATAATCCTCAAGTCTTTCCTTTAAAAAGTTTTGCATAGTATTATCTATAAAATCTGTCCATTCTTCGAATAGTTTTCACTTTTGATAAAGAGGAAAGCCATAATCACAATAGTTTTCTAAATTTTTCCTCCATTAGATAAACTTTTCTAGATCAATGTTTAAATATATATGAAATAACCTATTCATGTCAAATGCTGTATCTAAATTAATAAGACTGCAAAGAATATGATATTGTCATTTATTATTTTGAAGCAATGGATAATATGTAGGAGAAATTGAGAAGGAGGGAGAGAAAGGAACAGAGACAGAGAGAAGCAGAGAGGGAAGGAGGGAAAGAAAGAGAGACTTTGTTAAAGTCAAAGTAATAATAAAAAAGATGGAATAAAATAAAGATACATGCACAAGAAAGAAAATCAACTGCCTTTAAATTTAGACAAAATTGAATGTTAAAAAATTACATATTGTAAAGCAGATTATACCCTCAGAAGTTTGATAAATATGCATTTTTCTCTTTTTTGCAGCTAATACAGACTATAAGCGCAGTAGACAAAGATGACCCCTTAGGTGGACAGAAATTTTTCTTCAGTTTAGCTGCTGTCAATCCAAACTTCACAGTACAGGATAATGAAGGTAAATTTTAGAATGCTGTCATTATGATTTCAGGTGACATTAACAAGAGCTGTTCTCCAAAGGAACAATTACTATATGTATTAATTTATTGATCTGTGTTACAAAATGTTGTTTTCATCAGATATTTAATGAGATATTAATTTCTTGCTTCTTTATATATTAATAAGATATACTGTTCATTCTCTTAAATTGCAAAATAATAAAGATGTGAGAGGAAGTTTCAATATGAGTACTAATGAAAAGACTGAATCTTGAAAACATTCGAAAGGCTGGAAATAATCAGACACACTGGGTAGAGAAATGAATGATTCAGTGAGACCCTTGTGCAAATTTCAATGAGATTTAGCAGCAACAGATTCACCAAAGCCAAAAAGGCATGGAATATGGGTGAGAAGAAGTATCCATATTAGTCTGTGAGGGGTTTAAGTGCAAAAGCAGTTGCCAGGGCAAGATACACTGTTCTTCTGTGCAATATGTAAATTTTATAATGTCTCTGTGATAAAAGATACTGAAATTATATTTCTTGCATTCCCAAAGAGGGCAAAAACGTATTTTAGAGGAAAAAATATGAAAATGCTTACTATTTTGAAAAAGCTGCACAGCTTTATTCTTTGAAAAATATATATGGTAATTATTCTAAAGAAAAGTGTATAGTTAGAGCTGTTTCCCCTTAATAAATTTATGTTTGATTATATCAGTGGATCTTTTGTAAAAAAGGCATACTTGTCTTAGAGTGAGTGTAGATATAGTTATTCTTAAAATACATTTAATAACTACATTGACATATTTATAATACCTTCATAACAATGTATATCCACTGGCAGAGCTAGATTGCTATATCACCTCTAGGTGGCTTTCAGAATATCAGAAAGAAGTTTAAGATAACAGATAGTTTTACATTAACCCAATTATTGTTTGAGGAAACTGCACAAATCAGTTGAAAAGAGGGCATCCACTGGTAACATCTGTATACTAAATCGTAGTTTCTGAAATGTCTCTTTTCCATCCCTCTGAATATCTAAAAAACTGCGATGTGAAAAATTCTCATAGAGTTGGTAGATAAGATACAAGATGTCTAGTTTCATCTGATTATCAGCAAAACAACACCCATCATTTTATTTGCTGAATCTGGCATCCTAAATATAGAACTTAGATTAGACATCCTTCGTACTGATTTGACAATATTATACCGCTTTCTAAGTGCATTTTGTTTTATGTTTTTGTTAAACTGGACCCCAACAAACCACGTCTCAATTTTAAAAAGCAGTAGAGACTTGAAACAGTGTTATCACAGCATTTCACAGTTACTAGGTAAGCACCTCAAGGCTAATCTTAATTAATTTTTGATAAGTAGTGCCATCTTCCTATATTCAGAAGAGTTCCTGATCTTATATGAGTTACTCAAAGCAAGAGTTGAAGCCCTATGAATATAAATTTGAACATGTCACTATATAGAATACCACTAAAGTCAGATGGAATAAACTCAGTATTCCAAAACTCATTATTCCAGAGTGCATAAACTCACTATTTTGTTATTGAGTGCATTTTGAAAAAATCCAATGACATAGACATCACCTTATTGCGCTTCTTGAGGAAATGCCCTTGTGTTTCTCTACATGTTCATCTTAGAAAACGTTAATTTTATGGTATCATTTTTTAAAATTAATTTCCTGCTTCTGTGATACCACACTTGGAGCTTTTGATTCTTAAGATTCCCATGCTTTTCACTAACTTATAGGTCAAAAGTCTAACTGTATGATGACTTTCTGAATATTTAATAAAATGATTTGAATAGAATGGTTAGTTTAGGGTATAGCTTCGTTTTATTCTTCAATATATTAAAAGTATTGTAGACAAGATTTAAAGCCTTTTGAAAAGTTAAAAAAGAATAAGGCAAGAAGTTTCTAAATATACCCATATACCAACATCTGTTGTTTCTTGTGTTGTTGATTTTAGTCATTCTGACAGGTGTGAGGTGATATCTCATTATAGTTTTGATTTGTATTTTCCTGATGATCAGTGATATTGAGCACCTTTTCATGTATCTGTTGGCCATCTGTATGTTTCGTTTGGAACAATGTCTATTCATATCTTCTGCCAACTTTTTAATTGGATTATTTGTTTTTTGTTTTTGTTTTGGAGGGTTATTTGTTTCTTGGATGTTGAGTTTTATAAATTCTTTATATATTTTAGATACTAACCCTTTATTAGATACGTCATTTGCAAATATCTTTTCCCATTCCTTAGACAGCCTTTTAGTTTTGTTGACTGTTTCTTTTCGCTGTGTAGAAGCTTTTAATTTTAATGAAGTCCCAATAGTTTTTCTTTGCTTTTGTTTCCTTGGCCTCAGGAGATGTATCTAAAAGGAAGTTGCTATGGCCAGTGTCAAAGAGGTTACTGCCTATGTTCTCCTCTAGGATTTTTATCGTTTCAGGTCTAACTAACATTTAGGTCATTTAGGTCTTTAGTCCATTTTGAATTTATTTTTATGCTTGACATAAAAAAAAATCCAATTTCATTCTTTTGCATTTTGCTGTCCAGTTTTTCCAACACCATTTGTTGAAGAGACTGTCTTTTTCCCATTGGATGTTCTTTACTGCTTTGTTGAACATTAGTTGACCATATAGTTGTGGGTTCATTTCTGGGTTTTCTATTCTGTTCTATTGATCTATATGTCTGTTTTTGTGCCATACTGTTTAGATCACTATAGCTTTTGCAATATAAGTTGAAGTCCAGAATTATGATGCATCCAGATTTGCTTTGCTTTTTCAAGGTTGCTTTAGCTATTTGGGGTCTTTTGTGGTTCCATACAAATTTAGGATTGTTTGTTCTAGTTGTGGAAAAATGCTGGTGGTATTTTGATAGGGATTGTATTAAATGTGCAGATTGTTTTGGGTACTGTAGACATTTTAACAATATTTGCTCTTCCAATCCAGGAGCATGGAGTGTCTTTCCATTTCTTTGTGTCATCTTCAATTTCTTTTAACAGTGTTTTATACTTCTCAGAGTAGAGGTCTTTCATCTCTTTGGTTAGGTTTATTCCTAGGTATCTTATGATTTTTGAGAATTGATTCCTCAATTTCTTTTTCATTATTGGTATATAGAAATGCAACAGATTTCTGTACATTGATTTTGTATCCTGCAACTTTACTAAATTCCATTATCAGTTCTAGTGGTTTTTTGCTGGAGTCTCTTGGGTTATCCATATAGAGTATCATGTCATCTGCAAATAGTGAAAATTTTACTTCTTCCTTACTGATTTGGAGGCCTTTTATTTCTTTTAGTTGTCTGATTGCTGAGGCTCAGACTTCCAGTACTATGTTAAATAACAATGGCAAGAGTGGACATCCCTGTCTTACTCTTGACCATAGATGAAAAGTGCTGTTTTTCCCCATTAAGGATGATATTAGTTGTGGGTTTTTCATATATGGCCTTTATGATGTTGAGGTATGTTCCCTCTAAACCTACCTTGTTGAGGGTTTTTATCATGAATGAGTGTTGACTGAGGATGTGGAGAAAGGGGAACCCTATTGCACTATTAGTGGGAATGCAGGTTGGTGTAGCCACTCTGGAAAACAGTATGGAGGTTCCTGAAAAAGTTAAAAATAGAAGTATCCTACGATATAGCAATTGCACTACTAGGTATTTACCCAAAGAATACAAAAATACTAATTCAAAGGGATGCACCCTAATGTTTATAGCAGCGTTATCTACAATAGCCAAATTGTGGAAACAGCGCTAGTATCCATCAACTGATGAATGGGTAAAGAAGAGGTGGTATATATATAAAATGGAATATTAGCCACAAAAAAGAATGAAATCTTGGCCATTTGCAATGACATGGGTGGAGCTCCAGAGTATTATGCTAAATAAGCCAGGTAGAGAAAGACAAATACTATATGATTTCATTCATATGTGGAATTCAAGAAACAAAGCAAAGGAGTAAAGGGAAAAAGAAAGAGAGGCAAACCAAGAAATAACCAAGAAATAAACTTTTAACCACAGAGAACAAACTGATGGTTATCAGAGGGGAGGTGGGTGAACAGGTAAAATAGGTGATGGGGATTAAGGAGTGAACTTATGAGGGGCACCAGATGTTGTATGGAAGTGATGAATTACTAAATTCTACACCTGAAATTAATATTACACTGTATGTTAACTAACATATAAATAAAAACTTAAGAAAAAGAAAATAGGAAAAATATATACCCATATGCATATAAATATTTATTTTAGTGTAAGTTAGAGAATGGAAGAATTATATCCTAATACTTTTTGGAAGATAAGTCAAATTTGAAAAATTATTGGACTAAATTTATTTTTTAAATTTGCTTGTGTACATCATCTATTTTGCTAATCTTCTTTCCTATCTTTTATAGTTAACTGATGTAGTAGAAATAACTTTTTACTAATAATTTAGGAGATTACTGCTTTATGTTCAACCACTATACCTGCCAGAAATGTTCACCTTTTTTTTTTTCCTTGTCCTATTTGATTTAGCAATTGGCTGACTCACTCCCTTCCCTACATTAGCATTTTGAACAGGCTTATGGGATTGGCTAAAGAAGACTAAGTGCATTGGACAAACAGAATAGGAAATTGTCATCCAAGTACATATTGATTTTTAAAAAAATATTATGGGCGCCTGGATGGCTCAGTCGGTTAAGCGACTGAGCGCCAGAGTCCTGGGATCAAGCCCTGCATCGGGCTCCCTGCTCAGTGGGAAGCCTACTTCTTCCTCTCCTGCTCCCCCTGCTTGCTAGCTCTCTCACTCTCTTTTTCTGTCAAATAAATAAATTAAAAGAAATAATCTAAATATTGATTATAAGGGTTAGGTGAAATCTTTTTTATTAAAAGCACAACCTCCATTTAAGGATACTGGGTGTTATTAGATTAAAAAAAAATATCTGTAGCAATATATTAGTTAGTAGGATGCTTGGGTTTATTAAATCCTTACATCTGCCTGTGCATTTATTAAGTAATCCATATCAATAGTCATCCACCAATACTTTGAGTTATAGATTGTATTCATTTCAATGGGGAGAAATCAAAGTTCAGAAACATTAAATAACTTGCTGGGGCACCAGGGTAGCTCAGTTGGTTGAGCATCCTACGCTTGATTTAAGCTCAGGTCATGATCTGAGAGTTGTGGGATCAAGCCCTGCATTGGGCTCTGTGCTCAGTGTGGAGTCTGCTTGGGATTCTCTCTCTTTCCTCTCCCTCTGCCCCTCCCCCTGCTCACACTCTCTCTTTCAATCTGAAGTAAATAAATAAATAAATAAATAAATAAATAAATAAATAAATAAAATCTTTGAAAGAAAGAAAAAAAGGAAGGAAAAAAGAAAGAAAAAAGGAAGAAGGAAAGAAAGAAAGAAAGAAAGAAAGAAAGAAAGAAAGAAAGAAAGAAAGAAAGAAAGAAAGAAAGAAAGAAAGAACTTGTTCACCACTGTTCATATATTGTGACTCTTGAATGGTTTTGAGTGAATGATTGATTTTAAAAGTGCAACTACACGTAAAATTTACTCATTCATATTTTTCTTCATGAGTATTGGATTAATGTGTGTTTTCTCTGTGTATGTGTGTGCATATGTATAAACATATATGCATATACAAATAAAAACAATTTACTATGATTTTTTCTTGGTATGCTTATTTATATTTTCTGAAAACTCTGAAAAACAATATGCCATTATCCTCACAGTCCCGGTAAAATGTCCACTTATAAAAATTCACCATCTTAAAGCATTATCTGTGAAAAAGTTAGAAACCTGTCAAATAAGCAATCATAGTCAGAGACTCCTCAAATTAATTTATCTTACCTGTATTTTCAAATATTGCATTGTAGGCATGTTACAGGAAAATTGATCTTCATTTAATATTTTACATAAACATCTCTTGTATTGTCAAGCCTTGGTGAGCAGGATGAGAGAAACTTACGGTCCCAAGCCATCTGTAATATGTTAAAATTTATTTTAGATAATACTGCCCGGATTTTAACCAGAAAAAATGGATTCAATAGACACGAAATAAGTACCTATCTCTTGCCTGTGGTGATATCAGACAATGACTACCCGATTCAGAGCAGCACGGGTACTTTGAGCATCCGAGTGTGCACCTGTGACAGCCAAGGTAACATGCAGTCCTGCAGTGCCGAAGCCTTGCTCCTCCCCGCGGGCCTCAGCACGGGAGCGCTCATCGCCATCCTCCTCTGCATCATTATCCTACTGGGTAAGAAACCTCAGAGAGAACGTGATTGGAAGGACGCCTGTGTGGCTCAGTCAGTTAAGCCTTCTCCTTTGGCTCAGGTCATGATCCTGGCGTCTTGGGATTGAGTTCCACATCGGGCTCCTTGCTCAGTAGGGAACCTGCTTCTCCCTCTGCTTGTGCTCTCTCTCTCTCTGACAAATAAATAAAATCTTAAAAAAAAAATATGAAATAAAATGTGATTATTTCCTGGACTGTTTACATTAGTGTATTTGTAAGAAATTCTCTTATTAAAATAACTCCTCCCCCATTAACTCCAATATCTAAGATAGACCTAAGTTAATGATGGGATGTTGTTTATATTGAAATATTTTATGTGATCAGATAGTTATTACTTTTCTCTCTTAAATTATAAGACCGAAAGTTAGAGATATTCAAAACATTTTGCAAGGTTACACAATTCCTGAGTGGCTCAACCAAGGCAAGTTGCTTTGCTGTCCGTTTAACTAGTTTTTCAGGAAATCTAAAGTTTATTTCCAGTTTTTTTTTTTTTACTCAGATGAGGGCTGGTTGGAGGCTTTCCACTGAAATCATGTTAAAATAGCTCTTAACCTGGTTCACTTTTCCCTGCAACAATAATACTTGATTTTATAACCTAGAGCAAATTGCTTTTTAACTGCTTTTGAATGAAAAATCAGATTCAGTTTAATCTCCAGTTGCATCATCTTAAAACTATTGTGCATATTCCTATGACCCTACTAAAAAAGCATTGTATCTGACATTTTAAGAAGCAGTAAAATGAACTTGGATTTTGGAGCCAATCTTAGTTTCATTAGCCTCATTATTAGAACATTTTTTACCGGGTAAGATCACTTGGCTGACAATAAACAATCTAAGGTTTAAAATCTTTACATCATAAGTTTATGTGTGTGCATGAATATATGAATTTAAGCAAAGTAAAATGTCATATTTTTCTCAAAGACTTGAAGAATAAACACTTTTTTTCTCTCTTAGTGGTGGCCTATTTATTTTTTAACAACTTTGAAGGTCAAGAATACTTACCAATGGATTAAAACCTTATTTTTTCTAGGCATTAAAAAAGTCCCTTCAGAGAGGGTTGAAGGCAGGTAGACTAACTGTCCTAGGTTAATAAAAGAGAAAACAAAAGTTAAGAGCCTTTCCCACACTAATGTAATTCTCTTAGTTCAGTCTGCTATAACCATACCATAGACCCAATGGTTTCAACCCCAGAAATGTATTTCTCATAGTTTTGGAGGCTGGAAATCAAGGCACTGGCAGATTCCAAATTTGGTGAAGGCAAATTTCCTAGTTTCAAGATGGCGGTCTATGCTGAATCACCACATGGCAGACAGCAATCCTCTCTCTTGTTTCTTTTCATAAAAGCACTAATTCAGGGCGCCTGGGTGGCTCAGTTGGTTAAGCGACTGCCTTCGGCTCAGGTCATGATCCTGGAGTCCCGGGATCGAGTCCCGCATCGGGCTCCCTGCTCTGCGGGGAGCCTTCTTCTCCCTCTGACCCTACCCCCTCTCATGTATTCTCTCTCTCTCATTCTCGCTCTCTCAAATAAATAAATCTTTAAAAAAAAAAAAAAAGCACTAATTCAATTCATGAGGGCTCTACCCTTTGACTTAACTACCCCCTAAAGACCCCACTTCCAAATGCCATCACTTTGGGGATTTAGGCTTTAACATGAATTTTGAGAGGACACATTCGGTTCATAATGATAATAAATCCCATATCCTTTAAATATTTCTTCTAAAGAAGCTAAATAAATATAGATATTTCATCATACATATACCCGGTAAAATATTTTCCCTCTCTTTTCTTATTTAATTGAATTCAGACCTGTTTCCCTAAATCATCATTTTCAAGGCTCATGTCCCAAGTATTTGGGGATAATGAATGAGGGTGGAAAACTAGTAACAGCCAGAGAGAATTTAACATTCTCCTATCTTTTATGCTATTATCATCATGATTAGTAAAATCATTATATTATTATTATTGATACCTTCTCAGGTATCAGTAGTAGGGAGATGTCCTTTCTGAATGATATGCATTTCTATTTGTAAATCTCCAGTTGTTTGAGATATATCTAGCTAAGGTTCCTACATGCTTTCTGTAGGTAATTCAATGTAGAAATCGAAATTCACTCTTTGCTATCATGTGATCTGATAACTTTCTTTTTGGTCTCATGTGTGATATATATTTCCATGTAATACCTCAAAGATTGCTAAACCAATAGTGCCTAATCAGGAGGTCATTTGCCCTTCACTTCTTTTAACAATGTAAGAAAAAAAATCCTATGTAAATCCATCAGCAAAGCTATTTAACCAAAACCAACACTGTATCTTGTGAAGAATGCTGCCTTTTCAATATTGTATAAGGATGTGCAAAATATGGGCATATTTTTGTCGTCCTTAATTGTTTTATTTGAAGCTGAATTCAATTTGTGTTATTTTTTATGTAACACCTTATGTCACTATTCAATGCAAAGTATAAATAATGTCTGTGCAATCAGGAACTAACTTTAAACAGTTCTTAGAAAAACAGACAAAATATCTCACTGTATTTGAGAAATATCCCAGATGGCTTTAAAAATACATTAGAAACACTGCTTGCATACCCCACCCATCCTGGCTAAATCCTCAACTGCCTCTCTCCTTCCCCCCCGCGCCCCCCCCTCAACTGATGGAAGTTCAAAATTAATCTAAAAATCCTAGCCTGTCCCCGAAAACCTAAATAACTCAAATTCCTCCCCAGCACTCCCACTCGTTATTTATATAGTGTTTTAGACGGACAGCTAATGAATCTTCTTTTCTTTTTCTTTTTTTCCCCAAGTTATAGTAGTACTGTTTGCAGCTCTGAAAAGGCAGCGAAAGAAAGAGCCTCTGATCTTGTCTAAAGAAGACATCAGAGACAACATCGTGAGCTACAACGACGAAGGTGGTGGCGAGGAGGACACCCAGGCCTTTGACATCGGCACCCTGAGGAACCCCGCAGCCATAGAGGAGAAGCAGCTCCGGCGAGATATTATGCCGGAAACTTTATTTATACCTCGGAGGACTCCCACGGCTCCAGATAACACGGACGTCCGGGATTTCATCAATGAAAGGCTCAAAGAGCACGATCTCGACCCCACCGCGCCTCCCTACGACTCCCTGGCAACTTACGCCTACGAAGGAAACGATTCCTTTGCAGAATCTCTGAGCTCCTTAGAATCAGGTACCACTGATGGAGACCAAAACTACGATTACCTCCGAGAATGGGGCCCTCGGTTCAGTAAGTTGGCGGAAATGTACGGTGGCGGGGAAAGTGACAAAGACTCTTAACCTAGGAGACACACACACACATATATATATATATACCTATATATATATATTCTATTCAAACAAGAGGAAATAACTCGACGGACGCCGTCTCCACCACTTCACAATATGTGATATTCAGGAGAATTTTCCTGCCACTCAGCACAATTTTCCCCCATTTACTTTTTAATTTGTTCATTAATTACATTAATTCTTTTTCCTGTAGGATGTCTCATGCAATATATACGAAATTTTATTTAATCACTTCCAAGAGCCAAAGCTATGGAAATTCAGTGTTGTCCATCTTAGAAATAAAACATAAGTTCAGAAACATGAACAGGATAGTTCTCCCTTAAGCAACCTCACAAACAAGCCGCTTCTGTTAGATACACGTCCTGCCCTTGCAAATGAAGCTTTTAAAAAGGTGAAGAAAAAATTTAAGGTATATCCTGTTCTGTACATTAAATTAAAAAGAAAAAAAAACGTACATGTGGTGTTAGTAGGTGTGATTTGCAACCTGGTATACAAACGTTTGTGCAATTTCATTTCATCAAATTCTATCTGCTAATGTTTTATATTTATATTTTTGTATTTATTTTTAAAAAAAAATAAACAAGTTTTTACAACTACCTTGTCTCCAGATTCATTTTTTTCCCTAGGGAGAAAAGTTTCTCCATGGACTCACGATCTTGGTACTACATGACATTGGATGCAGGTAAGGGCACAAAGTCATTAATGGTTACTATCGAGACCTCTTGCCAAATTAACAGGATTTACGTAAGAATTCTTCTGCCAGTGAGTTTTGTTATGCTCTGACTTGTGAAAAAGTTGTCATATTAAAAGTAATAGTCATGTATAGACCACTTAAAAATTTATCACAAGCCAATTTAAAACATGGCCATCTTTATGCTAACTATCTCAAAATATCAGCAATATAGTAATTTTGTTTTGTTCTATTCATTTAAATAATAACTGAAAGAATATAACATTTCTTATTTTTGTATGACATTTGTGCTACTGAGGGTAATAGGTAATAATAGTTTAGGCAGATTTCAGACTGAAATAATCCTTTAATGGAAAATACACTTACCTCCCGTGGTGACTTTGAAAATGCATAGTAATGACAACAATAATGCTGAATATTCCATTAAGATACAGCATTGTGATTATGTCAAGTTTTCAGAAATGCATTACATATTTATTTGTAATTAAGTCTGTTTTTCTGTCAATGAATGATTCAATAGAAAGGAAAAAAAAAAAAAATACTGGCAGTTAATTATCTGGAGTTCCCGAGATTTACAGAGGCCACCTGCCACCAACCGATTTCTTGTTTCTCAAGCTCCAAATATGATTTATTTATAAATGGAGCACTCTGTTGGGCCTACACTAGGAAGTCACATTCCCTGCTGAGTATATCATAAACAATACCAAAGATTTATGTGCTTTCCAGTTAGTGAAAATGCTATGCTTTTGGAGTGAGAGTACAATACTGACGTATCCTTAATGCAGAATTATTTATTTCAGTCTTCTTGAATGATATCCCCCCCCCCCCAACTTCCAGGGTGAAAAGGCACACACTTCTCTGACTATAGACATTTTAGTTTGCATGGTGATATAATTATAAAAGAAAAACAACCCACGTGCTCTAGTTAAAATCAGTCACATTACAAGGCTGACGTATCAAATCATAGTAAAACTTGTTTGACTTCTCATATTCCAAGAACCCATTCATACAACCAAAAGCCTGACTGTTAAAAGGACAGAGCTTAAGGGGAATAACAACTGAAGTGAGGGGACAGAAAACCCTCGATGCCCTAGGATTATTCATTCAAATAAAATCAACAAAAAATGGAAAAGTTAGAAGAAGGTATATCTTATGAACATTTCACATTAATTATGATTCAAAATATAATATCCATTTGATTGGAAATTAGTTTAAAAATTTCCGGTGTTAGATATTTTTATTAATATTGCATATCAGTAATTGGAATTCTTATTTGAATATTTTTAATTATCCTCATTCAGATAATTTCAAACTGATATTAACTTGCCCTGTCACTTATTATCACCCACTTTTAATAAATTTAAAAATTGTAGCAGTCATCTCTAGTATCGTCAAATCAAGTTTCCAAAAATTATCCTGAAGGATATTGATTAGCAGGTTTCTTTGGCAATAGAGGACCTATGTTGTACAGAAACCACTTTTTCAGAGTTCTGAAACAGTCCTTAATGACAGATATCCTATTATTTTTTGATAATGAAGGTGATATGTTAAATTTCTCAGAGAGCCTGAAATTAAAAAGTGTCCCTACAATGACTCTCATTGCTCAAACTCTCTCAGTAGTCTCCCTTGTATGATGCTTTCCCAAAGAACGTCCAATACAGAGATTACTCTATGTCCATTTTTTTTTTTTATTGGAAATGGGGAAAATGCTTCTCAGTATCGTGTAATTGATTATATCAGACAACTGTGGGTCTTTCATTTATTCATCCATTTATTCATTCATCAAATATTTTGAGCACTTTTTATAAAAATCAAAGGGTGTTCTAGACCCTAGAGATGTAATAATAAATTGTAGATAAGTTTTATATATGTTAATAACTCCTCTATTAGTGAAAATGAAAAAAATGATAAGACAGTTATTAAAACACTCAGAATTTTTAACAAAATACCTAACTTTTACTGTTATTAATTTTTTTAAACACAGAGAAAAATTATTCTATCATCCTTTTTCATGTTTTAAATATTCAGATAAGTGAATAAAATGATTTATAACCTTTGGTCATTAGAAATGGTGATTAAGTCAATTCTCATTGGTTTTATTTTCAAAAAAATATCAAAGAAAGTTTGTGGAAAGATAAATTCATGCTCTTAGGCTGAAGTTTTTCTCAATATGTCAAGCAGATACTGTCACACAAGTGCAAAAGTTCCAGAGATTTATCAGTAGACTTGAACATATAAATGATGAGTAATTAGATGTTTAAAATAGTCTAAAATAAAAATTTTAAAAGCCCCTAAGATTTAGGATTGAGAATTAGGAATATCTGAGTTCAGTGATCAATACATCTACCGAAGTATCTATATATAATGCCTTCATTATGCCTTCACCAGCTACACCCCCTCTCTACTGGCCATCTGCTGCCTGAAACCCGCTGACCATAGGCTGCAGTTCCCTTGTCCCAGGACCTTGCGCTTGGGCAGCACCCCTAGGCGGCGCTGCAGGAATACCTCGGCAAGCTCCCTGGTAGCCACAAAGCAATCTCCCTGACTCAGATCTGCCGGGAGTGAAGCTTGTTACCCAGTTTGAAATAAAGTGGACCGTTGGTCTCCTTGTATCATCTCTCCAGATGCTGGGACTCTCCCATTGCTTTGAAAGAGTGCAGTATTGGCTCACGGAGAGGGGTTCAGCCCTTCCACTTGGTCCACCAAGTTTTCCTGCAGGTTGTAAATAGTGCAAGACAATAGCATCTATTTGCAAGGGCTGTCTTTCCCCTCTTACTCCGTTATGCCCAAGTTCAAGACTTTGCAATCATTCTGGACCCCCACTGTTTCTTGTAAATCCCACATTCAAGAAGTTGAATTCGTTTCATTTTTAAAACATGCACAGGATCCCATCACTTCTCATCCTTTCCATTACTCTGCCCAACACCCCTTTTCTCAATTACTAGGAGCAATTAACTTCCTACCTGGTCTCTCTGTTGTCACCTTCCCACTTACACTCTACTGTCAGCATTGAGGTCTCTGAAATATTTTCAAAATAAATTTCCCATTTGGTTGTTCCCTGGTTCTAAGCTCTACTCTTCCCTCATTTTATTCAGAGTCAAAGGCAAAATCCTTATAATATCCTTAAAGCTTCTGCAGAGTCCTTTGGTCTCTTCTCCCATTTATTCACTGTGCCACTGACTCTGCTGTTTCTCCTTGCCTTCACGAGTTTACACTGACCATTTCTCTTCACCAGCTTGTGTCCCTACCTTGTTCAAATTCTTTATCAAATAAGAAAAATATCTTTATTAAATGTTATTTTTAAATTGAGGTCTTACCCTATCCAAACTACTTGAAAGTTACAGACTGTCCTATTGCTCTTATACTGCATATGTTTTCTCCCTAACACTACTACCTTTTTAGCATGTTCTATGATTACTTGTTTACTATGATTACTTTCTGTCTCTCTCAAATTGAATGTAAAATTCATAAGAGCATGGATTTTGTGTTTTGTTCATTGTGATGCACAATAAACAGAATTAGGTCTGTTTAGGTGCTCAATAAACATTTGTTGGAAGGATTAATAAATATTGTACTATTGGATCTATGACATCTTATCCTTAATTTTACATGTATGTCTATAGATATACATATTCTTTGCATCTGAAAATTCTGCTTCCTTCTTTAGATAGTGAACTACTTAAAGTTAAAGGAGGAATCTCAGTGACTTTTTTGGTTATTTACTAGAAAACTTTTTGCTTCCAGACTGGTTCCGTACTTGGCCATCATTTTAAAGATAAATGCTAATTGTCCAATGGTTATTTTGGCTAATTGCTTTAGGAAAGCAGAGATAAATCTTAAAGGACATAGAAATCTGAGAAAGTCAACATTGTTTCAAATGAAGTTACATTGCAAATGTGTTTGGAACATTTATGAAGTCCCAAAAATTATGATAGTGGGAATTGACATGACATAACCGAAGTGCTAGAAACATAGATGACTACTTTTTCAGGTTTTGTTTTGGTGTCACTGGGGTCTGTATCACAATTTGGGGGACTTTAATAGTGCTGTGAGAAGGCCAAATAAAGGGACTGTTGATCAGGGAAGGTTTTGAGGAAGATTATGATGAAAAAGAATGTTGAAGTAGAACAGAAGACTATATTTTCTTGATTATTTTTAGAAAATTTCACTTGTAGCAATCGCGAAAAACATACCAAGTTACTGACAGACAATGAGGACAGCCTTCAAACTTAAACTGAGTAGGGACTCTAGGGACAACCATGAATCAGGAACCCACAACAAAACCAAGGAAATGAGCCGAGAGAACTGATATGAATGAGCGAAGATGCTTGGAGCCAAAGTGCACTGATGGTTAAAAAAAAAAAAAATTAAGTATATGTACATATATATATCTTTTTATATAATATCCCAAACCAAAGCTAGCAAAACAATATATGTCATATATAATTTATATATAACACATATAATTTATTTTAGTCTACTCAAACATTTATTATAAATATTATAGTTTGTATCCAATTCCCCTGATAATCTCACTATTTTTTTAAGGCTACAAATATAGGATTTACCTCTATGCTGAACGAGCGATTTCATTTTCAGACGGAAATTAACTAAGCAAAAGAAGAGGAAAAAAAGGCATTTTCCACAATTCTAAGTAGTAGGAGCAAAACCAAAAAAAGGCAAATAAAGATAATTTGTCCAACCCTATTTTCTACTATTATTATAAATAGGATTATTTTAAAGTATGCATAAAGTATCACAATGAGCAGCCTTTATTAAATTAAGGGATTTGTATAAGAAAGGATTAACAATTAATAAGAGCATAATAGAAAACTGGTAGACAGTTTGTGAAAACTCTTTTCCAGCTGTGGAATTATCCTGAATTTGGAACATGACATTTACAACTCCACAGGAAGCGCTGTGCAGCAACTTCATTCCCAAATTTATCTCAATAAACCTCCTACACAATGTGAAATATTTAGAAGCGTTCCTAAGACTCTTGCCATGAGCTTTGCCTCTCTCCTTTCACAATCAAGAGGATTTTAAATAAGTTTGTTAAACCAATGTGTAAAATCCATGCCATTGTGTTATAGTTTATATTTATTTCCATTATCCACATTACTAATATAGCCTAAGATAAGTCTTTCCTAAATAGTTTTGTTAATATCAATACATCTTTATAAAGAACAGCCAAGCTTAGTGATTGATTCTACTTCTGACATACTTTTCTTTTAGAAGAGCATGTCTTTAGTATTGCAAGTTTTTTGTTTGAAATTATTATTTTTTCCAGCTTTCTTGAAATATAATTGACATATAACATTGTATAAGTTTAAGGTATACAATGTAATGATTTTATATATATATATATATATACATATACATATATACACACACATCTTAACTGCATAAATTTCATATTTCTATTTCTTCAAAGAGTGAAATTTTATTACAGGCAGAATTTGATTCTGCATTTGTAATAATTCTGAGCATAGAAAATATTCATTCAGAAGTGTGTAGGTACTTCAGTAGTTCCAACATATGGAACATTCTCTTGGCAGATCTATATAATTTAGGTTAAAGCAACTCCTTGATTTTTAGGTTTCATTTGATTAAACACTTATACCTGATAAAATGCTAGTCCTGAACAGTGCATGGGACACCTAAGCAGGTATTACACAAATACTTGTTGAGTGATGGATTAATCTTGGCATTTTAATACTTTGTTTTCTAATTTTGGCACTGTGGAAAATGTCAGGTTCCATGCCTTCCCTACCCTCAACCAAAAAGGCAACATGTTTCATTCATATTTGAAAAAGCATATTCTAGAAATGTCACAGTAACCTTTTCAGATGACAGTCTCTGCCTAGGAATTCTTGACAACAGCTTTGCACAATTATGCCAACTATATATTGAAACATTCTTGTATCATCTTCCCAAAAGTGATAGACAGCATTTAGATAACTAGATGGAAGGAAACCCAAACTCAATGCACTCTTTATAAACTTTATTTTTGAGACAAGAATGGAAAAAAGTGAAATTCAATTTTTAGTTTATTTGTTGGCAAAGTGAATAACTTAAGTTATTTAAAGATAATCACATTGTGTCTCAGTGTCCCTATCTATGAAGCTAAAATCTCAGTGCATTATTAATATAGAATATTGAACACAATTAATTTTGTATCTTGATACATTCATTAGTATACACTTTATTTTTTAAGGTTTTATTTTTTATTTATTTGACAGAGTGAGAGAGAGAGAGCACAAGCACAAGCAGGGAGAGGGGCAGAGGGAGAAGAAGGCTCCCCACTGAACGAGGAGCCCGATGCAGGGCTTGATCCCAAGACTCTGGGATCAAGACCTGAGCTGACGGCACACACTTAACTGACTGAGCCACCCAAGTGCCCTTTAAAGTTTAATTGAAAAGTAGGAAAAATAAGGACAAACCGAAAGGTTATTCTCCCAATCACTTAAAATGCAATGGTGCATTTTTAAAATGATAAATTAAGTACTAACTGTAAATTAAGTACATGTCAATGATTAAGTACATGTCAATGATTAACAGTATCTTTAATGTGTGTGCATGGAAAACTTGTACATATAATTGTAAGGCTGTGTCCTATTTACCATAATAGTAATGATTAAGATGATAGAGATGATGATGATGATGATAACTAACATTTATGTGCCTATTAATATGGCAAGAACTGTTCAAAGTGTCTAACATATACTAACACATTTAATTGTCACAATGACTCTGTGAGGTAATTACTGTTAGTACCTCCATTTGACATATTAGAAAAATATAAGTGAGAATTACATAAAATTGCCCAATGTTCTACTCTTTTTACATAGAGGAGCAGGGGGCCTCAAGTCTAAGGTAGTCCTCTTAAACCCAAGCCTACTGTTGGTGAAGATAAAATAATCAACCCATATTGTGGGTTAGTGATGGTAGTGAGATTTCTTTCAGCAGTGTTATGGAGAACAAACCTTCTTTTTTTTTTTTTTTTAAAGATTTTTTATTTATTTATTTGACAGAGAGAGACATAGCGAGAGCAGGAACACAAGCAGGGGGAGTGGGAGAGGGAGAAGCAGGCTTCCTGCTGAGCAGGGAGCCCGATGTGGGACTCGATCCCAGGACCCCGGGATCATGACCTGAGCCGAAGGCAGACGCTTAACGACTGAGCCACCCAGGCGCCCATAGAGAACAAACCTTCTAATAACAGAAAAAACTGGTAGTTTTTAACCACACACATTTGGCCTGAACTTCACAGCTGATAGTGGGCCATTGTCTGGGCCAGTAAAATCTGTATACTCATGCTCCCTAAGCAATTTGGTAGGGCTTTGTCCCCTTTGGCTCTCTGATATGAGAGTCATAGCATACAATACACCTTTGACTGGGCGTCAGTATGTAGAAAAAATCAAGATGGTGAGGGAGCATTTATTTGGTGAGTGGATGTGAACTATGTCCTCTCTAATGTCAAGGGTATAAGGTAAGGTTCCCTGTTAAGTACCAACAAGGCAGTCCTTAGAGGAGACTGGTAGTTGGTATGCGGAGGTTGGAAAATCTGAGGACCAGAAATTAAGCTGTATTAGAGCTTGGGGTAAAATATCTGTCCATTTGGGGGACCATTTATTGTTTAAAAGCTTACGTAGCATATTTCTGAGTAGACTGTTATGTCTCTCTGTAAATCCAGCTGCTCGGGACTAGTAAGCTAGATGGAAATTCCATGAGATTCCATGTTCTACAGCCCACGATGGAACAGCTTGGAGGTGAAATAAGAACCTTAACCTGGATCTATAACATCTGGTGGGCCTAAAGAGACAAGCACATATCTGATTAAGAAGGAGTTTACATGGGGGCGCCTGGGTGGCTCAGTCAGTTAAGAGTCTGCCTTCGGCTCAGGTCATGATCCCGGGGTCCTGGGATTGAGCCCCCCATCGGGCTCCCTGCTCAGCGGGAAGCCCGCTTCTCCCTCTCCAACTCCCCCTGCTTGTGTTCCCTCTCTCGCTGTGTCTCTCTCTGTCAAATAAATAAAATCTTAAAAAAAAAAAAAAAAAGGAGTTTACATGATGTGAAGCAGCATTTCTGGAGGAAGCAGTCCCAGGAACCCCATGAAAGTATCAATGATGGTAGCTGCATACCTACTAACTTTTATTGGGCACAGTGGCCCAATAAAATCAATTAACCTTCTCCAATAGAATAGGGTCTGTTGCCCAGGGGTACATGTCCCCACCTGGGGCCTGCTAGAGTTTTATATGGGACCCAAAAGGGCGATTATTTACCACTACTTTGGCTAGAGCCAAGGTGGAAGGGGGTTATACATCTGTCCGCCCAATCAGTGAGTGCTGTTACTCCATTACTTGATGCAACGTGGATCCACTCTGCTAATAGATAATGGCATCTCCGGGGGGAATAGTTGTATCTGGAGTTGTGACTGATGCTCTAGGAGGTGGCTCATGTGGGGCAATTTGGATAAGGAGTCTGCAATGTTATTATAATGTGCTTCTGGCGTTGGTTGGCATGTATGCACAAACACAAGAGATCATAATCAACATATGTGAATTGGCTATCTCTTTGCAAATGGAGGCACCGCAGAGAGACTTTCCTTGAATCATTACATTATTATTTTGCCATTGTCCAGACCAAACTGTGAGCTTATTGGCTACCACCCAGGAATCAGTAAAAATGCCTGTCCTTTGCAGCTTTATTTTTATGGCCTCTTATAGAGCCAAGCATACTGCCACTAATTCTATCAGAGGCACCAAGCCAGGAGAGGCCTCCTTGACTGGGGATATGCCTCTAGCAGGATGAAATGATGCAACCTCCCAGCAGGCTGCACTGTATATAATGGTGGTGCTGCCATTGTTGAAGAATACTGACTCCCTTCCTATGTCAGTCAGTTGGTTCCTAGGAGGTCTCCTGACTGCTAGTGGGGCCATTCCGGGGGGTACCAGGAGCTGCACCTCAATGTCAGTGGGTAAGAGGCTGAGCATGGGGGATGCTACATTCTCCTATTATCTAGAAAGGCCCTTGATATCAAATTTAGCCCTTTCCTGAAGGTACCCCATCCCCTTTTAACAGTGAGACCTCAGTCGCCATGCTAAGACTGCCAAGGCAGGATGGGGACTTGTGTGAAGCAGAATGAGCCATGAGCCTGATAGTGCCTCTGTCTCTAAAAGGGTCCAGTGGGCTGTCAAACCTTGGTGCTTGAGTGGTATGTACTTGGCTGCTGTCTGGGGCAGGCATTTGATCTAGAACCCCATGGGCAGCCAGATGGAATCACACTTACCTCCACGAGATGTCACCTGTGACTCAACTCAGAAATCTGAGCCCCAAGGGCCTAAAGGCAGGGCTTGCTATATGGCTTGCTGGGTCATCTTCAAAGCAGTTTGTTGAAATCCTCTCTAATGGGAAGACACGGATTTGCATGTAAGAGCAGAAGTAGTCTTAAGTGGAATGGACAAGTGTGGAACGTGCTGCCTCTGAAAAACGAAGAGACCTAATATGTGCTGTCCTATACTGCACAGCTTGATTGTGAGCTGATGTTTTACAGGGAGAGGAATTTTGAGGACCTCCGCTGAATGAGTCCCTTCAAGTCAACTGATTCAGTGGCCGGTCCTTTGATCTTATGCAGGGCAATGGCCCATCCTCTCTGCTGTAAATTTTGTGTTACCGGTGTAAATTTCGGAGAGCATCCTCAGAGATGGAGTGGCATGTCTCAAGACATTGGCTTGACTCATACTTGGCTGATTGCCTCTCCAGGGTGTCCCAATCGACCTCACTGGGATTGAGGTCCTAGTGCAATGGCAGCAGGATCTTGAGGACTGGCCCCTAGGCCTTAAAGAATGTAGAATCAGAGCACATTGTTCTGCTGTGGCCCTGAGGGGTGCCCAGTCCTTCCATGGGCATTTTAGACTTAGTAAGAAGCTTTTTAATTCCTTGAGAGCTTTAGCGGGAGCTAGCACTAGGTGTTTCAGCCATTTGTATTCAGCCATTAGAACTTGTGACACCATGTGCCAGGGATGGGGCCCGTGATATCCATGGGGTCGGGACATAAGGTGTGACAGTAGCAAGGTATGCAGCGACAGAGGGACCACATGACCCAACCAGTCCCACCTTTGCCAGGGGCCATGACTTCCTGAGCGAGGGTGCCCCACATGTAGTGGTTAGAACTCAGGGAAGTGGACTCTCCCTCTGCTCCTTCAAAGGGCACTGCCTGGCCCCTCTATACAGCAGCCCACACTTGGGCTGGGGTTGCCACTCTCATGTCCCGGCCATGAACTAATGCAACAGGATTATGAGAATTGACTAAGATTTTTGCAATCCTGTTGCATTAGTTCATGGCCGGGACATGAGAGTGGCAACCCCAGCCCAAGTGTGGGCTGCTGTATAGAGGGGCCAGGCAGTGCCCTTTGAAGGAAGAGAGGGAGAGCTGGGTTTGTGCTTAGAATCAGGAAATATACCTAAAGCCTAACACCCACTTGGGGATTTTACCCCATGAGGTGTTAATGGTGGAAAGCACATTCGTGGCACCTCTAACCAGCTCCAATGAACAATACTCTGAGGTTCAGGAGGATTCTGGTTCCTTTTTTCAGAGCTTGTATTTTGGGATGAGAGGCCAAGTTAAAACCCTGCACAGTAAATGCAGCAAACAATAGCACAACTGAAGGCCAGCAAGCAGTGGACCCCTCTCAGATGGAATTACTCATCTAGGAGAGCCAGTCAGAAAGCCATTTGCTGCTAAAAGGCAAACCCTGTGGTCTATCGCAAGTGTGACTCAATCTATCCAGTTCTGTTGGTGAAGCCAATGGTTGTAATTTTGTTAATTAATTAACATTTGTTAAGTAAAGCCTTAAAGGGTCCAATGGTGAATCAGGGTACAACAAGGCAGAGTGAAATAAAGAAGTTTAATTCACGGGTTCTGGAGGAGGTGCACAGCATACCTTGAGGGGCCATAAAACGTCATGATGGGGTATAGGCAGGAGGAGTGGGACAGGATCTGGGACACATGCTTTTAGTAGGGTCCACAGGGGAAGTGCTTTGTGGTTCCTGGGCTAAGGCCAGGTTGGTCAATTCAGATCAAAGGAATCAGGTCTTGGTGAGCTTCTTGGGGGTCCTACTGGGGGGGCACATGAGGGGAAGATCCTGGGAGGCAGGAAAAAATGCTTCTCACAAGGTAGTTGGGAGAGTCCCATCAGGAACTTGCACACACTTGTGGATCATGGGCAGGGCTAGTGTCAGTTCAAGGTTGCCACAGGTTGCTTGATCAGACAAACTGGATGCCAAGGCAGCAATGTTATGGAGTGTCCAGTTAAACTCTCAACCATGGGCAGTCCCTGAGTGTTTGTCTTTTCAAAATGTTGCTTCTGAATCCATTTTTGATGGAATATAAAATCCTTGGCATTTGTTTCCTGAGTTTCTTGAAAGTCTACTGTCCCATTGCCCAGTTTTATATAAGGCATTTAAGAAATCTAACACCAGTGGAAATTCACTGACTTCTAAGTCGTTGTGTATTTTTGCTTAGAGTTTCCAAGATCATTTTTCTTTGTCTTTTAAGATCTAAAACTTTAACTAAAACATATCTCAGGATTGATTTTTTGCAGCCCCGTTTTTCCTAGGTATATGGTGGACAATTTCAATAGATTCATTTAAGGTTTTAAAAATCATTTCCACAATATTTTTTTGCACTATAGTTTTATGTATTCCTTGTTTGTTTCGCTTTTTTCGTCAAGGACTTCAACTACATGGATAGAGGACTTTCTTTGCCCGTCTCTGTTTAAATCAGAAACTTCTGACATTTTACTTCTGACATTTCCACTTCTTTATTTCATTTTCATTCCTCTTTGTTTCCTTTCATAAATTTGTTTTATCAGATATCATCCTAATCTATCTTAATTTGACAACTTTAAATACTATTTTTTTTATTTCTGACATATATTTTTCTTTTTTCTTGACTTACCCGAATTCTATCAAATCTCTTTGCATTTATCCCTTTTTTTGTGTATTATTCTTAATTTGGATATCTGATTTGGGGGTATTTTTGTTACTTTTTAAAAACTCAGAATGCTTATTTTGGATATTTATTCGGATGCTTTATTTGGATATCAGTATTAATAAAATTTACTTCTGCTGTGTGTGTGTGTGTATGTGTGTGTTGGGTGTGTACAGATTTTCCTATAACCTCAAATAATTTCTCAATCACCACTGTTTTAGGCACTGCAATATCTTTAGCCTGCAATTTTCTGTTGTAATTGACAAGCATTTTGAATATGATGTGTGCTGGGAAGTAGATTTGGAAAAATAAGAAGGAACACACTGATATACTTTGCTTTACACATTGCTGGTACCTAATTATCCATACGAGCTCCAGGACTCTCCCATTCTTACTTTGCTATATGGCATCTGCTGCACTTGCTTGTCTTAGTGAGCCAACAGTAGGATAAGATACCTCTTGGTCAATTTGCAAAGGAACAACCACACAGGTAATATAATTACTGAAGCCTGTTCTATCATAATGTGTGTCCTCTTGTCTTCTCTCACACAAAGGTAGTGCTTTCTCTAATGTTGGGTTCCATTTCTCCCATTCCTCCCACATAGGCTCCTCATATATTCCCACAAAGTTTTCAGCATTTGGTGGTATTACTAAAGCCAGTTCCATCAATTTCAGTCCCTCTCATGGGTTCAAGGTGGAGTCTGGGACCCGAGGTGTGTTTTTCCTTTGGTCAAAAGCTTGATTGTTGGCTCAAGTTTTTCTTAACATTCTACCATCTTATGTCTTGGTTTATATCTTCTCAGTTATTTGAGAAAAGAGGATTTGAAATTATAGGAAAAGAATAAGATTAAAGGAAATATTAGTTAATACTTTCTTTTTTTTTTATTTGCCAAAGAAGAGAAAAAAGAAGCAGACTTATATCTACTTACTAAGGCTTTAAGTATGTTTATGATTAAGACTGTAATTATTAAGAATATTTTAGGATTGTTTTACAAGGAAGAAAAAAAAAACCCTATATTATACTGTTATAATAAAAAGCAAAAAAAAAAAAAAACCCCGCAAAAAACTGCTTTTAAAAAAATAATAATATGTTAAGTATACAAACAAAATTTATCTCCTTAAAATGATCTGCGTGAATCACCAACATATTAAAAATAAGCTTTACCTAGGTGTGGAGGAATAATAACTATGTAAACATGCTTTTTAAGATGTTGAATATATTCAAATGAACTTTTCAATATGTGGTCGAATAACTGAAGATCAGGCTTTAAAATCTATTTAAATATGTATTGAATTTTCTTGTTTATTCTTAACCATCTTTTTAACATTTACTGGTGTATCCTGGGAGACATATCACATATATTACATACATACACACACCTGTATATATGTATATAAATTCATACAAATATATGCATATCTCCTATATAATGCTGTTATATGTATACATATAAAACTGTCATAGAACTACCTGTAATTATTTATTTACATAATTATATAGATATTATTATGTGGTTTTATATATAACGCTTCCCTGTAACTGTTTTTTGTTATAGATCAGTCATAGATTAAATTATTTTGCTTTTACGTGGACTGTTTTTTGTTTTGTTTTGTTTTAGTTTTTTATAAGGTATGTTTTAAGTATAGAATTTGGGGAGGAGTTGCCAAATACATGCAATATGCAATCCCCATCCCAATTCACCTTAGAACATTTTCATCACCACTTTACGTTTCTCAGGTCCTATGTCAGTAAATCCACACTCCCAAGTCCTCCAGAGCAAAACAATTTCTGACTTCTCACCATTACTTAGATCTGCCGGTCTAGAACTTAATATAAGTGGAATCATGCAATACACACTATGTTGTAATTGGCTTCTTTCACTTACCGCAAAGTTTTGAAATTCCTCGATGTCACTGTATGCATCAGTTGTTTGTCCATTTTATTACTGGATATGAATTGTTTGAATGCCTCAATTTCTTTATCCATTAGTGGATAGAGTCATTAATGGATATTAGTGTCATTTCCGCTTTTGGTTACTATGAAAGAAGCTTTTGTGAATATTCTCTTGGGAGTAATTGCTGAGTCATGTGTTTAGTGGATTGGAATTGATGTGTCATATTATAGGTCTTATTTACAAGAAATTGCCAAACTATGTTCTGAAGTGACTGTAATATCTAATACTCCCAGTGGAAAGGTGAATGGGATTCAATAGCACTCATTCTGACTAACATGATAGTTTCAGACTTTAATTTTTGTTATTAAAGTGAATATGAAGTGCTTTTTCATGGTGGTTTCGATTTGCATCCCTGATGATTGATATTTTGAGCATCTTCCATGGGAGTCAGAAGTCTTTTGCACATTTTATAAACTGTTATTCTTAAGTTATAGATACGCACACACATGCAAACACAGACATAGATAATTCTGGATACAAGTGTTTTGATAGCTTCACATCTATTAAGTGTTTTTTGCTAATTTGTGGATTGCCCTTTTGTTTTATCAATATGTATTTTGAGGAGTAGAAATGTATAATTTTGATAAAGTCAATTTATCTATTTTTTCTTCCATATTTAATGATTTTGGTAATTTTATAAGAAATCTTTACCTACTTAGCAGTTGCAAAGATATCATCCTAAGTTTGCTTCTGAAGCTTTATAGTTTGAACTTTTATATTCAGTTCAATTATCTATTTCAATTTAATTTTTATGAATCATTTGAAGTAGGGATATTGATTTATTTTCCCACATATGTATTTTCAGTTGTTTCAGAACATTTGTTGAAGAGAAAAACCTTTCCCCAGTTAATTACCTTATTACTTGGATCAAAATTTAATTGATTTTATCTGTTTATGTCTATTTCTGGAATCTCTATTCTGTCCTATTGACCTATTTGCTTACCGCTACATTCTCCTAATTATTTATACTAACTATGGTATTAAAATTAAGCAGTATAAGTCTTCTCTTTTGGTCCTTTGCTTTTGTGTGTCCATTTCAGAATCAACTTGTCAATTTCTTTCTTTTTTTTTTTAAAGATTTTATTTATTTATTCATGAGAGACAGAGAGAGAGAGAGGCAGAGGGAGAAGCAGGCTCCCAAGGAGCAGGGAGCCCTATGTGGGACTCGATCCCAGGACCCTGGGATCATGACCTGAGCCGAAAGCAGACGCTTAACCATCTGAGCCACCCAGGTGCCCTCAATTTGTCAATTTCTACAAGAAAGCCTCTTGAGTTATTTACAGGGATGGACCTTGAATTTTTATATTATTTTTTGAGAAGACTTATGTATTAATAGTATTTAAATCCTTTAAATTTATGACATAAACTATCTCTCCATTTATTTAGATTTTCTTTAACTTCTCTCTGCTCTATTTTATAGTTTTCATTATAGTGGGTTTATCGTATTTATTGCAAATATATATATATATATATATTAGTTTAAGCATTAAATTAAATTAAAAATAAATTGTGAATGGTGTTTTTAAAATGATAATTTCCAATAGTTTACTAGTATACTAATATATAATTAACTCTTTCATATTGATTTGAACCCTATGATCTTGATAAATCCATTTATTAGCAATCTTAGTTCCCCCCAGATTAATTAGTATTTTATATAAATGCAATCATGTTTTCTGCCAATTTTTTTTTTTATTCTTCTGTTCTTATCTGAACTATTTTTTTTCCTTCCTTTTTGCATTGGCTAGGAACTCCAGCACAATATTGAATAGAAGTGAAGGCAGACATCCTTGCTTTGTTCTCAATCAGCTTAAGGAATTTTGTAGTCTGTTTACTAAGTATTATGCTAGCTATAGATTTTTCGTGGAATATTTTATCATGTTAAAGATGTTTCCTTCATAACTATGTCACTGAAGGTGTTTATTATGACTGGGTTTTGAATTTTGTTAAATGCCTTTTCTACATCTATTAAGATGATCAGATCGATTTTATTCTTTATTCTGTTAATGTGGTAAATTACACTGATTGATTTTAAATGTTGAACACATTATTCTAAGTCATTTACAGATGTCAACTCATTCAAACCCCATACCATCTCAGTGTAAAAGTTACTGTTAATTTACCCAAGGTCACGGAGATAATAATAATTTGTCAAAATAAGATTTGACACTGTAAGTTTAACACCTGAATCTACGTTCTTAACCACTACTATATTTAGCAATCTTTTCTAATCAGTCAAATGCATACCATCATTTATTACTTTCACAGAAAATACATACAACTCAAATCTATATTACATATAAATTTGTGTAAGCATTTTGAAACTTTAAAATGATACAACTTTTTTCTAAAATCTCTAAGTTTGAGTATTTGGTGAATTAAAGTGTCTAATCTCTATTACCTTATTGAACAAGAAATAACAAATGTTTCTTCTTGGCAGATATCCTTGTTTCTGTCAGCGTCACTTGGTTTCATGATGAGAAAAACAATAATATTTAAAGACTCACTGTCGGTTTGGCAAGCATTTAAACATGTGAATACATTTTTAAAACCTAATGGTGATCATTTTTTCAATGTGGAAAGTTAAAATTTGTAACAGGTTAGCCCTCCTGGGGATTTGCATTGAATTTTTTAGTTCCTCGGGCCATTTATCTACTGCATTATGTGAACTCACTTTTTTTTCCTTTGATAGTAGTAATGTCAAAAATGCCAGAAGATTATAAAAAATATAAACCTGAAACATATAATTATATTTGTATTTTCATACCAAATGAAATAATTTTTGAGACTTTATCTTATATTAATCTTACCCATTAAGGGATATTAACTGCAGTAAAATGCAGTTATTTTTAATGTTTTTAAAATATAGTTAAATATATTTATTTCTATAATAAATAATACTTTATCTTGTATAGAATGTTATTTCAAAGTACAATAATATACATTATTTTATTTGATCTCTAATCATTCCTATAACTGATAGATTCTGTTGCATGCTTATTTTATTAGCCATATTTCAAAGGCACCTGCCTTCTGCTGATTTTGAGGTTTTATTCCCATACTGATTCCTTTTCCTGAGTAATTTTTGTCAGTCCTTAACCCTTAAGGATGAGCTACAAATCAACTCATGTCTGGACATCACTAAGTGTTGGTCTCAATTTCCTTAAGAACTTTGTTCAAAGGTCATGGTTTCAAAGCCAAATTGAAACTGTGACCAGGCAGTCCCTTCCTCCAGTCAAATTCTCCTGCTGAATTCTGCCATCCTGCAGCTGTTCCCAATAGGAAGCACCCTGGATGAGGGCACTGTGTTGTTCCCAATCTGCCAAGTACTACTTCAATATTGAGGGTAGGAAGTCTCTCTTCCCATGTGGTGCTCAGACAGCAGCTTCATGCCAAAATAGATCAGGGCTCCCACATGAGAAGCTGTAAGCAACCTGTAATTTAATTCATTGGTATGCAGCCATAGACTAGTGTGGTGGAGTCCAGAAAGATACCAGCAATACCCATACATATTATACCCAATATCTAATATAGCTAATTATATATATATATATATAAAACTCATATATATATATATATATATATATATATATATGAGTTAACTGTTGGTCTCGTATATTTTATGGGTTATGATCAATGCATGATTACATGTATTTGCCATTATAGTGTCATACAGAATAGTTTCATATATATATATATATATATATATATATATATATATATATATATATATATATATATATTTTCCCCCCGAAAACATGTTTTCTTCAATAACTCAGTTCTGATATTTGACAGGAGTTACTATCTTATACCATAAGCTTTCTCAGGTGAGTTGACCCTTGCAAGGACACTTGTCCTCTTTTCCTAGATTTGGCTTCATTCGGAGTCTACTTAGCATATGCTTTTAAAAAATAAGATTTCTGGTGGAATAAAGATTAAAATGCTTAGGTTTATCTGGATATTGTGAGTTTCATAAAAAAATGAGAACTGGGCTCTACCTGAATAGTGTATGAGAGTCCTCCTAGCTATCAAAAGTGGTGAAGCCTGATGAGAATTCATAATGGTATCACTATTCTAGAAAACAGTTTGGTCTTTTCTTATAAAACTAAATATACTCTTAGCATCCTGCAATCATGCCCTTGGTATTTATCCAAGGAAGCTGAAACACATGTCCATACAAAAACCTGCACATGGATGTTTATAGAAGCTTTATTCAAAATTGCCAAAACTTGTAAACACCTACGATGTCTTTCAGTAGATGAATGTATAAATAAGTATGGTTCAGCACTAAAAGGAAATGAGTCATGAAAAAACAAAGTTTTGAATGGATTCTACTAAGTGAAAGAAGCCAATCTGAAATGGCTGCATACTGTATGATTCCAAACATATGGCAATCTGGAAAAGGCAAAACCACAGGGATGTAAAAAGATCAGTGGATGCCAGGAATTAGGATGAGGGAGGAAAGGATGAATAGGTGGAGCATAGAGGACTTTTTACGTGGTGAAATTATTCTGCATTATACTATAATGGCGAATATATGTCATTACGCACTTAATCATAATCCATAGAATGTACGAGACTTACAGTTAACTCAATGCAAGCTTAGGATTTGGGGCAATTATGATGTCCCAGTGTAGCATTATTAATTGCAACAAATGTCCCACCGCTCTAGTCAGGGGATATTGATAGTGGGGGAGGCTGTCCTATGTGGGACAGAGGGGTAAAAGGAAACTCTGTACTTTCCACTCAATTTTGTTGTGAACTTAAAACTCCTCTAAGAAATAAAGTCTATTTTCTAAGAATGACTAAAGCCATTTCAGCCAGAAAAAATATCTTATCTGAATTAAATACACAGTAAGAGGTAGATCAGCATGCCAGGTGTCTGATAGACCAAACTCTGAGCAGTACCATATCATCACCGGAGATGTAACAATGTAGAGACAATAACTTTTGCTAGTATTTTGTAGAATGTAATACTTTACATACTAGGTTAAATCACATAACATTGGCAAAATCTGACATTTTTGACTAAGAAAAAACTGTTAATTTTATATGGTTCAATCTGATATCAGAAAGTTAACTCTGATTTGTGTTTTCTATAGGAGGGTGAGGCACCAATGTAATTTCTTAGCTTGGTGGTGAATAAAATGAGTCAAAAAAAGGGTAAGTCCAGTGGACTATTTGTGCTTTTCTGAGAGAGTTTTATTGTTGTCGTTGTTGTTGTTGTCTTTTCTTTTCTTTGATTACTGAGAAGTGTACAGAAAACTGAAGCCAAAAGTGAAATACTTAGAAAGCAAGAGAGAGGGAGAGTTTTAATAATGGTACCAAGAGTCCACCTGATTAACATTTAGGGTCTGTAATCAATAGGTATTCAAGAAATTAAGAGAGTATTTTTCTGAAGAGGCATCCATTTGTACACTAGTGTGACTAGATGTCTCAGTTGTGATCTATGCACAACCGAGATTATTAGAAAGGGTCTGGAAATCAGAGAGAACTCCAAATTTAATGGATGCCAAGAATGAGTCAGAGAGATATGAACTGAAAATCATGAAGGATTTTGTACTTCATTTAGGATGATAGGTCATTCTCTAGAGGCATTGGAGATTCATGGGAAAATGAGATCTGATTTACACTTTAGGAATAATTTTATCTGCTGTAAAATTAATTAGCTGGGCACATTAAAGAAGTCAATGACCATTGAGGTGAATGCAGTAGACCAGTCAAGAACCAATAGATGTGGAACCAAACAGTGGTAGTGAAAAATGGACAGTGAAGGAAATTTTGAAAACATTTAATATAGAGTATTAGAGAAAAAAAAAAAAAAAACAGTTACAATTAACAGATTAAGAAAACCTCACTGGAGAGTTTAAATGCAGGGGATAGGATTAAAGAGGAAACAAGACTTTAAAGTTTTGTGTAGGGATAGTGAGGGAATGTTGTTGTCATTCTTTGAGGAAAAGAAACAAAGAATCAAAGAAGCCCATTTTCAAATAACAACCTCTTTATTAAAGGAACAAATTGTGTTAGGAAGGGTATGATGTTCAGGGTATTGAAAGATAAATATGAGTTTGCAAAAAGGAACAAAATAATAAAGTAAGAAATATATACACTCGGGCGCCTGGGTGGCTCAGTTGGTTAAGCGACTGCCTTCGGCTCGGGTCATGATCCTGGAGTCCCTGGATCGAGTCCCGCATCGGGCTCCCTGCTCGGCAGGGAGTCTGCTTCTCCCTCTGACCCTCCTCCCTCTCATGTGCTCTCTCTCATTCTCTCTCTCTCAAATAAATAAATAAAATCTTAAAAAAAAAAAGAAATATATACACTCTATCTCTCACTTAACATTCCGTGAAATGAACCAAAAAAGTATTTCACAAGTAAGAATAAACCTATGATGTCTAACAAAACAATGAAAAGCGATGCCACTTTACAGAAATACTGAGGGGAACCCCAACGTTTAGAAAGTATACATGTTCACATCTCAAACCTGAAGAAACCACTTCCCGGAATAAGTACAGCAGATAATTACTGCAAAAGTAGGGGCAGCATCAGAGAGTGCCAAACTGACTCGATGCATGCAAGATGCAGCAATGAACTTAAGAAACATCGGTTGTCTAGGCGACTAATGGGGAAAATAGATTTGGTATGGAGAGACCATTTGAGTTTTTCCCATTTTGCTCAGAACTCACAGTAGTGGCACTTGATCGTGAGCTGGAGCAGTGTCATTCCTGAGAATGAGGAGATAGAGAAATGTTCTTAGAAGCTAATTATACCCTGAAGGGAGGGAACAGCTCATATCCAGAGGAAATGACCCTGGTACATACCTCTCAGTAGGAGCAGTACATTCTGTTCATCTTATGTAACACCTAGGAACAGACCACAGCAAAGTAGAACTGGAATAGGATTTCCAAATAATAATGTTATTATTAATAATTATATAATAAAATATATTAACAATTATATTATTATTATTAAATTAAGTTAGAGTCACCCAATATTGGGAAAAAAACTTTTACAGTGAGACTAAAGCAATGAATTAAAACAGTAGAATTAAACAATAAATATAGGAAATAGAAGATTTTAGGATAGATATCATAAAAAATCTTCAAAGATATGTCTTTGGATATTGCATATATAAAAAAGAATCAACTGGGGCCCCTGGGTGGCTCAGATGGTTGAGTGTCCAGCTCTTGATTTCGGCTCGGGTCATGATCTGAGGGTGGTGAGATGGAGCTCCCCCTCCAAGCTCCCCAGAGGTCTCTGAGCTTAGTGGGGAGTCTGCTTGGGAGTCTCCCTCTCTCTCTCTCCCTTTGCCCCTCCCCCTTCACTCATGCGCACTCTCTCTCTAAAACAAACCAATAAATCTTTAAAAAAATAAATAGGAATCAACCAATGAGTTGTAGATTACATTTTTACTTCAACATAATGTAAATTATCAATATGTATAGCATATTGTATTTAAAATACAGTTTAAAATAATTGTTTTCTTTTAATGTAGAAATTTGTAAATTCTTTTATCATGTATTTCCTTATAGTTTCCTAAAGCCTCTTTTTAGTTAGGAGCATACCTAAGTATTTTCAAAATAATGTTCATTGTGTAAGAAAAAGAAATGGAACTCTTTTGTAATACAATCAAGACATGCAACACGTTTTTTTGAATTTGAACTTTTATTTTCTTTTAAGTCTGCATATCTTTAGTTAACATGAATAAAGTCTTATAGTTCATGCCATAGATTTTTTAATGTGAAAATTGTCCAAAGTTATAAGAATGGAATTAAGTTTTATATTGGCACCTAAATTCTTTGTCGGTTGAGCATGTAAAGTGCACATTCCAACCTACATTTCTGAATGTGATTATATTAATTTCTCTCTTGCTAGGTGTAAGTTCCTTTGAGAGTAGGCACCATTTTTTATTTATGTTTTTTTCACAGAAACTGTGACTAGGACCTCCATATATATAGTAGACATTCCAACAATGTTTTGTGAATAGATGAAAAAATATATATTTAAAAACTTCTTTAAAATATTTTCTGCATGAACAATGCAGCATCTTCTACAAATGAGTCTTTAAGAGAGTAATTACGTTATTGTGCTAATTTGTTGCACAAAACCATTTTTTAAAGAAATAGTGTTATAATACAGTCAATTGTAAAGCCAGCTCCAGTTGAAAAATGTTCAGGAAGCAGGCTACTTCATCATTTTCAAAGAGAAAATAGCAGAAAATTACTTCTTTCTCACACTGTGCTGTTTCTTATCTCATTCTTTCTACATATGTGAAGATATCAAGAAAAGTTTTCCTTCTTTTTTTTTTTTTAATTACTAGGAGATTGTCTGACATCTAGTGGGCACTCACTAAATGTTTGTTGAATTATTACAAGAAAGAAAGTTGAAAATACAAGAGAAAAAGAAATGAGGGCAATGTTATTATGTAAAGTGTCTTAAAATGCCTTAAACTATAGGTGAGATAAGAAGAAGGGGTTGGCATCTGAGAAGCTCCCTGGAGGCACTCTGAGAATGTTCTAGAGGCTAATGCGAATCCAAATATGCACATTCATTTTAAGAATAGGATACATTTATAAAAGAAACATATATTTAGGATTGAGTAAAATAGCCTAATTATAACTTGTTATTTATCCACATAATTTAATAATTTAGTAATAAAGGAAATGTAAAGTTTTGATCCGAATAGGATATATTTTGTATTTCACAGACTATTATTGAGTTAGCAATTCTGTGTTTATTCAGAGGCTTAAAATTAAGAATACTTAACACTGCAAAGCAATCATTTAAAGAATAGGAGAACAAAGAAATAAACATTTCACCTAGAACAGACTAGGTCAAGTGTAACCAGGTTAATAAAGGTTCTAACATTAGAATATGCTGCATACTAAAAACATTCTTTTATCTAAAAACATATATTTTCTATGCTTCTTTAATGTGGATGGCTGTAAATAAACTTATCTGTGCATCTCTATTATTCACAATGGAATTATTTTTTAATGAAAGTTAGTGAGCGTTCTGTTTCTCTTTCTGGAATCTTATATGCCAATATTATTCAAATTTAAGGCCTTCATAAAAGAAAGTCCTAAGTATTTACCCAATGTGCTGCTCAAAGTTGCTGCTAATCCATTCATTTCTGGCCTAAAACCATATACAGGTGCAAAAGTGAATCAGAAAGTGGCTCCAGCTAAGAGGGGAGATCTTATGCTCAGTCATTGATGTGTTCACTGGCTATGCAAGCTGCCAAGTACAATTTCACTGGACACCTCTATGTGCCTCTGCAAGTCTCTGACCCGCTTCTGATGTGGTCCAAGGCTGCAAAGACAGACGGAATTTCAGGACCTTGAAAGTAAATATATAGATAGGAATATAAAGCAGAATATAAGTCACAATATATAAATATAAATATATAAATCCACACTTGCTCTTCCTTCCAAATACATTCATATGCATTATCATTTGAGCAGAGTATGTACTTCTAAAGTTGCTATTATTAACTAAATGTTAGCCATTAGAATTGGAATCAATTATTTGATTATAAAATTTTCAATTGTAGTACAATATTATATAACTATACCAAAATATTAGAGAGCCACCTCATTTTCCTGAATTAAAAAAATAAAATAAAGAAATACCTGGGTGAGATGCCTCCCCACAAAAAAATGAAAACACAAAAGACTAATTTGTTTGCCCATGAAAGGAAGTAAATGTGAAAGGAAGTAAAGCCTTTTCTAAAGCTGAATGTATTCAGTAATGCAATATATACTAATTCCTTTCCCCCTTTATTTATTTTTAGACTTAGTTCAAGTTATACCATAATAAACAGTTGTATGTATCAATTGTCTTTTTTTTTCTAGCACATCTAATCACATGAACATATAGGAATAAGAATGATATATAATTTGGGGTCAACACTGAGACAAACCAAACACAGAGAGATATGAATGAGTTCAAGCACAACATTTTACTTTACGGTTATAGTTCACTTTATAGGACAGTCAACCTATTATTTCATACTTAAGCCAGATATTTAAAAGGATCCATAAATCTGTCATAATATTTTAGAATCCTGACCAACCATATGCATACTTATATTAATAAAATCAAGAGATTAATCTTTATTTGTTCAAGAGTGGCTTGTTGCCCAGTGCTGGGGACCGAGCACTCTGTGAGCTGCTGAGTGTACAAAGCTGGGTCAGACATGGGTCCCCATCTGCCGGGGGTTGCTGGGGATTGTGACAGCATTGATAAAGCTGTGCCTATAGACACAAGGGAAAGATGACTAAGTGTGCCTGGAAACTCACAGAAGACTTCACAGGGAAGACACTAGTCTATCTAAAACTTGAAGGAGGAGTTGGTTGCCGTGTGTGGATAAATGTGGAAAGACATTTCACGCAGCAGGGATGATATTTGGAAAGGAAGAAGGCAAAGAACAATTATTTTTTTTCCATCCAAGTTTTTTACTCAGGGAGGTAACAGGTTGATCTTTGCAGGACTCAAACTTCTGTGATTCAAAACACACCATTTCTTCATCCTCCACAATCGCTCCTTTTCAGATTCTCTCTACCAGTCACCTAATCATTAAAAATGAACTATAAGAAACAATTTAATGCTCCCTCTGCTTTCTCATTCCCCTCATGTAGACAGAGCTGTCACATGGGTTCCCCCTTCTCCATATCTACTCCTATTAGGAGACGGGATGGCAGATGGGACACATTCTGAGTATGAAGTCAGACAGCCAGGGGCTCAGACACTGCCTCTCAGACATCTCACATATTATCAGTTAAGGGTACTAAACCTTGGTTTCATCAGCCTTACAGTGACAGTTAATTTAATGTGTCAACTTGATTAGGCTATGGTGTCCAGTTGTTTGGTCAAACACCAATCTGGCTATTGCTGTCAAGTTATGTATACTTTTTAGATGTAATTAACATTTACAACCAGTAGAATTGAATAAAGCAGATTATCCTCCCTAATGGGAGGGCCAAACAGTTAAGGCTTTAAGAGCAAAAACTGAGGTTTCTGGAAGGAGAAGGAATTCTGCCAGAAGACTGTAACATAGAAATTCTGTCTGCATCTCTAGCCTGCCACCTACCTTGCAGATTTCAGAGTTTCTAGCCCCCGCAATCATGGGAGCCAATTCCTTTTTTTTTTTTTTAAAGATTTTATTTATTTATTTGAGAGAGAGAGAATGAGAGAGAGCACATGAGAGGGGGGAGGGTCAGAGGGAGAAGCAGACTCCCCGCCGAGCAGGGAGCCCGATACGGGACTCGATCCCAGGACTCCAGGATCATGACCTGAGCCGAAGGGAGTCGCTTAACCAACTGAGCCACCCAGGCGCCCCATGGGAGCCAATTCCTTAATATAAATCTCTCTCTACGTCTTTGCTTCCCTCTCTCTGTCTCTTTCTTCTGTTTGTCTCTCTTTTTATCTGTCTCTCTGTATCTCTGAGTGTGTAAAATACTGGTCTGTTTCCCTGTACAAGGCACTACATGATTTGATATAATGTTTTTGTTGTTATTATCAATGTTATTCTGCTTTGTTCAGTAGACTGGGTGGTTGTAATACTCGATAAAGAGATTCCCTAGCTAGTAGTGTTTTTCTCTACTGATGAGTCCTCTACACAGCTGCTGGAATGATCTTCCTATGGAATAAAGCCCTAATAATAGTTGTAACAATAAGAATAGGAACCATATTGATAGTTGAAATCTGAGTAGAATTCAGCACTATGTTCACCACATAAATTTTATTATTTTATTTAAACCTGAAAAACCTATAAATGGCATATATATATACGTATATATACATATATATATATATATATATATATATATATATATATATATACTCACCCACATATTTCCAATATGAAAACCAAGACATAGCTGTCAAGTAATTTGTCCAAGGTGAAGCAGTTGTCATGGTGTAGAAGGAGGATTCAAGACAAGTTCTGCCTTTTCCATTGCCCACAATTCAACCATACTTCAATGTCCCTTTCAAATTTAACATTTAAAAGTTGTTTTCTTGCTAAGCCACCTGCCAGATACCCTTCACCTTCCTTTCCCCCAAATAATATTTTGCTCACTCTGCTTGAAAAATCCATGCACTTTAAGATATCTGTTTTTTTCGTGTGTGTGCCTTTTCCCTATATCCTACCTGGTACACTTGGCACACTGCTCCAGATACTGTAGGATTCTGATTAAAAGCAGCCTTCTCTGGGAAAGCTCCCCTGACCACCAATCTACCTGCAGACCAAGTGTGTCTTCCTCTTCCTCTGTGTTACCAAAGTAACACATACACACCTCTGTTAGAGTGTTTATTACATCCCACTTCGGCTATTTGTGTCTACTCCTTTAGAATATGTAATATATAAAGTCAAAACAAGGACATGCCGTATTTATTTTTCTATTCAATTACTTACCTGAGTATCTGACACACAAAATGCATAGTTGATAAATGAACGCATGACTGAAGTGAGTTTGGGAACAAATGGTGTAAAATTAAAAAAAAAAAAAAGTCTTGCTTTTTTAAATGCCAACAATGTAGTGATTAAAATAAAATTTTAATTGATTATTTTTTAGTATATAGGCTAGGAATGTTGATAATAAGAAAGAAGTAGGCTAGGCAAAGTGAAATAAAATGTTATTTATTAATTCAATTACATATGAAAGCCTTTATATTTTCCTGAATTCACAGATTTTGAAAAAAAAAAAGAAAAAAAAGCCCTATTTAATCACTTAAATTGGTTAGACATCCTAGAACTTTTAAAATCCACAGGATAGGGCGCCTGGGTGGCTCAGATGGTTAAGCGTCTGCCTTCGGCTCAGGTCATGATCCCAGGGTCCTGGGATCGAGTCCCATATCGGGCTCCCGGCTCAGCGGGGAGCCTGCTTCTCCCTCTGACCCTCTCCCCTCTCATGCTGTTTCTCTCTCGCTCGCTCCCTAAAAAAAAATAAATAAAATCTTTAAAATCCACAGGATAATTATATAAATTTCTACTTAGCTTTATATCTCTGACCCAAGAGTCAAAAGGAAGAAAAAGGAAATTTCTAACTTCAGGCAAAAATAAGCATCCTACTAGTTACTATGAGTCAATTATATTATATAAGCATGAAGTTCTGATAATAATGAACTACATTATGTATGCCTAATGATTCCAAAAATGGAAACAGATTTGCGTAAATACAAGGACTCCATAGCAGTTATATAAGAAAGTACAAACACAGGTTATCAAACAGAACATCAGCATGTGAAGTCCGACAGCTTCAGTTACTTCTTCATGTGATACAAATTAAAGAACTCTTACATGAAAAAAAAAACACAAGAATTTTTTAGTGTGAATATGCATAATGATTTGAGATTATTCAGGCAAATAAACTTCTAATTTCCTTTTAACTCCAAATGATTAGTCAAACATAAATGCATGGAACAACTAATAATAAAGGAAAGCTCTGTGAGGTGTTGTCAAGAGTATGATTTTTTTTTTTTTAAGTTTTAATTAAAAAAAAATCCCAGGTTCAGTCTCTGACCTTTTCCTTTAGTATTGTTAGGCTTAAGGGCATACCATGTCCTTAATATGCCTCAGTTTTCTCATCGGTAATATGAAGATGAGAATTATTTTCAGATCTTACAGAGCTGACATAAATGTCAAGTATATTAATTCCTATGAAAGTACTTTGACAGTAGTAAAATATAATATTTATATTGCTATTATTAACATTGCTCTTTCTGTTTCTATGATTTTTGACCAAAAGAAATGTGATATGATCCCAGAGTATAAAGCAAAGTATAAGGGAGGGGAAAATAAGGGAAAAAAGAACATTTCATGTATGTTTCTGGAAAAAGTATTTTTAAACTTGGACTTAGAAGTATTATCCATGCTTAAATTTTAGAACGGTATTGTGAAAAGTACACTTGTAGGAAAAAAAGCTTTGAAAGGAGAATAAGTCATAAATTTCTCAGATGCCTGATGTAGTCCAACCATCACTAAATGACTCTGCAGAAAGTTGAAGCTGAAACAATACATTTTAAAGGCATCTGATAAGGGAGTAAGACTTAGAGACGGAGTGCAAACCATTTGTTCTGGAGAAAGGTCAAGATCTGAATTCAAGCCTTCTTACCGACCTCAGGGACAAGAGATAGGATTGAGTTTGTTGTCTAAGATGATTCTGGAATAAAACTGAAGAATGAAGGTACTGAGAAACAGGTTTTGCTGACATTTTCCTTCAGACTCTTAAAGCACAGAACTGTTTTTTTGAAGGTGAATCATTGTGGTCTGAAAATATGCAGTGAATAATCTCAATCTTTTGGTATCAGTTGAGACCTGATTTGTGACCCAGTATGTGATCTATTCTGGAGAAAGTTCCATGTGCACTTGAGAAGAATGAGTATTCTGTTGTTTTAGGGTGGAATGTTCTGTATATATCTATGAAGTCCATCTGGTCCAATGTGTCATTCAAAGCTCTTGTTTCTTTGTTGATCTTCTGCTTAGGTGATCTGCCCATTGCTGTGAATGGAGTGGTGAAGTCTCCTACTATTAGTGTATTATTATCAGTATGTTTCTTTATTTTGGTTACTAGTTGGTTTATGTAATTGGCTGCTCCTAGGTTGGGGGCATAGATATTTACAATTGTTAGATTTTATTGTTGGATAGACCCTTTAAGTATGATATAGTGTCCTTCCTCATCTCTTATTATAGTCTTTGTTTTAAAATCTAATTCGTCAGGGTGCCTGGGTGGCTCAGTCGTTAAGCATCTGCCTTCGGCTCAGGTCATGATCCCAGGGTCCTGGGATGAAGCCCCACATCGGACTCCCTGTTTTGCGGGAGGCCTGCTTCTCCCTCTCCCTCTGCTTCTGTTCCCCCTCTCACTGTGTCTCTCTGTCAAATAAATAAAATCTTAAAAAGAAAAAAATAAAATCTCTCTAATATGAGGGTTGCTACCTCAGCTTTTTTTTTTTTTTTTTTTTTTTTTGAGGTCCATTGGCATGGTAAATGGTTCTCTATCCCCTCACTTTCAATCTGGAGGTATCTTTAGATTCAAAATGAGTCTCTTGTAGACAGCATATAGATGGGTCTTGCTTTTTTATCCAATCTGAAACCCTTTGTCTTTTGATGGGAAGATTCAGCCAGCCTGTTCACACTGAGAGTAACTATTGAAAGATATGAATTTAGTGTCATTGTATTGCCTGTAAAGTTTCTATAGATTGTCTTTGTTAATTTCTGATCTATATTAATCTTGGGGTCTTTCTTCTTTCTAGAATCCCTCTTAATATTTCTTGCAGGGCTGGCTTGGTGGTCACATATTCTTTCAGTTTCTGCCTGTTCTGGAAACTCTTTATCTCTCCATCCATCCTGAATGACAACCTTGCTGGATAAAGTATTCTTGGCTGTATGTTCTTCTCATTTAGTACCCTGAATATATCTTGCCTGCCCTTTCTGGCTTGCCAGGTCTCTGTGGATAAGTCTGATGTTATTCTGATGTTCCTCCTCCATATGTAAGAAATCTCTTCCCCCTAGCTGCTCTCAGGATAGCTTCCTTGGCTTTAAGATTTGTAAGCTTCATTATTATATTTTGGGGTGTTGATCTATTTTTACTGATTTGGGGAGGTGTCCTCTCTGCCTTGGGCATGCATGTTTGTTTCCTTCCCCAGAATAGGGAAGTTCTCAGCTATTATTTGCTCCAATATACCTTATAGTCTTCTCTCTCCACCCCCTCAGGGATCCCAATTACTCTGACATTGGAACATTTAATGGCACAATTGATCTCTCTAAGTCTATTTTCATGGGCTACTAGCTGCCTATCCCTATTTTCCTCAGTTTCCTTCCTTTCTATCAGCTTATCTTCTAGATCTTCTAGAGCACTGATTCACTCTTCTGCCTCATTTACCCTGGATGTTAGAGTATCCAGTTTAGACTGCATCTCATTCATAGCATTTTTAAGTTCAGCCTGATTAGATCTCATTTCGACTCTTAGAGATTCTATATTGGCACTAATGCTTTCTTCAAGCCCATTGACTTTGTGATTGATATCCTGAATTCTATCTCTAACATCTTGCTTACATCTATATCCATTAGTTCTGTGGCAGAGGACACTGTCTCTGGTTCTTTTCTTTGTTGAGAGTCCCTCCTCCTAGTCATTCTGTCGAGGGATGGTTGAGCAAATGAACAGAGTCCAAAATATCAACCACAACCAAAACAAAATGCACCCTAGAAAAATTCCAGAGTGGTCAGAGGCTACCATAGACATGCAACCAAAGCCAAGATGATCCAAAACAATTAAAAAACAGGAGGGGATTATAATCTCTTAAGGTGGACAAAGCAGGGCGATCTGCCTGTTCCTGATTAATTTTTGGTCTCTGTGTTAGAAGACACTATACTCCAAAATTGCAAAGAAATCATAAATTATATATATATATATATATATATATATATATATATATATATATATCAAGATAAAATTGAATAGAGTGAAAAACCGGCTAGTATGGGGCATAAATCTATAAAACGTAGATGTGAAAAAAAAAAAGTTAAAAAGCGACTTAAAAACACAAGTTGGAAAATAAGAATCTATTTGAAACGGGAGAAGGTAAAAAAAAAAAAAAAAAAAAAAAAAAGAATAAAAAAAGAACAAAAAAGAAATGCAAAATTTTAGCCTGAGGTATAAACAAGTCATGAGGGAATACCTGAAGCTCCCTATATTATTTTCCCCTGGTGCTGGAGTTTTATAGTCCTGTGAGAAATAAGCTTATCATTCATTTGTTCTTCCAGTCTGTCTGGGGGATGAGCCTGCTGCTCCACTTCTCAGGGGTTTTTGCGTGGTTGGAGTTGCCCCACCCCTTGTCAGGGGGATGGGCTTAATGTGAGCTGGTCATTTTGGCTTTCAGTGCCTCTTTAGAGGATCAGAGCAAATATGGCCCTGCGAGAGTCTCTGGCCCAGAGCCACAAGGTTGAGGTCCCCTTTCTTCAATAAACCCTCCGAGTCAAACTGTCTCCACCTCTGTGTGTATCAAACTCCACAGACTCGTGCTATTCATACCCACTGCAATCCCCCACCCTAGGGAAATTATGGGGACCTGTGAGCATCTCTGTGCTTTGTGACTTTGTAATTGCTATCGGTAGTGGGCTCATGCATGCACCCTTTTCTGTGGATCCCAGTTCATGGCTGGGTGCTGCCCCAGTGTCCTTTCATGGGCCACACTGTCCTGAGAGCTGTTGCACTGTCGTGGACACAAGCTATTTTATATCTCCCTTGGGATGTTAAACAGCCCACACCTTCTAGTATTTTCAGGGTGGTCAGGCAGAGAGTGGTCTCCCCACCAGCCTGGCTCATGGTTTATGGTGATTAGAGCTGAGAGTCCCTTCTGGGCTCACTTACCATAGCCAGTCTCCCCACTCCACTGCTTGGGCACACTATCAGTTCAGGCTCCCCTGTTTTTTCCGAGTCTCCTGGATTCCTGAGACCACAATGATCCACCTAGAATTCCGCCCTATTCATCCCCTGTGCCTTTTTCAGAAAGGGGTGTCTCTCACCAGAGCAGATTTCCAGGGGTCCCTGTTTTTTGCTCTGGTATTATACCACTTTCCAGTGGCTGGCTTATGGAGGCTCCCTCCCTCCTCCATTTATCTTCTAATATCTCCCCTGAGGGTTCAAGATTCCACACCTCCTACCTTGCAAAAAGCTGTTTTTCTGCTTTTAAGGTTATATTTGTAGTGGGTTTTTCATATATGGCCTTTATTATGTTAAAGCATGTTCCCCCTAAACCTACTTTGTTGAGGGTTTTTATCATGAATGGATATTGTACTTTGTCAAGTGCTTTTTCTGCATCTATTAAAATGATCATATAGTTCTTATCCCTTCTTTTATTAGTATGGTATATCTGGTTGATTGAATTGCAAATATTGAACCACTCTTGCAACCCAGGAATAAATCTTATTTGATCTTGGTGAATGATTCTCTTAATGTATTTTTGGATTCAGTTTGCTACTATTTTATTGAGAATTTTTGCATCTATGTTAATCAGTTATATTCTCCTATAGTTCTCTTTTTTAGTGGAGTCTTTATTTAATTTTGGTATTAGGGCAATGCTGGTCTCATAGAATGAATTTGGAAGTTTTCCTTCCTTTCCGATTTTTTGGAATAGTTTGAGAAGAATAAGTATTAACTCTTCTTTAATTGTTTGGTAAAATTTGCCTGTGAAGCCATCTGGCTGTGGACTTTTGTTTTTGGGAGATTTTTTTAATACTGATTCAATTTCTCTGCTGGTTATTGATCTGTTTAAGTTTTTTTTATTTCTTACTGTTTCAGTTTTGGTAGTTCATATGTTTCCAGGAATTTATCTATTTCTTCCAAGTTGTCCAATTTGTTGGCACATAGTTTTTCATAATATTTCCTTATAATTGTTTGTGTTTCTGTGGTCTTGGTTGTTATTTCTCCCCCTCTCATTTGTGATTTTATTTATTTGGGTCCTTTTTTCTTTCTTTCTTTCTTTCTTTCTTTCTTTCTTTCTTTCTTTCTTTCTTTCATTCATTCTTTCTTGCTAAGTCTGCTCAAGGTTTATCAATTAAAAAATGGGCAGAGGACATGAATAGACATTTTTCCAAAGAAGACATACATATGGCCAAGAGTCAAATGAAAAGATGCTCAACATCACTCATTGATAAGGAAAATCTGTGTCCTAAGATGGCCGACCGAGCCAGCGAGAGAGTCCCAGTCCTTGCCCTGGGGCTCTTCCAGGTTCTTCTCCCTGCTCTGCTTCACGCATGTGCCAAAAGTGCCAAGTATGCGAAAGTAGATGTGTATAAATTGCCCCTTTTGTTTGTGCTTGGGGCTCAGACCTTTAGAGACCACTCTCCTCTGAACCCACTGGCATTAAATAAACATCCTATCCTCCAAGGTCTCTGGGTGCCACTTGGTTCTTCTGTTGGGCAATCCAGTCCAGGCTCCCTAACATCATCATCAGGGAAATACAAATCAAAACTATGATGAGATATGACCTCACACCTGTCAGGATGGCTAAAATCAACAACACAAGAAACAACAAGTGTTGGCAAGCATGTGGAGAAATAGGAATCCTCCTGCACTCTTTGTGGGAATGCAAACCGGTGCAGCCACTCTGGAACACAGTATGGAGGTTCCTAAAAAAGTTAAAAATAGAACTACCCTATGATCCAGCAATTACACTGCTAGGTATTTACCCAAAGAATATATGCTAGGTATTTAGCCAAAGAGATACATGCACCCCAATGTTTATAGCAGCATTATCTACAAAAGTCAAATTATGGAAACATCTCAAATGTTCACCGACTAATGAATTAATGGATAAAGAATATGTGGTGTATATATATACTCAGCCATAAAAAAGTGAAATCTTGCCATTTGCAACTATGTGGGTGGAGTTAGAGAGTATTATGCTAAGAAAAATAAGTCAATCAGAGAGACAAATACCATATGATTTCACTCATATGTGGAATTTAAGAAATAAAACACAAATGAGTATAAGGGAAAAAAAAGAGAGAGGCAACCAGGAAACAGAGTCTTAACTATAGAGGACAAACTCATGATTTTCAGAGGGGAGGTCGGTGGGGTGATGGTGAAATAGGTGATGGGACTAAGTAATGCACTGGTGATGAGCACCGGGTGTTGTATGGAAGTTTTGAACCACTAAATTGTACACCTGAAACTAATATTACACTGTATGTTAACTAATTGGAATTTAAATAAATCTTTAAAAAATAAGGTCAAAAAATAGTTTGTACTAAATGTTAAAATAAATGAAGTACTATAAATTATTCATAAGAACCTATTAAGAAATACAAAGCAAATATTTTTTCTTTTTCTAATTGTATAGTCAATTTTAAAAAAAATAAGTAAGTGGAATATTGTTAATGAAATGTAACCTAGTGGTGGTGAGAAACTTGAACCAGAGGAACTTTCATATCAATTAGTCATGAGCTGCCTGAGAAGTCTTGCTTGATTGGAACAATGGATTTGTCTCACTTTAGGTCTGTACTGTTAGGTAATAGAAATTACTGTTTGAGATATTGTACATTGTGCCAATTCCAATACACTAAGAGCAAGTGGCTATAAATTTCAGGAAATCTATTCTCTGGCACCCTGGGGAAAAGTTACAATAAGGCTGATGAAGGTTAAACAGACCATATATTTTAGTTGAGGCTACAAATCTATAGTAAGCTCCAGCCAATAAAAACAGGTAATATCTCCAGTTGAAAAGAAAAGAAAAAATACCAAAGCCTCCTTAGGGTTATTGTAAAAGATAAAATCTTTTTAAAAAGTGAAGAAATCTTGACATAATAAGAATTTATTTTCTTTTGCATTTATTATATCTGGATCCCTTTTATTCTGTGTAAATTATTTAATGTTTATGTTTATCTACCTGTAACTGTGTTTTATTTTTTTAAGGAAAATAAAGACCCTTTGGAAAATGATTCAGCTTAGTGTTTCCTTGGTTTATATCATCTATACCAGTAGTTTGTGTGTAGTGGTCACAAAATATCTCAGTGGTGATAAATGGCATCTATTGAAAAAATATGATTACTAAATAAAAAGAAAGGTCAACAGATCAGAAGAAACCTCCTTTGAATATTCTGGCAAAGGAGAAGAAGCAAGAGCACTTACAAAAAAAAAAAAAAAAAAAAGGCACTGTAGAAAGAACCTGCTACAGAGAAGATACTGATTATCATTAAATTTTAATTAATGGGAACATGTAATGTTAAAGAGGGATTAGACTTCCTATTCTATTTGTTTCATATTTTTTATTCAGGATGTCACCTCAACTTCTGCTTTCTCTTAGTTGATTCTCAAATATTTTGATTTATGTTTGTTTTTGAAGGCCATCTCCCAAGGCATTTTTGCATGGCTTGTGATAGCTTTTGTTGCTAACTCTACTTTCAAGGATGTTTGTATAACAAAAAGCCTTGGATGATAGAAATCATGTCTCCCTTTGAGGGTAGAGGGCAGGTATGTTTCCTGACAAGTCTGGTAAAAATGATGTCTCCATCTGGGGCAAAGTTTGGTCAGGTTTGTTAGCAACCCCTTCATAAGACAGGGTTTTCTTAAGCTTGGAGTTCCTTAGCTGTTGCAAAAATCCACTGTATGGTCTTTGTACAATTGGGGCCACTTCCAGATTAACCCAGTAATCTTGGTTGGGGGGACAAGTGGAATCCAATGCAAATATAGAATCATACTGCCTAATGCTTAGTGAATAATACAGTTCTTTATTTGTGGCCCAAGAGACTCATGTCCTCTGTCAGAATCTGTGGAACTGTGGTAGATTAACTTCATAGTTCTCTACACTTGTAATGGTATATTCCTTTTGTGAGGAATGGCAAAAAAAGAACACAGGCAGAGTGTACTTATGGCCTGCAAACCCACTGCTAAAAAGCAGAAGTAATAGCCTCTTGAATGTGACAGGAAAAATGCTTATTTTATTTATTTATTTATTTATTTATTTATTTATTTATTTATTTATTTAAAGAATTTATTTATTTATTTGACAGAGAGAGAGATAGCGAGCGCAGGAACACAAGCCGGGGGAGTGGGAGAGGGAGAAGCAGGCTTCTCGCCGAGCAGGGAGCCTGATGTGGGACTCGATCCCAGGACCCTGGGATCATGACCTGAGCCGAAGGCAGACGCTTAACGACTGAGCACCCAGGCGTCCCGAAAAATGTTTATTTTAAATATTTCAAAAGTTTATGGTAAGAAGAGTTCTTGTTTTTAAATAAATAGTTATTTTGGATAAAATAGTTAAGCAAAATATCTACTTTTGATGGGGTAATGTTTCTCAGTGGCCAAAGATGAACAGACTATTTTTGTGATAAGGTGAGGAATGTTCTTTATAGAGGAGATCTACACTAAAAGTAAATAGTCATCATTTGCAGGGATTGCTATAGAACCTGCTGCTTCAGATAACATCTTAAAATCAAAATTTCCCACTTACTTCCCCCTTTTAAGCAAATGGGAAAAAATTCCCAGTGTTGGTCAAAACTACTGTTAAATTTTAGTCATTCACATCTCTGTTCCTAGCCACATTCATAATGAAGGTGAATGTTCAGATCATAAAAGCCTTCTGCCTGGCAGAAGCTCATGATCATTTAGTTGGATGTTAGCTTTAATTCCCCCTTTAGGTGCTGCACACAGTAAAAAACTCCAGCCACATCATATGGTCTCACTCATATGTGGAACATAAGAAATAGAGCGGACGACCACAGAGGAAGGCAGGGAAAACTGAATGGGAAGAAATCAGAGAGGGAGACAAACCATGAGAGACTCTGGACTCTGGGAAACAAATTGAGGGTTACAGAAGGGATGGGGGTGGGGGTATGGGGTAGCTGGGTGATGGGTATTAAGGAGGGCACGTGTTGTGATGAGCACTGGGTGTTATACACAATTGTTGAACACTACATCAAAACCTAATGATATACTATATGTTGGCTAACTGAACATAATGTAAAAATGGGAATGGGATAAAAAAAAAAATTCCATCCCCTCCATTTTTTCAGAACCTGATATTGAGTGATCATTCCTGTTGGCATGTTTTGGCTATTGTGAAAATTCCTCATGATGATTCTGTATCTAATAAACATTAGATAAACTAAAATATTTCATGAATGTTTCTGAGTATTACTTCTGTCTCATTTGCCTCCTTTTTTCCTGATTTACTATTTAAAAATACTGGGAACATTGTATATGAAAGGGTCATATGTGTAATTAAAAATATAGAAATTCTCTTGCGAAGTCTAAATTCACAGTTTATGATAAGCAGAAGCATATGTTTTGTTGTGTATTGTAGTCATGAGGACCCAGTGATTTTAATTTTTTTATGTATTACCTTGTCTTGTCTACTCTATGTGTAGCATGATTTGTATTGAATTGACCTAGAACACTATGTATGCATATTTCCTTATGATCATGGTCCCCCTTCTTGATTGTCTCTCATAATTAAACAATCAGATGATGGCCCTATAACTCATCTTCACACATTATCTGATTTCAGCCCATAATCAAAGAACTCTTCTATTCACCTAAATACAAATATATGAGGCAGTCATTTTTGTACAATGAAGCTAAGTGAAGATCTGTGACAGAATTTCTTACTCTTTTTAACTCATCTTGAGTATTTATATTTGTTTCTCAACCTTAAATATATTTCTTTCCTCTCCAACCAAAATGAGATAAATGTCAGACTTTGGATTTGATTTAAATTTACACCAACCTCTTTCATCTCAAATGCACACATCTCATCTGTGACTGCTTATCACTGAGATGACTGAAAGCAATTGCTTTAAGTGCCTAACTCAATTTATCTACATCCATCTGTAGAACTTCGGTGCCACACTCATATATATCACCATGCTCCATGCTTCTGTGATTCTCTCTATGGAGACTATAAGTCTCATGAGACGTGCACTTGGCACTTGTCTTGAATCGCTGTATTAACCTAACCCCACTGCCTTTCCCTTACAAGACTGAATGAAGAAATTATAGTCAAGTGTCAAAATTGAAGACTTAGGAAATATTGAGTATTTGTTATGTGAATGAAAGCTAATATGCATTTTGAAAGAAAAAATAACATTTGAGAAGTTTATTCCCTTAACTATTAAAATATTTTTCCTTGTCCACTAATCACCTTTCTTGTTCTTCAACCACAGCAGATCCAATATAATTTACACACTTAACTTTTATCTATGTAAATACAAGAGATGAGAATGAACAAAATAAATAATGATCAAAATCCTCTTAGAATAACATCAATTTTAATATGTGAAATTTAACTTTGAATATCAAAAATAGTTTTCACCTTAACAATATTAAAAATTAACATTACAGTAATCTGGGAGTGTTTTTGTCTAATGTAACCATGTCAAATTTAAACTTGTCAAATTTCTCTTTATACATAAAAATTTCATAATACTTTGGTCTACAGAATAATTATAGATTTTGATTCAAGCTAGAAATAAACAAAATGCGTTCTTTAAAACAAATGTTTATCTCTTTTCTCAATAAATTCCAGTACTCCTCTATGAAAAGTTTGCCTAATAGCTTAAAAAGACTACAAAATAATGTCATACTTATAGTTTGACTATAGTCCAACTTATTGTTGTTTTAACGAGAATTTGATTAGCTTAATAGACATTGCAGCAAACCAAATACTAGTTAATTTCAAAGTAGGAGAGTTCTTCCATAAGTTTTATCCTTTGAAATTACTTTTATATGACTGAATTGAGTGTAAACATATGTCACTAGATCTTCCAAGTAAGGTAGCATTTACTGTTACATTGAACTATTTCCAAACATGATCTAACACCAAACTATTATTAAGCCATATCCTGGTACATTTCTTAGTTAAATATAACAGTATATTTTACCGTCAAGGTAGCAGGTCCAGGACACATTGGCAGTGGCATGAGGGGAAGAGGGAAATCCAGTGACTCGACACCTGTGCAAGCTTAGGAGCAGTTCTGCCTTGTACTCCCGGGGAAAGTTGAGAAACCTCCCTCCAGCACCCCACTCCTTGAGCTCAGGAGAGGCCAATGTATGAGCCTTCAGTCCTAATTTGAGGATTAGGGTGGATCTGCAAGTGCCTGCCAGATATGGTTAGGGCAACTTCAGTTCACAAGCAGTGAACTTGCTTCTATACTCCTTTCTTCCAGCCATGCATTGTTTTCATCAGTAAAATTCACAGAAGTTATTCTCAGGTCACCTGTTTGGTTAAGACTCTGCTTCTTAATCTTAAATTAGTTGACCTGCAACAGCCCTAAAGAAAATGAGGTTCTGAGCAGAATCATGATTTAAGTAGAACTGTACCTTAGGAAGTAGTGTTTGTGATGGACTGAAGAGAATAAAGGAAGACTAGAGGAGTAAAAGAAACTATTTTAGGACTCCAGGTAAGAAAGGAAGAGGCATGTGAACACAAAAATTGATAGAAAAATGCAGAGGAAAGGATGCTTTGAGAGGACACTGACTTCTTTAGGGTTTGCCATGGAGTGAAAGAATCTACCAGATAGATACATTGATTTTAACTCAATATGTACATAATAACAATACTTCAAAATTATAAAGCATTAATTGATAGAACTAAAAAGAAAATTACCTGTTCCATATTAAGAACAGGAGACATTAATTCACTTTAACTTGTAGATCCAACAGACAAAAATAACCAATAATAACATAGATTTTTCACAACACAGCTAATATACTTGAGCTACATTTCAGATGTAAAACATCGTGCCCAACATCAACAGAAGGTACATTATTTTCATGTAAAAATGAAATAGCTTCCAAAATTGATCATATGATAGATTATTATACATTCGTTTTTGAGATTCAATATATTTTATTTTATTTTTTTTAAAGATTTTATTTATTTATTTGAGAGAGAGAGAATGAGAGAGAACACATGAGAGGGGATAGGGTCGGAGGGCAAAGCAGACTCCCTGCCGAGCAGGGAGCCCGATGCGGGACTTGATCCAGGGACTCCAGGATCATGACCTGAGCCGAAGGCAGTCGCTTAACCAACAGAGACACCCAGGCGCCCGAGATTCAATATATTTTAAAGATGTAAAATCACTTAGAAAATGCTCTCTAATCACTGTGGATTTAATAATTACTAGATATTTTCTGTTTGAAAATGAAGTTTTGGATCAAAGAAGAAATCACAAAGAAACTGAAAATAATTTGAACTGCCTGATCAGAAAGAAATGACAGGGGGTACAAGTAAAGTAGCATTTAACTAGGAGCTAAAAGCCATAAATGCATATATTAAAAAAAGAGAAAGACTAAAATCCAATGATTTAACATTCTTTTATAAAAGTAGAAAAAATAAATCAAACTCAAAGTAGAAATAATTAAAAATATAAATAAATAAATAACAACAACAAGACCTACAGTAGAGAAAAATCAAAACCAAAAATCCATTCTCTGAAAAGATTAAAAAACTTGATAAATCTCACATACGGCTGTCAGCTCAATCTACTAAAGCTGAGCCTTGTTTTTCAGCACTTCTAATTCTGGGCTTATATGCACCTCTGCAAATGTAAACATATGTTCACCAAAAGACTTGAACCTTAATGTTCATAGGAGCCTGTTCTTAATAGCTCCAAACTGGAAATTGACAAATGTCCATTAACTATAGAATAGATAAAAGGTAGTATATTTATATTATTTAATATCTTCCATAAATGAGAATACATAACATATAACTACACACAATAACTTGGATGGATCTTACCAATATGATGTTGAGCAAATAACCCAACCCAAAGGGATGCGTCATGAATTATTTTCTTTATCTGAAGTTGAAACACCACATAAAAGTGAACTCTATTGTTTAAGAAAAAATAGTGGTAAACCTCATTGAGCTAGAGATTGAGCCTGAGGAGAAAGTAAAAGGGGATTCCCTGGAAGACTGGTGAGTGCTGGTTATAATGGTAGGTTTCACTTTGTGAAACTTGGAGAAAAATAACATGTGCACTTCTCTGTAGACATTTTATCACTTAATACATTTACTAAAAATATAAATCAATCATATTTAGTGTAATATTTGTATATGTACTTCACTGTACACATATAGTATTCACATTCAGTTGAAACCCATAGTATTAAATTTTCTGAATACACCTGTTTTGTCTTTTGAAGTGCCTCCAGAATAAAAGCAAGCACAACATTTAAGAGTGACATAACATGAAGATCTTACTATGAAGTTCTTTAATATATAAGCATAACAAAGACACTTTTGTACTAAAACAAACCCAAATATGAAAGATTATTTGATGTAGATAAAATATTGGCAAAAAATGGGAGAAAAGACTAACACTTTTAAAGTAGTTTATTTCAAAAAGGCAGCACTTTTATGTTTGAAATCTTTATTCATCTCATAGTATTGATATGGACATATACCTTCAAGTAATGTTTATTAATTTTTTAATACTGCTGGATTTAACATGATAAAAATTAATTTAGTAAAATATTATTTGAGGGTATATATTTATACCATCACTGTGAGATAAATAAAAACTCCAAAAATAAAAAAAATGGTACTTCTTTAAAACAAGAGAGGCCACCACATGGCCCTTGACATGGAACTATCCCTTACAAGTCCAACCAGCCAGAAAAAAATTGCCCACAGGAACCATGAAAAAGCTGCTTCCTGAACTTGTATGGAGAAGTAAGCAGTATGCACTATGCAAGACATGAAAATGCACTGCTCAACTCTCATGTTGGAGGATCCTAAGTGACTTGCTGACCCTCTGTTTCCATAGCTATGCTTGGGCCATGTCCACATTTCCTGTAGACCACCAGGGCCAAAAATAGGAAGAGTATTAAGGTCAGTCTATTAGAAAGAGAAGCAGGGTAACTTTAATGGGCAACCTTGGCAGTGTCTGTGGCAGTTGAAACAAGGTGTCTATGGAGGTTAGATTTCTATCTTCCCTCAGATTGAGAGGGACATTATCTTCCTTCATGATTACATTTCAAAGAGATGGGCTCCAGGTCCTTGAGAAAGACAGGCTAGTTTCCCTTCTTACAGTTGCATTGTTAGTGTATAAGAAAGCAACTGATTTCTGTGCATTGATTTTGTATCCTGCCACATTACCGAATTGCTGTATGAGTTCTAATAATTTGGGGGTGGAGTCTTTTGGGTTTCCACATAAAGTATCATGTCATCTGCGAAAAGAGAGAGTTTGACTTCTTCTTTGTCAATTTGAATAGCTTTTATTTCTTTTTGTTGTCTGATAGCTGTTGCTAGGACTTCTAGTACTATGCTGAACAATAGTGGTGAGAGTGGGTATCATTGATGTGTTCCTGATCTTAAGGGAAAGGCTCTCAGCTTTTTCCCATTGAGGATGATATTCGCTGTGGGTTTTTCATAGATGGATTTTATGAACTTGAGGAATGTTCCCTCTATCCCTATACTCTGAAGAGTTTTAATCAGGAAAGATGCTGTATTTTGTCAAATGCTTTTTCTGCATCAAGAGAGGACCATATGGTTCTTCTCCCTCCTCTTATTAATCTGTTCTACTGATTGATTTGCGAATGTTGAACCAGCCTTGCATCCTGGGGATAAATCCCACTTGGTCGTAGTGGATGACCCTTTTAATGTATTGTTGGATCCTATTAGCTAGGCTTTTGTTGAGGATTTTGGAATCCATATTCATCAGGGATATTGGTCTAAAATTCTCTTTTTTGATGGGGTCTTTGCCTGGTTTGGGGGTTAAGGTAATGTTGGCCTCATAGAATGAGTCTGGAAGCTTTCCTTCTGTTTCTATTTTTTGAAGCAGCTTCAGTAGAAAAGGTATTATTTCTTCTCTGAATGTTTGGTAGAATTCCCCAAGGAATCCATCAGGTCCTGGACTCTTGTTTTTTGGGAGGTTTGAATAAACCTAACCAAAGAAGTAAAGGATCTATACCCTAGGAACTACAGAACACTCGCGAAAAAAATTGAAGAAGACACAAAAAGATGGAAAAACATTCCATGCTCATGGATCAGAAGAATAACATTGTTAAAATGTCTATGCTACCCAGAGCAATCTATACCTTTAATGACATCCCGATCAAAATTCCAATGACATTTTTCAATGTGCTGGAACAAACAATCCTGAGATTTGTATGGAATCAGAAAAGACCCTGAATTGCCAAGGAAATGTTGAAAAAGAAAAACAAAGCTGGGGGCATCATGTTGCCCGATTTCAAGCTGTATTACAAAGCCATGATCACCAAGACAGTATGGTACTGGCACAGAAACAGACGTATAGACCAATGGAACAGAATAGAGAACCCAGATATGGACTCTCAACTCTATGGTCAAATAATCTTTGACAAAGCAGGAAAAAATATGCAATGGAAAAAAGACAGTCTCTTCAATAAATGTTGCTGGGAAAATTGGACAGCCACATGCAGAAGAATGAAACTAGACCCTTCTCTAACACCATACCCAAAGATAAACTCAAAATGGATGAAAGACCTCAATGTGAGACAGGAATCCATCCAAATCCTAGAGGAGAACATAGGTAGTAACTTCTTTGACATCAGCCACAGCAACTTCTTTCAAGATACATCTCCAAAAGTTAGTGAAACAAAACCAAAAATGAACTTTTGGGACTTCATCAAGATAAAAAGCTTCTGCACAGCAAAGGAAACAGTCAACAAAACAAAGAGGCAACCCAGAGAATGGGAGAAGATATTTGCAAATGACACTACAGATAAAGGGCTGATATCCAAGATCTATAAAGATCTTCTCAAACTCAACACCCAAAAAACAAATAATGAAGTCAAAAAATGGGCAGAAGACATGAACAGACACTTCTCCAAAGAAGACATTCAAATAGCTAACAGACACATGAAAAAATGTTCAACATCATTAGCCATCAAGGATATACTGAGGGTTGCTGGAGTGGTGGGGGTGGGAGGGATGGGGTGGCTGGGTGATAGACATTGGGGAAGGTATGTGCTATGGTGAGTGCTGTGAATTGTGCAAGACTGTTGAATCACAGATCTGTACCTCTGAAACAAATAATGCAATATATTTAAAAAAAAGAAGAAGAAAAAGATAGCAGGAGGGGACGAATGAAGTGGGGGAAATCAGAGGGAGAGACGAATCATGAGAGATGATGGACTCTGAAAAACAAACTGAGGGTTCTAGAGGGGAGGGGGTGTGGGAGGATGGGTTACCCTGGTGATGGGTATTAAAGAGGGCACATACTGCATGGAGCACTGGGTGTTATACACAAAAAATGAATCATGGAACACTACATCAAAAACTAATGATGTAATGTACGGTGATTAACATAACAATAAAAAGGTAAAAAAAGGGAAATTCAAATCAAAACCACATTGAGATACCACCTTACACCAGTTAGAATGGCAAAAATGGACAGGGAAAGAAACAACAAATGTTGGAGAGGTTGTGGAGGAAGGGGAACCCTCTTACAATGTTGGTGGGAATGCAAATTGGTACAACCACTTTGGAAAACAGTGTGGAGGTTCCTCAAAAATTAAAAATGGAGCTACCCTATGACCCAGCAATTGCAGTCCTGGGTATTTACCCCAAAGACACAGATGTAGTGAAAAGAAGGGCCATATGTACCCCAATGTTCATAGCAACAATGTCTGCAATAGCCAAACTGTGAAAAGAGCCAAGATGCCCTTCAACAATCAAATGGATAAAGAAGATGTGGTCCATATATACAATGGAATATCACTCAGCCATCAGAAAGGATGAATACCCAAGTTCTACATCAACATGGAGGGGACTATAGGAGATTATGCTAAGTGAAATAAGTCAAACAGAGAAAGTCAATTATCATATGGTTTCACTTATTTGTGGAACATAAGGAATAGCATGGAGAACATTAGAAGGAAGGGAAAAATGAAGGGGTGGGGAAATTAGAGGGAGAGAGGAACCATGAGAGACTATGGACTCTGAGAAACAACCAGGTTTTAGAGGGGAGAAGGGTGAGGGGATGGGTTAGCCCGGTGATGGGTATTAAGGAGGGCTCGTACTGCTTAGAGCACTGGGTGTTATACGAAAACAATGGATCGTGGATCATCACATCAAAAAGTAATGATGTATTGTATGGTGACTACCATAACATAATAAAATATTAAAAAAAAAAAAAAGAAATAAAGAAAGACAGGCTAGGGTTGTAAAATTGCCAGGAGGTTATTAAAAAGATTTACATCTCAAAAGAGCAAACAAAGAAATTACACAGACATGTTTTCTAAAGAAAAGAGAGGGAAGGGACCTCTATTTTTAGGCCATTTGGGTTCTGTAAGGGCTTTGGTATTCTATAGGAAATGGGACCATGGCATGCACGTAATTGTGACAACAAAGGAGGGTCAGGGAACTAGAAACCAGTCTAAAATTTAGTCCAGCTGAGGGGAATGTCAAAGGCATCTTGTTTACCTCCTAGGACTTGTCTCCACTTCTGTTCCCTTCGTCATCTCTTTATGTATGTCCCATCTTGAATTCTTCTCAGTGGACCTAAACTATCACAGCACAGTATTACATTCATCTCTCTCATGAAATAAACTATGTAGCTTTCTTAAAATAATATCTGCCATGCACAATATGAGAGTATCAGAGAGCTTGCTGACACACAAATAGCTCATGTGAATAAAAAACTTGCTCTAGACTGACACAGTTAATGCTCTAAGGCTTGAGTTTGTTGAACACAGGGTACCAGATTTCAGTTCCCCTGGAGTCCCCAGATCATGGATCCCGTGGTTAGAACAAAAGTCATTAGCTTTGGCTCTTATAGTTATCTGTGTTGCCACTAGTCCACACTACTAACTGATCTTGTTGACTGCAGTGGTCTTATCTTCCAATTTCATTCTTCTTATCATCTGAATAAACACACACACATACACACGCACACACACACACACCTCACATGGGCACAAACATCCTCTTTAAAACAATCACTGTATGTATTCCTTTAAAGTTTTATTGGATTTAAACAAATGTGATTCTAAAGTAAATATTGTATTTACCATAAAGGATAGATGGTACACAAAACCGGATATATACTTTCTTGATTGTATATTACCATGTCAGTAATATAGGCATGAAAAATGATAATTTCTCACAATATTTATATCATTTTCTAGATTTTATTTTTAAGAACTTCATTTAACCTACTATGATATTAATAATGACTTACATTAACTGCTAAACCTTTAGTTAATCACTGGTATGCTTTCAGTTATTTGAATATATTGGGCATGAATAATTAATTTTTTCAGTTCTCATTTTAATATCTTTCATTATTGAGCCTGCAGAAATTCCCCACCTTCACCCATGACACACATACACACATGCATGTGCACACATACACACACACAGGAGTAAAGCCATTTCTACCATACTTTCTTTTCCCTTTCACTGTTTTATGTAGTGTTAGGGGAAACTTGAAGGAACTTAATTTATTTGGGACTTATGATATGCCTAGAAATCTCACATGTCATCTCAAATATGTCAACTCGGTTATTTTTCCTAATGATATTAACACACACTGTGTGGTTAGGATTACCATTCATATTTGTAAAGAGTTTAAAAGCTAAATCTGGGAAGAAAAAACTTGTTCAGGTTCTCCATTAGAAAGGAATTAAATTCAGGCCTGTCTGACTGCAAAGACCATGACTTTCCACTCTACGACCTATCTCCATTTTCATTATACTATTGAAGTCATCAACCAAGGAATGCATATAAACTTAGCAGTATATAGTAGAGTGACATGTTTAGATATTTTATTAGCATTAAAATAAGCTAATGGGTATTGCCATATTACTGAGATATATGTTGCATAGTCTTAATGGTTATTGCAATATTAATAAGATATGAAAGAGAATTTTTGTAGTGGTGATTGCAATTTTAAGAAGATATATGAGGAAGTTTATAGGCTACAAAAAATAAACATGCTGAAGGAAAGTACTGTCATAATGCATATTCCAAGAATAGCACTGCTTGAATGGTTATGGATTACAAAAGTAATTTCACTGGAAAGTTTTAATGTCTGTTAAGTGTAAATTTAAAATGATATAGAAAAGATACACATAAATGATCTTCTTGTCTTCAGTCTCTCCCTGTTTCAGTCCATCTACTAGAGCTGTCTTCTTCCTAAAATATAACTTTGCTTTTATTAAATCAGTTTTCCAAGTTACACCAGTTTCATTGCCATCAGCATTGACAGGAGAATAAAGGCCATTTCTGTAAACTGAGATAATAAGCCTCTCATGACCTGACTCTCACCTAAATTTCTCCTGTTCAACCCTACATTGTTTCTTTCTTGAACAAATTTTATTTACTTGCCGTGTATAAACCCTCATTATGTATCTCTTTTCCTAAGCTGTTGATGATAGCGTAAATTTAAAAAGTCCTTCTATGTACTTTTAGCCTTTTCAAATTATATGATTTAAAGTTTAGTCCAGCTGAGGGGAATGTCAAAGGCATCTTGTTTACCTCCCAGGACTTGTCTCCACTTCTGTTCCCTCTCTCATAGCTTATCCCTCCCTAGTTTATCTTTCCAATAAGCATATGTTAGAAATATTTTCTGAGTACTATTCGAAGTAGTATTTTTTCCAGCACAGTTTTTAATTGTGTATTGCTTAGGTATAGAAACAACTGATTCTTCTACAATAAATATATATGGACTCTTTGGTTATATTTTATGGTTTGCAGATTGTATCTGACATGCTGATGACATAATCTGCAAAGAAGTCAGCTTTGCTTATGTCTTTCTGATCCTCAGGTGTATCATTGGGTATACAGGCAGACGTCATTTCCTTGTGCTTAGAGATATTGCATTGTTCACAAATTGAAGGTCTGTGGCCACTCTGCATGCAGCAAGTCTATCGGTGCCATTTTCCCAACAGCATTTGCTCACTTCATGTCTGTAGCACATTTTGGTAACTCACAATATTCCAAAACTTTTCATTATTATTTAACTTGTTATGGTGATCTGTGATCAGTGATTACAACTCCCTGAAAGCTCAGATGATGGTTAGCATTTTTTTAGCAATAAAGTATTTTTAAATTAAGATATGTACATTTATTTATTTTTTTTAGACACAGTACCATTATACACTTAGTAGACTACAGTGAAGTGTAAGCGCAACCTCTACATCCACTGGGAAGCCAAAAAACTTCATTTGACTAACTTTATTGTGATCTTCACATTATTGAATTGGTCTGGAACTGAGCCACCTTATATGTGAGGTAAGCCTGTCTGTGAGCAAGGCTGGGAGGGCTTGTAAAGAGGCGTGGGCGCAGGTGATCGCATGGAGCTCGCTGCCTCCACCAAGATGCTCAGCACAGTAGCAAACACAAGTGATCAGAGAGGGCACCTGAAAAATGGTGCTGATTATTCTAAAAAGTGAAAAGCTTACAAATGTTTACTATTAACTGTGGCTGCTGCAAGGTTTGGTAGATTCTCCTATTATTAAGGTAATTAATTTCCCTTCTATTCCTAGTTAATAAGATATTTTAATTTAAATCCTGATTGAGTATCTTTAATGACATCTCTGCATATTTTGAAATGATCTTATATTTTTCTGGTGGTCTGTTAATGTGGTGATTTGCATCACTAGCTTATTTAGTGTTAACTTGTTCCTGCATTTCGGCAAATAAATAATAAGATCCTGTTTGCTTTTTAACTATTGCTAATTTACTTAAGGCCTCTGTATCAAAATTTGTAAGTGAGAGTAAACCATTATTTTTCATTCTCATTCCTGTTCTAGTCCAGTTTATTGATAGAAAAATAACACTCTTGATGCCTAATAAGGCTTTTTCAAGTAATTAAACAAGGAGATCATTAGCCTGAAGTGGCTGTAAAACATTGGTTGCCTACATAAGCAAATGAAACTTAAGCCAAAGTCAATACACTCAAATATGAGGAAATGAAACTTAAGAACAATTAATCACAGGGATGCCTGGGTGGCTCAGTCAGTTAAGCATCTGACTTCAGCTCAGGTCATGATCTCAGGATCCTGGGATCCATCCCCATGTGGAGCCTCAAGCTCAGATCCTCACTTAGTGGGAAGTCTGCTTCTCCCTCTGTTCCTCCCCCCACTCATGCACTCTCTGTCTCTCAAATAAATAAATAAAATCTTAAATAAATAAATAATAAATAAATAAGAACAACTAATCACAAACAGCCAGATAGGCTTTCCCAAATAAGGCAATTGCTGAAACAAGAGACGAACAAATTATATATACATGTATATATACAATATAAAACTATATATATGTATATATAATTTGCTTTGCTTCCACATCTTTGCCATAAAAGCTTTTCACTACCTTCTGTCCATGGAGTGCTCCTAACCAGTTTTGGTTTGGCTCTATCTCATTGTAATTGATGTTTGTTCAAATAAATTCTTGTAAATGTAATGTGCCTCAGTTTATCTTTTAACAGACTTTTGCTTTAAAGTTATTTTTTCTAATGATATTATAACAATGACAATTTTCCTTAGAATTTTCCTGCTATAATATTCTTAAAACACATCTACCTTGTATGTGGCAATTTAGACCATTTTTATTGTAATTTTCAATGTGTTAGGACTAATTTCCACCATTATAATTTGTGTGTTCCTTTACTCAGTCTTTTTATGCTTTTTTTTTTTTTTTTTTCTGATATCTTTGGCCTTTGGATGTTTCTTTATTTTTTCACCTCTCCATAGACTTGTTTAAAATTTATACATTGTTATTCTTTTCCTTAAAAGGCTACTTTTGAAATTTTATCATGTACCCTAGACTTGACAAAATTTATTTATTTATTTATTTATTTATTTGACTTAACAAGTTTTAAAAATAATATATACGATCTTAAAATAATCTGCTCTGGGGTAGCACAGATTTGGATATGATACAATTGGTAACTAATTTCTTTCCTCAGCAATCCCTAAGATACTATATTAATGTTTCAATAACTTACTCTACATATTGATATGCCAGGATCTAATTGCTTTAAAAACTTCTCATCACATTTAGTTCCCTGAAGTTTTACTGAGATACACTGACATTCAGATTTATCCTACTTAAAACTGCCTTTTGAATCTGAGAAGTCATTTCTTTCATAAAATTTTTCCTTTGCCATCTCTCCATTCCTTCTATTGCCTTCCAAGACAATTCCTACTAGGCATGCTAAATAGCCTCCTGGTTCATTATACTCCCTTTTATATTTTTCCTTCTTTCTGGCTATACTATAACGTGTATCGCAATTTTAGGTCTTTTTATTTTTTCAGCAGAGTTGAGTTTGCTGTTTAAAATTCAGTAAGCTTCAATGATTCAAACTTAATAACACTCTTAGAGATCCCATTTAAGTAATTTTAAAATCATCTTGTCTCTTTGGATATTTATATGTTTGAATTTCTTATATGTTTAATTTCTTTTTTTTTAAGATTTTATTTATTTGAGAGAGAATGAGAGAGAGAGCACATGAGAGGGGGGAGGGTCAGAGGGTGAAGCAGACTCCCTGCTGAGCAGGGAGCCCTATGTGGGACTCAATCCAGGGACTCCAGATTGTGACCTGAGCCGAAGGCAGCTGCTTAACCAACTGAGCCACCCAGGTGCCCATATGTTTAAATTAAATCAATTAAATGTTGTTACTTAAAATTATATTAAATACTTCTATAATCTTTGGTTCTTGAGAGTTTAATTATTTTACTAATATATCACTCATGATATATTTTCTTTTTTCCTTTGGCCTAGATATTAATACCTTGTCAATTTTATATAGGTACAGATTATTTCTTTAAAAATGTTATTTTTAAATCATTGTCTATGCAAGCACTTTGTTTTATACTATTATTTTTAATATTGATATAGTTAACTTTTAGATGTTGCTAATAAAAGCTCTTTTTTAGTTATAAACACATTTTTTCCAATACTTTTTGAGTTTTTCTATTTATGATTACCTCTCTAATTTCCATTAGTTTTTGTATATGCAAACTATAAACTTAAATTTAATTTTCTATATGCAGAAGGCATTATCCAACATCAATTTTTGAATACCTAACATTTACCTCACAGATTTGAAATGTCAAATTTATGATATAATAAATTTCCATATGGGGGAAAAAAGAAAGGGATAGCCAGCAAGAGCTGCTGGCTTTCTGCCAAAAATAGGGATGCTTCTTCAGAAGTGCAAGGAGAGAAAGAAGTATGTGGATCTGGAAAACTGACATAAAATTCTGTGTGAAAATCCTTTAAGAATAGAAGACATTTAAGAAAAAATGTCATCAGGATATAGTGTGTGTCTTTGGGGTATTATCAGAAAAAGGTAATAGTAGAAAATCTTTCTATGTACTGCAGTGCTTTGTTTAAATCTTGGACTGTTTTATTGCAAATGTCTCATTTGTAATCTACTTTGTATTTTCCTATATTAAAGAAATATTGCAGTGATAATATCAATAGATTCAGAAAAATATTTTGATAAATTAATTTTACATGTGTGATTTTAAAAAACACACTCAATATAAAGGAATAAAAGGGAATATTCTAAACCTATGATGCCTATATTACATGCACTTAAAACAATTATTAAAATCTGTGGAGTAACTAAAATGCATTTCTTTTAAACTTGGAGAAAGAATTTATAAAAGCATGTCTGTCATTACTGTTATCATTCAAGTTGAACCTTGCAAGTCTTTTTAAATACGAAATAACGCTGTGAGAAATTGTATGATATCTCTTAAGGTGAGAAAAAATTATTTTTTTTTATTATTTGCAGATTTTATCAGGCACATTTAAAAAATCTATCATCCCCAGTAAGTTATTTTATGGATATTGACAAACTGATTCCAAAGTTTATATGGAAAGGCAAAAGACCCAGAATAACAAATATAATATTGAAGGAGAAGAATGAAATAGGAGGACAGATGCTATCCAACTTCAAGACTTATTATAAAGCTAAAGTAATCAAGAGAGTATTTCACAGGTGAAGGAATAGACAAATAGATCAATGTAAAGGAATGCAGAGTCCAGAAATAGACCTCCACAAATATAGTCAACTGACTTTTGACAATGTAGCAAAGGCAATGCAATAGAACAAGATATTTTCTTAAACAAATCGTGCTGGAATAACTGGACATCCACATGCAAAGAAATGAATCTAGACAGAGCTTACATCCTCCACAAATTAACTCAAAATGGATCACAGACCAAAATGTAAACACAAAACTACAAAACCCTTAGAAGATAATAACATAGGAGAAAACTGGTATGACTTGGGTATGATGCCTTTTTGGATACAGTATCAAAGACACCACCCATGAAAGAAATGACTGATAAGCTGAACTATTACAATTGAAAACTTCTGCTCTGTGAAAGACAGTATCAAAAAAATGAGAAGACAAGACACAAAGTGGGAGAAATTATTTGTAAAGGACACATCTGATAAAGGACTATTATCCAAAATATCCAAAGAACTCTTAAACATCAACAATACGAAAACTGTGGTTAAAAAATAGGCTAAATATCAACAAACATCACGTAAAAGAAAATATACTGGTGGCAAATAAGTACATGAAAAGATGAATAAGTACACATATCATCAGGGAAATGCAAATTAGAACAACAAGGAAATCACTGCACACCTATTAGGATAGTCTAAATACAGAACACTGAGAACACCAAATTTGGTGATGAGGAGAAGCAACAGGAACTTCCATATTTTGCTTGTGGGAATGCAAATGGCATAGCCACTTTGGAAAACAGTTTGATGGTTTCTTGCAAAATTAAACAGACTTGTCAAAGAATTGAGCATTCATGATTCTTGATATGTACCCAAAAGAAGTGAAAATTTATGTCCATGCAAAAAGTTACACATGGATGTTATAGCAGCTTTATTCATAATAGCCCAAACTTGGAAGCAACCAATATGTCCTTCAGTAGGTGAATAAATAAGTAAATTGTAGTATTTCCAGACAATGAAATATTATTTATCACAAAAAAAAATGAGCTATCAAGTCATGGAACAACATGGATGGACTTTAAGTATATTACTTTTTTTTTTTTTTTTTAAGATTTTATTTATTTATTTGACAGAGAGAGACACAGTGAGAGAGGAAATACAAGCAGGGGGAGTCGGAGAGGGAGAAGCAGGCTTCCTGCTGAACAAGGAGCCCGATGCGGGGCTCGATCCCAGGACCTGGAATCATGACCTGAGCCGAAGGCAGACGCTTAACGACTGAGCCACCCAGGCACCCCAACTTCAAGTATATTACTAAGTGAAAGAATTCAATCTGAAAAGCCTATATATTGTATGCTTCTGACTATAAGACATTCTGGAAAAGGCAAAACTCTGAATATAATAAAATAATCCATGATTGCCAGAGTTGGAGGCAGAGAGGAATGATTAGGCAGAGGACATTTGGGGCAGTGAAAATACTCTGTGTGGTATTATAATAATGGGTATACATCCTTATACATTTACCTAAGCCCATAGAATGTACAACATCAACATTGAAGCCTAATGTTCTTAGGGTGATTATGATGTGTCAAAGTAGGTTTATCCTTGGTAAAAAAATTAACATTCTGTTACTGATGTTGCTGATGGGAAGGTTATACATGTGTGGGGGCGGAGGGTATTGGGAAATCTCTGTACCTTCCTCTCAATTTTGTTGTAAACTCAAAGTTCTCTTAAAAAATAATAATGTCTTAAAAAAATACATCAGAATCTGAAAATAAGAATTGATGAAAGTTCATCATAATTGTAAAATATAAGTCAGCTTGCAAAATTTAATTTTATGTAGAATAGCACTTTTTTATATAACCCAAAATGAAGATTGATATTATTAGAAACCAAAAAAAGTAAATTATTTAAGAATTAATACATAAAAAAGGCACAAGACAATAAGAAAACATGTCAGTAAGCAATGTAAAGAAGATTTGATTAAAAAATAGACAAACTAGCTCATGAGTTACACATTTTTTCATTGTAAAGTTTTAATTGCCCATCCTCCCAGTAACAGATAAATATATTTAAATTAAAAAATCCAATTATGTATCTTTAGCAACTCTACACATTTATATTTTTTTTAAAAAGTAGAAGTCCATTACAAATTAACTTCTTAAGAGCAAAGAAGTATATATAAAATGAAGGTCTTATTTTAATTCCAGTATTGTTAATAGACAGTGTTATATCAGTTTCAGGTTTACAATATAGTGATTCAACATTCCCATACAACACCCAGTGCTCATCACACCAAGTGCACTCCTTAATCGCCATCACCTATTTCATTCATCCTCCACCCACCTCCCCTTTGGTAACCATCAGTTTGTTCTTTAGTTAAGAGTCTGTTTCTTGGCTTGTCTCTCTCTCTTTTTTTTCTTTGCTTATTTGTTTTATTTCTTATATTCCACATATGAGTGAATGCATGTGGTATTTGTCTTTCACTGACTGATTTATTTCACTTAGAATTATATTCTTTAGTTCTAGTAATGTTGTTGCAAATGGCAAGATTTCATTCCTTTTATGGCTGAATAATATTCCATTGAATATATATACCACTCCTTCTTTATCCATTCATTTACCAATGGACACTTAGGCTGCTTCCATAATATGGATATTGTAAATACTGCTGCAATAAACATACCGTACATGTATCCTTTTGAATTAGTGTTTTTGTATTCTCTGGATAAATACCCAATGGTGTGATTACTGGATCATAGAGTAGTTCTATTTTTAACTTTTTGAGGAAACTCCATACTGTTTTCTTCATTGGCTTCTCCAGTTTGCATTCCCATAAACACTGCAAGAGGGTTCCTTTTTCTCCACATCCTTGCCAACACTTGCTGTTTCTTTTGTTTTTAATTTTAGTCATTCTGACAGGTGTGAGGTGATATCTCCTTCTAGTTCTGATTTGCATTTCCCTGATGATAAGTGATGATGAGCATCTTTTCATGTGTCTGTTGACCATATGTCTGCCTTCTTTGGAGAAATGTCTGTTCATGTCTTTTGTGAACTTTTTAATTGAGTTATTATTAGTAGTATTTTTTTGGTGTTGAGTTGTATCAGTTTTTTATAGATTTTGGGTACTAACCACTTCTTGGGTATGTTATTTTAAAATAACTTATCCCATTAGGTAGGATCTCTTTTAGTTTTGTTGTTTTGTTTTTTTCCTTTGCTGTGCAGAAACTTTTTATTTTGATGTAGCCCTAATAATTTATTTTTGCTTTTATTTCCCTGTCTCAGGGAAATAAAACAGGTCCTCTGGCTTTGCAGCAGGACAACAGGATCCTAGGAGAGATTGAGTAGTTTCCTCTCATCCAGGGTGCAAAGTAATCTTATAATTTTAAAAGTGTAAAAGTCCATTACAAATCAATTTCTTAAGGGCAAAAAAGTAAAAATCAACATAGGTATAAAAGTATACTACAAAGCCATATTTTTTTAATTGTTCTGCCAAAAAAATCAGGAAAATAAAAGGCTAAAGAAATATACCAGAAAGTTCAGAAATATAAGTGCATAGGTAGATATATGACAAAGATGTTAACTGAAATATATAGAAAGGGGTGGAATTTTTAGTAGTTGGTTTAAAGCAATCTGACACATTACATGCAAGAAAATAAATGGCCTATACAGTTGGTAACTATAGTGTATTTTGGGGTATGAAAAGGAATTTGGAAACAACATAATTTTTTATTGCAGGACAATATCAGACAAACACTAAGGAATATAGTGAACAGGAAACTAGATGTCTATTCAGCAATGTAGATTGAACTCACAAACATGATGCATGAGAAAGATCAAGAAGTGAAAAATGTACATGGCAAAATATTCATGTAAATTAAGCACTACATACCCAGGATAAAAACTACAGCTAAAGGTATGTGCTCAAAGGCATATACTAAAGGACATTTAACGTTTTTTGAGGAGCACATCTACTGGAGTTAGGGAAATAACAGTGGGAATTAAGAATAAAGTGGAACGAAGGAGGAGGAAAAGATGGCAAAGGAGTAGGGGACCCTATTCCAACCGTTCCCCTGAATTGAGCTTCATATCCACCAGACCACTCTGAACACCCACAAAATCAGCCTGAGATGTAAGAAGATATATCTGGATCTCTACAAACAGAATATCTTAGGCAGTTGGTTTCAAGGTATCAAGTGGGGAGCTATGATTGCACAGGCAGATATTGGAAGATAAACAGAAAGGGGAGGGAGCTGAGGGGATCTTGAACCACTGGTGAGCAAAAGCCTCTCATGCTGGGGACCAGGCACAGCCTTGAAGACTTGTAGCGGCAGGGAAAAGACTTTAGGGCAGCCCCCCAGACTGAAACCTGGAGTGGCGGGGCTGCACCTATAAACTGGGTGTGGCTGGCAGTTTTAGAGGCACAAAGGGCAGAGACATGCCCCCATGCCCCACCTGAAGGTGAGGACTGGGAAAGCTGCTGAGGGTCACACAACCCAGGGCACTGCAGTTTATAGCAGCACAGACAGAAACAGAGATAGTGTGGCCTGGAGAGCTCAGTGAAGAACAGACTGTGATCTCTGCTCTGAGTCAGAGAGTTAGAAATGATCTCTTCTGCTCTGACTCTTGGAAGAGACATGGAAAGCCACCAGAGAACAAAAGCCCAAAAAAGCAGTTTTCACTGAGCCCATTCCCCCCCAACAGGGGGCAGGGCAACTCTGTCCAAACAGGGTTGCCTGAGTAACAGTACAGCAGGCCCCTTCCCCAAAGGCAGGCTGGGAGAACAAGAGGCTGACAACCCTATGGTCCCTATAAAACAGGTGCATCTTGCTTGTGTTGTGGTCAATAATTTGGGTTCTGTACATTCCCTCAACCACCCCTCAACAGAATGACTAGGAGGAGGAGCCCCCCAAATAGGAAAGACTCAGAGACTGTGATTTCTGCCACAGATTTACAAATGGATACAGATATAACCAAGTTGTCAGAAATGAACTTCAGGGTAACAATTATGAAGACAATAGCTAGAATGGAGAAATCGATTAATGGCAACATGGAGTCTCTAAGGGCAGAAATGAAAGCTGAACTGGCAAACTTAAAAATGCTATCAATGAAATACAATCTAATCTAGATATCTAACAGCTAGGGTAAGTGAGGCAGAAGAACGAATTAGTGATCTAGAAGACCAATTGATAGAAAAGAAGAAAAAAGAGGAGGCCAGGGAGAAACAACTCAAAATCCATGAAAACAGAATCGGAGAAATAAGTGACACCATGAAAGGTTCCAATGTCAGAATTATTGGGATCCCTGAGAGGGTGGAGAGAGAGAGAGGACTAGAAAATATATTTGAGCAAATCATAGCTGAGGACTTCCCTAATCTGGAAAATGAAACAAACATTCAGGTCCGAGAGGTAGAAAGGACCCCTCCCAAGATCAAGGAAAACAGGCCAGTGCCCTGGCATGTAATAGTAAAACTCACAAATCTTAGAATCAAGGAAACCATATTAAGGACAGTTAGGGGGAAGAGATTCCTTAGATACAGAGGGAGGAACATCAGAATAACGTCAGACCTATCCATAGAGACCAGGCAAGCCAGAAATGTCTGGCAAGACATATTCAGGGTATTAATAAGAGAACATGCAGCCAAGAATACTTTATCTGGCAAAACTGTCATTTAGAATGGATGGAGAGATGTAGAGCTTCCAAAACAAGCAGAAACTGAAAGAATATGTGACACTAAGCTAGCCCTGCAAGAAATATTAAGGGGGGCTCTATAAAAGGAGAAAGACCCCAAGAGTGATATAGAACAGAAATTTACAGAGACAATCTATAGAAACATGGACTTCACAGACAACATGATGAAAATAAATTCTTATCTTTCAATAATCACTCTCAGTGTGAACAGTCTAAATGATTCCATAAAACGGCACAGGGCTGCAGATTGGATAAGAGAGGACCCATCCATATGCTGTCTACAAGAGACTCATTTTGAACCTAAAGATACATCCAGACTGAAAGTGAAGGGATGGAGATCCATCTTCCATGACAAACGACATCAAAAGAATGCTGGGGTAGCAGGAAACGACAGATGTTGGTGGGGATGTGGAGAATGGGGAACCCTCCTACACTGTTGGTGGGAATGCAAGCTGGTGCAACCACTCTGGAAAGAAGTATGGAGGTTCCCCAAAAAGTTCAAAATAGGGCTACCATACGATCCAGAAATTTTACTACTGGGTATTTACCCCAAAGATACAAATATAGGGATCCAAAGGGGTACGTTCACCCCGATGTTTATAGCAGCAATGTCCACAATAGCCAAACTATAGAAAGAGCCAAGATGTCCCTCAACAGATGAATGGATAAAGAAGATGTGGTATATATATATATATATATATATACACAATGGAATATTATGCAGCCATCAAAAGGAATGAGATCTTGCCATTTGCAATGACGTGGATGGAACTGGAGGGTATTATGCTGAGTGAAATAAGTCAATCAGAGAAAGACATGTATCATATGACCTCACTGATATGAGGAATTCTTAATCTCAAGAAACAAACTGAGAGTTGCTGGAGTGGAGGGGGTGGAAGGGATGGGGTGGCTGGGTGATAGACATCGGGGAGGGTATGTTCTATGGTGAGTTCTGTGAATTGTGCAAGACTGTTGAATCTCAGATCTGTACCTCTGAAACAAATAATGCAATATATGTTAAGGAAAAAAAAAAAAAGGTAGCAGGAGGGGAAGAATGAAAGGGAGGGAATCGGAGGGGGAGATGAACCATGAGAGATGATGGACTCTGAAAAACAAACTGAGGGTTCTAGTGGGGAGGGGCATGGGAGGATGGGTTAGCCAGGTGATAGGTATTAAAAAGGGCATATTCTGCATGGAGCACTGGGTGTTATGAACAAACAAGGAATCATGGAACACTACATCAAAAACTAATGATGTAATGTGTGGTGGTTAACATAACAATAAAAAACTTAAAAAAAAAGAAAGCTGATGTAGCAATTCTTATATCAGACAAATTAGATTTTAAGCTAAAGACTGTAGTTAGAGACACAGAAGAACACTATATCATTCTTAAAGGGTTTACCCCCCAAGAAGATCTATCAGTTGTAAATATCTACACCCCCAACGTGGGAGCAGCCATCTTCATAAGCCAACTGTTAACCAAAATCGTCATATTGATAATAATATGTTAATTGTAGGAGACCTCAATACTCCACTCTCATCAATGGACAGAAAATCAACAAAGAAACAAGAGCTTTGAATGACACACTGGACCAGATGGACTTCATAGATATATACAGAACATTCCACCCTAAAACAACAGAATACTCATTCTTCTCAAGCACACACAGAACTTTCTCCAGAATAGACCACATACTGGGTCACAAATCAGGTCTCAACTGATACAAAAAGATTGGGAGATTATTCCCTGCAAATTCTTAGACTGTAATGTTTTAAAACTGGAACTCAATCACAAGAAAAAATTTGGCAGAGATTCAAACACTTAGAAGCTAAAGACCACTCTGCTCAAGAATGTTTGGGTCAACCAGGAAATCAAAGAAGAACTTAAACAATTCATGGAAACCAATGAGAATGAAAACACATTGGTCCAAAACCTATGGGGTACTGAAAAGGCGGTCCTAAGGGGGAAATACATAGCCATCCAAGCCTCAATCAAAAAAATAGAAAAACCCTAAATTCACCACCTAACTCTATAGACCTTAAAGAACTAGAGAAAAGACAACAAATGATGCCTAAGCCATGCATTCGAAGAGAAATAATTAAGATTAGAGCAGAGATCAATGAATTAGAAGCCAGAAACACAATAGATCATATCAACAAAACTAGAAGCTGGTTCTTTGAAAGAATTAATAAGATCGATAAACCACAAGCCAGACTTATCCAAAAGAAAAGAGAAAAGGACCCAAATTAATAAAATTATGAATGAAAGGGGAGAGATCACGACTAACACCAAGGAAATAGAAACAATTATTAGAAATTATTATCAACAACTAAATGCCAATAAATTAAGAAACCTGGAAGAAATGGCTGTCTTCCTGGAAACCCATAAGGTACCAAGACTGAAACAGGAAGAAATTGACAACCTGAATAGGCCAATAACCAGTAACGAGATTGAAGCAGTGATCAAAAACCTCCCAAAAAACAAGAGTCCAGGGCCTGATGGATTCCTTGGGGAATTCTACCAAACATTCAAAGAAGAAATAATACCTATTCTACTGAAGCTGCTTCAAAAAGTAGAAACAGAAGGAAAGCTTCCAGACTCATTCTATGAGGTCAGCATTACCTTAACCCCCAAACCAGGCAAAGACCCCATCAAAAAGGAGAATTTCAGACCAATATCCCTGATGAATATGGATTCCAAAATTCTCAACAGAAACCTGGCTAATAGGATCCAATAATATATTAAAAGGATCATCCACCACGACCAAGTGGGATTTATCCCTGGGATGCAAGGGTGGTTCAACATTTTCAAATCAATCAATGTGAGAGAGCATATTAATAAGAGGCGAGAGAAGAACCATATGATCTTTTCAATTCATGCAGAAAAAAACATTTGACAAGATACAGCATTATTTCCTGATTAAAACTCTGAATTCAGAGTATAGGGATGTAGGGAACATTCTTCAAGTTCATAAAATCCATCTATGGAAAACCCACAGTGAATATCATTCTCAATGGGGAAAAGCTGAAGAGCCTTTCCCTTAAGACCAGGAACACGTCAAGGATGCCCACTCTTGCCACTTTTGTTCAACATAGTACTAGAAGTCCTAGCAACAGCAATCAGACAACAAAAATAAATAAAAAATATTCGAAATGGCAAAGAAGAAGTCAAACTCTCTCTCTTCGCAGATGACATGATACTTCATGTGGAAAGTCCAAAAGACTCCAGCCCCAAATTACTAGAACTCATACAGCAATTCAGTAATGTGGCAGGATACAAAATCAATGCACAGAAATCAGTTGCTTTCTTCTACACTAACAATGCAACTATAGAAAGAGAAATTAGAGAAACAATTCCATTTACAATAGCACCAAAAACCATAAGATAACTCAGAATAAATCTAACCAAAGAGGTAAAGGATCTATACTCTAGGAACTACAGAACACTCGTGAAAAAAATTGAAGAAGACACAAAAAGATGGAAAAACATCCCATGCTCATGGATCGGAAGAATAAACATTGTTAAAATGTCTATGCTACCCAGAACAATCTATACCTTCAATGCCATCCCGATCAAAATTCCAATGACATTTTTCAAAGTGCTGGAACAAACAATCCTAACATTTGTATGGAATCAGAAAAGACCCCGAATCGCCAAGGAGATGTTGAAAAAGAAAAACAAAGCTGGGGGCATCACATTGCCCAATATCAAGCTATATTACAAAGCCGTGATCACCAAGACAGTATGGTACTGACACAAAAACAGACATATAGACCAACGGAACAGAATAGACAGCCCAGATATGGACCCTCAACTCTATGGTCAAATAAACTTTGACAAAGCAGAAAAAAATATGCCATGGAAAAAAGATAGTGTCTTCAACAAATGTTGCTGGGAAAATTGGACCGCTATATACAGAAGAATGAAACTCAAACATTCTCTAACACCATACACACAGATAAACTCAAAATGGATGAAAGGCCTCTATGTGAGACAGGAATCCATCAAAATCCTAGAGAACATAGGCAGTAACCTCTTAGACATCGGCCACAGCAACTTCTTTCAAGATACATCTCCAAAGGCAAGTGAAACAAAAGGGAAAATGAACTTTTGGGATTTCATCAAGATAAAAAGCTTCTGCACAGCAAAGGAAACAGTCAATAAAACAAAGAGGCAACCTACAGAATGCAAGAAGATATTTGCAAATGACACTACAGATAAAGGGCTTGTATCCAAGATCTATAAAGAACTTCTCAAACTCAACACGAAAAAACAAATAATCAAGTCAAAAAATGGGCAGAAGACATGAACAGACACTTCTCCAAAGAAGACATACAAATGGCTAACAGACATATGAAAAAATGTTCATCATCATTAGCCATCAGGGAAATTCAAATCAAAACCACATTGAGATACCACCTTACACCAGTTAGAATGGCAATAATTGACAAGGCAAGAAACAACAAATGTTGGAGAGGTTGTGGAGAAAGGGGTACCCTCTTACAATGTTGGTGGGGATGCAAGTTGGTACAGCCACTTTGGAAAACAGTGTGGAGGTACCTCAGAAAATTAAAAATAGAACTACCCTATGACCCAGCAATTGCACTCCTGAGTATTTACCCCGAAGACACAGATGTAGTGAAAAGAAGGGGCATATGTACCCCAACGTTCATAGCAGCAATGTCTGCGATAGCCAAACTGTGGAAAGAGCCGAGATGCCCTTCAACAGATGAATGGATAAAGAAGATGTGGTCCATATATACAATGGAATATTTCTCAGCCATCAGAAAGGATGGATACCCAACTTTTACATCTACATGGGTGGGGCTGGAGGAGATTATGCTAAGTGAAATAAGTCAAGCAGAGAAAGTCAGTTATCATATGGTTTCACTTATTTGTGGAACATAAAGAATAGCATGGAGGACATTAGGAGAAGGAAGGGGAAGTCGGAGGGGGAGATGAACCATGAGAGATTATGGACTCTGAGAAACAAACTAAGGGTTTTAGAGGGAAGGGGGGTGGGGGGATAGGTTAGCATGGCGATGGGTATTAAGGAGGGCACACACTGCATTGAGCACTGAGTGTTATATGAAAACAGTGAATCATGGAACACTATGTCAAAAACTAATGATGTACTGTATGGTGACATAATAAAATAAAATTGAATTAAAAAATAATGATAATAATGTGCTGTAAAAAGAGCATACCTCTGGCATTTTAAATCAGAATATAAATTATTGAGTAAACTAATTAATATTATTTTGGTTTGGGGCTCTAGCTTCTGTTTCATCTATATTTGGTTTATTTCCACATTAATAACACATTCTTGAACTACTTTTATTCATTTTAAATGTTACCTTCCAGAGTTCTTACTCCCTCACTTTATTCATCATTTTCAAATCTTCTTGTGGAAAAGGTCATCAAGTCGAAGTTAATGCCCTAGCTCAGGTATGAGTCCTAATAACAGCTCCCCTTCAGTAGATACAGCTGATTGGATGCATAGAAAAAGTGGCCACCTTAGTACTTGGTGGGATGGAGTATTGCCAAGGATGCCAGATACACTTGAAATACAACGACTTGATTAATATCATAACAGCTTTTCTTGTATGTTGTAAACAATGCCCAAGGCAATTGACAAAGAAGTGTGGGTCATCCACTGGAGTTCACAAATGTTGAGGGATTATCAAATTGATTATATTGACTCCTCCCTCTAAGTGAAGTTCCTAAATATGCTTTGGTTTGTGTGGATCCTGAATCTGGCCTAACCCAAGTTTACCCTGCTGCTGCCCAAACGAGGCTACCACCATTAGGGGATTAGAAAAACTGTGCATCATGTACAGATACCCTCATTGAATAGACAGTGATTGGGCATCACATTTCAAAGGTCATGATATGCTAGTCTGGGGAAAAGAATATGACACTGAATAGATCTCCCATATAATCTACAAGCAGCAGGGTTGGTAGAAATAAAGAATGGGATATTTGCGCAGAGGATGAATTTACTAACAATAAAACCACATTGGCTGAGTGGACTAAAGTACTATACCAGGCTTTAATAAGTCTGAATAATCAACCAGCAGGGTCTGTTGCCTTATATGCCAGACTGATTCAAAGGGATGCATGTACCCCAATGTTTATAGCAGCATTATCAGCAATAGCCAGATTATGGAAAGAGCCCAAAAGTCCATGGACTGATGAACGGATAAGAAGTCTATATATATATAGGAGTATTAATCAACCATAAAAAAACAATGAAATCTTGCCATTAGCAATGATGTGGAAGGAGCTAGAGAGTATTATGCTAGGTGAAATAAATCAGTCAGAGAAAGACAAATACCATATACACTTACTCATGTGGAATTCAAGAAACAAAACAAATGAACATGGGGAGAAAAAAGAGAGAAGTAAACCATAAAACAAACTCTTAACTATAGAGAACAAACTGAGGGTTACTGGCAGGGAGGTGGGTCGGGGGATGGGTTAAATGGATGATGGGTATTAAGGAGGGCACTTGTGTTGGGCACTGGGTGTTGTATGTAAGTGATGAGTCACTAAATTCTACACCTGGAACTAATATTACACTGTGTGTTATCTAACTGGAATCTAAATAAAAACTTGGAACTACAAAAAAAAAAAAAAAGAAAGAAAGAAATAGAAGTAGAAAAGGCTTTATCTACTAGAATTTGCAATGTGATGTCCCACCAGGATGGGTGAATTACTTTGCACCCTGGATGAGGGGAAACTACTCAATCTCTACTAGGATCCTGTTGTTCTGCTGCAAACCAGACTGTTGAAATGCACTATGCCTGAAATGAAACATGCATCATTGAAAGAAGAGAGGAAATGAGGGGCCTGGTCTAGTACATCTTGCTCCCAGTCCATCTCCTTATCCCTGACTGTGCCCCCATTCCTAGCCAACATGTATGGTATGAACAACCTGGTCAAGTTCCTAAAGCTGCCAATCTCCTCAAGACTAAGTGGCATGTTCTGTTTTCCACTGGTATGATCATTTGGCTGCCATCATTTTTTCCCCTCCATTTGTCTGGAAGATATTTTGGCACACAGAGAAGCCCTCACTAAGTTCATTCAACAAACCTTAAATGATAGTCAACAAACCTGTCCTTATTGACCGTTGGAATATCTCTAATGAAATAAAAGCTTTCCTCCAAAACAGGAATGTCTTGTACATTATTACAGCCTTGCAAGGAGGCATTTATGCCATTATCCATTTGTTCATAGCCGATGAGTCTGCTTATGTATCATCTTTAGTAAATCACATTTTATGTCATTTTACCCTGAGTGATTCAACCACCAGTCTAGAGCCTTAATAATTCAGTTTTTCAGATCATAAGGGTCTTGGTAGAAAAAAAAATGTTACTTATTTTGGGGATCATTATCTTGATCTGTGTATTCTCTTGCATGGACCTATATTGTTGCTGTGGTATCTGCCTCTAATGCAGCCAGATAGCTGCTAAATGAGCCATCTCCAAGATAATGAAACCACTTGCTGACCACTCAGGGTACACTGAAAGAGAAGGGGACTTAGAAGATTGTAAAAGCAGGTCTGAGGGGTAGAGTTTCAGAGAAGGTAATCAGGAGGATGTGATTGTCAGTCAATCCAATAGCTGGACACAGGTAATCGGAATTCCTCACCCTTTCCTATCCTTGCAATGTACATTTCATCTACCATTCCCAGACTCAGAGCTGTTTCAAGGTTGTAGTCTTGAGAGAGTAAGAAATTGTTGAAACTATTGGACTGAATATGTGATTGCACCCAGTGAAACCTCTATAATATACGTTTAGGATTCCAGCAGGTGGATGCAGAGATCTACTCATCTTTTGGCTGCCCAAGACAAGCTGTGTATGTGTTCTCTTGATTATTAAATCTTACAGAACCAACACTTCTAAAATAACACATTTTAGAATTTGCCTGAAATTTCTCTTTTTTTCTGAAAAACTGTTAAATTTTTGTATCTTTTAAAAAATAAATCATTTTGTTGTTGCTGTCATATAATTGCTTAATATACTTGATCTATATTTTCTGCTGCTCTATACCCTTAGCAGTCATGGGATAATCTCTATTTGATAATACCTAGTATTAATTCAGTGTATCCTATATATATGTAAATTGAGTTATCTACTATTTTACTTATTTTGAGCTGTCATTTTCCAGATCTCATGTTAGGGCTCTAAAATAAAATATTTCAAAAAGTTGTTAATTTTATTATTTGAATAAATGATAAAATATGTTTTTAACAGTCCACCTTGGCCAGATTTCTTAGTGTGGAGTCATCTTTGACTACTTTTACGATTATTTTATGGGTTTTTGTGATTCATATGTTCTGTGTTTCTGAAAGAAATATAGCAACTAATTTTTAGGGGACTTTAAGCCTTATTTTAATATTTACTGGAAGAAGTTTACTATTATTAATCTAGTTATACTCTTGTATGCCTTTTTTTCCTTGTATGCCTGTTTTTAAAATGTGTGCTTACACATATTTTTCTTGATAATGTTTACCCAAGTTTTATGCATTTTATTTAAAAATTTTACTATTGTTTTCAATTTTATACCTTAATACTTAGTAACTTCCTCCATTTTTTTAAAAAATTAATTTCCTGAAGAGAAAATTTTGTTGAAATAGATTAAGTTTTACATGTTTTCTGGCAAAACAGCTTTTATGGGTTTTTTTTTTTGGATATATTCTCTTTATAAAAGTGTGTCAGTGTTTTCACTTTTATTACTATGAGAAGATATATTTATACTTTAAAATTAGTTTTGATACTTTTTTTGTAGATGCACTGTCTTCAGGGAGCACAGTCTACAAGAAAGTGCATTTTGAAATTTGTTGGCCTTTCTTCTGTGACCTAGTGCATCATCAAATTTTCTGTGTGTTGTGTATCTTGAGAAAATCAGATATAGGTTTGTTGAGTGCAAATTTGTTTATATGAAATTTGTTTATATGAGTATTATGCTAAGTTTCCTCAAACCCTTTGCATTTTGCTTATGTTTTGACTCCTTTGTCTCTTAATCTCACAAATCAGCCCTTCTGAGACACCTGTATTAAAATTTCTCAGATGCATCTCAGCTGCATAATTATTTTAAGGTCTTTTAAAAATGAATGGCTCACAGGTAATTTTTGACATTTTTAGACTTCATGTTGAGGGTTTCACTTTTTAAAGTGATTTGATTAATTCATAATAATGATAAATTGATAGATATTATGTTTGGATTTGTCCTGCAATCTTATTTTTTATATTATTTTTTTATTATGTTATGTTAGTCACCATACAGTACTTCACTAGTTTTTGATGTAGTGTTTCATGACTCATTGTTTGCGTAAAACACCCAGCGTTCATTGCAATATGTGCCCTCCTTAATACCTATCACGCAATCTTATTTTTTTTTATTTTAGGCTTGCTTTTCTTTTCACATATTCATCTGTTTTTACTTTTTAAAGTTTAAATTTTTGATATCTTGAAAATTTATTTTGATGAACGCTTACGTTAGTATTCAGATTTTTTCTTTAAATCATTTTCCGTGTGTAACAACAATATCAATTAAAATTTTTTTGTATTGTTTTTCAGTTTGTCCTTTTTTGTATACTAAATTTCCATCATATTTATATCTATTTTGTACCCTCTATTATATTCAATTAACCCTGCATTATTTATATATGAGTGTCAAACTTTTCTAATTATTACACCTTTAATCATTTGCTATTCATTTTTTCAGAATTTTCCCAGATATCCAATTATATTTATTATTTGTGTAATATTTATATTTTTTTCTAATTCAATTATCACTTTGTAGGTGCTTTAGCTGAGCTTAAATTTATAGATAAGAGAAATTTCTCTACTTATAATATTTAAAACATGAGTATTTCTACCCAAGAAAAAAAAATTTTTCATTCTTTGAAGTTTTATTTTGTATTTGTTATTTTAATTTTCAGTTTATTTTTATTATTTAACATAATCCTGTATTTATCTAGTTTGGCACTTCCTTTATTATTGTTATTATAAAGGTCAATTTTTTTCATTACATTCTTTTAAAAAATAATAGTTGGTATTGAGTGCTATTTAGTGTTTATTTTTATTTTTTTATTTTTTTAAAGATTTTATTTATTTATTTGAGAGAGAGAGAGAGAGAGCACATGAGGGGGGGGGGTCAGAGGGAGAAGCAGATTCCCCGCTGAGCGGGGAACCCAATGCGGGACTCGATCCCGGGACTCCAGGATCATGACCTGAGCCGAAGGCAGTCGCTTAACCAACTGAGCCACCCAGGCGCCCTAGTGTTTATTTTTAAAAATTACTATATTCCTTCAGTTTAGCTGTGTAACTTATTCTAAAAATTTCCTAAAGTTTGTGTGTAAGCTTGGATTATAAAATAGATCCAAGGCTGGTGATTTGTCAAATGAGTATGTTAAAGAAGAAAAAGCAGTAGAAAATATCAAAAAGGGGCACCTGAGTGGCACAGTCGGTTAAGCTTCTGACTGTTGGTTTTGGCCCAGGTCATGATCTCAGGGTCGTAAGATCGAGCCCCACATCAGGTTCCACAGTCAGCACAGAGTCTGCTTGAGATTCTCCCTCTCCCTCTGCCCCTCCTGCTGTGCTCTCTCTCTCTCTCTAAAATAAATAAATAAATCTAAAAAAGAAAATATTAAAAAGCAACAGGTTTTAATTATGAAATATAAGATTAAGTTTATACAGAAATGGAGGAAGCCAGAACATGAAGGTGGATTGGATCTCAAAAGAGGTAAAATCATTTATGTGAATGTATTTTATCTAGAAGAAAAAGAGGGAGTTAATATCTTTCTGGGAGACTCAGAGTGTAATATTAGGAGGGGGTAAGAAGGTTGAGTGAAGGTCAATAAGAAGATCGGGGTATTGGTTATTTAAGAATGTGGTTGATTCATCTTTGTGAACAATGAAGTTACCAAGCATGATGAAAGGGTTTGTGGGGAAGAAGAAGGTTGTCTCATGAAGTTTCTATTTGTTTTGCTGTATTATTCTGACAGGTTTTACTGACATCAAATTAAATCTTGTGGAAAAAAATCATGTTTCTGCATCTTTCTTTTCATTTACATTACATTTTCTATATTTCTCCTGACTAAAATAAAATCATCATCACCATCATTATCATAATTATATACTTGATATTCTTAATAGAAATACTCTACTCTAATGCTATCATGAGGCTTGAGTATTCTAATCCCATTTTGTTATTTTTTAAGTTATTTTTAATAAGGAGAAAGATTTATACAGACTTATTATACAGATTTATTTCATAATGTGTTATTATGTCTAGGAAATGAATATTTTGTAAAGACATAATGGGATAGATAAAAGATTTAATTTTTTAAAAATGACACTACTTTTCACAGAAGTTCACCATATAAAATTATATATGTATTTAAATTTATATACATTTGTCTGTGTGACCTATGCATTATGTTTTCCTCCTTTACTCCAAAGTTGTCAGCTATATGTGACAACTATATTTTTATATGTGGTGTAATTACATGTTTACATATACACATTCAGAGACTCTTAAATGTACATAAACATGCATATGTATGCATCATTAACACAAAACCCACATTTCTTAATCTGTTTTGGCAACTGAAGTCAATCCTCAAGATAAGCAAAATGGCAGGTCAACTATGAAACAGCCTAACATAGTAACATAATTCACCAAATTGATTGCTGGTCAATTAAAAAAGTCATTGCTTTAAGCACTTTGTTTCACTAAATTATCACTAAGTTGTCCAATGTGTTTATTTCAATTTGTTCATTTGAACACTGTTAAGTAGATGTTTTCTAAAATTCAGGAAAATTGGAAACCAAGATCTAATTACCATTATGACAAAATGAAAGACATTAGTTTTATAATTGGCGAAATTTCTTTTGCACTGTACTAAAATAAAGCTCCATGTTACAGATTGTGAACTTGGCCATTTGAAAATTATTGAAAAATAATACAAACATCAATAAGCCAAATGCAAAAATGCCAAATCATATCAAAAAGCAAATACTGTATACATGTAAGTGAAATATTTTAGAGTGTTGCTAGCATATTTAATTTCAAATGTTTCTGGTTCATGTATAAAATTAAGAAAGTAAAATACCTACAGTATCTAAATATAAAGCACATCTTTGATAATTCACAGGAAACATTTTCCCATATTTTCCTTTAAAGTAATAACACAAAATGAAGATAAAGCATCATTGAGAACTGAATAAGGATATACAACATTTTCCTTCTCCCCTACACTGCATCTGTGTATCCCACACTGCTCTCAAATAAGAAATTCAGAAATTCAAGAACTGTCCCCTGATTTTGGCTCAGAAACAGGCTGTCAGGATGAAAGAAGATTCAGGCTTTAGCAAGATAGGCACTGTACTTGAAGATTAGCCATGAGCTTCAGATACATGCCAATAGCAGCAGCTGGGCTTTTAAAGTCTCACGTGCTCATTTCATTTCTGTTCAGTGATTTGTCTAAAATGAGTGAGGAAGAATAAATGATAAGGAAAGGAATACACAAGTATCTTCATGTTGTTTTCACTGAATTGGAATCAACACATTTAATCATTTTTGTCATTCAAGGATCAGTAAATGTAAAAATGACCGTGAATATTTTGGACCACATCTCAGAAACGTTGTCAGACCACAAACTGCATAGATCATGTACTGTGTGGGTGTATGTATGTATGTATGTGTGCATGTATATGCATACATGTGTACATACACACATAAGTATATATCATAAGGAGTTACAAATAATTTGGAAAAGTAGAGATACTGTATTAAATGCATAATTTACAATCTCTCTTGAATATATACCAATATTATATAGTTTAATTATATGCACAGATACTGATAGGTAACTATAACTGGCTGTCAGGTGTGATTTTAATGCTAGATAGATAGATAGATAGATAGATGATAGATAGATAGATGATAGATACACACATACATATATATATGTTTTAAAGCACTGAGAAATTAGATGAATCCACTAAGGTTATCTCTTCATACCCCTTGCCTTATTCATCATAAGATTCTTCATCATTCACTCAGATGGTCAGCAGTAATGGCTTAGAGTACGTAAAGATCCATTTACTTTATGCAAGATGACAGTCATTATATTAAACTAAAAATTATGTGTCTTAGAGTACCATCGGGATGTTAAAGACATTAAAAACATTAAAGAGATTAAGAAATTTTTGTTTTTTTAGGAATGGGAAAATGATTAGAAATCTCTAGTTTGAGAAATAAAATTTATGTTTACATTGCAATGGACTGTGAGGTGAAGAAGAGTTTGCTTTGAGACGTATCTCCCAAGGATTTAAAACTTTGACATAAAAAATGGGAGATTGGAAGGAGCTTTTGACTTACTATTAATTAAGGTCATTCTAGCAATGAAAACTATCCAAAGAAGATAGAAGGGCTTGGGATGTAGAGCTCCACTGGTATTTAAGAATATGGCTGGGGACTATGCTGGAACTTCAAGTGGCATCTAAGTAGCACAACATGTTTAGAGGACAGTCTATTAAAAATATGTAACATGTCATTTCTAAAGTTGAACAGATTTATGAGAGTGAGAGTGCACTCAATTTTTAAAAATTACCCAAACTCATCTTTTTCCATCTCCCTTTCACTTAGTGAGGTTTGATATTGTACTTCCAAATGATATGGTTTAATTTGCCATAAAAATTACTCCTAATGGTAATGTGTTGTCTTAAGAAGCAGAAGATATGGAAATTCAAGAAGATATCTGAAGTGTTTTTAACAAATCTGTGAGTTGAATAAATTTTGAAATCATTAAAAATAAAGTGAGAAAAATTCCTCCTCTCACAGGATTTATCATAACGGGAACATCTGGCATTTGGAATACAGATATTAAAATAAAATTTATGCAATTTTACAATATGATTCACAATGTATAATTGATTTTTTTAGCAAATTTTTCAAATTAGTCATTCTTGGTTTGCTTTACGAATGTGTATTTTATATGACCAAACATTTTATATTACATTAAAAATACACTAATAAGTGAATTATATTGTGTGCTTTTAAAGAAAATTAAAAGTAACTTCATGGTATGAGGAAATTGTTTGGGGAAAACCAAAATAGGCATCATATTCAAAGGAGAAAAATATAATAAAACTCAAAATATGTATCCTATTCTAAGGACAGAAATGCAATATACAAAATATCCCCACCTGATAAAACCTTATTTCCTCTTTCTCAGATAAGCAGCTGAGTGGTTGTCATCGAAATCTGCTGTTTAAAAAACAAAATGCATAATTAGTGGTCATTAAGACACTAAGGTTATTTTCTGCATATGCCAGGCTCCTCCATGCCCCATACAGGGGAATTCTTGACAAATAGCAAGAACAGAAACGTTATATTTTGAGGGCCATGAAAGACTATGTTCCATCATAATTTAGAGTGGATTTACTTCAAAGTTCTTAATTACAGGTCACTTCCGTGATGTGACAGATGGTAGAATGGTAAAGTGGCCAAGAAGACACAAAGACAGGTGGCCGAGCTGCTGAGGGAATTTCTTCTAAGATAATGTTAGTCTGGGCATTTTGGTGACATTGAGACTCTGAGGGCAAGATCATGGGTGGAGTCAGGGCTGATCTTAAATCATTTAAGAATTGATAATTGCCTTAAGTGTGACAATCACCTGTTACTTATAACCTTGTAAAAACATGCTTAAAGTACTTTGAGTTATCTTTTGAAAACAAAAAAAAATATTCCTCATGGCCTTTAAAAGTTTATTTAGGAATAGACAACATAAATTTTATGTCTAGTGAACCAAAAATAAACACATAAAACAAAGTATTTGGAGAAATCAATTTGTATTAGCCAGGAAGTTTTTAAACACATCCACGAATACCAACATATTTTTAAATTTTATGTAGAAAAATATCTCACGATTTCTTTTAAATCCACCTCTGGGGGCACCTGGGTGGCTCAGTCGTTAACCATCTGCCTTTGGCTCAGGTCATGATCCCAGGGTTTTGGGATTGAGCCCCGCATCGGATTCCCTGATAGGCAGGATGCCTGCTTCTCCTTCTCCCACTCCCCCTGCTTGTGTTCCCTCTCGCTCTCTCTCTGTCAAATAAATAAATAAAATCTTTAAAAAATAAATAAATAAATCCACCTCTGGGGGTGTGATTATGCTCAGAAATGAAAAGAGGAAAATGCAGCCTAGGATGTCCTGCTATCCTTGCTCAGGAAGACCCAACTCCCCTCTGTGAACTGGCTACAGCTCATTTTAAAGGGCAAGAACTGGGTGAGAAGCTTCCAGGGTCAAAAGCAGTGCCAGCAACAGGAGCAAAAACACAACAAAACACTCCTGTTGGGATTATTCAATAAATATTTGTAAATATTTACATAAATTTCCAGTTTTTCTTACTTGCTGCAGTGGATTAAATAGAGTTACGTGTACTAAATGTGTCTAAAACTTTGAAAACAAACCATTGCCTGGCATAATTTAGGAACTTTGTAATGCTCCAAATTCCACTAAACACTTCAGCACAGCAGTACTGCATAAATGCAAACTAAGAGACTATATAGTGATTTTGTGTTTTAGAAATAAGGATCTAGACTCTTGGACATGTCCACTTTTATTTAAAACTGTGACTCTCCTTTCAAAGCAAGAAATACTATTACTTTTTAACAATAACAACAATAAAAACAAAATATGTTTATAAGTTCATAACAAAAGTACTCGAGAATGATTTGGCTATTGTATTACTAAAGGTGATGTGATTAGGCATAGAGGGGTAAGCAAATTACATGGACCAAATAAATAATTTTACAAGGATATTAAAAAAAATCTCCATTTTCTACTCCAGACATACATTAAATTAATTTTGAAACAAACAATGGCATTATTGTATTTTCATTTTTGAGTAATACTCACTTAAGAAAGACACTGGGGAAAACCTTTTCCTTTATTTAGGAAGAAATATTGCTATCCCTCAGAGTTAATTGCTAATACTTTTTTTTTTAAAGATTTTATTTATTTATTTGAGAGAGAGAGAGAGAGCACATGAGAGGGGAAGGGCCAGAGGGAGAAGCAGACTCCCCGCTGAGTGGGAAGCCCGATGCGGGACTCGATCCAGGGACTCCAGGATCATGACCTGAGCCAAAGGCAGTCACTTAACCATCTGAGCCACCCAGGCACCCAATTGCTAATACTTTCTATGTATGATATTTAAGGACTTAGTAAGGACCAATCAAAGGAAAAAAAAAAACACTACCTTGGCAAACTACAGTGTAATTGATCTTTTAAAATAAAATATAATTATAATTTATTTAACATTTGAATTTAAAATAATGCAAATTTCATTGAATGTATTAGAATATGGCTAACTTGAAACAGCATCCTAGTATTATTATCTTGGGAAAGCTCAAGAAGGTAATAGAGATTCATATATTAATTTTGCATGTATCCCACAGTTTCTAATTTTTTAAGATATTATAAAATTTCTAATAAATTAAACGTAATAATATAAATGCAGAACTTTTGAAAGAGAATCACTAATCACTTCTCAAAATTAAAATTTTAATAGATTATATTTCCTTATTAGTTTATTAATCTACCTAGAAAATCTCTATTACAGAAAAATGTCATATAAAGCCAGAGTAATAACAAACTAAATATAGTTGTTATTGTAACCTAAGAGAGACATTCAACTGGTCTGCAAAGGTTAAGATATATTGTTTATTTAAGGGTACTATATATTCTGATTGGCCTGTGCTTCGTCAATGGTTGTTAAATATTATAAATATCTCTGCTGAATTTGGATGTTACCATGAAATGGTAGCAGACTCTCCACCGAGCAGGGATCCCAACGTGGTTCTTGATCCCAGAACCCCAAGATCATGATCTGAGGTGAAGGGAGACACTTAACCGAGCCACCTAAGTGCCCCTTCATCTGTATTTTATGTTGAATTCCAGTGTGTAGGTTTCCATCTCCTGCTAGGTACCAGGTAAAATAGGTACCAGGACTGTGAATGGCTTTGTGCTGTAATGATCTAAGGGCACAATTCTCTTTACCACATGAGAATGTATACTTAAGCTAATACAAATTTATTCATAAAGGAATTCCATGTTTTATGTGATAGGAGCCACTGAGTTGTCCCAGGTCCATAAGGAGTCATGAGTAAAAATATGGTATTTTGAAGTTAGAACAGGAAAGCAGCACTTTCTTCTAGTTAGAGAGTTTTCTCTCTTCTACCCAGAGAAAATCTCCAGTGCAATAAAGATCACCGGGATTTTCTTCAAGAAGTAACTTACGCATATCCCAAAACTTGGGGAAATATTTAGTTGAGATACTGTAATTATAAGTCATCACCTATGGCAAAACAATTTAATTTGCAAAATTTTCAGAGTATTCATCCTCTTTACCCTTATAACAATTCAGTAATATCCCTGGGTGGCATAAATCGGTTGATTTCCCAGCAAAAATGTTTGGGGGCAAATATATCCACATTTCTTTGATAAACTGAGTTAGTTCATGTTGACTTTTTAAATAATAAGGAATATCAGGTATTATAGTCTGAATTGTATTCCCTCAAAAAAGATGTTGAAATCCTAATCCAAGAACCTCTCAAAATGTGATTGTATTTTGATATAGAGTTGTTAGGTGTAGTTGGCTAAAATGAGGTTATACTGGAATAAGGTTGGCCCTTAATCCAAGATGGCTAGTGTTTTATAAGAAGATGGTCATGTAAGAAAGAGAAACACTGGGAATATGTCCTGTGGTGATAAATGCAGAGATTGATGTTACGCACCTACAAAGCCAAAGAATAACAAAGATTGCTGGCAAACCACCAGAAGCTAGAAGAGGCAAAGAAGGAGTCCCTACAGATTTCAGAGGAAGCATGGCCCTGCCAATACCATAATTTCAGGCATCTAGCCTCCAAAACTGTGAGACAATACATTTATGTTTTTTAAGCCAGTCTTGTTTGTGGTACATTATTATAGCAGCCCTAGGAAACTGATATTTCTGGCTAAGAAAATGTTCACTTAATTAAAACCAATGTTAAGGTATTATCTTTTATGCTACTTATGTTAGAAAAATTGTTTTCTGTATTGGTCCTATTCCATAATAATAAAAGCACATAAGTGGAATATAAGATACATGTCTTCCTTTTTCTATGATGTTTGTATGTTAAATTAATCTTTAAAATGTCTGAATTTATGTTCTTACATGAAAAGATCACAGAAACAAAAACAAAGCACCCCTTCATTAAAATATTTCAAATTGTGACATGTCAAGAAGCCATTTCTCAAATTCTTAGACTGATGTGAAGAGCAGAACAATTAAATAGTTACATCTGAAATGGTCTACTTATAAAGTATTTCCATTAATAAAAACCAATAATAGTTCAATGTAGTTTATTCCTTGATTTTTCTATAAAATGGTCTATTACCAGGGCACCTGGGTGGCTCAGTCCTTAAACATCTGCCTTCGGCTCAGGTCATGATCCCTGGGTCCTGGGATCTGGCCCGGAAGTGAGCTCACTGCTCGGCGGGGAGCCTGGTTCTCCCTCTCCCCACCCCCTACTCATGCTATCTCTGACTATCTCTTTCTCTCAAATAAATAAAATCTTAAAAAAAAATCGCCTATTACCTATTAGGCCCTTATTAAATGTTTGTTGAATATATTACTTAATTAAAATATGAATGCAGGTAAAACAAAAAAACAACAAGCAGTAATGGAATTGTGTTCAATATCTGCTTGCTTTCATAAAATACAGAAAGAAAATAATTCAGATAGAGGCATTATCTGTTTTTTAGATAATAGAGCAGAGTTTGAAATGTAAAGAAGACCTTACTCTATTAATTTTGTTTGCCTCTAATTTTACCATTGTAGTTATTCGCTTGGAGGGGGAAACCTTGATCATCTTCAAATTATTCTAAGGGTGCTTGGCTGACTCAGTTAGTAGAGCATGCGACGATCTTGGGGTTATAAATTCAAGGCCCACATTGGGTGTAGAGATTATTTAAAAATAAAATCTTAAAAAATAAAAGAAAATGAAAATCCCCAAACACAGATTGTTCTAGTATTTTTATGTCAAGAATGCTCACGGTTAGAAGGAACCAAATACTAAGTCATTAATAGCATCATCCTTTGTTTGGAAATGAAAGGAAATTTACCTCTAGATTTGAGTCACAAGTGTGATCACAAAATAATTTGCCCACGAAGTGCTAAAGCAGTGCCTCACAGTGGAATGATCCTGTTAATTTGGGTTATCCATGGATGGAGCTCTGGAAAAGCTGCGTACATTTAGGTTCTTTTGCTAGCATATCAGTTGTTGGGTGTATAGGCTTGTAGACATTGAAAAATTTCCAATTTAGGGGTGCCTGGATGCCTCAGTCTCCAATTTAGGGGTGCCTGGGTGGCTCAGTCATTAAGGTCTGCCTTTGGCTCAGGTCATGATCCCAGGGTCTTGGGATCGAGCCCTGCATCGGGCTCCCTGCTCAGCGGGAAGCCTGCTTCTCCTTCTCCCACCCCCCCTGCCTGTGTTCCTGCTCTCCCTAACTCTCTCTCTGTCAAATAAATAAAATCTTTAAAAAAAAAGAAAGAAAGATTTCCAATTTAAAGTTAGGCAACTAAAATGATTTCAGGCAAGTTTTGAGGGAACTGTGATTGTTAGAACATATTGATCTTTATTTCATTAGGAAGTTTATCCAAAAAAATTTTTTTTTGCTAATCCAAAATTTTGAGAAATAAGCTTGCATATTTTATCAGCATTTTTCCAAGATAATTTCTCTGACATTCAAGGAAATTGATATGATTTATCTTTTTTTGCTTCAGTCAAAACCATATTTAGACCTGATAGGAGAGAAAAGAACCTAAAAGATTGGAGAGGATATATATGTATACAGTAATTGAAACTTCTAATAATTGAAACTCTTTACTATGATATACCACGAAAGAGTTAACTTTTATCACACTTTTAAATCCAGGAAACCCAATAAAATGAAAATATATTGGTCTTTATTTTTTTGAAGTGTCAATTAGATTAATCTGTCACCCTTGATGGAGTGCTATCACTAATGTGGGTGAAAGGTCTTCCATTGCGTGGCATAGAGTGCCATTTTGTGTTCCCAGTCTAAGACACACCCTTGAATGTCTCTCAAACTACAATTTTGATCTTTATTCTCCTTCTCATTATATTTAAACTTTAAGCTATTTTTTCACAGGGCGCCTGGATGGCTTAGTCAGTTAAGTGTCTGCCTTTGGCTCAGGTTCTGGGATCCGCACCCGGCTCTCTGCTCAGCGGGAGCCTGCTTCTCCCTCTCCCTCTGCCTGCCCCTCCCCCTGCTCCTGCTCTCTCTTTGTGTCAAATAAATAAATAAAATATTTAAAAAAAAGATATTTTTTCACAGTTTCTAACCAACCAAATTTTCTCCTACTTTTGAGTATATTTTATATTTTTATTATTTCTTAATATCATTTCATAAGTGTATTGGGTTTGACGCACAAAGAAGAGGTGATATGTTCTCAGCTCAGCATTTGAAACTAGTTGTCTTTTGAAAGGTTTAATTCCAACATTTGATAAAAGCCATAAACTTTGACTTCCTGGACTGGAATCAATACATATGTATTAAAACCAATTGTAAGCTACTCCCTGATCCCATCATTACAGAGGCATCCTGTCTCTAGTTCCATCTCTTGGTATTTCAAAACACTCTCCAAGTTGACCCAGTGGAGGTATGTTTCAAAGTACAAAATGATGTACTTGAATGTCATATAGCACTTAAAGTCCATGGATTTAATCTTGGGCCACAAAGAGAGAAGTTACTGATGACACAAGAGTTTATTCTTTTTATAGCTAATTGACTTAATTATTGACATAAATGCTTTTTGGATAATCATGACCTTTTATGCCCAATTTAAAGCAAATATATTTTGTACTTTTGAACCAACAAGACAAAATGATTTCTGCAGCTAATGAAATTAGATCAGTTGTACTAATATACACCTAACGCAGAGGATGTGCAACTGACCGAGTTTTAAGAAGGTGATTTGCTATCATGTGAAAATACATTTGTAGGTCAACTTTGAACAATAACTTATCCCCTCGGTTACTGGAATCTTACATTTTTACTCTTGAAGGCTCTTGACAAATTGGGAAGCAGAGAAGCACTTTGTGCTTAAACATTTTCGCATCTATTATCTTTCCTTCTGTGTGAGATTACTCAAGTTGTCAGGCACAGATAGAAACAGACTCTCTTTTATATAATTATTTCTATGGTCCTAAAAATAGCAGACCTCCCTGCTTGCCAGTATGTGAGGAGGCAACTACAGTTTTCTTTTAGAATCGTGGTGTCAAAATTTATATTAACTGAACTTTAGTTTCTTTTAAAGACATCTGATCTCTGTTTTGGGGAAATTAACAAAAACATTCTGGATGTGTAATTCATAAATCAGAAACTAAGCTGCTTCCAAAGGTTCCAAGATATGAATTGATACTGAGATTTGTTCCAACACCATGATGAACTTGGGTGGTTAGTAAGTAGTGTGGCCATATAATTTGTCATCTAAACCTGCACATTTTGGAGTGAATGAGGACATTATTAATTGTGCAGGAAAACAGTCATAACAGAAATGTCTTGGGCAAGGTAGAATGTATGGTCACCCAATTTGTGATTTCATGAATGCTGCCAGTAGCAAGAGAGCTCTGATGAGTTTTGTGTTCCAACAGACAGAGCCATAAAGTCTTGAAGAAATATACCTCAGATCAAGAATTGCAGGTCAAAGTTATTTTTCACAATTTGATCTTCCACAGGTACAGTTGTAGGAGCTATTCAATCCAGATTAATTTAGACAAAGTTGGTTGCTCAGAATATCTATAACCAAATGCTACTCCTTAATTTCTTCTTGGATCTATCTGATTTGATCCAATAGTATTAAAAAGTGTGTGTGCATATGTGTGTGCTCACACATGTATATGTCAGTTAGTAGATACCTAGATAATAATGTACAGAGATTATCTTGTTTTGAAGCTATTTGACTAATAAGAAAATAAAACCCCAGACCTGGCTCATCTTAATACTATGATCCACTAATTTAAGTAATGGACCTATATGGTAAACGCATTTAAAAATTGCTTCATAATCACTTCTCGGCCTTTTGGCTAAGATCAAGTGTAGTATCTGTTCTTATCAGTTTAATATCTGATACATCCTCTATCCAAGGACAATATATTAAATGGATTTTTGGAATTAGGAGATGGAATAGGAGCTTGCTCTGTCCACTCCATGCATCGACCTGGTATTGCAGTACTTCCAGGAATGGTGCACCCCCTCTGGGGCGAATAAAAAATTAAAAATAATAAAAAATAATAAAAAAATAAAAAAATAAAAATTTCTTCATAGATACTTCGTTATGGTGCCATAATAGTTGGGATGTTTTGATTGAAAATTAATATTGTTACAAATATTTTATTAAGTAATATAAAAATAAAAATGAATATCAATTTGTTAAACTTAATTTTATCATATTATTTATATTTAAGCAAATGACAAATAATGTGTTATGAATATTCTTTCCAGATGTTACACAAATGTACAAATTCTAGTCCATACTAAACATAAATTAGAGATGAATCTATCTTTTTTCACCCATTGCAAAATCTATTTTTTTTTAAAGCCTTACCTGAGAAATTGGTTAAAATTCTATGACATTTTGTATAGTCTACTCCTGAATTATGAAACCAGGAGTCTCACTTTTAGATATAATTGAAATTTAACATTGCTTTTAGTCTAAAGCAATTATAATTTAATAGGCTTGCTGTCTGGAGAAGAACCCACTGAAAACTATCTTTACCTTCTTTTATAGTGCAATAATTATCATTTCTGTTTAGAACATATTTTAATAAAGTGGAGGGCCAATCTAACAGTTACTGTTTTTATTTCATAATTGTATGTGTGCATTATAATATATATAATATGCACATGTTATTTATAATATTCTGTATGTTATAATTTTAAAAACTATATATGGAACATATTTATATTTATAGCTCAATATAGTTCATAGTTTTCTCAGTTGTCTCAGCCTATAACCGAGTAACGAAAATGCTTGAGATGAAATCAATTATTATCAGATGCAGATTAATCAACACCCAAAGTAAAATTTACTTTGCAAATTAAATGGGTATTTTGATGTACAAACTTGTGTTAAAGTTACTTAACCGAATTTTTAATTTTTTATCTTCATTATTTTAACAGGAAGTTCAACTTATGTATAATGCCTTCACAGGCGTAGGTGTTTTAAAATTTAATTATGCATTTTCCCTTTTTACAACCTGTATTATGACCTAATTAAGTTGGTTTAGAAAAGCTATAACCATTTAATAAATGCCGATGGTTTTCGTTTATCCTTTTCATAGGTAGGTTGATTAAAGAAATGAATATTTTTTTCTTTTTGTTTTCTTTCCTACAATGTGAAAAATGCATCCTGATACGAGGTGCAAAATTAGAATAAGATAGATTACAGGCTGAAATGGATTGTAAATCAACTTCTGTACTGTGAATATTTTATAGCAGACATTTGCAAACTAAAAAATCTGACATTTATATAGCAATGCATGCAAATTTTCCTCTTATATGTCATTTCCCTGAGATGAAAGTAATTTTAAAATGCAAGGTCAAAGAAATGATTACCCCTAACAAATAATAATAGAAGTTAAGGACAAATATCAGGAAGCAATTTGACATTTTCCTATTCTATGGAGCATTTAATACCTAATGTACACTGTCAGATAAGAGTAGGAATGGTGAGGTAGGAAATCCTTGTTGTAGTATGGAGATAACTTCAAGGTAGATAAATTGTTCCATTGATTTAATGGCTGTTATAGTTCCCTGGCGAAAAAACTGTTGGAGCTGTTCTTGTGGGACCAGAGTATCTCCTATATCTGATAAATGGTATGACCAGGACAACCTCAGTCTCAGCAGGAAAGACGCTGAACAAATTGTCAGCATGATTTACATACAAGTTGTCAACAGCATCTGGGTTGCTCTGTGAAAGAATGATGGGTAACAGATGTTCTGGGAAATGCTACCATCTGCCCTTTCTCAAAATACATCCCCGGTGAAACAATGCATTTGAATGCATGCCACAGAGATACCTTTCTTTTGAAGAACTTAACCATCCTCAATATTTCAATGTTACTTGTGGCCGTCACAAAAGCAAATGGTCAAGAGTGTAAATGCAATCAGGGTAAGTAAGTAGACAGGTCCTTGAAAGGTCTTTAAGTTTAGTCACATAGTTTGGAAAAATAATGGTTGTTGACTCTCTAGTGGGTATACCAGAAAATTTCCAGCAGGAGGCCAGGAACTCCTTTTGTGCATATCTATTAAGTGATGTCACACTAATATATTATTTAGTTAGTGGTTTGTTTAAATTCTGTAGTAATCCCATGTTATTTTAAAGCCATTTGCTTTACAATTACAGTAATAGAAATGTAAAAATAAAAATGTACAATTCAATAATTTGATGCCTGTGCTCACTTGTTCTAGAGATATAAATACGGCAATGTATCAATGTGCTGAAGGGTAAGTGTGCACTGGTTGATCAGTATTAGTAATAGTAACAGGTCAAAGCTCTCAAGAGTGAAAAATATTTAGCCACTTTCTCTTTGCCTTTTCTCCCCTGTAAGAATTATTTATTTAAGCAAAGAGTTTCTTCCCTCTGTTGAGATGGTGATAAGATTTGTGCTTGCTGGACCTGGAATCTTATATACAGTGAAAAACTCAAAATTTAATGATCTTTAAAAGATCTACCAAACAGTTTTATGTACTAAATTATTAATAAAATGTTTTTCTTCAATATACAATTATTACAAAAAAAACATTCATAAAATTTTCTTCCTTTTGTAGATTTATATTTCAAATTTTAATATATAAACTCCTTATGCATGTGATGATAATACATTTATTAAAAATGAAATAATAGAGGTTAAACTGACAGGCATTTAACAACATATATGACCATAGTGATACAGAGTTTGCTTACTTTATTATGCCTAATTAATGTAGAATTTTTTAAATGATAATCTTGAGGAATTTTATGAGCCAAATACCTTTCAAATGATAACTGATAATTTATGTATATTGTACATTTTATCACATTTAAATATATCTAATTTTTCCTTTAAGTTTGTTAAAGATGATAATTTTATGGCAACCAGAATATAAAATTAATGAAAGCAATTTAATCTTAATAGGCATTCAGAATAAGATGAAATATAGATATTTTGGGGTTGACTATGACTTGTGAGAATGCTAGGCTAGCCGAGGAATGAAATCATCTAACCTTGGATTACATAAAACCTTCATATGGCAGTCAAAGTTTTGATTTAAAAAAGAATTAAATGAACACACACACACACACACACTCAGAAAAACAATAGCCAGCCCATTTGTGGGAACATACATTTAAACCCCTAAAATCTAGCCCTAGCCTAGATTCAATGTTGGAATTCCAAAAAGTATATTTATCTTCTTAGCTTTTATCTTTTAATTTCATTGTATCTTCTTGTTGTAATCACCTTTGACAAAATCAGAGTAGGAATTACCAAAATGAATCATGGCAAATTAAAAGGAAGGGATGAGGTATGTGGTCCTCTTCTTTTAGCTAAGGCTTTCGGAAAATATAAAGCACCAGAAAATTACTGATTAATTTATGTTGTTGTAATTTCATCCAATTCAGTTCTGCAAACACTCATTGAGGAAGTAATGAGTAGTGTTGTGTGTTGTGGAGGACACGATAGGACAATGCAATTGTTGACAGGTGGTGGGGTAGTGAGACAAATCTTGTACAGAAATCCAGTGTGGGTGCCTGAAAAAGTACTATTAGATGAGCTAATGTGTCAATTAACTTAATAGTTTGTTTTTGTCTGTTTGTGTTTATCAGCAACATAGCTAAGAACATCATGACCATTTATCTATGAAAAACAAATAAGTGTAGCTAACTAGCCCATTTTTTCCTAGCCCTAAAACAAAAACAGACCTACTTATAAAGATAAAATATATCATGAAAACTATATGTATCCCTGTCAAAAAGACATATAAAGAAAGAATAAGGGCATAAGAGTCATTAAGTTCATAAATAAAAGACCAGATTCCATTATAACTCGTATCTTAATGATCCTTAAAAGATGATCAGCAGCAGCTCTGTGGTGTTAATAGCTTTTCAAGGAGGCTTGATTACACAGGACTAAGCATAGATATAAATGATTCTTCATAGTACACAATTATAGTCTATAGTAGAGGTTGAGGATGGATGTTCTTTGATTAGAGATAACATGCAAGGTATAGGAGATTGATTGCAATAATGGCCAGCATTCTCCATCTCACTCCCTTATAGCCATGTTTTTTGCCATGTGGCTTCACAATTTCTCTCACTAAAGAGGCTGAGTCTGTTTGCCTAGTCCTGAATTTTGAGTTCAGTTATATAACTCACTTAGGCCAGTGGGGCATTAGGATAGGTGATCCATGCAGAGGCTTGGAAAAAGTGCTTGTGTGTTTCCATTTTCTCTCTTATTTTCTTGGTTTGACATAAGGATATGCTTATGTCTACTTGAAGCAAGGCTATTTTAGATCACCTGAAAGCCAGCTAATCCACAGGCATGTGAGTAAGCCATACAGATCGGTAGACCAAAGATGTATGAGCCAGCCCAGTTGAAATCAATGGAATACCTCAGATGTGTGAGTTAAATAAATGTTTGACAATTCACGTCCTGAAGGTTTTGTGATTGATTTTTGCACTGCTTGACTGTAGTAGTAAATAACCGATATGCATGTGCATAGGTTATTTTTGTTTGTTTTGTTTTTGACCAGCATAATTTTTTAAAATGTGATTTGAATTAATGTCCTTAGAAAGGCATGCATTTTTCAATTAACTGAAGAGTCAATCATATACTATTGTTGTGAACCTGGAACAAATCACACATTGATGTTATTTGCTTGAATTTTGTAAATATTTACCTTTATAGCTCTTGACTTTTTTTTTTAAAGATTTATTTATTTATTTGAGAGAGCAAGAATGAGAGAGAGAGAGAGAGTACATGAGATGGGGCAGGGTCAGAGGGAGAAGCAGGCTCCTCGCCAAGCAGGGAGCATGATGCGGGACTCGATCCAGGGACTCCAGGATCATGACCTGAGCCGAAGGCAGTCGCTCAACCAACTGAGCCACCCAGGCGCCCTATAGCTCTTGACTTTTGAGGGTTTTTATAAAATGTTTATTCTTTTGAAGCAGTAAAGCACTGACACTGACTTTGATTTCACAAACGTATTTATCTATTGAGCTAAAAAATCTCTGGGTTTTCTGCCAAATAAAATATTTCAAGAATAGTTATTCAAATGCAGTTCAGTCTGTAGAGATGAACATTGTTGACCTTTATTGTAGGATTTCCTAATTGTCAGGACCAATGTCATAGAGAAAACTCAGAGAAAGCACAATGTAATTTTTTAAATGACAAAAAAATAAATTAAAGTAAAAGAAAACAAGGAAAACCTGCATTTGGTTGTTATTACATTGAACCATGTTTTATAATTAAATTTTGTTTTCAGTAATCAAAAATCTAGTTCTGAAATTAATTTAATTATGATTTTCTTTGTAAATAATAATGAAAGAGTTAAGGTAATTTTATTGACTAGTATTTAGAGGTAGTTAAAATTGTTTCCTTTCCTTTCATTAATATTTTGAATAGTTTCTTCTTCTAAAATATTATGCTAGATGATAATATACCATACTAACATACAGTCATAAACATACTGCACAGTGTAATTACTTTTGTGTTGTGAAGCATACTACAACTAGTTCCTTTTCTAAGAGTCTCTTTCTGAGCTATTCTAAACTTTATTGGGTTTTTTTCTTCTTTTTTTTTCTTTCAATTCTTTTTTCATTTGGAATATGTATCTATATACTGAGTACATGCTATGGGCTTTACAAAACCAAGCTTTAGATGTTCTCTGCTTACAGGGAGGTGGCAGTCTGTTTAGGAGGTGGACTTTTAAACAAATTAACTCCTATAAGCCTTATTATCTAAGTCACTCCTTTTACACTAAGACTGAACAATCTTGCATTGCTATTATTGATTATCAACTCTTTGAAGTTAGTGACAATGCTCTAGAGCCCTGTAGTTTTGTGTACTGCAATTCAGTGATTCAGTTAATTCCAAAGTCCTAGATCTGTGCATGACATGCAGTAGTTCCCTTGTACAGCTCTGGAGTCCTGAGTTTACAATCCCCAGCCCCTCTGGCTTCCCCTGCAGTTGAGGTGCATACAATCTTTCTGCAGTCTGGCCTGGGGTCTTCTCCAAAGCAGCAGGAACTCATTCAGCCTAGAAAAGTGTCCTCTGGATTATGGAAGAGTGAGCGTCTAAGGGGACAATTCCAAAACAGCTGGGAAAGGGAGCTAGTGGATAAATATTACAGGTAAACAATCCTAGGAGGCCTTCTGCATGCTTCTCAGAAAGTCCAGGAGGACCGAAACATAGGCTTCCAACAGCAACTACACAGTAAACACTCTCCTAAGCTACTTTTTCCTCCCTCCCTATCTGCTCACCCTGATTGGTTGCTCTAGATTGCTGGGTCCACCTCTACCTCTTTATGCCCCATATTTTTTCTCTGTTCTTAGAGGAAATCAACTAAGTCATCCCTTAATATATACTTATTGATAAATAAATGGGTTCCCATTGCTCAGTAACATATTTTACAAAGGAGCTAAATGAATATTCTCAAATAATAATGACACTTGTCACATTCAAAACCTGGGGTCCCATAAGTCCATGATTGTTTGGTTAAATTCTTAGGTGATACATTTAATATGAAGCATGAAATTGGGTGGACTCGATTGTCTTTGATTATTGAACTATTATGAATTCCGTTTTCTTGTTACATAAACATTTTTAGGTATTGCCAGATAATTAACAACAACAACAACAAAAAACTGTGTTCTTGATTGAGTTGAAGACTGAAATAGAAAAATAAATTTCACATCAAATATTTAACAATTAATGACTCCTAATCCTTGCCAGGTGAGAAATAGCTAGGGGACCTATTTCTTTCTCTTATTATGAATTTTTAAAGTATTTTTTTTCAAATGCTGTAACAGTAAAGAGAATAAATTATATATAGTTCCTTAAAATTCAAGTGACTGTACTGACAGCATGCTGAGTTATGATATGTTATTATTTACAAGAAATGTGGCTCTGGGTAAAATTACCTTCATTTATTTCTTGCTGAGTACTGAGAGTTATTGACTTTATTACTTAAAAATAATGAAATAACTTCAATAGATATTTCCAATAATTATCTTAAAATGAGATATAAGAAATTCTAGTTATATGTGATTTTTTAAAAGTTAGTTTCAGTGTATATTTTTGCATTTCCTGTTTCCCTATCTAACAGTCTTCTATTTTATAGAAAATGTATTTTTAAAGACTTTCACTTTTATAGTATTTGAGAGGCGTTATCATCAATGTCTGGTTTTCTGCATGAATTATAATTTAATACTATATTCACAAAAACTAAATTATTAAGTGTTCCCCTTTATATAACTCAGTGTGTTAATATTTATTTTTATTTTTTTAAATTATTATATTGACTTCTCAATGTCCTTTCATCATTGGTATATTTTGAGAGGGTCAAAGTATTTTTTTTTTAAAGATTTTATTTATTTATTCATGAGAGATAGAGAGAGAGAGAGGCAGAGGCAGAGGGAGAAGCAGGCTCCCCACTCCACGGGGAGCCCAATGCAGGACCCAATCCCAGGACCCTGGGATCATGACCTGAGCTGAAGGCAGATGCTTAACCGACTGAGCCACCCAGGCGTCCCAGGTCAAATTATTTTTACTAATATTTTTTCTTAACATCCTACAATGATTATTAAAATATTTGGATTTCATCATTTGTTAGGTATAAATTCATAAACATATTTCTCTTTAAGTTACCAAAAGGAATGATGACAAAAATTTATAAATATCACCATGAAGTAGATGAATATTTTCTTTATATTAAAAATAGTGTGAGATGCAGCACCAACTCTTGATTTCAGCTCAGGTCATGATCTGAGAGTTGTGAGATTGAGCCCCGTATCAGGCTCCATGCTCAGCATGGAGTCTGTTTGAGATTTGAGATTCTCTCTCTTCCTTTCCCTCTGTCCCTGCCCTAATGTTTGCCATTTCTCTCTCTCCGTCTCTCAAATAAAATAAATTAATTAAATCTCTAAAAAAACAAAATATAGTGTGAAATATTTCTTAAGGAAAAACACAAAAATTTTCAATACTTCATGTTTAAATAATATATAACATTTTTTACATAGGTATTTTCACTATCAAAATATTATATATTCTGTATTCTTATACATATTTCTCATACTTCTAAAGTATATTTATTATTACCATTTGCATGACTATAGATCATTACCTCCAGCTGAGGTATTATAATATAACAAGCTGCATATTTTGAATATACAGGCCTATTTAAAATTTTTGTTAGTATACAATATTTTGTATATTTTTTTATCTGTGAAATAAACTTTCAGAGAAGCATTTATAAAAATAAGCTTAATATATAGAATGTATATTTCATGACACACTGGTGACCAAAGTATTATGGAAGTTAAAAATTTCATTAGTCTATGAATTTATCAATTTTACTATGAATGCTCCAATATATATTTTACATCTCTTTTTCTAAATATTGTCTTCTCTAATTTTATTATATCAGGTTTGTTTAATTTACTACAATGTTGAAATATTGTTTATATTTTTAAATTAATAATATATTTTTAATTTTTCCTTTTTTAAACTGAAGGATAATTGATACTCAATGTTACATTAGTTTCAGGTGTACAACATAGTAATTTGAAACTCTGTACATTACACTATGCTCACCACAAGTATAGTTACTCCTGTCGTCATACAATGCTATTATAATATCATCAACCATATGCCCTTTGCTGTACCTTTTCTCCCTGGAACCTATTAATTCCAGAATTGGAAGCTTGTATCTCTCACTCCCCTGCACCCATTTTGCCCATCACTCCACTTTCTGCCCCACTGGCAACCATCAGTTTGTTTTCTGTATCATGGGTCTGTTTCTGCTTTTTGTTTGTTTGTTTTGTTTTTCAGATTTTACATATAAGTGAAATCATGTGGTACTTGTCTTTCTCTGCCTGACGTATTTCACTTATCATAATACACTTTAGGTCCATCCACGTTGTCTCAAATGGCAAGATCTCATCCTTTTTTATGGCAGAGTTACATTCCATCCTATATATATACATATATATATATATATATATATATATATATGTCATATCTTCTTTATCAAAGGATCTGTTATGTATCAAAGGATGCCTGGGCTGCTTCCATATCTTGCTATTGTAACTAATGCTGCAGTAAACATAGGGATGCATATATCTTTTTAAATTATTGTTTTCATTTTCTTTGGGTAAATACCCAACAGTGAAATTACTGGATCATATGATATTTATATTTTTAGTTTTTTTGAGAAACCTCAATACTGTTTTCCACAGTGGCTGCACCAATTTACATTCCCACCAACAGTGCACAAAGATGAACCTTCAATTTCTTAAATAGTCCATCTGTGTCTTTGAGCACACTAATACATACTTCTGTGGGAACCTAATACTTAACCAATTATATCACTTTATACCATCCACAGTGTGGATTTGCATTTTTTGCTTGCAATTGAGTTTGTTTGTGTCATATATAGAAGTCTGGTTTTGGAAAAGTAATTAAAAAGTTATGATGAACATTTAATTTTGGGAAATATAGATTTGAAAATGAAGATTTCCAAATAATTAAACAATGTTTAATATTTAATAGACAACAAAATTTAGTATTATAACAAAATGCAAATTTCTAATGATGCCTCCTCATTTATAGTATTCAAATAGTATCTAATTGGAATAATTATGGGAAATTTTATATGAATATGTTTTATATGAAGTTGATCATAAAAAATGGTAGATCAATTGTAAGGTAAGCCATGTAGAAAGTAAAACTCTTAAAGGATAAAACTATCCAATCTTTATTTTTGAGACAGAAAAGTAACATGGGCATGGCAGACAATTTTTTTTATTCTTGACATTTATTTACTTATATAACAGTATTTGTTCACTGTTTAAAAAAAAATGTTTTCTTGGGGTGCTTGGGTGGCTTAATTGGTTAAACATTCTGACTCTTGATTTTAGCTCAGGTCCTGATCTCAGGTTTAGGAGATCGAGCCCCGTGTTGGGCTCTGTGCCAGGTGTGGAGCCTGCTTAAGATTCTGTCTCTCCCTCACTCTCTGCCCATCTCCACTGTGCTCTCTCTCTCTCTCTCTTTCTCTGTCTCTTAAAAAAAAAGTTTTCTTTGCTACTTTTTACAGAAAGTACATTTATTCTACTACTTACTTGTTAAGATTTAAAAATATATTTTTTCCATTTTACAAATGCCAAGAAAATAATTATAGTTTTATTTTAATAAGTTTTATTTTAACCCATCTTCCCCATTACATAAGATGTAAAGTTTAGAAATAACAGCAATGTTCACAATAGCCAAACGGTGGAAAGAGCAGAGATGTCCTTCAACAGACAAATGGATTAAGAAGATGTGGACCATATATACAATGGAATATTACTCAGCCATCAGAAAGGATGAATACCCAACTTTCACATCAACATGGATGGGACTGGAGGAGATTATGCTAAGTGAAATAAGTCAAGCAGAGAAAGTCAGTTATCATGTGGTTTCACTTATTTGTGGAACATAAGGAATAGCATGGAGGACATTAGGAGAAGGAAGGGAAAAATGAAGGGGGGGAGACTCGGGGTGGGGGAGACCAACAATGAGAGACTATGGACTCCGAGAAACAAACTGAGGGTTTTAGAGGTGAAGGGGTGGGGGATGGGTTAGCACAGTGATGGGTATTAAGGAAGGCACGTATTGCATGGAACACTGGGTGTTATATGCAAACAGTGAATCATGGAACACTACATCAAAAACTAGTGATGTACTGTATGTGACTAACATAGCATAATAAGATAAAATTTTAAAAAAGAAATTGATTAATACTAATCTCTGCAACATACATTTTTATTGCAGTATTTTTATATTGATATTGATTTAAATACCTTAAATTTAAGCTTCTATTTTAAATAGATTTTTCATTTGTTTTGGCTACTATCAATTCGTTGAAAGTATAGTGTCTTTCTTAGTATTTCATACAGTGTACACATATGAAATATTTTTTATGCTCTCCAACCTCTGAAAATTTAATTTCTGCTTTTTGCTGATAGGGAAATGTTTAGTAGAGTCATGAGGTTGTTTTGATTTTATATAAATGCAGTATTTCTCCAAATACGTTTCAACTCGTTTATTCATCTTAAAGATATTCTATGTCAGTAGTGATAGAGACCGAATGCTGTCGTCCTCCCCCCACCAAATTCATATGTTGAAGCTTAATCTCCATTGTGATGGTTTTTGGAGGGGAGACTTTGAGAGGTGCTTATATCATGCGCACAGAGACCTCATGAATGACATGAGTGTCTTATAAAAGAGAACCTAGAGAACCCCTGTATCACATGAGAACACACTGAAAATACTGGACTATGAACTAGGAGGTCAGTCTTCGTTAGACACCAACTGCATCAGCAATACCTTGATCTTGGACTTCCCAGTCTCTAGAGCTGTCAGAAATAAATCCTGTTGTTTATAATCCACCCAGTCTATGGTATTTTTTTTTTTTAAGATTTTATTTATTTATTTGAGAGAGAGAGAATGAGAGAGAGAGAACACCTGAGAGGGGATAGGGTCAGAGGACGAAGCAGACTCCCTGCCGAGCAGGAAGCCCGATGCGGGACTCGATCCAGGGACTCCAGGATCATGACCTGAGCCGAAGGCAGTCGCTTAACCAATTGAGCCACCCAGGTGCCCCAGTCTATGGTATTTTATTATAGTAGCTCAAACAGACAAAATACATTTAAATTTTCTTTTTATTTCTGTATAATATTTACAAATACAAATTGACCTAAGTTTAGTTAACACTTCCTCATTGAGGTACATTTAAATTTTTTTCCCAGTTTAATTGTAATAATTATTATAAACAATTCACTGATTAGTGTATTTTTGAACATTCTTTGATGTGGTCCTAGAGGGTTGTTTTTTTTTTTTTTTAAGATTACTGTGAAATTGCCCTCCAAATTAGCCATAGCATTGTACTCCTACCAGCAGTAAACGACTGCTTATTTTCTAATTCTTTGGATGAATGATCTGCTAAAAATGTTAAAATGTTGACCATCTAATGGTTGGTAAAATGGTTTATTTTTATAAATTGTTATTCATGTATTATTATGATGAAAAACATAATTTCTTATGTTCATTAATCATTTGTTTCTTTTTTCCTACTGTGAATGACTTTCAGCTTCTATTCTTAATTTTGATCCAGATAAATTTATCATATTTTTCTTTATATATTTTGCACCTTAGGAAACCTTGACCTTTAACCTCAGATATAAACATATTATTCTTATTGTTCCTTTTACTTGTAGTATCTTTGGCTTTAGTTAGTTTTTATTTATAAAATGATTGTTTTTGAGGGGTGCCTGGGTGGCTCAGTCGGTTAAGCATCTGCCTTTGGCTCAGGTCATGATTTTAGGGTCTGGGGATTGAACCCTGTGTCAGTCTCCCAGCTTATCAGGGAGTCTGCTTCCACTGCCCCTCCCCTCTGCTCATGCTCTCTCTATCTCTCGTTCTTTTTCAAATAAATAAAATCTTTTTTAAAAAAAAGTTGGTTTTGAGTAACACATTTTTCAAAGAATTTAATCTACTTCACTTAAAATTTCAAGATTATTGTAGTAGCAACTCTATTGCATTCATTTAAAAATTATTCTGTGTACCAATAATCTTCTGGATTGTATTTGCCTTCTCTAATTTTTGTTATTTTTATTTATTTTTAATTTTTTTAAAGATTTTTTACTTATTTGACAGAGAGAAAGAAAGAGAGAGCATAAGCAGGGGGAGCGGGGAAGGGAGAAGCAGGCTGCCCGCTGAGCAGGGAGCCCATGCGGGGCTCCATCCCATGACCCCGGGATCATGACCTGAGCTGAAGGCAGACGTTTAACCAACTGAACGACCCAGCTGCCCTATTTTTTGTTATTTTTTTAAAAATAATTGTGCTTTAGTGTGATTAATTCCTTAAGATGAATTACTTGATGCAGATACTATTGCATTAAGCGGCATATATATTACGAATGCTGACATAACATAGATAGTGGCTATTTTCTATATTATCTGTCCAGTACCATAGGAAATAGGTAAGACTTATTCAGACATTCATAAAAGCTTTAATTCTCTCTGATAGATAAGGCATTTGGGCCCATGTGAAAGTGATGCAATTTTAAGTCATGCACTTTGGCTGGGCAAAGTAAGACAGGTACAGAGCTGAGATAAACAAGTGTTAATCTCAGCAAAAGTCTGGGGCTCTGACAGACAGGGAATTAAGTCACATTCTGTCATATTACAGTTGTGTGATGTTGAGAAAGTCAGTACTGCCTTTGACCATCAGCCTCCTCATAGCTATTCGGGAATGTTGAGTAGAGTTAACAAAGTCCTTTTCCCTACTCTTTGGACAAATATGTTTCCATCTCTCTTTCTCCTATAAAGGTAGGATGTCAGCTGTGGAACCAGGCAGCATTGCCTATAGCAACATGATCTCAAATAAGCAAATTCCATCTGGACAGAAGATAAATTAATAAACTATTTAGTGAGAATATTTAATGAGAAGCAATAGCTTTGAGGCTGTCCTGAGGGCAGTGGATCTTAACAACTGGGCATTGCCCTGTTGAGATCCTGGAAGTCTTGCCTCTCAAACTGTCACAAGAGATATCACCTCCTCTTTGAGACATAGGGCTCCTAAGCCAGGCAAGTGCCACCCACTGTGTCTCCTTTCCTTGCACCTGGCCTATCACATGGGTGCTCCAGAGAATAGCTGTATGGTTTGTGATCTCCTATGAGAAGTCTCATTGAAGAAAAACCCCAGAGGCTGCCCTGCTGCATGCCCTATTTCCTGTCCCATGTCCTTGGTAAAGCCTAGGCCACAGACTGCCTGCCTAGTAGACTCTTGTAAGTTTAATTGATAGGTTGAGCCTAAGGAACCCCAAACAGGGAACAGGAGATAATAATAATAATCACCTCACAGAGTTGTGAAGAATAAATGAAATAATGTAACTAGATCTCTGGCCTAGGGTCAAATGCCTTCTCTGTATCCCAAAAAGAATACCTGTGATTAGCTCTTTTCCTCCTCTTGGAGAAAGCCTGCTTCTGAGCTTCCAGTGTGAATAGTCAAGCCATGTTTTGTTTTGTTTTTCTTTTTTTTTTTTTTAATTTTATTATGTTATGTTAGTCACCATACATTACATCATTAGTTTTCGATACAGTGTTCCATGGTTCATTGTTTGTGTATAACACCCAGTGCTCCATTCAGTACATGCCCTCATTAATACCTGTCACCAGGCTAACCCATCCCCCCACCCCTCCTCCCTCTAGAACCCTCATTTTTCCCTTCCTGCCATCTTCTTCTCCTTCTTCTTTTTTTTTTTTTTTTTTTTTACCATATAATGTATTATTTGTTTCAGAGGTACAGGTCTGTGATTCAACAGTCTTACACAATTCACAGCACTCACCATAGCACATACCCTCCCCAATGTCTATCACCCAGCCATCCCATCCCTTCCACCCCCCACCACTCCAGCAACCCTCAATTTGTTTCTTGAGGTTAAGAATTCCTAATATCAGTGAGATCATATGATACATGTCTTTCCCTGATTGACTTATTTTGCTTAGCATAATACCCTCCAGTTCCATCCATGTCGTTGCAAATGGCAAGATCTCATCCTTTTGATGGCTGCATAATATTCCATTGTATATATATATACCACTTCTTCTTTATCCATTCATCTGTAGATGGACATCTTGGCTCTTTCCATAGTTTGGCTATTGTGGACATTGCTGCTATAAACATCGGGGTGCACATAACCCTTTGGATCCCTACATTTCTATCTTTGGGGTAAATACCCAGTAGTGCAATTGCTGGGTCATACGGTAGCTCTATTTTCAACTTTTTGAATAACCTCCATACTGTTTTCCAGAGTGGCTGCATCAGCTTGCATTCCCACCAACAGCATAGGAGGGTTCCCCTTTCTCCACATCTCCACCAATATCTGTGGTTTCCCGACTTGTTAATTTTAGTCATTGTGACTGGTGTGAGGTGGTATCTCATTGAGTTTTTCATTTGGATTTCCCTGATGCCGAGCGATGTTGAGCCCTTTTTCACATGTCTGTTGGCCATTTGGATGTCTTCTTTGGAAAAATGTCTATTCATGTCTTCTGCCCATTTCTTGATTGGATCATTTGTTCATTGGGTGTTGAGTTTGATAAGTTCTTTATAGATTTTGGATACTAGCCCTTTATCTGATATGTCATTTGCAAATATCTTCTCCCATTCTGTCGGTTGTCTTTTGGTTTCGTTGACTGTTTTTTTTGCTGTGCAAAAGCTTTTTATCTTGATGAAGTCTCAGTATTCATTTTTGCCCTTGCTTCCCTTGCCTTTGGTGATGTTTCTAGGAAGAAGTTGCTGCAGTTGAGGTAGAAGAGGTTGCTGCCTGTGTTCTCCTTTAGGATTTTGATGGACTCCTGTCTCACATTGAGGTCTTTCAACCATTTTGAGTCTATTTTTGTGTGTGGTATAAGGAAATGGTCCAGTTTCATTCTTCTGCATGTGGCTGTCCAATTTTCCAAACACCATTTATTGAAGAAACTGTCTTTTTTCCATTGCATATTTTTTCCTCCTTTTTGAAGATTAGTTGACCATAGAGTTGAGGGTCCATTTCTGGGCTCTCTGTTCTGTTCCATTGATCTATGTGTCTGTTTTTGTGCCAGTACCATACTGTCTTGATGATGACAGTTTTGTAATAGAGCTTGAAGTCTGGAATTGTAATGGCTTTGCTTGTCCTTTCCCCCTTCCTTTCTCCCTTGTAGAGGAAGTCTAGGAGTACTGCAGTCACCTCCTGTTTTCGATGAGGACTTTGGTTAAAGATACCATTTCCTGTAAGAGCAGTGTTCCTGGATTCTATAACAGATATTTCAACCCTGCTGGTCTGTAGCAACTGCTTCTTATACATGACACTTGCACTAGCAATTTGAAGACTGTTCCTTGAAATAAAGCCCTAAATATAAATGAAAAAATACCAAAACTAAATTATTCTATGCCAAATCGTTTACTTGCACACTATATAGAGTTCTATTACAAATGAAAGGGAGATCCAATGAACACTTTATGTGAATACTATAGTTATCTCAAGGTATTGTTTCTTTCTAAAAAAGTAAGATTTGTGAATCTTAGTAGAGATTCAGTGGAGTTTTCTGTATGAACACCACCATTATATTGATCCCCTAGAAAGGAGTTAAAGTGTTTCTCACTTCAGTAAGCTAACCACAGAAAGTAAATGGTTCCAACTTAGGCATATAATCTTACATTAGCCAACGTCATGCACAGGTATATAGATAAATGGAAATAAGAGGGGATGGGTGGAAAGAGAATGATCTGTTATGATAGATACAGTGAGGATGGATAGATTGATGCTAGATACAGATAGCAATGAGAGCAGAGAGATGATGGTAGAATCAACTGGTCTATTTAAAAGCATTGCTTGCTTATTTATTAACACTGAGACAGCGACTGCCAAACAGATTACATGTTGTCTTTAGATGCTTAGTGCCTTTGCTTCCTGAATTTAAGTTGCACTGGAAGCCAAATTCAAGTTACAAAGATTCTTTGTGAGTATGGAGTCATGGGAGGAGAGACTATCTTCATTCATATCTTCATAGATAATTGTTTGGTGTAATTACACTGATGGTTAAGCACATCCATTGGGTTTGGGTTTTCCTATTTGACTCCCAGAGGGCAACCTAATTTCCATTGTGTCTAAACTGATAGCAGGTGAGGTTCATTGTCATCCCTTTGTAACAATAGAACTAGGTTGATCATTATTTATCAAATTTATCAGACACTAGATGCAAAAACTAAAGATTGCCTTGATTTGGTCAATTTCTATTTTAAGGGAAACATGTCAATATTATTTCTTATCACCTTTTTAAAAGAACTGTGATAATGTCACCATGAAGTGGCTGAAGAGCAATTATGACTTAATTTCACTTTTTACATGAGTATTGTGCTTTTGCATATTTTTCTTTTATCTCTCCTCTTCTTTCACATCTGTTAAAACTTAAATTACAAGAGCATTTTTGCTAAATTGAATTTTTTTTTGTAAATTTTCTTTAATGCTTTAATGTATAAAAACTTGGAAACTCAGTGTTTATTTTTCCACAACATTAAGGTTACATTTTGTTTTTTACTGTGTATATGCCTTTTAGAGATATTTATTCTGTAGCCTTCAGTAATGGCAAAATTGCCCACAGTATATAATTTTCAATATAAACCAAATAGAAAAATTGTTAATTCTCATATCTTTCTATTTCTTGATTTCCTTATATACAATTTGTTTTTTAATTTATATTTTCTTCGTGTAAAATTGCTGGGCTAGATCATAATCAATAATAGTATTTAATTTCTTCTGTAAAATGTCAGTATAACAAAGTCATATATGAAAAAATAATATTAATAGCAGTACCTACATTTTTAATGTTAGATTCTGGCATTGTGCTAAATTGTCTCTCTCTCTATATGTATACTATTAGTATATGATTAGCATGAATATATATTATATATATATCTTTATATATTTAATATTTAGAAAAAGCAGTGACATCTATGCAGAATATTTAATCGTTATAGCATTAGTATGAATTCTATTCAGAATTACTTAGGGACCCCAATGAATAGTCTTCTTTAAAAATTCATTGACATAAGAATATATAGTATAGTAACTTGAAATCGTTTATTCAGAAACAATAAAATTCTTAGAGCTAACTTTGTTTTAGTATCATATAAACCAACGTTATATTGCTATAATATGCTCTTCTATCCAGAAGAATACTATATTCTTTCTTCACCCTTTCCACTATTTTTCATCATTTTATTCTTTTTTCTATGTCAGGACAAAAAGGAAGGGCAGACTTATTTTTAGTGACATGAATAGAATCACACATCAATTTTTCACATTTGTGGTGCACAGAGAACAAAAGATAATGAGTTTTATTTAGAATGTAAGCCATCAAAGAGACACAGAATTGATACTTGGCCTTCTGAATATGCATATCAACTATGCCAAATAGACCTGCTATTTAAAACTTTTTGAGGAATTTGTAGACAAAGGAAACTACTCTGGGTATATTTTTTTAAAGATTTATCTATTTACTTGAGAAAGAGAGAGTGTGTGCATGCGTGCACGTGCTCACATGAGTGGAGGGAGGGGTAGAGGGAGAGAGGGAATCTCAAGCAGACTTCCTGCTGAGCAGGGAGCCCAAAGTGTCTTGATTTCAAGACTCTGAGATTATGACCCTGCGATCATGCCCTGAGCCAAAATCAAGAGTGTGCTAGGGTCATGATTGACCTTAACCGACTAAGCCACCCAGGCACCCCTACTCTGGATATTCGTAAAGTGAACTCAAATCATAAAGAAATAAAGCTTAGTTTTATGGCAACAGTAGAGTGTGTCAACATTGTGTAGCATTTAGAAATGTACACTGAGAGATCACATAGCTTGTCTTATTTGTAGAAATAATTAACAAATGCATGGTGATGTCTTTGATCTCTTTCTGTTGCATTTCACTCTGTTTTCTAAGTGGAACGGTGAGAAATCTTTATTAATGACTGGAGTTATGGAAGCTGCAGGAGGAAAAAAAAACAATGAACACAGGAAATGGAGGAATATGCAAGTTATGGGGAAAAAAACAGAAAAATGAATACCAAAGAAGCATAGAAGAATGTAAACATAGGAAAATTATGTCAGAGATCACATATTCAGTGCTGTCATTCTAATAGATACTCATTTTTTTGAGAGATATCTGCCCTGATATATTGTATATATTTATACTAATACTAATATTATACTAATGGTATCTATCTATCTATCTATCTATCTATCTATCCATCTATCTATCTATTTAGCATAATGCCAGAAACTAGTTAACATTAAAAATGTAGGTATTGTTATTAATATTATTTTTCATATTATGGCTTTGCTATACTGACATTTTATAGAATAAATTAAATACTACTGTGGAGTATGATCTAGCCGAGCAATTTTACATAAATAACTTATAAATTATATATAAAGAAATCAATAAATAGGAAGATATGAGAATTAACAATTTTTCTAAGATCTCTGGGAATATATAGAAATACATTTTCCAAATCCTTTCCAGTACAGCTATCTTCCAAATGAAGAGGGTTTGGGAATTTTTAAGGGAGTTTATAAGATAGCCCAACACAGTCAACAATATCACATTCTCAGACAGGACTCCTTTCCTCTTGGTGTTTCTTCTTGGAAAGGTGGCCTTCTAAAATTACTTTCCTTTATGTCCAAGGAAATCCCTAGAGATCATCATTTGTTTGTTTGTTTTTGTTTGTTTCATTTTTTTGCTCAAATACATCACTAATACATTTTAAGAATTCCTTAACAACTCCTTCTCCAAAATATTGGGCCACAAATGTTTCAGAATGCAGAGTGTTTTTGGATTTTAACATAATAATACGTGGCATAAATATCATAAACATATCAAGATCCAAGGCTGCACTCTATAATCAAATATTCTCCTATCGTTGATAATGTATGAATAATCACTGAATGCGGGCAAAATAATTACCAAAAATAGCCTCATGCCCGTGCAAAGCTAGTTTTGCTGCCAGTGAATTGGTACAAAACCTCAGCAGCAACAACAAAAAGCTTTTAGTTTTCAAAGCTTTTAGGGTCTTGGAATTGCTAACGGGTATTGAGAAAAGTATTATTAAAAGGGAGATTTAAACTTTATTAAACTCCTTTTTTTCTTCTTATTAAAAATGATGTTTGATCATTCAAACTTAAAGTAAACATTTTCTGTAATCCAAATATATAGGCAATTTAAATTCCTTAATGACCTTCACTTTACACATTTAATTTTTTTTTTTTTAAAGATTTTATTTATTTATTTGAGACAGAGAGAATGAGAGACAGAGAGCATGAGAGGGAGGAGGGTCAGAGGGAGAAGCAGACTCCCTGCCGAGCAGGGAGCCCGATGCGGGACTCGATCCCGGGACTCCAGGATCATGACCTGAGCCGAAGGCAGTCGCTTAACCAACTGAGCCACCCAGGCGCCCTAAATTTTTTTTTTTTAATTTGGAATCTAGACAAAGTGTCAGGCTACTTTTCTCATCTGCACTGAATGTAATGGACCAAAGTTTACTATTGTTTGTGTGTTTATTTTCTCTCCAGTATAGTGATTCTGAAATAGATTTTTGCTTAAGTTTTATGTAAAGGAATTCAATTCAACAAGACACTTTGAGTATTTTGTGATATGCTGAATTATAACCTGTTTTTTTTTTTTTTAAACATAGATTCAACAAATAAGTGTATTGCCAAGAATAAAGGTGATATTGAACTGAAGAACCAATATTTTGGCAAAGCATCATTACCCATAGGAGTCTCATTAATGCTTTGGCACAAAAATTGCGTAAACAACATGTGGTTTAGTAAATCTATTTAGCCCCTGGGGAGGACTTTAGCATAGGGAGAAAACATGGAACATCAGCTTTTACTGAGTTTCCCAAATGGTCATTGCTATTTTATGGAGATGAGAACACAGGTAGTATTACAAAGTTTCCCAAGTAATAGAATCTCAAGTGTGCAGGCTTTTGATATTGGACACTTTAATAATCACTGTCACTCATTTCCCCAGTCCCACTCCTCTCCGCACCCACGCAAAGCAATGCGTTATAAAGAAATTTTCAGATTTAAAATGTGTTTTTATATTTTCTTTTCATGAATTTCCTCTAAAACACAACTTCCTACTTAAGATGTATTTTTTTTCAGATGGCATTGCAGTATGTTCATGTGCAGACGCACTGCTAGCTTATACTTTTTTGTTGTTCATATTAGGTAAACGCAGCCCTCTAGATGGCTGAATTCAGAGAAGACCATAACAGAGCACAAAAAAGTGTTGTTTTTTTTTTAAAAGATTTTATTTATTTATTTGAGACAGAGAGAATGAGAGAGAGAGAGCACATGAGAAGGGGGAGGGTCAGAGGGAGAAGTAGACTCCCTGCAGAGCAGGGAGCCCGATGCGGGACTCGATCCCGGGACTCCAGGATCATGACCTGAGCCGAAGGCAGTCGCTTAACCAACTGAGCCACCCAGGTGCCCCACAAAAAAGTTTTAAGCCATCACTTGCCGCCTTGGCTGAAGAAAGCTGTGGGAGCGAATGCAAAAGCGATTCTTCTAAGTAAAATATATGTATATATATCCGTATATACATATATATATGTATATGCTCAGGTGTCGTATGTATAAATAATTAATGCATGAGTCAATGGAGGCGATGTTGTTCACGATGATTTTTCACACCACTAACTCCACACTCTTTTTAAAGTGAGTTGAAAATGTCATCACTACAGTGTTTTGTTATGTTTCTTTTAATCTATAATTTTTGTCTGTTTTTTCCCTACACCATCACACCTTAATGTTGAAATAAGTGGACACTACTCTAATGAGAGCAAATATAGGCTATTTACTGAGAACTTGCTATAGAAAAGTTCAGCCACATTACTGTGTTTGGTAGGGATTCGAAGGCAGACAGGGGAATGGGAAAGCTTTAAAGAGAAAAAAAAAATAAAAGAGTTCAGTTACCCTCTGAATAAAGGGTATTGTCACAAGGAAATTTAGGAGGGTTAAGTAGAAGTGGGGTATCTCTGTGTTAAGTTTGGGAGGCATATTTGACTTTCTCTTGTTGGCCCTGAGTTGAAAGTGGGACAAACATGAACAGGTAGGCAGGGGACCTGGCAATCACCAGCCATGTCCTGACAATTTTGGAATTCTGGACAGATTACTTCAATGTAGTTTGGCGTCCTGGGCTGGGTGCTGCAGAGGTTGTGGGTCAGATCTCTATTGTCATAGATGGTCTGGTCATTGCCCAGTTGTATATCCATGCTCCCATTAGGTATTTAATATACACCAGTGGCCGCCTGTAGCAAAGATCCTTGAAGGAATATAAAGTGTTAGGAGCACAGCCTCCCGTCTCCATCCGAATCTGCTTTGAAAATCATGTACAATTTTGGGGGCAGTTTTAAATTCTAGGAAAGAATAGATAGAAATATTTTTTTAATTTTTTAACTGTTTGAGTTTAGGAAGCTTTTAGTATTCTAGATTAGGGTGTTTTTCTTCAAGAACCCAGGGGTGACACCAGGTCTATTCCCTAAATTTCACTGTTTTTCAAAAAGAGGTAACTGTTTATCTAAGCAGAGGGATTATCCTGCTTGAACCGAGGAGTTCAAAAATCCACTGAAAAATCCATTCATCTGCAAGTTTTCTCCATTACAAAGATCATTTTATAGACGAATAATCGAAGGAGCAGAGAATGTCTGTAGTTTGCTTAAAGCCACACAATTTGTAATTTGAAAATTTAACTACTTTAAAATTTTTAACAATGCATCTTTCTATCTTTTATACCACAGCTATGGTACGTAACCACAGCAAGAAGGATACAGAAATCCTTGAGGATTATTCACACAAACTAATGTTAGCTAAAGCCTTACAGTGTTATGCTGTCAAAGGCAATGATATTTATATTTTTTATTTATAATTTCTCTTAGATGTTACTTACTTGACTAAATATATTGAACAATATGGGAAATGAAGTTCTATGAAATCCAGGACTGAGCTGTACCTCTTTTATTGATTTACCACATAGAATATTTTGCATCGTAAATACTCAATAAATAAATGGTGAAGGAATGAATATTTGAAAACTATTTCATTGACATTCACAGTTCTTAACCAATACCTCCTCACCCATACCCCCCACACATTCATACACATCTCCTGCATAAATTATCCATGATTATCATAATCTGTGGGTAAACTTGATTTTGATAAGAGAAAACACATAGGTTCTGGGTTAAACAATGCTGATTTGGGGGGGAAATTTGAATAATCTTACTTTTCTGAATTTCATTTCTTCAGAAAATTTCATACTTTTTAATTATATTTTTCTTGGTTATTTGTTGTCTCTATTTAACCTGCAAGGTAATAAATCCTTAATACGTGCAGTTTATCATTTCTGTATAAGAGTTTTTTGTGTGTGGGGGGGTGGTTTTTGCATTCTCTCTTTCATTTGACATTTCAACAACATACCATGGATCAGATCCTGTGCAAGTAAAAGAGTAAAAAGTAAAAAATAAGGAAAAAGAATGACTACAATCACGGGCGCCTGGGTGACTCAATTGGTTGAGAGTCTGCCTTTGGCTCGGGTCATGATCCCTCTCTGCTCAGTAGGGAGTCCGTTTCTCCCTCTTCCTCTGCCTGCCACTCCCCCTGCTTGTGCTCTCTGTCAAATAAATAAATAAAATCTTAAAAAAAAAAAAAAAGAATGACTATAATCCTTAACCTCATGGAGATCTTCCATTTCTATATTAAAATTTCTATTTTTATTTTATTTTATTATTTTTAAAGATTTTATTTATTTATTTGACAGAGAGAGACACAGCGAGAGAGGGAACACAAGCAGGGGGAGTGGGAGTGGGAGAAGCAGGCTTCCCGTGGAGCAGGGAGCCCCATGCGGGGCTCGATCCCAGGACCTGGGATCATGACCTGAGCCGAAGGCAGACGCTTAACGACTGAGCCACCCAGGCGCCCCTCTATATTATAATTTCTATCTAAAACAATCAAAAAATACTTCTCACATACCTACAGAATTCCATGTTTTCTCACATGTTTTTGGAGTAACCTGTGTTGTAACTGCAGCACTCAAACTTGCAATTCTTTTAGTTACTATTGTTATTTTTGTCTCTTTATTAGCATTGTAACTTGAAGTGACAAAAGTATGTTCAACAATTACAGTCATGACTTGCCTTTAGAAAAATTTGCTACCAGGAGTTCAGTGAAATGTATTTTGAGGTGAAAAGTACACGGTACAAGTAGAGTCTTCTAAAATATCTCACCAAAATATTTCTTAATTACTGAGGTGGTTTTACCATATGGTCACAAATTCTTTGCTATTCTTTCCTCCAGGAGGGCTTAATTGCCCTCCTTTGAGTATAGGTTGGACTTAGTAAATCCCTTTTAATAAACAGTATAAGCAAAATGAAAAAAATGCAATTTTACTGTAGAAAAACCTGGCAGACATCACTAACAAAGAGCTCAAAGTTATTATCCGAGGTAATTAATAATCAGTTATTATTCAAGGTAAGTATCATCTACCTCCTGATAGGATGCAGTGAGAAGGGCATTTCACCTCTCTGGCATTGTCTCCAATATTCATAACATCATCTAATCGTAAGAAAATATCAGTTCAGGGGCGCCTGGGTGGCTCAGTCGTTAAGCATCTGCCTTCGGCTCAGGTCATGATCCCAGCGTCCTGGGATCGAGCCCCGCATCGGGCTCCCTGCTCGGTGGGAAGCCTGCTTCTTCCTCTCCCACTCCCCCTGCTTGTGTTCCCTCTCTCGCTGTCTCTCTCTCTCTCTGTCAAATAAATAAATAAAATCTTAAAAAAAAAAAAAAGAAAATATCAGTTCAGGAGCGCCTGGGTGGCTCAGTAGTTAAGCGTCTGCCTTCGGCTCAGGTCATGATCATTAGGGTCCTAGGATCAAGCCCTGCATCGGGCTCCCTGCTCCGCGGGAAGCCTGCTTCTCCCACTCCCACTCCCCCTGCTTGTGTTCCCTCTCTCGCTGTGTCTCTGTCTGTCAAATAAATAAAATCTTAAAAAAAATGTATAGAAAATATCAGTTCAACCCAAATCGAAAGACATTATGGAAAACAGCTACCTAGTATCTTCAAAAGTTTAAAAGCATGAAAAACAAAGACACATTGAGAAATGTCACAGATATGAGGTTTCTAAGGAGATGTAATAACTAAATGCAATAGGATATTCTGTACTACATCCTTGCACAGAATTAAAAGAAGGACATTAGTGTAAAAACTGGTGAAATATGAGTAACATCTGTAGTTTAGTTAATCCAATTGTATCAAAGTTAATTTCTTAGTTTTGGCAAATGCACCATGGTGAGGTAAGATGTTAACTATAGGGAAAGCAGGATGAGGGATGCAAATTTTTTATAACTCCATGACTCTAAATTTATTTCAAAATAAGAGTCTTTAAAAAAAAGATTTATTTATTTGATTGAGAGATAGAGAGAGAGAGCGAGAAAGATAACAAGCAGGGGGAGGGGCAGAGGGAGAGGGAGAAGCAGGCTCCCCACTGAGCAGGGAGCCTGATGCAGGGCTTGAACCCAGGGTCCTGGGATCAGGACCTGAGCTGAAGGTAGATGCTTAATTGACTGAGCCACCCAGCATCCCTCAAAATAAGAGTCTTAATAAAAATGTCTCTATCACTTAACAATTACTGACCAATTCCATATAGATTTTTTTTTAAATCAACTCTTCATCAACTGCCTTTTTGCTCCTATGCTAATGCTAAGTGTGGCTTTAAATTCTCTTATTTCCCATTTTAGTTGAGACGTGAACATTAGGGGATATATGGAACACTCTACCATTGGACAAAAGCAAGAATCTCTGGAGTTTGTAATGAGCTGGTATTTTCTGTCTTGACATTCTATGGATGAAAGTGTACTTATGTGTTTGAAGATTAGGAATGTGGATTCAGACAACTAACAAGCAAATGATGATATAAAAATTTAATTTTTTAAAATCCTAATTCCTTACCTGATAATGCAGTAAAGCTTATTTAAATGTAAGAGATAGCAATTCTGCCAAAAATGATTTTAGAAATTAGCCATATTATTAAACAAAATTGAATTAATAAGTTTATCAAGGTTGTTAGATATAAATGAATATTGAAAACAGATTACAGGTATATACAGCAGCATAAACGAATTAGAAAATATAATTTTATGAATTGTTTAAAATAGCAACAAAAAAGAGTGCATAGAAACAAAAGTAAATTTTCTGTGAATGAGGTACTAAAGGTAATGCAAAGCCTCAATCAATCAATCAATCAATAAAACAGCATTTTTCTTGAAACTTGACAATCTGATTCTAAAAGTTATATAAAGAGAAAGATCAAAGATTTGCTCAAAGGTTTTTGAGTAATAACAACTAGATGAGTGAACTTGCCCTATCAGGTATCCAGAATTATTTTAAAATTATAGTAATTAAGAAGTTTGGGTAACAAAAGAGGGAATAATAAGTCAACCAAGTGTACAGAGTAAAGACCTGAATGAGAGATCTCTTTTCATAAAAGCATTGACATATGATGGATATTGCATTTAAGTTCAATATAGAATGGTGAATTCTATGGTAATAAGAAAAAAGAAAATTGATCATCTATATGCACAGAATATAATTGACTACCACACATCATGGACAAAAATTAATACCAGAAAAATTAATGACAATATGAAAAGCAAAACATTAAGAACTTAGATGAAAATACAAGACAATATTTTTATGACTTGAATAAGCAAGTATTTTTAAACATTAAGATAAAAAAGCACTAAACATATTGGAAAATATTAAAATAGTCAACCATTCTAAAGTTAAGATTTTTTTTTTTTTATCAAAAAGTACAATAAATGAGGGGTGCCTGGGTGGCTCAGTCAGTTAAACATCTGCTTAGGCTCAGGTCATGATTCTGGGGTTGAGCCCCATGTTGGGCTCCCTGCTCAGAGGGGAGTCTGCTTCTCCCTCTCCCTCCGCCCTTCCCTTCCCCCTGCCCCAGCTCCTGCTTGCTCATGCTTTCTCTTGTGTTCTCTCTCTCTTTCTCCCTCTCTCTCAAATAAATAAATAAATAAATAAATCTTTAAAAAATACAATAAATGAAATAAAAACATATGCCACAAAATAGAAGATACTTGCTGAACATGTAATTAAGAAAGGACTGGCATCCAAAATACATGAAGAATCACAAATCAATAAGAAAAATAATCCAATAGAAAAATGAGCAAATTACCTCAATGAGTATTTCACAGACGTATCATATTTGTCCAATTAAACATTTGAGTACCTGAACATATGAAAACTTGCTCAACCTCAGTGAAATGAAGGAAACAAAAACTAAGAACATAATGGAATACTAATTTACATCCACTCCATGAAAACATCTAGCAATCCCATTACTGGTGAGTATTTGGAACAAAAGAGACAGTTATGCACAAGTGGTATGGAGATGGATTACTATAACCCTTTTAAGAAAACATTCAGGTTCTATGTTGTAGTGTTGAACATTTTCATACCCTACAGTCCAACCTGTCATTCCCAGATGTACATGAGCACCAGCAGATATGATAAGACCATTTACCGCAGTGTTGTTCAAGATAACAACAGAGTATGTAAGACTGATGAATCACAGACCTGTACCTCTGAAACAAATAATACATTATATGTTTAAAAAAAAAAAAAGATAATAGGAAGGGAAAAATGAAGGGGGGGAAATTGGAGGGGGGGGCGAACCATGAGAGACTATGGACTCTGAGAAACAAACTGAGGGTTCTAGAGGGGAGGGGGGTGGGGGATGGTTTAGCCTGGTGATGGGTATTAAAGAGGGTATGTTCTGCATGGAGCACTGGGTGTTATAGGCAAACAATGAATCATGGAACACTACATCAAAAACTAATGATGTAATGTATGGTGATTAACATAACATAATAAAATAAAATTTAAAAATGATAACAACAGAGTAATGTCAAGCAGGGAAAAGGGATAGATTTTAGCTATAATATCACTGTAGGTGGATAGTAGGAGCTTTGCTGAAGGGGAAAAATAGATCACAGAAAATCACATTTAGCATAATACACAAATGAGGAGAAGCCATAACCATAAATTTACCCTGAAATAACAATTAAATAACAAAACAAAGCTTTATTTCTATTTGTACAGAGTCTTACGTGAGTCAAGCGATGCATACAGAGCATCTCTTCTCTTTTTTTTTTCTAAAGATTTTATTTATATGACAGAGGGAGACACAGCGAGAGAGGGAACACAAGCAGGGGGAGAGGAAGAAGGAGAAGCAGGCTTTCCACCAAGCAGGGAGCCCAATGCGGGGCTCGATCCCAGGACCCCGGGATCATGACCTGAGCCAAAGGCTGATGCTTAATGACTGAGCCATCCAGCGCCCCAAAGAACATCTCTTCTTCTTGTAAGGACTCAGAAATCCCAGCTGTTTCCAATGTATGAATTTACCACTCAAAATGCAGTCTTCGTGATTGCCACAAAAAGGGTAAATACACACAGATAGCTTTTGCTCTGGTATGGAAGGGATGCATGTCCTCCCCACAACTAATCAGAAATAGTCAAGAGGGATGGGTAAATGAGGATGAACCTCCGGCTGCTGGGGAAATAATAAAGGGACCTATCTCAACAGTCTTTCAACAAGATCCACAGCAACAATAATCTATTGTTTAGGGATAACTAAATAAGTGACAAAATTATAAAAATCAAAGAAAGGATAAAAATAAGAACAGTGATGTATTTAGCAAGAAACAGAACAATGGGGATCAGGAAAGAAAAGACAGAGCTTCAGTAATGTTTTATATTGGAATTCATGTTACAGGGTCAGGATATTTATTTTGCTATAAATAATTCTAATATAATTTACATTTAGATTTCACACTTTCTCTTTTATGGATAAAAAGTCTTATAATAAAAATAAAGAATAGCCATAATGTGGGTAATTTTAATTTTTTGAGAAGTGGACTTTCCTTCATTAGAAGAAATATACAAGGAAGGCATTTAATGCCACATTAAGGCATGAAATGACTCTTTAGTGGAAATCTATAAATTTCTTCTGTGTTGTAAATTTTTAATATCTTTTTCTTGACTCTGTCTCTCCCTTCTTCTCCTGAGTTATTAAACATATTAAATAGCATAAAATTAAACTTTATGTTACCCCTAAGTAATGGCAAATCAGTTCTAAGATTGATTTTGATAATCCACAAAAGTTGAGATTTGAAATATTTTATTCATGCCCTAAAAATTAGCTGGACTAAAGCTACATACATAAAAATGTCCAGAAATTCAAACCTGCAGCCATATCTGGCCTTCGGGAGAAACCAAAGAAAATTGCATTTTCAGAGTTTTGCCCACCTAAACCTTTATTTCAGAGCCCCTGAGCACAAAACCTGGCCTCATGACTTACCAATAACTTCTTTCTAAGCAATTGACATCCTTTCTTCTTATCCTGTAACCTATTTACAGATAATACTTTGGTGTAGTCAATCCCTAGTGACCTTCCACTCCTCATGGGAAACAAGTGTTAGTCGGCTGTGGTATACTAAAGTCAGATTTTGCACAACTAGTATAATCTTAGAGTTTTTCCTGAGGTTTTGGAATTCACTGGAACCTGACTTGCATAATAACTAGCCTGCAAAATGGAGGGAGTGTCAGAAATGTACTTCATATTCAAAACTCTTGTTAGAACCGAAAGCATAAGACATGGATGCAGAGAAGGTTTTTGTCAGATTTAACCTGATAGAGAGTTTTCTCCATCTTTGACACTAACCCTATGGTCCCAAGTGACACTGCCTGTGTGAGGGGTGGAGATACCCAGTTCAAGGAAAGCAAAGATGTGCCCCTGAGAGGATTTTATTCTCTGTCCTATGAAACTCAGGATCCACAGTTTTTTGAATAGGTCAATGGAAATTTCGTATAATCCCCCATAATCATGCTTCTTGGTATCTGAGAAACCATTGAAACATTTTGCCGCAACAAAAACAAAATAATTAATTTCAGATATTTTTTCAAGAAGGTAAAAAAAATATTATTGGGGAATTAATTTTAAGAAAGACATAATCATAAAAAATTATATCTATCACTGACCCTAATTAAATAAATAGCCTATCCATTTCTGTACAGATAGGCATATCATATGAATACAGCCTTTGATGACATTAAAAAAGTGACTATTGCAGATATTTGTTAAAAATGTAATGGTTTTGGAACACCTGGGTGGCTCAGTCCATTAAATCTCTGACTCTTGATTTCAGCTCAGGCCTTGATCTCAGGGTCATAACTTTAAGAGATGTGTTGGGCTCCCTGCTGGGTGTGGAGCCTACTTAAAAAAAATAATGATTTAAAAATTATTAAAACATATACATAGATAAAATAGGAAATATTCTTTTTTCCAATGAAAGTTTTGTTTCACTAAGAAAAAATCAGCTCCCCACAATTAATAGAAATACTTGTCATTTTGAGCAAGTCACGTTTTTCTTGGAGTATTACTGCAAATTTATTTATTTGTTGTTGGTGCACCTGATATGTTGTTTTTTTTTTTTAAGATTTTATTTATTAATTTGCTAGAGAGAGAGAGCATGGGCGCGAGAGAGCGAGCGAGAGTACAAGCAGGGGGAGCTGCAGGCAAAGGGAGAAGCAGGCTTCCAGGCGAGCAGGGAGCCCGATGCGGGACTTGATCTCAGGACCCTGGGATCATGACCTGAGCTGAAGGCAGCCGCTTAACCAACAGAGCCACCCAGGCGTCCCACCTGATATGTTTTAAAACCCTCTGGCTACTGGGCTTTTAATCAACACTTATTTTTTTTAAAGATTTTATTTATTTATTTGAGAGAATGAGAATAAGAGAGATAGAGAGAGAGAGCACATGAGAGGGGATAGGGTCAGAGGGAGAAGCAGACTCCCTGCCGAGCAGGGAGCCCGATGCGGGACTCAACCCCGGGACTCCAGGATCATGACCTGAGCCGAAGGCAGTCGCCTAACCAACTGAGCCACCCAGGCACCCCTTAATCAACACTTCTTTAATGGAACGTGTACTAAAAAAATCATCAATAAACTTGTAAATAAGAGAAGAATCCATGTCAGAAGAAAACAATTAAAACGAGAGATAAGACATTCAATGCCTCCATTAGGTTTTATTGCGTTATATGTTATTTTTCTTCATTCTTAGGAATTTTTTTTTTTTTTTAAGATTTTATTTATTTGAGAGAGAGAGAATGAGAGACAGAGAGCATGAGAGGGAGGAGGGTCAGAGGGAGAAGCAGACCCCCTGCCGAGCAGGGAGCCCGATGTGGGACTCGATCCCGGGACTCCAGGATCATGACCTGAGCTGAAGGCAGTCGCTTAACCAACTGAGCCACCCAGGCGCCCCTTAGGAATGATTTTAATTTAATTTAATTTATTTTGGTTTTAATATTAAAACACAGAAAGGGAGTATGTTTTGACGTGACATAATTATGGTTCTTTTATGTTAATGAGAATTGTATGACATAATTTTATTTCTTTTTTAAAGATTTTATTTATTTATTTGATAGAGTGAGCATAAGTGAGGTGAAGGGGCAGAGGGACAAGTAGACTCCTCGCTGAGCAGGGAGCTCTAAACGTAGTTCCATCCTAGGACCACGAGATCATGATCTGAGCCCAAACCAAGAGTCTGACACTTAACTGGTTGAGCCACCCAGGAGCCCCTAAAATAATTTTATTTCTATTACAAAATAATTGTTTATTTTTGACAAACTAAGCATCTATTATCTATTATTTCTAATAAGGATTCATTCAACTTTATTATCCAGAGAGTATCTATATTAAGAATAAGTGCTGTTAATGATAGATAGATAGATAGATAGATAGATAGATAGATAGATAGATGATAGATAGATAGATACTTGTATGCATTCTACTAAAAATTTCATAAGAATCCAGAAGTAATTTCTAACTTCTCTACCCACAAATACTTGCTTTTAACATGAAATTATAGACAATAAAATCAATCTCAAATGTCTTAATGCCAGGTTGTAAATCAATATCCTGAAGTTGAGTAAAACAACACATTTTCAAGAAAAATTAGAGTTCTAACATTGGAAGCCTACCATTAGTGATTCTGTTCTCCAGCATCATCACAATATACACATACAAGCACACACACACACACAATTCTGAAAGTATCTCTTCACAGGAGTTACTATACAGGAGCCTGACTACTTTCTGATTAGGAGACAAAAATCCCTCTGGGAAGATGCTGATTTCTACTAATTATAAATTTAATTATTGACTTGGGCTTGTTGGTTGGAATGCATCCAAAAGTCATGGACTTTTTGATCCAATTTATAATTTTTGTTCATGAATACCATTATTAGACTACACATTCATTATCAAATTTAGAATTTATTTTTGCTTTAAATCACAAAATTCTATTAGCTTCAAACTCATATTATTTTAGTCTTTGGGTTTTGGTAAATATGTAATATTGAACTAAAGCTATAGAGTGCTCCATTCAAGGATACTTCACTAAAAAGTGGTCTGGAAATTTTTCTATAAGGTATCAATTACTCTTTTATTCTTTGAGGTCCACATGTAGTCTCTGTAGCAACTACTTAGCTGCCCTTATGGACAAAAGCAGCCATAGATAATACACAAATGATGAGGGGCAACTGGCTGGCTCAGTCAGTATAGCATGCAACTCTGTACTTCAGGGTCCAAGGATTTTGAATTCAAGCCCCACGTTGGGGATAGAATTTACTTAAAAAAAAAATATATATATGCAAATGATGAGCATAACTGTATTCCAGTAAACATGTATTTATCAAAACAAGTAGCTTGCTAAATTTGGTCCACAGGCTATAATTTTCTAACTTCACTAAAATTCCACAGAGATAAAGACCTTGGTGTTTCATTAAGCTTTTATTTATTTATTTATTTAGAGATTTTATTTTTTTATTTGACAGACACAGAGAGAGAGACAGAGAGGAAGAGCACAAGTAGGTAGACCAGCAGGCAGAGGGAGAGGGAGAGGGAGAAGCAGGCTCCCTGCTGAGCAGAGAGCCCCGTGTGGGGCTTGATCCTAGGATCCCGTGATCATGACCTGAGCCGAAGGCAGACGCTTAACTGACTGAGCCACCCAGGTGCCCCTCATTGAGCTTTTAAAAAAGACCTTTGAAGTAATATTTGCTTGTAATCACTCTTACATCTTCCTCATGCATTTAACACTAGTGTATTTTATTAATTTTGTTCTCCAATTATAATTTTTCTCTTGTCATACAAAAATCAACAAGATGGTGAGACATTCTATTCTGAGGTATTATGAACAAGCTTTGTTTTATGTATCCATAATTTGGCCATTATTTCAATATCTGGCTTTAATAGAAGATAGCTAAATTACTGTATTTGTTTCTGCTTTCAAGCTATTTCAGTATGTAGTTTTGAGTTGTCATATGTTAGAAAACTGGGCCTCATACAGATGTATTTGTATAAGGGAATAGGATTTTAAAATGAAAGAGCATTTTAATAGTCTTTTTGGGTAACTATGAATATTTCTTTTTGATATTACACCAATACTTGGCAAGGCAGTTCCTTAAAGGTTAATTGTAGTGTGGAATTTAAAAGCAAATCAAATATTTTTTTATTACTTGGTTACATTAAAATACAGAAAGTATCTTGTACTTTCAAAGGATCTTTTATTCATGCAGATTTTGTAATAGCACGTATTGTTCATTTGGAAAATATTTGTTACCGCATTGTGCAGGTTTTCCAAGATTTGACACATTTTATTATGTGTATCTAAAATCACATTTTTAATTTCTCTGATGATTTTATCGGAAAGCCTATAATTGTCAGGGAACTGTCAAGTTCACAGAGACAGATACAAGTTTTCCAAATTTACAATTTTCTCTTGAGAGGTTGAATTGCCTGATAGGCATCAAACAGCATGAGTTGACTTTTTTTAAGTGACAGCTTTATTTCATGCATTTTTTAGAAAACCTCTAAATAAACAGAACCGACAAACCACAAACTTTCTATTAGACCTCCTTTCAATTAAAAATTCTGTTCCTTGAAAGAATAGCTGATAGTTGAGCTTGCAACTCACACAACTGTCTTTCCTTGAGATGGCTGTTGTACCTCATAAGGGAGCAGACGTGCTTTATGCAAATTTCCTCATTTCTTCACACAAAAGATTAAAAAGTATGTGTATTCAAGTGTCAACATTAAATTAAATTAACAATTTTTTAGTGCTTCATCAAGGACAATTTTAACTATGAGTGTGGATGGGGAAGAATTCAATAACTACTGGTCCAGTTTAATGTCACATTGAGAACTGCTGATATAAACTATACAGAAATGCTGAATAGTCTTTCTAATTATATTTTAAATTAATCATGTACAATATTTGTCATGATGACTTTTAAATAATCAGACATTCAATAATATATCACAGAACTTAATTTTGGGAATGCATGTATTTATTTCTACCAAGAGAACACATTTTGCTCTAAAAAAACCCAAAATGTAAAATAGGATTTTATTAGTGTGGGGAAGATATATTTTGTGACCTCTATTAACAATCAGTACATGTATAAAGAAAAGATTCTAGCTTTGTTTAAAATATATATCAGAAAATATACATATATTCACAGAAAATTCTGAACTAGATATTTTTATAAGGAATTTCTATGAAGGATTTTACTGAAATATACATTATTTATGATAGTAAAAGGTCACTTTTAAATTTGATCTCTTGCCTACTACAGGTAATGTAAAAATCTAATATGTTTAATCACTGTTATTTTGAGATCCTTCAGTAGTCCCTTTTCCTTTTTGGTGGATTATTCTTAGTGAAGAGGAAGGGGGCATTTATTTTTAAAATTTTGAATGACTGAAACTACTTCAAAGGAGCCTTAGATGTTTATGTGTGCTTTACTATTTTTTTATTTTTTATTTTTTAAAGTCTTTATTGAAATTCCAGTCAGTTAACATACAGTGTTATATTAGTTTCATGTGTACAACTGTGACTCAACACTTCCATACCTCACCCTGTGTTTAACTATTTTTTACAAATACTGCATTTAAACCTAGAAGGTCCAATTTTAAAAGAATCCTGAGTTAACATATATTGCATATAACAATGAAATTTTTAAATAACCTTTGAGGGACAAATGATTATAACTTATGTCAAAGAGAAGACATATTTAAAAGTGCTTATTAGTTTAAATAAGTGAAAATTGTGAAAAATAAAGCATTTAAGAATTTCACTTAGAGTTTACTAAGTGAAATTCTTAAATGCTTTATTTTTCACAATTGAAAATGTATTTCAGCCTTTTTGCTATTTTCTAAATCCAGTTGTCTTTTATAGAAAATCAAATGTCATAGTTTTAAAATACTTTCTTTAAAAGTAATAACAAAAGTACTTGCTTGAAGTGTTCACAAATTGGTATACTTTTACTACAAATAGAAATATAAGGGGGGTCTGGGTGGCTCAGTCAGTTAAGCGTCTGCCTTTGGCTCAGGTCATGATCCCAGAGTCCTGGGATCGAGCCCCCCATCTGGCTCCCTGCTCTGCGGGGAGCCTGCTTCTCCTTCTCCCACTCCCCCTGCTTGTGTTTCCTGTCTCACTGTGTCTCTCTCTGTCAAATAAATAAAATCTTAAAAAAAATATATATATATATATAATAATTATTCATTTACTTAAGATTTTTGGTTAAATGTACACAATCTTTTTTTTTTTTTTTTTTAAAGAAGATAGCAGGAGGGGAAGAATGAAGGGGGGGAAATCGGAGGGCGAGATGGACCATGAGAGAAGATGGACTCTGAAAAACAAACTGAGGGTTCTAGAGGGGAGGGGGGTGGGAGGATGGGTTAGCCTGGTGATGGGTATTAAAGAGGGCACGTTCTGCATGGAGCACTGGGTTATCCGCAAACAATGAATCATGGAACACTACATCAAAAACTAATGATGGGGGCGCCTGGGTGGCTCAGTCGGTGAAGCGTCTGCCTTCGGCTCAGGTCATGATCCCGGGGTCCTGGGATCGAGCCCCGCATCGGGCTCCCTGCTCAGCGGGAAGCCTGCTTCTCCCTCTCCCACCCTCCCTGCTTGTGTTCCCTCTTACTGTGTCTCTCTCTGTCAAATAAATAAATAAAAATCTTAAAAAAAAAAAAAACTAATGATGTAATGTATGCTGATTAACATAACATAATAATAAAAAAATAAAATAAAATGTAGACTAGCAGAAGATATTTGCATTTTCTTTTTTTTTTTTTAAGATTATTTATTTATTTATTTGACAGAGAGAGAGACAGAGCACAAGCAGGGAGAGCAGCAGAGGGAGAGAGAAGCAGGCGCTCCGCTGAGCAGGGATCCCTATGCGGGGCTCGATCCCAGGACCTCGAGATTATGACCTGAGCCGAAGGCAGATGCTTAACTGACTGAGGCACCCAGGTGCCCCGATATTTGCATTTTCTTAAAATTAGAATTGACCACTGTAATATCTTCCAGATTACTATCTAAAGCTTGTGATTTAAAGAATTTCATGGACAGTTCTTAAACTATAACATTTTCAATTTTCTCCCAGATGGACAACAACTTGCATCAACAGCTGCTCCTATCTTTGCCTAAGGGCCAACAAAAACCTGGTTTTCAAAAGAGAGACAAACTAGCAATGGGCAATGAATTGATGATCCAGTCGTTTGAATTTGACAGTTATTCACTTACTGATTTAAACGAGCAAGTTTAGACTCATGTTTTGTCATTTAAGATTTAGTTTTTGCTTCAAAAGCATTGATCTCATAGAAATTTAATATTGCAACTTATTAGGTAATCAGAAAACTATGTATTGGAAATTTTTACATATGAATTATGAGTTAGCTCGGACTTTTAGAAGGTCAAGCGTGTACACACAGGGTAGAGACATCTTTAAGATGCTGCATCTTCTTTCTGGCATGTATCTTTCCCAAATATACTAATATTAACTTGACATAATATCAAACTTTTAGAGCTTTGGCCTGGACCACCGTGTTGGCTAGAGAATGAGATGTGGAGAATCAGGGAAGACCAACTGGCAGGATTGAAAAAGGGGTTTTGAAATCTGAAAATAAAGCAGAAACCTTTAGATTTCAGTCCAACAACCTCCCAAGTGAGCTATTTCACAGTAACTCACTAAAAGCATACACATTGTTCCCCTGCCCATTCTCCCCTGAGGAAGCCAGGGTTTAAGGCAGTAGCTATTCCTTTCCTCTGGCTTATGCTCCAAAAATAGATGAGAATTTATCAAAATACAGGGACATAGAGTCAGAACAGAGCTTCAGTTCCTGCGTGTGCAAAATGGAAATGTTCCAAATGAATCTATAGTGTTTAAAGTCAGAAAATTGTTTACTGTTGTGGGAGGGGTGGTCAGAAGGTTTAGGTGGTTTCTCTCCAACGGGCCCACAGACTCCATTTTAAAATGGCTCCACTCATGTCAATTTTTCACACACTTTAGATTAAGTTTAAAATTAAATTTAAATTTAAATTTAATTTTAAATTTAATTTAATTTAAATTTAATTAAATGAGAACTAATAAATTCTACTTTAAAAGCTCATTTTTTGTTGTATTTTTATAAAATATATTATTTAAAACAAAGTTGATTTTTAAAATGCACTAATAAACTTTATTTAGCTGAGAATATCTACATTTAAATGTTTTTTAACTTATGAAATATTTTATTGCATACATATAACTATGGATAAAATGGCATAAATAGAATCAGTGAAATGATGCTTACATACTATAAATTGGAAGTCTTCATTTAATCAAAATTATAAAAGTAAAGCATAAATATATTTATTTGATGTCATACACTTCAGTGGCTTTACTGGAATGAAAATAGTGCTCGAAGCAGAATAACAGACTGTCTTACATCTGTGAATTTTCAAGTTCACAGAGGGTGGTGCTTTTGTGAATTGTGACTGTGAGTTCTATATGCTTGGTTACTTCAGTAGCGCCTTTCAGAACAGCTCAGAGCACCTGGGAACCTGGGCTGCTCCCATGGAGTTTGCCGTGTTGGTGGCTTCCTCAGAAAAGTCACCCTTCAGCATAGAAAAAGGTGAAAAGGAGACTGAAGGAGCAGTAGAGCAAAAGAGTTTGGCCCACGGTAGAGGCTATACAAAGAGTATAGATGAGATTTTTTTTTTTTTTTTTTTTAAAGGGAAATCACAAAGAATAGGCGTGCCTTGAGGCCAAACAAAAGTGGCCCCTATTACCGCAGCCTGTGTGGCTGGTTCTAAGTGGTGCTGTCGGCGGGGCAGGGCTCCTGAATATTTCTTTTCAAAATGCTGGCATCTGAGTCCTTCCTCGTGGTCCCTGTAATATCCAGAAACAAAGATTAATTGCCATGGAAACCATGGTGAAACTGCATATTTAGATAGACAAATCTATCATTTGATAGATAAATAGACTGGTAATGGATATTTGCAGTTAGATATTTAGGACTGGAGCCAAACGGATTGTGAACAAAGGCTCTGGTCTTGTATTTGCCAACACTTTATTTTTAGGGGGATTTTAAATTTTTCCTAGGCTCACTAGTTTTTTTTGTTTTTTGTTTTTTTTTGTTTGTTTGTTTTTTCGGGGGAGAGAGGAGGAAGAACAATGTTACATGTGAGAAACTTCTGATAATAGAAGAAGGACTTGATAATGGGTCTGATTTGTTCACGGGATATGAAGTACCCAGCACTTCGCAGGCACCTGGATGGAATAGGACAAGAGGGGTTCCCAGAGGCCAGTGTAACAACTTACAGTTAAAGCCATATACACATGGAGAGAATCTAAATTATAATAAAAGAAGAGCTGAAACACGTGTGTTGTGTGAGGATGTGGCTCAACAAGCACTCAGACATAGGAAATGAGTTCAGAAAGTAGGCATGGTCAGAAAGTTCAGTGAGTCCAATGAGGTTGGGCATAAAGACTGATGGTAGGACAGGTGCAACTGAATTTGCCACCAGGATAGCAGGAGTTGCAGCTCAAAGGAATCATTTCAGGCGCTATAACACAGCATTAAAAATTTTTTCAAAGGTCAGATTTATATAAAGGATAAAATTACAAGGTTAGGTCTTGATCTTCTATAAGAAAAGGGTTTCCCTGAATGCATAAAGACTGAATTCCTGAAATGAAGGTCAGCTTTTCTTTGCCACTTTGCACCCTGAGCTAAGCTAGATATGGATGGTAATGGGGGGGGGGGGCAGGATGTGTGTGTTGCATGGAGTGGGAGAAAATAGGAGGACACAAGGGTAATTTAACCTACTTTTGCTGCTGTACCCCCTGCACTCATGAAAGCATTAAATGGGAGGACAAACTCATTTAAACCAGTTATTTTGGGAGTAAGAAGAAATGCTGTTAATAAGTAGGTTGGACAATGGGTGTAAATTGGGATGTATGGGCACACTATCATTAAGGCAGTTTTTGCATGCATCAGCTGGAATGCTCATGACATGGGAGAGTACAATGAATCCATTTATTCAACACTTGAATTCTTTGTCATTTGGACATTTTAGCATTGCCAGAGCTGTGAGAGATTACTGCTTCCCTGGTATTTATCACTTACTGAATTGTCTTCCTCGTTACCTCTCCATAGGTCTCATCTTGAACAAGATTGTGAATATCTTATGAGAAGAGGCTATGCTCAGACTTCTGTATATGACAAAGAAATCTATACATTAAAGGTAAAACTAAGAGAAAATTAGAAAGGGGGAAAAAGAGATGACTTAATTTTAAAAATTTGAGTTAAATCTCAAATCCTCCTTCTTTTACTCTTTCTATCCTGTGGTAAATAAGAAGGAAATATGGCATAAAAATAAAATATCAAAACTACAGAAAAAAATACCAGCTTAAATCACATAGTTTGCTAATTATTATTTCTCTTTTAAATCTCTAAATTGTCTGCTTACAAAATTATTTTGTCAATATTTGGGCATTGATTACAAAAATTAAAGTTTTAATTTCATCTGTATTGTCATCAATTTAAAAGAAAACAATGAGAAATAATAAACTATGAAGAGTTAAAATAAAATATGCAAGAATGAATTTTTCATAAATATTTCAATCACACATTGCAAGCATTTATTTTTTTCCCAAACATAGCAAAGAAATATATGCCAAAATATAGGAGTGAAACTTACCAGATGTCCAACAGCCTCAAGCCACACAGATATTGGTCAAAACTTGAAAATTCACAGATGTAAGACAGTCTGTTATTCTGCTTCGAGCACTATTTTCATTCCAGTAAAGCCACTGAAGTGTATGACATCAAATAAATATATTTATGCTTTACTTTTATAATTTTGATTAAATGAAGACTTCCAATTTATAGTATGTAAGCATCATTTCACTGATTCTATTTATGCCATTTTATCCATAGTTATATGTATGCAATAAAATATTTCATAAGTTAAAAAACATTTAAATGTAGATATTCTCAGCTAAATAAAGTTTATTAGTGCATTTTAAAAATCACCTTTGTTTTAAATAATATATTTTATAAAAATACAACAAAAATGAGCTTTTAAAGTAGAATTTATTAGTTCTCATTTAATTAACATGCATTGAGTACCTACAATGCAGCAAGAATTGTGTTAGACACTGTACCAGGAAAACAGAATCTTGGTTTCTTCTTTCATAGAGATTACATCCTACTAGGAAAGGTGTTGCATGGATCCCTTGTTTCTTAATTAAGTAGACTAATAATGTATTCTGCCTGGAGTATTAATGCTTTAATAAAAACATATAAAGGGTAGAAATGAAGAGTAATGAGGATGGGAGAGCCAAAGCCTATTTTAGATAGGCTGATGAGAGAAGTCCTTTTACTGAAGAGATGTTATTTGTACCAAAACCCAAGAAAAGAGGTGCTGGTCAAGTGAAGATCGGGGAGGGGAGCATTACAGGCAGAGAAAACACCATGTACAAAGGCCCCAAGGGAAGAAAGTACTTCTTGTGCATGAAGAACTTAAAACCATTTTCTTTGTTTGGAGCAGAGTAATAAAGAGAGAGACTGGACAGATAGTCAAGGGCCATGGCAATGAGTTCAGAGTTTATTCTAGGAGCAATGAGAAGCCTTTGAAATGCTGTAAGAAGCAGAGTGTGTAACTAAGTATGCATTTTTAGGAGACTTACTATTTTATGAGGGGGTGGGGGGAATACATGACTGAAGAAGAGGAAACCAGTTAATCTGATTAGAAGACTGTTACATAGTGGAGGTGAGAGATGACTTTAAGACTAAGGTGTTGGCAATAGAAATGAAGAAATAGAAGGTGAAAGTTATGTTGCTGAATTTAGGAGATGGATTTGATAAAGGCTACTAAATGATAGGATGTGAGGATGGTCATGGGTCAAGCTGAGTAATGAAGTGGACTGTGTTTACTAAGTTAGGGAAGGTTAAGTTGGAGAATTGAGAGTAGATTTGGAAGAAAGGAAAGTTGAAGTGGGAAATAGATACTTATGGGACAAGATAATTTTGAGAAATCCGTGAGGCATCTGCTTGGAAATGTCAGTGCAAAGTTGGATGTATGCGCCTGGGCTCGGAAGAGTATTCTGTTCTAGATCTATGCTTGTAGGAATCATTGTGCTAAGACAATATTTAAATCCATAGAAATTGATGGTATCACTTAGGAAAGAAATCTAATAAGAGAAGAAAACCAAAAAATTGTAATAGCTACTGTATTCATGAACCTCTCTTACTTTCTGTAATTATTTGATCAATTATGCTCTAAACTAATCTTTTTAGTTGTGCTGTAGATCCCATCTCCTCTCACTTACTCTGTGACATCACTCCAGCGATTATCCCCTCACCTCTTGGATCATCAACTGGACAATTCCCATACCACACAAATAGTAATTTATCCATATTCAGAAGAAAAAGAAATAAAACTTTGACTCACATCCCTTTCCTATGAAGTGTTGTCTATACATTTTTCCCCTTGTATTATCTTGAATGTGTTCCAAAGTTTTTTATTTGTTTGTTTTTGTTCTCAAGGACATTTTTGCCAAGGTAACTAATAATTTCCACATTGCTAAGTTAAATGGTGAGTTTCCGTTCTCATCTAACTCATCAACAACACTTGGCACAGTTGACAAATCACTATATTATTCTGGAAAGAGTTCATTCACTTCGTATATCCCCCGCTTCACCAGCTGCTGATTCTCAAACTCCTTTTTTGTTTCCTCTTCATATTCCCAAGCTCTCAACCATGGCTTACTCAATACACCTCTTCTCTTTCATGCTACTCCTAGGACCTCAGTGATCTAACTATGCTTTATAGTCTTAAATGCTACCTGTATCCTAAAGACTCCCATGTTTATATGTTCATTTTCTAAAATCAAGATAAATACAATTACTTAGACAACATTTTCGGCTGGCTATCTACTAAGCCTATCAAACTTATAAAATGTATAACTAAACTCAAGACCTTACTCTTTTAATCTTCTTCCACCCAACCAAACCCTGTCATTCCATCCTTATAATTGACAAGGCCAAAAATAAAAACAAAAACAAAATCTTGGATTGATGTTTGATTTGTCTGTTGGCTTCCTATTGCTGCTGCTACAAAAAATAACCACAACCCCAGTGGCTTAAAATGGTACATTTTTACAGGTAAGAGGCCAAAAATGGGTTTCATAAGGCTAATGTTAATGTGTCAACAGGTTACTGACCCTCCAGCTTCCTTCTGGTGGTTCTAAGGGAGAATCCATTCTCTTGCTTTTTTGAGTTTCTAAAGGTTGCCCATATTCTTTGGCCTCTGGCCCCCTTCCATATTCAAAGCCAACAATGACATCAGTCTGACCTCTCTTTCCATTATCATACCTCTCTCTCTGATTCTCCTGCCTCCCTCTTTCACTTATAAGTACCCTTTGGATGACATTGGTCCTAGCTGGATAATCCAGGATATATTGCCATTTCAAGATTCTTAAATTAATAACATTTGCAAAGTCTCTTTTGACATGTAAACTAACATTTCCACAAATTCCTAGGATTAGGATCTGGGCATCCTTGGAATTTTTCCACATTTTTCTGCCTGCCACAATATAGTAAAGCCATGTCATAGGGTAGAAGATAGACACAAGGTATTTCAAAATAATGCCATCTCTAACTGCTGGCTACATGCACCAATAGAGTCCCTGATACATGGTAAAGGTGCTAAATTAAATATTAATATTCATTTCAGAGAACTTTTTTACAGTGATCAAATGGTATACATTTTTCAAATAAAACAAACCTAGACATTCAATTACTTCATATAGCAAGAATAAAATAAGTAATAGTATAATTACAACTAGAAGGCTCTTTGGGGAAGAAATATAGTTTAAATCTTCCATTGTAATGAATGAGAAGCAAAGATTCAGAAAAATAAGTGGCCTGTCCATGATTGCACAAGTGATCAATGACAGAGTGGAGACAAGAAGCAAGGCTCATTTCTATGTTTAATGTCTGAGATGTCCTTAAATCTAGTTAAACTCAGTAGCTTCCAAAGAATAAATGGAAAATATACCCACACCCTCTGCTCCTAACATTCCTTTCATTTATCTCTATATTATTGTAAATTTTACTCTAAGATTATCTTACATCTATATTTTCTTAAAAAGGAGATAGGAACTTTCAAGGTATTTACATGAACTTCATTATTTAATGTAATGTGATAATGGAAATAATTGTACTTAAAACAATAGTTTCTCACACTTTGAAGGAATTAAATGTTTACTTGATGTCAGAAGTTTTCCATTTAAGAATTTTATTTCAAATAATTATTTGGAAAGAGACAATTAATGGCTTTATTTGTGAATTGCTATTGTGCAACTCTTATAATTTAAATGGATTCCGGCCTCCTATTCTTAAATGAGGCAGAGCCCAGAGATAAACAATTTGAAGTATAAAAAATTGACTTGTGACATATTAAATGGCAAGAACCTTTTAAGTTCTATTTCATTTATGTTTATGATCTCTGAATAGGCTTGAAGTTCTGCTTTTATTTCTGATAAACCTACCAATTTAAATTGACAAAGACAAAGAAATTGTATAATTTAGGTTGTGGTTATTGGATTAGTTCCTCCTCTATGTGAAAGCATGACCCTAAAGAACCCTGTGATGGCCAAAACAGAGCAGAGGAAGACAACCAGTTATTCTGTCACTTCATAATGGCAGCTTTTTATCCTCTGACCCAAGGTCAATTGCATTGTCTTTGTTGAAAGATAGAGAACTATTGCTAAGAAAGATTTTACTGGGCAGCAATTCTGAATCTATTTCCTCTGATGAAATGTCAATAGATTTCTAGGACAAAACGTAGTTTTTTCTAGAAACAAAGGTGAAATAGGTTTGAAAATGTACTCCACAAATCAATCCTTTTCAATATAAAACATTTGAGAGAAAAATTAACAAGTAATCCAATATGCTGTTATGTTTCCATCTTTTTATTTTAATTCATCAAACATATTACATTTTCTCCAAAAAACCAATTTAGGGAAGCATTGATGTTCTTCTAATGGTTTTAGAGTCATAAAACTTCTAATAAAAAGTCAGCTGCTGTGAACCTGGAAATTCTTGAAAACTGACAAGAGATAAAATCCTCTGAAAGGACAGACCGATAGAACAATACATATTACGTGGTGTTACAAAAAAGAAACCAGAATATTAATACAACTCATTGATATATGTACTCAAAATAATACATCTGTAGAGGTGATATTTTAGAATTCTGGTAAAAATCATATTTATCACTTATGGGAATATTAAATTCCACCTTCCAAAATTGTTATCAACATCATTAAATTTTACAAAAGCTTCTTTTGTTCATTTTTTTAAATGCAGTTCTTTTTTCTCAAAACAGTAAGGACACAATCCAACCAAAACAGAAGATATAAATCTTGATTTTCCTTAATTTTCCTTAAATTTCCTTATATGTTAAATTCCTTATATATGTTTTCATAAGTAGTGTTTGTAGCTAGTCAATTTCCTGAAAACTGCAGTGCAGCTAGTCACATAGTATAAGGAATCCTGGTGTAAAATAGTTAATTTCCTAAATGCGTAGTTTTACTTATATCCATACGTGAAATGCACTTCTAATGGAAAAATTGTCAGGAACAGAAGGAAGGGAAGAAGGTGAAGGCAGAAAAAAAAAAAAAAAAAGCTCACAGATAAGCCTAGATTATTTGTGTGCAGGAGGGCAGGTTGCAGGCACCAGAAATATCTCAGATGATCTAGTTCCCTTGACTAGCACGGTGGTAATGCTACTCTGAAGATGGGCAAGTGGACACATAGGACACACAGGACACGCTACCACTCAGATGATCCTCCTGAAATAGCAAGAGGGTTTTGGAGAGTCATTTCAAGTTCCCATAGCTGGTTACCATGATTATGGACTTCCAGGGCTCCAGAGATCCCCTCTGAAGGCTCGACTACCTAACATACTGCCCTGCACAAGCTACTCTATGAAAATATTCAGATGTGGGAGAGCTTCTGGTATACCACTGACTGATATGAGATAAAGGACTGGATCCATACAAACAACCTCTTGGACTGGGACAGGAAGAGCCTGAGTGTCTGTTCAACTTGCAGTGCCACTTGGATTTCCGGTAATGTCAACACAGACATAGAGCACTTGGAGGACATTCTGCTCAATAATTTGGTTAGAAGAGAAGGAACTAGATCCATACACAGATGATATTCAACACTTCCTGGAAGGGATAATCATCAAGGCTACCACTAGAGAGAATGACAGCATCCTCGTGTGCTTACCAAAAGTGGGAAGGGTCAATTAAGGACTGATCCACCATTTCTGCTTCCACATAACTCAACTACTTCAGGTTTACAGAACAGACTCCAGTGAATGTACAACCCAATAATCCCTCATCCACACATGCCTCAATGTCTTTAATTTTCCTCTCCCAACCTTCCTGTCAGACACAACTGGGTTCCACTCTGCAACATTGGTATGGCTACACATTATCTTTGAGAAGCTTTATTTCCAGACATCTGTTCAAAGAATGAGAATCACATTGACCTCTTGTTGAAGCCCATCATGACCCTCATGTGGCTGATTCCAATAACTCCAAACCCAAGTGCCTGAAAATACCCATGTTCACCCTATAGTAAATAACCGAGTGTTACACTTCCACACCAGGCATCTGAAAAACTATCCCCCATCTCACCATGTAGATTTTGCATATTTCTCTTGTCTTGGTCTGTGGCGTGACCGTCAAGGGAAATCTCTGCCAGAGAAGCTGCAGTGGTATGGTATATCCTCAGAAAGACCTCTGACACCATCAAAGGTAATGTCTAAGACTAACAAGTTAGAGATTAGCAATCTAATTCTCAGACCTGTTGTTGAAAATGAGTTCTGCCACAGCCTGTAATGACTACTTTTTGTTATCCTGAGTAGAAATTTTCACCCCTATCTTCATCCAAATTATACAGGTTGAGGAAGAGACACAGTCCTTAATAAAAATGAAAAAAAAAAAAAAAAGGTAAGACGAGCTCAGTAACTAATTATTCCTACGGCAAAATGTGATATTTTTTGTCTTTGAGAGAGACTGCTTGTCTTCCCTCTGGCAGTACCCATATATCTCAACTCATCTGATCCAAGGGAACAAAAAACAGTGATGTAAAAATTGATGTCCATCTTATATGATAAAAAACCCATTTATAAAAGTGGGAGAATACTATATCATGCTATTCTTGGGTATTTCAGTGGCTCTTGTAATTATTATTCCTAGTAATTTACTAACATTTTTTTTTTTCCTTTCTGTTCTCATTATATTAGTCTTGACTGGGTTAGTGGTCCTTGTTCCAGGGAACAGAAAAATGATTCTCTTGACCCAAAAGTTGAAATTGCCATATGTCTTCTTCAGGATTCTTATGCCATTGAATCAACAAGCAAAGAAGGACGTTACTGTGCTTGCTGGGAAGATTGATAGTGACTGCCAAGGAGAAATTAGTTAGCTACTATACAATGGAAGAAAGAATCACTATGTCCAAAAAGTATGAGATCCTCTATGGTGCCACTTATATACTATCCTAAAATTAAAAGTTCATTAAAAAATTGAATATGACCTGTAAGGCACCTTTGAACTTAGTGATATCTTTGATCATATTGTGCAAATACTTGGTTAATATTATATTCCTGATTTTCATCCCCACCATCAAAAAGAAGTTTAGATTTCATATATTGTATTATTTGTTTCAGAGGTACAGATCTGTGATTCAACAGTCTTGCACAATTCACAGCGTTCACCATAGCACATACCCTCCCCAATGTCTATACAATATATGTTTAAAAAAAAAAAAAAGATAGCAGGAGGGAAAGAATGAAGGGGGGAAATCGGAGGGCGAAATGAAACATGAGAGAAGATGGACTCTGAAAAACAAACTGAGGGTTCTAGAGGGGAGAGGGGTGGGAGGATGGGTTAGCCCGTGATGGGCATTAAAGAGGGTACGTTCTGCATGGAGCACTGGGTGTTATACACAAACAGTGAATCATGGAACACTACATCAAAAACTAATGTAATGTATGGTGATTAACATAACAATAAAAAGATATGCACATAAAAAAAGTTTAGATCTCAAAAATGTCAGTACTATATTTACGATCTGACAATGACTATTCTTATATGTCACATGAGAGATTTCAAGGCATTTGGGACTTTGATAGTTTATTTGAGATTATAGCTGATCAAGACATGCTGTAGAATAACTTGAATTTATTATTGTTAATATTTTAATGGTAGTTTAACACTAAACTTCTTGATGTCTAGATATCAAAATGAGATTAGCACAATTTATATTATATCATATCACATAAAGAAAGAATCCTAAAAGAACTGATAAAACATTCTATTTCAATGTCATTAAAAGCTATATATTTGTGCTTTATAAAATAATGGGATAAGAACCAGCTGAAAAAGATCAGAAGATATTGGTAATAGTTTCATATATATCTAAAAATAAACTAAAACAGGCAGAGTGAGCTACCTTTTTAATACTCAAGGACATAATCACAGAAGTAGTTTTTACTTTCATCCTGGTAAAATATCTATACATAAGCTGATGAGTAATGATGACAAGTGTTCCATCCATTCCTAGGACCCTGCTAACTCAGTTCATTAAATGTATTCAACTAATGAAGCTCAGGTCGCAAGATCAATTCCCCTGTGGTCTTTATATTTTCCTAACTGCCATCACACAAAATCATTTAGAGAATTCAGGCTGGAAATATATAGGCATTCAGTCTAGTTAGGCATCTTAATTAGGTCTGTCCCCTGCCATCAGAAAGAAGCATCTCTTTGAAAATTTTTTGCACAAAAGCTTTTTAAAAACAATTTGTTTCATTATATACGATTTAAACAACTACTTTCTCCTAATTTATGTTTTAATATGCTAATCTGAATACCAAATTATTCCATTAATAGGAATGATAGGGTCACAGGAATTTGTAACTGACGCAACAAATTCATCGCATTTTCTTTTTTGCCTTTTGGTTAATTTCCATTTGTCCTTCAAATGGTGAAAATAAAGTAGCCAAAATAATATTTAGGAACTGAATTATGCAGCTATCTTTCTCAATCATTAATATTTCTACCTGTGTTGATACAGAGGGTTTTATCACTGACATGTGCTTAAAGACTACAGATAATGTTACATAGATAATAGATGAAGATAGATGAGAGAGAGAGAGGGAGAGAGACATCATCTATATAGTGAAAGTGTACTTTAAAAATCATGGATTTATGCTGATGAGTAACTAACTCAATGGATACATTGCTTATTACTCATACTCATTACTCCAATCCAAGCTCACCTTAGATAAAAAAATCCATTTTAAAATTAGTATATTGATAATTACAAATTTAGTAAGTTAATTTCACTAAAATAATTCAACATAAATACTGTTTGGGAAGTGTATAAGCATTCAATAATTAATAACACCCTTCCCTCTGGAAAATAATTACCAGTTGAAGCAAAAGTTAAAATGATATTTGTGTCATGCAGATTTAGAATTTATAATATAAGCTATAATTATATAATTGTAATATCTATAATTTATATTATTATTTCCTCCATAAGGACACAGGAAAAAGAAATAGGAAAATATTTATAGATTTACAATTTCCATCTACTAATTTGTTTACAGATTATTTCCTTTTATCTTTTTCTTCTATACATACAGCACACACACCAATTTGTATATTTATTTCTCACTAAATTTTAGTAATGAAAATTTAAACCTAAAGTATCTAAAATTTTGATACACATAAAAAGTTTTAATTTATAAGTAAATAATGATTATATATATATAATATAAAATATATAACTATAATAATAATAATTTATAATTAAAATATTCTTGGGTGATACAACATTTTTCTTACTACATAGGAGTTCATAAGAAGATCTAGTTAGGCATCTTAATTAGGTCAGTCCACTGCCATCAGAAAGAAGCATCTATTGTGTTCCCTGATTGTGTTCCCTCTCTCTCTGTCTCTCTCTCTCTGCCGAATAAATAAATAAAATCTTAAAAAAAAAAAGGAGGGGCGCCTGGTTGGCTCAGTCGTTAAGCGTCTGCCTTCGACTCAGGTCAGGATCCCAGGGTCCTGGGATCAAGCCCCACATCAGGCTCCCTGCTCAGCGGGAAGCCTGCTTGTCCCTCTCCCACTCCCCCTGCTTGTGTTCCCTCTCTCGCTATATCTTTCTCTGTCAAATAAATAAATAAATAAAATCTTAAAAAAAAAAAGGAAGATACAGTATAGTGTAGTGATTAATATCATGCAGTAATAGATAATGAAGGGCAGAATAAGTGTGGCTTAAGATCTCAAATACTGAAGTAAGATCTCAATTACTGCCTGGGTTTGAGTCCTGGTTCTATCACTTACCAGCTATATGACTTTAATTTGCTTTATTTTCCCAGTACTTCATCTCCCAGGTGTCATTTAGACTAGTACCTACCTCTAAGTTTAGTACTGTTTAAATAAGTTAATATATAGGAAGTGTATAGGGCAGGTCTGGCACATGGTAGTATAATATATACATTTCTGTGTGCATTTGCTAGCTACTATCATCATTATCTTATTATTATTGTTATAAAAATGGCTACAACTATCTTATAAAGAATTTAAACTAGATAGCTTGTTAAAGTTATTGGCTCTAGCCACATATATAAATTAGGAAGTCTATACGGTAAAAACGAATGTCACTTTATTTAACTAATTTGATTGCTTATGACTGATTTGCACTTAACAATTAAGTATACAGACAGGCTGCTGTTTTTGGCCAACATGGTGAATTAACCTGGGGATGCCACATTTTTGCCAGAAAGTAAACTCCAAGGATGTCAAAAAGGACCTTAAAAATGTGTGCTAAAACACCAGATAATAAGCAGAGGATATTGTAGATACCCGAGGAAAGTGACAGCATGCCAATGTTGTATTTGGGGGACAGCATACATGAGTACAGGGGGCCCCTGCCCATTCCATGACTTACTTTGGGAAAAGCTAGGCTGCTAAAATATTTCTGATAAAAGAAACTCAACCTTCACAGTTTTCCCATACACGTATTAGCTTTCTCAGGCATCAGTTGCTAAAAACTTGAAAACACTATGGCTTTACAATAATATGATAGAGTGATGTTGATCAGATAAGCGAGAAACATCAGAACATCAGATATGTCGGGGCCAAAGGCAGGCTGCCCCAAGATGTGCCACTTTGGCATGAACATTATTTTGAGTTAAAAGCAATCAAAACCCAGCAGATTAGAAAAACTCTTTACCTTCCACTCAACTGCCTCTTTGCACCAGGAAGACAACTATTAACAGAGATTCCTCTTTCCCTAAGAAACTTATCTGCATAATAGAGCAAACTTTGTTTTTCAAACTTTTCTTTTCACCTTCCTGCTAATGTTTTTTTTTTTTTTTTTCCCTTTGTATGCTCAGACCTCTACGCCTCTCCTTAGCTCATATAAGCATCACTTTGCCTCACTGTCTTTGTATTTCCATGCCTGCATGGATTTCCTGCACACACACTATTAAATTTGATTTGTTCCCATTAATCTAGCTCATGTCAGTTTGATTCTAAGTCCAGCTAGAAGCACCTTGAAGGGCAGAAGCTGACAGATACATGTATAAGCTAGTTTAAGGCTCAGTTGTGTGTATATATATATACATACATATATATATATATATATATGTATGTATGTATATATGTACACACATATGCACATCGCATGCCTACATATACCAAAAAACCTTACACAAACATATATGTGTATATTTAACGATTTAACACTACATATATATGTATTTCATTGTAATTTAACCCTCTGACAACAGTAGACTTTACCATCTTTTTAAAGTTTTTCAATCCTCTTCCCACTTGGTGGCCATGGCCTTTTTTGGGCCATAAGGTATAGAGAGAACAAAAACTGTTCAAACCCTACAACCTAATTAATCCTAATATAATTTACAATATCCTGGATCAAAAGAATTCCTATTTCACAGAAGAAGGAGAAGGTATATACAGTTCGCTAACAGAAGAGAGGGCAAAGGAATTAAAATCTTTTAACACTGATATATCAATATAGATCCCAAAAAAGGATAAGGTCTAAAGTACCATTAGATGTTTTCAAACATGCATATTTGCAAAACATAATCATCTCCATCCTTTGTTTACTCTGTTGATTTGTAGTAACTCCCTAAAGAGAATTTGCTACCCCTGAACAATTCTACAAACCTGTCCATTTCTGTGTTTAAATTAGGCTCTAAAATCCATCTCCCTTCAATACATTTCTATGATAATATAATCTATGGGTATAACTTGACAACTGGAAAGTCTTTCCTGGATGATAAGTGTAAAGCTACTTGATTTTCTTCTCAGTGTGGTACAGCCATTTTAAGTTCCTCCAATGCAAATTTTGCAAAGAATCAGGCAATTACTTTCATTATCTCTTATGTACACTAGTTAATGTTAAACTGGCCCACTTGTTCCTTTATTGTTTTCACTGCTCTAATGAACTTGGTTCTGTTTTTAATGTCTTTTGTTTAGTTTTATAGATAATTATGGATATATATATATTTTAAAAAATACTATTGGAACTTGAACATATTAGTATATTTTATAGTCAATTTTATTCCTTCTCATTTCAGTCCTAAAATCATCCACAGATTTTCCCTGAATAGATTTTAGCTCTACCACATGTGGTTACATTTCTAACTGCTATTTACTTCATTTGCAAATGGCTTTTCTCTTTATATTGTCAATGCATGGGGTGCAAACCCATTATCAGGGCAAATGGAAGTGACATCTGCAAAGTGCAACCTTTTAGAGAACTTCAAGGCACTTGTTCAAATAATAAATTCTTGGTCCACTTTATTTTTACATTTATAAAAAGGCAAAAAAAGCCCACAGTTGCATATATATCTCCACAGGATGTTCTTGACCTCTATACATTTTACATAATTTCTTAATTTTGCATTTTAAAGATTTTGAATATATATTCTCTTCTTTGACCAATATCATCAGAAGTCCCCTACTGATTAATCGTGCTCACTTACCAAGCTTTGGAGTAGAATATGGAAGATAAGTTTAAATATCATTTTTTTAAATGTTTTATTTATTCATGAGAGTCAGAGAGAGAGATAGAGAGAGGCAGTGGCAGAGGGAGAAGCAGGCTCCCCGCTAAGCAGGGAGCCCGATGAGGGACTCGATCCCAGGACTCTGGGATCATGACCTGAGCCAAAGGCAGAGGCTTAACCATTTGAGCCACCCAGGCGCCCCTAAATATCATTCTTAATGGGCTTATAGGTCAACCCCAAGTACCAACTCAGAAGTCATAACATTTAGACTAGCAGAGATGTTAAACATAGAAAACAAGCAACGAGATGGTGGAAACAAATCTTAAGTCATCAGTAACTACAATAAATGCAAAGTTTTAAAGTAATTGGTTAAAAGTAGAGAAACTAAGATTTGATTTAAAAATCATTCATCATTGGGCGCCTGGGTGGCTCAGATGGTTAAGTGTCTGCCTTCGGCTCAGGTCATGATCTCAGGGTCCTGGGATGGAGTCCCACATCGGGCTCCCTGCTCAGTGCAGAGCCTGCTTCTCCCTCTCCCTCTGCCACTCCCTCTGCTTGTGCTCTTCGGTCTATCTCTCTGTCAGATAAATAAATAAAATCTTTAAAAAAAAATCATTCATCATTATGTTATTTCTACAGGCACATTTAAAAATAAAAGACGCAGACAGCTTAACAATAAAATTATAAAAATGTATGGATCAAATAAGGAAAAGAATAAAACGCAAAAGTGATCTTTAATGCAATCGTTGCCCAAGTTTAACATCGATACAGAAAAATGTACAAATCAAAAGTATTTTCCTTGACACATTTCCATGACAAGAAGAAACAGACCCACAAATTCCCCTCACAAGAATTTCCAGCCACTCTCTTTCCCCATGGACAACTATTATTTGGGCTTCCAAAAGTAGGAATTAGTTTTGCCTATTTTGAACTGTTGATAAATGGAATCACATAGTATGCACCATTTTGTGTCTGATTTTATTGTTTCAGTTTTGGTTTGCAAAATTTACCCAAGTTTTTCATGTAATTATCATTCGTTCATTCTCATAACTCTTTCACATTCCACAGAGTTAGTTATCTATTGCTGTAAAATAAATTGCCACAAAACATGAAAGCTTAAAGAAACAAAGGATTATTATATTACACTTTTTGTGGGTCAGAAATCCAGGCAGAATTTAGTTGAGTAACTCTGGCTCAGGGTCTGCCACAAGGCTGTAGGCAGCATATGAGCTGGGGTGACAGTCAACTCAGAGCTTTAAAGGAAGAAATTCTGATTCCAAGTTAACTCACATGGTCCACTCTGGATGTTGGGCATAGGCTTCAGTTCCATGCCTTGTAAATCCCTTCATGGGGCAACTCACATCATGGTGCCTGGCTTCCTTCAATGCCAATGGGGGACTGAGACAACACTTAAAACAGAAGCCAAAATCTCATTGTTACCTAAGCTCAAAAGTGAACTCTAGTGCTTTTCCTGTATCCCACTGGTTGGAAGTGAGTCAGTAGTTCCAGTCCATGCTCAAAGAAAAGTGATTACACAGTATGTAAATACCAGGAGTCAGGAATCATCGGGGCCATCTTAGTGGCTGCCTACTATATCTATTGTTGAACTCAAGCTTGTCCGTGCACCTGATGTGCAGTAAGCCAATGTCTGAGACACCAGTTTTGAAGCAAAGAAAGCTGAGAAGGGCAGCCCAAGGAGAAGACAGGGAATCATTCCTAAAGCTGCCTTGTTGAGACTAGGGACAGCTTATATACATGAGAAGAGGGTAAGGAGTTTCTTGAAACCTTGGTGGTTGTGGTGGGGGTGGGGCTGGGCCTTGAAATAATCTGGAGGTAAGCATTCTTCCAAACAAGGAGGTGTTATTTGGGATCTGGTTTGATCAGATACATCAAGACAAATGTTACCATCTATCCCCCATTAGGTTCCTGCAATCAGTGGGTAAATAGGCAGTAGGGGTAAACAGACAAAGTTAATGATTGTTTGTGAGGTTAAGAGGTGCATAAAACATAATTAAAGAGGGAACAAAACAGAATGTGGAGCTAAGTTAATAAGACAACTAATACAGTGATAGTTTTGCTTATGCTTTCAAAATAGGTCCAGGAACCAAGGGTCCAACCTCAAATCCCCTTAGTCATCTCTGAATCTCCCTTCTTTTTTGATTTCTTTCAAATATCGGGGGTGGTGTAGCTGATAAAAATCATCTTTATCATTTTTACATTTTCATGTGCTTCAGGATCAATATCAGCATATCAATGGTTGATAGATCCATTCAAGAAAAGATGAGTGGTCTTCTTGAGGCATCTGATTGAGTTGTTAAATCTTATTTAGATTCTTTTCTGTAGGTACCCCAGATTTTAATCCTACCAGGATTATTCTCAGTATTTTTGAAGTCTGGGGAGTCCTCCCTCCTTTATATCCTAGTTGGGGTCACAGGTTGGCACTGCCTTTGGTGCCGGTGGCCTGGAAGCATTGTTTGGATCTAGTAGATGAAGCTGATGGGCTTCTTCTCTAGCTTTATCTAAAACCACTCAGTACTCTCCAGCTGCAAGTAAGGTATTTCTGTGGAAACCAAATAAACACACAAGTTAATGGTTGGGAAACATGATAAACCCTGAGTCTGAGTTCTGAGTTCTGCCACTGAAAAGATTCTTAGATGTCAGGCACAAAGCCTCCTCAGAGCAGGGAAAGGCAGTGGCAATCCGACAGATTTGTCTGGCCTATAGTTTAAATGCCTCTGGTGATCTTTCTGAGGGGCCCACACAGAAACAGGCATGATGACTGTCTTAACATGGGCTGTTTGGGCAATTTCTCTGAAGCTTACTTCAAGTTGCCCAGCTTTAGTTTATAGGCCTTCAGGAAAAGGATGGTCTTTGTTTGCAGTGGTTTCAGGTTAAAAGAATGGGAGAGAATGGGAGACCTTAGTTTGAAGAGTCATAGCTAGATATTCAAAGAAATCAAAAGAATTTAGGATCCAGTCGTTTTATAGGCAAACAATCATTTAAAGTTAAGTAATCAGGGCGCCTGGGTGGCTCAGTTGGTTAAGCGACTGCCTTCGGCTCAGGTCATGATCCTGGAGTCCCGGGATCAAGTCCCACATCGGGCTCCCTGCTCGGCGGGGAGTCTGCTTCTCCCTCTGACCCTCCTCCCTCTCATGCTCTCTGTCTCTCATTCTCTCTCTCGCAAATAAATAAAATCTTTAAAAAAAAAATAAAAAAAAATAAAGTAATCAGAATTCGAATTTAACATCCACAAAGGTGTGTTACTGAAACATTTTTTCCTTTCCAAAATCACCCCTATTTTTTATCACCTTCATTTATCACCCTCTAAAATCACCCTCATTTTTATCAAAGACAGCCAAAGTAAAACTAATTTGTTTGCAAAATAAATTTGGTTTTAACAAACTTGTCTTAATTATTTACCTAAGTGCAGCAAGAATAATGACTGGCCATATAGGTTCTTTTAAATCTGCTTTGCTGGAACTTTTCAAAAGGAATTTCAGATTGAATTTCAGATTGAACTTTTGAGACCAGAAGCCAAGCCAAATATTTGCCATCAGATTTGCTCTCAATACCTGTAGATTCGGATTATTTCTTCTCTTCTCAAGGCCCACAAAATATCCTGAGGTTTCTGCACCTGCCAGGAAGTGAAATTCTTTACTCCCCTGATAAGGCTCCCAAGAACCCAGTAACCCTGTAACAGGCCAACATTTCCAAGGGGCTTCATTGGCTCTACAAAAAGTCAACCTTAGTTTGTTAAAGCTGTTTGGTCCTACCCGAGTCTATGTATGTTGCTCTCAAATATGACATTCCAGTCAAAGTCTTCGTCAAATAACCAATGTTTCCAGTATGCGCTATAACAAGAGGAACAGATTCTTATTGAGCTTATGTAAATAATTCTAATGGTCATAAAAGAAAGAATAATCATTGAGATTTTTTTTTTTAAAGATTTTATTTATTTATTTGAGACAGACAGAATGAGAGAGACAGAGAGCACATGAGAGGGGGGGAGGGTCAGAGGGAGAAGCAGGCTCCCCGCCGAGCAGGGGGCCCGATGCGGGACTCGACCCAGGGACTCCAGGATCATGACCTGAGCCGAAGGCAGTCGCCTAACCAACTGAGCCACCCAGGTGCCCCCATTGAGATTTTTTTAATTTTGGAGGTTCAGGTAGGGAAAAAGATAAATGTTTCAATTAGTTCCCAAAGGATTATTTTATCAAATCTCTGTATGTCATAGATATCTTAAGAGAAAAAAGTTTCTTAAATCTGAAAGAGCAAATATGAGAGAACCAGCAATATTTGAAACAAGAATCATAAAAACTATAGTAACTCCAAAAGATACGCCTATTTTAATTAAAACAACAAAAACAAACTTTAATTTATCAGAGATTATCCCAGATCACATGAACCTGAGAAACATTTCAATTAGTTTCTCTTTGAGCGTTAGAATGCCCAGTTCTTATAAGAGTTTGTCACCATCTGAATAAGCTTGTTTATAATTAATTTTAATAATACCATCCAGAAGTAGAAAACATCATATGTAGACAGACAGGAACAAAATCTTTACTATTAAAATTTGTATTTATCTTTGACAAATAACCTTGCGGAAGCTGTGGGCTAGACTTTGGGTAAGGCTGTTTTTTTAAGCCATTTGTATTTTTTTTTATTTTATTCTTATGTTAATCCCCATACATTACATCATTAGTTTTAGATGTAGTGTTCCATGATTCATTGTTTGTGCACAACACCCAGTGCTCCATGCAGAATGTGCCCTCCTCAATACCCACCACCAGGCTAACCCATCCTCCCACCCCCCTCCCCTCTAGAACCCTCAGTTTGTTTTTCAGAGTCCATCGTCTCTCATGGTTCGTCTACCCCTCCGATCTCCCCTGCTTCATTCTTCCCCTCCCGCTACCTTCTTCTTCTTCTTTTCTTTTTCTTAACATATATTGCATTATTTGTTTCAGAGGTACAGATCTGAGATTCAACAGTCTTGCACAATTCACAGCACTTACCAGAGCACATACCCTCCCCAGTGTCTATCACCCAGCCACCCCATCCCTCCCACCCCCCGTCACTCGAGCAACCCTCAGTTTGTTTCCTGAGATTAAGAATTCTTTATATCAGTGAGGTCATATGATACATGTCTTTCTCTGTTTGACTTATTTCACTCAACATAATACCCTCCAGTTCCATCCACGTGGTTGCAAATGGCAAGATCTCATTCCTTTTGATGGTTAAGCCATTTGTATTTTAAAAAGCCTCTCTCGCCCTGCTTTTTTTAGTTCAGTCTTAGGAAGGGAGAACAACAGTTTCCAGAGAGGTTGAAGAACTTTGAATTGTTTCTAGGGGTAGTATTTCTAGTTTTGAAAAAAAAAAAATCCAATGTGGCCAAGCCACATTACAAAGAATATCATTTTTCCAAGACCCCTTTGGCATAATGCAACTCAAAGGGCTACATTCTGGGTTCCATTTGGTGTCTCTCATAATACAGGTAAGACAGACTGACAAGACAGGACTCACAATGTAAGCACTGTGGGAGAAAAATAAAAACAAATGATCATGATCAATCACAAAAACATTAGGTTGGTTATACCACTGTTCTATTTTGCAGAATGTGAGGGTTGTTCTTCAAATGTCTTACTAGGAAGGATTCCTGAAAAGAACCAAAAGCAAATGAGAGGAAATGCAGTCACTGCGCACATGAGAAACTCACTCTTCAACAACAGAAATTCTCCCAGCAGCCGATAGCAGGTTTCTTTGCTTCAACTAAGGCTTGGCATTTAGAAGTGGCTGGGGAGGTTGGGAGGGCAGCCAGGGGCATTTCCTCGGCTTGGATGCAGTTCCAAGCAGCTGCAGGAAATCCCGCTTTAAGTACCCCCCCGTGACCCCCTTGCTAGGACACAAGCCTCTTGGTGGGCTCACGAAAGCCAAACTTGTTACCAAACTCAAACTTGTCCATGCACCCAAAGCACACTAAGCCGAGGTCTGAGTGAGACACCAGTTTTGAAGCAAAGAAAAGTGTTATCAGAAGGGCAGCCCAGCGAGAAGGCAGGGGATCATTCTCACAGCTGCCTTGCTCTGTTGAGCCCAGGGGAGGCTTACATACATGAGAGGAGGGAAAGGGGTTTCTTGAAACATTGGCTGGGTGTAGGGGGTTGGGGGGGGCTCGGAACAATCTGGAAGCAAGTACTCTTCTGGACAATGAGGCACTATTTGGGACCCAGTATGATCAGATAGTCAAGACAAATGCTACCATCTGGTCCCTGTTAGGTTTCTACAATCAGTGGGTAAATAAGCAATAGTGGTAAAAAGGCAAAGTTAATAACTGATCGAGCATGAGGTTAAGAGGTGCATAAAACATAATTAAGTAGAGAGCAAAATGGAACATGGAGCTAAGTTAATAATGCAATGGATACAATCATAGTTCTGCTTATGCTTTTGATACAGGTCCAGGAACCAAGCATTTGGCCTCATATCCACTGTGTATATATCACTTACATATTTATCGATATATTTACTTATCTCTTCTATAGTAGATGCATAATTGGTTTGTTTGAATTTTTAGTTATTACCGAAGGGGCTTCTAGGAATAACCTCATATATTTTTTTGAGAAACTATGTTCATGTTTTTCTCGAGTTTATACCTAAATATGGAATTGCTGGATCTATAGCTGGATTCTGTTCTGTTCCATTTATTTATATCATGTCTGAATTCAGATAAAACATGACCATTGTTCAATGTATATATACATATATATATATATATATATATATATATATATATATATGTATCTCCAGCTTCTTTAGATATTTTCAGTTATCTAAAGTAGTTGCAAAAATTCAGATTCCATGAGCAGAGGATAAAATAAGAGTTAATTTTTTTAAAGATTATATTTATTTTTGTGACAGAGAGAGACAGCGAGAGAGGGAACACAAACAGGGGGAGTGGGAGAGGGAGAAGCAGGCTTCCCGCTGAGCAGGGAGCCCAATGTGGGGCTCGATCCCAGGACCCTGGGATCATGACCTGAGCCGAAGACAGATGCTTAATGACTGAGCCACCCAGGTGCCCAAAAGTTAATAATTTTATTATGCTCTAAAGTCTCTACTATTTCCTTTATTTCAGTGCCTTATGTGTCATACAAAATCTGCAATCAAGGTCCCAAATATATTATCTTATGTTATCCTTTATAGTTTTTGTTATTTAAATTTCATGCTTTGATTTAATTACATTAGGAAGGTATTTTTGTATATACTGTGAATTAGAAGTCAAGATGTGTGTGTATGTGTGTTTCCATTTGGATATCTAGTTGGTCCAGTGACTTTAGGAAATGACCATCCTTTCTGCTGCAGGACAGTGCAACATGTACATGGGGGGGGATTCTGCCTGGACTCTATTCTGTTCCATTTATTTTTCTGTTATTGTTTCAACATCACATTGTTTTAGCTATTATAGTTTTATGATAATTATATCTAGAAACATATGTCCTTGTATTTTTTCTTTTTAAAGATTGTTTCAATTATTTTTGTCCTTTGTATTTCCAAAAATATTATAAGTAACTTGTCTCAAAGGCCATTTTTAAAATTAATTTGTCTCAAATGCCATTTTTAAATTAATTCTCCTGATAATTACCTAAGTGTCTCTGATGTTGCCTTTCTTTTGTTGTCATTCTTTCTGCTGTAGTTTTTCATGTCCAGCGAGGTTTAGTCTTTCTTTTTCTCAATCATGTTGATCATAGGTGATTCTTTACATTTTCTCACTCTGATGGCAACTTTTACTGATGATCACGGTTGCTATGGACTTGATCGTTTTCCACTTGATCATATATACACATATATAGTCAACTCTGTATGAGATTTACAGAGGGAAAGAGTTAGTCATGAGTAATGTATTTCCTTTCATTATCAAGAAAGAGAAAAACATTCCTGACATCCAGGAGCTGGCCTGGTATTTTTAGCCAGGGGTTGGCATTGTCATGAGCTGGTTTGGCACTCACAGCAAGGCTTTAGTATTTTCCTGTTGAACATAAACAATTTCATAGAACATTAAAAGCAAGCAAGGCAACTCTGACCATGATGGACAGAGGCAAAAATAGCACTATTATCTAATCATGTCTGAATTCAGATAAAACATGACCATTGTTCAAGCCACAAAACACCAAACTTCCCCCTCTCTGCTCCAATATGAGTGATTGTTGCTTCTTTACCAATTACACTTGTGTCCCAGTCTTGTCTTTCCTCCTTCTAAGTAAGACTTATTAGAATTCTCAATCATAGAATTACCCCCATATCCTGACAACATCCAATTCAGAGTAAAGTCTCACTCCTTTAAACCCTCCCCACAATCACCTACACAAGCCCACGTCCTATAAAACTTTACTAATAATATATCATTTCTAATACTCATTTAATAAAACACCCACAATTTCCCATGGTGTGGTATCTCCCTTGAGGCAACATGAAATAACTCAACATGTATAGTTGTGTTCCTGGTTGTCTTTGGCTGGAGGGCAGTGACATTAACTGATATGAAAGTCACTTATAGGAAACATCGCCATGATTGATTTCTTCATAGATACGAGAAAAAAACAAAAAACTTTACTAGAGGAAGTAATTTGTTTTGAAATTGAGAATTTATTTATAATTTTTAATTACAGATTAATTAAACAAAGTAGGCTGTTATATTTACACACTTTAAAGTAATATTTACATCAAAGTTTTTATTATTTCAAAGATTTAAGTGAATCAATGCTTAATGACATTTTTTTCCTGAACACTAGTGATGAAAATATTAACGTGCTAAATAAATAAAAGAATAAACATTTCATCAGGTTGTTTGTTTAATAAATCTACTTGTCCCCATCATGTTCAAATTTCTAATCAGATGCAAATATTCACCTTTGAATATCTGCTACTCCATGTTTCTAGAATAGATTATTTTATAAGAAACTGAGAAAATGCAAACATTAAATTGCAAATAAAGTGCAGTATCTTTAAAAGCTGTCTTTATGAGCATTATCTAATGTATGCATGCTCTCACATTAATATATTATTTTTTCAACACAAACCATTTTCATGGGATTTATGTGCATTATGCTATTTATGAAGTTTAATATGATTGAACATAATAAAGGCATTTGCATTTCAACAGGATCCTTCAGTAGATTTTGTGCCAGGAAGCTTACATTGCTTTGTAATTCATTTGCTTCTTAACAGTCTCTGGACAGGATATTTCATGACCTCCCTTATTACTTGGCAGCATTTAACACTCTCAGACACTACGCATTTAAAGAATAAGAAGCCAGCTGTCTTTATGATAGAAAGTATCTCTATATTTCTCACTCTCTGCTTAGTTATATAAATTTCTTTTACATTCTTTTATCAAATACAACAGACACAAAACTCAGTTCTCTTGTTCTCACCACTCTGTGAAATTATTGTTCCAATTGCCCTATAATTCTGTTGCATAGACAAAAATCTTGATTTTTTTTTAAAGATTTTATTTATTTATTTATTTGTCAGAGAGAGAGAGAAAGAGATCACAAGCAGGGGGAACAGCAGACAGAAGGAGAAGCAGGCTCCCCACTGAGCAAGGATCCCAAAGCAAGATTTGATCTCAAGACCCTGGGATCATGACCTGAGCAGAAGGTACCTCCCAAATCTTGATTTTTAACATAAACTCACTTTCATTGCTTATATACTTTTTAATCAACTACAAACTAGATAAGTTGAAATTTCATGTTCCAAGACCACTAATGACACCCTTGTTTCCATCTTATTTGACCTTTCTACAGCTTTTGATATCACAGATAATCCTCCTCCATATTATAACCCATTTCCCTGGGCCATTTATCCTCCGATATCTGCCTGTGGAATCATGGCTCCCCATTTCATACCTCAAAACCAACCGCCCGAGATATTCTGTTTGTAGAGATCCAGATCTTCTTACATCTCAGGCTGGTTTCGTGGGTGCTCAGAGTGGTCTGGTAGATATCCAGCTCAATTCCAGGGACCAGTTGTAATAGGGTCCCCTACTCCTCCACCATCTTTTCTTCACCTAGTCATAGGAAACTGTTAATGAGAAAGCTGAATATCTGATCCAGAAGATCCCAGGTTAAGTGTGCAGAAGAGCTGTATGGTTAGGAGTCATCAAAAGTCAGATGGTTTTAAAGCCATGAAATGGTGAATGTCAATTAGAGGAAGATAGAAGAGGAAAGCAAAGGAAGATAATTACAGATTTTGAAAACTTTTATCATTAAAAGGGGATTATCTAACAGAGGAGAAATAAGGGCAAAATCCACAAGAGAGAAAGAAAGGCAAAAGGTGAGTCATAGGAACCAGGGAAATGGGTTATAATATGGAGGAGGATTATCTGTGATATCAAAAGCTGTAGAAAGGTCAAATAAGATGGAAACAAGGGTGTCATTAGTGGTCTTGGAACATGAAATTTCAACTTATCTAGTTTGTAGTTGATTAAAAAGTATATAAGCAATGAAAGTGAGTTTATGTTAAAAATCAAGATTTGGGAGGTACCTTCCGCTCAGGTCATGATCCCAGGGTCTTGAGATCAAATCTTGCTTTGGGATCCTTGCTCAGTGGGGAGCCTGCTTCTCTTTCTGTCTGCTGTTCCCCCTGCTTGTGATCTCTCTCTCTCTCTCTCTCTGAAAAATAAATAAATAAAATCTTTAAAAAAAAATCAAGATTTTTGTCTATGCAACAGAATTATAGGGCAAGAGCCTGGCTGTGGGGATCCTACACCGCCAGTGAGCAACAGCCTCACACGCTGCAGGCAGGGCACAGACTCGCAGACCGGTAGTGGCAGGGAAAGGACTTTAGGGCAGCCCCTGGGTCAGAAACCTGGAGCAGAGGAGTCATGCATGACAACTGGGGGCAGCTGGCAGTTTTAGAAGCACAAGGGCAGAGATTTGCTTCGACCTGGAGGCAGGACTGGGAGCACTGTGGAGGGGCGCACAACCCAGGATGCTGCAGTTTATAGCAGCATGGACAGAAACAGTGACATTGTGGCCTGGAGTCACTGAAGAACAGACTGCGATCTCTCTGCTCTGAGGAAGAGGGTTGGAAATGGTCTCTTCTGCTCTGACTCTTGGAAGAGATGTGAAAGCCACCAGGGAAAGCCACCAGAAAACAAAAGCCCCAAGACACCGATTTTCACTGAGCCCACCCCCTGCCACAGGGGGGCAGGGCAACTCTGCCCAAACAGGGTTGCCTGAGTAACAGCACAGCAGGCCCCTCCCCCAGAAGACAGGGTGGGAAAACAAGAGGCCAGCAACCCTAAGGTCCCTAGAATACAGGTGCATCTTGCTTGGGTTGTGGTCAATAATTTGGACTCTATACATTCCCTCAACCATCCATCAACAGAATGACTAGGAGGAGGAACCCCCAAAATAGAAAAGACTCAGAGATTATGACATATGCTGCAGATTTACAAATGATTACAGATATAACCAAGATGTCAGAGATGGAATTCAGGCTAGCAATTGTGAAGACAATAGCTAGAATGGAGAAATCAGTTAATGGTAACAGAGTCTCTAAGGGCAGAAATGAAACCTGAATTGGCAGAACTTAAAAATGCTATCAATGAGATCAAATCCAATCTAGATAATCTAACAGCTGGGGTAAGTGAGGCAGAAGAATGAATAAGCGACCTGGAAGACAATATAATAGATAAAAAGGGAAAAGAGGGGGCCAGGGAAAAACAACTCAGAATCCATGAAAATAGAATCAGAGAAATAAGTGACACCATGAAGCATTCCAACATCAGAATAATGGGAATCCTGCAGGGAGTGGAGAGAGAGAGAGGACTAGAAGATGTATTTGAGCAAATTATAGCTGAGAACTTCCCTAAGCTAGGGAATGAAACAAACATTCGCATCCTAGAGGCAGAGAGGACCCTCCCGAGATCAAGGAAAACAGGCCAATACCCTGGCATGTAATAATAAAACTCTCAAATCTTAGAACCAAGGAAACCATCTTAAGGGCAGTTAGGGGGAAGAGATTCCTTATGTACAGAGGGAGGAATATCAAAATAACATCAGACCTATCTACAGAGACCTGGCAAGCCAGAAAGGCCTGGCAAGACATATTCAGGGTACTAAACAAAAAGAACATGCAGCCAAGAATACTTTATCCAGCAAGGCTGTCATTTAGTATGGATGGAGAGATGCAGAGCTTCCAAGACTGGCAGAAACTGAAATAATATATGACCACTAAGCCAGCCCTGAAAGAAATATTAAGGGGGGTTTTATAAAAGGAGAAAGACCCCAAGAGTGATATACAACAGAAATTACAGGGACAATCTATAAATCAAAGTCTTCACAAGCAACACGATGACAATTAATTCATATCTTTCAATAATCACTCTCAATGTGAATGGCCTAAATGCTCCCATAAAATGACACAGGGTTGCAGATTGGATAAAAAGACAGGACCCATCCATATGCTGTCTACAAGAGACTCATTTGAACCTAAAGATACATCCAGACTGAAAGTGAAGGGATGTAGATCCATCTTCCACGCCAGCAGACCTCAAAAGAAAGCTGGGGTAGCAATGCCTATATCAGACAAATTAGATTTTAAACTAAAGTCTGTAGTTAGAGACACAGAATGACACTATATCATTCTTAAAGGGTCTATCCAACAAGAAGATCTAACAATTGTAAATATCTATGCCCCCAACATGGGAGCAGCCATCTACATAAGCCAACTGTTAACCAAAATAAAAGTCATATTGATTAATTATAGGAGACTTCAATACTCCACTCTCAGCAATGGACAGATCATCTAAGACGAAAATCAACAAGGAAACAAGAGCTTTGAATGATACACTGGACCAGATGGACGTCATAGATATATACAGAACATTCCACCCTAAAACAACAGAATACTCATTCTTCTCAAGCACACATGGAACTTTCTCCAGAATAGAGCACATAGTGGGTCACAAATCAGGTCTCAACCGATACCAAAAGACTGAGATTATTTCCTGCATATTCACAGACCACAATGCTTTAAAACTGGAACTCAATCACAAGAAAAAAATTTGGCAGAAATTCAAACACTTGGAAGCTAAAGAATGTTTGGGTCAACCAGGAAATCAAAGAAGAACTTAAACAATTCATGGAAATCAATGAGAACAAAAACACATTGGTCCAAAACCTATGGGGTACTGCAAAGGCGGTCCCAAGGGGGAAATACATAGCCATCCAAGCCTCACTCAAAAAAATAGAAAAATCCCGAATTCACCAACTAACTCTACACCTTAAAGAACTAGAGAAAAAGCAACAAACGATGCCTAAGCTACACATTAGAAAAGAAATAATTAAGATTAGAGCAGAGATCAATGAATTAGAAACCAGAAACACAGTAGATCAGATCAACGAAACTAAAAGTTGGTTCTTTGAAAGAATTAATAAGATTGATAAGCTACTGGCCAGACTTATCCAAAAGAAAAGAGAAAGGACCCAAATTAATAAAATTATGAATGAAAGGGGAGAGATCACAACTAACACCAAGGAAATAGAAACAATTATTAAAAATTATTATCAACAACTAAATGCCAATAAACTGAGCAATCTGGATGAAATGGATGCCTTTCTGGAAACCTATAAGCTGCCAAGACTGAAACAGGAAAAAATTGACAACCTGAATAGGCCAATAACCAGTAATGAGATTGAAGCAGTGATCAAAAACCTCCCCCAAAACAAGAGTCCAGTGCCTGATGGATTCCCTGGGGAATTCTACCAAACATTCAAAGAAGAAATAGTACCTATTTTACTGAAGCTGTTTCAAAAAATAGAAACAGAAGGAAAACTTCCAAACTCATTCTATGAGACCAGCATTACCTTAATCCCCAAACCAGACAAAGACCCCATCAAAAAGGAGAATTTCAGACCAATATCCCTGATGAATATGGATTCCAAAATCCTCAACAAAATCCTAGCTAATAGGATCCAACAATACATTAAAAGGATCATCCACCATGACCAAGTGGGATTTATCCCTGGGATGCAAGGGTGGTTCAACATTTTCAAATCAATCAATGTGATAGAACACATTAATAAGAGGAGGGAGAAGAACCATATGGTCCTCTCAATTGATGCAGAAAAAGCATTTGACAAAATATAACATCCTTTCCTGATTAAAACTCTCCAGAGTATAGGGATAGAGGGAACCTTCCTCAAGTTCATAAAATCCATCTATGAAAAAACCACAGTGAATATCATCTTCAATGGGGAAAAGCTGAGAGCATTCCCTTAAGATCAGGAACATGCAAGGATGAGCACTCTCACCACTATTGTTCAACATAGTACTAGAAGTCCTAGCAACAGCAATCAGACAACAAAAAGAAATAAAAAGTATTCAAATTGGCAAAAAGAAGTCAAACTCTCTCTTTTTGCAGATGACATGATACTTTATGTGGAAAACCCAAAAGACTCCACCCCCAAATTACTAGACCTCATCCAGAAATTCAGTAATGTGGCAGGATACAAAATCAATGCACAGAAATCAGTTGCTTTCTTCTACACTAACAACGCAACTGTAGAAAGAGAAATTAGAGAAACGATTCCATTTACCATAGCACAAAAACCCATAAGATACCTCGGAATAAACCTAACCAAAGAGGTAAAGGATCTATACTCTAGGAACTACAGAACACTCATGAAAGAAATTGAAGAAGACACAAAAAGATGGAAAAATATTCCATGCTCATGGATTGGAAGAATAAACATTGTTAAAATGTCCATGCTACCCAGAGCAATCTATACCTTCAATGCCATCCCGATCAAAATTCCAATGACATTTTTCAAAGTGCTGGAACAAACAATCCTAAAATCTGTATGGAATCAGAAAAGACCTGGAATCACCAAGGAAATGTTGAAAAAGAAAAACAAAGCTGGGGGGCATCACTTTGCCTGATTCCCAGCTATATTACAAAGCTGTGATCACCAAGACAGCATGGTACTGGCACAAAACAGAAGTATAAACCAATGGAACAGAATGGAGAGCCCAGATATGGACCCTCAACTCTATGGTCAAATAATCTTTGACAAAGCAGGAAAAAACATGCAATGGAAAAAAGACAGTCTCTTCAATAAATGTTGCTGGGAAAATTGGACAGCCACATGCAGAAGAATGAAATTCGACCTTTGCAAACATTTGCAAATGACACTACAGATAAAGGGCTGGTATCCAAAATCTATAAAGAACTTCTCAAACTCAACACCCAAAAAACAAATAATCAAGTCAAAAAGTGGGCAGAAGAGATGAACAGACACTTCTCTGAAGAAGACATACAAATGGCTAACGGACACATGAAAAAATGTTCATCATCATTACCCATCAGGGAAATCCAAATCAAAACCACACTGAGATACCACCTCAGTCGATTTGCTAAGTCCTAATTTGCTCTAGTTTTTAATAATTACTGAAAATAACCTCTTCTAATCTTCAAGTGTCCTAGTTTACCTATGAAAGTATACGTTTACTCTACTACACCTGGGCCAAATAACTAGTTATCAATCAGGAGGGAGATTATAGGGAGGTGATTCTTCCCTTGAACTCATCTTAGTGGGATTTCCTTTATCCCCCACCTTCAACTCAGTACTTTAAAATTTTTGTATCTTTATTTACACATGATCTTTTTTTTTTTTTTTTAAAGATTTTATTTATTTGACAGAGAGAAACATAGAGAAGGAACACAAGCAGGGGGAGTGGGAGAGGGAGAAGCAGGCTTCCCACAGAGTAGGGAGCCTGGTGTGGGGCTCGATCCCAGGACCCTGGGACCATGACCTGAGCTGAGGGCAGACACTTAACTGACTGAGCCACCCAGGTGCCCCACACATGATCTTTCTTTTTAACTAAGCCTTGAGTTTGGCTAACTTCATTTCCTAGGCATCATGTTCAACCACAAGACTTATTAAAATCTATTTCCAGCATAACTACAGTGGGGATTCTCATACCTCTTGCTAAAAACATCACAAAATCTTTCCAAACATAAAAAGGAATGAAAAGAGTGAGAGACAGAGAGAGAACACAATTGATACCTTATATTTATTGGGATTTCCCCAGTATGCATCTTTGTATCAGGCATTGAAATAACCTATATTTCAAAATATTTTTATTTATTTTATTTATTTATTTTTTAAGATTTTATTTATTTGACAGAGCACAAGCAGAGGGAGAGAGAGGGAGAAGTAGGTTCCCTACTGAGCAAGGAGCCTGATATGGGACTCGATACCAGGACCCTGGGATCATGACCTGGGCCGAAGGCAGCCGCTTAACCGACTGAGCCACCCAGGCGTCCCAAAATATTTTTAAAAAATGAATGTATTGCTCAATTTTTGCATGTTCTGGCCAGGCTCCTTGCATCACCATCGTTTCTAGCTTCCCTTTTTAGTAGAGATTTATCTTTAATAAATATTTTAAAGCTTTATTAATTCTGAAAACAATGATATTCTACCAATAACATAAATCTATGTATTTTCAAGTCACACTTCGTATTTAAAATCTGGCTTGGCTCACATTTTTATGTTTAGAATTGACACACTTATTAAACATGATAGTATTATTTATTTTTAATTTGGCTCAGAACTATCAAATCCTATTATGGACAGATTCTTTTTTTAAAATGTGAGAGGGCTTTTTCACCACTCACAAGTTAGTAAAAATTAATAATAATAATATAATGATAATATACGAGATTCATCTGTAAATCATACATTTCCACAAACAAAAAATAAATTCGCACTAAATACTTTTCTGAATGGTTAATTTAAGGATTTGGGAAAATATTATATAATACATGAAAACATACATCAACAACAGAATATATATTGTCAATCGTACATTTGTTTCAAAATACTTAAATATATGTACCTCATGCATATACACGAGAAAGGGTAAAATGAGCTTTTTTATTTTATTTTAAGATCTTAATCTATTTTCTTTAACTCAATCACAAACATGGAGAGGACCTAATTGATTTGGTTTCTTTATGTTTTTATATAACACATTTGATTTTTATCCCAATCATTTGAGGTTGCAATAATATACAATAAGAATTGCTTGGTTGACAGCTAAACAATAGGTTTGAAGCAAAAACACACGCATAAATATAACTGAAAATGGAAGGAATCAGTATTCAAAAACAGAAGGTGTCAAGCAATTCCTTATAATGATTCCAGTCAAGTGCTGTCCCTTAAATATTCCATTTAAAGTATACTTTGCTATTATAAAACACTCGCATAAAATAAGAAATAGAATTCCAAGTACAGTTCATGACATTTTTTATTCATGATAATCCTATCATGTCTTCACACTATTTCAAATGCCATTACCATAATCCCTTAAATATTTTTTGCTTTTAGCAATATCTTGGTATACCAAGCGAAGAACATTTCAAACAAAAGGACACTTTCTACTTTATGATTAGATGAGAAATTGAGTTTCAAATAGATTCTCCTGATGTATTCGTATATTTTTTCTAGTTTTAAATTATATAATGTATTAAACTTTCTTCTCTTTTAGAAGTGCATTTTGAATGACACTATTTTTATCATATCTCAACATGAATTCTCTTCTAAACTAACTGACATTATTATTCTTTTATTTCAAGCTTTGATTTCCCATTCTTTTATTTGTTCAATGGCCTTTATATGCTTTGATCCTTTTTTTGCCTATTATATACAGAACTTAGTCTTTCAACTTATCATCTCTCACCTGAATCCTCCCCTCATTATTATTCCATTTTCTCTAATCTCTTTATCTCTAAGTAAGTTCTGTTTTTCCACTCTTATGTTTTCAAAATGACATAAAAACACACATTTTTTTATGGTAATGCCTAGAAAAAGATTTTAGTTAATACAAATTGTTTGGGTGCAGTTCCTACTATCATTAAAGATATTTCATAGCTACCCTTGAATAACTGGTAATTTCAACTTAACAGATCCAACTAAGGCATAATTTCTTCGCCTCTTTCTTATTGAAAGATTTTTCTGCTGGTTTACCTAGATTAGTACATAAAAATAGATGAAAAGAGTTTTTGCTGGCTATATAATGTATATAAAAGACACATAGAGAATGAGAGATAAACAGAAATATATTAAATATATGTATTTATATATAATATTCACTGAACTAGATAGCAGTATGTCTCAAATATAAAATGGTATCATTTGAAATAGAATTATGCCTTTAACTATTAAAACAGCTTAACAGAATTTTTCTCTTTACAACTTAGTATCGTCAGTCCCCATATTTTAATATATTTGTAAAATAGATATCATAGTTTTTGCAGATTATTTCTTAAACTTGAAGCAAATTTTACTTATATATTATGAAGGTAATCATATTAGAGTAATCACAAACCATATAGATGAAATTATTAAATGTATGAGATATAATAGAAAAAAGATAGAAAAATGTCAAATTTTATTACTAAAACCAAGGATTTTTTTTTTAAATGCCAACAATATGATGGATCTTGATAAGAGTAATGAAGGCTCAACTAAGGAATACACAAATAAACCCATTAGGAATTAAAATGATAATTGTATACAGAGTAGGTTTATGTACACACAAACACAGATATACATTTGAAATACAATATAAATTTAATAATTTGGAGTGAAATATAATTTGATAAAATTAACTCAGAAGTGACAGCAAATTTTAATGGTCTAAAATGTCATTATGGGAATTAAGAGATTCAAAGCTACGTCTCTCCTCAAATTCACTGAGTTCATATGTTATCATATATATTTTTTAAGGCATTTCACAACCCTTATAAAAAATTAGTATAGCTCTGAAAATAAAACAGAAAAGAAAAAAAAATCATGACTGGAATCTCTCATCTCCCTTTTGAATAGAAGTAGAAAATTCTACATAAAGACCAGACAATCATCTGGAGCTAAGTACTTGGTTTACTAAGGCTATTCATTATTTCGACTCCATATATTATTCTCAGTAGTTGAAAAGTTGATTAAATTTGAAAATCTATTCCTGAATAAAGACTTAGAAAAGTAAAAATAGAAGATATATTTCATAGATTTGCATTTTCAGGACTTGTATAAATCTACAGAAAAATTATAGAGTTAAAGCTTTCTATTAATGTCAGAAAGATGAACAAGTCCTCACTGGGCAGTGTGTCTACTATTTAACACTTTGCAGTCAGTCTTAGACTGACTGAAAAATAAACAAATAAAAGCATAAATGCTGAAAACGGCAAGAGTTATCAGAATCTTTCTAAATATATTATTATACAACTTGAACATACCAGACTATAGGCTGCAAAGTATTACACCTGATATTAAATGTTGGTACATGACATTAATACATGTTCAACACAAAAAGTAATTTTTCTATAAAATAACACTATCGACAAGAAGATTCCAGGTGAAAGGAAGAAAATCTTGTCCTTCACAAGAAAGTTGCTATACAGAGAACATATAGACATATATGCTTCACATATCAAAATCCTACAATCACTAAAACAGTTTTAATAAAATATTTAGGGGGGCCTGGGTGGCTCAGTCATTAAGGTCTGCCTTTGGCTCAGGTCATAATCCCAGGGTCCTGGGATAGAGCCCCACATCAGACTCCCTGCTCAGTGTGGAGCCTGCTTCTCCCTCTCCCACTCCCCCTGCTTGTGCTCTCTTTCTCTCACTCTGCTTCTCTCTCTCTCTCTCAAATAAATAAATAAAATCTTTTTAAAAAAGAAAAATGTTTAAATGAAATTGATTCTCATTTTTTTCAAAAAAGAACAAGAATAACAAAACATTTATGAAATAAGAAATGACAGAGTTGAATGGAGTAAAAATGCAAAAGCCCACATCCACCACAACCCAACTTCCCTTGTCTAAATGACTGGTACATATTCTTCAATATCAATAGACTTTATTATAGATTCCATAAATAATATATAAAGAATAACATAACAATAAAGTACCTTATTTCTCAGAAAGATAAACTCTCTAGTTGATTGGAGTTTTTAGTTTGTTGAGTAGTTTTTAAATTTTACCTCAAAACCTTCTTAGTTATTTTTTTAAAGCATTAAAGATAAACTTGAAGTGTCTCGTAGCCTCAGGCTGTCCCCCCTAATGTGGATATAAGTGGAGAGGCAGAAGGGCAGAGTCTCTCTCTTGCTCTATTGGTGTTTGTTTAGAGAGAAAAGAGGAATTATATTAGGGAGTATTTTCACATTTATTTATTTATTTATTTATTTATTTATTTATTTATTTATTTTAAGATTTTATTTATTTATTTGACAGAGAGAACAAGTAGGCAGAGAGGCAGGCAGAGGGAGAGGGAGAAGCAGGTTCCCCGCCGAGCAGGGAGCCTGATGCTGGGCTCAATTCCGGGACCCTGGGATCACAACCTGAGCCGAAGGCAGCCGCTTAACCGACTGAGCCACCCAGGCGCCCCATATTTTCACTTTTAATCCATAACTTTTAAAATTTTTGCACTCAAATATTGTTACCAAAACCCAAGTTCAGCTGTCCATCAATGGAAAAGCCATTACAGAAGAGACAAGTTTTGATTGGAAAGGAACAGGAGTTTTCTTCAGGAGGCCTACAGCCTTGGTTGGACTCTTGTCCAAAAGCTAGCTCTGAAGTTTCTGTCTGGCCCAGGGATTTTTAAAGGGGTTTAGGGCAGTTAATCAGCAAAGGGAGTGCAGTGGTCCATAACATTTCTTGACTATGTGCAGACTTGGTTCCAGCTACAGACGTTTATCACAGTGCTCAGAGGTTGTGCAAAGGTGTTTGGTTCTTTAGTGCCTGGGGGTTGTGCAAGAGGTTTGTGTTTTCTGACATGCAGATGTGCTCTATTCTTTCCAGGAAAGAATGCGTGATCTATAGATATAAAGGAAAGGGTTAATAATCAATCATGCGGGTTAAGGGTGTATACTAAAGCTAAAATTTTGTCTACTAGGTTGGCTGAAGGGGCTTCAATATTACTATGAGGGTGAGATGCCTAAGGAGGTTTCCTTGTGAAAGTGCTGTCAGTAGTAATCAGGAATTAATATGATTATTTAAAAAAGATCCTGGGGGGGCACCCGGGTGGCTCAGTTGGTTAAGCGTTTGCCTTCAGCTGGGGTCATGATCCCAGGGTCCTGGGATTGAGCCCCACCTCCATGGGCTCCCTGCTCAGTGTGGAGTCTGCTTCTCCCTCTCCCTCTGGCCCCATCCCCGCTTGTGTGCGCTCTCTCTCTCAAATAAATAAATAAAATCTTTTTTTTTTTTTTTTCTAAGATCTGGTTTGGGGAAGCAGAAGACTTGCATTTTATTCCTTTACCAAGAAGATTAAAAGTCCTAATACTAAAATATTCTTACCTTTGAGGATATGATTCATAATCTGAATATTCAAGCACTAAATATTCTTTTTGTTTGTGATACTTTACTGATTCAAGCTCTAAATATATTATTACATCCTCTAGATTTTCCATGTTTCAGAAACTAAATGGAACTAGACTTACTTTCTGTCTAGTATTGCTTTATAACAATTTATGATTCTCTATCATAGCTGAACATTAGAATCACTTGGGTGACTTACAAAAAGGAAGATAGATACTGAGACACACTTCCAGATTTTGTTTTAATTCATCTGGGTGGACTTAGGCCTTTAAAAATTCACTAGATAATTTAAGTATACGGACAGGCTTGAGAACTGCCTAGAATCAAAATCAACTGTCAGGTATTTGAAATGAATATTTACCAGATAAAAAAGATTTTCCATTCAATATCCAAACCTAGAGCAGACTAATTTATGAACTGGAATTTCAGGGAGTTTATTACAAAGAGGAAATATGAGTTAAGGTCTCTGAAAATCTCCCAGTTCTTATAAAAGGTTTGAAACAAAAAGTAACTTCAGGTAAGAGAGCTGTGCAGTAAAAATAAAATTAATAACTTTGTTAAAACATTATGATAATGGATGTTTTAAGATCTTTGTTAATTATTCCAACATCTAGATTAATCTCAGCCTTGGTATCACTTGATTTTCAGTCATGATTTTTCTGGTAGTTCTAGGTATGAGGAGTAATTTTTGATGCTTATTATTTTGGATATTGTATTAGGAGACAGTTGATCCTATTTGAATCTTTTATTTCATCAGCCGTTTGCCCTATTCAGGTTAAGTATGTAGGTTCTGGCCTGTATTTATAGGCTGTAATCCCACTGACATGTTTACTAGCTCAGCCTTTGCAGTGCCCCTCTGGTCTTCCCTGCTCTGGCTTGAGGAGAGCTCCCTTTCTAGCCTTGCAGGTGCTGCCTGTGGGGCAGAAGGCGCTGCCCTGGAACTCCCCAGCTAGATGGTGAGGATACCGGGTGGAGAATGTTTTTTCTGTTCCGTTCACCAGACACACACACACACAAACACACACACACAGGATGCTCTAAGTTTCCATTTTATCTTTGCTGAGCTGTTGGAGGAAGGAAATACCTCTTTGGGCAGCTTTCTGACACTTGGTGAGAATCAGGAAATCCTGAGCCTAGTTTATGTCCTGCTTTGGAGTGGAGGACAACGAGGAGATACGTGACCTGTTGGAGGAGCTGGGATGTGGTCAGATCAGTTCTGCTGCTGTCGGACATGTGGATGGGTCTGCCTGCTGGCTCACTGTTGTCACTGCCACTGGGTATGAATCAATGAGTGAATCTCCTTACCAGGTCTCTACTGAGCTTACGCTTTCTTAGTCGTTTGGCCAAAGAGCAGGCTTTTCTGTGTCTGTGTGTGTGTGTCCTATGCCTATTGGCCATTCTGGGTAAAAATAAAATTCTGGAGAGCCTCACTGAAGTATACATCTTCAAGACTGAAGGGCCCTAGCCAGTCTATCTTCTTTCTACCTTTCAGAGCACTTTTATGATTGTGGACTTATTTCCAAAGTATTTTGTTGGATTTAGAGGCTAGGAGAAGAGAAGAATGAGTTTATACCTGCTTATCTGGGACCCGAAATATTGAAATTAAAATCATTTTATCAGTGGAATTACTATCAAAATTAGTTCCTTTAAGAACTATAATAGCTAGAGAGGGAAAAATCTGTATTAACAATAAAATCTATACTCTCATGCAATTATCTCTATATTTTGTTATTAAAATAGTAGAGATCCATAACCCCATCCAATTTTGTCCTGAATTTATCCTTTTCTATTTTTCTAATACTGGATCAAGTACCAAGTGAATATTTTAAAGTTCTCTGGCTGTCCTTTTCCATGGTTTCTGTTAATTTCAATTTCATTCCCCAGAATACCTTTTTCTTTTTTTCTTTTAATACGCTGTCCCTCTTACTAGATTCATGTTTAGTTAATAAAATTACTGGTTTCTATTCTGTAGTTTACTTTTTATACCTAATACATTATAATAATACCTGGTATTTATAATGTTAATTATTTAAAACTACAAATATTTTATAATTGATTCAAATTTAAAATTAAAAAATAAACACTCAATTGTTATGATGTAACCAAAACAACTAATTTAAAATAATATTCAAAATATTGAGAAAATAGTTCCTAAAATAAATAACTCAAGATATATTCTACTATTAAATATGACCTATAGTAGTAACTAATTATGGAAGCCATAGAAACATAAAAATAAAATCAAGTCTGTATTCATCTAATTGACATGTTCTAGTAGAAGTATTTACCGTAAGGGCAATTTACCATAAGGGTATTAGAATTCATTAGCTAAACTTATTCAAATAAGTTTTCTGTTAGGATTTAAGGAATTTTGTGAAATATATAGTAATCAATGATAAATTATTTAGTAGGGTACACAGTAAGCAAATAAAAAATGTAGACTTCAATAGTTTTCCAGTTAGCTATTCTTGGACAAGCATTTATGATTCAAACACTTATGATTTAAATATTTTTTTACAATCCAAATAGCGAGAGAAAATTATAGAATATATTTTATTTTATGATTATGCAAAAAAACTCTACATAAGAGTAAGATCTTAATTTAACGAGTGTGCATGACCAAACAATTAAAATGTTGTTTCAGAGACAAATGGTACATAAGTTAGAAATGTAACAAATATGGTGGCTACTGTTTATTACTATACAGAATGAGGTAGAAATAGTATTCTCCTAAGAATTCTAAGCTGTGGATAAATCTAAGGTAATGCATCATGAACTGTTGAATAGGAGGAGCTCTTATCTGCAGTATATTTCCTTATTTCCCCACATATCTATTACAAATAACAGCTCTAGCTCCTTAAAGATTGCTAGGACCCTGTATCTGTGATAGTCATCAAAGATCAGATAATATATATTAATTCTTTAGACATTACACTGTAGCTTAATCCTCATTCTTAAAAAGTACTTTTCTATACAATAATTATATAGTTTAAATAAAAAATATTTAGGGATATTACATTCTTAATAATATATTTTAAATATATTTATGTTACAATTAAAGAATATTGAGAAATTAAAGGTTTCAAGTGAATTAAAGTACCAAATGTAACTTTTCTCTTTGTTTTTGAAACAATATTAAATATTATGTTATGGTGTCAAAAGTTTGATTATTTAAATAGACACCCGATGCAGTCCTGTCACTGTACAGAAGATAAAAAATTTGCCAATAAAAATAAAAGATAAAGTGCATATTAACTGTGTTATACTTGGTATTTTCAGTTACTCTGAAACTGAGCTGTATTTGACATTTCATTAAGTTTTTCACTCTGCGAAAACAAAGATATCAGTACGAAGACTAGATAAAAGATGACAAGTTTATCTAGAAATATTATAACAATAAGTGTTTTCTGGATAGAAATACATAATATAAAAATAAAAGTCAATATTCACCACCTGATTTAATAATTACATAAGATATATTCATTTTCATTTTTCAAATAAAATTTATTTCATTTATTATTAATTATTATTTTACTTTGAATGCAAGTTTCACCATGTAATAATAGACTAAGTCTGATTAATGGGTGTCAAACTACCCTTCTAAAACCATAAAAATACATATATATATATGAAGCAACTATTTAAATCTAAAACCTAAAAAATATATGAAACAGCTGTTTTCAGAATTTGGACTACAGAAATGATTCTTGGGGTAAGTTACATACATAAGTTGTCCTACACAGAGGCCTGGGTTTTGCACACAGCTGGTAGACAACCGACCAGAGGGAATGAAGACACCTCACTGGACACTGTAGGAATTCAGTTCAGACCCAAGAGTGGCTCTGCCTTACATCCATATACCAAGAGCCACTCTACACAGCCCTACCAAAGACAAACAATTGATCAAGCTGATTTGCTAGTAAATTAGCTTACTACAAGAGTAAAAGTCAACACTAAATCTATACACACAACAATGTAGCACCCACAATTTCCAGTGCACAATAAATGCTAAATATATGAAGACACAGGAACATGTGTCCCATAACAAAGGGAAAATTCATAGATAATAAACATGTTATAATTACAAAAACATTTAAACATTTTAACAAAGAAGATCAATGCAATGATTGGAAAGATTGAGAATCTCAGCAGAAAAAATGGAAATTAAGAAAAAAGAAATACAGGGGCGCCTGAATGGCTCAGTCGGCTAAGCTTCCGACTCTTGGTTTTGGCTCAGGTCATGATCGCAGGGTCTGAGATCAGGCCATGCTTCAGGCTCCGTGATGACCTGGAGCCTGCTTAAGGTTCTCTCTCTCCCTCTCCCTTTGCCCCTCCCTAGCTGTGCTCAAGCATGCACGTGCATGCACACTCTCTCCCTCTCTCTCTCTAAAAAAAAAAAAAAAAAAAAAAAAAAAAAAAGAATAACATGGAAATTTTATAGCAGAGAGAGAGAGGTTCAATGGAATGTAGGATTTGTCAAAGTGAACACAGCCATACACACACACACACATATACACAGACATAAATATATATACAAAGCAAACACAGATTATATATATACATGCAAGCAGCCACCTCAAGAGGGTTTCTGATAATGACATTCAGAGCAAGAAAATGAAGAAAATTTTAAAAGAAGGATTTGAGAGATGGAAATTGCTCCAGTAACAGAGCTAGAACTGCAGATACGATATTGGACAAACTTGAGGGTGGTATGTCAGGGGGGATGAGTGTTAGTACCAGAATAAGGGATGCACAAAGTCATTTAATGCTAAGGTTCTGGGTGAAATGAGATGCTCTGTGAGATGGAGAATTCTTCAGTGATTGAGGGAATGAAAGTTGTAGGGCATAATGAGATTTTTCCTGGTAGTGTTTTAGAAAAATTTGATAATTGGCCTCATTTTGGAGATGGCCTTGGGACAATGGTATGATGAAGGAAGGAGATAGAGGAGGGGGAGAGTGCAAGAAATGGTCTTCTCTTCAACACAATAAGTTCTGGGGGTGAGGATTCCGTCAACTCTTACAGTGCATACTTTTTAAACTGGATTATGAAGATTCTAATGTGGCCATTTTTTTTTCATCAGTGTTTGTTTCAAAAAATAGGAATTTATTCTACATACTTCTTTGATTCTTACTTTAAAAAAAATTTACTGATTCCCCAGTTAAATTCTCCCAGTTCAAACTGCATAGATTAGCCTCAATTTCACATTATATTAATGTACCTTTAATTCAAAAGTTTAGGTAATAATGAATATTCACTCTTAAGATTTTATTTTGTTTTGATTTGCTTTCTTGACACTAGAGACAACTGGGCATATTACCCACTGTAGCTGGTGCTCTACCTTTCAAGATGGATTCTGGCATGTGGAATTGGTAAGAACTCGTAGTCAGGGTTACGTTCGTGTTTATGTTAACATGATAAGCTGCTTTCTAAGTTGTGTAACACTTACCATGTGCAAGAGAAGTGACTGAGAGTACATTTTCTCCTTTAATCCATGCTGATTATGGATATTATCATACATGCTACTTTATTGTTTGACAGTTTAACAGGTAAGAAGTGGTGTTAAATAATTAATTTGATCTTCCTAAAGCCTTGACAGATTCAACCTCTTTTCATTTATTCATTTGCCACCTAGATTTGCTCATCTGAAAATTACCTTTTCAAATAATTTGCATTTACCATGTTTCGTTGTAAATTTTGTTACCATTTTCAGTGAACATTTATTGATTCTAGATCGATAATATGTCACATGATTTTGTCTTATTAATATGGCCAGTAGCATTGTCCATAGGCAATGTGCTTCCACACAGTAGCCATTTATCAAATGTGGTTTCTTAGTCACATTGTTGATTGAATTGCTCAAAATGTGGCTACTGGCTCTTTATAGAACATTTCCATCATCTCTGAAAGCTTTACCGGACAACAGTGGACTATATAGAATGTGCAACTTTTTATGAAGTCAAATATGACTTTCTTCTTATAATGTTTGGGTTTCCTGGCTTGTTTATAAAAAAAAAAATAATTCTACTATATGTGTAATATACGCCTAATGTTCTAAATGCTTTGTTGCATGTTGTGTTTTGTTATGTTTTACATTCCAAATTTTAATCTCTTGGCATTTATGAGGTATGAATTAAACATTGAATCACACTTAAACTTTTTCCTCATCGAGATTAAAAATAAAACACTATTGGTGGGGAGTGGGAGGGATGGGTGGCTGGGTGATAGACACTGGAGAGGGTATGTGCTATGGTGAATGCTGTGAATTGTGTAAGACTGTTGAATCACAGACCTGTACCTCTGAACAAATAATACATTATATGTTAAAAAAAAAAAAGAAGAAGAAGAAGAAAAAGATAGCAGGAGGGGAAGAATGAAGGGGGGAATGGGAGGGGGAGACGAACCATGAGAGACTATGGACTCTGAGAAACAAACTGAGGGTTCTAGAGGGGAGGGGGATGGGGGGATGGGTTAGCCTGGTGATGGGTATTAAAGAAGGCACGTACTGCATGGAGCACTGGGTGTTATATGCAAACAATGAATCACGGAACACTACATCAAAAACTGACGATGTAATGTATGGTGATTAACGTAACATAATAAAAAAAACACTATTGTCATACAACAAGGCCCTATATACTAATGAATATATCTTTTTTTCAGTATTCTATTATTTTTCATTGATCTATTTGTCTATTTCTGGGTTAGTACTGAAATCTTACTATTGGCATTGTCTTACAATATTTTTTCTCAATATCTGTTTTGGAATAGACCTTTTTATTACTTTCAACATATTTTAAAAATTACTTTCAGATAATATTCTTTCATATGGACATTAAAATCATAGTGTTCAATCCCCAAAGCAAATTTCATCAGAGTTCCATTTAGAATTATATTGTCTTAATATATTTAATTTTGGAGAATTGATTTTTTTTTAAATCACTGTATATCTTTTCTCTGAGAATTTGGTTCTAATCTTTTTTCCCCATTTTTCTTTGGTTCTAATCTTGTTTTATATCTTTATTCTTCACTGATTTTAATTCTTAATTCTTTTAAATTTATTCTTTCCTTCTTTTTCACTTCTACTTTTCTTCTCACCTTGAAACAATTGCAACTCACCTATTACTGTTTTATAGCATTATGTTATAAATGCTATAAATATGATGCTCTCTTGTTCTTTGTTGAGGATGCTAAGTCTTTTTTAGATCTTTTGTATTTTACTCAACAATATATCTCTTCAAGATGTACATCCTTGATCTGAATCTCCTAAATAATCACCCCTTTGTCTGATTCTAAAGTTATTTTTTAAAGACTACATGATAATTTCTCACTGCTCATTCTGGAATGAGGCTAAGTTATTTGAGAAGCTTGACCCTAGTGTCTCTATTTTTTTCATAATCTTTGTATTTTTAACTCTGCGGTGGGAGAGCAGAATGGTGCCTTAGTTCCCAATCTGATTATAATTCCTAAATATCAGATGGACTTTATTATATACCAAGTGGTTTAAACCACAGAAATTTGTTTTCTTATAGTTCTAGAGGCTGGAAATTCCAAGATCAATGGTCCTCAAGGTTTGATTTTTGGTGGGGGGTCTCTTCCTGGTTTTCAGAGGACGACCTTCTCACTTCTCACAAGGGAGAGAGAGAAATTCCCTTTTTTCTCTCTCTTCTTCTCTGACTCTTACTCTTCTTAAAAGGCCATAGTACTATCTCAGTAGGGCTCCACTCTTACGAGCTCATTTAAGCTTAATTACCTCCTAAGGATTTTATCTCTAGCTATTATCACCTTGAAGGTTAGGGCTTCAACATATGAACTTTGGAGGAATATAGTTCAGTCCATAGCAGGAGCTCAGGACCACAAAGTGGCAGAGGACAGAACGATATGCCACATGGATCAGGAAGCCCTCTACTGTGTACTATGCAGTCATGGAAACCCAGCATTATCTCAAGAGAAGGGCTAGGTGAATGGAAGGCAGGTAGAAATTGGAGAGACTATTACTTAAGAGGACTATTAAATCATCAGATCCAGTTTTGAATTTGATAGAAATAAAATCAGTTTCTTTTTTATTACCCACTGAGCAGAGGCTTATGATAATAAATTATAAAAAAAAGAAAAACATATTTCCTTTGTTCACTCTTAGTATAATGTGAATATATTTATGACCCTGATACACAGTCCTTCACAGTACAAAGACAATGTTAGGGGAAAAGTGTAGAAATAAAGAGCACTTAAATAAATTGAAAAAGAAAATTTGAAGTCATGACAAGGGAAATAAAAAAAATTAAAAGGTAACATGATTGTAAGTTAGAGTGACAATTTTGGATGGTCCAAGAGATTTCTGATTTATGCCTCTTGTCCTAACTTAATTATTAATAATGAAAATTTAGTATTAAAGTATTATGGATTGGTTGGATCCCTGTAAATATCTTGTTATAGCAGAAAACAAAGAAATTATCAAAGATTAGCAGGATCTCTCCCTCTCCCACTCCCCCTGCTTGTGTTCCCTTTCTCATTGTGTCTCTCTCTGTCAAATAAATAAATAATATCTTAAAAAAAAAAGATTAGCAGGATCATTTATAGGGGCTCAGGAGTCAGTTTGAAAAAGTTCTAACAGGTTAACAATGGACAATTTGAGTATTAATAAGAGTAACAATGTAATTGATTGAAATTTATAAATATTTCGATCAATAAGCATAACTTTATGAGATTGTTTCAACTCATAAACTAAAAAAAATTAGAATTAGAATACCAGAATTTTGCAATCCCTGGTAAGATGAAAGAACTAAAGCATTATAATCAATACACACATCCCAAATAAAAGATAACTAAATATTATGTGCCTCCTAATGAAAAAGAATACCTATGAAGCATTCTTGTTGAAAGAGAGAGAGTTTGTGAGGTTGAGAGAGAAGAGAGGAGTGGAGAGGAGAGGAGAGAAAAGAGAAGAGAAGAGAAAGAAGAAGAGAAGAGAAGAAGAGAAGAGAAGAGAAGAAAAGAGGAGAGGAGGGGAGGGGAGGGGAGGGGAAGGGAGGGGAGGGAAGAAAATCAGGCCTCTATATACAATTGCCAATTCAAAAACACTATGACGACAATTCTACAGGGATACAATCAGAAAAAATCCAGAATGTGGGGAACTCTATACAAAGTCTATTCAATAAATGAATTGTGATGGATAGAAAGAGAGTAGACTTTGATAACATTAAGTTATAATTTTTTAATTTTGTTTTTATTTATAGTGTTTTAGGTATAAATTTATGTCCTTATTTTTTACAGATATATACTAACATGTTTATGAATGAAATTATATGATTCTGGAATTTGCTTCAAAACAATCCATCAGGGAGTTAGAAAATGTATGTGGAGTGTAAATAAAACAAAATTCTTTATGAATGGATAATTGCAGAAAATAGTAAATTGTTAATTATTCATCGACTATATTATTTCTCTAACTTTGTAAATATCTTTAAAATTTATTATAATAAAAACTGAAAAAAAATAATGTCTTGTTCTGTTTTCCGTCCAACCAGTTCTAGTAGTTGGGATTCACAGAGGTAATTATTTTGATTAAATAGAGGTAATGGTTGGCTAAGTGGAAATTCACTGCTTAAAGGCAGCAATTGATGTCAGAACTAATATCATGGTGTTTTGCCATTAATCCTAAAATGAGACTTCATTGACTTTTCTTGATACATGAATTGTGACAGAGATTTTTATTATGCAGACTTGGTTTCACAGAAAGAAAGTAGGGAAATCTTAATTAAACATATATCAATAAATGAAAGATATTAAGCTTCATGCTTGTCATTGCAGAAGGAGAAAATGTTAAGAAAAATGTAGGTGAGAACAAATTAAACAAACGTGCAGTTTAATTTAAAATGAGTCATCTAAGGGGCGCCTGGGTGGCTCAGTTGGTTAAGCGACTGCCTTCGGCTCAGGTCATGATCGTGGAGTCCCTGGATCGAGTCCCACATCGGGCTCCCTGCTCGGCAGGGAGTCTGCTTCTCCCTCTGACCCTCCCCCCTCTCATGTGCTCTCTCTCATTCTCTCTCTCTCAAATAAATAAATAAAATCTTTAAAAAAAATTAAAAAAAATAAAATGAGTCATCTAAGTCTTATATTGTTTCATTCTGGATGTTGTTATTCTATGTGCTCCACTTTGATGTTCCAAAAATAGAATATCCGTAAGAGGCATGATCAATAAATCTTTGATCTATACTACTATTATGAGTATTGTGGTAATTTCTGAAATTTCCTGTGACTTCACATGTTATACCTTACAGAAAAATATCACTGAAAACATATCAATTTCTTGAGAGAAGGATGGAATTCATGTGGTGATATTCTACCAATATTAAATTTGGTTCATCCGAAAGGAGTAATTATGTGCACACTCAAATGGTAATATCTTGACACAAGAATTTTTTCAAGAGTTTTACATTATAAGCACAGGCAATATATATATGACTAGCGCAATATATAAATATGAATTTAAGAATAAATAAATCAATAATAAGGAGAAGCAAGTTAGGTAATAAAGAGAAAGACATTTAGCAAATGTTTATGTTTGGAAATGTGATTAAGCTCTCTCTGGGTACCAGGTAATTTAAAATAATTTGGATACAACTCATATTTAAATCATTCTCTATAGTAAAAGAAAAATTCAAGTGTAAGAGGCAAGGCTGTACTTTTTCTTCTAATGAATATTTACATGTGAATGCTTCATTCGTAGTGAATATATTTTCAAAAAAGCTGAGGTCAGAAGTTTCTCAGATTTTTTTAATTAGAAAATATTATATAATGTCTATATGTCATATTAAAGTTTCAACATAAATATATATTGAAATCGTTTATGTTAGCATAAATATTTAATACAACTTTCTTAAATATTTCTGGTGCTTTCTACACTGAAGTCTTCTTCCTATGGAGATGGAGTATGTTTAAGACATGTTCTTCTTCACTTTAATTTATTCACTGATGGGACAAAAGTTAAAATTGCTCTGGTAGTAATTGTAAAAGAAGTGTTAATTTTCAAAACATCGATGAAAGAGAGGTCCAATTATAATTAATGTTGTTCCAAACTTCCTAAATTTCTCTTTCAGTTAATTCAATTTCCCCCAGAGTAAATCCATTTATATTTCTCTTAGAGTATTTTAGTGTTGCTTTAATATGAATTTGTTATTTTGAGTGTGAATTAACGTGTGTATATTATAATTTATTTTTTCTGTGAAATATTTGTTCATAGCTCTAGCATATGTTCTGTTGGATCTTTTTTTCTAGCTCTAAAAAGTTCTTATGTATTTAGAATATGCTGAGCAAATAGTTTCCCAGTGGGCAGTTTGCCTTTTTACTCAACTACAGTTTTTAACATCCAGTTTTTTTAAAGGCCTATGATTAAATGTATTGATATTTTCATTTTAAGGACCTGGGAGTTTGAATAATAGCACATATTCCCCAATTATTTGTGAGAAATTCACCCACATTTTCTTCTATCACTTGTCTGGTTTTATTTTCAAATTAAAATCTTTGATCCTTTTGAACTACATATCCTGTTGTATGATATGAGGAAAAGATCCAATTTTAACATTTTCCACATGACTTTATAGTTATTCCAGAACCACTTATTTAAAATACCATTCTCTCCCTGCTAATCTGAGACTGAAGCTTTATCATATATAAAATTTCCATAGGGAGGTTTTTTTTTTTTTGCATTTTCAAGATTTCTTAGGTAGATATCTCTGTGTAAATGACTACAAAACTGTACAGTTAGACAGTTTTTCTAGGAAGGCAGTATTTGGCATAGTAATCAAAAACAAATGAGAAAAACTTCTACTTCCTTTTCCATTGACCTCTCCAATGTATCTTCCAACATTCATAATAGTGTTGGCTTTATCAGAGCTTAAAAAAAAAATCCTAATTAGAAGTCCAATGATGAAAGTTGTCTTTAATCCCACATGTTGAATTCTTGATCTGTCATCTACTACCATCCCGAGGTAACCAGATGGCATTTAGGCAATGTAGTACAATCTACAAATTAATTGTTTTGGGTAATGTCCTTATACTACCATATTTTTATTCCTAATAAATGGGCTAGATTACTGTGATCAGAAATACTCTCTTTGATGGCCTAGAAGAAAGGCTGAGCCTAAGCAGGTCAGGTCAGTGTCCTCCTTAGCTTTGCACCCAGGCTACATGTAATAAGCCCAGTTATTACAATGAAATTGGCTCAAGACAAGGAGAATCATCTTCAAAGTTAATCAGTGAGGGAAAAGGAACATTTCTTCTGTACTAGAGATATTAGCCTAAGTTCTATGAATTCATTTTTCCCTGTCAGATTCCTGGTTTGTTTTCTGAGAATGAGAAGAAAGTTAACAACTTCAAAGTTACACAGCCTGGGCTATTCTTTTTCCTATCAGTGACACATGAAACTATCAACATATTAAAACCAAAAGAGAGTACATCAATCACCATTTTCACAATGTTTAACACACCCTTTTTTTCACCCATCTAGCTTGTATTCCTTTTGAGCTCCTCCTTAAAAAAAAAAAAAAAAAAAAAGGACATAAATAAGGTCCATTTATAAGATTAGGAAAAAAATGACCAGGAATTAATATGTATAAATTCACTGACCCCTTTCCTGCAGAATCTTCTTGATGTTTGCTTTTCAAAGTGTTTCCCCTTTCCTACTTCTGGAATTTAGCGAGCACCACTATAATACTGATAGCCCTAGGGCACCATGGGCAAAAGTCTTAAATAGCTCAAGGATGGCAAGGAGTCACAGACTAACATTAATCAGGGTGTGAGACATGATTCCAGGAGGCTTCTATCAACACAAAACAGGGATAAGCTATATGTGCATGTAGCTTATGTAAGCAAAGGTAATAGCAGGAAGAGTATGAGCATACTCAGCTATCAGAATGATTGATGTCACAGAAGTCTAGCAGAAAGCTGTGAGCATGGTGGGGAGGGGATCTAGCCACAGATTTGCCTGAAATTGTGCAACAGGGAAAATGAATGGTAAGATATTATCAACATTGTATAAGCGTGTGAATATATATAGCATGACTAAGTATGTGTTTTTGTGTCTCTGTATGAAAGAGAGAGAGATCTAGTTAAAAATAAGATGGACAAGGGACACTGGGGTGGCTCGGTTGGTTAAGTGTCTGCTTTTGGCTCAGGTCATGATCTCAGGGTCCTGGGATCAAGTCCTGCATCAGGTTCCCTGCTCAGTGGGGAGTCTGCTTCTCCCTCTGCCCACCCCTCCTCCCTCCCCCACCCCCCCGCTGGTGAGCTCACTCTCTCTCTCTCTCTCACTCTCTCTTGTAAAAATAAATAAATAAAATCTTAAAAAAATAAGATGGTCAATATCTAATTTTAGAATTTTCAGTTGCCCCTCTGGATTTTTATTCCTGAAGTTCTGGGTAACTGGAAGGTAAACAAGGAGGGGCCTGTGCCCACAGGAAGTCAGAAAATCTGATTAATATAAACGCAAGCCCTTGAATCTGAGAAAAAACACTAATCTTGGCATCTGAAACTTACTGTCATTTCCATATTTGTGTATTTTCCTTGTCTACCAAAGGTGTTGTTGCCAGTGCCTGGGGCAGGATAATGAGTTACCTCACCAAGGAGAAAACATGCCAACTCATAATGTCAGGTTCTGAATGAAAATCTGAGTTGTCAAGGATTATCTCTGACCCAATAATAATTCTATGTTGTGCTGTGCAGGGTCTGAAACCTAAACTAGATTTATTCATATTTTCATGTAAATGTATAGTTGATTAGAATAGGGGAGTACTGATACTATTGTAACATTTGTTCAAAAGGATCAATGTCAATATGTTTGCCTATACCCAAAGAATGTTCTTTCTTGAATCTTGCTTTTTCTTCTGGGTCTATGTCAAGTAGACAAAATAGACCCTGTAGTACTTATTTAAAGAAGTTTTACTCCCACCCCCACAAGAAAATTGCCCTCATTTTTGTTTCCTTTAAGTTTAAAAAAATATTTATATTAAATGTTTTGTCTCCTTTTCACTCTATAAAAATGACAGGAATAGTTTATTTGATAACTAAATCTCATGCTGAAAATTCCTTTTGCCCCCCAACATTCTCAAGATATTATTCCATTGTTTTCTGGCTTCAGTTATTGGTAATAAAATTCTTCTATTAGTCCCAGTATTATTCCATTATAACTACCTATCTTTGTGCCATCTTTGCTTTGTTTTGAGATTGTACAAGCTCAATGTTAAGTTTCAGATATAAGGTCATTTTGGTTTTATTCATTTACTCTGTTATGAATTCAAAGGTTTTGTCATCTTATCACCTCTGAAAATTCTTAACCTTATTTCATTAAATTATTATATCTATTCTTATTCTTTCTGAATTCAGATTAGATATATGTTGCAACTTCTTTTTTTTTTAAGATTTTATTTATTTATTTGACAGAGAGAGAGATAGAGAGAGCAGGAACACAAGCAGGGTAGTGGGAGAGGGAGAAGCAGGCTTCCCGCCAAGCAGGGAGCCCAATGCGGGGCTCGATCCCAGGACCCTGGGATCATGACCTGAGCTGAAGGCAGACGCGTAACGACTGAGCCACCCAAGTGCCCCAATTTTGCAACTTCTCATTTGAGCCTCCAAGTCTTATCACCTGTCTTGTATTTGGCTCTCTTTTCCTGTCTGTGCTGAATTGTGGGTAATTTTCCCAAAACTATGTTTCAGTTCATTAAAGTTCTCAGTTGAATTTAAAACATTTATGATCTAACATTTCTTTAAAAAATTAAAATAGCTATATTCATCATTTATAGGACTTTTTAAAAATTCTTTTTGAAAACTTTCTTGACTATTTTAATGGTGTCCTAGGTATCCTTACTTTAAACTTTCTATAGAGTCTATGTTATAGTTTTATTATCTAAAGATACACAAGAATTGAATCCATTTTCTTTTTTGTAGATGTTGACTCTAATATATGGTGTAATAATTATTATTATATTTTTATTTCTGAATTATGAGCTCATTTGCAAGAAATTCTTCTATGTGGGTTTAATTATTTTTTTTATGTGCATCTTTTCTGAAAGGATTTTGTTACATAGGTAACATCCTCCTAAAATTTTATTTTATTATCATTTCTTGGCATGGGTTTCACCTCACTGGCCTACATATATTTGCATATCCAAGAGAGTAGATGGAAAGTTCCACAATTAAGAATTATCCAAAGACACTAATTTCCCCTCTATTAATAGGCTAAATATTTGTCTACTCAATTTACCAATGGAATTTTCACACTTTAAAGTTTTAAGATTTAATCAGGCATCTCAGTCCTAAATAAAAATTTAACACGCAAACAATGAATCAAGGAACACTACATCAAAAACTAATGATGTAATGTATGGTGATTAACATAACATAATAAAATTTTAAAAAAAGAAAAAAATTAACATGGAGTAAAGAACAGGTCTCTGACTTTGATATAAACTAAAGGTACTCATTATCTAAGTCAGAAATCCTTAAGAATACTGGTTTCTCATCCTGGTTTTTGATTATCTTTTTATTTTTCCTGGTCTCTGGTTATTTACCTTATTTTTATCAAGATCTTATTTGTGCTTTTAAAAATATGTTATTTTATTTAATTCAGAATTTGTATTAGATGTCGTCAGCCTTGCTGAAGAGAAAGAGAGAGGGAGAGAGGAAGAGAAAAGAGAGACAGAGAGAGTTGGAAGATTTATTTAAAATTTATGGCTATGGAATATCACAGGTGACTTCTTGCTCAGTTTTGTCAAATTGCTTCTCAACTGTTATATATGAAGTGATGATTATACTTAACAGAATTGTTATCAGAGAGGATAGCAACCTATGCCCATGTGACAGGATATATGGAGAGTTTCATGAGTAGAATTAGACGTAACTTGTTCTCTTATGAAACTTTGGAAAGAATTATATACAAATAATGCAGAAGAAAAGATATGGTCACACAGTGAAGTAACAGCACAGATGAAAGAATCTTTTCATCACATGATAAGAAAGTTGCGTTAGTTCTCTTAAAAATTAAACATTCATGGCTCAATCAGTAAGGTTGTAAAAAATAACTTCACTGAAAACAATACTATATTTAAATTAAAGGCCAAGCATGTATGAAAATAGTTAAAAGATTCTTTTCTTAGTAGTATAGTTAATTGTCTGAAAATTTTCAAGATTATTTTAAAAATCCTCGTTCAAGTAAAATGACTAGACTGTGTACATTGAGGTATTATTAAAATAATTAATTGTTCTTTCTTTATTCAGTCCAAAACTCAACTACTACATCTTCCAAGTCAATATAGCATGTGAAATTAAAGTATTAAAAATTAATTTTCCATAATTACTCTTTATTAAAATAAATTATTTAGAATTAATATTAATAATCTTAGTACCAATTTTTTTTCTAGGTCTTTGATAAGTTACTTAATCCCTTTAAATAGTCTGATGATTCTTCATGAGAAATAATTTGCCTTGGGAAGAGAATGGGCTACTTCAATATTGGAAACATTGAGTGGCGGACGGATTATAATTTAGTAGAAACTTTATAGATGGAATATCATTACTTATATATCTGTTTAACATGTTCTTTCCTATTCAAAGGATTCCATCAGTCTCTCCATGCCATAGTCTTTATTTCTGAAACAATTAAGAAATATTACTTTTAAAAAATCAATGTTTTCTCCCCTCATTTTTAATAGCTGACGATTGAGTGGTCTGACTCTTTTCTTGAGACTGCTTAGCCAGAGTTTAAAAAAGAAATAAAAATCTTTATCTTTAATTCCAAGGAAGGTCTAAGATAGACCACACTTTTTGAATGTATTTCAAAATAATACTTCCTTCTTGGGTGCAACCAATACATGCAATTCATGCTATTATTGATTTACCTCACCAACTGTTCACAGGTCCCTTTAGAAAATCACACAATTTAAGATTATTGTTGATAAGAACACTTATTTTCCTAGCTGTGGAGACAAATGCTAAGTGGTTTTAAACCTATAGCTGAGTAAACTATTTGTATCTTCTTTAAAAAGAAATGCCTGCAGAAGAGGAAATCCTTGTAAGTATCGAATATTAATTTGAAAACTTCTACTGCTCAATTCTACACCACTGGGTTTGAAGACATTGATAGTCATCAGTTGGTAGTTTATAACAATTAAGTATTTTATACACATCTGAACTACAATCAAAGGGAGATATTCCAAAATGATGCCTTATATGACTACTCTAAAGATATCCTATACATTTCCCCCACCTATATTGAGGTAAAATGATAAATAAAAATTGTATACATTTAAGGTGTACAAGTATACAACTTGAAGTTTTGATATTATTTCACACCATTCAACTTAATTAACATACCCATCACCAAAGCCAAGAATATGCCTACAGACACTGCATTTTATTTAATTTTGCTTATCTACTTACAGGTTTAATTGACCACATTAGTGACTTACAGAAATCTACTGGTCTTGACAGTAATATACCAAATATAAATTGAGGCAATCTACTTGCTTAAGACAACAAATAATTTTACAATGTATTGTTAACCTAAAAAAATTTGTTTTGTTGAAAAGTTAAAAAATCAAGTAAATATGTGTGCAGTTAAACCATGGTTGACTTTTATTTTATTTATTTATTTTTTAAAGATTTTATCTATTTATTAGAGAGAGAGAGCACAAGAAGGGGGAGCGGGAGAGGGAGAAGCAGACTCCCTGCTGAGCAGGGAGCCTGATGCGGGACTCAATCCCGGGACTCCAGGATCATGACCTGAGCCGAAGGCAGTTGCTTAACCAACTGAGCCACCCAGGTGCCCTTTAAATTTTATTTTTATTTTTTTTTTTAAGATTTTATCTATTTATTTGAGAGAGAGAGCACAAGAAGGGGGAGTGGGAGAGGGAGAAGCAGACTCCCTGCTGAGCAGGGAGCCCATGGTTGACTTTTAATTCCAGACACAGAAAAAGCTCTAAAGTATGAATATAAGTTTAGGAATTGTCACTCTTGATACAATAACCAGGATTTACTTTAAAAAGGGATGCGGGGGATGTTTCCAAAATTAATACATCTTTAACTATGGTTTGTAGGTGATTTTGTGTGTGTGCAAATCAGGATGTTTTTCTAAAATAGAATTATACATATAGCTATTGCTAAGGCAAAGTAATATATAACCCTGAAAACTCTTACATGCTTTTTACAGAGAAAAATTATGGGCTTTCTAATGTATCAGAAAAAGTAAGCTAAAAATCATGCATTGTTTTTTGTGTCTCAAAGAATGTTTCTCTAAAACCTTAAGCTCAAGGTTTGTTCATAAGCAACAGATTTATCCCTGAAATAGAAAAGGGAAATTCACCAGAGGAATGTAAGTGGATGGAAATTTACCTTAAGGTAAGTCACATTTATTTCTTCTTCTCTATGAATACTGAACTATCTTTATACTTACACTACTTTCGGGGATCATAAATTTACTACCTCTCCATTCTAGTGATCAGAGGATATTTGTAACATTTTAAATAGACAAATTGCCATTTTAACTTATCAGCCAGTCTCAAATTCATTTCACTAGTGAATTTCCCCTCCTCTAAAGATTGATAATTCATGCTGAAAATATAAAACTGAGTTTCTGAAATTGTAAAGCCAACAACTACATCTTAAGACACCATGGCAAATGTAATACAATAAAAATTACAACTATATCATGTCCATAAATATAATACAACACATTAATGAGATAAAACAGTAGTTAGTTTTATATTTATGAAAAGAATAAAAACATTTAAAGAGATTTTAATTTATATATATAGGACATTAGATAAAGAAATATGAAACTTAAAGATAATTTTGTAAGAAATATGTCATACTAAAATATTTATTTACCTCTTTATAGTCCTTCAGAAAAATTTATATTTCTCAAAATTTAATACACTGAAATGCACTGTAAAAAGTAGTGCCATTGTGGATATCTATTATTGCAGATAACAGAACTTTTACTGAATTTTATTAGCATATAAATAGATATTTAAAAAGTCATAATCAATGGTTAAAAGACAGTAAAAATAGAACTTTGTTTTTCCTCTTTTAAAGTGCTCATTTTATTTTATTAATTCAGAGTGGATTAGAGTTATTTATGGGTGCGTGTATGGAGAAAAATCCTTACCATTCATAGTTTGGTTGGTGATTATTATAAACTTTCCAGCAGCTAAATTATCGTTTGTAACTTACATATCAGTAACTAACTGATACATTGCTGCCTCGAATTCTTTTTGGAATGAAGCAGGTATAATAATCAAGGAAAAAAAAATAAGTGGGAACAATTTAAAGTTCCTGCCATAAAGGATTTTGACTTATCTGTGCGACCTACATAAGCAATTCCTGAGTACCTAAATATGTAGGAGGTACAGAGTGATAAACGTTAAAATAAGGACAGCCTGAATTTGCAGTCATGCTCTGGTTATATCAGCAAAATGGTACATAGAGAACCTGACCCAGAATAGCCTGTCTATTTAGGTTTTCTTTTCTGTAAGTAAAGAATATTCATTCCTGAATTGTTTAAAGGTTCCCAACTGTGGTGTTTGAAATATCATTTATGTGTTTTATAAGTACCTCAGTAAGAGTCTAGACATCTTTTCCTGATTCTCAGCCTTTAGAGACCCTGACATAACTCTAAAGCTTAGCCTACAAAGAGATTAACTGAGACAACCCACGATGCTAGGTTAAATATTGGTGTTGGACAAGATTTGTGGAATGTTTATTTTACTTATAATTTAGAAGTGAGACTTTCTAAGAGTCACGTCTTTGTGCTTACCTCTACCATTATAGATACGCTGCCCTTAGCTGACTGCCTAACAAAATGAAGATTGTCACTTTTCCAGCCCACTGAGTATGGAGGTTTCTTGTATCCAACATAGTTTCCCAAGAAAATTAAGAGGACTCAGAAAGTCAGGTTGTTGAGGACATAATAAAGATGAACCATATTCCTCTAAGGAATGTTCGCCCATATGACTGAAACCATAAGGACATTCTATGAATTCCCAACCATCTCTTTATATCTGTGATATACGCTCTCCAAAAGGAGGCTTCTATTTTTTATACTATGCTTACTACATATTGTTTTTCATTTTTGGCTTCTGACTCTGTTCATTGTCATGAGGAAAAAAAAAATATATGTCCTTCCCTCTCTGTACCACCCTTTCATAAGCAACCCACTGGATACTATCCATAACTAATTTTCAGTCTGAGTTGATATAAATCCTGCTTTATTTTCTTAAACAGTTAGTAGAACTATTCAATCATTTCTACTTTTTCTTACAACTGTTTAGATAAAATATAACTTTTTAAAATCTATTTCATTGTGGTAAGAACACTTAACATGGATCTACCCTCTTAAAATTTTAGGTGTACATTATAGGTATAATATTGTTCAGTAGATTTCTAGAACTTACTTATTATGTTTAACTGAAACTTCATGCCTTCTGGTTAATGACTCCACATTTTTCCCTCCCCTAGTCCCTGCACCAAATATTCCACAATTTTTTAAAAAGATTTTATTTATTTATTTATTTGAGATAGAGCATGCGAGAGAGAGAGTACACATGAGCTAGGGGGAGGGGGAGAGGGAGAAGCAGCGTCTCCATGGAGCAGGGAGCCCGACATGGGGCCTCGATCCCAGGACCCTGGGATCATGACCAGGAGACGCTTAACCGACTGAGCCACCCAGGTGCCCCCTATTCCACAATTTGATGCTATGAGTTTCACTATTCCTATACCTTAAGTGGAATTATGCAGTATTTGTCTTTTTGTGGCTTATTTGTGATCCTTTGTCTATACTTCTTTTTTCCTCTGTTCATTTTTTTTTGAGATAATTGAATCTTGTCTGTTTTCTTTTTTCTTATTTCATAGTTATTTATATCTACTATTTGTAATTTGTACATAGGATGTCTAGTAATAGATTCAGAATTTTGCCACATATTTAACTTCACAAAATTAATTAATTAATTAATTATAATATTTATTTTTGAAACATTGAAATTTAAATGTCTCTCCTCAGTAATAAAAATGTTAGAACATTTTAAGTATGATCATCTTCATCCAAATACCTTAATTTTTGTGGTCTGCATTTGAGTTTTTTTATCCTCACAGAATATTGAATGTTCTTATTAGTATTGTTATTAATTTGTTACAGATACTAGACTTTACTCAGAGGATTTACAAAAAATTTCTAAAGAATTTGTATATAGCTTTTTAAAAAATATTTATTTGAGAGAGAGAGAGAGCTTAAGAGGCAAGAGCAAAGGGAAAGGGACAGAAAATATCAAGCAGCCTCTGTGCTGAGTGTGGAGCCCCATGTGGGGCTCGATCCCACATCCCTTAGATCACGACCTGAGCTAAAACCAAGAATTGGTCGCTTAACCAACTGTGCCACCCTGCCCCCCTATAACTCTTTATTTAATATTATTTACATTTTTCCTTCTTACTGAGATTTTTCCTCTAGATATTCCCTTATTAAATTTTCTAGCAGTAAACTCTGTTATCACTATGTATTGCTATTTAAATCTTATAATATTATTTTGGGTGTTTTGATAGAAACAAAATGAATACTCAAATGGAATAATACAGAACAGACTATGTACTAAGGTGTGATCAGATAATGAAAATCAGCTAGGTATAATGAAGCTTTCCAGGGCTGGAAACATCAGGGAGAAGTTTCTACCTTAAGGCCTGAAGAGTTGATGAGGCAGGAAACTAGAACCAGGAAGAGTTATAGCTGTAGGAAAAGACCAATACAAATGATTTGAGGACTTTGAAAGAAGGAGCTCCATCACCTATGAACCGATAGAGATAAAACCTAAGGGCTTCCATGCCTCCATCCTCTGACCCCCTGTTGAAGACCCCCAAGGGCTGAAACAAAGTAAAGGTAGAGCCCAAGAGAGCTGGTTGATGCTCACCAAAAACTTCCAGGAACCCAGAGCATGAAGTGTGACTAAACCCAGAGATTAAAAGGAAAATATTAGGGTACATAATCTAGATTAATATTTATTTTCTCTCAACAGTTTGATGACAGTAATTCCCCTGTTTGGGTCATCTGTCCTTGCTACAGTTTTAAGTTTTACTCCTTTCACATAATCTCTCTCTTTGTGGCTGTGTTAAATATTTGTTTTTGTCTTTGGTGATTTATAATTTCATACGGTGTGTTCAGGCTTGAGTTCCATTTTGTTAATCCTGTTTCAGATATAGTATAAAACCCAAACATTACCTTTTTTTTTTAAAGATTTTATTTATTTGACAGAGAAAGAGATAGCAAGAGCAGAAACACAAGCAAGGGGAGTGGGAGAGGGAGAGGCAGGCTTCCCGCAGAGCAGGGAGCCTGATGTGGGGCTCGATCCCACTGGGATCATGACCTGAGCCTAAGGCAAACACTTAATGACTGAGCCACCCAGGCGGCCCCCAAACATTATCTTTTAAAATATTGTTCTATTTCCATTCCTTCTATTCTCTACATCTGAGATGCTGATGATATACATTAAATCTCAATTTATCCTTCATCTATCTTAATATTTTTTTCACCTTCTGTATCTCTATGCCTTTGACACTCAGTTATCTTTGGATACATTTAATTTGTTTTGCTCTTTTCTGTTTTAGTTCATTTTAATATGCTGTTTAACTAATATATTGAATTACATACTTTACATATAGAAAATCCATTTTAAGAAAGCTAATTCCTGATAATCTTTTTTTTTAGCTAATTCTTTTTTTCATTCATTTTTTTTTTATTATTCTTATGTTAATCCCCATACATTACATCATTAGTTTTAGATGTAGTGTTCCATGATTCATTGTTTGTGCATAACACCCAGTGCTCCATGCAGAACGTGCCCTCCTCAATACCCACCACCAGGCCAACCCATCCTCCCACCCCCCTCCCCCCGAGAACCCTCAGTTTGTTTTTCAGAGTCCATCGTCTCTCATGGTTCGTCTCCCCCACCTATTTCCCCCCCTTCATTCTTCCCCTCCTGCTACCTTTTTTTTTTTTCTCTTAACATATATTGCATTATTTGTTTCAGAGGTACAGATCTGAGATTCAACAGTCTTGCACAATTCACAGCGCTTACCAGAGCACATACCGTCCCCAGTGTCTATCACCCAGTCACCCCATCCCTCCCACCCCACCCCCCACTCCAGCAACCCTCAGTTTGTTTCCTGCGATTAAGAATTCCTCATACCTGATAATCTTTTTGAAGGACTAGTTTTTATTGCTTCTTTTATTTCTTCAAAAATTTGATGTGTATGTCCTTTATAGTCTTTATATCATAACTTTAATTCACTCAGACTTTGGTATTTTAAATATATTATTTCCATCTCTAGCCATATTTCACTTATAGTGGATTGCCTTATCTTATGCCAGGTGAACTTTGTAAATCCACACTTTGATTTGAATATTTGCAACTCTTACACATCTATACTAGGGAAACATCCCTTCAATAAAGATTTGCTTTCGCCTCCAGATGAAGTCAGTAGGACACTAGTTAGAGGACAGTGTCTCCACTTCTCAACATCTCAGAAGAGAAGTATGTGTTTCATTCCTCCAACTCATAGCTGATCAAAGATTCAGGTTCCCAGTTGCAGGGTGAAATGGGTATCCATCCTCTGGGCAGAGCTTATGGACATGTATACCATATCCCTACTGTTCTAGCCTCAATTCAAATTAATTTTCAGATGGAGAGGTAGACTTAGCAGACTTTTCTTACCTCTTCAGATACCTTTTTTTTTTAAAGCTACTTATCTCAAGTTCTGTGCTTTTCCCTTTCTTCCGTAATGTGTGGGTAACTCAGAACAAATATTTAGCGCTGGAGTGTAATGCAAATGAAACAGTTTTCTGTAGTCAATGTTGACTTTCTTTTTCTTAAATATATACTTCAGTTAGTGTGTTTTGCAACGGTTGTATAGCTTACAAGTACAAAAAAAGTTTCTTGCAATCAATCCAGGGTCTGGATTGATTGATTGATGCTACTCTAAAGTTTTGAGTCCTAGGTATTTGACTTAATTTACTCTAGTGAATTTATATTAGATGTTGATTTCCATCCCTCAAATTCATAAATAAAAAATTAAAAACTTTGAGATGTCTTCAGCTTTAAACAAATGCAGTCAGTGAATTCAGTTTTATTATGTATATGTAAATAAAATAGTTTTTATTACATATAATTTATAATGACAGTCTGCTAAAACATGACTTTTGGCAAAACAACTATTTGAAGGCATCTTACACAATTCTAGTTATACAAAACAGATTTCTTTTTATAAACACAACATACAAACTTTATTTAACAAAAGTAACAGGCAAAGCCAAACAGGCACTTACATTAAGAGAAAAACTGACCACAAAAATTTTATCTTAAGCATCTTACAGTAACCTACTTGCAGTCGCATTCAACTGTGCTCTGTTGTTGTGAAAAATAAAGCTCTTGCACAGGTATGATGAATTATTTGTATATTTTTAAAGTATTCACTGAATACTACCTTATATACACAAATACATTGTTTTTCTGAAAAAATATTTAATTGATGATCCCCAGATTTTATGCTTCATTTTTGTTGATCTTTTGGAAAAGGTGGTCTAAAGAGAAGAATATATGGTTCTGGCTCATGAGTCATGTAATGAACACAGCCTAGACTCTGTTGGACACCAAGTCTCCTCCAATCCTCTTCAGACATCAGATGGGTTGTTGGTACTTGTTTGGAAAGTTCTCTGGCACTTGTAGTACTTGTGGAAGTACTTGTCCGGATAATAGATCTGCTTGTGCACCATCCTGTGGGCAGGCAGTGCAAGGAAGACATGAAGAGTGGACATGGCAGACCACAGGTTCAGGTCAGGCCAAGGCAAAGACTTGATTGCTTATATAAAACAGATTTGACATCTTGTCAGTTATATTATTTTGTTTTAAAAATGTATATTCTGTTTACTTGGAGGTTGGCCTTTGTTGCACTTGAGAGTATATGAGTAAGTGGGTTAATGGGGTAGTCATTATGTGATCAATTAGAGCTCTCATAGTTTAAAACTCTTGTGATTTTAAAAAATAACTGGGACGCCTGGGCGGCTTAGTCCTTAAGTGTCTGACTCTTGATTTTGGCTCGGGTCATGATCTCAGGGTTCAGAGATTGAGCCCCACCTCAGGCTCTGTGCTCAGCACAGAGTCTGCTTGAGATTCTATCTCCCCATCTCTTTGCCACACCGCCCCCCCACTCTTGCATAAATAAATAAATAAAACCCTTAAAGAAAAAGAAAGAAAAGGTAACAGAGCATCAGGGTGCCTAAATAATGGATTTTTTAGAAATTTCCGGTATACATAAAATAGGAAGTGAATATGTAAATATAATCAGAAGTTAAATACATGTCTTTAAAAGGAAAATTATTGTCCTAATAACACCAGATTGCTTGGCCTAAAAATTAAGTAATTGGCTTTAATGCCCAACAGTCATGACATTTTTCAATATATATAAAAACATCGTTTCAGGCAATTGTTTGTCCATTGTTTATATATTGCAGCATAAACTATTGTGTCTGCATGATATGTTTTATACACTCCTAATGTGTTTCAGCATTTATCCTTAAATCTATAAAATAATTAAAGAGAAATTTTTAAGTTAAAACAATACTGTGTATTTCTAATTTTGTTCCAACTCCATAGAAATTATAAGAGACAATGGGCATCAGTAACCTTCCCTGGTGACCTGTGGGCCATCCTGGGACTTTCTGCATAGAAGGTAGTGATTTACATATTTTCTCAGAATCCTGCCAGGTAAGAGGGAGTGGAGAATTATAAAAAAGAGCACAATGGTTCTGTTTTTTATTTATTTATTTGAGAGAGAGGGAATGAGAAACAGAGAGAATGAGAAGGAGGAGGGTCAGAGGGAGAAGCAGACTCCCTGCTGATCAGGGAGCTCAATGTGGGACTCAATCCTGGGACTCTAGAATCATGACCTGAGCCTAAGGCAGTCACTTAACCAACTGAGCCACCCAGATGCCCCAGAGGAAAATAATCTTTAAGCATCCTCCCCACTAACCCGGAATCCAGATGTGGGCTAGATGCACCACCAGGCACCCCAAGATTCTGGGCCATTATTATTAGTCTTGCCTTGGTTGTTGGGTTGTCATACCTTTTTTCAATGACTTTAATCACAGACTAAGAGAGTACTAAGAGGTGCTCTGGGGATGCCATTATAATTAAGAGGCTGACTCCATTTTTGATGTTTCACTATTAATAGCTTTAATCCCCTGCATGCTCTACATTGGGAAACCAAGGAATTTAAAAGCCCATCACATGTCCTTTGATTTTGCATTATCTGTGGGAATTTCAACTAGTTGAAACCTCCAGATTGTTTGTGGGAATGCTGAACACCCCTTTCTCTTTTTTTTATCTGACCCCTTTATGAGCCCTTCAGCTCAGTGAGAGTCTCCAGTTTGTTGTGAGTACTAAATATACTTTATTCGTATTTATGGGTGGGTGTGTTGTGTCAACTGTCTTGACATCCAAATAAATCCCTGGGAGGGTAACCATGTTTGTCTCTGCAGGTATAAATGAAACGCTCCTCCTCATGTTCATTGTGGAGTAGCAGCCTAATTCCCCTTGATACTCAGGATCAATCACCCAGAATCAGAATATTTTTTTTTTGTTATTTTTTTTTTCTCATTGATTCAGTCACGTGAAGAATCCAATGTGACCAGGTGGCAGTTTTAATTTTTAGCTTATTGGCATTATGATTGTGTCCTCAGGTAGAAGTATTCCACTTTTTGGAACTAAGAGCTCTAGTCCAGCAGAGTTCTAAAGTCATGGGGACAGGAAGCAAATATTTTGCTACTGAATCTCCAGGATATGAGGGAGAGAAGCCATTTTCATTCCCATCCCTTGATTCCCAGACCCATGAATTCAGGCTATGAGAAAAATAACACCATACTTTGGATGCTAATTTAGAGCATATATCTCATTGTGGCAGATATTGCTCCAGCCCAGCAAGGTGCCACGTGGCTGGCACTGTAACTGAATCTTCAAAAGACTCTTCCACCATTCCATTAAGCTAACTGCTTCAAGATGATGGGGAGCATGGCAATCCCTGTGAATTCCAAGAGTGAGGACCCATTGCCACACTTCATTTACTGTCAAATGAGTTCTTTGATTAAAAGTGTTGCTGTATGCAATTCTATGTTAGTGGGTAAGGTGTCTGTAGTTTTGTCAGAAACATTGCAGAGAGGAAACGCACACACAAAAATATTCACAGTCTATCCTAGTAAGAAAAAAGTGCTGCTCATTCTACAATATTAAGGGTATAATATTGTCAATTTGCCTCCAGGAACCTGGTCAATAACTTTGGGGAATCAGCCATAGTCAGGGCTAAGGACTGGTCTTTACTATGGCAGATTAGATATTCAGCAATGGCTGCACCAGATCACTTATAGTGAATATTTGTGTTGAGATAACAATATATATTCACCATTGCTTTACTTTTGCTATTGCTATTGCATATACTTCATTTGGGATTCATTCATTTATTCATTAATCCATTCATTCATTTACAATATATTGTACTGCTTGTAGATATTTCCAGGTTTGTTAAATATTGATATTAAATTTCTTATCTTTCTGTTATTTTGGTAATTTCTGGAGAAGAGAGTGCCTCGATACTTAAAATTTTAAAACTAAAGGTTTATCTGGAAGTTACCTTTGGAATTTAAACATACTCCAGAATAACGAGTTCTGGCAATGTTTGTCTGATCCACTCATTAAAAAGTTCAACTCAGGGGCACCTGGGTGGCTCAGTCGTTAAGCGTCTGCCTTCAGCTCAGGTCATGATTTCAGGGTCCTAGGATCAAGCCCTGCATCGCATTGGGCTCCCTGCTCGGCGGGAAGCCTGCTTCTCCCTCTCCCACTCCCCCTGCTTGTGTTCCCTCTCTCGCTGTATCTCTCTCTGTCAAATAAATAAAATCTTAAAAAAAAAAAGTTCAACTCAACCTATCACCAAGTGATTTGGCAGATGTTAATAACTATTGCTTGGTTCAACTAATTTCCATCAAGTGTTTTAAAATATTATCTTTCTATTTTCCTGAGTTTATTATTCATGATTCTTCTTTTATTTTTTTATTTTTTTTAAAGATTTTATTTATTTATTTGACACAGAGAGACACGGCAAGAGAGGGAACACAAGCAGGGGGAGTGGGAGAGGGAGAAGCAGGCCTCCCGCAGAGCAGGGAGCCTGATGCGGGGCTCCATCCCAGGACCCTGGGATCATGACCTGAGCCGAAGGCAGACGCTTAACGACTGAGCCACCCAGGCGCCCCCATGATTCTTCTTTTAAATATAAAGCAACCAGCCCTCATCAAATGTTTTGCCCTTAGATACAGTCAGTAGAAGAAAGACATGACACATACTTATTTCTCTTTATATATACTTAGCCATTTGCATAAAATGGCTCCCAGTAGCCATCAATTATTTTTCATATCATTATGAGGTTATGAATTCTTATTTTTAATGCTTTTCAACCTATTGAAATAATTTACTATTATTATTACTATTGTTATTCTAATAATATTGTCTAGTGGGGATCCTCTGACAAAACCAAAATCAATGAAAACAGAATTTCTCAAAAAAATTCCCAAGGTTTTTTTTTGTCAGTATATCAAGAAAACATACTTACATTCATAAAGAGCCAATATAAAGACAATTTTTTTCCTGAGAAAATTTTAAGACTACATTTTTGATAATTCATCAAGTACAAATAAAAAGATATTTTAGATAAATTTGCTGATTTCAATGTTTAGTGATTACACTATAGACTGGTATTATTTTTCCCTGTTATTTAAATTGTTCTATATTCAACGTTCCAATCATATATGTCATATGTGCCAAGTCCCGATGAATTTTACCATTTTTGTGACCTTGACCTTGAACATTTGATATTTTCCCTGGTGATCCAAAAGTAGGGTAACTTTCCTTTTGCCTGTTATCTGGCCAAGAAGATATTTCTTTGATAAGCAACAAACTAAGCACGGAAAAGAAAAATGCTATGATTATAGTATCTTCATAAAGCAATGAACATATTTTAATATTTCACACATCCTTTTCACATGCTACCTCTATATCTAAACCAAGGATTTCTTACAGGCTGCTCAAAAGAACTTTGGAAGTAAATGTAAGTAAATGATTCAGTATATGTTAGAGTGAGATACAATTTTTAAGAGTATAATTATTTATTGGCAACAATAATAAACCTAGTATTTATGTCTCCCTGTTGGTGCACATGATAATCCATTTCACTAACTCAGCTAACTTGCTTAAGCAATTCTAGAACAGCTTCTTCAGAGGAAAATCTTAACAGAAAATCTCCAAGTTTTGAGAAAACACTATTTGCCCTTAGGTATCTTTAGCCCAATATCCCTCACAGATAAGTCATTATAAACAAGTTCTTTCACTGTAGCTCATAAAAGTTTAATGATTTTTTTTCTTTTTAAAAAATAGATAGCTGTACCCTCAGGTAGGGCACCTATTAAGTGCTTGACCTTAGAAAAAGAAAGAAAATATTCAGAAATGTCTTTCCAATTTTCATACAATAATTTGTAGACAGTGCTCAGAAAATGCATTCTTGAGTTGGATAAAGTTGACCCAGCTCCAGAGCTGCCATTTATTAAGGTCATGATCTTGGTCAAATCACAGGTCTGAACCATTTTTCTCATCTTAAGATAAAAATAATATAGAGAAATAATATAGAGCCTCTTCTGTTCTTACTGTGAGAATTAAACATTTTTTGGTATGTGTGCACACAAGCATACATATATATGCATTACCATCATATCTGGTGTATACATAATTAATAAACATTATAATAATTTATACCATAATTCTTATCATTACTAGTAGTAATAGACTCTCAGTGTCCTGGATTTATCCTTAAGGATAATATGTAAGAAAAAAAAAGAGTCTAGATCCCAATAATTTAGAGTCTCATTTATAAGGTACTTTATTTCAGTCACAGTATTTTTCTCTTGGTTATGAGTCACTCCCCCATTAGAAACGTTAGAGTGTTAAGAGGTAGCTTAATTCTCTCAGGCCATAAAGATAACATTTCTGCACTTATGCACTTATGTAGTTATTTTTAATGATGTCCTGTTAACTCAAATATTTTAAAGCAGCTTGTAAACATATTTATATATTTTCAAAGAATATGCCATAGACTGGAAAAATGTGGGTATTATATTTCTTTCACTAAATATTAGTATTTTTGGAAACCAAAGTAAACATTTAATAGAGCCAATTAAGTTATGATTACAAAAGAGCATAACCCTGCTTAGAGACTTCTAAAGTACTTAAGCATAATGAGGAAATTTGGTGATGGTAGAGAAATTCACTCTTTATCAATTTATTCCAGTAGCCACTCTAATCATTTGGATGTACTCATTTGAAGTATAATAAAAATAATTTATAATGTCAAATCCAGTAGCAATATGATTTCGCACTACACCAAACAGTCTTGTTATAATAAATCTGCTATTCTGTTGCTATTCAATGTAGTATTTCAAATTGTTCCTGTTTGTGTATCATAACTATTCTTTTGAGTTATTAACCTACTAATATATGCAGACATAAAAAAGGTTTATTAACCTCACCAATGCAGGTGTTTAATAAATGCTGTAGTATATTTTATTGTGATTAAATATAATACTAAATATAATTTTCCAAAACTCAGCATATTGATATTTTAAACCGGCAAGTTATGGAAAATAAAATATCAAATGTGTTATGAGCTGCCAGGATGATAATATGAAGTGATATACTATTGTTTGTCCCATATAAATGATTCCTTGTCCATAAAAGTGAAACCTACACCACTTCAACCTGTTCTAAGCCAATAGTCTAACAAGTCTCCTTGCTTCCACCCTTGCTATCCTACACTTAGTTACTTATATCTTTAACCACCTACTTATCTTTTCAACATATAAAAAAAAATCATGTCATTCAATTCTCAAAAAAATATGTCAAAATAAAATTCAAGTCCTTGAAATGATTTTCAAGGCCCTGCATGATCAGGACCTCCTCCTGCCACCTCTCCTATTCCATTTCCTGCTGTTGTTCTGGAGCATTCCCTCCAGTGACAATGATCACTGTGCTGTTCCTGACCCCAGATATGTGATGGTTCAGTGACTAACTTCATTGAGGTTCCTGCATACATGTCACTATATCTGAGAGGTCTTCCCTAATCATTTTACATAAGATAACAACCCCTGGGGCACCTGGGTGGCTCAGTTGTTAAACATCTGCCTTCAGCTCAGGTCAAGATCCCAGGGTCCTGGGATGGAGCCCCTCATTGGGCTCCCTGCTCAGCGGGAAGCCTGCTTCTCCCTCTCCCACTCCCCCTGCTTGTGTTCCCTCTCTCGCTGTCTCTCTCTCTCTGTCAAATAAATAAATAAAATCTTAAAAAAAAAAAAAGATGACAACCCCCACTATCGTTTGTTTCCTATCTCCTTTATTTTTAACCACAACTCATCATCTGATGTTTACCATAGCACTTATGGTAAACTTACCTGTCTCCACTCATGCAGAGAGTGTACAGGGTTATTCACAAATTTTATGTAGGCAGTCAATGACTATTTGATGAATCAATGAATGAGACTTAGGTCCTATTTTTAAATTTATTGAAATCTTCAACTTTCTACTTACAGATATATATTTAAGTGCTATACAAATTACTTATTGACTACTGTTAATTTCTTGGTTAAAAATGTCTAAGGTGCTAAGCATAATGGAGAAAGCACTAATAAAAAGTAAAAAATGCCTAAAGTCACTGTGGATATTGAAATGAATTGTAAATTCAATGAGAAATTTAAATTAATCTATCATGGTGTGGTTTATTTTTTTTGAATGCAGATCAGAAATCAACTAAGGTTTCTTTAAATTTTTAATCAAAGCATGCAGGTGACATTTTATATTATATACCTATAAATTATATCAATAAAGCATTACAAGAAGATTTTATAATTTATTTATATTAAACACTGATAAAATACTAAATTTTCCAAAAATAGGAACATTTCAACCATTGAACTTTGGCGAAAATTTAAGCTTATGGTGTTGCATGGAAAATACAGCACTTTTCCCCTACTGTGTTACTGTCGAAGTAGACCAGGCTAAATTTGTTATAAGAGTGTCATTGAGGGTACTGCCTATAACAAAATTTTGCACAATGATTAATTATTTTATTCACTTGACAAATATTTATTTTGAACAAGTACTTTTCTAGCATTGGAGGTGTGACTAGACTAAAACATGTCAATAACCCAAATCTTATCATAATTATATTCTAAATCAGGGAGATATAGAGCAAGCAATTCTATATGTAAAAGTCAAAAGATTATTTATATAAAAATTTTTAAGGCGTTAAGAAATTACTATGGAGGGCTAAAAATGTTTTTTAACAGGGTATGGTTTAGATTTAGCTTGAGAAGGTGAAGAGTGGGAGTGAATCAGGTGAGAGGTCTTGTTTGGAGTGAAATGGCACACTCTTAGAAGTTCTTGAGCCAAAAAATAAAAATCAGTGGAAAGTATCATAAGAGCCGCCAATGTAGTATAATCTGTGGGAGCTTGTAGACCACTTAAAAAGGCATAGAAATAATTCAAGAGAGTATTTATGATTCCTGGACTAGAGAGGTATTGGTAGAGATGCTGAGAAGCTGAACGTTTGTGAATATATTTTGCATTTGCAATAACAGATGTAGAATATGAGAGAAAGACAAGTGTCAAACATACTACTACTTTTTTTTTTTAGCTTAGGAACAGAAAGATAGAGTTGTAAAACACTAAAATTGGATAGACTTAATAATGAACATATTGAGGAGTAATGTGATGCTTTCTTTGATGAGTCAATTGAGCTAGGTAACAGTCACCAGTTATTCAATTAAACACTAATCTAGATGTTGCCCTGTAGGTATTTCGAAGACATGATTAAAGTCCATTGTCAGTTGACTTTAAGGAAGTGACAATATCCTAGATAATCCGGGTGTGCTTGATTCAATTAGTTGAAAGCCCTTAAAAACACAGCTAAGTCTTCCCTGATAAAGAAATTTTACCTCTGGACAGCAGATTTAGCTTGTGCTCTGGAATTCCAGCCTTCCCCTTCAACTTGCCCTATAATTTGGAAATTGCCCTTGTCAGCCCCTCAAATTGTATAAACCAATCTCTTGCCATATGTCTCTTAATATGTATCTTCTGATTTGCTCCTCTAGTTGGACCCTGACTGATAAAACTAGTAGTAAGGTTTTTTTTTTTTTTTAATTGTTTTTTTTTCTTTTCCCCTCTTGAGACACTTATGAATCTTGCAAATGAAGATGTCAGCCAAATATTTGAAAACGAAACTAAATGTCATGGAAAATGTGTGGGTTGGAGAATTACATGTTGGAGTTACTAGTCTACAGATAATCAAGATAGGCCAAAAAATGATCCTCCAGAAGTTATCCACTAGAGTCTGTGAAATCTCGGAGCCTGTGTATAATAACTTATTTGGAAGAAAGGACTTAATTAAGTCCTTGAAAGATGGACTTAATTAAGGATCTAAGACAAGAGATTGTTCCGGATTATCAAAGTGGTCCAAAAATCCAATGACAGGTGCCCTTGTAAGAGACATGCAGAGAACTGACATACAAAGAAAGAGGGAATGTTATGACAGAGGTGGAAGTGGCAGTCATGCAGCCACAAGTCAAGGAATGGTGACAACTTCAAGGAGCTGGAGAGATGGAGTGCAGCCATGCCAGCAAATTTCAGATTCCAGAACCCTGCCCTTTGGAACTCTAAGATGATATATTTTTTTTAAGCCACCTGTTTTATGATAATTTGTTGAAAAATAATACAGTTATTTTTAAAACCATAAGACTGAAGAAGACAAATGAAGAGATGAGTATAGGTAGAAATAAGATTAAGAACTGACTCCTGGGGTACTCCAAAATCAGGAACTTGGGAAAATAAGGGGAACCTAACAAAGGTATTTGAGAGAGAACACCCAGAAAAGTATTAGGAGATCTGGCAAGAGGGTGAGTTCAGCATCTAGGAAAACTAAGCATTGTAAGGAAAATGTGGACAACTTCAACAAACTCAGAGAGGTCAAGAAAGATGAATATTGACGACTGGCATTTATATTTGGTGAATTCTAGTCATTGATAATCTTTATAAGAAAGTTTCAGTCTTGGGTGGCAATGAAGGGCTGATTTCAGTGTTCAACAGAGAATGGCCAGAGTGAAAATAAAATCATTGACTAACAAATTCTCGATTGTGGCATTTCTGTTTTAAAGGCAAGCCGAAGAAAATAGTAGGTAGACAAAATAATGAGGTCTAGGATGTGTGTATCTATCTGTGTGTTTGTGTGTGTGTGTGTGTGTGTGTGTGTGGTGTGTGTGTGGGGGGGTGTGGGTGGGTGTGAGGGAAGACAATACATTATATTGGCTCACTGGAGAACTGCCACCCCTACAAAGAAAGTTATAAAATAATAAGAAGTAACAAAAGCAAAAACAATAAAAACCTGCCCTGAGCGTGTTATCAGAATTGATTTATTGAGCTCCCGGGGAAAGAAGAAGCCCCTATTTGAATGAGATTACTGGCAAGTGGACATTTAAAAACAGGGGCTCTGGGGCGCCTGGGTGGCTCAGTCGTTAAGTGTCTGCCTTCAGCTCAGGTCGTGATCCCAGGATCCTGGGATCGAGCCCCACATCGGGCTCCCTGCATCGCAGGGAAGCCTGCTTCTCCCTCTCCCACTCCCCCCACTTGTGTTCTTGCTCTCGCTATGTCTCTCTCTGTCAAATAAATAAAATCTTAAAAAAAAACAGGGGCTCTGGAACTTTTAACTCAGAGTATAGAGAATCACTTGTTTTTTCTGAGAATAGTAAGTGAATTTGCTATTTTAATTTTGTAATTAGACAAGAGTTATTGACCTCTATTTTCTACTTCAACTGCCTAATTTGTCCAGTTCCAGAAAAGATATGGCATATGCAGAGTAGGTGTGGATTATTGACAAATAAATGAGATTATGACAACAATGGCTAGTATTGTCTGCTTTGTTTCCATAATAGAAGAGTTTCTTTTTCAACATTTATTTGTGTGTGTGTGTGTGTGTGTTGTTTTGTTTTGTTTTGTTTTGTCATTGAACTGGCTGGACATTTATTTCTCTATATATTTACATTATTTGCCAGTTGACTTCAGCATTTTCCATAAAGAGCTGATTTGGTTCTCTGGACAAAGGTTAATGTGTATTAAAAAACGGTACTGAGGTACATTTTAGGACACTAAAAATGAAAGACTGATAACAAAACTTTTCTGGTGTTCCTTTAATTTCTATTTAAAATAACCTTTTTAAAAATTATTTATTTATTAGAGAGAGAGAGTAAAAGCAGGAGAAGGGGGAGGGGCAGAGGGAGAAGAAGGCTCCCCGCTGAGTAGGGAGCCCAATGCAGGGCTGGATCTCAGGACCCTGGGATCATGACCTGAACTGAAGGCAGATGCTTAACTGACTGAGCCAGTCTCCCTATTCAAAATGATCTTAAACATCTTTTATGTTTTAAACATTTTTTCTGTGCTCTTCTAATGTGACTTTAAGATTTGTCATTCTTTTCCTTCCCTCCTCCCTCTCTCATTTCTCCCTTCCAAAGTCCCTCCTTCCTTTCCTTCCTTCCTTCCTTCCTTCTTTCCTTCCTTCCTTCCTTCCTTCCTTCCTTCCTTCCTTCCTTCCTTCCTTCCTTCCTTCCTTCCTTCCTTCCTTTCTCTTCTCATGTCTCCCTGTCTTCTATAAACTTTTATCTCAATAGTTGTGGAACAGGCAGAGAATATGCAAAATTATTTTTCCTTACAATCAGATTTTTTCAAAACATAAGGAGAATTTTTAAGAGAGGAAAATGTATTGACCTCTTATTTTATATCTTTTCTGGAAATGGTAATGATTGACAATGCCAATATCCAATTATACATTTTCTTACCCTATTAAAAACACTAAGAGGAAGATTTTTACTATGCTATCAAAATGTTAAAAGGTAAAAAGTATATCTGTTTCAGAGAAAGAGAAGTACCAGAAGAATCTCCTAAAAATAGCATGTACCTCTTTCCTTTCCTTGTTCCCACGTGCATCTCTTCTCCCGGTGACGTTCTGCCCAGTCTTTCAGTTCTAAGCTGAACCGTCTTAGTGACGATTTATCAATCTTGTCTGTTTGTAGACAAAGAAAGCCTTGACATATGGCCGATAGCCAGAGAGCTCTCTGGCCTGAAATCTAGACCATTTAAGTATTTCCCAGAATGCATTAAATGTATTGTAATGATTCTTGTATGGGGCCAAAAGATAGAAAACAATACTGTGGGCAGGAATAGCTTCTTAATCGATAGATAATTCAACTGACAACTGTTGTGTCAGAAAAGGTTAGATTCTCAGAGAGGAAATATGAATATAGAACATGAACAATAGATGGGCTTAAGGGGCAAGTGATTTCTATTTGAATACTAAAAAATCCGGCACATCAGTCAGTTGAGGAAGGAAGAATAATATGGAGCTTTCCTAGTGCTTAGAAGTATGCTGGTTTTTGCTACATTACACAAGAAAAGCAGAAGGTAGGAAAACAACCTAGTAAGAAACCCTTGTGGCCTCCCTTGAATACTTTTATATTTTAGACATATGGATTTTTCTTATATTTATTTTCTTTTTAAAATTCCCAGTGATCTGAACATGCTAAGCCCACACGTTGACAAGATTAGAAAAGAGAGGAGTCATGGACATAAAGGAGAGACTGTGATCTCTTCTCCGAAATGCTGTATCTGCATAACATTTGAACTTTATTAAGCAATTTCAAAGGGCCAATCGTTATTCAGAATCTTTATATTTTTGACCCATTGAATAGCCACAAGTTTGGGAAGGAGGTCATTTTTAAAGTGCTGAGCGTTTGCCTATGTTTACATAGGTAGGCAGCTGCATACCTGGGACGGAATTCTAGCTGAGAGACTGGCAATGCAGTGTTTTTTGTTTTGTTTTGTTTTGTTTTGTTTTAAAGGCTTATTTATTTATTTGAGAAAGAGAGAGAAAGAGAGTGTGTGCGTGAGTGGGGAGAGGGGCAGAGGGAGAGAGTCTTCAAGCAGACTCCCCACTGAGCATGGAGCCCATGCAGGGCTTGATCCCACAACCCATGAGATCATGACCTGAGCCAAAACCAAGAGTAGGACCTCAATCGACTGAGCCACCCAGTCGCCCCCGCAGTGTTCTTAGTAGCTATACTGTAGGTCTGCAGGGCCAATATTTGTAAGAGAAATACACGTCCTAGTTACATACATACCCCAAATTAAGTTTTTACTTCAACAATATCTTGTTCCTTAGAAAGAATTCTAGTTTTTTTTCTCCTATCTCTTTTGGATGTTGTATATTTCAAGAGATGCATCAAGATGCTTGCAAAAGGCCACATAACATTTTCCTTTCAATTTGAAAGCTTTGTCTTCCCAGAATGAAAGGAAATATTCCAGGGGAAGTATCACTGTATGATAGACTTCACAAACACTTCAGTGACCTATAATTTGTCTTTAGGTTTTCCTGACTATTTCTCACGAAATCCATAACACATACACTAGACAGATTATCAGTCCCTGGTTTTCTTACATTTGTGTGGTTCTCTGAACTCTTCTATTGTCAAAAGTATTTGTTTGCAATCACCATACTTACATTATGAATAAAGGTCCCATCTCGGGGTTGGAGAAGGATGCTCACTGAGATTCAGATTCTTCTTCCATTAAAATAATGTGGCTGAACTACACAAACTTTAAAATTTAGTTTGAGCCAAAAACATTTTATGTCATTTAGAACTACTTCATAGATATGATGAAATCATAGAAATAGTCATTGACATTTCTTATAAGGCTTTAGGAAAAACAAAACAAGAAGATATGCAAAACATCTTGTATTTTTGTATTAGCTAGATATTTGTAAGTGTGTGTACTTGTATGCAAGCTAGGTATCTTGTATAGAGGCTGTATTTGATGAAAGCAAACTTATAGTAGAGAGGATATGCGTGTGATATTCTCTGTTGTTTTTTTCAGTCCTTTTTAAAAAATTCAAATTTCCTTTTGAGGAGATATTTGATCCCATAAGAATTTTAAAAAGATAAAATTGTTATTGAAAGATAATTATTTTAAAAATTTGAATATTATGATAAAAGAAAAGTTTACTTTATCTGCAACAATATATTTGTTTTTTTGTTTGTTTTTTAAGATTTTATTTATTTATTTGACAGAGAGAGACACAGCGAGGGAGGGAACACAAGCAGGGGGAATGGGAGAGGGAGAAGCAGGCTTCCCGCTGAGCAGGGAGCCCGATGCGGGGCTCGATCCCAGGACCCCGGGATCATGACCTGAGCTGAAGCAGACGCTTAACGACTGAGCCACCCAGGCGCCCCTGCAACAATATATTTGTAAATAAAACCTGTTTGCTCTATGTCTAAACCATACTTTGATTGTGGGTACTTAAGTTTCTATTACACTGCTTCATATATTTCTTTGAATGCTTGAAATAATTTGCAAATAAAAATAAACTTTGAAAAAATAGACTATGGAAATATAAATAAGGACAGAACTTTATTTTAAGGATAGCTGGGTAAAGAGCTGCAAATAGTCTAAAATATTTTTAAGCATTAAAGAGAAAGAGTAAGGCAGTAACTTTTTTTTTATTAGATGGTCAAAACATAAATATGGGCTATATATATCCTAAATCACTTCAGAATATTGTAGATATAATACAAACAAACAAATATACTCGAAGCAAAGCCCCTCAATTCACATCAAATTACATAACATAAAAATAAATTGGACATAAAAGGAAAATAACACACACACATACACACACACACTTCAAAGAAAGGAAACCGCGAGATTAAAACAGGCTATAACCAAAATACTGTTGGGTAGAAGAGTTATTGAGGAGGTGCATATATCTTCTTCTATGTTGACCACATACATTTAAATTTCTAAATAGATCTTTCTCTGTAATCCATTCAGAAATACATTTCTTGCTGTTTTTACCTCCCATAGATACTATTTTATACTGAAAGTGGTCCTTAGGAGGCTGTGAATAATTGAAAAGGAAAGATAAGGCATCCAATAAAAAAGAAAAGCAGGCCAGTGTTCAGAAATAATTTTTTTGCAATGCTGAATAAGAAACACTGGAATGCTCTTGTGACGTTCCATTTGTATTAATATCATAGAGTAAGGGTTTTCCTTTTTTTTTATAGCCTTGAAACCATCTCTTCAAAGAAAGTCTTACCCAGAAGCATAAACAAATAAAAAATATAAATGAAACACATTGCCTATTGGGCGCCTGGGTGGCTCAGTTGGTTAAGCGACTGCCTTCGGCTCAGGTCATGATCCTGGAGTCCCGGGATCGAGTCCCGCATCGGGCTCCCTGCTCAGCGGGGAGTCTGCTTCTCCCTCTGACCCTCTTCCCTCTCCTGCTCTCTGTCTCAAATAAATAAATAAAATCTTTAAAAAAAAAAAAAAAAGAAGGTTCTGCCTATTTATAGACAGACAGATAGACACACACACACACACACACACACAGTACCAAGAGGCCTTGGTTACATTACCATTATATTTTTCAAACATTTCATTTTAAATTCTTATGTATCTCAATCCTTAAAAACTTAGGGGGGAAAAACAATGTAATCATATCATAGTAAAAATAGAGACTATATAAAATAGGAAGTGAAAATTTCACAGATAGGAAATATTGTTCTCACACAACATTGTGGATATAGATTCAGTTCATAAATTCCCAGAATTATATCTCATACGTGTGCCACTTGTCTCAATGTATCCCAAAAGGATATGTGTTGATGAGCCATTTCTGGGCAAACTATCCAAAGTAAGGATGGGATTATTGTTCAGTAAAGGATTGCATCAAGAAATAGTTCAGTAGGGACTGAATTAATTAATACAGCTACTCTGGCAACATTCCTTTGTTGAGAGCAATTTTTAGAAAAATATCTTTTCGTTTATTGTTTAAAAAGGTGTGAGAATTTAGTAATATAAAAAAAGCATAGAGACAATAAAGGGAAGAAAATCTTGCACAAGGAAAAAAAGTTGATAGGATCAAGAACTTTTTTTCATATTATATCCTTTCTGCAAATACTTTCAAACACTGGAGACAGAATATAATCATTCTCAAAAGAACAATATATATATATTCTAACATTCAAAAGTAGCATATAAATATCTCCAAGAACTTTTAATTTAAAAATTCTAGAAAAGGCATAGTATCTGCAAATTAGTTCAACAAAAACATTTTCAAAGAACACAAAGAAACCCAGTTTCCAGAAGCACTGACTATTTACCTAAATTACCGTCATCAGGAATACCAGCTGCATCTATACTCCTTAGATTTTTGCTCTAGGCAACTTAAATCTTAGAACTACTTTTGGTAAAGGGATCGAAGAAAATGAAATGAGATAACGGAGTGTTACATTAAACTTATTGTGAAAACTAACAAAGTCATTTGGTAAGAAGGCATGTCCCACTAAAAGCCTGTATTATCTAAGGTTAAAGGGGTCATATCCACAAATCTTCTACGTACTTTCTTGTTTTTTTTTAACAATGTTGCTTGTTTACATCATTACACTGCCTGTGTTTATTGAGAACTTGTATCTTTCCTATTCTCCTGTCACTGTTGGTCTCCTCTCCAGCTTTGGACTTGGCAGAGGTCTGCAAACTTTGCCATACATCAAAGTTACTTGAGAAGCTTGTCAAAGATCCTGACTCCCAGTCCCAGCCCTAAGAGTGATTCACCAGCTCTGGGGGAAAGCCTGAGAGAGGATTTTAAAAATAACAAATAACAGCTACCAAAAAAAAAAAAAAAAAAAAAAAGCCCAAACAAAGAAACAAAAACACTCCAAATAATTCTGATAAATACATTCCTCTGACCCATTTTTGAAATCTCTGTTCTGATTTTTCCAGATATACTTTTGACCTTTTATAAAAGAAACATAGTAATGTGTTTTTAAAAAGAAACTATCAAGTAAGGGACAATGCCAGTAATCATTTTCCATCCCATATTTCTGCACCTGAATCCTCTCATCTCAGAAAGAACCACTCCAGCTCTTTTTATTCTCTTAGATTTTTTGGTGGGTGACTTTATCAACAAAATAGTATGTCTATGTTGATTTTTCTTTTCATCTGCTTTAAGCATCATCTATATAAATAATCCTATGATTAATAAAGGTATAGCTCAAACCTCCCCACTCTCAAAAATGTATTACTAATTTACACACTTGAGACTAATACAATATTGTATGTCAATTACTCTTTAATATTTTATAAATACATATATATAAATAATTTAGTCCTTTGTAGTTCTACATTAAATACTTAATTCTATATAAAATTCTACTAAATTCTATATTGAGATACTTCATTAAAATTTCATCTGTGCTACAAACATTCACATATTTTCAGATTTCCTTCATCTATTCTATGTCTATTTGCTGCTAAAGGGATTGGAGAAACGATGGTTCTGTTTCCATTAGTTGATTTGCTTTGGAGGCCATGATGTCCTGAGCAGAGGCAGCAAGCATTGAGATTGAAAGTCTTGGAAAATGCACCTGGTGGACTTTCCTACCTCTTTCTCCCGGTACTACAAATGGTGATAATATTGCTTGCATTATTCATTACTGAACTTGAAATAAAGTAGAAGAGGTCCAATATATTAGAAATACCATGTACCCATGTTAACTGACTAAAGCTCCTGTGGATAGTACATAATTAACATGTCACAAAAACTTACTATAAAACTGTTCACTATTTGGAAGAATAAATTCACATTCCATTAAATAAGGATCATCACCACCTTAATGGCCTACATGTTGCATTTTAATAGCCATATAAGTAACCAGAAAATTAAATAGGTCTTTTAGCTAATATGTATTTTCACATTTGAGTGTACTCCTGGCAGAAGATAAGTAGGATAGTTGCAACTGATCAGATCCCATTAATGTGAGATTGCTTGTGAAGGAGTACATTTTCTATTATCTTGTGTGGAAATGTTATGCAAATTATTGGTAAATGTGAAATCCTCAAGAGCAAAGCTACATTAACCGTTCCTATTGCGAAGGTATGCTCAGTAATTTACAATCTATCAATGGCTGAATTGGAAACAAATTGTTTCTCTGCAGTTCCCTAATGCAATAGAAATGTAAACAGCACCATCTTCTGGATTAAACAAACTCTCATAATTATTTTGTAAGATGCTATCCACGGGTTGTCTGGAACAGGTATCTAACAGATATTAAACATTACACGTGTACCTGTGTATCTTGAAGTATTTATGCTCTATTTTAAATGTGACAATTAGATTTAGACACTAACTCAATAATGTGTAGGGAAAATATAAGCATTTTTGTGTACATTAATTTGAATATTAAATTATAATCCAAATATAAATAATTTTGAATGCAATAAATAGGCAAATATAATTCTGATCTGACTAACTTTATCCTTCCATAGTCAGAAAGTATTGGAAGTGGAAAAAAAAATTCATAACTTGAATATTTCCTTGGAAAAGTAAAACAGAAAATAGACACAACATCAATATGTACAGCCAATGCCCTCATCCCAAACTACAATAAATGATTCTCCCAAACTCTGATAGCTAGAAAAAAAAGAAGTTATTTTATCATTTCCTTATCTCACTAATAATTAGCCTTCACAGGAAGAAAGTATTCAAGGGAATTGTGTGTTCCACAATATCACTGTGTATATTGTGAAATATACACTGTGTGTATTGTGAAATACAATTCTAGTGACTTAGATTTACATTTGCAAACATAGGAGGTAAATTTGTGATACTTTTTTTTTTAGCTCAAGAGAATGTGAAAAAAAAACTAAGGAAATCAAGAAGGAAAATTAAGTTACAAGGATTAGAAAGATAGGTAACACCAAGAATATAGTCATAAAATAATTTTAATCCCTCTGTCATTCCCCCAGCAAATGCTTTTGGCTCTGCTGTGCTCTGTGGCTGTGCCCTCACCTTGCTTCCAGCCTTGATTAGCCATTTCCTGCAGTCCCTTTATTTCCTCCTCAGGCTAGACCATAGGATCTTGCTTTTTAAGCACTACTTCCTTAATAGTTTCAGGGATACAGAAGTCCCTTCATCTGTCTCGATTAAAAACCTCAATCTTGAAAGACAGACACCATCTGATTTCATTTATATGTGGAATCTAAAAATCAGAACAGAGGCGACTGGGTGGCTCAGTCGTTATGTGTCTGCCTTCCGCTCAGGTCATGATCCCAGGGTCCTGGGATGGAGCCCCACATCGGGCTCGTGCTCAGCGGGAAGCCTGTTTCTCCCCTCCCGCTTCCCCTGCTTGTTCTCCCTCTCTTGCTGTCTCTCTCTCTGTCAAGTAACTAAATAAAGTCTTAAAAAAATAAAAATAAAAACAAATGAACAAACAAACAGAAAAACAGAAACAGACTCACAAATACAGAGCACAAACTGGTGGTTGCCAGAGGGGAGGGGGATGGGGGCATGGGAACATAGGTGAAGGGGCTTAAGAGACACAAACTTCCAGTTCAGCATAGGAAATATAGTCAATAATATTGTAATACTGTCATATGGTAACAGATGGTAGCTACGCTTATTGTAGCAGCGAGCATTGTGTAATGTATAGAATTGGCAAATCACGATGTTGTATACATGGAGCTAAGGTAACATTGCATGACAACCATCTGCAATTAGAAAAAAAAAAAAAAGGCCAACTTTAGATCAACCCAACCTTCCAACTCTCTTAAGCTTTCCGTGTCTGAACAGCACACGGAAAGATAAATACTCCATGATATCATTTATATGTGGAATCTGAAAAGCCAAACTTACAGAAACGGAGTATAAAGGTGGTTACCAAGGCCTGGGAAGAGGAAAGGTTGGGGGATTGAGGAGATATTGGTCAAAGAGTATAAGTTTCCACTTAGAAGATGAGTAAGTGCTGGGGATCTAATGCACAGCATTGTGTTTCTACTTTAAGTTGCTGAAAGAGTAGATTTTAAATGTTCTCACCACAAAAAAAAAAAAAAAAAAAAAAAAAAAGATGGAGAGAGAGAAGGTAATTATGTGATGCGGTGGAAGTGTTAGTAACACTAAGGTGGTAGTCATACCATAACATATAACTGTATCAAATCAACAGGTTGCACACCTTAAAATTACTTTAGAAATCTAGACATTCCCTGGAGGTCTGTCAGGACTTATTAATGATGTTACACAGGGAGTGACATGATGAAATTTTTGTTTCATGAAGCTCCTGTCCTCCAGTATAGAAAGTTGATTGAAGGGAAGCAGTATGGGAGAAAGAACCAAGGAGGAGTCTATTTTGTGAGTTATTAAGGTCTGAAGGCAAATTTTGGTTTGATGGTCTGGTAAGAACAAAGGAAAGAGAATAATTCTTAGATTTCAGTCCTCTGTACATATAAGATACTGTATAAGTGTGTTTGTTAGGGAACAGAGGAAAAATAATATTTAGGGAGAAATAAAATAATTTAATTTTGAAAATGAAGGAGTTTGAGGTGCTTGCTGTAGATATAAGAAGGAAGGATCAAATGTCAACAACAAAGTTGGTTGTGAGCTCATTAAAACCATCTCTATTTTGTTTGCTAACTGAATCCAAGGGAGCTGAAGTCATCTGGAGAGTATATTGGGGATATATAAATGAAGTGAGTATCTTAGGTAACAGGATAGCTAAAAATCAATGGCTTTACAGGTGGCCAAGGAAAGGTGACAAAAAGGATGGAAAATGGTGCTATAAAATATCTGGAAATAAATAATGGGAAGGAATATTTTAAAGTGCCCAAAGCTACAGACAGTCAAATGTGTCTACTAGGGTTTTTGATTTTAGCAAAAGCATTTGTTTCTCACGAATTTTCGGTGTTAAGAAACTACTCATAGTTCATCTAATGATGATTTTTTTTTTTTTCCCTAAGCACAGTCTTGTCTTTCTTTTACTCCTTTATTTACCTTGCCATGGGACTTTGCAGTGACTTATTTGTATATTTGGAATGAATAAGTGAGCATGCTTAGCTCAGCTACACCCTTCTTCACCTTGAGAATGAATCTATTTACCATAGGACTTTCCAGTGCTTTTTGGTTCCCTCCTCAGAGGGAGTCCTATCTCTACCAAATGATACTATGACTGATAGGTGTATTAGTTTCCTGGATTTGCTATAAAGAAGTATCACAAACTGGGTGGCAACAGAAATTCTTTGCATCATAGTTCTTGAGGTTAGAAATTGAAATCAAGTTGTAAGCAGAGTCGGTTACTTCTGAGATCTGTGAGGGAGAATTTATTCTAGGTTTCTTTCTTAGCTTCTGGTAATCTCAAGCGTTCTTTGGCTTGTAGGTGGTATTCTACCTGTGCCTTCATAGTCTTACCTCTGAACATGTCTATCTATGTGTCTAAATTCACCCTTTTTATAAATAAGGACACCAGTCATATTGGATGGGGGCCCACTCTAATGTCCTCATCTTCACTGATCATATGCAAAAACCCTATATCCAGATAAAACCACATTCACAGGTAAGGGCGAGGACTTCAGTATTTTGGGCGGGGGGGCAGAATCATTCAATCTATAATTGTGGGGAAATCTAACTAATGCTGGTGCTCTTTGGGCTATCAGACCTGAAGCCATATTCCCTAGTTTAGCTATTATCAAAAAGGTTAACTTTTGGCTCCTATACATAACTTTGCCACTTCTCAATTTGTTCAGAAGTCATGTAGCGAAAGATATTTATTATTTATTTGGTCCTCTCAGAGTTTGCACATATGGGAGGAATGCAGTTTGCGGAACTCCTAGGATCATCACAATGGCAGGTTAAAGCCAGTTTGTACCAGCTCACAGGAGCCAATTGTTACATTTTAAACATTTTGAAAACGAATTACTAGCCATGGTTATTAATTAAATCATATACACTTGACATACAAAATCATCCCTTCCCAATTGTTTTATTGCATTTTCCTACTACCTATGCTCTTGGGTTATTTGCTTCTACTGTATCTATGTGGTGGAAATACTATACACTGTTAGTGATGTGATGCTATAGGACAAATCTTTGCAACTTTGCAATCAGTTACATCATAATAGTAATTTGAAATGGACAATGGGAGGCATATTTAGTCCACATAAATTAGCAAACCGTACTAATCAGGAGTTAACATTGTTTTGATAAATCCCTAGAAAATGAACCATGAGAGACTATGGACTCTGAAAAACAAACTGAGGGTTCTAGAGGGGAGGGGGTGGGGGGATGGGTTAGCCTGGTGATGGGTATTAAAGAGGGCACATTCTGCATGGAGCACTGGGTGTTATATGCGAACAATGAATCATGGAACACTACATCAAAAACTAATGATGTAATGTATGGTGATTAACATAACATAATAAAAAAAATTCCCTAGAAAAAAAGAGTACAATTGAAAAAATGTTGATGATGCACATTAAACTTAAATTTGTTATGTCTATAGCTGATTGACATTGACATTATAAATAACAATTACACTGACATTGTAAATAACAAAAAATATTGAGAAAAATAGTTTTCCAACATTCTAACACTATTCTGATTAAACAAAGTACCATCTGCATCATTGGCAAGTGAGTGGATTTCCAACATATATCTGCATTATTTCATTTTTGTTTTACTCATTAACATAAACAAAAATACCAGTCAACACTCACACTGAAACTACATTTAAACAATCAGCTGCTAAATCTTTACTAGTACATCACAGAATAGCAAGGATTTAGTGACAGCAAGTTTAGAATTTTTTTGTAAGGTAAGTTGAAAGATATGAAGTCAATGTATTTTGTTGGTTTGCTTTTGTAGTGGAAAAGATTTAAGAGGTTTAAATATTCATTGGAAAGATATGTTTGGCAGGGGAAGAGGGAGACAGAGAGCAAAGGAGAGAGAGAGAAACTGAATCTGAATATAAAGGAAATATACTTGAAGAGAAGAGATGAGAGTCAAACTATGTCATAGTTAAAGACTATGGCCATGAGAGTTGGAGGCAACTCTTCCATCCTGAGAAGAAAGAATGAAATAATGGGTGCGGGTATATAGGTAATTTGTAATTGGCATTGCAGCATATTGAGAGAATATAACACACCTGGTGTTTTTATATTTTTCTGCAAAACAATTTTATTACTGAAGATGAAATGGAAGTCAGAAAAGGACTTAAATCTAATGGAGTGGTTTTGAGTCATCCACAAACAGTAGTAAAACTGAATATTGGGAGGAAGTGGGGATTGGACACAATATGTAAGGCTTTGAGGGATCCTCTCAGTTTGCATATCATTCAATAATTTGCTTACACTGTTTATCCCACTCAACTGAAGGGGGAGAAGTTGGAAAATTGGATTGATCGAAGTTTATTTTTTTAATGAAAATAGATGAAGGGATGCATATCATTGAAAACACTAAGGATGTAGTGTTTAAATGGCAAAATCCTACTGTCTAGCCTGAGGAGGAAATAGACAGCCTTAAGATGTGCTGTCGTGGGGGGCGCCTGGATGGCTCAGTTGGTTAAGCGTCTGCCTTCAGCTGGGGTCATGATCCCAGGGTGCTGGGATCTAGCCCCGCCTCTGGCCCCCTGCTCAGCAGAGAGCCTGCTTCTCCCTCTCCCTCTGCCTGCTGCTCTGCCTACTTGTGCTCTCTCTCTCTAGCTCTCTGTCAAATAAATAAATGAAATATATACCCAAAAAAATGTGCTGTCTTGGGATTGGGTGATGCCAACAAGTTCAATCTATTTCAATGCATCCAAATTTGTTTTTGTTTGTTTTGCTCCAATGGAGTGCTGGAACTTCTCTGGAAATTTGGATCACAAAGGCTCTCTTATTCATAGATGACTGCCCGAGTCAATATTCTGCCGGTGCTCCCAGATCGCATCCCAGAAGGGCCAGAACTGGTTCAGTCACCTATGGGTTGCACAGCCGGTAAGGAAGTCCATCTGCTTTTACCAGAAGCACTGGTGGGCCAAGACTTCTTCCCAGTCCATGGCCTATGGAGCTGAGTCCCACAACTCTCACAGAGGCACTTCTGTTCATGAATGATGCTGAAGTTTTCTTGCTGAAGGTGTCATTTATTTTTGAAGGTGCCAGTTATTTTACCAACAAAAATGGGTTCATTCAGGATTAGCAGAGAATTTCTTTCTTTTTTTTTTTTTTTTAAGATTTTTATTTATTTATTTGAGAGAGAGAGAATGAGAGAGAGCACATGAGAGGGGGGAGGGCCAGAGGGAGAAGCAGACTCCCTGCCGAACAGGGAGCCCGATGCGGGACTCGATCCAGGGACTCCAGGATCATGACCTGAGCCGAAGGCAGTCGCTTAACCAACTGAGCCACCCAGGCGCCCCTAGCAGAGAATTTCAATTGGACAAGCAAGCTATGGCAAAACCAAAGGCAAGTCCACAGAACAAAAGAGATGAAGCTTTTTTATGGATGGAAAAGGGAGGTTGAGAAGGCTGTTATAAATAAAAAGTCCATTGGAGTAAACTGTGAGTTTGAAGTATAAAGGCTTCTCATTAGCTGAGTTTTGATAGTCTGTCATGGGTTGGGCTATTGCTAGGCAGAAGGAAAGCATTTCTTCCTCCTGCTGGGGTAGTAAAGTAGTCTACACATGCAAGGTCCCTCTTTCCTGTTGCGTCTACAATTGACAAGAGTACTAGGGAGTGAGAGATCCTGTGCTGGCCTCCCAACTCCATTCTAAATGGGATTTCCTTTTAATTTCTTTCATTACTTTTACTAATTTTCACAAAGGGGGGGGTCACCCAAAAGAAACATCGAATGTGCCATGATGCTGACAGCACCTCCTCTAATTTCTTTTTGTTATTGAGACTTATTGTGTCTGCAAAATGTTTTGCAAAGTATTGTTTTTCAATCTTATGTATATTTTGTTATTATTATTTGCCAAGGAAATAATTAATGTCAAAAAACCCATTTTTAATGCCTTTTCTTCATGATATCCCAATTTTGTGTCACATTTAAAAGACTTCTCCATCAAAGTTTTCTCTGAGTATTTAAGCGCTTGTTTTCCTTTTTATTTTTAGTATTTTTACTGCCTTACTCTTTGAATGACATGAAAGTAACATAAGTAAAAATCTGTTTTAACAAATGCTTATATTTAAAGTTTCGCTAAGAAAAAAAATTGTCACTTCTGAATGGATATATCTTAAGACTTCTTTTGATTTGTTGACATTTTGGGAAGAAGCAATTTGTTTCAATTAAATACATTCAAATTTTCAAATTAGGGGTATATTTGCTAAAAAACAAAAGAATGTCTAATAAGGAACATACAATTTGTGATATTGAAATTAGAGTAGCTGTATTTGAAATATATGAGTTTTTCTGTTGGAGCATAGGGATATTTTATGTATATATATTTCTAATATATACACAATTTTTACTTAATTTTTTGTTTATAAATATACAATAGTAGAGTGATGTCTGGGCAATTGAGTGATATATGTATTATAAATTTACTAATTTTTAATTGTTTCTTCTTTTATGAAAAAAAATCCTTTTAGATACATATTAAGAGAAACTGAAAAAAATGCTAAAAACTAAGCAATATAGAATATAATGAAAATATGTCATGAGGAATTTCATTCTTGAATTTTTTTTCACATGATTTATACTGTCTGAAAAATAGTAAAAACTTCAAAATTTGATAAATATACACATTATAATTTCTAGAGTTGTCACCAAAATAAATCACATGAATAATATATATATGTTTGAATTTAGAATTTTTAAATTCAGAATGGTATCTCCAGACTTTCCCTCAAAAAGGCACTTTTGAGCACACTGGTAGCTAGTATTTTTATAAAATACTTTTTTACAGAATATTTCGACATTTCTTTTCTTGTAATTACTGTCTGATATAAAGGTAAATTAGCTTTAATGATAAACAGGATATAATCAAAATGTCCATTACAATTTCTGTTCCTAAAACAATTATCATATTTTAATATATATTATTTTAGATAATTATCTCCTCTATTAGGTAGAAAATAGATTACAGTTAAATAATACTGTTGTTTATTATTACTCTACCATTCTTTTGTATTACAGAAAATTCTTGACAAGAAATATGAGTACTGTTTGCATACTGATTTTTATTTATTCCACACATTTTTCTGACCATAATATTCAGTTTGTCTAAAAGACTAAATCATTATAATAGTTTATATAGACTTTTACCTGCAGATAGCAGCAAAATACTATTAACTGAGAACAATTATCCTCTCTGCTATCAGGATTTTTATTGTAATATACATGCTTAGATGCAGGATCCCCATCTCCCTTAAGACATAGTAAAACAAACTGAAATCTGGAAAAAAAAAAGATACAATTACTTTGTTTTCTGTAAGTTTATGCATGTAATTTAATAACTCTAAATTAATGGCTTTATTTGTGGTTTATAGAGAAGCAACCCTAATCTTTCCTTGGAACTTCATAGAAATGTAATTCTTAAATGTCACCTTAGTCCTACTGTGGAAGGAGAGTAGCATGCTGTTTAACAAGCCTTTTAAGTGATTCTGGGGCAAGCTCAAGTTTGAGAACCATGGTTCTAAGTCCAGGCTGTGCAATAGAACTCTCTTTGATAATGAAAATGCCCTATGTCTATTTTTTCCAGTGCAGAAGCCAGTAGCCACATACACCTACTAGGTACCTGAAATGTGGCTAATACAACCAAGGGTCTGATATTTAATATTACTTAATTTTAATTTATTTAAAGTTAAAAAACCACATGTGGCAATGGCTATTGTTTTGTTCAGCACAAGTCTGAATGAGCCCATAATTTCAAGTGATTAGAATGGCAGAAGATTAGATTATAAAGGAAAAATAAGCTTATTACATCTTTCAACCACTATTAGAATCTTTGGTGTTTTAATTTACTATAAGAAAAAGCTTAGCCCATTATAATTTTGATCCTAACAAAATGACTAAAATAGTGGAATCAATTACCTTGGCAAAATTTGTGAAGTGAAATGGATTTAACAATGTTTACATTTTTTACCAAAAATTGTTGCATCTGAGTGTGGTAGGCACAAAGCTCAGATGATGTACATGTCCTGTATAATCTTCCCAACTTTAGTGGGGATAGAACCAATGAATGTGATGGAATCATGTTCGTGGTGAGGTTACTTTTTATGTTAAAGATAATTGGATTTTGCTGATACAATAAATGTCCTTATGCATTTGATAGTGAGTTAATTAAAGGGGAGATTATCCTGAATGGGACTGTCAGGTGAGCTTTTATGAGAGGGTCATAAGCCACAACCAAGTGCGATTTGTCATTGGCATGCAAGAATGGTTCAATATATGAAAATCAATTAATTTGATATACTGTGGGAATTTGTAGTGCCTGGCTAGATAAGATTTAATAAACACATGCCTCCCTAGATGAGACTCATAAAAAGCAAGGAAGGAATGTCCAGAAAACGTGGCCTCCTTTAAGGTTTCTGGGCTGAAAACAGTCAGATGTTCTTTGCGGCTCAATATACTCATCCAAGGAGTAAATGCTTGACTTAAAAGAGACATTTATCTTTGGATGTCATGTACTCCCTGTCTATACACTCGTCATGAGCACAGCTTGTTCTAATCACACGATACTCCCTATGTCACTGTCCTAATTATTAAAGCTTCCTACTCCTTTTTGTTTTTCTTATTCCCTTGATGTATTAATAATGTTCATAATAAAAATGGAGGTAGAGTTTGGCTTGGGACCTTTCACCACCAGAGCATCTGTTCCCCACTCCCTCTCCTTTCTGCTACTAAATATCTGGAGTAATCTTTTCATTCACTGCCTTAGGGTTTGCTGGCCAAACCTGACAATATACTACATTAAAAGAATAAAGGATAAAAATCCCATGATCATCTCAATAGATGAATTTGACAACATCCTTTCATAATAAAAACTCTTTATGATTAAAATTAAACTAGATATAGAAGTAATTTGCCTCAATATAATATGAAAAGCACACAGCTAAAACCATTTTCACCAGTGAAAAACTGAAACTTTCCCTGTAAGATTAGAAAAAAGACAAGGATACCCACTCTCACCACTTCCATTCAACATAGTAGTGGAAGTCCTAGCCAAAGTAATTAGGCAAGAAAAATAAATAAAAGGCATCTAAATCATAAAGGAAGATGTAATATTATCCCTGTCCACAGATGACATGACTTTATATATAGAAAACTCCGAAGACTTTACAAAAACAAAACTGTTACAACTAATAAATGAATTCAGTAAAGGTGCATGATATGAAATCAACACACAAAAATTTGTTGCATTTCTAAAGAGCTAAAACAAACTATAAGATGGGATGCCTGGGTGGCTCAGTCAGTTAAGTGTCTGCCTTCGGCTCAGGTTATGACCCCAGGGTCCTGGGATTGAGTCCCACATCAGGCTCCTTGTTCAGCAAGGAGCCTGCTTCTCCCTCTGCTTGTGCTCACTCTCTCTCTCCGACAAATAAATAAGTAAATGTTTAAAAAAAAACTATAAGAAAAGGAGATTAAGAAAATGATACCATTTATAATAGTATCAAGAAGAATAAAGTGTTTAAGGATAAACTTAACCAAGGAGATAAAAGACTAGTACACTGAAAATAATAAAACATTGATGAAAAAAATGAAAGAAGACATGAATCAATGGAAAGACATCCACGTTCATGAATTGGAAGACATAATATTGTTAAAATGTTTATCCTACCCAAAGCTATGTATTGATTCAATGCAATCCCCAGCAAAATCTCAATGACATTTTTCACATAGAGAAAATCCTAGAATTCACATGGACCCAAAAAGACCTTGAATAGCCAAAGCATCTTGAGCAAGAAGGACAACTGAAGGCATCGCATTCCCTGATTACAAAATATATTACAAAAAACAGTAATTAAAATAGTATGATATTGGCATAAAGATAGACATATAGACCAATGGAAGAGAATAAAGAGCTCATAAAATAACCACATATATACTGTCAACTGATCTTCCACAAGGGTGCCAAAAATACACAATAAAAAATGTATAGTCTGAAAAACAAATGATATTGGGCAAGTTGGATATCCATATGCAAAAGAATGAAATTGGATGCTTATCTTCCATCGTACACAGAAATTAACTCAAAATGGATTAAAGATTTAACTATAGGAACTGAAACTATAAAACTCTTAAAAGGAAACATAAGAAAAAAGTTCATAACATTGGCCTTAGCAGTATTTCCTGCATATGACACCAAAAACACAAGCAACAAAGGCAAAAATAGACAAGTGAGACCATATCAAACTAAAAAGCTTTTGTACAGCAAATAATCAACAGACAAGGTAGAAAATAGATATTGTAGAATAGCTCACACAGACTGAGTCTTTAATATATGCTAAGCACTTTACATTTATTAATTTTTTTAATTTACCACTGAATGATGACCATTATTATTAAATTTTTTTATTGAAGAATTCGGGCACAGAGATATAAGGTAATTTATCCAAAATTACACAAGCAAGTTGTAAATGGAGGATTTCACAATAAGGCTTATAGTTCCAGAGTCTTTGTACTTACACAATGCTCTATTTGCCTTTTAATAGGACAGTTAATTTTGGAATGTGGAATGAACACTCTTTCTTTCATTAAGAAAAGTGTTGAGATTATAGATGAAGACAAAAGATATTTGGAGTTGGAGAATAGAACATTTTAGGGGATGTTGATATTGAAGGAAATTGAAGGAAACTCTTGAAAAGATGCAATGATTCCGAAGGTAAAATGGAAAATAAAATAATACTTAGAAAATAGTAGGTGGCCAAGTAAAGTTGACAAATGTAGCATATCTGGGAATATTTGGAATAGATGTTCTGTGATATTTAATAAATCTTCAAAGAAAGAAAAGTAGTTACTGTTTAAGGTGGATAAACCACAACCATAAATGTTAGCCATTAAATATAAAACGTAACAACCAGAGATTACAAAGTGGACTGGTATAAGGACGACTTGTTAGTGGTTTAATCCTGGCCGCTGGGACCTGAAGAAGTATGTAGATTTTTCTATAAGGAAATGTCACAGTTCTTTTATTTGGAACATGTGGTCTAGGGGTCTAGAATCAAATTTTTATATTAGCATTCAATTAAGTTCTAAAGAATAGGAGTAGAAGAGATGCTGAAGGAGAAATATGGCTGACACTTCATTTTTATTGCTTACAATCTGGTTGATATAAAAGGAAAGTAGATGAAATTGAAGTGTGATAAGCAAAGAAAAATTAATAATTAAATTAATTTAATTTAATTAAAATTTAAAAATTTACACAAAATTTATAAGACAAAAATGCGTTTCTTAAAAAAAGAGGTGGCACAAAGCAAAGAGAAAGGGAAAAAAATCAAAAGACATGTAGAATACAGAAAATATACATCAAAAAACCATAAACCAAAAAAATCACTTTCCTATAAAATCTATTCAGTATAGACTATTTTATTAAGCTCAAATAAGAGACCAAGTAGGAGATATAAGTTATGAAGAAGATATTGCAATAGAAAGAGGAAGAAGGAGGAGGAGGAGAAGGAAGAGAAAAAGAAGGAGGAAGAGGGAGGAGGAAGAAAGACAAGAGAAGAGGAGAAAGAAGAAGATGGGGAGGAAGAGGAGGAGCAGAAAAAGAGAGAGGGAGAGAGATTAAAAAGAAGATAGAAGTTTTTAGGAAGAAATAGAAAAGGAAAATTAAAACCTTATGAAGAGAAAGTCACATTGAAAACAGCAAAATTTGAATAACTATGACTACAACAACTATATTATATAACAATACAATATATAGATATGACTTATGAAATATCATGGTTAATTTTATGTATCAACTTGACTGGCCATGAGGTGCCCAGATATTTAGTCAAACATTATTCTGGGTGTTTCTGCAAGGTAGTTTTTGGATGAGACTAACAATTTAATCTGAGTAAAACAGATTATCCTTCATAATGTGGGTGGGCCTCATCCAGTCAGCTGATGGCCTGAAAAGAACACAAAAAAACCCTGAAGCTTCCCTAATTAAGAAGGAATTCTCCAGCAGACTGCCTTTGATCTTCATCTGCACGATTGACTCTTCTAGGTCTCTGCTGGCTGACTTTCTGACTAGAACGACACCATCAGCTCTCTTGGGTCTTGAGTCTGTGGGCTCACACTACCAATTCAGACTTGCCAGTCACCGTAATTTGACCCCATTCCTTATAATAAATCAATCTGATTCTCTGTCTCTTTTTCTGTCTCTCTCTCTATCTCACTCTCACACGCACAAACATAGGCACATATATCCACTTCCTATTTTATATGTTTCTCCGTAGAACCCTGACTAAAACACAAAATTCACAACCAATGGAGAGAAAGCAAGGCTTAAGCAAGTTCCTGTTTTGACCATGAAGAAGTAAATGGGCAAACAATCTATCTTCCTACAAAAGTATCAGCTACAATGCTCTACAAGATTTATACAACTTCAGGCATAAAGCAAGAAAAGGTAAAAAGCTATGATCCTGGAGGGAAAGGAATCATAAGAGGTAAGCTCCATCGTTGGAAACAACATTGTGCCTGGGGGCACTTTTCAAACTGTATCACAGGAACTGGAACTCAATCATGAAGCAGTTTTTTGAACGACTGAAATAAGTAGAAATCAGAGATTGGCATCTTGAGACATCTAGAATTTGAGAGACAATTAACTAAAGCAGTTGGATGTACAAATAAGATTGCCAAAACTGCTTCCTTCAGCCCGTATCATAATACTAAGTTAAGCATACTATGGGCAATGTTCTGCAAGGTCTGGCAGAAAAGAGTACCGGAAGGTTATGAGTAAAATACAGATTATAGAAGTTGTACAGTTAAATAGAGACATTAGCAATCAGATCATGTAATATGAAGTGATTCTGCTACTGAACACATGTTTTCAAGCACACATGATCATTCACAAAGATGAACCACAGTTTGGAACATGAAACAGGTCTTGACAAATTTTAAAGAATTTTAATCACACAAAATATATACCCTGACCAAAATGAAATGAAATTACAGTTAATAACAAATGTATCTGGAAAATCCTGAAATAGCTGAAACTTGAGCAATAGAGTTCTATATAGTCATGAATAAAAGAATAAATAAATAATAAGAAAATATAAAAACATTTTGAACTGCATAATAATGGGAACATAAGCAAAGTTTTGGTGATGTATTTAAATCAATGCTTAAAGGGACTTTTTTTTTTTTTTAAAGATTTTATTTATTTATTTGAGAGAGAGAATGAGATAGAGAGCATGAGAGGGGGGAGGGTCAGAGAGAGAAGCAGACTCCCTGCTGAGCAGGGAGCCCGACGTGGGACTCGATCCCGGGACTCCGGGATCATGACCGGAGCCGAAGGCAGTCGCTTAACCAACTGAGCCACCCAGGCGCCCCTTAAAGGGACTTTTATAGCTGTGAATGTTTATATTAGATAAGAAAATGTTAAATCAATGGACAATGTTTCCATCATTAGAAGCTAGGAAAAGGGGAGCAAATTAAACCTACATTAAGTTAAAATATGGAATGAATAAATAGAAGAGCTATATCAGTAAGAAAAGGACAAATAAGAAAAAAAAATGAATGAAATTAAATCTAAGTTACTTGGAAAGATTAGTAAAACTGATAAAACCCTAGCAAGACTTATCAAGAAAAGACTGAAATCAGTGTCATCAACAGGGGCACCTGGGTGACTCAGTCTGTTAGGCATCTGCCTTTGGGATCTAGCCAGATGTCAGGCTCCCTGCTCAGCCCGTGGCCTGCTTCTCTCTCTCCCTCTGCCTGCTGCTCCCCCCTGCTTGTGCTCTCTCTCCCTGTCTCTCTCTGTCAAATAAATAAATAAAATATTTTTTAAAAATTGTCATCAAAGGTTGGAATCTCATGGTTCAATGTCCTTTCCCCAACTTCACTGTTGTTGGTAGAATTACTAATATAACAAGTGAAAAAGGGGACATCACTACAAATCCTGTAAACATTAAAAAGATAATGAAGAAAAAGTATCTACCGTTTTATAGGAATTAATTTTATATCCTGGAAGAAATGGACACATTGCATGAAATACACAAATTACAAAAGTGGCATAAGAAGAAAGAGAAACTTACATGGAAGAAATTGATCTTGTAAGAAAAACGAAACAAAAAAATAAGTTTCATTTGAAAGAAATTTTAGGTCTATATTATTTACAAGTAATTCCTTTAAAATATTTAGAAAAGAAATAATGTTAACATTTTACAAAATAATTAAGATAATATAGAAAGAAGTAATATTCCCCATTATATGGGGCCGGCAAATATTGACACCCATTGCTTACACTAAGATGTAGAAAATTAGACAGATATTTGATGCTCATGGACTGCAAGATTCAATATTTTTGAGATGTTCATTCTTCTCAAATTGACCTAATAATTGAAAAAAATCCCATACCAAATTCTCCAAGCTCTTATATGCTAGAGATTTATATTAATGGGAAAGATTTTATATTAAATTATAATTTCAATTCTAGTAGGAAGTTAGAGAAAGCAATTAGCTTATATACATGTATATTTGTGTTGTCTCAGAGGGCAACAGAGACTGTACAGAACACAAGGTTTCTTTAAAGAACAATAGGCATGAAAATTGAGGCACAGACCAGGAAATGGTCAAAGGAAGGAAGACTTTGGAGAAATCAAATAGTAGGGGTTAAGGGCAGTGGGTGTGGACTTTTAACTCCCCTGCTGCTTAGTGTCACTGCAAGGAATAAAGGAGATAGCTTTAAAGCACTTGGTAACTGTCCAGCACATAGGAAAACATCTTATGCAGAGTTATCATTACTAATATTAATGTTGGAAACAAGAATGAAAGAATAAGAGTTTTATGAACTCTGAGATTCACTTTAGTCAGACTGTTAGGTTGGGAAAGCAGAAAAAAAGAAATGGAACAAGGCCATTTGCATTAATACAAGTCTATATTCTGTGTCTAGATAAAATATTTTAGTGAAATTATTTTTATTAGGCATAATAAAAGTCCTCATAATTTATCCAAATAAGTTTATTTACAATTCACCAGAGAAAATAACCCAGGATTTTCACAGAAGGCTTTCTGCATGATTTTATTCATACTATTCTATTTGATCCAATCAAAATAATTACAAATTATGAGAATACATTTTGAATTTGAAGTCTCAAATTTGAGAATAATTATTGTTTTATTTATCTTTTCATTATGTAATTAAAGCCTAAGAATTAACTTATTTTGAACAGAAAAGATTAAGTGAGCAAAATAAAAATTTTCTTCCATTAAGAAACCATTTATCTTCCATAGCTCAATGCTTGCCTATTCCAAGAAAAGCCAAATGTCCTTACCTTTTTCAGAAAGGCATTAATACCTGTTGTGAAAAACCTTTATTAGTCTAAATTGTTCCAGCAAGTGGTGAATGGGAAACAGCAGGCCCAGGGATTGTATGTGACTATCTACAATACAAAGAAGTTCTATACTTCATGGGCCTCTAAGTATGCAGCTAACCCTCCTGATTACAAAAGGTACAGAGTGCCATTAAAAGGCATCGAGATTTCCTGAAGACAATTATAAAGGCACATAACATCTGTTCTCAATCATGGGCAACAGGAGAGAAAATGTGCACCACATGATATGTTACATACAACAAAGAAGTCCAGCTGTGTGAAGAAAAGTGTGTGAAAGGCAATGGCCAAGCAAAGGACAGTGCAGAGGAAGCATTGTTACGATGACAGTGACCCATGGCAATCTCTTTGAGTAGCTCTGTGGTACCAAGATCTGTTTGTTCTCCCACAAAAAGGGCCGACCATGACATCCTCAATTATGGGTACTATTCATAAAAGAGTACGATTTACTAGACAATTTGGATTTAACATTTAAAATTACAAACTTCAAAAAAGCTACATGGGGGCAAAGCATTTTCTCAGCCTTTTGTTCTAATAGTCCAGGATCAAAAATGCCTTTATCTCTTTACAGAAATCTATGTCATTCCAAATCATTTTTACATAATACAAAATAGAACTAAGTCTCATAATAAATATCAATGGGAAAATTATTGTGGAAAATAATGATTAGAGAAAATTATGTAACAATTTACACCCCTGACCCTACCACTTCTTTCTGTCTCTCATTTTTACTGGCTTCAACCAACTGCCTCCTGGTTGTTCTTCCAACATAACATGTGTGTCCAATTGGGTCTTTGTATGTGTTGTTCTGTCCACTTGGGCTTCCCAGTTAGTCATCCATGAGGCTCGCTTCCTCATCACCTGCATGTATGCACTAACATTGTCAATCATAGTTAAGCCATTCCTGAAAAGCTTAATTAAAACTAAACCCATTGCACACCTTTCCTGTTGTTTCTGATTTATTTTTTCACATAGCACTAATTAGCATATAACATAATATCTTCTTAGTAATTAATTTTGTATTTTGGTTACTTTTCCCTGGAAAAGATATGCCTTGTGAGTCAGGATTGGAACTCTTTTTGTTCAATGATGCCTCAACACACACATGGCAAAAGTCAAAATTATTTCCCCAGCAATTGAATCACCTTATGATTTCTTTGGTTCTATAAACTTAACTGGGTAGTAAAGGGTGTTTGTTCGTACCCGACATTTTCCAAATAAAGGACTAGCCCTTAACCTGCTTAAGAGGGAGATTACTTCTGAACCCTCTGAAATATCCTGCCTGATAAGAATGCCTTTGTAGGGGTACCTGCGTGGATCAGTCCCTTAAGCAGTTAAGCATCTGCATTCGGCACAGGTCATGGCCCCAGGGTCCTGGGATGGGATCGAGACCTGCATGGCATAGGGCTCCCTGCTCAGTGGGGAGTCTGCTTCTCCCTCTGTCCCTCCCCGCTGCTCGTGCTCGCTCTCTCTCTCTCTCCTCAAATAAATTTAAAAAAAAAATCTTAAAAAAAAGAATGTCTGTATACCTGAGACTTTTAAGCCACGCAGATGGTTTACGCTAACAATGTAACTTACGGTGAACACTAATTTTATTGTTTACCTGGGATTTGAGGCCGCTCTATCATTTCGACCTCTAAGGGACTGGAGTCTAAGTGGAGTAGGTAAATCACATGGATGTCCCATGTCCCATGTCCCATGACTACATGACATTAGTAAAAACCCTGGTCTCAAGTCTCAAGAAGGATTGAGCTTCATTGTTAGGCAACACTTTGCAAATGTCATCACACGTTGTTGCTATCTTTTTGACTCTACTGGGAGAGGGCAGTTGGAAGGTAGAACTGGGTTTCTCCTAAACTCTGCCATATGCACCTTTTCTCTTTGCTGATTTTAATATGTATCCTTCTACTGAAATAAACTGTAACTGTGAGTATAACAGCTTTCTGGAATTCTGTGGGTCTTTCTAGCAAATCATTAAACCTAAGAGTGGTCCAGGGAACCTCTGAGACAGTAATTATATCCATGGTTGGATAAAAATGAATCATCATTTTTAATCATCATTTTGTGGTCAAACTATATTTTTTTATTTATGAAACTCAATGTACAAGATCCATGTCATTAAACTTACAATTTAGAGGCATTTATGTTAATGAATAATGGTCTTCTTTGCAAAAATAATAATGCACTGATTTTTTATAAATAAGTATTACAGGGGCCCCTGGGTGGCTCAGTTGGTTAAGCATCTGCCTTTGGTTCAGGTCATGATCTCCAGGTCCTGGGATTGAGCCCTGTGTTGGTTCCCTACTCAGCAGGGAGTCCGCCTCTCCCTCTCTCCCTCTGCCCCTCCTCCCTGCTCGTGCTCTCTCTCTTAAATGAATAAATAAAAAATCTTAAAAAAAAGTGTGTTAAAAAAACTTTAAGTATTACAGTCAATAATGTAGGTACCGATAGTAGTACAATATCAATATAATTAATTGTTTCCATTTCTGACACTGAACTCACCTAGAAAAAATAAATAGAAGTTTCCATGGACACTCAAAATTAATATAAGCCACACCTTATGAAATATAGTGCATATTGCCATTCTTTCCTACTTGGAATAACTTTTAAAACCAAAGTAGAAACATGCACATAATCAAATATAAATTAGATACATACAATAGATAAATTATTCACAACTACAAGACTGCATCTTTCTTTCAAGTTATACTAATGCAATGTGACTACAATAATCATATCAGAGATAATGAAATCAAAAGGAGCTTGAATACTACCTAGGTGTCGTGACCACATACATCACCTTGATTAATTTAAAGCATCTGATGATTGCCTTGGATTCTTTATATATACATAAAAATCCAATCAAGTATATTCTGTATATCTGTGTGATACCCATAAATTTTCTAAGGATATTTGATTTTGTTGAATTGATTAAAACTCTTAAATTTTATAACATGCTGATCTTGCAGACATACACATACATTGGAGGAAACAAGTATTTTTTTTAAAGATTGATTAATTTATTTTAGAGAGGGGGAGGGGCAGAGGTGGAGAATCAGACTCCCCACTGAGCATGGATCCCACCTGAGTTGAAACCAAGAGTTGGACGCTTAACTGACTGAGCCACCCAAAAAGCCCCAGGAAACAAGTATTTTTGAGAACATTTAATTTTATACATTACTAAAAAAGAAAAGAAAATACCTTTGATAATTATTTAATTTAAAAATGGAAATACAATGGGGCGCCTGGGTGGCTCAGGTCATGATCCCAGGGTCCTGGGATGGAGCCCTACATCAGGCTCCCTGCTCCGCGGGAAGCCTGCTTCTCCTTCTCCCACTCCCCCTGCTTGTGTTCCCTCTTTGGCTGTCTTTCTCTCTGTCAAATAAATAAAACCTTTAAAAAAAAAAAACTTAAAAAAAAATGGAAATACAAAGATCCACTGATCTTCCTTTTTCCAAATTTCCCAAGATATATCATAGCCACCTTAAGTTTTCTCACTTAACCCTTTCACTCTCATAAAAAAGCAGAGGAAATGATTATGTTTTTAAGCTTAATAAAACTATAATGTGTTTGAATATTATTTAGTATTTAGTATTTTTATTTTTTATATTTAGTATATTTAAGTAAATACACTAAATTACTAAGTAAATATAATAAATACTAAATACATATAAATATGTATAAATATATTCATATATAGTAATATATATGGAGACAGACATATACATTCCTGTGTTTGTGTGTGCATGTGAGTGCATCCATAAGTAATATGTTTAGTGAACAATATATTTATTAATTTAGCATTTATATATATAATTACATATGATGAATTATGCATATATATACATATATATATGTACATATATCACACACATACATACATATATACGCACCCGGGTAAAAGTGTATGTATCACTTAGTAGAAGTTTTAGAAATCTGGGGAGAGAAGAACTTGATTATCACTGTATGGGGAGGGTAGAGCAGTACTAATACTTAAATGAAAAACTTGAGAGACTAGGAATCCTGCAACATGAGGATGGTCACTTCAATGAAAAAATTCTAAGTCCTTTACTTTTTAAAAAAAAATCCTTCCAGGGGCGCCTGGGTGGCTCGGTTGATTAAGCGACTGCCTTCGGCTCAGGTCATGATCCTGGAGTCCCTGGATGGAGTCCCGCATCGGGCTCTCTGCTCGGCAGGGAGTCTGCTTCATCCTCTGACCCTATCCCCTCTCATGTGTTCTCTCTCTCTCATTCTCTCTCTCAAATAAATAAATAAATAAAATCTTTAAAAAAAAAATCCTTCCAGATATGATTACAGGTAAAAACCTGAAACCCAGCTGGTTTTAGATATAAACTTAAATATGTTAGCACAGTTTTCCAGTAATGTAAAAAAAGAAAACCAAAACCCAAAACGATAAATACCATTTTGATCCAAGGCTTCATATATTCATTTAATCAAACTTTTATGGTAAAATAGTATCAAGAATATGGTGGTTTCTATTCTTTTACTGTAACTTTATATTATTTAAATGGGTACTATAATGATTACACAATCCAAGTTCAAGATAGCAAGTAAAAAATGTTCTGCTCAACATCAATTTATTCCAGCTTACCTAGATGCAGAAAACTGAGGTCAGACAGCTATCAGAGCTCTTATATCTGAAGGTCTTCTTAGTAATGTTCACTTTGAAATCATTCAGTGACAGTGAGCCATGCGATCATGAGTGAGCAACAGATATATAGACAACCATTCTGTCCCTGTACAACCATTCTGGTTTATACTTTACATACTGTATTCGACCCATTACATGAAATATTCAACATTTTATTGTAAAATAGGCTTTGTGTTAGATGATTTAGCCCAACCAGAGGTTACTGTAAGTGTTCTGAAAATGTGTAGGCTAGGCTAAGTTATCATGTTCACTATGTTAGATGTATTAAATGCATTTTCAGCTTATGATATTTTCAACTTATTATGGGTTTATCAGGTTAATTATTTTTTATTTATTATATTACATCATTGCTTCTTAAAAGTTCAAGGAAGATATACTAAATTTACATTAATCTCTTGAATATCCATAAAATTAGTATGCAAAATCGTTCAAGGAAGATATGTACTTAATTGTCTTTAAATAATAATTTCATATACATTGCAGGCTAATTTTATGGATATTCAAGAGATTAATGTAAATTTAGTAAATTAAAAATAATATTAATGCTTTGGATTTACATTACTATTTCTGGATTGGTTATTGCCATAAATCATCATTCAAATATCATTTACATGATTTCTTAAAAGAGATGATATTATATTTTTAGTATTTGCATATTGAGAAAAATAATATGGATTTTAAAAACAAAATTTCAAAAACCCGATTAAGTTCTTACTGATTTTATGAATATTATCATAATTTAGCAAAATAAAGTGTCATGAAGACAATTATGAGTGAATCTATTATAAAATGCAATTATTTTTCTCTGTGTCTATACAGAGTTTAAAACAAAATATAATTTCACATTTTGGTACCGTGCTTTTAATGGAATGAAGAAAGATATAGCATTATAAAATCCAAGTGGATAGTGAAGCATTTCAATAATACCAAATCTTACAAAGTCATAAAAATTAATTTCAGGAAAACACTCTCCATATTAAAAAATATTCTATGGTCACAGTATTCACCTATAGGAATAATTAGAGAAAATTTAATTAAAGCAAATATTAAAAACTTCTTGCAAAAGTTTCAAGTGAGAGTAAATATATTGACTTCTGGGCCATGAATACCATTATATATGAAACAAAGTACAAACTCACTCACACTCACACTTACATGTTCTAAACATTCCTCTTCATTGGTCACCTTCTTCCTTATTAGCTGATGGACACAGTCCCTAATTCACAGATTAAATACAAGCTGTTAGCTCTCTCAATTTCCACCTTCAAATTTACAAACTTCTGTATGTCTGCATCCCTTCCTCAACCCTCTCCTGGTTTTCAGTAGAGACAGTATCCCTTCTACAATTTAATGAAAATTCCTCTACCTTATATGAAGCTTTACTTTATTTCCTCTCAGTTCTTCAGTATTCTCAAGAGTTTCTTCTCTGAATTTTTTCCATCAAACAGATAAATACATATAAGTATGCCCACCTACAGAACACATAGAATAGGTGTATGGATAGACAAATTGTGGAACATCCAGACAATGGAATAACATTCAGTGATCAAAAGATATGAGTTGCAAAACAGTGAAAAGATACATAGGAATTTTAAATGCATACTACCAAGTAAAGAAGCCAATCTGAAATGGATATATACTGTTTGATCCCAACTATATGACATTGTGGAAAAGGAAAAATATTGAAACAGTAAAAAGATATGTAAAAAGATCCCTTGCCAGGGACAGGGAGTGAATGAAGAGAAGAAAAAGTAGAATACAGAGGAATTCTAGGAGAGTGAAACTATTCTGTACATTATTGTAATGGTGTATATGCAACATTATACATTTAACAAAACCCGTAGAACTATATGATACAAAGAATAAGCCCTGATTTAAACTATGAACTTTAGTTAATAATAATGTATCAATATTTGCTCATTAATTATAACAAACATATCACACTAATCCAAGAATAGGAGAAATTGTGCTGGGGGAGAGTGAGTATATGGTAATTCTGTATTTATTTTTTTAAAGACACATTTATTCAGCGTAATGATCAGACTATTACATTTAGCAATCAAAATGGGTGCAAAAAAAAAAAATCTACATTAAAACCCTTTGTTGAAATGCTTTACACTTTCCATGGAGTAAAAACTAAAATAAACTTGTTATACAATTAGTCACAAATACAGTCCTTGAGTTTTTTGCCCATACAGGGTGTAAAACGCCTTCTTTGTAGCAGCCGGGCCCTGCCACCACTCTGCTTGGCTGAGTTCAGAAATCTGTTATAGGGCGCCTGGGTGGCTCAGTTGGTTAAGCGACTGCCTTCGGCTCAGGTCATGATCCTGGAGTCCCGGGATCGAGTCCCACATCGGGCTCCCTGCTCGGCGGGGAGCCTGCTTCTCCCTCTGACCCTCCCCCATCTCGTGCTCTCTCTCTCTGTCTCATTCTCTCTCTCAAATAAATAAATAAAATCTTAAAAAAAAAAAAAGAAATCTGTTATAACCTGTAGTTCACTGTCACTTCTCTGGCTCTCCTCTCCTGCTAAGCTTTGTTTCCTGGTAGTAATTAAATCCTTCTGTCACTGCCAAACCTACTGCTGCTGCTGGAACCACTGTAACCACCTTGGTTTTGTGGTTTGGCAAAGTACTGGCCTCTACCACCATAGGGGCCAGAGCTTCTGCCTCCAAACTTCCCTCCTTTCATGATCCAAAATTTGAAGATTGATCGTTGTAATTACCAAAATTACTATAGCTTCCTCCACCTCCAAAGTTCCTCCCATCATCATCATTACCTAATCCATTAGAACCATCCCCATGGCCACCATACCCACCACTAAAGCCACTTTACCCAATGACATTTTCTTCATGACCAAAGTTGTCATTCCCACCAAAACCACCTCCACAACCACCACCAAAATTTCCAGAACCACTTCGGCCATTCACAGTATAGTATTATTGCATGACAATCTTGTCTCTGGAGTCATAATCATCAAATGTTATAAAAGCAAAGCCTCTCTCTTGCCACTGCCTTGGTCCGTCATGATTTCAGTCACTTTAATTTTCCCATACTGGTCAAAATACTCTTGTAGATGATATTCCTCAGTGTCTTTTTTTATGCCACCAACAAAAGTCTTTTTCACAGTTAAGTGGGCACAGGTCTTTGAGAATCTTGAGACAGCCCTTTTTGGTTCCACAACTCTTCCATCCACCTTGGGTGGTCTTGTATTCGTGGCTGCTTGCCCTTCCTCCACTGTGGCATAGGTGACAACCCCAAAGCATCTGGAGCACTTGGTGTTTGGATCTCTCATTACCACACAGGACATAAACGTTCCCCATTGCTTAAAATGGCTCCTCAGGCTCTCATGGGTTATTTCAAACCTCAAATCTCTGACGAAGAGCTTCTGCAACTGTTCAAGCTCTTTGGGAGACTCTGACTTAGACATGGCGGCAGTGGGAAGGAAGACTTTCATGTTGCTTCCTCGGCGGCATCCACGGGCAGAAAGGGGAATTCTGTATTTTTTAATCAATTTTTCTGTAAACCTCAAGCTGCTCTAAAAAATAAGCCACTAATGATCAAACAAAAATAATAATTGTTTATTATTATTTTTAAAGATTTTATTTGTCAGAGAGAGACAGAGAGAGCACAAGCAGGGGGAGTGGGAGAGGGAGAAGCTGGCTCCTTGCTGAGCAAGGAGCTCGATTAGGGACTTGATCCCAGAACCCTGGGATCATGACCTGAGCCGAAGGCAGACTGTTAACCAACTGAGCCACCCAGGCAGCCCAATTTATGTTTATTATTATAATTAACAATTATTAGATAAAATATACAAAAAAACATACAACACCTGCAACTTCTTTAAAATCCCACATATTTATAAACTCTGCATCTTCTTCTTCTTACCAGACAAATCTATTTTGTCTCTTAGTCCACATTTTCTACTAACTTTTCAACTGCCTTTGTCTGACTTCTAATCCCATTTGTTATTTATGGAAACAACTGTCTCTAAAGTAATCAATCACTGCATTTCTCTAAATCCAATGGGTAGTTTAATTCTCATTTTACTTGACCTAGTGACAGAATTTGGCAATATTGTAGCATTTTTCTTTCTTTAAATACTTTGTGTGTGTGTGTGTGTGTGTGAGAGAGAGAGAGAGAGAGAGAGAGAGAGAGAGAGATTGAGAGAGGGAAGTCATACTGCCTTGCTTTCCTGTGAACACCTTTGACCACTCCTCAGTAAATTTCTTTTCAAGCACATCATCTTCCTCCTCTTTGCAAGTTACTGTATTTCCTCATAGTTCAGTTGAAACCCTTCTTTGTGTTTATTCTAAAATTTCTCCCTTGAAAATAAAGTGCTTCACTTGTTATTTATGGGCTCTATGTATTCCAGTTTTCTCATCTGAATTTCTGATCAATGACATGATTGACAAATCTACTTGTGTATTTCAAAGTTACTTTCTTTTTAATTAATTAATTAATTAATTTTCATTGTTATGTTAATCACCATACATTACATCATTAGTTTTTGATGTAGTGTTCCATGATTCATTGTTTGCGTATAACACCCAGTGCTCCATTCAGTACATGCCCTCTTTAATACCCATCACCAGGCTAACCCATCCCCCCAGCCCCCTCCTCTCTAGAACCCTCAGTTTGTTTCTCAGAGTCCATAGTCTCTCATGATTCGTCTCCCCCTCCGATAAATCAGCAAATACACGCTAAGTTTATGTTCTCCTTCAAAAGTCAGTCCTCTCTTAGAAAACATCATCTTTTTTAATCACTTGAAAAAATGAAACAACAGTTCATTCTGATAACATCTTTCCATCTTGATCCATATCAAAGGGCTTTAGTTTCAAGTAATAGAAAACTCTAGCTGGTTTAAACCAAGGAGTCGATATATTGACAGCTTTAACTTAATAGTTTGGCTGTTGGATGGAATAGAGACATAGTTCTTATACAGCACTAGCTATGTTTCTTGGTGATTCTCTTTTCTCTACCCTTATCTGTGTCTAAGCTTCAATCTAAGGTTGCAAAAACACTAACAGCAATACACAGCAGTATATGTTTCATTATTCAGAGCCAGGGCGGAAGGAAAATAACTCTTTTGACAACTCTAACATAAAAGTTTCATTTTCTTCTGGTATGACGATTATTGGGTCGCTTGAATAACTTTAAGCCATAAACATGAGGCATGGGATAGTATTGGTTTTCTTAAACTAATCAAGGTCTATCCTTACAGGTATGACTGGGTTAATCATATTCAAGCAAATGGGGTAGGGTTTGAAGGATTATTTTAAAAAGTCAGTAGCCAACTTCAGAATCTATCAGTTGTCCACTTAATATTCATATATGTCCTCTTTCTCAATACAGAAAGCTTCAAAAATAGACATGTTTAAATTCATCATACTCAAACTGTTTTCAAAGGGAGACAAATCACTGTTTATTCCAGTTGCTATGTTAATCTCTGGTTCTAGAAGCTCTGCTATTATCAGCTCTCATTTCAATTATATATTATCAGTGCTCCTCATATTCCAGTAATTGATAAGATATCTACTTCTAACACACATGATCTATACTGAAAAAGAAAGAACAGAATATGTACAAGGAACCGCCTCAGTTAATGTGCTGTTATTTGAATTAGTCACTATAGTGGGATGTTTAGATGTTTAATGTGGGTGAATTGGCAGTAGTGGGGACTGAAAGATTAGTTAAATAATGAAGAATAGAAAGATAAAGACCAAACTGTAAAAGTTCTAAATGATAAAACTAAGAATTAAGAATCTGATAGCCAGAAATATTGTTAAGTAGGGTCACAACTGTGTCCCTTTTGATAATTACAAGTACCCTATGCTAGCATAAAGAAGATGGAGTCATGAAGCTATTTAGTCAAGTGAAACTTAATATTAAACAGTGAGATTTGTTCAAGAAAATATGAAAAAAGTCAATAACCATATGGATGTAGGATAATGAGAAAGGTGACAGAATCAAGCATATATTGTATGTTTTGAATGTTAGTGGGCTTATTTATTTATTTAGCATGGGAATCTTTGTATTTGCAGTCAATAATTTATTATTTTATTTTATTTTATTTTTTAAAGATTTTATTTATTTATTTGAGAGAGAGAATAAGAGATAGAGAGCACGAGAGGGAAGAGGGTCAGAGGGAGAAGCAGACCCCCGGCTGAGCAGGGAGCCCGATGTGGGACTCGATCCTGGGACTCCAGGATCATGACCTGAGCTGAAGGCAGTCGCTTAACCAACTGAGCCACCCAGGCGCCCAATAATTTATTATTTTAAATCCAAGTTATGCTGTCCTTGTAAAATGAGATGGGAAGAGTATTTTTTTTTCCCTATTTTCTAGATGAACTTGTGTAAAACAGATGTTTTCCCCTTAAATGTTTGAAGGAATCTACAAATGACGCTCATCCAAGACTGGAGTTTTCTTTGTGAAAAGTTATAAAATTAAGAATTCAAGTTTATTAAAAGGTAGAGGATTATTCAGATTTTCTATTTTTCTTGTATCATTTACACTGAATTTTTTAAGAAAGATTTTTATTTATTTATTTATTTATGTTAGAGATAAGAGAGGGAGAGCACAAGGGGGAGTAGCAGAGGGAAAGGGACAAGCCGACTCTGCACTGAGTGCAGAGCCCGACGCAGGGCTCAATCCCACGACCCTGAGATCATGACCTGAGCCGAAATCAAGAGTAAGAAGCTTAACCAACTGAGCCACTCAGGCACCTCTAATTATATTGAGTTTTTAGGAAAATTGTTTTTATATACAAATTTAAAATTTTCTTAATTTTTAAAAGCTTTTTATATCTGTAAGATATATATAGTAACATTTTTTATTCCTGGCAGAGAAAATATATTTTATTTTCACTATTATTAATACAATAAATTTTATTTTTATTTATACTTTTTTGTTTTTAAAGATTGTTTTCTGATCTCATATTTATCATAATTTCCATCTATTTCTCTTAGAATTATTTTGCTCTGCTTTTTCTAGCTTTGCATACCACTCTATTAGTTTCCTGTGGCTGTTATAACAAATTTGGTGGCTTAAAACAACAAAAATTTATTATCTCATAGTTCTGGATGCCAGAAATCCAAAATTAAGGTGTTGAAAAGGCTGTGCTACTGGGAAAGTCTCTTAGGGAGATTCTATTGTTTGCCTTTTCCAGCTTCTGGTGGCTCCAGGCATTCCTTAGCTGAGGATGCATCCCTCCAATCTCTTCCTCTGTAGTCACACTGCCTCTTCCTCTTCTGTCTGTCATCTCCCCTGTGGATCTCTTACAGGGGAACTTGATATAGGACAAAGGGCCCAAGGTAATATACAAGATGTTCTCTTTATCTCAAGATCCTTAACTTAATCACATCCATAAAGACCCTTATTTTAAATAAGGTAACAGTCTCAGGCTCTGCAAATTAGGATGTTGACATACTACCATTCAACTCACTGCTCTTCGGTAGTTAAAGGCTTAAATCATTGAGTTTCTGTCATGCACTTAAGACTATAAATTTCCCATTGAAGACAGATTTTGCAGGTTCCCACAAGTTGTGATCATTTTACTTGCATTATTTGATTCAAAGTATTATTAGATTCAATATGTTTTGTGATTTCTTTATTGAAACATGGCATGTAACCTATTTAGAACCGTTTTGCTTAATACTTTCGTATCATGTTTTTGGTATTGATATTTAGATTCCTTTCACTGTGGTTAGTAAATATTTGCAGTATGGTTTTGATCTTTGAAATAAATATATATTGGCCCAGAATTTGGTCAATTAAAAGTTTCCACATTTTCTTGAAAATAATTCAATTGTTGGGGGGATATGGTTTTATGTGTGTGACTTTTGCCAAGTTTCTTAATCTTGATATTCAAATATTATATTTCTTGAGTTTCTGTCTGACTTTTTATGCTATGGAGTAAGTTGCATTGATATCTCGAATTATGACTCAGTATCTTTCAATTTCAACTTTAGTCGGTTGTCACTTTATGTATATATTTTGAAGTTATAATCTGCATTAAAATTTAGGATTTTTATAGCTTTTCAAATTGAACTTTTAATAATAGCTAAATATTCCCTTTTATATCGTATAATATTTCTTGCTGCGAGTCTACTTTGACTCATAATAATACAGTGTCATCAACTTAAATGTTCACATAGGCTTCAAGGGCAAATGACGTGCAGAATATCAGGCTAATTTCTTGGTTGTTTTCTTCAACCCTTTCAAAATTAGGTCTCTTTGGCAATCCAGAAGTTCAGTTTTTATCACCTTATTCTTTTTTTTTTTTAATTTACAACTTCTTCCTAGAAACATCGCCAAAGGCAAGGGAAGCAAGGGCAAAAATGAACTATTGGGACTTTATCAAGATAAGAAGCTTTTGCAAAGCAAAGGAAACAGTCAACAAAACCAAAAGACAGCCAACAGAATGGGAGAAGATATTTGCAAATGACGTATCAGATAAAGGGCTGGTATCCAAACTCTATAAAGAACTCATCAAACTCAACACCCAAAGCACAAAGAATCCAATTTATCACCTCATTCTGATGAAAGGGCCAAAAATCCCAGGATGCTCTTTCCTCCTCAGTTTCCATTCCCTGCACTGTTAATCCACACATGCCCCGAATGAAATACCAGTGGGAAGTGCGTGACCCATGTCATAATGCCATCCTTTTTTCTGAGGTATTGGTCACTCAAGTTTAGTCTGTCTTATTGTACTCTGAAGCCTTCAAATAATTTATTTGCGCATTTTATCCAATGTTTACAATTGATCTCTGTAGGAGGCTTTAACTCTGATGTAGCTAGAAGCCATGATGTTTTGTGTAGGGGGATAAGTGGGCCATACCAGAACAAGCATCAGTTGCTTGATTCCCATTCATTTCAGATCATGCCCTAAGGCAATCTACCCTTTAACCTGGACCCAGCTTGTTGCAATCAAAGTTCTAAGACTTTTTCCAAATTCTTGATTCAACTCACAGCTATTCCTCTGCGTTAGTTGTGGTAAGAGGAGACACACACATAAATCTGTGGCTTATAGAAGAATAGAAGTTCATTTCTCTCTAAAGGACAGACAGGAATGGTTCAAATGAAAATGTTCTAAGGCTAGTTTAGCAGCTCTTTCATTGTAAACATGCTGTTATTTCAATCTCTGTGTTCACAGTGGCAGATGTGGTTTTCACCTTCCACCAGCACTGGGGAAGACATATAGAAGTAGGGTGACAGATGCTCATTCCTATTTAGAAATGACCAGCAAGTGGGATACTGGTGCAAGAATTTGGACATAGAGCCACAACATGCTGCATCAGTCCAGATAAAACCTCAGAGTTCTACTACTACAGAAGGAAGTGGATATAACTATATAGCTAGCCGTTCCTGTCATCTTTCTTTGCTTTCCCAGGCATGAACAAGATGTTTCTATGGCATGGATATTTATTTTATTTATTTATTTATTTAATTTTAAAATTTATTTTAATTTTTAATATTTATTCATTTATTTATTGTCTTATTGTTTTAGTTTCAGAAGTAGAGTTTAGTCATTCATCAGTTGCATATAACACCCAGTGCTCATTACATCAAGTCCCCTCCTTAATGCCCATCACCCAATTACCCAATCCTTCCACCAACCTCCCCTCCAACAACCTTAAGTTTGCTTCCTATAGTTAAGAGTCTCTGATGGTTTGTGTCCATGGATGTTTAATGCCAAACACAAAACTCAAAGCTCTGGTGTTTTGTAAGGGGACAAATCTTTCCACCTCCACTCTTGCAAGGTAATTTTCTACCAAATGAATATTAGTGCTAGGTGACACTATTCTCCTGAGGATGCACTCATGGAAAATTATACTGTTTAAAGTACATTCTTCACAGCCAGTGTATAACTTATTATGTCATACTCACAAAGACACAGAATTTATTTTTCTATGCAGGCTTTCAGTTCAGTTTCTTCTAAGTTCTGGAGTATAATTTATTCTCTCTTTGGCTGATATTTATCATATCAAATTCCAGTTTTGTGAAGTAGAGTTTAAGTTCAATTCTGGAAGTTACAGTAGGTATCATACTTTTTATTCATTGTATATAATACTTTGGCTTCCCAGGATAGAAGTGTCAATATCAGAACTGTTAGTATCTGGATACTCTAAGTCCATATGGCAATGCCATCCCTTTTATATAATTTAGTTATTTATCTTGGCAATCAGCCTAATTGCAGTCTCTAGTAGAGTTAATATCTGTTTCAAGGCATGATGGAAATAGAAGTACAGGATATAATTCCTCTTTAATCATTTTTAAAATTTATTTTATGTTGTTGTAAATGAAACATTATTGGAGCTAGTCATGATGACCAAATTGGAAGTGTCTCATATGACTGAATAAATCTTTAACACATTCAGAAGAGCTTCTCATTCTGCAAATCAATTATCACCATTGTATTTTTCCCAAGGATTATTTCTGATGGACTGTCTCTGAAAATGTAGAGATATGGTTGCCTAAACATTTCAAGTTTGAGTATTTATCTTTCTTAAGAAGATACATTTGATAAATGGAAATGAGGTTTTGACCTAGTCAAGTGCACTCACACTAGAACAGCTATTGCAGGTTATTTGTTTAAACTGTGCTTTTATGTCCAGGTTATATGCATTGTCCAGGAAAAAATTACTTTGTAGGAAGGAGATATTTTGTCAATAGCTCTTGAATGGGAAGATGAATGAAATCAATTAATAACTACAAAGAGGAAACTGAAGAATAATGAATTCCCATTTTTATGGGTCATGTATGAGTTGACAATTGAAAATTCACATGCAGCTATTCGAAAAGCATGAGATAATTGAGATCTAGAATTCCAGAAATGGGTCACAATCTTCTACACTGAATAATCTATACAAATACGCGTATAAAGAATACCTTTTTAATAAATGTTGAAAGTAAATCCCAGATCACTAATATTCCATTAAGAAGGTTAGATTTAATTGTGTATGTTATAGATCTTATCTCTCCATTTCCCCCAACTGATAAGGAAAATGTAATTATTTTTGAAACATGGTAATATGCCAAAAATGTGTGACCTTTCCCCAGTTTAAGCAATAAAGTTCACTCCAGGGTGTTCTATTGGAACATAATATTAATATACCTAAACTACACTGATTTTTGATTAAATATGCTAACACCAATTACCAATGGCATATACTGTGAAGTGTTTTTTAAAGGATCACCAAGTATCAAATGCAGAATTGCTTAATATTTAAGAAAATTTATTTTTCTACTATGTGTTTATCTATTTACATGATACTTGTCAAGACATATTCTTATTTAAAATACTCACTTTAGTATATAATATAAAATTTCCCATGCAAAATACAATCTTATTTTCATATATTTAGAAAATCAGGTGTTCCTTTTCTAGTGGATAATTACTGATATATTAATATTACATAAATAGGAGAAAACAAATTCTATACTAAAAATATTAAAAGACTTTAAAATTGTGAATTTATACTTTCAACTTTATTTTTTCATATGTTCTAGAGATGCTCAGAAACCAGAAGTCACTTAAATGGGCCAATTCCAAAATTGTTTAAACATCAGCCATCATCACAATTTAATGTTTAATGAATTCTTTTTTTTTAATTTTATTTTTTTATTTGACACAGAGAAAGAGAGAGAAAGAGAGGGAACACAAGCAGGGGGACTGGGAGAGGGAGAAGCAGGCTTCCCGCTGAGCACGGAGCCCTATATGGAGCTCAATCCCAGGACCCTGGAATCATGACCTGAGCCAAAGGCAGACGCTTAATGACTGAGCCACCCAGGCGCCCCAATGTGTAATGAATTCTTGCCAGATTCATGAGTTAATATTTTTCACTAGATAGAACTTTCCCCTTACTTTATTAGTTGTAGATTACATATGATTCTTATTTATTTATTTATTTGAGAGAGAAAGAGAGAGAGAAAGCACAGGCGGGGGGATGGGTAGAGGGAGAGGGAGAAGCTCACTCCCCGCTGAGCAGGGGACCTGACATGGGGCTTAATCCTCGGAGACCAGGATCATGACCTGAGCTGAAGTCATCCACTAACTGACTGAGCCACGCAGGCACCCCTATGTTTCTTAATGAAATATTTTTATTTCATTGACAAACCAAAGCAGCACTGCATGTGCCCCAAGTTATAAAATGTCAAACACATTTTAGTAAAAGTGTAAGAACTATTTGTTGAGGATTTACATAAATTAGCTCATGTAATTCTCTCAACAGCCCCATAAGGCCCAGTAATTGGTTAAAATAATGTGAGTTTCTATAACAGAAAAGGCCCCAAATATCAGTGGCTTACTTAACACAATAGAATTTAATCTTACTCATGTGAAGACTAAATGAGGGCTTCCTGATTAGGATTCAACTCCATCCAGTCCATTCAGGAAATCAGGTTGATGGAAGTTCTTACCACTTCAACCCAGTACTGTTGTGGGCATCAATAGCCAGTCAGCAGATGGAGAGGTGAAAGAATTGCATTTGGGAAGTTGTGAGAAGCCAGACTCTTTCTTATTCCATGGGTCCTAACTCTGTCACAGGGTAATGCTTCAGAAAACAGTGAGCCTTATGAGTATAGGGAAAATGGTCTGTTTTCTGTGCTACCAGTCCCTCGCCCTGTTTACCCTTCTATTCATCAAATACCCATTTTATCATTTTTTTCCTGCGTGTGGAATATGTTCATTCTTTCTCTGATGAAGATTCAAGGTGTTTCCAGCAAATAGCCACATGCAATTAGATGGAGCTAGAATGCTAGAACATATGAACCAAGAAGATGTAATTTGCTCTCAGCTTATACAATAAACAAGGTAAAGTAGGAGCGAGATCATTGCAATTAACTTCCCCATTTTGGAAATGAAATTTGGAGATACTCAGGGTAATGGTAAAGTTCTGCCAATTGGAATTGAAAAGATCCTTGATCACAACCTAATTTTGCTCTCTGGAAAAAATTCTCTCATCTATGTCTTTTGGAGGCCCTTGCTCAGCTTTCTGGGACATCTTTGTCCTTTCCTCAGGTCACATAAAGTGAATATTGAGGCAGAAGGCTACCTCTGGTATGGAAAGCTTCCATAGACAGCCTCCTATGCAGGCAAGCTTGTGAACTTGATTTCTGTTAAAAATGTGTATGGTCAAAATATATTTTAGTTCCAGTTGCTAGCTTCACTGGCATTATAATTCCCTTGAAAGAATAGTATGCTTTTAATTTATTTGAGTCTAGACAGTACCATGTACTGGTAACCATACTGGAATTCTGTACTAGTCAAAATTTCAAAATATAATTCATTTCCTTGCCTTCACATTCTATTCTCTTCTTTTCCAAACAAATGAAGCTACACTGAGGCAATCAAACTTGTGTGGAAAAGAAATACTCTTAGTCATATTATTGTCACCAGGATGATTCTTAATTGGCTGCTTGTACACAATTTTTTCAATTTATTTTTCCTTTTGAGGTGCAAAAAGAGCCAATTTATCTAGCTGTTGAGGCTGTACGTTAACAAGCAGTTTCCATTCCAATAGGTAAAGTTATTGTGTCATTTACAGGTGAGGGTAATGAAGTACAAGCTAAGGGTTATGTGACTTATCTTGTGTTAAATAGCTAGCGGTTTTGAAGCTAAGATTTAAATACAGCCATTTTCCTAAAGATAGCATACTCTTCTTATACTGTCCCTCACGTCCTTTATCCTCTGCCCATAGCACTTCTGCCCATAACACTGTCAGGGCTCAAATACCCATCTATATGGCACAGAAGTGGAATAGATGTTATCACATACCCCCATCGTCCTCATCGATCCTTATTATCGGTTTCTTCAGATGTAATCTCTCCTCTGTATTTCAATGAATCACCAAAGTTCTTATGCTTATATTCTCACTGAAATGGATATCTGGAAGTGTCTGATGTTAACATTTCATCTATACCCACTTACAAGTCCAAATTTTTCTTAGACTGCCAGAACAGCTCCTGCTACATATGCAAATCTCCAAACATGTGACAAATTTGCATTTTTTGCAGTGGCATTGAATTTATATTTTAAGATCCATGCACATATGTTAAGTCTAGGGATATATATATGCATGTTTATGTGACCACATCATGATTTTTCGTAGCAATTTGAATTAGAGTGGAAAAATATTTTGAGTGGCATAATATGATGTATTTATTGTGTGTTTTCTCTTAAAAATATTGCTTTTAGGGCGCCTGGGTGGCTCAGTTGGTTAAGCGACTGCCTTCGGCTCAGGTCATGATCCGGGAATCCCTGGATCGAGTCCCGCATCTGGCTCCCTGCTCGGCAGGGAGTCTGCTTCGTCTTCTGACCCTATCCCCTCTCATGTGCTCTCTGTCTCTCTCATTCTCTCTGTCTCAAATAAATAAATAAAATCTTTAAAAAAATATTGCTTTTATTTACACATTATCATATTTTTGTACTCATGCCTGTCAATTAGCAGATGCTCAGAAATATTTAAAATGAACATGTGAAGACCCAGCACTGGAGATCCTAAAGCAGTAGGTCTGGGAGAGATCCTTCCTCTCTCTCTCTGTCTCTGTCTCTCTCTCTCTCTTTTAATTCTGTAGTGCATTTTGATGCTTTGAGCGGAACACCACTGCTTTCTTTAACAGTCTGTGGCAAGTGGAATAATGGTCCCTCATAATGACGATGTCTTAGTTCTTGGAACCTGTGAATATGTTACCTTGACATGCCAAAGGTATGCAGTAGATGTGATTAAGACTGAGATTAAAACTGAGATGGAAAAATTATCTTAAATTATCCTGGTGGTCACAAACTAATCACATGAATTCTTAAAGGTAAAGAATCAAACCCCGGTGTGGTCAGAGGGAGTTGTAGTCATAGTGGTGGTCATAGAGAGCTATGGAAGGAAATCAGCAAGATTTATTAATTTATTAATCACTGGCTTGGAGAATGATAGAAGGAGCCAAAGCCAAGGAATGTTGTGACCTCGAGAAGCTGGAAAAATGGATTCTCCCTTAAAGCTTCCAAAAAAGAATGCAGCCCTACATCCTCATTGATTTTAGGCCAGTGAGACCTGTGTTAGACTGCTAACCTGCAGAACTGTAAGATATTAAATCTGTGTTGTTTTAAACCACTAACTTTGTGGTAATTAGTAACAGCAGTAATAGAAAACTAATATGCTGTCTTTATAATTCATATATAACTCCATTTTAACACCTGATTTTATTGTATTTATTTTTAGTTGAATCTCTTCATATTAAAAAAATAAATAATGTCAGCATCCATCTTATTTTACAAAGCATGAAATTTCAGTGTTTTACATAGTCATGAGCGGTATGCTGGTTTTCTTATCACTCCAAAATTGACAACTAGGATACACAGCTGAGGATAGAGGATATGCTTCCCATTTTAATACTCAAGAAAGTCATAAATAATATTTGTGGTGTCTGAAGAAGGAACACTACAGCCTCTTCCTACTACTGGTTTGTTGTGAACTGCAGAAACTAACCTAATTAGAAACTAATTCTAATTTTGGGACAGGACTTTGAAAGGAAGTACCTTAGTAATTGACATGGCTCCCTTTAAGTCAGAGGACTTTTCTGTTTCTTCCTGGATATTTCTGATGGCAGGAGAATTGTTACTTGGCTGCAACAGTTGGGTAGTGTGTCTGGGGAGAAATGTGTAGAAACTGTATCTTTCATCGGATATACCCTTATATCCTTAGCATGGGCGTGGTCTAAAGAAAGTATGCAATAAATATGTCATGGATCCATGCTTTAATGTAATGTGAAAAGCAAAATAAAAACTTGAAACAATATATATTCATCAAATGCAAACAGATAGCATATGCTTTATATCCCTAAATATAGATTACAGAGTTTTTACTAAAATAATGCACTTTTCTATGTAAAACTTTTTTTTTTAAAGTCTGTATCTCATGCACGAGTATGCAGAAAAAAAGCTAATTGCCCAGAAAGACGAGAAGGTCATATTCAGATCTAATAATTACATAGACATGACTGAATTAACGGATAATGAGAATGAAGATAAACATGGACTTTTATTACTGTGTGGTAAATGGTTTAAAATTGATTTTGTTTTACCACAGTCACACTTTCAAAAATGTCATATTTATAGTCAAATGACCTTTTCTAAGAAACAAAAATGTCTATGGTTATATAAATATTTTGCTAAATGATTTTATGCTTGGGTAACTTTTTCTATTTAAAATTCATTACTTTGTACACTTAAATGGCAAGAAATATACTATCTAAACACTAACAGTCATTTAAAATTGGTTATTTTCTAAAGGCAAGATAGATACAAGGTAATTAAAATGAAATAGAACACACAGAGTAGTTCAAAATTGAATTACTTATGTATGGCTTAGAATAATGACAAAAGTTACTAGCTAACAGCTTTTCAAATAATGCATTATGATTTGATATAAAAATAAGGTCTGTACATAAGTATATGATGATGATTCATTAAAAATAGTATTGGGGCACATGGGTGGCACAGTTGGTTAAGCATCTGACTCTTGATTTTGGCTCAGGTCATGATCTCAGGGTCGTGATATTGAGTCCCATGTCAGGCTCTGCACTCTGTGCAGAGTCTGCTTAAGATTCTCTCTCCTTCTCCTCCCCCCTTCTCTCTTCTCTGTCTCTCTAAAAAAAAATAAACAAACAAACAAACAAACAAATAAATAAATATTAAAACATAGTGTCAAAGCCTCAGTTACTTAAGAAAATAAGCGTATATTGGGAAAACTTCTAGGGAGGTCAACTAGATGGCTCTGCTAAACTTGGGTGGATTTGAGCAAATCTGGGAATTGACTGTCTGACAAATAATCTAGGATGGTGATGGCTCAGACAATTGGGGTGATTCTCTTCCATGTATCTCTCTTCCTCCTTCCTGGAATGACTGGGATATCTTGAGAATGCTCATCTCACAGCAATGGCAGAAAGTAATTGCACAAGCAGAAATGTGTAAGTTCTTCTCTAAAGCTTGTGTTTACATCACATCTGGCCAATAGTCCATCCCCAGAACAAGTCATAAGACCAAGTCAGAGTCAAAGTGGAAGGGCATTGAAAATTTATAAGGCAAATGGTATGCTCACAGACTGAATTATTCATGCTTCTCCCACATTGCAAAATAGTCTTTGTCCTCTTGCAGAAACCCCAGTTATTTCATCTATCACTCATCAGTATTAGTCTATGTCTCATCTACATCAGCTCTAGGCATAGATGGCATAGATCTCCTGTTTTGGAGATCTACAAACTCAAAAGAACAAGATATCATCCTCAACACACCAAAACAGTAGTAAACAACTGTAATAAGCATTGCTGTTTGAAACATAGAAGAATGGTATGTACATAGCAATACTGCTCCATAGCAATTTTTTTAATTGTTCAGTGATTCATTAGTTATGTATAATGCCCAGTACTCATCACATCACGTGCCCTCCTTAATACCCATCACCCAGTTACCCCATCCCCCCACACCTCTCCCTTCTGCAACCCTCAGTTTGTTTCCCAGAGAACAGTCTCTCATGGTTTATCTCCCTCTCTGATTTCTTCCCATTCAGTTTTCCCTCCCTTCCCCTATGGTCCTCTGCACTATTCTTTATTATTCCACATATGAGTGAAACCATATGATAATTGTCTTTTTCTGCTTGACTTCTTTCACTTAGCATAATCCCCTCCAGTTCCATCCATGTCAATGCAAATGGTAGGTATTCACCTTTCTGAGTAATATTCCATTGTATATATGAACTGTATCTTCTTTATCCATTCATCTGTTGAAGGGCATCTCAGCTCCTTCCAGTCTGGCTATTATGAACATAGCTGCTATGAATTGGGGTGCATGTGCCCCTTCTTTTCACTACATCTGTATCTTTAGGGTAAATACCCTAATTGCTGGGTCATAGGGTAGCTCTATTTTTAACATCTTGAGGAATCGCCATACTGTTTTCCAATTCTTCAATGGCAATTGTTACCATTGAAATTACTAGGTAATTACTAGGTAATTGTTGCCAGATATCCTACAGCAGGAGTAGGATGTATCCCCTGATTAAACCCTGCCTCTGCTCCCTGGGAGTAGTTCCCCACTTCATACACTATGACTTTGGGCTCTGTTCTATAGGATATCCATCTGTTTTCCATACCCTTATTGACTCTCCTTGGCCAGTTGTGAAAATTATATTGGGAAATATGCCTTTGAATAAACTTTCAATATATTTTTAAATTTTTTTTCTATTTATTTATTTATTTATTTATTTGGATGTAGTGTTCCATGACTCACTGTTGCGTATAACACCCAGTGCTCCATTCAATACGTACCCTCTTTAATACCCATCACCAGGCTAACCCATCCCCCCACCCCCCTCCGCTCTAGAACCCTCAGTTTGTTTCTCAGAGTCCATAGTCTCTCATGGTTCGTCTCCCACTCTGATTTCCCCTCCTTCATTTTCCCCTTCCTACTATATTCTTTTTTCTTTAACATATAATGTATTATTTGTTTCAGAGTTACAGGTCTGTGATTCATCAGTCTTACACAATTCATAGGGCTCACCATAGCACATACCCTCCCCAATATCTATCACCCCATCCCTCCAACACCTATCACTCCAGCAACCCTCAGTTTGTTTCCTGAGATTAAGAATTCCTCATATCAGTGAGATCATATGATACATGTCTTTCTCTGATTGACTTATTTTGCTTAACATAATACCCTCTAGTTCACAAGAACCATATGATCCTCTCAATAGATGCAGAAACATCATTTGACAAAGTACAGCATCCTTTCTTGATCAAAACTCTTCAGAGTGTAGGGATAGAGGGTACATACCTCAATATCATAAAAGCCATCTATGAAAAACCCACAGCGAATATCATTCTCAATGGGGAAAAACTGAGAGCTTTCCCCCTAAGGTTGGGAACACGGCAGGGATGTCCACTATCACCACTGCTATCCAACATAGTACCAGAAGTCCTAGCCACAGCAATCAGACAACAAAAAGAAATAAAAGGCATCTGAATCAGCAAAAAATAAGTCAAACTCTCACTCTTCGCAGATGATATGATACCTTATGTGGAAAACCCGAAAGACTCCACCCCAAAACTGCTAGGACTCATACAGGAATTCAGTAAAGTGGCAGGATATAAAATCAATGCACAGAAATCAGTGGCATTCCTATACACCAACAACAAGGCAGAAGAAAGAGAAATTAAGGAGTCGATCCCATTTACAATTGCACCCAAACCATACGATACCTAGGAATAAATCTAACCGAAGAGGCAAAGAATCTGTACTCAGAAAATAAAATACTCATGAAAGAAATTGAGGAAGACCCAAAGAAATGGAAAAACATTCCATGCTCATGGATTGGAAGAACAAATATTGTGAAGATGTCAATGCTGCCTAGAGCAATCTACACACTTAATGCAATCCCTATCAAAATACAATCAACTTTTTTCAAGGAAATGGAACAAATAATCCTAAAATTTGTATGGAACCAGAAAAGACTTTCAATGTGTTTTTATTAGTAGAATTCTAGGAGGGATTATATTAATGAGGGTTCTCTAGAGAAGCAGAACAATAGGAGATTATATGTAATAATAAATGGTATATATGTATGTGAATGAGATTAGCTATTAATAAATAGGAGGTAACTGTAAAAAATATGGAGTATTATTCATTTATATGTAATATATGTCACAAATATTTTCTTCCCAGTTTGTTTTATATCTTTTGGTTTGCTTATAGCTTTTGTTTTCCATATGAATTTTTGGTTGTCTAACTTGTAAATATTTTTTATTATTGCATCTGAATTTTGATACATAGTTAGAAAGCATTTACCTAAACCCAAGTAATATAGAAGTGCTTTGTGGGGAGAAAATTGATCGATAACTCTTGCTGAATTTTATATTGAATTATTTTAAGTTTTCTATGTTGAATGGAGTCAATTTTTGCTAAAGCATATTTTCCCAGGAAATTATCTATTTCATCTCTATAGTAGAACATACTTCTTAGATTTTTACAAATAATTCTCTTATGCTTTTATTATTCTGCTTTTTTCTTTTTTCTCTTGAAAATTTACTTCTCCCTTCTCAATCCAGTACAAGCCCTATTAATTCACTTATTGACTGCATTGAAAGTTCAGCTTTTCAAATTATAACACAGCTAAACTTCTCTGTGTGACATTAACATCACCACCATTCTCAATGGTTCTTTTATACAAAATAGAATAGCAGGATATATGTAAAGGAAGGATGTGGACAGTAACCAAAAAGACAGTAAGGGAAGATTGACAAATATTCCAGATATTGTAGTTGAGATAAATGGATTGTAAAAATAACCACAATAAGGAGAAAGATGGGCAACATGGATGAAAGAAGGATGGCATCTAAAAGAGTACTGGAAATATAATTAATTTGACCATCGATATTGAATGGGGGATGAGAGAAATTACTTAAAGCACTTGGCACATCCCCAAGTGTACTGCACAGAGGCCGAACTTTGGAACAAAGAGGCCACTCACATAGCTAATACTCAATGTTAGGTTAAGAGATTTCAGAATTCTCTAGAATTTTTAGCATATTTTCTCCATTATGTGAAGATGATATTCTTATAGAAGCCTGCCCTGTCAAATGATCAGAGCCCACTGCCTCAAGAATAACCATTGTTGGGGCACCTGGGTGGCTCAGTCAGTTAAGCATCTGCCTTCAGCTCAGGTCATGATCTCAGGGTCCTGGGATCCAGCTCTGTATCAGGCTCTCTGCTCAGTGGGGAGTCTGCTTCTCCCTCTCCCTGTGCCTTTCCTCCTGCTTGTGTTCTCTCTCTGTCTCTCTCTCTCTCAAATGAATAAATAAAATCTTTTAAAAAAAAGTGTCCTGCCTTGTTTCATAAGATTTAAAGATTCTTTTGATGGCAGGGCAGAACATAATGACACTTGAATGTCTAGAAGGAAGAACTCTGTAGTATAGCTCCAAATAAAAAGGCTTACAGACAGGGCCACGCAGGGTTTGCCTCTGGAAAGGGTAACAGCAAGCTGTTATGCAACAAGCAGAGTGATGCTACTTAGCTCTCTCAGGCTCCCTGGGGATTGGATAATTTGAATAACTTTGGTGTACCCTGGGGTACAGGAGTACATTGTCTGGTGCTTGGTCCCTGGGCTGATACTTAAAGTTCCCATGGATGAAAACCCAATAAGGGAAGTGATTGGCATGTGGATTTAATGAGCTGCTCAAAAAGGGGAAGTGACCTGACCTTCAGTCAGGGCATCAAAACTAGGCCAAAAAAAGAACGAACAAGCAAAGAAAGCAACCAACCCCAAACTAAACTTTATTATAGTCTGATGTGGAAATGTTGGGGTTTGGAACTGATGGACAAGAAAGAATTCTTGAGACGTCATTGGTGCAAAAGGGTGGTTTTATTAAAACACAGGGACAGGACCTGTGGACAAAAGAGCTTGCACTGGGGTTGTGAGGGATAGTATAAGTCTCTAAGGAATTTTGGAAACAAGGTTTCCAGGATCTTGAGTGGACTAGCTATTCTTAGGAAAAGGTCATTTTTTATTTTCTAATAACACCCTCAGATGTATATCAGTGGGTCATATGCTTGGGAGATGATTGCTAATACATATCTTGGGGGATAGAGATAAAGGGAGTTTCCAAAGGAATTTCTTTTTCTTTTTTTACTTTTTCTTTGTTTTTAAATATTTTATTTATTTATTAAAGAGGTCACAAAGGGAGAGGGAGAGAGAGAAGTAGACTTCCCCGCTGAGCAGAGAGGCTGATGCAGGGCTTGATCCCAAGACCTTGGGATTATGACCTGAGCTGAAGGCAGATGCTTAACCAACAGACCCACCCAGGCCCCCTCCAAAGGAATCTCTATATGTTAAAGTAGACTCACAGAACCCTGAAGATGGGAATAATATTAAGCTAAGATTGTCTTTTGCCTTATGTTCCACAAATAAGTGAAACCACATGATAATTGACTTTTTCTACTTGTCTTATTTCACTTAGCATAATCTCCTCCAGGTCCATCCATGTTGATGCAAAAGTTAGGTATTCATCCTTTCTGATGGCTGAGTAGCATGGAGGACATTAGGAGAAGGAAGGGAAAAATGAAGGGTGGAAAATCAGAGGGGGAGACGAACCATGAGAGACTATGGACTCCGAGAAACAAACTAAGGGGAGGGGGGTTGGCGGGAATGGATTAACCCAGTGATGGGTATTAAGGGGGGCATGTATTGCATGGAGCACTGGGTGTTATATGCAAACAATGAATCATGGAACACTACATCAAAAACTAATGATGTAATGTATGGTGACTAACATAACATAATAATAAAAAAAAATTGCCTTTCACCTTTAGCGAAGTTTCAACATCGAGGCAGTTGCATTCCTAGAGGAAAGTCACACTATCTGTTTCAAGGACTTGCCAAAGGGCTGTAGGCAGAAAGGGAATTTTTTTTTCTTTGCTTTGTTTCCCACATCATAGTCCTTAACAGGAATCTTAGCACTTGTTGCCTTAGTTGACCCCCAAAGAAGAACCATATCTCCCTTCAACCACTGTGCTAAAAGAAAGCTTCACTTCTCTAAACTTGTGTCTAAACATGGGAATAAAGTTAGACTGATTAAATGTTCAGACAGTTGAGATCAGAATAAACTTTTATGTATTTCCTCTCATAAAAGATCCAATCCTAATCTTGGCTCCTTGCAAACCCCCATCTTTACTAGTCAATAAACCTGATAAATGTTAATTTGAATAAGGCTTAAATTATTACATTGCATTTTTCTATTTTTAAAATATGTCATGTGGTGTCTCCCAGATTGGATGTGTCATGTGGTGTCTCCCAGATCTGGGGTGATGATAAGGTGGAAGCGTGGGAGTTGAAAGGATTCACCTGAGGCAGAACAAAGGAGATAGAAGTTTACTGAATCCACAAAAAAGCCGTGGACAGAACAGCAGAGGAAACACTATCTGCAAGGATAGTGGGTGGGGAATGTTAAAAGGGGGAAGATGAGGAGGTATGACAAACTATGGAATTTTCCCTTGTTTGGTACCTGTGCCTGGCTGTAAGTAGCCCATTGGTTAGCTAGGGCTTATGGATATTTTAAGGTAGGTCACCTAATGGGCCTGTTGTATTCAGCCAGGTGGTGGTCACTATGGGCCCTTTTTACATTCCACTGCTCAAGTCTGTTGCCTAAAGCAGCCTCTACATGTCACTCCTATTATTTTCCATGAATTTCACCTATTTCCAAGTAAGTCATCATAGTGAATTTTTTGTATACCTTATCTATCCTTACAAGTATTTTTTGCCTTTAAGTCCTTCATTATATTTATACTAGAATTCTCCAATGCTACCCTAAGAGATTTTAGTTTGTTTTTGTTGTTACAATTATTTTCCCACTTGAATTCCGCCCCCCAAAAAAGGCTGAAATGTATTGTACTGTTCTTCATCCCTATAGTGAAGAGTATTTGCTACCTTCTTCCACAAAAATGACTATATATTAGGATTGTTAATTTTTCTTGAAATTTTCTTATAAGATAAATTTATAAAATTATATTTCATCAAGAATTTACTTAGTTGAAGGAGAAAAATAAAGTTGGAAGATTGATACTACCCATCATTAAGCTTACTATAAAGCTACAATCAATAATCAAGATGATTATAGTATTGGTAAAAGAGTAGACAAATCATTAGAACAGAATAGAGAGCTGAGAAATAGACCATGTATATACAGTCAACTGATCTTTGACAGAGAAGCAAAGACAATACAATGGAGAAAATATGGTCTTTTCAACAAATGATTTTGGAACAACTGAGCACTCACGTGTAAAAAGCTGAATCTACAGACCTTGTACCCTTCACATAAATTAACTACAAACATATCACAGACCTAATTGTCAAATACTAAACTATAAAACTAGAAGATGATATAGAAGAAAACCTAGATGCCTTGGGTATGATGATAACTTTTTTAGATACAACACCAATAGCATGCTCCATTGAAGAAATAATCTATAAATTGGACTTTGTTAAAATTCATAAAAAATGTCTGCTCTGTAAAAGACAATGTCAGAAAAATAAGAAGACAAGCCACAGACTGGGAGAAAATATTTGTAAAATACACATCTAATGAAGGACTGTTATCCAAAACATACAGAACTCTTAAAATTCAACATTAAGCCCCAATGTTTATAGCAGCATGTCCACAATAACTAAACTATGGAAAGAGCCCAGATGTCCCTCAACAGATGAATGGATAAAGAAGATGTGGTATATATATATAGTAGAATATTACTCAGCCATCAAAAAATGAAATCTTGCCATTTGCAATGATGTGGATGGACCTAGGGGGTATTATGGTAAGCAAAATAAGTCAATCAGATAAATATAATTATCACATGATTTCACTCATACGTGAATTTAGGAAACAAAACAGAGGAGCATAGAGGAAAAGAAGGAAAAATAAAACAAGATGTAATCAGAGAGGGAGACAAACCATAAGAGATTCTTAACCATAGGAAACAAACTGAGGGCTGCTGAAGGGGATGGGGGTGTGGGGATGGAGGAACAGGATGATGGGAATTAAGGAGGGCACGTGATGTAATCAGCACTGGGTGTTACATACAACTGGGGAATCACTGAACTCTACCTCTGAAACTAATAATTCACTATATGTTAATTAATTGAATTTAAATTTAAAAAAAGAAAATAAACACTCTGATTAAAAAATGGGGTAAAGATCTTAAGTGACACCTCACCAAAGAAGGTATACAGAGGGCATATAAGCATATGAAAAGATGCCCTGCCCCAAAATTCATCAGGTAAATGAAAATTAGAACAATAAGATAACACTACACAATTCTTAGAATGGCCAAAATCGAGAACACTGACAGCACCAAATGCTGGCAAGGATGTAGAGCAAGAACTCTCATACATTGTTGGTTGGAATGCAAAATGGTATAGACACTTGGCACTCCAGAAGTGAAGTAATGATGCTTTTTATTATTTATTTTTGTGTATTTATTTATAATCTTATTTATTTATTTTAGTTTAAATGATTTGTCTTCAAATGATATATTAAATGATTTATTGATCTAGAATTCTTCTTCATATTTTTAGACTATTCTTCTCACTATTCCTCAAAACCCAGTGTATTAAGAAAAGTAAGATTTGGTAGCTCCACACCAGGACTGGTTCCTTTGCAGCCATTTTCTATCCAATAAAACAGCTGATTGGAGATAGGAGCCAACCAGGGCTGCACTGGAGATGGATGGAGACCGTGCTACAACACGTGCTTCTCAACCACACTTTTCTGCTGACTATGTTGGAGGAAGTCAGTATGTTATCCCACCTCATGATGATACTGAGGACAGCTTGAATGATCATGAATACAGAAATGGTTCAAAAGAAAGTTTCAGAGAAGAAGATATAGATCTTCCATTTACAAATGTAGAAAAGATAATGAAAAATGCCATACCTGAAATGGAAAGACTGCAAAAGATGCCAAAGAATATGTTCAAGAATGTGTGAGTTCATCAGCTTTTTAACATCTAAAGCAAGTGAAAGATGCTGCCAAGAGAAATGGAAGACAATCAATGGAGAAGATATTCTCTCTGCCATGTCTACCTCAGGTTTCCACAGTTATGTAGAATCTCTAAAATTATTCCTTCAGAAATTCAGAGAGGCTATGAAAGGAGAGAAAGGGATTGGGGGAATAGTCACAGCTACAGATGGACTAAGTGAAGAACTTACAGAGGAGGCATTTACCAACCAGTTAACCAGTTACCAGCTGGTTTAATTAACTGCAGATGGTCAACCAACAAAATGTATGGTTTATACAACAGCATATCAAAAGATTTCTGGTGTTCAGCAAATTCAGTTTTTATGATCTGAAGAAGTGGTGGAATGGGGAGTGTTAAAGAAGTAAAAAAGTCTCTAGGATTACAGAACAGGGACATTAGAAGGAACTGACTGGTGAAAAGATGTCTCTTTGTATATTAAGTAGCTGGAATGTAACTTCCTGAGGCTTGACTAATTGGGGTGTTAATTCCTACTTGAGAATCCTTTTCATGAATGATTTTAAAGAAAAATTTGGATTTTAAACATATTAAAATATTTTTGCTTTGTATGAGAGTTTGTTGCTCAGTATGATTCCTGTATGCATTGTATTTTGCTATTTATTACTCTCAGAGACTTGTAGAGAGTTTCTTATTTTCACATTGAATCATATTACTTTTTCAATTCAAGTAAACTGCTGAGTTAATTTTCATGATGTTTGTTCTTAACCATCTGAGCCACCCAGGTGCCCCTCATGATGTTTGTTCTTTTAATAAAATGTAAGGGTAGAGTTCATTTTGAAAAAAAAAAATAAAAAATAAGACTGTCCCAAAAATCAAAGTCAAATGATGAGAATGTAACTGAGCTTTTGAACAGCAGCTTTATGTTCACAAATGAATCTATCTGCTCAACAACTTCTAATCAATTTCTAATCAATAACTGATCAACCTTACTTCTATATCTATAATTTATATATTTTTATTTGTATAGCAAGATTTTATTCCTTTTATTTTGCTTCTCTTTTAACCATTATGTTGTAATCTAGTACTTCTGTGTGCTGGAGGTAGAAAGGAGACAATGATGTTTGTGGAAATGCTGAAAAAGTGTTCTGGTGCGGAGATTTTGGTAATTAATTTTTGTATATTTTTATCTTCTTTCTGTTTATTTGAGTGTTTGATTTTCTTTTAGAAAAAGCTGAGTAGGGCGCCTGGGTGGCTCAGTTGGTTAAGCGACTGCCTTCTGCTCAGGTCATGATCCTGGAGTCCCAGGATCGAGTCCCGCATCGGGCTCCCTGCTTGGCAGGGAGTCTGCTTCTCCCTCTGACCCTCCTCCCTCTCATGCTCTCTGTCTCTCATTCTCTCTCTCTCAAATAAATAAATAAAATTTTTAAAAAAAAAGAAAAAGCTGAGTTACTAAGTTAATTAGCATTGGAACAAAATTTAGAGTCAATTCCCAATAAATGAAATGTATAGTAACAATTAATCACTTGATTTACTTCATATGTTTATTTATGCATAAAAAATATTTATGCATAAAAAATCCATGGCTATCTTCAAATCAACTTTTCCAATTCTTTCATATTTATTTATGCCTTGTTTTTAGAAAAATAAAATATCTATCTCAAAGTGTACTTGACATGTAATGATGAAATACAAACAGTATAGCATACCAAATAGTTCATAGTAAAACTTAACTAAGCTCACTATAGATTTTTTTTTTCAAACAAAGTATTCTAAAATAATCATCTGAATTCATTAACTACTACATTTTCAGAAAAATAATTCAATATTGAATATTTTCAGAATTCAAGGCAAAAAGGAATGCTCTTATTAGTGGCTCCCAAAGAAACTTTTTTTTTTTTTTAACTACTTTGTTAACTAGAGAGCACAGGGAGGGGTAGAGGGAGAGGGGCAAGCAGATTTCCTGCTGAGCTAGGAGCCCAACTCTGGGCTCTGCCCCAGGACCCTGAGAACATGACCTGAGCTGAAACCAAGAGCTTGATGCTTAACCAACTGAGCCATCCAGGTGCCTCAAAGTTATTATTATTACTATTATTAGTTTTAAATATTTTATTTATTTATTTGTCAGAGAAAGAGCACAAACAGGGGGAATGTCAGGCAGAGGGAGAAGCAGGCTCCCCGCTGAACAAGGAGCCCGAGGCCAGACTCAATCCCAGGACCCTGGGATCATGACCTGAGCTGAAGGCAGAGTCTTAACCAACTGAGCCACCCAGGCATCCCTGCCCCAAAATTGTTTTTCAACTTAAATTTAGGAGGAGAGTATGGAGCAGAAATGTAATTGAGTTGGAATAAGGAGAAAGTATAGACAACTGTGGCTGACTCAAGGTATTTGTGGAGAATGGGGAAAGTACAGCTGCTTGAACATAGTTAAATGGTGCATCTAGTGGAGCATATGTTTTCTTTGGTATTAAAGAAATTGAGTATATTTAACATATATTGAAGGAGCATATTTTAAGAAGACAATGGTCTATATAAAAGAATAAATAGTCAACAGAATGGTAGAATGGTCTGCCACTATGCCTTTATTAACCAATAAACCATCTTAGCGTATTGCTTTCTATTATGTGTTTAATCTATTCTATCTTTACTTAGTCTTTGCACCTATATATTTTGAAAATAATCAAGGCTTGTGGGGAATATTTATGCAAGTTGTAGGCAATAACAAAATTTTCAGGATCAACTGTAATTATTTAAGAAACATTATTTATACCATAAAAATGAGTATTTGACTGTGGTTAATAGACATTAAAACAAAGTACATGTTTAGGTAAGTCCATTTAAGTTATCTCATTAAAAGTGATACGTGAGCAATATTTGAAAATATTTTTTTAAATATTTTGTGATCTACTTGTATTCTCCCAACTAGTTTTTCTCATAGTTCCATATTCAATTTGTATTTTATTTTTTATTTTATTTTATTTTTTTAAAGATTTTATTTATTTATTTCACAGAGAGAGACACATTGAGAGAGGAGCACAGGCAGGGGGAGTGAAGGGGGGAGAGGCAGGCTTCCCGCTGAGCGGGGAGCCCGATGCAGGGCTCGATCCCAGGACCCTGGGACCATGACCTGAGCCGAAGGCAGACGCTTAACGACTGAGTCACCCAGGCGCCCCTCAATTTGTATTTTAAAGGAAAATTAATCTGTATGGTTCTGAATTCTTTAAATTTACCTCATCACAGTGCTCTGCATGAGCTATTTTCTATCTGTAAATGTTCTAAACCTCTTAAAAGCCCTTTATTCTATGTTGCACAAAACTATTTTATCTACAGTTTAAGTCAAGGCTGAAAGGACTCAAATTTATTTGAAAATGAAAAACTTATTGAGTTAGAATGAGTTGGAAACACTTCCTATTAAAATGAATTTGAATATGTCTGAAAATTGTTATACCAGAAAACAATTTGTGAATTTTAACTTATTCTGAACTTTTCCCCCAAATATTTAAAATGATATGATTGTTAACTAGAAGTATGTATATTTCTTTGAAAGTACAAGTATTTTCTCTCCTCAGTCCAAATATGGATGTTTCTGAATTATAATAATTGAGGTCACTTTTGACCATCCATTGGACTGCTCAGAATAAATAGCATTAGGTCCATAGGCTCAATACAATTGCATTTTGCTTTATTTTCCTAAATTTATGAATGCAACATCCACATTACCTACTACCACTTGTATATGTTCTTCAGAAATATTCCTCTTCTCAAGCTCCATCTACTGCTTTCATTGTTTTAGGTCTTATCATAGGCAATGTTATATTGTTAATTCTACATCTTACACATTTGTTTTCTTCCAAATATAAGTTAACTCAGTACAGATTTTTCCTTTACATCTTTGTGTCCCACAAATGATAAAGACCATAGTCTGAGAATAGAATTTGTACAATAACTATATCACTAACTTCCCATGTTCTATTTCTTTTTTTTTTTTTTTTAAGATTTTATTTATTTCTTTGAGATAGAGAGAGAGAGAGAACACAAGCAGGGGGAGCGGGAGAGGGAGAAGCAAGCTTCCTGCCGAGCAGAGAGCCCAATGCGGGGCTCAATCCCAGGACCCTGGGATCATGACCTGAGCCAAAGGCAGACGCTTAATTGACTGAGCCACCCAGGCACCCCCTGTGCCCTATTTCTAGCTAAATATTGAGCTTTGGATCTGAGCATGATAGTTTTAATTACTTGTGATCTATTAGTTATTAGTGCTTCTTATTTGAGTAAAGGTTTCCTTTTCCTGAGATATAGTATGAACCTGAGTGAAAAGGGGGGTTGACACAACAATGCTATATTTGCATATGTGGACATTGTAGTAACAAATTTTAATTTGGCTCAAGGAACATGGACAAAGTTTTAAATATAACTATTTTTCATCATTGTTTCATGCCTCTCACTCATTTTCTTCCCAGTCCTCAATGATGCATAATGTGCAAGATGGTATGTGCGTTGCTGTTACACACACAAACACACACTCATATAGTAGTAAAAAGCCATTTTCTAGAACTTCATTGGCTTCATTAGTTCAAAGTATTGACAATAGTATCAGCAATAGTTTCTATAGAAATGGTATACAAAACTTTGATATATGTATCAATTCTGTTGCTATTAGTCAATAGCTTATTATAGCCACATGTCAAAGGCAGCAAGGATATCAGTCAGCTCACATCAGTGTCATTTACTTGAAAAGGCAAGGAGATTAAGTATTACCATTTTAGGGAGAAATATCAGTACTGTCTATATCAGACAGTAAAAAACTCGGTATGGATTCCATAATTTATTTGCAGCAATATTGGTTTCAGCAACACAGCTGCTGCTTTGGTAACTGCAGTGACAGAAAGTGCCACCACATAATGATACATATGGATAAAGTGGCTGATACCATAAAATATCTAAAAGAACTATTTTTCAGAGGAAAAGGTAATATCCTCTACTTCATAATGACTTGAAAGAGGATGGAACTTTCAAAGAGTGAGAAAAGGACTTCAAAATGTTTGTGATTCTTTTCAGGCTCTATTTTTATCTCGAAAATGTTGAAGACTAGGAAATATAGAATCATTTTAGTTCTGTTCAGGAAGCATTAAGGGGGAAAAAAAAAGGCACAATTTACTAACAGTCTTCTGGGTGTAAGAGACGTGGAGATTAAGTAGATTTATTCCCTGCTCCTCCAGTGGGATTGACAGTTGCTTAGAGATTTTTTAGTATAATGTTGCATGTATTAGAATACAAATGTTTCTAGTCTTTGTGAAACTGATACATATCTGAGCTTTTAAAGATGAGTAAAAGGTACAAAGCCCAAGAAGGCTACCTAATCAAAGAGTGAAAATGAGAAGAGCTAACATTTATTTAGTGCTTTCTTGTAGTTGAAGCCCTTCTAAGCACTTTACATGGATCATTTATTAAATCCCCAAAACAACTCTGTGAGGGGATCCTATTATCATACAGTTTTACAGATAGGGAAAAAGAAGCTAAGAATAGTCACATAACTTGCACAACATCACGGAGTTAATGGAAGAAGGGATGGAATGAAAACCCAGGCAGCCTGACCCCAGAGCCCACACTCAGCATTTTTTCCTAATCAGGTCCTGGAGAACAAAGTAAATTCACCTTACAGGTATTCGGATTACTTCAGGCAATCATTTAAACATGTTTTAAAGTAGGGACAACACAGTAAGATAGATAATTCACATCTTATAGTTTTGTGCTGGGAAATTTTGAGATGGCTTAGGACTAAAGGCTGGGACATCATTTAGGGATAATTGCATATGAAATATGTCAGGATCTGATTTATGATAGAGCAGTGAATGGAAAAGGGGGTGGATTTGAGATATGGGAATTAAAATTTCCAAGAGTCAATGTTTTATCAGGTGCAGAAAGTAGGTAAAGATGAAAGATGATTGTGTCGATGATGTTAAAGTTAACTGAGAGGAAATGCAAGCATAACAAGTCTGGAGTGTGATTTGAAAGATGGGACAGAAGAAGATGCTTTGAGTAAGTAGAGATTGAAATGTCAAGTGAACATTTATAGGATGTGCACAATAAACAGTTCAATGTTTAAGTCTGAAGCAGAGGGAGAGAAAAGAGTTTGTGAGTTAGATTTCAATTGCCTTTAGTATAATTTAATGAATATTCCTGAACAAGTAGTATATTCTGTCAAAGTAAAATAGATAGATGGAAAGACGGGTAGGAAATCATCCCCGTTCTCAAGGATCTAAACATCTATGAAGACTCATCAGTATGTAGGTGGAACATGAATTACATTACCCTAAGATAACATTAGATTGAAAGGACAAATGGGCCTAGCACAGAATGAAGTGTAAACAATAAGGAGATTGATTAAAATAGTAAAATGATTAAAAGGAAAACCTAGAAAATATAATGTCTGGATGTAATGGTAGTGAAATTTCAATAAAGGAGAGCTCAACAGTGACCTGCACTGCACGATGTCAATATGCAGCGTGCTTTTTAATACTTCTCTCTTTGTTGTTCCTCATTAGCAATATTTATCTGCAGTCTTAGAATTACTCTATTTGCTCAACAATACACTGGAAATAGGCACCCAAAAATCGCATTGTTCCTCCAGCTCCTTCAGCTGGCTGTGTTCGTATTCTGCCGCTTACAATGGAAAGAAAGCAGACAAATGTAGCCAACACCAAATTCTAGCTTGTGGGAAGAGTATGACTCCAAAATACAGTGTTTCTCAAAAATCACATCAAGAAATGCAATCATATCTCAGTTGTGGTTTAATTTCTTAGTGTCAAAATAATTTAGAAAAAAAAAACATGTGAGGCAATATTTTGTTTAAAAATGTAATCTTGAGTAAAACGGTGTCTACCTAGTTGTAACTTTTATATTTACTGTAGCACTTTTAAGCAGGAAGAATTACAGAATATATGAACAGAAAGAAAATACATATTTTAAGTTTTTTTCACATATGGAGTTATCAGACATTTATAGAATTGAAACCTGAAAAGAGTGTGAGGTAACAAAAAGTGAACAAAAATCAGATACCAAGACATACATAGTCCACAAATATGCCACTTATAATCTATACTGAGAAAAATTTCAACAATATGTTATTTGGCGTTTGTTTACCTGTTTCCAACATGGTAAAATTACAGATATTTTCTGATATACATTCTGTTACTTAAACAAAAGTAAAGGGGGTGAAATATATAGTAAGTAACACAAGATAATCTGGTTCCTTATGTTCAATCTTGCATCTTTCTTAAGGATTTATATTGAATTTGGGGTGAAAAATGTATCAGAGGCAAGAAATAAACATGAACAAAAATTTGTTCTTCACAAAAACATCTGCTAGATTTTCAACTGGCTGAAACTTGATCTTATAAAATAAGCTAATTTCTCTTTAAGCACATTTTTTTTTTTTAAGATTTATTTATTTATTTGAGAGAGCGAGAAAGCACATGGGGGGGGAGGGTTAGAGGGAGAAGCAGGCTCCTCGCCTAGCAGGGAGCCCGGTGCGGGACTCGATCCAGGGACTCCAGGATCATGACCTGAGCCGAAGGCAGTCGCTCAACCAACTGAGCCACCCAGGTGCCCTAAGCACATTTCTTGATAGTGTGTAACACTATTAATTTTTTTTGTAATTAATGATAGTACTTATTCACAAGTAATATAAAATAGATGATAAAATTTCAATTATGAAGTGCAGCTTCCAGAATGGTTTCTGGAACATCTTCTACAGCTCCTTTTTGTCTTTGCAATAGTAAAGAAGCTGACAATTTCAAACAAGTTAACTAATATACAGAATAAGTAGTAAGTGTCCAATGTTTACTCTCCAGAATGTAGTCAAGAGCCTTGAAGCAAGCTCCTTCCCACCTTCTTCTCCAGAATTAAGCCAGTGAGCAGTCAACCTCAGTCCTGAAAGGGCCACATGCTTAAGCTCACACAGTTTCAGGGCAGTTTCTCAAATGTCTCCTCAAAAGTCACTTTACTTTAGTTGTGGTTATAGCAAGCTTATTGTCTGATTTTTCTGCCCTCAATAAGTTAGATACAAGAAATTGGAAAGTGTCAGGGAAGAAGTCATGAGACTCAGACTCATGGATGATACCAAGAAGTGACAACTGGTCAACTAGTAGCCAGGGAGGAAACATAAGGACTACATAAAACAAGTCCAAATACTCAGAAATCAAATGGGGATAAATAGTCCTATTAACCTCAATAGCCTTTGGGAGAATTACTACTTTAGAGCAAAATAATTTTGATAATGTGACCATAAATTTTTAAGAACAAATAAAATTTTGCTTCAGGATATTCTTTCTAACATGCAGGATAAAGTTAAATATATTTACCAAGTTTTTTATTCAAAATATTTAGATAACAAAGTAATCTGAATACTTCTCTTATATAGAATATGTTTTCCCTCTATGAGTTTAGGATAAATGAAGTAGTTTGGTTCAATGGTTACTTAACTCACTTTAGTTCTGATGAAAATTCAGATACTAATTTTTATGTATTTTACATAGTTCTTTTTTTTCTCCTTCTTTATTTCAAGAGAAGATTTCCTTTACAACAAATGTATTATCTTCTGGTTCTTATTTTTTAGCTCTGTCCTCACACAATCCATTTAAGAAAGCCTCTCAATTCCTAAAACTATTAATTATATATTTCATAATATTTAAAATGAAATAGTTTGGAAAAATGTATGCAACTATGCTTTTCTGATTGCTTTTAACTGCAAGAAAAATAAATCTTGAAATGTGTGGTTCTCACAGAAAGTAAGTATAACTATAGATAACTCTACAAAATAACTTTTTTCAGGCATTTGTACTTTCATCTGTGTCTCTATCTTCATGTTTACTATTCTATGTCACTTTTAAATCCTCATCGAGTGCACTTTATATGCATGAAACTATTTAAGCCCTGTCACAAACCTAAGATGGGCATTATTGTTTAGATGCTTTTCAAATGACTTTCCCATTGTCATTTTAGACATTAAGTGGTATAGCTCAGTTAACCTGAATGCAGACTGAAACACTGCCCATGACTAATGAATTCAAATGTGTGACACCATCTAGCCTTCACCAGACAAAGACATGGAGGCAAGAGACAGCTGTAGCTGGGGCTAAAGCATTCTACAACCTGTCAAGTGAAGATGAAAGTTTGTTGGGGGCTCTGAGGACAGATAAAATGAACAAAGATACACAGGTCCTGCATGGTTTAGCTCAAAGAGGAGATTGTTTTCCTTAGTGGCTAGTCCCAATTTGCACATCAACCTTTGAAGCATCTTGGATGCAGAGGGAAGAACTGCATTGAGGGGCTAAAGGGTGAAGATAGATTTCCTATGAGTCCTTTCAAGTGGCTGACCATCAAGTCTTGAAGAACATGACACTAATTATAACAGCATCCACAATCTCCTGTCTGATCCTTACTGAACTGTGTTCCCAGTTAGAGAATCAAAATATCTTTCACAAGAATATAAGTTGCATGCTGAAGCTGTCCTATTCATTGTTATGTCTCATACTCCATGTATGGTTCCTACTACATAGAAAGTATTTATTAAATATTAGTTGAGCTAATGGAAGGGCAGAAATGTACCACTATTGCAAACTACCATACTCCCAGAAAGAATGTGAATATGGGACATCTTGACTTTTTGGACATATTGACTAATCCTTCATCATAACAGCCCCACCTATGGGTCACTCACCCTTGATTGAGATAATTAAGAGCCAGCAGGGGATGATACAGTGTATTTTCCTACCTTTAGTGTATATGGTCTTCCCCTCTTCTGTAGACAATAAATAAACATCAGGGAATACATGCCAACTATGCCTATTAATTTTTATATGTTGATAAACAATTTATATTTGGTAGATAGTAATTTACCATATAATTGTGTTTATGAACATTTATTTAATTTTTTGAAGTAATTCTTAAAATTTATAAAATATGTAATATTAATACCACATATATCTAGTCTTGATGAGGCAGATAGTATTCATAAAATGTCTTATGTTTTCAAGTTTGCCAGAGAAAATTACTTATGACAGAATTGGCTTATATTTTTCAAGTTTTGCATCTATTCAGAGACAGTCATATGCTTCTCTAACAAGAGATATTCTAAAGTTAATTTTAACTCTGTCCCCAATGAAATGAATCAATAAACTCATTAATAACCTACATTGGTTAAATATTAAATTATTCTTGATCAGAAAAGTGCATTTTAAGCCAGGTACACTTAGGTTTGAATAATTATAATAAATAAAATTGAAATGTGGGTCCACTATTAATATCCTTCTAGAAATGACTAAGAGTCCTTAGTTTGAACTAATTTATTGATAAGGATAATTAATTTTTAAAGGGAACTATAAACATCCCAATAAAAAACCATTCTGCAGATGGTACACAGAGCAGCTCCACATTCTGTTCTTTGAAACATGTTCTTTCACAGTGACTATTTGGAAGAAATGTTATCTGAGACATGATGAGAGGGTTAAGAAAGTCAATATTTGGAATGAGGTGAGTTTTCTCCAAATATTGAACAATCTTTATATGGGAAAGGAAAAACTCATTCATTTTTTTTATCCAGAGAGCAGATTATAATGAGTGTTGAAAATCTGTATATGTTGTATATCTATGCAGGATGTAGTGAATCAAAATTTATTCCATCCATATGTACAGAAGTCCAAAAGATGAGAAATTAACACAAAAATGGTTGTGTTGTGGAACTCTCCTGTGAGAGCAAAAATATAATTTAAATGTACTGTATAGAAAAAATTACTATCCAAAAAATGTAGAAGTCTCCATCAAAAGAAACAATAGACAACAACAACAACAAAAACAGGTAAACTGTGCTTACAATAAAAAAGAACACATATTAAGAGGAAAAAAAAGCACCACTGTGATGAAAAATTATAGATATAACAAAATAAAAAACTTCACCTCCCCCAAAATAAAAAGACAAAGAGCACACTGAAAATAGCATAAATATATATAGCTTAAAATTATAAAAGTTTTCCCCTAAGAATGAAATGAAATAGCATTTTATTTTTTTTAATTTTTTAAATTTCTTTTACTTTTAAAGATTTTTATTTATTTATTTGACAGAGACAGACATAGCAAGAGAGGGAACACAATTGAGGGAGAGGGAGAAGCAGGCTTCCTATCGAGCAGAGAGCCCGATGTGGGGCTCAATCCCAGGACCCCGGGATCATGACCTGAGCCGAAGGCAGATGCTTAATGACTGAGCCACCCAGGTGCCCCTGAAATAGCATTTTTAAAGAACAGATCATTTTGATAAAGAACTAAATAAAATATCTAGAAATGAAAGCAAAATTTATAGACAGTTCCCTGAATCAAATCTCTTTCTGTTCAAAATAACTAAAGTGGCATTTTTTTTTTAACTTAGTGGTATTTGTTTTTTGCAGTTGAAATTTTTCTGATATATCAAGGATTCACTCTTCCAGAAACTTTTTAACAAGTCTTTTTGTTAGGAATACTCATATATTAATGTTGCCATTGATAAAAATATCTTCCTGGGAATGGAGACTCTAGAAGAGAACTGTTATTTGATTGATGTATTAATATAAAATGTAAAGATGACTAAATCATACCTTTTTAACAAGTTTAATACATTGTTATAGTTATATTCTTAAGTAAGCTGCTATAATTCCATACATTAGAATTACGGCACACATATCAAACTATCGGTTGACAGATTAGAAAACATACTCTCAATATAGAAGCAATTCAATATGGATTAATAGTACCAAAACCTGTTATCATGTTAGGGTCGTTGCTGCTCAAATACCTCCTGTCTTTTATATTTACTCATAGTACTCCTTTCAGCAAGTAGTAAATTTTAAATAGTCAGATATTATTATTATTATTATTATTATTATTATTATTATTATTTTAATTTGGTATATCGTGAAGGATTTCCTGGCTAACTGTATTTTCACAAATAAAGAAACTGTGGTTTAACAGTTTAAGTTAAATTATGTCAGCCTGTCCAAGTGACTAATTTAGGAACCAGCCAACACATACCAGAAATGCATGATACTGGAATTCAGATTTTGTCTTTCTCCTGCCTATGTCACATAATCTAAAATAACAACCAGGATGGAATGAAGTTGGGCAAAATAGAATGAAGAGTGATGAGGAAATGAGGAACATAAATATCAATTGTAACAAGACTGTAAAATTTAGTGCTCCCCTCCCCCCCAGGAAAAGTAATCATTTGTTTCTCATAATTATGTGTCAGTTGGGCATTCTTCACCTTAGCTGACCAGGCTGGGACTGGCCTGTATGGGCTGACTCACAGATGTGGGTTCTCAGGTGAAAAGAGATGGGCTAACTGGGAGGTCTGAAACCACTTTCCAGGTCTCACATTGTTCAGGCATTCTGCCTTGACTACTTCATATGACACAAGAAGACATTCCATCAGCAAGAGAGAAAATGTGCCAATATATAATTGTTTTACATTTCTCTGCATTCCTTATGTTTGCTGATATCCTATTAAATAAGCATTCATATGGTCAAGCCCAGAATCAAGTTGGAAGGGGATTACCTAAGGGTATGTATATGTATATAGAAAGAGGTGTTGCATAAAGCATATGTTTGAATATTTCTATAGGTAGATTTCTAGAAGAAAAATAAAAGTTAGTGCATATATTGTAATTTTTGACATTGACCAATAAGATCACCATACTAAAATTAATTGCTCCAGTTAAATGCTTACCAAACAACTCTATCATTTCATTTTGCTTTCCCATATATTTATTCTTAATTTGAGATGACTCACTGACCAGAAATCTCAAAATTTGCATTTATAATTCCTATGTGTGTATGCATATGTATTTAATACTGATATATAATCCATAATCTTCTTTTTTTTTTTTATGTAGCATGCATTTTCCTCAACATAAATCTCTTTAAATGCTTGAAGTCTTATAGCAGCAAATTCATGAGCATGCTTTCTTTTTTACAATCTCTTCCAGACCTCTTTTCATAAACTTAAAAAAAAATAACTGGAAAGGGGAAATAAAAGAATAAAGTGAATAAAGGAGAGAATAAAGCTAATTGAAATCTAAGTTTGTTACAGTGTCTGTTTAAACATTTCATATTGAATGAACTAATTCTTTCTAATTAAATTAAATAAACACTGGTTACCTGTAATAGGTGCACAACATTATTTTAGGACTCTAGTGAATAAAAGTTAGGAAAAGGTTGCTTGACATAAACTAATTTACCATCTAGTAAGAGAAATGAGACACATTTACAAATAAGCATAAAAGAAGAAAGAATATAATCACTAACTGATTTAAGAAAGAATAAGTTAAGACTTCTTATGAGGGGCGCCTGGGTGGCTCAGTTGTTAAGCGTCTGCCTTCGGCTCAGGTCATGATCACAGGGTCCTGGGATGGAGCCCCGCATCGGGCTCCCTGCTCAGCGGGAAGCCTGCTTCTCCCTCTCCCACTCCCTCTGCTTGTGTTCCTGCTCTTGCTATCTCTCTCTCTGTCAAATAAATAAATAAAATCTTTATAAAAAAAAAAAAAAGACTTCTTATGATACTGTATTTAAATTGTATTTAGTCTGCTCTAACTGCTATAATACCATGAACTGGATGGCCCAAAACAGGCATTTCTTTTCTGTAGTTCTGAAACCTGGGGGATCCACAACCAAAGTGCTAGTTTCTTCCATACCTGGTAAGAATTCTTTTCCTGGTTTACAGAGGAGCATCTTCTTGCTGTATCCTCACATGGTAAAGAGTGAGATTGTCTTTCTCCTGTATCTTATTTTAAGGTACTAATTCCATCAGTGGGGCTCCACCCACGTGATCTAATTAATTTCTGAAAGCCCTGCCTCCAAATATCATATTAGAAATTATAGATTCAACATATGAATTTTATGGGGGACATTACAGCCAATAGCACCATCCTTCAGACACATATAGAAGTTTGACAAGTGGAGATAAAGGGGAAAATCAGTGAAAGTAGGGTCCAGACAGTATAAATTGTCAGCAACAATATTCTATGTGCTGGCCCCACCTACCTCTCAAAATTATGAACCATGGGACATTTACCTATAGTTTGATAACATGAATAGAGTGAAATCTTAAATCCACTTCAGAGAAGAACTTTTGCCTAAAAACTTTTAAAAAAAATATTTTATTTATTTATTTGAGAGAGAGTGAGAATGCGAGCGGGGGGAAGAGCAGAGGGGGAGGGGGAGGAAAAGAATCTCAAGCAGACTCCACACTGAGCACAGAGCCTGATGTGGGGCTTGATTTCACAACCCTTAGATCATGACCTGAGCCAAAACCAAGAGTCTGACGCTTAACTGACTGAGCCACCCGGGTGCCCCTGAAAACTTTTTATATGGTATAATATATTATACATCAAATAGAATTTTACATACAGATGAAATCTGTATTTCCTAAATAATTTCTTATACAAATAGACAGCATTTGAAAACACTCAACAGTTTAGGGGAAAAAAAAGGCAGAGAAACATGTCAAATATCTGACTGAAATCTTCTTTTGCTCTAGAAAAGAATTGACTTTTAGAAACAATAATGTCACAAATGATAAAATCAATAAGAACATTCTGGAGTTAATAGAAACTTCAGTGATTAGTATTTGCAAATATCATTCTTACCTTAGTTCAATTCAAACATAGAGTTATTGTTAGAGGCTGAACTTCATACTCATCACCTATGATTCTAGTGAATAGGAGGTGATAGAAAGTCAGTTTCAGAAAAGGCTGTGGAATAATACCCAATTAGATTGCATTGAAGATGGTATAACATATCATTAGAGCCAAAACTCATTTCTGAATATTGACCACCTCTTGCCAGACGTAATGGAAAAATGTTCCACACATATTAACTACTGATCTGAGAAGTAATTTTTAATGGGATCACGGCAAAAAGCGGTTTAGCATAAAAAGGGTAATATTTTCTGCTTCCAACTAGACTCAAAGAGAACATAATAATTTTATATATTTTATATATACATATGCAGTATTATATATGAATAATTATAGATAGAATCTACAACACACAAAGTAAAATAGGAAAATAATAAAATAGATTTTAAAATATAGAAAATGTAAAAAAATACATTTATTTTTTTTTGTTTTTTTATTTTTTTTAATATGTTATATTAATCACCATACATTACATCATTAGTTTTTGATGTAGTGTTCCATGATTCATTGTTTGAGTATAACACCCAGTGTTCCATGCAGAACATGCCCTCTTTAATACCCATCACCAGGCTAACCCATCCCCCACTCCCTCCCTTCTAGAATCCTCAGTTTGTTTCTCAGAGTCCATAGTCTCTCATGGTTCGTCTCCCTCTCCGATTTCCCCCCCTTCATTTTTCCCTTCCTACTATCTTTTTTTTTAACATATGTATTATTTGTTTCAGAGGTACAGGTCTGTGATTCATCAGTCTTACACAATTCACATTGCTCACCATAGCACATGCCCTCCCCAATGTCTATCACCCAGCCACCCCATTCCTCACACCCCCACCACTCCAGCAACCCTCAGTTTGTTTCCTGAGATTAAGAATTCCTCATATCAGTGAGGTCATATGATACATGTCTTTCTCTGTTAGACTTATATCATTCTTAAAGCATCAATCCAACAAGATCTAACAATTGTAATTATCTATGCCCCCAACATGGGAGGAGCCATCTATATAAGCCAACTGTTAACCAAAATAAAGAGTCATATTGATAACAATACATTAATTGTAGGAGACTTCAATACTTCACTCTCAGCAATAGACACATCATCTAAGCAGAAATTCAACAAAGAAACAAGAGGTTTGAATGATATTGGACCAGATGGACCTCATAGATATATACAGAACATTCCACCCTAAAACAACAGAATACTCATTCTTCTCGAGTGCACATGGAACTTTCTCCAGAATCGACCACATACTGGGTCACAAATCAAGTCTCAACTGATACCAAAAGATTGAGATTGTTCCCTGCATATTCTCAGACCATAATGCTTTAAAACTAAACTCTATCACAAGGAAAAATTTGGCAGAAATTCAAACACTTGGAAGCTAAAGACCACTCTGCTCAAAACTGTTTGGGTCAACCAGGAAATCAAAGAAGAACTTAAACAATTCATGGAAACCAATGAGAATGAAAACATATCGGTCCAAAACCTATGGGATACTGCAAAGGCAGTCCTAAGGGCTATCTAAGCTATCTAATACATAGCTATTTAAGCCTCACTCAAAAAAATAGAAAAATTCTAAATTCACCAACTAACTTTACACCTTAAAGAACTAGAGAAAAAGCAACAAATGATGCCTAAGCCATGCATTAGAAGAGAAATAATTAAGAGCAGAGATCAATGAATTATAAACCAAAAACACAGTAGATTCGATCAATGAAACTAGAAGCTTGTTCTCTGAAAGAATTAATATGATCAATAAACCACTGGCCAGACTTATCCAAAAAAAAAAGAGAAAGGACCCAAGTTAATAAAATTCTGAATGAAAGGGGAGAGAACTCGACTAACACCAAGGAAATAGAAACAATTATTAGAAATTATTATCAACAACTCTATGTCAATGAATTAAACAACCTGGAAGAAATGGATGCCTTTCAAGAAACCTATAAACTACCAAGACTGAAACAGGAAGAATTTGACAATCTGAATAGGCCAATAACCAGTATGAGATTGAAGCAGTGATCAAAAACCTCCCAAAAAACAAGAGTCCAGGGCCTGATGGATTCCTTGGGGAATTCTACTAAACATTCAAAGAAGAAATAATACCTATTTCTTTGAGCTGTTTCAAAAAATAAAAACAGAAGGAAATCTTCCAGACTCATTCTATGAGGTCAGCATTACCTTAATCCCCAAATCTGGCAAATACCCCATCAAAAAGGAGAATTTTAGACCAATATCCCTAATGAATATGGATTCCAAAATTCTCAACAAAATCCTAGCTAATAAGATTGAACAATACATTAAAAAGTTCATCCACCACAACCAAGTGGGATTTATCCCTGGGATGCAAGGGGTGGTTCAACATTCGCAAATCAAATAATGTGATAGAGCACATTAATAAGAGGAGAGAGAATAACCATATGGTCCTCTAGATTGATACAGAAAAAGCATTTAACAAAATACAGCATTGGTTTCTGATTAAAACTCTTCAGAGTATAGGGATAGAGGGAACATTCCTCAAGTTCATAAAATCCATCTATGAAAAACCCACAGCGAATATCATCCTCAATGGGGAAAATCCCTTAAGATCAGGAGCACATCAAGGATGCCCACTCTCACTACTATTGTTCAACGTAGTCCAGAAGTTCTAGCAACAGCAATCAGACAACAAAAAGAAATGAAATGTATTCAAATTGGCAAAGAAGAAGTCAAATTCTCTCTCTTCGCAGATGACATGATAGTTTATGTGGAAAATCCAAAAGACTCCACCCCCAAATTACTAGAACTCATACAGCTATTCAGTAATGTGGCAGGATACAAAATTAATGCACAGAAATCAGTTGCTTTCTTCTACACTAACAACGCAACTGTAGAAAGAGAAATTAGAGAAACGATTCCATTTACAATAGTACCAAAAACCATAAGATACCTCAGAATAAACCTAACCAAAGAGGTAAAGGATCTATACTCTAGGAACTACAGAACACTCATGAAAGAAATTGAAGAAGACACAAAGAGTTGGAAAAACATTCCATGCTCATGGATCAGAAGAATAAACATTATTAAAATGTCCATGCTACCCAGAGCAATCTATACCTTCAACGCCATCCCGATCAAAATTCCAATGACATTTTTCAATGTGCTGGAACAAACTACCCTAAAATTTGTATGGAATCAGAAAAGACCCCAAATTGCCAAGGAAATGTTGAAAAAGAAAAACAAAGTTGGGGGCATCACATTGCCCTATTTCAAGCTATATTTCAAAGCAGTGATCACGAAGACAGCATGATACTGGCACAAAAACAGACATATAGTCCAACGGAACAGAATAGAGAGCCCAGATATGGACCCTCAACTCTATGGTCAAATAATCTTCGACAAAGCAGGAAAAAATATGCAATGTAAAAAAGACAGTCTCTTCAATAAATGATGCTTGGAAAATTGGACAGCTATATACAGAAGAATGGAACTTGACCGTTCTCTAACACCATACACAAAGATAAACTCAAAATGGATGGAAGACCTCAATGTGAGACAGGAATCCATCAAAATCCTAGGGAACATAGGCAGTAACCTCTTAGACATTGGCCACAGCAACTTCTTTCAAGATACATCTCCAAAGGCAAGTGAAATAAAGGGAAAATGAACTTTGGGGACTTCATAAAGATAAAAACCTTCTGCACAACAAGGGAAACAGTCAACAAAACAAAGGGGTAACCGACAGAATATCCATATATACAATGGAATATTTCTCAGCCATCAGAAAAGATGAATACCCAACTTTTACATCAAAATGGATGGGTCTAGAGGAGATTATGCTAAGTGAAATAAGTCAAGCAGAGAAAGTCAATTATCATATGGTTTCACTTATTTATGGAACTTAAGGAATAGTATGGAGGGCATTAGGAGAAGGAAGGGGAATTCAGAGGGGGAGATGAACCATGACAGACTATGGACTCTGAGAAACAAACTGAGGGTTTAAGAGGGGATGGGGGTGAGGGGATGGGTTAGGGCAGTGATGGGTATTAAAGAGGGCATGTACTGCATGGAGCACTGGGTGTTATTTGCAAACAATGAATCGTGGAACACTACATCAAAAACTAATGATGCATTGTATGGTGACTAACATAACATTAAAATAAAATAAAATAAAATAATAAAATAAAATAAAATAATAAAATACTAGCAAACCAATTCTAGCAATATATAAAACAGATTATGCACCATGACCAAGAGGGAATTATGTCTAGAATTGTAGTTCGTTTAAGATTTGAAAATCAATTAATGAAATACACCATAATCAATAGAATAAAGGGGATAAAACCACATGATCATCTCAATAAATGTAGGAAAAAAGTATCTGAAAAAAGCAGCATGTCCTTATCATAAAGATAGTCAAAAAAACTAGGTGTGGAAAATAAATTCACCTAATAAAGGACATTCGTGAATATCCTCCAGTTAATATCACATTTTATGGTGAAGGACTGAGTGCTTTTCCCTTATTAACTGTCTACCATATAAATTTTGTGATTATCGGTTTATTAAAGTTTTGTTTTATATTAAGATTCCTTGGCAGTATTATTTTTTCTTTATAATTTCTCAAAATATATTCCAAATTTATTGGCACAAAGGTTTCCTTTATTTATCTGAGAGAGAGAGAGCATGTGTGAGTGGGGGGAGTGACAGAAGGAGAGGGAGAGAGAATCCTCAAGCAGACTCCCCAGTGAGTACTAAGTCCTTTTAGGGGCTTAATCCCAGGACCCTGAAATCAGACCTGGGACAAAATCCAGAGTTGGACACTTAACAAACTGAGCCACCCAGGTGTCCCAACATCTTTAAAATCTCTAATATAACTGAATGTATTAGAGAATATAATATATATCATATAAATTTAACATTTTTGAGTTGCTTTATCATCTATTAAGTAATGACTTCTGTAGATGTGTTTACCTTTAAATTCCTTTTTATCTTTTTGAGAGCAGAGTACAATATAAACTCATCATTCAAAGAACTTGTTAGTATTGCACAAACTTATCTGTACCATGCAAGTTTTCTAAGCACTCTATATTTTTATCTCTTCACTTAGATTCTGATAGATATGTGCCAAAAGGTATGCATAATTTTATTCAGTGCTTTATAAAGAAAATGTAGGTTCAACTCTCTATTATTATTTTATTATAATCTATTTTTCCTTTTAATAGTTGAATTAAAATCTTTAAAATTATTATTGTTATTAACATTGATATAAAATTATTTTTGTATTTCTTGTTCCTGACTTCTAGGTAATCCCCTCTCACTGTCTTCTCACTATATTAGAAAATGTGATTTTAGGAGCCCCTGGGTGGCTCAGTTGGTTAAGTGTCTGTCTCCAGCTGAGGTCGTGATCCTCGTGTCCTGGGATCGAGCCCGTGTCTGGCTCCCTGCTCAGGGGCAAGCCTGCTTCTCCCTCTGCTTGTCACTCTCCCTGCTTGCGCTTTTTCTCTCTCTCTCTGACAAATAAATAAATAAAATCTTAAAAAAAAAATGTGCTTTTAGTACTGACCATGGTCACTCAACGCAAGATCAAAGCAAAACAAATGCACTTTTACACGCAAATCCATTTATCATCTCCTTCCACCCAGTGTATCTCTCCTTTAAGAAATAAGACTAAAAAATTTTGGTGATTTTTAATTAAACAATGATTTTCTGTTCAGTTTTGTATGTCCCAAGACTGAACAGCAGAAGTATCTGCTTTGTACCATATCTATTTTTTCCTCCTCTCTTTATATTGGTTCCCTCTTTGCTTTCCTTCCATCTCAGTACCATAGTAAAGAAATGATGTTAGAAGATGACTCAAGTTGTCACATTTTCCCTCATGCTCATCATACATTTCTAGTTGGGGTGACCGCTAGTGGTAAAGTAAGGCTGATGCAATTGCTCAGGAGATATGAAAGGGAGAATTGCCCTCACCTAAAATGTATCTCTGGTGCCACTAAGGCTCTGAGTATATACACAAAATCCCAAACGATAATTACAAATGGTATCAACCAGCAAGACAAGCCTATTGACTTCCAGGTGCTAATCTGGCCTTATTTTGCACACAAAGAGACATGTTTAAATAAAATGAACAATTTTGTTAATCTGCATTTTTTCATCAATAGTTTCATTTTTTTTTTTTTATCAGTTTTTCATCAGTCAGTGCTTGGCTACCCAAAACCATTTTCTCTCTGTTTATTTTTTTAACAGAATATCACAAAATATATTACATTTAACAATACCTTTTGAAACACCTGGCAATCATGACTTATTGTGCATCTCAGTCCCTGGACCAAAGGCAACTTATTGGTAGAGGATTGTTGGACCCTTTTGGTCAAGGAGAACGGAACTAATCTAGGGAACAGAGGTGCACTGCATTTTGAGTATTTTAAAAAGTGATAAAGTGATATAGTTTATAGATATACAGAAAGACCTACTGAATGCTATGCTTTCCTGATTCTCTTAATATTTTTAAGTATTTCTTTTTTTTAGTTTTAAAGTTTTTATTTTTTTATTTGACAGAGAGATAGAGCACAAGTGGAGAGAATGGCAGAGGAGAGGGAGAAGCCTGGTCCCCACTGAGCAGGGAGCCCTATGCGAGGGCTCGATCCCAGGACTCTGGGATCATGACCTGAGCCAAAGGCAGACGCTTAACCATCTGAGCCACCCAGGTGCCCCAAATAAGTATTTCTGTTATAGATTGTAAACACTGTTGTTAGTGCTGATAGTGTGTAGGAGATCAGACTGAGGAGCTTGTGGTTGATGATAGGACATTTAGGATTAATATCAGTATCATAGTAAAAATATTATGTTGGATGAGAAAGAAAGAGTACAACTGCAGGGTTATTATAATGTTTTGACCATGAAAATATGACTGAAAACTTTACCAATGAAACTGCTCTGGGAGTTTCAATTTTAACACTCTTAAAATAAAATTCCACTTTCCCCCTTACTTTTCCAAACTGTTCTTCAGCTTTCATATACATTCAACATTATTAAAAATGATTGGAGATATTTGATCTTAAAACATTTGTTTTCTATGAAAAGGGACAAGTGGATGCAAATATCAAAGCCATTGATTTCTCATCTATCCTCAGATGAAATTTTGATATTATCCTGACAAATTTTATGATGCATTGAATACTATATTGAATACTACATGGCTTTAGCAAAATTATCCAACTTTACTTTTTCATGAAAATAACCACATACTTACATATTTTTCCACTTTGTCCTACTTATGCCAAAAAGAATGGGATTTAGAAAGAGAATTGAAGATACAGAAAAAATGTGGGAAATGATTTCATAAGCTGCCTTAGCACAGTTACAGAAGTGTAATTGGTAGACATTATAAAATGTCAGCTTTTATCTATAGTAAATATAATTTACACAGCAGAAAAGAGTGATTAGAGTCAGATCACTGAGAGGCTAATGAAAAGAGCCATCGGCACAGATGCGGATTGTTCATTTTGCAAGAGATCAGAGAAATGACAAGTGTTGAAGGTGTTTTTATATGCACCGAAACTCATTGCAGACATGCTCCATCATGCCCTGGGATACAGAGCAATCTAATCATTTTATATTAAATAATTCAAATTCTATGGCCTGTGTTTGACTCACATTTTGAAAGGTATTGAATTGAATCATTCATTGCTTGGAAGTTAAAGTATGTTTCATAAATTGGGCTTGTAAGAAACATTAACAGAAGAGGGCCTTAACAAAACAGAACAGAATAAAGGGATGGGGCTTGGAAGGGACAATAAACCGGAGACCAAATTGCAAAACTAAATTGCGACAACAAAATAAATAGATCTGATATGCTATTGGAAATAACAGTCTACATATTTGTTTTGTAAATGATGTCCTCTAATAACTATTAAAGGAGTTACTTGAAAAGTTTCATGGTTTTTTTTTTGTTTTTTTTTTTGTTTTGTACTCCAGTTAATGAGATTGTAGAACTTAAAACATTGCCTAAGGAAGAGAGGATGAAAAAGAAAATTATGCTTCTTTAGCATCTTTTGGTAAATGAGTACTATTGCTAATCAAATAAAGTTGAATCACAAGGGAAATCAGAGGGAAGCAGAACTGAGAAAACTCTTAGAAGGACATTTAAAGGAAACTAAGATCACACGAAAGAGATAAGCTTAACAATAACAATTTCTGTTAAATATATATTTATCTATTTTACTATCCTATTTTTCTAGGTAGTAAAGAAATCAGTTGGGGTGGTCTACTCATATTATTTAAAATTTCACTAAAATATTTAATTAATATCTTGGGGTAAATTTAGGCAACAAATGTAGAGAAGTATTTTGAATCATGAGATTTTAAACATTAACCTATAGTAATTCAAGACAGCATGTTTTCTTAAGATAAAAACATGTTCATTATTCTTGGCTAGAACTCTTTTGTTATTTTTTTATTGTGAAAGTAAAACATAATTTTAATTGTTATTCTCAGAAGAGATTAAACCAATAATTCAAGAAATTACAACATGATGATTTAGATCATTATGGTAAATAATCAACCAAAAATATAGTAGCAGCACCAACAACATCAAAGTAGTTAAAAAGCAAGAGTGAAAGTAAAACAAAAAAAAAAAAAAGAGGGAAAGAGAGAGAGAGAAATTCAATTTGCTTAACAGTAAACCAGAATTAATGACTGCATTTATCTAAGAAAGAAAATGGAAGATTAAAAGGTATAATAAATATTACTCATTATGAATATATCTGGAAGTATTCAAAAGAAAAATAAAATGGCAAAGAAGAAAATAAAAACTGTACTAAAATTTGCATGAGAGATACAAAATAAAAAAGTCCACAGAATAGTTTAGAGAAATGTTAACCCTTTTACCATAGGTAATTTATTTATTACACCTAGACCTGAATATTCACATCAGTAAAAAAAAAAAAAATAAAAATAACTTACTTACTTTTTAATTTATACAGGCTAAATTTCACTTATGGCCCACAGTTCTGTGAATATTGATATATATAAAAAGTCATGTACCCATAACAACAAAATTCCCTCATGCCACTCCTCTCCATTCATAACTACTTATATGCCTCTTCCAGAATTCCAGATAAGTGGAAACATATATGTTGCCTCTGGTTTCTTCTACTTAGTAAAATTCATTTGAGAGGACTTCATGATGTTGTGCGTATCAATATTATTGCCATAGGATTTTTGTCTTAAACCATTTATTGGACAAAGTGTATTTGGACTGTTTCCAGATTTTGATGATTATTCATTAAAATGCCACATTCCTGTACAGGCTTTGTATAAAGACAAGTTTATATTTCCTTAAGATAAGTAACTCAGAGTGAGATTTGTGGGTAATATAAGCATATGATTAATTTTATAAGAACTTAAAACAGTTTTAAAAATGGATGTGCTCAGCATAATACCCTCCAGTTCCAACCATGTCGTTGCAAATGGCAAGATTTCATTCCTTTTGATGGCTGCATAGTATTCCATTGTATATACATATAGATAGGTAGGTAGATAGATAGATAGATAGATAGATAGATAGATAGATAGATAGATGATAGATAGATAGATAGATAGATAGATAGATAGATAGATAGATAGATGATAGATTGCTTCTTCTTTATCCATTCATCTGTTGCTAGGCATCTTGGCTCTTTCCATAGTTTGGCTATCGTGGACATTGCTGCTATAAACATCGGGGTGCACGTACCCCTTCGGATCACTTCATTTTTATCTTTGGGGTAACAAATAATACATTATAGGTTAAAAAAGAAGAAGATAGCAGGAAGGGAAGAATAAGGGGGGGAATCGGAGGGGGAGATGAACGATGAGAGTCTATGGACTCTGAGAAACAAACTTAGGGTTCTAGAGGGGAGGGGTGGGGGGATGGGTTAGCCTGGTGATGGGTATTAAAGAGGGCACATATTGAATGGAGCACTGGGTGTTATATGCAAACAATGAATCATGGAACACTACATCAAAAACTAATGATGTAGGGGCACCTGGGTGGCTCAGTCATTAAGTGTCTGCCTTCAGCTCAGGTCATGATCTCAGGGTCCTGGGATCGAGTCCCACATCGGGCTCCCTGCTCAGCGGGGAGCCTGCTTCTCCCTCTCCCACTCGCCCTGCTTGTGTTCCTGCTCTCTCGCTCTCTCTCTCTCTGTCAAATAAATAAATAAAATCTTAAAAAAAAAAAACAACAACTAATGATGTAATGTATGGTGATTAACATAACATAATAAAAAAATGGAATATTAAAAAAAAATGGATGTGCTATGGCACATTCCCGCCAGCAAGGTATGAGTACAGCTATTCTGCCTCCTGAAAGCAGTTGGTATCACCACGTTCTTTGTTTTTATAGAATTTTTTTTTAATTTATTCATTTGAGACAGAGAGATACAGAGAGAGAGAGAGTAGGAGCAGTGGGGAGAGGCAGAGGGAGAGGGAGAAGCAGACTCCCCGCCAAGCAGGGAGCCCAATGCGGGGCTCGATCCCAGGACCCTGGGATCATGACCTGAGCCGAAGGCAGACGCTTAATGACTGAGCCACCCAGGCGCCCCACCACGTTCTTTGTTTTTTCTTTTTTAATTGTAGCCATTTTAGTAGGTATGTATAGGGTAAGGATATATGTCATTTGGGTTTCAGTTTGTACATTCTGATGACGAAGGATGCTGAATATCTGTTCATTTGCTTATTTGGCATCTGTATATCTTCTTTGGTGAATTGTGTGTTCAAATTTTTGGATACATAGTATCATTTAGTTTTTCTTTTAGTTGAATATATATATATATATATATATATATATATATTCACAAATCCACAGAGATTACATTTAAGTCATTTTTATTTATTTTATATGTAAGGTGTGATGTAAAAAGTTAATATTTTAAAATATGAATATGCAAATGTCTGTTTTGTGGAAAAGAATGCACAATTGTGTCAAAAATCATTTGACTACATTTGCATGGCTATATTTCTGGGCTTTCTCTTCCATTGTGTTGATCTTTGTTCTATCTATTCCCAAATTTACATACTTTTTTTACCACTGTTACTTTATGGTAAGTCTGGAAATCTGGTCCTCCAACTTTTTTCTTCCTTTTTGAAATTGTTTTTGACTATTCTACTTTATTTGACTTTGATATACATTTTAAATAAGTTGTCATTTTCTGCATAGAAATCCTGCTGAGACTTTGGGGTTAAGTTAAATCTGTAGTTCAACTATGGGAAAACTGACCCTGTTTTTTGAAAAGTTTAAGATTTTTTTTTATTATGTTAGTCACCATACAGTACATCATTAGTTTTTGATGTAGTGTTCCATGATTCATCATTTGCGTATAACACCCAGTGCTCTATGCAGAACGTGCCCTCTTTAATACCCATCAGAGAACTGACCTTATAACAATACACGTATTACCCACTTTCCGAAGTTCACATTATGCCATTTCACTTTTAGTAAACCCTATATTAATATCTGTTTTCACTAACTAAAGAAATATGAAGATTTTTCCTTTTATGAAAAAAAAAGGCAAAAAGCAAAAATAGACGCAGTATGCACCTGAGCAGTGAGAGTGACCCCACCCAGTTCCTTCCCTGGGAATTATACACAGCATCTCAGCACCAAGCCACCATAGCTTTGAACGGTCTCTATGAGCACCCATACTTGATCTTAATTTATTTTGTGCATCCATTAGCAAGATATGTCCTAAGGTATCAGAAAAGCCTTAAAAAGGTAATTTTGGGGTCTGGGAATACTAAAAAAAATGTTTCCAAATAAATTAATGGTACTTGTTTTTTTGCTTTATGCCATTCAGCTTACAAAAGTTTTCAAAAGAATGCTCTACTTTCAGATGGTGGGAGAAACCTTTATTGAGTCTGACAATCCAGGAACATGGTATAGCCACTCTGTTTATTAAGGTCTTTTATTTATGTCATCAATGTTTTATAGTTTTTATCATATAGATAATGCACATATTTTGTTACAAAGTACACAAGTAGCTTTTCTTTGTAATATGACTGGTTCTTTTTAAAATTTTGAACTCTATTTTTCATTACTATTAAACAGAACTATAGTCTGTCTATATACGTATAGATTATATATATATATATATATATATATATGCTGCATTGTAAGATCTTGCTAAATTATTAAGTCTAGAAGATTTTTTCTAGATTTTTTTGGATTTTCTATGCAATTATATCCTCTGCAAATAAAAAAAAACATGTTTATCTTTAAATCTGTATGACTTTTGCTTCTTTTCTTGCCCTTATTACACTATCTAAGACTTCCATATGATGTCTAATAGGAGTGATGAGACGTATATCCTTTTCTTGTTCCGAGGGGATCAATTAGTCATTCACAGTCAAGTATAATGTATAGCCTCCTCCATTATCAATATCCCCCACCAGTGCAGTCAGTACATTTGTTACAACAATGAAACTACATTGACTGGTCATAATCATACAAAGCCCTTAATTTATACTGTGGCTTACTCTTGGTGTGTAATTCTATGTTTTTTTTTTTTTAAGATTTTTTTTTTTTTAATTAATTTATTTGACAGAGAGAGACATAGCGAGAGCAGGAACACAAGCAGGGGGAGTGGGAGAGGGAGAAGCAGGCTTCCTGCTGAGCAGGGAGCCTGATGTGGGACTTGATCCCAGGACCCTGGGATCATGACCTGAGCCGAAGGCAGACGCTTAACGACTGAGCCACCCAGGCGCCCCATAATTCTATGGTTTTGAGAAATGTATACTGATGTGTGTTTATCATTTTGAATACTTTCACTGCTCAACAATCTTCTGTGTTCTTCTAATTCATTACTCTCCACCACCAACAACCCTTGGAAACCACTGATCTTTATACTGTTTCCATAGTTTTGCCTTTTCCAGAATGCCATATAGTTGGAATCATACAGTATTTAGTTTTCTCAGTCTGGTTTCTTTAATTTTGAATAATGGTCCTGTCTTGCATTTCTGGGATAAAAACCAGTGGATACTGTAGTTTGTCAAATGCTCTTTCTGCATCTATCGAGAGGATCATATGATTCTTATCTTTCCTTTTATTAATGTGGTATATCACATTGATTGACTTGTGAATATTGAACGACCCCTGCAGCCCAATAATAAATCCCACTTGACTGTGGTGAATGGTTCCTTTAATGTAATATTGGATTTGATTGGTTAATATTTTGTTGAGAATTTTTACGTTCATGTTCATCAGGGAAATTAGCCTTTAAATTCTCTTTTTTTAGTGGTCTTTGGTTTTGGAATCAAGGTAATGCCGGCCTCATAGAATGAGTTTGGAAGTTTTCCTTCCATTTTTATTTTTTGGAAAAGTTTCAGAAGAATAGGTATTAACTCTTCTTTAAATGTTATGTACATCCCCCTGGGAAGCCATCTGGCCCTGGACTTTTGTTAGTTGGGAGATTTTTTATTACTAATTCAATTTCTTTGCTGCCTATCAGTCTGTTCAAGTTTTCTATTTCTTCCTATTTCAGTTTTAGTAGTTTGTCTGTTTCTAGGAATTTATCTATTTCTTCCAAGTTGTCCAATTTGTTGGCATATAATTTTTCATAATATTCTCTTATAATCATTTGTATTTCTGTGATGTTGGTTGTGATCTCTCCACACTCATTCATGATTTTATTTATTTGGGTCCTTTCTCTTTTCTTTTTGATAAGTCTGGCTAGGGGGTTATCAATTTTATCAATTCTTTCAAAGTACTAGCTCCTGATTTCATTGATCTGTTTTTTGGTGGTGGTGGTTGTTTGTTTGTTTCTATATCATTTATTTTTGCTCCAATCTTTATTATTTCCCTTCTTCTGCTCACTTTATGCTTCATTTGTTGTTCTTTTTCTAGCTCCTTTAGGTATAAGTATAGGTTGAATATTTGAGATTTTTTCTTGCTTCTTTACGTAGACCTGTATTATATATACTTCCCTTTTATGACTGCTTTTGCTGCATCCCAGAGGTTTTGGACTATTGTGTTTTCATTATCATTTGTTTCCCTGTATTTTTTTTATTTCTTCTTTAATTTCCTGGTTGACCCATTCATTCTATAGTAAGATGTTCTTTAACCTTCCTGTACTTGTGGTCTTTCCAAACTTTTTCTTGTGGTTGACTTCAGGTTTCATAGCATTTTGGTCTGAAAATATGCATGGTGTGGTATCAATCTTTTTCTACTTGTTAAGGTCTGATTTGTGATCCAGTGTGTGATCTCTTCTGGAGAATGTCCCATGTGCACTTGAAAAGAATGTATTTTCCTGCTAATGAGTGAAATGTTCTTTTTTTTTTTTTTTTAAAGATTTATCTATTTATTTATTTATTTGAGAGAGAGAGAATGAGAGACAGAGAGCATGAGAGGGAGGAGGGTCAGAGGGAGAAACAGACTCCCTGCCGAGCAGGGAGCCTGATGCGGGACTCGATCCTGGGACTCCAGGATCATGACCTGAGCCGAAGGCAGTCGCTTAACCAACTGAGCCACCCAGGCGCCCTGAAATGTTCTTAATATATCTGTTAAGTCCATCTGGCCCAGTGTGTCATTCAAAGCCATTATTTCCTTGTTGATTTTCTGCTTAGATGATCTGCCCATTGATGTAAGTGGGGTGTTAAAGTCCCCTAATATTATTGTATTATTATTAATGAGTCCCTTTATGCTTGCTATTAATTGTTTTATATATTTAGGTGCTCCCAAGTGGGGGCATAACTATTTATAATTGTTAGTGTTCTTGTTGGATAGACCCCTTTATTATTATATAGTGCCCTTCTTTATTCTTGTTACAGTCTTTGGTTTAAAATCTAGTTTGTCTGATATAAGTATGGCTACTCTGGCTTTTTTTTTTTTTTTTTTTTACATCTGTTAGCATGATAAATGGTTCTCCATCCCCTCACTTTCAATCTACAGCTGTCTTTAGGTCTAAAATAAATCTCTTGTAGGCAACAGATAGATGTGTCATGTTTTCTTTAATCCATTCTGACACCCTGTGTCTTTTGATTGGAGCATTTAGTCCATTTACATTCAAAGTAATTCTTGATAGATATGAATTTAGTGCCATTGTATTACTTGTGAAGTCGTTGTTTCTGGATAACTGCAATATGTCTTGGTGTTGGCCTGCTTTTGTTGATTGTGATGGGATTTTTCTGTGCTCCTGGATTTGGATGTCTCTTTCCTTCCCCAGATTAGGGAAGTTTTCAGCTATAACTTCCTTGAGTAAACCTTCTGCACCCTTTCCCTCACTTCTTCTGGAACTCCAATGATACAAATGTTACTATGCTTTATAGAGTTGCTGAGTTCTCTAATTCTACATTCATAATCCAATATTTTTCTTTCCCTCTTCTTTTCAGCTTCATTATTTTCCGTAATTTTATCTTCTATATCACTTATTTGTTCCTCTGCTTCTTCTATCCTTGTGCTCATTATATTCAGTCAGTCTCACATCTCAGTTATAGCATTTTTCATTTTGGCCTGACTGGTTTTTAGGTCTTTTATCTCTGTGGTAAGGCTCCCTGGTGTCTTCTATGCTTTTCTCGAACCCATCTAGTATCCTTATGATTGTTGTTTTAAATTCTGGATCAAGCGTACTAGTTATATCTTTAGTTATATCTATTTCAATTAGATCTCTGACTGTGACATTTTCTTATTCTTTCTTTTGGGATGAATTCCTCCATCTTGACCTTTTGTCTAGGTCTCTGTCTTCTGAGTGTTAGGAAAGCCTGTTATGTTTCCTGCTTCTGAGAGTAATGGCTTTATTAAGAAGAGGTCACATACTGTCCAGGGCCTGGCATTTCACAAAGTGTCTCTAGTGTATGCTGTGTGCACTCTTCTGCTGTGTTTTGGCTGCTCTTTCCCTCAGATCAGTCCCCTGCAGAGTTTCTCCTTGCCTATAGTGGGGAGTGTTTGGCCCTTGGCCAGAGTGTGGCGAGTTTTAACTAGGTGTGCTCTGCTCTGCTTGTTAAAAGAGACCTGACACTATTTCCACTGGAGCTAAAGCTCTGCAGAACTCAATGGTCAGTAGATGTGGTGTGTGTGTGTTGGGGGGGGGGGGTTGTGTTCATCTTCTGGGGGAAGGGCCTCCTACCTTGGTTCTCAGGCACGCTTGCCCTAGAAGAGCAGCACTTACGGAGCATGGGGTCAGGGGCGGGGGGTTGTTGTAAGCAGTTTAGGCCACCACTGGTGCTGTGCTACTTACTGAAGTGAGTGTATGCTGAGGGATTGAGGAGGGAAATGGTGCCAGCCCTCTCCCTTGTCCCAGAGAGGGGAATTTGCATCCATTGCTCTCTGGGAATTCCCCCCAGAAAAGCAAACAATCTCCTCTTTTGTGTCCCAGGTGTCCCTCAGATCCCTGCCTTCGCCTTGACTCTGTTCATGCCATTTGACTGTGCTGCAGTGCAGTGTACCTTGGGCTCTATCCCAGGCAAGCAGGCTGAGTTTTAAAACTCTAAACTTAGGGACCTGGTATGGTAAAGACCTGCACTGGTCCTCTGGGGGAGGGTCTTGCCATGCTGGGACTTATGCAGGTTTGTCCCAGAGAGGCAGTTGCACCAAATGGCAAGGGAGTGGGTTTTGGAGTAAAGTGCAGCAAAGAGCCAGTGTCCTGGTTAGCTGCATGCCACAGGTATCTCTGCACCTGTGTTGAGGGGCAGGGAGAAGGTAATGGCATCTGCCGGCTCTTTTCTCCCAGGAGAGGCAATGCCACCTCTCCCAGATGCACTCCAAGAAGGAGGAACTGTCTCTCCCAGTGTGTCCCAGGGATCCTCAGATCACACCGTCTGCCCCCCAGGTTACCTGCCCTCCTTCTGCACAGGAGCACTGCAATGCTTGGCCAACTCCACACTGGTTATGCTGAGAACCTCTAAAACTCCCGTCTTTTGAGCTCCGCTGGTCGTAAAAACTCATAAAAATTAGCCACTCCCATCTTCTCAGTCAATGTCCTCCAGATGTAGCCAAATGTCTCTGGGGATGGATTTATGTCTGGTAAGAACCACTGCTATAAAGTGTTTTTTAAATTATTTTTTAAAAGATTTTATTTATTTATTTGAGAGAGAGAGAGAGCCAGGGGAGGGGCAGAGAAACGGACACCCCACTAAGCAGAGAGCCAGACACAGAACTTGATCCCAGGACCCTGGGATCATGACTTGAGCCAAAGGCAGATGCTTAACTGACTTAACCACCCAAGCAACCTATAAAGTGGTTTAGTCTATATGCAAGATTAAAAGAAAACATTGAAATTATATGATTTAAATTTATATTTAGTAAGTGCACAGTTTCTCAAACTCGATTATTTTTTCTCTGCATGATTACATAGGAATGAATAATTGAAAGGCTCAGGAGATTCTTCAGAGTGCCCTCACAAAAGTCTTTGAGATATAGCGTATGATACAATAGGAGAAAGAAAGCAAGGCAAGCCTCAGGGGACAAAGGGACCTCCATTTGCAGCTCGCCAGGTATCTTTCTTCCTCAGAGAATGTGCTTTGTCTGTGGATTATGAATTCCCAGTGTGAAAAAGAAATCTTGGATTCAGGAACCCTCAGGCAAAAGTTTCTAAGAGGGTCTTTTATACCCAGTGGTCATGTAACCACAGCAAGCTGTGCAACCAGTCAAAGTAGATTTAAGGCATCGATCTTTACTTCTCTAACTAATATAAGCCAGTTGTTCCAGTAAAGTTACTATCTTTAAAGAGCATATTATAAATCCCTAGCTAACCCATCTTGTCCTTACATTAACTAAGTTCCAGTACCGACTTTGAGGCATTTAAGGAATAGGCATAAGGCTACCTCCAGGCAGTTATAGGAATACTCTATTTCACATTTCCCTTCAAAAAATAGGCAAAGAAAAACACTTTCCTCAAATTTTTCTGTCTCTCTGACTGGCTTTAAGCCATCTCTCTACAGCCATAGGTTATGATACAATTCTCCTTTCTTATTGTCTAAATTACCACACTGCCCATTCATTTGTTCTTTGTTTGAAACTTCCAATATTTCAAAACACACTCATTTAAGAGTAGAAACTGATTAGATTTGGCAAACTTACACAGTTGTGCAACTATCAACACGATCCAGTTCTAGAACATTTCCATCCCCCAAAATGTTCTTCATGCCCATATACAGTTGATCCCTATCCCTCTCTTGACACAGACAACAACTGATCTGCTTTCTTTTCACATTGTTTTTGCCTTTCCAAGAATTCCATATATGTAGAATCACATAATATGCTATTTTTTATGCACGACTCCTTTCATTTAGTATGATGTTTTTGAGATGCACCCATGATGTTGCATGTATTGGCTGCTCATTCTTTTCTTCTCTGAGTACTATTCCATTGTATAGATATACTTCACTTTGTATATCTTTTAACCAGTTGATGGATATTTGACTTGTTTCCAGTTTTTCCTTATCATGAATAATGTAACTATGAACATTTGTGTCTTTGTTTGGTCATGTTTTCATTTCCTTCAGTAGATATCTAGGTGTGGGTTTAGTGTTTTAATATAAATGTATGTTTAACTTATTAAGGAACTGTCCAAAAGTTTTCCAGTATTACTATATTAATTTACATCCCCACTAGCAATGTATGATATGAGAATTGCTGTTTTCCCACATCTTTGCTAACATTCAGTATTGTTAGTATTTTAATATTTTAGCCATTGTAGTGGGTATACAGTGATTTTGTTTCAATTTCTCTAATAACGAATGATGTTGAGCATACTTGTTGTTTTCCAGCTTTATTGAGATATGATTGACATACAACATTGTGTGAATTTAAATGTTGATTTCATACACCTATATATTAGAAAACCATTACTACCAAAGTGTTAGCTAACATCTCCGGCACCTCACATATTTACCATTCCTTATTTTATAGAGAGAACATTATGATCTAATCTCTTAGCAATTTATAAGTATATAATAAAGTATTGTTAATTATAATCACCATGCTGTGCATTAGATTCATGTGCTTAGTTGACGTTCTTTGGGAAAGCTTCTATTCAAATTTTTGTACAATTTTTTTATTGGGATATATGTCATTCTAATTGACTTCAGAAATTTTTATATATTCTGTATATAATTCCTTTCTCGGTCCATCTTCAGAAAGTGTTTTCTTCTTGGCTGTGCCTTTTTTTTTTTTTTTTTAAGATTTTATTTATTTGAGAGAGAGAGCATGAGAGACAGAGAGCATGAGAGGGAGGAGGGTCAGAGGGAGAAGCAGACTCCCCGCTGAGCAGGGAGCCCGATGCGGGACTCGATCCCGGGACTCCAGGATCATGACCTGAGCTGAAGGCAGTCGCTTAACCGACTGAGCCACCCAGGCGCCCTGTGCTTTGTTTTTTTAATTTCCTTAATGGTATATTTTGAAAGGCAAATATTTGAAATTTTGATGAAGACAAATTAATCATTTTTATTTTATTGTCATATTGAAGAACTCCTTACCTAATCCAAGATTACAAAGATTTTTCACTAAGGTTTTCTTCTAGAGGCTTTATAGATTAAACCTTTACAATTGTGTAATCCATTTTGAGCTAATTTGTAAAATGATATTAACTAGATAATGAGGTTCTGGTTTTGTTTTATTTTACATATGGGTATCCAATTGCTCAAGTGCTGTTTGTTAAAAAGACCACCCATTCACCATTGAATTACTTTGGTATTATTTAAAATCAATCAACTATATATGTATGTTTATTTCTATATTCTATTCCACACATAGATCTACATGTTTATTATGTTGTTACTACATTAACTTATTTACTGTAGCTTCATAACAAGTTTTGAAATCAGATAGTATAAACCTTCTAACATTGTTCTATTATTCGGAAACTGCTTTTTGTTTTTTGTTTTTGTTTTTGTTTTTGCTTAAACAGTTTATTTTTTTTACTCATGATACATACCCAGTGTTAGTTGACTTTGAGAACTCTTCTGGTTATTGTAGACACTGCTGCCATGCAGTGGTTTCCTTACATATCAGCTTATTCATTAGCTCTATACATACAGATATAAGCATACTGGCACAATTATGATACAATGCTTTATAGCTAACCAAAAAAATTTCAGGATTTATGTAAGAAAAATGAAAATGTATATTCACAGAAAACCCTGTAAATGTAAAAAAAATTAAAAAAAAATGAATGTTCATAACAGCTTTATTCTTTTTTTTTTAAGATTTTATTTATTTATTTGAGAGAGAGAGAGAGAGCACATGAGAAGGGGGAGGGTCAGAGGGAGAAGCAGACCCCCCGCTGAGCAGGGAGCCTGATGCGGGACTCGATCCCAGGACCCTGGGATCATGACCTGAGCCGAAGGCAGTCGCTTAACCAACTGAGCCACCCAGGCGCCCATAACAGCTTTATTCTTAATAGCTAACAAACGATGGTTCAAGAAACTGTGATGCATACATACCAATCATCAATAAAAAGAGACAGGGGCGCCTGGGTGGCTCAGTTGGTTAAGCGACTGCCTTCGGCTCAAGTCATGATCCTGGAGTCCCGGGATCGAGTCCCGCATTGGGCTCTCTGCTCAGCAGGGAGTCTGCTTCTCCCTCTGACCCTCCTCCCTCTCATGCTCTCTGTCTCTCATTCTCTCTGTCTCAAATAAATAAATAAAATCTTTAAAAAAAATAAAATAAAATAAAATAAATAAAAAAAGACAGACTGCTGATACATTAATGATTGAATGGTTTTTAAGGAAATTATTTTGAGTGGGGAAAAATATCTCAAAAGTTTACATACTGTATGAGTCCATTTATATAACATTTATGAAATGACAAAATTACAGAAATAGAGAACATGCTGGTGGTTGCAGGGGACAAAGATGGCCGTGGCTATAAATAGGTCATATGATGGATCATCAGGATGAATCTGCTCTGTGTCTGGACTGTCTTGGTGGTCACATGAATCTACATATGTGATAAAACTACATAGAAATAAATACACGTGTGCGTACACATGAGTGCATATAACACTGTGAAATCTTAATAAGGTCAATGGATTGCTTCAATGTCAATTTCTGATAATGGTAAGATAGAAAAAGAAATGCTAGTTTTGGGGGATATAACTGTGAAAAATTAAACCTGATCCATCTATTTAGGAAGAGTAATATAAAAATAATTAAAAGTTACTGAGTACTTACTAAGAGGCATCACTATTCTTTTATGGCAAGCCTACGAAGTAGGTACTAATATTATCCTTATTTTAAAAATAGATGATCTAAGGCATAGTGAGTAGAAAATCAATTTAAGATAGTTAGTAATGGGGGGCGCCTGGGTGGCTCAGTCATTGGGCGTCTGCCTTCGGCTCAGGTCATGATCCCAGGGTCCTGGGATCGAGTCCCACATCGGGCTCCCTGCTCTGCGGGAAGCCTGTTTCTCCCTCTCCCACTCCCCCTGCTTGTGTTCCTGCTCTTGCTATGTCTCTCTCTGTCAAATAAATAAATAAAATCTTTAAAAAAAAAAAAAAAAGAAGATAGTTAGTAATGGAAGAGCCAATGTTTAAATCTAGACATTGGTACAAGCATTCTTAGCTGCCTCTATCATAGCTTGCCTCTCAATGGTACCTAGTATAAGTCTCACAGAATTTAAAGATAAGCAAAACCAACGTGGGCCAGAGAAGCCCTAAAAATTGTTATGAGCTGCTTATGCAGTTATATTTAAAACAAAATGAGCAGATTGTGAGAACTGCAAGGTTTTAAGTTGAGATACATTATTATTCAAGAATCACATTCAAAATCAGTGAAGTACCTCTAGGATATAAGACAAATATCAAGAGGCAGCAACACCATTGGAAAAATTAAGTTTTCTTCTTGAGCTACCAATATATATTAAGGTAGTTCTTAAAAGTTGAAGAGAGAATGTACTCTAAGTGGGGCAGATAGGGAGAGTTCCTAATTAGTCACATAGGGATGGATGCTGGCAGCCAACATCCTTCACCTGTCAGCTCTCTTAGGGAGAAGCTACTTTCTGTGTGGTTATGGACCTTTCTGGTGCAGCCCAAATCTATTGCCCAATGAATATAATGATAAAAGGATCACAGAAGTGCCAGAATGAGTGAAAACCTGGATTCTCTTGGCTTCAAAGATCCATGTATATCAGTGAAGGCTTATTAAAATTGCATCACATATTTTGGTCTGTCCAAATGCTCCTCCTTTCCTTTTCTTCCACAAGTCCGAAGCACACTCCCTAATGAAATTCTAGCAAATCAGTCTCTGTCATGCCGTCTACTTTCATGAGAAGTTAAACTTCAAGAGTTGTCATTTTTGAAAAACTGTAATTGACAAAGTGCTTACGCTTGGGGGGAATGACATTTTTGTTGAGTATTGAGTTCGTGCTAGTATATTGAGGTAAGTGTCTCATTAGCAATGTTGCTCTGACTCCGCATTTCTTGGACGCACCATCACTAGAGCAAACAGGTCAGTGATTTGGAAGACATCCTTGACTCCCCTCCGTCTTCTCATTGGCAAAAATCCCATCTACACTGTTTTGTAAAATTTCAATTACAAGTTTCTCCTCTCCATCCTTCTGCTATTGCTTGTGTTATTGCCTTGAGCATTCCTTTCCTAATTTACATCGCATTGTTTTCTAATCAGTTCTCCATTATTTAGCTAATGGCATGGTCATCCTAATATTCAAAATTCATCCTGACACTCCCAAACTTAGAATGCTTTTATGACTTTCCATTATTGACAGAAAAAAAAAAAAAAAAAAAGAGAGAGAGAGAGCATTTATCATGGTCTGTAAGGGGTACTTAGGGATCATTCTCTCGCTTAAGTTGCTGGTTTGTCTCCTACGGTGGTATTTTCCCACCACAGCCTATTATTATAGAGCATTACTAACATTTGTGGCTTATTTGCTATTTACCAGGACAAGAATTGAACAAACTGCTTAACATGGATTACTTTGTGTAATCCTCACAAACTCACAAGCTTAATAAACTATTTGCATTACCCTGAATATAAAGCTAATGTATGCCTCAATTTCATACTGCTTCCTCCACATGGAGTGACCTTTCCTTACTTTTTTCTCCCATACGAACACCTACTGATCCTTCAAGACTTCATTCATTTATTACTTCCCCTCTTAATACTTTCTATTGCCACTTCAGGTGTTAGTGTTGACCTACTCTCCACCATTAATCTTAGACGGTTCTATCACAAAAGTTCTAATGCTTTAGCAACACTTTATTTAAATCATTCACCTCTCTACTGAATTGTTAACAATTTGAAGAAATAAATCATGTCAAATATTTTCTGTTCTGTGTCCACAGGTTTTTGTTTTGTTTTGTTTTGTTTTTGTTTTAAGATTTTATTTATTTGACAGAGAGACACATAGCGAGAGAGGGAACACAAGCAGGGGGAGTGGGAGAGGGAGAAGCAGGCTTCCGGCCGAGCAGGGAGCCCAATGTGGGGCTCAATCCCGCGACTCTGGGATCATGACCAGAGCCACCCAGGCGCCCCTGTCCACAGTTTTTAATAAGTAAAAAAACCACACAGATAATATCACTGTCTTATATTATTAACAAGGGCAACAATTAAGGTGATTTTCTCAAATGTATATACTTAACAACAGAACTTGCTTTGTGTTATAGCAGCCAAAGGATGGATTTTAAAACCAGTTAGACCTAGGTTCAGATCCTGGTTTTTGTCTCTTATTAATACATAAATTACCTTGGAATTCTTCACAGTAATATAATTTTCCTCTGTAACATAATTATAATGGCACTTTATTTTTTGTGACATATCTGATCATTACATCATATTACACATGGTACACAGGAAAGCCACAGACCTCACAACTGAGTTTTAACTCTGCCTTCCACTATTTCAGATTGAGTTAAGTCAGAATGGGTGGCTGTACCTGAATGTCAATCTAAGATATGGTGTGAGGCAGGCTCCAGCTGGTCTTAGCTGTGGGCCAGGTTCTCAGAGGTGCCAGAACTTGGCCCTGTTCCTTTTTGCAGTGGCCCAATGTTAAAGCTAAAGTAGGAAGTCTTTGTTCAGGCTGCACCGATGGTATATTCAAGTGTGTCTTTCAGATCCAGAAAAACAAGCCACTGTGGCTGCTGGAATTGAATTACCCCACTATCTACTGTCTCTTTCCTTTTCTTACACAATTTTCCCCATTCATCCACGCCCCCCTCCATCTGCACCTTTATCTCCTGCTTTTTATCACCAAATTCCACTCCAGTACCTGCTACCACTTGTAAAACATGGTTCTACATGATAGAAAATTAATTAATGAAGCAATACTTCATTGCACTTGTAAAAGGAACTGGCTTCCCAGAGAGGAAAATGAAGTGTCTGCAAATTCTTTACTTATAATAAAACTCAGCTACAAAAGAAGAAACTAATACATCGATTTAACAAACTTGTTTTTCACTTCATTTGGTACTCAGCTTAAGTGAAATTCAAAAAAAAATTCTGATAGCAAACTTGCAAAGCATGAGAAGTTTATATTAAAAATTATAAATGAATTATCATTTTAGTAATAAATTTAATAAATAGTAATAGATAAAACTACCATAATTTCAGACAATATTTCAATTAGATTTAGTGGTTTCCCCATTTTCAAAACATATTAACAATAGCAGATTAATTATGAACAATGACAAAAATACATTTCCTATGCATTCCTGAATCGTTGTTTAACTTAAAATCAAAGCATAAATTGATGTAACATTGAGCTTACTTGGTAGTTATTACCTTCACAAACTTTTATCCTTAACGCAGTTGCTTATAAAGAATGGCTTGGTTTATTTTATTTTATTTTATTTTATTTTATTTATTTTATTTTATTTTATTATTTTTATTTTATTTTATTTTATTTTATTTATTTTATTATTTTTAGTTTATTTTATTATTTTTTACATTATATTAAATTTGTTTTTCAGTCTATAAAAAGTAAAACCAAAACTAGCTAAAGCCTACTCGCACTACGTTATTCATATTATTAATTTATATACAGTCACCATATATTCATTGTGATATATTTCTTTAAAACATTTTTTATAGAGAAGTAGTGTGAAATGTATTATTTCCTTTACATAAGCAATCAGGAGTATTCCAGAGGACAGAGAGGATGGATGCAGTTACTGTCTTGACACTAGATGGCATTCCTGTGTAATCAAGAAGACCAAAAGGCTAATACAGTTGTGGGTTTGTTTCCCTGAGACATGTCATAAATTTAAAAAATGAATGGATTGCAGCTAGAGAAAGTTAAATACAAGCTTTTATTCAGATTATATGAATAAACCAATTTGACATCATGTTATGTACAGTTTGTTAACTATTTTAAAATTAAAAATTGTTGTTCTGCCTTCCCTAAATTTGAAGTATAGATGCTAGCTACTAAAAGCTATTTTCTGCTTTTGTAAGCTATGATACTTACTTCCATGCAAGTATTTTTACGTCAATAATTCAGCAAACATATTTAATTCAACTTGCATAAAATAATGTCACAAATTTATTCCAACGAGTAAATAATTCCATGCATCAAAATTAAAGATTATCTTAGGTTCATTATTATTGTAAAAAGTTTAAACAAAGGATAAGAGTCTTTAAAATTATTGTAAAAAACTACACTTTTAAAAATATCTTACTGCTTGTCATTTGCATATGATGGCAAAATAAACCACTGATTTAATATGATGTGTCTTTTCACATCATATTAAAGACATGCATGTTCCTATCAACATAGAAGCTCTCAAATTTTTTAAAACAAAGCAAAAACAGAAAATGTAACATTAGCATGACAAACTTGAAGAGAAACAGTGGCTGTGGGAACCCGGAATTGAGGGGAGTGATGTGTCGGAAACCTGGATGTAATCTGTGACATACCAGTGGAGATTCAGTGTTAGACATAAACACACAGACATTAAAATTTTGATAAAATTAGATACTTTCTCCCAAAATTATGGTAAAAAAATACATATTGTTGAATTCGCTTTTCCACGAAACAAGAGGAACTTTAATTTTTGCAACAAGAGGACATATTTATTGACCTCTTATGTGTCTGGCACATCACAAATATTATCTCTAATTTTCAGAACAATCCATTTAATTCAATCCTACCCCCTCCCATTAGACATGAGTAAAATCTGGGTTAAGAATTCAATTTCTTGGGCGCCTGGGTGGCTCAGTTGGTTAAGCGACTGCCTTCGGCTCAGGTCATGATCCTGGAGTCCCGGGATCGAGTCCCACATCAGGCTCCCTGCTCGGCAGGGAGTCTGCTTCTCCCTCTGACCCTCCCCCCTCTCATGCACTCGCTCTCTCTCATTCTCTCTCTCTCAAATAAATAAATAAAATCTTAAAAAAAAAAAAAGAATTCAATTTCTTATTACAGGCCACCAACTGCCAGAGCCAGAATATGAACTGCAGCCTATTGAACCATACACAGTGAATTTCTCACTACATAATTCAGCATGCTTGTTATGAGCTGAAATGCACTTTCCCCAAATTCATGTACTCATTACCTCAGAATATAACCATATTTGAAGATAAGGCCTTTAGAGAAGTAATTAATTTTGAATGAGGTCCTATGTGGTGGGGCTCTCTCCAATATGATGGGTATCTCATAAGACAAAAAGAGATACACACTTTGAGAGAAAAGTCCATTTGAAGACACAGCCATCTGTAAACCAGAGACAGAGCAGCCCCAGGAGAAACCAAACCTGCCAACCCCTGATTCTTGGATTTCCAGTTTCTAGAACTGTGAGAAAATAAATTTCTGTTGTTTAAGCCACCATTCTGCAACACTTACTTATGGCAGTCCTACCAACAAATAGAATGTTCAAAACAGTATTCTTAACATTTAATAGAATCCAGTTAATAACGACTTCCAATGCATTTAAAGCCATGAATATTTCTACAAACATATTTTTTTAAAATACTATATATACAATGCTAGGTGTTTGCCTTTGTGTATGTGTGTGTCTATCTATCTATCATCTATCATCTATCTATCATCTATCTATCTATTGAGAGGACTATTATGCTACTATTTGTTACTGGACAAGAACTATAGATGATATCTTAAATTGTATTCATTGATTTTTAATGCTTTAGAAATAATTTTTTGGCATATATTCGGATATTAAAATTTAGTAACCAAGATTTGAAGTGAAATAGAAAATTTAAAAATTAAAACAATCTTAGTTACATAAAATGTCTGCAATGCTATACATTGGAAATTTGAAATATTGCAATGAAGTCAATTTTTATCAATATTTATGTTATGTCTTTCTCCTAAAAATATTTAAAAACATTGACATCCCAGTAACAATGACCTAATCACAAGCTTTGGATTTCCCACTAAAATGTATGGATAATGGCTGATGCTACACCTGCCTCAAGTAATGTAAAAGGTGAGCATAAACTTTGATGCACCAGAAGTATAGAATTCTAAGATTAATAGATTCATTCATATGGATACAGAAGTCAGCCTGAAGATTCTAGAACTTTTTAAATTTGTGAAATTGGACCATCAAAATATTAATGATTTTAATTGATTGGAACAGATTGAATAAACAAAAATCTTTACTCCATAGGTAGTCTTAAATTTAAAAAAAAGGACCAAGACTAAATTTAAAAAAAATCACAATTGGATGTCATTGATACATCAGCGTCTTACTCTGAAAATTGGTGTTAAAAAAAGAGGCAAACTTATTCTATTTCATTAAAAAGTGTACTTCATTCAACAAATAACTCCAGATGGTTAGGAAAAGAAATCATAGAATTTTAAAATGACCAATGACATCTAATGAAATCACTGATTCAGAGAAGAACCATTAGTCAGTGCAAATGTTGTTGGTTAACTGAACATTCACAGGTTTCAAAGTATCATGACATAGATTACATGTTATTTGTCAACAAAATATGGTAACAATGCAATGGAGAAACAAAATAACATTATGTGTTTCTTGAAGTTAAAATATTCCAACTGAATCTAACTTTTCTCCTTTGGAGCTAATTTCCAGTTTCAGAAACAGGAAATTAAAGGAACATATTAAATAACAATTTGGAAAAGATGAGGGAAGTCTAAAATATAGAACATTCTCCAGAGCATGTGTTCTTATCTCTCACATAGCCAATATGAGAAAAAAAAAAAAAAAGATGAAGCAGGAACTGTACTAAATTATACTGATGTAACAAGAAAATGAAATGTATGGGCATTGGTTATATCATTTGTTTGGGGAAAAACAGCTGCTAAACGCACTTTGGGGTATGAGGAAAGGTAGAAATGGAATATACATGAGATAGTATTAATTTCATCAACATGATCATTAAATTGTGGTTAAATATAAAAAATGTTTCTCATGATTTGAGTATATTTGTAAGGATAAAGTGTTACAGCATCTGTAAATAACATTAGGTTTTAGTTCTTCAGTATTTGTTTTTGTATGTATGCTGATGAAGAAAATATAGCAAAATCTAACAATTAATAATTATTAAATCTGGACATTGGTATACCGGAGTGTTGCTGTATTATTCTTTATTTTATTAGTATTTATTATTTTATTTTTTCTTTATTTTGAAAATTATTTTATAATAAAATTTAAAGTTTCTCAGATTGTTTTATGATATGCCTACAATATAGAACATGTGCAATATAAATATTTGATACATAGAATAAATAGTAGCTGTTTCATAGTAGTGAGATTCTTAAATCCAGTGTTCTGACATAAATGTGACATGTAGTTTTCCAGTGTTACACATTCAATGGATATTAGGAGAGAGAAAATGTGTTATTCTAGTACATGCACTCAGCTAGAGGACTTGTAGTTAAGAATTCCTTCTGAGTATTATAAAATACCAGACTATCAATCATTTAAAGACTTTGAAAAAACAAGTGTCATTTAGTGTGGGTTTAAATGGCAGAAAACTAATTTAATGATTCGAAGCTACATTCTCTGTCATGTCAGAAGTGTACTGCTCAGAGTTCATTACCAGCCCTGCATGACCTGACGTAAAATCCAATACAGTGCATGACCCACGGTATTCAGTAGCAAGGGGCAAGGAGTCTCGTTTGCTTGGTTAGATGACAAAGTGGGAAAGATGGCAGGTGATTTGCTTTTGGTAACCTCTTTTCCATTATTTATTCTCTGATTACAAATGCACACTAGATGAGCCCTGATAAGGAAAATAAAAGTAAAATAACAACAACAACAACAAAATCGTGTTGGAGTCTTATGAAATCATGTCTTACTAGAAAAAAAAAAAAAAACACACTTCTAATGCAGCTCAATGAAAACAAATCAAGCCTTTGAAAAAATTGGTGGTATCAATTAGTCAACACAAAAATTAATTTCATAGTTATATATGGCCATTGGCTTTTGTTATACTTGATTTTCTTAATTATATTTTATAGAAAGCAATTAATGACTTCTAAAAATCTAACTCATTTTCCACAATGGTAAATTAATCCCTCATAAAAAAAGAAATACTTCTTTTATATTACCGAAACTTTCACTATCTGATTTTTTAAGAACTATACTTCTTTTCTACCCCACACATATTTCACTGTGAGGGAATAATTATTTTAAGTACTAAAATTTAACTGAATTGCAAGAAGGATCCTCTCAACTGCCATTAACAACTTATCAGGCCTTGAGGCCAAAACACATACATTTTCTGTCATATGAAACCTTATTGCATTTAGAAATTATTTGGGGGAACAGTATTTAGAAATATTGTCCAATTCCTTGTGGGAAGAGCTTACTTATAAGTATTCCAAACAGATATACAAAATTCTAAGTAGTTATAAATAGGGAACCTTTCACTTCTTTCAGGTCCAACTGATTCATACACATTATTGTAAGATATTTATGATGTGGGGCTTGTTAAGACACAGCATTTCACATTTTAAAAAATGCATGGACAACCACATAGATATCTACTTGTCACTCTAATCAGTCTTATTTCCATACGAATGAAACCAATTGATTTTCAACTTAATTGGGGTGATAGTATCGCAAACTGACTGTGTCTGAATGCAGGTTTGTAAGTAAAATATATTTTTCTCCTTCCAAACACATTCTTGCCTAAAGTATGTAATATGCTACATGGCTAAGTGTAAACAAATTCTATTAATTTTCAGCAAGTTATTGTTCAGTGAAATAAAATTGCCATTTGACTGTAACAAGGAAACTCCAAACAGAACATATAAATCAGTATTATTGGCAGCTGGAAAAGATACATTGCCTAGATTACTGTTAGTGACTAGGGAAATAAATGACCATTTTAGAGGTTTTAGAAGCACTTGGAAGAGTAAATGAGGATAGCTTTTGAAAATTGCTGATGGGAATTCATCATAATGGATGCCTGAGTTATATAAACAACATTTATTTCCCAGACTTGATCATTCTAAAATGGAATAAAGTTTGGGTGAAAAGAGATTTCTTTATATGAGAAAAATGCTGAAGCAGCATAAGAGAAGATTCAAAAGAGTTTTTTGGTTGATACTAACAGGTAGCAGGAAAAAATTAGTTTATATCATGTTGAATTTAAGAGTCTGGTATTTATCTAGATGCCTAACATGAAACGCCAGGTGTTTCCTTTTTAGAATATAATACATGGGATTTGGACAGGTGATATGTTAAGAACATCAGCTTGTCTTTGACACTAGATAAAGCTGCATTCAAATACAACTCTGTCAATCGTAATTTCAGGAAGACAAAAAGTGATTAGGTTTGCTGTATAGATGGAATACTGTTTGAAGATATCTGGGACAGAAAATCTACCCAGAATATGGGTTCCAAGAGTATTTTTGATAAGGCAAACTATTTCTTTTTCTACATCTCTAAGATAATTTGTAAAATTCCATGTATTTTTAAAATATTTCTAATTCAGTAAACATGAAATCAATATTCACATATACATCTAGAATCTCTTAATATCTAAGAAAAATATATTTAGGAATGATCAAGTTGAGTGACTAACCTGAAAAACTTGTAAGATATTAAGCATTTAGTTTTATTGATTTGGTTTCATTTTTATTTTAATTTATGGGTTTGATCATTTAAAAGGATTCATCATTGCTGCTATGGATATTGGGGTTCATGTGCCCCTTCTTTTCACTACATCTGAATCTTTGGGGTAAATACCTAGTAGTGCAATTGCTGGGTTGTAAGGTAGCTCTGTTTTTAACATCTTGAGGAACCTCCATACTGTTTTCCAGAGTGGCTCTACCAGCTTGCATTCCCTTTCTCCACATCCTCGCCAAAATTTGTTGTTTCCTTTTTTGTTAATTTTTGCTGTTCTGACTGGTGTAAGATGGTATCTCATTGTGGTTTTGATTTATATTTCTCTGATGGGTAGTGATGTTGAACATTTTTTCATGTGTTGAGATGCCCTTCAACAGATGAATGTATAAAGAAGATGTGGTACATATATACAATGGAATATTACTCAGCCATAAGAACGGATGAATACCCAACATCTGCATCGACATGGGTGGAACTGGAGGGGATTATGCTAAGTGAAATAAGTCAAGCAGAGAGGGCGCCTGGGTGGCTCAGTTGGTTAAGCGACTGCCTTCAGCTCAGGTCATGATCCTGGAGTCCCGGGATCGAGTCCCACATTGGGCTCCCTGCTCGGCAGGGAGTCTGCTTCTCCCTCTGACCCTCCTCCCTTTCATGCTCTCTGTCTCTCATTCTCTCTCTCGCAAATAAATACAATCTTAAAAAAAAAAAAAAATAAGTCAAGCAGAGAAAGACATATTATATGGTTTCACTTATATGTGGAACATAAGGAATAGCACGGAGGACCATAGGGGAAGGGAGGAAAAAATGGAAGGGGGACAAATCAGAGAGGGATAGGAACTATGAGAGACTAGGGACTCTGGGAAACAATCTGAGGGTTTCAGAAGGAAGCAAGGTGGGTGTATGGGATAGCTGGGTGTTGGGTATTAAGGAGGGCACGTGTTGTGATGAGCACTGGGTGCTATATGCAAGTAATGAATCATTGAACAATAGCAAAAACTAATGATGTATTATATAGTGACTAACTGAACATAATAAAAAAATAAAAAGTAAAATGATTCATCATCAGGAAAAGTTATTTTATTCAAATATGTCCCTTTCTTTTGAAACAACAATTTTATATTTCAAGATACAATTATTTCATTTCTAATTGTTGAAAAATAAGAAACAGTATAAATTTTTTAATCCTTTATTTTCAGGAAGTTCAAATTCTAATAAATAATTATAATAAATATATAAAGAATATATTCTCAAGAAGCACCTCTCATTAAGTAACTGAGAATTAATGATTTGTTATAATGTTCTATATATATTGCCCATTAAAAGCAAAATTATTTCATACTTATAATGTTTACAACTTTTTCTACCCACAATATTCTCTTGGGATACTTTTTTTTTGTGAAAGTGACTAAAGTATGGGATCTACATGAATATTAAGCTCCACTCTTTCTCCTTATTTCATTTCTTCTTATTACTTAAAATGGATTTTTTTTTTTTTTTTTTTTTTACAGAAAGATCTTTTCAGTGCAGTGCCCCATTCAGATCAGTTACAAAAGGTAAACTATAAGGCAAGGAATAGTGGAAGATGTGGCTGGAGCATCAGGTGGTAGTCATAATGGGTCTTATATATGATACTGTGTAGATTTCAGCTCTCATGGAAGCTGTACAAAACCACTGAAATTTTAATAAGCACATTGAAATAATAAGGTATACTTTTAGATAGATGCCACTATTTGCTCTATAAAAATAGACTGAAGTTATGAAAAACTAGAGTTCAAATATCATTTAGAAGGGATTAAAGTAGGAAATAAAGTGTGCAGAAAGGAGGTCTGGACATGTATTCTATACAAGGGGCATGTATTCTGTTTCCATGTTTTACTTAAGTGTAATATTTATCACTTCAAATTTGAAGCATTAGATCATAGACAATATTCCTCCTGGAAAGTACTTATTTGCAGTAGAATCAAACCAATAAGTAAGATAACATGTTAGCACACTGTAATAATATGAATAAGCAATTGATAATAGTTGACATTTATATTACAACTGGTCAAAGAATACATAATAAATATAAGTTGAAATCTCTGCCTTTAGGTAGAAATGAAATTAATGCAAATTAAAAATGTTTATTTAAAGTTGAATGTGTTATCTATTTTGTATACAATTGATTATAAAATCAGATGAGACAATGTAGGTAGACATTCAAAAAAGATGAATAAGTGATTATTAGGGAAGAGGCAGAAAGTTTTCATATGATCTATGACATAAGCCTGGACTCAAAAATAGATATAATTTAAGTAAGGTAGCTAATCGCTTCTCGGCCTTTTGGCTAAGATCAAGTGTAAGTAAGGTAGCTAGATTTAGAAAAAAAAAAAAAAAGTTCAAGTTGAATTTCAGATTAATGAGGGATAATTTATTAGTGTCAGTATGTCCCACACAATATTTGGTATATACTTATACTAAAATTTATCCACTATTCATCTAAAATTCAAATATAACTGAATAGCTTGATTTGGCAACCTCAGGTTTAAAAGGAAAATAGCAGCCAACAAGGGAAACTAGAACAGTAAAGTGAGATGTAATAAACATACCACCTAAATATTGGGCAAAGGTCTATGTTGTAAACAGAGAAATGTCATCTTAAAGAGATAGAAATCCAGATCTGAATTGCATTAAATGTTAGAGAAACATAACTTGTTAAAATTAGAAATATGGAACCATTTAAAGCTTTGATCAAAATATCAAAGTACGTTTAAGAATAATCAATCTAGAAAGTGAATTCTTAATGGATCAGAAAGTTAAAGACTTTAGAGACAGAGAAGGGATTCAAGAGATAATTTAAACTGGGTTTGTAGCATGCCCTTCTGCTAAATTATGGAAAACAAAGAGAAAGTCTGTGAACAAAGGGAAAGTATAGTTTAAAATATTAAATGCAATTGCAAAGACAGAGTAATTGGAAAAAGTGTGATAAAAATACCAAATTTGTTACTGGGACTTTTTTTCTTTTTTTGGTTGTTAATAGAGAGTGGTTATCAAAGTTCAGTGAACAAGACCTTCTGTTTTCAGCCATAAAGGAAGTGATGGTACCAGAATAGCCCTCCCACTGTTAATAACTAGAAAACAGGGCAAGGTGTTAGAAAGAACTGTTTTCAGATATTAGACAACATGATACACAGAACTGTGAGGCCTGACTAAGGGCACTTTCTGTCTTTAGAGGGGCAAAACCCAAGTAGAATATGATGGTCATATTGAGTTAAGGAGTCACAGATGAGTACTTGGGGAACTGAGACAGATGGAATTTGGGAGCACAATAGTTGAGAGTGTTGTCTGCAGTGAAAGTGTTCAGCAATAGAGTCATTAGACTGGGGCAACTCTAGAAACTTTGATAGTTTAATGTGAACAAAGAAACCAGTTAGCTAGGTTTTTCTTCAATCTGAGAAAATGAAACTCAGGAATAACTAATCCTGAGTAGTCAGCCAGATTCTCTTGATTCTGAGAAAATGAAATGCAAGAACAACTATCATAGCGACCAAATAACTAATATTTTCTAAATAAGGCAAACATTTAAATTACAGCCAACTGAATAATTGCTTTTCTTCCCTGTCTTCTCTATACATACCTCTGCGCTAGCCCTTGCTCACAAAACACTGATAGCCATCTTTGGTTTGTGCTTTCTGATACAAATAGTTGTTTGCTCAAAAAACTTTATAAAAATTTTTTTAATGTGTCACAATTTTATGTTTTAACATCATGTAGAAAAAGAGCTCCAGAAATCTCTGTAAGGAAACACCTGAGCCCTTGGCTGAATACTAAGTGTTCATATGTAGGCTGAGACATCACAAAGAGGAGTAAAAAACTAGCAGGGAATGAAGAACTTCAAGTAGCTCTGAACTAAGCAATGGCAGCAGCTTACAAAATAGAGGGGGATGTCTAATATCCAAATATCTAGAGTGTATTGACCTTATTGAGCCCCTAGGGATTTCAGTAGATATTTTAGAAAGACCATTTCTTAGGTCAGCAGGGAAATGAGCCCTAAAGTAAAGGCTATTCCACTCCCACAAAAATTTACTTGATCTCCAAGTAAAGCAAATGCCTGCCAGAAGAACATTAGTATTGTTGAAAAGAAGACAAAATATCCAACAATCACTGTAACATACACAATTATCAACATACAATAAAAAATGTGGCACATTGCCAGGAGGAAAATCAATCAGTATAAACAGAAATGACAGAAATGATGGAATTAGTAGACAAAAATTTTAAGACAGATATTATAAATGTTTCAGAACTGAAAAACATATGAGCATAATAATGAGAAAAATGGAAATCATAAAAAATTACCACACTGGTCTCTGAAAGGTAGATATTTAAATCTGAAATAAAATTTCAAAAGATTGTTTTAATTGCAGATTAGACATTGAAGAATAAAAGATCAGTAAACTTGAAGATAAGGGAAGAAAAACCACTCTACCTGGATCACTTAGAGAAGAAAGGTAGAAAACCATGAATAGAAACTCAGTGACGTGTGAAATTTCAAGCAATCTAAATATCAGCATATTGAAAATTCCAGAAGTGTAGGCTGCAGAGAGAAAGGACATATTAAATATAAGAGGGGAAGACAGTGAAAGAGAACATGGGAGGGAAAAAAAGGCATAGAGAAAAACAATGAAACAAAGATTTGAAAATATTAATAAAATTGACCAGCCTCTACCTAGAGAGAGAGGAAAAAGAAGAAAGATTAATTATATCAGGAATGAAAAAAGAGGTATCAATGATAATGATATGTGATATTGTGTGATAGTGATATTCAAATGAAAGTATTATGGAGTATTGTGAAGCCTTATGCCAATTAACTTGAGTGCTCTGATGAAATGACAACTCCTTAAATGATAAAATTAATCTAAGAAAAATAGAAATTCCAAATTCATTAAATAAGTTGAATTTGTAATCAAAAGCCTCCCCATCCCCCCCTCCAAAAAAAAAAAAAAAAATCAGGCCAAAATGGCTTCAGGGGTAGAATTCCATCAAACAGGTAAAAAACAATGAAGAGAACCTTTCCCAAAGAAGTCATGAAAATCATCAGAGAGGGAGAAAATCCATGAGAGACTCTTAACTATAGGAAACACACTGAGGTTTGCTGGAGGGGAAGTGGGTGGGGGGATGGGGTAATTGGGTGATGGACATTAAGGAGGGCACATGATGTGATGAACACTGGGTGTTATATGCAACTGATAAATTATTTAACACTACATCTGAAACTAAGTATGTACTATATGTTGGCTAATTGAATTTAAATAAAAAATAAAAATAAAAAATAAGTAAATGATGTTTTAATTTAAAAAAGTCATGAAAGAAGATAATAAAATTCATGAATGGATGCTCAACAGCATTAGTCCTCAGTTGAACTAAAATTAAAGTCACGGGCGCCTGGGTGGCTCGGTTGGTTAAGCGACTGCCTTCGGCTAGGGTCATGATCCTGGAGTCCTGGGATCGAGTCCCGCATCGGGCTCCCTGCTCGGCAGGGGGTCTGTTTCTCCCTCTGACCCTCTTCCCTCTCGTGCTCTCTGTCTCTCATTCTCTCTCTCTCAAATAAATGAATAAAATCTTAAAAAAAATTAAAGTCACAAAAATGTATGAATATGTTATGGGATGAATGTTTGTGTCCTCCCAAATTTTATATGTTTAAATGCAAACCCCAAATGTAATGGTATTAAGAGGTGATGCCTTTGGGAGGTGATTGGATCATGAGGGTGGAGCCCTCATGAATAGGTTCAGTGCCCTTATAAAAGAATCTCTAGAGAGCTCTCTTCCCCTTTTTCTGCTATGTAAGCGAGAAGAAGGCTGTCAAAGAGTCACAAAGCAGACTTTGACCAAACACGGAATGTGTCAGCACTTTGATTTTGGACTCCCATCCTCCAGAACTGTGACAAATAAATATAATACAGTAAAACAAAGTTATTTCTGGAAATTCTTTGGTAGTTCCTTATTAAGTTAGCATGCATTTACCATATGCTGCAACATTTCTATACCTAGGTATTGAACCAAAAGACATGAAAAGATACGTCTACACAAAAAACATATACTGATGCTCATCAAAGCTTGGTTCATAATAACTTCCGAATGGTAACAATCCAACTGTCCATCACTGATGAATTTAGACCTAAAATGTGTACATCTTATTTCATGTAAATTGGGTTTTTATAATTTTGATTTAAAATTCTTTGAGCATATGAGTTACCTGTAAAGTTTATTAAAACACACATTCTTAGGCTATCTTGACAGAGATCCTGGTCAAATAGAGGTGAGTTAAGGATGAAGAACCTCCTAGGGGGCTGCAATATTTCAATTCGGTAACATGAATGTTTGCTTGTTCAAGGTGTTATATACTATGCAATATGTATTTTAAATATGATATGCAGCTGTCTACTAAGGTGTTTTAGCACCTAATTTCTCTGTTATTAAAATTTTCCTATAGTTATTCTTCATGTTAAATTGACAGTTCTCTAGAGAAAGGAAGCAAGATGAATAATTATGAAAACTATCAAGTGAGAACGTGTATTATTTCTTTTTGACTCTTAAATAAATATAGAGATCTGTATTTCCATTTGGTGCAATGTAATCATAGGAACTAGGGCTTAGATATGGAGATATTTGCCATATTTTAAATTTTGTATCAGTTTACAGTTTATATCAGAAACAGATCTTGTTATGTAAAGCTTTGTTTCATGGATCTATCGCCCCAATCACTTAACAAAAGTCCTTACCCTAAAGGATATGTTGCAACATTTCACTGATTTCACTTATATTTAATCATTCAAAACCTCAAATCATAAATAGCATGCTTTGTTTGTTTGTTTTTTTTTAATAAATTCTCTGAGCTTGTGCATATGCACTGTATTCTTTACCTATTTAAGGAGAGGGAAGAATTAAAACAACCCTTTAAATTTTGATTGATTTAGTGAAGAAATATATGTCTATACAAATAAATTGAGCATTGACTTACGTAGTTTTCTATGGCAACATAAGTGAAGTTCATTCTAGCAATATGTAAATAATATAAGAAAAATTATTATGATATTTAAATATGATTGGAATGGGGCGCCTGGGTGGCTCAGTAAGTTAAGTGACCAACTCTTGATTTCGGCTCAGGTCATTATCTCAGGGTCAGGAGATGGAGGCCCACATCAGGCTCCATGCTGGGTGTGAAACCTGCTTAAGACTGTCTCTCTCTCCTTCTGACCCTCCCCACCTGCTCCCTCACTCTCTCTCTAAAGAAAACATATTGCATGGAGCACTGGGTATTATACACAAACAATGAATCATGGAACACTACATCAAAAACTAATGATGTAGTGTATGGTGACTAACATAATAAAATAAAATTTTAAAAAAACTAAATAAGTAGTATTTTAAAAATAATAGTAAAATACATATTTAAATAAAATTGGAATATTCTGGTTATCATAAAGAGAGGTAAAAGTACAATGGAGATTCAGAGAAGAAGGTGATCAGAGTATGTTTTCCAGAGGCACCTGGGTGGCTCAGTCATTAAGCATCTGCCTTCAGCTCAGGTCATGATCCCAGCATTGGGCTCTCTGCTAGGCGGGAAGCCTGCTTCTCCCTCTCCTACTCCCCCTGCTTGTGTTCCCTCGCTCACTGTGTCTCTCTCTGTCAAATAAATAAATAAAATCTTTAAAAAGTAAAAGAATATGTTTTCCAAGAGGAAAAACAAAAATAATAAATTCAGGAATTAAGAAGTAAAGGATGCCATAACTAATTAAATAAAGATATACTTCAATCTTAAAAATTAATAACTCATTTAATTTATTTTTCCTGTAAATAATTGGTTTATTAACTATATGTTTATGATAACCCCAAATTGGTAGCAAAACCTGAACTGCAATATTCCTCTAATTAATATTCTAGTTACTCAAAGGTTATGATCTCCTAATTTGGTTCCTTATTTATTTATATTTTTGCTAGTAGGTGGGTATGATGAAAAAATTGTGGTATTGACCACAGAGTTTAAAAATATGGAGAAATAGGAAGGATAAATGTGTCACTTTGCTTATAGAAGAAATCAAGATAATGTAATCTTAATATTTTCATTAAAAATATTTGTTCTATCAAATGTTATACTTGAATATGTTTGAAGCCAAAAGAAAAAGAGCCAGTAGAATCTTCAAGACTGATAGTTAAAGATACTGAAAGGAGACTGGTGATTGCTTTACAGTAAAGAGAAAATGTAAACCATGTTTTAAAATAAAGACTTTAGAAAGACATTGGACAGTTAGCCCATTTTCTGATACTGAACAGGACTTCTAAAGAAAAAAATAATAGTTGTAAGACTAGAGATCTCTTGAAGCTAAACACCCCACCCCTATATTAGACTAAAAGAAGAGACAGAGGGAGCAGGTGTGAGTAAATTGGGTATAGGAGTTTGTGGTGTAGCTGTCAAATGGGGAATCCCAGAAAGATATATATGACTGTGAATATTGTGCCTTTTGCAACTTTAGGGGATGCCATTCCCATTGTAGTCATCCTAAATACATATAGCTATTAGAAATTTTTCCTTGCAAAACCAATAAACTGCTTTGAGGAAAGGCGTATTTTCATAATTAACATGAAGTCACCATATTGGCTAACAGTGGAATGGTGAGAGCAGTAAATCACACATTGCAGTTCAGTGTGAAAGGCTTGAGTGACACCAAGGGCAGCAGGGCTAGGCAATAGCCACCAGGGGTAAGGAGATGGAAGCAGTTAAATAAGTGTCGTCCACTATACAGTGATGTGTGACAGGTATTTTTGGGCTAAGCAATTTCTAATTCAAGTGGAATAAAATGGGAAATTCTAATAAACATTACAGAGAATGCATAATATATCTGAAGATATCTGGTTTTGATTAGAAAAATAGGGAACTTACAGAGTTGTTAGATGTTTGAAAGTGGTAGTGGAAAAAAAAGTGTTAGTGGAGTGTTTGCATCATAAGAAACAAACGATTTGTCTAAATGTGATTTAACTTTCCAATATTGACTAATAATAACTGCTGGTCAAATAATGAAAACTTAAAAAGTGTTCTGATTTTTCCCCCTGATTAATGTTTTATGTTTTATTTTCTAATCTGTTTGCAAAGATTTAATGAGGATAAATAATTATGGCTGTAAAATGGTAAATTAAGTCTGATCGTAAAGTGATTTTAACTATATGCTATATTTAATTTAAACTGTGATGTGCTTTATCACATTGTTGATTTTTACTATCTTAAATTTAGCTTTACTGGCAGTGGTAGTTTTAGCAGATTTTTACATTTTTACAATCTGATTCTAATTCATTTGATGGACTAGTTTGCTCGTGGCAAAGCATAGTCTCAGGGTATATTAACCAGCTCTATGTGTGGAGTTAAAAAAAAGGATAAAAAAGCCTAATTAACATTATGTGACATTCACAATTATTGAAGATGCTATGTCCTACATTTAAAATGCATTTAGGTCCAAAATTGCTGTTATTAACCAATTATATATTTTCATTTCTTTATTTCATATATCAGATTAGGAAATCCTGGGTGGAAATTTAAACTGCTCTCTGAAGTAGTGTGCGTAAGTGGTCTAGAGCCAAACATCATGGGTTCAAATCTCTACCCCATCACTTCGTAGAAATAAACATTTGGATAAATTACTTAAGCAATCTGTACAGAGTTCTCTTATCTGGAAAATGGGCACAATAACAATATAAAAAAAGTTATAGGACTGTTAGGAGGAACAAAAGTGTCATCAAATAAAATGTTTATAAACATGTATCTGGCACAGAGACTATAGGGCTAAGTCATCCTACAGAGATTTGTCATATCGTCTTTTTTCCCCCATTTTTTAGAGGAAAGTTTTGTAGTCTGTTTTAATGTGTGTGTCATCCTCTTAAATGATATTTCTACAATGTTTTGTTTATTTTGGATATGAATACAGTAAAACTGTAGCCATGAAATACCTTTTTGAAAGTTTGCCAAGTATATAAAAAAAATCACCTTATGTTTCAGGATTCCAGAACTCCCAATCATACCCCTCAACACAGGCCCTGATTCTGTATGAATTTGAATCTTTGGCAGGGGAACCTGGGTATGTTTAATTTATTAAAAGCTCAGCAGGCAAGTCAAATATGCACATCTGGTTAAGAACCACAATTAGGGCTCTCCTATATAAGGTTTCCTCACACTGAAATGTTTAGGGTCACTTCCTTATTTCCCTTGGTTTCAACACATCAGTTGGGGTACACTTGAATCAATGAATCAGTCTCCTTGGACCATTCTTTCCTTAAATATTAGAATGCTTTCTGATCTTCATAACTATATCTTCTTAGATATCTAGTCTTCACAGTTTTTTTGCCAGCACCAGAATTCAACAAATAATGACTTCTGAAATTTGAATAACAAATTATGTTTGTTCATCGAAAATATTTAAAATTTTCTGTTATTATCTATTACATCCCATGGTAGAAAGTTATTTACAATATATTTTATATCTGCCAACTCAGTTCCCACCTTCCTCCAAAGATAAGGTGATTCAGGTGATATTTAAAGCATGAATAAATTAGTCTTCATAAATACTTCATTACAAGGGGCTACTGAGAAAGATATTTCAACATTCTCTTTCTACCCTTTAAATTTATTTATCTGGGATAAATTTGCTTTTATTAAACTGGCAGACATCTACTAAATTTAACCCCAAATTGGGAACATGATTTTCTCTTATTTTATATTCTCAACTATAATTGTTAAGTCAAACTCCTAGAAACAGAATAGAATATTGGTTATTAGGGACCGGAAGGGAGGGAGATGGACAGAAGCTGGACAAACGGTGCAAGTCTTCAGTTATAAGATGAATAAGGTCTAGAGATCTAATGGAAAGCACCATGACTATTGGTTTTTTTTTTTGTTTTTTTTTTGTTTTTTTTTAAAGATTTTATTTATTTATTTGTGAGAGAGAATGAGAGACAGAGAGCATGAGAGGGAGGAGGGTCAGAGGGAGAAGCAGACTCCCCGCCGAGCAGGGAGCCCGATGCGGGGCTTGATCCCAGGACTCCAGGATCATGACCTGAGCCGAAGGCAGTCGCTTAACCGACTGAGCCACCCAGGCGCCCCAGCACCATGACTATTGTTAATAATACTGTTCTGTGTACTTTAAATTTGCTAAAAGAGTAGACGTTAAGCATTCTCACCCCACACAAAAAGATAACTGTGTGAGGTGATACATGTGTTAATTAGTAGGATGGTGGAAATCATTTCACAAAATACATGTATGTCAAATCGTTACATTGTATACCTTAAATACACACAGTTTTATTTATCAATTATACCTCCATAAATCTGAAGAAAAAGACAAAAAAATTGTAAATCTTCATTAGCAAAAAAACACCAGGGAAACATTGGAGTTGAAGAAAGTTCAGCTTTTCAGTACTTGCTGCAAAAGAAAAATAAACCACAAAGCATGTAGAATCATGGAGTTTCTAAGAAAGAGTGTGTTAAGAGTGGCTTATGATAGTGCTTAGCAACCATTAGGTGATTTTAAAGAGGGTTCAAGAAAGCAAAAGTTTGTTTGGGATAGGAAGTTGTCAGAAGCAGGGACAATTTTTTTTTTTTTTTTAAGATTGTATTATTTATTTGACAGAGACAGTGAGAAAGGGAACACAAGCAGGGGGAGTGGGAGAGGGAGAAGCAGGCCTTCTGCTGAGCAGGGAGCCCCCTATGCAGCCGGATCCCAGGACCCTGGGATCATGACCTGAGCCAAAGGCAGATGCTTAACGACTGAGCCTCCCAGGCCCCCCTTGTGATATGTTTTTTAATATATTAAAATAATTAATGTAATTTAATAGATTAATTTTAATCTAGATGGTGGGAGGAAGAAAGTGAAACTAATTTCTAATTGACAAAGAGGCACTGATCAACCAAGAGATCCAGGGAAGAAGAGAGTTTGAATCTATCTGTTATTTGGACAGTGCTTTTGTTTCTGTCTCTCCCTAGACCTGATTACGAAGTGATCTTGTTTGTTTCTTTCCATCATGCTCACAAAGTGAGCTTATCTGATGTTGATATTCTGTGACACTGGCCGAGCTCTTAGTGACAGCCAGCTCAGAAAACTCAGTAAGACACTAAAAATTTGTGTTAAATAAGAAGTCTCAAGATAGATTCAGGAGGACATCTACTCTAGGAAAACGTACTGTAAGCTAGGTCTCAGGGAAAAATGAAACTGGTGGCAGTTAGGATCTGAGGTACAATTTGGGAAAAGGACTAGTGTACAAACACGTTCTGAGGAATCCATTACGTCATCTGTGACGTGAACACATAGGGCTACGTAAGCACACTGGGCCTTCTTTGTTACCGTAATCCTCCAGTTTCATCAATTTCAAGTGCAACCCAAAGAAGGTAAGTAGCAATAACAGGCCCTGCATGATCGGAGTCTGAGATAAAGTAGCTTCAATCCAAACCCCAAAGCACAGTGCTGATGGAATTATGATATATTGCTAAGCGATGGCAGAAGCAATTCAATTAATTGCTTGAGATTCTTTTTCAAAAGTGGGACAAATTTGTGCATTCAGGAAGAAAGTTCAGAAGAAGAAACACAGTGAAAACAAGGGAAGAGCTGATATTGTTGAGTTACCTTCCTCAGAAAATGAAGAAAGGAAATTATGGGAATGGACACTCTACCTATGTTCATTTACCAGATATAACATTTACAATGATCAATTAGACTTTCTTTCACTGCTTTATAGATGATGAAACAGGCTCAGATGACTGAAACAATATGTCTAAAGAAACACACCTTGTAAGTAGTAAAACCAGGATAACCCTAATTTTTTCTAGTCTTCAAAATCATGGTCTACATTAACTCTGCTGATGCCCCCCCCTCCATTTTACCCCCATGCATAAAAAAGTTATTGGTAAACTCCTTATAAATAATTCAAATTTACATTTTGATCCTAGTTTTCATTGACATCTTGTCAGCATGACACTGTTGCACACGTTTACACACCTTCTGGAATACTCTTTTCTATTGATTTCATGAGACTACTTCATTTTCTTCCAAATATATTGCTATTCCTTTTTTTATTATGTTAATCACCATACATTACATCATTAGTTTTTGATGTAGCATTCCATGAGTCATTGTTTGTGCATAACACCCAGTGCTCCATGCAGAACGTGCCCTCCTCAATACCCATCACCAGGCTAACCCATCCTCCCACCCCCCTCCCCTCTAGAACCCTCAGTTTGTTTTTCAGAGTCCATAGTCTCTCATGGTTCATCTCCCCCTCTGATTTCCCCCCCTTCATTCTTCCCCTCCTGCTATCTTCTTCTTCTTCTTCTTTTTTTTTAATATAATGTATTATTTGTTTCAGAGGTACAGATCTGTGATTCAAGTCTTACACAATTCACAGTGTTCACCATAGCACATACCCTCCCCAGTGTCTATCACCCAGCCACCCCATCCCTCCCACCCCCCACCATTCCAGCAACCCTCAGTTTGTTTCCTGAGATTAAGAATTCCTCATATCAGTGAGGTCATATGATACATGTCTTTCTCTGATTGACTTATTTCACTCAGCATAATACCCTCCAGTTCCATCCACATCATTGCAAATGGCAAGATTTCATTCCTTTTGATGGCTGCATAGTATTCCATTGTATGCATAGATAGAGAAGTAGATAGATAGATAGATAGATAGATAGATAGATAGATAGATAGATACTACATCTTTTTTTTTTTTTAAGATTTTATTCATTTATTTGACAGAGAGAGACACAGCGAGAGAGGGAACACAAACAGGGGGAGTAAGAGAGGGAGAGCAGACTTCCCACAGAGCAGGGAGCCCGATGCAGGGCTTGATCCCAGGACCCCGGGATCACGACCTGAGCTGAAGGCAGACACTTAAAGACTGAGCCACCCAGGCGCCCCCACATCTTCTTTATCCATTCATCTGTAGATGGACATCTTGGCTCTTTCCACAGTTTGGCTATTGTGGACATTGCTACTATAAACATCAGGGTGCACATACCTCTTTGGATCCCTACATTTGTATCTTTGGGGTAAATACTCAGTAGTGCAATTGCTGGATCATATGGTAGCTCTATTTTCAACTTTTTGAGGAACTTCCATACTGTTTTCCAGAGTGGCTGCACCAGCTTGCATTCCCACCAACAGTGTGGGAGGGTTCCCCTTTCTCCACATCCCCACCAACATCTGTTGTTTCCTAACTTGTTTTTAGCCATTCTGACTGGTGTGAGGTGGTATCTCACTGAGGTTTTGATTTGGATTTCCCTGATGCCAAGCGATGTTGAGCACTTTTTCATGTGTCTATTGGCCATTTGTATGTCTTCTTTGGAAAAATGTCTGTTCATGTCTTCTGCCCATTTCTTGATTGGATCATTTGTTCATTGGGTGTTGAGTTTGATAAGTTCTTTATAGATTTTGGATACTAGCCCTTTATCTGATATGTCATTTGCAAATATTTTCTCCCATTCTGTCAGTTGTCTTTTGGTTTTGTTGACTGTTTCTTTTGCTGTGAAAAAGCTTTTTATCTTGATGAAGTCCCAATAGTTCATTTTTGCCCTTGTTTCTCTTGCCTTTGGCGATGTTTCTAGGAAGAAGTTGCTGTGGCTGAGTTCAAAGAGGTTGCTGCCTGTGTTCTCCTTTAGGATTTTGATGGACTCCTGTCTCCCATTGAAGTCTTTCAACCATTTGGAGTCTATTTTTGTGTGTGGTGTAAGGAAATGGTCCAGTTTCACTCTTCTGAATGTGGCTGTCCTATTTTCCCAACACCATTTGTTGAAGAGACTGTCTTTTTTCCATTGGACATTCTTTCCTACTTTGTCGAATAGAGAGCCCAGAAATGGACTCTCAACTTTATGGTCAACTGATCTTGTTATTCCTTTTATAATTTTCTTTGCTGGATCATCCTACTCTGACTGATAAAAACTGGCATTATTCAAACTTCAGTTGTAGGCCTTCTTCTACAGTTCCCTGCTGTATGATCTTACTCACATTCCTGGAACTAAATAACATCTCTTGCTTATAATTATAAAATACGGACTCATGGCCCATGTCTGTCCTCTGATCTTCAGACTACTTTTCCATAGCTTAATAGATAACACTTAATGGGTGTCACTCAGACCAAATTGGACATGCCCCAAATTGAACTCTTGAGCATACCTCTCAGAACTAGACCCTTCTACCCATTGTTTCAGTAAATACATGCACAATTCACCCAGTAAGAGAAGCTAGAAGAAACTTAATTCACCACAGTCAACCTGAATGTCTGATCAATCACCACAATTTACTGTTTTTGCCTTCCAATTATTTCTGCATTTATCTCTCTACAGCTAGATCTCATTTTCCCTAGTTCCATCAATCTTTCTTCAAGGCTATCATAACAGCCAAACTCTAACTCAGTTACACACGTATTAACTTTCCCTCCATTCAATATTCCACATTGCAGAGTTTTGTATTGAACAAGTATAATTGAACGTTGCACAACATGGGGGTTGGGGTGCCAACTCTCTGCATAGTCAAAAATCTCTGTATTATTTTTGACTCCCCAAAAATGTAACTAATAATTAGCCTACTGTTGAAATGGAGCTTTGCCAATAACATGAACACTCAATGAACACAAATTTTGTGTATTACATGTATTATATACTGTATTCTTACAATAAAGAAAGGTGGAGAAAAGAAAACGCTATTTTTAAAATCATAAGGGAGAGACAATACATTTACATTGCTGTACTGCATTTATCTAAAAAAATACATATATAAGTGGACCCACAGGCAGTTAAGCCCATGTTGTTTGAGTTTGTATTCTGATTATTTCACTTTTTATGTCATCTTTACATATGTTTTCTATTGCCTTCTAGTTTCACCTTTATCTTCTATTCATGTCTATCTTATGTTACAGTACTTTCCAACAAAAGTCCTCCCAAATCACATCCTCTCTTTCCCTACAGGACTTTCTACCACCTCTGACCCTATTACCTAATTAACTCCTATTCACATTATAGAGTTCAGTTTCAAATGAATTTCCTCAATGCAGATCTTATGGATGCCCTAGACTCTGCTAGAACCCTTTCAATCATAGTATTTCATGCTTTTTTGTAACTCTGTTAATAATTGTATTATTTAAATAATTTTCTATTTATCTGATTGCTTAATGCTTTCATGCTTAATTATTTAACGTTTAATTTGTCCTTCTAAACAAATTACAAAAACAAAAACAAAAACAAAAAAAAAACTTCAAAATCTGGGAAGAAAAAAAAAATAATTAAGAATTGGGATTCCTGGGTGGCTCAGTTAAGTGTCTGCCTTCAGCTCAGATCATGATCCCAGGGTCCTGGGATCGAGTCCTGCATCCCTGCTCCTTGTTCGGTAGGGAGCCTGCTTCTCCCTCTGCCTGCCATTCCCCCTGCTTGTGTACTTGTTCTCTCTCTCTCTCTGACAAATAAAATCTTTTAAAAAATGAATAATATGAAAATTTCACACAACTTATCAAAGTCAAACTCATTTTAAGAGTTGTGTTCAATCACTTTCAATATAATAACAATATATTAAAAGAGCAATAAATAAAACTAAGACTTGTAATTAAATCATGTATTATTGACTTGTAATTGTGTATAATTGACTTGTAACTTTTTATGGTTAATTTTAATGATTCATCAAATATGTGTCTCAGGATGACCTACAATACGTTTTGTGCAATTCTCACCATAGACAGGATACCAGGGCAGAGAACAAAATGACCTCCTCTGTCTCTTATTTTTGGGGCTATTTTAGGAAACCAAATTGAAGTGCAGGTAGAAGAAATAATAATTCATTTATGTCTGGGACTAATTGTCAATGGGTATAGGATTTCAAAGAAAGTAGACATATCTATACTGTTTGCCAGTGACTGTAGGAACAATTGAAATTTGATTTGAATTTTAAAGCCAATCTGTATCTTGAAAGATCTATATACTTTGAAATTTGAAAATAATTAAAAATTTAATTTTATCTTACAACACTGCCCTACTTATTGGCAAGTTAGCCTCCATTATCCAGTTTTCTTCTTTATAACCACATCGTTGCTTTTCATCTACCTCTTCACTTAATCAGTGACCACATGGCACACAGTTACAACAGGAGTTATCACCAAATTCTCATTCTTCCTTAGAGGAGGTACTCTGATTCTCAAAATCATACTTATTAAGAATAAAATGAGCACACTAATTTGAAGTTAATAGTGACATTTTAAGAGATTGTAAAACTGAAAGACTTGCAAATCATATCATTTTCCCAACAAGGGTATCTTAATACTTTTTAAAAAACCCTAAATTAAAAAAAAAATATTCTTGTGAGTACTCAATTACTTTTAGTGTTTACAGAAGAGGGGCGCCTGGGTGGCTCAGTCGTTAAGCGTCTGCCTTCAGCTCAGGTCATGATCCCAGGGTCCTGGGATCGAGCCCCGCATCGGGCTCCCTGCTCTACGGGAAGCCTGCTTCTCCCTCTCCCACTCCCCCTGCTTGTGTTCCCTCTCTCGCTGTGTCTCTCTCTGTCAAATAAACAAATAAAATCTTAAAAAAAAAAAAAAAAAGAAGAGATACTATCTGACTAAATATAGTTAAGAGTATGAAGCAGGAATTGGATGATTTCTGTTCAGATTTACCCTTGCATATATTCTTACCTGTAATGACACATGATTGCAAATATAAAAATCTAATTAGGTTATTATTTTTTTCTGATTTGATTTAATTGCATAATTTAGCCAAAGCTTACTGCACTCTGAGTAATTTCACATGCATTAATGGATATACCTGTGTTAAATACATCAATATGATTTGATTTCAGTGTCTTCTACCAAGCTTCCTATTATATGAACATTACATTAGTTTCTAAAAGAGAATTGTTTAATTGCTTAATATTTAATACTATTTGCCTACTATTTGCCTTTAATACTCTTTTGCCTACTATTCGTGTGATCTTAAACCAATTATTTAACCTCTCTGTAAAAAATATTGTTCTTTACTTATTTCTTCACCAGTAAAATGGGATTAAAAGTAATACTTAATTCAGACAGTTGTTTTGAGCTTTACAGAAGTTAATGACTAAAAATACTTAGAAGACAATCTGGTATAAGTGAGTACACAATACACGTGAGCCATATTATTGGTCCATATTTTTCTGTCACTTTATCTTCCTAACACTGCTCTTCCATTTCCTCCTTCCTTTCTTCCAGAATTGTCAATAAATCTACAATGACACTGAGAGATATCAAATCAGTAGCTTGCTCTTTGAATAATCTAGATCTATCACTTCTGGTCATATGTCCCAATGCTTCGGAACAGAAGAGCCCTTGTTGGCCGTCTGTTTTACCTCTTCTAATCAAATGAAAGGAAAAATTTTTGTACCATTTTTAAAAGACTCACTATAAACTCTTCAATCCCATTTTCTCTTCTTTTTCATTTCCCGGGTACATTTCCCTGCTTCTCTTGCCATGAGAATGAATGTTAGCTGAAGAAGTGGGAAGGGTAGTGATCAAGCCATTTCCACACATATTCAATCATACATCTTGTGTGACCCTCTATGTTTCTTCTCTTTCTTCAGCCTGCCAGTCAGAATATCAAAGCAGTGAGGTCACTAACAACTGGATGCATGATAAAGTCTCCCAGTGAGAAAAATAAAGGTGTGTGTGTGTGTGTGTGTGTGTGTGTGTGTGTGGTACAGCACCAGGATTTTATTATTTCAGTTGCCACAGTTAACTGACCATATCCATCAGAACATTATATGCCTTCAAATCCCCAGTGCTTAATAAATGATTGCTGCTTATTGAATGACTATGTATCAGAATTTATTAGATAATACAATAACCTTAAAAAATCCACCAAAACCTCTTAGTACATAAAATGATGAGAAGGATAAATAATGTTTTATTTCTTAAAGAATAAGTCTCTTTGTCATTCAAAGATACTTTCTCTAATAACCACTTTATAGATTTTAATGTGCAGGTAAACTTGGCAAGCAGAGCACAGTGTAACATTTCTTAGCAAACAAATACACTTATAAATTTCCAACATTAATCTCCCTGATTTACTGAAATATCATAAAGCTGAGTTAACCTTGCTTGTATTTTATATTTTTTTTAAAAAATAACTCAATGGTACAAAGTATCTTCATGTCTCTCTCCATTCTACTTTCTTTAGTTTATATTTTCTCACTTTTAGTTAGTAAATGTAATCAGCAGATTTCAAAATAAGTATCTCACACAAAATTCTGCAATGTTTACTGCAAGGCTGAGTAATTGTCTCATAATGGTAAGAATAGTCAAAAACTTTATGCAAGTGCACCCAGCCTAGTAAAGTGAACAGAGAAAATGAATTGGGAAAATATAAAAACTGCTGACTAGCTCTTCTCTCTTTCACTAAGGGCAGTAGGAAAAAATATGAAGAGGAATTTCAGCATGAAGGATTTGGAATTACTTCCTGTCAACTGGGTCCCTAAAATATACGTTTTTTTGATTGAACAATAAACTTGGGTAATAAAGCAGTAAAGAATCCAATAACATCTGATTACACAAATATTTTATGTACCATAAGTAAGTCAATATACAATTTAAAGCAAAAACAAAACCACCAAATTTTACTCTACCTTAGGTTAAATATTTTAACAATTGCACTTTGCCATGAATTGCACATTAATAACTGCTAATCACTGTGTAATATAGTCTTTGATGAAAAATTTAAACTGTTTTATTTGCTATTTGGGCACACAGAGCTTGACAGAAGTTAATTCATCTTGTAAATCTTCCATAAAACTTTCATTGAAGGTGATAGCAAACTATATTAGAAATAAAATGTTCAACAGTATATTTCCATTGACTACATGATAATTCAATTATAGAATTGAAAAATACTTTCTGCAATTATCTGATTGCTTGATGTATATGCTTGATATTAGTCACACTATGTCTAACTAAAAGAAAATTACCCTATGATCTTTTAGTGTATTTTGAGGGAAAACTAACCTAATGAAATTGAAGCAGGAGAGAAAATAGGTTAGAGTACAATTTTTGTCCTAAACTGCCTTATAAAGGAAAAAATATATATGATATGATTAATCTTCCAAGACATCCTCAAAGTGTCACCTCAGTGAGAGACAATGAGATGTAACTGAAGGGCTCCATTCTTAAGATGATATCCGTGGGGAGTTTATTGATTCAACTCCTCAGCATGGACATAGAAAAAATATAAAAAAAATAATGAAGGATGTCTCGCATTGTTAATTTAAACTTATATTTAGATTATATAATTGGCTAAAACCTTGTGTGATTCTTAAATTTCCTGTTTGTGCTCAAGAATACAAATTGCTGATATTGTTCTAAATATTTTTCAAAAGAGGTATTTAAAAAGCTTTCATTTTCCTGTCAGATACTTGCATGAACTTGTCAGATCTCATTCTTTTGCATAAATAAACCTGAGGATTGTGATTTCTATACTAATTGGGCAACTCAGGATACATGGCAACTGGGTGGCCAATAGTTAAGTGTTTAATCTCTACTAAGGCCCCGTGGCAGGCCAAAAGCTGCTTCTCAAGGGAGAGTATCATCTGCAAGGATGGCAGGCCTTTACTCCAAAATCCTAAGGGTCTGCTCCGTGATACACCTATAAAATCCTGCCAAAGACCTGAACAGGATCTCACCACCGACGCTTAAGCACAGTCTGATCTGCCAGATCAGATGGCCCACATAGAGAGCAACATGCATAGCAGCAAGGACCTGTTGCAGCTTCCTCAGGTTCTGCGCCCCTCTCAAAACTCTCAGTCTTTTGGGTCACTAGGTAATGGGCCATAGTAGCACACCTAAATGAGGAATACCTTGCTTCCAAACCCAGAGCATCCCACTAGACCATATGCCTCTCTTTTGGTTGCAGTAGAGTCAGATGTAACAGCTTATCCTTTAGCCTAGGGAGAATATTTGGCTCCATATTATTGTGCCACTAGAAATTTCATTCAAGTGGAAGGCCCCTGAATTTTAGTCAGATTTATTTGATATCCTCCTATACACAAATGTCACCCATATGTCCACAGTAGTTGCTACTTTTAGCTCACTATGTCCAGTCACCATGATATCAGCATAACAGACTAGTGTGATGTCTTGGGGAAAGGGGAGGTGATCAAATTCCTTGTGGACTAATTGTGACATAGGGCTTGAAAGATTGATAGATGATAGATAGATTGATAGATAGATAGATAGATAGATAGATAGATAGATAGATAGATAGATGATAGATGATAGATAGATAGATAGATAGATAGATAGATAGATAGATAGATAGATGATAGATGATAGATAGATGACATCAGAGGCTTAATATTTGGAGGAACCAGTGTGGGATAAGAATAGATTTAAAGAAACAGCTAATTAATCACAATATCCCTAAAAAATAAATAGATGGGTAGTTCACTAATCTCTTACTTGATCCACACAAGTGGAAGAGTTTTAGGTTTCATGAGCAGAAGTCTAACTTAAATCACCAAAACAGAGAGTCATGGCCCTTCAATCAATTCTCAGATTTGGGCCTGTTTACAGACTTAGAATCTCTTGAATGAAAGGGCTATCAGGTCTACTTAAGAAAACCAAAAACCAAAAATGAAACAAAACTGTCAGCACTGATAAATATTGATACCGCAAATTTCTCCCAGTGTTTTCTAAAGAGACATAAGACAATTTGCCAGGGTAATTTTACACTGGCAAATCAGACTATTTGGGAATTCCTGAACATTGGCACTAATTCCAGGACATGTCAGAACTCACTGTGGTCCCCCAGTCAGAGAAGCAGCTTATGCAGGTTAAGTGATCAATAGAATTTTAGGTCAGGTCCATCCCAGAGTGGGTTCAGGGGTTTGCGAATCTATCCTGTGGTATTGCCTCCATTTTAAAATGTATAATTGGAATAACATACACAGCAACTGACAGAATATCCTGACCTCTGACTCGAAGGCTTTTATGGTGGGAAAGGCCAAGTGCAATCCACTAAAATAGCCTCTCCCTACAAAACAGTAAACCAAAAGCAATACTGAGCTCCTGGCAGGATTGAAGAGGAGAGTACTACCCTCAAGAACTTGAAAGATTCAGTAATGACAATACCACCACGTCCCCATTTAACTTAACTATTGGGCCTGCACAGAAAGTGCAGTTTTCTGAAGTAGATCTCTCAATACATGTCTCCTACTGGTTCAGTTTCTCTGGTTGAGCATCGACTGATATAGATTTTGATACCTGAAGTGGAGTGCTACTATAATAAATACTTGAAAATATGGATGTGTCTGCAAAGTGTAGACATTGGTAGAGGATTGAAGAATTTTGATGACCATGATAGAAAAAAAAAAACAAAACTAAATTTACTTGATCAGACTATTAATAGGAATACGGACATTAAGTATGGCTGAGGGTTCAGAAGGAAGTGAGGAACGTGGTAAAGAAAGCCTCTTTTATCTTAGAGAATATTTAAATTATCATAAAAAGACTTTTGGAAGTGAGAGAACAAAAGGAAATGAGGAACACGTTGCTGCAAACTGGAGAAAAGGTGATCCTTGTTACATGGTGGCAGAACACTTAGTTGATCTACATCACAAAGATATGTGCAGATCATTTAAGCAACGAGCTTAGTGTTTAAATGGAGAGATTTCCCAGTGAAGTGTTGAAGATGTGGTGTGGTTTCTCCTTACTGCTTGTAGTAAAATTCCAGAGGAAAGAGACAAATTGAGGGAAGAACTGTTAGGCATAAAACAAACAAATAGAAAACCCACAGCTTACTGATCTGGGAAATTTTAAGCCTATACAGATTTCAAAGGACACAAAAATGAAAAGATTCACCGTCAGCAAAATGTGCTCTTGAGAGAAAGCCAGCCTTTTGCTAGTGTCCCAGAAGTATGAGAATGTCAGCATATTCAATCATTCAGAGAGACCTTGGAAGAGCAAGTGATGTGACAACAGAAGCAGAGAAAGAAGGGAAGATGTGACAAAGCAAGCAGAGATTGGACCCATATAGGGCTATAGGCCCAAGAATGCAGGTAGCTTGTAGAAGCTACGAATGACAGGAAAACAAATTTTCCCCTAGAGCCTCCAAAAAGATCTGAGCCAGCACCTTGGTTTTAGCCTATGGAGATTTATTTTGTACTTCTGAACTCAAAAACTGTAAGACAGTAAGGTTTAGTTTTTGTTTTGATAAAAGCAAATTCCATTTATTTCATTGAATACTCTGAATTGATTTAAAAATTCTGGAGTTTGCCTAAAGAGTGACACAATTCCCCTAAGGTTATAAAAAATGGTAGATTAGAGAAACTATTTTGAGATTTCAGGAATTTTTTTCTTAATTTTATTTTGTGTATTTCCAACTAAGTATCTTCAAAGTAGATAGTAATTTATCCATGTTCTGCTTTGTATGAACTCTAGGATGTTAACCTAAAACATAGAAGAGTATCCAAATAACATACTTCTAAGATGTTATGTGTTTTATTTTAGTATATGCATATTTTTATTTGGAACATATTTCCCCTAAATTTTTGTTCATAATTTGGTTGCCTTAATCATTAATATTTCATGATAAAAGTGTTTCCATTTTTCTTCAATATTCTGGGACTTTCTGGCCAGTGAAAGGGCTATAATTTCCTACAGTGCAGCACATCCATTTATAATAAACTATTACTTTCAGTCTCAGCTACTAAAACGTAGCAAAATAAACAGAGGCCAATGTCCCTGAGGATTCTGCTCAGAGTCCAGCTATGCCTATTATCCAAAATTGAGCTGCAATTTTGTTTTTTAACAGGGGTTATCTTATTGGTAATAAAATATCTGGTACTTGAAAACTATATTTATGTATACAAGAAATTGAGACAAAAACCTTAGGACATTATATTTTAACAACTATTCCTCCCAGAAAGAATAATTCCCTTTACATAATATTTTTAGGCAGGTCTTTGATGTTTGTATCCATGTCTTTCAGTTGTCCCTGCTGACATAACCTATCATTTAATAAAATAGAATTGTTGGCATGTTGCTGACCTTCCTTTCTTCTTTTCTTTCTTTTTCTTTCTTTCTTTCTTTCTTTCTTTCTTTCTTTCTTTCTTTCTTTCTTTCTTTCTTTCTTTTCTTTCTTTCTTTCTTCTTTCTTTCTTCTTTCTTTATTCTTTCCTTTTTTTTCTTCTTTCCTGAGAAAGCATATTCTTTTTTTAAGATTTTATTTAAATTCTAGTTAGCTAGAATACAGTGTAATAATTAGTTTCAGGTGTACAATTTAGTGATTCAACACACCCAGTGTTTATCACAACAGGTGCACTCCTTAATCCCTATCACCTATTTCACCCATCCTCCCACCCACCACCCCTCTGGTAACCATCAGTTTGTTCTCTATAATTAAGAGTCTGTTTCTTCGTTTGCCTCTCTCTCTCTTTTCCCTTTGCTCATTTGTTTTGTTTCTTAAATTTCTTACATTGTTGGTGGGAATGCAAGCTAGTGCAGCCACTCTGGAAAACAGTCTGGATGTTCCTCAGAAAGTTAAAAATACAACTACCTTATGACCCAGCAATTGTAACACTGGGTATTTACCCAAAGGATACAAAAATACTAATTCAAAGGGATACACACACCCTCATGTTTATAGCAGCATTATCTACAAGAGCCAACTTATGAAAAGAGCCAAAATGTCCATCTATTGATGAATGTAAAGAAGATGTGGTATACACACATATACATATTCATACAAAGGAATATTACTCAACCTTCAAAAAGAATGAAATCTTGCCATTTGCAATGATGGATGGAGCTAGAGGGTATTATACTAAGTGAAATAAGTCAGCCAGAGAAAGAAAAATACCATATAATTTCATTCATATGTGGAATTTAAGATAAAACATATTCTTGAGAGAAAACTTAAAAACGAATGTCATTTTAAATGTAAACTTGCAAAGCTAGTCCCATAAAAATTCTGTATACACTCACTGTGATCCCGAAATTCTAAAAGGAGTATTTACTATAATTCAGGTCTATTGCAGAAAAAAAGTATGAAAAACTCAATGCATGGTAAGTGAAATTTAAAATGGTATTAATTTTTATGCAGCTAATATATAAAACAGTTCATACTTACATGCAGAAATTGCACCACACTTTTAATTTATTCACATCAGAAAACTAAAATTTAAACCAGAAGATAGATATTACAGTATAAGAATAAAATCTTGCTACTTCTCAAAAAAAGTTTTACAATCATATTAAATAAACCAGTAAAATAAATCAAACACAAGGAAAAGAATCCAGAAAAGCTTGAATTTTTGTTTATAATGATTCAGTTTTAAGTGTATTGATGGCTTTACTGTAAAAAATTTTAAAAACTTAGAAAAACTTTTAAATGTATGTTTCCAGAATGAAATGGCAACAGAATCTTATGCAGCTAGACAACTTATTATTTTTGTATATGGATAGTATTTATTAGTTTTTATTGTGTGTAAAATTTAGAATTAAATTGCAATGTAAGCAACCAAAAATTTAAAATATATATTTCAGGGGTGGCTGGGTGATAGACATTGGGGAGGGCATGTGCTATGGTGAGCAGTGTGAATTGTGTAAGACTGATGAATCACAGACCTGTACCTCTGAAACAAATAATATATGTCAAAAAAAAAAAAAAAAGAAAAAAAGAAGAAGAAGATAGTAGGAAGGGAAAAATGAAGGGGGGGGAATCGTAGGGGTAGACGAACCATGAGAGACGATGGACTCTGAGAAACAAACTGAGGGCTCTAGAGGGGAGGGGCTGGGAGGATGGGTTAGCCTGGTGATGGGTATTAAAGAGGGCATGTACTGAACGGAGCACTGGGTGTTATACTCAAACAATGAATCATGGAACGCTACATCAAAAACTAATGATGTAGGGTGCCTGGGTGGCTCAGTTGGTTAAGCGACTGCCTTCGGCTGAGGTCATGATCCTGGAGTCCCCGGATCGAGTCCCGCATGGGGCCCCCTGCTCGGCGGGGAGTCTGCTCCTCCTTCTGACCCTCCCCACTCTCATGCTCTCTCTCTCTATCTCATTCTCTCTGTCAAATAAATAAATAAAATCTTAAAAAAAATTTAAAAAAACTAATGATGTAATGTATGGTGATTAACATAACATAATAAAAATAATAAAAATATATATATTTCATATGTAATGAAATAGAAATTCTTTTCTACTTCATAGCACTTAAGTATAAATTAAATGTACAGGAATGCAGTAATTTTCTTTTCTATTGCTTCACTTTATGTGAAAATGTGAGGCCAAATGGAGTTTAAAATATTTAACAACATAAATATTATGGTACATTTTAGCAGACTCAAAAAGTGCCAATCTTTCTTATGGACCATTCTACTAGGCCTCAACAGTCTGATAAACGAGCATGAACATCTCTTGACATATTTAAGATGCTGATCTTTACATAGTTTATGTATTTATTGATTCATTCATTAAACTTTCACTTATTGAAAATACAGCATCAGGGGCACCTGGCTGGCTTAGTCAGTAGAGCATGTGACTCTTGATCTCAGGGTTGTGAGTTCAAGCCCAATGTTGGGTGAAGAGATTACTTAAAAAAAAAAAAAAAATGATACAGCATCTATCTCAGTCTCTTTAAATTTTAAATGAGAGATAATGATATAAACACTTAAAATAAAATGTAATGAGTAAAACAGTGGAGCTATGTATACCATGCCACAGTATACTTGCAAAGAAGGAGATTACTCTGACTGCTCAGGGATCTTTATACTATAGTTTCTAAAGGGTGATGAATTCACCAGGCTTTCGGAAAAGGAAGGACATTCTGGGCAATGGCAGTTAGCATTGGCTGGGACACAGGCTTGAAACTGTATTATGTGTTTAGAGAGCTTTAAAAGTATACCACTAGTATTCATTGAGCTAAAGGTTAGAAATATTTGGAAAAAAAAAAAAAAACAAACTTGGAATTGCATGTGCTTTTCATATAATTTCTTCACTCACTTGTTTAACAAGTTATTTACCAACTCTGAGTCAGGAATTGGAAAAGGTTTGAGGGAGGGAACAAATAATGAACAAGGTGAACCCAGATTATTTTCACAGAAGCTATAATCCAATGGATGAAAGAGCTTATTAAAAAAATTGTGGGGGCGCCTGGGTGGCTCAGTTGGTTGGGCGACTGCCTTCGGCTCGGGTCATGATCCTGGAGTCCCGGAATCGAGTCCCACATCGGGCTCCCTGCTCAGCAGGGAGTCTGCTTCTCCCTCTGACCCTCCTTTCTCTCATGCTCTCTGTCTCTCATTCTCTCTCTCTCAAATAAATAAAATCTTAAAAAAAAAAAAAAATTAAAAAAAAATTAAAATAAATAAATAAAAAAATTGTGTACGGGGCACCTGGGTGGCTCAGTCATTAAGAGTCTGCCTTCGGCTCAGGTCATGATCCCAGGGTACTGGGATTGAGCCCCGCATTGGTCTCCCTGCCCCGCAGGAAGCCTGCTTCTCCCTCTCCCACTCCCCCTGCTTGTGTTCCCTCTCTCGCTGTGTATCTCTCTATCAAATAAATAAATAAAATCTTAAAAAAAAAACTGTGTAAAATGTGGAAAGACCATTGTGGAGACAGTACCTGGTCTGGGTATTTGTTGTTGCAAAACAAACTCTCCCAAGCTTAGTGGTTAAAAAACAATATTGTTGTTGCTGTTATTGTTTGCTTGTTTGTCAAACTTGGTTCAAGTAAGTGGTTCTCTCATGCAATTGCCATCAGATGTTGCTGGGGCTGAGTCATCTGAAGGCCCAACTGGGTTGGAAGACCAAATGACTGAGTGGTTGTTGGGTTGATTCACTGGAGCTGTTGACAAGCATACAAATGTGCGCCTCTCTATGTAGGTTGGCCTTCTCCCAGCATTGGATGCTGGGTTCTGAGAATGAGCATTCCAAGAACCAGGAAGCAGAAACTTTGGGTAAAAGTGGTGTCATGAACTGCCTAGATTCGAAGGGATTAAGAAATATCTACTTTTAGAAAGTGATATCTGCTCCATTAATCCTATAATTTACTTCCAAATGAGATTACTTTTGGTAAGGAAAGAGGGCACAGTTTTCCATCCATTTCTAGTTTTATACCTAACTTATAATTCCTCATGTTTCTGACTGCCTGGCCATTTAGCGCCTTGTGGTTCCTTGGATCCCATCAGATGTGTCAAGGGCCACAAATGCAGGCTGATATATCAAGAGGCCCAAAACAAAATAGACCCTCCCTTACTGCAAGGTAGAAGATGTCCTTAACCATTTGTAACTGAGTTTTGCTTTAGTCTTATGCTCTACATACTGACCTTGAAAGGGAAGTGTTAGTTATGTTGCTTTTAGAATAGGTTCAGAAAAGAGTTCTGTCATGAGTCATATTCCAATAATAATTAGTTTATTGAACATGTATTTCAGTCACTACTACCAAATACCTGGAAGAAACTGAAAATAAAATTTAAATGTTTTTAAAACCCACCCAGGCTATTTTAATAAAAATACAAAAATAATACTTTATTTAAAAAAAAAAAAGAAGAAATTTGAGAAAATGTTAAGCCAGACAGGAAGCTGGGAAAACAGGCATAGGCTGGGCCATCCTGTGCAATCCAGAATATGGTCACCCTAAAGGATATACCTTTCTAGGGCTAAAAGAATACACAGAGAAAAAGCTATTGCAATTTAATGGAGGATATAGAATGATTTTCTGGTGAGCTAAGCATTTTTTTAACTTTATCCTCAGGCTATGTACAATTCAAGCTTGAAAATACAAAATCAGATCGGCATTTCAGAATCATAACTATATAAATATAAGGAAGGTATTGGAGTGAGTATATCCAGTCATAAAAGAACAATGAGAAAGCTATAACTGTAAATATTTTCAATATTATTAGAAGGAGGGAAAATAAAATGGTAGCTATGAGGATGGATCAATAGAATTTTATTTGACCAAAATCTAGAATGAGGAATTATACAGACATAATTCCCAAACTTTTAGTGTGGCATTATCATATCACGTTTAAAATAATTTAGTTTTAAGGTAACTTTCAATTTAATGAACAGTAACAGAAAATTCCAGCTTTTCTTGATCAGAGAATTAAGATCCAACTTTTATGCAAAGCCTTTTTACTAACTTAAAATTTGAGATAATTCAACAACAACAAAACTTTTTTATCAAAGCTATTTCTGAAAAGTTAAATATAATAATTTCAGCAAGAAGTTCTGGACAGTTTTGTACCAGAGGGACTGTCTAAGATAAGATAGAGTAGTGTGCTTTAAGGACTTTCATACAGAAAACAGCCTAAGACATTAGAAAGGCTGATGGTTCCACATTACTCTTTTATGGCACTCATTCTCTATTGGAGGTAGGGTGATTTTAATTTGCTTATTTTTTTAACTTGATATTTTTGAGTATCAGATATAAGGAAATCTAAACCTCGCCTTCTTGAGGTTGGTGTATAAATGCACACACATTGTGTCTTTACAATCTATAAGAGAGAACATATGGTAGTTTGGAGAAAAGCTAAAATAACAAGAATGGGCAGCAAGGAACAGATATCAAAAAATTTATAAATAGTAAAGTCATTATCTTACCTGTATCTATAATTATGCCAGGTTGTAATCTGCAATATTTCTCTAATAATTTTGTCATGGGATATCATAGGCTTTTTACCTATAAGTTTGCCTACTTAAAATTGAAATCATGGCATTCAATCCTTATCTCCACTATTCCTTAGCCTAGAATCTGAACCATGTGTATGTACTATAAATGGAAATTATCCTCCAGCTCCTCTCTTTTGCTCATATTTCCTTATCCAAGAGAAATCTACTAAATGTTTTCTTTTCTACTGTGTGATATAAATATATTGATCCATTTTATCTCTGGCTATTCCTATTCACTTTCATCTACAATTTCTGGTCTGGATTACTAGTTATAGCCTCCCTAAGTGATCAATACTCCCAACATATGTTATCAATGTAAATTTTATCTTTAAAATAAAGATATGTTTCTAGCTTTAACTTTGGTCTTTTTTATATATCACTGCCTATTTAATATATTGGTCTTTTCTACATATAACTCCCTCTTTGGTAATCTCAAATATATTGAAAGGCCAGAAAAAATTCTAAATAGAGTACTCTTCTGTTTGCTGAATCAAATTTCTTTACAATCTACAGAAATGTTTGAAATTTTAATGCAATATCGGGGTTGGCCTAAGAATAGATTCAAAATCCTTACAAAAAATGTCAAGCCCCTACTCTCTGGCTATAAGTTGCTGACTTCAATCTCCTTGTTTATTACTCCAGCTTCATGGTTTTAATTCATTTGCTCAAATGGGGCAATTCCATTCCTGCCTCAGGACATTCACGTGTACTCTCCTCTCTACATGAAATGAACTTGTGGACCATCTAGCCATGCCCAGGAAACTTCATTCACTTTTAGGTCTCAGATTAAATGTCATTTCCTCAGAAAATTCTTTTGTCAATCATTGAACAGTTTAGAAACAATACTACTACTACTATATCAGTCAGTTATGAAATAGAAAAGGTCTCTGATGAAAATATTTTCAGTAAAATTAAGGAATCAAGTTTAGTGAGACTAATAAAAATGTGTTGATGCTTGCCTTCTGTATTTGGAATAGGGGGCTGTGTTGAGCAACAGAGATATTCTGGTTATCTTTCCTTTTTAATAAAGATATACAAAAGTTAGTAAAAAATGAGAATGAGGGATAAAAAAGTTGAACATATGGAAGTCCTAGTTCAGATATGGTGGCATAAAGTGTTTAGTCGCTTTGTGACAATTGGTTTGGGAATAGCGTTCATTGTTATCCACAAAGTTATGGTGTTTGCTTAGGTGAAAGTGCTGCCCAAAGCAGCCATCCTGAGTAAAGCTTGGCTTCTAACACCATACAGATGTCTCTTTATTGGTTTTGCTGCACCTCATGATGGATGTTTTGTCAACCAGAGAAGCAATGAGTATGCTAACATCAGATTAAGGTAAAGTCTAAACTTCTTTCTCCTTCTCTCTCTCTATGTAGTTATTCATATGTGTTAATGTAATAGTGAATGAATACCCAATGGTTGTATATGAATAGCCAAAACCAATCCCAATATTGCATTAAAATTTCAAACATTTCTGCAGAATGTAAAGAAATTTAATTCAGCAAACAGAGGAGTACTCTATTCAGAATTTTTTTCCCTGGTTTTTCAGTATATTTGAGATTACTAAATAGGCCTGATATATAGAAAAGACAAACCACCTGATATTATTAGTAAATTTTTAACAGTATTTTCATCATTTGTTCTTGATTAGACTAATTTCATTATTTAAATATAGCAGAATGATTCTGCTTTTCAAGTTGGACAGGAAATGGATCCTTTGTTTAATTAAATATTCATCAAACTCTCAACTAATGCAGACTATAGTATGAGCCATACATAGGTCATATGTCCACAAATGTTTAGAATTTCATAAAATATATGACAAGATTATGGTTGTTATTTTTTAATATTTCAAATGTACTGTAGAAGAGGTTTGCATATATAAACAAAATCACTGAAATACAATTACCATGCTTAACAAAAGGAAGTCAATGTAAAAGTGCTTCTACAAAGATTTCTTATAATACTGTGTTTTACTAGAATTAAAAAGAAAAAAAAATAACACATAAACATTTACTATGCTGTATTACCGTGAGATACCAAGGAAAATGATAGAATCAATGTTTATCATTTGGTAAAGTAGAATTTCTGAATATATATGCAGATCATAGGCCTGATATTCAGGATTGAGACAGTAAAAAGGACCTGAATTTTTTTTTTTTTTTTAAGATTTTATTTATTTGACAGAGAGAGACACAACGAGAGAGGGAACACAAGCAGGGGGAGTGGGAAGCAGGCTCCCCGCAGAGCAGGGAGCCCGATGCGGGGCTCGATCCCAGGACCCTTAGGATTATGACCTGAGCTGAAGGCAGACGCTTAATGGACTGAGCCACCCAGGCGCCCCAAGGACTTGAATTTCCAATCAATACTGAAGGCCTGGATAACTGGATTAGTGAGATGTCTTACCAGTCATGGTAAGGAAGCAGTTTTCATAAAAAGGAAAAAGACTTCCTCAAGGCAAATATGGAAAATTCATTTTGTTTTTTAGTGTGATTAAGTTGGAAACACATAAGAAGAGACAGAACATGTGACAGTTTTTAAGGTGACCCCCGTAGTCCCCACCTCTTGAGAGTCACTAACCTGTATCATGCACTTCCACTGAGTGTGGGTGTGATTTGTGATTTTCTTTTAATCAGTGGAATATGGCAAAGATGGTGAGATGTCATTCTTGTGATGGTGTTACCATACATAACAGATAGCCGACAACTCATTTGAGAGACTTCCCTTTCAGGATAATTAAGTGGCTATGTTTGCAAATCCTATTTGACAAGGAACTGCAAGAAGCCTCTAGGAATGTCACTCTAACATCTGAGGGTGGATCCAGCCAAAAGCTAGCAAGAAGCTGAGACCTTCACTCATAGGCCTGAGAAAATGAGTTCTGCCAGCAACTTAGATAAGCTTGAAGTGGATTCTTCCCAAGTTGAGCCTCTACATATGAATGAATTCCAGTTGAAAGCTTGATGGAAGACCTGTGAGACCCGAAGCAGACAGAGCACCCAGCTAGGCTTTTCCCAGGCTATTGACCCACAGAAAACAAAGGACAATAAACCTGTGTTATTTTAAGCCACTGCATCTGTGGCAATCTGTTATACTGCAATAGAAAACTAAAATCATAGAGAAAGATGGAAAAAGTAAGTTTGAAATCCTTCTGGATGGATTATCTTGATCATGTATAAACTGGAGAAAGTCTGTCCCCAGGGGGAATGTTAAGATCCTTTAAGACAGAGTACATAGTCAAGAGATAAAGGTGAATTATCTGTGTCCTGTTAAGCCAAGAACATAAAGCACACAAGTAGATTTCACCAGCTGACACTGGCTCAGATACCAGACTGGAGATCAGAGAAAATACAGAGGGCAGTAGGTAGAATTAAAGGTCTGTATCTTCATCATCTTTATGTGGTTAGTCTACTCCCTTTTCTAAAATAATTCAAAATTTCTTTTGATTGCATTGGCATTACATATCAATACCTGGATAATGTCCATAAAACACTTTGATCATCATTATGTATGATTTATGACCAAGGACTCTGGTGTTACACAGCCTGAATTTGAATGCTAGGTCCTCTATGTTCCGAAAGTATAAATGAGCTGACTTCTCTAACTCAACTTGCTTATCTTTCAGCCAGTGATACCAATAGTCTCTACTACTAAAGGATCTGTTAAGAATTAAGTGAGTTGATAAACATTAAAAAAAAAAAATAGAACACAGACTGGTTTAGAGATACAGAAGGGAGATAGATTATCTAATTGTTATCCAGACTGGGACACCTTGAGAAAGACAGGTGATGGTATTCATAATTATCCTGGTCCAATGAGAACTGAGACTGTTCTAGCCAAAAAGATACAAATATTCACCTATTAAGAGTTATTACGTGTGTTTTGTAGTATTGATCTCTGTGAGTCAGCCTTTATTCCATATATACATTCAACTAACTGAGGGCTCCTTTGTACCAGACACTGTTATTGTTAGTGATGCAGCAGTCCTCAGAAACACTGCTTTTGTCAGTGATAGACTTCAACAACTGTACAGATTATTTTTTTATAATTGTAAGAATTTTATAAATAAATTTTGGAAATTAGGAGGTTATTTTCATTTTGTCTTCTCTACTCTTTTCCAGTTTTCCAGAAAAAGAAAGTATTTTTATTATTTATAGTAAGGCATTTTTTTCCACATGATTCATATAAGGTATTTAAAGTAATTTGCTTGTTATTAACTATGGCAAGAGGAAATAAGATCATGCACAATGATTAGGAACACAAAACAAAAATTGCACATATGACATAAATGAAGTAAAATGAAATTAATAAGCTAATTTGCATTAACAATTTAAAGCTCTGAGTTTTAGTAATCAAGAATTTTAATCTGTTTTTAAGTATTGTGTGCCTAATGTACTATAGGAAATAAAATGTTAATTAAATGGGAAAATGTGTGCTTTGTTTCACAAAATAGAACTTTAAAAATTATTATAATTAATTTCTTTACTTTTAAGTCATGAAATGTACTGTATTGATTCCAGCATGTGGTAAAAAAAATCTATTTGAATATTTGAATGAAAGGCAGGTTAGTTATTAGTCCTGATAAGATATTGAACCATTTATATGGACATGCATCTAGATTTTTAAAATATTTTAATTGTAATTAATATAATGAATTCAGATTGCACTAACAACATTTGAATTAGACTAATATAAATGCGTAGTAGTCTTAAGGGACTTAAGAATTATAGAACAACACAGTCTTTTGTCAATCAAATTGGGGAATGCAAAAACAAACACAAAACAATCTGAATTGTTTTTTTTTATTCTTATGTTAATCCCCATACATTACATCATTAGTTTTAGATGAAGTGTTCCATGATTCATTATTTACTTGCTTTTTTTAAACATTGCACAACTGCTAATCATACAACTGGAAAAACTTTCATATTATTGAACTTGTAATAGAAACATTTCTTGTGTCAGTCTTGAAGGGAACTTCATAGATAAATAGTAGATGGTAGAAAATCTAGAAGCCTAACATTAACTCCAGGCCTTAAATGGCTTGTTCTTAGCCATCTTATATATATCTTAATTGAGAGGGAGAGAATTACTAGCTCTATGATAGGAAATGTGTGCACATGTGTGAGTGTGTGTGTTGAGAGAGGAGCATGAAATAGAATGGTTAAGGGATGAAACTAAGCAGTAATCTAGGAAATTATTTATTCTTTTTATTCTGAAGCCTTATTGGGAGTGGTTAAGCAATGAGCAATGACATCCAAGGAATGAACAAGGTAAAGATTAGTGTGCAACAGTCAATGGGATTTTTTTTTTCAGGAAGGAATGAGTGGAATCTACCATGACTGTATTCTTACATTGGCTCCTATCCATCAAGAATAGAACAAGAACAGTACTATTGATTACATTGAAAGTTCTGCTGTTGGGGCGCCTGGGTGGCTCAGTCGTTAAGTGTCTGCCTTCGGCTCAGGTCATGATCCCGGGGTCCTTGGATCAAGCCCTGCATCGGGCTCCCTGCTCAGCGGGAAGCCTCCTGCTTCTCCCTCTTCCTCTCCCTGTTTGTTTTGTTCCCTCTCTCGCTATATCTCTCTTTGCCAAATACATAAACAAAAATCTTAAAAAAAAAAAAAAAGTTCTGCTGCCAAAGTTTTGGGCCAGTAGTAGGCATTCTTTTCCTAAGATTGTTCAGGTTATAACCCTTATTAAATAAAAAAACAGTAACTTATTCTTGAAACTATTTTCATACCTCCATTTTCATCAAGAAATATAACAGCATTTCATTGTCCTTAATTTATCGAGAACATAAATTTAAGAATTTTCCCTAGGCTGTATTTCTGACTTCCTAGAAGGAATTGGAAAAGTCATTTACTTTTCTGTGCGCTTCAACCACACTATTTGTCAGGAGGAGGAATATTCATCTTTCTCTCCCAGGTACTTGGCTTAATTTATATTAGTAGAGAACTTTTCATTTTATATCATACTTCATATAAAAATATCAGGCTTTTAGTTCATCTTCATGTACTTCCTGTCAATCGCTTCCCTGTTTTATTTCATAGTAACATTTTTAGGATCAGTGCCATTGTGATCTCTGAAAAAATAGCTTTCAAGACTGTATATCAATAAAGGAGCTTTATTTGTTTTGCTTTACAGTCAGGAAATGTGAATTAAATATATATATTTCAGACATTACATATATTATAACATTTCAGATGTCTCTAAACCTTGTTAAAAGGGATGAAAAGATTATATGTAGATTTAAAAAATATTTTCAAATAACTAGGCTCAGATACTATTGTTTGACATTCCTGCAGATCTTACAATTTTCTTCAACAAACTTCAAAGAGCAGTACCTTAGAATATATTCTAGTAAAGATTAATGCACTTTTTAAATTTCTAAGTGGAATAAATATGACATATATATTTGCTATCTCATTTTAATCTTGGACAAACAATAAATGATAACAATTTTGGATACTACTAGTATTCCATAATTTGTAAAATAAATTATAAGCAAGTGTGCTTATAAGCTAGAGTAATCATACATTGACACAAACACACAATCCAAGACATCATTTTACCTCAGGTTATAAAAGTACAAATAGGTAAATGTCCTTTCTACCACAAAGATATTTTGTATATTATTTATGGCATAGGGTAACACAGTAACAACTTTTGTTTATTAACAAGATAACATAGCTAACAAGATAATAACATAGCATTAACTGTTAACTCAAAAGTAGACTGTAAATCATAGTATTCATACCTTCTGCTTACCTTCATTAAAGTTAAGACTTTCCATAAAATATGTACAATTCCAAATTGAGGGAGAAATGTATACATTAGGAGTTTAATATAGCATGCATTATGTTAATGATAAAAGAGCATAGTTTTCTGTTCATAGTTACATTTCAAAATAATGCTTATTAAAAACAAAGATGACAGTATGATAAAAAACAATGTTTAAAAACACATGATCTAGTTCTTAGCTCTAAAACAAATTTCAAAACATAACTAACAAATTATAGAGAAGAAAATCACCTTAGCTTCTTGCATCTGATATAGACTGATACATTATCTAGTATTGATAATAAGGAAGGCTAAATAGATCCAATGTCTAAAAAAAAAATTACCAAATGAATTGTAGAATATTTTTGACTGGGGTAAATAGACTCACCCTTAGTAGGACTGTAATGCTTCAGTCTACATTCAGTATTTGCATCCTATGTATAATGATTCATAACCGAGTCCACAGTTTTTTGTTTGTTTTAGGTCAAGGGGTCATACATAGGTTGCTCCCCATGAAGCCATAGGTGTGGGCTGAGGGCCTGGTGATAGGGAAGTACAAGTAAGTGTTACGGGAGTTTGGACCACTTGCTTGTACAATTTGATGGAGTCTTAGGACCTGCTAAAGCCTGATTTCATACATACCATTTCTAGCCAATTATGCAGTCCAGAGGCAGAACTTGATTTTATGACTTATTGGACCAGATAATACCCAGTTCATTAAGAAGAGTTGAGAGGAAATGCCTGTTTACATGGTTCCCCATCATCAAATATTTACACCCTACAAGGACAAAATTTGAAATCATTTTTCTTCCAATCCTTAGAGACAAGACAATGATTTTCCTACTGGGCTTATCAGAGATCCTATACTACATTTGTGACTTTCAAAGCTGTTTGAGCACAATAGGATCAGAGAGGTTATAAGGCACAATTGGTGGAGTGACTTGCCCTGCGGACTGTACTATCAGCGAGTACTTATGGGTCTGATCCCTGCTTAAAAGCAGTAGCTTATGGACTTTCTAAGTAAGTGGTTCAAAGCAACATACACATGATAAATGTTACCTCTATAAATTTAAGAAGCTCAACAATTATTGAGCTTTTTTCTGAGGTACTGGATTCCTAAATTTTCTCTGGGATTTTTTTCCCCACCTTTTGGCAGACATGTTGTCTTAACAAGTTACATAGATATTTGCTACTTCTTGCTTACAAGCCCAAATCAGCATGACATCACCAACTGAAAGGAGCAGCATGGTATCTTGTGCAATATCAAAAGATTAAGGTAACAGTGAACCCGTTATGACAAGGAGTTGTAGAACAAAATAGCCCTGAGCATAGACAGTTGTACTGATGCCTTTATAATGTAAGAATTCATAGCTTTTGCTGGCATTTTCTATTTGATAAAGAAAAAAAAAAAAAAGGCGTTTTTATCCCAGGAGACAAAGGTTTGGTTGACTGAGTACACTAAAGATAAAATAACTAGCACAGCAACTAGAACTGAAGTCAACACCTGATAAAAATAACAATAAAGCATGCTCACTTATCAATACCTGTTTTTCTTTAAAAGTCAAATAGAGAAATACAGAGAAAGTAAAAGGAGGACACTTTTACATTTTTCATGTATTGCAGTGTAGTAATGATAATTGCAATCTGTCAATTATGTTATATTGCTTTTGGTTTATTATTTTGTAGGACAGAAAAATTCCAAGATCTCCCACTTTTCCATTTTTGCTGTAATAAATCTCTATCTTTGGTTCAGGGGACTGGTATAAGAACTGTTTCCCAACTATTTGTTTAAGAACAGGCAAATATAATGCATGTTTGTGGGCACTGATTGAGACAGATTCAGGTAAAACTCTTCATTTATAATTTGACCACCTGTGCTATTTATTAATTCATTTCTTCTCAGCTCCAAATTTACCTGTCAATACACACATGCTCTGCAATAATCGATAGAGTTTCTTTAGGGATCACTCTTTCCGTTACATGAAGTATAGTGGTAAACCCTCTCAGTAAAGGGCACTGGAAGGATATTTCAGGTAGAAGACATTGTTTAGAACTTTTGACTATTTAAATCCATTCAAACATTTCTATCTCTCTGAGTGTTAATCCTTCAATGCTATAAAGAAGAAATTCTAAATCTATCTTTATAACAAGCTACTGCTTAATCTAGGTTCATGCTATTCAATCAGGTTGACTATTAGAGACACTTTTGTGGTAGCAATAAACTCAGTGAATTCAAACAATCTGATAGGTGTATCTCTGTTAAACTACATGCCTTCTTCCATTAGAATTTTTCCTCACCAATATCACTTAGGTTCTGTTAACATGAATCGTAAAAACCTTGTAGTTCCTTTAATAGCTATGCTATCTCCTTCCAGGGAAGGTTTTGTCCTTTCTTTGGATGATTTAGTTATTTCACTCTAATTATCCAGATCTAGTTGGGTATAGATGCAATGAGAGGTAGTGGGGTAGGTCTTGACAAAAGTTGGCATCTGCGTGCAAGTCAATGTCCCTTTTTGGGATTTTACAGGTTCTAGAAGTAAGAGGAGTCTAGTTTCCTCAGAAGAGAAGAGGATGGTATTGGTTAGGGAGGTAGGCACAATGGGATAAGGAGATTTAATATAGGAAAAGGGAATGTTAATTTCCTAACTCCTTACCTTCCATAGGAATGCCATTGTGCCAATTGAAAGTTACAGATATTTTGCTATTGCATTCTTTTTGCCTATCCAAATCCAAATTACTACTGATAATAAGAGTCTTGGGATGATTGGGTGGCTCAGATGGTTGAGTGTCTGCCTTTGGCTCAGGTCGTGATCTCAGGGACCAGGGATCCAGCCCTACATAGGGCTCCCTGCTCAGCAGTAAGTCTGCTTCTCCTTCTTCCTAAAAATCTTTAAAAAAAAGACTCTTACTAACTTGAAATTAAACCAAGTCATATATGGAATTCTAAATTTCCTTTTATGATGCCTGTTCCATGAAAATATTTCAAACACTTAATCCTCTATTAGGAAGGACTCAAATAGGAAAACCTTAAGTTTATATTATGTATTTCAAATAAGAAGGATTCAATACAGGGATTTTGATGATTCAAACTACTGGAAAGAGTAGGCAGAGAGGGTATTTCTAATTTCAGCTTTTGGACACTGTAGAGATCACAGGGAAACAGTGATTAATGATGTCAGTTGCTTCCAACACCAAAGTGGATGATTATTAGAAAGATGCCTTTATAAAAGCCACTGGCAAGCCCCCAACATTTGCTTTATTGCCTCCACAGTAGCCATAAGACAGATAGTTTTTCATCCCCTTTACTTTCAAAATTTTATATGAGTGCTTTTTATTAGCAACATTTAACATGAAGCTTGATTTTTAAGGGAGTCTAAGAAATAAAGGTTAAGGGATTTCAGCCCTTGTAGTACAAAGTAAAGCATATATGGGCAGAAGGATAATATCTGGCACAGAAAGACATTGATTATTTTCAGCAGATGATGTCTTAGTCGGCTTGGGCTGCTACAATAGAATACCATAGACTGGGTGGCTTATAAGCAACCAAAATTTATTTCCCACAGTTCTGGAGGCTGAGAAGTTCAAAATTAAGGCACAGGAAGATTTGGTATTTAGTGAGAAACAAGTTCCTAGTTCATTGATATCCATCTTCTTGCTGAGTCCTCCCATGGTAGAATGAATGAAGGGCTTCTCTGGGGTCTCTTTTATAAGGGCACTAAGCCCATTTATAACAGCTCCTCATGACCAGCCATGTCCCAAAAGTTCCAACTTCAAAGGCCCTCACACTGAGAACTAGGTTTCAACGTAGGAATTTTGGAAGGACACAAGCATTCTGTCTGTAGTGGATGAGTTCTAAATTCTAAATAATCTAAATTCTAAAATAGTCTATTTGTTGTGATAAAAGTAGATTAGAGGAGCATATGTGAAGAATCAGCGAAGACAGAAAGTTTCTTCATGAATCAAGAAAAGAGATAATGGCAGTCTGTTTCAGAATGGCAGTGGGGAGGCTGGTGAGAAGTAGTCAAATTCTAGAAATATTTTGAAGATAGAACCAAAAGTGTCTGTAGGTGGACAAGATATAGAATGTAAGGGGAAAATTGGAGCCAAAGAACATTGTTTGCCTGAGCACCAAAGGATTGAGTTGCCATTAATGTAGATGGGAAAGATTGTGAAAAGAGTATGTCAAGGAAGAAGACAACAATTTTAGTTTGCACATATTAAGTTTGAGAATTTTATTAGTTAAGTAAGCATATTGAGCAAAACTCCAGTTAAGTCTGGAGTTTTGAGTGTGTAATTTGGAAGTGATTGGCATATAGATATATTTAAAATCATGAGACAGATAAGATAGCACAAATAGTGGATCCATTTAGGGAAGAGAAAAGAAGACTGAGGCTCAGAATATAGCAACATTAAAAAGCTAGGCAAAGAAGAGAATCCAGCAAATGAAGCTAAAAAGAAATAACCAGTGAGGTAGGAATGCACTCTTAAATCCAAGTGGAAAAAAAAAAAAAAAGGTGACAGTGAGGCTGGAGAGAAACTGTGTCAAACACTGCTAATAGGGCAGGTCAGATAAGGACTGAAAATTTGACTATTCAACTTAGCAAAGAAGGATGAATATTCAGTTTGACACAACGACAAACTGGATGCATTGTCATGAATCACTTAATGTAATTTTGTGGGGTCAAATCACTGATATCAGTGGGACTAATGCAGTACAAACTTTGTGCAAGAAAACAAAGGAAAAAACCTGGGATTTTTTTGATAGTCATAATGGGTAGAAATTACAAGCTAATATTTACTTCCTCCAAAAGGATGGTTACCTAATCAGCATGGAGAGATAAACAAATATATTGATGGAACAGCCAAAACTAGTAAGAGTCTTCCTAAAATTGCTTTTTCTGGTAAATTGCAGAAGGTAGGAGAAATACTAGTACTTACTACGGTGGTTCTCAGTGATCTTAGAAATATCAATGAAAAAAAAAAAGAAAGAAATATCAATGGAAGATCTCTTTAAGAAAAACAAAATTAAAGAAACCCTTTAGGGTGGAATCAAACTTGAACAAACACAGAATACGAGGTGGTCAAGAGAAGTCTGTACAGCGCTAGAGGCAGGAGTAGAGACAAAGGGACAGAGCTCAGAAGGACTGGGTGGGTCACAAAGGGAGTATATAAATAAGGGTGACAACAGTTGATGAATATTTGGATGGACATAATATATGAATATGTAAATATAATTTAGTTTATAAATACTAGTAAGGTACCCAATATTTTAATCTCCTGAATTCTAATATGGAGATTTCTACTCTGTATGTCTAGTATTACATTTTTGCATATTAAGGAAAATATATTAAATGAGTATTTGGCACTGTACCATTTTCATTATTATTAAGTATAATTTTGCTTCTCTCTAAAGCCATTGACGTTAAAACTAAAAATCCATTGTCAACTATGTGTGATGAAATCCCAGACTGTTCCTACAGTGACCACGTTCTTAAGATTCTAAACATAAAGACAGAAAAATGTTTTCTCACATCATCAAAAGATAATGGATGGACCCAAATACAAAATTTTACAACTTTAAGCCCTTAACTGAATTCCTTTGTAATAAAGATACAATCTTTTATAATATGGAAAGTGTAGAAGGGGCTGCTTCTATTTCCAGCTCTGTAATGTATGAATTGCAAATAAATGAGAAAATTTAAACAGTGACTCTACCATTGATTACTATCAAGAGAGCATTTTGCAATTCATAAATCCTAGTGAAATCTATTTTGCAACTTGTCATCTTTTGTAAATCACCATTTTCTTTGTAAAAAATAGACGTTGGAAATACAAAACAGCAAAGCATATTTTAACCTATCTAAATGTGGGATAAATTGTGCTTTTCTATTTGAAGTAGATAAAAAGAACATTTATCAGAAATATAACTTACTTGTAGCTACAGGGCATTCAAGCATATTTATTTTCATTTGATCTGTCCAAATAAGGCTACCATTGATTTGGACAGATCAAATGAAAATAAATCATGACTAAATGTAATTATCTATCTAGTCTTTGGCATGATTAAATACTTTTGGGTTGTGATTTATTTAGCTTACATACCTAGATATTTTACTTTGTAAACAGATGTTGGTGATCTCAATTTAACTGGAAAAATTTACTATCTCTCTCTCTTTGCTAAGAGAAAATGAAGGAAAACTAATTTGATTCCATACTACAGGGGAAACCCTCCCCTGGAAAGTGCCGGGAATAGGAGTGAAAGACCTTGTAATAAGTGAAGAGATATTTAACAATGTAACTTTCTGATTTTCTCTTCATAAGGAAAAAAAGAGAGAGAGAGAGAGTGAGGCTGATCTCTGTGTAGTGGAGACAGGGTCTGACATGCGGGTAACATATTTCACCACGGAGGTACGTAAAGAGAATAATCAGAGCCAATGTCGTGGCCCACCACAGCATACCCTTTTTGTCAGGAGGAATTATGCCCCTCCCACACACAAAATGTGCTCACCCGCAGGATTCCCAGTCCACTCAATTATCAAGTCATGAGACTCAAAGTCCAAGATGTTCCCAACTCTATCAGATTCAAGTATCACTCTTCTTAATCAGATGACCTATGGATAAGCAACTTATCTGTCCTCCTTTATCATATACCCCACAAAAAAATGTTAAAACTTGGACAGGAAAACTGCAACAAACTCTTATTCAACAAGAAGAAGAATGGTAGACATATAACAGTCACTGATTCTTAGCAATTCTGAAATCATTCTAACTAAACATTGGCAGGTTCCCCTACATGAGAATAAGGGATGTTTCTTAATTAGACCCTGGTTCTGCTCAGTTGTCTCTGTCTGTTGTTCTCTAAGGGTTTTTCTGCTATTATCTTTGGTCACCTAAAAAGAGAACATTAAACAATATTACCTGTTTGATGGCAGATAAATATTTTAAGCCTACTTTCTTCCTCTAGAGCATTCAGTTTCCAAAGAACATATCATATCTAAAAAAATTCAGTTATCTGTTAGGTCAGATGTAGATAATGTAACCAATAAAGCTTTCCCAAAGCAGTATGGGTTTGTTGTTTGTTTGTTTTTAAGCAGTATTTTTTAAGAAGTATGAGTTTTTTATATATTTGATTTTAGTTAGTCCATTACACAAAAACTATATCTAATATTCTTTTATACATATGCTTCTTTCTACACATAACACTAAAAAATTAGACTACTATAAAATGATGCCCTACACTTCTTAGAGTCTTTTTTTTTTTTTTTTTTCTAGTTTAAGGAGACCACTAAAGACTCTTTTGTGGTGTCACAGATTTTATCTGGAAACCATATAATACTGGGTAACACCTTGGATTTGGTCTAGGACCACACAGTGTAAATAAATTTGAAGGCTCTTTACTCAGTAAATAGTCTGGGTGTGAGAGGTAGTTTAATTTTCTTGTTTGAAAATAATATTGTTATCATTGTATTTTATCATATGAAGCTACAAGGAAACAATTCATTCTCAAATATCCTACCTAAAAGCCATGCCCCGGTTGACATTATATTACATACATGTTCAGTCTTTCGAGTTATTGTAAGTTAAATTTTACCAAATGTTTCACAACTGAATAATAAAAGCCAACATTTTTTAGTCTCCTTAAACAGTGTCTTCACCATTTCTCCAGCATCCTTTCATTATGTGATTCCAATGATAATGATACGTTACAGATTTTTTGTTATAGCTATACCCCAATTTCCAGTGTATATTTTAAATCATCAACAATTTCTGTGTATCAAATAACTCCTAAATTAAGTGGCAATAACACTTATTTATTTTCACTTATTCATTCATAGCTCGGCACAAACTCAACTGCTGGAGATTGTGGTCAGGTGGACAGCTCTAGACTCACAGATAGGTCCACACTTATCTGGAGCTTCTTTGCTCTATGTGTGTCTTATTCTCCTCCTGAGATCCACAGCATTGCCCAAGTGTATAGTCCTAATGGCATGGCATAAATAAGTACAAGCCAAGTGAAAACAAGTCAAGTATAGGAAGTAAAGTCGAGAAAATACTGAACATCCTGGGGCGCCTGGGTGGCTCAGTCGTTAAGCATCTGCCTTCGGCTCAGGTCATGATCCCGGGGTCCTGGGATCGAGCCCTCCATCGGGCTCCCTGCTCAGCGGGAAGCCTGCTTCTCCCTCTCCCACTCCCCCTGCTATCTCTCCCACTCTCGCTATCTCTCTCTGTGTGTCAAATAAATAATTAAAATCTTAAAAAAAAATACTGAACATCTTAAAGAATTTCAAAGTCATACGCATGGCATAGGGTGTAGATGCAAGGGCTGCTGAACAATGAGGCCAAATCACAATCTACTGAACACAGGTTTACATAACTCTCTTGAGTTTTCTTTTCTCTAAAATATTGCTCACACATATTTCTGCTTGGAGTTTCTGTTTCTCTATATTGTATTGTAACTTAGTATTAACATCAGAAATTTTTAAGTGCAGTACACATCCTTTTTTCAGGGAAGTTTTTCTGACTTCCCCATTTAGAAATTACATTTTGTCCTATTAATCTTTATAGCATTTTATTCTAATCACTAATATGAATATATTCTTTACAGCTTTGCACTACAACCATTCATATTAATTTCTTCAAATTCAGCCTTATTTCAAGTTGTTAAGAAAGAAATATCATAACCATCCTTGTATCACCTCAAGAGTGTTGCATATAATCTTTTCCATTATGGCTATTCAATATACTTACTTTAATTATTAAATGACACTAGTTAATGAGTCAATAATATCTCTGTTCTTAAACTATTAATATGTTTCAAGTCTTCAAATTTAGGTTGCATAGATATTAAATATTTCTTATATAAATATTATATTTGTATAAATTTATGTATGTTGAAAAAGACTGAGTGTTGAAAACTTATTTAAATAGTGAATCTTATTAATATTATTCTGATAAAAATTTTACATGACTTTGAAACTTGACCTCTGAAGTGCTTTACATGACTTGGAAAAAAAGATTTCTAAAAACCATTACAAAATTCATTGCCTTATAGCTAACATGACATTTATAAACCAATTCAAATGAAGTATTACTATTGTAAGAATTTCATTTTGGTATCTAACTGTGTAAAAAATCATTTTAATCATAGAGTCTACTTTTTACATATCTAGTAACCACATTATATTTAATCTATTAATAATTTTAAATGTCTGATGTTTGACTCATGGGCTAGAGCAGACAAATAATTGTTAGCAAATATATGCTGAGTGATCAAAAATATACAGTTTTAGATAATAAGAGGTGCAACACAGTACATTGACATAAGTGTCTGTTGGCAACCACTAATGAATGCATATCACTGCTCAATATAGAAGTGCTAGTAATTTATCTGGCAGCCATACTCTTCCTTTAGATTGCATGCTATTAAATGTGATGTTTTTTGAGCTGAAAGGATTTGCTTTTTTTATTACCAAGTTTATATTATGTGTCATTATTTTATATTCTGATAACATGATTATCTCATCTTAGATTAAGTTTCAACAGCAATTTAAAATAACTAATAAACACTGGAGTAAATTACTATTAAAGAAAAAAGGAAAAACACAGTGCCATTTGATGCTGAATTTAATTTAAAGAATCCATTTAATCAGCAAGAAATATTTACTGAGTGGTGCATTTTTTTTATGTCAAAAGTAATCTTTATCATGTTGGATTAGTAGCCATTAAGACAAACTTGAAATATTCAGCTTCCCAACATAGTTGTTTATGCAGATTATATTACAAAGTCATATTAAATTGCTTGGTTATACATAATTTTGCATTCTCTATCCAATCACTTGTTACTCAGCCTTGACTCAATCAATTAATTACAAATATTTTTGAATTATTGCTACATATTGGATTATGTGCCTCTATGAAGTTTATATATAAGACATGGTTTCTGCTGTCAAATTTCTTATTATTATAAACACATGAACCTTATTCTATCAGGAAATGAGGAAAATTATAAATAGTATCTTAAAAATGTAGATGGCAGGGAGACATTTTTCTCCTACAAGGTATGTAATTTTTCTTCTCTTAGTGGGGCTAGACAGATAATAGATAGGTTAAGATGTCATATAAAGTTCTTATTTTTATTTAAATGTCAAATTGTCAAATGATTGCTTGCAACAATAACTTTTTTTTTTAATTTTATTATGTTCTATTAATCACCACACATTACATCATTAGTTTTTGATGTAGTCTTGTTTTTTGTTTTGTTTTGTTTTGTTTTAAGATTTTGTTTATTTATGTGAAAGAGAGAGAGAGCATTAGCACTAGCGGGGGGGGGGTAGAGGGAGAGGGATAATCCCAAGCAGACTCCAAGACTCCAAGCATGGAGCCCGACATGGGGCCAGATCACAGGACCCTGAGATCATAACCTGAGCCAAAGTCAGAAGCTTAATTGACTGAGCCACTCAGGCACCCCACAACAATAACTTTCTTAATAAATCTGAGATTATACTGGTCAGAGGATACTTTCTGAAGATAAAGGTGAGGATATATTAACATAGATGGAAAAGTCAAAAAATAAAATATTGGGATAAACATGTGTTAAGTCCATAGCCAACACAATTCTTGGTTTATATAAAGGTGGCTGTGGTAGACAGACCCTGGAGTGGTTCCTTTGAAACCCAACTCCTTGTATTTATGTCCTTGTAATATTCTGTCCCCTTGGGTGTGGATGGAACCTGAGACTTGCTTCTACTCAACAGCACATAGCAAATATGATAGGATGTACACATTGATTAACTGCACACAGTTATTTTGCATAAAAGTGTCAAGCATATTGTTAGAAAATCTATTTTCCTTGCTGGCTCTAACTCTCAAGCTGACATGTTTTGTACGACCTATGGAAAAAAAAAACACAAGGCAAGATGCCGAGGGTAGTTTCCAGTCAGTAGCTAGAAAGAAACGTGTCTTCAGCACAGTATCCTGCAAGGAACTGAATGTTGCCAAAAACCATGTGAGCTTCCCTAGTTGAGCCTCATATGAGACTGCTACCCTTTTCAACACTTGGAGATCAGCCCTGTTAGACCTTGAAGCAGAGGACCTAATTAAGCTATGCACTGACTCTGGACTCAGAAACTGTGAGATAAACAAGTGTTGGTTATTTTAAGCCACTAAGTTTGTGGTAATATTTGCACACAGTAATAGATAATTAATTCAGTAACTAAACACTTGGGCCTTTTTAATGGCAAGTTTATGGGAGAAATATGAGAAAAAAATGATAGACTATTTGCTATTTAGAATGCTCTTAAAATGTGGAGGGCTATAAACACCAGTATTGTTTGAGCATTTTCCCATAAGCAGTGTGAGTCAAGGACATGGGTGGCATGGTCATTAAATATTATGTTAAAAATAGGAATCAGATAAAATAATTGAGAACAGGGTTAGCATGAATATGATAAAGAAATCAGAATTTAAGAAACTGCTAAAGAGGCTTGTAAAGGGATTGAAGGATGAAGTATGATAGCCTGTGCTAGGCTAGAGGCAACAATAAAAATAAATAAGAAGAAATAAGTTGCTATAGTACAATTTAGAGGCTGCTTGTATAAATGGGAAAAAAGAAGGATACAATACAAATTATGACACTATACTTGAAAATCTGCTTTTAGATTTAGATATTTCTTTAAAGATTTTATTTATTTTTTTATTTAGAGAGTGTGTGAGTGGAGGCAGGGGCGGAGGGAGAGGGAGAGAGAGAATCTCAAGCAGACTCACCAGTAAGCATGGAGATCGATGACATGGGGCTTGATCCCACCACCCTGAAACAATGACCTGAGCCAAAATCAGGAGTGGGATGCTCACCAGACTGAGTCACCTAGGCACTCCAAGACTTGGATATTTTTTATTTTTATTTTTATTTTTTTATTTTTTTTTAAGATTTTATTTATTTATTTGAGAGAGAGAGAGAATGAGAGACAGAGAGCATGAGAGGGAGGAGGGTCAGAGGGAGAAGCAGACTCCCTGCCGAGCAGGGAGCCCGATGCAGGACTCGATCCCAGGACTCCAGGACCATGACCTGAGCCGAAGGCAGTCGCTTAACCAACTGAGCCACCCAGGCGCCCAAGACTTGGATATTTTTTAAAAAGGAGGGCAAAACATACATATTAGCTATGTATGCTAAATTCTGATCTTGGCCTTTGATGCTGCTAATATGTTGTCACATGATTCTTAATTTGATTTCTGTAATGTCAACTTTTTTATTGAAAACTAATGCTTTAGGGGCGCCTGGGTGGCTCAGTTGGTTAATCGACTGCCTTCAGCTCAGGTCATGATCCTGGAGTCCCGGAATCGAGTCCTGCATCGGGCTCGCTGCTCAGTGGGGAGTCCGCTTCTCCCTCTGACCCTCCCCCCTCTCATGCTCTCTCTATCTCATTCTCTCTCTCAAATAAATAAATAAAATCTTTAAAAAAAAAGAAAACTAATGTTTTAAAAGCATAGTCTCATTAACATGCATGCTAAAAGTTAACTTTCTAAAGATAATCTTGAAAACGCATATACAACTGATGTTTTGTCTCTTAATGTATATACATGACAGAGAAATTCATAACATGAATATCTGACAGAAACTGATGAGATGAATGATAAGAATGTCTTTAAAAATAACTCCTGTGGATTCTGATTAAGTCAAATTATCTATTGCCTATATTTAAATCTGTGAATGTAGAATCCATCACTCCAACCTTGTATCCTCGTGGGTTATACATCTATTTGTGTCAATGCTTCCAAAGATCTTTAGAAAAAGTTATCTTGAGAATCTATGCCTCTGTATTTTCATATACTTTTAAGAAGAAACAATCTAAATTTTAAACATATATGTTATAAACTTTAATTAGATACTTCTAATGAAAAAGGCACAGTGGCATTTGTTATATTAAAATAAGATGGTATTTATAACTTCCATATTATAACAGTAGCCATGTGATACTGTGGCTCTTACATGCTTGAAGTTGAATTCTGATTCTGCTACTTCTTATTTATTCAGAGATACTTGGGTAAACTTTTATTGCCTTGGTTTTCTCATCTTTAAAATGGAGATCATAAAAGTAATTGCTTCATATGAATTTTATGACAATTAAATAAGATCATGCCAACCAAGCATGTAGAAGAGCCTGAAACAATATAAATATACAACAAACAGAAGTACTACTGTTCATAGGTTTTTATCATTATGTGTCTTTGCTTCAGATTTCCATAGTCCTCCTCCAGACAGAACTGTTTTAGAGTATATTGAAAGTTAGCCATGTTAATCAAGATCCTATGTTTCCACTATGAATTAATGTGAAAGAATTTTTTTTTTTTCAGCAGAGAAACCAGGTTGGCTTGGGAAAAAAACTGCCTCCTACTTATTAAAATGTTATGCATCTGGGTACAATGCATTTCTTTAGTAGCACCGTCCTAGATGATGATGAGAATAATGATGATGATGATGACTCACAACTTAACTACTCATGGATGATAATATTATACCTCCTTGCTTTTTGTTATATGACTCTGTGGTACATTCCAGTAGAGTAGAGAAAATGTGCATTCCCACTCCAACTCTGGTCTTGCCCACATGAATGGCTTTGACCAACAGACTGTGTGAAGAACAGTGTGCTCAGCCCAAGTCAAGTCCTTAAGATTCATACCTTACGCTCACCCCTCTTGAGTTCTCTTCAGTAACTATCTCCTGTCCACAGAGCAGATATTTCCTCAGCCTGAGTCTTAGAATGCAAACGCTTGTGGAGTCCAGCTGAGCCCAACAGATGCAGAATCAGAAGAAGAAATAAACATTTGTTTTTGTAAGCCACTAAGATTGGGGATTATCCATCACCCCAGGAAAAGCTGATTAAACATGTGATAAAGGCATTTATATAAAAAGAAGAAATATAGTTTAATTTCACTACCCCACTGAGAAATGAAAAAAAGAATGAAAGTAGAATTTAAATACTAATTAAAATTTATTTTTCCCTGAAAAAATAGTCACATGGCTGACATGTAAAACCTCTTGAAATAAAAATGCATTTGGTATATAATAACAAACACACAATTTTAGGCTGCATGCTAATAATATAGAGGAGGATGGTTAATTTTATGGGTCAGCTTGTCTGGGCCGTGATGCCTAAATACTTTGTCAAACATTATTCTGGATGTTCCTGCAAAGGTGTTTTGAATGAGATTAAATTTAAATCAATGGATTTTGAGTAAAGCACATTGCCCTCCATAGTGTCAGTTGATTTCATCCAATCAGTTAAAGGCCTGAACCAAAAAACAAAAGACTGACTTCCCCCAGGTGAGAAGGAATTCTGCCAGAAGATAACCTTCAGATTTGAACTGTTCAAACTCGAACTGGAACATTGGCCCTAGCCTGACTGACTACCTTTGAACTTGAACTGCAACACTAAATTTCAACTTGCTGCCCAACTCTTCATATTTCTGACTTGGGAAGCTCTATAATCGTGTGAGCCAATTTATCAAAATAAATATATCTCTGTCTCTTTCTCTCTCTTTCTTTACACTCACACACACAGACACACACAACACACAGACAGACAGACAGACACACCCTATTGGTTCTGTTTCTCTGGAGAACCCTGATATGGTGATAAAACAGATATGGTGATATGGTACTGATAGTGAGGAATACGATCTTAAGAATGAGTGTTCTGAATTCGTTTTGCAATTTCTAGAATCGGCTCTCTATTCTGATTAGATTTAAGATACTAACAACTCTATTTCCAGGAAGAAAGAGAGCACTGATGGTCCATCTTGTGATGTGGCTACAAAGATACACAAAATATCAACACTGGATGCTCCTAAAAAGTACTTATGAAACAAGGGATTGATGAACCAGGTATATGACACCTTTGAATATTTTAGTTAAACAAATGAATAGTTTGCTTTCAGCTAGAAGGCCAGTAATATACCCTAATTATCCTACCTCAGGGATATAGCAACTCTGCTGCCCTATGTCATAATTTATTGTTCTATGTTACAGTGAGAGCATTGATTGGGAAAGTATGGGACACTGAAAATTGGAATATGGAGGTATGGAAAGACCTTAACGAAATTGGACTCACGGAGCCTCTAAATTCTGATGAGTCTTCTTTGCCAGCACCAGTAACCTCTCCATCCATATCTGAGGAGATTAACGCTGCACTGTCTGAAGAAAATATAATGGTCTACTGTGAGGAACTTGTCCTGCAAGACACTATGACCCACTTCCACAAATTCTCTTTGCAACCCCTAAAACTAGACTCAAGTCTCAGGAAACTCTTAAAAGAGGGATACAAAGTGTGACACACGAGTAACTGTGCTACACTCCAAAAGAACTACTTGATTTTTCTAATTTATGCAAACAGAAATTTGGGGAATATCTGTGGGAATACATATTAAGGTTGTGGGATACTGATAACAAAAACCATAAAATTGGGTCAGGCCAAATTTATTGATACAGACCCACTAAGTAGAGATTTCTGCATTTAAAATTGCAACTTGGGGAGTTCAAAAGAGCTCTATCAGATTGTTTGCTTGGTTGGCTAAAACATGGACAAAAAGGTGACCCACATTAAGTGAACTTGAAATGCCAGACCTGCTTTGGTTTATGGTAGAGGAAAAAAATTCAAAGGCTTAGGAACATTGGAAGTTACAGAGGATTTATCATTTCAGAACCACTGAGCTAGCCTGGGAGCTTCCAGAAGACTCAACATTCAACATTACTGTGAGGAATTAATTGCTCTATGATTTGCTCTTCTCTGTACGATTTCTACCACAGCCCCATCCAAATTATCTTTTTTTTTTTTCTTAGAGAACAGATGGATCTTGGAGAACGACAGTAGATTATCATAAACATAACGAAGTGATGACTCCAACTACAGCAACTTTACCAGATATGACTTCCTTGAACAAATTAACATATTCATTCATACAAGGTAAGCCACCACCGAGCTGGCAAATGCCTTTTTTCTACATCCTTGTTGATAAAGATCACCAGAATTAGTTCGCTTTCAGCTAGAAGGCCAGTAATATACCCTAATTATCCTACCTCAGGGATATAGCAACTCTGCTGCCCTATGTCATAATTTAATTTGGAGGGATCTTGATCACCTTTCCCTTCAATAAGGTATCACACTAATCCATTACACGAAAGACATTATCCTTATCAGACTGGGTAAGCAAGAAGCAGCAACTACTCTAGACTTATTATTGATAAGACATTTGTGTGTCAAAAGTAGAAAATAAACCCAACAAAAATTCAGAGCCTTCAACCTCAGTGAAATTTCCAAATGACCAGGGTGTGAGACATGTTGAGATACCCCTTCTAAGGCTGAGAATAAGTAGGTACTCAGTGGATTCTCCTACAGTGAAAAATGAGGCACACCACCTTGTGGGCCTCTTTGTATTTTAGAGACAACATAGTCTATTTGGGTATGTAATTCTATCCCTTTTACTCAGTGACCCAAGAACTGCTAATTTTGAGTGTGGCCCCAAACAAAAGGAGGCTCTCCAACAAGTCTAGACTGCTGTGTGAGTTGCTCTGCTGCTTTGACCATATGATCCAGCAGATCCAATGGTGCTTGGAATGTCAGTGGCCAATAGGAATGCTATTTGGAGCCTGTGACAGCCTCCTACAGGTGAATTACAGTGTAATCCCTCAGGGTTTAAAAGCAATGCCCTGCCAGGGGGAGCCTCCTACATTCTTGGTGGGAATGCAAGCTGGTGCAGCCACTCTGGAAAATAGTTTGGAGTTTCCTCAATAAGTTGAAAATAGAGCAACCCAGCAATTGCACTGTTGGGTATTTACCCCAAAGATACAAATGTAGTAATCCTAAGGAGCACCTGCACCCCAATATTTATAGCAGCAATGTCCACAATAGCCAAAATATGGAAAGAGCCCAGATGTCCATCGACAGATGAATGGATAAAGGAGATGTGGTATACATACGGTGGAATATTTTTTTTTCTTTTCTTTTCTTTTCTTTTTTTTTTTAAAGATTTTATTTATTTGACAGAGAGAGAGGGAACACAAGCGGGGGGAGCAGGAGAGGGAGAAGCAGGCCTCCCACGGAACAGGGAGCCCAATGTGGGGCTTGATCCCAGGACCCTGAGATCATGACCTGGGCCGAAGGCAGACGCTTAACGACTGAGCCACCCAGGCGCCCCCATACAGTGGAATATTATGCAGCCATCAAAAAATGAAATCTTGCCATTTGCAATGACGTGGATAGAACTAGAGGGAATTATGTTAAGCCAAATAAGTCAATCAGAGAAAGACAATTATATGATCTCACTGATATGTGGAATTTAAGAAACGAGGCAGAGGATCATAGGGGAAGGGAGGAAAAAATGAAATCAGATGAAACCAGAGAGGGAGATAAACCATAAGACACTCTTAATCATAGGGAACAAACTGAGGGTTGCTGGAGGGGAAGGGGGTGGGAAGGATGGCGTAACTGGGTGATGGACACTGGGGAGGGTATGTGTTGTAATGAGCACTGGGTATTGTACAAGACTGATGAATCACAGACCTGTACCCCTGAAACAATACATTATATGTTAATTAATTAAATTTAAATTAAAAAAAAGCCATGCCCTGCCATCCTCTGTGAATAACTACTGTACTTTTGAGAAACAGGCCTTAGTAGAGACTGAATGATTAATTATGGGCCACCAAGTTACCATGTAACCTAGGCTGCCAATCATGAACTAGGTGTTATCTGACTCACCTAGACGTTACGTTGGGCAAGCACAGCCACACTCCATCATCAAATGGAAGTGGTATATACAGTATCAACCTGAGCAGGCCCTGAAGGCACAAGTAAACTATATGAAGAAGTAACCCAAAAGCCCATGATTCCCCTGGTCCACTACATTCTCTCTCCTAGCCTGCAACTATGCCTCAGGGGGTGTTCCCTTTGACCATCAGACAGGAGAAGAGAAGGCACAGGCCTGGTTTACACAAGTCCTGAATGAGATGTGGGCACCACCGAAAGTGGACAGCTGAGGCACGACAGCTCCTTTCTAGGATACCCCTTAAGGACAGTCATGAAGGGAAATCTTCCCAGTGAGCAGAGCTTTGAGAAGTGTACCTGGATGCTTATTCTGTTTGGAAGGAAAAATGGCCAGTATATACTGAATCATGAGTTGTGGACATGAATTAGTGACAAGGAAGTCTGGGAAGGAGCTCACTGAATGCGCAAAAAAAAAAAAAGCAAAGATACTTGTGTCCCATGTGAATGTTCACCAAAAGGTTACTTCAACAGAGAAAAATTTTAAAAAATCAAATGGATAGAATGACTCTTTCTATGGATGCCAGTCAGCCTCTTTCCCCAGCAACCAGTGTCATCACCGATGGTGGCATTTGGTTGTAGTAGTCCAAGCAGACTAATGTGCCATCCTGAAGCAGCTGGCTTGATAGAGTGTGGGATGGCTTCTGGAATACTCAGGAACAGCACAAGCTGGGTGGCAACATCTTGCTGGGCGGGGGCACTGTTCCCCGGGAGGCTGTGTACGCTCTGATTCAGCACCCGATATATACTGCTGTTTCTCCCACAGCCAAGATTCATGGATCCAGGAATCAAAGGGTGGAAATGGCAGTGGCACCGCTCACTTATTACTTCTAGAGACACAACAATGATCCCATTGAACTGGAAGCTAAGACTGCCACTTGGTCATGTAGAGCTTCTCAGGCCTCTGAATCAAGAGGCAAAGGAGAGTTACTGTGCCAGCTGAGCTGATTAATATTGATTACCAAATGAAAGGTGTAATACCACTCCACAATAGAGGTACAGAAGAGTATGTATGGAATACAGGAGACCCCTTAGGGCAGCTCTTAGTATCACCATGCCCTGTGATTAAAACCGATGGGAAATTGTAACAACACAGTCCCAGTAGGACTATGAATGGCTCAGTCCTTTTGAGAACGAAGATTTGAGTCACCTCACCAGATAGAGCCATGAATGGCTGAGGTCCTTACTGAGGGGGCAAAGGGAATGTGGAATGAAGAGGTGAAGAAAGTAAGAAACTAATAAATAACAGCCACCACCACAAGACCAGTAGTTAGTCTGTTCCTCTGGAAATCCCTGGCTAATATTGAAGGACATGGAAAACATGGCAAAAAGTAACCATCAGCATTTTCATAAAAGAGGAAACAAACTTGGCAATGTGATCATTAACAAAAGACTCTTCAATTATTTTACTATTTAGAAACAGCAAAAAAGGAGTTTATATGTACACTCTCATTTACATATTCATTTATTAAAACATAAATATTTCAAAGTATCATTTTGCATTTTTCAATAAGTACCTCAAAATTGGGGTGCCTGGGGGGTGCCTGGGTTGCTCAGTTGGTTAAGCATCTGCCTTAGGCTCAGGTTCATGATCTCAGGGTCCTGGAATCTAGCCCCACATTGGGCTCCCTGCCCAGCGGGGAGTCTGATTCTCCCTCTCCCTCTGCCCCCCCAACTTGTGCTTGCTGTCTCTAAAATAAATAAATCTTTAAAAAAAATGTTTCTCAAAATTGCCACATATTATGTCTTGGGTTTTTCTTATTTTTTATTTAAATCTAGAGGATTTTATTATTTTATTTATTTTTCATATTTTATTTATTTATTTGACAGAGAGAGACAAAGTGAGATAGGGGACACAAGCAGGGGTAGTGGGAGAGGGAGAAGCAGGCCTCCTGCAGAGCAGGGAGCCCAATATGGGGCTCAAGCCCAGGACCCTGGGATCATAATCTGAGCCAAAGGCAGATGCTTAACGACTGAGTCACCCAGGTGCCTCTAAATCCAGAGGATTTTAGACAAAGATCATAGTAAATAAGTTTTCTTTTTATCCATAAAATATGATAAATTCTTTGCAACACTTGACAGTAAATACTTTTATTTTCTCGCATCCACATTTTGTTGATTTGAGTAGATAGCACAGACATGTGGCTAAAAAAGAAGGGAAAAAATGAGATTATTAAAAGGAGTAAACTGTGCAGAATAAATTACCCTTTCACTTCAGTTCCAGAATTTTTCAGAACTCTTCCTCAGAGGAGTCACTATTTACACTGTGACTCGTTGAGAATTCATGTAAGTGAAAAGTTCTTGTGTGCCTTCCATGTTTTTTATTTTTTAAATGGTATGATAGACATTCTTCTGCACCATGATTTTTTCTTAAAATTATTCACTGTCATTGTGTTTCATTTATATAGCACTTCAAATTAGATGCACTGATGATAATTTTCTCAATCTTCTACTAATAAAATTTACATTGTGTGTATGTGTGTGTATTCCCATTACACACAATATTGCGATTGTCCATCTTATATATGCTTCCTCAACAGCCCTCTAATAAGATTTTGGCAGACATTTTAAGAAGTGAAACGGAGATATACTCAGTCCTAACAACATAGTTGGAAAAAAGTTACAGAATCAAAATTGAAACATACACATATTTAGTATGCATGGCCCCCAAAATGTAACCCGAGGGTGTTTGCAAGTGACCAACTCCTTAAATAAATGGCTTTTGCCCTATTTCATTTCTGTTGGAAATCGCTGCTTTATCTTCAGAGATTTTTAGGACACAGTTACATTTTTAACCCCTAAGCAATTCTAGCTCTGACATATTGCTTCCTCTGTGTTTGTAATCTGTGTTCTGGAACTCACCTCTTGTTCTATTTGTACTTTTTTCTTGCCTAGTTGTCCAAATTTTGAATCTTTCTTATTCTATAGGATGTCAACCAAACCTGTGTGAAGCAGATTTTAATGAATGTCCTAGAGATGAGAAAGTGAGACTTGAGAAGTTTTATAACAAAGTACCACATTGAAAGTTACTTTAAAATTATATTAATACGTCTTTATTATTTCATGGATCTCGATAGTTTTCATCAATCATCTCTTCCCAAAGCTTTCAGTTTCCCAATTTGTCACTGAATATATTCTATGTTTTTTTTTTACTCTTTATCCCTCTGTGGAAGTCATATGCTATAGCAATGTTTATCCAATCTGCTTGAAATATAACTTATACACCCAACTTCTTGTTTAGAAATAGGCTATGAATACAGTTTTTCAGTTCTTGCTTTAAACAAGTTTCTGTATATATATTTTTTTCTCTTTTGACTACATAGAAAAAAGTTGAAACAGAAACATTAATGTTAAAGGGCAATAGAAAAATAAAGGGATGAAAACTAAATTCTGATGGTATGATCATGTGATAAAATCTCTCAATCTGCCACTGATGCTTCATATTCAACTGGTGATCCCATCAAGAGCATATGTATTAATTTTTACTATTTCCATAAAGACCACAAAGCTAGAAATTTTATTTTTTTATTTAAACACATGTGTAAGTCCAATTACTTATTTTTTTTTTTCCAATTGGGAAAGAGTGGGACATGTTATAATAACAAAGCCATTGCTAGTGTGTTAGCAGATATTATATAATAATTATGATTGTGGAATTTAAAGATGACATCTTCCAAGTTCTAGACATAGATCACTGTGTGGCTATGAAGAAGTTACTTAACTTCTCTAATTCTTAGTTTCCTCATATGTAAAATGAGAACTAAAACAGTACTCATCTCATTTCATTGATGAAATTATAAACTGTTTAACAAATGTACAATATTTACAATAGTACTCAGATTACGCTAAGCCAAAAGAAAGTTATAATGTGTATATGACAACATTCAAATTTATTCTCCAATTAAAAGTAAATAGTTCCATGGGAGGATTAAGTACCAGAGAAACAGAAATACAAAATGTATACACCAAACTGAGAAGAAATGCAGGGGAGTATGGACTCCAAAAAACCCAAAGTATTAGAATTTGGAAGAACAGTGATCATGCAAGTATATTGAATGTAAAATAAATCATTGTCATCCTTATATTTTCACATTCCTAAATATATGCTGAAAAAACACATTACAGGGAATTCAGACAAAAAATAAATCTGTATTTAGCATTTGAATTTAACATGAAATGTATATAGTTGTAATTAAATGTGAAAGCATCTAAAATTGTAGTTTAGACTTGATATTTAGAGTTATTCATATTTCTGAGTTATTTAAATTCTGCTTACCAGAACAACAAAGTTGTGTATTTGAAAGATACCAAAAATATGAGTACCATCTAGTGGTAAAACTGGAGGTAAGCAGCAGGCTGTGAGAAAAGGGGGTTAAAACAGGTCAGAGGAACACACAGCAGGAAGAAGATTATAAGGAGGAATGAGGTTATGGCCAGAATCAGTAAATATGAACAAAGAGCCCAGGTCCTTATTATAGTGTATATGGGTGATTGGATGGTAAAACACCTGAGCTGTAACAAACAGGGAAACAATGTACATCTGTCCAAACCATGCTCCTGAACACATTTCTGTATAATGAAGACACAACTAAATTTTAGAACCTAAGTGTTGGAGTGACTGGAATTTAAACCTCTCATATCAATGCAGAACAACAGTAACACTGCACAACTGTGATCAAGGCCTGAGATGGTGGAGGGGTCATGAGGGGCATGCAGATTGCTGTATAATATACAGAAGTAAGCATTTTGAAAACTCTTGTAACAGAGTAATGGAGTTTCCATTAAGTATAACAGTAATAATTATAGGAACAACAATTTGTTTTGGAAGATACTGTTTCAATTATCTTAAAAATCCAGGTAAGAAAAACTAAAGCTTGGCCAAGAACTCAAACTTAGTAAGACACTAAGCAAGAATACAAATTCAAGACTGGTTGCAGAATCCAAACTCAAAAAATAAAAGATGCTTTCTCGAAGTATATAGCAACAAAAAAATTTTTAATATGAATGTTGTTCTAGTGCCTAAGGAAATAACAAGTGTAAATATCCTGATAAAGTTATAAAATCCTGGGCGCCTGGGTGGCTCAGTTGGTTAAGCGACTGCCTTCGGCTCAGGTCATGATCCTGGAGTCCCGGGATCGAGTACCGCATCGGGCTCCCTGCTCGGCAGGGAGTCTGCTTCTCCCTCTGACCCTCTTCCCTCTCATGCTCTCTGTCTCAAATAAATAAATAAAATCTTTTTAAAAAAAAGTTATAAAATCCCAACCTGTCTCAAAGAAATCAAAATCCACAGAAGATGAAAACTATCTGTGTTATTTGGATATTATGAGCAAACAACAAAAGGAGGGAAGGAAGGAAGGAAAGAAGGAAAGTAGGAAGAAAGGAAGGAAGGAAGGGAGGGAGGGAAGGAAGGGAAGGAGGGAGAAAGGAAAAGAAATCCACACATCACAGAAAGATGTGTTTGTCATTTTAAAAAAATTGAGATTTTAATCTGTTTACATTGATGAAGGTTCATAAAAGTTCAGTAGAGTTTTACCACATGAAATTAAGCAATAATGAAGATGGATTGAAAAAAAATAGAATTACAAAGAAAAACAATGTTAAAAGATACAAAATAGGTATAAGGAGTTTAAGGCTAGCCACAAAGTTGAAGGGCACATAGCACTCCATGAGACTGCCCTTACTTCTTCTTCTTTTTATTTTTATGTTATGTTAATCACCATACATCACATCATCAGTTTTTGATGTAGTGTTCCATGACTCGTTGTTTGCATATAACACCCAGTGCTCCATTCAATACATGCCCTCCTTAATACCCATCACTGGGCTAACCCATCCCCCCACCCCACTCCCCTCTAAAATCCTCAGTTTGTCAGAGTTCATAGTCTCTCATGGTTCATCTCCCCCTCCGATTCCCCCCCCTTCATTCTTCCCTTCCTACTATCTTCTTTTTTTTTTTTTTTAACATATAATGTATTGTTTGTTTCAGAGGTACAGGTCTGTGATTCAACAGTCTTACACAATTCACAGCGCTCACCAGAGCACATACCCTCCCCAATGTCTATCACCCAGCCACCCCATCCCTCCCACCCCCCACCACTCTAGACTGCCCTTACTTCTGACACTAACACCAAATTCAGGAGGGTCTTCAAACCACACTTACTTTCAACAATTTGCCAGAAGGATTTTCAGAATTCACTGAGGGCTATATTTCTCATAGTTATAGTTTATTACAGAGAAAGGATACAGATTAAAATCAGCCAAAGGAAAAGGCACACAGGAGAGAGTTCAGAAGGAGTCCCAAACAGGGATTTTATTGTCCTTTCTCTGCAGAATCAGGAATGCTGGAGGGGGTTGTTGTGATAAGCATTAGCAGGTCCTACTTTAAGGCACTGCTTAAATTCCATAGTGGTTCCCACAGGGCCATGTCCCATACGGACATCCCTGTAAGAAGCAATTTTTGGTTGCCCTTCTGCCTGACCATATGACTAATCCACTGGCCACCACCCTTAAGCAAGTAAAATACAAACAGGAACAGACAGCCTATAATTTAACCCATTGAACTGATTTGTTTTCACCTTTTCCAATCAGAATGACATCCTTCTGAATAGGATGCTGTCCATTTGTTATGGAACCTGGACTGGATCACCCGACGGAAGAACCAAGCAACACTCGGAGATCCTGGAGGATAGGAGGTTTATTTAATGCTGGTGGGCTCAGAGGAGAGTGATCTCCAAAGGTCTGAGCCCCAAGCACAAAGGGAGTAATTTATGCACTTCTACTTTCACATACTGGGCACTCTTGGCACATGCACGAAGTGGGGCAGGGAGAGGAATCCAGACTGGTGCACACGGAAAGCAGAGCAGAGAGAAGAACGCGGAAGAGCCCTGGGGCACGGGGCTGAGGCTTCCTCGCTGGCTCTGTTGGCCATCTTAGGACACAGATTTTTCCATATCATTCCCCCCTTTGATGCCCCTTTAAAAACCTAGTTTAGAGGGCATCATTTTCATTCTCTAAGGGGCAATAGTGAGTAAGGAGCAACTGGAGTCTGATCTTAGCAATTTGAGCAGTGATAAACCTATCAAGGGTATTAAGAATACAAGAACCAAATACTGCTGTGAGGAAGAGCATTAGGAGGGGGGCGGTGAGGGGGAGGAACCAAGGGAACCACTGTGAGAGGGAATCCCACCAAGTCGTCTGCTGGAGTGCTTCACACAGTGATTCACTCGTTCTTGTAATTGGGTCATTTCTTGGGCAACAACCAACTCATTAACATAGAAACAACATTCCTCCTGTAAGAAGAGGCAGAGTCCCCTTTGCACAGCCATGAGCAAGTCGAGTCTGCACCTGTTTTGGAGGACCACTGAGGCCAGTGAATCGAGTTGGTGCTGCAGGGCCAGGGCTGATTGAGTGTTGAGTTAGCCCCCGGTACTGTACTTGAGACATCCCAATGCCAGTGGCACTGAGGGCAACACCTGACACGGCCAGTAAGCTCATGATAAGAGGGATGACCATGGGGGATCATCGTGGGTGGCTAGGAGGTCTCCATATAAGTGGGGTGTCGCTCCCAGGGAGGACTGAAAGATCGGCTACGAGATTGACAAGCGTGCATGATTAATTGTGCAGGGTGATGCAGATATATACACTTTGATCACAAGCCAGAAAAGTGTTGTTAGGCTCACAGACCCGGCTGTGGCCCATGGCAGGAGAGGAAGAGTTTCCATACAGCAGTACTGGAGCCAGAAAGGGATAATCTGAGGTCCCCCATGCTGACGTGGGAGGTGACATGGTGGACTGGTTGAGGATGACACCTAGGTATTGGATGGGACCAGGCTTCATACAGATCCAGTAGTCAGATGCTAGGGATGGATTTGAGTGATTAAGTGCTTGGTGGGAGACATTAATCATACCTAACAGTTGCGCTATAGATGCTTGCTGTGTATGGATGGAGGACCCAAGGATACCTCAGGGCGAGTTATTTTCTGTCTGACTTTGAGGGCTGACTGCAAGGCTTGGGGTAAATCATAAACTTGGCCATGGGGTCAGTCCCTATAGAGTGATATTGGCCAACAGGAGAGTGATTCCTGTGGCCCATGATGTGGCACTGGGTTCTAGGACTGAGAGTGTGAGTGGTATACAGAGATTATTAGGGCAAGAGGATGGGATGGCGTTGTGTGACAAGGAAATCCAGGATGTCACTGTGCTGTTTGAGGCTCCACCACCCATTGGATCATTTTTCCATTCCAGCCAAGTTGCCTCCCAGGACTCACATCCCCAGGCTTGTGAGCAGAACTGGGGGCAGGTGTTTGGCTGTTGAGGCGTAGGGCCCCCACAGATGTAGATATCTACCAGCTGGTAACCTAAGTGAGGGCCATGGTAGGAACACCATCTATGATGTTCCCAGCAGGAATCAAGAAGTTGGCATCCATCAAAGTGGAGGTCAACCTTCGGTGTGTCCATCCCAGGTGGAAGAAGTCAGTGGGGGCGCTGGTGGGTGATTGAGGGGTATAAGCTGGAAATGGTGATACGAGAGTTTGCCCACCTGGCCAGGCCAGGCAAGCTAGTGAGGAGGAACAGCACACCAGGCAGCAGAAGACCAGGACCAACTGGGGCCAGGAAGACCATGGTGAAATTCACTTAGGATTAGACAGCTGAGGGCCAGTAAAAATGGGGTCTATGACCTTAATTAGAGGGAGCCATCATGGCTAACCTGACAGCAGATGAAACCTGTGGACAAGTAAGTGCAGTAATACACCCTAGGGTCACCCAATAAGCAATGACAATAGTAAGCCTTTGGGAGAAAGTCCAGGCAGGAGGGGCAACGGTGTAGAGTCCAACTCCCAAGATGAGGGAAATCACGCCTATGATAGCCAGGGACCATGGAGAGCAGGTGTCCATCAGTCAGTGGGGTCTCGTCGAAGGTGAAGCCAGAGAGGGTTCGCAAGGTCTTGCTGGACTCTCCACTGGCATGGCTCCTCTTCCAGATGATGAGCTTTCTTCACTCTTGAGTGCTGGACCCGCCGGGTGACACCTGAGACCTTGACCGCAGTAAGGGTGGTTAGAACAACAGTGCGGGGCCCTGTCCACTGTGGTTTGAAGGGGTCTTTCTTCCAATCTTTGACCCAAACTGAGTCGCCTGTCTGGGAGGAGTGTACCTGAGACCCTAAAGAGATTGGGGACCTCTCAATGGTGTACTTTTGTAATTTATTTAGGGTGGCCCCCAGGTCCTGAAGTTGCTCCTTTATTTTTTTATCTCCAACCTGATGTAAGTTTCCTGAAATTCTCTCCAGGCACGGGGGAGGCTGTCCATATGGTAACTCAAATGGGGAGAAACCTAATGTCCCAGGTGTTTACCTGGAGGTGTTTACCATCTGTTGGCTTTCCTGTGCCCCAGGGTCAAATGGAGTGTAAATCCTGTAGGCTTCACATAGTCTTTTGTAGTAGTCCCCGGGGAACTCTCCTAGTTGTTGAGTGACCGAGGATACCTTAGTCATGTTCATGGGTTTCTTAGCTCCTGCTCGGATTACCCAGAGGAGGGTCTCCTGGTACCGACGGATGTGGGCCTGTCCCTTGGTTGTGGTGAAGTCCCATGCTGGGTGCTCTTTGGGTGCAGCTGTATTAGCCCAGGCAGCAGGGTCGATGACTCCCACTGGTGCATGCTCTTCTAGGTACTGCCATGCACCTTTCATTATTCTCCTCTTTTCCTCTGTGTTAAACAGGGTGTGGAGTAAATGTTGGCAGTCTTCCCAGGTTGGCCGATGAGTCTGGAAGAGGGATTCTATGAGGTGATCCCGAATCCATACACCCTCCTTGGCCAAATCCCAGGGTCAGCCAAATGGTTCACTTGCCTAGATTTGATGGATGCCTTCTTCTGCCTCCACTTAGCTCCACAGAGCCAGCCACTGTTTACCTTTGAATTGTCTGAACCGGATACAGGGTGCCAGATGCAACTGACTTGGACGCGCCTCCTGCAGGGGTTTAAAAACTCGCCAACCCTCCTTGGGGAAGCACTGGCCGTGGACCTTGTCAGCTTCCCAAGAGAGGCCACATGATGCACCCTCCTCCAGTATGTGGATGACCTCCTCCTCACCAGTGACACACAAGAAGACTGCACAAAAGGCACAAAGGCCCTCCTACAGTTCATGTCAGACTCGAGGCACTGAGGAGGCCCTCGCCAGTACCAGGAGGCCCTCCTCCAGGTATGTGGTAACCCTAGTCTCATGGAAGAAGGCAAAAATCTGCCAATAATAGGTCCGATACCTTGGTTTCCTCCTCACCCAAGGGAAGAGAGAACTAGGGCCAGAGAGGAAAAGGGTCATCATCTTCCTGCCATAGCCCCAGACAAAAATGGGCCTACAAGAATTCCTGGGCGCTGCAGGATTCTGTCGCATCTGGATCCCTGGGTTCTCGGCAATAATAAGATCCCTTTATGATCTCTTACGGGGATCAGATTGAGAACTCCCTTCTGGACTGAGGAAGCAGAAGTCGTCTTCACAGAGATAAAGACCACCCTGGGGCAGGCTCCAGCCCTGGGCCTACCAGATGTAGAAAAACCCTTCAATCTCTTTGTGCATGAAAAGGAAAAAATAGCGCTCGGGGTACTCACCCAGACTATTGGACCCTGGCAATGGCCAGGTGCTTACCTATCAAAGAAGCTGGACCCCGTGGCAGCAGGATGGTCACCGTGCCTCAGGGCACTGGCAGCCACAGTCCTACTCATCAAGGAGGTGGACAAACTTACCCAGGGGCAAGAACTTAATGTCAAGGTCCCTCATGCTGTTGTGTCCCTCATGAACGCACCGGGACACTGCTTCCTTTCCTACTCTTGGCTAGCACAATACCAAGGTCTCCTCTTAGAAAACCCACTGGTTACCCCCAAAACAGTAAAGACATTAAGTCCAGCAACTTTTCTCCCCACCAAAGAGGGGGACCAGACCATGACTGCTCCGAGGTGACTGATGAAGTCTACGTGAGCCATCCAGGTCTGTGGGATCAAGCCATAAAGAATCCAGAGCTCACGCTGTTCAGCGATGGCAGCAGTTACCTACAGGAGGGTGCCTGGAAAGCAGGTTATGCAGTAACCACAACCAATAAAGTCCTAGAAGCTAAAGCATTACCGGCTGGATGGTCATCTCAACAGGCTGAACTGTATGCCTTAATCCGAGCCCGAGCCCTCAGTGAAGGCAAGCGAGTCAACATCTATACAGACTCTCAGTATGCCTTCACTACTGTACATATACATGGGGCCATCTACAAGGAAAGGGGCCTCCTAACCGCCACAGAAAAGGCTATCAAAAACCAGGAGGAGATATGGAGACTCCTCAAAGCCATCTGGATTCCAAAGGGAGTAGCAATCCTTCACTGTAAGGGACACCAGAAAGGAGACGACCCCATAGCGTGGGGAAATCATCTGGCAGATGAGGCAGCCAAGACCACAGCCAGTGAGGCCATGAACAGAGCCCCTTCCCTCACCATGTCCCTGACACTCCCGGAAGAAGTCCCTCCTCCCAGTTACACTGAAAAGGAGAAAGAATGGGCCATGGCTGAGGGGGCCACCCTGACTGAAAAGGGGCAGTGGATGATGCCAGATGGGTGCATCTTCATTCCAACAGCAACTGGAGTGCATCTAGTCAAGGAACACCACCAACTCACTTATCTGGGAAAAACTACATTAGAGGCCCTTCTCAAGAAGCACTACTACATCAGTCAGCTGCCGGCACTATGCTGAGCAGAGTGAATGATGCATAACATGTGCTAAAAATAATGCTCAGATGGCACCCAGTCTCCGCCAGGTGTCCAGAGGATGGGAGCAACCCCCTTAGAAGGTCTAGAGATAGACTTCACAGATGTGCAGCCGAGCAGGTTCAACTATCTCCTAGTAATAGTATGCACATACTTTGGGTGGGTAGAAGCCTTTCTGACCAGGACAGAGCAAAGCCAGGAGGTAGCTAAAGTCCTCTTGTGGGAGATCGTGCCCCGGTTTGGCCTGCCATTAACAATCCATGGTGACTGGGGCGCCTGGGTGGCTCAGATGGTTAAGCATCTGCCTTCGGCTCAGGTCATGATTCTGGGGTCCTGGGATCGAGCCCCACATTGGGCTCCTGGCTCAGTGGGGAGCCTGCTTCTCCCTCTCCCTCTGTCTCCCCCCCTGCTCATGCTCTCTCTCTCTCTGTATCTCTGTGTTTCAAATGAATAAATAAAATTAAAAAAAAAACAATCCATGGTGACAATGGACCCTCATTTGTAGCAGACATTGTACAAGTCTTGACCAAATCTATCAACATCACCTGGAGACTCCACACCGCTTACTGGCCCCAAAGCTCAGGGAAAGTAGAGCAAATGAATCGCACCCTCAAGGGAATCTTAGCAAAGTTTTGCCTGGAGACTAACCTCCCATGGCCAGATCTGCTACCCATAGCTCTCCTACATGCTTGCTGCACGCCTGGAACATTAGGTTTCTCCCCATTTGAGTTACGATATGGACAGCCTCCCCCATGCCTGGAGAGAATTTCAGGAAACTTATAAAAAAATAAAGGAGCAAATTCAGGGCCTGGGGGGCCACCCTAAATAAATTACAAAAGTACACCATTGAGAGGTCCCCAATCTCTTTAGGGTCTCAGGTACACTCCTCCCAGACAGGCGACTCAGTTTGGGTCAAAGATTGGAAGAAAGACCCCTTCAAACCACAGTGGACAGGGCGCCGCACTGTTGTTCTAACCACCCCTACTGCGGTCAAGGTCTCAGGTGTCAACCTGTGGGTCCATCACTCAAGAGTGAAGAAAGCTCATCATTCGGATGAGGAAATGCACCATTGGAGGATCAGCTGTGTTCCCTGGCTCTCATCAGCGTGATTTCCTTCATCTTGGGAGTCAGACTCTACACTGTTGCCCCTCCTGACTGGACTTTCCCCCAGAGCCTTCTACTTAAGGTCATAGATCCCACTTTTACTGGCCCTCCACTGTCTACTCCTGAGCACATTTCACCACAGTTTTCCTGGCCCCAGTAAGTCCTGGTCTTCTGCTACCTGGTGTGCCATTAAGTTTATGATTAAGTCCGTGATTATGATTAGCCCCAAGCCTTGCAGTCAACCCTCAGAGTCAAACAGAATGATGCCCTCTAAACTAGGTGTTTAAAGGGGCATCAAAGGGGGGAATGATAAGGAAAATCTGTGTCCTAAGATGGTGGACCGAGCCAGCGGGAGAGTCCCAGCCCTTGTCCTGGGGCTCTTCCAGGTTCTTCTCCCTGCCCCACTTCACACACACACCAAAAGTGCCAAGTATGCAGAAGTAGAGTGTATAAATTGCCCCCTTTGTTTGTGCTTGGGCCTCAGACCTTTGGAGACCACTCTCCTCTGAGCCCACCACCGTTAAATAAACCTCTATCCTCCGAGATCTCCGAGTGCTGCTTTGTTCTTCTGTTGGATGATCCAGTCCAGGTTCCATAACACTATCACCTCCTCAGGAGGTTCCAAAGTCATCCCTGAGGATAAACAGGCTATCTGCTTGTGAGGATCTCCTTTCCCCTAGTAGCATGTTCCTGCATAAACCATTTCCATTTCATTATGGAACTCTTACAGGCACTATCTTCTCCATTAGAGTTTCTTTGACATCAGCCAAGAAAATATAGACTTTATAGGTTTCAGAATTATTTTATGTCTCTCAGTCATTGAGACAGTTTTAATGATTTCTCATAGCAAACTAGTAATTGTCTCCTCAATGGAAAATTTCTAATTCAAACCCCAGTGGTTGCTGCCGGGTAGCACTCACAAGCTTTTGCCTTAAGCTCTGGTCTACATGCCACACAAGAGTACATTTAGCAGATTAACAACCTGTGTATGATTTCAGGCAATCTTATGGGTTTCCATTTAGTATGTCCGATCGGTATTGGGGAAAGAGTGGCTTCACATGCTTTCTGTTTTACAATACTAGGTCTATCCTCATAGTACATTCAGGTAAAGGAAACACAACCACAGTACTTAAAATTTGTTCAAACACATACAGTTTCATCTGAACTTTTACCTTAATCTCATCAACCTTTATGTCCCTATATCCTCCTAATCTAACTGTGCCTCCCATTATAATTCCACCAACAGATTTTGGAATCATAATGCATGAGATCTCCATTTCAACAAATCCCAAAATTTCTTCACCTCCCTGACCATTTTACCCACTCATGCATATGACCTGGAATCCACAGCTAGGGGTTGGGACAAAGGACTCAGGCCTACTTCTCAGCATGTATTTTGATTAGATTACTGGACCAATGTCCTAGGCATTTGGGCATTGGGGTTCTCATTGTCATCTTTGCCAGTGGCCCTCTACATTTCTTCAAACTAAGATTACTAAGCAGATTTATTTAGTATTCATCAATGTTGGAGCACCATCAGTCTACCCAGCTTCCCAGAATATTATATTAAGACCCTACTGACATCCACTGTAATCATCTCATTTCTTAGTAACTGTTTAAGAATCTTCACCTTGCTGGGGCATCTAGGTAGCTCAGTCAGTTACCCATGTGTTTCAGCTCAAGTCATGATCCCAGGGTCCTGAGATTGAGCCCACATTGAGCTCTTTGCTCAGTGGAGAGTCTGTGTCTTCCTCCCCCTCTGCCCCCTACCACCACTCATGCTCTCTCTTTCTCTTTAAAATAAATAAATAAAATCTTAAAAAAAAATCTTCATCTTGCTGTGATGAAACTCCAAGTCCTTTCTTTTTTCTATTCTCTTGCAAATCATCCTAATTTTATACACTATCTGTTGTTTTAGCTCAATTTTCCCCTCTGGTTGTGGCTCTGATGCCAGAAACTGATACTCTGACTAGGATCCAAGCATGGCCCACCATCAGGATTAATCCCAACACTGTCTTATTTGCATTTTAGCTATTAGAGATAACAATTAACCAGGGGATTACATATTTCACTTGTTTTTTTGTTATTTGCATTTCCTTATGCATCCAAGGAGTCAACTCATCAGAAATTAGATCCATGATTCCTTAATTCACTTGGTACCTTCTACTTCCAGTAACTGCCTACAGCACAGCTTCAAATCTATAAAATGGCCATGCCAAGAATTAGGGCTTTGTTCATCCCCCACCATCTCATCTTTTTTTCACAAACCACATATTCCCATGAATCAGGCCATTTTAGCAAATCCCACTTCTCAAACCAAATGTCCAGTTACCCAAACTGCAGAGTTTGAGGGCACACGGTCCTCCACAAGACTGTCTTCACTTCTAACACCAACTGCAAGTTTGACGAATTTCAAATCTACCCTCAGGTTTAATAATTCTCTAGAGGGACATGCAGAACTTACTGAAAGATATTATTCCAATAGTTAAGATCAAATACATAGGAAAAGGATACAGATTAAAGTCAGCCAAAGAAAGGGACACGCAGGCAAACTTCAGGAAGATTCCAAATATGAGTCTTTTGTTTTTCTCTCTACATAGAGTCAGGGCACCTTACTTTTGGGGTATGAGTATGTAAAAATGCAGAGTAATGACAAGCACTCACCCTAGGCTCACCTTGGTCCAGGGAGCCATCAGGGCTCCATTAGGCACTCATGATTGATTTATTGTTTTCCCATTGACACTGCATGACCGAAAGCCTCCGCCTTGTGTCTCATCATGGGTCTTTCCATCATGATCAGCCCAGGAGATAGCCTAATCACATTAGGGACAATAAATCAGTGGTAAAACTCCCAGTGCTGATTCAAAAGTAAAGATTGATCTGATGCACATCCTTGAGTTATCTTTGCAAGATTGAAACCCCTTTGAGCATTCAAATACCAGGCCAAGTGGAGCCAGAGAGTCGGTGATGCTGACTATTGTCAGCCCTCATGATTTCAATCATATAAGACCTGGACTTTGTCACCTTAAGATGACTTTTGCCCCAGTTCCAAGCTGAATTTCCCATTGCACAAGCCTCTTCGTGAATATGGATGCACCATTAGCTTAAAACTTCCCCAGTTTTGTTGATTTGAGGAGAAACTGCTTTGGGAAATATCCCTGGTGTCCTTCTCTACTTGTTTTAAGTAAAACCCTTCCTTTTATACATTCTTTGGCTTGGTTGTGTCTTTTGGCTCAATACACACGAAGAAGTGAGCCCAGTTTGAGGCAACACAGGGGCACAGACAGAAACCTGGGAAAGGATCAGCTTTTCTAGAGGCTATGACAAGAAAGTGTTGTTTAGAAATAAGAAAAACAGAGGTCCCAGGGTGGCACAGTCGGTGAGCGTCCAACTCTTGGTTTCAGCTCAGGTCGTGATCTCAGGGTTGTGAGATCCGGCCCTGCATCCAGCTCTGCGCTCAACAACAGAGTCTATTTGAGATTCTCTCTCCCTCTCCATCGTCCACTTGTGTTTCTCTCTCTCAAATAAAATAAATAAATCTTAAAAAAAAAAAAAAAAAGAAAGAAAGCCAATATCTGTCCAGGATTCTACACTAACCACTTGTGGTAAAGTAAATAATGCCCTCAACCCTGTATTTGCAGGAGTGATTAAATTATAATCCCTTATTTGTATTCTTAATTTGAGATTGACTCATTTTGAAGTGAGGTTATCCTGGATTATCCAGGTAGGCTCTGATGATCTTCAACTTTACCTGTGATCCTAGAGGACAATCAGTGATGGTTAAAGAAATCCTCCACCCTTCTGTTTACCTACACTAGGACCAGACACACTTTCCATATTCCCATTATTTACCTCATAAATGATTAATTAAACTACTTTGTCCTTACTCATCAATTGTAACAAATTCCTATTAACTAAACTTCAGTTAAGATTCTCTCCTGCCCAAGGACCTGAAATTTGGCCCCCTACAGCCAAATCCAGCGCACAGCCCTTCCTTAGAGACCCTGTAGGAAAAGAGGCTGACCTCAGGATAAAACATCCTCTGATCTACTATCCAGTCAGACCAACCTTTTATCTCACTTCCCTACATTATATTCTTTCTACTTGTTTGCTCCTCTCTATAAAAGAAAAATCTTGTTTTGCCTGTTTTCTGAAATACTTACAGATCTTGAGTTCAGAGCTTTCTTCCTATCCCAATAGTATTTTCAAATACAGTTTCTCCTCAACTCTGGACTTGTCTTTAATTTGACAGCTCAGTGTAATCAAAGGATCCTTGTAGGAGGGAGACAGTGCAGTTGGAGTGGATTACAGAGGCAGAGTTTGAAATGATACCACTGCAATGTTTTACAATCACAACAATGCAAAACAATCAGGAAACGCAAGCTCCCTCTAATAGCTGAACAAGGCAAAAAATTGATGCTCCCCTACAGCCTCCAGAGGAAGCAGACCAGCTGACACCTGACTAAAGCCCAGTGAGACTTATTTTGACCTACAGACTATAAAATAATAAGTTTGTATTATTTTAAGTCACTAAATTTCTGGAAGGTAATTTGTTAGAGCAACGATAGGAAATCAATACCCTACTTGTGTAAATCTGGCCAAATCATTTCTTAATTTCCCCACATGTAAAATGACTCTGTTGAATAGGTTCTTTTTCAAGGATATGTTTAGGTTTAACCTTCTGTTATAATATTATCCTCAAGGCTATGTTTCCAGAGTATTAAGCCAAACAGCACAATTTTGCAGGTTTTGAAATTAGACGCTAGGAATTAGGTATCAAATACTGGAATAGGAAGACGTTTTGGTCTAAATAGGTAGGCGGTATGAATATGCTAGGGGACAATGAGAGCCTTCCAAAGTTCAGGTGTAGTGAAATTAGAATTAAATCAGAAAAAGACTAGTCAATCATGAAAGAATACAAACATGAGATTATAAAGGACCAGAAGCAAAACCCAATTACCAAGTGAAAAAACAACCAACCAAGAGACCACCAACCTTGGGTGGCTGAGAAGAGTTCAGCCACCCAAGGCTGGGCAAGAGGTATAAGCAGAAGCAATAGACAGAATAACTCTCATAAAAAGCAGTCTCCATTCTTCTCATGGTGAGAATTAGGTTCATCCCAGGGTTATCGCAAACGCATTGATTAGGATCAATCTGGGCCTAAAAAAGGTTGACCTCAGACATGGGACTCACAGAGTTCAGGAGACAAAGCAATTCCAGAACCATGGTAGGTAAATGCAGAGCTTTGACAGCACGACGGTGGCACAGTGTCATAACCTTTTGTGTCAATTTCTGATAAAGCTGCAGTAATTACCATAAATTACCACTGAAAGGTTTCAAAAATGTGCAAGAAAATTAGTGATATTTTTAGGATTCCTGAGAGTCCTAGGAGCTTGACACACACATATTCTTATGAGTAAAATACCTCCTAGAATACTAATATTTTCAATTATATGCAGTTATATGTGTGTCTGTGTGTGTGCACGTGGGTGTGTGTGTGTACTGTGAAGAGCTATGAGATATTTATGAAGTGATAAGATTGTATTAGTCGGTTTGGGCTATAACAAAATACCACAGACTGGGCGGCTTAAACAACAGAAATTTATTTTTTCACAGTTCTGGAGGCAAGAAGTCGGAGATCGGGGTGCTAGCATGGCGGTGTTCTGGTGTTGGGTTCTTCCTAGCTTTGACAGCCTCCTTCTAGCTAAGTCTTCACAAGGCAGCGAGCACTCTGGTATCCCTCCCTCTTCTCATAAGAGCTCCCGTTCTATCAGATCAAGGTTCCCCCTTAGGATCTTATTTAACCTTGATCATCTCCTTAAACACCTTATCTCTAATACAGTTGCATGGGGTGTTAGGGCCTCAGCATAAAAATTTGGGGGAGACATATTCAGTCCATAGCCAAGGTAATATGCAAAAATCACATGCTAAAATCGAGGTTTGCTTATTATTAGATAGATTCTGTTTATTTTCATGGAAACAGGAAGCAGTGGCAAAGTAATAGGAACAAAATTACCTACACTCCTACCCCCAGGGGCAAATGCTCAGTATTATGGCGAGTTTCATTACAGTCATGGTTCTGTAAATGTTGATTCTACAGAATAAGACTTTAAAATGTAACATTGCAGCAAAACTTTTTATCATAATAAACTTTACCAAAACATTTTTCAAAGCTTTAAAATATAATCAATGAGTACATGATCAAAATTTTTTTGAATAATAGACATAAATGACCATACATGTTTCATCTTTCGTCTGTCTACTCTCTGTCTTGTTTTTCCACAAGTGGAGGATGCATTGGTGCAGTATATCAGGTTCTCTCCAGTAAGCATTCCTGTATTCCGTCTCTTTATGCCAGAACCCCTCAGTGTACCCAGCATCAGTAGTTACCACAAATGTGTCCCACATAACCCAGAGTACAGATGCCCTCGGTGCGTGGGCTTCTCGGTGAGCTCTGGGCGTATGGGACATCTTGCTGGTAATAGTCCTCTCTATTTGTGCCAGGGGGTTGTACAATATTCTAATGTTCTATGTGTGCCTCAACCTGAAAACATTTAGCAAGCACTGATTAGGTCTTACGTTCTTAAGATACTGTGATGTGTTAACCTAAAAATAAAAAAGCCATAATGAGACAAATGAGATTTTATTTGGGATCAAAAATTTCAGGGAGCACAGATTTAGTTAGAAACCCAAATACTGTCCCACTTGTAGAGTGAAAGCAAGGAGTTTCTAGGAAGGAAAGGAAAGGGGACAATTCATGAGTTGAAAAAAAAAAAAAAATGTTTCCTGGGGTGCATAGGTAGTTCAGTTGGTTAAGTGTCTGACTCTTGATTTTGGCTCAGGCCAGGATCTCAGGGTTGTGGGATGTAGCCCAGTATAGGGCCCTGCTCAGCAGGAAGTCTGTTTCAGATTTTCTACCTTTCCCTCTGCCCCTCCCCCTGCTCACATGCAGTCTCTCTCCCTCCCTCTCTCTCTCTCTCTCTCTCTCTCAAATAAATAAATAAATCTTTTTTTTTTTTTCCTATGGGTGTTAATAGGCTAAGCTACTCTGAATTATACATTGATTGACTACTGAGTCTATGTTCAGAAAGTCCACAACCATCAGTCTTGAGAGCAGGAAGTCCATTCTCCCACTCACTTCTCAAGAAATTGCTGAACACAGTTGCCAGATGTTTTGGCCCAGTTCAAAGACAGGGAAGGCAGTTTTCCTGTGGTGGCTGCTCTGGCCCTATATTAAAATGGCTTCAGTCGTGTCAATTTTTCACGGATGAACGTGTTTGTTAGCAAAACATACTCATTATATTAGACTTCCTGAAGTAAATAGGTAAAGGGACAAAAGTTTTCAACTACATGCTGCAACTTGCAAGATCTTTTTTTTTTTTTTTTTTTTTTTTAAGTTGTATCAATTCAAACCTTCACTGTATGGACTGAAGTGTATGCCCCCCCTCCCCCAATTCATATCTTGAAGCCCTGTAGTCTAATGTGACTGTATTTGGAGACAGGACCTTCAAGGAGGCAAATAAGGTTACAGGATGAGGTAATGGTGTGGCCCTCATCCTAAGGAACTGGTTTCTCTGTAGGAAGAAGAAGAGATGACAGGAGTGTACATGCCAAGAGGAAAGACCTGTGTAGACACAGTGAGAAGGTGGTCTGCAAACCAGAAAGAGAGCTCTCTAGAAACCAACCCCACTGGTACCTTGATCTTGGACGTCCAGTCTCCAGAACTGTGAAAAAATCAGTTCTGTTGTTTAAGTTACCCAGTCTCTAATATTTTGTTATGGCACATTGGACAGACAAATGCCCTCAATAACAAATTACGATTTTTATTTTCCCACATAGTTGCCTAACCTTGATTCAGATATTAAAAGGAGAGACAGAGAAAAATAATGAAAAAAACAAGTTAAAATAAACAACTATGATATCTGGGACATTATGTAACATCACACACTATATGTGTGTACGTACGTGTGTGTATTCATAGCAGAGGTTTCACGAAAAAAAACTATTTCAAATCAATTATTGTTAAGTACCACTTAGCATTAGGTTTACCTGCATGATTTCTAGACTCAGAAAGATTGGAACTATTATCTTCCAATGTATACTACAATTGCCAAGGCAAGTAATATTTAAAGAACGGAGACAACAACATAATTTTGGAGATTTTTTTCTGGAGTTAATGATTAAGTAAATTAAAAACAAATTGTGAAATATGTTTTGTCGATAAAAGCAGCTTAACATATTTAGAAAAAGTATATTCATTTCTGAGATTGAAAAGCATTATCAAAAGCTACCAGTAGATGGTGTGACAGGAGTAATCAAAATTGAGGAAACATCCATATGTATTTTCTCAATAACCACTCTTTAATTTCTTCGTTTAAGAGTATTTTTTAATAATATAAATTACTTTAATATGAATAACTGTCTATATAAAGTTTATCTCAATTAGCTCTACTATTTTATGATTGCCACAACTTATTCAAACATAAATAACAAAAAGGATATAACACTTCATTTTTTTTCTTTTGCATTAAGTTCTACACACACACATTTCAAAGCTATCTTGCCTGCATGTACCTAATATTTCATATAGAATATATGCATACTATGTATGCATCTTTTTTCCTTCAATGCAGCATATGCACTTCTATAAATCTATGTAAATATAATCCATATTGGTTTGTGAGAAAATATTGTCATTATATTAATGCTTATAAATGCACTGCTAGAATTAAATAATATATCTGTTATTCCTTTGTATTAATAATATAATGTATCACTGATACATATATCTGTATCAAAGATGATATATATGTATCAAAGAGGCTATATGTATCTAATTATAGACTGTTTCAGCTATGAATATTTCATGACACATGTGCAAAATCAAAACAATAATATGTGAAATAGAAAAGAACAACTGCTTGCACACCCAAATATTCTACTTTGTGTGATCCTTGCCACAAAACTTCCCTGTCTCGGGGTGCCTGGGTGGCTCAGTCGTTAAGCGTCTGCCTTCAGCTCAGGTCATGATCCTGGGGTCCTGGGATCAAGCCCCGCATCGGGCTCCCTGCTCAGCGGGAAGCCTGCTTCTCCCTCTCCTCCCTGCTTGTGCTCTCTCTGCCACTATCTGTCTATCAAATAAATAAATAAAATATTAAAAACAAACAAAAAAACCCAAAACTTCCCTGTCTCCTCTGTGGACTGGAATTATGACAATTACTCGATGTGTTGTGTGAAGTAATCATGATCGTTTCTATAATAGAACTTTGTTTTTCAGCCTTTTTCCCCTTTTTTTTTCTTTTTATACAACCCTATTTCTTAGGACAATTTACTGTTGGGATGAACCTCACCATTTCCCTAATGGCCTAATGGGCCATTTTATAGGTCATCTAAGATTGATACTGAACATATACATAAGGTTATCGATTGTGATGCTCAGAATTTTTTCCAGTGCTACACCTACCAACTTTTATGGAGGATCACACTTCCTACTTTTCTTCTGAAGTGAAGTATGGCCCCATGACCTGGTTTTGACTCATTACTTCGTGAAGGTTTATGAATCAGTACAGGATTCGCCGTAATTTTTTTAACCCTACAGAATTTGAACTTTATTAATTAAATAAATATTTATTAAGAATATAGGACACTGCTTGGTACATAGGAAGTACCTGACCAAGTGCTAACAATTTTCTATTACTTAACCACTCCCTAGGCTTGGCTAACTTTAGTCAGGCTTCTGTCCTCCTCTTATCCCCTAAACTTTGGCTCATCCTAAGTTTAAGCAAATACCAAGGTACAGAACATGCCCCTTAATAGCTCATTCCCAGAATCTACTGACCCCAGAAAGAAACATTTCCTGTGGAAGCATCTGATTTTGCCACCTGCTCACCCAGACTGCTTGCACTACTCCCCACAAGGTTCCTGCTAGTTTTGATTACCTCCACCTATGAAAGGAAAGCCTTTTCTCTGTTTAAGTTTGAGACACTAGCAATCCTGAAGTCCCAGTGTTCTCCCTATTCTAACTTTCAAAATAAAGTCTCTTCTTGTCTAAGTCATGATTTTTTTGACATATCATATGATTATTTGCTATTGTTATCAGCATCCATGAAGATGGTTCTATGCATTTTTGTATCTTTTAATATATTAATAAAGTGTGCGGATACATTTTCTAAAGTTGGACCATATTGATTTATTTCTATACACTTAAAAATATGTTCCTAGTGTGTTTCTCATTATATCTAATTCAATTTGTACTTATATGGTGAAATACTTGATATTTCTAGCATTCATTTATTTGATCTATAAAATTGGCAATTTCATTTGATTCAGCCTAAAGTGTTGATAACTGAGAACAGTCCATGCCTTCTTTTTTGCATGCACATTTATGCTGGTTTATAAACTGAATTGGGAAACTTCTAGTATTTGTTGTTGTTGTGTTCCTCTTAAATTACTTCTAAGCAGGAGAAATACAAATTTATCAAAATCCTATTTGATCTTTCATGCATATGTCAGGAACATCTTGACACTGTGTTGTTCTTATAGATGTATTAAAGTTTTCCACTTTTGTAACAAATTATAAAGCAATGTTGAAATTTCTTAACAAACTTATAATTCAGTTGGCTAAAGTTGTACATTGTTACTATTGCTTGTTTGAAAACCGTGTATTACATACACTTCTCTTCTAATGGTCATCACTAAATATCTGACATAGAAATATGAATGCACTGTTTACTAATATGTAGAACTAATTACTCACCAGACAGTAATCTTAGCATTTTTTTCTTTCTGTTACACCAAACACCTTCTGCAAGGTGTTTCTGAAGATTTTTTTTTAATTCCACATATAGGTGAAATGATAGAGTATTTCTCATCCTCTGTCTGACTGACTTCACTTACATAATGCTGAATAAGTTCTGGGAAATCTAATGTGCAGCATGGTGACTATAGTTAACAATATTGTATTTTACTTGAAAGTTGCTAAGAGACTAAATCCTAGAAGTTCCCAACACAAAAAAAAATATTATAACTATGTGAAGTGATGGGTATATTAACTAACATTGCTGTGGTAATCATTTCACTATATATATATATATAAAATCATCTCGTTGTGTACCTTAAACTTACATGATGTATACTTAAATTATATCTCAATAATAAAAACCAACAAATCTATACTTGATAAGGATAGATAATTAGGCTTTTTTTTATATACAGGTATTATAGGAGCTGGAATTATATACAAAAGGCCTTTGTCAAGAGTCCATGAAAAATAGATCTGATGCCTTCAAATGCTTCAGCTCTCAAAGGCCCCTGGGATAGTTTAGAGAATGGTGTGGTGGGGACTATTTCCTTTTGAAGTGCTCTGCTTCCCAATACATTTTATGAAGTGCACAGGGACTCAGGAATTTGAGTCAGCCTATTCTGAATGTAGGAACTGTAAAGGGCTTGGAGAGCTGTGAGAAGGGCCAGAGACCCGGAGTATATATCAGAATTGCTACAGGTCAAGAGTGAGTCAGGGGGGAATCCGGGCCTTCCAGGGTTATTCATTTAGGGTGAATATCAAATATCAACACCCCAATTATTAAGTAAGTCTCTTCCTCATAGATTAACAGGCCTTAAAAGCCTATGTTGTGTTTTGTGAGGTTGAAGAGATAAAGAAAGTGGTTTAGAAAAAAGGAAATCAAGTTATAAATTTTCTAATCCCGTTAGAGATTGTTTATCTACCTTGAGGGATTATGGTGGGATATGGTGGTGTTAAGTGTGGTGTAAGTTGTTTAAGTGTCTATCAATATCAAAAAGGTTATAGAGTGCTCATCAACTGAGATTGTTACTTCACCCACTGTGTTTAAGGCTTTTGGAGGGTCTATGGAAACTGAGCCTTCTGAGAGATCATTGAGACTTTGAAGTTTGTTGGATTTGTTTTCTTTCTGGACTAACTTTAGCCCAATTTTCGGTTTCAATATCTAGGGCTGTACCAATCCATATGAAAATTTAGAGAGGTCAAGGGAAGCTTGAAGGCGTGGGAATGGGATTTGAAGGATAAGAAGAGGAAACAAAGAACCTGGAAGTGCCTTTGAAGTTGGAGTAAGAAGGGAGCAACAGTTGAGAGGACAAATTATCCTTGAGATTTTCAATAGGCTCAAATAAATACATTGCAATTACTGCTTTGCCTGATTAAATTTAGATTGAGAAAGTTACTTTTTAGCTTCCGTATACCATGAGAAATAAGCAAACTATTGGTTGATTAAAAGGGAGATCCTAAGAATGCCAGAGAAGCCATTTTACTTCTAAATTATCCTTAGAGAAATTGTTATTTTTAGAAGTATTAACAGAATTAGTACTGTAATTGTAGAACATGCAGTCAGTGGGAGGGGAGAGGATGCACTGAGAGTTACCCATAAATAATTAAGTCAAAGATATTAATTTAAAGGTCCATGAAACAATCCCATTCAAATAATTCCCTTGCACAGTCCCATCACCAGGGACCCAAGGAGCCAAGAATACCCTCCCACACAATTCCTAGTCTGGAGAGTTGAAGAAAAACAGAAGAAGCTGTGCAAAAAGGCCAAGGAAAAGTCTCTTTGCCCAAAAGAATCAAAGTAATTCCTGACCGTGTTGCAACAGACAAGAAGTCTATAGCACTGGTTTCAGAGTTTAACTCAGCAAAGTATCTCTGATCTAGTGAACAAGAGAGAAGTTCAAATCACTTACAGATGGCAGGGCCAACCTCGATCACAGTCACGGGACTAGGAAGCCACCAAATCAAACCAAATCTGGAATTAATAAGAAGAGATTATATTTGAAAAACTATTTTAATAAGAAGAATGCTCCAACTGAAAGATCTGCAAGCATCTTAAAGATCAGGCATAGGAGAGCTTTTCTTTTAGAGGGGGGATTTTCCTAAAGTCTGTTGATACTTGGTAGGGGCAGCTCTGCCTTGCAATTCTGCCTAGAGTTAAGGATGAGTATATGTTCAGGATCCTTTTGGTCCTATGTGCAGAATATAAGCTAGTATGAGGTAAACATAAATTCTGAAGGCCAATCAGTGCATCATGGATGTATTAATCAAGGTTCTCCAGAGAAACAGAACAATAGAATGTATATAGAAGGAAAGAGATTTATTTTAAGGAATTGGCTCATGGGATTATGGAGGCTAGCAAAGTCCAAAATTAGCAGTGTGGGTCAAGAGGCTGGAGAACCAGGGAAGAACTGATATTACAGTTCAAGGCTGAAGACCATTTGCTGGAAGATTTCTTTCTTGTTTGGGGAGGTCAGTCTTTTGTTCTATTTAGGCCTTCAATTAATTGGATGAGACCCACTCAAATTATGGTGGGCAATCCGCTTTACTCAACATTCATAATTTCGATATTAATTTCACCCAAGAACATCCCCAAACAAACATCCAGAATACCGGTTTTTTAAATAAGATTATTTATTTATTTTAGAGAGAGAAAGAGAGAACGTGAGCAGGGAGTGGGGGAGGAGCAGAGGGGGAGGGAGAAGGGTTGGGAAAGAATCTCCAACAGACTCCATGCTGAGCATGGAGCCTGACTCAGGGCTCGATCTCATGACCAGGAGATCATGGCCTGAGCTGAAACCGAGAATCAGACGCTTAACCGACTGAGGCACCCAGGTGCCCCTAGAGTACTGTTTGACCACATATCTGGACACAGTGGCCCATACTAATCTGACACAAAAAAAATAATTATCAGAATAGATATGAATATTTTTCTTGCCAGTCTCTCTTCCCTAATGCAGTGTGACTCGTACAGTAATGTGCATAGGATTATCTGTGGTATTACTTACACAGTCAGAATTCTAGACACTTCTGCTGAGTATTCTAATTCATTAAACCTCAGATAACGGACATGAATTTACAATTTTAGCAGTCTCCCAGGGGGCAGACAGATAAAGGTGATCATGCACCTTTCTTTGAGAAACAATGTTAGTGATTTTCTTCTGACATTCAGTGTTTAATTAATGCTTTATAAAGTCATGGAGATTTTAAGAACCTACAGTTGCTCATCACAGTCATGTTTAATAGTCTGGAAATAACATGTCATGATCTATAGTATTTTTTGAATCCATTAATTTCTTCCACTTCTTTTCATCACTAATTTGCTAAGTTCATTCCGCTTACATTTTTTACCACTCTATATAGTAAGACCTGTTAAATGTGAACCCTAAATATCATCCCTGGTAGATATTCTTTTAGCTGCTTATTTATTCAGTGTTCAGTTAAAATTGTCAGTGAATTAGCTGAATGGTGATACCAAAATATTTTAGCAATTTGCTCACTAGAATATATATGCCTATTTTACAAAAGATATGCATAAAATTGTCTACCCAATTCAAACTAAAAAGTAGAAATAAAAAGTTAAAAAATAGAAAAATATATACTTACATTAATTAAAACAATATACATACATTTATATTGACTTTAAAAAATTAGAAAATATATATTAATTTAACAAAATACTCTGTGGTTTGGGTTATCATACAATTAAAAGACTAATTTTTAAATATTAAAATACTTTAATTGCCAACACACAGACATTTAAAACAAATGATCAATAATAAATATAAAAATATAATAACGAGTTATTTGGTATAAAATTTCTAAACCTTAAAGTTCCCCATGGAGTTTGAATAGATATATGTGCAGCTACATAAAAGAATGATAATTACATTTTCAGCAAAATCAACATTTATAATATTGGATGCTATATGACAATAGAGGAATGCCTTCAAATTTTGAGTAAAAATTATTTGTAAGGTATGAAAACAGTATCTTTCCCTGTACCTATGCATGCAGACTGATAAAGAGCACTCCTGTATACTTTTTACAAAGAAATTAAACAAGAATGAATTCTAGAAAAGGGAAACTAACAGAGAAAATATGGAATTCAGGAAATAGTATCTTATGTTAATAATAAAATGGAATATAAAGCGCAAAAATATTAATCATGATGAAAAGGCATGTTTTATTTATTTTTAAAATAAAGGTAGTTTATGTTGATAAATTGCAAAACACTGTAGACTTTTATTAAATAACAGAGTATAAAAATCTTTCAGTTGATGCATCTACTTGTCAGAGAAAAGAGAAAAATTTAAATAGTAACCTTCTCAACTGCCCACCCCCAAAATAACAAACATCCCCATTTTTTTATTTTTATTTTTTAAAGATTTTATTTATTTATTTTCAAAGAGAGAGAGAACACAAGCAGGCGGAGTAGGAGAGGGAGAAGCAGCCTTCCCCCTGAGCAGGGAGCCCGATGCGGGGTTTCGATCCCAGGACCCTGGGATCATGACCTGAGCGGAAGGCACTTAACGACTGAGCCACCTAAGTGCCCCCCCATTTTTTTTTAAGTGGAGGAGTGTTTTACTTCTATCTCAATCACTTATTTTCTGTGTAATGAATTTCATCACTTCCCAACTCCTAAGGAGATATTCACTATAAATATTCATTTATTTAGAGAGAGAGAGAGAGCACAAGCAGGGGGAGGAGCAGAGGGAGAGGGAGAAGCAGGCTCCCCGCTGGGCAGGGAGCCCGATGCAGGGCTCTGTCCTAGGAATTTGGGATCATGAACTGAGCCGAGGGCAGACACTTAACTGACTGAGCCACCCAGGCACCCCAAGTAATATGTTTTAAAGACAGCTAGAAATTAATTGTTTTCTAGTAGATGGGTTAAAGTAGATTACATTTATTTGAAGAACTTATATGTTTTTGTACATCTGTTATCTTGTGTATTTAAATATATTTGAATATGAAGTTATTTACATTTTGGCTATATTAAGACAATTTTAGGTAATAATATATTAGGAAGTTGCACATCCCATTTTATTTCTAATACAGGTTAATTTATTATTTAAAATTAGTATCTATAGGGGCGCTTGGGTGGCCCAGTCCGTTGAGCAACCAACTCTTGATTTCAGCTCAGGGTCCTGAGATCAAGCCTGGGGTAGGGCTCTGCACTCAGCAGGGAGTCTGCTTGAGATTCTCTCCCTCTCCCTCTACCCCTCCCCTCCACTCTCTCTCTCTCTCTCAAATAAATAAATCTTTAAAAAAAATAGTGTATACAGTAGAGAAACTTGGAGAAAATTTCTCCAAGTAATGATGGTTAACATCACTAATATGTCATGTATATATCATGTACCCCCTAGACAAATGTGAGCAGGGCATTTAATCTCTGTTTCACTTTTTCTAAAAATCTACAATTCCAGTCCAACAACATGACAAAACGAAATAGACCTAGACTACACACACACACACACACACACACACACACACACACACCTGGTTCACATGCATCAAGATTGTAAAGATCATGAAAAACAAGAAAAGAAGGGGAAAAAAATCACTGACCAGAGAATGCTACAGTGACATGACAACTAAATGCAATCAATTACCTTGGATGGGATCCTGGAACAGAGAGGAGACTCACAGGAAAAAAAAAAAAAAAAAAAAAAAAAGATGAAATCCAAATAAAATCTGGAGCCTAACAGTTCAAAGTAATGTACTGTTAGAAGATGAAGGAGGGACAGTGAAGTATCTTCCTCACTGAGAAGGCACTTTGAGACGGAAAAATGAAGAAAGCCACTCTAAACTGTTACACAGAGTTTTATTCAGGGTAATTTACTGATGGGAGTAATGGGGAGAACGATGATCCAGGCACTACACAGCTATTCTCCTCAAAGTCTGGACCTTAATCCACAGAATTTATAGAGTGAGGGGATCATTGTGGTGAGGTCAAAGGGTGCCATCTGTGCTCCAGAGGGAAGATCAGAACACGCCTTCCCACATTCTGAGATTCTCTCCCTCTCCCTCTGCCCTGGAATACCCAAAGGCGGTCTTTGTGCAGACATGAACAAGATAGAGGGCCAGAGATGGAGGCAGGGTTGTCAACACCCCTACATACACCAGTGTCAGTTTCCGAGTTTTGACAAATATACCATGGTAATGTAATATGTTAATAATGTGAGAAACTTGGTGATAGGTATTCAAAAGAATCTCTGTATTAGCTTTGTAACTTTTCTTATTCCAAAATATACGTTTAACTAAAAAGACTTAACATATACTTGTATATATATAGTTGGTCGCCATGCATGTATGTATTTATTATTGACTTCAGGTACATTTGTTGAATGCACTCCCATATTATCATCATTTATACACATTTATTTCATAAAATAATTATATTATGTACTAACAGTTTTTTTTAGTTTTGTAGATGTCTATATTAATTATCAATAATGACAGTTTTATTTCTTCTCTCTTTATTAGACTGATTATGAAAATGCCCCTAACTTCTGAGCCCGTTCTGTGCTTACATCTTTAACAATGTTATTTTGCAGCTTCTCTCATGATGAGATTGAGTTTATGGAGTCATTCCAAATTTTTTGCATTGGTTGGCCTTATGATCTGCTTTTGCCTGTAGCATGTTGTAGAAGTGTTGTTGTATCATTTCCAAAAATATACTTCAAAAACTTGGCATGCTTCTTCTCACTCTTTTGGAAACCTGCTGCTACCTTGTGAAAGGTTTTGGCTTCCCTGGTGGCTCATGAGACATACATTGTGTGTTCTCTCCTGTTAACCCACCAGATAGACAGCCAACGGCCAGGTATGTATCGGAGGTGTTCCTAGAAGAGCCAACTACTGAAATATAATGAGTGCAACAGAGATCAGCCGAGCCTGACCCAGATCAGCAGTACTTGCTCAAGTGATCCATAGACTTATAAAAATTAATAAATAGTTCTTGTTTTATGATACTATACAACAGGTAACTGAAACACCTTCTTTATATAAATTATATATGTATATAATATGTATATATTTTCTTTGTACTTCATGGACTTTTTGGTATATTATTTTTATGTAATTCAGGGGATTCACTTCTATGCAAGTCTGGCAAGTAATTTTTTCAAGAATATAGTGTTTTAGATTCATCACCTTTATTTTACCTATTGAAAAAATCAAGTTGTTTTCTCCATTAATTTATTAATGTGTTGTTTATATTTACAGATCTTTTGATGATAAGCTACCTTTGGATTCTTAAAATATCAAGCAGAGTTCACTTTGGCCATTTTTAAAATTTTTTTTAAGATTTATTTATTTTTGAGAGGGGGTAGGAGAGAGGGGCAGAGGGAGAGGAAAAGAGAAGCCCAAGCAGTAACTCTGTGCTGAGTGCAGAGCCAGACAGGGGGACTCGATCTCAGGACCCTGAGACACAACCTGAGCTGAAATCAAGGGTCCATCATTCAGCTGACTGTGCCACTCAGGTGCCTCCACTTTGGCCATTCTTTTAAAAATTAAATTGCAGTTTCAATTATATGATACTTAAGATTTGTTTTTCATCATTTATAAATGAAATAAGACATGCATAAAATGAGCTGGATATTATTTATCTGTTTTAATTTTTTTAAAACAAATCTAATAACTGCTTTTTTATTTTTATTTATTTTTAATTTAAATGTGATTAGCCAACACATAGTACATTATTGGTTTCAGATGCAATGTTTAACAATTCATCAGTTGCATATAACATCCAGTGCTTATCACATCTCATGCCCTCCTTAATACCCATCACCCAGTTACCCCATCCTCCACCTACCTCCTCTCCAGCAATCCTCTGTTTATTTCCCATAGTTAAGAGTCTCTCATGGTTTGTTTCCCTCTCTGATTTCTTCCCATACAGTTTTCCCTCCCTTCCTTTATGGTATTCTGCACTATTTCTTATGTTCCACATATGAGTGAAAGCATATGATAATTGTCTTCCTTCGACTGACTTATTTCACTTAGCATAATACCCTTCAGTTCCATCCACATAGATGTAAATGGTAAGTATTTATCATTTCTGATGGCTGAGTAGTATTCCATGGTAAATATGAATCACATCTCCTTTATCCATTCATCTCTCGAAGGACATCTGTGCTCCTTCCACAGTGTGGTTATTGTGGACATTGCTGCTATGAACATTGAGGTGCAGGTGTCCCTTCATTTCACTACATCTGTATCTTTGAAGTAAATACCTAGTAGTACAATTGCTGGATCATAGGGTAGCTCTATTTTTCACTTCCTGAGGAACCTCCATACTGTTTTCCAGTGTGGCTGTACCATCCTGCATTCCCACGAACAATGTAAGAGGGTTCCCCTTTTTCCTCATCCTCACCAACATTTCTTGTTTCCTGTCTTGTTAATTTTAGCCATTCTGACTGGTGTGAGGTGGTATCTCATTGTGGTTTTGATTTGTATTGCCCTGACTACATAATTTAATTTGACATATTGCAATATTCTCCTGAGCATTCATATTTCTAATTATCATTATAGATTTTATAATATAGTATAATTGATAATGACATAATGATTGCACAGATTAAGTTTAATAGACATTTACAATCATTCATTATTATATGCTATTTATATTTTATTTATTATCTAGTTGATTCTTGCTCTTCTACAAAGATTTAGAAGTTGGCTAAAGTAATATAAATAGAAAATATACAAAAAAAAAAGAAAAATCCTAAATGGCTGACAATTAATTTTAGAAATAAAAAAAAATCTATAAATTTCATTCTGAAAATCTGACTTGTTCAATGACACAGAGCCATTAATTGGAAAGGCTGATTTTTATTTTCTGACATTTACTGAAAAATAGTGGTATAAGTTTCAAACTCCATTTTCTGACCTTTGTCCTTAAGGTAAAAATTTTTTACTCTTAAAATATATATATAAAGCCCTGCTGTTCTATTCCAATTAGATTTACTAAGGGGATCATAAAATAAAAGGGGTTTGATTAATTGAAACAAATATATTAAAAAATAAAATATAAAAGTTTGGAGTGATGATCATGCTTTATGTGTTGATTTGGATGGTATCACAGGTAATTATACTAATTCATTAATATTTTTATGCATGTTTTCTGCTCAGTATTACATATATATATAAAGGTCATATAACTTGAAACTTTTCATACAAAATTATTATCTTTAATAATGAAAAGCTTTTATTAAAAATATTTTTAAACTGTCTAAATCCACTTTTATAAATCTGAGTCTTTAAAGTACACAGAATTCATTAATAAAAATGATCATTTTGGTAATGTGATCATTTAGATTATGTTACAGGGAATAATCATTTTTCAACATATTAATTTTTCAGGGCTTTCAGGACACAGGGTAGGTCGTCCATTTGAAGTTGGAATAGAGAAATATATAAACACTCATACAGCTGGCTAAATCATCTGTCTATGCTATTTGAACTCATAAAAAGACATGAATTATTTGATAAGGTGGGTAAAGTTAAAAGAGGCATTGCAGTTTCTCACATCTGATCAGCGTCGTCAAGTCCTGCTTGATGACAATTCAAAGTTCAAATTGAAAAAAGAAAGGCCACATATAATTAGGAAAAACATCATTTTAAAAATTCAAGGAGAAAGTATTCAGTAGGTAATTTGAAATCCATAATGACTCCATAGTTCAAACCTTGATCAAATAGCATATTACAACTATTTATCCTGGCTTCTTTACACTTCTAAAGCAGTATACATTTGGTTTAGATTCACTTATTCATCCCTGAAAATTATAAGAATACATTTTATCCCATTAAAATTTGAATACACTTTTTTTTTTTAAAGATTTTATTTATTTATTTGAGACAGAGAGAATGAGAGACAGAGAGCATGAGAGGGAGGAGGGTCAGAGGGAGAAGCAGACTCCCTGCCGAGCAGGGAGCCTGATGCGGGACTCGATCCCGGGACTCCAGGATCATGACCTGAGCCGAAGGCAGTCGCTTAACCAACTGAGCCACCCAGGAGCCCTGAATACACTTTTATAGTTTTACTTCCTTCTCATTTTAATTTTTTTCTTTACCTAAAAAGCCTAACATTAACTTATCAGAGTTACTTATATTATTCTCTGGAAATTAAAATAAAAAGGGTATCTGTACTGCCATGTTCACTGCAGCATTATTCACAATATCCAAGGTATCGAAACAACCTAAGTGTCCATTACTGGGTGCGTAAATAGAGAAAATGTGGCATATATGCAATGCAATGATATTTAGCCTTTAAAAAGAAACCCTGTGATTTGTAACAACATAGATGAACCTGGAAGGCTTTATGCTAAATGAAATAAGCCAGACAGAGAAAGACAAATACAGCACGGTATCACCTGTATGCGGCATCTGGGGGAAAAAAAGTCAAACTCAAAGAGTAGAATTGCAGTTGCCAGCAGCCCTGGGGTATAGGAAATGGAGAGATTTGGTCAAAGGATACGAACTTCCAGGTATGAGTAAAATCTGAGGACTTAATGTATAGCAATGTGACTATAGTTGATAACACTGTATTGTATCACTGAAATTTGCTAAGAGAGGAGACCTGAAAGTGTTTTCCCACACACACAAAAAGGTAAATATGTGAAGTGATTGATGTATTTATTAATGTGGGAATCCTTCCACAATGCATATCAAATCACTTCAAATACCTTGTAGTTTTATTTGTCAATTATACCTAAATAAAGTTAAAAAGAAAACTTATTCTGGAAAAAAAAATCTAGTGAGCTTTATATATAAATATTTTCATTTGATATCCATATATTCAATTTAAAATGGATTTTTACAAGGTGCAATTATCGGAAATTTAATAGCTGATGCTTCCCTGAAGAATGAAGATTTTCATACCTAGATATACAGCCAAAAATTTAAAAATGTACTCCAAATGCATGAAGTAGATATAATATATTAATTATGCTAATAGTTATATTTCTAATTCTTTTGCCTTGAGCAATCCACTAATCTTCCACAGTTTACATACTGGTGAAATTAAAATAGGTTGGACTTTTGAAACTATGACACAAAGTATCTTTAGGTTCAACTCCAGGCAACTAATCAATTCTGGGGTCTTCATTCCTAGACAATTTTTAAACTGAACATTTATGAATGTAACCATCTACTATATTATATTCTGTAATAATGTTTCTTTTGCAAAAAGTTTTGTATATATTTTAAAAAGTGAGAGAGCCAGTGTAAAAGAGCATATGTTACTTTTAGTCTTTTAAACACTGTGATTCACATTTTCCAAAATATTACGTTCTTACACATTTTTTAGTTATGCTTAGTCTCTTATTTCATAATCAATTAGAAAGTGGGTGTAATAAAAAACATGGCAATAAATGCAATTTTAAAAAGCATAACCACTAGCAGATTTTGGTAACAGGTAGTAACTACTTTTTTTCTACAGAGGCCTATAAGGAGCTCTACAGGCCCTCTCTTCTCTTTCAAAATATAAGGATGTGATCTATACACAGACCATCAATCAAGTCCTATCTATTGAGACTTTACATTTTAAGAAATTCACACAGAGTTTCAGAATTGATTAAAGACCATTTCCAGAAGTGAGAGAGCAGGCATTCCCGGCTGTACAGATCGGCAGATCATTTCCTACAGTGACATTTCCAGAGACAAAGGCAGAATATTTGTGGTGACTTTACCAGTGGCAACATCCTAACCACAACATTCGAATGCCTGGATCTCAATTCTGTCAATCTTTCCTTTCTACCTAAATTCAATTCTCCATTCATCCCTTAGATTCTAGAAGCTAGCAGTTAGCCTGCCTTAAAATTCCTTTTTTTCCCCCTAAATGAATTAAATTGACTTCTAATGTTTGAATATAAGAATTCTGACTTAGCCTGTTGTCTATATATTCTCTTTCTAAAAACCCTATTCATCAGTTCCTGAAAATATTTCGTAAAAAACTACCACAGAAAGAAACTCCTTTACCCTCTTGATATTGCCTCCATATTTCCTTCTATTGATACTAGAATTAAAAAAAAATCATCTCATTATTTTCAAAATGTACTACTTCGGTCATTGGAGACTAAAAAAAAAAAAAAAAACTGCAGCATGTATAGACCATCATTAGGGGTCCTTTTTAATGAATGTGACACAAGCTAGTTGGATAAGAGATTTCATAATGAAAATAACAAACACTCAGGTCTTCAGTTTTTGGAAGAGTTGTTTATTTATGCTGTTACTGGAAAGGTCCCTAAGGATATTCCCCTAAAACAAATATGTACTAGTCAATGTGGCTGTATTCTCTGCACTTAGATATTCCCTATTAGTGTTTTATTCCTATGGCTATGTTAAAAAAAAAATATTAATGTTCTGTTTTGTTGAAATCACCAAAGTTTATTAAATAAATCAAACAGGGGCAGCTGGGTAGCTCAGATAGTTAAGCATCTGCCTTTGGCTTGGGTCCTGATCTCCAGTTCCTGGGATCCAGCCCCCATGTCAGGCTTCCAGCTCAGTGGGGAGCCTGCTTCTCCCTGTCCCTCTGTCTCTCCCCCTGCTTGTGCTCTCTCTGTCTCTGTCTCTCTCAAATGAATAAATAAAATTTTTAAAAAATAAATTAATTAAATCAAACAACTAGACATTAAATTAATGTACAATGTGTACATGTCCTATATTTTTGAAACCATGTATCAGATAATAAGAATTTTATGAAATATTTAAATAAAATAAAACCTGAAAAATCTGCTTATTATCAGATAATCAGTGTCTCCCATAAATGCTCTCTCATTATGTCAGCCTCTCATTGTCAAAATGTATTTTTATTTTATTATTTTATATTCTATTTTTAGAACACTTCAATGGTAACTTTATATAAAGAAATTTAAAACTACATTTTTGAAAATAGTGTTTTTTAAATTTTGGTGGATATTTTGATATTTTAATGAAGAAGAGATCTTTTGTGAATATTAGGATCCTGATTCACCTATACAAACCAACTAATTTGAACATGATATTCATATATACATAAAATACATTAATACTAAATTAAAACTAAAATCATTTAGATCAGTAAAAACATTTTTTACAAATACTTGAAGTGTGTGCTGCATTCATCTATAAAGTAAACAAATAAAAATTCAGAGAGACAAGTACATGAGACAAATCAATTTCTCTCTCTGAATGCGACTTCATCCTAAATCAAGAACACACTTATATCCTTGGATACTGCTTATTGACACTGAGAATATGCTTATCATATTCCATTTCACAATTATGAATAAAATATGGGCTTATTAGATTGTCTACATGGATGAGGTAAATTGAGCAAACTGTATTTGATTATGCTTTATTCCAAATTCAAACACAATTAAAGAATGAACTATATTGACTATAAATTATGTTCGCTTTAATATAGAGAAATTGATGATATTCTAACAAAATTCCACTTAAGTGGTTTTGTAAGAGTCTTCTTAATGTGCATATTCAAACACTAGTATTTCCAATGGATAGTATAAACTTTCAGCCTTGCAATATAATTTCTTTTCTTTCTTTCTTTTTTTTTTTTTAAGATTTTATTTATTTGACAGAGAGAGACACACCGAGAGAGGGAACACAAGCAAGGGGAGTGGGAGAGGGAGAAGCAGGCTTCCCGCCGAGCAGGGAGTCCGATGCGGGCTCGATCCCAGGACCCTGGGATCATGACCTGAGCCGAAGGCAGACGCTTAACGACCGAGCCACCCAGGCGCCCCGCAATATAATTTCTTAACCAGGAAAAACAATTAACATTATTACACTGAGTAACTAGCTTTACTGATCAGTGTGTTTCAGAAAATGTAGTACACAACATAAAATGTATTGATAGAATTAAATTTTCTTTTTTTTAAAAACACTTTTTTTTAGATTTATTTATTTATTTTGGAGGGGCAGAGGGAGAGAGAGAGAGAATCCTGAAGCAGATTCCCCACTGAGCGCCGAGTGGGACCTGGGTCTCAATACCAGGACCCTGAGATCATGACCTGAGCTGAAATCAAGAGACACTCAACTGACTGAGCCATCCAGGTGCCCCTAGAATTATATTTTCTTTAAATATTTAATTTCTCACAATGATTGAAAAAATCAATTTTCCCATGATAAAATATGTGTGTGAAAACATGCAGTCATAACACATGCATTAACCCAGAGAATCCATCTGTGAGCATTCTGGTTTTTGTAATATTTAGGGTGTGAAGATAAAATTATTCCATTCGGTTTTGTTAAGAAAATTTATTCAAAGACCTATTAATTTGCAAAAGTGAGTATATTTTAAATACCATGTAATAAAAGTGAACAGGGAGTTCTGCAGAATGTTTTTAATATTTGTTGTTTGAATAATTCTAGAAACAATACTATGTGTTTCCTTAGGAATACATTCATAGATTATCACTGAGTGCAATTTGATTTTATTGTTACTTACTCACTCTTTGATCTTTTCACTCCTTTTTCTTAATATTTCTCTAGATGCAAGTGTTCTTCATCTAGTATCATGATTGTTTGACTCATTTTCCTTAAGTGTCTTTTTTTGTTCAATTATAAAACAGGTTTATTCATAATGTAAAAAAATTGTCTTGATACAAATTGAGATGAGATGTTTTACAGACTATGACTAGAATTTATTTGTCCTAAATATTTTTCAATTGTATTTTGTTAATAAGAGTTTAGACTCTAGCCCTAGAGCACATATTTTAATTTTTATCAGCTTCTATTAAAGCCAAAATAGAGTGGGAAATTGCAAATTGTTGCATTATTGTTGCAAATTGTTCATTACACACAGGTTACAAATAAGCAATTATAAACACAACTTCTATTGAGACACTGTCACAAACATTCTTTTACTTGCATGTCAGTAGTATAAATACAAACTTTTTTTTTTGTAGTGTAACTTTATAGTTTATTTGTGAAGAATTTGGAGTTATTTAGAAGACTTATTTCATCACTTTCACCAGGTTGCTGAATTTCTTTAAGCCGAACTTTTCTTATTGTTAAAGTGGAGAATGTAATAGAAATTATTTACCTATGTGTATTGTTGTGAGGTTATTCAATATCATTCTATTATTTTAGAACATTTTATTCAATGGTTAGTTTCAAATCTGTGTTGATGAGTAATGAGAACTATTTAGTCATATCTACCACTTATTTAAAAACTATATAAAATTCTGAGTAGATAACAGTATGGGTAGGATATAAGAGGGGAGACATATTTATTATCTAACAATAAAATTTAGTTTAGAATGACTGTCTTCTATAGACATGACCTTAATTTACCTGACGTTTTATTAGAATCAAATTAACATCCATCATTTAAATGCCTATAATTATCTATTACCTGTCTTTGAAATTTAACATTTGTTAAACTGCTCCTATGAAAAGGCACTTTGAAAAAAAAAGGCAAGCAATAAATGCAACCCTGAAATAGCAGGTTTATAAATGAATAGTGACAGGGTTTATTAATCACCGCAATGAAATTAACAATGCATAGTTAAGATGAAATCATTCTGTTCATGGGCTAGAAGAATATCACAGAGACCTTTAAATGTATTAATGTGATTTAATATAAATCCAGTTTAAATTTTTTTTTTAATTTATTTATTTGAGACAGAGAGAACGAGAGAGAGAGAGCACATGAGAGGGGGGAGGGCCAGAGGGAGAAGCAGGCTCCCTACCGAGCAGGGAGCCCGATGCGGGACTCGATCCCGGGACTCCAGGATCATGACCTGAGCCGAAGGCAGTCGCTTAACCGACTGAGCCACCCAGGCACCCTAAATCCAGTTTTAAACTTTAAAAATAATTATGAGGTTCAGTAAATTTCACCCTTAGCTAAAAATACACTTAAAATATAGGGTTTATTCTTTTTCTCTCTAATAAATTAAATAATGCCTTTGAAAAACTTCAGGATGAACATCTCAGAATCAACTATGGTTTTGAGGACAAACAAGTGGAATGTACATGAAAATATCAGATTACGTTTCAGAATGGTTACAGATGTTGGTTCTTTTCCCTCCTCATGTTTTTTAAAAAAATTACCTACAAAGGAGGTTTGCTTTCTTTCTTTCTTTCTTTCTTTTTTTTTTAAGATTTTATTTATTTATTCATGAGAGAGAGAGAGAGGCAGAGCGAGAAGCAGGCTCCCAAGGAGCAGGGAGCCCGATGCGGGACTCGATCCCAGGACCCTGAGATCATGACCTGAGCCGAAGGCAGACGTTTAACCATCTGAGCCACCCAGGCGACCATAGGAGGTTTGCTTTCATAAAACTTTCAGAATTGTAACTTTTATATAAACAAGATATCATAATAGGTTTAGTTTTCAAGGGCTAGGAGCATGGCAGTGTTTGTTATTATTTATCCTGTGTCACTTCTCCATAGTCACTGGTTAGGAAAGCAGTTTCCAAAGTAACTATTTTTCCTAGCATATATTAAAGTTCATTTCAAACTTTTAAAATATTACCTCACTAATATTAGTAAGTTTATTTAACTCCAAAAAGAGCTTAAATGCACCACTAACATTTAAGTGTATAACTTATGCTAGTTATATTAAAAATAAAGTCCTATGCTCTGTATTTTGTTTTATTTCTGACAAATTGTGAAGAATTTGGATTTGGATAAACTCTTTTTAATGACTTTTTTTCTTTTCCAAACATTAAAATAAAATCCTCAAGCAGAAGATTTGTTTCTTAAAGTAGTTCTATACATGCACTTTCAGCCTTCCCTCCCTAAATATTCTCTAATTTCCCAAAAGATGGTATGAAATTTTAATATAAAAAATAGAAAATAAAGTTAAATTACTTTCAGAAGGGTACATTTATATCCATTTTGGTATTTATATATGTGTATATGATAAAATAAACAAGAATTCCTAATGACCTCTCCCACTTGCATCCAGTCCATAGAATTCATTGTTGTCTGCCCCTCTTACTTTGTAATCTTTTTTTCTGACTTTAGGAAATACGACTGCCATTATCCACAATTCAGTACTAATTTGTTCAACCCTAGTATACATGTAAATTCATAATTGCTAATCCAGACCCCTATGAGAAATACAAATTGTCAACTAAATCACAGTGTGATTTCCTTCCTTCCTTCCTTCCTTCCTTCCTTCCTTCCTTCCTTCCTTCCTTCCTTCCTTCCTTCCTTCCTCCCTCCCCTTCCCTCTTTCTTTCCTTTCTTCTTTCACCTTACAGAGCTCGGGCAGAGGGATATTCTCTGATGTTCATCACTTGAGTTTCAGGGATGGCCTTCATTATTATTCATCCTGAAGTAGTACTGGGCATAGCAAATGCTCTTGCCCCAACACAGAGATAGAATGTTTTCCCTGTTTTTGTCCCTCAGTTGCAATAACTTCAAGTGGTATTTTCATCACCTTTCACCTGAAGATCAAGGCTTTTGTTCCTTAGGAGAGATAAGGAGATGCTCATGGGTGAGCTTTGATAGTGACCTTCATCCTCCTCTCCAAGCAGCAGTAATTTCTACCAGTGCCCAAGAACTACTGGAATTGATGAAATTCTCCCTGAAAATTCAGCTGAGTGTGGGTGATATTTTACTGGTGGCAGCTATTCCATTTCCAGCCAGTATCTTAAGGGAGGCTTTGTAAGGATCCTCCCTGATCTTCCCTATGAGTCATTTAAGAAAAAAAAAAAAAAATGCAGTTTGTTAGAAACAGCAAAGTAGACTTTACTCAAAGCTATCACAATAGGAGAAGGAGATTAAACCTCACTGAAACAAAAGGCAGATTTTTAAATGTTGAGATGAGCTAGTGAAAAAATACTGACAGACATTAGAAGGAAGGCTGGTTGATGTGATTAAGTTATCTGTGTCTGCTAATCATTGCTTATCAAAGTTAGGTACCTACCCTCCCATAGCAAGTAAAATGGGCATTATTATTATTATTATTATTATTATTATTATTATTATTATTATTAATGTTTACATTTCAAAGGCATGGCTCCCACATCCTTGAGAAAGACATTCCTGGGTTGTAGAAGATACATATCCCAAAGAACAGAAAAGAAATTTACATTTGCAAATGTTCTAAAGTAAATGTTCTAAGGAAAGGAAGCTCAGGGTTCTATAGTCAGGAAGAAGCCTGTCCAAAATCTTGATCAGAGTGCAGGAATTTCTGGATGAAAAGCCTGTAAGAGGAACATGCATATGTCTGGATTCCCCTAGGGCTGTCCCCCTCACACTAACTACCTCACACTTGGCCTTCAGCAATTCATTAAAATATCTAGCTTATTATTATATGGCATATGCCACACAAGCCGAGAGGTGCATTTCTTTCTAGACTTTGGTTTAGTTGTTTTCCTATAACGTAAAATCTCTTGGATGGGTTCAAGAGTCTTAAATCTACAGTAGTCCAGCTTATTTTCCTAGTTGTAAGGGCAGGAAAGATGTTCTTTTGAGCTCCCTACATCTCTGAGATGAACCTGGAAGTAACTTATGCTCTTAATTATAACATCTGAATATACTAAGTTGAATATTGAGTCTATCATACAAGAAGACATTGTAGTATGAATGTTTAGATGTATTTGTTAAATTGATTTATTTATATACAAGAACATCAGTTGTAATAGACTTTGTAAAAAAAAAAACAAACAAACCTGAGTGCATGCTCCTCATCATATAAATATAAATATACATACTGAGGCAGAGAAATTATAAGTGCTTTCTTAAGCTTCATATGTCTAACTTATGACTACAGCTTCTTGCTCCCAAGTGCAAGATTCTTTCCTCTACATCATCCACTTACTTATATTAATAATTTATTTTTTTTCAAAATGTGTTTCTCTATCCTATTTATTATTTTGAGGCTTGCATTCATTCAATAAAGTGATGGAAAAGCACACTGAGTTAGTAATAAACATAGATAACTATGCTGGTATAATAACAATATGTCATTTAATATGGAAAACATTTTTCATCCTAAGGAATATCGACTTTCTTTTGTATCTAGTTAAAAACCAAATCGTTTCTGATCTTTTGAGTTTCTTTTTCAAATTATGGACTAAAATTATTTGGCATGCCAGCCATCTTTAAATATTTAAATCCTAAAGGCATTTTTTCCAAAACCTTATATATACACATATATATATATATATTTATAAATACTTTGTAAAAATAGTCAAGCCGTTTTCAATCTAACTCTGTAAACTACAAAGAAGATGCAAAACAAACAATAAAATTCACGAAGACAGAAATGCAGGAAGGCAGTATTTTTGTTTTCGTTATATATGACTCAAGCTAAAGAAGCATATGTGACTCATTAATGAATTTGCTATCTGATTTCATATGTAGTCCAAGCTGAATCTTTTACTGAAACCTCTAGCAATCTCTAATACATAATATACTAATGAGTTTAAAATATCTTCATGTAATTGAAATAAAGTTTTAGGTTACAATAATCAGACAGTATAAAGAGGAGAAACATCTAGTGCCATTGTTACAAGGAGTGCATGGTAGAGAACCGTTTTATTATTATGCTATATTTCTCTAATTTACAGATATTTATGCAAAGTTGTATGAATTACTTTCCAAACAATACACAATTTATTAATCCAGGATTTGGCAACTATGCTAATCCCTGAGGAAAATTAAAAGACTTATAGTCATTGTGATGAAAAAAAATAGTAATGGGGATGATATTTAAAAATCATAATTCCTAAAATGAAAGAATGGACACAATGCTATAGATTATAAATGATAGAAAGATTACATACTTTGAATTGAAATAGAAATGTGCTAGTTTTATGACCTTGAAAAAATTCTGAAACTATCTGAGATCCATTTTTTTTTTAATCTGCAGAAAATGAGTAAATGCCTGACCTGTCAAATTATTGTGAGATTTGAATTATATGATGCATGGTCATACATGAAGTGTCGGCCAAATTACAGGGGGTTCTATTTATACTTATTTAATCTCACAACATCTACATGAGGGAAATATCATGCCCATTTTATAAAAAGCAAAGAAATAAAATTGCATTTTATACTTTTCCTATGACTGAGAGTATGCTGAATACTATACAAAAGAAATATGGTCATATTTATCATGGCTCATGTCCTATTATAGGAAGAAGGCATTTAAAAATTTATAATGTTAATTATTTCATTACGATTGTGCCAGTTATCTGATTGAGAAGTAAAAGTGACATGAAAGCATCTAACAGGAAACTTAATCTAGTCTAGTATGTCCAGAAAGACTTTTTCATTTCCAACTTGATGTATGATAGATAAATTGGAGTTAGACCATAACAAAAAAATTTATAGCAGTGATAACAGTATGTGAATTTTTGGACAGGTAAGTGGGCTGAGTTTCTTCTAAGAACTGAAATTTGATCAGTTCACTTGGACATTGGTAAGCAATGGGGAGAAAAACTTAGGATGGGTTTGGGAATTTAGTAAGGGTCCTGTTCATGCTAAGCTAATATAAGGATGTAGACCTCTAAAAGGCAAGAAGAAGCCATAGAAAGATCTTCAGTGGGAAAATGGCATGATCAGAATTGGATTGCAGAGTGTTAATTCTTACATGAGTTTTGGCAACAAGAATGTCCTTTGGGTGAGGGGCAGCAGTGATCGTTCTAAGCACTCAATCACCACGACCTCTAGATGCATCTTCCCATTTAGTGATTACCTCTGACAAGAAAGAGGAGGTAATTTCATACATTATTTATAACCACTGAAACCACATTCATGGGAAAATGACCAAGCATGTTCAATGTCTGATGCAATTTCAGTTATACAGCTGTGTAAATTCTATATCATCTATAGATTTAACTTTTTCTGTATGATCTCAGCTCCATTTTCTGAAAGAAGGCCCTTCAAGCTGACCAGCAGTTCTCTCCTGTCTTCTTGTTAAAAACAGTCTTTTCTTCCATAGAGCTCCTGAATGATTTCTTAAGCTTTAAAGTTTTTATTAACTATAATATTCAATAAATTTTATTTTTCCAACATGTAAACCATATGGAATACATCTTATTTTTAACAGCATATATGCCATACACAAAATATTCCCCAGCACTGCTGACGATATAGAGAGACTCTTATCGGGTACATTTTCCATATGTATTATGATCTTAAAACTTTTTTTTTGTTTTAATTCAATTCATTCCCCTCCTGACTGCATCCATGAGATTTTTTCATAGAGAGACTATAAGTGTTTTAGAAAATAGAAGTAAGTAGCTGTTGGCTACACAGCTGGTCACGGTCTATTAATTCCTTTGACAAATTTTTTAATGAGGCATCTCTAAGTGTTGAGAAAGATACAATACTTGAGCTGACACCTGAGAAAAATACACATTTTCCTGATATATTAAAGGATGGCTATTAACCAAGCAGAGAAAAGAGAGTGCATGAAGACAATGATGTAAAAGAAAACCAAGTTAATAAATGTTAATTATCCAAGTCTATAAAGAAGCACTACTACCAGGACTTAATAGTAAACATAGGAAGACTGATTAATATCACAGAATTGCAATTAATTACACTGAAGGACTGAAAACTCTGAAACAGTGCTTCTTTTTCTTTCCTTATCAACAAACCAACCACAAACAGGTATTAATTAACAGGTTGTATTTACACAGAGTGGCCTTCCTTTGTCCTGCACATTAATTACTTTGGGAAGCTTTCCAGACATTTGAATTTTTATTGCTCTAGTGAAAGCAATAAAGAACTAAAGGTAATTTTTCAATTTTTGAAATATGAATTGCAGAGAATACACAGTTCCTAAGACTGTTCAGATCTTCCCAGTACTGAATAAAGTTGTCTCTCATTTTATTCTTCCCAAGATCTATCAAAGCAAAGAGCATAATAAATATGAATGCAAAGCAACCCAACTTTAATGACCATGACATTTGTAATCCGTAACAGCATTCAATGACAATGGAATTCCAAATTCAGTGAAGGGGGTCAAAGTATGAAGAGACAATTTAGAGAGTCTGTAGCTACAAATTTGGCACAATGTATTTTTTTCTTTTTTATTTAATTTAAAAAATTAATGGATGTTTATTTTGGAAAATATAAAAAAGCTTTTGGAAGAAACTATTAGTTGTTTGTTTGTTTTTTTTTTTTGCCACAGAGATGAGCACTTCCAATATTTTTATATTTTTACAAATATGGTTTTGCTTAATTCTTTTTTCTTTTCTTTTATTATGTTACGTTAATCACCATACTATAAATCATTAGTTTTTGATGTGGTGATCCACGATCCATTGTTTTCATATAACACCCTGGGCTCCATGCAGTCAGTACGTGACCTCCTTAACACCCATCACCAGGCTAACCCATCCTCCCACTCCCCTCCCCTCTAAAACCCTGTTTGTTTCTGGGCACAATGCATTTCTTAAATATGAGATTCAACCCAAGGGAAAAAAAAAACTCATAATTGTTTATTAGAAAAACACAAATAGACCACGCAGACAAGAGAAGGAGCTTCATTGAGTCTTGTCATCATAGAATAGGAGAAGAATCAGAACTGAGAGAGAACACATATAAACACACTACTTTTGCAAGGTGCATTGGGTCTTTTAACTGGTTTAATCTCTTTACGTGATTGTTATTAATATACATAGGTTTATTTCTAACAGTATTTTGAGTTATGTATAGCATGCCTTTTTCCGTTTATTTTTTTCTCCTTTCCTGCCTTTTATTTATCCGATTTTCTACATTTTGTGTCTCAATTCATTCTTTTAATGGTATCCTTATAAACTGAGTGCACTTTCAAGCTAATATCTATCCACTCAACAATCAGAAATAAAGTATTTAACTTAAATTCCATTCATCTTCATTTTCCATATTGTTGCTGCTGAAAATAGCCATTTCCAATATGTACTTGTATTATTCAGTTATTTCTTTAATGATTATCCATTCTCAATCATTTATTTTCATTCCTTCCTTTAATTTCTTTTTTTTTTTTTTAAGATTTATTTATTTATTTGACAGAGAGAGACACAGCGATAGAGGGAACACAAGCAGGGGGATGGGAGAGGGAGAAGCAGGCTCCCGCTTCCTTTAATTTCTTTCTCTCTCAAATCTATCCTTGCTAATTCTTTCAGTAAGGAACTATTAGTAAATGTTCTCAGTTTGTCTGTCTTAGTTTTTTCCCCATACTATTGGAGATAGTTGAGCTAGATACAAAACTGCAATATGACCCTTGTTTATCTCATTTTTTAAAGAAGCAGTTCTATTGGTGTTGGCTTTTTGTTGTTATTAATGAAAAGCCTTTTTCATTCTAATATTTTGTCTTTTATAGGTAATCCTTTTTCTCTCTCCGTCTCTCTTTCATTACTTTTAAAATCTTGCAATCTCTTTTCCACTAATAATTTCTATTTTCAGTATTTGTATGTATGATTTTACTTTTATGGATTTTTATTGTTCTCAGTATTTAGTTTCAACTAGGACATTTATTCATTCCAAAAAATGTTAGTCGTTATCTATTTAAATATTGTTTCTTCCCATTCTTCCCTTTTTCCCCCCTGAGTCTCCTAAAAAGACTTTATTAGATTTTCTTATTTTATCATGTTTTTTAATCACCCCATAAAAAAATTCTGTATGTATCTGAGTGATTTCCATAAATATATTTCCAATGACAATTCCATCCAGGTCTAATTAACTCTTTGAGTACCAGTTGGATTTTATTTTTAAGTTAGCTATTTGGATATATCTATGTTAGGTTTTACTATTTCATGCTGAAGTAAAATCTGAAATTTAGAATAATAATTTAAAATAATTTCAAATCTATTTTAAATTACATATATAACATGAGTATAAAATTTCAAATTTTAATTTTTGGACCTTTGCCTCTGTACATGTTAGGACTATTTGTTTTTCTCCATATTTTATGTGTTATTAATGTGTGAAATTAATGTTATAGAGATTACTTTCTCTTTTTAGTTTATTTTGTTACATATTGCTCCACAACAAATTCTGAATTGAAATAGATTTAAAGCACTTTTAGAAATACATTTTCTTTTCATTTTCTTTCTTTCTTTTATTCTCTCATTCTTTCTTTCTTCCCACTGCTATGTGTGGTTGGGGTTTTAACAGCCTGGAATTGGCTGCTGAAATAATTACTCAGCCTAGGAATTCTTGATCTTTAAGTTTCAAAAACCATTGGACTACATGCCAATATGTGATACACGTTTTGGTTAATTCCTACCAAGCTTTTAATACGTTTGTGTGTGTGTGTGTGTATGTGCACGTGAGAGAAAAAGAGAGAGAATTTTTTGTCCTCTGTTGCATGCTATGACCGACTTACTTTAGCTTTTAAGGAACCTATGCTAATTAATTAATTAATTTACTAATTTTTAATTTCTTTGTCAAATCATGGAAAGCTTCCAGAGCCTTGACTTTATACTGTAGTCTGAATCCTGACTGTTGAGTTTGCCCAAGCCTAAGTACAATTCTCCTGACTTCCTATCTACCTCAAATTCCAATGGCCATTGGTCATTCATATGGAATCAAAGCCATCACACTGCCATAAATCATGGCCTGCTGTCTCTTAATAAAATTGTCTTCACCAAACCAAATTTTGCAATGCATTTATGATTACTTTAGTAACTAATGAGCTAGTATACTCATATTATTTGCAAGTTGGGAATGGATATCATTTTGATCAGGCTCTCATGTTTCCAAAATTGGAAGCACTGCTTATATTTTACTAACTACGTAAATATTTTTTTTAAAATATAAAATGTTTAATTAAACTTTGCAATCTTGTGGGTTAACATTTGCCATATATGATATTTCTTTTGTCTTTTATTTTTCTGTTTATAGTTATGAATTGAATTGGAAGTTTCTCTATTAAAAGGTGTCTAGGGGCACCTGGGTGGCTCAGTTGTTGAGCGTCTGCCTTCGGCTCGGGTCGTGGTCCCGGGGTCCTGGGATCGAGCCCCGCATTGGGCTCCCTGCTCTGTGGGAAGCCTGCTTCTCCCTCTCCCACTCCCCCTGCTTGTGTTCCCTCTTTCACTGTGTCTCTCTCCCTGTCAAATAAATTAAATAAAATCTTAAAAAAAAAAAAAGGTGTCTAAAACTTTCTACACAGGCTGGTTTATAAGCTTATCAGTTTTCAGTTTTAGCTGAGTTTATACTTAGAATTTGAATATTATGTTTAAATGGCAAAAAAAAAAAAAGAATGATTATTGAACTCTTTATCAGGTCTGTAAGAATTTAGTCAAGCTTTCAAAGATTTATCTTTTTTTAATTAATTAATTAATTAATTTTTTTGAGAGAGAGAGAGAGAGAAACAGCATGAGAGAGGAGAGGGTCAGAGGGAGAAGCAGGCTCCCCGCTGAGCCGGGAGCCCGATGTAGGACTCTATCCCAGAACTCCGGGACCATGACCTGAGCCAAAGGCAGTCGCTTAACCAACTGAGCCACCCAGGCGCCCTCAAAGATTTATCTTATATGTAAATGCTACACAAAATCCTGCCTAAGGTAGGATTAAAATTAAGTAAATATAGGAGATTTTAAGATGATATTCATAGAAAATTGACACATGTATCTTAAATTTTTCAGTTCTGCAAAAGTATTAGTCCAGTTATAGAAAACTCAGAGGGAAATTGTTTATCATAAAAGCAGTGACAATCTTAGCAAGTTTGAATTTCTTAAATGAAAATTTTAAAAAATTCTATCTCCATCACTATATTTTCTATCAATCTAGACAGCGCATGTAAAAATATCATGAAAATTTGTGATTCTCCAGGGGCTATCTGAACTGCAGGGATTTTGGAGAGTGTACTGTTTTTTTCCTTGAGATTTTCTTGGCATAAAAGATACCAAAGTCATTTTGTTCTTTTCAACAATATTACTCCATTTCTACTTATAGCACAGCACATTAGCTTGTCAGGAAAAATCATCACCTAGCAGATCCAAATATGTTTATAACATTTTTATGGGCTCCTTCTAATGGATGCGTGTCATCAAGAAAAACTATTTTGATATAATTTTTATGCAGCACAATGATGTTTCATAGTCTATATGTGATTTTCCATTTACAAGGGTTAGAGAAATTTACATATAAAGTGGGATAGTCCAAAAGTGCCACATCATTAAGTTAAAGCATAGCATAACATACCCATTAGTTTAAAATTCTGTTGCATTTCTTTAGTTAAGCAATTTCTGTATGCTATCATATTTCCAAAGATAGGCACAGGAAAACAAGGAGCCATAAAACATTATTTGAGATACACTGGTTTGTTCTTTAAGGTATTGTTTAGTTTTCATTAATGTTCTTAGGGCTTTTATTGGCCATTCCTAAAAGCTTCTCGGCTCTCAGTGCTTTCATGCCATGTTAGCAATGGGAATAGCACCTTGTTGGAACATATGGCATTCTGGGAAAGATATATTCTTCTCCAATGAGTAAGTCATCACCTTGAATGTTCACTAGAGAATTTTGTGATCTTTCACTTTATCCAGAATATAAAAAATGTTCATGTGAGAATTGACCTGGGGATGACATTAGACTCTGTCTTCTTACTGCTTCAGCACAATAATTAACCTGGATAACAGGGAATCCATGTATTCTTTCCCCATTACTCACAAAATATTTGCATCTTGAAATGACCACTTGGAATAATTTACTCAATCATGTTTTTCACATTACAGTTCCTTTAAGAGTTCAAGAGAGCCAGTAGGAAATGTCCATGGTGTTTGTATTAAACAATATGAAACCCAAGATTCTCAGTTTGGTCTCCAGAGTGTCACAGTCTCTGCTCCTGAGATCAATCTGATCACTTTCATTCCTCATGCTCTCTCCAAAGGAACCAGTTACTGGAGGAAATGTCATTCTATGTAGATGGACCCTTCAGTTTTCCTGGTTCACTTAAACCATTACTTTCCTAAATTACTGTCATATGTGCTTTATATTGTTGAATTCCTTTGTCTAAAGGTTTTATACAATGTTTTCCTGACTACTAATGGGTCATATCTTACCCCCTTGTTCATCATTCCTTATTCCCCATCTTCCTTCTCCCCCTCCTGCCTTTTTAACTCTTTCCCTTCTTTCCATCCCCATCCCACTTTATTTCATAGAACTTCGAAGGTGTCATGGGTGACCCACATTTTATTTATATCTAATTTTTATATGCGATTAGACACTCAGTGTGAAAGTCTTCTGTCTAAATAGCTGGATAGTGAGGGTAGGGTCAGACTCAGGACCCCTGAATGATTTATTTACTCCACTAATTGTAATGCACTTTTTCATATGTAACAATAAAGCTGATTAAAAGTGGTTTAAGTTACAATGTTTATCTTTTCAAATATAAAGTTCAATGATGGGAACTTTCTACTTCAACATCCTTCAGTATGTGGCTTTTTTTCCTCATGATTTTAGTTGGATACTGCAGCTCGAGACACTGCATCCCTTTTTGAGGCAGGGAGAACAGGGGAGAAGAACTGAGGAGGATAAAACACAAAGTCACACCTGTATGAGGGAAGGAAACATATTTTTCAGAAATCTCTAGCAGTATGTGGCTTATGCTTTATTGTGAAGACTATGCCATAAAGTCACTGTGGCTGCAAGGAATGAGGTGAGACATTAAAACATGACTGTTTGGAAAATATTCAATGGCTGTTATTGAAAGTGAATGCACCGGCAACTAGCACCAACGGCCATTGGACTGGCCACTTAGTAGTATATGGATCATAGCAAGAACACATGAACGGTATGTCAGTAAAACATAAATCTTATTATCACTCCCATTTCAAATGATCCTAGCCTATGTCTTCAGCATGTCTGTTCATTCAGAATATATGAACAGTTTACCTTGAAATTTCTCATTTTTCTTTATCTTAATCATGCTAATCTATTTTTTTAAAATTCCCTACTCAGAAATTTAGAGATTGCCAAATAGAAGACAACTAATGAAGGTTTTATTGAATATGTGAGTGAATGTAAAAATGAATGGGTAAGGGAATAGAGAGTAAATTAATGAAATAATAGGATTCACCTATATCTATATAAGTTTTTATTCACACCACAACAATTAAAATAGTGGAATGCGGCATGGCAATGGGAATCAATAAAACACGACACAGTAGGTGAGTGTTATTTATGGAAAAGCAGAGAATTTCCACTAGACTTCTATGACTGTGTTCTATAAGAAAAGGAAAACAAATATGAACTCAGTGCCATTTTTCCCACTCTCCTTATCTTAGCTGTGTGTACATAAATTTAATTACTCTCTCATACTGCTGCTATTGCATGTTCCCATAATGGATATTCTACGCTGGTGTCTATGCACAACAGTCTCCATTTCTCTTCCTATTATAATTCCCTTCTACACAAGAGAAGAGGAGCAGAAAGCTTAAAAGACTTGTCCAAGGCATCCAGCTGGTTAAGTTATTTAACTGAAATCTAAAGCAGGCTATCTGGCTCTGAATATCTATTCTCAAAAACTACCTTACTTTGTCAACTTCTCTTTTTAACTCTATGTTCTGTAAAATCATAAGAGATGACTATGGGAGAAATATTTCTTTGAAACAGTGGAAAAATACATATTTGCATCTAGGAAGGAAAGCAAGAGTTCAAGAAACATACTCAGGAGCCATCAGAACATAAGTGTCTGTGAAAATCACTATTAACAGAGGAGAATCCTGAGAGAATAAACACAAAGGAACACACAAGAAAAACCAAGCTTCATCAACTAAAGAGGAGACAGACACAAAATAGACAGCAATTGAACTGAGATAAATGGAAATAGAAAAAGAGAGGAGAGTAATACTCTGTATTTCAAGATATGAGAGTGTTTCAAGTAGAAGTGATGAATATTCAAGAAGCAAATATTAAAGCTTAAACAATTATTTTTAAAAATGGAGAATACTACACAGAGTAGACAAATATTAAACAAATCATAGAAAGCAATAATCATAAAAGAAAAATAGATCATTAGCACGTCACTAAAATAGATAACACTTCTTGAATAAAAATTGCATGAAGATAAGGAGCAAGGCATAAACAGAAAGTATTTGCAGTACAAATATCTGAGTGAAATATTCTATCTAGACCTTTATCTCATAACTAAATAAGCTACTGAACAAATAACTTAATTTTTTTTTTGATGTTTGGGAAGGAGGTTTTATTTTTATTTGTAATGGTCTAGTATATTTTTATTTTTAAACATGTTTAATGATCTAGTATATTTTAAATGGATTTTTAAAAGGACAGCATATTCATATCATTAACTTTTTCTTTAATTTTATTATGTTATGTTAGTCACCATACGTCATTAGTTTTTGATGTAGTGATCCACAATCCATTGTTTTCATATAACACCCAGTGCTCCATGTAATATGTGCTCTCCTTAATACCCATTACCGGGCTAACCAATCCCCCCTCCCCCCTCCCCTCTAAAACCCTGTTTGTTTCTCAGAGTCCATAGTCTCTCATGGTTCATCTCTCCCTCCGATTCCACTCCCCCTTCATTTTTGCCTTCCTTCTCCTAATGTCCTCCATACTATTCCTTATGTTCCACAAATAAGTGAAACCATATGATAATTGACTTTCTCTGCTTGACTTATTTCACTTCGCATAATCTCCCCCAGTCCCATCCATGTTGATGTAAACGTTGGGTATTCATCCCTTCTGATGGCTGAGTAATATTCCATTGTATATATGGACCACATCCTCTTTATCCATTCATCTGTTGAAGGGCATCTCGGCTCTTCCCACAGTTTGGCTATTGCGGATGTTGCTGCTATGAACATTGAGGTGTATATGGCCCTTCTTTTCACTACATCTGTGTCTTTGGGGTAAATACCCAGAAGTGCAATTGCTGGGTCATAGGGTAGCTCTATTTTTAAATTTTTGAGGAACCTCCATACTGTTTTCCAAAGTGGCTGTACCAACTTGCATTCCTAACAAATAACCTAATTTAAATAAAATGAGTTAATGAGGCTGTAAAATGGCCTGCAAGAGTAAGGAAAAGTTATTTCAGAGAGGTACTTATTCAATAAGTATTTATCAAACCAAAAGAACGAACATACACACTGGAATTATAATTAAACACTGGTAAAACCATGTGTTGGGTAGAATATGAAGCCACAAGAACTCCTATAATTTTCTTGATAGAAGTAAAAATCCATACCATAGCTTTGGAAAACTCTGGCACTACCTGTGAAAACTAAATATATGCCTATTTTATGATCCAGCATTTATACTCATAGGTATGTACACAAAAAATGAGTGCCGATGTCCATAAAAAAGTGAAATTATTTTCCTAGCATCTTATTCATAACAATCAAAAAGCAAAGACCGCCCAAATGTCCATTAGTGGTAGAACGTGTCATTAAATTATTGTATATTCATACAAAGCGATACCTTACAAAGACAATTAAACAAAGGAAGAAATTTTAAAAAATGAACTGTTTTTACATAAACAACATTGAAAAAAGAAGTAGGCACATATATATTCTATGATATCATTAATAAGACATTCAAGAATAGCCAAAATTAATTTATGGTGTTAGGATCTACTCTGTTGGGAACCGATTGAGAAAAACTTAGAAGGTGCTGGAAATATCTTGAGATGGGCGAAGGTAAAATAGGTGTATATTAATGTAAAAAGTCATCTAGCTATACAATTATATTAATGCATTTTATTGTCTCTATCTCTCAAACATTTTAATAAATAGGTCATAGATCATTAGTTATCAGTTTTTCTTCTTTCTAATATACTTATCTAATGACAAAAAATTTATGTTATTTACAGTAAATGGTGCAAAACCAGCAGCTGTTACTGACACTTCAAGTTACAATTCCTAATTAAGGCTACTACTCTCTTAGGTCAATTTTAAAACGATATTTAATATATTCCTTTGCAAAGACATTTATAAGGGTTCAAAATTTAGCTTTTCTTTCTTTGCATTATCAAGTGCATACACTATACTTGAAGAAACCAGAAAAAATGTAGAAAAATAAATCTACTTTTCAAATACCATATGTTGTTTAATATAGTTAAAAATAGCAGTGACTAGTGAGTTAACAGTTAAAACCCAGGGAGAAAAAAGTGGTTTGAAAACAAGCCTATTTTGCAATCATTTTAAATATCAATGTCAGTATTTGATTCTAATTTTAAAACACTTGCAGTGCATATATTTGCATAAGGTGGATACTTTTTCCCTAGTAGCAATTTCAATTGTTTTTGCATGTATCCATGATTTAAATACTTGAAGAAAAATACACATATCATTTTCAATTCAGCAAATATCTAAAATCAACAAAATGATCTAACAGTATAGATGCTAATATTTCATAAACAGAGCATAAGGTCCCAAAAACATGACTGAAACTTTGGTACTATATAAGAAGAAATTAGATGAACAGCAGTTCTAGTATGTCAGGACATGCCAAGATGGGACTGCCTAAAATCCTACATAATACTCCCAGCTCAAATATTTTTAACACTTTATATTTGCTATAACTGCTTAAAGAAGATGTTTAAATTGTAGAGGATACTCAACCATTAGCAAGACTAAAAACATACCCCAAATAACCACACACTCTTATAATTTATTTTTCTCAACAAATAAAAACAAATATCTTTATTTGTTTTATACCTAACAGACTCTCCACGTCTTTAGTTCAGTCTATGACATATAAATGGTATAGGGGATGGGTCATGACAAATGCTTAAGTAAAGGGCATTGTTTTAGGATGATCAATAATAGGATATTATTAGAATATGGGTGAGTAGCTAAAAGATTAGAGATAAAATAGACTTTATCTAAATTAAACAATCACTCATGTGAAAAACTGCCATTAGCAGTCAGGTTAAACTGGCAGAATTTTAACTTAAACCGTAAGGTATATTAAACTAGCACTGAGAAATGATTTTCAAAACTGCACATGGAATATAAACCAAAATAGCAGTTATTTCTGGGTGGCGTTATTATGGGGGATTTTAAGTTTTCTTGCCTTTAATATATGTTTCCCAGTTGTTTACATTGAACATAAATGCCTCCAAGACAAAGAGCACCATGACCACGTGGGCAGCCACCATAGCAAAAAATGGCAGCACAGAAGTATGTCCCTGTGGGAAATCCCAAAGACTCTTTTAAATTTATAGGACTTAGTAGTAAAATATAACCTATTAGAACAGTGATTATTAAAGCAGTGGGAAGCAAGTCTCCAGGCAGATGCTATCATTTATGAAGTCTCTATAGCCTGATCTTACCAGGAGTAAGTGGGTCAGAAGTACCTATGGGCCTATAAGACACACTTTTGATTCAGGACTGAGTGTTACACATGAAACATTATTAAGATATTGAGATGTGGGTGATGCTGGAGGGCAAGAATATCTTGTCCCATTAAAGGTCCTTCTAGCAGCTGGACTAAGAATCAAATTGACATGAAACAGGTTAACAGGAGAAAATCCAAATTTAATTTCACATGTATGGGGAATCCATACAGACATGGAAATTCCAAAGACAGTCCAGGCAAAATGATGTATAAATGTAATTTTGAACTAAGAAGAAAGGGGTAGAAGCCTGGGACTTCAAAGGGAAGGAATGCAATTCATAGGAAGATGAAAAAAATATTGAAAAACAAATATTTGCTGGGTCCCTCAGAAACAATGGGGCATAGAGGACTTTGTCAAACAGGCCTCACTAGGTTCCTCCCTGTCTACCACACATAGTTTGTCAAATAACATAGTTATCAATGGTGATAACCTTCTTCCTGGGGCAGGTACTCTATTTAAACTGTTTTTTAGGCAGTTGTGAGGAAGGTAAAGAGCTTTTCCTGAATCTGTTGGGGCTTGATTGCTTTTTATCTCAAAATTATCTTTATGCCAAGGTGGTCCATCTTGGAGTGGCCTGCCCTCGGCCCCTACAGTAATTTACCTTCTTCTAGAGATAATTCAGTTTTCTTATGCGCTGAAGACATAATAGAGATTTGTCCCAGAATATTTGATTCTCTAAAAGGGATTTAAATGGAAATTTTAGAATTTATTAAATGAAATTAAGAGTCCAACATGTCACTTTAAGAGCAGGCTAGACCCAGCAGAATACAACTTCAATGCACTGGATACACAGAAACAAAGGGAAATGAGAATTGATAATGCAGAAAAGAAGTGTGTGTGTGCACGCACATGGGGCAGTGGTAAGGAACATGTGAGAAGCTGAAAAAAAAGAGGCTAAAATGCATATAATTTAAGTGAAAATACTTGAAGAATCACTAGCTGAACATTTTCTGAAACTCATGATAGACATTAACCTCCAGACTCCTGAAGCACAATAAACCCCTGTAAGAATTGATTAAAAAAAAAAAAAATTATACCCAAACACATCATAATCAAGCTGCTGAAATCCAAAGAAATGAAAAAAAAAAAATACTGTGCATAAAAAACACTTAGTTTTTAGTTGGGACACAGAAAACGTGAGAATAGAAAGATATAAAATATATATTGTGAAAAAAACAGCCAAAATAAAGCTTTGTATATGTACTACTATTTGACAAAGCAGGCTTTGGGTTAAGAAAAATACTAGTGCTACAGGCGATTGGAGTGTATATTTAATTTTATAATATAACGTACCTACAATGATTCCAAATATGTTCAAGATGTTCAATATTTTCTGTATCTGTGTCTGAGTCCATAAACTAAAGTAAAAATTGTCTAGCTTGTGGGCCTGCTCACTTTCTTTATTTAACTGAAAAAGTAGAAAGTTCTACTGTTAATAGTAATCTAAAGTAATCTACGGCACCAAGGACACAGATATACACTTACGTATATACTGAAATAGTATTTATAATTGCCCCTAAAGCCAAAGCCCTAGAAACAAAATGACTACTAATATAGGTTGAAGTAAGTAAATTCTGTAGTTTTAATATAGCCTACAAATGGAGAACTATAAAGCAATATAAAGGATTGTGTTAGATCTATATATACTAATGTTAAAAATGAAATGTATAGGGATGCCTGGGTGGCTCAGTCGTTAAGTGCCTGCCTTCGGCTCAGGTCATGATCCCAGGGTCCTGGGATCGAGTCCCACATCGGGATCCTTGCTCAGTGAGGAGCCTACTTCTCCCTCTCCCTCTGCTGCTCCCCCTGCTTGTGCTGTCTCTCTCTGACAAATAAATAAAAATCTTAAAAAAAATGAAATATATATTAGATAAATTAGACACAGTTGCAGGGAAATATTCTGTGTAATATCTTGCTTATCTAAAACACATTTGCAATGTTATATGTATGGGTCTGCCTCTGTATATAGTTTGTATAATGTTGCATTATACCTCTCAGGAGTTGGACTGGGAAACTGCTTAGGAGTAGTGAAAAAAGAATCTTTATTTTTCTCCTTATTTCCTTTGAACCTTTGCGTAATTTTGGTTTGCTTTGGGTGTGTGTGTTTCAAAGAGCATTTTTACTTTCATAGAAAAATACAAATGTGTTCACTTTTAAAGGATTACCAATGCACACACACACATACACACAATGAAACAGTGTTCCGCAGGATTTGCATTACCAGGGTTAGTAGAATTCCAGAATTACAATGAATTGGTTTATCCATTTTGGATAGACTGCTACATCAAACATATGTTACTATTTCCTAGAGCATTATGAAATTAGGACTGTACTTTGCCAAAAAATGCCAGATGGCCATGAAATGCCCGTTGCTCATAGTGACTCTTGTGCCACATTTCAAGCTTGGAATAAGGCTGAAATATGGCACAAAATATCACAAATGCCCCAGAGCAGATTGTTAAAAGACACTGGCCAATGTGAATTTCTAGGCATCTCCACCATCCGGATTTCACTGGTTGTTTAAAATAATAAAGCAATTCTATGCCTTACAAGGAATAAGCATCATTTAACATTTATTCTATAGCTTCAATGAAGGGTGTAGAATTGTCTCTTAGATGACATTTGAATTTTCATAACACTTTGTGGGTGCTTATGAAATTTGCAGTGATCTTCCATAAGAAAGCTTATTTATTTGATCTATTTGGATTTTAGTTCTCACCCTTAGAAGTATCATCCCAACTTAAATTTAAAAATTAATGTAAAATCATTTTTAAATGTTCAGCTTCCTACTCCCATATGAAATAAACAAATCATTAACTTATAAAAAATTAAAAGCTATTTAATGATTAAAATACACAAAAACGTAGGAGAAATAATTTTTCTTAACACCCACCTGCCGCTTCTTAGATATCTAGTCCAAGAACTACTTGTAAGAAAGTGACTTTCTCCCTCAAGATGCCCCTGAAACAGGACATCATTCTTGACATCAACTTACATTTTCAACTGTATGTTTTACATGGTAGTCATAGGGACGCAAAAATTGCAAAGCATCAACTGAAAAAACAAAATCCAAGGTGGCACAATACATTTCTGCATCTTAACATTCACTCATCTTATATCCAGAGTTCTTCTAAGACTCTACTTATGGCATCCTAAACCTCAAAACTGTACCAGTGAAGTTTTCTTGCATGCTCCCTACATTTATGTATTGGTAGTAAGGTGTATCTCTTTTAGATTTTTGATCCTGCAAATTTTGAGTTTACTGAATATCACTTGGCTACTTTTGTTTGCTTTACGTATATTCAAACAGTATAATTTTAATTTTAATACTTACACTTCATTAATTTAACCCAATTTTAGTACACCCATATTTTGCTAAAAATACATGACTAAATTTAAAATATTATTTAATAACTTCTAAATTTTGTTCTCCTGTTTTGAAGGTAATGTCTAATACTAGCTAAATCTTTATAAATAGAGAAATAGAGAAAGAACAGTCTCCCCAAACCTCACCATACAGACGAAGAGATCCTTTTTTTCATATTCTCTCTCTACACTAGATGGTTAAATTTTGCTTTTGGTATTAATATCAGTTTTGACATGATAATACACCATCATTAAAGAACGATGATTTTAAAATAGTTTTTGAAAACATTATTTGTAAATACTTTTTAAAGCATATCAATTGGTTTCAACATTTTCTCTACTTTTTAATTATTAATGTAACTTTAGGCATGTTTTTTTCCTAAGAGTTTTATTTTAAAATTCTAATACCATGAATTTAGATTAATTGGTAAATGTAGATATAAGCCTCTGAAATATTGTAAAATTGCTAGACTAAGAAACAAAAATTCTTACTTGAATTATTTAAAAAATTAATTCAGAAAAATTACATGTGAAAAATACAAAATGTGAAAAATATAAAAGTAACATCAGTAAAATAAAGAAGTTTCATTAGAATAAAATATAAAATATCATGTATGCAATTAAAAGTAATACTTCAAAGTACTAGTTCAGCATAAAAAATCTGTATTTCAAACTTCACTCCTCCATTTACCAGGTTGTGGGCAAGCTGCTTACTATTCTTTATGCCTTTTTTTCTTATATGAAATAGGAAAAATAATTTTATATTACTCAAGGTATTAATTTAAGAAGTTATAAAATTAATAAACATTCTAGTTATATTGCTGACATGTATTTTGTTCTGAAATACTGTGTTTTATTTTCAATGGCAATTTCCTAAATGCCATTTAAAAATAAGGTATTATTTTTCAAACTAATATTTAAAAATATGATTTCTAAGATTTAGTCTTAAGACTTTGCTTGAAAATGCAAATTCCAGAAAGGTTCATTCAGAGAATCTGTAACATTGAAAATGGAATTTGTAAAACTAATTTAGTTTATTGGTTGGGTTAATTGAATTGTGTATGGATTTTGGCTAATGGCATGTGTATTTCAGCAAAAATTTCAACTGTGACCATGCAAGCTGAGTAATCAACAAACCCTACATTCAAAGAAGTCTATCCAGTATCTATCTCAAGGTCTATCCTCAAGGCACCCAGAGGACCAAAGATGAAAAAGAGATTATGGGCATATGTAGATACAAAAGTAAGACAATTCACAAAGCTTGTGAAAGTGCGTGAAGGCTTCATGGAGGAAACGAAGTCTGAGTTCATTCTGAAAAGAGCCAACATAGAACAACAGATAGTGAACATATGAGTATGTAGCATTATGAAAGGTATGGAAAGAAACTGAAAGAGGTATACACATGAAATCACGAGTCCGTTTGTGTTTTGGAGTACAAAGACAAGTATAAGAAAAATGCTTAATGACACTGCAGAAATAGAAGCAAAGTCATATAAAGGAGACTATATAAAATACTGTATTTTAAAAGGAAGCTCTTTGATTTTAAAATAGAAGATACATTTGTTTTAAATAAAACAGTGGAACAGCAGTTTAGATAATTAATTTATGTTGAATATGATTGTGATTGGGGCACTTTATTAGTATTCCAGGTGGCCAAATAATGAGGGTCAAAAGTTTTGGTACTGTTTAATGTAAAGTGAAAAAAAAATGTTTTCACACCTTTTTTTAATGGGAATTCAGCATTATGTGTTTTTTTGTAAAAGAAGGTGATTAGGACCTGGGATGCAGTCACAGGCAACTACCCAAATTCTTGCTTTAATGACTGGTTCAATTGAATTAATATAAATAAAAGAATGGAGAGAGAGAGTAGGCTTTGAAAGAAGCAGATGAGTTCACATTCTATCATTGTATATCAATATATCTTTACAAGATACTAATGAAGAAACAGAGAGATAACTCTAAAACATGTAGAGAAAGAGATAGGTTAGCTCTTGAATTTGCAAACTACCAACACATAAGTGTAGCTGAACTCATTAGAGAAGATAAAACTGCAGAAGATAAACATATGATGAGAAGTGTGTTACACATTTCTGAGGAAATACAGGATTATTTGCACATTAAAAGTGCTTAATGGCAATTCAATCATAATACAGAGGAACTACAGGAAAGTTGGGGATTTTTGTGATTCCACATTAAGATATTAATTGTTGGGGCGCCCGGGTGGCTCAGTTGGTTAAGCGACTGCCTTCGGCTCAGGTCATGATCCTGGAGTCCCGGGATCGAGTCCCGCATCGGGCTCCCTGCTCAGCAGGGAGTCTGCTTCTCCCTCTCCCACTCCCCTTGCTTGTGTTCCCTCTCTCGCTGTGTCTTTCTCTGTCAAATAAATAAATAAAATCTTTAAAAAAAAAAAAAAAGATGTTAATTGTTTTTTTTGTGTGTGTGTGATGTTGTAAAATCCAAGTACTACTTTATTAAATGAGTTCTTTTACACAATATGAACATCAATATAATTACAATTGTAAAAAAAAATTATAACAAGAATGGACTGATTTTCAGATTTCCAAATCAGGGTCAACTGTACATTTACACAGAATTGTCTTTGCATGAAGCCCAAAAGGGAACAGCATGAAAATGAGTGTTTCTGTAGCCCCTTTATTTTTGCTGATCAACAGTTTGTTAGAAAAGCAGCTGCAGGTTTGTTACCTAAGGTCTGAGACAGTAGAAGAGTCAAAGGTGTCATGAATTCACCTGTAAACAACTTTATGCCTGAACAACAGCCAATTCTGGAGGAAGTGGAGTCTTAGGATGCTTGCTTTCAAAGTGCTGCTTGAAGGTCTTAGGGTCTGGCATTTGTGTCCTACAAACAGTGCAGGTCTATATTAAGGCAGCTTTGGCACAGCCTTTTGGTCATGTCCTTGTTTCTTCTTTTGTCCAGCTTGCTTTTTGGCATTTTTCTGCTGAGACTGAATCTTCTGCTGCCCACGAGCCATACCCGGGCCGGGACAGTCTTGCGTCGGAGAGACCACGCAGCACGAAAGGGCCAGGGGAGGCGGCGGGAGGGAGAGGAAGGGGAAGATGTTAATTGTTTTTGAAGGCGTCCGATGTACAACGGTATTTATGTTTAACCATGTAAATTTCAGTCCTGAGAGGCAGCCAGTAGAGGGGGCCACATCTCAGTGTAAACCAGGGACATCTGGCTTTATATAAACATTCACATGTATTCAACTCTTCCAGAAGTAAGACTAGGTAATGCAGTTTTTACTAAAACATAACTCATTAATACAATGTCCTGGGTGTTACTAAACATTTGGAATCTTGGTTAGTTTAAAAAAAAAAAGGCACTTTTGATCCAAGAAAATATTCAAATTAGAAATCATTTAACTTTTGATACGGAAGACTTGCAGAGTAAATACAATTCTTCAGAACATAAAAAATCACTCTGGTTTTGTAACAGTCAACTTGGTTTCTGTTCCTTGAATATATTCAGTGTGAGACAAGTCATGGTGTTAGTGTTTCAGGGCAGATCCCAGCAGACTGTAAGAAACTCCAGAGCTCTTGTCAATCTCTTCATAATAAATATTTCAAGTCAGAATAATGTAGAACTAATGTTTTTGGCCTAAAAGGTACATATTCATCTCCCACAGCAAAAGAGGGCCACGTTTATTTTACCGGAAGTGAGGAGAGTTCTTATTCCAGCAAATTCAGTGTCTTACCTGTTCGCTCTCAGTTTGGAGTTACACAGGAGAATTCTTTGGCATGAAAATTTGCCCAAGCCCTAAACACTCCTACTCAACAATATTGTGTATTTCTTTTTGGAAAAATTTTATAGAACCAGCATAATTAAGCAAAAGAAAAAAAGTAAAAATTAAAGATACAAAAGCACTTCTTAAAACTTATTTTCTTCTCTATCATAGTCTCCTTTCATCGGTCAAGTGTTTCACATAATAAAATATTTTAAGGAAAATAGAGACATTGACATAGGGTAAGAACAATATTTTTGAGATATTAAAACAAATAAAGGAACTTGATATTTCTTTCTAAAATATTTGACATACCCAAGAGGGGAAAATTAAAGATACTAGATTCTATCAAAAATACAGATTTCATCATTGCAGCTCAAATGATTAAATAGATCATGTACTCTGATCTATTTGAGCTCAGCAGAGATTCCTCTGAAACCAAGCTGAAATCTGTCTCCTGTAGCGTTTACTCTATCATCCTTATTCTACTTTTTGAAGCTACTTCATGTTACCCATTCAAATACTTTATTTCTTCCGAATAAAGTAATAATATTTCTTTTTAAGCACAGAAATATTTGTTACATTTTCTCAAGCTTAGATGAAGAAATGGTATCATAATGCTCAGACTCATGTACCATTTGCCAATAAGCAAAATGACTATCATTTAGTTGTTTGCCACAAATTGCATGTTTTTCCTTCAACAATGTGAATTCCTTTGCAATCTGGAAAAGGGCTGTGCCCAAGTAGTGTGGACATGGTTTCCTCTTGGAGTAAGAATGACATCAAAAATCATTTTGGCTTGCTTTACTATTTTTGTGTGAAAGATTTTTCTTCTTTTAGAATGATATTTATTTTCACAATGAGAGACTTGAAATAATTAAAACTGGATTTCATTTTGGTTTGTTTTTAATGTTTATCACACTTTGAAAAAATCCTTAAATACCAAGATTCTGCTCTATACATATATGGGGAGGGGGGGGGGCTTTGAGTACAGGTTTGGTTTATTTTTTTCCATGTATATAACTCATTTGTGTGTGTTTGTGCATTTTAGATTTTCTCTCTAGGTAATTAGAAATAAAGCCCATGCTCTCATTCTATACTCAAAAATAGAAATCATCACTTCAAGCTAGAGATTTGTTAATATTATTATTACCCATCTATTTAAAAATCATATTTCTTTTACAGCTCTGGTTACAAAAGGGAAAAGGAGAATGTTTACATAAGGAGTCATAAAATCTGAGAGTCATTGCTATCTCATAATGTATTTCAACAAAGAGATTTAAAATATTGAATAGAAATAATTTAGCTGTGTCAAAAAAGAGTTTGCGACCTGATAAGAAACACACACACATAGTTGAAAAAATGTCCTCCCTCCCTATATACTTTACATACAGTGAAATGCACATATTTTTCCTTTATAGAGCTTTTTATGGGTGAGAAATTAAAAATGTATGTTATGTATTTTTACTATCTACCTTCTCCCCCCCCAACTTAATGTTTTGAGATTCGTCTATTTTACTATGGATATCAGTAGTCCATTCAATTCTTATTCTGCACATCATTCAATTGTATGAGGACCACTCTGATTAAATCTGCTATAAGCATTCATTTACAAATCTTTTTGTAGGACTATGTTTTTATTTCTCTTGGGTAAATACCCAAATGTGTACTTGCTGGGTTACATGTTAACTGCATGTTTGATTTATAAATAACGGACATCTAGTTAGTCTACATCGTCAGAAATACTTATCTCAGTCTTTTGCAATTTTATCCACTCAAGTGGATAAAAATTTTTATCTAGTTCTGTTTTTAATTGCATTTCCCTAATGATTTTGAACATATTTGCACGGGTTAACCATTGGCCGTGTGTGTGTGTTTGTGTGTGTGTGTGTGTGTGTACGGCTGGAACCAAGAGGCACTATTGCTGACACTTGATCCAGGGACTTTATTTTGTGTGTTTCATTCCTTGGTCTCAGGTCATTACCTCACACCCACGTGTTACTCAATACTCAGCTCAACACTCATGTGACTGTAGTTCTCTCTCATTCTCTTTATGTGTGGGCGTTTCCTCTCAGTACTCCATCTTGCACAAATCTCACTGCCTTCATCTCCTTAGACTCCCAGCTTTGTTTCAAGTTAGGGAGTCCACAGGTTCTGCCTAGGTTCACCCCCCCTGAGCCAGGATTGGAAATCCTCTCCAGGCAGGAATTTGGGACAACTGGAGGGCTACTGTTTGTTGTTCGTTTCCAGTCTCTCAGGATGTCCAATGTACTGTTTCTTGTTTGTTTGTTTTAATTAATTAATTTATTTATTTGAGAGAGAGAGAGAGCAAACGTGAGTGGGGGCCGAGGGAGGAACAGAGAGAGAGGAACAAGCAGACTTCCTGCTGAGCACAGAGCCTGACCTGGGGCTTGATTCCAGGACCTTGAGATCATGACCTGAGCCAAAGTCATGTCACCCACTCACCCTACTGAGCCACCAAGGTGCTCCCAATGTAGTGTTTTGTATCCTAAAAATTGTCGTTTCATTTATTTCATTTGTTTTGTGGGTTGTTACATGTGGGTGAGTAGATCTGGTCATTGTTACTTCATCTTGGCATGGAAGTGTCTGAATTTTAATTTTAATAGTTTTAATTAATTTGTACTTAAATTCATATAGTCCTGTAACTAGTGTCAACAGAACTTCACATACAGCACATCTCTATGTGCTTTTGAGAGTACTCTATAGCCTACTCAGTCTCACCACACAGCACTTTCTATATTCCTACTGGAAAGTCACAGGGTAGAAGTCCTGCAGTCAAGAAGACAGCTTAAATCAGCACTCACCATACTTTCTTTGGCTCCAGAAACATTTCATCGTGTGATAGCTATTGATATCCTGTGGATGTTGTGTTCTACTGAACAGTTTTGGGAGATGTTACTTAGAGAAATTATTTTATATTTAACACACTTGTCTTCAGTGTGAAGAAAGGATTTCCCTTCAGTGTAGTTAAGATCGGAATTCCTAATTTTACTTGTTTTGTGTGATCAGGATTCCCTCAGAATCTTCCTCATTGCAGGAGTAGCTTTCCTGATAGTAGTTTCCTAAAACTGATAAAGACTCCATATTTTGGGGCCTTGAGACCCATATTGTACATCTTCTGTACTTTATGTGTTATCTGATGAAAAATGAATAATATGTCATTTTCTCATTAAAAATATTTCCTAGATATGTCCACTGAAGGATTTAAAATGTTGCCTAAACTTGTGTCAATGGGCTACCCCAGTATTCATACTATGGTATTCAAATTATAATTTTCACTAAAAGGAACCAGGATAAGCTAAGTCACAGATCCACAAAAGCAATTTAGGACTCAAGCATGAAGTATCTTGTTATCCAATACCGTTCTCCTCTGACTCAACTCTGTATCTTGTGACGTCTATGCACAATTTCCAAGTTTCTTTGTAAATTGTGATTTCAAAAATAGTAAAGAAAAATAAGTACTGAAGAAAAAAATAATTGCCCAAACCATTAGCAGTGTTGAGTTGTAACAACAGCCTTCAAACATGTATCTTTGGTACTTCATATTAGTTATTTTAGCCTATAGAGCATTAGCAGGCTGCACTTCTGCTCCTTAATTATCTTATTAATTTTTCTTGTGACTATGCCACCATACTTCTTTCCAAAACATTAAATTAAGTGGATGTTGGTTTGAAAAACAAAGAAAAAGCCACAGGCATATGTATAGATGTAGAATATTTTTATGCTAACATAGAAGAACATGAAATAGGGGCGCCTGGGTGGCTCAGTCGTTAAGCGTCTGCCTTCGGCTCAGGTCATGATCCCAGGGTCCTGGGATCGAGTCCCACATCGGGCTCCCTGCTCCACGGGAAGCCTGCTTCTCCCTCTCCCACTCCCCCTGCTTGTGTTCCCTCTCTCGCTGTCTCTCTCTGTCAAATAAATAAAATAAAATCTTTAAAAAAAAAAAAAGAACATGCAATATTAACACAAAAGTCTTAAAAAATACTTTTTCCTAATAACTAAGTTTATTGAAACAGCAATAAAAAGGGTTATGTAAATATATTTATATATCTAATCATTATTAATAACATTTTCCAAGTAGCATAGAAATCAGACTGAGAACTAGAAAAAAACAAAAAAAGCCCCCACAGAAACTATTGTTCTGATAAGATCACTTAATAAACATTTAAGTGATTTAGAAAGACTAATGTTTTTAAACATTGATTAGTACAAGTTTTAGTCTAAGATACAGTGGTTACCATTGAAGACAAATTTTAATACTAGTAATATGCACCGTAACAATAATAAACTTCCATATGATAGATGTCAGGCAATCAATTAAGTACTTAACATGAACTACCTAATGTCTTAGGTAAGGAAGTATATCTAAGAAAGTACGTCCATTTTAGAGATAAAGAATTTGAAGCATAGACAGTTAAGCAATTTGATTCAAAAAGCTCAACTCATAGGGCGCCTGGGTGGCTCAGTTGGTTAAGCGACTGCCTTCGGCTCAGGTCATGATCCTGGAGTCCCGGGATCGAGTCCCGCATTGGGCTCCCTGCTCGGCAGGGGGTCTGCTTCTCCCTCTGACCCTCTTCCCTCTCGTGCTCTCTGTCTCTCATTCTCTCTCTCTCAAATAAATAAATAAAATCTTAAAAAAAAAAAAAAAAAAGCTCAACTCATAAAGGGCAGAATGACTACTCCCTGTTTACTGGATCATCTTTTTCTTTCCTGTCACATGACTTCTATACATAAATGAAAAAATAGAGATAAAAATTTTTAGATAACCATGTGACTATAAAGTGATTTAAATTAAATTTTCTCATGCCTTTCTTCACTTTACTGTCTGAAACACCCTCATTATCTGATACAGATTTCATTAATCTCATCACCATGGTAATTAAAAAATTAATAAGTCAAGATAATCTCCATTGTGGACAGAAAGTTTCAGTACAGGTATCCCTCACTTTCCAAAATTTTGCCTTAAGCCACTTCTTCTCTTATCAAAGACCTACAGTAGTACCTGTTTTCACTAAAGGAAATAAATGTGAATAGGTGTTTTGCTTTTACAAAAAAAAAAGCCATTACCATGCTCATGTAAATCTTTCCTAAAAGCAAACTTTCAGAAAGCAGAAATATTCTTTGTCTTATGCCATTTAAGCTTACTAAAGATTTCTCAGGAGAGCTCTACTTTCAGATAACAGGGGAAACGTGTTTTTTGTTTGTTTGTTTTACTTTGGTGCTGTATATATCCACATGATGTGCAAAACTGAAAAAAGCAAAAAACAAAGAAAAAAACAGCCAGACATGAAAAAAAAATTAATATTATCAGTGATCACTATTCCATTAACGTAATAATTTTAGTAAAGCTTACTCATGCATAAATTACATTCATTTATTTTTTACAATTTATCATTTATAGACAAGTTTATTTTGTCTCACCCATTCTTTTTTGTTTTCCATGAATTTCTATTACTTATTACATGTATGTCTAGAATTATCATTACATTATCTTATTGTTAGGAACAGAAAAAAAAAAACCCAAACTAAATAAAATAAAACTAAAACTTCCAACAAATAAACAAGGCAAGGAGCAAAACAAATTTAAAAACTAAAAATCATGTGTAAATAGTAAAATTATTAACTTTCAGAAGCAGCCATTACTCCATTACTTGCCTTTGCAGATCATTAGATTTGATTTCTATATGTATTTAACTGTTCAATTATATACAATCCTAACATTTCAGATAAGATTAATAAGGGTAATAACATGAATAGATTTCTCTCTAAATATTACAGATTTAAAAAAAAAGGAAAAAAAGGACAGAAAAAGGAAAAGAGGGAGGGAGAGTGGGAGAGAGGGAAGGAAAAAAGAGAAGGGGCAAAAGGTGGAAGACAAGAGAGAGGGAAGGAACAGGAGCAGGGAAGAGAGAAAGAAAAAAGAGTGGGGAAAAGGAAGAAGAAGAGGAAAAAGGGAAGAAAGAGGATGTTACATGAGTGAATCAGATATATTTTAAGCATTAGGAAAAATGTGGAAAGATAAACTACAAAGTTAGTATCGGCTACATTAAAGGTTTTAGATTAGAATGGGAACAGATTGTCCTTTGCTTTATTTTCATTTTTTTATCTATTTTGTCATGTTGCATTAAAAACTATTTGCCCAGATTTTGCTGATTACTCTTTAATTGGATGTTATTTTCTTCGAGTTACCTTGCATTACACATGTATTCTATAGTCTCAAAAATGTACAAACAAGATTTACAGAAAACTAAGTAATAAACAATTGTGTAAATATAATTTATTTAGCCTTTTTGATACTTAGTAAGATTTTTATTGCATTTGTCCTATTTACTCATTATAGACAAATAATGTTGAAGTTTTTTTTTATGTAACTGTATTTCTCTGACTTTCTTTTATTTTTGTAATTACTTATAGTCCTATATTTTGGTGTTAGTTTATCTGGTACATACATAATCTTGACTTGTATATTTCTGTACTTTACATAAAATGCCTCATGTAATATTTATGTTCCTAAATTTTATTTGATATAATATTAATATTTATTGAGCTTATTTTTGTGCTTCATGATTTTCTCATTCACTCTTGCTTCCCTTTCCTTATGATACACTTTTAGATTCTAAGTCCTGTAGCACAACTTTGATATATATTAAAGAAATTATGAGTAAAATTTCTTAAGACTGTATTTCATCCATATATAACACCTTACTATGCAAAGATGGGCTCTTATTTCATCTACCCCAAGAGGACAAAAACACTGCCAGTATAACTATAAGAAAATAATTTCTCATTACAGTACTTTCCTCAAACAACATTGTCTTCTGGACTATCACAAGTATCTGTAATACATCATTTTTTTCCCCTTCAGTTTTATTGAGGTATAATTGTCAAATAAAATTATATATATTTAAGGTATACAAGTTTATGTTTTGATATACATATACATTTGTGAAGTAATTATCACTAACTAATATATCCATTACCTTATGTAGTTAATGTGTTTTCTTTTTTTTCTTTCTTTCTTTTCTTTCTTCTTTCTTTCTTTTCTTTCTTCTTTCTTTCTTTCTCTCTCTCTCTCTCTTTCTCTCTTTCTGGGAGAACACTTAAGACCTACCCCCTTAGCAAATTTCAAGTAAAATATGGTGCCAATTTCAATGCAGTATTTTTAATTATAGTGACATTACTGTATATTATGACTCCAGACCTTATTCATCTTGCTTAACTGAAGCTTGGAACCCCTTTGAACCCCATATTCATTTTTGCATAAAAATGACACTGCACTCCTGTTTCCCTACTCCTCAGCTCCTGGCAACCAACATTCTAATCTCTGTTTCCAGGAGTTTGACAGTTTTAGACTCTACATATAAGTAAGATCACACAGTAGTTCTCTTTCTTTGTTGAGCTTATTTCACTTAGCATAATGTCCTCCACTTGACTGTCCTCCTAATGGCCATAACGTCATCTATGTTGCTGCAAATAGCAGGACTACGTTCATTTTAAACCCTAAATAATATTCCACTTTATGTATATGCCACATTTTTAATACACTTTTTCACTGATAGACATTTAGGTTGCTCCCAAAGCTTGAGTATTGTGAATATTGCTGCAATGAACATGAAGTGGAGATACCTGTTTGAGATACTGATTTTATTTCCTTCAATATATACCCAGAAGTATAATTGCTGAATCACATGAATAGTTTTATGTATTAAATTTTTGAGGACCCTCTGTACTGTTTTCCATGATGTCTGGACCAATTTATATTTCCACCAACAGTATGAAAGGTTACACTTTCTCCTTATCCTTGCCAACACTTGTTATCCCCTCTTTGGTTTTGTTTTTGTTTTTTGATAAAAGCCATCTTAACAGGTGTAAGATGAAATCTCATTGTGGTTTTGATTTGCATTCCTCTGATGATTGGTGATGTTGGCTCTTTTTCAGGTGTCTGTTAGCCATTTGTATGTGTTTGGTTTTTTTTTTTTTTGATAAATACTTATTCAGGTCCTTTGCTCATTTTGTAATTGGTTTACTTCGATTTTGCTATGGAGTTGTATGAGTTCCTTATATACCTTGGATATTAATTCCTTACCAGATATATAGTTAGCAAATATTTTCTCCCACTCCATAGGATGCCTTTTCACTTGCTGATTGTTTCTTTTGTTCTGCAGAAACTCTTTGGTTTAACGCAATGCTACTTATTTATTCTTGCTTTTGGTGCCTATGTTTTCGGTGTCATATCCAAAAAGATTAATGACTAGAGACTAATGTCAGGAGTCTTTTCCCCGTGTTTTCTAGTAATTTTATGATTTCATGTTTTATGTTTAAGTCTTTAATGCGTTTTGGGTTGATTTTTGTATATAATAGAAGGGTCCAATTTCATTCTTCTGCATTTGGATATCCAGTTTTCCCAAGACCATTCAAAGAGGCTATTCTTTCCCTATTATATGTTCTTGCCAGTTAATCATAAATGCATGGATTTATTTCTGGCATCTCTATTCTGTTACATTGATCTATGGGTCTGTTTTTCTGTCAGTACCATACTGTTTTGATTGCTATAACTTTGCAATATATTTTGAAATCAGGAAGCATGATGCCTCCAGCTTTGTACTTCTTAAACTTAAAATTGGTTTGACTATTTGAGGTCTTTAGTATTTCCAGGTGCATTATTAGATTGTCTTTTCTATTTTTGTAAAAAAAATCCATTGGGATTTTGATAGGAAATGCTTGAAACTATAGATATTTTGGGGCAGTATGAATATTTTGACATTATTAATCCTTCCATGAACACAGGATATCTTTTCATTTATCTTCGTCTTACTTACTCTCATCAATGTTTTATACATTTCAGTGAAGAGGTCTTTCACCACTATGGATATTTTTCTTCCTAAATATCTTAATTTTTGCTGTTGCTGTTTTGAATGGGACTGTTTTCTATTTTCCTTTTCAGACTTTGTTGTTTGCACATAGACAAATGACTGCTTTTGTATGTTGATTTTGTATCATGAAATTTTACTACACTGATCAGTTCTAGCAGTTATTTTTCTTAGTCTTTAGGGTTTTCTCCGGAGGTAATTTTGCCTCTTCCTTTCCAATCTGGATGTATTTTATTCTTTTTCTTGTCCAATTGCTTTGGCTAGAATGTTTAGTACTAGGTTAAATACAAGTGGCAGGAGTGGGCATGCTTACCTTATACTGGCTCTTAGGGAAAAAAAGCTTTCAGTTTTTACTCATTGATTATGATGTTAACCATGCAGTTTTCATATATAGACTTATTGTGCTAAGGTATATTCCTTCTATATCTAATTTGTTGAGAACTTTTTTTTTTTCTTTTTTACTCATGAATGGATGTTGAATTTTGTCAGTGCATTTTCTACATCTATTCAGATGAACGTGTTTTTTCTTTACTTTCATTCTGTTAAGGTGGTATATGTGACTCATTGTTTCTTAAGAGTGCTCCAGTATTGTTCCACACATTTCCTTCCAATCTTGACAACCCTTGCCCAGGTGTTAAGGCTAGTGATAATATGAAACAAAAATTAAACAAGAATTTACTTAAATGTAAGTGGAATTATTGATGCATATATTTCAATTGAGGCGAGGAAATAGGAATAGTTATAAGCTATTTCATAGATATTTAGATAATCTCAACAAAAATGTCTCAACCTGGCCATCAGTGGTCATTAAACTTGGCTTGGTTTGGGAAGTGTTACAATGAGAACAAAATGAAGGTCTTAAAACTGATAAAATATAGAACATGAAGCGCATCATTAAATGATTACCCTCTATCCACACCAATTGTACACATAAAGTTAATGTTTTTGTGTATGTTAGCCTATATACTGACTGGATCCATTTGGTCTTTTATATCATCTTTAAGTAGACTTCTTTCAAATTGTAAACAAGGGTAATTTCAAAACCATGATGTGAGTTTCTTAGCTTTCTCTTTGTCTCAAAAATAATAATAATGATAATAATAATAATAATAATAATAATAATAATAATAATATTGCAATAGATGCTATGGTGTGCTTCCCAGATCCCCCAACAAGACTGAGAGTCCCATTCTTCCAGCTTCTCTGAATGTTGATGGATGACAATTTTGCTCTAAATCCTTCTTCAGGAACTGTCCTCAGGTCCCTAACCAGGGCAGCCTGCAGCCCATAATTGCTTGAGCATAATGTTTGTTTTACCACAAAATATAAAGCACAATTTATCTTCCCCCAACCACATTGGATGAATTTTAAAACTGATAATAGCCAAGAACAAAATAACTCTTGAAACAGTAGAGCCAGAAATCCATATAAGATACAGAAGCCAAAGTTGGATTCAATTATACTATTAGGGAGACATAAAAATACCCATTTTAGAAATGGCATATATAGAAGAACAGATGTTTTGGTAATAGTTATCAAACAGACTTCATGTTTATAGTACACAAAAGTGTTAGCTGCTACTGCATTTAAAAAAAAAAAGACAAAATATGCCATAGCACTTGAATAAAAATAAATACAGACACATTTATTGTCTTTTAACCTTAAAATCTGAATATTACATGCTGTCTGCTCTAATGGGTTATATATAACTCAAATCTAGAATCTGTTGACAGAGCTATTCAGTACTTTCACCCCCCCCCCATCAAAGAACTATGAGAATCTGTAAAACTTAATTACAGGACATTTCTATTCAAAGTCGGAAGTAACACACAATTAAATATAAAGTTATCATACTTACTGAAGCTAACTGTGTTTATAATGACAATATAAAGAAATTTTAGTAACATAAATCACATCATTAATTCCTCACTTTAATAATTATTTGTCATTAGCATTATTCCGAGGGAGGACTGAGAAGCACATGTATATTTCAAAGATCAAATTGAAATATTATCTTTAGGTTTATACAAGGAAACACAGTGTTGCACGTCACTTGAAATAATTATAACCTATTTACCTTATATTCTTTATAGCATGAAGCCAATGTCTGTTTAGTTCCCTATATAGCTCAGGTATTTAACAGTATTTAATAGTTTTATTTCCCTGATTTCCCCAATACCAGTTTACCTATAAGCTTTGGGGGAATTATTATGAAATTAAATATAAACTATGTTTATTAATGAGGTAGTGATTAGCCTCAGGGGTTAATTAGCAATGAATGTTTCAGTAATGTTCCAGATTTGCCTGTACATTAAATGAAGTATAATAAAACTGCATCAGTTAACTATTGTTGCATAAAACCATCAAACACCCTATAATCATTACACACATAATTATTACTCATGCATCTGCCTGTTACCGGGGTTTGTTGTTCTAGGAAAATGTTGGCGGGGCAGCTCAGTTGTGATAGTTCTGCTGGCCAGACTCTTCTCTTCCACCTGGGTCCATGATTCTCTCATGGTGATGTCAAAAGTGCAAGCAAGCCACTGAAACCACATGATAATTTTTCAGGCCTCAGTTTGGGTTTAGTGCACTGGGAATCCAATTGCTTTCATATACCATTGTCTTTAGCAAGTCATATGGCCAAGCCCAAAGTGTAGAGACTCTGCCCTCAATGAGGCAACACAAGGCTATAGAGATGCAGGGATGGGTAAAGAATCAGAGTCACAAATTCAACCCAACACACATACACTCCACCACCATCAACAGAACAAACTATCCTTATCCCACTATTATGGTTTTTGTTTGCTTGTTTTTTTAATGCTACAAAGAATAGAGAGGATTTTTACTGGACTGGTGTTAGTGATATATTTTACAATGTTAGGAATGTAAATCTCTTAATGAATTTGTCCCTTCTTTTCTTTCTTTTTTTTTTTTAATATTTTATTTATTTATTTGACAAGGAGAGACATAGCGAGAGAGGGAACATAAGCGGGGGCAGTGGGAGAGGGAGAAGCAGGCTTCCCGCGGAGCAGGGAGTCCGATGCGGGGCTCGATCCCAGGACCCTGGGATCATGACCTGAGCTGAAGGTAGATGCTTAATGAGCCACCCAAGTTCCCCGAACATGTTCCTTCTTTTCCCTAAGAATATGAGGCACTTGAAAACTAGATAATAGTTTATTTATCTTATTTTTATCTTATTTTTAATGGCCAAAGGAGAGATTGCCAATATTTTCTTGTATAAAAATGTACTAGAGTTCATTATTACTTAAATAAACATTGTTAGAATCTCTTATACGATCATTTACTAGGACAGGGGAATGCGAAGGTTTACAGAGTAGATATTCTTGCTGCCACACATAGGAGAGTCTAGGGAAGTTCATATGGCATAAGAAATATGGGGAGTGCAAATTTGGAGAGTAAGGACAACTATGTCCTTGTGTAAGCATGAAGTAGAAAAGACAAGTCAGATGTTTCATATTCTGGCTTAAGAAATAGAATATTCCAATATTTCTAATATTTCAATATAAATTTAAAGGAAGATAGAAAATATAGGTGCCTACAATAAGCAAGGTGAGAGTTGATAATGATGTGTTTTACAGCAGTAATATCAGAAGAAGAGAGAAATGGACAGTTTGAAGATAACATAAGAGGCAGAACCAATATGAGTTTGTAACTGATTAGGAAAGAAGGATGGGGTGGAGGAATAAAAATCACACACACACACACATATACATGCACACACACACACACAGATATGTATCTAACTTTTTTTTTTTGTCCTCTCTCTCCCATATCAATTTTTTATACATTCATCTGGTGGCAGATACTTAGGTTGTTGCAATATATTAGTTACTGCAAATAATGCTGCAATACACATTGAGTGCTGATATTTCTGCAACGTACTGATTTCATTTTCTTCAGATTATTTCCAGAAGTGTGATTGCTAGATCATATGGTAGTTCTCTATTTTTAATATTTTTAGGAAACTCCATACTATTTTCCAGTGGTTGGACTATACCAATATCCGTTTCCACCAACAATGTACAAGAATTCCCTTTTATCTACATCCCTGCCAACACTTGTTTTTTCTTGTGTTTTGATTATAGCTCTCCCAATAGGTTTGAGGTGATATCTTGTAGTTTGATTTGTATTTCTCTGAGGATTAGTAACATTGAGCATGTTTTCATGTACTTGTTGGCCATTTATATGTCTTCTTTCAAGAAATATCTATTCCAGTCCTTTGCCCATTTTTAATTGGGTTATTTCTTTCTTTTGCTATTGAATTTCATGAGTTTCTTATATATTTTGGATACTAACTTCTCATCAGATATATGGTTTGCAAATATTTACTTTCTTTCCCTAAGTTACTTTTCACTCTGTTGATTATTTCATTTGCTATGCAAAAACTTTTTAGTTTAATATAGTCTAGTTGTTCAGTTTTGCTTTTGTTGCCATATTTGAAATAACCATTGAAGGGCCAATGTCAAGGAGGTTTTCCATGTGTTTTCTTCTAAGAATTTTATGTTTTCAGGTCTTATGTTTAAATCTTCAATTCACTTTGAGTTAATTTCTGTGAGTGGTATAAATTGAGGCCTAATTATATATTTTTTTCACATATGGGTACCCAGTTTTCTCAACACTATTTATTGAAAAGACTGTCCTTTCTCTATTGTTTGTTTGTGCCCCTCTTGTCAAAGATTAGTTGACAATATTTGTGTGAACTTATTTCTGGGTTCTCTATTCTATTTATGGATTGGAAGAATTAATATTGTTAAAATGTTCATAAAACCCAAAATGATTTACAGATTCCATGCAATCCCTGTCAAAAACTCAATAGCATTTTTTCACTGAAATAGAAAAAAGAATCCTATATTTTGCACCCAAATTTACACACAAAAGACTCTGAATAGCCAAAGCAATCTTGAAATAGAATAAAACTGGATGCATTTCTGATGAGATGCTTAGGGCAAATTCTAAGCTTCGAAAGACAATAGATTTTCACAGAAAGTTTGGGAGACTAGAAAATTAAAATATAATAATTACTATAGAAGTCATATATCTCTAAAATCTTCCTGTTTGTAATTCTTTTAGCCATCTAGCTATATTTAGGGTATGCTCTATTGATTCTAGCTAAATTCCATATTATATTTCATTTTGGTAAATAATGGGATTTGTTTGGGGGATTCACATTCACCTCATTCTGAACATATCCTGTAGAGATATCATTATATCCAAGAGTCCAAACAGCTATATGCCAAACCCTAATACTGAAGGTGGAATTATATCTGTTGACCAGTCCTTCATTACAGGGGAAATAAGTAGCTAAACTATGTCCAAAACCAGTTTAACCACTTAGCAATAAATTGGCTTTGGTTTTGTAAAAAGATGATAATAGTAACACTATTTCTTCCAAATAATGTGAATTTTCTTTATGGTCAAATCTAATGGGTTTCCTAACTGATTTAGATTGTTGATGGTTGTACCTGGTTTCTCTTACCTTCACTGCCACAGTGCATCCTGTCTCCTGAGTCTCATTGTCAAGTCTAGAAAAAAGAATGTGTTAAGTATCAGTATCTTCTAGTTCTAGATTCAAGTTACCATAGATGTATATTGCACTACCACTCCAGGGAGCTCTGTCCAGGTCTGATTTCATGCCCAATTTTCCACACACTCAAGAACCCAACCACACAGAATGGGAGCCGGCTTATTAAAGTCTCGCAAGTAAAAACATTTTTAAACTTCATTTTTCCTTGCCGTGTTTTTTCTACCTACATGGTTGAGTTTTACTTTTTCATTTCATATCATACAAATTTTCCCTTTCTTAACCAGTATGCCTGATGCATCAACTTGGTATTAGAGGAACTTTTTCAAAGCTCCTTCCAAACATCTTCCCAAGGGATGAAGCTGTATCTTGTTTCTTATTCACAGAACTAATAGAAAGAAAGATTATCTGGTCTGCTGCAGATTTCAATCATTACTTGAATTTCCTAACAATAAGCAATATTTATGAGAGCTTTCTATTTTTCAGGCACTGTTCTTATTATTTTACGTGAACTATATAATTAAGTTCACACAATAGCTCTATATATTTGGCACTGTCTTTTCTCCAATTTTATAGAAGTACCTGAGGCACATAAAGTTAAATCACTTGCTAAATGTAATGAAGTTAATAGTCAGTGGATCCAGAATTTAAAATAGATTTCACCATCATAAATAAATATGTAATGGTGCCTTTTCCAATATTTAAACAAAAATATTTTTGGCATAAATTACTTCAAGATCTTAAAAAATTTACACCTCTCAGACTGTGGGTCGATGTCTCCTCTTTGTCACTTTAAATTGGGTCACTACTCAGTTTTAATTCATGTTTTCTATATCCCTTTTATGTTTTTGAATTTTTACCAAATAATTGAGATGTATTTTTGATATTTTTCTCAAGCTAATTTCGCTTTAGCAAATTTTTCAAATGGAGGTTACGAAGCCCTTTCATCAATTCAGGATCCTGCCACATGCACATAATACATTCACTTATACAAAATATTAAAAGTGTGTAGATAAATATCACTTTTTGGATTTCTAATTTAACTAATGCAAAAACTACTGTTTTATTTATCAGTGCTATTGATAAGATGTTTTTAAAAATCACATGACAAAGAGCTATGAAGAACTATTATTGAAGCTCTTAAGAATGGCTAATAGAAATGTCAGAAAAGTTAATTTTGCATTGCTAGACAATGATTTACTTAATTTACCAAATATGCACCGAATGCTTACTCTATCTGACTGACTCTGTGCTTCAGTGGGCAAGCAGGGAGTGATGACATCATCATATGGTGATAATCAAGATGCCATTATACTTTGTTCCCACGGGAGGAGCCGATTTACCACGAATTATGTTTGCTAAATGTTTGCTAATACAGATTTGCACTGGTTTTCTTCTTAACTTATAAGAAAGTCAAAAGGAATAGATATATAAAGTTTCAGAGGTAAAAATTCATTTTCAGTTCAAATATCTTTCCTTATTAAAGTGCACTGCATTTTCTTCTTACATGTTTTATTTCCAAGGTTTGTAGTGTCATAATGAAGTATTTCCCCTAGTTACATATTCCCATTGTTATGTTCCAATGTTTTGAAAGCAATATGACCTATTTTATAAAACAAACAGGACAAAGTTGAAGAATTAGATAATTATATGATTATGAAGAAGTATTTAAGTCAGTTATTTAACATCGGTACAGAAGATGGGGGAAGAGAATGAGGGTAAGAATGGAAGAAATGAGAATAAACAGGAAACAAGTAGGAAATGTTCAAGTTGTACTTAAATAAAAGAGGCATGTTTATTAGGATCCCATTTATTTAATAAATTATTAAATATAAATATAAATATAAATATAAATTTTCTCTATGTATAAACATTTTGAAGATTCAAATGTATTCAAAATTACAAGTGCCCACCTATAGCTATACTTCCAAAGAACATTTCAGAGAAATGTAAGGATTATATTTTACAAATAACAGCTAAAAAGGATATTTTAAAGAACATAGAAGAATAAAATATGTAAATCTTGACTCTGTCATCTCCACTCTCTTGCAAGGTACTAACTTTTATAATTTGTAGATCCTCTATAGTCATTTTTTTAGAATATGAAATTTATATTTTAAAATCTTTACTAAGTAGCTATCCCTTCAGGTCAGTTGGCTCATACAAAATTAGTGTAAGTACATTTCACACCTTTGGATCAATAAAAGGAGTGATCAATATTGGGTAATTTTGGTTGGTATGTAGCAATGAATTAATTTCTTTTTGATAAAGAAGAAGGTTGTCATAGAAATATCTGCCTTTCAGCCAAAACAACAATAACAACACTAAACAAACAAAACACCTCCAACTGGACTCGAAGACAAGAAACCAAAGCTCTTTCTGAGAAATGTACTGATAAATGCAGCGTACTGTCTCCCGATGCCATTATAAAACTTGTGCTCTCCTTAACTCTCAGCATTGTATGGATCTATAAGTAACACATCAGAAATAGACATTGCTTGAAACTAAGTAACAACTGTGCATACATTTCCTGATATAAGGAAGTGATCACACTTGTACCAGTAAGGGGCGGGGGAGGGGGAGGGGGAGAAAGAGAATTGAGAATCAAAACAAAAAAAGAAACCAGATGGGGGAAGAACAAAATCTTTCATCAATATGGTCAATGGGGTTCATCAAATTTTAGAGGGGATAGAACTTGAAGAGTAAATATCAGAAGCCTAGAGTTCATTTTTTAGTGTTTTTCTGTTTTCATAATAAACATCTATTTTTGTTTCATCTTAAAATCAGTAATAGCATACTTTTTAATTTTTTTTTTTGGTTCAAGAAAATAGTTGACTCAGTTATAAAAAATTGTTATTTAGGTAATGGGTTGATACCTGTTTACTATGATCCACATTAAACAACAAAACAATATCTATTTATGTTTCTTTGGAGTTGGGACTTATGACTGCTTCATCTGCAACTTCCTTTTTTCTAAAAAGCTATTATGAGTAAACATTGACTAGTACAATTCAAATAATTAGCTAGAAAATAAGAAGATGAACTTTTTTATTGAGGTGCAGTTGACATACAATATTATATTAGTTTCAGGTGTACAACAGAGTGATTCAATGTTTATATACATTAGGCAGCTATCACCAGGTTGAATCTTGATACCATCTGTTACCATAAAAAGTTGTTACATATTATTAACTATATCCTCTATGTTGTACATTGTATCCTTGTGTCCTATTTATTTTATTACTGGAAGTTTTTACCTTTTTCCCTATCTCATTCATCTCCTCAAACCCTTCCCCTCTGGCAACCATCAGATTGTTCTCTGTATCTATGATTCTGTTTCTGTTTTGTTTTATTTGTTCATTTGTTTAGTTTTTTTTTTTTTTTTAGCTTTTGTTTAATTTTTCACTCATATGTGAAATTGCACAGTATTTGTCTTTTTCTGTCTGGCTTATTTCACTTAACATAACATGCTCTTGGCCCATCTTGTCACAAATGGCAAAATTCCTTTCTTTTTATGGCTGAGTAATACTCCATGGATCCATCTTCTTTATCCATTCATCTATTGGCTGACACTTCGGTTGCTTCCATATCTTGACTGCTATAAACAGTGCTTCAATGAACATAGAGGTACATACATCTTTTCAAATTAGTGTTTTTGTTTTTTGTTTGTTTTGTTTTTGTTTTTTGGATAAATACCCAGGAAGATGGAATTGCTGGATTGTATGTTAGTTCTTTTTTTTTTTTTTTTAGAGAGAGAGAGAGAGAAAGCATGCACGAAAGCAAGTGGTTGGGGAGGGGGGAGAGGGGGAAGAGCAGAGGGAGAGGGAGAGAGAAATCTTAAGCAGGCTCCACACTCAGCACAGAGCCCAATGGGGGACTCCATCTCAACAACCCTGAGATCATGACCTGAGCCAAAATCAAGAGTCAGACACTTAACTGACTGAGCCACCCAGGTGCCCTCGATGTACGGCAACTCTATTTTTAATTTTTCTGAGACCCCTCCATACTGTCATCCATAGAGTCTGAAGCATTTTGCATCCTACCAGCAAACCAACAGTACAGGAGAGGAGGAGAGCAGATCTTATTACCGACACATATGTCATGAAAAATTCTCATAAGCTACTTTTAATATTACTTTTCTTAACATAGGGTGTCCTCAAATACTTATTTTCTCCAACTCACAGGTTTATCCAGCATCTGTAAGAATGATTCCTTCAATTTTAATTATTTCTTCCTATCACCAAATCCTATATGCCCATTGATACACTTTTGACTGCTTTAATATATATTATTATTTGTTAAAGATTTTATTTGTCAGACTGAGAGAGCACCAGAGGGAGTGGCAGGCAGAGAGAGAAGCAGGTTCCCTGCTGAGCAAGGAGCCTGATGTAGGACTCAATCCAAGGACACTGGGATCATGACCTGACCCACAGGCAGACACTTAACTGACTGAGCCACCCAGGCATCCCTATATTATCATTTTTAATTAAAGGGAAGTTTAGCAAAAATGACAGTTTCACGTTCTCATCAAGAGTAAAATATTCCAAATTATATTACCATCACATCAAAAATATTTCCAGGACTCATCTATGTATTTGTATTTATAACATATCATATATGTGTGTGTGTGTGTATTTACTAATCAAGCTCATTTCATGCCATAGTGATGTTTATATACTTAATAATAAATCCTTTAATCTTTAATATCAACAAATATCATAGTATATTTTGTATTAAGTCAAATCATGAGGTAGCTTCCTTTAGCTGAGGACAATTGCTGGAGAGAACTCAGCTGTAATCATCGGCAACTCACAGCTGGGAAAATGAGTGCCTTGTCTTGAAAGAGGGTCTGAATAATCCATCAAAGTATTTGCTACAGTCTACTTTTAGGACTTCTTTGATGCTCTAGCTTCATAGAATCAGTTCATCCCATCTGTGAATCACTCCTTCAGGAATTTGGGTAGTCTATTTTTTCTGGGGACACTTATAAAATGAAAGATAAAAAAAAAAAAAAAAAAACCTCCTCCAGCCCCTACAGTGAGGTTTGTCTTGAGCCTCAACTAATACATGAGTATTATTGTCTCCCTCTTCTACTAAATCTTCTGGATCCCCTCATTTTCAGTTAGCGCCTTTATCAATCTAGGTGACTTACTTCACAGAATGACCCGTACTCCTAGTTCTGCAGGATCTGCTCTCCTGGTCACTATGCCCTTCTTGCCTGTGACTGCCAAAATAGGGTAGAGGAATATCAAGAGACCTCTTAATCGACAAGTTTGTGTCAAACACACTCTACTTTGGCATCTTTGTGTTAACAGCGCCTTACGTCCTTCGTTATCATTACCTATACATGCTAAAATATTCCCTTTTCTGAGACTTTCAATATACTCTTCCAGTATCTGTCATGGAAGTTTGGCATATAAACATCACTTATGATGGACCATGAGGTCCAGTGTTTTTAAATGATTTGGAGACCCAGAGCCTAGGAGGATAAAGATGATAGATGATTGTCCTTTTTTTCTTTTTCTTTTTTTTGAGAAGACCAATTTTTTTTTTAATTTTTATTTTTTAAAGATTTTTATTTATTTATTTGTCAGAGAGAGAGAGCACAAGCAGGGCAGCAAGCAGAGGGAGAAGCAGACTCCCCACTGAGCAAGGAGCCTGATGTGGGACTCACTCCCAGGACTCTGGGATCACGACCCGAGACAAAGGCAGACACTCAACCCACTGAGCCACCCAGGTGCCCCTTGATTGTCCTATCTTATCCCTGTGATAGTAAAAAGAGTATTTTGTTTCTGTTTCTGTTTTTTTTTAGTTTAGCATATCAATAGAGGTATAGCTCAAGAGGGAATTTTTAAAGAGTAACCTGATTGATTTTACATATAATTATTGCTAAATCAATATTAATATACCCTTAGATAAAGTTAATAAAAGATTATTAGAACTTTATCTTACCCTGCATACATTCATACCAGTATAAGACTATACCTTGAAATAGTTTTTTTTTTGAAAATTGAAAATATTATAAAATTAATCTGTTAATTAATTTAAAAAATTTTCTTGTTATTTGAGATTAAGCTATCGTCTATTTTTTATTATAGGAATTTACTGACCATTTGCACTTTGTAGAACTATATCCTCATTGAGCTTACAGTAATAACTTTTTCAAAATGCTTTTCTATTTTGTTTTATGGAGAAATAAAATTTCTTCAATCAACTTCAGAATATAATGATTTCTGGGTGCATTACCGCATTGTGTGAGCATGCTAGAGAATCACTGAACACTGACAGTGATTGTGAGTTCAGTCCAAATACTAATAATTTTCATAGAACTGATACATTGAAAAATTACTGTGTTTCAGGAACCCTGTATTACACTGAAGATACAGATGTGAAAAACCCAAAGCCAGCCCTGAATTCATAAAACATTTTAATTTTAGGTTTTTGTTTTTGCTTTTAATGTAGCATGAAGACCATTTTCCCTGAAGTCAAGGTGAGAATACTACTATTTCTCAAATAATAATATGTAACCACTCAGAAGTTATGTATTCTGCATAAAGTTCTGATCTACAAGCCACTGAGAAACTGTGCTCAAGATAGCTAAATTTCCTCTGTCTGATGCAATAAGAATGCTATCTGAAATAATGTGCCACTCCTGAGATGTAAAGAAAATTGAAATTTTACAAGTTTGCCTCTCTGACCCCTCTTTACAGGACTTGAAGAAGGGTATTGACTTTGTATTCATACACTTTCTATATTTATTTTTGCGGCTATGAAAGAGAGGAAGAAAGAATGGAAGGGGAAGAAAAGAAACAAGGCAGGGAGGAAGAGAGGGAAGAAGGGACCCATTACTTAATTGTTTAGCAATATACTCAAAATAAAGTAACTAATCCAGTAGTTAAATAAAACAAATAAAGAAAGACCTGAGTTGTCTAGAAAAATAATATTGACTATAGGAATAAACTAGCAAGGAATCTGAGAAGGGGGCTTTGTATATATATGTACAAAGCCTAATTTCACAACTAGTGGTCCCAGAGAAAAATATACTTAGTTACCACAGCATAGTAATTTTCGCAACAATAATTAAAACTATAGTAATATGGCCCAGGTAACCTCAGTGATGTAGTCTTGAAGCATGAAGGGAGTGGCTATAAGCACGTTACTCACTGCACTGTTTCCAGGGCATTTGAAGCAATCGTTTTCTACGGTTATATTTCTCGCACACAGCAGGGGGCTCTAGTAGTATTGTTAATAGAATCAGCTGCTGTGTTAGTAACGTGAACAGAATATAGAAATGACATTTATTAAACACAATATTGGAAAATCAAAATAAAATGAAAAAGGACAATGGTAGTTATCATTTGAATTGCTGAGTTTGTTCAAATGCAGTACAGTGTTTTTTTTTCTCTCTCTCTCTCTTTTTTTTTTTTTTTTTTTAAGAATTGCATTAAACCTGCTCAGGTTTGCTTCTTTGCCAGTATTATTATAAGAACATTATATAGATCTTCAAAGTAATGATGAGAGAGCCTACTGCTTCCTTCATAAATCATTTTAGCAATAAGACCATTAGAGCATAGTTATCATAAAAATAATAAACAGTCTTGCTTTTAAAGCAAATGGGATTATAGTTCATAAATAAAACACGATTATTGAAAAATTGATATGTATAAGGCACTGAAGCGAGACAATTGTGAATAAAATACAGTGTATTCTCTCATTGAGCATAAATAATATAAAAAGATAAATAATTATATAAGACAGGATAGAGCAAATATCATGAAAGAGGTAAAACTAAAGCAAGGTGCTGACACAGCTCAAGTGAGAAAAGTCATGCAAATCGTTTACTTAGGTGGGTGACTGGGGAGAATGAGGGCAACGAGTTTTGTAGGCAGGATCTACAGCTTTACCAGGCACAGCATTAGGGCAAACAGGGGGAATATCTGAGTTATAGATGCTCAATTTGACAGAAGAGTAGGGTTCACAAAGGTAGTAAGAGATGGGCTCTGTGAGTTACAATGGACTGACTTCATCAAGAACCTTTAAATGCCTTGATGAATACTTTTACTTAAAATTAGGTAGGCTTCACTGTGGCCCTTACTAAACCAGAAGAAGACTCAAAATTCTACACAGGCCAACTACGTTAGAGTCTTCAAGTGGATCCATGGATTCAAATATCCACATAATCTAATTACGTTCAATAAATATTGATGACATTATATGTGTAAGAATCTCTGCTGGAATAAACAGAAATCATTTGTATTGGACTTTATAAAACTTGACAATTTTTAAAATATTTTTGCTTTGCTACAGCATCATAGTTTTATATAATAAACCTCATGTACATTCAAGAAGTTTCCATTCTGTTTTTCCCTAAAACATATGATTGATTTCTGGTAGAGAAAGCAAAACAAATAGCCTTCTATACATAGTATTGGCTAAGTTTTGACAAGAAAATTTCATGGAATCTTTAGTCAATTTAAATTTATTATGATTACAAATATATTTTATAAAATTAATTCCACTATAAAAACATACAAAAGGAAAACAAAACAAAACAAAACAAAAAAACTAAATCGCACTGTGCTTTCAGCCAATCAAGTTCATTATCTATCACTTCAGATGAGTTTTTCAAATCAGTGTCCCCAAATACCCATGAGACAGAATGTCTTATATATTTTAATTAAAACCACACTTCCCAAGAAGATGTGTTTTTTGTTTGTTTTGTAGCTTAGGCTTACTGTAGGGTTCTTATAAATGAATTGTCTCCTCCTACCCCAAACTGGGCCTCTAGGACTTCTGCCCAGTTTCTAAGATTCTATAGTGATATAAACCTTTAATACTCCTTCCTGAGTGAGAATAGAGGTCTCCAGCGCTATTGTTAATGACTGGGGTGTCCTTTCATGCTCTGAAGCAAGTCCCATCCACTCAAGCGACTTGGCATAAACTTTTACAAACTCTTAGAAAAATATTCCCTCTAGAGACCCTATTTGGTCTTTTTTATCCAGGAACAGCATTTTGGGTTAATTTAGTAAGCCAAATACAGCTCCTAAATCTGGGAACTAATTTTGGGGCCAGTGTTGATTAAACCTCAATGTGTCCTCCATTATTAAGTACAGCATATCTATACAGTAAGAACACCCGTCTTGGTGTTCTCCATGAACACTAATGTTGGATGCTCCATGAGCAATTTAACAGGGCACATTCTCTGATAAAGACAGCTCAGTCTGGGCATTCTATAGGACTCCCATTTTAATGGCCTATAGAAAACAGCAGACGATAATCGCCAATGATACTTGGCCTTTATCATCGATATGCCAACTCTCTTCAAAGTGATATGGGTCCCAATATCTCTTTTATTAAAGGCCTTAGGTCCACATTCAGATTTAGTAGAGGTGAAAGAGTGAAGCCGTCACAAACTGGGCAGGTGGCTAAATCCGCTTCTCATCATATGAAGTCATCTTGGCAATGTGTCATTTAATTCAGAATGACAGAGTGGGCAGATGCTCAGCTATCCAACGGCCTTTGCCCTGTGTGATTCAAAGGTACTATTTCTCTCTAGATACCTAAAAAGGAAAATATAATTATAATGCCATGAACAAAGTAGTAGCTCCAACAAGGCAAAGGTGAGTCGTGGAGGTGAGTCAAGATGTGCTTCACATCTTAAATCCACATTATCCAGATGGTGTCTTTAGGCAGACAATGTGAGTAAACTGTGGTCCAATTTTCCTTTTCTGGAAAAAGGAGTTTAGGCAGCTTTGGTTTGTTGTTGTTGTTGTTGTTGTTGTTGTTGTTGTTGTTGTTTTGTTTTTTCGTTTTTGGATTTTTTTTTTATTTTTTTTTTTATTTTTAGCATCAGCCATTTGTCAGCACCAAACCTGAAAATAGTCGTTCAGAGAATTGTTCTCTTTCTCCGTGAAAGTCTTGTGAATGTTCTTCCCATTTGCCACATCTCCATCAGATTCGATTTATTACTTTATTTAACCTATCCTGGGAGAACAACCTTCATCTGGTAGTATTGCTTCCCCACAGAGCAAGGGGTGAAAACACACTGACATGATTGTTCTTTCACCTCCTCCCCTGGAAGATGTCACAGGATTTGACAAGTAAAGGATTGCACAACCGTCCTTCCACTTTTTATTGTAGTCACAAATAACTCCATTTTAACAACGTGGGAGGACATTATGATCCAGCCCCCGCTGTCATTCACGATGCACAAGCCAAATTTAATGGTACGGATTCATGTCTACTGCAGTGACATCTTTTCCAACTGGCCCACTCTAGCTGCTACCCGTAGACTATCAAGTCAGTCAAAACAAAATAAAATTTTCTTGAGAAATTTTAAAGACAATAGCGCTGCATAATTACAGCATTTTCATTAATTATTTCTATACTCCAATCCTTGAAATCTTTTCAATGCCCTCTCCCCCTCTGTCCTCCTAGGACACATTTGCATTGTCACTTTCAAGACTTTCTCCCCTTCTGAATGAAACAATCTATGTTTTTTGTTTTTTTTTTAAGATTTTATTTATTTATTTGAGAGAGAGAATGAGAGACAGAGAGCATGAGAGGGAGGAGGGTCAGAGGGAGAAGCAGACTACCTACTGAGCAGGGAGCCCGATGTGGGACTCGATCCTGGGACTCCAGGATCATGACCTGAGCCGAAGGCAGTGGCTTAACCAACTGAGCCACCCAGGAGCCCCTCAAACAATCTATGTTTTAATCACTTGCTAAAACTTCATGAGACCACTGCATTGACGGTGATAAGGAATACTATGTCCATGTAGTATGTTCCTTAGTCCATTTCTGTATGTTGGTAGTAGTGACATTCGTAGCCTGATAGGAAGAAATATATTTAAGTGGGCCAAACTTATAGATTATTCTCAGTGTTGGCAGTTTGTTCTCCTGTAGGATAAGCAAAGCCTAGAATAGAATAATTGTTAATTCCAACGTACTCATGGGTACAGCCCTAGAACATTTTTTTTTTTTAAGATTTTATTTATTTATTTGACAGAGAGAGACACAGCGAGAGAGGGAACACAAGCAGGGGGAGTGGGAGAGGGAGAAGCAGGCTTCCCGCCAAGCAGGGAGCCCGATGCAGGGCTCGATCCCAGGACGTGGTATCATGACCTGAGCTGAAGGCAGACACGCTCAATGACTGAGCCACCCGGGCACCCCAGCCCTAGAACTACCACCCGGGCACCCCAGCCCTAGAACTTTTGATACTCCCCTAGAACTATAGGATAAGCAAAGCCTAGAATAGAATAATCATTAATTTCAGTGTGCCCATGGGCACTCCCCTAGAACTCCTTTTGAACTATATTCTACTGGCGAGCTCTTCTCAGATTCACAGTACTATTGAAATTTGTTTTTATTTTATTATGCTGTTAATCACCATCATTAGTTTTTGATGTAGTGTTCCATGATTCATTGTTTGCATATAACACCCAGTGCTCCATCCAATACGTACTATTGAAATCTTATAAGTTTAATAAAAATACTAGATATATTGCTCATGCCCCCAAAATTTATATTTTATGTTTTATTGACATATAATTGACATATAGCATTATATTAGTTTTAGGTGTATAGCATAATGATTTAATATTTGTATATATTGTGAAATGATCACTACAATAAGTTTAGTTTACTCTACTTATTTTAAAATACCATTCACTGCAATAAGTTATTCTGGAATAATAGATGGACTGCCATGCTAATGATCCACAGTGGGCAAAATGATAATATTATGAGTTGTTTTTACATGAGGTTAATCATTCATATAGCTGTGTGATCTAAGTGTATTATTTTATACCAAATTTAAACTAACAATTTTTTAAACTAATAACAAGTTAGTAATAAGGCTTCTGATAGCATGCTGTACATGCTACTTGGTCTTCCCAACCACTTCTGAGCTGGCTCATATTACTCCACCCATTTTGAAAATGAGAAAATATTTTGAAAATGAGAGAGTCATCTCACTCATGGTCACTAAATTGGAAATTTGTAGAGTTGACATCTAAATGTAGGTAGCCTAGCTCATTTACCTGCTGGAATATTATAGTATGTCATTTTAGTTTTACTAATGTAGAACAAGCAAGCAGCAATTTCAGTCATAGGTGGGAGATTTTGCCAATACTCCCATTTCCATCCTTCTCACATCACCTACAGTGTTTTTTTAATACAAATATTTTTATTACTTTTATTTAAATTATTATTTATATCTCTTAACTGTGCAATTGACAAGGAAAATAATTGCAGTGTAACATACTAGTTAACAATATAGGATTTTTGATACTACCTTCTTAAGAAAAATAGTATAAGGCAAGAATAACCCAAACCACTTCTGAGATTTGGTGTACTAAATATGAAGTTTTCCTGATGACTGCTTAAGTTGCAAGATTAGAGTCATAGTGATAAACACACTAATATTTTAATAGTTTGATTGAATTATATTTCCCAATCTGATATATTTGAGATGTGCAGAGAAAAGAAAGGGAGATAAAGAGCTAGCCTTGGAATTTTCCATGCTTATTTCTTTGTTCCACTTTTAAAATGATTTAGAAACATCTGTGCAAGGATTTGTGGTCTGTGAATATACATTACGACAGATGAATAAGCATAGATTTTGTAGTTGGCATGACTGCTACTTTAATAAGCTTTCTCAGTGACAGGATTTTATAACCTTGGGTGAAGTAAAACATTGCAAGGCACTGTCTTATGCAGTGCATTAAAACCTGTAATAAGGCTCTATCATTAGGGAAGGTGATACTGACTGATGAAATACAGTAAGATCAATTTGTAGTGGCCATGAAAATTTGTCACTTAGATCTTCACATAACTGATTGATGGCCCTAGTTGTTGGCTCTGTAGATCCTCACTATGCTCTGCACACTTTCCTGAAGATGCTACCCAGGGGGAAATACATATTCTTACTGGGAATCATGGAATCAAGAGTACAAACAGTAGGACAGATTTACATGCTAGCAATAAAATTAGAAAATCATTAAGAAGAGGAAGGAGTTTCTTAAAACTTAATGTATTCTCTGTAAGTACATACTTTTCTTATATTCAAAAATTTAAAAAAAATATGGGAGACTACACATTTGTTTTTATAAAATTCAGTGATTATTAAGATGAAATAACAAAAGATCTTGTATTTGCACTGTTAAGAGTTCTAAACAAAATGAAAAAAAATGCTATTACTTATCCAAAAGTGTTTTTTTTCAAAGATTTTATTTATTTATTTGAGAGAGAGAATGAGAGAGAGAGCACATGAGAGGGGGGAGGGTCAGAGGGAGAAGCAGACTCCCCACCAAGCAGGGAGCCCAATGCGGGACTTGATCCAGGGACTCCAGGATCATGACCTGAGCCGAAGGCAGTCGCCTAACCAACTGAGCCACCCAGGCGCCCTATCCAAAAGTTTTTAAAGAGTACTAATGAATAGAGGTAAACAGAATTGTTACAAATTAACACGTTTATTTATCTGCTACAAAATAAACAATACCCAGAAATTTACATTTATAAATCAAATATGTACCTTATGATGTCAAGATGACTAAAACTGGATACGTTTCCTAGATTGATCACATATATGGGACTTGGGTCTCATAAGCATAGGTGGCAGGATCAGCGGGTCCCAGAATATTTGCCAATGAACACAACCTGCTTTGCTGTCAGCACATATATGTCACTGGAGGAGGCTTCAGGTTCCTCCCAGGGCTCCTGCCTTGAACAGGACTATAGAGATCACTGCCTCCCACAAAGTCTAGAGAATCAGTCTAGTTTTCTATGCATGTTTTCCCAGAGGTTTCCCTGAGCCCTGACAAATTATGCATCCATTCTGATAGAATTGAGCGGCAGTCAAAAGTGGAAAATATCTTTCATATATTGTTGCACTGAAGTTCTCCCATCTTTGGTCTCTTTTTTGTCCTGGACTCATATTAAAATCTCTGGTGATCAAGTGAGGAGAGAGGCCTCAATATCCCAAAATATAAGAGTATGAAAAGAAGGAAACAGGGGTGCCTGGGTGGCTCAGTTGGTTAAGCCACTGCCTTCGGCTCAGGTCATGATCCTGGAGTCCCAGGATCGAGTCCCACATCGGGCTCCCTGCTCAGGAGGGAGTCTGCTTCTCCCTCTGACTCTCCCCCTCTCATGCTCTCTCTCTATCTCATTCTCTCTCTCAAATAAATAAAGTCTTTAAAAAAAAAAAGAAAAAAGGAAACGTAATCTACGATAATTACAGATAAACTTAGTATACTAATCTTAGTTTCATTCTTTGGGACAAAACAACAACAAAACAACAAAGTTCATCTTTAGAATTTAAACACCCTAATGCCGTTAATAAATACGTTTAATTTTATTTGGTTTGTTTTGAATATGTAACCCCTTTATATATTTAAAAAATCTAATCAATTACAATGTATACATTGAAATTTCTTCACCTACTTCCGTTTCCACCCACTCTATTGTCTAATATTGTTTTACAGACAACCACTGCCTTTATTTAGTCTTAAAGTTTCTTTTTTTTTTAATTAGGATATAATCAATCATATATACATGAAATTATTTGTACATATAATTTTCTACATTTTGATTATAAAAGATAACAAAAATATTACAGAGCATATGGTGTCCTAGCTGGCATCCACTAGGGAACATGCTGCCACAGTATGATTGAGAGAGTTTAACGGAGGGAGTGTTCCAGAGATTTACTTTAGGAATTGGCTTACATGGTTATGGAGGCCAAGGAGTCTTGTTGTCTATGGTCTGCAAGCTGGAGAATCAAACCAAAGAATGTGTAATTCAGTTCGATTTGGAAGGCCTAAGAAGGGGGGTGGGGGTGTTAATTGTGTTAGCCTTGATCTCAGTTCAAGAACCAGGAGTACCAATATCTGAGGGCAGGAGAAGAGGGATGTCTCAGTTCAGGCAGAAGGGGAAAGAGAGAAGGAGAGAGAATTTGCCTTCCTTCCGCCTTTTTGTTCTATTTAGGTCTTTTATGGATCGGATGATGCCTTTCTGTATTAATGAGGATAGATCTTCACTTGGTGCACTGTTTCAAATGCTATTTCTTCCCAAAACACCCTCACAGACATACCCAGCAATAATCCTTCACCAGCTATCTGGGTATCCATTATCCCAGTCAGACTGACACATAAAATTCACCATCACACAGGTATTGACAGGGTTAAGGGGAGCCACAGGGGAGGAAAAATACCTAAAACAAGAAACACTGGCAAGTTGTTACCACTGCTCAGTCTCAGGGGCTAAGAGGAGAAAGAAGTTTCTAGAACCCAGGTGTAGGAGTCCTAGTGTTTGGTAGGAAGCCAGGCACTGGGAAACATCGGACCAGAAGAGAGGGATTCAGGATAGTATGTTTCTCTACTTACCTTTTCTCCCACTGCCCAAGTCTTCATGTACTTCCAATGAGAAAAACTCAGAGAGAAGCCAAAGGAGAAAAGACCAAACTTAGATTCTGTTCTCCTGAAAACAAACTTGTAAGATTTTATCATTGGCTAGCCTTTCATTGCATGAATTTCAGTAGCTATAGACTGGCAGAGATGATAAGTTTTGGAGACAGAAAAAACTTGGTTCAAATCTCAGCTCTCCCACTTATAAATTATGTGATTTGGGGCAGGTTATTTAATCTCTACAATATTTGACATTCTCTAATTGAAATAAGATGTATCTACCTTATGGTTGTTTTAATGAAAATGTTAGATGAAGCTCAAATATTAGTCTGGAATATGTAAGCTGCAAGAAACATCTAAATGATTATAAAAATGACTCTCTCGAGGTGCCTGGGTGGCTCAGTCATTGTCTGCCTTTGGCTTAGGTCATGATCCTGGGGTCCTGGGATTGAGCCCTGCATCGGGCTCTGGGACGGAGCCTGCTTCTCTCTCTCCCTCTCCCTGCTGCCCCCCACTGCTTGTGCTCTCTCTAATAAATAAAAATTAAAAAATGACTATATGTTGTGTATATATACATATATGTCTATATGTAAATACATATCTTCACATTATACAAAAAGTTAAGAGGTACAGTTTGCTAATTTGCTGATACGGGTTTTGCAGTTTGATCGTAGGGCCTATTTAATATCTCCGTGATTCCCTTGGCCTTTCCCCCATGGTCTTAAGGTGGCTGACACAATTCTAGCTGTCATAGCTACACTTAGTTCAGGAAAAGAATGAAGGGGAAAAGGGGTGACTACAGCAGATTCTGCTTTTATCTCATTGTCTGAATTGCATCATAAGGACTGTTCTGCTATCTAGGAGTGCTCAGATAAAGCAGTCTTCCAGCTGATTTGGGGTCTATAGTAGGGGCAGAGAAGGTAGTAGAAAGTCACAAATGGAGGTTGGCTGAGCAAAATTGGAGTGTATATTTCAATATAAAATTTATTAGCTCACCGTATAATATATACCTGGGCATGGTATTTGCCAGCTAAATCTATTATCATTATTATCTTGCATGAATACTTCATAATTAATTTTAGTAACACTCTCTTTTTGACATTTGGTCTTTTTAATTCTAAAAATACCTCACAGATAAAAAAATGTACATTGTATATGTTTATGTTTAATTCACTAGAACAAATTCTTACAAATAAAAAGTAATACAATCTGGGATATATATATATAGATATCTAGATATCTATATCTCTATATAGAGGGATATATAGCCATACAGATAGATATCTATCTATCTATATATATATACAGGTATTGACAGGCATAAGGGGAACCACAGGGAAGGAAAAAATATCTAAAACATATATATGTATATGTTTTATGTATATCTATATATGTACATCTATATATGTTTATATATGTTTATATGTAGGAACATATGTTCCTACAGATGTAGGAGCCATAGCATTTGGTAAGAACCCAGGCACTGGGAAACATGAGCCCAGAAGAGAAGGAATCAAGAATATATATTTTTCTGAGATTAAGAATTCCTCATATCAGTGAGGTCATATGATACATGTCTTTCTCTGATTGAATTATTTCGCTCAGCATAACACCCTCCAGTTCCATCCACGTCACTGCAAATGGCAAGATCTCATTCCTTTTGATGGCTGCATAAAACTCCATTGTATATATATACCACATCTTCTTTATCCATTCATCTGGTGGGGGTGGGAGGGATGGGGTGGCTAGGTGATAGACATTGGGGAGGGTATGTGTTATGGTGAGTGCTGTGAATTGTGCAAGACTGTTGAATCACAGATCTGTACCTCTGAAACAAATAATGCAATATATGTTAAAAAAAGAAGAGGAAGATAACAGGAGGGGAAGAATGAAGGGGGGAAATCGGAGGGGGAGACAAACCATGAGAGACGATGGACTCTGAAAAACAGACTAAGGGTTCTAGAGGGGAGGGGGGTGGGAGGATGGGTTAGCCTGGTGATGGATATTAAAGAGGGCACGTATTGCATAGAGCACTGGGTGTTATACACAAACAATGAATCATGGAACGCTACATCAAAAACTAATGATGTAATGTATGGTGATTAACATCACAATAGAAATTTTAAAAAAGAATATATATTTTTACTTTGTACCTACTGCTGAATTTACATACATAAATATTTACCTCCTGGAAATATCATCAATAATATATATATATATATCAATAAATATATTATTTCATCTCATTAAGGAAATCTTTGCACTCTGATTTCGTTTTATTCCAACTTCTTCTATTTATTTCTTCAGATATTTTTTGTTTTATTCTAAGTTATTTGAACTTCTATTTTAATTCTATGCAAGTCTGCCTACTTCACCCAGTTGCTGTGAATAAGTGCATGTATTTGATGTAAGACTAAAACATCTTGAACAGAGGCTTACAGTAATCCAAACATATGTAATAATTCCTCACCTCTTTCTACCCGTCTCTGAGGACAAGGAAAACTTAAAGAGGTTCTATCTAATGTTATAAGTATATGAAAAGTCATCCTGATTGGATTAATGTTAAGAAATTAATGCCTCTGTCACCCCAAATGAAAGACAGGAAAACTTAATTTTTAATTAGATTCAAAAGAAGTTCCAGTTTGAAGCAAAAATTTTCTATTGGTGAACCCAAGTTCCTCCTGAGAATAACTTCATCTTTGGATAAGAAAAAGTTTGAGTTTGTTTCCGTGTCTCAGCATTGGCTAAGGGAACTATTTTTACATATCTGATTCTTTTGGTCAGGGATTGGTGTCTAAGTTCTGAGAGACTACTTTTCCACTTTTTTTGTGGCTCTGGAATGTATACAAAATTGTAATATATTACAGCATATTTTGGAAATAATTTGGGGGATGTGGAAGCATCTATAACATATTTGGTAAAATTTACTTTTTTGCATTACCTATGATGGAAACAAAAATAAAATACAGTATTAACAGATATACTAAATATTGAATATTAATAGGATTTGAATTATTAATAGTTTTAAAAAAGCTTGCTTCCACTCACATACATTTTTTATATCAGCTTTTATGCTGTAAATGGCTACATGTAATTTTTGACAGTGAATTTTAATAACGGCTTTTTCAAATTTTAGATATAGACACAACTATATCATTTTTACATAATAAATTAAAAACGTCAGGGCGCCTGGGTGGCTCAGTTGGTTAAGCGACTGCCTTCGGCTCAGGTCATGATCCTGGAGTCCCGGGATCGAGTCCCGCATCGGGCTCCCTGCTCGGCAGGGAGTCTGCTTCGTCCTCTGACCCTATCCCCTCTCATGTGTCTCATCTCTCTCTCATTCTCTCTCTCAAATAAATAAATAAAATCTTTAAAAAAAAAAAGTCTGTTCTTTAACCATCTTTTCAAAATTTACAACAGATGAAATTAAAAGATTTAATACCTTCATTTTCTTTCCATGAACAATCATAGTATTTTAATTTACTTGAACTTCTAAATGAATTTGAATCCATTCAATGCATTCATTAAATTCATTTGCATGTATTAATATCAAAAATTTCAAAATAATTAGAAGCCTCAATTTTCAGCACACCTGTCTTGGCAGAGTAGTAACACTGGAAGTTTGTTTGAATAAAATTAAAAGTTACTTCAGCTATAAAAAGACAGGACTGCTGCCTGAAACTGAACAAGGGAGGAGACCGCACCAGTGACCACATTTCTTGGACAATGTGTCATTCTCTCTGGCTCCTGGAACATAAACCCATCTGTTAACTCCAGGGGTCATTTGTCTAAAATATTCTTGAAATAAATGTTCTTGGGGTGGAAGTGTCTTTGGCTATAGTCAGTATATATTGACAAAGCCCTGAGTGCCAAATCTAGCTCACACACTTTCTAATTTCTGGGCTAATGAGACACAGTGTCAGACCATATTCTTTTTTTTTTTTTTTTTTAATATTTTATTTATTTATTTGACAGAGAGAGACACAGTGAGAGAGGGAACACAAGCAGGGGGAGTGCGAGAGGGAGAAGCAGGCTTCCCGTGGAGCAGGGAGCCCGATGTGGGACTCGATCCCAGGACCCTGAGATCATGACCTGAGCCGAAGGCAAACGCTTAACGGCTGAGCCACCCAGGCGCCCCTGTCAGACCATATTCTGGTGGCGCCAAGATCAAGGATCCTCCACAAGGTTGCGTGTACCAGAAAGCAACATACCTAGAGAATACCTGTTACCCAAGAGCCTGCCAGGCTTTCTGAGATAGCTTGGATTTATAGTCTATGTAAAATATGTCATGTCAGTAAAAATGATGGGTAGTTTTTTACTGAATAATTGTTGTTATTTTGAAGAGACAAAATAGCATTTTTAAAAGTATACTTCTTGCTTGGAATGGTTATGTTATATTTTTATGGAAGTTTATTTAATATCCCCACAAATTACTATAAATTGGGTACTTTTATTAGCTCCATTTTACAAAGTGTGAAACTGAGGCACAGAAAACTTAAGGAACTTGCCCAAGACACCAGACTATGGCTCATGGAGTCTTAATTCTACTTCCTCTCTATTTTAACCAAAAAGCAAAGGGAGAAAACCTGTTTAAGGAGAGCTGAAGGAATCCAGATTCTTCACACTGACAGTTAGGAGGGCAAATATATACCACACATTTCTGGCTCTAATCACAGCCCAATCCCACCCTGAGTTTCATAAGCAGTATACCCAGCAGTAAATACTCACAGTTGGCCTCATTTCCCTTAAAAATACTTATCATCATTCTCTCACCTTGCCTTGCCATTAAGACTAAGATTCCCAAATCTTTGTCCTCCTAGAGCCAAACCAGGTTGCTCCTTTCCCAATGTCAACTGGCAGTCCAATTATGGCACTTTTTATCTAATTATGTCTGTAAGCCTTGATCAACCTCTTTGAGTACTTACACATGCGTCATCCACAAAGAGTCTTATTGAATAGAGACTGAATGAATCATTAGCAAGGAGCTCTTTACCTCTCATGTCCTACATAACAAAGAGGCACAGGCCTACAGCTGATTATCTGTGGCCATATGTTAATAACTTACTGCATGATCCATCTGGAGTTTCTTCTCCATTCTTCATTATTACTGGGAGTTTAGTGATTTAGTTCAAAAAGTTTTAGAGTTGACAAGTTAAGTAAATGATATATTAAATGAAACTTTCTTATAGCTCAAATGATCTGCTAAATGTGCAAACACACAATGTTTCCTCGACTAGGTATTAATCCTACTTAATCTATCAAAATTACATGTTTAGCATTCTGTTCTGATTTACTGTCTCTTTTCTAACAAGGAGATTAAAGATTTTTCTTATGCTATCTATTGAATAATGTCATAGTTATAAATGGGAAGAACATCCCTGCCTTCTGGATTCTTATTTCACTTGCAAGATAACATCAGAAAGATAAAAATATATTGATTATATAAGAAACTTCTCTTGAAAATGTAAGCAGATTACATGAGTGGATGTAACTATTCCTTAATTTCAAATCTCAAAATTAAAAAAAAAGAAGACTCCTCACTAATGAGATGTTTATATAACAATGTCAGGAATGAAAAAAAATTTAAATTTAAATTTCAGAGATATATTGTAAAAGTAATAAAATTATGAGATATTACCAAATATCCAATTACCTAATACATATTTATTGCTTAAATATCAGTTTCTTGAGTACACTATAGAAAACAGTTAAAAATCAAACTATTGATGAAAAAATGGGTATTCTTATCTTCATTAACATGATAGGAATCACTATGAACAGAAATCAAATTTATCATTCTAATGAGAAGTCAACAATCTAGAAAATACACACTGAGTGGATACATTGTGTGAAAGTCAAGTAAGTTTTTTTTTTTTTTCTTTAATTGTGGTAAGAACACATAACATGAAATCTGGCCTCTAACAACTTTTCAGGGCACAATACAGTATTGTTAACTATAGGCATAAGGTCGTACAGCAGATCCCTAGAACTTACTCATCTTACACAACTGAAATATTATACCCTTTGAAGGGCAATTCCCCATTTCCCCCTCACATTGGCCCCTGGCAACCACCATTCTTGTCTCTGCTTCTATGAGTTTGACTCTCTTAAATTCCTCGAAAAAGTGGAATCATGTACTACTATTTGTCCTGTGACTTTTTTTATTTAGCTTAATGCCTTCCAGGTTCATCCAAGTTGTCACACATACAACAGGATTTCCTTTGCTTTTTTTTTTAAGTCTGAAAAATATTCCATTGTATATATTTTTAATGATTTTATTTATTTATTTGTCAGAGAGAGAGAATGAGCACAAGCAGGGGGAGTGGCAGGCAGAAGGAGAAGCAGGCTCCCTGCTGAGCAAGGAGCCCGATGGGGAACTTGATCCCAGGACCCTAAGAACTTGATCTCGGGACCCTGAGCTGAAGGCAGACGCTTACCCAGTTGAGCCACCCACGCGTCCCTCCATTGTGTATTTTAAAGGAGGCTTACAAAATCGAGATATAATGGAATATAGAAGCACTGATATAGAAATATTTCCTATTTTGTTTTTATCGTTAGTATTTTGTTTTGGATGCAGTTGGATACATTTGACAGATCTTCAAATAAATGAATTAGAAATCTGGTGTCCTCACTAAGCGGAATTAAGAGCCCTCTTGTGGCCATGGTCATGTATTCACCTTATATCAGTCAACACTTCTGTGTGAATGTGTGTTTTTTCTCCAGCCACTTTCAGCTGAATGGGTTCTAGCAAAAGAGTTGGATTTAATCAAGGTTAAGGGTTTTCCAAGAAAGAGTAAAAAACAAGTAAGGGGCACAAGAGGTGACAGAATATTAGAGAGAGCTCCTATGGTTTCCATGATATTTGATCTCAAAAGAATAGAAGTCAATACATAAGGGAAAGATTATAAATAGGAGTCGAAAGCCAGAGAGGAGAAAGATTGCAACCTGCTCACAAATCAAATGTGAAGTCTTCCCTGGACAACCAATAGGAAATTGAAATCCATTCCCAGAAAACTTTATTCTGCCGTCTGATTTATTTTTCTCCATAGCATTTACCAGTTTAATATAGTAAATCATACCTATTTTTCATTAACGCTATATCCATCCCCTCATTCTTGAGAGATAAACGTGAGATTTGCATCCCCCAGCAAAGTTTTATCCATGAGTTCCATGAATATAAACTGTATTCTAGTCACTGTACCAGTCATAATATTAGCCGATAGAAGCGATGGTTACATTGTTTTCTAAAACTTAAGGATAAGCAACAAGCAGAGAAGCTATGATTACAATGGTTTAGTGTATTAAGCTGAGAATAGAACGTGAATTCATTCTCCTTCCTAACCCCTGAGAGGCAGGCCTTTCTTTAGAGTTATGGCAAAGGGTGAGGCTCAAAGCACAAAAGGGGCAATTGAGACCACTGTAAAGACTTGGGAGATGGTGAAATTCTTTTGGAAATCGGGAAATGGACGTTTTTGTCACTGGAGATATTTCCTAATTATATTTACAAATAATGCATGTACCCTCTTTGTTCTTGTGTTTCTTTCGAAGCTCCTTCCAGGGGAGAAAAATCCCTGAGTAAGAACAGCAAAATAACCGATATAATTATTTTTCTGAGCGTTTATTCTTTTTTTTTTAAGATTTTATTTATTTATTTATTTATTTATTTATTTATTTATTTATTTATTTGTTTGTTTATAGGACAGAGAAAGACACAGCGAGAGAGGGAACACAAGCAGGGGAGTGGGAGAGGGAGAAGCAGGCTTCCCGTGGAGCAAGGAGCCCAATGCGGGGCTAGATCCCAGGACCCTGGGATCATGACCTGAGCCGAAGGCAGATGCTTAACGACTGAGCCACCCAGGCACCCGTGAGCGTTTATTCTTAAATTTATTATCTTGCCCTGATGTTCATTTAGTTGGAATCAAATTATTACCTCATAAAACAGGACAATGATACTATTACTGCTCCTATTTGATAGAGTCTGCAGACATATTCTATGTTATCAGACTCTGAATTTCAGTCTTTGTAAAGTCAGGAACACATATTTTTAAATTGAGGGGTGGAACAGAAGAACAAATGCTAATACAAGACAATGCTTTCACATCACCTTGACTTCGTTATATTTGGGAAAATAAACAGCTCAAACTTGGATTGCTATGATTAGCTCTGGATGTTCAAAAGAGTGCAAATATAATTCAATAACCAGATTCACATGACACTATCGAAATAGTTACAGGAGGGGCGCCTGTAATGGATTTAATCCAGCAAATCTGGATTAAAATTCATTAAATTCATGACACACAGGGAGTTTCCTGAAGTATATTTCCTATTTCTGGAGTTTCAACATGACTATATATTCAACAACGCAGATATGTAACCATTAAGTTCCTAGAATTTTTGCATCATATTGTAGATGTATTGGCAAAGAAATTTAATGAAATATGCATAGCCACACTCAAATTATCTTAAGCACAATCAAATGTTATCTTCAAACCTTTCTCATAAGTGTTTTATGTACATATGCAAATAGTGTAGAAAACAATTTTAATATGTAAATTATTTACTGGAATTAAAATCATTTGGGTATTTAAAGAGTATATATTAGCAGCTCCTATGGATTTATTGTGATTTACAGTGGAAGCTTGCAGACAGCATACGAAAGATGTTTTTATGTGTTATTTTTTTCCGCCACATTTCAATTTAAGAACGTCAATAATGTTTGCATAATTTTGTACTGTTTCTTCATGTATCTGATTGTTAAAGAAGGCCATGCTCTTATCACCAACTAGCCTAGATGATATACTTAAGACAGAGAATAACATAAATGCCTGCCTTAGTCATCTTGGGTTGCCATAACAAAATATCACAGTCTGGGTGGCTTAATCAACAGAAATGTATTTTCTCACAATTCTTGAAGGTGAAAATCTGAGATCAGGGTGCCAAGATGGTCCGTTTCTGTTGAGAGCTCTCTTCCTGGTGTGCAGATGATTGCCTTTTCGCTGTGTCCTCACATGGCCTTTCCTTGGAGAGACTAAGCTCTCTGGTATCTCTTCTTATAAGGACACTGATCTTACCAGATCAGGCTCCTTCTTGCGGTCTAATTAAATCTTTATTGCTTCCATAGAAATCCCACCATAAATAAAGCCACACTGGCAATTAGGGCTTCAACATACGAATTTGTGGGGAGTAGGGGGACACAAACATTCAGTCCATAACAATGCCAGAACACATCATTTTAATTATGATATTAAGTGCACAAGAAAAATGTTGGAAAAACTCAGGTCATCTGTGAACTCACAGAGTGGATATACTGAGGATTTCTTTGGCAATTTCAGGGAAATTTTAACTATGATGATGGATTGTCATTATATATTATATCTAATATCTAATATGATTGACTCCATTTTCTATTTGGATTACTGCCACAGTCACCTAAAATATATTTACTACATTTAAATAGTATTGTTATATAATCATCTTCTAGCATTAAAAGTAATCAAAATCATATTTATCTTTGTATAATTATAATTAACTCCAAAATTAAAACATCTTTTTACATAAAAATTTAAAATGATGTCAAAGCTTTCTGACTTGCACATATGTCTATAATTTATATTTGCTTGCCTTTGTTTTATTACTGAACAGTGTTAGTAAGGTATTTAATACCAATCTTCTGTGTTTCTGTGCAGTTGCTTTCAAATCACAATGCTTTTCAAACTACTAGTCTCTTTCTGCCCCTGACTTCTGTCTGGAGACAATTAATGTCTTTCTGTCTGTCTCCATTTCCTTCTTCATCCTTCTTCATCCTTCATCCTTCTTCATCCCAGTCTCAATACTATTTTCTAGGAATTTGGCGACTACCTGTGAATTTTCTAGTAGATGTTTTTGGTGGTTTTACTTTCATATATTTCTGCTTGCTAAAAATGTGCACATTAAACATATTGGATGGTTAAGATATAGATACTCTGCAGTCATGATGGAAAAATATTTTAAAAAGAAATCCCTGTGTAGGAAAGAAGGACTCCCTGTCTGAGGGATTATTCATGAATGGATAGCTCAAGAAGTAGGTGAAGATGATTAACATAGATCTATAGAAGTGTCAGTCATTCATTTCTTTCAATATCCACCGTTTTTCAATGGACTATGGGGAAAAACTGACCCCCCCCCACAAAAAGAAAAGAACAGGAACTTGTGGATTTAAGTAAATTTAATTAAAAATAAAATACTGTAATTTTCATTTTGGATAGATGGATAAACACTGTTCATAGGAGGCATAGGAAGTAAGATAGTTCTTACCATCTGAAAGAAGACAAATTGGCTATAGAAAAGTTAAACCGGGCGCCTGGGTGGCTCAGTTGGTTAAGCGACTGCCTTCGGCTCAGGTCATGATCCTGGAGTCCCGGGATCGAGTCCCGCATCGGGCTCCCTGCTCGGCAGGGAGCCTGCTTCTCCCTCTGACCCTCCCCCCTCTCATGTGCTCTCTCTCTCTCTCATTCTCTCTGTCTCAAATAAATAAATAAATAAAATCTTTAAAAAAAAAAGAAAAAGAAAAGTTAAACCATTTGTTCAGTAAAATCATAAGAGAGATTACCTGAAGGGATGGTAATTTTTTTATTTTTTTAGCAAAATCTAGTTGTTTTCTGTGTCTATTGCTGTTTTCAATAAAAACTTTACTGTGAAAATAAGTGATTTTTAAAGTAATTTTGCATTTTATTTCTTGTTGAACTTTCCATTCTCAGTTTTGCCTTGACTGCTTCCTTTATTAACAAAAAATATAATATATGCCAGAAAGTTTGACAAATACATAAAAAATAGAAATGAAATATATTAAGAAATACACAAAAGTTCTGTCTTCATGCAAGAAATAGTAAACTGCAGAGAATAGAAAGATTTTAATGTAGAGATAGAAATGAAAACATTTTAAATGAAAAATAATGCCAGAGATCACCCAAAATATATTAATCATCATGTTTGTTGCAAACAGAAGATCCAACTAATTTAATCAGGAAAATATTCATTGGAAGAATATATTTAAAGAAAATCCACTGTCTCTAAGAAAATGACAGAAAACAGGATCGACAATGGCAAGAAGGAAGGGAGAGGACCTGAAACAGACGCCAATAAGCTTCTGAGCAGATGGTGAGACCATCGCCCTGGTCCCCTTCCCTCCGGGTGCCATGTATCTTCTACTCTCTCACCCTCAATTCTGCCCATTGTCTATATGCCCCTGCTTCATTCTAACAGGACAGAAAATAATAATTTCCAGTCTTAGGCTACCCTTTTTCAGGTTCACGGATGCAGAGAAAGATTTTTTTTCTAATATTGGGTAGCAAAAAATAAAAGAAATAAATGTTTTCTTCAGTATGTAAATATAATTAGTATTACAAAAAATATGATACTATGCAGGGTTTATCTTGACTAATATATATATATATTTTTAAGAACATAGAAGAAAAAGAAGGGTATGTTAAAAAGTGACATAGACATGCAAAGTTGGATTCAGAGGGTTAAATCCAAATCAGATATGGATGATTTTGGAAGTTGAAATTTTAAAAAGAGCAAAAGAAACAATAATTAAACAAACAGTGAAATAATTTCTCAATTGTACAAAGACTTGACTCAGTTATATTTAAAAATAATCACTTTATTTGAAAAAAATATCAAATATAAAATAGGGAAAAAAATGGTTTTCCTCAAGAGAACAAGAAGTAGTTTGATGTTATCCTTTACTACAAATTTATTGCCTCACCCAAAAAATAAACGAAACACAGTTTTAAGAGGTAGCATAAGTTATTTAATAATTCCAATAAAACTGTTGCCTAACAAAAACTAATGATGTAATGTATGGTGATTAACATAACAATAAATTTTTTTAAAAAACTGTTGCCTAAAATAAAATATTTTCAGATATAAAAATTAAGAAAAGTTTAATATGTCCTTCCTCTGAAAACTGTTTTGAAAATGAATTATAACACTAATTAACAGAATTTTAAAGGAAAAAAAAAAAAGGATGAGAACTTAACCTTTAAACATTTAAATATAAAATGTAAATTATAAATGATCCCTGTAATTGTGGTCATAACACTGAATGAAAACCAAGATTCTTTAGAAGTAATTGTTATATCTTAAAGTAATTTAATCAGATTATAGACCCATTCATTATAAAAATCACTTGATTTAGAGTAATTAAATATAAGGTGTATTTATTTTCTTAGCAAAGGTTTGGGACAAGCAAGGAGTTTAGTTCTTAACTTAATCATGTATGCCTCATGTTTTTTGTTACAAAACTACCACTAGCAACATGAATTACATGTTTTTTCTCTACCAAATTAGTCTAGAAGTTTAGAATAAGTGATAGTACATATAGAAAAATTGATAAAACAAAAAAATAGTCATTAAAATAATATTTAAATATGTTACAAAAAATAATTAAAAAATAGACTAAAACTCAAGGTAAAATTCTCTTGTGTCAATATGGGAAAAACGAACAGAAATGTTATCATATATTATTATTGAATAATAGAATTAGACTTTTATTAATTTTATGTGTCCTAAATCTTAAGACTTTCTACTCTGACCTTGTATGTATGTTTTAATCAGAAGAACATGAGGCGCAGCATAGGACTCCCTGCTCAGTGGGGAGTCTGCTTCTCCCTCTCCCTCTGTCACTCCCCTTGCTTGTGCACTCTCTCTCTCAAAAGAATGGATAAAATCTTAAAGAAAGAAAAACAATTAGGAAAAGTATTAAATTAATATAAAGTTTATGAAGGTATAAAATTAAATAATAAAGGTATGTATTTACATTGCAAATTTTGATATCATTAATTTATAAGAAAATAAATCCAGATCAATCTTGGGTCATTCTTTACTTCATATATATATTTTTTTTTTTTTTAAAGATTTTATTTATTTATTTGAGAGAGAGAGAATGAGAGACAGAGAGCACGAGAGGGAGGAGGGTCAGAGGGAGAAGCAGACTCCCTGCCGAGCAGGGAGCCCGATGTGGAACTCGATCCCGGGACTCCAGGATCATGACCTGAGCTGAAGGCAGTCGCTTAACCAACTGAGCCACCCAGGCGCCCCATATATATATATTTAAAGATTTTATTTATTATTTGACAGAGAGAGACATAGTGAGAGAGGGAACACAAGCAGGGGGAGTTGGAGAGGGAGAAGCAGGCTTCCCCACGGTGCAGGGAGCCGGATGTGGGGCTCGATCCCAGGACACTGGGATCATGACCTGAGCCGAAGGCAGATGCTTAACCACTGAGCCACCCAGTTGCCCCTACTTCATATATTTTTACTTAGGGATGAATATCATAAAACATATGATATAAAATTTAAAATATAAAAAAATTAGAGATCATATCAACAAAAAAGGAAATCGACATTTTGGAAAGTAATTAATATAATTTGTGATTTGGGTTATTTATTTTTGCCACTTAGGCATTTTTCATAAGAACGTTTTATGTTTATTATTCAGATTATTAATCAAATCAAGTTCTTATAAGTATTATTTATATTTGTATTCACCAAACTCTATCAAATGTCTGGACAAGGACTATGCAGTAGAACTTTCTACAGCGATGGAAACAGCCTATATCTGTATGGCCCAATATAGTAACCACCAGTCCTTTGCAGCTTCTGAGCACTTGAAATGTGGCTGGAGTGACTGAGGAACTATATTGTTACTTTTCTTTCACTTTAATTCATTTAAATTTAAATTTAAATTATAATAATTACATGTGGGTAATGGCTACTGTTTTGTGCAGTACAAGTCCAGACAATGGTCTTCATGAAAATCATGTTAAAATGTTCCATGTATGATTTTCATATATAACATCATAATTAACAGCCAATAATGTTTTTTTAAATGCCAATAAGTTAGGTTCTAAAAGTCTTGCTTTATCATCACATTTCCTGAATTAATTCAGGTACATACTAGTCTTCAAAATCAGTTTTCTTAGCTATAAAATGATCAACTGAATATAACTATTCACTAAGGCAATATCTCTAAAAATCTATAATTATATGATAGATCAGTAAATATTTATGTAATAATGAAAACATTTATAGTTCTCAAATCCACAAATGGGTATAATGATCTGGACATTGTACCCATAACATTGGCCAATTACTCATTTCATAAACAGAGAAAATAATGAGTTACTCATAGATAGTAGATATTGATCTAACATAATTCCTGGGACATAGTAAAATGTTAGTGATTTTGGGGTGCTGGGTGGCTCAGTCAGTTAAACATCTGCCTTCAGCTCAGGTCATGAGCTCAGGGTTCTGGGATCAAGCCCTGCATCGGGCACCCTTCTCAGCGGGGAGTCTGCTTCTCCTTCTCCCTCTGCCTGCTGCTCCCCCCGCTTGTGCTCTCTCTCTCTTTCTCAAGTAAATAAATAAACAAAAATTTTTAAAAAACAGTTTATCTTTGTCTTGGCGATACAGGTGGTAATATGATCACCCGTGATTGTTTAGAAGACAGAACATGTGCTTATAGAACTTGTAGATCTATAAAAGTGATTGGAAACACTAAAATTATTGGTGCTTGTTGATGCTTCTGGCAGATACTAGGAAGTGACTGATTTGGGCAAAAATCAGTTAATTTGCAAGTAGAAATGGAAGGGATTTCAGATCTGCCGTAGGAAAATTTCTATGCATATGGCCTACAATTTAAATTGATTGAAATTTTGGTAATGTTGGTCCTCAGAGTTGGAAAAGCCAAAGGCTTCTGAAGGCCAAGCAGCAGGAGATAGGATTGTTACTCAGTCTTTTTCAAGAGCTTCTACTTAAATGCCAGACAGTGGAAGCCAGCTCAGCTGCAAAGAAGAGATTAATGGCACTGCTCTCCCAGCTCACTCCAAGCCTGCTGTTTCAGCTGGCTTCTCAAGAATTGTGACCAGATGTGATCTGCAACTGTTGAAATCATGGGAAGCAAATAAACCAAAGGCCTCTGAGGGGATCTATGTCCCCAAAGATAACATAAACCTGCAATCACTAGGTTTAAAAAGGCTGTTCAGGTTATAGACATCAATGCCCACTTTAAATGGGGCCAAAGAGAATAATGAACTGGAAAGATCCTTCTACAGGGGAAAGCCAGGGTCCATGGAGGATAATGAAAAAGAGGATTCCTAAAGAATAGAACTAAAGTTGCCAGATGGGTAATCATGAAAATTTCTCCATGCAGAGCAGGAAATTTCCACAGTTTCTGCCAACAGAGGTTGAAAACTTCTCTAAATTATTGACTAAATATGCTTTCCACTCTGCTCCCCTCTCACATTTTTTTCCAGTGTTTTGCTCCTCCTTCACCAATTTATATCTGATAGAGTGGCTAATTTGTCTTTTAATGTATCAATCTCCAGGAAATGAAGAGCTATATCTTGATTGGTTACAAAGTACAGCTACTCACCAAGAACTTGGATGATGAGCTACATTCAGTAACTAGAAAGTTCTTTAGAAAGTCATTGACACAGACACATATAGAAACTTGAGTATACTGAAGCATTTTTTTTTTTTTAAGTAATAGAATCCCCAAGTCACAATCACTAATGAGCACATGGCCACACAGGACTGCTCCAATCCTAATCTCCTTTGTATCTAGTAACTGTACAGCAATATTCTGGTCACTAGGATACAGAAAAGAGATATGCAATTTCTGTGGGTCCTATCCATCAGAGAAAGCTGCTTGCCCTCTATTTTCTCTTCCTTCCTCTAGCAAACTGCAACAGTGACACATTATGAATGATTCAGTTTTGACCATGTAAATGAATAAAACACCTTTAAGGCATGACAGAACAACAAAATTGAAGAAACCTGAATTCCAGGACAACCTCATTTAATAGAGCTAGCTATTCACTCTGGTCTGTCCATATGTCTGCCAGTTTCATTCTTAGACTTTTTTAAATATGTATTCTCTCTCTCTCTCTTTTTTTTTTTTACCAATAACTGTTAGTTTGGAAAATTCTAACATGATTTTCTTGTCTTAATCATGACCATACCATTTCAACAACATACATGACAAATTCTTTCCTTATTTTGAAGTGCAAGAAATTTATAAAGTTATGCTTAGGGGTTAATTATTCTGTATTAGGTTTTTCTACAATGTTGTATGGCATTTCAATCAACAGCTTCAAAGGTTTTTTGTGTTTTTTTTTTTTCCCCTTGAATTTCTAAGTGTATTACTAATCTAGTACATAAGTATGTGCTCACTAACCAAGATTCTAATATTCTTATAAATGTGTTGTTTTTTCATGGTATTGGTTTTCTGTTGCTTACAGATAAATTTACATGAAGTTCCTGGGTTAAAACAACAGAGAAGTATTACCTTATAGATAATAAATTGGGTCAGAAGTACACCATGGGTCACGCTGCGCTAAAATCATGGGGTTGGCAAGGCTGCAGTACTTTCTGGATCTCTAGAGAACAATCCATTACCTCACCTTTTACAGATTCTAGAAGATCCCTGAATCTTAACTAACTCGGGACCTCTTCTTCCATCTTCAAAGCCAGCAATTCTCATATTTCTGATCTTCCCTCTGTCCTCACATTTCCAGCCACAACCTGGAAAAACCCCCTGCATTTAAAGATTCTAGATTAAATTAGGCCTAATTGGTAACTAAGGTGATTTCTCCATCACAGGATCCATCTTTAATCTCATCTACAAAGTCCCTTTGCCATGTAACATATATATTCACAAGTTCTGAGGATCACAACACGGGTAACTTTACAGGGCTAACATACAGGGTTTATTATTTCCTATTATTTGTTTCAAACATTTAAGGAGGAAATAAAAACAATTCTCCCCAAACTCTTTCTGGAAATAGCTGAAACATGAACACCTTCTAACTAATTTTATTCTTCCAGAACCTGAATACCAAAAGCAGACAAAAATATTGCAGAAGCAAATTACAGCAATCCAGTATTCCTCAAACACAGATGCAAAGATCCTTGGGCTACTTATATTCCTTTGTATTATCTAATAGTGTCTCCTAAAAGAAGGCCTGAACCAGGTTTGGGATTTTTATGTCTTCATATTTAGCATGTAAAAACATTACTGGGAATTTTATTCAGGTAGTATGGACAGTCTTTAGGACCTGTACAATTTGTGTGTGTGTGTACATTGTTTTTCTCTATTGAGTGTACAAAAATATTTGGGTCCTGTGATCATCAGCTTACAAAACCTTCACTTTCTATTGTACTTTATAAAGATCACTGGGTATTTAAAATAATTTGTGTTTCTTTGTCATAGTTTTATAGTTAGGATTCCTTTTTTTTCTTTTTCTTTCTATTGTAGCTTTTCTTCCTTATTCTTTTCTAAGTATCATTACTTTCATCTTCAATTTGCTTCTCCTAAACCAACAGAGACATGAAGACACACCAAAATTAAACCCTAAACACGATCTTTACTCCTTAATTAGAAGGAAATATTCTATTCCCTCTCTGACCTCTTCATGTACACATGAAAACCTTTCTTGCTAAATTTGCTTATCATTTTTTTATCCTGTCAGAGCCATTTTTTTCTGCCTATACTCAGATTTGCTTATTAAATTCAAGAAATCAGTCTGACTGAAATAGATACTTTTTGGAGAGTGGGAGGGGAAAATCATGTTTTTTATTTCATTATATGTTAATCGCCATACATTACATTATTAGTTTTTGATGTAGTGTTCCATGATTCATTGTTTGCGTATAACACCCCATGCTCCATTCAATACGTGCTCTCTTTAATACTCATTACCAGGCTAACCCACCCCCCCTCCCCTCTAGAACCCTGTTTGTTTCTGAGTCCATAGTCTCTCATGGTTCATCTCCCCCTCCAGTTTTCCCCCCTTCATTTTTCTCTTCCTACTATCTTCTTCTTCTTTTTTTTTTATTTTTTAACATATAATGTATTATTTGTTTCAGAGGTACAGAATGAAAGAGGAGAGATCACAACCAACACCAAAGAAATACAAACAATTATAAGAACATATTATGAGCAACTATATGCCAGCAAATTAGATCATCTGGAAGAAATGAACCAGGAAGAAAGAGAAATAGAAAATAGAAATAGAAAACCTGAACAGACCTATAACCACTAAGGAAATTGAAACAGTAATCAAAATCTCCCAAAAAACAAGAGCCCAGGGCCAGATGGCTTCCCAGGGGAAGTCTACCAAACATTTAAGGAAGAATTAATACCTATTCTTCTGAAACTGTTCCAAAAAATTAGAAATGGAAGGAAAACTTCCAAACTCGTTTTATGAGGCCACCATTACCTTGATCCCAAAGCCAGACAAAAACCCCATCAAAAAGGAGAATTACAGACCAATATCCCTGATGAACATGGATGCAAAAATTCTCACCAAAATCCTAGCCAATAGGATCCAACAGTACATTAAAAGGATTATTCACCTTGACCAAGGTTGGTTCAACATCCTCAAATCAATCAATGTGATACAATACATTAATAAAAGAAAATCATTTTTTTATCTTAAAGTTGTTTTACTCAATAATATATGTTCAAATAAAATGTAGTTTAAATTTAAGTCACAATTGCTGATTTGCCTGCTTCCTGGCTAGATAAAAATGTTTAAACATCTGTAACAGGTGTTACAATGATAATATGCATGTAGTTCCAAAAGAAGGAACCATTAACCACAGATGGTAGGGATATGGTCATGTGTCATTGCTATTGGGGGTATTATCAACTGTTAAAAAAAACCTCCATTAGGTGTACTGATAATGAAATTCTCAGAGAATAGCTTTAGTTTCCCAAAAGAAATTACCCACTTCCTTGAGTGTGGTCATAAGACAAAAATTCCAAGTAAATTGAAAATTAAAAAGAAGGAGAGAGTTCGGGGTGCCTGGATGGCTCAGTCTGTTAAGACTCTGACTCTTGATTTCCACTCAGGTCATGATTTTGGGGTTGTGAGATCGAGGCCTGTGTCAGGCTCCATGCTGAGTGTGGAAATTGCTTAAGATTCTCTCTCTCTCTCCCTCTTCCTCTACCCCTGCTCTATTAAAAAAAAAAAAAGAGTTTTAAACATCTGGTTGATAATCAATTGCTGAGCAATAAACAACAAGAAAAAATAATAAATCATAAAAGACCAATATAATTGCCTCTTTTATATAATTCTAAAATTAGATGTTGATTTTAGTACACTCATTAACTGTACTGTCAAATTTTCCCTTGTATTCTTTAGTTTGAATATGCATGATCACTTCCATATGGAATAAACACTATTTTAGCTGTTAAAAATAATTAATTACTATCAATGAACTATAGTTATATATGTTAGGATACGATGAAAATATCTAATAAAGAGGGCAGCAATGAATGTTATGTGACAAATTAAGATTTTTCCATAGCACTAGAAAACAATTCTGACTAATGGAGCTTAATGAGATTTGAGGCAAAATACAAATTTGTTGACAGGTGCCCCTTTTCAAGTTAAAAATTCTGATAAAAATAGCTGGTCTTGGAACATATGCCCACTGATATTGTGTGGAGGGTAGAATTTATTGGTAGAGAAAACGATGGTGGAAATGGAATTGTCAAAAAGTTATAATCATTGTATTATGATATGAAATATAAAGGATGATAAAATCCCAGAAGTTAAAAAAAACTGCAATATAAATCTTAATTACAAAAAATAACAGTATCTTTAAAAACAAAACAAAAAAAATTGCGAATGTGGACTCATTCACAACTACGCAACAATTTTGACCACAACCTACTGAATAACTCTGTATGGTTCCCATGACATTACCTTCACCTGGTTTTCCTCCTCCTTCTTCAGAAAGTTCACCTGGATAGTTTAATGTCTCATTTCCTCATCCTGAATTTGAAGAGAGGAGGTCTTTATATTTCAATTCTAGGCTCTCAAGCTATAATTCCTAAAAATGGTTTCAGTCACTTGTATTGATGCTTCTAAGTTCATATAACCAAAGAAAACTTTTCCTAAGAAGTATATTTTCATATACCTATCTAATACAATATCTACTTGAGTAGTTTAAAATCATCCCCTATACAAAGATTTTGATTGTAACTTCGACTACTTTTTTTTTGCTCAAGGGATAGAATATTTCTGTCGCCCAAGTCTGGATCTTATTTTAAAAATGATGTATGTTTTTCCCAGAAGAAGAATGACAGGAAATTATTTTCCATATGGAAACAATATGTACATTCTATGACAATACCAAGTGTTAACAAGAATTGATTTGATCTATACAAAAATAAAAAGCTGCATGAGTACATTTTCACTTGAATCTTTTATATAATGTCATCTATCTATCTATCATCTATCATCTATATCTATCTATCATCTATCTATCTATCTATCTATCTATCTATCTATCTATCTATCTATCTATCTTTAAGTAGACTCCACGCCCAGGTTGGTGCCCATTGTGAGGCTTGAACTCACAACGTGAGCTGAGATCAAGAGTCGGACTTAACCAACTGATCCATCCAGGTGTCCCTCTACTAAATTTTTCTATACAAACATGTTTACTTTTCCACTATCTATGAGCATTCTTTCCTAATTTTGTGTGTGTGTGTGTTATGTGATTTCATGTCAGACATTATGTGTAAAAGAACAGTAGAAGCTAAGGTAAACAATATTTACTCCCAGAAGTAGGCGTGTCCCTTCTTCTATCATTCTGTTCATGGTAGGACTGAGTCAATCTGGTCTGTAGTTGTGCTGGATCTGGGCTTTGATTTTTCAACCCCCATCATATACTGAAACCTTCAGATTTCTCTGTTAGTTGATTTCACTGTCATTTTTTTGAATTTGAGCTGTAGAGTACTAGAGGATTTCTCCCTACCCTCAGATTTTACACAACAGGTGTTGCATACCAGTCTATCATAAACTGCCTCATTCTACACTGTTCCTTCCACAACAGTTGACTGTCTAGTCTCGAGGTAGGACATTCTTAGCATTCCTGCCCTTTCAAATAAGTGATACCTTCTTCCTCCTATTCAGTGCAATGTTCAAAGCATGGGCAGGTTTCCAGCCCTACCCCAGTAACTGAAAGTCTCCACCTTATATCAGAGGTTTGTGGTATAGTGGCAGATGGCCTCCTCTTTCTGTTACTGAAGGATGCAGGGTAGTTTTTTCTTTGCCCCTCCTCCAGTGGAGTCCAACCTGTGCCTAGTATCTGTGCAGAGTTCATTTTCTTTTGTTTTAGTATAAATCTACATTAAACGTATCCAATACTCATCAACTGTCACTTTGCCGATGTTCCTTCAGTCAACCTTTGCTTGAATAAAACTGATCTTCGATGTTAGTGGTTTTCAAACTTTAACATGCATTAGAATAACCTGGAGGTTTTGTGACACATATTGCTAAGTACTTCCTCTAAAGTTTCGGATTCAGTAGGTTTGAGAGAGAATGTGAAAACTTGTATTTTTGTTAAGTTTCTAGGTGTTATGGATGGTTGCTGATCTGGTGATCACACACTGAAAATCAGCAAACTATATATCCAAATCCCATAGGCCTCCTGTTTTAGGAAGTAAAGGTTTATTGGAACAGGCCATGATTAGACCAATTTCCTATGGCTGCTTTCATGTTTTAACAGAAGAACTTAGTAGTGGAGACAAAGGTCATATGATCTGCAAAACCTAAAATACGTACTATCTGCCCTCTACCGAACAAAACCAGAAAACTCCAAAACTTTTGCTTTAGATGATACATCAGAATTTCAGAAAGAAATTTTCCCCGAGTTCTTGAATGTAGAAGTGATTTTTCTACTACTTAAATACTTGAAGAAAATAATTTCAGATAAAATTCTTTGACTGAGACTGCCTTTTCTGATTTCTTAATACCATTAGTGTTATTTTACATTATTTTGTTGGAACTGATTTTCTATCTTTAATAAGAAACTTGATATTTTGACCTGAAAGTTCAGGAAATTTATTTTTAATTTAAAATCTAATAAATTTTCCAGAATATATATCAGAGTTAAACATTTAGGATAAGAATCCCCTCAAACCTATCTGTTGATTCCAAGCAAACCAATCAAAATCCAACAAGATAAATTGTGTAATTTGTAGAAATTAACAGGCTGATTCTAATATCTATATAAAAGTGGATATAATTTAGAATAGCAAAAAAGGTTTTAAGAATGTGGTATTGTCAGATGAATACCCTTAAAGTACTGAATACAAAATAAAATATCTACCATTTGCATCGACATGGATGGAACTGGAGGGTATTATGCTAATTAAAATAAGTCAATAAGAGAAACACAATTATCATATGGTTTCACTCATATGTGGAACATAAGGAATAGTGCAGAGGACAATATGGGTGGGGGGGAACTGAATGGGAAGAAATCAGAGAGGGAAACAAACCACAGGAGACTCCTGACTCTGGGAAACAAACCGAGGGTTGCAGAAAGAGAGGTGCATGGGGGAATGGGGTAACTGGGTGATGGGCATTAAGGAGGGTACATGATGTGATGAGCACTGGGTGCTGTACTGAACTGATGAATAATTGAACATTATATCAAAAACCAATGATGTACTATACCTTGGCTCATTCCTCATGTTGGAGGCCAAATTACTGATTTTAAAAAGTGAAAGGACAAAGAAAGTGGAACTATTTACTCAATGAATCCTTTATTTGATTAATTCAAAGCTATTTTGTTCAAAAAATAGCATTCCTGAAAACTTTGTGTCAAAATATTTTCATTAAAATACTTCGCAATGATTTCTTTTAGAAATAGCAAAATAAAATCCGTATTATTTCAGAATGAACTATCATGTTTTCTGAGAAATGGGGGATTGATGGGAAGTCTCAGGCAAATTCTTCTTCATTCAACACTACTCTATTGAGTAACAAAAAAGGAAGAAAATAATACTATGAAATAATATCCAATTGTCTAATTTATAGCAAATCAATAAATAAAACCACTTTTGCTATTATAACCACATATAAATACTGTCTCTGATATGTGTTTGCTGTAACATCCTCAAATCAATTTAAGTTTTGAAAAAGAAAATAGAATTATCTATTAAAAATGAAAACCATGTTCATTCTTGCTTTAAAAAAAAAAAATCCAAGTGTGAAAATAAAATTGAACCATCAGTTTCACTGAAAATCTATTACAAGCCATGTGATCTCTCTTCTGGCATGTTTTCTACAGAAACGTGGAATCATTCAGTCATAATTTTAAAGTATTGAGTTTACATTTGTATCTATTTGAAAGTCATCAAGCAAAGTGCAAATTACATTTTCATTAACAAAACTACATGTAAAGTATCAGAGGACAGGGGCGCCTGGGTGGCTCAGTTGTTAAGCGTCTGCCTTCGGCTCAGGTCATGGTCCCAGGGTCCTGCATCGGTCTCCCTGCTCAGCGGGAAGCCTGCTTCTCCCTCTCCCACTCCTCCTGATTGTGTTCCCTCTCTTGCTGTGCCTCTCTCTGTCAAATAAATAAATAAAATCTTAAAAAAAATAAAATAAAAAATAAAGTATCAGAGTACAAGTAGTAATTTTATTTTAACGAACAACAGTAGAGCACTCATTATTTTATGTAGTATTTAAGAACATTCTTAAGTGTTTTGCGAGGTAATAAATTTGCTGATTGAATAGTAGTGTACAGTATTTTAATGAAATATATCAAAGCTTACAGCATTTTTTGTCTGCCTTCAGAGTAGCATAACTATTCTCTGGAATTAGGCCCTGACACCCACCCTGTCCATTGGTATCATTCACGTCAGGAACTTTCCACTGTGATATATCACCATACTGGATTTGGATACATCAATGAAAGTATTAAGTAATCACATAGTAGATATCTTTCCCTAGGATAATTAAATGATATCAATGTCTTAAACACACACAAAGAGACAAAGTGATTTGTATAACCTACATTTAAACTTTAAAATGTGTGCCAAAAATAACTTATTAATTACTTTGAATACTCGACATACCCCACCCTTGTAGCACAGTACTATTTCCTCTTGTTCTCTAGAGTCTGGTACCTCAGTATCAGAAGAGGATAAGTATATTTGTTTTCTACTGCTGTCATAGCTAAAACCCACAAAGTCAGTGACTTAAAACGACACAAATTTAGTATCTCATAGTTTTGTAGGTCAGAAGTTCTAGTTGGCTCTGCTGATTTCTCTGCTCTGGATTTCACAAAGCCAAAGTCAAGGTGTCAGCCAACTGGACTCTTCTCAGGAGACTCTGGGAAAAATTTGCTTCCAAGTTCATTCAGGTTGTTGGCAGAATTCAGGTCCTTATAATCACAGGACTGAGATTCCATTTCCTGCTGCCTGTCAGTTGGCAGATGCCCCTAGCTCCTGGAGGTTTTTCTCTGGTCCCTGCACGTGGGACTTGATATCTCAAAGCCAGCAATGAATCAGGCTCATGCTTGCAGTTTCTGACTCACCTTCTGCCACATCTCTTTTGCCAGAGAAAATTCTGTATGTTTAAGGGTTCATGTCATTAGATATCCTCACCCAGATAACCTAAGATAATCTCCCTATTTTAAGGTCCATGACTTTAATTTCATGTGAAAATTCATTTATGCCACATAATATAACATATTCACACTTTCTGGGAACTAGGGCAATGGCATCTTTGGTGGGGGGGTTTATTCTGTTTACGACAACAAACCACTTCAATATCATAAAAATAAGAAGTTCTAGAATCAGAATTTAATTGCAGGGCTATTTCAAATACACCCACATTGAATGCCTAGTTTTCCTCAGCCCTCAGGTAGTACAACAAAGCTTGCATATTTCAGATAGACACAAAGACATTCAACCACACAATCTAGTGTGATTGGAAAATTATAATTTTATTTCATATTGAAAAGAGATTTACAAAAGTTATGTTAATGAAACAAGTATTAATATATATTTTAATGTCTGCATATATTCAGATATGGTTGTATATATGAGTAGGATTTTGGAGAAAGGTGGATAGTGATGTGAAGATTTATATCATCTACAGTGTGTGTATCTGTGTGTGAGAGAGTGTATGTGTGTATGTGTGTTTATTGGATTATATCTGAGAAGAGAGTAAAGGTTTGAGGAGGTTAACCTGAGAGAGATTCTGTGAAAAATAAAAGGCAGTCTGATTAGCAAGGTAAATCCTTCTTTCCTTGCTCTTCCTTGCTCTTTTGATAAGTCACGAGGTAGTTGCATTTGTTCTTTAGAGCTCTGCTAGAGTGCACATGCTATTTATCTTTTCCTGAAGGCCAAAATGTAGTAAAGATATGGAATATGTGAAAAACACAATTACAATTTTGATCTATCCCCACTGTTAAGGAAAACACATTTGTCATGAGAACACAGGGACTGGATTACATGCAGAAAATGATTTGAGTACAAGACAAAAGCACATCTCCATATATTTCACTTATGGTAGCAGATCAGGGTTATTTTTAACACAATTCCATTATTTGTTAATTAAACCTTGAAAACATTATGCTAAGTGAAATAAGCAAGACACAGTAAGACAAATATTGCATGATTCTACTTACATGAGGTACCTAGACTGGCAAATTCATAGAGACAGACGGCAGAGCAGAGATTGCCAGGTGGTGGGGGTGGGGAATGGAGAGTTATTATTTAATAGGCACAGAGATCTGGTGGGGTTGATGAATAAGTTCTGGAAATAGTGATAATGGTTGGATAATATATTGAATGTACTTAGTGCCATTGAATTGTTCACTTAAAAATGGTTAAAATGATAACTTTTATGTTATACACATTTTACCATGATAAAAAAAATGCTTTAAAAATTACACCAACCCTTGGAAATCACACACAGACACACGCAAAACTTTCATTATTTTATGGTTCAAAGAGAAATTAAACAAGCATTTGATCCTAATAACTATAAAAAGACCACATTTGAAATGTTTACGTGCCATCAAATCTATACCTATGGGTGAATTTTCACATAAATGTTTTATAAATAAAAAACAAGGCTAATAAGGTTATATAGTTTTGGGGGAAAATAACAAAATTTAACCAAATACAGTAGAAAGAAAGAGAAATATACATGAACATAAATATATGAAATAGAGTGTGTTTGTTGGCAAACATAAAAATTGATCTGTTGAAAGGGTAATAATATAGATAATTCCTGGGGCACCTGGGAGGCTCACTTGGTTAAGTGTCTGCCTTTGGCTCAGGTCATGATCTCAGGATGCTGGGATCTAGTCCCACACTGGGCTCCCTGCTCAGCAGGGAGTCTGCTTCTCCCCTCCCTCTGCCCTTCCCCTCTGCTAATGCTCTCTCTCTCAAATAAATAAATAAAATCTTTAAAAAAATAATATAGATAATTCCTTGGTAAAACTATAGAGAAAAGGATAGAAGTTACAAATGAGTAGTAAGAGTAATAAAGAGAACAAATTTTAGTGCTTTTCTCACTAAATGTACTTGCTTTGAAGTAGAGAGTTTCCTGTTTTATTTACTGTTTATGATTGGCAAAATAATGGTCTCCCAAAATGTTCATGTCCTAAGTTGAGGAACTGTAACAAGTGTCCCTTATTTGCAAAAGGGACTTAACAAATGTGATTAAGGATCTAGAAATATAGAGAGCATCCAGGATGACCCAAATGAGTCTGGTGAATTCACATCTGCCTTTTTCAGTGAAAGATGGAAGAATAAAGGTCAGCATCAGAAAAATATTTGAAGAAGTTTTGCTTCTGGCTTTGAAAATGGAGAAAGGGCTGTCAAGACAAGGTGTGTAGGTGGCCTCTAGAAGCTGGAAAAGGTAAAGAAATAGAGGCTCCACCAGAGGTTCCAGAAGGCTCTTTGATTTTGGACCAATGAAACTCATTTTGGACTTCTAACATTCAGCACTATAAGATAAATTTGTCTTGTTTTAAACCATTACTTTTTTGATAACTTGCTATCGCAGCAATGGGTAACCAAAACACTGTTGTATTCTCAGCATGTAGAACAGTCCCAGCCACAAATCAGCCAACTAACAAGTATTTGTTGTTGTTAAACCAATGAATGGGAGCAGAAAATATTAAACATGGAGATACAGATCTCCATGTATAGTATTTACATACATATTCCCCATAAGATGGATCATAGTTATATAGGTTTCTGGTATTAACCTTTAAATTTTTTGTTCATAAATATTTTAATTATAGAAAAAATGTGATGTACTTAAATATTTATTTTTTACCATGTGAATTCTATCCTTGCACAACTCAATATAGGAGTTGCAGAATTGTCCAGTTTAATACAGAATAAAATTAAAATTAAATTAAACCTCAAATTCTTGATTGGGAGGAACTTAAATAAAGAACAGTTTTCAGTTTCAACAAGCCTGAATTAGAATCAGTTTTACATATCCTTACCCTGAAGAAGATATCATTCACTGCCATCCAATTTGGGAAAGAGCAGAGAATAACACTAATTAAAATAAGATATTATTATAAAATGGCATAATGGACAATATGGTGAACCAATAGCAGCAAGATTACATTGCTTTTCATAAAATACCCTTGACTAAGAAATTGAATGAACATTTTAATGATCAATAAAGCTTTGAATCATTGTGATGCATGTAAAAATCTGAACTGTTATTTATAAAGGATAGAAGGTTGTTTTATATCACAGAAGTGCAAGTTGTTTTAAAGAGCTAAGTAATGAAATTAGTTAATCTCATTTTGAAATCTAGAACCACAGAGGTACTGCAAATCTAAATGTGTGGCCTCTACACTAGGAATGGAAAGGTATGCAAATAAGATTTAGGGAAATAGAGAAACTTGAAACTTTGAAATGAAGTACTGTCTTTTGATATAAGGAAAAATAGTGTTTCTTTATTACTTTAGTTATTAAAATATAGAAAGGGAAATTCATTGTGCTATGTATTTGTCCTTATTGTGGAAACCTTAAATTTGCTACAGTTCTTTGCAGAGAGCTTACTGAATTGTAGATTGAAAAGTCCACATATCACAGGCTAATTGACATTTCATAACTGGTTATAACTAAAGGTTTAAATCTACTATATTAATGTTAGTGTATTAACAGCACCTCTGTCTCAACTGAGCATTGGATACTGGAATGCATATCTAAATAGAGGACAGACTCAGAACTGGAAAAACTAGGTGGCTCAGATCACAGACTTCACAGAAATATAATAGGATTGTGTTGGGTAATTTCTAAATTCCTTTTCAAGCATGACATTACCGTAACAAAAGGTCGAGAAAAAATTAATTTGTCATAGGTGGCATTTTCAGCATTATTACCTGTTTCACAAGAAAAGTTACTCAAATTAAAACTTATAAATCCATGAAAGAAATAATTCCCAGAGTCTGAAGACAATTAGCAATAAGAGATTTTCAGGAATGGAACGAAAGAAAACAAAAAACCCATCCACTGTTTTTTATTTTAAGACTATATATTTTACAAGGCTCTTTTTTTTTGGCAATAGCTATGTAGGGTTTCAGCATTTTAAAACTTTATGGGTTGTTATAGACTATGGCACTCATTCACTCATTGATTAATCAATTAATTCATTAATCCTTCAAATATTAATTGAATACTTAAAATGGGTCAACTAGTGTTTGAGTTCTATAGAAAAATAAAAGCCAATTCTTGAGAAGGCAGAAGCCATCAGTGCTGAGATCATTAGGATGAACCTCACCTAAGAAGATATAAGTCCATTACAATTTTGTTTGATTGACTAAATCCTAGCAAAGTCACCAGATAATCTAGAAGACCTATGTGAGTTCAATTTCAAGAGGTCACAAAAATGTTATCACAATGATAACGGCTACTAAATCTTCTGGAACATTCTAAGATTAAAAAAAAAAACATAATATGAATTTATTAAAATACATGTTTTTTTCCTAATAGAGGGTATATTTACAGATTTTATAATGAGAATACACTTATATTGAAAATTTTATTTACTCCTTCTAGGCTACACAGTTATTAAGTTATTGAAAGATAAGGCAAACCCTCACCCACTCCACAAATAAGCAGTTAATTCCACATTTCTTCAGATATTTCCTTAAGAATTTAAGACAGTTCCACTGTCATAGCATGAACTATCAAATAATCCTGAAAAAAAATCATCTTAAAATAAGAAACTTGGTTTTCTGAGAACCATTTAAATCTTTATACCTCAACCAATGTAAAAATGAAAAGTGACTTGACATAATTCCTTGCTGTATAAGTTATTTTATGATCCCATCAAAGGATTAGCTATAAAGGTACAAAGATATGTTTCATGTGAAAATCTTAGTTATAAGAAAGGATAGAAAGTGATATGAAAGCATATTTTTGTAAAACATAATAATGTTCAAAGTTTCTGATTAGATGTCAACATTTCTTGAAAAGTAAGCAGATTAGTATTTCTAGACTAAACTTCAATTCAGCTCTTTGCTTCCTTTTATTAGGTGAACATTCTAAACTACAATTTCTTCTTATGCCTGCAGTTGACCTCATTGTATTAAAAAGACGATTGTTTATACATATTTTCTTATGAAGCTTTCTAGTTAAATTTGATCTCAAGTTTTTTATTTTTTTATTTATTATGTTATGTTAATCACCATATATTGCATCATTAGTTTTTGATGTAATGTTCCATGATTCATTGTTTGTGTATAACACCCAGTGTTCCATTCAGTACGTGCCCTCTTTAATACCCATCACCAGGCTAACCCATTCCCCCACCCCCCTCCCCTCTAGAACCCTCAGTTTGCTTCTCAGAGTCCATGACCTCAAGTTTTAAGTCCTATTTTCCTGTACATCACCAACCCCAGATTGAATTATGCATTGTGTTGTATCAGGAGTAAAAATGTACCAACAACAGAGGAACCACTGGAAGTAGCCATATAATTACAGTCTAGTGGGGAGATCAATGTTATAATACATTACAAAATTATTTTAAAATGTCAAAAATATTGTTATAAATTTCCTGTTTAGCACTCACACTTTAATACTATGGCAATTTGGATACTCTGGAACCACTAGGAATTCCCTTCTCTGCATGGTTCCCATTTACAGTTTAAAAAAATGAGAGAAAGTTGAATGAAATTTGGAGGGCAGAAGTAAAAACAGCATATACTTGTTTTTCAAGGTCACTGTGATTAGATGAGCCAAGAGAAAAATTCATAGGTATTGTTGGTTTTCCACTTGTCTTTGCTCTGCTTCTTGTGTAAGGGCTAACAAGTAATACCAACAGGCTCCTATATGCTGTTCTCACTCTTCACCCAGCTCTTTCTTCCAACTGCTGACTGGGTGGATTATCAATTACCTCAGGCCTACTACCAAGCATAGAGACAAAGTCATTGTACTTTCCTGTTCAACCCTGACTTAAACAGTTATTGATGTCAGAAATCATTCAACAGGAACTAAAAATTAAAGATAAGAATATCTCAGTGGTACTTTTATCTGATTCAATTTAAAGTTCCCAATGCCCTACGGTATTAAAAAAAGACATCAGAAGGCCACGTCAGTGGGGAATTACTTAAATTATCACCTGTAGACACCTGTAATCAAGTGCATACTGAAACTATAGTTTTAATTTATCAAGTGGGTTCTAGCATATTTGAATATCTCACTGAGACTAAGGGGTATAAAGGAGTTGGGGGAGGGGTGCTTTTAGGTACACTGAGAAACAGAGAAATAAATTTATGAGATCAGGGCAAATTCTCAGGTCAAGGCCCACATTAGAAGCCAGAAAGCTACTATGACTGCCTTAAAAGAAACTTTTGTATTTTACAACCACATAACTGAAATTTCTCTTTTTTTAATTTTTTATTGTTATGTTAATCCCCATGCATTACATCATTAGTTTTAGATATAGTGTTCCATGATTCATTGTTTGTGCATAACACCCAGTGCTCCATGCAGAACGTGCCCTCCTCAATACCCATCACCAGGCTAACCCATCCTCCCACCCCCCTCCCCTCTAGAACCCTCAGTTTGTTTCTCAGAGTCCATCGTCTCTCATGGTTCGTCCACCCCTCCGATTCCCCCCCTTCATTCTTCCCCTCCTGCTACCTTCTTCTTCTTTTTTTTTTTTCTTAACATATATTGCATTATTTGTTTCAGAGGTACAGATCTGAGATTCAACAGTCTTGCACAATTCACAGTGCTTACCAGAGCACATAACTGAAATTTCTAAAACCAAACCCAAAGATTAAAATATGGCCTGAATACAATGCAAAATGAATTTATTAGCATGAGTATCTATAATGTTAAGTTTAAGCATGATTAGGAAGTTGTGGAACCTTGAAAATTGGGGAGGGTTCTTTTTTTTTTTTTTTAAGATTTTATTTATTTATTTGACAGAGAGAGAGACAGCGAGAGCAGGAACACAAGCAGGGGGAATGGGAGAGGGAGAAGCAGGCTTCTTGCTGAGCAGGGAGCCCGATGCGGGGCTTGATCCCAGGACCCTGGGATCATGACCTGAGTCGAAGGCAGATGCTTAATGACTGAGCCACCCAGGCGCCCCTGGGAAGGGTTCTTATGAACAGATTATGATGGCCCTTTGGATCTTGAAATGCATCCTCCTTTTAAATGATATGCATGTATAGTGACACTATAATTTATCAAACTTTTAGATTGGTTTCATACAAATACTTGTAACAGGAAGTGAAGCAGGATGTTCTCTAGTCCTGGTATGAGCATTGGAACCTGCAGTTAAAATGAAGATACACTTAAAACCCCCATGCTCCATGAAAGCAACTATCAGTTGAATCCTAATGGCTTTCCCCAGGGCTTATTAAAATGTCTCACAGTCGTCTGGTATTCTATGACATTCCTTCTGTTATCCATATAAAATTTTTGAAGAGGGAATTGCAAAGTTAATGCCAAGAAATGTGTCTTTTCTTTGCTTATTGGGCGTAGAATTCAAAGAATCACTCACAGAAATTGGATTGCTTACAATGGGGCTGAAATCCCATTTCCCAGTTGGGTATCAAATTGGGCAACAGACTTGTTGATATAAATCCATACCTCACTAGGCAAAGAAGTAGGGGACTCTAAAGATTTGGCAAAGTCAAGAGAGGAATAAAAAAAGTGTAGTGGACTGGGGCCGTATTTGCCCCCGTTGGTCAACAGTGCATGGATTTCTGTTGGTCAGATGGACAATATAGAAGGTTGAACTGGAGCCAACCATAAGAACCATATTCAAAAGGGTTAAAAATAATTGTTTTGTGGAGTAACATGCACCATTCTTAATGGTGTCAGAAGTTAACAGAAATTGGGGGGATAAAAAAGGTCAAGCTTGGTCCACAAAATTATAAAGACAGGAGGTCCCATAGGGTCCTCAGAAAATTTAGTGATTTGACATTGGAGGTCTGCTATACAGAGGTAACAAGTAAAGGGAAGTGAGTAGGACATTGTAGAATAATCTTAATGGAGGAAGAAGAGTGGAGGAAAGCTACATCAAATACAAATTTTGTCTGGAGTTTGAAAACCATGGAGATAGAGTGGGCTGGACTTAACTTAATTTGGACCCCAATAAGTTATGCCAATTTATAATCCTCTTGCCTTGAGTGTGAATGGATATTGTGACTTGCTTCTAGAAAATAGAATATGGAAAAAATAAAGGGCTACTTAAAAATTAAAGTCTTCCATAGAGGAACAAAAAGAAATCATCAGCTGTCAATTACAAACAAGAATTCAGATTGGGAACACATAGAAAATAACTTCTCAAAGAATGGATATTAACATTGTACAGCTTTTGAAAATAAATACAATGCTAAAATTCTTATAACAAAATCAGATAATATAGAATCCAGATTATAAAACTCCATATACAACTGACATACAGTTAAAAAGAAAAAATAACTAACTTTAGTCTCACAAAAATTAACTACACGATGAAATTAAAACAAAAACAAATAATTTCACCTAACATATTGGCAGAGATTAATTAACAATGCTTTTAGTTTGTGGACAGTTTGTATAAGTCTCACTGATGGGAGTATAAATTGGAATAACCTTTCTGGATATCACTTTTGTGATTACTTATTAAAAGCCTTAAAATACATGTTCTTATAATTTTGAGATTCTACTTTTGGAATGTATGTCAAATAATGAGGCAAATGTGCAGTAATATAAGGATTACTAATGCCTGACTTATAATAGTGACAATGTGCCTAAAACAGAGGCATGTTAAATTGGATTAAACCAAAATATAAACATGTTATTAACGTTGATAAGGTGTAAGCTTGTTTAGAAAGCCATTTATTTTATAGTACATTTTCAATAAAAAGTATAATGTAGCATATTTTAATGCACACAGAGATATGACTGTTTCTGCTCAAAATCACAGAAGTAAGAGCAACTAGATACTGGCCACCACTGATTGTCACACTTTCCATGTGTTTCATTCTTTATCTTCTTGGTTATTTTCTTCCCCCACTGCTGGTTCAGGTCTACGTTGTTAGCAGTGATACCTGTTTTCTAAGCAAGATACTCCCATGGCATTCTCTCACCCTTGACAATCAGTAAACATGGGATCAATTCTTCAGACATTAAAAGAAAAAAAATGGACCAGTCATACCAAAACTAAGGGACTTCTGGAATTCTTGGTTATATAAGAATATTCAAGCAGATCATAGAATATATGAAACATATTTCAAACTCAACAAAAATACTGAAGTTAATTTGTTGTCTTTGTTGAATTTGCCAAATATATGATTCAATGCCAGTGCAGAGCCTTTTTTAGATTAATTTGCAACAAAACGAACCCAAGGGAGCTATCTTTGTTTAACTGCAGACAGTATTCTCTGAACAACATTCTGATCAGTGAAATGGTACAGGTCAGGATTATAAAAGATAAAGGCATGTTCCTTAGCTTTAAGGTGAAAATTAACTGGAAGGGAAGTGCCAATCAACTGAAGAATGGCCATAGTAGAGTTTAGCCTATGAAGTGGTACTGAGATTTAAAACTAGACCTTTCCAGATACACATAAAATGACACATTGTCAACCAAACCATGATGCATTTGAACTGTTTTAACACTCATTCATTCAGAGCCATATAATCTAAGCTAGGATCAAACCAAACAATAATCTCATATGGATTTAAATGTTGTTTTTAAAGATTTTATTTATTTGACAGAGAGAGAGAGACAGCGAGAGAGGGAACACAAGCGGAGGGGGTGGTGGAAGAAGGAGAAGCAGGCTTCCCGCTGAGCAGGGAGCCCGATGGGGGCCTCATCTCAGGGTCCAGATCCCAGGGTCCTGGGGTCATGACCTGAGCCTAAGGCAAACGCTTAAGGACTGAGCCACCTAGGCGCCCCTGGATTTAAATGTTTTAAGAAGACTACTAAAATTTCCAGTAACTCCTTAGTTTACAAATTCTGACCAATCTCTGCCAACATCATCATATGACTAACTCCAATCTCTGAAACCTTTAAGAACCTTCTCTAATTCCTACTTTTGGAGATAATCCATATGTGCCTTGGTGTTCTCTCACTTGCTAAAGCAAGTCAATAAACCTAAGCTTGTTTGAACATAATGTGTCCCTGGTGGTCTTTTGGCACTGAGATTGAACTAAGTAAATAGAAATAAAAAGGAGTTTCTGTTAAGCAATTGCATTCAATTATTTGAAAATTCTCCCAAATATATTCCAAAAATCAATAGGAATTTATCATCAAAAGTACAATTAAATGTTCTTTTCACTGACAACACACTTAGATTCCTTTTACTTTTTAACAGAAAAGAACTAGAAATCAATAGGTATTTTAAAAAAGGATTTTTTTATCCAGCCATTTCCTTTTTCAATTCAGGTGCCAAAAGTTTTTATTCAGGGATAGGTATGGGATGTAGCGTGACTAAGTGTGGGACAAATTAGAGATTTCTTTGTGAAGATAGAAAAAAAGGTTATTAACATAGGGATGGTAAGCGTATAGAATCTTCCTCTTTTTCTGGGAGCATGTTTTCAGGCTGTGTATGGATGGAAGTTGTGAACTGAAAATAAATTTGCTCGAAACTATCTTTGCACCTGTAACAGAATTACGTATAATGTAGTTTGAAGATACCCAGCCCTAGATGACCAGAAATGGATAGTAATTGTAATGCTAAAACTCTTGAACTGAATCAAAAGCCAGTAGTGAACTATATATAGAATTTGGGGATAAATTTTAATATAGTCTAAGTTGTTGTAATCATATGTTCTACTTTTCCTTTTTTTAGACAAGATTCTTTAGTTTGTGCTAATGTATCTATTAAAATTTTTAAAATCCAGAATTCAATTCATCCTGTGATGAACACTGGGTGTTATGCAGAACTGATGAACTGTTGAACACTACGTCAAAAACTAATGATGTACTATATCTTAGCTAATTGAAAACAACAAAAAAAATCATCCTCAGATATCTTCATAAATACTAATTTTTAAACAGATGACAGTGGTGAAGTAATTAAAGGAAAGTTACTTGGAAAAAATCAGGAAAAAAATAAGAAAGTCTACCAAAAAGTATACAAAAAGATAAAGATTTTTGATAAAATAACGAAGACAACAATAAATTAAAATTATGGTTTAAGGATGATAACTAAGACCTTACTTCATTTCTCCAGGGCCAGGGACAAAGAAAAAAGATTATTGGTTGAAAATAAAACTACCAGCGATAATGAGACTAAAGTCACTTGAGATGGAAGGAATATAAAAGAAATGGAGAGATGATGGCATAATTAAGCCTCCTAGCTAAAGCTCAATGAAACACACATGACGCGACCTGAGGCTAGCTGTAATCATTATTTTATGCGTGTCTCAGAAACATATGGCACCCTGAAATGATGTGTCCACATATGTTGTTGTGTAATGAGTTTTCTTACTGTGCTTATGCAGATTAGTTATTCAAGTGTAGCACAGAGCATGATACCACCTGTCATTTTTCTAACTGTGACACAGACTGTAAAATTAGTGTACTGCACATTTAACGCAGGGAAGGTGGTGATTACTAACTCTGAGCATTTTACACTGGGAATGACACCCTATTAACTTATGCATAATCAACTCTCACTTATTGGTAATTCTGGAAGAGCATACAAAATCCAAAAATAGAAAATATAAGTGTGTGTGTGTGTGTGTGTGTGCGCCTGTGTTTTAGATGGAGGTGAGGAGAAAGCACTTAGCTTCTGAATAGAACATTGATATGAGAAGATCTGGAAAAAATGGTTTGTTACTGCTTCCTTTATTTCTTAATAACTTGATGCAGTAATTCTTGTTTGAAACTTACATTTTTCTATTGACCTATAGCAATTTGAATTTTTCTCTATCACAATATTCTTGGGAAAGAAAGTTGCAACGTTTGATCTAAAATATGCCGCAATTATTAAAATCTAAAGACTATGTACAATAAATGATCTTTATAACAATGTATGGCTGTATTTAAATCATTATATTTACATTAATATTTTTAAATGAAATTCTAGGGCAGAATTAATTGAATTCTCTATGAGGAAAGGGATAATCTTGCTTTCCACTTTGTAGCTACAGTAGACCTTATTAAGGGCAATTGTATATTACACATGAACTTTAAGGCAGAATGAAAGCTTTTCTTGATGAAGGACAGATTACTACTTCAAAAGGTATAAATTACTGGTTCTTACTTCTTAAAAAATTAAAAACACATTGTCATGTTTTAAAAATCAAACAAATCAGAAAGCTTGAATACTCATCATAATAGTGGAAATTTCTTTTTAAAACAATCTTCTACTCTCTCTTTCTAAATGACTGAGATGTAATCTATTAAGGGTTTGTATGCATTGTCATAATTTTCTGGGGCTTTGTATCTCATACCCACAGAACCCCCTACACACACACACATACACACACAAGTGTAAACAAATGACTTCATAATTCATTTCATTTTATTTAATTGGGATTAGCCTGTTTATATAATTTTGAGAAAACTATCTTTCTTCATCCTTATTAAATATTGTTACTATTATTTTTTAATATTTATTTATTTATTTATTTATTTATTTATTTATTTATTTATTTGAAAGAAGGAGAGAGAGAGCATGAGAGAGTACAAGCAGAGGAGAGGGGCAGAGGAGAGGGAGAAGCAGGCTCCTCGCTGAGCAGGGAGCCCACTGCGGGGCTCCATCCCAGGAGTCTGGGATCATGACCTGAGCTGAGGCAGATGCTTAACCAACTGAGCCACCCAGGCACCCCTGTTACTATTATTCTTATACAACTGTGGTATTTTATCAGATGTTTTCTTATTTCTTTGTGTGGTGCTATAGATCAAAGTTAAACTTCCATGGAAAACAGAGCATGAGGTTTACCTGCAGGATATATATTGTGGTGCTTTGACAAGAATATCTTGGAAATGTTAGGGAAGTGGGACTGAATGTAGAAAGAAGTTGAATGGTAATGCTATCACAACAGAGGTCTCAGCCTCTGTCTTTCCATTTTGAAGCAACAGGGGAAGGGCCTCACACATCAAACATTACCCAGCCATTGCTTCCAGGCTGTTCCTGGGGATGAGCTGTGTTCTTGAGTGAAGGGTCTCTCTTTAGCTAAAAGCAATTATCAGAGATAAACTTACCTGAGACCCTTTATTCCCAGAAGCTGGAGGAATGAGAGTCCCAGCCCTCTGGGAGGTCTGAACACCGCACTACAGAATCCCCTACAAGCCATTACATCCCATTCTTCGTGCTGCTTAGAACCACCTATTTTGTAAGATATACATAGTTAAGGTAGATAATCCCCTTAGATTTTGTTCTCTTTTCCAGGAGAAGCTGATATGAATAAGGTACTGGGATAAACAACTTCCAGTCTATAACTGATGCTGTATTAGGATTTTCCAGAGAAAAAGAACCAGAAGGGTATTATTTATATTTATATTTATTTAAATTTATATTTATATAAACATATTTATATGTAGAATTTATATATCAATCCTATTTATATCTATCTCATATTTATACATATCATAAAAATCTATATCCCCATATTATATATTATCCTCATAATATATGTCCCAGCTCAATAGGTGAGACAGAAAGGGGGATAAAGTCAGCCTTCCTGCACCGTTAGTTCAATTCAGGCCCTCATTGAACTGGATGATGCCCAATCATGTCACATTGGAGAGAGCAATTGATTTTACTAAATCCAACAATTCAAATGCTAATCTCATCTGGAAATGCTCTCATAGACACATTCAGAAGTGATGTTTTATCTGGGCACCCTGTGACCAGTCAAACTGACACATAAGTCTAACCATCACAGATACCCATCACAGTCCTTTTCTATCAGTCCTTTCCCCTCATCCTTATGTAGCACCTCTGCTCATCTCTATGGCTTATCTAACAGCATCAACTACCCCCTCACCTAAGAGGTCTCTAAGGCACGATAATATAACTTCCCAGGCCTTGCTTCTGTGTTTGTCCACTCACTATCATGACTAGGTAGAGTATTAGGGATCAACACTTCAGTCAATCACCTGGATACAAAAAGTATTTGTCTCTGACCCTACTGGGTACACCAGCCATATCTGTTGCTGATGATCAGTTTTAATTACATGTCCCCAACCCCCAGGATAATATCACAGATTTTATTTAAAAAAATAGACACAGCTGTGTATCTAGTCCCACATGCTTTCTGAAATTTGACAAATTCCCATCATGAAGTGGAGTCTACTATACTTCCAGTTGAACCTGCTGTCTTATGACTGCTTCACCCAAGAGGTTGGGTAGAAAAGATGATGTGTGATTGCTGATGTTAGGTTTTCCTCTTTGGGGGATGTTTGCAGCTCTGGGGAAAATAGTCACCATGTTTTGATGAAATCCTAACTAACCTGGTACATACATGGAAAAGTCCACATAGAGAAAACCTGAGAAACCCCAGGTTTTAGTCAGTATCAATCACCAGACATGAAAGCAAACAATCCTTCAAACATTTCTAGTCTAAAACTTGAGTCTTCCTGCTGAGAATTTTGATATCATGGAGGAGCCACTCGCATTATTCTCTGTCTAAATTTCTGACCTACAGAATCCATGATCATAATAGATACTTGTTTCATGCTTTGAAGTTGTGGGGCAGTTACACAGCAACAAAAAACCAGAAACACAAGGGGCACAAAGTGACGGGGCAAATATAAAGTATAATGGAACTCTCCTTGTGGCTCCTGAGGTAAACATTTCCACTCTGAAAACCAGCACCAGTAGATCCACAGAGCCTTGATTTGTGGGGAAAGAAAGTCTGTATTTCTAAGTGGGTTACTCACTGAAACCACTTTCACCTCCATCCTTTATAAGATCATACATTCTGCCTATTTCTGACAAAGTCTCATAAAATAATTTACACCGTATCCTAGGTTTCAGAGAGCATTATCTCCAAGCTGTTGTGTCAACCATGCCTTCAAAGTTCACTCTATCATTCTGAGATGGGTAGTTTCTGAGTGGTATGACCTATAATGTGGTCAGTGGATATCATGGTTATATGCATGCTGCCAAAATTGCTTTCTGTAAGGTAAGTTATTTGGTTGAATGTGATGTTATGCAAAATCCTAAGTCAATATATAAAACATTATAGAAGTCTTCAGATAATGGGGCTGGCTAAGCCTCTTTGGTCAGACTCATACACAGAAACATAGAATATATGTTAATTACAGTGAAAGCAAGTCATGCTCCTTCCTTACTGAAAGACATTTAATATAATTAGCTTGTTACTAAGTGGCCAGTTAGACTTCTCAAGAGATCTTGGCATCTTAGTATTTGTCTCAGTTGCTAATAGGTTATATATTTAACATTCTCCAGTAGCTAATACAACATTGGTGAGTTAAGAGATCATCCTGGTGTGTCCATCCATAAACTGATTCTTGCCACCATAGGTACAACATTGATAAGCCTGTTGTGCAGACATATAGGTGGTCAATTACAGGGGCTAACTGATATTCACCAGCTGACATCAGTTGGCCCAGCTGGCTGGGTCATTTTGTCCAATTAGTTGTTTAGTTATTCTTCCATGATGAATAGTCTCTAAAGAGTGTTAACATGTGATACAAATAATCTCATATTTCATGAACACTTCCATAGGTCTGTCCATATGTTCCTCTTCCCTAAACACACTTCCCAATAATCTTTCATTTTTTTTCTTTTATCAAGCCTAACCAAATGGCCAAGGCATTTGCAACTGCCCATCTAACATATACATTCTAATCACAAGTCACATCTCTTTTGACACAGAGTTTATCAACAGATGCACTTGAATATCTTGTTTATTTGAGAGGATAGTTCCTTGGCTCTGTCTTTCAGGACCATCCCTAAGTAGAGCTGTACTGCTGTCATGCATCATTTCCATCTTGCACTCACATTCTATGTTGACCCATCCATGGCCATGAATCAAGCTTGGTCTTTTTCAATCTTCATCAGATTGTTATAGGAAACTTCTTTGCAGTCATAGTTGAGGCCTGAGAGACAAGCAATGGTCCAATAATGATGGGTTTCACAGACTGAGGCACTTTCTTGTGTGGCTCTCTTGTATTATCTGGCCAATCTATGGTATATAGTTCATGTACAATTTATGATATAGTAATGTTATATTTGAATTAATTTCTAGTGGTTCTGCCCTATCTTATGATTCTGTAAGCCTAAGAGCAGCCAGCTCTGGACACATGGTCACTTCATCATCTATACCTCCTTCATAATTGGGTCCAGGGGCACACTAGAAGCTATCTTTTCAAGTAGTCTATAATTCTTTTGGCAGAAACATGGCTTTTTCCAGAAGCCACTTGGACTTCATTTTTTTTTTTTTCCCTTTTAATGAAGTTTGCCATACACTTCTCTTAGATTCATGGAATTGTTTTCTACTAGAGAGATTTCTAAGTCTATAGAATCTTTTTACTCATGTAGTTCAAAGAATAGATAGGACTTTTTATTTTTTTAATATTTTATTTATTTGTTTATTTGGGAGAGAGAGTGCATGTGCACACAAGTGGGGAAAGGGGCAGAGGAGGAAGGAGAGGGTGAGAATCTCTAACAGACTCCACACTGAGCAGGCAGCCCAATAGAGGGCTCAATCTCATGACCTTGAGATCATGAGCTGAGCTGAAACCAAGAGTTGGTCGCTCAACTGACTGAGCCATCCAGGCACCCCTAGATAAGATTATTTATACATGGTATGTACTTGATTCAGAACCTGTTCTTACACCAGACCCTACTCAAACCTGGTAGACATACTTCTCATTTTGTAAATATATTGGTACAGGATTTCAAAGTATTGAACATGATGTTTCCATAATTTGAAAAGAGTTACTAGGTATGTGTTCTTAGTGGTGGTAGGTGCGAAATGCAATGATAACGTGCTTTTTCTCTTTTTTTCTTTAAAGGGCTTTTTTATTTCATAGCCAATTCCTGTGGACCACTAATCATTTCAATGATGTGTTGGGCCCCTTGGTCATTGCTGTATTTTTCTCCAATTATTGGTATTTTTTAAAGTAAGATCTTCAAAAATCCTCAAAAAAATCCTAGAGGAGAACATAAGCAGTAACCTCTTCAACATTGACAACAGCAACCTCTTTCAAGAAATGTCTATAAAGGCAAGGGAAACAAAAGCAAAAATGAACTTTTGGGACTTCAACAAGATAAAAAGCTTTTGCACAGCAAAGTAAAAAGTCAACAAAACTAAGAGGCAATCCATGGAATGGGAGAAGATATTTGTAAATGACACTACCGATAAAGGGCTAATATCCAAGATCTATAAAGAACTTCTCAAACTCAACACCCAAAACACAAATAATCCAGTCAATAAATGGGAAGAAGACATGAACAGACACTTCTCCAAAGAAGACATACAAATGGCAAACAGACACATGAAAAAATGTTCAACATAATTGGCCATCAGGGAAATACAAATCAAAACCTTAATGAGATACTACCTTACACCAGTTAGAACGGCAAAAATTAACAAGACGGGAAACAACAAATGTTGGCAAGGATGTGGAGAAAGAGGAACCCTCTTACATTGTTGGTGGGAATGCAAGCTGGTACAGCCATTCTGGAAAATAGTATGGAGTTTCCTCAAGACATTAAAAATAGAGCTACCATGCAACCCAGCAATTGCACTGCTAGGTATTTAACACAAAGATACAGACGTAGTGAAAATAAGGGGCACATGCACCCCAATTCGTAGCAGCAATGTCCACAATAGCCAAACTATGGAAAGAGCCCAGATGTCCATTGACAGATGAATGGATAAAGAAGATGTGGTATAAATATATACAATGGAATATTACTCATCCATCAGAAAGGATGAATACCCACTATTTGCATTGACATGGATGGAACTGGAGGGGATTATGGTAAGTGAAATAAGTCAAGCAGAGAAAGACAATTATCATATGGTTTCACTCGTATGTGGAACATAAAGAATAGCACAGAGGCCCACAGGGGAAGGGAGGGAAAACTGAATGGGAAGAAATCAGAGAAGGAGACTAACCATGAGAGACTCTGGACTCTGGGAACAAAACTGAGGGTTACAGAGGGGAGGGGCATAGGGCGATGGGGTAACCAGGTGATGGGTATTAAGGAGGACATGTGTGGTGATGAGCACTGGGTTGATACTCAACTAATGAATCATTGAACACTACATCAAAAACTAATGATATACTATATGCTGACTAATTGAACGTAATAATAAAAAAATAGATTAAAAAACAAATAAAGTAAGATCTTCAATTTACTACTCATCTGGGTGTCCTTTCCAATGCTGCCAATAGTGGTATAGATGATAGCTTCAAGAGAGATCAGGAACATCCTCTTAGATTTGCACATTGGATTGTAGAAGTCTGGGAGACATAATTTTGTCTGGATACAATTAAATCAAATATTTAACAGAATTCTTTATTGAGAGGCAACATTATAGGTGAATTTTATTTTTTTTATTTTTTTTTTAAAGATTTATTTATTTGACAGAGAGAGACACAGTGAGAGAGGGAACACAAGCAGAGGGAGTCGGAGAGGGAGAAGCAGGCTTCCCGCCGAGCAGGGAGCCTGATGTGGGGCTCGATCCCAGGACCCTGGGATCATGACCTGCGCCAAAGGCAGACACTTAACCGACTGAGCCACCTAGGCGCCACTATAGGTGAATTTTAATATTTTCCATTAGTTGCCTATGTTTTACAATTTATGTATTCTAAAGAATATATTTTACAATAAGAAAAATAGCTAATGCTACAAAAAACAATAAAAAGTGATGTGTAAAATTAAATGCATTTTTATGACTTTTTTTTTCATTTTTATGACTTCTTTTTATACACAGAAACGTTTGGGGGTAACTCTCCTTGGGGTTAACATAGGGGTAACATAATCCTTGTTACAATATGATGCTCTCACTCTTATGTGAACCCAGAATTATAAGCTCTACTGGGCATTGCAAATATAGTGACAGTAATATCTACCTCAGAAGTAATACTAATTCTCTGGTTCAAAAAGGGTGACAAGGCATGTAAGTGAGATTCTGTTGTCTTCAAAGATCCCTTTTTTTGTTATTTCTGTTTAGTTAGAAAAAAATTAAGTGGAATTCACTTGACTTGAGCAAATAAAATGGCTTTTCAAAAATTATTCAAGTGAAGTGTTCTCCGGGGTTGGTAATCGTTAATATGGAGTGGCACATTAGGGAGTGCTGACCATGAAGTAAAAAGTGAAGGGAATCATTATCAATTAAAAAATAGTTTACAATTATTTTAAAACATTAATGAAATAGTCCCAAAGAAATATGGTAATCAGAAAAATGCAAACTACTGATTACACTTCAGTTAGCAGTGAATTTGCAGCATATGGTGCAATTAAACCTTTATGGATCAATGAAAGCTTAACGAAGGTGCTTTCCAAAGTCAGTGTTGAGATCACACATGAAGTTAGAGAAACATGAAGGTCTTTCAAGTTACAGGAACTTTATAAATCCATTGAAAAGTGATTCCTTTTTATAAAAGGCATAATTTAATTTCTCTATTCAATTTCTTACAAATCATTTTTAATTCATAACTTGACAGAATCTAAAAACTAGACTAGTGATTAAGTTTCTGAAAAAAATCAGAACTCAAATAAAAGATTTAACTTAGCTGAAACCTCCCCAAGCCACAATAGTTTTCTTTTATACGTCAGTTCATTCTATATTATGTAATTTACCAGAGAATAATATTATATGCAAATCCAAACAAATGGAATCAAGTGAAAAAAATATGAACTACTATAATGCTATTTATACCCAACTAGAGCATTTGATAGTTCTCTCAGAACTGTGTGCCTTGAAAAACTATGCCTTTATTACACTTTGTTTTATAGGTTTTTCAGTTTCTTAAGAACTGAGACATAAGGAATATTTTCAAACTAAACAGTACAGGTGATGGCATTATAAATATAGCCAATTCTATTAAAAGATTTCCTCAAATAACTGTTCATATTAACTGAATTTTAGAAAGAGCATAAACTGGAAATATTATATTGAATTTTTACTATCACTGTTATATGCAAGGGAAAAGAAAATAGACACTTCCCCTGTGCAGTTAATATCATTGCAATATAAAGATACTAGATCAATAATTTTAATTAAAATGAGAATTGCTAACATCATTTTTAAGACTAATTTAAATTATATGGAGAAGATCTTTTAAGAAAGAAAGAAATTTTTAACATTAGAAAAGTTCATTAAACTTTTAGATAACTAGGTAAAATTAGATAATTTATTAAATGTTTTTTGGAATTCTATATATAAAATTTCAACTATGAATTTATTCATGAAGTTAAAATTTTTTTAACACTGTCCTAAACACATTCACAAACACACGTGCACACACACACACACACACACACAAACATCCACTTATATTTTAATATGCCCTATAATTTGGAATACTAATGTTTAAAAAGACCCCAAAATATTTAAGTGAAACAGAAAAGCATAAATATTTTCAAAGCATCATTTTTTTAAAGATTTTATTTATTTATTTGAGAGAGAATGAGATAGAGAGCATGAGAGGGGGGAGGGTCAGAGGGAGAAGCAGGCACCCTGCCGAGCAGGGAGCCTGATGCGGGACTCGATCCCGGGACTCCAGGATCATGACCTGAGCCGAAGGCAGTCGCTCAACCAACTGAGCCACCCAGGCGCCCTTCAAAGCATCATTTGAAGGAAGAAATTAAGTGATAAAAATGCCTCTTTACTTTCAGCACAAGTTTTATAGTGAATAGACAAAATATTGACAAACATGATATTTTCTTAATAGTGAATTTGAATAATTAAAAGAAAGATATGAAATGAATACATTATGCTATGCAATGATATTATATAAGATAAATTATATATTCTATGTTATACAGTATTTATACTATATGCCATATATACTATACTATATATATATACATACTGTGTATACTATAATATAGTATATATATTTACTATATATCATATTATATATAAATGCCACATAAATACTTACTATATAGTTAATATTGAGAGGTAATATATTTTGTAAATTTGTGTTAAATTTGACAAAACTAAGGTATGACTCTTTTGGTGTGTTTTTGGCATTCGCACCTGAACAATAGCTTTTTGTTATGTATCACATTCATTACTAACTTATGCAATTTCATTTTTTTTATTCTCTTTTAAAGATTTTATTTATTTATTTGAGAGAGAGAGTGAGAGAGAGAGAGCACAAGAGGGGGGAGCGGGAGAGGGAGAAGCAGACTCCCTGCTGAGCAGGTAGCCCGATGCGGGACTCGATCTCGGGACTCCAGGATCATGACCTGAGCCGAAGGCAGTCGCTTAACCAACTAAGCCACCCAGGTGCCCTGCTTCATGCAATTTCAATGATTTCAAGATTGTATTGTTTTAATAACAAAATTAGGAAGCTCATTCAAAATCCTATGAGAAACAATGGAATATGTCAAGTAAAATCATTGCATATTATGTAGGAATGTGTCAATGAAGAAAGACATCTAATTCATATCACAGAATAAATTTCGGTGCACTTTTTACAGAATGAAAGGATTCAAGAAGATTATTATTATTTTTCTGAAATTGTTTGGCCGAGACCAAATGATAGTAGCTGATATTTCTTAAGGCCAGCATACACTTAATTCTGGAGTATTGTATGCCTGTATTTCAAGGAATTATAGCAGAATTGGTTGTTCTCATCAATGAATATAACTATCCATATGTATTTAGAAAAGGCCCATTGCTCATATAATCCCACACTTTTGCATAAAACAATGGGCATTCTGAGGCCCATTGCTCATATAATCCCACACTTTTGCATAAAACATTTTATGTAAATTATTCCATTTTCTGGAAATTAATATTACTAATTACATTTTGTAACTTTTTCTGAAATTTGGTAAGTGGTCCCAAAATAGCTTGAGTTTTTTTTTTTTTTAATTGACAGAACCCAAAAGATTTTGATGATACAAATGTTACATATTTTTGTTATAGTCTCACATATCCCAGAAGCTCTGTTCTTTCTAAATTTTTTTTTTTGGGTACATTAGTCTCTTATGTTAAGATTAACTATTTTCTGTCTTCAAGTTCACTAATACTTTACTCAGTCCTTTCAATTCTGCTGTTGTACCATCCACTGTTTTTTTTTTTTTCTTTCAACTGTTATAATCTTTAATTCATTGCTTTTTGACAGTAACAAAATATTTTAAGGTATGGATTTACTATATAATTCACCCAGCCATTACCCTGATGGTGGGCATTTATTTTTTCTTTCTCTCCACACTGAACAACGTTGCAGTGAATATTCTTGTACATATTTTTTATACTTTGCATTTTAGATAGTTTCTTCATGAGGGAAGTTATACAATGTAGTGGCTACAGCAAGTGCTTTTAGACAAACCTACTTGAATCTGAGACCTCATTCCACCTCTTAGCAACTGTGTGAACTCAAACAAGAGACTTCACTTCTCCACCCCATGGTGTATGAAGAGAAAATAAGATAATGCTTGCAAATCCCTTTACTTGGTGCCTGAAATGTTGAGATTTTTATTCTAGTTGTTATAGTTTTCAGTTCTAAAATTTTCATTTGTTGGGGTGACTGGGTGTCTCAGTTGGTTAAGCATCTGCCTTTGGCTCAGGTCATGATCCCAGGGTCCTGGGATCGAGTCCCGCATCAGGCTCCCTGCTCAGTAGGGAGTCTGCTTCTCCCTCTCCCTCTGTCTATTGCTTTCCCTGCTTGTGCCTCTCCCTCTCTCTGCCAAATAAATAAATAAAATCTTTAATAAAATAAAATACAAATAAAATTTCCATTTGTCTCTTCTTTATATCTTCATTTTCTTTGCAGGGTCTCCTCTTTTGCTTTTTCTAAGTCTTTGCATCAATTCATTTGCCTCAAGCATGTTCATAATCGATCATGAAGCAGTTTTATGATGGCTGTTTTAAAATCCTTGTCAGATAAATCTAACAACTGTGTCATCTCAGGGTTGTCATCTGTTGACTATCTTTCATCCATTTTAGATTTTCCTGCTTCTAGGTATGATGAGTGATTTTTTTATTAAAACCTAGACATTTTTGATATTAAAAGAAATTGAATCTTATTTGGTGAAGGGGGCATGCTGACTTGACTGCCAGGGTTTTTTTTGTTTTTGTTTTTTTGTTTTGTTTGTTGGCTGGGCTTTCTTAAATTAGCTCTGGGGCTCTTCTTTGAAGTAAAACAGTAGTTCAACTGTGCCTCTGAATCCCTTGGGGGGGGGTGTTAAAACAGAGGCTGCTGGGGGCACCTGGGTGGCTCAGTCGTTAAGCCTCTGCCTCTGGCTCGGGTCGTGATCCCAGAGTCCTGGGATCGAGCCCCGCATCGGGCTCCCTGCTCGGCAGGAAGCCTGCTTCTCCCTCTCCCACTCCCCCTGCTTGTGTTCCCTCTCTTGCTGTGTCTCTCTCTGTCAAATAAATAAAATCTTAAAAAAAAAAAAAAAAAAACAGAGGCTGCTGGACTCCACTCTCAGAGTTTTTGATTCAGGAAGTCTGCAGTGGAGTCTGAGGGTCTGCATTTCTAACAAGTTCCTCGGTAATGCTCATGATTTTGTTCTGGGGTTAGAGAATCTGGGTAATGGGCAAAGGGGAAATATTTGAGACTCTTGATTAACATAATAAACAACCAAAGGTGAAGGTGGTTGTGAGCAGGAGGTAAAAAGGGAGAGTCCAGTACAACTGTGGAGAGTAGAAAGAGGTAAATGCAAAAAGTTCCTTAAGGGTTGTCAGGCAAGTTTAGAATTTCTTTGAAACTACTTCTGTACTATGTGTCTCTTTGAATAGTACATCCAGTTTACACTGGCCCTGGGGGGGATTTTGGGCTACTTGAATATGCTCTGACTTGAGGTAACTACTATGTGGGACTTCTCTTCTCTGGGGAACCATCCTTTAGCGTATCTCCCTTGTGCATCCCACTTACCCAGCCCTCACAGGTTGGGTAAGACCATGACTTCTTTCTCTGTGTGTCTTTGTCCTGGGCAGGCTGAGAGCTTCTCCAGGTGGAGAAGCATTTGCTGAGTTGAGTTCCTTTCTCTAACAGGGCCCACTGCCTCCAGAGCCTAGCTTCAAGTATGCACACCTCTGTCTACCCCTGTCTACCCCTCAAACTGGAGAAGAACCCTATGGCTTGGAGGAGTCCTTACAGCTCAAGGAGAATCTCTCTAAGTCTTGAAGTTCCCAGATGAGACAACCATATCAAGCAATTTCCATTAAATCAGACTCAGCTTTTCAGCCTTTCCACACAGCTTTTAAGGACTCTTTAAAGATAAGCCCTGAATTGGAACAAACTCATCAGGCAGCACTATCTGTTAATGAAATTGCTTCCTGTTAATTTGAGTTTACACAATAAATGACTCCCGACAATCTGGCATCACTGAGATGGAGCTCGACTCCCAGTAAGGCCAGGTTCTCCCCTTAGCCTCCATGATATGGAGGAGGGAGGGGTTCCTTGTTGTTAGATAGATATTAGCATTCATGCTCTTCACAAGTCCTCCACTAATACCAAACTGGATACAAAAGAGAATGGGTTCTGCTTACTGCAACTGTTGAGTGATGACAGAAGTCCTGATTCTATTTGGCCTCCTCTAGCACCACCCAGGGAGGAGGGGGAAGGGTGCCTTACTGCCACCAGGTAGGGTGTAAGTCCAGGTCCCTTAGGTTGTTTTCCCTGACATGGGGAGAGGGGCAACTGACTAACTGGTGGAGATGATCAAGACCTAGCTACAACAGCCTTGCCTTCTCTTCTACACGGAAAGTAAATGATGAACATGAAGAGGACTTTCCTTCGGTCCTGACACTTAGGGGCAATGAAATAAATTCCTAAATAGCACATTTTGCTTTCATAACTTTTTTGATACAAAGGATACAGTTCGGGGCACCTGGGTGGCTCAGACGTTAAGCGTCTGCCTTCGGCTCAGGTCACGATCCCAGGTTCCTGGGATCGAGCCCCGCATCAGGCTCCCTGCTCGGCGGGAAGCCTGCTTCTCCCTCTCCCACTCCCCCTGCTTCTGTTCCCTCTCTCGCTGTGTCTCTCTCTGTCAAATAAATAAAAAAAAAAACTTCAAAGGATACAGTTCACCGAAGTAACCCTTTTTATTTTAACTAAAGCCTACAATTTTAATAAAAGCTAGAATTTTTTTTCATTCCAAGTATTTTACTGCAACATTAAGTTTTTTATGTCCTATATATTTTTTTTTTTATTATTGTCTAAGTGGTAGCACAGATATGTAGTATTGGAAGAAGTATTAGAGGAGTTTCTAAAATAATCCCTGGGGTCCCACAACTGAGGAAGATTAAATCCTTAGAATTGAAGTGTTTAGATCAAGATAACACAGCTTTAATGACACATTTGTAGTGTACAATGAAATTTAATTTCCTTCACAGTGATTCTGTTGAAGAAACCCATACCTGTTGTCAATATACAATCTTATTTTCCTCCATATCATGTTAGCTATAATCACATGAAAATGCTTCATTTTCTTTGATTATGTATTACATGATTTGTGCATGTATGTGCTTGTAAGGGTGAAACTGATAAATTTTGATCTTATCTACAATAAAAATTCTTCCAAAAATAACTTTCTTTTCAGGTATCTCAGATTATGTGAAATGAAGGTGCAAAATGCAGCTTTGTTTTATTAGTAGTGGCATTTGGCAGGACAGTGATTATGAAACTTGGGATGACTGGTACCATAAATGTAAAAAAAGTAATCTAGTTCTTTCATGAAAGTCCATAAAATTGATGGCAGTATCTATTCAAATGATCTCTATTATGTAATATGAGGTAGCTTAATACTGTCCAGACATTTTTTTTTAATTTCAAGGGATTCATAAAAGGTAATTAAATAAAATTGTACATTATATCAGATACTTCTCGCTTTATTATTTTGCACTGTAATACTCTGGATACATTACTTTAAGACACCTTAACCTATCTTTTAAAAATGTTAACTGAATCATTTGGGATATTTTCTGTATATCATCTTCCATTCTAATTTGCTGAAAATGATGATCTCCAAGCCTATTCCAATTTCTTTGATTGTTTTTTGGGGGAAATAAAAGTTACTGTAGTTTACTTCCAAAAGGCTTTTCTGGCATTGCTTTTCTTATTTATTTATTTATTTATTTATTTATTTATTTATTTATTTATTTAAAATATTTTATTTATTTATTTGAGAGAGAGCACCAGTGGTGGGGAGGGGCAGAGGAAGAGGGAGAGGCAGATTCCCCACTGAGCAGGGAGCCCATGCAGAGTTTGATCCCAGGACCCCGGGATTATGATCTGAGCCAAAGGCAGACCCTTAACCCAGGCACCGCTGACATTGCTTTTCTTAAGCTCAGCATTAGCAAATTTAAATTACAGATGACGGAGGAAAAAATATACTTCAGACTTTAGTTTTTCTCAGAATCATAACTTCATATTTTTAAAAATATTCCATTCTTTGTGTAATAAGAGTGCAATGAAACAAAATAAAAGTGTGAAGAGTGATGTGTAGAATATTTCACCAAAGATTAGGTACTTTCCTAACACTATAGAATAAAATGATAAAAAAATCATTACACAAATTTTAATTTTACATATGTTAAAAATAGTTAAGAATCAATTAGTAAATGTAATTAAAAAATTTGAAGATTTGAGGGTCTGATTCCGTGGGATTCCAAATTAGTATGTTTTATTTTGGATGAAGGAATCTGCTTCCCAGTATCATTGGAAATATTGATGAAAGAAGTCCACAAATTACATTTTGAGACTTAGGGAAGAGATAGGATATTTTCCACTTTGTAAAACATGAGAATTAGATAGGATAAAATTACTTGATTTTCCAATCTAAATACATTTTAAATGGGGTGTCAGCTAATAGGTCTTACATTTCTACATTTTTTAGAACAGATTTTAAAAATTTATTTACTTTTACAAGGACTTCTATGAGCTACATAGCTTTAAATTATATAAAAACAACAATATATAATAGGTATATAAATCAGACATGGATTCCCTCAGCATTTTAAGTCAAAATGTTCAGGTCAAAGTGAGAATGAAGGTATCCAAAATCAGATACTTAGCTTCTTTCTTGTCCTGTATGGACCTTGAATTGCTTCCATGATACACAGTTTCTAAGAAAATGTTTCTGTCTTGTAAGTTTTTAATTAGATTACAAAGAAATTTAATTCAGCCCTCAGTAAACAATGCATAGGTTATTAAGATAAAAAATAAAATTACTAAGCCCAAACCTAACTAATTATTTAGCAATCCACCAGCATTATAATTATAAAGATAAAACCTTCATTGGACCTTCCTTCTTCTCTGGAGGAAGATGTGATTATCACTGGCCTCTAAATATTTCCACAATTTTGCATATGCAAATTCAGTGTACAAGTAAACACACCCAGGCACAGGTTTAGAAAATATTTCATGTTTGAAAGTCTTTATTGTGTTGAATCAATAGAATCTGTCATGATTGGCTATTTTTTCATTCTTGGAATATATCTAATTTTGATGGTGATTTAATAATAATTGATAAATGCATACTTCTAGTTCTCTCTAGTAATTGTTCTGCAAAAATATTTGTTTTTTTTTTTTTTTAAAGATTTTATTTATTTATTTGAGAGAGAATGAGATAGAGAGAGAGCATGAGAGGGGGGAGGGTCAGAGGGAGAAGCAGACTCCCCGCTGAGCAAGGAGCCCAATGCGGGACTCGATCCTGGGACTCCAGGATCATGACCTGAGCCGAAGGCAGTCGCTTAACCAACTGAGCCACCCAGGCGCCCTGCAAAAATATTTGTAAGTGAGATCTTGCACTTCCTCTACTTTAAAAGAGATGCTAACACTATTTTTTATAGCCTTTAGAACTTTATGATAATGGGATCACATAGTTTGAATCTTTATAGAAACTTCTCTGTCTGAAGTGATTTGCGTGTATATGTACTGTCTGTTTCTATACAATGGTTTTAATAATTCTGATATTTGTATTAAACTCTGGTTTCTAATTTATCTAGCGCTAATATAAATAATTCACATTATTTCTATAGCAACTTACTTTTCATTTATACAGTTCAATATTTTAAGGAAGTTTATGTTCCTTTTATTTATTCTCTCAATTATATACTGGATAATTAATTTTTTTCTCTTTTCTCATTACTATGCCATTTTTTTACCATGTTTGAATTTCATCTCCTTTCAATTTCATATTTACATACTTATTTGTTTTCTTATTTATTATACAGCATTCAGTAGTGTCTATATACTTTTTCCTATAAGTAGCCCTTATATGATTTATTATACTTATTTTATATTTATTTTGATTATAAAAATAATTGGCAAATCTACTACTTTGAGGGTATTTTCTGTGTTCAAGATTTTTCTTTACCCCATCCTCATTTCTGTTTGATCAGTGAAGTTTACAATGTTTCTACTCCTTTTATTTGAAATACTTTAAAATAGATAATATTTTTTAGGGGTTATGCAAAATTTTAATACATATCATTGAGTTGTTTGAATACATTCCACATTTTCTAGCCTTCTTTGGAACAATATAAAGATTATAGCATTATTTAAACTCCCACAGAAAAAAAATGTCACATTCTCTATTATTGTTTTTAGAAAAGGCTGGTTGTTTCTAATTTATCACAAAATGGTTGTTTCATTTGTCACTATTTAATTTAAAATATCAATACTTCTTATTAAACTGTGTTCATATTGTTTCTTGCTTCCCATTCTTTCCTTCTGTTGCTTACAAAATCTTTTTAAAAATTTCAATCAAGATGTAAACTGTGAAAAACGTTATAGTTTGTGTGCTTGAAAATATTTATATTTGATTCTCTCTTGACTGAAAGTTTAATTTAATACAGAAGCCTAAGCTGATATTCATCTACTATAAACTATTCCAGGTTCTTTGGTCCTTATTTTTACTTAAAGAAAGCATGTTATTCTAATGCTGTTTGTTCAGGGGAAATGTTTCCCTTCCGTCTGGAAACTTAAGATTTGAATTTTGTCATTTAGGTTCAGCAGTTTCAGCATCATATTTCTATTGTAGATTTATATTTATCGTCTCCATACTTCACCACTCTTCTACTGAAGACATCTTAAATAACTGTTTCCAGACTTTGCTTTTATTTTCCCAGCTCTTTGAAGGTCTGCAATTTATTTGGGGAGATTTCAACACACATATCTTGCTTTTACTTTTTTTTTTTTCTTGGAAGTACGTTTTTTCATAAAATGAATACCTAAGTACCACCACACGTACATGCATTGTTACACACACAGAAAATGCTGGTGCCCTGGAAGTTAAATTTTGAAAATCCAAAAGAATACATAAGCCAACTATTTATATTAATATAACAAGGTCATAGGATCTAAATCAATATATATAAGTCAAGGGACACCTGGATGGCACACTCTGTTAAGCCTCTGACTCTTGGTTTCGGCGAAGGTCATGATCTCAGGGTCATGGGAACCAGCCCTGCCTTGAGCTCCATGCTCAGCGTGGAGTCAGCTTAAGATTCTCTCTCCCTGCAATTAATAATTCCTCATATCAGTAAGTGCTGTGAATTGTGCAAGACTGTTGAATCTCAGATCTGTACCTCTGAAACAAATAATGCAATATATGTTAAGGAAAAAAAAAGAAGAAGAAGAAGGTAGCGGGAGGGGAAGAATGAAGAGGGGGAAATCGGAGGGGTAGACGAACCATGAGAGACGATGGACTCTGAAAAACAAACTGAGGGTTCTAGAGGGGAGGGGAGTGGGAGGATGGGTTAGCCTGGTGGTGGGTATTGAGGAGGGCACATTCTGTATGGAGCACTGGGTGTTATGCACAAACAATGAATCATGGAACACTTCATCTAAAACTAATGATGTAATGTATGGGGATTAACATAAGAATAAAAAAATAAAAAAAAAAGAGCAGCTCCCCAGAAAAATAAATAAATAAATAAATAAATAAATAAAAAAGATTCTCTCTCCCTCTGCTCCTCCCCTACTCAAATAAATTATTTTAAAAAGTCAACAGCATAACCTTAAAAAAGCAATAATCTAAGATTACACAAAGTCAATGAACAATCTAAGATAATATAAAATGAAAAAAAATACCATATAAATAACATCAAAACCACAAAATACCTACAAATAAATTCAATTTCCTTTTGGTTACTTTTGTAGATTCTCTGAAATTCACTACATCTTCAACATACAAACAATAAATATTTTAAAGTTTTGTCTCCTTATGCCTTTAATTGGATTTTCTGATAGCCTGTTTCCATTTGTTTTTTGGTTTTGTTTTTGTTTTTTTTCTCTTGGGTTTGATTCTGGATTGTTACCATGCTTTTTTTTTTTTTTTTTTTTTTTTTTTTTCGCTTTTACCAAACTGTGTTTTAAAACTGACAGAAGCTCTAGAGGATAAAATCTTGAGAAAGTTAAGATCCCCTCCTCCTTGCTAGCAATGTGAGTACTAGCAATTTACTCTAATCACGCAGAGGGTTCATTTTAGGTATATGCAAGTGTGGTCTTTTTCAGTTCTGCCTTCATCACATGATGTGATACTTTGGGATATAATGGGTGAGAAATTCTGAGTGGTTTACCAGAGCCAGTGTTTCTAAGTTCAGGTTAAAATGAAGTTCATTCTTGCCAGCATCTTGAAGTTGCTGAGACCACTGCATAACTCTTTAACTTTCCAGAGGTTGCTTTCTGCTGGACTTCTTCCTGCCTTATCCTCTGTAGGCAGTTTGGGATTTGGCAAATGACTCCTGTTAAGCGACCATACAGATTCTTTTGCTGACTTCTCTGAAGTTCCCTTCATTCCAATGTTTTCTCTTGAGTTACAGCCACTCGGACAGACCTAAATCTTCTCTTTCATACCCCAGTGGCACTTTTGCTTTCTGCTAGGACTTCACAGTCTTTTTGTCCTGGTGTCCTTGGAGTGCTGGCTTCCGCTTCTCGTAAGGAATAAGTACCTTGCTTCGTCAGCTTCTAAAGTCTTTACCCAGCATCCTAAGTCCACCCATCATCTTCAAAAGCCGCTTTCAGTGAGTGAATTAGTATAATTCACAGAACCCTCACTGTTTTAGCCATTACCAAAATTCTTTCTATTAACATTTTTAACATAATTACTCTAAGTCTTGGGAATGTTCTAATTCTTCCCTAGTTATTGCACCTTAAATTGCCCAACTCATTTCTTTATTGACACTCTCACACCAGTATGGTTTGTTTTGGTTTTTTTTTGGGGGGGGAGGGGACAGTAATAAGAGCTAATTTTCAATAAAAGTTGTTTCCTGTGAAAATATGCACATCTCTCCTGGAAGTTGCATATAGTAAAATCCCCACTTTAAATGTCTGATTCAATTATTATGTGAGTGTATTTGCTGACTGTTCAAAAACATAGATAGTGCATATTGGGATCCAATTCCCAGCTTTGCAAAGCACAGGTTTTCCAGAACTTTCTGCCCCCTGACACTAACTTTTGTCCAGATCAGAAACAATAAATTTCCTATCTGCTTCTGATACCCATAGGCTATTTTGGAATCAATGCCTACTTCCCAACCTTCCTTTAAGTTTCCTTTCTGTTCCAGACATCTAGAAATTTTCCTCTTGGTTATAGATTCAGTAATATATGGAAACAGTATACTTTTATATTTCATTTGGTCAATTTATTATCGTAAAACAGTATTAAGTTGGAACACTAATAAACTAGATTACCTAGAAGTCCCTATAAGAAATCTGATTTAAGTGCCAACTTCTATGTTTCTTTAAAAAGGATTGGCATACAAAATTAAAGTAGTTATCTATTCCCTATCTGTCATTCTCAAAATATATATTTAGAAACAGAGATTTATTAATGCAATTTTTACTCTACTACTTAACATATAAAGCCAAAGACTCATTGTTGCTTATTATTATATTTGTCTTTTAAAGAAGAATTGGTAAATTTATCTTGAGTAACATCAGTGATATTTTGTTCTTGGAATTCCTTGAAGTTCTGCATCGAATGCTTTGAGAGACAGGTTATTACTATTTTTCCATCAACAAACGTTTGTTATTTCCTAGCTCCATGCTTATAAATACCAGTTTAAAAAAAAAGAAATATGGTTCTACATATAAAGATAATATTAAACCAAGAAAAACAGAAAGTAGTAAAGAAAATAACCATATACATATACAGTGTAAAATTACATTAAAGTGAGACTCTCAGTTTTGGTTAAGAAATACATGTTTAGTAGCTAAGTAAGGAGTAAGGGCACCTAGTCAGATCATGCTGAAAAGATAGTAAGAAGTGAAAATTCAAACTGATAAATTAGAATCCTCCCTTGTATTTTTATATGCAGAACTCATGAGGGGAGGGGGATTCCTTTTATAATGGGATGAAAGATTATTGGCAATAGGAAAGACTGGGAATAACACAGAGACAGAAATGAAGACAGGAACAGAAGGTGGTAGCTGATGATTTTGCATCTCTGAATAAAATAGGCTTTGTAGAAAATTCCAACCATTGACATTTTTAACCAAGTATTAAAATGTTATTTATATTAAATTATAAAGATCAAATGGTTTGATTTTTTAATTAATAAATTTAATGTTGGAGCAGTTTTAGGTTTATAGGAAAACCTGAGCTAATAGTATAGAGAATCCCCAATTTCCCTTTCAGCACCACTCCCTCAATTCCCTCTATTTTTAACATCTTGCGTTAGTATAGTACATTAGTTACAATTTTATTTTATTTTAATGAATGTTGTGGTTTCTCTTTGTAGTGCTATGAAATTTATTTGTTAATTTCTTTTTTAAGCCAGGAAATGATTTTATATATCCATAATAGATAACACTGTAGTGTACATTCTATTTTTATCATTATATTTAGGGCAAATCTGATTGCAGGAGAGATTCTGGAATATAAGGATTGCTTTTATGAAGGGACTACCATCTATTGGTAAGTGCAAAAGTTTTTCATTATGCAACTTAAGGATTATTAAGTCAGTTTTTAATTTAACCAAAAAAAAAAAAAAAAGGCCTGTGCATTTACATTTTTTTTTTTTAAGACTGGGTTTTTAAGAGCAGTTTTGGGTTTACAACAAAATTGAGAGGAAGATACAGAGATTTCCCATACCATATACCCCCTGCCCCCACACATGCATAGCTTCCCCCATTATCAGCATTACTCAGAACGTTTTATCTTTTTTTAATGAAGGATGAACCCCCATTGACACATAATCACCTCAAATCCATAGTTTACTTTAGGGTTCATTCTCGGTATTATATATTCTATGGGTTTGAATAAATGTATGACATACTTCCATTATTATACTATTATACAAAGTACTTTCATTGCCCTAAAAATCTTATGTGCTCCACCTTTCATCTTCTCAAGCCAAGTACCTGGCTACTACTGAGCTTCTTACCGTCTCCATAGTTTTGCCTTTTCTAAAATGCCATATGGTTGTGATTTTACAATATGTAGTCTTTTCAGATTGGCTTCTATCACTCAATAATTTGCATTTAAGTTTCTTCCATGTCTTTTCATGGCTTGATAACTCATTTATTATTAGCCCCAAATAAAATTCCATTGTCTGAATGTATAGTAGTTTTTCATTTACTGAAAGACATCCTGGTTGCTCTCAAGTTTTGATAATTATGAGTAAAGTTGCCATAAACATCTCTGCACTGCTTTATGTGTGGACATAAGTTTTCATCTCATTTGGGAACATAACCAGGAACACAATTGCTGGATTATGGTAAGAGTATGTTTAGCTTTGTCAGAAACCAGCAAACTATCTTGCAGAATGTCCACGCCATTTTGCACTCCCACCAACAATGAATAAGAGTTCCTGCTGTTCCACATTCTCGGCATCATTTGGTTCTGTCAAGTGTTCCAGATTTTGGTCATTCTGATAGTTGTATAGTGGCATTTTAACTTGCATTTCCCTGATGTAATATGGAGTATATTTTCATGTGTTTATTTGCCATCTATATATTTTCTTTGATGAGTGTCTTTTAAGGTTTTTGGGCCATTTTTAAATTGGGTTAGGTGTTTCCTTTGCCCATTGGCTTTTATTTATATATTTTTTGCAAATTTGTATTTTTTTATCTGAAATAACCAAAGGAGGGACCTAGCATCATCTTTTAAGATTAATCTAAAATATGAAGTACTAAAGAGTTGAGGTAGCTCTGCTTAAGGGACAGAAGTTCTTCCCTGGACAATTGAATGACAGAAAATAGGAAGGTGATAGTCTAATGACATTTTAAAATAAAGAGACTATAATTTTCCACTTCTAATATTGCCTAGCCTTATTTTCTTAGTAAAATTCAAGGGAAGTTAGGTCGTAAACATTATACATTTTGTATTTAGCATAACAAAGCACATATTTTGGTAAGCATATTAAATAAGTTATTTTCAAACACAACAAAATATCAGATTTTCTATAGAGGGTTTTGGAAGTACAAGTGTCTTATATAAATTCTATACAATCCCAATAACAGAAATCTAAATGTAAAATGAGCACACACACACGCACACACACTTTAAAAAAACCTGTTATATTGCATCATCGGCAAATATGCTTAATTAGTTATTTGATCTGGTTTTTCAACAAATTATTTTCATGACCTCATAAAAGATTTTTCAATCATCTTAAATAAGGAAAAAACACTGAACAAACAAACATACACTAATATCAGAAATCAATATTTTAGTTCTTTAATTCAGTGGAAGAGGTGACACGTCCTTTTTAAAAATGGTCTATTTGGGTAAATAATTCATTTTGGATTCTTTATTCCACATTCTTTAGGGCAAATTCTCAATCACACAATGAACTTCTACAAATTAGTAAACTATGGCATGCTTACTGTGAAAACAAAGAATACCAAAATGAGTATCTGTTGTATTTAATTGACTCTATATTTGAAAATAAATAAATAAATAAATAAATAAATAAATGGAATGTGTGTTATAGTAGTCAAGATCATACCAATTGCTCCAGTCACTTGCCTTTCTTACTTTAAACATGTGGCTTCCTAAGATTGCCATGAAAATAAACTGATGGGTGAGAATGTGTAGGAAGACACACCAGTCAAGAACTGAGTCACTAACACACCCTTGGAAAGAAGAGCTGTATTAACCAACCACATGAAAGGTGGATGGAGAGGGTTGGAAATGTTCTGCTCCTGGCTATAACTTCTTTCTTCTCATAGTGGCTAGCATTAATCTCTGTAAAGCTAAAGACCAAATCATGTTCTAGGGTAAACATGGGGCAAGGTGGTGTGGGAGCTCTGGTAATGAAAGAGTAGCAGAACATCGCATTAAGGATATGCCATGACTCAATTATCTATAATATTTAGGGTAGGTAGAGTGATTATTTCACTTTGAATTTTTTACATATTGCATTTAGGGGTATAGAGAGAAATTGTTTAAAGGAGTTGCTATAGCTCTAGAAAATTTATTCCATAATGATATTAATAATTTAATATGATGACTACTTTTTTAAGGCCATAAAATAAAACATTCTAGGGGCCCCTGGGTGGCCCAGTCTGAAAAGCATCTGCTTTAGGCCCAGGTCATGATAACAGGTTTCTGGGATCTAGCCCCACAACTGGCTCTGTGCTCAGCAGAGAGTCTGCTTCTCCCTCTCCCTCTGCCACTCCCCCCATTCGTGTTCTCGTTCTCCCTCTCTCTCTCAAAATAAATAAATAAAAATCTTTAAAAATTAAAAAAATAAAATAAAACATCCCAATGTCTTGTATTTATGAAAATATTTTCCCTAAAAAAGAAAAAAATATCTTGCCATTTGTGATAACAGAGATGGACCTTGAGGGCATTACGCTAAGTGAAATAAGTCAGACAGAGAAAGACATACAACATATGACCTCATTTACACACAGAACCTAAAAACAAACAAAAGCAAACACACTTAGATACAGAGAACAGATTGGTGGTTTCCAGAGGCAGGGGGCGGGAATGGGTGAAATGAGTGAAGGGGGTCAAAAAGTATAAAAATTCCAATTATAAAATAAATAAGTCCTAGGGATATAATGGACAGCATGGTGACTAAAGTTAATAATACTTTATTGTATATTTGAAAGTTGCTAAAAGAGTAGATATTAAAAATTTTCATCATAAGAAAAAAAATTGTGACTACATATGGAGAAGGATGTTACCTAGACTTAGTGTGGCAATCATTTCACAATGTATACACAGATATTGAATGTGTTGTACACTGAAATGAATATAATGTTATCGACATATGAATATATGTCACTTATATCTCAATAAAAGATCATAAAAACTGTTTCTTATTTGAATAATGCATCCATTGAAGAAGAAATCAAAATATCCAAATTAGCTATAAAGTAATTTCTTATATAAATCACACCAGAACAATTTTTTTACAAAGATTTTGTTTATTTATTTGTCAGAGGGAGAGAAAGAGCAAGCAAGCACAAACAGGGGGTAGCAGCAGGCAGAGGGAGAAGCAGGCTCCCCACCGAGCAAGGAGCCCAATGCGGGACTCGATCCCAGGACCCTGAGATCATGACATGAGCCAAAGACAGATGCTTAACCAACTGAGCCACCCAGGTGTCCCAACCCTGGAAAAATTTTTAAATAGAAAATCAGTGCCTCAATTTTTAAATAATTGATGACTTTTTCAACCACATATATTAAAAAATTAATTAATTCCCGTGTCTGGACTCTTTAATGTGAGATTTGATAAAGAATGTATGCATGATAAATTATTGATTTCAATCATTTTTTACATATATCTTCAAAGGTATTCATAAATCTTATAAGTATATGCACTGATATTTAAAAAATATTTTTAAAATATTCACATTAAGGAAAATTATTTAGTGCGAAACATAAAATCCGACTCCCACATGTCAGTGTTAATTTAAATCCTCTATTGCTAATGTTTTTTAAAAACCTGTGAAGAATTTACAAAATGAGAATAGTAATGCAATGATTTATAGTTCCATTTTCATACAATAATGACTGTGAAAACATTACTTCTGACATATCCTCTACTCATGTGCATTATGTACCTGTGTGTATATATGTAGGAATGTATGTATATATGTGTGTATGTTCTTTCTCCCTTATGAGTTAAAAGAAAGGGCCAACTTTGTTCAACTTAATTGCAGTGCAATTCATATAGTATGAGCATAGAACATGATTTTCACAGGGAATTAGAATTTGAGAACTATTTCTGAAAATTCTGTTCCAAAATAGAGATTCAAATGTTAAATCCAACTGTTCAGGAAAGGAAGAGTGGAATATAGAGAAATTCTCTTCACAGTAAAAACTGAAAAATGCTCTGTATCCTAGAGGGAGCATATCTTGTCTAAAGATAAGTCAATTGGGGCGCCTGGGTGACTCAGTCGTTAAGCGTCTGCCTTCGGCTCAGGTCATGATCCTAGGGTCCTGGGATCGAGCCCTGCATCGGGCTCCCTGCTCAGCGGGAAGCCTGCTTCTCTCTCTCCCACTTATCCTGCTTGTGTTCTCTCTCTGGCTGTCTCTCTCTGTCAAATAAATAAACAAAAATCTTTAAAAAAAAAACAGATAAGTCAATTATAAATTATGAAACATGATTCAGTTCCTTTCTTTGAAATTTAGTCATATCAATTGATTAAATGATTTAATGAAATGTGAAACCTAGCAATGGCATTTTCACTGCCTATAATGCAGAAATAAACTGAGTGAATTGCTTTGGAAATCTTTAATATGGATATAAATCTAAGAATTATATGTGCAAGAGATAAATCCTCTCATTATCTTTTCCTCTATGGACACTTTTAATACATGTGTGATCATTTTTTTCATTTTATACAAAATCGTTTCAATTTTTTATGCATTATATCATACACTGAACAATGTGGGGAAGGGTTTTTATTATCTGAAGACAACAAATTCAAGTGATCATGGGTTTGTTATTTTAACATGGACTGCATCTTTTCCTTTTCTTTCTCTTTTAACTGAAACAAACACCTTTATTATCTATAGATAACTTTAAATTTTGGAAGTCACCGTGAGAGAACCCATGAAAAGTTACTTTGTGTAATTTACTGGAATGGGAGGTGGGCAGGGGATGGGTTAAATGGGTGATGGATATTTAGGAGGGCACTTGTGATGTGTTATATGTCAGTGATGATTCACTTAATTCTACACCTGGAACTACTATTACATTATATGTGAACTAACTGGAATTTAAATTAAACTTGAAACAAAAAAACAAAACAAAGATAACATATATTTGCTTTGGAAGTTCAGAAGAATAAGAAAAAATAATAGAATTAACTAGCAATACTAAAGAACCATGCCATCCTACACATACAGTGGCTATGAGCCACATGATTTAGTTTACTTACACTTAAAATAAAAATAAAAAACTTTTACAGTCACAGTAGCCACATGCCAAATCCTGCATAGCCACATGTGACTAGCAACTAAGGTAGAGGACAGTGCAGATATAGGACATTTTCTCACGGCAGTTCCTTCTACTGAAATAGAACATTAATGGGATTGCAAATCATCAGATATTTTTTTAAACTGAGTTCATTATCATAGTTCCTAAAGTTTCTGAAATACAAAAATGTGTAATCAGAATGAAAGTGAGGTGAATGAAGGCAAAGATTCAGGGATTAGATGTTGATTTAAAAAATTATCTGTACAATATATACAAAATTTGTCAACATTCTCTTTCCATTTAGAGTTTTACTGATTAAAACTGCATTCACGTATTTATTTGTGGAAGTTTTATATACAAGATCATTCAGTTAGACTCACCTCACTCTAACCAAATTTCAGGTTAGTTGGCTCTCGCATAGTAGATGGCAGGCCTTGCCTTCCAAAGGGTAAAAGCCCACTTCGGTATTAGCAGTTACCCTTGAAACCCAGATTGGCAATTACAGCTCTAGTTTAGGGAAATTAAATTTCCTTCTAATTAGTGTGCTGTTGTTATATGAACTTTGGAGGCTGATTCAGAATATGCAGAAATATAGAATATTAAATATGAGTCTAATGCTTTTGAGTATCTTCCCAATGAAAAAAATCATTAGTTGTGACCCTTGGAATTAAAATTCAGAAATTTGACATTGTATACAAACTTGATACCATTTTATTTTAAAATTTGTTAATCAGTTTTTTAATTTGGTGACATGCAGATACCCAAAACTTCAGATCTTACACTATTCAACAGACATAAGAAGTTAAACATAGTGGGTGCCTGGGTGGCTCAGTCGGTTGAGCGACTGCCTTCGGCTCAGGTCATGATCCCAGGGTCCTGGGATCGAGCCCCACATCAGGCTCTTTTCCGCGGGAAGCCTGCTTTTCCCTCTCCCACTCCCCCTGCTTGTGTTCCCTCTCTCGCTGTGTCTCTCTCTGTCAAATAAATAAATAAAATCTTTAACAAAAAAAAAAAGAAGTTAAACATAGTGCAAAGCATGTGTATAGGTTAGTTTAATATTTCTTAGGGAAAATCTGAAAAAAAGTTGATTTAGGGCATTATAAAGATCTTTTTAATACAGTTTGATTCATCCTTGATATGAGACAGTGATCCCTCTCTCAGGTAGATGAGTGCAGTCTTGGAAATTTTGAACTGGGGGTAGCTTAAACATTCTTTACCTCCTTGTAATGAAACTAAATCTGCTAGCAAAATTCTATCATATCAATTAATTCACTGTTAGCTTCCAATCAAATGAAAGGATGGAGTGTTTCAGGAAGCTTTACATATTTTTTACTTATTAGCATTTCCATTTTTGTTTAATTCATGCTGAAAATCTCACTGTTTCACCAGGAGAGCAAAGTAAATTACTACAGAATTCAATCTGGGAGTCTGTGAAGCAATTAAACACTAAAACAGACAAGCATTAGGGGACTCTTTCAGCTCAGGAGAATAAATTAGGAATGATGTTAACATAGTTCACTTAAAAAGAAATTTTAAAGGCTAGGCTCAGATGGAGAGTTTGTGGAATCCAACAAAACCTCAGAATGAGTGTATTCCAGAATTGTACTCAAACTTAATTAGATCTCAAATAGAATATTATGAACACATGCTCTATTTAAGTAGAATCTTGGTAATTTTTAATTATATAATCTCTCTTGTAGCATAACACAATCCAGATTAGATACATAATAAAAGCTGTACATGTTTTACAGGTAGTTTAAAAGACTCAAATTATAAATGTGAGGCAATGTATTAAACAAATGTGTGTGTGTTTTCTTATAGCTCTTTTTCTTTTTCTTTAATTTAGCAAATATGTACTGGATGTTTACCGTATAGCTGTATCTAATCTAGGAAAACAAAAGACAGAATCCCTGGTTTTTGTCATTGATTAGAATATAGTCCATTGGGGAGATGGTCATTTATGGAGAAAATGGTGGAGTAAATATTATAATCTAGGCATGAAGATAATTTCCCTGAAACATTGATGAAACTACTCACAATCAGTTTTTACCTAAATATTATCTTTATCCTTTAGCTTTATACTTGAGAAGGGCTCCTGCAATTATCAAGCCCAAATTCTATGACTCCACCTAGATCTCACACATGAAATCTTATAAATGAACCTCAAGTTTCCAGCCTGTTTTTCAACAAAGTTATTTCAAATGGTAATGGATTGTAAAAAAAAAAAAACTTTCTAAAATGATTCGCTTAAAAAAAAAAGAAACACTTAAATGGATTCCTATAGGAAGTTTTTTAAAAAACTGAGTTTTTTAAAAATACATCGATTTCCAGACTGAGTTTTTTAAAAATACATCGATTTCCAGACCCAGAACAATAGAATTGAAATCTTGGCGAAGTACCCTTGGAATCTTTATATTAAACCAGTGGTGTATTTGAGAAGTATGATATTCTAGTTTTGAGAAGCATTGGTTAATTCCAGTTGATACCCAGTCCAAAACCATAGCAGTATTTAAAAAAAAGGAAAGAAAGGAAGAAAGAAAGAAAGAAAAGAAAAGAAAATTTAATATAAGAAATCATTAACTCAATACAAGGGTCTTAATCTAGATAACTAAAAGATAAAAAGGGAACTCTAAGAGATCATTGACGTATAAAGGGCAAGCAGCAGCTATTTACATGCTGAGGGGATAAAAGGAAGGAGTTGTAATGGTAGGAGTTAGTTGGAGTTAGGGAGTCAGAGCCAGGGTCCCCAACAAGAAAATACGGAGTCAGGACAGCTAAGATAAAACAGCATGGACATGCTGCTTTGCAGCTTAGACAGGACCATGCTAGCATTGTTTTGCAGCCTTTGCAGAAATGACTTCTGCAAAATATCCTAAAATAAGACGGTTAACCACAAGGTATTTGTCCTATCGTGGGCAAGGGGTGGTTAAGACGTAAGCCTCCAGACGTCAGCAGAAAAGACCATCAGCACAAGAGACATCAACCTAATAGGTAGACAGAATCATGACCAAAACCCTGATTGGCATGACTCAGCACACCCTGATCACTTAATATAGTTCTGCAAAAGAGCTCATAGAAAGCCCTAAACTCCAGGGGTAACCCTTCTGGGCCCCCTCCCTCTCCGAGGGCATTGTACTATTGTTCAACAAAATTTTGCTTTGCTGCCCACTACTCTTTCTCTTCATTCCTTCAGAGCAGAGTGGCCAAGAAGCGCAGGCACTAAAGGCAGAGAATTCCTGCAACAGTGACAATTCAAATTTAAAAATTTCTAAACGGGGCCCCTGAAGCTGAAAATTCAGACCTCTGAAGCAGAGGTGATACCCTGGCTGGAGCTACTATCTCTGAATTCAGAAGCCTCCTCCCCAGCCCAGAGATGACACTCACACCTTTGATTAAAGGCACCAGCTGGCTGGTGCGCGTATCTCTGAGACTGAACACAGTGACGTTGGCTGTGCACACTAGAAAAACTGAAGACTTGGGGCGCCTAGGTGGCTCAGTTGGTTAAGCGACTGCCTTCGGCTCAGGTCATGATCCTGGAGTCCCGGGATCGAGTCCCACATCGGGCTCCCTGCTCAGCAGGGGGTCTGCTTCTCCCTCTGACCCTCCTCCCTCTCATGCTGTCTTTCATTCTCTCTCTCTCAAATAAATAAATAAAATCTTAAAAAAAAAAAAAGAAGAAGAAAAACTGAAGACTTGATTGAGCAACTCTTAGAGAAAAGAATTGCTGCTCCTGAAGTAAAGAAACTCCGCTGGGCTGCTGCCCATTGAATGAGGAAGCCTACAAGGAACCCACGGGAAGTACACAGGAGAAGTAATTCTTGTCTTCCTTTCACAACATTACAGTCTCAGTCTAGTACTTACTGTTGGCATAGTCTTGCATAAACCTAGCTGGAAAAGAAGAAATGTGGCTGTCGAAAACCCAGCAAACCAAAAGAGAGTATAGAAGGGTGAGTTTGGAGCTGAGAAACAATTGCTTAATAACTGGAGCATTGACCTAGCTGATAAAATCAAAAGATGCATTAGAATCACAACAGCCTGCATAATTTGCACATGATCTGTCCTTTAGATGCAGCTTCTGTCAAGCTTCCATCTGTACATCATCTATTCTAAATGATTCAACCATTATACACATGTAATTAAATATGAAGGAGTTTTTCAAACCATACTATATTTGTTCTCTTTGCTTTATCTACCTATAATAAACTTTCTCCTTTGGACTACCTGAGTAAGAATCTTACCATTTTCTAGATTCTGTCCAGTTTCAACTCTCCATAAAGGCTATTTTGACACCCACTTCACAACAGCATTAACATATATAAATGCATATAAAATATAATCTATAATATGTGCGTATGTAATATAAATATATATGTGCGTGTATATATGTAAATAAAGATTCTATACGTATAAACTGAGGGTTCTAGAGGGGAGGGGGGTGGGGGGATGGGTTAGCCTGGTGATGGGTATTAAAGAGGGCACGGACTGCATGGAGCACTGGGTGTTATATGCAAACAATGAACCATGGAACACTACATCAAAAACTAATAATATAATGTATGGTGATTAATATAATAAAATTAAATTTAAAAAAAGATTATATATGTACATATAAACACACATACCTGTGTAATACTTTGTATTTTTAATAGTTTGTATAGCTTATTCTGTTGCAAGATTGCCACCTTTGTACCTACCTCACTGCCATTAAGCTATAGCTTTCTCAAGAATGAGTCATGTTGTCTCTTATTTCCAGGCCGAGCAAAGGTCCTGTGTGGCAAGGAATGAATTTATGTTTTTTAATGAAAGACTTAATTAATATATCTAAAAGAAGCCTATATTGAAGAATTTAGATAATTAAATAAGTCTCTAGAAAATGATGAGTATTTCCCTAGCAGTATTTCTGTAGGAAGAATGCCAAGAGCTAAGGCAGTCATAAATAAACATGACTCAATCAAAAGTATACAAATTAGGTGCATAATACCTCATGTAAAATCTGTGTTTTTAATTATAAGCATAAAGCTATGTAAAAAGTAAATTTAGGGGCACCTGCGTGGCTCTCAGTCAGTTAAGCGTCTGCCTTCAGCTCAGGTCATGATCCCAGGGTCCTGGGATCAAGTCCCACATCAGGCTCCCTGCTCAGTGGGGACCTGCTTCTCCCTCTGCCTTCCTCTCTGGCTACTTGTGCTCACTCTCTATCTCTCTGTCAAATAAATAAATAAAATCTTTAAAAAAAAAAAAAAAAAGTAAATTTAACTGCGAAGAGTAAAAAGCCATGACAACAACAAAAGCAACAATAAAAAATATTACTTTAGGGGCGCCTGGGTGGCTCAGTCGTTAAGCGTCTGCCTTCGGCTCAGGTCATGATCCCAGGGTCCTGGGATCAAGCCCTGCATCGGGCTCCCTGCTAAGCCGGAAGCCTGCTTCTCCCTCTCCCACTCCCCCTGCTTGTGTTCCCTCTCTCGCTGTCTCTCTCTCTGTCAAATAATAAAATCTTTAAAAAATATATATATATATATTACTTCAATTGGGAATTAGAATGATAGAAAAAACATTCATTCATAACGAAATATTTTATAAATTTTTCCTCATTAATCGATACTAATCCTTATAGGATATATTGAATATGCAAAACAACATATGCAATGTGAAAAATATGGTTGGTTTCAACATGAAAAGGAAAAATAATTCTGTATGCAATGAATCTTTTTGTTTGAGCTGTGAATAATTTCTTTTATGGAGGTTGTAGTTAATTTAACTTTATTAATAAAATTCCCTAATGCGTAAAAAACAGGACAGGAAACAGTCCCCCACCCCAACTCCCAGCCATGGGAAGATGTAAAAAAATCTAACAATTATACTACTATAATTTTTCAATGGATTTTTTGCATAACTTATTTCAATGTAAACGTCACAATAACCTTCTATGGTACTTGTTAGAGATTCTTATTTCCAGAATTCTATAGCACAGATCACTTTTTTAAAAGATTTTATTTCTTTTTTTGAGAGAGAGATAGTGAGAGACAGAGCACAAGCAGGGAGGAGAGGGAGAAGCAGGCTCAGTACTAGTACCGTGGGGCTCGATCCCAGGACCGTGAGATCATGACCTGAGCCAAAGGCAGCTGCTTAACCGACTGAGCCACTCAGATGCCCCACAGTACAGAGTAGTTAAGAAATTTGCCAGAGCAACAAATTACTTGAAGTGGGAGAACACATACTCATTAAACCCTTTCATTAAACCCTTTCTGTTGAACTACATTCTTAATATCAGAAAAGCAACTTGTTTTAAACAGAAAGCCAAGCTCTACATAGTTCTTTAGGACAATGAAACCCTGTGTCAGTACCAATGTCAACAAAAAGACAATTCTTGGTGAGAAAATGAGTCCCTTTTCTCTCTTTCTCTGTCCTCAAAGACATATACACAATAATACTAAAATGAAACTTGTTCTGAAAACACTGAAAGGGATCGAGAAAAATATTCCTGTCAGAACCTAACTCAAGCGTGAAACTCAAGATGACCCATATTTTCAGATCCTCAGAAATCCTTCCATTTTCTAAAATGAAATGACATGTTGGAAATCATCAAATATTTGAAAACTACTTGAGTTGTTATTCTTACCAAATTACGCTTTAGTAGAACAACATTTAAACAAATGAATCCTAAGCATTCCAAAAAGTTAAGTATGATAATTAGGAAGAAAATAATTGCTTATACAGAAAATAATTAGAAGAGAAAGTCAGGAACAAATGCATGTGGATGAACTTTGTAAACAATGAAAGTTAGGAAGTTGAACATTGCTTTTGGTAGAAGTGCAATAGAGATTATTTTATACTAGAAAACAGTGAACTAACTCAATATATATATTGCCAACATATACTGAATTTTTGATAAGTTATCTATAACACTGCAATCTATAGATTCTACAAATCTATCTACATCATAGGTGAAAACTTTTTTCAAATGTGCATAAGGAATATATAAAAAGAAATTGATTTCAACCTAATTTGCAGTGACACAAAAATAAGAAACGAATCATCCATCAAGAATAGAATGCAGAATATATAAAATATAAGAATATCCATACAACAGAATATTATATCATAACTAAAACAAGAAATAGTTATAGGAATTAACATAGCAAAATCTTTAGAACCTAATGTTGAGTGAAGAAAGTATATTTTAATATAAGTATGGGGTGTTAAAATGTAAGTAAAGTTTAGAGATACACAATAAATTCCTTACAGATTCAATTATATAATTAAACCATAAAAGCCTGATCAAGGACACAAGGGGCATGAGCTCACAGAGAGAAGGGAGAAAAGGAGATAGAAGTATGGGAATGGCGGCTGTAAAAATAGGGTGGCAATCCTATATATAATTTTTACTTCAAAATATCCTAAATTAAATAACACATTGGTAAGTACTGCTAAACCTGATTTGTTTCTGTATGAGGGTTTCTTATGTTATTCTCTGCACTTGTCTGTATGGTTATACCATATTTTATCACAGTACCTGTAAAAAATTTTAAAAACTGAGTGCTGTAGACCACATAATTTTTGATCATACTTCTGATATAAAAGGAAACTGCTTCATGTATTAATAAACCTGTCTTCAACATAGTCCTTTTCTTTTTTGATGTTGTTGTTAGGTTTTTTAATTTAAATCTAATTAGCCAACATACAGTACAACATAGTCATTTTCAATGTGAGGTTTAGAACATTTTGAACAATGATTAATCACACATACAAAAATTCAGTTGATACAATTTATTGAGTGACAATTTGTGCTAGTTATCTTTTGTGTGTGTAAAACAGTGCACAAGACTAAATTACTGATCTCTAGGAATTCACATTCTGGTGGATAATACAAATAATGAGGCATATAATCTTATACAGAAAGTACATTTTCATGAATAATAAATTATTTTGCTGTGTTGGTGTGACTCTTGTTTAAAATAATCATTTGAATTTAGGTATAGTCTTTCATAACGAGAGAAATGATCCAAAGCATGAAGAAAAAACAACAACAAAAAGGCATTGAGGTGATGTCCCATAGGTGATTTAGAGTGAAAACTCTCATTTCCTTCTAAAACGTATTTCTTTCTAGAGGAGCTTGGACATATCTAAGGTACTAAGGATAAAGGCAGTATGTGAGACTAGGATGGAAGAATGCCAAGACAAGCTAGAAGTCACTGGGACTTTCTACACTTATGGCTCTGTGTGTCTGATTATTATACCTTCCAGGAAGAAAGCCTCTGATTCAGTAGTGCCTTCAAAATGTCCTGCCTTTCTTGGCCACAAAGGATTATGGGAAATGTAGTTCTCATTCTAAGAGCAGCAAGAACCCCAAAGTGGCAAGACACAACAGAAAGCTCATATTACCTATTTGCTTTCCAAATTATATTGATCAATTAAGAAAACCATCATATGTGCTACATACTAGATGTAACTAGGCACAGAGTTTTTAAATAAATAAAAAAAAAAAAAAACTCGTGGAAAAATAATAGGAAATCCACTAGAATCTTACAAAAATAACTCAATGTAGACAATACTACTGATGTTGCTTATCATGTAAAATCAATTATTGAGCATTCTTTCCACTATTTTTTGAGTATGGAGATGTTATGAATTTTATTCACCTTAAAGTAGAGTGGCTTTTGAAAAGGTTGGTTATTATATTATCAGTGTTCAGAATACTATGGCTGAATATTATTTAACAGCTTGAAAAATATGCCAATACAAATTTATTATCTCAGCATCTTGGCTTCATATTTTTAAAAAATGCATTTAAAAATTTCTTTCACTATCATCTAAGGAAGAAAGTCAAAATTATAGCCTAATGTAACTCTGTAAATCCATCAGTGTGTTCACTTGTTCATTTATTCCATCTTGTAAATAATGAAAACATATATTTCACATTGACGGAGGGTGAATGGTGTAATAAAAAAACTCTAATGTATTCTGGATGACATTTCAGAGGTTTCTGACACAGTACTTAGAGATTAGTGACACACCAGTGGTTACTTAAGTTGAGATTTTAAGAATGAATAGGAATTAGGCAGGTACTAATATACTAAAATCAGTGCTGTTTATAAAAACCCAGACATGAAAGAAAGAGCATGGCATACTTGTGGAAATGGAAGTTTGCTATAGTTTAAGGGATATTTGAGTGGAGGAAAAGATTAAAATGTAAGTTTTTTGCCAGCCAGGAGCCAGATGGAGAAAGGTATTTATGTGCCTTGTTAGGGTGTTTATTCTAAGTGAACTTGAGACACACTGACGAGTTGTAAGTAGTGGGGGAAAAAATAAAATAGAAAATATATAATTTTAAACAGCATCCTTTGCAAAATCTTTGGATGTTTTGAAACTTATTGTAATTATTTTGTAATATATATTTCAAATCTGAGCTGTACATCTACAACTAATACAATATTATGTTAATTATATCTCAATAAAAAAGAAATAAAAAGCATCCATAAAATATCTTGATAAGGTATTAGCAAATATAAAAACTGACATCCAGGAGAATAAGTTGGGTGTGACTTTAATCCAGGAGTTAGGGAGTGGCCTAGGATTGAGAAATGTCACCAGAATGATGAATATGGATGAATGCAAGAATTTCTATGAAGAGAAAATCAGTATGGCACATTAATTTATCAAATATTTTGAAAACAGGCAATACAGTAATTAAGTCTTTGAGAATTATGCAGAGTTTATTGATATCTATAGAGATAGAAAACTAAGAAGTGTGGCAAAGCTAGTCACTCCTGTAACTCCGTTTGTACATGCTATGTCTAAATATTTGTGGACACCCAAGTAGTCTATTGTAGGTTGCTAGATGTATTGTTCTAAAATTAAAAAAAAAAAGTCAGGTATATAGATAAAGATTTTGTAGAGCATAGCAATGGATTGGATTGGATCTTGCAGGGGGGATATATAAAAAGAGAAGATACAAAGTCAAGACAGAACCCGGAGGAACAAAATGCAAATATGTTAACTGTTAGATTTCTGATACCATTGGTTTAAACTACTTTATATTTAATAAATCTCAACACAGAAAACTACCATAGAAATAATGAACCCATCACCAGTAGTTGATACATGCACAAAATTAGAAAAGCGTTATGCCATTTAGGATCTTCCAGAATTAAATGTGAAATGAAATGTAGATTTCATGTCAAAATAGATGCCATTCATCCTAAGACATGTTACAATTAATATTCAAACAAATTCATGTATCTGTGTTCCTTTAATGGCATTTAGAAACATCTTTTGAGATTATTCTTGGGTTAAATATGATATGCCACAATTTATTTTGTTCTGTGTAAACAAAGTAACTGGAAATAAACTACAAGGTTATATATTTTAAAGAGTTATTTACTTTTTGTACCTTAATAATGGTACACATACACACACACACCCACAAATATGTCAAAACCATTAAAATATGCTGAGATGCTACAGGGCATATAGCAATTCCACCATAATAAACCCAAAACTCTGTGATAAAATGAAAGTGACAGCACAAAAAGCCTCAGGCAGAATTTCTTTATTCTACCTGATCTATGAGAAATAAAAGGGACAGTTTTATCCCAGAAAAATGAGCTTATGTTTCAATATGTAGGAGGTGATAGGTAATTCTAAATTCTTTGTAATCTGATTTAATTTGTAAAATAACTTAGAAGTCAAGAGTGTTGTATATACAGGGAACATGTTATTACAAATATTTTTCATATGCGTGATTTTTTGGGGGTTTTCATTTTTCTGAGGATATTTAACCTCTATATATTTTGTAGTTACCATTTATTTTATATATCCTTGAACTTTTTATTGATGTATGAATTACATGCAGAGGGGTGCCTGGCTCTTTTCTATTCACAATGTGATCTGTGAATATAAGCATCAACCAGAAACTTGTTAGAAATTCAGAACATAGGACACAATCCCAAGCCTCCTGATTCACAATTTGAATTTTAATATTGTTTAATAATGTTTGGTGATTCCTGTGTTCATTAAAGTTTGTGAAGTACCAATACAGTCTCTCCTTTCAATTATTCTCTCCACCACCTTATCATAGCATCTCAGTATATCTAAATCATTCCACTATTACCTCATATTAATTGGCTTTTACTACATGAAGTTTTTTTTTTATTTAGCTCAATTAAAATGTACAATTTCATATGTAAAGGGGATTAAGAGGTAAAACTTCCTGTTGTAAAATCAGTAAGTAACCTTGATGAAAAGTGCAGTAAAGGGAATATAGTCAATAACATTGTATGATGATAGATGGTGACTACAATCTTCATGGTGAGCACTAAGTAATGTATAGAATTGTTGAATCAATATGTTGTCCACCTGAAACTAGTATAACATTGTATGTTAATTATACTTTAATAAAAAATTTAGAAGTGCAATTATAAAACAAAAATCCAATCTAAAATGAAGTGAATGACTATATGAACATTTAAAACATAAAATATAAAAGTAAAGAAGGAAGAGGAGAAATAAGCAAATTGAATTTAAAGGCTTATCAATTGCTTGGAATTTATCAACCAAAAAAGCATATTCTTTCCTTTGCCATTTGATTTGTATTTACAGCCTGCAGTTTGATCAGATATAAAGGGAAAAGTACAGTGACTGTGTACAAAATTTGATTGATGTTCTGTATAATGGTTGAACTATAGAGGTTATTGCAAAGTACTGTCCAGCACTTTAGGGCTTTAAGAAAGCAAAACAAGAAAATATGAATTATTGCAGCATTTCCTAGAGCAAAATAATACATCAGAGTACAACATAAGTAAACCATGGTTAATGACTTTCACTCTACAGAAAGAGATTTAGATTGTGATGTATATGAAATAAAATGCCTTAGATATATTTACCTACAAAGTCACCCATAGGGTACCATGGGAGGGAGTCAAGTGAGGGATCAATGATGATGGGCTATTCAGAGATGGTGTGATAGATTCCTACATATTGGAGTACAACCTGACTGTAAAAACCATCTGTGGTTTTGCTGGGAAGGAATTTGTAACACCAATGTCATTGTAATCCTCCCTATGTGTTTCTTAAATTACGTTTCTTTTTTCTTTTCTTTTCTCTTCTTTTCTTTTTTTTTTTTCTTTTGTTTTCTGTTTTCTGATCCTGACTTAGATTGGTACTACCTTTCCAACATTCTTTCACTCTCTGCTATATGGAATGATTCATATATCATACACTGTCTACCTTCCCATCCTTAGTAACACACACACAAAAATGTGACTTCATTTTGAAGTAATAGGACTTTGGAACCTGAGTTTATATTAGTGTATTAGTAAGGATTCCACAGAGGAATAGAGCCAATAGGAAGTCCAGGTAGATAAACACATAGGTAGTCGATAGGTATATACATACATATGGAAAGAAATTTACTTCAAGAAATAATCTAATTCAATTGTAGAGGCTTGGTGAGTTCAGAATCGGATAGGGGAGGCCTACAGGCTATTAAGTCTGCTTAAGTCCAAGGCAATCTGCTGGAGAATTCCCTTTTGCTAGAGAGGTCACCCTTTTAGTTCTATTCAGGTCTTCAACTGATTGGACAAGGCCCACTCACATTATGGAGGATAATCTGTTTTACTCAAAGTTTAGAGATTTAAATGTGGATTTGCCAAAACCACTCTTGCAAGAACATGCAGGATATTTGACCAAATATTTGAGAATTTTGCCCAGACATGTTGACAATTACAATTAATCATCATAGTTGTTTAAAAAAGGAATTTTAAAAAAGTGAAAAAGCAGCTTAAAGTCTACCGAAGACATTAGGTAAAACTGGCAAGATGATACCTCAGAAGAACTGACACTTAAAAAAGTAGTAATTAACTACCACAATATTAGTTATTATTCTATACTGAATTTGTTAGCATGTCATCTTTCTTTATCAGACTTCATTTATAATAACTTTATATAATCTTTATAACCATAATATTCAACAATGTTGATGTAAAATGTATGTATGTGTGTGTATTTGTATTTCCTGTTCATTATCTCAATAAACTATACCACTTATCCATTCACTTAGTTATTTGCTCAAAAATACTTATTAATTATTTATTTGTGTCAGACAACTCTTTTAAATGCTTGGGAAACACACAGTGAACACAATGGAAAAAATTTAATCATTCACCATATTTCTGAATTTAGAAAACTCAAAATTTTGCAGCCTCTTGAACATTTTTGTCTTGAAATTCTACCCATTACATATCCCATATGTCTTGAATATATCTACTTTTCTCCCCTTCAACCTAAGTTGCCGACCTTACTGGTCAGTTACTTTCAGTTTCTTTTCCTTGAACTCAAAAGTGCCACACCTTGCCAACCATAGTAAATAATTCTAACATTATTATTTCCTTGCTGTCCACATTAAATGAAAACAAACAAAACGAAACAAAACAAAAACCCAAAAGCCAAAAGACAACATGAAAACCTCAAAACCAAAATCATTCACTTTAGGTCACATTTGATCACAATATTTACTTCACTTACGAAGCCTCCTCTGCAGCTTGTCTCAGCTGAGTGGAGTAAAACTTTCTGGTATGTGTCTTCCTACCATCAATTATGCACAATATCCACACACCAGAGAGTTAAGTGCTAAAAGTCAAATTTCAATGTTAGTCACTTGCTTCCTTCAACTAAAATAAATTCTGTATCTCAGCTGCCTGTACAGCCCTCCATGTACAGCCCTCCAAGACCTGGCCCCTTGCAGCTCTCTGCCCAAATTTTATCCCACTTATTAACACAATCATTTCCAGCCACATGAATTTAAGAATGTGCATCTTCTCTCCTAATATTCTAGATCTTGAACATGCACTTCCAACCCAGAGATACTTGTCCTTGATTGACAATTCATATACATATATTCAAGTTTCTGCTTAATCATCAATTTCCTTAACTCCTAAATTATTGTAGATATTATTATATGATTCCTCAACTTCATATTTCATTTCATAGCACTAGTAAGTTCATAAGCATATATCACTATTTGTTTCTCGGCTGTATTTTCCAATCAGACAATAAGATTCATAAAGTATATAATCTGGCCTGCCTTACTTATTCCAGTGCTTTAGCAACAAGGCTTGAACACAGCATGTGTTGAATTAATACAGGAGTTAAAGATTATTTACACATAGAAACAAGTGCCTAAAAGAGAGTGTTTTTTAATGACCCATATATTCCCATTTATTCCCTATTCATACTGTATTGTGAATCTACTAGTATTTTATTCTCAGGTAATGTCTTACTCCCTCTTTAAATTGTATGGATCAAACTTCATCTTCTCTTTGTACTTTTTCTCAGCTTCCTCTGTGTATTCTTATTGAGATCGTCCTGGACACAGTCTCTTGCTTGAGTTTGTCATAAAACCTAGCCAATTCATGTTTGCCAAGTGATTCCATTGCTAAAGCATCTAGTCTTACATTACAAAACACTTCATCTCTGTTTGAGTTTCCATGCCTCAATCTTCTAATTAATTTTTTCCTTTTATGATTATCTAGCATTTATTATTACCTAAAATTATTTATGTATTCTCCAGAACAAAAGGGAAACCCCTTGAGAGCAGTAATTTTTGTTACTTTATTACTGATTCTGTAGTTCCTAGATCAGTGTTTGGCACATGCTAAAAATTAATAAACAATATTGTTTCATTGATTAACTCTGTCATGTGCCATTATGTATTTTTTAAAATATTTTTGAAGACATATTCATTTAATACAGTAGAGGGGTGCCTGGGTGGGTCAGTTGGTTAAGCACCCAACTCTTGATTTCAGCTCAGGTCATGACTTCAGGGTCATGAAATCAAGCCCCGCATCAGGCTCCATGCTAAGCAAGAAGTCTGCTTGAGACTCTCTCTCCCCCTCTCCACCCTGCTCCTCTCCCTGCTCATGCTCGCTCACTCTCTCTCTGGAATAAATAATAATAAAAAAATAACAGTAGAGGGGTGTCTGGGTGGCCCAGTCGGTTAAACGTCTGCCTTCGGCTCAGGTCATGATCCTGGGGTCCAGAAATCAAGCCCCGCATCAAGCTCCCTGCTCAGCAGCCTGGTTTCCCAATTTTTAAGATGTAAATAATAATAGTGTCAACTTATATAATTGACATAAGGGTTATATGAAATATGCTACCACACTAATAATAATTGAACACTTGATAGATCAGTTACTATTGCTCAAATCAATAATTAAAAAAATGTTGAATTCAATTAGTAAGTGCCAGAATCTTCTTTCAGTTTTACCTGCTTGGTTATATAGCCACCACATTTTAAAATAAGCAAATGTAATTAATTATGAAGAATACACACACACACACACACACACACCAAAGACTAACATTAAATAATTTCTTGTAAAATATATTTTACTGAAAGAGAATAAATGTGGAGCAGGAATAAATTCTAAATAATCAGTGATTTTACTCTAAAAATCTCAAATATCGACAAATCACCATCTATTTAGTCAACTAAAAGATGCTGTTGGAAATAGTAATTTATATTGCTCCTGCTTCCTTTTTATTCCCCATTTGGCCTGTAATTACATTAAGGTTGCTATCAGCAGAATACTTTCCACTGTGCATCCCTATGAAATAATTGCACCACATGGCATATAAAAGGTTTATATTCAGACTGTTATTTTGGGTTCTTTAGCAACACAAATGCACCTGTTCTCAACACAATTAGGATAAGCCATATTGAAGATAATCAAAACAAATAATGAAAAATGGTTTGCTTGATTTGGGAAATAAGGCATAATGCCTACTCAGGCATTGGCAAAGCTTTGATAGCGATGCTGTACAGAATTAACATATTTAATGAAAATTGATTTTGTTTATGTACAGAAGTAATGGATATGCCTGCATAACTTCTGGGCATTGGCTCTCATTTATTAATTATTATTTTATAATTTACCCAAGACAATTCAAGCCAAAGGTAGCATCTGTTTGGCACTGAGGTTCTACTTAGATTTAATTTTCCAGTTCAAGAGAAATAGCTAGAGAGAGTCAAATAAACTATTCAAGGTCACAAAAACAGTAATCTGCCTTGATTAGAGATCTACTGCAGCCCATACAGTCAATTACAGGAGTTTACCAGCAAAATAAACTCTTGTTCGTGTATTATACAAAGAAAAAAGTGGGAGAGTAGATAAAGAATGGACTGATACCTGTTTTTTTAATACAAATCCCCTTTCCTCCAAAATTTCTAAAAAGGTATTCACAATGCTATGGCAGTTTTATATTCCCTCATTATCTTTCCAACCATAGTCAGAAAACAATAAAAATGTAATTTATAATGCCTGTGCTATCAAATCATAAGTAATCCTTTGAATTAATACTTAGATATCTGAATAACTTTATGCATGTGACTAGAATTGAATTTAAAATTTTAGAAATTTTAAAAATTTGGTTTAGAAAACTAAGACTCTAAACCACTATCCAGATTGGTATACCTTCTAAAAATTAGCCAATTTATGCATCCTTGACATTTGCATAGTGCTTTTGCAGTTTAAAATTCATAGTAACATTTAATTTCACTCCAAACAATAATCACAACAGAGATTTTGTTAACATTACTACTTCACAGAAGTAATCTGTAACGAAATTGGATCAAGAAATTGAGATAAAGTGAGAATATTATAAAATTCATATATTAAATAAGTGACATGGAAGGAGTTAGGTCTTTTGACTATTGTATTATAATCCAGGACCGTATATCTACTTCATTCTCTGCTAACTCTCTGATATTAATCTCATTGTGAAGCTCAGAATATGGTTCAATCAATATTGGATGAAATGAATTGTACTGAATTCTCCTGCTCTTTCTATTATACACTACTTCTTCATTCAGATACAATTTTTTTAAATGTTGTGTCACGATTCCAAGTATATTACTTTATGAAATTTTGCAATTTTATAGAAAATTATCTTAGGCACCAAGCAGTGTTTGAGTTCCTGTCATTAAATGGCTCTAAAAATACAGTGTACATACTATTTTTAAGGGATTTGTCTTCTTTTAGATAATTAAGTTATAGGACTAATCAAAAATAGAATATATCAACATATCATACTGCAGGAGAATCAAACTAATCATAGCTTTGTGTCTTATAGTATACAATTATGCATACTAAATATACTATCTATGAAACCCATGCAGAATTTAAAAGGAATAACCTCTAGCGTTAATAATAATTACGTACTTTAGCTTGGTATTTTTAAAGCAGTTACCTCTCTCCTTGTATATCATATATTTTGATTTTTTTAACATAAATTTTCAGATAAATTTCTCTAAAGACTAATATATGATATCCTAACTGACATATATTTGAACATTTAACCAGAAAAAGGGGAAGAGAATGTATTGCCTCCTCATTGCTGTACAGTTAATGAAGCAGTATATCACATGGTTTTCCAAGTGCACAGCACAAGTTCATATGACACCTACTATCACTTGAGTGTAATAATTTTATCTAAGCATGCACTATCTTTCTCTATACACACCCCACATCTTCTTTATTTATTCATCTATTGATAGACAATTAGGTTGCTTCAAGATCTTGGCTATTGTAAATAATGCTGCAATAAACATCGGGGTGCATATATCTCTGTGAATTGGGGTTTTGTTTTCTTTGAATAAATACCCAGAAATGGAATTGCTTGATTTCAAAGGCATTTTTCACAGAACTAGAAAGGAATTCTAAAATGTGTATGAAACACAAAAGACTGAATAACCAAAACCATCTTGAGAAGAAAGAACAAAGCTGGGGGAGTGCCTGGGTGGCTCAGTTGGTTGAGCATCCGACTCTTGATTTTGCTCAGGTCATGATTTCAGGGTCATGAGATCAAGCCCTGTGTTGAGCTCCACACTCATCATGGAGTCTGCTTGAGATTCTCTCTCTCCCTCTCCCTCTGCCCTTCATCCCACTCATGTTCAATCTCTAAATAAATAAATAAATAAATAAATAAATAAATAAATAAATAAATAAATTTTTTTTAAAAATTGGAGTTAGCACGCACTTTTGATTCCAAACTATACTACAAAGCTATAGTAATCAAAACGGTATGGTACCAGTAGAAAAACACACACAGATCAATGGAATAAAGAGCCCAGTAATAAACCCTTGCATATATGGTTAATTAATCTATGACAAAGGAGGAGAGAATATACAATGTGGAAGACAGTCTCTTCAGTAGATGGTGTTGAGGAAATGGACAGCTACATGCAAAAGAATGAAACTGAACTGATGTTTTATATCATATGCAAAATAAGATCTCAGCTTTTATCATATTTCTCATAAGAATTTGATCAGAATTATATGTCAGAAGTTATATAACATGATTTAAATTATTCTGAAAATAGTGATATGAAGTTAAATTTTTTTAAAAAGAAGTTAAATGTATGAACAGTACCCATAAAGTAACATTTAATGGAACCCATAACTTTTGTAGGTAAGTGTATTTTTAGAGTGAAATACTCTTTAGTGAAAATGTTGGAGATAAGAAAATGTACCGGAAAGATTATCACATCAGTACTTTACAATATATCACAGTTAAGCTTCACTTTCTTTTCATTAAATATCTAATTGGAAACACACTATACAGTTACAAAACTCGTCAGAATTTCATGTTCATTCTATAAAAAATCAGATATCTAAAGATAGAGAAATTACTGAAAAACATGTTTACACCCTGCTCCTTTATTAAAGTAAATGATTTGACAAAGAACTGTAACTGTGAAAAATGCCAGAATACATTGACAGATGCAAAATAGCTTGATTACACTGCCCAAAAAACAGCTGATTCAGTGAGTGTTCATTAAAACCAGCTTCTGCAAAAGAGCTGTCAATGATTCAATTTTCTAAGGAAAGAAATTCTTGAAAGGAGATTGAAATGGGTCTAAAATGTCACCTTTAGGAACCAAACATCCTGAGTACTAAAGGCCTACTGTGGATAACATTTAAGCAAATATTTTCCTTTTCAATTTTAACACATTCTGGACTTTATAAATGGGGGGGAAGTTATGACCTGTTTTTCCTGAGAATTAAATTTTCTACTTAATTTTATCAAGATTAAAGCATAAATAAATATTATATGTCTAGAAGGAATAGAAGGAAATCTAAAGTTTCTTCCAGAAGCATTCTGTAGAATTTAAATTTTAAGTAATTTACTAAAGACTCATTGCATGGGTCTTGATATACATAACCTTGAAAAATATAATTGATATTCTTTCAAATGGAACATTTCCTCTTAGAAAAATTTTTTTTTTCTTAGTCACTCCAATTTCAGGCCTAGAACTGAAGAATCCTGCCTGAAGCATAGGGCTACGGGGAAATTGTACAGTAAAACCCATAGGGCTCCTATGTACAGATTCAAAAGCTGACCATTAAACAGTGGAATGCCCAAAATTGTTACATTGTTCTTTGTCTAGTGATTATGTTTCCAATAAGGTAAAACTATTTAAAACTACCACTAGTAGTTGGAAGAAATTTACTTAAACCTGCTTCTTTGCTTCTTCACCATATGCTAATATATATATATATATATATATATATATATATACATACACACACACACACACACATATGTAGCTAACATAAAAAAGGGATCAGCCTTGCAAATTCCCTGAGCAGATAAAACTAGTTCAGTCATACAAACAAAGCTTAGTTTAGCTTATTTTGCAAGACTAACTTGACCCAGGTCATTTCTTGTTTATGCCTCTAGAAATCATAAGCAAAACAAACTGTTCCCCAAGGTTGATATGAGGTAACAATTGACCAATTCCCTATCATTTAAGAAAATTCTAATAGTAGAGCCAATCTCTATGAAGAATAAATAGTCACTGCCTTCTCACTATATAAGTTGCTTTATAAGAGTATACTCCAGAGTCTCATTCAGTGTTTTGGTTTGAGTGCTCCTGGTTTGCAAACTGTCTTTTTGGTGTGTGCATAATAAATTTTTACTAATTACTATTTCAGTGACATTGGTTTTACTTCAATTTCTGAACTTTTGACAATATAAAATATTATTAAATATATAATATTAGATATAAATATGTATAATATATAATATATAATATAAATATATAATATATATGATTAATTCTGAAAGTTCTTGAAAAATTGAGATCTGTCCAATTGCAGGTTAGAGTTCAAAAAAAAAAAAAGGAGACACTTTTAGTTGTTTGTTTTCAACATGAAACAAAGAATGCCTAAAGAATATATTTGATTTATTATTTGAGTAAATAATAAATCAAACTAGGAAAACATCTCTCTGGAGATTCAAAATTTCTCCTGGGTGGGGAATGTTTCAGAGGTACAGAACATAGTATTACACACAATAGCCAGGATTATGGGATTAGTACTGGGAACAACTTTGAATATTATATTATTACATAAATATTTCTTATATAGTCAATTTGGTTAAAAACTAAACTGATCTTTAGAAGATATTTATACAATGATATGCACTCAAATTTATGTACCCATATTTAAGTAATGCTTTTCGCATCTGGAAATAAAGATGCATATCTTATCTTTTATTTAAAAATATGACTTTAGGGGCACCTGGGTGCCTCCATCATTTAAGGGTCCCTCCTGATTTTGGCTCAGGTCATATCTCAGGGTCCTGAAAATGAGCCCTATGTCAGGGAGTCTGTTTGAGATCCTCTTTCTCCCTCTCCCTTTGCTCCTCCCCCCTTCTAAAATAAGTGCATAAATCCTTTTAAAAACTTAAAAAAATTAAAAATAATAATATGGCTAGCTGAATATTTGTAATACAGTTATTTTGCAACATTGTCTTTTTTTTTTTCCTTTTTAGTAGGAAATCAATTAATATGAAGTGACTGGTTTTAAATTGCACGGATATAGGGAATTTATGACAGAAACCTATAAACTCAGATTATGAAGTTTAGGGAAATGTTCTTATAAGAACTGTAACTGGAATTCTGAATTTTTGAAATGTTGATTATTTCTAAAATTTCACTTTTGCATATTCTTACTCTTCTCAATGAATTATTCTATAACAATAATATAATTTTCAAAGCATTAAACATAAAAGGAAATTTCACATGCATCATCTCATACACACAGGAAGGACAAGCATTCTTTTCTTCAATTAGAACGTGCACAAGGAGGGTGAGAGATTTTAAGATTCGCTTAAAGCAACTCTGATGTGCAGAGTAAAAATAATAATTGATATATAATATAAAAAGATATCATCAAATAATAAATTGTGGTCACAATCAGCCCCAAATCTCACGGTACAGCGCAGTAAAAGTTTCTATTTTGCTCAAGGAAGAAGTCTGTGTTCTGGGTTGTACATAATAATATGTATACATATATAGAGAGAAAGGTTTTATATATGCTTAATGCATATATACAAAATTATATACGCATTATATATTATATAACATGTACATTATAATACGTTAAAATATGCATTACATACCTAAAATATGTATATAATATAAATATGTGTGTATCTGTATATGAACTTGCACATATATGTAGTACGTAATATGTGCATGAATACATTACATTAGTAGAGACACAATTTATACTACGTCCTATGGCGGTTACTGTATTTGTAATATATGTATGCATGTACATACACAAAAACACCAGGAAAGCACCCAGGCTGGCCCCCGCCCCACAGGCCTACCTGGTCCCCGAGAACTTCCGTGAGGGGCACCTGCAGCTCATCCAGCCCATCAAGAGCAGGGCGAAAGGTCAGCCTCAGTCCGCTCGGGAGCCACCCTGGGGAGTTCAGGCACAGCGGCTGCCAGGACCTGCTCATAGGTAACTTCCAGAAGACGTTCAACGAGCTGCCCGTTTGTTCTTCTGCCAGACACGGCCAAGCAGCAGGGGTCGCGATGCACGCACACACTTCCGTGGCCACAAAGGGCCTCTGGGCGCTCAGGCCAAGAAGCAGCAGCGCTCATGGCAAGCCAGCGTCCGGCAGGCGGGCCTGGGCTGCTGAGCGCGCCCCCGCCGCGCGCAGGGGCTTGTGCGTGGTGACGTCAGCAGCCGCCAGGCGCTGCGCGCTTTGCCGTCAAGATCCTCAGGCAGCTGTGGCGACGTGCGCAGGCGCTGCCCCACGCAGGAGACTCGCTTCTCCTTCCTCCTCCTGGGCCGCCGAGGCAGCTGGGTGAGGCCCTGGCGAGGCCCTGGCGAGGCCCCGCGCTTGGCTTTCCCAGGCTGGCCGCTGGCGGACTGTCAGGAGGACCCACGCTGTTCTGTCAGCAGTGGGTCATGCAGGAGTCCATCCGGTTTCCTCCTGGAAGCTGGGCAGAGACCCCTACCTCAGGCAGCCGGTCTAGGTTTGTATCCTCAAGCTTTTGGAAGGTGCCGGGGGAGGGAAGGACGAGGGTGCCAGGACCTGTCGGCTCCTGTGGCCACAGCGGCCTGAGCCAGGCCCTCCTGAGCCTGAGGGCTAAGCGCCAAGACCCCCCCACCCCCCGCCCCGGAGCCCTAAGCTTGAGTCTCCCGGTGCTGGACGCAGATGTCGAGTTTGTTGAGTAAGCAGCTGATTCGTGATTCGGGCATGTTCAGGATTCAAAGCAGACGCAAAGTCGTGCTACATGAGGTTGGATCTTTTTATGAGACAGGCTCAGCCTGGGATTTCAAATTGCCTCTTACCTTGTGTGAGACAGTTTATCTTCAAATGAATCTATTCTGCAGTAGCGAAAAAGCAAAAACAAAAACCCAAATACATCCTTGGTCTCTCCCATTGTCACTGAGAAGAGTGGGCGCGGGAGCAGGTCGGACAATGGCTCATGGACTCAGGATAGAAGTAATACATCATTTCCATTCAAAATGAAGTTATCAAATCGAGTCATATCGTCGTTTTTAAATTGATCCTACAAAAATTTAACTCACCCTTTACCCAAAAGTGTTTTTCCCACCCACTCAGATCATCAAGTTTAGAATCTGTAATCTGGATAATGCACATAGTCTCTGCATCTGGTGGAATATTGTATTATGTCCCGTTGTAGCTTTTCTTGACTTGGGTACTCATAAACAAAAAAGGCAAGTATCTGCCCCCCCCCACTTTGATTCCAATCTGTTCTCAGAATCCTTAGCCACACTCCTAGATATTACTAGAACTACTTCCTAGGAATTTTATATCTCATTGCATCATGTCTTAAAAAACAAAAAACCAAAAAGATTGATTGACTGATGTATTGATTTGAGAGAGAGCACAAGCAAGCGGGGGGAGGGGCAGAAGAGGGAGAGAGAGAGAGAAGCAGACTCCCTGCTGAGCACGGAGCCCAACGTGGAGCTAGATCCCAGGACCTGAGATCATGACCTGAGCTGAAATCAAGAGTTGGACACTTAACTGACTGAGTCACCCAGGCACCCTGCATCATGTCCTTATATCTCTTGACTTAATTTTCGGTAATTTGGGCCTATGGGCCTCCAGGAGAGTGCCACACTCTTAATAACTTTTCTCTGAGCCATATTTTTCACATGAAAGGATTGAATGTATCCTTTAATCAATACAGGCATTTTTAACAATGGGTGTAAAGGTCACATTATTGATTTAATTCTTGCCTTATGAGTCAGTTGTTCCAAAAATTTATTCATTTCATATTTTACTGATTTTTGTAGGGTAGTACTTGCTGCTTCTTGCTCTATAGTTCCTGAAATGTGTGTATACTTTTTAGCCCTGTTCAATTGTGCTTGCAAATGACCCAATTATTTTGAGCACTTACCTCTTTTCTTGTATGACCTTGCCAAACACAGAAACAAACACATATTAACAGTTTCCTATTTTCCAGTCTTACCCCGTAAGTTTACCAAGTTTATTAAGTATTTTATCCACTTTCCTAGTCATCAGTGGTGACAATTTTACCAAATATAAAGGCCACTGAATTATATTGGTCACCATTCTTTAAGACTTCAAAAGAGTTTCTTAGCCAACTGTTGTTATGTTGTTGTTGTTGTTGTTATGACAACACCTGACTCCTAGATGCCAATGTCTGTTTTAGTCAAGATGGGGTATGATATACTGTGGTAACAAACCACTCCCAAAACCCAGGGAGTTGACCCAGAAAATTTATTTCTCTGGCATATAATGTGTCTAAGTAAGGTTGGGAGGGGGAGGGGGAGGGGGAGAGTGAGTGAGGAGAGCAAGTATCTGATCACCAAAGTCACCAAAGGAACTAGAATAAAAGATGGTTTGTCTTTGCAGTGCTTTCACATGTTGGGAAGAAAACATGGCAGCCCATGCACTGCCTATTCCACCTTCAGCCAAGAAGGGACACATATAATTTCCGCTCATATTTCACTTGGCGGAGCAATTCAAATGGCAATTATGAAGTGCAAAGTGGTGGAGAACTATACGGAGGAAAGCAAAAGCACGGAGCATACTTGGGGTACGATATTAATGCCTTCTAGCTCTAGTCCTTTGTGCCATCTAATTTAAATCTAGTAATTTTATGAATAGAATATGCAAATTTTATGAATAGAAATGACTATTTATAAGAAAATGCTGAACTCATTTCTAAAGATGAAGGAAAAACTCAGTTATCATATGTGCTACAATGTACTGGTATTTGATGGTTATAAAAGGCCCGATTAAATGGCAAGATGCTATATCTAAAACAATAGTACTCCAAGTGCTCAGTTTTTCCTATTCAAATTTTCAAATGAGAAATCAGAACGACTGTTAGTCATAGTATATAATCTTCCTAATTCTTTAGTTTATCTAATGACTCTACAAAGAAAATACAAAAGTGTATTTCATCCACATTCAACCAAACACAAGAACTGTTAGAGCTTTCACATTTTTTACCTCCACTGTCTCTAGGGATTAATAACAAATACCTAAGCTTCCAGTGGTTTGTATTTGCCCTGGGTTTTTAAAAAATAGTACAGAATCCTATTAGGTTCTTGAACTTTAAAATCAGGGAACCTAACAAAGTCTCGGGACTTAATCTATTTCCTTTTGCTTCAGGAACTCAAGGTATACATAGGCAATTATTGACAGAAGGCTCTTACCTGACAGTGAAGAGAATTGCTGATTTTTTTCCTTCTGCATAAACAAAATTATGTTCACTTAGAGTGGTAAGTCTTTAGGTATTGGTTTTATATATATTCACTTCTCTGCTCGTGACAATCAAGGGTGCTTATTAACTTCTTTATAGTCCCTCTTATCCTGGCCAAATAATTTTATACCTGACCTTCTACAAGTGGCCTCTTTACCTTTTTGGTAGATTAAACAAAAAATGCCTACAGTTTTTCCTCTCCTATCAAAAGGTATGACTTTTTTTTTTTTTTTTCTCCACCTCTTAAGTTTGAATTGCTACACAAAAAGTTTTGGTCAATGACCAAACATGATCTGAGCAAAAGCTCAAAAAGTACTTACTTGTCAATTGGGACATCATCTCTTGCTATGATTAGGAAGACCTGCCATGACCATCCTGTGAAGAAGCATGATGTAGCCTGAAAAATAATGAGAGATATGTGACACTTAACACCTGTCATCTCAGACCAAACTCAACCTAAAACTCATAGTCAAGGAGTCCGTTCCCTGCTCTTATCTGCACTGATACAGAGAACCCTTTGATCTGTGAGAAAAAAAAAAAAAAAATGGAACATTGAAGAAGCCATTACATTCTCTTTTGGCTTCTTGCTTACATCTTTGCAGTGACTGAATAAAGGCTCGATGGTTACTTTTAGTTTGTCTTATTGTCTTAACTGACCACCTCAAAACCTGGCAGCTCAGGCCTCTCTCTGATACTTTTGAATTGATACAACTGAAGTACTGTATGTTGACAGCTTTAGCCTGTATTCCTGCAAGTCGTATACATTTGATAATAATGCACAAATCCGATAATGAAAATCAGCATCATCCTAGAAAATAATCCATTTTTAGAACCCTGTGATAGCATACTTATCAAATTTTTGGTGTTATTAAAATTATAGTAGTCACCACACATGTATATTTTGACAATGTCTTTCTCACCACCACAATGAATGATTAATACTTTTGGGATTTAGATATGATAACAAAAATATAAGTCCTTAGTGTACCATGAATTATTTGTTTTTGTTCAATGTGCTCTTTATAGCTCTGTCATAGAAAAGTAGAATATCACTTAATTCTATCTAAATTGTTCTTTCAGATTCATACCTCACAATCTGACAAATAACTTGGAATATTCTAATTTCTTATTTCACTGCATGATTATTATTAATTTCCAAAAGATTGTCCCATGTGTTCTACCCCAGGCAAGAAAATAAAAGCTGAGGGCTTGTACCTCTGTTCAGAAGTTATCTTTTGGCAGGCAGAGGCATATAGAGTGTGAATAAAGAGGTCTTCTAGGTATCCAATATTTACCAGAAGCAAACAGTAGAGGGCTAGCTGAATGAAATATGCTCTAATTATCATCTCTGAGGGATAAGAAAGTAGTAGAATCAGCCCCCTTCAATCACCAGGCAAATAATTACATCAGAAAGCTAAAGATGCATCCCCAAATGTAAAGACTAAACATTATTTCAGCATAGCTCATCTTTACAATGGGAGGTGGCTCAGACACTTGGCATAAAACAAATTCAATACAGTGATCACTTGTATCCTGCTTTCTAGGATGACTACATCCAATCTTCTTTTACTTTGAAGCCTTGTCCTCTTGCCTCCTCATCTTGGGATTTTTTTTTTTCCCCATTTCCCTTTCTTTAAAAAAAAGTAAAGCCTAAAGCAACATTCTAGGGTCCCATTTTTATTTGTTGGTTTTGTTTGTTTGTTTGATTGTTTTTTAACAAAACCAGTAGAGTCCCCACTACCCTAACTCTCTACTTCCTTCTTCCTGCGACATACAGTGGGCCCAGGAATCTCAAGGGCCCTGCAACTCAGAGCTGTTAGAATGGAGAGGCCCCCCTCCTCCCAAAAACTATAATAACCTCCTGGATTCCAACACAACCCAAAGGCTTTGCTTGTCAAAACTCCCTTCCCCCTAGAATCTTCTTTAAGGAGGGTGTTTGGTGTTGAACTGCCCAAGAAAATGCTCTGAGTCTCCAGAAACTGCCCTGGAGTGAGAAACACTGGAATGAAGTATTGCCTGTATGGGGAGATTCAGATTCCACAGCCTGACATGAAATTTCCCGGGTGGGGCCAGAAAGTCTTATGTCCCAGAGCCTTTCATTTTTAGCTGACTTAATTACCAAGCCCCCAACCCTCTTTTCCAAGCAACTCAAAGCTTGAGAAAGTATAGTACATCCAATTGGTGCTTGTTTGGTGAAGCAAAGCCTCAACTATGCACTTTGTTTTTGAGGGTAGATGCGGCATGGAGATTAACTTCACTCAGTCCTCTGACAGCCTGTATACACAGAGCCGCAGTTTCTGTCACTTGTCCCCCACCTGCCCCTATGCGAGGCGTGCTCTCCTTGCTGTCCTATTAGAGGAGGTGGTTGAAGGCGTTCCAATTATTCCTGGTTTAGTTTGGAAGAGAATATTTTTACCCTTTGGCACACCTTTTGTATAAGCGGCACAGAAGTGCTGTCCTGGAATCTAAATATAATCCTGCTAGTGCTTTTTGCATCAGTGTCTCCAACATCTGTACTCATGTAGACATTTTCTCTGCAGTCGTCTAGTAAATATTCTAGACAGTAAACATATTGTCCTCAAACTCACCATCCACCCCCTCACAGGACATTTGTCTATTCTATCACCAAGAAAGTATTTGTTTCCAAGTTACCCATGCAACTGCATTACATGTATTAAATTCATAAGTGCTTGAGTCAAACATATTAGGAATCTGCATTATTTAGTAAAAAGTTGTGGTAAAAATAAAGAAAACAGCATAAATATGGGGGGAGGCAGATGTGTTAAAAGATGAAAGGTAAAATGATGCAACTGGGAGACTGAGTTTGTAGCCCTACAGTAACATGCAAAAGTTGTGTGACCTTTAAAAAAGAATGTAGCTTCTCTTTGTCCTTTGTCAGTTTCTTCATCTGTAAAGTGAGCATAATAATAGTAACCGCCTTAGAGGGCTGCTGTAAGACTGAAACACAGGGAATTTGCTTGGTCCATGAGGCCTTACTACTATTTCCATTTGCTGTCTCTGACTTTTAATTTTTTCCTAAGTTTAAAATAGGAAAGATAACCTCCAATTTGCATGACTCCTAGGGTTGGGGTGGTTCAACATCAAAGTGCTATGTAATATGGAAAAGAGAATTATGTCCTGATGCCTTACAAATAACGTTGTCATGACTCAGGAGCTTATAACAACTGCACGAATATGTGATTTATGTAATGATAGCAATATTCAAAACGACTCATTTTGTAGATGTTCTACTTACATAGTATTGAAGTATTTACTACACGTAGGTAACTTTGTTAATCACAGGATAATTACTAATTGATATTAATGATGGTACCCCTAAAATATGCTATAACCAATCACTGTTTTATAATAGTAATCATTTCAGAAACTATTTATCTAAATATAAACCTTGATTATTCCCTCACATGAGCAAATGTCTGACCTATATTTGATCTGTTTGATCTATATCCGAAAATGAAAAAGAGAAACAGTAAAATAAGACATTATTACTATAATATAATACAATATATGACATATTGTAACATATATGTCATAATATGTATTATAATATTATAATAAGACTTATAATAAGACTTATATAAGACAAAAAGATTTCTAAAAAATAATAGAGGAAAATGTTAATCTAAGAAAATATAATTCAAGTCCTATTTGGAGAAAAGTTAGCTATCTCAAAATGAAATATACATTTATTATGTGCCTAATATTGGTCAGTCATTATATTAGTCAGAATCAAACATTATTATGTTTAATCTAAATACTAACTCTATGAAGCAGGAACGATTAACTTTCTCCCTCCCTTCTCTCAGGTAAGAAGAGGTTTACACTCAAGACTCAGGGTTGTTTTGTGACTGTACCTGGTCAGGACCAAATCTGTCTTGGCCTTGCATAACATAATATGAATACTTAATTTTTAGTATAGGCATTATATTAAAATTTTCAATAGAATCATTATTCCTGATTTTTATAGATTTTTATTCCTATATTACATAGTAATAGTACATAGTAATATAAGAAAAATTGGAAATAAGAATTTCAACAGAATGTAAAAAATACTAGGGGCTCCTGGGTGGTTCAGTTGATTAAGCATCTGACCCTTGATTTCAGCTCAGGTCATGGTCTCAGGGTTGTGGGATGGAGCCCCAAGTGGGGCTCCACACTCAGCAGGGGGTCTGCTTGGGATTCTCTCTACCTGTCCCCCTCCCCTCCATGAGTGTGCTCTCACTCTCTCTCTCTCTCAAATAAATAAATAATGTTAAAAAAAAAAAAAAAAAACTGTTTCTTTTAGCAGGAGTCTTATGTGTTAACTTTGGTATATTTTTAAAAGTGACTCTCAGTGATAGCACCTCGTTTTATTTCAATTTTAAAACCTTAGCTCTTGGGGCGCCTGGGTGGCTCAGTTGGTTAAGCGACTGCCTTCGGCTCAGGTCATGATCCTGGAGTCCCGGGATTGAGTCCCGCATCGGGCTCCCTGCTCGGCAGGTAGTCTGCTTCTCCCTCTGACCCTCCTCCCTCTCATGCTCTCTGTATCTCATTCTCTCTGTCTCAAATAAATAAATAAAATCTTTAAAAAAAAAAAAAAAAAAAAAAACCTTAGCTCTAAAGAACTGGAAATATTGGCATATCCACACATTTATATAATGAAAACCCCAAATACAAATTTTTGCTTTTATTGACTATAAGGTTGTTTTCTCTAAGTGGATCAGTTTGGTGCTTGAGAGTAGATACTGCAGATAACTTTTGTGACATGTAATATCCTCAATAGCATTATTCTAGAATATGACCAAATGGTTTTTATAGCATAAATGCTTTATTTACAGGATCTGTTGGTAGTTAGTGCTTGTCAGAATGTTTTGCATTATTCTGTTTTCATATATAATTTCAGTTCCACTATTATCCATTATATATGGTGAATTTTTAGAGTAAAAAACTCTGTGCCTGTTTTAGTCACTTGGCTTTTCCTCAGGTAGTGGCATATGTATGTGGGAGGATACTTGCTATGTAAAGTGAATACAATCAATCATACCACATTCCCTAAAAGCAGTCTCATGATCACATGGGAGGGACCAGGGCAAAGAGACAAGAACATCAAATAAAGATGCAAACTTTAATTTAAAATTGTTCTGCAGGTGAATAATAAAATGAAATTCTTTTGAGAATATGCTGGATTGCTAAACTCTCTAACAGGAAATAGCAAGAATGTCATAAGTAGAAATAGAAGTAGGACATAGAGGTAAGAGGCCCTTCGATTTTAAAATACTTTTTCCAGATTCACTCATCCATTTGTTCATTCATTCTTTAAAACACACATAATTCGGGCGCCTGGGTGGCTCAGTTGGTTAAGCGACTGCCTTCGGCTCAGGTCATGATCCTGGAGTCCCGGGATCGAGTCCTGCATCGGGCTCCCTGCTGAGCAGGGAGCCTGCTTCTCCCTCTGACCCTCCCCCCTCTCATGTGCTCTCTCTCATTCTCTCTGTCTCAAATAAATAAATAAAATCTTTAAAATAAATAAATAAATAAATAAATAAATAAATAAAACACACATAATTCACTAAATATTTATTGAGCTGCAGTCTACTCAATTAACTGTAGTAGATCCTGAATATTCAAAGATCAAAATAATTTTTTCCACTTCTTCAGGGGTTCAGAAATAGGCTACAAAATAAATTTGCTCTACAAAACTATTCTACAGCATGTCAAGGGGTAAATAATAAAATGGAGGTAAGTGTGAAACTATATGTAAGAACAACAAAAATCTGTCATATTTCCACCTAGGGAGGTCTTGGGCGATGTGGAGAAGGAAGGAAGGAGAAAGCAGAAGTTAAGGAGCCTTCAAATAGAAATGGTATTTATTCTATACCTCAAGGGAGAAAGCAGGGGTTTGCAGAGATGGATAGGAAGAGTTTGATGTCAAGCGTAGAAACCAGCGATATCTAACATGACCTATTTTTGTACATTGTCTTTGGAGCTGGGAATATAATGATTCATAACAGTTTCATAGTTCTGCTGTTAGCGTATCGTCAATAGTAATTGTGCCAGATAATCTCCATTCTGCCAGATCCACCATCCATCTTTTCTGCTCCATTCTGTGGCCTGCAAAGCTTATTTCTGTGGGTTTCATCATTTTGACACCCCTGCCCTCTGGCTTGAAATTATGTTTAGTTACAGAGAAGCCCTGGGAGGAGATTGGCATGTGGATTAAAAGGAAGATCAAGGCATTGATGGCCCACATCCCAATCTCTGATCCTTCTGTACCAGGTGGAATTTTTTCAGAGACTGCATGGCTCAAGTGGCCGCCATGGCAACCATAGCTCCCATCACAACTTTGCCTGGATTGCATTCCTAGAGCTAGAAACAGGCCCCAGAATTTGCAGGCATTCAGATACCTCTGCTGGCAGAAAACAAAATGAATCTTTTCACATAAATCATATCATGCTAATTCTGATCAAAGTGTTCAAACACTACCCATTTCATTCAGAGTAAAGCTCAAAATCTTTATCATGATCAATAGGCCCTGCACTCTCCCTCCTTCCCCTCTCCCAGCCCCAACAGCACATATCACAGCATCCCCAAATCTACCCCGTTCACCTCTCCCCTTCTGCCTCCAGTCGTTCCATTTTCCATTTGCTACACAGTTCATGCTTTAGGATCTTCACATTTAGTGTTCCCTTTTCTTGAAAAGCTCGTCTTATTTCTCCAAAGCTTACCCCACTCACCCTCAGGTGCCCCCCCACCACCACCAAGCAATCTCTCCAGAGAGGCTTCCCCTGACCATTATATGTTTGTAGTTTTCATAATCATTATTCTTCTCTATTCTTCTCTGTAGCATTTGCCAACAAATTATTTCTTATCTATATACCAGATTGTTAGAATCCATTCCATCTTCTCTGGATAGAAAATGCATGGAGGAGAAATATTTGTTTTTGTTTTCCCATTATGTAACCATTATTAATATTTACTGAAAGAATAAATGAGTGAATAAAATTTCCATTATTTATTGAGTAGAATAGTATATTAGAATCAATGCTTAACTTGTTTTTTAAATAGTATTATTTGTCCTAATATTCTAATAAGAAAATATTTCTGTATGCCAAATCATACCTTTTTGTTTTTTAATACATCTTAAATACAACTTTTACCTTTTGACATCAATTTTCTTTCTGTTATAGCATATTTTTTAGTACTTCTATAAATGAGACACCATGTTGATAAATTATCTTCTTTTTTTTTTCCCCTAAAGGCTTCTTTATTTTATATTAGCACTGAAATAATGATATAGCTAGTAGAATTCTAAGGTAACAGTTGTCTTTCCTTCCTTGACTATTTATCCTTTAAAAAGATGGAAACAATAAAATATCATTTAAGATAAAATATATTTTATATTTACCTACATATTTACCATTTCCAGCATTCCTAATCTTGTGTGTAGATTAACATTTTCATCTATCATTTTCCCTCTGCCTTCAGGAATTCCTTTGATATTTCTTTTAGTGCAGGTCTGCTGATAATGATCTATTTTGTCTTTTTTTTTTTTTTTTTTGAATGCTATTTTCATAAGCATTCTTGGTTGGGAACTTTTTGTCTATTGTAAATTTTAAGAAGCACTTCTACTCTCTTCTGTCTTATATCGTTTCCAAATTGTATTCTTTCATCCCTATATTTTCCCTCTATCTTTATCTAATGTGTCCCTTTTTTCCTCTCCCTGCTTGTAAGATTTTCTTGCTAGCACTGGTTTTTAGCAATCTGATGATGACATTCCTTGTTGAAATTTTCTTCATGTTTCTTGTGCTTAGGGTTGGTTGAACTTTTTAAGTATGTGGGTATATTTTCATTAAATTTTATTTTATTATTTTTTTTTAAAGATTTTATTTATTTATCTGAGACAGAGAGAATGAGAGAGACAGAGAGCACATGAGAGAGGGGAGGGTCAGAAGGAGAAGCAGGCTCCCTGCTGAGCAGGGAGCCCGATGCGGGACTCGATCCAGGGACTCCAGGATCATGACCTGAGCCGAAGGCAGTCGCTTAACCAACTGAGCCACCGAGGCGCCCATAAATTTTAAAATTCTGCCTATTAAGTTTCAAATATTTTTCTCCCCACCCATTTCTTTCAGACTTTCCGTTACACAGATATTTGGCCACTTAAATTTGTCCCATGTTAATTAATCATTCATTAATTTACTTTTCAGTGTTTTTTCTGTGGTTGATTTCCAATAGCTTCTACTGTGAGGTCTTCCAGTTCAGTATCTGGTGTTAATCCCATCCAGGGTTTTTCAGCTCACATATTGTGTTATTTAATTTTAGGTGTTCAATTTGGGTCTCTTTTTTATCTTCTATAGCTTTTCTTAACTTGCTGATTTTTTTTTTCTTTACTTTCTCGCACATATGAAATGTGTGGAATAATCTTTTCTAATGATTCTATCTGTCATTTCTAGGTCTGCTTCTATGGATTGATTTTTCCCATCAATATGTGTCATATTTTCCAAATTTTCTTGCCTGGCAATTTTGATTGGATGCTAGATACTGTAAATTTCAACTTTTGGATGCAGAGTATTTTTGTATTCCCATGAATCCTATGGCTTTGTTCTGAGATGCAATAAATCACACGGAAACACTTTGATCTTTCCAAGACTAGCTTTAAACTTTGTTAGGCAAGAGCAGAGCAAACTATTTATCTCATTTTTTGTCTCACCTCTATAGTTATAGATACCACTCCTTCCTTTCCACCTTGATTCACAATTCCATCTTCTTCATTCAGGGAGATAATTAGGGTTAGCTTCAAAAATCCTTCTATTGACTTAGCCTGAAAACTCTTTTTGAGAAATAGGCTTGAGCAATCACAAACCTCACCTGTTTTATTTCCACTATTTCAGGGGTCACTGTTCTGCACTGCCAAATATGCAATTTCTGATGATTGTTATTTCATGTATCATTCAATTTCTTTATTTCAAGGGCAAAGTAGATCCATTACCTATTACTCTCTCTTGTATGGGATTGGAAAAAGTTGGAGAAGAAAAAAATATATAATTACATGGGAGAAAATGATTGAATAATAAAAGGGAAAGTTTCACAAAGAAAATATTAAAATCTTAACATTATACCTCATAAATATGTACTCTTAATATATGACACACACATACATATATAGAGAGAGACAGAGATGGAGAGAATTTTAAAATCTCAGAAATCAATGTATTTAGTACACAAAATATAATACTGGTTATGTAAGCTTTGAGCAAATATAAATAAATATGACCTATTAGGTATCACATACTTCTGTAGTCAGCCATTTGGAAATGGGCATTTTCTAGCTTTTAAACAATATTTACCAATTAAATTAGTAAGCCACAAAGGAAAGCTCAAGAAATTAAATATATATATATATTTTTTTTTTCCCCCTATAAACTACACATCTACAAAACTATAACAAAAAAAGAGTGAATGATAGGCACAATTTTAGAGATGCCTGAGTCGTTCAGTTAGTTAAGTGTCAAGTCTTGATTTTGGCTCAGGTCATAATCTCAGGGGTCCTGGAATCCAGCCCTGCATGGGGCTTCATGTTCCACAGGGAGTTTGCTTCAGGAATCTCTCTCTCCCTTGGCCCTTCCCCCACCCCCCAAAAGTAAATGAATAAATCTTTAAAAATCTAGATGCAATTTTAGAAAAAATATACCATATTACAATTATCAATCATGGATAGAGAAAAAGGAAAAAGAAAAAGATTTGGGGGGAGGAAATTTTGTTGGAATAGAATGACAAAAAGTTCTAAAAACAAAAGCATGTACTATTTTTCCTGTTTCTTTTTAGATGTCAAGTTTTATTTGATATTTCTTTAATCAATATGAGTTGAGTTTAAAATTGTATTTATTGTCAGGATATACATTTCTTTATTTTTAAAAATATAATTATCTAACTGTTACAGAACCATTTCAATGATAAGTTGTATTACTACTTCTGGCATAAAATTGCATCATTTTTTAAAAATCCAAAACAAGAAAACAAGTACCCAGATACAAGAACACAGTTAAAAGTAGCCTGAGCAAAACAGAAATTTATTTAAGTTTTCAGGTCTTAATGAGCCTATTCATCATACCGATTGCTGCTCCCCAATGTATTTTCATTTTTTTAAAAAAGTGAGATGTGATATTAAGCTTTTTCATATATATTTGAAATAAGAAAATATGAATCTCACTGAATACAGTCTTTATAAAATAATTATAATTTTGTAGGCCATTTAGATTATTTCAATTTGTTTGGTTTTGATTTTCTGAAAATATATTAGCATTTAAACTGATTTTACACTCAGACAAAAACATAAGTATAAGGTAAGTAGGATATCACTGCATTTCCTTAAAAACATTGAATAATAATTATGTTGTAAGCTTTACTAACTTCTTAGTTTAATTATGCTGCATTTTCTATAATAGGATGATAGTACTAAACAACCATCAGTAGGGAATATGCTTTGAGCTGTTTTCTTCCAGTAATTAGTAAGGTGATTGAATATCCACTAAATAAAGTGGAAGAATTTGTAAAGACCACTTGGGAGAATGTGTGCATTAAACAAGCATAGTCTTTCTATAATCACTATGCTTTAAACCTAATTAAACTCAAGAGAATCCAATTAAATGAAGGGGAAACAATAAAGCAATAAAATGATTTGAAGATAAGTTTGATACTTGTAATCCAAAATTCTTTAAGAGTTAAACCCTATGATTAAAGTTTTAGAAAGAGGTAAATGGACTACTTGTAAAATGGCAAACTCTGAATTTCAAATTGAATTGTAAATTCAACTACTAGATGAAATCATTAAACACAACTTTGAAAAAGAATACTGATTTAAACACTATGTTTGGTTTCACTCATTCAAGGATACTCAGATTATTTGTCTTTTTCTTACATGAGTCTATAAGATAAATATTTTATAAAAAATTTTGAGCTCTGATATAGTAGTTTAAAAATTCAAACAAGATAATTCTTAATGATATCATTGGAGCATATATAACATTTAGAATTATTTAAATTAGACGAGGTATGGGGGAGATGGCAATGAAATAGGAGGACCCTAGACTCACCTCATTACACAAATACAACTAGATAACTATCAAATCATCCTAAATATCCAGAAACTGATCTGAAGCCTGGCAGAACAAACTCCACAACTAAAAGTAGAGAAGAGGCCACATCGTAGAAAGTAGAAAATGTAGAGACTCATTTTGGGAGAGAAATGGATCATGGCGAGCGACTGCAGTAGGGACAGAGCTGTGGTCACAGATAAAGGCGAGAGACAGATAAGCACACAGGGGAGCATACAGGGAAAATGAATTCCCATAGCAATGGCCTGGAAAGCCAGAGGGGCCATTATAGTGAGTTCTTGCAACCAGCAGGGCTTAAAGCCTGAAGTTTTAAGGGTCAATGAGCTTGGCTCTAATAGAACCCAGAGGGCATTACACTTCTCTTGGAGAGAAGCAGGCAAATAACCTGAGGACATGCAGCAAGGAAACAGCAATCTGAAGAGTGCCTGAGGCACTCAGTGGGGAAGTTATTCACTCATCTTGGAGTGCATCCCAGAGGAAGAGCAATCACAGAGAGACACTTGTGGGAACAAAGGAACTGGCTGGCACCATTTCTCACCCCTCCCCTGCAGCATAAGCACAGGGTCATCTTCGGGGCCCAGCACAACACTGACACTTGCTACCTAACTTGCCTATACCAAGCTCCACTCCCACGCCCCTGTGGAACCACCCCTCCCAGTCCTGCTTGCCTCAGTCCCGGTGATGTGGGCCACCTCTCCCTTAAGACTGGCCCAAACCCCAGCTCACACCCCATCTCTTGACAGGGGAGTTTTGCAGAGCCTTAGTTTCAGTGGCAGTGGTGGCAGGTCTCATTTCACAAATAGACCAGAGCACACCTAGTTAAAATGTTCTACATTCAAGCTAGGGACCAAACACTGCCCACAAAAGGCAAAGAGAGTCTCTGCAGACTATTGGCTTGAAGGATCAAACAGCCAGGACAAAGCAGCAGAGCACACAGCACAAATTGGAGACACTCCTGGAAGTGCCAGGCCCTGGGAAACAGGGAACGCTACATGGCAGGGCACTACAGGAACTGTTCTTCATAAGGTCATTACCCTCAAGAACAGGAGATATAGCTGACTTTCCTAACACACAGAAACAGGCACAGTGGTTTAGACAAAGTGAGAAGACAGAGAAATTTATCCCAAATGAAAGAAAAGGACAAGGCTATGGCCAGAGATCTAAATGAAATAGATATAAGTAACATGCCTGATGGAGAATTTAAAGTAATGATCATAAGGATACTCACTGGACTTGAGAAAAGAGTGGACATCATTGAGACTCTTAGCACAGAGATAAGAAATAGCATGGCAGAGATAAAGGGCTCAATAAATGAAATGAGAAACATGCTTGACAGAATGAACAGCAGGCAGGAAGAAACAGAGAAATGAATGACCTAGAAGACAGAATAATGGAAAGAAATCGAGCTGAACAAAAAAAAAAAAAAAAAAGAAAGAAAAAAAATAATTATGCAAAATGAGAATAGACTTAGGGAACTCAGTGACTCCATCAAATATAGTAACATTCATATTATAGGAATCCCAGAAGAGAGTAAAAGGGACAGAAAATCTATAGCTGAAATAATAGCTGAAAACCTTCCCAATCTGGGGAAGGAAACAGATCCAGATCTAGGAGGCACAGAGAACTCCCATCAAAATCAACAAAAGCAAACCCACACCAAGACTGCTATATATGCAGAAGAGGATAATACAAACCTAATGGTAATCACAGATCAAAAACCACTAATAAGTATGTAAAGCTAAAGAGAAAAAAATTCAAATATATCACTAAAGATAATCAGCAAACCATCAAAGATAGAAAGACAAGAAACGATCAGAGAAAATCTTTAGAAACAACCACAAAACAAGTAATAAAATGGCAATAAGTACATATCTATTAATAATTAATTTGAATGTAAGTGGACTAAATGCTCCAATCAAAAGACATAGGGTGACATATGGATAAAAAAAAAAAAAACAAGACCCATCTGTATGCTGTCTACATTTTTCTAGATATGTCTCCTGAGGCAAGGGAAATAAAAGCAAAAATGAACTATTGAGACTACATCAAAAGAAAAAGCTTTTGCATAGCAAAGGAAACAATCACCAAAACTGAAAGACAGCCTACTGAATGGGAGAAGATATTTGCAAATAAAGGGTTGGTATACAAAATATATAAAGAACTTATAAAACTTAACACCCAAAACCAAAATAGTCCAATTAAAAATGGGCAGAAGACATACACCAGACATTTCTCCAAAGAAGACATGCAGATGGCTAACAGACACATGAAAAGATGTTCATCATTACTCACCATCAGAGAAATGCAAATCAAAACCATAATGAGATATCACCTCACACCTGTCAGAATGGCTAAAATCAACAACTCAAGAAGCAAGAGGTGCTGGTGAGGATGCGGAGAAAGGGAAACCCTCTTGCACCATTGGTAGCAATGCAAACTGGTACAGCCACTCTGGAAAACAGAATGGAGGTTCCTCATAAAGTTAAAAATAGATCTACCTTATGATCCAGCAATCTCACTACTGGGTATTTACCCTAAGAATACAAAAACACTAATTCAAAGGGATACATGCACCCCTATGTTTATAGTAGCATTATTTACAGTAGCCAAGATATGGAAGCAGCCCAGTGTCCACCAACTGATAAATGGATAAAGATGTGGTATATATTTACCATGGAATATTATTCAGTCATAAAAATGAATGAAATGTTGCCATTTGCAATGACATGGATGAAACTAGAGAATATAATGCTAAGCAAAATAAGTCAGTCAGGTAAAGACAAATACTATATGATTTCACTCATATGTGGAGCTTAAGAAACAAAACAAATGAGCAAAGGGGGAAAAAGAGACATATCAAGAAAGAGACTCTTAATTTTTTTTTTTAAGATTTTATTTATTTATTTGACAGAGAAAGACACAGTGAGAGAGGGAGCACAAACAGGGAGTGGGAGAGGGAGAAGCAGACTCCCTGCCGAGCAGGAAGCCCAATGCGGGACTCGATCCCGGGACTCCAGAATCATGACCTGAGCCGAAGGCAGTCGCTTAACCAACTGAGCCACCCAGGCGCCCCGAGACTCTTAATTATAGAGAACAAACTGATGGTTACCAGAGGGGAGGTGGGTGGGTGGGGGGGTTAGTGATGTCCCTTTCCCCATATCATAAAAAATGGAGGGAGAGAGAAAGAACAAGTAACAATGAGATGATGAAGGTGAAACCGGTGTGTGTGTGTAAACTGGTTCATACCACAGAACTAAGTAATATTACACGAATTGGAGGCATCATGCACAACACAGAATGAAGATACAGAGAGTGTAGTTGTGGAAAAGAAGAGTTGTAAAAGCAGAAAGTCTAACTTTTATATTCACACTTAAATCTTGCACTCTCAGTGAGGAAAAGCTCCTCTACTCAGCAAGAGAGAAGGCTCCAAGGATAATAGTGGTAATGCACTATGATGAAAACAGGAATGAAGTTCCTTTGATATGTGAGGAAACAAGTTCTTTTATCCACAAGGCACAACCTTCATGGGCAGAATATTGGAGGATATTTTTATGGATGGTCTACATTGCTCAAGAGAAAAACCAATAAGTAATGGTAACTTGACTTTATTTTTTTTTTCCATGTAAAATGCAGTATACTGGCTCTGTTCTCCTAGATTTACAAACCACATTCCTCAGATTCCCTTGTAAATAAGTTTCTGGATTGAAATCTAACCTCACAATTCACTAAATTTAGAAAAAGTAGAAATGGGGTAGAAATTATCTTTCGGCGGTTGAGGCTATATAGGCAATGCTAGTTGTGAAGTATGATTGTTGAGAAAGTTCATGGCATCCTGACCCAGGGGCACAGTGTCTACTCACCATCTTCACCATAGATGTGCAAACTCATTGTAACAGCAGCAGGGATGTCCTGCCCAATGTTACAGGTATCATCCTGTGTCCTTGAACTAAACAGTTCGAAATAATCAGACTGCCTTTTCCTCCTCCAGACATTCAACCAAAATTTCAACTACCTAATCCCTTCTGAAATCCCTTCCTGCTTATAAAGGGGTTTATATAACCTGCACTGAACCCAACTGATAGAATCATTAAATTCATTAAGTATCTTATATTGAAGATCAGCCAGTATACCCCTAGCTCTCCCAAACACACACACTCACACACACACACACACACAGTTGATACACATAGGCAGAGATTGTAATCAGTTCTTTTGTGTTTCACAATTTATTTTTTTTAAAGATTTTTATTTATTTATTTGAGAGAGAGAGAATGAGAGACAGATAGCAAGAGAGGGAAGAGGGTCAGAGGGAGAAGCAGACCCCCCACTGAGAAGGGAGCCCGATGTGGGACTCAATCCTGGGACTCCAGGATCATGACCTGAGCCGAAGGCAGTCGCTTAACCAACTGAGCCACCCAGGCGCCCTGTGTTTCACAATTTAATATGAATGAAAAAGCAGGGGACTCATACCAGATGAGCTAAAATTCTCACCATCATAATAGTAAGAAAATGTTCTATATAAAATTGAGTCAATAGAACAAAAATATTTAGAAATATGGAGGTGAATACCCCTGAAAATACCTGTATGTACCAGTGAAAGTATTTGATTCTGGTAGCAGGTGAAATTACAGGGACACTGCAAGGTTGATATGAAACTTTCAACAGTATTTGAATTTTTAACTTATTTACCTTAAGTGTTAGATTAAAAAAATTAAAAAGGAAAGAGAGCAGTGTTGAAATGAGTATACCTAATTGTAATAGCAAACCTTGTCCTATTTAAATGCATGTATATTACTGTGCACTCAATTTACAGATAGTAGCTCATTGAGATGCTACTCATAGTGGTAAATTTCTCAATACATTTTAAATACAGAGATGTTATAAGTAATATATGTAACACAGTATTATATAGTCATAAAGTGACTACTTTCTAATACTATTTGGTTAAAATTATAGGTAATTAGTTTAGTAAAAATCATTATAGTAAGTGTTAAAATTTTAGACAACATGATACTGGATTTTATACAAAATAGAAGTCAAACGTATAAAGTGTTGCGATCAAACAACTTTTTAAAGAACATACCCTTTTTGTGTTTTCCACAATGTGGATTTGATACTCCATACTGTTTTAGAACCTAAAGGAATCAAAATGAAAGGGTTTAAAATTGAAAGTAGAGGAGAAGTAGTTTATTGATTTTCATTTTAAATAAAAACCTTCAGCCAATTCCCTTATTCCATCTCCTTTTGAGTTTCAGATGCAGTAATTAGAAAAAGTTTGTGTCTATTTGGGATAGTAACAAAAAGATATCATTTCCTGATTTTTAAAATAGAACTTCCTCTACCCTTGAAGATCTGTGACTACAGATAACAAAAATGCCATTAATTTACCTATATGACTCCAATCACAATTGACTAAAATTATTACTTAATCTATTGTCAGTTATATAAAGTATCTTATCATTTATCTAAGATTTCTGTGTTCTAGACTAAAAAGGCATTGATTTATTTATGTTTATTTTTCTTTCTAAAATGATGTTTAATTGCTTGAATATAGGAAATCTGTTATTTTTGAAATATGTAATATCCTGTGCTGATAAGTAGAATAAGTGATTTATATAAACCACATTAATTTCTTTTTTTTTTAAAACCACATTAATTTCGATAAACACCAGAAGTCCATGAAATACAGCTTTAGGGCTATTAACATCTCATCCTCCAAGGCATTCAGGATGCCACAGCATGAAACTTTTTGAATTAACAGTAGGAAAGTAAAAAAGTATGTTATGTGTTTAGATATGAAGAAGATAAATATAATCATGGCATCTGGATGCTAGTGGGAAGCCATCCCTCTGTGACTCTTGACTGAGAATAATTGACTGAATGAGTGGATCTGGGGGACATGCAATAGATTATATTCCTGGGGATGGGTGAACTTTGTAACCTTATCATTGGTGACTGTTTTTTGTAAAGAAAGTCTAAATGTTCAAAAAATTAGTTGCAAAATCTAAAAGGTGCAAAATTAATAATGGTGTAAAAATAATAAAATTGTAATATTGTTTTTGTTGGTCAAACCATTCAGTTTTATTCTCTCATATATATTTATACATACGTATGTGTATATATATACATATATATACACACATGCATATACATATACATACGTATATATATATGACATAGAATGGGAATGAGGGGAGGGTCAGAGGGAGAGGGAGAGAAAGAATCTAAAAGAGGCTCCACACCCAACATAGAGCCCAACCTGGGGCTCAATCTCACAACCCTGAGATCATGACCTGAGACGAAATCAAGAGTCAGACTCTTAACCAACTGAGCCACCCAGGTACCCCTCTCATTAATATTTTTATTTAAAACACATTTAAAATTAGTTTTTTACAAAATAAATAAAATATTAAAGAACATGCCTATAAATTTTATACTGATAGTTTACACTAATTGTTAAATATGTTAATAATCTTTATATACATCAAATGACTAATTTCTTATTTGTAACATTCTGATATCAATGTAATGATAATCTTGTTCATCTTCAAAGACCTGACCTCATTTTAAAATTAGCTCAGCAATCCTATCAAATGTGTTCATAAAATTTGGCAGAGATTTAGAGTTTCATATCAACCTCCCAATGTCCCTGTAATTTCACCTGCTTCCAGAATCAAACACTTTCACTGGAACATACAGGTATTTTCAGGGGTATTCACCTCCATATTTCTAAAGGCATGGAGAAAATGAGTGCTTACACTTTCAGAAGACAATTAAAATTCATGAAGAAATTAATAACATATTTGAAGGGACTAAAAAATGAACAAAGAAAAGGCAAAACTTTAAAAGAATATATAATGGAAATATTGTTAGTGTATCAGGTAAGGACTATAAGCTGTAAGTTTTTGTCTGGGATCTTCCCCAGACTTCCCTCATGTGGAAAACTGTAGTCTTACAAGGTCTGGGGAAGATAATAGATTTTACAACTGCTGAGCCACTGGAAATTTAAAGGGAACATTCTGGAAGTGAGAGAGGCACAGACAGTTTGAGATCCAAAATCTAAGTATAAACTCTATTTAATCCCTGGCTGATGGCTAAATTTTGTATGCCATGGGAGACTCCAGGGAACCTGGTGAAAAGTAGACCGAAACCCATATACAGCTCAGGTGGCAGCAAGTGAAAGCCTTTCTGGATTGAGATGGCAATTAGCTGTTCTTGGTTCTTGTGAAGGAAATGAAAATAAAGGAAGGCCCCAGCAACAAGAAAACTGCAGAAAGACAGTCCAAAAGTCTTGATGTCTGTACAGATCCTTAATTTACTGGTAGAGTAAGATGTGGCAGGGAAGATCGCCACATAAAGAGGTCAAATTAGATTAGGCGAGATATCTTCTGCATATGGCAGGGAAAACAGCTTTTGTAGTTTGAGATCATTCAAGGTCACTGTCTAGTATCCCAATAATCCAGCAATTCACTGAAAAAAGTCACAGTTATTGATGTGTTACCTACAATGTCCAGTTCTCAACCAGAAAATAATAGATATGAAAGACACAGGAAATTATCACCTATAATCAGGAAAGAAAGCAGTCAATAGACAGTAATTTTATGTGCCCCCAGATTTTGGATTTCACAGATAAACAAAATATACAAAGAATTTAAGGTAGCGGGGCAAGATGGCGGAGGAGTAGGATACCTGGATTTCGTCTCCTCTCAGGAATTCAGCTGGATAGGGATCAAACCATTCTGAACACCTACAAACTCAACAGGAGATCAAAAAAAAAAGAAGAGCAACAACTCTCATCAGAAAAGCGACCACTTTCTGGAAGGTAGGACATGCGGAGAAGTGAATCCGAGGCGATATTCGGGAGGATAGACGGCGGGGGAGGGGCCTCCGTCAGCCCCTTTGGCAAGTGATAGAGCCGCGGAGCACAAAATCGGAACTTTTAAAAGTCTGCTCCGCTGAGGGACGTCACTCTGGTGGCTAAGCGGGGGGTGGAACCCTCCGGGACAGTGGGGTCTCAGGACCCTCGGGGTCACAGAAAGACCGGGGGTGCCTGAGGGCGGCAGAGCTCCCAGGTAACGGAGCAGGGAAGCCGGCTGCAGAGGCGGAGCCCAGGCGCGGGCTCTCAGCTCGGGGTGGCCATAAACCGTGATCCGCGGCACAGTCGGGCCCCTGCTCCTACAGCAGGGACCCAACAAGCGGCAGATCCGGGGAGACTCACCTTCCTCCCCCGGGAGGAGCCATGCGGGAGGGCACCGCAGGGATCTGCTGGGTTGGGAGACTCCACCCGGGGTCGGGTGCCAGAGATAGAGGTGCGCGGTCACAGGCCAGGTGAGCACGGAGTGCGGCCGGAGACCGGGGAGACGGGAGTGACTGGCGGCTTTTCTCTGGGGGCTCACTGAGGAGCGGGGCCCCGAGTTCTCGGCTCCTCCGGGGCGGAGATTGGGAGGCCGCCATTTTCACTCTCGGCCTCCAAAGCTGTACAGAAAGCTCGCAGGGAACAAAAGCCCCGGAGCGCAAACCCGAGCAGATTACTTAGCCAGGAGGGGGCAAGGGCGGGGCAATTCCGCCTCCGGCAGAGACATTTGGAAACCACGGCAACAGGCCCCTCCCCAGAAGATCAGCGAGAACAGCCAGCCAAGACCAAGTTTACCGATCAATGAGAACGGCAGAACTCCAGCGCTAGGGGACTACTGCACATAGAATTCACGGCTTTTTTTACCATGATTCTTTAGTCTTTTAAAGTTAGTTTTTTTTTAACTGTCTTTTTGTCTTTTTATTTCTTTTTGAATTTTTCTTTTTCCCTTTTTTAACCAACATCTTATCAATCCCTTTTTTAAAAAAAAAACATTTTTATTTTTCAATTTTAGAGTCATATTCTATCCCTTCATAGTAGTTACCCATATTTTTGGCTTATATATATAAGTTGTTCTCTCTTTAAAATTTTGAGATAGTTTCTTCTAACAGATTAAAATATACCTTAAATCTCTAGTATATGGTGTTTTCTATTCCCCTGCCTGATCACATCCTCTCCCTTTTTTTTTCTTTTTCTTTTTTCTTTTTTTAAATCCCCTTCTTTCTTTTTTCAAACAACTTCTTAACAATTCCTTTTATAAAATTTTTTATAATTTCCATTTTTACAGTCATATTCCATCCCTTCATCATATCAACCCTTATTTTTGTACATATATAAGTTTTTCTTTCTTTAAAATTTTGGGAGGCACTTTCTTCTAAAAGACCAAAATACACCCCAAATCTAGTGTGTGGCACTGATCTATATACCATATAGATCATATTTGATCACATTCTGGTTTTTTGTTGTTGTTGTTGTTTTGTTTTGTTTGTTTTTGTTTTTATCTTTACCTTTTTCTTTTTCTTTTTTTTCTTTTTCTTTTTTCTCTCTTTCCCTTTCTTATCCCACTGCTTCAGGTCTTTTCTGATTTCTTTAGAGTATATTTTCTGGGGACGTGGTTACTCTGCTAGCATTTTGTTCTCTCATTAATCTATTCTCCTCTGCACAAAATGACAAGACGGAAAAAATCACTTCAACAAAAAGAACAGGAGGTAATACCGACTGCCAGAGACCTACTCAATACGGACATTAGTACGATGTCAGATCTAGAGTTCAGAATCATCACTTTAAAGATACTAGCTGGGCTTGAAAAAAATATGGAAGTTATTAGAGAAACCCTTTCTGGAGAAGTAAAAGAGCTAATCCAACCAAGTAGAAATCAAAAAGGCTATTAATGAGGTGCAATCAAAAATGGGGGCGCTAACTGCTAGAATAAATGAGGCAGAAGAGAGAATAAGTAATATAGAAGATGAAATGATGGAAAATAAAGAAGCTGAGAAAAAGAGAGATAAACAACTACTGGATCACGAGGGCAGAATTCGAGAGATAAGTGATACATAAGATGAAACAACATTAGAATAATTGGGATACCAGAAGAAGAAGAAAGAGAGAGAGGGGTAGAAGGTATAATGGAGCAAATTATAGCAGAGAACTTCCCTAATTTGGGGAAAGAAACAGGCATGAAAATCCAGGAAGCACAGAGAACCCCTCTCAAAATCAATAAAAATAGGTCAACTCTCCGACATCTAATAATAAAACTGGCGAGTCTCATAGACAAAGAGAAAATCCTGAAAGCAGCTGGGGAGAAGAGATATGTAACCTACAAGGGTAGAAACATTAGATTGGCAACAGACCTATCCACAGAGACCTGGCAGGCCAGAAAGGACTGGCAGGATATATTCAGAGCACTAAATGAGAAAAATATGCAGCCAAGAATACTATATCCAGCTAGGCTGTCATTGAAAATTGAAGGAGAGATAAAGAGCTTCCAGGACAAACAAAAACTAAAGGAATTTGCAAACATAAAACCAGCCCTACAGGAAATATTGAAAGGGGTCCTCTAAGCAAAGAGAGAGCCTAAAAGCAACATAGACCAGAAAGGAACATAGACAATATACGGTAACAGTCACCTTACAGGCAATACAATGGCACTAAATTCCTATCTTTCAATAGTTACCCTGAATGTAAATGGGCTAAATGCCCCAATCAAAAGACACAGGCTAACAGACTGGATTAAAAAACAAGACCCATCGATATGCAGTCTGCAAGAGACTCATTTTAGAACCAAAGACACCCCCAGATTGAAAGTGAGGGGGTGGAAAACCATTTACCATGCTAATGGACACCAAAAGAAAGCTGGAGTGGCAATCCTTATATCAGACAAATTAGATTTTAAACCAAAGACTGTAATAAGAGATGAGGAAGGACACTATATCATACTTAAAGGATCTATCCAACAAGAAGATCTAACAATTGTAAATATCTATGCCCCTAACATGGGAGCAGCCAATTATATAAGGCAATTAATAACAAAAGCAAAGAAACACATCGACAACAATACAATAATAGTGGGGGACTTTAACACCCCCCTCACTGAAATGGACAGATCATCTAAGCAAAAGATCAACAAGGAAATAAAGACTTTAAATGACACACTGGACCAAATGGACTTCACAGACATATTCAGAACATTCCACCCCAAAGCAATGGAATACACATTCTTCTCTAGTGCCCATGGAACATTCTCCAGAATAGATCACATCCTAGGTCATAAATCAGGTCTCAACCGGTACCAAAAGATTGGGATCATTCCCTGCCTATTTTCAGACCACAATGCTTTGAAACTAGAACTCAATCACAAGAGGAAAGTCGGAAAGAACTCAAATACATGGAGGCTAAAGAGCATCCTACTGAAGAATGAATGGGTCAACCAGGAAATTAAAGAAGAATTAAAAAAATACATGGAAACCAATGAAAATGAAAACACAACTGTTCAAAATCTTTGGGATGCAGCAAAGGCAGTCCTAAGAGGAGAGTATATAGCAATACAAGCCTTTCTCAAGAAACAAGAAAGGTCTCAAGTACACAACCTAACCCTACACCTAAAGGAGCTGGAGAAAGAACAGCAAATAAAGCCTAAACATAGCAGGAGAAGAGAAATAATAAAGATCAGAGCAGAAATCAATGAAATAGAAACCAAAAGAACAGTAGAACAGAGCAACGAAACTAGGAGCTGGTTCTTTGAAAGAATTAATAAGATTGATGAACCCCTGGCCAGACTTATCAAAAAGAGAAGAGAAATGACCCAAATCAACAAAATCATGAATGAAAGAGGAGAGATCACAACCAACACCAAAGAAATACAAACAATTATAAGAACATATTATGAGCAACTCTATGCCAGCAAATTAGATAACCTGGAAGAGATGGATGCATTCCTAGAGATGTATCAACTACCAAAACTGAACCAGGAAGAAATAGAAAACCTGAACAGACCTATAACCACTTGAAATTGAAGCAGTCATCAAAAATCTCCCAACAAACAAAAGCCCAGGGCCAGATGGCTTCCCAGGGGAATTCTACCAAACATTTCAAGAAGAATTAACACCTATTCTTCTGAAACTGTTCCAAAAAATAGAAACGGAAGGAAAACTTCCAAACTCATTTTATGAGGCCAGCATTACCTTGATCCCAAAACCAGACAAAGACCCCATCAAAAAGGAGAATTACAGACCAATATCCCTGATGAACATGGATGCAAAAATTCTCACCAAAATACTAGCCAATAGGATCCAACAGTACATTAAAAGGATTATTCACCATGACCAAGTGGGATTTATCCCTGGGCTGCAAGGTTGGTTCAACATCCGCAAATCAATCAATGTGATACAATACATTAACAAAAGAAAGAACAAGAATCATATGATCCTCTCAATAGATGCAGAAAAAGCTTTTGACAAAGTACTGCATCCTTTCTTGATCAAAACTCTTCAGAGTATAGGGATAGAGGGTACATACCTCAATATCCTAAAAGCCATCTATGAAAAACCTACAGCGAATATTATTCTCAATGGGGAAAAACTGAGAGCTTTCCCCCTAAGGTCAGGAACGCGGCAGGGATGTCCACTATCACCACTGCTATTCAACATAGTATTGGAAGTCCTAGCCACAGCAATCAGACAACAAAAAGAAATCAAAGGCATCCAAATTGGCAAAGAAGAAGTCAAACTTTCACTCTTTGCAGATGATATGATACTTTATGTGGAAAACCCAAAACACTCCACCCCAAAACTGCTAGAACTCATACAGGAATTCAGTAAAGTGGCAGGATATAAAATCAATGCACAGAAGTCAGTGGCATTCCTATACACCAACAACAAGACAGAAGAAAGAGAAATTAAGGAGTCGATCCCATTTACAATTGCACCCAAAACCATAAGATACCTAGGAATGAATCTAACCAAAGAGACAAAGGATCTGTACTCAGAAAACTATAAAATACTCATGAAAGAAATTGAGGAAGACACAAAGAAATGGAAAAACGTTCCATGCTCATGGATTGGAAGAACAAATATGGTGAAGATGTCAATGCTACCTAGAGCAATCTACACATTCAATGCAATCCCCATCAAAATACCATCCACTTTTTTCAAAGAAATGGAACAAATCATCCTAAAATTTGTATGGAACCAGAAAAGACCCCGCATAGCCAGAGGAATGTTGAAAAAGAAAAGCAAAGCCGGCGGCATCACAATTCCGGAATTCCAGCTCTATTACAAAGCTGTCATCATCAAGACAGCATGGTACTGGCACAAAAACAGACACATAGATCAATGGAACAGAATAGAGAGCCCAGAAATGGACCCTCAACTCTATGGTCAACTCATCTTTGACAAAGCAGGAAAGAAGGTCCAATGGAACAAAGACAGTCTCTTCAACAAATGGTGTTTTGAAAATTGGATAGCCACATGCAGAAGAATGAAACTGGACCATTTCCTTACACCACACACAAAAATAGACTCCAGATGGTTGAAAGATCTCAATGTGAGACAGGAGTCCATCAAAATCCCAAAGGAGAACACAGGCAGCAACCTCTTTGACCTCAGCCGAAGCAACTTCTTCCTAGAAACATCGCCAAAGGGAAGGGAAGCAAGGGCAAAAATGAACTCTTGGGACTTCATCAAGATAAAAAGCTTTTGCAAAGCAAAGGAAACAGTCAACAAAACCAAAAGACAACCGACAGAATGGGAGAAGATATTTGCAAATGACATATCAGATAAAGGGCTAGTATCCAAAATCTTTAAAGAACTCATCAAACTCAACACCCAAAGAACAAAGAATCCAATCAAGAAATGGGCAGAAGACATGAACAGACATTTTTCCAAAGAAGACATCCAAATGGCCAACAGACACATGAAAAAGTGCTCAATATCGCTCAGCATCAGGGAAATCCAAATCAAAACCTCAATGAGATACCACCTCACACCAGTCAGAATGGCTAAAATTAACAAGTCAGGAAACAACAGATGTTGGCGGGGATGCGGAGAAAGGGGAACCCTCCTACACTGTTGGTGGGAATGCAAGCTGGTGCAGCCACTCTGGAAAACAGTATGGAGGTTCCTCAAAAAGTTGAAAATAGAGTTACCATATGATCCAGCAATTGCACTACTGGGTATTTACCCCAAAGATACAAAAGTAGCGATCCGAAGGGGTACGTGCACCCCGATGTTTATAGCAGCAATGTCCACAATAGCCAAACTGTGGAAAGAGCCAAGATGTCCATCGACAGATGAATGGATAAAGAAGAAGTGGTATATATATACAATGGAATATTATGCAGCCATCAAAAGGAATGAGATCTTGCCATTTGCAACAACGTGGATGGAACTGGAAGGTATTATGTTGAGTGAAATAAGTCAAACAGAGAAAGACATGTATCATATGATCTCACTGATATGAGGAAATCTTAATCACAGGAAACAAACTGAGTGTTGTTGGAGTGGGGGATGGGGTGGGAGGGATGGGGGGACTGGGTGATAGACACTGGGGAGGGTATGTGCTCTGGTAAGCGCTGTGAATTGTGCAAGACTGTTGAATCTCAGATCTGTACCTCTGAAACAAATAATGCAATATATGTTAAGAAAAAAAAAAGAAGAAGAAGAAGAATGTAGCGGGAGGGGAAGAATGAAGCGTGGGAAATCGGAGGGGTGGACGAACATTGAGAGACGATGGACTCTGAAAAACAAACTGAGGGTTCTAGAGGGGAGGGGGGTGGGAGGATGGGTTAGCCTGGTGGTGGGTATTGAGGAGGGCACATTCTGCATGGAGCACTGGGTGTTATGCCCAAACAATGAATCATGGAACACTTCATCTAGAACTAATGATGTAATGTATGGGGATTAACATAAGAATAAAAAAATTAACATTAAAAAAAATAAAAAATAAATAAATAATCATTACATGGCCTAAAAAAAAAAAAAAAAGAATTTAAGGTAAAGATGATATGAGTAGAGCTAGAATTTGTATTCCTTTTTTATGTTGCTGTAACAAATTACAAATTCAGTAACTTAAAACAATACAAACTTATTTTATAGCTTGGGAATTAAAAATTTGAAACTAGTTTACAGGGATAAAGTCAAGTTGTCAGGAGAGCTAGTTCCTCCGCATGTAACAGGGAAAATCCTTTCCTTGCCTCTTCCGCTTCTAAAGGCTTCTGGGATTCTGTGGCTCTTAGAATCTCTTTTCCTGATTTCACATCACCTTCTCTACTATGCCAAGTCTCCCTTACTTCTCTCCTATAAGGACACTAGGTGATTATAATTAGGGTTTACACAGGTAATCCAGGAAATCCTCCATCTCAAAATCCTTAACTAAATCACATATGCAAATTCCTTTAGCCATGTGATATTCCTAAATTCTTAGGATTAATACATGGACACCTGGGGGGCAATTATACAGTTTATCACAAAACCAGAGAGAAAACAGAAATATAAACCAAATGAAAATTCTAGAGCTGAAAATTAAAAGTGTTCTTTTATAAGCTGTTGGTGTTACCATATGTGATATACCAACTTCCATCATCATTCTTTGTGACACAGAGATCAATACAAGTGATCATCTCCACATTTTTACCATTGAATTTCTTGAATAGACTTTATTTTTTGGAGCAGTTTTAGGTTCAGAGCAAAACTGAATAGAAAGTACAGAGATTTCCCATATAAACCCTTCCCCCCATATACGCACAGCCTCCCCCCACCCACTATCAACATACCACACCAGAGTGGTACATTTGTTACAATTAATGAGCCTACACTGATACATGATTACCACCCAAAGCCCATAGTTTACATTAGGGTTCACTCTTGCCATAAATTTTATGGATTTTGACAAATGTATTACTGACCTGTATCTACCATTATAGTATCATGCAGAATAGTTTCACTGCCATAAACATCCTCTGTGCTCTGCTGATTCATCCTGCCTTCCCCCTTCAGCTCTTCCCTCTACATCCCACATCACTGATTTCCACAGTTTTTTCTCAAGTCCAGTAGCATGAAAGTATTCTTCAATGATCTCTAAAGTAACAAATAAGTAAACAAATATACAAAATAAGAAAACACCAAAAAAGTAAGGAAAACAACCCCTAACTCTCCAGTTACCCCTATATTGCTTTGATTATCAAAATTATTAAACTTTCTTCCTTACTTTGTTTCACTTCTCAACTCTCAACAGTATTCATCATCACTTCATTACTTATGAACCATGTGGTTCTCTGGGCTACTCATTCTGGTTTGAATTATTTACTTCTGGATGTTTCTTCTCAATCACTTTTTCAAATTCCTCATTCACTTAACTTCTAATTACTATTTTTCCAGGCTTTAAACATAAGCCACATCTTTCCTCTCTATATATTTTTTCTTTTTTGTTGATTCCATCATCTTCCATTTTTTACATATTTACTTACACTTTGATGGCTTCTGATTAATAGATATTTTTAGACTTAAACTTTTGGCTCTTTTTATACCAAATCACTTACTTCTTATCTTAACTGGTTGTTCCATAAACACATAAATTTAATATATTCAGAATTGTGCCTATTGTTTTTAACAACTAAACATGTCCTTATCCTATTTTCCCGACTTCAACAAACACCATTGTCATTCACACAGTTCAAGTAGAGATATTTTGCTAATTAGCTATGTGCCAGATGTTTTGAATATTTGACTATTTTTGACAACATACAACTTTTTGAGTTAGATATAATCACTCTCATTTTAAAAACTAGGAACTTGTTGGTCAGAAGGCGTTAGAAAACTTTCCAAGGTTACATAGATTTTACACCAAAACACTTAGCCCCTCCCATGCTACTTTCAACTGATATTTATATACTTATAAAAAATTTTTGGTATAACACATTTTAAAAGAAACATGATTCATGATTTCAAATTCATTTTTCCCTTCAAGTGAGGCATCTGGGTTTCTGGGCATTTATTCTAGCAATTATTCCATTGCTCAAAATATTTTAAGCTCCTCATTGCATAAGGGTATGCTTTGCGTTGTTCTTTTAAAGGATCAAAACTCTAGCAAGTATATATTTTTTAAGAATTATTCTGCTATGAGAAAGATCTAAAAACATTTAAAAACTATTACAATTATGGAGTTTTAATTAAAAATGCAAAAAATAAAAATTAAAGATACAATTTAAGCATTGAAATATTTGGATGTGTTTATGTATGTTTGTATTCAAATATGTTTTTTTTTTTAAGATTTCATTTATTTGAGAGAGAGAGAATGAGAGACAGAGAGCAGGAGAGGGAGGAGGGTCAGAGGGAGAAGCAGACTCCTTGCTGAGCAGGGAGCCCAATGCGGGACTCGATCCCGGGACTCCAGGATCATGACCTGAGCCGAAGGCAGTCGCTTAACCAACTGAGCCACCCAGGCGCCCCAAATATGTTTTCTTTCAATGCAGTCATTGTGAGAGATATGGGTGTATTCCGATAATGCCACTCTGCTTTAAGTATTTTTGCTAATAATTTTTTGGAAATGTCTAATCTGATAGTTTATTAGCTGTAAAAATTATTCATAAATTTGTATTCACTTCTCATATTTGAATATAAAATTCTGTATTCTAAATTACAAAAAAGGACTTCTCTAATTAGTCATGCATTTTTATCTACCTGTTTATGCACTAAACTGTACAGGGCGAAATATAATGCAATTGGGTATGAGAAACTAATTGGTTTTAATTACTAATTTAGAGCCAGTAAGGTGTTAGCTAGCTATCCTCCTGTGTACTGTTAGGCAAATTAGTTTCTACCTGGCTGATGTTTTAGAAGGAATAGTTACAGGCTTTATTTGGTGATTGTACAACTTCTGCTGAGATGGTATCTATAGACTTGGAGCTTGAAGGAAAGAAAATCTCATATGTTCTCAGGAAACTGTTCTTGCTTTGTAATTTTTATTTTTTTTAAAGATTTTATTTATTTATTTACTTATTTGAAGGAGAGAGAGAGAGCAGGGGGAGGAGCAGAGGGAGAGGGACAAGCAGGCTTGACGCTTAGCTTGGAGCCCAATGTAGGGCTTGATGTGAGGCTCAACCTCATAACCCATGACCTCATGACCCTGAAACCATGACCTGAGCTGAAATCAAGAGTTGGACACTCAACCGACTAAACCACCTAGGTCCTCCTCTTCTTGCTTTTTAAAAAGCTGCCTAATCCAGGGGGAGTCAGGTTACTCTCTAGGTTGAGCATCTGACACTTGGTTTCTCAGGGTCATGAGATCAAGCCCTGCATGGGTTCATACATATTGAGTATGGAACTCAATAGGGAATCTGCTTGACATTCTCTCTCTCTCTCTCTCTCTCTCTCTCTCCCTCTGCCCCTCCCCCTGCTTGTGCTCTCTCTCTCTCTCTCTAAAAAAAAAAAAAAAAAAGCTGCCTAATTCATTCCAGAAAGAAAGAGGAAAAATAAATCTTAATACTATATATCTTTGAAAAGATGAGGCTAATTAAAATAGTAATAGGGAAGCCTGGGTGGCTCAGTCATTAAGCATCTGCCTTCAGCTCAGGTCATGATCCCAGGATGGGATGGAGCTCCGCATTGGGCTCCCTGCTCCGCGGGAAGCCTGCTTCTCCCTCTCCCACTCCCCCTGCTTGTGTTTCCTCTCTCGCTGTGTCTCTCTGTGTCAAATAAATAAATAAAATCTTTAAAAAATATAGTGATAACAATAATTACTACCCTTTTATTATTTTCTGTGCACTTTAGAGATTTTACCTAATACTTCCCTTTTGGTACAACATTTTTTAGTTATTCCTTCTTCCCTATTTTAAAGATAATCAAAGTGAAATTTATGCTAAGAAAGTTAGACAAGTTTATGTAGTTAATAAGTGGGGAATCAGTAATCAGATCTGGGTCTATCTGTATCCAAATCCAAGGGAAAAATAAAAGAGAGAGAAAGAAAATCAGTGCTTAACTTGGTTTAATCTAATATTCCCTAAATTACTTAACTATGGAAAACCTTTTCACCCCCTTATTAACGCCCTGTAGAGGTGTCCATAGAATGTTCTTGAGGAAATGAGAGTTGCTCTTAACTTACACATTTTGAAGACAATAAACTTAAATTAAGCTATATTAGGGTATTTGTCCAAGGTCACAGAGAAAGGTAGAACCAGAAAAGCATTGCACAGTGTTTAGAATGTAGTAGGCATTTGGAATATTTGCTTTTATCTCTATATTTAAAAATTTTCTGATCCTCAAGGTAATACTTTCCACTATAACACAACTTCTTAAATGAAGCACTAGTAATAAAGAGGTACTAATGAGTTAATTCCATAAAAAAAAGGGGCTTTAACTATCATTTGGGATCATATTTTTTCCTGGATTAATTATCTGCATCCCTTTATAGGTATTACCTCATTCAGTTTTTTAAATGATTCTCTAGAATAGGCATTATTTCCTCTTCTTTCACAGCTAGATTTGACTTAAGTTTACACTCTATGATCAAATAGAGATAGAAAGTGAGTTTGAGAGCAAGAGCAAAGTAAGAAAGAAACAGCAGGGTTTTCACTCTAAATAGATGATTTCCTGTCTTTGCTAAAGCAAGAAAGCAAAGTAAACAATTAACCTCTGAGCAGATACAGACAATTGCATGTGTTGTTAACACAGAGGGCACACTGGGCCATTATACGGAAAACTCATGAGGTTTAGATACTCCAGTAGAGTCAGGTAAACTTAAAATTAAGAAAGTGAATAATAATATCAAAAGAATATGAAAAATGATTATTATTTGATCATCAGCAGAGTGTGAACTACTAATGGGCAAGAAGCTGTCTACCTGACTAGTTTACATTTCCTCGCTTCTTAGCACAGTCCTTAGGACTTATTAGGCTTTCAAAGTATTTGTTTTGATTTTTGTTTTTCTTAGTGCATGAAAAGTTTTGTTGTTTTTGTTCATACATAGATTTTTCAGTAACACTTGAGTAATACAAGAAGAAGAGTAATATCCTAAAGTACTAAAAATAATTATGTGATGTATAGCTTTATTTTATGTATATGCTGGTTGCTGATTAAGACCCTTATTTGAAATCTGATATTTTAGAATTCTGTGATTCAGAGAAAAAGACATATGTGCATAGTAATTGACTGTCATCTGATTGAGATTTTCATACCAAAGGAAGAAATAGCCTTTCCAGAAAACTCAACAGACACTCTGCATTACAGATAGGACTCCTGGCTGGCTCAGTGGGTAGAGTATGAAACTCTTTTTTTTTTAAGATTTAATTATTTATTTGAGAAAGAGAGAGAGAAGGAGCAAGAGCACAGGGGTAGAGTCAGAGAGAGTCTGAAGCGTACTCTGTGCTGAGTACAGAGCTGGACAAGGGGTTTGAACCCACGACCCTGAGATCACCACCCAGCCGAAACCAAGAGTCAGACACTTTATCGACTGCACCCACCCAGGCACCCCAAAGAGCATGCAACTCTTGATCTCAGGGTCATGAGTTCAAGCCCATGTTGGGTATGGAGTTTAGGTAAAAAATCATTTTTTGGAACTCAGAAGAACATGATACCCCCCCAAAGAAAAAAGAAAAACATGACACCCATTGCAAACATCATGAGGTCTTCCATCCAAATTGTCACAGGTGTCAAAACAATTTTTTTCTTTATAGATGTTAAAATCTGTAAACTAAAAACAGGGAAGCTGAATGTTTCTGGAAAAAAGCATTAGGCACATTTTTACAATGATAATAAAGTCTAGAGGAGAGTAAAAATATTAAAATGACAATTAAATTTGGCTAGCATTCAAAATTAATGAAACTGATCTGTGTGAAGCAGGGTAGATGTTACCAGAGATCATTGGCAGAGGAAGGCAGTGGATGACAAGACATATTTGACCACATTATACTCAGTAAATACATGATTAAAGAAGGGAGACACAGAGAATAACCTAGATAGCTTGGTTGATTAAGAGCAATCAAAGCTTATATGGAACAAATGACAATCTAAGAAGAAAATTAGGATGACAGTTGTTTTATGATACTAATTTCTTATGCCTCTTCATTTACTTTTGAAAGACCACATACTTATTTTAAAAGATTTATTTTAGTGCTAGATAAAGAGTGTCTGACCATTCATGAAAATCCCCATCTTTCTCAACCTGTGAGAATGACTGGAAAGCAACTGTGCTCTTTAAATCTTAACACGATTAATAATTTGCAAGAATATTTAAAATTTGATGGGTAGAACCATTTTAGATTTTATATCACCTGTTTGTTCAAATTTAAAAATTTTTATTCTCAATACTTTTATAACCCACTTTTCAGGTACCTTCAATTATGCTATTTTGTCCCCACAGAATTAAAAAATATGTTATAATTTGAACTTTTAAAGAGTTCATTACTGCATTTCTCTTTATTGATTGTAATCCATAATTATCAGATCAGTTTGGAAAATTCTTAAGAGTTTTCTCATATTCTAAAAGGAATGCATTTTATAAAAGTGGACAATATATACCATATTCAATAAGTTTCTTCACCTAAATCAGTGGATTTTAAATATTCCCTTCCATCTTAAATGAGGATAAATTGAGCAGGGTAAAAATAGTGTTCCATGCTCCATTTGGGGATCTTAAATGGAATTTTTAGTTACAATTTGGGAGGCTGGCATTTCTTCCATAGAAGAATGAACAAGTCATATAAATGTTTATCTATAGAAATAGCAATATGTCTTCTTTCCAATCATAAGGTGTCAGATTTCTAAAACAAAATTGTATGTGTATAATAATAGATACACAGAATGAATAATATCTTTCCTGAGAACTTGTTTCACATTAACTCCTTTGTATGATGGGTGGTGTTAAAATAGGTGTAAATGGAACAAGGTTGACCATGAGCTAAAAATTATTGAAACCAGGTGGTAAGTACATGGTGTTTTTTAAAAGGCAAGTACTGCATGGAGCACTGGGTGTTATATGCAAACAATGAATCATGGAACACTACATCCAAAACTAATGATGTAATGTATGGTGATTAACGTAACATTATAAAATAAAAAAAGATACATTATAACGTTCACTTTTATATTTTTTGAAAATCTTAGAAAAGATCTAAGTGGCATTTGGTATTTTTATATTTGTAATGGTTTATTTACTATTCGATATATCAGATTAAAAATTTGTTTTCTCCAAGATAGATTTTTTTCACAAACTATATTTCTAATATTATTACTTCTTTCAAACTCCACTACCACCACAGTACAACATTCAACAGTCCCTGCTTTTCTGTCTGAGTACAGCTTCCACACCCACACAGAGACATCCTCTGTTCAAGTCAATTTAATCAACTCAGTGGCTCTTGAGATGAGAGAATATTTCTCTTTTGGTCCATGAAGCCTTATAGTTCCTACCTTCTCATGATGCTGTGTGTTCCTTCACTTGACAGACTTCAACCCACTGATCTCCATTCAGCCTCACTGAATGGTCCTCATGCATGGTCCTCACTGCAACGCTTTTAATCTATCCTCTTTCTGACTAACTCCATGTTTTCCTAATACAACATAAAATTTTTACTCTTTTTTCCCTTAGAACAATAAGTAAAATCACATCTTCTTTATTTCTCCTTTATAGCAATTTGAACATTTCCATTCTTAGCAATTTTCAAAATTGATTATAATTATTTGTCTGTATAAAGAGTGACTGTTTTGTTCAATACTGTATCTCATTGGAACTACCAGTATCTTGCAGATGGTATGGGCACTCAATAAATATCTTTAAAACATTAAGAGAAGTCCATTCAATGGCTGCCTTGGGCCAAGAGGATGTTGTATCAGAAAATGCAATTACATTTTAACTGTGGTGTAACCATAATTGTTTGTATAAATTTATTTTTATATGGTTAGGAATTATTTATCAATGTATTACATATTTATCTTATTTGTTTATCCACTAATCAAAGAGAATAACCAACAAGGCAGTGTTTAACTCATGAACCTGCATGATAGTTCACTGCACTGCAAGTTCATGAACTTGCAAACTCATGAATTTGCAAAGATATGTGAAGGCAGGGCGCCTGGGTGGCTCAGTCGTTAAGCGTCTGCCTTCGGCTCAGGTCATGATCCCAGGGTCCTGGGATTGAGCCCCGCATCAGGCTCCCTGTTCGGCGGGAAGCCTGCTTCTCCCTCTCCCACTCCCCCCTGCTTGTGTTCCCTCTCTCGCTGTCTCTCTCTGTCAAGTAAATAAATAAAATCTTAAAAAAAAAAAAAAAAAAAGATATGTGAAGGCAAGCTATACGAGACAGTTAATAAACTAAACTCATGGAGTCAAATTTACTTGGGCATGAGAAGTGCTAAGAAATAAAATAAAATATTCTAAACAGATCGGCAATTTTTTTTTAAGAAAATTATGCTGTACTTATTGGTGTAAATGGGGAACTTTTCCGACAAAGTAGCTTTGCAGCAAAGCCATGGACTTAAGTGAGGATACAGGACAAGTCACTATCTGAGGTAGAGTCCAGACCAAAGGGATTTCCATTATGAACGTCAGGAGTGAGGTTGAGAGCTTTAAAAAGAGCCAGGGGGACAGTGTGGCTGAAGCAGTGACAGGTAATTGTCAAAATTTGCCAGTTTTCATAACTTTACCTTAAAGAAAGGAAGGAAAGAAGGTTGAGCCCCAAAACTATGTAATAGACTGTTATTTCCACTGTCCATCATTTTCACACACAAACACACACACAGATTTAATTTTTCTCTCTTATTATAACTCATAAGAATAAGCTATAAATGTGACAGAGATCTTTACTCCTCAAATCATACAACACCATTAACAGCCCTAGTGAATTTGCCTGCAGGGATAAAATGCTAATAATGTAAATGCTTTCTTAGTTTGCAGGATGTTTGGTAAATGTCGAAGTTGACATGGTAACATTAGTCCTATGACTAATTTTACTGAATGTTGGTTTACTTCCATGACCCCCATTTTTTATATGTACTTAATTGGGATTGATCTGTAAAAGATATTTCTTTTTTTTTAAGATTTTATTTATTTATTTGAGAGAGTGAGAATGAGAGAGAGAGCACATGAGAGGGGGAGGGTCAGAGGGAGAAGCAGATTCCCTGCTGAGCAGGGAGCCCAATGCAGGACTCGATCCCGATCCCAGGATCATGACCTGAGCTGAAGGCAGTCGCTTAACCAACTGAGCCACCCAGGCGCCCTGTAAAAGATATTTCAAACTGCCTCAGAAATACATTTTCCTTTTGTATGGGTATTGCATACATGCAAAATCAAAGACAAACGAATCCATCCATATATTTTAAAATAAAGATAAATCCCAAGATCAGATGACAGAATAAAAACTACATGGTGATATTTGGAAGGAATTGTGCGATTTATATATTTAACAAATTAGGTTTAAGAAATAGCATACTTTAAGTAGAATTAATATATTACTAGATGTTTTACTTTTTTGCATTAAAATTATTACCTGTAAAGACTATGAATTACTGTGGAAAATCGTTTGGTGATTTCTTATGGAGTTAAACATATACGTACCATATTAAACAGTAACCTTACTGACTACTCGAGTGCACACAAAACTGACGTGTAAATGTTTATAATACCTTCATTTATAATTGTCAATCCCTTCAACTGGTGTATGGGTAACCAAATGGTGATTCCTACAATTGAATACTACTCAGTGATACAAGAGAATTAACTACTGTGTGAGGCACACAGTGCATTATACTAAGTAAAAGAGCCAAAGTGAAATATTACATATTACATGATTCCATCCTTATGAATTCCTTGCAAAGGAAAACTATAAAGATACAAAACTGATCAGTGGTTGAGAGTGGCTGAGGATGGGTGGGACAAGGGATCACCTGCAAAGGAGCACAAGTGAGTTTTTTGAGACGATTCAGATTGTACATTTTGATTGTAAAAACTCATAAAAACGCACAATAAAAATGATGAATTTTACTTCATGTAAATTATTTTTAAACTACCCCCCCCCAAAAAAAAAAAAAACACAAAGAAAAGCATCTGTAAAGGGATTAAGTCCTCACTAATAGTTAGCTGAGAATGAAGTGCAAGCAGTGTACGATTATTTCTAACTACAATCTAGGAGGAAATAGGTAAGATGGTAAAGATTACTATTTATCAAAACTAGTTTTCTTTTCTACTTGGGTACAAGTTAAACTACATTTTCTGGGCTCCCTCAGAATTTGATCTGGTCATGTGTTGAATTTTACCCAATGGAATGAGCGTTGAGAAAGTGTGTGGAACACCCAGGTTCGGCACACTTCCATGCTCGTTCTCTTTCTGCCATTTGACAAGGAGCACAGGTTGACTCTGGAAGTTGTGTGTTGTTGAAGATATTGTTGCCAAACAATGGTACAAATTTTGTATTTATTTTCAAAAATTAAAAAAAAAAAGTTTCTCAGGATTGGAATTTTCTCCAAAGAGGAAAATTTGCAAGGATATGTGAAGATAAGCTATACATAATATCATTTCCAGTGAAACTTTAGTCCCATTAAATAATTTATATTCTGGAATTGTGAATGATGACCATTCATTTTTGAGAGGGAGAAAAATCAAGAAAAAATTTTAAACTGATTGTTTGCATACTGTTGTTATAATGAGATCACTTAAGTTAATTGTAATCTTTTATCTATATTTATTTGAAAAAAACTGCAACTTCTTGTACATATTAAATTTGTGAATAAATTGTGAGGCAGAAACATGGATATTCTAGTCATTAGACTATTTTAGCCTATTATTTTATCAGTCATAAAGAAATAATTAGCCAAGTCACATTCAAAGAGTTTAATTCTTGTTTTACATGACACATAATTTATATTATTTATAATGTGTATATATATTATATGTATATAATATATTTATATTATATATATTATATGTATATAATATATATAAAATGGTAACATAAACAACTACTAGAGATGCAAGACTATGTTTTGGGATCAAGGAGTTCATTTATAGCAAGAATGAAGTTCAAAATAATGTGACATCAATAAGAAAGCCATGAATAGTATAATCAATTAATATTTAGGTTGGGAATAGTGTAAATGAGCAGCAATCAGATTATCCAGAAGTTGTCTCCATGTGTTAATTATCTTTCTCCAGTCAAGCCTTAGGACACTCTTTCAGATGTTGTGGATGTTCCATAAGAGTTGCCGAATGAGACAATTTTCTAAGGATCAAGGTAAAAATACACAGGACACCAACTCAATGAAAGTAGAAAGGATAGGCCAGAAGTAATCATCTCAGAAACAGAGAGAAGCCACACCTAGTCATGCACATGAAAGTATCTTCCTGAGGCACCAGGGTGGCTCAGTCGGTTAAGCGTCTGCCTTTGGCTCAGGTCATGATCTTGGTCCTGGGATCGAGGCCCACATCAGGCTTCCTGCTCAGCGGGGAGTCTGCTACATCTCTGACCCTCCCCCTGTTCATACTCCTTCTCTCTCTTTAATAAATAAATAAAATCTTAAAAAAAAAAAAAGAAAGTATCTTCCTGTTCCAGCTTTCAAACTTCTTTGACTATTTTTAAGTTGGTGCTTTCCCTGATGCACCTGGTATCCTATAGATGTGATTCAGCATTTGGTGACACTTGACTAAAATGAGTAATGAAAAGAAAGAGAATCAGCAACAGTTGCTAGTAAGCAATTGCAGACTTGATGCACAAATATGAAAGATATTCTCATCTTTCTATTTATCATGCTGTCACTTGTACTCAGATTTTTTCCATTTTGTAATAATTTTATGAAATACCTAATAGAGATGTATATGACTTTTCTCAGCTTTTATGCATTTATTTTTCTTCTGAAGATTTAAACCACTGTAATTTTAAACATGATCTGGTATTGTATAGAGCTAAGTAATCAATATAAAAGATTTTTATTTCATTCTGAACAACAAAAAAGCTAATGAAGATTTTGAAAAGGGTGATACATAACACAGTATCCATCTATCATCTATCTATTATCTATCTATCTATCTTATCTATCTTATCATCTATCATCTATCTATCATCTATCATCATCTTATCTATCATCTATTATCTATCTATCATCTCTCTATCATCTATCATCTATCTATCTAATCTACCATCTATCATCTATCTATCATCAATCTATCATCTAATCTATCTAATCTATCATCTATAATCTATTGATCATCTTTCTATCATCTATCTATCATCTATCATCTATCTATCTATCTACCTATCATCTGTCATCTATTTATTTTTCTATCCATCCACCCACCTTCTAACTCAGGATTCAGCTTTGTCTAGAATATTAGGAGTGGAGAGAACTATAAGTAAATCTGGAAAATTATTTTGAGGTAGAATGAATAGGAATGAATTATATTCTGTTAAAGTTTTAAGACAGATGAAACATACTAGGAAGAAGGAGGGAGCAAGAGCAAGAGGTGGAGTAGGAGCAGGAGAGGGAGAGGAAAGCAGGGAGGAAGAGACACAGGAGGAAGAAGGCAAGGAAAGAAGGAAGAGAATGACAAAGAAAGACAGAAAACATGTTTAGGTAATTGATGACATAAGGTGTATTGGCGTATACTTTGTTGGTTGCAAGCTACAAAAGCTTTATTTGAATAAATTTAATTTTTCCTGGACAATGTACAGAAACAAATGCAGAATTGAAAGAAACAGAAGAATCGGGGAATTAAATACTGTTTCTCTTGACTGATCTTGACTTCACTGATTTTTTCCTGTTTTCATGTGAAGCTTTCCAAGAGGCCTGTTTTGGGTCAAATGCCTATTCTGGACTAATGAATCAGTATGCCCAGGGGAAGGGAATTATGATTTGATCCATATAATCATATGTATACTTCTGTATATAGGTGGGAAATTTTCATCTTTAAAATGCCACCTCACAGTCAAAAGTCAATCCGTACTATAGCATGGGGAATAATCAGTTCTGGATGGAAAGCTCAGAAAAGTCTTGCCTAAGAAATGATATCTGAACTGAATTTTGAAGGAGCAAATAACCAGTTCAACTCAATATGTATTGAAAACTTATTAAATTCAAGTTACTCAGCTACGGTGCTCTGAAGCATACAGAAGTGAATAAAATACAGTTTCTTCAATACAGGGATTTACAATCTAATGAAGGAGACTAACACATACACATAAGCTGCTGTGGAAGTTTTTTTGGCATCATTAAATTATTCCTGATACATACTGGGATGCCAGGCATTTTTAAAAGGTTTAGCCATTATAACATACACAGTAATGGCTTGGGACAAGTCAGCTGGATAAAAATTAGTCCATTGAGCAATGATGGACTTAGCTTTGATAATGTGTCTATTCACAGTGATTGACTACATATGTGGCCAGGAAAAGACAAAGCCCAAAGGATATAGAGATAAAAATTTGGTACAACTTCATCAAGGAATTTGAAATCTATTGAAGGATATGGGCTAATTTTAATTCAGTTAAATCCATATTTTGCAAGAGTACTAAATCAAGAGTGGTATAAATCTCAGATGGTTTGTAAAAAGAACTTTCACTTGCCTAGTGCTCATGTGGTCGGCCTATTTCCCTTACAATAACCCTCTTAAGTAGATCCTCTAGGGATCACAATTTGCAAATGAGAGGACCCCTGTGCAAAGAAGTTAATGAACTTGCTCCACAGGATAAGTAGGAAGTCAGTATTTAAACTAGAGCAGTGTAGCTCCTGTCTATGCTATCAAGAGAAAACAGGAAGACACCAATAAACATGGAAAGCATAGAACATTAGTAAAATGTTTCAGTTAGAAACAGATATGATGGGAGTAACTAAGTGAGAAAGTTAGCAAAGGAGGAAGTTGAGGTCAGATCAAATAATTGTAGATTTCTGATTTGGAGTATTTTTTAGTGATCAAGTGGTTCAATATCTGGCTCTGAAAGTTGGTTGTTGGAGAGGTATCTTTTTTTTTTTTAGAGAGAGAGAGAGCATGCGTGCATATGCCCCTGAGTGAGGGGAGATAGGATTGGGGAGGGTGGGAGAGGTAGAGGGAGGCAGAGCCACACTCAGCGTAGAGCCAGACTCCCGAGGCTGGATCTCATGACTTTGAGATCATGACCTGAGCCGAAATCAAGAACTTGATGCTCAACCAACTGAGCTACCCAGGTGCCCCAAGGTAAGTAAATTAAGTAAGAATTAATGTTATTTTCTTGATTTTTCTATTTTGGTTAGAATTATCCAAGATGATGTCTGAGTGTTTGGGGTGATAAATTTTGCTTGTCACCATCCAAAAATCACGTTTAATGGGGAACTTTCTTTCTAACCCATTACACCTAACAGAATGTATGGAACCCTAACACAACTGCCATATCTTTGACTCATCCTTCTCATGAACCCTATGCCAGATGCCATTGACTCAACTTCAGAATTTTTTTTTTAGTCTCCTTACTTGCATTCCAAGTGTCAGTGTGACAGTAAACTAGTTCAAACCAGTGATATATTCTATCTCAAAATACTGCAAGAATCTAAGTGGTATTATTGATCCAGAATGGTCTACTTTCAGTGATCTCAGGATACTAACCTCATATATTTTCCAGGTAAAACCTATGTTAAAAAACCGTATGCTAATCCCAGCAAATAATGTCTGATTCCTCAAATTGTATTAAATGGACCTATATAACTATGCTGCTGACCACCTTTCCTTCCTGGTCCCCCTTTACTCAACTTCAGTTCTTTTACCCACTTTGGTTTCAAGTTATCTTTATCTCTGACTTTTAGGATTTTGCACATGCTTGTCTACTTAAACTATTTTCTTTACTACTGGCCCTCTTCTAATTTGAGTCTGAGGTTACATATAAATTCCTTAAGTAAGCCTCTCCTTCCTCTCAGACTGATCTCTAATTGCTTCCATGATAATTCCTACTTTAGCCCTTTTCTATTTATTTTTTTTAAAGATTTTATTTATTTATTTGACAGAGAGAGAGATAGCGAGAGCAGGAACACAAGCAGGGGGGAGTGGGAGAGGGAGAAGCAGGCTTCCTGCCGAGCAGGGAGCCCGATGTGGGACTTGATCCCAGGACCCTGGGATCATGACCTGAGCCGAAGGCAGATGCTTAATGACTGAGCCACCCAGGCGCCCAGCCATTTTTTTTATTTTGTTATTGTTATTATTATTATTTATCTTTTACACCACAGAGCAGTTACACACACACTATATTCTTTACCAAGGTTTATTTATTGTTGACATTTTACCCAACTTGTTTTATCATTTGTTCTTTCCCTTTCAATCTGTATATACCCACTGTATATAATAGTGTATATATATATATATGTGTGTGTGTGTGTGTGTGTGTGTGTATACAAAATGGCATATCTAATACTATATTATATATACTATAACTAGATATAAAATATACTATTATGCATGTATATACTATGAAATATAGTATATACACTGTATATATATACACTGTATATAGTAATATATATGTATTTAATAGTATATATGCTATTATAGATATACCATTATATATTATATATACAATTATGTATTATACATATTTACACAGTAATACACTATAAAAAGAGTGTGTATATATGCCATATACATTGAAATACATATGTGTATATATATGCGCATATATATATATATAAATAATTGGTCCCATTTCTCTAGAGAATGCTAATACATTAGAGAATCATCCAACATACGTAGACACACATGATGTCATTATGCTTCCTTAATCATTAATCCTGGCATTAATTATCAAAGTGTACTTTCATACAAATCACGTACATCATTCTTTTCATTATTTTTTTGTAAAATCCTTTCAGAATCGTATCCATTCATCCTATAAATCTGATTTGAAACTGTTACTTTTCTATGAAAAGATACTTTTTATTTTCCTTCACCAGCTATGATTCACAGATATTGTATTAATCTGAAATTGCAAAATCATACTTCCTGAAAACTTTTCAACATCTGTACACTTAGAAATATTTCTCCTTGCTGTCGAACTCCCATTAGAAATTTGTACTCTAAAGATCATTCATGCACATCACCATACTAAGACATGTTGTGCTGTTCTTCTATAATGTTTAAAGACATAATATGCAGAGAATTTCTTATATTTTTGAAGTCTTGTTATAACACAAATTAGATGAGCAAATTTTGTTCTCTCCAACTGATATCTTCCAGTTGAAACTTCTCTTTGAGGGTAAAGGTAGATAATACTTTTTGGTGATTGCTTGAACTTTTGCTATCATATTTGTTTACTTTATTTCCCTCAACATAAATTCCTTAGGTTAGCATAAGTAGCTCACTTTTATACATATACTGACACACTTGTCATCTGGGCAGCCTGGAGAATACAACAATTAATTCGGTATCTCAACCTTCTTGGGAATGGGAAACATGTACCAGAGGTATATGAAAGTACCGGTAAGCATTGAAAGGTTATGTTCAGAACTTCTTGCTTTATCCTTTATTTAATGGAAACTTTAAGTCTGTACCTTAGGCTCATTTCTATCACACTAAAAGACATACGGTATGCTCTTGTGCGTCCTAAAGTTCATATAAAAAATAAATATGCAATTACGGCTAAGAAAATTGGTATAAGTAGGATAATGAGCCTTGAGCTAAATTGTGAAGTATAAGTAAGAATTTGATTCACAGAACATGGGTCAGGGGAGGTCACCGAAGGCAAAAGGAAAAGGTTGTTTTCATTCAAATGCATGAAAGTAATGGAAAAAGGAACACATGTAGAACAGCACATTAAGCCTTATTATCACCCACAATGTTGACCTTGCACTTTTCAAACCATTTTAAGTTGACTATTCAAATAAGTATTGGTTTTGGTTTTTCTGTATAACTTACTTCATTACGCCTGACTGTGGACAATTTTAGCCTGTTTCTTTGCATTCATGATCTTTACCTTTGTAGAAAGATCCTCCCACCACATCCTTGGAAAAGGAAAGAAGTGTAATACTATAAAAGAAAGATGCCCTTTCTATTGTGTGCTTTTGCACTGCATGCTTATTAAAGAGATAAAAGGATACAAGATTCCCAGTAATTTTTTAATTTTCTTTCTCTAGTAATTATTTTCTCCATGCTTAATGCAGCACATTGTTCTTCTTGTACATAGGCTCCTATGATTTTTGTTTACATTAGGTATTTTTTGAAGTAATCCACACCAGAAGAACACAGGTACTTCTTTCCCACAAACTTTGGCGACCATTGCTCCATATTTCCTAATTTTAACTTTTTGTTGTTTTGGTTTCTCAAAACTCTATTTCCAACAGTCATGATTTATATTGAAAAGGGGCATTTGGAAGTCCTCATCAACATAGCAAGATGGTCTCCAACAATTTTGCTACTCTGAAGATAATTTATTGCATGGATGATGCTTTAGTGGTATAAATAACTGTCCAAATGTAACTCAGATATATACCCTGAAACTCCATAGCATATTTTTATTATGAGGCAAAAAAGAGGAAAAAACACAAATTGTTACATTTATTAGGAATGAATTGATATATTCTTTTAAAAATACCCTATATCCACGTGAGAAAAAATGTCAAAGGACACTAAGCTAGTATATTGACCTTGAATCAACTTAATTCCTTCTAATTCCACTGTGGTTTCCTTCATTGCCCCTTACAAGTTTATAAAATCTTAGCTTATATTTTTCACTTGTGTAAAGTATTTTTATAAGGATACCACAAATTTCTTGGATCTCCATCTCTAGAGAGGGAGTTGGGTTAACGGATTAAATTGTAAAAAGGCTGTGTTGAGTCAAAATAAGAATAGGTTTTACAATTAAAAATCTGATTACTGTAACAAGTTATTGAACAAACAGAATTTTTGTCCCTAGGCAGGCAATTGAAAAAAATAATAATATACATTCATTTTTGAAAAGAAACAGATAATCTATTGCTTTCCCTTAAGATTTTGGATTTCACAACTATGTAAACCTATTTATCTTAATTCATGAGAGATAAGGCACAGTAATATAGAATACAGAATTTAGAACCAGACTTGCAGGGTTCAATTCTTGGTTCTACCACTTCATAACTTCGTTATCCTGGTAAGTCCCCTACCACGGCTACTTCAAATATGGCCCTGATATAAAATGCGGACAATTACTGTACCTGCCATATATGTTTTAATGTTTTAAGATCATTCAGTTAAATTTGTAAAGAATGTAAAATAGTACCGACAAATATTGAGCATTTCATAAGATATTAAAAATTATAAATCTGGCCTATTCTTCAAATAAAAACATCAGAAACAATGAACATGGTCATGGTTCTAAAGAGAAAAATTTAAAAATGCATTGGGTGTAAAATTCGTAGGTGTTTTATTTTTGAAAACTTTTATTTTGAGAATGTTCTCACTTAATTTTAAGATGTGCTATGGTCACATATATTTAAGCTACAATTTTTTTCTCTAAGAAAATTGTAGGTGTTGCTCCATTGTTATTTGGTGTTGAACGTTGATGACAAAAAGCTTACAGATAGCTATGGTTTTCTGCTGGTACATGACTTAAGTAACTTCACTGAGATGTCCTAAATGTAAAGATCTCCAATCAAATTCAATGACATGGAGTAAAAAAAAAAAAAAAAAAAAAAAAAAAAATCTGCTCTTCTGTAGATATTAAATAAGTAATCACAAATATTAGTGTTGAAAAAGAGGACTACATGGTGTTTTAAGTGCATATAGGAAGAAGAAATAATCTAAATAGTGCTGATTCCAATATGTCATTTTTTAAAATTTCACATTGGACTTAGTGGCAACAATTGACTATAAGCTTTGTGAAAGCATCGTGTTTACCTTGTTTTCATTTCTTCTTCAAAGTAATTGGTGTGATGCATGGTACTTAGATATCATTCTATGAATATGTGTTGACTTAATGAAAAAATAGGACTACTCTCGTTTTCTCAAAACTCCCTTATTCTTTCCCCTATTTTTAAAATTAATAAATTCTGTTTTTTAGAGTAGCTTTATGTTTACTGAAATATTGAGTGCAAAGTGTAGGGTTCTCATATACCCCCCCCACACACAAAGTTTCTCTTATTATTAACTTCTTGCATTAGTGTAGTATATTTGTTGAAATTGATGAGTCAATATTGGCCTATTATTATTAACTAAAATCTGTAAATTATAATAGAAGTCCCTCTTGATGCTGTACATTTTATGGGTTTCACAAATGCATTATGACCAGTATCCACCATTACAGTAATATGCAGAATATTTTCACTGCCCTAAAAATCCTAAAAGATATGTGTGGTTCACCTACTAATTTATACCTTTGCTCTATTCCTCCCAACTCCTGGCAAGAAATGATCTTTTAACAGTCTCCATAGTTTTTACTTTTCCAGAATGTCATAAGATTGGAATCATAATAATGCAGCTTCTTCAGATTAGTTTCTTTTCCTTAGCAATATGTATTCAAGGTCCCTCCAAGTTTTTTCATGGCTTGATATATCATTTCATTTTATTGCTGTATAATATTCCATTGTGTGGCTATATCACAGTTTATTTATTCATTCGCCTGTTGAAGGATAACTTGATGGCTTCCAAGTTCCTAGGATTATTTTTCAGCTCACTTTTCCAGTTTCTTACCAAGTGCTTTTTAAATTAGGTTTCTTAGTGATATCACTGTTTCTACCAGCACCTTACAGGTCTAGAAACAGCTCACTTGGTTTGGGGATACTTCTAATATTCTAACTATCATCAGTAGCAATTTAAGGCATTTCCATGGGAATCACATCTCACTTAAATGTGTATGCATCAGTAATTTATTCTTCACAATTCTTGACAATATGAAGCTTCAAATATGTATTTCCAATTCTTTTCTATATATATGGACAATTATATAAAACTGAATATATACATTAGTATTTTTCTGAGAATTGTCTAGAAGTATTCAAATTTCATTAATGGTTAATTGTTTTCCTGCTCCTTAGTTTGTAAAACGCATCACATCATTAAAACCTGATATCTCCCTACCTATTTCCAAAATTCATAACTCCGCTATTGAAAAGTCTCAGGGATCCAATTCTGCATACAGCATTATGTTATTGTTTATTTTATATGTTTATAAGTCAATTTTTCCCACAATATCCAAAATTTTTCAAAGGCAGAAAGTATTACTACATTAAAATTTCTGGCACAGAATAGGCATTTAATCAATGCATAGTTATTTGATTAATATATTTGTAAATTTATGTTCAAACTGTATTTTATCCTAAAATTAGTACTTCATAATGAATTTACTAAACTGATTTGTTTTGATGAGGTGCAGTTCTATCCTCAGTGTTCATAGTTGTGTCATCTGTGGATTCTCACTGAACTTGTTCTCAAATACCCTATTAACAATTTATCTAATTTTTGAATTTTATAATAAAAACTAATCCTGTATTTTGTCAATTTTATAAAAGAACGATATTAAAAATAACTTAGCCTGAAAAAAAAGCTTAAGGGAAAAGAGAAACAGTTTGATAGTCATACTGGTAGACCACTAAGTTCCAGAAAGAAAGAAAGAAAGAAAGAAAGAAAGGGAGGGAGGGAGGGAGAATTTTAATGTTAGATCTGTTAAATTTTGTCAGACTTTTCCTTACCCAACTTTTTGACTTTTTTTTTGAAGTTTTTTTTTTTATTCTTATGTTAATCCCCATACATTACATCATTAGTTTTGGATGAAGTGTTCTATGATTCATTGTTTGCGCATAACACCCAGTGCTCCATGCAGTACGTGCCCTCTTTAATACCCATCACCAGGCTAACCCATCCCCCCACCCCCCTCCCCTCTAGAACCCTCAGTTTGTTTTTCAGAGTCCATTGTCTCTCATGGTTCATCTAACCTTACCCAACTTTTAAGAGCAGATGAGGGTTGAGAAAGTATGAAAAAGCTTACCAGCATAATAAAATTTGGCAGATAATTCTATTTTCTGACAACTGTATTTCAGGACCATGGTGCCAAGAATAAGTAAGTATCTGGTAGGCCTGCCACCCTGTCAGACTAATCAGGAAGAATCTGTCATTTTCTGCATCCCTAGTTTACTTCATGTCCTAAAGCAGACCGGTAGCCTGGCTTTAGTATTTTTAAGGCAATCCTTTTAAGTTTAATATTCTAAGAGGAGTGAGCATTGTCATTTAGACACTCTGCCTTGCAGTCAGTCATACTAGGAAAATTGGTGTGTGTCACTAGGACAGTCATAAATGTTTCCCTCAAAATGTCACCACCTTATTTTTGGTTTCTCATAAATCTCACTATGTGAGATCTTTTTAAGATGCATTCATTAAACCATTTTATGTTTTAATATTATGTTAATTTAGTCAGTGTTATTTTTCAAAGGCAAGTTACTTACATGATTATTAACAGAAAAAGTTAGCTTACCCTGTTAAAGACTTTAGCAAGAGCTACAGTATATTTTCCATTTTCCACAATTGAAATTTCTATGCTCCAGTGGTGTTGAGGTTTCAAAAAGGGATGAAATGTGAATGCAAAGTAAGATGACTTGTGGAATAAATGGATTGCTGGGCTTTTCCATGTTTTGAAAGCAAGTACTATGCTTTAGAATGATTTCTCTTTATATTTTGAAATATAAGAAGAATCAAGAAAATACAGAAGTTGGTTTAAAAATAATAAAATGAACATCAGTATGCTCAAACCATTTTAATATAATGGAATATAACATAATAAAACATAATATACTGCAATCTATACCCTAGGTGGGCTTTGTGACCTCCCCAGATACAGTACCACAAAGCAGTACCCAATGTACTGGGTTCAGTATTAACTTTTCTCTTACATTTTGAAATAACTGCCATGTATGTCTGCATCCATAGGCTACCAAATTATATAAATTTGCCTAATAATTTTTTAAGATATTTTATAAGAATGTAGATTGAAGCTTAAATACTAACATTTCAAATTGTTTCATATAATTTTGTGTTTTTACTTTAGATGCATTATTGCTGAACAGAGATTCCCCTAAACAAATTGTTAATGTAGATTAAGTAATAGCCTGCTGTTCACATTTTTCTCCATGCTTCCATGTGGCATTATCTGTTACTCTATAATAAACCTTGTACCATCTGACTTCTAGCTACTTGAGCAGTTGTCAATTCATTCTTCAAAAAATTTGTAGTTCCTTGACCTCCAAAATCATAGTTTAATGTTTTATGTATATAGCTAACACTTATTAAACTAATATTGATATGTGGCTTATGCTGTTTCATATGCTTCATGTATATGAAACATTTAATTCTCTCTTTTTTTAAAGATTTTATTTATTTATTTGACAGAGAGAGACACAGCAAGAGAGGGAACACAAGCGGGGGGGTGGGAGAGGTAGAAGCAGGCCTCCTGCTGAGCAGGGAGCCCAATGCGGGGCTCGATCCCAGGACCCTGTGATCATGACCTGAGCTGAAGGCAGACGCTTAACCACTGAGCCACCCAGGCATCACTAAACACTTAATTCTTGAGAAAGAAAAAAGAAAAAACAAGCTATGAGATACTGAATATTTTGTTTGCATCTTTCAGATAAGAAACCTGAGAAAAAGTGAGGTTATATCTGAGGTCAATTAAGCTGGGATTCCAACCCAAGGACACAGAAACAAACCTATGCCCAAGCTCCAAAGTGTTCTTGGTTCACCATGTTCTTAGTGCATTGTTCCATTGCTAAATATTTTAGTTGTCCAAACTAAAATTTAGATAGCACTTTGAACATGAGATTTAAATAAATACTTTGATGAATGTATACTCCCACTACTTTTTATACAGACCAAAACCTTGAAGAAAATTTAGAAGCAAAGTGGGTATTACTATACCTGACTGCCTCAACTCTGCATTGTACCAAAAAGCCAATGCCTAAACTTCCATTGCTACCTGTTCAACCTTTTGTTGATCTATTCAATTTATTTTGCCTTTGTGATGGTCCAGGTTATAGCATAGATTTACGTGGGAGAATGGTCAGCCTGCAAACATAAATCTAATCAATTTTATAGGACCAGTTTTAGTGTATGATCTTCATATAGCACTCTTTTCATGTTTTAACTAGTTTAATTACCCAATCAGTAGGAGAATAAGGATTCTTATCTATTAACTGATATAATGATCATAAATGAGATAGATATATCTATTTTTACTTCTAATTGTTGATATTCTTTATATAGTTCCAGATAATATATTTAAATTTCATTTGTCAAAATCAATTTTAAATTCATTTTATTTAATTTACTCATCAATATATTTTATTTATTAAAATGCATTACATTTAGAAAATTAAACTTAACATGTTTTCCCTAATAGTACTATTAATTATTCTTGTTTGATGTGATAGAAGCTATAAATTGTCAAGTACACAAATAATGATCAAGAGAAAAGATATAAAAGCCCATTAAAAAAATACTGTAAAATGTGGATGGCACTATATGACAGACTAGCTTCTGATAATAACAGATATCCACGTATGTATAATGCATTGTAATATAGGGTGTTGAAATAAATTGTTGCCCTAAAAAAGTCCTTTGGATATTACAAAATTTTTATATCATTGTGGTATTGCTTTGATCACAGACAAGTGAATAACAATTCGACCATGTCCAAAGCAAAATATCTTCTAAATAACCATAGTAGAGTAAGATACATGCTCTTGATGAGTAATCATATCTCTTTTGATGGAAATTAAAAATAACATTTAATTTTAGATTAGTATAATCCCACAAATAATTGTCTTCAATTTTTTTTATTTGGTTTTTCTTTGAAGATTAATAAAGTCAATTTTCAAAAACAGGAAGTAATTTTCCCCTTCCTTGAGTTTGCACTCATGGATTTTGATGATCTAAAGTTGCATGCTTCTGTTATTTGAATAGAGACTTCATATATGGTATAATTTTAAGTACAATTTGAGATTGGGAGAAAACATTGTTGAAATGAAAACTTTATTATCATTTGAGTTATATAAAATTGTATTCAATCAGTCAGTCCTGCTATTGAATTACAGTCTCTTTGTATCTGAGTCTAGAACAATAGTATGTACTATGCCAGGTTATTCTGTGAAGATAAGTAATAACTTATATAGAGGTCTTAGGATCTGACAGTCCTTAAAAATATTTGTTTCCTTCTATCTGAAAGCAAGAATATTTGAGAGACATTTTAAAAATATAACAACACTGATGCATGAAAATTTGTAAAATGTATGTAAATCAATTGTGGATAATATGTATAAACTACCCCAAAATAGGAATAACACTGTAATATGTCTTGATTTCAAAATATTAAAATAAAAAGAATAAAGTATTTCTAGGGGCTGAAGACAGTGGCAGCACCCAGGACTCAATCTTCCATATTCACTTTAAAAGTAATGCTGAAGGAAAAAGAAAAGCATATAAAACCATGCCTTCAGCATAACCTGAAGGAAGAGAATGCCTGAACTTTAAAATAATATAAGTAGGGGCACCCGGGTGGCATAGTTGGTTGAGCATTTGACTGGGTTTTGGCTCAGGTCTTGATCTCAGGGTCCTGAGATTGAGCCTCATGTTGGAGCCTGAGCATGGCACCTGCTTGGGATTCTCTCTCCCTCTCCCTGTTCCCCTCCTGCTGGTTCTCTCTCTCTCTCTAATAAATAAATAAATCTTTAAAATAACATATATAAAAACAGAAAAAAAGAACAAGTCACAGCATTCAATTTCTAGTAGATCTACACCAACTCCATCCCATGGTAGGGCAAGTGGCAAACAAAGACAGGCCTAGAAACAATGAATGAAAGAGAGAGTGAACAAGGGGTCCTAAGAATGTTCTCAAATTATCACCAGAAAGACTATGCCTACAGGTATTTCAGTCGGAAATGTTAACTGCATTTGGTGATTCAGTGCATGGACAAAATACTTCCCCAAAGAAGGGACTATACCAACCACGTGATTTGAAATAACACCTACTGAAACTCATGGGGGATGAAAAAGTCAAAAAGGAAGGGAAAGTGCTCTTTGGCCATTAGATGTAGTGAGGAAAAACACAAAAGTGAGAATTTTAGGTCCTGCACATCATAAGAGACCTAAAGGTTTAGAGGGCACATAACCCCCCCACCCATCACCAAAGGAAACAAAATAAACAAAAGCAAAAGAAACACTAAATAACTGACTTTTTTATACTCAGACATGAGTATGCCCAAATTAAGAAGCCTATAAACAGCCCAATAACACAAACATAAACAATAACAAAAAATTAACATATCTTTTGCAAAAGTCAGAAAACAAATTATATAACTTGTCAATTGAGTACAATGTTCCCTAGAAATATAGGCATAAAGCAGAAGAAAACTTGAAGACACTACTCCAAATGGACTTAAATATGCTCAAGCAAAAAATCAAATATAAAAAAGTCACCGTAAATAAGAAATACAAAAACTAAGAATATAAAAAGAAAAAAATAAAGAGACGATGAAACTCATGTAAGTGGAAGAGAATGCACCATTTTCTTAAAAGTGAAGAATATAATGCAGGTGCCTAAAAGAGGATAGACTCAAAAAAATTAATATGGAACATTCAAGAAAGACAGGAAAACAACAAAAGGTGTGACAATGATATAGAGAAAGAAAATGGTTCAAGAGAAAGTAGGGAAAGTGGAAGACAGGCAAGAAGCAGTAACATTTGTGTTATTGGATCTGCTGACAAAAATAAAATAATAGAACAGAATTAATATTTAAAATTATTATCGGGGAGCCTGGGTGGCTCAGTCGTTAAGCGTCTGCCTTTGGCTCAGGTCATGATCCCAGGGTCCTGGGATCGAGCCCCTCATTGGGCTCCCTGCTCCACGGGGAGCCTGCTTCTCCCTCTCCCACTGCCCCTGCTTGTGTTCCCTCTCTCACTGTCTCTGTCAAATAAATAAATCTTTAAAAAAATAAAATAAAATTATTATCAAAGAAGACTTTCTGGAAAGCGAGGGGACTACAATTTATATATTAAAATGGTCCACTGGATACTTGGGAAAATTAACCAGGATAATCAACTTCAAGGTATATTGTAATAAATATATTACATTTTAAAGATAAAGAAAAAAATCCTAAAGGCCCAGGAAAAGTGATGAAACAACTTATAAAGACAAAATAATTGTTCTGTGATCAGACTTTTCAAAAGCCACGTATGAACAAAGGACTGGCAAATATAGTGGCATTTTTTTTAAATTCAATGAAACGAAGTGTAAACCAAATAATTTATAACCAGTCCACCTATTCTTCAAGGATCAAGGTCCTAAGAAAAATCATATTCTATGTACAAAAATATAGGGCATTCTGTTGCTATGAGGACAGTTTTAGGAATCTAATATTTGATTTTGCAACATTTTTGTTCCTACAATTATTTCAAAGTAAAAATTTAAAAATAAGAAAGTAGCTTCATAAAAATATTAGAACAATTACTCTATGAACCAATAAACATGTTTGAATGTAAAAATCTGCTCCTTATTAACCATCATATGTAAGGATGTTTATCTTTACCATATAATGGGATTCAGGTTAGGTGGAGTGAGAAAAAAGAAGAAAAAGCTATAAATGTCATGTAAATACATTGTCATTATTTTATTTGAAATTTGGGGAATATATCCAAATACAAATAAAATATATATTTCAAAGGCTATCCTGAATAAACATTTTGGTGTTCTTTGACTTAATCAGGAAAGATAATTAAACTTTGATCACAAATACAGAGGAAAATAGGAATAAATGGCATAGAGATAATTTAGCTGAAATTTATCATCATTACTGGTCTAGAGATATGCATATACTTGGAGACTAAATATTAATCCATAGCTATACTTTCAATAAAAATTGACAAAAAATATTTTTGGTAATTATTTGTGTATGTAGACAGTTTTTTTTCCTTTTATTTAGCAATAACTTGTGTTCATATAAACTCAATGTTTATTTGATGCTGATATTAAAGAAAATACATTAAGCACACTTTCCATTGTCTTCTTAAATAAGTACATAACGAACAGAATTACGTAAAATTTTCCAGTTTTCAAACTAAACATTTTATGATCCTCTTCCAATGTTAGTTTTCAGCCAACCGTAGCAGCTGAATTTCTAAAATTGGCTCTTCTCCATGTAGCATGCTTCATGCAAATGAACCCAGATGAAAAGAATTGAAAATAGCTAGTATGTGTGGTTAACATTTGGATAAGTGCATAAGCAAACAGCACATGATCTTCATTTCCCAAAACATAATTGGTAACTACTGTATCTTTACAGAACAATATTAAAATGAGTGGTTTTTTTTTTTTAAGATTTATTTATTTGAAAGAGAGAGAATGAGAGAGAGCGAGTACATGAGAGGGGGGAAGGTCAGAGGGAGAAGCGGACTCCCTGCCGAGGAGGGAGCCCCATGTGGGACTCGATCCAGGGACTCCAGGATCATGACCTGAGCCGAAGGCAGTCGCTTAACCAACTGAGCCACCCAGGCACCCTAAAATGAGTGTTTTTTATTACTCTTTAACAATAACATTTTATTCATAATATCCAAATGATAAACTCAACATTAATTCACTATTAATATATGAACATATCAGATAGAAATTTAGTTCTTTTTATAACACTTTAAAATCTGTGTTAATATGTAGGTGACTGGCTAAAGGAAACAATATCAAGTGCTTGATTTAAATCCCACCCTCTTGCGACGCCTGGGTGGCTCATTCAGTTAAGCATCTGCCTTTGGCTCAGGTTATGATCCCAGGGTCTGGGGATTGTGTCCCACATGGGGCTTGTTGCTCAGTGGGGAGCCTGCTTCTCCCCTGTTTGTGCTCTCTCTCTCTGACAAATAAATAAAATCTTTAAAATAAAATAAATCCTATCCTCTTGCAAATTTGTTCAGAAATAGTGCTTAACTAATTATACATCATAACTGAAATAACAAAGAGTAGAATGTGTAATAAAAAAATGCAAGTTGGTGAAGAATCAATTAATATCAAATTGACAAAAGAAGCTATTTTTTGAATATCAAACAACTATTAGAGCTCTTCCTTTATACTATAACAATCAATGCCAAGTATGAACATATCCAATATGAAAATATTTTATGATGTAATCATTTTATAAACAAAACTTGCATAAACATGTGGGGAAAATATTACTTTAGGTTTATTTAAGAATGACAGACACACAATCTCACCCTTAATGGAGACCTGTGAATACAGGATTGCATTCACCTCAAAGCAATATGTTCTTGTAAATGGAAGAAAAATAAATCTAAAACCAAATTTCAACCATTCTTATATAGGAATTATGATGAGAAAGATGATGTACTTCAATATTAGTGATTTGTTCTCTCCCCCAGCTTTACTAGAGACAATCTCAGTGTATTGTGTTCAACCTCTTCATGACAATCTCTTTCTTTGGTTACAACCAGTATGCAAAAGACCCTATTGTAATTTATACTGGATTCACCAGAATAAGAAAACTAAAGCATATGTTTATAACTCTGTAGCTGAATGGAGATCACCCAAACATTTTACATACTATATGCCCTTTAGATATTTACAATAAAATAATATTTACCTTTGATGTAACAGGCTTGCTTTCAGGAAACAAGAGTATAGTTCAATTTAACTGTAGCAAAATTATAAATTTAAATAACAAAGAAAACTAACTTTAGAATAAGACACACATAGCTTCTAGTTCACCCATCTCCATCTTTTAAAAATCATTATCTCTAAAGAGTTAGAATATACAAAGGTTATTCCTCAGACATGGGCTCATGCATCTTAGTAAACAAACAACTTCCTGTCAGCATTGGTGTTATTTAGTATTGGACATTTATCACCATTGTGTTAAGCTACAATTATAGAATGTAGATTATAGAACACACATGATTTTTTTTTTTTGCCATGTAAAGAGATGTATAAACTCTTGCTACCTATTTTTTCATTGGCTTGAATGCATATCCTGAGGGCACAAAAAAATTCATACCATTAGACTTCAATGCACAACATGAATAATTATGTGGATTTCACTAAGCAGTCACACAGTGTTTTGTTACTTCAGAGAAATTATGGGTCACTGCTAAATCAACTAGACTAATGAGTTGTTTAACAAATTTTCCAAGTTCTCAAATAGTGGTTGGGGCATGTTAGGTGTGTTCTAGAATATTTCTAGTTGTTTCCTAGACTTCTAAATTTCAAAAGTAACAAAGGGTTTTCTATTTCAATTCTCTCAATTATCAGTATTAAAAGAATATCTACCAATTATCACTATGGTTTCATTACGTGAAGTTTTATTAACAAAAAATATAGGAAAAATTATTATAAAGAATAACGCTTTAAGTCAAACTTCATATTTATGAAACATCTAAAATAATGTTTTAATTTTTCTCACTTCATATCAGTGGTGAACATTATTTTTCATAAATAAGAATGATCTATTGAACAGACTTTCTAAACTACTCATCTAGACCAAACTGAAGTGTGTATCTTTCCAACTGATATTGATTAAATATGCTAAATTGAAGATTTCATCAATGAAACAGATTTTAGAACTACAAGACACCTAGCATGAAAATATTCCTTGTAATAAGCATGTTGGAATTATGATAACAGCACTTTAAACTTGTCTAAAGAAATTATTTTATCCAGCATTCAGATTAATTTCTTCAGCATCATCTGGAACCACACATTGTCTAGGAAAATTACCTTTTTTTTTTAACTACCTGTCCTCCTTTTCTAGAATGTAAGCACCAGTTTAAGAGTGACTTTATTTTTTGTTTGCTTGTTTTTCTCATACTCAGGACTGAGGAAAACATTGGCATGTACTAAGTATCCAGTAAACATGGAAATATAGTTTTAATTGAATGAGACTTAATAATGTCTCACATCATATATCATTTTTTCATTAAGTTTTTATTCATTATATATTATTGAAAATGAAAGAGAAACAATTGTGAACCTAAAAGTACCATTAAAACAAAAAGTCTTAATAAAAATTATTTTAAAAAAGAAACATTTCTGGCAAAATGTCTACATATCAGAATTGATACATTTTTCGTATCTTTTTATGTGCCAGGTATATTAGCATACCTGTATGTGTGGAACTAGTAGTCAGATTTAGCATAATCCAAAATTCAGTGAATGCACCATATTTAAACATTAGAAACAACCCGAGTAACTATAGCTAGAGATGGTATGCATTTATATCACATAGGAAGTGTCACAGATTTTGTTTCTATCCAACAAGGGATACACTTCACATAAAATTGAGTGGTGTATAAAATAAAACCAACATATATTTCATATCAGAGGAGTGAAGAGAGATCACAGAACACACAGGCAGAAGGCAAAGAAGAACAAAACTTTGATATCTGTATTACAATGAGCATTTTTAAGAGTATAATGGAAGGAAACAGTTTCTTTTACAATGCAGGTAGTAATGATTCTGTACTTCAAGTGACTTATTAGCAACTAAAAATGAGAGAAGAGTGATGTCATAGAAACATATTAAGATATCTGATAAGGAAATAGCATCTTACCATTGACCAATGTGGTTCAAGCACAAAGTGAGATTCCTATGCTAAGAATAAGAGAAAGTCAGTCACGAAAGAAGAAAATTATAAAATGGAACTCTTGGTTTGTAACCTTGGGTCTTCCTCTGGTAAAATACCAACTGGCCCATGTACGCAGAGGGAAAGCAGAAACCAAGAAAGAGGCAAGCCACTCCAGACTGATAGTTGGTAGGTTTAATAAAGAAAAAGACAGACAAAGGAGGTTTGTACTGGGCCCCTGCAAGATGAGGAGATGTCTGCATTTGCCAGCCAGAATCTTAAAAATTTATATAAAGGCCTTAACTGGGTTCAGTCATCTACACCATCTAGATGGTCTCAGCAACACCTCACTCTCTCAAGGCTACGTCTTTGGAATGGCTCCACGTCTGGGAATGGTGAGTGAAATATACATTCCAAGGACAGGAGAGGTGGTAAGGAGCCCCTCCAATTGCTGGGTCCAATTTGTGGGTCAAGGGGAAGTTACATCCCTTTGGTAATTTCCTCCAAAGGAACGCAAAAATGATTTGGTGTCTTTAAAGATATAAAACTTATCATTTTCTTCAGTTATGAAGAAATTTAACAAGAAAATGTCAGAATTCTACTGCTGAATAGTAGTAAAAGAAGTAAATAAGTTGGCAATTTATAAAACTATTTTAGATCAATAAAATAAATAGTATTAGTTTACATCATGTCCTCAGTTTTTTTTCAAATATATAATCTATCAAGTGCTTAGCATCATGTTTCAAGAAATAAAACATGTTAGGAATCTGTGTTTTGATTAGTATCTGACTGGTTGTATAATCAAGGATACCCAGACCTTCCTCTGCGGTGTCTTCAGGACACTTCTACCACAGTATGCATTATCTGTGTGAGTCTACTAATAAAAACTCCATCTTAATGTTAACAACATAATTGATAAAGACTTTTTACAGCCTATCATTTATTATTTCTTTCCAAAATCCTCTAAATCAGCTTCAAAAGTGACCACTAAAGATGACAGAAGATGACTAAAATGAAGTTGATTGTATTTATCTCACCAAAATAATTGTTTCTACTGTGGATATTTAAGTGTATAACAGCCAAATCAAATCAATTTTTGCCCAGAGAAGTTTCAGAATCAGATTAGTCCAAGAGAAGTGACTTTGTTTATTTCAATAATCTTAACAATTCGATCCTGGGTTTATTGTAATTTAACTCTATTATGGTTTGATTCAACCCTTTAAATAACCTAAATAATTAGATTCAGTTTTCTGAATTAGGTAATATTGTCTCAGAATCACAGTATTATGAAACTGGCAGGGATAAAGAACACAATTTAAAATATGCCTTAAACAATTCTAGGACAGCTTAACATGAACACATACATAAAATATTCTTTACAAATACATAAAGTAAATAAGAAGCACTCAATTTAAACTCTGAAAGAAGGACATAGAAAAGGGCAATTACATATATTTAAATATTTAGATTCCAATAAACAGAAATGGACACATCACTAAGGGTCTTCCAATTTGGGTTAGAAAGTAGAAAGTTGCAAAGATCAATATTTTCATTTTAACAAAGAATAAGAGCAATACAAATGACAAAATCTTGTTTTTTTATGTATGTATGTATATATGTTTTGTTTATCTTTTTTTTTTTTTTTTTACCATGGGAATGCTGAGGACTCAGAGAACCTCACATAAATTCTAAAATGAGATATGCAGATTCTTAGAGAAGGAGATCTGTGAGAGTTTCCATTCCTGTGGCTACTGGGTGCACTTGAAGGGCAAACACGCCATAGAGAGGGGTAAGGAGGAACAGCCAAACTTTAATGTCATTTTAATAGCCACCTATAGTCTACTATGAAGAGTGGGATTCTGAGAACCTTCAGGTACAAAGTGTATCCACATCTCTGTGCCAGTTCTTTCCCAGGGTGTTCAGCAGGAGTGTGGCTTTAGGGCATCAAAGCCCAAAGGCAGGGTAGGAGGGCTTGGAGAAACCTCACCCCCAGGTGACCAGGCCTTCACCTCCTGTGCAAGAGCAAAGATTATCAAAGGATGGGGCAGGGCAGGGAAGCTGAGAAAGATCTCCTCCAGGGAGGCAGGATGCTTACCACGTGCTCAAGAGACCACAAAGGACTAGGGCCCAGCAGGAGAACAAAGAAGGGACCCACAGAGGCTCAAGGGCTTCCATCCATGCGGACTGTGCAGGCAGAAATGCAATTGGTTCAGCAGTTTTCTGCCCTAGCCCACCTGTGTGGGTTCTACAAATAAGAAACCCACAACATCTGGCAGGCACAACGTTCTCCAAGCAGGCAAAAAAAAAATCCCAGCACATTTTCTGCCCCCTCTCATCCTAAAACAGAGTGGTAGTGTATTTCAGGCACTCTCCCTTCCATTTATTATGGTTGGCGGCAATGGTGTTGTGAGTGAACAGCCTTGGAACATATTGTAATCATTGCTAGACAGTTTTTGTTTTTACTAATGAAGTCAAAGCATCATTTTGTAAACATAAGACGCCTTAGAGCATGCCATGCAACCCAAGCCTAGAAGCAAGGTTGGGGATTTTAACAGTCTTTTCACAGATGATTATATGAACCATCCCAATTTTTTTTTGACACAAGCAGTGGAACATAGCTAATTACATATGCAGTCCTCAGATGAATTAATTGGAAATGGGTCTTGATTATTAAGGTTTCACCTATGTTATTTGTTTTAAAGAAGCCAAAATTGGCAACATTAAAACAGATAATTCAGCCTCTACTTTATTTGCTCACTACACAGAATTCCAAATAAGCTTGGTAGGATTTTGATTGGCATTGCGTTAAATTTACAGATTTAGAGTATTCATATCTTATCTGTATTGATTCCTTTAATCCCATTCATTTAAAGAAATTTGATTAGTAATAAAAGGTATAATACATGGCAAATGTCTTTTCAATTAATGATGCTGGAACAATTGGTTATCTGTAAGAAAAAATAATTCCGACCCCCTAAATCTACCACGGGAACAAAATTTTATATGGAGGGTGGTTGAAAATATAAATAGTGAAATGATAAAACATTTGAAGAAACCATAGGAGACTTTCTTGATTACTTGGAGTAGGAGTAGAATTCTTAAACAGGACACAAATCTCATAAAATAACTTCACAGCAGGAAGAGACTGCTAATTTGAACTACTTCTGAATTAAGGACTTTTCTCATCAAAATTTATTATTAGAAGAGTAAAATATCAAACCTCTTAGAATATAACTGATGTTTATGTATACATATAAACAGGAATGTGTGTGTGTATGTATAACAGGATTTATCTTATCTATCTACCCACGGAAAAATGACTTATTCCTAGTGATTATGAAGAATTCTTACAAACTATGAGAAAATGTTCTCAATCCTATGAGAAAAGGGCATTTTTTATTATTTTTAATAAACTTTATTTTCATTGATACTTCATTTGACATAACTTCAAAGTAGATCTGTGCTTTAAGATAAGCCAAACAACAGAAATTCTAAATCTCATAAAATATTTTTTTCTTACTTTTCTGAGTAGGGCATGGGATTTCAGGGTTCAGTGTTGATACCTAAGAGATAACAACATACAAGAATCAAACTGTATGAGATTATAATACTATGCTCTTGGGTTATATACCACCTACCTCTTTAAGGTTGTAATGATAATGACTGTTCTTTTTTTTTTTTTTTTTTCTCCTGGGAAGTTGAATGTTATTTTGTTTTGTTTTGTTTTGTTTTAAGTAAAATGTCAGGATATATGAAAATGCTGCACTTATTTCTCTTAATACACTGAAAGTAGTGGGAGTTTTTAAATTCTTCATGAGTCCAAGCTGGGACATGACTACTACTAATGAGATCCATTCAACACACTAATTCCAAGTTTGGCAACCATCAGCAAACCGGCAGCCCCAATTAAGCCTGCAGGCATACATTTTCCAGAGTGGTAGAATCTCATTCCCATAATGCCAGCTAAGATGTAGCTAGGAAAACCAAATGTTCCTGGGATCCTGAGACAGCTGATAAGCACCCAGGCCTGCTAACCCACCCAAAAGAAGGCCAGCAGCCAGGGATGGGACATTTACCTGCTTTTGCTTAGCCAGCGATCCCCCCCCAGAAGCAGCCAGTTCTACATAGCCAAAGCCAAGCAATGCAAAGGCACTAGTGGGCCAGAGACATTCTGCATTGTTCTCTTTCACTCTGACCAGATAGAAGAGTACACCAAGTCTTTCCTGTAGGTCTGTGCTGGTAGACAAAGACACACAAGCCATGAGGTCAAGTCTTGGTACCGCTGGAAACATGGCAGCACACTCTGTGTCCTGAGGGCAAGGCCAGGGTATGGTTTTTGAACAAGCATTTCACACCAAAAAAATATATCAAAATGGCCTACAAAATAGGTTGCCACTATACAATAATTAGAATGGTAAAATGAAAACTGTAAATTTTTAAAAGTATATTTGCTGGAATGTGGAACAACTAGGACTTTTGTCATTGTTGGTTGGAGGATAAATTAGTCTTTGAAATCTTTAGTCAATTAGTGATAAGCATAAGCAACTTATCTGATCTCAGAATTCTGTCACTATATATATAGAGAGAGAATAAATACTTTTGTGCACTGGAAAAGCAAAATATACATGGGAGAAATGTTAGTAGCAGCCAAAAATGGCAATAATCCAAATATCAGTCAATGATAGAATGGATAATTCAAGTGTGGTAGTTTTATAAAATGCAATACTATGTACTAATGTAAATTAGTGCACCCCTGCCGCACATAATGCCATGGAAGAATCTCACAAACATACCACTGAATGGAAGAACTATTTACATTAAGATCAAAACAATCCAGAGTGATAGAAGTTGGTATAGTGGGTAGATATCTGTTGCCAGGAAGGAGGTCATTGCTTTCAACATGAACTTCTGCTGTGTTTGTAATGTTCTCTTCCCCCTGCTCTGCAGAATGGCTGTAAGGTTGTGATGACTAAAACAAAAATCATCAAGCTACCCACTTGAAGTACATAATGGGTCCCTCAAATATGCTGTATTTCAACCCTTTTGGAAATATTTTACATAGGTATTTTTTCTTATGTTTTTTATGGTCAAATTTAAAAAAATAGGGAATATAAAACTAGAAAGAGGAATTGGTTATTGGCATTAAAACTGGGAAAATTCTTTTAATTATATTCTCTGAAATTGTCATAGCGACAAAAATGAGGAACTAACTTGTTTAATAACCTGATAAACGGTAAATAAGAAATAACTGAATTTTTTTCAATTGATTTATTTTATTTATTTATTCCAAGATATAAAAATAGAGAAATAGAAGTTAAGGTTGAGGATAACTTATGTCAAATCTGAGGAAATTTTTTCTTTGATATAAAATGAAAAATACACTATGAAGAGGATAAAATTTATTTTAGATATTACAGAAAAAAGTAGTCTGCTGAAAATATTTCTCATACTGTTGTAAAATTTAAAATAATCATAGAAATAAAGAAATAAAATATTGTAGAAAAGAACAGTAAATGATTATAAGTTTAGAACAAATTTTCTAGAATTATACTTTTATGTATTCACTAAAAACAATTTGCAAACCATTTTTGCAATCTTTTTCTTCTTTTTTCTTCTTATATGTTATACGATGAAGCTGCATTTATTTGTAATATGCTATGGTAACACAAATGCATTGTATAGTTGAGTAATTTCATATACATATACAATAAACATTGTATAGTTGAGCAATTTCCCAGATCGAACATTATGCAATGCTTTTTACTAGACCCTTTCACTATTTAAAAACATAAAATGAAGTAAAAACTCATTTTGTAATACACTGACAGAAGCTCTGTGTTGTTATCTATAAAAACTTTTACTATTATTTCAGTGATGGGACAGATAATATTTAGATCTCCAGCTAGCTTTTTTTTTTTTTTAAAGATTTTATTTATTTATTTGACAGAGAGAGACACAGCGAGAGAGGGGACACAAGCAGGGGGAGTGGGAGAGGGAGAAGCAGGCTCCCCGCAGAGCAAGGAGCCCGATGCCGGACTCGATCCCAGGACCCTGGGATCATGACCTGAGCTGAAGGCAGTCGCTTAACCAACTGAGCCACCCAGGCGCCCTCCAGCTAGCTTTTAACTGAAAATTCTAGTGGAACATGACAAATGTTAGAAACCAGAAAAATAGATGAAATTTCAGGTAAATCTGCATAATTACTAAATTCCATTATTTCTATAATAAAGTTTTTTTTAAGATTTTATTTATTTATTTGACAGAGAGAGATATATATAGAGAGAGAGAGAGCACAAGCAGGGGGAGTGGGAGAGGGAGAAGCAGACTCCCCCTGAGCAGGGAGCCCAATGCAGGGCTCAGTTCCAGGACACTGGGATCATGACCTGGGCCAAAGGCAGGTGCTTAACGACTAAGCCACCCAGGCACCCCTCTATAATAAAGTTTTTAATCAAAGGCTTTAACACTAACTGAAGTCTTACTAGGATTCAGAGCCCTGTGAAAGCTCTTTATGGTAGGTTCCGTGAATGTTGACACTCTTTAGAAACTTGCAATCCTGGTTGCTTCCTTTTGGTTTCTTATCTACTACCTGTTCCTCTGAGATTCACCTTCACTTCTTCCTCACCTTGGCAGCCAGTCATTTCCTGTAGCAACAGTTGTTTAGCACAGGTCAGTCGCCTGCCCTCACTAGACTGATTTTCCACAGAGGTTCCCTGGGGTTTAAATTTCACCTCCACTGAATTACTTTTTTTGAACTTCTAAGTGTTAATAATTCCAAATCTTTTCTTTTATTTTCCCTGCCCTAACTTCAATACCTGCTAGAAGTTTGGGGATACATCATAGCTCTTTTTTTTTCTTTTTTTTAAAACCAAATTAACTAATTAATATCCTTAAGCCTAGTTAAGAGTTGTTTTTATTAAATTCTTAAAATATCTTGAGTGATTTCATTCTCCTGACTAGAGCCTGACCATAAATAATGTTTCCATTTTCTTTTGTTTTTGTTGCTTTCTGTATGCTTAGATTTAAATGTGTCTCTTTTAAGAAACTTAGAGTTTGGTTTTTAATCATTTATTCAGTTTAAAAATCATTTTTATTGGCATATTCATCAATTTAGAGTTAATTTTGTATTGGAGTATTTATCAATTTATAGTTAATTTTATTGTGTTTTATGCAGTGACTGATGTATTTTGGTTTAACATCAATTTTCTGAATATTTGGTAAAAGGTTATAGAAAGAAAGATACAGAGATAATAGATGATAAAGATATGAAAATATTAGATATGTTGTATATAAATAATAAATTATTTTATAAAAGTATATTATGTTATTTTACCAGCTTGGAAAAAAATTCAATTTGCTCAAACTCTAATTTCTTCATCAACTTAAGGAGATAGTATTAACTTCAAGGGGTGTTGTTTGATTTAAAGTCGATAATGGTCATAAAGTACATAACACAGTGCTCAGAACATACTCAGAAATTTGATAAGTATTAGCCTTGTATTTAGTTTTCTTTTTTTCCCTTTCCTTCATTTTTATATCATACATAAAATTTCATCAACATGTAAAAAATTAAAAAAATAATTTTCTATGACCCCTTAAAGGTAAATGTTACTCATTTCAATTTCCACTGCAACATCATATACCTAGACAGAATAGAAAGCACAGACAATTATTTTTTTTAAATCCATGATCTATCTCCCAAATAAACTCATTAAGGATGTATTTATATTGGGCGCCTGGGTGGCTCAATTGGTTAAGCAACTGCCTTCGGCTCAGGTCATGATCCTGGAGTCCCGGGATCGAGTCCCGCATCGGGCTCCCTGCTCGGCGAGGAGCCTGCTTCTCCCTCTGACCCTGCCCCCTCTCATGTACTCTCTCTCATTCTCACTCTCTCAAATGAATAAATAAATTTAAGAAAAAAAAGGATGTATTTATATCTCTTTATCTGTATAAATAAGTAATATTTGTACAAAAAATTTCTTAAATATTTGCATTTACTATATCATGAAAATTTTCTAGTTATAGAATTTATATATGTTTTTGAATGGTTGCATGCATCATAGTTAATATTAAACCCTCCTCAAGTTTTGATATTATAAAAAGACAAAATTATGAGTTATATGTCTAAGAAACCTCAAATCACTTCCTTTGTGTAACATTTCAGAATAATAATTGCTGAATAAAGACTGTAAATATTTAAGATTTTTTTTTCATTTGTTCTTTCAGTAATTTTGTTGTTGAGGATCCAGCAATGGGTGAAACAGTTGATGTTTCTGTGCTCTTGGAGTTACCATGTATGGTAAATGTAAAATATATCAGGTGGTAGTAAGTACTATACAACTATGGCAGGGTATGGGAAAGAGAGTGAAGCAATGGTTGGGCTTGTAGAAATCATTTTAGATACTAAATTATTACCTTCTACAAAGGTCTCACTAACATTGTAGTAGTTGACCAGGCATGTGGTTGGTATAAAGGAGCAAAATATTCATAATCTGGGTAAAGAGGATTCTGACAGAATTAGCAATTGTAAAGCACTCAGGAGAAAGCATCCTTGATATGTCTAAAGTACTGACAGGCTTTTAGTGGAGCTGAGTTGTGTGGTAGGCATCCTTGTAAAAGGACTTCCAAAGATCCCAGACTCTCAGTATTCATAATCCTGAATAATCCCCCCCACCTAGGTGAGATTTGGGCCTAGTGACTTGCTTCTGATAATACCAAGTGACAAAAATTTTTTTTAAGATTTTATTTATTTATTTGAGAGAGAGAGAAAGCATGGCCAGGGGGGAAGGGCAGATGGAAAGGGAGAAGCAAACTCCCCACTGAGCAGAGAGCCTGATGAAGGACTCCATCCTAGGCCCTGGGACCATCACCTAAGCCAAAGGCAAACGTTTAACTGACTAAGCCACCCAGGTGCCCCCCAAGTGTCAAAATTCATGGGGTGTAGTTTTCGAGATTAGCTTCTAAAAGACTGACAACGTTTTGCTGTCTGTCTCCTCTCCTCCTCTCCCCCGCAACGCTTCTCCTTCTCCCCCTTCTTTCCCTCCTCCTTATTTTTCTTCCTCTCCTTCTTCCTTTCTCTCCCCCCCTCCCCCTCTCTCTCATCTCAGCTTTGCTTTGATAATACAGTCTGTCGTGCTGAGTAGGCTGAGTAGGCCTTATAGAGAGGGCCATTTGGCCAGGAATTAAGTGTGTTTTTCAGCTAACAGCCAGCAAGGAACTAACTTCTACAATTTAACAGCCTCAAAGAGTTGAATTCTATGAAAAACACATGAGTAAACTTGGAAGAGGGTCAGTCCTCAGTCAAGCCAAAGCCCTGGCCCAAACCTCGATCGTAGCCTGGTGAAAGAACCAGAAACAGAGGACCTAGCTAAACTGTACTTGCATTTAGACCAGAGACTGTGAAATAGTATATGTGCATTGGTTAAGGCCATTGAATCTGGGGGCAATTAGTTATGCAGCAGCAGCAGCAGCAGTAGTAACTATACTGAGATGGATCATTGAGAGGAACAGTGGTGGTAGACAATGTCACAGAAATGTCATCAGACACAGATCCACTAGAGGTAGAGGTATATTGCATTTTACTCAGTTCACAGCCATTGTTGAATTTGAGCAAACAACTTTCCCGAGATGACAATACATTTAATAAAAAGTCCTCTCTGACATGTGTACTAGATATGGAATATACGTTTGAAGTTGAGATACCAGACAGGAGAGTTAATTATCCTGCAATACATGGTCGGATCATTGACCAAGTTGCTAACTGTGGGCAAAGTCACAAACGGTCAGACTCTTGATTTTGAAGAAGAGTTCTCAAAATTTGTTTTTGGATGGAGAGAAAGAGGAATCCAGAGCAACTCTGAAGTCTGGTACTGATCAATCAGAAGAAAATGGCCATTTAGTGAAACATAGAGGGTGGTGAGGGGCTCAGAGTTAGATAGGATTAAAAAGTTAAACTTGAACATAGCAAGTTAAAGATCATTCTGTGAAATTCAAGTTGGGAGCCGTATATACAATTCTGTTATTCAGAGGAGAGGGCTAGATTGGCTGCAGATAAATATATTTGGAAGTTCATCTCATATCGATATCATTTTAAAACATGGAATTCAGGAACTCAATGCAGACATAGAAGAGGAGAATGAAGCAACCAAGTGTTCAAATATCTTAAGTACAATGAGGGAAGAGTATAGAATAGGCTTTAGAAACTGACCATTTCCTTACACCACACACAAAAATAGACTCAAAATTGTTGAAAGACCTAAACGTGAGACAGAATTCCATCAAAATCCTAAAGGAGAACACGGGCAGCAACCTCTTCGACATCAGCCACAGCAATTTCTTCCTAGAAACATCACCAAAGGCAAGGGAAGCAAGGGCAAAAATGAACTATTGGGACTTCATCAAGATAAAAGCTTTTGCACAGCAAAAGAAACAGTCAACAAAACCAAAAGACAACTGACAGAATGGGAGAAGATATTTGCCAATGACATACCAGATAAAGGGCCAGTATCCAAATCTATAAAGAACTTATCAAACTCAACACCCAAAGAACAAATGATCCAATCAAGAAATGGGCAGAAGATGGGGCGCCTGGGTGGCTCAGTCGTTAAGCGTCTGCCTTCGGCTCAGGCCATGATCCTGGCGTCCTGGGATCGAGCCCCGCATCGGGCTCCCTGCTCGGCGGGAAGCCTGCTTCTCCCTCTCCCACTCCCCCTGCTTGTGTTCCCTCTCTCGCTGTGTCTCTCTCTGTCAAATAAATAAATAAAATCTTAAAAAAAAAAAAAAGAAATGGGCAGAAGACATGAACAGACATTTTTCCAAAGAAGACACACAAATGGCCAACAGACACATGAAAAACTGCTCAACATTGCTCGGCATCAGGGAAATCCAAATCAAAAGCGCAGTGAGATTCCACCTCACACCAGTCAGAATGGCTAAAATTAACAAGTCAGGAAACGACAGATGTTGGCGGGAATGCAGAGAAAGGGGAACCCTCCTACACTGTTGGTGGGAATGCAAGCTGGTGCAGCCACTCTGGAAAACAGTATGGAGTTTCCTCAAAAAGGTGAAAATAGAGCTACCTTATGACCCAGCAATTGCACTACTGGGTATTTACCCCAAAGATACAAAAGTAGTGATCTGAACGGGTACGTGTACCCCAATGTTTATAGCAGCAATGTCCAAAATAGCCAAACTATGGAAAGAGCCAAGATGTCCATTGATAGATGAATGGATAAAGAAATGTGGTATATATATAATGGAATATTATGCAGTCATCAAAAGGAATGGAATCTTGCCATTTGCAACAACATGGATGGAACTGGAAGGTATTATGCTGAGCGAATTAAGTCAATGAGAGAAAGACATGTATCATATGATCTCACTGATATGAGGAATTCTTAATCTCAGGAAACAAACTGAGGATTGCTGGAGTGGTGGGGGGGTGGGAGGGATGGGGTGGCTGGGTGATAGTCATCGGGGAAGGTATGTGCTATGGAGAGTGCTGTGAATTGTGTAAGACTGTTGAATCACAGACCTGTAACTCTGAAACAAATAATACATTATATGTTAAAAAAAAAAAAAAAAGAAGGAGATAGCAGGAAGGGAAAAATGAAGACGGGGAAATTGGAGGGGGCGACAAACCATGAGAGACTATGGACTCTGAGAAACAAACTGAGGGTTTTAGAGGGAAGGAGGTGGGGGGGATGGGTTAGCCTGGTGATGGGTATTAAAGAGGGTATGTACTGAATGGAGCACTGGGTGTTATACACAAACAATGAATCATGGAACACTACGTCAAAAACTAATGATGTAATGTATGGTGATTAACATAACATAATAAAATTTAAAAAAAAGAAAGAAACAGGGAGGTCAACTCTGACTAAAGCCAAAAGATAATATTATTCTATGGATAATAAAATCACCAAGAATTAAAGTAGTGTTAGAGAGTGAGTAATCCAGACACTTTTGTTGTGGACTGAAAAACTGTGTTTAAGAAAAAAATTACTACTATTTTAGTATTGCTTTTTATGTAAACATTTGTTAAAACCAGCAAGAGACAGATTTTCAGCTAAAACAGAAATTATCTTACAAGCATACTGTTCAGTCACTTTGGTGATAGACTCACTATTTTTTGGTGTATGATAGTATTTGTCATATAACTGTTTTAAACATTAGTGAGTGTTCATAGCATTCTGAAATACAGTTTTCTGTGTTCATACAAGTTTGGAAAATGAAGCATCTGATATCCCCTACAGTGGAAACACTAAGAAATTCTCTATCAAAAAAAAATTCATTTAAGTTAACTCTACTCCATAATTCTTAAATTTCTTTACAATACAAACATTTCTTTTTCAGCAGACATTTAAAATATAGTATAGAATAGTGTCTGGGGAATATTTATTTATGAAATACTTCTCCAGAGATGTAATCTTAGCTGCAATAATAATCTTGGTTCATAGAATAGTTATAGCAAGACTAATTATTGACTTATGGCACATGGATGAAAAGGAAGTGAGCAAATATTGGCTGTCATAAGTATTGTTTGATTAGTCTTCCCTCCATTATTGACTTGTAATCTAAACTACAGGGATTTATGAACTGCGATTTACAGAGTGTCAGAATAACCTTTGTCAGGGAACTGCATCCGCCATTATAATTTGTTTGTCATTGTGCATTTACAGAGCTTTGTATATTGAAAATTCTCTTGTTACCTTAACAGCTATATTATCTTGAAATTAAATATGTCAAGCAAGAAATTCTATCTCTAATACAGAGTAAAATTTAATTTAGACACTTTTATTGCATGAGAACTATGAACACTATAAAGTTAAGATTTATATATTTGATGGGCGCCTGGGTGGCTCAGACGCGTAAGCGTTTGCCTTCAGCTCAGGTCATGATCCCAGGGTCCTGGGATCGAGTCCAGCATCGGGCTCCCTGCTAGGCGGGGAGCCTGCTTCTCCATCTTCCTCTGCCTCTGCCTCTCTCTCTCTCTCTCTCTTTCTCTCTCTCTGACTCTCATGAATAAAAAATAAATAAATAAAATTATGTAAAAGATTATATATTTGACATAATTTCCCATTAAAGTAAGAAGGAGACATATTGTTCATTTTAAGTAAAGAAAAATCACTGAATCTAATTGTAAAACATATGCTAAGGTGTAATCCATTCTAGTGTATTTCCTAGGCATTTGTGCTAATAAAATTTACCCTATTAATCATCCCTTTTACAAGGCTAATGATTTCTTGATATGGTTCTGCCGGTATCTTTGTTTGTCTTGACAATTATTTCAACAGCCATTATTGATTTACTCAATTAGCTTAAAATTTATTAATTTTTGTATCGATTTATACACACTAAGTTCTCTTCTAAGTGCCCATCTGTTAACTTTTTTAATTATCTGAAAAATCTTTTAAGGTAAATCTTACTTTCATTATGATTCATTCTGAACAGTTGAGTAAATTGAGTTATAGAACAATTAAATAATTTATCCAAGATGGAATAGCTACTTATTTCCAAAACCTGAGTTTGCACCAGTTGTCTGACTTCAAAATCTGTGCCCATAATGACTTCACTACAGTCCTGGTTTTATTTATAATTTGATCAAATAAATTAATAATCAGGATGGGGATTAGTCATTTATAGATGAAGAAAAAAAATTTGAAAAGGATGACAGTACTAATTTCACAAAACTCCCATGGGTAAAATAAAATATATGAGAAATATATTGAGATTTAAAAAGATGGAAAAAGGTTACTAAATAATAGTCTCCAGAGTAGTCTTGCATTATAGCACAGAAAGAAATATTATTCAATAATATTCTTAAATTAATAACTTTACTTCAATAGGAAGTAGAATTTTATCCCTATATATTGCAACAGCTAGTGCTCTCTCTCCAACTATAAGCCAAATTACACCATACAATGTCAGTGATGCATGAGCTAAAGAGGTGGGAAATATTTCAAAGAATTCAGAGAGGATATTGGAAATGAACATATTTACATTTCTGCATATAACTTAAATTTTTTTTTTAAGATTTTATTTACTTATTTGAGAGTGAGGGAGCGAACAAGCAGGGGAGGGACAGAGGGAGAGCAGGGAGCCTGCTCTGCTGCAGGCCAATCTAAAATTAATCTCTGCTGAGCAGGGACCCTCATGTGGCGCTCGATCCCAGGACCCTGAAATCATGAGCTGAGGCTGAAGTCAGATGCTAAACTGACTGAGCCACCCAGGAACACCTAATTTTTTTTTTTTTTTAAATTACAACAGGTAGTCTAGTTTTGTGTGAGTGTAAAATTAATTTTTTAGAAATAATGAAATAGATGATACTAGTAACTTTATCCAATAACCTTAATTTATGTTAAAAATATTAGAGAATACTTTGATGATTTCCCAATTTATTTTGATAATGTTTAATCAATGTTAATTACAAATAAACTTTAATAATATTTTGGTTAGAAAGAATATAAATCTAAGGATCATTTAAAAGTTTATTATAATATTTTCAAAATCTAAAACAGCACGTCCCACATGGTGCAAATTCAATAACTTTTTTAAATACCTTAATGGGCAATATTATATGTAAAATTTCATGTCATATCAAATATTTGGTAGTATGACATATATATATATATGTATATATATATATAATCTTGTATTCTGTAGGTTTTACATTTGTTCTTAACTTATTCTGAACCAAACTGTTATGAAGACAAAATTAATGACATGCTACATCCTCTCTCTGATATTGTTAATTTTATTTTTTAAATTACATTTGAAAGTTTACAGTGCATTCGACATCAACAGACAAAAACTCAGGATGAATAAAATCAGTTTGTAGATTAATGTTAGTTTTACATTACAAATAGTAATAACAGTTGACCATTGAAAATGCAGGGGTTATGGGCCCTACCCTCATACCGTTGAAAATCTGCATAGAACTTTTGATTCATCCAAAACTTTACTTTTTATTAATTTTATTTATTTTATTTTAAATTCCAGTATACCTAACCTACAGTGTTATATTAGTTTCAGGTATAAAATATAGTGATTAAAGAATTCCATACATCACTCAGTGCTCATCATCTATTTTACCCATCCCCCCACCTACTTTCCCTCTGGTTACCCTCAGTTTGTTTTCAGAGAGTCAGTTTCTCTCTCTCTCTCTCTCTTTTTCCTCTACTCATTTGTTTTGTTTCTTAAATTCCACATGTGAGTGAAATCATATGGTATTTGTCTTTCTCTGATTTATTTTGCTTAGCATAATACTCTCTAGCTCCATCCATGTCATTGCAAATAGCAAGATTTCATTCTTTTTTATGGCTAAAAAATACTCCAGTGTGTGCATGTGTGTGTGTGTGTGTGTGTGTACCACATCTCCTTTATCCATTTGTCTAGCAATAGACACTTGGGCTACTTCTATAATTTGGCTATTGTAAATAATGCTGTGATAAACATAGGCATGTGTGCATCCCTTTGAAAAAGAACTTACATAATTCAACACACAAAAACCAAATGACCCAATTAAAAAAAAAAAAAAGGGCAGAAGACATAAACAGACCCTTCTCCAAAGAAGATAAGTGGTCAACAAGCACATGAAAAGATGTTAACATCACTCAACATCAGGGAAATGCAAATCAAAACTACAATGAGATATCACCTCACACCTATCAGAATGACTAAAATCAAAAGTACAAAAAACAACAAGTATTAGCGAGGATGTGGAGAAAAAGGAATCCCTTGCACTGTTGGTGGGATTGTCAACTGTGTAGCCACTCTGGTAAAACAGTTTGGGGGTTCCTCAAAAAGTTAAAAAAAGAACCACCCTACAATCCAGTAATTTCACTGCTCAGTATTTACCCAAAAAATACATTGAATCCCCCAAATCTTAACTATTAATAGCCTATTGTTAACCAAAGCTTTACTAATAGAATAGTCAATTAACACGTATTTTACGTTATATGTACTGTATACTGTATTCTTATACTAAAATAGGCTAGAAGAAAGAAAATGTTATTAAGAAAATCATAAGGAAGAAAAGATATGCTTACCATACCATACTGTATGTATTGGAAAAAATCCACATATAAGTAGACCAGAATAGTTCAAACCCATGTAATTCAAGGGCCAATTGTATATTAATAATATTCTAAGTAAACTATATTAATCCTCCAATTTAAAATCCTTCAAATTTGCATAACAAATAAATTGAAACATGATGGAACAGATTTAACTGAATTCATAATAGCAGAGTGAATGAAGAAGTAGAGATTTGGAAAAGCTTCAGTGGTAATGTTTTAAAGAATCAAATATTACTAATGTCCATCCCAAAAAGCCACAAAGAGAATTACATTATTTAGGAGTTATATCATTTCTTTTTTTTTTTTTTTAGTTATATCATTTCTTTACAGCACTTAATCACCTGAAGAAATATAGATCATTTTGGTTAATTGATAAATGTGTATATAAAAAATGCTCCAAACTTAAGGATAATGGCCTGCTTGTTTATTAAACTGGGGCTATGAATAGAAAAGTTGGTTTCATTATTATCTCTACTTTATAAATTAATTATTAGTATGCTTTAAAAATATTTAACAGTCATTTTTAATAATTAGGGTCTCAGGCCATTTCGTTTTAAAAATTAATCCTTAAATTTGGGCTTTTTTTCTACTGGCTTCAATTTTTTTTTAAGTTTGTATTTTAATTCTAGTATAGTTAACCTACAGTGTTGTATTAGTTTCAGGTATACAATACAGTGATTCAAGAATTCCATATATCACCCAGTGCTCATCACAACAATTGCATCCCTTAATCCCCATCACCTACTTCAAACATCTGCCCACCCCCTCCGCTCTGGTAAGCATCAGTTCTCTATAATTAAGAGTCTGTTTCATGATTTCTCTCTCTCCCTCTCTCTTTTTTTTCCCTTTGCTCATTTGTTTTGTTTCTTAAATAACCCTTAAAAATTCAAAAGGAAATTTCTTCTATTAGTCCTATCAGCTCTGTAATAATACCATCTTTGTGTTCCAGGTATAAGTATGTGCGAATGACTCAATCCACACAAATAACCCTCAGTCTCATTAAGATGGGAATGTTCAAAGTTGAAAACAACCCTCTGACTTCTTTTCTGTCTTCATTTTTACTGACTTCTTATTTGAAAAAGACCTACACTATCTGGAAATGGTGTGACTATGAGTAGCATTTAATTCTAGTTATCAGATTTTAAAACAAAATGGAGAAAATAGTGAAAAGAACCTAACTAATAGGGTGAATAGAAGTTGAGCTGTGACCATGCTAAAGGCATTGTTTACAAAGGAAGGAAGCTTAGATGTGACAAATTTGAGAATTCTCCATAAGAAAACGTATCACTGTTTCTCTCTGGAGGTAGTTACCAGATGTGAGAAAATGGATTCATGTGGGAGAAATTTAATGTGTAAAATAAACGCATTAATTGACCAAAATGATATAAACAATTGACTGTAAAGGATATTTTAAAAGCTTTAACTGGGCACCTGGGTGGCTCAGTTGGTTAAGCGACTGCCTTCGGCTCAGGTCATGATCCTGGAGTCCCTGGATCGAGTCCCGCATCAGGCTCCCTGCTCGGCGGGGAGTCTGCTTCTCCCTCTGACCCTCCCCCTTCTCATGTGCTCTCTCTCATTCTCTCTCTCTCTCAAATAAATAAATAAAATCTTTTAAAAATAAATAAATTAATTAATTAAATAAAAGCTTTAACTTTTCCCCCCAAACCGAAGAAAATCCCCCAAGAGTTTAAGTGCAAGATACTGTAGTATTGCTACTGCTGGTATTATTCCTAATTTAGATAATGAGAGTGATCACTACCATTACTCCTTTGAAGCTGAACTCCAAAATGTTTGCTTTTAGTAATATAAAAGGAAATAATAATACTACTAATAATAGTTAATAGTAATAATATATGAGCACATATATATATATATATATATTTGTTAACTATCAAACAGTATAAGATTTTTTCTCTAGTAAGCTTCAACATAAGAACCTCAAATTCCAAGTGAGTTAATTCTGCAGGCAGCAATGGACCTTGAAAAAGAGCCCCTGCATGTCTGATGACCAATTTTAGTCATTCATTGAAACCATACCCATTTATGCAGAGCTCTTCTTCTGTTGAAGTTATGCTACTTCTCACAAATATAGACATGGAAAGAAATATTAGAAAGTATGCAGAGTCTCACAAGATCTCATTTATTTCAATCAAATAATTACTGTTTTCCTTGGAACCACAGCTGACTTAAGTGATTCTCTAGGCAAAACTGTAAACAACTGATAAATAAATCCAAGTACATTTACAAGAAGAATTTTAACCTATAGAAATAGGTTTATCTTCATATCAATTTATATTTCATATTTCCCCAAGGAATACATGGATCTTTTTGTTCTTTCCTATTTCAACTGGATTAAATATTTATTGCTCTTGTGAGATAGCTAAGTTGTACAAAACTGTATTCATTAAAACTTAAAATAGCATCTCATATATTGATGAATTCCTCATTCAAACATATGCCGCCAGAAACAGATGAAAGGTTGATGTGTTATTATTAGAAGAATTGTAACCATTTGCTGCCTATTTCTAATAAGAGGGTACCAGAAATGTATTTTATTTTAGTTATTTATTTTTAAAGATTTATTTATTTATTTTAGAGAGAGAGTGCATCGGGAGGGTGAGAGGCAGAGAGAGGTTTTTTTTTTTTTTTTTTTTTTAAGAATTTATTTATTTGACAGAGAGAGACACAGTGAGAGAGGGAACAAAAGCAGGGGGTGTGGGAGAGCGAGAAGCAGGCTTCCTGCTGAGCAGGGAGCCTGATGTGGAGCTCGATCCCAGGACCCCGGGATCATGACCTGAGCCGAAGGCAGACGCTTAACGACTGAGCCACCCAGGTGCCCTGAAGGCAGAGAGAGTCTTAAAAAGAATCCATGCTGAGTGTGCAGCCCAATGCAGGGCTTGATCTCACAACCCTGAGATCATGAACTGAGCCAAAACCAAGAGTAGGATGCTCAACAGACTATGCCACCCAGGCACCCCAGAAATGTAATTTAGGTACTATGGAAGCAATCTCATCTAAAATGAAGGTTATTACTATTGAGAACATTATGTTAAATATTAAAATGAATTATTTTCTCATTTCCAGTGTTTGCTCTCAACTAACACTCATTGCTGCCAAAAACATATTCATCTTCAAAATTCTCTGATAACGTTAGATCTTTCCCAAGTAGTAGTCCAGAGAAAATTGTTAGCTAATTAGCCAATGGAAGAGAGGTAAGAAGAGAAAAACATTGAAAACATAATGAATATATAAGCCAAATAATAGTGAAAGTGAGATTTTACAATTAAGAAGCAACATGTGGTACATTATCTGTATAAATAACTTTTGCTGGGAAAAAATAACCTACTGTTAGATTTCAAAGTCTTTCTAGAAAAACTTTATTTCACACACAGGCCTGAAATTCAGTTGTGGTAGATGGGCTAGATACTTCAGATCAACTCTTCATGTCTCATTTTGGGATCTGGGTTGAAGGAGCATCACCAGTGGCTATCTGGGATATCCTACGCTCACCATGGATCGACAGAGTGCAGGAGTGCTAACATATCATGTTAAACTCATCATATACATTAGCATTCCATTGTCAAAATCAAATCATACTGACATGCCCAGCACCAATGGAACAAAGAATGATACTCTGTCCACAGTTGGAGTCACTGAAAAAAATTATACCTCCAATGAAGGGGTATACTATTAAAAAGAAGTAAAGTAATAGAGAGTGATAATCTAATCTAGTACATCAATGCTATAATTGAAAGGGTAGCATAGAATAAAGCAATTTCTAATTATTTTCTATAAATTCTTTCTTTAGTTTCAAAATTTATAAACTACATAATTCTGTGTATTTTAAAGTAAATGCATTTTAATGTAAGACCTGGAAATCAAATTAATGTCTTAGCTTATTAACTAACTATATAATATGTTTCTTTGGAATGAGGAAATTAGTCATTTCTGTTCATATCACCTACATAGGTCATCACTGTAAAGAATTCCTCTCCATAATTATTTAGCTTTAAGTATGAATAAAGATTCTGTTTAAGTATATGCATTTAAATTCCTATAGAGCAAAACAATGATTTATGTCTTGCTGAATCTTGTGCAATAACTGTAGGTAGCTAAAGAAACGTTAGGTATGGACAGGTGGGTGTTTGTTGTGAATGAATATCTTGCTCAACAGACCATAAGAACAAATTGAAACCTACATTTCACAGTTTTAGTTATCACATCAATTTTTCAGGCTTGCAGCTGGCAACACCCAGAGGAATCAGATACTCTTGTGTTTATTGTGCTTAAAAAAACAAACAAACCAACAAGACCCACAAAAAACAAAAGTCCCACTTTCAGTAACCCTAGCCCCGAATGGCCAAATGCCAACTAATCTTATATGTAAACAAGGTGAAGAAATTATCTGATAATTTTAGGAATTGGGATATCCTCTTTGGAGAACTTCTAGAAAAAAAAAAACGTAAGGCAACTTGTTTCACAGTTTACAGTTAGGATGACCCTGTCAATACTTGGCTATCCCATGAGCAACCCAAAGTTGTCATATTCAAAACTGTACCCAAACCCCCACACCTAGAAAAATTTTATAGTCTTTAAGATTCAAAGTTTGCCATTATACACATATGAGTTTGGGCCCCAGGTGATCCAGGTAGTCATTAAGTAAAATTTAGGAAGAATATATTACTTCTCTTACACTTAAAATGGAAAGAGTCCCTTTGATAGTAAATAGAGGTGAGGATAAAGATTAAATATATTGAATTGTGTAAAGATTTATCATGGTGTCTGGTACATACAAAGATAACTTATTATTAGCTTAGTTTGACTCTTTAGTGATTACTGAGGATTTATCACATAGTAGGCCCTGCCATAAGTTTGGAAGGGTGTATTCTTCACAGATCCCTTTGATTTAACTATAATAATCATCCCTATTTTATAGATGAATCACGAAGCTCATCCATTTGTGTATAGACACCAAAACTGAACCCAGCAATCTGTCTTTAACCACTAATCATCAGTTCTTGTTGCTTAGAATAAAATACTATTCATTGAAAATTTTCTTTCAGCAACTATTATATGTTTATTGATATATGCTTACCAACATACCCGTTTCTATGTGAATTTTATCAGTTGCATACAAGCAACCATTATGTATTTAGAGTAGGCAATGGATACTTTGTGTGTGTGGTTTTGTATATTGTTTTTTATTATTCCAGAAGATATGCATTGGTTTAACTTTATAAACTAGTAAAATTTTCAGTTAGGTGACAGATTATATATATGTTACGTAAATAGTCACATATAGAGTGTATTACTGATAGGAACTCATTTATTTGACACACTACCTGCTATTCTAAATTTAGACATCAATTATTCTGAATCAAGACTTATTCAGTATTTTTAGAGGAATAATATATAATTATTATTTTTACAAAGATTCATGTTTTAATTTTTATTCAGTGTGTTAAAATCCATTAATATCATTATTTCTTTTTGATGTTCAAATTGTCCTAAATTTGGCCAAAATAAGCTCCTTCCAGCTGGTGCCAGAGTTCTTCTGTCATGTTTCCATCTGGTATTTTCAGAATACTTAGCAAGCTAAATTTGAAATTATACGGAGAAAAATGATATTTTCCAACACATTGAGTACACTAAAGAACTCAAAAAGTAAAAAAAAAAACAAAAAAAACAAAACATTATTGCCATAGAAAGTAAGATTTTAAAGTAATTGCCCTAGTTACTAGATATTCTACAGTGTTGTGAAAAAAATTACTAATGATGATAGAATAATACAAGTTTAGGTTAAGTTTACTCTTATTTCACTTTTCCATCTAAAAATATTAATTATTATTTCCAGCAGAAAATATTAAAATACTGAAGAAATAATGATCTAGGGGTTCCTGGGTGGCTCAGTCAGTTAAGCAACTGCCTTAGGCTCAGGTCATGATGTCAGGGCCCTGGGATCCAGCCCCACATCCCTCTGCCCCACTCCCCACTTGTGCTCTCTCTCTCCTTCTCTCTCTCTCTCAATCCTATCTCTCAAATAAATAAAATCTTTAAAAAAAAAAAGAAATACTGATCTGATTTTTAAAAATCTGAGTTAATGTTTAGGATAAAATTGCTTCCTACAGAATAAGATTTTTATGATCTGGTTTTTCAATAAACAAAGGTTGATTATAATAATCATACATAATCAAATCAGATTATGCTATAAGAAAAATTTCCATTGATAATTAGAAAGAGTATATTGTTATTAATACTATTTACCATGGCCACTTTAGGTAAAGTAGAACTTTCATCCTTGGCCTGCTTGAAAACAAAATAAATAAAAAGTTTCAATGGAGTTGCAAATATATGTGTAATTTTTTTTCTCTATAAAGCATATTTAGTATCATAAGTAAAATCTTCCCAATATTTTATTTTATTTTCCAAATTTTTGTGCATTGTCTGGGAGACTGTTCTGCCAGAATCATATAGGTTGCCACATCAGCCACATTTTTCTGGTGGATAGGCCAGAGCTGGAGGGTCTAGGGTGACCTCACCTATTAACCATCATAAACCCGAAAATATAAAATGCCAGGGGACAAATTTGTTACATCATCCCCTGCTGTCTCTACATTCCATACTTCTCAATTTCCTGCAACTTGTTGTAATATGTGCAATTCTTACGAAGATGTGGAGTAAACCCTATGGTGTTTTATCATCTATTGCACTGTTCTATTGTATTTTGTTTTACTGCATTATGTTCTATTCTATTCTGTTATGTTCTATGTCCTTATTAAAAAAAAAAAAATTCTAGGTGCAATATAGTAGCTTGGTTTCCTGCCTCACTAACGGGTAACAAAAATCTGTTTAACAATAACATGAAGGAGGTAGACATCTTTTATATTCCTGTCGATGTCCTTATTAAAGGAGTATGCTACCTTTGAAAAGGCCCAAAGGCATACACTGGTTTTACAGAAGCACTGAAGAAAGAACAAAATGAATTCATATCAGGCAATAATGTATTCATTTAATGTTACCCTGTTTTAAAAGTTCAAGTTGATATTGGAGAAAAGGTGAAAAAATTGAAGTACTCTTATAAGGTCATTTACTATACTATTTCATTATAAGATCTTTATGCAAGTAATTATAGGATACCTATATATTATACAAAACCACCCATTAATACCTTAACATGTTGATGACCCTCCTTTTCCCCTATTTTGTAGGGCCGAACTCTTGTTTAACTCTGCTCGGGTTTCCTCCTAATGCCTTATTACTGAGCAGGATCATGTTATGGGACATGGAACATGTTATTGCATTTCTTCCTTTTAAGTAATAAAACTTAAATAAACTTTTGTATACATATTTCTCTATCAGCATGACATTGTTATATGGACACAGGTAATCTTTTCTTGGTACTTTCTCAGTTCTTTGATAATCACCCTAATGTCCATCAGTTTGTAAAAATGTAGGTGTTTGTTAATGTATATTTAAGCTGATTCCTTTCCTTACTTAATGTCTCTGTACATCCCATTGTACATATTTGATGCCTAATGACATGGCTGCATATCATTAAAAATGTATTTAAGGTTACTTCTATATATTTTTATTCTCCATAAAATAATAGCTACCCCTTTTTAAATGGAGAATCTACATCTAGAACAGAGAATATAGGTTCAATAAAATATTAATGCCTATCACATGAGTCTTTTGTAATAGAAGGTGTGATGTTTTGTGGTAGATGTTGAGGGGGTTAACCAAGTGATGGACTTTGAGATGACCATGGATATATCATGAAAAAGGAAGGCCCACCAATGTGTAAATAGTAAGAGACACAAAATTAATATTTTATGTACTTCACATATCTACCTGAAAACATGTCTGAAACTGTATAAATCATAAATTTTTATTAATAGGAATTTGTTTAGCTATTTGTTGTCAATTTAACATAGAAAAAAACGAGTTCTAATCAGTCTGCAGTGGGAAGAAGTACCAGAGTTCTCTTTCTGGCCTCATTTCTCCTTATTTCCTTGCCCATACACATAAGGGAAAATATGGTGTTGGGGGTTGGGAGGGACTGCTAAGAAATCGACATCAATTAAGCTATTCAGTTGGGCCAGTATATTAGGGAAACATGGGATCAAATTGAGATCTAAGAGATGCTCATGATTACGCAAAGAAATTCACACACACACACACACACACACACATTCACACCTTCATTTCTTTAGGTGGAGTGAACACATTCATATCTCCTATAGATATTTTTAGCTTAAGATTTAACTTTTCCACACCCAGGCTATAAAAGCCTGAATTTGGAGAAATAATGGACAGAGGAAGAGGAAATATCATTTATAAGTGCTATCCTTTTTTGTAACACTCAAAACTCCTGGATTTTGGATTTTTGGACACTTGTCTCATTTCACGTGTTTAGAAATCAGAGGAAAAAATGGTAGTTATTAGTATCAATAAACTGTCAAACTCTGTCTTGGTCTCTAATAAAACAAATTGAAATGCTTAATGTTTTTTTTTAAATATTTGAATTTTATAGTATTTATATTAATACCAACTTTATTGGTAGGAAAATGAATAGGATTTTAACTCTTAAATAAAATATATCCATTCCTATGATTACTAGAAATACCTGTGAAATTTATTTTGCTAGGTGGGCTAGCAAAATGGTAGCTAACGTACTATAATTGTAATCAGTAAGAAAGCAGATAATGGTAATTTGCAATTTATCTCTGTGAATGGTACAGGTGTACAAATTTTAATTATTATAATTTGAATAAATTTAGAATTGAACGCTTGTATATCCTCTTATTGCTATGAAATAATTCATATAGAAAATTTTATCTGCTATAAAAATCACAGATTGGTCTCATACAACTTTATTTTTAGCAATCAAAAAACATTTGTGTGGGGATATATAGTAGTGTTAATTAGTACTTTCACAGTCTGAGAATGAAAGAAATTTATTAGATGGCACAAGAGTTTAGAGGACAAAGCTGATTTTGAAAGCACATGTGATTTTTAACGGATGAGTCTCCAATATCCTTAGCAGAGTGAATTATAAGATTCATAAGAAAGTCCTAAACTTATCATTCTTCAAGGGCTGGGCAGTGAGAAAAAAAGAATACAATTTCTGTCACCCCTCCTGACATCATTTTTATAATATTTGAGTAGACAGACATGAATAGATATGCAAATCAACACACACATTTGTGCTACCTTAGCTTATGCAGGTCTTCATGAGTTCACCCCCCACCAATACACACAAACACACAAAGAAATCTCCCCATGGATACTGATGGTTAAAATATCCTCCCTTTGAATTGAGCCTGGGAATATACAGAAAGTGGGAAAAAGACTTCTTGATATACAATGATATAAAAATAGATAAATTAAAGGATACCTGAGTGGCTCAGTCGGTTAAGGTCTGCCTTCAACTCAGGTCATGATCCCAGGGTCTTGGGATCTAGCCCCACATCAGGCTCCCTGCTCAGTGGGATGCCTGCTTCTCCCTTTCCCTCTGCTGTTCCCCCTGCTTGTGCTCTCACTTTCTCTCTCTCTCTCTGTCAAATAAATAAATAAAATCTTTAAAAAACAGATGAATTAATAAAAAGTTCATGCATTGAGCTAAAAAACAAAGAGAAAAACACAAAAATATATTTACAAATATAGAACATGTACTCAATATATTCATGACCAGACACTTTAGAATGAGCATGAAATAAGACTTTTAGAGACTTTTTAAAAGTTTTTATTTAAATTCCAATTAGTTAACATACAGTGTAATATTAGCTTCAGGTGCACAACACAGGATTCAACACTTCCATACAACACCAGGTATTCACCACAGCAAGTGCACTCCTTAATCTCCATCACCTATCCAACCCATTCACCCCTACCCACCCACTCCCCTCTGGTAACCATCAGTTTGTTCTCTATAGTTAAGAGTCTATTTCTGGGTTTGCCTATCTCTCTCTCACGCTCTTTTCCCCCCTTTGCTCATTTTGTTTCTTAAATTCCACATAGAAGGGAAATCATAGGATATTTATCTCTCTCTGACTGACTTATTTCATTTAGCATTGTACTCTCTAAGTTCTATCCATGTCGTTGCAAATGGCAAGATTTCATTCTTTTTATGGCTGAATAATATTCCATTATATATATACACAATGGAATTCCTGTATGAGTTCTAGTAATTTTAAGGTGGAGTCTTTTGGGTTTTCCACATAGAGTATCATATCATCTGCTAAGAGTGAGAGTTTGACTCCTTTGCCGATTTGGATGCCTTTTATTTCTTTTTGTTGTCTGATTGCTAAGCCTGGGAATTCAGCAGTGGCAGTATATAAAATCAGTGCACAGAAATCAGTTGCATTTCTATACACTAACAATGAGGTGGAAGAAGGAGAAATTAAGGAGTCGATCCTATTTACAATTGCACCCAAAACCATAAGATACCTAGGAATAAACCTAACCAAAGAGGTAAAGGATCTGTACTCAGAAAACTACAGAAGACTCATGAAAGAAATTGAGGAAGACACAAAGAAATGGAAAAACATTCCATTCATGGATTGGAAGAAAATATTGTTAAAATGTCTATGCTATCTAGAGCAACCTACACATTCAAGGCAATCCTTATTAAAATACCATCAACTTTTTTTCACAGAGCTGGAACAAATAATCCTAAAATTTGTATGGAACCAGAAAAGACCCTGAATAGCCAAAGGAATGTTAAAAAAGAAAGCCAAAACTGGTGGCATCACAATTCTGGACTTCAAGCTCTATTAAAAAGCTGTAATCAAGACAGTATGGTACTGGCACAGAAACAGACATATGGATCAATGGAACAGAATAGAGAACCCATAAATGGACCCTCAACTCTATGGTCAACTAATCTTCAACAAAGCAGGAAAGAATATCCAATGGAAAAAAGACAGTCTCTTCAAAAAATGGTGTTGGGAAATTAGACAGCCATATACAGAAGAATGAAACTGGACCATTTCCTTACACCATACACATAAATAGACTCAAAGTGGATAAAAGACCTAAATGTGAGATGGGAATCCATCCAAATCCTAGAGGAGAACATAGGCAGCAGCCTCTGTGACCTCGGGCACAGCAACTTCTTGCTAGACACATCTACAAAGGCAAGGGAAACAAATTGAAAAAAGAACTATTGGGACTTCGTCAAGATAAAAGGCTTTTACACCATGGAGAAAAAAGTCAACAAGACCAAAAGACAACCAATAGAATGGGAGAAGATATTTTCAAATGAGATATCAGATAAAGGGCTAGTATCCAAAATCTATAACGAACTTATCAAACTCAACACCCAAAGAATAAGTAATCCAATCAAGAAATGGGCAGAAGACATGAACAGACATTTCTCCAAAGAAGATATACAAATGGCCACAGATACATGAAAAAATGCCCAACATCACTCAGAATCAAGGATACAAATCAAAACTACAATGAGATACCACCTTACACCAGTCAGAATGACTAAAACTAACAAGTCAAGAAATGACAGATGTTGGTGAGGATGCAGAGAAAGGGGAACCCTCTTACACTGTTGGTAGGAATGCAAGCTGGGGCAGCCACTCTGGAAAACAGTATGGAGGTTCTTCAAAAAGTTGAAAATAGAGTTATCCAATGACCCAGCAGTTGCACTACGGGGTATTTAACCCAAAGATATAAATATAATGATCTGAAGGGGCACCTGTACCTCAATGTTTATAGCATCAATGTCCACAATGGCCAAACTATGGAAAGAGCCCAGATGTCCATCGATAGATAAATGGGTAAAGAAGATACTATGTGTCTCACACACAATGGAATACTACTCAGCCATCAGAAAAATGAAATCTTGCCCCATTTGCTAACAACATGGATGGAACTAGGGGGTATTATGCTAAACAAAATAAGTAAATCAGAAAAAGACAATTATATGATCTCACTGATATGTGGAATTTAAGAAACAAAACAGAGGATCATAGGGGAAGAGAGGAAAAAATAAAACAAGATGAAATCAGAGAGGGAGACAAACCATAAGAGACTCTTATTCATAGGAAACAAGCTGAGGGTTGCTTGAGGGGAGGGATGTGGGGGAATCGGGTAACTGGATGATAGACATTAGGGAGGGCACATGATGTAATGAGCACTGGGTATTATATAAGACTGATGAATCAATGACCTCTACCAATAATACATTATACGTCAGTTAATTGAATTTAAATTAAATTTAAAAATTTAAATTTAAATTAAAAATAAATCAAGAAAAGGAAGTTTAACTCTCTATGGTACTCTTGCTTTTATCCTGATTTGACAGTGATTTTAAATTTACTCTAAGCAATATTATTCAGAGGATTTTCAGACACACATGAAGAGAATGGTTACATAATCCTGATGACCCATATTTTTGAAGATTCTGCTGTGGAATATTTCAAAGTCTTAATATGTATGAAGTAGAACTGGGTCGACTTTTATTATTCACTCATTTAGTCATTGAAGAAATATGTATTGAGCATCTCCACAAAATTTCAGGAGATTGGATATTTAAAAATACTAGATCTAAAAAGCATGCTCATGGAAGGTAGTTTTTTTTAAAGGTAAGATATAAGAAATAGAGAAAGAGGGTGCCGGCAAACATTAAGGAGTCTCATAAATCAGCCAGTCATAAATCACCAGTGTTTTTATTCTGATCTTGACCATCAAGATCTATACATTTGGGCTCTAGGAAGTCTCAAGAAGAAGTTCCAGGTGGAAATATTCATGCCCCTTTGGTCATGTGGTGAAGCCAAAGCTAGTTTAAATCTATTAGTAAACCAAACCAAACCAAACCAAAACAAAACAAAACAACAACAACAAGGAAAACTATTAGTGAACCAACTCTTCTCAGGGTGTTTTGGACTTTAAACAGCACATGATAAAGCTCATCATTCTTATCTTAACCACGAATTATAGCCAGATATCCAGGAGACCCAGAGACTCAATTGCCGCCCTATAAATTGACTCTATCTTGCACTCCTACAATGAGCAAGACATTGTTTTCATCCCAGATACAGCAATAAACAAAAGAGACAAAAGTCCTTGCCTACCTGAAGAAGACAAAATAAATAAGTTAATTAAATATATATTAAACTAGATAGTAGTAATGTTATGTTTAATAATACCAGAGGGATAAATATGTGTTGTCAGAGGTGATGCAATCGTTATTTTAGATCCAGTGACCAGAAGACCCAACTTGCAAATGGTGAATAAAGATGGGAGGGAAGTGAGGGGATGAGCCTTGCTTTTGTTTGGAGGAAGAACATTCCAGACTGAGGAAATAGCAAGTTTAAAGACCTTGAAATGGGGCACCCTGGATTGTTCCAGGAACTGTGAGCAAGCCAGTGTAACCAGAAGCACCTGTCTAATCAAGAGAACAGGGAGAGTTGAAGTAAGAGAAGGAATCAGAGGCAGGTAACAGAGGGCCTTTGCAGACCCTTGCAAAAATCTGGTTTCCTGATGGGAAATCACTGGAGGGTTTTGAGCAGAGCAGTTATATTATGGCACATATGTTGCTGTGCTTAACAAAGAATAAAGGAAAGCAACAACAGAAGCAGGAAAATTTTTGTATGGGGAACTCTAATAATTCAGACACTGGATAATAGTGGTTTGGACTTGCAATCCATCTGCATATCTCAAAAATATAAATAGTTTAGCCTCAAAGTATCTCCAGGGAGGTTTCAAAATTTAAGTAGCACATTGTAAATAACTAGTAGCCTATCATATCCTTATCTTGACCAAGAGTCAGTGGCTGGCTTCTGGTATCTCACTGTGTCAGTGAGATATGAAATAGTTCTTTCTTACAAAGTCCAATTTCCTGACTATTGGCCAAGACTTTCTAATTATAAATTTCCAATAATATTTTTCTGCTTTTTTGAGCCATTTATAAATCAGAAAAATCAAAAAGAAAAAAAAAATATATATATATACACATCATCCAATGAGGTACTGTTTTAAAGAAAGATTTCAGTTAACCAAATAGTATAGCACAAATTCGTTTATAATCACGCAGAATCTGACACTTATTTTACCTTTTTGACCAGTGCCCTCTTTTCTTCAAAAACACTTCTTTTTGCATCTATTGAAATGATCGTATGTTTTTACACTTCTCTTATTGATGTGATGTATCATGTTGATGGAATTTCGAATACTGAACCACCCTTGCATCCCAGGATTAAATGCCACTTGATTGCGGTGAATGATTTTTTTTTAATGTATTTTTGGATTTGGTTTGCTAATATTTTGTTGAGGAATTTTGCAACTACGCTTATCATAGTTCATCAGAGATTTTGGCCTGCAGTTTGTTTTATTCATTTGTTATTTATTTATTTATTATATATTTATTTATTTATCGGTAGTGTCTTTATCTACTTTTGGTATCAGAGTAATGATGGCCTCATAGAATGGGTTTGAAATCTTTCCTTCCTTTTCTATTTTTTGGACCAGTTTGAGAAGAATAAGTATTAACTCTTCTTTAAATGTTTGGTAGAATTCACCTGTGAGGCTGTCTGGTCCTAGACTTTTGTTTTGGGGAGTTTTTTGATTACTGATTCAATTTCATTGCTGGTAATCAGTCTGAAATCAAATTCTCAGTTTGTTGGCTTTCTTTACTGATATACTTGGAATCTTTTCCCTTTATTTTTTGCATATCTATTACTGGTTTTTGATTTGTGGTTACCATTAGGTTTGTATATAACATATTCTGTATATAGCAGTTTATAATAAGATGATGATTGCTTAAATTTGAACTCATTTTTACTCCTCTCCCCCACCCTCATGTTTTAGGTAAATGGTGTCATGCTTTACATCCTTTTATTTGGTGAATCTTTTGACTACTCTTTATAAATATACTTATTTTTACTACTTTTGTGTTTCCTACTTTTCTTACTCCTGCTTATGGTCTTTCCTTTCCACTGAAAGAGTCCCGTTTAACATTTCTTATAGGCCCAGCTTAGTGGTGATGAATTCCTTGAACTTTTATTTGTCTGGGAAACTCTTCATCTTTCCTTCTATTCTGAATGATATTCTTTCTGGATAGGGTATTCTTGGCTGCAGGGTGTTTTTTTTTTTTTTTTTTTTTTTTCTTTCTTTCAGCCAGTCCAATATATCATGCCATTTCCCTGTGGCCAGCAAAGTTTGTACTGAAAAATCACCTGATGGCCTTGTGGGGTTTCCCTTGTATGTAACTTTTTTTCTTTTCTCTTGCTGCTCTTAAAGTTCTTTCTTTATCACAACTTTTTGTCATTTTAATTACTATGTACTTGGTGTGGCCCTCCTTGAATTGATTTTGTTGGGAACTCTCTGTGCATCCTGGATCTAGATTTCTGTTTTCTTCTCCAGATTCTGGAATTTTTCAGCTATTATTTCTTCAAATAAATTTTCTGCCCCCTTTTCTTTCTCTTCTCCTTCTGGATCCCTATAATGTGAATGTTATTGTGCTTGATGGTGTCACTGTGTTCCCTAATTCTATTCTCATTTTTTTATTATTAATTTTTCTCTCTCCTGTTCAGCTTGATTACTTTGTATTACACCATCCTCCAGGTCACTGCTCTGTTCTTTGGCTTCTTTTAGTCTATTTATTCCATGTAGGGTATCATTTAATTTCATTTCTTGAGTTCTTCATCTCTGATTGGTTCTTTTTTTATGGTTTCTATTTCTTTGTTAAGGGTCTTGCTGAGGTCCTCCACTCTTTTCCCAGGTCCAATGAGTATCTTTAAGAGCACTACTTTAAATCCCCTATCCGGTGGGGGCACCTGGGTGGCTCAAGTGTTTAAGCAGCCAACTCTGGATTGTGGCTCAGGTCATGATCTTAAAGGACTGGGACAGAGCCCTGCATTGGGCTTTGTGCTCAGTGGGGAGTCTGCTTGAGGATTCTCTCTCTCCCTCTCCTTCTGCCCCTCCCCCTGCTCGTGCACTCACTTTCTCTCTCTCCCACTCTCTAAAATAAATACATAAATCTTAAAAAAAAAATCCCTTTTGAGCACATTACTTATCTCTGTTTTGTTTAGGTCTCTTGCTATTATTTTGTCCTGTTCTTTTATTTGGGACATATTCCTCTGTCTTCTCAGTTGTCTCACTCTTTGTGTCTGTTTTTATGTGTTAGGAAAGTCAGCTACATCTCCTGCTCCTGAAAGTAGTGGCCTTAAGAAAAAGAGGCCCTGTAGTGATCTGTAGCATAAGGTCCCTTATTCACCAGAACCTGGCACTTCAGGGGTGTCTCTTATATGTGTTGCATGTGCCCTACTGTTATGGCAGAGCCACTTTTGCCTTTAGTCCATTAGTCTGAAATGGCTCTCTTTGCCTATTGTGGGCAGGGTTTGATCCCTGTGTTGTTAGTGGACCAGTCTGGAGTCACCTTGGGCTTAAGTTGAATCAGTACAATACAGTACAGTAGCACAGAAATTCAGGGGAATACAGCATTAGCAAGGTTTGTGTGAGTCTGCTGTGCGTGTAGAAGAAAGGGGGTACCTGACACTGAGACCTGGCTGGAGAAAGTGTGTCTGTAGGATGCATGGGCAGACTACACTATTAACAACTTATGTGGGGCATGTTATTGCCTTGCTGGTTCCCAGAGGTGTCTGTGTGTTTATGCTGGGGGATGCAGGAGGGAAATGGCACCTGCCAACTCCTTTATTCTTGGAGAAGTTTTCCAACATTCCCTGCCACTCCAACACAGGCTGTGAGATTAGTAAAAAAAAATCTCTCTCCTGTAAATCCCAGGTGTTTTTCAAACTGCTGCTGTTGTGTTGTATATCCCTGGGGCTATTTGTTGTGCCTTCTCTCTAAGGGCAGGGGCTCTGTTTCCTATCACCCTACAGGCTCTCCCAGAGCGAAGCCTACTGATTTTTAAAGTTCCATATTTTAAGCCCAACTCATTGTAAGAACCTGCAAAATTCAGGCCTCTGGTTTTCAAAGCCAAATGTCATAGGGATTTGTCCTCCATGTGGACTCCCTGGTAGGAGAACCTGTTTCTCTTTCCTCTCTCAGCCACTCCCTCACTCCTTAGTCACCACATTTCCACCCTTTCTACCTTCTTTAATGTAGTTTTTTCTATACATTTAGTTACAGAAAGTTTCTTCTGCTAGTCTTCAGGTTGTTTCTGGGTTACTTACACCAGTGTGGATGTTATGTAATTGTATTGATGGCACAAGGTGATCTTAGGACCCTCCTATTCTGCCATTTTCCCCAGAAGTCAAATTGTTTCAATTCTTTATTTTAATAAATGTAGGTCCAAAATTTCTCTCCATAAAAATTATTTTCTATTGTTTCTCCACCTATGTTTTATATAAAAAATCATTTTTAATATCAAAATACATGAGGATCATCTCATAATGAGAATTTCATTAATTGGCATACACACACATTGCTTCAACAAACTTATTAATGCTTTAAATTTCTACAAATTTATTAGCACTTATTACAAATTTATTAATGTTTATTCACTTTCTTATTCATTACATCATTTACATACACTAAAAAGATCTGTGAATCATATCATTTGGGGGGGCTATATGCTATGCCTTGTGAGCTTATGTATTTGTACTCCACTTATAATAAAATTAAACATCCAGGGTCTTCCAGTTCATGTGGCATGCATGATTACATGAGTTTATCTACTCTGCCACCAGAATTAACTAAAAATAGATACTAAAGAGAAAACCAAATAAATGCATAAGAAAGTAGAGAAATGACAAGTGTGCTATAAGTAGACAAAATATTTGAGAGGTTTCTTGGAAATAGAGAAAAATAGTAGAAACTGACTTACAATAATATAATTAAACATAAGAACACTCAATACCAAACAAATCTAGGACGTAATATATTTTTTAAAGATTTATTTATTTATTTTAGTGAGAAAATGCCTACATGTGAGCAGGGAGGGGGGCAGATGGAGAGAGAGAATCCCAAGCAGACTCCATGCTGAGTGCAGAGCCCAACTCGGGGCTCAATCTCACAGTCCATGAGATCATGACCTGAACCAAAACCAAGAGTTAGACGTTTAATCAACTGAGCCACCCAGGTGCCCCAGGACACAAGTTAGAGGATCTCTTCTCTAAGAAACTGCAAAAGCTCTGAGATTTACAATGCTGAGGGAGAGTTATAAAATTGGGTCATGGGGTGCTTTATAGAATCATGAGAGATAGCATCTAATCATCTGGCATTCAGTCTCTTTCCCATGGCTTTAAGGCCACTGGCTGCAAAAATTCACCCAGGGGAAGAATTAAGTAGTGCTGGGAAAATTGGACAGCTATATATAGAAGAATGAAACTCAACCATTCAATTACACCATACACAAAGATAAACTCAAAATGCATGAAACACCTCAATGTGAGACAGGAATCCATCAAAATCATAGAGGAGAACATAGGCAGTAACCTCTTCAACATTGGCCACAACAACTTCTTTCAAGACACATCTCCAAAGGCAAGGGAAACAAAAGCAAAAATGAACTTTTGGGACTTTCTCAAGATAAAAAGCTTCTGCACAACAAAGGAAACAGTCAACACAACTAAGAGGCAACCCACAGAATGGGAGAAGATATTTGCAAATGACACTACAGATAAAGGGCTAATATCCAATATCTACAAAGAACTTCTCAAACTCAACACTCAAAAAACAAATAACCCAGTCAAAAAATGGGCAGAAGACATGAACAGACACTTCTCCAAAGAAGACATACAAATGGCTAACAGACACATGAAAAAATGCTTTACATCACTAGCCATTAGGGAAATTCAAATCAAAACCACAATGAGATACTGCCTTACACCAGTTAGAATGACAAAAATTAACAAAACAGGAAACAACAAACGTTGGCAAGGATGTGGAGAAGGGGGAACACTCTTACACTGTTGGTGGGAATGCAAGCTTGTACAGCCACTCTGGAAAACAGTATGGAGGTTCCTCAAGATGTTAAAAATAGAGCTACCCTACGACCCAGCAATTGCACTACTAGGTATTTACCCCAAAGATACGGATGTAGTGAAAAGAAGAGGCACATGCACCCCAATGTTCATAGCAGCCATGTACACTATAGCCAAACTGTGGAAGGAGCTAAAATACCCTTCAACAGATGAATGGATAAAGAAGATGTGGTACAGATATACAATGGAATATTATTCAGCCATCGGAAATATTATGCAGCCACCATTTGCATCGACATGGATGGAACCGGAGGGGATTATGCTAAGTGAAGTAAGTCAAGCAGAGAAAGACAATTATCATACGGCTTCACTCATATGTGGAACATCAGCAATAGCACGGAGGACCATAGGGGTAGGGAGGGAAATCTGAAGGGGGAGAAATCAGAGTGGGAGATGAACCATAGGAGACTATGGACCCCAGGAAACAAACTGAGGGTTTCAGAGGGGAGGCGGGTGGGTAGATGGGATAATAGGACGATGGGCATTAAGTAGGGCACGTGTTGTGATGAGCACTGGGTGTTATATGCAACTAATGAATCACTGAACACTACATCAAAAATGAATGATGTACTATACAGTGGCTAACTGAACATAAAAAACAAAAATAGAATGGAGTAAACACAGTTTTCCTTATTATGGAAGAAAAAAAGACAAAACAATAGTGATATCTAATTGTCCTCAGCTTTGATGACAGCTCCCAGCCAAAACATACCTAAAATAGATTTCTTTGTCTATGTCCTACCAATTCACATAGAGATAAATCCCTGTATTTTTCTTTCAATTATTTACTAAAACACACACATACATTGAGTGTTTACTATGTACAGGGTGCTCTAAGATCTTGCATATATCAGCAAGCAAAACACAGCCCTTGCCTCCATGGAGCATCTCAAAATAAACAAAAAGAAAAACATGTAAATTGTGTCATGTGTTAGAATGTTTACAATGGTAAATACAAAAGAAAAAGTGGTGTTTTAAAAGAGGTTTTTGGTGTGCAAGAATTGATGGTAAGGTGTCATATTAAATAAGGTGGTCAGGTTAGGTCTCATGGAGATTTTGAAATATTGCAAAGACATGATAATTGAAGGAGGGAACCAAATAGATGTCATGGTTATGCAACATTGTAAATGTATTTAATGCCTCTCAATTATATATGTACAAGTGGTCAAAATGGGTTTATATTGGATTTATTTAACCATAATTTAATTAAAAAAAAGAGCTATCAAGCCACAAAAAAAGGCACAGATAAATCTTAAATGCATGTTAATCAATTAATTTGAATGGATTAAAGAAGCCTGTCTGAAAAGGCTACATACTCTATGATTCCAATCACATGACATTCTGGAAAAGGCAAAGTACAAAGGTGGTAGAAAGATCAGTGATAAGTAGAGGTTTAGGGCAGGGAAGAAGAGAGGATTGAATAGATGAACATGGGGTTTATTTTAATGGTGGTAAAAGTATTCTATATGATACTATAAATGTGGATACTTAACACTGCCTTTTTCAAAACACTTTACAGTACAAAGAGTGAATCTTAATGTATATAGGTTCTAAAATATCATTTGTAAGGTTAAAGGAATTCCAGGATGGATTGCAAAATATTGTAAATATATAAAACAACCTCAATGAAGTAGATAGGGAGAGAAATTGCTGACCTAAGAAACTTTACAAATAAGTGGAATTTAAAACTAAGGACAAGAGAAATTATATATAAGCAATAAAGTTGCATCACAAATGGTATGGGTTAAAAATGCTGATGCTGCTATGCATGTATATTAGAAGTGAACAATTAAGTGAATGGATGGTGTAGAGTTGGAGCCAAGTTTCTTACAGTTTGAGTGGAAGTTCACAGATAAGCAAGGAAAGGAGGCTAGAATGATGTATACAGTAATGAATTAAAGTTGGAGACGTATGAACTCAGGTCTAGTTTAATATAGATACAGATAGTTACATATAGAAATATTTATAGATCTCTGTATATAATAAGGTTAATATATACACATATATTTCCTTTCTCTGTCATCAGAGAGGACCTGGAACAAAAATACACCAGTAAAAATGAGTAAACTTAAGCCCAGCTCATTATTTGTAGTATCATTTTCCAATGAAAGGAAGCAGGACTCCATGGACACATGACTGATTCTAAAGTGAAACAGGAAATACACCAGGTGAGTCTGGAACAACTTTCAGTACCAGAGTAAGAAATTGCTCAAAAATAAACAGGCAAACAAACAATGTTATAGGGATACATCAAAGGAACACAAGAGCCAACTAAAAGAACTCCCAAAGTGCAATATGAGCAATAAAATAAACTTGTATTGAGTTATAAATCAAAGCATAAAATAAATATCCATGTCTATAATAATATAAATGATAAGTATTTAAAAAAAAGAGACAATTCTTCTCTTCAGAAGAATTCCAAATAATTACACATACTCTGCCCTTTGTCAGAAATTAATACAGCTACTATTGTTTTCTTTCTTCTAATTTTTGTCTTCTACTTTTTTTGTCTTTTGTGGTTTGAGAGAGAGTGAGCAGGAGCACAGGAAAGGGGGGGAAGAGAGAGAGGGAGAGACAGAGAGAGAATTCATTCTCCACGCTCAGCATAGAGCCTGATGTGGGGTTTGATCTCAAGATCCTGAGATCATGACCTGAGCCAAAATCAAGATTCAGACACTTAACCAACTGAGCCACCGAGGCACCCCTGTCTTTTGTGGTTCCAACTGAGCATTTTATATGATTCCATTTTATCTCCTTCTTTAGCATAGCAGTTGCACTCCATTTTGACTTTTTAGAGGTTGCCTTCAAGTTTACAATATACTTTTAAAATTAATCCAAGTCCAATTTAAAATAACACTCTTCTACTTCACAAGTCATGCAACTGCCATATAATAACAAAATAGTCTAATTCTTCCCTCTTATCCCTGTATCCTCACTGTCATGAATTTTACTTACACATAAGCATATCGTTATATATACATAAATATATATAGCACATAGAATAAATACATTGTTATAATTTTGAAAAAAATATATATTTAAATCAATTAATTTAAGAAAACTAAAAGTCACTATTCCTTCCCTGATGCTCTTCCTTTCTTAATGTGGATCAACGTTTCTGATCTATATCATTTTTTTCTCTCTAAAGAACTTCTTTAGCTATTTCTTGCAAGGTATATCTACTGGTCTATTTAATTTGAATAGTGGAATTGGGAGGTATCAGATCATATATGGATTTTCAAGTGTAGATGTGGAAGTGGTAATCGGCCAAGCAGCACCTAAGTTATACTATCTGATCCCTATATAATTTTCTGCACAAATTTTGATATTATTTTATTTTACAACTATATAAAAACTGAAAAGAGATTATTGGAAGTATTTGTTTTTCAGACTGTACTAAGTGGCAAGTGGCAATTATGCCACACATATATAAGAATTTTAATTATAATTAACATATTCTTTCAGTCAGATAATGCATACAATCCAAAGAAAAATGAAGTCAAATCAAACTTTGAATATACAGAGTCCTTTCTAAAACCAAAATTCAAATGCGGTTATAAACAAAAGTTAAAACAATACTAAGCACAACACATAGTTCCCAACAATTTGTACCAGACACATTTTTAAAAAGGATTTTATATATTTATTTGACAGAGTGCCGGAGAAAGAATGAGAGAAAGCACAAGCAGGGGAGGCAGCAGAGGGAGACTGAGAAGCAGGCTCCCCACTGAGCAGGGAGCAGATGTGGGACTTGATCCCAGGACCCTGGGAACATGACCTGAGCCAAAGCAGCTACTTAACTGACTGAGGCACCCAGGCACCCCACCAGACACGTTTTTTATTCTTGTTGTTTATGAAAATACAATGCATTCAAAATAAATAATGTATTTAAATAACAACGTCAACTTTAAATATATAAATGGAAAATAGTTGTTTTATCCAGAGATACTTGAGGAATTTGAACATTTATGTTTTCTAATTCAGAGCCACAAATATACAAGAATTTATTTAAATCTGTGGGATGATTAAATTAATAAATTCACAAGTGCAGATGCACTAAATTATCACCAAACACATAATCTTAAATCTGAAATAATAGAACAGAAAAACCATTAGCATTTCATTTCCTTAGATATAGTCTTATGTGACAATATAGTCAGGTATTTACACTAAGTTAGCAAGGTAAAAGGAGAGTAAATCAATGATTTGAGTATAACCATGATATATATCAAGGATTGTATTAGATAATCATAATGCACAGGCCATGGAAAAAGAAAGTTTTTCAAACGAGGATAAATAAGACATATACACATTAATTAAAACATGGTTCATAACTACAGAAAATAGATAATTGACTTGGATATTATCTTTTTTTTTTTTTTTTTTTTGACAGAGAGAGCATGCACACAGGCAAGGGAGGGACAGAAGGAGAGGGAGAGAGAAAATCTTAAGCTGAGCATGGAGCCTGATGCGGAGCTCATTCTCTTGACCCTGAGACCATAAGCTGAGCCAAAATCAAGAGTCAGACACTTAACTGACTGGTCCACCCAGGTAACCTCGCCTGGATATTGTCTTTACCTCTTTGTCACCAAAAAGCTCAACATCTTAGTAAAATGAACAAAATACCTTTGGGAAAGTTTTTATCATGGAACTATTGCTCAAATATTAACAAGTGAATCAAAAGAAATTAATTTTCCCCCCATGTCAGTGTGCTTTTTTTTCCAAATCAAAACTACCAGTTTTGTAAAGTGATTCATATATAAAATGTAGAGCAGACTATCATATCAAACTAATTCACAATATGGCAACAAGAATAGTCTTTATTGGTGACAGATAACTTAACATTTGCCTCCTTTATTACCTAAGAAATGCTTGTTCTTTGCATGAGTAACATTGGCCATATATGTCTATAATTAATTACAAATTACTTACTCAATTGATGATACCTGGCACAGCTGGTTTTTTTCTGAAACTAATGTTTAAGCATTGAAATATTCATTGAATTCTGTAGCCATACGTATGTTCATATTTTTGCAATGCACTAGTTTAATTACACATTGAAAATTTATCCCTTGTTAATCATCATAAGCATTAATATGCAATCTTAATGAAATTTAAAGTCTTACACAAAAATGCTACAATTGCTGTTGTTTATTATAATAGGAGGAAGATTTCACACCTATTGCACTTCCTATCCATGTAGGGTTTGCAAACTTGTTAGGTACATTAATCAAAAAATTTTATGCCAACAGAGCCAAGCTTGGGAGTCAATATTTGCCTTAATATATTTCGTTATTTTTCCTTCCCTGAAAAATATGGCACTGTGCAGCAGGTACAGTTCCAGGAAGCATGTCACTAGACATAAAACTTCTCTGATTATTATTAACAAAGCAACTGAAACCTGTTTTTCAAAAGGAGAGTTAAAAAGAGAAAGATTGATTCAACAAGATCGAATAAGCTCTAAATTGGAAAACAAGTATGTGCAGAGACATAGTCCTAGAAACACCCAAAAGCAGGACTTTAAAAATCAACATGGAATCAAAGTGGAAATTATTAGAAATATTAGAAACCAAAAAGAAATAAATATAAAATCTTCCCTTGATAACAGCATGTGGACTCCCAAGGTGGAAGGCAAACATGTACTGACAAAAAATGTACACATAAAAAAAAGTACACATATACATATTTTATAATAGATTTAACACATTTTGTGCCTTATGGAAAATGTACACCAATGATTGTATATTATTTCAAGTAAATAGAGTCTTGCTCTTTGGCTTGAATTTGACATATCCTTCATAAAGCAAAGAAAATTATATTTTATACACTTTTATTACAAACCAAAAACATACTCTCCATTAGTATCTAAATGTATAAGGATCACATTAGTACTTGCAATAAATTATATACACACAATATAGATATAATAGTAGTATAGACATGCAAACACACACGTGTGTGTGTATACATACATAAATATATGTTGATCAAATAATTAGTCAATACAATAAGAACTAAATACTGATTGCTTTGGGATCACTAAGGAGTTAACTATTGATTTGTTGCACATCCAAGGAAACTAGTGTTTTGTCTTATAGTTCCTCTGGGATCTTTGAAAGGAGTTAAGAAGGTTCAGCATAGATCTTTATAACTATAATAGAAATTGAATTCTGTGTCAAACATGTACAGATTAAAACTGTAATGACTAGGATTTTTTTTTAAAGCTACTCTAGGTGGAATTAATGGCAGATGTGACAGACTGGACTCTGCAGAAAAGACTTGTTAATTTGAAGACATAATAATAGTAACGGTAAGAAATGAAATACGGAGAAAAGAGAATCTAGAGAAAGGAGGAGGATAAGGATACAGAAACATAATTGGACAAATTCGAGTGAACTAATATACATTATTGGAGACATTCAAGGAGAAGAGAGAGAAAAGAGCAGAAAAAAACAATACATTTGAAGAAAAAATATGGCTAAAATTTCCACTTTGATTAAAACTATAATTTCATTGATTCAACAAGCTCTTTGAATTCCAAGCACAGACAATATGGAGAAAATAATTATAATCAAATGGTTCAAAACCAGCAGTCAACAGAAATCTTAAAAGTAGATAGAGAAAAAAAGACATTTAATAGAAAGAAACAGAAATAAGAATGAGAGATTTCATTTTAGATAAATATATAAACAAGAAAAATATATAAACAAGAGGATAGTTGGGAGAGCATATTTAAAATTCTAGGAGGAAAAAAAATAAAACTAGATTTCTGTACCCAGTAAAAATTTCTTTCAAAAATTCAGGTAAAATATAGACATTTTAAACATAAAAAAGCTAAAATAGTCCATCACCTGCATACTACATGAAACTTAAAAGAAGTTCTTCAGGTAGAAGCAATAATGATATCAGATGTATCAGATGTAAAAATGCATCAAACCAATGCAATTAGAGCACCAAAAAATGATAATTGTATTACTAAACACATACATTTTTCTTCTTATTAAAATTTTAGTTTTATAATTCAGATAACGATGCTTAAACAAGATAATAATGTACTTTGACGTTTATAACACATGCAAAAGTGAAATATATGACAATAGAACAAAATAGAGGAATATATTAGAGAAATAGAAGTATACCATTTTGAGTTCTTGTAATATACATAATCTCATGTCACACGAATATAGACTTCAGTAAGTTAAAGTTGCATGCTATAAATCCTAAAATCACCACTAAAATATCAGTACCAGAGTTATAGAATTATCATAGCCAAAGAAAGGGGATAAATGGAACCCCAAAAATAATCAGTTCAGAAGCAAGCATAAAAAATAAAGGAGAGTTCACAGCTTAGCAGAGCGGAAGCAGAGGAGTAGAAGCCACCCCAGAAGCCACTTCCAAGCCAGGAAAACCGAAGCTGTAGTTGACAAATGGAAGGCTCAGTGGGAACAACTGTGAGTATTAAAAATGCTAGAGGGACCCAGTCATACTGCAGCCCCCACAGTTTTGTGAGATTTACCTGCAAGAGCTCAACCCGGTTCCCACGGTAGATATCAGAGAAAAAAAAAAAAACCCTGTGTTCTCATCAAGGGATGAGGTAAAGGAACCTTTTGAAACAAGCCAGACTACTCTATTCTTCTTAACAAGGCCTGCCCTCAGGAGAACTAATTAAGCAGAGCCTAACTTGCTTGGGTATTATCAGAACCTACCTCACCTGTGGGGAGGGAAATATCCACCTTCAGTCAGCCCTAGGCATACTCTCCCATGTAAGGAGGTGGGGAAAAAAAAAAAAAAAAAAAAAGCCAACTGAGAAACACTTGGGAAGTTCAAGTGCAGGGACAGAGGATCACTAAAAACTGAGACTTAATCATAGTTATATGGAATGCTTTCCCTCACCTCACACCACATTACTAAAGGCCTGCTTCCAACAGCTCCTTTTACACAGTAAATCATGTCTGGCTATCAGGAAAAAATTACAAGGTATACCGAAAGGCAAAAACAAACAAAAAACAAAAACAAAACAAGACAAAAAACCCTCAAACATCAGATCCAGACATGGTGGGAGATGTTGACATTATCAAACTGGGAATTTAAAACAACTATGATTAATATGCTAAGTGTTCTAATGGATAAGGTAGACTGCATTCAAGACAGATGGGCAATGTAAGCAGTGAGATCAATGTAAGTCATTGGAGATTCTGAGCCTCAAACACCAAGCATGTACTCTCTAAGCTTGAGAAAGTCTCAGTGGAAACTTCTAAAACTGAAAGGCAAATAGAACAAGACTGGAAAAAAAAAAAAGAATAAAATAGCCAAGGAATGCAGGACAATTACAAAAGTGATAACATAATAATAATGGGAATACCTGAAGGAGAAGAAAAAGAAATAATTGAAACAATTATGAGTGAGAATTTCCCCCAAGTTAATGTCTGATACCAAACCACAGATTTTCAGAGAAGCTCAGAGAACATTAAGCAAGACAAATGTGGAAAAAAACAAAAAACCACAACAAAAACTGTACCTAGGCATATCTTTTTCAAACTACAATCAATCCAAGATAAAGAAAAAATCCTGAAAAAATCCGAAGGGTTGGAAAATCATCTTATTTATAGAGGAGCAATGTTACGTATTATATCTGACTTCTCAGAAACTATGCAAGCAAGTAGTGAGTGGAGTGAAATTATTCGTGTTGAGAAAAGCAAACAAACAAAAATCTACCAACCTGGACTTCTGTGCCCTGCAAAATTATTTTTGACAAGTGAAGGAGAAAAACGAAAATTGAATTTGTTTCCAGGAGACCTGCTTTGCACATAATGCTAAAAGAAGTTTGTTTTTTTAAAGAAGTTCTTTAGAGAGAAGAGAAATTATTGGGTTTCTGACCTACATAAAGAAATACACTAAAAAAAGAAAGAAATACACTTCATTAGAGAAAGAATGAGTAAAAATAAGATAATTTTTTATTCTTAATTGATCCAATAGATAAGTTTGTGCAAAGTAATAATTGCAATGATATATTCAATTCTGTACACTTATTTATATAAAAATATATATTATATAAATAATATATTTGAAATAGGCTAGAGCACTCTGTTCTTCTTAACAAGGCCTGCCCTTAGGAGGAATTAAATTAACCAGAACCTAACTTAGTAACTACCTCACATAGGGGAAGGGAAATACCCAACTCTAGTCAGCTTGAACCATCTTCTTGCCCCTTAGGTTCTGGGGGTTAAATCATGGACATCTTTAGTGGGACCATTATTGTACCTACCACAGCATCAGAAATCAGATATTATGCATATATTTGGGATGCTGTTTGATAAAATAACTTATTGTTACTTATATTTATTACATGTATAACATTTTAAGTAGAAGGTACTGGTTAATTATTGTGTGTTTATGATTCATTAAAATAAATATGCACATACACAAACTCATACAAACACACATACACAGGTGGTAGGTATACAACCTCTAAGATGGACCCAAAGATTCCTGGCTCCTCCTGTTCATGCTTTTGTATAATCTCCTACTTTTGCTTGTAGACTGTAATTATTGATACACTTGTACCAAATGGGATACGGTGGTAGTAATGGGTTGTCATATCTGAAATTAGATTATAAAGAATTTGGCTGTCATTTTGGGTATTTTTTCTTATTCTCTCTTGGAACATTGACTGTGTGCGAAGCCAGATGACATATCATGAAGTCACTATGTGGAGAGGGCCATGTGAAGCTTGGAAGCTGATCTTCTGGTGTCTGCCAAAAGCCGGGTGAGTGATCTTGGCAATAAATCCTCCCTTAGTTGAGCCTTGAGACAACTGTATTCCCAGACAACGCCTTGACTGTAGTGTCATTGGAGATTCTGAGCCTCAAACACCAAGCATGTATTCTGCTGCTCCTGGATTCCTGACCCACAGAAACTGTGAGATTATAAACGTTTGTTGTTTTAAGCCACTAAAGTTGGGGTGATTTGCTATGTATCAGTAGATAACTAATACAACTTTGTACATAAAAGTCTAAAATTAGAGAAAAAATTAATAGAGTTTGTTGCTGCTTAATGGGTTTATGGATATCTTCCTCACTGTATTCTTCTTTTCCCCCCAAATTAAAATAATTATCTGATAATAGAAATTATTTTAAAAATAAGAGTGTCTTATTGTAATCAAAAATAAATATATTAGCAATATTATTTTAATTCCAATCAGATTTTTTTGTAATACCATCTTTACTTTTGAAAGGTTCTGCTCTCAATTAATATAGACATGTAAACAAGAGAAAATAAGAAATTGGAATATATAAATATGAAGGCTAATAATATCAGTTTTACCCTTCAAAATAAAGAAGTACTAGGACCCCTGGGAGGAAATATAAATGATATGAATCCTAGAAATTGATGTTATATATTTTATACACTGGATCTGTATTTTTGGAAGTTTTTAAACATTACTAGATTATTGAAAATCTATTACTTATGAACTTAAGAAAAAGCAATCTGCTTTATCAGTACACAGGAATGTTTTTTTTTATGCTTGATAAGTAACAGTGTGATAATCTTATATTAATAGAAAAGAATGACAGTGAGAGAGACCTATTTTAAAAAATAATAATAAATTTTTATTTGACACAGTATCAGCTAATAGTATGTGTTTACTCTGTCTGGTTTATTAATGTAACTTCTATAGCTTTCTTTTTGATAATATATGAAAATACACAGAAATACCCACATCAAAAAAATGTTTTTGTATTAACATAAATTTCCTCATGAAAAGTTTTTTTATTTTTATTTATTTTTTGAAATCTTTTTAAACAAGTGTGATACCATATTCTTCATTGTGACACCATTTAATGTTATTAGATAGCATCAACATTCTGAATACTTTGTCCTTCTCCATGAAGCGAGTTATGTTCTTTCTTGAGTTCCATCTCATAATGACTTGCTCCAGATATGGAATTTGCTTTGTCTCTTCAGTTCTTTGCCCAACACTTGTAACCAGTTTTATCACTTTCCCAAAAGTCTCCTTGCCCCATGACAGAAGCTCCATTCCATGGTCAGTGACCAGTAATTCCCTTGTTATCTTTGGGAAAGAACACATTTTATTCCAGTATAACCTTACATTTTTTGCAGCTTTTCAAACCTTTAGTAACAGTAATTACCCTGAGACTGTATACATTACAGAATTAGAGCTTCAGATTCAAAATAGGAACCCCATATCATTTTTTTTCTTCACCTTTCAACAAAATAAGATATTTTCTGAATTTCTGGAGAAAATATTTGCTCTTTTAAGTTGCATCTGTGATTTCAATGGATTCAATTTATAGTGAAATTTGATATAACTCACCACTAGTCAGTATAAATTTGAAAGCAATATGCCCTAATCACAGTCTGCCTGAATTAGAATGGCTGAAACACATTCTATGTTATATGCAAACTTTAAAAAATCAATTTGAAGCAAGAGGATAGGGAAAACATAAGTGATAAATGCGTATTCTCTCCATTACCAGATGGCTAAATAAAGAAATTTCACACTTGGTTGTTATCACTATAAATATGAAAACACTATTTTGGAGGGATATATTATACCAATTTAAGAGAAAGTGATACACCATAAGATAGGATATGAACATTAGATGAGCGTGGGAGACTTCGCTATTGGAGATAAAGAATATTGGAGAAAGCGTGCTGCCCTTATGATATGGAAGTACTCCATAACATCCAAAAATAAATGGTAGGTCTATTTATATGCAGTGACAGTCCTCTAATGTCATCATCAGATACGTTTTAATGGGAATTTACTTGCTTTCTCTATTTGTCACAGACTTCTTTGTAAGAAAAAGAAGAAAGCCATTTCTCCATTACTAGTAGTGTAAGCTGACAACAGGTCCCCTGCAACCTTCATGTCGAATGAGGCAGAAACACAGCAATACACCACTGAAATGATTCACTGAGGGGGCTGCATTCTGTTTATATTTATCACTGTTATTACTCTAAAATGACCTAACTTATTATTCACTGGAGAGAAAGTCCCTAATCAGTTTAAAATTGCCTTGATGTACAAGAGTACTTGCTATATGAGCAGCAGGTGTGGAAGTCAGAATGATTGAGAAAATACGTTTCAAAAACAGCAGGAAGAGAAATTAGGTGGCAGGAATCACGCTTAATTTCCTCACCTTCTTTATAAAGTTGCAGAAGTCATCAATGACACTAGGAGAAAAGGAAAGAGAGAATTTGAAAAAAAATAAAAATAGAGGTTGAAATAACTGCATGAAGAAGAGACAAGACAGAATTTCCTGTTTTTAGTAACTCAAATCCAAGAGTCATTAAAGACTATGAATCAACTGTGACATCTGTTTTTATTGTCACACCAAAACGATTTTCTCCAGCAATTCTTAAATACTTGCATGCAGTAGCATAAAAATATGTGAAGTTGTTTTGACAGGAAGGTGCAATGTTCAAAGGGAGTTGAGAATGTTAGCAAGATGGTACTCGAAGCAAAGGAAGTGAAGTTCAGAACAAAGTCAAAAAACAGAGAATTCTGAGATAATTGAAAGAAAGATCAGGAAGTTTCTAGACCTTTGACTTTCAGTTATATGTTTTCATACATCCGTATCACCCACCCAGAGTCCCCTGACAGAATCACCAGCCACTGGTATCTTTAAATGTTCATGTTAAGTCTGCTTTTCCTACTACTGCCTCAATATTTGTAGGTAATTTACTCAAATAGTTTCTGCAAACAAACAACAACAAAATGATATTAAGATAACACCTTTAGCCTACAAGTTTTTCTCTTTTCTCCACTTGTGCCAACCCTCCCTTCTCCTCTTTTTCTACATATATAGTTACTCTTCCTTAGACTCTTATTTTTTTTTTTTTATGGTGTGAATTCTGCTTGAAACTCAAAATTGTCTTTCATGTTTTGTACTTTTTAATTATACTCTAATTATATTCTGTGCATTTCTCACTGGGAGTTACTCCTGAAAACTATTACCAGTCATATCATAATGGAGCAATTATAGGGGTTTGAAGAGTTTCTAGTTAAAACATCGGAACCTTTAGTTGGCATATACATGCTTACTAGTAATACTATAATTAAATATTTCAACATTCCCTAGTACAATTTTGATGTATTTCATTGGCTTTAATTGTTCTACCATATAGATTTTTTAATGTGATATAAAGTAATAATGAATGAATGAATCAGTTTTCTTGCTGGAGAACCATTATGAATTGATCAGACTTCAATGACTGGCTTCATTTTTTGTGATCGGATCCTTCACACCTCTTCAGATAACTGAAAATTTTATGCTTCCTCAGGATATACATGTGGTGAGGAATAACTGCTTTAAGACAGTCTTGTGGAAGACTCTATGTACATAATTTTAACTTCCACTAGCCATGCTCAATGCATAAAAAACTACATTGTTTGAACAATGCTTTTTGGAGAGAATATCTGAAATCTCAGACAAATGCAAATCCATCTGACAAAATGCATATGTTAAACTGTATTTTCAATACAGATTTCAAGTCTGATTTATTAATTCATAGCTCTGTTTACTTAGAAAAGTTAGTCAATCTCTGTGCACATCAGTTTTCTTCTCCCATGAGACAAGTAAGATAATACATATGAAATATCTAATATAATGCTTTGCACAAAATAAACAATTATTATTTGTAGATAATTTGTGTCACTCAAAAGATATATACCAATAACATTGACAACACCTGACAGGGACTCAATCTCATGACGGTAAGATCATGACCTGAGCCGAAATCAAGAGTCAGATGCTTAACCTACTGAGCCACCCAGGTGCCCTTAGTTTTATTTAAGGTTAAATCAAAATGTTTATTCATGATTGAAACATTGAATGAAAATTTGAAAATTAAACATTGAAAGGTCTAATGCATAATAAAAGCAATAATGTAGCATTGATAATACTTATCTAAAACCTCATTTATGTAAAGAAGAAGTAAGAATTAGTGTTGGGACTGAAAAGACAGTGAAACATGGAACACTCTTCATGTTGCATCCAAAGTTATGAAAAGGTATTCTTCTACTTTGATTATGATAACAGGAGAAAGCATTTACACATAGTTGAACTAAAACATTTAGAATTCTTAATGATTTCATTACCTGATCATAACTACCTGTCTAACTCCCACATACCCCTGACATGCTTTTAATATGATAACATTGATTAAATTGTTCAATTGCAGAAATATAATATAGTGCCTTCTTCCAACTACATATTTTGTGATATCTCTGTTATATATTGTGTAATAATTTAGTTGGGAGAACATTAGAAGAAATCAACAACTTTCTCTTTGATACTACTTTTCTAAATGTAGCTGGATAGAGGAAAAATATAGGTTAAACTTTGGTGAACACTGGGAAAATTTGAGGGGCTATTAGACTTCCTTTTGACCTTAAAATAAATGAAATACATGTAATTTAAAACTCTGTGTTTCTATACCATAATTGGTGAGAGCTTTTAGAGTGACTGAAAATCTCCTGTATGTAGATATTATTAGTTAACAAGAAGGAATATAGGTTTAACCAGTTCCTTTCATGAGTTATAATAAACATATTAGATTTATTATCAGAATCAAATAGTAATTTAAGATTATTCTTGAGTTGTAAGTGTTCTTTAATTGAATATATTTTCTGAAATCAACAAGTAACTTTTGCTTTGGTTGCTATTTGAAGCTTTGAAACTTTTCAACTTAACATACCCCCATAACCTGTAAATGTAAAACTAAAAGCAATATTACTCAAAAAGGGCAAAGAATACATTTAAAAATGAGATGGATTTAAAAAATAATTCACATGAGCCAGTAAATTCTCTTTTTCATGAATTTTGAAATTCATGAAAAGCATTTCCCTGCTTCTGAAAATGTGTAAAATTATATAATGTGCCAAAATTGTGACCCATAAGATTTTTAAGCTCAGTCTTTAATTATTTAGAACACAAGAAAAAGAGACCAAATATCCAAATAATTTTCATAAATGTACTTTGAGGTAGCCTAGGTGGCTCAGTTGGTTAAACATCTGCCTTCGGCTCAGGTCCTGATCCCAGGGTTCTGGGATTGATTCCCACATTGGGCTCCCTGCTCCGTGGGGAATCTGCTTCTCACTCTCACTCTGCCCCTCTCTGCCCCCTGCTTGTGCTTTCTCTCTCTCTCAAATAAATAAATAAAATCTTAAAAAATATACAATAAATGTACCTATGAAGCATGATTAATTTATGATGTGTTATAATATTTACATTGAAGCAGAACATAGTAACCATGATCTAAAATAGCGTAACTTTTAAAGCACAGAAATTCATGATGCTAGAAGCAAATAATATGTAAAGAGTTTAGCTAGCACAGTAACCCACATTGCCTTCTGCAAATGCTATTAGCAACATCTCTGTATGTAAACACCATGCTACTTTTTAGTATTCTAAAGATAAAAGTTAAGTGTGCAAAGTAATAATCCCAAGTTCTATATATGATACTTGACATACAGCTTGAATTTAAACATGAGTTATGATATATAACATTTAAAATAATATAACATTTAAATTAATTCTACTTTCTTGTAAATAGAAATAAATATGTTCTGAGCATACGTATCTTCTTCACTCGTTAAACAGCAGCATTTAGTTTTTTTTTTTTTCAGATTTGTAAATTATAATAAAGCTTCTCTCATTTACTTGCCACAACTTGTTCCAAGATACTCAGAATATAGTACTTAGTAACATGCAACCAAATAAAACTCTCAAAGACAATCTTTTTTAAGAAAATATTTTTAGTTTTGTCTATATTTTTAGTTTTTATAGAGGTTTAGATTTCTAAAAGAACAGTTTATTGTCTCATTAAGGACACAATATAGCCTTCTAATTGTTCTTCATGTTTTCACCTTTTGTTACTCTCCACTCATTCCCTAAATGGGAGTCAACATGGCCCTTCAAAGAGGTCCACACTCCTTATGGAGGTATCCAAAGGCCTCCACAATCAAATTCTTCACTATCTCACACCACATAATTGTTTAGTACACTCTAGATCCATTCACTTTACTGGTGTCCCTTGAACAGTGGGTGTTTGTACTACCTGTGTGGAATATTTTTTCCCAAATCTTCACAAGGGTGGTTATTTCTTGGCACTTGATTTCAACTCAGAAGATCACAAGAGAGGCCTCCTCAGACACCCACTATAAAGTAGACCCTCAGTATAGGCCCTTCATTATGCTCTTTCACATTAGTATAATGAATTTTTCCTCACAGAATTTGTCACTATATGAAATTATTTACTTATTTATTTATTAGTTCTCTACCTCTATCAGAGTAGCAGAATAATCCACACCGCTGACAGTCTTTACCATGCAGAAACCTCTCAATAAATATTTCCTGAGCAAGTGAATGAAAGTAAACAAAAGGAAGGAGAATTAGAATGAGAATTAGCTCTGTGTACATATTAGCTGTGTGAATAAGAAGTTGAAGAAAATAATTTAGTCTTACTTGATTTCTCTTTGCTTATCTTTTTTTCTAAGATGAGGATGGTTTTGAATTAAGTAACTTGAAAGTGCCTTCTATAAAATTTTAAATTAACATGCCTTGTGTATGTATTCCTCTAAAAGTTTAATATAGACAGACAATTTTAGGTTGGTAATAATGCTCTTAGTCAAAGCCATATGTCATTCCTTCTATAGAAGGTGGTTGGATGATATGAGAAGTATACAATATTTTTTACAAAAAAGAGAAAATGATTCTGTCTTACACACAAGACAGATACGCAGTGCTCACTCTGACAAAACATATTAGTTGAGTAACGTTTCATAGACAATTATCTTAAGTGATAGCCGTTAAATATTTTATAGTGTTCCTTTACAGATGTAGTTTTAATTAAAATATATGAACTTGTTGAGTAGGTAGGTAACAATCTTTCTTTAGTTGTATTAACTATTCCTACTTTTTCTCCCGTCATTCATCAAGTCTTAATTCTTTATTTGGTTGAACATACAGAAAGAAATCATATTTGTAGGACATCTTTTAAAGAGTTATACATATGATTTTAAACAGAAAGAGTTAAGCATTATTTGAAAATGTAGAAAGAACGGAAGGAGATTCTCTAGTTTTCTCCTGTAAAAGACTTGATTACAAATGATGAATTTGGGGTGAAACCTACCTTCATGGATGCTCCAAGTTTACAGTTTCTGACATTTATGACCTGTGGTTAGGAGTATCAGCCTCTCTACCAAAAGAAGTTGGAATACAACTGAGTGAGACTGGAGCCTACATATCCCCACATGGTCTAGACTTCCTTGCCTGTTTATCTTTGTCACTTTCTAAACCCATCCCTCTCACTTTTGAATCTTCTTGCAGTTTCTCAGATGCACCCTGTTTTGTTTTTTCTATGCACAGATAATTACAAATGCTGTTCTCTCTGCGTGAAATGCTTTCTACCTCCTTCTCTGTCTCCCCACAAAGCAGATCCTCTGAGTAAGCTATTGTCCTGTTCTAAGTACTGATGAAATATCACTTTCTCTGGAAAGTCATCCTGTACCCTTCTTCCCTTCAAACAGAATCAGATTCCTCAGCTATGAACTGTCAATACAATGTAGGCTCTTCCTTCACAGCATTTCACCCAGGTCTCTTGGGGTAATGATTTGATTACTACGGGTATCCGTGAATAGAGTACAAACTATATAAATAGGACAGAACCTATGATTCAGTTTCCCATTTATTCCCCAAACCAAAACTAATGGCTGGTACATAGTAAGCATTCAATAAACATTTGGGAAATGTTTGAAATAAATTACTACCTAAATAAATAAATAAATAAATAAATAAATAAATAAATAACATCTAGTCTTTCTCTGTGTGCAACTATTTACTAAACATGATATTTACTGAGCATATAAGCCTGCTACACAAGCATTTGAAACAAGTAATGTTTTCATGCCTCCTCTTTTTAAAAATACTGTTGCTAGAGAACATTGACCAAGTGATTAGCCATGATGGAAACATAGATTTTACTTGATTATGCCTTTTCTTTTATTTTCCACACCTAATTGATCTCAAAATTCTGTTGATTCCTCTACTTCATGTCTTTCGAAATCACTACCCACCTTTCACCCTTACTTACTCATACTTTAGTGCCTTCATTCAACTCTTAGTTAAGGCAATAATAATTTACCTCTCAATTCATTCAACATCTTCCACAATATGGCATTTGCAATTTAAGCCCTTTTGATATTTAGGTCTGGGAGTAATATTTTCCAGCATTGGCTGACAGGAGAGATTTAGAAGGTAATGATCTGGAGGATATTTATTATCTTTATGTACTCGGTCATCTGAGGACACTGTTACTAAAGAGACTAAAAGAATGGTCTTGAATCTCCCTTTCTTGACTTGTCCATCCTTCCTCTCTCAATGGAATGTACTAAGGGCATTATCCTGCCTTCGTTTTTGCAAGGAGAATAATCCTTCTAGGCACATAGAAAATGGAGATGAGTAAAAACAGATATTTTAGTCAGCTCACTGAGTATTTCCACAGTGGTTGCAGGAGAACTGAGCTAATAGAAGCTTACTTTTATGTAAAACAAAGTTACATAAAAACAACATGCAAGGCACTTTGCCACACCATTTTGCACAAATTCATTTAAATGCAGCAGGATATTTATAAAATGTATTAAAATTTGAGCTAAAAACTTTTCAATTTTTAGAACTTGAATCTCACATATAAGGTAGTAGCAGTTTTCAGCAAGTATGTTCACTCATTTGAAAGAATACAGTCAATTAGCTAAAAGGTTTAATTACTATTTTATTTAAATATATTATTTCTTCTAGTGAATAGTATATTAAGAATGTGATGTCTCCTTTATTTTTTGTTTTCCCAACAGTCTTTAAAAATAACACTTTGTGTGTAGCAGGTTCTCACTAAATTGGCATAGAGTTTTCATTTAAAGAGAGATTGAATTTGAATTCACTATGCAATAAACCTTAACAAATATTGGAATATTTATGAATAACAATTTTTTTAAATGTCAAACTTTTTTTTAACTTTTTTTTTTAAGATTTTATTTATTTATTCATGAGAGACACACAGAGAGAGAGAGAGAAGCAGAGGGAGAAGCAGGCTTCCCACTAAGCAGGGAGCCCGATGCGGGACTCGATCCCAGGACCCTGGGATCATAACCTGAGCCGAAGGCAGACACTTAACCATCTGAGCCACCCAGGCGCCCTATGAATAACAATTTGCCTCAGATATCAGGCAGCTCACAACTGACAACTAAGACTTTGAAGTTTGGTCTATAATTGTAGATATGTATATTCCCCTGTTGACATGGCCAAAGATAAAAGTAGTTTTCAATAAACACACACACGTATTTGCAGCAAAACAAGATTAAGGCATTTCTGTTATGCTTGTTTGCTTATGCTTATTTTATTTGCAAAGATAATTCATTTGGATTAACAGTATGAATAATCCTTTACTCAAAATCTTTCCCCAGATCAACAAGCATATCTCCATTGGAAGCTTGTGTCCTATCTGACAGATTGGTCACCAAATAAAATAAATTAGGGCACAGATCTTTTGTCCTCTTTACCACATCTATTTTTTTCTCATAAAAACTTATTTATTTACAAAGTATTACTTCATCTATATCTCTACACAATTATACATTTCTGATTGAAAAATCTAATAAAAAAGTAAATTATTTCTTGAAGCCAAAGGTACAAGTGCGTGTTCTCATACCCTCCTAGCTCATTTAAGGGTGGCAACTAAAGAACCATGTGAATAATCACACTCCAGTAATCCCAATGCTACCTGAAGTTAGCAGCTATCTTTCCTTAATCTCTGTAAGACTGTGTCATAGATACTTGGAATTAGTGCATTAATTTTTATAACTTTGATTAAATACTAAGAGTGTATGTTCTATGTTAAATGAAATAGATATATTTCAATATTAATAACTTTATCATTTGTATCATACTATTTCTAGGAGGAGATAGCTACTCAAAATGTCCAATTTTATCGTCTGTTTGCAGCATGTCTTTTCCTGCTGGCTTTTTTTCATCCAGTTCAAATATCACTAGTCAAGTGGAGAGTTTGTTGTATTTGTCGTGTCAGCTCTTCCTCTTACTTCATGATTTATGAGTCATCCTTGGAACATAGAAAGCCACTCACTAAAATTAAGCATCATCACTCCGCATTGATTTTTGTCAGGTGCATAATGTGTCAGTGAGACAGATTCCTGATTCTTGTCAATGCACATTTGGAAAGCTGAGCAATAAATGGGTGGGGGGAGAGAATATCTCTTGAATAAAAATCCAATATAAAATTCTTGTCTTATTTAGATTAATGAAGAATGACAATAATAACACATATAGGTAATCACTATATCCAACCTCCCAAAACATTTCATCATATTGAATAACTCCAAGGTGGCTTTTAAAAAAATGTATAATAAGAGATAAAAACAAGGTTTTAAAACGCTAAGAGAAAAGTTGTCAGTGAGCATAAGTAACCCATAAATTAATACAATAATACATAATAATAAAATAAATAATAATAAAGCCCTGGGTCCAAAAGACCTGACCTCCCTTCTCCCCATTTTTCCCTCATTGTACTCCAAATATCTAAAACAAGAGCTGACGGATGGTAGATTCCAGTAAATGTTTATCATTGTGTCACTAGTTTATTCTGGGTGTGTTTCTAAAACATAAAATACTCTTTCCTGGATGCAAACATAATTTATATCACAGTATACAAAGGTGAATAAACAGAGGACACATGACTACTAAATGTAATGTGGTATCCTGAATGAGATCCAAGGGGGAAAGAAAAGAAATTCAGGAATAGCTGAGGAAGTTTGAATAAAGTATAGACTTCAATTAATAATAATGGAGCAATATTGGCTCATTAATTATGGAAAATTTACCATAATTACTTAAAAGATTATAATAGAGGAGACTGAGCATTGGTAATACAAGAACTATTTATCCTATCTTTGCAATAATTCTGTAAATCTAAAACTGTTCTCAAAATTGTATTAAAATGAGGTTTAAAACAGGAATCGTCAATAATAAGTATCCTGACCAATTCTTGCAGGGCTGCTACTCCATACATGGTGTAGAACTCTAGCGTGTTTTAGATGCCTTGCTTCCCTCTTGCCTTCTGACTATTGCGCTGGCCTTCAGGTGTGACAGTAGGAGCTATGGCTCTTACCATCTTACTCTTCTCATATAAACTCATGCAAATGATGATATGGGAAAGAAGAGAAAAGAGCTAAGAAAATAAATTTTCTCAAATTCAATTGCCTGCCAATGAAACATGGAGAAATAAGGTTTTCTTTTTGCCATCAATATAGATTATGTGATTGTTTTAATATATGAATTATAAATATACTACATAGAATAAAATCATCAAATGTAAATATAAAACTCTTGGTTGCAAAATAGTCATGATGCATTGCACATATGTGCATGAGCTAAGAATGAGTACTGGATTTATTTATTTTTCTCAATGTTACAGAAGTAGAAATTCTAAGTAAAATTTTGTCAAGGTTCATGCAGGAATTGAGTTTTTTTTTTTTCTTTCCATACCTGCAAACTAACAAATTAGTTTTCTATAATATCATGAATGCTGACAGAAGACACTGGACTCCTAGGTCAGAGACAAATGACTTTATTATTCCTGCATTAGCCGTAGACACAGTATCAGTATTTGCACCAGTTCCTCAAGTTCTAATTCCCTCAGGGAGACTTGAAGAGGACCAAATGGTATCTGATACACAATGAAGAGAATTTCAGGAAAGAAATCCCAAGTTTAAGGAACATGAATCTTTCTTTTATAATGAGCTGATATTCATCAGAGTTCTCTAGAGAAACAAAACCAATAGGAGATTAGATGCAGATATGGACAGAAGATTAGCTCACATGATTAGGGCATCTGACAAATCCCAAAATTTACAGGGTGATTCTGCAAGCTGGGGAACCAGGAAAGCCAATGATGATGTAGTTCCATCCTGAAAGGTGTCAGACTCAAGAACCAAGACTAGCTAATGTTTCAGTTCAAATCTAAGGGCAGAAAAAAGCCAATGTCACAGTTTGAAGGTTTTTGAGCAGGAGAAACTCTCTCTTACTTGCAGAAGTATCAGTCTTTTTGTTTTATTCAGGCTTTCCACTAATCAGGTGGGGCCCAGCCACATTCAGGAGAGCAATCTCTTTTGTTCAGTCTACTGATTCAAATGTTCAGTCATATGTAGAACATGAGGAATAGCTTGGAGGACCACAGGGGGCACGGGGGAGGGAAAACCGAATGGGAAGAAATCGGAAAGGGAGAGAAGAGAGAACTGGACTCCAGGAAACAAACTGAGGGTTACAGAAGGGAGGTGGGTGGGGGATGGGGTAGCCGGGTGATGGGCATTAAGGAGGGCACATGTTGTGATGAGCACTGGGTGTTATACGCAACTAATGAATTGCTGAACACTACATCAAAAACTAATGATGTACTTATATGCTGGCTAACTGAACATAAAAAAATAAAATAATAAAATAAAATAAAATAAAAATATTTATCTCACCCACAAACACTCTCTCAGACATACCCAGAATCATGCTTAACTATATTTGGGCTTTTGTGGCCCAGTCAAGTTGACACATAAAATTAACCATCCCAAGCCATTAGCCAGCATAAATTTTACTCCTAAGGAGACATTCTTTTTTTTTTTTTTTTTTTTTTTATTTGACAGAGAGAGTACAGGTAGGCAGAGCAGCAGGCAGAGGGAGAGGGAGAAGCAGACTCCCCACTGAGCAGGGAGCCCGATGAGGGGCTCAATCCCAGGACCCTGGAATCATGACATGAGCTGAAGCCAGATGCTTAACCAACTAAGCCACCCAGGTGCCCCCTAAGGAGACATTCTTTTTATCTCATTTGAAACTGTTATTTGCTCTATTAGGAGACATTAAATCTATCTTCCAAGACTGTTCACTTTGAACACATCTTTGGAATGACAGTCCAGACCAAAGGCAGGTGCTCCTCCCACAAGGCACAGAGGCCATGAAGACCATGGAGACCAAGAGACCACAGAGAATAGTTTACTAACAAATTTGAAGAGCATTTGTATCCACATTTAACTTGGAACATTTAAACAAAATGTGTATTTACATCTTTAATATATTGCTTTCAGAGTTTTATGTGAGACTTGAATTACAAACTTAAACAGTTAGGAAAGGTTATGTAACATGCTACCCAAACTACATATGCAAGTAATAACAAAAGTTGCAAAAGTTTTAAAACTTACCAGTAATTCTGTGTATAAATGTGCCTATTGCACTACAGCTATAGAGAAGTGATTTGCTAGGGCATTTCAAATCTTAATTTTTAAATCCAATTTTAGGTAAAATGTTCCCATAGTGTGCTATAAAAACACTCCATCTTCTTTATTTGTATATAGTTTCCATACAGAGAGTATTCAGTTAATGTTACATAAATGTTTCATGTTTCACTTGTATCATATAAATAACAAAGTGGATCATGAAATTCCATGTGGATGAATAGCCATTTCTCCAAGTTACCTGAAAAATAAAAGCATAATAAAGTGATATGCTTCCGTCTAATAATGCCCAAGTTAAAAATATTGCAGACTACATCTGTTAAGGAATACAAGTTTTGCTACCATCTTTCAACAGCTATTGGAAGGTCTAAGAGCATGTTCACATTAGAGGAAGTTTTTTGTTTGGGTGTATTTGAAACCCTAATTTAGGGAAGACTGAATATCAGCTCTGATTTTCAACTTCATATTTAATTTTCTTATTTGCAATATGTTTTCCTTCCCAAACCATGAAGATGCTTTATTCCCATGTAAATATATTCCCCAATACTATTTTTGATGAAACTAGATATGCTAACTAAAATGAAGTTTGTTCCTGAAGATATTAAGTCCCAGGTTCCAAGTTGTGTTTTCCTGTGAGATGAGTAGTTTTCCATAGTTTCAAAGAAAGCTCTGTGACAAAATAAGAAAAGACACATGGTATATGCTTGAGTTGACATTGTCAGTGTGAGGCTGATCTTGCATGGAACTGACCTCTGTAGCCACAGCTAGAATCAGTTAAACCAAATGGATGTGACTATGGTGACCAGAAGAAAAAGCTATAGTCTACTCTTGTGCTGAATTTACTTCAAATTTAAATTCACTTTGTCACTAGGTCTCGAAGAAAGTCGTTAGCTGGAATCTAAAAATAGCTTCATAAAAGATGGTTATCAGAACAAAGTTTCTGTTCTCATGAAAATTAGACTGGTATAAGTGAGTAATAACCAAATACATATACTATGTGCAATATATCATTCTGGTGGTAGATGAGAATAAACATTCTGATGAATATACAGGAAATATGAGGATAGAAAATAATGCTGGTATTGGCATGGATGGTGGTGAGGTTTTGTAAATCTAGCCCTCTAAATAGACTGGTCTGTTTAATGCTAAAGGTTTGATTTACTAGTCTCTCAATCCCTAGATCTAGAACAACCACAAACAGAAAACTCCGTTATCATGTAATGCATAAAGAGGTTGGATATAATGAAACCCACTCAGTACATTTTGAAGGAGGTGTATTTATCTTCTACAAATGGAAAGTGACATTTCATTTTTAACTCAGAAAATTTATGTTTACATTTTTGCTAAGCAGAAAATGCACTACGGTACTTTCACTTGATCATATGTTAGCATGGCTGAAAAAAATATGTAAATAGAACAGGTTGATTGCATAGATTAGTACTCAATCTCTTCTTACGACTCCACTTTCATTTCATCATAAAACAGAGAAGCCTTTGAGAATCGAAAGATCTCAGCTTACTCTTGGTTACTTACTTGCCCCATTGATGAAACAGTATTACAAAGCACCTGCATATTTTCAAAATGTTTTGCTTTATAGTTTGAGAGAGACTATAAGAATGTGTGCATGTGTTATGGCCACAGATAACAAGATACAATAACGAGAAAGAGAACAATGCAATGAATTATTATTAGTGATTTCTCAGCTGAGTTTCATATAGATGATATCATACATCCTGTCACTACAGAAGAGAACATCTAGAAATCAGCCGTAGAACAATGGGTAACAGTTTGTTTATTACCTGAAGAGTTTTCAGTAGCATTTTGGGAGGATACTGTTGCCAGGGAATAATGTGGCAGCTATCATCTAGACAACCTTGGGGAAATAATGGTTTCCATTGCATATGTAAATCTCCCTAACATTGATGAACCATTTTCACACAGCTAAAAGATCGTCCCTTTTTAAAGAAATACAGGACTTTCTGTTATCAATTTTATAAGGGAAATCACTCACCTGAAATAAATAATAATTTACATTTAGTGGCTGATAAAGAAGATAAATTTCAGTTTTGCCATCTGTGTCAGAGTCAAATTAAAAAAAAAAAAAAAACACACACACACAACAATAAAAGCAAATCTCAGAAATAACACTAAAGCCAAACAATAGATGTAGAATGGCAATCTAAAAAGATAAATCATACACATACCAGTTTACACAATGCCTTCAGTCCATTACTTGAAAACCATGTCATTTATTTTTCTGGCTAATGGAAGTAGGTTAAACTATGGTTAGCCAATTCCTGTGGAGAAATGTGCATATTTGGATATGCAGAGAATGAATAAACCTAAAAAATTACTAAAATCAGTAAAAAAAAATCAATTCTTGTGGATCTTCCTCAAAGTTCACTTATCTGGCTTTATCTTACAGAACCATTTTCCATCTCTAGGACATTTAAAAATTATCCTCTGTGGTTTAATTTTAACACCATTCTGGATGCTGATATTAGTTTTGAATGATGAGCTTTTCATAGCAAATTATGCTTTAGTTTTTTAGAGGGTTTCCACCTTCATATTCTTTGGTTTATTATTAAAAATGATTAGACTCCCAAACTCTTTCTGAAATTAGATACATTTACTTTTCATATAATATATAATAAAGAGCATATGCATTATATATTTTATATTACATATTTGTGTATTAAATATCCTTGAATTAGGTTTTTCTCCTTTCACTCCCTCAACATCAGCTTTTGAGAAAGCAGTCTCCATAGAAAAAGTGTGACTAACCTGAGAACATGAGGCTGTGGGAACCCAAGCCACTGAAGAAGACATGGAATATCAGACACTGTGTGAATAGAGAGATCAGTGGACACCAAGGTTCCACCAAGAGAGTGAAGAAGCTATATTGGACATGGAAACTCCAACACTAAGCACCGCAGGTGATGGAGGTCAGTCAGAGATTAACAACCAAACAACCCCTTCCTAAATTCTGATATACGGTGAACAAAATTAAAGGTTGCTTTAGTCACTGTTTGGGGGATGGTTTATTAAGCAGTAACATATAAATGAAACATACCATGTCTGATATAATGAGCACACATGAATTCTTCTGTCACAGATTTCACTGTATTCACTTTCTGTTTTACCCAAAAGACTGAAACCACCTTCCTCCCCAGTGTCTCATCAAAATCTGAGTCCTGGGTCTGTACAAACATCCTGATGAGTCTTGAGCCTGTAACAAAAAATAAAGACAAACAAACATATTTTGGTCTCACTTAACACCCATATTGGGGATTGAATTAAGTGTTAATCTCCAAGCATTTAAATTAGAAGCCAATCTATGTGGGTGTGGTGGCCAGAAACCTGTAGATTCTTCCCTCTCCCTGGACCCAACTTTGGCTGCTCTGGGAACGCTGACATTGCTAGAGGCCTTAAGTGGCTCAGTCTTAAACCCCTTTCTGAGGAAATACTAAGTAAATTATTTACTCACTGTATTCTGTATAAAAGTGTCAAAAAGTTTGACTTAAATGTTCCAAAGGCACCTAAAATTCATCATGGTCTAAACTGGATAGATCATCTCCCTAAATCTGCTTACACTTTTCCAATTTTTGTCTTATCTACACGTTAAGTAAACTAGGACCAACTCCTTTCTCTTCTATTGCCTTGACTTGATAATTCAGTAACTCTCAAATTTGTCATCAATTTTTTCCTCATTATTTCCTCAATGCATTCTTTTTTCCTCCATTCCCACTATCACTGACTTCATTCTAAGATGCATCTCTTTATATATAGATTATTAAGTAGATTCATATCTGCTCTTCAATAGTCTATCATTTCACAGATATTTGCAGCTACATTAATAAGACAGTTTATTATGTTGTATATAGATTTACAATCCACTAATAATTCTTCCTGACATGGAGAGTTCATTAAAACAAACAACACATGCCAAAATAACATCTAAAAATATTACTATTATGTATGGTAGGACCTATATTCCTTTTCATAATCTTGTCCTGGTGTCTTTGGTTTTTTTGTTTGTCTCTTTTCTTTCCTCCTAAACACTTTTCTATTCTAGTTGTTTGCTCAAATCAAAGGGAGCAGTGATTTCTTAATTTTACAAAATTCATTCACAACTTCAGACCTTTGCATAACAACTTGCCTTGGCCTGAAACACCACATTTTGATTTTGTATGTTTTCATTAATCAGCCTCCATTTATCTTTCATTTCATCAAGAAAACTTCTCCGGTTCTCTGCATATCTTTTTAGTGACCATCCAATGTATTACCCACTGTAAATAATCACAACAAAGATGGAAGTGACTGTTTATCTGTTAGTTTAACTTCATCCAGCCAGCATGTGTGGTAAATATTCCAGAAATATTTGCTAAAGCACAGAATAATCAAATTAATTTACTGCCATCTTAATTAATCTCATGGTTAATGTTCTAATACATTACTAATTAATCTACAATACTTGGAAATCTACAATACTTGGAAAGTGCCTGCCCTGCCTTCCTTATATGTGACAATGATTCTCTTTTTTTTTTCTTTGCATCTCAAAGAATCTTTAAATCTTTAAGGGATTTGGAAACTTCTATTTTAAAAAAACACTTCTTAAGCTTGGAGAAATTGCTTGCCTAAGGCCATATAACCAGTAAAAAGCAAATTATCACATTCTGGAAAGATTTGTCTACTGAATAACGGCTATTTCTGTTTTAAAAAGTGGGTGCCTTTCTCATGTCTTGCCGCATAATAAATTGCCACAAACTTAACATCTTAGAGCAATATGTATTTATTATCTCTCGATTTCCATGACCCTCTGCTCAGGATCTCACAAGATTGTATGTATTCAAGAAGTTAGCTGAGTTTGGGTCTCATCGCTAGACTCAGGATCCTCTTGGTTGGCAGAATTCAGTTACTTGTATGTAGAACTCCTGGTGACTTGTTCTTTCAAGTACAACAGGAAATCATCCCCTTCGCTTCTGGTCTATCCTTGTTGAATGCCTCAACTGATTAGGTCACAGCTACTAGGACTGAAAACCCTTTTGATTAGTTTATACTTCACTGATTAGGGACTTTAACTCCATCTGCAAAATCCCTTTGCCAGATAAGATAACATAATCATGGGAGTGAAAGCCCATCATATTCTCAGCTTGCCTCCCCATTCAGGGATTTGTTCAACTTGCACTTTCCCAGCTCCTGCGGATGAATAAGGTGATATTCTGCCTCATGTAGCAGTTTCAGACAGAGAGGACCAGAGGACAGAAATGATAGGAAACAAGCAGTGGAATGCAAGAAGCTCTCACTTTGAGGCCTGTTGGAAAGGATTGAAATCCCAGCTCTGGCACCTATTAGGGAGAAGTCCTCAGGTTAGTCACTTATCACTTCTGAACTTAATTTTCTCTTGGGCAAAACAAAGAAAATAGCACCTACCAGGATGAGTTGTTTTTAGGAAGTAAGATCATAAACTAAGATATGTTCACAGATATCTATATTTTTTAATATATATGCACATATTTTTCTAGGACAAATAGTTTATTATTCCTTAATTCAGTGTTCATAAAAACTTTATATAACATAATTACCATGAATAACAAGTCAACTGTAAATTGTAAACTGTAGGTATTTTTTTTAAGATATCATTTATTTATTAGAAAGAAAAAGAGCATGAGCAGTGGTGGGGGCAGGGGAAGAGGGAGGGGCAGAGGGAGAGGGAGAAGCAGACTCTCAGCTGAGCAGAGAGCCAGATGCTAGGCCCCATCCCAGGACCCTGGGATCATGACCTGAGCCCAAGGCAGATGCTTAACCCACTGAGCCACCCAGGCACCCCTGTAAACTGTAAATAGTTTTTTGTTTTTTGTTTGTTTTTTTTAAAGATTTTATTTATTTGACAGAGAGACACAGCGAGAGAGGGAACACAAGCAGGGGGAGTGGGAGAGGGAGAAGCAGGCTTCCCGCTGACCAGGGAGCCTGATGCGGGGCTCGATCCCAGGACTCTGGGATCATGACCTGAGCCGAAGGCAGACGCTTAATGACTGCGCCACCCAGGTGCCCCATCTGTAAATAGTTTTTATCCAAGTATTTAAAACCCTAGCTTATATTTTTCCTAATATTAATTTTGCAATGGTAACCTTTATTTCTTAGTTTTCCTATTATCATGAAATGAGAAAAGATCAGTGTACCATAGCAACGGATCTGTAAGGGGTGAAATTTTTTCAATAATTCTCATCTTCTCAAAGCATATGGAAAAGATTCTGAAAGAAGCTAATAGGAGATATAATTCTTTGTTTAGGTATGTTTTGTTTGTTTATTTAAACACGCCATTGTAATTTTTCAGAAGGTCTGGGCACAACATGTTATTAACAAGAATAGTAGTTTTTGCAAATAGCTTTTTGCAAACAAGGAAAAAATAAATGGTTTCAACCAACTTCCATATAGGTCCAGAACAAAAGCTACTAGACAAGTATCATGGGCCAGTTTTAAGGAATTTTCTTGAAACAAGAATAAGAATTACTATATATACATATTTTCCCCCACAAAGCATTCTGTAGGTAGTTCTGGGTGTTACGAACGTGCAAAAAGTTTTAAAGTTAAATCATAATTTAAATCTTTTCTCAAAATTTGTTACTCCTTCCTTATATAACTCTTCTGTTTTTGTAAATTACTTTGTCTCTGGTAAACATCATAGAGATGTATTTACCTATCAAAGATATCTACCATTTTAATGGGCAAAATACATACATTTAAATTTATTGTTATTGCTTATATATTTTTTTATAATTTCTCCATGCTTTATTTTGTTTGTTTATAATGGTTAATATTTGCTAATTCTCTTTTTTTAAATGAGTTTTTCCCATTCTGATAAATGTTTTCTGACTTTTTTCTGATTCTTGCAAGTTAGAAGTTATATTACACTCCTGCTTTTAAAAAAAATGCTACTGTATATTTTAATATTTATTATTTTGATAATTTGGTTTGCAATGTCTCCCATGGTGAGTGAGGAGGGCAGGCAGGGTGCATTTAAAATCACCTGTTGTATTTTTTTTCTGCAAATTATTAAATACTACTTGTTATTTAATACTTCAAGAAAAATATTGAACATATAGAATATGAAACCTTGTAATAACAATGATGACACCAGAGTTACTTTTTTCCCTGGATGACATATTTTAAATTAAAGCAGCCCTAGATTTTACAGATGACATAGATGAAGAGTGTGATTCAATTTCTTATCACTTCAATGCCTTTAATAATGGCCTACAAATATTGATGTTTTTCCAATGAGTTGAACAAATGTTAACAGTTACTTTTAGAGTTGGAAATTCATTGGAATTTAACATGAATTGTCATTTCCGCTTGTAATGCTGTTTTCATTTCTAGTAGCTTATGCAGTTATTTTTGTCAGCTCTAAGAGTTTTAAAGTTTTTTTTCTGATTTGGTGGTAAAAAAAAAAAGTTTATTTACACCTTCCAAATAAATCACTAAAGTTATTGAAACTTGGATTATGTGGAAGGATTTCTAGGAAAGTGTAACTATGTAGAAATCCAATCATTTATTTTATTAATTGTTAATATAGTTCAATATAATTCATATCAACAGGATAAAGGTGAGTATTTGGGAACATGAATTATTAGTAATAAAGGGTTGGAAAATGGAAAGAAGTATTTTCTTCAACTTTCTGCAAGTATTTCAATCCCCATTCTCTAATTCCAGTAACTTCTAATTTCGGGACTTAATTGGGTTAAAATATTGAAAATCAAATACTTTATAGTTATCTTTAAGAAAAATCCCCTAGGCATGTGTGTTCTGTAATCTAAAACTTGGAAGATAAGTTTAAAATATTTCAAATTCTATGGGGCTCCTGGATGGATCCCTCAGTTGAGTGTCAGATTCTTGGTTTCAGCTCCGGTCATGATCTCGGAGTCGTGGGATCAAGACACGCATCTGGCTCCATGGTCAGAGGGGAGTCTGCTGGAGATTCTCTCTCTCTCTCAACCTCTCTGCCCCTCCCTCTGCTCTCTCTCTCTTTCTCTTATATCTTAAATCTTAAAAAAAAATAATAATTTTAGAAATAAGTATTTCAATTTCTACATTTTACTATTCTTGCCATACTTCGGAATCAAAAATGTACAGCCTTTACCTTTTTAGACAGCCAGTATTTGAATCTGAAACCATTCTCACATATTTCGCTGACAGCTCCAGTACCTCATGTGAAATAATTTGTTGCTGCAGATTGTTTATATTTAACACTTACAATATGAACCATTTATTATTTTGCCTCTTGAACCTTGTAATCTGCCTATGCTACTCCCTATGGTAATGGAAATGCAACATGTTGTACTTATTCTGACTGATCTCTTAGTGAATTTAAAGACAAAAGAATCCATATTGTTAATTTTTTTTAACTTTTGTCCCTGTTCTTGTCTGACTTAGATATTCTCTGTGTCAATGAATTATGTTGATGAAGAATGTCATTAAGGAACATTATGTCTTTATAATCTAGAATAACATAATAATAGTATTATATTTGTTATTAATCTTTATTTGCTTTTTTTCTTAGATACACTCACCTTTCTCTGCCCTGCTCTGTGGGGAAGGGTATTTTGACTTTTTCCAAAGAGCATCAGCCCACACCTTTGGCTATTGGCTTACTCTTAAGGTTCAGTCAAGGGGAGTGGCAGATCAGAGACTGCAGGTGAGAACTACCAGAATATTTTCCACTCATTTCTCTCTTGCTCCTGCAGACTGATGGGTGATATAAAATGCTTTTCATTCTCGGTAGGTTCTGGAAATTTCAATATCCTCACTGGTCACCTTGACGCTGCCCAGGCCTCTGTGAACAGACCTTTCATTAAATGTTATTCAAATTTCTACCCAGGTGGACCTTCTAGTCCTTGCCAGAAAATGATTTAATAGATTTAGTAGAGCCCTCTGTTACTCCTTCCATCTCCTGTTATCGGGAATAAAATGAGACTGTCACAGGTGGTAGCACAGGTGGTCCCATTTACCTTAATCTCAGCTACACTTAAGAACGCTCTTCAAATTTTTATTTCTAAAAATGTCTATATAAGACTTTTTTTTACTTTTTAAAAATATGGGAAAAAACAGGGGCGCCTGGGTGGCTCAGTTGGTTAGGCGACTGCCTTCGGCTCAGGTCATGATCCTGGAGTCCCGGGATCGAGTCCCGCATCGGGCTCCCTGCTCGGCAGGGAGTCTGCTTCTCCCTCTGACGCCCCCCCCCCCCATGCTCTCTCTCTCATTCTCTCTCTCAAATAAATAAATAAAATCTTTAAAAAATATATATGGTAAAAAACACATAACATGAAACTTATCATCTTAACCATTTTTAACTGTACAGCTCAGTAGTATTAACTAGTATATTTACACTGTGGTTCAACAATACCTATTCTTCTGAAACTGTTCCAAACAATAGAAATGGAAGGAAAACTTCCAAACTCTTTCTATGAGGCCAGCACTACCTTGATCCCAAAACCTGACAAAGACCCCACCAAAAAGGAGAACTACAGACCAATACCCCTGATGAACATGGATGCCAAAATCCTCACCAAGGATCCAACAGTACATTAAAAGGATTATTCACCATGACCAAGTGGGATTTATTCCTGGGCTGCAAGGGTGCTTCAGCACCCACAAATCAATCAACATGATACCCCACATTAATAAAAGAAAGGACAAGAATCACGTGATCCTCTCAATTGATGCAGAAAAAGCATTTGACAGAATACAGCATCCTTTCTTGATTAAAACTCTCCACAGTGTAGGGATAGAGGGGACAAACCTCAATATCATAAAAGCCGTCTACGAAAAGCCCACAGTGAATATCATTCCCAATGGGGGGAAACAGAGCTTTTCTCCTAAGGTCAGGAACACGACAGGGACGCCTACTCTCACCACTGTTCTTCAACATAGTACTAGAAGTCCTAGCCTCAGCAATCAGACATAAAAAGGAAATAAAAGGCATTCAAAAGTCAAACTCTCATTCTTTGCAGATGACATGATACTTTATGTGGAAAAACCCAAAGACTCCACCCCAGAATTGCTAAGCACATCGTTTTTTTCAGTTGTCAAAGGATAACATTTGTAAGCACAAAAATTTTAGAAGAGTTGTATGTATATTATGCCAGTTATTTAAAATGTTTTAGAAACATGCTATATTATGCCAAATTAGAATTAGTAAGAAAACTACTGCCTCTAACATATATCCACATAGCTGAATGCTTATTCCAAAAACACCAATTTTTACTAAAAAAAACCCAAGCTTATATTGAGATAAGTTGCTTCGATATTATCACGAATTATATGGACAATCCTTCAAGATGTGTTTTATTAATGCTCCCAAGTAAGATAAATTTCAAAGAAACTGAGAATTAACATGACCTTGCCCAGAGAATGTTCTGAAAATAAAGAAATATTTTTATTACTTATTTTTATAACATACATATTTGAATATATAATATTCTAGCTGATTAATTAGTTTATAGTGGTAGTTTGGTACTTCTAACTGGAAACAGGCAAAGATTTGATGGCCTCGGTCATTTTTCTTTTTTTTTAACAACAGAAAAATGGTAGTTCTCCATAAGGCCTATAATAACTGAAACTATATATATATGAAAGATATCAAAAATTCAGATCAAGAAAGATTTTTTGTTTCCTTGCAAAGTAAGAAATAATTAGGATATATTGTATATTTACTTTCAGTTGAACTGTGGTAAATACCTTGGCTATGGAATTTTTAGCCAGATGACAGTTTTTCACACTTTTCAGTAAGCAAATGACATTTAGAGAGACACCCAGACATAATTGATCTTTTAACCGTGTCTTTTATTTCTATTTAGCATTAAGAAAAAAAGTCCTTTCATATTATTTACTTGAAAAATCTTTTATGAAATGATAAAACTGAGCAAATCAGCCAGTGCGTATGAAACTGTCTCCTTGACCCTTTCCCCTGCAATGTAGCTATTATAACCAGACAGTCCAAGCAAAGCAGACACGTGGGATTTTCCTTAAGTCTTAAAATCTTTCATTTCCAACCTGCAGACATGTTTATTATCTCTTCAAACACAAACTCTTCCAAGCATTCACACAGAAAAACACTCATGCAAACATCACCACCCATAAAATTGACTCAAACCGACCTACCAAAGCCAGACAAAGCAAAGCAATTGCTAAAACCAGTTTGTCTTCGATATTCTCTCTGCCATGACCTGATGTATCTTTTGACCACCCTATTTCACCCTTTGACCTCTAACGTCTCCAACATTGTTGAGCATAAGTACAGCCTACATGAATCTGAACCCATTCATGAATGTAGTATGCCCAGAAAAAAAACGTATCTACTAAGGGCTGCTATTTTTTTTTTCCCCAACTAAAACATAAATATAGAGATGCCTGGGTAGCTCAGTCAGTTAAGCGTCTGCCTTTGGCTCAGGTCAAGATCCCAGGGTCCTGGGATTGAGTCCCAAATCGGGGTCCTTGCTCAGCGGAGAGTCTGCTTCTCCCTCTGCCTGCCACTCCCCCTCCTGTGCTCTCTCTCTTCCTCTGACAAATAAATAAATAAAATCTATAAAAAAAAAGACATAAATATAAAAAGATAGAAAGTCATTCATGAGTTTTAAACATTTTTATCCATAACAATAGTATCCATGCCACTGAACTGAATGTATCCTCGAAATCCTTTATGCAGGCATCATTTATAATTTGCCTAGACAAGCAGCCCCAACTGACTGCCTCCTCCATCAAGACACATGCCTCTCATTTACATCAAAGGTATTCTATCTCTACACATGGACACATGGATAAGAATTCCTTCTTTTCCTGTTAATGAAATTCTCACTATAATGACAATAAATTTCAGATAGGTCACTGAATAAACACAGATAAACGACTTATAATTAGTATTCATTTTGGAATTAGACTGAAAAAAAATGAAACAAGTGAGAGGAATAGATAATTGCTTCATTTAGTAGAAATAGTCACATTTTAGTACCCTGGTGAGAGCACACAAATACAACCTTTCTCAGTAGTCTCAGGAAATACACTGTCCTACACAATGTATTTCCCTCAGAGGAATATTAAATTTAAAAAAAAGCATGATTAACAGGATTAGAATATTTACTTTGTAAATCACTGAAATTAGAATAATCTGTAGAACATGTTGCTATGAAGAATGTAGTCATACCATCAGGCACCATTTCCAAATTTTAATTATTGTCCCTTTAATTTCAGCACACCAGCTAAAAGGCATTTAATATTGGTCAGCACCATTGTACGAGGACCCAAGTAAAGAGTATTGTTTTTGTAGGATTTTCATGCAAATATGGGTCACCTTCTTTAATGTGGTCCATGCTGTATAGTTTTCAGTGGAAGAGAATTTCCAAGTTCGAAAGCAACATGAGCCTGCTAAGTCTTCCGCAATTTCTGAACCTTTCACAGGTTCTGAAATATAGTTGCACTCAATTAAGAGAAGCTTTAAAATTAATATTAAAAATGAAAATTAATTAAAATTAAAGTGAACTAAGGGGCACCTGGGTGGCTCAGTCTGTTAAGCTTCTGCCTTCGGCTAAGGTCATGATCTCAGGGTCCTGGGATCGAGCCCTGCATCGGGCTCCCTGCTCAGCGGGGAGTCTGCTTCTCTCCCTCTGCTCCTCCCCCTGTTGGTGCTCTCTCTTTTTCTCTTTCTCTTAAATAAGTAAATAATTAATCTTTTAGAAATAAAAATTAGGGCACCTGGGTGGCTCAGATGGTTAAGCATCTGCCTTTTGCTCAGGTCATGATTCCAGGGTCCTGGGATCGAGTCCCGCACCGGGCTCCCTGCTCAGCGGGGAGCCTGCTTCTCCCTCTGCCTCTCTTTCTCTCTGTCTCTTGTGAATAAATAAAATCTAAAAAAAAAAAAAAAAGAAATAAAAATTAAATTAAAATGAATTAATATTTATATTTTTATTCCTCTGGAAAGTAGTATTAATAATTATTTATGGGGGCACCCAGGTGGCTCAGTCCGCTAAGCTCAGGTCATGATCTCAAGGTTGTGAGATGGAGCCCTGCCTTGGTCTCCGTGCTCAGCACAGAGTCCACTTGAGACTCTCCTTCTCCCTTTGCCCCTCCCCCTGCTCAATCTCAAATAAATAAATAATAAATAAATAAATAAATAAATAAATAAATAAATAAATAAATAAAATCTTTAAAAATAATAATAATTGGGGACACCTGGGTGTTTCAGTTGGTTAAGTATCTGCCCTCTGCTCAGGTCATAATCCCAGGGTCCTGGGATCTTGTCCCACATCAAGCTCACTGCTCACTGGGGAGTCTGCTTCTCCCTCTGCCTGTCACTCCCCTGCTTATGCTCTCTCTCTCTCTCTCTGGCTAATAAATAAATCTTTAAAAAAATTGTTTATATAAGTTTGATTCTTGTGATAGAATGATAGTAATCCCTCAGTATTCTATATAGCCCCTCTTTCTAAATTTAGAGAAACCTGAAGTTTCACCAAGAATAAACATTACAATTCCCAACCTCTGTTGAAGCTAAACATTCCTAAGTGTACCAGTTTTGTTTTTTGTTTTTTTTTTTAAGATTTTATTTATTTGTCAGAGAGAGGGTAAACACAAGCGGGGGGGAAAAGCAGAAGCAGGCTCCCCGCTGAGCAAGAAGCCCGATGTGGGACTCGATCCGAGGACCCTGGGATCATGACCTGAGCCAAAGGCAGACACTTAACCAACTGAGCCACCCCGGCATCCCAAGTGTCCCAATTCTATCCAATATACATAAGTCGCTTCATATGGCAGCTTCCAGGAATCCTAAGAGACAACTACTATATGTATCTTATACTTCTTTTTTTGCAGATACTTGGAATGTGTACTTCGCTGCAGTCTCCTCCTGAATTGTATTACCAAGATCATGTAGAAAAAGAAGAAACTTGGGAATGTTTTGTCCCTCAGGACTTTATAGAGCAGAGCTGCCAGAACAGTCCTAGAGATCCTCTATTTCTCTACATGAGAGACAATTTTAAAAGAAAAAAAAAAAAATCCTCTGTTACTTTGATGTTTGCTTCTCTCTTTTTTTTATTTTATTATGCTATGTTAATCACCATACATTACAACATTAGTTTTTGATAAAGTGTTCCATGATTCATTGTTTGCTTCTAATGAGCAGACCTGATTCCAAATGATGTCGTTATTTAAATGTTTCTGGTCTAGCTTGAACATTTTAAAAATGCGCTTATTCCTTCATATGGCCATTTTGAAAATCAAGGAGGATAATGCATGAATAAGTATGTTGTAAATGTGAAATTCACTAGAAGAATATCAGGATTTCTATAATGGCATATAACCTTATCTAGATTCCTTTTCCAACTCTGAGAGTGCATCCATTGGCTGGAGAGGGAAGCTGATAGAACCAACCTGTATTTATTAGTGAAGAGATCTGTGTGTAACATTGTACAGGAAGCAATCAGAATGCAATTACAGGACACCAGCTATGCTGTTAGGAATGCAGAACAGGTACTTGACTTTCCTAATGGAGGGATTATATAATAATTAAGCTTGTGGAAGAAGTTAGTTACCAGCAGTATCCCTTGTATACAAGAACTTCTCTTAAACATATTGATACAAATATATGTTAATTTCACAACTACATCAGGGTGGTGAACTTTGCTTAAAAATATCATTCACCTGTGGATATTTGTGTCACAAAAAAACAGCTTCAATTACACACAGGGTGTCTCTTTGCTTTCTTAGTATACTGAACATACCACAAGTATATCGTATAGTCGAATACTGTATCCCTGGTATACTGAACATATCACATATCTAAGCTCTTTCTCACAAGAATTCCTTTTCTCATGGCCTGGAGTCCCAAGAAGTAACATGAGGTTGGTTACTGACTGGATGAAGATGAACAAATGAACATTAGGTCCAGAAAATCACAAGGTGGTCTGGATTAAACCGGGACATCTAAGAGCAATGATGGTAATTAGTTCAGCTAATTAAATTAACTTCCTTTTTAATTAGGAAGGAAAATGAATTGCCTGTTCAAAATAAGTGAATGAGGTAGTAAACTTGTCCCCAGAGAAACAGTGATGCTAAGTGGGAGAGAAAGAAACAATGGGGAGTTCTGAAAGTCGGTTAATAAGATCCTGTATGACTTACCATTCTCAAAACAAATCCTGTTATCTTTATATAGATTATTTTTTCCCCTAGAATATTTACTTTTCGCTAAAACTAAAGGAAACACACAGAGAAGCTACCATATATAAGGGGTGCATAATAGAATGGTTATTGTCAATAAATATGGAACTTGCTTACTATGACATCAAGATAGGATATGACAAAAAAAAGATAGCATATGAAAATATGACAAATTCTCATCCACATCTTTGAATGAAAAGCTAACTGTAGTTTCTACTGATGACAGTATAATTATCAGGTGTTTATTGTTTGGGTCCAGAAAATCAGCCTATTGAGAGTAAGAATGGGAAGATTTTACCACTACTTCTCATAAACACTAAAAAAACAAAGAATAAAAATATGTTTCATGACTACTTTTCCAAGCAGAAGGCGATTTTTAGTGAAATAAGGAAACTCTGCAGAACAGCTTGCTTGCCTAAGAACACCTAGGGACATTTAGAGCCACTATGTGACAAACCAGTGTTCTTTTTTGTCTCCTCATCTAGTAACATAAGAATAATACCCAATATCCAGTCATCTGGATCCCACAACCTTGCTAGGACATCCCAATGCTGATAACACTGCAGATGGTTCATGCATCTGCTGCAGAAGCTCCACCTACTTAGTCAATTACTCGGTTTCCTGTTAAGTGCTCCTGATTGGCTGTCAACTTCTGAAGGGAATTCTGCATTTCTATGTTTAATCAGTAATGTGTTTCTAAGCTTAAGGGTAACCTGGAGATCTTGTGGGAGGCCTCCTGGGAGACCTGCCAGTCACACCAATGCTTGTTCTCCATCTTAAATGCCTCTACAAAGTCCACTAGCATCTCAGCTGTATCTTCTAAGGCAGCAGGTCATGCCATGTTCTGCCAAAATGGCTGCCCCCTGAGCTTCCTCAACTCTTCTGTGCTCAGGGGACCCCTCTCTTCCCAGGGTCTGCTTTGCGAGGACAAGCACCCCATCTCCTGCCTCAGCCTGGAACTTGTCAATTGCAAGTATTTTTGCAAGCCATCTACCACAATCAGATTAGAAAACACCAAAAATTAACTATACCAGAAAAAAATTATAGAATAATCTGAATGATCAAGATTTAAGACAATGTGCTGGGCCACACTGAGAAGTGATTGAGATCACTGAGTCTTGTAAGGCACAAGCTCTTACATGTCAATCTTGCCACTGTGTCCCCCTGGGTGCGGAATGTAAGTGATGACCCTTTTGAGGGAATAAACCCTTGCTCTCCCTTTCTCCATAATCCCTTTGCCGATGTAGTCTGTCTCAAACTTTCTGCTTATTCTACAAACCAAACTGCAGATTACTGACTTTCATAAGAAAATTTACAATTGAGGTTTGGAAGACTTCCATAACAAATAATAAATTTATACTTTGATTCATATTGGATTGCCCCTTTTCTCATAGAACCAGCTCTAAAAATTCATGAAGCAGTGAAGGAAAATGATTTGTAGGAATCCCTGTTTTCTTGGCTTTATTGGTGTCAAATAGCACTAAAAATCTACCATGGTTTGTAATCTATTGTGTAGTCTTGTGAGTAGAGTCAGAGGGACTGTATGATTGTTGGAATTCTTCCCTGTTTTAACCTCCTCACAGAACTTAAATTTCTAGTGCAACACACTTCTTGTGAACTTCAGAAAGAACAATTCTGCTAGTCAAGAAACCCTGACCTCAAACTTTTTTTTTTTTTTTAACTTTACAGAGATGGAAATAGAATAGTAAAACTGAAAAGAATTTGAGGGGATTTTGGTCCTTTAGATGGCTGGTAACTGGAAAAAGCCTCCATGTTTATTTACCTTGACTTGAACAAGATTTTGCTCCCTGATCTGACTTTCATTTGGGTCTGAGGAAACAATAAGCTCTGCAGATAAAGTCAGGTCAGAGAAAGGAGAAAAAGTGATGTGATGTTAATGCATATTTGGAATTAACGTGCAGTCGTGAAGGTTAATTAATATTCAGGGAATTAAAAGCTGAGGGAAGGCAAGATGTTGTCAAGCAGCATTTTGCAAAAAGCATGCGACATCCACGGAGTCTCAAAAGAGAGCATCCTGGGCATTCCATCAGCAACAGAATACAGCTAAAGAAAGCTTCATTGTTTTCCTAAACACACGTTTAGTAAAAAGCCTATAATTTAAGTCAGAGTTTCTCAAACTTGGTGTCTTTGGCATTTTGGGTCAAATTATTTTTGTGTAGGGGCTGTTGTGTGCATTTTGAGATGTTTAGACGTCACTGGCTTCTACCTGCTAGATATCAATATCACCCTTCCCTATCCCCCTGTGATAACTGGAATCAAAAACTGACTTTAGACATTACCAAATGTCCCTCTGGGGACTAAATCTCCTCTGGATGAAAAGCAGTGGTAAAAATTATATATATATACATATATATATATAATTTTAAATATATATATATATATATATATTTTCCTAATTGGGCAATACAGAGTAACATTAAGCCTTAGCTCTTTTTTTTAATTCTTTTTTTTAAAGATTTTGTTTATTTATTTGATAGAGATTGCGAGAGCAGGAACACAAGCAGGGGATGTGGAAAAGGGAGAAGCAGGCTCCCCAGTGATCAGGGAGCCTGACGTGCAGCTCGATCCCAGGACCCTGGGATCATGACCTGAGCCAAGGCAGCCACTTAACCAACTGAACCACCCAGGTGCCCCAAGACTTAGGTTTCTGAAAGTATGGAGAAAACAAGTCAGCAGCACAAATGACCAGGCCTTTTTATTTTTATAACCTTTTGTGAAAGTTTAATGTATATACAGAAAGGTATACATGTTTTCAATGTACAGTTAGATAAATTTTAACACATTGAACACATCTGGAAAACTTGCACCAAGATCAAGAAATAGAACAGAACACACAAGGAATTCCCCTTGCACCCCCTTGCACACACTACCTTAAAATACTAACCCCTGTCCTGACTTCTAATTGCTTTTGTCTACCTTGGTACTTTTGTGAATGAAATCACATGATCAGTAGTCTTTGTTGTCTGGGTTTTTCTCCCTCAGTAGTATTTTTATGTGATTTATCCACATTGCTCCAAAAGTTGCAGATTATTTTAATTAATGTTTGTATCATATTCTGTAAATATAACTCAACTTTTTATCTATTCCCTGTAAATAAGCATTTGAGTAGTTTCATTTTCTTGGACTATTGTGAATAAATCTGCTGTGGATACTTTTGTACTGTGTGTGTGTGTGTGTGTGTGTGTGTGTGTGTGAAAATATGTTTTTTGGTTGTTGTTTTTTTTCCTGTACAGTACATGCCCAAGGGTAGAATTTCTGGGGGTCATGAGGATGGGGATAAGAGGCAGAAACTTGTTTTTCCTTATCTATATCCAATATACCCAATACCATATTTTTAAAACACTATCCTTTTCCAATTGTAATAGGCTGCTCTCTTGGTTATAAATTGGTTAACCATGCATACATTGTTCTATTTATGATCTTTCATTCTGTTCCATTACTCAGTTTGATATTTAATATTTTAGTCCTTCTGCTTTGTTTTTTTTTTCAAACTGCCTTGACTATTTTTTGCCTTTTGAATTACCATCAGAGTTTTAAAATCAGCTTGTCAAGTTGTAAAAGCGAAGTCATTTAACTTTGGCCTTTCTTTTTCTCTAATTTAAATGTTTATGGCTATATTTTTTTTTCTATAAGCACTCCTTTAGCTTTATCTTATAAATTTTTATATAAATATCTCAACTATCATTCACTTAGAAAATATTTTCTAATTTCCATTTTAATTTCCTTAGCCCATGGTTTATTAAAAATGTGTATTTTTGAATATGGGCATTGTGCCAGCAATGTTATAAAATTAAATTATAGATTCTAACATTTGTTTTTCGATTAATTGGAATTGTACATAGTACAGAATCACATAATTTGCCATAATGACAGTTTTGAACTCCCTTTTCCAATTCTTATGATTTATTTTTTCCTCTTTTTAATGGCTAAACCCCCCATGAGGAAGCATGAGGGTTTGATCACATCCATCCTATCAGACATGAGGCAGGGTTAGAACCCTTGGCAGCCTTTGTAAAAATCCAGTTACCTCTAGCTTGCTCTGTTCTCCCCAGAATGTCACCCTCCTACGACTTTTCACTTTTAGGACAAAGTTATCCTTCACCTAGGCCATGAAGGGAGATCCAACTCTCTGCTTTATCATCCCCAAGCCATTACCCACTCCCCATTACATGCTCCTCAAAATTCAAATGTCTGACAAGGGACACAGCCATGACCTTGTAGTAACCACCAGTCCCAGCAGGTCTTTGTTTTCTAAGCACCTGCTGATTGCAGGAGATTTCATGCTGCCCTTTTGAAGCCTGGGCCACTCTTGAGCCTCCTCTGTGCTCTGCCCTTTTATCAGTCAGAAAGCGTTCCTTCCCTGCTCCTATCTAGCCAACTGCCTACACTATCAGTATGTGGATAAGGTTTCCTTGAATGTCTGAAACAAAAAAATAACACATAAAAATTAAAAAATAAAAACTCTCTCAAGTCTTTGCAGGGTGGTGCTGTGTTAAGACACATTTTCAATGCTTAGCCAGGCTATTTAAAAATCTGCTTCAGCCTTTATTTCCTGCTCGTACTCAGCATAAGGATCAGCCACAGATGAAAAGTTTAGGGTCTTTTCTTTTTTTTTTTTTTTTTTAAAGATTTTATTTATTTGAGAGCGAGAGAGAGAGAGAATGAGAACACGAGAGGGGGTAAGGTCAGAGGGAGAAGCAGACTCCCTGCTGAGCAGGGAGCCCGATGCGGGACTCGATCCCGGGACTCCAGGATCATGACCTGAGCCGAAGGCAGTCGCTTAACCAACTGAGCCACCCAGGCACCCTTTTTTTTTTTTTTTTTTTTTGAGCGTGCACCATTCCCTGTGTTACATATGGCTTTCTAAGTTCCTAATATAGAGGGGTGTTTTACAATGCCCTAATTCTCCACAGACTCTCTCTTCATAGCTTCTCCTCCTAGACTTCCAGCGTATTTATTGTTTGCCTCAATTGTAATCTTTGCCCCAGGTGCTGGTGGATTATTCTTTTGCTTTTCGCTGTTTTTGAAGACTGCCCTGTGCACGGAAAGCTACTTTTCTACCCTGAGAGACTTCCACGTCAGCTAACACAAATGCAAGCTTCTTGCTTCAATCCTTCAGTGAAGGCAGCCCCCAAACTGGTGAACACAGACAGGTTCAGTTCTTAGAGAGCAAGGTCCGCTCTGCTCCCTCTGGAACCAGAGACCATGGTCTCACACAGAAAAAGCAGGCTTCTGTCTTTGATACATCCACTGCCAACCTGAGAGCAAGATAGGAATAAAGGTAAATAAACACGGTGCAAAGCTTTCCTGAGATTTTTAAGCTACTGATTTCCCGATTCAGTGCTTGCTTTGTTGCTGTAAACCTTTAACTACTTTCTAAAGTTTTGACATTTTTAATCTGATAGTTTTTGTTCATTTTTGGGGTGGGGGGAGACATGGAAGTGAGGAGTGGAGGGACAAGCTCTTAGAGCTACCAACTCTGCCATTTATCACTAGTGTTATTAAAACCACTCTCACCTGTCATCCACCCTCACCCCAGTTAAAAGCTTTTGTCTGGGAGAGCTCCCCTTAACTTCTTTTGGAACACTACCCGTAGCTGAATACACACAAACATATATACATACACATACATGTATATAGAAATCATGTATATGACTGGTAACAGCCAAGAGAAATGGAATGTGCTATATTACCAACTATGTTTTGAAATTTTCCCTAATTAGATGCTATTCTTAGTTGTTCTATTTATTTTATTATTTGGAACTTTAGAAACTGGGACATGAGAAGACTTAATTTATAGCATCTTCCACAATTCCACCCAACTGTATTTAGTCTCTGAGCTCCTGAAGGAGCTTTGAGTATCGAAGCTGTAGTAGTCAAAGAAGAAAACCAGAGCCACTCCTTCCTTCCTTCATAGAAAAACAACTGCGTTAAACTGCTGAGTCCAGGAAGAATACAAAACCGAACATGCAAAATTTTGTATTTCACTTTATTTGGGATTTTGCCAAAAATGAAAGAAAACTTCACATTGACTTAGATATCTCTATGAGAACTTTTTTTTTTTTTTAAGATTTCATTTATTTATTTGACAGAGAGAGACACAGCGAAAGAGGGAACACAAGCAAGGGGAGTGGGAGAGGGAGAAGCAGGCTTCCCGCTGAGCAGGGAGCCCGATGTGGGGCTCGATCCAGGACCCTGGGATCATGACCCGAGCTGAAGACAGACCTTAACAACTGAGCCACCAGGCGCCCCTCTCTATGAGAACTTTAACAGTGAGAGGGAATTTATATTTAAACTGAAATAAAGCTCAATGTATTATCCAGGCTTTGCTATCATGTAGAGATCTCTGCTATCTTCTTTCTTTCTTTTTTTTTTTTTTAAGATTTTATTTATTTATTCATGAGAGACAGAGAGAGAGAGAGAGGCAGAGGGAGAAGCAGGCTCCCAAGGAGCAGGGAGCCCGATGCGGGACTCGATCCCAGGACCCTGGGATCATGACCTGTCTGCTATCTTCTTTCTTAATGTAAGTCTCTACTCTGAATGGTTATTTGTTCAATGAGCCACAGCACAATCTAAGGAAGGAAGTAGAAGTAAACTCTTCATGATATCAAAATACACCAAATTTTGTCTGTGCATTTCTAATTTAGTGGTATCTACACAGAAACTCTTATATAAGCCAACTTTTTGGGAAGAAATCATGCAAAAATATCTATAATTAGTTTAGTAACTTCATTGCATGGCATACAAATGCCAACCTAAAATTTTATCAAAAGTAATGAATTATCATTACAAGTTCAGTGTTCAAAAGGTAGCAGTTATTTTTTAGACTTTAATATTGGAGTGTGGAAAAATAAATTGCTTCAGGTCTCTCAGCTTCTAGATTGCTCTTGTGGTCACTATAAGGCAAATATACAAAAACAAGAAGACATTCACTTTTACCTTAGTTTGGTAGAGGTGAAAACATTTGTCTAGGTTTGTCCATACAGAGCCACAAATTCACAAGCTTTACTTTCTTTCTAACGATAATAAAACTAAAGACTTAAGTCGTCTTCAACTTTTGGGCTTAGAGATCATGCCCTTGAAGCAAGCCCATAATCTGAAGCTGTGCACAATCTAGTAAAAATGCCTTCAGAAGATTTTTCAGAAGCAGATTTAAGATTGTTACAACCACACTGTAGAGATTTTTAAATATGGCCTTAAAGTCCTTTGACATTCTTCATTTTCAGAGAGGCGTGTATGTCTTTCCCATGAATCTAGGTCTCTAGGACGGGTTGGCTAATGTTTGATAAAAATCGCTATTGAAGCTGTCTGAGCTGGTTTTATGTTTTTGTTGTTCTTTTCTGGGGGAAGGAAGAGGACACTTATGTTTGGGAGAATATTTTAATTTCAGATTAAATTTTCTTTCCTTGATGTAAGTCTATTCAGATTTTCTATTTTTTTCTTGAACTCGTTTTGGTAATTTCTCTATTTCTCAGACTTTGGGTCAGTGGGACTCAGTATTTGGTTGCAAGCCAATAAAAGCCTGGTTGCTGCTGTATTAGAACTCCACTCAGGGGTAGACCTGAAAGGTAAAGGAGACAAGAAATTCTCCCAAATAAGCAAAACTTTGGTCATTCACCTTATGTGGAGAGAAGCACACTGGTGAAAGAATACATACAGAATCATGAACAAATAGCAAGTTTGTCAGGAGCCTGCTCCTCCTTACTATCCCCTGATCCCACACACACACACACACACACACACACACACAAAGGTTCAGGGACAAGGATGTCTGGGAACATATATGTCAATATAACTATAGGAATGGATATACTATATGATCTTTATAGTATGTGCATGATAATAGCCAGCAAAAGGCATGCACCACTGACAGTGCTGGAGTTATGACTGCATAAATGAAGTAGCTAAGGCAACAGAGGTGGAGGCTAAGAAAAGACCCAATGACATAATCTCCAACTAATTAAGGCAGACCTAGCTCCTGTTACAAGCACAAAAACCCAATAATTAACCTCTGATATGACGTCATCTATGAAGAGACCACCTGGCCTCTAGGCAAGTTAATTACAATGGAGTCCTTCTACCCCAGAAGAGGAAGCAAGTCTTGACTAGAGTCAGAAGTTACTCCAGGGACAGCTCCTGCCTGCAGAGCTGCAATCAGCACTATTCCTCCAGGACTTATAAAGGGATATGGGATTGCCTCAGAACCCACTTTAGAGCAGTGCAGTGTGTCAGTATTTGGTTTGCATGGAATCAACTGATCCTATCACATACACACACACATTCACACCCATGTACATATCACCCAGGAGCTGCTGACCAAACAGAGCAGCATATAAAACAGCTTATGGAAGGTTCAACTAATGTGCAAATCTAAAGAATAACTTTCTAGAGTCAGAGCACTATCCTCCAGGAGGTGATTATTCCCTAAATCAACAACCCTTCTATGGTACTGTGATCCCCAAAAGTTCAGTATATGGATCTAAGAACTGAGGGTTAACAGCAGAATTGAAACTTATTTTTACTTCCAATGACCAGTTATGGGATTTTTGTTTATTTCTCTTTTTTAATGATAGAGATCTGAGTTTCCTGAAGAAGAAGGCTTTTACCAGGATATGTACCAAGAGTCCCTTTAAACTTTAAGCCAAAATCAAGCAAAAGTGAGGGGTGCCTGGGTGGCTCAGTTGTTAAATGTCTGCCTTCGGCTCACTCCCAGGTCCTGGGATCGAGCCCCACATTGGGCTCCCCGCTCTGAGAGAAGCCTGCTTCTCCCTCTCCCATTTCCCCTGCTTGTGTTGCCTCTTTCACTGTGTCTCTCTGTCAAATAAATAAATAAAATTAAAAAAATAAAAAAATATAAAAATATAAATAAAATCAATCAAAGGTGTCATCATCTCTGCAAGAGTCCTTGGTCTTGATCATGAGGAGGAGGTTTGAATATTATTATGCAGTGATGGAAAACAACCTGCTAGAAAGCCATGCGATGCTCTGTGGTGCCCCTTGGTATTTTCTTGCCCAATGTTGATGTCAAATGCACAAGAACTTCTGGGTCAAAATATCAGGTAAGTCCCTAAGACAGTGGAGATGCTTGTCAAAAGTGAAGAGAATGTAGAATTAGTTAAAAAGAAAAAGAAAAAAAAAAAGAGGAGACAATTGATTTCAGATGCATCTACAAGACCAGCTGCAGAGATGGGCCTAAACTTATTCCACTAAACTTCCTGTTGCAATTTAGCCCAGGAAATGTGGCCAACGCAAATCCTAGAGGTAGAGTTTTTACAATTTAGTATATAAAGTATATGGAAGTGAAGAGAGCAAAAGATGGACTGTAATGGTGATGCTGTTGTGCTATCAAAATCTACCTGTCAGCTCTGAAGATCTCATTCACCTAAATACCGAGTGTTTGGTGGATATCTTTCTACTGAGTCCCACACTTGGAAACTCTCCTTCGCCAAAGAAAGCTGTCTTACCCAAGGAAACACTCCTTTCCTAGGACACCTAGCATCAAATGATGTGATAGTGTAAATGCCTGATCTCTACCTCAAAGGATGAATATTCCGAAGGGCCAACCCAGCAGAGCTACCCATGGGATTGGCCAACACTTCCATTTGAGACGACATTGCAGTCAAATCCTCCCTTTGCTCAGTCCGTGTTCCTTCCTGCCTCTATAGTTAGTCCTTACAACACCCCTCAACAAAATTTTTACATACAAACTTCAATCTCCAGGTCTGTTTCCTTTAAAATTCTATATAATATATGGACAAAGTGAGATTTCATCTAGAAAACAAAACTTGACCAAAATATCACCCTGTTCTAACCAATTACACAGGCTGTAACAATTGAGCATTTTCCCTTATAGTGTACCAGATAAGGCATGAATGTATTTAAAGTAACAAATGTAGGCATCATAATATGATAGATGCCATGGTTAATTACTCCAAAGTAAGAGGTGCAATTGACATGTGATCTGTTACCTTTATTCTACCTCATCATGCAACTCAGTGATGATGTTGGTCATAGGACTCTTACATAAGAGTAAGCAGAATGTGGTTCATTTTCATTCCTACTACTGAAAAAAAATGGAAAAGTCATATGTGGTGGTTTCTGACTTATGGCAAAGTGGCACACACATTTCTGTGGGGAATTTAAAGGGGAAAATTATGAAAATACTTTAAGAAACAGAAATACTCTTGGAAGTATGAGTTACAGAATATATTTTAAAATAGAACCAAAAAATACACATTTCTTTTTTCAACTTATTAAATAGCAACTCGATGTCTTAGTAAGTACACTAGGCTTCTCCAGTTATCTAACCCTTTTAAATGTCCCATTGCCTGGACAAAAAAAAAGGTAAAAAAGAAAGAAAGAAAGAAATTAGAGCATTTAGTTCAGGTTTTCTTAAAACAATTCTCCCAGCAAGTTTTTAGGGGATTATCGTAGTCAAAAGATATTATTCAAACATTCTTGTAAATCTGATAAAATTAGAGATTATTCTATCCCCCTCCTATTCTTATTTAATAACTAAATATAAAAGCCCCCCCCCCCCCATATTTTTGCTAACTGTGGCTCAAAGCTCTTGTTTTCCATAATGGAAAGTTTTCAGATTGTGCTTTCTTAAAAAAATACACAATATTGACATGATCCTTACTGAATTTATGAATATTGGAACTCAAATCATTCATTTGGTGATTAGTAATAAATAGATTCTACGGATTTGATAGAGGAAATGCAACCCAGGTTATCCTGGCAGAAAAAAAATAACAACAACAACAAAAAAAATCTTGAGATAATTAGGATTGGATTATGGGGGCTTGAGATAATTAGAGTGGAACTGGCAGTGAGAAGATGATGCCTGAACTTCAAGCCTCTTGGCTCTGGAGCACAGACCGGACTCTCCCAGCTGCTGGTGAGAATCCAGAAGGTCAGCATCAGCCAGCTGTATCTTTAACCAGCAGTGTTGAATGGTACTCCATTTCCCCAAGCACAAAGGACAAGAGGTTAAGAAGTCTTATCTTTTCAACTGAAATGCATGTGGAAATTTCCCCAGTAGACTCTCTCTTCCACTAGATGTTCAACCTTAGGGCAGGCAGATGGTGATTCTGTTAAATAGCTTGCATTAGGGAATCCATTCTTTTGAGAAAAATCACAAACAAATCTTAGAGACGTACAGCATGGTCTAGGTTATCACTATTTTAAATGATGCATAACTTAAACATGTTTTATGTGAAAACATTTTTAAAAATAAAACCATAAATTATGCAGTCTTGTTGAAAATAGTTTGGAGGCATTGTTTCTGAGGATTATGGTAATTGAATGAAAACAACTAAGCAGATTGCATTGAAATAGATTTTTTTTTTTTTCTGACAGGTATCTTGAGATAGTCAGAGAAAAACCCTAGTCCATTATTTAATAATTATTAAAATATTTAATACATTGCTAAAGTAGTAACAGAAGATTCTTAACACCTATGAAATAGTGAAAGAAGTAGGCTTGGTCAGAGGGAGTTGTTGGACTGCAAAGCAGTGAGGTATTTGCAGCCAAGGCCATGGATGATCATGGGGACTCCAGAGTATGAATCGTCCTTCAGAATTATCCTGCCTTGAGGCATATGCTGAGTCTCTATAACTTCTCATCCTTCAGTCACTGGATGTGGGCAGTTGCCTAGAAATGAACAAGAAGTTGGGCAAGGGAATTTCCTGGAGAGGACTTAATCTGAGAACTGTCAGTTCGTAGGAGTCCCAACATGCCATTTCAATAATTTACCTTTATACAAACCCAGAATCTACCTTACCACCTCCAAAACAATTTGGAGTGCAAAATGAAGGATGAAGGACCCTTTACTTTTTTATTTTTTTTTTATTTATTTTTTTTATTTTTTATTTTTTTTTTAAGATTTTTATTTATTTGAGACAGAGAGAATGAGAGAGACAGAGAGCACATGAGAGGGAGGAGGGTCAGAGGGAGAAGCAGACTCCCTGCCCAGCAGGGAGCCCGATGCGGGACTCGATCCCGGGACTCCAGGATCATGACCTGAGCCGAAGGCAGTCGCTTAACCAACTGAGCCACCCAGGCGCCCCGACCCTTTACTTTTTTAGACATGCATCATTAAAAGTTTAAGACAACCCTCAGACTATATAGTACACATATTTTAAAATTTAAAATGAACTCTTTGATCTATTTTTTTAAGTTTTTTATGAGAGTTTATTCAATGTAATGGGTAAGAACAAAATGATTGCCCATTTTCTTCAATACCAACAGTCTACTTTCTGTTATATTAGTAGAATATATTATTTTAGGTGCCCATTTGTTTGTAATCTACAGATATAATGACTTTCGGACTAACATCTCTAGGGTTACTGGAGTATAAAGATAATTTAGAGTGGTGTGTAGGTAATTAGATAAGAACATTTTTTGAGCAACTTAAGTGTATAGGTAATAAATTCATGATGCAATTTTTAATAATAACAAAAAGATATATATTCAGCAGATATTTTTTGGTTAAAATTGACAAGAAGGTAAAAGAAAGGAGAAGCAAAAAAAAAAAAAGTACATTTGAAATTTCTGGCTTGGGTGCCTAGATATGTTGTGATTTTCTAACTGGTAAATATTGGGGTTAAACAAAAGTGTTCAGGCATTTGAGGTGGAAGAATTTAGCAAGATCTCTCAAATATAAGTGGAAGACTACGTAGCAAGATGATATCAGTATTAGAAATAAATCTTGAGAGGGGCACCTGGGTGGCTCAGTCGGTTAAGTGGCTGCATTTAGCCCAGGCCATGATCCTGAGGTCCTGGGATCGAGCCTTGCGTTTAGCCCCAAGTCTGGCTCCTTGCTCATCAGGCAGCCTGCTTCTCCCTCTGCCCCTCCCCACTGCTTGTGCTCTCTTGCTCTCTCTCTCTCTCTCTCAAATAAATAAAATCTTGTGCTCTCTATTTTCTGTTATACATTATACCAATTTGTTGAAGTAGAGTTCTGAACCTGGATTCAAATTCCAGTTTCAAAAGCACCAACTATGTACACTTGAAGTTAGTATTTGGTATCGTCATGGTATGCCAGTTTGCTTCTATTCATTGAGGATAGTGGCATGTGATGCAAAAGATTGTAGATCCCAATAAATGAATCAGTGTGTCTGAGATCACTTGGTCTAGTATCCAACGCTTGGGGCATGCAATAATTAGTAGTGGAATCTGATTCTTTTTTTTAAGATTGTATTTATTTATTTGAGAGAGAGAATGAGAGAGAGAGAGAAAGAGCCCAATCCAGGATCATGACCTGCGCCGAAGGCAGTCGCTTAACCAACTGAGCCACCCAGGCATCCCATGGAATATGATTCTTGCCAAAGATAAAGGTGTTGATGCAGTCATTTCTGATTCCTCCCCAGCACTCGTCAGACTTTGTTATTCAAATTTAAGTTCAGAGATTTTTTTTGAAAACTTTTTTGTTTTTTCAACATGTTTGACAAACATTAATTCTCTTTTAAAAATTCACATAAAAGAAATTACCATAAAAATACAAAAATCTTTAGGCAATATCCACTTAATAATTTCTTACATATTTTAAAATATAATTTATTCAAAATTTATGGAGACTAAAATGACAACTAAACATGTTTGGATTCTGGCTGAGGAGAAATAATTGTATATGACTTTTTTGACAAATTGTTGAACTTTGAATATGGAGTACAGACCAGTTAATAGCATTTCATATTATATTTCCTCAGTTTAATAACTATAATGTAGATGTGTAAGACAATAACCTTGTTCTTAGGCTGAGCATGCTAAAATACTTAGGGGTAGGGGGACATGATATCTCCAACTTAATCTCAAATGTTTCAAGAAAAAATGTGGCACACAAACATACACACATGTAAGTGGACAAATAGAGAAACATAAAGAAACAGAAAAAGAGAAATAGGATGATAAAGCAAGTGACAAAATTAGTGTATTTAGGTAAAAGGTCTCTAGGAGATTCTTGTACTACTTTTGCAACTTTTCTGTGAAGTTGGAGTCAAATTAAAATACTATAAAACAATGAGGTATTTTTATGAAAAAATGTAATAGTGTGCATTATATATATAATTACTAATACATAGTGAGGATTGATATAAAATTTTCTAAAGATTTTATTTATTTATTTGTCAGAGAGAGAGAGCACAAGCAGGAAGGGTGGCAGACAGAGGGAGAAGCAGGCTCCCCACTGAGCAGGGTGCCTGGTGCAGGACTTGATCCCAGGACCCTGGGATCATAACCTGAGCTGAAGGCAGACGCTTAACCAACTGAGCCACCCAGGCATCCCCATTCCAAGATTCTTGATAAACTGTCTATAAAACTTCAATATTTCACGACCATATGTGTTCTGTTTCAGGCATTGACTTGGAGGTGGTTAACTAGAGCCAATTCAGTTAGTCATAGGATAGAATACTAGCTTCCTGTCTAGTTCTTTGAACTCTGTGGGACTTTCCAATTTTGTAAAAGTATCAAAGTACTTTAATATCATAAATTAAAATATCGGTATATAATTATGACAGTTTGCCTTAAAATTAAACAATTTGAGTATCCTACCAGGCCATTACTCTCCTTTAATGCATAATTTTGATATCATATAAAAATAAAACACAAATGTGTTCTAAGATTTTAAAGACCATTAAAATCCTCATTCTTTAGAACAAGAGGAATTAATTTAGCAGCACCCTTTCCTTCCTCCTTAAAAGAGTGGAATTTTGTTATCGCTCTTCATTTTAAATGATAGGCACTTTAGTAGGATACAATACCACTTTGAGAAATCTACTGTCCTATTACTTGGCACGTTTGGGTTGCATAAATGCTAACTTTAATGATGCAGTATTTCCTTTGTACAATTATCTTTTATGCTGAGTGAACTGGTCATTAATTTCACTGTAAAGACATAATTTGTACATGTTAATGTATTTTTCAACTAATCTATTTGTGTGAGCATAACAGCTGGTAGCTCCTGAAAGAAGACAAGATAGTAAAAACGCTACCTGCGTTCCATAATTTCTTTGATTTCTCTTCCTTATCACATAAAATCCAGCTTTAAATTTTATTTCTTTGTTATGCCAGTATCATAGTTATTTTGTGTATCAATACCTCCATGGAGTATGAGGGTTACATTGGTGCAGCAATTACACCAGATTGCACAATAGTTTGTCAATGCTCTATTACTTTTGCATGCAAATAGCTAAAATGAAGAGCCTGAAACTCAGTCACTTTAGTCATACATCTCCAATTTAATTTACTTTTTTTTTAAGTCTACTCATCTACATTTTTACTACAAATATTTCCCATTTTCTTTTATTTCTCTATCTCAGTCTCAATTGAATATTCTTGAACCCACTGGTTCATGACTATATGAAAAAAAAAATACAATTTTCTTCCAACAACTCAAAAAGGTCAAAAAGACTTTAGAGATTTTTGCAAATTCCACAAATACATTTAAATAAAACCTTTAATATATGTTGTAGCAAAAATGAAAAAATAGCAGATGTGTGACTAATATATAATAAAAACAAGTTAACTAAATGTAATATCTTCCCAAGAAAGTGTATTTTGGATAAAAGTCATTGAATTCCAAGATTCAAGAAATTTGCTGTAAGAATACTATCCACTTTTCTCAAATGTACTTCCTTTATTAGCAAAGCAAAGTAGAGAGAACATATTTACTTAACACCGTGAGGAAACAATTGCTTCTTAAAGGTTCAATATTTATTTAGATGCCTTTCAATATGTTGAAACACATATAACCAAACTAGTCCACATCAAATTGAGGAAAAATGAGCATATCTATATTGTCATCAGGGAGATGCTTACTGGTGAATTCAAGGATACACATTTATCAGCAGTTTAATCATGCTGAGTACTTAGGTTTCTTAACTCATTGGATCATATGAAATTGCATTGCCAAAGAGCACTCCTGAGCACAAAGTTGTAATACTAAGGAAACAGTGATTCTTCTTCAAGGTTCAAGAAAAAAAAATCATTTGTTTTAATTGGTAGGTAAGAAATTATTTGTTATTTATTTTAAGTAAAGCCTTTGGTAATGTAAAAGTATTTATGAGAAGTAGAAAGGAGTATTGAACCTAGAAATGACATTTAATCATCTTTCCCTTTGTTGCTTTTGGCTTCTGGCCTATGGTGACCACCTGGTAAAATAATAAGTAGGATACTTATTCTTTGTCAGACTTTGTTTTTATGGTTCTCTATTTCATAGAACATTCTTGCATTGAAGACAGGACTGAGTTGAAATCATCTTGATCAAAAATGTATGTGGCATATGAAAAAACAGTAAATATTTGATGTGAATTTTTTCATTTATTGAATGAGAAATAACTCCTGACTAATTGGCTCACTGTCAATTAGGGGATATAAACATATGCAATAGTTTACATTTAAATATTTATAAAACATTTATGAAAAGAGTGTAAAAATTTCCTCATCATAGATTATGTCTCACTTTCAAGAGCAGGTTGTAGTCAGTAGAAAAAAATGCATGATATAATATGTAAATTTAGCACTTATTTTCATGTTAAATGAATAGATGATATTCCAAGGGGTGTTTTTGCTCAATAAATAATTCATTTATTAAATAAAATTATTCAGCACTTAATAAGTACTAGCTAATATGATAGATACATGGAAGAAATGGTGATGCTCTATGCCTGATTGAATTTATTTGTTCACAAAAGGTTGGTGTCATAGTACATTTAAAATGCTAGATTAACATAATCATTATAACAATAATAATAGTGGGGCACCTGGGTGGCTCAGTCGTTAAGCGTCTGCCTTCGGCTCAGGTCATGATCCCAGGGTCCTGGGATCGAGCCCCGCATCGGGCTACCTGCTCCACGGGAAGCCTGCTTCTCCCTCTCCCACTCCCCGTGCTTGTGTTCCCTCTCTCGCTGTGTCTCTCTCTGTCAAATAAATAAAATCTTTAAGAAAAAAAAAAGCAATAATAATAGTAATAATAACAACAATACCATGAGGCTAAGATTTTCAAGTTTCTGCAAAGATGATGAATTATTCGGGCTGCAGATCTCCCACAAATAAGATCAACTCTTAAACATGAAGCATCCAGGATTCTGGGCAACAACCAGAAAAACAGTGAAAAAACATTGCAGGAATTTGTGTACTTTGTTGGCCAAGGAAGGGGTTGATTTAACCTGGAGCAGAAGCCAGCCAGAAGAATTCTTGGAGGACAACTTAGAATAAAAAATCCATCTCCCTGGGAAAATCAACACTTGCCCCTGGTTGCATAAATCAACAAATTTAGTGAAACTTGTATTCAGATAGGTAATTTGGAAATCTTGATCTGTTCAAGAGTTCCTGAAAACAGTTGGTTGACTGACTTGTCACAGACATTAGTCCTGATGCATGTTCCCCTTTCCAACACCAAAAAGAGTAGTTCAATTTTACTGCCCAAACCTGCCTCTCCTGGGGAAAGGAAGGAGATGCTCTGACCTCAAGGAGTATTTCCTGGAGTTTTAGCAAACAAAAATGAGAAATGTATTTTTATTCCTCATGAAGTCCTGTACAAAACAGGTGATTAGATTAAAATAAAACATTTAGGGTGGGCCTTAATTCAATCCGACTGGTGTCCTAATTAGAAGATAGAAATTGGAAACACAGAGACTCCAAGGTTGCACACACAGAGAAAGGGGCATGGATGGACACTTAGGGAAGGTGGCCATCTGCAAGCCAAGGAGAGAGGTCTCTGAAAAAACAAAACTTGGGGGCATTTTGATCTGGGACTTCTAACCTCCTGAACTGTGAGAAATCTATTTCCGTTGTTTAAGCCACCCAATCTGTGGTATTTGTTACAGCAGCTCTAGCAAACTGATACAGGTTGGAAAAACAATTTTAAGCACTTAACAGAAGATGAACAAAAGAATCAATAGAGTTAAAAAGCAAACGAGTAAATATTGTTTTAAATGAATAGACACAGAAAGACCAATAACTAGGTCTTTAAAAAAATCAAGATGTAAAGAAAATAATAGTGAAGAGCAAATATTTGAAGACATAACATGATAAATTTCCCAGAAATAAACAGAGACCCATAGAATATCAAGCAAGCAAAAGAAGGAAACGTCCTCACCAAGAAACATTTTAGTTAAATTTAGGACTATCAAAGACTTTGAGAAAATTCTAAAAGGTCTCAAGAGAAATTTTGATCACTTAGAAGCAAAAATAACATCATTATATGTATCAGTAAAAACTAAAATAAAAGACTGAAAACAGTAGAATATACATACATATACATGATTATATATATACATATATTATATATATATATAGAGAGAGATTATATATATATATTAAACATTCCATGCACTGAGAAGAAAAATAAGATTGGAAACTATATCTAGCATATATTATGATGACTTATAAATTTCAGTAATTAAAATCTTTTTGGGGTGCCTGGCTGGTTCAGTATGTGGAGCATGAAACTCCTGATCTTCGGGTTGTGAGCTAGAACCCCATATTGGGTGTAGAGACTACTGAAAAATAAAATCTTAAAAAAATAAAATAAAAAAAATAAAATAAAATATTTTTTCAGTGGTATAATAGAGACTGCAGATGAGGGAGCTAACATATATCAGATCTTGATTGACATGAAGCAGGTCTGTGGAAAACAGATGGACCTTTCCACTAATGATGCTAGAAAAATTGGTTATCCACTTTCAAAAAATAAAAATGAATTTTTAAAATTCATTCCTCCTCACATATACAAATTAAAGACAAAATGTCAATGTCAACATTAAAACTTTTAAATTATAGGAGAATATCTTTATAACCTAGTTTTAAATAAATGTTTTGTAAAGGAAACATACCAAAATGACAAATAATAATATTTTTGATCACATTAACATTTTATAAAAGCATTCCTTGAAAAGACAAGCCCCAGAGTGTAAATTGGTGTATGTATATTGGAATTGATTTTGACTTGTTTATTCAAGTTGAATATATATATATATATATATATATATATATATATATAATTTTGAATCACATAAAATTTTAAATGTTATAAGTTAATAAATGGCCAAAATTGTCAGTTCCCCAAGTTTCAACATACATGTTTTATGTGTGAGATTTTTCCTAGTAGGTACTTGCCATAGAGGAATCCTTGTATATATGAAACCACTGGGACCCATGTACAAAAATGTTCTTAATAGTACCATTTATAAATAAAAAACTAGGAACAACTCAGTGGTGTATCAAAAACAAAATGGAAAAATGCATTGTGGTGTTTTTATTCAATACAAGACATCCATCAAAAAAATGAACTATAATTTCATATAATGAACGGATTGCAAAAACCTGATAGTAAAAGAAAAAAAATTCCACAGGAGAATATATACATATGACTCCAATGGGGAAGACAAAATTAGAGAAAATAGACAATTCTAAACAACACATTTTACAGCCTTGTAAAATGTGATGAGAATATAAAGATATGCAAGACAATTGTTAACATGATAGTGGTTTTCTGTAGTTTAGAGACCATAGCTAGGGATGTAAATTGGGAAAAATTTTCAAAAGACTTAACTGGTTCTATTTTAAGCTGACTGTTGAAAAATAATGCACTCTCTTTTGTGTATGTGTATATCATATGTTCTTTAAATTTTTTTTAAAAAAGTAAAAATGATTAACAAGCATGGTTTGTTTTTTCAAGACAAAATAGTACTTTTGGTGGTCATGGATTTTATAATGTAATAAAAAAAAGAGGACCATGTGACAAGAACATTGAGAAAGTATTGAATCACACAAGACCTCTGGACAAAAATGCAGAATTCACAGAAGTTAGATTTTATTGTAATCATAGAGGGGAGCAATAAACCAATTCAGTTTTGTTTTGTTTTTTTAATCACTCTGGCTGCTGTAAGGAGGGTTTTTTTGTTTTGTTTTTTTGTTTTTTTGTTTTTTCCCCAGAGTAAATAGTGGAGAAGGAAAAACCAATTTGGAAACTCTTATTATAATCCATATGACAGATGTTGGCTTAGACTCATGTGGTTGTCACAAAGCTGGAGAGAAATAGACAGCTCTGAGATATATGTAGGAGTTATAATTTACAGGACTTTATGATGAATTAGATCCTACCTGTTTAAGTAGAGTTTAGTGTTAAATGATATTTCTATGTCTTCAGATTGAGTCACTGGAGGAAGGATAATTTATTAATGTAGAGAACATAATAGGAAGAATTGAATTGTATATGGGACTACATCAAGAGTTTCGTTTTGGACATGTTATGTTTGGGCATATTATGCTGTCTTTTGTTACTGGCATGCTATCTTCTGTGAACCAACTGAATGGAAAAGTTAAGTAATCAGTTTAAAATATGCAACTCGATAACAAATGAGAAGTATAGCCTATAAACAGTGAGTTACTAACAAGGACGGGTGTGTGAAATCTTGAGAATTGATTAGATCACCCAGAGAGATGATATACAAAGAAGGAGGCAAGGTCCGAGGCACTAATATTATTAGGTAGTGAAGGAATTATAAACAAAGAGAATGAGATGGAATGACTTAAAAGATAAAAGGAAAAAAAAAATAGAAGATAATATCAGAGAAGCCAGGAGAAAAGTATTTAAAAGAATAATCTTCTGTGACAAATGCTACAGTAAAATTGAGAAAGATGACTAATAACTACGTACTTGCAAATTAAGGTCAGAGTTGCGGTATAAGGAGAATTTCAGTTGAGTGATGCAGTCAACATGGAGAGTACTAAAGAATGAAAGATGCTTGAGGGACAGATGATGGCATGCACAGTTATCCCCTAGAAGAAATTTGGGTCTTGAAATCCAGGTGGAATATGACAGCTACTTATCCACATAGACAATGGAAAATGAGGTTTTCCTTTCATTTCTGACTAATGTTTCTCATGAACCCTAATGTTGCTGGAGAATATGGAGCCAAGAAAATTTAAAATTGACAGAAGTTTCCTCTGGTTTAGTCCTATTGTGTATCTTCTTTTGAATAAATGTCCCTCAAATATCCTCTCCCTCTTCTTGTTTCTCTCCAAGACAGCAAGTGAAAATTAGGGCTTGTATTGGGGTGTGGGCAGTGGTGATGGCTCCATGTCTTTCAGGAACTGGAAAAAGGAGCCTTGGATCCATATGTGAACATCCTTTTTCTATCCTCTGGGTCCACCTTGATGATGTCACATGACAACCTAGATTTTGGACAGGCTGTTGGCATTTCCATCTGAAGTCCTCACCTGGGAACTCACAACTATCCTCTGATCAATGAAGTATGAGATGGGTGTCAGCTGTGGATAACAGGATTGGGCCAAAAAAATAAAATAAAATAAAATTTGTGGGTGCTGGATAATTAATAAAATAATTATGGAAATCAGAAGTTAATTTTTTTCTTACCCTTGATCCATGCTTTGGAAAGTCAAACAAAACTCAAGGTCTATCCATATAAATCCATCCTGTGGTCAGTTTCTCTGTCAACAGTGGTAGTGCTATAGCACATTTTCTCAAGTGGTAAATCATGATAACTGAGCCTCACTGCACACAAATGTAATGTGTTTATCTTTTATGTATTCATTTATTCATCAATGCATCTACTAAAATATTTTGGATTACTTACATTGCTGGGCTCCATACTAACAGCTGATGATTGAGAAATCAATGACAATATCCCACTCCTAAAGAATGTAACTAGAGGGGAAAAAAAAGACACTACATGATTACAAATTGAATTAGGAAGACATTTTTTATTTTATACTTGGCTATAAGGTATCAAGCAAATAGATTAAACAAAAAAAAATGATCTAGAAATAACTAACAGTATATATCACTATGTATTACTCTGCTACCTGATAATTCAATAGCTAGGAAAGTGGAGCCTTTCGTATTGGTGTGTATTTAACTTATATCTTCATTTATTCTCCATTTGGGAAGCTTAGTAGTATCTAGTTAATAACAGAAAAGTCACTAATAACCCCACTAATAGACAGAGATCCATATATACACTCATACATATTGCTTCTCAAATCTTCTCATCTGTTGAAAACTCACTTGGAAAAGAAGATTTCATAGTCCCAATTCTAAGAAGCTTCTGCTTCTTTAGCTAAATAAATGATGGGAGAAAAGCACTTGAGGAGGATGAAGAACCAACTCTAATATTTTAGAATATCTAATCCCATCCTATTAAACAAAATCCATCAATCCTTTATTAGTTTCCTAGAGCAGCCATAACTAAGGGCCACAACCTGGGGGGCTTAAAACAACAGGAAGTTATTATTTCATGGTTTTGGAGGCAAGAAGTATAATATTAAGCTATCAGCAGGATCAAGATCCTGAAATCTGTAGGGGAGGATTCTTTCATGCCACTTCCTAGTTGATGGTGGTTCCCAGGCAATTTTTGGTATTCATGGCTAGTAGCTGCACGTACTTTTATCTAAGTGTCTGTTGGCACATGACATTTTACATATGTGTCTCTGTCTCCACATGGAGTTTTCCTCCTCCTTTAAGGACACCAGTCATATTGCTTTAGGGCCCATCTTAACTTGATAACATCTGCAAAGACCCTGTATCCAAGTAAGGTAATATTTTGAGGTACTGGAAGTTTACATATATATATATGTATGTGTGTGTATATATATGTATATATATACATATATACACACATATATGTAAATATATACATACATAACAGGCATATATATATAAAAGGTATATGATATATATAATCTAAATGAATAATATATGTTTAATATATTATTATATAAAATATATGGGGGGAGGAGCAAGATGGCAGAAGAGTAGGAGACCTAAATTTCATCTGGTCCTAGGAATTCAGCTAGATAGGGATCAAACCATTCTGAACACCTACAAACTCAACAGGAGATCAAAGAAAAGAATAGCAACAACTCTCTGAACAGAAAACTTTCTGGAAGGTAGGATGTGTAGAGAAGTGAATCCAAGTCGATATTTGGGAGGATAGATGGTGGCGGGAGGGAGCCTCCGTCTGCTGCTACTGGCAAGTGATAGAGCCACGGAGCACAAAATCGGAACTTTTAGAAGTCGGCTCTGCTGAGGGACGTCGCTCCAGTGGCTAAGCGGGAGGTGGAACCCTCACTGGGACAGTGTGGTCTCAGGACCCTCAGGGTCACAGGAAGACCAGGGGCACCTGAGTGCGGAAGAGCTCCCAGGTATCAGAGCGGGGAAGCCAGCTGCAGAGATGGAGCCAAGGCACAGGCTCTCAGCTTGGGGTTGCCATAAACCATGATCCACGGCACAGTCGGGCCACTGCTCTTCCAGCAGGGACCCAACAAGCGGCAGATCTGGGGAGACTCCCCTTCCTCCCCCCGAGAGGAGCAGTGCAGGAGCACACCGCAGGGATCTGCTCGGTTTGGAGACTCCACACGGGTTGTATGCCAGAGATAGAAACGCTTAGTCACAGGCCGGGTGAGCACAGAGTGCGGCCGGAGACTGGGGAGATGGCAGTGACTGACTGCTTTTCTCTGGGGGTGCACTGAGGAGTAGGGCCCCGAGTTCTAGGCTCTTCCAGGGTGGAGATTGGGAGGCTGCCATTTTCACTCTCATCCTCCAAAACTATATGGAAAGCTTGCCGGGAACAAAAGCTCCCGAGAGCAAACGCGAGCAGATTACTTAGCCTGGACCAGCAAGGGCGGGGCAATTCTGCCTCCGGCAAAGACATTTGGGAACCATGGCAACAGGCCCCTCCCCCAGAAGATCAGCAAGGACAGCCCGCCAAGACCAAGTTAACCGATCAATGAGAACGGCAGAACTCCAGCACTAGGGGAATACTGCACATAGAATTCATGGCTTTTTTCCCATGATTTTTTAGTCTTTCAGAGTTATTTTTTTTAATTTTCTTTTTCTTTTTTTTTTGAACTTTTATTTTCTCTTTTTCAAACAACATCTTATCAATCCCTTTTTTAAATAAAAAATCTTTTTTATTTTTCATTTTTAGAGTCATATTCTATCCCTTCATAGTAGTTAACCTTATTTTTGATATATATATATATATATATATATATATATATATATATATATATATATATATATATAAGTTGTTCTCTCTTTAAAATTTTGGGATACGGTTTCTTCTAACAGACCAAAATATACCCTAAATCTCTAGCATATGGCTTTGTTCTAGTCTCCTGCTTGATCACATTCTCTCCTCTTTTTTTTTTTTTAAATCCCCTTCTTTCTTTTTTCAACCAACTTCTTATCAATTCCTTTTATAAAATCTTTTATAATTTTCATCTTTACAGTCATATTCCATCCCTTCATTGTATTTAGCTTTATTTTTGTACATATATAAGCTTTTCTTTCTTTAAAATTTTGAGAAGCACTTTCTTCTAACAGACCAAAATATGCCCCAAATCTAGTGTGTGGCACTGATCTATTCACCAGCCTGATCATATTTGATCATATTCTGTTTTTTTTTTGTTTGGTTGGTTATTTATCTTTCTCTTTTCCTTTTTTTTTTTTCGTTTTCTCTTTCTTTCCCTTTCTTTTCCCCCAGTTTCAGGTCTCTTCTGATTTGTTTAGTGTATATTTTGAGGGGGTCATTGTTACCCTGTTAGCATTTTGTTCTCTCATTCATCTATTGTCCTCTGGATAAAATGACAAGATGGAAAAAATCACCTCAAAAAAAAAGAACAAGAGGCAATATCGACTGCCACAGACCTAATCAATATGGACATTAGTAAAATGTCTGAACTAGAGTTCAGAATGATGATTTTAAAGATAATAGCTGGGCTTGAAAAAAGCATGGAATAGGGGCGCCTGGGTGGCTCAGTTGGTTAAGCGACTGCCTTCGGCTCAGGTCATGATCCTGGAGTCCCTGGATCAAGTCCCGCATCGGGCTCCCTGCTTGGCAGGGAGTCTGCTTCTCCCTCTCCCACTCCCCCCTCTTGTGCTCTCTCTCTCTCTCACTCTCTCTCTCAAATAAATAAATAAATAAATAATCTTAAAAAAAAAAAAAAGAAACTTAAAAAAAAAAAAAGGGCGCCTGGGTGGCTCAGTTGGTTAAGCTACTGCCTTTGGCTCGGGTCATGATCCTGGAGTCCCGGGATCGAGTCCCGCATCGGGCTCCCTGCTCGGCGGGGAGTCTGCTTCTCCCTCTGACCCTCCTCCCTCTCATGCTCTCTGTCTCTCATTCTCTCTGTCTCAAATAAATAAAAAAAATCTTTAAAAAAAAAAAAGAAAAAAGCATGGAATATATTAAAGAAACACTTTCTGGAGAAAAAAAAGAACTAAAATCTAACCAAGTCAAAATCAAAAAGGTTATTAACGATGTGAATCAAAAATGGAGGCTCTAAGTGCTAGGATAAATGAGGCAAAAGAGAGAATTAGTGATATAGAAGACCAAATGATGGAGAATAAAGAAGCTGAGAAAAAGAGAGATAAACAACTACTGGATCATAAGGGCAGAATTCAAGAGATAAGTAAGATGAAACAATATTAGAATAATTAGGATCCCAGAAGAAGAAGAAAGAGAGAGGGGGGCAGAAGGTATATTGGAGCAAACTATAACAGAGAATTTCCCTAATTTGGAGAAGGAAACAGGCATCAAAATCCAGGAGGCACAGAGAACCACCCTCAAAATCAATAAAAATAGGTCAACACCCTGACATCTAATAGTAAAACTTATGAGTCTCAGAGACAAAGAGAAAATCCTGAAAGCAGCTTGGGAGTTGAGATCTGTAACCTACAATGGTAGAAACATTAGATTGGCAACAGACTTAGCTACAGAGACCTGGCAGCCCAGAAAGGACTGGCATGATATATTCAGAGCACTAAATGGGAAAAATATGCAGCCAAGTATACTATATCTAGCTAGGCTGTCACTGAAAATAGAAGGAGAGATAAAAAGTTCCAGGACAAACAAAGACTAAAGGAACTGGCAAACATGAAACCAGCCCTACAAGAAATATTGAAAGGGGTCCTCTAAGCAAAGAGAGAGCCTAAAAGTAACATAGACCAGAAAGAAACACAGACAATACACAGTAACAGTCACCTTACAGGCAATACAATGGCACTAAACTCATATCTTTCAATAGTTACCCTGAATGTAAATGGGCTAAATGCCCCAATCAAAAGACACAGGTATCAGATTGGATAAAAAAAAAAAAAACAAGATCCATCGATATGCTGTCTGCAAGAGACTCATTTTAGACCCAAAGACACCCCCAGATTGAAAGTGAGGGGGTGGAAAATCATTTACCATGCTAATGGACACACAAAGAAAGCTGGGATGGCAATCCTTATATCAGACAAATTAGATTTTAAACCAAAGACTATAATAAGAGATGAGGAAGGACACTATATCATACTTAAAGGGTCTATCCAGCAAGAAGATCTAACAATTATAAATATCTATGTCCCTAACATGGGAACAGCCAATTATATAAGGCAATTAATAACAAAAGCAAAGACACACATCGACAGCAATACAATAATAGTGGGGGACTTTAACACCGCCCTCACTGAAATGGACAGATCATCTAAGCAAAAGATCAAAAAGGAAATAAAGACTTTAAATGACACACGGGACCAAATGGACTTCACATATATATTCAGAACATTCCATCCCAAAGCAACAGAATACAGATTCTTCTCTAGTGCCCATGGAACATTCTCCAGTATAGATCACATCTTGGGTCACAAATCAGATCTCAAACAGTACCAAAAGACTGGGATCATTTCCTGCATATTTTCAGACCACAATGATTTGAACTAGAACTCAGTTACAAGAGGAAAGTCGGAAAGATCTCAAATACATGGAGGCTAAAGAACATCCTACTAAAGAATGAATGTGTCAACCAGGAAATTAAAGAAGAATTAAAAAAATTCATGGAAACAAATGAAAATGAAAACACAACTGTTCAAAGTCTTTGGGATGCAGCAAAGGTGGACCTAAGAGGAAAGTATATAGCAATACAAGCCTTTCTCAAGAAACGAGAAAGGTCTCAAATACACAACCTAGCCCTACACCTGAAGGAGCTGGAGAAAGAACAGCAACTAAAGCCTAAACCCAGCAGGAGAAGAGAAATAATAAAGATCAGAGCAGAAATCAATGAAATAGAAACCAAAAGAACAGTAGAACAGAGCAATGAAACTAGGAGCTGGTTCTTTGAAAGAATTAACAAGATTGATAAACCCCTGGCCAGACTTATCAAAAAGAAAAGAGAAACAACCCAAATGAATAAAATCATGAATGAAAGAGGAGAGATCACAACCAACACCAAAGAAATACAAACAATTCTAAGAACATATTATGAGCAACTATATGCCAGCAAACTAGACAATCTAGAAGGAATGGATGCATTCCTAGAGACTTATAAACTACCAAAACTGAACCAGGAAGAAATAGAAAACCTGAACAGACCTATAGCCACTAAGGAAATTGAAGCAGTAATCAAAAATCTCCCAAAAAACAAGAGCCCAGAGCCAGATGGCTTCCCAGGGGAATTCTACCAAACATTTCAAGAAGAATTAATACCTATTCTTCTGAAACTGTTCCAAAAAATAGAAATGGAAGGAAAACTTCCAAACTCGTTTTATGAGGCCACCATTACCCTGATCCCAACACCAGACAAAGACTCCATCAAAAAGAATTACAGACCAATATCCTTGATGAACATGGATGCAAAAATTCTCACCAAAATACTAGCCAATAGGATCCAACAGTACATTAAAAGGATTATTCACCATGACCAAGTGGGATTTATCCCTTGGCTGCAAGGTTGGTTCAACATCCTCAAATCAATGTGATAAAATACATTAATAAAAGAAAGAACAAGAACCATATGATCCTCTCAATAGTTGCAGAAAAAGCATTTGACAAAGTACAGCATCCTTTCTTGATTAAAACTCTTCACAGTGTAGGGATAGAGGGTACATACCTCAATATCATAAAAGCCATCTATGAAAAACCCATAGCAAATACCATTCTCAATGGGGAAAAACTGAGAGCTTTCCCCCTAAGGTCAGGAACACCTCAGGGATGTCCACTATCACCACTGCTATTCAACATAATATTAGAAGTCCTAGCCACAGCAATCAGACAACAGAAAGAAATAAAAGGCATCTGAACTGGCAAAGAAGAAGTCAAACTCTCACTCTTCGCAGATGATATGATACTTTATGTGGAAACCCCAAAAGACTCCACCCCAAAACTGCTAGAACACATACAGGAATTCAGTAAAGTGGTAGGATATAAAATCAATGCACAGAAATCAGTGGCATTCCTATACACCAACAAGAAGACAGAAGAAAGAGATATTAAGGAGTTGATCCCATTTATAATTGCACCCAAAACCATAAGATACCTAGGAATAAATCTAACCAAAGAGGCAAAGAATCTGTACTCAGAAAACTATAAAGTACTCATGAAAGAAATTGAGGAAGACACAAAGAAATAGAAAAATGTTCCATGCTTATGGATGAAAAAATAAATATTGTGAACATGTCAATGCTACCTAGAGCAATCTACACATTTAATGCAATCCTAATCAAAATACCATCCACTTTTTTCAAAGAAATGGAACAAATAATCCTAAAATTTGTATGGAAGCAGGAAAGACCCCAAATAGCCCGACTGAAAAAGAAAAGAAAAGCTGGTGGCATCACAATTCCAGACTTCAAGCTCTATTACAATGCTGTAATCATCAAAACAGTATGGTACTGGCACAAAAACAGACACATAGATCAATGCAACAGAATAGAGAGCCCAGAAATGGACCCTCGACTCTATGGTCAACCAATCTTTGACAAAGCAGGAAAGAATGTCCAATGGAAAAAAGACAGTCTCTTCAACAAATGGTGTTGGGAAAATTGGACATCCACATGCAGAAGAATGAAACTGGACCATTTCCTTACACCACACACAAAAATAGACTCAGAATGGATGCAAGACCTAAATGTGAGACAGGAGTCCATCAAAATCCTAAAGGAGAACACAGGCAGCAACCTCTTCAACCTCAGCCACAGCAACTTCTTCCTAGAAACATCACCAAAGGCAAGGGAAGCAAGGGCAAAAATGAACTATTGGGACTTTATCAAGATAAAAAGCTTTTGCACAGCAAAAGAAACAGTCAACAAAACCAAAAGACAACAAACAGAATGGGAGAAGATACTTTCAAATGATATATCAGATAAAGGGCTAGTATCCAAAATGTATAAAGAGCTTATCAAACTCAACACCCAAAGAACAAATGATCTAATCAAGAAATGGGCAGAAGACATGAACAGACATTTTTCCAAAGAAGACATCCAAATGGCCAACAGACACATGAAAAAGTACTCAGCATCATTCGGCATCAGGGAAATCCAAATCAAAAGCTCAATGAGATTCCACCTCACACCAGTCAGAATGGCTAAAATTAACAAGTCAGGAAACCACAGATGTTGGTGGGGATGCAGAGAAAGGGGGAACCCTCCTACACTGTTGGTTGAATGCAAGCTGGTGAGCCACTCTGGAAAACAGTATGGAGGTTCCTCAAAAAGTTGAGAATAGAGCCACCTTATGACCCAGCAATTGCACTACTGGGTATTTACCCCAAAGATACAAATGTAGGGATCTGAAGGGGTACGTGCACCCCGATGTTTATAGCAGCAATGTCCACAATAGCCAAACTGTGGAAAGAGCCAAGATGTCCATCTACAGATGAATGGATAAAGAAGAAGTGGTATATATATATACAATGGAATATTATGCAGCCATCAAAAGGCATGAAATCTTGCCATTTGCAACGACGTGGATGGAACTAGAAGGTATTATGCAGAGTAAAATAAGTCAATCAGAAAGACATGTATCATATGACCTCAGGGATGTGAGGAATTCTTAATCTCAGGAAACAAACTGAGGGTTGCTGGAGTGGAGGGGGGTGAGAGGGATGGGGTGGTTGGGTGATAGATATTGGGGAGGGTATGTGCTATGGTGAGCGCTGTGAATTGTGTAAGGCTGTTGAATCACAGACCTGTAACTCTGAAACAAATAATATATTATATGTTAAAAAAAAAAAAAGATAACAGGAAGGGAAAAATGAAGGGGGGAAATTGGAGGGGGAGACAAACAATGAGAAACTATAGACTCTGAGAAACAAACTGAGTGTTCTAGAGGGGAGGGGGTGGGGGGATGGGTTAGCCTGGTGATGGGTATTAAAGAGGGAATGTATTGAATGGAGCACTGGGTGTTATACACAAACAATGAATCATGGAACACTACATCAAAAACAAATGAGGTAATGTATGGTGATTAACATAACATAATTTAAAAAATATATGTAATAGGTATTAAGTATATATTATATTATAAATATAATTTATTATTTATAATATGTAATGCATGCTGTATGAAATATACATAATGTATATAATAGGTATATTTAATAGGTTTATATAATATTATATATGTATATTTTTATATGTATCATATATGTACTATATGAGAAGTACATTAGAGTTTGATTCCAATGACATTTATAGATCTGGATGGCTTTTCAAATCCAGTCACTTTCCCATTTTTCCACTTGGAAATTAGTTAGATCTTGCCACATCATTAACCATGGAACTAACATTCCAAATCAAAGAGAATTGTTTTTTAAAATAATATACATGATTTCTTTACTTCCCTGATCCTGGGAAAAATAGCCATGGTCAGTGCCTTGGGGATTTAGCTACAACATCTTATTACTTTTTCCTCTTTGATAAAAACATGGAGCCATCAATTCTCTTAAAATTGTTTCTGTCAGTAGCTGGCTTTAAGGATGTTTGTTTCTTAAATCCAGAGGTTCCAGACAATCAAATATGAAGTACTTGCAGAGAATACAGTAGGTATAAGAGCATTAGAATGTGTAACTAAGTTTACTATCCTTATAAATTGCTTTCTAAATGCTGAAATTCTTTAATTTACAGAAAAAGCAAGTAATTGAATGAAGTTAAAATGTCTTGCGGTAAAGGTTATGCAAGTCATGTAACGGGTTTAATTGAATTAAAGGAGAACTATATTTCAGAGATAGTAACATTTAAAATTATTATTTTTGTATTTATCTATGAATGCAATGCATATCAGAGGAAGTAGTTTCTTTTTTTTAGTTAAAAATATATTTAAAATGTCCAAAATTCCTAACTGATTTTCTTGGATCAGAGAGGCTCCTTATCCTCTGAACAAGGGAGGACACAGGAAAAGATCTTTCTCCTGAAGATTTTTTATATATAGGAGTATTCTTTCTATGGATGTGCTATAAATCTGCTGGCTTCTGAGAAAAGGGGGAAATATGAAACAATTTGAATGATATTATTCCATTTGCTATTCTTTATTCATGGAAAACGTTAGAGTATTTACAGCTAGGAAATTAATTTTGTGCTGATCAACCCAACCCTCTTAATTTTACAGATTAATTAATTGAAATAGATATTCTACTTTCTCCTCTGTAAGTGGATTGTAAAATATGTAAGTCACAGAATGCATTTTGGATCTTTGATAGAAAGATTGCTAAAATAGAAAAGTAAAATAAAAAATATACAGTAAAATATGGGAATTATTTTTTCATTACACTGTGAGATCTCCAAAAGACATTCTTATTCACCTCTAATTCACTACAGTATTTTTCCAGAAATTTCTTCAATAATTATTATGAAGTGAGTGACTGATCAGAACAACTTTCAGACCTCCTATATGCACATATTTATACATAAATTAAATAAAATATTTCTATTTATTTTCCAAATATGTTTTTAGAATAACTTTAGATTTAAAGAAACATTGACGAGAGTAAGAGAATCCCCATGTATTCTATATCAGATTTCCCTTGCTGTTAATATATCACATTTGCATGGTATATATTTCATAGCTAATGAACAACTATAGATATCTTATTATTAATGGAAGTCCATACTTTATTCAGATTTTCTTTCTAATGCTCCTTTCCTTTCCAGGGACCTCTCCAGGATACCACATTACATAGAGTCTTCACATCTCTTTAAGTTCCTCTTAGCTGTGAGTTTCTCAGACTTCCCTTTTTTTTAATAACCTTGACACTTTTGAGGAGTACTGTATTAGTCTGCTAGGACTGCCCTAACAAAATTGCATATACTGGGTGGCTTAAATAACAAAAATGTTTTTTCACAGTTCTGGAGGTTGGAAAGCTGAGATCAGGATGCCAGCATGCTTAGATCGCGATGAGAAATCTTTTCCTGACTTGTAGACAGAAGCCTCCTCATTGTGCCCTCAACTAGTGGGGACACAGAGAGATTGTTCCTTTTATAAGGCCAAAGTCTTATTGCATCAGGATTGCACCCTTATGATCTCATTTAACCTTAAATACTTCTCAAAGATCCTACCTCAAACAATAGTCATACTGGGGGTTAGAGCTTCAAAATTTGAATTTGGTGGAACACAATTCAATCTATAGCAAGTGCTGAATAAGTATTTTACCTAATGTCTCTCCAATGAGATTTACTTGATATTTTCCTCATTATTAGATTGGGGTGATGTGTTTGGGGGAGGAAGAACACAAAGGTGAAGTCCCAATCTCACTACATCAATGGAATGGTCATGACTTACCAATGTTGATGTTAACCTCGCTCACTTGGCTGAGATAGTGTTTATTAAGTTCCTTCATGGTCAGTTTACTCATTTTTCCCATTTCCATATTCCCCTCTTTGAAAGGAAATCAGTATGAGTAGCCCTTAAGGAGTGGGGAGTTTTGTTCTGTCTGCTTGAGGATAAAATATTTCCAAGAACTATTTGGAATTCTTCTGTATGGAAATTTAGTCTATTCTCTTGTATTTATATATTTATTTATTCAATCATTTATTTGTATCAGTATGGATTCATGGATATTTATTTTACAGTTTGGGTTATACTTTAATACTACTTTATTATATATTGTTGCTCGTATTACTCCAGTTTTGGTTCCTGTATCTCTTGACATAGTCCCATCATCATGTATGTGTCCATGTGAGAGCATGTGCTTGAGCAGTATTATTTTTGGCATTATAAGATACCCTAGGTTTATTTTGTATATTTATTGCCTTAGTGCTAGTACCCACTATTTTCTCAAGGAGATCTCATTTTCTGTATGTTGGATAATAGCAATTACTAGGTACCACTGTTATTTATTTTCAAATGAGTTTAATGTTTACTGTTACTTCAAATTAGTTTAGAGTTTCAATTCATTACTGCCTTTTTTTTTTTGCACACTATCCAAGAAACACTCACCAATGCTGAATGCATTATGCACTTTTGTAATAATTTTATAATTCTGTAATTATATAACAATATATTTAATAATAATGATCTAGGCACTAAAAGTTTTTAAATCTCAAGGATAGATATACCTATGCATCAGTATAGAAGTTGTATTATCATCTACCTATTTTAATAAGCATTCAGTAATGTGAGCATTCTGAAATTATAGATATTATTTGGAACTGCTTTTTATATAATTTGAAATCTCAAATATTTGCTGAGTACGTATTCAACAGACATTATTAGATATATCAAGCTTATGGAGAACCCAAAATAATGCAAATTACTGATGAAGCTGAGTTACTTACTCCTTCCCATTCTGAAGCACTTAAACATATAGACTTAGTCATCCTGTTAAGGTGGCTTTAGAAATCCATAGGTCCTCCACCTAAGGGCTCACCCAGATAAAACTTATAATGCAGAGAAGCAAACCAGGATACATATTATCTATAGGCAGATGGCTCCTAAACAATGGGAGGAAGAAAAATGCTAAGCCATCCCAGCTAAAACTTACCAATCAAGAATTCAGTCCTCTTCCTTGGGAAGGAATGAGAGATGGAAGACAGGCCAGAGATTTTTAAGGATAGTGCCTCTTCATTGAAATCAAAAGAGTGTATTTTTTTTTAAATGTCCTTCTCTCATCCCCAAATGTTGTTTTAATCTTTGAAGTATCTGGTAATTTATGCTCTCTTTGTTTCATATTCTATGTAATAGGGAATTGGAAAGGTGATACAATTTGCTCAAAGTCTTACAACTAAGAGAGAATGAGGGCACAAATAGTATCAGTAGGAAAATATTCAGCTCAAGGGTGAGATTCACATGAACACATACAGCAAGTATACAAGAGTACCCTGGTAACAGAACACAGATACTGAGGACTTTCTCTACTTTGAGGAAGACCCAGTTGATATGATCTCTAAGAAAGTATCAATGAATAGTGCCATCAGAGAGCCCAACGTAAATTTTTGCTTTTCAGGATTGCCATTATAATATAATCGTGTGTGTGTGTGTAACATGGTCAATCTTCTGTGTGTTTGTGTGTGTGTGTGTCCAATTTACTAGATTAGGGATGCGTGACTAAATAAATGTGTAAATTTATCTTTGGCTTGTACATCACATGAAACTCATATGCAGCTTGTCCCCTTATATTTTGGTTAGTAGTAATTCTACATCTCCCACTGTATGACTACACAGTGGTATGCTAAATGAGGTTTGCTCTATTAGTAAGATGTTGAAACTTACCAAATAGGCTTCCTTGGGATTTCACAAATGTACAGCTTGTTAAATTAGTGAAATTAAATCAGTGAGAAAACAGAGATGGTTGCAGAGAGTCTACTACCTTGGGAAAAGAGAACATGCCAGTTGTTACAAATTGGAATCTGATTTAAAAAAAAAAAAAAGAATATCCTCCAAGGGAACTTATCTTGGCTTACTCATTAAATATTTGTTGGAAAATAGATCCAAATATTCTTATAATCTTCAGATTTTGTTAGTCAATAAATATACATAATACCTTCCCTTCCTTACTAACATCGACAAGCAGACATGGCCCAAGAGGTCCCACACAAAGTCTTGGAAGTCATAATTTTGATTTTTATTAGAGCCCTGCTTTCCCAGAGGATATCTTTTAAGCTAAGCCTTATTTGCATGATCTTATACATAAAAATTCTTATTTTGTATAAAAAAACATGGTTTTATTAAAGAGGGATGAAAGGCATTTCCACATATCAAACCAAGCCAGAAGCTTTTTGCACAAAAAGGAATTAAACTCTTGGGGCACCTGGGTGGCTCAGTCGTTGAGTGTCTGCCTTTGGCTCAGGTCATGATCTCAGGGTCCTGGGATCAAGCCCCACATCAGGCTCCCTGCTCAGCGGGAAGCCTGCTTCTCCCTCTCCCACTCGCCCTGCTTGTGTTCCCTCTCTTGTTGTGTCTCTCTCTGTCAAATAAATAAATAAAATATTTTTTAAAAAAAGATATTAAACTCATATTTATCAACTATTTTGGTAATACATCCTGAATGAAATGACTCTCTAAGGAACCAATTGTTTCACACCTTGTGCAAATTACCTCTTTTTTGTTTTCTATTATTTTTAATATTTATGAGCAAACTAGTCTCCATATTTAAGGGATTTATAGAGGAAAACATTGTCCTCAATTATTTAGATTTATCTCCATTCTTCAGCCTCAAAATAACACACATGATCGTGCCTTGTGGAATAATTTTGAAATTTTATTCAGAGCTTTTAATTATATTTTTTGCAGAATGAGTTCATTTTAACATCATAAATTTTAATTTTTAAATGTTCATAATTTAGACTTTTCTTTGGTCCAAAGTATGAATATTACTATTTTGAGAGAAGAATCAAATATTTGGAAAACAAAATTCTATCCAAGTGTGTAATGTGAGATTAGTCAGTCTCAAACATTAAAAATGTAAAAAGACCCATACAAAGCATTTTATGTTTTTTTAAGTTTTATTTGAATTCCAGTTAACATATAGTGTAATAATAGTTTCTGGCATACAATTCAGTGATTCAACACTTCCATACAACAGCTAGCACTCATCAAAAGTGCACCCCTTAATCCCCATCATTTATCTCACCCATCCCTCCCACCCACCTCCCTCTGGTAACAATCAATTTGTTCTCTGTAGTTAAGAGTTTGTTTCTTGTTTTGCTTCTCTCACGCTTTTTTCTTTCCCTTTGCTCATTTGTTTTGTTTCTTAAATTCCACATGTGAGTGAAATTATATGGTATTGTCTTTCTCTGACTTATTTCACTTAGCATGATATTTTCTAGCTCCATCCACGTCATTGCAAATGGCAAGATTTCATTCTTTTTGATGGCTCAATAATATCCCCCCCCCCCCACACCACATCTTCTTTATCCATTCATTAGTCGATGGACATCTGGGCTCTTTCTATAATTTGGCTATTATAGATAAATCTGCTATAAACATAGGAGTGCATGTATGTCTTCCAATTAGTATCTTTGTATTCTTTGGATTAATACCTAGTGGTGCCAATTGCTGGATCATAGGGTAGTTCTATTTTTACCTCTTTGAGGAACCTCCATACTGTTTTCCAGAGTGGCTGCACCAGTTTACATTCCCTCCAAAGTGCAAAAGGGTTCCCCTTTCTCCACATCCTCGTCAACACCTGCTGTTTCTTGTGTTGTTGATTTTATCCATTTTGACAGGTGTGAGGTGAGGTCTCATTGCAGTTTTGATTAGCATTTCCATGATGACGAGTGATGTTGAGCATCTTTTCATGTGTCTGTTGACCATCTGCATGTCTTCTTTGGAAAAATGTCTATTCATGTCTTCTGCCCATTTCTTAATTGGATTATTTGGTTTTGGGTATTAAGTTTTTTTAAGTTCTTTATGGATTTTAGATACTAATCCTTTATCAGATATGTCAGTTGCAAATATCATCTCCCATTCCATTTTAGTTTTGTTGATTATTTCCTTCCCTGTGCAGAAGCTTTTTTTATTTTGATGAAGTCCTATTCATTTATTTTTGCTTCTTTTTCCACTTACCTCAGGAGACGTATCTAGTAAGAAGTTGCTACAGCTGATGTCAAGGAGGTTACTGCTTGTGTCCTCCTCTAGGATTTTGATGGTTTCCTGTATCACATTTAGGCCTTTAATTCATTTTGAACTTATGTTTGTGTATTGTGCAAAAAAATGGTCTGGTTTCATTCTTTAGCATGTTGCTATACAGTTTTCCCAACACCATTTGTTGAAGAAACCGTCTTTTTCCCACTGGATATTCTTTCCTGCTTTATTGATGATTAGTTGACCATATAGTTGTGAGTTCATTTCTGGATTTTTTAATATGTTCTATTGATCTATGTGTCTATTTTTGTGCCAGTACCATACTGTTTTGATGACTACAACTTTGTAATATAACTCAAAGTTCAGAATTGTGATGCCTGCAGCTTTGCTTTTCTTTTTCAGAATTGCTTTGGCTATCTGGGGTCTTTTGTGGTTCCATACAAATTTTAGGATTGTTTGTTCTAGCTCTGTGAAAAATGCTGCTGGTATTTTGATAAAGACTGCATTAAATGTGTAGATTGCTTTGGGCAGCATAGACATTTTAACAATATTTTTTCTTCCAACCCATAAGCATGGAATGTTTTTTTCTATTTCTTGGTGTCATCTTCAATTTCTTTCATCAGTGTTTTGTAATTTTCAGAGTATAGATCTTTTACCTCTTTGTTAACCAGAGCATTTTATTTATTTCTTTTTTTAAAGATTTTATTTATTTATTTTACAGAGAGAGAGAGACAGCGAGAAAGGGAACACAAGCAAGGGGAGTGGGAGAGGGAGAAGCAGGCTCCCTGGCGAGCAGGGAGCCCGATGCGGGGCTCCATCCCAGCATCCTGGGATTATGACCTGAGCTAAAGGCAGACGCTTAACGACTGAGCCACCCAGGCGTCCCTAACCAGAGCATTTTAAAGAGAGGTTGAAACATATCAGTAAAATCTGAAGAAAAATGAAATTAAGACTTTTATGTTGGTCATAACTAAGATTAAAATATTTAATTCTTTTTTTTTTTTAAAGATTTTATTTATTTGAGAGAGAGACTGAGAGAGAGAGAGCATGAGAGGGGGGAGGCTCAGGAGGGTCAGAGGGAGAAGCAGACTCCCTGCCGAGCAGGGAGCCCGATGCGGGACTCGATCCAGGGACTCCAGGATCATGACCTGAGCCGAAGGCAGTTGCTTAACCAACTGAGCCACCCAGGCGCCCAAAAATATTTAATTCTTAATGTGAAAAATAATTGTACTTTCTGATGGTAGGATTAAGTGTTTGGGGTGCAGTTTAATATTTAAGGAAGTAGAAATAAAAAGATACAAATTTTAACTCAATAGAAACTTTTTCTCATGAATTGTTGAAGTGTCAATGTTAAAACAGTGAGTAATTAAGAGCCCTTTGAAGTATCTCTTTGCCCTTAATACATATTGACTTACAGTGGTGAGCTATTAGATAAGATCCATGTGAGGGCCTCAAGAACATTTGAAAAGGGGGGCGGGGAAGAAAGAACACCAGAAAGGAAAACAATTATTAAAATTACCCAAAGGTTTTCAGTATAAACAAAATATATTATTTTTGACAATTCCTAAGAATGAATATTCTAGTAAATTTGGTTTGTTTTTATAATATTGTTGTTGGTCATGATTCTGAGTCTGGAACAATATCATGGGACAATTGCAGTGTAAATATCATAAATATTTTAATTAATAACAAGCCCCTGATACTGCTACTCTGTTGCTCAATGTATAATCCATGTAGGATTGATTGGAATATTTTTCACAGTTATGTCCAATCAGATGAAATTAATTCAATTCAGATTTCTGGAGATATTTTTAGTTTTCTACCATTTAGGTTTAAAAATACAGGGACTCAACTTTGACGCTTATTTACCCATATTTTTTTCTTTTTAATTATAGATAGGATCCGTTATATGTTTATGAAAAATAATGCTTGCTCAAAAATAATCACTATCAAATGGAATAGACTATTAAAATTGCAATTAAAATAACTGTTCAGCTGCATACAGCAGAAAACCTGGAGTACAAATGTTGCAGTCTGAGGACCTTAGTGTTCTATGCTTTATATGATTACACATGTTTCAAATCAGGCCTTAGAAATTTCATAATGAAATTAAAAAAATTAATGTCCTTTTCTTATCTCAGTAATTTCAAAAAGAGGACCAGGATATCCTATTGTACTTTGTTTTTTCTGTGCTCTTAAATGCCTTTAGTTACCTTATGAATATGTACTTTGCACTAAATAGTATTTAAATAATATTTGCTTTTATCAATTTAATATAAGTGAATCAGTGGCACTAAAGATCTTTGAGGGATTTAAAGGTTTTTAAAATACTATTTTGACTGTAAAACCAATTGATTTCACATGATCTCCTTAAAGAAACCTAAAATTTTAGGGAATAGAGTGTTCTTTGGTAATTCATTTTTAAAAACCTAAGTGTTATTGATTTTAGTGTAATTTAAATAATAAGAACATTAATTTTTCTCTTTCTACTACAAATGATTTTGCATTAATATTATTTGTCGATTTCTATATATATTTTACATAAATCTCATAGCACACACACGCACACACTCAAACATGACAGAAAAACTCATGATCAACTGACTGAAAACATTGCATACAATTTTCACCTTCACCTAAGAATTCTACTTTTCATTTTAGGAACAAAGCAAAGTGAGTGGTCCCTAAGTTTTCTATCTTCCAAATGAACAATCTGAATGCTTTAATTTTTTATTATTTTATTTATTTTTTAATTTCAGAGTTTTTGAGCTAACATTTGAGCTCCGATATATATTTTCTTTCCAAGCCTTTGGCTTCCAGCTAAGCCAAATCTATTTATGCTAGCGATCTCCAACAGCTGCACTCTGCATTATCTGAGGCTTCTGGGAGGTCTTCCAAGGGAACTCCAAATAGAGCATACTGCAGCGATCTAGTCTGGAGTGCTGAAAGCAATGTCCCACCTGCAGTGATTGCTGTGTCACAGAAAACGTGGTAGCTACACAGTAGTCTAAATTGAGAGAGAGAGAGAGAGAGAGAGAGAGTGAAGGAGAGGGAGGGAGAGAGGGAGGGAGAAAGACCTATTCTATTGTTTCATCTTATTCATCTTTCATCTTCCTTCTGTGTATTCCTTGGCTTATTAACGATGATGCAAAGTGGTTGGCCGTCACCTCAACCAACCCAACTCACCAGGGGTCCCATCCCTTTCCATATTCCAGCTCCTGCCTTTTATTGCTTCCTATGATGTGAGCAGTAGCCCATGGAAAGAACTGGAGTCAACTATACAACATCATTGCTATTAATGAGCTTAAAAAGCACAGGCCATGAAAACACACTAGTTCTATAGGAGAAAAAAGAGTGGCGATTTTACCACCCATCATTCAAATGATAAATGAACAGATCGAGCTATTTCTGCGAGACACATGAACAGTTAGAGATGAAGAGGGCTGTTCAGAGACTGCATCAATGAAATCACCACTCATGAAAAATGACTGCAGTATCGTCCTTTATCGGCATTAATGGTGCTTAAAATGCATTCGTGAGCGTACACGTATGCTTACACTTGTACGGAGATAGGGAAGCATTCCCTCTCCCTCGATATTTTTTTAACCACCAGATAGTTCAAGTGACTTCTTAAGTTCAGCTTCATAACTTTCCTAATAAAAATTGAGAAAGATTTGTTACAGTTTGACAAACGATTCTATCTGCAGAAAACCCTTGGAACCATACCATATTTTTACATAGAGATGTGCCAAAATGCTTGAAAATAATTTAGGCAGCTGACAGACTATTTTGCTAGTTTAAGACATGGCCTTTAGCCATTTGCTTCCCCTTCTTCCATTTGAATACCTGAGCCAGGAAATGACTATTACAAGGATACGGAATTCCATCCGAAGGGTTATTTAAATAAACAAAACAAAACGGAGAAGAGAATAGTTATTGTGACTTATTTATTATATAACCCAAAAGGTGCCTAGAAATATTTTCTAGACAATGTAATACTTTCAGAACTGCATGTCTTTAATGAGAACTTTTCAGATGTGAATTGATTTTCTGTATGTTTTTTTTTTTACCAGTTTTAGAAAACTGAGTTTTTTAGAAGCTGAAAGCCAACAGACCAAAATCTATGTGATTTCTATGAGTAAATGACAGTTTATGAAGGAAATAAAGTGGGCAAAATGTTAATACATGCCTAACTTGGCTTACCAGCATTTTCAAAATCAAAGGATGTTCTTTAAGTCACATGCAGGTACTCTTTTAATCAGTTTGACAATTCCCAGTATTCATTTCTGCTTATTCTATACATTGCATTTTGAAGGAAATAAACTTTTTGTAAAAAATACCATTCTTTCTCACTGCTCTTAAGGCAGCTCTGTCATAAATCAGTCATTTCTAGGTGCATGGCTTATTTCTGAAGTCTCTATTATGTTCCATTGATCACAGTTTTCATATTTGTACCAAAGTCTCACTCTCAATTTGTGTAGTATCCAGTAATATGCTCTCATTTTGTTTTTGGAAGGATGGAGATAAGCCATGGCCTTTTGTATAAATATAAAAGCATTCCAATTAAGAAAAAAATGATGCTGGGATTACACTGACCCTATGGATCAATTTGGAGAGTGTTGACATCTTTAAATAGAGGGAAACACAATTGAATTTTTATATTTTGAGTTCTGAGAGCCAGCCTTTGATTTCATTAATTTTCTCTTTGTTTTCCTGTTTTTAATTTCATTGATTTCTGTTTTAGGTTTTTTTTTTTTTTCTTTTTTCTTCTTGCTTGAGGATTAAATTCTATTTTCTTCTCTAACTGCTGAATGTGGAAGCTTAGTTTATTGATTATAGACCTTTTTTTTTTCCTAATATATGCATTTAATCACATCAATTTTCTGCTAACCCCTGTTTTTACTGCATCCCCTTACATTTTTAAAAAGCTACATTTTTGGTATATTTTTGTAAGTTCCAAATATTTTCAAACTCTGTAGCTATCTTTCTGTTATTACATTCTAATTTGATTCCATATGGTCTGAGAGTGTTATGGGTTAACTTGGGTATCTCCTAAAAAGGATGTGTTAAAGATCTCCTCCCCATTATCTCAAAAAATGAGTTGCATGTAATGTTTTTGTACCTATAGCTACCAGAAGCTTTAAGTTTCTGTAGCATCTTTGTTTTGTGTCTTCTCTCTTGATTTTGGTATTTCCCTACATATTCCTCCTCAGTGAGAGTTCATTGTTGGTGAAGTAGACAGAGATCTAATCATGTGGATTTGAAACCTATGTGAAAAATATTAAAAGGAAGGGGAGGCAAAGATTCATGTGATCAGGTTTACATTTCTAAAAGGTTACTGCTTAACTGTTAAAAAAAAAAAAAATCCTCTAGCGTAGATTTACCCTATACAGGGTTTGCAAATGGCCAGGGTTTGCTAGAACAATGTACGGGTTTTTTTTTTTTTAAGATTTTATTTATTTATTTGAGAGAGAGAGTGAGAGAGCACCAGTGGGGAAGGGGAGGGGTGGAGGGAGAGAGAGAAGCAGACTCCCCACTGCATAGGCAGCCTGACACTGGGCTGAATCCCAGGAGCCCTGGATCATGACCTGAGCTGAAGGCAGATGCTTAACCAACTGAGCCACCCAGGTGCCCCAGAACAATGTATTTTTTAAAACCAAATCCAACTGACTTGCTGTATCTCAAAATATAAACATACAAGGCAAATTTTGGGGAGAAATATACAAGAAAAACATGTGTTGGAGAATAAAAGAAAATGAAAAAAAAAAAAAAAAAAGAGAGGAAACCTTAACACTTAGCAAAAACCAAAGACCTGTGTTTATATGAGGTGGAAAAGGAGCAACATAAGCATTTATGACATGTAACAATTCCCGTGGACCCACAATAAATAGGCAAAAATATGACAGAAATTCAAAATACAAACCCGGTCTTGGATTCAATGCAGTAAAACCCATTATTTCTGAAGCCACCAGAAGACAGAATTTCTGAAGGACCAGGAGATTCAAAGCTCCTGGAGCTTTCAAGTTTGGAAGTAACACTAAGGGTTGTGTGAACTCAGAAATTAAGAGAGATTCTCCCATGGGGAGGAGTCACAAATAGTCACAATAACAAAATCCAAAAGGGCCCTTGTAATCCCACAAAGGATAAAGAAAATTATGATGAATAGGTGAAAGAATGGTATTGTGGGCGACGCATACCATGAACTTGGCTTAGAGAATCTATCATTACAAATACAGAGCATGTAGTTTGCAAATGTGAGAGGAGAGGTTGTCCTCAGGCAGCTCAGTCTTAATTCAACCTTGGGCATCTAGAAAGGCAATGGTATAAATAGACACCAAGTTTTACTTATGTATAATCAGGAGAGTTTTACTGTTGCTGTTGTTGTCATAACTAGGCTGCAGGATTTTGACTCCCAGCTCTTTCATCTTAGAAGGGTGCCTTGGGAAAGTTAATTTCTTTTTTTGTTGTTGTTGCTGCTTTGTTTTGTTTTGTTTTTTAAGGGGGGGGGTTAATTTCTTCATGTCTCAGTGCATTCATACATATAATATGGAGTAAAATAATACTGAACTCATAAGGTTATCGTGAAGCTTAATTTAGTTAATATCTATAATATAGCTAGAACAATGTTAAGTGTTCAGCAAATACCACCACTACTATAACACAAAAAGCATAAAGAGGCCGAGATGGGCCAATATTTGCTAGCACGAGTGTTTCCACAATTAGGCACTGTCATTGAGAAAAAGTTCCCCAGCTAGGGACTAGAGCCTATCATCCCCAGGCTTTCACAGCATCTAGAAGGGGTCATGTGAGTACAAATGAAGTATATCTCTTGATACCAAGACAGGTAAAAAAATGAGTTCTCCCTCTACATCGTCCTATTTCCTTTTTGCTTATGATCCTGAGGTCCCAAGCTACAAGAAATAAGGAAGGAGTTTCGATCCCCAAATCACTTGTGCAGAAAAGTCCCTTGTGAATTAGAAGACACCACATTGGACTATAATCTGATGAGAAATAGCCCTCTATTACATTAATTCACTACAATTTTAGGTAGGTTACAGCAATTAGTTATCCTATTTAGCTGAAAAAAAAAGCTCTCTTATTTATTTTATAAAGGACTCTTGCCTAAGGAATTTTAACAGCATAAGTGAAGGGGAAAAAAAAATAGATTGACCGGCCTCCTCACGAAGTTAAAACAAAGGGCTACACTCCTGCTTCTTCTATTAATCTATTTCCTTTCCTTGAATAATATTTTTTATAAGCTCTAGTGAAAGTCGAGAAAAGCAATGTGGGTCTGGGTTATAACATGTTTAACATTTCAGGGTCGCTGCTTTATCTTGTGAAATGATATTGATTAAGGGCATTGTTGCCTCAGTTTTAAGCTACTGTGGTGGTTCTGGGATTTGTTTGTTCTTTCTAAATGTTATGACCCTAAGGCTTGTCTGTGGAATTGTTTTTTATCCTATCAACAGTCTAATAATTTGGGGAAAAATATGACACATGAGAGATTTGAGTTGGAATATTTGAGACTGCAAAGGAATGAATGAAATTCATCAGGTCCAGGGCAGAATTAGAAATGGAGGAATAGACATTTTTTTTCTTTTTCTTTTTTTTTTCCTTTTTGTAACCTCAATATATCTGCAACCAAGGGGAGTTTTCATTCTTTGTTTGGCTTCATTTTCTTTAGGAAAAAGAAAATGTTTTCATTATCAAAATTTTTAATTTCCTCCAGAGACTTTATTTTCCCTCAAGGAATGAAATCTTGAAGAAAAGCAGGGTCCCATATTGCTGGTACTTCAAAATTTGGAGCATTTTCCATTTCTAGAATTGCATTGTTCTCACTAAACTCTTCTCTATTTCTGGCTACAGATATAGGTGAACATCAGAGGTAAGCCAAACTTTATTTGGAAGACAGAATGGAATTGGGAAGGGGAGTTGTTCCATTGTGTATTGCTTTATAATAAATTACTCTAAACATAGCAACTTAAAAATATTTATATATTATATATATATATGAATGTATATTATATATTCATATAATCATTAAGGGTCAGGAACTCTGGAGCGATTCATTTGGAAGTTGTGGTTTTGGTCTCTCCTCAGACCTGTCTCCAAAGTGGTACACAGACCATCAGGAAAGGGTATGAATTCCAGCAGCCAGGGATGATTGGAGGCACTCTCAAAGGCTGGCTGCTATTATCCCCCATCTGACCCCAAATGCTTTATCACCTTCCCACACACAAAGCACACTCACCCCCACAAAGTGTCCAGAAGTTCCATGTCTCAGGACCACAGGAGCTCAGAATCTGGAATCTCATCATCTAAATCAGGTCCGAGTGTGAGGCAAGTTTCCTTTGTAATCTACCTCAAGTATAACTTCTCAAGTATACCTCCTGTTGATCTGTGGGTAAATAAAAAGCAAAAAAGGTAAATACATAGAAAATAAAGTGAATAGAGGGGTCCCTGGCTGGCTCAGTAGGTTAAGCGTCTACTTAGGCTCAGGTCATGATCTACTTAGGCTCAGGTCATGATCCCAGGGTCCTGGATGGAGACTTGTGTCTGGCTCCCTGCTCAGCAGTTAGTCTGCTTCTCCCTCTCTGCCCCGCCCCCTCTGCTCCTGTTCTTTACACTTTCTCAAGCTGAGAAAAGCATAAGATAACTGCTATAAATGTTCTTATTCAAAACAGAGGAAAACAAGAGGCACACAGGGACCACTAGTTATTTTAGAGAAATGATCTTTCTCCTAATGCATTTATTTCATCACTATTTACAAAATACACTTTCTGGCTCTAAAACAATAAAAACATATGGAGGATTTTTGCAAAGTATTTAATGTTCTTTGTGTGAAAAATTCTTAATCTCCAGTAACAATGTCTTCTTTATTTAATCATTAATCATTTAACTAGATACTTCTTCTAAAAGTTAGATAATGGGAGTGGTCAATAGAAAAATAAAACAGTATTCTTCTGTTGCTTCTTTTTTTAAAACTTATGTGCATGTGAACAATTTTAACTGTCGTTTTATATTAATATTAGGTTGGAGCAAATTTTTATATGAAAAATAATAATCAAGGAGTCTCATTGCTTCTATCAAAGCTAAGTTAACCTCTAAAAAAGTCTAAATTTGCTGAAAATGTAGATTGATTGTACTGTTTCTGGATGATGGAGACTTATTTAACAATGGCATTGAATGATTAATTGCATATACTGCATATATTTTTTAAAAACCTGAATTGAGTACAACCCTGGGTATTTTTCTGGTGATTTCTTCTTTGAATCTCATGCCTCTGAAAAGTCTGAAAAAATAAAGTATTCTCCTCTTTCTTTTTTGTAATCTCAAAGATATTTACTTTATATGGAACTTGCCCTTTAAAAATTAATTATATTAACATATATTTTTTTCATGTTATGTTCTTGTTCGACGTGTAATTTTTTTGAAAAGTTATCCGTACCCAGCATTTTCAAATCACATTATTTTATCCCTTTGAATGTGCCCAATGAATTATGAACATAAGAGTATTTGTGCTCGTAAAGGGGAATAAATTAAGTACTCAACTGCATACCAGAGAGGTGCATATTTCCTTTGAATTTAGCTAGACTTGGGCAGGTGGGTAAGAGACTAATGTTTCGCTCTTAGTGTGCCATTTATCACCACCACAGTGGCTCAAAGCAATTTTGTTCTCTCTTCATGTCCCGGGGGTCCCAATATAGATTTTCATTTTGCCAGCTGGAATGAATCTGAAAACTCTCCCTGACACTTGGTCTTGATCAGCTGCTGTTCTTCATTGACTGAGCAAGTAATCATTTTACTGCCGCTAAGATGGAGAGGTGACCTATCCTAAGAGTGACCCTGTAATTCATTTGTTCTTTGTGTTTCACTATGCTGTCCTGTTGAAGGAAAACAGAAGCTGCCTGGGTTAAATAATGAGACATCTGGGTCACTGGCCACAACTTCAAATAAAATCCACAGTTTGTGGGTGAGGATAAAATATGTATGGGGCTTCTCTTCAGTAGAATTCTGTGGAAGACCACACACACACACACACACACCCCCCTTCATCTCAGAATTCGTCTTAGAATTCTTGTGTATACTTTATCTTCACCCCCAAACTGTGGATTTCATTTGAAAGTATGGCCAGTGATCCACACATCTCATTATTTAACCCGGGTTATTTCTGATTTCCTTCAACAAGACAGCTTGATGTAAAACAAGGAGCAAATTATTACAGTGTCACTCTTAGGGTAGGTTTCCTCTGCACTTTAGTAGAGTGTGTGTGTGTGTGTGTGTGTGTGTGTGTGTGTGTGTGTGTGGTCTTCAGAATCCTGCTTAGAAGTCTCATATACATTTAGTGGTTAGCATTAAGGTATAAAACTGTGTGCATGTTTATTGTTTTTTTGCTTATTTGTTTCTTATGCCATGTATTACTGTTTCTTAAAAGTAGGAATACATCCACTTAGTTACTTGATTGGCATAAGTTCCTACTGGTAAACTATTACCACTACTTTGCATGCTCATATCTTCTACTAACATTACCAAACACATCTTTAGGACCCGTTTTGTGTACATCAACATGTTAGATAATGGGAATGCAAAGATGAATAAAACCCATGCTTATTTGAAAAAAAATCTGAATTACCCTATAAACAACATTGAAAGCACAGATGTGCTGAGCAATAGGAAGAAATCAAGGCAATTATATGTTTTGGTAATCACACTACATTTTTAAACTAAAATAATTTATTTCAGAATTTAAAAGACCAGTATTTAAAGCTCCACTCCTGTAAAGACATCTCTATTTAATATTTTCTCTATCTCTCAGCTCTCTCTCTTTCTCTCTCTCACTATATATATAATCTCTTTTAGTTATATATCACCACATAGCAAACCAACCCACAACTTAATGGCATACAACAGGAACCATTTTAACATACACATTCTGAGAGGATTTCAAAAAGGAAACAACAGGGATGACTTGTCTGGGTTCCATGATGTCTGGGACTTCAACTAGGAAAATATAAACATGTAGGGCAGAAAAGTTGAGGCTGGTGAATCCATTTCAATCTTGGCTTCCCCCACTCATATGTCAGGCTCCTGGGTTCAGCTCATCTGGGTCTATATAACCCTGGAGCACCTAAAGGTAGCCTGGCTGGGAGCTTTGGGCTGTTATAACAGGACAACATTATTCTGTGAAGGAGCCAATTGAGAAGGATGGTCCTAAGTGGGAGCATTTCGTGAGACTGAGTCAGCAACTGCATGGGCTTTCGTGACCTAGCTTCAGAAGACACACAGCATCACCTACCAGGGTATTTCATTAATGGAGAACTCAGAAGCCTTCACTCTTAGTGGGACGGATATTAAATTATTTGGTATTGGATTTAAAACCACACAATGTCTAAATTTGTCAATCTCTTTGCATATGAAAGTATTTCACTTTATTTATTTGTTTATTTATTTATTTGTTTATTTATTTATTTATTTATTTATTTATTTATTTATTTATGTGTGTTTCTAATTTAAGTGATATATTCATAACAGGCTCCAAGGTAGGTAATATATTGCCAGTGAATGAAGCAAAGGAGAAAACTATATTAAGCAAACCAACGAAACATTTTTAAAAGCGTGTTGGAAAACTGTAATGATTTAAACCATGTTTAACTTTGAGTGACATTGATGAGTTCTAGACAATTCTATGCTAATATTTTAGCTCATTGAAGTCTTCACTTACAATTTAGAAAAATGAAGTTTACAATTTTGAATATGTCATAAATGGTATAGTGAGATAAATTCTCAATCTCCTTGTCTGGATCTGATAAGGAATTTCCCAACATCTGTCTCTTTTCTGTGGGGATAAGTCACAATAGATTTAGTCCATTATCAACTATATTTGGAATCAAATGTTCTTACCTTTCTAGACTGCTGTCCCTTTTCATTGTGAAAAATCACTGTGCCTATTAGAACAGTAAACATTGATTTGGAGAACATAGAGGCTGAAAATGACAGAGGAAACTGACCACACTGGAGAAAAAAATAAGTTTTTATCCATTTACAGTAATAGCAGGGCAGAGGTAGTGGTTGCCGGCATCAGTTCGGATTCAACAAGATCAGGGCACTGTGGGTCTCTGGGCTTCTTAATTTTCTCTGATTTCAAAATATGCTTACTTCTCTGCAAGTATCTTGCCCTCATGGGAAAGTCAAGGGCAGGATGCAGGAGCCAATGCACGGTAGACCCCTGCTTTATATTCCTTTCTTTTTAGGGGAAGCTACTCTTTCTTTATTTTATTTTTTTATTTTATTTTATTTTTTTACGATTTTATTTATTTATTTGACAGAGAGAGACACAGCGAGAGAGGGAACACAAGCAGTGGGAGAGAGAAAGGGAGAGGGAGAAGCAGGCTCCCCGCTGAGCAGGGAGCCAGATGCAGAACTCGATCCCAGGACCCTGAGATCGTGACCTGAGCCGAAGGCAGACGCTTAACGACTGAGCCACCCAGGGGCCCCGAAGCTACTCTTTCTTAAATCCAGTTCTTCTGTGTTTATATTGAGTAGAAGTGGGTCACTCACGTCAGTGGACAAAATTCAGGCAAGGCAGTATTTGGCTTTTCTGGCTTCTGTAATGGGAGATATGTAAGGGACAATAGGTTTGGGGTAGAGGAAATGTGACAGTCTGTATTATACTGTGGTGCAGTAGGCAGGACAATGCACTTCCCCATAATTTTTCCACATCCTGATACCAAAAACCTGTGAATATATTATTTTATATGGCAAACAAAAACAACAACACACTTTATAGATGTGATTAAGGATTTTCAACAGATTTCCTGGATTATCTGGGTAAATCCAGTGTAATCATGTGGCTCCTTATAAGTGAAAAAGTCAGGCAAAAAAAGCAATGTCAGAGGGATGTGATATGAAACAAACTCAACTGGCCATGGTTGGTTTTGAAGGTTGAGGAAGGGGCCAGGCACCAAAGAATGCAGATGGCCTATGGCAAATGGAAAAGGCAAGGGAATGGATTTTCTCCTAGAGCCTCCAGAAGGAATGCGGCACCGTCTAGACCTACACTGCCTACATCCGCCTACCCCTCGACCCAGCAAAACTCTTTTTGGACTTCTGACATTTAGCATGGTAAAATAATCAGTTTGTGTTGTCTTAAGCCACTATGTTTGTGATAATTTGTTATAGCAGCAATGGGAAACTAATGCAGTAAGAGAATAGATTGATCCTCTGTTTCACAAACTTCATTTATTTTATAACACATTTTACGCCTTAATTTATTAAAATCTCTTTTTGAAGATCTTTTCTGTAGAATATATATTTTCATAAAGTTGGCGATGATAAATAGTTATGATCTGGAAATAAAATACTATCAATGCATAAATATTCACTTTGGTTCAAGCTTCAAATTTCTCACAAAAGAATAATTTACCAAAACAGTAGTTCAACCTTTTCTAGAATGGGGATAAATCATGAGTAAATGAATAAGATATATAAATAAGTATATGTAATCTTAAAATTTCTAGTATAATCAGTGGAGCAATGTGGTACCATTTTGGCGTAAAGGTGATGTTATTACTCCAACACCACTTATTACATGTTTTGAATTACTTTTAATGATGACATGTACTGGGGATTGCTATGTAGTGATTTATTCATCTGGCATGTTTAGAACTAGCTCAGAAATAGGCAAAGAAATCAGTTCAAAATATTAGTTTTATTATGACAAAACTGGATTGCAGGGAATGGCCTACATATGAAGCCAGGATGTTCTTCTTTGTCTTACCTCAATATTAAATTGGTTTACTTAGTCACAGACAGAAAGGTAGAAATCACAGACTTCCTAAGTCACCAAATGGTGGTGAGCAAACCTTAAGCCTCCTCCTTGTGAACAGTCAAATCCCAGAGATGGAACAGGAGAATCTCAGCCAAGGGTGCTTGGTTCCTTCTTCCCAGTGCAGAAATAATTAATGCTCATAAAGAGGTTGGAATCTCAGAAGGTTCCTCGTAAAAACAAGGAATAAGAGAAACGAAGTTATGCTATCAGTGTGCAATATACAGAACAGTGCATGTTACTTCATGTACAACAAACATTTGTAGGGGCACCTACGTGGCTCAGTCAGTTAAGCATCTGCCTTTGGTTCAGGTCATGGGATCAAGTCCCGAGTCCCGAGCCTCGAGCCCTGCTTAGCAAGGAGCACCCTTCTCCCTCTGCCCGTCCCCCCCACCACCCCACTCATGCTTGCTCTCTCTCTCAAATAAATATATAAAATCTTTTTAAAAATCTGTAAAGCCAAATGAGGGTATTATTACTTTACAACAAATTATCTCTGGAAGTTGTGGATTTTCTTATTTTGGTGGTTAATAAAAATAGAAATACTTATTATACCCTGGGATTGGTAGAATGATTCGATTGCACTATCAACCTAAAGTTTGGAAATATCATAATCTTTGTAGTTGACTTGGAGTAACAAGGATGATACATTGAAAGATTAGCACTTAGTATCAAATCATATTGTAAAAACTATACTAGATGAAGGCGATTACAGAAAAAAAAGGAAAAAAATATATGTGGGACTAAGAAAGATCTTTACCAGAATAAAGGCCAAAAGCAAATCTAAAGATAAATCACCATTTATTATGGCATTAAATGTTGGTGCTTAACAGGTTAACTGGGAACACTATTTAAAGAAACATATAAGTAGACTCTACCTCTCACTACTTTACATATCAAATGTTTTATTTTGTTGTTCTGCTTATTAGAAGCTGCCAGTACTTCATCTACATCTTTGAATATGTCACAAATGTCTGAGGGAAGAAAAGCACTGGTGAGTCTGAATTTCATTTTAAAGACCCCTTTGGGATGTAAATTCTAGGAATGCATTGGACGTCTTTGTCATTGCCAAAATTTGTCAGCCTGTGAATCTGGATATTACCCGTTTCATATACTGCTCCTGTGTACTGTGGTTAAGTTGCTATGATTTTTTTAAAAGCATGCAAAAATCAATATGAAGAAAGAATCAGTGCTCCAGGAGGTAATATTTATTACAGTTTTTCTTTGTTGGTTAGTTTGCAATGTTCTCTACTCTGTTTTTCTTGCCTAGTTGATTGTTAAAACAAAACAAAACAAAAAAATACTTAGCATATAATAGATATTGCTGTAGCTCATTAAGACTTAATGAGACTATTGACAGACCTCAGGCTGCACTAAATTTAAAGAAATACACTCATAACTATAGTATGGAAGAAAAACAAAATTAGAATCCTTCAAAATATTTTACCATATTTAACTCCAAATCAGCCTGCACTAAGGGTCTTAATAGGCATTCAGAATCATTCCAGATTTTTTTCACATGGATCTACAATTTTATGGTAACTGCCAGCTATCATATTTCACTTCATTTTTCTACTTAAAATTCTAAAAGTAATAAAATAATGAACAAAACATACTTATGCAGTGTAAAATCCAAAGTTTGATTAGACTGTCTAGGATAATTAAATTTTTCTTTGTAAACATGAACTACAAATCATCCATTAATTTGAACCTGCTTAAGCACCTCAGATATTAAAATAAATAAATATATATCAACTATTATAGTGGTATCGGTGGAGTGATAAAAGAAGAAAAATGGGTGAGTGTGTTTTCTCACTTTACTGCCTCCAAATACTATATGGGAAATTTCACATAAGGTAGATAGGCCACTTGTTTCTATATTGACATTGTATTTTATTTTTATAGAAAGTGGTGTTATTCATTTTACTTGAAAAAAGCTACAAAGGCACACACACACACATATTTATATAACGTGAACAATTAGAGAATATTATGGTCTGGTGACATCTGGTTTCATCAGTCATTTTGTAAACATGATGCAAAATATGTTGAGATAGAATGAAGCTGTATTATTTATCTGTGTTTTTCCTTGCAGTTAAAAATACACAATAAAAACAGTACTGCTTGATTGCTGATGTCTCTCCTCAATTAGCATAGAAGCAAATTGATTTTTTTTTTGCTTGAGGGGGCAAAACAACAGAGTTGTTTTCTTCTTCCTGCTGTATTTCTATCAAACACATTTTTACTGCGAACTATGTTTGAATCTTTGGCAAGTTGTTTTCATTCTTGTAAGTCAGAAATAATTTTCAATTGCAGCTCTGTACGCTCCCTTAAGGAAATATATTAGCCACCACATGGTGGTTTAAGCGCAGTTAGCCGTTTTCTCACTCTTTCCATGTTGTACAACCAGGTGGGTGGTCCTTAAATACTCAAGTAGTCATTTCAAGGACACTGAACACACACGAGTTTGGTTCTTTTACTGGGGCTACAGATGCATTATTTTCAGGCATGTTTGGTGTTAGATGAAATGGTTTGAAAACAGTCTGAAAGTTCTAGCTCTTCGAAGAGTCACTCTCCACTAAATGGCAAAGTCTGATAAATGATGACCCGCTTGGAAGAAAGTATGCTGCTAAAATAAACATTCCCGTCACCCAAGAGGAGCAGCGGGACAATAACGAAGATTTTCTTTTGTCTTAATTCTGTTGGAAACTGAATAATGGAAAAGGATAAAAAGACATAAATGTACTTTGACATAAAAATGAAGCCTGGCTACCTTGTAATAGCAAGTGGTGCACTTCAATCTGATTATTCCTGCAATAGAACAAAGTTACTGGGGAAATGATTGCATTTTTGTAACAGGACACATTACTGATTAATTAGAGTGCAAAAGAGAAGAGAGGTTGTATCTATTATGTCCAGATCTTATATTAATGCTTAAATAACTTGTCCACAATTATATGGACAATAATATTGTGTAAAAACCTCTCTCTCGGGCGCCTGGGTGGCTCAGTTGGTTAAGCGACTGCCTTCGGCTCAGGTCATGATCCTGGAGTCCCGGGATCGAGTCCCACATCGGGCTCCCTGCTCGGCAGGGAGTCTGCTTCTCCCTCTGACCCTCCCCCCTCTCATGTGCTCTCTCTCTCTCATTCTCTCTCTCAAATAAATAAATAAAATCTTTTAAAAAAAAAAAAAACCTCTCTCTCCATTTTTAGGTTACTCTGTCCTCAGCCCCCAGTGCCCCCAACCCATGCAGCCCAGCGAAGTGCTAATTCAAGCTATGTGTGTAATCTGCATCTATTCAACAAAAACTAGCTGCCCTTGGAAAAATTCTGCTATTAAGAAAAATAAAAATTGGCCCGTGTGTTCATGTGTACAATTCTTCTCAAAGGTGATTTATTCCTCTTTTACATATATAATAGCATTTAGAATTTATGCTACATATGAACAAGATATGACAGCAATGAGTCTAATCTTATTTGTTCATCTCACAAAATTATTACATAGTATCCTGTCCAAAAGGAAACTGATTCATTTAGATTAAGGATGTGCAACAGAATTAATTACAAGTTATACAATACTAGCACAAGAAAAAGAATAAAGCAACCCATCTCCTCAAAAGTAACTATGGCAATACAAAATCATTCAGAAAATAGAAAAAAGTTTTAGCTTTTTTTTTTTTTTTTGCTAAGTTTATATTTGTTGTCCATAATGGTGGCATTACTTTTGCCTCCAAGAATGTTCCAGTAATTACTTATTTTTTTACATATTTACAAGTAGTTTTTATTATTGTGTGATTATTAATTTAACAGAGTTTACATCTGTATAGTACTTAATATGTTGGTATTGATACATTGCAAAACAAATTGAGAATATTATAATTTTAATTTTCAACCTGAATTGTATAAATTTAAAACTAAAAACTATGAAATTAGTCAAAAGGCTTCCTTGTTGATTAAATAAATTAGATAATTTTCTGTCATTTGGTAGGTTGAGCTATGCCAGGCCGTAATACAACGCAATTTTTAAAAATATTTAAATATTGCCAGAACTTCATGATATAATTAATATACCTTCTGTTTCTCTTTCCTACTATTATTAACCAACAATGTTTTTTTTTTTTTACTGTCATTTGCCTTAATTTATTTATCTATGAAATGGGAATATTAAATATAACTGCTTCATAAGATTGCCAGCCATATTGAATTTGTAATTTATCCTCTATTAATATATTTTTCATATAGTAAGGATTTAATTAATGTTAGTGTTGGTATCAATATAAATCTGGTATGCTTATCTAGCACTTGACAAATAAGTCAAGTATCACATAGCCACGGAAAAAGTTTCAGGAGCTCAACAGAGTGTCTTCTCAATTCATAATTGGCCATGCAGGATTTTCTATGCTTTACAGTCTTATCCTGTGACTATAGCAGGTCAGAAACAGGCTCCTTCTGAGCCATCTCTCCAAGTGCATTCCATATACAGCCACACGCAGCATAATTTTTCATACATTTTATCTCTCCCATATTATTATTATAAAATGTGATTTCTGTGAGAGCTAAAATCTGAGAATGTGCATTAAGATTTCTGTTGTGAGCCCTACACAGAATCCAGGGCTTAGCTACTTCCCAAAACTTCTGACAGTTTTTGCTTTTAATGTTCATTATTTAATTCCTGGATAACTTAACTTACAAGGAGTAAATGCAGAAACATAAATGACAGCTCAAAATCACAGAACAAACACACCTTTGTAACTACTGCCCACATCAAAACCTTATTATTGGGATCTCAGAAATGAACATTTATTTTCCTTCCGAACCTCTACTTTTCTTCCCACCCCAAAGACAATGGGGGGCCTGGGTGGCTCAGTCCTTAAGCGTCAGCTCCCGTCATGATCCCGGGGTCCTGGGATCCAGCCTGGAGTCTGGCTCCTTGCTCAGCAGGGAGTCTGTTTCTCTCTCTGCCTGCCACTCCTCCTGATTGTGCTCTCTTTCTTTCTCTCTTTCTAGGGGAAATAAATAAATCTTAAAAAAAAAAAAAAAAGAAACAACTGTGCTGACCTTCAAAAATCCTACATGAGTTCTTCAACTTTTAGAACCATCCATCAGTGAACTCACACATTGCTTAGTGTCTACTTTCTTTCACTTCATTTTATGTGTGTGAAAGTTATTCATGCTGTTGTGAGTAGCAATAGTGAGTCCGTTTTCACTGCTGCATGCAATTTTACTTTATACATCGATCACATTCATTTCATTTGATGGAAATATTGTTGTTCCAGTTTTGACAATTATGAATGATTATGGTATGGACATTAATATGTATATCCTTTGTAAAATACACATATATACATGTATATGTCACTTATCTTTTGGGAATATATCTAAGATGAAATTTTTTTATCACTGGATATGCATTTGTTGAACTTCGGTAGGCAATTTCAAATATTTTTCTAAAGCAGTTTTGAATTTGCATTTCTAACAACAGTTCATCCTTTTCAAACTGATATTGGCTTCCTTCTTCTTCTTCTTCTTCTTCTTCTTCTTCTTCTTCTTCTTCTTCTTTCTCCTTCTTCTTCTCCTTCTCCTTCTCCTTCTCCTTCCTTTTCTTCCTCTTCCCCCTCCCCACCTTCTCCTTCTAATTCTACTTTGTGGTAGTATTTAGATATTTTATACTTAATTTGCTTTTCTTTTATCCGTTGGTTATGTACCTGTTCACAAATTCATTGGTTATGTGGACATCTTTTGAGAAATACTTATCAAAATATTTTGTTATTTCTTCTATTATTTGTCCAGATTTTTCTTATTGATATGTAGGAGGTCTTTATATAGTCCAGACAAGAACTCTTTATCAGTTTTATCTATTTAAAGTACATTCTCCTCTGTGACAGCAGAAGTTGATTTTACTGGCTAATATTTTGCTGAAGATATGACTTTATATTCAAAGCTACTTTAATACAAAGTATAAGTATGGAAATGATTTGAATCTGGACTTCGGAGCCAGTAAGGTTCGTCTAGTTCTACTATACTTTTTCCCAAATGTGTAATCTTTTGGATTCCCTACAGAAAATCAGGGGTACTTAGAAAGTCTCTCCTGCCTGACAGATCCAAGAGTACAAACACTGGGGGAGAGTAAGATAGGAGAATAAGGAGAAGCTGATAACACATTTATCATTTAACTAAGAGTAGGCTATCCTTACTGGGAGAGATAGTGTGTATTCGATGACAAAACAGCCTTCCTGAGATGTGGGGGAAAGGAGGATATGAGGGTGATGGAGTCAGAAATCATTTCGAGTCAAATTTTGAGATCTTTCCAACCTTCAACAATATCAGATGTTTGTATTTCTTTATTACCCTTCACTATCAGCCCATTCTTCAGGGGCATTTATGATAAAGACACATCATAGTAGGCTGAAAGTGATCCAGAGAGCCAAAGTCATAAGACAGATAAATTTAAAGAACCAGAGGATTGGCTGGAATCAGCTGGTTGAATAGGAAAAAAAAAAAAAAAAAAGCACTGCAACCTGGAACAGTACTCATATTGGTAAGGTACCACTGAAAGTCCCAAAAGGACATCAAAGACTGCCAAAGTGGGAGAGCATAATTCCTCATGTAATGTGTCATCTTTCACTCCAAGGCAGCTGGTCAGCTTTTGGCAGGAGTCACAAGGCTGGCATGCAGTCATGGCCTCTACCTCAGAATCCTAGTCTTTGCTGATTGATGTGTTGCCATGTCCTTTATGATGATGATCTAGTCAGCAACAGTAACAATCTGGGTGGTGCAGACTCCAAGAGCAACTTGATTCTCATCAGTTTCATTGGAAAATGACCCTGTTCGTGGGCATCTACATAAGTGACATGGACAGTCCAATCAGTAGCAATGATCTGTTTCCAGTTTGCAGCTCCGAAGAGGGGAAGGTTTAATTGGCCAGTCCGTAGGTTTTCAAATTTCAGAGTAGCAGGTAGTCATGGTGATACACAAGCATGAGTCAAACCGTAACTAGGTTTGCCACATGGAGGGCTGACCTGGGCTAGGGGAACAACTTAAGTTGTGCTGACTGGGCGGTGTACCCAAATCAGTTTTTGGTTCTGTATAGTTGGGATTGAGGTTAAATTGTGGTAACAGTCCCATAGATAACCTAGGGTCTCAGCTAAGCTAAACCACCAGTGAACCAGGCCCAGCCATTTAAGGGAACCTCTGAATCAAGGGCTCTACTGAGCCGGTGGTTTTGATCCTTGTAGTGAAGTGGAGGTAAAAATTTCTCCTAAGGGGATAGCTGTTTCTTTTTCATGTAAATGAAATAGCCAGTGAGGGCAGACCTAACTTTTTTTTTTTTTTTTTAATGGGCAGTAGAGTAAATGGCGGCTGTGTCCAATAGGTGGCAGTGTTGCACTGGGAAATGGCTCTCAGTAGTCCAACAGCCATTAAGAATTTAAAGAAACCTAATTCCTATCTCTGTTTCTTGGATAAGATGTGCTCCTCTCTGACCTCTGGGGAGGGAACAGGTAGAAGGTGGTGGTGGGGAGCAAGGGTGATATTTCACGAGCGCCTCTGTAAGTGGCAGTCCCTCAGTAGGAGAATCTGCTCTAATACTGATGTCATGGGAGGTGCAAACACCTATCACATCAACCCTAGTGGTATATTAGGCAGGGGGCATTAGAACAGCGATATACAATTTGCTCTAGGTTTCCACCCACAAAGTTGCTTCAGCTTTTCCTGTCTACTGTGCCCTTCCACTAATTCCTCTCAGTTGAATTCAAGTGCCCCTTCCTTCACACAACCTGCTTGGATGGTGACTTTTTGTACCTGTACCCTACAGAGCTTTATCAATTTCCATCCCTTCTCCTAAAGTCCGCTAGCATTCCCGGGTGGGTGTGCATGGCCTCTGTCTCTTCGAGGAATGAGGAGAGCTTGTCCACGCCCCAGTCAGCTTTCTCCCCTAAGCAACTGCGATTGGGTTAGGGAGGCGTGGAGGAATTAAAGGATATAAAAATAGATTGGGGCTTCATGAAAATAGGCATGGCACTTTTTTTCCAGTTTTTATTCGCCTGTACACTGCTCACATCTTAACCAAATAAAGTTCTAAAGTTTCTGATCCACTCAAAGCTCTGTATTGAATAATAGCTTTCCGTATTTACTCCCGTTTGGAGACTCCTTGGGTCAGAAGCCACAGTCATATCGCCTTTTGCTTTGGGCCCTTGAGCTTGCTAACCTAGTTTCATGATAATGTGTTTTTTTCTGTCTCCTCAGAGAAGAGTAAAAAAACCAAAGACACCATCTGGGCAGCACATTTCAACCATACTTCTCAATGCTCAGCCTCCCTACGTGAATTTAATGCTTATTCATTAAGAGATATGACAGTGGAGCCCCCATCCCCTACATATGCCTTTCCTTTAGGTGACGGTATTCACTAGAGGATCCCAGAAAGTTGTTCTCTTCCTGAAAGCCATTCTTCTACCAGCATCTCATCTTCATCGACAAATGAAGCATCTGAGATCTTACCTATTTTCAAGCTAACAATTTAGCCTAAAACAGCTTCATGGATGCTGTCATGAGAAACAAAACTTTTAAGTCAGAGGCAAAGGCATTTATTACTTATGGCACAGCAAACATCGTGAACACTGACATATTTGCTTCAGTTTCCCTTGCCCCCAGAGACCCATGGTAGAGATACAGATAGACCCATATCTGCATTAAATGAGAGAAACCCAGAGTTTAGACCATCTGAATGCTTTCTAAAGGGGAGTACATGCCTAAGCTTTACTCTAGGGAGAGATGTAAACTTTATGATACTGGACCGTTAAACACACCTGCCCTTTGTCTGAAGGGAGAGGTTATCTGTCTGCCAAAGCTGATTGCTCCATGAACATTCTTGAAAAGGCAGTTTAGAACAAAGTTCAGACAGTGCCTACGCTTGTAAGACATGCAGAAGTGTAAGATATTAATAGAGAATTCTCTCCCAAAGACAGATCTATAGAAGTAGATAATAAAGGGAAAAAATACTCCTGTCCAACATACTCTTTTTCTGTTATTAAAAAGTGTTAGTTAAGAGGAGTACTACATATCTTAAAATACTATGTCAGTTTTTTATCTTTTATGATGCCTATATTGCTGTTTCAATGTTATGGTTGATTCAATCCATATTTTTATAAATGTAAGAATTTGTTAATTCTAGGCATTCTCATCTATTTTTACTTGTATCAAAAAATATATATATGGGGGAGTATATACATTTTTTCTAAGATATTTTAAATGTGATTACATATTTATATATATAGACAAAAATGTAAGTACTTGTTGAAACATATAATTCAGAATATGTTTGAGTTACATGCTCATTGTTCTATAGACTTGCGTGAAATTTCATTTTATAAAATACAGAAAGTTATTAATGACATAAATAAATACAATTCATTTAAATTGTAAAAACAATAAATGTAGACTTAAAAATATGTTGTATAACTATGTGTTTTCTCTATGAGAAATTTTGACATACACAAACATTAAAATTGTTATGCTGGGTACATGACAAAAATAGCAGTTTTAAGTGTGTGTCGACATCTCCTTTTGGAAAATTATGTCCTGAAACACATAAAAATAGGCTCACTATTAAAGAAGACAATTTGCCAATCATAAATACAATGATTGGCATGGATTGAAATATAATATCGGGCTACCATTTGCCTACACTGTACTTCTCCCCTTCAGAAGTTGTATCCCTAGTGTAGCTCAGAGAAGGGTCTTTTGACCACTTTAACCATCTAGCACAGGATATTCTTATTTTATACATTTTAATGTATAAAGAAGGCTTATTCATCAAACTCTTTTTCCCTTAATTTTAAGTATGCTGTACAGTTTATAGGGAAATGAAAAGGCAAGGTTTATAAATGAATGAGTCAGTTTGTGTAATAAAATAACAATTTCACAATAAAGTAAATATTATAGAGATTGTCAACTGAATGAGATAGAGAAGTAACTATGCTCACTCCCCATTAGTGTCACACCTGCTTAGAGATTAAATTGCACTATTTTATGCTATATTAAAATGGCATTTTTCGGGCGCCTGGGTGGCTCAGTTGGTTAAGCGACTGCCTTCGGCTCAGGTCATGATCCTGGAGTCCCGGGATCGAGTCCCGCATCGGGCTCCCTGCTCAGCAGGGAGTCTGCTTCTCCCTCTCCCGCTCCCCCCTCTTGTGCTCTTTCTCTCTCTCACTCTCTCTCTCAAATAAATAAATAAATAAATCTTTAAAAAAAAAAAAAAATGGCATTTTTCTAGAGTGATATTTTACATTTCTGATAGGCAGTTGTGAATGCCTTGGTGCACTCAGCAACATTCTGTTTTCTGCAGTGAGCATTTCTATTAGTGACAATTCACCCATCATTTTATTTCAGAAAAAAGGCAATGTCAGCCGGGACACGTGTATATACATCCTCTTTTTTCTAAAGCAGAGCAATAAGAAATTTTAACATTGTTAATAACTTCTAAATTCAGGCAGAAGGAACTTCAGTTTAAGGCTTCATCTGAATGCCATCTCCTACAAACATTAATACTGAATAAAAATCTGTATTTTGAAGAAAGAACACAATTTACTATCTTATAATTTAAATTAGATTTTTTTTTTAAAAACTGAGGTTACTGACATCTTCTGTTATGTGTGTGTTTTATTTCTTTTAGAAAGCTTTTGATCCCATGTGTCTATTATGTGGTAATTTTTCCTTCCCTATATTATTTATAATTGAATATTTATTAGTGTTTGATTTACATTCTTGGAATTATAACTACCCAGTGGTTTAATGACACTATGTTTAAATCAGATTTCTAGTGTAAGTAATTTATTTAAACATCATTTTTTTTATGTAGAAATCACACTTATTGTTATTTTGGGAAAAACAGTCCCTGTGCGCTCACTAAAATGCTCTTGGAAAACATGATTGTTATTGATCCACACAGTTCTTAGTTCATGCTGTCTCCCATAGATGTTTTGCTAATAAATATAGGAGTATATACATTTTTATTGGAATTCTAAATTTTGATAGAAACTGCCATTTTAGGGGTGCCTGGGTGGTTCAGTTGTTAAGTATCTGCCTTTGGCTCAGGTAATGATCCAGGGTCCTGGGATTGAGCCCCGCATCGGGCTCCCCGCTCAGTAGGAGGCCTACTTCTCCCTCTCCCACTCCCCCTGCTTGTGTTTCCTCTCTCGCTGTGTCTTTCTCTGCCAAATAAATAAAGTCTTAAAAAACAAAAAGGAAACTGCCATTTTAAAGGACACATCTATTTTAAGTGTTTTCATATAATTTGGAAAAACAAATCAAATTATGGGTTATAATTTTTAGAATGACCTATCTATAGAAAAGGAGGAAGGAAGAGGAATAAAATAAAGAGAACATGGATCCAAATCAGTACAAAGAAGCCCTTTAGAATTCTCAGGAAGACCCTCACTTTTTTTTCCCTAATCAGCATTTTTTCATGAACCCATTAAAATATTTAGAAAATTATTCATTCATTTAGTAAAACCATTCTATTGGTTAGCAGAGATTCAATTTCTGCCCTAGTTGGGGAACATATTTGAAGTATAATTTTATATTATACTTCCCATTCTTTTTTTAAGTACCAACAGTGTGGCAATTTTCGAAGCAATATGTCCAGGGAGTTAAATTATTTCAAAGAGAAAATAATGCTACAATAGCAAAGTGATTTTATTTAAGAAAATCTGCTACAAACAAAGGCAAACAAATTACATTAACATGTACCAAGACATGTAGTACACTGCGACTAGCAAGTTAAATGAAGAAACCAAGTGTCTCAGTAAGACCAATTCCTTTTTGGAATATTGAATACACACCACTCAGCTTTTCCTTTGCTATTTTAAAAGACATATTTAGGAAGTACGTTTACCGAAATGAGCATTTAGCTTTGAAAAATACCAAATCAACTCTTTTATTTGATGTAAAACTCCCGATTTAAAAGACTCAGTCTATTAACTATCTTAATCTTCAATAAGGAATGAAACATGTAACTCTAATAATTTCAAAGTTCTAGGTTCCATTGATGAATTGGTCTCGCATACAAAACTGCTTATAGTGTAAGCATTCAAGCATCCGACAATCATTTCCTTTCTCTATTGTTGCCCTACCTGCTCACCATAATACTTAAATTTTACTAATTAAAACAAAATAAAACTAAACTAAACAAAGTCTGGCTAGGAAAGTCTTCATAGAATTTGAATACGTGTAATTGTGAAGACAGGTCTCAGAAATTCAAGTGAACTCAACTATCCATTGTTGTAAGTCATGTCTGGCAGTATTTATGCTAATAAGTGATGATATATTAAACATGAATCGAAGGCTAAGGGACTTATATAAAAATTATAGTATTCTCCAGGATTCTGTAAAGATAAAAATAATCCTGGCTAAAAAAAAAAAAAAAAAAAAAAAAAAGATCCAGGATGGCTGGATGTCTAGGTTCTCTTTGCAATTGTTATCAGTTTAGAAATAGGAAATCAAGCAAATATATATTCACCCTCAGTACATGGCAATCTTTAGATGTCAAGACTCTGTTTTAGGGATTATTGGCAAAAGAAATGTTGCATAGTACAACAGCAATTTCTGTCCATTCTGTTTCTAAAATGTGTTTCTAATTTATTTTTCTAATACACCCACTACAATTAACATGAACCAGGCTCCAATTATCATTCATTAGACTGATCTTAACAAATTCACTGTTTAGACTCTTGTCTTCTCCCATCCCTTCTGACAGAGCAGTCAGAGGGATTGCTGTAAAATGTGAAAATGACCCTGTCATAGTCCCCAATGAAAATTCTCCACTGAGTTCTAATTAAATACAAATTAATACTGAAAATCTTTACCATTTTGTCCATATGCTGCAAGAATAAAAGTTAACCTACAGAAATGATCATATAAATGGGTTAATTTTAGGGAGATATAAAATCATTTTTATATCACTCTGTTTAGGTTAAGCCATGATGAAGTAACAATGGAGGCAAAATTCTCAGTGATTTATAGCCACACATTTTAGTTTCTCACTGACATCATGTGTTCATTGTTTTTTTTTTTTTTAAAGATTTTATTTATTTATTTGAGAGAGAATGAGATAGAGAGAGCATGAGAGGGAAGAGGGTCAGAGGGAGAAGCAGACTCCCTGCCGAGCAGGGAGCCCGATGCGGGACTCGATCCCGGGACTCCAGGATCATGACTTGAGCTGAAGGCAGTCGCTTAACCAACTGAGCCACCCAGGCGCCCTCATGTGTTCATTGTAAGTTGAATCCAGGTCTTTTTTTATGATGAGATCCAACTTTAGATATTCTCATCTATACATGTCATGGTAGTGCGCGCGAATGGTATTAAACTCCAATAGAACCTCTTGAATACTAATATATAATAAAATAATATTTCCTAGGTATGCACTTACCTTTAGATTACACCGTTTGGAGTGTTCTAAACTAATTCTCTTTGTTTTACTCAGAAATCCACAAGCTAAAAATCTTTCTAAATATGATTATTATGCCTCATGAAAGTAAGAGTAGGGACAATCTTATCTCCATGTACATTCAGTGCATAACCTAGTGCTTTATTAGTACTGGGTTCTCTATAAATATTTCTTGAATGAATAATCTTATTTAAGTTAATCTAAATATGACTTTAAGATTTTGGTGTAGGGCAGATCAGATATGCAGTACATCTTACTATAAGCAAGTTTAATTCACTCATTAATTGTAATACTTTACTTTCTTGCATAGGTTGGGAAAATCTGCTGTGTGTCTCTTTAACATGTGGGAGAGTCAACCAATTACAAAATTTAGTTGGCTATTCCTAATGGAAATGTCTTCAGAAGAGGTCTCCTAATATTTTGTGGACATGTATACTATTAGAAAAAGAAGCACATTTACCTCTAATATATTCATCTATTTTTTTTCTGTAAGTTATACGCATGGGATAATGATCCAATAAATGATGTAAAATTTAAATTTCACAAAATATAATCTAAAGTGATGAAATAATAAACATATAAATTAGTGTCCTGATAGTTTCTCCCAACTGGAACCACTGTCCTACAGCATCAGGGGATACTGGGGAAGTTGGGAACCCTATGTCCAAGAACATGAAAAAGAGAGTGAACCTTGTTGGTTGGGGTCACATCAAGAAGCCCAATTTAGAGCATTTTATATTATTCTCTTCAAATGCACAGTATATTATCCAATGAGAACAAATGAGATCCAGATCTAAGATTAGATTTGTGAAGTATTTTAACAGTATCACTTTTGTCTCCGTCAATCTTCTTCCTTAGTGTATGATGTATGTCATACAGATATTCATTCAAAAAGGTGAAAATGTTAATGTTTCCATAAGTTTTTCAGTGAGCTACAAAGATGTCCTCTGATGACTGAATGAAATGACACAGAAAAACCCTGGGTCAGTGTTAATATGTGTTCTCATTAGAATGCATGGATCTCTTTTCCACTACAGATTTTGTTTCTGGCTATACACACGGGATATACATTTTTTTTTTTTTTTAATGCACTCTGTAGGGTATTTTCTTGTGGAAAATTTTTGAGACATCAGATTCTGGTGAATCACTGTGTGGAAAAGTGTTATTTGTTTTGCTCATACTGGACTTTGTCCAGGAACTAATACTTCCCTTATTTTCATACTGAAGACACATAAAATTGTTACATTGGATTTTCACCTACAATGTGTTGTGATGGCTATATTATCATTTATATAGAAAAGATGATCTTTACGGATGACTACACATTATTTTTACATTTTTTATTCTATCCAACACCCAGGAAAAGTACATGATGTAAACTCAGAGTCTAGAAGAATATCAAGTTGTATATTCTATAAGATGCTAAATTCCCATTGAAATATAGATATGTAGTGCCTACATAAATATTCAATCATCAGAGGAATGCGTTTTGGCAATAAATCTTAGGCTTTGGTGAAAATTTCATATCAACAAGTATTTTGAAGAACAAACAGGGAAAGGTGAACTAGGACTCAGGAAGTGATTGTTGGGAAATCAGTTGATTTTGCATCATACAAGCCCTGCTTACTTCATGAAGGGGGATAGGACTGGTGAGGTTTGAAATAAAAAGAGACAAAAAAAGATAAGATTATTGGCAACATGAAGTTGATATTAGCTGATTAATATTAGCTGATAATCCAAGAATACTTTTCCACTGAATTGAGAAATATTTATCCAAAGCTTACTGTGTCCCAAGCAATTTGGATACAGAATAAATGAAATAGGATACTTTCTTCAAGGGATTTACATTATAATGCTAGGTACAGAAAACTTGACTAGTGATTTTCCTAGAGTGGAATAAGTGCTGTTAGAGGTGCATATTCAGAATGCTACGAGAAGACATAAGAGAGACCCCCAATGATTTTGGGAAAAGTGGCATAAAACAGAATCCTGAAAGCCAAGCCAAAGCTAGCTCAAAACAGAGCTGGGAGGAGCATTTTCAGGCAGTAGGAATAAAGTGTAGAAAGGCTGAGGTTCAGGAGAAGTTGGACATAAAGTATAAATGGGAGAGTGGTGAGCAAAGCAGGGCAGATCATAGGCAGCAATATATGGATTCTCATTTCTTTGCAGGCAACTGGCAACCTTTGACAAGACGTGTGTTCCATGAAGATTAATCTTGTAGCTTGTGAAGCATAGAGAATGCAGGACAAGGTCCCTGAAGATAGAAGCCTCAGTTTACTACTGATATGTTTCATCAGATTTCTTTCTCCTCTGAAAATTTTGCAGAATTAGACTTAAGTAGATTTTTATAAGAATAAAGCAAATATATATATCTCACATATATATCACATATATATATAACAAAGAAAAAACAAAATAACATCTAGCTCTTAGTCTTTGTTTTTTTGTCCTCACTATTAATATTTAAATATATTCTAGTTTCAGAGCTGCTATATATTTGGAAGGCTTGAAGTTGTTAATCCACTATCTTTTATGTTTTGTAATCTATTTGAAGAATCGACAACACAGGATTCTGACCTAAATTGTTAATTTCATTTACTGACAAATCTAGATTGTTAAACTCTGCAGGGCCAAGGCTAACATAGCTTTCAGAAAATGTCACCCCAAATCTAATTTTCCTATACATCCGCTGGTAGAGCAGTCCGACACTTAGAGTAGAACAAAGGACTTCTCAAATAGGTGCTCTAAGAAGAGAAAAATTCAGTGAGGCCTGTTAGTAGTAAAGTTAGCATTGTTTATCTAAGGATATTTGTGTTAAATGTGGGATAATGAAAATTAGTAATAATGCAATAATTTAATTTAATTTAATCATTAATGCAATTAATTTAGTTTAATTTAATCATTAATCGACCACAAGGATACTAGGTGTGGCAAGAAGAGGAATACAGATATAATATAGAATAGTTAATTTTTTCTAGCCCCAAATTTTATTTGTAACTATCAGTATAAATTTATGAATCTTTTTGTGTAATACTTCTCCTATCACTGCCCATGGAAAGGCTTAGAAAAGTGAAAGAGGACTCTTCTATGAAATACTCAGTGTCAAAGATCACTACTAGTGTGCAAATTGTGGTCAGGAAATGCCACTGTAAATAAATAGGAAACACAATAACAGGGCTCCCCATATAAACAATTTATTCTATGTTTGGGGCAGAATTTGAACAAAGTGAGTCTGGACTATTTTGATTACCAGTTAGCACAGAAATTATAATAGCTATTAGGGACTTACCAAGAAAACTAAGGAGAAAATGAAGCAGTATTCGCTGGAAAAAGATGTGATATCTGAGCATCAAAAATTTTTTTACATGAATTAAACCCTAGGTTTGTAAGGTGAAAGTTCTCATTATATAAGTCTTGTTTTATAGTCAAAGAAGAAGAATGATGTAATTAGTCTAATATCATTTTATAATAGAGATAACTAATGAACTAATGGATCTAGCCATTGAGCATCAGCTAATATCACAAGAGGAGGTACAATGAGTGTCATGCGACTTCTGTTAAAAGAAAACAATATCATTGGGGCGCCTGGGTGGCTCAGTTGGTTAAGCGACTGCCTTCGGCTCAGGTCATGATCCTGGAGTCCCGGGATCGAGTCCCGCATCCGGCTCCCTGCTCGGCAGGGAGTCTGCTTCTCCCTCTGACTCTCCCCCTCTCATCCTCTCTATCACTATCTTTCTCAATAAATAAATAAAAATCTTTAAAAAAAAAAAGAAAACAGTATCATCTATGAAGTAGTCTTGTCAAAAAATCACATATGAATAAGATTGAGTCTCTAGTCAAAGCTATCAATTTATAGATAAAAGGAGTGAACAGAGAAACATCTTAAACTATATTCTGAGATGTAATTTGCAAAACGGAGTGAAGAAAATTCTATCTGGTTTTCTCAACAAACATATTTCAGGGAAAATACAAGCAGAGAATGACAGTCTTGCTGAGTTGAGAATATATGAGTTTTAATGTTGAGGTAGCTAAATGTGAGGGCTACAGTATTGGAGAAAAGCAAGCTACACAGAGAATGAGACCCAGATATTTGCTGAAGACTGGGCAGGGCTGAAAAATACTTTTTTTTATAAAGATTCATTTATTTATTGGGGGCGGGGGCAGAGGGAAAAGGAGAGAATCTCAAGCAGACTCCCTGCTGAGCACAGAGCTCTTTTACACAGGGTTTTAACTCAAGACCCTGAGATCATGACCTGAGCTGAAATCAAGAGTCAGATGCTTAACCAACTATGCCACCCAGGCGCCTCTGAAAAATATTGTAACCAGCACAATTCAGATAAGACCCCTGAAAAGTCATATCTTACCATTTGAGCTAAATTTGTTTTAACGAGGGAAAAACGTTAGTTTAGACTTGCCCTAATAAAATTTAAATACATCCTTGAAAAAATTAGGCTCATTCACAATTATCTTAATTGTTTGCCAAAAACTTTAATAATTTAAAAAAGAAAGAAGCAAAATTCAAACTCTCAACAATATAGCATCTGTATTTTCAGCATCCAATAGAACATTACAGGACATGCAAAGAAAACATGTGATCCATAATTGTGAGAAAACTTATGGATAGGAAAGAACAATAGCACAAAGAATAAAAAAGAGAAAGTGAAAGTATTCTTGAAAGTTTCTTACAATGAATATGGAGTGTTAAAATATAATTTGTAGGAAGACTGTGATAAGTTAAAAATACATATCATAAACCCTAAGTTAAAAAGGACCCAAAAGTATATAACATAAGCCAATATAAGAGATTCAAATGGTGGAATTAATTTTTAAAAAGGCAAAAAAAGTTAAAAGAGAACAAAGATAAACTTGAGTACATTTAAAATAAATATCAAGATGGTAGGCCTATCCCATGTGTATCAATAATTGCATTAAATATAAATGACTTTATATTTAAAAGCTAAAAAAAAAGACAAAAGTTGTCAGAATGTTATCTACAGGAAACAATCTACAAAATAAAAGGATGGAAAGAAATACACAATAAGATATCTAATTATAAGAAAACTTGACTATCTAACTTAATATAAGAAAAAGTAAGTATCAGGGCCCTTGGGTGGTGCAGCCGGTGAGCATCCATCTCTTGGTTTTGGCTCAGGTCATGATCTCAGGGTCCTGAGATCAAGCCTGCATCCAGTGCCAGCTAGTCTCCAGCGCTCAGCATGGAGTTGGCTTGGGTTTTTCTATCCCTCTCCCTCTACCCCCACCAAATAAATAAATAAATATTTTTAAAAAGAGAGAAAGTCAACATCTGGAGAAGGAATAGTACCAGATATTAGTTAGAAGTTTTTATTATTAAAACAGGATGAACTCAGCAAGAAGATATAAAAATCCTAAAGCTTTGCATACCTATTAATAGAGCTTTAAAATGCACAAAACATAAACTGAACCCGAAAAAGAAATAGACAAAAGTAAAAAATCTACAGTTTTGGTTAGAGATTTCCACAGGCCTCTCCTAGTTATGACTAGAACAAACATAGAGAAGATAAATATGAATATAGAAAATACATGCCGCAGTATCATTCAACTTGACCTGACTGACATTCAGAGAATGCTACACCAAATTATAGGAAAGTATACACTGTTTTCAAGTACAGTTGTTATCCACATTTATTTGGTTATATTCTGGGTTATAAGGTAAGTCTCAAAATGTTAAAATGAAAGAAAGAGTACATGCTTTCTGATGAAAAGGAAATTAAATTAGAAATTAATTAAAATATCTAGAATATAAGCAAATAGTTGGAAATTAAACCAACATAATTATAGACAAGTTATTGATCAAAGGAAAAAATCACAATAGCATTTAGAAAATATTTTAATTAAATAATAATAATAACACAAATAATCAAAATACTTATAATGCAGCTAAAGGAGTGATAAGGTGAAATTATATAGCATTAAAATGCTAAAAGACTATATGCTCAACATCAATTGTGTAAGCTCTTTCATAAGAAGCTGAATAAAAACAAAGCAAATTAAATCCAGTGTAAGTAAAAGAAAGGAAATAGTAAAGATGAATGATGAAATATACAAACTAGAGATCAAATAATAGAAAACAATTTTTGAAGAAAAATAAAGTCTTGTTAAAATAATAAAACTGATAAACCTATGGGTGGACCAAGCAAAATAATAATAATAATAATAATACAAATTGCAAGTATAAGGAATGAACAGCATAACTATAGGTCCTAAAGACACTGAAAGAAGAAAAGCATTATGAACAAATTTATGTCAACATAATGTACAGATTTCTTGATGTCACAAGTCACCAAAACTGACACAAAAAGAAATAGAAAGTCTGAGTATACCCATATTTATTAGTAATTGGATTTGCATTTAAAACTTTCTTACAAAGAAAAGTCTGTGCCCAGATGTCTTGTCTGATGAATTCTATAAAATATTTTAAGAAGCAATAAACATTAATTCTGTACAAATTCTTTCAGAAGAAAAGATTATACAATCCATTCCTGGGATGGCAAATGCTACAACAAAAATGAGACAGAAATTTCATAAAAATACATACATATATATACACATTATTATGTTATTATTATAATAAAATAAAACTGCAATAAAATGAGACATGTTTCATATATACACACATATATATGTGAACAATATTATATGAATGCAATAGTATTAAAATAAAGTGCTAAAATATATTAATAAACGTATTAAACATGCAAGACATTTATTCAGGAAGACAGCCCGCTAAGAATAAAAGTGAAGGAAAAAGGAGAAAACAGGCAAATTATTAAGGCAGTCTATCATTTATTAAAGAAGAGATGGAAGGGAAATTTGCATAGGAAGAACCTCAGACTACAGCACAGCTTTTACAAAATCTTGGTAAGTTGAGTAGGAATTTCCTGAGCAAGAGTTGTCCATGAAAAGATTTCCACACCAAGTGAGAATATGCCTATAATAGTGCTCATTGATCAGCCTAGAGCAGCCCAGGGTGAGCGTGGCCTTTCATTCCACTGAGCTCGCTAAGGCATGTCCTCTTAAAGATTTGAGCAGCATATTTCCATGGCTGCCAAAATAAATAACTATAGTTTATCCTCAGAAGATAAAGTTGGTCTAACATTTAAAAATTATATAATGGATTTCGTTGTGTTAGCAGAAGAAAGAAGAAAATCCATTTAATTTCCCCAAAATAACCTTTAAAATTTTCAACAAAATTAACCATTCATATTTAAAAAAAAAAACACTAATAAATCTAGGGATGGAAGAAAAATTATTTATGCTAGATAAATGGCATCTATCAAAACCTTAGATCTAAGATCGTGCTTAATAGTAAAAAAAATATATTTAGTAAAAAAATAGTAAAAAAATAACATTTTTTAAGATTTTATTTATTTACTTGTCGGGGCGGGGGCGGTGGCACAAGTAGGGAAATGGCAGGCAGAGGGAGAAGCAGTGTCCCTGCCGAGCAAGAAACCCCACACAGGACTCCATCCCAGGACCCTGGGATGATGACCTGAAAGCCGAAAGCAGATGCTCAACAAACTGAGCCACCCAGGTGTCCCCAGAAATAACATTGTTTATATAAGATCAGGAAGAAGGCAAAGCTTTCTGCCTTCATGACTTTAAATTATTCCACTAAAGTCCTAGAAAGTACAAGAAAGACAGAAGAATGTATATACAATTTAGAAATAAAATATTAAATTTTCTTTGTTCATGAGGACATGAGGTAGGTATAAAATATCATAAAGGATCAAAAAAGATATTAGAATATATCATTTTATTTAAGGAGTACATAAGATAATAGATCAATATACCAAATCTATTGTAGTTTGTATAGAATAACCATAAACAAATAGAATACAAAAATCAATGCCATTGACAATACCATCCAGAAATATTAACTATCTAGGGTAAAGTCAATAAAATTTATGCAAACACTGTATAAATAAAACTAAGAAACGTTGCTGGGAGCAATTAAAGATGACCTAAAAACTGTAAATGGAGAGATGTACCATTTTCAAGAATTGCAAGCCTCAATATTGTTACAATGTCAGTTCTTTCCAAATTGATTTACATAGATTCAATGCAATCTCAAGCAAAATCTCAGCAGGATTTTTTATTTCAGAAATTGACACTAATTCTATAATTTAGTAGTTAAATATAAATGATATAGAATACCTATTTTTTTAAAAAAATAAGCAAATTTGGAAGATTTACACTGCCTGATTTTAAGACTTCCTCTTAAACCACACTAAGTAAAGTATTATCCATGTAAGAATAGACATAAAGACCAGTGGTGTGAAATACAGAAACTGTAAACATAGGAAAGATAAGAAACATATAAGAAAACATAAGAAAGATCTTCATGAAGAAGAAAATTTAGAAAGAAGAAAATTTAGAAAAAAAAATGTGACCTTAGGTTAGGCAAAGATTTTCTTGATAAGATGCAAAAGCATTAGGCACTCGAAAATGTGATACAATTTATCTAACCTATTACTCATTCCTGTAAGACATCTTTTAAAAATGAAAAGTAAGCCTGAAATGTAGAGAAATTAATTGACATACATTATTAGACAAAGTACTCGGGTACACACTTTATAAGATCTCTTCAATTTCGGGGTGCCTGGGTGGCTCAGTCGTTAAGCGTCTGCCTTCGGCTCAGGTCATGATCTCAGGGTCCTGGGATCAAGCCCCCCATCAGGCTCCCTGCTCGGCGGGAAGCCTGCTTCTCCCTCTCCCACTCCCCCTGCTTGTGTTCCCTCTCTCGCTGTGTTTCTCTCTGTCAAAAAAATAACTAAAATCTTAAAAAAAAAAGATCTCTTCAACGTCAAGGTCAACAGTCCAATAAAACATGGGCAAATATTTGAACATGCACTTCCCTAAAGAAGATATATGAATATCTCATAATCACATGAAGAGACTCAACATTAATAGTCATCAGAAAAATGCAAATTAAAGCCACAGTGGAATACCACTCCATGCCATAGAATGGAACAAGACTTGTCACGTGTTGGTGAGGACGTGCAACAACCTAGTCTCTCATATCTTGCTGGTTGTAGTGTAAAATAGTGTGGAAGTTTTGTATAAACTTTGCCCATATAATGAGGTAATTTCACTTCTAGGTATTTAGCCAAAAGACACTTAAACTAATATACAGAAAATAACTCATACATAAATGTTCATGGTGGTTTTATTTATTAAAAAAATAAAAACCCTCCAAACTGGAAAAATACAAGTATCTGCCAAGTGAAGGAATAAACATTGAGATGTATAAAAACGAACACTATTGGTAATGGGAACGAATGAACTGCTAATAAACGTGAAGGCAAAAATGAAATTCAAAAACAGCCCGCTGACTGAAAGAAGCCAGATACAAAAGAACAGCCTCTAAGATTTTATACAAAATTACAGAACAGAAAAAAACTAACTTTTAATTAGAAAAAGCAGAGAAGCTGTTGCCTTAGGCTGAAGAATGAGATGTGAAGGATGTGGATATTGGAAAGAAAACTGTATGGGTTATAGAAATGTTTTATAATAATAAGGAAGATGATAGTTCCAAGGTTATATCTGTTTTTACGCTTCATCAAAGGGTACACCTAAAATTTGTGTATTTTTATGGAAATTATACCTCAATAATGTTAACTATTTTTAATTTTAAAATACAAGGTAATGGAATGATTTTTTTTTTTTTTTGTGGCACAATCTTGCAAACATAAAATCAGTTTGTTGTGTCATGTTTTGGATATTTGCATATGTTAATGTATTGATTTAAATACGAGTAAAACTTAAAAAATATATATTTTAAAAATCTGTCTCTCAAGTTCATTATGAAGCCTTAACTTTGATGTAAAATTAAGTAGCTAAACCATGTTCTCATCTCATTTCAATAGTCAACATTCTATTATTGTCACATAGAAAAATAATAAAATTATTTTCAAAGTAATTTGAGGTTACTATGTAAAGACAAAAAGTATTGTAAATACTTATAACAATATTCATGATATACTAACTGGTTAAGAATCTTTTCTTTTAGTTTTCTACTCTACTTCTTAGTTCAGCAAAAATGTTTATTCTTCAAATAAAATTATACATACTAAATGACTATATTCTTTATAGATAATATCATCAGGATGAAACAATAAAAATGCCACAAAAGTCCTCAAACTTCTGTAGGTATCATGCTAATTTATTTGAAAAGCAAGTTTGTTTTGACAAATAATTTATATGCTTTTATTAAAAAAAAAAAAACAGTTTAAACAGGTCATCTACCAAAAAAGAGATAAAACATCTGCGTTGGCACAGCAAAAGGAACACAAGATTTCATCTCGAGTTCAGTGAAGCTATATGAAAATCTCAATTGAATGTTAAAGAAAATAATGAGAAATGTTTTTAGGCTCAAACAACAGTTAGCAGAAAAAGCAACCAAAAACAAACCCCACAATTTTAATGTAGCAGGAATTGGAAAGCCTGACAACAACTAAAAAACTATTTTGCAGTGAGAATAAAAATGTGAAGGTGATTCTGAGGCATCCAATTAAAGTAAAGGCGCAAGAAGCATGATTAAGTGCATTGGAGAAGTCATGACAGCTCTCCTGCTGAATAATTCTAGACTAACAACCCGGAGAGTTTCTTTCCAGATGATGTCTTGATACTGACTAACTTTCTTTGTAAGCTTCCTATTTTCCTTTCTTTTTGTTCCTCCGTCTTTCTTTCTTTCTTTTCCTTTCTTCCTTCCTTCCTTCCTTCCTTCCTTCCTTCCTTCCTTCCTTCCTTCCTTCCTTCCTTCCTTCCTTCCTTTCTTTCTTTCTTTCTTTCTTTCTTCCTTCTTTCTCATGGTTAAAAACACATGAGATCTACCTTATTAACAAATTCTGAGTGCAGTATGAGATTGTTAACTATAAGCACGATGGTGTATAGCAGATCTCTAGAACTTCTTCATCTTACATAACTAAAATGTATACTCATTATACAACCACTCCCCATTCCCCCACCCCCCATAAGCCCTTAGCAACAATCATTCTACTCTTGAGTTTGACTGCTTTAGATAATTCGTATACGTGGAATCATGGACTATGTTATTTCCATATTTACAGTATATGTTTATTTAACTTTCTTATTTCACTTAGCAAAATGTCTTCAAATTACATCGATCTTGCAGCATATGACAAGATTTCTTTTTTATGGCTAAATAATACTTCATTGTGTGTGTAGACCACTTTTTTTTTTTTTTTTATCCAGTCATCCATCAATGTACCTTTAGGTTTTTTTATCTTTTAGCTTACCTTGTGTTTTTTATTGCACTTCCCCTGTGAATAGTGACCTAGAGCATCTTTTCATGTTGGTCTTTTTTAATCTTCTTTGGGGCGCCTGGGTGGCTCAATAGGTTAAGCGTCTGCCTTCGGCTCAGGTCGTAATCCCAGGGTCCTGGGATCGAGTCCCCCATCGGGCTCCTTACTCACGGGAGCCTGCTTCTCTCTCTGCCTGCTACTCCTCCCTGCTTGTGCTCTCTCTCTCTCCTTCTCTGACAAATAAATAAATAAAATCTTAAAAAAAATTCCAGTAAATAGTCATCACACACATTATAATAGCCTGCAATTAATTATCAACACAAATTTGATAATTTTTAAAACTTTACCTTGTTTTTTGCACTTTTAAACTTTCGATTTTCTAGTAACATATGTTCAATTGCAACTTCTAGACAACTTGTAAGTTAAGCATATTTGAGAAAATGCCTTCCCTGATCAGTAAATTAATACAATATAGCAACTGGAAAGGACTGTACCTTGTAATGATAGCCAATGCCACAAACAGCAAAATATTTAACAGTCAGAACAGATAAGTTTCTTTTTCTAGCCCATACTGTTCAAAAGAGTTTTTTTGTTTTGTTTTTGTTTGTTTGTTTGTTTTTTATTTATATTTTATTATTAACATATAATGCATTATTTGTTTCAGGAGTACAGGTCTGTGATTCATCAGTCTTACACAATACACAGAGCTTACCATAGCACATACCCTCCCCAATGTCCATCACCCAGCCACTCCTGGTTTGTATCTCACTGGTCTTCTACTAGTGATTCAGAAATTAAGGATTTTTTCAACCTGGGGCTTTTCCATCTTTAACAGATGACTTGGAAATTCACTATTAAGCTGACAGAAGCAGATATAGTAAAATAATTAATGAGAGAAGGTTTGATGACCAAGGTCTGAAAGTTGCGCATGTATATTCTGCTTATTCATAATTGACTATCAGTCACATGGCTGTATTTCATTTCAAGTATGGAAAATGTATTGCACAATGTGTTATTGAGGAAAATAAAACAGGCTTTGGTGAGCATCTAGCAATTTCTCCCACCAGATTTTTAAGTCCGTCTATTCTTTTCTTTCTTTTTGGGGGGGCAGGAGAGAAAGTGAGAATGGGGGGAGGGGCAGAGGGAGAGAGAGAATCTCAAGCAGGCTCCATGCTCAGCACAGAGTCCAACGCGGGGTTGGATCCCAGGACCCTGCAATCATGACATTAGCTGAAATCAAGAGGTGGATGCTTAACCGAGTGAGCCACGCAGGTGCCCCTCCATCTATTCTTAAATTAAAAATCATAACTATAAATGAACAAACTTAAATGATTGAAAATAAATTCTAGAATTACAATATCAAAAACAATAGAATAAAATGCTAAACTACAAAACAGATATAAAGATTATCTATGATAATAATAATAACAAACAGCAGATTTCTAATCCAGAACAACTAATGTCGAGATCAATAGAATAATATATTCAAAGATAGTAAGGTAAAGAAATGTATAACAGGAAATCTAAAGATGACTAAACTAACATTCTAAAGTAAAGGCGAGGGACGCCTGGGTGGCTCAGTCGGCTAAGATTCCGATGCTTCGTTTTGGCTCAAGTCATGATCTCAGGGTCTTGAGATCAAGCCCTGTGTTGGTCTCAAAGCTCAGCGTGGAGTCTGCTTATCCCAGTCCCTCTGCTCCTACCCTGCTCACTCACTCTCTCTCTCTCATAAATAAATAAAAATATTTTTGAAGTAAATTTAAAAATAAAGGTGAAAGAAAGTTATTTAAGATATATTAACATTAAATATTTTTTAAAAGATATATTAAAATACAAAAACAAAAACACTTTATGGCTCCAGATCCTATTAGAAAAATATAACTAAACATGTACCTCACCAAAAGGAAAAATGCAAGAAAGAAATGTGAGCAAATAATTTAGTAAAGCTAAATGACATTTAACTGTGGAAATAACTTAATAAGCAATGCATGTATTTTGAGATTATGTTACTGTTATGATTATTCAATTTATTTTTTATTTATTTACTTATTTTTTATTAAAGATTTTATTTATTTATTTATTTGAGAGAGAGAATGAGATAGAGAGAGCATGAGATGGGGGAGGGTCAGATGGAGAAGCAGACTCCCCGCCGAGCAGGGAGCCCGATGTGGGACTCGATCCCGGGACTCCAGGATCATGACCTGAGCCGAAGGTAGACGCTTAACCAACTGAGCCACCCAGGCGCCCCTGATTATTCAATTTAAAGAGAAATTACAATAAATAAGTTAATCCAAGCCTAATATGTAAAAGAATTTCCCCTTTATTACTTGATTTTGATACTGCCTCTTCTCTCTATGCTCTCTTCCATACACAATTTCTTCCCAGCCAATAAATAATAATTGAGAAAGCTGAGAAATTGTAGAAGTATATTCCTTAACTCATTCATTATGCCATATATTCTATACATACAGTTTGAATATGTTGATTGTGGATTGCATGTGCAAACATATTTGTCATAGTTAAGATTGTAGGTATATTTCTACTCTGGCAATATTACACCAAAGCAGGTGAGAAGTTTGCAAATGAACTTCAACTTACATTTTCCATATGGATAGCTATTCCTCAAATGATTTCTTCAGGCTCTTAAATATATAGTACGTTGGAGGGAAAAAAAAAATAGAAATCTTGACAGTTCATGCTGAACGTATGTCAATCATGTATAAAATTCAAGCTAACAAAATCCTTTTTTTGTGATAAAGTAAAATGAAATAATTCTCAGAAATGATTTTGTTAAATGGATGATTCACCTGATGTAGCATTCATCTTTTATCAAAAAAGACCTAAAACTAAATACAATAACTTTGTTTTTTATATCTTAAAATGACAGGTATCTCATGGTCTTTATTAGCCACCACAGACTTGGCTGCTATACATCATTTTGGGAATTTACACTGAAATTATTACAACCCTCACCTGGGGTTCCAAGGCCATATACACAAGACAGCAAGGAGAAATCAGGCCATATCTTTAACACTTTGCTGGGAAATCTCCTTAGATAAATATCCTACTTTATTGCTTACAAGTTCTGCTTTCTGCCCAATAATAGAATCCAGTATAGCCAAGTTTTCTGCCATATATATATATATATATATATATCAAAGACCTCCTTTCCTCCAGTTTCCAACAGCATGTTTTTCATCTTCTTTTGAACTCAGCAGAAGTACCTTTAATTTTTTACCAACATACTCTTCACAGCAATATATATATTCTCTAAGGCAACGGAAGCATTCTTGGGGGCACCTGGGTGGCTAAGTCAGTTAAGCATTTAACTCTTGATTTTGGCTCAGGTCATGATCTCAGGGTCCTGAGATTGAGCCCCGCATTGGGCTCTGTGTTCAGCGTGGAGTCTGCTCAAGATTGTCTCTCTCCCTCTCTCTCTGCCCCTTCCACTACTTGTTCTCCCTCTCTCTCCATCTCTCTTTCTCTAAAATAAATAAAATAAATAAGTCTTAAAAACAATTCTCTACCAAGCTCCTCACAACACATGAGCCCTCACCCATATTGCATTATGCATACTTATTTCTACCCACTGATTCTTCAAGGCAATCTAGGTTCTTTTCTCTCAGTGCCTCAAAGTTCCTCCAGCCTCTCTGCTCATTGCTTAATTCCTAACTCACTGCCGTATGTTTAAGTATCTGCTACCAGAACCTCAGTCTCAGTACTGAAATCTATATCCATTTCTTAGGGCTGTTGTAACAAAATATCACAATCTGGCTGGTTTAAAACAAAAATAATTTGTTCTCCCATAGTACTGGAGGCTTAAGATCTAAAATCAAAATGTTAGCAGTGCCATGCTCCCTCTGAAGCTTTAGGGAAGAATCTTTGCCTCTCCTGGCTTCTAATGATCCCAGGCATTCCTTGGCCTATGGCAGCAACATAACTTCAATATTTGCCTCCATCTTCAAGTTGTCTACTCTGGTGTCCTTTTGTGCATTTTCCTACTTTCATAAGGATACCAGTCATGGAATTTAGGGCCCATCCTACATCCAGGATGATTTCATCTCAAGATCCCTAACTAATTACATCTGCAAAGAATCCATTTCCAAGTACAGTAATATTCTGAGGCTGTGGATGGACATGAATTTTCAGGAGGACACTATTCAACATGTTACAAAGTTATAGAAAAGTATTTTAAAGAAACAACCATGAAACTACCTGTTTTAAAATGTCATATTATGTTTAAAATAACATAGTTGATTTTCCATCCTCATTCATGTGGAATTCTCCTGAGCATGACTGGACTTACTCTAACCTATCTTAATTCTGGTCCACATGCAATCTTCTTTTCAGTCTTTTTTCTATGACATTTTCTTTCTTAAAGAATAGGTTAACTTCATAACACTAAGTATTAGGATTTGACCCTTCATAGAAAAAGTGCAGAGTCAGAAGTATAGTTAAGAAACACTCTAAGTGGGCGCCTGGGTGGCTCAGTTGGTTAAGCGACTGCCTTCGGCTCAGGTCATGATCCTGGAGTCCCGGGATCGAGTCCCGCATCGGGCTCCCTGCTCAGCAGGGAGTCTGCTTCTCCCTCTGATCCTCCCCCATCTCATGCTCCCTCTCTCAGTCTCATTCTCTCTGTCAGATAAATAAATAAAATCTTAAAAAAAAAAGTTAAAAAAAAAAAGAAACACTCTAAGTAAGCAAAGCAGGAACTCACCTGCCCAAGTGTTAAACTATGCAACGGAACACAATTTATCCAAAAGTATGTCCCTCATGTTTGTCTGTGCTGTTGCTTCCAGCTGTTGACCTGAAATGAGATGCCTGGAGTTACTTCTTTGGGTTTGAAAACAAAAATATAGATAATTTGTAGCAGCCGTGCATTACCTGTGCACTGCTTGTGATGTGTCCTTTTTTATTCTTGTAGGTTTGGGAAGTTCAGAAAACAACCCCATCTAATATCCTCAAATCTTGAGTAAAAGGGCAAAACATGTTTCAGATTTCCAATGATAAAAAGAAGCCAAAGGCACCTTAACTTTCTTAGTTGCTTTCAATAAGATGGAACACAAATGAAAAAAAACTGATGGTAATTAAAGTGATTGAATTGTATGCTGGCATGCCTTTTCGTGACTATGAGAAATGTTAAAATTTGCAATTAGAATTGCTCTCTATAAGAATATCATTATTATTAAGGGCATTCATATATTGGATAATCTTCAGCTGTTCTGCTAAGTTTCAATTATATTGACACCCACTTTAATGTGTGATCATAGCCCTAAAACATAAATCTAGATTTTAAAACTTCTCTCTTTCCTAAAATTGCTGAAGTATATGCAAAATTTGCCATCTTTTCATTTGCTAAATTTTTATATTTATTATTAGAAGAAAGTTTTTCTATGATAAAAACTACTGAACATCTTATTTCTCATAGACATTTCCAAGTCATTATTCTCTTTATAGGGTAATTCAGTTTTGTTAATGTTCCACTGGGCAGTAGAAATAATATAGGAAGCTATTATTTTTCTTTTATATCATATGGGTACTAACCTTCAATTCCCATTCTCATCAAGACTCTTTATTGTCCATTTTAGGCACGTTCTCAAAATGTCCCTAGAAGCCATGTACTTTGAAGCTATCTAAAACCAAAAGCTATATCCTCCATCTCATTGATCTTAGACATATTGTTCTAGTCTATTGAATTTATTATTATTACAAAATACGGGTTAAACATTACAACATATTCAAGAAAAATGGAAATGGTAGTTTGATTATCATAGGTGGTCCAATGAAGAAAGATAAATGACTATTATTTTTTTATTTAAAAGAAAAAGAAAAACAACTTCAGATCAGTGGTTACCAACATTAGTTAGCACAAGTATGACAAAAAGCAGTCTGTTTGTATACTTTCAAAGTTTCTTGGCACACGATACTTACTAATTATAAGGGAAAACCATAACTGTAGTTGAAAAACCTGTCATACATCAACTTAATTAAGCATACAAAGTTAACATGACCAGCAACGACATCATCTATCTGCTAAATGATGTACCAAAAAAGGCACTGTGTTACTTCTGTTGTATTCTTATTCAAAAATTCATAATGTAATCAGGAGAAAACATAAGATAAACCCTCATTAAAGAACAGTTTACAAAACACACTTCAAAAGTTCTAACATCATGAAAAGCAAAGAAACAATGAGGAACTGTGTTGGAAGATCCTGGATTAGATCCTGAACCAGAAAAAGAAAGTTAGTTGGACAATTAAATTAATTTGAATAATATCAGTAAATTAGCTATTAGTATTATATTAATTTAATTTGTAAGTGTTGATAATTGGTTACATAACCGGTAAAATTTTGAAGAAACTGAATGAAGGATATATGGAAATCCTTTTGTAATCTTTGTGCTCCTTTCTGTACATCTGAATTTATTTCAAAATGTAAAATAATAAGGATTGATGACACAAAAACTAGTGACAGGAATTAGAAGATTTGAATACTATCAGAGATACCAGCAAAAACAAATTATAGTACTTTTTTTGTTTTGCTAAACCGTTATTTTAAAATATGATACCAGTTATTCATCTTCCATAGGAAATTATAGCACCCACAATAGGGTAGTAATAAAGATTAGCCCAAAATTTGAATTGTAATTTATAATTCATTTGTAGCTATTTATACATATATTTATACATACATAAGTGTATATGCATCTCTCTCCATATATATATCTGCTTTGGTTCCATTGAATGATTCTGGAACAAGTAAAAGGACATATCTGATGAAAGCTTTGGAGAAAATCAAGATTCAGTTAGAAAAAGGGACTAAAGGAATAAACGATATGGTGACTAAACTATTGCAACAGGGATGACAAAAGATCACGACTATGATTCAAAATAAAAATGAAGAGGATAAACTGGTGGATATGACTCCTCTCAGAGACATAAAAGCAACTTTATCATCAAAATCTACCCCCCAAAAGACTAACAGAGGTCAGATGAAAATGGCAAGACAGTTTGGTAGTGTGAACAGACATCAAACCGGGGCTGATTCTGAAAGTGATCTGAAAGTTGGAGAACCAGAATCAGCGATGCAGGTAAGCTTACAAAGACCAGTCGTAGCAACAGCACTAGAAAAGGATTAACTGAACTTTGCACAATTTCTAAATAAAGATGTCGCATAGGAGGAGAGAGAATGGAAATGCTAAAATACTCCAATGCTATGTCCAGATGTTCAGGTCTTTGCTTTAACAAAGGTATCCTCTATGTCTCACTGTCTCTCTATCTCTCTCTCTGTCTCTCTCACTCTCTTTCTCACACACACACATCCACAACCCTTTGCAGTCAAGTAGGTTTATCAGTCTAATAACTGTTTTAAATTACAGTTAAGAAAATATATAAAGGGTGGTAAATTTCAAAGAACCAATTTTATTTCTGGAAGGTATTCACACAAAAAGCAGGAATCAAGTTTTCTCCTGTAAAACGGGGAAATGATTTTTTTTTGTGTAGTTGTGATCGACTCTTTTATTATAGGACCAAGAGATACCCACATTTGTATGCTGGCTATGCATTTTGCTTAACTTCGAATGAAGAAATCCCACAACAATTTGGCTTTTTATAAATAAATATCTTACAAGAAATTACATTTTTAGTGACTTAGGAAGTCTAAACAAACTCAAAGTCAACCTTAAAACATTGGAAGGTCAGTCTTTCAAACAAGCTAATTTAATTATTTTACTTGAATTACAAAGTGCATAGATTCTTTGAACTACAAAAGCTAATCTGGCCAAATTTTGCCCCTTTTTTCCTTTCAATTTCTGTTTTATTTTCAAATGTTATTAAATAAATTAACTGGAAATATGCTTGAAAAAATTACATATTCAAGCATATGGGTATATTTAATAACTGTATGTGCAACTCAAATGTTATCTTTAACTAATTGTAAACTTTCTTTTGATCTGGAGAGATTCACAGCCTACCATCTGACGTAACCAAGGTTTATATATTTTTTTCGCTAAGTTGATGGAGATTTAGCAGTCTAAATTTAAGTTCTATTGCCTGGAGTGAAGTTATGGATCCCTGAACTTAATTTTCTTTTAAAGAAAATATTTCCTCAATAGAGTTGAATTTGTCTATCAAGTCTACTTCTTTTTTTCTTTTTCTTTTTCCTTTGTCCTTGAAATAACTTTTTTTCTCTAAGCGTCTACATAGTTACTGAGTCAAAACAGACCATTGCTATGCAAAACTTTTTGTTGATATAAGTGGAAAAGCAAAAGAAACATGCAATGTTATAATTCATTTTACTATAAGCCATATAATCTGTTAGGTATTTTTCGATGAATTGGTTTATACTGTTGTTGTTTTTTTTAAGATTTTATTTACTTGAGAGAGAGAGAGAGAGAGCGGGCATGGGAGGGGCAGAGGGAGAGGGAGAAGCAGACTCCCCTCTGAGCAGGGAGCCTAACATAGTGATCCAATCCCAGGACCCTGAGATCCTGACCTGAGCCAAAGGCAGAACTTAACCAACACAATAGATAGCCTAAATGTTAAAACTATAACTTCTTAAAATGTGCAAAATAATTAAAGTAAAAATATGTGCCTCAGTACTTTTTGCTCCTTAATTTTATGGCCAGGGACATCCATGGATAATAATTTGTTACATAAACCTCTAGATTTTTTACATCTATAGAAATGTATAACCACACACACACATACCTGGAGAATTATAATAGTGCAATCATGCTCTTCAAGTGGTCCTGAAGCTTTTTCTCCACTGAACAGTATAAATGGTTATATTTCAGATCAATAAACGTATATGCACATAATTCTTTAGTATGTTTCTTATGATAATGACAGATTATTCTACATTTTACTCAACCATTATACTTTAATGTTCATTTTAGTTTTTTCCAAGTGTTTACAATTGTAAACAAAATCTAATGTATTCTAGATGTATTTAAATTTGGAGTAAAATATGTTTGTTAGGTGAAAGAATATCTGCCTCCTTAATACTAACTGATACTGTCAGTTTCTATTCCAAAACATTTGCATACTCTTCCCCAAGTCAGGTGTATAAAAGTGGCTGTTTATCATCAATGTCTTCAAAATATAGAAGTTATCTGACTTAATAATGTTCATTGATCCAATAGAGTGATGTTGTGTGAATTTGAGGATCTTTGTTATAAATTTATTTGCCACATGTCTTTCTTCTTTCATAAATTGATTTCTTCATAAGCACTCTTTGGACTTTTCTTACTAATTTGTATTAGCTCTTTATATATTCAGGTTCATTAATTTTGTCTTCAAAATTATTGTCAGTATTTTCTTTCAGACCCTACTATTTTAATTTTGAAAAATGGTTTTCATTTTATAATACTTTATTTAAAAATCTCTTTTTTTAATGTTTTTTTAGTTTCAAGTTTTTATTTAAATTCTAGTTAGTTAACATATAGTGTCATATTAGTTTCAGGAGTAGAATTTAGTGATTCATCACTTACATATAACATCCAGTGCTCATCACAACAAGTGCCCTCCTTAACACCCATCACTCTTTTAACTCATCTCTCCACCCACCGCCCATCCAGCATAAATGTTTTATATTACCGAACAGTCAATTTTATTGCCAACTATCTTAATCAAATCACACAAACGAGGATATTCTTTTGTTTTGGAAAACAACTTTGGAAGGTAGCCTTACTCTTTATTTTAAAATGAAATCTCTTTCTTACAAAAAGCCAATGGAGAAAGATGGGAGTGCACAAAAAGGCCAAAATATGGCCATATGCACAGGAACATTTGGTTAGAGGCAACCAGCTGTACCTTCAAAATTCTTCCATATACATGATCATGTAATATATGCTTATTCTCTTACCTAGCAAACATATTTTAAAATATGTATTCTATATAAATAACCTAAGTTAAATAATTCTGGAATGCATCAAAATTTTATCACTATAAACACCTAGAGAAACTAAAATGGGTATAAATCTTACAGATTTTTTATAAAATAAATATGAAAATTTACAAGTCAAATTGAAAGGCAATCAATGTCCACATCTTCCACCTGAGCAATTTAATAAACCAGGGAAGGCTTATAAGAACCTTTTCTCCTAGGCTGGGAATTTTTGTGGGGTGTTATTTCCTGATAATATTTTAACATTAATCATTTTAGCACTGTTAGTTTTACTGGTCTGTTTGTTCAGCACCATTTCCTTTATCTCATGTTTTATCTTGGATTCAGGCTTCACAAGTTTTATTTTATTTTGCTTGAGTACATCCTATAATCATTTTTTCAGAGATTTATATTTGGTAAATTTGAATTCTTATTTCTCTCTCTTTTCCAGTCATATTTTTATTCACATATTATAGTTATCCTTATTACATGAGATGTTCAACTCATTACCCTAAAAGTGGTAGGCAGAATGAGCCTCTTTATCTTCAGTTAACCTATAACTAAAGCATAGCAAATGGATTAATAGATATATAACATAAACCTAATGGCTGAGTTGAATAGAAATGAAGTCAGTTTGGGGCGCCTGGGTGGCTCAGTTGGTTAGGCGACTGCCTTCGGCTCAGGTCATGATCCTGGAGTCCCGGGGTCGAGTCCCACATCGGGCTCCCTGCTCAGCAGGGAGTCTGCTTCTCCCTCTGACCTTCCTTCCTCTCATGCTCTTTGTATCTCATTCTCTCTGTCTCAAATAAATAAATAAAATCTTAAAAAAAAAAAGAAATGAAGTCAGTTTTATTACATCATAGTTAAAAGTGGGAAAGCTTTCTATTAGATCTAAATCCCAAAGTCGATTTTGAAAATATAGTTTCATATGACACACACACCGTATTCATCATATAGAAGACATCAGTTGGATGGGACACAGCAGAAGTGTCCCAGTATGAGGAGTCCTGTCAAAGATAAGGGAAAGCCACTAATGCTTTTAGCACATTGTGCATTGACCAACTATCTATCATTGGAAGAATAATGGGCGAAAGAATTACATAGAGGCAGAGGCATTTTTCTAGGCCAATTGGGAAGTGACAGTGATTTAGTGGAATCTCCTTCTTGACTGTGAAATTTCAAAGAAAATTCACCTTGGGACTTTTCCAGCTCTAAGGAAATAATGTGTATGGAGAGAGTGGTACTGTCTGTCAGTTAACTTCATCCATGCCAACTGAGGCATTTTTCAGATATATACTGGGAGAAGATTCTGTAGGTGGCTATTTACTGTTCAGTTACAAACATTTCATTACACATTCTCCAGGGCTGCACCCACGAAGACTCTCACAAAAGAAATCACACCCCACTTCATCCCTTTCCTTTCTTTCTCTCCTCATATGAATTCTCTCCATCTGCTGCTCTCAGGTTGTTACTCTTGTATTTTAGCATAACTTGGCTTTATGTAAAATTATTGGTTCTTACTCTTATTTCTGAGAACATTCTGTCAGTCAGCCTATTTGCTGGTGGGTTTCATTTGTTTGTTTTGTTTTGTTTCAATTTTTGATCCTGGCAATCTTTCCTACTGTGTTTAATTAGCTACCTTTCTTACAACCTGTTATACTTTTATGTTCTTTAGTATGCTTGTCAAAGATATTGCTTATTAAAGACAATAACACAATTGCGGTTTCCTTTAATCTTAGTTTTGTTTGATATTGAAGGGAAAATTACTGCTTCTCTTTGAAGGTGATTGCTTTCTTCCTAATTCATGATTTTATATTTATCATTGAGTTGGAGATTGCTTGACTTAGTCTCTGTTTTCTGTTTACAGAAGTAGAGGTATGCTCTTTTGCCATGAGGAACATGATCATGACTGATTGTTCCTTTGGTACAGGTGTAGCATTTTTTCCTGTTTGTTTCCAGCCACTCAGACAGAGCCCAGGCTCCTTCTTAATCTTAAGATTCATATTGGTTTCTCAAAAATAGGGCAAATATGATCTAGATTCTGGTGTTCTAGCAATGAAAATAGTATTTAAAATAAGGCCAAATAAACTAGATGCTCCATATTTAATGGCCCAGATAAATAGTGATAGTTGCCTCAGGGCAACTGTTCTGATCGTATATCCACTATTAAACAAGTTGTGCACATTTGGACCTCAGCATTCCTTTTTATCTTTCCTCAGCTGTGTATGATTTATAGAGTGGTTTCCTCCATAGATTGGACTGTATTATTTTCTATTGCTGTATAACAGATTACCATAAACTTAGCCACTTAAAAACCATCCATTTATTATCTCACAATTTTATTGTTCAGAAGTCTGAGTAGGTCTGACTGGATACTTAGCTTTGGATCTCACAAGGCTAAAATCAGTGTTCTTTCTGGAGGCCTGGGGAAGAATCCCCTTCCAAACTGCCCATTCAGGCAGTTGGCAGAGTGTAATTCTGTGAGGTTTAGGACTGAACTCCCATGTGCTCTTTGGAATCATTTATGCTCATTCTCAGCTTCAAGAGATCACCTATATTTTTTGAATCATGACCTCTTCATCTTCAAAACCTGTAATGGTACCTTGAATCTTTTTTATGCTTCAAATCTCTTAGACTCTGTCTTCTGCCACCAGAAGAAGAAAGGTCACTGTTCTTAAGGGTTCGAGCTATTGCAATGGACCCACCCAGGATAATCTTTTTATTTTATGGTCAGCTGCATCATATAGCACAATAACACAATTATAGGGGTGATATCTCATCATTCACAGGTTCTGGAGATTAGGATGGGACATCTTTGAGTGGGCAATTTAGAAATTCAATCTACTGTACCAACGTACGATGCTTTCTCACTTCCAAAAATTCTTCCTAATATTGGTTCACCAACAGAAGCTATTCCTGTTTTTTGGCATTGATACTGATACATTTAATTAGAAGTGGATGAGAAGGGCTGGTAATAGTTTGCAGTTAAATAAGAGAAAGGCTTATTGCCAAGATTTAACAAGGGAACTCTAATTTTTAGCCAAGGAGATGCCAGCAAAGCAAAATGTGCTCAACCTGCCACAGGGACACAAAAGTAAATTATGTCTTTGGACATTCAAATATGAAATATAATTTGGTATCCTTTATATCATATGCTTGGTAATGAAGGGAAAAAGAAAATTATTCTACTGACTAAAGAAGAGACACCAATCACCAAAGCTTTAAAATTCATAGAAATCTAATATATTTATTATCAATATTGGAAAATTGAATATTTTTAATCATTAAATAACTTTCTAATGGGGATGATCTTTGTCTATTTTTCTATTGGTCATTGTCATGATGTTTGGTTATAACCGTCCATAACTTCAAGAAAAATGTACAAATAATTAAAACACATGCACACACGCACACAGAGGACAATGTAGTTTATGTTTCCTATCATTCTGTGATTTCCTCTATTCTTTCTACAAGCTATTTTAAGCAATAATTTTCCGAATATTGTACCTTCTCTGCTATGATTCTGATAGGCTAATTTAGGAATTGCATCTAAAGTTGCATAATTCCACTTTAAGCTCACTGTCTTTATTTTCTTTAAAAAAAATAAATATAATCAAGCTAAGTGGATGATAGATTTTTAAAAATGCCAACAGTAAATCTACTTTATTGAACATTTACTCAAAGCCACATAGATGACAAGTAATTGAAGCCGTATTTGCTAAGCTATTTGAATTCTTGCCACCTTAGTATAATAAGAATATTATGAAAATTGAGAAAGCCCAGGAAATAGCAATCTTCTTGAAAATATTATCTCTTCAAAATGTGGAAGAAATTGCATTTATAGTTCTAGTGGTAGCAAATTATGTGAATACCTCGGTGAACGTGGCAGAAGGGCAAGAAAGATAGTCAATAAAAGTTTGTGAATAGGGACGCCTGGGTGGCTCAGTCGGTTAAGCGTCTGCCTTCAGCTCAGATCATGATCCCGGGGTCCTGGGATCGAGTCCCGCATCGGGCTCCCTGCTCCGCGGGGAGCCTGCCTCTCCCTCTGCCTCTCTCTCTCTCTATCTCTCATGAATAAATAAATAAAATCTTTTTTAAAAAAAAAAAAAGTTTGTGAATATAACTTTGAACGAATAAACAGGATATTATAAAAATTTAAATTCAAGACTTAAGAAAATTGTCTTATACTTTGATGTACACAGGGCTCTTTGTGGATGCTGCTTTAAAATGTGGCAAAAGGAAATGCACTCTTCAGAGATTCTGATTCATATACCCTAGAATGAGAGTTGAGCAACTTGATTATAACATTATATATCTCAAAATACCCTAGAAAAAGAACATCAAAAACCATTTTTTGTTAAACACCAACCTAAGACATATAAAGAAAACATCTATATATTTAATACTGCTCAAATGAAAACAAAATTAATATAACATTTCCAAATCCTCACTGGTAAAACTGAAAATCTGGTAATTATCATATTATTGACCCAAATAAGTATAATTTTAATGCTGTTTGTAGTAATATAAATAAGTATAGGGATTTATTATAAAATTATTTTTATTATGAAAATAAAAGAAATGAACTAGTTAAATTTTAAATTCTTAAAAATAGGAGTTGGAGAAAATGGATGGTAAGATCTTTTTTTTTTAAGATTTTAATTATTTATTTATTTATTCATTCATTCATTCATTCTTAGAATGAGAGAGGGAGAGCTGGGGGAGGGGCAGAGGTAGAGAGAGAATCTCAAGCAGACTCAGTACTGAGCACACAGCCCAACCGGGGCTTGATCTCCTGACCCTGAAATCATGACTTGAGCTGAAATCAAGAGTCCGACAGTTCATCCACTTAGTCATCCAGGTTCCTTTGGACGGTAAGTTTTATACACAAATTATAAAACGCCTATTAAAGAAATAAGTTTAGTTGATAGAGGATAGAGGATATAGAAACCTTGTGTGGGGGGGAAGAGAGATAGAGACAGAGAGGAAGAGGAAGGGAGAGAAAGAAAGAGAGAGAGAATTGCAAAAATTACAAAGCACACAGAGAAAGACATACATTTCTAGAGAACTAGGAGCTATTAACTACTCGGTGGCAAGAATGAAACGAAGATAAAATCCTCAGGCATTCACCACAGCTGCAAACATCAGTTGGGGGATTTCTGCTTAATAATGCATTTTAAGACTTCTTATAGCTTTTATTATAAAATTATTGAAAACGTGGTTGTTGTTGCTAGTAGTGACAGTGACTGTGGATGTGATGGTATTATATTATCCTTTTGAACAAAGTGTCTGAAGAAAAATACATTAAGCTATATTTCACCCATTTCTCTCATTTCATTAATATATTGAGAATTACACTTTTCTAAACAAGATCCCATCCTCATTGCTGGTCTTTTCCTGCCACATATAATCTATATGTGCATTCTAATATATATATATATATATATTTGGAGAGGGAGAGAGAATGAGGGGGGAGGGCAGAAGAAGAGGGAGAAAGAGAATCTTTTTTTTTAAGATTTGATTTCTTTTTTACTTGAAAGAGAGAGAATGAGAGAGAGAGAGAGAATGAGTGGGGGGGAGGAGCAGAAGGAGAAGCAGGCTCCCCACTGAGCAGGAAGCCCAATGTGGGGACTTGATCCTAGAACCCCAGGATCATGAGCTGAGCCAAAGGCAGATGATTAACTGACTGAGCCACCCAGGCATCCTGGAGGAGATAGAGAATCATAAGCAAGCTCCATTCCCAGCAAGGAGAATGTAGAACATCAGAACATTGCAGTAAAGTTTTATGTTCCAAAAATGTTATCCTTTCTTTTAATCAATGAAAAAATAGCAACAAAACCCCAAGTGCATAGATGTACTACAGCATTCCATTAAATCACAAATATTTTTTAAATTTTTTAATAAACGACGTGTCAATTTTATTATTCTATATTGTTAGTCTTCTTATGAGGATTTTTAGAAAATTTTTTTTTAATTCAGGGAAATTATGTCTACATCATAGTATGCTACAGTTTTCTCCAGATGTCCCTATAAGCTATGAAAAGTATAATGAGATAGTTCACTTTAAGAAAGTCTCTATCTCTCTAATTTTGGATATTATATTTATTATTTTATGTGTTTGGATCACCTGTTCAGACATTCAGTGTTTTATCTGAAATCCAGGAAATCAAATGTAGTTGATATTTCTGTATAAAGTTTTCTGTAAGTTAAGGAAAAGAAAATGATATAGAAGAGTGTGGGTTTCTACAGATGTCTATCCAGATGAAAAACATATTGAGATAGAAGCCCAGGATTCTTCTATTCATTCCTTCAACAAATATTTAATGAGCACTTATTATGAATCATATATTCAACTAAAACTTAAAAATATGTAATTTATACAAATTTATACATATAATACATACACATGTATACATTTATTCAGAGTTTGTCTTGAATAAGCATATATTAATGGGCAAGGAAGACAATAAAACAGCTGTGATAAGTGGTGCATGGTTTAAATAGAGGATAAAATATTATGCTGCTTGAATATATTGCAATGTAGTATCTAGACAGTGGAATCATGGGTATGATTCCTTAAGAAAATGACAATGAATAATTTGAGTTTGCCTGGTAGGGTAGATTAGATGATTGCCCCAGGTCTTCACTCCCTTCTTATAATAAAATTCTACATCATTTTCCATATGATTTTAAAGTGCCTCAAGGAGAGAATGCAAACCTTAAAGCCATACCACATTGATGAGGGCCTGGCCAGATGATTAGTGTGGCCAATAATAGGATGGTCAGAGACATGGCATGAACTTCTGCTTAAAAATGTGCTTTTGTAGTTTTAATTTTGTGCTTCAGTTTAGCTCTTATCTTTCTACCATCTGCCTTGAAAAGAGCATAACCCAGGATGCTGAGAGTCCCAGAATAAGTGACTTGTGGGGCACACCTAAACCAAATATGTACCCATAAGTGAGAAGTATAAATGCTTGTAGTTGTATGCCATTGAGATTTGAATTTGCTGTGAAGCAGTATCGCAGAAATCTAAAAAATATATGTCAACCATAACATCAATATTAGAGAAAATTTTGTAATAAACAATATGAGGAAAAAGTTGAACATTGTAAAGGGTAGAGGATGAAAAAAATCCGGATAATAAAGTCTCAAGGCCTATCATGAGATATAATAATATAATTGTTATTATTTACTGAATGCTTGCCTTTTGCCAAAATAGTTTAAAGTGCTTTAATATATAGCTAAGCATGATCTATTTTGATTAGTGTTTTCATTATGTATCATTTTTCCACACTATTTAACATATCTTAGATTTATATGGAAGTCATAATAGTTATAGGCAGCATAAAACTGCTTTCTCTCTAAATTTACTATGACAACCTTTTTCTTTTAGTTGGCAGTTTAATTCATTTATAATTACTCCAACTATTGATATATTTGTGTTTGAATATACTGTTTTATTGTATGTTTTATGATTTTTTCCTCTCCTATTTTTTTTGGATGTACTATTTTTTTTTTTCCATTTTCCTTTTGGGTAACTTGTTAGTTATTAACTGTTTTACTTTTAGTTACTTTGCTTTATTTATCTAAAATGTATAAGATATAACCTTGAATCATTAAAGGTAAAATAAAATCAACATGTTTCCACATTGCAGACAATGCAAATATATTAGAATTCTTAGAACTCTTTGTTTCAAATATTTCCCCATACCTTTCGCTTTCTTGTGTGTATGTACTTTAATTAATTTAATAAATATATGATTATAATATATTCATATATATATATATATATATATATATATGAACAATGTGGGGGTTAGGGGCACCAACTCCAGTGCAATCGAAAGAAAATCTGCATATAACTTTTAACTGCCAAAAAACTTTACTGATAGCCTACTGTTGACCAGAAGCCTTACCAATAACCCAAACAGTCAAGTAACACATATTTTTTATGTTATATGTATTATATACTGTATTCTTACAATAAAGTAAGCTTGAGAAAAGAAAATACTAAGAAAATCAAAAGGGGGAGAAAATACAATTACAGTACTGTAATGTAATTATTGAAAGAAAATCTGCATACAAGTGGACCCACACTGTTCAAATCTGTGTTTTACTTACGTGTGTGTGTGTATATATATATGTGTGTGTGTGTGTGTGTGTGTGTATTTAATAGAGTATATACATAAATATATATAAAGCTCCATAAAACATGAATATTTCTTGTTAATTTTTTGATCCACCCTCTTATCTGCTCAGCACATCACTCATCATGCCTTCTTCTATCCCCATGGTTCTGTCTGTCATTGTTTTCCAATGCCAGAAAATCTTCCTGCAGCATTTCCTTTAATCAGACCCTTACACAGCTGACTTCTTCCAGTTTTTCTTTCTGAGATTTCACTTTGTCTTCATTTATGAATGATATTTTCACAGGGTATTGAATTCTAGGTCGGCATTTCAAAGATGTCCCTCCATTGTCTGCTGCTTCTATTGTTTCTTTTGGGGAGTCTTTGAAGGCAATTGCCTTTTTACTGGCTGCTTTTATTTTATTTTCTGGCTGCCTTTATATTTTGTCTTTGTCTTTGTTTCTGGCAGTTTTACTATGATGTTTTGGTTTCTGGTTTGTTTTTGTTCTGTTTTGTTTTGTTTTGTTTCTCCCTTCTGGTTTGCTCTTAGTTATTTTCTTGTTGCATGCCTGAATATTATTGCCTAAGACCCAGAAATTATGTATGGAACATTGCATGACAATTTAAAACTCTAATTGTGTTTTCCTCCAAAAACATTTGTTGAGAGAATCAAACAGCTGCAGTTACCTGAACGGAGACTGACATGACCTGAGGTTGGCTTCTATTACTCTGAGTCCCAGTTTACTTGCTGTTCATCCAATCTAACTTATATCACTTTAGGGTCCCAACTGAAATTTTGGTGTGTAATCCAGGACCCTTCTCTCAAGTTGGGCTTGAATTCCAGTTTATGTTCTTTCATCCATCCTGTGCAACTGTCCCAAACTCTGGTGAGTTCCTCAGTCTGTCCACGTCAGGTGACTTCAGCTTCTCAGATTCCCATCCTCTTTAGAGTGAATCCTTGAATGGCAAAGTAGAGCCAAGAGGCTGCCTCCCCATTTTGGGCTCCCCTTCCCTCCAGGAGAGTTGACCTGTAAGATTTCAGGGAAATGAACTTCAGAATGAGGTGGGTTGAACAGTATATGCTATTTTTCAGTTGTTTCTATGTAGAAGTCTGTCCATGGCTCATTTCCCTTTAGCTTTGGCCATGCAAAACAACAAATTCAAAATGTATAAAATCATAAAATAGAGCTCAGATAATGATAGACAAATGTTTCTATATTTTGGTGAGATGTGCATTACATAGGATTGTGGAAGAGACATTCTTTTGTTATAAAATTAAAGACAGAATAAAGTTTAGGACTTATGGTGTGCTTTTAACATAAGCTACATTTAAAATTCTGGAATATATCATAGAAATTAAATGAATGGTTGTTGGAATAATGCAATTTGAACTGAAACCATACTAGATCCATACCTGGACAAACTAATTTCACAATCATTTGTTTCCAGACTAGCTCTAACACTGAACAAATTGCTTTGTAACAAATATATAGGTTAAGTGTATACTTGGCACAAAGTAAAGGCTTAGTAACTTTGTTAATGTAAGTAATTCATGTTTGTTGGCTAAATACAGCCTCTCCTATTGCAAGCTCCTTGTGTCTTAGTCTCATGCCTTATTCTCAATGTATGGATTTAAGCTTAATTTCCACTTTATAGTTTTGTCTATAGAAAGTGCTTACTTAGTAAGTGTTAATTAAAGGAATTTGAGGATAATTTAAGTGAAAATAATAAGACTTGTGTTTTAGAGTGTGTTGTATTAGGAGGCTTTGGATTTAAGTAACAAAAAAATATGGTTTCCTGAAAATAAAATATTAGAATGACAGCGAATAAGAAAACCTTCAAAAATACAAATTTTATTATACCTCCTTTCAGGAAGGACATATAAACTGTGTGAGAAAGGAATTAGTTTCTTTTAGGTACTGGGGTCAGAGTGAATCATCTTCAACTGCCTCTCACTCATGTTCAGCTCGACTCAAGATTCCCAGGAGAGAGGGACAGAATCTGATCAGACCTCGCTGAGTCACGTGGCCTGTCAATAATACCTTATGTATTGCACTGAAACTCAGTAATAGGTTATTGTAGAGGAAGTATATCTGAATATATATAACCATCATCTTAGTCAGTTCTGGCTGTTACAACAAAGTGCCATAGATTAGGTGACTTACAAAGAACAGAAAGTTATTTCTCACAATTTTAGAGACTCGAAGTCCAAAATCATGGTGCCAGCTTCGTCACTTTCTGATGAGAACGCTCTCCTGGGTTGCGGACTTCTCACTGTGTCCTCACACAGGGGAAAGGGCGAGGAAGCTTCCTGGGGTCTCTTTTAAAAGGGCACTGATTCCATTCACAAGGGCTCCATTATCATGATGTAATTACCTCCCAAAGGTAAGCATGCTTATTCCATTAGGCATGTTCAGGGACACTATCTCCATAATTTTATTCTGTTTAAATTCAAACTATTTTTCTATAAGATAAGGAGTTTTATTCCAAGATAAGAGTAGCCTTAAGCCACATATGATGAAGTCACATGGAGTGTCTTTTTTAATATATGTGCCATGGAAACCTGTCTGGTAATTAATAGAATTGATAAACAAAATTAGATCTTAATATTCTGGGGAGTATCGAAAACATACTCAATCAGTTCTAGAGGTGATAGAGTGTCACTGGAATCCTGAAATCATAATTGATCAGATATGTAACCACTGGAATAGTACTTAATTTTTTTAGGCCTTATTTTCCTCATTTATAAAGTGCTACCAGTAATAAAACCTACACCAGAGAACTGTACAAAGAATTGAATGAGATATTTTTAAGGTGAATGTTTGGTATATAGTAAGGACATATTAAGTTACTATATCTAAGTTAAATATTTAACTCAATATTTAATTTAATTGTCATATCATTCAAATTAATTTTTAATATACTTAAATTAGCATTTACTACTATTATAGTTGACTTCCTAGTACTGACGGTTGATCTGGTCACTGAGTGAGGCCATTGAACGCTTTTCTAATGGGAGTTGCGGCCAACCAAATACACTTTACATTATAAATACCATGTTCACACATTAGCATAGCACTATGGAATTTCAGGCAGAGATGAAATTCTGCAGCATAGGTCCATCAAGCTGAAATGTTTGATTCTCTAATACATGTGCACAGAGCTCACATGTGAGATCACATTTTCTAATTCTCTTACTGGACAATGCTATCACATGCTCGTCATCATGAGACACCAAATAGACATTTGTACTTCATGGGGTTTTTAATGGATGTATAGCCCTAACAAAGCAGTGTGGCCTATATTACTGGTAAAACAGGTAGAAACAAATTAACTGTTAAGTGTCAAAAGCAGTAGCTTCTGTAAGGGAGTAAAAATGTAAAAAGATACCAGCTTTAGGCACAAGACCAGTATTTGAACTCACAACGAAGGTTTTAAATGGCAGTAACTCATTGAATCAGGTGAAGTGTTTGGTACCTGACAACTTTAAGCTGGTGTTAAACCACAGGAAGTTGAAACATTAAACTTTCTGGTAGTTACAAGCCATGATGGTCCTAACAAATCACCACAGGATATTTCAAATGACATATAATAGCTCATAATTCGTATACCTGAAAGTAGAAGGAGCTGAGGTTTTTGTTGTTGCTGCTTGTGTTTTAATGGCCCCCATGTTCTCTCATCCATTTGCACTTGTACATAGAAATGTATGTAGCTACTTCATACTTACTGCATGAGGAGGGAGATTTTGAGAAATTAATTCATTAGAAGCCAAATTTGTTTTGTAATGCAGGTGATCTCAGGTAAAAAATTATGCTTCAGAAGATTTCTGTTTTTATTCTTTTTGTCAGTCCTGATATAAACTCGGTGTCTTCTGAAATCCACACAATAAAAAACAGATTGCATTTCCTAAAACTAGGGGCACGGATCTATAAATAAATGTCTCAGGAGACAATTTTTGTACAATAGTGAGTCATTTTAAAAAAGAAAAAGATGTTCTATTCATCATCTCCCTCTAACACAGAAATGTTCCTCCATCTGAATACTGTATTATTGTTGTTTTAACATTAATAATAATAATATTATCATCAGCATCTTATGTAGTAAAGCTTTATAACCAATGGAACCTGAAATATTTAATAGAAATTATACAGTTTTGTTTTATGTTAATTACAGAAAAGAATGATTTATGTATATAACTCATAATCTAATGTTATAAAATTTCAGTAACTATGATTAGATTCTTATGCAAATCATGCCTGAAACTAAGACACTTTTCAGCTCAAATTATATGTTACACACTTTAAAACTCATTTAAAGTATTTTTCCTGGGTGCCTGAGTGGCTTAGTCGTTAAGCATCTGCCTTCAGCTCAGGTCATGATCCTGGGGTCCTGGGATAGAGCTCCACATCGGGCTCCCCGCTCAGCAGGAAGCCTGCTTCTCCCTCTCTCCCTCCCCCTGCTTGTGTTCCCTCTCTCACTGTGTCTCTCTCTGTCAAATAAATAAATAAAATCTTTAAAACAAATAAATAAATGAAGTATTTTTCATCTTTCGTTCTGTTGTTTCTTTCATACAAGGCCTTGGGAATAATAACTAAAGAGTTATTTATTTATTTGTTTGTTTATTTATTTATTTATTTATTTATTTATTGCTACGTTTACTTAGGAGGCTTAGGGGTTTAGAGCCTGATAATTTTGGGTTTTCTGGCACCATTCTATTTTTTTTTTCTGGCACTTAATCTGCTATTTAGCAAGAAAGAAATGTAGAAACAAGCTAGTTTCAGAAAGTGCTTTGGGCAAGTGAAAGGAAATAGCAGGGAATATTTTTTTCTTTTTTTTTTTAAAGATTTTATTTATTTATTTGAGAGAGAGAGAATGAGAGAGAGCACATGAGAGGGGGGAGGGTCAGAGGGAGAAGCAGACTCCCTGCCGAGCAGGGAGCCCGATGCGGGACTCGATCCAGGGACTCCAGGATCATGACCTGAGCCGAAGGCAGTCGCTTAACCAACTGAGCCACCCAGGTGCCCGGGAATATTTTTTCTTCATGATTGAAATTGGTACAAGAGTTCCCATCCAAACAGTACGTATAGGGTGGTGAGAAAATATGTCTTTAATTTTAAGACTATTATTTGCAACATATTCATTTCTTTTAATGAAGATTTTAAGCTATTTTTATTATTCACACATTTAAAACCAAAAGTGTAGTATATATTTTTGCATGACAGAATGAAAAATATTGCCTCACAGTCTTCAATATGTCTTTGAATATTAATTTTAAGGGGGGATAGTTTATTTATTTATTTTTTATTTATTTTTAAAAATTTTTTTAAAGATTTTATTTATTTATTTGACACAGAGAGACAGAGAGAGAGAGCACAAGCAGGTGGAGCAGCAGGCAGAGGGAGAGGGAGAAGCAGGCTCCAGGAGAAGCAGGATCCCTGAGGAGCAGGGAGCCTGATGTGGGGCTAGATCCCAAGAGCCTGGGATCATGACCCGAGCCAAAGGCAGTCGTTTAACCAACTGAGCCACCCAGGTGCCCCTAAGGGGGGGTATTTTAAATAAATAAGACAAAAAAGAAAACATTCAGGAGCAATGAATAATAAATTTTGTGGAAGAATATACATTATTTTTAACTGCACAGAGCAAAGTACCAATACTAAAAACAAATAAAAATTTAGAAAGCAGACTGCCTTTATAAATATTTATCAGCACATTTAATGAAATGTTTGTTTAATAAAAAATAAAATAGTTTATGTCAATGAATGTGACATCTTTCAACTTTGCAAATAATTACCTTTCAAAATATCTTAAAGCCAATCAAGGGACTCTTTGCAAAATTCCGTTGTTCCATTTTCATTTCTGTTCCATTTTCAGTCACTAACAAATATCTTTACAACCACTTAAATATTAGCAATGTTTCTTGGATATAAATACATTAAAATAAATAGAGTGATTGATTTTAGTGAAGGGGCCACATTTGAATAATACAAAATTCAGTGCTCATTTGGGCAGCACATATACTAAAATTGGGTAGTACAAAATTCAGCTCATGAGTATAAGAACCGTTTTGTCATAGGCAATCCATGTTAAGCACACCTGGGGCAAGCAGCTCTTTAGCGGCCCTGTTGAGAAAACAGAATTTAATCAGCTCCGTAGTTGTGTCCACCTGGACATTTTGGAAGACCTGTGGAAGAAGAAGGCTGATCACTGGGGAAGAGTGTGTTGGGTAGAGATTTACGTGCAAAGAAAGGTTGAGAAAGGAAGCAAGATGGTCCCAACGAAATAAAACAAATACAATTTTTATTTAATGTAGCAATCACGAGATTGCCAAAGGTCAGCAGGTTTATAAGAATTGCTTATGAAAATAAGAGCTTCTGACATTATTATCATATCTGTAACAATGTTCACCTATTTTTAGACATGAACATTACAGAAATCAGAGTAAAGTTGGTTTATGGAGTCTAACTTAGATGGAAGGTGCCAAGCTGCATTGATTGAAAGACCTATGTAATTAGGCAGGGTGACCTGTGTTCTCTGGTTTCAGGGTGCACATTTGGGTTGGCTGACTGAGACATAGTACACTTAACTCTCCACAAAGGCAGCAAAGGAAGTTTTCTGTTTTGTTTCTCCTCAGTCTCCTTGGCCTTGGGCTCTCTGGCCAAGATTTTTTTTTGGGGGGGGGGCATATGGATATCTGATTGATTTTTTGCCTTATTTATTGAAAACACCATCATTCCCTTACAGCACTGCATTGTCACTTTTATCATTAATCAGGACTGACATATGAAGTCCTCTTCCTTAGAGCTGGAGAGTGTTGGTTTAAGGACTCACATTTAATTATGTCACAAAGCACAGCCTGAAGGGTAGATCTAATTGAGAAAACACACAAGTAAGGGACATCACCCACAGAACACATAGCATGATAGTAATTGGAGTGGAATGGAGAGGAAAGAGGGATGCTATGTATTTAAACCACAATTCCAATCTGATTTAAGAACTCAGCAGATATAGGACATGAGCAAGAAGTGCAACAAAAAAATTCAGCATTGAGTAACCTCAAGATTTGTATAGCAAAAGAGGAAAGTTGATTTTAAAATGCTTAATGAGCATGATAAGTTTTATGTATATTGTGTATAAGTTTCTGGTGAGTAGCATAAGTGGGATTGTCCAGGCACAATTTGAAGACACAATGCCCCAAACTCAGATTAGAGATCATTTACACAGAGATGATTATTGAAGTTTGAGAGTGGAGGAAATTCTGAAATTAGGGAATAAATACAGTAAAACAAGAATATCAATATAACCATTCTTGTATTCATTCTTTCTTCACAAATAATAATTAATACAATCAAGTTTTATTACCACAAGGATGGTTATATATTACCTATTAATCAAAAATCAATTAGGGATGATTTTATTTTCCATTTCATATTTGCCACATAAATCATTATGCATAGATCAGTATGCATGATTCTAAAAGGGAAGGAATCTATTTAGAACTCTAGCACATCATTTAAATTTTAAATCTAATTCTATCTATTACAAACTTGCCAGTGAAAAACACCACCACCAATAATGACCAAAAAAGTATTTTGCTTGCTATCATTCTTAGAAGAAATTGAACTGAAAATATTTCCATTCCTTGAGTAACTTATAGCTTATGGGATTGATGTATGCATTATTAGAGCAGGCGGCAGTTCTATTGATGTGATTTAAAGAAATCTAAGGAAGTCTCCCTTGAATAAATTAACTCCCAGTTGGATCTTTTTAAATTTCCAGCATCAGTGGTTTTCCCTATGGTCTTTTTATAGGAGATGTATACAGAGAGTTAGGCATTACATTCCCTCGGAGAGGTAACACATTATCTAGCTAATGAATTAATAGAGAACAATTGGTTGCATTTGCCACCTCTATCCATATTTGTACATTAGATAGCTGAATTCTGAAGGGAGTACTAAAGTAGAAAACTGGGAGACATAAGCAACAGGAAAATACAGGAAAGTCAGAGAATTAAAAGGCAGAATTTTTCATCTGGATTTTGAAGTTGTGGCAAGAAAGGTCGTGTAAAGAAGAATGAAACTGTGTGTGTGTTCATGTATGTGGAGACACAAACACATGTGCACACATGTAAGTTTGTTTATAATCTTTTCGTTGTATTATGTGTGCTGAAATAAAATTTTACTTTCTCAACATATTATAAAATTTATGATATTTTTATTCACCTAAAACTTTGCCGTTTCTTTTTTTTTTTAAGATTTTATTTATCTGGGGGCGCCTGGGTGGCTCAGTTGGTTGGGTGACTGCCTTCGGCTCAGGTCATGATCCTGGAGTCCCGGGATCGAGCCCCGCATCGGGCTCCCTGCTCGGCGGGGGTCTGTTCTCCCTCTGACCCTCCTCCCTCTCATGCTCTCTGTCTCTCATTCTCTCTCTCGCAAATAAATAAAAAAAAAAAAAAGATTTTATTTATCTGTCAGAGAGGGAGAGTGAGCACAAGCAGGGGGAGCGACAAAGAGAGAAGCAGGCTCCCCACTGAGCAAGGAGCCTGATGTGGGATTCATGCCAGGACCCTGGAATCATGACCTGAACTTAAGCGACTGAGCCATCCAGGCATCCCAAAACCTTGCAGTTTCAATGTATGTATAAGTTAGATACAATTTGCATGTATTTGAAAATTGTACACTAAATTGTAATCTAAAACATAAATTCCAGGGCATCTGGGTGGCTCAGTCGTTAAGCGTCTGCCTTCTGCTCAGGTCATGATCCCAGAGTCCTGGGAGCGAGCCCTGCATAGGGATCCCTGCTCCTCAGGAAACCTGCTTCTCCCTCTCCCACTCTCCAAACTTGTGTTCCCTCTCTCTCTGTGTTTCTCTCTGTCAAATAAATAAATAAAATCTTTAAAAATAAAAAAAAATACTCTCTTTAAAAAAAAATGGATAGCAATTAATCATTTAAAGGATTGACACTTCTACTTAAAGGATATAATGCAAACTTTAAATTTTTTTAGATTTTATTTACTTATTTGGCCCAGAAAGGGAGAGAGAAAGCTCAAGAACAAGCAGTGGGAGTGGCAGAAGTAGACTCCCCACTGAGCAGGGAGTTTGACAAGGGACTGGATTCCAGGACCCTGGGATCATGACCTGAGCTGAATGTAGACACTTAACCTACTGAGCCACCCAGGTGCCCGGACAAGCTTTAAAAGTTTACATCTAATATAAAATACCTCATTTTGCTTAATGTAAAAGAGATTTTCTCTTCTTTGTAGGTTCCTAGTCAGTTATCCTGAGAAAAGAAAAAAAAAAAACAAAAACATTTGTCAATACCATATTTTCCTATTGTTCCAGTGGCCATTTGTTATAACATCTTTTTTTCCTTATTTCTTCTTTCTCTGCTACAACTTAGATTTTTGAAGGACCAGGTTTTGGGTTTGGTTTACTACCCTTCTTTATCTATACTTTCTTCCTATAAGGTCCCATAAAGCCAAATGGTCTTAAAAGATCTCTGCTGATCACAACCCCCCAAATGTATATGCCTGCTTTTGAATCCCCTCTGATCTATAAATATCTATCACTGCCTATTTGAAATATCTCCTTAGATGCCAAAATTGAAGAGTCCTTAGAGCTCTCTACATTTTTCCACACTTTCAACTTCCACTCTCCTCCCAATCTTCCCCATTATAGTAATCCGCACTACAATCCTCCAAAGTGCCAGTGCCCCCCTCCCTCCGCCAAATTTCCCTTTTAATGCCCCTAATCCCTTTTTCCTACAATCCCATTAGGCACAGCTCCTGTTGAAAACCTCTCACATGTCAATGTCTCATCATTCCCTCTGCTTTTTCTTTTATCCAAGCCTTCATTGTATCCAATGTACATGATTGTGGTATCTTACTCCCTCTTGCATTTTTTTCACCCTTTTTTATATAGAGGCATGATGCCAGTAAAAAAAAAAAAAAAAAGATAATTATCAGACAGCAAAGATAATAATATTTGAGGGTAGAAGAATTAATTTTATGCCATGGTGAAATATTTGGATATATTCCTGCCTGTGTTAAATGAGAAGCAAATAATAAATCTTAAACTAAGAAGAACTGGTAGCTTTGGGGTAACGTGTGGAAAGTAGAATTTTAGCACCTTTGGAAATTTCAGTTTATATTACAAGGTACAATAAGAAAGGGGGCCTCTGAGAAAGAAAAAAAAAGAAGAAAGAAAGAAAGAACGAAAGAGAAAGAAAGAAAGAAAGACAGAGAAAGAAAGAAAAAAGAAAGGAAGAAGGGAGAGAGAAAGGAAGGAAGGAAGAAGGAAAGAAGGAGGAGAAAGAGAAAGAAAGAAACAAACAAACAAACAAAGAAACAAAGAAACAAAGAAAGAAACAAAAAAAGAAAGAGAAAAGGGATGGAGGGAGGACCAGTTTGGAAATAAATATGATGTGAAAGAAGTAGAGTGGTCTAGATATTCAGGATTGAAAAAAAAAAAAAAAAAAGACCAATTCTTATCCTCAATCAGTAAAAAATTAAACTGAGAACATCTTTGAGCCTTGTGACTAAGTTTATGACAGGATCCAAAAATCATACCCAATGATAAAACTTCTGAGTGGATTGATTGTTTTCAGTAAATTTTTCTCTCTTTTTCTCTCTCTTTAATATAGCTGATTAAATATAGCCAACTATATCCTTGTGTCAGGTCTAATACAAAAGAAATAATCTGAAAAAAAATGGATATTTGGGACTATGGAACAGACTCTATCAATATTCTACCCATATCCCTCTTGCCATTACTATTTTACACCCTGGGTCATCTTTCAATTGCCAGCACCTCATTGGAGGCCCTGGAACCCACTCAAATCCTTGTGTGAGTCAGGCCAGATGTGGGAGAATTAACATTTTCTGAGAGCAGCCTACATGCAACAACATATAGTGACTTGTGCACCAATGTTCCAACTTCCTTGTTTCTCAAGATGAATGACTCTAAAGAGCATGTTGGACACCATTTCTCAGGTTTCTTCAATGGGATTAAGCTCCAATTGTAATTTTCCCCATTAGATAATGCTTCTTTCCTTACATATCTCATTTATCGCCCTGTTGGTATTTCCTGGGAACACCACCCTAATAAACTACTTCAATCTTTTCATCAAGGTCTGCTTCTGGGAAATTCCAGAGTATGGCAATTGGTATAGGAAATAATCCAAGAGATCTGAATGTCATGATAAAATTATGGAATTTAATCGCTTGCCAGCCAAATAACAACAAAGGACACATTGCTGGTAGTGAGTGAGGTGGCAAATTCTATAGCGTTACAATTATTAAACCTCTCCCATGCATTGGATGTAAGACTAACTTGTGACAAATTGGGTTATGATCCACCCAGGTGGGTATGTACTGGCTTGTGCAACATGTCCAGCAATTTGAGGAAAATGGGAGTAATATGAATAATATGAACCTATTGATTTTTTTTCAAAGATTTTATTTATTTATTTGAGAAAGAGAGTTAGCGCAAGCAGGGGGAGGAGCAGAAGGAAAGGGACAAGCAGACTCTGTGCTGAGCCCAGAGCCAGATGCGGGCTGGATCCCCCAAACTGAGATTATGACCTAAGCCAAAATCAAGAGTCAGATGCTTAACCGACTGAGCCACCAGGCGCCCTGAACCTATTGATTTTTAATCAAATTCTGGACAATATTGAGACTCTGATATTGGTAGCCTCCTCCACAAAATTTTTGTTTGTCCTTGATTCTACTAGGAAGTTTAGGATAAAAGCCAGGAAGTTAGGCTACAAGTAGACCCGATTCATCCAATCAGCAAGAGATATAATCTGGGATTTGGATTTTAGTCTTCATGTGAGTTTGTCTATTACTAATTTACCTAGTTTGTAGACTTTGAATCTGCAGGGTTCACCCAGGTATATTACTCTTGGGGAATCGTAAACTTTAACTTTTGATTCCCTAGCCCTATGTGCCTCCTGAAAGCTCTGTTCAACATCTCAACCACTCAGGTCATTTTGTAAATCAGTAAAGTTGTCCAGAAGAAACAGTGGTTGAATTTATCTTTTACTTTCCATCTTCTGGGATTCTTGCTCCCAGAAGTCATCATTATCTTGGAAGCTCCCTGATGAGTTCGAAGAGATATTCTGTATATTATATATAATATGTAATTATAAATTATAAATATGCTATAAATATAAGATTTTTCATATTTATACCTTTTTTGTAAATATAATATTTATTTGATGGATATGAATACCTTCATCTATTCCCTTTTTTGCAAAATCAAGCAATTAATACCTAATATTAATCAAATTTCTTTCTTAGCTAGGCCATTTCAGATATTTTAAAAACAAAATGATGAGTTTTATTTTGACTAATACATACACATTTTTAAAAACTTTATTGAACTGTAAAAGTAATGAATGGATATAATATTTACCAAATAGAATATATGGCCTTTTCCTTAAAAGTGTCCTACCTGCTGTTAATACCCATCAAGCTACTGTAACAAAGGTAAATCTAAAAAACAAGGGATGTCTGGAATTACGGGCCTGCAGTTATATTGCTAAGGTTTATACTTCCGTGCCACTTTGGTTGTGAGCGCATCTCTCCCCCATTCAGCTGAAATATTTTCCTTGTAAGAAGAAAACTACTTTAATGAGCTTATATTTCTTAGAAATTACCCCAGACTACACTGATAATTTTTTTTATTTGAAAATGTATGTTTCCATTTTTTGGCATGGCTCACAACACAATTAAAAAAGTGACTCAGGCTTCATAAATGACAGACCACCCCAAATTATCTAATTATATAATTGGCTATGGTGAATTTTCCTCTTTCCTTACAAAAGTAAAGAAAAAGAAGTAGGACAATTCTGAGATTGTTCTGATGCTTTGTCCTGTCATATGGACAAAATCCCAATTCTTAGGAATTTGTAAGCCTCACAATTGCCTTTCAGAGTTGGCTTTCCTTCAAGAAGCAAATTCTTATATATTCTTAAAAGAATTTGAGACTAGATATTTTAGGTGAATTGGTTAGGGATCATTAAAAATTAAGTCATAAATAACCAAAATATTTCTGTGCTATTCCCTATTGTGTGAATGCAACCATATTAATCATCTCTTAAATTAGAACTTTAAAAAATTTTATCTTTTAGCTACTTACATTCATTATTTTATTTTGCCTTGAAGACCTAGTATGAAAAAAATCGAGATAGTATCTGCTGAGAAATAAGGGTTTGGGGGCACCTGGTTGGCTCAGTCTGTTGAGTGTCCAACTCTTGGTTTCAGTTCAGGTCCATGATCTCGAGATGGAGCCCTGCATCAGGCTCTGTGTTCAGTACAGAATCTGCTTGATATTCTCTCTCTCTCCCTCTCCCTACGCTCCTCCCCTCACTCTCTCTCTCTCTCAAATCAATGAATAAATCTTTAAAAAAAGGAATGATTTTCATAAATTGCTTTTTTTACTATTACTGATTGATAGTTGGAATAATATTTGAATTTTAAAATTTTAATTTGAAATCTTATTATAAATTATTCAAATGGGTTTGATGAAAATACAATTATCTTGTATCTAGTCATACAATCCTTCTCCTTATTGAAATTTCAGAGGTCAATATTAAAGGGAAGTTATGAGGAACTCATTTAAATTTCATTGTCTCTATATACTTATGAGATTTATAAAAGATACATATATTTTACTGTTACTTTCTGTTTACACTAATGAAGAGAAACATTAGTGGGAATCCTATGTACTGAGGGGTAAGCTTTTACTGATTCTCAGCTGACATTCTAAGATATAGGAACAGGAAAATTCTCTTAAATAGCTGGATCTTGATAGAAGTACAAAACATAAATTATATAATGATAACTTTCATTTCTAAAAGCATCCCTTTCATATTTCTAATCTGTGCTATTTGAAGAAACACCACCTGGTCCTTTACAAAGATTTATCATAATTAACTACTAGTTGGAGTACAAATTTTCTAATTTCCTGAGGAGCAATTTGAGAATCTCTATTATTATTAAAAAGTATTCAAATTCAATGTTTAGATATTTAATTTATAGACATAATCAGAAATGCTCCTAAAGCTTTTTGTGTAGCAACATTATAGGGTTAATAGATAACATCTTGAAAATAAAACAAGGTATAACAAAGATTGATATATCCACAGGATATATATGAGTTTCCTGGGGCTGCTGTAACAAATTATCACAAAATGTATGGCTTAACACAGCAGAAACTTATTCTCTCACATTTCTGGAGCTCAGAATTCCGAAATCAAGACATTGGCACAAATTGCTCCTCCCCATGGCTCTGAGGGAGAACCTATTCCGAGCCCCCCTCCTAGCTTCTGGGGGAAGCCGCAATCCTTAGCGTTCCTTGATTTGTCCATGAGGGACTTCCCCAATCTCAGCTGCAGCCTTCATAATGCCTCCTCTTTCGTGTGTCTCCTTATCTTCTTCTTTCTCCTAGGACATGTGTCTCTGGATTTAGAGCCCACCCAGTAAATCCATGATCATCACCTCTCAAGATCCTTAACTAAATTATGTCTACAAAGACTACTTTTCCAAATAGTGCCACATTCACAGGACATATATTGGGGGTGGGGGGTGTATTATTCAGTCTTTACAGATACAATATAATACAGCTTTCAAAGTTTAACAATATGGGAACATGTGTACTGTAGAATATTCCACTAAAAATGGACATACCTCGTGGAGTTATTTTGGATACCAGTGTATGTGTATAATACATTATGCAGTTCCTTATATATAAATTATTGGAAAGCAATACAAAGAAATGGGAATAATGATAGGTGATCTCAGGGCAGTGGGGATTATAGTTGTATTTTTTTTCCTTTGTGTTTTCCTTTGTTTTCCAACGTCCACAGATGACCGTGACTTTCTTTTATAATGATACATTATAAATTAGTGAACAGCTATATATTTTCAGCCTCATACACTATACTTATCTTATTAATTTTCTTAATTTTAAAAATAAAGCAAACATTTATATGACATAACATGTTTAATTGTAGTCACAATAAACAGAAATTTTCATGTGTCTTGGGACCACTTTGAGATATATTAGTCCCTACAATTATTTTCAGTTTGCAGGACTCAATATGTAACATTATCCTCCTATTTGAACTCAATAAAGAAATAAATAAATATAAGAGGGAACAAAGGTTGATGAAAATGTAATTTATAATAATGATAAAACTAACTGGATAAAAGGGGTTTAGAAACCCTGTCAAACAGATGTGCTAACAATTTCTCTGTTAAAGTCAACTGTATCACATCTTACAGGTCTCCCCAAGGCAAAGGCTGATCCAGCAAGTTTACATCTTAGAAGAGTAGAACACACCCTGTTAGAAAGTTGACAAACAACAAAGAGAGAAACTGGAAACCACCTGCTAGAGAATGGAGTTTTTCTCTAAGCCAGTCTCCCTTACCGGAAAAGTCATCTCTTGCTCTGGGGAGGTCAATGGTGGCGTATGGAAAAGCCGAAGTACAACTCCCACGCTTGCCTTTCTTTCTCTTTCCTTTTATTTCCTTTCTATGGAAATATAAAATGTGAGCCATAAGCATTCTCCCTGCTGTAGGATTGACAACTCCTGCCCCTGAGGTGAATGTGAGGATCCAGTAAGAGGTTAGTTTGTCTTCCCACCATTCATTACCAACCTCATAAAATTGATGACCGAAATCCACCAAATATACATTTCTAAAATATGCATTGTCTTTCAATAATTTTATGTTTTCTTCATATTCTTCTCTCATTACTCCCATTTGATATTGTCCTTTCCTTTTTGTTACAGCTTTGTCCATTTTCTCCACATTATACAAGCCAACTTAATTCTTTCCTTTTATTTCCAGATAATTCTCTTTCCATCTTTGTAGTAACATGCAACCAATTAGTATTTGAATTCTAAGTGATGATGGGCGTTTATCCTGATTGGCCAGTACCCACTGGTTGTTAAATGTTTAAATATCTCCCCTACTTATTTCATTACACATTGTGATATTTTAATAGTTAATTAACTTAATTAGAAGTACCTTAAGCCTGGGCTTTGACTTATATCTATGACGTATCTATGTGTGTGTGTATGTTTATGCTTATTACTGTGCATAATACGCACATGTTATATAATATAAAATACTTCATAAAATATAAAGTGATACATAATACTAAGGCATTTAGACTCACCTGAAATTGAGCATTATTATTTTAAAGAAAACAAACTCCAAATGATACATAGGAGTTTAAAACATTCTCAGACCTGGGCTTAAGGGAAAAAAAAAAAAAAAATATATATATATATATATATATATATATATATATATATATATATATATATATAATTTCTTATGTGCTTTCCATAACTAGTTTTCAAATTTATGATAAAATATATTTAGGCTAATGACCTCCAATGGAAGAACCAGAAAACAGATTACTAATCTCTCTCTCTCCTCCCTCTAGTTTACTTCTAACAAATACCAGGAAATCCATTACAATAGGTAAGCTGATAGAGTTCACTCCTTTTTGTTTGTCCATCTCAACTCACATATGCAAAGGTCTTTGCTGAGTATGTTTAACAGTCTCTGAACTTATTTCCCTTCATATTATGGATTCAAGATCTATTATGCTCCTCATCTCTTTTCCTAGGCCTGTCTCTACTATGTTCTAAGTGAGACAAAAACATCCTCTTCTAAACATCATACATTGTTACCACTTTTACAACTCATGTCATTCAGCAAGAAGATTTATACAGAAAATCCATCTTGCTTTCAGAAATCCTGAGCAAGAAAAGTAGCTAGCAGTGGGTACCAGAAGTGATGAATGGAGGCATAGGTAGTATCTGGGGGTCCTTTTACAGACAAGATTTTATATAAGCCAGTTATTTTAATTTAAATAGACATGTCACAAAGCATTCCCCAAGATGTGACCCACTGGCTCCCCACATCGTAATTACCTGGAGTGATTGTTAAACATGCAGATTCCTGGGCCTCACTGCAAAACTGAATTTGGGGGATTGGATCCTGAGGATCTGTATTTTTCAGACTGCCCTGGTTAATGTTTGTACTTAATTAAGTCTTAAAACCACCATATGGTGGACACTTTAGCCACATCTTTCTCAAGGTTTCTCAAGGTTTTGTCTATCAGGCTGTCTTGAAATCAACTCTCCATTGTTTGTGAACTGGATGAATTCTACATTCTGTTGATGACTCCTGCCTTCCATTTAATTTTAGTATAACTTGTTTCTGACAGTGATGAAACTGTTAAAGTCTAAAAATGATTAATAAGACATTTTCAAAAAGTAGGGGCTTAAAATTCTTGACTCAGACCTCATTCTGTAATCCATTAGCTCTGTCTGGAACTTGACACTTGCTGAGCTTCCTGAAGGGATTTCCATCCCTGGGTCTATCAGCACTTTGTTATAAATGTGCTGTGCTTAGGAAAGAGATTTCTGAGAAAGCTTTCAACATTATTATGCTAATGTAAATCTTGGCCTACACACAGGGATTCTATCATTCTGTCCTTAGCTGTCTTCTTTAGACTTCTCAAATAATAACATTTACAATTGTTAGAATAAATGGCACTCTGTGATTCAGGAGTCCTGTGCCCATCTTTCAACATGGTTACAAGTGTTATTTGGCAACCTAATTTGTCTTTAATCCAGTTTTAACATTATCCATCATAATGAATCTCAACACAGACATAGTTTTAGCTCTGTAGCTCCAGTATAACCAAGTTTCTATAAGGTATAGAAGAGTTTCTATTAAGTACAGCTGTGTAAAAAAAAAAATATGGCAACCCAAGAAACTGCCCATGCAATAGTCCTCCCTTATCCATGACGTCAGTTATCTATGATCAACCATCATCCATAAGCAGAGGTTCCTACTTCTGACTTACTGTCAAAAGGTCAGTAGTAGCCTAATGCTATGTCACAATGGCTCGGTCATTCCCCTCACTTCATCTGATCACATGGGAATTTTATCACCTGACATCATCACAAGAAGAGTGAGCACAGTACAATAAGATATTTTGAGAGAGAGACCACATTCACATAATTTTTATTATAGTATATTGTTATAATTGTTCTATTTTATCATTGGTTATTGTTGTTAATGTCTTACTGTGCCTAATTTAGAAATTAAACTTTATCATAAGTATGTAAGTATAGGAGAAAACATAATATATATAGGGTTTAGGCATCCATGGTTTTAGGCATCTGGGGGTCTTGGAAAGTATCAAGAGATGAGTACTGTACAATTATAATAAAAAATTTAAGGGTTGCATTCATTTTAAAATTATTCACATTCATGTTTGCAAGTAAAAATAATAATCTAAAGTATGTGCAATTTTTTAAATGAATGGCTTAATGTCCTACAGATCCATGTAGGGTTATGAAGTAAAAATAAGCATACTAAACTAGACACTTCAATTAAACCAACAACATTGTGCTAAAATGGTTAAAGCCTTAAAATTAAATTACACTGGAGATTTATTACTATATTATAACAACACAAAAAGTCATTGCTAAATACTATATCCTCTTTCGCAGTGTTTATCTGTTCAGGAACAGATTGCATGATGAAATTATAAGTTATTATCTTTTTTACAGTTGCCATTTACCTTTCCCAGCAGTTCTTATTTTAATACTTTTTAAAATATTTTTCTTTGTGAGACCATTGTGGCCAATCATGTTTACCAGCATTTGGACTGTGCTTCACACAGAAGTCCTGAAAGGAAATAGCTGTAATGCATTATTGGTCCTTGTGTTGCAATGGTGACTGCTCTTGAATAAAACCTCATTCGGGGTGCAAATGTTCATCACTCTAAAGATGTTTTCATTTTATTGGAATTCCAGCCATAACACTAGACACAATAAAGTGTATCTTTTGGGTTCTTAATCTACAAAGTATGAACGACTTCATGGAAATGATATTTTCATTTTATTCTTTATGAGCAATAAATTTTAACTCATTAAGTTTTTATTTTCTTTTACTTTTTTAAGATTTTTTTTTTTTAATTTGAGAGAGAGAGAGTGAGCACGAGAGGGGGGAGGGTCAGAGGGAGAAGCAGACTCCCCGCTGAGCAGGGAGCCCGGTGCAGAACTCGATCCCGGGACTCCAGGATCATGACCTGAGCCGGAGGCTGTTGTTGAACCAACTGAGCCACTCAGGTGCCCATTCATTAAGTTTTTAAAAGAATACATTGTCCCCACATTTCTCCCCTTTATCTGATGAATAAAATATCAACTTTCAAGACAAGTTGACTATATCATACGTACAAATTTGATCGACATCTACATTCAATTTAAGTGATACACTGTTTACTTTTTTCCTTAAAACAGATTTTCAAATTCTTTTGTATTTTCAGCTATGATGACAGTGAATTCTTAAACTGAAAGTATGCTAAAAAATGAAATAATTGTTTTTCATTAAAAAGCTCTTATTGTCTAATAGAGACAGCTGTATTATATATCTGCCTCATACATTACTAATTTGGAATTTTTGTATAAAGAGATCATATACATAATCATAAATAATACTGAAAAGAATATTTACAAGTGGAGGAAACTCAAGCTGTCTTCAGGAATTATTGGTGTTATATAAAACCCATTTAGTATTATAACAATAAAAAATATGTTAAGTATAAAATATCTGACCTCATTTCCATAATTGTTATGCAATAGAGCATAGAGATAAAATAGATGAAATCAATATACATATGATAAGAAGCATTTTGGTGTAAAAAGTAAATTGCTGGATTAATAGAAGTTTTTTTTATTTGTATCACGTTATATGCTTAGTTTGACAGTATATATATATATATACATATATATATACATGCATATACATATATACATACATATATATGCATTTCAATCTCTCCACAACGATTTCCAGGCAACAGTTTATCAGTTTTTGTGCTGGGTTACAGATGACCTTCAATAATTCATTGGATATCTGTGTTGCTCTCCCTAAAAGTATTTGAAGCATGCTTAGTTTTCACAACTGCAGTTACTAATGGTATTTTGCTTTTTTGAATCCCAAGCTTTTTTTTTTTTTAAAGATTTTATTTATTTATTTGAGAGAGAGAATGAGAGAGAGCACATGAGAGGGGGGAGGGTCAGAGGGAGAAGCAGACTCCCTGCCGAGCAGGGAGCCCGATGCGGGACTCGATCCAGGGACTCCAGGATCATGACCTGAGCCGAAGGCAGTTGCTTAACCAACTGAGCCACCCAGGCGCCTGAATCCCAAGTTTTTAATGACTTCTCGTTACCCTGTGTTACCACAAATGACAGAAAAATAAGTGATTTACAGTGTATGGAAATAATTATACTTACTCTATTTAAAATGACTCAGGTTTAGAAAGATGCTATAGAACAAGTTTGCTGTAGCAGTGAAATAAAAGATGCGACTAATATAAGGTTACTATTACATGGAATCCATGATTAATGAAGAAGCTACCCAAAGAAACAATGGTAGTGCTACTCCAGGATTTGGGTTGAAAACTTCAGGTAATACCCTCCAAGACTTTCAGGAGAGCTGATACAGTCACAAGATCTTTCTCAAGCTAAACCTTCACATCCCAAGTTGATCGTGACACTAGATGGTCAGGCAACATCAAGATGCATCAAGATGAGGACAAGTTACTTAAAAGGAATGAACACAGTAAACCCAATTGTAACCTCAGGAAAGGGCCTCAAAGGTCTTCTCTGCCCACAGTGGTTGCAGCTGAGAAGGAGGCAGCGTATGACCCACATGAGAGCTTTTCCAAAGAAAGATGGGAGCAGTGAGTGTGGCACAGAAAGCAGAAAAAAAGGCTCGCCTGCGGCAACTGTTGGCCTGCCAGTAAAATGGCAACCTGAAAGCCTTCCAGATCTTAAGTTTATTGGTAAATGGTTATGGATGCATCCAAATCATAAATATGAAAAATATACTAAATCAGATTTTCCCTACATCAAAAAGAATTTCAGTACTGTCTTTTTAAAAAACAGCTAATCATATTGCAGTATAGAAGCATATCATATCAACACATTAGACTCTAAAGTTATACTGTGTTACATGTCAGTTATATCTCAATAAAGCAGGAAAAAAGCAGCTATGACATCAGCTCCACATTTTAATATTTACCTTTGCCATTTCTTGTTTGCTTATAAATAAAATGAAATATTGTTTTTATTATCTAAAACACTGCAGATTTAACAGTTTACAAAACCTGACTCTTAGTTTTACCATCTGGCAATTACTATGCCCCAACACACCTCAATATGGATTCAACCTCAAACCTGTACAAAACCCAGGCCTACCAGAATCTCTTGAATTCTTGAAAGCTTTTTCATCTACAGATAAAAACTATTCTAGGGATCTTGTCCAGTCTCTGAAAGTTGGGATATGTTGTTGTATTACAAAGATTTTCTCTCTGATGTGTCTAATTTTTTCAAATGTGTGTATTTATTAAGCAGTCTTAATATGGGTTGTTGTTCTGTTACTGTGAAAAAAAAGTCTGCACAAGGAACAGCTAAATTTTATTGTAGTTCAAGGCAAAAACAGCAACAACAACAACAAAACACACACACACACAGACACAAAAAACAATGTATGCAATTTTAGCCCTAAATTTTAACAATATTTCCATAGTTATAACTGTCAGCACAATGTTTTTCAACCCTTGTCATAGATTTCGTGCAAATGCAGGAGGCTTATTTAGAATAGCACAGAGAACCTCCAGTTCCCTGTAGATTCATTAGAGGTGAATCTCAGCATGTAACATACCTTCTAGTGGTCCAAGCATCAGAAAATACTATTTAATTATACTACAGCCTCTCCTGAACCCTGGTATCACTATGATGCTGATGACTCTTCTCACTATTCTTACTGCTCTTCGGTTAGATCAGTTGGCTTCTGGGAGAAAATGTGGGGACCTTTGAATACTCTTACCTTCCCAAGAATAGGATTATCTATATTTCAATAATTAAAGACTTTTGGGGAGAAGACAGATAAACCCAACTTTTAATCAATTCTTCTTACACAAATAATAGCGTTTATCAATAACCAAGGGCATAAAGAATGAAAAATACAATCAAAGACCGGTTCTTCATAAAAGTAGTTCACCTTTTGACTGGGCTGAAAGACAAATGAGCTTGTATAAATATTTTAAAACATGAAGTAATAATTGACAAAAGTAAAAACATGGGATCAAAAATAATGCCCCCCTAAGGTTTCAGGAAATATATGTAGGTTGGATTAGTACTGGAAGATTCTGAGTCTTGAGGAAATATTACTTCCTTTGGATATCGTGAAAAGGAAAATAAAAAGAATTATGATCTGTTTTATTACAACCATAGAAATAAAAAGAACTTAAATCTTATAATCATCCAATAAGACCATTTTACACATGTTAAGATTTAAAACTTTTTTTTTTTTTTTTTATAATTTGAAAGCTCACAGAAGTACCTCTAAAATAACAAGGATTACAAACAGTAGGATCACGCTATTGGCTGCCAATTACCGTGTAATAATGGAGGCTCGTCTTGATGTGACACAGCATGGTTTTTTTTCCAGTGGATAATAAAGCTGATTTTTTTTCCTGTTTTTTATTGGTGGTTATATACAGTATTAACTCAGGATCTGTGTTATGGAAATGAAAGATACTTTGTTTTCAACCTCAATTTCTCTACAAGCTATTTCCATTCCCATTTTGTTTCCAAGATACTTAAATTATAAACTAAAAATGTAAATTGCTTTCCTCTAATTACTGTTACTCTTTTTTTGTAAGTCAAGGTAATATTGATAATAATTGAAACCGTTTCTTCACCTGGATATAATTACATTTGTTTTTGTGAGCCTTTAAAAAAACTTAGTTGCTGGAATTAGCTAATTATAAAATGATAGAAAAAACAAGTATCACACAATTATTTGGAATGTATTTGAGGAAACTCAAGTAACATTCTCAATTACATTAAAATATAATGATCCCGATACTGTTTTTGTTCAGGAAAATAAAATTTCATGTTGGACATAAATCAGTAGTAAACTTTTAGATTAACAATCTAAAATGAGAATTTAATAATTTGGACTAATGTTATTTCTATCATAATAAGGAAAAACAGGTTAGTTTTGAAATAATAAAAAACAATGAGGAGATTTTTTGTGTCATCTATGTCAGTAGTCTCAAATTTTAGTACTGCATCAGAATCACCTGGAAGGCTTGTTTATTTATTTATTTTTTAAATTTTATTTTGGAGGGCTGTTTAAAAAAAAGATTGTTAGACCCCATCCTCAAAACGGCTGATTCAGTATGTCTAGGGTGGTGCATTTCCAAAATGTTTCCTGGTGTTGCAGATACCACCCACACTTGGAGGATGACTGGTAGATGGATTACTTAAAAGATTATTTGCAAACAGTAAACAAAACAACAATGATAAAAGTTTTAAAATGTTATTCCTTGTTTTATATTTTCACCTATGCAATGGCAATTCTAAACAATGTCAATTTCAGATTAACTCTTCCCGTGGCGTTTTCATCGTTCCCAATAGGCAACACTTCTCCCCCAGTCCCCATCCCACCTTTTTGAAAGAGAGAGAGAAAGAAGAGGAAAGGAGTGGAGAGGACAGGACATGAAGAGAGACTGACAGACAAAGATAAATAGCAGGAACTTAGGCTTGTCTTGTGTACACCCTACTGTTTCCAACACTTTCCTGTTTCCTGGAAAAAAAAAAAATACACACACACACACACACACACACACACACACACATATATATATATATATATATATATATATATATATATATCAAACATGGCAGCTTTTATTACACCTACATATGGGTTAGGGCAAAATCCCAAATGTAGTATATACTGTCTTTACAACCCAGTGTGCACCTCAGGGCATTGTGACTCCTTTTATATGGTGGAAGCGTGAGATACAATGATTCTTTACATTGGTGCGTATGGCCCAGACCATTGGCTTTCTAAACATTTCACTGATATGACAGCCACAAAACTTAGTAGGGTTTTGTAGCATATTTGTCCAATAAAGGCCCTCAATGCACTTGTCATTTCCTCCTCATCCCAACTTATTGCAAAAGGTCATTAATATAGTGGATCATTTTGCTATCCTTTAGGATGTCCAGACAGAACAATTATCTTTAGACAAACTAGGAGAGTTAGCACAGCTCTGGTGTGAGACTGAATATATACACCATTTTTCTACCTGCATAAATTTGAGCTTTTTTTGATCCTTTTTGATAGAGATGAAAAAGAATATAATGAGTAAATGTTCACACACCACGTATCTGAGGTTAGGATAATATTCTGTAGTGAAGATACCACATCTTTAGCAAATAGGGATCCTTATTAGTGGAATCTTTGGTAGTATCCTGTCATTCTCTTGTATCTGTCTGGCTTTTGAAGAGGCATGTCTGATAAATTCAGTCAAGTTTATGTTAAGGAGCGTCACCTTTGCATCCTTTTTAAATTCTTCAGGGTAGCACTATTATCACTTATTTATGTATAATAAAACATTATTTTTACTTTACAATCTTGGTAGGGCATTTCAGACTGCCACTTTGATCTTGCCCACTCTTACCCACAGTTGAAGAAACCAATATGCAGGTTGTGCTATCTGCTAAGCTTGTCCTTTAGATACTGAGGGAAAAATCTCAACAGGTGGGTCTATGGACCCAGTGAACCGAGGATGAGGTAGAACAAGGCAGACTGTATTTATTATTCAGTTTCCATATATTTCCCTTTCTAACAAAGGGCCTTGAGGGTGCTCCATTTTCCCTACCATCAATATCAGTTAAAACTGTATAACAGTCCACTGATGTATCAGGTATTTTGCTTTGCCGATGGACTCCTGAGTGACAAAATGGCCTTAGTTCCCATTGGGAAGAGCCAAGGAAATCATTACTATATACACTGGCCATCAAGTTTCAGGACCATTCTTTAAAGGAACTGGATCAGTCTTTAGACAAAGGATTATGGGCCTAAAAAAATGCCTCCAATCTATAAACTGAGCAACAGAATGTGACTTTTTTTTTTAGTTTTATTATGTTAATCACCATACATTACATCATTAGTTTTTGATGTAGAGTTCCCTGATTCATTGTTTGTGCATAACATGTTGTGCTCCATGCAGAACGTGCCCTCTTTAATACCCATCACCAGGCTGACCCATCCCCCTACCCCCCTACCCTCTAGAACCTTCAGTTTGTTTTTCAGAGTCCATCGTCCCTCATGGTTCATCTCCCCCTCCAATTCCCCCCCTTCATTCTTCCCCTCCTGCTATCTTCTTTCTTTCTTTCTTTCTTTTTCTTTCTCTCTTTCTTTCTTTCTTTCTTTCTTTCTTTCTTTCTTCTTTTTTTTTTTTTTACCATATAATGTATTATTTGTCTCAGAGGTATAGGTCTGTTATTCAACAGTCTTACACAATTCACAGCGCTCACCATAGCACATACCCTTCTCAATGTCTATCACCCAGCCACCCCATCCCTCCCACCCCCCACCACTCCAGCAACCCTGTTTGTTTCCTGAGATTAAGAATTCCTCATATCAGTGAGGTCATATGATACATGTCTTTCTCTGATTGACTTATTTCACTCAGCATAATACCCTCCAGTTCCATCCACATTGTTGCAAATGACAAGATTTCATTCCTTTTGATGGCTGCATAATATTCCATTGTGTATATATATATACCACATCTTCTTTATCCATTCATCTGTCAATGGGCATCTTGGCTCTTTCTTCCTAGAAACATTGCCAAAGGCAAGAAATGGGCAGATTGTGACTTTTTATTAGTATGGCTCAGTGCAAACTCTCAATCACTAACAGCTTTGGGTTGTATAGATTGACCAGTTAGTTTCTTTGTTGGCTTCCTATCTATCTTTCCTTTAGGGATGCTGTTTTTTGATTAACTACCTCTACTGGTTCTTGAAGGATCAGGTGCCCTTGTCTGCCACTCCAATCTTGCCACTAGTAATGATTGTGCCCTCCTTGATTCTGTCAGTTAAGAACTACCACTTGGAAAAAAAAAAAAAAGAACTACCACTTGGCTTCTGTAATTGTATCTTCTTTATTGCTATCAGTAAGCCAAGTTTTGAAATGGCATCTCCTACTTTGTCTCTTAAGGAATTGCAGGATCTAACCAACATGTGCTGCTAGGATCCAGGGGAGCAAATAGAGGTCTGATCAAGGACAAGTGCAACATAAAGTTGATCAAAGGAGATGCAGATATAGGTAGATATAAATATATAAAATTTTTATAGAATTTACCACCCAGGCAAAGGATCCAGTTGCAGATTGATCACTAAACTTCTCAGAGATACTGGGGACTCTCTCACCAGGGCATTCCTTATTAATCTGGCCACTAGAATATCTCTTGGACCCCCCTTGAGGATATAGTCATCTGTGGGCAGTTTTTCATAGCATAATCATTCTGCTATGTCCTATCTCTGAACATTTTGATCTATACTTCCAATTTTTGCAGTGGAATATCTCCTACATCTACTTCATTTAGTATGGGCCATTACCAGCCTGAGTTTTGAGGACATTTTGGCAGCACATTTGTACTGTGTCTAGGGTCCTCTCCTGGTGGTGTATTTTGTTAATTATGTATCTATATATCTATGTCTGTATTTCCTTAAGGGCCCCTTGTGCCCTTCATGGGCTCAGTACTTCACCAGACAGGTTATGTTTTGGCTTAATCCAATTATGGAACATATGATGAGGAAGGAAGATGGAGACAGACCAGCAGATCTTGAGGAGAGTGTTTTGACTCTTAGGGCAGAGGAATTTGTATTTTCTTCCAGCAAGGAGAGACTACTGTGCACTAAGAAGCAGGAATGAACCATTTCTTGAGATTCAGAAGATTCAAGCTATTGTGGGTATTCAAGAATATTGAGTGCATTATTACATCTGTCTCCATTTCTTATCACAGAGTCCCATTTTCTCCCTTTCAAGGCTGGACCTTAGTATAACATATATATTTAGGTTGAGAATTTAAACTTCCCTAAAACTCACTCTTTCTATGATTAAGTTATGAGCCTAGTGCTGAACTTTGTTTGCTCTCTAGCTGGTGGAGATGAATGTCTCCCAAGAAGTTGCCAAATTTATCATTGGCAATTACATAAAGACTTGAAGTAATGATTAATCATCCTCAGCCTTTTTTTGTCTTTCTCCTCATTAGCCATCCTTTTCCATTGTCCTTATAATTACTATCTCTGCTATATTTCTCAAATGACTGATAGAATACAACTGCTAGTGCATGTCCTTCCAATGGCATACCACCATTTTGTGACACTGGTGAAAATTTTAACAAATACACTGCTAACGCATGCCAGGAACAAGCACTGTCCATGTCTGGCCCACCAGTGATGTCCTTATTACCAGCCTGCAAATAGTGATCCAGTTCCAACATCCTATCTTGGTGTCTGTTTTCTCAGCCCACTTCTGGAACCACCATTGACTATCAGTTTCTGTAGGAAGAATACTCAGATGAAAATGAGCAGGCAATATATTTCTTAGCCAGTGCTCTAAAGATCAACGTGTATGGGAAAGAAAGAAGGCATGATTGGACAGAGGGAGAAACTGGATTTCAATGCAGTATAAATAAATATTTCAGCTGACCCTGCAGGGATATTGAAAATGGATGGTCCTTCAGGGATGTGTTGTGTGAGACAAAGAGACTAGATCTTGAACTTCCATAAGGATCAGTCACTGGATACAGAAATGAAGGGGCAATTGAGGAACATAAATTTCTTTAGCAAAGGGCAATTCAAAAAGAGGGCTGAAAGCCTGGACATGTCATCTGGCTTCACTCCCAGAAGTTGGGAGAAAAATCCTCCCATGCTGAAGGAGAATTTGAATGATGCATTATAGTGTCCATTTTTTTTTTTTTTAAGATTTTATTTATTTAGTCACCATACTGTATGGTGACTAACATAGCATAATAGAAAAAGCGAAAATATTGATTATTAATGAAAAAACAAAAAACAAAACAAAACAAAACCCCTATCATTTATGAAAGAATGTTGGGTAGAAAACTAGCTTTGTAAGATATATACAAGTGTTTCTTGAGGGGGAAAGAATTGGGTAATTTTCTTGTCAAACAACAAAAAAATTGTTTTGGATAAAACAAAATGGAACTGATTGCTTAGATAGTTTCTGATGTGTTTACTCTGAATATTCCAAATGGTTATGTTGTACACACCTTTCACAATATTATTTAATAAAGAAACTGATTATATCTATAAAAAATATTTTATTTATTTATTTGAAATAGAGTGAGTATGAGTCAGAGGCAGAGGCAGAGGGAGAGGGAGAAGCAGTCTCCCCACTGAGCAGAGAGCCTGATGCAGGGCTCAATCCAAGGACCCTGAGTTCATGACCTGAGCCTAAGGCAGATGCTTAACCGACTGAGCCACTCAGGCCTCCCTGGTGTACAATTATTTTTGCATACTGTGGTATTTCTCTTCTCAGGCTATGGAGAAAATAATTAGGGTCCCAAAAATCTCTGCTTCAAATGTACAGGATATTTTCTATGATTCTTGCTATGGCTGCAATGCTCCAATTAGATAGTTGATTTAGTTTCTCAAGGTTGCTATAAATAAGTCTTTGAAGCTATCCAAAGGAGTTTTCTCTAATTTTACACTGCCTTGCTCCATTCCAAATCTCAAGTAGACAAAATCATGGTGCCCACTTTGTCTTCCTTTACTTATTTAATAATTGGAATTTTATTCTTTTATCTACTTACAGAAAATATTTCCACCTGAGCAACAGATTGATTCTCTTCTCAGGAAACTTATCCTGTGAGTTAGCCATGTTTATATTGGATACTTCAGAGTTTTCCATTTCTGCATAACAAATTATTACAAATATCAGAGCTTGTAAAAAAAAAAAATGAAAAAGAAAAACCCATAAATGTGATACTTCTCAAAATCCATGTTTTAGGAATCCAAGTGGTGGTTATCTGGGTTGAGATATGACCTGAGTCTTGGGGTGTTCTTCCAAACTCATGAGATTGTTGGCAGAATTCAGTTTCCATGACTGCATGACTGAAGTCCCTATTTTCTTCTTAGCTGTTCTCAGCTCCTAAAGACTGCAGTGAATTCTTTGCCATGTGTCCTTCTCCACAGAACCATCAATCTGACAGTTTACCTTTTCAAGACTGGCAGTATTGCAATTCTCTCTAGTCTACAGCAAAGTAGTCTTAGATAACATACTGTAATGATAGAAGTGAATACCCTATCATTGTTTTATAACTAATTATGGGAATGACTACCCCATCATATTTGCAGACCTCATTCACACTGAAAAGCAGGTGATTATACAGAAAAGGTACATCACAGCACCAAAATTTAAGGGGTCATCTTAGAATTCTACCTAGAATATTGTATTAAATTTGTCATTATTTTTCTTAACCATCTTTTTGTGTGTGTGATTTTTCTTATATCCATCTTTCCTTTACAAAGTTTTACCTAAGACTACCATTCACATCCATATTGTTAAATCTAATTGCAGTTACAAATAATTGTAATTAGATACAGTTACAAACAATTGTAAACCATCATTTTCCTTGACCTCTTCTCAGGATGTAACCTCTTAATCATTCCCGAAACACAACATTCCTCTAATTCATTAAAAAAGATACATATCATTATACATTCTGAGGCTAATAGGGGTCAATGGTAGGACAATACCTAATAATTCTTTGCTCTTCCCAAGCAATGGGTTATGAGTATTTCTCAGTAGTAGGCAAAAAAGTCTTAATCTAACCATTCATTTGATATTTTCACACTACTAATTATTTTGGAAATACATGAAACTGATCCTTGTTCTTCCACATATGTTAGAGTTATGCTAAATTCTATAGCTTCAGTAGCTGTCCTCGGGTAGATATACATCCCTAAAATTGGGTCTTCCAGGACCTTGATGAACAAGGCCAGAGCTGGTGATAATAAATATACTATTAAAGTATAACACAAAAAGTTAAACATACTTTTAAAAAAGCTTAGCTTCAGAAACATAGAATCATAAGTGGAAGAAATAGATTTAAACAGATTAAATAGAAAAATAGATATGAAAGATCAGTATATCTTTTGTATAAAACATTTGCTTACCAGTGCTGTCTGAACAGATTCATAACTCTTGCAAATTTGCCTGTTGAGCATTAGAAAAAAATCTCAAGGTATTTCTGTACCAAATTTTTATTAAGGTATATCAGAAACAGATCTAAAATATTTATATTTTGGGGCTCCTGGGTGGCTCAGTCATTAAGCATCTGCCTTTGGCTCAGGTCATGATCCCATGGTCCTGGAATCGAGCCCCACATAGGGCTCACTGCTCCGTGGGAGGCTTGCTTCTCCCTCTCCCACTCCCCCTGCTTGTATTCCTGCTCTCACTATCTCTCTCTGTCAAATAAATAAATATAATAAAATAAAAATAAAAATATTTATATTTCTGATTACCATAAAATGAATAAATGTAAGCATATTTTATTTGCAAATATTACAAATATTTGATTTCATATTTGTAATAGTTTGATGGCATGCAAAAGACTTACTAAAACTCTGAATCTCTGCAGCAAAAAATTCTATTAGTATAGAATTAAGTATATTTCCTTGTTGGGTTCTGATTTCTATTACTCTCTTCTTCTATAACTCATTAGGTAACTCTGCATTCTATCCATTAAAATATTTGTATTTATACACTGCATAAATTACAATTACTGGACATAGTACAAGTAATATATATGGTATATGTCCTCATTCAGGCTGACCAGGGGAAATATTAGCTGAATTACCAAGTGTGCTAATTATAGCATTATCCCATTAAGCATATATAATTATGAAACCAGGCTAACCAGTAGTAGTCCTTAGAGACGGTCCTTCATGTACAATACTGACATGCATTTTACAATTTAATTGCTTGTATGCAAATGATAAACCATATTTGCTTTTATAAGTACATGCATGAAGACAAATTTTAACATAACATAGAAGCTGTATGAATTTATATCCAGAATATTTTATTGTAATCATTTATAGTTTTATTTATACAAAATCTGAGTGTATCTATTTGTTTATAAACATGGATTAATAATTACAAATCAAATGGAACAATGTTTATCAAGTATGATTCAATATCAGAAAAGGTAAAATATAATTTATTATACCTTATTATTCTATAGCCATTTAATTTTTTTGGACACAATAAAAACATATTTCTATTTCATTCTTGGTTAAATTTATGTTCCTCAGTGATGTGTATAACCTCTGGAGTTATTACAGAGCATCAGAAATACAGAGGAGGGGTTGAGGTGACATCTAAGACTTTAGTCAGAGGTTCTAGTGCTTCAGGATTTCTTTTCCTTTAGTGCCCATGATTCTTGGTCATACTGCTTATAAGAATGAAGATGTGGACCAGGCGAAGAGTGGTGGGCAGCAAAGCATAGTTTACTGAGTGATAGTACAAAGCTCCCCAAGAGGGAGGAACCCAAGAGTGTTGCCATTGGAGGTTCTAAATCTCTGAGATTGTTAGGGGGCTGTTATAATCTGATTAACCCTCCATGCACCTGTCACCCAGTCAAGTTTTTGTCCACAAATTCATCTACCTCTCAGGTAGTTTTTACTGTGGGAAAGGTAGAGGGTCCTTTAAAGGTGGTGTAGAATAACAGGATGGGGTCTTTTTCCTTTTAAGGGTAGTTTCCTCTTAGGATAGGGTCCCTTGCCCCTTCCTGCCTTTCTTCTGGACTATCCTCCATTACTACTCTGTCATTATTGAGATGACCCTTCCTCCTTCCAAGGCCACTATTTTCTCCTAAATATCGAGCCTTTCCTGTGGACACAACATTCTCAGAAATTTGGAGGGTTAAACATTTTGTTCATGGTTTTCTTTTTGATCTTTAAAACATTTAAGATGATTTTTTGAGATGTAAAACTTCTCTGTAAAGAAATACATGATGTTATGGGGCGCCTGGGTGGCTCAGTCGTTAAGCGACTGCCTTCGGCTCAGGTCATGATCCCAGGGTCCTGGGATCGAGCTCCGCATCAGGCTCCCTGCTCAGCCAGGAGCCTGCTTCTCCCTCTTCCACTCCCCCTGCTTGTGTTCCCTCTCTAGCTGTCTCTCTGTTTCAAATAAATAAATCTTTTAAAAAAAAAGAAATACATGATGTTAGGAACTGTATAAAATAAAAAGTGTAAACTTCAATGCTAATAAACATTAACAGTTGGAGCCTACATTTTCAGATCTTTTGTCTGTGAATTAATAAATCAAATTATGGGTATTCTATATAGACACTTTTATCACTTTTGTTCAATAATTCTATCTCTATTTTTCTTCAAATGTTTTTTCGATTTGAATCCATTGCTAAAATAATTGCATAACAACATTCTAATAAATTTGTAAAGTAAAATATCCTGTATCCTGTTCATTGCCACTGTAACATAATTTTTTTGACCAAAAAATTTTATTTTACTGGGCTTCATGTATATAATTTTTCCGGTAAAACAAAAAATGATCTATTATAAACATGCATAAATAATGATGATTTTTTATTCCATTAAATAATACAGTGATTTTAATATTATTTCTTTCAAAATCTCTTCCCAAAGGTGATTAATAATAGTAAAAAGTATATATTTCTTTATATATTCAAAAAGCATTTATGCTATTCATTTAGTTATTTTAATTATCATGTAGTATTTTTATTAGAGGAATGTATATTCAGAATACAAAAAAAAATCAAAAAATTATAAGCATCCACTACTCACTTTTATCTCTTTCTTATTCTAAATTCATTCTCTCCACAATCACTTTTAAATCACTGACTTCCTTTTCCTGCTGTTTGCTTCTATCCTTCTAAACTTACTACCTCTTCTTGCTTTTCATCACACGTTTACATATTCTATGTTGATATTAATATGGGATGAGTTTTAAGATGTCTTAAATTCTCTATTGCCTACACGCATGTATTATTCCATTTTTCTAATTCTCCCAATAAAATTATACCACCTTTTTGATATCAGTGTTCACTTTTTATATTATCTTGTCTGAGTAAATATTCAAATCTAAGACAGAGTATGATTACATTGCCCCTATTGATTTTTATTTTCTTCAATAAAGTTTGTAATTGCTTCATTTCTTTCATCTGCTAATTTTATGTACTTATTATGAATCCGTTTTAAAACATGGGTAGAGATGAAAAATCTCATTACTTTCAAAGACAACAATGCTTTAAGGCTTTCCTTCTTCCTTCCCTCCTTATTTTCTTCCCTCTTCCTTTTTTTTTTTATTCCCCCTTGAGGCTGTACCTCCTGGTGTCTGCTTTTGTCATCCTGCACTGCTTTCTTCCCGAGCATTTTCATTGCCCATCACTCGGACAGTTCGTCTCCTTCAGTCATTTGCTGGATCACTTGTTTGCAAAGATTCCTTACCTTCCTCTTTTCTTGGTTTACTCCCTCAGTTAGATCAAACACCTTCGCTAGCAGCTTCCTGAGGACACTCACACTGGAGTTAATTAATACTTTCCCATGACTGACGGCTTTACTTCCTAAGTAATTTTGGGTTGTAAAGAATATTCTCTCAGAATTGTAAAGGCTTCTTTTCTTTGACATTCTATGTTTCAGTTGTGCTTTTGATGTAGTTTTGGAATGTTGGTGAGGTCTGGAGCCTACGGCCAAGAAAGAATTCTTGAGACATCTTTGGTGCAAAAAGGTGATATTATTAAACCTTGGGGACAGGACCCTGGGCAGAAAGAGCTGCTGCACTGGGGTTGTGAGGAATGGCTGATTATATACTTGGGGATTGGGGGAGGTCAGGAAAAAGAAAGGTGACCAAAAGGACTTTGATATTCTAAAGAAGACTCTCAGGATCCTGGAGGCCTTGTTATATTTTCAAGCTAAGGTTGTTTTTCCCTCTAGCAAAGCATTAACATTAAGACAGTTGGGATCTTTCTGGAGGATTGTTATACTCTTCCTATCACAAGTGCTTGTCAATAGGCTGCAGGTCACAAAAAAATTTAACTTTGTTTACATTCCCTTCTGCCTGTGTTTCCCACATCAGTCATGGAGGGGAGGGTGATGTTAGGGCTCCAGGAAATTAAGTTATGGTCCTCTGGAAGTTAGGCTATTGATAAGAACGCTTTTTCCTTGTAAATCACTAAGACATTGGTAAACTGATGGAGACTCTTGTCTTGAAGGACTGTGATCTCTTACTAGTTAGCCATTTGTTTTTCCCTTCCCTTAGTTTTAGGGCAACTGGGAGTGCCTGAGGAATGTCACACAAATCCACAGGGGGGAAGGAGGAGGTTCCAGGGTGTCAGCTTGTGCTTTGTCCTCAGCTTGCCTTCTGCTCCCTCATCACTTTTAAGAAGTCTGAAGCCAATCAAATTTCCCTGCCTTGATAATTTCAAATTTCGCAATGATGTGCCTTGATGGGAGGTTATAAATTCATTTTTTTTTCCTTTTAGTGGGCTGTTTATTTCTGACTTCTCATTTTATTTCACTATGGAATAGCTTGTATTCTTTAAGAAACTTTTCTTATTTAGTATATTTTATTTTTATTTCCTCTTTCTTTTGTTGTATTCTGCAACTCATCCTCATGAGGAAACTTAGAGTGAGTTAACATTGTAAGTTTACTCTTACATTTTTAAAAAAATCTTTATTTTTTTCCAGTTCATTGAGAAATTCCTCCATTTATATCTTATATTTTGCATGTCTCCTTTCTTACTTTTAATTGTCAGAGAGATACTCATTGTTATCTGAATATTCTTTATTTTACTGCCCAATGTGTTTTTGTATTTTTCCATGACTCTAAAGAGATTTCTATTTTCGAATTTTTTTTTCCCTCAAAATATATGTTTTTTTCCTCTAAATTATTTATTTCCCTTTTATTTGCTTTGATATATGTCTTTCATTAGAGGCTTTCCTCCAATGTTTTGGGAATTTTCCTTGTTATTTCAGTAAGGATAACTATGTTATACTGAAATAGGAAATGTCTCCACAATCTTAGCAATAAGGTAAAGTTTAATTTATATCTCTTACTATCTATTCATCAGAGTTGGCTTTGGCGATCTGCTCTATATCATCATTATGTTCTCTCAGTGACCCTGGCTTATGGAGTGGCAGTTATGGATCATAGCCAACGACTATGGCAGAAATAAGTCCTTGATGTTTCTGTCCCGAAAAAAAAAAAAAAAAAATCCACTCTACTCAGAGTCTATTGACCAAAGCAGTCCCGGGCCATGCTTAAATTCAATCAGTAGGAAAATACAATCTTGCCACGTAACAAGCAGAGAAAAAACAAAATCTTTTTTGAAAGCATTAAACATTGTGCAATTTTGCCTTCATAGTTAATAATGAGACACTAAAATGCTAATTGGGCACTTTGAGAGCCCAGTGGGATTTATTTTTTTTAATAGAGGGGCCCAAATATCATTTTCTGGAGTTCTTTCCCATTGGCAAATAAGCTTTTACGGAAAGAAACCCTCCATACTCTTGCATTAGGAAATGTAGTTAGGATAGATCTATTTGCAGACATCCTGGGAACTAGACTAGGGAAAATTGCAGAGCTTTCATTTCTATGTGTAGATCCTGTTTTCATGAGGGCACCACACCATCACTTTCAGTGCATCTGTTGCAGGTGAGTCTCAACTCCAGACAGAATTTTGAATGAGTTGAGTCTATGACCAATAGAATCTATAACTTCATCTTCTGCTTGGCACTTCGTTGTTGAGGCAAGAAAGAGCACCTGCGCTTCTAAATTCCTCCTTCAAAAACCTTCCAGCAATCTTATTTTTTCAGCCTCTAGATTACCCAATAAGTACCCTTCCTATGGAACCCATTAGCATTTCTGTTTTCAGCACTTTTCTTGTTTTTCTTATTTACATATGATTACACGTTTTGATGGTTAATTTCTGTGTTAGTTCGCTCAGGCTGCCATAACAAAGTACCATGGACCAGGTGGCTTAAGCAACAGAAACATATTTCTCACAGTCTGGCATCTGGGAAGTCCAAAGTCAAAGAGCTGGCTGACTTAGTTTCTATTGTAGATGGCTGCCTTCTTGCTGTGTCCTCACAGGAGAGAGAAAGTTCTTTGGTGTCTCTTCCTATGAGTATATTAATCCTATCATTAGATCCCCACCCTCATGATCTCATCAACTTAATTAACTCCCCAAAGCCCCACCTCAAAATGTGGTCACTTTGGGGATTAAGACTTCAATTTATCAATTTTAAGGGACACAAACAGTCCATATCATGTCAACCTGATTAGACCACAGGGTGCCCAGGTATCTGATAAAACACTCCCTGTGAGGGTGTTTCTACATGAAATTAACATTAGAATTAGTAGACTGAGTAAAGAAAATTGCCCTCCATAAGGTGGGTATTCCTCATCCAGTCAGTTGAAGGCCTGAATAGAATATAAAGGATGACTCTCTAATAAGAAGAAACTCCCCCTCAGTGGCATTCCTATACACCAACAACAAGACAGAAGAAAGAGAAATTAAGGAGTCGATCCCATTTACAATTGCACCCAAAACCATAAGATACCTAGGAATAAATCTAACCAAAGAGGCAAAGGATCTGTACTCAGAAAACTATAAAATACTCATGAAAGAAATTGAGGAAGACACAGAGAAATAGAAAAGCATTCCATGCTCATGGATTGGAAGAACAAATATTGTGAAGATGTCAATGCTACCTAGAGCAATCTACACATTCAATGCAATCCCCATCAAAATACCATCCACTTTTTTCAAAGAAATGGAACAAATAATCCTAAAATATTTTATGGAACCAGAAAAGACCCCGGATAGCCAGAGGAATGTTGAAAAAGAAAAGCAAAGCTGGCGGCATCACAATTCCGGACTTCCAGCTCTATTACAAAGTTGTCATCATCAAGACAGTATGGTACTGGCACAAAAACAGACACATAGATCAATGGAACAGAACAGAGAGCCCAGAAATGGACCCTCAACTCTATGGTCAACTAATCTTCGACAAAGCAGGAAAGAATGTCCAATGGAAAAAAGACAGCCTCTTCAACATATGGTGTTGGGAAAACTGGATAGCCACATGTAGAAGAATGAAACTGGACCATTTCCTTACACCACACACAAAAATAGACTCAAAATGGTTGAAAGACCTAAATGTGAGACAGGAGTCCATCAAAATCCTAAAGGAGAACACAGGCAGCAACCTCTTCGACTTCAGCCGCAGCAACTTCTTCCTAGAAACATCACCAAAGGCAAGGGAAGCAAGGGCAAAAATGAACTATTGGGACTTTATCAAGATAAAAAGCTTTTGCACAGCAAAAGAAACAGTCAACAAAACCAAAAGACAACAAACAGAATGGGAGAAGATACTTGCAAATGATATATCAGATAAAGGGCTAGTATCCAAAATGTATAAAGAGCTTATCAAACTCAACACCCAAAGAACAAAGAATCCAATCAAGAAACGGACAGAAGACATGAACAGACATTTTTCCAAAGAAGACATCCAAATGGCCAACAGACACATGAAAAAGTGCTCAACATCACTCGGCATCAGGGAAATCCAAATCAAAACCTCAATGAGATACCACCTCACACCAGTCAGAATGGCTAAAATTAACAAGTCAGGAAATGACACATGTTGGCGGGGATGCGGAGAAAGGGGAACCCTCCTACACTGTTGGTGGGAATGCAAGCTGGTGCAGCCACTCTGGAAACCAGTATGGAGGTTCCTCAAAAAGTTGAAAATAGAGCTACCATACAATCCAGCAATTGCACTACTGGGTATTTACCCCAAAGATACAAAAGTAGGGATCAGAAAAGGTACGTGCACCCCGATGTTTATAGCAGCAATGTCCACAATAGCCAAACTGTGGAAAGAGCCAAGATGTCCATTGACAGATGAATGGATAAAGAAGAAGTGGTATACGGGGCACCTGGATGGCTCAGATGGTTAAGTGTCTGCCTTCGGCTCAGGTCATGATCTCAGGGTCCTGGGATCGAGTCCCGCATCGGGCTCCCTGCTCCTTGGGAGCCTGCTTCTCCCTCTGCCTTTCTCTCTCACTCTGTCTCTCATGAATAAAAAAAAAAAAAAAAAAAGAAGAAGTGGTATATATATACAATGGAATATTATGCAGCCATCAAAAGGAATGAGATCTTGCCATTTGCAACGACGTGGATGGAACTGGAGGGTATTATGCTGAGCGAAATAAGTCAATCAGAGAAAGACATGTATCATATGACCTCACTGATATGAGGAATTCTTAATCTCAGGAAACAAACTGAGGGTTGCTGGAGGGGTGGGTGGGAGGGATGGGAGTCTGGGTGATGGACACTGGGGAGGGTATGTGCTCTGGTAAGCGCTGTGAATTGTGCAAGACTGTTGAATCTCAGATCTGTACCTCTGAAGCAAATAATGCAATATATGTTAAGAAAAAAAAAAAAAGAGGATAGCAGAGGGGAAGAATGAAGGGGGGGAAATCAGAGGGGTAGATGAACCATGAGAGACGATGGACTCTGAAAAACAAACTGAGGGTTCTGGGGTGGGGGGAGGATGGGTTAACCTGGTGATGGGTATTAAAGAGGGCACATTCTGGGCACCTGGGTGGCTCAGTTGGTTGAGCGACTGCCTTCGGCTCAGGTCATGATCCTGGAGTCCCTGGATCGAGTCCCACATCGGGCTCCCTGCTCGGTGGGGAGCCTGCTTCTCCCTCTCACCCTCCCCCCTCTCATGTGCTCTCTCTCTCATTCTCTCTGTCTCAAATAAATAAATAAAATCTTTAAAAAAAAAAAGAGGGCACATTCTGCATGGAGCACTGGGTGTTATGCACAAACAATGAATCATGGAACACTACATCTAAAACTAATGATGTAATGTATGGGGATTAACATAACAATAAAAAATTAAAAAAAAAAAAAAAGAAGAAACTCCCCCTGTCTGACTGCATGACCTGGACATTGATCTTTTCTGGTCTTGGGACTTGAACTGAAACATCAGCTCTTCTTAGGTCTGGAGCCTGCAGGCTTTTAGACCAGCGCTTAAATCACTAGCTCTCCTGGGTCTCCAGCTTGCAGACTGCAGATCCTGGGACTTCTCGGCCTCTGTAACTGCCTAAGCCAATTCCTTATAATAAATCTCTTTCTATATCCTATTCATTCTGTTGCTTTAGGGATCTCTAAGTAATATACAGATAAAATTATATAATTCTTACTTGGCTTATCCACTTAGATTTGGGGAGAACTCCAACATTTGGAAGTGTTTATTTTGGACTATACATAGGATATAGAATAAAATGACATTATGTCAGTTTGTGGGAGGATGATTAAATGACCTTGTGACAGCAGGAATGCCAAATGAAGCCATGTAATGCTCTCATTAAAACATTAATATAATTTTATTGCTTTGAATGATCTAATACTGCATCTTACAATATATATTCCCTATGGGCATGTACTACTGATAGGCTTAAAAATGCTGAATATACAGTTATGCAAAATGTTAAAATTTGCTGAGAGTAGTTTAGATGGTAAGTCTGGAATTCTCCAGTAAGGATGGGGCATTAATTAGTGAGATATGTACTGTTGGAGTAATTTTAAAAATTTCATTTTTAAATTTTAAATTTCTTACATTTCAATAGTAAATGTAACACAATTCCATGAACTATTCAAACATGAAATCAAGATAATCATGGCACACATAAATCTAGATAACATAGAGAGTTTAGGGAGTGATTGGGCTTGAAGAATACCCACTAAATAGCATGGAAGATATATGATGCATTTAAGTCAATTTGTCAATCAGCTGCTTCACATGGAGTATGTAATTTTTAGAAATCATCTTTTAAACTTTGAAATTTTTTATAAATATATAGGTTTAATCAAAATATTGTATTTGGCATTGTCTGCCATGTTTCCAAGCAAGAATAGCATTTCAAATATATAGGCAGTATGTAATTCAGTATGAATTTTCCTGATACGTTGAAAGCTTGATGAGCGTGCAGGTTATACAGCAGCTTTCCAGAAGCTGCAAATCACCTTTTTATACTGTTTTGTGATGCTGGGACTGGGACTCTCCATATCGCATTTCTCCTGTCATTTGACTCAACTGAAGGTTCTTCCAACAGGAGGCAATGCTAGGAACAGAAGGCTCTTTGCTTCGTATTCCTTTCAGCATTACCCAAGCTACCTTTTTTTAGGAGGACAATGGCAGCTGCTTCCGGTAGTTGTCCATTCCAGTTTTCTCTTTGTCCTGCCAACTCACAGGACCTGTCTAATTTCCCCGTATTCAAAGATGCTAGAACAGGCTGACCTAGGCTGAGGGGAAGCCTCATGAAAGGTCTGAATCCCAGCTACCCCAGCCTTTTAATAGTCACCAACTTCTCTTTTCCCCCGCTGCAGACCTAGGAACCCTGGCTGCTCCCTGCTGTTATTAAATCTGTGGTAACGCTTCGTTCCCTTTTTTTGCCTTTTTATTCCTCCCATGCATGATTAAATACTTCTTTATAGAAAATCCTCTCTGTCTAAATAATTGGAATTATTTCTGTTTTCAAGGAGGTTAATATGGATTTAAGCAGTGAGATGAGGCTTAATAAAGACATGAAAAATTCGGTGCCCTTTGAAAGGTGATTAAGATTTGGGTGTTAGAGAAGCGAAGAGGGTGACATGGGCTGAGAAACAATGAGAAAAACAGATTAATTAGAACAAAAGAGAGATATATATATTAGAAACTAAATTGTACGGGCAAGCCAATTGAAAAGTTTGTTGATAACTCATTTTATGGGATGTATATGGCTTTACAGTAAAACAAATAAACTAAGTGACATTGTATTACACAGATGTAGAAGGCCTTGAAAGCTAGTGAGATGCCTTTTAAATGCTATAATATATTGCTATTACAAGTTGATAGGCCAACAGCAAGATTTGAATAATTGGGGGAAAAAAAAACCTTTATTTCAGAATTTCTTCATAGCTATGGCTGTGGTTAGTTTAAGAAAGTATGAGTATAGGATATGTGACACTGAAAGAAAAGATATTGGAGATATATTATCTCTTGAGATTATAAGAAACACAACTATCAAAAGTGACTTTATTACTTTAGCCTGATATTGGAAATGCAGTACTCCTCACAAAATGAGATATTAGGGTGGAAAGTGATTCCAGGAAGACAGGAGATGGGAGGAATGAGGAGGTTAGGATTTGAATTTTGATTGTGTTGTGTTAGCAGCCTCTTTAAAAGGAATGTCACAGAAGTGGGTAGAAATATATTCCTCTTTTATTATAGGAGAGAGAAACAGATGTGTAAGGCTACTAAAATAGAAGGTGTTTGTACAACGCTAGGGCAGGAATATGGACAGCATTTTGAAATGAACCACCTTCTAGGGAAATCTGAGAATACGAATATTTTCGCTTAAGTTGGAAGTTCAGAAACATCAAAGATTTATTACTGTGAAGAAAGTATAAAACAATACAGCAAAACAATGCTTTTGTGTGATACCGTTTATACATACATGTAAATATCTCTTTTTTATTGAGGTATCTCAACTTACATGATTATATATAGGTTTTATATTTCTGAGGTTACTAATTTTAACTGTTTCTCATTTTTCATTTTTTTGTCCCTCATTATCTTGGCAGGTTCCATAGGCATCCTGGCCACTTGCCTTTATGAAATGCAGTCTGCACAGACTTGATTTGTGGACAAGGTACCTAAAGGGCAGAGAGGAGTTTGGTCTGAGCTACAGTGAGTGCCCCTCACACTCCAAGACCTTGGCACACTGGCAGGTGTGTCTTTCTCAAGGGAATTTTCTCCTCCTCCCCGCTATGTTCATTGGATCAAACACTTCCAGTGTTTTGGAAGCAGAAGGGTAGGATAATGGAGACAGAGATTTTCTTATATAAGTAGTCATGACAGGGGAGACGAGTCTCTGGCCTCATTAGAATTTATTCTGTCCACTGCTGGCAACTCAGGCTGTTGAGGGGGGCTTTATGTATCTTTGCCTGGGGTTACTCGAGCAGCCTAACCCTCTTGGCTCCTCCTCCAGGTCCTTAGCTCCTTCATATGTGGACATCAGAAAAGCTGAGGCCTCCTTTGTGCTCTCAAGGAACTGCAGAGAATGGCTGAGAGGTTTGGGCATGTTGAGGGTTTAGTCACACGTTTCCTCTCAGGTCCTTATGCACCATGATGACATGTCTCTCCTTCTTCAACCTGCAGACAAGGAATTAGGCACTAGTCTCTTTAATATGTGTCCATAACTCCAACAATCCCATGTGAAGCTGCCGCTGGAAGTCTCATACTATTATTGTTTTTCCTTGCTCAGTCACTTTGCTGAGGAGGGCCTGGAGGTTCTGGAACCCCAGCGGGCTTGGACCAGGGAGCAACGTGCCAGACTATGCTTCACACAAGGACGGCGGCCCACGTCTGCCAATGATGCTTCTAAACAGTCTGTCCTTATTGTTTAATGTGCAATTGTATACACTGAATCCCTTAGATCATATGTCTAACTAGTTACAAGTTTTAAATTAAGAAAAATGGCTGTAAAATATATTATGTTCTCTTCTCCTACTGTGATAAATATGCCTTCATAAAGATAAAATAAAACATCATGTGTAAAGCAACAAACTATACCACATGTTCCCTCACCCTTTTTTCCAATCACTTGGAAAAACCTTTGGGATAAACACTCATTGTCTTTCACTCTAGGGGGGTCTCTTTCCATTTCTTCCTGAGTCCTGACTGCTTTCCTACTTACCATCCTTCTTTCCCCCACCCCCACCCTCAGGGACAACCAAAAAAGGCCCAAAGACAGCACTCTCGAAGTTTCTCCTCACCTCAAGTCACAAGCCAGGCAACATCTGACTACCAGGCACTGCACAGGAATCCTCCCCTCCTACTTTTGGGTTTGATAGGAATCAAGGACCATAAGGCCAAATTTGAACTTAGAATTTTCCTGCTCCTAGGAGTTGGAACATGGCAGGGAGGAGAGAGCCCCATCTGTACCAGGCAGCGGCCATCTTCCTGTCTTACACCCAGGCTACTTCCAGCACTTAGAGGGCTCTCATGAGTCTAAGAAAACAGCTGTGTGTGCATACGCCCTCCCAAATAGACAAGCTTTGGACATCCAACATACTTTGGGTTGTGCATCTGGCTCTATGATGTGCCCTGGGGAAATCTGATCCTGGCAAGTATACTGTTCATACTGTCATACAGGTTTTGGGACTTTGTGTTGAAAATTACATGGTTCCGGCTTCTTCAGATATGGTCAAGAAGGGGTCAGGTGGGTGTTCGAAAAATATCATTAAAAACAAAATCTCTTCCCAACCCAGAAAATATCTCACAAAGGTAGAAGAGAAAGAAAATAGTTTAAATACTGAATAAACATGGGGGCACCTGGGTGGCTCAGTCGTTAAGTGTCTGCCTTCGGCTCAGGTCATGATCCCAGGGTCCTGGGATCGAGTCCCACATCGGGCTCTGCTCGGCGGGAAGCCTGCTTCTCCCTCTCCCACTCCCCCTGCTTGTGTTCCTGCTCTCGCTATCTCTCTCTGTCAAATAAATAAATAAAATCTTTAAAAATAAATAAATAAATAAATAAATAAATAAATAAATAAATAAATAAATAAATAAAATAAATACTGAATAAACATGAACCTGAATGTGATGTGCATCCCAAACAATCCACTAAAAGATAGCAAAGACAAGTTCTCAAGGTCAACCATAACTAGTCCTCAAGTAGGAGAACTTGAAAACACCACTTGTCATTTACAGTTCATCCTAAACTCACTTGGTAGTTGTGACCATCTGTGTTAGCTAATTGGCTTTTGCTGAAGGAGAAACAAACTTCTTAACAAGGGGTAGTTTTGCAACTTGGAGCAAGGTGACCACAGAATTCGGGCTCCCACCCTCCCACAGAAACCAGGAGATAGGGGTACTATATTTCTTGATGACTGTATTTCAAACAGAGGGTCCCAGGTTCTTGAGAAAGACATCCCTGGATCCTAAAGCTGGGAAGAGGCTTATTTAGCTTTTAAAAAGACTTACACATATTTCAAAGAGGCAGACTAGAACTTAGAACTTTTCTAAAGTAAATGCTCCAAGAAAAGCGATGGGTATCTCCTCTCTTGTTTTTAACGAGGAGAATTTCTTTTTCCTTTTTCAGTTTGTATTTACCTTCCCATGGGCCTCAAGTCTTCGATGGAAACATTCCTTAGGCACAGACTCCAGGATCAGTGTGTGTGTGTTGTATGTCTGTGTCTGTCTGTATGTAGCTGTTTTGGGCACTGGGCAATGGTGGGCAAGTTACCACAGAGGAGGGCCAGAGTAATCTCTCTAAAAATTGCATGGCTTTCTGGGCAGGCAACACACCTATAGTTTGGGAACAGTCCTGTCTTTGGGACTTCCTCCTTCATTTGCTCAACCTCCATCCCTTCTGGGGAGTGGACAGAGTTGTCCGTGTGTGTGGTACGTAGACCCTTTATTCTCATTTTGATTTGGCTATGCTCCACAATGCAAGAAGGAAAGTTTCACCCCAAGTTCAATCACATATCCATAGAAGATAAACTGGAGGATTATCTTCATCCAGACATTAACCATGTCCATTTCTGAATGGTTGGTTTTTATGTGATCAGTTTCCATTTTAGCTATTTTTATGTCTTAAGAATTGACCAATATCTTTTGTCTTTTAAGTAAGTAAAGATGGAAAAGGCCTAGAATGGCAAAATTCTTTATTGAATTAAGGACAGTTGGGAGTTGTGACTGATAAATTAACGTGTGTGTGTGTATTTACTTATTTAAGCAAATGACAACCTATGGTTGTGATAAGCAGTCCCTGATGAACTGGACTAAAGAGGATTACAGTAAGCACAGAGAAGAAAACCAGAAAAATTCAGCATATGATAGTTTAGACTGTTAAGTCAGTGGAAGAGAGTGTCTGGGGGGGACAGATGAAAGGGTGAGAGACGGAATTTGTTTGGTAAGGGGATAGGGAGAAGTTTCTGGGAATAGATGTAGTTACCCAAGACATAGTTTACCGGTGTTTCTTATTTGACAGTTATCCTTCATTGCTCAAGAAATATCCTTGAAATGGACAAATCTGCCCTTGCCCTTTTCTCAGCCCCAGGTACTTTAAAGATAATCTGGTCCTCCTTAGTATACTTGAATTCAGAGATGTTCCTTTACGATTTGTTTTTACATTAATCTTCTTAGAATTCATTCGTGAAGAGTCAGGCTTTATTTTTCCTGCTGCTATTTCTTTTAAACTGGTTTCTTCTTTAGGGAAAGAGCTTAAAATTCATGGCATTGATTTGTGCTATGGAAAAAAAATATGTGTAAAAATGGAAGCCACAGGTATAACAGTAAGTTTTATAAGTTGTTACTATTTCTAAAATAATGAAGTATTTAACATGTATTTTATTACTAACATACCAGTTAGAAAAATATTTGTTTTAATATATTTCATGTATATTTGTATACATTTCAAAGACTTCATTTTTAGTGTATTTCAGACTATTTTATTTTATAGCAAATCAAATATTTTATTTCACATTCTGAAATCAAAGCTTTAATTAGGTTGTGTTGGCCAGAACATCTCCAGGATTCATGATAAAAAAATATTTTGAGAAAAAAAAAATTAAGAATTTTTTTTACAAATGTAAGTTAAATGAATAATTATTCTTCATTTATATAATGCCTCCCTCCTTACCAACCATGCCACTTTGGGTACAAGGGCCCTTTGAGCCAGCATCAAATCGGTTAAGGAGAGATGCTAACATCTATAGGATGAATCCTACTTCTCCTCTAGACCTGGTTATCAATTTTTCAATGATGTTCTTTCAAATTCCTGACCAAATGGCCAACTTTTTAGCTATTGGTAATAGATCAGTATAGAGCAATACATCAGGCCATCTCTCCTGATTAAGTTGAGACTTTGTTGTGTCATCAGAAGTTTTGAATACTGGGGACTCTTCCCTTCAGCACGCTCTTTCTGGGTCACCCCATGGTTAGGGTGAAGAACAGGAGTAGCCTATTTCCAGGTCCTGCTTGTTTACCATGCAGGGACATGCAGGAAGACATGCAGAGCGACAGGACCATGATTCTTGGTCTCCTCACTTAACAAGTCATAGGAAACTCCCCGACGAGGTCCTAGATGGGAGACAGGGGAGAGGTGAAGTAGTAGGAAAGAATACAATGGGCAAGCTGGCTACTCCCTCAAGCAAATGCACTTTTAGCTTCTAGCCTACTCATGTTGGTCCTGGCCTGCTGGATTTTATTCTTTGTTAGAACAGGCCCATTTCTGTTGTGAGTGTTGCTGTAGGGTGTGTTTTTCTGCTCTGTAGCCTGGCCTTCCTAAACCTCACCCGAATACCTATAGTACTAGGTTGAATCCCTTCCCGTGGTCAGACTGGAAATCTAACAGTCTCAGGCATGCTCCACCTCTGTTTTCACTGTTCAGCTCTCAAGGTCATGGGTGATCTCTGCTGGGCAACATAAGACTGCTGATCCTGCCCCCCAGCCAGGCAGCTGAGATGAATCTTCATGCAGACTTCTGGAATAACCTCTTTTCTCCCTCTCAGCTTCCTGGGCAATTCCATCTTTCAGTTACTCTGCCCTGAAAATTATACCTTCTTTAGTAGCCAGTAACTGGGATCTCTGCCTCCTCAACTGAATGAGACTAGAGCATTGCCTGGACTCCTCCAAATATCAGCTTATCATAGAGCTTTCCCTGTGCTGCACGTTGTTGAAAGCCTGTGACCAAGAGGGCCTCAAAATCCCCCTCAGCTGACTGAACTTTAGGTAGGATTCTTCCTGACTCCAGGCTCCTGTCCTTTGTTATGGAAATACTTTTTAAAAGTAGCTTGCTAGTTTTATAGCCCAGGAATGTCTTTCTCAAGGAGCTAGGAACCATCTCTTTGAAATGTTATCCGCAAAGAAGATAGATCCTCTATTTTGCTGTCTCAGTAGGAGGGTAGGATCCTTACTTCTGTAAGGAAAGTGGGGCACCTGGCTCCAAGTTGTAAAACTACCTCCTCTCAGAAGATAGAAAAAGTTTATCTTTCCTTTGGGTAAAGCCAATTAGCGAGCACAGATGGCCTAAATCTCCCCACCTGCCCTTAGCTCTTAAAAACCCTATGGCCTTTTGTTGGTGGAGTTGAGCTCAGATTCTTTTCTAATATTTCTCTCTTATTGCAGTAGCTTTGAATAATAAAGTCTTCCTTGCTTGCTTTTGTCCAGTGTAATCTTTGCTTTGATATTTAAAAAAAGGCGTCCCATATTATTTCTCATGTTTATATTGTTTTCTTTGGGAGGGGTTATTCTATCATGCTTGAAGGGAAAATCTAGAAACTCAGAGGAGTTTTGCTCTACAGGAGGACATAAAATTTTGATTGATAGCTAAAGGATGTAGGTTCCAGGAAGGTGCTTTTATTTTAAGCTGGATATATAGATATTACCATATCTTTGAATGGTTATGGAAGTGATACATAAAAGAAAAAGATGATCAGTCAGGAGGAAGATAATCGCAGGCTCAAAGGCTTTGAGTAAAATGAAGGGTTGAGTTGCATATAAAATTAGAAGTCTGGGCTTTTGAGACCAGAACTTAAGTTCACACGTAAGCACAGCATATTGGTACAGGTGTACATATGTCGGTAGATTCAGCGGTAGAAGGTTGATGAGGGTCCCTACATGTATCTATTTATTTCCTCAGTAAATAGAAAGAAACGTCTCTCTCTTGCTGGGAGTAAGGATGAAGGTGTTGGTGTTGGACAGATGAAGAGATCGCAGACACGAGCTGCATTGAGAGTTGGGCTTAATTGGGTTTAGATTTTGACTAGGTGAGAATAAAAAAAAAAAAAACCCACAAAGACAAATGGTAAAGATATGTTCAGGGGAGAGACAAGGAGGTCAGATGATGTCAAAAAATAAAAAAGGTAGAAGTGCTACAATCCAATTGTGTGTAAATCGAAAGAGGAATAAGGGATAAATCATTTTGAGAGATAAGGAGAGAGAAATAATAATCTGCTGGTGGAGAAGAGCAAGTAGTATAACTAGTCTACCTAGAGACCCAGCATTATGTATGGCACAGGAGGAAAGATGAGAAAAAGTATAGCAAACCAATTAAGAGTATAGGATCCTGAGCATACTGCCTGGGTTTGTAGGATGTTACATGAACACGAACTTGCTGTGCCTCAGATTTCTCATATGTAAATTGGAGATAATAGTAATACTTGTCTCATAAGGTTTTTGTGAAGAATGAGTTACCTAATACATATAAAGCACTTAGAATACTGCCTGGTGTTTACTATGCATTTGTTAATATTTGAGAAAGCCAGACAGAATGTGACAAACTGATCATCTGCACAAGAGATCAAGGGACACCCGGAGAGAAGTTTGATGTTATAGATGATCATTCTAAATGGTAAGTAATGGGATCCAGAAAGTGTCTTGAAAGATTTATAGAGAAGAAACTGGGGGGGAACTAAGTCTTACCCAGGGAAATATAGGAGTATGAATTTGGCTGATGGTGAATGACTGGAGAAACTGGAACATGGATCTGATTAGAACTCTGTGTCAGGGGTTGGCAAACTTTTTCTGTAAAGGAACAGATAATAAATATTTTAGTGTCACATGGTCTTAGTTCACAACTTCTCAATTCTCCCATTTAGTGTGAAAGTGTCCGTAGAAGATATGCAAACGAATTTCTGTGGCTGTGTTTCAATAAATCTTTATTTATAAATGCAGGCAATGGGTCAGATGTGGCCTGTGGGCCATAGATTGCTGTATTAGTTTGTAACAAAGTGGCACAATGTAGGGGACTTAAACAGCAGAACTCTATTCTCTCACAGTTGTGGAGACTAGAATTCTGAGATCAAGGTGTTGGTAGGTTTGGTTTCTTCTGAGGGCTCTGAGGGAAGAAGCTTGTCTGTTCAGGCCTCTCCTCTTGGCTTAGAGATGCAGTCGTCTCCTTGTGTCTCTTTACATAGCATTCTCCCTGAGTGCATTTCTGTCCCAAAATCTCCCCTTCATATAAAAATGCCAGTCATATCAGACAGGGTCTATACCAATGGCCTCATTTTAACTTGATTAGTAAATAATCAATAAATTTGTAAAACCCATTCTCCAAATGAATTCACATTCCGAAGTACTTTGGGATTAGCATTTCTACATATGAATTTAGGGGGGCACAATTCAGTCCATGATAGCTGCTGACTCTTGCTCAAAGATACAGATACTCAGTTCTAACAATCACAACAATCACCTTCTCCTTATTATTGGTTTCTTAGGCCACGTAGGGAATAGTGATGTTATTTCTTTATAAAGTCATTTCTTTTTAAGGCTTGAGATGGGAATAGAAAATGGATCTCTGCCAGCGGTAACACTGGCATCCGGTTAGCTCAGCGTTGATGTTGCTGCTTCACCTACAGATAAATGAAGCTCGGCCCTATGCTTTCATTCTGACAAATGCTGTTAGGACACCATGCCTCAACTCCAAGAAGAAGCTCGATGCAGAAATCAGAGTCACTGGCTGCCCAGGTCAAGAGATTTAGGGCTACAACAGGGCCTCAAGGACCACATACTCCATCATTTGATAACTGCTGTCTGAAGAAGACCTACAGACCGCCCGCCACCAGCTGCCACCCTGAAAGTACTCTGGTGCTCTTCTGAAGACAGCCACTTGCCTACCAGTACCATCCCCGCGGTGTGACGTAAGTGCAGCGTGATGTAAATGCGGAGCCCCGTGTGTTCCCCCTTCCGCCTCTCCACGTGAACATTAAAACTGAGTGTAAAGAGAATGATGACAGGACGGCCTGTGTGTATGTGTGCGTGTGTGTGTGTGTGTGTAGCACAATGCATATTGGCTGTTCCTGGTTGCGGGTGAACATGTGATGTTGACAAGGGTGAGGTCACTTAGGGAAGGTGGGGAAGCCACAGGAAGGGAAAGACCAAAGTCAAGATTAAAAGAGCTAAATTTGACTGAAGTGAAAGTATCTATATTTTTGTCACATTTATGCATGCGTTTAAAATTATGCAATTGTGTGGATATATATATGCATATACATATATACACATATACATATATATATATATATATATATATATATACATATATGCATATATTTAAAAAGCTTTAAAAGGTGGTGAGGGGAATGTGGAGGTCTGGAAATGAAAGGAGCAGTTTTGCCTACTTCACAGTTTGCATCAGGCTATGTTAAGCATGCGGTTGCTTCGGAGAGTTCCAGGAAGCTTGTAGGAAGCAAAAATAGTTTTTCCACTTAACATTTTACTTGTAGTCAAATTTCTTCACAGTGTATTATAAATGATTTAGAGAAGTTATGATAATTTTCTTATGTAAGTGAAACACTGCTGTATCCTGGTGCCCCCAGTTGGAATCATTAGGATATGAAAGCAAATGCTGGCAAGTTTACAACAATCGTGGATAATAAGACCCAGCAGTTTATTTAGCTCTAACTATGTGCCAATGCTCTTGAAGTCATTTTAATGTGTATTTACTCCTTTAATCCTCTCTCGGAACCTATGAGGCAAATACTGTTTTTAACCACATTTTCAGGACACAAGAAAATTACATTGGTTTTCTAGGCTGTGCAACAAACTACCACAAACTTAACAGCTTGAAATAACACAAATTTATAATGGCTCAGTCCCCGAAGGTCGGCATCTGAGCACAGCTTGACTGGATCCCTTGCTCAGAGACTCACATGGTTAAAATCATGGTGTTACCATGCTGTGGTTCTCATCTGGAGCTAAGATCCTCTCTGAAGCTCACTCAGGTGTGAACAGAATTCTGTTCCTTATGGTTGTAGGGCCAATGGCCAGCTCCTAGAGGTTAACCCTCTCCAGAGGCCGTTTGCAACATGGCTGTTTGCTTCTCCTCTACCAGGCAAAAGGAAAATATCTGTCGCTGCGCTGAATCATTCTGACACTTCTGACATACTGACCTCAAGGTTACCTTTAAAATGGTTCACCAGATTACATTAGGTCCACCCAGGATGACCCTTTTTAATTAACTTAAAGACAACTGATTAATGACTTAATAATGGAAATAAAATTCCATTATATTCACAAGTCTCTCCTGCCCTCAAGGGGAGAGGATCAAACAGGATGAACATACCAAGGCAGAAATCTTAGATCCATGCCTACCACAAAACCTAAGGCAGACAAGGGAGGTGTAACTTGCCTCACAGAACAAGGTTAATAAGTTATTGGAACTCAGACAATCTGTATTATTTATTTATTTATTTTATTTTGACAAAGGGAGAGAACAGAAACAGGGAGAGGGGCAGAGGGAGAGAGAGAATCCCAAGTACACTCCACCCTGAGCCTGGAGCCCAATACGGGGCTTGATCCCACTATCCTGAGATTATGACCAGAGCCGAAATCAGAAGGGATGCTTAACCCTGAGCCACCCAGGTGCCCCTCGAGCAATCTATATTTAAATTCCACTTTGATAACAACTGTGTTGTATCAAGTAATGAAAAGGAAGTGTTTTGGGGCACCTGGGTTGGTCAGTCGGTCAAGCATCTGCACTGGGCTCAGGTCATGATCTCAGGGTCCTGGGATGGAGTCCCACCGGGGGCTCCCTGCTCCACAGGGAGTCCTCTTCTCCCTCTCCCTCTGCCCCTCCGCCCTGCTTGTGCTTGCTTTCTCTCTTGCAAACAAATAAATAAAATCTTAAAAAAAAAAAAAAGAAGAAGAAGAAGAAGAAAAGGAACAGTTTCAGCTCATGACTTTTAGCCATTACATCTAATGTCAAGAGCTGTGAAGGACATGAGATCCTATCCTACTGGTAAGGTAACTAGTTAGATTTCACAGTTTTGTAAGAGCTGGAAGACACAGGACTACTGAGTCAAAGACAAGGAACAATCTGTTACTCACAGAAATAACAGTAGCCGGACTATCGGCATTTGCGCTGGTTTCCTGAGCCTCAGTTCCTACAAGGTGAAGCAAAGAGGACCACATGATATCTGCACATGCATTAGATAATGTGTTATAAGAGGAGAAACTCTCATTTAGGGAACCAGGTCTCTTGTTCTGGACAGAAGCCTGCCTGATGTTTGCCTAAAAGGGAGATAATGTCTTTATTATACTAGACAGTGAGCAAACCTGCCCTTTTCTCTACAGGGAGATATTACCTCTATTTTGCAAGGCAGTTCACTATACAGCCATCCTTGAAAAGATAGTCCTTAACACAAGCTGTCAAGGTTTTGTTTTGCAAGGTGCTCAGAAACATGAGAAATCTGTGGAGAATTGTTACCCAACACTATACACCAGTTGTATCTACACTATCTTGGTTTCTAGTGATTTTTCCCACAATTACCTTGGTCTCTGATTAATCTTACTGAAAGACACTGGGGCAAAATCCATTCAATTTATTCCCTAAATTCTTTAGTAAATTTACTACCAGTAATATGGCAAAGAGCAGGATGCAGCCAATCTGGCGTATGGGTCTCAAATATGTCCCGCAAGACTGTAAATCTAACCAACTAAACAAATTTCACAAATCATAAGGGTCTGTCTTAACAAAGCAGGTGCCTTCCTCAAGTTTTTCTGTTGATCTCCCCACTTCCCTGTTAATCAAGGAAAAGCAGGATGAGCTCGTGATTGTGCAGACTCCAACTTGCTTTGCAAGAAGAAAGTCTAAAAAATTTCTATCGCCCATTGTAACACTGGTCAGTGAGTTGAGGGTGACCTGAACACCCTCTAAGACTGAAGTGTTGTCTTTGAGCACTTGGGCTAAAGTCAAGAACAAATTCCATACAGTATTTTCTAATTGAATAACTCCCTATAATGGAAGATTGCCATAGCATGCACATAAATAATGAGCTGTTGTCCTCTGAAAGATTCTCTGAGTAAGTAAAGTTAGTTTGATTTTGGATAAATATATGTACATATTTTTGAAGGCTACATGATCTACTGGTGGTGTTTAACTAAACACTTGTAGGTACTTTATGATTACTGTTAAGGTGCAAGTCACTGTCTCTTCAGAAGGGAAGCAAGTTAATGCCTGCCTACTTCACAAGAAGTGGAGTCCCAGGGATGTACACAGTGACCTTGTAAAAAAGAAAAAAAAAAGTATTATTTAAAGGTCTTAAAAGTGACTCACACAGTCACTTTTTTAAAAAAGAAGTCCACCTTAATCCAAGACATCTGTTGCCCTAGTTTCATAATAATATCTCTTAAATTTTTGCTTTGTTTCAATTTAAGCGCTAGGAGATTCTTCCAAAGCTGTAGGGCTGACACTATGAATTTAGATAGAATTCTTTGGGCCAGTTGGTCATTCTCTAGTGGCTCACTGGGGCATGAAGAGCTTGAATACAAATCAATTCCTACTCTATGGTTTCCTACAAGATTTTTCTGTCTCAAGGAAATCTCTCCTGGAGAGCCAAATATCCCTTAAAGCAGTGAAAGTCCACTGGAAAAAAAAAAAAAAAAAAAAAAAAGGAGGACTTTTTACTGTCATATTTGAAAGGATCTAAGTGGCGTGATGGACTGCAGGAGGGGCTGAGCTTTAAAACAACAACAAGAGCTATCTATTCCTCCTTAACAAGTATTACAGGCCCCATCTCCTCATCTTTCTATTAAAGCAGCCAGTTATAATGAGTTTGTGACATATGTCCACAAAAGTCACACATTTCCCTTCTTTTAATACGCAGCATGGATTCAGGTCCCTGAGGCTGACCACCGGATTGGCCAGATTCTCCCATCTGAAGGAGCATTAGCAATAACCAAGGCCCAACAGCTGACTTTGAAACTATAAGTTCAGCTTGGTTATGGCCTGCAAGAACCTACGCAGTTCTTCCTCACTAACGGGCAAGATTGAAGAACCATTCATTGTACAATATTGACTATAAAATTTAGCTGACATATTTACTACATATTCCCATGGACTTCCCCCAAATCCTGATAACTGGCTCCCAGATCCTCATCTCCTCTCATCCTCATCCTCATCCCATGTTTCTACTGATTATTCTGTTAAAATTGTCAAGAACTGTGGAGGATCGGATACTTCATCTCCTTGAACTCTGAAAAGTTTCCCTGTTACATTTTCATGGATTCTGGCAGAAAGCATGAAACGTCCAAGTCAGAGACAAAGGACAGTTTATTACATAAACAATTAGCAGTAACATTTGTGCCAATTCCCCTCGAGTTCTAAAGCAATGGGTTGCATTACCAGGGAGGGGGGGACCCCAAATATAAAAATCCAATTTTTTTATAATGGTTCATGAACCTACCTGACCTCTGTTGTAGAGGGGTTGGTTACATTTACTATACTAGACTGTAAACAAACCCGTTTTTTGCTCTAGAAGGGGATATTATCTCTATCTTTCAAAGCTTTTAACTACATAAAATCCCTGAAAGACAGTCCAGAACAAAATCAGACCATACCTTTGCTCACAAAACAAGCAGAAAGAGGGGGCTCATGGAGATTTGTCTCCAATATTTGTTTACCTCTTTAAAATCACATCCTTCTTTCACACTGAAATGTACTAACTATCCTTAAGAGAACATAAGTTTACACATACAATATATTTTGTCATCACAAAAGTGCCACATTTACTCTTCTTTAGGCAGACACTGATTTATATATTTTTACATATATTAGCTCGTTTAATCTTTGCTACATCCTTATGAGGTAAGCATTATTATTTTAAGAACTGTAGTATCCCACATGATTGCAAGTTTATTCTTATGAACAGAAGCAGTTGAAATAATTTTAATATAGAGAGTAAAAATATGTATAAAGGCACTGATGATTTAAAATATGTTGTAATAAATTGATGAGTAAAAAAGAATATAATGAAAAAAGGAATATAATAAAATTTTGTGATATGAACAAAAGTGTAACCAATGGGTTTTCTGCACCCATTTTTTGGGAATTTTATTTCTCTTTAACTAGAGTTCAAGGGGAGTGATTATGTGAGGAATGAGCAAGTTGCTGTATGAGTATTGTTTATTTTAGCCCCTATTAAGGATAAAATAATAAGTGGTAGCAAATATTTAGTGTAGTTCAAATAAATTCATGGGAATTCTATAATAGATTGAGTACTGCATTTGATGTTAGGAATATACAGATGAATAAAACACAGTTTCTGGGGCACCTGGCTGGCTCAGTCAGTAAAGCATGCATCTCTTGATCTCAGGGTCATGAGTTCAAGGCCCACTTTGTACTTAAAATTTTTTTTGAAATGCACAGTTTCTGAACTAGAGGGGCACGTAGTTCACTTGGGAAAGCCACAAGTATCAAAAGATGACTATTAATATAATAAGTACAGAAGCATAGCAAAAGAAGTAGATTGGCATGCCAGGTGGTTCATCCTGGAGAGTGGAATCTATCCTAAAATTTGTACTGTAACTATAACTATACTATGAAACAAGTGGGTTCTGTGGTCTGATATTGTATATGGAGGCATATACAATACTTTTGTGAAAACAGTGTATTGTATAGGCATTGTCCTGGCCTTTCTGTATATTGTATCTTTTTAATGTGGAAACAAATTTGAAAATGAGGGGACAATTTATTTACATTTGTGCTCAATGTCAAAATAAATTTTCTGATTTTTCAAAATCTTTTCATGAACGGTGAACACAGAAGTGCACGGTATGTATGGAGTACTACAGACTGTTGTGTGGAGTTACACATGATAAATGACTGACAGGTGAGGAAACAGTGGGCATGAAATATCATTCAAAGGAACTCGGATTTTATTCTGCAGATTAGCATTTGTCAAAGATTGGTCCAAAAACCACCTAGGTTCCCCTCTGCCTATGGAATCAAAACCCTTGGGAACATGAACTAAAAATCTGCTCCTGTAGTTAAATCCCCAGTGTAAATCCCCAATTTCACAGACAGAATGGCAATCTCTGCTCAAAGTAAGCTGACGTTATTGACAATGATTAGCGCTTTTTTTAAGTTTTTTTTTTAAATTCTTATTTTAATTCCAGTTAGTTAATATAACAGTGTTACATTAGTTTCAAACGTACAATATAGTAATTTCTGGTAGATGACTTTAGTTGCTGCAAGATTAACAATTTGATAAGGACAGGTTGAAAAGCAGGTAGATAAATTGGGAGGCCATTTATTCATTTATACAAAAATAAATAAATAACCCTGCTAAATGATGTGTACACACAGTACGAAAAAAGCAGGTAGAGTTCTTTGAACTCTAAATTATTCCAGAAAATCAAAAGGTAACAGCTAAATCCAAGTGTATTTTTCTAAAAAATAAGTTCAGGGCACTATGATGGCAAATACACACTAACCTATCAGAGACTGGTGAACCAGGGAAAGCTTGAAGGGAATGATATTTGTACTTAGACCCCAATAAGTAGAAATCATGTGGGTAAAACCTGAAAGCAGAATAGAGCAGAGATTTCAAGGTACAGGAAACATCAGCACCGCAAGCCCTAAGGCAAAAAGAACATGGTCTTTTGTAATAATTCAGTATTTAATTTTTTTTTTTTTTTTTTTTTTGCTGGAGGACTTTTTTATTAGTATACAATTAGTATAGTTATAGAAATCCTCTTGGGAATTTAAGAATTCTTGTCATTTTATGTGGTACATTAAAAATGATAGGGAGAATTTTTTTAATTAAAGTTTGTATTGTGAATGTGTTTTAATAAAATAATTTACAGCAATATAAATATAGTGTACTAATACATATTTTAGATAGGCAACTTCGAGCCATTTAACAACAGGAAAGCATATTGTTTACTTTAAATAATTAAGAAAATATGAGAATAATATGGTAATGAACAATACTTTGTGCATAGATTATTGGGGGAGGTGTAGGACTAGCTATATAATAAAATGTAGACTGAAATATAATTATCCCTTATGGTGTCTAACACAGATAAAATGCTTTCATAAGCTGTTGTTTTTGCTTCTTGCATTTTTATTCTTTTTTGGCTAAAATAAATGAGGGTTTCATCTTAATGTTTATATTTGGTTTCTAAATAATGAGATAGTGGAGAAGATGTTAGATTGCTATTTAAAAGCACAGATAGCAAATTAACACCTCATGGATGCATGTATTTTATTTCCAAGAAATATATAAAAATAAATAAATATAATCACTGTTTTTTTTTTCTCTTATTAACACTGGCAATGGTTTTATTTTTCATTTATTTTTTTAAAAGATTTTATTTATTTATTTGAGAGAGAGAATGAGACAGAGAGAGAGAGAGCATGAGAGGGGGGAGGGTCAGAAGGAGAAGCAGACTCCCTGCCGAGCAGGGAGCCCGATGTGGGACTCGATCCCGGGACTCCAGGATCATGACCTGAGCCGAAGGCAGTGGCTTAACCAACAGAGCCACCCAGGCGCCCCTGGCAATGGTTTAAAAGTTAGGACATTTTGATGTGATGTCCATGATTTTAATAAAATGAATGCAATATACAGATATGACAGTCATCCTATTGTTTGATTCCAGAATTATTATTAGCTTATTATAATTCAAAATGATCATTGTGCCATACGTTTGAACTCTTAGCAAAGCCATATGAGATTTTGCTGAGTTCAAGAGCTGGTTGCCTCGCACTTCCAGGAACCAATGCTGAAAAGGCCATTTACTAAAGGAGCTGAATGCCAGAAAAACTTCAAGGCAGGAACCTGCCCAGGAAAGTACCCTGGAAGTTAAATACCCATTTTTCCTTTGCTGTTCTACTTGGTACCCTCTGACCAAGTTCAAAATTGTGCCAGCCAACAAAGTACAAATATTTGAAGGGCCCAGCTCTGTTTTCAGAGGAGGAAATAAAGGGTACATTTGGAACTGAGATAATAATTTGACAAATGGCAACTGCAGAGGATGATTTGTTGTAGAAATCAAGCCCCACAACTTAGCATTGAAGAAAATGTAAAGTTTGAGAAGGGAGCATTGTTAAGCTATGGGAGTTGGAATGAGGAAGAAAACCTGGCAAAAGAAACGAAACGGAGACATCTAAGATATGGAAGCAGAACGAAGAGAAATTGGTGATTTGAAAGTCAAAGGTATTTTGAAGTGAGAGAGTGGTCAGCCTGAAATGATTCTGAGAAATCCAGTAAAATGGAGAATGTAAAAAAATATATACCTATTTCAATCAGAAGACACCATGCTAATGGGCATAATGAGAGGAAGCTCAATTTTACAGAAAATGCATGGGGTTTGCAGTAAGGGAACTTACATTCAAATTCCCATACTGCCATTTATCAATGGTGTGTGTTCGAGAGGGTTTAAAAACATCTTTCTGAACCTCAGTTTTACCTGGAAAATAGAAATGTAAAAATAGATATCTCAAAGATTGTCATTAAGGATCAAATAGTCTTAAATTCATGTTAAACGAATTTGAAATTTCTATTTTGTAGCGATTTGTATTGTTTGTGATGGTACTGAAGACTAAAAGCAAGAGTTAGAGCACATGGAGGCTATAAATGTAGAAGCATATTTCAGGAAGTTTGACATTTATAGGAAGGAAAAAAAATCTATTTAAGTTAAGTGGGGCAGGTTGGAGGTTGGGGGTTCCAGTAGCTCTAAGTTACTGAGCAAGGCAAGTATTTAAAGCAATAGGAAACTTCTTTGCATAAATCTCCAAGACCAAGAAGTACTTCATGCATTTACATTTGTTAATTAGCAGATACTCAGAGTTTAACCCGCCATAGATAATACAACATGCAAAACAGTTAACATACCCCTACCTAAATCCACTACTCTGAGCTTAATCATGCTATTTAATTGCCAAGCTTAATTTGAAAATAATTGTTCACAGCAATTAAGTAAATGCCCCAATTTCATTAACAGACTTTCTAATTAGAACCTACAACATAAAAGTGCTAATGTTGCTTCATTAGCTTTGATTTACTGTTTCTAATACTACCTTTTTTATTATTCTCTTCTTCAAATCTGAAACTGTGTTTTAGGGTTAATTATGTTTGGTTCTTGCAAATATCAAGGGATAATTATCCCAGGATTAAAGTATAGAAATATATTAAAATTTCATTTTAACTTTTCACATTAAACACATATGGGGATCAACATTTTAAAACCTCCTTATTGTAGAATAGTTTAAAGCAATTTGTGAGAATTGCATTTGGCTTGAATTGTAAGCAAACAGGTTTTTCAAAATTGAATATGCTCCTTCACATATGGTATCTGATTGTAAAAGAGAACAGTTAAAAAAAAAGTTGGATTGCTACATAGCCCACTATTTCAACTTTCTTAAATTGGCAACTGAAGGAACTAAAAGGTGCTTAGGTTAATAATAATATTTTAATCTAAGATAGTGCTATTTAAAATCCTCGAATATATTCACTATTATCTTCTAATGAAAAACCTAAGGTATTGGTTAATTTTTCTCTTCTGGTTTCTGTCTTTGCCAAATGAAAAGAACTTGGCTATGTTTTCAAACCGTACCTATTAACAGCATGATTACATCAAAGCATGAAAAATATACTGATTCCTAAACTTGGCACTATGATGCTAAGGGAAGCATTTAAAGCAATAGGAAACTTCAATTATCAATAGACTCTGATAATAGGGAAATCTCGGAACATTATTAGTAGGATTATAGTTGTGAGTGAGGGAAGCAGAGCCCAGAGATTCTAGTCCAACTCCATTGCATATGGGTGTGTGTGTGTGTGTGTGTGTGAGTGTATTTTATAGATCCCCCACTGCATGATGGTCTACAATATGTGGGACACTATGCTAAGTTACTAAGTCCTGAGATGCTGCAACAAATTATCCAACAGTTGTCACACTGTTGTGTAGATTGACATGAAATAAGTAACTACAATAACATATTCTGATGCTTTTTTAGTTTCTTCAAACTGTGTTTGTTGTCTTTAGTACGCATTGTAATTTTTTTGTTGTTGAAAGGCAGACATGATATTCTGGGTAAAAGGAACTATGGCAAATAGGTTTTTAGTAACATAGTGGTAAAGTATAGGGGGAGAAGAAGCATCCTGAAGGTCTATGACCAGATATCAGTCTTTTGGGGAGCCCTGACCCTAGACTGTGAACTTCACCAATGCTTCTAAGTTGGGACTTTCTCCTTAGTAGGGAAAGACAGGATGATTGTAGGGGGCTAGAGTTGGGTATTTCCCCTTCCCCAGTTAGTTTAATTCTGGTAAAACCTCAGCGGGTTAGGCTCTGATAAAATAGTTTCTCCTGAGGGAAGACCTTTTTAAGAAGAACATAATCCTTTGGAATATTTCAAAATGGTTCCTTTCCCCCTCCCACTGCCAGAAGCATGAGGAGATTTGTCTCTGAGAGTCACATTGAGGACTTTGTAGAGCTCCAGGAGGTAAAACTAACAAAAGTATGACATCCTTCAATGACTGAGGTAAATTTAGATTTTCTATATCTGTCTCTCCAGTTTTGGGGGCAACAAACTACCTTATGGCCTCACTTGTCTGCTGAACCTAAGAAGAACGATCAATATTGTTCAGTTTGTTGAGTTTTCACTTGCTGTTGGGATGGAGTGATGATTTTTAAGCTCTTTACAGGCCAGATTGGAGATTAGAGGTCCATATACTAAATTTTAAAGCTCGGCATAAACTCTAAGAAAGGGTAAGGAAGATGTCAAGGAGGGATTATAATTTGTGTTACATGTTAAGAATGGCTTGTAATGACTCAAAAGAGTCGATCATGCTGACCAAAGTCAGTCCAAAGGCCATCAGATAGCATCCATATTTATTTAAGTGGCAACAGTGGTTGCCCAGAAACTGCCAATACAGGTTTAAAAGATTAAACAGTGTGAGGCACTGTCTCCTGAAGAGAACTCACGGAGGTCCAAGCCTGAAATATCATCTGAGAAAGGAATACACTTCAGAGAGGGGCACTGGGGGAGAGGGGGAGCACTCCCTCTGTGCCCCATTCCTTGCTTTTCCTTCCCTTCAGGCTGCCAGAGCAGTTGCAGATAAAAGGGTAAAATCCAGGCTAGGTATTTAGCTCTGGTCCAGAAAAAGACAGAAAAACAAATAATTTTCTAAATCTGAGTTCCATTTTTAATTTTACAGTCAAGGATATGTAAAATTAAGTAAGTTCCATGTCTCTTAATGTGTAGGTACTATGTTTGTCATGTGAAATAAACTGTGTGCTTTATAGGGTTAACTTTATTAAATATAATTTTTGAGGAATTTATTAGAAATTAGTTGGATGCCAGTTAATCGACATCCCAGTATATTCTTTCTCTTTTTCTTTTTTTAACCACTCTCTGTTTCCTCTCTTTCCTTTTGCTGTCTTTTTTTTTTTCCTTTTGCTGTCTTAATGGCATTAAACAGACTCTTTCATTTTATATACTCAATGATTTCTGCATAGTAGACATTTCATAAATGTTTGAGAATAAAATTTAAAAGTGGTCTCACTAAAAATTTTTAATGCAATCATTAGAAGTTGATTTCACAATGTGTAACTTCTTTATCTATTAATTTCAAAAGCAGGCTTCCTGATAATCAAACATTCTGAAACTATTTTTTAACAAAAACTTCCTGAGATATGCTCCTGTGTTCTACCATGTCCAAGCTGAAATGATTACTACTTAATATATGGCCCTAATAATGCTTCAATTACAATTATATCCATACCCCTAGAACAGAATTCAAATTAAAGTTATTTTCACAATGATAAATATATAGTAACTACTTATCAGATTAAGAATAATTAATTTTGCTTGTGAAATTGTATTATGGAAATACATTTTAAATTCCGGAGACTTAGGAAGAATTTCAATTTAAAGGCATCAGTTATTTGACTATGGAATGATTATGAAAAAGACAATGACTACAGAAAAAAAAATACATACAATGTTAGCTACAATATGAACTCCTGTTAGATAAATATGTGAAGTAAATCCACCTGGTAGAAAAATTTTAAAAATAACCTTTTTTGAAGAATACCTGATAGACAAGTTATTCAGCACAATTACAAAATAACGTAATTTGGTTCTGAACATGGCTCTAATGGGTTTTCCTTATACGGAGTTGAAATCTGTCACATATATTTGGTTTCTTGGGCATTGAGGGGCATAGAATTAGTTATGTGTTGTAGTTTTTCATTCCTAGGTGATATAAGGAGTAAAATGAGACTCTTCTAATAATAGAAGTTTCAGTTAAAGAAAAGAAAATCCCACAAATGTATGTCATAAGTCTGCAAAGTTTTTCTATAAATGGCCAGTTAGTGAAGATTTTAGGCTCGGTGGGCTAAATCATTTCTGTCACAACTATTCACCTCTGCCACTGTAAGCCAAAATGATCAAAGACAATATATAAATAAATGGGCATACTTTGTTCTAATAAAATATTATTCACAAAATGAGGTGGCAGATATACCTAATTCTTGATTTGCCAAACTTTGTATCTATATCAATCTATATCCTTTCTGGGGGAAAGACTAAATATTGAAAATCCCACTGAAGAAAGAATACTGGTTACTTTGTTCCATTAGCCTTGAATCACATTATCATTATTCCATCTTTTAAAGTTCTTTTGATTATTCTTTTCTGAGAATAAAATTGGCATTGTCTTCTTATGGAATTTTAATTACACTTATATATACCACAGTAAATTTATATCCAGAATGTGGTAATACATTTTGTAAGGGTAAGACCAACTAAAACATAATAGAAGATGACAATAAGAAAATATCTGGACAACTTTTCATGAAAAAAAATGTTGAAAATACTGTGACTTATTAACTTAAAAAAAGAATCAAAATATATAATCTCAACTTCCTTTGAAGTGTTTAGGGACATAAGATAAAGAAGCAATGTAGTTTAGTTCTTCAAAAAACTAGCCTGACTGGTCTGTGGTCCATTCACCCCTAGATGTGTCCCTCGCACTTTCCTGGCCCAGCTCTCTATCATGAGATAGGAGACCCTCAGAGCTGTACTTTCCAAACTCTCATGCCAGCTGGTCATTGTTGGGTTTAGACTGGGAAGGCAAGACTACTTGGTGCAGGCTTCTGCCATGACTTATCTCTTCCCTTTTGTCCTCTAGTTCAACAGTAGTTGCTTCTGATCTTTGTGTTACCTCATTGCCCTCTGTTCATCTCGGATCTTGCATGACCAGTGTAAAAATCCCTTGCATTTAATGGCCACTGTTTCAATTATTTTCTCTATTCTGCTTTCCTAGGAAGCCTCTGATTTATATTCACTAAAAAAGTGGTAAAAACTCTAGTTAGGCATAACTAGTTGCATCTTTATATCTACTTGCATATACTGCAACTCACTATAGGGAAAAGCTATCTTTTCATTAGAGCCAGGGAACTATTTAAATTAGGTTATTTTGCAATTGTGCTAAATAACTTAATTATCTGAAATTCTTTTAAGAAGTGTATTTATTTTTCTACCTGGTAGGTTTAGTTACTGTTGACCTTTATTACAAGCATAGATTTTTCTATAAACTGTTATCAAGTATTGTAAAAGTACCTTAAGAATAAAGAAATTTAAAGTTTATAAAATTATCCCTATATTTTTTACCATTTCTAGTTTCATTAAAAAAAATCAATTTATTAGAACATGGAATAATGCTTTAGTAACCAGAATGTAGTTTTGTTATAATACACTCTTAATTCAAGATCCCACTTTGCCTTAGGTAGCTACCTGTGTTAAAGAAAAAGTATTATGATCAATTACTTCATAAAATATATGCATGAGAATATCACACAATTAACTTCTAGTGTTGTATTTCAGGAACAGTTAACCCGATTTGATGTTATGAAGCAGAGTAAGCTCTGTCAAAGCCAAGCTGTCCTAGTTGTATAGCTTAATCAATTTCTCTGTGCAATTGTTTATATCCTATATAATATAGATAAGCAATGGGTTTATTATGTGAACTAAATGAGATAATACATGTAAATCACTTGGCACAAAATTTAGCACTCAATAGATCTTGGTTTCCTTCCTCTAAAACAGATTCCCTTGGTGATGGTAATTCCTAACTAGAAATAATAAAAGTCTAAGTGCTGCATTTTTTATCCAACTAGAACTAACACCAAGTTGGTGTTTGTTTTACTCAAAGCAAAGTTATCAGGCAAATCACATAAATCATTTCTGGATCAGAATGTACTATCATGAAATGTGAAAATAGTTACTTTTTGTTTTTTTATTTCAATCATATAAGGTTTGTCTTATGAGTGCAAAGAAAGCCTATAATCTCTAAAAATACTCTCAAAATATTTTTCTGTGATTTTATTCTAATTTTTAGCCCTTACAAGGTTATTTTAAATCAGGCAGATTAAACCTATGTATGAAACATGTTTTAACAAGGAAAACTCCTTTGGACTTATTTTATTAAACTTTAAAATGAGTGCTTTGGGTTGCATAACAACCTGCTGATGAAGATATTTTCTATCTAATGTTTAATAAGTTTATTAAATGAAAGTTCTCTAATGCCTACTCTCACTTCAGTTCTGCTGTACATAATCAACTCTAGTAATTGTATTCCAAATTAGATATTTTGAAATGAATGGCCATGGCAGATGTTTTCAATAGTTACATGGCCTATATTAAAATCTCATTTTTATGCATACCCCTGAAGCTAGCAATGAGTCTAAATACAAATACATTTAATCAATAGGCATTTGTTACCAAGGGGAAAGTGACACAATTAGAACTAGCTTCTAATTCTCTATCTCCTCCAAAATATTCCTGAAATATTTTTAAAAGAAGCAAAAATAAAAAAGATATTTTCATCAACACTGAAACTAGGTAACAATGACCACCACATACTATGATATACTTATACAACATTTTGTAGAATTCACTTTTGAAATTAAGGATACACACAGCCAATCCATGACATCCATTCACAAGAAAATGGGTCATGTTGTAAGAATTAATCATCAGCTATCTGAAAATATTTATATTTCAAATATTCCTCCAAATGTGACTAAAAACAATTGTGAATTAAGAAAGCAGCCTCCCAGTTTTAAAACAGTAGAGACAGAGAGAATGTCAAACCATTTCTGACCTGGCCTACTCATTGGAGGAATAGGTCACTCTAAATTAGAGTTATAGTCCTGAATATCAATTGAGGAACACAATCAAGACTAAACTAATTAGGTTTTGCCGAAGCAAGCTAATTTACCCTTTACATCTCATATTTCTACAGTCTTTCTCACCTTGGTAATTGTCCCCACCATTTTCCCAATTGCTCAAATGAGAAAACATGTTGTTAACTTTGATTCTTGCCATTAGTTCATTCTATAGAACTCAGTTCTGATCAAATCCTATTGCTTTCACTTCCAAAATATGCCCCGTTGCCATTGACATTGCTCCATCTCCCCTTGTTCCTGCATAATCATCTCCACAGCAGTCAGGGGAAAAGCTTTCAATCTGGTTTTGCTGTTTAAATATTTAGTTTCTCTAACTAATTACTCACACAACAGCCTATGCCAATTTAATATAAATAAATAAATAAATAAATAAATAAATAAATAAATAAATAAATAAAGTCATGCCTCTGCTTAAAACCTTTCAAAGTAGATTCAGAGGGAATATTTCTAACTCAAATCCCAAAATTACCCTGATATTGAAACCAGACAAAAACATTACAAGAAAGCTACAAAAATTTCTGATGAAGATAGATGCAAAAATGCTCAACAAAATTTTAGCAAGTTGAATCCAGCAATGTTAAAAATAATTATATACCATAACCCAGGTATGTGAGGCTGGCTCAGTTTTTGAAAATTAAGTAATATAATCCATTGCATCGACAGGATAAAGAAAAACAGCCATATGATCATATCAATAGATGGAAAACTCCAAAAAGCCAAAAGCTACAAAAACAAACAAAAAACCAAATACAAAATAAAATGATTCAAGGAAATTGTTGGACGTGATGGACATACCTATTACCTTGATTGTGGTGAAGGTTTTTCACAAGTATATCTATATGTCCAAACTCATCTATACATTATAAGCATTAAGTATGTAGGGTTTTATTTTTTTTACATCAATTATACCTCAATAAAGTTTTTTCTTTTTCTTTAAAGGCACTCTATGTGACTGTCTCTTTACTTATTGCCCTCATCCCAGCTTAACTAAGAATCTTTGATACAGTCTGTAACACAAATAAAGGACTCATATTGTAAGACCAAAAAAAAAAAAAAAAGCATTTGGCAAAATTTAATACTCATGATAGGTGAGTGAACCAGGGATAGAAGGCAGCTTCCTCAACTAAAGAACTTGTACAAAACATGTTTTCAGAATATTCTTATACAATTCCCTCCTCCTTACCTCTACACTGTTATTTTTTCTAAATTCTGGCACAGTGACTGCTGTGTTATAAAATTTCATAAATATTTGAGGGAGGAGCAAGATGATGGAGGAGTAGGAAACCTAAATTTCATCTGGTCCCAGGAATTCAGCTAGATAGTAATCAAACCATGCTAAACACCTACAAACTCAACAGGAGATCCAAGAAGAGAATAGCAGCAATTCTATGAACAGAAAAGCAACACTTTCTGGAAGATAGGACGTGTGGAGAAGTGAATCCGAGGCAGCATCCATCAGCCACCTACTGGCAAGTGATAGCAGCAGAGCACAAAATCGTAACTTTTAAAATTCTGCTCTGCTAAGGGACATCACTCCACTGGTTAAGCAGGGGTGGAGCCCTCGCTGGAACAGTGTGGTCTCAGGACCCTCTGTCACAGAAAGACCAGGGGTGCCTGAGTGCGGCAGAGCTCCCAGGTATCAGAGCGGTGAAGCTGGCTGCAAAGACAGAGCCAAGGAGTAGGCTCTCAGCTTGGGGTTGCCATAAAATGTAATCTGAGGCACAGTTGGGTCACTAAGAACAGTGGCCAAACAAGTGGCAGATCAGGGGAGACTCCCCTTCCTCCCCCAGGAAGAATGGCTCAGGAGCCCACTGCAAGAATCTGCTGGGTTTGGAGACTCCAAATGGGGTCATGTGTCAGAGATAAAAATGCTTGGTCACAGGCCAGGTGAGCATGGAGTGCAGTGAACAGGGAGACAGGAGTGATTGAGTGCTTTTCTCTGAGGGCTCACACTGAGGAGTGGGGTCCTGAGCTCTCAGCTCCTCCAGGCTGGAGATGGGGAGGCCACCAATTTCACTCTCCTCCTCCAAAGCTGTACGGAAAGTTTTCAGGGAACAAAAGCTACCAAGAGCAAACCCGTGCAGATTACTTAGCCTGGCCCTTGGCAAGGGTGGTGCAATTCCACCTAGGGCAAAGACTTTTGAGAATCACTGCAATGGGCCCCTCCCCCAGAAGATCAGCAAGAACATCTAGCCAAGACCAAGTTTACCAATCAATGAGAACTGCAAAAACCCCAGCGCTAGGGGAATACCGCACACAGAATTCATGGCTTTTTTCCCATGATTCTTTAGTCTTTCAAAGTTAATTTTTAAAATTTTCTTTACTTTTTTCTTTTTCTTTTTTTTTAGTTGAGTTTTTCTTCTTTCTTTTTTCAACCAACATCTTATCAATTCCTTTTTTAAAACCTGTTCAATTTTCATTTTACAATCATAGTCTATACCTTCATTGTATTAACCTTATTTTTTGTATATATATGTTTTTCTTTCTTTAAAGTTTTGGGATACAGTTTCTTCTAACAGACCAAAATATATCCTACATCTAGTGTATGACATTGTCCTAGTCTCCCGCCTGGTCACATTCTCTTTTTTTTATTTTTTATTTTTTCATTCTTTCTTCAACCAACTTCTTTTCAATTCCTTTTTTAAAATATTTTTTAATTTTCATCTTTACAGTCATAGTCCATCCCTTCATCATATTTACCCTAATTTGTGTATATATATGTGTTCCATTCTTTAAAATTTTAGGAAGTAATTTCTTCTAACAGACCAAAATAAACCCAAAATCTAGAGTGTGGCTCTGTTCTATTCACCAACCTGATCATATTTTTTTTTTTCTTTCTTTGCCCCCTGGTTTCAGTTCTCTTCTGACTTGCTTAGTGTATATTTTTCTGTGGTCATTGTTACACTTTTAGCATTTTGTTCTCTCATTCATCTATTCTTCTCTGGACAAAATGACAAGACAGAAAAACTCACCTCAAAAAAAAGTACAAGAGGCAGTACTGACTGCCAGGGACCAAATCAATACAGACATTAGTAAGATGTTGGGCCTAGAGTTCAGAATGATGATTATAAAGATGCTAGCTGGGCTTGAAAAAAGCATAGAAGCTAATAGAGAATCCCTTTCTGGAGAAATGAAAGAACTAAAATCTAACCTAGTCAAAATCAGAAAGGCTATTTTACTCAGGTGCAATTAAAAATGGAGGCTCGAACAGTTAGGATAAATGAGGTAGAAGAGAGAATTAGTGATATAGAAGACCAAATGATGGGGAATAAAGAAGCTGAGAAAAAGAGACATAAACAACTGCTGCATGACGAGGGGAGAATTCGAGAGATGGTGATACCATAAGATGAAACAATATTAGAATAATCCTAGAAGAAGAAGAAAGAGAGAGAGGATAAGGTGGTATATTGGAGCAAATTATAGCAGAGAACTTCCCTAATTTGGGGAAGGAAACAGGCATCAAAATCCAGGAGGCACAGAGAACCCCCCTCAAAATCAATAAAAATAGGTCAACACCCCGACATCAAATAGTAACTCACAAGTCTCAGAGACAAATAGAAAATTCTGAAAGCAGCAGGACAAGAGGTCTGTAACCTACAATGGTAGAAACATTAGATTGGCAGCAGACCTATCCACAGATATCTGGCAGGCCAGAAGGACTGGAATGATATATTCAGAGCACTAAATGAGAAAAATATGCAGCAAAGAATATTGTATTCAGCTAGGCTGTCATTGAAAATAGAAGGAGTGATAAAAAACTTCCAAGACAAACAAAAACTAAAAGAATCTGTGAACACCAAACCAGCCCTACAAGAAATATTGAAAGGGCCCTCTAAGCAAAGCAAGAGCCTAAAAGTAACAAGACCAGAAAGGAACAGAAATAATATAGAGTAACAGTCACCTTACAGACAATAAAATGGCACTAAATTCATATCTTTCAATAGTTACCATGAATGTAAATGGGCTAAATGTGCCAATCAAAAGGGTATCAGATTGGATAAAAACAAACAAACAAACAAACAAAAACAAGCCCATCGATATGCTGTCTGCAAGAGACTCATTTTAGACCCAAAGACACCTCCAGATTTAAAGTGAGGGAGTGGAAAACAATTTACCATGCTAATGGACACCAAAAGAAACTTGGGGTGGCAATCCTTATATCAGACAAATTAGATTTTAAACCAAAGACTATAATAAGAGACGAGGAAGGACACTACATCACACTTAAAGGGTCTATCCAAAAGAATATGTAACAATTTTAAATATCTACATCCCTAACATGGGAGCAGCCAATTATATAAGCCAATTAATAACAAAAGCAAAGAAACACATTGACAATAATACAGTAATAGTAAGGGACTTTAACACCCCCCTCACTGAAATGGACAGATCATCTAATCAAAAGATCAACAAGGAAATAAGGCTTTAAATGACACACTGGACCAGATGGACTTCACTGATATATTCAGAACATTCCATCCCAAAGCAACAGAATACACATTCTTCTCTAGTGCCCATGGAACATTCTCCAGAATAGATCACATCCTGGGTCACAAATCAGATTTCAAGCAGTACCAAAAGATTGGGATCATTCCCTGCATATTTTCAAACCACAATGATTTGAACTAGAACTCAATCACAAGAGGAAAGTCGGAAAGATCTCAAATACATGGAGGCTAAAGAGCATCCTACTAACAAATGAATGGGTCAACCAGGAAATTAAAGAAGAATTTAAAAAATTCATGGAAATAAATGAAAATGAAAACACAACTGTTCAAAATCTTTGGGATGCAGCAAAGGCAGTCCTAAGAGGAGAGTATATATAGCAATACAAGCCTTTCTCAATAAACAAGAAAGTTCTCAAATACACAACCTAACCCTACACCTAAAGGAGCTGGAGAAAAATAGCAAATAAAGATTAAACCCAGCAGGAGAAGAGAAATAATAAAGATCAGAGCAGAACTCAATGAAATAGAAACCAAAAGAACAGTAGAACAGATCAACAAAACTAGAAGCTGGTTCCTTGAAAGAATTAATAAGATTGATAAATCCCTGCCCAGACTTATCATAAAGAAAAGAGAAATGACCCAAATAAATAAAATTATGAATGCAAGAGGAGAGATCACAACCAACACCAAAGAAATACAAACAATTATAAGAACATATTATGAGCAACTATATGCCAGCAAACTAGACAATCTGGAAGAAATGGATGCATTCCTAGAGACTTATAAACTACCAAAACTGAACCAGGAAGAAATAGAAAACCTGAACAGACCTATAACCACTAAGGAAATTGAAGCAGTAATCAAAAATCTTCCAAGAAACAAGAGCCTAGGGCCAGATGGCCTCCCTGGGGAAATCTACCAAACATTCAAAGAAGAATTAATACCTATTCTTCTGAAACAGTTTCAAAAAATAGAAATGGAAGGAAAACTTCCAAACTCATTTTACAAGGCCAGCATTATCCTGATCCCAAAACCAGACAAAGACCCCATCAAAAAGGAGAATTACAGACCAATAACCCTGATGAGCATGGATGCAAAAATTCTCACCAAAATACTAGCCAATAGGATCCAACAGTACCTTAAAAGGATTATTCACCACAACCAATTGGCATTTATTCCAGGCCTACAAGGTTGGTTCAAAATCTACAAATCAATGTGATACAATACATTAATAAAAGGAATAACAAGAATGATATGATCTTCTCAATCGATGCAGAAAAAGCATCTGGCAAAGTACAGCATCCTTTCTTGATCAAAACTCTTTGCAGTGTAGGGATAGAGGGTACATACCTCAATATCATAAAAGCCATCTATGAAAAACCCACAGCAAATATCATTCTCAATGGGGAAATACTGAGAGCTTTTTCCCTAAGGTCGGGAACACAGCAGGGATGTCCATTCTCACCACTGCTATTCAACATAGTACTAGAAGTCCTAGCCTCAGCAATCAGACAACAAAAAGAAATAAAAGGCATCCAAATCAGCAAAGAAGAAGTCAAACTCTCACTCTTTGCAGATGATGTGATACTTTATGTGGAAAACTCAAAAGATTCCATCCCCGAACTACTAGAACTCATACAGGAATTCAGTAAAGTGGCAGGATATAAAATCAATGCACAGAAGTCAGTGGCATTCCTATACACCAAGATGGAAGAAAGAGAATTTAAGGAGTTGATCCCATTTACAATTGCATCCCAAACCATAAGATACCCAGGAATAAATCTAACCAAACAGGCAAAGGATCTGTACTCAGAAAACTATAAAATACTCATGAAAGAAATTGAGGAAGACACAAAGAAATGGAAAAACGTTCCATGCTCATGGATTGGAAGAACAAACATTGTGAAAATGTCTATGCTACCTAGAGCAACCTACACATTTAATGCAATCCCTATCAAAATACCATCCACTTTTTTCAAAGAAATGGAACAAATAATCCTAAAATTTGTATGGAACCAGAAAAGACCCCGAATACCTGGAGGAATGTTGAACAAGAAAAGCAAAGCTGGTGACATCACAATCCCAGACTTCAAGCTCTATTACAAAGCTGTCATCATCAAGACAGTATGGTACTGGCACAAAAATAGGCACATAGATCAATGGAACAGAACTGAGAATCCAGAAGTTGACCCTCAATTCTACAGTCAACTAATCTTTGACAAAGCAGGAAATAATGTCCAATGGAAAAGAGACAGTCTCTTCAACAAATGGTGTTGGGAAAATTGGACAGCCACATGCAGAAGAATGAAACTGGACCATTTCCTTACACCACACACAAAAATAGACTCAGAATGGATGCAAGACCTTAATGTGAGACAGGAGTCCATCAAAATTCTTGAGGAGAACACAGGGAGCATCCTCTTCGACCTCAGCCGCAGCAACTTCTTCCTAGAAACATCGCCAAAGGCAAAGGGAGGCAAGGGCAAAAATGAACTATTGGGACTTCATCACGATTAAAAGCTTTTGCACAGCGAAGGAAACAGTCAACAAAACCAAAAGACAAGAAATTGGCAGAAGACATGAACCATTCCTGAAAAGAAGACATCCAAATGGCCAACAGACACATGAAAAAGTGCTCAACATCACTAGGCATCAGGGAAATACAAATGAAAAATCATACAAATGATACCACCTCACACCAGTCAGAATGGCTAATATTAACAAGTCAGGAAAGGATAGATATTGGCAGGAATGCAGAGAAATGGGATCCCTTCTACACCATTGATGGGAATGCAAGGTGGTGCAGCCACTTGGAAAGCAGTATGGAGGTTCCTCAAAAAGCTGAAAATAGAGTTACCCTATGATTCAGCAATTGCACTGCTGGGTATTTACCCCAAAGATACAAATGTAGGGATCTGAAAGGGCACATGTACCCCAGTGTTCATAGCAGGAATGGAAAGAGCCTAGATGTCCATCGACAGATGAATGGATAAAGAAAATTTGGTATATATAAACAAAGGAATATTATGCAGCTATCAAAAAAAATGAAATCTTGCCATTTGCAACAACATGGAAGGAGAGGGTATTATGCTAAGCGAAACAAGTCAATCAGAGAAAGATAAGTATTATATGAGCTCACTGATATGAGGAATTTGAGAAACAAGACAGAGGATCCCCGGGGAAGGGAGGGAAAAATGAAACAAGACAAAACCAGAGAGGGAGACAAACCATAAAAGACTCTTAATCTCAGGAAACAAACTGAGGTTTGCTGGAGCAGAGCGGGGTGGGAGGGATGGGGTGGCTGGGTGATGGACATTGGGGAGGAAATGTGCTATGGTGAATGCTGTGAATTGGGTAAAACTGATGAATCACAGACCTGTACCCCTGAAACAATACATTATATGTTAATAAAAAAAATTCATCAATATTTGTTGAATTAATAATGAATAAAAGACTGAATATTTACAGAGCTGTTTTTGAAATTGGTTGTGACAATTTTACAGCCATCCATGTTATTATAATGTGATGAAATCCAGAATATTTTCTAAAATACTGAAGAGGCTGCATGTATAATAACATTTAAAACAAAGTCTACTTGATTCTGAGTTCTGTTGGTTAACTGCACAATTTGATCATGGTAAGAATCCACAATAGGAAAGTTTTATTTAAATCGTTTTGAAGATGAACATGAGAATCATTTAAATACAAAAATAACTATATTATAGAAATAGCTATTAAATATGGCTACAAAATAAATGCTACATTATGAATTGATGAATGGATAAGGCAATGTAAAATAAGAATTATAATTATGTTATTTTATTATTTTTATTTTACTTTTCTAGCCATGAACAAAAATTCAAGATCATGCCAACAAAAATGTGTCTTATGAGCAGGTGTTAGAAGTGTAAGTATCCAAAATATTTTATTTCATAAGGAGACATTAACACTTTTATTTTTAAATTTTTGGCATTAATAAATTGAGGACTAGGTTTACATTAAAGTACAAAAACACATATTGGTGAAAGTATGACAAAGTTATGCTTTTTAAATCACTAAGTGTGTGCAGAGGGTATGATAGTATTAAAAAACATGGTAAATTCCATCATCAGTAGAAAGTAAAGTTGTATAAATAAAACACTTAAAATAAAAATTATAAGTCAAGATGACAGCTATGATGCTATAGGCACTATTTCTATGATTTCAATTAAATTTATCAGCAGCGGGAATCACTTTATAATGAAGTTAGTATTCTCAAATCATAAACAGATTCTACAGAGAAAAGGAAAGTTGTAATTAAAACCAATGAGAAAAAAACCTGTCTTCTTCAAATATGGGCAATTTTGCTTATGAGTGAAATTTATGTCCTTAATTTGGGAGGATATATGGGTTCAATATTAAGTATAGCATGTATTTGGAAATGATTTTTAGAGGGGAATACATAATAAAGTCTTTTTTATATGTGTATTTAACAGAAATATGAACGATTAATATAATGAAAACATACACACACTGGAGAAAGTATATTAATACAGTATAGACCATTCTACCTGTAATGTATATTAAATAGACATACAGTGCATCAAGTTGGTAGTTTTCAATTAAACCCGTGCCAGTCAGGAAGTTCCCGTGAGCAGTGAAGAGGCTGCAGCGGTATTAGATTCTTGCTACCTCACAACTGAGGTGAGCCTGGACAGAGCTGGGTTTCAACCGACTGGAACATGAGCTAGTGAGATCCTCTTTGAATGTTGATCCCCTGCCATACGGCAATCCTGTGGTGAAGGGAGGGTGACCTGTGGTCTAGTTAGCTCTGAGTCAAGGCCAAATTTGGGAAAGGACTTTGCAAGGAGTATTTAGACCCCGCGCAGAAGAATGATTGGAAGGATTTGGGCTATGAATACAAGGGCCAGAGCAGAACATTACTGCTTATTGCAGAGTTGCTGCTTAGCTTGCTAACAAGGTCCTAACCAGAAAAATTGAACTGAATGTTGGTGAATCTCTTTTCCCTACTTTTTGTCACTGCAAGCATCACCACTCAGAAGAGAGTCTTCAGTGGGGATAGCAGTCCTTCTCTTGGGATATTTATAAGATGCCGTTGGAAGGTAGACTTCCCACAGACTAGACTGTTAGCCTTGCCACTCCCGCTAACTAGACCTCTTGAGTTTGTCTCAAGAAAACAAAATGGAGGGTTAATATGAACCACAAAGGTTGTGTTGTAATTTCAAGATCTATCAGATATTGCTTTTATTCACTGATTTGTTATGAGTGGCAAGTGAAATAAAAACCTGATGTACTCATGAAGTGGGAGAAGGTATAGATCTGAGTGTCAGATGAGGAAGAAAAAACAAACAAACAAACAGATGAGGAAGAAAAAACAAACAAAACTCTGGGCTGAACTCAGAGATTATTGGAGTGCATGAATGAGGGCAAGAGATTGGAGGGGTTTTTGTGTTTGTTTGTTTGTTTGTTTGTTTTTAAAGATTTTATTTATTTATTTGACACAGAGAGACACAGCGAGAGAGGGAACACAAGCAGGGGGTAGGAGAGGGAGAAGCAGGCTTCCCGCCGACAAGGGAGCCTGATGTGGGGCTCGATCCCAGGAGCTGGGATCATGTTCCAAGCCGAAGGCAGATGCCCAACGACTGAGCCACCCAGGCACCCCTAGGGATTGGAATTTATCTCCTTATATTTCTCTGGGCTTTTAACTGGAAGTAACCAATGTGCATTAATTTTAGAGTTTAAAACCCAAAGTAAAAGAGAAGAACGATAGTTCTCACAAAGAATAAAATTGAAATAAAATTGTAGCTCATTAAACTTGAAAAATTGGGTACTCTTTATCTTTTTTTTGCCAACTATTTGATCTAAAATTGATAGAGTATACATTCAATTAATAATAAAACCGTGGTTTAAAAAATAATATATAAATTGTGTTGGTTTGTGCCTAAGCAGCAATATATAACTAGAGATTTTATAATAACTTTTAGTTTGCTAGCTGAGAGTACACATTTGCTCTAATAACGTGTGAATCTATTATCTGTCTTTTCTATATTCAGTTCATGCACAGATTTTCAAGAAAGGTATGTAAAAATTAATGGACTGTTTATGATCATCAATATTCTCCAGGGCAATATCTGCAAATCAACAAATTATTGAGTATGTTCCTAACATTCCATTTATACTTCTGTCTAGGGATGTCTCACAGAAATGATTTATCTTTATCCTCTGCACCAAGTATCAAGCTATTGTATGCCACCGCACTTAATGTTTATTTAATTCTTTGTTCATCATCTCTAAACATTAGGGAGTTTTATTTCATTTATGTATTTATTTTAGCTGAAAAGACTTGCCTCCTCACTGTACATATCTTCTGATAGATTTGAGCACCCCATATGTAAATATTATGCAGAATTTAAAAATTGGAAAAATCTCAAGGACTTCTTTGATGAAATAGAAATCAAATTTATCCATGCATAGTGTTTTTAAACTTTAAGGTGCACACTACCATAGCTATATGCCTGGGGTTTTTCTGTTCTGCCATGTAAGATGTTTTGTGAAGTTTTTTGTTTTGTTTTGTTTTTTGGTGTTTTCCTTTTTTTTTTTTTTTTTAGGTAAACAGAAATGTCAAAACGTGAAAAGTTAGAATTAAGCCTAAACTTTGGAGAAGTATCCAGGTTGTCTCTCTCAAAGAGATACTATTCTTTTTCATTTTTTAATACATCCAACCAAGGTATACTTTCGTTTGTACTCATTTTCAGAAAATTTCTCTTTTACTTTCCCCCTTACTCTGTTCAGTGGCTGGATCTATTCATAAGTCATTGTAAAAGCTTGTTCGACATGGAGGAAACATGTTGGCTTTCTATGTTATAAGGATAGAAGGAATATCTCTGAAAATTGGGAGTGGTACCTGCATGTGCCTGATTAAAATTATACTTACTTGCTTTCTTGCTTTAGGCCAGACATTATGCCAAACATTCCATATATTACAGGATTGAATTTTATCAATAGCCTGATGAAGTAGTTCAATTATCATTCTCATTTTATCAATAAAGAAACTGAAGTGTATAAGGTTAAATAATTGTGACAAAGTTTATGATGGGGCGTAAATTCCCAATGTAATACTGGAAGCAGCTGTGATCAGAAACAGGGGAATCGCGGCTGGGAACACTGGAGTTGTCGTTGAGGTGTGCTTTAGGCTAAGCCCCTCGTGCAGTCATTTTCTACAGTGAGTGGATAGGAGATTTTATCTAACTTATGCATGAATCTCATACTGGCCCTGGTCTGAGTTTGTGATGTCAATTTTGTTAGGTTCATTCATTAAAATATGGAGGCTAAATCTAATATATGGCTAATTCCATGGTTTTCTTGTTCAATTCTTCTTCACAGCTGAAAATGGGAGGACTCATAATCAAATCAAAGCTGAGGATATAGCAGGGACTGTAAAATCAATCAGATAAATGTATTTATGAAGTACAGATATATTTTTAAAAATAATCCTATTGCTAGTCCACTCATCGTAATGTCTAATTCCAAACATTTTGCCATTGTCACAACCGCATAAAAAACTCAGTAAAAATAGCTTAGTGAATATATGGCCTTCTTTATACTAGTAAGCAGTATTGATAGGGATTTTGATTTCAATTTAAACATTCAAAGCACGTATTGTTATTATGCTGTAATTAGTTTAACACTCATTTCAGGTAACTTCCTATGTTCATAATATATTATTAGTTTTGTTTAAAAATACTTTTGACTTTTTGGAAGTATTTTCATTTACTCCACCTGCTTTTATCTACCTGGTCAGGGCTCAAACCAGACAATAATAATTGGTACTACTCAGCTGTATTAAAACATCTAGCTTTAAATCAAATTACTCATTGACACTGCTTTTGTTTTTGTTTTGTTTTTGTTTTTTAAGATTTTATTTACTTATTCATGAAAGACAGAGAGGGAGAGAGAGGCAGAAGGAGAAGCAGGCTCCCAAGGAGCAGAGAGCCCGATGTAGGACTCGATCCCAGGACCCTGGGATCATGACCTGAGCCGAAGGCAGACGCTTAACCATCTGAGCCACCCAGGCGCCCAGCACTGCTTTTGTGAGTTTCAGTATTTGAATGCTTGGAGTGAGTCTCTGTTACGATGCTTTTGTCATCGAAACTCTATGAGTTAGGTCTTGTTATGAGGTGACAACACTGAGGTAAAGCACACGGAGCTTAGGGCTACATTGCTGGTAAGCAGTAGATCTAGTATCTGAATCCAGAGAGCCAAAGTAGTGCCACAGGAAAAATTTATGAACAAAAACGATGAAAACAGAAACAATTAAGGCAACAAGATATTCTCTTTATGAGGCTTTTGCACCTCCTCCAGCTTGATCTAAGCTGAATCCCATGGAAAGTTCTTTATTTAGGTCAGAGTTCAGCCTGGGTGGCCTATAATAAAACAAGGCTGGACAAACTGCCTTTGGCCATTTCCCTTAAGTATAAATTAAAATATCCCTCCCCTTTTTCTTACCTGCTGATAGTGAGGGCAGGCCGGTGTGGCAAATGTCCCTATGGAAAAAGGCAAGGCAGAAAGGAAAGGTACCAGCATCTTTGATTTGTATTCTTTCCTCTTTCAGTTCATCTTCTGTGAGAATGACCTAGTGAGAAGAATGAGCAGGGGTGGGAGAAGATAAAAAATAAAGAAAGAAAGAGAGAAAATTATTTTTCTGAACTTGAAATTAAACTTTAAATCCTATTGGAAAGAGGCAAGAAGAGAGGAATAGCTTGGTAATGCAGGCAAGAGAGATGTTTAATGGAAAGAATACTGAGGAGGAGAGAAGACAGAACTGAGAAAAAAAGTAGAGACCAGAATTGGGACAGCACTCACATTGTCACAAGGGAATGCAAGGAATGGTTAGGACTGAAGCCAGAAAGTCAGAAGTTGAAAGGATGCTTTTTTTTTTCCAAGATTTTATTTATTTATTTATTTATTTATTTATTTATTTATTTATTTATTTATTTATTTATTTATTCATTTATTCATTTGAGAGAGAGAGAGAGCAAGAGTGAGAGAGAGTATGGGCAGGGGGGAGGGGAAAAGGGAGAGGGTAAGCAGACTAGCCGCTGAGCAGGGAGCCAGACTCAGGGTCTTGATCCCAGTGTCCTGGGGTTGAGTCCCACACTGGGCGCCTTGCTCAGTAAGGAGCCTGCTTCTCCCTCTGCCTGCTGCTCCCCCCTACTTGTGCTCTCTCTCTCTCTTTCTCTCTCTGACAAATAAATAAATAAAATTAAAAAAAAATTATCTTGTGAAATATTGCTACCGAATAGATATTGAGGACAAGGAGTCAAAATGGAAAACCACATTATGAGAATATACAGAGAAAAAAGAATGTGACTTTTTCCCCTCTCTACTGTATTTCTGAGAAAGTGTCAACAGTTATAAATTGTCTTATAATGGAATTGTTAAATTGGATTACTTTCTATAATTTGCCATTGAAATCCTTCAGAGGAATTACCAGTTCCTGTAGGAAAATAAGAGTAGCGATCACAGTGTATTGGATTTAACAATCAGTATTTATAACATAAAACTTTAGAGTTCAAGCTGAATGTCACAATTAGAGTTTAAAATTATTCATATCTGAGTAAGGTATGAGTTTTGTACCGTACAAAGATAATTATCTAGTTGGTTCAAAGACAGTTTTGAATGCTTACATAATTAAATAAGAAAGGCTGTAGTTTCCTGAACTATCTTAAATAGTTTCCATGTTCTCGTAACATTTTCCCTGACGCCCATGTAAAAAATTTGACTTGGCCCTGAGTTAAACCTGAATTACCAGGACGTATCAACTGGCACCTTTTCCAAGTAATGCTGTAGGTGCCATATTTTCTGACTCACACCTTGTGTGTCCCCTTTTGAAAACACACATGACAGTATGCTTGGAACTTTGCTTGTGGTTCCTCTCTACTGTTGCTCCTCGAGTAGCTTCATATCCTTGAAACCTTATAATTATCCTTCCATGCCTATGTTCTTTGAAGCAGTTTCTTCAGAAACTGCCTTCCTGTTGCATTTCAGACAAAAAAGAGAGCTTTTAATTCTTCCTAAAGTCATTTCTTTATTTGAAAAAAAAATATTTTATTTAAGATTAAAATACAAAATTCAAGGGTTTTTTGCCATCTTAAAAATAATTCCCAGAAGAAAAGGGCTTGGGACACCTGGGTGGCTCAGTCGATTAAATGTCTGACTCTTGGTTTCTGCTCAGGTCATGATCTCAAGGGCCTGGGATGGAGACCAGAGTCTGGCTCTGCACTCAGCACGGAGTCTGCTTGTCCCTCTCCCTCTACTCCTAAGCCCCCTCACTCTCTCTCTCTCAAATAAATATATAAATCTTTTTTTAAAAAAAGGAAAAAAAGGGCTATCTGCCTTCTTTTTGGAGGTTAATTTTTAAATACAAATTAGTGAAAAGCAAAAAAAAAAGATTCTGTTATTAATCTGTTTATGAATGAATTTTATACCACTCAATTAGAAAATGTAAATTATTTTCAAATGTGTTTTCAAAGCCTAAATTCTCCAGTGATATTTCCACAAATGGCACATTTTCCAGTGTTCTTCAGCATTGTGCTTTAATTTATTTTCAATCATGTGCTAAAGAAGTGAAATAAATTTTCTCATTTTGCACCTGGTTTCATGTAATGAATAATACAGCCATCATTATTACAGTGAAATATAGTAATGCAGTCTATAGTTTCTCTAGAAAAATTGTGTCAGTCAACCAAACACAAGGTATGTGAACTGCTTCTTCACTAAATGAATCAGAATTGCAGATGAATTTCAATAATCCCTTAGGAATTAAGTAAACTTTACAGATATTGACAGCATTCTAAATATTACTGATTATTTCTCAGCTGTACAATCCAGGTAGATATCATTTTGATGAAATAATTAAACATGTAGATTTTAGCATTTTAAAAGGAATACTTTTTAATGGAAGAAAGAATTGGTATGTTGTTTTGTTGAAGGGAGAACGAAGAGTAGCAATAAAATTTGTTTTCATTAATGAGCTAAATAGAAACTCAAAAATTCAAATGATATGTAAAATCTGTACTTAATTCAATTTTGATACAGAAATGTAGAGTTAAATGGTAGAATTTATTTAAAATATATGTTGGGGGAGAATAATTTTATACCATACTTAAGTCTAAGAAATATAGGATTGATTTTTAGTAACTCAATCATTGAACAGAAATTACTATTAAATATAGTAAAACAGCTTATTTCTTACTATACTATTTGGTGTAGTACTTATCACATTTTACCCATTTCCAAGCTGGGTTGCCCCCCCCCCCTCTCTCTCACACACACACACACACACACACACACACACACACACATACTAATCTAAGAAGTGGTCTTTATATCTTTTTAATAGATTCTTGCGGTGTGTTCTTTTATTTTTTTTTAATTTTTTTTTGCGGTGTGTTCTTTAGCGGCTATTTTAGCTTAGGTGCTACTGACTTTACAGAAACTTTAGAGTATTTATTTTACACAGTTTGCATGTTTATGATGTGATTTTATTAATTGTACTGGCTTCCCAAAATATGTGCTATTTTTTATCCTAATGTATTTTGCCTTTCCTTAAAGTATTTACAGTGACTAAAACAAAGTATTTCATGTTCTTAAGTTTACTTCATTGCTAATTGATCAATTTCGAGAAGCATTGCAAAATAAAAAACAACATAAAACATTCAGGCACTTAACTTTTTATTTTGTATAACTATTGTTATCATCTAATTTAAATTAGAAGTTTAACAATTAAAAAAATAAAGAACATTCTTAGAAAATGTAAACTATTTCATGGTATTTAAAAATAAAGAGGTTTAAATAAAGCTGAGAATGTAATAAATGTTTTAGTTCTTGTTTCAGTGCATTGATTTTCAATTCAAGAGTTTGTAAGATATTTTGTGATTAACATTTTCATGATGTGTGTTATTTTTCAGTTGTCTGGTTTCAATTTCCACCTGAAATATGATATTGTTCAACAATGTCATTTTAAAGATTAAGTATTCTAGTGTGTGACAAAGCAAACTCAATTTTTAATTATGAACATTGAAATAACGAAAACAAAATAAAATGGAAACTCTATTTGTCAGGGACTAGCTACCTAGTATGTAAATCATTCACAACACACGTCTCCCTTTCCCACTACTCATTTTTTTGCACTCACTTGAGTATTTTATTACATTTAGACATTTCTTAATTTCTCTGTTTAGAGGCTTACTGAAGAGGCCCAGCACAACTATTAAATACCACAAGAAATTCGAGCTAAATTTTATTTATATACCTAGTTGATTCACTTGTCCAAGATACAGAAGGAAAAAAAAAAAAAAAGCCTGATGTGTCAGGTGGCAAGATTATCAAAATTTATTTAGGTCTCTTTAGTGCTTTATTTGAATCTATTTTGTGGCCCTAAACTTAAGTCACATGTAGCTTCCCTGAGAATCTTCCAAAGAAAGAATCGTTTTGTTATTTTTGGTGGTGGTTAATAGCTATGTTTTATGACCAACAAAATAAAAGCAATGCCTTTGTTAGTGATGGAGTAATGATACACAAGCCTTTGTCTGGGATATTTCCTTTTGTGCCTCATACCCCAGGACATGTGTAAGTAGTGCTACCTTCACTCACTCTCAAAAGTGTTCTGTCCTGAGTGATCAATTTTTTGCACCCCTTATTGTACTATTAAGCCAAGTCTCACATTTTCATTTCTAAGATGTCTCTCACAGGAGCTCTTCTGTTCATAACAAAAGGTCTTCAAAGTGACTGCTGTAATGCTAAATTATCCTTGGTGAAATTGTAACCTTTAGAAAGATATGCCCACCACTTAGAATTATAGTGTAAATACCAAGTGGTAGGTGTCTGGCACACAGGGGGCTCAGGGTTAGATTTATACAGATACATCATTAGAACTCCCCCAATCAGGAACAGTGGAGCTTTTCCAACATCATGTCTCTGGAATCTAATCAAGAGACAAGCCAACACCAATAAAAATCTCAACAAAACTCTTAACTCATGAAAGACACTGAGCAAGCAGTTCTCAGGGACGCACAGGCAAGACTGATGAAAGTGTGTCCAGGAGATGTATGATTAGACCTTCTTAACTAATTCAAAGGACAGACTTCTTGGCCCTTTGCTTATCTTCGTATAGGCTCATAGACTTAGAACACAAAGTAACAAGAAAAGATGGGGGGCGCCTGGGTGGCTCAGTCGTTAAGCATCTGCCTTCGGCTCAGGTCATGATCCCAGGGTCCTGGGATCGAGTCCCACATCAGGCTCCCTGCTCAGTGGGAAGCCTGCTTCTCCCTCTCCCACTCCCCCTGCTTGTGTTACTGCTCTCGCTATCTCTCTGTCAAATAAATAAATAAAATCTTTAAAAAAAAAAACAAGAAAAGATGGGAATAAGACATGTTTTCACCAAAGATTAAGTTTTCAAAACTTGATCAAACGACCACCGGATAATTGGAAGCAATCTTACTTCCTAGGGGACAGAATTCAATTAGCATTTGGAATCTTGATGGAAATAATGCAGAATTCAGAACCAGTGTGCGCCTATCCCACCACCGTCATAGAGCGTTCCTTGAGGTGGAGGTTGAATTGAAGATTTTGAGCTATTGACAACAAGAGAGTCTCATTGATTCTGGTTAAAAACGACATATTGCTGAACTCCCCAAAATACCACCAACCTATTAATGAAACAAAAGTAAATTTAATCAAATGGATTCCACTGAATGAGAGAGCACATTGCTGCAGTCCTAGTCAGAGCTTCTTAAGCTTCAGTATACACTGAGAAGTGGGACATTTATAGGTTTTGATAGGACTAGGATCAAATAGTTTAAAGGAGTCCTTTCAGGTTCAAGAGCTGATTGGGAACCGGAAAAAGCTCAAGACATAACTTAGGATGTGTGTGCATCATCTGAAGAGGTTCTTCAAGTGGAACCCAAGAAGTGAACTAGTGTTGGTTGTGTCACTCTGATAGGGTTGATATAACAAAATACCACAGACTGGGTACCTTAAACCACGGAAACTATTTTGTCACAGCTCTGAAGTTTAGAAGCCCTCCATCACAGTGTTGGTGGGGTTCTTCAGAGACCTCTCTCTTGGCTTTGTAAATGGTCCTCTTCCCACTGTGTCTTTACTCTGGGTATGTCTGTGTCCTCATTTCTTCTTATAAAGATGCCAGTCCAATCAGATTAGGGCCCATCTTCATAACCTCATTTATCCTCAATTAATTAATTTATCCTCAACCAGTTCCTCTTTAAGGACCCTATCTCTGAATACGGTCACATTCTGAGATACTAGGGATCAGGACTTCAACACATAAACTATGGGGGGACACAAGTCCGCCTACAACATTGATAAAGAAGCTATGAAGGAAGCAGATGGTTGTTTTAGATAAATTGATGGGCTGGCATTTTCTGAAGTAAATAGTTGTGCTTTACAGTCTTCTATTTTCCTATGAAACATGTTCATGTGACACAGGTGCTCATCTTTCTGATAATTCAGGTAATGTTTTTATGTGGATGAAGTGGCTTTGGTACGACTAGTCCAGGCTTTTGTTTCTGCCGTCACATGGTGTGAATTTGAAGAAGTGATTTAGCCCTCACAAAGCTCTTCTTTGCAGATATTAGCAATATCTATTTCATGGAATTCTTGCGAGATATGGATAAGAAAATTCCTGCAAAGATCTTAGCAGAGGACCCCACGTTAAATGTAAGCTAGGATGCTGCTGCTGACTTTGAGAATGGTACTACTACAGAATTGTACATCTCAGAGTTAAGTTCAAAAAAAGAAAAAATAACACTGGGAGTTTTTAAGATTAGGGCTTCCTCTTTTGGTAAGAGGAGCAGATAGCAAACTGAGGCTTTCGTTCTTGTAATTTGATTTTGTGAAATCTGATATGATTTAAGACTAAACAAGCAATTATTATATAGAGACTTATTTTATTTCTTAAAAGTCAGTCTGACTTTTTTTTATTAAAGATTTTATTTATTTATTTGACAGAGAGAGAGACAGCGAGAGAGGGAACACAAGCAGTGGGGAGTGGGAGAGGGAGAAACAGGCTTCCCGCTGAGCAGGGAGCCCGATGTGGGACTCGATCCCAGGACCCAGGACCTGAGCCGAAGACTAACGCTTAACGACTGAGCCACCCAGGCGCCCCAGTCAGTCTGACTTTTATTAGTCAGAAATAACTAATAGAAAATGAAGGGGGGGGGGGAAATCAGAGAGGGAGACCAACCATGAGAGACTATGGACTCTGAGAAACAAACTGAGGGTTCTAGAGGGGAGGGGGTGGGGGGATGGGTTAGCCTGGTGATGGGTATTAAAGAGGGCACCTACTGCATGGAGCACTGGGTGCTATATGCAAACAATGAATCATGGAACACTACATCAAAAACTAATGATATAATGTATGGTGATTAACATAACAATAAAATAAAAAAAAGAAATAGTTATTTCTATTTAACTATGAGAAAAAGGAAGCTCAGAGATGCAATTTAATCTGTTCAAGCTTATTCAAGTAGGGAATGAAAGAATCAGGAATTGAACCCAGACATGTCTGATTCAAAAGGCCATGTTCTTAGGTAGTATTTTATTAAAACATCTATTTGACAAATACTGGAAGAGAAGATATAATAATAAATTATTTTTATCCCCTGAGCTTATATTTGCTTTTTCATTAAAAGATATCTAGACTTATTTTAACTAGATAAGGAGCCACAAGAGAATCACCCAGATAAAAGCTTGACTGCCTGATTATGCATACACGCACCATGCCATAACACCGGGAATTTGGTCACCATTTCAAAGATGCAATCGGGCATGGCATAGTAGCTGAGGGAATAAAAAATCCTTAACACTATGGAATAAACTCCCATCTTTTCTTAGGAACCTGGGGGAGATGCATCTATAATTGATTACTCAAGTTCCTGCTGTCCTCAGAACTGTGTCATTGAAATCATGACTTATTTGCTGAATCTACTATGTGGATAACAGTTAAATCAGCAAAGTGAGTTTATTTGTCTGTTGCATAATCTCTTTTATAAACATGCTTGTCCAAACAGAAGATATATATTTATCAAAGAAATTAGTCCAAAATTATTGAAAAATATGAATAGTACAAAACCAATATGTACACATATATACACACAGGATAGCATTATGGAATGGATGTGAAGAAGGCTTCACAAAATTTTCAGAGACATCTGTCTGGAGGACACTGGTAAACATCTTTGAGGTGACTTTCTTAAATTGGTTCACTTATTTCCTCAGGTGTTATTATTCTGAATCCATCTCCCTGAAGTACAAATTAACTCCAAAAAAGTGAGTGAGGATTTGTATGCCCAACTGACTAGAGCCGTTTTTGCCAACTTTCCCTGATAAGAATTTCCTGCAGCACCTCCTTATATACCTTCTTTTAGAACAGCACTTCTCACCTTTAATGTGCATATGAATCACCCAAGGATCTTTTCTAAAATTTAGTAGGTTTGGGGTCAGGGCTGAGATTCCATAGTTCTCTCAGGCTCCCAGCTGATGTTGATACTGTTGGTCTAAGAAGCACTTTTGAAGTAGCAACGCATGGGCCTGCACTGTCCAATAATGTAGCCACAGGTCATATGGCTGTTGAGCTCTTGAAATGTAGCTAGTCAGAATAGAGCTGTACTGTAATCTAAAATAGATTTTGAAAGCATAGTATGCAAAAAGAATGTAAAGTATGTCAATAAAAAGGGTTTAAAAATAATGATTACAGGCTGAATAGGCAATATTTTGGCTATGTCGGGTTAAATAAAATATATTATTAACATTAATATCATCTGTGGTTTTTTACTTGTCTGTGTGGCTAATAATTTTTTAAATGAATATCTGCCTTGCTTTAGGTTTCATTTGCATAGCACTGCTCTAAATAGATGGTAAAGACTAGATGCTGATTCAGTGTGACTGAGAGAGGGTGGTGGTACTGTCTCACTTTATTACTGTATTTAGTATTTAGTATATATTACAGTATTTAATGATACTGATGTATCAGTCTTTCCCACAAGATTGTGAATTTCCTAAACACAGTCACTTTTCACTCTTGTATCACAAACAATTAATAGGGCTACTGACAAAGCGATTGCCACTTTGGGGTTAGATATTTAAAACACACCATTTTGAAAGTACAGCCAGGCTGTGATCATTACAGTTAGTGATGCAATGGAGGAAAAATAACATTTCTGGAACACCAGACGTCCTAAATTTAATATCAGGTGAGCTTAAGCTAACTTTGTAAAAACTCATAATGCTTCTTTTATTCTTGTGTTATTATGGGAATGTGTGAAGTCATGTCATAACCCTTGCTCAAATATATGATTATCTTACCTGAAAACCAAGGAATGATAAAATGCAGTTCATAGGAGTTTTGCACAGGGAATCTTGAGATGATAAAATGTCTTGTAATTCTCAGTCATGAATGACTCCACTGAAATGGAAAAGTTTACTTTCAACAAAGTAATACTCTTTAAACACACAGGAACTTCCTTCACTACTGTAATCTATCACAAAATATACTGTATTATCAGGATCTATGTAGTACACAATGGAGCATGCCTTTATGTGTGCACAGGTACATAATACATTTTAGACTGCCCTGAAATAGTATTATTGCTCCTTTATCAGATATTAAGGGGACTCAAAACTTAAGTTACAACCATTAGAAAAATAAGGCACTGTGGTTTTTCCTGTATGTGAGGTTATAGAATGAGTAAGATCAAGGTCCCTAGAGCCAAAATGCCCTATGCAATTTGCCATTTTCTGCTTATCAGTGTATCAGTTTTCCCATTTCTAAAATGAGGCTAATAATAGTACTTATCTCATAGTGTTGTTGTGAAGATAAAGCGAGTTAAAAACTCTATATAGAACCGTTTGGCATATAATAGTCATCATTAGGTACTGAAATGTTCCTAATTACGTTTTGAACTAGTAACTGACATAAAAGGTTAAATGGCCCAAAACAAAATCTACATTGTATTTGAAGTACAAGAAATGTGCATTCTTTAGTTTTGTTACATTTCCACTGATAAAGAAAAAAAAAAAAAACAACTTGACAGCTGATATAGTTCATTGTCTTTAAGCAAATAGCATCACAATGTTTTCAAAATTTATTTGGAAACATTTCTTTTGAATGAAAACAATTTTAATGTTTATCATAGTTCAAGGTAAAACATAGATTATTATTTCCTCTGATAAAATTGAAAACAGTATTTTGTGTGTAAAACTTTATCCGAATTTAGAAATATACTACCTTTGGATTTTTCAAAGTATATTCTTTCTCAGTTTTAGTCTTGATATTGTTCAATATATAGGATTTTCAATGTAATCTTAAAGATATGGGTCATGCATTATTTATGTATCCCGATATGTTAACACTTTGATAATCCATTTTCCACCTGTGTAACATGCTTATTTTGTTTCAATATTTTAGCAGTCCAGTGTGCAATGCATTCTGTTATATTCCATATTTTAAAATTACAAAAATACATTTTGGAAGGAGACACAATGACTAAATGTAATGTGGTATCTTGGGTAGGATCTGGATTAGAAAAGGACATTAGGTAAAAACTAAGGAAATCTTACTAACATATGGACTTTGATTAATAATACTGAATTAATACTGGTTCATTCTTTGTGACAATAATACCATAGTAATGTAACACTTTAATGATAGGTAAAATTTTGGGCATGGTATCTCTATAATACTGCAACTTTTCTATCAGTTTAAAAGTAACCTGAACAAAGTTTATTAACTGTCAAAAAATACATTTCAAACTTCATGAAATTTCTAACACTAAAATTTTTCTCTCTCCATTCTCCAGTGCCCTCACCCTCCACCCTACCCTTTTCTGTCCTTCACTGTCTCTATTATTATTCACTTCATTGTTCTTCTTAAGGAATTAAAATTATAAAATCTTAAAAATAAAATCTGCTTATTTACACTTACTCTCAAATACAGATGATACTTGTAATGTGAAGAAAACAAAATTTTGCAGTCTAACTCTGTACATATCGACAAATATTTCTAAATCTATGTAAATGACAGAATGACTAATGAAGATCTCTCCTGGACTGGAAAAATACCATCTAGTCACCATTCTAATCTACCTTCCTGCCTTTCTAGGAAAGATGTTTGATTAAAAAGAATCATAAATAAAGAATTTTTGTCATGAGTCTTATAAAAGCTACTTCATAAAATTTAAATAATTACTTGGGTGCCTGGGTGGCTCAGTTGGTTAAGTGACTGCCTTCGGCTCAGGTCATGATCCTGGAGTCCCGGGATCGAGTTCCGCATCGGGGTCCCTGCTCAGGGAGGAGTCTGCTTCTCCCTCTGATCCTCCCCACCTCATGCTTTCTCTCTCTCTCAATAAATAAATAAAATCTTAAAAAAAAATTTAAAAATAAATAAAATAAATAATTACTTTATCTAATAAATTCAGTTTCTCAATTTTAACCATTTTATTTTCTTTTACAAATTTGTTGGTTAAACCACACTACTTTGAGGTTTTATAGTCTGTTGATGCATGAGCAAATTTTGATTCAGAATAAGGTCAAACAAATGCATTTTTGCAAAATTAAGAATACCTGTAGTATCTGTCTCCTTATGCCAGCACTCTAGTGTTCTAACCACTTCCAATGTGACTCGAAGAAGGAGTGGGGACAAGGTGTGAATTAGTGTATTTTAAGGAAATTACAGCACACCTGTATTACTATAATGCCTGAGTTCTATAGTGAAATTTATCCATTTAATTTTGTATCTTTTCAAAAACACTCAACCCACATAGAAGATTCTAACACTAACATTTAACAGCAAAATACCATTGCAGTGTGTATCTAATTTTATATATATGTATATATATACACATATATATTAAAGTTATTGAAAATTTTATGTCTGCTAATTTTCATGTTTCATTATGAAGTTACAAGGTCAAATGACATGTATCTTCAAAACTGGTCATGGTTTTAATTTTCGACCATCATACATTATAAAATACTCCCTAATGGAATCAGCAAATGTTAGCCAATTTTCAGACTCTTACAAAATGATGGGCTGCAGATCTAAATCAAGGAGTTTAGCAGTGATTTGTGGAAGTCAAAATTAGATCCTAATGTCTATAGAACGGGTCCGATGAGTGGCGAAAGAGTAAGCTGGGGACAGGAAGGAGCAAACTGGTCCGGACTAGTAGCTATGAGGAAAAGCAATAAGCATACAATGGAAAACACTGTATTTCAAGTTATCTTTGGATGGTTTTAGAGTAATTATATATCCTACTCATGGTTCCATTGACTCTGCCTGATTTTCCCACTGCTTTAGTTTTAAAGCAATCTTGCTCTTTCCTTTCGGAACTTCTGTAGGAGGATGACATCTTGTAGTCACTCCCCTCCCCAGAAAGTCAAAAAGGGCTTCTGTCATTGGAAAGTTCATCCCTAATTTGGCACCAGGGCCATAAAGTATACCTGAGGCAAATCTCTGAAATGAGACCGTGGATATAATTTTTACCACATTTTTAAACAGCACTTTTTTGGTAAATCACGTATATGTTTACTGTGAAACAAAAGTAGTTATTGACTTGTTTCCTTTTATTCTTGAGATGTATACACAAAACAATGCTTTCACACATAATGTACATTAAAGGTCACAGCTGAAAGCATCCCCCCATAAAAGCCTCAGACCTTAAGACCTATTTGGGTTTTCCTGGGCAGGAACATTCCCCACATAGCTTTGTAGCTCCCTGCCAGAAACTAAGTGCTCCTGTGTGGCCTCAGCTAAGAAAGTTCTCCGAAGCCTGTGCTGACCTCTATGGACTCCTTTTGGACTCACATCTTTTTCATGCTGCTTTAGCTCTCTATCCTTTGCTGTAATACATCTTAGCAGTGAGTTTTACCTTCTACCCCCCCCCAATCACAATTGAAATGGAAGCTTTTCAATTCTTTCCAAAAAATTCAGACCAGAAGTATTAATCACTTTGCTACAATTTGAGACAGATATGCTGTAAGTTTAAAAAAAAAAAAAAAGTGAATGAATTATCAAGAATTCATCTCTACTTTTTTCCTCCATAAATTGAACTAAAGTTATCTTCACCTGCCAATTTAAACACGGTATTGATGATGCATAATTATCTTTCACTACAGCATAAAGAAAAACAAATGTTGTAATGTCATTCATGTACGAAGCCTTAACTATGTCCTCATATCTTTGGCATGAGACTCAGGGACACTCCTGGATAGAATTAACAAAACTCAAACCTGGTGTTTTTTTCTTATGCTCTCACACATAGAGAAAAGAACAAAACAGGACATCTCAAGAAAATTCAGGAACATAACTATCTTCCAGAACACACTATGGGCTGCCACAAACCTATTTCTGAGAAATACAAATGTTTTTTGGCTTTTTTAAGACATGATATTAAATGTTGAAATAATTAGTGCATTATCTACTTTGTGTTTGAAGAATTTAGACAATTCAAATAATTTATGATTTTTGCAGTATATCAAAAATGTACAAGTCAAAGAGTAAATACAACAAAGTATAAGACAAAGAGTTTCTTCATAGGGATTTTACGTTTTTGGAAGTGTTGACTGTTGATTCCCCACAAAGACTAAGGGATCATTCTGTTGATCAAAGCAAAGCTTAGTTAATTTAACCTACTGCCATAAAAGAGGATATCATTTTGACATTTTCTCAAAAGAAAGAAATTGGAAAAGCTTCTTATTAGAATTTGGAGTCTGAGCTTCAGTGTTCTGAGGTGTCTTTCAAAGGAACTAGAAACTAGCAGGGATTAGGCAAATTTTATAAAGTCTGTGACACAGTAGTTTATGTCAATAGACACAATGAGGCCAGGGTCCTGAAACCAGACTCACAAGGCAAGTGGTTGCCAGATAAACAAGTCGTTTTCCCAGAGAAGTTTTGTATGAACATTTTCTGAAGTAAAGAGCAGTTACTCCTTGGCTAATCATCCTATCTTTCTGAATAAGAATTTTCTGGAACAAACACTTAAGTCATATTGTTATAGGAAGTGTAAGTTCTCAGTAGAGACATATAATTCAAATAGTAAAGATCATCTCTTAGAGTAGAAATTACCGGGAGACTTCAACTCAGATTCAGTCATCCACAGATACTGACCATCTAATACATGGCACAGGCTGAGTTAGGTGTTGTCTTCTGTGTGTTGACATTAGAGAGATAATCCCTTACTTCACACACCTTATAGTCTGATAGATGGTGCGGGCAGATAAAAAGGCAATTTGGTGTAGGGTGACAAGTATTTGACAGCATTATATGCAGGGATACAATGGTAGCTCATTGGAAGAACACATAACTCAAATTTAGAAGGTTCTCAGAAGGCTTCTTGGGGAAAGTAATGGCTTGGATAAAATTTTGCAATGGAAGCTAAGGGACTTGATGTAAGGAATGAAAATGTAAGAACTATGAGGACAGAATTTTGGAGAAGAGCAACTTGTGAAATAATAGACTTAACTGTAGTTCGAACATTAATTGTTTTAAAACATAAGGAAAGGGCACCTGGGTGGCTCAGTTGGTTAAGCGACTGCCTTCAGCTCAGGTCATGATCCTGGAGTCCCGGGATCGAGTCCCGCATCGGGCTCCCTGCTCGGCAGGGAGTCTGCTTCTCCCTCTCCCACTCCCCGTTTGTGTTCCCTCTCTCGCTGTGTCTTTCTCTGTCAAATAAATAAATAAAATCTTTAAAAAAAATAAAAATAAAAATAAAATAAAACATAAGGAAAGCTAAAGCTCCTTATCCAGAAAATTTATATAATTTATACATGTTAAATTAGAAATTTATGGGGTGCCTGGCTGGCTCAGTCAGTGGAGCATGCGACTCCTGATCTTAGGGAGGTGAGTTCGAACCCCGTATTAGATATAGAGATAGCTTAAAAATAAAATCTTTGGAAAAAAAGATTAGAAATTTATTTCTGTTAATCCCATGTTATAAGGTAATATTTATAATATATATCATTATATGTTATTTTTTCCATTCTACTAAGATCAAATTTATGAACTATGGCTATCAAAATAGTACACATAAAAATTTTAATTCTGCTTAGATTTAATTTTGAAGTGAAGGCTACTGTTGTTTAGTTTTAATTTGAAGTTGGCATTTCTGAAAGGTCATTGATGTGGCAATGTGTATATCATCTTTTGAACCAATCAATTCATCTTTTATAATTTGATAACACTAAGAATATATAAAATTCAAGAGATTCCCCTACAATCCAGTGGACCAGATTTAAATTCAGGAGTATCAAAATTCTGTAAGACAGTTTGAGTTAAATGCAAGTTGCATCTCTTTCTTTGTCCTCAATTCATTCAGACTGTGCTTAGGATGGGCTGCAATTTTTTATGCCTTTGTGCCAACATGGAAACTATTAAGAATATGCTGCTGAATTGTTGATTTTTTCCAAGAATTCTCAGAAGAGTTTCTTATTTTTTCTTAGTGATTATAGACCTAATTTTGTGAAAAAGAGACAGTTTTATTATTCATAAACCAATTATGCAGGGATACTTCCTTTAGCCATAGAAAATTCACATTCATACATATCCATTTTTTCCTTGCAGTTTGGTACCTAGTGACAAACTCTAATTTTTAGAAAATATTCCATGTCAGTAAGTCCAAGGCCTTTTATTAAACAAGAGGTTACCTTATCCTAAAGTCCAAAATACTGACACCCCTCTCCGGGCTGCCAAGAAATAAACTTCCTTTTTGTCCAACTATACTAAATTTGAGTTTTAATTTTTCTCTTGCTCAAAGACACAACTCAAGAATTCACAATTTAATAATTTAATAACTTAATAATTTCACCTCAAATTCAAAAACTGAAAGATTTCTCTCTCTATAATCACATCTCTGTTGTATAGAACATGAATTCTAATTCATTATTTTATTTTATTTATTTATTTTTTAAAGATTTTATTTATTTATTTGAGACAGAGAGAATGAGAGACAGAGAGCATGAGAGGGAGGTGGGTCAGAGGGAGAAGCAGACTCCCTGCCGAGCAGGGAGCCCGATGTGGGACTCGATCCCGGGACTCCAGGATCATGACCTGAGCCGAAGGCAGTCGCTTAACCAACTGAGCCACCCAGGCGCCCCATAATTCATTATTTTAAAAACCTTTTAAAAAATACTAGTTTTCTGTTATAGATGATAATTTTCATAAAAGAAGATGAGATTCTCTGAGGATCATTGATGATTTCTTAGATGTGGGATGAATGAATTGTGTTTGGAGTTTCTACCTTCACCCAAAGAGAAAAACCATCATCAAGAGAACTCTGTGCGGAGAATACCAAGATTTTCTTTATTATTTTTAACTCAATCTTTTTTTCTTCTTCTTTTTTTTTTCTTGGCAGAGAAATGTGCCACCATATCAAGAGACATCTATGGCCTTTCAAGTGTTTAAAAAGAACTCAAAATTTGAAATGTTTCTGTGATGCTGTCAGCACGCTCACAGTGGATGACAAGCAACTGGCTGCGCTGAGAAATACCTATAAACTTCCAGCCAAACACATGCCAGAAATGGCAGCAGTGATAATTGCTAATTCTTAAGCACCTGTTTCAAAATATGAGTAGAAACATTAAAGTTTCTGGAACAGGACCCATCATCTGATTGGGGAAATGGTTCTGATATTATTCTTTTTCCTCCCTTTTTATACCAAAACAACCAAGGCATATAATTTAATCACACCCCTTCATATTGGAGTTACTTACTCTGTTTTCACTAATATTAAGTAATTGTCAATCTGCTTTATGAAGAAGAATTTAGTTGGGATTGAAATGAAACTTCTTTTCGTAGTAAATGTATGTATTGCATAATATAAAGCGTAGATAGAACATGAGGTCAAAGATAGAGGAAATAAACCATCAGACCATGGTTGTAAAAAAAAAAAATTTGAATTAAATTAAAAGAAGCATTGACTGCAAGGACTACACTGAGGGATACCTGGGTGGCTCTGATGGTTAAACGTCTGCCTTTGGCTCAGGTCATGATCTCCAGGTCCTGGGATCGAGCCCCACATTGGGCTTCTGGCTCAGCGGGGAGTTGGTTTCTCCCTCTCCCTCTGCCTCTCCCCTACTCATGCTCTCTCTGTCTGTATCTGTCTCAAATGAATAAATAAAATCTTTAAAAAAAAAAACCAAAAGACTCCACTGAGCTTATCTACATGGTGGGCATTTGAAATCTTTTTTTTTTTTTCTTTCAAATTTTTATTTAAATTCCAAATAGTTAACATACTGTGTAATATTAGTTTCAGTTGAGATCCTCTTATAATCAATATTTATAATCTGAAGATGGTATAGTAAAAATCCTGTGTATTGAGGAGTGGATGGGAGGTGAAAAACAGAAGCCATGGAACAGAGAAAATTTTCAAGAAATGAGGAGGGAGAGAAAAGGAGCTTTATTTGGTGGAAAGAGGGTGACAGAAAATGTAAACTTTTAAGATGAGAGAGAGTCCAGCAAGTTTACAATAAGGAAGAAGCCAGTGAAGAGGGAGATAACTAGAAAGGTTAATTGTTGGAGATTTAAGATCCCGTGATGAGGTTATAAATTTGTGGAGTGGTGATGGTTTGAAATAGCTAATAGAGCTTGAGAGGAAAAACTAACCACACAAATATACAAAGATGGCCATAAAGTGTTGAAGATTCCATTGAAAGAAAAAAACATGTATCTATCATGGCACCGACTTCTGAGGCTATTTGTTTCTCTAATGATTTTTCTTTCATCATATCCAACAATGTAGATATTGGTAGAGAATATACAGCTATTCACCAATTAGTATATTTGGATTCTAAGAAAATACAATGCACAGTATGGAGTAGTAAAAAACAAAAGGCCCTTGTCTTCATAGAATTATAATTCGGTTGAGCATAATTAGCTAAAATTTGTTTTAAAAACATGCAGTTCAAAACAGCAATGAATAACTGATCTCCATATTCCATAACTAGATAAAAGGCAATTCTGTGATTTAGTTTAGTTTTTGGACAACCTCCCTCTCTCCCCACTAATTTTTCATAGATAATTGCCCACCCCCAAAAATGTGTTGCACAAATGTACCCTCAAGTATTTCAAAAGAAAACAATGCGTTTTTCATGTACATGCAAGAGTATTTATTGAAAACACTATTTTGCCAAGAGGTTTGTCTATCTTGCTTTAATTGTGAGTCAGTGCTTCCTTTCTAAAATCTAGATATAACCAGGGAAATTTTTTTTTTTTTCTTTCTTAACAGAGAGCGGGCATGTGCGTGCTGGTGGGGAGGAAGGGCTGAGGGAGAGGGAGAGAGAATCTTAAGCAGACTCCACGCCCAGCTCCCAAGCTCAAAGCTAACTGGGAAAAATTTTGGTAGCAAAGGGCTCTGAGGTGTAGTTCTAGGTTATTACCATAAAATGGTGGTAGTATTAAGTGCAGACCATTTAACCTCTCAAAATAATTCAACCTGATTTAACCAAACTTTTTGAAACAACTCACAAAATAATTAAAATAGAGTCTACATGACTGTTATAGTTACCTAGCACCCTAAGAGTGTTTTTTTTTTTTTTTTACAATATAATTAACAAAGTATTATATTAGTTTCAGGTGTACAGTATAATGATCCAATGATTCTATACATTACTCATGCTCATCAAGATCACCTTAAAGTATTAAAGGAGCAATTAAAATCCGGATACTCTCATGCCTCTATTTCTTACTGTTCTTGGTAACCATCATGGGTTGATTTATTTGACAGTGCAAGCCTGAACTCGGTCATCCCTAGTTGCTTATGCTCTTGCCAATTTGAGATTTGACTAAAGCCAGTCAAGTGTCAATGTCTCTCTGCTCTGTCAATGCCCCACGTAAACAGTTGTGTTTTTTTGCTTTTTGTTTTTTTGTTTTGTTTTGTTTTTTTTCTAAATAATGATCAGACCTTCTCTGTGTGACAGGAAGAACCTGTCTTTTCTAGACCTCCAGTCAGATAATAGACAATGAAATAGGTTTAACACCCTGTTGTTTTTGTAAGAACAGTCCAGTAATATCAGATTAAATTGACAATTGGATTAAATTCTCTTCATAAAAGGAGCATTTTTTTAAAGTTATGTACCTTTAGTTCTTATAAAAACTTGTGTAATGTTATTATAATGTTATTATTAATTATATTAATAAAATATGTTTTAAATGTTAAAATTCAATGCAAGTATTCTTATATATATTATACATATGTAAGTAAAAACAAATATATTTTGAAAGTTACTATGTTATTATGTAATAGCAATAATAGTGAGCGTTTATTATATGTTTCACAATATAGCAGGTTTGTTTAAGTATTTAATTAAATGTATCTTATCATTTAATTCTCACAGTAATAGCAATAATAGTGAGCGTTTATTATATGTTTCACAATATAGCAGGTTTGTTTAAGTATTTAATTAAATGTATCTTATCATTTAATTCTCACAGTAAATGGATGGGGTCAGTTTTTGAAGTCCCATTTTACAGATGACAAAGTGGAGGGTGACCATGATTTTTGAAGATTATACAGCCAGTAAAGACCTTTGCTATGTTTCAAACCCAGGTTAATCTACTTACGCTTTTCTTGAGGCTGCTATCCTAAGAAAATAGAGCCTCCTCATTCTTCATGCCTTTTTCTTTCTTAGTGGAGATGGCAAAACTATATATTATTGCAATCCTCATTGATTCCACGTTATTGTCGCACAGCTGAAGATCTCCTTATTATAATCTATCACTTAGCACACACAGTGTGTTCAATGTGAAACCAGTTGCTCAGTGGGCCGCTCACTCCAAAATCTTCTCACTTTGAAAACTAATTTTAAATATAACTCATGTTCCTATATTTCAATGGACTAATATAGCTGGAGAGCACGATTTGACATGTTTAAAAGCCGTTTTGTTTGCTTTTAGTTTAAGTTTCAATTCCCAAAGGACAGATGTTGCAAAATCTCTGGGTACCATTTCTTAACATTGAAAAATACAAAACTGTTGGTGCTATGATTTCTGTTAATCCTATAGATTAATATTTTTAAGAGGGTACAGTTTTGTTAAAATGTGTTTTTTTTAAAGATTCTTTTTTTTTTTTTTTTTTTTTTTTTTTTTTTTAGAGCAAGAGCATGCACAAGCTGGGGGAACGGCAGAGGGAGACAGAGAGAATCTCAAGCAGACTCCCCAAAGAGTAGGGAAACCCATGTGGGGTTTGATCTCAGGACCCTGAGATCATGACCTGAGCCTAAACCTAGAGTCCGGACACTTAACTGACTGAGCCATGCAGGTGCCCCACTGAGTTTCAGTTTTCATAGTTTGATTCAGTTTTCATAGTTTGATTTGTATATATTGCAAATGTTATAACTGTACCTTTTTGTCCCCTTTACCCATTTCACCCCACCCCCCAAAAATGTTACTATATTGACTTCAAAAGTGTCTTATAATTGTCATTTATAAATATAAATTTAGTTAAACCAGTTTAAATGCCTATTCAGTTTTAATTTTTGTTACTCTAAGCAGATCTAAATTGTGTAATTAGAGAGATTTTCAAGGTTAATATGTTGATTATAAACGTGATGTAATGAATAGAATGTGTTTTTATATGATTCTTGAGATAAAATTTCTTTGTGGACTTCTAATTAGGAAACGACTAATTGTTCAGATACATAAGAATACCAGAATTAAGCAATACAAATTGTTTCTAGGGAAGAGGCTTCTAGGGACTTAGATTCTTGGACATTCTAGTACATCCAAAGAAATAAGAAAATGCATGTAGCTAAGGTTAGCATATTATGCATTGTTATAAAGTTATATGAAGCTCCATTCAGCAGTACCTGTGCTAACTAGATAAACTCTTGATAAGCCCTTCATTTCTGATTCTAGGAACACAATAGTGTTTAAATTGGGCATTTTGCAGATACAAATGTTCTTCTGGATGAAGCATATTTATTTATTTTTTTTAGATTTTATTTTTTATTTATTTATTTGAGACAGAGAGAATGAGAGACAGAGAGCATGAGAGGGAGGAGGGCCAGAGGGAGAAGCAGACTCCCTGCCGAGCAGGGAGCCTGATGTGGGACTCGATCCCGGGACTCCAGGACCATGACCTGAGCCGAAGGCAGTCGCCTAGCCAACTGAGCCACCCAGGCGCCCCAGCATATTTTTTTTTTTTTAATGATGCCTCACGGGTGAACAGCATGGCTTCATTTATTGTCGTGATTTTTTCTTTTTTACAAAAAACACATGCTCCAATACCTAGCCAATAGATTGCTAGGCTAGCTAGATTGATTGGTAGACAGATTAGATAGATATTGATGATATGGATATAAGTATCTCTCTCTGGCTCTAGGCCAGTGGGAAGCCCGACGCAGGGCTTGATCCCAGGACCCTGAGATCACGACCTGAGCCAAAACCAAGAGTTGGACGCTTAACCGACTGTACCACCCAGGGGCCCCAACCATTGGCTATTTCTAACTCAAATTTTTCTTTCATCCTGTATTCATTTCATACTTACGTTATAATAAGTTAACACAAACATAGTGGCTAAACACAGCACAAATTTATTGCCTGAAAGTTTGGAGTTCAGGAGTCCGAAATGGGTCTTGCTGGGCTTTTTAAAATCAAGGTGTCGGCAGGGCTGAGTTCCTTTCTGGGGGAAAGAATCTGTTCACTTGCCTTTTTCTGCTTCTAGAGACTGCCTGCATTCCTTGGCCTCTGGCCCTCCTTCTCCATATTTAAAGCCAACAAATGATTGGTCAAATTCCCACACCAGCATCTTTCAGTTTCTCTTTCTTATGCTTCCCTCTTTCACTTTTTGAGGAAACTTTTCATTACATTGGGCCCAACCCAGGTAATCCAGAGCAATCACTCTATTTTAAAGAGAACTGATTGACAATCCTAATTCCATCTGCAATCTTAATTTCTCCTTTGCCATGTAATATAACATACTGACAAATTCCAAGGATTGGGGCGCGGACATCTTTTTTTTATTCTTTTGAGGCAAGGGATGTGCTAACCAGTAGGTGACAGTCTACCAGGAGGTGACAGTCTTGGAGACTTTTTGTGTTTCACATATTTTGTGATTCATTCTCATCTCTCCTACCTACTATCCTATACACATTTTTTAAAAGATTTATCCATTTATTTGAGAGAGAGAGAGAGCATGAGTATGGGGAGGGGTAAAGGGAGAAGGAGAGAGAGAATCTTAAGCAGACTCCACACTCAGCTCAGAGCCCAATGAAGGGCTTGAACTCACAAACCTGAGATCGTTACCCTGAGCCGAAACCAAGAGTTCAACACTTACCTGAGCCACCCAGGCACCCTTCTCTTACATATTTTATATTCAGTTTCCACATCACCTAATTTCATTTCCTCAATCAGAAATTAAGAGACATGTTTCCAGTAGTCTTGTACCATTAATTAGCTCTGTGTCTTATAAATGTGACTTAAGTTTATTGGCTTTCTTATAAGTAAATGAACACTGGACTAGGGTCATTTATAGGACCCCTCCCATTTTTTAAATTCTGGTATACATATATGTGCAACATATATTATAATATAAACAATATGATTACAATTGGTTTTGATTATCAACTCTCAAATAATGCATAATAATAATCACCTTTAAAAGTATTATGCATATAATTAAAATTTGATTTGAATAAAATGTCTTTTCTTCAGTTATATAAGAAATTTAAGTCCCTTCCAGGAGTGTTTCTCTTAAGCCAAAGTGATGAGGTAAGATGATATTATTTTTACTGTGTTAAAATTAATCCTTGAGTCTTCTGCTCATAGAGAGGAAAGATTTAGATTCATTTTCCAAACTTTTTCTAGGACATTCTTTATTAAAATACCACTATTATATTTGGCAATATTAACTAATATAAGAGACTAGATTAAAACATACAGTATTTCTCTGTAGGTTATGTTTAAAGTGATAATTTGGCTACTACAATAAAAAATATTCAACTATTTCAAAATGTTGTGACTGCCTGGGAGGCAATAATACAATAGAAATTTAAATTCCATTTAGCAAATTTTTGACACTCCGCATTTTTACAATACAAGAATCCCCTGTGAAATAATCTCTAAACTAGATTCTGCATTAAAACTTTTCATGGATTTTATGAATACCTACAGCTAATTAACATGCATGTGTAAAATAATTATTTTGCTTTATTTAATGTGAATTTATTTCTAGTTATAATGCACGTTTGCCATGTGTAAATATTTTTTAATGAAAACCTCCCAAGCTGCCACATAAATATTACATGCTGGCCAAGTATCCCAGAAAAACAAAGGAATCATGGAATATGTGATTGGAATCAAAATTGTAATAATCCGTTCATCTCTCATTGTTAGACATCTGTGTGACTCTTCTGTGTACTGTTGGTTATGGATTAACAAAAACAGAATTGATTTTTTTTGAAGTAACAAATAGACATCTTGGAATGCAGACATAATGGTGTCCCAGAGATTGTTCATCACTTTATATTAAAAGTAATACACAAAGTCCATGAAGACCCAAACACTAAAGTGGATGGCATCTTTTAAGTCATAAAAATGAAAGCACTGACATGAGGAAAAAAATCAGGCAGCAGTAATATATATCCAAGGACAGGGAACACACAGATAAACAGAGAGAAAACCTAGTAAAAAGTGAACAGCAAAATTTTAGTTCTCAGAAAATAGAGATGCAATGTAAAATGTATGTGAACTGTAATTATGATCTAACCAAAATAGAAATACTCCCAAAATATAAAAATGAGAGGCATTTATGTCATAGTTTGTCACATCAAATCAGCAGCTCAAAAAAAGCATAAGGATATTTAAAACTTTTTTTTTTCGCAATTCCTTGGTTATAAATATAATTTAGTACATTTAAAACAAGTATTTTAAAATCAGTGGAGCAATTACACATACACACACACACACACAAATGAGTCATATTAAAATGATTTGTAAAGAAATAATACCACACCCATTAGTGGAAGAAATGTGTTGCTATTTTAAAGTCCTCAGGCAGAAGTGTTGCTATTTTAGGCTTCCCCAAAAGGCAAAAGTGAGGTCATAGCACAGAAAGAATGAAAGGACAAACTGTATGATACCTGCATTTTCATAGTTATGTGGTGGCAAGGTAGATGGCCTGCAGCTAAAGCAGGGGAACTAATCAAACATGTACATCTGATTAATTTTGATGTGTTAGAGGGCATTTGACCTCCTGAAGAGAGAAGTCATAAATTCCATAATGAGACCTCAAATGGAACACATATAGCCACAGCCCTGAGAATAGTTTGCTCTGAAAATACTTTTCTCATAGAAAAGGACTGTTTCTCTTACCTTTTGGCATTTGTTTCAAATCATAGATTTGATAGACCCCACTCCATAAAAGATTTCTCTCAAGTAATTTAAAGAAATAGAAGGAAAATTTTTCACCAAAAAATGGAATATCGATTGAAAGACTAATATATTACTTGCCCACTATAATTTACAGCAATAAGATTGTTAATATGTCATTCCTTCATGTCTAGGACAGTAATAGCTCTTGATGAATTGTCTGCCTAGGAATTCTTGGTCACATAGTCATATTCTCTAACTTTTCTCTTTCTTAATTTTAGTTACTGAGAACAAAAAAAAAATTAAATCGGTTATTATGAGACTTGTTAATGTATATAAAAATAAGCATTCAATTGATAAAATTCCAGGATAGTTTTCATACATTATTAAGCAAATCTGAGATGTTTTAAATGAGTGTTGTATTTACTACAGAAATTTACTTAATAAATGGAATAAATGATGACCTCAACTGAAGAGAGTTGATTTTCCATTTTCCTGATGAAATAATTTTTAAAAGTTTTGAGATACATTATTTATTTAAACTTTTAGAGAAACAGATTAATAGGACAAATGTCTATGATAATTTTTTATTTAGATAGTCTTATCTATATGAATTCTATGTATAAACCTATATATATAAATTTAGCAATATTATTTTTATCTATTCTTAAATTTCATATAAATATTTTACTCAAACTCTTTACATGAATCTTTGTTACTACCTTCTATTTTTACAGCTATTTTATATCATGAAAAAGTTTTCCAAAGTTTATAATCTTACTGTCATCTAAATTTCTTAAGAAAATACATATTTCTGGAAATGTTATCCATAATGTTATTTGCAGGTCATCAATTTTTATTTTTATTTATTTAATTTATTTTTTAGAGAGTTGGGGGAGGGGTAAAGGGAGAGGGAGAGAGAGAAAGAATCCCAAGCAGAATCTACAGCTAACACGGAGCCCAATGTAGGGCTCGATCTCATAACCCTGAGATCACGACCAGAGTTGAAATCAAGAGTCAAACCCTTAACTGACTGAGCCACCAAGGCACCCCAAGATGTAACATTTACAAATTTTATCTTGAGGTACATATTCATGATTGCTAAACCGTGCAATTGCAATCGCAAGGTGTTACCCTCACATAAAAATTTAATTTTGGCTAAATGTTTTTTCTTTTTTTTTTCTGTTTTATAATGGTTCACTGGCTTATATCTAAAGTCCTAATTTTTTTAAAATTTTTAGCCAATACAGCTTGTTGAAAATAAGACACTGAGAAAGCCTCATGTAAAATGAGAAACTTAATAAAATTAGAGTACAAGATGTCCTTTGTTATAGGGGTTACCTATCTTTTATGAGGATAAATGGTCCATGGAAGAAGCAGTATAATGTCAGAGATAGGAGAGAAGGGGTGTTATTTTTTGTTATATTTTTAAGGTGATCAAATTCATTTCTGTCAGACAAAAAATACATCAAACTCTATATTTTAATTTTGTTTAATTTTCAAGCTTTTACAATAAATATTTTATTAAATATGTCCATATATTAGATTCAATAAGATACTTTTCCTAAGAATCTATAATTTGAATCTGGGTCCTCTGGGGGAAAAATCATCCAGGATAAGTTTTTTTCATGATGAATGTTTGAATCAATATCTGTAGGATGAAAAATATAAAATGTCACAAAGATAAATTTTAACAGTCTTAGGGCGCCTGGGTGGCTCAAATGGTTAAGCGTCTGCCTTCAGCTCAGGTCATGATCCCAAGATCCTGGGATCGAGTCCCGCATCGGGCTCTCTTCTCCTTGGGAGCCTGCTTCTCCCTCTGCCTCTCTGTCTCTCATGAATAAATAAATAAAATCTTTAAAAAAAAAAAATTAACAGTCTTAAATGGTTGGAGAGATATCCCATGTTCACAGATCAGAAGACTCCAATAATATCAAGACTTCCAAGTCTTCTCATATTGAACTATAGATTCAACACAACCCTATCTATAATCACCTGGTTGATCTATAGAAATTGACAAGATAACTAACATTTACATGGAAATGCAAAGTTACTAGAATAGTCAAAAGAAATCTGAAAAAGAGCAACAATTCTACCAGGTTTCATGCTTACTCTAAAAGCTTTAACAATCAAAACAGTGCAATTTTGGCAAAAGATGAATATATAGATAAATGAAACAGAATATAAACTCCAGAAATGGATGAACACATATATATATTCAATTGATTTTCAACACATGTGTCAAGGCACTTCAATAGAGACATAAAAGTGTTCACAAAGATGGTACTGAGACAATTGGATAGCCATTTAAAAAAAGGACTTCAACCTCTCCTACATCATCTACAAGTGTTAAACTGAAAATAGATATTTGACAAAACATAAAAGTTAAAAATATAAAATTTTTGAGGAAGACACAAAACAGGAGAAAAAACCTTTCAATACTTGAGATAAGACAAGATCTCTTAAACTGAACATAAAATCTAGAAGAATAAAATAAAAAAGAAATAAGAAAGGTTAATACATTTTAATGCCAAATATTAGCTTTGGGATAATTTAAAAAATTTAATACCTAATATTGGCTTTGGGAGGCACCTAGAATTCTCATTCTTTGCTCATGAGTATGCAAAAATAATACAGCCACATTATGAAATACTTGGAGAGTTGCTCATAAAGCTAATCCTACACTTATATTACATTATAGCAATTCTACTTCTAGATATTTATCCAAGAGAAATTAAAACATATATCTCTTTTGTTCACTTATTTGAAAAATATGATAGTACATACATGATACCTTAATAAATTTGACCTTAAAAATCAAGAGAAACAATGGGAAATAAAAACATTCTTGAGAATAAATTTTAAAATAGAATGTAAGGTATGAATGTTAAAATAGCAATGCTACATACGTTCAATGAAATAAAATTCTAGATAGAGATTTTTACAGAAACTTCCAGTTATGAGAAGTGATAACAGAGAGATTTAGTACTATTAGAAAAGAGTAAATAAGCATGATAAAAGAACATGATGTACAATACAGAAACATGTGCAAATGGAGTAGAAGCTATATTTAAGAGGTAATTTTGGAGAATTTTCCATTACCAATTAAAGAAATCAAGCCATAGATTTATAAAATCCTATAAATCCCAAAGCTATTTATCTATTTATTCTCTATCTTATTATAGTACGATTTTGTAAAGGCACGTGAAAAATAAAATCTTAAAATCAGTCAGAGAAAACAATCCATTTAGCTGGCAGCTGATCCCTCAACAGACACACTGGAATAGAAGACAATAGGATACTATCTTTAAAACACTGAGAGAAAGTAATTACTGATACAGGATTCCATATTCTGTGTAAATATTCCTTAAGAATGAATGAGAAATGAGGAGATTTTCTGAAAAGAAAATGGAAATAGTTTTTCAGCATCAGACTTGCTGGTGTATTTCAATAGGAAAGAAAAGCACTTCCAATAGAAATTCATCAACTTACAATTTTTATAAATCACAGGAATATATAGAGTCTAAGGCATTCACTAAAAGGCTAGTTTTGAAAAGTGTAAATTATGTCCCAACTTCTGGCTATAAAATAAATAAGTCACAAAGATGGAAAAGTACAGCATAGAGAGTATAGTCAATCATATTTTAATAACATTGTAGGGTGACAGATGATCACTACACTTTTCAGGTCAGGTCTATAATGCACAGAATTGTTGAATAATTATGTTGTACATTTGAAACTAACATGACATTGTCAACTATATTTAATTTTAAAAAAGTATAAATTATGAAGCTGATAAAAAAGTATAAATGATCAAGCTAATAGTAACACAAAATAGTAAAATATAATCTAAAAGAAAGGCAAAACGTTAGAACATAAAATCATTTTAGTTAAAGGAAACAATTAGGAAGCATATGGTGACAAGTTCTTTTCAAAGCAAATTAAATCATTAATTTCCCTAAATAAAATAGGCTAACTGTGCCAAACAAAAGGAAAAAAAAAAGTTTTCGGGTTGGGAATAAAACATGAACCTACCAATATTTTCCTTATAGACGAAACTTAGTAGAGTACAAGTTTGAAAGTAAAAGTATGGAAAGAGACATATCATGCTAACATTAATTAAGCACAATTGGTGTAGCCAGATGAAAAGATATTGAAGTTACTATTAGGAAAATCATGTTACATTGCAATAAGAAATAACTTTAAATCCAGTGGTTTGCCAAAAGTTTATTTCTTGTGCTTGCTACCTGAACCTCACAGGTCCATGGCAAAAGAGAGCCCTGGTACATCTTATGTTGTTAATTTAAAGACTCGGCTCAGAAATGATCTGATTACAGCTCATTGGCCAGAGTTATTCCAACTGCATTACATGGAAACTATGAAGTGGGTATCCCAAATAGCTGAGTCGCTAATAACTAACGCATAAAGATAAAAAATGCATATTGTATAATTTCCATCAATCTCTTCATAAAGAGTTCAAAAAGAAGCAAAATAAAATATATAGTTAGAAAATCAGTATAATGGGTACTGTGTGTAGAGGAAAGGGTTACAGGGTGTTCACATTGTGGTAAGTTACTGAGTTACAATTTTATTTTTGGTCATTTTATATCCTATTATATTTCAATAAAACTATTACAAAAGTAAAGAAAAAAGAAAATCACTAATGAATCAGACTCACTGGGAAGATAGAATGAAAAAAGTAGTTTTAGCAAAAGTAAAAAGATGTAGTTTTGAAAAGGAGAGATTTTCTTCTTAACCGTTTAATAAAATTTTCTTTGGAATTTTAAGTTATCTACTTTTACAGGAATCATTTTAGTTCCATGTAAAGGAATGCAACCCCAGCTAGCTGACTCCCAATGTGAATGTTTTGGTTTACTACCTGAAATCTAGAGATTGTTCTGCATTTGGGGTCTGCTAGATGTCAGGCACTCCAACTCTGCTATTAGCAATTTATTGTTCATTTCTATCTTTCAATACTCATTATTTATGTGTTTCTTAAAATCCGCAGCCTCTCCTCTACGGTAAGAAAGATGAATTTTGGAAGATTCAGAGATTCATGGTTCTTTTTTTTTTTTTTTAAGATTTTATTTATTTGACAGAGAGAGACACAGCGAGAGAGGGAACACAAGCAGGGGGAGTGGGAGAGGGAGTGGGAGAAGCAGGCTTCCCGCGGAGCAGGGAGCCTGATGTGGGGCTTGATCCCAGGACCCTGGGATCGTGACCTGAGCCGAAGGCAGACGCTTAACGACTGAGCCACCCAGGCACCCCAGATTCATGGTTCTTATACTAGCTAATTTCGAAGGAGAAAAATCAATCTATCCAAAGAGCCTATAAGGATTACCTTTAAAAGGATATTCTAATTGACTTGCTTGGGCTACATTGTCACCCATATGACTAATGTACCTGAACCACATAGCTTGGAGGAAGATGTGGCTCCATAATTGGAAGGGACATAAGTAGACAAATATATCCAATTACAATTCCCATATAGAGACCATTTTAACCTGATTTCTATTTGATCAACCAAGCTTCTTAAAAGATATCATGGTTCTTGCTGTAAATATACCCCTATCTCTCACTCTCCTCATTCCAGGTAACCTGGCTTGTGCTCTCATCATGTCCTCATAGACACTGCCTGCCAAAGCAATAGGTAGCTCCAGGTACATGAATTCAGAGACATTTTATTGTTTATTTGTTTGAGTCTTCTACATTTCTCTTGTTTTTGAAAGAAAAAAAATATCTTTTGATTTCTTTGAGGGTATTTGTTCCTATTTATCCTCATGCATTTATAGCCATCTCTCTGTTCTTAAACATCCTGCCTTTGGTTAAAAGCAGATGTTCACAATCCTCAGGAATCTGTTATACTTGCTATCTCTGAAATTTAATCAGGCTGACCCTTCTGTCTGGAATTACTTACCACTTGGTATTAATCAGTATAACTCAAGTTTGCATTAAAATCTAGATCAGGTGTGTTCCTGTGAATCAGTTAGCAAAAAGCTTCTGGTGCATCTTAGTGTACCCCCAACATACCATACATATGTCACTTTACTGCAATTACCTTTTTGTCTTTCTCCTAGTTGCACATAAATTACTTTAGGCTGGGGTCTTTAAATGTTTGTGCCAAGACCCTGGAGAACAGTAGGTACTCAATAGCCAAATCAAAAAGGAAAGGTGGGAATTTTTTTTTTAAGATTTATTTATTTATTTATTTGACCGAGAGAGAGTGACACAGCGAGAGAGGGAACACAAGCAGGTGGAGTGGGAGAGGGAGAAGCAGGCTTCTCTTGGAACAGGGAGCACGATGTGGAGCTCGATCCCAGGACTGTGGGACCATGACCTGAGCCGAAGGCAGACGCTTAATGACTGAGCCACCCAGGCACCCTGGAAAGGTGGAGAGTGTGTTTCTGCTTGACAGGCCCAATTTCATCTGTGAAACAGGAAGTTCAGCCATCGGTTGATAGAAAGGTCTATAGAGCTAGGATAGAATGGACAAGACTTAGGACTTTTGGAGAGTTGATAAGGAACAAAATCAATTTCAAAGAGTTGCAGTTGGGTCCTCTAAAGTTTCTCATTCCTGGGTCCTAATCAATCACACAATGTTATGCCCTCCTTCACTGACAGTCCACACTCCAAATGGAGAGGACAAGATAGAGAGTGTTGAGTGGAGGGGCTGATACAGGATAAAGAACAACATAGTGAGGATGTTTCCAAGAGAGTCATTCCAATTTAACAATGTAGAGTTGGCTTCCTTAGAAAAACTGAAGAGGGTAGAGACTGAAGGGAAGGTAAAGACTGGACATATTAATGAAGTCAAACCTTGTTTAATAGATGTAAGGAAAGAAAGAGACTAGGTTTTTTTCTCTTTCATTTACCATTACGTTTTTTAAAAATACATACATCCTTGCTTCGCCACGTAATTCTCCACCTCAATTTATGAACTCTAATATTGAGTTTTCCACTTGCTATTATACTGAGTCTTTCCTGAAGATTACCTATAACCTCAAGTTGATAAATCCAAATGTCATTCAAAATTCATTATTCTTGCTGCAGAAAAGGTCAGTATTACTTTTCCTTTGAAAATTTTCTTTATCTTTTCTTCCATGCCCGGTTTGTCTTTCAGAACTGGTTCCACCCCAGTTATAAGAGATGATCACATGACCCCTGATAGCCAAGCAGCATGATTCTATCTTCTAAGCTATAGAAGTTACTCCAGGGAAGAGTATTTTTTATCAAGTTAATGCAAGCCTAGGCAATGTTCAGGAGTTACTTAAAAGAATTCCTCTTTCTAATGTGTATGGAATAGATAAGAATTATGTTAGCCTGGAGCTACTGGTGGGGGGGAGACTAATTATAATCTGAAAATAAGCCAACCTTATAAAAAATGCAGCAGAAAGTAGGGTTAGAAACATCATAATGATGTTGTTTGAACTCTAGCACCAAACCCTGCTTGAATTTGGCATTAACTGTGGACCATATAGTTATGTGAGCCAACAAATCTCATTTGTAATTTAAGCAAGTTTATGTGGAGCTTTTGTTATTTGCAGCAAGCAGAGAGTAGTAAACGTAAGTCCAACACATCCACGGTCTTAAACAATTTTACAGATCCTACCTTTCTCAAGTTGTCTATGCTTTTCTTATATGACAATGTTTTGTATTTTCCTGACATTGCTCATGCCAATCCTTCCTGTCCACATTATCAGGTTAATATATCCAAAACCACACATTTGTTTTCAACATTAATCTGCACAAATCTTCATTGACTTCCAGTGTTTTTTTGTTTTGTTTTTTAGGATTTATTTATTTATTTTGAGAGAGATAGAGCACGTGAGCAGGAGCGGGGGCTGGGGTGGCTGGGGGGAGGCAGAGGGAGAAGGAGAGAATCTTAAGCAGACTCCTTGTCCAGTGTGGAGCCTGAGTCAGGCTCCATCTCAACACCCTGAGATCATGACCTGAGCCCAAATGAAGAGTCCCACACTTAACTGAGCCACCCAGATGCCCAGGTGCCATTATACAGAATGAATAATACAGCTTAGTTTGGAAACCAAACTCAGCTATCTTCCTTCCTTCCTTTTTCCTTCCTCCCTTCCTTCCTTCCTTCCTCCCTCCCTCTCTTTTTTTCTTCCTTTCCCTTTTCTCTTTCTTTCTTTCTTTCTTTCTTTCTTTCTTTCTTTCTTTCTTTCTTTCTTTCTTTCTTTCTTTCTTCCTTCCTTCCTTCCTTTCTTCCTTCCTTTCTTCTTTCTTTCTTTCTTTCTTTCTTTCTTTCTTTCTTTCTTTCTTTTTTTTCTCAAAAATGTTCATCTTATCCTTTATAATAATCCTGAAGGAATGTTAATAGACTATGTTCCCTGTTTTTCCATGCAGTCCACCCTCTGTCTTGGTGTTAATGGTATTCCCTGGAACATAAATGTCCTTTCTAGTTGTGCCATCTCCTCATTCATTTATTCAGTAAATAATTAAATCCTTTTAAGACCATCACATTTTCTTTCCAACAAAATTCTACTCAATCTTTAAATCCTTATCAAATACTACTTTCTTTATAGCAGGTTTCTAAGAAGTTAAAATATGAATAACTTTGGTGTTAAGTGAAAACTCATTGGACTTTTTATTTTTTAAGATTTTATTTATTTGACAGAGAGACAGACAGCAAGAGAGGGAACACAAGCAGGGGGAGTGGGAGAGGGAGAAGCAGACTCCCCGCCGAGCAGGGAGCCCGACGTGGGGCTCAATCCCAGGACTCTGGGAGGACTTTTAAACTTTTTTGAAACTTTTCTTATTTTATATCATAATGTTGGGACTTTTTTTCTGTCCTAATTTCCTGGAATATGGCTAGTTCTCAAGTGCCGTGGTTTATTTTTATTATTTTCTTGTTTGTATTCTTTATGGTTAAAAAAATTGCTTTGCATAATGTAAGTGCTTAATAGTTAGCTGGATTTTGCTTTTAACTTATTTGGATGGATTTGCTCAATGTCTCAAATAAATTAGGATGGTTTTTTTAGAACACTTTTCTTTTTTCTTATAAATGTGTTATACCATAGTATATTGATATTAAGAATCGGCCTATAGGCATATTTTCATTTTTAAAGAGCTTTATGGGAATGTTTTACAAATTACCAACATAAGAGGTAAAACAAACACTCCTGCATAAAATGAAGAACAAATTATTAGAAGAAGTTAAGACTTAAATTGCAAAATTAGGGTCACTTATGTTTTTATTGGTATATTTGTAAATTGCTTTATTTTCATAAATTTGAAGAATATTCATAAATATTTTAACTTGTTAAATAATCTATAACTTGATGTAAACTTTATATTAATTTTTTTTAATTCTAAATTTATATTATGAGATTTTAACAATGATCATCTGATAAAAGTTGATGTCAATTATAAAAGCAGTTTTATTTGTTCTTGGTGAAAATTATACTTCATGAGACATAGAGAAACAACGTTTTATTACTGCTCAAGTCTTTAGAAAGCTATTAAAACTGTAAAATTTTGCTTAAACTGTGTTAGAAAATATTGATTTTATTTCAAAATTCCCTGTGCAATTTACATCTCATTTCATTTATCTATTCATTGAGTATTCAAAAATGAATAAGAAAAAAGCATCATTGAATGAAAGAAATCAGTCTATTTGCCTGAGACAGCCAAGCACATAGGTAGCTCCTAAGACAGTAATGTTTTTCCTTGGGCCCCTCACATATATAATTAACTTAGGGTCTGTTTGATAAGATAAAGAAATGTCATGATTTAAAGAATTATCGTACAGTGTTTATCCAGATGATTCAAAAGTTCCCTGGAACTACTATTTTATTTTAGTTTTTCTGAACATAGTTAAAATCTTTGCAATTAGGACTTACTTTCATCCTCCTTAAATTTAATGATTATGACATTCAGTTTCTCCTTTTAGGAAGTCCTATAGTTCCTGCCCAAGAATAACTTAGGTCTAGGGTTTTAAATATATTTTCATTTCAAACCATCTATCTTAATTAGCTTGATACAACTAAAATAAAATTATTTGGCCTCAATCTTATCTTAACCTAAAACAAAAATCAAACAAACAAATAAGATCACTGAAATTGCATGCTAGCAACATCTTATTATATTTAATCAGATGTTCAAGGGCGTGCTATTATTATTCTTAATATTATCAAAGAAGTTCAGAACTTTAAAATATTTAAAACATTTTTCTATGGTGTTACCAACCTTGGTTTGAAAAAAAAATTGGCTTAATATTGTTTCATATTATAATTTTAACTCAAAGATGTTATGAACCAATTTAATGAGATGGATTTTTATCTTTATGTAATAAGCCTGCTGTGTCTTTTTAAAGTTTTTAGTGAATTTTTGGAAAAGTTTGTGATTTCAAGCAAATTTTTAAAAAGCAAGTTTGTGTTTTCTACATTTATTTATATAGTTGTTGCTTGGAAATAGCAAAACAATGTATCATGTTGTCATAGATTCCAACTAACAGAAAACTACCAAGCAGATGATCTAGCAAGAAAAACATTATCTCACTTAAAAATAAGTGTTTCTTTTCATCTTGCTGCTCTTTCATACCATGTGCTGGCTTATTTTCAGGGCTGCTCACTTCATAATTTAAAGCGGTTTCCACTGTAACCACCCCAAGTAGACAAAGTAGCCTTCAACAAAATATTCTTTCTGGAATATCTTTTTAAATTTTAATTTCTCAATAATATTCTAGAATTTATAAGATTCACTATTTAACAAAAGAGACAACCTAACTAGGTAAACTTCTGAACTTACATGTATTTTCAACTTAGTACTATTTTTTCAGACCATGTATTTTGGTATTCTCCTCATATTCAGAAATAATAATTAAATGAATGTTTAAGTAATTTTGTGATCTGTCAAACAGCAGATATAGACATACAGGGGAAAAAGTAATCATCCTTGATTATGGGAGTTCTGAGAATTCTTTCACTTCTTTGAGTCTTTAGGCAAATTGTAAATCAGACCTTATGGGTCTAGGCTCATTGAATAAAAGGGGTAAGTGTGGGAATCAGACCTTTGAGTCCATTTCTCTGCAAATAGAGAAAAACTATTTCTAATAAGCCCTTCAGTGTAATGTCTACTCTGTCATTATTTTCCTCTTGAGAGGAAGTTTCTTCTTTTTCCATGAGGAATCCAGACTCCTTATTCAGTAGTTCTCACCAACATAGTGTTGGCCTCAATTGCACTTCTCCTAAATTTCTTCCCATTATTCTTAATTGCACTTCTTTGATGAATACTGAGTAACTGCTTGCTTTTTTCAGTTTTTTTTTATAAACTTTTTCATCCTTTTATTTGAGCAAGGAAAAAATTACATAATAATTCTATATTTATCCTATTTTGATATTTTCTTCGAATTCACTTAAATTGCAACTTTCAACTTTCAAATATAAATATTCTAATCTAATCAAATACCTATAAAAACAAACTCTTTTGTAAATATAATGTCACTTGTTTCACTTACATTTCTTTAAAACATTGCTTTTATTCTATAATTAGCCCTACTTTTCTTCTATTTTTTTTCTGTTCCATCTTTAGATAATTGATGTCTGAAGTTTAAGTCAAGAAATCCAAAATGAATTACCAACTTAAGAAATTAATTTGTTTTTCTCCCATTTCTCACACATTAGGATTTTTTCTTCCCATAATTTGTATAACACCTTCTACTCTAACATGATTTAGAAATTGCATTATAAATCTAGAAGTTTTTACTTTTAGATGATTAGCAATTGTAAAAAAAAATCTAGAATATTATTCTGATCCTACCACCCTAGCTATAAAAGTCATATTATTCCCTGTATGTATATGTATAAATATAACCAGATCCAAGCTAAAATTTTTTAAGAATTTATTCTCAATTTTATTTGACTTCATTTCAGTGTCCAATTAATAAATTAGTTTTGTGGAAGAGTATATAGACATTTTATTGGATGATATTCATAGATAAGTTTAATTCTGCTTTTTCAATGTGTTTATTTATTATTTTTTTAATAATGTTGCCTAGTAATTCTGACTATGAATTTCTGGATGCAATGCTTGAAATTGGATCTCAGGTACTCTTCCATTGACTTCTGTCCCATAAATATAGTAAACCTCACCCCTATCCGGTGCCTGCAACTGTCTACGTGTACTATGTTTTTAAGATATTTTTTCATTTCAACTATTGTGTATTGAGGTAGGTTATGTTATATACAAACTTCATTTCAGGATAGTAAAATTGTCATTTTTTTAACCAAAAGAAAGCATTGGATCTATAGTATTAGTAGGTATACTAATCATCATTGAACCTGATTGCCAAATGTAACAGTCCCAATATTTAAACAGAGTTCAGAGCTTTATATGCTTACAGCTACTATAGATCAGAATGGTGTCTATAATTCCCTAGGACATCACCTTGGAGGTTGGATAAACATAAGCTCAAATATTTTATTTTATTTCTGCTTCAAATGCATATTTCCAGGAGAGTATTCCTAACTGGGACTCTCACTACTTATAGTTTTAATTTACCTGTATTTTAGCTATAGAATAAATGTAATAGTGTGCCAAAAATTTCCCTCTACAATCTGCTCTCAATTTCTTTTTCCAGATGCCTGACTACTTCTGACACCCACCCAATATTTCAATGACACTGGATTAGTTGACAGTCTTCAAATAGCTAAGCAATTTCAAACTCTACAATTCTATTGTTTCTTTCTTTTCGAATGTCTTTCACCACTTTCTTCAACTGGAGAAAAACTCCTTTTTAGACAGTTTTAATATGTCTGGCTTATAAATGAAAATGCAAGTTCCTCTGTGGTTTGCAAAATAAACACATAAAAAATATCCCCCAAATGTGGAGATTTGGAATTGTGTACAAAATATATATATATATATACATTAAAAGACCCCCAAATTGCTCTCTTATTTGACCTTTCCAAATTCTCAGGGGTTATTATTTACTAAAAATAATTTTTTAAATAAAGGTTTTGTTTAAAACGATAAAAATTCTTTTTGAGTCTGTTATAGATACGAAATAAAAAAAAATTGCTGCAAACTTTGAGAAGCCAAAGTGTAGGTGGCATCACATTAAAGGAGATAACAGGAGAGTTAGAGAGAGAGGTGCATACTTTATTCCCACCTGCTATAATGATCTCTGAGGCTTTATATGGGCCATTCTGTCCCACGACGATACACCTTTCCTCACTTGTAGAATTGCTTTCTTCAACGCTCATTCCAGAAATGAAAAGTATATATTCTGTAAAGTGCATCTTAATGTCACCTCTTCTGGGGAAGCTTTCCTGGGTCATTTTCTTGGCCAATTACAGCATTGCTCTTTTCTGTTCCTTGCTGTACCTCTGTTAAGGCTTTCATCCGGTTTTGTAGCAAAAAAGCATTCATTGTCTTTTCCATCCTACATTTTGAACTTCACTAGGAAAGTACTTTTAATTCACTGGAACATTAGTAACTTAACAAGTGAACATTTATTTCGTGGTGGCTGAACAAGGACAATGAATTCTACAACAGCTCAAATTCTGCTAGAATGTGAACCTCACAAGGGCAGGCTTTGTGTGTGTTTTGCCAGCCACGTTTCACAGATGCACACACACACACACAAATTGCATGGCATTTACTAATTGCTTTGGATGGATAATATTTTGAAGGCTTGAGCAATATGATTTTGTTCTCAAGATTTCTTACTACCCATATATCCATTCTCCTATTCAGTCATGGAGGCATTGTGCATGTATTACATCAAGTAGAACATTGCACAGAAAAAAAAAATTGAGAAAGTATATATAGATGAATTGAATAATTCTTCCTGAAACTTTCATATTTCTACATTATTATCCCCAAGAGAATCCAAAAGAATCATACAGAAAGAAAATTGGTTGTAGAAACACATGTGGAATTTAAGAAAATAACACACTTCTAAACCATATCACCAAGATGAGAAATGATTCTCAAGATCAGAAGAAAAAGAATATATGTGCATGGGAGAGGTCTTAATTTGGTAGATCTTGGGAAGAATATCTAAGTCTTGGAGAAAGCATTTGGTGAAATTCTGCTTTCACTTCAACATTGCTAAGCAAAGAGGGTAGCCAGGATCCAAAGCCATCGACTTTCCATTTGAATACTTGAGTATTCAAGTATATAATGCCTTGAGGAGTTGTTGCAGCCAGCATATTACATGTTGACTTTCTTCCATAATTAATACCCACTTGTTCCCTGAGACATTAGTATATTCTCATCCTAATAATTCCACATGGACAAATTCCCTTTCAAGAATGGAAGATATATATCCCCAAATTTAGGGCTACATAATTGATTTATAAGAATCCTTATGATATAAATAGGAGATCATCAAATTACTAATTTACTTTGGAGGAAATCAATATAACCAACTCGATATCTTCTCCAGAACTAGAGAAAAAGTAAAGCATAGCCAAATCTACAGCGGAGTAGACAAGTCAACAAGTCAACAAGTGATTGCCTATGTGGCGTTCGGTACTCTGAAGTAAGTGGAAAAAAAAAAAAAAGTATGGAAGAAGCTAATCAGAAAGGCAAAGATGAAAAGAATCAACCAATCAGAGCTAATTTTAAATTTGAATGCACATTAATGTAGGACATAATCTAAAATGAACAGAACAGTGGGGAGTAGGTTAACCACTCATTCCAAAAATGTGTTACAGATAGAGGTAGTGATGTCTCATATTAAGTTCCCCAAAAGTAATCCATGCAAAAACACATGGGATTTGCTGCACTGAAAGATGACTGTAACCTAAAATATCATCCTGAAATCTTAATGGAATGATTAAAAACAGATTAGCTTAATGAAGGCGAATAAAACTGCAAAGTACACCCAGAGTTCACTTCTGTGTGTTTGTGTGTTTCTTGTGTTACAAGATATAAATGAACCTAAGAATCCAAACACACAATATAATAAGCAATTGTCAATTAGATTAAGTATTTAAGGTTTAAAGAAAACATGTATGTGATGAGAAATATAAGTGATCTTTAAACATAGTGGTGGGACACCTGGGTGGCTCAGTTGGTTAAGTGTCCAACTCTTGATTTCAGCTCAGGTCATAAATTATAAATAAATAAATAAATAAATAAATAAATAAATAAATAAAATCTTTAAAACAAATAAACAAAAAATAAACATAGTAGTAACAAAGTCATTTTTTAGAATACTAAAAGCCAAAATCCTGACTTGACTGCCAAAAAATTGCAATTTTTGTCATCTAAAGTCACCATAAAAATTAGAATTTTACCACAACTATAAATTATTTGCCACATATATACAGAGTGTACATTATCGATATATAAAATAATTTTATAAATTAATAAGAAAGTAAGTATCCTAATAGAAAAAGCCAACAAAGAGGGGCGCCTGGGTGGCTCAGTTGGTTGGGCGACTGCCTTCGGCTCAGGTCATGATCCTGGAGTCCCGGGATCGAGTCCCGCAACGGGCTCCCTGCTTGGCAGGGAGCCTGCTTCTCCCTCTGACCCTCCCCCCTCTCATGTGCTCTCTCTCTCTGTCATTCTCTCTGTCTCAAATAAATAAATAAAATCTTTAAAAAAAAAAAAAAAGAAAAAGTCAACAAAGACCATAAAACTCAGTTCACTAAAAAAGAGCTAGATAGTGGTAATGGACAAACAAAACAAAACAGAAAAAAAACATATTTATTCTACTAGCAGCTGAATAACTAAAATTAACAGATAGTGTTTTTTTATTTCCCAAACTCTCAAAAAATTAAAAGAGGATGCTCCATGTTATTGAGGCTTCTGAGAAACATCTATTAAAAATCTTAAAAACAAGGGTGCTTGAGTGGCTCCATCAGTTAAGCTTCTGCCTTCAGCTCAGGTCGTGGTCCCGGGATCATGGGATCGAGCCCCCGCATCGAGCTCAGTGGGGAGTCTGCTTCTACCTCTGTCCCTCCCCCAGTTCACACTCTTTTTCTCTCTCTCTAAAATAAATAAATAATTTTTTTTTTTAAATCTTAAAAACAGATATTGAATTAGCAATGATCAAATTTTAAAAATGTATTGAGTATTTAATCATAGATACAAAGTGAAAAAATTAATTCCAAGAAGATCCTCAAAGTGTTTTTCATACTTGCAAAACGGTAGAAACATAAGTGAAGCATTAGGGTAGAAGTTAAATATATTAAAGTGCAATTTTTATGTGATGAATTATATCACTTAGTCATTCATCATCAATTTATTTGCTATCAGGTGATTGCTATATGTCAACCTCTGTGCCAGGCATTGGAGATACATCATTGAACAAGAGAGTTAAGACTCACGGTCAACTGAGAAAACATTAGTAAACAAAAAAAGAAGAAAACAAGCTGATGCTGATTGGTGATATAAAATAAAGCACTTAAGTGCTAAAGGATCAGGGAGGATATAAATAAATATTTTCTACAAGGACAAGAGAAATATGGCCTCTCAGACTTAAGACCATCAAAGGGAAATGATCTGGACAACTTTTAAACCTGCTTGAATCTTTCTGTGACCTTGTTCGTATCTGAAATGAGGCGTCCACAAGAGATTTGGCATATATCCAGCAGGTGAACTATTACTCTCTATGTAGTCATTAAAATGATGATAAAGAAAGTTCACAAAAGATTAATGCATTTAGAATTTAATGCAGGGCGCCTGGGTGGCTCAGTTGGTTAAGCGACTGCCTTCGGCTCAGGTCATGATCCTGGAGTCCCAGGATCAAGTCCCGCATCGGGCTCCCTGCTCAGCGGGGAGTCTGCTTCTCCCTCTGACCCTCCCCCTTCTCATGTGCTCTCTCTCATTCTCTCTCTCTCAAATAAATAGATAAAATCTTTACAAAAAAATTAATGCAAACCATAATGTAAGGTATGGTTCTGGTCTAGAATAGAATCTTTCTATTTAGTTTGTGTGCCATTATCTAAAGTGAGGTACATAACCTCTATGTTGGCTTGCAAAATACATGACCAAAATAGTTTTTTTAATCTTTGTGTGATTATCCAACTTCAGTCTAATACTGAGGTTTGGGGAGACCAATAAAATATTGGGAAATTATAGAATGCTTTGAGTAGGGGTGTTAAGGGGGAAGGTCTACAATCAGACCATTGGGAGGACAAAATATATTTCCCCTGGGGATTGAGGGACACAGTGGATAGGGCCTGATTGACATCTGAGCGACCCAAAGGCACTACTAATGGTGCTGAGATCACGCCATCAGACAGATGGCTGACTGAGGATGAAAAGGACTCATGGGAAATTTGGCATGAGTAATTGCATTAGAGCTTCCCACGGATCACGCAATGGGCCATAATCAGGAGAGAAAAGTGGCTCGGGGGTTGTTTCAGCTTGTGTTCAAGAAGCCCACCTGAATGGGCAAATTGATGTCAACAGATAGAAAGAACCTGGAGGTACATTTAAATGACTAATGTTGGGAAAAGAAGACGTCTAAATTTAAGACACAGTTAACCCCCTCAAAAGAATTTCACTGAGAGATCTTCAATAATAGGGGCAAATTCCCAAAACTACAATGAAAATGTCTAATAAGCATGCCAGCCTACTCCATCACAATGGTCCGGCAAAACTTTGTGGGTACACATTGAGTGAGAAATTCTGTTAGTGCTCAGAAGTTCTTCCTTCTTTGGCTTGCCTTGAGGTAGAAGAAATATATTCTCCTGATAGGGGGAGAGGGGAATGCCCAGTAATCCTTATTGCATAAACAAAGCTTTAGTACCTATGTCTTTTTTATCAATAAAATATTCATTTTCCTTCACATAATCCTTAAGGCAAGCAGTGACCTATGGTGAAAAAAATATTATCTCTTAGCTTTCCTGTTAGATATTTAGTGCCTATTTTCCTCAGCTAATTAAACTTCTATAAAAAAAAATCTTGGGGCTCCTGGGTGGCTCAGTCGTTAAGTGTCTGCCTTCAGCTCAGGTCATGGTCCCAGGGTCCTGGGATCGAGCCCCGCATCAGGCTCCCTGCTCTGAGGGAAGCCTGCTTCTCCCTCTCCCACTCCCCCTGCTTGTGTTCCCTCTCTTGCTGTGTCTCTCTCTGTCAAATAAATGAATAAAATCTTTAAAAAAAAAATCTTGAACAGGAAAAGTGTTACTTATGTGCACACACACATGCTAGCACACATTATTAATGTAAAATTAATAAAAGCCCACGAGACAGGTGTTTTGGTCTGTTTCTCTATATCACCGGTGCCCAGCACATGGTATACTTAGTACATGTTTGTTGAACGAAAGTAACCAAGGTTTGTTCTTAAAACATTCTCAACTAAATTAGGAAAAATACAAGAAAACCCACAACTTTTATCAATATTATTACTAATACTGTTTTGAAATTATCACAATGTAATTAAAAAGAGAAAGGCAGAACGCATCTCTACTTCTAGCTTTCTATTTATATATATATATATATATATATATATATATATTTTAAGATTTTATTTATCTATTTGACAGAGAGAATGAGACAGAGAGAGAGAGCACGAGAGGGGGGAGGGTCAGAGGGAGAAGCAGACTCCCTGCTGAGCAGGGAGCCCGATGCGGGACTCGATCCCGGGACTCCAGGGTCATGACCTGAGCCGAAGGCAGTCGCTCAACCAACTGAGCCACCCAGGCGCCCCAAAGATTTTTTTTTTTTTTTTTTTTTTGACATAGAGACAGAGAGAGAGGGAACACAAGCAGGGGGAGTGGGAGAGGGAGAAGCAGGCTTCCCGCTGAGCAGGGAGCCTGATGCAGGGCTCGATCCCAGGACGCTGGGATCATGACCTGAGCTGAAGGTGGACGTTTAACCGCCTGAGCCACCCAGGTGCCCCTATTTATATTTTTAAGACAAAGTGGCACACATATTAGATCTCACCAATTATATGTTTACATACTTAGAAAATTCAAAGGAATCAACTAAAGTATGAGAACCAATTAAGAAAACTCATCAAGGTGATGGATTAAAAAAAACATAAATAATGTTTTTGGCTTTTTTTAAATCCTGTTAGTGGGGTACCTGGGTGTCTCAGTCAGTTAAGCACCTGACTTCTGCTCAGGTTATGATTTCAATGTGCTGGGATTGAGCCCCACGAGTGAGAAAGTCCATCCAGAGCATCAAGAATACTAACCGAGGCAGACAGGATATGTCAGTGTTCACATTGTAGGATCATAGGTTCCATACATTGGCTAGGAACATACAAGGTTTGAATGGCCTCCAAGGCTACAACCTTTAAAATTTTAAACATGTAAGCCAATTTTCATGTGAAATATTTGTATTAATACAAAATGAGAATTATACAAAGGATTTACTGTGAAAAGTAAACTAAACGGAAAACAAGTGTAGTACTTGGATATTATTATTTCTGCGCTGCACAAGAACTTAATATCTTTGGCTTTCATAGTAAGTTTATAATTCAATTATTCCATTTCATACTATTTTATGTTTGGACTAATTGAGATAAAATTAAAAGCTCATGCCGTATGTCCAAAGTATATGTAATTTGGAGGTTATAAAACAACATGTTTTTTAATGGCAATATTAAATGCAACTCTTATGAGGTTTATAATAATGATCTAGTTTAGAAATTGGCAAAAATAAAAAAACAGGATTTCTTCAACTTTTTTTTAATACCAATTTTTAAAAACTTTCATTATTTTTTTCTAAGCAATTTCAAAGTTGTTATATTTACTTCACAGGAAGGCTGCATTTATCAGAATAAAAGTTGACTGGTATTAATCATTAGGGATCATTCAATCACTTTAATAATTCTCATTGTGTCTGACTAGAAATTTCCCAACTTAAAAATAATTTATTTTTCAGACAGCTCCTGGAGAGCTGACATTTTCTACATTTTAATTTGTTATGGCACCTCACTTTTATTGATTGTCTTTATATGGATTACAGGTGAAACATAAAATGGAATTATATTTTACCTATTTTTTGAATGAGAAAAAGGTATTGTTTGTGATTAGAGAAAAAAACCTACTATTTTGTTAGAATTAAAAGAGAATCTCAGCCTGTCCTTTTTCATCTTCTTACAGCAAGCAGACTTGGATAAATTGACTCATAGTACAAAAGAATGAATAATGTGCGGCTGGAGTAATCCTCTATAAGATGAATGAAAGCTGACAACTTCAATTACAATTTGAACTGTCTCTTTGTGTATGAATGTGATTTAATGGAAATCTGATATTCAATAAACCTGACTTTCTTTATGATTTATAATAGCTAGCCTTAGGTTACCCAGATGTATTTTATAGTGTAAAATGGCACTATGCCCTCTTCCAGTGATATGCAAAATTTTCCATCAACCAAGAATCAAAGTATATTTTTTTCTGATCAAAAAGAAGCATATGTGTGACTCTATTGAACTGAAATTTTACTACGCACTCTGACCCCCAACTCAAAATCCTCTCTTTTATTTCTTGAAGCAAAACGGAGAATCTGCTGACATCTTATCCAATTATTCTTCCACATCCCATTTAATTTCTTCCATCTCAAATGTGGATAAGGCAGAATGAAGAGAAAGCTATCCCAGGAGACATTTTCCTGAAGCCTGATATCTTGTATATGACTCAACCTGAAGTCATAAGTATTTTTCTATCCTACTTAAGGAAGCTTATTACAGATTAAGTCTTCCTCAAGAGCACAATTAAACTGTAATGCAGGTTAAGGATTTATTGGAACTATAACTCTAAATATATTTATATTCATATTTTTCTCTGGAAAAAATTATTAGAAACTATCACAACATGTTGTGACTTTATCTAGCTCCAAGATAACTACCATATTCTGATTCTACATCAAAAATGCACTTTCATATGATTTTAGAAAATAAAATAGCAGGTAAATAATAAATGTTCCAAGAAGGATATTCAGAGATTAACATGATTTGTCTCATTGATTTTTAACAGCAATTATGTTGGGACTTACTACTATCACCATTTTAAGAATGAAGATTTTTAGATTTACCAAGGGTAAAGAACTTCCCCAATTTCCATAGTGAGTGGTAGAGCCAGGATGCAAACTAACATCTCCATAATATAAGATGACTATACGCATGTTATAATTGGAGAAAAATTTGTAAGTTTGTATAAGATCTCTATTTAATTCAACCTGGTTACTGTGTTTTTGATGCGTAAGTGTCTAGCTGTCTGTCTATACATTTACCTATCTATGATTGGAGGTTGTTTTCTGGAAGCTGACTCTGAGATTTAGATTAGCATGCAGAATGTTTATCATGGTGGTGCTTTTAGGTTCAAAACCAGAAAGAAAAGGAAGGAATAAGAACTGGCCAGAGGAGAAGTTTGGAGGAGATTCGATTCCTATGGAGAACTAGCTGAGCCTACAGACAGATCTGAAGCTTCAGTGGCCCTTCTTGGATATCCCAGCTGGCACCAAAAGAATCAGAACTTTATTGTCCTTCATAACCAGTCACTGGATGCAGGCATCCTGAAAAAAGCATGTGATTTTCATTAACCAACTTAATTCAGAAGAGTGATAACAACTGAGGGCTTTCTGTCAACAGTATTCCCATCAACCATTGGAAATAGATCTGAAGCATCTGTGTTGTTCCTCATAACATCCACCATATTTGCATGCATAGCGATAACTCTATATAATTATGTAGAGCTATGTATACATAACATAATTTGTGTTTTAAATGTAGATAAGTCAACAGCTAGCTTGGACCACATATTGTTATTAAACAAATAAGCCTAAAGCTTTGCATTTTATTCAGATATAGGAGACACATTTTGTTAAATAATAGTATGAAAAATAAAATAGAAATGAATTTCATATCTTAGAAGGCAAGGAAGTGTGAATTTATTAATACCTTCAAAGCAGTGATAAGGAATTTAGACCTGTCCACTAGGCTGAACAATTTCTGTGGAAAAAATAAAAACAGTGGATTCAGTGTCAGGGCCTAAGAGGAGAAGTTCATCTGACTGGCTAAAACCATAGCTTTAAACTTCACAAACACCTGTAGGTATAATTTTCTTATATGTTTTGCTCAATGAAGGAGGCTCAGAAATAGAAGATACAAGGGAGTCATTCTCAAATGCCTAAGAAAGAAGTGGTTAAAATGTTAAGAGTTAATTTCAGATTAGAAACCTTATGATGACAAAGAACCTCAGGAATTAGACTGAGAAGTGTGACACTGCCCTGGTATCTACAGCTGGGAGTATCATATCCCTGGTGTGAATAAGGAGAAAATAACTCAACAGTGGTGGTTGAGATAGAGATAGAGATGGAGACAGAGATCGAGAACTATCAATGCTTTGGCACTGCCTGGACGTTGTGACCGTTAGTCTGAACGTTGTGGCAATGGCAAGCCTATTTTCATATCACTGTTCATGATTGAATACACCTTACTGAAAGCACGAAAGTCAGAAACAGCAGAGACGTTCATGGATGCTATAGAAGGAAGAACAAATGTATACAAACAGCTTAGGCAATAACTACATTGAATGCACAAGAATTCTCAGAAACTACAATGGCTTATAAATACACACAGGCAGTCTAAAATGTACTTCCAGGTAGATAATAGCGCCTCCATGCGTCCTCCCTCCCTCCGCCCCCCAAAAAGCCATATAAAAAGAAATCCTCGATAAGTCTAACCTTTCTTGCCCGTTCTCCCCATTTACCTCTGTTCGAGTCATCACCATTACTTCCCGTTCAGTAGTGTAATTTTTTCTTCCATTAACTTTAATAGGCTTTATACCAGTGTTAAGCAATGGGATCATTTTACACTGACTGGGTTGATGAGAAATACCTCCACTCAATTAGTTTCTCAATACTGGAATATTTTTAAATGAAGAAGAAATAGGCAATCTGAAAACCTAAGCTGAAAATGAGGTAAAAGTTTCTCTATCCTTACATTCCATGATGTTTGAAAAACTTGATATATTTCTATGGTAGCAATGAGGAAAATGTATTCCGCAAACTCCCGAGAATAGTAGATCATGCACTGTCTTTCATACATGGAATATTTGTGAAAATACACAAGCAATTTAAAAAACTTTGCCTGGGATAAAGTTCCATATATTCGGGATTTTGTATTTTGTCATAATGGTTTCTCTTAACTCAGGGAAAATACTTTATCTAATGTAAAATTGAGATCAGAATATTATTTAGAATATTATTTATTTATAGGAATTGTGCTCATTCTTGCTAAAACTTAAGCCTCAAGTATTTCTTACTTGTAATATACTAAAATACTATTTGAACATCAGATTGTATTTTAATGTTTCTGATTAAATTAGAAAGAGTTGGATGAAAAAAATTTTAGCTATAGTAGTCAAAAGCTATATATTAACATTGAACTTCTCAAGTAGGTAGAGGATTATAATATTGCAAGAAGTAAGAATATGTAATAAATTTTACTGAAGAGATGAAAACGTTCATTTTATATAAAGTATATTAATTTCTGTCTCATCAATTAAAAACACAAATTTGTGTTATTCCTATCTATTTATGTCCACTGCATACTTATGCTCACAAACCCTCATGCACATAAACACAATTACAGTGTGGGATGTATTCAATACATTTGCCCAAGTTTGAGTGAATCACTCTAAATATCTGTATGCTCCCATTTGATTCAAGTGAATCAAAATGCCAAAGAATTCTTCTTGAATGGCTGGGGATGAGGAAAATGACTCCATGTTATATTTACTTCTCTGTGAAGAGGATGAGAGTGTAATCGCCTACATAGGTTTTCTGTAGGTAATAGAAATGCTGTGTTTTTTTAACTTCCACTTTGTTATTTTCATCCTTCTATGTATAATAGGTAAATGGTAGAAAAACAGAGTAGAAAATATTAATGTCTTATCTTGGTTGTTCAGAAATTATTAAAACATATATATTTTTTTTTTATTTTGGGGCATTACTTCCCATGGTTTTAGAGAAATGATGCCAGATCTACAGGATAATGGATATAACGGTTGAAGGAAGACTTCCTATCAACTAATTAAAAAAGAAGAAGAAACCCCAAAAGTAAGATAAAAGAACAACAAAAATTTAAGAAAAGGAGTTGCAAAAGGGAATGGTGAGTTTCTAACGGAGGAAACCACTAGATGCCATTGTCTTGTATGAGAATCATACCATATAACCTCATGGCCCTTCATTCTCTCATTTACCGTAAAAGGGTTAGACTACATGATCTCTAAATTCACTTCAGTATCTGGTACCTCTTACTCTGTCTAATCATTTGAATATCTATAAAAATGCTTTTCCTACATTAGTAAAAGACACTTATTGAATAAAAATCACAACTCTTCTTTACCTAGTAGTTATGGTTAAGTCTAAAGAGACTTTACATATTTAAGTTCATAGACTTTCCAGCCCATATCTGTGTGCCATAGAAAGCGCAGAGGGGCCAGTCTGTAATGATGATTTATGATCACAAGGTAACACCCAATGGAGGCACTGATCCCTGACACCGCACGTCAGCAGGTGCTTTACATTTTAAGGAGCATAGTTTACTTCTGAAGATATTTTCCCAGGGCTATAACACATGCGTATTGTTTCAAACTGTAGGTTCACATAGCCTGAGAGGACATAAAGCAGAAAGCAGTTATTTACTGGGGACCGTACAGGACACTGTACCTACCATATATGCTTTGAAGACCATAGTCGCATTTCTCCCCAAATATGCTGGTGTCTCTTATCCTAGAAGAATTTAAAATGGGATCAGAAATCTCTCTGATATGACAGAATCTCTTCAGTAAAGAAGTTAGCACTATTAAGAAGGAAACTTCTGATGGGAGACTTGATAACCACTCTGCAGCAAAGTGATGGTCAAAACACAAATTTCTCTCAGTGGGTAAGTTGAGTAATTTCCAAGTTTTGAACAGCAATCATTACTGGAAAAGCTAAGCTGAATAAATATTTTAATGTATACTATGGTCATCAAATTTATTGCTCACATTTTATAGCCTGTTCAGAATTAAATTTAGCTCTTAGAAATATTGTATGCCATTTTAAAAATGACACAGAAGAGATAAAAATTAGGGAAGGCGTTGTTCAAAGTACAATATCAATGAGAAAAACTGTAGGAGAAGTTTCTAAAATAAGTAAATACATCCTAATAGATACAAAAATATGTTCAGTTTTTCAAATATATACTTAGTAACATCAAATGCTTTATTGACCACTAATTCACAAACTAAATTAATTCAGGATTATTTGTTTTCACCTAATTTCACCTTTTGTTTGTTGGGAAAGGGAGGTTCCTGATTGAAATATATAGAAATTAGGCTTTACTGGCCAGGTTGCAGAGAAATAGACTCTTCAACTCATTGCAAAAGTGTATGTAATTTGTCATAAACTTTCTGTAAAGCAATTTGGAAAATACAATGCAAAAGTCTAGAAAAAGGTCTAAATCTAATGATTCCAGTTCTAAGAGTCTCAGAATAAGGAGTGATTTAATCACATTTTACAAGTACTCATTGTCTTTAACTTACTATTTTTAGTAAAGTTTTATTTATAAAGGCTAAAACGTAAAAACTTAATTAAAATTGGAGAAAAAAAAAACTGAAGTATCCTGCAAACCAAGTCCACTAATGCACTAAAATCTAAACATTTGAATAGTATTTAATGTTATGGAACAAGATTCATAAAATATATAGCTAAATTAAAATCAACAGAAATAACATGCAAATCACATGCATATATATATGTGTGTATATATATATAATAGACAAAATTTTATCGTGTATTTGTATATGCATACATGTCAATAAATTCATTGGTAACATAAACGCAATTACATGAAATTTTATTCGACATACAGATTACAATTAAGCTACATGTTATATGATCTTCTCCATTTTCCCTTCCCCGTTACAACAAATATTCTTAGTACTCTCAGCCTCTGTCCTTGTGACCGTTCACCTGTAGATTACACCTGTGTTTCATATTGCGGTGGGTGTGGATGGATTTTATAGGGACTGCTCTACTCTCTAATCAGCATTGCAGGGGGAGCTTTTTCTGGATTTCCCCAATCCTTCCCGTGAAAGCCTGGGTATTTCTGAGGAAAAAGTATGCAGATGGATGGTATGCCCTATTACTGCAGTCCCCAGGAGCTACATACTCTCATACAAACTCATATTTAGCATCCAACAATTCATCAAATTCTCTAATTTAATGTCTCCACAGACTTTTATGGTGTCTGGCAGTCTGTGATCAAGGTAAGCAAATGTTTTTGTCCTTTGACTTCTGTTCTCTTATGAGTTCTTGCAAAATTATTAATTTGCTGCTTGAATAATATCTTTCTTGTAGTTAAGAATAGTTGCTTCTTGTTCAGTTCTTTAGATGTTCAAGATAGAATCAGAAGTGGTTAATATACTATGGGATAAGCAAACCATACAATAGTAAGTTGCTTGATCTTATTTTAGAGAAAGACATCTTTCATGTAACCAAGTTAATTTGAGAAAATTGACAGTACTAATTTCCAAAGCTAAAAATGATAATGAACTATTTTTAAATAATAATTACTTACATTATTTAAATACATGTGTGCACAGCTTCTAGTTAATAGACTATATTTTATCTCTCTTATCCCTTTGACCCCATAGAATAATTAAAGTAAGAAAATGAAGCACATGCAAAGGAAACTGTAATCTAAGGCTGGAATGCATTGTTTCAAACAGGAGTGTTCTTTTTGAAAAAAAAAAAAAAAAAGAATAGGATCAACTGGGAGTAGAGGATTTTTTTTCCTCCTCAGAAAAAGTGTTTGCTTTGTGTGTTTAAGAAAATTCCTTGCGTGAACTTATTTGTTAAGTCTGGTTAAAAGTATAAAATTGGAAGTGAAGATTAACAATGCTGATAATGTTGAAGATGACGGTAATGATAATGACGATAATTCTAGTGATAATGGTGACTTAAGTTCCAGCACCTCAAGGCGATTTACTTACTATGTGTTATTTCAATTTATACATTTCTCAAGTAAAAATCATTATCATCATCATCATCTTCACCACAGAGGCTTATTATACCATTTTACTAGAAAATTTACATGCATTCACTTATTTAATGTTCTCCAAACCCCTGCAAAATCTCCATAATTATTCCCCACTTGGAGATATTGAACAAGGATTTATAGATATTAGCTCATTTCCTTCAAGTTACAAGTCCAAGAAGCAGATCAAACTTTGGCCTAAAAACTCTAAAATTCTATTATTTCACCCCGTTTTCCTCCTGAAAATCTGCCACAATACAAATAATATTCTATACTTAATATGTGCCAGACATTGTTTGAAACCCTTGAAGTATTTAATTGACATAAAATAAATATGTATTAGATACTATTTTTATCACCTCCATTTTATAAATGAGAAAACAAAACAGGGTAATTACAGCTAGTATGGAAGAATTCGAACACAGGGTGTCTGGCTTCATAGAATATGCTACCTCAGGAACCAATATTTGGTTGGGGAGTATATCTAGATTTAGCTATAGATACCTATAAAAATCTATCTATCTATCTATCTATCTATCTATCTATCTATCTATCTATCTATCTATCTGTCATCATCTATCTATTATCTTTTCTAGGAAGAAGCTACCTAGATATTTGCAAAAGTTTCAAATGTTCACAAAGAATGAGATGAAATAATTATTTCAGTATTCTAAAATCTCACCTTTGACCTTTCAAAGACAAACAGTAAATATTTTCATGGCATTTTTTTTCTTGGCATATATCATATTGTTTTATATAACTAACATCATGTCTTGAGTTGTCTTATAATATCCTTTATGTTTATTATATTTTAACTTATAAATGGTAGAAACCATGCTATCCAATTTTACTGCTTAAAGGTTTTTTTTTTTTTCTTAAAAATAAGGCCTCAAACTGTGAAAAGAACAGTCCTTACAAAATCTAGTGTAACTCCACTGTATCCAGTGCGGTGGGGCTGAAACTAAACAGAAAAGGAGATGTGTACCTTAGATACCCCTTCAAGACAGAGTGCAGATGAGTAGGGTTAGCTGGCACCTTTGAGCATTCACTCCTTCAGGCATGCCTCATTTTCTGAGTCAAGATCATGCTCTTCTTGGGGTGTCCAACACAAGGACTAATCATTTGGAGACTTAGCCACTTTTCCTCAAGTGGAGACTCCTCTAATGAGCAATTTTTATTTTATTTTATTTTTTTAAGATTTATTTATTTATTTGACAGAGAAAGATATAGCAAGAGAGGGAACACAAGCAGGAGGAGAGGGAGAAGCAGGCTTCCCACGGAGCAGGGAGCCCGATGTGGGGCTTGATCCCAGGACCCTGGGATCATGACCTGAGCTGAAGGCAGATGCTTAACCATCTGAGCCACCCAGGCACCCCCCTCTAATGAGCAATTTTTAGTCTGTAACTCCCTGCTGGCTGATAAAGTCTTTGTCATTCCTGCCTCATGTTTTCACTATTTCCATGATTAATCTTACCTTCTCCATTTTCATTTTTCAGGTGTTAACCCTCACACTATTGTCTACCTCTAACTTGATCTCAGAGATTATTTCCCAAAGGAGCCCAATTGCTTGTTTTTTTCACTGGTGTTGATGTGGGAAAATGTTCTGGTAGAGAAAACATCCTAACCAGTGTGACATTTGAAAAACACAGGGAACAAAGCATGCAGGGAAACAGAACTGACTAGTTACTATAAAGTTTCATTGCTACTCTTCAGAGGGATAGTGACAACCTAAAGGCCTAAGAAACTTAGTGTGTATCCATTCATCTGTCGGTGGAATATTATGCAGCCATCAAAAGGAATGAGATCTTGACATTTGCTATCATGTGGTTGGAACTGGAGGGTGTTATGCTGAGCAAAATAAGTCAATCAGAGAAAGACATGTATCATATGACCTCATTGATATGAGGAATTCTTAATCTCAGGAAACAAACTGAGGGTTGCTGGAGGGGGTGGGTGGGAGGGATGGGAGTCTGGGTGATGGACATTGGGGAGGGTATGTGCTATGGTGAGCGCTGTGAATTGTGTAAGACTGTTGAATCACAGACCTGTACCTCTGAAACAAATAATGCAATATATATTAAGAAAAAAAAAGAGAAGAAGATAGCAGGAGGGGAAGAATGAAGCGGGGGGAAATCGGAGGGGGAGATGAGCCATGAGAGACAATGGACTCTGAAAAACAAACTGGGGGTTCGGGGTGGGGGTGGGAGGATGGGTTAGCCTAGTGATGGGTATTAAAGGGGGCACGTTCTGCATGGAGGACTGGGTGTTATGCACGGACAATGAATCATGGGACACTACATCAAAAACTAATGATGTAATGTATGGTGATTAACATAACAATAAAAAATTAAAAAAAAACTAAAAAAAAAGAAAGAAACTTAGTATGAAGGCTAGAGGACCTCTTTAGTAGCTCACAAAGAGGCCCTTATCTCTAATATAAGTAGAGAAGAAAACTGAAAGGTGATTGAATACTCATTTGAGGAAGGCTTATTATTCCGAAGTTAGAACAGTGGGAAAACCTGAGATTCTGGTATATCTTGTGGGGACACTTCACTCCTCAAACACCTGTGAACCCTCAGAGACTCCAGAGGTGGCCCATCCCTGCTTATAAAGAGCTGGCACTATCCACCATGAAGGGAGACCTTTTAGAAGAAAGAAGTTTCCCTCTAAACATTTGTACCCACCTTCTCTCCTGTCTTCCTTGCTAATAACTAGAGTTAGCACTCAGGATACCTCAATCTAGGACAGGCTGTGCCCAAGAATAATGTATTGGTAGGAGCCAGCGAGTCAGAACCATGGGGCACCCATGGGTCTGGATTATAATTTCACAGTCAAGGGGGCCAGAATATAAGACTGATGAAGGGTTAGTTTGTCAATTTGGGGGTGTGTAATAAAGAATTTCCTCTACCCAAAAAGAGGTATGGCCTTTGCCCTTGGCTACTGTTACATAATCTGTAGACCCCTGGGATTTCCTGCCTGAAAGGAGTGTCTTTGTTTTCCTGGGAGCTTTGGCCTAAGGACAATCTAACAATGGCTTTGAAACTTGCCTTATGAGTTCAGACCTCCAGAGGAAGTGGTGGCTCACCTCTCAGGGAGGGGACAAGAGGGGTAGAGCTGGAAACTAAAGTTCAGCCACAGAGATACTCTGCAATTGAACCCTAGTTGGTGATATTCTTTGAGTGTTACCACATTATAATGCTGAAAGGGTAACATGTCCCTAAGAATAAAGCTTCAAGTTTGGGTCCTCACAGATTCTACCCTACCTCTCACTTCTTTTTGCTAGTTCTACTGTGTGTCCTTTGCCTTTGCCTGTTATAAACATGAGGCTACAAGAATAGTAGCTCTCAGAGAGTTCTGTGAATCATTAGAGTGAATTATTGAATCTGAGGGAACCTGTGAAGACCCACAAATTTATGGCCAGCTAGTCAGAAGTAAGGGTGGCTATAGGGACCCCCCAAATTATGGTAGTATCTGAAGTGAGAGTAGGTTGTAGAGACTATTCCCTCATACTGTGCAGTTTGCCGAACTCATTTGTAAGGGAATCCTTCAGCGTATAGAATTTAATGCACTAGTAGAGACTCCAGTGTTGGGTCCAGACTCACTGCCAGATTGGCTCCTAGAAGTTTGGGGAAAACCAGATCCCAGGCTTAGTGAAGCTAAAAAAACTTTAATTGCCATAGCAGATGGTAGAGATAGCAAAAAACAAATGAGAGGAATATACATGTTAGAGTGGATATATTATATGAAGCCACAAAGCCCACCAGATGATTTTGTTTCATGGGAAGGCTCAGAGGACACAGCATCTACCAAGGCCATCAGGGACCATTAACATCAGCATCATTAATAAGTTCAGTGGCAACTCTTGGCAGGCTAAAGCTGATGGTGAGGAAGGTCATAGAGCTTGTCTAATTAATAGCAAAATGGAGGACAGTTTATTTAAGGATACCAGAAGCCTCAGGGGGATGCAATTTTGTAAAGACTGGCAAGATCAGAGTGACAACCAAGAGGAGTTTAAGTTTTAGGGTGTTGTTGAAACTGACAATGAAACATGGCATCTCCAGGAGAAAAGCTATGTGTACTGTGTAATGCCATCATAATGTAATATCTGATTAAATAGTGCAATAACGTGAAAATAGGAGGCTAAAAGGAGTTCCCATTGTTTTTATCTTGGGAACATATGCCTGAAAAGATTTCCAGGTCCATAGAAAGAAGGACCTGACAACATCATGGCAAGAATATGCTTTAATAATTGTACAGTTCTTTTCTAAACCACCCATAACTGTTTGCTTGGAGGACAGTACAATGCTCAAAGAAAATTATGTCATATTTCAAAAGTTATTGAACACAGGGTCTGAGTTGACATGGATTCTCAGATACATGAAATGTTATGCCCCTGCCTCCCCATAATTCTTTTGGTCCAGGTAAAAAATGGAAACCATGCCAATGTCTAGCATATAGTGTGGGTTCACTGGATTAGAGAATTTACCTGGCGATCATTTCATCAATCTCTATATCTATAACTGGGATTGGCACACTGTGGAGTTAGCATTATCTCATTGGGATTTTGGCTTGGGGAGTAAGTGTTACCAATAGTAGAGAAGGACAAGTGGAATTTTCTAAAACTTCTCCAGCGAAGAGAGCAATATCATGTAGTGTAGCTAGATGGTAGAGATTAGTGAAACAACAAAGACCTAAAGAATGTGCGGGAGGAGGTCCCTATGTTAGCTCCATTTGATTCACGATTCTGACCCCTGAAGAAACCGGACTGATTCTGTAGACTACCACAAGATCACAAGTAGCGACTTCAAGGGCTTATGCTGTGTCACACATGGAATCGTATTTCTGTAGAACATGACATTGATCAAATATATTGATGTTATCATGATGAATGATGAATGACAGCATGATGAAAACCTTGACAAAATATATGAATTCCAAAGTGTGGAACATAAACCCTGTAGATATCAATGACCTGCCATTTCAGTAAAATCTTCAGGAGTCCAAATGGTTAGGATATCCCCTTGAAAACAAAAGGCAAACTGTTGCATCTTGCATTTCCTATCACAATGAAACATGCATACATGAAGTAGTAGACATGAACTTCTGGAGGCAATACATTCTACACATTGTAGAATACTTAAGTATTCTTAATACTGGACTATATAGCAGTTGATATGTAAGGCTCCTTGCTTTGAGTGAGGCCTAGAGCAAGGCAGGACTCTGCAGTAGGTCCAGGCAGTGGTTCAAGGGGTGCTTCCAGCGATATCTAAGGTGTCGAAAGGATCAGTGGTAGCAAAGATGCACTGTAAAGCTTATGGCAAGCCCTGCAGTAGGATCACAACATAAGCCCATAGGTTTCTAGATGAAGACCATGCTCTCTGGAACAGAAAGTTACCTGTCTTAAAACAACAACAATAAGAAGAACAAAAACAACAAAAATCCCAGCTATTGGCATACATCTGCTCCTTGGTAAAGTCAGAATGCTTTACAGTGGGACACAAGTGAACTTGTATCTGGGACTACACATCAGGAGTAGAGTCCTTTCAGATATCCCAACTCCAAAAGATCTAATAGAAAATCTATTGAAAGATAAAAATAAGAAATTTAGGACTGAGCACAGGCAGAACTAAAGACATAAACCAGCAAGAGGATATGGGCAAGTCACCAGGATTCCCCTGTCATATAGAGCAACTGCCCCAGCATTCCTCCCTCACATCACACCAGTGACTATATGAAACATCCCACAAGACCACCTGAAGATGGACAAAAAGAACAGGCTGCTTTATCTGTGGGTTAGCTAAACATGTTGATTCAAGTAGAAATTTGAGAGTGGCTGTATTGCAGCCTTATTCATTGGAGGGTTTTGAAGAAGAAAGGGAAAATCTTTCCCATAGGTGAAGCTTTGAGTGGGGAACCTGATTATCCACATTGTTTGAAGAATTGGCTGAGGTAGTGGTTATTGAGCTGGATAGCTGCTCAAGAAACCAGAAAAAAAAAAAAAAAAAGATTGGAAAATCAGAGACAAGGAGGTCTGGGATAGAGACTCCCTGATGAATAGATGGGAATGAGGACAGAGTGTGAAGGCTTTGTATAACATCTTAATGTGCAACAGAAAATGCCTACCATGGAAGAAGCACTATACCACCAAATAGATATTTATGACTCAGCCAGCTGACACTAACCAGATTTTATCAGCAGCCACTTAGTGCTGGCAACTGAGCATTCAAATGATGTGGGCATTGTAGCAGAGATGAAGGATATGCATGCACTCCTTCTTATCATGGTTGATCTAGCTATTGCCAACTCTATATGTACAACAGAGAACAACACAGAGTGCCTGGTACAACTCTATGCTCTAAGGAGATCAAATGGCTCTTAATGTCTTGGAAAGACTATTGATTCGTTCTCATTGGAACAGTAGTTTATTTCAAGTATGGATTTGCTCTGTCTACTTGCTAAGTCTCAGCCAACACCATTATTCAGGAGCTTACAGAGCATGTGCCCATAGCCATGAAATCCTATACAATTGAATATTAAAACAAAGAACCCCATTCATAATAAATAAAATGGAGGATTGGACCCATGTTGCATACTATACCATTCAAAGACTGTTGGACTAATAAAGAGTTCACTGGCCTGGTAAAGGTGCATCTGAAAGGACAGTTTGGAGGCAATACTCTGAGGATAGTATTTCATCCCACTAAAGCAGAGATGTCTATATGTTACTGCATCGTCAATAGGAAAATTATGAGTCCAGGACACATGAGGTGGAGGCATCACTCCCAAAGGTCTTAATTATTATGTTTCCCATTTCTAGAACTCTGAGTTCTGCTGGGATAAGGTCCTGATCCTTGAAGAATATACCCTCTTTTTTAGACCAATAGGCAGGAAGGGGAACTTTTCTTAAGGAACTGACCCTGGTTAGCAGGAAACGGTAGGGCTATTGATACACTATCCCGGCAGTGAATAATACATGCAAAATGCAGTGCACTTGGCCATCCATTAGTTTCCCTATGTCAGTTGTGATTGTGAATAAATAAGGGTCAACTACGCCTGCTTGAGATGGGCATGATTATTAAGGGATCTGACCCCTAAAATGAAGATTTGTGTTACAGCCCTAGGTCAGTCAAAAGAACAGCAGAGCTGATAGCTGAGGGTACATGGAATTTAGGATACATAGTAGAGGGGGAGTACAATGAGTCGCAGTCTCAAAACCACCTGCAGGAGTGAGAGCTGTAATTTGGCTCATTTCCATCTTCTAAATTTACACCTAGGAGGGGACTACTGGAATGCCGGAAGAGCTGCTCTCTGATCATGTGTGGAGAGGTGGACTATATGGGAAAAGGGGGGACTGTGTTGCACCCAGCACTTCCTTCAAGAAAGAACACATTGCCAGTGTGGTTAGCTAACAGCCCATGGCTATTAATTCCTCAGCATTTGAGCTGAGGTCATACTTCTCAAGATGGCTCTAGGCAATTACAAGGTAAAACTGCACTAAAATGGGTCTTGTAATTTCCACCCAATATGCCACTCCACTAGTGGGCAGTCTATTCTAGAGCTCTTGGGTTTAGCTGGCAGAGACTATTAGATCTGCATCAAGGGCTGTTGGCTCCTCCTGCACATTCCTACAACCTCCCTTTTCTTTTCACAAGTGCTGTCCCCCAATAAATATTTACTCCTAACTTAATCTCAGTATGTTTTTCTGGAAGACCCAACTGACACCTATGAATTAACCATCTTTTCTAGAATGGTAGCTCAAATGGGTCCTATTGTAAATGAATAAGGTTTTCTTCTATGGGACAAAACATGATCCAAGATTCAAACAAAGTAAATGATCAAACAAAGTGAGGAGTCTCCCATTGCCACACTTTGGGAATCTGTCAGTATTCACACTGAAGACACAGCCTACTGGGATAGCACCTGGCCATTGACTGAGAGAGGTAGAGGTCCCAGAGCCCTGCCCTGTCTTCCCAAATGCAACTCCTCTACTGATTCTTCTAACAAACTCCTCTGGGCTCTCCCTGAGCATGGCTGGGATCTAAAACTCATACTACAATAGGAGGCTTCTTCAACTCAACTTATCCTTTCTTGCCCAGGAGTCAGACCTGCATGATGGTTTGATGACTCTTCCTCTCTATTCCCAGTTTTTACTCCCCATGATCTTACACAAGCATTTCCCCCATTAAATCTCTTGCATTCTAATTACAACTTTGTGTGTGCTTTCCAAAAGCCTAAACTAACAGAACCCTTTCCATATCGTCTTAAATATTTAAGAAATTTCTATATTTATGTGAAACCTCTACCCATATTTTCTCTTTATGCACCTATTTTTTTCTGAAATTGTGTGATACATATGCAATATTTGTCATTCTAGAGTAAGACATTTTAAATACTTGTAAAAACTCCCTTTTCCTTATTTTATTTATTTATTCATACATTTATGTCTTTATTATAATAAAGTATTCTCTGGAACTGACAATTTTCTTCTGAACATATTCTATTTTAGATGACATTTCTTTAAAAATCTAGCATGGAAATTGTAATTTTTAGCCTAACTGTGTTTTGAGTCTGAGGTTACAATGGGACCATCAAATTCCCTGCTCTCTATTCTGTATTTATGTTAATAAGGTCTAAGATCAAATTTGCATTTTTCACACCATACAATAGAATTATATAAAAGCTGCAGTCACCTAGAACTCATATATCTTTTTCACATATGCTGGTGTAAAGACTTATTTTCTTCGTTCCCTGTTTCCGCCATTGTTCCTTTGAAACTAAGCATGACACTTTACATTTATTCTTATTATATTTCATTTAATTTGCTTTGGTCCATATAACTCATCAATATTCTTTCACATCCTGATTCTGTCATCTAGTATACTTACTAATATATCCTAAATTAGTTTCACCTTCAAATCCACTCATCATGCCATTTCTGTTCTAAGAACTGTATAAATGTGGAACAGGATAGGCTCTGTAAGTAAGCATTTAAACACTTTCGTGCAGCTTGGTATCAATTTATTTATCAACAGTTTTGGATTTGGTCATTCAACCAAGTATGGATTCATGTAAATGTATTTTTATTACCATTAAACCCATAGTTCACTCTGTTTTCTACAAGATTTGTATGAGCTATATTATCAAATACATCTATTTCCTACTATATTAAGTATATGTTTGATCAAGATTCATCAGAACCAATTCTTTGACTATTTAATAACTGTTGGGAAAAAGAAGGAGTAGGATAGGTGGTGTTGTAAAGTGCTGCTAACTTTCTTTGAGTTTGGTTCTTAACTAATTTCCTATCACTTCAAAAGTTCCTGAGGGAAATACAGACACAATGAATAACAGAATACGCAACTAACACTGGCTTAAGTTCAAACAAAAAAGTGGGCCTTTTCCCCCAAACCCAACATGCTGGTGAACTAGGTCAAGAAATCCCTTTTCCTTGGCTGGAAGAAAGCCTAGAAGTAGAACAGATGCAGTATAACTTAATTCATCTGTCCCTTTCTCACCGAGCTCCATACCCAGTCCCCAACTTTCAACAATATTTTCTATTCAGGAAAAAGTTCTTAATGAGGACAAGAATCTCTCCCAATGGCTAGGGCAGAGCATGTTTGACTGTCAACCCAGGCCTTCTTGGAATGAGAAAAGATAAGGAACTTGACATTTCTTACCTTGACAACCTCTATAGCAAGACATGCATCAAAGCGCCAGGCTCAAATTTTATTTCTCTTCACCTAAGTCTTCCTACCTCATACCTTACTGGGTCTCTGTTACTGTATGTTATCCTTCCCATTGATTCTAATCCATTGAAAGAATAGGTAGAGAAAAAATGATAAAAAGGGTAGAGACATAAAATAAGCCATACATTCTCTCTGTAAGCCAACACTGTTCTTTCTTTAATATCCACTTACTTTATATTTTAACTCATCCATTCACTGAGACATTTCTCTTGCATGTCTTTGTGCACTGACTATGATTCTGTTACATTTTTAAGATCCAATATTTGGTCTAATAGTTAAAATCCTTTTTGGTATAAATAATGCAATACCTAACTCTCAGTTTCTTAAAAATGACAGTACAGTGCAATCACTCATTTTTAAATATTTTTCTTTTTTAAATTATGTTATGTTAATCACCATACATAACATCGTTAGTTTTTGATGTAGTGTTCCATGATTCATTGTTTGCATATAACACCCAGTGCTCCCCTTTAATACCCATCACCAAGCTAACCCGTTAATTATTTTTCTTAAGTAAAACTTAGGAATTATGATTCCAATTCAATCAGACAACTGCTATTTGTCTAAACTCTTTATTATAATTGAGATCAGTTATTATTGATCAGCACTCATCTTAAAATTTCTGCTCACCTAACTTCACCTAATAACATCACATAATAGTGTGCCTGGGTGGCTCAGCTGGTTAAGCCTCTGACTCTTGATTTTGACTTGGGTCATGAGATCAAGCCCCGCATTCAGGCTCCATACTGGGCATGGAGCCTGCTTAAGATTCTTTCTCTTCCTCTGTCCCTACTCCCCCTCTAAAACATTAAAAATAAATAAATAAATAACATCACTTAAAATAGCAACTTAATTAGTATGGGTATTTTTATAAGATAAATGGACAGAGCATTTCTGTAAATTTTTAAAATTCTATTTTTCTTTAGCCAGAGGTCCTCAAAGGAAACTATAGAAATTAACCAGAATCTGTTATAAGTGTTCATATGACCAGAACTCATTTTACATATTTATCAACATTTCTCTGTATCTAGAGGGAAAAAAGTATGCTTTTCTAGAGTTAATTTAGTGATTTTAAATTTTCTGCTTTATAAAAACAATTGGAAGTATGTTTGTTCCTTATATATTTCTCTGTTGTAAAGAAAGAAAATTTTTATTAATATGTTAAGAAAAAGTTCACCACAATGTTTAAGAAGAGTTTAATCTTCTTTAATTAATTAAAATTTAATTTTGTCAGATGAAATGTGGACACATTAATATAATTTGTAAATATGACCTTTGTTCTGAAGTAAAGAATAGAGAAGGAATTAATTCAGGAGAAAGTCTAGTTAGGAACTGATTACAAATATGAAAAGTTAGTCAAACTGAAATTTAAGCATACTGAAGTACATTGAATGTAATGTGTACTAAGGATCAAGTTTCAGAACACGGAAGTAGAAACCATAAAAATGTTGGGTATGATAAAATGGTAGTATTCTCTCAAATGTAGCAGAAACTATCTCTTATAACATGGCTGAGCAGCCATAATTATACTTCATCACTTCAAATTAAAATTCAAGATTTTCTTATAGTTTGTTTTCCTGCTCAGTCACCAACCTGCTTGGGAAGGACATATGGCAGAATCTTTAAAAAAAGGTCAACAGAGTGGGTGGAGAACACAGTTTTCCGTAACAACAGAAATGTAGAGTTCCTGATACCACCTGGTACACGCTGAATTTTTTTTTTTTTTTAATGTATGTCTCTCCAAATGAGAACAAAAAAAAAAAAAAAACCAAGGACTACTCTTATCAATATAAATTATATATAGGTTATTAATTATCAATTCTTCACCTGCCTTTCTTACTGCCTGACACATAGAAAAGTCTCAGTAACTATTACTGATCTACATCCTCTCCCTTCTCTTTGACCCAACACCTGTATCACTTGTTTAGTTTTATCTCCATTTACTGCTTTAGGATGCTAAGTAGAATTAGTTAATTAATTAATTAGCTAATTAATTTATCCTATTCCTTCCAGATTCTATGTCTACATTTCAGGATAGTTCTGGCCTTGATGCCTGAACCCCGGCCCCAGATGCTAAGCACACTCTTTTTATAGCATATGCTTGTAGTAATTCTCTCTTCAAGGTTGGCACATTGGAAGATTACAGACATAATTTCTCAGAAAGAGACGTGTACATGGAGTGGAATGCAATATAAAGATCTTTGTATAGTGTTTGATGCTATTAGGGAGTATCCACAACTAAACCATTGAGTAGATACAATGACTTAACCCCTTGACTACAGTCACTGCCTTCACTGGCCGCCCAAGTGCTGAAACAATGGGTACAGGAATGGAGAAACTTTGGTGGCAGAGACAGATACAACGCAAAGGCATAATGTATGGGCGGCCAATTGTCTAATCTAGCTACTGCCGCATATGTAACCTGTCAGCAACAGGGACCAACATCAAGCTCCCAGTAGGAGACCATCCTCGAGGAAAATTTCCAGTCATTTAAATGTACTTGACTTCTACTCTAAAAGCAGCATCAATTCACCTTGACTGGCATTGGCATATATTCCCTGAATGGGTTTTCTTTCTTATCCATAGGGCCATGGCCAGAATAACCATAAGGATACTTAAATTCTTGAATCCACACAAAATTTCTTATTAACACTGCCTAGGAGCAAGAGATCCAGTTTACATTAAAGGAGCAGTGGTAGCTGGCCATGAACATGGGATCCACACGTTTCACCCTAGTGATCCACCCAGGAATTGCCAGCCTGATGGAATAGAGGAAACCACTTCTATAAGAAACAGTTGAAGTATGAGATAGAAACTGATTGCTGGTATTGTGGGTACCATCCTTCGGGATGTAGAATACACCCTAAATCAGCCAATATTATATGTCTCAGTACTCACCACAAGAGGTGTAGTATAGAGGTATGGAACCAAAAGATGCAAGTAATACAGGCTAGACTTACCATAACATCCAGTCACCCATTTGAGTTATTTATGCTTTTCACTCCTTAATTTTGGGCTCTGTGAAACTAGGGGTCTTGGTTCCCAAAAGGCTAATGCTTTACCCAGGATATATAGTAGGCATTCCACAGACTTTTAGGTTGCATCTTCTCCTCTGTTACTGTAGGCTCTTTGCTCCAAAAGACCAGCAGATAAATAACAAGTTGCCTTACTGATGTGGGTAACTTATCCTGATCATAAGGAGAAGGTAACACTGCTATTATGAAATGGGAGCAAAGAAGAATAGGTTTTGGGCTCAGGTGATATCCTAAACCACTGAATCTCTTGGTGATCCCAATTTTAAAGATAAATGGATATGACAGGAGATACTATATGAGAAAGGCATGACATCAAGTAATTGGGGACTCTTAGAAGTAAATGCTTGGTTTTCTCCCCCAGGAAAACTGCCTAGCCAAGCAGAAGTGCAAGCAGAGTTTGAGGATCCCTGAGAAAGGGAGTGAGGAGGAGTGGTCCATCTCAGTTGTGCTCCTGAGTTCAGCTGCAGTTCCATACTATTACCCTGTCTCTTATTAGTGCTCCAGGAAACAAGAATGACCCAAATTCTGGAGATGCTATTCCCAGATGGAGCACAACTGATGGGGAAAAAAAAAAAAAAAAGATCATTCAGATCTCAGTGGTACAGGTATTTAAACTACTGGGCACAATGGTTTTCCATCTATATCCCCTCTTTGAATATCACAAACTCATGTCCATGAACTTGGAGACATGGGCTGCCAATGGTTTAAAACTGCCTTTTCACTAGGAATTGTCCCCTGCCACAAGGAATTGCCTTGTAAAAGTTTAAGCTCTTTTCTGTGGCATGTTGGGGGTCCACAGGACCACCCCCAAGTTGGATGATTCATTAAGACTCACAGTACTCAGCATGGAGTCGTACTCACAGCTATGACTTATTACAAAAAAAAAAAAAAAAAAAAAAAAGAGTACAAAGCAAAATTAGCAAAGAGAAAAGGCACATGGGGCAAAGTCCAAAGGAAACCAGACACTTTTGAAATTCCTTTGCCAGAGGTCACATAGAAGGTACTCACTTAATTCCCCCAGCAAGGAATTATGACAACATGTATAAAATGTTGTCTACCAGGGAGGTTTATTAGAAATCAAGGGCCCAGGGTCTTTACTGGGGATTGATCATGTAGGCACTCTCTGCTTGGCACATACCAAATTTCCAGACTCCCAGAAGAAAAACTGGTATTCAGCATAAACCATTTTGTCCACATAGTTTATGCTCAGTGAACCACGTGTATCAGTTAGGGGAGTGGAACCTGCCCTGAAATCCAGGTTCCTGGATGTCAGTCAAAGGCTAACCTGGTAAGCAGGCCCTCCTAGGAAAACATCAAGCCTGCTATGCTAATGCTTTTCTCCAAGTGGGGGAAGCCTGCTGCCAGTGATTAGCTGGTGCAGGGATACAAAGGGCGTGTCTCCTTGCCTCAATTTAGTACATCTTAGAAAAGCCCTCTCAGCACCAGATCTTCCTGTGGGCTTCACAGGTGAGCTTCCTGCTCTGTCAGCCTCATTTCATGCCTTCCCCATTTCTTCACAAGAGGTACTCTGAGCTCTTGCCAAGAAAATTGTGCACATAGGTTCTCGATCTCAGTTTTGAGCCATCCTAATCTAAAGTAACAACCCTAATAATTATGACCAAGACAGTAATATCTGAATAGTAGATGAGGTCTAGTGGCTCTCAAATATTAAGGTAGTGATAAAAATATTTGGGGGGACTGCTGGGGGCTCAGTCAGTTAGGCGTCTGACTCTCGGTTTTGGCTCAAGTTGTGACCTCAGGGTCATGGGATTGAGCCCCGTGATGGGCTCCACGCTCAGCGTGGAGTCTGCTTGTGGTTTTCTCTCTCTCTCTCTCTCTCTCTCTCTCCCTCTCTCAAATAAAAAACAAAATGAATATTTGGGATATTGTTAATTTTCAAAATGTGTAGAGATGCAAGTGAAAATTGAACAAGTACAAAATTTTAATAATAATAGGACTTATGATGTAGTAAATTATGCCTTTTACTAAAAAAAACCCAGAAGCTTCAAGTTTAAGCACAAATTTATGCTTAAAACATAAAATGAAAATAGCTGCAACCTCAATAGGTGTTAAAAGTTAAGTAAGAAAATTTGTTCTAGACTCAGGAGTCAATAGCAGAGAAGTAGAGGGCGGACTTGGCAGACTGTTAGTAATGCAAACACAAGTACATACACACATGTATTCACACACATGCAATTACATACATACACACACATACACATTCCTGTTATAGTCTATGTACTGTCCTTGAAGTTGAATGAATTAAATGGACAGGCATAGCAGTCTTTGGCACTCTGGAACATCACAGCTGCTGTATAAAATTCTAGTTGATCCTGATTCTAAATGACTGTCTCTACTTTGTACAGAGCACTAATAATGATATATCTGTGTGTGAATAAGAAATATTTAGTGTATCTTATGAGGTAGGGCCAATGAAAGGATTTGAGTTCTTAAACTCTCTGATAAAGGAATAATCAACATAATTGATTTAAATGTTCGTAATTTTCTTATCCCGAAAGTATCTGTCATTGAATCCAAGTTGAGCTTGTGCCTGTGTTTCCAAGTCCTGCAGGTACAAATCAGACAGTTCATTATTGAGCTGAATATAATGGAACTAAGTTTTATTTGGCAAAACCAGCCTCATTCTCTGAATAATATGTGCAATATTACTCATTTGGTGGTAGGTTACATAGGCCACTTGCATGCTCTCCTGGAGCCCCGTATGGCATTTACTATATCGTTCATAAGACTGTTTCATAACATATGTTCTTGGGGCACCTGGGTGGCTCGGTCATTAAGCGTCTGCCTTCAGTTCAGGTCATGATCTCAGGGTCCTGGGATCGAGCCCCACATCGGGGCCCCTGCTTGGCGGGAAGCCTGTTTCTCCCTCTCCCACTTCCCCTGCTTGTTTTCCCACTTTCGCTCTCTCTCCTTCTGTCAATTAAAAAAAAAAAAAGAGCATATGTTCTTCTTCCCTACCTCTATGCCTATCTGGAGAGTCTGAAGTCAATGCATTCTCAATACTGGCGATGTGCTCTGCCATTAACTAAGGGTTTTGTTTTGAACTCATGAAATAACTGTTGATTCCTCAAATATCAATTAAATGGGCAATTCAGGTAAGTTGGGGAAAATCTGAGGTTGCATTTCATTGTTTTGAAGGCTCAGGAAAGGGTCTTAACTTCGATGAGCATTCCTCTTCTAGTTCTCTTAGAAAGGTGCTTACTAAATATCCCTTACCAACTCTGCGTTTTCTACATTCATTCCTTCATCGTAGTGGAGAAGCTGGGATCTAAATGTCTCAGAATGCCTAATTTGCAAGGTTCCAGTTTTGATTCTTCTATTGAGAAAGTGTCATGTAAGATTTGGAAGTTGGAAGAGAATCCTAAGCAATCATTCAACAGCAGAAGCTGAGAATAGGCCCATGGATGTTGCTGACAGCCAACTTGGGGCTTTACCAAAATTCCCTGCTGTCCTCAGCAAAAACACTCATTTCAACATGTCAGGAAGCTGAAACCCTTAAAGACAGGTCATCTGTACCTCTTGTACTTCTGCATTTGCTCAGAGCCTCCCTGACCATTACTACATCAGGTCTCCTAATGATTGTATAAGCCACGAGTTATCATACCTATAATTTGTGTAAGACTACTGAACAAGAAAGGAGTTACTCATTATAATTATGGTTTATGAAAAACAATGTTTCATTATGCAGAAATGCACTGACTTTTAGAGAAGAAAAGTATATTGAAGTTTCTAAAGTGAAATTGAAATAGATGTGTTGTATTTTACAGGTTAAAAATATAAAAGTTAGACTATAGAATAAAGTGAAACAAAAAAGATCAAAATTTATTTTTAAAACTTCGAATTTCAGATCAGACACTAAAAGTTACCAAGTTATCATATACTCAGTATATATTACACATACATATATACCAATTTAAGTCTAGAAACACTGGCATTTTGTAATTCTTATTTCATCAATAATGACCAAAGATTCAAAAAAATCTTTGGAATTATATATACTGATTTTTATTTTAAAATTTTAAATGTGTCTTGGCAGCACTTCACCTTGAAGTAGAAACCATCTGCAGAAAGAATGAGTCATTTTATATATTTTGTTTGAAATTTTTTAGTTTTTTCTATAATTAATATTTATGTATGAAACCTAAATTGTAAGGTGTTATGTTATTTCTGATCATATCTGTATGTATAATCACTACTTTGACGGTGGCGAAATATTCTTTCCAAAAATTATGTATTTTCAGGCACTTTATCAGAATGGTAAAACTAGCTATGGTTGATTGTTAAGACTATTTAAAGCTTAAAGTGTGAATGGCTATTCTTATATAAATTTTAAATGTTTCTCTTGTCTTCCTGCCTCACACAAAAGGTTAAGTAGGTCAATGAATTTTTGTATTTATTCACTTAAAATCTCTAGTCCGGTTTTGAAGATGGATGGTAGTGATGATTGCACAACAATGTCAATGTACTTAATACCACAGAACTTTCACTTAAAATGGTTAAAAGAGTAAATTTTATGTTATGTATACTCTTCCACAATAAAAACAAAAATGGAAAAATATCCTAGCATGTGTTGTTAACCAAGATTCAGGCCTCATCCTTCATGTCCTTCTCTTCGGTACTTAATTATATTTGCTTTCAGACAGGCAGGGTTGAAGCACAAAAGTAAGTGTATTTCTTTAGAAGGTAACATTGAAACTTATAGAGAAATCACTATAAATATTTTCTGTAGAACAAAAGTCAACTGATTCATGATACGCCACATTATATTTTAATTTAGACAACGAATGAGCTGAATTTGGACATACACTGTAAGAGAAATGCATTGACTTAATCATTTAAATAAGAAGAAAGGGAATTATAAGAATTTATAACATGGGATCAGTCTTGTCCAGAAGAGTAGATGGGAAAAATAGGACAGCAGCTCAATTCAGTAGTGACAATTGTATCTTGTCTACTGCCAGACAAAATCTTTTCTTGGTTTAATGGTTTTGGGACATCCGAGCCAACTATGCCTACTGCCAGTCTATGTGTCATAAGAAAAAGCATTTCTATTTCTTCACCCTTCAGTATTCACAGAGGTTCCAGTCAGGCTTCCGATAGAGAGAAGGGAAACCATGTGAAGCAATCCCACATAGGCAAATGCCAACAGCTGCTGACCCCAGGATCCCATAAGCTCTCCTTCAACTGCTGCTCTACCACATACTTCACCAACTGGGACTTGTTATCTTAACGTATTTTCTCAAGAGTAAGTTACCTTGTCCAAGTAGCTAACTTATATATGAAGACATTTCTTTCTGTAGGCATTGACTCCATCCCACCTGATTTCCAAGGAGGTGGTGGGCTTGTTTCTGAGAACAGTTGGAATCAATGGATGAACCTTCCAAACTAATCTAAAAACACCTTCCTTTTTGGTGTGGGTTTGTTTTTGTTAATTTGGAAATATACTTTTGGACTCTGGGATCTCTGAAACTCCCAGGTCGCTAGAACTGTAATTATGAAAGGAACTTGCTTGCAGCTTTAATAATTAGAAACTCTTCTCAAATATAATGTGTGTTGTCTTAAAAAGAGAGAGACAGAAAGAAAACATGACAGTTACCCACAATCCACCTGGCCCTTTACTAAAATTAGTAAGCATTTGAGGAAGGTCAAGAATATAGAAAGGAAAGTTATGTTGACTTCTTAAAAAGGGAGGTTGGTGAAAAAGAGGAAGTTTTCTTTTTTTTTTCCCCTTTGTGTTTGGAAACATTTAAATTAACACTAGAAATATTTATATCTTGAAGGTTTGATAGAAGCACTTGCGAAAAATCAGTCTTGTTTTATTTTGGAGAGGAGCTGTTTGACAGCTTTCTCAAATCCTACCATGATAATTGGTTTGTTTACATTTTATGTTCTCCTGGTAATTTATATTTTCTGAGAATTTGAAGTCAATTTTCAAATTTATTTGAATAGAGTTGAGTAAAATATTGTCCTATAATTAGTTCCCTCATATGGTTATGCGATTATTCCCTTGTTTGATTAGATTAGCTTGTGGTTTTTCTATTTAATTGGTTTCTTTTGAAGTACCAGCTATTGAATTTATTGATCAATGCTAGTATTTTTATATTCCAATTGTTCATACACATTTATATTTATTAATTATATATTAATATCCTTTTGTCTTATTTGGTTCTTTTCCCAAATTCTTAACTTTGGCACATCATTTATTTATTTAAACTCTTTATTATTTTGTTTATATGAGTATTGGAGAATGAAAACTAAATTTTCAGTTTTAAATGTATCTCCAAGGACTTCTTGTATTTTTAATCAAATGTATTGAGGAATAATTTATGTACAATTAACTGCAAACATTTAAGGCATGCCATTCAATGAAGGATACCAAAGTTTGAGCTGCAACGCAAATAATATGCAGACTCTTTCATTCACCCAAGGTCATTAGGGTTGTTTCCAATTTGGGCTTTTACAAATAAGGCTGCTATGACATCCTTGCACATGTCCTCTTTATGGATATATGTTTTCATTTGTCTTAGGTGAATACTGAGATGTGAAATGGCTGGGGATTGTGCTAGGTATGCTTAACTCTTTAGAAACGGCCAACTGCGCCTGGGTGGCTCAGTCGTTAAGCGTCTGCCTTTCGGCTCAGGTTATGATCCCAGAGTCCTGGGATCGAGTCCCACATCGGGCTCCCTGCTCAGTGGGAAGCCTGCTTCTCCCTCTCCCACTCCCCCTGCTTGTGTTCCTGCTCTCGCTGTCTCTGTCAAATAAATAAATAAAATCTTAAAAAAAAAAAAATCTTTAGAAACGGCCAACTGTTTTTCCAAGTGGTTGTATCTTTTCACATTCCCACCAGCAGTTTGTGAGATACGGAGTTTACTGAGATGTCCTAACCAAATTTGGCATTCTAAGTTCATAAATTTATCTGTTTTTATGGATATGTAGTGCTGTTTCATTTATGGTTTTAATTTACATTTTTCTAATGACTATCTCAAATGTCCTTCCAGGTGATTATTTGCCATCTGTACATCTCTTAGGCTGAAGTATATTTTCAAATCTCTTGTGCTTTTTTTGCGTGTGTGGGTTTACTTTTATCTTACTGAGTTATGACAGTTCTTTACACATTTCAAAACAAAGGTCCTTTGTCCAATATGCATATATTTTCAAATCTCTTGTGCTTTTTTTGCGTGTGTGGGTTTACTTTTATCTTACTGAGTTATGACAGTTCTTTACGCATTTCAAAACAAAGGCCCTTTGTCCAATATGCATATTGTAACTATTTCTTCCATTTTTGTTTATATTTTAATTTTATTCATATTCTTAGAGAACAAAAGTTTTGATTTTGATGATTTTTAATTTCTCATTTTATGTCTTTATGATCCATATTTTTGCACCATACCTATGAAATATTCACTTACATCAAGATCCTAAATATTGTTTCATATGCTTTTCTCTAGAAATTTTATAATTTTAGTATTTATACTTAAGTTTATGATGCAATTTGAGTTAATTTTTGTCTATGATGTGAGGTAAGAGACATTTTTACATTTTTCTGTATAGATATTCAGTTGATCCTGCAAAATATGTTTAATTTTTTTCCCTTTGAATTGTCTTGGCACATTTGTCGTAAATCAATTTATCATAAATATAAAAAATTATTCCTGGACTCTCCATTGTGCTCCATTGACCTATTTATCCATCCTTATGACAGATTGTGCCCTTATGCTTACTTTTCATTTATCTAAAAATGTCTTTGTTTGCTCTTCATCTTTGAATATTTTTGCTTTATGTAGTATTCTCAGTTGATTTTCTTTTCTTACAGCTCTTTACATTCTTTGTTTCATTGCTTTCTTCCCTCTGTAAACTCCAATGAGAAATCTATGGTCATTCAAATTGTCATTTATCTGTCTACTTTCCTTGACTGCTCTCGGTATTTTCGGTTTTTTTTTTCTTTGTTTTTCTGCCATTTGAATATGATGTGCTTAGGATTTTTCTCCCTTTTTTATATTTAACATGTTTGTGGTTTGTTAAGTTTCCTAAACCTGTAAACATATATATCACTTAATTTGAGATGATTTCAGCCATTCTATTTTTATATTTATCTCCTCCTCTTTTCTCTACTTCTGAGATTCTAATTTTCTGTATGTTCGACATATCATGCAATATTGCCCCATATGTCTCTGAGGTTCTGAGTTTTTTTTTTTTTTCAAGTTTTCATCGTCTTCCTCATATTGCATAATCTATCTTCAGGTTCTTTGACTCATTCCTCTTCCACCTTCATTTTGCTTTTATTCATCCAGGGATTATTATTATTAAGATGGTATTTTTTCAACAACTTTAGAATTACTTGGTTCTTTTCTATAATGTCTCCATTAGAAATGTCCTATTTTTTTAAATCATAAACATGTTTTCCTTTAATTCATTGAGCATAGTTATAACTGCTGCTTTAAAATTCTTGTTTTACAATTTTAACATCAGAATCATTTTGGAGTAGTCACTTGCTGAGTGTTCCATTGGCAATGAGTTACATTGTCTTAGTTTTCTCATGGCAAGAAATTTTGGTCTGTGTCTTGGACATTGTTATTATCTATGGAAATACCGGATTCTGTTACATCTTTTCAAAGAGTATTGATATTATGTATTGTAGGATCCAGTTAACTTGCTTATATTTAACATTCCAAACACTGGCACAACTATGTTGGGCTGAAGCTTACATATTAACTCATACAACATTTAGTCTGCCTTATTCATGTGTGGTCAATGGATCAGCCTAACTTGGGCATAGTTTTTAGGCAAACTCGATGCTCTCATTGGCTATTTCCTATCTGGTTTACTCCCTTTCTCTTCAGTTCTCCTCAATTGGTTCTTGAAATTATTCTCCTGATTCCTTCAGCAGAAAAGATGGGGGCTTTCTACTCAATCCTAGGAGAATTACAGTACCATGACAACTGTGGCTTTCCTCTGAGCATACCTCCACAAAACCAGGAAACTAACTTTGTGCTCGTCACCTCCTCAAAATTTCAAAACCTGTTCAAAACCTGCTTGCATTTCTATAGCTCTTAAGTAGTTGTTTCTTGTATCTTCACCAGAGTTTTTCATTATTTGTGAGACAGGTAGTTTGCTAGGAACTTGCTCCCTTATACAAGTAGTGGAACTTCTATATAAAAGTTTTGACTATATTTTTCAAGATTGTTTGCTGAATATGTTGTAATTTCTGTTTTTATTTTCTTTTGTGGTATTGGGGGAGAAAGCACAAAGTATCAGACTAATGAGAAACGTAACAATCAGAGATCGGACCCAGTATCAAATTCTACTAATAATTTTCAAGATACCAGTGAGGCAAAAGAGACCAGGACACTAATGCAGTTTCCAAGGTCCTTTCTTAAAACATCCAAATATATGTTAGCACAGATTAATAATGAGGTCTCTATAGGATGAATGAGTTCATATCCCTTACAAAGCAGAGGTCATCATAGTCATGAAACATTCCTATTGTATAATCAGATACTTACATATCATATGGGGCTTTCTCCAAGGAGTCAGGTACCAGGTTTACCTACTATAAGCACTTGTGGACAGACTAGATATATCCTATTGAAAGCAATCTATAAATACTCTCCAAAACACTATTAGTTGGTCTTCTAGGGTTTATTTCATTAGCATGCTGTTTTATAAGATTTAAAGTTTCTTTTGATGGTGAGGCACAACACATTAATAGTTGGATGGATATTACTTGCAGTTCCAAAGGAAAGAAGGCTGTCTGGTAGAGCCATGCATTGGATTGTACCCAGGGAACAGGGTAACAGCAAACTGGAGCTGTAGTGGGCAACATACGCATGGCAAGTGGAGGGGAGTTAGCTACATTTCATGTGGTTCCCAATAGATTGGCTGATTTGAATAATGTCCTTGGCTCGGCGGTATAGGGGCTGTCCAGAGTTGTCTAGTACCTGGCCCTGGGGAAATTAAGGCAGGAAGATAATGGTCCTTGATTATGAGAGCCCAATAAGAGAAGTGGCTAAGTGTGGGCTTAATCAGCTGCTTAGAAGGGGAACTGACCAGCTCCTAGCCAGAGCCTCAAAATTAAGTCAATATGGCATTTTTTTAAAGAACCATATTACACATGCCTAGAAGGAAATTTTGCCTGGGTCATCATTATTTCCTGAGAGTATCCACTCAGGAAAGAGGGAATTGCAGATCCATTGTGTTTCCACAATTAAGTGTCCACTAGGCATTGAAAAGTTGGTTGAAGACATTCCAAAATCGAAGAGGCTGTCCAATTCCCTCATCCATTCATGATATTTGGAGAATACCACCCCCACAGGGTCTCCTGAACCAATATGAAGCAGCTATGGAAGGTTGTAATCATGCTAGCTTGAGAGAGTAGGCCAGAGATCACTCTCTACAACTATATTTCTCTTTGCCTATTCCTGGCATGGAGAAGACCCTGAATCTTTTGAATGCCCACAATGAAAGTGAAATTCAGAGAGCTGAGAACAGTTTGAACATCTTGGTGGGTGGCATAGCCATTCAATACTGAAGCTGCATGCACAATGGACCATTTATACCAATGACTGGAAAATAATACAACATGTGGTTCAAACTCATAAAAAGAATGCCATTAGGACCCCAGTGAGATAAAGGCAGTAGGGTCTATTGACATTCAACCCTGACTTTGTCAGGAGACAAATTCCAAGTTAGGCCACGTAAACCTGGATGCTGGGTCTCACATCACTGCAATGGGAGTTTTTGCCTCTTCCTTTAGGAATCCCCATTTGTTTCCTGATACTGACCCTAACAACTAAAGGTGTTCAGCTATAGTCACAGGCAAACTTAACACTAAATGAGAATAAGCATTAAGTGGTTCTTAACATTTGGTGAAGAATTGATCTAGGGAAGGGGAGAAGCCTAATGCCAGTCTTTCTTTTAAATAAAGCAGGAAATGAAGACCAGTATTTTAACCCCAATCTCTCTGTGGCCTTTTGTTAATCAGGATTCTCTAGAAAAACAGAACCAACAAGACATAAGATACATATAATTAGATATCTATATCTATATCTATCTATGCACACATGGAAAGAGAAAGATTGATTTTAAGGAATTGACTCATGCAATTGTGGAGGCTGGCAAGTCTTAAATATGCAGAGCAGGCTACATACCCAGGGAAGAGTTGACATTTCTATTTCAAGTCCAAAGGTAGGCTGGGAGCAAAATTTCTACTTTTTCTGGAAGACCTGTATTTTTCTTTTAAATCTTTGAACTGATTGAATGAGGCTAACCCACATTATGTAGGTTATTTGCTTTACGCAAAGTCTGATGATTTAAATGTTAATAATTTCTAGAAAATACCTTCCCAATATCTAGACTGGTATTTGAGCAACATCTAGGCACCACAGCCTAGCCAAGGGGACACAAAAAATTAAGCATCTCAAAATCCTTCTCCTCCAAACCAGTTATTTTCTAGTCTTTGGCCTCTACTCACCACCTCAAAGGAGAAATGTGAGTCAGCTGAGCCTAATGTGTAAGAAGCCAGAGTGGCTCCTCTCTGTCGCTACCTAGGATGTTTCACTAAGCTTAGCATTGCCTTAGCAGAAGTTCTTTTTCTAGATCACATTCTTTTCCCAAATAGCCCCTCTGTTTCTTTGCCTTAATTGCCTGGGGTCTAACTGCTGGAATTATCCTTAGTTTTCAAAGGAGTTTTACTTCAAAATTTCAAAGGCATTTCACAATTCCAATTATTATTTTTCCAAACATTATAAATGCTATTTTACTATTAAAGCCCAGATGATGTTTGGATTTTGATTTGCTTTTGTGTATGTGTTGTGGGTGTTGTTTGCTGGTGATAATGGTGAAGACTTAGGAGCATGTACAGTTAGTAAAAGATTTATTTTGTAGCTGCACATCGAAATTGTGAAGTTGTAAGCCTGTAGCAGCTTGAGGCCATGGTCTAGCTCCATGAAGGAAGCTCTACAAGAAGAAAGCCGAACTACCTATATTTGTGTTGAACTGCCAGTGATGGTTTACATATTAGTCTACTTGTTGGGGAAACCCACATTTAAAAAAAGTGCTAAGACCACTTATTTTATTTTTTAATAGCCGTCTGTGTTATTTAAACTTTTTAAGGATTTTATTTATTTATTTATTTATTTATTTATTTGAGAGTGAGTGTACACGTGCCTGCGCAAGTTGGGTAGGGAGGGACAGAGGGGAAGGGAGAGGGGAGAGAATCTCAAGCAGACTCTATGCTGAGTGGGGAGCCCCGTGTGGGGCTCAATCTCACAAACCTGAGATCATGACCTCAGCCGAAACCAAGAGTCAGATGTTTCACCAACTGAGCTACTCAGGTGCCCCTGTGTTATTAAAGATTTTGAACAGGGAATACAGTCCAGTTTTTTTAATGAATATACATATGCATAATAGTGGTTATTACATGATTACCACCTTATTTTGCCTATAAGAGCATAATAGCTTTTTTTCTCCCAGCTAGAAAGATGTATGTCTTGTACGAAAGATATATGTTATGCCTTGAGTATGATTTGAGGCTTTGAGGATATTTATTGACCCACCTAGGAAACAATATTCATAAACATCAATTTTGCAAGGTGGGGAATTTTATCTAGATTCCCAACAGTATCTGTTAAAGAGATACTTTCATTCTATGGGTCATTTTTCTCTTCTATGAGACCATTCCATAGTATGTATACTATTAAATTTTATCTCTTTCTAGGTCAAAAAAAACTATCTTGCTGCTGTACATATACAGATTCTTTGATGCCACAGACAATACACAAAGCTTAATAAAATTCCACAAGAAGAGTCATCTCCTCTCTAAATTTATGCATATCTGTCAAAAGCAAAGGATATTAGGGCTCGAAGAGGACAAATAGGTTATTTAGTTCAGGGTTAGTGAAGTTTTCTCTGAAGTATCAAATAGTGAATGTAGTAGGTTTTGTGGGCTACATGTGTTCTCTGTTACATATTCTTCATTTTCTTTTCTTTCTTTTTTTTAAAGATTTTATTTACTTATTTGACACAGAGAGAGAGAGAGAGTGCAGAAGCAGGGGGAGCAGCAGAAGGAGAGGGAGAAGCTAGCAGGGAGTCAGATCCAGGATGAGTATTAATGAGTAATAACTATATTTCTTAATTTAAATTTCACTAATATTTACAATGATTGTGCCCTCTGCACATCAAACCAGGCCTTTCTGTAAATATAACAATAATCGAGCAAGAGGAAATAGAATTAATATACAAATAAGTTAGCATATTGGTAGATATTATTTTGTTATGCAAAACATTTATAATTTCTTCTTAAATATCCAATGTAGATACTAAAGATCTTAAGATACTTAAGATCCCAGGATCCTGGGATCGAGACCCACATCGGGCTCCCTGTTCCGCGGGAAGCCTGCTTCTCCCTCTCCCACTCCCCCTGCTGTGTTCCCTCTCTTGCTGTGTCTCTGTCAAATAAATATATAAAATCTTTTTTTTTTAAGATTTTATTTATTTATTTGAGAGAGAGAGAATGAGAGAGAACACATGAGAAGGGATAGGGTCAGAGGGCAAAGCAGACTCCCCGCGGAGCAGGGAGCCCGATGCGGGACTCGATCCCGGGACTCCAGGATCATGACCTGAGCCGAAGGCAGTCGCTTAACCAACCGAGCCACCCAGGCGCCCTAAAATCTTTTTAAAAAATGCAAAAACAAAACAAAAAGCAGTTCTTAGTTCAAAGGCCATTAAAAAAAAACAAAAAAACAGCAATTCGTTCACCCCTGAATCTTCATTTTACATGTGAATAAACTGAGGTTTAGAAATTAATTCCCTCCAGAAAACATGCAACTCTTTGTCCTGGAGCAGAAGCTGAGCTGCTACATTTGCTGGATCCTGGCACTGTGTGGTTCCTCTGAGAAAGCCATCACTCATTCCTAAGAAGGGACCCCTGGTAAGCTGTGCGTTCGCAACTGAGTGAACCCAGGAGGCTGGCCTGCCTCTGAGCAACAGTTCAGTCTTAGTTCTCTTTGTCTATTGTTTCGCAGAACATCCCAACAACTTGTTTCATCTATTATAACCTAAAATCAGTTTTGTTTTGTTTCTGTATCCCTCACGTGTGTTGTTTAGCCTGGGAGACACTTAGCTGTGTGAGCACTCACTGCATATTCACTGCGGTCCTACCTCCTGTCACCCTACTGGGAGGAAAATTTTAAAACAGACAAAATTCTCTGGTGTTGCAGGCTTAGATTCTAGGGCACCCAAGGGAGTTTGTAATTAAAGCAACAAACGGAGTAAAAAGTACATTCCGTATGATGTTAAAATATGAAAAATGCTACAGTGAAAAGAAAAAAAAAGCAACGTAAGGGGAAGCAGAAATTCTTAAGCAGTGTGAAAAAAATAAGCTGAAGCCTATTAACATTTTTAAGAAGTTACGTAAGCAAAACCTAATTCTTCTGGAGCAGGACCAAACCTAAAGTGATGAGGGGCGCTCCACCAGCAGGAGCTCAAGGGAGAGATTTTTACAGAGAAGAGGCAGATGCAAAGTGAGGACATCATTGCTTGGCAATAGCTTAAAGCCTCAACGGCTCTGCTTGGTTGTTCTCAGACTTTCGATTTAGAGGCTTAGATTTTGGTTTGCTTAAGCAGGTTACCTCAGCATTACAGTCATCTCAGTCTCATGGACTCCTTGTTTAATTAATCAGCACACATGCGCATTTACTTCCAGGACATCTTAAGTATCTACACTGGATATTTAAGAAGAAATTATAAATGTTTCATATGACAAAATAATATCTACCAATATGCTAACTTATTTGTATATTAATTCTATTTCTTCTTGCTCAATTATTATTATATTTACTTAAATGCCTGGTTTGATGTGCAGAAGGCACAATCATTACAAATATTAGTGAAATTTAAATTAAGAAATACAGTTATTACTCATTAAACTTGGTTCTGAGTTGTCTAATTTTTAAGACCGTGCAATCTACTTTAGAAGATAGTGACAAACATGCTTAGCACACCTTAGAGTTTTACTCAATAACTAAAATGTTCTGCACTCCTAGGTAAAAAAAGTAATAGGCATCTGCACATTTTTTAATTGATCTAAAACTCAGTATTTTCTTTGATTCTCTTCTTAAACTTTGGTCATAGAAAATAAAGTAAATGGAGGGTTCTACATTTTAAATATTTGCTCATTTTAAAGAGAATATTATGAGGAAAATAACCTTTTGGTATTTGGAAATATACCACTTACTTAACATATACTTACTTGACTAATATTGAGGCGATGTTTATTCCTTTCCTCTCAGAATCATTTCTTTCTCTTTTTTTTTTTTTTAAAGATTTTATTTATTTATTTGACAGAGAGAGACACAGTGAGAGAGGGAACACAAGCAGGGGGAGTGGGAGAGGGAGAAGCAGGCTTCCCTCGGAGCAGGGAGCTCGATGCGGGGCTCGATCCCAGGACTCTGGGATCATGACCTGAGCCAAAGGCAGACGCTTAACGACTGAGCCACCCAGGTGCCCCTCAGAAATCATTTCTATAAGAGCCACCCAGGTGTCCCTCAGAAATCATTTCTATAAGAGGCCTAGGTCTTAGTTCTCTGTGGCTGTAACAACAAAATGCCATAGATGGTGTGGCTTAGTAGACTTTTACTTCTGACATTTCTGGGAGCTGGGAAGTCCAAGACCAAGGTGTGGGCCTGCTTCCTGGTATGTAATGCCCTCTCATTGTGTAATCACATGGCCTTTCCTCTGTGTGTGTGCCTAGAAACAAAGCTCTCCTGTCTCTTCCTCCTCTTATATGGGCATTAATCTCATTATATGACTCCACCCTCATGCATTCATCTAAACTTTACTACCTCTCGAAGGCCCTACTTCCAAATGCCATCACATTGGGGGTTGAGGTTTAAATATATAAATTTTGGGGGAGGGACAGAATTAATCTATAACAGTCTGTCATCATTTTTAATGTGACATGTTCCTCCTTCCTAAAGTTTACACTTATTTCACTTTTATATACAGATGATTTTAAACTGGCAAACCTGGGCCTCACTTAGCTTAGCTTCTCTGGATCTGCTTAGAAGCTTTTGGGACATGTTTGTTGTTGTTGTTGTTGTTGTTGTTGTTGTTTGTTGTTTGTTGTTTGTTGTTTGTTTTTTTAAATGAGAAGGTCAAATATTTGTCTGTGAGAAATTAAAAAAATAAAAATTTCCACTAAATACTAAATAATTAATCTTATGTGAACAGAATAAGCAGTAATATCTTAAAGAACTAAAAATTCAAATAAATGAACTCCATGTCAGTTTTCTTTCCATAGGTAATCTAATAACTGTCTTAAAATTGCTATCATTTCATATGGCTGTGTGTTGTAGCTTACAGAAGAGAAAACTAAAACTGATGGAGGTTAAGTTCTTGCCTAAAGACACATAGCCAGTGTGGATTTGTGGTGCAACAAATAAAATTAAATTTCCCAGTGGCTGAACCTAGCAAATTTAATTTTCACTTGTGCAAAACATTCTGTAGATCTGGAGGGCATCCCTTGACAATTCTTATCTATCTCATATTTGTTCATCTTACGTTTAGGCTTCCTCTACAATCTTGGCAACAGAGAAAAAGAGATAGCAGACTCTACAAGCAATTACGTCACTTATTCTGGAAGTGACATGCATTGTTTTCCTAGTTCATCCTCACATGGCCCTACTCAAAAGCAAGGAAACAGGAAATTTGAATCTACCATGTGTTTGGAAGAAGGAAGAGGTGATAAGGGTTTGAGTAAGCACTGGGTTTACACACATAGATGTATGAGAGAAAATGCAATTTGAACCCAAGCCTGTTGATTGCAGTATCATCCCTAGGAATATAAAAGGGTTAGAAGCCAAATTTCTCACTCACACTCACCTCAATTTGTTAAAACAGAGCAAACATTGATCTCTAAAGCACAAGGATGTTTATATTGAGATCTAAGCTTGGAACTCATAATCGTTTAGAAATTATTTTATTCTACATAAATACTAGTCAGATACCTACTAATTGGAACTACTCCCACAATTTCTGCTTTTTTTGTTGTTTGTTTGGTTTCCTGAACAGGTTCTTACTCTTGATATGTTCTTGACATTTAATGAATATCTTCCAAAGAGTTTCCCATATTTTGTTTTCTTGGAAGAATTTAAGTTTAGTTTGACAATATGTTGTTTGCATATTCATATTATGATGTGGGATTTCATTTTCCCCTAAAACTGAGGATAGTATATTGAAATAGAATCTTCTCATGACATTATTTCAAGAGAAAAATATTCACTGTCATAGTAAAATTTTTTATTATGGCAATTATCTTCCTGACAACAATAGTAATGATGTCAATTGACAGTAATCGATATTCCTAGGGAATAAAAATTCTTGTGTTGCATGTAAGGTTTAGAATTTTAACTAGGTTGATAAAATGCAAATTATGTCATGTTTTGTTATTTAGATTTTCTTACAACAATAGAAAATCAAATATTGACTTGGAAGTTATTTTTTAAAATTCTTTGTATTATCACATTTATTTTATTATAACATTTATTCCTAGATATGTCAAATCATTTTTATGTCAAAAATTTTGAGGGTTTTAAATGGGGGTAAGAGAGCTTAATTAACTCAACTACTAAATTTTTAAAAATAATGCAGCACCTGTGTGGCTCCATCAGTTAAGTGTCCAAGTCTTGATTTTGGCTCAGGTCACGATCTCAGGGTCATGAGTTCAAACCCCAGTCAGGCTCCCTGCTCAGTGGGGAGTCTGCTTGAGATTTTCTCGCTCCCCCTCCCTCTCCTCCCCCTGCTCACTCTCTCTTTCTCTCTCTCAAATAATTAAATAAATAAATAAATCTTTAAAAAATAAATTTTGAAAAATAATATATTTCTCTTTTCATATTCTGTCAAAATCAAACATCCAATTCATTATTTTTCAAGTAAAAAATAGAGTGTGTAATCTCCTTGTAAACCCACACTATTTACTTGTGCCTTATATCTGATAATGATAGTTTTAAATGATCACACAGTTACAGTTGGCTTTTCATTACAAAAAGCCATCAATAATATGGTGCGTAAGTGCATTCTGGTTGAATCTCTTTCATTGTCTGAATTCTGTTACTCTCCACTACTGGGTCTCTTCCTTCATGGATTACTGTGTCTGTTGCTATCACAGTTAGAATATTTATTTGAGAGGACATTTTAGAGACTCAGTGAAAATGAGAATATAATTCTTTTGTCAGCAGCCAATTCTGTTCCTGGGGCTTCAGAATCAAACAGGCTATTGCCTCATTGTTTGGCAGACATGAGGTCTTTCACAGACCCAAGGCAGAGAGGCTGGCTGAAACAAATTATATGGTTGTTTATTTTCTAAAACTTAAAGATTTAATAAAATTATGATAGGATTTATAGATTTATTGTATTTAGTCCTACATTATTTCAATCTCTCTGTCATCTATCCATCTTCTCTCTATCCTCTCTTACTACCAGTTTCCCAATAGTTTTATTTTATTTAAAAATCCATTTTATTGTATTCTAAAATTCAATTTCTCTCTTCTATGGCCAAACTGAAAAAGGACAACTTTGAAAATCAAGAATAAACTCTGGCAAAGACAGACAAGACTCTCAAATTCTCACCATTTAGCTTCTTATCTTTATTAATTCTTTGACACCAGATGGAAGCACAATCCATTAATCCGGTGAAATCTTTATTATGCCTCACTACATATCCTCACTTCTGTCCATTCCAAGCTTAACTTCCATGATCAACAATTAGAATCTCCCCCTTTCTCTCAACTTTTGCCCTTAAATTACTTCATTGTGCATTTTTGTTGAAATCTCAAGCCAAACTAAATCCAAGTATCTATCTCTAAGAGCCTGCTCTGCATAGATAAACCTAGCCTGCACACGATATTTCTGTCATAGTAACTTCTCTCCCGGTCACTCTTCTCAGAGCCCTTCATGCTGTTCAACAGTTGTGCTGTGTGTTGCTCTAGTCCGTTTACTCTTCTACTCTCCTAGACCAATATCCCACACGTTATCCTGTCCTCAAACCTCCCCCACCCTCCTCACTCAGCTTTATCTTGCTTATTTCATTGAAAAAAATGGAAAGAATGGATACGAATTTTCACAAGCTTTAATTATCGTGTGAAACTTATTAGCTAGGATTCCTGCATCTCTGTCTACACATTCTACCTTTTCTCCAGTTACTTTACATGAATCAGTCACACTTAGACTAAAAAAGTCCCTCGAAATACAAATTAACAAGGTAATCAAACAAAGTTAATTGTATATGGAATAATCTTAATAACAATAACTAGGTAGATTCATATCCAATATGCATTTCATCCATCTCATCCTGCTACTCAGAAATTTTCCCTGGCTCTTTTCATCTTTGATATCCTCCCTTCTTGAGCTTTTCCTTTGACATGTTATTTTACTCATCTAAAAAAAAACAAAACAAAGCAACTCTCATAACATCTCTTCACCATTCTTTAACCACTACTCTCTCTCTCCTTCACTTTATAGCTTTGCTTAATGAAAGAATTAGAGTCTTTTCAATAACATAACTAGACATATATTCAAAATTTTCAATCACATAACACTTAGATTCCTTTATTTTAAGTCAACAACATCATCCTGCAAATAGAACTTTTTAGTAATTTTTCAGAATTTTAATATTCTAACGCACACAATATAATAAAAATTACATTCTTCAAATATGCATATTTTTGAATCATTGTATATATAGAACGTGCTCATTCAGCATTTTATGAAACAAGAAAAATAAAGCTTATAACATTTTGCAAATTTGGTAGTATAATGCTCTTAATGTATTTTACCTGACTTTATTTTATTTGGATTTATTGATTAAATATAATTGAACTAAAATTTAAATGATGACTTGATGACTGCATTAGCCTTAGTGTTGATAAAGAAACCAATGCACAAGGATCCATTTAAGTCCTGTGCACCATGGCAATAACTTTTTCTTCATTTTATGTATGTGTCTTTGTGGTATATTTGAACAATAGCTGTGGCTATAAATTGTTTTTAGAGTTTTGCATCTGGATCCAAATTCAGTATCTGTTTCTCATCACAGAAAGGGGAAAGATTGAAATACAGTAGGCAGCCATAAAGTTCTCAATAAGAAATATGAAAAAATGCATTTCCCAACAAATTCTACATTAAAAAAACTCATCAAAAAAATACCCCAACAGAAAGCCAATAAAAAATGAAATAAAAATTTTGTGTCACCTCGCTCTTTGCTTTGATTTTTAAATTTTAAATGTATTTCTTTTTTTAAAAAATTGTTTTTAAAGATTTTATTGATTTATTTGAGAGGAAGAGAGAGCGAGAGAGAGCACAAGTGGGGGGAGAGGCAGGCAGAGGAGAGGGAGAAGCAGGCTCTCCACTGAGCAGGAAGCCCAATGCTGGGCTGGATCCCAGGACCCTGAGATCATGACCTGAGCCAAAGGCAGATGCTTAACTGATTGAGCCAACGAGAAGCCCCTCTTTAAAAATTTTTGAATAGTTAAAATATTTTTTGGAAAAATATAAAATACTATGTATTCTTTAGTAATTATTGTCTTGTTATTTTGATTAATTATACATGAAATATAGGGCATATTTTTAAATTGTTATAATACAAATTTAGAAGTATGAGACATAAAATATTGCTGGAAATATTGTTTGGTTTCATTAAATTAAGAAGGCAAACATGAATATATCATGGGTTAACAAAGAAAATTGTCAAAAGATATGTCTTTTGAGAACTTATTCCTTTAGTAAACACCAAAACCATCTTGAAAGAATATCATTATCCTAAATCTATATAGAATCATTTGCTAACTATGCGTTTTCTCAATTGTTACACTACAAAGAACTTTTAAGAAGTGAATTGTTCCGTGGCTTAAGACTTCATCTTATCAGTTAAGTTAAAATAATCCATACCTGAAGTTAGTCAACAAATATACTTCCCTTAAAACAATTTCATTCTTGCTAGTGACATGTTAAAAATGTTTTATATAATAAATGATTTAAATAATTTGTATGCTTATAAAATCAACACCTGAATTTCCAAGATACATGATAGGATAGTTTAGTCAAAAATATTGATTTTCTTAATTAGGACTGAGGAAATCTGGGTTCAAATCCATTTGATACCAATTAGATTTGTAATAGTCAACAAATTTTAGAATCTGTATTACTAGTATTGTGGAATAATTATCTCAATCTTTTTTTTAAGTCTCAGATTCTTCATCTGTTAAATAAACAACTAAGACAAGATCCATGATCTATAAACTAGAATGCATGGGGCAAATCCAGCCCTCCTTTTACGTTTAAAAAAAAAAAAAAGCTTCGGGCGCCTGGGTGTCTCAGTTGGTTAAGCGACTACCTTCAGCTCAGGTCATGATCTCAAGGTCCTGGGATCAAGTCCCACATTGGGCTCCCTGCTCTGCAGGAGCCTGCTTCTCCCTCTCCCACTCCCCCTGCTTGTGTTCCCTCTCTCGTTGTGTCTCTCTCTGTAAAATAAATAAATAAAATCTTTAAAAAAAAAAGTTTTATTGGAACCAGCGCACTCATTCTTGTATGCATTGTTTATGGCTCTGTTCGTTCTACCACTGCATATTTAGATACTTGCAATAGAGATCATGTGGTCCATTAAACTTAAATATTTAGCTTCTGGCCCTTTCTGGAAAACAGCTTGCTGATCCCTTGATTAAATGATTTTGTAGTTTCCTTTTGGCTGTTAGATTCCATAATAAATGCTGTATGATTTGACCTGGTACACAAGTTGGAAAAGAAAAACTCTTACATTTCCTAAGAATTCATTGCTTCATTTTGCTCATCACAGATCACAGTAGTATATTTTTTCCAAATACTTAAAATAACTACTTAAAATGTTGTAATTGCGTGTGTCAAGACACATAACATTTTTCAATTTTTATTTAATAACAAAAGAATAATTGAAGTAACCAAATAAATTCAAAATAATTAGAGAAGCTGATTCATAACACGGCTGCCACAGTTAGAGCTTGATGATAGAAGGAAGAGAGGACATTTCCTGGGAAAGAATCAATGTGCTTTAATAAGATTGTGCATGATAATTTTGTTTGTATTTATCTGGACCTCAATCAAAATTAGGTGTTAATATATTAAACTATACACAAGAAGCAGAACTTGTTCCTGATAATACTGCATATTAGCCAATGAAAATTATTTACAAGTTCAACAATGTTTATTGCAATATGGAAAATATAATTTTGGGCAGTTATGAAAAAGACATGTGCTTTATAATTAACTTGTTATGGAAAAACAGTACTTGTAATAAAGTACTGTTGAAGTTATGGACAACAATGTCTATAACTGGCACTTCACTTTTCAAAAATAATAAAATACCATAAGACTAAGAGGAAGAATAGGCCTGATTTTATACATGTACATGACAATAAAACTACTTCTGTCTGGAGCTGATTCAGCAAATGTTAGCTGAATATCTAATATGTTCCTGTGTCTTTATTTTCAAGGCAGTGCTTCAGGTCTAACTATCTGGCCTTGATTGATTACATTATTGCTCAGCATGTAATTACTCTGTCCATCACACCCCTGCCTCACTGGTGTTGGACTCAATCTGGTGACATGCTTTCTCTAATAGAATATAAAGAGATGCAATGCATCCTCCATCTGAGCAGTGGCTTTAAATGTGCCTGAATGTTAGACTTAACCTCTTACATTCTTTTCCTCCAACAAAAGAAGACTGATACCCTATGCCCACTGTTTATTTACCTGTGATCCAGAACTAAAAGAAATATGAAGCATACCTGAATCTAGCCATCAGATTAAGGTGGAGCCACCATAGTGAGTCCTCAGACACATAAGCAAAAATAAAAGTTGTCTATCTAACTCATTAAATTTAGGAGTTGCTTGTTACACAGCACATTAACTGAAAAACTGGTTAATACCACAGCCATGGAAAAACTCACATTACTCCTTCTATCTCTATAGGAAAAGTTCTAGCACCACAGAGTTTAGAATATTTCGTGATATATAGAAATGATAATGTGATCACCATAATATGGAGCTATATTTTATTATATTCCTGGAAGTTTAGACTGCTTCATTGACTCACAGTGATAATCCAAAATATAAAGGAAACATCATTCAGTTTTTATACTACCAGCTTTATTTGTTTATTTGTTTATTTATTTATTTATTTATTTATTTATTTATTTATTTTTAGTGTTCAGCAATTCATTAGTTGCATATAACACCCAGTGCTCATCACAACATGTGCTCTCCTTAATACCCCTTACCTGGTTACCCCATCTCCTCACACCACTCCCTCTGTAACCCTCAGTTTGTTTCCCAGAGTCCAGAGTCTCTCATAGTTTTTCTCCCTCTCTAATTTCTTCCCATTCAATCTTCTCTCCCTTCCCCTCTGGTTCTCTGTGCTGTTCCTTATATTCCATATTTGAGTGAAACCATATGATGTTTTTATTTTTTTCAGAATATTTATTTATTTATTTATTTATTTATTTATTTATTTATTTATTTATGAGAGACAGAGAGAGACTGTGTGAGCATGCAAGTGTGTGTGGGGGGGTGGTGAGAATAGGCAGAGGAAAAGGGAGAGAGAATTTTAAGCAAGCTCCAGGCTCAGCATGGAGCCCAATGCAGGGCTCAGTTTTACAACCCTGAGATCATGACCTTAGCCAAAATCAAGAGTCGGATGCTTAACTGACTGAGCCACCCAGGAACGTCTATTTTATTTTTGTATTAAAGTTTTGATAACATATAATGCTATATTAGTTTTAGGCACACAACATGGTGGGTCAACAACTCCATACAGTAAGCTATGCTAACATAATAAGTGCAGTCACTATAAACTATATTTAACCTCCATTCTTGAACACCCATTTTTTCCAAAATAAGTATGTAGGTATGATTTTCAGTTCTAGCTCAAACTATAAGTTCTACAACTCTGCTTATGCTCCAGAAATTTATATATCCAGTTTTTTATGTTTACCATGTCTTCACTGCAAAACCAACATGTCTAAAACCAAAATAGTAAGATATTCCTCTAACTTGATACGCTTTACTGCTATTCATAGAATTAATACTTCCAAAGTAATAATTTTAGACACATTTTACTAAAGTATTTTTCACCTCTTAGGCAATATGCTATATAATTTATACTACTTCGTTATAAAAGTTTTTTTTTTGTTGTTTTTTATATTCTTCTGTTATTCTCCAGACCCACCAAGAGTGCTCTATTCCTATGTGGCTGAATGTAAAAACAAGACCCCACTATATGCTGCCTTCAGGAAACTCTCATTAGCTCTAAGGGCACACATAGTCTTACAGTCACTGGATGGAAAAAGATATTCCACACAAGTGGAAACCAAAAGGGTGTGGAGGTAGCTACAGTTATATCAGGCAAAATAGGCTTTAAGTGAAAAACTGGAACAAGACACAAATAAAGTCATTATATAATGAGAAATGGATCGATTCTTCAAGAGAATATAACAACTGTAAATACATATGCACCCAATTTGGAGACCTAAATATATTAAGCTAATACTAACAGATCTGAAGAGAAACATAGCCAGCAATACAATAATAGTGGACATTTCAATGTCCCACTTTCAATAGGATAGATCATCCAGAGAGAAATTAATAAGAAAACATTAGACTAGAACTATCTTAGACCAAATGGACCTAATAGACATATTCAAAAAATTCTATCAAATAGGAGAAGAATACATATTATTATCAAGTGCACATGGAACATTCTCTAAGAGAGGCCATATGTTAGGACACAAAGTAAGTCTTAACAAATTTTAAAATATTTAAATCACATAAAGTATCTTTTCTGACCACACGGTATGAAATTAGAATTCAATAACCAGAGGAAAGCTAGAAAATCCATAAATATGTGGAAATTAAAAAGTAACTTTCCTGAAAAATCAATGGGTCAAAGATAAAAATCAAAAAGTAAATAAAAAAATATCTTGAACCAAGTGAAAATGGAAACACAATGTATAAAAATGTATGGGATGCTGCAAAAGCAGTTCTAAGAGGGACATTTACAGAAATAAATGCCTACATTAAGAAGACAAAAAGATCACAAATAAACAACCTAACTTTACACTTCAAGGAACTAAAAAAAGAACAAACAATGCTCAAGAATAGCAGAAGGAAGGCAGTAAGAAGGTGTGAATGGAAATAAAATAGAGATTTTATTTTTTTTTAAAGATTGTATTTTATTTATTTGACAGAGAGAGACACAGCGAGAGAGGGAACACAGGCAGGGGGAGTGGGAGAAGGAGAAACAGGCTTCCCATGGAGCAGGGAGCCTGATGCAGGGCTTGATCCCAGGACCCTGAGATCATGACCTGAGCCGAAGGCAGACACTTAACGAATGAGCTGCCCAGGAGCCCCTAAAATAGAGGTTTTAAAGGCAAAAAGACATCAGGAAAAAAATCAATAGAGCCAACAACTGTTTTTTGTTGTTGTTGTTGTTGTTGTTGTTGTTTTGAGGGGGTGGTAAAATAAATAAAATGGACAAAGCCTTAGTTAAACCTACCAAGGAAAAAAAAGAGAGGATTAAAAAAATAAAAATTACAGTTGAAAATGAAACATTTTAACCCCAGAAATGCAAAAGATCATAAGAGCTACTATAAATAATCATATGCCAAGATATTGAACAGCCTTGAAGTGGATAAATTATTAGAAACAATCTGCCAAGACTAAATCATGAAGAGACTGAAAATCTGAACAGACCTATTACTAGTAAGGAGATTGAATCAGTAATCAAAACACCCCAAAACAGAAAACCTCAGGATCAAATGGCTTCATAGGTGAATTCTACCAAATATTAAAGAATCAATGCCTATCCTTCTCAAATTTTTTTCAGAAATTAAAAAGAAGGGAACAGTCCCAACCTCATTTTATGAGGCCAGCATTACCCCAATACCAAACCTAAATAAGGGCACTAGAAGAAAAGAAAAGTATAGGTCAGTATCCCTGATGAATACCAATGAAAGAATTATCAAAAAAATACTAGCAAACCAAATTCAACAACACATTAAAAGGATCATACATCAAGTTCAAGTGGGATGTATCCTTGCAATGCAAGGAAGTTTCATCATATGCAATCAATAGATGTCATAAACCATGTTAACATAATGAAGGACAGAAACCGTATAATCATCTCAATAAATGTAGAAAGCACTTGGTAAAGTTGACATTCTTTCATGATAAAAACTCTCAACAAAGTGGGCATAGAAGAAACATATATCAACATAATAAAGGCCATATATAACAAGTCCGTAGCTAACATCATACTCAGTGGTGAAAGGGTGAGAGCTTTTCTGTAACACCAGGATTAAGACAAGGCTACCCTCTATCACCAGTCCTTTCAACATAGCATCAGAAGACTTTACCAGAGCAATTAGGTAAGAAAAGAAAAAGAAATAAAAGGCATCCAAATCACAAAGGAAGAAGCGAAACTGTCTCTGAAGACGACATGATTTTATGTTCTAAATACTCTACCAAAAAAGTGTTTGAAGTCAGCAAAGTTTCAGCGTACAAAATCAACATACAAAAATCTGTTGTATTTCTGTACACTAACAATGAACTATCCAAAGTAAAGAAAACAAATTTCTTCTACCAAAGCACCAAAAATAATAAAATATTTAGCAATAAATTTAACCAAAGAGGTGAAAGATATGTACATTGAAAACTGTAAGATATTGATAAAAGAAACTGAAGAAGGCACACATGTTCATGGATCAAAAGAGTTAATATTGTTAAAATTTCCTTACTAACAAAGTTTTCTATAGATTTAGTGCAATCCCTACCAAAATTCCAAAGGTATTTCTCACAGAAATAGATGAAAAAATCCTAACTTTCATTTGGAACCACAAGAAACCCTGAATAGCCAAAGAAATTTTGATAAAAAACAGAGATGAAGGTATCACACTTCCTGATTTCAAACTATATTACAAAACTATTATAATCAAACAGTATGATATTGGCATTAAAACAGACACATAGACCAACAGAACAGAATAGAAAGCCCAGAAATATACCCATGCATATTTGGTCAACTAATATTTAGTAAAGGAGCCAAGAATATTCAACAGAGAAAGGATAGTCTGTTAAATGGAAAAATAATGGAAATGGTGGTGGAAAAAAGTGGATATTCTCATGCAAAAGAGTGAAACTGGATGCAAGTTACACCACTCACAAAAATTAACTCGAAATAGATTAAGGTCTTAACCAGAAACCATAAAATTTTTAGAAGAAAGCAAGGGAAAAGATAACTGACATTGATCTTGGCAATGACTTTTTGGATATGACACCAAAAGCACAAGCAACAAAAGCAAAAATCAACAAATGAGATTATATGGAACTAAAAAGATTCTACACAGCAAAGCAAACAATCAACAAAATGAAGAGACAATCAACAAAATAGGATAAAATATTGGCAAACCATTTTATCTGATAGAGGGTTAATGTGCAAAATATATAAAAACATACAACTAGGGCGCCTGGGTGGCTCAGTCGTTAACCGTCTGCCTTTGGCTCAGGTCATGATCCCAGGGTTCTGGGATCGAGCCCCGTGTTGGGCTCCCTGCTCAGCGGGAAGCCTGCTTCTCCCTCTCCCACTCCCCCTGCTTGTGTTCTCTCTCTCGCTGTGTCTCTCTCTGTCAAATAAATAAATAAAATCTTTATTAAAAAAAATACAACTAAGTAGCCAAAAAAAAAAAAAAAATCAGATTAAAAATGGGCAAAGGATCTGGATAGACTTTTTCCAAAGAAGACATACAAAAGCCCAACAAATACATGAAAGGGTGTTCAGCATCAATCAGAGTAATGTAAATCAAAACCACAATGACAAATCACCTCACACCTGTTAAAATAACTATTATCATAAAGACTAGTAATAGTTACTACTGGTGAGCCTGTGCAGAAAGGGGGACCATTGTGCACTGTTAGTGGGAATGTAAATTGGTAGAGCCACTATGAAGACAATGTGAGGGTTCCTCAAAAAATAAAAATAGAACTAACATATGACCCAGCAATCCCACTTCTGTGTGTACGTCTAAAGGAAATGAAATCACCATATAGAAGAGATATCTGTGGCCCCATGTCTACTGCAACATTTTTTTACAATATCTGACATGAAAACATCCTAGCTACCTGTCAACAGATGAATGAAAAAAAAATGTCATGTATACATACAATGGAATATTTTTCAGCCCTAAAAACGGGGGGTGGGGGTGGCGAATTCGGTAAGATTCTACAATATGGGTAAATTTTGAGGATATTATGCTAAGTGAAAGAAGCCAGGCACACACACACACACACAAAAAAAAAAAACAAACAAAAAAACAAATACTATTTGATTCCATTCTATGAGGTACTTAGAGCAATCAAAATCATGATGTCAGAAATATAAACATGGAATATTATGCAGCCATCAAAAGGAATGAAATCTTGCCACTTGCAATGATGTGGATGGAACTGGAGGGTATTATGCTGAGTGAAATAGGTCAATCAGAGAAAGACATGTATCATATGACCTCACTGATATGAGGAATTCTTAACCTCAGGAAAGAAACTGAGGGTTGCTGGAGTGGTGGGGGTGGGAGGGATGGGGTGGCTGGGTGGTAGACATTGGGGAGGGTATGTGCAATGGTGAGTGCTGTGAATTGTGCAAGACTGTTGAATCTCAGATCTGTACCTCTGAAACAAATAATGCAATATATGTTAAGAAAAAAAAAAAAAGAAGATAGCAGGAAGGGGAAAATGAACGGGGGGAAATCGGAGGGGGAGATGAACCATGAGAGACTATGGACTCTGAAACACAAACTGAGGGTTCTAGAGGAGAGGGGTGGGAGGATGGGTTAGCCTGGTGATGGGTATTAAAGAGGGCATGTACTGCATGGAGCACTGGGTGTTATAGGCAAACAATGAATCATGGAACACTACATCAAAAACTAATGATATAATGTATGGTGATTAACATAACATAATAATAAAAAAAAAGAAAAAAGAAAGTATAGTGGTGGTTGCCAGTGGCTGGGGGGAGGGGCCATGGGGAGTTAATTTGTGATAGTTATAGAGTTTCAGTTTTACAAGATGAAAGAGTTATGGGGATGGATGATGGTGATGGCTGCACAATGATGTGAATGTACATAATACCACAAAACTGTACACCAGAAAATAGATAAGATGGTAAATGTTATGCTATGTGTATTTTATCACAATAAAAAAGGAAACGAAAAGCAAATTACCTTCTCTGTGATTTGTGAAACCATTTTTGGTAAAAAAAAAAAAAAAAAAAAAAAAGACCAAAATTTTTGGACCAAAACAAGAAGCCAAAAAAACTATGTTTCTGTTAAAAATTTGATTTGAGAATAAAAACAATTTATATTTGCAAAGTAAAAGTGAAGTGCCAGACACATAATGAATAATAAATTATGGCCATTACATTTATTGGCAATTACATTTGTGATTGTCTTCACCTTACAATAACAGAAAAAATTTTACTTTGAACAGAACTGAAGAAACGGTGACCTTTAAACTGATATTCTTTTACTAGATGTCCAGGAACTGCATTGTATCTCACATTTAGACATTAGCTCATAACATGATTTCACATTTACTATCTGATTCTCACAAGTGGTTTAAGGCACATAAATGACAGTATTATCTAAATTTTAAAAATATAAACCAAACACCAGGAGATTAGAAAAAAGTGAGAAGTATAGCACCCACTTTTGGATCCCAGTTTTATTTCATTGTTCCATGTAATCCTTATGACTATAATAAATAAATTATAGATTTTACCATTACATTAAATTTTCCCCATTTAATGTATATAACCATCAATGCAAAACTGGAGCCATGGGAACAATCATAGGAAAGCAAGCCTGCTATGAGTATTTTCTTTTAAATTATACATTTAGAGAAAATGTAAAAGTGATGACATTTAATGCCTAAAGGCTTTCAGGAAATATGTTGAAGTTTTACTTTTACTTAATTTTTATTTTATACTGTGTATTTCAGATTTCTAAATTATAAATTTGAATTTATCAAAACAAATACAAACTTAAGATTTCTAACTATTACAATTTCAAACCCAAATATAGTCTTGTTTTATGAATTTAAAAAAAAAGCAAATAGCAGAAGTTTTAATTTACTTTTTCTGAATCTTAAAAATCACTTAACTAAAGCAATTTTCTAAGCTGTGATGATACCTGTGTACATGAATTGATCATGATTACTAAATAGATCATTACAAATTTGACATATTGCATTGAGTTCCAGCTTTAATGAAGTGAAGACTGAAGACATATAGCTTCATATATTACTAATAAAGATATATCAGGAAATATAAATTCAGGAAGCTGGTAATAACTCTAAATTAATTTATCTCATCAGATTTTCCTAACGAATGTAGACTATGCCAAAAGAAAAGATCACACACATATACATGCACACACACACAATTTAACAATTTTAACCTAAGTCCTAGTAATTAAAGTTTTCAAAGAAATTAACTGTATTTCATATGTTCATATTTAGTTTTTTCCTTTTTATGTATATAACCTAACAATAGATAGATGAAGAGAGAGAGAGAGGGAGAAGGTTTATACAATTTAATGTGCAAATCATTTCAGTAATAATTATGGTCAAAGTTGGAATAACATGGGTATGCTATATAAATAAATATTAGAGATTTTGGAAATACACAGCTCATATTTTGCTCATTCTACCCCAATTTACAAGTTTATAATAATAAAAATGTTTAAAAACCAAGACTGAGGGCGCCTGGGTGGCTCAGTTGGTTGGGAGACTGCCTTCGGCTCAGGTCATGATCCTCGAGTCCCAGGATCGAGTCCCGCATCGGGCTCCCTGCTCGGCGGGGAGTCTGCTTTTCCCTCTGACCCTGCCCCCTCTCATGTGCTCTCTCTCTCTCATTCTATCTCTCAAATAAATAAATAAAATCTTAAAAAAAAAAAAAAAACAAGACTGAGAATACATTAATGAAATATTAATCACAATACATAGAAAAAATCTTTAAAAGTGTTTATTTAATTGAGGTCATACAACCTCCTTGGTTAAGTTATTTGTTCTTTGAATTTAAGTATAAATATTTAAACTTTAAAATCTGATTATAACTGATATTCTTAGAAACATTGTAAAAACAAAAGTAGTTGATTATATCTTAGCATATTGCAGGCTACTGAAACTAAATTTATTTTTATTCTCAATGACAATCGTCAACCATTACCTTTGAGGCAATGTGGATATGAATATCATATTTATAGATATGAAAATAAATATTGCTAACGGGAGGTATTTTTTGTTGAATCTTCTTCCATACTCCTACCTGTACATGTTTAGAAATTGTATTTCTATTACTCTATAAAGATTACATTTTAAAAGTATATATCATTTTAACCTGATAAATTTTAGCTGGATTAGCACTTAGAATCATATGATTGGCCTCATGTTTCAGTTGAATATGAAAAATAATTCTATGATATTTCTACATTGATCTGTGTTAGATATGGTCATGCAAATAAATGTAGTAAATACACTCTCATTGACTCATAACAGAATATATTTTTACTTAAGTATTTTAATGAGGCAGGTATTATATTATGCAAACATTTTTAAGAGTCTCTCTGTAATTTCCCTTTTGTAATTTACATGCAGAACAAGTTATTAAGATTTGGGGTATTGGAGATAAACTAACTCAAACTCCCCCAAATACTATCTTACCTAATTGTAAGCATTTTATTGCCCCTTTGTGATGCAGTCTCCTTTTCATAAAATTGAAAAATTATAGCTTTTATAGGATAAAATAAGTCAACATATTCTATTGGTCATTTTTCTTAATTGGCACAAGCAATATATCTTAGCAGGTGAGCAGAAAATGATTTATTAGTAGGCATAGGTAGAGTAGTGAGTCTGAGTTTCCAGAAACGACATGCAGAATGAAAAGGAGGGGAATACACAATGAGAGCAATGAATGCGTCTACCTTAGCTGTCGCATGTATTTATAAGTTTTGGGGAAAAAAGTCACCTGGATGTTAGTGATTGAACTGGTCTGTGAAGTCCTGGAATTGTGTTTAGTACGTATTTACCCCATAATAAATGGTAGCTATGAAGACTTCTATTATCAAACAATTACATCCTTATGTGCTTCAGCTGTAAGTTTTTCAGCTTCATATTTCAAAACTGGACTCTAAAATCTCCTCTTTCTCTCCTCCCTCCTTTTATTCAACATGAGAGGCTGAGTTCTGTGTTTTTCTCTTTTTTGATATAGACTGATTTTTTTTAATTTATTGAGATAGGATTGAAGTAAAATAAAGTACAAATATTTAAACTGTACAATCTGATCAGTCTTGACATATTTGTATACCTCGGAAGCTACCACCACAAACAAGATAAAGAACATTTCTATCACCCACAAAAACGATTCCTCATGCCTCTAAGAAATCCTCCTTCTTCCTTCCCCTTCCCTAGGCAACCACTGACTTGGATTTCACAGCTGTGATTAAGTTTGTGTGATCTGGATTTGGCTATAAAAGGAATCAGAGAGAATCTACACTTTTGCCTGAATTATTTCATTCAGGATAATGATTTTGCCATTGATCCCTGTTATGCATATCAATAGTTCATTTCTCTTCATTGCTGAGAAGCATTCTATTTTATGAATACATCATAATTTGCTTATCCATTCATCTGTTGATGGACATTTGGGTTCTCTTTAGTTTTTGACTATCACAGAAAATGCTAATATGAACATTCACATACAATTCTTTTTGTGAATATACGTTTTAATTTCTTTCGGGTAAATAATTGAGAGTAAACGGACTGGATTTTATGATAAATTTATCTTAAGAGACCGCCAAACTGCTTTGCAAACTGATTATGTCATTTTACATTCCCATCAACAGTAAAGATGAATTCTAGTTTCTCCATATCCATGCCAGTACTTGCTATCATATCATCAGATTTTTCAATTTTAGCTAACCTAATGGATATATAGAGGTAGCACCTAATGTTATTAATTTTTATTTCCATGATGACTAATAAAGTTTAGCAATTTTTCATGTGTTTTCTATTTTGTGAAGTGTCTTTCAAATCTTCTGCCCATATATTACTCATTTATTTGTCTTCTTATTCTCAAAATGTAAGAGGTTTTTACTCTTCTTCTCCCAGCTTATCATTTGCATTTTGGATTTCTTAACAATGTCTTTGAAATTGAAAACTTTTCAATTTTGATGAATTCTAATCATTTTCTATGTTGCATACATTTGTGATAAAAAAATAAACATTTTTCCCCAGATGGTAAATATTTTCTCAATTATCTCATTGCAGTTTCTTTTGCTTTCCATTTTACATTTACATCCATCATCCACTTTGAGTTAATTTCATATTTGATGTGAAGTAAAATTTTATGTTTTGTGTTCTCCACACATGGATATATTCAATCTAGCCCAATCTGCTAAAAAGATTTTCCTTCAACACTGAATTCCCTTAGCACTTTTGTTAAAAATCAGCTGGCCATATATTTGAGTGTCTACCTTTTTAGTCATTCCATTCCACTGACCTATACATGAAGCTTTTTTGCAATCACATAAACGCCTTGATTAATAGTACTTAAAATGAGACAAGTTAAATCCATCAACTTTCTTTTACAAAATTGGTTTGACTATTCTAGATCTCTTGCATTTCTATTTTTAGAATAGTCACCAAATTTTAGAGGCAACTTATCAATCAGTATAAAAATGCCTACTGGAATTTGGATTGACATTATGACCACATTGAATATATAGATAGATCAATTTGGAAAGAACTGACATCTTGATGTATTGAGTTCTATGATCTGTACATATGATATTTTTCTCTAAGTGTTCTTTAAATTTTCTCAATTGTGTTTTATAATGTTCAATATATAGGTGTTAACTGTCTTTAAATTTATCCTCAGGTATTTGATGGGGGGGTTCTGGCATAATCATAAATTGAGTTGATTTAATATCACTGATATATAGAAGCATCAGTTTTCCCTCCATGTCTAGAAGAATACAATTTATTTTTTTATTATTTTATATTTTCCTTGCTAAATTATTTATTCATTATGATAGTTACTACAAAGATTCACATTTTTTAATAAAATCATGTCTTCTGCAAAGACCCTATTTTTAAATATATTTGCATTCTGAGGTACTGGAGGTTAATATGTCAACTTATGAATTTTGAATTTTGGAGAAAGGCAACTCAACCCAAACATAAATTTAATGTTACTTGAAGTCTGCTTATTCCAAAAAAATTAATATCAATACTTTTCCAATTGAAATTACATATTATATAATGTTCAATAAAACACACTCATCCAAAAGAACATAAAACTTACATATCTTCACTTCTTTCTGAGTTTTCTTAGGTTCATAACTTCTGGAAACTTAAACATTCTGAGCCAGTAAGAGCTGGAAAATGATATATTTTTAAAATTTAGTTTATATGGAATAAAGTATTTGACATTTTTTATTCAGAAACCCAATTTTAACCAATCAAAAATCTTAACTAATGAAACTCTAAAGCATTTCTTCTACTTTTCTGATGTAAATTGTCTCTCTGAGTTGATGGATCTCTATTATCTGATAAAGCCCTCAAAGGGCAGGAGAGCCTGAGGATAAAGCAAATAATAACAATTATTACTTGGGGCTGTATGTTATTTACTATATCAAATTGTTTCTCTAAGGGAATATAGTTTGCATTAATATATCATTAAGTTTTCAAATTTCAGTAAGTTCTGTGAATATAATTCCCTTTTTCTAGAATATATTATTATTCAAGCACTATTAAGCACCATGGCTTTCATATCTAACCTTCTAATTTAGTCAAGTTTACTTGGGTAGAGTGGGTCCTTAATCCATTTTGACCGGTGTCCTTATAACAACAGGAATTTGGAGAAACACAGGCATCGGGAGAATACTATGTGAAGACTGGAGATATGCAGCCACAAGTGAAGGAACTAGGAGAGAGGCTTGAACAGACCCTTCCATAGTAAATTCAGAAGGAGTCGGTCCCTGTCAACACCTTGATTTAGGATTTCAGGCTCAGAATTCTGAGAAAATACAATTTTCTTGTTTAAGCCACTCGATTTGTGGTACTTGTTCCAGCAGCTCTAGCAAAATAATAACAATACTCAAACATTAATTTTTACTTAAAAACATTGTGCAAGGGAAGTAAAAATATCTGATTTTGTGTATCTAAGAATCTCCACATTTCCCTCTCCCTTGATTGTTAAATTGGATAAATATGAATTAAATGTTCAAACCCATTTTTTTCTCATCTATCATCTCCTGAGAATGTAGTTCTGCAGATCAGAAGTATAAGCCAATACAACCCGATTCCTTTATCATAACCTATTTTCTTCCTTTTCAACTCTTCATTTTTATGATTGGCTCATGAGTTTGAAGCTCTCTTTATTTTTTTTTTTTTCAGGACTTGGATTTAGCCTATTAATGCTTTGATGATTATTGTCTTGCAATCTTCTCTATTGCTTCATTCGAGAATTCTAATTTGATATATGTAACCCCTGCTGGATTAATTTTCTGAGGGTCTCTCATGATTTTCATAACCTTTCCCATCTCTTCCATAGTCTGTGAAACTCCCACGCTTTGACTCCTACATCACCAATTTGACCTACAAGAGTCATTTCCATTTCGTTATTCACTGCTAATTGCTTCAACAAATACACACTTGACGCATATGCATGCACACATAAGCACACACACACACACACACAATACGCACACTTTTAAGGAACAAACCTTAGTGGCACCTTTCTGATACATATATTTTTTTTCAAATATGTCTGAATATAATGAGTTTCAATTTCTCTCTAATATTTCTTTTTGCCTATGATTGCTTTTTCTATGTAAATTAATCTGTCATTCATCTTGACCTTTTCCTTTTGTGTAGCTGATGGTATTCAAGTGTTTTCTATTTACATATAAAAGTCTAAATAGAACTGTTAACTTAAATAGTTGGAGCTCTTCTCTGTAGTTTTAAAATTCTCTAACCCAAAAACCTCTCCTCCTGAATGTGTAGCCTTGCAGAATTCTCTGGTTAAGTTGTCAGTTTATTTCTACTGGCAGGATTTGCTTTTGTGTTAATGGGTATAGGATAAGGCAGGCAGCTGGACCCCACCCAGATGTTGCTATAAAGTATTTACATTTTGTGCGAAGCATCTGCCTCCTAGAGGTATTAATATTTGCTTTTTCTATTTTACAATTATGTATCCAGTATGGATGTTTAGAATCCTCTCCACTCTTCTCTCTTGGGTTCCAACTGATCACCAATCCTATTCTTCTCAGATTAGCCATACAATTTATTTATAGAAATGATTAATAATTTTATTCTGACATAAATGTTACTGTAGGGAAAATGGTTCTGAACAAGGTCAAGTCTCATTAATGGAGAGTGAAAGATAAAGCATTGCAGGTAGGATATTTGTTGATGTGAAGGCCTCATTTTCTCTGTTTTTCTTCCCCCTACCCCCCAACCCCACCACCGCCAACACTGTTGTTTATTTGGGCAATAGTTCAGAAGACCCTGTGTATAAAGGGACTACACAGACTTATACCAGCAGCAGAAGATGCTTATCTATGTGTGACCTCCCCAATGCCCTCGGGTTTCATACCCAAGGAAATACATGCAGCTGCATGTCTTAGTCTACACACCTTTGGTTCTGCCAGATTTGAGAGAGAAGACATATTCTTGAGAAGTTAGTGTTTTTCTATTCATGAAATTTCCATCTTTATTATGGAAGAAATTATACTAATAATATATGTGTTTCTAAACAGGAATAACACTTTAAACCATGGGAATTATAGGTCCTTGAACTAAAGTCAGCCTGGTAAAATCACATGCCAGCCATGATCCTCAGCTTTTAATCACCTTTTGGAATGTTCTCTACCTTTCAGCACTCAGAATTCAGGTATTCTCTATACTGTTTCTCTGCCTACAGCTTCCCGTGGTATCAGCTCTCCTCTAGGGGGTAATTAAATTTGCCTATTAAGATCTCTAAATAACATCTAAATGACGAAAATTAATGGTTATTTGGGAAAGGGAAATGAACCAATGGGAAAAAGCAAGATTTAGCATCAATCTGCCACATAAACCAAGTTGCATACATAAGATATCTGTGCGGCTAAGACATCATTTTTATTTGACTTAATGCCATTTGATTTAGGTGTAAGAGCCACCCTAAACAGTTTGCTTCTGTATTTTCTTTTATAATTAAAAACAAACATGAAAGCAATTACATCTATGTTTTAAACATTTACTTGAACATATTGTCATGTTTGCAATGCACATCCAACTTCTTAATTTACTTCTTCATTAAATTCATTTGTTCTCTCAGTGAGTAGAAAGTCTAAACTCAAAGATTTATGCAACCAACATGTGTACAGATCATCTTAAAATTCTTACTTCCCAATTTTTCCCCAAGTGTCTATGTTTGTTGTTAGTTCCTGAATTACATATTTTTATCCATGAAGAACACTCCCATTGGGTCACATCAAATTTTCAAGTTTATTAATAGAAAAAAATGCTATGATTTACTTGCACCAAGTTTATTTCTCTTAATAACAAGTAACTATAACTTTTGGACAATCTTCAATTACTAGAGATAATATTTATTGGCAAATAAATTCAGATAATTGAGAAAACATAATAAAATAATTGAAGTTGTCCTACTTCATAATTTTCTTGATTAACATGGTTTTAATTTTCTGAGGTACAGTTAATTTTTCTACACATAGGATACAGGTATTTCAATGCACAAAGTTAAGTAGACAGCAAATTACTATATAAAATTTGCCTTGTAGTTGAGCAATGAGGACACAGTGTACCTCATGTTGATACAGTTAGTCATTTTGCTTTTCATGTGGCACCTGGATCTTCATCTGTTTTATTCCATTTTTATTTTAGGGAACAAACTATAGCCATGAGTACATTTTCAGTACTACTTGCCACAGAGTTGTAGAATTTTAAAGCTGGAAGAAGCCTAAGAGATTAGCTCATTTAGCACATTAGGAATTTCTAGCTGAGATTTTTGGCAGGCATGAAGTAAAGTAGCTCCACAAAGGAAAAATATATAATATACAAAGATTTGTGGCTTTCCCAAAAATGTGTTAGAACCAAACTTACCTCCTAAAATATATACTCCTACCAAGAACATTTATAGGTCCTGAAGGCAACCCTTTTGTTCCTGAGGTCCCAGCTACCTCTCCTAATAGGGCCACGTCCATTCCCATCAGTGCTACTCCTGAGCCCTCTCCTCACTCTTCTGAAAACAATCCACTGAAACTTAAGGCTGGGTCTCTTTCTGTGGGAGCCTAAATTTAGAACTAATGCTGTGTTGGCACAGAAGAGCTCTCTTCAGGAGCAACGGTAAAAGGAAACTCACAAAGTGCAGCTCGGGTATTCCATTTTGGCGGATATTTACAGAAATGGGATCTGGAATAACATATTTTTAAATGCTTAAGTCCCCCCCCCCCAAAAAAAAAACACTGCAGCTGTATCACCAAGTAGACATTAGGACTTACGGTTAGTTCTAAGACTGAATGGAGAGATCAGATAAGCAGTTTATAAGGGGACTGAAAAGACTACACTCATTTTCCGTGTCTCTGATCTAACTGTGCACTAGGCAGCTCAGGGCAATTTCTTAGCATCAAACCAATTGACTTCTAAAGCTAACTTATTTTTTTCAAATAGCTATGCTATTCTCTAACTCAAAAATCAAACTGTAGATGACGCTTTTCAGAATGCTGGACCCTTTCCAGTATGGGATGATATATTTCCCAATAATTATGTGTATTAATGAAGGAATTAAATTAAAGAATTGGACTTTTAAGAGAAATAATAAAAGAGGTTAAATATGATAAAGGGAATCCATGCTGAACCCTGCACATATGCATAGGGTCTGTTCACTCCATGACCCAGAGTTATCTGAGCTTCTAAAAACTAGAAGTTACTGAGAACTGTGCCCAGGGTACTGTCCACATAAATGGTGTCATGCCATGATAATGACTGGTCCCCAGGAAGCATTTTCAATCACCTGTAACAACCAAAAGGAAACTTTCAGAATTCTGTTAATCAGAGGATATTTCTCCTTCTGCCTTACATTTGCCCTCAATTACACATTCAGGGAGACTTAATCATCTCATTCCGAAGTGGCACACTCTCTTGCCTAGAAAGCTAATATAATTCAGCCTCGAGATAGGATTAATTGTGTAGTCTTCGGTTATTCTTTAAAAAATATTAGTGAAATATGTTTGTTGGTATGATTAAAACAAATTGGTAAATATCAGGTTGACTTCACAAACTTCTGTAAATTAAATAGGCAGATGATATCTCTTGCCATGAACTTTAAGACAATTTCAAATTATAAGTGGAATAAAAAGGGACATAGAGTAGATTGGTTATTCAGCATCAAATAATCTTATATCGACTCCAATTTTGACCATGGTACCTCAATTCCTCAAGAAATAGTTAGCCATGATATTGCAGAGTGTTTTTCTAGCTCAGACTAAGTACGCATCTAAACCAAAAAAAATAAAAAATATATAAGCATTTCTTTTGTTTAATTTTCATTTATTACATTTTGTTATGTATTTGTTTTATTTTGGTTACTCCTTGGTGATGCTTTTTGTTACTGTGATTCACAGAGTTTGGTGGCTTCTGCTAGTCTGGGTTGTGATCCTTTGTTAAAGAGTACATTTAAGTTTCAAAGTAAATTTGAACTGTAGGTATTGTGATCATCCTCAAGAAGCTTCCCTATATACTTTGATTATTTCCCTAAATCTTAACTTCCGTCTAATGAATGTCATGAGACAAGACTCTTAATTTTGTAATTTGTTTTCCTCAAAAGAAGATATTCTAGTGTTGCACTGTCCCATATGGCAGCCACTAGTCATGTATGGCTATATAATTTATATTTAAATTATTTAAATTAAATAAAACTTAAACTTCTGTTTCTCAGTGACACTAGCATTATTTAAACTGCTCCATAGCCACATGTATCCTGAGGCTACCTACTTAGCACAGAATGTCTCCATTCACTGCAGAAATTTCTATTCTTAGAACTGCTCTAATGGATATTTTCTACTAGGGCATGTTAATAATCAGTGATCAACAACTCCATGTTGAAACTTATTTTGTATATTATTAATAAAAATAGAACCTAATTAAAATTCATTTCTATATGTATGTATTTATCCTTAGCTCCCCTGTTATCCTGGTTATATCTTTATTTATTTATTTTTAAAGATTTTATTTATTTATTTGACAGAGAGAGACACAGCGAGAGAGGGAACACAAGCAAGGGGAGTGGGAAAGTGAGAAGCAGGCTTCCCACTGAGCAGGGAGCCCGATGTGGGGCTCGATCCCAGGACCCTGGGATCATGACCTGAGCCGAAGGCAGACGCTTAACGACTGAGACACCCAGGTGCCCCTATATCTTTAATCTTACAAACACCCCTTCTATGATTGCCTATGATGTTAACTACTGTATCAATGACAACATTCAATGCAAGTCTTCCTTATTGTTTCTTAGGCTCTCAATTCTTAAGGAAGAAATATAAAACCTAGGGTAATACTGAGTTTGCTAGAATGAACTTTCTGTAAGGAAGAGATGATAATTTCTTTTAACAAATTAACATAGGTTATATGAGTATTAACATAGGTTTTCATCTCCATTTCCGAGCGAAGGCAAATCAAAATGTTCACTTAAGTCTGAATTGGGTATTTTCTGTTTCCTACTCTGATTTTCTCTTTATATCTTTTTTATTCACTTGTATTTTTTCATTTGTTTGATTCAAAAATGATCCAGGTAAAGCATACGTTGCTAAATTTGGTTTGGCATTTCAGGATATCTGATTTTGACTAAGATTTTAAGATATTTAGAGGTTATCAGTAGTGGTTCATTTTATAAACAAATCCTTATTAAGTGTGACAGTGAGTCAGTCACTACTCTGAACAACTACAGAAAAAAATTGAAGAAGAGGGTAATGTAACTATCAGAAGAAGGAGCATTCAAAGCAGTGGAAAGTCTTAGTCTCAACACCTTGAGTAGGTGCAAGCCTAGTGATGTGAAAAAACAACAAAGCTAGGGTAACCAGAGCAGTGAATGGTAGACATGGAGTAGAAGATGAGTCGGGGATAATAGGGGCCTAACTCATGTAGAAAACCGATGGCCCAAATGTTGTTAACTGGAGTTTTCCAGCAGATTGGTAAGAACTGGCTAATTTTATAAATGGGCTTTCCAATACTTCATTGGCAAAAGACTTAGAGCTTGAAAAGTTATGGAAGCAGAAAAGAGAAGAGCCCTGTGGTTATTCAGAGAAGGTCTACAAAGTAGTTTGACCTGAACACTCACGACAGAGACATTGAGAAGGAGACAGATTCTGAAACACAGTTTGAAAATGGGATCATCAGAATTTTCCCATGGATAGGAAGTCCAAAGTGACAGTAGACAAAGAGAAAAGGGTGGCTCTAAGTTTTGACTGGACCAACTATATTTGATGCGGGAGAGCTAGGTTCTTGTCTTACGGAGTTGAAGAATGAATCTCGTGGACAGAGGAGAGTGAGTAGTGATAGAAGTTTATTAAGCAAGGATACAGAAAAAGCTCTCAGGAGTGAGAGGAGTCCTGACAGCGTTGCCACAGAGGGCTTTTAGGGATGGTCTTTTATGGAAAGCTTAACCAGGGAACTTAAATCTGTTTAACATGTCTATTGATAGCACGATTAAGTAAGGACTAGTGATAACACCTTCAATGGCTTACTTCGTTTTTAGGGTCCAGTAATTCTTGGTTGGTCTCAAGTAGCTGTTATAACAAGACTTCACCTCTGACACCTAGGACAGGATGGTCTGGTTTGTTACCTCATCTCTGGTTTCCTTTCATCTCCCACATTTTGAATTTTGTGCACCTGATCCCATGGCCCCCTACCTATCTCTCCCTGCCTAGCTCCGACTGCCCCTTATTCATATTGACGGATCAGGTACTAAATAAAATGGGAGGGGTGCCTGGGTGGCTCAATTGTTAAACATCTGCCTTTGGCTCAGGTCATGATCCCAGCGTCCTGGGATCGAGCCCCACATCAGGCTCTTTCCCGCGGGAAGCCTGATTTTCCCTCTCCCACTCCCCCTGCTCGTGTTCCTCTCTTGCTGTGTCTCTCTCTGTCAAATAAATAAATAAAATCTTAAAGAAAAGAAAATAAAATGGGAAAGAATAAGCAGAGTAGCACTCTCCAAACCCTCCCCACCCCTTAACAGGAGACTAAATCAAAAGTAGATGATGTGTCTATCGATAGAAGAATGGATAAGAAATATGTGGAGTGTGTACATGAGTGTCTCTGTGTATGTATACACATACATACACACAGACCCGCACATACACACACATACACACAATGCAATATTACACAGCCATAAAAAGGATGATCTTGTGCCACTTGCAACAACATGGATGGACCTAGAGGGTATTATGCTAAGTGAAATAAATCAAACTGAGAAAGGCAAATACCATATGATTCCACTCATATGTGGAGTCTAAAAAGCAAAACAAAGAATAAACAAACAAAAAGCAGAATCAGACCTATAAACACAGGAAAAAACCTGATGATTGCCAGAAGGGTGGGGGTAGGGGATGGTCAAAATAGGTGAAGGGGTATGGGAGATACAAGCTCCCAGTTATGGAATGAAAAAGTCATAGGAATAAAAGGCACAGCATAGAAATATAGTCAGTGATACTGTAATAGTGTCATATGGTGACAAAAGGTAGCTACACTTGTGGTGAGCATAATGTAATGTATAGAGAAATTGAATCACAATGTTGTACACTTGAAACTAATGTAACATTGTGTCAACTATATCAAATAAAAAAACATTAAATTAAAAATAAAAACAGGGACGCCTGGGGTTGCTCAGATGATTAAGCATTGGACTCTTGATCTCAGCTCAGGTCTTTATCTCAGGGTAGTGAGTTCAATCCCTGTGTTAGGCTCCTTATTGGGCACAAAGGCTACTTAAAAAATAAAAATAAAAATAGTATGCTATTTCTCCAAAACAAAAAGCAAAAGCAAAAAAAAAAGAGATGGAGAAGTAAATTTGTCAATTTGTCAATTTCATCACTTAGAAGGTATTTAATACTGTGAGAGTGCGTGGGATCGCCAAAAGAGAAAATATAAAGAAAAAGTTCCCCCGAATGGAAATTGAGGCCCTCCTCTGTTATGAGTCCCTAGATAGGAGGAAGAACCAGTAAAAGAGACTGGGAAGACATAATGGAGGAGAGACAATGAAAACCTGGAAACTGGAGAAAGTATTTCAAGGAAAAGAAAATAATAAACTGAGCCAAAGCCCTGCTGAACTGTCCAGTAAGAAATGATATTGGATTTATCAGCTAGAGTAGGAAGTGTTGATAACAGGATGGGAACAAAAGACTGATCAAAGAATAAATGATGTAAGGTAAGAGACAGATTGCTAGAAAGCAACTGAATTATTATTTTTTTAATGGGAGAAATAATATCATGTCTGTATGCTTTTAGGAATGAGAAGTGAGCCAGTAGAAAGAAAAGTTTATAATGCAAGAAAGAGAAGTGAGAATGGAGAAGTTTATTAAAAAAAAAAAAAGGATCTGGCCTCAGAGAGAAAAAAGAGTCCATCCAATAATACAAGAAGACCAAAAGAACATACAGTGCACGTGTTGGTAGATGGGCCCATGTGGCAGGAACACCTAGAAGCTCTCTTCTGGATGCTTCTTTCTTCTAAGTCATATAAAAAAACTAGACTATTATCTGAGACTCAACAGATCTTATTGGAGATAATGAGGAGCAAGGAGAAACATATGATGTATTTTTCTAGAAAAGAGGGAAATGAAATTGCTAAGCAGGATTAGGGGTCCATGTGAGAGCAATGATCATGATGGTCGTAATAAGATTGAAAAATACTAGTAAGAATATTTTCCCCTCCAACATTTCAGCTGTAGGAATACATTTTAGATTAGGTAAAGAATTGGATTTAAATATGGTTTGTGTTTTTTTTTTTTTTTATAACAGTAAAAGTGAGAAGGCAAAGGATTTAGAGTGTATCTAGAAAGTGATTATAAAATTGAAGCCAAATAAGACAGGAAGAGAGGATGTGAGGGTTGTTGAACGACAAAGGATAAAATTGCTCGTAAGCTCTGATGGAGTTTAAGGATTTATAAAGACAGAGTAAGAGGGAGCAGATTAGAAAGACAGAGCAGAAACTGGCACTAGACTGAGGTGTTTGAGGCAGATTAGAAGGGCAACATCAATTTGGGGACTCAAGGCCTTTTTGCAAGAATAAATGGTTGATGCAGCATAGAAAATGGCATTGGAGGAGAAAAGTGTAAGGAATTGAGACCCAGGTGTGGTAACCTGGGTTTGTGCATAATAAAATCAAACAGAACTGAGACGGGAGTAGGTCTGGAGGCAGTGATAATGAAGCACGGTAAAATCTGCAAGACTTGAAGGATCTGGCCAGCAGTCAGCAGATGTCTGCCACAGGAAGGACTAACCAGCAGAGATGGATGCCATGAAATTCAGAAATGGCGGCTTTTTAAGAGGAGGGGCCATGACGTGGAGGAAGAGATAGGCACCTATGTTGTAAATATCAATGTGTGATCTTGGGTGTGAAAATGCACATGAGGATATTTTAAAATCATAAAGCAAATGGTGTTTAGCAGAATGCAAGAATATTTGCTTCCCCTTTCTTTCCTTTTCTAATCTTTTTGCCTTAACTGCTTTTGTTTCTTAGACCTTATTGTGCCTGCAGTGTGAAATTGTTTGGGACTAGTATATGCTCTCCCATTGCATACTTGATAGCTTGACCTTGGTCTCAGGCTACTGTCTGAATCGCCTGTGTTGTTTCTCTGTGAGCCTTCTATCCCCCAAGCAGAAGTTAAAGGCACATTTGATAGGTCTCAATATGTATGTCTTTTGTGCAGCTTCATGGTGGGAAAGTCCATTGCTCTTAATAGTTTTACTTCCCAGGGTAGTTCTACTTTTTCTCCCTCAAATACATTGACCCCTAATCTTTTGAGCATAAAGAGCAAAAGATAATATACAGGCTATAAATATATTCAGTCAAACCAGGCTGTTTGTTTTCAGACTGAGCATGCTGTTCTTTTCCTACTACCTCTGACTGGGGGCTGGGGGAATGTGATGTAGGTCACTGTTCATTCACAACTAAACTGGGAGGATTATAAATTTTTCAAAGTAAAGTTTAGGGGGTTATTTTAAAGATCCAAACTAAAAAATACTGTAATGGATTTGAGATCATTTAAATATTGAAGCTTCTTTATTAAAAATAAACCAAGTGATATAATTAATCTCAGCTTAGGTCCACTGAGAAATATATTTAATCTGATTAAACATCACCTATTATAATAAGTGTGGTTTGGGTTACTAGAGTGGAAGAAGATATAACTTATTAAATGCCAGTGAGTAGCCTTAACTATTTTACACAATTCAGTGTTTCATTTTCTCTAACAAAACCATCTACTGAGCCATTTCAGACACTTTCAGCTTCACCTGTCCCAGGTTTAGAGCAACTGATTTTATGTGTGTTTTTCCCAGCCTCCTCCACAGTGACTAATTCCTTACTGGCATAAACCAACAACTTCTTGTCCCAGGCTTGCACTACACTAATGTTGCCCTGTTGCTGCTAAGGATGAGACACCAAGAAACATGCTCATCACCCATGCATGTCCAACCCCAAAGTGTAGGGACTTAAGACCCATGGGGAGAATCATAGACAGGAGCTGGTTATTTTCTACCTTCTTTCTACTAGACATTCCTGCCCTGAGATGCAATACTTTCTATGACTCTTAAAAGATGGGCCATAAAAATGTACCACTCAACTCTCTTGCTGCAGGAAGTATAATTGATGGATGGACCCAACTGCTCACTCTGCATCTACCACTCAGGCCACATCTTCCATAGGATGCTTTCAGCCAAAGGCAGAGAACAGCAGGGCTACCAATACCAGCCCATTCCTGCAAGATGCAGGACTCCTTAGATAGGTGACATTGGCTCAAGGTCAAATCTTCTTTTGAATTGTATTACAATCAGAGACTCTGCCTGACCTCAATTCTCTCCTTTACAGGAGTCAGGCATGCATCCTGATCTAATGACCCTGCCACCTCATCCAGCTCCCTCTCCTTTTTCTTCCATAGTCTTTTCTCCCAGTAAGTCTCTTGTACCTCTAATTCCATCTTGGTGTCTGCCTGACAGAGGACCTGAAAAAATCCAAGGGGCACTAAGAATAGTCCAAGAACACAGACAATAAGAAAGAAGTAGGACTGGCTCACTCCCTACCCAGCAGGCCAAGACTACACTACCCAGAATGGAAGTTGGGGCACAGATAATCCCTTGCACAAAGTGGTGACCGAATAGCTCAAGATTTCACTATCAATGACCTAGTGAAATGTCTACATGGAGAAAAATATCTCAGGTGCAATGATCCAGGTATTTAAAATAAATAGAGGGAATATGCCTGTAAAGACAGGGGAGTTAGCTGGTTGCTGAAAAATTGTTTTGACATGTTTCAGAGAGAGAATAAAAGTGTTAGGAAGCCGCTAATGGGGGCACCTGGGTGGCTCAGATGGTTGAGCGTCTGCCTTCTGCCCAGTTCATGATCCCACAGTCCTGGGATCAAGCCCCACATCAGGCTCCTGGCTCAAGCGGGGAGCCTGCTTCTCCCTCTCCCTCTGCCTCTCTCCCTGGTCATGCTTTCTCTCTCTCTCTGTATCTCTGTGTCTCAAATGAATAAATAAAATCTTAAAAAAAAAAAAAAAAAGCTGCTAATGGCTAAATGTGACAGCTAGAGGGTCTTTGGTAGCTTCAAAAGAAATACTCATCTCCTATAGTGGAAAAGTCAACACAGCTAAAAAGAGACTGAAACTGGATATTTAGAGGTACAGAGCTCCAGAGATGTCAGAATGTTTAGCCAAGGCAGATCAGTTATGCTAAGGTCCAGTTCTGGTTGGGAAAACCCCATACCCTGAAACATAAGGAGAGAATATCTGGAGGGATGCTCTTAAGGATGATGATTCTTCAGGTATCCATTAAATGTCAGAGCCTGCAGAGCTGGCCCATCCTTCCTATTAAGAGATATTGAAAGATCCACCATGTTGAAAGATGCTGCAGAGGTCTTTCCCCCACAAGGCAAGAATAGACCCTCAGAAGCTGTTCTAACCTCCTCATCTATATGCCTACCCAATAATTAGTGTTAGGTCACAGTATATGCCACCTGTTGACATACTGGGCCAGATAGGTTTGGAAACAGTCTATGCACTGAAGGAGTTACAAGAATTAGCCTGAAGGTATTGGTAAGAGCCAAAGGATTATCTCTGAAATTGAGTCTCAAGGATACTTGACCAAGCAGACTACTGAATATAAGACAAAAAATGTAAGAATTTTCTTAAGACAGGAGATTAAACACTCTGGCCAGGACTCTAGGAGATAGGCTAACTCACTGCTAGGTTGGCACTTAGAGGCCTGGAAAAAGTTGGTGTTCAGTGGAGTGTTCAGTGGAGTGGAAATACCTGAGTTTGCTCTGGCAGATGGGAAAGAAAGGGATAAAGTGGCTAGGGAAGTGATCAGGATTAAAAGAATCAGTTACGTAAGGCCAGAACACCCACCAGAGGTAATGCTCCACAGGACAGTCTACTGATGAGAGGGGCATCTACCTACATCATGAAGTTCAGTGGTGGCTGTCCTCTGCAGGGCATGGTTGATGATAAGAGAGACAATAACAAAAGCAGAGATTGGGGCTCATTAATATCTATGGGAATGATGAACCTCCAAAGAACTAGAGGCCAGATGACAAGCTTAATTGGAGGAAACGAGGAAACTTCAATTAGCATGTCTAGCAAGACTGAAGGGCAGTTGAGGAGCTTTGATCCACATGGAATTGGGTGATAGTTAAAAGAGCATGATGTTCCTCAGCATAAAATAGGCACCCAACGAGGGTGATGTCTGACATATGTGTAACCCAAAAAAGACAAAAATAGATGAGTAAGAGGCAGAAGATAGTTGCTTTGGTAAAAAGTTGTGTTCCCTTTTATTTCCCAGACCTAAGCCGATTTCTTAGTCTAAACACCTTTACCTAAAGAACCCTTTCTACCACGGGTTCCTAAAAAGGACCTGACAACATTGTGGTAAATATAAACACCCAAACATCACCCTGACCCCCTTTTCAGAGAAGGAATTTTTATGGACCAGGTAATAGAGTCTTGGCTAAAGTACAGATCACAGTGGGTCCATTGGATGAGAATTAGAACCCACAGGTCATTTTCCATTTCCCTGAATGTATATTTGAATTTATATTCTCAGCAGTTGGGAAAAAAACACCGAAGAAGGCCAAATGCAAAGCTCTGAAATGGCCGCCCATTCAAGCCAAAATAATAAACCCAAACCAGAGAAATGTATCCCGGAGAAATGGCAAAGATTAATACCAACATTAAACACCTACAGTGAGCCCTGGTGGTGGTTCCTGACCTATCTCTATCTAACTCACAAGACTGGCCTATACAGAGACTGAATGAATGGTAGAGAATGACTGCATACTTAACAAGTAGTATTTCTGATTGTGGCTGTTGTGCCTAGGGTGACACTATTGTTAAGGCTTATAAATAAACTCTTAGGGACATAACATATAGCCATTCATGGAGTGGATGCCTTTTTTCCTATTCCCATCAAAAAAAGTGGATCAGAAACAGATCACATTTACATGGGATGACAAGAATACTCATTTACAGTTTGGTCTCAGGGATATGTAATATAGCTTGTGATCTGTCACAAGATAATCCAAAGATGTTTGGACTGTCTGCGTATCTCCCAGAATATCACACTGTTCCATTACACTGATGACATCATGCTATTGGATAGAATGAACTAAAGGTGGCAAGTGCATTGGGAGAGCTTGTCAAGACAGCTGGGCTTCAAGGGATGGCAAATAAATGCTATGAAAATTCAGAAGCTACCTCTTCAGTGAAATGTTTAAGGAGGCGGTGATGGAGAGCTTGCCAGAATGTCTGTTGGAAGCCTTGTTTGCATGGATCCTTCCTGCTTCTCCTTTCTTTGCATTCAGAGGCACCGACAGCCTTTGTTCCTGCTTAGCTTTTCAAGAATGTTTGTATAGGAAGTAGCCTCAGAATACAAAGGAAGTATTTCCCTCCAGAGTAAAGGGCAGGTTTGTTTACTTCCCAGTATAATAAAAATAATGCCTCCACCTGGGACAAGGTTCAGTGCTATTATAAAGTAGTGGGGTCCCTAAGCTCAAGATTCTTCCGATGTGGTGCAAACTCACTATCTGCACAGCATCCACCTGGGTTTTGCTGGGTTGCCCTGTGGCACTTGGTTGCTTTCTGTGCCATTAAAAATAAAATCCTTTATGTATGACCTGGGAGTCTTGTGTCTTCTGACAGGATCCATGCAATTGGGGCAGACTAGCCTTTAACTTGCAAGTAGGATAAAATCTCAGATCTTTCACAGACTAGTGAGAGTTTTTGGTTAGGAGGACCGAATGATGTCAGAGACAAGACTTTGGAAGAAAAAAAATGAAGACTTTGTAGATCAAGATATGAACTATGATATCATGGGATATGAAGACTCCTTGGAATCTGGTAGCAAACACTTTCACCCAAGTGGTAGGTAAGGGAGGGGAGTAAGTGTCCCCCACTGTTTGACAATTAATGAATGCCGACAGGCTGAGTAGCTAGAAGTAGGACTGAAAAAGGCACCCTCCTAGTGATCTGGCTGTTGTTCACTGTCCTCTGGGCGGGAAAAAGGGATTATCACGGCAACGGAATGAGTCCTGTAGACCCAGCCAAAGACAATGTGGTTGAAGCCAATGGCATCAATGGTTTCAGCAGTAAGGTATAGAGCCACACTCATTTCTATCTCCCATGGCATCTGGAAGTTTTTCTCAGGAAAGCAACCCTTAATGGTCTACTCTAACTACTTTGGCTGTCGGGCTAGGAACAAATGCAGTCATGTTGTCTCATCACACATGTAACTGACTTCAAATAGCTGGACTTCAAATAGCTAGATGATCTCACTGCAGTATGGATCTCCATCATGCTCTCTGGGGTTACTAAATCCAACCACTGGAACCAACCCTGTAAACCATTAGGGTCTATTTTCAATTGCCCATTGCCTCTCTACTCAAGTATCTCTATTTACTTTTCCACTTGACTCAAGGCATTAATCCAGGTATTGCAAGATATATTAGTGATTTCACAGACTTCTCACTGACCTTCAAAAAACATGTGAAGAGCAATTCTATTATCCATCGCAAACCTGACCAATGAGTGTAATCTGGACTGAAAGCCTTCCATAACCATGGTCACTGATAACTTTAATTAAAATCAGGAACAGTATTCATGCTGCTTTTTCAAATTGGATTACACTATGTGTAGAGAAAACTATCAATTAATTATGAGTTATTTAGCCCTCCAGGAATTTTCACTTAGTTGCCAAGGATAGACGCATTCTGGAAAGACCTCTGCAATCGACTCCATAAATGTATATGCTCCTGAGAAAAGGGATTTATGTCTGTTTCTCCACTGACGTATTCAAGCATCTAGAAAATTATCTCATAAATATCAGTCTGTAATATATATTTGTTGACTGGATCGATTGTAAAAATTGTTTACTATGAGTACCAGAAGGATATTTTCTTATTTGAGAATGACAATAAATAGAGCTGGCCCCAAATTTCATCCAGTTGTATGGAAAGAATTAGATCCACAAGCTTTATTTAATGAATAATGAACAGTAGAGAAAAAGAATAAAGTTCTTTGCTGATTAGGCTCCATGAGTCTGCTTTATTCCACAGACAGGTTATGATGCTCATCATAAACCACAAACACCTAGTGAGCATCCAGAATGTTTAATCACTTGACTGATAATTGGGAGACAAATAAATGTTATAGCTGATAACAGCTGCAAAACTTCACTGAAGGAAGATAGCACTAAGGGCTCAGCTGAGGAAGAAATCACCCAAAAGGAGGTATAATGAAAGTTGTTTGGAGTATAATGGAAATTAAAAAAAAAAAAGTTTCACAAGAGATACAGTATAAATGAGAAGCTTTCATTTCCAGAATGACAATGTTAAGAAAATGTTTCCATATTAAACTGAAAAATAAAATAATATAAAATAAAAATGACCCAGTTCAAACTGAAAAGGGAGTTAAATGCAGTTTTCCCTGAGCTCTTAGTTCCCTACAGTTCCTAAACCACGCCACGTCAGTGGTTAGGAATAGCACATAATGTAGTGTTTCCCCACTCTTCACAAAAGGGTAACCCCATGGTAAATATTTTTTTAAGTATGATGGATAGTTTATTAGGTTGCTAGGGCTGCCGTAACAAAGTACCACAACCTGGGTGAAACGACTGAAATGTATTTTCTCACATCTGGAGTCTGGAAGTCTGAAGTCAAGGAGTTGGCAGGCAGAGTCGCTTCCCTCTGAGGGCTTCTAAGGGAAGAAGGGACACCAGGCCTCACCCCTCAGCCTGTCAATGACCACCGTCTCCCTGTGTCTTTCCCCTCACTCCCTCTCTATGTATGCCTATCTCTTTGTCCAAATTTCCCCTTTGTGTAAGGACACTGGTCAAACTGAACTAGGGCCTACCCTAATGACCTCACCTGACTAACTCCTTTAACAATAACCCCATTCCCAAATAAAGTCTCATTGTGATGCACTGGGCATTAGAGCCTCAAATTTTGGTATTTTTGAGGCACGCAATTCAACCACAGCAGATTGGATATTCTGGAGTTCAAAGTTAAAGTCTAAATGGATACATTACAAGGTGGAATTTGGAAATAGAAATACCTACTAAATTTGAAATTAATATAACCTGGTCTTGAACTAAGTTGGCGAGATTCTTTTTTTAATTGAAGTATAGCTGGCACACAATGTTTCATTAGTTTCAGGTGTAAAACACTGAGGTTGGACAAGTCGTACATTATTCTGGGCTCACCACAACTGTCACCACCATCTGGAACTATTACGGTATCACTGACTATATTCCTTCATAAGATATTTCCAGACTGATTCCACAGTAATCACTCTACTGGTTAAGGGTATGGGGTTTCAGTCAAACAAACAAGATTTTAAATCCCTGTCCTGCTAATCAAATGCTATTTGACTTCAGAGAATCAATTTTACTTTTGAAACATGTTTTCCTTATCCATAAATACAGCGGTAGTAATGGAAACTGCAAATAAGATTGCTGTAAAAATTAAGTGACTTGAAAAAAAAAATTAAGTGACTTGATATTTGTAAAGCCATTACCGCGATCATTATTTTTGGTGCAGTGTTGAAGCCTTTGCTAATTACTTCTCTGTTCCCAAAATTGAAAATGTGGGTCATAATTCATTTTCACAACCACTCATAATATTATAAACAATCGTGTACATAACCACCCAGATGATGACTTTCATATTTATATGTTGCATCAGTTTCCTAGGGGGGCTGTTACAAAGTACCACAATATGGGTGGCTAAGACAAGATAAATGGATTTCTCACAATTCGGGAAGAAAGAAGTCCAAAATCAACGTGCCAGCTTCCTCCAAAGCCTCTAGAGGGGAATCCTTCCTTGCCTCTTCCCATGTCTGGTATCTCTTGGCATTCCTTGGTTTCGGGCACAATAACTTTGCCTCCCATCTTCACATGTTGTCTCTCTGTATGTTCTCTCTTCCTCTTGGAAAGATACCAGTTTGGAATCAGGAGTCATCCTAATCTAATATGACCTCAACTTAACTAATTACATCACCAAAGAGTATTTCCAAATAAGGTTACATTCTGAGGTTCTAGAAGGACCTGAATTTTGAAGGTACATTCTATAACCCACTATAGTCTGACATCTGGTCTCTCCAAATTCATGCAAAATATATTCACTCTGTTCAACAAATCCCCAAAGTCTTAGTCCATACCAGCATTAGCTCTCAATCCAAAATCTCATTTATGTGTCATCAACTCAAAAAGTCCCCAATTTTATCATCTAAATCATCTAAATCAGGTATGGACTAGACTCTGGGTGTGATCAATCCAGAAGCAAATTCCATTCTATCTGTCACCTGTGAATAGAAAACAAGTGACCTGCCTCTCAACTATGATGGCAGAACAAGCATAAAATAGACACATCTGCTGCAAAAGGTAGAATACTGAATAAACAAAGGGCTTACTGGTCCAAAGCAAGTCCAAAACCCAGCAGGGCAAGTTCCACTAGGTTTCAAGGCCTGAAAATAATCCTTTGTGGCTTGATGTTCTGCCCTCTGGGCTGCTGTAGGCAGCCCCACGTGCTGCCCTGTGGATGAAGCCGACTCTGCCCTTTTGGCCCCTGGAGTCAGTGGCAGCGCCCACCTCCAGTTGCAGAGCCACCTTTGAAGTCATCCATACTTCTTTTTTTTTTTTTAGGATTTTATTTATTTATGTGAGAGAGAGAGCATGAGAGGGGGAGGGTCAGAGGGAGTAGCAGACCCCCAGCTGAGTAGGGAGCCCGATGCAGGACTCGATTCCGGGACTCCAGGACCATGACCTGAGCCGAAGGCAGTTGCTTAACCAACTGAGCCACCCAGGCGCCCCCATTCATCCTTCTTCTTGAAGGACAACACGTTTGCAGCTGAATACCTCCATCTCGGCACATTTCCTGACTGCAGAATTTTGGCAAAAATACTTTAAAATGTGTACTGTGTACTCCATTAGATACACAAACATCCCAGGTGTCTTTTTTTTTTTTTAAAGATTTTATTTATTTATTTGAGAGAGAGAGAATGAGAGACAGAGAGCATGAGAGGGAGGAGGGTCAGAGGGAGAAGCAGACTCCCCGCCGAGCAGGGAGCCCGATGCGGGACTCGATCCCGGGACTCCAGGATCATGACCTGAGCCGAAGGCAGTCGTTTAACCAACTGAGCCACCCAGGCGCCCCCCCAGGTGTCTTTATTTCATGTTAGTAGCCAGTGAGGTTCACTATCTAAATATTATTATTATTATATTATATTAATACATTATATTATATATTAATTAATATATAACATATATATTAATTAATATACATACATTAATGTATTATATATTAATTAATTAGTCATTTCAAGATGGTGCTCTGATTCGGTCATGCTTTATTGGCTAGGATACTTCCCATAGTAAACTATTTTTATAATCCCATCTGATTAAAAAATAAAGAAATAACTAATTTCTCTAAGAATAGGTTTACACATTCCTGGCTCTGATTACATATGTATGGGTAGGTCTCTTGTTATTGTTGTTGTTATTGTTGGTTTCAATTAGCTGCCACACAATGCCAACTAATTCCTTGTAACAGACTCTCCCCATCTGTATAATTGCAAATGGTCCTACCAAATAGCAGAGGCAAAGCTCAGACACCCTTAGAAATAGAAAACTTCAGATATCCAGTAGAAGAAATTGGGAAAGAGGATTCCAAATAAATTACTTGGGTCATTAACTATGGATTCTCACACCACATTTTTTTCCTTAAAATACACTACACTTGGGGCACCTGGGTGGCTCAGTTGGTTAAGCATCTGCCTTCTGCTCAGGTCATGATCCTGGGGTCCTGAGATCTAGCCCCACGTTGGGCTCCCTGCTCAGTGAGGAGCCTGCTTCTCTCTCTCCCTCTGCCCCCTGCTCGTGTTCTCTCTCTTTCTCTCTCAAATAAATAAATAAAAAATCTTAAACACACACACACACACACACACAATAATCTTTTCACCCTTTGGGCAATATGCTAAATACTTTCATTGTGAAATGCCTTCTCCATACTCAATTTTTAAATTTATGTTCTACAAAATATATTGTTTTTATTCATGATGAAATGACTCAAAAAAATGATATAAAATACATAAAATTAGGGAAGGCAAGCCAACATCTTACAAATAATGAGAATGACAAAAACTAGTATAAAGCAAGGAAGTAGGTTGTTCTCATTTTTTTTTTTTAAGATTTTATTTATTTATTTGAGACAGAGAGAATGAGAGAGAGAGCACATGAGAGGGGGGAGGGTCAGAGGGAGAAGCAGACTCCCTGCCGAGCAGGGAGCCCGACGCGGGACTCGATCCCGGGACTCCAGGATCATGACCGGAGCCGAAGGCAGTCGCTTAACCAACTGAGCCACCCAGGCGCCCCAGGTTGTTCTCATTTTGATCAGTATTGTTAACATAGAGGGTATTGTTACTACTATTAAATAGAGTCAAATTGGCTATATCCTGTACACAACAGAAAAAAATAATGTGTCATGAATAAAATAAATGCCATTTTTATTATATGTATTTGGGATGCTTATAAAATTAAAAGATTACAATAGAGAATTTGTTCTCCTTTTTCATCTGAAACACCAGAGTAAAGGAATAAATCTAAGAATACTTAGTGGCTGGTATTTACTTTTGATTATCTTCAAGGAGAGAAAAATAAAATATGCCACTCTCTGCCTATCCAATGTGGAGTGTGAGATAGTTAGATACATAATCTTGTCCACTGGAATAGCTTGATGGCGAGAAAAACAGAGAAGATATGGCTGGAGTAGAAAGGAAGTGGTTCCATGGCATATACAAATGGTATCATCGTGTCCATGTTTCTACTTAATGGGGGGCTTTTTTCCACACTAAGATGTTAATTTGGGAATACATTTTCATAGAAACAAAAAAGAAAACAGGGACAATAGAACTATTAACATAGTGCAGCCACGAACACAAGAGCTGTACAGAAAAAAATAAATAAGCAAAAAATGTGCAGATTGAGTGAAAATGCTGTAGGGCTTTAGAGGAACAGAAATAAGAATGGGGAATATTCCTGTGTAAAGAAATGGAAAAAGACCTATAAAAGAGAAACATATGAGCTAACTGGTATTGCACAAAACAGTGTGAGTCCCACAGAAATAGAGAAATCTAGATCAGACTACAAGAAAAATGATCTTCATGATATTCAGGACAATTTTCCCTAGTTCCTTGGTGAGACTATCAGGGAAAAAGCTAAAGTCCTCTGCTCTGGTTTCTTGGGGAATTTGTGATTTATTGTTCTATGAAAGTGGGTTTTATTATAAAAGCTTCATTCCATCATATGAATTTGTGATGTGGACAAGTTATTTTACTGTGTTTATAAGGAAATAAGTTAAAGGGACCGTCCACGTACCTCATGTATTATTTTAGACTGGTTTTCTGGACTGAATGAATCCCAATTAATGAAACGAATTCAAGATCCTCATGATCAGTGCTGGTAAAACCAGGGAAGCTATACCTTTTAGAGAATATTGCCTCAAACATCATGATTTCTGCTGGAAAAATTACAGACCGGGTGTGGGGGGGCAGGATGCAACATTTATAATTGTAAAAACCAGTTACTTAGATCATCTTCACAAATGTTGTGTTAAAACCACAACATCTGTAATGGGAAAAACAACAATAGTTTGTTAAATGCCATTTCAAGCATTTTATTTTATCATGAATGTAATCATCAAGATATCCTTATGTGATAAATGTTGTAATAGCCCATTTTAATGACGAGGAAACTGACACAGAGAGTTTAAGGAACTTGGCCAATGTCATAAAGGTAAGAAGTGGAAGGTTTGGATTTAAAATTTAGTTAATCTGTCTCTAGTGTCTGTACTCTCCATCTAGCATTATGAGGGCATCAACAATGGAATAGTTACCAACAGTAGAATATTTTTGAAAAAGCAAAATATAATTTCTACACTACCTTTGAAAATAAGAATTTTGAATGGAACATATTCTATACATATATATACTCAACATATCTACCTATCTATACAAAATACACATGTACATAATTTTTTTCTTGTACCAATAACAATATGTTATTGATAACCAAACTCTAAGTTGAATACCTCATATAAGACCACAGCACCGGGAAATCCTGACTATAGAACTCTGTTATAAGGATTTGGCTTTCTGGGCCCGTCCCTGGTAAGGAATGCTATGAAAAATAAAGTTCAAATTTAAGGAGACACAATCAGTAAACCTAATAAGAAAATGCCATTCATTCTCTCTTTCTGCCTGTGTTATTGTAAGAAACTTACATATATTAGATATATTTAGAAGTCTTGCATATAACTGTAAAGACAAGTACCTGGGGTTATTAGATGGTAATATCAAAACTGTAAAATAGCATTCATTCATTCTTCTATCCTTTGTTAAACATCCCCCCTTTTTTATTTTATTTTTATTTTATCTTTTTTAAGATTTTATTTATTTATTTGACAGAGAGAGAGAGAGAAAGAACACAAGCAAGGGGAGCAGCAGGCAGAGGGAGAAGGAGAAGTAGGCTCCCCACTGAGCAGGGCCCTGGGGACTCAGGCTCCATTCCAGGATCCTGGGATCATGACCTGAGCTGAAGGCAGATGCTTAACCGACTGAGCCACCCAGGTGCCGTATACATCCTCCCCCCCTTTTTTAGGAAAAAAAGTTTTTGTTAAATGTTAGGAATTCGTAAATGAAAAAGTGAGAATTCCGTGTCCTAACTCCTAATGAAATCTCAAGAAGGGAAGAATGCACGTGGACTTACTGAGTGTGCTCTGTGTGAAGGAACTCGACATAAACCAGCACTCACAAGGACCAACGGACACTGGTGTCCTATGAGAATCTGGTAAGGATTTTGCATTTTTAGAAAAATAGTTTAGTGAGGTGAAATTCACATAACATGAAATTAACCATTTTAAGGTAAATAATTCAGTGGCATTTGGTACATCCTATGTTGTGCAACCACAACTTCCATCTATTTTCAAAGAATTTCTATCACTACAGAAGTAAAATCCCTTGCACATTAAGCAATTCCTCTCCATTCCCCCCTCCCTACAACGCCTAGAAACCAGCAATCAGCATTCTGTCTTCATCGTGATGATTTTGCATTTTGACTCTGCAGATGTGTTAAAATATTTAAGCATTTCCTGAGAGGATTTTATCAGACCATACAAAATATTTCAGCACATCTATTAGAATGCCATAATTGCCTACTTTGTAGACCATAAATAGATGCTTAAGTTAAAATACACTAGTGATTTTTTTTGAAACATGAAACATACTATAAATTGGATATTTCATAAATTTGGGGCTTGAGTAATTGTTTTCATTGCATTTGCAATTTTATGAAATGTTCTTCCAATAATTGAATTATCATCTATAATTTTAAATTAAATCTGAAGTTTATATTAGATACTACAACTTGTGACTATCTTTATGTACTAGGAAAAAAATAGCTAAACTATCAGTACTCCTTCCTACTTTTGGGGTGCTAAAAAATATCTAGCATAAATGGTGAGTTCTTTTTGGTATCTATCTATCAGGCAATTGCCATCATACTCCTTCATCAAAGGATTCCAGCCTAAACTCATGAACCCAAATACTAAAACCAGAATAGCTTCTTTTCTTCTGATAATCATCTACTATGTTTCATAATTATGATGGTAAAGCATTGTCTTTCCTCAGTATATGAGTGTCCTTAAGCCTACTGGAAATAAATTAAGTTCAACTGTACTAGGCATATATTATTTCTTTTATTTGTTTTTCTGTATGTGTATGAGTGTGTGTGCAAGAGTGATTAGTTTTCTCTCACAATAACTTATGAAATTCCCTTTGTGTGTGAGTTGAGCATATCATCCTTCAAATTTTATTTATAGGTTTGTTTTTCCTTGATATTTCAGTCCTTACAATAATTTTTTATAAAAACATTTTTACATGTCACTTGTCAAAATAATTCAGCAATTAATCACAAATATTGCACTGTCCAATATTTTTGATAAATAATCTAATACATAAATGAAGTCACATAAAAAGGAGAGATATGCTGACCAGAAACCTAATCATTTCATAAGAGAATTTTATAATAATGTAATTAGCAGGCACAATGGACAAAACAAAGTTTAATTCCCAGAAAGTTATTTTTTCCTAAGATACATCTGCACGGTTTATACATGTTGAACAGGTAGCTTGAATGTATGTTGTATTGGTCAAAGCTTTACTTTTCTGTTTTATAACTTTTGGGGATTGACAGCCTAACTCAGAATTGAAGATCAACTTCATTTAATTCTTTGTTTTATTCAATAAATGCTCTCACTATAAACTACCATTATTCTCTAGGCACAAACTTAATTACAGAAAACATTACAATAGGGGACATTTAATTAACTAAACAACATGAAAGATATTGTAAACTACTGAATGAGAGAGGATGAATGATTAGCATTTGCAGTATCAGAAATGTGTCTCCTAGACCTTGAACAAGTGATACTAGGCATATTTGATTGTTCTGGGTCAATTCCTACTGGAAAATAGCAGTTAATCCTTGAGTTTTTAGGCAGGTTTTTAGGCTTATTAGAGAAGATTAATTTGTAATCCATGTTAATGTGGCACTTTATTTAGTGGACAGAAAAACTCAGCACCAACAGAAAGTTAGACACAGCAAGATGAGTGTCATTGGAAAGGTATAATTGAAGCAGGCAAGGGTTAGTAAAGGGTCGTACTTTGAGGATAACAAGAATCCACATACATTAGATTAGCTGTCCACTGGAAACCTCTCAAGAAGTAAGCCCCTTAAATGTAGGTTGGTATCAAGTTACTGATAAGATCAAGGTCTTCTTTCTTCAGAAAGCTTCCAAGCTACGAAATTAAATAAGCCTTAAACTTGATAATTGTACCGTGATATGAATGTGCTGAAATAAGGAAGTATGATAATTAAACATGAAGGACAAATGGAAGGTGACAGTCATTATGGAAACTAGAAAAGAGAGCTAAGTGTGACTTTATGCATCCGTGCCTCCAGCAGACCTGTTAAAGGAAATAAGACATTTAATCTGGGTGGATAGGAACATTCTAGTTGCTAGAGAGACTGGCTAATCTATAAAGAAGAAAGGAGTTCATTAGATAGAATCAATGGAATATTATTTAGACTTGTCAAATATATTTATCTCCTTCTTTCTTCTATTTACTAAATTTCCTTATAACCTCAGTGATGTAGAAAAAAATTGGGAGAATATTCTCAATTTATTGGCGAACTCAATTGTGTACCTACAAAAGTTACTAATGATTTTATCTCCGGGTAGCAGGGCTATAAAATGTACTGCTTATGCATTTATATTATGCATAAAAATTGTAAGAAGGAATGTCATTTGCCAAAATATGAACATTTCATGTAATACTAGTCATATATAACATATAATATTTTAATTTATACATCTATGCATTCTTTTATAAAAGTTGCCCAAACTCAAACTGATAACAGAGGAGTATTAGCAATAAAGGTTAAGCAAAATCTGAATACTGAAATATGGCTAAGAGTAAAATGTATCTGAAACATAAAATCTCCTATAAAGGCAGAAGGCCCAGGCTAGAAAAAGATGGGAGAGGGGATGTCTAAACTGATAGGGAGAAATCTGCTTATACTGAGGTAAGGTTTAATATCTACAATGGTGGATCAGGTTTTGTGGAACTAAATTTTTTGTAGCCCTCTTTAAGGAAAAGATTACAGAATTGAAACTATAAAATTAAGATACAAAGTAAATATTTAGAGTGAAAAAAATAAATCATAATGAATTATGAATTTTAAAAGTTAGCAAATACTGAACGTATCACAAAATCCAAAATAACGGTCTGATGCTTTTATTATGCAACTATTCAATATATGTCCATACTATAATTTCCCTTTTTGGCTGCATGATTCTTATTTCTTCAAGTGAAAATATTTTGCAATATAATGTACTGTAAAGAAAATAAAATATATTATTTTTTGTTTTAGCATTAATTATTTGATTACTTAGAAATGTATTGTGACTTCCTAACTAGTTATCAGTAATGTTGTGCTAAAATGTACTCAATACCTTGACATGCTTAAGTCTTTCCACTCACACATAGATATGTTTACTGCTTGGAAGATTGCTATACTTTGTGCCCTACAAACACAGGAATTCTGATCAATCTACTTTTGATGGCTGTCAATTAAAAAGAAGAGAGAGAGAGAGAGACAGAGAGAAACTAACAGGAAAGACCTTTATTGTGGAGCTCAGGAGAATATAATTCTATGCCTACAATTCTATATAACTCATGATTGGAAGAATTTCCACAGACTAGTTACTGGTCTAGTACATTTAAAACCGTATTTCTTCTCCACTACCCAGCTGTTTTCAAAGTGTTTACATTAAAACCACTTTGTGATTTGGTCTATGAAGTCAGGTGAGTTGGTCCTGTGCAGTCAGAAATATTCCTAGGATGGAATGGTTAACAGTAATTTAAGTATACATGAACATGATTGTGAGGTACATAATTATATCCAACAAAACTCAAACTAAATTAAAAAATAGTGTCCTGAATGCAACTTTTTCTTAATGGAATCCCTAAAGGGGCATGACCACTCTGACATCAATCAAACTGAGGGAAAATGTAGTAGAGCAAAGCCATGTGAAAGACCTATGGGTACAAAGCTGTTGTAGATGCAGTGTGTTACATTGACAGATTTTATGTTTTTAAGAAATTATGACTTTATGAGAACCTAACAAGGCCCATCCCAAGGCCATAGGGTCATAGTTAACAGCTACATGGACCACATCCACATAGTTCCATGACAAATTCTACCCTCCTCTGCTTAGCTCAGGCTGTCATAATATCTATGCACATAACAATAATTCCAGCTAAGTCTATTCTTCCTTTCTCTCTAATTTAATCTCTCCCTCTCTCTCACCCTCTCTCTTTTCTTCCACCAATTAGAAGTAGAAATGGGGTGACTAACAAAAACAATTTTAATGAAGAATAACCTCTATTTTTTCATCTTACTTCATAATCTACACTAATTGATGACATGAAAAAAAGGAAATGGTTTATAGATGATTGGATTATCCAATCAAAAGAAAACATACATAGGACCTACACATTCTTCCATTTCTTAAATAAACCTCCTGGAAATGGATAGTGTGAGTGAATTTTCTAAAACCAGATAATAATTGTTGAAAAATGTTGGGTGATATATGTTACTAAGTTCATACTAACGGCATTAGAGTATCAGATTTTGGAAATGATCCCAGGATAAAACCAAAAACCTCTTATCCAACATCGGTACAGGAACAACTTCGAGTGGACGTATTTCTGCAAATAAATATAATTATGTTAAAATGACCGCTTAAGATCTTTCTGTGAACCATTGTTCGAAGAAAGTAAACTTGGATGACTCATTTCTTATTACCTCAAGAACCAAAGAGAATGAGAATGCACCTCTCTCTAAAATTTTCACAAGGTTAAAGAAAAAAGTTAAATCAGTACTTTTCAAAGAACCACCCTGCCAAGGCCATTGATTAGTAGGGTGATAGATGTACCTTCTGTCCTACAAAATAATAAAATAAGGAATACATTCTGGCTATTGCAGTAATTCATCTCCAACCTCTTTTGTTTTAGGTGCACTGAGGAGACAACTTTAAGACAACTTAAAATTTTAGGTATATGTGCAATGTGTATGTGTGCATAACCACTGATACCCATACTATTCATCATACCTGTTGTATAAGCATAACATACAATAAGCATCGTCAATGTGCACACATCTCTATTGATTAAAAGAGCCTTATACAGAAATAGTTGCATCAATTCATTTCCAAGTCAAAAACTCAACACACACACACACACAAAATATGCCTCTTTTCACCTGAAAAGTATATAAAATGCAAACATAAACCACTGTAAAAGTCACCATTGCTTGATTTTTATCTCTTTATTCAGTGAAAGTTTGATAATATAGACAGCTTTCCCAAGGCCACATGTCAAGTAAACAGCAGAGCTGGGATCCAAAATCAGACTTCAGTTGCTTAACTTATATTCCACTACATAATGGCCCACTTTTTTTTTTTTTTCTTAAGATTTTATTTATTTATTTGCGAGAGAGAGAATGAGAGACAGAGAGCACGAGAGGGAGGGGAGGAGGGTCAGAGGGAGAAGCAGACTCCCCGCCGAGCAGGGAGCCCGATGCGGGACTCGATCCCGGGAATCCAGGATCATGACCTGAGCCGAAGGCAGTCGCTTAACCGACTGAGCCACCCAGGCGCCCAATGGCCCACTTTCAAATATGTTTTTTTTTTTTTTTTTTTTTTCCTGGAATCGGTATACACCAATCCATGAACCATCCATGGACCTATCTTTTATATGAGTCTCGATATACCCTCCCCTCCAGAAGAATAAATATTCCAGGAACAGAGATTGGCACCAGGCTTATATTGTGATTTGTTTTGGCCAATTAAACGTAGGCCAAGTAAGATGTACCAACTCCCAGCAGAAGTTTTAAGCCTCAGCTTTAGATCCTCTGGGTATCTCTCTCTGCCGGAAGACTGACTGTAGGGCCACTCTTCAGCCTGTATCCTAAAGTAAAGCGGAGGGGCGCCTGGGTGGCTCAGTCGTTAAGCGTCTGCCTTCGGCTCAGGTCATGGTCCCAGGGTCCTGGGATCGAGCCCCGCATCGGGCTCCCAGCTCCGCGGGAAGCCTGCTTCTCCCTCTCCCACTCCCCCTGCTTGTGTTCCTGCTCTCGCTGTCTCTCTCTCTGTCAAATAAATAAATAAAATCTTAAAAAAAAAAAAATTAAAGTAAAGCTGACGTGGAGCAGAGACACAGGTGACCCACCACGGACAGGTATTAAGAGAGAAACGAACCTCTATCATTTTAAGCCTATTTTCCGGCATTCTCTCTTACTGTACCATCACTTGGCATCACCTTCTGATATGGAATTTTAAAATGTTAAAAAAGATGATTATCGGGCGCCTGGGTGGCTCAGTTGGTTAAGCGACTGCCTTCGGCTCAGGTCATGATCCTGGAGTCCCGGGATCGAGTCCCGCATCGGGCTCCCTGCTCGGCAGGGAGTCTGCTTCTCCCTCTGACCCTCCTCCCTCTCGTGCTCTCTGTCTCTTATTCTCTCTGTCTCAAATAAATAAATAAAATCTTTAAAAAAAAAAAGATGATTATCTCTTCAGGAATAATTGAAGTAGAAGAGTGACTGAAGTTGGTAAGGCATTCCTTTAGTATCGTGGAATTTTAAGCTCAAACTTCTCTTTGATTTAACTGTGCAACTCTCTTATAAATTGTCTAAAAATGTGTGCATTTTCACCATAATAAATCCTGCATGCTTTTCAAAGATTCAAACTCAAATAATCACCATTTCGTAGCCTAAGATGCCCTGGCCATATGGTAAGTGCAAATGTTTCCAAAGCAGCAAACGTTCTGTCAGGGAGTCTCACTGATGCTTTGATTGGATTGCTCTATTATCTGGACATGTCTGCCAAAAGAAAACACCTGCACAGTGATGAGTGTACAGAAGCTGCCAGGCTGCAATAGAGGGAGGAAAGTCCAGTGTATGCTGACAAGTTACCTGTCATCCTCAGATCTAGCGAGTAGCTTATGAAAGATACCTTTGTGTACACGATGTCTCACAATAACTTCTATACACGAGTAAGAACCTTATGTCCTTGGGAATCCGATAGAAAACTGGACTCCAGATAAAGAACAATGAACATCCAGGGTTTTTGCAACAGAGTCTCTTCTTAGGAGATACTAAAACATAACTGGCAAAAAAAAGAGCAATGAGTGTTCTTTCTTTCACAGTTTCTCTTTTGCCTTCCAAGTTTCTTCAAACAGATTATAGGATTTTTATGTAATTTATTCATAAAAAGTATCATTTTCTGTTTTTCTAAATGCAACAGAAGTAGGAATTAGAATTTGGAGGAAAGCATTTCGCAATATATGCTTGGTCAGTATTAGTTGGTTTCTCAAAGTATAAAGGTTTTTTAGAACAGACCTATAGGAATAAAGTATATTAAGACAAAAAATGAGTAAAATGATTGTCATTATGATGTCACCTTATTTGTGTTATTACTCTAGTTTTTCCCCATCAAGAATGACAGTAAAAGTAATCACCCTGGGGATTTGAATCAGCTCCCTACACAGAGACACACAGAGTTAATTTTATTAATAAAATTTTTACATGTAGTTAATTTTTCACTTAAATTATTCTTCCCTGTCTCTACACAGCAGGAGCTAAAGAATAAAGGTTTACTTCTACTTTTTCATGAAAAATTTAAGTTGCTTTACTATTTAATATATAAATAAAATAAGAAATTCAAATTCTACCATAACATCAACTAAGACCTTGTTCAATGCCAGGAAGCTGGGTAACTCAAAAACAGCAATGTAACAGCTCTATACACTATCTTTGCATCTTCTTTTCAGAATTAAACTTTTTAAAAACTACTTTTTAAATGATATGCCTGATATTAAGTGTATGTAGAGCCTACATATTATAAAAATAATTCCACAAATATTCTGATACTTTTTCTATAGTAACTATAAAATAACAAGAGAAAGATATTCCCTCTGATTTTCTAATTCAATTATATCATAAAAACTCATTGTGTACTTCAAAAATAAATTAACTCAAGATGTTACTCAACACCCCATCTGCTATATTGCCTTAAATGCATTCCATGGAACCTGGATAAGTTTAAGTGATTTTCCATCAAAAGCCAAGGGCTGTTTTGTAATGTTCACTTTGTTTCAGAAACGACCTCATAAACTCTTTGATGATTTTTTTTCATTCCTTCTCTCTTTCTCTTCCTGTATGAAGGAAAAATATACTGCAAAATGTTCTTACCTGCTGTCTTTTATGTAAATTTCTTTTGATTGCAGTTTGGAACTTTTAAAGAAAATTAAGCTCACACCACATTTTCACAATGCAAGAAGATACTTTTAGAAGAAATAGGGAAAATGCCCAAAATTGATTTCCTCTATTATTTTCTTGGGCTTTTTATTAGTAGTAGGTATTCATTACTCTATATGAAAGGTGTATTGTCCAAAAAAAGTTTTAAATATGTTGTTCAAAATGCCCTCCTTTAAATAAAAATCATGTGCTTATTAAAAAATTATGGGAACTTCCTGAGATTATTTGTTAACTAGAGTCAGTCCTATATCCAGCAGAATTTGGAAATCTCTACTCTTGTATATAAAACAGTATAAATCTATCCCTCCAGGCCACTCAGATTAAATCATGATTTGAATGTCGTTTTCACTGCTGAACTAGAATATGTCTTCACTGCTCTACCAGAAGCACAGTCAATAGCATATAGTACAGGCATAATATATATTAGCAAAGAAAAGGGGGGAAGGAAGAAGGTCACAAGAAGAAAAGACAATGTATAAAAAAATCAAATATTTATACACTATCAACAGTTGGAAAATAAATTTCAAAAAATTCGATTTATAAACACACTAAAGCATAAAATACGTAGAAGTAAATGTGACAAGTAGAAGACAATGCAAAAATCTCATCAGTTAAAGCTCTATAACTGTGATATATAAAAGACCTAAATAAATGGAAAGATATGCCAATGCTTTTGAACTGGAGTATTCAATTTTGCTAAGATATCAATTTTTTTTTTTTTAAAGATTTTATTTATTTATTTGAGAGAGAGAGAATGAGAGACAGAGAGCACGAGAGGGAAGAGGGCAGAGGGAGAAGCAGACCCCTTGCTGAGCAGAGAGGCCGATGTGGGACTCGATCCCGGGACTCCAGGATCATGACCTGAGCCGAAGGCAGTCGTTTAACCAACTGAGCCACCCAGGCGCCCCGATATCAATTCTTTTTTTAACAAAGATTTTATTTATTTACTTGTCAGAGAGAGAGAGAACGAGCACAAGCAGGGGGGCTGCAGGCAGAGGGAGAAGTAGGCTCCCTGCAGGAGCCTGATGCCGGACTCAATCCCAGGACCCTGGGATCATGACCTGAGCCAAAGGCAGATGCTTAACTGACTGAGCCACCCAGGCATCCCTAAGATATTAGTTCTTAACAAATTGTTTAAACATTAAATAAACTCCCAATCAAATGCCAGGAGTCTTCCTTTTTTTTTTTTTTCTTCCTGAAATTGACTAAATGGCTGAAATAAATTTAAAAACTGAGAATAAATTTTGAGGACTTAGAGTAATTGTTTTCAATACTAATTATTGAGCTGTAGGAATCAAGCCAGTGTCATTGGTGAAAGAATGGACATACAGATCAATGGAAGAAAACAGAATTCAGAAATAGACCCTCAACTATATGGTACATTGATTTTTAGCAGTGGGACCAAGAGATTATGCTGATGAAAGAAAAGGCATTTCAGCGTAAAGTACTGGAAAAACTTCATATATTTATAGAAGAAAATCAACGAGCTTAAAAATTAGTTTGAAAATGTTATTGATCATATGCTAAGATCCCTACCTCACACCATACCTGAGAAATAACTCAAACTGGACTATTGACTTAAATTTAAATTTTAAATATATAAAACCAATAGAAGGGGAAGAAATAGGAGAAGATCTTTGCCAAGTTAGTATGGAAGATGTCTCTGCTGTAGGTCCACATCAGGATGTGGTTATCTCAGCCAGAAATAGACTGTTTTCTTAAGTCATTTGAAGGTGACCCAAACATTCAGAACTAGTCATGTAATCTATAGTCCATGTAATCTATAGTCCCTACAGTCTCTTTACATATAGCTGCCCAGGGGATATCATATTCAAATCTGCAAAAATATTCATATCATTCACACAGAAAAATGAAATTTTTAAATGCCAAGGCATAAAAAGCTTATCATCCCTGGCCATTTACTGTTGATTTTCATCTTTGGTAATTCCTCCTTTCTGCTTAATAAAACCTTTCAAGAAGGAAATGTCAGGAGTTCCTGAACACTTTCTCTCCTAACCAAGTCTCTCTTTGATCCCCCTCCTCTATTTCCTCCCCAATATGCTGATTACTTCTTGAAAGTAACTCAGGTGTCATCCTCTGAAATGTCTTCCTTGAAGTCCTTACAGATATGTGTGTTCTTTCCCATAGGCTAAGATTTCCTTGTATAAATGTGTGCCATTTAGTGATTGCCATAATTTATTTTATTTTCCTTTTTTTTTTTTTTTTTTTTTTTAGGTTCGCTGCAAAGTTCCACATTTTCTCTCTTTCTCTTTTCTTAGAGAGACAGATAGAGTGGTTGTGGGGCAGGGGTAGTGGTGGTGTGGAGAAGGGACAGAAGGAGAAGGAGGCTCAGCACAGAGCCCCTTGCAGGGCTTGATCTCACGACCCTGAGATCATCACCTGAGCAGAAACCAAGAGTTGGTCGCTTAACCGACTTGGTCACCCAGGCACACCTCCACATTCTTTTGATGGTAAGAACTAAAACTTCTCGGGGCGCCTGGATGGCTCAGTCGTTAAGCATCTGGCTAAGCATCTGCCGTCGGCTCAGGTCATGATCCCAGGGTCCTGTGATCGAGCCCCACATCGGGGTCCCTGCTCTGCGAGAAGCCTGCTTCTCCCTCTCCCCCTGCTTGTGTTCCCTCTCTCGCTGTCTCTCTCTCTCTCTGCGTCAAAATAAATAAATAAAATCTTAAAAAAAAAGAACTAAAACTTCTCATCCCCAAATACCATCACCTGTCACATTGAATTAGGAAGTACCCGTAAAAAATAATTAGTAGTATATTATATTGATCACATCAGCTATTTTGCATGTATTTAAAAAATTTAAATGAAAAATTCAGGAGATGAACAGAATATTTTAAAATTTAAACCACTGGTAACTGCAACTCACACAATAGTTAATAGAAAGTTCTGAATACCATTCTCTTCATCTCCTCGTACTGCTAAAAACAGTCCTTAGCACTTTTTTGAAGTGAAAAAGTAAAAAGTGGAAAAAAAAAACTACTAGTTTCTCTTCTACTTGTAGGAATTAGAAAATTCTGGAAATGAAGGATTTCTTTCTAGGAAAGAAAATATTCCTTGTAGCACGGAGCAGACAGATTCTATTTCCTTTATATAATAATAATAATGGAATTTCTTTGGAAAAATCAATACTCCATACCAATGGACTAACAGAAAAACCTGGAAAAAATAAAAGTAATGAAAAAAGTACATAGAAAGGGCAAACAGTGAAAGAGGAAACATGGGTGGAAAAAGAGAAGAGCCGAACTTAAAAAGCAAGAGACAGGCATACAGAGGAGCACCTGCTTAGTCACGTTTAGACTCCTGAACCTGAACTGTTCCAGTGTGACAGTGGATATATTTTGGCACCTACAATGTGTCAGGTGTTTATTGCTCTTATTCTATAATAATCTCTAGGACAATCTCTCACTTCTACAACCATGATACCATCTTGATCAGTGCCTCCTTATTTATTATTTATTCATTTATATGAAAGAGAGAGAGAGACAGCATGAGCGGGGGGCGGGGCGAGGAGCAGAGGGAGAGGGAGAAGCAGACTCCCCACTGAGCAGGAAGCCCAATGCAGGGCTCGATCCCCGGAGTCCCGGATCATGACCTGAGCCAAAGGCAGATGCTTCACCAACTGAGCCACCCAGGCGCCCCTTGATCAGTGTCTCCTGTTCAACTCTTCCCCACTACAACCTATTCTCCATACAGCAGCCAGAGCAATCCTTCAATGCTTGTTAGAATATTTTTAAGATATACTTGTCATGTAACATTATGTAGGTTTAAAATGTTAGTTCGATACATTTATGTATTGCAATAGGAAATGTCACATACTTCTTTTTGTGGTGAGAACATTTAAGATCTAGTCTCTTGGCCACTTTGAAGTTAATAATCCAGTATCGTTGACTTTAATCACTATGCTGTGGATTAGATCACCCGGATTTATTTATCTATCAGTTGCAAGTTTGTACCCTTAAATGACATCTTCCCAATTACCCCACCCTCCAGACCCTGGTAATCACCATTCTACTCTCTGTTTCTAAGAGTTCAGCTTTTTAAGATTCCACAAATTATATTCTATAGTATTTGTCTTTGTCTATCTGACTTCTTCTATCCCAAGACTTCCAGTGGCTTCTCTCTATATTTATTAAAAAAATAAATGCCCTGCGAGTCTCAAATGATGAGACCTCAGATGAGAGGTCGGGCCACATCTCACAGCCACCAGCAACTTTCCTCCCTCTCCTTTTTCTTCTCCAGGCATAAAGCCCTTTGTGCCAGGCAGGGTTTTGCCTCAGGACTTTAGTATTTGGGGTTCCTTCTGCCTAAAGTGTTTTTTTTTTTTTTTTTTTTCACACAGAGGCTCATACAGTTCTCTTCTGTAAGTCCCTGACTTTATGGGGTTAAAATACATCCCCCCAGGTTGTCATTCTATATTTTTTATTCTACTTTTTTAAAATTTTATATCCTTACTATTACCTGAAATTACAATAAATTTTTACTAGTTTATTATTATTTATTTATCTATTATGCTATGAGCTTCATGAGGTCAGCAACTTTATATGCTTTGTTAATTTCTGCATGCCCAGTGTCAAAATAGTACTGGAACATAAGAGGAAGCCAAAAAAAATTTTTTTTGAAGAATGAATAAATAAAAGAATCTTAAGAAATAGATATTATAATTATAATTTTAGAATTGAATGGACTAAAATTCACAAAATTTAGCAAATTTTCCAAGATTATATAATCAACATTTGATCTCAAATATGCATAATTTCCAAGATGAAGTATGGTCTTAACTACTTCACTTCTTGGCCTTATCTTTGAACAGTGAGCTATATTCACTCATAGCATAAAGAGAGAAATTGCAGTGTTCTAAGAATGACAAATAGTTTAGCAGGAATTCTAAGTGGGAACATCATAAGTGGGATTTTAAAAAAAGAAGGACTTGATTTAGAAACAGGTTGGGTTTGTGGTCAGACCAGACCTGCACACTTTGCTTCTTTTCATCTCCATGACCTGTGACAAGTAATTTTTTTAGTCTTGAGTACCTAAACTTCTAAAAATAAATTAAAACCTACTTTACATGTGTTTGAGCAGAGTCAAGGTAATGTTTACAAAATACACATTTCCTAGTATACCCTGAGTGATGAAAATATGGACTTGATTTGATTAAATACAAAATGAAATTAAGTACAAATCAGTGCCATTGTTTGTTCCTGTATTTAAAATAAATTACAGTATTTTTGAGGTGTGGTATCTGAGTACTGGTTTCATATCTTTTTCATTTTTGTGCCTCGAAATCTAGCAGAGTGTGTGGTACATTCCATAAGTGTTTAGTGAATAAATGTATGACTTGATTTTATTAGTCAAGCCTAGTGATAAGAAATGATAGATCTAAGGAACAAATTTTTGTGACGAGGGGCATAGTCTTTTTTTTTAAAGATTTTTTTTTTATTTTTTTAATTTATCTATTCATGAGAGACACACAGAGAGAGAGAGAGGCAGAGCGAGAAGCAGGCTCCCAAGGAGCAGGGAGCCGGATGCGGGACTCGATCCCAGGGCCCTGAGATCATGACCTGAGCCAAAGGCAAACGCTTAACCATCTGAGCCACCCAGGCGCCCAAATAGTCTTTTATGTCATACCCCAAATGTTTTATACCCACAGATCATGTAAGCGAAGCTCCAGATTAGGTGTTGGGAAAAGTAAGAGTAAATTAAGGAGACAAGCTTTGATGATTTCTTAACTCCAAGAACCATATGCTATTTTATCCCAGGTTTCCCAGAAAACGGACCCTGAGATTAAGGATCCGCTATAATACTAAATAAATGAAGAATAATCTAACTACAGTAGAAAGAAGGAAAAAGGACACAGGACAGTCTAGAATGGAAAGAGAATAAATCCAAGGAGATGTGTTATTAAATAGACACTGCTTTGTATGGAGGCTTGAAGAGACAGGGACAATTTCTTGGCACTTCATGTTTTGCCATGAGAATATCACAACACAGGTTGTTTGGAGAAACCAAGTCTTACATAGATAGGAAGGAAAGAAGAGATGGTTCATTTGCTTATTTTTTCCCTATCTCCATGCCACATTGTTCAAAGTGTCTCGTGACTTTTCTGGGATTGCATCAACTGGCCCACTGGCAGTAGCCAGGAAGCCAAATCCCATGATCTGCTGCATATCGTTTCAACTGAGTCTGGAAGTTGAATAAGGAATTAGGTTCCTCATGAGGGTGCAGCAGTGACTGAAATGGAGAAAGGAGCTGAGGGTTATGAAAATAGGCAAAATTAAAAGAAGCTGAGGAACTCTGTGAAAGTTCTCCAATATATTTGCCAAGCAAAGATTCTAGCAGAGACAGAACAACTCCCCATTCCAATATTTAAAAGCCAATTTGCCTGAAATATATAATTTAATGGAAAAATTGTTTTCATAAAACTGGAGAATGAGCAATAATTTCCATGCTGCTAGTCAGCATATTTCTTCATTTCTCAACCTCCAACCTTCAAAAGAAAAAACGACAACATGTATTCCAATGAATGAGTCCCCAGCATATAATTTTGTCTTCTTTTTTTTTTTTTAAGATTTCTTTTTTTTTATTTATTTGACAGAGAGAGAGAGAGAGCGAGAGCAGGAACACAAGTGGGGGGAGTGGGAGAGGGAGAAGCAGGCTTCCCGCGGAGCGGGGAGCCCGATGCGGAGCTCGATCCCAGGACCCTGGGATCATGACCTGAGCCGAAGGCAGACGCTTAATGACTGAGCCACCCAGGCGCCCCTAATTTTGTCTTCTGATATGTAAATTCTCTCAGGACAGCCATGGCGTTGGAAGTGTTGAGTGTTTGAAGTATATTTCTATTTTACCTGTCCCTATGCATTATTTCTTATAAGTACTTCTCTATTTGTAGGTACTAGAAACAACTTATAACTCTTTATTTCTATCCTTCATTATAGCATAATGATGTAGAGTCATGCATTCAATATTGTTTAGCAGAAATTCAATTAGTCTATTATTTATTAGGGAGTTTCCTTTTTTAAAAACCATGAAGTCATTTAAAGTAATCATGGTTGTAATTCTTTGTTAAAGTAATAAATATAAGTGTTAAGTTCATCATCAAAAAGAAAGATTGAAGCATTTTATATAGAATTAAGTTTTAGCCACAGACATACAGTATTAGTGTTCTCGGAGGAATAGAACCAATAAGATACACATATATATTGATATATGGAGATTTATTATGTGATTATGGAGGCTGAGAAATTCTATGATCTGCTTTCTGCAAGCTGGAGACCCAGAAAGCCTTTGGTGTAAGTCAGTTCAAGTTCAGCCCAAGATCTAGGAGAGCTGATGGTGTAAATTCCAACCAAGGGTAGGAAAAGGTGAAATGAGATATTTCAACACATACAGTGAGGCAGGAAAAAGGGGGTGAATTGCTCTTTCATCTGTCTTCTGTTCTGTTCAGGTTCTTGATGGATTGGATGATGCCCACCCACATCCCCATGTGGGGAAAGGCAATCTGCTTTACTGAGTACACAGATTTCAAATGCTAATCTCATCCAAAAACTCCATCACAGACACATCCAGAATTAATGTTTAATCTGGGCAAGTTGACACATAAACATTGCACATATTAAAGGATTTAGCACTTGTAAGAGTTTCATATTTTATCACAACACATACACACACACACACACCACACAGTACCATTAATACACACTATCCTTAGGTATACAAACTATTTTGACAATAATTTATTATAAAATACTGGAATTACTCAGATTTTAATTGTGAATGAGCCAAATCCTTTATCTTTAAAAATGAGTTTTGAGATTTCTTCTTGGGACAGGGTAGAAGAGCTAGAAATATAATACTTTTTTTTTTTCTTCTTTCTAGCAGGAGAGTTAGATGCTCTTGCATATATCAAATGAACTATAGGAAATAATTTACCATTGTATACCTCAGTTACCCAACTGATAAAAAGAATATATTGTTTGCTACCAACTTAATTACATATATAACCTGAAGGTCTGTCCATAAAATAAACCCAGGCCAAACTCCCATGCTTCATAATGTCTCTGAAATGTCCATGGGCCCTGATTCTTTGAATCTGAATCATAGATAAAATGCATAGATGACTTTGATTTTCTTTAACTGCAGTTAATGAGTCAGAATTTGCATTTTTCATCTAGGTAGTTAAACAGAAAGTTTGGCTTTCTGGTCTCTTTACATTAAGTGGTTAAACTGAAATGCAGGTTGGCTTCTTGCAAACAAGCACAGATCAAGGCTCCATTGGACAATACCAAATGGAAAATTGATTATTATCTTTCTAAGACAAAATAATTCAGAACCCTACGATGTTGGGTTTTGTTTTTTCAGGATGTGTTTTCTAGGATCTCTGATTAAATGGGGAATTAGGGACTCTCCTGCTGTACTAGTCATGCAACAGTGAATGAACATGGGATGAGAGTGAAAACAAAAGAACTTATATTTCATATCTAGTTTCCTTAAGTTATTGAATTAGAATTCTCTTCAGTGCACACTTTACTATTGTATTAATAAACCTATCTCAGCTTCTGATTTTTTTAAAAAAATATGTCACAATCAAGTATAATTATGTACTAAAAATGTTCAGGAATATAGTATATTTTATGTAAAAGTGCCATTAGAGACATGTGATTCCAAGTAATTTGTCAAATGTATAAAATTTAAACTTATACTCCTGGGTAACTTTGGTAAATGCAAATGAGTAGAATTGTTCCTAGAGGCATATTCAGTATCTTATCTCTAGTCTCTCCATATGGACTAAATGCCTTGGTCTAAATTAATTTTACTGAATGCAATTTGAACATGTGTCTTTCTAGCTCAGCAACGTTCAATCTTCCTTTCCTATATTTTTCATTAAATTTCAGCCATTAGTAATTTGTAGCAATGCTATGCATGTGTTAACACTGAGTTTTTTACTTCACAGTTTTGGGTCTTTGCTTTTCATCTACGATTTATAAATTTGATGCTATTGAAACAAAGTTTACTTCCCTAATAATCAACTTTATGTGTTTTTCTTTTTTAAAAAAGATTTTATTTATTTATTTGACAGAGAGAGACAAAGTGAGAGAAGGAACACACCCGGGGGAGTGGGAGAGGGAGAAGCAGGCTTCTCGCTGAGCAGGGAGCCTGATGTGGAGACTGATCCCAGGACCCTGGGATCATGACCTGAGCCAAAGGCAGACTTAACGACTGAGTCATCCAGGTGCCCCTATGTATTTTTATTTCAGTGTTTCCATCCTTACATCTAAGGCATAGAAATATATGTCTTGGTAAAGTGACCCTCAGGCAAAAGATAAAAGATAAAAAAGTAAAATGACTGTATTATAATTATAAAAATGAACACCTGTCAAAAGTTTTATTCATTTATTAATGAAAGAACAAGATCTTAAAACAAATACAAAGAGCCTTAAAAACCCCTTTCTTCCCATTAAGAAAGACATTTTGTGTGAAGGACAGTATTTATCATCATTCTGATTAAAATGGCCGAAGCACAGATTACTGAAAATAATCTGTGCAAATTCATATGTTAAGTATTAGATATGTGGAATGATTTTTCAAACCATTTTTTTGTTTATATGTGCCTTACTTATTTTTTTTCTATCTTCTTTTTCTGTCATATGTATTGACTCTAAGGGGAGAGAGTAATCTAATTTAAAAATACTATTACCCAATCTAGCATGTGATTATTGTCTATGATATATCAGGCACTTTACTACATAATCAAGAAGGAACAAGCAAGACTGAACCATTTCTGTTTTTAAAGAACTTAAGCTTGATTTTACATTATGATATCAAAACAAATCACATGCCATTCAATTGAAACCCCTTTTAATATCTAGCTAGTTAGCTAGCTATAAATGTAGGACAATGAGATCAGATTCCAAGCACTTAGTGAAATTCAAAATTAAAGTCTAGTCTTTCTCACTAAACAAACCAAGATCAAAATATCTCAGCCAAAGAAATCTGTTTTCATGGTGATAACTTTTAAAATGCCTTTGGGCATTCAGAGCTCTTAACAAATATATGTTTATTTGAAACTAGCAAAAAAAAATGCCATTTGGGATGGGTTATATAAGCAAACCAAGATTGAAATCAATATGGTAACTCTCATATTGCAAACACTTGGAAGATAACTCATAATATTTCATTGGTAAAGGAGTTTTTCTTTCTTTTTTGATTTGGTGAAAAAGTTTGTTTGCTTGTTCTTCACAATTTATTCTACCTTTTTAATCAGACTTTTTCCCTTCAGATACACATACAGATATAAATGTTTCAAAATCCCAAGGTGTAAGATTCTGTGCAGTGTATGTTTGATACCTTTTACATACACATACATACACACACACACACAAAAGAGAAGTCAAATTTTAAGATCAAACTAAACTAGTGTGGATACACTAATTTGAAAGGATTTCCTCTTGTGGCAGAATCCATACAATCTCTCTTTATCAAAATCCATAAATAGGCTTTGAATTTAGAGCCAATTTTCTGATATTCAAACAAAAATGTAACTGATGCATCGTATCTCTTGACTGACTTCCAGTTTATTCATTTAATTTAATCTAAAGGATATGGATAAATTGGTGTTCATGATATAAGAATTTAATCTTGAATTCTGAGTGCCTGGTGAAATATATAGGATCAGGCCCGTGGATTAAAAAAAACCTTATCCAATGTCCTTGAATTGCAGAACCATGAAAAATATTGTTTTTATTGTAGCATTACTGAAGCTAGGCTATCAACATATATTCAAACTAGCACATATTTTTGGAGCTCATCAGTTCCAATCACTCACTTCTGGAGGGTGATACAGTTAAAGTAGGCCAACAGGTGCAATAGACTGTGAAAATAAAACGGTATAAACAGAAAGCTATGGGCCATTCTGTTTTGAACTCTCTAAACAAACAAACAAACAAAAATCACACCTTTTAAGAGAGTTAATTATGAACTTTTAAGCTTATCTAGCTATTTTCTTAACAAAATTTTATATAATTATAGATAATGCATCCATGAGAGCCTTATATTTTGTTTCACCTACTCACTGTTTGGATTCTGATCTCATTGAAATTTTTGTAGACTCATATGAATGTTTCCTAGTGTTTCATTCCATATTCCGATCTCTGAGGAATAAAATAATAAAAACGTAAGTATAGCATGCAAAATGTTATCTTTCTGAGAAAGTAACTTGAACATTAGTCACAGTTTGAAATACTGGGTCCATGTTTCCGAAGGAATTCCTATTTATAACTTTCAACCAAAGAAAATTTATTACTTATTTAAAATTTAACAATTATATTTGCAAAGAGGGAAGAAAAAATACCTAGAAGCCAGATTTTACTACTGAAAATTATATTATATGAAAAATATTCTTATTTATTTTAACTAATACACATTTTCTTCTTTAAAATTGCTAGACATGTTTATAAGGATATTGTTGGGTGGTTAAGTAAAAAAGGAATTTCTAAAAGAGGTGAGTACATTATTTTATCACAGCATTTCTAAAGTAGATAGGATAACTACAAAAATGAAATTACTGCAACCACCTAAAATATGATATATAAAGTACAAAAATAGCCTCTAACTCTCAATAGATTTTATGCTCAATTAATTCTTGAAATTTACCAATAAAATTGCTCTTTGTGTAACTGCTACAAATATGGGAAAATAAATTAATTAGATTGTGTTTACTAGACCAGTAAAGACTTGAGGAAATAATAGTTGTGATCCTAAAATGAAGATATATGTTATAGGTGGACTATTAATTACATTCTTGCTAGAGGAAAAAAACCACATTTCATCATTGAAGCATATATCCTTAGGCTGGACATGAGGATTTTTTTTTCTCTAAATTTTTTTCTCTAAATGTGTTGTATAAAAAGTGATATGAAAAATTGAATGGCCATGAGTTATCACCATTTGTTTGCATCTTGGCTGAGAAACAACTTTAAATCCTTGATTATTTTCAGGAACTGTGTGAGCTCTCTGTATATTCATAAAAGAGAGCCAGCTCCCTTGGAAATCCCCCAACCCTCTTAATTATCTGGCCCAATTTATAAAAATAGCATGCTGTGATAGTATCATAGACATTGAAGACATTCAACTTTAGAAAGAATTTAAAAGAAAGAAAATACAGGATGATATAAGGCAATAGTTTAATAGGATTTTATGTTTATCTCATAGTCACCGTCTCCCCAGGGTCAGGCATATTACAATCACTCAAAAATATGTTGAACAAAAGAGTGAAGGGGAAAAAAAAAAGTTAACCAGATTTGACTCTAAACTACTTTCACTTAAGCAAGGAATCTTAGAATAGCTCTCAAAATTCTGATTAAACTTCCTCTCAACAGGTTTAATTTGCATTTATTGGATTGATAGTAGATAAACATGGTTTTAATTTCACTATCAGCCATTTGTGTTCTTTTGTGATATATAACATTATATATGATTATATGACATATGTTACATGTATCCTTTGAACCAGCAAGTCTGCCTGTGGCAATTTAACTTAAGGAAATAAATATGGAATGTCACAAATAAAAAAAAAAGAAAGAATCTTGAGGGAATCATAGATATATTAATGAGTCATGGAACTTTATTAAATATACATAGAAAAATACATTGTGTGAAAAATAAATATACATATGCTGTATGCATTCGAGATTCCCTAGGAAAGGTAAAATTATTGTTATTTCCTCAAATTCAACTCTTTATGGATGTTATGTGTAAAAAAAAAAATCTGAAATGTTGATAGGAAGAAAGAAATTATCTTAATCTTCTAGCCGATATCCATTCTCTTCATCTTCCTTATAAAGAGAAGTCTAATGTACTTGTGTTGGCTATAGGTTTATTCATTAGTAATCACATCTTCAAGTTCCCTTAGAGTAGAGGAGATAATGAAATGAGATTCAATTCTTCAAAACAGGTGGAAAGTGTAAGTCTGTGACATCTGCCCACTCCACATTCTGTCTGAATTTCTGACACAATACACAGATGTGGATCATGAGCTCAAAAGGACAAAAGTCCAAACCAAGGTTTGTTAGAACAGGAAGCTTAAAAAAAAAAAAAAAAAAAAAAAAAGAGTATATGATTCTAGTGAATATTATTCAGCATTTGCAGTGCAATGCATATAAATAAATGCTTATAATTCCACTCAGGTCCACCCAAACCCCAATAACTGAAGCATCCCTTCCCCCAACAGCTGGAAATAATGGCATTGACAGCCTTCATCTGGGTCTGACTTGTGGATTTTCCCTCAACTGAAGTGAGCTGCACTGTCCAAGGCAAGCTCCGGAGGGCAGCTAGGATCCAATAACCAGATGGTATGGAGATGAGATGTAAAGCTCTACCCTATACCCCAGGTTGAATGAAAGAACATTTAAGTGCTGTCCTTGCTCTACTGTTTCCATAGAAAAAATGGAAACCTTGGATACAATGGCATCATAGTATAATTTTTCTCCTTCTGCCCAATCCTGCTCCCTTCATGCCACTTCCAGTGTCAATCACGAAAGCATTTTGAAATAACTTGCCTGCATGCAAGTCTACAAGTCTCAAAGTCTGGAACTACATGGGATTGAGGATATGACTGTGATGCTGGAAGGAAAGCATGCCTTTAATAAACATCTGCTATGCTTTCACCTTTTTAGCTTAAACAAAATAAATACACATCATGCAATTTTTTGTCATTTTTATGCATAAGCATTTTGATTATTTTAACATTCTTAAATGGATTATGTTTAGTTGCAATTATTTAAAGATTATAACTCATAGGATGCAATGTCATGTTTTGAAAATGAATTATATAATGCAAAGAATAATAAATGCAAAATGATTTTAAAATATTTATCTGAAATATTAAAAATAAAAGAGTAATATTACTATTGCTACTGTTTTATATCAGAAATAGTTTAGTGTAACAAAGTAAGTCTTGCTCAAGCTCTTATATATTGTATAAAAATTCTCACAAATTCTGCAAATACCTGAAATCCATGTTTAGAGTGTTCTGGGTTTTCTTTTAAATGTAAAAAATTAAAACAATCTCTAAAATATTTTAAAACATATTTTACAGGGCAAGCCACATTCAAATAAAGAATGACATGTACGAAAGAAATAAGGAAGTAGGAGGTAAGTGAAAATAGAAAAGAAAACCTACCTGAGCTTTGACATAAAATATTGATGGATTTAGTCAAAATTAAAGAGGGCTATGAAGTAGATCAGAAGCATGCACAGTACTCCTAAACCATCATTCAAAGTAAGCAAAACTCCTTTTAACATAAAGTTATCCTATATTTTATAGACAAACATCTATACTGGATATTGTTCCAAAGGCCCCCTGGTAAGTTATCTCTATTAACTTTATGTGATTATAGAATTTAAATAGACTTTATGAGTTTTTTGTGTGACATAGAAAAATTAACCCCAATATGTTTTTCCATTAATGCCATCAGAATGAATTCATCATTTGATATGTATTTCTTAAAGAAAAAAAAAAAACCTTGATAAATAGACCCATCTTGCCTCCCACACAAGCTCTAATAAAAGCATTAAAGTTGTCTGCAAATGATAGCATGGCTTCCAGTTTTAATGCAATAAAAATCTAAATTGAAGTAGAGTTAGGAAGAACTATTTCTTTTATCAGATTTCCAGAAAAATGATTAGCACTAGTGGTCTCTTTTGTTTTCCTGTGCACCTCAAAAAGATAACTGAGCATTTATTGACTGTGAAAATAAATGGATGATAAAACAGACAATCTCAGAGTTTCTAAAAAGCTGATGAATAGAAAAAGCACATTGTTAAGAGAGGAAGAAAAACACCCTGTCTTCTTTTACCAAAAGATTTAAAGAATGGCATTGAAGCAAATACAGTCCTTATTGCGATAAACAAGTAAACCAATAATGGTCAAGTAAATATTTGCATTGTAATTTATCATACCAATGGCTATTTATTAAATTACACCAAGGAAAATTTATCTCACAGTCAATTTTAATTAAAACATCTGTTCACACTCCAAGGTAGGTTATGAATGATTACTTGCTCACATGGTTCTTGTTTCTGTGTATTTTTATTCCAAATAAAATGAAAGATATTCATTAGATATGATGGCATCTTAATTTGTTGGAGTTAATTGACCTGCATTATCAAATAATCAGAAGAAAGGCTAAATATCAGCTGTAATGCATAGAGAACAAATAACTTTGGAATCCAGGAAGCCTCCTCCTTAGGGATAATCACGGCAGCCTGTTCATCATATCAGTATCTCCTACTGCAGGACAAAAACCCTATGTATCCTTGTTTATTTCTCATAAGGGAGCCTGGTGGTTTTATTCCAGCAGGATACAAGTCAACACAAATAAAATTAAAATATACTGACATGTAGTTTGGGAGACATAAATACATGGCTAAGTGCATGTTACAAGGGTCTTTTTATTTCAAGTCCTCTTAATTATTTCAATTTTTTTATATAGTTAAATTAGAATTTTTTTGCAACTGGGTCAGGTTAGACTGAAGATTCTTAGCCAATTCTGAAAATAATGTATTTTGAGTTGCACTGACAACAAGTAATTAATAATAATAATAATAAATATATACTTCATCTTTGGAAATAAACTAAAAATAACCAAGGAATTTTTTGATTTATGATTTAAATATGTTTCTACAGGTTATATTTCATATACTTTCTAATGTAAATCAGTCTTGTTGAAATAAATATATATTTTGTAGTAAACTGAAATCATAAATAATGTTTATTCTGTGTACTAAAATTTGTAAATAAAATTATACAGGAAATGAGCAATAAAGAGATCAAGTTTCTTTTAACAAAGGCCTACATGTAAATCATATAATGCAGTTTGAAATCTTTGCCTACAATAATGTCCAATAATTTTTCAATCTCTTCAGCCATTTTTTAAAATTTTTTTATTATGCTATGTTAATCAACATACATTACATCATTAGTTTTTGATGTTGTGTTCCATGATTCATTGTTTGCGTCTAACACCCAGTGCTCCGTTCAGTACGTGCCCTCTTTAATACCCATCACAGGCTAACCCATCCCCCCAGCCCCTCCCCTCTAGAACCTTCAGTTTGTTTTTCAGAGTCCATTGTCTCTCATGGTTCATCTCCCCCTCCGATCCCCCCCCCTTCATTCTTCCCCTCCTGCTATCCTCTTTTTTTTTTTTTTTTTAACATATAATGTATTATTTGTTTCAGAGGTACAGAGTCATTTTTTAATCTAAGTTTCTTTCCTTACTTCTTTGAACATCCCTATTTAATATTTGTTCCTCTGATTAAACATTCTTTAAAATTAGTGTGATCAGATAAGTAGAAAACAAAAAATCAACTACCAGATGTAATTATTTTTTTCTAAACTGTTTGAACAGCTTACACAAGCACTTGGAACTGACAAAATAGGTTGAATCCTGTCATCAAAATGTTAATGTAATTAAATTATTTTATTATAAGTGGTAATATTGGTTCAAATTTGCACAGCTGTAATTTAGGCAATAACACATAATAATTTTAACATGCTTTGATTTAGCGGCTTTTCCTCCAATTGGGGTTTGTGGTTTAACTTTTCCACACCACACACTTTCCCCTGTTATCATTTATAATTAGGGTTGACAGTAGCAACCTGAAAACACTGCAACAGTCTTCAATAAGTGCCCAGCTGAGTTTGTGAACTTGACTGTGCAAAGGTGACTTAACCAAATGCTTCCAAAATTAGGATGAGTGCATTAAGTATTTTAAAACTTGAACTAGTACTCGTATAAAAACAATAATTGGCACGTATTTCTCATTTTCTATTTACACTTTCAAGTGGGGGCCAGATAATAAGATCCTGTACCTCTATACAGTAACAGGAGAATTTGCCATCAGTTTATGATTTAATTAGCCCATTTATATATTTATTACATGGTAACAGTTTGCCTGACAGTGAGAAGCCACAAGGTAAGAACAGTTGGCAAAGTAACTGTCACTTCCTGTTTTTTCTCTGCTCTAGGCAACACAGAGCTGAGTAGTAAAGAGAAAAGTATAAACTGACCCCTCAAGAGGAAAGAACTCCCATCTTAGACATCCCATGAAATCCGCAGTGTTGATCTGTATTGAATGACTCCTATTTTATTCTGTACTGGTTCAACAGAAGCTGACTTTATTTTTCTTTATTCTCTGTTTCTGAATGGTTTCACTACTCTGATATTATTTAAATTACCAGATGATTTTCCAATTTAAGTCTTTACGGATGTAACACTTTTTACAAAAATAAGGAGATTTCAAATGGGACAATGTTTAAATATATAGTTTAAATATTAATCTTTGACAGTGATAAGGGGGCCATCACCAGGTTGAGTGAGACCTATCTAAGGAAGATTTAAGAACATGTTAAAGAGTTGGATTGTCATTGCTAAACTCAAGCAACTTTTACAGCCTGGAACAGATGGAAATGTTATTTAAGTATATGGCTGTAGCCCAGATATAAAATTAGTCCTAGGACTCAGCTTTGTTTTTATTGAGTGATTTTGAAGTTATGTGAGCACAAAGGGCTTCACTGCAGTAAGTTTTAATTTATTATATGAAGTATTCAACTACACTGCATCTTTTTTCACAAAATGAGATATTTCAATTCAATTAAATGAAATTTAAAAGTCTTAACACTAGTAAGAAAGAACTCTAAGTTCCATGGCTAGGTATAATATAACATAAAGGGACGTGCAATTGTTTTGTTGTGGTGTTTTTCTTTCTTCTGATGCTTCATAGCTATACATTTGGATGGTTTAGTTCAGTGTTGGAGGGATCTTATTTCCCAAAACACTCCTTCTTATGTAAGCTATTGAATCTGCGGCTGTGAATTCAGCCATGACTACCACACCTTTCATTTTTCAAATAAGCACTTAAATGAACTTTGAAGAGCTCCATGGTGACTACCTGGTTCTTAAGATCCACATGCTAATTCTTGATTTAAACAAAACGTGGATCTTGAAGAAAAATATGAAGTCTATGATTCTCTGTGGTTGCTTGCAGGATTTAAACAACCAAAATTAAGTCTTTTTTTTTTTTTTTTTTAACTTTCTTCACCTAGGAAAAAGAATTAAAGGGCATTTAAGGTTGGCTTTTCAACACTGGACCATGTTGAGAGATTTAATTTTTCCTGTTTCTATTTCAGAAGCAAAATTAATGTGTCAGGTGCTCCTTCTTGGACCACATATTGTGCAATTATGTTTGGAGTATTTAACAAATGCCTCTCTGCACCACCTCTTACATAAAACACAACCTCTTACAAAGTTCCCCGCTCATTTATTGACATTTTTCATTAATCTAGACATATTTTTATATTCTGAGTAAATAATCTATATGGTTTTCAGCCATATAGGTAAGCTATATTGAAATATGGGGATGCTAATATTACAGTTATTCTCACCAAAATTGATGGCAGTTTTCAGTGGTGAAGAAAGAATATAATTCTAGACATGCTATCATGCATACATGCTTATGTGTGTGCTTGTGTGTGTGTTCTATTAATCTTGTTTCTGTGCAGATTTCCAGTAGCCAGATAGTATACACAGTACAGCATAGAGAGGAAATGAAATAAAAACTGCAGAACTTTCACAAGTCTAATGCATGTTGAATCCCGGTTTATAGCAAAATCTAGCATTATGTTTTATGGTGCCCATTAAGGTGTTTTAGTACACAAATTGCTTCGATCCATGCCTTTAGAAAATAACTAATAGTTGTGTTCTGAAGCACTTAGAGCTTAATACATCAAATATTTTGAACAAAATGCTATTTTTCTTTTTTAAGAAATTGTCTCCCACACTTCAAAGAGATAACCTGAAGTTTTGGCTCAATACATGAATCTAACATAAAGATTTTCTGCAAGTGAGTTTGTTTATCTCAGCAAAATTCATATAGGGAAATAATGAACATCTGAGAAAGTGCAGCACATCATTTAACACAATTCGATGTTGCAGCCTAGCTTGAAATGGAAGATGAAAAATCTCTTATTTTTACAGCCGAACCCCAGTTAACGTTTAACGTCAATAAAATATAGATACACACTATGATTTATATATCCTCACTGTTAAAGTTTTATTTTAAATATTTCAAATAAATACAATTTAAAAATAAAAATAACCATTGAAACACATGCCACTACATATATATGGCTTTAGCTTGAGTGAAGACTATCTGAAATAATGGATATCAGAATTTAAGATAGTCACTTAAAATAAGATAGTTCAAGAGTAGGTAAGCCAGTAATGTTGGAATCTACACCAAATCTGCTTTTCGTCCTAAGTCCTTAATGCATACATGAAAGAGGAATCTAATATACTTTCTCCATTTCTGTTTCCTGAAAATCATCATAGAGATTCTACTCATATGTTGTCTGCGATTACAAAAACCATGGGCACTAGCTACAGATCTGGAGAGGAAAAAACACACATTATTGTCGGTGTCTGAAGTCAACTGGCAATTTTACAATTTTTACTGTAATTTCTTCTGTTTTTCCCCATTTCTATGACCTTGCCTTTGTGAGAAATTAATTAATTAAACTTCTGTAATATATTTAGATCTAACTGTATGCTTTAGTTTTCTAAAAAAGCAGGAAAATGTTACCAATTTTATCTTAAAAATCTTATTTTAAAATACCTCATATTGATCTAATAAACTATTCTATACATTATGAATATTAAGTCTAATGACATAATCAAATGCCTTCCACAAATTTAGTAACAACTTCTATAAATTAAAACCATAAGTCCAAATCCTCTAAAATGGAAATATAAGACAATCTATTAGGTTTTTACTGATTTTTCAAATTACCCTAAACATTGCAAATATTAATTATATATGTAAATTGCCCTTGACGTAATACAAAAATAATGACAATGTGTATTTAATGAACCTCACCATGCTTCTGTATTTATATATATTAACATGGTAGGTGTTGATGACAGTTAACAAGGAAAAAAAATATTGTTCTAAGCAATTCAGAGTTATTTTTTCAAGACGGTTAAGTTTGGTTTTATTAAGGAATTTGAGATAACATTCCCAAATGTCTAATAATTTTTACTGAAATGAAAACATAGATTTGCAGATATTCTAGAATGATTTTTCTCTCAGCATGAAGCACCATGCTGATCCATTTCTATAAATTTGTGTCAATACTGACTCAAGATTGGGGCCCCTGGGTGGATCAGTTGTTAAGCGTCTGCCTTCGGCTCAGGTCATGACCCCAGGGTCCTGGGATCGAGCCCCACATCGGGCTCCCTGCTCAGCAGGAAGCCTGCTCCTCCCTCTCCCACCCACCCCCCCCCGCTTGTGTTCCTGCTCTCGCTATCTCTCTCTCTGTCAAATAAATAAATAACATCTTAAAAAAAAAAAATATTGACTCAAGACATCTGATTCTGACAAGGCAATGCCCATATCCTAGAAAACTTTCTTTTTTGGAAATATGTAAAAATGCTTAGTTTTTTTAAAGATTTTATTTATTTATTTGACAGAGAGAGACAGCGAGAGAGGGAACACAAGCAGGGGAAGTAGGAGAGGGAGAAGCAGGCCCCCCGCCTAGCAGGGAGCCCAATGAGGGGCTCGATCCCAGGACCCTGGGATCATGACCTGAGCCGAAGCAGACGCTTAACCGACTGAGCCACCCAGGTGCCCCTATGTAAAAATACTTACGAAATATATAAAACAGGGACACCTAGGTGGTTCAGTCAGTTAAGCGTCTGTCTTTGGCTCAGGTCATAATCCCAGGGTCCTGGGATGGAGTCCTGCATCATGCTCCTTGTGTGCTCTCTCTCTCTCTCTCTCTGACAAATAAATAAATAAAATCTTCTAAAAAAACATTTTAAAATAAAATCTTTAAAAATCTTTTAAAAATCTTTAAAATATATATATACATATACATTATGTATATGTGTGTATATATATATATCACATACATATATATATCACATTTAAAGACATTGTTGAGTAAAGGAAATAAATGAAATTTTTCTCAGAGGACAAAAAGAAGCTTATCTCCAGAGATATAAGCTACTCCCTCAGCCAGAGATGGCCCTCAGGAGTCTAAAGATTTCTGTTAGTTTAGAGAATTCTTTTGAACAGTTCTGTTGGGGCAACAGGAATTCTGGTGCCTGCCCCAGAGAAGAAGCTGAACTGGAAGCCCCACGCTATTCTCTATCACCACAAGACTATAAAAGTGTGAACTAGAAAGAGGTGGAAATAACTCTCAGGAAACAGAGAAGGACATTTATCTCAACCCCACACAGAATGGGAGAGGAAATGGTCTTTAAACACTTCTACTGTGAGTTTGGGTACCACGTAGATTTAATTAAGGGCTGAATTTATCCCAAATCTGTGATACCTTTGAGAGAGACAGAGACATACAGAGAGGGAGCCAAAGAGAGAGGGAGAGAGAACAGAAAGAATAACTACAAACAAAACTCCTAAGGCTAATTATTTAAAGTGATTGACAGTTGTAATATTCCCTAGATCCAACAAATTTGTTGAAGAACAAAATATGCAATAAAGGATTTTAAAGGTTCTGACAAATGGAATTTATACAACTATTATCTTGATGTTCTCTCAATGTTTGATTTATCTATTTTATTTTTAAAAGATTATTTTATTTATTTATTTATTTATTTATTTATTTGGGGGGTGTTAGTGAGCAGGAGATGTGGCAGATGGAGAAAGAGAGGGAGAGAGAGAATCTCAAGCAGACTCCACGCTAAGTGTGGGACCCAACGAAGGCCTCTATCTCATAACGCTGAGATCAAAACCGGAGCCAAAATCAAGAGTCGGACATTTACTTGCCTGAGCCACCCAGGCATCCTTGATTTATGTATTTTAAATGAATAATACAGGTGAATATGAGTTTTGGGTTGTATGTATTTTGCATGTTATTACAGGATTTGTTTGAGCATTAGTGTGGTCATGAAAATGCCATGACTTACCAATGCCCTTTCTCCCTAGAAGAACTTACAAGACAAAATATAGATTTTGTTAAAAATAAAAAGGCCTGAGTCACCCAGGAAAGAAACATTATAAGGAATGTTCAGCTATGAGTTCTCATCTTAAAAGTGTTATAAAAAAAAAAAAAAGAGTGATTAATTTTAAGCTAAAATTGTAGAAAATAGACTGACCCTCTCTGAAAATAACAGGAGTACAGGAAAAGAAATGACAAAACAAAGATGAAGCAGATGGGAATATTACTCAAACCTAGTGCTTTCATAAGCAATGCAGAGATAAGGTTTGTTGAAGAACCAAAGAGCAGAATTGCAGATGGTCAATAGGCTCCCTGGGTATGAAACTGCACCATCTCCAAAGCATCATCAAATCATGACATGCACTGCCTTCCCTCAAGTCTCAGGTCTTTTAAACACTATTTGGTCACAAAATTGATTTGTTTTCTCTAAGCTTCCTAGGTCACATCCCAAGTATTGACATTTTAAGGGAACCATGTGACAAACTACTCTTCCTCACCCAACTTTAAAAATATTTAAGTTTGAAAAATCAAGACTAAATTATCAGTTTTTATTATGATAAATATTCACTGGTGAACATGTTTTATATCTGGAGGATTTAATCATTCTTCACAATTAACGTCAACAGAGCCTTCCACTCAGTCCCAGGCATAGCTGGAAAACCACAGGCCTTGCCTGAAGAAGCAGGTCTTTTTTACTACTCTCTAGAAAGCAAGTCCACAAATCTGGTTTCTGTAGGAGAGCATATTCCAAAAAAGAGAAAAGAGAGCTAAAGGGACTAAGTCCAGCATGGCTAGTTTATTCTTTGAAATCCTACAAACAGATCATTCATTCCTTCTCCATGAAAAGAATTGATTTGGGATATTACACAAGTAAACTGCATCATATCTCTCTCTCAACTAAACCACTCTGGGAAAAATTCTTCTATGCAAATCACCAGTACTGGTGTAGAAAATATACCAAAAACAAGCAAACAAACAAAACCAGGACTTCCTGATGAACATGAATTCATGAAGTGGGTGCAACTGTTGGGAAATCATTGGTCTGGTAATAACTGAACCAGTCACGGACCAAAGGTAATAAAGGATAATGCCACTTCACTGCAAAGGAAGCAGATTGGCAGCAACGGAGTTGGGGTAATGTACATTAGAAAGACAAGACCAGAGACGCATATTTAGGACTGAGCAAGCAAAGTTCAACTCTCATTTGTGTCAAAATTATTGGGGGAATTGGAATACTGAAGACAAGATGAGGTAGCTAAAAATGTAGCTGATCATGAATAAGAAAGCAATTTTGGAGTTATGGGATCAGTTGTTGCAGAATAGAATGATTTTGTTCCTAGGAATTAAAGCAAGTAGGTACCAAATGAAGTCGTTGAGAACTGGAGCATCTGAGTGGCTCAGTTTATTAAGCCTCTGACTCATGATTTTTGCCTCAGGCCGTGATCTCAGAGTCTTGAGATGTGCCCTGCCTTGGGCTCCATGCTCAGCGGGGAGTCTACTTGAGATCCTCTCTCTCTCCCTCTCCTTCAACTCCTCCCCTCATTTGCTGCTCTCTCTCTATCTTTCTCAAAAATAAATAAATAAATAAATAAATAAATAAAATCTTAAAAAAGAAAGCTTTTTGAAATAAAACAAACTTATTAAAGCTGTCGGTTACAAAAACAACATACAAAAATCAGGTGTGTTTCTATCCACTAACAAATTCTCTGAAAGGTTAATCATAAAAAACCCCAATAAAACCAGTGCCCAAAGGAGTAAAATACTTAGGAATAAACTTATCTAAGAAGGTTAAAGAATAATACATTGAAAACTACAAAATACTAATGAAGGAAATTAAAGAAGAGACAAACAAATGGAAAGACATTCTGTATTTATGGATTAGAAAACTTAATATTGTTAATACATCCATACAACCCAAAGCAATGTACAGATTCATGCAATCTCTTTCAAAATCCCAGTGCATTTTTTGGGGTGCTTGGGTGGCTCAGTCAGTTAAGTGTTTGCATTCACCCCAGGTCATGATCTCGGGGTCCTGGCATCAAGCCCCTCATTGGGCTCCCTGCTCAGCAAGGAGTCTGCTTCTCCCTCTCACCCTGTCCTTCCCCACCTCTCGTGTGCTCTTTCTCTCTGCTCTCTCTCTCAAGTAAATAAATAAAATCTTAAAAAAAAACCACCTCCCAATGCATTTTTATAGGAATTTTTTAAAAATTCTAAAACTCGTATGGAATCACAAATGACATGAAAAGCCAAATCAATCTTGACAAAAAAGAACAAAGTTGGAGACATTATATTTCCTGATTTCAAAATATATTACAAAGCTATATAATCAAATTAGTATGGTACTGGCATAAAAATAGGTATATAGTCAGAAGAACAGAAAAGACAGCCTAAAAATAAATCCATGCATGCACAGTCAACTGATTTTTAACAAGGGAGCCAAGGATGTGCAATGGGGTAAGGACAGTTTCTTCAACAAATGGTGGTGGGAAAATTGAATATCCACAAGCAAAAGAATGAAATTGGACCCTTACCTTATCCTTATTCTAAAATCAACTCAAAATAAATTAAAAACATAAACATAAGGTCTGTAACTATAAGACTCCTAGAAAAAAAACATAGAGGAAAAGCCTCATGACATTGGATTTGTCAATGTTTTCTTGGATATGATGCCAAAAACACAGACAAAAAAAAAAGAATCAAAAGTAAACAAGTGAGACTAAATCAAACTAAAGCAAAACAAAACAAACCAAAAAACTTCTACATAGCAAAGGAAACAATTAACAAGTGAAAGACACATCTACAGAATGGGAAAAAAAATATTTGTAAACCATGTATCTGAAAACCGGTTAATCTCAGGAAAGGAACTCCTACAACTCAATAGTTAAAATACTACTACTACTACTACTACTAACCTGATTATAAAATGAGCCAAGGACTTGAATAGACATTTCTCCAAAGAACATATACAAATGGCCAATGGGTATATGTAAAGATGTTCAATGTCACTACTCATTAGAGAAGCGCAAATTAAAACCACAATGAACTATCATCTCCCACCTATTAGAATGCCTGCTTTCAAAAAAAGAAGCAATAACAAATGGAAATGGTGCAGCAGCTATGTAAAACAGTATGGAGATTTTGCAAAAAAATTAAAAATATATCTGTCATATGATCTAGTGATCTTACTTCTAGGTATTTATCCAAAAGAATTGAAATCAGGATCTCAAGGAGATAATATCACACCCTGGGGCGCCTGGGTGGCTCAGTCATTAAGTGTCTGCCTTTGGCTCAGGTCATGATCCCAGGGTCCTGGGATTTAGCCCCGCATTGGGCTCCTTGCTCAGCGGGAAGCCTGCTTCTCCCTCTCCCACTCCTCCTGCTTGTGTTCCTGCTCTCACTTGGTCTCTCTCTGTCAAATTAATAAATAAAAAAAATTAAAAAAAAAATCACTCCCATGTTCACTGTAGCATTATTCACAATAGCCAAGATGTGGAAACAACTTAAATGTCCATCAACTGATGAATATATAAAGAAAATTTGGTAAATACTTGCAATGAAATATTATTCAGCCTTAAAAAATGTAATTCTGTAATATGCAACAGCATGGAAGGACCTTGAGGACATTATTCTAAATGAACTAAGCCTATCACAGAAAGAAAAATACTCCATGATTCCACTTATATGAGGTATCTAAAATAGACAAGTTCATGGAAACAGAGAGTAGAATAGTGGTTATCTAGGGTTGGGGGATAGGGAAATGGGAGTGACTAATCAGCAAGCATAAAGTTTAAGTAATACGATATGAGTAAGTTCTAGAGATCTGCTGTATAATATCATACCTGTGACCTCAATATTGCCTTGTGCACTTAAAAATCTGTTAAAAGGGTTGATCTCATGTTGTGTTCTTACCACAATAAAATAAAATCTTAAAAACTTAAAAATTTAAAAAAAAGAATGAAAAGCATTCATGGATGAAGCATTCGAAGTTTAATATGTATTCTCTGAGAAATCTAAAAGGCAGAAGGGCAAAGCCATGGACTATAGCTTAAAGAAAGACATTCACTTGTACTAGAGGGTTATATTGTATGTCATTGGTCTCAAATTCTCACAGAAGTGTAGACACACATAGTTTTAAAGGAACCAATATTCAGACTTTGTCATCCACATGTACTCTTATAACGTTGATTCATATGTGAAATCATGTACCCCAGAAGGAAAAGACCAGTGCTTTACCATAGTGCAAATAATTGATGTCAGTAAAACTTATTTTAATAAGAGTACAAAGTCCCCACATGCATATATTAAGAATTGCAATTATATTTAGTTTCATGTTTACTAATTATTTACCAAACCAAAATTGTTTTGATTAATTATGTACATTAATTATTATTAGTCATAATAGTAATGAAAATTTAAAGAAAAATACATTTTAAACACTTACATATTTCTAGAACTAAACATACAAAACATCAAACTAAGACCTCAGTGGAATAAATAGAAATAAGAAAAGATTAGTAAACTGGAGAGAGATCATAAGGAAATAGATAATGGATGGGAATATATAAGAGAGATAAGAGAGGACACAATCATAGGGGATATAATGAAGAAATTTAACAATTGTAATTAAAGCTGAAGGATGAAAGATAATGAGGGAGAATCAATGTCTAAGAATTTTCTAAATTTTGATGAAAGATACACTACGGATATAAGACATATTATAAAACTCAGGCAGGGTTAATGAAAGAAACCACAGTAATCAAAATCAGAAACCAGAAGGCAGAAGATTAGAATAAAAAAAAAAACATACTCCTATTTTAAGAACTTTTACTACCTCTAGGCTTGGATCTCTCTATTCTTATTTGTGTAAGAGGTAATGTGAGTCAGAGAAAGCACAATCTGGAGAATGTCTGAAGTCCAAGATCAACTCTTACAGTCCAAGGATTAGGGAACAAGATATAGTTCTTTTTTTTTTTTTAAGATTTTATTTATTTATTCATGAGAGAGAGAGGCAGAGCGAGAAGCAGGCTCCCAAGGAGCAGGGAGCCGGATGCGGAACTCGATCCCAGGACCCTGAGATCATGACCTGAGCCGAAGGCAGACGCTTAACGACTGAGCCACCCAGGCGCCCCTCTTTCTACCTATTTTACTCTGTTGTGATCTATTTCTTTCTTGCTGTATTGCCAATGATATATTTAGTGATAACGTAAGTCACATACAGTAACAAAAATAATTTGGAGGAGCACAGGTTCCAGTCAAATTTTCACCTGGTATCAAAAACTGAATTAAGTCCATTAGAAGTGAACATCTATAGTTATGTATATATATGACTACTACGTTAAGCATTATGCTTTATTTATATATTTCATATTATGAATATTGAAAAGTAAAGCACATTTCTTTATAGAGTAATATCCTGGATGGTTATGTTATAATACCAAGGTGGGATGGATATTAATACCATCACATATACAAAATTGCCAACATATTTCCTTGGCACTCTATAAGCCTTTAAAATGTCAGCTACAATTCTGTATTTGTGTCAGTTTAATGGAACTATATAGGAGAAGATACTCATTGTTTTTGAACATTTTATTCTTTCTATTTTCAACAGGAAACAAAATTTGATATTTAGAGGGACAAAAAATAAAATTCCAATCATACTTACTCAGAAAAATGGAATTCCTAAATATAACAAGATGTTGATCATCACCTGATACCAAAACAATGTTACATATATTAATATTAATATAGAGATTATCTACTGGAGTAGTGGATAACTCAAAGACCATTTATCCTATGGGAGAAAATAATTGGAAAGTGAGAAAGGATAGAAGCGTCTGGAATCATATGGAACAATAACCAGGGTTAAGTATTGCGGCTGTTTGTACCTCAATTTGTCTATCCATCGTGTCTAGATTCCAATCTATCTGTTATGAACTCAGTTGTGTCCCTCCATAAATTCACAGGTTAAAACCCTAATCCCCAATGTGACTGACTATATTTGGATATAAGGCCTTTCAGGTTAAGTGAGTCAATAAGGGTTGGGACCCTAATCCCATAATACTGGAGTCCTTATAGAAAGAGAAGGACACATCAGGATCTTTCTCACCACACAGAGAAAAAGCCATGTAAGAACAGGGAGGGAAAGCAGCTATCTTTTTCAGGAGGAGACGTCTCACTGGAAATCAACCCTAACTACATCTTCATCTTGGATTTCTAGCCTCTGAAACTGTAAGAAAATAAATTTTTCTTGCTTAAACCATCCAGCTCCTGCCATAGAGCTCTTAAAACTGTTGTGATAAAGGTGGTAGGAGCATATTTTATTGTTTTATATATATATGTATGTATGTATACATGTGTACATGTATATATGTATATATATATACACATATATATGTGTGTATATATATGTGTATATATATATATATATATATATATATATATAATATATATATATATATATTAACCATACCCTGACCCAGGATTTCTAAAACACTTGAGATATCCTGAGTAATAGAGGTGATTAAGAGGGTCTTCACTGGGGAGGCTGAGTGGCTCAGCTGTTAAGCGTCTGCCTTCGGCTCAGGTCATGGTCCCAGGGTCCTGGGATTGAGCCCCGCATCAGGCTCTCTGCTCTGCAGGAAGCCTGCTTCTCCCTCTCCCACTCCCCCTGCTTGTGTTCCCTCTTTCGCTGTGTCCCTCTCTGTCAAATAAATAAATAAAATCTTAAAAAAAAAAAAGAGTGTCTTCATAATGAGCCTTTTTTGATCCTACCTGAATTTATGCTAATGAGGCAACTTCAGGGTGAGGCCCCTAGATAGCCTCAGATATATTTAAGTTTTTAAAACTATTGTCATTTAAAATGTTCATGCATTTCTTGAATGCATGTTGTGTGCTCTCTTGCATACTGAATATGCCACTTGACAACTTTGGAATTTGCATATAAAGCACACTGATTTAACTTTTGAGAAATGGCTTTGATATTTACTGCCTCGCTGTTATTTTTCTCACCTGGTTTTCCTTAGTAACCAACCACTATCCTAAATTTCTTAGGCCACTCAAATTATAATCCAAGAGTAATACACATCATGGGGTGCCTGGGTGACTCAGATGGTTAAGCGTCTGCCTTTGGCTTAGGTCATGATCTCAGGGTCCTGGGATTGAGCCCCACATCGGGCTCCCTGCTCAGTGGGGAGCCTGCTTCTCCCTCTTTCTCTGCCTGCCGCTCTGCCTACTTGCGTTCTCTCTCTCTGTCAAATAAATAAAGTCTTAAACAAAAATAAATAAAATAAAAAAAAGAGTAATTCACATCAGAATTCCCACGGATATATATCTTAAAACGAATCCAATTTCTGACCTCTTATCCTCCTCAGATATATTGAATCAATTTTTTGGAAGGATGGTACAATTTAACACATTTTAAATAAGCATGGCCTGTGATACTTGTGTTCAGTGAAATCTGAGACACTTATATGGATGTTTGCCTGAAGCAACAGGAACCATTTGCTTAATAGCAAATATGAAATATTTGTAAGTAAGACACTTAATAATGGAATAATAATATATAATAATAATAATAATACAAATATGAAACATTTGTAAGTAAGACACTTAATAAAGTGTCTTACTCCAGTCAGGCTACCATAACAACAGAAATGTATTCCTCAGTTCTGGTAGCTGGAAGTACAAGATCAATGTGCCAACATGGCTGCCTTCTGCTGAGGGCCCTCTTCCTGGTTCATAGCCAGCATATTCGTGCTGTGTCTTCACACAGTAAAAGGGGCCAAGGAACTCTCTGGAGCTTCTTTTTGAGGGCACTAATTCTACTCATGAGCTATCTGTGTTCATGACCTAGTCACCTCCCAAAGGCCCCACCTCCTAAGACCATCAACTTTGGGGATTATGATTTCAACATACGCACTTTGGGAGGACAAAACCATTCAGACCGTAGCAAAATTAAACTTTTAAATATAGTATTGAACTCATAAATTTTGTCCTACTTACTGCTTTCCTGGAAAACTTAAAATCTGTATAGTCACTGGCATTAAGGTTGCAATGAATGACGCATTTTTAGACTTTTTTTTTTTAAGATTTTATTTATTTATTTGAGAAAGAGAGAATGAGATAGAGAGAGCATGAGAGGGAGGAGGGTCAGAGGGAGAAGCAGACTCCCCGCCGAGCAGGAAGCCCGATGCAGGACTCGATCCAGGGACTCCAGGATCATGACCTGAGCCGAAGGCAGTCGCTCAACCAACTGAGCCACCCAGGCGCCCTAGACTATTTTTAATTTGGGCGATTTCAAATTCAGTGAGTCAAATTAGTCAAAACATTAAATTGAAAATAAACTTAATTGTATTTTTATATGATATTCATACACTGAGCTTATTGACATTTCCACCAGATTTCACTGGGCACCAAGTATACCAACACTTTTATTTTTATTTATTTATTTATTTATTTTAATGATTTTATTTATTTGACAGAGAGAGACACAGAGAGAGAGGGAACACAAGCAGGGGGAGTGGGAGAGGGAGAAGCAGGCTTCCAGCGGAGTGGGGAGCCCGATGTGGGGCTCGATCCCAGGACCCTGGGATCATGACCTGAGCCGAAGGCAGATGCTTAACGACTGAGCCACCCAGGTGCCCCTATACGAACACTTTTAATCAGGGTTCACTTGTGCTTGGGAAATGCATATTGCTAAGATAGTACTGCCTTACCCAAAGAAGACTTAATATGTTAAACTAAAGAGTATCATGAGAGTTAATGTCAGGAGCAGGAAGCACAGAAGCCGAGCAGAACACAGAAGCTTGAGCAGTATTTTTCACAGCTCTGTGTTGCTGGGGAAGCAAACATATGGTCCAATTCTATCAAAGAGAAGGGGCCCTGATAGACTAAATAAGCTTTGAAATAAATGATTTAAGTTTGATTATATATCCAAATGGGAAAACAAATACATAATTAATAACTAAATATTGATCTATACTTGAAGCCAAGAAAAAAAAAAGGCAGATTTGAAACCAAAATACAAGAGTTAAAGCAATAAATCTATAACACTAGGCTATCTTTATAAACTTGGAGTGGGGAGGATAGGCAGAGACTTATTTTAAAAGGGCACAAAATATACATAGAGGATAAAAGAAAGGATTAATAAATTAGACTTCTTATATCCAAGTGTACACGATCTCCTACAAATACATAAGAAAAAAATAAATGATACCATTAGAAATAAGCCAAAGAATTGAACAGACCCTTCATCAAATAAATGATCCAAATAGCCAATATGAATTGCTCAAAATCATTAGGCATCAAGGAAATTCAAATTCAAACTCAAAGGAAATATGACTGTACAACCACTAGAATGATAAAAATTGAAAAAAAATATTAGCAAGTAAGCTGAAATCTGATCTCCGGTACACCACTGGTGGAAGTAAATTTTGGTACAATTTTGTAACATGCTGGCAGTATTTTGTGCACTTCTCAATATAAATTTCATGTTCTGATGATAAAAAATACTTTGGGAAAAGAGAAGAAGTAACATTTCCTAACTTCTAAAGGAATCTTGCCACAACTAACTACTTCTTAAACCACTGAGGACTTTCATTTTCCTACTAATGACACTTGTTCCAGATTTTCAGGCTGAAATTAATTATGTGGTATCATTCCCCCACTTCTGCTTGACTTTTCTGAGATCTTTTTATTTCTGACTCTTATCACAGATACATAGTAAGTGTACCTCATTCTTAATCTTTGAATTCTATCTTATTACTTTAATGTATCAAGTCTACTATGATCTGGACTTCCCACATTGTCTACATTCAAACTGCATGGCCAGTCAAGAACAATCTTCTCTCTTTGTCATGGTGAAGGGACTCTGAGGTTTTTCCATTTAAACTTCCCCCAAGTGATAATGTGGTATATTAGAAGGAATATCAACAGACCAGCATATAGTGATATGATACAAATAATAGGATACAGTCCCAAAGTCAAATGTAACTAGTCCAATCAAGATGGTCAGGCAAAAATATTTCATGTTGGTGAACAAATTGTGAAGTATGTTGATCCAAAGATCCCTGGGATATGAAAAGGTCTGTTAACACTTAAAGATTCAAGACAACCAGCTTAACCTCTTCTTCATCCAAATGGAAAGATAACTTGCTTTTTCTCTGCCTTGAGTATGTTCATGGAAAGCACACTCTATTTCAATCCCATTATGATCAAGGACGTTTTTCTATTGGAAAAGAGGGGTGTCATGGTAGAAAATGAGAAAATGGAGGATCTTTATCATAAAGAATGGGAAATTCTATGGATTAACATTGCTTAGGTTTAGTGAAGTTCTAAATAAATCTCAAACTCTCATGACGGTTTGACTCTTCCCTTCCACATTTTCCTAATCTCAGTATGTTGGTCCCTAATCTTGAGAATAACTTAGGAGCTTAATCTTAAATTTTTTAAAAGCTTGGGAAAATCTGGACGCCTGGGTGGCTCAGTCGTTAAGCGTCTGCCTTCAGCTCAGGTCATGATCCCAGGGTCCTGGAATTGAGTCCCACATCAGGCTCCCTGCTCAATGGGGAGCCTGCTTCTCCCTCTCCCTCTGCTGCTCCCCCCACTTGTGCTCTCTCTCTCTCTCTGACAAATAAATAAATAAAAATCTTTAAAAAAAAAAAAAGCTTGGGAAAATCTAATGTGAAATCATTTTTGATGTAGTGCTGGAGATATATATTGCCCTGATTATCTATGCATGATTGTAACACACCTCACTGGGTCTAAAATATTCCTTTGTAAAATGAAGGTTTTTCCAAATGCTGCTTAATACTTTAAGAGTAAACTGAGTGGTAGTAAAACAAGCAGAAAAGATACTCAAGAATTGTTAAGAAATAGATCCCATGAAAGAGTGTTTTGTTTTTTTTTATACTTATTTTAAACAGACCTGGGTATTTGACTAGAATGACCTACCAATGTTTCTGCATTTGGCTCTTTTTTTTTTTTTCAATTTTATTTATTTATTTGAGAGAGAGAATGAGATAGAGAGAGCATGAGAGGGGGGAGGGTCAGAGGGAGAAACAGACTCCCTGCTGAGCAGGGAGCCCAATGTGGGACTCGATCCCAGGACTCCAGGATCATGACCTGAGCCGAAGGCAATTGCTTAACCAACTGAGCCACCCAGGCGCCCCTCTGCATTTGGCTCTTAACAAATGGAATTTCCAAAAGTAAAATCAACAGGCAATAACTAAGATTTTTCAAGAACATGAATCGCCATTTAATAACAACAACAAAACAAAAAAGCCACAAACCTTATCAAGATGAATCAAGATAAATAGGAATCTATATTTGCAGTCAGATTCACCAAATCAAACTAAACCAAACAATATAAGAATAGAAGAACTGATCCACAATAAGACAAAATGAATAAATAAAGGTAGGTAAAATTCACTAGTCTCATAACATACCCCCTTTTTTTATTATGTTATGTTAATCACCATACATTACATCATTAGTTTCTGATGTAGTGCTCCATGGTTCATTGCTTGTGTATAAAACCCAGTGATTGGAGGGGAGACGAATCATAATGTACTCCTATACCTCTTACCAGCAGGATGTGGTATACATTCTGGAACAATGACTAGTGTGCACTGCTTCCCTCCCTTTGTTTTCCAAATGAAAAATGTGATCATTTCTGCATTGCAGTACGGTCAGTATGGTTTCCCTAATGTCACTTCTCCTTCCATAGCAACAATGGGGGATTTATTTACTCAGTCTTACTCAACTTCCAAAAATTTTCTTTCAGGCTCTTATGGTTATTTTTTATAGAGGGCTTTTCATTTTCTGATGGATACAACATTGTCATGACTCTCTCTGTAGCTACTAAGATGTTTTAAATTTATCTTTATTTCTTGAATTATCTTTGCATGATGCACATGAAGTCTTAGGAATTATTACAATGATTCTCTAACAAGTTTCTTTAATTTCACTCTCACCCTATGGTTTATTGTTTATAAAGCAACTAAAGTGAACTATGAAAGATTACAGCATAGATGATGATGCTTTTTAGTTCAAGTTCTGTAATGAGTCCTCCATTATACATCAAATAAAATGCAAATCCTTGGGCTTGGTCTAAAAATAGCTTCTTCTTCTTCTTCTTTTTTTTTTTTAAATTCAAAGGGATACATGCACCTTTACGTTTATAGCAGCTTTATTTACAATAGTCAAGATATGGGCGCCTGGGTGGCTCAGTTGTTAAGCATCTGCCTTCGGCTCAGGTCATGATCCCAGGGTCCTGGGATCGAGTCCCACATCGGGCTCCTTGCTCGGCAGGAAGCTTGCTTCTCCCTCTCCCACTCGCCCTGCTTGTGTTCCTGCTCTCGCTATCTCTCTCTCTGTCAAATAAATAAATAAAAATCTTTATAAAAAATAAAATAAAATACAATAGTCAAGATATGGAAACAGCCCAAGTGTCCATCAATTGATGAATGGATAAAGAAGATGTGTTATCTATATCTATCTATCTATATATAAAATTATATGCAAATATATAAATATTATAAACATATAAATAAGTATATGTATACGTGTATATATATTTAATGGGATATTATTCAGCCATAAAAAAGAATGAAATCTTGGCATTTCCAACAACATGGATGGAGCTAAAGAGTATAATGCTAAGAGAAGTAGGTCAAAGACAGAAAAATGATTTCACTCATGTGTAGAATTTAAGAAACAAAACAAATAAGCGAAGGGAAAAAAAATTAAGAGAGTGAGAGAAATCAAGAAATAGATTCTTAACTATAGAGAACAAACTGATGGTTACCAGAGGGGAGGGGTGGGGGGATGGGTGAAATAGGTGATGGGGATTAAGGAGGACACTTGTCCTGATGAGCACAGGGTGGTGTATGGAAGTGTTGAATTATTATACTGTATATCTGAAACTCATATAACACTATATGTTAAGTAACTGGAATTAAGTACCTGGAATAACAGCTTATTCCATTTTTATGTATCCAATATCTTCCTGAATCTCTTTGAAGCTACTAATTAGAATTCCTTTAAATTCTTTTCTATTTCCTGATTTGGCTCTGCATCATGGAAGTTATTTTGTATGTTTCATTTGAGTTGTTTTGTCTGAATTTGTGCTTTGATTTCCCTTAAATGTCTTGTAATTCTTGCTTGTCCATTCATATTTATGAATTAAAATTTAAAATGTTTAACATCAGGAACCGTGTAGATTTCTTCAGCAGTTGTGCTGATATATTTATGCAGCCAGGGAGTTTGACAAAGGTTTCTATGTTTGCAAGCCTGTGTGGAGATTGGCAGGTTTTATGTATGATATAGGGACAAAGCAAAAAGGGTGGCCACCTCAGCTCAAATATTTTCTTTCCTAATTCCTGTGTTTTACAAACATCTCCTATGAATGTTCTGGGCTGGGGCTTCTTTGTCTCTGCTTTGAATGCTAATCACTTCAACTCCTCATCTTCCCAAAATACATCAAAATATCTGGTCTGATAATGTACCTCCAGCCCACTATCATGTACTAAAATGATTAACTATAGATACATTTAATAAAATTTTGGTGGGGGGTAATGCTCAACCTGCCTTATTTAATCCTGTTTTTGATATTAAACTTGTCTTCATGAAAGACTGTTTACTTGGATCATAACATGACCAACTGTGTTCCTTTTTTTTTAAAATGCTAATTTCTGAGGTGAAATTGATGTACAGATCTATTTTCCAAAAATGATGCATGATGACTTTCTCTCTGGCTCTGCCTGTCCTAACGAGGCAACTTCACTAAAATCAGAAATGTGGATGGTCTTTGCCTCTGGGAACCCAAATACCTTTCTCTAGTTCTCTAAGAAATTAAAGAGCATCAGTAAAGGGACAGAGATTCGGGAAGGCAAAAGAATGGAATATCATTCGTGTTAAATGATTAGTTGTTTACCTCTCTCTTTCTTTTTCTAGCCTAGGTACTATTTGAGAGCAGTGTCTGAACAATTTGAAACTGACCAAAAACACAGTCCTGGGTGAAAGAAAAACCACTGTCCTTTCCTTGCTCTGCCATTTGTGGGTGAATCAACTTGGGTAAATATTCAACTCCTCTTGTAGAAAAGAGAAACAATAATATTATCTACTTCAAAAGGATGATATGATGATTAAATAAAGAGCTGTTAGTAAAGTGCTTTACCTAGTGCCTTTGACAAATAAATGATAAATAAATACTATCTATTACTTTTGCATGTCATCAGATACAACACTGTTCTATAAACAGATCAGTTACTTCATAAGTATCTATTGAATGGGAAAAGAAACAACACCCTACTGTTACATTCTTCATATCTAATTAGGCAGGCTCAAAATCACTGATGAGTGAAGTGAAGAAATGTAATGCCGTGTTAAATTGATGAGAATGCCAATATGGCAGTTGTACTAAACAATTAAATCCTTTTTTTTTAAAAGATTATTTGAGAGAGCGAGAATGAGAGAGAGAGAGAGTACATGAGAGTGGGGGGAGTCAGAGGGAGAAGCAGGCTCCTCGCTGAGCAGGGAGCCCGATGCGGGACTCGATCCAGGGACTCCAGGATCATGACCTGAGCCGAAGGCAGTTGCTTAACCAACTGAGCCACCCAGGCGCCCCTAAACAATTAAATCCTTAAGCTGTAACAGGTTCTGTAAGCCATTGAAAACTAAGGGATTGCATTGACTTCCAGTTCTATACAGCCAACATCCACAATGCTTTTATTTTGTCTTCCTTCTGAGCTCTTATTTAAATGAAAGAAAAATAATGCACAGGTTTAATATCACAAAAATGAAAGAGTATGAGAGTAGACAAAAGATAACATCAAACTTATGGAAGATAAATTTGAGGGGGAGGATGATAACCACTGAGGTAGAGTGAATGGATGCAGAGTCCAGAATAAATGAAACCAAGAGAAGAAAACTCATTGACCATATAGAACCCCAGGGAAACTGAACATAATGTGAATAAGTAGTGAGGGCAGGAAGTAAAAGGAAGGCTAGAAAAAGCTTTGCTAAATGCCTAGCTATGCAACAATTGTGCCAACTCTACCCCTAAACACCTGTGTGCAGCTTGATTTTATAAGTGGAGGAAATATTTGAGCATTATTCTTGTAAGATTGAGACATGGATCACAGTAGTCCTAGGTGAACCTCATGCATAAGTTTCTCTCCCATTTACCAACCCTATAGTGCAATATGCTAATTGACATTATCAATATACAACAAAGAGTTTCCAAATATTTTATTTTCCTACTTGAGGGTAACAACTCACATACATATGCAAAGGGAACCGAATCTTGAGGGTAACAACTAGCTACCTTCAACTAAGTATATATATACTATATATAGTATATATATATATATATACATATATATATATTTGTGTATATATATATACACACAAATAGTATATATATATATACACAAAGAAAATCCAATCTACTCAGGAAAAAGTAAGCAAGTCCTTCATTTTAAAGATACATGGACAATTAAGGACCACAATACTTTGGGGAAAGAAAAGAAATACCTTAGTGTAAAATATCAAGAAATATTTAACAAAATATTTAATGGGATAATTCACAGAGTAAAACATAATAATGTCCTTAAATATATTATAGTGTTCTCAAATTCAATACTATTTTATCTATAAAGCAAAGCAAGATCCTAGGAAGAAATAAACATTTGGAAAAATTGAACAATAGGAAAAACTTTTAAAAATTAAGAAAAAATACAGTAATACAGCAGTTGTTAGAACAATTATCAAGAGTATTGCTCTGGGCATAAGATAAAAGCCAAATAAATAAAAATATTGAGAAAAAAATGAATATAGAGGACAAAACTGAAGAGGAGCATACCGGACGAAGAGGAAGAATTGCAACATAATACAATTGTTTCTGAAAAGAAAACTATCATAAATATCAATGTAAGTGTTAAAACAAATGAATAAACAGATTAAAAAAAGGCAAGATAAGAAAAAGGAAACCTGCATTTAGTGCACCCTGGTGTTTGAAAGTTCCAAGTTTTCAAAAGTGGCCTAAGGACTTCAAGAGAAACAACCAATTCATCTCCACAAGGAAAAGAATAATAGCATTAGACTTTTCATCAGGAACTTGGAAATTGAACAATTATAGAAAATCATCGTGAATTCTAAGGAAAAGAATATTTACAAAGCAAAATCATATACGAAGCTAAATTATCAAATAATAATGAAAATAAAATAAAACTGCATTCATATTTTTAAAGACTACTCTGGGTTTAATCTAAAAAAAAATGACAGTGCAGGGGCGCCTACATGGCTCAGTTGGTTAAGCGTCTGCCTTCAGCTCAGGTCATGATTTCGGGGTCCTGGGATCTAGCCCTGCATCTGGCTCCCTGTTCAGTGGGGAGTCTACTTCTCCTTCTCCCTCTGCCCCTCCCCTTCCCCCCCCCAGCCCTGCCCCTGCTCATGTGCACTCTCTCTAACCCTCAAATAAATAAATAAAATCTTTTAAAAAATGAAAAAATAAAAATAAAAAATGACAGTGCAAAGCAAGAGAGAAGCATAGGCAGGATACAGGACAGTGTGAGACTGGTCCGTGATTTCATTCATGACAGCACACCTAGAAAGTAATGAGTCCAAATGACATGAAATATCAGTAGACCCTCAAGTGTGTGCTATGAAGAAGAATAGAGTGGATTATGTGATAGATAACAATCACGGCATCATTTCTTTACACCTTCCTGGATTCACTTTGATTACAATATACTATTGCTGTGCCCTTCCTCCAGGGAAAGCTATCCTGCCCACCACTGCACTGTGGACTCAGCCATGAACATTGTTTTGACCAAGGGGATGTAGGTAAATATGACACAAGCAGAGACTTGAAAGAAAGTCTTGATCTCTCCAAGAATTATAGGTCAATTTCAAAAATCTTTTACATAAATGTAATTAGTGTTCCAGAAGAGGAAGAGAGAAAAGAACAGAAGAAATTAGAAGAAATATTTGAAGTAGTAATAGCCAAAAACTTCTCAAAATTAATGATCTTTCTCATCAAAAACCCACACAAGATAGTGGAGTGAAAGTGCTGGGGAAAACAGTCTTATCATTCTGAAAAATTAGTCTTAAAAAGGGGAGAAATGATAAGTTTCTAGAGAAACATAATTTATTGCTTAGAGAGCAGACCTGCCCTACAAGAAATGGTAAAAAACAGAACAAAACAACAACAAGCAAACACCTTCTTTAGGAGAAGGAAAATGATACAGATGAGAAATTCAGGACTATATAAAGAAATGTAGACCATTAGAAAAGGAATAAATGAAGGTAAAATACAATCTTCTATTTTTCTGATTTTTAAGTGAGCTAAAAGATAACTTTTGCTTAAAATAAGAGTGACAATATATTGGCTGATTATATCATATGGATAAATGAAAGAATGACAACAGTGTCATAAGGAATAGGAAGGAGGAATTGGCATATTCTGCCATAAGTTACCTGCACTACACATGAAGCACGTAGTACTATTTGGAGATGGCTTAGATTAGTTAAAAATATGTATTGGGAACTGAGCAGCAATCACTAAGAGAAATGAAAAAGAGGTATAATTGATAGGCTAAGAGAAGGGATAAAATGGAATCAAATCATTGCATGAAAAAGCAAAAGAAATATTTCTTTGTTTTGATCATTGCTGTTTCCCTACAATCTATAAACCCTGTCTCATAGAATAGAGCAACATATATGTATGAAATGAATACGTTTTTGAGTAACACACAGGTTATATAAGTTTGGTCAGCTCAAGGTTGTGAATACACTCGTCAGATTTTTAGAAAGTTTAAAATGACTAAAAAATTATTAAAAATAACTATTAGTGTTGAATGTTTAAGAAATTAATTCAAATACCCTGCATGTGCACACACACACATACATATACACAAAACCATCCAAAGTGATTTGCTTAAAGCTAGAAAACACAAGAATTTTTTCCAGCCATTTTTTTCTAAGAGATCAATATTTGTAGGGAAAACAATTGTCTCGGTTTCATAAACATTCATCAAATTAAGTTTCTTAAATCAACATTTAACTTTTAGTAATTAAACTACAGTCACCATAATTGAAGATCAATATTCACACTTTTATATATCTTGAATTTTGTCAAAACACTTAATTAACAGCAGGAAACTGTTTTCCTTTGACAACATCATTTAAAAGCTTTCTTCATTTACATGTCTACTATTGTTATTCTTGCATGATGAAATTACTTTTCAAAGCTAGAATGAAATACTTACATTGTTTTGGCTGAACTCTTTTTGTAAAATATAAGTCTCTAAAATAGTCCTGCAAATAATTTAAAAATAATAAGAGATTGGTCCATTACAAATATTTTCTATGACATGTTAAATAGTTTCACATTGATTTAATTTTAATATATATCATTCTTCAAAACAATACAGTTATTGTTCTGTATGCAAAGTAAATTGTTTTAGTTTCTTTCATCATCTTATCCTTTAAATCTTTTTTTTTCTCTATCCCATTGTCTATAAAAAGCACATTACACATCCAATTTCTCAAGACAGAAACAAGGCCTTTTTCCTCTCCTTAAACTCTACCCATGTTCCCTCAATGGGCAAAATCCATAAACAAGTTACACGGTTCTGTAAGATCCAGCTGCCTCATCATGTAGGCTCCTGTGATTTGGCCTCTGCTTTCTCTCTAGATTACCTTGTAACTATTACCAACTCATGCCCTGCTTTCCAAACATATATGTGGTATTTGTCTTCTACTGTTTGGTCTCTCCAGGCATCATTTGAAATAGCACCTTTTTTTTTTTTCTTTCCTGAAAGTTCTCTCTTCCCATCCAAGTCTTTGGTTGTATTACAGCTGCAAAACTATCTGTCCTGCCTTCTAACTTTTGGGATAAGCCAGATTCAAACTAGGCCAGTTAAACTCCTCCCCTGGGGGAATAAACACACACACACACACACACACACATAGTGTGTATATATATATATATATATACACACACACACATATACACACACACAGAGTTGTGCACGCAAACACATAGACATTAGAACAGAGGGGGAAAAAAGAAATTCCTCTTCAGTAGAGAGAGATGTATATGAGCTTCTGAAGTTTAAAACTTATGTGATATTGAGGGCTCAAATTAAGAAAAGAGCACAATTTTAATAACAAGATTCTATAAGGGTCCTATGTCCATGTGGATCACTGAAGGCTAAGTTTCATAAGCTGGACTTCAAAGATTCTAAATTATGTCATTCTGATTTTTTTAATTTTTTAAAGTTTTATTTATTTAAGTAATCTCCACATCCAAAGTGGGGCTTGAACTCTTGACCCTGAGATCAAGAGTCACATGCTTTTCTGACTGAGCCAGCCAGGTGCCACTAGTCATTCCTATTTTCAAATTCTAAAAGTCCAGGATACTGCAACTGAAAATGGAAACTTAATGAAAGAATTGGCCTCAATTTACAAAATCAATATCAAATTGTGAATGCCTTTCTATCATATATGTACAAAGTTAAATTTATATGTACAAGTTGAATTTAATCAGTTGGCAATAAGTTATGTTTATGATTTCTAGATAAACTTGAACCAGTTTAAAATACATCTGATAGTATTTGGTCACACATTCTAACTCGTTTTATTGAAGTATTTTGTGCACAAATAATTAGAAGACATCCTTTACAATTAATAGCATTTAATATTGAATGTTAAGCATTTAGTATTTATTAATAGTGCACTTTAAGAACCAACTTAATTATCATCATATTTAATTTTAATATTAACCCATTTTATGTTTGACTTATTCAAGGTCAAATCACTAATAATTTGGTGAGAATGTGCAGAAGATATGGTTTCTGATTCTTTACTTAGTATTCTTTTCCTCTACTTCACAGTGGATCTTAAATATATTTGTCAGCACTGCAATGCAATTATTTTTAACACCCTTCTTAACAGATCTAAACTTATAAACATTTTAAAAATATATAACATTATATACAGGTTATACATTTATTAAAGTATACTTTTGAAAGATCAGTTCTGGAATAAAATGATTGCCATGAACACATGCTTATTACTGGTGGCTGTCTAAATTCTAATTTATCATGTCCCTAAAACATCGTCATATTTATTGAGTGCAACCCTTAAAACTCTCCAAAAAAACAACTGCATTTAGCAATATGTTGATAAAAGATATTTCCATATTTGAACGATTTCACTTGATTGGGCTGACAGGCTTTTCTCAAGAGTCTTCCATTTTTTCAATATGTACCAAGCTCCCCAATTTCAAAATTTAGGAGAGCTGTTTTTTTTTTCTTTTTTCTTTTAATTAGAAAATTCTGGTACTGGAAAGGTCATAAATGAATACTTCCGTAAATACATTCAAGGAATGGATTTTTAAAAGTTACTTGACATATTCTATGAAAAAAACTGTAATTACCAAACCTTTTATTATATTGTAATGTTGGTAATCAAGTCATATTTATTTATGGCACTTTTAGTCCCATGATATTTTTGCTAAAAATTAACTCATATCACATTGCAAAATAACATTGAGATATTCAGAGCTTTGTTCTATATAGGGCAAAAAGGTAGATAGATGAGCTAGTAAGAAACAATGTATAATTTAATCTAATTACATTTTAAAAGCCAGTTAGTGTTACCAAACTATGGTAAAGCATAGTATTGTGTTACCAAAAATGGTAAAAATACCATTTTAACACTGAAATAAATGTATTATTATTTTATTAAACATCAATTGCCACTACCAAACAAAATATTGTAAACCATTTCTACTTTTGTACTAGTAAACAGCATTCTCAATCTTTCTCAATTTTCTAAAAATTAAAATTGTTTTTCACTACGAAGTATAATATAAATATATTCTCACTAAAAGTTTATCAGAATATTTTCTATACAAATATATTATCGATTTTGGTATAATAATGCATACTAAAAATTTCTTGATTACTGACTTTTCAGTAAATGCCTATTATGAGGGCTTACTGATGAACAGATTTTAAAGATCATATATCATTATGCTAATGAACATCTACCAGAATATCTTCTTTTCAACAAAGACCAAGAAATAAACATCAAAATTCTTTTTATAAACCTGAGATCTTATTAACAGCAATAGAATCAGGATTTCTTTTTAAAATTATGGAAACATACTAACAATCTGACACTATGTTCACAGTTAAGTTTAAATAAAAAGATTGTTTTCTGCATTTTAATATTTCAAAAAGCAAGTGAATCAAGAGCGTTATTTTTAACATATAATACATAAAATAAAATTCTGAAGTTGCAGTTGTATATGACAGTTCGATGATCCTTTTCCATTATTGGCATATATGCTTTACTCTTATTCTGCCATTTCTTTAATTCAATTGTCTTCTGACTTTAAACATTAGTAACAAACTCATTGTTATCACCTACTTTTATGCATAGAAGATTTTGATTTTCCAATTCACACAGTGAAGCAACCACTTTATGTGAAAACAGATTAAAAAAAAAAATGTAAAAAGAAGGTCATGCTTCTCCAGAAATAGTTGTCAAACGTTTGTGTGAGGAAACATCACTTGAGGAGTCTGTGTAATATGCATGTTCTGAGGCCCCACTCAGAAATCCTAAACCATTGTATCTGAGCTAGGGTCCATAAATCTGCGTTTTTAAATGAGTTCCTCAGGTGATTCTGATATCAAACATTGCACATGACAATGACTCTTGTAATAGCAGAACTAATTTTTTTTACCTTATACTCAAGCAACTTTACGCTAGTGACTTGAAATTTTTATAATTCACAATCCTGACATAGAATGAGGACAATTTTGGCTACCATGGTTCGTTCTTATTTTCCAAACAAAATCTGATATGAATCATAATTTGTTCATTAATTCATTGGTTTGACCAATCAGTCATAGTCATTCTACAACTCTTCATTAGATGCCTGGCATATTCTGACACTGGAGATGCAAAGAAGAAACTTCTTCATGAGGTTTGCAGTTTAGTGGGGAAAAAAACAGATACGAGATTAAAAAAAAAGAAGTAAGTGACACAGAGATGGGGTGCCTGCATGGCTTAGTCAGTTAAGTATCTGCTTTTAGCTCAGGTCATAATCTCGGGGTCATGGGATGGAGCCTTGTGTCTGGTTCCCTGCTCAGTGGGGAGTCTGCTTCTCCCTCTCTCTCTGCTCCTCCCCCTAATTGTGTTTTCTCTCTCTCTCTCTCTCAAATAAATAAATAAAATCTTATAAAAAAAAAGTGACACAGAGAAAAAGAAATACTATATGATCTCACTTATATGTGGAATCTAAGAAAAAAAAATGAACTCATAAAAACAGAGGTCAGATTTGTGGTTGCCAGTGGTGAGGATGGGGGATGAAGAAATTACATGAGGGCTGTCAAAAAGTGCAAACTTCGAGTTATAAGATAAATAAATTCTGGGATTATAATGTACAACATGATGACTACAGTTAGTAGTGCTGTGTTGTATATTCGAGAATTGCTAAGAGAATAGATCTTAAAGTTCTTATCACAAGAAAAAAACGTAATTCTGAGAGGTGACAGATGTCAACTAATCTTATTGTGGTAATCTTTTTGCTAATATATATATATATATATATATATATATATATATATATATCAAATCATTATTTTGTACACCTTAAACCTATATAATGTTATATTTCAATTATATCTCAATGAAAAACAGTACAGTTTTAATATGTGCTATGAAGTATAAATCAATCAGGTTTCAGTTAGGAACACAATCATTATGAGTATTATAGGGTGTATTTAGTTTTCTATTGGTATAATAACAAATTACCACAGAATTATCAGCTTATAACAACACAGATTCATTGTCTCACAGTTTCTGTGAGTCAAGAGTCTAGACACAGTTTAGCTGGCCTCTCTGTGCAGGGTATCACAAAGCTGTAGTCAGGGTGTCAGCCAGACTGTGTTCATTTCTAGAACATGTGTTTTCTTCCAAACGCATGTGGTTGTTGGCAGGATTCAGTCCCTTACAGCTGTTAAAAATGAGTCCCTCAGCTCCTAGAGGCTGTCCAAAGTTTGCTTGCAAGTTGCTCCCTCCTTAGGCAACCCATGTCCTAACATCTTGCCTCAACACTAGAGGGAGAGGATCTCTCTACAGAACGCTAAGAGACATATATAATGTAACATAACTGGGACAGGGATATCACATCGACTCTGCCATATTCTATTGATTAGAATCAACTCACCGTTTCCTTACATACTCAAGAAGCATGACAATCAGGGGGCAGATTATTGGGAGTCAACCTAGGGTCTGCCACATGGGCTAAAGATTTTTTTAGAGGAGTTACAGCTTATACAATTTTGAGAGAAGCTTAGGAAGTGAAAATCTGAAAGGAGTAGAAGATACAGAGAAAACATTCCTAATGAATTCTTCCAAAGCACTGGGGCAGAGGAAGAAGTGGGACTTACAGAAAAACCTGACAAACTAAACACATCAGTTGCTGTAGTGGAAATACCAAGTTTCTCTATGGACCAACCCTATCCCTCAACCATACAGGGAATACGTTTTGAATACAATAATACCCAGCTTAACCAAGATGATGGTAGCACATTTTGACATCCATAACACCTATTCATAACTACTATCTCAAAATACAGAAAATAGCAATTATCTGCTTCTATACAATATGAGACAACCATGCCTCATATCACGGAAAAATTAACTAACCAACCTAAAAGATACCTAAACACTCATTATCCATAATTGGGTAACGTTTTTTCTTTTTCTAGCTAGGTATCATTACTCTTTTGATATCCTATTAATTAAATATACTGAGATATAAGGTTAACTATGATCATTATGTCTTATGTTAGATACTAGGACTATGACAGTGGGAAAGATAAATAACTGCTTAATAAATATAAGAACAGACGCATGCTAAAGCTAAAAACAAATATCCCCACTTAGTAAAATCCCCAATTCTACAACAGGTCATGTGGCCATCACTGGTATTTATAACGTTTTTCTATTTCCAATTCCATATTCCCTTTGACCTCAGAAACCACCTCAGCTAGTCATGGTTCTTCACTTAGTGGAGTGACCCAAATCCATGGCCCTATAGTGTCTGAGCAACTCACAGTCATGTCTGCACTAAGTCGTTTAATTTTCATTTAGTTTTATTTTAGCACAGGGGATTTCTGAGAGGGGTTCTAGAGGGTCTCGTGAATGAGACATTCTCTCCACTTTTTCTACTACAAACATATATTCCTCCAGAAAGTCAGAAAAAGCCATTCCAACAGGTATGCTAACTCTTTTCTTTGCCCATTAACTAACTGTCATGAGAATCCCAATACAGCCAATGTAGTCTTAACCACCAATTTAAGGAAGACTTTACCTTTCCATTAATCCTTCCTCCAGTAGGAAATATTATCTCTAAAAGAGCAGCCAAACATTTCATGATAGGAAGCAAACCTTTTGCTGATGGATTGCTAGGGGTAATAGTAAGAGGAATCACTCCCATTTCACTGCCTTGCCTTTCATATGCATGAATACAGATTCTGAAAGAAATAGGATCATCTATGGGTCACTGATTCAAAGCATATCCTGCATCCTGGGAAACAGGACCCCAGCCTCACAAGGTATCTTGTGCCTGCCATTGTTTCTTCAGGCCAGTGATAGTTAAAAGCAGGTGGTTAAGATCGAAGGTTAATAACAGGAAATTCTACAAGCGCAAGCCAATTTCTAACCTTTCTTTACTGCAAATGAAATTCCCTAATCAGTAGTAATGTTGTCAGGAATATCATGGTGCTGAATAAGGCATACTGGATGTCCATAGATGATGGGTTTGACAGACTTGTTAGAGAATTTGGAAAAAGATGAGCATTTGGGAAACTCATAAGCAAAATTTTCTTACAGGGAAATAATGATGCCTCTAGACTATAAGTATATTCAAGTCTTGGCAGGCTTACTTAGTTACAAAATGTGACCCATAAGGAAGTGGCATACACACTAAGCAAATTGCAATATTTACCACATTACATTGAAAGAAACTAGCCAGATATGATCATTTGTACTTCCATTGTCCACAATTATCTGAATTTAGTCAGAGATAAAGAACCATGATGAGTACTATGAAAGTCATAGATATTATAGGAATTAGGTCTTCCATAATTGAGAGCTGAGAAGTTAAGATTGGTTGGATGAGCAAACACAAAGACTAACAAGGCTTCTCGGAGTATAACACAGATGGGCAAATTGGGGCTTTTGCAGGGAGAGCTGAGAATCTAAGCATGTCCCTGCCAGCTCCTGGGAGGTCTATGGAAGCTCTTGCCACAATCAAGCCTCTGGAACCATTATTGCTCATGAAGATCGCAGTCAAGATGCAGCTAGAGGCTGAACTGAGGAAAACGAAAATTCACTGAAACCCAACAGACAATGTCCGTTACCCTATCTGACCACAGAGACCTACAGGGTGATAGTGGCCACTTCATTTTCATCATTTAAATTATATTCAGTGTCCAACTCTTTTGATCAATTCTATACATGGTGAAAGAGGCTCTGGGAAACATAGTTCCAAGCTTAACCAAATTAGCAACGGTTAGGGTTACTGGATATAATCAATAAAAGTATAGGACACCTAGCTAAGTTTGAATTTTCTACAGACAACTTATTATTTTTAGTATAACTATATCCCAAGCGTTTCATGGGATCAATATCATAGTCTGTTCTGCTTTACTCCATTCAGCTCGACTCTACTTAATATTTTTAATATAAACATGCCCCATGCAATATTTTAGACAAATTTATACTGAAAGAAGTATTGATTGCTTATTTGAAATTCAAATTTAACTGGGTTTCCTATATTTTATTGGACAACTATAAGGACACAATCTAGAACAATTACCTTATGAAGGAGAATGGTAAATGTAACTGCAGAGATAGGCAGGTTGAGATCAGACCATAAAGGTCTCAACAGCCTGTATTCAAGATTCCTTCATTTATGTGTTCTCATTTGTCCTTCATAACAACCTCATAATTTTTTGGATAAATAATTAAAATATATTTAGAGGTAATGAAATAGATGATAAAAAATTTAGTTACGTTTACATAGAATCCTCATGCCAAATTATTTCCTTTATATTAGACTGGCTATAAAATATTTAATACCCCTTAGAAGAAGCATTCACAGGAATCCTTTAGTACTTTGATACCATAAGTCCTGTATCTGCCACAGAAGTTCAAAAATAGGTATCAGTGTTTACATCAAAGACAAAATAAGTAGGTAACATATTTATTTAATTATCTCTTAACAGGATATATATTTGCCATACACACACTGTAAAAAACATAAAAAATTTATTTTTTTAAGATTTTATTTATTTATTTGAGAGACAGAGAGAGAGAGAGCTAGAGAGCCCAAGTGGGGAAGAAGGAGAAGGAGGCTCCCCACAGAGGAGGGATCCTGACACTGGGCTCGGTCCCAGGACCCTGAGATCATGACTTGAGCTAAAGGCAGACGCTTAATGACTGAGCCACCCAGGTGCCCCAAAACATAAAAATTTAAAATTAAAAAAAATTGGTATGTTCAAAGAAAACCACAACTAAGTTTGGTAGTATTTCTTTCCTCATACTTGAGAAAGCACTGAATAATCCATTTTAATCCTATTGTTTTATTTTTAGATTATAAAATGTTTCATAGTATATATTTTATAATTTTTCTAAGACATTTAAACAATTGTTCAACTCCTGAAAGTGCAGTGATTTTTCCTCATTGTCTTCCAAATTGCATATCTAAAATTTGTCCCAAAAGAGAATGATTTATGACATTATCTGTAAGAGTTTAATAGTGATACAATATCTGCTTTTTCTACAATAGAAATATATTAGTTCAAAATTTATAGATTTTTATGTACTTATGAATCATACTTAAGCTTTGTTTTATATGAAAAAATTATGGAATGGCACAGAATAAAACAACCCTTACGCTTTCTGTTGATTTTTATGGCTTCTTTCTAAAAATATAATAATGTGCAATTAAATTTATTCTTTAAAATAATACGTTTTATTACTTTTAGAGTATTTCCTATAAAAATATCCTCACAGTGAGGCAGGTGCCATTTCTGGCCAAGAGAGTGGGAAGAAGAAATCCCTGAATCAGCCCAAGAAGCAAGCCAAGGAGATGGATGAGGAAGGTAAGGCTTTCAAGCAGAAACAGAAAGAGGGACAGAAGAAACTCAAGGAGCTAAAAGCAAAGGCCATGGGGAAGGGCTCCCCATGGCGTTATTAAGAAATGTGGCAAAAGGGCGCCTGGGTGGCTCAGTTGGTTAAGCGGCTGCCTTCGGCTCAGGTCATGATCCTGGAGTCCCGGGATCGAGTCCCGCATCGGGCTCCCTGCTCGGCAGGGAGCCTGCTTCTCCCTCTGACCCCCCCCCCCCTCTCATGTGCTCTCTCTCTCTCATTCTCTCTGTCTCAAATAAATAAATAAAATCTTTAAAAAAAAAAAATGAAATGTGGCAAAAAAAACAAGCTGTTCCTTGTGCCTGAGGCAATGATGATCCTTATTCCATTCCTGTTTAAACATTTGGCTTTCCTGTCATAGTATCTATTGCTATCTATAGCTAGAATGAACTGTTATCTTAGATTCTGTTGTACAATTAAGAATAAACTCTTGTAAAAAAATAAAATATAAATAAATAAATAAATAAATAAATAAAATAATATATTTTATAATCTCTCTGTCTGTAGTTCTACTAAACTCAAATTCTTGTAGAAAATCAGATTTGCCTACCAGAACCACTGAAAGCAGCCTTTTGATTTGTGTGGCTAGTGCCATGCAATTTAGTCATAGTAAGTAAGATGACTTTCTTCGATCCTCTTGCCTCAGAAAATATTCCAGTGACGTCCTTTTGTTCTGTTGAAAAAGGACTGGCAATGCATGTATTATGTGAAACTAATAGCTCAAACTTGCCATCATGGAAGAAAAAGGATTAGATGCCCTTTGAATATTTGGCCCTAGATGTCCATCACAGGAGGACATCTTCAGTTGCATTGTTACTATGCTCAATTCTTGGTCTTTCTGCAGAGACAGATAGACCAAAATTTTAATTAATGCCAGTCAAAATGGTGATTTTGTGTTATGAACATTTTGAGGACTAAAACATATTTAAATATAAATTGATACTACATCAGTTTCAAAAATATCTAGCAGATGGCAACGGGAATTGAATATCCAATTGACCTAAACTTGGGCCTCATGCCAAAGACTTAAAATTTTTCAAAATGTATTAACAGTTTACACAAATTCAGCCCTTTTTTCCCCCAATATTTTTTTAATCCTACTATATATTTGCAGGTTATAATGATGTTATTTTGAAGGAGTTGGCTTTACAGACTTGTTATCTTCTCTTTTATAAATAATATTAGATTGTTTATTGAGATTTTGTTTCTATATAGGAATCACTGAAACTAACTGGGGCCACTTAAACTTGTTGACGGTACGTCCGGTGGCATTTAACACACTAGTGTGTCTGAACTTACATGTATATACACAGAAGCATGGAAGTACTGATAAAATGTTTCTTTCTTAAAAAAATACCCATTCTTTATTTCCATTATCTTCACATCTCTATAATGTTCATAATACTAGTTTGTGGGTCTTCAATACTATATGAGTTTGTTTTTAATTTCACATAGCATGGTGGCTTCGAGGGGAAATCAATTTGTAAAATATTCAGCACAGCCTTCAGGTAAGTGTGCACCATATGAATTTTGATACTAAGTGCTAGGAAAAATTTTGAGGCACTTTTCATCAAGGATCATCTTGGGCAGAGACTAAATTCCAAACTGAAACTACATTTGCTTAGTTTCAGTAGGAATAGTGTCATATGCAAAAGACAACGCTACCCAAATTAGAAAACAATTGCAAAGGTGATGGTTTTGAGAAAGAGACAGAGGGAGAGAAGGAGAGATGGAAAAAAAGAGGGAGAGGGAGAAAAAAGGAAGAGAGAGGGAGAGAAAAATATATATATTTTTAGAGAGATAGAGGGGGAGCCGGAAAATGGGAGAGAGGCAGAGGGAGATGGGGAGAATTTTAAGCAGGCTCCATGCCCAGCACAGAGCCCTACACAGACACAGGGCTCCACTTCACGACCCTGAGATCATGACTTGAGCTGGAATCAAGAGTCAGATGCTTAACCAAATAAGTCACCCAGGTGCCCCTCTCTCCAAAAAAAGACTTTTAAAAGAGTTTAAAAAGTGTTTAGAGAGATGGCCCAGAATGAAGGGAACCTATGTTATAATCCTACTTCTCTGACCTATAAGCTTTGGGCCTGTGGTAGAAAAAATGCCTCCCCCAGGATGTTAATATACTAATCCCAGAAAAAGATTCCAGCCATTTGCTAGTTTGGAAGGAAAGGGACGCTGTACTTCCAATAAATAGTATCTGTAAATAGTATCAGGGTTGTCACTCCCTCCTCAAAACAAAGAAAAATCTGAAGAAACTGAAAATCAACAGCTTTTCTTAGATATATATGAAAACTGAGGTCAATAATAAGACACTATTAACAAATTGTTGAAGGCTCAATGTAGACTGGTTTGAGATTTAAAAACACCAGGGGACACGTTTGGGAGACAGGTCATACATTCATGAGTTATACCTCCAGGAGGAGTCCTACCAGGTTCTCAAGGTGAAGATCAAAGAAAGAGCCCCTCATGCTTCTTGCAGGGAGAGAGGAAAATTAATCATTTTAAAATACTCCAGAACATTCTCTTCTCCTTATAAAGGACTACCCTCAAAAGAAACTCTTTTACCAGAGCTTACCAACTATGGGAAAGGGAAATTCCCCCTATCTAGCCTTCCTGTCTCTCCTGTAGGTAAATAAAAAAATGCTGAGAAGCACTTGTGAAGGCCCTGGAATACTGGTTCACTAGAAGATAGAAAGTTGGGGCTACTGGGTGGCTCAGTTGTTAAACATCTGCCTCTGGCTCAGGTCATGATCCCGGGGTCCTGGGATAGAGCCCCACATCGGGCTCCCTGCTCAGTGGGAGGCCTGCTTCTCCCTCTCCCACTCCCCCTGCTGTGTTCCCTCTCTCACTCTCTCTCTCTGTGTCAAATAAATAAATAAAATCTTTGGAAAAAAAAGACAGAGAGCTAATCATAGGATTATGAAATGCACCCCCTTTTCCATATCTGATCAATAGTCTAGAAATGGCCGAGGATTGATAAGTCCAGAAATAGTGAGCTAGATGATATGGCAAAAGAATCTTACCAAACTGAAAAGCAAGAAAAGAAAAAAAGAATGAAAATAACCACAGTATATCCAAGAATGGTGGGACAATTGTAAACAGTGTAATACATGTGTAATGGGAATAACAGAAGAAGAGAGGGAGGAATGGAAAGACTATCTGGATTATTAATGACTGAGAGTTTTCCAAAATTAATGAGAAAGAATCTATAGATTTAGGAAGCTCAGAAAAGATTAAGCAGAATAAATAACAACATACCCATACCAAGGCATATCAATTCAAACTGTAAAAAAACAAAGACAAGAGAATATCTTGGAAGAAACTAGAAGGGGAAAACTCACAACTTATGTATAGAAAACAAGGAATAGATTACACTGGATTTGTTTTCAGAAACCATGCAAGCGAGATATCAAAATATTGAAAAAAAAGCACTCACCAATTTATATTTCTTTATTCAGCAAAATTATTATTCAGAGAAGAAAAGAAGAAATAAATATTTTCTCTGACAATCTGGATCTAGATAAAGAAAAAAATGGTAAAGAAAAATTTAAAAGCTAAATTATAAAATGTTGTTAATCTAACATAATTTGTTTGAAAAATAGTAACAGAAGTGTGTTTGGTTATTGAGGCATCTGGGTGGCTCAGTTGGTTAAACGTCTGACTTCTGATTTCAGCTCAGGTCATGATCTCAGGGTTGTGAGATAGAGTTCCGTGTCTGGCTTGTGCTGGGAGTGGAGCCTGCTTGGGATTCTCTCTCTCCCTCTACCCCTCCCACTCCCTGCACCTGTTTGCTCTTTCTCTCTCTCTTTCTCTCCCTCTCTCTCTCTCAAAAAAAAATGTATTTTGTTATTATAGATTAGATAGATAGATGATAGATGATAGACAGATAGAGGAAAATAAATGACAGTATTATAAGGCACTGAAGGGAGAAGTTGGAAATACTCTGTTATAAAGTACATGCACAACTTGTAAAGTGCTACAGTGTTATTTTGCACTTCAGTTAGTTATAAATATATGTTGCAAACTCCAGGGCAACCACACACACATACAAAGATGGAAGGCATCTACAACGTTTGGACCTTTGGAGGCTAGAAAGTTCACAGAAATGGATTCTCCTCCAAAAACAAAATGACAAAACTTTGATTTTAGACCATGAGGACCCATGTTGGACTTCTGACCTAAAGAACTGTGAGACAATAAATTTGTGTTGTTTTAAGCACTAAGTTTGAAGTAATCTGTTGCAGCAGTAATAAGAAACTAATCATAATGACTTCTGTCAAATTACTTAACATCTTTAATACAATTCTCTTCTTTTGCAAAATAGGTAGTTATACACATTCATATCAAATTCCTATAATATGTGCAGATTATTGTTATATCCAAAAGACTTCCCCTTAAAAAGAATTTTCTTGGGGTGCCTGGGTGGCTCAGTCGTTAAGCGTCTGCCTTCAGCTCAGGTCATGATCCCAGGGCCCTGGGATAGAGCCCCGCATCGGGCTCCCTGCTCAGTGAGGAAGCCTGCTTCTCCCTCTCCCACTCCCCCTGCTTTTGTTCCCTCTCTTGCTGTGTCTCTCTCTGTCAAATAAATAAATAAAATATTTGAAAAATATATTTTCTTTTTTGTCTTCCTCTCTTTTACTTTCTGTTCTCCTTCACACATTTCTAGCATTTCTAAGTAAGACATTGAGCTTGAGATTTAAAAATAAACATGCTTGAGAATATTAAGATATAATAAGTCAGAAAAAAGTAACTATATATAACATTATAGTTACATTATAAAAGTGCAGTCAAACGATATGGTAGTAACAGAGGGGGAAAAATCTAAGACAATACACCAAAATTATATCATATTCCCAAAAAAGCATTTTTGAATTAAAAAAGAAAACATCAGTGTTCAAATAATATGAAATATTAGAATGAATAGAACTCTTTCCAAAATCTGCTTTTAGCTTTAACTGAGCAAAATTGAGAATAAAGATTGGGATTCTCTCCCTGTTCTTCAACCTTAATGGCAAAAAGGGAAAAATTGACAGAGGAAGATATTTCACAATTATTAGACAACTGAGAAGATGAATAGAAAGAGACAACAACACTTTGTAAAAGTCCTGCCCAATAGAACTTTCTGTAATAATGGTAATATTTTATGTTTGTGTTATTGAAGTTTCCACCAGTCACTGGGGCTACAGAGCTCTCAAAATGTGACTTGTATAATGGGGAACTAAATTCTTCAATTTATCTATCTTTATTTAAAACTTAAGTAGCTACATATGACAAGTAACTACCGTAACAGTTCAATTCAAAACTAATAATAATGGTTAACTTGAGCATTAAAAAACTCAAACAATGACTCTGCAAATGACTATAAATCTATATGAATTTTCTAAAATTAAATATTGATTTAGCTATATATTTCTAAGGAAAAAAAATGACATATGATATTCTTCTTCAGTTAGTCACACAATAGGAGGATCTGGAACGTCAGGTTTTGCTAAAGAGACACCTGATAGTATTCTCTCATCTTTTGTGATGCTTCAATGCCAGGATGAACCTGATGCAAAGTAGTTTCCCCTATTTCCTTATGAAAAATTTGAATCATTTTCATTATGTTTATCATTATGTTTTTCATTATGTTTCATTACCTTTATCATTACTTCTAAAAATGTATTTGTAATATGACTTAGATATTAAAAAATTGTAAGGGTCCATTGGCTCAAGCAGAAAATGGTAATGACCACTTCCATTGTTACATTGTGGGTTAACACTATTTTTTTCAAGTATTTTGGCGAAGTAGCTAATGATGAGGTAACAATTTACACTTTTATTGTAGTTTATAATTTTCATAAAAGCATTAAATAACCACTAAAATATAAAATGACACATTATCCTACAATAAAGATTTAGAATTCATGATATTGCTTTCATAAATGTTTTTTCTTATGTATTACTGGTTTCTCTCATTATAGCATGGAAGGAATATTACTCTAGGCTGTTGGCTATAAATACCTAATTAGAAATAATGACATATAATTTGTGCTAAAATGAAAAAGAAACTACCAAATTTCCCCACAATTCTGTTAATTTATGATTGTCAAACAAATGAGTGAAAATAATTTCAAATGATCAACTGAAGGCCATTGAATGATGAAATTGGAATCCGTTACTGGAATTCTATGCAGTCTTTTAGAGCCTTAATGCAAATGTGACAAAGGTGAAGACATTTAACCCAGCAATTCCTGAGCTTTTGGCCTCAAGGTTTATTTTTACCAAAAAAGTGAAATTAGTGTTCAGTGAACTAAACTTCAGGAAGTTTGATTTTAGTTTTTCTGTGCTTGCAAGAAGGCAATATTCAAAGCAGTACTCAGAATATGTCTCCACTATGCTAAAACAAGTAATCTAGTCAAACTGAGGTGACAGAGTAATAAGGTTCTCACAATTATCGATGTATTCATTTATGTGTTTATTCATTGTGCACCCAATGTGTGCAAGTGGTAAGTACAGGCACACAGATGAAGTTGGGAGAATTCTCTTGATACACTTTGAGAAATGAAAAACTACTTTTTTTAAATAACTAAAAAAATTTAATTATAAATAAAAATTATTCTTTGGCCCACTCTTGAAATGTTCGAGTGTCATGTGCCTAGCATTCCTTTTATATGCAGACTTACAATATGTGGAGAGATCATAACATTCCTCCTTCTATACATCATGAGGGCCAGTGAATCCATTTCTGCCAGCCTGTTATTCTGTGCACTTTATAAGTGAGGATCACAAAGTTCCATAGTTGGGATATTTTGGCTAAAAATGATGGTATGAAGGATGGCGTATAGGTAATCAGTGGATGCATCCCTTATGAGAGTAATCATTGTGTAAGCTACTAAATTTATGAATTATGTAGAGTTTTCTTTGAAGAGGATATTAAAAATAGAGAAGAATAAAAATAAATAAATAAACAGAGATAAACTTCCTTCAATTAAATTAGCAGAAGCCACACCTCCAAAATATTAGCAATCTTCCAAATGCATCAATGTCATTAATGTCAGATGTGAGAAAGAGAAGTAGAAAACCCTGCTCCATCAGTATCCAATTTCTCATGCACAGAAGAGATAGCACAAAGATGTCAACTTTACTGTCTATAATCCCAAATAAGGGAGACATAGAAATTAAAGAGAGAGAGAAAAAGAGAGAGTGTGTGTTGAGGGGAGAGGAAGAATGTCCCTTGGAATTAATATCAAGGACAAGGACTGGGCACCTGGTTGGCCCAGTCAGTTAAGCATCCGACTCTTGATTTCTGCTCAGGTCATGATCTCAGGGTCGTGGAATCGAGCCCCGTGTCAGGCTTTGCCCTAAGTGCGGAGTCTGAGTAAGACTCCTTCTCCCTCTCTCTCTGCCCTTCCCCACTACTCTCTCACTCTCTCTCAAATAAATAAATAAATAAATAAATAAATAAATAAATGAATAAATAATCGTTTTATAAAAATATCAAGGACATGGACAAATGAAGGAAAAGAAACAGAAATAGCATGCATCCCAACAGCTGCACACAGAGGGAGCTCAGCAGACATAAACACATATTAAAGCACCATAAAAACTTTGAGAAAATAGGTTATTATTACATGCTAGTCTGATCTCCTACCCCTGTGGCAAAAAAGAAAAGCTGTTGGATGTGTATCCAAGGCACAGACTTCAACATATTTAGATGCAAATTCATTCACAGTTACTGGATTATCATTTAACTAATGCACAGTTATTGAGAAAACAGGTATATAGTATTATATTCCTTCATTGTGACTCTGAGCATTGTAAATTATATGATTCAGAATCAAAGATTTCTTATTTCTGAATGTAGATACAAATATAGATACAGATTTTTATTTTATAATTTGGAAGCCTTAAAACAGTTTATAACTTTCACAACTACATATTTAATATACATTCTCATTCTGGATTCTGAATTAGATGATTATATAATCATTTAATATATAGATAAATGTCTCTATCACATATACAGATAAATCTATATATATAATCATAGGTGTAAACTCTTGATCTATCAACTTTAGATCACTATAGAAGATAAATAAATTAGAGTAATAAATAAATGTCAGAATTTAAATGATGACAAATGGCAAAGTAGGTAATTTTAAAAAGAGTGAGCTACTTTTGAAATGAATAGCAGATAAAGTCAACCCAAAGTTGAAAACACTAAATAATGCAAAGAAATGGTATTACACTGAAGAGAAAATGCACAATAAAGATCTGCAGTGTACCACTCTGCTCCTAATAATATTATTTTGGCAGTATATCAAAGTTATCAAACTATATAAAGCAAAATCTCACAAAATGTAATAAAGTATTAAAATAAATACAATATGCAGTATCATAAGTGTATATAGCTTAACCCATGAAAGATTTAGTAAAAAAGAGAACAAGTTATATAAGATAATGACAGAAAGCTCAACATATACACACAGACCTACATACAAACACACACTTATGATCTCACATACTCAGTAGTCATATGTCATTTTGAAGTAGAACACATCCCTAATGCCCCAACACAAGAATAGTATAAACCAAATTCCTTGATCACTAAGAAATAATATAAGAAATACTAAAAATAAGATGGCATCATTTAAACCTTTACAATCTAAAAGAAGAAAGAATGAAAGGGAAAAAAAAGAAAGAAAAACGAACAGAGAATGAACAAATGAACAGAAGAGGAAGATAGAAAAAAGTGAGAGAGAAGGAAGGAAGGAACGAAGGGAAGAAGGAAAAAAAGGGAATGACATTATCAATGAAGAAATTTTAAAAATAAACAGAATAACAAAGAAAATAAAGTGTTAACTAATAAAGGCAAAGTTTAATTAAAATATGAGAAAACAATAATTGAAAATCATGATTTTCTGATAAACAGGAGCACTGATAAATAAATAGGAGCTGATTCTTTGAAAAAAAAAAAAAATACCAGAATCCAACCTATTCAAGAAAATGAGGGCAAAATAAAAAACCAAATACACAAAATTATAAATAAAAAAAATCCACAAATACAGAGAAAATTTAAATAATTATAAATCACTACTGAATCACATGTAAGCAATTTTGAAATAGGGATTCCACTACTGTATCGAATTTTTAAAATAAACTTTTCAAAAAAAATAAAAACTAAACCTAACCCAAAATTATTATGTGCTGAGAAAAAAAATGAAGATAAGTTGTCAAAGAACTTGAACTGCAGAAACATCAATACGTCAAGCACAGAACAAATGCTGAGGCTGTTGAGACCCTGGGTAAATGCTTCCTCCACAGCGGAGATGGTTCCACACCTGGTGGTCACTCTCTTTCTAACATACAGCAGCCGGACTATGAACCACAGCGGCCAATGCAACCCTGCCACATTCAGAGTTTCTCCTCAACTTTCTGTGCTCCTGTCACAGATTACAACACATAGAGAGCCAAATTAGTACTTCTTCAAATGATTTCTCTCAAAAATGAAAAGTAGCTATTGTTTTCCCAATTTCACGGAAAAGTGAAAGTGTAATTGTTATGAGATTGTTGACCATATAGTTGCTCACAGTGAAGGTTACAGGGAAGGTTCTGTCCTCTTCAGGCTGTGAATCTGCTTCCACCTTACAGCTGAAAAGGGGCAGAGGCAGGATTCACACTGGGATCTCTTCAACCCCACAAAGTCTTTATTCTGTCTGCTGTTTGTGCTACTTTAAAGAAAATGGGTTTATTATTATTTTTTTAATTTTTTAAATATATATTTTTTAAGATTTTATTTATTTTCGAGAGAGACAATGAGAGACAGAGAGCATGAGAGGGAGGAGGGTCAGAGGGAGAAGCAGACTCCCTGCCGAGCAGGGAGCCCGATGGGGCACTCGATCCCGGGACTCCAGGATCATGACCTGAGCCAAAGCAGTTGCTTAACCAACTGAGCCACCCAGGTGCCCCGAAAATGGGTTTATTATTAAACAAGTTGTAGAACAATGGTTTCTTCTCTCCCTGCACTCACATTACCCCAACAAAATAAACTAGTTTGCTGGAAGGACTCTACAGCCTTGATTTGCTTTGTTTTTGTGTATTTCATGAAAATAAGTGTATGGCATCTGTAGGGAAAAGAAGTAAGGCCTACTGAAACATTTTCACTAATTTGTCAAAAAAAAGTCAGTTATGGGGTGCCTGGGTGGCTCAGTCGGTTAAGCAACTGACTCTTGATTTCGGCTCAGGTCAGGATCTCAGGGTCTTGGGATCAAGCCCCGCATCTGGCTCCTCTGTGAGCGCGGAGTCTGCCTGAGATTCTCTCTCTCCCTCTCCCTCCTCCTCTCGTGCATGCTCTCTCTCTCTCAAATAAATATATATTTTTTAAAGTCAGTTTTTCTTTTCTGAAATAGCTAAAGTATATGTGTATACATCAAAAGACAGTGAGACAGGATATAGGGAGAAAAATAGACCCTTACTTTTCAAAAATGCATTTGTTAAATCTAAGTTTTAACTACTTTTGTAATGTTCAAAGTCTATAATCATGGATGTCAAATGACAAATGGTCTATTTTTTTTTTTTTTTAGGAAAGGATTGGAAAAGTACATTTCTCACTTAATCTTCAATATAAATGATATAATGTCAACAATCTCACAACAATTAAGCTATTTTCCTTTATGCTGAAAACCCTTAAAATAGCATACACCCACTCTATATTTATATATTAAAAATCTAAATAGTGTTAGAACTTCACTCATGTATGTTTTTCTCCTATTCACTGCTTATTCTCTTTATGCTCAACTTATTGACTATAGAATCTGAATGCTTTTTTCCACCAGAGTTATTACTCTTCGTCCCAGGAATAAGTTGTTTCTTTCCTTGAATTAGACACACAGTTCAATCTAGATACTCCACCAATTATGGTGTCCTAACTTCATATTTGCTGCAGTGTTCAGGCTGTTTTCTTCATTCTTTTACTGTTACTGTTTACAGAGAGTTTGTTCCCAAAGTGAAGACATTCTTTGTATTTTAAATTTGTTACATTCCATGAAGCAGTATCATTTAAATGCCATTTCCTTTCCTTGTTGATTATATTTCCTTTTAAATGACTTTTCTATGATGAGGTTCAAATACTGAAGCGATTTTGTTTTGTTTTGTTGATAATTTGCATGAAAAAAAACTATGAAACGTTGATGTTAATTGGTTAACTCTAGTGACTGTATCTAGCTCACTCCCATCTTGTAGGTTTATTATACAGCAAGTACTCTATCCTTTTATGAAGGAGTATAGTGATATTTGTCTCAAAATGAAAAATGCAAACCAATAAACAAGTTTTTATATCATCATGTGGTAATTTTTAAATCAATGTTACCTATTTGTGATGCTTTTACTTTCATAGAATGATCCAAAATATTTCGCATGAACAATGAACCCAGCCAGAGCTGATAATGTTCATTTGGCAACTAAAAAATGAGTTACTCTTCAGTTCCTCCTAAAACTGCTGAGTTTATCATTTTTTAACTTTATGACCCAGTTTACATACATCATTGAAATATAACCTCAGGCCATGCAGTCAAGTTTTTTTCTTTTTCTTCTTCTTCTTTTTTTTTTTTTTTTAAGATTTTATTTATTTATTTGAGAGAGAGAGAATGAGAGACAGAGAGTATGAGAGGGAGGAGGGTCAGAGGGAGAAGCAGACTCCCTGCCGAGCAGGGAGCCCGATGCGGGACTCGATCCCGGGACTCCAGGATCATGACCTGAGCGGAAGGCAGTCGCTTAACCAACTGAGCCACCCAGGTGCCCAAGATTTTTTCTTTTGATAACTATTTGTTAACATCTCAGCTGCCCAGTGGTTTTGGTCATGTTGGAGTTAATATGTGTTCAGCTCAGACTTGCTCCATTAACCGTGTACAACTTTAGTCAGTTTGGATTGAAATTCAATAAATTGTTTGTTTGACTATAGAGTAGCAACCTTGTGAGGACAAAGATATGAAGTGACATGTATGGAATATTTCAAGTCATTCCATTAATTCTGTAGAATTTGCTATGGCAAATTTGTGCTTTCAACTTATTTCAAATCAAATTTTCTGTTCAATACCATAAGTTCTGGATTTCTAACATTAGCATGTGAATTCCATTTATTACTGTCCCTGAAATACAAGGTAATAATAAATGAAAAAAATCTCAAAAAAATTTAAAGTGTTCCTGGAAGGTTTACTTGAAATTGGCTACAGCAACTCTCTAAAGACTTTCCTGGGGAAATAAATGATAGCTATCTGTCACAGGTTTATAATCAAAATGTTTCTAAATTCAGTGTAATCAATAATCTTTTAATCCTCCCTGGAATGCATTGCTGAATACCCTCTGATTCCAGAAAGTCTCTTTCTATTATTTCTATGATATCATATTCTTGAATGACTGAATAATGTTACTTTACTTCAAATTTATGACTTGTGTCCTGACCATGTGTGATTGCTATTGACGATAGTTAGTGTGGAATATTGAAAAGAGAATGACAATTAGAGTCAGATAAACTTAGGATAAAATCCTAACTCCACTAATGTCTAGTTGGGTAAAACTCCATCAAGTCCTGTAGTTTTTGAATTACCTAATGTGCATGGATTATTTCAAGGATTAAATTATGGAGGTTTTTGGGGCACCTGGGTGGCTCAGTCATTAAGCATCTGCCTTCAGCTCAGGTCGTGATCCCAGGGTCCTGGGATCGAGCCCTATATCGGGCTCCCTGCTCTGTGGGGAGCCTGCTTCTCCCTCTCCTCCTGCCCCCGCTTGTGTTCCCTCTCTCACTGTGTTTCTCTCTGTCAAATGAATAAATAAAATCTTTGAAAAAAAAATAAATTATTGAGGTTTTTAACCTCATAAAACCAATGTAGTACATATTTAAACTCAATATATTTGTAAAATCCCATCTTAGTTCTTTTTTTTTTTTAAGATTTTATTTAATTTTCAACAGAGAGAGACAGCAAGAGAGGGAACACAAGCAGGGGGAGTGGGAGAGGGAGAAGCAGGCTTCCCTCTGAGCAAGGAGCCCGACACGGGACCCGATCCCAGGACCCCGGGATCATGACCTGAGCTGAAGGCAGACGCTTAACAACTGAGCCACCCAGGCGCCCCCCATCATAGTTCTTCTTATTCCCCTCTAATTGGTATTACTCCACTTCCCCGATATTGTCCAGTTCTTGAATTGTATTCTTTTCAATGTCCACTCTTTCTGAGACCTTGCTGACTCTACTCTTACTGCATGCATCCATCTTTGTAACCGAGTTACCAGATGATTATCATAGATAGCAAGTTGGCCTATGTGGCTCAATACAAAAAGTAAACATTTTATCAAGTCCTCAAGAGGAAAAAAAAAAAAAGGCATTAAAATAAACAGATACATTCCATAGAGGTATGGATATGGATGGGAAAATATTCTAGGAAATCTCAAATATTGCCATTTCTCCAGAGACTATTTTACGTTCCAGAAAATAGTTGCCATCTATTAACATCATCACTTCAACAATTACTGTCTTATTGGACAATCATCCCTATTCCTGAAATTCTGGTCCTTGGGGGAGGAGCTAACTTTAGGGCTCGGATACACTCACTAATTTGTCTGTTAAAAAAGTTAGCTTTCTCAGGGGTGCCTGGGTGCCTCAGTCATTAAGTGTCTGCCTCTGGCTCGGGTCATGATCCTAGGAAAATGGGATCGAGTCCCACATTGGGCTCCCTGTTCAGCGGGAAGCCTGCTTCTCCCTCTCCACTCCCCCTGCTTGTGTTCCCTCTCTCGCTGTGTCTCTCTCTGTCAAATAAATAAATAAAATCTTTTAAAAAAAAAGTTAACTTTCTCTTAGCATGCATGCGCAGCCTCTCTATTTTCAGTTTAAAGGATTTCCAGTGTAAGTTCACATCCCACAAAAAAGGTTTGGGCTATATTTAAATATTAACTGTGTTTATGACCACATCCACAAGTAAGTGAACCAAAATCTTGCACTCCATTCTTTAGATTAAAGTGATGGGAATGCTAATTCTGCAAGTTGAAGATTCATTTTGTAACAATCTTGTGAACTACACAGGGTGGGAATCAGGCTGTAAAAACTGCCATTTTTTTTTTTTTCCTTATGAATCCAAATTAGTTTCTGAGCAGGTGATGAACAGACATAAAGAGGAAAGTCCTTCTCCATCAGCAAATGTCTCTAGATAGTCAAACATAATGAGAAATCATGTAAGTACAGCAATTAAGGCAAGTGAGTGGTTTTAATGCTTAATGACTGGTTTTATTTCTAACTGAAGCCAAGGCAGAATTATTGCTATAATATATGCTCCTGGATGACTTTTGAAGGAAAGACTGTGCTACCCTCTTTTTCTGACAAAATCTGCAGAACATCTTAAATATTTGTTAGATACAAAGATGAGAGAAACAGTTTCGTTGGTAATCTATGTAAGAACAAAGCATTTACTTTCCATGACAACTCAATGAGATCATCATCATAATTATAATCATCATCAACATCATCATCGCTCCACTACTCCATTAAAAATTTTTGATCAAGGGGCGCCTGGGTGGCTCAGTCAGTTAAGTGTCTGCCTTCAGCTCAGGTCGTGACCCCAGGGTCCTGGGATCAGTCTGTGTTGGGCTCCCTGCTTGGTTGGGGAATCTGCTTCTCCCTCTCCTTCTGTCCCTCCCCCCGCTTGTGCTCTCTCTTTGGCTCACTCTCAAATAAATGGGTGGGATCTTAAAAAAAAAAAAAAAAGATCCAGAAAATGACATAACTATTTAGGGTCATATATTTTAACTTTCTTTTGATTGTGGCAAGTGCTCATTTCTATCTATCTAAAATGCATGTTCAAAGGAATGTTTTTGTTTCCTCATTGAGAGTGGCAAAGGGGCCTATCGTTAGAGTATTGGCCCTTGTGCTGTGCTAGAGTTCTCCCTGGTTTCCTCATTAGTGTCCTTGTTTTGGCTGAAGCCATAGCTCATCTTGTTTACTTTATGACCTCTGTTATAGGATCTCTTTTACCCTTAACAGGGAAGTCACTTGGTGATACCCAGAGACTCTTAACATCCAGCTCCAGCTATGTTTGCTCTCTGAGAACAAGGATATTTTTAATTTTACCATGCCATATAATTTTTAATTTTACCATGCCGTATAGTTGCTGTTGGAAATATATTATCTCTGTATCTCTTCTTTCTCTAATTTAGGCTATTCAATCTTTCCAGAAATGTTTATGGAATGCCTTCTATGGGCTGACAATTGTCACATACATTTAGCTAATATAAATGAAGACTATGCCATTATCTTTCTCTGAAGTTCATGCCTCATGTTTGCCTGGGATCATACTGATGTTGGGGTCACTTGTATAAAATGTTTTTTTTTTTTTTTTTATTCTACAAATATTTTTGTGGTTCTTTGGTGCTGTAGATATAGCAGTGAAATAACACAGACATGAACTTTGCTGTCATAGAGTTAACATTCCAGTTTTTTAATGGGGAATTGGTGGCAGACAATTAGCAAATAAAAATATAGTAAAAGGGATAACTTAAGCTAATTATAAATAATTTGTTGAAGATAAAACAGTGGGTAAATTATTGGTAAGACAGAGAATGACCATGCAAGAAAAAAAGCAATTGGCAGGACATTTTAAGGCCTTACTCAGGAAGTTAGCAAAAACCTTGTTCATGAGAAAGAGATGTTCATGAAATACCTTAGGCAGAACATTAGAGCCCAAGGAACAGCCAGACAGATGGTATGGCTTGTCCATACTAAACAAGAGAAAAAGTGGTATAAGAAAACCTGCAACACATTTTTTAAAGATACCTTTGGCTATGGTGTGAAGAATTGATTACAGGAAACCAAAAGTGAAAGCAGGGAGGTCAGTTAAGAGGCTCTCCCACTGGTCCAGAAGACAGGGTGATCACAGGGACATGTGTGGTAAGAGTGGAAATAAAGTAGAAAAGAGATCATGATTTTTTTAAAGAGTATGTATTTGAGAGAGAGAGAGAGAGAGAGAGAGAGAGCATGAGCAGAGAGGAGGGGCAGAGGGAGAAGGAGAAGCAGGCTCCCCACTGAGCAAGGAACCCAATGCAGCAGGATCCTAGGGTCCTGGGATCAGGACCTGAGCTGAAGGCAGATGCTTAACCGACTGAGCCACCCAGGTGCCCCAAGATCGTGATGATTTTAATGCTGAAATCAGGACTTATTGGTAGATTGGTAAGCATGTAGGGTGTTGGAGAAAGAAAGCAAATAAAACCTTTGATTCTTAATTTGCGCCCAGATGCGTGCACACGCGCTCGCGTGTGTGTGTGGTGGTAGTTTCTTGAAATGGGGAATATCAGTGATAAGATATTTTAAAGATAAAGTCAATGAGTTAGTTTTGAACATATTTATTTTGAGATTCCTCTTAGACTTATGTGGGCAGATAAGTAGATGTGTATCATATCTGTCTTTCAGGAAAAATAATGTTGCGGTGGAAAGGTAAATTTCAGTTATCCACACATAGATGGTCACTATGGGACCAGAAGTGATCATCACCTCAGGAGAGATTTATTCTCAGGAGAAATCCAAAAGCGAGATGTTAAATAAAGAAGTGGATGTCTTCCCATAATCTTTCAATGGCTTCTTCATTAACTACATGGTGAATTTCAAATATGTAAGTACAAAATACAATATACATGACAACATGATCTAGTTGATTTTCGAGGTTTCCACACCATTCTCCACTAACTTGGACAACGCCTTAATTTTGGTAATCTCTTTTATCCTGGCACATCTTTTGTCCATGATACCATGTGATCTGGAATTTTCTCCTCAAAAACCTTCACTCAGAACTGCATTCTTATTTTTCAAGATCCAGTTCAAATGCAATCTTTCCATGAAATTTGCATGATCATCATCAGTTACTATAATTTTATAGTTTTGTTTTAATATATAACAGAGAATTTATAAAATGTACTTATAACTATTTATTCTTATTTATTTCCCTAATAGATTATGATTTGCTAAAGTGAAGTGATTCTGTCTTATTCATCTTTGATGCACAGAATGCAGATTAATACTTGTACAGTGCAGGTACCTTGTGTGAGAAATTACGGAGCAGATAGTAGTAACATTTTAAGTGGTTCATGTTCTTTATGTTAATCTTTAATATTGAATATATGTTCTCATTATATACCAAATGATTTTATTGTGTGTCAAAACTTGACTTATCCCGGGTGCCTGGGTGGCTCAGTTGGTTAAGCGACTGCCTTCGGCTCGGGTCATGATCCTGGAGTCCTGGGATTGAGTCCCGCATCGGGCTCCCTGCTCGGCGGGGGGTCTGCTTCTCCCTCTGCCCTCTTCCCTCTCGTGCTCTCTGTCTCTCATTCTCTCTCAAATAAATAAATAAAAATCTTAAAAAAAAAAAAAAACTTGACTTATCCCAAAGCTACTACTATGAAGTGGCTTTTTTTTTCATTTTAATACCTTGCATCTCATATATCATAGGATTTAATTGAAATTATTAAGCCTTAATGATTAAAAAATATAGCCAGCTCTGTGCAAACAATTTTCAATATTGAACAGAATTAAATTTAAATATAACTTGGATTGATAATGTGCTTTAACTCAATGAGAATGCAAATGAAGGTCACCATATACTGAGCAGGTGAAATGTAATAATTCTGGGGAAGACTGATCTGAGTTAATAAGCATTTCAAGTTATGTAATACTTTATACCCTCTAACTATTATCTTCTGGTATATAAATATTTTTATGGATGTCAACTACTTATGGATATTTGATGAGTAGATAAAAATGATCAGAACAACTGGCTTTATAAAAATATGGGTTCCCAAAGTGCTTTAGGGTTTGAAAATTACTTTGCCGATTTCCATATTTTAAAAATACCTTTTTGTGGGGCGCCTCGGTGGCTCAGTTGCTAAGCATCTGTCTTCAGCTCAGGTCATGATTTCAGGTCCTGGGATTGAGTCCCGCATCAGGCTCCCTGGTCAGTGGGGAGCCTGCTTCTCCCTCTCCCTCTGTCTGCTGCTCTCCCTGCTTGTACTCTCTCTTTCAAATAAATAAATAAAATCTTTAAAAATAAATAAATAAAAATAAAAAATAAAAATACCTTTTTGTAAAGATTTATTTATTTATTTGAGGGGGGGCACAGAGAGAGAGAATGAGCTGAGGAGGGGGAGAGAGAGCATCTCAAGCAGACTCTCCACTGAGCATGGAGCCCAATGTAGGGCTTCATGTCACAACCCTGAGATCATGACCTGAGCCCAAACCAAGAGTTGGATTCTCAACCAATTGAGCCACCAGGCACCCCAAAAATACTTTTGATATAAATCATTTGATATGATTCATTATTACAGTAAACTTAAATTAAGGGAAAAAATCATAATAGTTCACCAAGTCATTATAAAACCTACATTACGCAAATTCTGATTCATGTTATTCAACTCAATGGCACCATAAGCAACCACAAAGGGGCTCTACAACTCTTAAAATTGTCTTATTTTCTTATTTTCCATTCCAAAGTATCAAATAGATATATCAGTTACCGAAATCTCTACCTATTGGAAGGAAATATTATTAATTAATATTTTCCTATAATAATGTGGGAAACGTGGAAATAAATACCAAAATAATCCTGATGACAATGATGATGGTGATGATGATGATGATCATGACAATGAAGGTGATGACTACCATGATGATAAGAAACAATTCTCTAGTTCCTACCAGAACTGAGGACAAGTAGCTTGATACAGGTAGATTATTTTAGAAAAAGTAAGAGTAAGGAAGCAGAGATGGGGTTGAAGGAGAGATGATAAGACAAGGAAGGAAGAAAGATAACTGCAGATGTATTAATGAACTATGGTCAGCTGAGGCTCAGTCCCACCATGGGCCTTGTGAGGAATTGGGTGGAATATGCCAAATAATTAGACTTCCAAAGTAGGAAAGGTAGAGTTGCACCAGAGGCCAACTTCTCTACCCCTATACCCACCCCATCCCTATTACCCGAGCCTTCCCTGAGTGTCCCATCTGAGCAAGCTTCCTTTCATAAGAAAAAGCACAGACAGGAAAATTGAGAGTCTCAGCAGGCCCATGATATGAGACACTAACAGAAAGACTAGGAACTCTCTACCATAAATGGCACTGAAATATGCGATAGGTCAAAGGCACATGGTATAGGGCACATATATTATGTCTATACTTACCTATTAAGGACGATGACGATGATGATGTTAATGACAATGACATATAAGATTTGTGGAAACTAAATTTATGGAAAGCTTAGTAATTTGGTTAAGTTTGCAGAACTAGAAAATAGTGGAACAGGGATTCAACATCTAGTCTAAATTTCAAAAGCTAGTGTTTCTAGCTACAGCACTATAATTGTTTTGTTTTGATTTGTTTTGTTTTCTCTTAATGTCTAATGAGGACAAAGACAGATGAAAATGGCAATAGCTGAGTCAACATGGTGCTAATTTCTACAGTCTTAAGACGATAAAATTAATCACTTAAAACAAACGGGGATATATGTCAATAATTATTCACTATGTTGTTGGTTATGTATTTTCTGGATTCCAGTATTTCCCAAGTATAGAAATTTAGTTCTGATCATCATTATTTCCCCCAGGAATGTTGCATGCTGGGGACTTATTTGATGTCATAAATTGAAGCTTAAGCCATACTGAGATAATTGATAAGATAGACTTCACATAGCACTATACTGTAATTTCTCCATTGCAATTAATAATTCCAGTATGTGGACTAATGAACCATTCAGAGGTTAAGTATGTCTTGTTTAACTTGACAAAACTTTTTTACTTTCATACGCCTTGATCCTGCATCATTAAATGCTGAAATTCTAATTCCTCCATGCATTCTAATCTTTGTTTATATAAGCTAGTTTCAATAAAATATGGTATTAATAAGAGTATAAATCACTATAAAATTGAAATCAGATTCAGAATTATATTGCAATAGTGGAAAAGAAATATGTTTTAAGAAGCTTTATTACAATTAAGCTGATTTATTAAACCTTTGAAATTAGGATGGTTAACCAAGAAGGAAGCATAAAATTCCTCTTTGGCACCTTCAAGTTAAAGTCAATGCAAATCGCTTGCAACCTTTAACATTTGGCTCTTCTCTTTCTCTGGAGGCAAAGAGTGACTATAAGATTCTCTTTCTTTTTCCTTCCTTCTTCCTTCTTTCTTTCCTTCCTTCCTTCCTCCCTGCCTGCCTGCCTGCCTTCTCTCTCTCTTTCTCTCTTTCTTTCATTTACTCTTGAATATATACTCAGGATTACAAGAGGGATATGGGGAGTCTGGCATGAAAAAAATGAAAATAAAAATGGATATACCTTTCACCATCACTGAAATACTCATTGTTTAAAACAAAACCTGAAAAAGAAACATAAACAAAGAGTTTATTCAGTTCCAAAAGCTCTAAACTTCTATTTTTTATTCTCTTTTCTCCTTGGATTACAGGCTCACTATTGTTAAATTGAGAGTGCAGTGGAAGAGGGAAGTAAATGTCTGTTTTTGGAAGAGGAAAGTAAATGTCTGTTTTTGTTTCTTTCTCTGCATAAATTCTAACATTGTGCACTCCTAATCCTTTCCCACTTCCTCTGAGGCTATAGCATTCATTGTTAAATTTTATATATTTGTTTAACAAATCAGTTATTTCTTTCTTCATCTCTTTCCATTCCTATTGCCTTATCCAGACTGAAGTTGATCACATCAATGAGCAAAAGCGCAACTTTTATGCTGAGATAGTTACTTCAGACAAACTGAATAAGAAATCTCAGAATTTGTGATTCGGGTGGCAGCTGCTAGACACCAAACAGGATACTATTTATCTTTCCCTAAAAATTGAGAAAATGAGTTAAATTTAGATACTGTGATACATGGAAAGTGTAAGGATGTGTCTAAGACACACACACACACACACACACACAATCTAACTTAGCTTCTAATAATTGTGTTTTGTGTGTGTGTTAACCAGCATGAAGAATGAATAACTGAGCAGAAGAAAACACTTATTTCCATGGAGCTTCATCAAATGCAGTGAAGAGAATCCCTGGGAATGTGGTGGAATTAAAGCAAGGGAATCAAATGTATCTTTTCTTGATCTTATGATGTCCAATAAGGGCAGACAGAGTGCTTTGCTCATGGTGAGTGCTCAGTACCTACTGGCTTTTAATCTATTTAATTTGTATCTGATTATATGATATTTATTCACGGACTATTTGTCCTATCCCTTTTCATGGCTCCAAGATAATTATAAAAAATTTTAGAATTGAGGACTCTTTAGCAAACAAAGATAATAGGTATTTTTAGCTTAATAAGACAAACAAATAGAGTAAAGCATCTATTTTAAAAAGCCCAGTTGAGGGGCAACTGGGTGGCTCAGATGGTTAAGCATCTGTCTTCGGCTCAGGTCATGATCCCAGGGTCCTGGGATGGAGCCCCACACTGGGCTCCATGCTCAGCAGGGAACCTGTTTCTCCCTCTCCCTCTGCCTCTCTCCCTGTTCATGCTCTCTCTCTCTCTCTCTGTGTGTATCTCTGTGTCTCAGATGAATAAATAAAATCTTTAAAATAAAATAAAATAAATAAAAAAGCCCAGTTGAACCAAAGACCATAGGTGTGATCTAGATATAAAGACATATCTAGATATAAAGACATAAAGATAGCATAAGTCATAAATTGATACACTGAATTTGTGAATATTACCCCCATGCATTTCTTTATACTTTAACTTATAGGTTTAGATATGGATATACTACTATGGATTGAATGTTTGTGTTGCCTCAAATTTCATATGTTGAAGCCTTAATCCCCAGTGTGATAGTGCTTGGAGATAGGCCCTTTGGGAGGTAATTAAGTTTAGATGAGGTCATAAGGATCGGCCCCTCTGATGGGATTAATATACTTACAGGAAGAGAAAGAAGCCAGAGTTCTCTCTTACTCCCATGCATTCCCCAAGGAAAGGTCATATGAGGACAGATGAAGACAGATATCTATGAACCAGGAATCTACTTTGATCTTGGACTTTCCAACCTCCAAAAACTGTGAGAAATGAACGTTTGTTGTTTAGGCCACCCAGTCTATGATATTTTGAAATAACAGCCAGAACTGACAAATATAGAAGTTGGCACTGAGAAGTAGACTGCTAGTTAGCAAATAGATAAAAATGTGTAAGTGGCTTTAGAACTGGATAATGAGTAGAGGCTGAGTTTTGAGGTGCATGTAGAAAGAACTCAGATTGCAGTTAATTATGATGCCAGTGAGAGCTCAGAAAGAAAAGAGGAGCGCTGTAGAGAAAACATCCATCTTCCTAGAGAACATGTAAATAACCATGTACAGAATATATGTAGAAATAGGGACCCTGTGGGTGATTCTGATTAGATCTCAGAAGGAAATGAGGAAAATGTTATTGGACAATGGATCAAAGTCAGTCCTCATCATAAAGTGGCAAAGAAATTGGCTTAAATGTGTCTTAGTGTTTCACGGAAGATAGAACTTGCAAGTGATGAAATTGAGCATTTTACTGGGAAGAATTCTAAGCAAAGTTTTGGAGGAGTAGCTTGGCCTCCTGACTGCTTAGTGTAAAATGCCAGAAAAGAGAAATGAATGGAAGAAGGAATTTTTAGTAAAAAGGAAACAGAGCTACAGAACTTAAAGATTTGGCAAATTCTCAGCCTGTCCTACCGAAAAAAAAAAAAAAAAAAAAGAGAGAGAGAGAGAGAGAGAAAGTGTGTTCTGAGGTGAGCACTGAGGTCTGGCCTAGTAACCATCAGATAAGGAGGCTAGTCTGGTGTGAACCATGGACTGATTTCAGCCACTTAAGCAGGGGCACTGCTAGTTTGAATCAAAGTGGGTGGAGATTTAGCTGAAATGAAGGAAGGCTGTTGGACTTAGATTCTGCAGGACCCAATGATAAACTATTCTCTTCTTCTACAACCTGTACTGTTCTTCAAGAAAAGGGAGGAATGGGCCCAAGGCAACTCAGAGATGAACCACCATTTCTGTTAAAAGGCCAAATGGATTTTAAGCAAACTTAGGGGCTGGGCTAGCCTCACTGTGGATCACCCAGATCTGATGTAGATGATACTCAGTTGAGACTTTGGAATTGAGACTCTAGAGTTGATGCTGGAACAAGTTAAGACTTGGGCTGTTGGGATGAAATGAATGTATTTTGCAGGCAAAAAGGATGTGACTGGGGTGCCTGTGTGGCTTAGTCGTTTAAGCGTTTGCCTTCAGCTCAGGTCATGATCCTGGAGTCTTAGGATGGAGTCCCACATTGGGCTTCCTGCTCAGCAGGGAGTCTGTTTCTCCCTCTGATCCTCCCCCATCTCGTGCTTTCTCTCTCCCTCACACTCTCTCTCTCGAATAAATGAATAGAATCTTTAAAAAAAAAAAAAAAAAAAAAAAAAAGGATGTGACTTGTGGAGAGAGAGGCAGGGGTAGAATGCTATGGTTTGAATGTATCCCCCAAAATTTATATGCCAAACCCCTAATCTCCATTGTGATGTTATTTGGAGGGGGTTGGGCCTTTGGGACATAATTTGATTTAGATGTGATCAGGAAATTGAGAATTTTGATGAGATTAGTGTCCTTCTAAGAAGAGGAAGAAACAGAGTTCCCCTTCTCTCTTCTACGTAAGAATACAGCAAAAAGGCATCCATAACCTGGAAGAGGGTTCTCAACAGAATCTACTGGTGCTTTGATCTTGGGCTTCCAAGCCTCCGGGAGTGAGAAATATTGTCTATTGTTTAAGCTGCTGGGTTTATAGTATTTTGTTATAGCAGCCTAGCCTGTGCTAAGAAATATACCTAAAATATAGTTTGATTTGGATATCTAAAATTTTATTTAAGTGGCATAACACTCTATATCAATATTGTTTTGTGATAATAAAAATCTTCTATATTTGCACTGTCCAGCATGGTAGCCACTGGTCACATGTGCCTAATTAGAATTTTGAAATATGGCTAGTGAAACTGATGAGCTGAATTTTAGATTGCATTTTCTTTAGGTAAATTCTATATATTTAAATCATTATATGTGGCTAGTGGCCAGCCACAGTGAACACAGTTTGCATATTCCTATGCAGTATCTTCCAGGTTGTTATTGGTCCCACTCAGTGAATAACATCAAATATTATACCTCTTGGGGTGCCTGGATGGCTCAGTCGTTTAAGCGGCTGCCTTCAGATTAGGTCATGATCCCAGAGTCCCGGGATCGAGCCCCGCATCTGGCTCCCTGCTTGGTGGGGAGTCTGCTTCTCCATCTGACCCTCCCCCTTCTCATGCTCTCTCTCACTCTCTCACTTTCTCTCTCTCAAATAAATGAATAAAATCTTTAAATAATTATTATACCTCTTAGTAGTATGCTTATTTCATATTCTAATTTGGACCAAGTCTTTCATATTTGGACCATACTTTTTTACCTTACTATGTCCTAGAGACAACTTATTATTCCTATATTCTATGCATAGTAGTTCGTAACATCAAGTGAGCCAAACTCTCAGGAACACTCCCTATTTCAAGAACTTCATTGATTTCTGGCAACCTGCTTACTGAAATATATAACCTCCTGTTCAAGGCCTTCAGTGGAGTTGTTATCCTGGGCTTTCCTTTGACTGGTTTGCTGGGTTGTTTATACTGTTTCTGGGTACTATGTCATCTTCCTGGTTTACTCTCTTATTTATTATTATTATTATTATTATTATTATTATTATTTTATTTTTTTGCTACATGTATCATCCTATTCTACTCTCTTAGTTTGTTACATGTCCTCAAATACTTTTCTAGGAAAACTGTGGGTAAATTTTCTGAACTGTCAAGTGAAAAAATTGTCTTTTTTTTCTTTCCCATATTTGGTTAATATTTTGACTAATTATGAGTCATGTTCCTTCTTACCTTTAAAGGTGTTGCTTCATTGTTTTCAGCCATCAAGTCCTGAGCATGTTTAATCTCTCTGATGCCAGTCTGATCATGTCCATTTGTTGGTAAACTGTTTACTTTCTAGAAGCCTTTAGGATATTTTATTTATCTTTTTTTCTGACATTTCACCTGGGGTTTACCTACCCATACCTATCTATACCCTTTTCATCTAACCCTTACAAGGTTCTTTCAGTTTGAAGCCTTACATTTTTCTTCAACTCAGGAAATTTTTCTGATACTGACATGTAACATCTTCTGCTTTTTTTTTTTTTTTTAATTTATATGTATTCTCCTGCAAATTGCTTTAAGGTCATTTCTCCTTTGTTTATCTTAGTATTTTTTTAAAAACTTCACATTTCAGAATATCTTAAATATCAGGCAATTCTCATGAATCCATTTATTTTTAAGAACAAAGAGGGAAGAGAGATGACTGTATTCTAAATATGTCATCAGATTTTGTTAACTTTCAGACTTCCCTTTAGGATGACATCTGAGACTGACGACTATGCTTGGACACAGAGTGACAGACAGGTTGTTTATAGGTAAGCCCACATTAGTTTTTCTAGTCTCCCACAGAAAATTATTTGAAAATTTTTTTAAGATAAACAACATGAATTTTCCTTCAGAATCAAGTGCTAATTGTCAAACTGTTCTATGCATGGAGACCTCCATTGGAGGTAGGGACAGAGGTTGTCACAACTCAGTATGTAGTCTTTCTACTAAATCTCCCTGTGTTGCTCTTTTCCTTAGAGAAGAACCAGAAGAATGAGAACAGGCATGAGTTTTTAGGTTTCAGCAAAGGAACAGATACATGACTCCATACTGAGAGATCCTTCTTTAATTGAAGAGGGTACCAACATAGGCCAAGTTCAACATCCAGAGCAGTGCAATTTATAGTAAACAAGAAAGTAGGCAAAAGCTACTCAGATTATCCCATTTCCAGAGTGGTGGAGATTGTGGGAGTAAGTTTTCTGTTGTTGTTGTTGTTGTTGTTGTTGTTGTTGTTGTTGTTGTTGTTGTTGTTATTGTTTGTAAGTAGGCTCCATGTGGAACCCAACATGGGGCTTGAACTCACAACCCTGAGATGAAGACCCAAGCTGAGATCAAGAGTCGGAAGCTCAACTGACTGAGTCATCCAGGCACCCCTGGTAAGTATTTTTGAATACGGGAGAGTCATTTCTTATAAACCGCAATGGGGAGAAATCTCTCAGAGTCCATATAAAAGTAAAGTGAGGCATTGTAGAGTGCTCTGGCTGAAGTCCAGATGACCAAGAGTTAAGTAGAGAATATTACTCTGAGGAAAAATTGCAGAGTGAGCACACACATTTTCTTCCCTCCCTTCCTGAAAAGCAAAAATTTACATAAGGCACTCACTGTGGGAAGGAGGTTGGAAATCAGCAGACAAAGATTTAGATGGATTCCTGAAGCTGGTCAGATATAGGGTCAGCTGGGAAAACTGAGCTCTTCCCTACAAGGTCCTTCATATCCAGCATGTTGGCCAGACTTATTCTCATGATGAACTTCTTGTCCAAAAGAAAGATCAGGAAAGCACAAGACTTTGAGATCTGCACTCCAAACTGGCATCCATAAATTCTTCCACATTCTATCGACCATAGCGAGTCCAGACCCAGATTCAAGATTTGGGGGGGATATATGTCATCTCCTGACAAGAGTAACTACAAACTCACACAATAAGTTCACTGATACAGGTTGGGGTGAAGAATTGGGAACATTTCTCATATGTACCAGGAAAAAATTTAGTAAATTTGAAAATAGATAAATATATCCATTGAGAGCAATATGAAAACATTTATTTATAGATACAGATATGTGCATATGGATATCCTATGTAATAAACTTTATTTTAGGTACTAAAAACTGGGGAAAAGTTATGGGTAATGGAAGTGTGCTGAATTTCCTTCCTTTCAAAATAAGTCAATGTAGTTTGTACAAGTTTGCCATATTAAGAAAGAGGATTATAAAGAGATTATTTAGACCTATCTAGACACATATACATTTTATTTTTTTTTAAGATTTTATTTATTTATTTGAGAGAGAGAGAATGAGAGAGAGAGAGCAGGAGAGGGGGAAGGGTCAGAGGGAGAAGCAGATTCCCTGCCGAGCAGGGAGCCCGATGTGGGACTCGATCCAGGGACTCCAGGATCATGACCTGAGCCGAAGGCAGTTGCTTAACCAACTGAGCCACCCAGGCGCCCGACACATATACATTTTAAAATGCAAACAATTTCCTCTGAGGTTGACATGGAAGGAAGGAAAAGTGGGAAGTTAGATTTTTATGTATGATACAGTACTGTATTATTCGAATAATTTTTCTTTGTGCATGGACAGGTACAATAATGACTTTTGCAAAATAAGCATTTTTTTTTAAACAGAGATAGTGGGTGTACACCATGTGTTTGCAACTATGAAATTCTATCATATATGGTAGGGAAGAAGTAGAACTTTGGCTTGAGGGGAAGCAGGGTCAAGCCCATGCTGTTTCCAGCTAAGAAACCCTTTCCACCTCCCCAAATGGCATTTTCATGAAATTGCATATGTATTATCTGTTGCTACTCATTATATTTTACTTAAATGTGCTACAAGATGCTGGGCATTTTTATAGATATTCACAAGGGACATGTTGTGTAATTTTCCTTCTCATTGCTTTTGGCATTCTGTTCATCTGTTCTAGTGTAGGACAAAATGAGATGAATGCTCTGTTCCCCACTTGGGTGGATTCCTATTGTATTCAAAGGAGAATAAAGCAGCCAGCAATTGGGAAAGACTGTATTAGATTCTGAAATATAAAACCTTTTACTTATCTTCTAACATTCTTAGGTTTTATCTTTTTGGAACACACACCCTTGTGACTTTCGATATTTGATGGAATTCCTAATATCAACATAGGAGGCTTGATTTAATAATGTCCTCAAACCATGTCTTTCTTGCACCTTTTCAAGTAATTAATTTTAGTTTCTTAGATGTTTATATGTGCTGTTATTCTTTAAAAGCCTGGGGATGTTAGAAGTATTGGACATTGTATACCTTTCTCTCTTATTAGGTGTATAATTACATTGTTTGAAAAAAGTTTTAATAATTGAAAACATCATATAACAAAATTAAGTCAAGGAGGTGTTATAAAAGATCTAAAAATGTCATGTGACACAAATACCAATCTTTCTAATCTACATCACCTGGTTCAAGACATCTAAAATGATAAGGATACTCTTTCTTCTCCATTGATCACTTTTAGGGTACTTTCCAAATTGTTATTTTAGCTTTCTTACTTCAGTCTTCATAATCTTGGAGACTCTCTAGCTCGTGGCTAAAAGTGTACAATTTTATGTTTATAAAAAAGTATTAAACATAATGATTAACCAGATTTCTCCTGCTTAAATATGGTAGCTCACTGTTACAGGCTGAACTGTGTCCCCACCAAATTCCTGTGTTGAAACCCTAACCCTCAGTACCTCGGAATGTGACTGCATTGGAGATAGAGCCTTTAAAGAAATGATTAAGTTAAAATGAAGTCTTTAGGGTGAGCCCTAATCCAACTGACTAGTGTCCTTACAAGAGGAAATGTGGATGCCCAGAGACACAGGAGAGACGAGTACGCAGAGGAAAGACCATCTGAGACACAGTGAGAATGTGGGCATCTGCAAGCCAAGGAGAGAGACCTCAGCAAGAAATCAAACTTGTTGACACCTTCATCTCAGACTTCTAGTCTTCAGCGCTGTGAGAAAAAACTTCTGTTGTTTAAAATAGCCAGTCTGTGGTATTTTGTTATGGCAGCTGGAGCAAATAATATACTCACCACTGGGAAATCCACCTGTTTTGATTTTCTTAAGACGCCTGTATAGTCCAACCTGGCTGGCATATACATGCCTGGCTACTAGAGATTTGCTTAGCTAAAAAATGAGAAGGAACTCGGAAAGAAAAATGTCAAGAACAATCGTTCTCGTTTGTGTAGGAAACAGGTATTAAGAAAACAAAAATGAGCTTACTTTATCTTAGTTTCTGGAATAGGAGGTTTTGCTTGCATTTTTGTATTGACTCTAAATAAATTCCCACCTCTCATCAGGAGTTTTAGAACATTGAGTAACGATCAAATATTTATTTTAAGCTACATTTCACAAGAGAGGTTTATTTTTCTTTCTCCTAATACAGCTTAATACCTCAATTATAATGTAAGCTGTGTTTGTTTTTAATTTTTAACTTTAAAAAATGAAGCAATGAAAAAGGACAATATTCGTGATCACTGAAATATTTTCTTTTGCTAAAAGTGTACCTGTGATGCTCCAGCCAAATACCTTGTCCTAAGGGTGTGGAAGACTTCACAAATGTCCAAGCTCACAATTCTATCATGATGGTAATGGAATACAATGGAAAACTTTCTGCATTCAGCAACAGCTCTGCACGAGGGACAGCCAAGTTATTTGATGGTTTGTAAGAGCAGGAAAAAAACTACTAGTAATAATCACTAGGTGTTCACACACCATAGAAGCACATCATAAGAAGCACAATGCAGCCAAATATCAACTAACAGAGAATAAGTCAGAAGCACTATTCTGCTGTCAGATATTTGTTCTGTAACTCCTTGGACCCACTGTTTGGTTTTGAGCTAAATTCACTCCTTTCCTGATCATCTTTATGAAATTTCTCATTGTTTTTCAGAGTAAATTATTTTCTGTAGCCCACAGCTGTTTTCAGTACTGAAGAATTAATAATGGTATTGACATACGTGAGTCTGAATTTTACCAATTATATGACACAAAATACTTTTGCTGTTCAAGTGTGCAGTGCTTGTAGGTCTGCTTCTATTTCCTTATTTTTGTTAATAATATTGATGTAATAAATTATATCTGTTAGGAAGATGGCATAGATTATGTATCAATTCAGTTCAATTCAAGTGACATTTATTGAGCACTGATTAAAAGCCTAGGTGCTAAAAATACAAAAAGAAATAGATATGCTCCTGCTTTTAAAGATTCTCAACTGAAAGGAATAACTAAAATCTATTAGTGCAATGCCCAATTACCCAGCATTTGTAAAGTTTTAGAGAAGGGCTGAACTGGTTTTTATCTTTGCTTACTGTATATTTCCCCAGAAAAAAGATTATAAAATTTTAAATTTTAAAATATATATAGATAAACCACTACTTTCATGCTTCAAGTTGGTTGCAGATATTTCTTTATATGTAACCTATTAATCAAAGACATGGAAATAATCCTTAATAGTCTACCATACACTCCCTGTACCTCTTAGAACAGTAGTAAATGAATGATTGAATTAATTAGTTCCCTATGGCCATTTTCATGCAAAGTGTTAGCCTTCTCTGAGTACTGTGAGTACTCAGAATAAATAGAAATGAATTTCCAAGACCATTAGCTAAAACTCCCATCCACCATGAGTCTCTTCTAAATTTCCCTATCAAATTGTCATCTAGCCTATGCTTGAGAATATCCCACATCAGGAACTCTTCAAGCAGATCATTAAATTAATGAACAACTCTAACATTGGAAAGTTCCTCCTTAATTGAGCTGAAATCTGCCTCCTCTTCATTTCCAACTCCTGTTCCCAGTTCTGCCTTATAAAGTAGTTGTTTCTTGCAAATGCTAGTCTTTCATATTTAAAGCTATCAACTCCTTATTTCACCTCCTCTAATTCAGGTTAGACATTCCATGTGTCTTTTTCTCATTCTTTTTTTCATCATTCCACACTCCTTCCTAGTGTGGATGCAGTCTAGTTTGTCCCTGACTGACATGCAGAAGCCAGGACTATGCACCAGCAGCCATAAGGTTTGCTGTGAATATCTGACAAACAGAGAAAACATTGAAAAGCACACCATCACTCAAGCTCTCAATGACCCACAAAAAGGAGAGCCTGGGTCAAGCTCAGCAAAGTGTTCCAGCAGAGCACAATTTTACATGGAATTTGACATTAATTCAGAGAATCACCCATTCTACAAAAGGGGTGTTTTCTGATCCAGGGGATTGCTTTTTTGATTGGAGCCTAGCTAAAGAGCTTCACATAACAGTACTTCTGGAATCAGTTGGGAGACTTTGCCACCCTCTACGGGGCTAGCTCAGTTTACCACCCACTTTCTACTAAATGCCATCCAGCCACCAGTGCCATTCAAGAGACCATTGGATTGCTGTCCTTAGTTCCCTTAGACTTGAACAAATATCCCGAATTGAGTCCAAATAAAGACATCGGTCTCCTGTGATCTGGAAATCATTTTTTCCTACTAATTCTACATTGACTAATTTTTAGCCTCTGTGTCATTCTGCTCTCTCAAATTGAGGTTTGCCTACCCTGAAGAACCCTTACGTTTATAACACTTTCATTTTGCATATATAATTTTGGTATAAGTGCAATTATCTAATTTAAAGGAGAATGTTTTTAAAATAACATGACCTAGATTTCATAAATTTACAATTTAATTGTCTCACCAGCTTGGTACATATTTGTGGGTTTTACTCTTTCTCTGTATCCGTTCCATTCCTTCCACCAGATTTTATCAGGAGCCTACTACTTCCCTGGCATTGAGAAATACTTAGCCCTTGACCTACAGTGGAGCTTCTATCTATACCTACTATTATGAATTGAATTATGTGTCCCCCGATACTCCCATGTTGAGGCTTAACCACCACGTGACTGTATTTAGAGATAAGGCCTCCTAGGAGGTGATTACAATTAAATGAGGCCATAAGGGTAGAGCCCTAATCCAATAGCACCAGTGTCCTTAAAAGAAAAGGACACCAGAGCTCCCTCTTGCCCCTCTCCCTCTCTGAGAAAGCACAGAAAAGAGGCCATGTGAAGACACTGGGAAAAGGAGGCCATTGCAAACCAGGAAGAGAGGCCCCATAAGAAATCAACTTTGATCTCAGACTTCCAGCCTTCAGAACTGTGAGAAAATAAATTTCTGTCATTTAAGCCACCCACCCAGTCAGTGCTATTCTCTTTTGTCAGCCTGAACAGACTAACATACCTATCAACACACACATAGTATTTATTATGGAAATTCTTGGAGAGATAACCTTACAAGGTGCTATAAAAAATGAGATAAAGGAAGGAAAATGTAGGGGAAATAATGCACACCCTAAAAAAGAGCACATTTTCATAAGTATAACAAATAATGCATCAAACTTAGCAAACTGATTATATTTCACTGGCATTCCAAGTATACATCTTAAAGAGAGCTCAATATTAGATAACACTCCTTGTGTTGCTTAGATATTATATTTGCCTCATTTGGAGGAGGATTATGGAATTTAAATAAAGTCAGAATTAGCAATACCAGGGAGATGGGCATTATTCAAAGTTGAAAATATACTTAAATGATTTCTCTGATATAAACTGAAAAGATACTCCATGTCAAACCTTCTTTTTCTCTCCACATTCAACTAGAATCACTGAAACTTTCTACCTACAAGCTTATCCACCCAGTTGCTCCTTGGATACTGGCCTGGATTTACAGTATGCTTAATGTCTTAGACTACATTAACTCCATTTACCAAAGACCAAGATTCATCGTGTCTGAGATCATAGAACCTGGATATATTTCCCTATGAACATGTGTGCCAGGAATGCGAAAGCAAGCAAGCAAGCAAGCAAGCAAGCAGGAAGGGAGGGAGTGGGGAGGGAGGGAGGAGGAGAAGGGAGTGAGGAGGGGAAGGAGGGGAGAGAAGGAAGGAAGGAATAAACAAACGAAGGAAGGAATGAAGGAAAGAAGGAAGGAAAGAAGGTTTCTCTTCAGGCATAGGACCTGAATAGACATTTTTCCAAAGACTTACAGATGGCCAATAGATACATGAAAAGATGCTCAAAATCACGAATGATCAGGGAAATACAATCAAAACCACAATGAAATATCACCTTACAACTGTCAGAATAGCTAAAACCCAAAAGACAAGAAATGTAAAGTGTTGCCTGTATGGCTCAGTCGGTTAAGCATCCAACTCTTGATTTCCACTCTGGTCATGAACTCAGGGTTGTGAGATCAAGCCCTGTGTCAGCCTCCATGCTGGGCGTGGAGTCTGCTTAAGATTCTCTCTCTCTCCCTCTCCCCTTTCCCTGCCCCCTTGGTGATGATGTGGAGAAAAAAGGAAATTGGTGCAGCCACTGTGGAAAACAGCATGGAGTTTCCTCAAAAACTTAAAAACAGAAATACCATATGACCCAATAATTTCACTACTGGGTATTTACACAAAGAAAACAAAAACATTAATTCAAAAAGATATATGCACTCCTGTGCTTATTGTAGCAGTTTACAAGAGCCAAGATATGAAAGCATTCTAAGGGTCCATCAATAGCGAAATGGATAAAGAATAATATATGTTACAAATAAATGGATATATAAAAAAATAAAAAATAAATGGATATATATATATATATATATATATGTAATATGCATATTCACAGCCATAAAAAAGGATGAGATCTTGGCATTTGCAAGAAAATTGATGGACCTAGTGGGTGTTATGTGAAATAAGTCGGACTGAAAAAGGCAAATACCATATGATATCACTCATATGTGGAATCTAAATAAAAGTGAATTAAAAAACAAACAAAAAGCAGATTCAGACCTATAAATAAGAGAACAAACTGATAGTTGCCAAGGAAGTAGGGGGATGGGCTAACTAGGCAAAGAGGAGCAGGGGATACAGGATTCCAGTTATGGAATGAATAAGTCACAGGAGTAAAAGCCACAGCATAAGGAATATAACCTATGATGTTGTAATAGAATTTTATGGTGACAGATAGTAACTACACTTGTGATCATAGCATAATGTAGAAACTTGTCAAATCACGATGTTGTACACCTAAAACTAATATAACATTGTCAGCCATACTCAAATAAAAAAAAAATAAGAAAAAAAATATGGATCTGCCTTCAAAGTCTAATGCAGCTTCCCTCCAACTACTCTTGCACCCTTCCTTCCTTCACACCAACAGTCTTGTTCATTTTAGCTGTACCTGGTTTAGAGTCACACCATAAGGAAATGGCTGTAACACTCTAGGGAGTCCAGGAGCCTGGGCTTGATACAGTTCACGTGTAAAGTAAGAAGGCCATGAATGTAGTAGTAATCGGTGGTATAGAATAAATTTCTTCTGGATGATGGGTTACCATAACCTAGTACACACCAGCATATACTATTTTGATAGAGAGTATCCTGTGCTTGTAATGAAATTTTAAAGCAATGGTACACAATATATCCAAAGGTTATTGATATTTCAGTACCCAAGGTCCAGAACACCCAATATGATCCTTAATTCATATGAAGATACCATAATTGTTACACCAAAAGATTCAAGGAAACCAATATTGAAACAGCCTTGTCAACTCATAAAAAGTGATCCATTTCTTGCTAAAGGCCAATAGATCCATTTCCTATTAGTCAAGAAAGTCTGTTCCTTTCTACTAAGTTTTGAGGTTAACTCCCTTTGGTTCAGTGCTGCACTCCACATGGAAATAGAAACCTTTGGCCAGTGGGTCTCTGTATTATCAGGAATCACTGACTGATCTTCCCACTCTAGTCAAATCAGGTGGTGGAAATTTCCAGTGGTTTCACCCTTCACTTGTTAAATGTGTTTCACAGGCAAACAAAGTCTCCAGAAAAACCATTCAGTTGACCTGCTTTTCTAGTCAGAATAGTAACTATCATCTCCAATAATGACATCATTATTATCCTTCTCAGCAGATACAGATTAGTATCATCAAAAACCATGATTACATCCAAGATTCATAGAACTCTCACCTGGAAAGCCTTTCAGATGCCCAATAATCTTTCTCTTCCTCTCATGGCACCTTTTTCTGGAATTTAATACAATTATTATTCTTACTTCATATGAAGATACCAAAGATCAAAACAAAAAGTTTTGTTTAAAAGAGAAAACTTCTCGTTTTGATCTTTGTTTCTTCATATACAATGGTCTAATACAGTCTTTTCAGGCACTTATAAAAAAAAAATCTCCAGGATAAGTGATAAGACAGGCCTCAATAAATTCATGGAAAGTAAGTTCTGTGGCCACAATGGAATGAAATTAGAAGTGGTAACAAAGAGAAATTTGAGAATTTCACAAATATGTGGCAGTTAAACAATGTACTCTTAAAAATACAATGACTCAACAAAGAAATCATAAGAGGAATTAGAAAATAATGTGAGATGGGTTAAAATGGAAACACAAAATATCAAAACTTAGGGGATGCAGGTAAAGCAGCACTAAAAGAGAAATTTATAGTAGTGACCATTCATATTAAAGAAGAATTTTTGTAAGAGAAGGAGAGAGAGATGAGGAGTGGAAGAGGGAGAATGAGAATGAGAATCTTAAGCAGGCTCCATGCCCAGAGCAGAGCCTGAAATGGGGCTTGATCCCACAACCCTGAGATGAGTATGTGAGCTGAATCAAAGAGTTGGATGCTTAACTGACTGAGCCACCCAGGTACCCCTAAAGAAGAAAAATTCTTAAATCAATACCCCAACCTTCCACTGTACACAACTAGAAAAAAAGAGCAAACTCTTTGAAAACTAGCATGCTACCTTAACATGCAAAACCATGCATGCAAAAGCAATGCAATTATTAAGATTAGGTAAAAAATTAATGAACTAGAGACTAGAAAAACAATAGAAAAAATCAATAAGACCAAACATTGGTTTTTTGAAAGGATCAACAAAGTTTATAAACCTTTAGATAGAATGAAATGGGGGACATCACCGCTGATGATATGCAAACAAAAATCATAACAGATGGGGCGCCTGGGTGGCTCAGTCAGTTAAGCGTCTGCCTTCAGCTCAGGTCATGATCTCAAGGTCCTGGGATCGAGCCCCGCATCAGGCTCCCTGCTCAGCAGGGAGCCTGCTTCTCCCTCTCCCTCTGCCTACTTGTGATTCCACTCTCTCTGTCTGTGTCAAATAAATAAATAAAATCTTAAAAAAAAATCATAACAGAATAAGACAACTGTATGCCAACTCATTTACAGAAATACACATGCTATTGAAACTGCCTCAAGAAGAATTAGAAAATCTGAGCAGAACATAAAAAATCTGAACAGGCCTCAAATAAGTAAACAGATTGAGTTGGTAATTATTTTTTAAAAATCCCCACAAAAGACAGTGCAAGCCCAGATGGTTCCTTTGGTAAATTTTACCAAACCTTTGAACAAGAACTAATAACAGTATTTCCCCAAATCTTTCACAAATGTAAGAGGAGGTAACACTTCCAGCTCATTCTATACATCCAGTATGACTCATACCAAAACCAGACAAATGAACATGAAACAAAAGTACAGGCCAAGGTCTCTTATGAAAATGGACACAGAAATACTCAAATCTAGAAATCCAGAGCAACATATAAAAAGGATTACATACCAAATGGAATTCATCTGAAGAATGAAAGATTGTTTTAACATGTGAAAATCAATAATGTAATATGCAATACCAATAAAATAAAGGGGGAAATAGGTGAAGGGAAATCATTTGACAAAATATAACAGCTCTTTACGATTAAAACACAACTGGAAATAGAAGAAAAATTCCTCAACTTACCAAGGGACATTTATGAAAAACCTGCTAATACCACACTCAATGTGAAAGCCTAAATGCTTTCCCTCTGAATACAGCATTAAGGCAAAGATGGCCACTCTGCCTGCTTCTAACCAACATTGTATCGGAGGTCCTAGCCAGGACAGCCAGGTAAGACAAAGTAGTAAAGCCATCCAAATTGGACAGGAGGATGCAAATCTACCTCTATTTTCAGATGACGTGATCTTGCATATAGAAAATCCTAAGGAATCTCCTATAAAACCATTGCAACTAATAAATGAGTTCAGTCAGATTTCAGGATACACAACAGTTTGAACTGATCTCAGATGAAATGTACAAACCATCAAAATTACTGCTGGTGGGTTTTTTTGCAGAATTCCACAAGTCAATCCTAAAAATGATAGGGACATGCAAGATACCCCGAAGAGCCAAAACAATTTTGAAAAAGAACACAGTTGAAAACCATGAACTTGCTGACCTCAAACTTTATGATAACACTACAGTATTTAAGACAGTTTGGTGCTGGTAGGAGGATAAACATAGAGATTAAAAAGTAGAATTGAGAGTCTAGAAATAAGCCTTACATGTACTGCCAGTTGATTTTTGACAAGGAAACTCCACAGTTCAACGGGATAAGAATAGTCTTTTCAACCAATGACGCTGGGACATCTGGATATCCATATGCAAAAGAATCTTGATAGGCATACAAAAAATTATCTCACAACATACACAAAAACAAAGTCAAAATGGATATATACCTCAAAGTAAAGTACAAAACAATAAGGCTCTTAGAAGAAAACATAGGAATAACTCTGTGATCTTGGGTTAGACAATGAGCCTTATTAGATATGATACTAAAATTACCTGTAAAATAAAAAGGAGGAGAGAAAGATAAACTGTCAAAATTAAAATTTTTGTACTTGAACGGACACCATTAAGAAAGTCAAAGGGCAACTCATGGAATCAGAAAAAAAAATATTTCTCCAAAGTTGGTATACAAATAGCCAATAAATATGAAAAATAGTCCAACATCATTAGCGGTCAGGAAAATGCAAACCAAAACCCAGGGAAATAACATTTTACACCCACTAGGATAGCTATAAACAAAAGACAGATAACCAGTATGGGTGAGGATGCAGAGAAATTGCAAACTTCATACACAACCGGTGGGAATGTAAAATGGTTCAGCTTCTTTATAACACAACTTGGCAGTTCCTCAGAACATTCTTAATAAAGTTACCATATGACCCAGAAATACTCAAAAGAAATGAAAATACACATCATCACAAAACTGTGCACAAAAATGTTCATAGTAGCATCAATGATACCAAAAAGTAGAAACAGCCTAATTTCTATCAATGTAGCATATTCTTACAATGGAATATTATTTAGGGGCGCCTGGGTGGCTCAGTAGTTAAGCATCTGCCTTCAGCTCAGGTCATGATCCCAGGGTCCTGGGATTGAGTCCCACATCGGGCTCCCTGCTCGGAGGGAAGCCTGCTTCTCCCTCTCCCACTCCCCATGCTTCTGTTCCCTCTCTCGCTGTGTCTCTCTCTGTCAAATAAATAAATAAAATCTTTAAAAAATAACAAACAAAAAACCAATGGAATATTATTTAGCATTACAAAAAATGGGGTACTTCTACATCTGAACCTTAATATTATTATGCTAACAGAGAGAAGCCAATTACAAAAGACACTGCACTATATGATTAAATTTACATGAAATGTCCAGAATAGGTAAATCTATAAAGACAGAGAGTAGATTAGTGATTGCCAGTAGACTAGGCATTGAGAAACTCAGGAAATAATGGGTAAAGGCAGCTAATTGGCATGAGGATCTTTGGGGTTGATGACATAATTTAAAATTGTTGTAATGGTTGCAGAACTCTGTATATATATGAAAAACCACTAAATTGTACAGTTTAAATGGGTCAATGTTATATATGTAAATTATATCTCTCAATAGAAGTGTTTTAAAAATAACACAGATTTAGGGGTGCCTGGGTGGCTCAGTGGGTTAAGAGTCTGCCTGCGGCTCAGGTCATGATTCCAGGGTCCTGGGATCGAGTCCTGCATCGGGCTCCTTGCTCGATGGGGAGCCTGCTTCTCCCTCTCGCCCTGCTCCTCCCCAACCTGCTTGCTCATACTCTCTCTCTCTCCCTCTCTCTCAAATAAATAAAAAAAATCTTAAAAAAAAAAAAACACAGATGTAAATTCAGTTTATCTAGGGTGCTGGGTGACTCAGTCAGTTAAGTGTTTGCCTCTGGCTCAGGTCATGATCCCAGGGTTCTGGGATTGAGTCCTGCATTGGGCTCCCTGCTCAGCATGGAGTCTGTTTCTTCCCCTCCCTCTGCACCTCCCTGCCGCTCATGTGCTCTCTCTCTCTTTCTCTCTTAAATAAATAAATAAATAATTTGGTTTCTCTACTAACAAATGATATTTATCATTTTTATTGACTCAATGAAATGTGTGGTTATAACACAAATAAGAAAGCATTAATAGAATTACCAAGAGTAATGAAAAGAAGTGAGTCATTTTGATTTCAAGCTATTAAAGATAATTATTTATGTCATCTTAAGATGAGGACTTTCTAGGTTTTTATGGTGAAGACTGAAACTTTCATGATATAGTTTTACATGTTGGTTTTTTAATGTATTGCTATGATAGTAATTGATAGTAATTGTGCATACCTGGTATGCACAAGTGGTATTAATTCAGTTCTTTTGGAGCCTAGTGTCCAAACAGAAAAGATTTATTTATTTTTTTATTTTTTTTAAGATTTTATTTATTTATTTGAGAGAGAGAATGAGAGACAGAGAGCATGAGAGTGGGGGGGGTCAGAGGGAGAAGCAGGCTCCCAGGGAGCCGGATGCGGGACTCGATCCAGGGACTCCAGGATCATGACCTGAGCCGAAAGCAGTCGCTTAACCAACTGAGCCACCCAGGTGCCCGAGGTACAGAAAAGATTTAATATAGCTAGTTTAATTGTTCTTTGACAGGCTTACTTACAAGTTTGGTCCTTGGCTGGTTGCTAGGGACTTGAACTTCTGAGGGTTCTAATCATTCCCAGAACAGATAAGAAAGACTCAGTATGGCTAAACTGTCTATATAAACACTGTGGATGATACTGAACATTTGCTTTCCTTCTGGGAGTCTGGGATGTTGATACATCTATGGTACATGTGATCAACCCCCACTGAAAACCCTGGGAACTGAGCCTCATTGTGCTTCCTTGGTATAACATTTTACACCCTGTTACCCCTACTCCTTACTGCTCCTTGCAATTGGGGAAATTAAGAGTGTCCTGTGTGACTTTACTGGGAAATGACCTTTGGAAGCTTATGACTGATTTCTTCTGGACTTCACCCTATGTGCCTTTCCCCTTTGCTCATTTTCCTTTGTATTATCATTATTATTTTTTTACTGTATAAATCATAGCCATGAGTACAATAATATGTAGCGTACTGAGTCCTCTTATCAAATCATCAAAATTAGGGGTGGTCTTGTGAACCCTCACTACAGCTATATAACAATTTTGCAACTTTTGTACCTTGATTTGTACCAAGTTTAAATGATATTTTTGGGGTGCCCGGGTGGCTCAGTTGGTTAAGCAGCTGCCTTCGGCTCAGGTCATGATGCCAGGGTCCTATGATCAAGCCCCACCTGGGGCTCCCTACTCAGCGGGGAGCCTGCTTCTCCTTCTTCCCCTCTCCCTGCTTATTCTCTCTCTTGCTCTCTCTCTCTCAAATAAATAAATAAAATCTTTAAAAAAATGAATAAAAATAAATAAATGATATTTTTGTGTAGTCTAAATGTACCACATGAAGATACAGTAAAATATATTTTTACTGGGGTTAGTTCTTGAGTTACCAATATTGTACAATATGTACAATTTTTATATTTTTTCATACCACAAATATGGCCTAGGACTTATTTGCTAGTACATGTATTGCATTTGTCACTGGCCGTATACCAGCCATTTACTGATTTGATATTTATTTTTAGAGTTTATGTTTTTGCAGAGATAGTAGATTATGGCTGTATATTCAGAACTTATAATTACAGACTAGAGTCTGGTCTATGATGCATTATATTTACATGAAAAGTTTCCCTTAAGGTAAAAAAAAACTGAATTGTTCATTTTTTTCCCGAAAAAATATCCTTGAAAAATAGAGAAATACCATAGTACGCTTGTTTATCTTATGCACAAGATAATATGGCACAATATCCCTTCCTTTTTCCCTTTGTATTTATCTAGAAAAAGCTTCTAGCTGATTATTAAAACTCAGAAGTAAGGATAGGGCTGCCTGGGTGGCTCAGTCAGTTTAGCAGCTGCCTTGGCCCGAGGTCCTGATCCCAAGGTCCTGGGATTGAGTCCCGCATGGGGCCTGCTTCTCCTTCTGCCTGCCCCCCCTCCCTAATTGTGCGCGCGCTCTCTCTCTCTTTCTCTCTCTCTCTCTCTCATTCTGCCCCTTACTCTCTCTCTCTCTCTCTGACAAATAAATAAAAATCTTAATATATAAAAAATAACAATAAAACTCAGAGGTAAGGAGATTCTAATGGTGTCTCTTCTGTGCTCTCTCATCTGAGGTCAGGATAAAACCAGTGTCACAGAATTTTTGTTTTGTTGTTGTTTCTTTTGAAAGTCACTCTGTATATCCAATCTTACCTCATTTTTAATTCCTCTAATAAGTATATTCTTTTTAAAAAAGATTTTATTTATTTATTTGACAGAGAGAGAGAGCAAGAACAGGAACACAAGCAGGGGGAGTGGGAGAAGGAGAAGCAGGCCTCCTGCTGAGCAGGGAGCCCAATGCAGCACTCCATCCCAGGACCCTGGGATCGTGACCTGAGCCAAAGGCAGATGCTTAACCAACTGAGCCACCCGGGCGCCCCTAATAAGTATATTCTTGACACACTAATGTTAGAACTTATTTTTGTTTTAAATAGAAATGATAATTTTGCTTATCAATTTAATATTTGACAGAGGTATCAAAACAGCTATTTTCTATCTATATGAGCAATATTGTGATATATAAGAAATACGTAAATACATACATACATACATATATATATATATATATATATATATATATATACACATTTGATCATTCCAGTGACCATATATATTTGTATACCCAAATATATATTTCACATATATATTTGGTTTTCCTCTACAGTTCCTGGCTCACAACTCCCAATTCCTTAGAATGTCTTAAGGGAAAAGAGTGTTAAAAAGTGTCCTTTTGTTTTTATTAATGAGGTGACCTTTGAAAAGCACCTAAGGGTGGGGGCTGGTTACCAGTGGAGCCAACCCTGGGATTAGAAGGTTGGAACTTGCAGTCCCACCCCCTGATCTCTGGTGAAGGCCAGAAACGCTGTAGGTTGAATCAATCACCAATGGCCAAAGACTGAAGCAGCTCTGCCTAAGTAATGAAGCCTCCACACAATGCAGAAGGACAGGGTTTGGCGAGCTTTCATGAGGAGCCTGTGGGGATCCAGGGGGTGGTAGGACAGCTGGAGTAGGCGTGGAAGCTTCTTACTCTTTTCCCATACTTTGCCTTAGGCATTTCTTCCATCTGGCCGTTCCTGAGTTATGTATCCTTTTATAGTAAACTGAGAGTCTAGTAAACAAAATATTTCTCTGTGTTCTGTGAGTCACTGTTGCAAATTAACTGAACCCCAGGAGGAGGTGGTGGGAACCTCATATTTGTAGTCAGTAGGTCAGAAGCTCAGGGAACAACCTGGGCTTATGACTGGCAAATGAAGGCAGGGGGCAGCAACTTGTAAGACAGAACCCTTGACCTGGGGAATCTGATGCTATCTTCAGGTATGTAATGTAAGAATTGAGTTGAATTCTCAGATACCCTGCTGTATCCAAGAATTGCTTGGTGTTGTGTGGGCAGCCCCTGACACACACATTGGAATTGGGCCCAAGAACCCAAAAGAATTTTTTTTTAAGATTTTATTTATTTACTTAGATAAAAAGAGAGCACATGCAAGCAGAAGGGAGGGGCGGAAGGAGATGGAGAGAAAGAATCTCCAATAGACTCCTGCTGAGCACAGAGCCTACCCAGGGCTCCATCCCATGGCTCTGAGATCATGACCTGAGCCGACGTCAAGAGTCAGAAGCTTAACCCACTGAGTTCCCAGGCATCCCAGGAACCCAAAAGAATATTATATAAGTTGCCATACCCATGTTAAAGATTACCATTATCTTTCATCCTCAGATAACTATGTTTATATAAAGTTCATTTTGTTTCAGTTTCTAACCAAGGGCTGTAAGAGTTAGGAATGCTTATAATAGCAAAGTACTGACAATCTATTTAATGGGCTTAAATTAGTAAAGGTTTATTTTTGTCACTTTAAAAGAAATCTAGAGATCGTGGTTGCTGTCAACAGTGTAGCTGCTGAGAGTGTCTTCAGGGCACAAAGACATTTTTTCCTGGCTACCTACTCTTCCATGTTGTGTTTTGATCTAATGCATGTGACCTCATGGTCAAATATGGACCCTGCAGCTCCAGGCATCATATTCAGGTTCCAGGAAGAAAGAAGAGGAGAAGAAATATCACCAATTATCATCTGTCTCTTTTTACTAGAAAAATATATTTTTTTTCTACGATGTCCCCAACAGAATTCCCCTGATATCTCATTGACTCTATCTGCGTTACTCTCCTATCAAGCTACCGAGGAGTTGGGTAAATCAAAGAACTGACAGGTGATTGACAGGACTGTCATTATTGATGGAGACACAACATGATACCATATTCATTATATGTGGCTTGGGCACACAGTCAACCTAGACAAATTGAGGGCTCTGTAAGCAAGAACTGTGGGGAATAAATATCAGGTGACAATCATATTTCCAATACATGATATCCAATTTACAATCAAATTAAATTTCAACCCACACTTTAACAGAGGCAAGGTGGATATTGCATAGCAAGTAACATGAACTGAATCAGTCTCCCTTCCTTACTCAGAGGAAAACCTTCCTTCATATGCCTGATGGTTCATCTGACCCAATTTTTAAACTTTCTGGGAAAATCTGTGAGGGAAATTAAGATTATAAACACAACTGTTTGACGCTCTCTATCATAATACAGGAGAGAAGAATGTTCAGAAAACAAATATCACATTTTTAAAAAACATGGATTCTTTCCTAGGACTCTTGGAATAAGAAGAAATCTCTTATTTTGAAACATAGTGAGAGTATAATATTAATATGCCTAATTAGCAATTGGTGATAGTTTTCAACAACATTATAAGTGCATGTTGTTTTCTTTTTAACATAATAATCCCTTTTGGATAATTCCTGGCATGGGATATTAAGTAAATCATTTAGTTAAAATAAAATTTGTGCCTTTTAAGATCCACATTTTAATATTCACCTAATGCAATACTTGTGTTTCACTTGGAGAAAAATGGGTGTCTTTGATTATTACAGATGACTTAAAAAGGCAGACCGGGGGGATGATAGAATTATTCCCATTGGGGTTTGGAAAATCTATTTGATTTTATTTTATAAACAGAAGTAGAACTTTGATCATTCTTCAAGGGCAAAAAATGTATCTTGGAGGCAATATTTCGTTTACATCTTTGATGCCTGCTAAAATCCTAAAATATTTAAGTTGAAAGACTTAATAGTCCACAGAGAAAAGAGGACTGTATTGCCACCATCCTTAATAAAATTTGGAATCTATACTTAAGTTACCTTGAGCAATCAGTGTACACAAAGCGTGATGATTTGCGATGCTCTTGACAACATCTGCACAGATTTGAGGGAACAATACTTATTTTATCTGTGCTATATTCTGTCTGTATCTTCTCCACCTCCCCTCAAAAATTTTATGCTGCCCCTCCACAACTGATCATATGGACTGAGACTCTGTCAGATGAATAGAACAACTTAATCATTTCCAGTTGATACATGACATTCTTAACCTTCTCTTTAAGACACAGTCAACATCAGCAATGGGACATTTAAAAGTATGTGTGTGTCCCCATCAATCTTTAATGCATAGTTCTTATATATACATCTCCCCTTGCCTGTGCTGGAGCTGATCATTTGTCTTATTTGTCTTGGGGATTTGCTTGATTTAGAAGTTGGAAATACACATCTGTAGTATTGAAAAGAGACTATTCATAAAACATGGAGATTTTGCCATACATTCCAGAGGAAAGTCAATGTGGCAAAGCGAAGTGCAAAATTATTTCTGTCTTGGTGTTATTTTTGAGTCATATGTCTCTGCCTTTTTATGAACAGAAGACATATTTGGAAGAATTATGTCTGAGTCATAAATCCCAATTTGCCTGGGACATGACTAATAGGTGTCTTTAACGTAGTAAGATGGTATTACTGTCTTCTCTTGCAAAAAAAATTTTAAACTCTCAATCACAAATAGGGGGCAGGTCAAGATTTAAATGACAAACATTAATGATTGTCTCATCAGGAAATAAGTTACCATTGCACCCTAGGCCACTTTGTGTAAACACACACACACACACAATTTCATTTTATTGTTATTTATTAAACAAAACTGTCCTGGGGCGCCTGAGTGGCTCAGTCCTTAAGCGTCTGCCTTTAGCTCAGGTTATGATCCCAGGGTCCTGGGATCTAGCCCAGCATCGGGCTCCTGCTTGGCAGGAAGCCTTCTTCTCCCTCCCCCACTCCCCTTGCTTGTGTTCCCTCTCTCGCTGTGTCTCTCTCTGTCAAATAAATAAATTAAATCTTTTAAAAAATAAAACAAACAGGGGCGCCTGGGTCTCTCAGTCGTTAAGCGTCTGCCTTAGGCTCGGGTCATGATCCCGGGGTCCTGGGATTGAGCCCCGCATCAGGCTCTCTGCCCAGCAGGAAGCCTGCTTCTCCCTCTCCCACTCCCCCTGCTTGTGTTCCCTCTCTCGCTGTGTTTCTCTCTGTCAAATAAATAAATAAAATCTTTAAAAAAAATTAAAAAAAAAATAAAACAAACAAAAAAAAAACCTGTCCTGCTTGATCTAAGTACATAGATGTTTTCAGAAGTAAAGGTAAGGAATAAACTTAGTAGTTGAGTTAAAAAACAAAGATGATTGGTTGATTCCTGTTTCAAACATGCAGAAATATAAATTCTATTTAATTGAATAATGGTGCAAAGTGGTTCCATTTCACCATAAATTTTCAATGACACAAGGTATTTGTTTAAAATTCTTCCCCTCTGTCAGCTGGTTTTCTGGAATAGGTTATAAATAATAGTACAATATAGAGGAGAAATCTGCAAATATTGGAAAAGGCATGAGATCATAGGGGAGGGTTTATGTTAATGAGTGAAACAGACAATAGCCTTATAACCACATTCTGTCGAATATAAAAGCTAAGCATTTAGTCACAGATTTGGGATTGTGATTGTGGGGTCCATCAGGACGTTGAAATACAATCATGTTGTAGAAAAATTTTTGGAATCAGAGTGTGAATTCATGGAATATTCTGAGTGGAGTATCTTTGACTAGAGACCACTAAAGGGAAAGAGATTAAAAAAAAAAAAAAAAAAGAAAGAAAGCTGTAGAGATTTTGCTGGCTGAATAAAAATCTACTAAAATGGAGCACAGAAGAAGAGAAAATTGTGAGACTTATTTTGAAATCCCATGCTTGAGGAACAGAATTTGGAGCTTTACTTTTAAATATACCTTTTTCTATCAAAGAAAGTTACCAGGTAGTGTTTAGTTTTGCTTTGTTTATTTGTTTTCCTATTTTTATTGTTTAGAGTCAATAAAAATATGTTTTCTAATGTGTGTTCTGCAATAGATACCTTGTGTGAGTTTCAAGCTCTGTGAAAGAAGATTGTGTCAATCTTGAAGTCACTGATAGAATATCTATTGAACAAAATTGAAGTGACAGATATAATCTCTGCGATTATACTATTAGAATCTGAAAAAGCACTGATTTTCTCCATTATCTTTAGAATTTTTTACTTCTCCTTTTACCCCCAAACACACACATGCATGCACACACACACACACACACACACACACCTCTTTTGGAAGCAACAATAGGTAGGCACTGGGATACTTCTTGAATAACAACCATTAATTCAAATATGTTACACATCTGGCAAGCCAGAAGGACATTTTTGTCAAGAAAAGCTTGCTAAAAACCAGGTCATTCCTTTAAATAATTGAAACACAAAGAATTCAGAAAATAATTTTAGGGAAATTAGTCAATCATAAGCCAAGTGCTTTCTTGTGAAATAAAGACATTTAGTAAAGATCAATTTTGACATAATCCAGCCAACTCTTCTTCACATGCTTCGATGTCAATTGCCCCTCATTTTCCATATAGTCCTCTGTCATTTCTGTCTTTTAAAATATCGTTATGATTGGGGCACCTGGGTGGCTCAGTCGTTAAGTGTCTGCCTTCGGCTCAGGTCATGATCCCAGGGTCCTGGGATTGAGCCCCACATCGGGCTCCCTGCTCTGCTGGGAGCCTGCTTCTCCCTCTCCCACTCCCTCTGCTTGTGTTCCCTCCCTCTCTGTGTCTCTCTCTGTCAAATAAATAAAAAAAAAAAATCTTTAAAAAAATTTAAAAAAATTAAAAATAAATAAAATATTGTTATGATCTTGTTTCTTTCATTTGCCAGTTCAGACATGAAGCCATGTCATACAAAACCAAAACCTCAACCATAGGGGAAAAAATGGTAAAATTGCACTTATTTTGCATTTCTTAGCTTTATTTCTCATGACCTATGCAACTACAGTAACTTTTACCAGCCATGTCACATCTTAATCTTACATTATCAATATGGGCATCACTTTTCCTCACCTTCGCCAGGAAAATAGTTTTAAATGCATTGCCACTGTTTCCAACTGAATATATACAAACAAGGAGTAAACAAGATGTGACTCTAAATTATACTGAATTGATTTTAACCTGAAACTTCTCTTTGGGGATTCAGTAGTAATCAGTCTTTATCTTTCCTTGGTAGAGTTGATTTTTGAAATTGGACAAATTCATTCTAGCCAATTTTGGATAATGAGATGTGTCATTAAGCTGGGTAATAGTGTTTTCGGCCCCAAATGTAACTTTACTATAAAGTAGTGAAATGGATTTTCTTGAGTGGTTCACGAATTGATTCTATTTTCAATTCCAAATTAGGAGTCCCGAATTTGTTCTGAGCTATGGCTATTGTGAAAACAGACATACGTATATATGGATCCTATTCAAATGACTAGTGTCAAGAACACCAAAGATTTCTAAGTTCTAGTTGCCTTTGATATTTTTTATTTCATATTCTTGCCTTGCATAGTAATACAAATCATTTAATTGAGGGGTGATTAATTAATCATTCAATGCAAAACATAATTCATTATTCCTGCATCTATTTTTCTAAATAAAGTTTTATTGGAAACAGTCATTTCCTTTCATTCATATATAGTGTATGGTGCTTTTATTCTTCAATAGCAGAGCTGAGTAGTTGAGACAGAGGCAGTCCAGGACAAAACCTAAAATATTTACTATCTAAACTTTTAAAGAAAAAGTTTGCTGATCCTTGCTTTAAAAAATACTAGATAGGTTATAATATCTTTTAGAATGATACATAAATGAACTATTATTTTGTTATACAATTATGCTTTCCTCACAATAGACTAAGATTCATGGGCCCCACTGGTGAGCTGCATGGCTCTTATGGAAAATCTAGGGAAGGCTTCTCCATTGCATGCACTTAGTCACTAAGGTTTAAAAGAAAAAAAAAAAAAAAGTACATGTCCTAGATCGGGGAGAAAAAAGTCTCAAGGTTCTTTCACTCATGTCTATGTATTGTAAATGAATTGGTGATCTGATTAAAAGAAAATACATTCACTATTTTTTATCATTGAAGCCATGGACTATTTTGGAGGATTGATCAGCACCACAGCACAAATTTACCTTCACCTCAAATTCATTAGAATCTTTCATATTTTACCATATTGCCAATATGATAAAAAGAATTTGGAGGAGAGAGGCAGTTTAAATATATATGTATCTAAATATATATTTAAAACCTTAAAATGAAAAAGTAAGAATTATAAAAGTCATACTACTCATTGTTTTTTTGTTTTTTTAATTGGCTTATTCCAAGGAGCATTAAAGAAAGTTTTTATAAAAGCATATAGTAATATATAAATCAAGTTAATGTGGAGATAATAGTAGAAGAATAAGAAAAGGCTTATGGTGAAATTAACCCACAGAAATGTATTATTTAAAGTGCCAGCACAGTTGTAAGAACTAAACGATGAATTTGGATACTGAGCTTCATAGCCACAAAAAGAAGGAGTGATTGTTTATATGATTTACATAGTCTTCACTGCGGCGGGCCTGACCATATCACTTTAGCAATTAGAAAAAATGTTTTTGAATTAGAATTTGATATTGTGCCCATGACGACTGGCCAAACAATCTGTGGGGCACAATGCAAAATGAAAATTCAGGGTCAAAATTATTGGTCAAAATTATTAATCTCAAGACAGTGACAGCAGAACACTATACCAATGAAGACCATTCTAAGTACAAGGCTCTGCATGATTCGACAAGTTGCACATCCATGAAGCAGACCCTGAAGCTTACAACTTACTTTGAGGGAAGTCATCAGAACTCGTCACATTCATCCTAAAACATATCATCATCATTATTATCATCATCATGGCAGATAGCTATTGAATGCTTATTTTGTGTAGTTACTACCATACTCAACTCAAATTAAATGATCATTTTATTCTCCCCCTAAGCCAATAAGGTAGGTGATATTATTAGTTCAATGTTATAAGGAAAGAAATCATTGCAGAACTTGCCCATTAGATCGTATAGCATTTTTTTAAATAAATGAAAACCCTCAGAAGAAATTTCTCTCAGAAATGATTTCGATAAAAGATGTTCTGGAGGGGCACCCGGGTGGCTCAGTCGGTTAAGTGTCTGCCTTCAGCTCAGGTCATGATCCCAGGGTCCTGTGATCAAGCCCCACATCGGGCTCCCTGCTCATTGGAGAGAGCCTGCTTCTCCCTCTCCCTCTGCCTGCCACTCTGCCTATTTGTGCTCTCTCTCTGTCAAATAGATAAATAAAACCTAAAAAAAAAAAAAAAAAAAAAAAAAAAGATGTTTTGGAGAGTTAAACATATCCTAGAGCTAGGACTCAAACATGTCCCAGATAAAAAATTCTATGATCTTATCAACATTACTGATTACCTACAACGTGCTGATATATTTCTTAGGAACTACACTGTAGATACTGTGTTCTCAGTACTACATTTGGTATTGGCTAAATGGTGATGACAGAGCTCCTTGGAGCTTAGGGTCTAAAGGAGGCTGGGTAAGTAGAATAGAAACAAATAAGCAAACAAATAACTAAGTTACAATTATGGTAACTGCTTTGAAGAAAATGAATAGAATGTTGTGATTGTGGTTAATCTGAGGCATTTTAGATAGAGTGGTCAGGAAATGCATCTCTGAAGGACTACTTATTTAAACCGAGATCCAAAGGATGCTAAGCTAGCAATCTTAAATTCTAGGACAAGGGTTTTACAGTCAGTAGAAGAGCTTGTGCAAATGTCCTGAAGTGCTCCAGAAACTGCAAGAGTCACAATGTGGCTGGACTATAGTGAGCAACCAAGTGGGGCAGAATGAGGTTAGAATTGTGTGTGTGGGGAATCATGTAAGACCATATACGTCTTGACAGAATGCAAAAAAATGTCACAGAAAATGCGAAAGAAAATCACAGAAATGTTTTATTTAGTAGACTGACACAATGAGATATGTATTTACTACATATGATTCAAGCTACTATATATTGATGAGTTGAGAGTAGAGAAAAGAGTACTGGAATGAGGTAGGTATATTAGCACAACAGGCAAGAGAGGACATTGACACAGGGGACTAGAAGAGAGAAGAAGAAAAATGATCTGATTTGAGTAAAGTTTAGGATGTAAATCAAGGATTTTGTCATCAATCAACTCAGGAGGATAGAAGAGATGGAAGGTAGCAAATGTTTCCCTCCAAGAAGAGGAGACCAGAAAGATCATGTGTTTGAAATGGGGACATGAAGAGATTGACTCAGGGATCAAATATTTTTTTTGAAACATGTTCATTTGGATATTAATATGGTACTTCCAAGCACAGATACTAAGAAAGCAGTTGGATATATATGTTTCACGCTGACAGAAAGATTTACCCCAGAAATACAAATTGAATGGGTGAATGGGCTCTCTGGGGAATGGAATCTAGATAGAAAAGAATCCAGCCCTTGATGAAGCCCTGAAAATCTTCACTTTTCAGAGTCTGATACAGTGGGATACTATTCCAGCAAACTAGATATACTAGATATGCTGGGATATACCAGCAAAATAGGTGAAGAACAATAACCAATAAAGTAGGAGGGAGTTTTAGTAGAGGATGGAGTCATAGAATACAGCCTGAAACATGACACTTAACTGCGGCGAATTTTTTTCAAGAAAAAAAAATAAGTCTGTATTCTCAGCAGCCTGGTTGTTTGTTGCCAAATCTCGTGCTCCGTTGTTATGGTGACTCAGCTGCCCTCTGATCTACACTTCTCACCCTCTTAATAGGCTTCACTTATCTCATGATTTATCATTTTACTTATGACTTACTTAGGGATTACTTCCTTCCTTAAGAACTTGGCTGATTGCCATATTTTGTGTGTTTTCTATCCCTGTAACGATACCTAACGCTGAATTTCTCTGTATATATCTCAGTTCAAATTATGAGACATGTAATGTGATACTTTCAGTTTACGTTATTGAGTATAGAGAAATCACACCTTTTCAAATTTCTCGTACCAAGCCACCTTATTTGAAGAAAGAATGGTGGGATTCTAAGGTGAAAAGCTTTTTGATGCAAAAGGAAATACTTAGAAAACAAACAAACAACAACAACAACAAAACTCTTCTGAAAATGCTTCAGAAAATGTAACATGAACTATAACTTTGGTTGTGTAAAATTTGGATATAGGAAGATAATGGGAGTCGTGAGGGAGGATATTTTGAACAGGGTAATTAATGTGAATTGGGGAACAAAACAAGAAATTTTGAGGGGTTTGTATTGATGACCTTTTTGAGGAGAGCCTCGAGTAAGAGGAAATTGAGTTTCATTTTGCCACTGAGTACATTATTACTGGTACATTAGTTATAGATTGTGTCATATGACGATTTGGAGGAGTCAATAATTGGTCCTTTTGGTTTCTACTGGTGTAGTAAAAGGTTGTCCTCATTGGATTCAGTTCTAAGTATGAGTGCCCTCTGGTGTTCATTTTCATTATATTTCATAAAAATTGCACATTTTAAAATTGGGCCTTGATATACTCGATGCGTTAATGGATCTTAGCAGAGAGTGTGTAAAACCAGTATTTACATGGTAAATGCATATTGAGTTTGATTTAAATTAAAACTGGGTTGTGTTTTAACAGAACAATAGCTTCCATTTTTTTACTGAGTAAAAATGACAACAAAAATTTTAACATTACTTAGGAAATAGTCCAACTGGCCATTGGTCAGTTTTATGTATTTTTTTCATCCTATTTGATCTCTATAGGGAATAGAATGGCAACATATCCACTCTTTCATGCACATACATTAATGTGGCAAATGCAGAAATCACCACTGTCTTTATTAAATCTTAAAATTTAGAAGTGTCATGCTTTGGTGCTGACTTAGTTCCAAGTGTTTAGGAGAATTATCAAGTGGTAGATTCATTTGATATTTTTGGTCAAAAATATAATCAATAGTGAACTGGATTAGTCTAGTAGGGTAACTTAATCAAACAAATATTTGTAGATAATATTAACTCACTAGGTATTCATTATAGAAGCCCTAGATTCCTAGCTTTGGAGAGTTCACCCAACCCAGGTTCTCTGACTGCATATTTGCAAAAGCTAACGTAGTACTCCAGACAAACAGGAGATACAAAGAAACTATACTGATATGGCACCAACTCGATGCTAGTATCTTCCTACTTTATTTTGTCCTTACAAAAATCCTATGGAAAAAAAACTAAGTATCCTTATTACATAGATGGAGAAATTAAGGCACAGAGTAATTAAATAGCTTGTCTTTTTATATTACTAGTAGGTAAAAGTGCAGGGATTCAGTTTCCTCTCCGTTGACTACCACACTGAAATTACAAAACAAAACAGCAATGATCTAGAACCAGGTCACAGTGCAAAAGAAGGTCTTTGCTTTTATAGAAGACAATCGTACATAATAACTAAAATGTGCAATATTAATGTTTTAGATAAAGGATTGACTTGAAATAATCATTTTGAGAAAAACTAGAGCGCCTAAACAAGAGAGGAGTAGAATAAAGAAAAGTTACCCATAAGTAAATTTAAATGATTTTGAGATAGAATTCACAATGGTTCATCAAAGAGGACTTACATCTGCTTGTATTTCCATCACCTTTCTCTCTCTTGCATACAGGATTAAATATATTTGTCCTTAGTGGTGGCTGGGAAACCACAGGTGAAATTATTCATTGCTTGGATCATAGTACAGTTTAGAGTCATGGACACCGGGAGTATTTGAAAAATGTCCTTTTAGAAACTTGAGTCTAGTCAGCTGAAGCAGGATGATTCTGTCCCAGCCTCACACTGAAATAGAAAAGGCAGTAGTTTTCAGGATGCATGAGATTAGCTCAGCGTGCGGAGGTGCTCAGTTTCAGGATTCTATCTTTAAAGTACCTTCATAGATATTAGGATTCCTCCAGAGCAAAGTATCTGTGGATTTTAAAGGACGTTTAGCAGCTGTAGGAAGCATTTTAGATGGACAGATGTTAGAGCTGCTTTAAATTGTATCATTTTGTGTCTTTATAAATATACACTTTCGATGCTCTCTTAATGAAATGCAGCTTGACATACATACATTGCAAGACATTTTCTTGCAATGTCTCAATGTAAAGAACAAGGTGCATTAGTATTATCTTTAAAAACTTTCTCCTGATTTAGGAGCCCAATGTAAGATACATTCAGGGATATTTTAGAAACTGTGCATTAGGTTCACATAAACTATGGTTCACATAAAAATTCTAGGGATCTCATTTCCTTAAACTGTTTCAAAAGTATCTTTATTTTAAAAAAGAGATTATCAATGTATTTCCTGAAGCCTGGTGAAGAAAAAAAAAAATTCAAAAACATGAGAAAACTGAGAATAAATAAATTGGCAGGTAGTGATTCTGAGTATAAAGACAATATTTAATAGAGAAAGAAATATGGACAATGATTATTTATTTTATTAATTCCTTTGACTATCTTGATTTTTTTTTTTTTTTATCAGCGGCTGGCATTACTCACTTCATAAGGGAGCACAGCTGTATTGTTCCTTCTGTAAATTGTAGTATATTTTGGGACTTATTTTAGATCATGAGGTTTTTAACACTATAACTAAGGAACACAGAGCTTGAGCCTCCCTCTCACTCAGAGGAACACATGTTCTGTGGGTGGAATGGAGAGTTGCCTCTGATTCCAGTTTTTCTAACAGAGAAATGAGAAACAGCATACTTCTCCGAAGAATCTGTGTCCTGTCAGCCTGTCTCCCAGTATGTTTCTCTCCCAACATCAAGAAAGTCAAGATCCAGAATCTACAAATTAATCTTTCTACACCAAATGTCCCCTAGGGTACATGCTGCTCTTATTTCCTCCTTTCTGATTTTCTACATCTCTGTTAAGTAACCCCTGAGATAGGAGAGGAGAGGCAATGTCTTGCCACTCAAAGACCAGCAAGACAGGCATCTCCTGCAAGTGTTTTAGGAATTCAGAATCTAGGTTCAACCCATACCACAAGAATCAGATCTGCCTTTTAATGTGATCATCCCCACGTGATTCATATTCAAATTAAAATTTGAGAAACACTGGTAATATACCCATGGAACAAATAAATTTAAATGTGAACTCTAATGCCAGAAGCCCACTGGAAGAATTCCTACCTGCCCCTTTGTACCTGATCTTTTTTTTTTTTTTTAAAGATTTTATTTATTTATTTGTCAGAGAGAGAAAAAGAAGGAGGGAGCACAAGCAGGGGGAGTGGCCGGCAGAGAGAGAAGCAGGCTCCTCGCCAAGCAAGGAGCCCAATGTGGGACTGGATCCCAGGACCCTGGGATCATGACCTGAGCAGAAGGCAGACACTTAACCAACTGAACCACCCAGGCATCCCTGCACTCTGATCTTTTGCCCAACCTGTAATCTACCCTCTACCCTCTCGCTCAAAGTTAGCTCTAGTCCAGGCTTCAAACCATCTCTAGATACATTATTCCTTTTGAAAGATGAATCCCTTGAGCTGGATCCACCTGTTGGATCCTAAAATTTGACTTAATTAGTTCTTATTAATTTTCCCTCTTTTAATTCTCTCTTGCTGGGCTCATCTTTGATCCCTGCCTCTCACTTCTGGATTTTTCTTGCATGTGATTACCTCTTTTCCCCAGTGATTATAATTTGTGTTTTAATTCCTTTTCCCAGCAACGATCCTATATAGGAATGATTCACTTCAGGGACTAAACTGTAAAATGTGTGTCGTGCCAATGTTCAGCAATTTATCAGCCGTCTAAAGCTGACTCCAATCCAGAGTTTGACACCTGAAGGCAACTGCTTCCACCAATAAAGCCAGAGGGATAAAGGATATTCTGTTCTGATGTGCTAAATCCACTTTTGTAACAGCTTAACAATCTTGGGACAGTAACAGAAAAAAAAGAAGAATACACAGTGTTTGTACTGAACTAGAACTTGAACTAGTATACAAGTATTTAGACACCAAACAAGATATGAAGTGTTAATTTATAGACTCACCAAAAACATTCACATAATTTGACCATGCTCTAGGCTGACATTAAATCTTAAAAAAAAAAAAAAAAAAAAAAATGCAAGCATTCTCCTATGATTTCTATAGACTGATCAATGTAATGAAATAAGATACCAAAATATGTTATATTTTTAAAAAATCTGGGTATCAGGGCAAATCTAAGAAATGTGTATCTTAGGGGCACCTGGGTGGCTCTGTCGTTAAGCATCTGCCTTAGGCTCAGGTCATGATTCCAGGGTCCTGGGATTGAGCCCTGCATCGGGCTCCCTGCTCCCCAGGAAGCCTACTTCTCCCTCTCCTACTCCCCTTGCTGTGTTCCCTCTCTCGCTGTGTCTCTCTCTGTCAAATAAATAAATAAAATCTTTTTTTAAAAAAATGTGTATCTTAAAAAGGAAATCAAAGTAAAATATATCTTGGGTAAAAATATGATGAGTTTTTAACAGTCACAATCTAAAAGTAAAAATTTTAAGTGGTGCTCTGGAAAGCAAATCTCCAAATAAATGAATTAAAAAGCAAAGATGAGCTATACTATTAATTTAAACTCTCAGTTAAATTGGAAAAGATCAACAATAAATTTGAAAACAGAAGCAGGAAAAAAATGAATGGAAGGATAAAACAGAAATCAATGCAATAAACAAGCAAGGAAAGAACACTGAAGTTGTTAATTAGTACAATCAATTGTAGTTCTTTGAAATATTAATGAATGATAACATATTAAAGAATGATCATGGAAAAAAGTGAGAAGGGGCAAAAATAAACATATGAATAACATTAGCAATTATAATAGTGGAGAGAATAGAGTGGGTCATAGTAATTATGCTTAGGGGTTTAAAAATAAAATTTGATTTATAATTTGATTTCAATATATATCAAACTAAACAAACTAAACAAGGAGAATAATGCCTAAAAATTGCAAGATTGAATAGGAGGAAATGTACCAGCTTCCAAAAAAGAAACAATCACCAGAATTATAAGAACATTCTTTATAAGGTTGAAGGATAATTCTAATCTCATAATGTATTACGGCAGACTGGGTAGCTTAAACAACAACAACTTACTTTCTCACAGTTCTGAAGGCTGAAAAGTCTGAGATCTGGGTGTAGGATAGTCAGTTTCTGGTGAGAGCTCTCTTCCCACCTTGCAGATGGATACCTTCTTACTGTATCTTCACATGGCATTTCATAGGTACAGGCATGTGGAGAGAGGGCAAGAGAGTTCTCCGGTGTCTCCTCTTATGAAACCACGCTTATGATCTCACATAACATTCATTACCTCCTTAAAGGTCCCGTCTCCAATTACAGTCACATTGGGTGTTATGGGTTCAACTTGTGAACTTAGGGGGACACAATCCAGCCCATGGCATTCATTCCTGCCCCCCAAATTCATATCCTCAAGTGCAAAAATTGATTCATTCCTCCCAGCAGCCCCAAATGTCTAAACTCATTCCAGCATCAACTCTACAGTCTGGAGTCAATATCCATCTAAATACGTTCTAAATCAGACATGGGTAATAGTTGAGGTGTGATACCTTCTGAGGTAAAATTCCTCTCCATTTGTGAACCCCTGAAACCAGACTAGTTATGTATTTACAAAATACAACGATGAACAGGCATAGGATAGATATTTTCCTTCTAATAAGGAGAAACTAAAAGGAAGAAAGGGTAATGGATCCTAAACAAGTCCAAAACCTAGCAAGGGAAATTCTATTACATCTTAGGGCTAGAGAATAATCCTGTTTGGCTCAGTGTTCTTCCTTCCAGGTCCAATATGGTGGCTCTCGGTTGCGCTATGCAGGGTGTCTTTGCCTATGAGGCTTGCTGCAAGGGCCACCAGGCTCGCCAAAATCTAAGCCTAGCCATCCCCTGTCCTGGCTCTGTGGTGGAAGTGACGGCCTTGATGGTCTCTGAATCACCTTTGGGGTCACCTTCCCCTTTCTTGAAGGATGGAGCATGCTTGCAACCAAATAGCTCTACCATTTCATCCTGTTCCCTTTGGTCCAAACTGGCAGAGTCTATTGCTGAGGCCCAGAGTGGCACCGTTTCTGCTGGTACAATCCCATCTCTATTTCTGGCTTCTGGGAAGTAGCTGATTAGATTCATATTTCACACTCACACTAACCTCCTTACCAAATGGTTGTCTAGTCACACCCCTAGTGCTGTCTTCAGTACAAGTTTTCTCAGTTTTTTGCAATATGACTAGGCTGAGAATTTTCTAGATCTTCAAGTTCTGATTACTTTCCGCTTAACAATTCCTTTTCAATTTGTCTTTCTCCTCTCATATTTTGCTAATAGCAGTCAGGAAGACCCAGTTTACACACTTACGAACAATGAAATGGTATAGTCAGCTAAATATACCATTTCATTGTTCCTAAGTTCTATCTTCCACAAAACATTACAACATAAATAAGCCAAGTTTTATGCCACCTTAAAACAGGGACCACCTTTTCTCCATTTTCCAATATCCTGTCCTTATTTCTATCTGAGATTTCACCATAATGGCTTATAACCTCCTTATTTCTACCAATATTACATTCATAATTATTTATGAATTCTTTAAGAAATTGGAGGCTTTCTCAACACCACAATGTCATCCCCACCTCGGCCCTTTATTTTCTGAGCTCTCATTAGAACATAGACCTTAACATCTGTATTCTACCTGCAATCCCTTTGCACCAATCCAGGTTTTGACTGGAGGGCACCTCAAAACTCTTCCAGCCTCTACCTCTTATTCGCCTGCATAATCACTTCCACATTTTTAGGTATTTGTTATAGCACCTCCATGTCCCCAAATCTGTATTAGTCAGCTCAGGCTGCCATAATACAATTCCAAAGATGTGTGGCTTAAACAATAAAAATTTATTTTCTCACTGTTCTGGAAGCTGACATTCTGAGATCAGGGTTCCAGCTGGTTTCCAGTAAGAGCCCTTTTCCTGGTTTACAGACGGCCACCTTCTTATTCTGTTCTCACATGGCCTTTTCTTAGTGTGTGTACAGAGGAACACACATATGCAGACACAGAGCTCTCTGCTTTCTTCTATAAGGAGATGAATTCTGTTGGACCAGGGTCCCACCCTAATAACCTCACTTAACTTTAATTACTTCCTTTTAAGTCCTGTCTTCAAATATAATCATATTGGGGGTTAGAGCTTCAACATACGAATACTGAGGAGACACAATCCAGTCTATGTTATTATCTTACACAAAGTTTTTTAAAGTATAGAAGAAAAGAGATGTTACCCACTTCATTTTATAAGTAGAGAATATCTATGATAACAAAACTGAAGAAGATGACTGGAGGTATATATGTTTTAATTTTTCTAAATTTTTAAAAGATTTTATTTATTTACTTATTTGAGAGAGAGAGAGAGAATGAAGAGAATGAGCTGGAGAATGAGGGGCAGGGGGAGAGGGAAAAGCAGAACCCCTGCTGAGCGCACAGCCAGACACACGGGGAGCTTGATCCCAGGATCATAAGATCATGACCTGAGCGTAAGTCAGAAGCTTAACCAACTGAGCCACCCAGGCTCCTTGAGGTATATATGTTTTTAAAGGATGGCAGAATGTTGATAATTTTGATATTAGGTAATGGGCATATAGTGGTTCTTTAGTTTATTGTGTATATGTTTCATATTTTCTGCAATAAAACTATTGAATATGCAGAAAATAAAACTGGAGTTGAGTAACAAAGGAAATAAATATAGATCATTATCTTTGTTGTTAATTAGATTCTCCAGGAAATGACTCTGAAATGGTATTTGGTAAGGAGGAGGTTTATTAGTGAATGATCTTGAGATCGATATCTATGGGAGGGGAGGATTTTACAGAGAGAGAATTAGTACATATGTACTACAAACTCAGGTGAATTGATGGGGAGCTCTGGAGCTAAATATTCTACCTCAGCTATCTTGCATTGGACTGAAATGTCCTGGTCTTCGGACACATGCCTCTAAGAGTCATTGCATTTGGGCTGTCCAGGAAAGGCATGACCTTGGGTGAAGTGGATTTGATGTTGAGGAAATCCCTGAAGGGTTTGACAGCCAAAGGCTGCCCACTGGTATCACTCCCAGCATCTAGGCAACAAGTTTTTCCTTGAAGGAGGATTGGATGATCCATCTTCATTCCCATCACAGTCCACCCCTGTGATTCTCGAATCCACTTATCTACATACTTTTGAGGAGCAGCTCCTACAAGACTCCAATGGGCTTCCCTTTCCAGGGTAAAGGTAGTAGATGGAAGACATTCCCAATGCTACAGCTGATCTTGGCACTGCAGCTCCACTATTTAACCTAGATGGCTTTCATCCTCAGATAACATCTCTTTTGGTTTCTGTGTCCTACCTTCTAGACTCACCCAGAACTTCAGTTCCAAAGTATTGAACCTCATGTCATGACCATGTCTTTCTAAGGGTAAAGTAGCTGCACAAGTCCATTTAGCATCACAATAAGACAAGGAAGGAGTAAAAGACCCCAAGTGGATTGTCTGTTTCATATGTATTATCCCTGCCCCCATTTTTTAACAGCAGTTCATTCTCTTTGTGAGGATCAGGATCCATTCCTGATGTGAAGACAATATTTTCTTACTTTCTACTTATCCTTAAACAAAGGTGCCCAAAGCACCCTTGAGGCAGTTGTAAGGTTAAATGGGTCTTTTGGGTCTCCTGGTAGAAGTATTTTCCCTTTTGTGGCCCATAACCTCTAAACCTGTAGAGAACAGAATCGTGGGACAGAGAGCACACATTCTCCAAGTGGATGATGGACAGGAACACTTAAGCAGGGATACTCCTTCCCTTTCTTGGTTAATGGAATTATATATTCTTCCTATGGAAGACACCAAACCTTATAAAGGTTTTTTATTCAATGTGAATACTAAATTCTGGAGGATCACTTCTCATTGTTGTAACACTTCTGATACTTCAGAGCTAGCGTGCTTTCAGTAAGATGTTCCAACCATGTATTAGACTGGCAGCTTCTTAGCAGTTGATATGCATTACAGCTAATGCATCCAATAGTGTTGGACTTACTTCTATCCTTCCTTTTCTGAAAAAATGTGTTCTCTGATGTTATAAGATCTTGTTCCAGTCAAATAAACCCTTTGTAAACCCTCAAATAGTAGGATTTTGAAAAGAAAATCCATACGTGGAAAAGCTGTTAATACCTTAGAGTAAACCCCTGGCTCTTCCAAGGTAAAAAGGACTCATTGGTCAACTTGCCCACCCTACGGTCAAATGGATCTCACAAAGAATGTTGCCATTGTAGGATTCAGTATTTGTCTCTGTTGCTGTCAATCGATTTGTCAGGGATTCAACATTGATATATGCATCCCATGTAACAGAGTCCTATTCTTACCCAACAGGTTGTTAACTTTGGCATAATCAACTTGCCTTGGTCTACAGTTTAACTCAAAAATAAGTCTGGATCCTAGTTCTCAATTTGCCTGCCTTCTCACTAGAGATTAGAGCCCATTTATATTAAAGAGACTTTTTGAATTTCATATTTGGTATAAAGTTGCTTATTAATTACTCTAGCCTTTCATATTTTTTTCCTAGCATCAGTTCAGTGTATTCACGTCCATCCAATGCCATTGTCTTTATTGTTAATATATTCCCATACATTCTACATTCCTGTACATCATTCCAATTAATGTATTTCTTCCCAAGCTATACCATCCAGTTCTCCACCAGTGATGGGGCCCCCAGTTTCAGCTTGATATTGAGTGACCCAGGACCCAGGACCCTTATCTCATTACCCATTTTTGAGACAACTTCTGACAGCAACTCTCACAAGTTGGATTTTCTGTAGAGCAGACCTTGAGTTGGAGATTATTGTGTGGAGTGCTTACTAGGGAGTAGCCTTGGAACTAATTCCTATGGAAATGGGAAAGAAGTAGCATTGCAGAGGGAAAGGTTCAGCTGTGCAGTAGTCTGAACGACAGGTTCAGATGAACCCAATGGGGCACTTTGGAGTCAAAATGGCTAAGCTGAATTTTCTCATATTGGTTCAAAATGGAAAAAAGACAGTCTCTTCAATAAATGGTGCTGGGAAAATTGGACAGCCAGATGCAGAAGAATGAAACTCGACCATTCTCTAACACCATACACAAAGATAAACTCAAAATGGATGAAAGACCTCAATGTGAAACAGGAATCTATCAAAATCCTAGAGGAGAACATAGGCAGTAACCTCTTTGACATCGCCCACAGCAACTTCTTTCAAGATACATCTCCAAAAGCTAGTGAAACAAAAGCAAAAATGCACTTTTGGGACTTCATCAAGATAAAAAGCTTCTGCACAGCAAAGGAAACAGTCAACAAACAAAGAGGCAACCCACAGAATGGGAGAAGATATTTGCAAATGACACTATAGATAAAGGGCTGGTATCCAAGATCTATAAAGAACTTCTCAAACTCAACACCCAAAAAACAAATAATCAAGTCAAAAAATGGGCAGAAGATATGAAAAGACACTTCTATGAAGAAGAAATACAAATGGCTAACAGACACATGAAAAAATGTTCATCATCATTAGCCATCAGGGAAATTCAAATCAAAACCACATTGAGATACCACCTTACACAGGTTACAATGGCAAAAATGGACAAGGAAAGAGACAACAAATGTTGGAAAGGTTGGGGAGAAAGTGGAACCCTCTTACACTGTTGGTGGGAATGCAAGTTGGTACAGCCACTTTGGAAAACAGTGTGGAGGTTCCTCAAAAATTTAAAATAGAGCTACCCTATGACCCAACAATTGCACTCCTGGGTATTTACCCCAAAGACACAGATGTAGTGAAAGGAAGGGCTATATGCACCCCGATGTTCATAGCAGCAATGTCCTCAATAGCCAAACTGTGGAAAGAGCCCAGATGCCCTTCAAAAGATGACTGGATAAAGAAGATGTGGTCCATATATACAATGGAATATTACTCAGCCATCAGAAAGGATAAATACCCAACTTTTACATCAACATGGATGGGACTGGAGGAGATTATGCGAAGTGAAATAAGTCAAGCAGAGAAAGTCAATTATCATATGGTTTCACTTATTTGTGGAACATAAGGAATAGCATGGAGGACATTAGGAGAAGGAAGGAAAAAAGGAAGGGAGGGAAATTGGAGGGAGAGATGAGCCATGAGAGACTATGGACTCTGAGAAACAAACAGGGTTTTAGAGGGGAGGGGGTGGGGGGGATGGTTTAGCCCGGTGATGGGTATTAAGGAGGGCACGTACTGCATGGAGCACTGGGTGTTATACGAAAACAATGGATCGTGGATCACCACATCAAAAACTAATGATGTATTGTATGGTGACTAACAAAACATAATAAAATTAAAAAAAAAAAATGGCCTGGGATTCTTACTCTTGCCACTGTCAGTCACTGGAGGACGTAAACCCTTAACCCTGGGAGGATTCTGTACTTCGATGAGATAGCCACAGCTGAGGTGATCCATAAAGGGGCCAAAAGCTACAGACCGCTTTCATCACTCCCGGCATTAGGTCAGAGTGAAGGAGATTGAGTGTTGTGTATCTATATTCATGACAGTCACATTTGCTTAGATACTGAAACCAAAAATTTCATATTCTAAATAATAACTACTAAAAACATAAAACAGAGATCCTACAAATCTGTATTTCATAGCTGGATTCATTGAGGAAGTCAAGATAGTTCAATCAGCAAACATGATGTAATTCACCATTTTGATTAAAAGAGAAAATCAAGATGATCATCTCAATTGGTGTCAAAAAATAGCTTTTGAAGTACAGTACTTATCCAGTATTCTAATGAGCAATCAAACAAATGACTATTAAAAACAAAAATATAAGGATATTTATCAAAGTTGATAAACTCTATATCCATGAGAAAACTATGGCATGCATAATGTCTATTTGTGAAATATTAAATCTTTTCCATTAAATTTTCAATGCTATCTAATTTCTATTTGTGGCCTAGCCAATACGATAAGAATGAAAACAGTAAATAAGATATTTACTGTAATGCCAAAATGATAATATTAGCAGACTACACAATCATCTACCTAAAATTACAAAATTAGAAGAACCCTCAAAAATAAATATATTAATCACTCCCAAATATTCTATCGATTTCAGTGAAATCTAATGAACAGTTTCTATCATGAAATTATTCCAAAATTCATATGTAATAATAAATATAAAAGGATTGCTGTAAAATTATGCAAAATAAAGTCATATGAGATTATCTCTGTCAGAAATTAAAATATTAAAACAACATAGTATTGTTATATCAATTTACTTATGTGTCAGTAAAGACCAGAAGCCTTTCTAAGTAAATGTAGAAATCAAGGAAATGAACAGAAACACATTTATACTCACATACCCACACATACACACATTTACATTGTCCACTGTAAGATGTGTGAACAAAATAATTAAGGAATAGATGGATAAATGTTAAAACTTCAGAATTTAAAAAAATTATATAAAGTTAAATATAAATGACAAACCAGGATAAAATAAATGCATTCTGTAAAGCCATCTAAGGATGAGTATCTAGAATATATAAAGATATGTATGAGTAATAATAAAAATAAACAAATAAAAACACCAAAGTAATAAGAAAAAAGGACAACGATAAAGCAAGCAAATCACAAAGAAGAAATAAAATAAAGCATAAACAAAAGGAAATGTTTTCAGGTGTTTTTCAGAATAGGGGAATGCAAATTAAAACAATACAAATAGCACTATTATGATATCAGATAAAAACAATTATAATGTTTGATATTATCAAATATTAACAATGTAGTAGGAATGTGGGTATCCTCAAAAAGGAACTGGTGGCAATGTATATATTTATAAGCCACATTGGAGGGCTACTTAGCGGCTGCATTTATTCATATAATAAATTGTACTTGATTAAAAGACCACTTCTTAGCTTATACCTTAGAGAAATATTTATACAGATAGTCTACTTGTACTACCAAGACTCAAAATATATTGCAAGTGAGCAGGTGCATTGCAGAATAATATGTATATTATGACACCATTTAAGGAAAACTAATGAAGAAGCCAGAAGTGTATTTTTTATAAGACCATATTGAAAAAAGATCAGCAATAAAAGGTCATTAAATTGATAGTGTCTGAGGAATGGAGTGAATGGGATTTGGGAAATAGAGTAAACAGAATTGGCTGTAATTTTTTAAGGCTATGGATGCATGTTTTATTTGTGTAATTAAAAGAAATAAGACACCATCTATAACAAGGAAGAAAGATACAAGGAAATAGACCTTCTGGGATTTAAAAGAGTGGTAAATTTTAAGTCAATAATGAGAGCAATAAAATCTGGAGTAAGAAATAATTCCTTAAAAAAGAATAAGATAGGCCAAAGAAATTTATGCTTAAAGAGAGGGAAGGAGAATTGCTAATAGGACATAAACTACATAAAGACATGGGATCTGTAAAGAACATTTGATTGTTAAGTGTCTAAATTTGGAGATTTCTCCCAAAATATATCAAGAGGGAAAAAAAAAAAGAAAAAAATATAATGTTCTGAGTATTTTTGTTTTCATCTAATTAACCTGTAGATAAAAATGATTTTGATCTAAGTGTTGAAGTCTCCTACATATATCTAAAACATTGAACATGTTAGTTTCTGCACTGTGTTGAAAAGTGCTCTCTGGGGCGCCTGGGTGGCTCAGTTGGTTAAGCGACTGCCTTCGGCTCAGGTCATGATCCTGGAGTCCCGGGATCGAGTCCCGCATCGGGCTCCCTGCTTGGCAGGGAGTCTGCTTCTCCCTCTGACCCTCCTCCCTCTCATGCTCTCTGTCTCTCATTCTCTCTCTCTCAAATAAATAAATAAAATCTTTAAAAAAAAAAAAAAAAAAAAGTGCTCTCTGTTCATTATTTGTAAGCTGAGCTGCACACTGTGAATGAGGGGCCTACATCTGTCTAAATGTTACAGTAACCATTTAAGATAATACACAGTTTAGTTCTACACTTCTGACATATAGAGAAAAAATGACTTTTGTCATTTTGTCAATGTAGCCGAAGTGAACAGAAATAAATATTAAAACTATATATATAAGGAAATTTTAGCTTATGTGTTAACATGCAAAAATCATGTACAGCGAGTTATATCCTCATTGTTTTTGGTGAACATGTATCCGTACCCTAAATTAATTTCCCCAAATTATATAGGTTTTGTGCTAAGTCCTGACAGAAAAAAACAAAACAAAACAAAACAAAACATCCTTTCCATCATCCATACTATATAAGTAATGATATATTCAAAATATTAGCATCAATCAGTGGCTTTTCAGTCTCCTCCCTATCCTTTTTCTTATGCTGTGACAAGAACTGCAATAGGAGGGGTGTCTGGGTGCCTCAGTCATTAAGCATTTGCCTTCGGCTCAGGTCATGATCCCAGGGTCCTGGGATCGAGCCCCACATTGGGCTCCCTGCTCAGCGGGCAGCCTGCTTCTCCCTCTCCAACTCCCCCAGCTTGTGTTCCCTCTCTCGCTATATCTCTCTATGTCAAACAGATAAATAAAATCTTAAAAAAAAAAAAAAAGAGCTGCAATAGGAAAATAGTTAACAATTATTGATATCACACAGTACAGAAAAAATGAGAAACTCATTATTTAATCCTATTGAGCAGTATGTTATCCTAACAAATTTTTAGAAGAAAAGGTAATAACCTTGTTCTTCAAATATAGGAATTGAATTTATCTTTCTTTTTATCTGAGACTGCAAGGGGCAGGATTCTCAATAAAGGGCACTTCATTAGGCAGAAATATCAATAGTGCTGCTTGGCTGTGATGTATTAAAATTCCAGGTATGCTACCAATCATGAATGGATGTAGAGAAACCTTCCTGCCAGCCAAGGGACTGCTGTTCAAACATTAGCCATTCTTATTTTATCTTCCTAAAATCAATGCAGAGAATTTTTGTCATTGTGATTTATTCTTTTATTCTATCCCACATGTATCCTTCCCTTCTCAAGACACAAAAGACATGTATAGATAGTCTGTTCCATTCCATACAATTTAACACATATTATTTATTATCTGGTATACAGATTTTTGTTTTTGCCTAGCCATGCTCTAACTCTTTAGGGTCAGAGATTGTAAATCTTAGATTTCACGTAGAACCTATGATACTGTGCTCAGTTAGTGCTCAGAATAAATATGAAGAACAACAAATTTAAGAAGCCAGAAGTGTATTTTTGACCTGGGAAGGATTATGAAATAAAACTGTCCAACTCCCCTCATCTTCTCTGTGAAAAGCCTGAGAGACGAGGTAAGTTTAAGGTATTTTCTCAAGATTAGTGAGTTTGTTTTCTGACTGATTATACTCTTCCCCAAATAAAATTCAAATAAATTGTACTTTCACTTAAGAACTTACTTACATACTTTAAAAGCAGCATTTCTAAAATGTCCAAAATCATGATGTGACGATGAAACAATGCATGAACAATACAATGAAATGATGCGTCATTTATCTCATGAAATATTTACTGAAACATCCAGAATTTTCAAGAATTAAAGATTTGAAACAAAATCCTCCAAGTAGCCCTCACTAAACAGCTATTGTTCAGAAACATTATTTTTTACATTCATCTGTAATTATTATTATTATTATTATTAAAATATAGTTGACATACCATGTTACATTAGTTTCAGGTGTACAACAAGGTGATTCAACATCTCTATACGTTATGCTATGTTCACAAGTGCAGCTGTAGTTTGTCACCATACAACACTATTACAGTACCATTGACTATGTTCCCTATGCTGTACGTTTCATCCCCATGACTTAGTAATTCCAAAACTGAAAGCCTGTACCTCCCATTCCCCTTCACTCACTCTGCCCATCCCCTCATTCCTCTCCCTCCTGGCAACTACCAATTTGTTCTCCATATTTATGCATTTGCTTCTGCATTTTTTGTTTGTTCATTTGTTTTATTTTTTAGAGTTCATATATAAGTGACATCATATGGTATTTGTCTTTCTCTGCCTGACTTATTTCACTTAGCATAATACCCTCTAGGTCTATTCATGTTGGCACCAATGGCAAGAGCTCATCCTTTTTTTTTTTTTTAAGATTTTATTTATTTAGTTGTCAGAGAGAGAGAGAGAGAGCAAAAGCAGGGGAAGCAGCAGGCAGAGGGATGGAGAAGCAGTCCCCACTAAGCAAGGAACCTGACGGGGGACTCGATCCCAGGACCCTGAGATCATGACCTGAGCGGAAGACAGATGCTTAACTGACTGAGCCACCCAGACGCCCCAGATCTCATCGTTTTTTAAGACTGTATTATATACACATATATAATGCAAGTATAATGGAATATACACACACACATTACATATACTATATATAATGGCATATATATATGTGTGTGTGTGTATATATATATATATATAATGGAATTACTTAGCCATATATATCCTAATGTAACAGTAATGAGTACTTCTTATAATATCATCTGGTATAGAAATCCTCAATATAATTTTTTTCAATTCCATTTTGATCCTATCCTCATCAGTACATCTATGTTCTATCCCACATGTATTTTTCCCTTCTCAGGACACAAAAGACATGTATAGATAGTCTGTTCCATAGATGTCTATGTCAGTGAGATGTTAAACAAAGCCCCCAAAACTCAATGGCATATAACTAATATGTTATTTTTTTTTTCCTCTTTCACACTCATAGATAGCTGGGTAAGTTGGGACATCTCAGCTTCAGGCTGTAGGTCTGCAAGTCAGCTGGGGTCTCAGATTCAAGCTTGAGTCCTAATCTATGTGTTACTTGTGTTCAGTGGGCTACTGTAAAAGAAAATTCACATCAGACTATTTAAACAGGCAAGGAAGATTTTGTTTAAGACCGTAACAATAGGGGAGAGAGAGTGAACTCAACTACCATGTAACAGGAACATCTAGGAATTTATAACCAAGAGGCATGGTGAGGAGTCAATGGATGGAAATTTACTACTAAGAGAAACATGGTTAGTTATCAATGATGGGTGGGAGAAGAAGAGCTTAATTTGATACCAAGGGTTGAGAGATTCTTGATCAACTATCTTCTCGGGATTCTTTACTAAAACTGGGCTCAACAGGCCAGGGCCAAGGTTAACTAGAAGGCCTAGTCAAAAGGAGGGCTTAGAGGAGGATGGCTACAGTTTGGTGAAGGATGGAGCTTTCCTTAGGGCTCAAGAGGAGACTTTGTCTCCACTCAGAGTAGCAACAGTGGTAAAAGTTTGACTTAGTATATGCAAGAATAGAAAAAGTCACTTTTCAATTTTGCTTCTTAATCAGTCCATTCTGCTCTAAGTTGGTTTTTTAAATTATTTTTGTTGTTGTTGTTTCAGTTTCTGCCATCGAAAGAGAAATCATCTCTGAGGCTTATTTTTGACAGCAAAGAAGAAAAAATAGGAAGTAATATAGATTAATACACATCCAGATATTATGGGAAAACATATTAAACAATTTGGGGGGTGTGTATAAGAAAAGGAATACACAATTATGAATATAAAATTAGGCAGAACAGTGGATATTTTTTTAGTATAAGCAAAAATATAGCAACTATTTTTTTAAATTCAAAAACTCAAGAAAAATTACAAAATGATGGATTATTTGTCTGTCACATTCCTTTATAATAAAATGTTTTCCTAAATGTTTGTCTGCAAGTTTCTGATCACTTCTTCATACAGCATATTGTAATATAATTATTTATAAAAATAATAGATCCTAAGAGTTCTCATCACAAGAAGAAAATATTGTTTTGTCTTTTTCTCTTTTCTTTTATATCTATATGAGATGATGGATGTAAATTAACTAAACTTGCTGTGGTAGTCATTTCACAATATATGTAAGTTAAGTCATTATGCTGTACACATTAAAGGTAAAAAGTGATCTATGCCAACTATGTGTCGATAAAACTGGAAAAATAATATATATATTATATAATATTTCCTTTCAGAAAATTTGTGGTTTAGAAAATTACCTTTTAGCCACACAACTCATTAATGGTAACTTCATGTTAGATTTTATGATTTGTGTTAAAATTGGGTGAATTTGGGGGCACTTGGGTGGGTCAGTTGGTTAAACGTCTGCCACCAGGTCAGATCATGATCCCGCGGTCCTGGGATCGAGCCCCATGTCCGGCTCCCTGCTCAGTGGGGAGTCTGCTGCTTCCTCTCTCTGTGCCCCTCCCCCCCACTCATGCTCTCTCTCTCACTCTCTCTCTCAAATAAATAAATAAAATCTTTTAAAAATTGGGCAAATTTCAAGAAATATCTTTCATTTATAAGCTATAAGATTTGGAACTTTATTATGTTTCTAACAGAAGAGAGCTTCCATTTTCATCAGGCACCTATGAGAGCTAAACTCCCATGTTGTAATTTTCTATAACTAATGACTGGACAGATGTTCCATAAACTAGCTTTTGGTTCCGTACAGATGACCTTTGACTCTGCTCTTTGAGTCATGGCACTGGTTGAATCAGCAAAGCAACTTTGTAGGATATTTCTAAAATCAACTCATACTCTGGATGCTTAGCACGAACTTCAACATACATGGTGCCAAAGAAGAAAATGTGCTCCCCATCCTCTTTCCAAAAACCTGGAAATAATGAAAATACATAAAAAGTAATGATGTACTCTATGTTGGCTAACTGAATTTAAATTAAAAAAAAAAAAAAACAAAGAAAGAAATGGGATACCTCACTCAAAATTATGGATCCTGACTTTGGAGGCATGCATTGATTCTTTTTTTTTTTTTTTTTAAGATTTTATTTATTTATTTGACAAAGAGACGGCAAGAGAGGGACCACAAGCAGGGGGAGTGGGAGAGGGAGAAGCAGGCTTCCCACTGAACAGGAAGCCCAATGTGGGGCTCGATCCCAGGACCCTGGGACCATGACCTGAGCTGAAGGCAGACGCTTAACTACTGAGCCACCCAGGCGCCCTGGCATGTGTTGATTCTAAGGAAGAAGAAGATATGCATGGAGAGAGGAGCTGAGAAAGTACCTCACAAGATTAACTAAAATGCAATTGCCTTTGAACCTAAGAGTGCTGTTCACACATTTGTCCTTTCAATGTTATGCAGAATAACTGAAAAGGGGCCATAGTTCTGGGTTGGCTTCAGTCGACCCATGCAACTCAATAACCTGAGAAAGAAGATACAAAAGTCACTGGCCCTTAGGAAAGACACAGAGATTTTCACAAAGAGCAATAGGTACAGCCTTACGTGTGTGAGTTACTGACTTAAAACACAGACACAGGATTCCCCAGAGTCAGCACTGGAGCCAAAATACTACTATCCACATCATACAACTCTACCTGGTAATACTGAATTTGTACTCCCTGAGGTGAAGTTGCGAGTGCCCGTGGACATGTGTGGCCGCCCCCACTCAAGTGTCACATCTCATCCGCAAGTGTACATTCTGGTCTCTTCCTCTGATCTTTCCTGTAGGTGAGAGACTAAATCTAGTTAGATCCGTGAGTTTTAATTTCACCTGTGACAATGGCAGGTCCAATTTCTCATTTATAATTTCTGTAGACTTCTTTCCAGCTCTCTATCTTCATTATACATAGTTTTTAAATTTCTATTTATTGTCTTTCTGGATAAAGTTGCCCAGAAAATGTCTATTTTTAAAATATTTTTTAAAGTATAATAAGCCAGTCACAAAAAGAAAAATATTGTATTATGACACTTCTATGAGGCATCTAGAGTAGTCAAATTCATTTAAGCAGAAAGTAGAAGGGGTTGCTAGGGGGGCTGGGGGCAATGGGGAGTTGTTGTTTAATAGTATAGAGTTTCAGTTTTGCAAAAGGAAAAAGTTTGGGAGATTAGTTGTATAAAAATATGAATATACATAACACTACTGAACTGTACATTTAGAAATGGTTAAGATGGTAAACTTTATTTTAGGTGTTTTTATCATTAAAAAAAAAAAAAAAAAGTTTATTTTGCGTCTCCAAACCCTTGACAACATTGTATGAAGTGGTCACCTTCTTTTCAATTTTACTATAAGGTAAAGTATCTTATACCACTTCATAACAAATCTGGGGGTCCCTCAGTCATCCCATAAAGGCAGGTCAAAGGATGTGTCCTTTCAGTACATACATTTTATAATCCCCAGAGAAAAGTACTTCCATGCTTTCCTAGGCTTTCTTGAGCTCTTTAATCAACACAAATGGTAATTATGATTGTAAATTGCCTGGAATTGTAATATTATCTATTTGTTTTAAAGGTAAATTGAAAGAGGAGGGACAGTAATACTTCAAGGTCCTAGTCTATTTAAGAACAGGCTTGAAGTTATCCCTTGATAAATGCTCCTTTTGCCAGAAAACTTTGAAATATATTAGCACATAGTATTCTAGCATTATGAGAACAGACATTGAAAATGCACTGATTCTCATTTGACCCTTTTCTAATTTGAAATCTCTTTGTGTTTACTACTCAAGGTGTTTCCAGATTGGTAAATAACTCATTAACAAATTCAGTATTACCAGGTAGAGTTGTATGATGTGGATAGTGGTATTTGTCCATCAAGATCTGTTCTCCCCTTTCTCCTGGACCCAGAACCAGCCTTCCTTGCAATTAGGCATGCTCATATAATGGGATTTTAACCAATGCATTCTAAGTAGAGGTTAATTGCGGTCCAATTGTAAGCCCAGGGCATAAAAAACTCCCAGCACTCTCTGCCATGCTCCTTCACCTATCTGACTGGTATGGTGATGTCTGTAGAGTAATTGGAAGCCACATGTTGAAGATTGCAAAGAAGAAAGAAATAACCTTGTTCTATGCTTGCAGCATCATATGTTTGGGTTTCTATTGTGCAATATGTTAACTTACCTTATATAATTCAAGGTTAAAGTAAACAAGCGAACTGAAGAAATTTCATTAAAGACAGACATTTAAGTATAAACCCCTCCCAAATCCTACTGATCAGAGATCATTGAAAAGAAGCCCATAAAACTGTGTCATAGGCCCTGGTAGAATGTCTGGTTTGATCCTAAAAGGTACAGGGTCATCTAACTGATAGGGGTTAGGAGTGGTACCACATAAAAATGAGGAGGGAGAAAGTAGGTCAATATCTTCCACCTGCTCAAACCTGTCAACTCTGCCAATTCTAGGGATGGCAAACTGCACAGCCCTCTCATCTCATAAATAAATTTCCTCGCATGAAGAAGTTTATTGAAAAGTACGCTCAAGTTAAACATCTGTTAGGGAGTAAGTAAGGATTGGGCAGAGGGAAAAGTTAATTTGCAATACAATTTCACCAAAGTCTGAATTGAGCACATAAAGAACTCTGGAGCTGGAACAGTTCTTTAGAAATAAACCAACTGAGGCAAGTAGGTCAGGCTTTTATCCACCTCCATGACCCACCGTCGGATATGGACTGCCAAATGGGCTAGATAGCTCACTTCTGCTCAGGGTGTCTCATAAAGAAAATACCCAGTTGAGATCTGTTGACTGACAATACTTCCAGTCACTGGAGGAATTGAGTGTTTCATCCTAAAGAAAGCGACATGAGAATCTTGATGCTCTACAGTATCCGTTAGAGAGAGTGTCCCTGACACAGCTAGGAAGAATGTCTAAGCGTTGCCCTAACTGCTAATAACCCACTTATGTTTATTCCTGCCAAATATATGCCATAATCCTTATGATTAGCTGTTCTATTTAATTGTAATTTCGGTATTTAATGTAGAAAGGGCCTCATCCAGAAGAAATAAAAATCATATCCGCAAGCTGTATTAATAGGTTGTTCATAACTATTTCCTAGACCAGAATACATATGGTGAACATGAGTCCAAGGGAAAAATGGCTATAAATTTGAAACTGTCCTGTGAGACACTGTCTATATAAAATCATATCTATTGGGGTGCCTGGGTGGCTCAGTCGTTAAGCATCTGCCTTCGGCTCAGGTCATGATCCCAGGGTCCTGGGATCGAGCCCCGCATCGGGCTCCCTGCTCAGCGGGAGGCCTGCTTCTCCCTCTCCCACTCCCTCTGCTTGTGTTCCCTCTCTCGCTATGTATCTCTCTGTCAAATAAATAAAAAAATCTTAAAAAAAAATCATATCTATTGTTAATCACACCCTAAGCAAGAAAAAAGTGTTACTGTATATACTTACAACTACACTTTAAAAATTGATTACTCTAATTGGCATAGAAATGGGGATGTTAAAGGTAATAATTAACTGTAAACTTGTTTTGACACACAGTATTTGGCTTTCTACATCATGCCTTACACTTACAATTTACATTGGTCTCTATTCCAAAATGAAATCTGATAATTTATGCATGGACACTTAGAAAAATTCAAAAATAGTTAAATAAATATACAGGTAGCCTCCAAGAAGTGAAATAATGGTGACAACTAGGGGTAAATATGAGTTTTATTCAAATCGATATTCCCCCAGTAATCTTTCTTATTGTCTCCTATCCATTTTGGAAGGAAAATATCATAAAAGTCATGTATGCTGAATATATTTAGATCGTTGTCGAAGTCTCAGCACATCATTGTAAATTTTATCGGGAAATATGAGCTGAGACTATTGCACTTAACTATACTTACAGTTAAATAATCATTTAAATGGAGTGTATTAATAAATAAGTATAATCTGAGAATTTATCAAAACTTATCAATATTTATCAATACTTATCAATAGTTATCAATAGTTATCGATATTTATCAATACTTATCAATATTTATCAATAGTTATCAATATTTATCAATACTTATCAATATTTATTGATACTTATCAATATTTATCGATACTTATCAATATCTATCAATATTCATCGATACTTATTAATATTTGTCGATACTTATCGCTATTTATCAATATTTATCGATACTTATCGATACCTATCAATATTTATCAATATTCATCAATACTTATCAATATTGGGGCGCCTGGGTGGCTCAGTTGGTTGAGCGACTGCCTTCGGCTCAGGTCATGACCCTGGAGTCCCGGGATCGAGTCCCGCATCGGGCTCCCTGCTCGGCAGGGAGTCTGCTTCTCCCTCTGACCCTCCCCCCTCTCATGCTCTCTGTCTCTCATTCTCTCTCTCTCAAATAAATAAATAAAAAATCTTAAAAAAAATACTTATCAATATTTATCAATAAATATTTACTATGTGCCTGTGCTTGTGTTGGCACAACTATGAAAAGTTTAACGATCCTGAGATATATTTAGATAACTCTAAACTAGGGGTGGTGAGTGAGGGACAAGTGAGGGAGTTGACGATACTCAGACTATGTGGAGATTGAAATGACAGAATGCGTAGCAGAGAGGCCAAGACCTCGTCCATTTACTGCACCTCCAACGAAGCATTAAGTGGACAATCAACTAAGTCTGACAGTAGTGTCTGGGCAGGTATTTTGGAGTTTATTTCCATTATTATTATTATTTTTTTTAAAGATTTTATTTATTTGACAGAGACACACAGAGAGAGGGACCACAAGCAGGGGGAGTGGGAGAGGGAGAAGCAGGCTCCCCGCCGAGCAGGGAGCCCGATGCGGGGCTCGATCCCAGGACCCTGGGACCATGACCTGAGCCGAAGGCAGACGCTTAACCGACTGAGCCACCCAGGCGCCCCTCCATTATTCTTTAGAAAAGATATTCAGGAGTGGGGCAGAAATGGAGCCAGGCCAAGAGGGCTTGGAACAGATTGGAGAAAAGAGGGTTCTGAGTGTGTGGCGCTTGCCTTTACCGGCCAAAGAATAGATCACAGACTAACTCAGACAGAGATGCATCCCCACGTGCCTACCAAGACCAACACATCAGTAATGCTAGTGAGAATATCCAAAGACTGGGTGTTCTCATGGAAGTCACGGGCTGCGGTTTCTTTGTGTAGCTGGTTAAGTGACGTTCAATAAGGTGAAGTAAATCCCATACTTCTGTTCATATTGAAAAGTATCGGGATGCTTGGGTGGCTTAGTCAGTTAAACGTCTGTGTTCAGCTCAGGTCATGATCCCAGGGTCCTGGGATGGAGTCCCACATCAGGCTCCCTGCTCAGTGGGGAGTCTGCTTCTCCCTCTCCCTCTGCCCCTCCCCTGTGCTCTCTTTCTCTTTCTCTCAAATAAATAAAATCTTTAAAAAAGTATTATTTTTACATAAAATCCTTAACTGATACGTATTGACCCATAAAATCAATATCATTTAAAATATGCAAAAGCTATTTTTAGAAATCACATTTTTTAGTACTGTTCATCAGTTAGCTTTTGTTATATTGTGTTATGCTTACAAGCTGTCCCAACATTTCAGTGGCTTACATGTTAAGTGTCATTGTTACCTTTAAATCAGTTTTAACCCTGTTCTGCGTCTACAAACCAGAAACCAGACTGAATTAACAAGCTCTATATGGATCATGTGATGGGGTTCTCATAAGGAGGGGGAAAACCAAGGACAAGAACATGTGATGGCCCTTATAGCACTTACTTCTATGCAGCACCCATAATTTCTACTCGCTTCCCATTGGTCAAAAAGAACCATATGAGCAAGCGTGGTATCAATGGCATGGCAAGGTAGATTCCTCCCATAGGGAGCACTACTTATCATATAGCAGTGGGCAGAGATGTATAATCCTCTGACATCTGAGGAAAGAAGAATTTGGAACAGTTTGCTTATAAATAAAAAGAAAGTAGACTTTCATGAATTCCTATAAAAGCCAAATGAAAATGGCTTCATGATAAGGTAACATGTATGGAATATTTTATATTCAATGTTTGTTCTTCAAAACCCAAAGAAACTATTAAGGTATTCATATGAAACCAAACGTCTTACAATTGACTTCATGGGGAAGCTTATTTTAAAGCTTCTAAGTTTCTTTTAGTTCTTGAGGTAAAAAATTGAATGACCTGAGAGAGATAGATTCCTTGTAGGGCTCTGGGACACTTGCTATATAGATTTTATAAACATCAAAGATGTTAGAGAAGTTCATTTTTCCTCTTTTCTATTAGATCAAAAACAGAGAACTCCTATGATTTTTGTTCCATCAAAATCCTACTGAAAAAAATATAAGTTTGGCTTCTTCGCACAGAAAGCTATCCCTTGGATAGATAAGGAGAAAATCTGAACTATGAGAACTCAGACATCTCTATAAAAAATAATATCAAAGACAATGACACTGGTAGCTTTTTAGGAGAGAAATCTGAATATTACAGTTCAGAGTTGGAGGGGAATTCCTTTTCCTGTATGCCATTTTGTGCCTTTTCAATAATGCCCTGTAACCTGTATTACCTGTTCAAAATATACAAACAAAAACAAGTTAACACCTACATTGAATTACATACTTACAGGAACTCTTTTTTTCACATCTCCCATCTTTCTATTCATTTTAACTTTTTTGCTTTGATAGCAGAGAAGGGGTATTTAGTTCGCAATCAGTTGTATTTCTTATTAAAATTCCACCAAAAATGTATTTTTATTTTTAGTTTCTCTTCTTTTCCTATTCTCTTTTCCTATGTATCTTTTGCTATTTTTTTCTAAAATTGTTCTACTCCAAAAGTATTTTCAAATAGCTAATAAGTGATTAGCACAATCTATCCTAAAATTCAAGAGACTGGAAATGATTTTCAAGGAGGCACTTCTGAGTGAATGTAAATAGTGTGGGAAAATGAAAGAAAACGATACGTTCTAAAGAAGGCGATTTACTGCCAAGGTACCAATGTAAACAGAATGTGATGAGACTGAGAAAAACATAGCTGCCATTTCATAATACACAAATAGATTATTTGTTTTGATGCTGGTCTACACATCTAAAATAACTAGTGTACCAGATAAACACTGTCATTCTTTACCACTCCCTCTAAACTTGTAAATACACAATTTTCCCCCTTCCAAATAATTCTAAGTGGCTGGAAAAATTCAAGTAATAATTTCCTTTTCAAGGTTGTGCATTCGTATGTGATTAAATAAAAATGAAAATGATATGTTTTCAGGCTGAATATAATTAAGTTGATATTTGAAACGTACAAAAAGGAACAATGTGGTATATAGTTATCACCATTATTGTTTTTGGTCATGTATTTAAAGCCTGCCAATGGGAATTTTTCTTCAAGCCAATTTTGCTTGTGCATGAAATCTTATGATTGCTTAGTTATTATGATGCAATTATTGTTTTATTTATACAGGAGCTGAAAATGTTCTAAAATAAAAGTGCTATCGTTTGCTCTTAGTATATTGTCACTATGCAGTCAATATTAAAATCATCAATCAAGTTAAAAACTACAGAGAAAATATCAAAAATGATAATTTCTCAAAATAAATGTATAAGTTGCTGAACATCTGCTTTAAAAATACCTACAAAATCCTCAAAAAGTTGAAACTAGAGCTACCCTACAACCCAGCAATTGCACTACTGAGTATTTACCCCCAAAATACAAATGTAGGGATCTGAAGGGGTACATGCACCCCAATGTTTACAGCAGCAATGTTTACAATAGCCACTCCCTCTAACATTATAAATACACAATTTTCCCCCTATGGAAAGAGCCAAGATGTCCATCAACAGATGAATGGATGAAGATGTGGTATATATACACAATGGAATATTATGCAGCCATCGAAATAAAAACCGAAATCTTCCCATTTGCAACAACGTGGATGGAACTAGAGGGCATTATGCTAAGCGAAATAAGTCAATCAGAGAAAGACAAGTATCATATGATCTCACTGATATGAGGAATTTGAGAAACAAGACAGAGGATCATAGGGGAAGGGAGGAAAAAATGAAACAAGATGAAACCAGAGAGGGAGACAAACCATAAGAGACTCTTAATCTCAGGAAACAATCTGAGGGTTGCTGGAGTGGAGGGGGGGTGGGAGGGATGGGGGGTGCTGGGTGATGGACACTGGGGAGGGTATGCGATATGGTGAGCACTGTGAATTGTGTAAGACTAATGAATCACAGACCTGTACCTCTGAAACATATAGTATATATCAAAAAAAAAAAAAAAAGAAGAAGAAGAAGAAGAAGAAGAAGAAGAAGAAGATAGTAGGAAGGGAAAAATGAACGGGGGTAAATCAGAGGGGGAGACAAACCATGAGATACTATGGACGCTGAGAAACAAACAGGGATTTAGAGGGGAAGGTGGTGGGGGAATGGGTTACCCTGGTGATGGGTATTAAGGAGGGCACATACTGCATGGAGCACTGGGTATTATACGAAAACAATGAATCGTGGAACACTATATCAAAAACTAATGATGCAATGTATGGTGAATAACATAACATAATAAAATAAAATTAATTAAAAATAGCTACAAAATCCTAACATATATACCTAAAATAAGAAAATCGTGTTAGTATTTGCTGCACAACAAATCACAGTGGCTTAATTATTACAGCAGCTCAAAGCAACAACCATTTAACTAGATCATAATTCCGTAGGTCAGAAATCTGTTCCAGGGTGAGTTAGGGGTTCTTGCTTCCTCTAGTCTGGGTCAGACTCTGCTGATTGTGGTCAGGGTTGCTCATAAGTTTATGATCTACTGATTAATCAGTTATAGATGGCCGGTCTAAGATGATTTAGCTGAGATGCCATATGGTTTCCTCATACAGTCTCTTTCAGCAGAAAACTAAATGTGTATATTTTTTTTCCATGTAGAAGAGTTGGCAGAGGCCTTAAGAGCAAAAGTGAACAAGCTCCAATGTGCAAGTATTTTTCAAGCAATTACCTGTGTCGTATTTGCTGACCATTGGACATATCATGTCCCATGTCCAAGACAAGAATCAGAGTAGATGGAGACTACTGAAGGAATGGATACAGAAAGATGTGAACAAAATAGAAATCAAAACTACCCCAATCTACCAGTTGTAAAATGCATACAATTACAAATATTACAGCTGTCTTTCTTTCATTTCTCCTTCCTCCCTTCCTTCCCTTCTTTTTTTTTTTTTTTTCCTTCTTTCATACCCTCCTTATTTTCTTTAATTTCATTTTCTGGTTTCACAAAGCTTTATTTGGCTTCTTTACTGATCTAACCCTAGCATTTGATTTCACATGTAAATTTTTTTAAGATTTATTTATTCATTTGAGAGAGAGAGAGAGTGTGTGTGTGCGCGTGTGAGCAGGGGGGAGGGCAGAGGGAGAGAGAGAAAGAATCTGAAACAGACTCCCCGCCGGGCAGAGAGCCTGTCTCTGGACTCTATCCTACAACCCTGAAATCTTGACCTGAGCAGAAATCAAGAGTTGGACACTTAGGGCGCCTGGGTGGCTCAGTTGGTTAAGTGACTGCCTTCGGCTCAGGTCATGATCCTGGAGTCCCGGGATCAAGTCCCACATCGGGCTCCCTGCTAATCAGGGAGCCTGCTTCTCCCTCTGACCCTCCCCCCTCTTGTGCTCTCTCTCTCATTCTCTCTCCCAAATAAATAAATGAAATCTTAAAAAAAAAAAAAAAAGAAAGAGTCAGACACTTAGCCTACTGAGCCACCCAAGTGCCCCTCACATGTACATTTTTATTTCCCTTGTGTTTAGAATAGTAAGATTTCAGCCAATGAAACTTATTTTTTATTTCTCTCCTTAGTTGATTTTTATGTATAGCATTCAATTTAGTCTTTGTACCAGTGAATGACTTATTCTGAACAAGTTCTTTACACATGACAAGGGTGCAAGCATGACTTTTCCCAAATCAGCATGTGAGAAATAAATCTTGTAACTATCTCCCACTGGGAACCATTAAGCTACTATAACAGTAGTTCAGAGTCAGCATTCTCGCCTGTAATATTAAAGATCACCCTCCATTCCCTGAGGAATATCTTAAGTTGGGTACTATTTCTCACTTGGCAACCGTGAGTAGCAGCTCTTAGCAAAAATATTTTAGAAGGCACTCTGCAATATACCCTGTCCTCCCATTACCACGTGGACTAGAGCTCTTATTGCGAACTATGTCAACACAGAATTAACCTACTGAATGGTAAGTGCAGGAAGGAAATATAGTGGAATACAGTAATAACTCAGACATTTTAATAAAAGCATACTTATTTCTAAATACCAAAGTAGCAAAAAAAAAAAAAAAAAAAGAAGAAGAAGAAGAAGAAGAAGCCAGAAAAACCTCAAACTAGATTTATCCAATAACGACATTAAAAGGATCATGCCTTGGGGTCCCCAGGTGGCTCAGTCAGTAGAGTGTGTTAGTCTTGATCTCAGTGTCTCAAGTTCAAGCCCCATGTATGGCATAGAATTTACTTAAAAAAAATCATGACTTATCAGAAAATCATTTTTTCTGGTTTCAACATCAAACAATTAATGTCAAATAACTAAGCACTAAATTTCAATTATTCTGGTTTTTATATAAATCCCAGATTCTGTGCCATTAGTGGAACTGTGGATATGGGAGAAATAATACTGCTGATTCATTAGTCTTCCTCATTTGTTCCTGAAAGAAATACTTTATATTTATGGGGGGAAATAATGCTTGGATATTCATAGTGTGTAGAATTTGTCATCTTTTACTTCAATTGATTTTCCACAAAGGTGCCAACCCAATTCAATGAGTAAAGGGTAGTTTTTTTCAACAAATGGTGTTAGGGAGACTGGATAAGCTCATGTGAAAAGATTAATTTAGCACTTACTTCATATGACAATTTTTTTAATTCAAAATGGGTCATACTCTAAAGTGTAATATCTAAAACAATAAAACTATTAGAAGAAAATCTAGGAAAAATCATTGTTACCTCTGGTTAAGTGAAAAGTTCTGGGATAATAGTACTGATAGCTAAATCCATATTAAAAAATAAAAGGATAAATTAGAATTTTTCAAAATTAAAAAAAGAAATTTTGCACTTCAAAAGACACCATTAAAATTAAAATACTGAGATAAAATATTTGCAAATTATATTTCTCTTAATTTTCTAAATATGTAGAGAAAGTTTACAATTATAAGAAGACAAATTACCAATAAAAATGAGGCAAAAATTGAAACATACATTTCACCAAAAAATATATAAATGGTTAGTAGTCACATGGAAGGAAACTCATGCTCAACATTATTAATCATTAGAGAAATGTAAATTAAAACCACAATAAGGTACCACTAGATACCACTTCTTCCCACTAGAATAGTTATAATACAAACAACAGACAACATGAACGGTTGACGAGTATATATGGGAAACTGGAGACTTCTAACACTGCTGGTAGAATCACTGTGAAAAACTGTATGACAGTTTCCTTAAAAAATAATAAGTGTAACATATGAAAAAGTGATTCTATTCCTAGAAATATTTCTAAGAGAATAAAAACGTATGTCCACATAAAGACTTGTACTTGACTCAGCAGCATTATTTATAATAGTCAAAAAGTGGAAAAATCCAATGTTTATCCATTGGTGAATGGATAAACAGAATATGGTACATGCAAACAATGAAATACTATTTAGCAACATAAGTGGAATGGGTTACTGGTACTGCAACAATTACAGAGCTCAAAAATATTATGCTAATTACAAGAAAGTAAGAAAGAAAAACAACCCAAAGTATAATGAACAGAAATATTCAAAAAGACAAAATATTCAAAAATATCATTTTTTCAAAATGAAGCTGTCAAGGAAATGAGAACTGGCAGAGGCATATATGTTATTGATCTGATATTAGTCGGAAAATAAATCTCCTTTAAAACCAGCTATGGTTCATACCATGTATAATAGCAATAAGAGAGAATGACTTTTTTTTTCCTTTCATAATGTCGATTTGGCATGAGTATTTTAACCCTCCCTATCATTCTACCACTCTGTAGGCATAAAAATGTTCAGTTTCATACATATTGATTAGGCACTTCTAGTATCAGGGAACTTTTTGTATTTTCATGCAGATGACGGTATCTTTCCACTATACCCTGAATTAAAGGTTGACTTTACACTGTAACTTCTGCCCTATTTACCATTTTGCCCTTGAAACTCAGCAGACCTAGTTGGTTGCTTATTCAACATAAAGACACAGAAATTAATAGTGCTTATTGTCTCAAGTAAGCTTTCCCCAAGTTCTCCATCACAGTCTTGGCAGTATTCCTTTAATCTTTTGGGGTATTTTAAATATTCAATATTTCAGATATTTTTTAATATTTTGTCTTTTTGAATATTTCTGTTCATTATACTTTGGGTTGTTGTTGTTTTCTTTGGGACTCATATCTTGCTTTAATTATATAGAGCTTATAGTGTAATAAAACTCTTGTTTATACTCATGCATGAAGCTATTTGGACAGGTCTTCATCACCCAGGACTTGTAGATCTTAGTTAAGAAACAATAAAGAAATTTGGTATCCTAGGGGTACCCGGGTGGCTCAGTCAGTTAAGCAGAATCTACCTTCAGGTGAAGTCATGATCTCACTGGGCTCCCTGCTCAGCAGACAGCCTGCTTCTCCCTCTACAGCTCCCCCCTGCTTGTGCTTTCTCTCTCTCAAATTAATAAATAAAATCTAGTAACAAATCTGGTATCCTAAAATTTGTTATTTTGTAATGTAATGATATTCCGTATCCCTTAAAACTTTGCTCTAATCATCTTTTTATTGCAAATGGAATGAAATTTGCTTGGTCATTTATCAGAAATTATGCTTATCTTTGGGTTCCCTTGATAATTATGCTAACTTTAAAAGGATTATTCATCATGTAGAGCCCCCAAACATCTCAAAGGAGAGTAGGTTTGTAAATTATTTTATTTAACTAAAAATCCAGTATGTCCACTCTAGAATAGAGTGAGTAGAATGATGCTCTTTGTATTTTGTTGGTTTACTTTTATATCTTTATTTTTTTGTTGTTTTATGATCAGGTAAAATTATCCACCACTCCCTACTTCAAGATTTTATTATTTTCAAGAGGAGTATTGGGACTGTGTTTTAGCCCTTCTGACACAAAGCTGAGTGGACAATATTACTAAACAAGGAAAATGACCTTTACTTGCCTACTGCCTTCATATTCTTTTCATTTATACATTTAACCTTATCTAAGATTCGTTGTTTTGGGGTCACAACCTCAGGAGTTTCCCAGGTAAAATTTGAAACTGACCCCATAGACAGTGAGCAAGGAGAGACCTAAGAAAGAGGCAGGCCACTCCATATTGCAAGCTGGAAGGTCTAAAAAGCAAAGGAATTTACAGAAGAGGCTTGTTTCCCTTCGCTACAAGAGTGGATCTTGGCACCCCCTGGCTCACCAGAATCTTAAAAGTTTCTATAGAGGCCTTACCTGTATTTAGTCCCATATATTCTCAGATGGTCGCAATAACACCCGGCTCTCTCAAGGTCGTTTTGGCTCTCTCAAGGTCATGTTCTCAAAAACAGATGAACTGCATTCTTGAAAAATTGTGGGAACTGTGGCATAAAGCACATTCCAAGGACAGAGAGGAGGCGAGGTTAACCTCAGATTGCAGGTCTGGCTCCCAGTAGAACCAGAAGTCTCTTTCTCGCTGACCTCCTCCAACAGCTGTTTGTAGGTTTCCTTAGCGTGGAGTCACTTTGTAATTGTTTAATTGTATCATTCAGAGTCAACCTGAGTCCCAGGAGCAAATAAGTAACATACATAGCTGAAGACCAAATTGATGCAGGTTTCTTGGTATGTATTTTTGACCTCATACACAGATGCTCAGAAAGAAATCTGGAAATAACAGGATTTTAGAAATAGCACAGCCTCTTTTCATTTCTTTTTGCCTTTTTCCCCTCTCAACTTGTGTGTGGTTTTGAAAAAAATGATTTCTTCCTTTTTGATTGTTGTATTTCAATGGCAGACATTTGACCATAAAATCTAATGTTACAATAAACACTGAAATATGTTCTTTTATTTAGGTATTTTTTTAAAGAGGGAAATGGTAAAGACAAATGATAATGTCGCCAACCCAATTAAAAAATAAATGGACTATAAAAATACATATAGAAAAAAGAGATTAAAACTATTAAAAATGGAAGGTAGGATATTGATATAAAATACATTTTAGAATTATACATTAAATATGATTATATTAGTACATCCAATTTTGAGTATTTATACTTCTAGAGAATCTGATGCCACAGGTATATTGTAAAAGCCACTAATTAAGAAATAAGTAGATTTTGTTTTGAAATAAGTAGATTTTGTTTTAAAAGCAATGTAATATCTATAAGGGAGCAATGCTTGTTAAACTAAGCATTTTTTCAGAACCAAGGATGTATTTATTCAAGAAAAATTAGTTCTATATACATTTTATAGAAAAAACAAAATGTATTTTAATTTAATTTTTAAAATCTCAAATGTTTATTAGGTTACAAAATTTGAATCTTTTAAATTTATGATAGATGTAACTTATAGGCAGCCAGAAATATGAAGGTGTTAAAAACAGACAATACTCAGATTTGGGGATTTATGATGTACTCTTAAGCTATTAACATGTGCTTGAATTTCTAGGGTGCATATTCTCTGATAACAGTGAAATTTAATGTATTTATATGCTTATTTTATTATTTGTTTACAGTTAATTTGTTGTTAATGTTACTATTTTTACCATGAAGTTGACACCCAGGTATATATATCATGGAGTACCAAAATATTTTTGTCACTTAAATTTTCTTTATAAAAATGAATATTAAATTGGACTCTTCTTCCAAGTAGATTAAAAAATGAACAATTTTTTTTAAGATTTTATTTTTAAGTAATCTCTACACCCAACATGGGGCTCGAACTCACAACCCCAAAATCAAGAGTCACATGTTTTACTGAGTCAGCCAGGTGACCCCAAAATAAACAACTCTTAATTTTGTAGTCAAATGTATATTGACATAATATATTTATGAGTTTTCCATAACATAAGTCCTAGATCCAAACTAGGCTAGATTTACAGAAGCTTCAAGCCTGAACATGTAAATCTTTCTACCTATCCAAATCGGATTCATCTTTTAGCACCTAGTTTAAAACAACCTATATTGTGTGGTCTTTCCAAACAACCTCAGAACATATTACTATTACATTTCTTGTGTTTCTCACTTTCATATATTCAGTAATAGACATGGCTGTTCCTAAAAGTTTTTTTTTTTTTTTTAAGATTTTATTTATTTTTTTGAGACAGAGAGAATGAGAGGCAGAGAGCATGAGAGGGAGGAGGGTCAGAGGGAGAAGCAGACTCCCCGCCGAGCAGGGAGCCCGATGTGGGACTCGATCCCGGGACTCCAGGACCATGACCTGAGCCGGAGGCAGTCGCTCAACCAACTGACCCACCCAGGCGCCCTGTTCCTAAAAGTTTTTCCCATTATGGGAAGTAGAAACTTGTAGGAAGGTGAGAGTTGGGATTCTACTGATTGGTGGCAACCCACGGGCTAAGGAGAAGTTATTGAAAGTAAATAGATAATTCAATTTGGGCAGGTATCATTTTGAGAAAAAAAAAAGAATGACATTAGAGTGAGATCCACTGAGTGTGAATCATGGTCCTGAATCCTGATACTGATTGTCAGTGTGACCTTGAACACAAGATATTTCTTCTCTGAGCCTCAGTTATATCATCCATAAAATGACAATAAAAAATTTCTTGCATTACTGTGACATTTAAATGAGATAATATTTAATGTCAAACACACACATGGTCTTTAAAATTAGTTCCTTCCATATAGGGTTTAGTCCCATGTGCATTTCTAATCAAGACAGTGAGAAAATTACTATAGTGGGTATGATCTCTATCTGTTTGCAACTCTGTTGAATCTGAAAGTCATTGTTTTCTGACAAATCTCTCTACTACTTTTCCTTTTCAAATGTTACATTTATTTCTGTTTCTAATGGAGATGTATTTATAATCTTGAGACAAAACAGTATTTCATTGTAAGAATGCTTAGTTAATATATCGTTGATGATAAAATAGGTAGTTGCTATAAATTCCTGAGGGCTGGGGGATTTTTCTTTTGTCTCCAGAGATTACAGTGTTTATTACTTCACATTCACCATTCACCCCAACACAAAATAATGCACATTGCAGAATTCAACAATTATGTGTTCAATGGTTTATTAAAATATCGGTCAGTTCATGAGGTAAAAATATTTTTTCTTAATAATCAAGATTTTTCCATTTATATCAAGAACTATAGAACTGCTATATTCAGGTTTCGTATTCATATGTCAGTAAAGAAATATTAAAGGCAAGCATTAGAGTTTAGTGATTATTAACATGATCTCTGGAGTTCAGCCACCATGACTCAAATCCTAACTCCACTGATTACTATGTTTATGATCATTATATGTTATTTAACTTCTCTATGACTTTGTTTTCTCATTTCTAAACTGAAGAAAATAATATTATCACCTTCACACTATGAAAATATATGTGAAATATTTAGTCCTACATCTGACATCTGGTAAGTGCTCAGTAAATATTAATCCATTTATTAGTACTAATAGCTGTTATAGTTATTGCTATTGGATGTGTAGCTGAGTCTCTTATTTCATACTCTTTGGTAGCAGGTTCTGTCCCAGTTATTTCAAATCATCAGCTTATCCTAGTTTATCTGGGTATTCAGCCTTAATCTGAATCCCCAAATATTGACATCATAGTTCTGTAAATTTGTCTTCTTCTACCACTTGTTATTGACATAACTGTTATCCTAGGATATCAGATGACAAGCTTACATTTTCTTTTCTTTTTTTTTTTTAAAGATTTTTATTTATTTATTATTTAGAGAGAGAGAGAATGATAGAGAGAGAGCATGAGAGGGAGGAGGGTCAGAGGGAGAAGCAGGCTCCCTGCCGAGCAGGGAGCCCGATGTGGGACTCGATCCCGGGACTCCAGGATCATGACCTGAGCCAAAGGCAGTCGCTTAACCAACTGAGCCACCCAGGCACCCCAAGCTTACATTTTCTTAGACCCTCTGATTTCAGTTGCAGCTGAGAGGACAGATCCACGTGGATGTGATCCACTTTCTTGTTCATGGTGCATCCCTCAAGTGACCATGGCTTGTCTTTGCTTATAGCTCTCAGGCTCCTTTTACATTGAAAAGAATGGTGGGAGTCACTGTGTCTACATGTGTATATATCTCAAAAAAGAGGTAGTCTAGTGTGATAAGAGAAAGGAGTTTCTGGCCTTTTGATTGGAAAATTCTTGGAGGTATTCTGTATATATCTCTAGAAATCCCAGTGGAATTAAGCCATGTTACTCACAGTAGCCACTTTGATCAGGCCCCTTTATTTACACTGGTTCTGGTGATCAACTGGTACATAAACTATGTACACATGGACTTTTTTTTTTTAAGATTTTATTTATTTATTTGACCGAGAGAGAGACAGCTAGAGAGGGAACACAAGCAGGGGAGTGGGAGAGGGAGAAGCAGGCTTTCCGCAGAGCAGGGAGCCCGATGTGGGGCTTGATCCCAGGATACTGGGACCATGACCTGAGCCGAAGGCAGACGCCCAATGCCTGAGTCACCCAGGTACCCCACACATGGACCTTTGATTCATCCTCTGCTTTAAAGAAAATACAAGCAAGGATGAATAATCTCCAAGATTTAAAACACTGAACACTCTGATTTTTTTCTTCTCTCTGCTGTCTACATGTATAGTCTAATAAAGACCTCTTAGTTATTCCTATACAATTTCTTATATTTTTGTCTGTTTGAAATCATTTCAATTTAACAATAAGTACTACATATGAAATGGCAAAAGAAAGATGAATGAAATATGATCTTTACCGTAGACATGCAAACCACCTGGTAGGCAACTTCATCTTTTGTTGTTTTAGGGTCAGAGAAGAATGAGGTAGAATGTATTATTCTTCAAAATAATCACTGGCCCTTCCTATGCTTCTTTTCCTCTAGGAAGATTATGCATCTTTGTTACACTGACATCACACTTAGTAATGCGTCTGTAACATTCTTTGGCCAAAGAAATATAAACGGAGGTGATGTTCTTCACTTCTAGCAAGAGTTATCATTGTTTGAATGAGAATCTTCTGGTTTCTCTCTCCTTTCCCTTTTCTATGAGATTGGGAATATCCCATCAGCCTGGTTGGGTCCTTGATTAAAAAAGCTATGAGGCAAAGTTGACCAATTATTTTTGACCAATATCAGACATATCAAAAAGACAGAGATACTCGTTAAAAAATGAATACAAACATGTAGGGAGGAAGGGTAAAAGCCTGAACGAAAACAATTACAGTTGTGGATAAAGATAAAATGATGATTTTAGTCGTGTTTAGGAAGTCAAGTTGACTGAACTTGTTAACTCATTGAATATAGGTGTAAGGATGACAATACTTGGGTCCCTGGCCCATATTACATTGTATTTTAATTTTTCACATCCTTATGATGAATTTTCCTTTGTCTTTCTGTTTCTTTCTTGCCAATGGAGTAATCTTCCTATTGCACAATTTTGATGATGTCATTCCTTTTCTAAACAGTCTCCAAGACTCTCCTTTGCCAAAGAATTAAGTTCTATCTCCTTAACCTTAATTGTCTGCCATAATTCTTTTTAATATATATTTCCTACTTTTCAGGCCATTCTTTCCTTAAGGAAACTCTACTAGTTTTATTGTTCTTTCCACAAAAATGATTTTTTGAGTTTCTAGTTAAATGCCTTGTTCCAGTCATTGCTTTTGCTTTAGCAGTAGTTTATCTCTAGTTACTTTAAATTTTACTTACTTATTTTAGTCATGATAGACTAGGTTTCTATGTGGTAACATATGACTCAGTGGCCTTACAAATGGCTTACATATGTAACAAATGGCTTACATATGTGGTAACATATGACTCAGTGGCTTACAAATAAAAGCTTTATTAACCTCTTGAACTGCATATTCATCCTAGGATAGCTAAGACTCCAATGTCCTCTTCATTTAACAGCCCAGGGTGATGGAAAAGCTTCTGTATGAAAAGGGTACAAACTTATATTTTGTTCATCAGTATTCTGCTTGAACACAATAATGTTCTTTCTATCCATATTTTGAACCAAGTCATACAAACAAGACTAGAAAAGAGAAGTATATCCCTCCCCAGGATGAAGCAGCAAATTCTATTAAAAAACATATAACAATATGGGCGCCTGGGTGGCTCAGTCGTTAAGCGTCTGCCTTTGGCTCAGGTCATGATCCCAGAGTCCTGGGATCGAGTCCCACATGGGGCTCCCTGCTCTGCGGGAGGCCTGCTTCTCCCTCTCCCACTCCCGCTGCTTGTGTTCCTGCTCTCGCTATCTCTGTCTCTGTCAAATAAATAAATAAAATCTTAAAAAAAAAAAAAAAACATATAACAATAAAAGTTACCAAATCGTCACTTTCAATCTATTCCAAATCCCATTGATTTCATTAATCTGATCTTGTCCATCCCATCTTCAAATGTTACTTCTTTCTCAACTCTTGCCACAAATACTAATTATATAGCTTGTCTTACAATGCCCTCAGCAGGGGTCAACAGAGTTCTCTTAAAGGGACACAGTAAACATTTTCAGCTTCAAGTCTTAGGTCGCTGAGTAGTTGCCACAGGGTGCAACTTTTGTGGTGCAAAAGTAGTCAGAAAATATGGAAAAAAATGGGTGAAACTGTGCTCCAGTAAGAGTTAATTTACTAAAGTAGGTGCTGGTCTGCTGCAGTATTTTGCAAATACCTTCCTTAAAGCAATGACTCTCAAACATAGATTTTTGGATGCCACTTTTGGGGTTTCCAATTCAATGGGAATGGTGGAGGGCTTGAGAATTTGCCTTTTCAATAAGTTTCCAGGTGAAGCTTTTGCTAATGGTCTGGAAATCACACACCGAAAACCACTGACCTACAGAACAAAGACAATGTTCTATATTTCAGTGACTTGTTATTTGTGATCCACAAATGAATTCAGATAAATGAATACGTTATTATAAAATTAAGAAATAAAAAGATGTTTATAATTATCATTTTGTTAGCATATTCCTTTCTTCACAAAAGCCAGGTGACTACAGTTAGCCAGAGAATGCCCTGAAAAAAATTTTACTGGCTACATGAGTGAGTTACAATAACGTTAGCTTTCACCTTTTATAGCAACACAGTATCCAGTGCTGTAAATATTACACTTTTCCATGGCTCCTACACATGATGGACAGGTTACAGAATTGTTTTGTTTGTAAAGTCTCCCCAAGCTATTTCAACTTGTCATGACACACAAAGCTTGGCTCCACTAAATGCATCAACCCATTTGTATTACTTCAGTGGAACAAAAAGATTTCAGAAAGACACATTAATTTTATTCTTATTCAACAGTGACATTGAAAAGACATTCTTATTTGTGCAGTTGTTTGAGCTACTGAGCCTGCTCATAGTTATACATATTTTTAAAATTGTGGAGATTCTGTGCTCTTGAGATTTTTGACATACTTAAACTAAATGATTACCCCAAATATTGCTGCATTCTTGATGTAAGAATGATGAAGTGACTTAGATTCTTGGAGAGAAAATAAATGATTCTCATGAACTTGTTTAAGCAAATTTCAGTCCTCAGTACTTCAATAGTGAAATTGTTGGGCTAGGTCAGTAAGAGGACATGACCTCCAGTTAACCTGCAAGTCTGACCCAGGCAATCAGAGGCTCCTTACTGCCTCCCCTGTCGAAGGAATGTACATTAGGTACACTGTTCCCATACTAGGAGCCACTTCAAGGACTTGAGAGAGTAATGTGTTATTGAGAGCATCTGGACTACATACATGACTGAACCGCGTTAAGACCTCCATGTAAGCTTTTAAGATTCTACAGAGCAGGTGCCGAGATCTGCTAGTCTGGCCGTGACCTAAGGCAAGCCTTCTATGTCAGTTCCCTTGCTTATTAAAACTGCCACCCATCAATCTGGAGCAGCTGACTCTTTCTTTGGTCTCTCCTTGCCCTCAGTGTATAGGGCCAGTAACGAATTTCACCCACAGGAACTCCTGAGGTTGTGAATCAACCGAAATGTGAAGAAAGGTCACCATGCTTTAGGTGAAGCTTGCATGTGGTTTTGGAATTTGGGAAGAGATAGTAGTATTGTTTCCAATAGTGTTATTTTCATTATAAGATTTTAAAAAATATTTTATTTGACAGAGAGGGAGAACAAGCAGGGGAAGCAGCAGAGGGATAGGGAGAAGCAGGCTCTCTGCTGTGCAGGGAGCCCCATGTGGGACTCTATCCCAGGACTCTGGGATCCTGACCTGAGCTTAACTGACTGAGCCACCCAGGCGCCCCCGTTATAAGGTTTTAAAAATCATTGTAATATTCTCTCCAGTTGCAAGTAATCACTAATAGATGCCCTAACAGAAATTAATGTTAATTACAAAAACCTTACAATATATAAACACGCAAAATTAACGAAACTAGACTACCATATAGCCTGAACACATTTTAGTTCCTTATAGAATCTGGACCATGTTCAGTCAGCAGAGAAACAGGTAAATGGGTTAGTAGAAATTTCTTGGCTAAGGTTACCCGCCAACTGGCGGCTGCTTCTTGTTCAGACAACTTTTAGAGAAAGACACAACATCCAGTTGACATGGATTTTATTTTCCTGTTCCTCAAGATAAAAGAAACAAGCCACTTAGTGGCGTGAGAACCAGGATCCAAGCCTCTGCCCCCCAGTTCTCTGATTTTCAACAGGCCTCAAGCCTTTAAATAGCAAAGCTCCAGGTGCAAACCAACCCAGGTGCTCTCACTTTCCCAGCGCCCACGCTTCACCCTCTACGAAGCTCCCTCAATGAGTGTCCTGAGAGCTACGGAGCCTTTCCGTTCATTCACAGCGCTATACAACGAACGCTAGGGGGGAAAAAGAACAAACAAGATACATTTCCAATACAGGATTCAATTACTTTTCACAACTCGGCGATGTGTCAAAGGCACGCTGTGTTTTGTTTTGAGGGCGGGGAGAAGCCTGGGAGGGAGCCCTGGGCCCCCATTGGCTGGCCGCTCGCGCTGCAGTGGAGCTCCAGCCGCTCAGGGAGCATTATTGATCTGAAGGGTAAACGTGGAAGGAGCCACAGAGAGGGGTCCAGGCGTTTCTGAGAAGAGAGGCAGACCTCTTCCAGGAAGAGAGTGGTGTCTGCTGGCTCCCCGGCTTGGAGAATCTTCTGTGAATGAAAGGGGACAAAATGCAAGGCAGTTTGTTGCTACAGTGATTTAGAAGAAAGAGAGAGAGAGAGGGAGAAAAGGAGAGAGGGGAGAGAGAAAAGGGTCTCCCCTTAGGTGCAAGCCTGGGTTGTTGCATCCTGCAGTTGCTGTTTCTGCTTCTGCAGCTGCCGGTTCTGCCATCAGGTAAGATTTCCTCCCCCCGCCGCCACCCCCCCTTTAATTGAGATTGCATCCTGTGTGATCGCTTCAGGATATACGCACAGAAATTCATACATGATTAATAAAGTTGCCTAGAGTAGTCCGCAGCTGAACGAGGCGGCACACTGATCTGGCATCTGAATTAGGAGCTGGTGCGTGGTTTTGCTTTGAGAAACTTCAGTAAGTTCTAAACAAGTCTCTAGTCTTAAGAGCGAAAGGTTAAACTAAAAGGGGAGGGAAAGAAATGTTTTAACCACTAATGGACCTTACTTAGCATGGCTGAATTTTCAAATGAACATAATTATGCACGGTAGCTGTTCAACTGGTTATTTTATAAATGGCTTTATTGATCTATTTTTATGCCAGAATAATGCTTTATTTTCAAAAAGCTTCTGTAAATACCCATCTCCACTATTTTTTGTTAAAATACATTAACATCCCCACATACTTCTCCACTGATATTTATTAAGGTATGTATATTTAAAAGCTTCATTCTTCACTAAAGAGAACTGTAAAGGCATTTCAAGGCTTTAATAGCTAGTCTCTCCTATACAGCTGAGTTTCCTACCACAAAACTAATTTGAGACAAGTGGAAGAGATACAGATTACCATGTCTGCTGTGGGTTATATAATATGTATTTAAAAAAATATCTTAAAGGTATTAATCATCCGGTGGTACACTGAAGAAGTAAGACGTATGTGCAGTATAGGACACACAAGCAAATCGTTTTTTCAGAGACCTTCAGTATTTTTCTTGGATGTTTTCTCCCTTTAATGTTTTCTCCCTTTTAACATCATTCTTTCTACATGGAAATCACAGTGGCTTCAGAACCTCTGTAGTTCAGAGTGCTTGCTGTCTCTTATAGACATATTTCGAGATCTCTATTCTCTGGAGTGAGAACTGACATACTTTTGGATGATTCTGTGACCATATCATGATTCTCAGTTTCTCATCAGGTATTTTGAAACTCATTCACAAACTGCTCAGCTAGAAAATTGGCTTACATACTGAGGGGGAAAAAATAAAAAGAGAAGGTTCTGAAAATGTGTTTACAGCTTTCAGTTACCCTATACATGACCAAAACATGAAAATCCAACCCTGCCAAGCAGGTATCAGTTTGCTTGGTCTTTTCGGAGTACTTGATTGGTTTTCAGATTTATAAAATCCAGATGCACAGCTCTCCAAAAATACTGAATCTCCTCATTCAGTGGCGTCATTTATTCACTAAGTTATCCTAAGCAATTTGAGAATCACTTTAATTTATAGGTCTTCATTACTAGTTCTAGGAAGGAAATTAACTGAATAGGTTTTTCTTATAAATATTTCCAGCAGAAGGTCTCTTCCGAATTAAAAGGCGTATGGTTACTCTTCCCAAGCCATAAGCAGTTGATTGATGAATTGTTTTGGAATGCTCAAGAGCTCAGCCACACACAAAGTAGAAGCTTCCACTTAACTAGTTTAACCTGCATTTTACCTTGTTCAGTGATCTAGGGATGGTTCCTCTACCTGCTATAGAAACTATTGTAGCAAAAAGAGGTTTCACGTTAACTTGAAAATCCAATTCCAGAATATATTTTCTTCTTTATTAATAGCTCTCACTTCAAAAGCTAACTTCCCAGTTTAACCCTGGAATAGTTTAGCACCTTCCCATAAAAAAGAAAAAAAAAAAAAAAAAAAAACCACATTTTCTTTTCTGTTGTATTCAGCAAATCTCCAGTTTCTGGATTCTTAACTTCTGCTGTGTACCATTTTAAGTGGAGGGTGGGGGTGAGGGGGGGATGGGGGGGGTTCAAGCCAAGAATGTTTTTTTTTCCTACTGGACCTGATTACTTCCAATGATCTTCTTAGATTGGGATTATTTTAGATAATTCCCACAAAAAGCTGAATTATAATGGGAGGGAAGCGTCATTTGTTTTACATGTGGGATAATACATATTAAGTTCTTATCACAGCAGAAACAGTGCTTAGCTTATGGGAAAAAAAAAATCCCTGCTAATGCTTCACATGACATACTTACACCTCAGTATGACTGCATCTTTTAAGGATGGAACAAAAACTCATCTCCTTAGATAGAGCATCTTTTGCATCTGGTATTTTCACAGAACATATTTCATGTGATAGGCTGTGATATTGATTGAAATCAATCTTTTATCATTTTGTGGTTAATAAGAATATCTGTCACTCTTACCTCTTAGAATGCCTTGTGATGAACATCAAATCACTCTTGCTGATAAAATAGTACTGCAAATAGTCTGCTGAAACTGTTCTTACATGAAATGTGAAATATTACTGTGTTTTCACACCTATGCCATTTAGATGTCATATCATTAAATCTGCCTAACAATTATGATAGGAAGATGCATACAGTGATGGTTCTCTTCAGAAGTGAGCCATGTTTTCATGTAAAAATACCAAATCTAAGGATTGTGTAATAAAATGACTTAAGTAGACTGTTACAAATGTCTCCATACTTCCAAAGGAAAAGTGTGATTACAGATGTCTCATTTAAGGTAAGATATCATTTCCTTGGTCTCTTAAAAAAGCTGTTTTAAAAAGTATTTATGTCCTGTATTACCATGTCAGTGTTACCACATTAAAAGATAGCATTTTGCACCAATTCATGATTTTTATATTTATATAAATATTTATATTTGTAATATATATTACATTTATATTTATATTTAATTGTAGGTGGAAATTTTATCTTTCTTGTTTAACAAATACTGTTTTATTTTTATGAATTGGCTCAGTTTATATCAAGAAAAATCAAATAAATAAGGAATGAAGATTTGTGATTTTACCGGGAACTTTCCTTTCACTTTACTAATACATGATAATTGAGCAATTTACTCTCTTATGGCTTTTAAAAGCATTTTAACTTCTGGCTTTAAGGTAATTGAATTTTTTTCTGAATTACTATGCTAAAAGGGTTATATATCATTACCAAACTTGAAAAGGAAAGTGTGTATGGGCGCACGCACGTGTGTGTGTATTTATTTGTGAATGTGAATAATTCCACCTGTGCTGAATATCAATAGTGGTTACTCAAAGATATTTTTAAGCATCACATGCTAAGATGACTAATAATACGCAGGAAGTAACATTTTTAGAAAAGACTAAGAGACAATTATGACTACTGCAAAGTTGAATAACAGATGAACTTCACATAGTGTTATACTTTCTGTGTGATCCTGGTTAATGTGTTAAGAATTCATTTATTCAATTATTGATCATCAGTTAATTTAATAAGCATTTGTTAAACTATTGGAAACAAGCCCTATATTTACTTTTTTTTTTATAAATTTAGCTTCATTCAGGTTTGTATCACTTTATCATACTATAGCTCATGGTATTAAGGGATAAATTAAATCTTCAGTATGCTTCAGTTATTTTTTTCACTAAGAGATTATGATTTTCTTATATAGCCCTTGCTCTGTGAACATTGTGTAAGTCACTATTCTATAAATGGATTTATATTATCTCGAATATAAGGGATGTGCTATTTGAACAATAAAATTCTTAAAATATGTATATGTCATGCGTATAGGTATGAAGATTCTGGTGAGAGAAGGTGAGGTACCAATTTGTGTACAGACACGCAGTAGAAAAAGACAGGATTCATGTATCAAGTCCTAAATCTACATGTTCAGATAGCTGAATGATACATACTTAGTTCCAAGTACCAAAGAAGTAAACATTAGGGTGTAGGACTTATCCTCAAAGTAGGATGCTAGCTACAAGCATGATTGATTATACCAGAAGTGAACCATGTACTTAGTAAGTCCTGTCACTTCTATTGACTAGAAAATTATTATAATATGCAAAAAATGTTTTTCTCCATGTGAAGATGAGAGTCTTGATTCATTGCATGAAGATGTGAGAAGATCAAAACTTGGGAGTCAGGGGTATGAATCCAAATTTTGAGAATTATTCTGTGGGTACTTTTGAGTATATTACTTAGCTTTTGTATCCTTGGTTTCTTCTCTTGATTTAGCATGATATTACCACATAGACAAACACTCACTAATAGGTCTTTCTCTTTTGAAATTTCCATGACTATAGCACTAGATTTGTAGAGATTAATGCAGCCAGAGCTGTGCCCCTCAACCCCCCCCCCCCAGTTACATGAAAACATGTAGTGGCCAGCATTTGTTATATGCTGTAATTCACTTGTCATGTTGGGATGGAAGTGGTCCTCAGGTCACTTATCTAAAAATAATTCCACTTACTTTTGGCAAGAATGCTTTTAATGAATAAGCATGGATGTTTCTGGTAGTTTAAATAATCAGTGAAGTTTAGGTTGTGATGAAACTGTTACCATCATATTTCAGGAGGTTTGGAAGTCAAGCAAAAAGGAAAATAAGAGATCACAAAATAGAAAGTACCGATTCCAGGGAAGTTTGTGGGATTATTATTTTTTTATAGAGATTTGGGCATGTGAATAGATGAGATCAAAATCATTAGACAAAAGAAAATGAATGATGGATCAAGATCTTAGAGTGTTAGAGGAGGTCATCAAAAGACTGTGACCTCCTGTTGATCCTTGAACTGGACCCTGGCAATCAGTCTCCTCATCCTCTCCCCAGTCCTTGGAATGTGCATTCTACCCACCATTCTCACTCTAGGGCTGTTGTTTCAAAGGAATAAACTTGAGAAAGTAAGGTGCTATTGAGACCATTGGACTGAACATGTGATTGAATCCCATTAAGGCCTCTACATAAACTTTTAAGATTTTGGCAGGCATGGGCAGAGATCAGCTCATCTTGTGGGTGCCCACAACAAGACTTGTACGTAGTTTCCTTTACTTGTTAAATCCGCCACCTACCAATCTTGCCTTCCATGTCTAGGAATTTCAAACCTAATCTGGAAAGCTCCTGAATTTTTGAAACAATAGAGAGAAGATGAAAATTTACAATATCCAGAGCGTAGGTGGAAGATACAATTAGAAGATGTCTAATAATGCAAGTGAAATAGTAGTATTCAAAAGCCAAATATCAAATAATTTTAGCTGACATTTCAACATTTATTAAGATAATATCTTGAATGTCAAAAAGGATTGTTAGGAAATAATCAACCAAAATGTGGTGTTAATTAATTTATCTAAAGTAATACTTTTAAACTTAATCAGAAGAGATCCAGATGCTTGGTAAATGTTGAGAAGTAGAGGAAATTAATATTAAAAGACTGCTCATGGGGAAAAAAATGATATGATGTATTTAAAACTATTGCTGAGGAGAGAATATAGGGATATTTGAAGTAACAAGGAAATAACATTATATCCAAAAGGAAACGTCCTCCTACAACTCTGTGAGTCAATATTTATTTCCACTCCAAGGGATGGAAAGGGCAGCCATTACTCCAAAGGATGTGATTTCAGGCCGATTTAAAAGCAAGATTGTACTGAAACTCTCCTCTTCTTTAATTACTAGCAATAAGATTGTGAGTGAAAAGTGAAAAATAAGCTCTTGGCAAGGTTTTATGTTATATTTTTACTTAGGCAAGCATAGGAAGCCAAGAATATTTTTCTGAGATAGAAGTGTCTCACAGTTAGCTCATTATCTGAATCAATATCTGGTATTTGCACTAAACGCTTACTAGAAGGTCACCACTATAAGATCCTTACATAGAAGCAGTCCATTATTGGAATTGTAGCTGTTGCAACCAGAATTAGAGTTGTGTCAAGTAGTCTAGCATATACAACATAATCTCGTATATACTAAATATAAACAATATAAATTTTAACAGCAGTATTAAAATGACAGTTATTGTATAATACATTCTAATTTCAGTATTGCACGTTTATTTAACAAGGAATTTTATATGCCTATCATTATGTAACACCAGTGATGAGGAGAATAATGCTATAAATGAAAATAGAGGGCACATAATCTGCCCTAACTCAGAGGTTTACACATACCTCCAGATAGCAATATTGTCAGGTAGGTATTACTTTTGAAAAACAAAAATGTCAGGCATATTCAACTTATACAATAGCACCTCAAGAACAGCAGCCCATCTCATAGATTTTTGGCTATATTATAAACTATGGAATCATTTTGGAGGGAAATTTGACAGCATCCATCAAAACTCAGTACCTAGCAGTTCTAATGCTTGCATTATCTTCTGCAGAAATATTTTCATTTGCTTGTCATTGTCTTCTGATCTTATTCTTTCTCACTGACTGCTTCTTCTCATTCTTCTCTGCTGGGTTCTCTTATCTTCAGACCCATAAATAGACACTCTCAGGCTATCCCTGGACCCAGGCCTAGGCCCTGCTCACCTCTCTAGAAACTTACTAAAGAGGTAATCCCATCCAGTAGTATACGTTTTAATGCCATTTGAATGACTCTTTCCAAATATATCTTTGTCTCCAGTCTTGGTGCTGAGCATCAGATCCTGATCTCCAAATGCCTACTCAGTATTTCTACTTGCACGTCTGATTAGGCTGCCTGGGCTGCCAGAACTAAATATCACAGACTGGGCAACTTAAGCAACAGAAACTTCTTTTCTTACGATTCAGGAGGCTGGAAGTCCAAGATTAAAGCGTGGGCTGATTGGGTTCTTGGTGAGAGCTTTCTTCTTGGCTTATAGATGGCTTTCTTTTTACTGTGTCCTCATGTGACTTCTTGGTGCTCCTGCAGAGAGAACATGGGAGCAAGCTGTCTGTTCTCTCTTCTTATAAGGGCACTGATCCCATCATGAGGACTTCTCCCTTATGACCTCATCTAACCCTACTTACTTCCCAAGGGCCCCACCTCCAAATACCATCATACTGGGAGTTATCAATTCAATGTATGTGACACCCCCGCCCCGGAAACACATGCAGTCCATAGCAACATCTAACAATCATATTAACCATAACTTGTTTAAAACCAAGCTGTTAATTTCTGCCCTTCTCACCACAACCTAAATATATTTATTTTCCTAATTTACTGCATCTCAGTAAATTATGTAATGATTCATTTAATTTCTTAAGAATTTAGGGTCAACTCTGAGGCCCTGCTTTTTTCTCTCTTCTCCCCACAATCAGTGCCAACATTAAATATACTGGCCTCCTGGTCTTACTGTCTAAGTACATCTTTAATCCAGTCACTTCTATCTCTACCAGTTACCTTTAATCTAACCACTATTGTCCCAGTTTCTAAACAGGTCTTTCAACTTCTACTTTTATCCCCTACCCCTACCCCAATTCATTGCACAGCAGCTAGATGTAAACACTTCAATATCACTGTCAAAGTACTTTCCATGGTTTAAAGACAATATATGGCTTAACCCTTCCATTTTCTTTCTCATTATGCTGAGTTCATCCCTGCCACAGGGACTTTGCACTCACCCAATTTATCCTTTTCTTTACATTGATCTTGGTTTAAATATGCATACTTGAGAGCTATATTCTCTAATCATTGTCTGTAAATAGCATTTACTTCCCCAGAAGAAATATTTTCACCTATATCCACATTTAATTTTCTTTAAATAGGACCTGCTCCAGCTTACATGATATTGCATTATATTGTCTATCTTCCAAAAAAAATGCAGACCACATGAGGAAAGCCACATAATAGTGCCTGGCACTTAGGAGCCCTCCAAAAGTGTTTGGGTGAGTGAATAAATTACTAAATGAAAGAATGGATATGAGCACATAATTAAACATACACATGCATATAAATGGAGTTTGAATGATTTACATGATGATATGTCAAGAGTGGTAATCTTCAGGGAGGAGAGTGAGACATACTTGTGAATTACGTGACTTTCTATGGTAATATATTCATGCATACAACTTGGCCTGCAAATATAATAATCACTAGTCATGCCATTTGTGCTAGTATTCAATACTGAAAGAATGTTCTGTTAAGATTATCAGGGGAATAAAGAATATAATTTGAGTGTCAGCCTACCAAAAAAAAAATGGTTTTAAAGTTAAGACAGGATAATTTGGACAAGTACTAGTTATCTTTTCAACTCAAGATTCAATATCTCACTGTGTATAATGTCCCTGCTTCCCCATGGTGTCCACAATTAAAATAAACCTCCCAGGATACACTAAAAAGGGGGAAAAAGGCCTTTAAAGATTTGCCTTAATTGGCTCTGAGATTCAGTTTTGTTATCTGGAGAGAACAGAGGAGAATCAGTATTAACACCTGGACTCGTGCTTATGCAAAGTCCAGAGCTCCTAAGGTCACAATTAAATGGCTTAATCTTAAAACCCTTCAAGGTTTAATTCAGTAGCTCTCTTCAGAAGGGCATTGCTAATTCCTCCTGAATTGTTGCTGCTGTAACCGCACTCCCTTAATTTGAACAGTATTCAAGATTCCATTTTCCCTACTGGAGTTAATTGCATTATGAAAGTCAGTTTAGAGTGGAAACTTATGTCCTCTTGTGGAGTATCTCTCTACAGAGTCCTTTCTTTTCCTTTCAGCTTGACACATACCCACGTTTATGCAGGGTAATCTCACAAATGCAGTGTGCCCTGTTTAAACCAAGTTTCAAAGAATATTCTTTAAACTATTTATATGCATACCAAAGCATGTTAGCTCTCCAAAGTGCCTACAATTTTGTACATGCTCAGGCCGTCTGATCTAATATACTCTAAGTCCTTGGAACATTAACAGATCTCCGAGCTTTTAAACAGACTGTGACCTATTCATTTAGAGGGCTACTTCAACAAACGGAGGCTCCCTTAGGCTAATGATGGATCATGGAGCTGTTTGATTTGCAGTGAGCTAAGTTGCCCACTTTCCCCTAACATTCATGTGGGTCATGTTATCACAACCAAATAATGAGTCAGGCCCCTTCCCTCATTCCTGTAGATTTCCAAGTCATTACAGGAGATCTTAGTGTGCAAGTGCATGAAGCTTTATGCCTTATACCTACAGATGAATTATTTTTGCCAAGAGTATGAAATTTCAGCTAAGGGTCAGTTTCCTCATGAGAATATCAGCTCCTTATACAAGAGTTCATCTAGGTATCTTCTTGAACAGAGAGGCAGACATTCTCTTTGTTTCTGCCTACCCTCACCTAAATATCCCTAAAATTGTCTTCATATTTGCCATCTTTCTTTGCTCCCTTGTGCACATATACACAGACATGCAGAAAGACATACAGAGAGACAAGACTAGGACATTGAATCAGTCTTTCATTAAAAAAAAATTACATCAATTATAAATGTCATATCAAGGAGCCAAAGAGCTGTTTTATAATGCCAGCCATGGGGCTTGCTTCCTTTGTATGTATCTGTTTTCTGTTAGTTCATTACGGTCTCTTTAGAGGCACATGTCTGTGCTATGAAATCTTGAAAGTTAAGGAAAATTCACTGGAAATATATCTTAAGTGCTTTTCAAAGCATTTTTGTGATGCCCTCCCATTGCATGTTTATCATAGTGTATGCATGTATACATACAGAGACATAAATGTTAAAAGCAAACTTCTTCAGTCACATCTCTAAAGCTAGCTGAATGTTTCTGATAGAAGGCAATAAACCCTTTGTCATTAATCCTTCCTAAAAATGAAATACTTCTACAGTATAGAGAAAGCTATATGAAATATGAATGACAGGAGAAAAACAACTTCATTTATTCTTGCTCTGTGATTTACGGCATAGAGATGACAACCATGGGGGAGGTGAAGAATGGCGAATTCTGCTGTGTTTGATGCTAATTTTACAGTACTACAGAACAAGAGAGCATTGTGCCATATTCTGGATCTCTAAGTGAATTTATTTAAAGATGGTCCATTAGTTCATGTCACCACGGAGAACTAGTAAATTATGAGTGTTTTTACAAATAGACTTGGGAAGACTTCTCCAGTATTGTGGATTCACAGAGAACTACCCTGAAAAATTATTATATTTTGCTTCCCAGTCACAAAGCTATGACTAATAACTTTAACACATAGCCAAGATATTTTCATTAATGGTTACTTAACCAATTTTTGTAAATGGATTTACTCTTCCATTTTTTAATGCCAAGGAAAGTTTTAAACTCCATGAAAATAAGAGGATAATTTTAGGCTGAAAAGGTAGAGCCAAAATTCTCTTCACAAAAACAAACAAAAAACGTACATCCCTTTTTCTGATACAACTTAAAGAAATGTAAAAACATTACAAAATGTATGAAGGCGTTTTTTTTGTTGTTTTTTTTTTAAACCTTTCCTTTGGCTTATTACTCTTTATTTAAAATGCATTTTAGAAAACTGCATCAAAAGATTTTATCAGGACAGAAATCAGTTTGAGTATATTTGATGACTAATTACAAAAATACCAAGACTTCTCATAGTCTCTATGCCCCATCATTTATTTCTTGAAATATTTTCAACCTTATCTGGTCCCATACTAAAAAATCTAGATAGTTTAGCACTTCCAATTTTATTATAAGAATCTATTTATAGTTTTGGGATGACCACTCACCTTGTAACTTACCACTCCAGAGATGTCTTATAATTCTGACTTACCCAGTACCTTTGGCCTGCAAAGTCAATGGATCTTTGGTTAATACTTGGTTCCGAGTTATTTACTTGACCTGAGCTGGTCCATAACTGTTCTCAGCCTCCATAATGGTGAATGGCATTGCAGGACTCCCTTGTGAAAAGCTCTTGTGGGACATGTCCTTTATGTACAGTCTTGCATTGGATCCCACAGCCCTCCTCTTGAGTTCTACAACCCATCCTCTTCCAGGTTCACAGAATCACAGGGCATTTATTTCTCTGATGTTGCATACAGCTTTTTCTTGGGCTGTCTGTGTATATATATAATAATTTTAGCCATCTGCCATTTAAAATACTTTTGAGATGACTTATTTAACATCTATCTCAGGTGCCATGTTTACATTTTAAAAGAAGCCATCTGAAGGTAATGTTTAATCCAAGTAATGATTAACAAGAGTTTGGGATTCTATTAGAATTCGTGGATGCTATTTTGAGTATCTGTGGTTTTTATTCTTTCTTTTTACTTTTCAAAAATAACCTGTTTGATGTTTTCATCAGTTGTCATCTAATATATTTTGTCTCCTAGATGATGATTGTTATTTTTCTAGTGTAGGTATACTTTTGTATTTCATTATAAATATAATGCATGGGTGCCCGGGTGGCTCAGTTGGTTAAGCATCTGCCTTCGGCTCAGGTCATAATCCCAGGGTCCTGGGATGGTGCCCTGCATCCATCGGGCTCCCCACTCAGCGGGGAGTCTACTTCTCCCTTCTCCTCTATGCGTTCACTAGCTCTCTCTCTCTCTTTCTCAAATAAATAAATAAATATTAAAAAATAAGTGTAATATATGGCCATGTGGAAGAAAATCAAGTATTGCTGAGTGTGTTAAACTGAAATCTTCTCCCTTCCTGCTCACCTGTTCTCTCACTTCCCAGAGATAACTGCTCACACCAGCAATTTCCTATGTACTCATCCAGAAACTTTCTGCCAACTCATAAAAGCATGACTATAAAGACTATTCTCTGTCTTCAATTTATTTAATGATTATTTGACCCAGTTATGTTCTCTATCCTTAACAGCATTTTAAACTAGAATTCTCAAATGCCCACACACTTTTGGTCTTATCTTTTACCTCCTGAGCCATCACTTCTCAGTTTTATTTGCTGGTTTCTTCTCTTCTTCCCTTAATACTGAGGCAGCTTTCATTTTCTCCTGTCTATTTACACCCCCACACACAGTGATCTAATCCAAGTTCATAGTTTTAAACACCATATGTTGACAACTCCCAGATATATAGCTACAGCTCAGATCTCCCAAAATCTAATCTCCTCTACCCAACTGCTTTGTTGGCATATGATACACTTGGATACCTAATAGACATCTTACATTCACATGTCCAAAATGAACTCTTGGTCTTCACTCACAAATATATTCTAGTCTAAGATTTTACCATGTCTATTGATAAACTCCATGCTTTCATTCAAGCTAAAATTTCTCAAACTCTCTTACATCTTCTATTTCTTTCACATTGCATATCTCATGTGCCAGGAAATCCTCTCTAAAGTATATGTAGAATTTTACCAATTCTCAGCAGCTTCACTGTTGTCACCATGATTCTAGTAGTAAAAAATGCTTATCTGAATACTGCAAGAGCCTCCTAACTCATCTTGCTTCTAGCCCTCCAAAGATTAGCCTCAACAGCAAGGCCCATCCTTTGAAAATAAGTTAGATCATGTTACCACTATGTTCAAAATCAACTGATGGCTCCCCATTTACCTCAAGAGGAAATGCCAAGGGTTTATGTGATCTGTGCTGTCATTTTATTTCTGATCCATTCTTCCTACATTCCTCCCCTTGCTCATTCAGTTCACAAAACTCTTCTCCGGGTTTTTTCTGAAACTTAACAAGCTAACTCTCACTTTTGTAGCCATTCCCCCTGACTGTAATTTTGTTTAACAAATGCCTCCTTGACTAGCTGCCTTCATGTGTCTTCAAGTTGCCCCTTCTGTAGGGGTCTATTCCTACTATTCTATTTAATAGTAGAGCAAACTGCACAAAACCCTCAGTCAATACTTTATCCTCTTACATTGTTCTTTTTCCATGTCAAGATGATTCTTTATTTCTACTTCCTCTTTAAGCACTTGGAGAACAGGGATCTTTACATCTTATGTGCTAATGTATCTCAGGAGAAAAGACGAGTGTCTGGCAGACTAGCACATAGTAAATGCTTGCCATATTTATAAATAGATTTTGTATATATAAATGAATGACCAAATTATTCCAGATTTCTTATATGACTTTTATATATTATAAGCATATGTGACCATCCATTAGCATGAGCACACATACTCACTTCTATTTTTAAGGAAAAATAAAATTATAAATAATCTTGCATATTTGTTTATAATGAGAGAAATGTTGTTGGGTTTGGAACTATGAAATGAAACATCTATGGTATTTAGTTTGTCTGGTTTGTGTGTGTGATTTTAGTTTTGTGGTCTCAATTGCACCTGATGAATTGAAATCAGAGATTTAACCTGATTGTTCCTGAAGATTCCTTTTCAGTGACAGTGGAGGATAGACAAGGTACAAATTACCTTAATTTGCTCTTCTTTTTCATCTAATATTCATATGCTTTACCCTGTATACTTTTAAGAGTTCAGCCACTTACAAACCAAGGTGGAATTGTGGGTGTGCAAACAAGTGTCTACTTATGTGTCCATGTATTTGTTACTAAGTTGACTTAAAGCAAATCGAGGTTGTAAGTTCTTGGTGGCATAAGACTTTTCAAGTGTATACTAGACATAGAAGTACATATGTATATACATGCATACATCTAGAGAGAGAGACCGATGGGAGGAGAGAAGTAGAGACAAAAATAAAATTTAAGTGATGTTTATAAAGGATAAAGAATTATCTGCATTTATATGAATTGTAAATATTTTCCATTTACAAATATTTTAATAGAATATTTAACTCCTTTAATTTTCTAACTTGTTACAAAGAATCTAGGATATACCAAGAAAATAAGAGAAAGAATTAAAAAATATATATATATTTGGTAAAAAACACTGTGTTATGTTAACATAAAAACGACCACCAAAAACCCCCAAACTTTTAAAACAGAAAAATTGCATTAAAGGCAAAATACACATTTTATGAAATGTCTATTGCCTTTAGGCAAATTTCCCTTTATCTGCCTGTCTTAGTCCATTTGGGCTACTATAAAAATTCCATAAACTAGGTGGCTTAAACAACGAACATTTATTTTTCATAGTTTTAGAGACTAGGAAATTCAAGGTCAAGGTTGGTCAAGTCCAAGGTTAAGGTGCTCAAAGATTCATTGTGTGGTAAGGGCCATAATTCCTGATTCATGGACAGTGCTCTCACTGTCCTCACATAGTGGAAGAGGAGAGAAGCTTTCTAGGATCTTTGTTATAAGGGCACTAATCACATTCATGATGGCTCCACTCTCACTTCCACCCTCCACTTCCCAAAGGCCCCAACTCCTAATACCATCACATGGAGAATTAGGATTTCAAAACAGGAATTTTGAAGGACACAAGTATGCATTCTAGATAGCACTGTCTTTAATGAAGTTGTTGTTACTGTTCTTTCAATATCAATAAAATAAACTGTTGAATCAGTGTATTAATTAGGCTTCAGTCTTGAAAGCAGAGCTGGCTCTAAATTTCATGAGAACAAGGGATTAATTTTTAGCATGAATTTACACAATTGATGGTGAGCTGGGGAACTGACAGTCTGGAAGCAGAGTACTGAGGATCAGAGAGAAGAAGCCTCTACCCATTCTGACTGAAGCACAAGTAGAGGTGGATCAGTCACAGCTGACAAGGAAATACAGGAATCCAAGGTGGTAGCTCATGATGGGGTGCTCCTGCAGAGTTCTGCAAGAAGCTGTAGTCTCAGCTGAGCAACTGCCTCTGTGGGTCTATAACCAAGAAAATAGGGGTGGGTGGGCCTGAAGTTGCTGTGCATCCTTGTGGCCAGACATCAAGAATAACAGCTAAGGGAGGATAGAGCATGATGAGGACAAGCCAGACCCACTTGTTCACTTCTGGGTCTGTTCACCAAATATCTGTCCACAATGGTCTTTGAGAATAATGGTTGCTTCTTCACCTGTGACTTCCAAATTTTGCTTCTAGTCATTTCTCATGAAAACCATCTGGGAAGGGAATCTGGAAACCTATTTCCAGTTGTACCAAGTTGATAGAACCCAACTAATTCCTTATCATGTTGGCATTTAAACCCACCTCTTTAAACTTAGTTTAGCTTCCACATAAAGGAGTTAAAGATTGGGCTTCTACCTAACATGATAATCCTATGGTTCAACATCTAAGTGCAGTTTTCATGAAAGTTATATTTTAATGTTTAGTAGCTTATTGTATTTCATCAGTCTGTTCCTCTTCTGGTATAGTATGTATTAATAATGAAAAGCAATATGTAATAAAATGTCCAACACTGCAACTTATCCAGAATGTACAAGGAAAAGTGTGATCTTTCATTTCTCTCTTCATAATCATAAACATATTTTAACATGACTAAAATGTCAGTGACCTATTTGTATCCTCACTTATACTTATGGATAATGCAAAATGTTTATCTGACATATGGCAGCAGGCTGAAAGGCCTAATAGTATCCCTGAAATTTGAAAATTTTATCATCATGGGGGCACCTGGGTGGCTCAGTCGTTAAGCGTCTGCCTTCGGCTCAGGTCATGAACCCAGGGTCCTGGGATCGAGCCCCACATCGGGCTACCTGCTTCGCGGGAAGCCTGCTTCTCCCTCTCCCACTCCCCCTGCTTGTGTTCCCTCTCTCGCTGTGTCTCTCTCTGTCAAAAAAATAAATAAAATCTTAAAAAAAATATATCATCATGTATTTGGGTTTCTTTTATATTGAAGTTGATGTTCTGGGGCTTTATTATTTTCATTTCAGTTTTTCATTTAATCAAGATTTATTTAGTGATCTAGGTATGCCATACCCTGTTCTAAGCAGTGTATATATAGCTATAGAAACAACAAAGTCCAGTTTACATAGGACTTTATACAATAGTCTTCTTTATTATTCTTTACATTTTTCCTTTATACAATATTCTCCCCTAACCCATATATCCCATTAAATAACTCCCCTGGAGCTAAAGATGTTAAGATAAGGAACTTAAAAAAATTAGCTGGTACAGTTGTTCTGGATTACTCACAATCTTGAAGTTCCCATGAAAGCAGTGGGGAGAATGATAGTGACCATTGTGGCCTAACTTCATCAGTTATTTGGTTACTTGTAGTTTCTAGAACTTCTTATAATAGAATTGTGGCGGTTTTGTTGCAGAGAAACAAAGCACTTATTTACTGTGTTTGAATAATCACCAAAGCCTAGAATGAATTCCCATCAGTTTTTGTTAGTTCACATTGCTTTAACATTTTTTTTTTAAATTGAGATATAATTGACATATAAGTTTTAGGAGTACAATATAGCGATTTGATATATGTATATTGTTAACTTTAAAATTAAAACTGAAAATTATTTTACCAGCAAAAGATGGGCTTATTTGGGAATAGCAGAGATTGCAATCTGGTTCAAGCAATCAGTCTATGGCAAAACCATAGGCAAGTCCAACAAACAAAAGAGGTTAACATTTTTTTATGGAGGAGGAGGAGGAGGAGTTTGGGAGGGGTTGTTTTGAACAAAAGTCCATTAGAGAGAATCAGAGAGTTCAGGGTGATAACATTTTCTCATTGGCTGAGTTGCAGGGGTGGTCAATTTCTTATAGAAGATGCAGTATACATATTTTCCTGTTGGGGCCTGTAATTGATGATTCTTTCCTGTTGAGGATTCTTCTGTTGGGTCTGTAATTGACAATTCTTGTAATTGACATTGAGTAGTAGAGCTCCCCCTTGAGCCTCCTCTTGTAGCATCCTAAGACCACTTTAGTGGGGTTTACCTTTATTAATTTTCACAATATATTGCAAAATGATCACCATATTAAGTTTAGCTAGCATATATCATCACACATATAATTTGTGTGTGTGATGAGAACCTTTTAAGATTTACTCTCAGCAACTATTAAATATACAATACTGTATTGTTAACTACAGTCACCTGCTGTATGTTACATCCCTAGGTCTTATTTATTTTATAAGTGGAGGTGTGTAGCTTTTAACCACCTTCACCTATTTTGCCCACCTGCTCACCCACCTGCCTCTGGCAACCACTGATCTGTTCTCTGTATCTATAAGTTCGTTTTTGTTTGTTTGTTGTTTTAAGACTACATTATACATAAGCCACATTATACAGTATTTGTCCTTTTCTGTCTGAGTTATTTTACTTAGCATAATGCCCTCAAGATCTGTCTATGTTGTCACAAATGGCAGGAGTTTTTTCTTTTTTTAAAGCTAATATTCCAATACATGTATGTATAGCACATTTTGATTATCCATTCATGAGCAGATGGACACTTAGGTTATTCCGTATTTTGGCTGTTGTAAATATTGCTGCAGTGAACATGGGGTGCATATATCTTTTCAAGTTAGTGTTTCCATTTTCTTCAGATAAATACCTAGAAGTGGAATTGCTGGATCATATGGCGGTTCCATTTTTAACTTTTCGAGGAACTTCCATATTGTTTTCCATAGTGGCTGTACCAATTTGCATTCCCACCAACAGTGCACAAGAGTTTCCTTTTCTCTACATCTTTGGCAACACTAGTTATTTCTTTTTTTGTTTGTTTGTTTGTTTTGTTTTTTAATACTAGCCATTCTGACTGGTGTGAGGCGATACCTCATTGTGGTTTTGGTTTGTATTTCCCTGATCAGGCTTTTCTCTGCCTAGTTTATGCAAAGGTTTCTGTTTAGATTAGGCATCGTTTCCTGGTCAAACTCTTCTTGCTATGTTTGTAATTTCTGTTACACAAAGCACCTATGTATGCAACCTCTTTTGAAGGAAAGAATCACCTAATTCTTTTGCAAATATTGCTACCAATGTTGTTGACCAACAACTCACCACCACCCCTTTCCTGTGAACAAAGGGAGATTGTAGTTTCAACAACATTGACATTAGGGGCCTCTGACTTAGTTTACCGAATGGAATTTGACCCATAGGGACAATTACTTCCGTATGGGAGAAGTTAATTGCTGGGTTTTTGCTCTCTAGTTTTTCTTCAGCTGTCATCTCAAATAGCAATTAGGGAAGCGTAAGCTCATTTGGAACTGAACTGATAGACACTGCATTGAGAAAACTGCCCTACAGCCTTGCCCACATCCACAGTTGATTTTGTATAAGTGAGAAATAGAGTAAAGGAAGGTGAGATTAATGGATTGTTAGTGAAGATCCTATAGCGAGTGCGAATACAATCCCCTTGACAGGAATAGGTATTGTTCCATTTGCAGAGCAATAATGACAACTGAAGAAAAATCACTGAATAAACCCATTTCCTTATTAGTAAGAAAATTCTTCATCTAGCTAGTTCTGTTCTTCTAGGACATTCTAGTTTTCAATAATTTATAAATCTATTAATGATTAGATTGTTCTCCATTTCTAGAATATTTTCCCCATTCAAGAACTAGAAGATGTAACAGGCCTAAGAATTTTGTTCCTGAAAAAGCAAAAATTAAATATGTGTGAATAGAGTATGGGTAAGAATAATAATAAGATGATAATTAGATACACATTGAGTGTTTCTCTAAAAAAGTTGTGCATTTTAACAGAGAACTAACAACTTCTTGCAGGAAAAAATCTTCAAAATCCCTTCTCATTGCAGTATTTTGCTAAATAAAAATGCAAATTTTATTACAAGATTGTGAGGCTTTATGAGCACATTCGGTGCTTTTTCATTTGTTGAAATACTAAGCTTTTATTCCATAGTGACTTTCCTTCTTCCCCTTTTTCCTTCCTTCCTACTCTCCTTTCTTCCCTCCTTTCCTTCCTCCTTCTAGATTTCCTTTTGAAATATTCTAAGCCCTCCAGAGTCAGGAATCATTTTTTTTTCTAATAAATATTTGTCCTATCATAACATTGTCATCCCAGTTTAACTTGGTTCCTGAAGACACCTCTCCACACAATGAATAATACTATTTTTAAAGGAGTCTGGTACCTTAATCTCTTATTTAAAACCCTATCTAATTTTTAAATTTTCCCTGAAAGCGTTTGTTCCCATTTATCTCCATTCTTTCAGCATATTTCTTATTCGCCTTTGTAGATCTATTGTACAATTTTACTCACATAGTAACTTAATACACTGTGTGTCAACCCTTATATAATCGGTCCTTATTTATTGAACACTTACTATTTTCCAGTCACTCATTCTATACTGAAAATAAATGAAAAGATGGACGTATTTCACCCATCGTAACTCCCCTTTCTTCCCTTCTCTAGTATAGGGTGAATGGCTCATTATTTGTAGAAGTACCACATAAAAATGTGATCATTTAGAATACTTGCTAGTAAAATCTGATATGATACATAGTTGAAAATAATTGTAATTTCTTACAATGTCCCTAAAATATCAATAATAAATTAATTGCCTTTCAGGAGATTTGATCTACTGAGTGTGATTTCTACAAAATGAATATAACCTCCTTTAATCAGGGCCATGTTGAATTTTTTCTTGGCTTTGTGCTGAAAGGGAGTAAGATGAGAAAAGGAAGCTTTTAAACTGTACCTACTTTGTGGCGCCTGGGTGGCTCAGTCCTTAAGCGTCTGCCTTCGGCTCAGGTCATGATTCCGGGGTCCTGGGATCGAGCCCTGCATCAGGCTCCCTGCTCCGTGGGAGGCCTGCGTCTCCCTCTCCCACTCCCCCTGCTTGTGTTCCCTCTCTCACTGTGTCTCTGTCTGGCAAATAAATAAACAAAATCTTAAAAAAAAAAAAAAAATTGCACCTACTTTAAAATTACAGTAAAAGAGAACATCGCCTTTGTAATGGATGTGCTCGTTACAATTAACATACTTTAATTACTACATACCTGGGAGAGCTGTACTTGGAAACATTTTTGTTAGTGTTGAGGTCAAATTAATTAAGTACTTGAATTTTCTCAGTAAGTATCTTGTCATTCTTTCTTGTCTTCTCTATAATTATTATAAATTAGTTATTTTGTTTCCCCATTGTGCTCTGAAAGTCACCACTCTGGCTTTCAAACACAAGACCTGAAAAAAAAAACAAAAACACAAAACACTTTGTTTCCCTCTTCCCTAACTTACACAAATGAAATGGTACTGATGCTGACCACTCTGTTTCAAAACATGAGTAGGTTTCATTAATTAATGAAGAATTTTACAATTATAAAGTGCAATCGACACAGCAAAAATATTTTGTGTTCGGACGCTGAAGGTCAAGGATTATTAACTACAACACCTGATAGTCATGCTATCCAGCATATCTCATGGGGAAACAGTGAATGCAGACTTAATGGAGGGTCACGTCCTTTGGTTCAAAACAAAACTAAAGAGGATGATTACATGTTTTATATGGAGTAGTTGTATTTTGTGGAAGTTTATTTCCTAATGGCTTTACTTGATTTATGAAAATAATCATATATTACAGCATTGACTACTTGATCAATGAAAAAGTAATTTTGCAAAAGTGACAATGGAATTTAGGTACATTGTAACGTGTTTTGATTTAATCAAATGACTGTCAAAACATTGTACATTATGATCTTTACCAAAGAAAACCCCCAAATACTTGGCAATTAAATGTCCCTGAAAGAGTAAATCATTCCCACAGAGAGTATTTAAAATATTTAAACATTTTGAATAAATTAAATCAGGGATACTGTGATCTACAGTTCCTATGTTTTCTAAAATAAGAATATTTCCAGATTTGTACCAACTCCGACTTTGCAAGTTCTTAATAATTGAATGAAAATATTTTGTTATGCAATTTGTAATGAGGAACTTGATGATCAATCCTTTAACAATAAGAGCATTGGTTTGTAATTTTAATTGTAATATGACTTTCACATTACCACTTTTGCATAGTTTTCATTTTATTTATTTTTAAAGATTTATTTATTTTAGAGAGAGAGAGTGGGTAAGAGAGGCAGAGGGAGAGAGAGAATCTCAAGCAGGCTCCAGACCCAGCGTGGAGCTGGACACGTGGCTCGATCTCACGACCCTGAGATCATGACCTGAGCTGAAACTGAGAGTCAGCCACTTAACCAACTGAGCCACCCAGGCACCCCTGCATAGTTTTCATTTTAAACCAGTAATATAATTTCACAAAATCTGTGGCATACGGAGCATTTTCACTGAGTCTCAACTATGTAGCAAGCACTGTGCGCTGGTCTGAAGAGATCCCCATGAAGGCAGTTTATCTTTGTTTTCTTTGTACTGCTCTCCAGTCAGTGTCCTCCCAGCAAGGCATATTGTGACACTGTCAGGAGCATAGAGAATATTCTGAATCCTATTACATGATTCTATTGGCTACATTCCTTGGTTTTGTGAGACATTCCATCTAGATTCTAAAGTTAAAAACACAATCCAAACTGAGAGATATCTAGTGTGGGGAATCATTAAAATGTAGTTCATCCAGACTAGGACAAAAAATTAGTTTCACAAAACTTAAAGTAATTACTGGGTATAGAGAGACGGCATGGGAGATATCTTTTCACTAGTAAACTTTGAATTTTGCAAATAAAGTATTTGCTGATTTAAAAAAAAAAATAAAGGAAGCCTGAATGCTACTGAAGATGTTCATCAAATATGAAAGGATAATTATCGTAGATTTAATTAGGATATTATTGGTTCTGAAGTCCCAGATCAAAAACAGTATTTGTATACAAAAATGTTGGTTAGTAACTGAGATGTTTGCTCCTTTCATCCTGTCCCTGGGTCTCCTGCAAAACCACATACTTGTCAAGTATTGAAATGAATTAAAGGAATAAAGGAAGGAAAATGTATTATTTTAAATTTTGTCCTTATAACAAATATATTTAGAATATTTTGTTGTGATTACACTTTACAGTATTAAATTTTTTTGTAATTCTCGCCCTTATGTACCCATTTCTTTGTGTTTTCCTTCATGGGAAAGAAGGAATTGAGACACCCATCTCCCATTGAGTCATTGGGGGAATAATACCTCCAATTTCACACATCTTTGCTTGTCTTACCATACTTCTTTTTGAGAAAATCACCAATCTAATAATTTTAATGAACATGTGTATGCTACAAATGGACATCTAAATCCCTGTCCAATTCCTCAAACTTCGGACTTTGCTGACACCTAAGAATGAACCTGTGACTCCCATAGTTCTGTATTTACTCCCAATATTTTCCAAAACATTGACAAATGTTTTTAAATGTTTATTTAATGTCAGGTACAATACTAAGTAATTTACATATATTATCACAGTTAATGCTTCAATAATCCACTGAGCAATAACATTTTCCATTTTACATATGAAGATACCAAATCTCTGCAAGAGCTAAAGTTAATGGCAAGGTCACAGAACTATTAAGTGGAATAGCTGAGGCTGCAGCCAATTGTGTCTGATGCCACAGTCCATCTTCTTAGGTATGATTTATGCCTCCTCTGTTTTCCACCACAGGCAGTAATATTATCTTTCATCCAGTCATGCAAATCTGTAACCTGGGAGTCTCCCCGATCCTTTCTTCTCCTGCAGTCCCCTATCTAATCAATCACCAAGACTAGATAAATTCTAAGTATCTTTCAAAGATATTCCTATTATTGTTTTTATGTGGGCTTTAATAATTTTTCTTGCAAGATTAGCTTGTGTCCTAATTGGTCACCTTGTTTTCTGTTTTGATAACTCACCTTTGGAGATACAGCTAAAATAATCTGTCCAGGAGATTATTCCCTTAAGCTCCTTACTTGACTTTCTATCAACTTTATGGTTAAGTCCCAGGCCCTGAACATGGTATCTAATAGGTTCTATCTCCTACTTTTTCAGGCTTCTTTGAAGCACCCACACATGCACACCTTTACTCCTTTCAAGACGACTCCAATTTTTCTTTGATAATACTCCTATTTGAATACACAACTTAATTATTTTCTAAGAAGCCTCCCTTGGATTTCTTCCCACCTTCACAAAGAGGGGTGACATCTCTTTGTTTATGGAAATTTATTGTATCTCTTTCCTTCATCTTACAACATTTGATTTATTGATTTGTCTCTCAACTTAGATTATAAGCACTTAAAGGACTCAGTAGGGACTGTTTCATCTTTGAATCACAGAATGTGGTATAAAATAGGCATTCAGTTATGCCTGAAGTGAACTAAAATATACTACTCTAATTATGTAAGACAGATAATTTAAGGAAAACTCTGTTAAATGGTTAATTAATGAAATGGAGCATGCATTGATTTCATTTTTGCTTTTAGTATGTTTTGGCTATTAATATTTCATATTAATCATATATATTGCATAGAAGTGGTTCGTAAAAAATAGTATATACACATTTAGAGAAGAGTAGAGAATAAGGTTTTTAAAAATTCTCTAATAGAATCCATTAAATCTAAACTAATATAAAATGAAATAATTGGACTTGGATTTTAAAATCAAATCTAATCAAGTATGTTTCCCATTCAACTCAATTCTAAGGACAATTTTCAAAAATCATTCAAAATCTCTGCCTTTTTTGGAATCCTAACTAGAAAGATGAAACATAAGGGTGTATATAAACAGAATAAGTATATCGAAAGGAGAGTGGACTGACAGATTTGAACATGAAAGAAAACATTAAAAATAGATACTACCTCTTTTTTTACGAAGATAGCATGTTTTCATTTTTTAAAAAGATTTATCCATCTATTTTAGAGGCAGGGAGGGGCAGAGGGAGAGGGAGAGAATCCCAAGCTGTCTCTGGGCTGAGCGCGGAGCCCACAGGAGGCTTGACCCCATGACTCTGAGATCACAACCTGAGCTGAAACCAAGAGTTGGACATTAAACTGAATGTGCCACCGAGGGAGCCCCCCCCTTTTTTTTTAAATTTAAAGTCTAATTAGTTGACATATAGCTCAATACTGATTCAAGAGTAGAGTTCAGTGGTTCATCATTTACATATAATACCCAGTGCTCATCATAACAAGTGCCCTCCTTAATACCCTTCACCCATCTATCCCATCCTCCACCACCTCCATCCATCAACCCTGTTTGTTCTCTATAGTTAAGAGTCTCTCATGATTTGTTTCCCCTCCTCTTTTCTGCCTTTCCAAATGTTCAAAAGTTTTGTTTCTTAAATTCCACATATGAGGGAAATCGCATATTTGTCTTCCTCTGATTGACTTATTTTGCTTAGCATAATACACTCTAGCTCCATCCATGTCGTTGCAAATGGCAAGATTTCATTCTTTTTGATGGCTGAGTAATACTCCACTGTGTGTGTATGTTTGTGCATATACACATACATATGTATACACCATATTCTTTATCCATTCATCCAAAAATACACATTCGAGAGAGTAAATGTACCCTGATGTTTATAGCAGCATTATCAACAATAGCCAAACTATGGAAAGAACCCAAATGCCCAGTGATGAATGGATAAAGAAGATGTGGTACAGGGGTGCCTGAGTGGCTCAGTTGGTTGAGCATCTGACTCTTGGTTTCAGCTTAGGTCATGATCTCAGGGTCCTGGAATAGAGCTCCATGTTGGGCTCTGTGCCCAGTGCGCAGTCTGCTAGAGATTATTTTCCTCTCCCTCTCCCTCTGCTCCTCTCCTGCTTGTGTGCGCTCTCTCCCTCTCTCTTTCTCTCTCAAATAAATAGATAAAATATTTGGGGGAAAAAAGGATGTAGTATATGTATACAATGGAATGCTGCCTCTTTATTAATTCTTTATAATGGGATATGTTTTCAGTCCTAAGAGAGAAAAAGGAGAAATAATCATCATATTTGAAAATATATAAGTAAATATCTCAAGTCAAAGTTCTGATTAGGTCTCATTTATACTATGGGATAATATTCATGTGCTGGACTATAGCCAGTTACTATTATATATAAAAGGTATATGTCATACATATATTCTATATAAATTGCTAGTTTTAGAGTTTTTAAACTATATAAATAATTATTATACTGTTTCCACATACCTACAAGAAAGCAAGAAAAATTGTTCTTAATTTGTCTAATACAGTATTTGGAATAGCTGAAAATTTGTTTTGCAGATTCACATGACAGAAATTCATGTTTTATCAGAAATTAATTTCATTTGCAAGATAATACTTTGATTTAACTTTAAAAAAAACAACCTTTAGTAGTGATGTAATAGCTACATTTTATTTCCTAATAATTGATACATATGTTCTATGCTAATATAAATACAAAAAAAAATCTAATGTTATGGAATTTTTGTTTTTTCAGATTCATCCATATTAGTCGTCTAGTGTCATAATATTGCTATAAAAGAGACCCATCTATAACAAGCATTTATTCCCATGCTAATGTGGCTACCAGTTGATTTTGATTTGGTTGATCAAGACTGGCCTTGGCTAGGCAACTCTATTTCAGGTTCTAATTAGCTAGGTTAGGTCATTGTAAATGTTTTCATCCTGGGGACTTGTAAATGACAATGACTACTTGAGTCAGAATCTTCACATGAGAATAGAAAAAGAAGAGGGCAAGACCAAACCAAAAAAGAACATTTAGCATTTCTCTTCTCTTTATGGTAGCCAATATCCCATTGGCCAAGCAAGACACATGGCCAACCCTAACTTAAGGTGTAAAGAAGAACATTCCTCCTACCAGGAGGCCAAGACAAAACTGTGGCTGTATAATTTTATGACAAGAGAGTAAATAACTGAGACCACTAATTCAATCTGGTAAATCATTTTAGTACTTTGTGTAGGAAATTTAAAATACAGCCACTTCATTTTTCTCATATTTAAATGTCACATATCTTGAAGGTGATGCAAAAACTTGAGATATTGTGAATTATATGAAATAGTTTGGATGATGTGTCAAACAGTTCTGAGTTTACCTGACCCTGAAAATATTAGTTAAGATTGTAGATAGTAAACTAACATCCCCAAAGTCTTCCAGCTAACAAACGACAGAATTTAAAATCTACTTATGTTTAAGTTTAAAAATCTGTGCTTTTCCTCGCTATAGTATGCCTCCTTCTTTTCCAATAACTCATCTATCATTAGAATTCCTTTTATAGCAAACACATGATGAAATTGACCATACTTCCTTTGATTCCTTCAATAATGAGAATTCTTCTTGAGGCTATGGGCTTTGACCTTCAAAAAAAGCTGAAAATGGATTTCATCTAGCTTCTTTTTGTTAATGCTTGTTTGAACCCTAGGAAAATATAGGGAAAAAAACCCCCACCTTTTTTCCCCCCATCAGAATATTTAGGTAATTAATAAAATACTTGTTCAATGAATGAAAGCATATATATACATATAGACACCTACCTAATTCACTGTTCTCAACTTTTGGTTTTCTAGCACAGAGTAGAGTGAGAATTACGACTTCTATCCACTCAAGATACTATAATCTAATAATATCTAATAATTTGTCCTCAGCTCATATTAGTTTATCTGGTAAACATAAATATTTATTTCTTCACCTACCACTCTTATTAATTTCTAAAATCCTTAGGTTTTTTTTATCACACATTGTTATTGTTCAGTCATTGAGATCAACTTTTCAATTTATTTCAGGTTACTAGCTATTCCTTCCTACTTCACGTTAACCAGAGGCACGTCTATAACCTCTAAACTTGATACATAGATTAGCATTTATTTATTTTTTATTTTTTTAAGATTTTAATTATTTATTTGACAGAGACAAAGTGAGAGCAGGAACACAAGCAGGGGGAGTGGGAGAGGGAGAAGCAGGCTTCCTGCCGAGCAGGGAGCCCGATGCAGGGCTCTCTCCTGGGATCCTGCGATCATGACCTGAGCTGAAGGCAGTCGCTTAACTGAGCCACCCAGACACCTCTAGAATAGCACTTAAATAATGTAAGATTGATGGCAGATCCCAATGACATTTCAGTAAAACACCTAACAAGTTTTTCTTTCACTAAAAATCTGTATCATTTTGATAAGGCCATTTATTCAGCTGCAAATTATCTAATTTTAAAAATATGTTTGCCCAATATGTTTGCATTTTGTCCACTGGTCTCTAACCTATAGATATAATACTAACAGACAATTCTTTCTTTGCAGATCCTCTGGCGCATAAGCCTCATGATATTCTTAGGGTAAAGGTTTACTCTTATTTATGTCCACTGAAATGAAATTATATTTCTAATCAAATTCTTTGCCCTTTTCATATGCTACAGTTTCTTTTTTATATTTGACTCCTACAATAGAACCATATAACTCAGTAAGCTCCCTCAGAATTTAGAATTTGTGGGTTTTATGAATGTGGAATGTCAGAGTTCATATTCATGCAAGTTTACTGTTTTTTTTTGTTTTTTTTTGTTTTTTTTTGATAGCAAGTGAGTGCGCTGTGTGAGCAGGGGGAGGGGGAGAGGGAGAGAGAGGATCTTAATCAGACTCCATACCTAGTGCAGAGCCAAATGCGGGGCTTGATCTCATGAACTGAGCCAAAATCAAGAGTCAGACACTCAACCGACTTAGCCACCCAGGCACCCCCCCCCCTTGTTTTCTTTATAGGCTTAACAAATATCTAAACCTTAAACAATATATTATTTTAGTTTTAAAGTTTTCCTGGTTTACAGTAATGATTGATGCTGTGTGTATCCTTCTTTTTTTTTTTTAACATTTATTTATTTATTTGAGAGAGCGAGAATGAGAGAGAGTACATGAGAGGGGGGAGGGTCAGAGGGAGAAGCAGACGCCCTGCTGAGCAGGAGCCCGATGCGGGACTCGATCCCGGGACTCCAGGATCATGACCTGAGCCGAAGGCAGTTGCCCAACCAACTGAGCCACCCAGGCGCCCCTGTGTGTATCCTTCTGAGGAGTGTGTGAACAGTTCAGAAAGGCAGGACATTGTAAAGAACATGGAGTCAGTAAAAAAACAAACAAACAAACAAACAAAAAAACTGCCAAGTTGGATTCCTGGCTTCTCTACTCCTTAACAAATTACTTAACATTTCTGTATCTTACTATCCTGATCTGTAAAATATGAAGACTTAATGAACTACCTCATAATGTTGAGAGGATTGAAGAAGTTATACTGCTTAGTAAGTATAGAATAATGGCTGGCAGAGTGAACACTATGTAAGAGATTTCCTACGAGTTTCATTTTTGAGATTAATTCTATGTTTCTGAATTTCATTGTGTTGATATATGTAGCAGTATTATATGTGACAACATGATTCTTGATACTTGACAAGTCCCAACTTTCTGATACCTCTTTAGTAGCTAACGACTATTCTTGATGTTTGACTCTTCTTCATAAATTTTAGTCTCTCAGCTTGTCAAATTCCCAACCAAACACAAAAAATGAAACAAAACAGAAACAGTCTCAAGTCTGTTGATTTATAGATCCAGTTGAAGAACACTGATATTTTTTTAACTGAGTCCCAATGAAAAATAATTTGTACTTCTTTAAGATTTCATTAATTTATTATAATGAAGTATATAATTTGGTCTTGTACATATTTTATTGAATTTATTACTAAATATTTTCTTTTTTGTGTTATATTCTAAATGACATCAGAATTTATACTATATTTACTAACTACTGCTGGTCTGTAGAAACACAATTGTTAAATGTTAATTTAGTACCCAACAAACTTGTAAAATTCTCCAATCTCCTTAATATATATATTTAGAATTGTTAATATTTTCTAAAATTGAATAATAAATAATATCTGTGAATTCTGAGCTTTTTTTCTTCCAGTGCTTATTCATTTTACCTTCTGATTTAACTAGGATTTCTAGTATACAGGTCAATACAAATGGTAATCGCGGGCTTCTTTGCCAGGATTTACATGCCTACTGGTTATTTATTCCATCTAATTCATCAGTCAGTGAACGAGATATGTCCTATAATATATATATCCGGACCAACAAATTGTTAGCATCTACAGATCAAGTCACCACCATCCTTTTTCTGGATTTTTGCAGTATTCTTCTTTCTTCTGCCCTTTGTTACCTATAATCTATCTTCAACACAGCTGCTAGATTAACCCTTCATAATATGATAGGTCACTTTCTTATACCAATCTGCTCAGAACTCTCCAGGGTCTTCACGTCTTTCATAGTACAAGCCAATTGTCTAAGACGACTTACAGTGGTTTAGAAGACTCTACATAAGGAGCACTGAGTGACTCAGTTGGTTAAATGGCCACTCTTGATTTCAGCGAGCAGGTCATGATCTCAGGGTCCTGAGATTGAGCCCTGGGTCTGGCCCCACACTCAGGACAGAGTCTGCTTGAGATTCTCTCCCTTTCCTTCTGCCCCTCTCTCCTGCTCATTCTCTCTCTCTCTCTCTCTCTCATCTCTAAAAAAAAAAAGAAAAAAAAAAGACAACTCTGCATGATCAGCACCCCCCCGCCTATTTTCCTTTTTGCCCGAAACACCAGCTAATCTTACTCTTAATTATTCATTGACTCCCTGAGTCTCCCATTTAACTCATTCTAGCCATATCGGCCTCTGCTATTTCTTAGTCAAACCACACAGACTCCCAGCTCAGGGTATTTGTATTTGCTGTGCACTCTGCTAGGAACATATTTTCATCAGATATTTGCTTGGCTTACCCTTTAACTAAACTCCCTTAGATCTCTATTCAATATTATCTTCCTTCTGCATGGAGCACTGGGTGTTGTGCACAAACAATGAATCATGGAACACTTCATCTAAAACTAATGATGTAATGTATGGGGATTAACATAAGAATAAAATTAAAAATAAATAAATAAATAAATAAATAAATAAATAAATAAATAAATAATTAAATAAAATTATCTTCTTGCTCAGGAAGACTTACCCCGATTACCCTATCTAAAAGTGCAACCCTAACTAGTCACTAAATCTTTCTCAGATGTTACTTAATATATCAGGTCTATTGAGAGGAAAATCCAAAAATATGTCTGTATACATCTGTCTATCCATGTCTGTGTACATGTACGCACATACCATAAAGATGATGTGGGTTTTTTTTTTTTTCTATTTTATTTCTTCTTATGACATCAATGCCTAGAATTGAATATGGCTCCTGGTAACATTAAAAATAGCTATTGAATGAGTGAAAGAAATGAATGCATGAATGTGTAATGATATATATATCTCTGTCTCTTTGCTGTTGTTTGTTTTATGGATTGCTACGTACATGTTCAGAGTTTAAAACCTCCTAGTAGAAGTAAAACTTTTATTATTTTACTGTAACCCTCTTTACCTTTAGTAATGCCTAGTTCTTCACAAAGGCTTTTTGAATTTTATTAATGCCATCACAAAATTTCTTCGTATTTTTCTATCCTCTAACTTTCATTTTGCTGTATATTTTATTTGGATATGCATATGCATCTTGTAAACATTATGAGCCAATGTTGTTATGTTGTTATTTTTTTTTTAAGATTTTTTATTTATTTATTTGAGAGAGAGAGAATGAGAGAGAAAGAACACATGAGAGGGGATAGGGTCAGAGGGCGAAGCAGACTCCCTGCTGAGCAGGGAGCCCGATGCGGGACTCGATCCAGGGACTCCAGGATCATGACCTGAGCCGAAGGCAGTCGCTTAACCAACTGAGCCACCCAGGCGCCCCGCTACATTGTTATTTTATTTTTTTAGAGATTTTATTTATTTATTTTAGAGAGAGAGTGTGAATGTGCCAGTGGAGAGCGGGGCAGGAGGAGAGGGAGAAAGAGAATCTTAAGCAGACTCCCCACTGAGCGTGGATCCCAACACTGGGCTTGATCGCAGGACCATGAGATCATGACCCCAACCCAAATCGGAAGCTGCAACCAGCTATGCCACTTGGGTGCTCCTGTGTTGCTATTTTAAAATCCAGTTCGAAAGCCTTAGATTTTGCTGACATAATTGCATTCAATTTTCTATCTTATGCTGTGATTTCTATTTACTCATCCTTTCTAAAGTTTATCTTTACTTCCTTGCCTTCACGTTGATTTTATTCATTCATTTATTTAAAGATTTTATTTATTTATTTGTCAGAGAGCGAGCACACAAGAAGGGGAAGCAGCAGTTAAAGCAGGCAGAGAGAGAAGCAGGCTCCCTGCTGAGCAAGGAGTCCAATGCAGGGCTCCATCCTAGGACCTTCGGATCATGACCTGAGCCGAAGATAGCCCCTTACCAACTGAGCCACCCAGGCATCCCCATTTATTTCTTTTAAAATGCATTTTCCTCTAGGGGTGCTTGGGTGGCTCAGTCAGTTAAGCATCTGCCTTCAGGTCAGGTCATGATCCCAGGGTGCTGGGATCGAGCCCCGCATCTGGCTCCCCGCTCAGTGGGTAGCCTGCTTCTCCCTCTCCTCTGCCTGCAGCACTCCCTGCTTGTGTTCTGGCTCTCTCTCTCTGACAAATAAATAAATCCAGTCTTTAAAAAAAAAATCATTTTCCTCTAGCACTTTAGCATTTTTTAAAACTTCTCTCTAGTTATTTAATGATTAATGGTAGGAATTTATCATGAATACCTAAATTAAAATTTCTTAAATTATCCTATCTATTTATCTTCCTCCTAAAAAATAGTTATTTAGAACACTTTACTACTGAACATATTAATTTTTAATTTACAATTGTTGTTAATTGCCTTTTAAAAGAAATCTATTGTGATCTTTAACCTTACTGGAAATTACTATTATTGTGCTACACAGTTAATTTTTTTTAAATTGACTCCCGTATTTGCACATTTCTTAGCTCATCATTCTTTCTTGTATGACAGATATTCCATCTGGATAATCTTCCTTTCATCTTAAATATATCCTTGAGCATTCCATTTGAGAAGAGTTGACAAGTTTCATAATTAGTTCCTGTTTGCTTGAAAATGTCTTTAATATCACTACTGAAAAAAAAAGTTTTCTGGATATGTAGTCATGAATTAACCAATTCTGTCTTAGTGCATTGAGGATCCAGTGTTTTGTATTGTTTATTGGTGCTATGATTAGTCACCTTTGTAAAGGATTACTTTTTCCTCCTGGAGTTGTTATAATTATCTCTATCTTTTGTGTTCTGAAGCTATACCATTACATGAAATTATTTGCATTGGTTTTAATTCATTTCATTTGGGATTTATTTCACTTTGGAATATTTATTTCACTTTTATCATTTCTGAAAAAAAAGATACTACTTTTCAAATGTCTTTGCTATCTGTGTTTTCTTTCCAATATTTTTGAATCTTCAGTTATCTACTTTAACCACTTTTTCCCATTTTTAAATATTTGGTCTCACTGTGTAACATTGCATATAACTTTAGATACATTTTTCTTGTTCGTTAGATTTCTGTTCAGTTTGTTAAATTTCTGTTTGTTAAACAAACCCATTTGCTGTTAATACATATATCTTTTATATCTAGATATCTTATTTGCCCTTCGGTTTACTGAGGGGTTTTTTTTTTTTCCTGTTTTTCATTATTCTTATTTCCTTTTCCCTTTTGATATTTTTAAAACATTGGACATGTATTTTATATTGTATTTGATAATTTTACATTTTTTAAATATGTTTGATTCTGTTGTTTGTGATGGCTTGCATTATGGTGGTTTGTTTCCTTGTGTGTGTGTGTGTGTGTATTTTATTTGTGATATCATATATTTTTCAATATTAAATGTAGGCATTTTCTGAGGTCTATGTTGGGGTACCTTTGCTCCAGAGAGAATTTACATTTCCTTCTTCAGGTGCCCAATGGAACTCTCAGCCTGGACTATGTCATAACAAATTCTCAATTACAGATGTTTTGAATCACCCAGTTTATTATGGGTACAAACATATATAAAGGGAGTCTTTGGATACATACTTTTTTTTTTTTTAAAGATTTTATTTATTTGACAGAGAGAGACACAGCGAGAGAGGGAACACAAGCAGGGGGAGTGGGAGAGGGAGAAGCAGGCCTCCCGCCGAGCAGGGAGTCCGATGCGGGGCTCGACCCCAGGACCCCAGGATGATGACCTGAGCCGAAGGCAGACGCCCAACGACTGAGCCACCCAGGCGCCCCTAGATACATACTTTTTTTAAAGATTTTATTTATTTATTTGACAGAGAGAGAAACAGTGAGAGAGAGAACACAAGCAGGGGCAGAGGGAGAGGGAGAAGCAGACTTCCCGCTGAGCAGGGAGCCTGATGAGGGGCTCAGTCCCAGGACCCCAGGGTCATGACCTGAGCCGAAGGCAGACACTTAATGACTGAGCCACCCAGGAGCCCCAAGGATACATATTTTTAAGAGATTCCTTTCTTTTCCTTTTTCTTTTTTCTTGTTCCTTTTCCTTTCCTTTTCTAGCTGTCTTAGCACCAGGTCTCAAGACAGGACTCACTGCTGAGCCTGAAGTGTTGGGTTAATTTGCAGTTAAATTGTTAAATTTTGTTAATAATTTTTAAAAATTGTTAAAATGCAGTTCATTTTTATGTAAAAAAATTACATTCCTATCAGACCTGTCATGTTATTCAGGACCACTTTCTCACTTGTACCTTTAGTTCTATGAGCATGAAAAAGACTCAAGTTTACCTGGTGGCAACACCACCAGAGTATAAGTCTGATTTGATTTTCTGCTTACATACTGCTTAATTCTTGCCTTTGATTATTTCTTGTCTTTTTCCAACTCACTGATTCATTTATGGAAAACTTTTAACCAAAACTTTCAAAATTTTTATTAGGTGGGCCAATCATGGTTCTGTCATTCTTCTAGAAGCATATAATAAGTAGTTACCTTGAACTCAATCTCTTTTCTCGCCTAAACACTTGTTATTTCCCTCCAGTTGATAAGGTATATAAATATGCTACTGAAAGCAATTACTAGCAATATGTTAGCTCTTTAAAGCAACCAGTGGATTGTATTTTCTAGATACATATTTTATAAGTTTATTTTTTTAGTGATCTCTACACCCAATGTGGGACTCGAACTCATGACCCCAAGATCAAGAGTTGCATGCTCTTCCAACTGAACTAGCCAGGTGCCCCCCAGCATATTTCTGAAGCAATGTCAAAGTACTTTAAAGCCTCACTTAGCTATTGCTCCTGTTCAGGTCTCTGATGGTAAAGCGAAATTATCCTTTATTTCAAAGGATCCTATTGCTTGCTCCTCTTCATTCCTCCCTCCTAGGGAATAAGCAAATAGACTGCTAACATGGGCATCTCCCTCTGGCTTCACCCCTCTACCCCCCCCCACAAAGATGCACATAGTCCCACACATTCATATGCTCACATGCACACACATACACATACACTCAGTCATATGAGACTTAGGGAAATGAAGCAGAGATGTTTCAATAAAGAACATTTCTTGGAGGTGAGAGAAAAGGATAGAAGGACAATGAGAATGAATGGATGGCAGTGAGAGTGGGTTGCAGGGAAGCTTTGATGTGTCATAGACAATGTGAAACAAATGGAACCATTTGCTCATAAAACTATGATAGAATAAAATCTTGTAGTCTAGTAGAGCTTGGGCACCATGAGAGAATGGGGAAAAAAAAAAAAAAAAAGGACACTGAGTGGGGACTTTGCAGTGAGTTTGAATGACTGCCCCTGTGGTGTGTTCTTACAGCTTCCCCAGGACAGCAGTATCTATTCTAATTGAAAACACGACTTTGGACGGGCATACTGCTATTTGCAGAAGGTCTTTGATTCTGGTCTAGTTTCCTGATATTTAAAAAGGCATTGTTGAATATATACCACACTTTGCTGCAGGTTGATTTTTATGTTCTATTTTAAAGCACAACCCACATACTACACAATCCTTCCACTCTTCATTCTTCAATACCTTTCACTTTCCATGGTCCACAAAATCTATTTCAGGGTTTACTTGGAACATAACCAGCAGTGTGCCTGCCATGAATTTCAGATGAACAGCCCTAAAATTCAAGAATACCAAATTTGTGCTTCATAATTCCTTTTATACATGAGTTACAATATTAAGCAATATAGCTTTACATTTTTATAGGATAAATGCTTAATAAACTACACTTATAAAGGAACTTATTCAGCATATTATATGACTATTTCTTCTCGATTGTAAGTTTATTAAGATCACATGACTTAAAAGAAACATAAAACATTACGTGTGGGCTTCTGGTTTATATTATTAGAATTGAAATAGGTTTTTACTACTTAAGAGAATGCAGCGACATCCAGAATTTTCTGAATCAATGTAAAAGTGATGTTAAAATTAATTTTAATTTATTAAAACTATTTGCAACACATTAATTTGACACTTAGCATTGTTGGCTTTTTAATACATTTTTCAGGAACAATTATATAGGTACCCCTTTAAGATGATGAAATCTTTAAAAGTAAGGAATAGCACTTAACACAGGTTAATTTGTATGTATGACTCTAAGTTCTAATATATATTTTATTTGTTCAAATCCATATTTCAATATGAATATTAGTTAAATACATTTGTTAAAGTAAGATTATAATTTTTGTATTTGTTTCTGTGTATCATATGCTATGGTATATTATTTTTATAGTTACAAAATATAACTGAGTTAAAGAGAAAGGATGTTTATTTCAAAGCAAAAGATTTTTTTTCCCCCCAGATTATTAACAGGCATCACAGAATTAACAAGTGTTAGGTGAGATTTCTACTAATATAGATTTTTATTGCTCTTTCATTATTCTTTTTTTAAAATATTTGTTTATTTTGAGAGAAAGAGAATACATGCCTGTGAGGGGCCAGGAGAGGGGGAGCGAAAGGAAGAGAATCTCAAGTAGACCCCCCACTGAGTAAGGAGCCCTAGGAAGGGCTCAATCTCAGGACCCTGAGTTCATGACGCTGAGCCGAAATCAAGAGTTGGACACCTAACTGATTGAGCCACCCAGGTTCCTTGCTCTGTTATTTATTCGTATTCTTTTTTTTTTTAAAGATTTTTTATTTATTTATTTGAGAGAGAGAATGAGAGAGAGAGCACATGAGAGGGGGGAGGGTCAGAGGGAGAAGCAGACTCCCCGCCAAGCAGGGAGCCCGATGCGGGACTCGATCCAGGGACTCCAGGATCATGACCTGAGCCGAAGGCAGTCGCTTAACCAACTGAGCCACCCAGGCGCCCATTTATTCGTATTCTTTTTAGGGTTGGTGATTGTTAGCTCAGTCCTTGAAATTTTTCTGTCAATGAATGGGCAAACTTTAATGGTTTACATAAAATTCATGGTGCTATCCATGCCCTGAAACACAATGTCCATTAACATTAATGTAACACTTAAGCTATATCCTGTAGTCCTACCAATATTATAAATAGATCCAACATTAATATCACCAAATATGTACATGAATAAATTAACAGGATTCGTTTGAAGGAAAATGAGAGAAGTGCTCCGAATTCCAAAGTATTTGCTGTTTGATGTGTTACTTTATAGATTTCACATAGGGACTTTTTGGTTATTATTTTATGACTGCAGATTCTACCTCTCTGCGACAATGCCTTGGGGATTCTTAAAGATACCAAGCCCTTTAATTTTCACAACCCATGTATATTAGTCAAATAATTTTTGGCTTGAGTAGAACTAAGGATTTATGTTTAAATCAGGATACACAGTTTTTATACTCTTAACCAATGAAGGACTTTGAAAGTTGAGATTATATTTAGATTGATGACTAGAGCCAAAGATGGACTGGCTAAATAATCAAATCAGTGTATCTTCTAGAAGTTAAATGAATACACATAAAACTGCAATTAAAATATCAACAGACAGATATTTGTAATGTATATTTTTGTAATTAATAGATTTTTAATTAATTTTTCATGTAGTTGAGATATTTGTCAAATTATTGAGATTTTTAGTTTGACAATAAAGTTTTCTCTGATGAATTTAAAATACTTGTTTTTTCAAATGTACTTACGTCATTTCATTTTCAAAGATTTTAAGTGGTAAATAAAGAGGCTTATGTCACAGGTTTCTAAGGTGAATAAAATAAATTTGGACACCAGAGCAGAAATACTAAGATTTGTAACATTTTCCTTTGTGTAGAGACCACCTGAGACAGAGGCTGTTGGGAGGGAGGGGGAGATTAATTTGGATGTGAATTTGATAAGTTTAGTTGTAAAAGAGGAAAGTTTTTCCAAGTAGAAATGTTGAGCAGGAAGAAGAAAATAAATGATTAAAATTTGTCATGAAAATATTCTCCTCAAAGGAATCATTAATCATATCTGTCTCTTTCCTATTTATGTGGCAACTAGAGATATGCTTGCCTTTTATATTAGTTTGCTGTTACAGAAGAATACCTTTCACCCAAGTATCAGAGAATTGACATTACAGAAGTTTACCCCCATTGACTCCAAGTGTGGATTGGAGTGGGACTGAGTGAGTCCATTTAGGGACTCAGGCTGAGGAAGGCTCTATAGTAGCTGTAGTAGGTAAAATTTTGTCAGTTTGTTGTCTTGGGCACATCTAATCAATGCTACAAGTGTTTGAAAAATTAGTATGTTAATTTATATGTTTTGCATGGAGGCAAGTAGATGGTTTTACTCAATAGTAGCTATATTGGATTTAATCATCCAAGAAAAGTAGATGCTTTCCTCCATGGTTCATGTCAAAACTGGCAAATTGATCTTTCCTGGACTGTTTGCTGAAATATTCTCATTTGCTTTTTCAGCCTTACTAATTAGGCAAGCTCTCTGCATCTAAGAAGTGTAGGTATTATAAAGCTGTGAAAAGGAATTTGGCACCACAAGAAGAACGAACCCTGTAATTTTATGGGCAAGCCCTTGGTTTGAATCCTGTCAGGATGACTTCCTCAGGATTCCCTAATCCACATTTTTTTTCTTCTGTTAATTTGGGATGATAACAGAACCAGCATCAAAAAGCACTAAAATTCAATGTCATTCAAGTTTCTCAACTTCAAACAAATTTTAGAATTAGAAATGAGCTTTCAAGTAATGTTAGCAAGGGAGGAACATGGAGTTTACTGGAGATGAAGCTGATTTTATTCCATAGGAAAGATTTCTCACAACCCTTCCTGTTGTATGCTCTGACCATATAGGACTTCTTTCAAGTCCATTAACCCCTTTCATAACTTGCAAATTTTTTTCCAAGCCTAGAACATGGTTTGTTTCTCTCCTAATATTATAAGCAACTTAATTTCTATTTGTTCTTTCAGGTCACAGCTTGATCAGGTTTTCCCCTTAGAGGTCCTCTCTCCAGTAGGACATTTCCATGTATTTTGTTCTTATAGGTCTCCCTACTTCCCCTCTCATAATCTTCATCATTCTTAATTATAATTACTCATTGAGATTTGTATCTCCTCTATTGTAATTTACAATACAAATGGAAAATACAGATGGAAAAGATTCCGTAAGTCATGTTCATTTTTGCGACTCTAGTTTCTGTGCTGAAATATCTCAGATAATAGATGCTGAAATATAAGGGAGTAGCAGAAGGAAGCATAATCTATTTACTACATTGCAAATTCTCAAATTTTTCCATTGATTAAGATGTTGTCTCCTGTGCAACCAGCTTCACTTGTGATGAGTTATGTGTTGGTCCCTCGAGCTGGAGCAGAAGCTGAATGTGATCATCACCAACTTATTTCAGCATCTAATGCCAACCCATCTCTACTTGGCTTTCATTTTCTCCTCCTTAAACAGGAGTCAGACCGTCTCCTCTATGCCAGAAACCCTACTTGGACAGCGAATATTTTCTGACAAGCCTGACACCTCTAATATTTTATTTCTATATCCTTTTGCTTTTCCTCTCCTAAAAATCATCCGACAGAAGATCATGTATAATCGGTAGGGTTTTTATGTTATTTATACTTAACCTTTTTCATTAATACCACTCTTGTACGTGAACTTTATTTTATTTGTATATTTAAATGATCTAATCATTTTGAGCAGTATGTTTTTAAATTAGACATATCAAATTAAACACTAAACTCTGTAGTTATACCAGGTGAAAACAAAATCTGAGAACAGCCAATGAAAACTGAAAACACAGTGATTATAATAAACTAAAAAGAAATGATAAAAATAATTATGTTTAGCTATGATTAAAACTAAGTGAAATTTAGACTTTTTTTTCTTGCAATTTGTATTTCCCTTATCTTAGGTTGTTTATTTAAGAATAATTTGATTTAGGTGTGCCTGGTTGGCTCAGTTTGTTAAGTATCTAACTCTTGATTTCAGCTCAGGTCATGATCTCAGGATCATGAGATGGAGCCCTGACTTAGGTTCCATGCTGGATGTGGAGCCTGATTAAGATTCTCTCTGTCCCTCTCTCTCTGCCTGTCCCCCTACTCATGCATGCATGTTCTCTTCCCCCCAAAAAAGAATAATGTGATTTTTCTATCTATTGAAATAAACTTTGCAAAGCAAGAGTTCAGTTAATAAATGCACAGTGGTTTTTACGAATTGTTTTATAAATGTCAAAGTGGAGATATTCATAATCCCATGAATCTTTTAGTAATTTCCTTATCTGTAGTCTTGTCATGATTGAAATAGCACACACTGAGTTCCTAGTAACTATTTGTCTATTCAATACGTAGTTCTTATGAAAATTTCATTTTAGATTTAAATTATCTTGGTGAGACAGGGGAGGCATTTTAATGTGTGACTGAAACATATGTTTATTTTTGACATTCCAAGTTGACTGATGGAGCATCGCCTTCCTCACTCTACCTAAACTAATATCAGACTAGTGAGATCAACAACCTTGTGATGGTAACCCCGTCCCTACTTCTCCTCAACCATAGTGACCACCTTGCCAGCATCCCTCATGGTTCTTCAATCTCCTCAGCCACACACATTCACTGTCAATTGTCATTTTTGCTCTATTTTATTCAACAACCTCTAGTCACAGTTGTTACTCTCTTTGAAACAATGACATCTAAATTCTGTATTTGACTATAAATTTTATTCCAGCTTTTTTCTCCCCAAATCACTCTAATTCTGTTCTTCAACATCACTGAGACCTCTAGTTCTTTGAAAACTTTTTACTGCACCTTTCCCAGACCCCCAGCATGAGGATTTATTTGGATTACAGAGACTAATTTTGGAACTCACTGCTTTCTTTGCCAACTTTAGACACTGTCACCTATTAGTTAGGTAAGCTTCAGGGTGTACAATCTGTATGATCACATTGGGCTCCTCTTGTCTTTGAGCTTGAGTTTCATAAGTGATAGTGGGACAATGGAGCAGGTGAATTTGCAAAGGAGGTATGCTTGGTGGTAGTACACATAATAAGATCAGGCTCAATGACTAAGTGTTCTATCCTCCCCTTCTCAAAAATTATATACCCATTTAATCCCTACACTACTTTCTAACAGTGCCTAACACTGCAATTTACAGAGGATGTCATACATTTTCATGCTTTCATAACATTATATATCCCTTTGTACAAGGAGTTAAATCCTTCTTTATCCCAATGGAACCTGAGTTCACCTGAGAAATAATTCCTTTACAACCAGCCCAGCAAAATTGTGGAGTGGGGTGGATACTTACCATTTGCCCCGTAAGAGGCACTATGTTCTTTTTTTTTTTCTGTCATACTTTCTATTCCAGAAGGCTGACCTTCATGGATTATGCCAAGTACCTTCCCCGGCCTCTGTCTTCTCACTGAGTGTGAGTATTGTCAGGGAGAGCCCTGACAATAGATAGGGAGTTTTCTTTCCTATGTTTCCTTCTGCCAAAGTCAGTGGTCTTATAATTCCTCTCTTGTGGGTCTTAATTTCTCCCACTTCTCAGGACTTGCAGTTTGTGACATTCCTGCTTCTGGGAGCCCCAGGATCCTTCACTACCTAATGTGATAACCCAATACCTGTCCTAAGTAAAGTTGCTCCCCTGAAAATAAACATTTCTCACACTATTTATGTAAAAACAGTAAAAGCATTTCCTTTTCACTTAAGCCATTCCTGACCTCCTCCATCCCCATCAGGTAGGAGAACTCACTTCGGTCTTTCTTTCAGTTGAGTTCCTCACATAAGCCTCCATTTTATCACTGGGTAAATAGTTATCATGGTAACAGCAGTGGTGTGTCTATCAACCCCTCGCCCCCCGCCCCACTCTGAAACTCCTTCACTTATCCTGGTCTAATCTAGTCAGAATCCTATGTTATCCCTTTCTACACACAATACCCATATAGGATGCCTGTGGCCCATGACATCAGTTTATGTGGGGATTTACAGGTGACCAAGAACAGTGAATGGCAGATTCTTAAGATCTGAAATCTTTTTTTTTTTTTAAGATTTTATTTATTTGAGAGAGAGAGAGAGAATGAGAGAGAGCGAGCACATGAGAAGGGGGAGGGTCAGAGGGAGAAGCAGGCTCCCTGCCGAGCAGGGAGCCCGATGCGGGACTCGATCCAGAGACTCTAGGATCATGACCTGAGCCGAAGGCAGTCGCTTAATGAGCCACCCAGGCGCCCAAGATCTGAAATCTTAAGACCATTCCCCTCTGCTCTTCTATCCTCTATGTCTAAAAACTCTCTTCTGCTCTTCCAGTTTTTGTACTTTATAACTCTTCAAATGTGCCTCTTCTGTTTCTAATTGCTCTCATTTTTCTCTCTCCCCTTGTCTAGGTTTTAGAAGGTAAAATACTGCTGAGTAAGAAAGACTCCATCTCTCAATTTGGTTGAAGTGCTCTCTGACTTTTTGTTTCTGCTTTAGTGCTCACTGTGAGAATAGAAATGTCCCTTGGAATAAAAGAGTTTTTTAAAAAAGTAAAAGATGGGAGAAATAACACAACATTCATATTAATAATTGCCGATGCAAAAGTCTACATTTTAGCTTTACCATTAGCCCTGAAACTGCTTGAGGCTTAGGACTGCGTTTTATTCATCTATGCATACTGAGGAATTAACACAGTGTGTTGACCTTTGGGTATGCTTAATAAATCTTTCCTGAATAAAAGATACTAAAAAGATTATCAGAGATTTCTCATCACTAAAATCTGGAGCTTGTCCCAAAGGCAGTTCTTTCCTTTTGGGTTTCAATATTTTCTTTGTCTACTGCTGTTGAATAAATAAAAGCTAATGATTCGTGAAATACAAACCTCATCTGATTCATCCTATGTTAAATTAAAGATACAGGAACATAATATAAAGTGTTTTAAAATATCCATTATAAGCAATATTAGTGTTAATTCAATCTATCAATGGAAGTGAGTTTTATAACAACATATAACAGTATAAAGTTTAAGGTAAGAAATATATTCTGGATGTTCTTGAATTGACATACTTACTTTGATCAACTTTTCACAGAACATTTTAACTGTTTTAACAGTAAAGATATTTCATTGGTAATTTTATGTAAGTATTTTCTACCCCTACTGTGTTAAAAAGATAACAAGTAATTAGAATCTTTGGAAGCATTTTTTTTTTTTTGGACTTTACAAAAGCAGTTATATTTTCTCAGATATCAGAATTAATCTTCCTCAAAGAATAAGATTTATGTTCTGTAGTTCTTAAGCAAGTGCTTCCCTATAGCTTTTTATTTTCAGCAAATTAGAGCCATATGTTCAATTTTGGCCTACTAAATAAATCACTTTTTTAAGCTTCTTTTTCTTTTTAATATTAGATACTTTTATCTGTGTCTGTCTGCTTATATTCAGTTTTGCTTGATGTTTTATTTAGGTTGAGCATGAAATACATGAATATGTATACTTTTAAAATTTATATACACATATATTTAAAATTGTTTTATTCAAGGGATATATCTTATTTATATACACATATTTCTTTCTAGAATAGATTCTTTATAAGATCCCCTTATTTTACATTTTTACTGAGATCAGATGGTTAGGTTTGACAGAGAAAAAAAAACATGGAATTATTCTATATTCAAAAGTCAAAATATACTTATGTCTGGTATCACATAACTGACTCTTGTAATAGAAAAAAGGTAAACTTGTGATAACCTCAAAATAACAAGGACAACAGATATGCCTTCATGAATAAAATATTAAAATATCTTCTTAGATGTATTTATAAGGCTGCAGTTCAAATTACATATACTTCAACTTCAAAAATCAAATGACATAGGGGTAGGATCCTCGCAATTTTTTTTTTTAACATAGTTTCTTTGCAATCAGATGGCTTTGAACAGTCTTACATTATTATTATTTAGGTATTTATGGTCTTTTATGACATATTTCCCAGTGCAGCTACATGCTTCAAAAAAATTAGCAAAGCTAATATATTATATTACATATGTGCCTCAACCTGGAGTTGAATATTATAAAGATTTGCCTGTTAGCATATCTATATAAGTTTATGATATTTTTAACAAAGTAACTACATTGCAGACTGTTTTCTTTATTCCTAGTTCCATAACATGTAATAATAAAACATGTAATAATAAAAAAATTTGCTAAAACAAGCTGTTTGCTTTTAAAGTAAGTCCATTAAAATCCCATTTAACTGTTTTTTAACGTTCATCAACGTACATCTTTTAAAACTTCTGAAAAAGGACCATAAGGATATCATTCACCTTTCTTATTCATCAAGCATGATTTGAATCCATTATAGTATGTAATAAAGTAGTTTGTAAAGCAGAGTTTGGTCTCTAAAGTGTCATTTACCTCTGCTTGAAATGACTTCATTGTGTTTACTAGACCATTCAGTATTGAATAGGGAAATGATGGGGTAGATAGCGTGAATGTGATTAATCCTTATAACATTGAAATGAATTCTTTGTGTAGCTAATGTGAATCACTCTAAACAATTGTGTAGAGTCTTTTATTTAATTCAGTGTTTTTGAAATTGTGTTATGTATACACACTGAGGCAGAATGTTTTTATCCATTATGGTTTAAATATTTGCACCAAAGAAGAAACTCCCTCCATTATTATTTCTTATATTTGAGATTTATTAACTATATATGATATATGAGTTAATAGTCTAAAAATAAATAATATGTGCATGTTTGCACTTTGAAGAATGAAATTTCAGAAAATAAATGCCACCTGTCATCACATCACCCAGTTAATCACTCTTAAAATTTTGATATAATGTCTCTGTATTATTTCCCCTGTGCATATAATAATTAAATATTTAACAGATTTGGAATTAGACTGCTATGTACTCTCATGTTTAACTCTTTTCACTAAAGACTTACCTTAGTATTTTACCTTAGCCACATAAAGACATTTTAGTAAAATAAATGTAATTGCTAATTTTTTGAAAAATTTCAGGGACTCCTGAGTGGCTCAGTTGGTTAAGCATCTGCATTAGGCTCAGGTCATGATCTCACGTTCCTGGGATCAAGCCCCGCCTCGGGCTCTCTGCTCAGCAGGAAGCCTGCTTCTCCCTCTCCCTCTGCCCCTACTCCAGCTTGTGCTCTCTCTCTGGCTCACTCTGTCTCTCAAATAAATAAAAAAATCTTAAAGAAAAATTTCCTTTTGAAATATGTAAGCTATACCAAAAAGATATAATAATATAAAATGAATATATAATGATCACAAATTAACCAACCATCACAAATTAACCAACCATCATCTGGTTAATGAGTTCATTAACCAGAACTCATGTTAAAGATAGAAAATCAACAAATGCCTTTTAAACTTCTGTCATGCCATTTCTCAATTGCATTCTAGATCCTCTCCTTTAGATGTAGTTGCTATTCTGATTTTTAAGTAATCACTTGTGCTGTTTCTTTCTTTCTTAAACTATATTATTTAACTTTTGAATACATTTTGCATAAATTTTACATTACATGTTGCAAATAATCTGATTGTGAGGTAAACCACATTGACACATGTAGCTATAGCATATTCAATTTCATACAGTGTCATATATTATTATACAAATATATCTCAGTTTATCTGCTATTATGTCATTTTACATTTGATTCCTTTTGTTCTGTTAACATAATGCTCTGAAACTGAATATATGCAAAGATTTTCTAGGAGTGGAAATTGCTACATCATGAGTTTGCACATCTTAAAATGTGTCAGGTAACATTAAATTGTCTTCCCAGGTTATTAAGCATTTTACATTCCTACGAACAGTGTATAGCATTCCTACTGCTTCATATTTTTGTCCATACTTTATAGCTTTTACCACTTGTAGGCAACATTTTGAGAATCAGTGTCATAAAATAACAAACCAATATCAAACCAAGAAAGAAAGAAACCACGCTTACTCTGCCTATCTTTATTTTTTTAAATTTTATTTTATTATGTTAGTCACCATAGAATACATCATTAGTTTTTGATGTAGTGATCCACGATTCATTATTTTTGTGTAACACCTGGTGCTCCATGCAGTATGTGTCCTCCTTAATACCCATCACCAAACTAACCCATCCCCTCATCCCCTGCCCCTCTAAAACCCTCAGTTTGTTTCTCAGAGTCCATAGTCTCTCATGGTTCGTATCCCTCTCCAATCTCCTCCCCTTCATTTTTCCCTTCCTTCTCCTAATGTCCTCCATGCTATTCCTTATGTTCCACAAATAAGTGAAACCATATGATAATTGACTTTCTCTGCATGACTTATTTCATTTCACATAATCTCCTCCAGTCCCATCCATGTTGATGTAAAAGTTGGGTATTCATCCTTTCTGATGGCTGAGTAATATTCCATTGTATATATGGACCACATCTTCTTTATCCATTCATCTGTTGAAGGGCATCTCGGCTCTTTCTACAGTTTGGCTATTGCGGACATGGCTGCTATGAACACTGGGGTGCATATGACCCTTCTTTTCACTACATCTGTGTCTTTGGGGTAAATACCCAGGAGTGCAAATGCTGGGTCATAGGGTAGCTCTATTTTAAATTTCTGAGGAACCTCCACACTGTTTTCCAAAGTGGCTGTACCAACTTGCATTCCCACCAGCAGTGTAAGAGGGTTCCCCTTTCTCCACAACCTCTCCAACATTTGTTGTTTCTTGCCTTGTCAATTTTTACCATTCTAACTGGTGTAAGGTGGTATCTCAATGTGGTTTTGACTTGAATTTCCCTGATGGCTAATGATGATGAACATTTTTTCATGTGTCTGTTAGCCATTTGTATATCTTCTTCAGAGAAGTGTCCGTTTATGTCTCCTGCCCGTTTTATGATTTGATTATTTGTTTTGGGGTGTTGAGTTTGAGATGTTCTTTATAGAACTTGGATACCAGCCCTTTATCTGTAGTGTCATTTGCAAATATCTTCTCCCCTTCTCTGGGTTGCCTCTTTGTTTTATTGACTGTTTCCTTTGCTGTGCAGAAGTTTTTATCTTGATGAAGTCCCAAAAGTTTATTTTTGCTTTTGTTTCACTTGCCTTTGGAGATGTATTTTGAAAGAATTTGCTGTGGCCGATGTCAAAGAGCTTACTGCCTATGTTCTTCTCTAGGATTTTGATGAATTCCTGTCTCACACTGTGGTCTTTCATCCATTTTGAGTTTACCTTCGTGTGTGGTGTTAGAGAATGGTCGAGTTTCATTCTTCTGTATATAGCTGTCCAATTTTCCCAACACCATTTATTGAAAAGACTGTCTTTTTTTCGTTGCATATTTTTTCCTTCTTTGTCAAAGATTATTTGACCATAGAGTTGAGGGTCCATATCTGGGCTCTCTATTCTGTTCCATTGGTCTATATGTCTGTTTTTGTGCCAATACCATGCTGTCTTGCTCATCATTGTTTTGTAATATAGCTTGAAATCAGGCAAGGTGATGCCCCCGGCTTTGTTTTTTCTTTTTCCAACATTTCCTTGGCGGTGCCTGTCTTTATTTAACAAGTTAAATTTTAGTGGCTTGTTAAATAACGTATGTGCATTTTCACAACTATGTAGCACTTATTCCATCTGTGACAGTTTTATGTGTCAACTTGGCTAGCCTATAATACCCAATTACTTAATCCGTCATTAATCTAGTTGTTTCTTTGAAGGTATCTTGTGGATGTAGTTAACATCTGTAATCAGTTCAATTTAAGAAGATCACCCTTGATAATTTGTGTGGCCCTCATCCAATCAGTTGAAGGTCTTAAGAGCCAAACCACGTTTCACAGAGTAGAAATTCTGTCTCAAGACTGTAGTACCAAATGCCTGAGTTTCCAGTCATCCAGCTTGACCTACAGATTGGATTTCAGACTCAAGATTGTAACATTACTCCTTCTCTGGCTTCCAGCCTTCTAGCCTGCACTATAGATTTTTGGATTTGCCAGCCAGCAGATGCATGAGCCAATCCTTAAAATCTATTTTTCTCTCCCTTTTTCTCTTTCTCTCCTCCCCCCTTCTTCTTCTTCCTCCTCCTTCTCTGCTCCTCCTCCTTCTCCCTCTCTTTCTCTCTCTCTCTTTCACACACACAGTTTTAATTTTTTTCCTATTCAACAATTACAAATGTAGAAATTATAACACAGTTCTCAGTTTTGCTATAAAAATTTTGTTTCCCATTTAGGTCATTTGATTATCAGGAATAAAAAAAAAAAAAAAAGAGTCTTTCCAAAGTAGGATGAATTTCAACCAGGTCATATAAACTTCAAAATATAGCAATATTAAACATTTATTTTTCTATGCTTGAATAAATTTCATTGTTCAGTATATGAAAGCAGTTTTTTCATTTTTATTTAAAGTTTTAATAGCTCTTGATTATTTTCTTCTAACATATGGACTGATAAATAACTCTCAAGAAGTCATCCAAGATTTACATCTTACAGTGCTTTGCAAATAAATGCTCTGCTGTTGTGTAACTACTGCACAGAAATTTGGTTTGGATGTCAGGACTGATAAGACCACACATATACTTCAAAGAGGTTTGAGAGGTTTATCACTCACAGTATGAGGTTTTCTTGGAATAGCAGGGAAGCTCAATGCACATACAAAATAGCTTGAGAGAGCAAGGAAATGAGATTGGCTTCTGCGTGTGTGTTTGGGGGGTGGAGGGGGGCGTTGGTTATGCAGTGTGGCCAGAGTGTGGTTTATCTTGTGTAGTGTGAACCTGCAATGAATACTAAAGAAGGTAACATCAGAGCTTTCTAAATACAAGCTCTTTCAGTTGTGGGGCAGAAGGAGGAGAGTGAGGGATAAGGCTTAAGATCTCTTAACAGTCAAACATAAAAAAAAAAAAAAAAGAGAGAGAGAGAGAGAGACCTCCTCTTTATTACAAATGTATTATGGAACTAAGCATAGGTGAAGCCATTGTGATTTATTTTAGAGGGATTTTCACTATCAGTAATTCCTGTAGCCTTAGCTACTCTGGAATAATTTAGTACTAGAAAGAGAAGAAAGTACTTGCTTATCAAATTTTTGGAAATTTTAACAACATATAGTACATGTTTTTACCCTTAGGACATTCATATTCACAGGTACCATTTAAAAAGGGTAAAATTCTACAAGTTGATTCTTTAGATAAAATTGTAGCTTCTGTTCCTGGAAATCTGGCAGACTAAATAATTTGAAATGGTGCCTGATGGAAACTTTTGTAAATGCGGTCATTTAACACAAAATAATATTATGAGTATGGAGAAGAATTTGAGGGGAAAAACCCTTGCCCATTTATAAAAAACCGTTTGGGATGATAAGTGAGAAAGTTGATGGAGCTTCCTATAGTAAGGGAGTTGGGGGGAGATGCTGATTTTTGAAACCTAGAGACTTGGGATTTAATGCCCACTTAAGGCCAAGACCTTGGATCTTTTTGATGAGTTTCCATCTCAAGTTACACATAAACTTGGAGCCTTGAGGCAGCTGACTAAAAGAAACCATGAACTAGACATAAATTTTTTAACAGTACTCTCTTATTATAAAATTCCAAACTCTTTGTTCTCTGTAAACTTTGCTTATGGAAAAAAGAAAATGTTTATTTTAAGAACTCAAACTTAGATTTGTGTTTGTTTTGTGTTTGGGATTCTAATTTACACTACTTATTGGTCTGGTAGCCGACAAAATGAGAAATTTACACAAAATTAATCTAGAATTGGTTATATTCCTGAAATGCCTGGTATAAACAAAGGGAAAGACATTCTAAAAATATAAACCTCAATCTGTTATCTAGAGATTGCTCCCAGAATAAATCTGTCTAAATCTGTCACAATTCAAAATGACAAACACATGAGGATAGGAGAAAATATCTTATGGTAACTGAGGGTCCATGATGCAATAAACAAGTAATCTAATTTATGATAATAAAAGAATCTGAAACAAAAATCTTTAGGATTAGAGTTTAGTATTCAGTTTGACTAGCACAATTAGACAAGGGTGAAGAGAGTATCAGTGAATTAGAAAAAATAATTCTAAGAAATGACTTACAATGTTGTCTAGCAAGTTTAAGATATGGAGGGGCACCTGGGTGGCTCAGTCAAACATCTACCTTGGGCTCAGGTCATGATACCAGTGTCCTGGGATCGAGCCTCACATCGGGCTCCTTACTCAGCAGGGAGCCTGCTTCTCCCTCTGCCTCTGCTGTTCCCCGTGATTGTGCGTGCTCTCTCTCTCCCACTCTCTGTGAAATAAATAAATAAAACCTTAAAAAAAAAAGATTAAGATATGGAAAATGTAAGGGATATTAAGGATATAATTTGATTGTACATATATTTAATGGAAAATTTGGAATGAAAATTTCAAGGAAATGCGAGAGAGAGGTAGTATGGATAGTGTAATTGAATAAGAATTTCTTAGATGGGGTGACTGGGTGGCTCAGTCATTAAGCGTCTGCCTTTGACTCAGGTCATGATCCCAGGGTCCTGGGATCGAGCCCCACATCAGGCTCCCTGCTCTGCGGGAAGCCTGCTTCTCCTTCTCTCTCTCCCTCTTCCCCTGCTTGTATTCCCTCTCTCGCTGTGTCTCTCTCTGTCAAATAAATAAAATCTTAAAAAAAAAAAAAAAAGAATTTCTTAGAAATTGGTTTAAAAATTGTCCAAGCAGGGGCACCTGGGTGGCTTAGTCATTAAGTGTCTGCCTTCGGCTCAGGTCATGGTCCCAGGGTCCTGGGATCGAGCCCCACATCAGGCTCCCTACTCCGTGGGAAGCCTGCTTCTCCCTCTCCCACTTCTCCTGTTTGTGTTCCCTCTCTTGCTGTGTCTCTCTCTGTCAAATAAATAAAATCTTAAAAAAAAAATGTCCAAGCAGAGTAAATTAAAATAAATCCACATCTAAACATCAGATAATGAGACTGCAGAAGGACAAAAAGAAAGGACACCAATAATCAGATAATAACTAATAATAAATACAAAGAATGACATCAATCTTCTGAATAGAGGCATAGGTAAATGAAAACTGTCTTCAGAATCTGAAATGTAATTGTCAAAAAGGTTCACATTCATTATTTATTAAGAATAGAGAGTGAAAAAAACTTTTTAATAACCAAGTTCTAAATGAAGGTACAATTGACCTTCAGTGAAAAAACAAATTTAGAAGATAAGCCACAGAATTGCAAAAACTCAATGCTGAAGAAAGGATAAAGGATTCAAGATGTTTTGGTGAGCAGAATTGATAAATACACAGGTAAATCTAAACAGGTGAAGAATATTTAAAACAACAATAAAATTAAAATATGTTTCTCACTTTCTCCTATCTTTTTCAACTGCCTTGCTTTCAAAAACATCTTCGTTGGGGCGCCTGGGTGGCTCAGATGGTTCAGCATCTGCCTTCGGCTCAGGTCAAGATCCCAGGGATCTGGGATCGAGCCCCACGTTGGGCTCACTGCTCAGTGCAGAGCCTGCTTCTCCCTCTCCTCTGCCATTCCCTCCGCTTGTGCTCTCTGGCTCTGTCTTTCTGTCAAATAAATAAATAAATAAATAAATAAATAAATAAATAAATAAATAAAATCTTAAAAAAAAAATCTTCGTGTAAAAAAAAAAAAAGCCATAGGGCATTAGTCTTTGAAACGTCTCTCTTTTTAAAGGTAGGTATAATATTTGGACTCATAAGTCTTCTTTCCATTAAACAAAGTCAGTAGATAAGATACATGTATATATATCAGCATTGTGGAAGGTAATTCTATTTATAAACGTTACTTAGAAAGTGGCAGGCGAGAATTCTACCACTGAACCACCGATGCTAAATGTTACTTAGAAAGTGAAACACTGTTTGCTAAGATTAAAAGCAGAAATAGGATATCATCAGGATATTAGAAGACAATAATTTTACCAGCCAGAGGAAATCAAAGAGAACTAGAAAGCAGTCTAAAATGGACATAAAATATTTGCTGACTTAAACACCTCCTTTTAGAAGTTGATGACCTGAAATCTTTTCAAAGGTTTCCCAAACCAGGCCTGTTGCTCAGTTGATGAAGGCTGTGTTGCTAATTAATACCTTTGGTGGAAGAGGCTAGGTCCTCTGATGTACTCAAGTATTGCAACTAAAAGTCTACAGAGATCAAAAAAGGAAGAGAAACCTGACCTTGACTAGTTCTAAACAGTAAGGGAAAGAACAATGTCCTTTAATCAGGAGATTTCAAGTTCGTGTGACCACTAATATATTGGTCATTATTGTTTGTGATGCTGCTGTTGTTTTCCTGTATTATTAACAGCAGAAAAAAAATACAAGTCAAAATTGAAATTATGGTTATAGTAGTATTTATAGCAGACAGTTTACAAAGTACAAGCTTCTTCAACAAGCTCTGAATCCCTGAGTCCTCACAGTTGAATTAGCTACTACCCTCTCAGTGATGACCAAGCCATTTCCCTAGACCGCTCTCCTAATACTTACATTATTGTGTAATTACCAGTGTATGTGCTGTGTCTGACAATAAAATCCATTCAAATATTATTATGAATCAAAATTTAATTACATTAAAATTTCCTAACAGTAAATACATATTTATTATTAGGTAGTCTTTCAGTTTGTACATTTTTATTAGGATTTCCAGGGATAGAATTCTGAGAGTAGAAATTATGTTTATTAATATGTTTATGTTGTATTTTGTAAATGGCTATATATTTTAGTACTTCAAAGTATGTGTATATACACACATATTTTCTAGTATAAAATAAGTGTTCAAAGTGTTCAATAAATATTCATTAAATAAATATACAGGAATACTTGATGATTAATGGATAGAATTACCTGTAGGAGATTTCAATAAAATAGTTGTTCGGAGTTCCAATAAGTCAATTAAAGAACAAAGCATTTTTTTTTTCCCAAAGATTTTATTTATTTGTGTGAGAGAGAGAACAAGCAGGGGATCCTATAGGCAGAGGGAGAAGGAGGATCCGTGATGAACAAGGAGCCTGATGCGGGACTCCATCCCAGGACCCCAGGATTATGACCTGAGCCGAAGGGAGATGCTTAACCAAGTGAGCCACCCAGGCATCCCAGAGCAAAGATATTTTTGAAAAGTGTTCCATGTGAAAGTTTTCTCATTGTAATACCCCATCATCCTTAGTTGAAAATAGAACTTTAACAGCCATTCCTCTCTGCCCACTTTACTGTATTACTTTCCAACCCATTAATTCTAACAAATTAATACAAACACATTTATATATCAAAAGAAGATATTGAAAACACTATATATTACGAAGATAGAAATTACAAATTATTTACAGTGCTTTTACATCAGCCATCTCTGAACTAGCCTATTCATTTTAGGGAAGAACATATTGTATTACTGTATGGTTTGTAATGTTCCTATAATATTTTTGCTTTCGTGGTATATAGTCTAAATGTTTTATCAAATGCTAAGAACTGTTCTCACTACAAATTCATTTTCCACAGAGAGAAGCAATGCATAAGCTACTGATTCCATGAACCTAGCCTATATAGACACTTTATTTTTAATATTGTCATGACATTTTTAACTGAAAAATAAACAAGGCATTTAGAAAACACTAATTATTTGAGACAGGTTTCTATTATACTAAAATATTTATATAAATATGTAAAACTACCAACTTGTGCAATAGTGTAAAATTAACATTTAAGTACATTTTATACTGGACTGTCTTGTGAACACTTTGACGTTATTTTGTTAGGATGGGCCTGGTACCAGATTTTATATCCCTATTATTATTCAGAAACATGTTTTATGATAAGAATCGAGTTCAAAGTGTGTGTATGTGTATATATGGATATGTGACAATGTGTGTGTGTGTATAGATGTAAATATTTGGATCTTAAACTGTCCATCAATAAATTAATTTTTAATATTTAATAATTTAAATTTTTAAATTTTTATGATTTTTTATGATTTTATGATTTAATATTTAAATTTTTAAATTATTATGATTTTTAAGTAGCACATATTTACCGGTGATATTTTCATTAAATTAATTATCAGAAGGTAACTAATATGGGATGCCTGGGTGGCTCAGTTGGTTAAGCGTCTGCCTTCAGCTCAGGTCATAATCCCAGGATCCTGGGATCGAGCTACGCATCGGGCTCAGCCGGGAGTCTGCTTCTCCCTCTGCCTGCCTCTCCCTCTTGTGCTTTCTCTCTCTCTCTGTCAAATAAATAAATAAAAATCTTTAAGAAAAAGGATAACTAATAGACCTCAGAGGGAAATAAGAAGTTGAGGTAGCCAAATTTTAATTGAAATTGAAGAGTAGGAAGACTGAATGTAGGGGTAGTCTGAAAAAGACAGGACTAAATTAAACATTATAGAGTAAAATTGAGCATGACCTGTGGATTTTTTTTTTTTTTTTTGAGGGAGGGATAAGAATAATATATATGTGTAAAGTTAGAACCAAAATGGGAAAAAGTAGGAGGGTAGAAAAAAATCTTTTTTTCCCCCATAGGTTTGCCTAAGACTTCCTGAACAAAGCTGATGAGAAAATCTTCACTATTTAACAAGGAATAACACTGCATAACAATGTGTCTAGCACTGTATTGAGATAATGTATTATGTACTTTATTCCTCAGAAGCAACTCTATGATCAGGACTGTTATTCCTATTTTATGTATGAAAGAACAAAGACTCACATATCCTAAAATTCATACAAATAGTAAGCAACTCAAAATTTCAAACCAGATATTTCCATCTCTAACTAGAAATTGTATACCAGTGAGAGCTGGGGGATTAAAAGTTAAATGAGGTAAAATAGTAAAATCTTCTAATATTTAAACCAAAAGAAATTTTCTTGATTGTAAGTGTTGCTGAGAATCTTTTATTTCTATACAGAAGATAATTCCTTCTCAAATTTTTCTCTGATGACTTCCAGACATCTGATTTTTAATTCTTGATTCTTCTTCTGCTTTTAGGAATATATTCCAAGCATAATATTATCTGATTTCTTAACTTCAGTCATGCAATCTTTCATTATTAGACCCAAAAACTCATTAATACAGACCAAAGGTTTCTTGCCGGGGGAAAATGGAACATAGTTCCTCCAGGATATCACCTACTAGTTAATAGTTTTCTATGGCCCCAGTAGGCCTCAGTGTCCTGATTTCTGTGTCTGGCATGGATAAATCCACTCTATTCTCAGTTTTCAGTGTCTTGTGTGATTAGACATAAGGTCAGTTTTAAAAAAATGGTATTGTTTTCTAAGACTTGTTTCTTCTTCTGAGATATGTGTCCTCGCTGACTATTTTACATACATTTAAGACATAAGGAATAGCATGGGAATTAAAAACAGAGACAATATAATTTAAAACAGAGTAAAAATAAATAAATACAAGTAAGAAGCATATCCATGGAAATATGTAAAAATGTGATGAGTGTCAAATATAGAACAATATATTTTCTCAGAATTAAATCCAAGCTTCATGTGGAAGAACTGAAGATTGCATGTAGTTGTTAAAATGTGCTTAGAAAAATATCCTTGCAGAGATGATATAATATCCTTAAATCTCTCAATCTTTGATTTGACTTTTCTTTTTTTCCCCACCTTCTACCTTCTGCTCTCTCTACCTACTGGCCACACCTTACTGTATTATTTTCTCTTGCAAGGTTGCTAGTCGGCCAGTATCTCCTGGTGTGGCTAGACCAATTTTTTATACCTGTGGGTTTTTGAGATAAAGCTGACATCAGAGTTGGTGACTATGATTTAACTCCATATGGATATTAAATGTAACCCTTTGTCTTAGTTTCCCACTGCTGCTATAACAAATTTCCACAAATTTAGAACTTAACACACATTTAACAACTAGCATCAAACAACATCTAACTTTCTGCAGGTCAGAAGTCCTAAAATAAAGATACCAGTATTCTGTCAGTTCTGAGTTCTGACATCAAGGTTTCATTCCTTCTGGTGTCCAGTGGACAATCCATGTCCTTGTCTTTTTTAGTTTCTAGAGGCATTTGCATTCCTTCACTTGTGGCCCTTTCCTCTACCCTCAAAGCTTTCACTCCCTTTTTCCCTTCCTTATATCTCCTCTTTTACTTTGACTCTCTGGCCTCCCTCTTGTAGGAACTCTTTTGTTAGCATGGGGCCCACCAGGATAATCTGCCCATCTCAAGATTCTTACCTTAATTACATGGGCAGAGTCCCTTTTGCTATGTAAGGTAACATTCACAGGCTCAGGGCATTAGGACCTGGATATCTGTGTGTGTGTGTGTGTGTGTGTGTGTAGAATTATTCTGTTTACTACACCCTTATCTGTGTTTTTCCACAGCTATTTTTTTTTTATACTCTGTAAACTTTTGTCCCTTTCTGTGAATCTTGTGTTTAAAATCAAATAAAATATAGATTCTTTTTCTAAGTAGATAAGGACTGTCCTTGTTGTTCTCATTATTGGGCAGATTTCTCACACCAAGTCATCTTACAGAAGGCCTATCTGACTCAGAACCCGGGCCTGATCCAGTGATATTGTAGTTAGACGTTGACAGGTCACAATGATACAAAATGTGTTCGCCTGTATTAACCAGAATTATGTTGGCTACTTTCTTCTGATGGAGCTGTGGGTATGACAGACATTCAGAGTCTAGTGGATTCTTTTTTGGAACTTTAATTTTTGTTGTTGTTGTTAACAAAACTGGCCAGTCACCTGATTATCTGTTTGTCCAATTGCTTCTGGAGATGAGGATTGATTTGATGGGGAAGGTTTTGGGCAGGGAAATAAGGATTCATGAATTGTATGGAACTTTCTGGGACACATGAACTGTTTGGTACAGTTGTCCTTTTGGAATGTAGGTGATCATGGCAAGCCAGATTTGGAGAGTTCGAGAGGTACAGAAATTAGAACTAAAGAGACTGAGTATTCTAGTGACTCTCTGGAGATAGTATTTAAATCATGCACTATAAAAGACATTAAGGCCAGTTTGAGAAATGGTACTTAAAATAAATGCAAATTACCAAATCAGTGTGTTAATAGCAATAGGAAATAAGTTGTAGCCGGTGTAACAAGTTGTTAAGAAGAGACATTGCCAGGCTATAGTTAGTGCCTGTAACCTTTTTGCTTCTTTTTGGTAGTTTTATAAATGGGAATTGGAAATGTACAAGAAAAGCAGTTAAAGGGTGAGGGCACATAATGAGTTCAGATTTTATATGTTTCTTAGAATTCAACAAGCATTTTTAATACTATGTTACAGCAGTTTACCCTCTTTTTCAACACAATGTTAGACAAATTGATCAAAGAAATGCTGATCAACTGATTGATTTTGATCAAAGCATTACTCTTAAGATTCTGGTGACTAGGACACAAAGATGTGAACTTGATGATGGTAAAAGATATGGATTTATAACTAGGTGAAAGACTGTATACAGTGGTGTCAGTTATCTAAAGAGAGGGTTCTAGCATATCTCTCAGGATCTCAAATCAGTCATGTCCATTTCAGTAATTGTAACCAGTCAAGTTATCACTTGAAAAATATGAAGTAGTCGTGACAAAAAGCAGGGAGGCTTGGTACATACTTTATGTTACAGAATAAAGAATCCACAGTGTTTGGACAACAAAGAGTGAAGGACCAAAACAAGTAAGTATTTTAAAGTGATAAATGTAATGTATTGTCCCCAGATCCAAAGAGCCAACTATACACAGGACAGGATTACTCAGCAATAGCATGTGTCACAGAGGTTTCGGATTGTACTTCCTAGTGAGATCAATATGAATCAGTAGTGTGATTAGTTCCTACAGAGCTAATGGGATCATTTATTTCATAAACAGAAATAGAGTAACCAGATTGAAGAAGTGATAGCCAGGCCATGTAGGAGTCTTGTCAGTTCTGGGTACCATCCCATAGGTGCTTGGTGAAATTAGAATAAATTAAGAGAATGACATCCCATGAAATGAAAATAATTGTTGTTGAGGGCCCCTTAGATACCTAACACTTCATAACTGCTTTACAGAAGTTACTTCGTCTCAAAAAAAAAAAAAAAAAATGGCCTAGGTAATGATGACATGTCTGTGGGTGACATCAGGCAAAAGTTACCTGCTTGTCACAAAAGGGCCTATTTGGTACAATTACACAGATGATTCAGCATCTAGTTCCTGACTGCACACTGGGCCAGAGATTGGAGCTGATCACAACAGTGGGTATATCTTTCAGGGCTGATTCAAGTTCACTAAATTCACGGAGACAGATTTTACCCAATTTGGCAGTTCAGTAGTTCTGAGCGGGGTGGGGGGGGGAACACTTCGACAGCAACTAAAACTGTTAAGGGACCAGGACAGCATATTTTGCCACTGTGAACATCATATGCCAAATTGCAATAGAAGGTAACTTGATGCATCCATTGTCTTAATGGGTCTAGATTTTACATAAAACTATATAAATAAAAGCCCTGATTTATGATATCCTCACTTCTGAAAGGTGCTTCTGTAGGCACCACCACTGGTTATATGATTAAAATTAAGGAATTGTCCCCAATTAATTCTGATATACCATTGATTAGAAGATGCACCTCAGTTTTAGAAATGTTACAATGTGAATAAAATGATGTGTCCTAGAATTGATGAAATATATCACGTAGAGTTTCGCCAGCCTGAAGAAATAGTTGTTCACATTAAAGAACATTTTCATATCTCTGCTCTAAAGCATTAAATCTAGAGCGAACTCTCTGGTAGTGTTGTAATTTGCCTATATCCCTGTTCCTTGGTGGTAGAAGCTCCACGGTTGTGCCCCAAAGAGTGCCTACTAGCATTACTGTTTCTGTGCTATACGTGTAAAAGCTTAGACTCAGGTAAAGCATCGTTTCCTTGGTGACAGACTCACAATATATTTTTCTTCTGGTATTAGACCTCTGATCTTGATTATCCCCTGTTCTCTGTAGACTAGCAGGCAAATGGTAGAGTCCAATGAAGCTTAGACTTCCAGTTTCACCAAGTTTTGAAGAGAATGCAATAGCTATGTCATTGATGTATATTGTTTCTAAAGGAAGGGGGCAAGGTGGCTTCCATTTCTTGCTTCCGACTAAAGGTAATTCAGACCTATAGCCACCATCCCAGAGGACTGAAGGAAAACTAGTGTTGAGCATAATTGTGGCTCTCTCCGCAGGGTCAGGTAAGCATCTGACACTCTTACATGCTATCTATTGAAGAGTGGAAGGTCCCTTAGGTTTAGTCCGTCATGGTCGCCATACATGTCCTTTCAGGAGAAGTGGGCAGGTGGTGTTTTCTTTCATCCCCAGCAGAACACACTAGATGTGTGACCCTCTTCCTGTCCACCCCCAATAATCCTTGCCCCCAGGCAGTGGGCTGTGGTCTCTGACACCTCACACAATGGCTCAATTAATTTTGGTGTTCCCAGAGGACAAGTGACAACGTGGTCAGGTAGGTTTTATTGAGCCTTGCAAACTACTTTACCCACAAAAATCTGACGACTATTATGAAACACAACTATTATGAAACAGATTGTGGGGTGGAGGGAGTCAGCGGCATGATGCAGAGAAATCATAAGCTGGTATCTCCGCCACATTTTGGTAAGATAGCTTTCTTCAAATACTTGAAAGGTTACCAAGCAGAGGAGGGATTCACTTTTATTCCACACATTTTCCGAGGGGTAATATGAAACCATTGGATAGATTTTCTTTAAAACCGAATCTTAGTTTGTACAGCAAGGAAATTTATGAGCTAAAATTCTCAGTAATGGGGTGGCCTGCCACGGCAGTGAGTACTATCTTTGGATAATGATCTCAAGATCAGTTCTTTAAAGGAGTTTTAAGTGTCCCAATTCCTTCGTTCAACAAATATGTACTGAGCATCAGTATGTACTAGACACTCTTTTAGGTGTGGTGATTACAGCCATGGAAAAGTTTTCATAGGTGGGAAGTTACATGCACCATTTTGCTAGGATATCTTTCTAACTTGTAAGTTCTGATTTTTTTAGGTGGACAGATCTGTTTATAGGCTGGCTATTTAGAATACCTTTGGAGAATTGTAAGGCTATTGGTTTGTAATAGTTTCCTTCTTAGGTGTTAAAATATCTAATATATGTTTTGTTAATTGCTGTCACTACTTCCCCCCAACCCCATCCTTTCATTTTAGTGGAACCAGCTTCCCCCCAACCCCATCCTTTCATTTTAGTGGAAAACATCTCCTCTCTTACATATCACCTGCCCAACAGAATGCATTTTTGTTTCTTTTTTGCAATGAAATGAACAATCATTTTACAACAGTTTTAGCACCATTTGTAATATTAATTCTTTTGGAAAATATACCTCTCTTCTGGAACACTTAAATGGTCACTTAAGAACAGGCTGTTGCCTCTATATGTAATGTGTTTGTTAAGAGTTCAGGAACTGCTAGGGCGCCTGGGTGGCTCAGTCTTTAAGGATCTGCCTTCGGCTCAGGTCATGATCCCAGGGTCCTGGGATCGAGTCCCACATCAGGCTCCCTGCTCAGTGGGAAGCCTGCTTCTCCCTCTCCCACTCCCCCTGCTTGTGTTCCCTCTCTCGCTGTGTCTCTCTCTGTCAAACAAATAAATAAAATCTTAAAAAAAAAAAAAAAAAAAAAGGAGTTCAGGAACTGCTTTGCCCCAACGAACAAATATCTATTTTATGTCATTTTTGTATCTGTATCTGATAGAAAAGGGTAAGGATTCCTATACTATTAATTACTTTGCTATCTGAGGTTTTAGTCTATTTCAGATAAGTCCACTAAGTTAAAAAAAAAAGTAAAATTGGAAATGACTTATTTAATATTTAATTTTTATTTTATTCTTACAAAGAACATATAGCCATTATAGTTATCACTGGTAAAATGAACTCACTTAAAGGTTCATTTTTCATGTTGAACCAACCAAACTTTCTTGTTACATTTAAAAAAGAAATCTTTCAGTTTTAAAATTTCTGTAATTTGAGAGTTTATCATCTAACAGTACTAGCTGGTTGTAAATCAGAGATATAAAATCACAGAGCCTATGTAAAGTTGTGTCAAGCATGAAATTAATACTTCTGAGACATTTTTATGAGAAATATATTAAATCCAATAAGTTGCTTTGTTCCAGAACCCTGCAGACTTTAGGGAAATAACTATAAATTTGTCTCTTTTAACCAAAAAGAAATATTCATATTAACATTTGTATGCCGGTAAGTTTTACTACACAGTACTATTACATTTTAAAAATCTAAATATGATTAATTTGTGTTTACAAATCTTGTATTCCTGAACTATGTACAATTAAATCATACCTTATAATACAAATGTTTTGTTCTTTATTATATCCCTTTAATTCTTAAACTTCAAAGTGTTTCATTGTTCTGTGATTTAACTATACAATATGTGACATGCAACTGGCAGAAAACACATCCTGATTCGTTAACTGTAACATCAAATTGAAACTAAAATTCTCTAACATTTTATTTCCTCTCCCCTCTCTTCTTTCATTCCTTCCTCCTTTTCTCTTTTTCTCCCTCCATAATTCCTTCCAAAGTTTTGTAATTTTTTTTCTTTTCTCTTTTGTCTTCCTTTTTCTCTGTCATATACAAACTAAGTCCTTAAATTTTGACATTTTAAAAATTACTTTAGGCCAGTTTCCAGAAAATTCAGAATAAACTATAATATTTACTTATTTATCCAACAAATGGTTGTTGATTACCTGATGTATGCACTGAAGACATAGACCCTTATTAGTGTTTTTAAAATATTGAATTTTAAATATTTTAAATATTTTAAAATTTGAATTTTAAGGAATGCTGTATTCTTTTTTTTTTTTTTAAGACTTTATTTATTTATTTGACAGAGAGAGTACTAGCAGAGGGAGTGGCAGGCAGAGAGAGAGGAAGAAACAGACTCCCCGCTGAGCAAGGAGCCTGACTTGGGGCTCAATCCCAGGATCCTGGGATCATGACCTGAGCCGAAGGCAGACGCTTAACCGACTGAGCCACCCAGGCGTTCCTAAGGAATGCTCTATTCTCGATCCAATGTTTGAGTCCACGTAGGGAAGCATGATGGAGTTAGAAATATGGACTCCGGGCGCCTGAGTGGCTCAGTTGGTTAAGCGACTGCCTTCGGCTCAGGTCATGATCCTGGAGTCCCGGGATCGAGTCCCGCATTGGGCTCCCTGCTTGGCGGGGAGCCTGCTTCTCCCTCTGACCCACCCCCCTCTCATGTGCTCTCTCTCTCTCTCATTCTCTCTGTCTCAAATAAATAAATAAAATCTTAAAAAAAAAAAAAAAAAAGAAATATGGACTCCATAACCAGACTCTCTGGGCTGAAATTCTAGTTCTGACAGGACCTTAAACTGACCTTAAACTTATTTATCTTCAGTTGCCCTATCTGTAGCATAGGAATAATAGTTATTACCTTCCTCAAAAGAAGAATATGCATATATGTATTTATATTTATATAATTTTTGTTATATACAGGTTAATATTTGTATAACTTTATATATACATATAACTAAACTATGTGTATGTGCTTGGAATAGTATATTGAGTATTCACTGCATTTTATAATAATGACCTTTTTTTTCTTCAACTTCACCTCTTCCCTTCCTCCATCCCATTCCCCTTTGTGCTTGCTCCTCCTTTTCCTCTTTCTCTTATTCCTCTTCCTCCTCCCTCATTGTTCGAAGCACATTAATAAAGTTGTATCACATAAGAATGTATATAAATTTGCCTGTGTGATACAAAATCAAGATAATTATAGCAAAAAATATTCACGACTTTATGGCATGTTAAAGTGGCTTTCAAAGCTAATAACTGCCTTCAGGAGTAAACTGGCAGGTACCATGAATCTTTTACATAAAGACTACTGTAGGTGGGACATGCTAATAATGTCGTGAGAAATAAGAAACTGTAGAGAAATTAGAGTAACACAGGGAAAATACCATATGTCTTGGCAACATAACTGTTTTAGCTTCATCATGCTTATTTCTTTCTCTGGATTGTGGTGGGCAGATTTTAAGTTCGCCCTCAAAAATCCTCCTGCCACTCATGCCCTTGTGTAATCTCCATTGCTTGAGTTGTGGATGATGAATTTACTGACTTCACTTCTAATGAGTACAATATAGTGTAAGTGTTGATAGGTTGTTTCTAAGGTTAGGGGAACAAGAAAGACTTTGGCTTCTGCCTTGCTTGCCCCCTTTTGCTCTCTTGCCTGCCCTGGGAGAAGTCAGTTGCCGTGTTTTGAACTGGCCTATGGAGATGTCCAACTGGCCAGGACTAATGACTCTGGACAATGACCAGGGAGAATATGCCTGCAGCCATGAGAATCCACTTGGGAGCAGATTTTCCAATTGGGCCTTGAAATTTCTGCAGATAACATGTGACACCTTGATTGTGGCCTAGTGAGAGAGACCCTGAGCTCACAGAAACTATGAAATAATAAATCTTTGTTGTTTTAGGCCACTAAGTTTCGGGATAATTTGGTATACAGCAATGGATAACTAACACGCTAATGCTATGTGTCTTTCTTGGCATTGATTAGCACTAAAGTCCTTAAAAAGGAAAGATTCTGTGTGTTTTCTGCAAATGATAGCGAAACATATAAGGTATATGGGTTAGGATGACAGCTCAGTAGGCTACCAACAGCCGTGTTACATTAGTGGAGCAGGAAATCATATAGTAGGATTCAAATGGCTTTTAATTTACATGTAATGGAGTTGATTGCATTAAAATTAAATGCATTAGAATAGAATGTTATAGAATAGAATGGAATGGAAGAAAATCAACAGAAGAGAAAACAAAATATCTACTGTTTTAGAAGTAGTCAGGGTAAGTATTGTGTGTGTGTATGTGTGTGTTCGAAACCCTGGGAACGTATACACATTCAGTGGTTTGCTGGAAGGACTTCCAGTACTCAGAGGCAATTGTACTCACAGCCATATTTTATTAACACAATCAACAAGAATAGATGGATTAGGCTGAGTCTGGAGGAATCCAGGCACAGACTTCCTACATTCCCCTTGACCCCCACTCCCACTCCACACTCATAGCTAAGTCACACAGGACGTACTCCTCAATCCAGCAGCAAAATAGAGAAACGTGTCCAGCCCAGGAAAGCTTGCTTGAGCCCCAGAGTCCAAGGTTTTTATTGGGGACAGGTCATGTAGGAGCAACAACCAGCCTCAACTATTGGCATTTCAAACTTCAAGAAAGGAAATCAGGCACTGAGCAGCCTAGGCTGATAAAACAACGAGGCTCCCAGCAGCCAGCCAAGGGCCAACCCACAAATAGGCTCTGTTGAAGACAGCAACTTCAGGCCTTCTGTGTTAATGCTTTCCTCACAGGGTGTGTATACATTTGCATGCTTTAAAATGGCAGCCCTTCTCTTATATCAAGCCTGAAATGGAAAAAAGAAAAGACCCTTAAGAATATTCATTTTTTAAGAATCAATCCATGTTTCATCTCTGAACATTTTCTAAATGCCTGAACTTTCTACGTGGTTATTATTATTTGCACCTTGATAGGGGAGTGTGTTAGATTCTTACAGCTATCATGGATTTCATTCTTCTTGCCCTGATAACGCTGTGCTCTGTGGTGATTGGCATTAGACTCATATCTGCCCAAGGCTCTGTTAGAATAGACGACATCATCATATATATATACACGCTTTCCCTTTGAGTAGGTGTTTGCAAACTGTGGCTTGTGGGTAAATTTGGACCACTGACTGCTTTTGTAAATAAAATTTTAATGGAACATGGCCACACCCATTTGTTTACATCTTGGCAGTTGCTGTTTTTACAATCAACCAGACTTGAGTAGTTGCAATAGAGACTTCATGGTCTGCAAAGCCAGAAACAATACTAAGCAAAATTGCCAAACTCTGCAATAAAAAAGCAGAGTGGCTTGCACAAATATTGAGTAAATTATTCAACACCCTTAGATAATAAAAGATTGATAGAAGAATAGATATGACAGTTGATAATAAAATTTTATTGCAGTACCGTTCTTCGTTTTTCCTCATGGATACTTGTCAAGCAGTTGTGATATAATGACACTTGTTTCTCTCACAGCTTCCCTAGAAATATTAATCACTATTTTGTATAGTATTGACTTAAGCCTCCTCTAAACCAAAAGTCTATCAGCAACCTTAATACTGGGATCGTAAGAAATAGATATTAAGAGGAAAAAAGTAATCTGTTAAGAATTATTTTCTCAGAAATTCTGTTAATCCAAATGTCAGAAAAAAAATATTTGGCAGACATAACCAGAAGTAGTAGAAAATAACAGATTTCTTGGAATGAAATTTCAATAGCAGTGGGCTCACTGAGAATCCAAAAGCTTTTCCGCCTTGCCAATGTCATCTTACGCTCAATAAATAAAAGATTTAAAGTATGAATCAAAGTTAAAATTAGTGACAATAACATTGGTTAACTCTTGAGAATTAAACATTTTCCACAGGTAAGAATAAGCAAAGAAAATAATCAAAAGCTGTTCTTCCTCGTGAAGGACCTTGGAATTTATCTCTCACATGCTAGTGTTTCACAGACTGCATGCTATCTTATTACTTACCTTTTAAAAAGTATATTCAACTGATAAATTATTGAACACTACATCTGAAACTAATGATGTACTACATGTTGGCTATTGGAATTTAAATAAAAAAATAAAAGTTTATTCAAATTTATTTAAAGAAAAGATTTTAAAGATGCCTTTGACAGGGGCACCTGGGTGGCTCAGTCAGTTGAACATCCGACCAGTAATATCAGCTCTGGTCATGATTTCGGGGTTGTGGGATCCAACCCAGCATAGGGCTCCAAGCTTGGCACGGAGTCTGTTTGGGATTCTCTCTCTCCCTCACCCTCTGCCCTCCCCCTGCTCATGCTCACTCACTCTCTCTCTCTCTCAATAAATAGATAAAATCTTTTTTAAAAATGACTTTAAAAGTACTGTGAATATAAACTTATCACCATAGAAGTACACCCCAAAATAAATACACCGAAGCAATATTTATTTTATTTTTTTAATTTTTATTTTATTTTATTTTATTTTTTTATTCATGAGAGACAGAGCAAGAGAGAAAGGCAGAGGGAGAAGCAGGCTCCCAAGGAGCAGGGAGCCCGATGCGGGACTCGATCCCAGGACCCTGAGATCATGACCTGAGCCGAAGGCAGACGCTTAACCATCTGAGCCACCCAGGCGCCCAGCAATATTTAAAAATTTTAATTACGTATTGCTGCCTGCAAGTGCCTCAGAGACTAAAAACTTGCTTTTTGGTACAGCAAGAAAATACAATAGAGTTCTGGTGCTATATTACAATGGGTCTAGGAAGGAGAATAGAAGAGAATGAAGTAGGATGGACTAGTGAGATGGTGGGATTTTATCCAGGTAAGACATGATAACAATCTTTTAAGAACAGTTTTAGTAACAATTTGATGAACACTTAGGGAGGGAAAATTTGTAGCCCTTGGTGGTGACCAATTTAATTAGGGTAGGTTGGGGAGCAAGGGAGGAGAGTGGTTGGGTAAGGGGGAATGTTTGTCTAAAGTAAGAAATGTATGAAGTGGAGAAAGTTAAAGGAAAAGAGAAAGAGTATAAATATGAACTAGAAAGTGGCAAAATATAGTGAAAAAGTATAAAAAACAAATTTGGACCAGGACTAGTCACCCTGGCTGTTTTTTCTCTTTTTCCTTTTTTTTTTTTTTTGTATTTTTAGCAAATTGGGCATATTTGTATACATTTATAATATTAAATGAATATTATTATCAATAACAACAACGTATGTCATTTTCATATTGCACTTTCTATTTTCCCAAGTAATTTCGGTAATGATATCATCTGTCGTTACCTTCAATAGAGTTCTGAATTGGCAGTTCTATAACTATAGAACACTTATTAAGATTATGATTTTTAATTCCTCTATCTGAGAAAATCCATTTTCAGTGAATCACTTGATTTTAACAAGGCCTGCCTAACCCAGTTTCCTACACAGGCAGCAAAGCAAGAATGAGTCATGGAACTCATCAGAGATCTGAGGGAACTGAGTTGAACTCGTTTCTAATTTTTTATTTTGTTTTATTTTATTTTTTATTTTATTATTTTATTTTATTATTTTATTTTATTTTCTTTTGAGTGAGGGACATGAGGGGAGAGGGGCACAAGGGGAAGGGAGTGAGAGAGAGAATCTTAAGCAGGCTCCATGTCCAGCAGGAGCCCCACGCCAGGCTGGATCTCACAACCCAAGACCACAACCTGAGCCGAAATCAAGAATCGGAGACTTAACCAACTGAGCCACCCAGGTGTCCCTGAACTCATTTCTATTAGTCTCTGGTTATTCATAGCTTCGCCTTTACTAAAGGCTACAATTCACTGGGATAGGGTCTCTCATATATTTATAAACAGAAGTGAACTTCCCCATGGTATTTTATGAGCCTTACTCCTGATGATACCATGTAAGGTGGCAGTTGTCCATTACGAATGTCTTTCAAATCTTTAAAAGGTTGAAAATGTGGGCTTAATTTTGAAATTTGCTGCTAAGTGAAAAATCTATACATTTTCATGTGAAACTTCTTTCCCCAGATTTAATTTTTGCATTATGTTATGTATAGCCAAGTGGTATTCATTATTTTTTAAAGCACGGGAAAATGGCATCTAAAACGACCTCTGATTTGATTCTTTTTGTTACTGGATTGCTAGGTTCTTGTCCCAGATACACTAAAGAATTGGAGACCTGAGAGCAGAATGGGGAGATAGAGCTTATTGAGTAGATAAGTAGAGGGCATTTTTTAAAGATTTTATTTATTTATTTGACAGAGAGATAAAGAATATAAGCAGGCGGAGTGGCAGGCAGAGGGAAAGGGGGAGAGAGAGGCTCAGCAGGGAGCCGGATGTGGGGCTTGAACCTAGGACCCTGGGATCATGACCTGAGCTGAAGGCAGACGCTTAACGAATGAGCCACCCAGGTGCCCCCAAGTATAGGACACTTTTAAGAGGGGAAGTCTGAGCAAGAGTGGCAACAGCCCCGAGCAGCTCTGGCTTCATCCTTTGAGGCCTGGTTTGTGTACCTGTAAATGTGGCTTTGATGGACAGCTGGTGGTTATATGTTTGGCCTCTGCACATGCCTCCCTCCATCATGCATTGTTATAATTTTATTTATCTATGCATTGTATATTTACGAGTGTCTAATGAACTTTGTTGTGACTGTAAAGGTAGTGAAGGACAAGGCACCCTTTGTGCCCATGCTTAGCTCTTAGAAGTCCCCTTGTGGCTTTTTTTTTTTTTTTTAAGATTTCATTTATTTATTTGAGAGAGAGACAGTGAGAGAGGGAACACAAGAAGGGGGAGTGGGAGAGGGAGAAGCAGGCTCCCCGCCAAGCAGGGAGCCCGATGTGGGGCTCGATCCCAGGACCCTGGGATCATGACCCGAGCCAAAGGCAGACGCTTAACGACTGAGTCACCCAGGCGCCCCGCCTTGTGGCTTTCGAGCCAAGTCTGTGGCTAGGCCTTTCCTGTTCTGTTAGCCCTTAGAGGTGGCCCTGAAGGTGTGGCTGTTAACCCCCGGGGCTGGCACCAAGCGTGTGGCCAGCACCTGCTTTATCCCTCCTCGCTCATGCCTGACCAACTGCCTAACATCTTCATCCTTAACAAATGAAAAGATCCAGGTATAGTCCTTTTTTAAAGAAGTGAATGTTACTGGAGGGAAGTATACAAGAGAAGTAACTGGAATTTGCTATTCAGTTAATCTAAATGAACACTCCATGATTGACCCCATATGTTTGTTTCATACTGAAGACTTAAAGTATGGCCTGTAACACATGATCTATACATACTGCTCCACCAAATCCAATCCAGAGTCTCCACATAAACTACCCAATTAAGATCAGGTAAAAAGCAAGCAAACGGAAATTCTAGAACTTTTTATTTCATAGAAGGATATCAACAAATAGCATTCAAATTTTGGATTCTCGGTGAATAGGTAACCTAGATCATAGATGAAAATTTAGCTAAAAGTTCAAAGAAAAACATTTCTTTCAACATATTTTTTCCAATAAGCCATTTTCAACATCCTCCCCAATCCACGTCCTGGCATTCAAGAGTAGTTCTAGAACATGAATCTCCCTCACCTTACCATTCTTCCCCTGCAAATGCATTATGGCCCAAGAAGCAGGGGGAGATTAATAGGTTCCATTACTCTGGACTAAACAGTACAAAGTCTATTAGGGGACAATCACAGTCACTTACTCCCAAAGGAAAGCTGCCCATTGCTGCTGAGAGTAACAGCTAACAAAGCTCTTCAGTCATAGGTTGGAGTTAAAGTGGAGGAAAATAGGTCAGTATAAGGGAAGAAATGAGAAAGGAAGTGGGTTGGTTGGTGGGAGGAGATTTGAGGAATGTCAGGTAACTGCAGAGACAAAGAAAAGAAAGAGACCAGAAGGAGGAAGAAAGGATACATGTGCAAAAGCCTCAGCATATAAATTACACTTACCCTGTACTCCAAGCACTTTTCAGTTTCAATTCTTGTTGCTAAACCAGAATATTTGTATCAATTCCAGGCCATGCAAAAATATTTAATCTTTGGAATGCTTAATGAGATTGAATGTGACCAAGCTTCTTGCCACAGTTTTGACAGCAAAGCTTTGCTTAGAAAAATCAAGCTTCATTTCTTTTTTTTCTTTTTCAAGTGCAGCACTTTGCATAACATCATACAAAATTGGAATGTACACTTTATATTTATAGAGGATTCAAAATATATTTAAAAATGGAACGAGTATTTGAAATAATCAGCTGACTGATCCTTGATCATGCAGAGTTCATCCACATATTCACTCTTTTCATCAGTGTGTCATATTTATAGTAAAGAGAAAGGATTTATAGGAATGAATAAAGTTATATAGTGTTTGCTTTGCCCAAAGAAGTCTTATTGTGTCTGTAGTTATTGTGTTTAAGCTGACAGTGAGCTGTTTCTATTACTGCAAAAATTACTGTTTACAAGCTATGAGAGCAAATATTTCTACTAAAATTTTATGGAAAAACCTTTTTGTGAAAGTTATAAATACATGTTTGTCCATGGATCATATTTTTTAAAAGCCCAAACCCAGCATTATAATTTTTCTATAAATATTTTTTTTACTTTGTTATAGAGAAGATAGATTTTGACTAGATGAATGTAATAATTTAAAAAGTACCGATTGCAGGATCCAGTTTTTGGGTGAGGCGTTGGATTTATAAAGATATAAAAAAAACTTTTATCTGTCTTCAATGATAGGGTTAATTATCATCTGAAGTTTTGATGATGATTTTTTAATGTTTTAATGAAGTTCTCTGATCAAATGGGCAACTCAGCATAAAACAAATAATTAAGTTTATTTTATTAGTTTGTGAAACGAGGTACATATGACCTAAATCTCCACTTAATCTGTTGTCAAACATAGGAAATGTCCCTTGTGAAATGTGTTTATAGTGAAAATATCATCTTCCATATGTCTGAAACACTTAAATATAAATAATTCGCAGACAGCCGTTTCTGCATTTTTTGTTCATTGTTTCTCAACTAGAAAGCTTATAAACATCAAAGTGCCACAGCTAAAAAAAGTAGGCTCATTTAGATCCCAAGGTAGACAGTAATTTTGTTCCTCCAGGATTGAAGAATATACAAATCATTGAAAACTATAACCATAAGACAAACCTCCAAAATGCGTAATAGTTTTTTTTATAACTATCATCAGTGTACTCTATTATTTTAATGAGAAGAAATTCCGGACTAGCTTTCTGTCTTTGGCTTTGAAGATAGTCTTTTTTTTTTTTTTAATGTTTTGTTCTAAACATATAATTGTAGTTTTGTGACCCTTAAGTAGTTGAAAGACATTGTTAAGTAAGAAAATTGAAGAGAACGGATTTAGGAATGTACTCTTAAGTACTTTAGTTTTTGAACTTTTGATCCTTTTGGGAAAATGACATTGTAATCAAATTATTTCAATTCAGCAAAATCTGTTAAAATGCATGTTCTCTAGAGAATGATTAAAATTTTTCAATTTGTGAAAGTGATTTAGGAGTAGAGATTGGTTTTACATGTTGATTAAAAATAGCCTATCTTCTTGAGTATGAATAAAAATTAAAGAAATTTAAAGGTGACATATTTTCACTTAGATATACATTATGCTTGAATGATGCTAAACACACCATATAACTCAATCCACTTCTAATTTTTATTTGCTTTTGTTGTATGTTAGTTTGTTGGGGAGGAATACCGAGCCCTTCTCCTCGGAGTTGTACTTCTCTAAGATAACAACCCTGACTTCTTGGCTACTCCCACTCCCCAACAAAGAAGGAATAATGCAGGAGTGGACAAGAATGACCCAAATGTGGGAGAAGTGTAGACTGTTCTGTCTCAGCCTCTCAGCCATTTCCTCACTTTCTTTCATGATTATAGCTGCTGCTAGCACGTGTGAATTCTCTTTCTTCCTTGCTATGACAAGCCCATCCCCAGGAGCAGGGCCTCCATTTTGTGAATTCTTTCAGTGACTTTTACTGTGTGAGTTGATTAATGGGAGTTGGAGATGGTAGCAAAGCTGCAAGGTTGGAAGACCGAAGTTACATGAGTCAATCGTACCACCACACTGAATGAAAACATGTATACATGTTTTTAAAGTTTTGGAATTGTGAAAAATTTTCCAAACATGTAATTAGACTCATAAAGGAAAATATTTGATATTGTTATGGCAAAATAAACATAAATAAATTTAAGGGGAAAATAACTGGTTGAGAGAAGATTTTTTGACTCATACAAGAATTAATGATTTCCTAAAAAATAAAAAGAATTAATGATTTTCTTATACTCAAAAGTTTCTGCCAAATCATTCTTACTTGAGTCTCTACCACCAGTAAAAAGGGTAAGTAACATAAACAGACATTTCACACACACAGTGAATAAGCCAATGAAAGGCATTCATGCATAGACACTAGAAATTTAATTCAGCGATTCAAATAATTTAAATGAAATCATGCTTAACTAGTAATACATGTCTATTCTTTAATAATAATAACTCAACTCGTAAGTCCTGACACTAAATGAGAAGCAATTCCATAAAAGAATATGTCAGTAATTCTAATGTGAAAAATTGTATGTCTGTCCTAACCAAAACAACAAAACAATCTCTGTAGAAAAATATCTATTCAGCAAGAAAAAAAAAAAAGTTTATATAAGTAACGGATAGATTAATATTGATGATACATTAAATGTAGTGCATTGAAAGTTTATATTAATGACTAAAGAAGGAAGAGAAGACTTGTTGGGTAGTAGTTGGTGGAAAAAGGGGGAAGAGAATCTTTCTTTAGAAGATTTTTTCTCTTTCTTTTCCAGACAGTGGGGTAACTCATGGCTATCTAGCACTTAAACTATACCTAAACATGAAGTTATCCCACCAAACACCTTTAGGGCAACACAAAAGTTAAAGACTAGAATACTTGGAAACATGAAAGTCATGCGTGTACACAAGAGACTAAGGTGTGGTAGGAGATACCAACTGCTCAGGGTTTTCACTTGGCGTACCTGCGTATGCTAAAGTCACATGTTTGGGGTTATGTGAACAGGATGGTGCATAATTCAAATGTGTTCCGTGTGACATTTCTTTTTTTTTTTTCTAATAGCTTCTTTCTTAAAAAATCTATCAATTTTTTTTATTATGTTAATCACCATACATTACATCATTTGTTTTTGATGTAGTGTTCCATGATTCATTGTTTGCGTATAACAACCAGTGCTCCATGCAGAACATGCCCTCTTTAATACCCATCACCAGGCTAACCCACCCCCCCACCCCCACCCCTGTAGAATCCTCAGTTTGTTTCTCAGAGTCTATAGTCTCTCATGGTTTTTCTCCCTCTCTGATTTCCCCCCCTTCATTCTTCCCCTCCTGCTATCTTCTTCTTCTTCTTCTTTTTTTAACATATAATGTACCGTGTGACATTTCTAACTAGTAACCATTATCTTAATTGGTAGTTGTGTCTTTGCCTGCAAATATAATGTGAAAATATCACTACTTTTTGCTTATTAATTTAGTATGTTTTGGATGAAAAAGCTGGTACAAAAAATTACGTATTCTGGCATACAGTTGTGAACTGGACACTAAGGTAAATTTGTAATATATATACCAAATTTAACACACCGGTCACAAATTATTATCCTGATTTTAAATACCCTTTTTCCCCCCACAGCTCTAAAACCTCTCCCAACCCCCATAACATCATTTTTTATTTCCTAGAAAAATCCAGAATTTTAGAACATACTTCTCTCTGAAAATCTTTCTGATTCCAGAGTGTAGTTAGAAATATGTCCTTAGATGCCTACAAAGCTCTGTGTAATTATTTTAAGTGATAACATATTGTACTGTGATTGCCGTTGCCAGCCCTTTCTCGATTCCACACACATGAGCACATACACATATACAGAGGCTGTGAGTTCTTTGTGGGATGGATGTGGATCATTTATTCTTGTGTTACTAGTATTTCTCAAGTAGTGGATGCTAAATACTGATTTTGTTGAATGAATTATTATACAATAAAAAGGATCAAAAATATCATAATGTGAAGTGGTAGAGTACCAAAGCTTTACTATTATTGCATTTATTAATTTGTGGTAGCTTTGTTGGCATACTATTTATTTTTAACTAGTCAAAAATCTGGATAAATATTCTAGCTCTTTGCTTACTTGCTGATTGTCCATGAACTTGCTAAGCCCATTGAGAAAGAATGAATACTGAGGGTAATTATGAAGAAGTAATGGGACCATATAATAAACAAGTGTGTATGTAGTTTGTAGCACGTGTAGACTATGCTACTTACCTTTCACTTTGCCTTTTTTTCCTTCCAACCTCTGCCCAGATCTCATGAAGCAACTTATACAATGTGTGCTTATCTCTGTAAAAGGAAGAAAATGTAATATTTACCTCAGTGTTACTGTTATCCACAGTTTCCTATTGTCCAAATATATCGGTTTTAGTCCAAAATCAGTCTTTTAATTATTTTAATATTCTAATTCTCTAAATTAAATAAAAATGAATGTACAAGAATGAATATATTAGATTGGTTAAAATATAGTTTTCAGGTTGGCTTCGTGGCATGGCAGACTCAAGCATCTTCCCTGTTCCTGAAATGAGATTTTCAAGTATATCATTGTGAGCTACCATGACCCCAAGATAATGTTATGGACTGTGATTTTGTGTCAGTGATACATTGATTTCAGAAATGACCCAAATCTAGTTTTGATAGTGGCATCCTTTAACCTGTAACTTCTATGTAACAATGATAAATTTTACCATTATAATGGTAAAATATATATCTGCTGCAAGAGAGAGACTACACACGCAGAAAACATTGGGTTTCTCAAAAAGCAGGGATTGTTAGTGTAGAATATTTGTATGATTAAGGACATGGAATGAGTCCTAGAGTTACCTTGCCAAGGATTTGACTGAAAAAAAAAATGGAGTTTTTGAAACATTTGTTTTGAAACAAATGAAATGGGTTCATTTGGAGTTACTTCAAGATACATTTTCCTAATATCTTTATGTTCTGAATCAACTTGTATTATCAATTTGTGTATTGAGTTTGAGCTTAATCTTGATACACACTATAACTTAGATGGCATAGTTTATCTATTTTGCAACTACAGTGCAGTCCGATTGGAAAAGTTTCCTCTTACAGCTGAACTACCAGCAGAGACATTATTTACTTTATCACTACAGTGCCCTAGGGTTGCCCTTTAACTATGCCCTCATAGTTAAAGATAAAATATAGGTAAAGCACTTGACTTGTGGTAGGCACACAATAAATATCTACATGACATTTAGACATTACTCATCAATTATCAAATACAATATAATATTAAGTAAAGAAAATGGGATTGGACAGTTAAACTGGATAATAAGGCTACAAAATAGAATAGAGAATATAATCCAAAGCTGATAACAAATTGCTATAATTGATTGCACCTTGGGGCGCCTGGGTGGCTCAATCGTTAAGTGTCTGCCTTCGGCTCAGGTCATGATCCCAGTGTCCTGGGATCGAGCCCCATGTTGGGCTCCCTGCTCCACGGGAAGCCTGCTTCTCCCTCTCCCACTTCCCCTGCTTGTGTTTCCTCTCTCGCTGTGTCTCTCTCTTGTCAAATAAATAAAATCTTAAAAAAAAAATATATATATATATATATATGTAATCAATTGCACTTTGTATGGGTATGTTTTAGAAGGTCTCATTAAATGACACATTGTAATTAAAGGAAGCAAAAATTATCTTTAGTATTCTTATTTAATATTTTTTTTAAAAAATTCTACTTATTTTATTTATTTTTTTGGCATAAATAAAGTTTATATTAACAGATTATACCCCTATATAACATTTTCCCACATTTAAAAGCCAAAGAATTTTGTTTTCTCAGAAACCATGGACAGTCTCATCTAGGAAAGAATCGGTCTCTAGTCTTAGATACAGATGACATGATATCTGGAGTTAGTATTTACAACTTACAAGCATCACAAATGTTCTTCTTTTATGATACTAAAATGGTAGAACAGATACATTGTCTAGTTTGATGAACTTGATGGCTGTTTTGTTGGGGATGTTTTGATGGGAGAGCTTGATGCTTGTTATAAACAGTGAGAAAGCATTATTTCAGATAAGGCTGTCTAGGTGCTGGTGGCTGGGTGTTCCGTGGACTTTGCTGACGTTTGTGCTGATGTTTGCTTGCAGAAGCGTAAGAGAGCATTTAGATCACAGACTAAAGTGCGTTAGAGCATACACATGCACTACTTCATTGTCATGAGTAAAGCTCCGATCACTCATTTTTCCTATTAGCTCCAAGGTCTAAAAATCAGATAATCATTTTAAAAGATGTTACCATCTGGTGAAACTAAAGAATGACAAGTGTTCCCTCCCTCATTTGGATACAACTTAATTGTTAAGACTCCTGATTCAGGAACAGTCATGTTGGGGGAACAGTGAACTTGATGCATGCCATCTAGCCTTAGAAGCATCTGGAAATTCACCACCAGGGGAATCTTGGAAAGGTCTCAGCATTAAGTACCATAAAACAAAAACAAATTGTTGTTCATTCTATTTGTAAAAAATGTTTTAGAAATTAACCATTTTAGCCCTCCAATCGGTATCAAGGACAATCAGTAATTAAAGAAGAGAAAATATAAAATGAAAAGTATCATCTTGAGGGATGTCACGACATTTAGAAATACGGTATAATACATGGAGCCTCTATCAAAATTAAATTATATCAAGCTTAACTGTAATATATATATATATATTTTTTTTAGATTTTATTTGACAGAGACAGTGAGAGCAGGAACACAAGCAGGGGGAGTGGGAGAGGGTGAAGCAGGCTCCCCGCTGAACAGGGAGCCCAATGCGGGCTCCATCCCAGGACCCTGAGATCATGACCTGAGCCGAAGGCAGACGCTTAACCATCTGAGCCACCCAGGGGCCCTTAAAGATTCTTTTTTTAAGTAATCTCTACACATGACTTGGGCTCAAACTTACAACCCGCAAGATCAAGAGTCACAGCCAGGCACCCCTTACAGGGGAGGAGTTTAAACACACCTTTATATCCTAGGAGAAAATTTGTTTTGAAAAATGATATAAACAAGATAAGGAAAAAATGCTTAAAGCATGTAAGAGGTAACTTGTTCAAAGAGTGTTATACATAAGATTTACATATAAATAACCTGACATTAAAAACATGTCCGTAGACACTGGAGGGTCATCACTGAGCATTCTTGGATAGCTCTAGTCTAAGTTATTATGTATTGTTGAAGCTTATTAAGTTCTTTCATACTTCCTAATTCTAATAGGCTTTCTTCTAATTACTGCAGATTGGTGAGGTTTGACTTCAGTTCTTTGCCATTTCGGGAGACAATATGGGGACAGTCGAAAGAGGGCTGTTTAAAATCAAGACCTGTCCATCACTAGTCCCACCACTTAAGCTTTCTGATTAATTTCCTCACTTGTAAATTAGAGACAATAATATCTACCTTGCTGATTAAGTGAAAAAATGTGTGAGAGAGCACTTTAGAAATAATATAGCAGAACAGTAAATGTTAGAAATTACTCTTAAGAATGGTAACTTCCAATTTTCTCGTTCATCATTTTTTTTGGTTTTTTTTGTTTGTTTTCCTTTAGAGAGGAAGAGAATTATATTGACAGATCTTCACAAACTCCCTTGACTTTAGGCAGTATTTGTTTCCTGCTTTAGAAGATGATGTCTCTATGTAATCTCTGGTCTGCCTCTATTTTAGGTTTTTGCTTTTTTTTTAAACAATACTGACTACATAAGAGTCATCTTTACCTTAATGACAAAAAATTCAAATATGAACAGTTTCACATTTTAGATTTGTCGTCTGCCATAATCCTAAAACAATACCTAGGATATTAGGATACTGAAAGGTTGTTTTAGATCTGAAATTAAATTATATCTGAAATTAATAGAAAGACTTATAATTCAGTCAGGTAAGGGTGCCAGACCCTTAAATGTGCTCTTACCTGGTTCCCTGTGAAAATTCAATATTAGTAGTTTGTGTTTTTGAAATGTCTTGAAATTATCTTACAGAAAGTTTGGTTGTGGTAAATTTATTTAAAATACTTTCTTTGAGAAAAGTTTGCTAAGCAGATCTTTCAAATATTAAAAGAAAAAAGGTACCTCTGTAATAAAAGGAAGAGGATTAATTGTTCATCCCTCATGCCAACTCATGCGAGGTCTTTCTTTCCGGTGCAGCAACATATTTTAGGGCAACAAAGTTCAGAATGGATACCATGACCTGTTCGGAAAGTATGCAAGTTATATTAGGTCATCACTTTTAAGTCAGTCTGATACCTTTGTGAGCCAGACTCTGACCACGGAAAAATAGAGAGACAGGAAGTCAGCATAAGTTGCAGACATGCCAGCTCTGTTGGTTCCCATGTTAGCTACCTAATGTCCAGGTTGAGTCCTGACCCCTGCAGAAACTGATCCTACTAACAAATGCAGCTGAAACCAGCCGGCAGATGTCCTGGGGGTTCTATCTCCTTCTCTTCTTCTTCATTATCATCAACCCAATTTTATGACCAGATCAGCAGACCCATCCTCTTCAGTCTCCATGTATGATCTATTCTCATCTTCACTGAAGTGCCATCTGGAATCCTTATCTCCATCTGATGGGGACATACGATGCTGTTCAGCTTCCAAACCAATGGGGAGGCTGTCTATGCCCACTTCAGTGCCTGTAGCATCTGTAGTGCCTGGTTCCTTCCTGGACCACTTGCCCTGTTATATCAGTCACGTGGCGTTTGCATTTTCTGCAGATTAATTTGCATGCCTGGTGAATTGTTCAGAAACGGCTACTGAGGTGGTCCAGCCTGCTAAATCTTTTCCCACAGGCTTGACATGGATAAGGCCTTTCTCCCGTGTGGCAACAAGGGTGGAGCTTGAGGTCTGCCTTCCGCTTGACCAGGAGTGTGCAGTATGCGCACGTGAACCGCATCCGGGGCAGATCATCTGGAAAGCCTCTGGATGTGACATCAGGTCCTGGACCATACGGATAGCTCACAGGAGTAGAGTGCATGTCAGCATCAATTTGTGCTTGTTATTCAGATTGGGAAACGCGGCTGGAAGAATCTGATGTTTGTGCTTCTCATTTGCTTGACTTAAAATGAGCAGCTTCAGAAGACGGTGACAACCTCAAATGTTTGGACTTTTTAATGGAATCTTTCCTTTGTTCATGCTTAGTCAAAGGCTGTTGAGTATTCCTTTGGGAGGCTGGACGGTAATTATACTTACTCCAAGATTTCCCACTTATTATACCTGTTCCTTGATCTGAGCTTAGGTGAGAATGCAGAGAACTGCTTTCTTCTTGCCAGCCACAGCTGTAAAAGGAGGAACGTTCTATACCATTAGAATTGGCATCTTTATCGGAGAGACTGAAATAGCCATTTTTTCTTTCTCACTAATGTCTAGTGAAGATTTAATAAAGGTCTTACATATGCTAAGGACATCAGTCATCTGAAGGAAGCTAGCGGCCTGACCTCACAGGGTTTACACTTTCTTTCCCCCAATACTGTTTATAAATCCCAGGGAAGGGCTCTTTAAGGACCAGCTTGTAGACGGTATACAGTTGTGAAGAGCTTGGGATACTTTAACAGTCCATGCTTGGGGGCATGCGAACACCTGTGGGACCATGGAGGAGTCACTTGTGTCTATTATCACACTTGTGTCGATTTTTCTAATAAAAATTATTAGAGCCCTATGTCGAAGTTCCATAAAATAGTAGAAGAAAATACTAGAATCATTTTGATTACTCATTATCTCTGTACCCAAATCTGCTCATTTGACAAGCATGTATTTAAGGAATTTGCTCATAATATTGCCTGTTTAGCTCCTCCTCCAAAGAGAAATTAAAAAGGAATAGCTTCATGCCTATGGAAATTAGAGGTAATGAGAAAAAAAAGAAAATAGAGAAAGCTTTACTTTTTTTTTTTTTGCTGGGTTGGGAGTGCTGCTGGAAAAGATCATACCGTATTCTGATGTTTAAACAACCTAAGCAAAAAGAGTATATATATAGTTCTTTAATAAGTTATATTTCAAATATTTCAGTTTTATTCTTTCTGTAATTTTTAATCTTCTACAAAATAATGATATTGGAAAAGGAATACTTAATTAGCTGTATTGAGTTGTTTAATTTTACTCTGGGGGTTAAGTTTTCTCATAATTATAGGATAATAGGTTATCTTATTTATTTTCTTCAATATATATGTAGACAGTCAAGCAAAAATGAAGCCCACAGAATATAAGTGATTGTTCATGACTAAACAGAATGTCTGTGGCAGAGACTAGGGTAGATCCCATGTGCCCTGCCTCCCAAAGTTAGGATCATCTCATCTATATTCTAAATACTTTCCCTGTTTCTTTATAGGTGAAGTTAACTAAATATAGCTTCTCTCAGTTTCTACTGAAATGTTTATGTTCTGAGTTCCAATCACCTTTAATTCTCAGAAAAAAAAAAAAAAACTTTACAGCTATACTCATATAAAATTACTACCATATGGAAAATTCACATTCTACACTTCAAACCCATTTAGATAGTAAATGCTTCAGAGTTGTTTCCATATCTTTTCAAAATTGTGTCCCTCTGTCTTGGCTCAGTTCCTGGAAGATAATACACACTCAATAACGATGTTTTTGAATGAAGTTTTTGAATTCAAAGTCAGTTCTATTCATTTCAGAATACGTTACGATACATATTTAGTTTCCAGAGGATAGAATTATCTACTACATTTTCCTAAGAATTAAGATTTTTTTCTTTTCTGATGTTGTCCTCACTAAAAATTATAGAAGCAAATAGATTATATGAATTCTATGGCTTATGTGAAACGCAACCTGAGATTAAATAGTCATAATATTGAGTTCAGTCTTTCTGCTCTCTCCTTGAAATAGTGAGCACAGTTAAATTACAATTCCAAATACCGAGATCAAATTTTTATGGAATGTATTCACTAAATTTATAGCTACAGTCCCTGATAATCACATTGAATTATATGATTGACCCATTAAGAATAACTTTCCTTTTTTAAATCATAGACCATAGTTTAAATGACTGTGCTCTAAATAGAAAATGTGAGGTCAAAGAGAAATACTGCCTTTAAAAATGGCAATATTTTAAAGCCCCAGGTATAAATTATTATTTTTATATAAAGCTTTGATATGAGGAAAATAATATTTTCTTTTTTTATTTATTTATTTGACAGAGAGAGACACAGCGAGAGAGGGAACACAAGCAGGGGGAGTGGGAGAGGGAGAAGCAGGCCTCCCGCAGAGCAGGGAGCCCGATGTGGGACTCGATCCCAGGACCCTGGGATCATGACCTGAGCCGAAGGCAGTCGCTCAACCGACTGAGCCACCCAGGCGCCCGGAAAATAATATTTTCTTTAGCTATAGTAGATTGTCATTCCCCAGTCTCCAAAGAATATATTTTTAAAGAAATTGTAGGTATAATTTATTTTTAATGCTACTCATTGCAGGTGGCTGGGTATAATTAGTGTTATTAATTTTGGTTCACAGCTCCTTGCAAAACAGGATAGGTACATTAAAAATCCATAAATATATGTTTCATAGTGATTATGTGCTTCATATTGTATGTGATTATTATATTATAAAATGTTCCTTTTTTTAAAAATAAACTCTGATTTAAATGGGTGGCTGTTGGCATGATCTACTTTACCACTCAGTGGACCTAATGTTCTCTTGAGACGCCGCATCTTGATTTAATTTATTTGTTCCACATTTAGTTGAAAATGTTGAGAACATTCTAGCAAGTTCAAAAAATAATGTTTTCATGTTGAATTGCCATTGTAAAGGAGTCAGATTAAATGGACTATTGATTAATAATCTAATGTTTATATCCAATTAAATGACATTCAAAGTTCAAGCTAATTTTAGTCTTTGATGCATTCATAGACTTCAAGAAAACAGGGTATTCATTTTGCCTTTTTACCATGCAGTACCTTAGTATTCAAAAGGCTCTGTGTTTCTGTATAAATTATATTAAAGATAAATCAATTCCTAGACAAAATGGATTTTTTTTTTTAAGATTTTATTTATTTGAGAGAGAGAGAATGAGAGAGAGCAAGCACATGAGAGGGGGGAGGGTCAGAGGGAGAAGCAGACTCCCTGACAAGCAGGGAGCCTGATGCGGGACTCGATCCAGGGACTCCAGGATCATGACCTGAGCCGAAGGCCGTAGCTTAACCAACTGAGCCACCCAGGTGCCCCGAAAAAATGGATTATTTTAAAAGCCACAAACACTAGTTTACAAAATGAACTTATAATTTCCCTATCCTCCTTCAATCTGGCTTTTTATTTCAATATAATATCCTAGTAACTTATCCATATTTACACATGTAGTTCAATTTTATACATTTTGACTGTTGGATAGTTCCATTGTATATATTGAGGTATTTAGCTATTCCCTTGCAGTTATTTCTAACTGCAAATGAAATTGTTACAGAGATCCTTATGCATACCTTTCTACACCTGTACAAGCATTTTTCTAGGATTTGTAGAATTTTGTATGTATGGTATACACATTTTAAATGCATATATATTGAAATTATTCTCTAAATTCGGTATGGTAATTGACACACTCACTAGCATTCTTTAAGAGTTCCCATTGTTCTACATCCTTGCTAGTATTTGGAAATTAGGTGGCTTTTTTGTTGAAGAATGATAGTTGAACTGCATCCTTTTGTGATTTTTACTTTCAATTTCCTGATTGTAATGAGAGTTAGCATTTTCTCAGAAGTTTATTGGCCATTTGGTTTCCCTTTCTTAAATCGCCTTCTTATACTCTTTGTCCATTTGTTTTCAACTTTACTGTCAATTGTTTCATTTTAAATTTGTAAGAATCCTTTATATATTCTGTTTAATAATCCTTTATTTTAATATTTAAACTTTAGTTGATCTTACGAGAAATTTTTCTATACTTTATGACATGTGTATCTTGAAAAAGAATTATACATACCCTAGGGACATAATGAGACATATTATCTTTGCTTCTAAAAGTTTTGAAACTTACTTTTATGCACATAGGTCTTTATTTAAGGGGTTTGTAATTGCAAAACAGATTTTAAAAAGTTATTACAGGTGGAATTGTCTTGTAAAATGCTTTAAAAATGAAAATCTGGGGATGCCTGGGTGGCTCAGTAGGTTAAGTGTCTGCCTTCAGCTCAGCTTACGATATTGGGGTCCTGGGATCGAGCTGGGTCAGTTGGACTCCCTGCTCAGTGGCAGCCTGCTCCTCCCTCTCCTTAACTCCTCCCCGTCACTGCTCCTGCTCTCTCTCACTATCTCTCTCTCTCTCAAATAAATAAATAAATAAAACCTTAAAAAAATGAAAACCTGTGGTGTGTGATGTGTTCACATCCTAGTGCATGCATCACCAGATTTTAAAATGATGGGGCGCCTGGGTGGCTCAGTTGGTTAAGTGACTGCCTTCAGCTCAGGTCATGATCCTGGAGTCCCGGGATCGAGTCCCATATCGGTCTCCTTGCCCGGCAGGGAGTCTGCTTCTCCCTCTGACCCTCCCCCCTCTCATGTGCTCTCTCTCTCTCTCATTCTCTCGCTCAAATAAATAAATAAAAAATCTTAAAACAAAATTATTAAAATGATGAAACATGTCACTGGAATATTTAATATTTTAAACTAAAGTACATGCAATAACTAGCTATGTGTGTGTATGGTATGTTTTGGTGAGCATGAATCTATTGAATGTGCTGTGTTAAAATATAAGTTCTGTAAGATTTATGTGTCAGAAGACTCAAACTTCAAAACCAGTCCTTTTTGACCTATAAATTTAACCTCATCTGACCATGTAGAAAGGAATTTATGCATACACACACCCAAAGTGAAAACCAAGCTATTTTCAAAAAGCTAAGTGTTTGAATGACAGCAAAAAAGTAGTCAATCTGACAGGTTTCCTGTACTGTAACTAGTAATAATGATCTACCCTAGAAAATACTGGTAATATTCACTAACTCATGTCAACTGGTCTTTCACAGTCTTCCATAATCCCATGGATTATGCAGGCCCCAAATAGTGAATCTCCATATTTAACCAGATGATTGACTCATTCCCACTAGATCTGTAACAATGAAGACTTTCTTACATAATTAATTATTATGGTAGACTAGACCTATCATTCTTCCACTGGGAATTACTACTTAAATTCTGTATTTAGTAGACATTTCAAATTTAACTCCTTAGTGTATCATTAGTGTCATTCAGCTGCTTTGGTTTCTGAGGGTGTGCACTTTCTGTGTGGTCGTCTTTAAATAATGGTGAACGTGAAGCTGTCTAAGACTCACTGATTAGGTGAGCAGGTGAGCAGAGATGGACCTAGACTTGACCGTTGTTATTAATCATGAGAATAACAAAGTTGTTATTACTTCAAGTTTAATTGCCATGGATCTTATAATATTTTATTAATAGTGCTTTCTTTTATTTGGTTGAAGCAAAAAGATAAAAACAGAATTACCATAGTGTTAATTTTTATGGTATGCATACAAAATGTATGTTAATCCCTCTTTCCAGGATTCATGCATTCAGTTGTCATTTATTTTTAAAGTCCTTTAACCTGTACCAATTTCTTAGACTTACTTTGTCTTTCATGATCTTGACATTTTGAAGCAAACAGGCAAGATATTTGGTAGAATTAACCACAATTAGAGTTTTCAAGATACTTCCTCATTGTTTCAGGTTAAGCATTTTAGGTAAAATATCATGGGAGTGATGTTATACCCTTCTCAGGGCAACATATCAGGGGGAATGCGGTGACAGTTTATCCCATTAGTGGCAATCTTCACTTTGATCCTTCATTAAAGTGATTAAGGTAATGCGGGATTATTTTTTCCAATATGGAGTCAGTATTGTCCTTTATATTTAAAAATTAATTTATGGGGAGATTACTTGAGATTTTATAATATCATGTTCTTCATTATACCTTTATCCTATAGTTTCATTGTACATTTTAGCAATTCATTCTACATTTATTAGGATTCTACTGTAAGGAAAAGCTTTTATTATTTTCATATATTTTATTTCATATATATGTGGAAGTTCTATATCTTAGTTATTGTCCACTCCCAAATACTGAATGTTCTTTGTGGTTCTTAAATAATATATTGTACAAGTAGAGTTTACTGAATTTTACTTGGTGAGTAAATGTAGCTAAAATTTAGAAATGAAACGAGCACTGAGTGATCAGAAACAAAGTAACAATATTTTATCTAAATTTGGAACATCTCATGCCATTCTTTTGGCATGATTAAATTAGGAGTATATGATAACCATTTTCTTTCACGTTATTTGACAAATTAATTATAATTCAAATAGAAAGATACAAAAGTGAATTGCGCTTCCCTTTGTATTTTGATACTGATAGCTTCTGGTTGTGTTATTTGAACTAAAGGAAAATATGTCACATAAAAATATGTTATCTTGGAAAAAAATGTTATTTGAATAGCGATGCCTGGGAAGATAGCAGAGTAGGAGGATCCTAAACTCACTCTGTCTCACATTTACAACTAGATATCACTCACACTCTGTAAATAAACAGAATAATCCAAAGACTGGCAGAACAAACTCCACAACTAAACATAGAGAAGGAATCGCATCTGATTGATTAGGAAGGGCAGAAATGGTGGTCGGATCTGCATGTAGGAGGGAAAAGAGTTGCAGGCATGGAGAGGGGAAAGAAATCGTCCCTTGCACCACGGAGCCCACGCAGAGAAGACACATCCCCAAAACGACTGGCTTTGAAAACTAGAGGGGCTGAATTCCCTGAGTTTGTATAACTAGTGGGACTTAAAGCCTGGAGCTTTAAAAAGTCAGCTGACTCAGCAGTGGGCTAGCAGGGAGGGTCAGTGATAGCTGGGTCCCTGCTCTGAAAGAGATAGCAACCTTTGGAGAGGTAACACAGAAGGTACAGTTTGCACAGTGCATGGGGAAAACAGGAGAAAGATCTCTTTATACCGATTTTGGAGCATGTTGGGGGACTCTCCAGGAACAAAGAAGCTTTTCCTCCCTGCCCCCTGGCATATACACAGTGCCTCTTGCAGGAGGAAACCCTGCACAGACACTTGCTCCTTAACCTCCCCAGAAGTACATCCCACCCAGGTATTCTCCTAAGGGCTTGCCCATTTCAAGCCTGCTGGCCTCAGCCCTGGGTTCAGAACACATTTTGTCAACCCTGCACATGTCCTGCTCAGCCACTTTACACAGACTCAGTGTGTACCTGGTACCAAACAAAAGTTAAAAGAATTCATGACCACTAAACCAGCCCTAGGAGAAATGTTAAGGGGGACTCTGTGAGTGGAAAATGAAAACCATAAGTAAGAGTAAGGAAAATAGGAAGAACAAAAGAAAAAAAAAGTACACCTGTAAAAATCAGTCAAGAGAAGCACATAACAAAAGGACGTAAAATATAATACCAAATATCTGAAAGGTGGGGGGAGAACAGTAAAGAATGAGATCAAAGTTAAGCAACCATCAGCTTAATATAGACTGCTATATGCAGAAGATGTTATATGTAAACTGATGGGTAACCACAAATCAAAAAACAGTAATAGATATGTAAAAAACAAAAAAATAAGGAATCCAAGTATATCACTAAAGAAAACCAGCAAACCATGGAAGAAAGAAAGAGAAGAAAGGGTCAGAGAAAAACTACAAAAAACGGGTGCCTGGGTGGCTCAGTCGGTTAAGCGGCTGCCTTCAGCTCAGGTCATGATCCCAGTGTCCTGGGATCAAGTCCCTCATCAGGCTCCTTGCTCAGTGGGAAGCCTGCTTCTCCCTCTCCCTCTGGCTCCCTCTCCCTCTGCTTATACTCTCTCACTCTCTGATAAATAAATAAAATCTTAAAAAAAAAAAAAACCTACAAAAAGCAACCACAAAACAAGTAGCAAAATGGCAATAAATACATACCTATCAATGATATACTTTGAATGTAAATGGATTAAATACTCCAATCAAGAGACATAGGGTGACAGAGTGGATTAAAAAACAAGACCAATCTATATGCTTCCTACAAGAGACTCATTTCAGCCCTAAAGACATATGCAGATTGAAAGTAAGGGGATAGAGAAATATTTATCATGCAAATAGATGCTAAAAGAAAGCCAGAGTAGCGATACTTATATCAGACAAACTAGACTTTAAAACAAAGTTTATAGAAAGGACAAAGAAGGACATGATATAATAACAAAGGAGATAATCCCAACAAGAAGATGTAACAGGTGTGAATATTTATGCACCCAATATGGGAACAACCAAATACATAAAACAGTTAATAACAAACATAAAGAAGCTAATCAATAGTAATACAATAGTAGTAGGGGACTTTAATACCCCGTTTACATCAACAGACAGTCTATCCAAATAAAAAATCAACAAGGAAATAGTGGCTTTGAATGATACACTGGACCAGATGGACTTAATAGATGTATGTAGAATATTTCATCCTAAAACAGCAGAATACACATTCTTTTCTTTTTTTTTTTTTAGATTTTATTTATTTTTCAACAGAGAGAGAGACAGCGAGAGAGGGAACACAAGCAGGGGGAGCAGGAGAGGGAGAAGCAGGCTCCTGTCTGAGCAGGGAGCCCGATGCAGGGCTCGATCCTAGGACCCTGGAATCATGACCTGAGCTGAAGGCAGACGCTTAACGACTGAGCCACCCAGGCACCCAGAATACACATTCTTTTCAAGTGCACATGGAATATTCTTCAGAACAGATCACATATTCGGCCACAAAACATGTTTCAACAAATTCAGAAAGACTGAAGTCATACCATGCATCTTTGCTGACCACAGCATTATGAAACTAAAACTCAACCATAAGAAAAAATCAGGAAAAAACACAAATACAAGGAAGTTAAATAACATGATCTAGACGACGAATGGGTCAACCAAGGAATCAAAAAATAAAAAGTACAGGGAAACAAAAATAAAAACGCAGTGCTCCAATACCTTTGGATGCAGCAAAGCGGTTGTTAAGACGGAAGTTTGTAGCAATACAGTCCTACCTCAGAAAACAAGAAAAAACTCAACCTAACCTTATACGTAGAGGAGCTAGAGAAAGAATAACACACAAAATCCAAAACAAGCAGAAGAAAGGAAATACTAAGTATTAGAGCAGAAATACATGATACAGAAACTAAAAAACAAAACAAAACAAAACAGTAGAACAGATCAGGAAACCAAGAGCTGGTTCTTTGAAAAGATCAACAAAATTGCCATACAGCTAGCCAGACGCATGGGGAAAAAAAAAAAAAAAAGATGCATATAAACAAAATCACAAATGAAAGAGGAGAAATAACACCACTGAAATACAATTGTAAAATAATATGAAAAACTATATGCCAACAAATTAGACAACCTAGAAAAACTGGATAAATTCCAATGAACATATAACCTACCTAAACAGAAGCAGGAATTCCGAAATAGAAAATCTGAACAGACCAGAAAGGAGGTTGATTCAGTAATCAGAAAACTCCCATCAAAAGTCCAGAATCAGAGAGCTTCATCAGCAAATTTCTATCAAACATTTAAAGAGAAGTTAATACCTATTTTTCTCAAACTATCCCAAACAATAGAAAGAGGAAAATTCCAAACTCATTCTATAAGGTCAGTATCACCCTAATACCAAAACCAGATAAAGACCTCAGTAAAAAAGAGAACTACAGGCCAATATCTCTGATGAACATAGTTGTAAACATTCACAGCAAAACATTAGCAAACTGAATCAAACAGTTCATTAAACAAAACATTCACCACAATCAAATGGGATTTATTCCTGGGATGCAAGAGTGGTTCAGTATTTGCAAATCCATCAATGTGGTGCATCACATCAATGAGAGAAAGGATAAAAAACAAATGATCATTTCAATAGATACAGAAAAAGCAGTCGACAAACTACAACATCAATTCATGATAAAAGTCCTCAACAGAGTAGGTTTAGAGGAAACATCCCTCAACATAACAAAGGCTGTCTATGAAAAACCCATAGTCAACATCATATTCAGTGGGAAAACCTGAGAGCTTTTCCCCTAAGATCAGGAACAAGGCAAGGACGTCCATTCTCACCACTTTTATTCAACATAGTACTGGAAATCCTAACTACAGTGATCAGACAATATCCAAATTGGTAAGGAAGAGGTAAATCTTCCACTATTTGCAGATGACATGATACTACATATAGAAAACTAAAGATTCCACCAAAAAGCTAGAACTGATGAATGAATTCAGTAAAGTTACAGGATACAAAATCAATGTACAGAAATATGGTACATTTCTATACATCAGAGTAATAAAGAATAGACACTAATAATAAAGCAGCAGAAAGAGAAATTAAGAAAACAATCCTGTTTACAAAATAATAAGATACCTAGGAATAAACCTAACCAAAGTGGTGAGTGACCGATACTCTGAAAACTATAAAACATTGCTGAAAGAAATTTAAGATGACATAAAGAAATGGAGAGACATCCCATGCTTATGGATTGGAAGAACAAATATTGTTAAAATATCTGTACTACCCAAAGCAATCTACGGATTTTATGTGATCCCTATCCAAATCACAATAACATTTTTCACAGAAATAGAACAAAAAATCCTAAAATTTATATGGAACCACAGAAGAACCCAAATAGCCAAAGCAGTTTTGAAAAAGAAAAGCAAAGTTGGAGGTATCACAATTCTAGACTTCAAGGTATCATAAAACTGTAGCAATCAAAACAGTATGGTGCTAGCACAAAAATAGACATAGAGATAAATAGAATAGAATAGAAAGCCCAGAAATAAACCCACAATTATATGGTCAACTAGTCTTTGACAAAGCAAGAAAGAATATCCAATGGGAAAAAGACAGTCTCTTCAGCAAATGGTGTTGGGAAACCTGGTCAGCCACATGCAAAAAATTGAAACCAGACGACTTTGTGACATCAAACACAAAAATAAACTCAAAATCGATTAAAGACATAAATGTAAGACCTAAAACCAAAAAATCCTAAAAGAGAGCATAGGCAGTAACTTGTCTGACATCGGCCAGAGCAACATTTTTCTAGATACGTCTCCTGAGGCAAGGAAAGAAAAGCAAAAATAAACTATCGGGACTTCATCAAGATAAAAAGCATCTGCACAGCAGAGGAAAAAACAAAACTAAAAGGCAGCCTATAGAATGGGAGAAGATATTTACAGATGACATATCTAATAAAAGGTTAATATCTCAAATACTAAGAACTGATACAACTCAACACTCCCAAAATTTGAATAATCCATTTTAAAAAAGGTCAGTATACATGAACAGATATTTCTCCAAGGAAGACATAAAGATGCCCAACAGATATATGAAAAGATACTCAACATCACTCATCATCAAGGAAATACAAATCAAAACTTCAATGAGATATCACCTCACACCTGTCAGAATGACTAAAACCAAAACCAAGAAACAATAAATATGGCAAGGATGTGGAGAAAAAGGAATCCTGGTGCACATTTGGTGGGAATGCAAACTGGTGCAGCCACTCTGGAAAACAGTATGGAGGTTCCTCAGAAAGTTAAAAATATAACTATCTTATGATCCAGTAATTGCACTACTGTGTATTACCCATTGAATACAAAAACACTAATTCAAAAGGATATATGCATCCCTATGTTTATTGAACATTATTTACAATAGCCAAATTATGGAAGCAGCCAAATGTCCATTGATAGATGAATTGATAAAGAAGATGTAGTGTGTATATATGTATGTGTGTATGTACATATGTGTGTATGTATACATATACACACAATGGAATATTCATCCATTAAAAAAGAATGAAATCTTGGCATTTGTAATCACATGGATGGGGCTAGAGAATATAATGCTAAGCAAAATAAGTTAGTCGAAGAAAGACAAACACCATATGATTTCACTCATAGGTGGAATTTAAGGAACAAAACAGATGAGTGAAGGGAAAAAAGAGAGAGAGAGAGACAAACCAAGAAACAGACTGTTAACTGTAGAGAACAAAATCAAGGTTACCAGAGGAGATGTGGGTAGGAGGATGGGTGAAATAGGTGATGGGGATTAAGGAGTGCACTTGTCATGATGAGCACTGGGTGATGAATTATTCTATCACTCTATTGTACACCTGAAACTAATATAACACTGTGTGCTAACTAAACGAGTTAAAATGAAAAAATATGGTATCTCACTGACTTACATAAAGTATAAGGCATATTTTATCATTCTATAGATGAAGAAAGGTAAGATCTAGAGAAGTCGTTTTCAGACTTCTGTTCTTTTAATGAGACACGTTTAAGCCATAAGAATGTTCAAGTTTTCAACATACTTCAAAAACATTTTTAGATTATTAGGTTGTAACACAGACAAAAAGTAAGTTGTCAACTCTTGACTATAAAAAAGCACACACATACACAAACACAAAGTAAGTCTAAGTCTATTGGATCTATAGCAGTAAAATAAAATAACAATGTGAAGATTCTTATTAGTGCCTTGTAAGTATAGATACAAACAGATGTTTTTAATGTTCTATGTTTTTAGTGTTTGGGGATGTATGCCTTAGTGGTTCAAGGAAGATATTTACATTCAGGGAAGTGGTTGCGAGTGAGTAAAGTTCATAACATAATAGTTTAGAAATGGTGTGTGGGAAAAGGTATGAATCTTGAAGCAAGTCATGATAACTAAACTGTTGTTTGAAAAGAAAATTGTTTGCTCAGAAGATAACTGATGCCGTAATAAAAGACTCGTTTGCTTAGATGGATAAACTCTTTGTCCAGATACATTTGTTTATAGGAATTTCCCGAAGTAAACAGTAAAATTATTAATTCACACCCTTATCTTCATGGAAAAGAATGATCTGGACAAAGTAATTATGCCAATTTGATACAAATGATCTCACTTCTCAGTCCTGATCATTATGCTATGTGGATTCAAGTGGTCTCATCTCAATTTTCAAGGTTATAAATGATTCCCTTGATAAAAAGGTGATGATATAACATTCTGCCTCAATCAGGAAATGATATTGGAACGTAAATCATTGAGAATGATGAATGACTCTAATTTTTATCATAAAATAAATTATTCACCAGTGTTATTTAAATGAAAAATGCTACTCTATCAAATTATTTATAAAAAACTTAGAATACAATGATGTAATACTCTTTTTTAAGAATCATTGCCTGAGATGCAAACTTAAATGCCAATAAATTTGCATGATGAAATTGAATTTCCTCTTTTCTAACACCAAAGGAAAGATCTGTTTTATAAGAATCTATTCCTATAATTATTATCACTCCTTCTACATATGAACCATGTATTTAAAAAAAAACATGATTTCCTTTATGTACATATATCAAAATGATTTACGTTAAACACATATGAACACATACCTGGAGGTGTGTGTGCGCGCGCACACACACACACACACACACACAAGAATTACTGTAGAGGCGCCTGGGTGTCTCAGTCGGTTAAGCGTTCAACTCTTGATTTTGGCTCAGGTCATGATCTCAGGGTTGTGAGATCCAGCCCTGCATCAGGCTTCACTCTAGGTGTGGAGTCTGCCTAGGATTCTCTCTCTCTCCCTCTCCCTATGCCCCTCCCCCTTCCCCTTCTTAAAAAAAAAAAAGTTCTTGACGTATAGTAGGCTGGGTTTTGTGGTTTCATTACCAGTTTTTTGTTTTGATGAGGTGTTTGACAAATTCACTTCTCTGAGCGTACCTTTTTTTTTTTTTTTTTCTTTTTTGTCTGTCTGGAAAATTAGGGCTTTGAGATTTATAATCTTTAAGATTCCTTTTCTACTGTCATCATTTTATAATGATGTGCTTGGGTGTATATATGTATGTGTGTTTTTTTGAAAAATTGTAAATTCTGAAATTCTGTAGAAACTTAAGTTATAATTGTCATTAGGACATAGTAGGTCACAAGCAAGTTTTGTTTCTATTCTAACAACTTCATGAAATAAGAGTTGCTTTTTCAGATGAGCAAACTCTAAGTTTAGATAAATTGGTTTACACAAATTTCTTGAATCAAAGAGTAAAATATTCATTCACTGCCACACATGTCTAATGTCAGGTATAAGTAAATAGTAAAGTCTATTCCGACTGGTAATGTCATAGGACATTTGGCATATAAGGTACAGAGAAGATATTATTGTTTATATTTATATCATGAACCTCTGGAGCATTTCTTAATGTCCAGATTGAAAGATGGATGAACCCAGAGAAATGGCATTTCCTTATGTAGTCATAAATAGAGAAGCTTTTAGTTTTAGTTCAGTGAATCTTTTAAAATGTTTCCCAGGAAATCTAATTCAATTTGACAAATATATACATAGCACTTAATATTGTAGATAATAATTCAGTGTCCTAGTTGGCATGCCTTGAGATTCCTGTCCCTCATAAAACTATGCAAAGGTGCCATTTTTCCAGGGGAGTTTCAGTTCTTAACTGAAATAAGAAAAATGAGTTGCTTTCAATAATCTTTGTAAAGATTTAAGAATGACGTATGTGAAAAATCTTTTAAATATGAAATGCTGTGAATATAAAGCCTGGGATATAAATCAAGATTCAGAATACTTCTTCAGTCTTCATGAACAGGATGGCATCAACTTAATGCTCAGTTATCTTTGTCACCTGGAGCTTTTTGAGATGGAGACCTGTAAACAGAAGTGATATGTCTAGAATCTTTAAAATGTCATTAAGAAATGAGAGGAAATATCAAGGAGAATTATGACAACAAAGATTATATTTAAGGGATTACAGCCTGTTGGAGCTCTGTGAAATATAAGAATGCTAGACAAATCACCTAAGCAACTGATATTTGCATGAAAGGAATTTTGAAAATTTAATTTCTCATGTGAAACAAAATTGTTAATCATCATAAAAAGTATTGATTGCCTCCTGTGTGCTCTGTGGGTCTAGATATTTGTTTTACACACATAGAAGGTTATGCTATAATTATATATCTTGTACATATTGAATTTCAATTACTGAAGTGCGAGAGTTTCCACAGTACATATGTTTACATAATGAGGTCATTTTGAAAATAATCTTTTCCTTCTCTGCAAATAATACCAGAATATCTGACTTATTAATTTATTTATTCATTCATCTGTTTTTCAGTTACCTGCTATTTGTTCCGCATTGTTTTAGGCACTGAGAGTATTACAAAAGACTCCATTCCCTTGTGAATCTTATCTTTCATGTAGATTCTAGACTTAAGAAACTGGGTTGGCTTATCAGCTATGACACTTCTGCATAATTGCATTTCTGCAAATGGTTTGTCAGCAGTCAATTTCCCAGTAGACCACTACAAAAATTGTTGATCAAGCAAAACTAAGTTTACAGGCATGCCTCAGAGATATTGCAGGTGCAATTCCACACCCCCACAGTAAAGTGAATATTGTAATAAAGCAAGTCAAATAAAGGTTTTGATTTCCTAGTGCATAAAAAGTTATGATTACACTATACTGTAGTCTATTAAATGCACATGGAATATCATTATGTCTAAAGAATATACAGACTTTGATTAAAAAATACTTTATTGCTAAAAAATACTGTCATCTGAGCTTTCAGTGAGTCCTAATCTTACTGGTAGAGGGTCTTGTCTTGATGTTGATGGCTGCTGACTGATCAGCATGGTGGTTGTTGAAGGGTGGGGTGGCTGTGCCGACTTCTTAAAAGAGGACAATGAAGTTTGTTGCATCAGTTGACCTGTCCTTTTCACAGATTTTGCTGTAGCATATGATGCTGTTTGATGGCATTTTGTCCACAGTAGAACTTCTTTCAAAACTGGAGCTAATCCTCTCAAACCCTGCCACTGTTTTATCAACTACATGTATGTAGTATTTTAAATCTGTTGCTGTCATTTCAATAATCTTCACAGCATCTTGACCAGAAGTGGATTCCATCTCAAAAAAATATTCCCTTTGCTCTTCTGCAAGAAGTAACTCCTCAGCCATTAAAGTTCTCTCTTGAGATTGCAGCAACTCAGTCCCATCCTCAGGCTCCACTTCTAGCTCTCCTGCTATTTCTATCCTATCTGCACTTACTTCCACTGAAGTCTTGCACCCCTCAAAGTCATCCATGAGGATTGGAATCCACTTCTTTCAACTCCTAGTAAGTCTGATATTTTGACCTCTTTTCCATGAAGCATGAATATTCTTAATGCCATCTAGAATGGTGAATACTTCCCAAAAGTTATTCAGTTTACTTTGCCCAAATCCATCAGAGGAACTTCTATGACACCTTATGTGATGTATTTCTTAAATAACAATACTTGAAATTCAGAATTACTCCTTGATCCATGGCTGCAGAATGGAGGCTGTGTTGGCTGGCATGAAAACAACATTAATCTCATCGTACATCTTCATCAGAGCTCTTGGGTAGCCAGGTGCATTGTCAATGAGCAGTAATACAAGATTTTATTTATTTATTTTAGAGTGAGAGCACAAGCAGGAGGGGCAGAGGCAGAGAGAGAGAGAATCTCAAGCAGACTTCACGCTGAGCATAGAGTCTGACACAGGGTTCCATCTCACCACCCTGAGAGCACGACCTGTGCTGAAACCAGGGGTCAGATGCTCAACCGAGTGTGGACCCAGGCACTCCAATGAGCAGGAATATTTTGAGAGGAGCAGTAGATCTCAACTGTGAGCTCAGCATATTGAGTAAACCTGATGCACGATTGCCACAAACCTTCAATTTGTAAAAAATGCAGTATATGGAAAGAGCAGTAAAGTGAAGCACAATAAAATGATATATGCTTATATTTAATTTGCTGCTATAAGACATGGGGTGTTAAGTTTTTGTGTCATTTTGGCCAGGCCGCAGTGCCCAGGTGTATGTTGAGTTATGGATGTTGTTGGAAAGGTATTTTTAATGCAATTACATTTGAATCAGTAGACTTTGAGTAAGCAGATTAAGCTCCATAATGGGGGTGGGCCTCATCCAAATAGTTAAAGATCTTAAGAAAAAGACTGTTTTCCTCTGAGGAAGGGGGAATTCTGCCAGCAGAATGCCTCTGGACTTGAACTGCAACCTCACTTCTTCTCTGGGTTTCTAGCCTGGCGGCCCATCCTGTGGACTTTAAGATTTGGCAGCCTCCCCACTCACATGAGACAATTTCTTAAAATAAATCTCTCTCTATATATATAAATATACATCCTATTGATTTTGTTTCTCTAGAGACCCTGACTGGTACACGTGATAACACCATCTTGACAGAGTTTTAAGAGCATCTTCAGAACGGGGAAATCAGGGATGGATACATATAGCATTTCATTAGAAATGATTTCTTAATCTGAATAATTTTAAACAAGGGTTGCAATTCAAGGAACTAGTTTGGAATGGGCAGAGTTTATGGCACAATAACTCTGGATCAGTGGGTATAGATGAGACAAGTATCGATAGGCAACCTGCTAGTCCTGATACGTACATTATTTTAGTTGGCTCGAAGTGTTCAAGGAGTAAATATCTCCTGGAATAGGAAGGAAAGTTATTTTGCCTAATCTCAGGGTTTTTCATTGTTGTTTTTGCACAAAAATGGGAAGAAAAAAGTTTTTCCAGAATTGTTTGGAACTAGGTTGGGAGAGTATGTCATTTCAGTTCTAAAATAAGAGGTTGGAGATAAAAGAAGTAGAAGAGCACATGGCTTTGGAAGAAAGAATCTATGGTGGCCTCTTAGAAATCAATCCGAGTATCTCTGATACTGCAAAGCAATCCTGTCAGTGAATTACATGCTGGGTCACAAGTCAGAATTCCAGGTTGCCAGTTCTGACTCCATTCCATCCTAACTGTAGGATTTAGTAAGTCTTTTGACATCTCTTGAGTCTGAGTTTACTCACCTTCCTTATGGTATCCTGGCCAAGATCTTACTCAATTTTAAAATCCTATTATTTCCATGTTGTTGCAAATGGCAAGATTTCATTTTTATTTTTTTTTATTGCTGAGTAAGTATTCTCTTGTATATATACATCTTCTTTGTTCATCTGTCGTTGGACATCTGGGCTCTTTCCATAGTTCAGCTATTGTGGACATTGCTGCTATAAACATTGGGGTGCAGGTGCCCCTTCGGATCCCTACATTTGTATCTTTGGGGTAAATACCCAGTAGTGCAATTGCTGGGTTGTAGGGTGTTATGCTAAGTGAAATAAGTCAATCAGAGAAAGACAATTATCATATGATCTCACTGATTTGTAGAATTTTTTTTTTAAGATTTAATTTATTTATATGACAGAGAGACACAGCGAGAGAGGGAACACAAGCAGGGAGAGCGGGAGAGGGAGAAGCAGGCTTCCCGTGGAGCAGGGAGCCCGATGCGGGGCTCGATCCCAGGACCCTGGGACCATGACCTGAGCTGAAGGCAGACGCGTAACGACTGAGCCACCCAGGCGCCTCCAAATTTAAGTAACAAAACAGAGGATCATTGGGGAAGATAGGGAGAAAAAAATCAGAGGGAGACAAGCCATAAGAGACTCTTAAGCATAGGAAACAAACTGAGGGTTGCTGGAGGAGAGTTGGGTGGGGGGGATGGGGTAACTGGGTGATGGACATTAAGGAGGGCACGTGTTGTAATGAGCACTGGGTATTATATAAGACTGATGAATCACTGATCTCTACCTCTGAAACCAATAATATATGTTAATTGAATTTAAATAAAAATAAATAAATCAAAAATAAAATCCTGTTATTTCCTTAATGGATAGTAAAAATACAGACTACATAAGTATTAGACTCCTCAAAGGATGTCTGATGGAATGATGATGGAAATGAAAATTTGGGACAAACTAGATTATAATAGATTTCTCAGTAAGTAGTGACTGAAGCATTGAGTATAGAGATGATTATTTGAAGCTACCTTTATCATAGTCATTTAGTATCTAATTGTGTTGCCCTTCCATTGACCACTGTAAGTAAATAAGCCAGGAAATAAATATCAGGCTCTTGTGACTATGAAATTCAGTCATTGAATGGATGAGCAAATCTTTGCAATTGGAAAAGGTGATGTCAAATTCTATTGTATTGTTAAAACAAAACAAAACAAAAAGTTTACTCTGCTTGGTTAATACTACTTAATTCTACCTAATAAGGGAATTACTATTTTTGTAGGAAAATAGGAAAATACCAGGTTCTAGCAAAAACAAAAACAACTGTATATTAAACGGATGTTAGAGAACTTAATGGAATGTTTCGTGTTTACTTTTATAATTCACAACGTTCTGTTTTTTCATTTAGGAATAATTTTTGTTTTATTGATTTTCTGTGTGGCAGGATGCAGGGGTCCATGCGCACTATCGTGGCTACTCATAGGGACTGTGGGCGATCTTATTTAAAGATATTTTGTCAGAACGTCTGAGATACTTGCCAGAACAGTTTGAAGTGTTTTAGAAACAATCTTCTTTATTTTGGTTACATGCTAGATAAATAAAAGTCTATAATGTATGTTATAAATCACGCGCTTATTTAGTAAAATTAATGTTGCACTGCACGGCATGCCCTTCACCTTTGCAGTTCGATGGCACTTGGATGACGAGGTGTTCCTGGAACAGGTATCAGCTGCTGCCTGTGCTATCAGTCTCCGACAGTGGTTCTGTTAATTATTTTGCTAGAGTGTCAGAGGCAGATAGCAATCTCTCCAAAAGAGCAGACAGATTTAAAGAGGCAGAATTAATTAAAATTGATTCACACATTCTGTCACGTATAGGTCTGCTGGGAGCCTTTCTTTCTTATATCCCTCCCCGTTCTGTGATGTTGTGCAACACGTTACGGGTGGGAATCCCTACCATGGGATACTAATTATGGAGCTTGAATGGGATTAGCCACAGTGACTGGCACCGTAATGCATGAAAGGATTTTAAAATTTACTTCATTTAAGGGATTTCATGAGGGACCAATTCTTTCTTCTAACTTTTATAAGTGGTTATTGAGAAGTTGACAAACCTGAAAACCCAAGGTCACTAAGGATTATTGGAAAACTTACAAATGAATTGCACATTTTAGTAGTTAATTGTTCAAAATCATATGCTTTAAAAAGAATGAAGTACTGGAAAGAAAGATAATGGAAGTGGATCAGTGTATATTACTATTTTTAGTGAAGGAATGGGTATTATAGAATTTATACCTGAACATAGGAAAATAGCTAATAAGAAAATAACTTAATAGTCACATAATTTTTTTATACTAAATGTAACTAACCATTACCAATTTATATCAAAAAATGTTATACATTTTTTTGGCAATATTACCCTGACGCAAAACAATCTAATCCTGAACACCATGGGTTATGTGTTCTTCACTAAGGAAATAGTTGATATAAATTCTAAGCTGCTGTAACAACAGCAACAAAAAAACCCAAAACAGTTAAGCAAGATAAATACTTTCTGACATGTCTCCAGTTTGAAGATACCAACAGTGTAAATATAATCTTTGGTATAGCAGTTCAGAAGAGTCTGTTGCAGGGCTGATGGTGTGCCATCTTCAGGGCAGCTGTTATCTACGAGCCCAGATCCTACCTTCACATCTGCAGGGAGGAGAAAATTTACATGTGGGAATATTACGTCCAGGAAGGCAGGCGGCATGCTTTCTTGCTTTTAAGAGCTGGACCCTAAGCTTGTACATATCACCTTTGTTCATATACCGTTCACCAGCCATTAGCCACATGCTGCTGCCCAGCTAAATGCCCATTTTGATGGAGGAAGCAGAGGATGGATATCAGAGAACAGATAGCATCCGTAGGAAATGAAAAAAAATAAAAAATTAAAATCAACAAGTTGAAAGACTTCGTAATGGCCTGAGTTTTCTTTATATTTCTCATGATTTCACATTTTATATATTAAGTATCCTCATAAGAGTTAAAATTTAATATTCCATATAAATCATGATTTGGATAACAAAATAAGTCCTGTGAAATATTTTTACATATTACAAGATGTTGAAAATAATACTTTAGATAATATATAAAATAAGTATAGGAAGACATAAGGAATGGAATAGAGAATTAACTTAATTATTATATTTATCTTTTCAAATATTCTTTATTCCAAAAGTTGACTTCAATGTGTCATTCCTTATAATCGAATGAAGGTTTCTAAAGAGAATGTACGCCTCCCTGAATGTTACAAGTATAATGTGTAACAGTGCTATTACTATACACATAATAGTGTTTTAATCACTATTTGCTATTGTAACATGTGCTTATTCTTTTAAGAAACATGTCTAAACCGCTGAACATGTGTGAAGATTCTGTTAGGAGCTTTGAGTAGTACACAAGGAAGTAAGACAGTCAGGACCCATTACTTCAGGGTACTTAAAAATCTGTCATTTTAAATTAAGGGATTTTTCAGGGGCACCTGGGTGGCTCAGATGGTTAAGCATCTGCCTTCGGCTCAGGTCATGATCCCAGGGTCCTGGGATCGAGCCTCACATCGAGCTCCTGGTCAGCGAGGAGCCTGCTTCTCCCTCTCCCTCTGCCTCTCTCCCTGCTCATGCTTTCTCTCTCTCTCTCTGTATCTCTGTGTCTCAAATGAATAAATAAAATCTTTAAAAAAAAAATTAAGGGATTTTTCAGATCAGCATCAAGTTTTTTTAAGGAAGTATTAGTGGAATTATTTAGTTCAAGAATTACAATTCTAATGGAAACAAAGATGTACTATTACCTCATAGATAAAACTTGTATCCTTTCTTGCAGTTCTAAGTTGCTTATCCAAAGATGTAGCGTAACAATTTAGAGCAAATTAAATGAGTGTTATCCTCTTTGATAATGTTTGTAGGCTACATGCGAACAAGTATATACCCCCAAAATGAAAGTAAAAAAACAAAACAAATCAATACCTTAGAAATATAATCTTACTGAATTTCCTATACATATGGATAATCACAGTTTAAAATATAAACCTTGGGCGCCTGGGTGGCTCAGTTGGTTAAGCGACTGCCTTCGGCTCAGGTCATGATCCTGGAGTCCTGGGATCGAGTCCCGCATCGGGCTCCTTGCTCAGCAGGGAGTCTGCTTCTCCCTCTGACCCTCCTCCCTCTCATGCTCTCTGTCTCTCATTCTCTCTGTCTCAAATAAATAAATAAAATCTTTAAAAAAATAAAAATAAATAAAAATAAAATAAAAATATAAACCTTGAGGGGGCTCATGGCTGGCTCAGTCAGTTAAGCATCAGCCTTCGGCTCAGGTCATGAGGTCCTGGGATGGAGTTCTGCATCGGACTCCCTGCTCAGCAGGGAGCATGCTTCTCCCTCTGCTTGCTGCTCCCCCTGCTTGTGCTCTCTCTCTCTGACAAATAAATAAGTAAATAAGTAAAATCTTATACTACATATATAAACCTTGAGAGTATCCTATGTTTGATACAAAAGGGGAACAATGTCAACAATGCTCTGAATTAAAAAAATGTTTCTAACAAAAGTGGTTTATTGCATAAATTAATATATATTGGCTTTATTTTTTAAACTTTATTTTAATTGGATTTAATATAATATATTTGGAATAAAAAGGATTGAATTATATTGGGTTTTTTTTTTTTTTAAGATAGCCATGATTCAGAGGATGGTAAAATTTGCATTTATACCTCCTTGCAAATTGGGGCACCGTACTGAAAAACAGATGTGGAGTAAGTGTTTGTTAGCTTTTCTTCAAAGTAGTATTGTTTGGGGAAATTTATATTTCCATATGTACCCCTGACTTGGTTTATTTCTGGAGCAAAGAAAATTGATAGCTCTCTCTTCAAAGTAACCTGATGTGGAGACAGGAAAATAAGAACAGATTCGTTGCTCTTCAGTATGGCTCTTTTGGGGTAAAATGTAGCGTTTTGCAGTGGCATCAATTCTAGCTACAGAAATACATGATTTGTAGCTATAGGAATCTATCATTTGTTGCTGGAGGAATTTATGATGGCTGATTTTTCAAATTTCACTCATTATTTTCATTTATACCACTTTTAATCATATAAAAACATATTCCTTGATTTATAACTGGTTAATAAATTGAAACCACCTAGAAGTAATAATTGCTTATTTTTCACAAGTCTTCTATTCCATAGCACACATGTATATCAAGTCGCATTGGTTTAATAAAGTTAGATATTAGCATTGAGAAGAGGAGGACAGTGCCTTTGTGATTTTGGTCTTCTGAGCAAATAATGCCAGGATGACTGATGCAGTTTTGAAGCTGTCAGACTTGGGGGCAGAGAGGGAGAAGCAGTGTTTAGTAACACTGTGGAATTCATTTTACTTTTTGCCTCCCACCTTCTTTCCACCCCACACTCAATAACTTGAGAATATGACTTCCCCGATGCAAACTGGATCAGGAACAAAGAATGCCCAACATCACTCAGATTCACTAAATTGGGATGACTCTATAGCAGAAAGCTTCTTTCCAATATCTGGAAAACTATACTCCATACCCAAATAAAAATGTTACTCTTTAATTTATTCTGTTTCAAATCATTTTTTTCATGGCACTGTGCTATGGAATCATTTTTTTAATCCCCGTCACCTATTTAGCCCCCCCCACCTCCCTTCTCTATAATTAAGAATCTGTTTCTTGGTTTGTCTGTCTGTCTGCTTTTCTGTCTGTCTCTCCCCCTCTCTTATCTTTTCCCTTTTCTTGTTTGTTTGTTTTTTTTAATTCCACATATGAGTGAAATCATATAATATTTGTCTTTCTCTGATCAACTTACTTCACTTAGCCATTATACTCTCTAGCTCCATCCATGACATTGTGAATGGCAAGGTTGCATTCTTTTTAATGGCTGAATAATATTCCATTGTGGGGTGTGAGTGTGTGTATGTGTGTGTGTGTTTGTGTGTGTGTATCACATCTTCTTTATCCATTCATCAGTCAATGGACACTTGGGCTGCTTCCATATCATGGCTATTGTAAATAATGCTACTATAAACATAGGGGTGCATGTATTCATTTGAATTAATGTTCTTCTATTCTTTGGGTAAATATCTAGTAGTGTGCTGGATTTTAAGGTAGTTCTATTTTTAACTTTATCTTTTAATCATAAAATATCATGTTTAAATTTTCCAGTTTAAAATATAACAACATTCTTATGAAATATTTGTAATTTTTCTGATGATAGAACCATAACATTGCTATAGTCTTTGTCCCTTTACCATGTGAGAATATTACTGAGAAAGAAAATATTTGATTAACTAAGGAAGAAATTATTTTACATATTTTATGAAAGTATGTAATCCTGATTTCTACTATTATTATTTTTTAAATATAAAGAAGATTATCATAATTGGATCATTTATTTTGTTAATGTTGAAGTGTGCCTTAAAGGTTACTATTTCAATAATTCATGTTCTTTTTTAGTGCTCATATTAGTTTTCTATTTGCTACTGTAACAAATTACCATAAATTTAGTAGCTTAAACCAATGCAAATTATATATTTTTATAGCTCTGCAGGTCAAAAATTTGCTGTGGGTCTCACTGGGTGAAAACTAAGGTGTTGGCGGGGCTGTTTTCCTTCTGGGGGTTCAAGGGATGAATATTTTCTTGCCTTTCCAGCTCATAGAGGCCTTCCACATTCCTGGGTTCATGGCCTCTTCCTTCATCTTCCAAGACAGAAATCTTTCACGCTTCAGTCCCACCTCCATCCTTACATCTTTTTCTCTGGCTTTCCTTTTCTGCCTCACTGTTCCACTTTTAAGGCCCTTGTGATTAGATTGGTTTGACCTGATAATTTAAGATAATCACTCCATTATGAAGTCCTTAACTTGATCAAGTATATCAAAGTGCCAGGAAAAGTACATTCAATGCATATCTTCAATTTATCAATCAAAAGAGAGTTTTGAAGGTTTTATTTTTTAACTTCAATAATATGACTAAAAAGTCTTGGATATTATATCTGAAGCCAGTATTTTTTTTACAAATTGCATAATGTCAAAATAAAATAACTACTGTTAATAATAAGATACAGTGTATATGTTGGAATTATAATGGAATAAAGTATTTACTGTCCTTTTCTTCATAAAAGGAAATTCCTTCAGCACCTTTCATTTATAGATAAAATAGTACTGAGTTGGTACCATTATTTTTCCAAATTACAAATGGAGAAGCGGAGATTGAGAACAGTTACCCTACTTGACCACATTAATAATGGTGAATTAAGAATTATGTCTATATTTACAAATTAGATGTTCTTGATATCATTTCAGATATATATAATGTTGTATTTCTTCATACACTTTTCAACCTTTCAGCATAAGTATGCTTTTTTTTTGCTCATTGTTTTAAAAAAGTTAAGGATTGGAAAAGAATATTATCATAGTACAAAACTTAAACTGTAGCTCAGTTAGAATTTGCTGAAAACCTCAGAATTTATCATTGTCTTCATGTATTAGCCTCATAAAGTTGAACAATTTACAGCTGATAAGTTTTCTGTAACCTATCAGTTACAGGGAACTAACATAGAAAAACACTAGTGCCCCCAAACATACATCAGATTTTGAATAAAAACTAGTAAATGTAATAATGGGATGAATCATTATCTATGATGAAATTATAATAAAAAGCTGTGCTGGTGAACTTTGATTTTAAATTTGTCACACATTAAATATTTTGTGACTGAAACTAGTAACCATAAAAGTGGAATGGGTATAACTAACTGATTATAAGGAACATATAACACAAAAGACACTAGAAAACAGTACTAAATACCTACCTTAGATTCCAAATTGCTTGTTCTTCCAGACGGGTCTACCTTCAAACCTTGTGTTTTCTGATAGAGATTATTCTCTAACACAGGAAAACATGTGAGAGCGTAAGGGGTCTTTATATTCACAACATTGAGAGGAGTCCTCTGGGCCCTGTTTAACCTCCTGCTCTCTGCAGCTGATATTAGAGGGTCTCAAGTAGGAGGACAAGATTTAAATATTCATGTAGATATATAACTTACCGGTACAAACTCCTAATCAGTGTCTTTGGCTTTTCTGTCTTCTCTCCTTGCAGCCATTTTCCAAATGGCGGGCAAGCTTGTGCAGCCGCTGTGACCTACGTGCCCTCCACCTCTGTGTCCTTCTCCCTCCCTCCTCATGCCCTGGATGATTCCCCTCCTTCAGGGCTCACCTTAGACTCCTACCACCTGGATTCCAGAATCGTTGTTCTGCCCACCATCTGGATTACTCACCATCCTGTGCTGTTCTTGACTATTGACTTGTCTAAATCCCCATCTAGTGTGTAATCTCTGTGAACCCAGAGACACTGTTTTCAGTAGTTACTCTAGTTTCTAGAACAATCTACAACAAATATTCACTTAGTAAACACACGGACACCCTCTTTTGTTGACTGGTAACAGTGTAATGGCTTTATTAGTCAAATTTCTAAAAATGTTCACATTGTTTGCTGTTTTTTTTTTTTTTTTTTTTTTTTTTTTTTTTTTTTACTGATTCAGTTGCTTCCATTAGATAGTTTTCACTATTTTTGTTTGGTAATGGATGGTTGCTAGGTTATTTCTGTCATTGAGATTACCAAGTCATATTCAGTGCTTTTGACCTTAAATAGTCAATCTGGATGATTATGTTTGAATTAGGCCTCACAGGCCTAAGGACTGCTTAATAATATACTTGAAGTTTATAAAAAGAATGTATGGATGATGGTAAACAGCTGCTCCTCCTTTTCGCTAAGAGGAAAAAATGAGAAAATAGGCATAATAATTGCAACAGACAGGATTCAAGTTAGATAATAGGGACTTTGATTTCTGCGGTCTTTTGTTAGCAAAATAAATTTTGCTAAGAGAATAGTAATATTTCTTAGAGTTAAAATTTAGAGGACAGAAAGAGAATTAATCCAGGACACTTATCTTCTGTTCAACTACAAAAATATATATTTCAGCTATTTCTCTTTCTACTCCTGTGTCAATTTTACTCCTGTACTCTGCATTATGCTTCTCATAGCAATTGGCTCCTTCACTTCCTGTACTTCCAATTGCTCAGCACATAATGTCAAAAAATACTTATTTTTCTTTTGCAGCATATTAGGTCATCTCCCTGATGCAAATGTTCTAATGCTTTTGTTTTGCATTAATAAAATCCAGACTCCTCACAAAGGCCCATAAGACTCAATGGGATCTTCTCTTTATTTCACCAACTCATCTCGTACCTTACTCCTTCACTCCATATATTCAACCCATTGAATTTCTTTCTCTTCCTTGAATGTATCAAGCTTGTTCATATCTCAGAGTCTTTGTAATTGATATTTATTCTGCCTGAATGTGCCAGGTCTTAACACTCCTGGTTCTTTGTCATTCTGATCTTTGCCAAAACATCACTTCTTCACGAGATACTTGATGCCCATTTTATTCTAGCTCAGGCTGCCTTCCTCTGTATCCATCCCTATTAACTTCTTTGTTTATCTTCTCCACAGAAATTAACACTATACAAAATCATTATGTGTGTAGGTGTTTGTGTGTTTATTGTTGTCCTTGTCTGTCTCCTTCAGGAAAATGTGCTCTCCAGGAGAGACATCTTGTCTGTTTTCTTTACTCCTGCATCCCTAAGACCTAAAACAAAGAGCAGGCATAGCTTAATAAATGACACATGTGGAAATTCTCATGTTTAGAATACCAATGGATTCGAGAAAGATATACAGAAGAAAAAGGCATAATGTTTCATGAAAATCATTGTTAATACAGCTTTTATACTTTTTGGTTTCTTTGGAAGTCTAATTATTGAAGTCACTCTACTGTTAATTAATTTAGTACATGGTACATTAAGTTTTTTTTTTTTTCACCTGTAATGTTCTATATTAACAAATATTAGAAGAATCTCCATGAGTATTTGACTGCAAACATTTTGTCTAATGGGACTACCCATGGAGAAAATTTTATAAATTTATGCCTAAAACAATATTAATTATACCTGCCGTGAAGCAAAAACAAAATAAATAGCAGCTGTTGCTGTAATATAATACATTTAGTTTTTAATAGCTAGTACTAGGTTTGCTGCTTTTTCTTTTGAACATCTCTAAGTGGAAATGATAGCAATTAACTTAAACTATACAGCATCTGTGAGCTGACTTGGTTTAGTCTTGTAGCTGATCGCTTTTCCAAAAAAATAGAGTCTAGCATCTGCCGGCCAACAGTGTAGAGAAAACTGTCCAAGTGGATTTCTATGTACCAATAGTCTTGGAGCAGTGGTTATGAAATGTTTATATATAATGACACTTTATTATCCCATAAACAGTAACTGTGTATAGTAGTATCTTATCATAAGTGTTTTGAATATAATATGACCAAAATATCACTGGGAGGTGTCATAAGATTACTGGTTGTGTTTTGCTAGCTGGCAACATACCCAAACCAAATAACTTCAGAATTGTCAGTGAGCACAGGACACTGGTTTGGCAGCAAATATATTTGAATGATCAAGTGAAACTGCTTGCAAACACCTTCCAGATGGGTATAGGAAACATTAATATTATATGCCATTGTTCTGTTCTATTTTCAGAATGATGATAAATCTTCCAGAGGTAACAGCTAACTTTATCTATAAAATAGCAATTTATATGGCATTTAGAGAAGTGATGTTAGTTAACTTAATATGTGAAAATAACCATGAATATAAAAGACTCCTAGCAGTATGTAGACATGACAAAAAGAGACCAACTGAGACCATGTATTCTGGGGAGACAAAAATAAATTACTTTGAAGACTTTATACATCTTAGTCATGATGTAATGATTTTATCTTTGTGCATTTCCATGCCACTCAAATATTCTCAAAAGGGGACCACGAGGCTCTCTTGATCTATCTTATAAGCATTCTTAGATGAGTGCTATCTTCAAGAAATTATATTTCCTTCTCTCTTACTTCCTCTTTGAGCTATGACCCAAATTTTCCATTTTATGCAAATTAAACCATTTGTCTCTACATCCTTCTCCAATTTTAATACATTAACTATTCTCAGCACCTCAAGTCATTTATTATCCCAACACTCTGAAATTCAAGGTTATTTTATTTTATTAAAATATTTTATTTATTTATATTAGAGAGATAGGGAGAAAGAGAGAGAGAGCGAGAGCGCACAAGCAAGGGGACAGACAGAGAGAGAGAAGCAGACCTCCAATGAGCAGGGAGCCCAATGTGGGACTTAACCCCAGGACCCCGGGATCATGAGATGAGCGGAAGGCAGACACTTAACTGACTGAGTCACTCACGCACCCCCAAAGGTTTATTTTAAATGTTTAGTTTTTATTTCAGAGTTATAAGCCTATCCCCATGTTTTCTCTCCCTACTTTTTTTGAGTATATATTTTCCTAACATTAAATATCAACTAAATGTTAACTACCCTATATGTATATACTCAGTTGAGACCTTTCTTCTGTGCTGCAGGGTGTCCTATCCATCCAGGTGTCAAATGGTTTTACCTTCACATCTTGCAGGTACTTCACTATTGTTTTGTTGAAAACCTAACTCTTTCTTCCCATACTTTCCCAATCGACTTTGCACCCTGAATTCTGTACTTTAATAGTATCATCAGTATTCCTGATTGGACACTCTAGTATATTTTACATTATTCCATCTCTTACACTGCCCTAGATAGATTAGTCATGAACTCCTTCTCATTCTGACCTAGAAATACCTATTTGGATGTTGGCTCTTTTCTGTATCCCCATTACCATACCTTGTGGCTTGTATTTTTTTTTTTTTTTTTTTAAGATTCTATTTTTAAGTAACCTCTGCACCCAACATGGGGCTCAAACTTACAACCCCTGAGATCAAGAGTAGCACACTCCACTGACTGAACTAGCCAGGCGTCCCTATTTTTTTTTTTATCCTTTAGTTTTATTCCATTGTTCTTGCCTTAATTAGGTTATCATATCCTCTTATCTGGACTGCTGCCTTGTTTTTCTTTTTTTAAGATTTTATTTATTTATTTTGAGAGAGAGTGAATGAGAGAGAACACATGAGAGGGGATAGGGTCAGAGAGCAAAGCAGACTCCCTGCCGAGCAGGGAGCCCGATGCGGGACTCGATCCCGGGACTCCAGGATCATGACCTGAGCCGAAGGCAGTCGCTTAACCAACTGAGCCACCCAGGCGCCCTGCTGCCTTGTTTTTCTAATTGGATTCTTTGACCATTGATCTTGCCTATCCAATACAGTTACTTTTGTGATAGAGAAAGTAGATAAAGTTATAGCCACAGTTTAAAGACTTCAAATGGCTTGGAATTTTCCATAGTACAAAGCCCAATTTCCTTTACATGGTATTGAGGACCCTCCATAATTTGAACACAGTTCTCGTTTTCAGTGTTAGCTCCTGTGGTCCTCCATGTTCCAGCCCCAGGTTAAATAGTGCTTTTCTATAGTTGCTTTCCTAATCTCTGCAGGGAAAAAAAAATCCACGTGCTTCCACAACTTAAATACATTTATTATAATATTTAAATATGTAGTTATAACACAGCCTACATTTTTATCCATAGGAAAAATGTGTGCAGTAGGTTAAGAATGATGGTTTACCAGAGGGATATGTCCAAGACATAAAATGGTTAAGGAATATGTGGTGAATGAAAGAGTGAGAAATTGATAATTCTTATGAATTGGGAAATTGCATGCATATTTAAGTGAGTATATGTGTGTGTTTATGAAACTGAAAAATAATGGTACATAACATAATGATTAAGCACTATTTGTAGTAGGATGCATACATATGGTAGGATAGAAGTATGCATTTCTGAACAAGTATCAGGTAGAGAGGCTACGTCTCAGTACTCATTTTCATACTCTACCAGAATTCAGTTTTGCCTTTTGTTTCATGAAGTAATCACCCTAAATGTATTAAAAAAAATGTTTATGACATACACAATAGATATTTAAAATCCTTGCCTTCCCCAGTTGGATTTCCTGGGGTACTAGATGTACTCTACTCATACTAGTAATACCAATTTGATCAACTTAAAAATATATACATTATCTTGTCTCTATGTAGTAAATCTGTAACGTTTCTTCCTCCATTTTATAATCTGGCCCCTATCTTAGCATTTGGATCTTTAAGACAATTAAATTATTCACTCTAAACTAAAGAGAACTTCGGGAAATATCTAATATTCCAATTACGTTATTTGACACTTCATCAAAACATAAAATGTGGGCGCCTGGGTGGCTCAGTTGGTTAAGCGACTGCCTTCGGCTCAGATCATGATCCTGGAGTCCCTGGATCGAGTCCCGCATCGGGCTTCCTGCTCGGCAGGGAGTCTGCTTCTCCCTCTGACCCTCCCCTCTCTCATGTGCTCTCTCTCATTCTCTCTCTCTCGAATAAATAAAAAAAAATCTTTAAAAAAAATAAATAAAAATGAAAAACATAAAATGCTGCAGCAGCTTTGCAAAACATTCATTAGGCATTCTGTGAATCAAAGAGGTTCAAGACAATAGGAAATTTTCTGACATCAGCACCATATGTCCCTTTCCAGTCTCGTTTCTCACGTCATCTTCAGACGTGTTTCTCACTGAACCCCATTACCTGAAAGTGCTAGGCCCTCATGCCTCTGTGCCCTGGATTATGCTTTGCTTCTGACTATACTGTCAACCTCCTAGCAAATTACAGCTCACGTGACAGTGCATCAGTTGTCTGCTCTAACACACCCACCAGAGCCAAATACTGCACTGTTAACTATTCCTTGCAAGTGTCTGAAAAGAGTTCTGCTTAAAACCCAAGTCAGTAAATGGCCTTGCCTTCACCACAGTCATTCTGTACAACACCTCTTTGTGTCTGCCTCCCAAACCAGTGGATTCCAGATACTGTGGTTCAAGCACATAGAACCTTGTGTGAAGGCAATCCCTAATCGATGAACTGAAGTCGAAGCGCCCCTAAAAACTAAATCCTTGAGAGAGATTATTTTTGTTTTCTTACAGTCTTACATTATATCCCCATCACAATGTAATGAAACCGCATTTCTTGAGAAGACGTTTGGTGGGAGGCACCTATTGACCGTGAATTTAATATTAAAATTTACCACATCATTAAAATATCTGCAGTGTCTACTAATATTTCTCTAGAATTTCATTTCTGTATCTATGATACTCACCGTTGAGTCTTTCATATATTCTGAAAACAGGTTGCTTTTGATCTTAAAAGTGTGTTTCTCCCTTTGAATTATAAAAGATAGCCCAAGCCTTTCATTAAGTGTCTGGAAATAGTGTCCGAAAGAAAACAAAATGCATCTTTATTTCCACTCACACAGTATTCTATACTGAGCAGGTCAAGGTTATGAGGACTTGCTTTTATCTTGAGCTTTTTTTTTTTTTCCCTCCTCCACTCAGGTCTCACAAAAGTTTTACTCGGGTTCTCATTTTCTGTGCTGCCAGTGTTACCTATATTTTGGGAGCACTTTGCTGTATCCAATCTACCCATTTGTCTCGTGTATTCCATCATCTTCTTTTATCCAGAGCCACTGCCAGCCCTGAAAGTGTCTGAGCACTCTCTCCGATATTTCACTTAAAATAGCATGACACTGAAAATCAATTTGTCCGGTTATATAGAGAAAATAGAACTTATGCTCATCAGCACATTTGTCCATTTTCTTAAAAAAAAAAAAAAAATCTTTATTCGTGTCTTGTGCTTTAGCTTTATACACATATTATTTGAAGACATTTAAAAAATAGTTTGTTCCTTGAAAATGTTTTAAACATTTATTTCTCCTAAACCATCCCAATGGCAAGGATCTTCACTTTGGCATTTCATCAGTTTTGCTCTAAGTGATTATAGCAGACGGGTGTTTTTTGTGGGAAACTGTTCTCTTCTAATTTATCTAGATGGAGACAAAAGCTTCTGAATTACCAGAATACAAGAATTTGGAAAACGTGAACATATCATTCTGCCACAGAATGTTACAACTTTCTTACTGAATTAATTTTGAAAAATAAAACCGTAATTAATAAACTATTGATTCTATTCCATTACAAGGCAAAGTTAGAAACACGAGGAATTACAAATTATTTGAGTCACCTCTTTCGTAACGCTCTTATGGAAGAGTAAGAGGACTAAAAATTTTGAAGGCACAAGAACTCTATATGAGACTTCAGTTATAATTGAACTGCTTATAATACCCATTTGAGCACAGTATTAATTTATTTGGACATTTGCTTTGAATGCTTAAATATCACCATAATTCTGACAATCACAAGTTATCAATTATGGTTAGAACCTCTCTGTAAGAGAAACTTATGATAATAGACATCTTCATTATTTTTCGTATTAATTTTTATGTGACCTTGCATTTTGAGTTTTAACTTATTCTTCCCCCATATTTAATGTTAAAGTACACATTGCTTTAAAGATTTGGAAGCACTGAGAGACGTGGGCTAGGATATCAGAATGAAGGTAGGTATCAGGAGGTGAAGGTGAAATGCAAGTTAACCAATACCCCACCCTACTTACGCAGTTATCACTTTTTTAAAATTTTCTATCGGGGATTCTGGTAGAACTGCATTTGGGAGGCTGCTATGTGTCTGTGTCTATCAGATAACGGATATATGCTTTTGTTTCATATAGTCATAGTCTGAGTTGTAAAAATTCTTTTTTTTTAAGACTTTATTTTATTTAGAGAGAGAGTATATGCACGAGCAGGGGGAGGGGCAGAGGGAGAGGGAGAGAGAGAATCACAAGTAGAGTATGCTGAGTACAGAGCTTGAATTCACAACCCTGATACCATGACTTGAGCCAAAATCAAGAGTCTGACACTTAACCAACTGAGCCACCCAGGTGCCCCATTGAGTTGTAAAAATTCTAATGTAAACATCTGAAGCTAAATTTTCATATTGAAGCTTACCATAGAATTTTATAAATGTATTTTACACAGAACTAGGTAGCATGCTCATTTGATATATTGCCTTATGATACTGGGTTAAAAGATGTATAATAAGTAACAATTTAATCCACTGCAGTGACAGGTATTAGAAATTAAATGAAGAAGAGTAAACATAATACTTATGTTTATTAAATTTCCAAACAATAATGTGTGGCTTTAAATATATGCAGTCCCCTGAAACAAGTTGGCATGAATAGATACATGTACACCTGTAATGTTTAACTGTTCTTGTTGTTGGTTTTTCAAATCACAACACTAAATTCTCTGCTTTGGCAAAATTGACAACATATCCATATTTACACCATTTTGACAAATCTCTGCTAAATCAGGTCTACACATAGGAAAAGAGTGACATTTGCTCTGTCTTCCTTATGTCACTTTTTAGCACTACTCATTAGTAGAAAAGGAAGGTGACCTTATTTATTTTTAAATTGTTGCTATTGTTGTGGCATTTGGTGGAGTGATAATTGGATACTCCAAATAGCCTCTGAAGACCAATTAACAAAAGGAAGATATGCTGTGTGCCAGTCTGTGTTTCAATTAATTGTCTACTTTAAGTGATACTAGGTATAAATAAAACTTCCATATATGCAAATTGTCCATGCTGTATTCTTACATTATACTTTGGAAAATCTGCTAAAATGTTTTCTTTCATTTGGCAGATGAACCAATTATTATATTTCACATTTGGGTCAAATATTTTATTTCACACACTGTAAATATTTGTGACCTTTTAAATTGCTGTGTCTTTATAAGAATAGAGCTTTGTTGCTAGGACAACAAATTAAACACTCTTAAATTGTATGACTTTGACGGTCCTAGGTGAAAAAATGTAATTTTGAAAACAGATCTTCACCCATAGATCTTTACCTTTAACACAATTACAATTAAAAACATCCCAATTCAGTGCTTATTTATTAGTTTGCTTAACTCTTCATCTGAAAACTTGATATAAAGATGCTAATTTTTATCTATGGAAGAACAATGAAGAGATATTTGAATAAGAATGACATGACATTTGTGACATGATTAAGTGAACACACTGTAAAGCAAAAATAAAGTTTCATTCCAGGGTAAGTATAGGTAGGTAAAAGATGGGTCAGTAATTCTAGAAGAAGACCTAATATTTAGATATATTTAATATTAGAATATATACATATAGTTAGCTATGCGATAGTTAATTACTATGTTAACTATGCTCTAGGTTCTTTTCAAGTTTTCCTCACACATAGATGAACTTATTTTTAATACCAACCCCATCAGGTATGTACTATTATCCCGGTTCATAGATGACACAGAGACCAAGTATCTCTGAGCTTTCCTGGGGTCCACAGGTAGTAAGTAGCAGAACACGTTTTTTAACCCTGCACACTTCAACATTATGGTAAAAGGGACATTTCAAGTCCATGATAAAAAATGACCAAATTAATAAACGTATTTTAGTGGATTGCCAGATTGTTTGGAAAAACAGAAGTTAAATGCTTACCTGATATCATGTGCAGAGATAGATGCTTAAGATTTAAACATAAAAACAAAACTAGGGATAGCTATCTATAACGTTTGTGGGAGAGGCATGTCTTTTAAGGTGAGACCCTAGTAGTACCTTTAAATTATAAAACGTTCTTAGATGTCAGGAAAAAAAAAAGGTTTCTCAATAGAACAATGGGCTAAAAAGTATAAAAAGATGAATTTTTAATTACCAATTAGAAATAACAACCAAATTCAAATTAATGAATATTCTTAATGATAAAACTGGATTTGTAAATGTTAATTAAAAGCATTAGCCAGGATTTGATGACAAGGGGTCTGTTCTATAATACTGGTGTGATTCAAGGCAGTATATATTCTGGTAAGGCAATTTGTCATTCTAATGTCAAAACTATTAAAAATATGCATACTCTTTGAATCATAAATTATACTTCTAAGGAAGTATTACAAATACATTTCACTAAGGGAAGGTCTAACAGTAGAAACGTGACTTAATAAACTCCCGAACGTGACATACCATGTAAGAAATTCTTCAGGCAGTCAGAGACAGTTACAAGTCAGCTATGGTTAGTGTGAAATAATGTCAGCTATTAAAGGGTTTGATTGTTTTAATACAGATATTATATTTTTTCATGAGGTAGAGATAAAAATCACTGTAACAGAGAAGGATTTTAAAAATATCTTGCTGACTTTAATATGTTAATATATACTTAATATATAAAATATGATAAAGTTAATATTTTAATATGTAACTACTATGGGCCATAAGTAAAATAATCAGTATAATGCTTTATGTATAATTATCTTTAATAATTTATCTCCCTCCAAATATTAACCTGAACACACAGTCTTTGAAATAAGAATGCTAAAAATCTAGATGAGTGCAACCCAAAGAGAATAGCATTTTGTGTTAATATATTAACATTCGGGTGCCTGGGTGGCTCAGTTAAGCGTCTGCCTTCGGCTCAGGTCATGATCCTGGAGTCCCGGGATCGAGTCCCACATCGGGCTCCCTGCTCGGCAGGAAGCCTGCTTCTCCCTCTCCCACTCCCCCTGCTTGTGTTCCTGCTCTCGCTATCTCTCTCTCTGTCAAAAAAAAATAAAAAAATAAAAAAATAAAAAAATATATATATATTAACATTCAAGGAGACAAATGTATCTGATCTTTTTTGCATCATTTTTGTTACAATTTGTTATGCCAATACTTCCACCACCCAAGAAAATTCTCTCATAAGATTTTATGCCTAATAGGAACAGAACCAACAGAATGTATTTATATAGAGAGACCTATATATTTACACACATACATATATATATATACACACACACACACTTACACATACGTATCTAATACCTGTATAGATCTCTATGTCTCTATTTTATATAGAGAGATATAGATAGATACAGATGGATAGATAGATAGATAAATAGATAGAAAGAGATATAGTATAAGGAATTGGCTCATGTGATTATGGAGGCTGACAAGTCCTAAGATCTTCATGGTGAGTCAACAAACTGGAAACCTATGGTCTAATGTGTAGTTCTAGTTTGAGTCTGAAGGCCTGAGAACCAGGGAAACTGATGTCATGGTTCCAGTCAGAAGGCCTGCTAGCTCAAGACCCAGGAAGAACTTATGTTTCAGTTCAAGAGCAGGCAGGAGAAATTCTCTTATTCAGCAGAGGATTAGCCTCTTTGTCCTGTTGAGACCATCAACTGATTAGGTGATACCCACCCACATTGGGAGAACAATATGCTTTACTCAGTCTACATATTTAAAACTTCATCTCATCCTAAAACATCGTCACCCAAATACCCAGAAGAATATTTGACCAAGTATCTGGGCACTCTGTGGCCCAGTCAAATTGACACATAAAATTAACCATCTCATAAAAGAATGAGAATGTGTGTGTACCAGTGTGTATATATAGAGAGGTGTATGTGTATAATATGTATATGTAAAATAATATATACCATAATATGTAAGGTGGTATAAAATATGCAAATGTCATTTTAAAATTGGACAATAGATTTTAATATGTCCATTAATATGCCTGTGTTTTTTAGTTTGAGCTGCCTGCTGTGTTGGTTTGATAGTTCCTTCATTTTAATGTCCACAGTAGAGAATGAAGATTTCCTGAGTAGAGAAATTTTTACAAGTTATCTGTTTGACCATCCTCTATAGAGAAATGGCTGAGGAATCCATTTCTTATTTATTCTTTCTTGGGGACCTTTACACAGCCTTTTTGAAGATCAGGCCCAATCTGATTCTTTATTATCTTGCTTTCTGCAGAGCAAGCCATGTGGACTCTTGCTTTTTTTTTTTTTTTTTTTTTTTTTTTTTTTTTGTACTATTCCACCTTGGTTCTCTTACTCCTTATGACAGAGGGCAGAGCACACTCCAACCCCTCAGGTTCTTAGAACCTTTGTCACACTGAAGATAAACCTCTTGTTTTTGTTGCTGTTGTTTTGTTGTTAAGATTCCTAGTTTGTCTTCAGTCAAAATAATGACATCTTATATGGAAGTCTTTGTGGGTGACTCCCTGATATCCATTCCAACTTAAGTCAGGGTAAGCTCATGCATCTGCTAAGGATTGGCGTAGAACTGAATCTTTGGCCCAATGATGACAAGTGTGGTGTAGAAGGAAGAGTGCTTAGAGATCTGTGGGACAGGGTCACAGCTTCCATGAAGGAGATACATGAAAGTGTTGCTCCCTTCTTCCTCTCAGATTTGCCGTATCTGTATATTACTCTTACATCTGCTGGCGTCATCTTTATCACACTGAGGGAGACTAGCTAAGCATCTTTTACACATTGAACATTACACAATGGAGGCTAAAAATTAGCCCAGGGAGTTCTTAAGATGCTACATCAGCAAGTTCTGGAGCCCACCTTACATCTAGACATCATGCTTGGGAATACAAACAAATAAAACTTCAAGAATTCTTATTTCAGGCAGTTTGATTTGAGGTTTTCTGATATTTGCTAATCCTAACAGATATAATGCTAATAATAAAAATAGAAAATATGGAAAATATGGGAAACCTACTTTGTTTCATTAAGTGTACCTTAAATCTCTATAAACATGAATATTTAAATTAATAATATAAAAGCAAAGTCTCTATATAGTTGCTACAGATTTTCAAAGTATACATAATCCCTGGACCTAATCTTGGGTATGTGTCATGAAAACTGCTCTTCTTCATCAAAAGTCCTCTAGAAATTCTTTCAAGTGGGCTTACTTTTAGACAGGATGATACACTCCAAGGAAAACAATGGATGCTACCTACATTCAAATACTCCCAAAACCTTACAAAGTAGCTCTCTTTTGAGTTATGCTAAATGTCAGTTTCAAATATTTTCTAAAATCTTTTCTTCTACATAAATAAGATGTCATATTGTAAGAGATTTTGAAATTAGAGTGGAGAAGGCACTTGAAATCTCATTGTTTCTGAAGTATGTTACACTTTGCTTTTATAAATAGGGCTATTTAAAAATATAGCAATATTTATTTAATGTGTTATTTTTCAAGACAGATAATCTTTCTTGCATTAAGTCTCATATACTTCATTTAAGAGACCAAAGTTCCATAGATAATACAGTCTCAGCCTAGTGAGTTGTAATATACAAATGGTCTTTGAATTACCAAACTGTTCAACTAAATCGTTTCCCTTCCTGGCTCTAGGGAGATGGAATATTAAAACATCTGCAGAAGGAATCAATAATAGATTCCAGGATATACATGACTGTGTTTGCCATACCTTTGCCCCAGTTAGAATATAGCCCAGCTATGTCAGCTCTAAAAATAACAATTTATATGAAGAAACAATTTCCTTGAATCCATATATACTATATAAATGTTATATTTATTTAGATAATGGCCCCAAATAATCAAATTAATATAAATGCTTCCATTCATAAAAATCTTATTTTACTGTCACTTTGAAAACTTCAGTTACAGCTAATGTCTTTTGTGGTTCTTATATATGATCTAGGTATTATGCTTTCCTTTTTAAATAAAGTTTCAAGGAAACCTATTGTAAACATCAAATAAATATTTAATAATGACTTCTAACAGTCACTACTATAAACAGAATGAGAATCACAAACAGTAGCCTCTTGAACAACTCACCCTAAGACATAATTGAAGTTGAGTTTTTCTTGTACCTAATGAATATGTAAGTAGAGACAGTCTATTCAGCATAACTACATGATTGTGTGCATATAAAAGAACAACACTCTGATCATGTAGGAAATGAGGTTAATACTGAACAAATTAGTGAAATAATTCAAGCAAAGAAAATCCCCTAGAAGAATAGTGAATGAAATCCATGTTATATAAATGAGTGGCATAAAATTAAGGAAATAGAATTTATTTTCCTGAGAAATAGTGTTAGTTCAGTTTCCAAGTATGTAAGACCATACTGCAATGTAAGGAATCTGCATATAAATAAGGACATTTTGTTTCTTATTAGAGACTGGGAAGAATATTAATATCAACTATATGTGAACTCATTCCTGTTTGCCCAAAGCAAATTGTTTAATATTACAATTGAGAAATCATAAATTCCATTTAAATTTGACATCTTAAAATATATTAATCTATGATGAAGACATCCAATTTAATGTCATTCCTTTTTACATCAAACAAGGTCTAGTAGCATAATGTTATCCCTATTTCATACATTTGAAAGGTTTAAGGAACTTTCTTAAGGTCAAAGAGAAAGTAAATTTCAGCATCATGTTGGGAACCTAAGTGCACACAGTTCCGTTTTATTAGTTCATACTAGTAGGAAATAATAATGGAGGCTAAAAGGGTCTATTGGGGGTAGGGGAAGGGGACCTAAAACAATAAATACGATTTGAGATGACAATCACTTGAATTATAATTTGGGCAATATGACATATCCCTTGAAAGTAAAATAAATTCAGTTACACTATCAAAAGTGTTTCCTTTTACCTTCTAAATTACTTTTTCCATATAAAATGAAAAAAATAAGTAAATCAGGTGTATAATAGTTTGTACCCTGAAGCTGTCGTGGAGCTCCAATTTTCAAGGTCTGACTGAGCACGTATTTAGTGATTCTCCCCCAAGAAACACTCTTGAAACATCAGAATAGAAGTATTTCAAAAGGCAGCAAATCAAACCAACTGAGAGTGACAAGAGGAAAGAACAGCTGATGCATTTTAGGAAGACAGAACTCGGGGAGAACCACACTGTTGGATATGAAGGATCAAAGGATCCTACTCAGACCATTTACAGGAGAAGGCTCTTCTAGAAGCGGGAACTGGTTTTGATCACAGAAAAATCTTGGACTGGATAAATATGGACAACTCAACCAGGAAGAGCACAGAGATCAGAGTGATTTTCCAAAAGTCTTTTGAGTGACATTTTCCGTATTTCTCCACACGTCTGCCTCTGCTTTCCCCTCCAGTGCCTTCCTCCCAAAATGTACAGTAGAATAAATTCCCTCCAGATGAAGCAGGAAAATACGTTCTTTCTTTTTATGTTTCAAATTCAAACAACTTTTATTTAGGGAAAATATCTCTTAATGAATTGATTTACCTTCATGGGAGAAGGGAGGACTTTCAAATTGGAGATTGGAGCTCAATATATGAACTTCATTTAAAAAAATGGGAGAGCATGGAGTGCTTTTCTGACTCCAGCTCCTATAAGTACTCCAAGGTAAAGCCACTAAAACAGTGTGCATCATCAACATAAAACCCTGGTGTCACCTCTGACCATCAGTGACAAAAAGCCATGATTAAAATGCTAGACAGGGGGCGCCTGGGTGGCTCAGTTGGTTAAGCGACTGCCTTCGGCTCAGGTCATGATCCTGGAGTCCCGGATCGAGTCCCACATCGGGCTCCCTGCTCGGCAGGGAGTCTGCTTCTCCCTCTGACCCTCCTCCCTCTCATGCTCTCTGTCTCTCATTCTCTCTGTCTCAAATAAATAAATAAAATCTTAAAAATAAAATAAAATAAAATGCTAGACAGATTACAATGATCCCAAATATATATTTCTTCATTAATGTAATTATGGAATTGTTTCATCAGAAAGTTGAGGAAATTCAGCACTAAGAAAAGGTAATGAGAGTGAAACACAGATCGGATCCCTTAGGGAATAACGGACACAAACAAGAAAAAAGGATCTTAAAGAGATTTGAATGAGTGAGAGGCAAGAAGATGGTCCAGTAATAGGCTCTCTTGGAACAAGGCAATAGGAAAAAAAAAAAGTAACAGTTCTTACAATTTTATAGATAAGTAGAGATAACTGGTTATAGATATGTGTGTGTGTGTGTGTGTATACATATATACATATTTAGGTAATAGGTAAGTAGGTAGCTAGCTAATTAAATAGAAATGATCACTAAAATTAAAGGTAAGGAAGAATATTTAAAGAAAAATGCAGCGGGGTGCCTGGGTGGCTCAGTTGTTGGTCATCTGCCTTCGTTTCGGGTCGTGATCGCGGGGTCCTGGGATCGGGCTCCCTGCTCGGCAGGGGGGCCTGCTTTTCCCTCTCCACTCCCCCTGTTTGTGTTCCCTCTTTCACTGTGTGTCTCTCTCTGTCAAATGGATAAGTAAAATATTAAAAAAAAAAATAAAGAAAAATGCAGTCTTCCAATCCAAAGTCTCACCCCACCCCAAGGACAAAAGAAAAGTACTCAAAGAGGTATATTTCTTTGAGATTTCCAAATGTATAAATTTGTACATAGGCCTTAAAGGGGAAGAGGAGGTATTCTGGGGATTTGGGCTGGTGAACATTATTTTATTTGCTAATTTAGTTTGAAACTTAATCCTCAGTCGATTTGCTTTGTAATTTTTTTAAATTTTATTTTATGTTATGTTAATCACCATACATTATATCATTAGTTTTTGATGTAGTGTTCCATGACTCATTGTTTGTGTATAACACCCAGTGCTCCATTCAATACATCCCTCTTTAATACCCATCACAGGCTAACCCATCTCCCCAGCCCCTCCCCTCTAGAACCTTCAGTTTGTTTCTCAAGAGTCCATAGTCTCTCATGCTTTGTAAAATTTTATAATGGTCTGTTATTAGTTATTCAGAACATTAAAAAAAAAGAAAAAAAACAAAACAAAACAAAACAGAAAACCTGGAGACATCAATGAGTTCCTGATGCTTGGAAATATCTTTGGAAGGGGTGGTATTTTAACATGTTCAGGAATTAGTCTCTTCTCTGCATTTTCTAGTGTCTCTTCGTCACTGGTATGCCAGCCACTGTCTTGCAAAGATACTTCTTCAGTCACTTTTGAAAAGTTGCTAGGAAAATTGTACCTAATTTTTTTAGCCTTGGAAAATCAGTCTGCCATGTCAACACACTCTAGGCAAAGAAGAAAAATGTGGCTACATGCCAATATTATACAAAGCATTTTGATGATTTTTTTTAAAGAGCCATCCATCAATTTAATTGCTTTTTATTTTTCATTTAACACATAATATGCATTTAATGTCACCAGTCTCTGACCTAATCTCATCCCTGTATTCCAACCACTCCTTGGGTGGATTTCCATATATTTAGGTTTTCTTTAATTTCTTTCAACACTGTTTTGTAGTTTTTGGAGTATAAGTTATATACTTCTTTTGTGAAAATCATTCCTAGGTAAAGTATTTTATTTCTTTTGATGATACTGTAATTGGAATTGTTTTCTTAGCTTCATTTTCAGTTTGTTCATTGCTATTATGTAGACAAACAATATCTGTGCAATGATATATCCATCAACCCTGCTGCTCTCATTTTAAGTGTTCTGTATAAAAGATCGTGCTATCTGTAGATATAGTTTTAATTCTTCCTTTCCAGTCTGGCTGTGTTTTATTTCATTTTCTTGCCTAATTTCCCTGACTAAAACCACCATACATTGGTGAATAAAATTAACAAGACTGAACATCCTTGTCTTATCTCTGATCTCAGCGTGAGAGCATTTCATCTTTCAAGATTAAGTATAACATTGGCCGGGTTTTTATCAGATTGAGAAAGTTCTCTTCTATACCCAGTTTGTTGAGTGTTTTTATCACGAAGGAGTATTAGATTTTGTCAAGTACTTTGTCTGCATCTACTGAGATGATTATGTATATTCTCTTAATATGATCTAATATAAATAACTAGCTTTAGGATGTTCAATGAGTCTTGCATTCCTGGGATAAATCCTACTTGGTCAGGATGTAGAATTGTTTTTGTAAATTGCTGGATTTTGTTAGCTAGTATTTTGTTAAGAATTTTCGTGTCTATATCTCTAAGAAATTTGATCTGTAGCATTCTTGCATTTTTTGAATTTTACTATTGAGGTACTACTGGCAATATAGAATTAATTGAGAAATAGTCTCTTCATTTCTATTTTTGAGAAGAGTTGGTGAAGAATTACTACTAATTTTCTTTAAGTTTTTGAAGGAATTCACCAATGAAGCTAATCTGGGTTTGGGCTTAATTTGTATGAAATTTTTAAATTATGAATTCAAACCTGGGATTTATTATATATCTATTCAGATTTTTTATCTCTTATTCTGTTAGTTTCAGAGTTTTCGTTGTTCCAGAAATTTGTTTAATCAAAATTATTTAATTTTTTAGTGTAGATTTGTTCAGAATATTCCCTTATATTCATTTGATTCATGTAGGTAGCACTGTCCCCTCTTTTATTCCTGATTTTAGTGGTTTGAATCTTTTCTCATTTTATTTTTGGTCAGTGTATTTAAATTATTTTTCAATTTTGTTTCTCTTTTCCAAAAAAACAACTTTTGGGTTTATTGATAGTGTCTGATTTTCTAGCCTCAATTTCATTAGTTTCCTCTCTAAATTTATTTTGTTCTGCTTGTTTTAGCTTTAGTTTGTTCATTTTTCTGTGTCTTAAAATGGAAGGTTAGGTTATTTATTTGAGCTGTTTTTTCCTTCTTAATATAATCTTTTGCAGCTATACATTTTCTTTAAATCCTAGTCTGGCTCATCCCAAAGGTTTTGGTGTATGTGTCTTCATTTTCATTTTTCTTAAAGTATTTTAAAAATTTCCCTTGCTATATCTTCTTTAACCCATTGGTTATTTGGGATAGTTTTGTTTAATTTTAACACATCTGTGAATTTCTCAAATATCTTTCTCTTACTGATTTCTTATTCCATTGTGGTGAGAAAACACACTTTATATTATCCAATCCTTCTAAATATGTTGAAGCATGTATTATGATATGTAATTTATTCTGGACAATGTTTCCTGTGCTTTGAGAATAATGTATATTCTGCTGTTGTTGGGTGGGGTGTTTTCTAGATATCTGTAGGTATAGTTAGTTTTTAATGTTGGCCAAATCTTCTTTCCTTCCAATGTACTGTACAATTGTTCTATCCATGTTGGATGTGGGGTGTGGCATTCTTTTGAGGTATGTACATATATGTAATTGTTATAGATTATTGATATGTTGACCTCTTTTCATTACAAAAAAAAAAGAAACCCTTTTTATCTCTAGCAAAAAAGTTTTTGTTTTAAAGGCTAAATTATCTGATACTAGTACTATCTACAGTCTTCTTATGGTGGTTCTTTTTTTAACATGTTTTTCTATCCTTCTACTTTCAATCTGTTTGTATCTTTGATTCTTAAATGTGTCTCTGCAGAGAGCACATAGTTTTTCAATCCAGTCAACTCTGACTTTTGATATTATTGTTTAATTCATTCACACTTAATGTTATTGATGTTTGGATTTATATCTGCTATTTTATTTTTTCTGTATGTTTCAGTTCCTTTGTTTGTTTTGTCTTAATGCTTTCATTTTTTAATTAAGTGAAGATTTTCTAGTGTATCATCTTAATTATTCAAGTGATTTCTCACTATATTTTGAGTCATTTACTTAGTGCTTGCTGTAGAGATTACCATATATATCTTAATTTACCAGAATCTACTTCAGATTTATTCCAGTGGGCATAGAAATTTTACTTCTCTGTATCCTTATCCCATATTCCCACTTTTTAAATGTTATTAGTGTTACGAAAATTGTATCTGTATATCTTGAAACCCAAAATACATTCTTATAATTAAACACTTTGTATAATTTTTAATCTTTTTTTAAAAGCTGAGAAAAGGAAAGGAGGGCAATTAATTGCTTATAGGACCTGTTGTATTAAACTTCTTATTTACCACTTCTGGTTCTCTTCATTAGTTACTGTGAATTTGAGTTACCATTTGGTGTTATTTCCTTACTTCGACACAGCTTAGCTTTCACCTTTTTATTTTGTGCTGTAATTGTCAAATTTATATTATATATTATAATCTCAACAATGCAGTTGTTTACATATTGTTTTATATAACTTTTTTAGTCAGTTTAAACAAGAAGGAAGAAATATGCCTGTATACTATAGTCTTTTATTATTATGTAATCACCTGTTCTGATTGATTCCTCTCCCACCATATCTCTGTGCCTCTGGTCCAGAGATGGGTGTGGGAACTGTGGCATGCTTTTCTTGGAATGACAACCTTGCTTAATGAGCAAGAAGTTGGATGAGGGAGGAGCCTCTGGTGTTTTTTTCTTGTTTCTCCTAAGGTGGAAATTTAATGCTATGAGTGAGTTGGAATGAGGGCCTTCTGGGCCCCAGTATTCTCAGCCTGTTGCCTACTAGGTGGAGCTTCTACCTTGTAAGTTGGAACTCAGTGGAGGAGGAGATTCTGGACCTCTTAGCCTCTCTTGTCTAGAATAGAACCTCTGTGTGAGATGATGGGAAATGGCAGTGTCCTGCCCCTCCTAGGAAGATTCTGTAGTCCTGGACTTAAAAGCCAGGGGAAGATGAAGTCATGTATTCTTGGCTTCATAAATCACTGAAAATAGATCTTCCCTTATGCTAAACTCGTGAGGCAAGGAGGGAGTAGAGCAGTTCTTGGCTCAAAGGCCATAGATTCTGGCTTTTCATACACAGATTTATTTATTTATTTAAATAAATCCCCCCCCCTTAAAAAAAAAAAAAAAACTATGATGTTTATTTTATTTTTTTAAAGATTTTATTTATATGACAGAGAGAGACACAGCAAAAGAGGGAACACAAGCAGGGGGAGTGGGAGAGGGAGAAGCAGGCTTCCCGTGGAGCTGGGAGCCTGATGCAGGACTCAATCCCAGGACCCTGGGATCATGACCTGAGCCAAAGGCTGATGCTTAACAACTGAGCCACCCAGGTGCCCCTTCTTACATGGATTTAATAGATTATATATATATATTTTACTTAAAGTATGTCTTTAAGAAATTTTCCAGAGATTGTAATATTTTTTTATTACTTTTCACCAGTTATCATTGTTTTTTGCTGGAGTGAGGGTCCATAGAATTCCTCACATGACCATTCTGGCAGTCTACATTGTATTTCTATAATAAATTGTCATATAACATTTTTATGCTTGTTTCATCATATGTTTCTGTTTTGCTGTTCACAAATACCAGAAACATTTTTGTTTTCTTTTAAAATACCTCTGTATAAAATGATAAATTAGGTTCTTAAACAACATTTGTCCAGGAAAAAAAAAAAAAAAAACAGTGGGGGGAATGGCTATGCATACAGATTGTTAAGTAGTATTATGGAGCTCAGAATTTTTTCCTCAATGTCAGAGAAAATAAATTTCTTAAGTTCAAACAAATTATAATAAATATATTTTGTTGTAGTAAAAAATAAGTAGTTCCTGGGGCGCCTGGGTGGCTCAGTTGTTAAGCATCTGCCTTCGGCTCAGGTCATGATCCCAGGGTCCTGGGACTGAGCCCCGTGGCGGGCTCCCTGCTCGGCGGGGAGCCTGCTTCTCCCTCTGCCACTCCCCCTGCTTGTGTTCCCTCTCTCACTGTGATTCTCTCTGTCAAATAAATAAATAAAATCTTTAATAAAAAAAAAAGTAGTTCCTACATAAAGTTTTTTTTTTCTTTTTTACACATCTGCAGTCTTTTTTATGAAGGTAATTGTAAAATAAAATTAGATGTGAAAATTCTTTTAAACCAAACCAACATAATTATACTGTACTTTGTATTGACATTTGATATTTCACTTTAACCTTGATTTCTTCCTTAAAAGACATATTGAGTAATGAATACTAACATATAGTTTTCCTTGTATAAAGCAAATAAGGGCACACTAGAATTGGTGAATGAATAGCAGAGCTTTACCAAAACCCACTACATTAATTTAGGGAAGTTGTGTAACATGAAGTCTTTTCTTTTTCTTCTTGTAGATTTGAAAAAAAAAAAATCACTTAGAACAAGAAAAAAGTGAAGTGCCAAAACTTAACACTCTGATATAGAGTATAATGTGAATTTGTAACTTACTGCTTTTGTGTTATGCTTTCAAAATAACATACACATTAGTGTGTTAAATCCTTATTTTGTGGAATTTCATGGTTTTACTCCATTTGAATTTATATCTTTTAAAATGTTAGCCCATTATGGTAAAAAATTCATTGTTTTTATGTTAGTTGATGACATTTCAAATAACATGTCCCCTTAGAGTTATATAGTATTGCATGTTTGTCATAATTTAAGAGATTACCGTTCTCCTAAATCTCTGCAAGTTCTAGGAGCTATGTCTCAAAAAACAACAAAATTTCTCTTACATGTGAGGTATCTACTTTATCAACTTATGGGGAAGAATAGCAGAGAGAAATGTTGCTCTTTATCTTTACTAGTTCAGTTATTTGGGCATAATAGTATCAAAGTAGAAGTGTCAAGTCTGAGGAAGAGCCATTTTTCTTAGGGCTGAACCAGATATTGTCAATATGGCTGTACTTTAAGAAAATATGTTTTCCTTGAAATTTACTAAGGCGGGTGTCTGTAACCATGGGATACAATAATAAGTCAAACTGGAGTAAAGCAAATGCTAGACAAAGTAGACTATTACCATTGACCTTATATAATGTAATGTCTGCACTCCTAAATGGTCGTGAAGCCCATAGCCATTCAGTCTGCTGAGACCTTGCACTAGGACCTTGTTGTGCCTCCTCTGTAGCTCTTCCCTACTCTGAGCAATTTCTAGCTGCTACTCGGTATTTCACATTCTCATTTCTCACTGGGGATCTCTGTGGCTGTGTTCCATCTATGATGTCCTTGCAGTACAATTTTCAGACTCTCCAGAAACTACATTTCTTCCCAGATGATTACAACTAAGGCCCTTTATGCCATTTAGTCCATTCCCCTCAGTATCTCATTTTATCTGGAACTGGACAAATTCTTTCTAATAACTTTAAGCTGAATGGGGAGAAAGGGAATTAATGGAAAAAGAATACGATATATTAAATTATACTGTGGCTTGGCATTTGTATAATTCTCCATGGGCTGAATGAATACATGTATTTTTCATTAAATAATATTTCTGAAATAAAACTAAATATGATCTTTTGAATTTCATAGTTGTTTATGTTCTCCTATATAAAAGTTTTTGTTTGTTATTTTTGTTGCTAATTTTCTAGCAAAAGATTAAGTAGGTAGAGTCAGAGTATGGAATTGGTTTATGCGTGACATTATTCACTTTTCAATACATCTAAAAGTGAAAATAGGCATATCAAAAGATTAGAAGGGCTCAAAATTAAACATATAAGATAAAATATATAATATTCACTGGTAAAAGAAGATATATAATACCTGCTGCTTTTTATAAAAACCAGAGGAATGCAGCTGGGAAATTAAAGAAACAGATTTAGTAAAACCTTGGAATGATTCTAAAATTTTACTATGAGACACTTCTGTCTTTATGTGTCCTGGAAAAAAGCAAAAATGTAGTCTTAACTATACATTATTTCATAAAGAATGTATTACTAGAAATCTCTCTAAATGATTATACTATCTGAATTAAATTTCAAGGAAAGTGTTGCTTCTACTGAAGATGGGCTGTATTAACAGTACGTTAAAGTTCTATATTAAATGCCCACCAAATTCACTCCCCTACTACTTGGAACAACTCTATGGAGCTTTGAAAATTCTTCTTGTGTGGAAAAGGATAACATGAATATAGCAAGATTATGTTGCTATGACAACTATGGCTTCTCTATTTCTAGTCTTTCTTGCATTTAAACTTTCAGCCTTTGGGTTGTATTGCCATTTCCCCCCCTTAATCTATCTGATACTGGTGTGAAAATGCTGACGAAAGTATAACAAGGAAAAAATATTCATAGCATTTTTTGAAATATTATCCCTCAATAAAAAGAAACTTTAAAGTAAAAAAAAAAAAAATGCTGACACCAACAGACCAAATACTTTATGTCCAATAATATCACAAATATATATGTGTATATAAGGAATATTATTAATAGTATACTCTTTTGTTAAGGAATTGGGTCTTAAAAAAAACCAAAGGCAACAGCAAAATTAAATACAATAATTTCTCTTGTAAATACATTTTAACAAATAATACAGGAAGGATTTTGTTGGATTCAACTAATAGATTATCTCATCTTGCTTAAAAACATATATATATACATGAACATATATCTATATATTACATATTATTTAATTGACCTAAGTATCTTATTTGTGGAATTTATATATATAATATATATTATATATAGACACACACATCAATTTTAAAGTATAAATTGTGTTGCTAGTACTTTATATAAATTGTCATATATAATCATTATAATCATGTATTGGAATGAAACTATTTAAATTTTTTAGACAAGGAGTTCCAGACTCTGCAAGTTTATGGAAATTATATAATTTAAGCAAAATGATTAAATAATTTTTAGGTAATAGAAAATCACAATTTGAATCTATTATATTTATTTTGTAATTATTCCAAAATAATAAATTTGAAACTTGGTTTAGTACTTCTGTCATTAACCTTATTAGAGATTTCCTGATAACTTTTGATATAGACATTTCTTCAGATTGATTTTTAATAACTTAAAGAACAAAAATGTTTGTACACTGAAGCCCAAGCTCATTCTTGAGTAATACATTTATCTTTCAAGCAAACTACAAATAAGTATCTTTTCAGTCACAGGTATTTTAAATCCACTGATATTTAATCCATTGATTTTTTTTAATAGGGATAGATGGGTCAATTTCAATTTCTTTAGTTGTTCTAAAAATATTTGTTCCTTGACATGATTGGTAAAGAGGACAGTTCTTCTATCCTAAAGAGTGTGTGTGTGTGTGTGTTTACCTGAGTAGAAGACTACTGTAGAAGTATACACTGTTTTTCCAGGAAATTTTAGGACCAAAAACTAGAATTCAGAAGTATATTCAAATGTGGATTAATTATCTATATTTTAAGTATCAGAAGTTTCCATATAAATTTATTTTTTCTCCCCATGCTTCTTAAAGATCTGTGTGTATATGTATATGTTTGCATACACACACACACACACACATACATATTTCAAGAAAATCTTATATAAGTTTTTAACTAAGACATTCTAACCCATAACCCAGTATCATTAAAAGACTTAATCTCTCATGAAATCTCACATATGTTGTGCATGTTTAATCGGGAAGGAAGAATGAGGCAATAAAGTAAAAATACTACCATTATTAGAGCTATACTACATTTACTGTGTGGCTACTTCATATCACATAGGATTGTATTATGTTGAGTTAGCTGTGATAAGTAGCTATATCACCTTTGACAAGTGAAGATAATGGAATCAGAAAAGATAACTAATTTCACCAAGGGCACACAATATGTACATTGCAGATCCAACAGTTTAGACACTGATGTAACTGAGACAAAGTCCATATTCCCCCATAAGTTGAGTTGAATTCTTAAATGAGGCAAGAATAGTCAACAAGGAATAGTCTAACATAATTACAAATTAAACTGTTTTTGTTAAAATAATAGCAGTGTCTGGTCTTTATAAAACTCATGCAGCCATTGCTCTGTTGAGAAATTTACACGTTTTTCTCCCTGAAGGGCGTAACAATACTATGCTGTACCTATTCAGTGTATCTCCTTTAATAGTTTAGGAAACACTGGCTTACAGTGGTTAACTTAAATAAGGTAACGCACATAGTAAGTGGTGATGCTAGGATACAAATCCAGGCAATCTGACTCCAGAACATGTTCTACTAATGGCAATAAATATTGTTGGGTTTTGAACTAAGAGTGCCTAACTTCTTAGCTATAAGCTCTGCCTCTGAATTTCTGTAGGATTTTGGATAAATTACTATATAAGGGTCCTCTAGAAAAACAGAACCAATAGGATGGTTATATAGTAGAAAAGAGGTTTAATTTAAAGAAATGGCTAACATACAAATCTGAAGGAGGCTAGCAGGTTAAAAGCTCAAGAAAATGTTGTGGTTGGATTCCAAAGGCAGTCTGCTATAGAACCAAGAAGAACCAACGTTGCAGGTGAAGTCAAGAGTCTGCCAGGGAATTCTCTCATTTGGATAAGGCCAGCCTTTTGTTCTCTTTAGGCCTTCAACTGATTGGATAAGGCAAACCCACATTATGGAGGGCAATTTCTTACTCAAAATCCACTAATTTAAATGTATACCTCATTTAAAAACATTATCATAGAAACATCCAAAGAAATATCTAACAAAGTGTCTGCACCATGGCCCAAACAAGTGGACACATAAAATTAATTGTAACAGTTACTTAATTTATTTATACCTCATTTCTTACCTTTTATTACTAATATAGCACTTGGTTAAATGAAATAAAATGCACATAGTATAAATTAACCATTTTAGGTTAGCAATTCAATTGCATGTAATGCATTCACGATGCTATTCAATCATCACCTCTGTCAAGTTCCAAAACATTTTCATCACCCCACAAAATATGTGTACCCGTTAAGCAGTTAGTCACCATACCCTGTCTGCTTTCTGTCTCTATGGAATTTTCTCTTCTGAATATATCATAGAAGTGGAATCATACAATATGGGATATTTAGTGTCTGACTTCTTTCACTTTACATATTGTTTTTGAAGTTCATTCCCATGATAACATTGTAGCATGCATCAGTACTTCATCTTTTTTTTTTTTTTGAGAGAGAGAGAAAGAGATAATGAGAGAGAGCACAAGTGGGGAGGAGAGGGAGAAGGAGGAGAGGAAGAAGCAGACTCCCTCTGAGCAGGAAGCCTGACACGAAGCTCGATCTCAGGACCCTGGGACCATGACCTGAGCCAAAGGCAGACTCTTAACTGACTGGGACACCCAGGTGCTCCTACAGCTAAATATTAATTACAGTGCACATGTGTGTCACAATTTGTTTTTCCATTCATTTGTTGATAAACATTTGATTTGTTTCTACCTATTGGCTCTTGTGATTAGTGCTACTGTGAACATCTATGTACAAGTATTTCTTTTAGTACCTTTTTACACCTTTCTTGCTATATACCTACTACTAAAATTACAGAGTCATATGACAATTCTGTGTTTAACTTTTTGAGCAACGGCCAAACTGTTTTCTAATGGCAGCACCATTTTAGCAACGTACAGTTGCTTTGCTATTCTGATTGTAATTTTTTTAACTTTTCATGCTAGTGTGTTGAATTTCATTGATTGATTTTTGAATATTAAAGTAGCTTCTCCTTCCTGGATTTAGAAATCAGAGTGTTTTGATACCTCCACATCATCCCGCAACATTTGTTATTTTCCTTTTGTCTGATGTCGATGGAATAATGCCCCTCACCAAAAATGTCCATCTCCTAATTCCTGAAACCTGTTCATGTCACCTTACATGGCAAAAGACTTGCAAATGTATTTAAGTTAAACATAGATAGGAAAATTATCCTGGATAATTAGATGAGCCCAATGTAACCACAAAGTTCATTTAAAAATTCAGAAAAGAAATGTGAAGACAAAGCAGAGTGTCAGAGTCAGAGAGAGAATTAATATTAATTACTGATAAAGTAGATTTCACAACAAGCAAGATAGTAATAAAGAAAGGCATTACAGGGGCGCCTGGGTGGCTCAGTCGTTAAGCGTCTGCCTTTGGCTCAGGTCATGATCCCAGGGTCCTGGGATCGAGCCCTGCATCGGGCTCCCTGCTCGGCGGGAAGCCTGCTTCTCCCTCTCCTGCTCCCCCTGCTTGTGTTCCCTCTCTCACTTTATCTCTCTCTGTCAAATAAATAAATAAAATCTTAAAAAATAAATAAATAAATAAATAAAAGAAAGGCATTACATAATGATAATGGGGTAAATTAACCATGAAGAAATAACAATTGTATATATACACCTCAAAAGAGAGTATCAAAATATATGACGTAAAAACTGACAGAAGTGAAAGGAGAAATAGAGAAATATATGCTAGTCATTGGAATATTCATTACCACTCTGTTAGAAATTGATAAATCAATAAATGAGAAAATCAGTAAGGGTACAAATGGCTAACACTCTTAATTAACTTGGTCTAATTGAAATGTATAGAATACTCCATCCAACAACAGCAGAAGACACATTCTTTTTAAACTCAAAAAAACACATTATAGGTTAAATAGCTTAACAAACTTAAAAGAATAAATACCATGCAAAGTATGTTCTCATACTACATTTGAATTGAACTAGAGATTAGCAAAATGAAAATAGCTGGAAAAAATTCCCAAATATCTGTAAATTTAACAATGTATTTAAAAATAACTCATGGGTAAAAGATGTCCAAAGAGACACTAAATGAATTTATGACTAAATGAAAATACAACTTTTCAAAATTTGTGGTGGTATCATTGGATGCCTGTATTAGAAAAAAAATGAAAGATCTAAACTCATTCAACCTTAGGGAATTAAGAAAAATTAAATCGATCCTAAAGCAAGCAGAAGAATAGTAATAACAAAAACCAGAGCAGAAATCAATGAAATTGAGTACAGAAAGACAGTAGGGATAAAAACAACAAACTGTTCAAATGATTAATAAAATTAGTATGTTGTTAACCAGGATAACCAAGAAAAAGATGTTAGAGATTACTGATCAGTAAAGAGGGGTTATTCGTATGGATTCCCTGGACATTAAGATGATAATAAAAGAATGCTATGAACAAGTCTGTGCTCACAAATTTGATAATTTAAATGAAATGATCAATTCATGAAGAATACAAGCTACTCAAATTTACACAAGGAAAAATAGGTAACGTGAATAACTCTCTATATATTATATAGAGAAAGTACCTGACACAGAGGGTTCCAATGGTGAATTCTATGAAACATTTAAAGTATAAATAATATCAATCTTCAACAATTCTCTTCAGAAAACAGAAGCAGATAGAATACTTTCAAACTCATTCAGTGAGGCCAGCATTATTCTAATACAAAATCAGATGAAACCACTACAAAAAAGAAAATCACAGACCTATATCTCATGAACATAGATATAAAATCCTCAAAATGATTTTGCAAAGCAAATACCGCAAGATAAAAAATAATTAGCCACTGTGACCAAATGTCACTAAATCCAGGATGAGAATCAATGAAAGTCAACATATTAATATGAAAAGTTAAAAAAATTACATGATCATAAATATTGATGCCAAAAAATACTTGACAAAATCTGACACTTATTCATGATAGGAACTTTCCACAAACCAAGAATAGAGGAGACTTCTTCAACTTAATATAGTCCATCTACAAAAAACTTATAGGTGGCATCACATTTAATGATCAGAGAATGGATGGATGTCTAAGATCAAAAACAAATCTGGTGTATCCCTCACTATACGTATATTGTACTGGAAATATGAGCTGGTACATAGCAAGGGGAATGACAAAGTATTCAAATTTCAAAGGAAGTAATAAAACAGTTTTCATCCCCAGATGACATGATTATTATGTTTTTATGTTATAATTGCCCAGATTGTTCATTTATATATGAACTTCCTCTTTTTCATATATTTGTTCCCATGTATTTATTTAAAGTCATCAATGGATGTCGCCAATAGAAATATAATTTGTGACATTTGGAGAATATAGGGTATCTGTTCCTCTTTGTAAATTAAAAAAAAAAATATATATATATATAATTGACTAGATTATCTCAGAAACTCCTGCTGATCAAAGTGTGGATTTCTCTTGTCAAATGACTTCTTACACAGTGGTAGTTTCCTCCACCTTACCCCAACACTAGGGCGTACGTGCTGTAGGAGACAGATGCATAATGGAAGGGACATTCTGTTTCGTGGTGGTAGCAAAGAGGGATTTCATCATTCTAAAGCAATGGATTAGCAATATTTGGGCAGAAGTTGTGTACAAGTTATTCTGTATAGTTTTTAAAACGAGTCTTTGATCCTGCCAAAACTTGAATAGAACTACCACCCTTCCCCAAATGAAAGACTAGAGCCAGGCATTTACTGCACTTAATTAGATAATGTGTGAAAAGCTATGAACACAGAAATTGGTCTATATTCAGTTCCTTTTCTTGCTCTAGATTAGGATTTCTCAACAGTTTTTTTTTTAAAGATTTTATTTATTTATTTGAGAGAGAGAGAATGAGAGACAGAGAGCATGAGAGGGAGGAGGGTCAGAGGGAGAAGCAGACTCCCCGCCAAGCAGGGAGCCCGATGCGGGACTCGATCCCGGGACTCCAGGATCATGACCTGAGCCGAAGGCAGTCGCTTAAGCCACCCAGGCGCCCTTTCTCAACAGTTTTTTACAAATGTAAACTTGGGGGTGTAATTTCTTTAATTTTTCCCCATTTTAAAAAATTATGAAAAAGATTATGATGTTCCTCTAAAAATGTTGGGAATTCAGGGGTCAACAAATAACTCTACAATTTACTATACCAAAATACTGAATAATTAAAAACAACACAGAAGACCATCAGGTATCAGTCAATAATAGTGACTATCAGATGCCAGGTACTTTCTAAGCATTTGATGTTTATTAGATCATTTAAATTTTGCAAAAACTGGAAGAATGACGTTGTAGGGTTATTTTCATTTTAGATTTTAGAAACTGAAAAACAATGTGTTTAAGAAACTTGTCTAAAATCACACAGCTAGTCCAAACAGGAGCTAGGAATAACACTCAGGTGTAGTGTGTCTTCAGAGATTTAATTTTATATCAGCTAAAAATTTGGGAAGCCTGTGTAGGTGTTGTCAAATGGGCATACGGACACTCTGCCAATCTTCAGACCTGGGTGGGGCACTCTGTTTCAGCATATGATAGCAAATAGAATATACCTTTTCTGCAGGCTGGCCAATTCTGAAACAGAAACAGAATATGCTGGATTAAGTGTTCCTTGGTTGCTTCTACCATTCTTACTAATCAAATCAAGTCACCGCTGTCTAGGAAGAACTAGTTAGGCCAAGTGTGTTTCTGGAAAACACATTTCTCCATAAGGAAATATGAGAAGTTTGGAGTGAATGCCCCCTCAACTAATAGGATAACTTATAACTTATGATTGTATTTTATTTTATTTTATTTTATTTGTGATTTTTACCGTGCTACACAATGAAATGTTCATTTTATAGAGTTGGGCTTATGAGGGAAGAGGAGAGGCTGACTTTATATGGAAATGATATGTAGTTCATCAGTTTAAAGTTTTGTATTGGCAAAAAATATGACATCATGTGTGCATAAAAATGAACCAACACAGCACTCATAGATGTTAAAAGAGGAAAAAGTGGGAGAAATGAATCACAGCTTGACACACAGGATGATTATGCTGAACTAAAAAAAATAGTGATTCACAAAGAAAATGGCAATTTTATTTCAATAAAAAAAATCACAGTTCATATAAATATATGTATTTTTTAACTTTACTGGTTTTTTTACACAATTCTTTTGAAAATATCCATAGCAATAAGGAATAAAAACTAAAAATGAAATTCATACCACATTTTCTTTCTGAAAATATTTAATTGATATCATAAAACTAAACAGTGATGACAAATGATTTAACCTTTTTACTCATTCATAGGACTCTGTGAATAACTTCGATTGGAATAAGCTAATTTCAACCTTACTTGAAAGTTCATTTAAGGTCTACTGGTATTTAAAATTGTGTTAGTTATCTAATATTGGTTCTTAATAAGGGTAACTTAAGATACTTCTCAGTGATTCTCTAGTTTTGCCATGATATATCTGATACACGAATTATTTCAGGTGACTTTTAATGATCTATGAAATAAGTTTTGTTTTATTTTATCCCTGTTGAAAGACTATTTTGAAAGGGAATGTATTGGTTTCCTGGGGCTGCTGTAACAAAGTCCATAAACTGGATGCCTTAGGACAACAGAAATTAATTGTCTCAGTTCTGGAGACCAGAAGTCTTTGCTGAAGGAAGCAACTTGCTTCCTTATGAGGGCTGTAATGATGAACCTGTTTCATGACTCCCTACTAGGTTCTGATGGTTTGCTGTTAAGCTTTGGCATTACTTGGTTTGTAGGTGCATTACCCTGATCTCTGTGCTCATTTTCACTTGGAGTTCTCCCTGTGTGACTGTACTCAACTTCTCCTTTTTAGAAGGACACCAGTCATACTGGCTTAAGAACCTAACATACTCCAATATGACCTCGTCTTAACCAAGTCTATCAGTAATAATCCTACTTTAAAATAAGGTCAAAGTCTGAGGCCCTGCTAGGTAGGACTTTATTGTGAGCTAAATTGTGTTCTCCCCAAAATTCATATGCTGAAGTCATAGTGTTAACCCACGACCTGAGAATGTGACTGTACTTAGAGTTAGGGTCTTTAAAGCAGTAATTAAGTTAAAATAAAGTTATAGGGTGAACCCTAATACAATATGATTAGTATCCTTCTAAGAAAAGTAGGGTAGGTCACAGACATGCACAGAGAAAAAGACCATGTGAAGTCACAAGATAAACGTAGCCAACTACAAGCTAAGGAACCCTGGAAAATACCTTGTTCTCTTATTTTGAGCCTCCGGGGTTGTTAGAAAATGATTTTCTGGTTTTTAAGCTACCCAGTCTATGGTACTAACTAGCAAACTAATATAGCAAACTAATACAGATTTAGTAAAGTAATATAGACTTCGACATTTGAATTTTTGGTGGATTTTGGTGGATACAATTCAGCCTTCTCTCATGATTCATTCTGTTTGCCCTTCAATAGTTACTATATATATACACACATATATAATATTTAAATATATATTTAATATATAATAATTATTATATATTAAATATATATTTGTATATATGTAAATATATATGTATATCTAAAAACTATATTAGCTATATTAAAACTTAACTCTTCTCTCACATTTTCTTTGTTTTTACTTCAATATTATTACTACATATATTTATATATAATATTTATATATATAAAACTATATATATAATATATTTGGTTATTTATACTGATTTACCTTTAGTTATGGTCAGTACTAATTTCATGTTTAAAACAATTCACCTATAGCATTTTAATTGTTTAAGAGGCAGATTATTTTAGCTGAGCAGTGTCATAGTTGTATGTAAAAACTGAAGGATGTTTAAATTAACAATTTCTCATTGAAAATTGATTCATAAGGCAAACGTAGATACAGTTACTGTGATTTAGAAGTACATTTAATTTCAGTATAAGGAAAGGCCCTCCAAGAATTGAGCAGTCATAACCCCATTGCTTATCGCATACAGAAGTAAACTTGAAATATTAAGAGATAATTGAATATTCATTGGCAAAGCTTGTCAAAGAATGCAACTGAGTTTTTGTGGAAAGTAAAATTGGATTGTCTCCATTCATTCTCCAAGTCAAAGATTTTAGCCTTTTGTCTTAATAAAATGTGTATTTTCATTTTTATATTTGTATATATATTTTATATTTCTATATATTCTGATAATCACTACTGATATATCCATCTCTCTACCTATATGACAGTAATATTATATCATTAAACACACCCATAGATACAGTTATATGTTTACACAAAAATGTGCATACCTTCATGAGCAATAGTAGGAATTTTTGGAATTGCTATGTTTATTACAACAGCCACGTGAGACACATACAGGTGCTCAAATCAGTTACGCACCAAGCTGCCATGGACTGAATTCCTGCCTAGAAGACATATAGGACATTTAAAAAATATTGTTATTAAATAAGTTTCAGCTGTACAACATTATAATTCAACATCTGTGGATACTAGAAAGTGATCACCCCCAAAAGTCTAGTTAACCATTGAAATCCTAATCTTTTCATGACAATAAGATGCTTACTGATTTCATAATCTGTAACATCCATATTTATGTTTTTGTTTTATCCCCATATTTTAAATAGACTTTTAGATACCAACTACATTTGGCCTACAATTGCTCAGAAAACACTGGTTCTCAAACTTGGTTTCACATGAGGATCACTTGTGGAGTTTTAAAAAAATTGATGACTGGGTCTTATTTCCAAGGATTCTGATTAATTAGTGTGTAGTGAGGCCAGACGTAGAATTGTTAAAATATCTCCAAAGGATTCTAAAGTGTGGCAACATTTACAAACCAGTCTTAAGAGATGCTTTTGATGAAAATGAGGTACAGGAGGAAGGAAACTAAACAGATCTGTGGGAGGAAGTGACAACACTTGATTCAGGAGAAAACAACTTCCCAGTTCTTAGCACCAATATCTTTTTAATATTTTAATTGTGAAATGGCAAATAAAAAGTGAAGAATTTGGCTACACATATATGAGAAAATAATTTTTAGTGGCTGCTATTTCTTTTGGGTTTTAATTTTTGCCTATGTCTATATTAGTGTATTTTTTTCCTATAGGGAATTATTTTTATGTGTAAATAGAAAAGTTACTTCAATTCTAATGGAAAACTTTCAAATGACCAAAATTTTACAAATCATCCTTCCTACATTTGATTTTTCCCAGTGACTTTTCCCCCCAGTGTGAGTTTCCACTCAGCTAAACACCAATTACTTAAACTTTAGAATTCCTAACTGTAAGATGAACGAAGTATTTTTAACAGCTTTGTTCAGATCTCACAGATGGCCTTTTGTGCTTTTTTTCTGAGTTCTTTATAATTATGTGTGACACTCTGAGAATTGGTGTGAATGTACTAAAACATTATATTTCAACTTGAATTCAAACATGTTCAACATGGTTTGCCTTAAAATCTGCAGTCAAATCCTGTGTTTATGTAGCTGTACAGCTAAGACTAATTTTTCTTACATTGTTTAATGCCTACTGCTGAAACATTTTTATAAAAATATTTTTTACAGACTGACAAAGTACATAGCTCATGAAAAACCAATCCCAGGACAAGACAGTTTGTCTCATTTAGAATAATGATTTTCTAAATATCTATTCCAGAGTTTTAAGAATAATCAAGGTTAAAGAATGATAGAAAGGCATAATTTTGTTGTGCGTGTGTGTTTGTTTTTTATTTAAATATCTGGTTATAACTTATCCTTTAGATTAATATAGGCAGTATACAATGAGGTCCACTATTTTAAAGATGTGTTTTCTTTGGGGATTAAAATATAGATGAGTAAGCTGCGTTCAATTTATCTGCATTTTTAAGTATAAATATGTTTTTCTAAAGTTTAATAATAAAAATGAACATTCTGAAAATTAACATTTAGTATACATGTTTTATCATTCAAAGTGACTTTATATATTTTAATTTAATTCTCACAATAATTCAGTATTTTAGGTAATGTAGTTACAAGTTAATAGATGTCAAAAGTAAGTCATAAAGAAATGAGAAAATTTGTAGAAAGTCATAGAAGAATAAGTGAACACCTGAGATTTGAACCTTACTAGTCCATTACACAAATAGACAGTCTGATCCCCTATCCTGGTCAAATGGAGAAAATTGTGAGAGAAACTTTTAAAGTACTGAGGATACTTAGTACTTTAAAGTAATTTACTTACTTCCTTACCAAGAGGAATTTCACTTTCAGTAATGGCAGAGTAAGTGTTCAGGCCAGTGTTTCAGCTGAGGATAACTAGAAAAACTAGAAAAAAATATTTAAAAAAAATATTTCTGAAGGCATTGATGAGTGTGGTAAAATTATAGTCCTGAAGATGCTTCCACACCCTAGTTCCTGGGACTGTTAGTATGAGAAGATATCATACCCAAGCATTTGTTCAGGTAAATGGACATAATTAAGATGTAATTAAGGTTACTAAACATTGACTTTATAATAGGGGGATTATCCAGCTGTACAATTTCATCATATGAGCCCTTATGTTAGTCCTTCTGCAGAAGCAGAAGACATAGACATTTGAAACACAAAGATAATTCATCATGCCTTTGCTGGCTTGAAGATCCAGGGGACCATGTAGAAGGTATAAGAAGAAAATGACCTCTGTCAACAACCACTGAGTTTGGAAAGGATCCTGAGACTGAGAACCTTGGCAACACTTGGATTTGGGGTTTATGAGGCTCATGCCGTCTCCCAACTTCTGACTCACAGAAACTGTGAGATAGTAAGTCTGCATTTTTAAGGTGCTAAGTGTGTGATGAATTGTTGCAACAGTGCTAGAACATTAATACAGAGAGCTAACATAGTGATGAGGAACTGCTCGTCTAAATTTTAGAGAAGCAATCCATTACTCCAGTATGCTTTTACCTTGGGCATATTTTTTTTTTTTTTAAGATTTTTTATTTGGGGGGGGAGGGGCAGAGAGAGAGAATCTTCAACAGACTCCCTTATGAATGGGGAGCCCAGTGAAGACCTCAATCCCATGACCCTGAGATCAGAATCAGAGCTGAAATCAAGAGTCAGACACTTAACAGACTGAGTCACTCAAGCTCCACTACCTTGGGCATATTTACAAATCTAGAAGAAGAGACTGAGATGAAGCAATGCAGTTACACCTACATCCTAAGGAAAGTGCAAGTAGAGCCTGGATCCTACCATGACTGAGGGACTCCAGTAAAAATTTAAATTTTGGATGCTGGGCCTGAGGAACCATACCTTAGGTTTAAGACTGGAATAAGTAAAAGAGCCATCATGTGAGTTCTATTATAGCTTTCTTTAATCAATTTGAATGTGCCAAGGAATCTCATTCTCTAAAATTGGGTTAAGTCAGTAGATCTTAACTGGTGGAAGTTTTTTTGTTTTTTGTTTTTTTCCCAAGGGACATTTGGCAGTGTCTGGGGATATTATGGTTGTCACAACTAGGGGAAGAGGATGACATTGCTTTCTAATGAGCAGAGACCAGGGAGACTATCCAGTCTCCTACAGTACATGGAACAGCCTCCCACAACAAACATTTACCTGTGCCCAAATGCTAATAATCCTGCAGTTCATAAACCCTGTTTTAAGTTGATCCCAGATAGCTGTTGCTTGCAGATGCCCAGGAGAAGCAAACACAAAACTTCTCTGGAATAATTTAATGTGATGCTAGTCCTCCAAATATTACTACAAACAGTTTTATGAATAAAATATCCAATCTGAAGTAAAAATTAATAAAGCAGTTGAGAAGATAGGACAATATGAATGACAACATAAAGAAATATGACTATCAAAAGAGACCAAGAGGGGGCGCCTGGGTGGCTCAGTCGTTAAACGTCTGCCTTCGGCTCAGGTCATGATCCCAGAGTCCTGGGATCGAGCCCTGCATCGGGCTCTCTGCTAGGCAGGAAGCCTGCTTCTCCCTCTCCCACTCCCCCTGCTTGTGTTCCCTCTCTCGCTGTGTCTCTCTCTGTCAAATAAATAAATAAAATCTTTAAAAAAAAAAAAAAAAAAAAAGAGACCAAGAGAATTTCTTGATGAATAGAATCATCTAGACTTTATCTACCTTATTGTACTCAAAAGATAAATTAAAAGGTTAAAAACTTTGGCAGAGAACTAGGAAATATAAAAAGTCACATAGCAGAGTTGCCAAGTAGAATAATAGAAGTATTAAATAGAATTACTAGAACTAAAAAAAAAAAAAAGTACAGTAATTAAAATTAAGAATCCAATCAGTGGGTTTGTAAGTAGGGTGGAGAAGATAAAGAGAGAATTAATGGTGAGGAAGCTCTGTATCAAAGAAGCATGAAGTAAAAAGATAAAACTCACCAAGAGATATAAATTATATTGAAAGAGGGCGCCTGGGTGGCTCAGTTGGTTGGGCGACTGCCTTCGGCTCAGGTCATGATCCTGGAGTCCCTGGATCGAGTCCCGCATCAGGCTCCCTGCTCGGCAGGGAGCCTGCTTCTGCCTCTGACCCTATCCCCTCTCATGTGCTCTCTCTCTCTCATTCTCTCTCTCTCAAATAAATAAATAAAATCTTTAAAAAAATAAAAAAAATATATTGAAAGTAGAATTAAAACAACTTACATATTTATTTGGAATCTCATAAGAAATGGGAAAATAAATGGGGCAGTATCTGTGTATGAAGAGATCATGACTGAGATTTATTAGATATGAATGAAATAGTAATTTAGAGATTCAAAAACTTCAACTTTTAAACAGGACAAGTTCAAGGGAATTCACAACTACACAACTACTACTTGCAATATAAAAATGTCTGTAACAAAAGTAAAAGATACTAAAAAGCTGCATAAGAAAAATGATATACTACATTCAGATGAACCATTGAGAACTGACTTCTAACAAAAGAAGCCATAAGATCATTGAACATCTTCAGTGTGATAAAATGAAAAAAGAACCCAACCACCTAAAATTATCTGCCTATCTAAAATACCCTCTAAGGATAAAAGCAAAATAAATTCATTTTCAGACAAACAAAAAGGAATTTATTACCAGGAGATACAAACTTAAATAAACATAAACTCAGAAAAACATTGTATTAGTATTTTAAAGGAGCACTAGATTCCAAAGATACTCAAAGCAGTGACAAGGCATGAAATGGTAAATATGTGGGTAAATCTAAATGAGTACTGACCGGATACATAAAGTCATATAAATAATATACACAGAAAAATATAAGTTATGGATGCAGTAAATAGTGTTCTAATTCTGTTGTCTTGTCTGGCAGGATGAGTTATAGTTCCAAATGAACTAACTTGCACTACCTTCTTTTTAGCTAATAATAAAAAAAATAAATAGTGATTAAAATCTGAATCTTCTAAATCTTTCAAAAATATTTAATCAAGGAAGATATGTACTAAAACACACTGATCAACAGTCAAGATAATATAAGCAATTGATTTTCTCCTTAATGTTTTGTGTAATTCTACTTAGTACTGAATGGAAACATTTATGAAAGACCTGTTCAAGATCTGTCCATTGAGTTTTCTATTTTGCAAGTTTCATCTTAATTCTTAGTAACATCCCTGATAACAATGAAAATGGAAAGCTGCTGTTCATAATCCATCTAATAAACAGAAGACATATTTTTAGATGCAGAATGGTGATAACCTCTCCCATTTATTCATTTCATTTTATTTTAATAATTAGTTAAAAGACACCTAAAAAATACTTTGAGAATGCTAAAGAAATGTATATCTGCATAATGTTATTTATTTTTAACATAATGTTTATAAAATAAGACAATGAGTAAACATTCATGGAGTTTTTATATGAATGCATAGTCTACTGCTTCAGCAATCACTATAGGTCCTGTTTGTATTGCTTCTAGAATGAAGGTCTGAAATTCTTTGTTTTTCTGAGAGGAAGAGTATCCTCAATCTCTCCAAGAATCTATTCAATTGTATTGAAATAAGCATAGAACATCTGTGAGCTTTGAAGTGTTCTCTTTTGTATGTTCAGATATCACAACATATCTAATAGAATGGCCAAAACACAAAAAACACTGAGACCACCAAATGCTGGTGAGGATGTGGAGCAACAGGAACTCTCATTCACTGCTGGTGGGATTGTAAAATGGCATGGCCACTTTGCAAGACAGTTCGCAGTTTCTTACAAAGTGAAACATACTCTTACCATAAGATCTAGCAGTAGTGCTCCTTGTTATTTGCCCAAATGAGTGCAAAACATATATCCACACAAAAATGTGCACAGGATGTTTATGGCAGCTTTGTTCATAATTGCCAAAATCTGGAGGTAATGAAGATGTCCTTCAATAGGTGAATGGATACATAAACTATGGTATGTCCAGACAATGGAGAAATATTTCATAACTAAAAAAAACTGCTATCAAATCGTGAAAGGCATGGAGGAACTTTAAATGTATGTTATTAAGTGAAAGCTGATCTGAAAAAACAAATACTGTGTAACTGCAAGTATATGACATTCTGGAAAAAGCAAAACTATGAAGATTGTAAAAGCAATAGTAGTTGCCGGTGTTGAGACAGGAAGGAGTGATTAATAGGCCAAGCACAGAGGATGTTTAGGGAAATGAAACTATTCTATATGATGCTATAATGGCAGGTATATGTCATTTTACTTTTGTCAACACCCATAAAATACACACCACCAAGAGTGAGCCTTACTGAAAGACTTTGGGTGACTTACAGACTTTAGGTGACAATGATGTGTCAGTGGAACTTTCTCTATGCTCAATTTTGCTGTGAACCAAAAACTGCTCTAAAAAAAATAAAGTCTATTGAAAAATAAAAATTTTAAAAAATCATTTTTAAAATGAGTACATGTTATATATCTTTATGCTTTAAAAGAGAATCAGAATTTGGGGCACCTGGGTGGTTCCATCGGTTAAGCATCCAACTCTTGATTTCAGTTCAGGTCATAATCTCAGGGTTGTGAGATCAAGCCCCATGTCAGGCCCTGCGCTAGGCAGTCTCCCTCTGCCCCTCCTACCTACCTCTCTAAAAAAAGAGAGAGAGAAAGAAAATCAAAATCTGTGAATCTTTATGTTTTGTTTCTGCTATCCACCTCATGACCCTAAAAGAATATACATCTATTAATGTCCTTTTCTTTGGAAGCAGGAATCATAGACTTTGCATATTACTTCAGACAATTCACACAGAATGAACAGATAAGAGCCAAGGATAAAACAGAATGAGCTACCTTAATTTTAGTGCTGTAGTAAACAGTTTTCAGTTTCCTGTGCCACAGTAAAAAATGTCCATTCCTCATGGTATCAGCAGCCAATAGTGTAAGTTTGGATAGCACTTTACAGTTGACAGAGCATGTTCACATAATATTTATTTATTTTTTACCATAAGCCACTAAATTAGAGGGTGCAAGTCATAGACCTATTAGGGTGGTGAGAAAATTGAAGCTCAGAAAGAGTTCATATGTGATGTCATACAGCTAAGAATTGTGTTCAAATCTGAAATTTCTTTCCTCTCTTACTATTGTACTTCATAGAAACAATCAAAAAAGTTGATATATGTCTCATAAAAATTGCCTTAAAGATCACAGAATCCTAACATGTTAAAATTAAGTTGGTAGTATTTTATATTACTGAGAATGTGATGAGCTGAGTCTTCTCATAGGCTCCTGATTAAACTAAAATTGGTAAAATTCTATCAGAAATTTAAAAAAAAGAAATCATTTGAAAAGAATTATAGAAAAAATTTTTAAGTTCAAAGTCATTAATACAGTAACAGGATATTTTTTGCAGCATTATCACAGCTGAATTCATGATAGCAAGAAAAGGGAAGCAATCTAAAAAAGAGGAATGATTGATTAGGTGAGCCATAACATCTCTAAAAGATAGAACGTTATGTAGCCATTTAAAATTATATTTTGAAAAATTTGTTGTGACATCAAAATACAAATTTTTGGGGGGGTGGAGTCTGATGTGTTAACAGTGGATAACTCTAAACTCTCCATTATAGTGATTATGAATTCAGACCCCAATTCCAGAGTGCCTGAGTTCACAGTCTGTCTTGGGCAATTGCTACCTTCGTGATGCCAAGGAATTTACATAAATTTCTGTGCCTCAGTTCACTCAACTGTAAAATGGAGAAAATAGTAGCTCATACTGATCATGCTGTTGTGAAAAATGAGAAACTAGACATAAAGAGCTTAGAAATGTTCCCCAAACATGATATGTTTAATGCTCGAGTTTTATTGTCATCACCCTATGAACTGAGTGTATGCTTATTATATTTCTTCTCCGTCAGATTTTGTTTCCAGAAACTGTACTTTGAAAAGCCAAAGGAAATTATCCCTAAAATCACTTTCCTCCTTCCCCTTTCCCACTTGTAATTACCCAAATAAATCTTAAAAAAGAAAATGAGAGAAAAACAAACTACCTTTTCTTCAAGTTAATGCCTCTGAGTTGAGAATCAACAGTGAAGGTTTTAAAGGCACTGGGATTCAAGAACAGTGATTGTGTCATGGAGGGTCCTGAAGTTGTAGATCTCTGTCTAGGATGAGGGGCATTTGGCTGTCTTACCTGTCCATGGGCCTTCACAGACATCTTCGCTCTTAGCCCTGGACTGAACTGTTTTATATTTAGTATTCTCATAGATGTTTTTTCTATTCACTATTAGACCCCAGTTTATGTTTTTTAACTTTTTTAAAGAGGTTTTTTTTTTTTTTTTTTTTTTTAGAGAGAGAGTGCAGGCATGAGCTGGGGCAGGGGGGGCGCAGGGACAGAGGTAGAAGGGAAGGCATACTCCCCCCACTGAGCAGGGAGCCCTACCAGGGGCTGGATCCCAGGGCCCGAGATCATGACCTGTGGCGAAGGCAAACGCTCAACCGCTGAGCCGCCCAGGCGCCCCTAGACCCCAATTTAAGATAAAACTTTTTTTTAAGATTTTACTTATTTATTTGACAGAGAGAGCACAAGCAGGGGAAGCAGGAGAGGGAGAAACAGGCTCCCCGCTGAGCAGGAAGCCTGACTGGGCTGCATCCCAGGGCCCTGGGATCATGATCTGAGCCACCCATGTGCCCCAAGATTAAACTTGTAATTAATCCTCTTCCTTCTATTATTTTGGGCACTTTATAGGAAAACACATAGACCTATAATGCAGTAAAAGTGATTTCCTATCCTCTATTTGTAATGCAGTATAATACATACATAAGGAGTGTGGGAAGCATGTGAGTTTCCTTTTTTTCTTCCAATACCTTTCTACCTTTTGTACTTTTGTAAATTTTTGAGATTTTCTGCAATGAGCATGCCTTATATTTGTAATAAGAAAAAAGGCTATAAGAGGGCACTTGGGTGGCTCAGCTGGTTAAGCAACTGCCTTCGGCTCAGGTAATGATTCTGGAGTCCCAGGATGGAGTCCTGCATCGGGCTCCCTGCTCAGCAGGGGGTCTGCTTCTCCCTCTGACCCTCCCCCTCTCATGCTCTCTCTCTCTATCTCAATCTCTCTCTCAAATAAATAAATGAAATCTTTAAAAAAAGAAAAAAAAAGAAAAAAGGCTATAAAATGAAAGCCATATAAATGTGTTAGAGGAAAGAATTAGCAATTATCTTCTTTACAGTAGCATTATATTTTCTGATCTTTCTCAGAGTTATTATAAAGATATGTTGAATTGTATTGCCCCTCAAACACAAAGTGTTTTTCAGTGTTTACAAGCTATATTTAAGGGATGCCCTCAGTGAAATTCAACTTCATTTAGGGTGATATTTTACAATAACTCTGTGCCAGAATGATGCAACAGGAATAGAAACATCAGAATTATACACTTTGCTCAGCTACGACTCAAGGTACGTAAACACATATGGGCAGAAACGCAAATCTAGCATCGGTTTAAGAGTTTTCCCGTAGAGAGCAGTTATTTTCATCTGTACACTCATTCTTCCTTCATACTTGATATGCAAGTGCGCACTATTTCCTGAGTGAATATGGATATACATCTGCTCCGAGGGGACATATGTATGAAGGAGCTAAAAACAGCAGCTATGTGTACTCAGATTTGGCAAGACATCTGGGTGGATTTATTTTACCTAATTTAACTGCAAAATGTATATGTTTCACTTGAATTTGTGAATACTTAAATCAATTGCAGGCTCTTGATTCTTCCCTGGCTTAGGATTTATTATATTATGCCCTATTTTTAGTAGTTATAATTGAAAATATAATGGTAAGTCCTTGTGTATTTTAAGTGTAGACATTTAAAGAAATTTCACTTATGTATTAAGACCATGGGCTTTAAAATAAAGAGCTGTTTTTTTTTTTTTTTACTTAAAAGATTTTATTTATTTATTTATTTGTTTGTTTATTTATTTATTTTAATTTGAGAGAGAGCGAGAGCACAAGCTGCAGACAGAGGGAGAAGCAGGTTCCCCCCTGAGCGGGGAGCCTGATGCGGGGCTCGATCCCAGGACGCCTGGGATCATGACCTGAGCCAAACGCAGATGCTTAACTGACTGAGCCGCCCAGGCGTCCCTAAAATAAAGAGCTGTTTTACAATAAAGTGTGCCACCACATAGCTTCATTGCATGACTCTATAAGGGATGGGAGTTGAACTTAGCTTGAAGGTGAGCCTGACACCAACAACACACTCTTAAGTCTTTACGTCTCATGTCATTTACTTAAGACAGAACCATGCTGACTATATTCCAGGCAATGTGGTTGTTGCTGCAGGTACAGAGATGCGTGGAATGTGTTAGTGATTCCTAGGAGCTCACAGTGTGGGGGCAAACAGATAAATAATATGGCCCAATCTGGTGGGCTCTGTAATACATATTACAATTGTGTCACAAAGGTGAGAGGAGACACTCGAGGGTATAATCAAAAGCCAAAGGAGGACAGACATGCCACTGAAAACCTGTCCATAGAAGAGCCACTTTGGTGGCAGCACAAAGATAATTATTTCATTTTACTTCATTTTACTTCATCTTTTTTTTTAAAGATTTTATTTATTTATTTGAGACAGAGAGAATGAGAGAGACAGAGAGCACATGAGAGGGGGGAGGGTCAGAGGGAGAAGCAGGCTCCCTGCCGAGCAGGGAGCCCGATGCGGGACTCGATCCCGGGACTCCAGGATCATGACCTGAGCCGAAGGCAGTCGCTTAATCAACTGAGCCACCCAGGCGCCCAATTTTACTTCATCTTATTCCATTTCATTCCATCCATTTTTTTTTTAAGATAAATTCTAGTCCTGGGCCAGCAGCACATGGGGAGAGAAGGCACACACAGACTGCCTTGCCCCAGTGTCTTGTGTGTTGTAGAAAATGAGGCTACTATGCTTGCTTCAGCCAGGATAGGCTCTGAGAAGAGTATATAAAACCAGTTTCCCTCAGAGGAAGCTCTAGCACCCAAGGAGCCTGCTGTCCATTATAGGAGATACACATGCAAACAGATTATAAGATGAAGAACAGGGGCGCCTGGGTGGCTCAGTCATTAAGTGTCTGCCTTCGGCTCAGGTCATGATTCCAGGTCCTGGGATTGAGCCCCGCATCGGGCTCCCTGTTCCGCGGGAAGCCTGTTTCTCCCTCTCCCTCTACCCCTGCTTGTGTTCCCTCTCTCGCTGTGTCTCTCTCTCTGTCAAATAAGTAAATAAAATCTTAAAAAAAAAAAAAAAAAGATGAACAAAAATGCTGAAGTCTAAAGTCTTCAGAGGGCTGGGAGAAGCACAAAGGATGAAGTTGCTACCCTCATGGGCCAGAGGGGCGGGGGTTGTCAAAATACAGTTTAAATATATGATGTCTCTTGGTTTTAGACACATTAATGTCAAAATTTCTGTATTTTAGGATTGAAGAAGTGCTACAATTAAGGGTCCTCATAACGAATATGAAATACCTTTGCAGATAGAGAGGAGGAAAGGTTTTCTGGGTTAGGGTAATGGTATTTGCAAAGTTGTGAAATCGAAGAAAGAATATTAGGCCCTTCTAAGAAAGACAATTACTTTGTTATTGCATTGGGTATGTAGATGTGTATTTTAAATGGTGCACAGGAATACTGATATATATGAAAGTTTCATTATGACACCAAAGTTGTGTAATAATATTTTCCCAGAAGAAAGTCATTTAATTGTTATATTATTAAAGATACCTCTATTTAACTTGAAACACCTATGAGATTTTTTAATGTTTTAAGTATTTATATTTATTCTCATGGTGGACATTTTCTGAATTAATATTGCACACAATATCTCTAGTATATTGTATTTATTTTCATTTTGTATTTTAGCAAGAAAAACAGCCATTAGATGTACCAGGTGTAGGAATGTTTTGGGTAAGAACTACTTATTTAGGCTTTTCTCTCCCTATTATTCCATCTGCAGAAAGTTCACAATCTGTAGCTATTCCTCCCCATCCCAAAGTGAGAAGAGGAGAAAGAAGGTCTCAATCAGAAAAGGTGTCTTTTCAGAATGGGAGACCACGTTTCTTAAACTTGACAAAAGTATTAATACTAATACGTTGATAGGCACTATACCATTTAATCCTCCCAAAAGTTATTTGAAATAGATGCTAATATAGCACCTGTAAGGATGAGTATATGAAAGCTAAGTCTAAGAAAGAGTAGCAAGTTCAAGGTCACAGAGCCAATAAATAGGGGAGGGAAGAATCTCAGATCTTGCTGCAAACCATATAGAGTCTGCTAAGCTTTTAAAGAGGAATAGTGAAAATAATCGTTCAAGAAATATAAAATATTCACCTTTTCCCTGTCCTGTACCCTTCCCCTTAAGAAAGGTATGTAATGCCTTGCCTTCTCCTAGGCAAAGCAAATCGAGAAATCATGGTCCGTAGGGAGGAAAGTTTAAGATCCTAGTCCCCCCAGACTGCCCTCATTTCGGATAACAGCTGTAAGTTTGGGGGCCTCAGGATCACTCTTGCTTTAGATTAGCTGGATATGAATTTGACAGTCCCTCTTAACCACCCTTAGGTTTGATAATTCACTAGAAGGACTTACAGAACTTGGTGAAAACCGTGTATTTACGCTCACACTTTACTTGGGGAAAAGATACAAATTAAATTCAGCCAAGGGAAGAAACTTACAAGACAGGACCCAGAAAGGGGTGCAAACTTCCAGTCATTCTCTCTCTGTGGGATCATGGGAACTTTTACTCTTTCCAGTCAGGATATGTGACAATATGTGAAGTACCACCATTCAGAGGCTTTGGTGTCTAGAGTTTTAACTGGGGCTTGATCACACACTGCCTTCTTGGCTGACCTTCACCTTCTAGCCTCTCCCAGAAGTTTGGGCTAATACCTTTAGACCTTAAAATCTCCCATCACAATTTACATTGTTAAGACTGTCTGGCAGCCAAAGTTCTAGTAAAATGAAGACATTCCTATCGGGCAGGACTCCTATCCAGAAGTCTAGAGATCACCTCCCAGTAATCGAGGACCAACATTCGTCACTACACAATGTCCTATGAGTTTAACCTAAAAAAACCAAACCAAAACAAAACAAACAAACAAACAAAAAACAAACAAACAAAAAACCCTAATATTTATAGTGCCTTTTAAAAAACCTTGATTTTAGTTCCTTGAATAAAAAATCCAGTGAAATTTAACCTACAACAACAAAAGTATTCTCTTCTGTTCCAGTACCAGCAGCACTAGAATTTCCAGGGTATTTTACTCCACATCTGTGTAAAGTGCTTACTGTCCACAAAATACTAGAGCTCTCACTTTATCTGTAGAGGTGAGAGTGGGGTGGGTGATGGAAAGAGTATGATTTTTTTGGGGGGAAGAGGGTACAGAAGGAGAGGGAGAGAGAGAATCTTAAGCAGGCTTCATGCCCAGTGCGGAGCTAGATGCAGGATTCAAGCTCACAACCCAGAGATCATTACTTGAGCCAAAAATCAAGAGTTGGATGCTTAACTGATGGAGCCACCCAGGTGCCCCAAGAGTGGTACGATTTTTAGACTTGTATTTACCAATTTATTTTTTTAGGACAAAGCACAATATAGCTTCCTCTAATCTACATTGTATTGCAGGGTATTTATATTACTTTCTAAAGACATAAACTCATGTTCTTCTCAGGAAATGGAAGTTGAGTATGATGAATTTGAGTAGTTTTCACAATAGATGTTTATCTAATAAACATGGATTAGCTAAAATAGCCATTCTTAAAACGCAGGATGCAGTTAGAAAGTGAATACATTCCTTGTGTCTAGGGCCCTGCTGTGAATTAAACATGCACATGATTTATGAAAAGCCCCCATGATAGAAAACTCTCTCAATTTAAAATAATTCTATTTAAGGAATATGCTTATCTTTCCTCAGTGGACGTAGATACTCATTTTTAGGCATGACCAGGAACAATGTTAACATTCAACAGAAAGGTCTAAGTTAGACGGATATTAAGTACTATATAGGGCAGAGCAGGAAATAGTTCCCATGCTGCAAATATCAGGAACAACCTGAAGCACTGTAGCAGACAGGTCTCCTTAGAACAATAGAACTTTACCCCCTTCTTGCCTCCCCCACACCTTAGCAAATAATCCAAATATTTATTCCGAACAAAGTTAGCACTTCTCCAAGAAATGAATTCTGGAAAACAGATTTTTCCCATATTATTTATCTACCTCCCATTTCTAAACTTGACAGCTGCTTTGGATCACATTTGTACATCCTTTCTTTTTAGAGCATGTATTCCAGTTACCTGCATCCTCATCCACCCTTCACCCATCCATCAGTAAATGCTCCTCTACTCTCTTCCCTCTGATGTTGATAGTACTTTGGTTCTCACTCCTATTCTTCAGTTTTCTCTGTGTTGTCCATTGAGTCCTACCTATCTATTTTAATGAATCAGGTTCTGTGCTCTGTTTTGAACTCTGAGAGACAGGTCCTCTTTCTCATCCTTTTCCATGGGCTCCAGCATACATCACAGTGCTTGGCACAGAGTCTCAACACATAAGTGACTGCTGAATCTGTGAGCAAGGGAGATAACCAATACTTTCAAATAAGTTTTCCTCAGGAATGCAGATGCATTCTTCGGATGGAATCGACCTATATTGTTCTTCAGTCAGCTGAATAAATGCTATCAAATTATAATTCATGAAATCATGCTTAGGCAGCTGAGGTAATATCTTCAAATTATTTTTCAGAGAAACTGAACAGATAAGTAACAAGATTCTTAGATTTACCGATTAACATATGATGTCTGAAGTAATACTGTGATTTTAAGGCTTAATTTTTGAAAAACCCTGAATTTCTGTGCTGATGACTGTGGAGGAATATAAAGCTCTAGATAACAGATGTACCGGATGGCAAAGCTGATGTTATAGCAACCGCAAGTTTGGAAACATCACTTGTACTTTGCCCAAACACAAATTCACTTCCCACATGCATGAAATAAACTTCCATGGAATAGACTTCCCAAGGGATGATGGTTAGGGCCAGCATTCCACTTCAAAATGCATTTTGAGTACTCAAGTACTCAAAAAATTCCAGGTTAAACCCAAGAGTTTGATTCCAAATACTATGGAAAATAAACTATTTTGGCCTGAGTCCTTTTTTGGAACAGGTTTTCTGAAATAGATGGATCTCAATATGATTACATCGGATTTAAAATAATGGTCCAGGAGCATCTAGATTAGTTGCCCAAAAGTCTTTTTTTGGTTAAAACAAATACAAAAAAATAAAAATAAATAAAAATGGAGTTTTGATCCTGAGAAACTTATAAAATGTATTTTATATTTATAATAACATTAAAAGGAAAAAATAAGTATGCAACTCTAATCAAACAAATTTTTATCAGGGCAAATGAATATATGAAATTTTGGACATGATGGTTTGACGTGATTTTTGTTTGTTTTGTTTAGAGAGGGGGAGCAGGGAGGGGCAGAGGAAGAAGGAAAGAGAATCTTAAGCAGGCTTCAGCCCCATTGCAGAGCCCGATGCAGGGCTTGATCTCATAACTCTGAGATCATGTCCTGAGCCAAAATCAAGAGTTGGATGCTTAACCAACTGAGCCACACAGGTGCCACTGACATTACATTTTATGTCAAACATTTTTTTAAAAACATAATTGTGTTTACCAATATAAAATGTCCAGATTTCATGGGGTAAATATGGAAGCATTCTTGTCAAGGTAATAATAGTCTAGCATCATTTACTGAGCATTTGCTATGTGTCTTGCACTGCTTGAAGTGACTAGGTTAAAATACTGATGCAGACGTAGGTGTGTGTACATAAAAAATTTTATGAAATAAAATTTAATTTGACTCAAAAGTCCTGCATAATAATGAGTGAATATTAGAAAATATGGACCTTAAATAGCTTTCTATTCAACAAATTCACGTTAACTTAAGCCTTAGATTATGGATTTGGTTTTGTGATGAATGGCTCTCAAGTTTTCCTTTCAGAGAGTACAAAGTTATTTTTGTTCCATCAACATACTCAGTTCAAGGTTTTTTTTTTATCAGTCAATCAACTATTAATTTTTCCTGTGTTATTTCACAAACATTTTTTTAGTTTTCCCTGAGAATTGAATAAGTTGACAGATTGTTTAGAAAAACCAATTAAAAACATCCTCTAAGAATATGTATATGGTAAATCCCATATTCCATTTAGTACAAATTCATTTACTGGGAATTCTTAATTCTAAACATAAAAATAAGATTTACATATTATTTTAATGATTTATAACAAAATCTGCTTATTAGCAAATTTGCAGAAACTTAATGCAAGCTTATGGAACTTAAAGGCAAAACAACATCGAACACACTTAAAAACAAGTAACTATGTATTTTCCCCCCTAAGGATGAATTTTGTTTCTTAAAGAGGAAGAACTTTTTGAAGTCTGTGCTTTTTTTTTTTTTTTTGAAGGGTGTTGCTAAACCTTTTAAAATATTGTCAGGTAACATATGGGATGGCAAACCCTGTAGGACTATTTGCACATTCTGTGATTTCATATTAACTCCTTGCTTTTTGGTTAAGCAGTTAATTTTCCACCATGGTTTGACATCTAGAATCCACTGCAGATTTTCATATCATATTTCATACGACACTATGGCAATGTTTATATTTATTATTTTCTCCTTTATTAAAGTTTTATTCTTTATCATTAATTTTTCCCTGGATTTTCTTAATTTTACAAATCATTTTTTGGGAAAGTACTAGGATAAAGAATACTGTGTGATGCTCTAATGGAGAAGCAAACAATTTAAGGTGAAGATCCTTAATTCTATGTGGTAAGAGTCTAATTGACAAAAGACATTCATGCATAGTGACCAAATAGATATTAAAGAATAATAATAATAATAACAAATACATAGGGGCACCTGGGTGGCTTAGTAGGTTAATTGTCTGCTTTTGGCTCAGGTCATGATCCCTGGGTCCTGAGATCAAGCCCTGGGTCCTCAGGCTCCCTTCTCAGCAGGGAGCCTGCTTCTTCCTCTCCTTTTGCCACTCCCTCTGCTTGTGCTCTCTCGCTATCTCTGTCAAACAAATAAATAAAATCTTTAAAAAATAATAAAAAAAAGAAAAAATAACAAGTAATATTTCTACTTTTTGATGAGTTATTCCACTCCAATAAAATTTCCACTTTTTGATGGGTTATTTATTTTTAATTGTGGCAGTAACTTTCAAATATATTATAATTTTTAACCCTCACAACAATCCTGTGAGGTTATCACGAATCTGGTTTTGTTTTGTTATGAGGCTAAGGGCAGAATCCAAATAGGCATAGATTTTCCAACCCCAAATACGATGTCCTCTCCATTAAGGTTGTCAACTAGAAAAGGTAAAAGACCAGCTAATTGAGAGATAGAATTTAGAAATTCTCTTATTCTGTGATGGGAAGGTGTAGATTGCCTGTACCATCCCTGACTGTGTTTCTCTTTTGCAAATTTTTAATGTTTAATTGCACCTGAAGTCAGAAAAGGCCATTATTACACTGTGTATATTAGGTAAGAACCCTAGCCCCCAAAAGGTTGAGATAAATAGCATTAGGAAGGAATTTCCTAATTCCAAACAAACAAAAAACAAAACAAACAAACAAAAATAACAACTTATTGATCCTAGGTAGAAATCGTATTCCAAAAATCTTTGTGTAGCTCAGTTGTCCACAGCCCTTACCATCTTAGCTCGTCTGGCTGACAGTGTCCTTTTTCCTGTGTTAGAATCTGAACAGCACATGTGTGCAAGGATAATTTTATTCCTTGTGATGAATAAAAAATGTTTGGAAAGTCAACCCTTGCTTTAAATAAACCTAAATGTATTTTATTTCTCTTTACTCAAATGCAGAATATATTTAGTATGAAACATACTAACTTCTCAAAGTCAAAACTAGGAGCTTGAGGGTTTCTGAGGTAGACATTCTGTATTTTTGAAATCAATTTGAGTTCTATATTGATTAGGAAATAAAATTGACTATGAAACAGATGCAAAATAATGTAAATTCGATGGAATATTATTTATCTTTCATGTAACAGTCTAGGTTTAAGCAATCCAATAGAGTTAATATTTTAGTTCAGGAACCTGGGCTGCTTTATTGTGTTGAAGTGCCTTTCATATGGTATGACTTAACAATATAAGACTTGTGATGTAAGGTAACTCATCTATGCCAAGTTGCATTGGCCAGAAATTCTATGTATAATCACACCTGAGTGCAAGGATCTAGAAAATGCAGACTCTACTCCAGTGTGGCTATCTCCCAATGGAAAGAAAAAAAGAGGATCAGTGTTTCTATGAGTATCATAGAACTACACCTCTTAGTCTGCCATACGCTCCATTACCTGAGCTCTCAATTTTCCTCTGAAAAAAATTGTATTGCAAACTTTATGATTACTTTGCTTCAGTGGTACTATGTCAACACTATATGGATTTCCACTTTTTGATGGGTTATTCATTTTTAACTTACTTCTATTCAGTGAAGGTGGGGTCTGTACATTAATTCTTTGAATTTCGTTGAGAATGCCTTATGACCTAATGTAAGAATAATTTTCACAAATTATCATTTATATAAGAGAAGAACATACATTTTTTTTAATTATGTGGTACAGAAATGCACATTAGGTCATGATTGTTAATAGTGCAGTTTAATGGGCACACATTAAAATCTCTGTCATTTTTTTCCTGTTTGATTACAAAATTAATGAGTGATATAATGTTAAATCTGTTAAGATCAAGGATGGCTCAATATCTCCCTGTAATTTCATCAATTTTTTTGTTGTACATTTTTCTAGGCTGTTTGTTAGGTGCACACACACAAAATTTCTGTACATTTCGGTCCAGTTTTACATGCTTCCCTGTGCCAAATATATTTAAATTAAAGACTATTTGTCTCCTTCTGGTTACTTGCTTGAATTATCATTTCCAATTCTTCTTTTTCTTTTTTTTTTCCCCCAACAAATTTCATGAGGATGGGGCTGCGTTTAGGGATCCTCAGTGTATTTGCTTGTTTGTTCCCTTTCTCCCCATCAGCACGGGGGCCTGGCAGAGGCTGACCAGCTTTCTTGATTTCTCCTTTGTTGGGCAGAAAACCATCCCCCACCCACCTTTTCAAAGCTGAGTGGCCCTCTTTGTGTTTCCGTCTCAGTTGAAGCTGCCTCTTGCTGATGCTAAAGGTTTCCTCCCTCTCCTCTTTTGGCCAAGCATCCAAGGCCCTTGGTCGTGAGCGCAGGGGAATGGCTAGAGTGGCAGTCGAAATGGCAGATTGCACGTCAGTTTCCAGGGCTGCCTGCTTCACTTTGTGTTGTGAGGATTTCCTAGAATGTTTTGCGAATTCATTTTATAAATATATTTATCCAGAATTCCTAGGTGTCTTTAAATTTTCATTTCTAAGGGATCTGCTCCTTTTTAATGTCATACACAGGAATGTCTTTGGATTATTTCATGCTTTTGCTACTCTCTGATAACAGCAAACGACATTTAGAATAATTACTCTTACATTTATGATACATATTTTTGTTTTGTTACCCCAAATATCTCTAGTCAGTATCCTTTACTGAATTCAGAAATAAACCTAGCATAGGTTTTGATAGAGGATGGCATCATCAAATGTAATCTAAGTAACTCCAGCCACATATCCCTGTCCTCCACCACATACTGGGCCATATTCTCTCTGTGCTCCAACCACACTGGCCTGAAAATGATCACACTTCCTTCTACCACAGTGACTTTGCACATCCTCTACAGCTGCACCCTTAGCCTAGAAACAATTTTCCTTCCCTTTCACGCATTTCTCCAACCTCATTGTGGCCAATACTTTCTCAGAAGAAACAACTCTGACCCCCCTTATATTATCAAATCACAACTATAATTTCTCAGCACGACTGAAGGGATCTGAGAACAGCAGTTAATTCATATTTATGTGTGTGTGTGTATGCCAGTGTGCATTTGTGTGCTTTGAATGAATGTTGTGAAGGCATGGGCCTTGTGTAACATCAGAGTTAACTGTGTATCTCCCTTATGCACCACGGTGCCGGGTGTGCAGTGAATTGTACGTATGTATTAGTTTCATAAATGAAATACTGTGTGAATCTACCTGAATGACAAAGTGAGAGAATAGGCCTTGATAATATTTTCATTTTGATTGCATAGCATATTCTGTTTTTGCTCTCTCAGATGTGTTTGTTTACAAGAGACTAGTTGTGAAACACATCTAACATTGCTACCTCAGCATAATTTTACACCAGTCACTCTACTGAGAGTGGATTGGCTTTATTGTATCAGTTTTATAGCACTGCCTAATAATTGAAAAAGGACTAGATGATTTCCACAATGACTACAGTTTCCCTGAATGAGCATAAGGTTATTTTTTGGGGGACTATTTGTTTTAGCGTCTGCCATACTTTTACAATCTAAAGATAACCCCCAAAATAAACTTATAACTAATTTTAACCTAGAAGAAACTAAACTCTAACATGAAATAGGAGACAACAGAGGATGTAAAATTAAAGTAAATGTTCTGGGTTTTCATTTTAGAAAGGACGGGTGCATTATACTTCAGATTTGAGCCCAGAGTAAATAAATAAATACTTTATATGTCATAATGGAGAAACCAATTCCTTTCAATGAAATTTTCAAGAAAGTTTAATTTCCTCACAAAACAGTAATTTTTTTTGGAACTGTCGCTTATTGTGATGGTGTTTTTTATTGATGATGTTTGTTTGATTGTTTCTATTATCAAGAATGACACTGATGGTTCAAGACTTAAATGCACCATTTCTTCAATGAACTTAATATCTAGACTATAGATGGAAGATGGTACACAAAAATGACTAAAAAGTGACTTTGGAGGACATGGTAAATGTGGAAATAAGGGCGTAATCATAGTTAAAAGTTAACTCTCATTTCAGCAGAGATGTTTCCTATTAGTATTGCACAGTGAAATTTCAGAAAAAAAATGAAAGAATTTAATTTGCACAAATAATTACATTAGCACAGTTAAGGAATATTAACAATTAGTCTGTATGTTCAACATGAATATGATCTTGCAGAGTTTTAATTGAAGGGATTTATGCATATTTAGCAGGATTAATGTTGTGTCTTTGTCAATAACTCTGTTCTGTAATATGGGTGGGTGTGATTAGGTTGTAATAAGGCCATTTCACAATGGGCGCATCCAAAATGAGGGTCCAGATGTATGGTAGGTGCAAATGGGATACTACTGAAGAAAAATGTTATGGTTGTAGAAAAGACTGTCTACACTTGGATATTTGGGTCTAGGAGAGAGTCTTAAAATGAACCTATCTCGTTCTTGCTTAAATTCATTTTGTTTTCCAGACACTAATGGGATATTAAAATGGGATTTTTTTTTTTCCCTTTTCAGAATAGTGGTGAAAAACACTATTCACCAAGGATATGATGAGACCACATATTGTAAAGAAATTAAAACCTTGGTTTCTCTGGCTTTGATGCCTGTGAACAGCAATTAAAATGCCAATAACTTTTGGCTCAATAATTCAAATGGTGGAACTCTAATGTAATGAAAATTTATATACAGAGATGCTCATTATAGCAATGTTTATAGTGGCAATATATTCAAAACAAGTATTTTTCCACGGATGAAAGACTAACTAAATAAACTATGATGCATTAAAATAGTTGAACCTTATATATTCTCTATTTGAGATATATAACATTCGTATACATGAGAGAATTTACATTAAGTGAAAAGCTGAAATATTAAATGGGATTTGGAAGACAAAACTGAAGAAAATAAATCATAGAAAAAATGAATAAGGTATAAAAAATTTGTATTGTTGGGCGCTTAGGTTGAACAGTCGGTTAATCATCTGACTCTTTTTTTTTTTTTTTTTGGATGTAGTGTTCCATGATTCATTGTTTGTGTATAACACCCAATGTTCCATTCAGTACATGCCCTCTTTAATACCCATCACCAGGGTAACCCATCCCCCCAACCCCTCCCCTCTAGAACCATCAGTTTGTTTCTCAGAGTCCATAGTCTCTCATGGTTCGTCTCCTCCTCCAATATCCCCCCCCCCTTCATTTCTCCCTTCCTACTGTCTTCTTTTTTTTTAATGGATAATGTATTATTTGTTTCAGAGGTACAGATCTGTGATTCAACAGTCTTACACAATTCACAGCTCTCACCACAGCACATACCCTCCCCAGTGTCTATCACCCAGCCACCCCATCCCTCCCACCCCCTACTGCTCCAATAACCCTCAGTTTGTTTCCTGAGATTAAGAATTTCTCATATCAGTGAGATCATATGATACATGTCTCTCTCTGATTGACATATTTCGCTCAGCATAATACCCTCCAGTTCTATCCACGTTGTTGTAAATGGCAAGTTTCATTCCTTTTGATGGCTGCATAATATTCCATAGTATATGTATATATATATATACACACATACCACATCTTCTTTATCCATTCATCTGTCGATGGACATCTTGGCTCTTTCCACAGTTTGGCTCTTGTGGACATTGCTGCTATAAACATCGGGGTGCACATACCCCTTCGGATCCCTACATTTGTATCTTTGGGGTAAATACCCAGTAGAAGCATCTGACTCTTGATTTCTGCTCAGGTCATGATATCAGTGTTGTGAGATCAAGCCCAACGTAGGGCTCCATGCTCTGTGCAAAGTCTGCTTGGGAATTTTTCTCCCCATCCCTCTGCTCCTCATGCTCATGCTTTCTCTCTCTCTCTCTCTCAAATAAATAAATCAACCTTTACAAAAAGTAATATTGTTTACAATAGTACCATTGGTTCTATATGATTTGCTTCCATTCGTTGAACATTTTAGTTTGTGATTATGTTCTGTAATGACTCTGTTACTCTTATGGGATATAAATGATAAAATATTAAAATCAGAGTATATGTTTTAAATACTAAAATTGAAAAATATAAACATACATGTTCTTTTAATCGAAGATAGCTAAGGGAATAATTATAAGTTAAATCTGTTTCATTATTAATAGAAAAATTTAAGAACAACCTATGTATACATACTTTAAAAGACATAAAATGTGTAGAAGTTAAACGGGATGGACATCTGTATCTGCCAGCAAAAACCTACTAATTTAGTTAATGCTTTAGAAGTCAGCAGCATGAGCCAACTACACTCTATCTCAAAAGAAGTTTCTTTTGTCCAAAGCACATTTAAGGCTTTGAGATACCAATTTTGCAGCAGACATTCCCCAGCTATCTGAAATCTCTCCAAAATTAAATGACATAAATAACACATGTCATACCAGGTTTTATGACAATTATTCAAGGAAAAATGCAAGTAAACCATAATGTATAGAAGTACATTTCCATTCACCTCATTATAGCATTTTGATAAAGTATACCATTAGGATAGGACAAAAATAATGCTGAAGAAATTTTCATCATTTTTAGTCTTATTAACAAACACATAAAAGTAATGATTAAATACCAAACAATATGGTAATGTTTACTTTTTCCGTTTTATTATATCTCTTTATCCCTCTGTGCATATTAAAAAGAAAAAAAAAGTAATTATCATCTCCCTTGGTGGCATACATAGCTTTATTTTTTCAGCTGTGCCATTTATTGAATTTAAGGAGTGCTCTCTATTTTTTCCTTCCCCAAATACTTTAATATTGGAAGTGTTTTAGTAATTCCCATTTTGAGATGCACAAATTGAGAAATATATATGTGTGTTAGGGTGTGTGTCAGTATTTTTTTAATGTAACCCTTTTTTCCTCCAAAAAGATTTCTTTGACTCTGTATTGTGAAATGGAAGCTAGAGAGTTTATATTGCTATCAATTTCTTATAGAATCTGAAGCTGAGAGCTAGGTGACATGATTTTGGATTTGTTATAGAAAAGCAGTATGTTTTACTGACCTTGTTAATATCCTTGCTGCTCAACCATTCATTAACTTTGTAGCCCTGAGCAAGTATTTTTAAACTTTCTGCATTTAAATTCCTTCTGTATTTTGGGGAAATACAAATTACTACCTGAGAGAACTGATGTAAAAGATATACATACACACACACAATATACATAATATAGATTATATATATATATATATATTATATGTATAATATATATATAATACACATAAAGTTAGGCAGATCCATGTGGTATACAAAGATTAATAATTTATTCAATTAGATTTTTTATAAATTCATTTAATTAGATTAATAATTAATTCAATTAGATTTTTTTTTTTGTAAAACCAAGGAGACAACCTACAACCTATCTTTCTTTCTTTTTATTTTTTTTAAGATTTTATTTATTTATTTGACAGAGAGAGACACAGCGAGAGAGGGAACACAAGCAGGGGGAGTGGTAGAGGGAGAAGCAGGCTTCCTGCAGAGCAGGGAGCCCGATGTGGGGCTCAATCCCAGGACCCTGGAATCATGACCTGAGCCGAAGGCAGACGTTTAATGACTGAGCTACCCAGGCACCCCCCTATCTTTATTTCTAACATTATATTATTTATACATGGTATAAAGAAAATGAAGTTTTGTGAACCCAAAGTGCAGTATCTAAGACAAAAAAACCTATAATGAATGGATCAGAAAATTCAGCTCTCCAAAAGGGGAATGCCATAGTATACATCACTCATCTGATAATGCAAATTCATCATCCACCTTAAAATACTTGGATTCATAATACTCTGAAGAACATAAAAGATGTTGACAACCTTATCATTACTGATAAAATATTATTTGTAACTTGTTCCAGGATACTAAATATATTACAGTCTCTCTCTATCAGTTTATGTAATTCTGAATTACCTATTGTTAAAAATTATAAATATTCTAACCTTTTTTTGTAAATTGCCATATGTACTAATATTAGCGGTACAAAATCCAGCCTTAAAGTAAGGTTTACTCCTTCCGAGTTTCTTGCGTGTGAATTTCTTGCTGGAGCTTTGGAACTTTAGTTATATAACCCTAATAATTTATATAATTTCCCTAGGGGGTATTTCAAAATAGTTCTGCCTTAGCTGAAAACACTTTTGACTGCAAACAACAGAAAGTAACTTAAACTGGATTAAGCAAATGGATTTTATTACAAGTACATAGGGCCATTTCACAGTCTCCAAAAGCAGTAGCGCTCTGTAGCCAGATACTACTCTCCCCATTTCTTTGTGTATCATTGTTAGCATTCTCTCTTAGCAGCTTCTTTCTGCTACTTCTACTACCCTTCCATATACTTGGGGGAAGACGACCACAGAGTTTCCAAGTTTAGAAATCCTCAGTTGCAACACTATCGGAATCTAATGATGAAAAATGTGGGGCACCTGGGTGGCGTAATTGGTCGAGTCTTTGTCTCTTGTTTTTGTTTTTCTTAAGATTTTATTTATTTATTTGAGAGAGAGAGAGCACAAGCAGGGAGAGTGGAAGATGGAGAGGGAGAAGCAGGCTCCCACTGAGCAGGGAACCTGATGCAGGGCTCGACCTCAGGACCTCGGGATCACGACCCCAGCCGAAGGCAGATGACCAACCAACTGAGCCACCCAGGTGCCCCTGACTCTTGTTTGCAGCTCAGGTTGTGATCTCAGGTTTATGAGATCCAGCCCCATGTTGGGCTCCACACTCATCATGGAGTCTGCTTCAGATTCTCTCTCCCTCTGCTGTTCCTGCTTGTACCCTCTCTCTAAATTAAATAAATAAATCTTAAAAAGAGAGAGAGAGAGAGAGAGAGAGAAATGAAAATACTGTCAAATTTCTAGTGGAGAAATTTTAAATACCAGAAATTAAAACCCACATCAGGGATGTGGACAGCACATGGCATAAAGAAAACAATGTTGAGAATCTACTATATGCTTCTTTTAGGTGTGAGGCCAGTTCTCAAGGAAAGGAGGTATGTCATGCTGAACAGCCACCCCAGCATACTTCTGCCGTATTAGCCTTAACTATTTGTCCATGAGTCTTAATAAAAACAGCATATATACATTATTGCATTGATTTTCTTTTTATTTTCTTAGTGAAGAACGACTGCAAAAACAAGGGGGGCATTTAGGATAGAAAATAGGTTCCAACTTTTCCTATGAAAATTATGCTTTCTTAAAGTATCATTGTCTTTTCTGATTCTCAGCCCTAACATTTCTCTCCACACACACACACACACACACACACACACACACACACACACACACACATTCTTTTATTTTGACTCACTGATTAGAGCAAGAATACCAAATTAACCCCATAGAGGGGGAAAATGTATAAAGATGAGGCTCAAAGAATTCTGAGGATACTTAATTTTTTGCCACATTTTTCTTAGCTTTGACTGGCATTTTGGGGATAGCACTTCTTACAAGGGCTTGATTTAACTTTTCACTTAGACACTCACTTTGTCTATAATTAATTTTGAGTACCTACTCTTTCAGGAGAAAAAGGTGCTAAGTATTGTAAAATAACATTTTAAAATAGTTTTAACAAGGAGTCAAAAACTTTGGTGAAGGACCGTTATCCTGGGATAATGTCATACAGATGCTGTAGGATGTTAGTACGAATCAAATTCAGAGAAAAGAGAAATTGTGCAAGGCTCTACTGCTCAGAAGGGGAGGGATGATATATCCAGCTGGGAGTTTAGATGGATAAGGATAATGTGGTACCCACGTTGGGGAAAAGATTATCTAAAGACACACAAAAACACAGTATGCATTAGTGTGAAGCAGAAAGATCCCTTTGACTGTAACACAGGTGTTTATACACAAACTGAGGAAAGAAAAGCTGGAAATGTTAGTAAGGATTACAGTGTGCATAGATATGTGGTTTTAAATGGCAAAGATGTGGGCAGTTATCCTGTAAGAAATGGAAAGCTAATAAAAATTTGTGAGCAAAGGAGTGAAATAATAGATAGGAGAGACAGCAAAATTCATCTTTGTTCTTTGTCAAGTGGGGTTGAATCAGGGAAGGGGGAATAAGAAGAAAAAAGATTGTTGCAGAAGAAAAATTCATACATTTATCAACATTATTTATTCTTACTGCAACAGGAGGTAATAAGGTTTTAGGGGAAAGGTGATGAAGTTTGGAGCACGACTGGATAATATTATGTCCAATAATATTATTGGAGTCCCTTAACCCAGCCCAGATGAGGTTCAAACTGCCTCAAAGATTTCTACAAGGAATATATACAACAAAAAAATTAGAAAAAGAAAGTAAAGGCTGCTTTTTATTGTTATCAAGCTTGCGTCCTGATCTGCAGGATAAAGAGCTTTGATAAGCTCGATTTGGAAAAAGGACCAAGCCAGAGGGAAAAGAAAAAAAAATTGTCTTATACCATAGCCCGTCCTCATATACTGGAAGGTATCACATGCTCACCAGCTACATGAGAAGTCCAAACAGATCTATGAGACAAAGAGAGACTGATTGATCGTGAGAGAGGGAGAATTCTTAGGACATTGCACCAGTTAGTCCTTCTGGGTTTAAAAAAAAGAAGAAACACCAGAGAAGGAGGTGGTGAGTAGTAGTAGAACTTGACCAACTTGACCAGGCAGGAATTGCAGTCTGGGTGGTGGGAGATTGTCAGAATTTGCCTTGTTGTTCCTATCAATATAATAGTAGAGGAGACAGAAGTTCCTGAACACCTCTCTTACCATTGTCAGTGGGTGCAGGCCTTAGGCTGGATAAAATATATGACTAATAAAATAATATAAACATACCTTGAGCAGTCGATGTGTGCTTGCGCAGTCTAATGGTAACTCATTCAATTGTTATTAGTATCATTAATTATGTGGGAAAATTGAGGAACATAACAGTTAAATAACTATCTACAGATCGCAGAGTTAGTAGAAGAGGTGGGATTCAAGGATAGGCCTTCTAGCCCCAGAACATGTACTTAACCATGGTATTTTCAGGGCGCCTGGGTGGCTCAGTCGTTAAGCGTCTGCCTTTGGCTCAGGTCATGATCCCAGGGTCCTGGGATCGAGCCCCGCATCGGGCTGCCCCCTCAGTGGGAGCCTGCTTCTCCCTCTCCCACTCCCCCTGCTTGTGTTCCCTCTCTTGCTGTGTCTCTCTCTGTCAAATAAATAAATAAAATCTTTAAAAAAAAATATTTAACCATGGTATTTTATTATATTACCAAGGAAGAACTGGGGGGGGGAAACCCTCCTAAAACTCTAAACCACCTAAGAAATGCTGAGCAAAAGGCAAGCCTCCATCGTCAAATCACTACCAAAGAAATTAATTGTTCTTGCATGCCTACATTCATGATGCTTATTTTGTGCCAGACAATAATCTTTAAACTGAAGATGCTAAAATGATTTAGACAAGGCAATTCCTTGTTTTCCAAGAGTTTGTATTCTAGAAGGAAGAAGTCCAAAAATAAATTATTTCAAAGAGTGTCAAGTACTATGAATAAAACAAGGATTTTATTCATTTACCCGAAAAGTATTTATTGATTACCTGCTATGTTCTTGACACCCTGAGACAGTGGTAATACAACAGTAAACAAAGAACAACAAAATCTAGCCCTCAAGGAACTTGAAGTCCTGCGTGAGAAAGTTCACAGTGAATAAGCGATAAACATTGTATCAGACCTCAGTAATAAAATGGCAAAAAATAAAATAGGGAGATTTTAGGAAAGATGGGAACGCAGTGAGGGAGTGGATATTTTATTTTTTTAAAGATTTTATTTATTTATTCATAAGAGACATAGAGAGGCAGAGGGAGAAGCAGGCTCCCCACTGAGCAGGGAGCCCGATGTGGGACTCAGTCCCAGGGCCCCGGGGTTCATGACCTGAGCCGAAGGCAGATGCCCAACCATCTGAGCCACCCAGGTGCCCGGGAGTTGATATTTTAAACAGCATTTCCCATCAAGCCTCCACTAAAAACCTAACATTTGCCTGATAACCTTTAACATTTGAAATATTTTACAAGTTTGTATGAGTGATGTTATAGAGAGTACTAGAAACAGATCCTGTTTTAGGTTGGGTAGTGAGGGAAAACCTCTTCAGAAGATAATGTTTAAACTGAAATTGAAATGAAAAATCCTGGTAAGATCTGTGAGTAAAGGGTTTTTCCTAGATTGATAGAGAACTAGCAAAAATAGGCAAGGCTTTGGGACATGAAGGATATTAAGAATCTAGAGCAAATCCAGAGTGGCTGGATTGTACTTAGGGAGGATGAATGTAGTTTTAGTTGAAGTCAGAGAGAGAGGCAAAGTTAGCTTATGTAGGATTTTCCATGATACTGTAAAAACTTCAATTTTATTTTTAGGACAATGAGAAGTCATTGAAAATTTTAAGCTGGGAAGTGACCATGTGTTCTGGTTTTGTTTTTAAAAACCACATTGCTCTAGAATGGGGATAAGATGATGGTGCTTAAGACTAAGACTGTAGTATTTAAGATTGTGGATTTGGAGAGCATTAGGATAGCTCAAGTTATATTTGGAGATACTGCTATTTATGGATTATAAATCAAGGAGGTTGTCACTAAAAGGAACATTTGGGGAGAACATGGAAAATAACATTTGATATATTGTTTATGGGGCACTTGGGTGGCTCATTCGGTTAAGCCTCTGACTCCTGGTTTCAGCTCAGGTCATGATCTCAGGGTCCCCACATCAGGCTCCATGCTCAGCACAGAGTCTGCTCGAGATTCTCTCTCCTTCTCCCTCTGCTCCCCCCCACTGCTCATGCTGCTCTCTCTCTCTCAAATAAATAAATAAATAAATAAATAAATAAATAAATAAATAAATAAAATCTTAAAAAAAATATATTGTATTTGATCACTTTGAGATGACTATCAGACATAGAAATGGATGTGTCAGCTGGGAAGTTGGCTATGGGAGTCAGGAGCCTCTAGAGAGGCTTGGCTGGTGAAATAAATCTGGAAGTTTGGGGCATATGGAGAGAATTAAATCCATGGGATCTAATCAGATCAACTATAGAAAGGGTGGGTGTAGAAAAGGTTAATAGGTTAATGACCAAACTCTAAAGAAAAACTCACGAAAGGGAAGAAAGGAAGAGTATTCAAAGTGAAAGGAAGAATCTGAGCTGCATTTCTCCTCCTTATGTAGAAACAAGCAAGAAAATGTGAGGAGAGATGTCCTGAGACTATTTTACAACTTCCTACTCCTTAAAAAGTCTTTTCAGCTGCAATATCAATGCTCACAGTGATGGGTCGGCTTATGTCTCATGTGTCTGGGTATTCAAATGTGGCATTACTAGACTGAATATGTGAATGATGCCGTCAACAGTCTAGGTTATTTTTATCTGTTTGTTACTACCAATATTGGTTCTATCCTTAGTGTAGTAAACAGAAGATGGCTTATAAAACAATAGCTGTTGGATATCATTCTATCTATGATATCCGGATTCAGGAGTACTCAGCGAGAAGCAGCCCTTCTCTTGTGGTTTCCACTTAGGAGAGAAGAAACTTTGCCAGAAGTTACTCAGCCTATTTCACTGTGCAATTCATAAGCCATAGTTAATAACATAGACATGTTTGAAGTAATCCCTGGCAATAGGTAAGGTAATCTATTGAGAGCAAAGCCAAGTCCTATTGGAGTTGGGACTGCAGGCAGCCACCTTGAACACATCCCTCTGCAGTGTTGGGGAGGGTTCCTAAGCAACACCAGAGTTCTGACAGGAAATCCGAATGCGAACGCATGAAGGGGTGCTCAGTAGGTAACCGGTAGCATTCAATGCAGGTCATCTGTCCACTGATGTTTGAAGGACACGGAAAAAAAAACAAAAAAAAACAAAAAACAACGTGCTGATGAAAGAAGAGCCCGGAGGATATTTTTTAGAGAGTTTTAATTTGTCAGCATGTCATTAGTGCTCCCAGACCAAAAAGCACACACCAACAGGTGTGGTCTTCTAGTTCATCTAGCTGCATGAGATGAGCATAATACAAGAACAGTAGACATTAATATGATTCACTCTACTCTCCCTTCTTTGATGTTTGTTGACGCTCATTGGGCCATCTTCTGATTGTGATGTGACTTTTTGTTTGAATATATCTATGGAAAGAGAACATTCTTTCCAAAACAGCAGTGTTTGTATCCCTTATAATACCTTCTGCCTTACACCTATATTTACATTTTGAGTTTGATTACGTGTATTAATGCTCATACATTGATCATATTTGTGTATTTTGGCAAAAGGTCCCCGGCACCCTTCACAGGACCAGATCACAGGCACTGAACCATGTGCTCCATCCATAGGGCCCTATTTAGTATCCCACAAGTCTTCCCCAGGCACCACTCTCCTCCTGTTTGAGGTTTTTTGTTTTGTTTTGTTTTGTTTTTGCTTTTTTTTTTTAATTAATGCTACAATTCACATGTACTTTAGAGATTTTGTATGGCAAAGCCTTTTCGATATTTTAATACATCAGTACATCTTAGATAGGACCCATGGGGAACCCTTTCACACTAAGTTCTACTTTCTAGTGAATTGTATTAACACAGATTTATTGGTATAATTTCTAAATATTTTTTCTAAACTGAACCCTCTGTGACAAAGATAACCACAACTCTAAGCATATATCTGCATTTATTAAATCACTAATGAGTTTTAGGATCTAGAAGATAAATACAAGGGGGCGATTTTAGAACACTTTGTGTTAAAGAAAAAAAACGAAACAAAACACCAGATATATAAGTAGGTCTGAATTGTCTCCTTTTATTGCTCTTTTAGCTTTTGATGCACATGGGAAGAAATATGTAAGTGCTCACAGCCTTTTATTTCTTTCTTGTTCACATCAGTGCTGTAGAGGCAACACACTGAATTGTTTTTCAGATCAGTCCGCAGCATACACAGCTTACTTTCTGTCTTAATAAAAAATGCATATCAAACACCAAGAAATACAGGCGTCACAGCTACTGCCTGGCAGTCTTAGGTCATTATTTCTTTTTTCTCATACTGTTTATATCCGTACTTTTTATATAGAAATAGATAAAACCCCTCTTCTTCTCCCACCATAAAGCGTGTATACAAGATTGTTTTTAAAATTGTCTAATCCTCTCTCTATCTCTTTCACACACACACACACACACACACACACACACACACAGTATACATCTATACATCTAGGGATTGCATGCAACTAGATGCAATGCTTTCCAGTAACATACTTTGTAGGTGAGCATGGCGATGATTAAAACTTGTGTGATAGACATGCTTAGGCAGATTCATCCTTTTAGTCATCCACGAAAAAGGCATGCTTGTGATTTTTCATATGAATATCACAAAGTTATTTTCAGGCTCTAGGGAGTTACCACGGATGAAAGAGTCTAGAATTATGTAAGTCAGTAAAGCTCTGTTTTCCTGGTAAAATGCCTTCCTTTATGTGCCCATTGAAAACTTGTGACCTATGTGATAGTTTCCAAAATTGAAAGTGAGTTTGATTGTGTTAGTCTGCTCCATTGCCATAACAAAAGCCACAGACTATATGGCCTAAATAACAGAAATTCATTTTCTTATGGTTCTGGAGGCTGGAAGTTCAAGATCAAGTTGCCATCTGGATTAATTTCTGCTGAGGTCTCTCTTCCTGGCTTGTAAATGGTTGCTTCTCTCTTTATCCTCACCTGACCTCTTCCTCCTTGTATAGGGACGGACATCAGTCCTATTGGATTAGAGCCTCACCCTTATGACCTAATTATCTCCCTAAAGACCTCATCTCCAATTACATTCACATCGGGGATTAGTGCTTCAATGGGTGAATTTGGGCAGAGGGGGCATAAGTCAGTCTTCAATACCAGTGTTTTGCCAAAACAATTGGGCTTAAAAGTGAGTAGTTGAATAGGTGACAATAGGTGTGCTTCTCAGGATATGTTTCCTCTTATATAAAGCAGGGTCTCGCTCTGAACTTAAAATGTAATATCTCTGCATCAAAGCCCTTTGCACTGTCACCTGAAATCAACTCTTCTCTATAATTTAATATAATTTGCTTTAACTGTTCCATCTGAAAAAACATAGTAAGACTACAGTAGCCTGACATGTCATCAAATGACAGTTTTTATAATTGTAGCCTAAAAATATCCCCTATCTGAGCTGCCACGTGGATCTAACTCTGGGCCCAGAATCAGTAGTCCAGGTCTAATGGAATGTGACTTTTAAGTCACTTCAATTTGTTTTATAAGATGGGAATTATTTTTAAGGTTTTCTTTGAAAGTTAAATAGTTGATTGGTGTGCCAGGGATCTGATGTAGACTTCCTGCTAGTTTCTTTCAATAGCAATGGAATTCCTGGCATTTCAACCTTGCAGTATTATGGAGAATATGACATAAAACACTGCATGTATACCTGTTTTAAAAACACTAAAATGAGATGCTGATACTGTTGTAATGTGAAGTAAAAGATTTATTGGGGTGACAGAAAGGACAAGAGGAGAAATCATTCTAGCTGATAGAAGGCTACAGCTTAAAAAGAAGCTTACTTTCTTTTAAGAAACGTAGGGAATCATGGAACACTACATCAAAAACTAATGATGTAATGTATGGTGATTAACATAACATAATAAAAAAAGAAACCTATGGTTATAAAGTTACCTATGGTTATGTGAATAGAAAATATGTACTGATCTACACTCTGATGAATGTAAAAATAAAAATGAGTATGTTAAAAAAACATTAGCCTATGAAAAGGACTGAATACAAATAACATGCATCGACACAAAATAAATGCTAATGGATACTTGACAGAACTTGATATGTATTCCTGACAAGAATAGAGAATTTCTGTTCTCTCAGTAAAATCAGTAGGCTCTTTTACTTTGATGCATGAGGAAATAATGGTGAAATTAAGGGGAAAATATGTTTTTAAAGGACTAACACTGAAATCAATTTTTTTTGGTGGGGTTTAGAGAGTAGTAGTATTTACAGATAAATTTATGTAATTTAAAAGCCAACTGAAAGAACCAGCATTTACTGAGTAAGTTTGTTGGATTATTAATATTCATAATATTATGGTGAATTAAAATATTGAATGGACAAGTTTAATTCCTAAAGTCATCCTTGAGAAAATAGGGAGAAATAAAGCTTTACTAAGATATGTATATAGCATATAGGAAAAAAAAAAATCTTCCTGAAGATTAATGAAGAAAAGTTGAATATATGGATAGTAAGTTTTAAGATGCCACTAAAAAATACTATCCAAATTCCAAGTATTGTGAATTTTATCTCTGAAGTCCAAGTGATTTCAGTTAAGTGTCAACAAAAATTGTTAGTTTATTAAAAAGAATAAACAAACAAAAGATTGTCAAGAAGATATAAAACTTAGAATAGCAAAGATTTAATTCTGTATTATAAGTAATTTAAAAATACATTATAATATTCTTGGTGTGCCTAGGTGGTTCAGTCTTAAGCGGCTGCCTTCAGCTCAGGTCATGATCTCAGGGTCCTGGGATTGAGCCCCACATCGGGCTCCATGCTCAGGGGGAAGCCTGCTTCTCCCTCTCCCTCTGCCTGCCCTCTGCCTACTTGTGCTCTCTCTCTCTTTGTCAAATAAATAAATAAAATCTTTAAAAAAATACATTATAATATTCTATAGTAATGAATGATATTAATAATGGGGAATTGAGTTAGGGGCGTAAGAGCTATAGGAAACTATATTGGTTTTGTAGATATAAAAACCATTCCCTAAGAGGTTTATTTGAAAATGTGTTATAATTCATCAATAATCTAAATGAACAAGTACCAAAATAGAAATACTGTTGTGGAAAAAAAATTTATAAGAAACAAGTTTCAGAATACAGAAGAAATGATTACCTAGTAAGTGTATCATCTAAACAACTAGGGGAACAACAAAGTATTCAGTAATTTTGTTAAGCCATTATTTGGAATTAATTGGAGAAATATTCTCACTCAACATATCAAAATTAACTTTAAAATAATTTTAAAATCCTAGTATAGGAATGAGGTCGTATCAATAGCATGATCAAAGTAGGTAATATTTTATTAGGTTTTAGGATGTAGAAGGATTTTCTAAGGAGAAATTAATGGATGAAAGTTGTAAAGAAAATACAGTCATTATCAGAAGCAGTTTGTCATTTTATGTCCAAGCTTTAACAGTCTTTCTTCTAATTTATCTGGTAATTCTAATATTGCAATTGATCCTTAGGTAAAAATATCCAGCATATAGTTATTTTATATAGAAATAACTAAGCATTTTAAAATGGTGACATAGATAAGTAAGTCATGAAACGGTAGGCTATTATGCAACCATCAAATTAGTAGTCTAAAAAATGTATTTCATAATGAAGCAAATGCATAAAATTTGTTTATGTATACATAATATATATATACACTATATAACTTCATTAAACACATTTTGTTTGACAAATTATACAACAAAAGTTTGTGGTTTGGGGTGCCTGGGTGGCTCAGTTGGCTAAGTGTGAGACTCGATTTTGGCTCAGGTCATGATTTGAGGATCGTGAGCTCAAACCCCATGTTGAGCTCTGTGCTGGACATGGAGCCTGCTTGGGATTCTCTCTCTCCCTCGCCCTCTGCCTCCTTCCCACCACTCCCATGCTCATGCCCTCTCTCTCTCTCTCTTTCTCTAAAAAAAAAAAAAAAAAAAAAAGGTAGGGTATCCTATTAAGTAAAACTATTGTTTTATTTTATATATATAGCATATGTGTGTATATAGAACATTTTTGAATGAAACTTCATATTGGGCTTATGAATGATTTATGAATAATGTTCATTTATTCTTTTTGCTCAAATTTTCTAAAATATTTGTAATTTTTAAAAGAAGACAACACAAAATAAGGTGTTCACTTGAAAGAGATAATATAAAACCTCAATCTAAGTCCACTCCTCCTTTCCTTCTTTTTATTATTTCCATGGCCATTGTATTGTGGCTGGGTGACTGACATCCCCTGCTACTCTACCACATACACACACACACACATACACACACACACGGGCATCGTGCAATCATGCTTTTTCGTCCAGTGCTCTCTACCTCGCACTTACTGCTGCACATGCCTTGTGAAAGGTTCTATATAAGAATTTGAAGAATAAATGAATAAAGACAAAATTACATTGTATGTGTCAATTAAACGAAATCAAGCTAGGATGTTTTTAAAAGGTAGAACACACTTTGATAAGAAATCAAAACGTGGAGTAAGTCCAAAGAGCAGAGAAGTATTTAGTGTTTCATGTAAATTCAAATCTCAAGCTCACTTTAATATACTATCTGCAGGGCGCCTGGGTGGCTCAGTTGGTTAAACGACTGCCTTCGGCTCAGGTCATGATCCTGGAGTCCCGGGATCGAGTCCCGCATCGGGCTTCCTGCTCAGCAGGGGGTCTGCTTCCCCCTCTTCCCTTTTCCCTCTCGTGCTCTCTGTCTCTCATTCTCTCTCTCTCAAATAAATAAATAAAATCTTAAAAAAATATATACTATCTGCAGTTGAGTATCTGTTATTAATCTTTGAGAATCAGTAGAAGAACATTAGAAATGGCAGAAAACATTCTGGACAGAAGGCAATAACTTATCCTAGGAGAAAATGGTAAGTTTAACCCTAGTTTGTATTAAAATTTTACAAATTCAATACTGAAACACATTGTGAAACAGCAGGAAACACATGAAGCAATTGTTAGAATCACACAAGAGTTTTCTAATAAATCCATTTATTTTTCCATAATGTTATTAAACCACTGCTTCCAAAGAACACTCCCATCATGGTGGAGCATGTATGATCACTGATACCTTTTTTGTTGCCCTCTCACATTTTGGGTTCATGGAAATCATCAACTAATTGTGTTTGAAATCCTTCGAGATGAGCATACAGACACTGTTTTTGTTTTTGTTTTTGTTTTTGTTTTCCTTTCTTTCCTTTTTTATTTTTTTGAGCTGGCAAATAAAATATTCGCCATCTTTGATGTTTATTTCATTTTTTTCAAACTCCTTTAATATTGTACACCTGAAATTCCCCTGAATTGGGTTGAGGAGGTTAAATTAAACAGAAGTCTCACCTCCAAGAGCCTCAGGATCTATTCAGGAGCCAAGGAAAAAATGAGCTGAAATGCCATTCAAAGAATGTGTTGTTATGATAGACAAAGTGAAAAGAGAGAAAACATTTATTTATTTTTTCCTTTCTTTGTTCTTTCCCTTCTTCCTTCTTTATCATTTGTCTTTTTTTCCCCTTAATCCCCATGATCTCAAATGGCTTCTGCCTGGGGCATTCTCAGGCTTGAATTCTTTGAGCAGAGATTTGTTAGGTGTTGTTATACTCTGTGTAATGGAAATCATTATATTCAAAGTTTGAAATGTTTTTGTTCTATAATCAAAACAAACCTTTCAATTAGGTATTATGCTCTGGTTTTCAGCAGGAGTAATCCAGGATTCAAATAAGTTACATTCGAAGTTGTTTTGAAATAAATTTTGTTACCTCTTGTGCATATCGCAGGTACTAATATCTGAACACAGAGTCGAGGATTTCCACCATCAATTCACAGGTGCTGTGAAGAGCTACGCTATTATACTTGGGGAAGGACTTCTCACCATGTCCTGGTGAAAAGATAGTGAACTGTGAACTAGACTATATTATTATTCGCTAACATAGAATGTAGTGGGTTTAATAGGAACTAAAGAACACAGATCCGTGTAAAAAATGAGCAAAGTGGAATGAAGCATTTTTTTGTCCTAGTCAAAAAATGATAGTCAAAAAATGTCCTAGTCAAAAAATACAGGTTTTTTGTGTTTCCATTTAAAATGTTCTATGTTCAGCTATACACATGTAATTTTAAAACATTTCCTGACCTTACTGAATTTTCTACAATTTATACATGTGCTATTGCTAAGAAAAACAACAAATAAACAAAAACCTAAGTCAGACCTAAGAGATTTTAGTAAAATACCATGTCTAGCTAAAAGGAGATGAACCTCACTGCATGGCTCAGTGTATCAGTGGTATTGAGTTTAGGTCTGGGCCTCACAGCTGGAAAGACATTAACAGCCTTGTCCAGCGCAGAACCAGAAGGATGTTGCATGACCGGGAAACTGTCTCTAAGAAATGGTGGGAAGACTGAAACTATAACAGGAAAGGAGAGTGTACTGGGGAAAGTGTGCACGATGAGAAGAATCAAATCCTAAATATTGACAATGACTAAAATATACCAGCCAATGATCTTTAAGAACCTTAAAATGGCTTGAGAGGTAAATATCAAGCTCAGTGGGATCAAGTAACTTACCTGAGTGGCACCATAGAAAGGTTAATTCATCTTAGAAAAAAGGTTTCGCAGATTGTATATCTTTGGACTCAGTCCATTTTGATGTGGTTTGAAGTGGTGGGTTTGGAGCAGACAGCCAAGAAAGAATTCTTAAGATGTCTTCGGTATGAGAAGGTGGTTTTATAAAGCACAGAGACAGGACCTGGTGGGCAGAAAGAACTTCACTAGGGTCATGAGGGGTGGTCCATCATATACTTTCAAGTTGGAAGGGGTTAGGGATAGCACAAGCCTCCAAGGTATTTTGGGAACAAGGTTTCCAGGACCTCGAGGGGGCTAGCTGTTGTTGGGAAAAGGTCATTAACTGCTGTTTGCTAAACTCTCAGTCATGAGACCCTCCAGATGTATATCAGTGGGCCATATGCTTGGAGGATGATTCCTAACATGTATCTTGGGTGTAGGGGTGGAGATAAAGGAGGTTTCCAAAGGGATTTTTATATGTTTAAAGTAGACTCTTAGGGGCGCCTTGGTGCCTCAGTCAGTAAGCATCTGCCTTCGGCTGAGGTCATGATCCCAGAGTCCTGGGATCGAGGACACCACTTCCTTCTCAGCAGGAAGCCTCCTTCTCCCTCTCCCACTCCCCATGCTTGTGTTCCTGCTCTCGCTATCTCTCTCTCTGTCAAATAAATAAATAAAAATCTTAAAAAAAAATAAAAAATAAAGTTGACTCCTAGGATCCTGGGATGGTTGGGCTGAGATTGTCTTTTGCCCTTAGCAAAGTGTGGACATTGAGGCAGCTGAGTTCCCAGGGGAAGGTCACTCTGCCCGTTTCAAGGACCTTATCAATGGGCTGTAAGTAGTAAGAAAATTTAATTTTTTCTTTTGCTTTTGTTTCCCACATCACATTTCTCTTTCCTCCATACCATTCTGGTTCCTATGATACATTCTTCTTCTCTCCCTGAGTTTATATCTAAACGGGGTGTCTCTCAATCAGATGGGGGCCCCCAAGTGTGGGGCGATGATCAGGTAGAGGCTGGTAGCACAGGCAGTGAAAGAATTCACCTGAGACCAAACAAAGGAGACAGAAGTTTATTGAACACAGGACAAGGGAGCCATGGTCAGGACCATAGAGGAGAGACTGTCACAAGGTAGTGGGTGAGAGCTGTTTTTAAAGGGGGAAGGTAGGAAGGTATGGCAACTTATGGAATTCTCCCTTTTTTGGTAACTTTGCCTAGTTGCTAACCTATGGATATTTTGAGGTGGGTCTCCTGATGGGCCCATCTGTATTCCATTGCTCAAGCCTGTTTGCCCAAAAGTGGCCTCTACTCTCTCTCTCTCTCTCTATATATATATAATATGATATAGATGAGGTGAAATAATTTGCTCTAACTGTATACATATATCATACACATTGTAGTATAAAATAGTAGTAGTATAAAATAGACTATATTATACACATTATCTATACTGTTGTTTCTGTTTGGAGAACTCTGATACAGATATAGATGAGATCTATCTATACCTAGAGAGAGAGGGAGAAATTACAAGGAACTGAGTCATGTGATTATGGAGGCTTGGAAGTCCCATGATCTGCACCTGTAGACTGGAGACCCATGAAAGCTGGTGACATACTTTCAGTCTGAGTCTGAAGGCCTGAGGACCAGGAGTGCCAATAGTGTATGTGATGTTCTGAGGGCAAGAGGAGACTAATGTCCCAGATCAAGCCATTAGAGAGAGAGAATATTCTCTTCCTCTGCCCTTTTGTTTTCTTCGGGCCTTCAATGGATTGGATGGCGCTCATGAATTGGAGAGCCAATCTGCTTCACTGCTTTACTTAGTTTATTGATTAAAATGTTAATCTATTCTGGAAACACTCTTACAGATATGCTCAAAAATAATATTTCACCAGATATCTGACTATCCCATGGCCAAGTCAAGATGACATATAAATTAACCATCACATTATAGAATTTAATGAAATGCATTTTATTTATACTTACTTGTACCCATGAATTTGCTCATAGTCTATGTGATATTGAAGAATCAAATCCATGTTGTATTTCTACTTTGATGCTAATTCCCAAACACCATTACTTCCAACTCAGGTACTAATATATGGACAGTTTTTTAAATTAAATAGTATTTGAATAGAACTGAATATTTGCAAACTAAGTAGGATTTTTGGCATGCACCTGTCCAGTTTGAATCTCATGTATTATTCTAATTAATTCAATCTTGTTTTGAGTACAGAATTCTTACAGTTTATGCAATAATCCCTCTGGAGCCAAACATATAATTAGAATTCTTAGTTAGGTATTTCCACTTAATGTGGGAAAGTATCTTCCAATTTTAATACATTTTATTTTTTGTCTGTAACTACTTCATTGTAATGTTAGAAAAGGATCTCAAAGATATACTCTGGATATTGTGTACCTATTCCATATGTGACATCTTTGTAAGGGTTCTAAGAACAAGTATTTTCTTGGTACATTAATTATAATGTGACATGCATATATTCTCAGTAAGCTGAGGACCACAGGTACTTATGATGGTCATATGGAAACTGCTTAAACATTTTCCATCACACAGTTCTTTATCCAAATATTCTCATCCCACCTTATGTGCCCATTCTAGAATCTCTGTAATTTCAAATGTTTGAAACCAGGACATTTTGCAAGTTCTCTCAGGATATTGTTGAATATTCTGAAGGGAAGATACATATTGTGATATATACTAGCATACTAGAGATCATCCACGGTGTGAATGTAATTATGTATAGAGTTGTTGTTTTTACTTGTATCTGGACCACCCTTCCTTTCTTTTTTAAAACATTTATTTTAGTTTAGGCTGTGAATATTTTCCACAGCTCTAGTTACAAAGCAGACTTTATTATTGCACTTTGAAATCAATCATTTAACACCTGCTCCAAAAGTAAATAAATCTTAATTGGCAGTTTTGTTATCATTCAAAACACCCTCTTCCTAATTAATTCAGGGTGAAATTCACAGTCATCATCCAATTCTAACCCAAGTGCCAAGAGCCTTAAAAATATGAGATTTTAGTAATTAATAGCATGGAGCATTATGCCTCCATTGATAGTGTTTGTGTTTGTGTGTTATGGTTTTATATAAAGTTGTACAACATCCTATCATTTTTGGCACTCTTTTTTCATCCAATGCAACAAGAAAATATTTCTTCCATTTGCTTTTCTTGAGAAATTCCCTTTCAGTAGGATAATTAGACACTCTTCTGGTTTTCAATGATGAGAAAAACATGCAGGTTGGCAGATGGTATTATTGGTTATTGAGAAAAGAATATAATAGAAATGCTCCATTACTGCAGGATCCACTATTAGTTGGCCAGTGGATCCAAAAATCTGCACAAGATGAATTCAAAATTGGGGGGGAATTCTTTTTTTTTTTTTTCTTAACATGTATTGCATTATTTGTTTCAGAGGTACAGATCTGTGATTCAATAGTCTTACACAATTCACAGTGCTCACCATAGAACATACCCTCCCCAGTGCTATCACCCAGTGACCCCATCCCTCCCATCCCTCCCCCACTGCAGCAACCCTCAGTTTGTTTCCTGAGATTAAGAATTCCTCATATCACATCTAAAACTAATGATGTAATGTATGGGGATTAACATAACAATAAAAAAGAATTCCTCATATCAGTGAGGTCATATGATACATGTCTGTCTCTGATTGACTTATTTCACTCAGCATAACACCCTCCAGTTCCATCCACATCATTGCAAATGGCAAGATCTCACTCCTTTTGATGGCTGCATAATATTCCATTGTGTGTGTGTATGTGTGTGTATGTGTATGTATATATATATATATACCACATCTTCTTTATCCATTCATCTGTCAGTGGACATTGACATTGGACATTGCTGCTATAAACACTGGGGTGCACATACCCCTTCGGATCCCTACTTTTGTATCTCTGGGGTAAATACCCAGTAGTGCAATTGCTGGATCGTATGGTAGCTCTATTTTCAACTTTTTGGGCAACCTCCATACTGTTTTCCAGAGTGGTTGCACCAGCTTGCATTCCCACCAACAGTGTAGGAGGGTTCCCCTTTCTCCACATCCCCGCCAACATCTGTGGTTTCCTGACTTGTTAATTTTAGCCATTCTGATGGTGTGAGGTGGTATCTCATTGAGGTTTTGATTTGGATTTCCCTGATGCCAAGCGATGTTGAGCACTTTTTCATGTGTCTGTTGGCCATTTGGATGTCTTCTTTGGAAAATGTCTGTTCGTGTCTTCTGCCCATTTCTTGATTGGACTCTTTGTTCTTTGGGTGTTGAGTTTGATAAGTTCTTTATAGATTTTGGATACTAGCCCTTTATCTGATATGTCATTTGCAAATATCTTCTCCCATTCTGTTGGTTGTCTTTTCGTTTTGTTGACTGTTTCTTTTGCTGTGCAGAAGCTTTTTATCTTAATGAAGTCCCAATAGTTCATTTTTGCCCTTGCTTCCCTTGCCTTTGGCGATGTTTCTAGGAAGAAGTTGCTGTGGCAGGAGGGGAAGAATGAAGGGGGGGAAATCGGAGGGGGAGATGAACCATGAGAGACAATGGACTCTGAAAAACAAACTGAGGGTTCTAGAGGGGAGGGGGTTGGGAGGTTGGGTTAGCCTGGTGATGGGTATTAAAGAGGGCACGTTCTGCATGGAGCACTGGGTGTTATGCACAAACAATGAATCATGGAACACTACATCAAAAACTAACGATGTAATGTATGGTGATTAACATAATAAAAAAATTAAAAAAAACAAAGTGGGGGGAAAAAAGAGTTTCTAGTCCAAATAGTTTACTATTATTTTTATTTGAATGCTGTGAGAATAATTTGAATATGCATGTAATTCTGTAATTAGTTTACATTATTTTATATCATTATACCCATAGAATTTATTAGGATATTTTGTTTATCTAGGGCTTTACATCTTAGTAGCATTTCCACATACCCTGCCACACTTAACTCTCATGAAATTCCTTAGAACTTTTGGCACTCCCATGCAACAAAATGGGCAAGTGTATGTAGGAGAGAACAATTCAGTCAAGGTCACATAGCTGTAAACTTGCAAAGGCTACCCGAACTTTGATTGAGTCACCTGTAACTTCTGATTAAACAGCTGCATATCTGGGGCGCCTGGTGGCTCAGTCGTTAAGCATCTGCTTTCGAGCCTCACATCGGAATCCCTGCTCTGTGGGAAGTCTGCTTCTCCCTCTCCCACTCCCTGCTGCTTGTGTTCCCTCTCTCGCTGTGTCTCTCTCTGTCAAATAAATGGGTGGAATCTTTAAAAAACAAAAACAAAAACAAAAAACAGCTGCATATCAGGGGTTCCCAGGACCACCTCCTCAAGTTTGATAATTTGCTAGACTATCCCAAGGATACAGGAAAGTACTTTACTTACTGTTACCAGTTTATTGAAAAGGATACAACTCAGCAACAAGGCAGTGGAAAAGATACATGGGGCAGGCTGTGGTGGGATGCTTCCACACACTCACCAGCACCTCTGGGTGGTGGCCAACCCAGAAACTCTATGCATCTAGTTGTTTAGGGAACTTTGTGAGATTTCATTACATAAGCATGTTGATTAAATCGTTGACCATTGGTGACTGACTCAATCTCTAGCCTTTGCCTTCTCCCCAGAGGTTAGGAGGGTAGGGCTGAAAGTTGTAAACTTCAGACTTTTCTGCTGACTAGTCCTCATCCTGAATCGATTATGGTTCCACCAAGAGTTGCCTCACTAAAACAAATCACCCTGATCACTCAGGAAATTCCAAGGGTTTTAGGAATTCTGTACCAGGAACCAGGACAAAGACCGAGTATCTTTTTCATTATACTACACTGTGGGACACTGGTCATTTAGGAGCCTTCAATACACAAATGAATGATGTTAATAAATGTGAGGGTATGGTATCTGCAGTCACATGAAAGAAACATAGCTCCATTAAAGGATCATTTTTTGTTGTTGTTGTTATAAGTCTGTATTTTTAAGTATGAATGACCTCATCAGATATTTCTTAAGTGGTATCTGAGAGTCACAGGGAGACTAATTAATTAATTAATTTAGCAGGAGGCAGATAAGAAAAAACACATTTTAAGAACAAAGTTCTTGGGCGCCTGGGTGGCTCAGTTGGTTAAGCGACTGCCTTCAGCTCAGGTCATAAACCTGGAGTCCCGGGATCGAGTCCCGCATCGGGCTCCCTGCTCGGCGGGGACCCTGCTTCTCCCTCTGACCCTCCTCCCTCTCATGCTCTCTGTCTCTCATTCTCTCTCAAATAAATAAATAAAATCTTAAAAAAAAAAAAAGAACAAAATTCTTTCCATAACTTCAGGTGACATACTGAGGAGAAAATTCAGAGGACAGAAATAGGTAAAGATACCCTCTGGAGACTTATTAAGAGGTGAAATGCAAGTACTACTATATGTTAAACATGATACTAGAAATTTTATATGTATTACTGAATTCAATCCTGAAAATTACTCAGGCACTTTTATCCATCACCCCCAACCTGCTAATGAAGACACTGAGGCTTAGAAGAAGCAAGTGTCTTGTTCTTAATTAACATGACTCTTCAACAAATGGTTGTGGGGTAACTGGATATTTATATGCAATATGTAAAATAGGACCCTTCCTCAAAACTCTCAAAAAATTAACTCAAATGGATCATGGACCAAAATGGAAGAGCTGAACAATTTGAAACTCTTAAAAGAAAACATAGGAGTAAATTTTCATGAACTTGAGTTAAGCAAAGGCTTTGTAGCCATGATACAAAAAGAAAAAAAAAAAGGGCAGAAGAAAAAAATAGATAAATTGTATTTCATAAGAATTAAAAATATTTGTGCATCAAAGGACACTAACAAGAGATGAAAAGACAACTCCCAGTATCAGAAAAATATTTTCAAATTGAACATATGAGAAGTATATGCATAATATAACAAGAATTCTTACAACTCAATAATAAAAAAGACAACCCTCTTTAAGAATAGATAAATGATCCAAAGATATTAAAATTCCCAATAAGCACACAAAAAATGTTCAATGTCATTGGGTGTCAAGGAAATTCAAATCAAAACCATAAGGAGAAAACCCTTCTCACCCACTAGGATGACTATCAGCAAAAAAGAAGACAATAACAAGTGTTGTGAGGATTTGGAAAAATTGTAATTCTTGCTCATTGCTGATGGGAATGCAAATTAATACGCTGCTTTGGAAACAGTTGCATAGTTCCTCAAATGTTAAATATAGTGTTCCCTAATGACCCAGTAATACTACTCTTATGTATATACCTAAGAGAAATAAAAATATGTACACAGAAACTAGTTCATAATTGTTCATAACAGCATTATTGCTGATAGTCAAAAAGCAGAAACAATCCAAATTCACACAGACTGATGAATGGATCAAAAAATGTGTTATATCCACACAGTGGAATATTATTTGACATTAAAAAAAGAAGAACTGAGGCATGCTACATAAAGGATGAAACTTGACATATGCTAAATGAAATAAACCAGTCAATCACGAAAGACCGCTAATTATTGTATGACTTGATTTCTATGAAATTTCTAGAAGAGGCAAATTTATAGAAACAGAAAATAAATTAATAGTTTCTTAGTAACTAGGGGTGGAGCATAAGAATAGGAATGACTACTAATGAGGACGGGGTTTCGTTTGGGTAATGAGAATGTTCTACAATTGTGGTGATGGCTTCACAACTTTATGAATACATTAAAGCCATAGAATTTTATATTTTAAATGGGTGAATTGTATGTTTTATAAACTATACTTAATAAATTTAATAAAGCCATTATAAAAATTATAGGATATGAAGCTAAGTTTTCACTTCAAATAACCAGATAAAATATGTGTGTAGAAGGACCACCAAATACCTATGCTTATCATTAAAAGTAGAAATAGTCCCCTTGGCAAAATTAATTTTGCATTTGACTTTTTGAGCCTATCAGAGAAAAAAACTCATGCCTTATGTCTATTCACTGAGAAACACTGGCATTGATTTGATTGAAGGTGAAGGTGTAGTTTGGTATTGACTGTGATTGAAGGTTAAAAGCATTGACTCAAGGTATGTGTGTATTTAGGCACATGCATATGTGTGAGCTGCATTGTTTATGTAGAAGTCTAAACTGAATGAAAGCTCAGACATAATTCTTAAAAGCCTAATACCAATTATTGTAGCCTTTCTATATACAGCCCTCTAGTTAGAGGGCAGGGGGAAAGTTTTCCTATTATAAATGCATTGATAAAATTTTTTGAGATATTTAGTAAGTCCAGATTTCTGTTTGTTTTTGATTCTTCCAGATTTTTGAAACCCAATAATAAGTTGCAGCCCATGTTTCCCATGTTACCTGGAATTATATTGTTTAGCTAAGTAAAAGTAAAGTAAAGTTAGTTTTCACTTTGACTTCATGATCACTTTGATGGCCATGCTCGTATTAATGAGTGTATGTCTAGACCATCAGCTTTTAACACACAAATATTTCTTCTTTCCCTTACTATGTTACTTAGGCATAGTGCTTTTTCATGAGTTTTGCTGGTCAGAAACCAGGGACCTCAGCCACACAATGTACTATCAGAATATTTGTAACTGTTTCTTGCTTTCTGTTTGGGAATCATTGGAACAGTGGGACTATTAGTAAATTACATGTTGCAGGATGTACATTGACATCCACAGCACTGTCGTCAAGTGCAGTCCTGTCACTGCCTTTTATTGACATCGACCTCATGTTAATGAAGAAGGATCCAGTTGAGTGACTAGAGAGTACTGATTCTGTACCTTATTCATGGAGGTCTTAGGGCAAAGGGATCTCAAGGTCACTTCCTGTGGCTAGATACTCTGCATTGTTTCAGGTAAAGACGGGATCCCTAGAGCTTGGGTAGCATGCTGAATGTTGGAACTCTCTCTGCTTGTAGGGTATTATCCTAAATGAAACCTTTTCCCCAACTTTAAATCTGTCTTGCACAAGTTTCATTGCAAGTTGTTTGTCCAATTTCTTCTTGAGCAGGGAAGGTGATAGAAGCTAAAGAAGGGGGAAAAGATGTTGATTTATTTTAGGCACTTAGCTCAATTTGCTTTTACTTGTTTGGGAAATGGCTTTTTCAATGCAGAAAAATGTGTTGCAGTGAAGTAATTCCATGGGTTTGATGACACTGCAGTGTGTTTCTTCCCTGTATCTGTTACAAGAGTAAATGAAATGCACGGACAGCAGGATTACCATTATTTACTTCCTTTTATTGACTCTCTCTTTCTTACCTTCTAGATTACATGTGTGTTAACTGAAGTTACGGTTCACACTTATTTAACAGTATTGACTGAAATAACCCTGCATCTCCTCCAGTGAGGACTGATTTAGCCACAAATCACTGTTCCAGCTCTAAAATCATTAATCAGCCTTAGGCAAGATCCATTATGTGGGATTTCAGCATAGAAGAAATATTAACAGCTCCCTGGAAGAAACGTTACCTTCACATTGGCTGTGACTCCCTGCTGGAGCAGCAAATTACCCTCAAGTAATAATTATAATACATTAGTAGAGGTTTAATTTCCAATAAGTGCTGTCTGTTTAAGAAATGGCAATCTCACCATGGCTCAGAGAACAATAGATCATGTTATCAGCAAGAATAAACCTACATGGAATTAAATGAAAGATAATAAAAAATTCATTACAGTTTGAAAACTGTAGAAAAAGAGAAGCCGATGTGAGTTTCTCTATTGCATTTTTATAGAAAAACTTCATGTTTCTAGATCATCTCACTGGGTGATGCCAGGTATGGCTGTGAATTTTTCTTCTTTAGTTGACAGCAGAATTGTTAATTTACTAGTTAACATCTAGTATGACACGGTAGCAATAGCTTTTTTCTGAGGGACAGAAGCTATTGAAAAGACTAATAGAACTCTAGAGAAAATTCACTCTTGCACTAACTATGCACAGTGACCCACTTTTGGAATCCAAATTAATATTTCAGGAAATTTTTTCAAAAGTATAGAAAAATTAGAATTTTGTAGGAGAAATTCTCATTGAGAGAATTTACTTTAAACAGGCAGTAGAATATTTCTATGAAGTTAGACCTGTAATGGTTTAGAAATATAACTGGTTCCTGTGAGGTTTTATAATCATCTGTGTTCCTGGAAGGCTGCAGATCTCCATTTAAAATTTTGAATAGGGACACTTGGGTGGCTCAGTTGGTTAAAGCATCTGCCTTTGGTTCAGGTCATGATCTCAGGGTCCTGGGATCCAGTCCTACATCGGGCTCCCTGCTCAGCAGGGAGCCTGCTTCTCCCTCTCCCTCTGCTGCTCCCCCTGCTTGTGTGCTCTCTCTATCTCTGGCAAATAAATAAAATCTTAATAAAATAAAATAAAATAAAAGTTTGAATAGAACCTCTGTTGGGTACAGGGTACCAAATTAGGGATTTTTCTAGTGTATGTTGCATTCCACCTTTTAGTGTAAATTGTAAAACAAGCTACATATATTAATGAGACTTGCTTAACTTTAAGTGCAATGAATTTTATTTACAATGCTATTTAAGTTTTACCAAACTCTCCATTTCGTCCAAAATTATTAACTATCTAGGCAATGCCTATGAATACTGGTGTAGTAACAGGGATAGTCTGAAGTTTTGATGTTCGAAAGTGTGTTGTGCTGAAGGGGTCTGTATTGTAAAGGCATTTTTATTTTAAGAGCTGAACTCCGTTTTCATATCGAACAAGTTCTAGCACACTGCATAAACCAGATTATGTATGTGCCAGTGCATGAAAATTGTTCTTCAGGTTCAGTGAACTATTGATTTAAGGAATTCAAGGTGATTCCATTACTGGGTAAAGAGATTCATATTTTCTTAACACAGTAGAATTTGTAGTTTGATTTATGTTTCCATGAATGTGTATGTTCGGAGAATTTTTTTTCTCTTACATTGTTTGATGGATTTCATGTCATGCCATCAGATATAGAAACCAAAATAAAAGAAAACTGCTCTAAGTAAACTCTGCCCCATTCTATAGTAAATAATGCATTAAGATTGATTTGTACAAAATTTATCAAAAACGAGTGAAAAAAGATACCTCCTCCTAATTCTATCTACAAATCAGATTAGAAATCTAGCATAAGAATTATCATGTATCCCCGAATCTGAAACAATTGCAATGTTTCAAAATTTACATTTAGCAACATTTTTGGAAAACATATTGTGTGCATTTAGTTATGTCTTTGGAAGGAGGAGTGTACAGAATTATGTAGATAATTTAAAAAGCTAAAGTCAGACTTTAGCTCTAAAACACCCACAAATTGCCCCTTTTATAGTTAAATATGCATCATCCCTCAAAAATGACTCCCTAAATTCATTAAACTAAGGTGATGTGAGAGATCACGATTTTGCAGCCCACATTTCACCCAGCATGCCATGATCCCCACTAATTACCTGAGAAAATATGAGTCAGGCATGCAACTTATCAAAATGCTTTTACACCATGAAATTTTTTCCTTAGGTTAGAAGGAGATGAAACACAATTAAAAATGAACTTTACTGCTTCATGCTCATGGTTAAACTATGCCATTCAGTAATAAGAAAGAAATATCTAGACATTTATATATATATATATAGTTTTTACATAAGTAGATCCCTAAAGGTTTAATCACTTTGCTTAATAGTTATTGCTATTGTAACACAGAGTAGTACAAAGTGTATAATTTCGTAGCACTCCTGCATTACAGTGTAATTTTAGAGGTTGTCTATTTAGAAATAATTCAGGTTGTTTAATCATGCAGTAATTAATTACAGTTAGTGGATTTCTCAGACACCTTCTACTTGAGTGCACAGCCCAAAAGCATATATTTGAACATGAGTAACAAAATATCAACCTCAAAATTTTTAAATTTACATTTTAAAAATACAATGGATGTAAAGGAGTCATACTTCTCATAGAGGAGGGTTAAAATACTATGGTTCAGAGAAGGTATACATTTGGTATATATTAAATGTATCATGATGTGATCTCAATCTGAAAATTTTTAAGGGTACAGAGGGTGAGGGTCAGTGAAGGGTGCATTTCAGGAAGAACGAGAAAGAAATGAGATTTGATTAAGAATGCAGATGAAGAGTAAGAGGTACATCCTGTCTAACTCCAAATGGCTTTCAGTAGCTGTTGAAGGTGTGTTTTGGAGGAAAAACTGAATTAGCCAGTGTCCTAACCAACATATCCTAAAAACTGATTATTAAGGGCTCCACAGTTGTCGTCTGGTTCAGTTATGATTGTTGAAAGAATGGTGAATATAGAGTTAAACGACTGAATTTCATTCCAGACCCTGTCATTTTCCATCTTTGGATCTTCAGGCAAGCAATCAAAGTGCCCTGAGCTTTTTTTTTTCACTTTTTACATAGAATAATACTACTTAAACTCATAGCTGTTATTTTTCTAAAAAAGAGACGACATAGTGAATAATAATATGAATAATATAAAAAAACAATGATGAACAGTAATTACAATAATAATAACACTTTAACACTCATTGAGTCAGCCTGCTGTTTTTCACTCATTACATTACCCAAACTATGTGAGATAATGTTACTGTCTTCATGTTAGAGAGAAGGAAATAGAGAAAGATTAAATTATGTGCCAGGATCACATGGTTAGTGAGTAAGGTAGGCAGGTAGGCACATTCAGGTCTGTCCAGGTCCAGAATCTAAGCTGGTTGCTAGAAAGTCTGTGTTGCTCTCTCCACTCCCTGTTGGTTGGGTATTGTTTAGATACTTCTAAGATAAACCTTACAGAACAATGTTATTCCCTGTTTACCATTTACTCCTGAAGGTGCTTGCCTTCTGGTTCACTGTTCACTAAACATCAGCTGGAGTAAATGAGGTGGTGAATGCTTGCAACCTAGGCAGATACGTGGTCTGGTGTTGTATTGAATCTCTATGTGCCAAATTCACACACAAAAAAATCTTTCTTGTTTTATATGTAAACAGTTTATTTAACAGAAACAGTTCTTATTTTAGTTTTTATAGGTTAAGTGGATAGCTCTTCTTAATTTTACCTTATTAACATCTTTCTGCAATGTCTTCCAGATAGTAGCATCTAGAAAATGTATTGCCATCTGGAATAATTAGGTACTAGGGGAACAAAGGATGATACTTCATATGCCTCCCATGATTTTTAGTTATTATAATTATCAATTAAACTAAAATTTGAATTAAATGATATATTCTGTGGATGATTTTTTATTCAAATAATTTGCCCAAGAGATCTGCCCTACGCCCAAGTAATACCATCACTATGATCAGAAAAAGCCAGTATTAGGAGCCAATATATTAGGAGAATTTAGTGTGGTAGATAATCTATATACAGGCTTACCCCTCAGTCACACATCTTTTTTACTAAAGGATCTTGGAAAAGACAAATCCAAGGTTTAAATTTTTTTATAGTGGTAAAACTACATGGTGAGATAATGTAACATTAAATTTGTTAAAATGCATTTTCTTTTAGAGGAAGAAAAGAAACAGAAGATGTTTTTGTTGTATGCAAAATTCCTAATTCTTTTTTCATAAATGTAAGACTTCATTCTGGTAGGAATATATGTGTATAATAATTCCAATTCACCAATTTTCCAAATTTATTTACCAATAAATCTATTCTGGCTTCCTAAAATTATATGTAGTAGTTTTTGTTAAAAGAATGATGACATCATTGCTTTCATTTAGGAAATGAATTATTGAAATATGCTTTTAGTATGCCTGGAGGCATATATTTTAAGACACTGTAGTTATGGATTTTCATTGTAACACATAGCTAGCTGTTACTGTGAATATGCCTGGTCTGATTGCCCTATGGATAACCTCAAATATACTTCCATAAACTTGGAAGTTTAGCAGAGATATATTGATTTCTTAATTTAATGGAAAATGTCTGTGTAATATAAAATAATAGATTCATTTAATGTAGTTACATCTAAGAATACAGATTTAAAACTCATGCCTTACATATACTTAAAGTGATTAATAATCAGAAAAGAGGTAGAGAGAACCTTCCCATGGTAAGACTAAAAGAATGAGCTCTTAATATTTGGAATCTCTAACTACTGAAACTATGCATTTTTATTGTCCTTCCCTTCTTCATTTGAAGATAGTAAGAAGGGAAAAATGAAGAGGGGGAAATCGGAGGGTGAGATGAACCATGAGAGACTATGGACTCTGAGAAACAAACTGAGGTTCTAGAGGGGAGGGGGTGGGGAGGATGGATTAGCCTGGTGATGGGTATTAAAGAGGGCACGTACTGCATGGAGCACTGGGTGTTATACGCAAACAATGAATCATGGAACACTACATCAAACACTAATGATGTAATGTATGGTGATTAACATAACATAATAAAATAAAATTAAAAAAATAAAAAATAGGGGCGCCTGGGTGGCTCAGTCATTAAGCGTCTGCCTTCGGCTCAGGTCATGATCCCAGGGTCCTGGGATCGAGCCCCACATCGGGCTCCCTGCTCCGCGGGAAGCCTGTTTCTCCCTCTCCCTCTCCCCCTGCTTGTGATCCTGCTCTCACTGTGTCTCTCTCTGTCAAATAAATAAATAAAGTCTTTAAAAAAATAAAAAAAAAATAAAAATAATAAAAAATGTATGATTAGCTTGAAAAAAAAAGAAATTATCTAATTCTAAACAAGTCCAAATGTTAGAAAAAATATGTTTGGTTTTTACTTCTGGATTACCTCCTTTTATTACTAAGCAATAGAAGCAAAGGTTTTTAAGGTGACTGCAAAGTACGTTTTCTGTTTTAATTTTAGAGCTTTCTTTCAACACTACCTAGAATGGCATATTTTGAGTGACTTCAGAGGACAGAACTAATGTTCTCATCATACATCATCAATTTCCTTCTTTACGAATCATTGCTTCCTATGATCGATAAAAATGGGGAGTGCTGATTATTAGTTTGTTTCAATCTTTAAAAGAAATAAAATACTTTTAATCTTAGACAATTTTATCCTTTTATCAGTTATATAACATCATTAAGGCTATTATTTCTGTAGATTTGACAGTAGCACTAACAGATTTGTTAAACTATTTGGCAACATTTCATTGCTAAAAGCAATCCCAAGAAACTGTGCATAGAAGTTGCTTGTAGGCACGTTAAAGAGTTTGGCATCTAAGAATCTTAATTTTTTTTTTTTTTTTTTTGTATAATAAATGTTGTTTTGTTGAGGATTTTCTAAACCAAGTGTATCCATTAAGATTGATTCAGGATTAAAAACTAATACCCAGTGACTGTGGCTAACTGAAGAAACAGTTATGCAGGGGTATTCACAGGGAGAATTTTCCAGGCAGCTTTGGGAGGGATCGGTTCAGGCACATCAGCAAGTGCTGTTGGGGACCTCTTCATAGTATTCTCTCTCTTCTTGTCTGTGGCTCCACTGAAGGTTCCACAGTCTCTGATTAGCCTACTCAAGACGGGGGTCTGAACATTTGGCTCAGGAATCTGTGGTTAGGGGACATAGTCAGGAGCATCAATAAAACCAATCTATAAATCAATATAAATCTGTCACCCAATCTGATTTAAGTTTGCATCTGCCATCACCACTCAACTCAGATGCCATTTAGGCACTTTATTTGGCCAGTGTATCTATTTTTAATCAGGGTACTGAGGTACCTCAAAATTATTGGGGTGGAAGAAACTTTGGATTATCTAATCTCTATATCAAGATATCTGATAGGTTGGGGGCACCTGGGTGGCTCAGATGGTTAAGCGTCTGCCTTCGGCTCAGGTCATGATCCCAGGGTCCTGGGATCGAGCCCCATATCAGGCTCCTGGCTCAGTGAGGAGCCTGCTTCTCCTTCTCTCGCTGCCTCTCTCCCTGCTCATGCTTTCTCTCTCTCTCTCTCTGTATCTCTGTGTCTCAAATGAATAAATAAAATGTTTAAAAAAAAAGATATCTGATAGGTTGTATAGATGCACATATTATGGATGAGTCTAGTCTCTCAATGAGAGAACTATTATTATTATTTATATTTAAAAAGAAGTAAAATATACACCTAATTAGTAGTAAATTTTTTTGAAAGTTTTTTTTGACTCCCCAGAAAATATTAAATCCAACAGTTACCCTTGTGTTATGCACCTAGCTATTATGGAACTTACAACACTGTGGATGTTTATGTGGTTTGCTTACCATCTAGAGTTGAGCACAAGGTCTAAATCTGAGGAGAGTATGTATTACTTCTTTACATTTTTAGTACTTAATAGAATGCTTGACAATATGGTAGACTCCATCCCTTGTTAAAAGGTTGGTATTCAAAATGTTTTTTTTTTTTTTTTTTTTTTTTTTTAATCTGGCTGGAATCACCATTGAATAGGATTGTTCTTTATTTACTAAGCATATTCTGAGTGTCAGGTCTATATACAGCCCTGTGGGGGTGGTGGGGATACAGTGATAAGCAAATGGGGGTCATCTATGCCCTTAAGTCTGGGGGCAGGGGGATATAGACAGTTACAAAGCCCTACAAATAAGTGAAAAATTAGTTATACATTCTCTGACAAAAAGTTATATCATGATGTGAGCATTCATGAAAGGGTCCTCATAGTTCTTTTTTTTTAAAGATTTTATTTATTTATTTGACAGAGAGAAACACAGCGAGAGAGGGAATACAAGCAGGGGGAATGGGAGGGGAGAAGCAGGCTTCCCGCGGAGTAGTGAGCCTGATACGGGGCTCGATCCCAGGACCCTGGGACCATGACCTGAGCCGAAGGCAGACGCTTAATGATTGAGCCACCCAGGCACCCCTCCTCATAGTTCTTATCCAATAATTCTTTACAATAGTAAACATACAGTGCTTTAGTTTTCTGATGGGTTTTGCCTCCATAAGGTTTATTCATTGTTTCACATCAATTTATTTATCCCGTATTATAAAAATTGCACACCTTATGTTTCAACAACAAAACCAACAGTATTGGTTGTATCATTTATGAGTGTGTGAATTTGGGGGGAAACAATTACCAATTTATAAGTTGGTATAAAATATAATTTATGAAAATAGTGCTATCTCTAAATATATTTTATTCAATGATTACGTTATCTTATGCTGCTTTGCTGCTTTCTGTGTGTCCTTTAATGGATCTAAAGGTCATGCTTTAATAATAAAGCAATAAAATGTAAAATTTAGTAAAATTATAATAATTTAGTCTCAATGTCCCCAAAGCATATAAACTTGGTTGCTTGAATTTTAGCATCATTTGATTATAAGGAAATGAGCTTTTAATAGTCTACAGGTATTTATGTCTCCAGTTCATGGAACCACACAAAATTTTTCTATTTTGCTAGTGTCTTTACAAGGAGAAAACTTGTCAGAACAGTTTTCTGCTACATAGACATGGTCTCATAGACCTGACATTATTGGATAAGGAGATTCTGGTCTAAGGGATCTTCCATTTTTCTTTATTTTCTATGAGCTTGCTCACTCAAGTGCATCGTTTAGAAGTATCTGTAAAATAATTGATTTCTTCAATATCAGTTTCAGAGTGTGAGGATGGGATAAATCTTTTTCCTTATTTTTTTTAACTTTATTTATTTATTTGTCAGAGAGAGAGAGAGCACAAGCAGGGGGAGTGGGAGAGGGAGAAGCAGGTTCCCTGCTGAGCAAGGAGCCCCATGCGGGGCTCAATCCCAGGACCCTGGGATCATGACCCAAGTCAAAGGCAGCCTCTTAAATGACTGAACCACCCAAGTGTCCTCTCTTTTTCCTTATTAACATTAGTTTTTATTTATTTTTATTTATTTTAAAGATTTTATTTATTTATTTGTTAGAGAGCGAGTGGGCGAGAGCGAGTGAGCAAGGGTACAAGCAGGGGGAACAGCAGAAGGAGAGGGAGAAGCAGGCTCCCTGCTGAGCAAGGAGCCTGATGGGGACTCGATCCCAGGGCACTGGGATCGTGACCGAGCCGAAGGCAAACACTTAACCAACTGAGCCACCCAGGCGTCCCTTAACATTAGTTTTTAAAAGGACCTTTATAGCAAGTGGTCAAGTTCATTGATGGAGAGGTGATGAAAGAACTCTGGAGACTGAGTTCATATTCACTTACATAAATAATTTCTAAAGGTACAATTAATAAGTATACTTAATTATCTATGGTTTGGGGACATCTGGTGAACTTAGGTAAATTAAATACCAAGGTAATCCACACATCTCATTTTTCCTTATAGTTAGAAGTAAGCTCCCTAGCAAAAACTGCAAGGTCTATTATTTGCAGTAAAACCCATTGCATCAAAAGTACAATAATAAGAAATCTGTGTTAAAATTGCTCCTGGATACAGAATTTTTCATTACTCAGTGAAGAAATAAAAAAGATACAAAGTTAATATTAATCAAGTAAGAAATAGTTCAGGAAGCATATTTACCAAGGGCAGCCTTTTTAAGACTATAGTCTTTTAAAAAAACCAACAAGATAAAAATGAAGTGCAAGTACTTTATATTCATTAAGTATTCCAGGAAGAACTTTTATTTTGCCAAAAGTTGTTACTGTACTTAAAATTATGATAGGTGTGTGAAACAATATAATTGTATTTGTTTAAAAAGAAATAATCAAGTTTGTTTTTAGTGAAAACACTATGAAATGTTCTTAAGAAGGAATTATCCAATTGACAATATAAAATCAAATTGTGTTGCATAATTTACACTCTAAGTACAATTATAATCGCAGAAGAACTAGAGGCAGCACTATAAGAGCTGGAGTATTGACAATTGGCTTCTTGTATAAAGAATTTATGAAATATGAAACACTGGTTTATAATGAAGATTATATCAGTCCAAGGAGGGAAGTGAAACAATGTCCAGAGTAAAAATTTATGAAGACTATAGCTATCTTGGAGAGAAATTGGGGGTGGAAGTGGGTTGTAGGCAGTGCTCAGAAATGGCATTAGGTATGGAATATAATGCAACATTTTGGAATACTTTGAGAATTAGGGAAATACATTCCGACTTAATTCATATGATTAAAATTGTGTTTTAGTAAGCAGTCATGGAATATGGTAAAATTCAGACCCCCACAAACTTAAACTGGACATTGATCCAATCATTTTTAATCTAATACATCTGTCTTGCAACATATGCTTGAGATTTATCTATCTTTTTGGCTAAAGACAGTCTTTAATTATGATAACATGTACACTATCATAGATGGTAAAACACAATTAAAAATCAACAGTAACTAATTGTCTAGCTTCATTTGTTGCAGAAAGAAGAGGTGGCTCTTGCATATACATATATAGAAATTGTTTCAGTGAAGGTGTAAGATGCAGGAAGCTTCCTAGATGAAACAAGGTGGGCAGAGGCAGTGACTATGGCAAAATAGACACAGAGCAGAGATGTGATTTTTTTTTTTTTCCCTAAAAAACACCAACGTGTATCCCAAAAAGAAAAATAAAAGGGGAAAGTGAAGGTATTGTGTAACAGTCACAGGGACTTACTGTTACTGGCCAAACACTTTTCCTCTGCCTCCTTGACTCACAGTTAGCTTGCCTTTCTTTGCAGTCTTTCTGAGAATATGGCCTCCTAGCTAAATTTTAGCCGGTGAAATGTAAGAATGGTAAGCAGTATTTCTGAGCTTCGCTCATAAACATCTTCTTCTATTTGTGTGCTTCTCAACCTGGGGAGATTTTTCTCCTTAGGGGCATGTGGCAATATCCAGAGGCAATTTTTAATTGCATCTAATCTGTACAGGTTAGGGATGCTGCTAAACATCCTACCATACAAAGGAGAATCCTCATGACAGAGATAATCTGATCCTAAATGACAACAGTCCTGAGGCTGAAGAACACTGCTCTGTTCTATTTGCCCTATTGCTTCCAGTATATTTCATGTCGAGAACAAACTTGAAAACCAGATATTAAGAAATTTGTGAGAAAAAAGTAAATTTCTGTCATTACACTTCTTAAAAATATTTTAATTATAGTAGTGATTCTAATTTAAAAGAGAAACAGATTAATTTACTAATATGCACATGAGTATCATCAAGGCACTTCCTCCAGTGGAAGGTGGCTGGAAGAAGAATCTTAAGAGAAAACTATATTATAAACCTACTACAACACAAATTAAAGATTCCACTTGATTTAAAACATTGAGAAGTTTAATTCTGAATGATATTTAGAGTATTGTAATGAGAAATGGAAAGAAATAAACACCCACATTACTCAGGTGAGTGCAAATTAAAATAAAAAGACTACGGTTATTTTAAAAATGTATCACAACTTGAAAAGATACATAGTCTAGTTGGAATTCATATCGAGGAAAGATTTATGATCAATGTCATAGTAGTATTTATCATAGGGAATACCCGTAAAATATCACAATTTCTGAAAATAAGATAGCTTAATAACCCTGTGTGGAATGTATCAATATGATGAAATATTTTCAACCATTAAATATCATTGGTGTTTAAAAATGCCATATCATACTATATAGAAATATATACATGTCAACTAAAAAGGATTTATAACCCAAAAGGAGAGCAGTAGTTATGTCTAGGTGATAGAATAGTGAGGTTTTTTTTTTTTTAATTCTTCTGTATTCTAAATGTTATGAAAAATTGTTATTTTGGTAATCGTAAAATCTTATTCTAGAAAGGGGCCTTTAAAAAGCTGCAAAGTCTACATCTTGCTCTAAGTATGAGGCCTCCGAAAAGCACTGCAGGACTTTGCTTGTGGTGCCTCCCACCACTATTTACTTACTCACTTACTTACTTACTTACCTACTTGTGGAACTTTGTCGTGCATTTTACCCTTGCTTAACTCCTGTCACAAACATTATGGCCAATGGTCATATTAAAAGACCAAGAAAAATGGCTTAATCAATAGTGAAAATCAATGCATAGAAGAATATTAGAGGTGATATAACCAAATATATAATGTACAGCCTCCTACACTTCATAATCCTGACCTCTTTCTGCACCATTATAAAATTACTATATGTTAGAAATAGGCTTAGCTGTTCCTAACGCAAGACCCAAATCACAGTGATTCACATAATAGAAAATGTATTTTGCTCATATAAGAAGTCTTGTTCATCCATGTTGTCACAAATGGCAGGATGTCCTTTTAAAAAGCTAAATAGTCCGTTGCACAATACTATGTTTTCTTTATCTGTTCATCGGTTTATGGACACTTGGATTGTTTCCGTATCTTGGCTATTGTGAATAATGCTGCAATGAACATGGGAGTGCATGTATATGTTCAAAATCATGTCTCTCTAGATCAATCTATCTATCTATATATCTACTATCTATCTATCTATCTATCTATCTATCATCTATCTATCTTCAATTCTTTGGGATATATATACCCACAAGTAGAATTGTTGGATCACATGGTAGTTCTTTTTTAATTTTATTTTAGGAACCTCCACACTATTTTTCATAGCTGTTGCACCATTTCACATTCCACCAGCAAGGCACAAGGGTTCCAATTTCTCCATATCCTCATGAACACTTACTATGCTAAATGGAGTAAGCCAGTCAAAGAATGACAAATGCAGCATGATTCCACTTACATGAGATATCTAAAGTAGTCAAACTCATAGAAGCAGAGAATACAGTAGTTTGCCAAGAGGTAGGGGGAAATGGAGAGTTGCCCTTCATGGGCATATACAATTTCTGTTACGCTACTTGAAGAAGTTCTAGAGAACTACTATACAACATGACATTTAGCAGTTAGCAATATGGTATTGTGACCTTCAAAATTTGTTAAGAGGGTAAATCTTATCTTTAGTGTTCTTACCATGCACAAAGAAAAACCCAACAAATCAAGAAATTAACAGGGGGACACAAGGAAACTTTGGGAGGTACTCATAATAAACATATGAGTACAGTATCAACTCTTCCTTTGCATTCAATCTGCAAGTGATAAGGGGAAGACGAAAGGCAAACAGTTCTTGCAGTATGAGCCTGTGCCAAAAAAAAAAAAGAAAAAAAAGTTTTGCTGGGAATCAGCAAGACCCTGTTTATATTTCACTGGTTAGACCTGAGTCACATGGTCATCTTTAGTAGCAAGAAAGACCAGGAAATGTAGCATTTTCATTGCATGTATTGTAACCTCTAAACTTCCTTAGGAAGAAGGAAGGGGCGAGTATAAATTGGGTGGGCCACTAGCTGTATGTGCCCAAAATACACATACTCTGAATCTCCAAGACCTCCTCTTTTCTCAGCAGTCTTCTCCCTGTCAAACGTTGTCCTTATGGTAAGTGTCTCCAGTTAGCCATTAAAACTATTACTGTTTCCTTGAGTTTTGAATGAGCAAGTTTGTCTAGCACTAGTTCCTAAGTTGTAGCTTCATCTTGCAGGCTACATAAATAACTGTATTTTGACCAATCCACAGATCTGTTTAAGGAGAAAATATATCAGTATGCTGTGTTTGAGAATGTATTCTTAATGAAAAATGGCTAAAAGGGAAAATGAAATTTTATTTTCATCAGCCCCAGAGGAAAAAAGCAAGTGTTATGATAAAATCCTGGTGCCTCAAGTTAAACGATAAATGCTGGCATGATTGAAAAATACGGAGGTACCTAAAAAATCTGAATACAGAATCAAACCCTGTGTGTGTGTGTGTGTGTGTATGTGTAAGAGAGAGAGAGTGAGAGAAAGGGAGGAAAGAAGAGCGATTGAAAAAGAGAGGAGGGGGGAACAGCACAGATGACAGAGAGAGACAGAAAATATAGAAGTAGGGTGCCTGGGTGGCTCAGTTGGTTGAGCGACTGCCTTCGGCTCAGGTCCTGATCCTGGAGTCCCGGGATCGAGCCACGCATCGGGCTCCCTGCTCGGCGGGGAGCCTGCTTCTCCCTCTCCCACTCCCCCTGCTTGTGTTCCTGCTCTGGCTATCTCTCTCTGTCAAATAAATAAAATCTTAAAAAAAAAAATATATAGAAGTAAAGTTAAAAAGATTATACAAAGGTTTACTTTTTCTATAATAAAAAGTAAAAGCTGATAATAAAATAAATTAGACTAAATAGCAGAATTTAAATGAAGGGGAAAAGGGGGGGATGTTCATTTTTATGGAAAAAAAGACAAAGTAGTGTTTTCATATTTGCTGAACCATTATGGATTTTTATTTTTTTTATTTATTTATTTTTATATTTTTTAGAGATTTTATTTATATATTTGAGAGAGAGAGAATGAGAGAGAGCACATGAGAGGGGGGAGGGTCAGAGGGAGAAGCAGACCCCCTGCCGAGCAGGGAGCCCGATGCGGAACTCGATCCAGGGACTCCAGGATCATGACCTGAGCCGAAGGCAGTTGCTTAACCAACTGAGCCACCCAGGCGCCCCATTATGGATTTTTGAAACCCTGCCTGATTTGAGCAATTAGGATTTTTTTTCTTAATATAGTCTAAATTTTCTCTTTTCTTATAATACACAGAATGAAATAATCATTTTGATATTAAGTGCATTTCTTTCTAATTTCTTGATATAACCTAAAGGTACATTTGAATGGGAAAAGAAGTAAAAGCAAATGAAGTAAATTGCTGGCAGTGTTTATTGTCAATATTTACATCAAGCCTGGGACATACTTATCTTTAGAGTACACTTCAGATCTTCAGAGCAAATAGGTAAATAGCCTTAAATTTCTAGGAAGCTTTTGATCATTAAATTAGAGGCGTTGATAAAAGTCAGTTCATTCTGGATGTGCTGGGGCTCATCCAGCTCAGAACATAACTGTTCATGGTCACCTAATTAGAAAGTATCACTTAGATCCTTAGAGCAGAAACCATAGTAATGCAGATCGGATCATTCTGAACCCACACAGCCTCAAGTTTCAGAAAGTGGACAGAAAGAGCTCAGAGCCCAATGGGGCTACAACATATCACTGTCAGTCCACTTATTCCTAACTACGGGTGGTGAAAACTGTTGCCAAAACTCTCACATTAATCCCATTGCTTAAAGCAGCTGTCTACTTAGAATAAAATTCCAGTGTATCTTCCTATCCATATAAACTTCCAACTCACACACATACACAAAGATTAGAATACAGAAATGGAAGAAGAAAATGGAGGGCAATATTTCATTGAGAATCCACAAAAGGAAATCAGAGTTAACACAGCAGAAACCCTACTAAAAGGAATTTGGTCTTATGTAAAATGCCAAGATATATGATTCTTTTCTTTAGAGAGACACAAAATCCTCCTTGAAGTGCTATAGAAAGCAGAGAAAGTGCATATTATTTAATTCTGAAGTTTCTGCTGCACATTCTGTGTAGAAGGGCCATGTGAGCAAGCTTCGTGATTGAGGAGTGAGCGGAAGTGGGCATGGCATGGATGGTGCACAGACGGGATGATTAGCTGAGGTGCAGGTTGAGGCAGGGAGTCCAGGAACAGCATCTGCAAGGTCTTGTAGGCAGTTTGTTGTTTACCTTGAAGAGCTACACAAAACCACTAACTTACTGTAACTTTAATAAAATGTATTTAATGTGCATGCACATGTATAACTATAATACAAACATTAATTATTTTATTTGCCATTGAAGAGTTTTAGATAGTTTGTATGGCCAAATTTTTGTTTTGAAAATACCACACTTGGTGAAGTTTGTAGAACATAGTGAAGGCAAGAATGCATCAATTTAAAAAAGGACCAATGAGGTGACTTTTGCAGTAACCTAGATAAAAAATGATTGAGACTAGTCAGGGATGGGAACAGTCTTACACCAAAACAAAAAAACAAAAAAACAAACAAAAAAATAAAACCTGACTTGCATATAGGCTAAACATTCAGGAGGCATTCAGAATTAGTCCCAAATGTGTGACCTGTACTGTCACATTTGTATTGGTTTCTTTTTTTGAGTAAGAAATATAAAAGGAAAAAAGATATAAGGAATACCAGATTTGGGAGGTTTGATAGGGGGTTAGTCCTTGAGATGCTGATTTTTGAGGTTCCTATAAGGAAGGCATCTGAGTAGAGATGGGTAATATGTAATTGAAGGATGAGTCAGAATACATCTGGGCAGGAGGTTTATTTTTGATTGTTTTAAGTATTTATTTATTTTAGTGAAAGAGAGAGAGAGTGTGTATGGGTGGAGTGGCAGACAGAGAGAAACTTGAAGCAGATTCCCCGCTGAGCGTGGAGCCCAATGTGGGGCTTGATCTCACGAGTGAGCAGGAGGTTTAAAATGGAGTTCAATTTCTGATGATGATGAGATTGTCTAAGTAGACTATCTCTGACAAAGGAGAACTAGTTTAAAGATTAAACTGGCAGAATTCTCAGCATTTAATACCTGTTTGAAAGGAAAACGACAAAGGTTGAGAAAGTGTTCTCTGAGAGCTAGAGGAAAACAGAAATATTGGGCCAAGGAGAAATACTTTGCAAGAAAAGAAGATGGTTCAGATGGTCAATGGCCACCAGAAGGAACAGGAAGATGAATGAGAAAAAAAAATCGATTTTGTGCAGCTTTTCAAAATGAGATAACTAGTTGTCTTAGTGTGAAGAAACCTTTTTAAAATGGAAGGAGTGGGGCGCTTGGGTGGCTCAGCCGGTTAAGTGTCTGCCTTCGGCTCAGGTCTGATCTCAGGGTCCTGGGATTGAGCCCCACATCAGGCTCCCTGCTTGGCGGGGAGCCTGCTTCTCCCTCTGCCTGCCAACCGCCACCCCCCCCCCCCCGCCAGCTTGTGCTCTCTCTCTGTCAAATAAATAAATAAAATCTTTAAAAAAAAAAAATGAAGTGGAAGGAGTATGTCTAACTGATAAAGCCATGTCAATTCAGACATCCCCTAAGTGATGTTTTTATTTAGGGACGTGGGGAAGAGAGAGATGTATCTGAAAAGGGGATATATTTTTAAGGGATTTTTCACTAAGATGAGGATGAACTAAGCATTAGAAATACTGGCAGGAATCATCCTGTGAGCGGAAGAAAAGTTGATAATCTCATAGCCTGATGTTGCTGAGAACATGGGAAGCAAAGCACAAAGGAATGAGAAACACCTCCTTCCAGACACCCATTGCCTGTGTAAACAGATTTCAAATTCAAAACCAAATAAAACACAAAAACAATAGGTTTCCTATGGTATACTCTGAAGATCTCCAGAGTGCCTTAACCCTAAGACCTAGAGTATATTTGAAATTTCTGTGTGTTAAATTTTTGTTATTGTTATTAAATTAAATCTGTTTAGAGCATACATAAATAATTTATACAATTTAGCATAATATCTAAAATAGCTGTACATATTTAAGTTGCATAGTTTTTTTAAAGGTAACTTTGGGATATTGAATGAATCACTCAAATAGTATAGAAATCAAGTCAATCAGGGCGCCTGGTTGGCTCAGTCAGTTAAGCGCCTGCCTTTGGTTCAGGCCCTGATCTGAGGGTCTGGGGATTGAGCCCCACGTCGGGTTTCCTGCTCAGCGGTGAGTCTGTTTCTCCCTCTCTCTCTGCCCCTCTGCCTGCTTGTGTTCTCTCTCTCAAATAAATATATATTTTTTTTATTTATTTGAAGGAGAGAGAGAGCATGAGAGGGGCGAGGGTCAGAGGGAGAAGCAGACTCCCTGCTGAGCAGGGAGCCTAATGCGGGACTGGATCCCGGGACTCCAGGATCATGACCTGAGCCAAAGGCAGTTGCTTAACCAACTGAGCCACCCAGGCGCCCCAATAAAATATTTTTTTAAAGAAGTCAAATCAATCGGGGCGCCTGGGTGGCTCAGATGGTTAAGCGTCTGCCTTCAGCTCAGGTCATGATCCCAGGGTCCTGGGATCGAGCCTCACATCGAGCTCCTGGTCAGCGAGGAGCCTGCTTCTCCCTCTGCCTCTGCCTCTCTCCCTACTCATGCTTTCTCTCTCTCTGTCTGTATCTCTGTGTCTCAAATGAATAAATAAAATCTTAAAAAAGAAGAAAAAAGTTTAAAAAAATTAAAAAAAAGAAGTCAAATCAATCAATTTTAAACAATTATTTGACCTACAGTAGAAAAAAAAAAAAAAAAACCCTTTCTCTCATTTCTAAAATTTGTGATTATATTGAGCTAGGTTCTTTTTTATTTTTCAAGTAATTTAAAATGACTGTCTAAGAGCATTTTTCCTTATTTAAATACTTTAGGCAAAATTACGTATAAACCCAGGTTGAATTTCTCTGGGTTCAGTGTGTAATCCAGGCATCCGTATCATCCGGGGTATCCTTGATCCCTGTCTCTGTTAACCTTAAAAATAACTCAACACTTCCCACATGCATCAGGATACAAGTCCACTCATATTAAAAGCAGGGAAACCACTGTTGATTTCTCTTTTGACAATTTGAAGAAGAGAAAAAGTACATGAAATATATTTCCTGACACACAACAACTGTAAATCTCATTAGACATTTGTTTCTGTTCGGTATTTCTAATCTGGCTTTCATTCTCTGATAGTTGTACCATCTTCTGGCCCTACTCTTTATACTCCTTTCTTCTCTGTTTGTTTGCCCTGCCTTCTCTTACATCTTTCTCCCATGGACTTTGGGGAATAAATTTTTCAGCCAGAAAAATTGGTTTTCCCTATGAGAAGCTTGGCTAAAATAAACTTATACAATCAATATGTTGAGAAGAATATAGAAAGACATCCTCTTGGTGGGCTAATCGTGGGGCCAGGAGCTTTGGATTGGTGGATGATTGTGATGGGAAGCAAGCTATGGTTTATTTCTCTCTGTGCTGTATTATTGCCCATAGTTTCATGGGAAGGTTGGGAGTTAAAAACAAAACAAAAACAAAACAAAACAAACAAACAAACAAAAAAAACCTGTTCTGTGAGTAATATTGCCATATCATGTAGACATTTAGCTATGTTGAAATTAAATCCATTACAATGAAATCTAAGCTGTTCTTACTAAATTCATAGCAGAGCAGCTAAAATACTTATTTGAACTGCCTAGGTTTGCAACCTGCTTATATAACCTTAGACAAATTGTTTAACCTGTCTATTGCTTTTGGTTTTTTCACAAGTAGAATGGAGACAACAGTGTTACACGTTTGTTAGTGGTTAAAGGAAACAAATGTGTGAGGAACACAGTAAATATCCAATTACTGTTAATATTACTACTGCTGAGAACATAGTGTAGCCAAACATATAAGGCACTTATTAATAACAGAAAACAATGCTTATAAGCAAATGCTGAGAACATGTTGTATATGTTAGAGACGAGATGCATTCAAAACTCAAAATTTACTTTGAAGTACGAAAGTCCATTTAAGGGTATCCGGGTGGCTCAGTCAGTTAAGTGTCTGCTTTCAGCTCAGGTCATCATCCCGGGGTCCTGGAGTCGAGTCCTGCATTGAGCTTCTTGCTCAGTGGGGAGCCTGCTTCTCCCTCTTGATTTGCCTGCCGCCCTGTCTACTTGTGCTCTCTCTCTGTCTCTCTGTCAAATAAATGAATAAAACCTTAAAAAAAAGTCCATTAAATATTTCAATTGTATTTTAATGCCTTTTAATACTATGTTAATTATGTTGATCAACATATGAAAAAAGATTTTATGTCTTACAGTTCTACCTTCTTTAAATGAAGACAGTGAGGCTCTGGTCACTTATGTGACTTGTATAAAAAGGTCACAAAGCTGTATGACAAAAATTGCCTAGGTTAAGAAAAATGTAGCAAGTTTTAAAATATTGAAATAGGAACAAACTGAGTAATTCCTTGATTAGTTTGGGGTTTTATATGTAATTATGTTACTTGAACAAATATTAAATAATAAAAACTCTATACCAAAAAAATTGAATGGCATAGATTTGACTTTTTTTATTCTGGAAATTTGCTATAGTAAATAATTCTCAAAAGTCAAAAACTTCAAACAATAGAAACAAATAACAATTCTCTTTTGATAACATTTTATGTGCATAGCACACGTCACTGTGTATGCTTTACATGTGTTATAGTTAATGCCCTGGCCTCACTGTTGAAATCAAATTTAGTTTTTCTCTCTCTTATTCTCCCCCACCCCCTCCTTTTTACTAAAATATTACCCATATCTGTTTTTGCCTTCTTTCAACCAGGTTCCTGCAGAAAAAAACCCAAAATATTTGGGCGTATTTTATTGTAATTTGTTTAATGTTGTAACATTAAATCTTCACTGAATTAAACACAATTATCCTTATAACATACCATGACTCTTTATGTATGATCCTAAAATCTATATGGATGAAATTAGGACTTCAAAGGAATTACTAAAGTTAAAAGAAACCTACAGAGATTTTACTACACTAAAGTAGGTAATGGACTGTCATTTTAACAAAATATTCTAAATCAGCAAATGTTATGAACAGGAAACAAAGCATTATTACAGTGAGCACTCATATGAGGCACTAAACTTATTCTCAGAATAAGTACTTGTTTAATAAGTTCTTTATAGATTTTGGACACCCAAAGAACAAAGAATCCAATCAAGAAATGGGCAGAAGATATGAACAGACATTTTTCCAAAGAAGACATCCAAATGGCCAACAGACACATGAAAAAGTGCTCAACATCGCTCGGCATCAGGGAAATCCAAATCAAAACCTCAATGAGATACCACCTCACACGAGTCAGAATGGCAAAAATTAACAAGTCAGGAAATGACACATGTTGGCGGGGACGCGGAGAAAGGGGAACCCTCCTATGCTGTTGATGGGAATGCAAGCTGGTGCAGCCACTCTTGAAAACAGTATGGAGGTTCTTCAAAAAGTTGAAAATAGAGCTACCATACAATCCAGCAATTGCACTACTGGGTATTTACCCCAAAGATACAAAAGTAGGGATCCGAAGGGGTATGTGCACCCTGATGTTTATAGCAGCAATGTCCACAATAGCCAAACTATGGAAAGAGCCAAGATGCCCATTGATAAATGAATGGATAAAGAAGATGTGGTATATACACACAATGGAATATTATGCAGCCATCAAAAGGAATGAGATCTTGCCATTTGCAACAATGTGGATGGAACTGGAGGGTATTATGCTGAGCGAAATAAGTCAAATAGAGAAAGACATGTATCCTATGACCTCACTGATATGAGGAATTCTTAATCTCAGGAAACAAACTGAGGGTTGCTGGAGTGGGGGGTGGGATGGGAGGACTGGGGTGACTGAGTGATAGACACTGGGGAGGGTATGTGCTCTGGTAAGCGCTGTGAATTGTGCAAGACTGAATCTCAGATCTGTACCTCTGAAACAAATAATGCAATATATGTTAAGAAAAAAAAATAAGAAAAAATAAAGATAGCAGGAGGGGAAGAATGAAGGGGGGGAAATCAGATGGGGAGACAAACATGAGAGACGATGGACTCTGAAAAACAAACTCTGGTTTCTAGGGGGGGGGTGGGAGGATGGGTTAGCCTGGTGATGGGTATTAAAGAGGGCACGTTCTGCATGGAGCACTGGGTGTTATGCACAAACAATGAATCATGGAACACTTCATCTAAAACTAATGATGTAATGTATGGTGATTAACATAACAATAAATTTTTTAAAAAAGGATAAGTACTTGTACTTGTGAACAGTAGTTTGCTTTACAGAATGTAGATTATTTACTGTTCTTCATAGTAGACTTTGGCGATGTAAAGGAGAAATTTCTGATTTAAAAAAATAATAATATCCAGTGATGAAAAAAGTAAACTACAAATAATGAAGTATGGGATTTTAGGACATAGGTGGGCTGTCATCGTTACCAGTTGAATGGCTGTCTTCATGGGGAGACTGAGCTGTCTTATTTGTAAAATGCAAAGACTCACACTCAGGTAATTGTCGGCAGCAGTATGTGAGATTTTATATATGAGACAGACTGAGTGAATGAAAAGTATGGGATATGTATGACTCTCTGAGAAATAGTTATTTCTTTATCTTCTATTTTGTGTCACTTAACTAGTTCCCCTAGTTCAGTTAAACATGCTATAATTTTTTGTTTAGGTCATCTCTGATTTTTTTATTACTGTAAAGCTGAAATGAGCATAGTTCAGCATAAATTCTTTTTCCTCTATTTAGAATGTTTCTGGCTAAGTTCACAGAATAACAACCTGATCCCAGGTAGATAAATATTTTTTTCAGTATTGTTAATGTAATTAGAAATTCCATGTTATTTATTAATAGGACAGGAGACTACAAATGGTCAATTTTAGAACAAAGAGCAAATTGTTTTTTTGCCATTGTTTTCCCTGACCTTGTAAAGAGATTTACAATCTGTGTGTTCTCCCAGTGGGGGAAGAGTGACTCTCTAGTTAGAATTATGCAAATATTGGCAGAATTCAGAGTTGTTTCTCCTTTTGTGCCCAGCAGTCCGATTGCAACATATGAACAAACACTTTCCTGTGAAAAGATATGGAATCTTGTGCCAGAACTGCATCTTTAGGGAACAGCTGACAACAAATTTCATGAACTTTTTAAAAGATATGCTGCTAATTAGCAACATTAAAATGACCTGTTTCTACGTTGGCTTTATGCTATTGCTATAGAAATGAAACATTCGTGGGGCACCTGGGTGGCTCAGTCAGTTAAGCGGCTGCCTTCAGCTCAGGTCATGGTCCCGGGGTCCTGGGATCGAGCCCCGCATCAGGCTCCCTGCTCGGCGGGAACCCTGCTTCTCCCTCTCCCACTCCCCCTGCTTGTGTTCCCTCTCTTGCTGTGACTCTCTCTGTCAGATAAATAAATAAAATATTAAAAAAAAAGAAAGAAATGAAACATTCGTGTAGGTCAACTGATACTATTTTCTGCTTTTCTGACAGTTTGACTTTTTTTTTTTTTTTTTTTTTTTAACAAAATGTAGGCCAAAATATGTCACTGTTTCTTTTACAGGATTTATGTTAAGGCGCTAACATCTTTCTTCTGTTTTATTTCATGTCCTTTGGTTATGCCTTCCACTCCCACACAAATGCATTCCCCAGTTCCCCTGTATCTTCAGGATTCTTGCACATGAAGTTTTCAGGGAGCTACTCCCCTCCCTTCCCGCTTCCTCTCTCTGAATTTCTCTCTCCCTCAATTAAATCTTGGTATCGCATGCCTTAATCTCTTAAGGCTCTGGTCTTCCCTGACCCCACATGACAATGTCCTTTTAGGTAACGATGGTATTTCTTAAACATAAGTTTTAAATTTTAAAAATAATCTCTTCTTCAAACCAAAGGAGTAGTATTGACAATTGATCCCATGTTGCTCTTCAGCCTTTTTCACAGTCCATATTCAGAATCCAACTAAAGAAACGTGTGGGGAAAAAAAAAGAAAATTAACTATTATAGTTTATTCTCTAAAAGTAAAGAAATAGGGATGCCTGGGTGGCTCAGTCGGTTAAGCGTCTGCCTTCAGCTCAGGTCATGATCCCAGGGGCCTGGGATCGAGTCCTGAATCAGGCTTCTTGCTCAGAGGGAAGCCTGCTTCTCCCCCTGCTTGTGCTCTCTCTCTCTGACAAATAAATAAATGAAATCTTTTTAAAAAGTGTATTTAAAAGTGAAAGAATAATTCTTGTTAAATATTATTTAAATGCCCATTTCTTGTATAAATTGAAACAATTTTCTAATGCTAGTAATTAAGTTTTGGGAAAGATATCAGGGAGATTCAGCAAGTTGTGGAAATGAGTGCCTCAGGAGCCCAGGAATCTACATTTCTGGCCAGGGTTTTTACACTAAGTGGTAGAATGACTTGATTCCGTATTCTGGTTCTTTGATTTATAAATTGAGGAATGGGTGACATGATTTCTAAAATTATTTTAAGATCTTAAATTTATAGCTAGGGCGTATTTGAAAGCAAAGTCATCTTAACTAGCCCTTAAGGTTAAAAACTTACTCTTGCATAGTTTAATGCAATACAGTATTTCTTAAAAATATTATCTGCACTCAGAATGTGTACTTGGAAATTTTCTTAAAATTCTGCATTAGAGTAGCATCAAATAGCATCAGCTGTGATGAAACTTTTAAGGAAAACAAAATGGATGATTTTAAAAGAGGGATGGGTACTGATAATGAGGTTCTAGCATTGAACCCAGACATAAAAAGACAAACAAGAAAGAAGCTAATTTCTTTCAGGATATTCACTTGGCTGCAGCTAATTCTTTGTTAAGAATTAGATTAAGTGGTGGAGTTGTAGCTCTGAAATGATCATGTATTTACGTTGATTGTATCAGCTCATTAGCTTTCTATTTGTATAAACAAGGTTTCTTTGCTTCCTCTAATTGCACATTAGAAGTATCAAGCTCTACTGGGTAGCAGAAATCCAAATTCTAAGACAGGGTCTACAGAGATGTAATTGCCAAGAATTTAGAAAGCTGCCCAATTCAGATTCCTCAATTCCTTAAAGTAATAAAAACTTAAAGCTGGTTGTTTTTTGTTTACACTGTTTTTCCTCCTGGAAAAGCAAAGTGCATTTAATTAGTGCATTTTAAAGAGTTATTACTATATCAAAAATCGTATTTAATTTTTAAAGGGCCACTGCAAACCAGTGGTATTATTAAAAATGTCTAAATGGAAACATTGTATTTAAATCTGTGGGTATTGAGGAGGGCACGTTCTGCATGGAGCACTGGGTGTTATGCACAAACAATGAATCATGGAACACTTCATCTAGAACTAATGATGTAATGTATGGGGATTAACAGAATAAAAAAAAAATACTTGCTAAATCTGTGAGTAAATGAGGTGCAAACTATGTTTAAAAAATAAGTCAATTAATAAAACAAAATAAAAATGTGAAAGTGGTATTGAGGCTTGAAGGAGAAAAATTCCCTCTCTATAATTTTTTGAGTTAGCAAACAAATTTCCTACATTGTTGTTGGTGCGCACGCGCTCGTGTGTGTGTGTGTGTGTGTGTGTGCGTGTGTGTGTGGGGGGGTCTGTAACATTATTTTCCCAAAGCAAATACTGTCTTAGAACTTCTAGTGTCTTGGTAGATGGTGCTAGCACATAATTGGTCAGTATCTGTTGTAGCTAATATATATTATTTCTAACATAACAGACTGATGCGAGATAATTAAAAAGTAATAATTACTGCCAGTCAGGTATCAATCTTTAAATACGAAACCAGTTGGCGGTTTTAATGTAGTGAGGAATATGAATTCTCGTCTGTTATACATCCCGCTCTATAACTTAAGTGTCAGTGCATAGTAATAAATGACTGGACCTATGCCAAGCTTTACAGTTAGAGTAACCCTGAAATAGAGCAGCTTTCGTAAATACATTTTGTGTGTATTTTTATTTTTAGATTATGTGTATTTGCATATAAATGTGCGCTTACTTTTTTTTATCCAGTGTTCATGTTAGTGATTGTAAAATGAATTTCAAAAATCTATTTTTCAGTGCTTTTGAGAAATACATCTAATATAATCAATTATCTTTTCCTCGAAAGCATATAAGAAATGAACCCATTTAACTCTAGCGTTTTTTTGGTTTTTTTTGTTTTTTTTTTTTCCTTTCTTTCCTCATTTACAGTGGATTAGATCCTGGTCAGCAGTAAATTCCTATAAAGACCATTACTGGAACACATGATAATATTTCGTGATAGAAGTTCAGTATTAACTGTAACTTAGATAATGGGTGTTCAATTTTAACATGTTAAAATTTGCACAACTGCACAATTGAAGTAATGTAAGGTAATATTTCTATTTTTAGAAAATCACTGAAGTATTAAGGATAAATAGGAATGATGGCTGTAACTAAAATTTTAGTAGCTCTAAAAATGTACTAATGTATGTATATGCATGTGTTCTTAGAGAGACAGTATGTGTGTATACATATATACTTAGAGACCTATCTATCATCTATTTACTATCTACTACTATCTATCTACTATTGAGAGAGACAGAGAGAGGAGAGAGACTATGATAAAGAAAACTACACAAAAGTTAGCAGCTGGTGAAAATGTGGTGATAAAATGTATACAGGTGTTTTTTGTTCCATTCAAGCAATGTGTTTGTTTAGTTTTGAAATTATGAAAAACTTACATATATATGAATAAATATATAAGTGTATATATTTTTTTATTCTGGCTCAGGTTTTCAGACAGTGTATGCATAGAGCTAAAAAATCCCACTGGAACTTTTCCCCCAAGTACAAAATTCTTACCATTAAGCGAACAGAATCCACACTATCACAGTATTCTCTGCTTTGCTAAATGTCTTTCGTAACAACACTGTGAGTCAGGTATTCTATCCCCTAATCACGTGTATAAACCACGCTTTGAGCTGTAGATAATTTCCCTAAGTTAATAAATGGCAGAAGTAGACTTGATAGGCAATTACAGATTCCCGAGTCCTCTTTGTGTGCTTTCCCCCCATGTGGGTACAGTATCAAACTTCTACCTCAGTACAATTAAAACCTGGCTGAGGTTTGTTCCATTCAACACATGGAAAAAAATTCTGTTTCATGATGAATGCAGAGGAAATTAAACAGATTTAGGTCTTTGTTTAAATACTTCATTCCAGTTTTATTCCCATTGATGGTTTAATTCAAGGACCTAATGTGAAAATTGCCCCATTGGGTAATAAAGAAGCTAGATAAATTCATTTTACCTGAACTGATGATTTTATTAATGGAGATATATTTGAACTGTTGAACTCTAAATGAAAAATATAAAATAATCACCTCTCACAAGCCTTTGCTTTGGAGAAAATAATAGTATCAGGGAAGACCATTTGCTCCAGTGAAATGTACCTAATTTATGGAGAAAAACAGCTCTCACTTTTGCTACATAGCAAGATTTTTTTGGTTTTTCCCGACTCTGACTCATTCAGCAGATCGTGACAGAGCCATGAAGGAGTTTTATTAAGGGGTTGGGCAATAAAGATTCAATAGAACTCTTGAGACGTGGTGATTTTTTCTGATGTGGAAGGATGTCTTCTTTCCTAGAGACTGGGACCAGCTGGGATTATCCTGTTTGTTGCCTTTGCATTACCTCCAAGACAAGCATAAACTAAAATGAAAGATTGGTGAGGATTGCTTTATTTCTTACAGAATAAGGACATTTGTTTTATTATAAGTGATATCTTATCATGTTTTCTTTTAGTCAGAATTGTAAATTCTATTGAATTTAAATAGATATCTATAATATATCAACTTTCTACAGACATACTACAGAAGCAAATGTGTAAATTTTTGTATTAAAATCACAGGGTAAAACTACATATGCAAAATGATTATACAGATAAGCTATATTGGCCCCATCTTAGTGGTTCACAACGCCTGAATGAAGGCCATAAATCCACGGGCAATGCCAATATTTAGCAAGGACTTCCTAACTTTTCATTAACCCACAAATAAGCAGAGAATCGTGAAATAGGCACATGTTCCCTTAGGGGGTCTCCTGCACTAAAGGAGTTTCCAAAACCCTCCTACACTGTTGGTGGGAATGCAAGCTGGTGCAGCCACTCTGGAAAACAGTATGGGGGTTCCTCAAAAAGTTGAAAATAGAGCTACCATACGATCCAGCAATTGCACTACTGGGTATTTACCCCAAAGATACAAATGTAGGGATCAGAAGGGGTACATGCACCCCGATGTTTATGGCAGCAATGTCCACAATAGCCAAACTGTGGAAAGAGCCAAGATGTCATCGACAGATGAATGGATAAAGAAGATGTGGTATATACACACAATGGAATATTATGCAGCCATCAAAAGGAATGAGATCTTGCCATTTGCAATGACGTGGATGGAACTGGAGGGTATTATGTTGAGTGAAATAAGTCAAATAGAGAAAGACATGTATCATATGACCTCACTGATATGAGGAATTCTTAATCGCAGGAAACAAACTGAGGGTTGCTAGAGTGGGAGATGGGGTGACTGGGTGATAGACACTGGGGAGGGTATGTGCTCTGGTAAGTGCTGTGAATTGTGCAAGACTGTTGAATCTCAGATCTGTACCTCTGAAACAAATAATGCAATATATGTTAAGAGAAAAAAAAAGGTAGCAGGAGGGGAAGAATGAAGGGGGGGAAATCGGAGGGGTAGATGAACCATGAGAGACGATGGACTCTGAAAAACAAACTGAGGGTTCTAGAGGGGAGGGGGGTGGGAGGATGGGTTAGCCTGGTGATGGGTATTGAGGAGGGCACATTCTGCATGGAGCACTGGGTGTTATGCACAAACAATGAATCATGGAACACTACATCAAAAACTAATGATGTATGGGGATTAACGCAACAATAAAAAATTAAAAAAAAACGCTAATGATGTAATGTATGGTGATTAACATAACATAATAAAAATTAAATTAATTTAAAAAATGATTAAAATACAAAAAAAAATTGTGTAACAGAAGACCCAATGATTTCTATGCCTTAAAAGAAGAGCTTTTTTTTTTTTTGTTATTTACTATAGTAAATTATTAATGTTTGCTGTTATCTAGTTTCACTTAAATATAATAAAAAATACACAAATCGTAAATGAGACGTCATGGTTAAATAGGTAAAAACTCCAGATTATGATATGGAGTTGCTGTGCCCCTAAAGTACCCCATATGCCCATTTTCAATCAATAGTTGCACACATCTCTCCACTCAGTCTAATCATTACTCTGAGTCTGTTTTTAGTTTTTTAAATTTCGTATGGATGAAATCCTAAGTATAACATCTTTTCGCTCTGGCACTTTAACTTAATAGTTTAATCTATATTTTTTCATCAAGAAATAGTTTATTTTATTGCTATATATAACAGAAAAGATGTATTCATTCTACTGTTAATGGACACTTCTGGTTATTTCCAGTTTCGTCTATTGTAAATAAAACTTCTATAAACATTTATATATATTTTGTGGGGAGCATATATGCACTGAATTCTCTTGGGTTTACTTTAGGAATAGAATTGCTCAGTCATAGGGCGGGCTTACGGTTAGCTTTGGTGGATAAGGCCAAATATTTTCTCAAAGTGATTTTTTTTTTTTTTTTTACCAATTTACACTTCTATTAGCAATGTGTCCAAGTTCCAGTTGTTCACATATTTCCTAATATTTGATATTGAAAGTCTTTCTTTAAAAAAGTAATATCAGTTACTCTTGTACTCATAATATTTCTTGTGTTTTTAATTTGCATTTTCCTGATGATTCAGTGATGTTGGGCATATTTTCATATGCTCCTTGGCAATGTGGAAATTTATTTTCTGTATTACCCATTCATGTGTTTCATACCTTTTTAAAACAGGTGGCTCATCTTGAATATACTTTTAAAAAGAAATATCCAATTTGAACTCATTTTTTCCCTCCAAACATCAAGAGGTTATTAGAATAACCACTTTTTTTTTTAGTTTAAAATTATGCAGAACAAATATACAGAACATAGTAGTTGGATTAATATAATAAAATTCTTGAAACGTAAATATATTTTTAAAGATTTTATTTATTTATTTGCCAGAGAGAGAGCACAAGCAGGGGGAGGGGCAGAGGGAGAAGCAGACTCCCCGCTGAGCAGGGAGCTGGAAGCACTACTGGATCCCAGGACCCTGGGATCATGACCTGAGCTGAAGGCAGACACTTAACTGACTGAGCCACCCAGGCATCCCCAAACATAAATATTCTAATACAAAAAACAAACAAAAAAAGCACAGACTACAGAAGAGCCATGGAGTATAAGAAAAAAATCACATATACACACATAAACATATTTATATCAATAGAGGCTTGAATGCTAAGCTCCAACATACAAAACAAAAATAAATCTGGCTTCGGTTGAAGTCTGAGGTGATACTGATCAGTATTTGCTTGACTTCTCTTCCACAAGTGATACTTGAGAAATTTCCAAAGCAGTGCTCTGCGTCTTGGTGATTGGTATATTCATCATCACTACAATGTCCTGTATAGAAGTAATTAAGTGGGGTCACCTGAGGGGCTCAGTAATTAAGCACCTGCCTTCGGGTTAGGGCATGATCCCAGGGTCCTGGGATCGTGCCCCACATCTGGCTCTCTGCTCAGCGGGGAGCATGCTTCTCCCTCTCCTACTCCCCCTGCTTGTGTTCTCTCTCTCGCTGTATCTCTCTCTCAAATAAATAAATAAAAATATTTAAAAAAATAAAAAATAAAAGTAATTAAGTGTAATTAAGTCATACACAAGGAACATGGTTAGACTTACTTAAGATTCTGCTTCCCATATGTAGTGCATCTTCAGGGATTTCTGTGTGGCAGAAGGAAGGGGATTGTGAGATGAGAGATGATACTGAGCATAAAGAAAGGCAAATGACAGATCATGTAGATCGTGTAACTCATGGTAAGGACTTCCAGTATAATTCCTCAGTCAAAAAGGCAAAAATAATTTCAAATGTTAGGTCCTTCTTGAAAGAGGGAGTAACGTATACAAAGACAAAATGGATCTTGTTTGCTTGGAGAAATGCAGGTAATTCAGTATGGCAAGATATTAATGGAATATGGAAGGTGGATTATAAGTGAAGTAATTATGTGTTATGTAATGAATGTTTCGAATAAACTAGCTATTCTGGGTGCCTTTAAATATTTTTAGAGGTGAAGGGAGTATAAAGAAGGACCATTGAAAGTTTTTGTAAGGATGTGACAATCTCTACATTGCATTTTAGAGTGATCACCCTGGCATGGCTTGGATCACAGCAGATCTGGACATAGAGATATTGGTGAGGAAGCTGTCACCAGCATCTAAGGAGGAAGTAATATTGAATTATCCACAGTGTTGTTAGGATGGGGAAAAAAAAAAAAAAAGCTAAAGCAAATTAAGATATATTCATGAGTTAAAATTGTCTAAAGATAATGAATGGTTGGTTGGATAAACTCAACTGACATAAACAGTTAATCATGATGCTAGTAAATGCAGACAAAGACTTTTTGGCAAGACAAGGGGAAATTAGAGAAGATTAGTTAATTTTTTCAAGATTTCAAGAGAAATTGCTTATTAGGAAATTGAATATTATAATCTGGAGCTTAAAAGAGAAGTACTGGATGGAAATAAAAGCTTAGAGACAATACATTAGTGATATTTCAATCTACAAAATTGGATAAAACTATCCAAGAGAGATTGTATATATTTATATATGTATTTAATACATAATGATAAGTATAGTGAGAATAAATTTAACATGTTAAAGAAAAAGCAAGATCAGAATGGGGTACAGTGAGTTAAGTGAGCCAAAAAAGCCTGGATAGGTTAAAATACAGCCTGATCACACAGCTACATGGGGACCATGGTGTAGAGTTGGGATTTTATCCACAGAATGTTATGGAAGCTATTGAATAGTTAGAAGCAGGGTTCTGAGAGTATCTAATTTGCATTTTTCAACAGTTATTCTGGCTCTGACTGCTTTATGGAACATTGGAGGCAGTGGGCTGCATTACAGGCTTCAGGCATATTAGGAAAGTATTGTTCTAGCCGAGGTGAGAGATGACAATGGAGGACAAAAGGGTTAGTACTGGATTGATATGAGATTCTGGGTTTATTATAAAGGTAGAGCTAATAGGACTTGTTGATAGACCTGTCAGCATTTATGAATTCTGGGGGTGAATTCTGGGGTTTTTACTTTTTACTCAGAGTTACAACATGAATTACAGTTTCACTGGGGGGCCTTATGAAGAGCAGGATTTTTGGAAGTTAGTATAATTAAGAATTTAATTTTTAAATTCCTATTTTTCACCTCAGTGAAGATGTTAAAAAGGTAGTTGAATATATACAAATTTGGAACCTAATGAAGAGCTGTAGGCTGGTGATATTAATTAGAGACTACATTTAGGAGTTATTTAAAGCCACGGGTCTGGGCAAGGTGACCCAGGTAATGAATATGTACAGAGATGAGAATAGGCATGCATAGCTCTGGTGAAGAGAATAATGATGATTATGGCAATACCATTTATTATTTATAAGCCATAGAAAAAAATATAATCTGACAAAATATACCATCCCCTCTAATATCTACAAGTAAGCTCTCTTTTCTGAATATTTGTAGTTTTACAGGAAGTGAGTATAATGCAACCTGTTTAGTGTCCCCCTCATAAAATTTCCATCTAATGTTTGGTTCTACTTTACTTTTTGGCAGGGGGCAACCTATAGCCATTCAGCCCCCTCCCCCTGACCTCTTCTATCATGAATAATATTAGTCTTAATGCTCTCACATACAGAATCTTTTAGGCAGTTCTCAGGAAGGTTCAAATTTCTCCCTGATTATTCTGCAGATGATTGTCTTTTACTATCTGACCCCCTTCTTTTCTCACCCAAAGCATTTTATCTAATTACTTCTTGCAAACACATACATTTTTGAGGAATGTTTGTGTATTTTCAGACATATATTTTGACTAAATATGTGATTTTCATTCTAATTTGTGCTCATGAAATCCTATATTTGATGCGGGTGTGTGACTGACATACAAGGTTTAAAAATTAAGTCTAATAAAATGTAATTTCAGCTACATTCTTGAATGCATCTGAGGAGTTACTGCAAGATGAAATTATAGAAAATGGTGAGGGAAGAGGAAGTACGAGACAGGGCAGATTTTATGGAATTACTTGGGAGATGATCTAAAATGCAGCTACTCAAAATAGTGTCTCATAATTCAAGAACCAGTTGTAGGGTGTATAATTCAGTTTGACTGATAGTTCTGGTGATATGCTTCACTTACTCTTTGATAATAATGAGCCTAAGAATGTCAAGAAGGAGGCTCCCTTTTTAATATATCATATGTAATTTTAACTCTGGAAAACACTGGTGTTGATTACCGTTGTACCGTTGGATGTTATTATTATATCATCTCTTAAGTGCAGTGCAGGAGACCATTTACATAATGAACTTATTCATCTACTCACTCTAAATCCTCACTGTATTGTTACATTGTTACTGTCTTATCTCAGAATATCTGTTACATCCTGTCTTTATTACCTTGGCCATATTTCATATTTTAATCTTTCCCTATTTCATGGTTTTTATGTATATGAATTTCATCCTGGAAGTATTCAGCATTCATTCAGAGCCTAGATTTTAATCATCTACCATTTTTGGACTATATCTTACCTTCACTGTTATAGCTCTACTTGATTGCTAGCTCTAAAAATTCTCATTGCTATGGACTGAAGTTTGCATTCCCCAAAATTTACAGGTTGAAACCCCAATCCCCAATGTGATCATATGTAGAGTGAGGATTTTGGGGGGGGGTGATTAGGTCCTGGGGGTGGGGGGCCTCCTGATGAGATTACTGCCCTTATAAGAAGACAGTGGAAAGCTTGTTGCTGTTCTCTCTTTCTCCCACATGAGGATACAAGGAGAAACCAGGAAGAATGTCCTCACCAGACACTGGATCTGTTGGTGCTTTGGTCTTGGACTTTCCAGATACCAGAACTGTGAGAAATAAATGTCTGTTGTTTAAGCCACCAGGTTAATTGTATTTTGTTATAGCGACCCAAACTAAGACACTGATGCTTCAGTGTCGGAGAGCGAATTTCCGCAAGATCTTCAAAACTTGGGACTTAGACCTTGGAGCGATTTCTTCCTTCATAATTTTAACAGTTTTTTTGAGATGTCACGTACCATATGATTCATTTCAAAAATGTATGTGTACCTCAGGGAAGGCTGAGAAGGCAACATTTAAGTCAAGCCTTGAAATTCCAGTTAAGCTAGTGCGGCTTGCTTTTACTTAGAGTGAGATGGCTTTCAAAGCCCTCCTCCATAATCTTCTAAAACTATTTTGGGCGTGGTGGCACTTGAGGATGTAAAGGAACTAAGTCTCTCTGTCTGTACTCTGAGGAAGGTGTCTTACAATTGCAGCTTTCTGCTCTAGAAAGATTGTCTGATAATAAATACGGAAATCCACTTAATATAAATATTAATTGTAATAATCACAGTAAAACCACGCACTGTGGATATTGGCAGGAATCTCTCCTCAGGTGTCCTATTCAGATGGGCTAACATCACAATGCTGGTTCGACTTGTAACCTACTTGCAGCGGCTGGTAAGGACCTGCCATTTCCCTGCTCAGTAACTTCCGATATCAATGTTGTAAAGTGGCTCTGTGATGGGTAGCAGGCGGGGAGGGATGGTTCATTACCCCAGATCATCTCATACTTGTTATCTCTCTCACGTGAATGGAGGGCACAAGATGAAAGAGTTTAACAGGCACAACCGCTCTGGTAGACACATAGTGCAGTGCTTAGTGAGCAGAATACCCCCTTTCCTTTAACTTCTAAACGCCTCTAGCAATTATGTTATCTTTGTAATGGTTCTTTTGCACGTGTATACATATGATTTTGTGTGCAAAGAACATTTCTAAAGGAGTAAGGAATTGATAAGCAGTTGCCCCTATATAAATGGTACTACGATTATTAATACGCAATTTAAATGTCTCTATTCCCAAGGACTGCTTTATTGTTTGTTTATACAATGTCATCACAAAATATGCATTCAAAAACTAGATATTGCTATGTGTACCTAACAACAACAACAAAGAAAACTTAATAGGAACAAGCATATGCCCAGTACCAAACTTAAGACAGAATATAAACCCTTCCTTTGAAGGCACCTGAGTGCCTCCTCAGAACAACTTGCTTTCCTGTCCCCTCTCAGGGGTAACTACTAATCCTGACTGTGTTACGAATCATTTTCTAGCATTTCTGTATAATGTTTATCTGAAGGTGTGAATATCACTAAGCAATGTAGTTTTTAGTTTTTAGTTTTAATGTTTGTATACGTGGAGGCATACTAAGAGTATTCTTTTATGACTTAATTTAATACACATTGTCTTGATATTTATCTGTTATAAAGATACACTCACACACACATATATGTGTATATGTATATACGGACTAAAATGGACCAGATGCATATAAATATAGCATTTATAGTTTGCATTTGTATACATATAACTTTATTTGTGCATTAAAACAGTGCCACAATAAATATTCATGCATGTTCCTGGTGAGAATTAAGGTTCTCTTGGAGTGGATGTCTGGATTTTATCATATGATTCCTCTTACTTTGACTAGGTCATGCCAAAAAGTGTTTTCCAGGGTGATTGTAGCAAACTTGTATCATCATCAGTTCATGAGATATATACTCTTTATAGTTTGGCATTGTCATATTGTTTTCAAATAAACCTATTTTTTTTTTAGTTCTGTTTGTTTAAGAACGATAATAACACATTATACAGTCAAATGTCAAATTACCTAAATGCCATATGGTAGTTCTTATTTGTGAGATCATAAGTTTTCACAACGCTAAATGACACAGAGGTAAAACACAACTCTGTTTTCCTACTATTTATTCTTTTTTTTTTTTCCTGCTGCCCTGTTTGGATGATTATGTAAAGAAATACGAATTTCTTTACTCTCCTACTCTCACATGTGTGGCAACACAGTGCATGGAAAGAAAATTGTCATCAGCAAAGGAAAACATCCATCTGAGTCAGAGTTCTCCTACCCTTGGGCAATCACCTAACCTTTCATTGACTCAGCCAGTTCATCTATAAAGGGAAAGTAACAAAGCCTATTCATAATAATGGTTGTTGTAAATACTGGAAATATTGTATTCACAAGCCTGGCAGAGTGTCTGATATATTTCCAGCAGTTAATAAAAGGTAGTTAACATTTTACTATGAGGATTTCATATTGAAGACCTTAGTCCTCATTGTACCTGTGAGCTTCTTTGACAGTCTCTTTTTTCCTTGCCATTCATTGTCTGGTTTTGTATTATCCTTCTATAAATAGCTTCACAATTGGGTAAATTTTCCACTTTATTTATTTTTAAAGATTTTATTTACTTATTTGAGAGAGAGAGAGCATGAGCTGGGGAGAGGGGTGGGGAGGAAGAGGCAAAGGGAGAGGGAGAAGCAGATTCCCTACTGAGCAGAGGCTGAATCGCAGGATCCTGGGATTATAACCAGAGCAGAAGGCAGATGCTTAACCGACAGAGCCACCCAGGTGCCCCAGTTTTCCATTTTAGAGATTAAAAATGTATTTTCATAATTGGCTTTCCTTTGAACTATGCATATGCAGCCTGACTCCCAATATTTTCACTTTCTCTTTCTTTTTCTGATTCATATATTTTTGTTGTTGTTGTTAAGCTCAAGTAATTGACAAGAAAAGGAATTCTCATTTCAAAATGATACATAATGTATCATGGATACCTTATGTAATTCTAGGAAGGGTAAAAGATAGTTGTCAGAATTTTCCCTTTTATTCTGCATAAACGGCGGACCGTGCATTGAAATGGTAGATAAGGGTGCCTGGGTGGCTCAGTTGGTTGAGCATCTGCCTTCAGCTCAGATCATGATCCCAGGGTCCTGGGATCGAATCCTGCATCGGACTCCCCACTCAGCGCAGAGCCTGCTTCTCCCTCTCCCTCTGCTGCTCCCCTGCTTGTGCTCTCTCCCTCTCTCTGTCAAATAAATAAATAAATAAAATCTTAAAAAACAATTAAATGGTAAATAAAATAAGCCCTTCAAGAAGCAACTCCAACTTATAAACTTGGCTCTGAAAACTTTGACCATTGTGTTTGGTCAAAGTTATTCAGTCCAGCATGTGTCAACATGAAATGAAATTAGACTTCCAGGTTTTAGTTACACCTGAGCATGTGTGAAAAACTAGTGGGAAGGGTTGTGAAAAGGCATTGGTAGGGGCTTAAGATAATACAGCCAGATTTTCCTAAACCCAAAACAGTGACCTTAAGAGAGCATCAAACCCTAGTCAATGGGGCAGAATGGAGTTGCTAGGAGTCAACTCTGTTTGGTACCCAGCCACTCTGATGCCTGTGTAGGTTGTCAGGTAACAGAGTTGACCAAAAAATGTATAAGAAATCTATACTCAATCTGTAGTAAATCCCTGTAGGAGATATTGCTGATAGTCTTGAGGATATCAGATCTCTACTTCATGAATCAGTAGGACTGAGCGTTGTGGTGGAAAAGTCACTGAGATCACTGGGTGAAGACTTACGATATTTGAGTTAGATATGCTTTACTTGGCAATGCCCAGGGGCACCTGGAGGAGGATGTCTGGCCTTCTAAGGGACCAGAAGTTTTGAGCAGCGAGTGGATGCAATGAGCCAATTAAATTTCACTTTTGAAAATAACTACATTTATATACATAATGGAATCTAAGAAAATTTGTGTTAACCTGGACTATGAAGATTAGTGGCATATTATAATTAGCCAATTCCTACACAGTTGAAGGTCAACTGTTACACTACTATTTCTGACATATAATTCCGTGTTTTAGGTGAACAGTTGCACTGAAAACAAAAAAGAAAAACAAAAAACAAAAACACCTGAAACAGCACTTGTCAAAACTTACCCTCTGTTTCTACATTATGGTGGCAGGTAAAATGAGCTTCTTAAGAACTACTACAAATGATGACAAAGTAAATTACTGGCAATTCACAAATGTTTTATTAAGAGTTCAGAGTTAGAGGGGCACCTGGGTGGCTCACTCAGTTAAGCATCCGATTCTTGATTTCGGCTTAGGTCATGATCTCAGGGTAGTGGGTTGAGCCCCATATAGGGCTTTGTGCTCAGCAAGGAGCCTGCTTCTCTCTCTTTCTCTCTCTCTCCCTCTGCTCCCCACCAGCTCTTTAAAGTAAATAAAGAAATCTTAAAAAAAAAAATAATCCAGTGTTAGAAATGAGCTTTCAAAATGTTGATTAATCAGAGATTGTGATATACTTAAACCAAAGTCTGCTGCTAAACACATACACACACACACACACACACACATTAATATTAGTTCATTTTCAATTTAGAAGAAAGGAAACACTTATTTTTATTTATTTATTTATTTTTAAAGATTTTATTTATTTATTTGACAGAGAGATAGAAGAGCACAAGCAGAGGGAGTGGCAGAGGGAGAGGGAGAAGCAGGCTCTGCACCAAGCAGGGAACCCGATGCGGGACTCGATCCCAGGACCCTGAGATCATGACCTGAGCCGAAGGCAGACGCTTAACCATCTGAGCCACCCAGGCGCCCTAAAGGAAACACTTATTAAGTGAGACCTTCTATAGAAATATGAGTGGAGGGATTATCTAGGAATGAAATTTGATAAAATATTAGTTAGAACCAGTTGACAAAGAAATATGGTAATTATAATAGAAAATAGTAACATCTGCATTAGAAAATTTAGTAGGAACTTGATATTTACTAAAATATGTCTCTCCCAAATTCATATGTTGAAGCCCTAACTCCCTGTATCTTTGGATACAGGCAGAGCCTTTAGGAGATACTTAAGGTTAAATGAGGTCACAAAGGTAAGGATCTAATCCAACAGAACTGCTGTCCTTATAAGAGGGGGGGAGGAATCACCAGATATCTCTCTCTCCCCTGCATGTGACGACACAGGGAGAAGGCAGCCATCTGTAAGACCTGTTTTCAGAAACACACTATACTGGTACCTTGATCTTAGATTTCATAGCCTTCAGAACTCTCAGAAATAAATTCCCATTGTTTAAGCCATCAAGTTTATGTTACTTTGTTATGGCAGCCCAAGCAACTAAATTATTATTTAAAAAAAAATATTAAGGTTTTATTTATTTGAGAGAGAGAGAGAGAGAGAGCACAAGCAGGGTGAGGGGCAGAGGGAGAGGTAGAAGCAGACTCCCCCCTGAGCAGGGAGGGAGCCAGGACAAATGAGGGTTGATCCCAGGACCCTGGGATCATGACCTGAGTGAAGGCAGATGCTTAATCAATTAAGCCACCCAGGCACCCCCAGAGTATTAATTGGTTCACTTAGCTACATAGCTCATCACGGTCAGAGCATAGTTATAACTCAGAACTGTTTTAAGAACCACTCATGCAGTTCTTCTCCAGGAATAGAAATAGTACCCAGTTTATGCCTGAGTGCTAACCTACCTCTTAATTCTTAGAGCATGTATAAAAACTAGAAGGATTGATTGATTAATTGATTAAGTGATTGATTGATTTTCAGCAGTTGTATTCCACTTATCCCATCCCTCTTCTCTGAGAGAAAAAGCCCAGAAAGTACATTCTAATGTGGATTTTTCTGCTTCCATAATCAGTATCTTTTATTTTTATCAATGGATGCATAAAAGACATATGCGAATCATCTCCTTGACTTTGTACAACATATGTCTCTCTGGGTAGAATAACCTATTCCTTTAAACCAAGAAGGGTTTTGTTTTTTGTTTTATAAGTTTGCTGAAGCTATTTCAATTCTTAGAATGCTTAATGTGCTTAACTTTAAATTCTTTTGGCAAGAACTTTAACATTGACTTGTTTGTCTACATCACCAATGATGTGCTGAATAAGTTGTAGGTACGATATTGCCCACAATTTTGTGCCAAGTCAAACCTAATTCTTGTATTTCTTGTATAATCACATATAAGTATCCAAAAATGTATTTATGAAAAAAGAGATTTTCTTTTCCCTTCATCCGAGCTTAATTTTACTGATTCATTGAAATACAGTGTTTGCAGGAAAAGGAAGCTTTCTTTTTAATCAATGATAGGCAGATCACACAAAATTCAGGAGTTCAGGTGGGACCCCAAAAAAGTAAATCATGATAGTAAATAGACATTAATGTGAAACCAGATAACTTCCCAGAGCGAATAATCGATGTTATTACAATATAGACTTATGGGCTGAGAAAACAATTGGGAGTCATCATTAGATGCTGGATCTATTGTATCTAGTCTTAATATTGTTAAATATTTGCAATCCCTTTCATTCTCCCTTGCACTTTTTTTCCCCCAATGCTAGGAGAGTCAAGTATCTCTGTGACCTTACTTTAATTTGATTTAAACATCAATACAAAAGCTTCATAAGCACATTGTGAAGTAAAGTAATTTATTTTTCCATTATTACCTTTGGGAATTATGGGGCATCCTGGACATAAATTCCAATGAGAGTCCTGTTCACTTGCACAGTAACAAAAAGAAAAGTCAATTCTAGAGACAAAAACTCAAATAATAAGGTAGGGATGAAATTCTGTATAACCATTAAATTATCCCTTTTAAGGTAGAATTTTTATCTGTACTTATTTTTATATAATTGCTTCAATTTAACTTTGGAAAGTTCAGTAAATAGATGTTTTCAAGTGACCATTAGGAAGCAATATTTTGATGATGGAAATCTTAGTAAATTACATTCATTTCAAAAGTTGTTTTTAATAAAATATAACAAAATGGTGAAAACTTTGACTAGATCTTTTGATGAACTCTCTACTGCTACAACTTAACATTTCTAGCATTCTCCTATTCGTACCTTTCATGCTCACAAATAAGGTTAACCTGGTGCCATAAATATCATGAACTTTATTTTTTTACGAGTCAGCTACTTTTCTTTTTAATACCGAGGTCATGGATTTCACTCTTAAATCTGTCTGACTCTTTTTCAAATGAATGTCATTCCAAGGTCATATGAATCACAGAAAATCAGAGCAAATGAAGCAGAATGATACAGAGATCATGCCTCCTAAAGAAGTTGCCCCAAATGCTATATCCTCATGCCAATGAGCAAATTGTGTTATTCTAGTACCCTAGGGACGTGAAATATTTATACATCATTTAGCTCAAGAGTAAGCCATGAATGTTAAATCACTTATTTTTTACATAATGTTTTATTTATGAATGGGGAAAGGGTAAACTACAAATTATCATCTTTATTAAAAAGTATTTAAAATTATTTGCATCAGTTTGCTCTGTTATTGATGTAATGCTGGTAAATGATATACTGCTTTTTCCTCTTGTGAACAGTGAGTTTACTTAGATATTTATCTGACAATTATTTGAGATCTTACTGCATCCCAGATCCTGTGCATAAAGCTGGGCTACGAAGATGGAGGCCACATTTGTTTCTGATCTAGCAGGAAACAGTGTTGTATAAATAAATAACTATATCCATTCATTCACCAGGACATGTAGTGAGTTCCTCCCGTGTCAGGCATTCAGGGTCACAGCGGGGGCAACAATGAACAAAGCTGAGAAGGGCCTTCTCTTCTGGGTTTATATTTTAGTGTGAGGAAACAGATAAACACATACAAATAAATTTTTAAAATATGAGAAACAAGATCATGTGATTTTGGAAGGCATCTTTCTGGAGACAATGCTTTACCTGATACTTAATGACAAAAGGAGCCAAGTAACTATCAGTGAGAAAAACATCCCCCAAAATAAACAAACAACAAAAAGGAAGAACAGCCTAACAGAGCTTTGGTTAGTGCAAAGGTCCTACAACAAGAATAAACTCAGTGTCTTTGAGGAAAGGAAACCAGTCCAGTATGGCTGAAGCAGAATAGGGAAGGGTGAAATAGAGGAGTGGGGGGTGGGTAATCAGGGAGCACCTCAGAAAGAGCTTTAAATTAAAATAAAAGATTTTAATCCAATTTCAAGTGGAGGCTACTTGAAGACTTTAAGCCAGGAGTGAAATGATTGGTTTACATTTTACAGGGATGATTCTCGTGGCTGATGGAGGATGTATGAATGATGCCAAGAGAAAAAGCAGGGCAACTATTAACAGTTGTCCAAGCAAGACATAACAGTTCTTAGATAACGGTAAAGATGAGAAGTAGATGGGTTTTGTATGTTTTGCTCATTGATAAGATATGAGTGTGTGAGGCAAAGGGGAAGTTAAAAAATACATATTTTTCTGTGTTGTTGGCATAGTATGGAATGAACAGTTAATGTTGTGGGAGGAAAATGAAAACACTTTTCCCATAGAAAATTACAGTTGAACTATTGAAAATTCAACAGCAGCATAAATAGGATATTAAACTAAAGGTACAGGGGCGCCTGGGTGGCTCAGTCATTAAGCATCTGCCTTCGGCTCAGGTCATGATCCTGGGGTTCTGGGATCGAGCCCCGCATGGGGCTCCCTGCTCCGTGGGAAGCCTGCTTCTCCCTCTCCCACTCCCCCTGCTTGTGTTCCTGCTCTCACTATCTCTGTCAAATAAATAAAATCTTTAAAAACAAAATAAAATAAAGGTACAGAAATGAGCCAAGGATGGAGATATCATGGTTAGATAATTCTGGGTATTCCAGTGTGATGAGAACAAAGAAACAGAGATGAGACAAACACCATAATTGGAACAAGATTGTGATTATGCTAAGAAGTTTGGACATAGCCTATAGGAATTCAGAATATGGAGAATACATGTTTTTGAGATTATTAAAATAATACATAAAATAATATTAGAGTTTTTGTAATTATTTATAGTTTTCAAAGAGCTTCTTATATATACTGTTACATTGGATTATACTGTGGAACCAGAGAAAAAATAAATGGCATCCTCTCTCACTAGGGATGCCAGCAAAAAGAGAATCTGCTGTGGAAGTTGGCAAAACTATAATGAATTTCTGGGCAGAGTGTGATGGAGAGGATCCCTATCAAAAGAATCAACTGGAGATATGCTTTCACTGTATGGCTGTCAGCCACAAAACAGCATAATAGTAAAGAATATTTTGTTATAACTCCCTATTTTATTTATTTTCTGCCTCTGCCTCCCCCTTTCCACTAGAATATAAACTAAAGATGGTGGAAGTTTTTGTCCATTTTGTTCACAAATGTATTCCCATGCACCAAGAACAGAATCTGACATATGGTTGGGACTCTCTATATCTTTGATAAATTAATTAATGTCTTTATCTGAAAAGAATGAAGAAAGACCAGGGTTTCTCCTGGTTTTATTTGCAGAAATTAAGTAAAAGATTGACCTCAGTGAAGTCTTCCGGATTCATGGGTTGAATACGTATGAATCACTGGAGACTCGGAAATGATACATATTTGAGGGGCTCACCCACAAAATTCTGAGTCAGCTGTATTGAGGTGAATCAAATTTAATTGTTTCATGTTCTCGTACTGAGGCAGATCATCATGGACACAGAGCTAACCAGAATGGAGGTATTCTGTGAAGACAGTCAGAATACTGAGTTTAACAACTGAAAATTAGACGATGTTCACCTACAAGGATTTTAGTCCTTGGAAAGTGAAAAGCAAAAAGTTATTTCCGACTCTCATAAACTAGCATATGAAGGATGCTTGACAGCCTGGTGACAGTCTGGGTCTCTGCTGGTTGTCAGGGAAGTCCGCAGGCTGCCTCATGGTGGTTGTGGACAGTGGCAAGATGGCTACTCTCATGTGATTTGCAGTTCAGTCAATAGAAATTTAAAAGAAAAGTTAGATGTCATCTCAGAAAGAGTAAAAAGTTTTCCTACCACATTAGTAATTATTGGCGATGTTGGAACTAGGACTTAGGTTATGCAACTATATATAACTCTGGGAGTATGAATTGATATGGCTTTCACTGCCTACTCTCCTCTCTGCTTCATGTCATGTGCTGGGTTGCTTGTAATTTCTCTCCACACACATAACCCTACTGCGCAGCTTTCTACTTGGGTTCATATGATTTTCACTTCGTGAAATGCCATTCCCATAATTTTCAACTTCTTTAAAGGTAACTACTACTCGTTAGTGGACAGTTTGGCAGAGCTGTCTCCTCTAGGCATCCTTACCTGACAACCATCACTCCTGATAGGGCGGGTACTCTCCTTCTTGTGTAAATTTTGAGCACATCTCTAGCGTCAGGATACATCTATTTATGTGTTAAGCTCTCCCACTAGACTCTCTATTTCTTCATGATTGTTATATTGGCTAGTCTTAATCCAGAACTCAATATAGTTTCTCATATATAGAAACTGATCCATAATTTATCTTTTATTATTATTATTATTATTATTATTATTATTATTACTATTGTGTGTATGTGTGTGTGTGTGAGAGAGAGAGAAAGAGAGAGAGAGAGAATGAGTCTGAGCCCTACCCTTTGGTTCTGCCATCAGGTCTTATTTCTTAAAATATAATGTTTTCTGCCAAAGGCATTTTCAAGAAAGATAATAATAACAACAATTTGAAGTTGAAAAAGTAGCACTATACAGAATTTGGTTTATATAGTTGATACTGCTGTTATTTTTTTTTTCCTCTCTGAATACCATGATAACTGACCAAGGAATGAGTTTTCACGAGTATGCTCAATATGCTTTGATGATTGAGACTTTTAACCAATTACAATTAAGAAGATAAACAACTTTTATGTCAGCTAGAAAGAAATAAAACATACCAGTTTGTTCATTTTTTGCAAGAAGCCTTGATGAGACCATGCTCCTTAATCATCTGCTGATTATGAGAGAGGAAGCACAATCTGCACCATTTTGATGTTCTGGCTAGGCGATTTACTGTACTTTATTCCCTGACTGAAATTCAGTACTTCCGTCCCATGCTTATGCTGCTCTTTAAAGCATCTGCTGCTCGTCATAGTAGATGTTTTAGTTTCCGTTTTGGGTTTCCCATTCTTCTTTCTTTGAAATGATTATCACAAGTATACTGAAGGATTTTTCAGAGTTAACATGTAGCTGGTAACACGTGGTTAACATCCACCTCAAGGGTGGGGGGTGGTTGGTAGCGCCTGGAGGTGAGATTAGCACAAAGAGTTTTCTGAGCATATTTGGCAACGAGTGTCCCTTACCAGAAAAGTTATTATCAATTATATCAACTTTATGAAGATTCTTTTGAAACAATTGTGACCTTATATTGTTTACTTGATGGATAGTATGTGTCTCAGTACCTCTATTTTTGATCAAGATATAATTGATTTACAACACTGTGTTACTTTCAGGTGTCGAACATAATGATTTGATGTTTGTATGTATTGTGAAGTGCTCACAATAAGTCTAGTTAACATCTATTACCACGCAGAGTTACATTTTTTTTTCCTCGTGAGAACTTTTAAGATCCACTCTTTTAGCAACTTTCAAATATATGGTACAATATTTTTAACTATAGTCACCATGCTATGCATTACATTCCCAGGATTTATTTATTTTATAGCTGGAAGTTTGTACCTTTCACCGCCTGTACCCATTTCATCCACTCTCCACCCTCCACCTCTGGCAACTGCCAGTTTGTTCTCTGTGAGTTTGATTGCAGCTGCTGTTGTTTAGAGTCCACATGTAAGTGAGATCAAAGGTATTTGTCTTTCTCTGTCTGATTTATTTCACTTAGGATAGCAATGCCCTCAAGGTCCATCCATGTTATTGCAAATGGCAAGAGTTCCCTCTTTTTATGGCTGAATAATATTCTATTGTGTACATCTCTTTTTTGATATAACAAAATTATAACTTTTTGTGACTCAAATAAATATGTTGATATTTTATAAGGAAAATAGAAACATAGTGTGTTATTTTAAATATTGTTAAACATCTAAAGGATGCCTGGTTTTGTGTTCATAAACAGATTGTACATACGCATATGACACGTTAAAGGTTAAGAAATATATTTATTAATAGATATATGATTGTTGCTTATCCAAGTAGCATAAAGAAAGAAATATCAGTGCTATTTGGATTATTTTAGTGACCTTCATCCACATAGCCAATTGATTAGCATTTTAGCTCTGATATTTTAGTCATTCTTTAGCATTACCATCCTGAGAAAACCAGTATCAATTACTGAAATATGCATAAGCTGCAACCCTGTATTTCACTTATCCCCCTCCAGAGCTCTACAAAGTGCCAGTCTATTGATTTACTTTTAAAAACAGCTTTATTGGGATATAATTCATACACCATAAAGTTAAACCACTTAAAGTGTACGATTTAATGATTTTAGTCTATTCACACAGTTGTGTGGCTATCACCACAGTTTAGGTTAGGGATGTTTTTATCACGTTCTCCCAAAAAAGGTAGTCAATCACCATCCAACCCTCCTTCCTGCCCTTAGCATTCACTAATTTTATTTCTATCCTTATAGATTTACTTATTCTGGACATTTAATATAACTGCATTCCTACAACATATGACTTTTTGTGACTGGTTTATTTCAGCATAATGTTTTTAAATGTTTTAAAGTTCATATCCACATTGTAGCATGTATTAATACTTCATTTTTATTGCTGAATAATCCATCATATAGGTATACAACACCATATTTATCCATTCATCGTTTCTTTGGGTAGTTTATACATCTGAACTATTATGAATAATGTTAATGTGAACATTCGTATTCAAGTTTTTTATTTGGATGTATGTTTGCATTTCTCTTACCATATTTAGCAGTGGGATTGCTAGGTCATATGATAATTCTGCTTAACATTTTGAGGAACTTCCAAAATGTTTTCCAAAACAGCTGCACTATTTTACTTTCCCATTCAAAATGTGTAAGGGTGTCAATTTATCCGTATCCTCACCAGCACTTGTCATGATCTTTCCTTTTGATGATAGCCATGTAATGAGTGTGAAGTGGTTTTGATTCGTGTTACCTAAATGCTAATGATGTTGAACATACTTTTATATGTTTATTGAAAATTTATATATTTTCTTTAGAGAAATGTCTGTCCAATTCTTTGTCAATCTCTTCTTTAATTGGATTTTTGTTCTATTACCGAGATGGAAATCGTTTTTACATATTTTAGATAAAATCGCCATATCAAATGTATAATTTGCAAACATTTTTTCCCATTTTCTGGGTTGACTTTTCATTTTGTGTTGTCTTTGGGCACAAAGGTTTTAATGTTGATGAGTTCCAAATTATCTGGGTTTTTTTTTTTTTTTCTTTTGTTGCTTGTGTTTTGGTGTCCTATTTAAGAAATGCTTGCTTAATCCAAGTGCACAAAGATTTATTCCTGTCTTTTTTCTATATGTTTATAATTTTAGCTTATCTGTTTATGTCTGTGATCCACTTTGAGTAAATTTTTGAATATGGTTTGAAGAAGGATTCAAACTTTATTTTTTGAATGTGGATAATTAGTTGTTGGAGTATCATTTATTGAAGAAACTTCTATCCTCATGAATTGTCTTGGTATCTTTTTTTTTTTTTAAAGATTTTATTTATTTATTTGACAGAGACAGAGAGAGCGAGAGCAGGAACACAAGCAGGGGGAGAGGGAGAGGGAGAAGCAGGCTTCCCGCTGAGCAGGGAGCCCGATGTGGGACTCGATCCCAGGAACCTGGGATCATGACCTGAGCCGAAGGCAGATGCTTAACGACTGAGCCACCCAGGCACCCGAATTGTCTTGGTATCTTTTTTTGAAATCAGTTCACCATAAATATAAGGGTTTATTTCTAGAATCTCAATTTTATTCCATTGGCCTATATGTTAATTCTTATGACGGTACCATGCTGTATTGTGTACTGCAGAGTAATAAGTTGTGAAATGGGGAAGTGTGAGCCCTTCAACTTTCTCCCCACCCTTTTTTTTTTTTATTAATTTTATTTTATTATGTCTTCTCCCTTTTTAAGATTGTTTTGTCTATTCTTGGGTTATATGATCATTTTAACAATTTCTGCAAAAAAGTCAGCTGAGATTTTGGTCGGTATTCTGTTAAATGTGTACATCAATTTAGGGAGAATTATAATCTTCATATTAAATCTTCTGACCTATGAGCAAATGATGTCTTTTAGTTTACTCAGGTCTTCTGTAATATGTTTCAACAATATTTTATAGTTTTTAGTATATAAATTTTAAACTTCTTTTGATTAGATTATTCCCATGGAATTTATTCTTTTTGATGGTATTTTAATGAAATTTTCTGATTTGTATGTTCAGATTGTACACTGTTAGTGTGTAGAAATACAACTTATTTTTGTACTCTGATCTTGTATCCTATAAACTTATTGCATTTTTTTTATCAGTTCTAATAGATGTGTGTGTGTCAGGCGGGGGGTTGAGTGTATGTGCATTCCTTAGGATTTTCTATATAAAAGATCATGGCTTTTGTTAAAGGGAATTTTAAATCTTCTTTCCAATCTGAATATCTTGTATTTCTTTTTCTTGCCTAATTGTCCTAGCTGGGACTTCCAGTACAATATTTCATAGAAGTGGTGAGAGTGAACATCTTTGTCTTATTTTTAATTTTAGGGGAAAGGCTTCAGTCTTTCACTATTAAATATAATCCTAAATGTGTATTTTTTCCATAGATATCCTTTATCAGATCAAAGAATCCCCTTGTATTCCTAGTTTGTTGAATATTTTTATAATGAAAGGGTGTTGGATTTTGTCAGATGATTTTCTGCATCTGTTAAGAGGATCATGTTTTCTTTTCCCCTTTATTCTAATTAATAATGCATATTATATTGATTGATTTTCAAAAAGGTATTAAACCAAAATTGTATTCCTTAGACAAATCCCACATGGTCATGGTCTACAATCTTTTTTTATATGCCGCTGGATTTATTTTGCTAGTATTTCATTAATAACTTACGTATCTGTATTCAGAGGTATATTTGTCTATTGTTTTCTTTTCTTACAATGCCTTTGCCTGGTTTTGCCATCAAGGTAATATTGGCCTCATAGAAGGAATTGGAAAGTTCTCTCTTACTTTTTTTGAAAATTTTAAGGATTAGCATTATTTCTCCTTCAAATGTTTGTCAGAATTCAATAGAGAAATGATCTGAAATTGACATTTTCTTTGCAGGAAGGATTAAAATGACTAGTCCGGTGCTTCTATTTATAATAGGTTAATTCCTATCTTCTGTTTTATATTGAGTCAGTTTTGGTAGATTGCAGATTCTTAGATTTTTTTTTTTAATTTCATCTAGGTTATTTACTTTAGTGGTATACAGTGTTTATAGTATTGTTTTATGATCCTTTTAATTTTTTAATGATTTTATTTATTTGAGAGAGAGAAGACAAGTGGGGGAGGGGCAGAGGGAATTATAGTTCTGGATAATAAATTTGTGTTACTTAAGCAACTAAGTTTGTTGTAATTTGTTACAGCAGCAATAGCAAACTAGCACAGTACATTTGCTATATCCAAAAAATAATGTAGTTTTACCAGTTATCAACTTTAAATATTTTGTAGTATCCATTCCATTCCATCATCTTCTTTTCACCATATGATTTTACACATTTATTTTTTGTTTGATTTATTGCCCAAATAATATTTTTTTCTAACTTAATTAGATTACAGTTAAATAATGGGCCTGTATAACACTAATCTTAATGACCCATGTGGCCTATTATTTGATCATTTACTATTAATGCATGTTTTAGCTATTGGAAGTAGAATATTATACTCTAAAATAGGAAAGATACAAATACTCTTATAAGCCAGAAGTACATTGAGTTCTTAATATTTTCTATTTTGATTTGCTATATTTTTGTTGATACTATTTTTTAAAGAAAGGCTGTGTTTTGCTGAAATAATTGACAAAAGAGCATACTAAAATCCAGGTAATATAATTATTTTTGTATATGATTTTATGCTTCTGTTTAAGCTCTGTTTTTAGACTATGTTATTAAACACATACACATTTAGAACTGTTGTATCTTCTTAATAATCTAAAATTCTAATCATTATATATAGCTACCCTCTCTATTTTTCACTTATTATTTTTCCTCATTCCATATCCTTATTACAGTTCTTCCTCACTAGTAAATTCAGTGATACATTTTAAAAGTATATTTCAGTACCTAATTTGTAGTTTCATGTGGAATGACAGTTCTGGGTATCTATTCTTCTATGTTGATGAAATAAAAACCCCATTTTGTGACTTGCATTCTGACAATTTAATTTCATTTCCTATCATCAACCTTAAATATAACTAAAAGAAAACAAAACACTGGTTAATATGATATTCACCAAAATCTTGAAAGAATTTGAAAATATCATCATAAGTAACATAATACCCTAGGTTCTTGCTACCTGAAGATAATATGATTCTGTTCAATATCCATGGTGCAAATGGATAGGATTTTGCTTCCATTTTTAATGTATATGGTAATTTTTTAAAAATTAATTTACTCTGATTTTCCTGACAAAATAAGAAGTGCTTTGCTATTTCTAGAGCATGCCACGATGCAAACAAGGATTAATTTACAATGTTGATAAAGCAATCCTGTGTACGTTCATTAGGGAGAAACAGAACACTAGTAAACAGAAGAGAAACTATTTGTTCAGAAAATCCTGAATTAATTTGTAGTAGGTTTCAGTGTATCAAGGGGGATCTCACTCCATAGCAGAATTAAAGACCAGGTTTTAGTGAGAAGCAGAGGATAAAGGTTGAAAACTTGCTATTACATACAAGTCAAAGGAGTTGAAGTATATGTGTCGGTATCATAAAAGAAGTAATGAGAAAAAAAAAGATTTAAAATATCAAAAAAGGAATTGTATAAATTCTGGTTAATTTGTATAAGATACAAGGTATAAAAGTGTTACCTAGAAATGTGTTATTCCGGATTCAGAGACAAGATCATAAAAGTTAAATTGAAAAGCCAGATGTCCATATAGTTATGACTCTGGTCAGTGTTTAATATAAAATCAGCAGGAGCTGACATACTTTGGATCAAAGTTAACAGAACTTGCTGTGTGGTCTAGGCAATCTGCTCGGACAAATCCTCACAGAATTTGTGCCTCTTTTTAAAGCAATTATGCAGAATGGTTTGGTAATGTGCAACATATAAAATGTATAACCTTTCTTCATCTGAAAAGCAGCACAATATATGAAAGGCATAGAGGTAGAACAAAGAAAAGAAGCCCTCACTGATGTAAATGAATCTTTTCTGAGTCTACCATTAGAAATCTGGCTAACCCAAATAGGAAAAACAAATAATGGAAAATGGAGAGGGCTTTAGATTTCATGCTTAAGATAGTATTTTTTTAAAGGTATCTTTGAATAACCTACAGAAGCAAGTATCACTCCTCACTTACTGACCCCTTAGACTTAGATATTGAAAATCGCTTCTCGGCCTTTTGGCTAAGATCATGTGTAGACTTAGATATTGAAGAAATGTGAGATCTTTTCAATACGTAGGGTAATATTCAGACACCAAAGTACTCAGTTACTGAGTCCTGCTACCAGATGGGCAGCACACAATTCGAAGTTCAGACATGGTGGGACAAGAGCTTTCTGAAGGATGCCCTGGGTACTGACAGAAGCTTCCTAGAACTCCCCATTGTAAATCCAGAATGCTGTCTACATTTGCCATCATGAGCACATCCCGGACTGAGGCTGCTGTGGGTCTCAGCAATGTAGATAATAGAGGATTCCTAGCTCTGGGGCCCAGCTGGAAACATGCTGATAAAGGTCCACAATAGCCTGAGGATGTAGCTATTCTCAACTTGCCATTGTAAAAGAAAAAAGAGTAAAATGCTGTATAATCTAGTGGATTTATCTATGTTCTGGAAATCATATTGCAATCATTATTCTAATGGAAAATGATACATTTTTCTGAATTCTGCAAACTAAATATTTTTTAACTTAAATAGAATCTGCGATATATATATTTTAAAAAAGCACTTTAATTTTAGAGGCAGAGAAAGCTGAAATAAAAAAAAAAATAGAAACAAAACAAACAAACCGCTCAGATACCTTTTAGGAAACTGACCTTATTAGGCAAGTTGGTTAACATCTGATTCTCAGCTTCTGCATCTGTGATATGGGCATAATTTATCTCCTGCATTCAGCTTAGCATCAATAACATATTGATGCCTTATGAATAGTATTAGCTATTGTTATCACTTTTAGGTTCTATACTTTTGGCAATTTATGGGAACAGTGAGAGTAATTTCCTGTAGTTGTAAAACTAGTATTAGACCCAAGCTTGTGCTTTAGAAAACACAGGTTACAACTTAAATTGCAAGTTATCCTGTAATTGGGTTATGGATAAACTATTTCTCTCTGTTGTTCTCCTTGCATGAAATGAATTAGTTTCTATGTTCAGACAGAAGTAAACAAGGGTAGAGTCTATTTAGTGGGCATTGTTCATGCAGAATCTGGATGTCAGTCAATATCAGGTTAAGAAATTGAAACGGGAAGTTCTGAAAATAATATCTGGTGCTGATAAGATATAACAGGATTGGGCAAAGAGTCAAACCATAGGTACAAAGTGGAAATGTGGTAATAGGCAGACCTCAGATGCAAAGATGCGTGCAACTTCTGGACCAAAGCCTCAAGAAAAATGTTAGTCATTATAAAGTAAGCAATGTAAAGTTTTCCTAAATGTATGCTCTTCCCTTTCTTTCCATTCCTTCCTTTTCTCCTTTCCTTCTTTTTGTCATACCAATAAGAAGTATTTATTATTGATATTCTTTGAAGATTTCTCTATTTTTTTGGAAGACCTCAAATATACAGAAGAGTAAAGAGAATTTTTTTAGAAAATTTATAAAATTATTATCAAATGTTAGCTAGATATGCTTCGCTGATTTTTTCCTAAAGAATTTTAAATATAATCATAAGCATCCTGATTTTGCACCCTCAAATACTTTAGTATTCACCTCTAAAATATAAGGATGGCCTCCTACATTCACAATTACATTTTACACTTATTTCTTAATGCTATCTAATTCATTGTTCATATTCAAACATCCCCTATTTTTTCTAAAATATCTTTTATACATTTTTGTTTAAAATGGACATGGGGTACCTGGTGGCATAGTTAGTTAATTGTCCCATTTTTGATTTCAGCTCAGGTTGTGATCTCACGGTCATGGGATTGAGCCCCAAGTTGGGCTCTGCGCTTAGCGTGGCGTTTAATTAAAGATTCTCTCTCCCTCTCCCTCTGCTCCTCCTCCCCATGCTTGCATGCTCTTTCTAAAATAAATAAATCTTAAAAAAGTAAAATAAAACAAGACACAAACAAGGATTACATATTACATTTTGTTGCTATGATTCTTAATTCTCTTTCTCCATTTTTTTCTGTAACATTGAACTGCTGAAGAGAGCACTTTAGTTGACATGTAGATGTTTATTCAATACAGTTTAAATATCTTGACACCAATACTTCACAGGTGATGTTGTGCCCCACCTATTATTTCAAATCACACAGCATCCAAATCTCTGGTCATCTCACCCGTAATGTTACCAAGACTAATTATTAGTCGAGACAGTGGCAACCAGATCCCTATGAAGCCTCACCTTTCAAAAAATGTATGATCTATGAGCTGATAGATAGCGTGTGAATATCTAGTTCTCCATTAATGCTTTACCCAAAGATTTCAGTATGTGTGGATGATCCACTTCCTCAGAAGCTAAAAATGAATTTCAGCCTTGTCATTCACCATACATACATTCATTAGCTGGCGTTCTTATATAAAGAAGAACTTCTCCTTATCAGTTAAGCTGTTTGGTTAATTTGAAATGTAGTTTGTACAGGAAAGGCAAGATAATATTTCTTTTCATTTACAAATTTTTAGAGTAAGAAAATAAGTATAATAGTCATCTCTAATTGTGGCTTTTTTTTGCTAGTTTTTTAGTTTATCTTATATTGTTTTGTTTTTCTTTATTTTTGTTTGGTTGGTTATGTTTTTCCCTTTAAATACTTAGAAGGATTTTTTTTTTTTTTTAAGATTTTATTTATTTATTTGTCAGAGAGCACAAGCAGGGAGAGCGGCAGGCAGGAGAAGCAGGCTCCCCACCAAGCAAGGAGCCCGATGTGGGACTCAATCCCAGGAAGCTGGGATCCTGACTTGAGCCAAAGGCAAACGCTTATCTGAGTGAGCCACCCAGGCGTCCCAGGATATAAAGTTCTGTTCAACAGGGATCTCAAGAGTAGCATAAGGACCCATTTGTGAAATCTCTGCTACTGCCTAATGTTTCCAAAGAACTGGAAAACTACTTTCCCAATATTTCCAAATATAAAAGTAAGAAAGATTTTGGAAATTTTTTTATGCATAATGGGTGTTTATTTCCTTTAGGTAGGTAGGAAGATATAAAAACAATTTAGCACCACAGAGAAGCATTTGACCTGAGCCTAACACAAGTAGTGAAGCAAAAATACATTGTTTTCAGTGATTAATTATAATTAAGAAAGAAAAACCCAAACTTGTGATTAGCTAATTTGAGATACATCCAACACTTCAATGTAAGGACATAATCAAATAAAGGTGATGAGAGAGTCGTGGAATTTTTGTTATTGCAGCTGACTAGAGTCTTGGTTTTACACTGTATCTAAATGGAATTCTATAATGGATTAGCCAGGAAAGGAGGTACAGACACCAAAAGTGCCTTCTACTGCATGATCTGGTCTTTTCCTGCATCTCTGTCAACTTATTTTCATAACTCTCTCTTCCACACCTAAAACATGCTGACATGTTTTAGATTTTCTTAAATTCACTAGTGTCTTCCTAATTGGATTTTCACAAATTAATTTACCTCTTTGCAACTTCAGAGCCTTTGCAATGCTATTTTTCTCCCCCTCAGATACTGTTTCCACAGTCCCCTTTCCCATTGTCTTCTTTACAGTTGATCTCATCCATGATGGCTCGGGTCAAAATAACTCCAAATGGGGAAATCTTTCCCGATCCCTCAGGTGAGGTCAGGTTTCCAACTTTATTAAATAGCCTGCTGTTCTCCTGCATGGCATTTACCCAGAACATGCAATTATGTAGCTGTTAGTGCATTTGAATAATGCATGCCTACCTCTCCCCGTTCTCAGATGGTAGGGTATGTGCCAATTTCACTGTTGTTTTGCCAGAAGCCCAAAAGAGCCTGGTGTATCATAGGCATGTAGTAAGTGTGGGTTGAATACATCAGTGGAACCAGACCTTTCATCTCTATTAGTAGCATCTATATTGATTCCTACTTTATATTTTACACTTTACAAAATAAGTGAAGAGCAAGATAGGAGAGGAGACAGATTCTCACTTCCTCTACGTCTGCTTTAGACTTTTTTAAATCAAGTATATTCTGTTTTATAATTAAAATGTAAAATAAATCTAATAAAAGATGTTGAACTTAAATTTTGTAGCTATACTCTAACATTCTGGGAGTCTATTTATTTCCTCACATGTGATGCACACCATCCACAGTGAATTAAAAGAAGATATTTAGCCAAAATATGCCTCTACCCTTAATCAAAGCAATCGCCTCTCTATATCACTCAGCATTGCATTCACACTCATCCTTGCCAAGTTATATTTTATTTTGTCATGTATGTATTTTGATCATATTTAATCCTTTCTGGAACAAGTCAACACATGCATAAATACATACATAACACTTTGGAAACATCATGTAAAGATGTTTTGGCAATTGCAGATCTATACTGAGTATTTTCAAATATATAGGTTAAAGCACTGGTTTATTTACTATGTACTGAAAGAGATTTGTGTCGCATAAATCATTACAACCTTGTCAGAGCTCTTGAGCATTTTGACTTTCAATGTAGCTGTGAAAGCCTGCAGAGGATCCCCACTGTGCAGTTGTATAGAGTCACAATTATCTAAAAATAATATTTACATATATTTCTGTGTACATCATACGATTCAATAAAGATGCGTTAAAGTCAATATCAATATTTACATTCACTGTATTTAAAAATATTATCATCCCTTTATCTGATGATTCAATTTGGAACTTAACCAAAACTTATTTTTGTTTAAAGCCTTCACATTTCAATCAGCTAAGGGTCAAGAGTGATAGATGTTTCAGGCTTTCCACTTCTGTCTCCTATTTATAGAGGCTCATAATTCAAACAGAAAATTAGCTCTTGGGTGACATGTAGATTTTATGGATGCCATCACATTAAGATGCTCATCACCCAGTTGCCCCTTTTTACTTCACCTAAACCTGAAAGAATATGAATGTTATGGAAGAGTCTACAGATACATTGAATGAGGAAAGTTATGTTCTGCTATATTCAATTTTCATTATCTATAGCTTTTTGTAATTTAATTTCTTCCAGATTTTTTCCCTGTCTTAAACTGGCCAATATTTTCATCATCTAACCTTTAAATAAAGCCTTTTGGGAGTATATCAGGTTTGAGGGCTATTTTTTTTTAAAGATTTATTTATTTATTTGAGAGAGTGAGAGAGAGAGAGCACAAGAGGGGGGAGCGGGAGAGGTAGAAGCAGACTCCCCGCTGAGCAGGGAGCCTGATGCGGACTCGATCTAGCCCGATGCGGGACTCTAGGATCATGACCTGAGCCGAAGGCAGTCGCCCAACCAACTGAGCCACCCAGGCGCCCTATTTTTTTTTTTTTTTTTTTTGCCTTGATTGCTTCCAGAAAAGTCTATGGATATTATTGAGTTGCACTGGAAAATCTCACACATAAACAGGGGAGAAGGGCAAAAAAGGACAAAGATCTAGTTAGGTAATGTAGTATAGTGGAGAACACACCAGACAGAAATACTGAATTATAATCTAGATTCAAATACTCTAATATGTGTGACATTAAACATGTAACTTAAATTCACAGCACCTTAACTTTATGATGCAAAAAGTGTAGGCTCAACCAGTGAAGTTTATATTTGTATATTTGTACGGAGGGGACAAATTTTAAGGAGTTTTTATATGTTACTAAATATTTTGTAACTATCTCTGAAGATGCAGGGATCCCATTCAGAACTTAATGTCATGAAGAATAAAAATCAAATTTCCCATTTTAAAAGAATACATGACTTAAACTTAGAATGGAAATTAGGGGCTAGGGCAGAAGTTAGGACTAGAGATGAGAACCCAGACAAGGACACATCTTCCATTTGCCCCTCCAGATCCACTCTTCACCATTCTGTGTCCTAATCTTTTCCCTAGAGGGCTGAGATAAATGTATTGCATTCTGTGGCCTTCTAATTTACAATTAGATTCTGGATTCAGCCAGTGGGAAGTAGTGGTAGGAGATTTGGCAGTAGACATGGAGTCAGCTAAAAATAATTATTTATTTTGCTGTATCCCTCCTGGGTTATTTCTTTGCCAAAAACCACTTCTGTCCAGCCACCCTCTGTGTATTAATAGTCTCTCTGGTTTCTGGTAAGTGCGCTCTCCTTTCTTCTTCAAGCTAACTAGTGGTAAGGGCCACTCCAATGTTAACAGTCTGGGGTACTGCATTGTCTCTGCTGACTTCCCTCAGTCCTGTCCTAAAAATAGTTCCTGGGTTAAACATAAACTGGCACCCTGACTCACACAGAGCTCAAGATGCAAGGGCAACACCAAGAGAGATTTCAACACCACAGTTGGCAGAACTTGGTACTTTACCAAATAGGTGGAATGAAATAGATACATGAGTTGAGGTTGATTTTCAAGTTTGTGAATGGTTTTGCACTCAGAATTAAATATAGGAGTAAAATAAATAAATAAATAAGTAAGTAAGTAAGTAAATATAAAAGGAGTAAAAAATTTAAGTGTGTATAAAATGGATTTGGTTTTGGGTAAAGTTTGTGGTGCCACGATAGCTTCCATATCTAGGATACAGTAAGAAACATGGATCTGAAAAACATGAGCTATTTAAGATAAAAATATGTATTTTCACATTGTTAGAATATAGCATGTAAATTTAGGAGAGCGATGACATTTTTCAACAACAATGAGCACAATATAGTAGTTGAAGATACTGAAGAGATTGATAGTAATACAGCTTAAATTAAAAAGCTTGGGTATAAGGTATATCTTGTATGCCCTCATCTCTCAAATGGAATAACATGCAGAATTGTAATAATATTAATATGATATAATACATATAAAAATCACTTGCCACAGTATCTGAATCATAGTAAGTGATCAAAAAAACCCCACTATTTTTCTTCTCTTCACATTGAGGAAGAATCGGGTCTGATTATTAATGAAGTTTATTAAGAGCAAATTCAATATACTAGCATAGTAAAACATATGAGAAAAACTGCAATTAAAGTTAAAAGAAGACATTAAAACTGAAAATTAAAATCCAATGTTTCATTGAGCTGATTGAAATTGTAAACATGATGAAAACTTTAATTTCTTTTCTTCTTTCTTTCTTTTTTTTAGATTTATTTATTTGAGAGGGAGAGAGAGAGAGAGCACACAAACAGGGGAGGGGCAGAGGGAAAGGGAAAGAATCTCAAGTAGACTCTCTGCAGAGCGAGGAGCCCAAAGCAGGGCTCTATCACACAACCCTGAGGCCCCGCCCTGAGCCACCCAGGCATTCCCCAAAGACTTTAATTTCTATACTAACAAGAGTACATAGGAGACCTTAGTCTCTCTTAAAAAAAAAAAAAAGAAAGAAAAAAGATTTATTTATTTGAGAGACAGTGTGTGCACAAGAGGGAGAGGGGCAAAAGGAGACAGGGAAAGAGAGAGAAGCAGACTCCCTGCTGAGCATGGAGCCCAATGCGGGGTGACCCCAGGACACTGAGATCATGACCTGAGCCAAAACCAAGAGCCACCTAGATGCCCTAGAGACCTTACTCTCTTTTCTTAAATGAACATGTAGCAGATTTCTTGAGATTGCATAAAATACAAAATAAGATCACTTGAGAACTTTTGACAGAATGTAGAGTGGTATTAAAACTGCATTGTCCTTACATCTGTAGGAACTGGATTGGTTTTATTATTTTTTTAATCAAGTATTTTCCTTATATACATTCATATTGAAATCGTGCATAGTTACTAACCTCCCTTAAGATTCTAAATGCATGGTGATCTAGATGGAATAAAAACTTACTTCTTGTAACCTGAGATCTAAAATAGGTGTTCCATTTGCTAGGAAGCTATCCTTCACGATAGGATTCAAGAACTCAGTCTCCTTCCATCTTCTAGCAATATGGTCTTTTCTTTCCAACCCTCAGCATCACACCTTGCATTCAAAAAGAGCTCATCAAAACATTTTCTTAAATGAGGGCAGTTTTCTTAAAAGGAATTCTGATTTTATTTGCTTTCGTTTAGCTTTCATTGCCACTGTATCTGTGTGGCTACTTAGATTTCTGCACATGTAGAATTTTGCAGGTATTTTAGAACTTTTACATTCTAAGCAGTGAGCTAAGAATTGAAAATATAAGGATACATAATATATAACAGCTATTCTTAGAGTCTATCAGAGAAGGCAAACACTTAGACCAGAAACTCAGTAAGTATTGCAAGTGCTACAACAGAAGTGTCTTATGAGTGCTATAAAAATACAAAGAGGGAACTTACATATTAGAGGTGATTCCCCAGGATGCCAGGAGGAAGAAAAGATTCCCTAGCTTAAGGAGTGACACGAATGAAGCACTAAAATAGTTTATGTGCATTAAGTATGAGCTAGTGGTTAAGAGGGCCTCTATTATCTTGGGGTGTGTGGCTGAGATGAGACCCTGAAGACTGTAATAAAAAAGAGAAGATACTAATACCTTGGAGAGATTAAGGACTGGGTGCATCTTCAAAGCTGAGAGGCAGGCGACCACTACCCCCACCTTGGTGGTTCCTCCAGGATTGGGACAGATCAGATACCTGTCTTGATCTTGTAGCTGTGCCCCTCTGACTTCTTGCTGTTCTCTGATTTGGGATGGTGTATCATGGCTGAGAGAGCATTGGAGCTCACCCAGATGGGGCAAGGGTGTGGATACTACATGTGCATTGAATGCCTGGCATCTCCCAGTGCTTCAAGTAGTACCCCCAAACAGCTCAGGAGCACCTGGGTCCTGCAGGTCCAACCAGAAGAACCACAGGTCTTGTTCCCGAATTACACGCTGATGTTCCTGGATGACTTGCCAAAGAACAGCTACCTACTGCTGAAAAACCTTTTGGGTGTGGGTGCAAGATTCAACTTACCTGACTGCTGATCAGTTGACCCCAGGGCTGGGAGGCCGTCTTGCATTTCCAGACCACCGAGATTCACTTCTGCCCTGGAATACCATGGAGGAAGGCATCCAACCGAGGTACATGCTGGGCATCCTCAACTGGATCTGCCATACTCTGAGACCCCTCTCAGAAGACCTCCTTCACTGGTGGACTTCAGCACCTGCCAACAGCTGCCCCTTTGGAGTTGCAGCTATTGCTGGTCATCCTGTTGGCCAGGGGCATGGCCATGATGGAGTAGAAATGCAAACTGTTACTGATGTCAGCTTGATCAGATACAAGAATGAGCCGGGCCTTGCCAAGCTCATTCTGGGACCCAGCCCCCTGCACGTGGACTTCGTGGCCTGGCTCCTTGGCCACAGCATGCCCAAGAATAATAAGGCAGAACAGCCCCAGCCTTCTCTTTACACCCATCATTCCCGTAGGGAAGAGGGGAGGAACCACCAATGGTCCCTGGCCAGGCCTCAGCCCTGCCTGGGGTGGGGACAATTATGAGGTCTCTCTACTTCCTGCCAGACCTTCACCTAGGCCTTCACGCCTCCCTTCAAGGGTGGACACTGGGGAGAGGTTACTTTACACGGGAGCTCCTCTTGGCTTCGTGTTCCGGAGAGACAGCTCAGGGAATGGAGTTGCGCGGCCCTTGAGAATATTGTAGTGGGCAAGCGGCCTTGGACTCCCTTTGCAACCTCAGTATAGTGAGACAGATAGTCCTTGAGCGTCCTGTGAGGAAAACCACAGCCTGACCAGTATTCAAGGAGCCCAGAAGAGAGAGGGATATCCTTACCTCCAGCCACCCTCCTGGGAGTTGGCAGCCAAGCTGATAGTGGAGGAGAGTGAGCCAGGGTCCGTGGCCACACTACATATCCTGGGGCCCTCACATGAAAAGGGTATTTCGTCTCCCGTTGTGTTTGAACCTGCACAGCAAGATGGGTAGGCAAAGGAAGGTACCTCACTGCCACATGGCCCCCCAAAACACTACAGGACATGTTGGCAGATCCCTTGGTCGATAACATACTAGCATCTTGACAGTGTTCCCCTTTTTTTCTGAAGTAGGTTCCATGTCCAATGGGGAGCTTGAACTCATGACCCTGAGATCGAGTCGAGTGCTCTACCAACTGAGTCAGCCAGGAGCCCTGACGGTTTTACCCTTTTTGAAGGTCTTTAAAAATGCAGTATTTTTACTTAATACTTACTTAAAACATATATAAAATTTTGGTTTTAATGATGCTGGTTTCAGGATTTGTAATTTTTTTCTTTTAATCCTATGACTTTTTTTTTTTTGGTAATGCTTTTCCCTTTTAAAGTGTACTTTTGCTGATTGTTCATGTGGGGAAAGGAAGCAGCATTCACTTCTGAACAGTCAGGTTTCTTTGTAGGAACCCGTTACTTGATGGGTTTATTTTTATTTTTAAAGGTTTTATTTATTTATTTGACACCGAGAGAGAGCGCACACAAGCAGGGGGAGTAGCAGAGGGAGAGGGAGAAGCAGGCTCCCCGCTGAGCAGAGAGCCCGATGCAGAACTCGATCCCACCACCCTGAGATCATGACCTGAGCCTAGGGCAGACTCTTAACTGACTGAGCCAACCAGGCGCCCCTACTTGATGGTTTTAAATAGGTTTAATGCTACTTAGCATATGCATTTAAAAAAGCAGATATTTACCACCTGTGAAAATTTACTGTGTATCAGTAACTTTAAAATTGTTATCTGCCATCCTCACAGTCACTTGGGTAGATGTATCCTCTGTGTCTAGTCCACATACTCTGAATTTCTTATATTCTAGGATATGGCCCCCATATGCTTCCTTCCCTCCCATGGCTGTAGTGAATCACCTGTGTTCCCTGGTGAGGCCAGACTCTCCAGCAGTAAACTAGATTCTCTTGCCTCTCACATACTCAAGGACCTCTCCTGGCATCCTCCCTCTCTCCTGCCTCACCCCTATCACCCTCTATGACCATTTCCATTAGCATAAAATCCCTCTCTTAAGGCATTTCCCATTTAAACAGCAAGTTCATTTCTTGATCTTCTTTACAGGAAAGCTCCTTTAACGTGCTGTCTCTAATATCTAACATTGTTCATCTCCCATTCTCTTTGGAAACCCGTAAGATCATACTTTCATGCCCACAATTTCACCAAATCTGTTTTTATTAGAGTTGCATTGTGGAATCACAAGGTCAGTTCTGTGATCCCTTTATTTGGTTCCCAGCAGCATTTTAAACACTCCATCACTCCCTCCTCCCAGAGCATTTCTTCCCTTGGCTTCTAGGTCAGCGGTCACCTCATTTCCCACTGTGCCTCAGTTTTTATTGCTGATAGATCTGATCTCCCTGACATTCACTCTCCGAAAGTCCCGGCCCTCTATCGTTAAGGCTTCTTCTCGTTTGTAGCCGTGTGTGTGATATACATGTTTATTTCCACTCTCCACCTCAAAACTCAATAACATTTTTTTTATTCTTCTGCCACTGGGCATTTTTCCTTGGTGTCCCGTTGATATCTCAAACTTAACATTTCGAAAACTGAACATGTCACTTGTACCAACACCTTAGCAATGATTATTTTAGTGCAATTAAATACTTACTTGTGCGAGTGTGTCCTTTTTTGAGATAGGTATGTGTTTTTTTCCTTGGCCACCCCACTCCATTCCTGCCTTTTTCTATAAGAGAATCCTGGCTCTTTACATTTCGTATGCCCTGCTTCTGTGTCAGCTTCTTATTTGAAGAAAATTTTCTTCTTCTAAAGTAGACCAAATGATCTATAATCCTTTGATTCGCAGGCAGAATTTTCACTCAAGTCAATAGGAGCTGTGCTTGAGTAAGGAGAAAGTGATCAGACTCTTACATCTAACCTTTGTTTTCTAAGTTGAGCATATGTTTCTTCCAGAGGTGGTATTATGTCAATGAAAAACTCAGAGTCAATTATCTTCAAACAAGATCCTTTCTCCAATCAATAAAGAACATTTTCCTGTTTCGATTGGCAGACATGAGTTAAATGTTGGCACAGCATTCAAATACCTATCACTCTGTTAATGAGGGTATTATTTTTTTTGTAATCCCAAAGGACCTGGCATCACAAAATGCCAAATAGAATGTAGTGTATTATGAGTGACAAGAGCTTTTAGCTAGCAGTAATTGAAATGCAGTTATTGACATGAGAATATATTCCCTGTCATCTCATAAGGAACAATATATTTTGGAAAAAATACAGTGTTCTAGTTAATTCCTATTTGATCATTTTATTCATGATATCCTCTCACCTGGCACTTTTTTTTTTAATCTTCTGCATGACTTTTATGGTTTCATTCCATGCAAGGCTTGATTATTACATTAGGAAGACAATGAATAGCTGATAAGTTGACCTTGAATCTGGAGCAGTGAAACAAGAAGCAAGATTCCTTTTGCTATCTTTTTGTTTGGTACCTGTTTTAGTTATTTGTAGGGTAATGATACTTTTCCTCAATTGTTGAATTATTCTAACATGCTGGGCTTATTTTATTTCACATGGTTAATCTTAGAATAGCAAGATTAAACAGTACACTGAGTCCATCATCCTGATAGTTATCAGAGACAAAAATTCTTCATTAAATGGAAATGTCTGGCACTTATTGAATCAACAAAATCAAAGCGGGTCATAGGTGAGAGAAGTTTGCTATTTTAAAGAATAACACAAGGTTTTCTGCTTTCTGACAGCTAATTATTTTGACATACATCAGTAAATTATGAATTCTTTAATAGTTGGAAGTAATTAGAAGTTATTTTCAATGACCATCTTATTCAAATGCTAATATTAAAAGGAAATGCATACTTTGAATCTTTACTTAATGGTTGATTTGCATATATGGTTATTACCCTTTGAATGTTCTTAGAGATCTTGCATACTGATTGTCCAATTGTTGTACGGTTGTGATACACACACATACTTTTTTTTTTTTTTTGAGAAAACTTCTAATAATAGAGCAATGGGCTTCAGGATAGTAACTCATTTTCTCCTTTAAAAGGTAAAATCATTACTTTGGAGTAAGGTTGACCTGAATTTGAACCCCATCTCTGTCCCTTAATAACAACCCATTTGAGATTTAAATTTGGAGTCTCCAGCCTCATTTTTCTGTCACAGCTATTGAATGTACTAAGGACACCTCTGTGAGGTAAAGGGATTAAATGTGATCACACATATATAGAAAGTATCCAGTAGAGTGACTTACAAACAAATGGCTTGCAAAAGATAATAACTTTCTTTTAAAATAAGGAAAAATTTCCCCCCAAATGAGTTAAATCTTTTGGTTAATAAAGCCATAATGATGTGTGTTTAGCTCAATTTCTTGGCATATCAGGGGACATCGTTTCTAATATTTCATATTTTATTACATTTATACTTTAGTATCACTTCTTAGTGTACCACTTTATTTGTCCTATACACTCTCATGTCAGAACCTCCAAGCACAGTAAGTCCTCCTTCTCTTAAATTTATGTTTTATTTATTTTTTTCCTTAGGGTTGGTCTGAATGTGTTGTGTCAATGTGTCAATAGAAGTATAGCACTTAAAAACTTGAAAAAAATACCTGTTCAACAAAGTTCTTGTTATGCTGCAGGTTCACAATAAAAATTCTTCAATGACTGGGCTAATAGCTTTCATTTTCAAAATATTAAATATAAATAATTGTATCATGTTGTATGTATTAACAACTCTACATGGTACATATTATTAGAGGGAAGACTTTATGAATCTATTAGATACATAATTTTGTCTGTATTAAAGCTACTGGAATTGGAATATTTGAAAGCCCAAATGTTGGAAGTAGATGTGAATCCTGCATATTATGGGTTGTTTTCCAAACATATCAAGCAAAAATAGACCTCCAGCTTAGTCCACTAAAATATACAATTATGTAAAGCATGCAATTAAATCATGGGGAAAAAAAAAACAAAAAAAAACTAAAAATTGGGCGCCTGGGTGGCTCAGTTGTTTAAGTGACTGCCTTTGGCTCAGGTCATGATCCTGGAGTCCCAGGATCGAGTCCCGCGGAGGGCTCCCTGCTCGGCAGGGAGTCTGCTTCTCCCTCTGACCCTCCCCCCTCCCATGTGCTCTCTCTCTCTCTCCTCTCATCCTCTCTCTCAAATAAATAAATAAAATCTTTAAAAAAAATAACAGTCCTAAAAATTATCAAAGGAAAGCTAGCATTGCTTTAAAAATAAAAAAGATTTTATTTATTTGAGAGAGAGAGAGAACAAGTGGGGGAGGGGCGGACAGGGGAAGGGCAGAGGGAGAAACAGACTCCCCGCTAAGTAGAGAGCCCCACACACCATGATCCCAGGACCTAGAGATCATGATCTTAGCCAAAGGCAGATTCGTAACCAACTGAGCCACCCAGACACCCGAAAGCTAGCATTGTTAATAATTATTTTAAAAATGGTAATAAAACCAAATGTATATTCATAAGAGAAGAGAACATGAATTTATACTATAGTGATGCATGGAGTAATATAAAAATATAAAATGTGAAAATGAATAAACTATATCAACACTAAATAATGTTAGAAAATGTATTGAGTGGTGAAAATGTTACACAAACCACATCCAGTAATGCACCATTTTTAAAGAATTCAAATAGAAAAAAAAAAAAAGTACACACATACCTATTAAACCTAGAGATACATGCATATCTGCTAAGACTATAAAAATGAAGATAAAATTAGAAACATTTTATTACAGTCGTCACTCTTAAGGGTGGAGGGGGCGCCAGTGGATGGGACAGGAGAAGAGTGGAGAAGTAGCTGCCACCGGACCCTGTTTCACGGGCTTCACGTAGAGTAACTCATTTCGGGCTCATAACCATCTCGTACAACAGGTGCCCCTGTGACCCCATCATACAGATGACGCAAGTCAAAGCGTCTGCCCGTGGTATGCAGCTATTACTACAGGACCCAAATTTAATCCAGGACATCTGGGTCTAGAAGCTGAGTTCTTCATCACTGGGACAAAGTCTGAAATCCATATGATGTTCAAGTTACTTTTATTATTATGCCAGTTTAAAAAAAAAATGGGTTGAAGTCAGAACTAAAATGTGATATGTGGCTGGAAGCTGCCAAATTCCATAAGAATCATAGCAATGGTCTTTTTCCAAAGTGTGGTCTTTTTTGAGAAAAGAGTGTACAACATGCAATTCTATTGGAATCTCTCTGTTTACTTGTTAAGAGCAAAAGAAAGAGTGCACAATAAATATTCTAATGATAATAAAATAATATACATATTTGATACATATATACATATACTTAATAATGTTCTAATGAACTAATGTTCATCTTGACCAAATTTTATGCTTTCTTTTTGGGTTGTTCTATCAATATTTCATGTAATCCCAATGGTGTTTGATTCTAATTTTTTTTAACAGTATTTGAATAATCCAGAAGTAGTTTATAGAGTTGGCACAAATGAAAATGCCTTCTCTATCCAAAACCATAAAATTTCAATGATAAGTTATGTAAGCAAATTTCAAAAAAAGGAGGATATATTTTTACTGTGATTTACCAAAATATACCATAAGAATTTTCTTCTCTTTAATTTATTTTATTTTTTTAAATTTTATTTTATTATGTTATGTTAATCACCATACATTACATCATTAGTTTTTGATGTAGTGTTCCATGATTCATTGTTTGCGTATAACACCCAGTGCTCCATTTATTGGGAGAATGACCAGAAGGGATCATTCTGGGCTAGAAATCAAATATCAAATAATTGATCAATTTTTTTTTAATTTCTTTGATGCTTCATAGTATGCTTTTATTTTGTAAAGTTACTCTATGGAAGAGATAATTCCTTATAAGTTACAGGAAAATGCCTAATTTTCTATCCAGTGATATTAAAGTCACCCAGACTAGAAATTCTCAAAAAGAAAAATTGTCAATTAGAAACAGAAAGACGGTTAGTGTCTTATCTTTTGTTTTATTTTCCACTTGCTTTGGTAGTCTCTACTATCAATTTTGCCCATTATTAAATCTTATCAGTGTTCTTTCCTCTACCCGAGATTGGCTGGGTGGTAACAAAGGATGACTGTCAAGTTTTCAGCATAGGCAACTGGATAATGAACAGTGTCATTTTCTGCATCAGGGAATGTTTAAACTGGTTTAGGAATGACATGTTCAGAAATGTTGACCTATAGGTAGCTATAGGATAACAAATTGATAATATCCAGTAGGCTATATGTGGGTCTGCATCTTATGAAAGTGATTCTAAATTTTGACGTTCAACCGTAAGAACAAATGAGAGCAGATAATACCTAATTGGGCTGCAGACATATCCAGCACAAAGGAGGAAATAGCATTGATATTATTAGTTAGAATATTGACTTAGTAAAAAAAAAAAAAAAAAGTCAATGACTTCCAGCTGTGTACATTTTAGTGAATCACCTAAGTTCTCTAAACATCAGTTACCTTCCTGTGGGGGGTGCAGAGGCGAGGAGGGGAAATGGAAGGATGACACCATCTCTGATTATACATAGGGCTGTATATGTATGTACAGTTGTGAGGGTCAATTAAGATAACGCAGGTGAAAGTTCCTTGTAAATTACTAATGTGTAAATTATACCTAAATTGTTGTACAAATGAGATATTACTATAGTGTTCATGAAATATAGATTATTGGCAAGCTTTTATCTACTTTGAAAAAAAAAATTCTGGAATTTTTGAATTCACTGAGCAATACTTATTTATCTTTATATTCACAGGGATGTGCCAGAATTATCTTTTCTTCTTGAAGTCCACTTCACTCGTAGAACCTTAAAGTTGAAGTGGGACTTCAGGACGACATCATCCAATCCCTTACTTGTATACACACAGAAGACACAGATGTAGTTTAGGTTATTGATACGATTAGAACTCAGGTATCCTAATCTGAAGTTTAGTGCTCAAATTTATACGGTGTGAAAATGGTCAATTGATTGGGAGTAGAGCCAGCTTTTCAGAACCTTGTCCATTCCTAATCACTTCATTCAATGAACTCACTTTAGTGTTTTCTATTTTTTTTTATCCTTTGTACTGTATTTTTATTTTTTCAAGTTACTCTTATGAAAGAAATAATTCCCCATGTACAGTAAATGCCAACTATAGCTGAAAGACTATACAGGAAAATATTTGCATGATATTATGAAAATCTGCATTAGTTACTGAAAGATGCCTCTTAGATGAATTATTCATTAATGTATCAATTCAGTCATTTGTGCCTTTATTTGTTTATTCATTTAACAAATATGTATTGACTACCAATTATTAGCGGGGCACTATTCTAGGTGTTTGGGAAAAAATGCTCTTAAGATAAAAGATTGTCAAAACACAAAATAAATAAAATAAATAAAATACATGAGGAAAGCTCTGAACATAATCTGTTGAGCTGAGTCCTGAATGATGAGTCAGCCATGGAATGATCTGGTGAGTGTGGGGATGGGATGAGTCCAAGCATAAGGACCAGAGGTACAAAGAGTATGTGCAGTTGAAGGGTGAGACCACTGCACCTACTGTAAAAACAAAACAAAGCACAAAACACAAAAACAAAACAAAACAAAAACCGAGCTATTTAAATATAATCTCATCTCTGCAAACAATATGTAGAGTCTGTTTAGTTAGAAAGGTGTGGTTTACTTTGCCCATAAATTGCATGACTTACTAAGCTTAATTTAGGTTTAAGATGGATTTCTTAAAAGAGTTGTGTATTTATTTTTGTTTTTTAAATACATACTATTTAAACTATGTTGATATAGAATATAACATGTAATATAAGGAGGAAAAAATGTGTAAATATGTGACAGGGTTGTTTAACCCAAGAGGGTAATTTTGATTTCTGGATATGTAAGTTTCTAGAACAAAGAATGTATGGTGGCGAGTGGGGGGACTCTTGTTTTTTGTTGTTACTGTTTTGTTTTTTGTTGCTATTTAATCCCATACTAATAGAAAGATTAATTCAGTAATTATCCAACTTTGATGTGGATCAGGGTCACTCCAACAAATTGGTAAAAATAGAGGCCTAGGTTTTATCTCAGTTCATGAGGCTTGGACCCCTGGATTCTTTTTATTCATTTCAAGGTGATTTTAATTGCACCAAAGTTTGGCAACCACTGGTGACTATATTTTCAGATGAAACATAGTAACAATTATTATAGAAAATACAAATTGTAGGTTGTCTGATATCCAGTTTGGGAAGTAGAAGACACACTAATGAAAGAGGATTTTCAAGATACAAGTTGCTGTTGAAACAGAAACCTTAGTAAATTCCACATACTGCTAATAGCAAATCCTAGGTTTAAAATAGGTAACACTGTGTGTTATGATATCAAATAAGAAAAAGTCATAGAAGCCATGACTCACATTTCCCTGAGTATGAAGTAAGTATACTTACATAGCTCCCTTTTAAACCCCTGTTTATCTAGGTGTTTTTTTTTCAATGAGGAGCTGGATAATTGACAAATGACTATGTAGATTAAATTGGTCTTAGGCTCATCATGACTGGGCATATCAACTTTTGCAATAGAACAACTATTGTAATCCCAGACATTTTTCCTTAAGGTCATCTGCCAAAATGTCTGTGTACCTGTGTTTGACTTGGATATGACCTACAGATAGATGCTCAAGATGTGTCAGATATGCTTTTAGTGTTTTCTGAGATCATATGTGAAGGTCTATATCCAATTCTATATCCTAAGTTAATCAAACCATAAAGATAAATTTCCTGCATCAGAGAGATCCAACATCATATAAAATGTAGGTTTATGAAAAAAAGCATAATTGTATTTAACCATATTTAAAAAGTGGATTGATGTGTTTTACAAGAGTTTTTAATGTCAATTTTTTTTTTGCATAGACTTCTCATTAAAAATATATTGACCTCGGGCACCTGGGTGGCTCAGTTGGTTAGGCAACTGCCTTCGGCTCAGGTCATGATCCTGGAGTCCCAGGATCGAGTCCCACATCAGGCTCCCTGCTCGGCAGGGAGTCTGCTTCTCCCTCTGACCCTCCCCCCTATCATGTACTCGCTCTCTCTCATTCTCTCTCTCTCAAATAAATAAAAAAAAATCTTTAAATATATATATATAGACCTCTTTTGTTTAATTGTTTGAATCTTAGTTAAAATTTGGGGGAGAGGGCATAACTACCTGTGCAAAATATGGTGGGGAGGATTATTTTATCTTTAGGAAAATTGCTGTCTTCTGGATAGCTGAAAACTGTACCAAACTGTTAAAATGAATTGCCAGTTCAAGGTAGCTATGGATCATTAACCTAGGGAAGGCTGATGGAAAAGTACATTTTACATTAAATTTTAGAAGCATTCAGAGAGAATAGAGAACATCCAGTGCTTATTGTCTCCCCCACCAACATGTTCCTGAAATATCAAAATATCAAATATCAAACAGCAGTAAATCATTTTTGGCCCTATAAAAATTAGGTCCATATAAATACATGGTTTGCTCCCCCAGCCCCTGTCATTTGCATCAGTAAATTAAAATGTTCATTTCAGCTACTTCCTGCACAGGTTCAGCTGCTGAGACTTGAGTTAACAAATATTTACTGAGCTCATACTCTGTGCGAGGAATTCCTCCAGGGACTGTCTTCTCAGCATTATACCCAGTGCTGAAAACTTAAAAGCAAGTAGTGTAGAGTCAGTACTTCAAGGAGCTGAGTTCCCATCTGGCTAGGACTGAGTTGAAATGGAAATGCAAGCTGGACAGTGTGTGGAGGGCTTTGAATGCCATCCTCAAGAATTTGGGCTATATTTGTCAAGTATCAGATTTGTATGTTAGACAAATGAAGTAACTATACTTACATAGCTTCCAGTTAACCCCCTACTTATCTAGGTGTTTTTTTCAATGAGTAGATGGATAATTGAAAAATGGCTATGTAGATTAAATTGGTTTTAGGCTCATCAAGCCTTTGGCATATCAAGCATTTTCCTCTTCAGGTCTCAGGTCCTCTCTATTCGCAGTCCTTTTAAATTGAATAGATGTTAACACATACCTCACTATAGGAAGGGCATGAGCCTCAGACTTGGCCAATTCAAACACACCTTCCCCTGGTCTTTCTAATGAGACATATAACAAATCAAGTATTTATAGATAATCGATTACTTGGAACTATCGGATAATAGGCATTCCGTCAATATGTTGATCAATTACTAAATTGATAAAGTATACCTGAGAGCACCACTATGAGAACAAACAGAAAGAAGTAAGTAAAACTAAAGCATTTGAGAGACAAATAATGGATGAGGTCTGCATACTTGGATCCAGTCATACCTGAGGTTGAAATTTCTTCTGAACTCACTAGACCCAATGAATTCCTTTTTGGTTGTTGTTCATTTAAACTAATTAGAATTAAATTTTTGCCATTTTCAATCAAAAGAACTGTGACTAATTAAAATAATCCAACGAAGAGAAATAATTAAAATGTAATTTTTTAAACCTGAAATGGGGGGAATTGAACTAGGAGAATAAATAAAAGCAAGCAGAGAGTTTTGACATAAAATTGGAAGGATGTGATGATTAAATTCGAAGATAAGAAAAAGAAAAGTAATTATTACTTCAAAGATAGTAACTGAAAGAGGGAAAACAGAAGAAAGGTGGGGTGGCTTCTGGGTAGTTAAGGAGTGAGGAGTTTGTTTCAGGAATGTTGTGTTTTTGTTACCCATTTGAAGTTAATGTGGGATTTTAGAAAGTATTATTAATATAGTCCTGATACAAAGGAGAAATATTAGCCCCAAATCTACACATTTAGGATTTGTTAACATAGTTGACAAAATGAGTACTTGGAAGAGAGTCAAATACAGTAGAGTCTCAGATGCCAAGGAAGGAGGGAGTCCCACAGCAAAAGATTGAGATCCTGTAAACTCAGTAATAGAGTTTAAGCAAAATGAGGGTCGGTAAATATTGATGGATCTTGCCTGTTAAATGTCATCAACATTATTGTCAATAATAACTGTAAAATGGGAAGAACAGTCATCAAATTGCAGTAGAATTTGGGATTAAAAATGAAGCCAGCAAAGGCAAGTCATCTTTTTAAATAAACCTGGCAATGGAAGGAAAATATTATATAGGGTGATGCTCAAAGGCATCTCAGAAAAAGATTTAAGAAATATTAAAATCACTTAGAGATTGTTGTTACGAATTTATGGAGCTAGGAGAAGGAGGAAGTGAAGGAAGAGGAGAGATGATAAAAGATTAAAGCCACGGCAGAAAAGGAGATTAAATTTTCCATGATTTTGGAGAAGGCAGAAAATTGCAACCTTGGGAGAAGATGGGGGATAGTTTCACCTGAGCCTGGAGGGAAGACAAAGTGAAGATGAAAATTAGTTCTGAGATAGAAGATGGGGAAGAAGTACTATTACCTTGGTGAGGAGGAGGCTAACTGATAAATTGAGAATAAGGCCGGTGAGATTAGGGGCTTAAGGTTTCAAAACAGTCATAGTGGAAAATAGGAAAAGGCCTAGATGAGTTGAACAAAGGTAATTAAAAACAAACAAAACAAAAACTAAGCCATGAATGTAACTGAGTTTCTATAGAGAGCTAGGAACTTTGTATTTGTAATTGAAACTCTCTGTGAGCATTTCTCTTAATAATGCTGAGCTGTTGGCGCAAGATCTGAGAGATGAAATAATTGAGGGTATCCAAGATTTATTTTGGCCACACAATTGTGGAAGAAAATTTGAGTAGCAAATAAACTACAGTTAATGGTTAAAGGCGAGGTTGAGTGTCTGACATTATGCACAGGACTCAAGCTGAAAATCTTGTGAAGGGGAATAGCAAGGGAGTGACACACTGGGAGAGCAGGTTCTTCAAAGGACAGGATTAGCTAGGAGGGAAATCTAGGTCAGTGTGTGATACCACCATCCAGTTCTTAAAATCTTTACATCCAGGGTGATGACAAGATAAATAATACCATACAATATCTGTAATCCTATGCATATTATAGAAGACTCGAATATAACTGAAATTCATTCTCATGATGGGGAGTATTATTCTGGAAGCTAGGATATCAAATGAGTTAAAAATGTGTGTATTAAAAAACATGTATTTTGGAAGTTGGAAAATAAAAACTTGAGACAAGGATAGGATATGAAGAACAGAAACTTTTCATAGATTGGCTACATTCAAGAGAATGTGTATCAAAAAGAATTTTACCACATATTCACAAATGAATACATTTACAGACCGGTAATATATTCTGAACTGTAAAATGAAGAGTATGTCGTTTTTTAATATTGTCTAGGACATAACTTCTGTGATATTACTTCCTACAGGTCTTTGTTTCATTGAGAAATCTAAGCACGTGATTTTTAAAGCTAAGTTTATTTTAGCTCAATACTCTTTCTCAGTTGACTATGCTTCAATATCGTATTTTACATAGTGTGGGGGTATGGCAACCAAAAAAGAAGTAGTAATATTCCACCTTTCAAGCAGTTGGTGTTATATTATTTTATATTACTTTGTGGTATACAGTGTGATAAATGACCTATGCAAAGCATTTGTGAGAGATTGCATGTGGGTAAGGGGGAGTTTAGAGATGATAAACAAAACTGCATTAACACAGGGCTGGAGTCACTTAGAAAGGAAAGCAATAGATCAAGTTTAAATGGGCAACATTAATGGGAGTTATGGGCACACATCTCAAAATGAATATACCCCAAAGAATATATAGAACACCTCTCATAATTGTAAAAAGACAGATTTTACAATTATCTTCAGGACAAGCCACCAATTGAATAAAACACATAGCTTTAGTGTCAAGAGAAATCTATGAGACCAAAGGGAGACTTAGTTGAAATTGAAAGGAAGAAAAGAGGAAGAAACATGGAAACAAAAATGCAGTAGAACAGAACGGCAAATAAGACCTCACTGGAGTAGAATATATTGAAAACATGTAGAAAGTGGACTATAAAAAATGTTTGTTTTTTATATTTATTATATTTATATTCTAGATTCTATATATATTCTATACATTCTATGTATTCTATAGATCCTATATTCTATATATATAATTCTTATATTCTATAATATATTCTATATATTATTATATTTATATTCTAGGAAAAAAAGTATTTTTTTTCTAGAATATAACAATATGTTTATAAGCATTCTTGTCACAAAAGTAAATCTATTAGATCTTTGGGATTGTTACTATTTTGAATGCACTACAAAGATTAATCTTTACCTTTGCTTGTCTCGGATTTGTTAAAAATCACTAAAGAATATTTGGTGAGGAAAACATTCTCTATGAAGCAGTATTTAGCAATTTCAACTTTGTAATCAGTTTTGTATTAAATATTTGCATATATTGTGGAAGAAAATTATAATATTTAAAAGATCTAAATTTGGGATGTTTTTTAAGTCACTGGATATATCAGATGGTAATTTCATGCACCATTGTGTAATTCATACTTATTTAGGTGTATCAGATGCATGAGGGTTTTTTTTTTTTTTATTTTCTTCCCTTTTTGCTGCTTTTATGAGGCTCATGATCTTCAGAGTCAACCATTTAAAACAGAAAACGGCTACATATTCTGCTACCTGAAAACTGATGTAACTGCATTCACTGCCAGTGTTAAATCAGGTATCATTTAAATGCCTTAAGGAAGAAGAGTCTCATTTTCTTGAACTTTTTATCTTATAATAGTCTTAGATTTATGGAGAGTTGAAAAGGTAGTACAGAGAGTTCCTACGTACAGCAACCTCGGTTTCCTCCGTATAAGACACTTATGTTAGTATGGTGCATTGGTGAATTAAAGAGGCCTATTAGAATCTCCACTAAGTGGGCTAATAGTGAGTCAAAACCCAAAAAAGAGATGTGGGATAGATCTATAAATTTGACAGTCATTATCAAAATGATGGTAAGTAATATCATGAGATAAGGTAAAATAATCTAGGATGTCAGTTTTATAGAGAAGAAAAATGTGAATATATATGGGGGAGAGAAAGGGATTGAGAACAAATTTTGAGTACCCAATGCTGAGATGCCAGGAAGAGGAAGAAGGAGAATGAAGATTAGTGCTGGTGAAGCAGGAGAACAGTATGTAGAGGAATGTTCTGAAAGCCAAGGGCTTCCTTCAGGAAGGAATGGGCAACTCTGTTAAATGCATTGGAAGAAGGCTGCTGAGCAACCATCAGATTTGTCAAGATGGTGGTCCTTGATGACTTGTACGTGAGTAGTTTCATAAAATAGTGTAATTCGTGAGAAAAAAGGAAAGTGACAGCAAGAATAGAGGACAAAGTAACTTTTAACTCGAGGAGTAACATACCTCAAAAGCCTGATAGATTACAATACCAACCATTTATTTTTATGTCTGCATATTGGTTGTCTCTGGCTGATGTGTGCGGGGTTAGTTCAGTATCTCTATCAGTCCTATTCTTGGCCTGGTAAGACTCCAGGCTTCCAGATGGGTTCAGCTTTGTTTTGCACATCTTCATTCTAGGGCACAGACCAAATATCCAGCATTTAAATAGCTCATATGCTTCTCGGGTTACCTCATAGCAATTCAAGAAAGCAAGCAGAATGACAGAAGAGATTTTAAAGCTTCTGCTTATGTCTTGTCCATTAGCATTCCATTAGGCAAAGCAATGTGTCCAAATCAAATATGAACAGGGATGGGAAATGTGCACAAGCAAATCTGTGGGCGGTACTAAGGATTCATATAAAAAAAATATAATGAAATCTACCACAGGACTATTCTAGCAAGTAAACATTTTTTTTCCTCTTTGAAATTGGAGTGTAATGGCATGACTGTGTCCTAATGAGAGTGATTCTATAGAGAAGGGGAAATATCAGAGAGCAGGAGCAGGGTTTATTCAGGGAAGTAAGAAGGGATATAATCCAGTACAAAAATTAAAGGGCTCCCTGAGTGGGAGCAGGGGCAGTTAACACACTGTGGTAGGAGAGAAGAGAGAGAATAGGAGTAAGATCTGGGCAGGATAGTGGATTGGTGGTCATCTGACAAGATAGTTCTTTCACAATTAAATCTCTTATACTCTTTCTTGCCCATCGTATTGTCTGGCTCTTATTCCTTCTGCCCCTGCATAATGTTTTCCGAAAATATGTCATTGTGGTCGTTCTGTTACCAGGGTATTGTCTTGCTGTAACTTATGTCATAACTTCAATTATTCATCTATGCAAATTAAACCCACATCAGGGGGCACCTGGGTGGCTCAGTGGGTTAAGCGTCTGCCTTCAGCTCAAGTCATGGTCTCAGGGTCCTGAGATCGAGCCCCATGTCTGGCTCCCCTGCTCCGCGTGGAGCGTGCTTCTCCCTCTCCCTCTGCTGCCCCCCCTGCTTGTGCTCTCTCGCTCACTTGTTCTCTCTCAAATAAATAAATAAAAATCTTAAAAACAAACAAACCCAAACCAGTACCTCAAGCCTTGATCTCCCTCATGTACACTCAACCCTTGCAGGTCATGTTGCTAGACAGCTTCAGTGGCAAATTTTGCTGACTCCTCAAAAAGCATATAAAAATGAGTTAAGAAATATTGCTATTGTATTTTCTCTTCATATTTTTCTGAATAGTATTCTCAATTTACCGTTCTGTATGGCCTGGAATCTCAGTTTATATTATCATGACAATTATTTAATATGACATTTAGTAAGTGATCTAGATTTGTTGATTTTAACATGTTCATGATTTTAAAGTATTCATGTTAAATATTATAATTTCCTGTCTATTGCTCTTCTGTACCTTAGTTTGGAAATGTAATATAAGTGTGCACGTGTATAACTTAACCTAATTGAATGAGAGGTCCCCCAAATGAAATATTACATATTACTAAATAGTGTATCATTTAATAATATTAATATATAATATATTATATTCTATATTATATAAAGTAATATTGTAGAATATTATATATTATATATTGTTATACAATATATAGTAAAATACATTATGCATTATATATTATATACATTACATAGTGAAATATATATTATGTATTTTAAAGATTTATTTATTTGGAGGGCGAGTGGCAGAGGCAGAGGGAGAATGAGAATCCCAAGAAGACATGGGGCTCAATCCCAGGACCATGAGATCATGACCTGAACTAAAATCAAGAGCTGGTTGCTTAACCAAATGAGCCACCCAGGTACCCCTATTATGTATTTTATGTATATGTATATATATCCAAAGACAATAGATCTCTCTAAAATGTTTTGACAATAGCTATTATGTTTTGATAATAGCTATTGGATATTGATTAATAGAAAAATAATGTGTTATTCTAGATCCACATTAATCAGCTCAGAGAAAAGAAGTGGTAAAGAAAAATGGGTAACTGTAGAAGTTTAATAAAGAGAGAATTGTTACAAAGCTGAGTGGAGTTAAGGTCAACCAACACATACTGCTGTTGTGTCCAAGTCTAACAACAAGGAAACTGGTATTACCTCTTAGCCTGAAGAAGCAAAGGATATAGCCATCACCAGATTCGGGAGATTGTAGCTGTAGCACAGGCTATTGGACAAGAGTACTGACCTTCCAAAAAGTGTCACATCTTAGCCTCTGTTGAAATAGAATGGAAGATCCAGGACATGGGTATTCCAGCCTGCCTCTCATCTTGCCCTGTTAGCTCCTTCCAAAGCTTCTAAATAAGCAAATGCAGCGGAAGTCAGTGAGTGTAGAACCCCATTGATACAGTGAATATGGATCTCAAATCAGCATGGAAAAGAGTGGAAAACTGACATAAGAGATATTAAGCAGATCAGGGGTCAAACTATTTATTCATTTATTGTTTAATGTAATTATCAGATGTCATTTGGTTATGAACAATTTGTTTCTAAATTTCCGTACCTCCTTGCAGAATAATTACTTTATGTTTTAAAATAAAGACATTTAAAATAATTTTGAAAAAATTCCATAGAGACCAAAAAGGTATAAAAAGTAACAAAGCAGATTAGAAAAATAACAACAATGACAACAAAACCAATTGGAAAAAAAAAAATGTAATGACAGTATCACTGAGCAGGTTTAAGAGCAAATTATCCCCCCCCCAAAAAAGAGCAAATTATCCCCAGGTGAAGAGGCAATTGGTAAACTGAAAGGTAGGTCAGAAGAAAGTTTTAAAATGCAACACAGAGAGACAATGGCATTGACTATTCACAAAAGAAGTTGAGAGACTTAGAGAATAAAGTGTTAAGATGTAACATGTAGGGGTGCCTGGGTGGCTCAGTTAGTTAAGTGTCTGATTCTTGATTTCTGCTCAGGTCATGATTTTAGGATTGTGGGATCAAGGCCCATGTTGGGCTCTGCACTCAGTAGGGAGTCTGAGATTCTCTCTCTTCCTCTCGCTCTGCCCCTCCCCCAGCTCTTTTCTCTCTCTCTCTAAAATAAATAAATCTTGGGGCGCCTGGGTGGCTCAGTCATTAAGCATCTGCTTTTGGCTCAGGTCGTGATCCCAGGGTCCTCGGATTGAGCTCCGCATCGAGCTCCCTGCTCCGCAGGAAGCCTGCTTCTCTCTCTCCCACTCCCCCTGCTCGTGTTCCCTCTCTCGCTGCCTCTCTCTCTGTCAAATAAATAAATAAAATCTTAAAAATAAAATAAATAAATCTTAAAAAAAAAGATGTAACTGTATTTATTTAGGTGCCCAGAAGAACAGAGGGAAGAATGAGGCACCAGAAGTATATTTTAAGAGATTATTATTAATAATTACCCAGAATTGTTTAAAGACAATGATCCATAGATTTAAGAAGCCCAGCAAACCCTGAGCAGAATACATAAAAGATTTCCAAGCCTAGTCAAATGATACTAATACTGCATAAAATCAAAGACAAAAAGAAAATCTTAAAAGTATCAAGAAAGTGAAGAAAGAGTAACTTTAAGAACATGGCAGTTAGCAATATCTGTATGATGATAGGAGGCAGTGGAATTTTAATAGGCAAGATGTTGAAAGAAAATATCCTCCAGTGTAGAATTTTGTACATGGAAAAGTCTTTCAAAGAATGACTAAACAATGCTAATTTTAGAAAACAACGACAAAAACAAGGAAGAGAAGCTGGCCCTACCAGAAGATCTTAATTAAAGAAAATAACAGACCCCAAATGGAGGGGTCCAAGCAGCTTGAAGGAAGAGAGCAATGCATGTTTGTAATTGAAGTGAAAGGTAGCTATATTATATAGTAGTATTCTCTTACAAGTATTTTTTTTCATGATAGAATTAAAAAAATATATAACAATATGTCACAAATCAAAGGAGTTAAATGATGTTAAAAATCTTTGTTGTTACGGTGTCTGTTAGGAGGGTAAAAATGATGATGATCAGTAAGCTATTATATGTAGGGTACATGTATTTTCTTTTTTAGGGCACCTAATAAAAGAAAACTAACAGAATTTATAGAGAAGAGAAAGAATGGAATGACAAAAAGTAATCAAGACATAAAAGGAGATGAAAAAAGCTGTAGAGAAATATCACAACCAAAACAAATCAAGAGCACAAAGTGAAACGATATGTTTCTCAGTCTATACCCTCAGAATTCCATGCATATATGTACAGGACACAGATGAGAATATTCATAATATCACTGTTCACAATAAGCAGAAATTCAAAATAACTGAAATGACAATCCACAGTAATAATGTACAGGTAAATTACAGTTTATTTTTAAAGCAGCAAACTGTATAGCAATAAAAATAAGTGAATTACAGCTTCTAAAAAATAAAAGCATCATCTTTAAAAAATAATAGCATAAGAGTGGAAAATCTCTAAAGAAAACACAGTATGATTCTATTTATATAAAATTCAAAATTAAGAAAATGTAAACAATATAGTTTAAGGATATATTAGGGCAGGACCAGAAAAAAAAAAAAAATTAGCGTATGCTTCACCCTAGGGGAAATGAGTCAATTCTGATTGCAAAGTGACATATTTGTATTTCCCATGGGAAGCTGATAATATTCTATTTCACAAATAAGACTTGGCTACACATAGTGTTTTTCATATTTGTAAAATTTCACAATAACAGCTCAGTACATTTTTCTTCTTGATGTCACTTAAAAACAAAAAAAGCTATGAAAACTTTTTGGAAATTACCGAAGAGTCCTCTTTCTTAATAATTCTCTTTTTCAAGTTAAATATCCTCAGGTTCTGTGGCATCTTTTTTTTTCATCTAACCTCTTCCCAAATCCCAGCACTGTTCTGATGCCACTCTTTGTTTTGGTTGACTTCTGTTTTACATAATATCTCAAGAACCTCAGCACCCCAAGGCAAATGAGCTCCTCAATATAATGTAAACAGAACAATGGAACTGAATTGATTTAAATAGTTGGCTTCCATTAAGGAAATCTATTATTATTTCATCATCTTATTTTAGCAAATTCAGCATAGTTTTGACTCACTTAGGCAATTATGCTAAGTTAAACCCATCAGCTTCTCTTTAAGTCAATTCTTCTACCTGTATTTATATATGTAAACTTAAAAATATCAGTAACAGTTTTAAAATGTGTTTTCTTGGTCGCTGTCATTCATGGCTCTTTGGAAGCGCAACTTGACCAATTTTCGTCCTGCTCTTTTTCCCAGTTTGAAGTTATCTTCATATTTAATATGTATAGTTTCAGTGTCTTCGCTAAAGAGATTGATTAAAATGTTGACTACAACTGGGCATAGAACAGAGTCCATAAAGAGAGCTTCGGAAAATCCTTTCTCAGTTGAGAACTTTCGTTAGAACCCCTTTCTGGCTCACCAACCTTCCCTGAATCTCCTGTAGAGGCTCCTGTTGGTGTTCCGCTCAGATGCCCTGGGATTCCTATTGCTAGTTCTGTGTGCCTCTGTGCTTGCTTCAATGTGTATGTCTTCCAGTAATGGTCCAGTTGTTTCTTCGTCTTCGGGAGATGCCCTACCAGCAACAGGAGCTTCATTGCTTGAACAGAGCCAGAAACATTTAGGCATGTGTACCCCACCATATCATGCTGACCCACAGCACATAACTTAGTTCAAGAGTCTGTGGGGCACCTGTCTGGCTCAGTCAGAAAAACAGTGTGCCTCTTGATCTTGGGATAGTGAATTTGAGCCCCATGTTGGGTATAGAGATTAAAACAAAACAAAACAAAACAAAACCCCCAAAACAAGAAACGAAAACCCACTTGTCCTGCCTCCAGTTTGACGAATCAGATGATATTTTGTCCATTCTTTCTTTGAACACAATGTAAGAGAATTGCAGTGGCTTTTTTGAACTCAGGATGCAGTAGTATGCTCAATATTTCTTTGGGCTAAAACGTTAAGTAGTAATTTACAGAGAAATCATACTGATAAGGAAACGCAAACTAAAACCACAATGTGATTTGACAATACCATGTCCCACTAACAGATAAGATACATTTTAGAAATTTGATTATAACAAGTGTTACTAAAGATATGAGACAATGGAAATTCTCCTACACTCTTGTGGGAACAATTTGGGATTATCTGGTAAAGTTCAAGATGTAGGTTCCATGCTGTTCAGTAATTCAAGTCTTGTACATACAGACTTACACATTTATTAGGAGGCATATATAAGAAAGTTCAAAGCATTATTTTTAGTAGGGAAAACACTGGAAACTATTCAAATGACATTAACATTAGAATGGATGAATATATTTTGTCATATTCATAAATGAATCATTGCTGTCTGTATCACTGTGGATGCATTTCAATAATAGAATATGCAGTTGATGGGAAGAAAGTTACATAAGAATAGATAAAATGTGATGCCATTTACATTAAGGAAAAAACATGTATAGCTTTGGTTAATAAATTCAGAAATGCATACATATGCTCTAAAGTAATATAGAATATAAAAATTGAGCAAAAGGCAAGCAAGAGGGGGTGCAGGTATAGGTAAAGGACAAGAATGCAAGATCTGGGGGTGTTCTTTTTGAGGCTAGATGGTAGGCAGATATATCTTTTTTTTTTTTAAACTTCAAGTTATACAGCATATTACCTATATAACTCTAAACATCATAATAATTTTTTTTAAAGATTTTATTTATTTATTTGACAGAGAGAGAGCACAAGTAGGCAGAGAGGCAGGCAGAGGGAGAGGGAGAAGCAGACTCTCCACCAAGCAGGGAGCCGGACGTGGGGCTCGATCCCAGGACCCTGGGATCATGACTGAGCCGAAGGCAGCCACTTAACCGACTGAGCCACCCAGGCGCCCCCATAATAATTTTTAAAAGAAAATAAAATTTAGTCAGGAATGGGAATAACTCCTTGCTGCTTTATAAATGTCATAGGAGTTTAATCTCTTCTAAGGCATTATATAATGTTACCCAGAATAAAAGTTGAGCTTAGATCATATATAAAATGTACCCTCTTTTCTTCTTAATGTCTATGATATTTCCCCATTTCTAGTTGTTGCCTGATAGGCGCCAGCCAGTCTTGCTCTCATAAAATTTACTGTGAATTTCAGTGCTCTCAGAAAGAATATTTTCAAGATATAGAAGAGTTCAGGAGAGAAACTTGCTGAAACTCTTCCCTTTCTTGTTTTCTAATAGAAATGTCAACCCATACTTATTTTTTCATAGGAATTTGGAAAGAAAACCTAAAAATGTAATCAGAATATTTCCATTCCAACCTTTGGACTATGTCTCCCTGATCTTTCTTAGAACAGCAAAATGCATAAACAAAGGAATGGATTTGATACATATATAAATAATAAATCATAACAAAACCATAAACAAAATTTATGTTACTAAACCAACATAATACATACTGGCAAGGCAGCTACTCAGCATTATCACCATTATTAAAGAAAGAAACAATATTTTAGGGCTAAAAAGGGAAAAGGATATTAAATCAGAATAAAAAGAATTCCTTCCCAAGAAAAATCAGTTGTTGACTGATGTCTGTTGACTGACTAATGTCTGACATGTTTGAATAGATTTATTTTCATTTTTTAAAAATGTATCATTGAACTAGAGACAATGTCACCCTGGGAGGCATTCACAGCAACAAAAGGGAACCACTATTCATAAGCTCCCTGCTTTGAATTAGATGGACATCACAACTCTAAATTGTGTATACAAACTGGAACACATACAGTGAGGGGGTTGGGAGTTTTAATGCTAATGTTAAGCAGTGTAGTTTGTAGAAGTGGAGGAAGTTCTAGGCCTTTGTTATGTCCCTATTTGTCTAGACTAGAGAGAAATAGAATGCATGCTGAGATAAATGTGATCACTCACAAAGCAATTCCTTGGTTAAATCATTTTATTTAAAAGGCACTCACCACGGGAAAACAACACCATAATTTCGCCTAATTGAACTCTGAACCTAAAATACAGCAGTACAAGAGAAGGAACGATTCAAGACAGAAAAGATCAAATCAAATTAAATAGCAGTTTAATTTCCCTTCTGGAGAAATACATATTCAAGCAATAGTTCTAAAAAAAAAAAAAAAAAAGGAGGAAAACAAGAAACAGCTAATATATTCTAGCCTGTTTCTGAACACACATTGAACTCTGAGATTTTGGATTTCTAGAAGCAGTGGAAACTGGTTTGTTTATTTATTTCTTATAAATTTATAGTTGGGTACCCTTTCTGAGCCTTTTCTGAAACCATATTCTATAAAAGAGTGAGACTTGTTTTATGAGCTCTTACACATAGTTTAAATTGCTACAACATAAAAAAAAAAAAACTGGCTCAATTACTAACTTGTATTAATATGCTGAGAACATGCCCCTCCCATTCCATTAAAGAAAAACATTGATAGTTCATACCAGGATTTTAGACAAAGGTAATACAGACTTAGAAGTTATGATTTTCATGTCCCTTCTGGAACATGAGCCATTTTAAAATAAAAATGCTTGAAAAACTATCTCAAGTGAAAACATTGGTACTTAGGACCATGGCTATTGAAGCTTTTCCTATTGGTTGATTGATTGATTGTCCTTTACAGAAATAGGTGGAAAGAAGCAGACATAAAGCCTCCATTTAAAGAGAAATATGTAAAGATAGTAAAAATAAAGAGTGACGAGAAAATTTGATAGACATTTTAGTTATTCCTGATACCGGGCTACACAGTACATGCTTGCATCCACTAGCTGGGTTGTTATAAATGCTAATACATTTAAATGAGTTTAGAGTTATGTCCCTTGTGATATTTGAGCATACGAAAATGTTTATGGAGGTTAATTTGGGACTACATAGGGAAGCAGTTTTCCAGCTGTAATTTAGGTTAGTTGTTCCTTTTAGGGTGTGAGGCAATCAAGTTTTCTCTGCAGTAAAGAAAATTTTAGGTCGTGCCACAAATTATTTTGAATACAGCTACTTTCTTTGATGAGCATTGTGTAGTTGATTCTGAAGCTAGAAACAACTTGGAATAATATCAGTACCTCAGTATGTTTCCTATTACTTGGACATCGTTGCTAACTGTCTAATTTACCCAAATTATCTCCTAGTATCCTCTTGAACTGAAGATGCAATCTTATTCTCACCATTCCACTAACTGCCTATAATCTTGGGAATTGTTTACATTGCATCTAGTTGCCTTCTGGGCTGCCTCCCACCACAGCCTACACATTCTGGAGCTGCTGCAGGCTTATTACGATGATGTAGGAAGTTCTTAAAATATGTTAATTTACCTGACTGGCATGACTTTAAATTTAGCCCTTATACCTTCCTGCCTTCCAGGCTGTCCACACTATGTAATACCTGGAACAAGATATTATTCTGCAGTGATATAGTTATTCAGGGAAAAATAATGATATGGCTTTCCCTTGTAACTGTAACGGTACTGCGTCAGTTCTCTAACTGAAGTAAAATCAGTAGTTGCTAACGTATAGTGAGTGTGCTTGTTCTGGGTCGAGCAGTCTCCTACACTTTGCATGTTCTATGGGATTATCTGTGTTTTATAGATGAGGACTGAGTGGCTGAATAACTTTTACATCATAGAACTAATCAGGGGCACAACCTGGAGTCCTCCCCAGGCTGCCTGGCTCCAGGGTCAATGTTCCTACTACCATCATCTGTCCTTTTAAATGTTAAGATAGGTAGAAAGAGGGGCAGTCCTTCTATATTAAATATATATATATTTATATTGTATTACATTACATATATTTTATAAAGATCAGTATCATTTTGTAAATATGATTCCAATGAAATACAGGTAGAAGGCTTGGATTTTACCTTCGGGAAATGAGGAGTGACTGAGATAGTTTGTAAGTTCAGGGACTTGATCAGATTTCAGTTTCAGAAAGAACACTCCTGAGACATGGAGAATAAGGTTGGGAAACATCTTTACCTTGGCACACATGGTCTCTACACCCCAGTTCTCATTTCCACCTCCACTCTTGCCCTCTAATTCCGTGCTTGCTCCATTGAACCATTTTATGTTCCCCCAAGATGCCAGGACCATGATCTACATAGGAGCTCTACATAGGATGACTCCTCTGCCCTCTCCATACCACGCCCACCTTTCCTGGCTGCCATCTTTCAGGACCTTGCTTGAGGGGCATTTCTTCTGATTCTGCCTCTTTTACTTCTAAGGCTGAGTTAAGGATCCTGCTTAATACAAAAAACTCTATGGAACATAACAGTATAGCAAGTACATTTTAACATATCTATTTCTCCGCTCATGCTTTAATGAAGCCACTAGATATGTCTTACTCATCCTGCATTCTGGGGTGCTGTTCTAAATTTGGTACCTAACACCAACATGAAGATGCCTTCTCTTCCCCCACCCATCCATGCCCCTTCCCTCTCTGGACAGGGTGATGTTTCGGGGACATACATGGCTTAGCTCTCTGAGGTATGAGAAAGAAGGCAGTGGTGAAGCCCAGAAACCAGCTGGTGATATCTCTTAGTGGCTGGCTGGACATGGTGGTCATGCCATCGGAAATTCTGTTGCCTTCAGCACTGAAACAGAGCCCAAGACACCCCTGCTGTGACAGGCATTATACTTGTAAGTTTATATATAGTGGGGGAAGTAGGAGGTTCCCAGGGGAATAGCAAATGGGTTGGGGGCTTTGAGGATCTCTGGGCAGTGGTTGTTTACCAAAATATAAGGAAGTCATTTTCAAAGCCACACAGATGCATGCCAGCTGAACATCAGTTGTGCTCATATACCCAATTCAGAGTGCACAAAAGGCAATCAGCTCACATTTAGGGAAGGATGGAAAAGAGGAAGAGGATGAGGAAGTGGGCTGGGTATGTCCATGGAGAATAACAGGCCCAGTGTTGCCAGAGAAGAGAGAACAAAGGGAAATGTGAGGGAATGAGTTCAGAAAAGAAATCACGTCACATGGCCTTCTGAAGGCTATCATGAGTTATTTAGATTGATTTTATTATAAGTGCAATAAGCTACCACTGTGTTTTATAAGTATGCCATGTGTGTGACCAAGTGTATTTGATATTAAATCATCTAAAAGAACCAGAAAACTTTTAGCTATGATAATCTTTGTAAGAAGAGATTGAACATGATTTGAATTTTCCCGTTAAGGAAAATTATAAACAGGATTATTTTCAGTAATGTATTAGTAAATTCTGGAGTTAAATGCTGCAGTACAGTTTGTAAAATGGCAAATAATATGGATCATAGTGAAGAAGCAATGTTTATGTTTTAAATTCCCACATAGTCCATTCAAAAATAGACACATAGCAAATGTCTCCCTCAAAAAATATTTATTAAAAACAACAGAGAATACTCAAAATTATATTTAAACCCACTATATAAGTGTTGTATTTTCTAATAGCCCATAAATTAAGACCACTCAAGATAGTAAGTATGTTGGGCGCCTGGGTGGCTCAGCTGGTTAAGCAACTGCCTTCGGCTCAGGTCATGATCCTGGAGTCCCGGGATCGAGTCCCGCATCGGGCTCCCTGCTCGGCGGGGAGTCTGCTTCTCCCTCTGACCTTCCTGCCTCTCATGTCCTCTCTCTCTCTCTCACTCTCTCGAATAAATGAATAAATAAAATCTTAAAAAAAAAAAAGATAGTAAGTATGTTATTAAGTGAAAAACAAAACAAAAAAATCAGAAAGGAGCGCCCTGGTCTAGCCAGAACCTGTATGAAGACAAATGTAGGATAGTGTCTGTCAACTAAGGTTAGAATACGAATTTATATTACAGAAAGTGCTTTGGGAAAAATGATAGCTTTACAATGTAGTTGATTTTTCAATTAATGTTTCTGTTTTCTTGACATAATTTTCTATTCCAGGACCTAATTCCTACCCTTAAGGTTTTCTATGAAAATATGAATTAAGAAAGTTTTCTTGTGACCTCTCTCCTTGACTTTGCCTTCCCTCTGTGAGAGGGTATTGTTGGGAGCACAGTCTCTGAGCTTTCTCTTGATTTTAATTTTGGGAAAAGGAGGTAAGCAGGGAAAGAGAAAAGGTAGAGCTTATAAAGTTTATCAAATATTACACAAGAAACTCCCTATTAAAAAATGACTTTTGCACTTCAAGGCAAGTCAGCATTGCTCAATCCCACCAGTTTGACACTTCACTGGGGAGCTAGTTTCTTCCAAAAGGAAATTCTATTTCAGCAGCTCATTCAGGGCACACTGTGCATCTGACAGTACGCACTGATACCCCACAGCCCAGCACAGGAAGTTCATGTTTGGGATTTTTGGGAGAGAAGATATAAGCCCCAGTTTCAAGGAGCTTATCTAACATTTTGCTCATCAGAGATCTTAAGGAGTAAACAAGAACATTTGAAGAAAAAATAAATGTCATGGTACATGGCATATATAAGGCTAAATAGTCTGTTCAAATAAAGTCATAGCATTTAACACTATAATTCACCTGAATTATTGACACCAAAATTGTAATTTTTATAAGTGATTTCTTTCTTTCAAAAGTCAATTTGTGTTAATATGTACCAGTCAAAAATTTATTCTGGTCATTATTCCTTGTTTCATTTCTTTATTTCTCATTTTTTTTTAAAGATTTTATTTATTTATTTGAGACAGAGAGAATGAGAGAGAGAGAGAGCACATGAGAGGGGGGGAGGCTCAGAGGCAGAAGCAGGCTCCTAGCTGAGCAGGGAGCCCGTGCGGGACTCTATCCAGGGACTCCAGGACCATGACCTGAGCCGAAGGCAGTCGCTTAACCAACTGAGCCACCCAGGCGCCCCTATTTCTCAATTTTTTAAGATTTATTTATTTATTTGAGAGAGAACGAGAGCAGAGGGAGGGGCAGAGGGAGAGGAAGAGAATCCTCAAGTAGACATCCTCTGAGTGCAGAGCCTGTTGTGGGACTCGATCCCAGGACCTGAGATCATGACTTGAGCTGAAATCAAGAGTGGGCCACTTAACCAACTGCACCACCCGGGTGCCCTTCTTTCTCTCTCTTTTCAACGTGTATTTCACCAGTTGGATATTTGAATAGTGACTTATATCTAAATGTTGTTCAATGTTAATGTAATGAATTTGTTCAATTTGGAGAAATCCTCTCCAAAACTGAACTTACAACATTCAAGTTTTATATTAAAACCCCAACAAGTCTTTGAGACCTGGAAACTGGATTTAAAAATTTAGAAGAGTGTGTGTGTGTGTGTGTGTGTGTGCAAACACACACATATATAGGTATATAAATGCACTGATTAACAAGAGGAGAATATTGCGAAAACTTTTTCAAATAATATTCTGATAATAACTCCAGGTTTTGAATTAGAGGAGCAATAAAACAGCTTTTAGTGGCTCCTATAGGAATATCTACCTTTTGTTAGTACACGTTCCAGCATTACTGCAAATTTTAAAAATTTCTTACATCAGCAAAACAAGGTATTTTGTGAATCTCAGAGAGGGACGTTTTGCATCAAGGCAAAATAAACATCAGCGTTTTGTGTTCTAGATTTTCATTACTCAATTTTTAAAAATACAGAGCATTTCAGTTTATAAAACTGTATGGAATCACTTGATGCCTACTGACAGTCCTGAGGATGTAAAACAGTTGTTTTCACCTGCTGTGTCTCTGGGAAATGAATGAGGATAGCATTTAGATATGTTTCTGAATTTGTGCAAAGAAAGGTCCTTTTAATAGAGCACCCAAGAGAAATATAGTCCTATTTCTTTTTTTTTTTAAGATTTTATTTATTTATTTGAGAGAGAGCATGAGAGACAGAGAGCAGGAGAGGGAAGAGGGTCAGAAGGAGAAGCAGGCTCCCCGCTGAGCAGGGAGCCTGATGCGGGACTCGATCCCAGGACCCTGGGATCATGACCTGAGCCGAAGGCAGTCACTTAACCAACTGAGCCACCCAGGCGCCCTATAGTCCTATTTCTTGAATCTACCTTCCAGGACAAGTGAGGTACAGAATTTACTTAGAAATCAGATGAAAAGAAAGAAATTCCGAGTCTTAGCCCTCACACTACTTAATTGAAAAACAAGTATCATTTTCTCTGTATGTTAATGTATAAATGGAATTGGCATTAACTTGAGACATCTACAAATCCAATATTACAAGCCTTGCTTTTTACAGTTCGAAAATGAGTTCAGAGTATGGATTTGAAAACCTTATTACCATCTGAAAAATTAAAAATTAATCCTTAGTGTAAAGTAATTAGAGGAAAGGAAACTTCCATGCACAATTATGTTCTACCAAATGCTTCTGTGAAAGGAATAGAATAAGTATGGCGTTTTCTTGTATTTAAGTAATGAGAAGAGACAGTCCCTTTGATTTAATTACTTAATACTGGCATATTTCTGTCAAATAAATTTTCAAGAAAGAAAAATATTGTCCCACCAGTAGTTACTTTAGTATTAAACGTTAAAGAAAAAAGACACTGCATTTCATCATACATACTAGACCTTTCAGCAGCTTGATTTGTTTCAGTAAGTTAGACTTGCAGGGGGTGATAGGATATTATATGGCATTTCCTTGAATTTGCTCCTCTGAGAGATGAAGCACATTTAAATTATTACAGACCTAAGTATTTATTATTTAGTTATTTTATGTTATGAGGACCCAGTGTGCTCTTAGCATTTAATCTTTCTCTTTAATCTGTTTTAAGAATATTTGTCTGGGGCTCCTGGTGGCTCAGTCGTTAAGCGTCTGCCTTCGGCTCAGGTCATGATCCCAGGGTCCAGGGATCGAGCCCCACATCGGGCTCCCTGCTCAGCAGGAAGCCTGCTTCTCCCTCTCCCACTCCCCCTGCTTGTGTTCCCTATCTCGCTGTGTCTCTCTCTGTCAAATAAATAAATAAAATCTTAAAAAAAAAAAAAAAGAATATTTGTCTGAAGAGCCTTTATACAGCTTTCTATTGTCAGTACCTCTCAGGAATTATTGAATTTGGGTACAGACACATTTACTATTTAACACATAAAATTACATGTCATGTCAGAATGCAGAGGGACTGTCTTCATTTTTTACAAATCTTTGAAGCAACTCTAGCTGAATCTCAGGACAAGGAAGCTGCAAGTGCAGGCAGAATTAGTATCTCATTCTCTCCTCAGGTTTACTCTGCATGCGTGCTACCCCCGAGATGCTCACATCTTTATTTTAAAGAATCATAAAACTCTTGGAAGCTCTTAGCTGGACATGCAATTGACAGCTTGGGGCTCAAATAAATTTAATAAGTTCTGAAGGAAAGTAAACAGTGCATAAAAGGAAAATTACAGTGCAAAGCATTTTTATTGTATTTCTTTAATCTTATGCTGACACTCTGATAGTAAACTCTCATTAGCATAAGTTTTTAGGCATCTTAAATTCCAAAAGGATTTATGTAGGGTTCAAAGAGCCATTAGAATCTGGAGTACAGTCCATTTATTTTTTTTTTCCAATGCCTTAGTAATAAATCAAAGCCTTTTACATTAAATTGTTATTTTAACATTTATGTAGAAAAATAGGTAGAAATAAAGTGTCTTGCAAAATGTTGCATGTTATAAACATTGAAGAAGTTAAGCAATGATCATTTATCTTGTTGAGGAATAGGGAATTATTGTTCACGTAAGGTTTACTCAGGTAAGCAGTGGGGTTGACAATTGCAAGAATAAGTCCCAATATGACATTGGACATAAGTGTTAAGAAATGTGCTTAACAATATGTAAGGTATGCTGATGCTAAACCTGTCTCTGTATAAGTGCATACAGAAACATTTACTAACTACCAATCGCAATCAGTAACTAATCCAAATTTTGACAATTAGGATCTGTTAATCAGCATTTACCAAAGCAGACATAGTCACTTTCCATTTCTGCACTTGAAAAAAATGAAAAGAAAAATAAGCAAAGAAAAAAAAAAAAACTTTGTCTTTGATTATTATAACTAAGGAGAGTCAATTGTAGCAGAAAATATAATCTCTCCATGAAGTACTACTTGGTCAAAGAATTTTCTAGGCTTTGAAAATTTTTTTTTTTGAGAATGCATATAAAGATTGCCCTAGACTATATGTGGTTTTAAAAAGACATGAGAAAATTGGGAGGTGCCAATTAGATGGTGCCTCTTTAAGCACATTTTCTGCACAGTGGTTGAAAGTGACCTTGACGTAGTATGACCAACTCAAAACCTTGGAATAATGATACCAACTAGGGTATCTTTGAGAAGTTTTCTTGATATATAGCTATTACAGTTAGTTTGAAAATAATTATTCTTCAATATTACAGCAATTACATTAACAACATTAGAAATTGTATTTAGAAAAACCCTCTTTGGTCATAGGGGCCATACTGACTGTATGGATTAACTCGTCTGCAGTCCCCTCCCTTAGTTCCTTGGTCACCTCTCATTTGTCCTGACATAGTATTTGTGTGTCCCAAAACAAGCGAGAGGAAAATGGGCAGAGTTACAGGCAGAGTTATGTAGGAAACAGCCTTAACAAGGTACAGCTCATGGTAGAATGTTCCGCTTGGGAATGTCTTCTGTCAAGTGTGTTATTAAAACACACCAAAAATGCAACAACAATATAAGAGACATCTACAGCATCATATTATCCAGCAGTATTCTCCCACACCAGTCTTGGGTCTATAAACTATTGAGTACTTATATTAATTAATTTGACATGTAAATATCTCACAATATCCTAATTAGGGCCTAGATTCTGGAAGTGCATCTGTTCACTTTGCTTGTCAATAGACCACAAAAACAGAGAAAAAAAAAGATCCTGAAGAACCTCATTCTTTTGGCTTTTATGAGAATCGCAGCCATGTTTGTGTTACAGAATAACTAATTAAAAGGCACATAACTTGTACAAGTATGTTCAGGTTTTTCCTTTAATATGTCTACTTGGCAGTCTGCCCATAAAATCTATTCTTCTGGGTTTTCTCCTTTAAGTACTGTCATCGACTCTTCTTGAATGGAAGCTGGAACCTGCTTTAGATATCAGTCCAACCCACTCAGTTTACAAATAGGGAAAGTGAAGCCAAAGAGGCTAAGGACTACTTTCACAATTGCAGAACTTTCAAAAACAGTCACTTACAGTGATCCAGATCCAAGATCTCACCTTTTCCTGACGTATTTTGTTTTCCAAAGCTCCATTCTTACTTATTGCTTCATAGATCGTTGCTGTGTCTTGATGGAAAGCGAAATGTAATTTAGAATACATCTAAAATAACAAAAGGGGAGGCTGGGTGGCTCAGTTGGTTAAGTGTCTGCCTTTGGCTCAGGTCATGATCCCAGGGTCCTGGGATTGAGTCCGGCATCAGGCTCCCTGCTCAGCGGAGAGTCTTCTTCTCCCTCTCCCTCTGTCTGCCGCTCTGTCTGCTTGTGTACCCTCTCTCTCTCTCTGTAAAATAAATAAATAAGTAAATAAGTAATTAAGTAAATAAATAAATAAGCAAATATAAAATAACAAAAAATGTTAGTTTCACAATCACCAAAGATTAAGAGGCAGTATAGAGGAACGTGGGAGACTACAGAACATACCGAGCTCGGTGGTTCCCCTCTCTCTACTAGCTGTCCAAGCCTTGCCATGGCTGTTGTCAACTCTGATGTAATTAATCAGGGTGTTGTCACACTGGAGTGATATAACGTATGCACATAACTGGAAGAGAGGTTTGCAGACAATGAGGGCTCTTTACTTTCTTCCCTTACTTTCCTAAGGCAAAGAAAAATGTATGTTTTGGGTAACAAAAACATATCATTTCCATTTTGGAGGACAGCTGATTTCTAAAGTTTTTTTTATTGCTTTGTTTCATACACTGGCAAGTCTGTTGATTCTTTATTCAAGTAAATGAGTTAAAAAAAAAAACATGTAAATCTATAAGTTCATTCTTAAAAACCTTTTTAAACAATTCTTTTTTTAACCATCTATTGGCGATTACTTTCATAACTTTTGAATATACGTGCATACCTATATTTATTTATAAATCTCCAACAAGTTAACCTTGCATATGAAAAATATAAAGATTTATTTAATTTCTTCTACCCTTCTCTTATTCTGTTCAACACAAGTTTGATGTTTCTGTCAATCCTGTTCTTCTATTGGTAATCTCTGTAACATTAAAAATGTGCATGTGAATATCTTTTTTCATCATTTTGTGAGCTTTTGGTGATTTTTTTAACTCTGAAATATTTTCCCAATTTTTTCCCTTTAAATGTTTTGCAAGTTACACCTTTATTTTTACAGTATCAATGGGAGTAACATTTAGATTCCTTGTAGCAATCTTAAACAACTAATTTCATTATGACAAAAAGTGAACTATAAACAATGAAAAACAGGGTGCGTGGTTTCACAACTTTGCATACTCAGTTTTTTGGTTGTTAGGTTTTGGATGAAAGAATATAGATGGATACGCTTCCTTTTCTAGCTGCTGATTTTCACAAACTTGGCCCCAACATGCCTCTCTGTTCATTGAACTCTGTCCTCCGGGAAGTTTCTTTGACTTTACTTTTTCCTTTTATTATTTTAAAAATTTATATTTTAATCTCTAAGAAACCATTATTTAATTTAGGAGTGTTCTGGAATATTTCTTAACATAATGGATTAAAATATAATTATTTTCTGCATCCTTTATTATCTCTCTTTCCTCTGGGGTCAAATATTTTGTATGCATATCTTGAGATTTTTCTGATGTTCCGTAATTTATTAATTTATTAAAAAGGGAGACTGCAGGGGCGCCTGCGTGGCTCAGATGGTTAAGCGTCTGCCTTCGGCTCAGGTCATGATTCCAGGGTCCTGGGATCGAGCCCCATGTCGGGCTCCTGGCTCATCAGGGAGCCTGCTTCTCCCTCTCCCTCTGTCCCCCCCCCCCCATGCTCTCTCTCTGTCTCTCTGTGTCTCAAATGAATAAATACAATCTTTAAAAAAAAGGGGGGGGGACTGCATAACTTGTTCATCTTCCTGCTTTTGAGAAAGTAAAAATGTTTCCCACTTTGATCTCTATATCCTGATTTTTTTCTATGTGTGTTACTTCTTTGAGAAAAAAGAAAATCAATCCATCCCAGTTTCCAATTTCCAGAAAGTCACCAACCTTTCACTTCCTTGACTGATACAGGTTTTTCTTTTTTTGAACATCTGTATATTTTATTGTTAGGAGAGACCGGCCATGTCAATTTCATTTTGTTTTCTATTTTGTCATTTTCACCTTAATAAATGGAGCTTGTATTTTTTTTATTCTCAGAATTCCCTTTCATTTTTGCATTGTCACCTCTTATCAACATTTAAGTTACAGCGATGAAATAAATGTCTTTTTACACTGCGTATTCTATGATTTCGATTTTAGAACACTGTATTTCCTACTTCTTATCAATAAAAAGATGAATCCATTCATGTTTCCATTCACCTTAAGATATCTCTATTTAATAAATATTTAATATTTGTCATTCATGATAGTATATAGTAGGATCAAAGCATGAGTAATGCCCAGTTCTCACCTTAGAAAAACTCACACGCATGTGATTCTTATGCAATATTTGACACACTGTTAACTTGAAATTTTATGCTCTATATGCAATTTAGAAATCCTGCATTCCAGATTCTATTTAGGTCCCTCTTGACTTCCATTTCCTTTGGCAAAAATCGCTATTCTCATCTTTCTATATAACTCACTTAGCTCAAAGTTGGAAGTGAATTTTTGCCTATGTGTATTAGATAGCCTTCATATTCTGGGAACTCTCATTTATAATGCAAAATTCCCACCAGGCTGAAAAATAGGATAAAGAATTACTGAAAAATAGGATAAAGAATTACTTTCAACTCCCTGAGGTTAAAAAAAAAAAATCATGAATTGATTGTCTTTTTGGAGACCTAGCTCTGCTTTTAATCTGTATTAGTTTGATTTAATTTATATAATAAAATTTTTGTTTTATATATATAATTATTTCAAATTAAATTACAGTAAGTTATAATCATTCATTAGGTTAGAATATTCACCATTGAACTGATGAAGGGAAATGAGGTATTTGAATAAAGGAGGGATTGTGCCTGCATGTGCATAAGGAGAACAAATTTTCCTGGCTAACTGGCCTTTGTCTAAGATACCTATAACGTTTATGCAACTCAGCCCACAGATAGCACTTTTTGAATGTTGAATGTCTCCAAATATGACAGCTTTTATCAAAGTCACTTTGAAATTCAAAAAAGGTACAAAGAGACTGACAAATGACATTGTTTAAAACCTTTATTTTTTGGGATACCTGGGTGGCTCAGTCAATTCAGCATCTGCCTTTGGCTTAGGTCATGGTCCTGGAGTCACGGGATCGAGTCCCACGTCGGGCTCCCTGCTCAGCGGGGGGTCTGCTTCTCCCTCTGACCCTCTTCCCTCTCGTGCTCTCTGTCTCTCATTCTCTCTCTCAAATAAATAAATAAATAAATCTTTAAAAAAAAAAACCTTTATTTTTTGGGATACCTGGGTGGCTCAGTCAATTCAGCATCTGCCTTTGGCTTAGGTCATGGTCCCAGGGTCCTGGGATGGAGCCCTGCACCAGGTTCCTTGCTCAGTGGGGAGTCTGCTTCTCCCTCTGCCTGATGCTCCCCCACTTGTGCGCGTTCTCTCTCTCTCTCTCTCTTTCTCCCTGACAAATAAATAAATAAAATCTTAAAAAAAACCCTATTTTTCAAACAGGAATTTATTTTTCAACCTATTTACTTAAATATGTTTTCATCAATTTTGGGTTTTGTTCACTTTTAAATGCAAAAAAAAAAAAAAAAACAAGAATGATTTGAGATGTCACAAACAGCAAAAACATAGCATTGCCATCTTTTGTGTCTCTTGCCACAGCAAAGTACCAAGTAGCCTCACCTTTGGTGTACCAGCTAGAAGACTATTAGTTATGCACAAAACAGCATTCTGCTCAAGGAAGCATATAATTCACTTTGCAGTTTAAGACTAAATAAAGAAAGCGATTTCCTACTCTTCAAAAATCCACAATGTTCTATAAGGTGTAGAAATCAACAGTTCCCTAAAGCACTTTAATATAAATAATTTAAACATCTTTATAAGGAAGATAACCCCAAATTTGACATTTGTAGCACATTGCATCCTTTTCTCAGTCTTCTTATTTTAGGAAGATTCTTGGAGGAATTGATTTTATTTTATTTTTTTAGGTGCCTCTGAGATACCTTAAATTTGCAATATTATTTTTGCTGTTACTGTTTTTGTTTTCAGCATTTCATTAGTCGTATGATACGTATGGTAGGTGGGGAGAAAAATGTTCCAATTAGGTCTATATAAGTTAAGAAAACTGAAGTAATTTTAAAGATACCTTTATCAGCCTCAAGACTCCTTCATCCACACAAATTATCACAAAAGTACAGCTTTTCACTGGCAAATACCCTGGAGAGTAACTGGTATAGATATAAGTACTACATAGTTCTTCAAGGTCATATTTTTGACTTTCGTCTCCCAACAATCTACTTAATGCAAGATAAAAGACAAAAAAGCTTTGCTTCAGAAAACAAACAAAAATAAAATAAATATTTGATTAGGGCTTAAAATATTTTATGGACTGCATCATATATGATATAATATATAAAAATATGGAAGCAACTTTGATGAATCACTTAGAGATGCTACATAGTTTAAGGTCAATAACACTTGGGAAACCCTATTGTCAAAACGCGTAATGAGATACCAGTGGCGAATGCTAGCCTGGCTTGTCTTTCAGTTCTTTCAGTGTTTCCTTTGCAATTGTATGCACAGCTGTTTTAATTTTCATACTGTTAAAATTTACAGAAGTACTGAGAGAAAAACACAGAAATTTATCCATGTGGAATATTACAAACAATTAAAGAGAAATAAAAGCTAGCATCACCAAACGCCTCTCTTTTATGAGTATTTGGTTGGTTCTTATTTTTTGGAACAAAATAAAAGGATTCATAGCACTATTCCAAAATGGTTTATATAAATTTGGATTGGAAATCTATGTAGTTTGGCATTTTTATGATATATGTTCATGAAGTAAAGTACAAAAGAATCGAGAATTTTTACTCTGCTGTTGTTTTCCCTTTTGTTATTTGATTTCCATTTTATTGGGATTTTTTATACAGCCTAGACAAGGGCTCCTATGACCTTTAAGTTGTTTTATGGGATAAAGTTACTTACCTGCCAGTTTCACCATCAGGACTAGAAGAATAACCTATTTATTTTTATTTGAACAACAAATCTACAGCTAGTTTCCCAGTACTCAGAACTTTAGGGCTTTAGGGAATCTGAGTGGGGGGTGGTCAGGAGCCAAGGGAAAGGAAGATGGCAGTGCGGATGGTCACTCAGTCACTTAAGCCATCAAAAACAAACAAGCAAGTGAGGACTGGCCTCTCTTTTTCCTTTTTTTCTGTTATTAAATACCATTTCTTCAAATAACATTTCTATCACTTAGATGTTGTCCATTGCTTTACTGTGGTATGGAGGAAGGCTTATCTCAGTTACACCTCTCACTTCCCTATTACATTAAAAAAAAAAAAAAAAAAAAAGATAGCCAGTCACAGTTTTGTAAAATAAGGACAATCCTTCCTTTTTCTTCGTCCCTTTCTCCTTTTCAAGCCTTTGATATATTAATTGCCCGTTCCTATTCTAAAGATTCTTCTAAGTATGTTAATGAGAGATTTTAAATTTCTCTTCAGTTTCCAGAATTATCATCATCTCCTTGTGTACAGAATTTTTTCTCTCTTTGTTTATTTTTGTGTTTTCATTTCATATTGCAGGGCTTCTCGATCTCTATTCACTTTATGCTATCTCTTTATATTTAGGAATGAAGCTACTCAGAGGCTAACTCTTAGTGGGTGAGGGTTGTCCCCTGCAGACTTCAGTTTGTAGTTGACAGATCAGGAGCCAGTCATATCCTTGGGAGTCTTCCCAAATGCTGGAAGAAAATGGCAACACACAGTAGCTACCTTTTTCCCCAAGTATTTCTTTTAATGTATTTTGTAAGCCTCCCTCCCCCCCATCCCTCCCTCTTCCCAGTCATTTAACAATCTTTTTAGTCCTTTGAAATAAGTGCGAGGCTCCTGGATATCTGTGCTTCCAATCACTCACTTTCAATTAATCCCTCTGTTATGAGCATTCATTTCTACCTTTTCTAGTAATTGCGACCTCTGATTCAAAAGCCTTTCCGGTTTGTTTGTTTTTCAGTTTAATTGAGGTATAATTGAAAAATAAAGTTGTATATATTTAGGTTGTACAAGGTGCTATTTTTTAAGGTGCATGACCATGATTTAAAATATGTATATACTGGAAATGAGTACCACAGTCAATTTTTTTTTAAGATTTTATTTATTCATTTGAGACACAGAGATACAGAGAGAGAGCATGAGCAGTGGAAGAGGCAGAGGGAGAGGGAGAAGCAGACTCCCCGCCAAGCCAGGAGCCCGATGTGGGACTCGATCCCAGGACCCTGGGATCATGACCTGAGCTGAAGGCAGACGCTTAACCATCTGAGCCACCCAGGCGCCCCAACTACCACAGTCAATTTAATTAACATATCCATCACCTCACTTTTTTGTGTGTGATAATAGCAAATAAGGATTTACTGTCATAGCACATTTCAAGTATGCCATACAATAGTATTAACCTCATTGCCTCTTTTTGCTGGTTTATATGGTCACTTCCAAATCCCTCTTTTCTTTGAGAGGGAAGCTGAGAATGCCTTTGTCTGGTTTGGTCACCTGAAAGAATTACAACCATTGTTCAAGTTTCCATTCCAGCAGGACCCCCTGGGCAATGCCACCCTGGCCTCTCTCTGTAGAATAGGGTGTGTTTCATCCACTGTCCTCTTTACATACTACGGAAATTCAGTCGTTATATTCTCATATTTCTCTCAATGTATTTATAAATTTTTGTAGAGAAGAAATGTGCTTTTAAATCATTGACTCTTGTTTTTTAACTTAGTGCTTCTCTGGTGGGTTATGTAAAAATATGTGTATTAAGGAGATCATCATGTGCGTATCTGTTGCATGTATATTGTCAAAGAAAAATTACACTGGACAAGTTACATAGACAAGGGAGATTTTATGAAAGATCATTGTGATAGAGAAGAGAGATTAAATCCAACGTCTCTGAAAAGAAAGGTGGGAGGATTTTAAACACCGGACTGAACTATTGGAAAAACACTGGAGATGTTGGGGAGGAGGCTGGTCAATGTGATTCAGCCAACCGTGTCTGTTAATTGGCTCTTAGAAGTTAGGTTTCTATCCTCCTACAAAGAATGGGCGATAGGGGCTCTGTCTTCCTTGATGATTACAATTCAAGGGGATGGTTCCCAGTCCTTGAGAAAGACATTTGTCTTATAACATTGGCAAGAGGCTAGAAGAAGATTTACATCTCAAAAGGGTAGTGAACAAATTTACAATTGCAAGTTTTCTAAAGTAAGTGCTTTAAGGAAAGGGAGATCAGAGGGCTTATAGTCAGAAAGAAACCTGTCTAAAGTCAAACTGAATGGAATATTAAAGCTGTCTCTGTCAATATTCTCTAATATTCTGAACAAAAAGCATATATTTCTTTTAAACCCACTCTATATGAAATTCAGCCATCAGTTAAAATTCTAAAACAGCCAGTGGTTATCAGGTAATAAAATACTGGACCTGTCCATACCTGTTCTCTCAACAGAAAATAGCCTGGATGGAAGGATATCTGGATACATACACTGAATATTAAGGTACCCATAGCTGGCTCTTGAGAAAATATTTTTGTGCCTTAAGTCACTACCTTTTCTCACTTTCTTGTAGAGATGGGATACCAATCCATCAGGCTGTACTTGTCCATTTGTTTTCCATAGAAAATGAATATCACAGTTTTATTTAATAAATATTTTACACATTCCATTGTGCCAGTGCTAGGGATTAACTTTAAATAAAACTCATTCTCTGACTTCATGGATTTTATAAATCCATCCCTCTTTCAATCTGCCCACAGAGTTGCTTTCAGGAGGTGTGAATGTGCTAGGTTTCTGCCTTTATCAGAAGCAAGTGCACTTGCCTGAGTGATGCCCTTACCATTTTTCTCTGTTACTTCTCTCATTCTGTCCTACACCCTGTTAAATTTCATTTTTTAACTGAGTGCTGAAAATATTTATTCCCTGAAAAACTTAAGTGCTTTTTCCTAGGAGATAAGGAGAATATGGTTGTTTCTCTGTTATGCTTTGATATGCAAAAAGTTTACTGAAAATACAATCAGACCTTTAGCAATTGTAAATCCAACCTATATGTGTCTTTTTTTTTCACATTTTCTTAGTTTGTATTGTAATGTTTACTTTTCTTGGTTTTGTATTTTTTTTATTTTTCATTAGTATCATGTATGTTTTTAGCAGTGTACCTGAAAATCTTTATGACATAATGTGAAGTCTAAATATGTTATCTTAAATACACGAATGCTTAAATAAATAGATGCTTAATGAAATGTTGAATTAAGATGTGGGCTTATTTTTTTTATTTTTTTTAAGATTTATTTTTTTATTTGTCATTGAAAGAGAGAGAGCACAAGCAGGGGGAGTGTCAAGCAGAGGGAGAAACAGGCTCCCCACTGAGCAGAGAGCCCAACATGGGGCTCGATCCCATGATCCCAGGATCATGACCTGAGCCAAAGGCAGACACTTAACCGACTGGGCCACCCAGGCATCCTGAGATGTGGGTTTAAATACACATCTATTATAAAGTCTATAAAAATCAACTATTGAAGATAATCAAAAGTTGAAAAAGAATTTTGAAGTATTGGGGACAGAAACAACAATAACAACACACCCCCAGCATCCTTGGTTTATTTTATATTTAAAACCCATGGCTTTAAAAAGGACTTTATTTTGGGCACCTGGGTGGCTCAGTTGTTAAGCGTCTGCCTTCGGCTCAGGTCATGATCCCGGGGTCCTGGGATTGAGTCCCACATCGGGCTCCCTGCTCCGCGGGAAGCCTGCTTCTCCCTCTCCCACTCCCCCTGCTTGTGTTTCCTCTCTCACTGTCTCTCTCTCTGTTGAAAGATAAATAAAATCTTAAAAAAAAAAAAAAGGACTTTATTTTTATTTATTTATTTTTAAAGATTTTATTTATTTATTTGACAGAGGCACAGCGAGAGAGAAAGAACATAAGCAGGGGGAGTGGGAGAGGGAGAAGCAGGCTTCCCACGAAGCAGGGAGCCCAATGCAGAGCTCGATCCCAGAATCCTGGGATCATGACCTGAGTTGAAGGCAGATGCTTAACGACTGAGCCACCAGGTGCCCCTAAAAAGGACTTTTTAAAATTTTTTTTTTATTTATTCATAAGAGCCAGAGAGAGAGAGAGAGAGAGGCAGAGGGAGAAGCAGACTCCCCACCTAGCAGGGAGCCCGATGTGGAACTCCATCCCAGGACCCTGGGATCATGACCTGAGCCGAAGGCAGATGCTTAACCATCTGAGCCACCCAGGCGCCCCAAAAGGACTTTCAATGAAGATGACACTGTGTATTTTTTGAGTTTCTATATTTTGCATTGTTTTGTCCTTCTGGCAGAACAAAAGGTTGGATATTCTTCCCACATATCACCCATTTTAAGAGTATTTTTAAAGAAATGGCATTTTCTTTTCCATAAGCATACAAACTGCTGCTTTCATGGTGTGGTTGGTTTACTGTGAAGACAGGATGCAAATGAAGCATCCAAGGAAAGATTCAATCTTGGAGCTTTTGGATTTATATCATATCTAATTGTTTTCCAGGGAGAAAATTCGTGACTTTGTTTGCTTTTTAGTTGTATTTTGTAATTTATAAAAGAGTACATGAAATGTGTCTTTCATATCAAAGTCAGAGCTCTCTCTCTCTTCCCTCCTTCTTCTTCTCCCTCTCCATCCCTTATTTATTCACTCTCACTCTGTTCCCCTATCTCTGTGACAGACCAGGTGACAAGAAGATACATTTAGGATTGAACTAGGTGGATGGGAAGGAAAATGATACATGGGTTCAAGAGACTGAACAGCAGTGGGAATTTTTATTCGATCTTTTCAATGCAGCAGTATTCTACCATAGATGAAGTGATATATCACCCATTTGAGATTTTTTTCAAGATAAATATGAATAGAATACACTTTTCTTGGATAAGTAACATTTTCTTTTAATTTTAATTATAGTTTCCTATCACTATAATTAAGTTCTTGAGAGTGGGATAGCTAGAACACTACAATTAACTCATTTTAAGTACATTTTTTAAAAGTTCTTCTTTGATTTTGATTTTGATTTCTTTTCTATGGTAAATAACTCATGTCACAGCCCAGAAATATAAAATAAACAAGACAATATCTACATGCAATTACATGAAGTCAGTAGCAATAATAACCTACTTTATGTTAGCAGACATCATGACATAGTTAAATACTCTCTTGTAGCAAACATTTTCTCAGACAAAGACATGCTGGATAATGCTGTGTTGCATTTAATGACATGTTTAGTTTGTGGTAGTTTTAGATATTTTATTCCATAGTCATCTCTACGTCAATAATTGATTCATTAAACAAATATTCCCAATGTACTCTTTTTGTGATATACAAAAATACTTATTTTTTAGAGCAGTTTCAGGTTCACAGCAAAATCGAGTGGGAGGTACAGAAATTTTCCATAGGTCTCCCGCTCCCATGAATGAATAGCCTCCCCCATTGTCACCATTTCCCACCAGAGTGGGACATCTGTTCAAACCTACATTTGATTTACTTACAGTGACACATCATAATCACCAAAAGTCTCCAGTTCACTCTTGGTGTGGTGCATTCTATAGTTTTGACAAATGCATAATGACATTTATTCACCATTATAATATTAAAGAGATTAGTTTCACTCTCCTAAACATCTTCTGTTCTTTGTCTGTTTATTCCTCAGTTTCTTACCCCTGAACCCTGGCAATCATTGATCTTTTTACTGTATCCATAGTTTTGCGTTTTTCAGAATGTTAATATGGTTGGAATCATATGGTATGTAGCCTTTTCAGATTGGCTTCTTTCTTTCTATATGTTCTTTCCAGTTCTTTTCATGGCTTAATAGCTCACTCTTTTTTTTTTAATTTTATTTTATTATGTTATCTTAATCACTATACATTACATCATTAGTTTTTGATGTAGTGTTCCACGATTCATTATTTGGGTATAACACCCAGTGCTCCATGCAGAACATGCCCTCTTTAATACCCATCACCAGGCTAACCCATCCCCCCCTCCACTCTAGAACCCTCAGTTTGTTTTTCAGAGTCCATAGTCTCTTATGGTTCATCTCCCCCTCCCATTTTGCCCCCTTCATTTTCCCCAGGTATGTGTTATGGTGAGCGCTGTGAATTGTGTAAGACCGATCAATTACAGACCTGTACCTCTGAAAATAATAATACATTATATGTTAAAAAAAAAAAAACAACGACGAAGCTTACTCTTTTTAGTGCTGAATGACGTCCCATTGTCTAGATGTAGCAAAGTTATTTATCCATTTACCTACTCAAAGACATCTCGGTTGCTTCCAAGTTATGGCAATTGTAAGTAAAACTGCTGCAAACGTCTGTATTCGGGTTTTTGTGTAGACCTAAGTATTTAACTCCTTTGGCTAAAACCAAAGAGCCCGATTGCTGCATAGTATGATAGAAGTATGTTCAATTTTAAGAAGCCACCAAACTGCCGTCTAAAGTGGCTGCACCATTTTGCATTTCCTCCAGCAATGAATAAGAGTTCCTGCTACCCCACGTCTTCACTAGCATTTGGTGTTGTCGGTGTTCTGGATTTTGGCCATTATTATAGGTAGATAGAGATATCTCATTGTTGTTTTAATTTGCATTTCCCTAATGACATAAGATATGGAACATCTTTTCATATGCTTATTTGCTTGTTTGCTGTCCGTGTATGTTCTTTGGTGAGGTGTCTGTTCATATCTTTCACCTGTATTTCTAACTGCCTGATGTGCGTTGTCTCCTTCCTCCTGGCTGGGCTCCTGCTTGTCTTAGTCCGCTCAGGCTACTATCTTGGAACAAACCAACTGGGTGGCGTAAACAACAGACTTTTATTTTCTCACATTTCTAAAGGGTGGAAATTCAAGATCGAAATAATATCAGGGTTGGTTTCTGATGAGGCCTCTCTTCCTAGCTTGCAAATGCCTGTCTTCTTGCTGTGTTCTCACATGGCCTTTTTTCTATGTTTGCACAGAAAGAAAACTGGTATCTCTTCATCTCCTTATAAAGACACCAGTCCTATTGGATTAGGACCCCACCCCAACCACCTTATTTAACCTTAATTACCTCCTCTCCAAATATAGTCACATTGGATGTTAGGGCTTCAACAGATCAATTGGCGGGTTGGGGGGGGGGGGCATAATTCATCCATAACAGTGTCTAATGCAGACAGGTTTTATGCCTTCTGAATCCACTGATGCTGAGTGTGATGTAGAGCAGTTTTGGGAAACTGAACATTTGGTTCATCCTAAGATAGATTCCCTGAGGGTGTTGGAGTAATGTTTATTCGATTTATACTTACATCATGCAATGGTGATAAAAACTGAATCATTCTCGTTTCACTGGTTACCAAGAACATTATCATCTCAACTAAATGAAATGTTTACTATGTGTTGGGAACTATACTAAAATCTTTCCTGGATTTTCCATTTTAATCCTCACGATAATCTAAGGCGGTTACCCTAATATTATTGGTACTACACAGAGGAAGTCAAGCCTCTAAAATATCATAGACTTTGCCCAAAGCTACCTGCCAGTGTGTTGCCCAGCCAACATTTTACTAACATAACTTAGTTTATAATTTGATGCATCTTTTACTTAAATAATTTTGACCATCTATCTATACTTTAGCCAAATGTATCCCAGAGATCAACTTAGATTTGTTATGTCTTGAGATTTATTACTCAACATGTTGATGATTTCCAACATTAGAATCACTGGGTCAGTATGATTGGCTTATTAGTATTATCAAAGGTTACCTTTGATCTAGTAAGCACCTTCTGTATTACAGATGTTTACATGTACTTGTACCTATCACACCATAACTAGTTAAGATAGTAGAGATCACTGCTAATTTGTAGAATAGAAAACTATGGTTTCAAAAAATCAAACAACTTGCCCCATATCACCTAAATAATTGAATGGAAGACATGGATTATTCAAATAGTTCCACTCATTTATCAGATATATTTAATGTGCATAATTACGTGTATTTTTTTTTTTTTTTCTGGATACTGGGGTCAGAATAAAAAGCTCTACCTGGCTAAAGAATAGTGAAGGTAGAATGGGCAGAAAGATGGAATTAGGAGGCAGAGCCCATATATAGGGCTTTACATGACATTGTGACAAAGTTGGATGCTATTTTAATTGCAAAGGAAAACCAATAAATATCCTAAGCAGGAGAATAATATAATTAGATTTAAGCAGTTCATGACTATGTTGTAGACTGGTTGGAGAATAGTCTATGAGGACAAGAATAATATCAAGAAAACCATCAAGGTTGCAGTATGTGGACAAAATAATGATGGTTATTTGCACTCAAATTGTAGTGGTAAGTATCTTGAGTAGTCAATTCCAGAGATACTTTGGAGTTAGAATCAAATGGGTGTTTTGAAGCTTTTGATGTGAATGAACTACAAGAAAGCAAGCAAGTAAGAGTGACATCTTGGATGTACCCTGAGAACCAAGGGGAATTAAGTAACATTTACGGAAAAGGGGAAGCCTGAGATGAAGGATAGGTTTTTGTAGGAAAATAGGATTTCTGAGTTGGACATGTTACATTTAAGCTGTTTATTAGGCAGTTGGATTTGTTAAATTGGCAATGGAAAATGTCAGTCAGGAGTTCCTAAACAGAATCAGAGCTAACGACACAAATTATATTTAAAATCATGTCACTAGATGGAATCAGTCAGAGAATAAAAGAAGAATTAGAGGAGAGAATGAAGAATCAAACCCTTGATCTAGGTAGGAAAAACTAATAGAGGACATGGAACATTCTACTGAGATGTGAGTGAAACAAAGGGAAGAAGGAATCATGGATTCCAAGGTACAGAAGGGTCTCAAAGAGTTATGATTAACTGTAAAATGAGGCTGAGAAAGTTGAATGAAAGGAAGACCAGGAAATGACCATTGCGTTTGGTAAAATGAAGCTGTGGGTGAATTTGTTTGAAGGTGATTTCAGTGAAGTAGTTAGGTTTAAGTCTAATTTGGACAAGAATGGAGACAACAAAGTTGTGGCAACAAATACAGTTAGAATTGTCAAGAATTTTGCTATGTAAGAAACCTACACATGAGAGCCATAGTTGAGGGTATTTTGAAAAATATTTCCCTTTAAATTAAGCTGTGTTTGGAGTGCCTGCATGGCTCAGTCATTTAAGCATCTGCATTGGGCTCAAATCATGATCCCAAGGTCAGGGATCCAGCTGGTGTTGGGCTCTCTGTTCAGCAGGGAGTGTGTTTCTCCCTCTCCCTCTGTCTGCTGCTCCCCATGCTGTGCTCTCTCTCTCTTTGTCAAATAAATAAATAAAATCTTTTAAAAAATAAATTAATTAAGCTATGTTTGCTCTTTTATAAAATCTGAAGATTGTCAATCATTATCTGATATTAATTATTAAATCAAAGTTCAGGGCGCCTGGGTGGCTCAGGTTAAGCAACTGCCTTCGGCTCAGGTCATGATCCTGGAGTCCCAGGATCGAGTCCCGCACGGGCTCCCTGCTCAGCTAGGAGCCTGCTTCTCCCTCTGACCCTCCCCCCTCTCATGTACTCTCTCTCATTCTCGCTCTCTCAAATAAATAAATAAAATCTTAAAAAAAAATCAAAGTTCAGTTGTCTCATAATGGATTTCTGCTTTGGAGATTAACCATGACACCAATAAGAATAATGTTAATCTATGAAATATCTGTATATATTATAAGTTTCTATTTTTTTAGAACTACATAGCCACTACTAGATGAATTGCAGCTATTACACTATGTCATTACTTTCTTATTAACTGACAAACCCATTATATAGAGAACGAATGACAATATAACATTGATTTGTTTTTTTCGCTCAAAAATAAATCAACTTTCTTGAAGGACAAAAAAATAAGTTGATTAAAGAATATTAAGTGTCTTGGCTATGATGCATATGAATTGGGATTTGAGACACAATATGTAGCAATGGTGAGAGATCCAATGATGGAGAAGTAAATGTTTTATTCCTTCATCTACATCCTTCCTAAAAGAAAGAAAGAAAAAAAGAAAGAAAGAAAGAAAGAAAGAAGGAAGGAGAAAGAAAAAAATAAAGAGAAAGAGAAAGAAAGAAAGAAAGAAAGAAAGAAAGAAAGAGAAAGAAAGAACAAAAGAAGGAAAGAACGAAAGAAAGAAAGAAAGAAAGAAAGAAAAAGAAAAAGAAAGAAAGAATAGGAGGAAGGAAGGAAAAAAGGAAGGAAGGGAGGGAGGAAGAGGGAGAGAGAAAAGGAAAAAAAAAAAAAAGTCCAAATTTGGGTTTCTCAAAAGCAAATCTCAAGACATGGATTTGGGATCAAATAATTTTGAGGGGAGGCAATTCTAGGAAGCACTGTGAAGCAGCGGGAAGCTGAGGCAGGGAGGAGGATAGCAATGAAGGGTGTGGAGACGACTACTATGAGAAACTGGTTCAGTGCCTTTGGCCATCTGAGATAAACTGTGGAACTTGCCTCAGAATTTTCTCACTGAAGGATGAGGAATCTGGGATATTTATTTATTGCCTCCTGCCTCCCAGTAGTTGCCCTGCCCCACAGCTGGTCAGATAGGATGTGGTGATAGACACAAGAAGCTTCCATTCCTGAAGACTGCCTAGAGCAGAAGCTGAAGGGATATGGAGACACTGAGAGCGGAGCTATGACCACCTACTACGTCAGCCTCTTCTTATGTCTTTCACATTATATCGGGGGGGCTTTAAGGGGGAAAAAAGCACCAAAATTAATTTCTCTAACTTTCTAGAGGCATTATAAAACACTGGATACACTGCTTTTATTGTATTTCTAGACACATAAAAATACGCTGTGAAGATTCAGATTATATAAGGTAGACAAGGTATGGACGTGTTGCAGGAGCATTAGAGGAGAGGTGTTAAAATAATGTTCTCCACACACTCAACTTTCTTTTTTTTTTAAAGATTTTATTTATTTAAGAGACAGAAAGAGAGTGTGTGCACATGAGCTGGGGGGAGAGGCAGAGGAAGAGGGAGAAGCAGGCTCTCTGCTGAGCAGGGAGCCCAGCAAGGGACTCGATCCCAGGACTCTGAGATCATGATCTGAGCCAAAGTCAGATGCTTAACCAAATGAGCCACCCACGTGCCCCTCTACTTTCATTTATTACTTTTATGGTAGGAACAAAAGTTAAAGCAATCAATGTGCATAAATAAACTGTCTTGGGTATGTTCTCAAGACCATGCATGCCAGCATGTTTTTTGTTAATTGATATATTTTGTGTATACCTGGAGTCTTTAAAGTTATTAAAAGAGTATACTGAGTGGCAGGTTAAAAGGAAAAATAAATAAGTGGACTATTAAGTAGTTATTTTTTGTAAGTCATAGATTAAGGAAGTGCCATGACATTTATTAAACAGGCTGAAAGAAAGTTCAAATTTAAAATCAAATTAATTATGCAAGTTGATTGACAGAATAATCAAAATAATTTATTTCAGTCCTTTAGACCCAGTGTAGTTATTGCTTGTAAAAACTACCCTATATAAGGTTAATTATAGAGACAGATGGGCAGGTTGGAGGAAGGTTTCCAGGGGGGAAAAATGGTATTCAAGAGCCGTATTTATAATCACTGCACCATCACAATCCCAGTCCTCCACTGAATCCTTCATTCAGACCTCCATGGAGTCTGTTTCTACATTTCCCTTAACACATCCAGACTAGTTCCCTATCTAAAAACGGAGTAATCTATAATTCATATGAGTTAACCCACTATTGAAACATTGATCAAAATATGTATTAATTGATAAGTTATTTGTAAAAATGTATTTTTATATCTCTATCCTAAATAAGCTATATTAACAGACCTGGAATTGGTTGCCACACATTTTAATTTTGTCCCAAATTTAGAATGCAACATAACTAGAAAAGGGAAGTGCTGTTTCCTAAGATTATCTTCAGGAAAATGGTATAGCTTAGGAAATATAAGAGTAGGGTATTATCTGAAAATATTCTTTTAAAAACAAATTTATTCCTTTTTTTGTGTGTGTGTGTGTGTGGAACCTCCATACTGTTTCCCATAATGGTTGCACCAATTTACATTCCCTCCAGCGGTGCACAAGAGTTCCCTTTAGATCCTTGCCAATATTTGTTACCTCATGTTTTGATAACAGCCATTCTGATAGCTGTGAGGAGATATCTCATTGTGGTTTTGATTTGCATTCCACTGATAATGAGTGATGTTGAACATCTTTTCATGTGTCTGTTGGCCATCTGCATGTCTTCTTTGGAAAAATGTCTGTTAAAGTTAGCCTCAGATTTGTTGTTGTTACTGAGTTGTATGAGTTCTTTGTATGTATTAGATATTTGCCCCATATTGGATATGTGATGTACAAATATCTTCTCCCATTCGGCAGGTTGCACTTTTATTTTATTGGTAGTTTCCTTTGCTGGACAGAAGCTTTTTAGTTCATTGTAGTCCCACGTGTTTATTTTGCTTTCATTACCATTGCTTTTGCAGTCAGATTAAACCGTATATACATACACATCTTTTTTTCTTTTTTAAGATTTTATTTATTTGACAGAGAGAGACACAGCGAGAAAGGGAACACAAGCAGGGGGAGTGGGAGAGGGAGAAGCAGGCTTCCCACTGAGCAGGGAGCCCGACGTGGCGCTCGATCCCAGGACCCTGGGATCATGACCTTAGCCAAAGGCAGATGTTTAACGACTGAGCCACCCAGGTGCCCCTCAAGTCAGTGTTTTACTTGGTAAACATGTCTGAGACCATGCATCCCTGGCTGCTAAGCACCATGGCGGACAGGGCTAGAAAGGTAACAGCTTTATTCTGAGCAGGGGGCAAAGACAAGGCAGCACTTTACAGCTACATTGTAACTAAATACATACACATCTTGAAGAGCAATGTCAAGGAACTTCTCCCCTATGTTTTCTTCTAGGAGTTTTATGGTTTTGGGTATTACATTCAAGTATTTAATCCACTTCGAATTAATTTTAATTAATTAATAATACATATTAATTATCGATAAATTAATAACTTAATTTAGGGATTGAGCAAAAAAGGGTGAAGGGGATCAATTGTATGGTGACTGATGATAACTAGACTTATCATGGCGATCACTTTGAAGTGCTTGGAAATATAGAATTATCATGTTTATGCCTGAAACTAATATAACATTATACCAATTATACTTTGGTAAAGGAAGAAGTCCATTCTTCATTGAGGAGAAAATGGGCTGACAGCTAATTAATGCATTTATACTCTCAGAGTTCTGAATCAACTATAACTTCTCCAGAGGCACATCTCTGTGTAAACTATGAAGTATACATGTATTATGTAAAAAAATATCTTGTATTAAATAGGGAGATCTGGTAAATAATGACTAGACAGTCACAAGACAACCTTAAAAAGTAATTTCACACTAATTCTCTCTGTGCAGTTTTACTATGTGACTGTTTTAATGTTTCAATTACAAGAATTCTAAGGTTAGCTTTCTTTAGGACATTGTTTTTTACATATATTCTATATAAAACAGTTCCTAAATGGGCATGCATCATTCAGAATAAATCAGTGTGATTTAAAATGCAAAAGTTGTCTCCTAATGCATGACCATCTGAAGCACTTTACAATCCCATTTTCAATATGGATATAGACAGGTAGATAGATATATTTAATTCATCTATCTATTTTGCAGATGAAACCTGAATAAATTACCTTATTTTGTATTTGCTTGAGATGAGAGTAATTAGTCTTGCTTTTTGTAATACTCCAAAATATGTAAATATTAAAATTATAAGTGGAGCCCTAGAAAATAAACTTACTTTGACATTCCATACAAAAATTTCCAATATATTATGAAATATGTGTGTACATATAGATAGTAGAAATTCTTTCTTTCTAGAACAACACATGACACTTCCTTCCTTCTTGTAGCAGTGATGCACTTTACTAAATTGAGATGTTGGGCTGGAATATAATGTTGTCTAATGTAATATGCCCTGTGATTTATGGTGGAGTTCAGCATAACACCAATGGAAACATTAAAGAACAATTTTTTTTTTTCTCCAGGTATGCAATAAAGGTCTCACAATGTTTTACCAATAGGGTATTATTTAAATCATCTAAATTGAGCAATGATTGTTTTGTTTGCACATAGAAATTTACGCAAAAATAAAAAGGTCTGAAAATGCCAGAGACTTTTAACAGATTTTTTTTTTTACTTTTACTCACTGCTGCTATTGTTTTCATAATTTATACTCATTAATATGAAACTTTATTTCATTGACTATAGAATTAATAACATGAATACCTTTAGCAAAACAGTAAATTACTGACACAACAAATCTAGACGGTGTTTTACTGACATTATAATTTAACTCACCCACATATTTACTGAAACAAGTATTTCATATAATTAGTTACCCATAAAGATTTTTCTCTGTTGCTCTGATAATTTTCTTACACTTTAACAAGTATATAGAAGTTCAAGTAGGCCAACTAAATGAGAAAAACAGAATGAGTATAATTATATTGAACATATTTATACATCATTTAAAATGAATAAAAAGATATTTTGTGGATTAAAATGTAATTATTAATGATTGCCCATGTGCTAGATGTATCTTTATTTTTATGAATTTTTACCAAATGGTCTAAAGTATATGGTCTGAGACTACAAATTGTAGCCACTGGTAACCTTATTTCAATCTTAGTGTAGAGTTTGTTATGATCCTGCTATTCTTATTTCCCAAGTATATCCTGAATTATCCAGGGATCTAGATTATAGCAGTTTTATCTGTCTTTACTTTGCCCTGCATGTCTGTTAGTATATTAATTCTTGTCAAACAATTTCAAACAATTTCATGGCTTGACGCGGCAAAAGCATGGCCTGCCACTGTGGAAGTTAAAGATAGTTCTAGCTGATTTAAATACTGTTGCAGTTGTTTTCTGTCTACATATTCAGGATAACGTAAGAGCATTCTTTATAGGCAGAGTGGCCCCAGCATTGATGAATATTGAGCTCGCAATGGAGATGGCTTCTTTAAGTCTTTTTTTTTTTTTTTTTTAAGATTTTATTTATTTATTTGACAGAGAGAGACACGGCGAGAGAGGGAACACAAGCAGGGGGAGTGCGAGAGGGAGAAGCAGGCTTCCCGCTGAGCAGGGAGCCCGATGCGGGGCTCGATTCCAGGACCCTGGGACCATGACCTGAGCTGAAGACAGACACTTAACAACTGACCCACCTAGGCGCCCCTTCTTTAAGTCTTTTGAACTACATTGCTTGGAATGTCTCTTCACAACAACCTAATAATTTCAGGTTTAGCAATCTGTCCTCTCTCTTTGCACACATGTTCTGCTCACAGGTAGCCAGAGCACCTTGTAAAAACCCATTACAAAATTATGTGCTGTACAGGAAGACAAGTGAGTGAAAAACTATGCTGCATTTTGTGTGTAAGTATGTCTAGACTGGTATGGTATTTTTTGCCATTTCTTACTAGAATACAGTTTATGCTTAGCTTCTACTAATTTAAGAAGTGATGATCACCTGTAACCTCTCCTTCCAGTGATGGCACGTATGATTTTCTATTCATATGGTCATTGCATGGGAGGGAAGAAGTAACACTTTATGAGGTGTTACACTACAGAGAATTTTTAATGCACTCACTACTTACTCAAGGATGGATGATCTAAGCTTCTAAAATTATGGATACTCTTTTAAACTTTGTACAGAAGGTGACAGTTCGTGAGTTTATCGGGAGAAAGCTGGTCTTGTTATATAGTGAGAGAGTCCAGAACTATTCAGTAGACTTAATTGTTGTTGCCAAATAATTATATCTCATTGCATATGGAACTGATCTGTCCTCATCAGTTATCTTCTTCTTCTGACTGATTTTTCATCAGATTTTAAACAACAGGAATCTCTTTGTGAACATTGTCTAATTTCATACTGCTATGCATGAGTGCAAGGCAATTGTGATTAGTAGGAGAAAACCTAGAGAAGAGAAGAGAAAATGGACCCATTTTTGCCTCATTATTGTCTTGTTTCACTACGTCTACATGCTTTTCTTTTTAATTCTTTGGTTTTTGGATGAAGAGAAAGAGAGGAGTCTTGATTTTTTTTTTCAGCTTTATTGAAATATAATTAACATATAACATCATATAACTTTAAGTTGTATAATATAATGATTTGATACATGTATATATCGCAAAATGATTACCACAGGAAGATTAGTTAACACATTCATCACCTCATGTAGTTACAGTTTGTGTGTGCATGTGTGTGTGTGGGGGGGTGAGGACTTTAAAAACCTGCTCTTTTAGCAACTTTCAAATATGCAACACTGTATTGTTAACTATAATCAGCATGCTGCACATTACATCCCCAGAACTTATTTATCTTACAACTGGAACTTTGTACCTTCTGACCACCTTCCCCCTCTTCTGCCACCCTTCACCCCCTACCCCTGGCTCTGTTTTCTGTTTCTATGAGTTCATTTTTAAAGATTTCACATATAAGTAAGATTGTACAGTATTTTTCCTTCTCTGTCTGACTTATTTTACTTAGCATAATGCCCTCAAGATCCATCTCTGTTATCGGAAATGGCAAAGTTTCCTTCTTTTTTATGGCTGAATTCCATATATATTTATATTTGTTTTCATATATATGTATATAACAGTTTCATTAACCATTCAACCCTTGATGGGCACACATTGTTTACATATCTTGTAGTAAACATGGGGGTGCAGATGTCTCTTTGAGATAGTGATTTAATTTTCTTCAAATATATACCCAGAAGTGAAATTGCTGGATTATGTGGTAGTTCTATTTTTAATTTTTTGAGGAACCCCCATACTGTTTTCTGCACCAGTTTATATTCCCATCAATAACAGCGTACCATGGTTAAGAAGGAGGTCTTCAGATTGTGGATTTGTGCTGAGGCACTAAAGTATCTGCTTAGGGATGCCAGGAGCAGCTTGTAAAAATCAATCAATTAATTAATTGTATTTGATGTATTTTATTTTTCAATCTTAGGACCAAAGATTTGTACTAGCATAGGACTGTGCCTGAGCTTGGAAATTGTGAAATCCAACATCATCATTTTAGATATAAGACAACTGACATACAGCCATTAAATGTGCTTAGCATGACACAGCTAGTTTGAGGGAAAGTGTGAATGGATGTGTAGTATAAGTGAATGGGTGGTAAAAATGAGCCTAGAATGTCAGTGCCTCTTTCAGCAATTTTTTTTCTGCATTGTAGGTTCTCAGAAATGAAAGCCGCAGCATGTATTTCTTGGGTATAACTTTAATATTAACTTTTATTTTTCCTTTTGGAGTTCAGTATTAATAACACAGCTGACTCCAGTGTCCATATTCAATGGATAGTAATCTAAGAGATCATAGTTTAATTATTAACAATTTTATTATTAGTGTAAATGACTGTTTTGAAATAGTCACCAAATATTCTTAACTCACTCATGAACTGGTGAACATTGACTGGAAAATTTAGATTCCCACTGTCCAGTATCTATGTAATACCTGAATTCGCCCTGTTTTTTGATCTGGTTTTTATTTAGTAATAAACAGGAAAAGAGGTACATTATAGCATACAAGAAAATGTTAAAAAATCTTAACGTAGTATACATGCATAAAACCAGAAGAATTCACATGCTGCCTTCCTGGAACAAGGTCCACCCATATATTGTTATTGACAAAGGTGTATGAGTTTTGTCTTTTTTATGTGAGTAACATTAAGAAGTTGGGTGCTGATTTACATGTTTTGTGTTATCTCATTTGATCCTGCCGTAAACCCTTTGTTGTATCCTGGCGCAGGCATTTTTAACCCCACTTGGCACTTAAGAAACACAGCTAGAAAATAACTTATTTTCCTTATGTCTCACAGTAAGCTAGATGTAGAGGTTGAGAATGAACATAATTCCCCTGGCTCCAATTTTATTGCTCTTTTCCCTTAATTGAAGAATTGTAGGAACTTACAGTCAGAGTTTTCTTTGACCTTCTTAAATAAATTGCTAGTAAAATCATCATTATTTGAGAAGACATACATAAGCAAATGCCTTATGAGCAAATCATATTTATTGCACTTTGCATATTTAGATGCTACTGTCAAAAATTATCAATGCCGATGAACATAAAATTGAAGTCAAGCATCTGTGAATTCCACACACACGTTTGGAGAGTGCTGTAATCTGTATCATAGGCATCATTAACTTAAGCAATTAAGTTCAGTGTCCTAGTTTCTGTTGACGAGTGTTACTATTTTTAGGATTTTTCTTCATGTCTTACATTGCTTCATTGCTCTTGCACCTCATGAGAAAAAAGAATTGCATTTATGTTAATTCTTTTTAAAATTCCCCACTGCAGGGCGCCTGGGTGGCTCAGTTGGTTAAGCGACTGCATTCGGCTCAGGTCATGATCCTGGAGTCCCTGGATCGAGTCCCGCATCGGGCTCCCTGCTCGGCAGGGAGTCTGCTTCTCCCTCTGACCCTACCCCCCTCATGTGCTCTCTCTTTCATTCTCTCTCTCTCAAAATAAATAAATAAAATCTTTAAAAAAAAAAAAAATCCTCACTGCAGCCAAAGGGTGATAAACATGAACTCTCTCGGTAATTAAGTGAGAGTGCTACTCTTAAGGAAGTTCCACTTAGAAAAAGCCAATGCTAAAGGGGGTTGCTTTAAATGCAAACCAATCATTAATTTCAGGTCCACCTCTGGGGACTCTCCTGGCGATTATAAATCACTAAAATTGGTTTATGACTGCACTAATATACTGTAAAATAACTCAGAAGAAATCATGATGGAACCACCATTTGGCAATGGGAAACCCTTTCTCTTCTTTACACACTTATTTCTACCAATTATTCTCCAGGAAATTATCAGATGGATTTTAGTGGCAACATGTATAATTATTATATTAACAGAAAAATGATTTTGATTTTGAAAACAAGGTAGAGTTTATGTAATATGAAGTTGTATGTCAGCAAGAGCATTAGAGTTTATACTAAGGGAGACAGTAATATTATTTTTTCTTATTCAAACTTGCAGATAAAAATTATTTTGCAGTCATTAACATTGATTCAACTTTATAAATTAAAACCATGATAAAAAAAAAAAAAAAAACTACCAAGCCTGGGTGGCTCAGTCGTTAAGCGTCTGCCTTCGGCTCAGGTCATGATCCCAGAGTCCTAGGATCGAGTCCCACATCGGGCTCCTTGCTCCATGGGAAGCCTGCTTCTCCCTCTCCCACTCCCCCTGCTTGTGTTCCCTCTCTGGCTGTGTCTCTCTCTGTCAAATAAATAAATAAAATCTTAAAAAAAAAAAAAACTACCATGTCTTAAAAGCAATAATGTAGTCACTTTTCTAAGGCATGCACCACTTTCAAAGCTTAGCAAAGTAATCTATAAAAGTAATGCAAAGGCAATAAACTTCATCTTCAGCAGCTTTGCTAACTGAGCAAATAAAAACAGATGCCCCTTAATCAGTTCGGCTCAATTCAAAAGTAATATATCAGTGTGTTATAGGGTGTTGACACTGGGTTTAGGTCCTGGAAGAGTCAGAAAAAATCCTCATTCTAGTCCTAATTTTGGCAGTCTATCTTTGGAAAAGTCCCAAGGCTTAGAACCCAGTTTCCTTCACTTGTTAGAGGCCAGCATTACATCTCTAAGATACAGGTCCTCGGTCTCTCATTTGTAACTTTGGAGGCAAATGGATTTTGAAATTCAGACATTTTCTGCATTTTAAAATGCTAGTAAGACACAGGCAAGGTATGTTCCAGAGCATCACCGCCAGGCTGTGGGGCAGCTCCCTGCCATCCCAATATTCCTTCTACAGGGGACCATGAACGACCTCACTAAGGAGACACTTGCACTCTCCCGTGGCCTTACATCTGATCAGGTTTTACCACCAAGAGACTTTGTGTCAAACTCTGAACAAATATTTTCACCTCTGGTACATTTGGGATATTCGAATTTTAGGAAAACCCTGGTGTCTCACACCACACGGCTTAACAATTCTAAAATGACGTTTATTTGAGATGCTAGGGCTTAAATCATTCTGCTGAACGTTGAGCACTTCATCTCACACTTCACGTGCAAATGAAGAGGAAAAAGCGTGAAATGAGCTTTTGGCAAAGTGCCAAAGCCGTGCAGCAGCTGCATGTCCAGGTGGGACTTTATGGGGCTTTGACAGGGGAAGTGTCACTCAAGTGCCTGACACCATTGTCTTCTCATGGCAGGAGGTGGGACGTTTGATGGCTTAGTGGGCATGAGAGCTACAATTAATTCTGCTAGCAGAAATGGCTTTTATATGGGACTTATTAGTCATTTCTAAAAATACAAACCTAAATATCAGGAAACAAATGACTTCCCTTGGAGACCAAGAGACTGAACATCTCTTCTCCCTGACCAAGATAACCTTACCAGGAGAGAGAGATCATTGCATGAGGCACAGGTGTTTGTAATTAATTAAAGCATTGAAAATAATTGTGTGTGTATGTGTGTGCCATATATATATATATATATATATATGGCATGTGCCTATATCCATACATAACTGATGTGCCATATGATAATTTTGCGTAACAGAATTAACACTTCTTTTTTCAATTCTTGGGTCTTTCCATTAAGTGAACTTGCTTGAAACTCTTGGTGAACAGCTGTCAGGACTGTACAACTGAACCTGGTTTTGTATGACAAATGTATTCTTTAGATTTAAATGTAAGCGGGATCATATTTTAATTTCAACAGAGTAATAGGATACTAAAAGTAATCCTCTGTGAATCATTTTATCCTGAATGTATATGATCACTTCTAAAGTACTATAGGCTTGGAATCTTACAAATGGATTTCTTTTTTTAAAACTGTAATTTGTGGGGCGCCTGGGTGGCTCAGTTGGTTAAGCGACTGCCTTCAGCTCAGGTCCCCAGGGTCCTGGGATCGAGTCCTGCATCGGGCTCCCTGCTCCGCGGGAAGCCTGCTTCTCCCTCTCCCACTCCCCCTGCTTGTGTTCCCTCTCTCGCTGTGTCTCTCTCTGTCAAATAAATAAATAAAATCTTTAAAAAAAACAAACTGTAATTTGTGTAGTAAAAAATAGCTTCAGAGGAAGTTCTTTATACCACAACTACTAAATGTGAAGACAGCTGCTTTCAAAATGTGATAGATTAACGTCCTTTCTTCCGTGACTCCTATTTAATAATGGTCATGGAAAATTTTAAATTACCAAAAAAAAAAAAAAAAAAGAAAGAAAAAAACCCCACAAAAAACAAACAACATCAAAAAACCCAACCTCTTAAAATGATTTATTTGGAGTTAAGCACAAATCAGAATTTCTACAACATTGCATAATTCTATTCCTAATATAATATTTAATTGATGATAGAGACTCTCTCTCCCTCTCTCTCTGTATCTCTTTCTCCATACATAATATATACATTATATCTGATACCATGTATAGAGAGACAAACTTAGACATCCTTAGACTATCTTCTGTGATATTTTGGTAATTAAAAATATAAATTGCTCTATGCTGAAAAAATAAACATTTTGTCTCTGTCAATCAGCATGCACATGTTTTGTTGTTCACTTGGAATATTGGCTTAGAAACAAGAAATCACAGTAGAACATCTCATTGACATTCAATAGGAAAATAGTGCTGACAGAATGTTACAGGAACTAGAGTGGATCCAGGCCAAGAGAGTAAATTGAAAACAGTCTGATAGCTGTCTTAACATTTTACAAGGCAGGCAATATGATCAAGTTGTTGAGCTGACATCATAAAATCATTTGATACTAAGATTGGGTTCTGTTTCAGAGATAGACTTTTTATAACCTTGCTACTTTGATTAAACGGTGCACCTCTGAAGCTTTGGAGTAGAGCATCTATACACAGATCTCATACATACAGCCACTCATTTCTTCACACATACCTTTATGGATACCCTCAAGGATAAAGGAGCAGACTTTTCCTGGAAAGGAATGCTTCCAGCGTCACCCCACTTATTTTCCCACTTATCTGTATCTTAGTTTATAACTGTCTCATATTTATACCAAACTCTGACACGTGTGTTCATACATCATTTTGACAGTACAAACCTTGTGGACAGGCGAAGGAGATGGTCTGCTGCACCCACTGACACAGGAAGATATTTTACTACCCTTTTCAGGACAATCTTCTACTCCATCAGTCCATTCTTCACTCACAAGTTCATTAAGTGACAACAAAATCAAAACTGAAATGAGTAGCACAGTCATTAACTTGGTACTTATTTTTTTTTAAAGATTTTATTTATTTATTTGAGAGAGAGAATGAGAGACAGAGAGCATGAGAGGGAAGAGGGTTAGAGGGAGAAGCAGACCCCCTGCCGAACAGGGAGCCCGATGCGGGACTCGATCCCGGGACTCCAGGATCACGACCCGAGCCGAAGGCAGTCACCGAACCGACTGAGCCACCCAGGCGCCCAACTTGGTATTTATTTATTGAGCAATTACTGTGTGCTCAGCATCATTCATAGTACTGTGGAGCTATGGCCTCTGCTCCTACAGGGACCCTGCATCAGTGACGTATCTCTCATGAAAGTCACCTACTTTGTGTATTTTCAAGGAGGAAAACTTTTAAGTGTCCTTTTCCATGCATTTAATGAAATATGTGTATAAATATAAGCAGACTCTGCTTTGGTAATATAGAGTATCAGTATGCACGTGCATCATTTGCTCTTCTAAAGAACTCCCCCCCCCTGATATTTTGGTATGTGCAAACTCTACTTAGACCTGTTGTCCAGATCTCTTCCTGTGTGTTATAATATCATTCAAGTTGCCACATATGTTATCATAAAATACATTAGTACAACTCCTGATGAGGGATCTGTGGAACTCTATTTTAATGTATATATACCAGGGCTACTTCTCAAACATTTTGATATCTGAAAACAACTAGACATACGTTGAGCATTAGTGTTCCATAAATGTTTTGACAAAAAGGATCAGTGTGAAATAGATTGGAATTAAACAAAACAAACTGGTCCTTCAACAAGGATGGTTTGAGAAGTCGGGATCTGGACAAGTGTTTCACAAGTAGGTGTGATTTTGTACTTCCCTTCTCCATTGGGGACACGTGGCAATGTCTAGAGGCATTTTTGGTTGTTACTGCTGGGAGATTGGTGACATCACTGAAATCTAGTGGGTTGAGTCCAGGGCTACTGTGAACACTCTGCAATGTGCATGATAGATGCTCCCCCCTACCAAAGAGTTTTCTAGCCTAAGATGCTGATGGTGCTGATGTTGAGAAAACCTGCCTTAAAACTGATCAGAGGAGTTTGGAGTTTATCGTATAGAGACTATACCATCTGTGTTCATGGTTTTTGAAGAGAGAGTTTCCTTGAGAAACATTTTTAAACAATTGCTAAGGAAGTGGTATGAGATGAGCCTCGAGAGAGTTGATCGGCTGAAGGGTAAAGAGATGGTAGTGAGCTAGAGAGAGGAAAACAAATATGAGCTATGTGGGGTGGCATGAGGGTGAAAAAAGAAGGATTTTTATGCCTCCAAACATATCAATCCCTGTGGCCATGGGAGTAGACTGATGACAGGACTGGCAACAACTTGGAGAGATGGGATAGGGAAAGATGAGCCATTTTTTGGATGTCTTACTGTATGCTGCTCAGCATCCTACAATACGCAGTGCAGCCCACAACAATCATCCAGCCCGTAATGTCCATAGTGCCAGGGTTAGAAACCCCAATGTTGGGGCACCTGGGTGGCTCAGTCGTTAAGCAGCTGCCTTCGGCTCAGGTCATGATCCCAGTGTCCTGGGATCGAGCCCCGCATTGGGCTCCCTGCTCAGAGGGAAGCCTGCTTCTCCCTCTTCCACTCCCCCTGCTTGTGTTCCTTCTCTCGCTGTGTCTCTCTCTGTCAAATAAATACATATAATCTTTAAAAAAACAAAAAGAAAGAAAGAAACCCTGGTGTTAGGGACTGAATGTTTGTGTGCCCATGAATTCATATGTTGAAGCTTAACCCTTAATATGATGACATTTACAGATGGGACCTGTAGCAGGTAGTTAGGTTTAGACAAGGTCGTAAGGGTGGGACCCCAGTGTGATGGCATTAGTGCCCTTGTAAGAAGACCAGCCAGAGAGTTTGTGTTCTCATTCTCTTTCTCCCTTAATCTCTCTGCCCTCCAGATCTGTGAGAAATAAATTTCTATTGTTTTAACCATCTGATCTATGGTATTTTGCTATGACAGACTAATACACTGGGCTTAGACAATTGCAGACAACCAAACATAGGCATCTTCCCAGCCTTTAAGAAAAGTTTTAAGAAGTGATATTGCTGGGGCGCCTGGGTGGCTCAGTTGGTTAAGCAACTGCCTTCGGCTCAGGTCATGATCCTGGAGTCCTGGGATCGAGTTCCGCGTCGGGCTCCCTGCTCAGCAGGGAGTCTGCTTCTCCCTCTGACCCTCCCCCCTCTCATGTGCTTGCTCTCTCTCATTCTCTCTGTCTCAAATAAATAAATAAAATCTTAAAAAAAAAAAAAAGAAGTGATATTGCCATAAACTCCTTTGAGATTATATACACACACTGTTTTTATTTGGAGTTAACCTTTCTCCTAAACCAATCAGAGTAGATAGATTTAAGTTTGTTTCTTTTTTCTGTTTAGCATTATTCTTCAAGCCGTCTTTAGCAGGTGCTTTATTAACATCACAGTTTAATGGCAACATGCTCAGCCAATTGATAGTTGGAACATTTCCTTACCAGTATTTAAACCCATGACCTTTAAACTTTTGCTTGATGTGCATATTACCAAAGTTTCGGCCTGCCCTAATGCTCATTTTCTATTAATGGCACAGTAAGAAAATGTCTGTGTCTCAAGGTCATAATAAAAGGTGCTTATTTGGTCTGCAGGATTGGAAAGCAAAGGCCCCCGGCATGTCAGCACTGATGGGGTCAAAACCCAAGAGTTAGAGCTTTAATCTTTTTAATGAGTTTTGAATATTCTTTTTAAAATACAGTGTTATTTCTATAGGTCACCCAAAAGGCCATTTATATCAGGAAAATGATAAAAAAAAAAGAAAGCTAAGGTGAGGTCTTTGTGCAGTCAGGTGTACTCAGAGCTGAGTTAAGCATTGGAATGAGTAGCTTAAAATTCATATAATTAACCTGCAATGTAAATAAACAACAACAACAAAATAGTTAATGGTGCCCAAGTAAGTTGAGTTTTTGATCACTAGTTTAATGGCTTTAGCTCTGCATTTTTAGTTATGCATGTTTTCTAAATTCAAATGTTATGTTTACGTAGTTTATATATTTAGAATTTCTAAGAAAGAGGTAGTTTTAGGTAGGTCATTCAGTATGGCCATACTTTATCAAAGTTATATATGATATTGGCTGATGAAAAACATTAGCACAATTATCAACAAATAAATAACTACATTAGGACCTGTAAAAATATTATTTCCAGTATCTAGCAAATAGAAATGCCTCAGCTAGTTAATAATAACAATTGCTAAAATTTATGGAGCAAGTGCAATGCGATAATTACTACTTTAACCTCTTGGTATTTACTATATTAAAAGCCTCATAGTAGCTATACAAACTAGATACTCTCTCACTTTTTTGTGTAGGGAAAGAAATTAAGAAAAAAAAATGATGAGATTGCTAACCCAAGATCAGAGGTAATATCTAGGCACTGAGGGTTGTGATGGAGTAAACTTCAAAGTGAACACAAAGCAAAATTTTGCTGCTTGAGAACAAAGGTTATATATTTTCATACCCTACCCCTCCCCCCCGCCACGGTTCATGTTGTCACCCTAGTACCTGCAGATGATTTAGTATAAAAGGGTTGTGTGGTCAGATAAATTCTGGGAACATCCCATTTTATATTTGTCTCTTGGAAAATCATAACACATTAGCTTACTAAGGCTTATTTTTCCAATTCATAATTTAAAAAGACTTTACTTTCACATCAGTATACTACATTTAAGCTTTTCAACTCATAGTTCTCAAAACCCTTTTATCTCACACACAAAACAGTAATATCGAGAAGAATTTGTTTTGAATCTACAGATAATACTCTGAAATACATTGAATTAATGAATGTTATTCTAAAAGCATTGTGTGTGACCATTAAAAGTGCAGTAGGAATGCTAAAAGGGTCTGGTTTAAAGAATCATAAAATACATATGTTTATAAAAGTTATTAAAGGTAATGAGATTACATAACAGTAAATTTTAAACCAGAAGTGTTCACTGTCCTTTGGCTATGTAAGTGCCAATTACCCTGTTTTAGTTTATAGTGTTCTCTAACAAACCACCCCAAAACTTAGTGGCTTAAAAAAAAAAAGCAGAACTGCAAAACCAATAGGAGTTTATATATGCGTGTGTGTGTGTTTGTTTATGTATTTATTTAATATGTACACATAAGATTTACTATGAGGAATTGGAATTGGCTTGCACAGTTTTGGAGGCTGAAAGTCCCATGATCTGCCATGTGTAAGCTGGAGACCCAGGAGAGCTTTTGGTGTGGTTCGGTCCAGCTCTGAAGGCCTAAGAACCAGGGGAGCCAGTGGTGGTAAGTCTCAGTCTAAGTGGGAAACTATTAATGTCCCAGTACATCAGGCAGGAAAAGGGGTGCACTCTCCTTTCCTCTGCCTTTTGTCCTTTTCCAACCTTTGAAGGAATGGATGAGGCCACCCACCCTGGGAAGGGCAGTCAGCTGTACTGAGTCTACTGATTCAAATGCTAATCTCATCCAGATAGATCCTCACACACACCCAGAAATAGAATGTTTAGCAACCTTGATCCAGTGAGACATAAATGTAGCCATCACTGTAACAGTCAGTTCTGTGCATCTTCTGTTTCCTGGAGTCCTGGCCTCTCTCACAAGCTTGGAACCCTTCACTCTTCCACATGGACACTTCCTCTCATTCTCTCTCTCTCTCTCTCATTCTCTCTCAATCTCTCTCTCAATTTCAGTCTCTGTCTCTGTCTCTCCCCCACCCCCACCCCACCATGCGGTGTCTCCTTCTTCAGTAGTCTAGCTTGGACATACTCACAGCATGGTGGCAGGTCTCCAAGAGGAAATGAATGTTTAATATGTGTGCGTATAGTCATTTGTTGCATATACATGTACCATCTATTCAGTGCTTTTTAGCAAACTTTAGAATCAACAGTAAAGAACGTTTTAATGGGACATGTTTAAACCATAAGGGGAATGAGACAAGCAAGACTTTTTATTGCACATTTTATGTGCTTTTGCTTAGTTCTAAAAAAGTTTCACAAAAGCAAGGACCAGAACTTCGAAAACTTCAAATATGAGAAATATGAATATTAGATATGCATATATTTTTGAAATGAACATATGCACACACACATTAATCTAAACAAGCACCTAAAAACTCCTCTAATTTAACTTTATAAATTTTATTCAGTTTTATTATCTTTCTCAAAATTCATAAAATATGCTAATAGCCCCAAAGTTTTCAGCTGAGCTCCAAAAAATCCTTAGGGTTTTCTATGAAGATATGACAGGGGCTGCCATACTTGAATTCGAAACCAAGAAAGAAAGAAAATATTTCTTGGGCGCCTGGGTGGCTCAGTCGGTTAAGCGACTGCCTTCGGCTCAGGTCATGATCCTGGAGTCCCGGGATCGAGTCCCGCATCGGGCTCCCTGCTCGGCAGGGAGTCTGCTTCTCCCTCTGACCCTCCCCCCTCTCATGCTCTCGCTCTATCTCATTCTCTCTCTCAAATAAATAAACAAAATCTTAAAAAAAAAAAAAAAAGAAAGAAAGAAAATATTTTTAAAATAGCTGATGAATGGAGAAAAACACAAGAGAGAGACAGAGTGCAATACCCAGGAACATACATTTTATTTGATAATTCAGTAAGGGATTTTTAGGATATGCTTCTTTAGGGCATCAAATAGTATAGTGATTTGCCCTGTATATTTTTGTATTTTGATCACAATAGTTTTATTTAATGCCTTTTTACTTTATGTATTTTTATTATTGAGTGAAATAATGGCATTGTGCAATGCATAAACTGTCCTTATTTGATTTTGTAGAGGGGGGAGGGGCAGAGGGAGAGGGAGAGAGAATCTTCAGCAGACTCCGCGCCCAGTGCAAAGTCTGAACTGGGGCTCGATCTCACAACCCCAAGATCATGATCTCAGCTGAAATCAAGAGTTGGATGCTTAACTGACTGAGCCACCCAGCCACCACTTATTTGATATTTTAAAATTTTTATTACACTTGTTACAAATAGGTTACAATTGGTTTGACCATGCTGCAAGAGATTTTTAAGCTTTACAGTTTCAATTTCCATCAGTTCTAATACTTTGGGGATCAGTTCCAGGTTTTGTTATACCAGGTTAGTATCAATTCACATCTGAGACTTTGTAAGCCATAAGTCATCAAAAAATTTAACAGTAAGAAGGACTCAGCATACTATAGATTTACAAGTAAATCTGGATCCGTGCTTCCCTATGGTGAAATTAAATCAAGCCTTAATTCAGCAGAAATTTAAATTACCAGAATCGGAGCTTGAATAAGTTATTTTGAGCTCTGGGAGGCCTGCTTTAAAAAAAAAAAAAAAAAAAAAAAAAAAAAAAAGCTGATATATACTAGATTGATTGAACCCAGGTTTTTCAAAAATTGCTGACTTTTTCTTAATGCATAAGGACAAAACATGACATATTTGTCATATGATCATCAGAACTGTCTATACCAACAAAAATTGGATGATGACACCCCTCCTGCGTCATAGTTCCCCAGGTAAAATTCCCTTACAAGGAACAAAGGAAGCTTTCAGAAAGTACAGGAAGTGTGAGCCTGTTAGAAAGGCAGCATGTGATTGTGCCAAGGTGGGAATCAGAAAGCCTGGTGAAATATGTTTGAGAGAACATCACTTAATTTTTCTCTCCTTTTTCTCCCTTCTCTTATTTTTTGTTTCTTATTCTGGACCTCTTGTGCAGCTTCATGTAGCTTTTATCTCAAAGTCTCTGAGATAATGACCCCTTTCCACATTTATGTGTTTTCCACATTACAGTAGTGGAGAAAACCCCCTGACCCCCTCCGTTCTCAGGATGTCTTTGTCCTCAGCTCTCCTTGGTGGCCCGAAGTCAGAGACCCTCTGTGACAAAATTCCAGGTGTAACCTCAGGCTTTCAGTCATGGTGTGGGAGGAGCTGTGTCCTGGCCATGTGGGAACCTAGAGGGAATTGGGGGCTTAGCTACTTCTCATACAGACTTTCGGCCGATCTTTCTATCTTCACACTTACGTGTTCCCTTACATTGAAGGTACCAGCTGCCTCGATTCCTGAGTCTTTTCTGGATTCTTTGGTGTAAATTGGACTCCCTCTTTGTACCTATGCCTGTAAACTAAGTCTTATTTCTCTGATGTACTCAGTCCTTTATCATTGTTTGTTCTACTTTCTAGTGTGCCAAATTTTGTTATTGTTTCCTATCATGTTCTTTGTAATCTTGTGGGTGAATTTTTTTTAATAACCTGTTTTTTAGGAAGGAGTAGAGATGAACGTGTTCACACCACTATTTTTTTTAATTTTTTAATTTTTAAAGATTTTTATTTATTTATTTGACAGAGAGAGAGATAGCGAGAGCAGGAACACAAGCAGGGGGAGTGGGAAAGGGAGAAGCAGGCTTCCCGCAGAGCAGGGAGCCCGATGTGGGACTCGATCCCAGGACCCTGGGATCATGACCTGAGCCGAAGGCAGACGCTTAACGACTGAGCCACGCAAGCGCCCCCACACCACTATTTTTAACCCTCAGGTTTAAATTTCTGAGCATTTCTTTAGAGCAGAAAATTTACAAGATAATTGAAAAGTTAACTTATAACTTTGATAGAAATCTATACCTACAAATACTTATAGAGTTATTTTACTTTAGAAAATTAAGAAATTTACAAAAATAAATAATATTCCTATTTAACATATTGGGTGTTGGGTCTAGTACTCTTTATGTTGATTTATATGAGCTCTTACTCTTATCTGTATCTGTATAACTGAAATAATTTACATATTTTTACATATTACACATTAGAATATATACCATGTTCTAAGTTCAGAATGGTATTCACCTTCTCCCCTCCCAGGTACATGGATGAGGATTAAAGTGAAAATATCTAGTAGTTCATATTAATGGATGTGATGGATACAAGAGAAATTCAAATTTGGAAGTATTTAAAAATAAGCAATGCAATTTTTTTGTCTTCTGTTTCTAGTTTTTAGGATATTTCAGGTATATCATTCGGTTATAGAGCATAAGATGGAAAATAGTGGGAGAGTTAAAGAAGAGATGAGCACTAAGATGGCATTATAGCATTGACAACAATTCTCATCCATCCTCTCCCACTGAAAAGCCTGACCTCCAAAAATGATTGTATTGTGATTTTAAACACGAAAATGAAATTGAATTGTATTATTTGTCTTTAGCGCATTATGTTCAGAACGTCCAAGGGGTGGGGAGATGGGCAGCAGAAGATGATAAGAAGAGGAGTAATTATTCTTTTTTTGTTTTTAAAGATTTTATTTATTTATTTGACAGAGAGATACACAGCGAGACTGGGAACACAAGGAGGGGTAGTGGGAGAGGGAGAAGCAGACTTCCGGCTGAGCAGGGAGGCTGATGCGGGGCTCGATCCCAGGACCCTGGGATCATGGCCTGAGCTGAAGGCAGATGCTTAATGCCTGAGCCACCCAGGTGCCCCTCTTTTTTTTTTTTTTTTTTTAAGATTTTACTTATTTATTTGAGAGAGAGAGCACAAGCATGGGCCAGGGGGAGAGGCAGAAGGAGAGAGAAAGGGAGAAGCAGATTCTTCTCTGGGCAGGAAGCCTGTTATGGGGCTCTATCCCAGGCCCCTGGGATCATGACCTGAGCTGAAGGCAGACACCTAACCAGCTGAGCCACTCAGGCCCCAAGGAGTAATTATTCAAGAATTTGGGAAAAAAAGTTTCCAAAACACACACATATACAAAGTCTTTCATGACATGTGCATATGGATGCATGCATAGACTCTGGAAGAAATACTAAAGATCTGTAATGAGGAATATAAATTAAAAAAAAAAAGTTCAGATTTAGAGCACTTGTTCAGAGAGAAGAAAATAGGTAAATTGCTTTGATAATCCAATAATAAATATATCTGTAGATTAATACAAAGAGTAAATAAAAATTTGAGAGGAGCTATTTACTATTTGATTTGCATAACTACAAAAATTTGAGAAGGTATAGTTATCCCAAAGTTTTATTTATTTATTTATTTATTTATTTACTGGTGGTAAAACTTTGAATTTTAAAGTATATTATTTTTTTTCTCTCAGTTTTAAGATGGTTTAAAAAATTCATTCAGCTTTTTTTGGAAAAGTTCAATTTAAAGCATTAGATAATAGCCATTTTTTTCACCAGAAAAGAAGTTACACATTAAAGTTCAAACTTAGCAAACTAAGCATTTTAATGAGGCAGGTATTTCTATTGGGCCAAGTTTATTCAAAAAAGGAATACTTCCATGCTTTTAGCAAAATGTTAGACATCTTTAAATTCTGCCCTTCTAAAAAAATATCTGAAGCCAATATATTTTAATGGACTTTAAGATAATTTCTTATCTTTTTCAAGGGAGTCTGTATAAAATCCATCTAGGTTAATGTGGGAGTTAAATATATAAAGAAGCAGAATTGTGACAAAATGAAAAGTATATATGCCCTTATAATTATTTTCCTAATGTTACCTTTTCCTAAAATTCTATTGCCTGGAATAAAGATGAGCTATTTTCAAAGTGGAATTTTATTAAGAATCCCATTCCTGCAAGATCCATCTTTCAGAAGGGACTTACTTATTGCCTGGTGGTTTAAATTTTACTTAAAACTGACATCTTTAACTGAATGATGGCTAACAGTTTGTAGCAGGAATGACAAAAGTCTAAATCAAAATAGTCAGTTATTGCAGTGGAAGGAGAATTCGAATCCTAACAGGTTAATTTCACTCTTTTTAGTGTTTTATTTTATCTTTGATGTGCCCCAGGTTGCTGTTGCTCAGAAGAAGTTTCTTCAGGTAACATGTTTGACAGTCAGCAGTCTGTAATTCTTCAGAGGGTCCTTTCATGCTGACCCCGTATCGTTGGATCCTGGAACAGAGTCATCATTTTGCAGTAGAGAGCCAAATTTTCTCCCTACCGCCAGTGTCAACCAGCACCAGGGTAAAGATGACTGATGCCCCTAATGTCTTGCCCCAGTCTAAAGGGGACTGTGATGGTTAATTTTGTGTGTCAATTTGACTGGGCCAGGGAGTGCCCAAATATTTGGCTGAATATTGTTTGAGTGTGTCTACGAGGGTATTTCTGGATGAAGTTTACCCTTTAGATCAGTAGACTGTGAAAAGCACCTTGCTCTCCCTAATGTGAGTGACCTTCATCCAGTCAGTTGAAGGGCTGAATGCAACAAAAAGGCAGACCCCCCCTGAGTGAGAGGGAACTCCCTCCTACCCGACTGCTTTGAGCTGAGATATTTGTTATTTCCAGCCTTTGGTTCTTTCTGCATCTCTAGCCTGCTGGCCTCTGGAATGAAACTGCACCATTAGCATATATATATTACCATATGTGTGTGTGTGTGTGTGTGTGTATATATATATATATATATATATATATATATATATATAATCTATTGGTTCTGCTTCTCTGGAGAATCTTGACTTACACAAATTTTGGTATTGTGGTTCTAGAGGAACAGAATTTTAAGGGTGAGTCTTCTGAATTGGTTCTGAGGTTTCTAGAATTCATTCTCTAATCTGATTAGATTTAAAGATTCTAGGGTACCTGGTTGGCACAGTTGGTTAAGCATCCAACTCTTGGTTTCTGCTCGGGTCGTGATCTGAAGGTTGTGGGATTGAGCCCTTTGTAGGACTCCACATCAGGTGTGGAGCCTGCTCAAGATTCTCCCTCCCCCTCTCTGCACACCCCTCTCTCTCTCAAATAAATAAATCTTAAAAAAAAAAAAAAAAGATTCTAATGACTCTATTTCCAATACTAAGGAGCATGCTGATAAGTCTGTGGTGTGATCTGGTAATAGAGATACTTGAAATATCTCCTTAGATACTCCTAATCAACCACTGGTAATGTTTTTCCCAGACTAATGAATATAGGGATAATGGCTGGTTGGCCCTAATGTCACTGGACAAAGTAGGAAAGAATAAGATGAGCTCAGGGATTTGAATTCCCAGCTTTAGTGACCTATAAATGACCTGAAGCCTTCTGTATGTGCCCTGAGGAAACCCTTGTCTCCTCCAACCACAAGGCTGAGATTGCTGAAAATCAAATGCAGAATCTCAGCCTGGAAATCGCTGAATTACAACACAAATTGAACTCCCAGCCCTGCAGGGGGTCTAATATTAAAGTGAGTCATTGAGAAGGAATGGAATCCTGAAAGTTGGATTAGGGATGTGAGGGAAGACCTTATGAAGCTGGGAACATTGAGCTTCTAAATTCTGAGGAGTCTTCTAGGCCTTGAGGAGGCCTCTCGACCCTTAGTGTCAGCAACCTCTCCTTTTATCTGAGATTAACCGGACGTTGCCTGAGGAAACAGAATGGTCTCCTCTTAGGCCATGCCAGATAATGCTGATTCTCCTCAGGACCCACCCCCTCCATCCCTCTTTGCTTCTAGATCTTTAACTACACTCAAGTCTCAACAGGCCCTTAACGGTGAGGTACACAGCATGGCCCACAAGAAGATGGGCTTCACATCGAAAGAGCAACTTAAATTTTCTAATTTACATAAGCAGAAGTCTAGGGAAGGTATACAAGAAAAGATATTTTAAGGATGTGGGATAATGGTAGAAGGAATATAAAGTTGGATCAGGCCAAAATTATTGTAATGACCTCAGTAAATAGAAATTCTGCATTTAGTGTTGTAGCTTGGGGAGTTAACGATTTGACTGTTTGGCTGAAATATGGACCAAACTGCAGCCCATGGTCAGGGAGTTGAACATGCTGGACCTGCCCTGGTTTAGTGTATAGGAAGAGATACAAATGCTTTGAGTTCACAATGTTAGAATGGATTTGTTATTTAAAACCTGCTCCCATATCCGGGGAGGATCCACAAGACATACTTCTCACCACAACTCTGAGAAATAAATTTGTGAGGGGAGCCCCAACATCCTTAAACAGCTCTGTAATTATTCTTCTCTATAGGCCAGACCTTATACCTGGGACTGCAAAACCTAAATGTAATAGAAGTAATTGGATCCCAGAGGGGAAGGGGCCAAGTGATGTTACTCAACTTCCAAAGGCGAGAAGGGTATGGTTACTGTGGTGGATAGCAGAGTCAAAGCCATGATCAGAATGGTCTAACTCCTGCAGATCTATAACATTGGCTAATTGATCATGGTGTTCCGAGAGGTGAAATACATAGAAAGCCCACTAACTTCTAACTTGATCTGTAAAAGCAGAAAATTTCTGGGTCAAGTAAATAGAAGTCTAACTTGAATCTTAAAAACGGGGTCATGGTCAGAGCTAATCTGCTGGGAATTGCTAAGTGGAAGCCACTAGAACTGCCTGAACCTAGGAAAATAGGAAACCAGAAGCAATACCACATTCTTGGAGGGACTGTAGAGATTAGTGCCACCATTAAGTAAGATGCAGTGGTGGTAATTTTCACCACATTTTTTTCATTCACCTATTTGACCAATGCAGAAAACAAATCTTGGAGAATGCCAGATTATTTATTGTAAGTTTAACCAGGTGGTGACTCCAGTTGCAGCTACTGTCCTACATATAGTTTTATTGCTTAAGCAAATTAACATATTTCTTGGTATACAGCTATTGATACGGAAAAATGTTTTTTTCTAGATGCCTGTTAGTAAAGAGCACTACAAGTTTTCTTTGAGCAGGTAAAGCCAGAAAGACACCTTCACTGTCTTACCTCAGAGGTATATCAACATTCCAATCCTATCACAACTTAGTTCACTGGGAGCTTTATCATCTCTCCTGCCACAAGCTATCACATTGGGCCATTGCACTGAGACTTTATGTTGGCTTGACCTAGTGTGCAAGAAGTAGCAAAAACTCTGAATTTATTGCTAAGACATTTGCATGTCAGAAGGTGGAGAATAAATCTGACAAAAATTCAGAGGTCTTTTACCTCTGTGAAATTTCTGAGTCCAGTGGTGTGGCTTAAGTTGAGATATATCTTCTAAGGTGAGGGATACATTGTTGTGCCTGGTTTCTCCTAAAACGAAAGAAGAGGCATAATGCCTAGTGGGTCTCTTTGAAATTTGAAGGCAGTACTTTCCTCATTTACATGTGTTCTGCCCATTTAGTAAATGGATTAAGAACTGCTAGTTTTGAGTGGGGCCCAGGACAAGAGAAACTTCTGCAGTAGATTTAAGCTACGGTGCAAGTTGCCAACCTGATAGAACAGATCCAATGGCGCTTGAAAGGTCAGTGGCAAATAGAGATGCTCTTTGGAGCCTTTGGGAGGTTCTTATAGGTGTATCACAGTCCAAATTCTTAAGGACTTTGGAGAAAAGCCCTGCCATTTGCTGTAGATAACTACTGTCTTTTTGAGAAAACTTCTTGACCTGCTACTCGGCCTTAATAGAGACTGAATGTTTTACCATAGGCAACCAGTATATCGTGTGAACTGAGCTGCTCATCATAAAACTGGGTGTTAGATATCTCACTCACCAAGCCATAAAGTTGCATGTACCTAGTAGTACTCCACCATCAAATGGAAGCGATGCATATATAATCAAGCCCAAGCAGGCTCTGAAGACACAAGTAAGTTATATGAAGGGGCCCAAAGGCTCATGGTCCACACTCCTACTACACCATCACCTTTCTCCCAGCCTGCACCTGTGGTCTCATGGGATTTCCCTACAATCAGTTAACAGAGGGGGAGCAGACTTGAGCCTGGCTCACCTATGGTCCTGCACAATATGATAGATGGTCCTATGGTTGACATCACATGAGAGCGAGTGCTGCAGAGCTACAGCCCCTTTCTGGGATGTCCCTGAAGGACAGCAGTTAAAGGAAATCCCCCCAGGTGGGAGAAATTCTAGCAGTGCATCTGGTTGGTGGTTCACTTTGTTTGGGAAGAGAAATGGCCAGATGTGTAATTTTATATCCATTCATGGGTTATGGCCAGTGGTTTGGCTGAATGGTCAGGGACTTAGAAGGAGCATGACTATAAAATTTGTGACAGGGAAATCTGGGGACAAGTTATATGGATAAACCTCCCTGAATGGGCAAAAACATGTTAAGATATATGTGTTCCTTTTGAATACTGACCAAAGAGTGATCTCAGTGGAGGAGAATTTTAATAATCAAGTGGATAGAATGATCTAATCTGTTGATGCCAGTTGGCCTCTTTTTCCAGCAATCCCTGTTATTGCCCAGTGGGCTCCTGAATATAAGGTCATGGTGGCAGGGATGAAGGTTATACATGGGCTCAATAACATGGACTTCCGCTTACCAAAGCCAACCTAGTCACGGCCACTTCTGAGTGCCTAATCTGCCAACAGTAGAAACCAACCCTGAGTCCCCACATGGTACCATGCCCTAGGGTAATCAGCCAGCTAGCTACGGGGTGGCAGGTTGATTGCATTAGACTGCTTCCATCATGGAAGGGCCAGTGTCTTTTTCTCAGTGGAATGGACGCTCACTCTGGAGACAGTTTCACCTTGCCTGCACATCATGCTTCTGCCCAAACTACCATCTGTGGACTGACAGAATGCTTTATCCACTGTGATGATACTCTACACAGCATTGTTTCTGCTCAAGAAACTTACTTCCCAGGAAAATAATTGCGGTGATGGGTTCATGCTCATGGAATTCACTGTGTTTACCCTATTCTCCGCAATTCCAAAGCAGCTGGCTTCATCCCAAGCAAAGTGACTGCATGGGTTAGACCTTGGGACCTTGGTCTTCTCCAGCCTTTGGACAATTTCCCATGGTAGAGAAAGGTATAAACATAGAGAAAGAAGAAGTGGTTTGTGGGGAGTGTAAAAAGCAATAACTAGCATGTATAATAGAACATTCTTAGCCATACAAAGAGCATCTTGCATGCACTCCCATGTCTATATATTCTGTTCTCCAGAAATCATATATTAACTAATTTAAGCAGGAACCAGCTCCTCAAGGGCATACCATTGCTTCCTGATGTAGATGGTTTAACTGTTCATCAATATCCTCTGCCTTTCTCTACCTAGTTTAACTTGGTCATAATCATGTGATTTGTTTTGGCCAATGCAATATGAGATCTGATATGTATCATTGGGAGAACATACAGTTTGAGCAAGAAAGATTGCTTTGTGTCATAAGCTACTCTGATTTAAAGACCTGAGTTGCTACAATATAGCCTGGTCTAATCTGACTGACATTGCTACATTTTCTAAGTCATCTATAAGGTTCAACAACTCTAGTTCAATATGAAGCCAAATGAATTATCTTTTTGTGTTTTCAACTAAAAATAATTAATTTAAAAAATAAAATCTGTGTATGGAATGTATGCATGTCACATGTTTACATTTCTATGGTGAATAAATATAGTTTTGGTGCTTAGTCATTTTAAAATGTGGTAGAGGATATTCAATAGTAAGATAATTGTCATAAGAGATCCACAAAGTAGTGATTTGAAAAGGAAAGGGGATTGTATCTTACTGAGGAATTAAATTAAAGCAATCACAGAGGAACTAGTATTTGAGATGAGTCTGGAAGAATAGGTAAAATTTAAAAATGCCAGAAATTGTAAACTAAGTATACAAAGTTTCAGGTACTAGAAATAGTGAGAGGACATTTTAGGAGTGGGGGCACAATGCTTCAGTCTGGCTGGTAAGTGATGAGTCAGTCTGATTCAAGTACAGTATATACAGAATCAGATATGTGATCTAGGGCCATGCTGGACAGCCATGCATGTCAGGATAGGAAGGAAGTATTTCATTAAATGGGCTGGGAAGCCATGAACAATGTTTGAGGAAAAGAGAATTACATATTTAGAAACCTGAAAAATATCATTTGCTAGTGCTAATAGGGCTTAAATTTTTAAACTGGTGAGAGAAGTGAAGAGGTTAACAAGGTCAGTAATAAAGTGAAGAAGCTTGAGGACTGAGAGCCACAGCTTAAGAAAGAGAACATTGAATACAAATTATACTGCATGGGTAGAACATGCAAGGTTGGATGCCTGGGAAAATAAACTATGAGAAAGAAAGAAAAGGAAAAGGAAGAAAAGGAAACGGAAACGGAAATGGAAAGGAAAGGAAAAAGAAAGAGGGAGGGAGGAAAGAAGGACAGAAGGACAGACTCTGACATTTGAGCCATAGATGACTAAGAAAGATTAAGAGAGATTGGTTTTCTTCGTTGGTACACATGGAGTGAGTTTGTTTTAGGCCATATTACATTTAAATGGTTGGTGATATATTTACGGAGAGATGTCAGACAGTCTGCTAAAAATGGAAGACAGAGACTCTAGAGCCTATGGAGCATATATAGCTGTAGAATCTGCATAGAATAATATTTGAATATATGAATGTAGATGAAATTCCCATGGAGAAGACTATGAAGAGAGAAAAATTTGATATAAAATCAGCACCACCACTTTGGATAACGAAAGCAGAAATTAAAAGAAGGCTGTCACTGAAGGAGTCCAGGGAAAGAACAAAGAAAAAGACAACCCAAGAAAGTATTTCCAAATCAAGAGAGAGATTAACAACATGAATTGCCACCAAGAGATCCAGATACCTAGTGCTAAATCCAATTAGGGGGGATTTTCCCCAGAATTGCTGGAAATCTCATTGAGAGATCAGTTTCAGCAGACCCAAGATGGCAGAAGCTAGAGTTCCCCGGGGATATGGTGTATGAATGGGTGTCACAGATGCTCAAGAATATAGACCATTTTTTTTTTTAAGAGGTTTTGCAGTGAAATAAATGGGGAGCAATTGGAAATAATGTGAGCAATGGAAGGATTAAGATCAGGCTAGAAGACGCCTGGGCATGTTTGTAGGCTGAGGATTAGGAACCTGCAGTGTGAAAAGAAACAAAATCATGAAGGATGTAGTGGGAAAAGATGGAATCAAGAAGGTTGCATAGGCTGGCTTAAGGAAGTAGAGGAGAGGTTATTTTGGAGGGAAAAACAAAAGAAAATAATGAAACACTTCTAAACTATTTGGAGTAAGTAGTGAAGTTATAGGATCTCCTGTAAGATGGTCTTGTAGTTTAGTGAATAGAAAACGGTTTCATTGCTGAATGTAACAAAGGTGTGCAGAAAATCTGAGTTTGGAGGACAGTGGAAATGAAATATAAAGAAAGCTGGCCAGCAATGAGGGATCACTGAAATTTGCAGGACTGCAAATAGCAAGTCATTTTCCCCAGCAAAGCTTAAATAGACCAGAGTCCTAGTAACAACACACACAGTTGAGTAGTATTTAAAAAAAAAAAAAAAAAAAAAAAAAAAGCAGGGGCTTTTGAATCAGACAGATTTGGAAATGCTATTTGATGCTTTGACTTAATTTGCCATAGGTGTAACCTTGCTCAGTTTACATATTCATGCTGAGCTTCAGATTCCTAATCTGTAACCTGCGGGATAATACATCTTCCCATTTGTGTTGTTGTTTTCTTATCACTTACATCATATGCATAACTATAGTGCTTATCTAATATTTAGTTAACTTCAAATGGTGACTGACTTTCCACCTCTCAAAAACAATGGCTCTCTCACTGTGAAAGCTTTCTTGTTTTAGATAGTTGATAGCAGGAGTAATTTGAGAAATGCAATCCTTTCCTGATGCACTCAAGGATATACGCATTAATTATTATTAATTGTGACTCACAGACGATATTGGACTCTGAAGTATTAAGTCCTTGTAGCCAATTTGGCTGCGTCTTATGGACTTAGACATTGATGAATGCATCATAAAAATGAGCCTCAGATTTGGCAGGGAACACATTTTGGGAGGTCCCAAATTCCTTTTGCTGTGGGAGTCCGTAATCTAAGACCTGCAGTTCAAATCTGGCTATCTCTTTTTGTAGAGAAAGTGTCACATACGCAATACAGCTGCTCTGTTCAGTCGAGGATTGTCTATGCCTGCTTTGACACTGCAGGGGCTGAATGGAGCAGTGGCAACAGAGACCTACTGCAAATCCTAAAATATTTAATGTCTAGCTCTTTAGGAAAAAAAAAAGCTGGCTGACCCCATTCTAGGTAATAAACTAATATTGCTAGTAAAATAGTGCTGGGATGTCATAGGTCACCAAAGCCGTAGCTAGCATTCGTATTTATTCATGAACAATCTCTGTCCTTTATCGTGTGGTAGATAATACATGGGCTAGGTTCTTCATTCTTCTGGAAGTTGAATGAGGGTAAATATTACATTTCCCTTCTGTACTGTTTACTGAAGACCTGACCATAAATAGAGCCTCCAAAATTTTAATATTGTTCCTGTTTACTTTTTTACTTATCACATTCAAAGAATAAAATATTAAATATTATATATGCAAACTTCAGAATTGCTAAGGGACTAGCAAAAAAGATTAGTTTAAAAAAGCAATTAATATATATTACTAAGAAAAATATCATTAAATATTAATATAATAAAATATTAATGTCTATCAATGATTCTACTTCCCCCATTCAGTTTCCTGTTAAGTTGCAAACACAGATAAAGTTCAAAATTCTAATTGATAAAAGTGGAAACTTTTATCAATTAGATACTTCCTGTAGGGATTTCTTTTTAATGAGCTCTGTGTTACTAGAAGCATATTAGGGACATGAAACAAGCCACCCCTTTTCCTCCTCCCATCTCCTCCCAAGATAAAGAACTATTTGTTAAAAAGAATATGCTCTGGTAAGAAAGAGAAAGGATAAAGAAAGCATGCTTTAGGGCGCCTGGGTGGCTCAGTTGGTTAAGCGACTGCCTTCGACTCAGGTCATGATCCTGGAGTCCCAGGATCGAGTCCCGCATCGGGCTCCCTGCTCGGCAGGGAGTCTGCTTCTCCCTCTGACCCTCCCCCCTCTCATGCTCTCTGTCTTTCATTCTCTCTCTCTCAAATAAATAAATAAAATCTTAAAAAAAAAAAAAAAAAAAAAAAAAAAAAAAAAAAAAAGAAAGCATGCTTTATTGCTTGTCTTACAAATAATGCTACAGAGCAAAGGCATATAAAAGGTAGATAGCAGAATTGCACAATAAATAATTAACCCAAACCAAGTGCGATATATTTATGTGTACCTATAATAAAATAAACGGATGGTCCTTTTAATTTAGTTCATGTCTAGCTGCCAGATATTTCATTATATTATATGTCTTAGTCACACATATCATTATTGACAAATGGATACATTGTCCTTCTAAAACATTGACCAAGAAGTCCCTTTTGCTAAATTTTAGGATCACTGGAGGGCTATGTTCTACTTCCCCTTGAGTTGACATCATTAATTAAAACCCTTAATATTGGGCGCCTGGGTGGTTCAGTCGCTAGGTGTCTGCCTTCGGCTCAGGTCATGATCCTGGGGTCCTGGGATCGAGTCCCGCATCGGGCTCCCTGCTCAGTGGGGAGCCTGCTTCTCCCTCTGTGTCCGCCTCTCTCTCTCTGTCTCTCATGAATAAATAAATAAAATATTAAAAAAATAAAAATAAAAAAAAATAAAACCCTTAGTATTGAGCTCCTACCCACTTTGTACATGGTGTCTTTTATCTCATGTTCCAGTAAATACAACTCCATATTTCTTTCTATGCTTTAAGCCAGTTTGGATTAGTGAGACCACATGACTGTGTTATCCATACAAGAATGCATGTAATGAAATGTATATTGGTTTTAATGGCCCCTCCATAATTGTTCTTAGAGTTAGTTGTTTCTAACTTATTTCATGGATTCCTTATAATGGAAGTCCTTATGCATAACGAGGACTTCTGAAGAGCAAAACCTGGTTCATTACAAAAAGCCACATGCTTATTTATCCATACCTGTCCACGTATGGAAGTATGTCCCAATCTGTGTTGTGGAAACGAAAGTTTCCATCATATTAATTCAAATCAACTTAGATAAATATAAATAAATTACTATTTGTAATTAAGTGAATGATAAATATCATCATCTTTATTCACGTTGTATTTTTGCTTTTCTCTTGAGCTAGTTCTGGCTGGGACTGCCAAAGTTTCCTTCCTCATGCAGGAGCTTGCTCAAGTGCTCTTCTTTTTTTTTTTTTTTAAGATTTTTTTATTTATTTGACAGAGAGAGACACAGCGAGAGAAGGAACACAAACAGGGGGAGTGGGAGAGGGAGAAGAAGGCTTCCCGCGGAGCAGGGAGCCCGATGCGGGGCTCAATCCCAGGACCCTGGGATCATGAACTGAGCCGAAGGCAGACACTTAACGGCTGAGCCACCCAGGCACCCCTCAAGTGCTCTTCTTTAATCTATAGACAGACTCCTATTTCTGCTCTCAAATCTCATAGCTAAACTGTAATTTAGTTTTCTTTTGTTTTAGCTTTTTCATCATAGAAGGTAAACTTTAACAAAGTATGATTTTTATATTTCTTAAGTCGAAAAAGAAAAAAACTGCATGCCTATCATTGTATAAGCACAAATATACTACCTCTACATAATGTATTGTGTGTGCTTTTTCCAGGAGCTCTAATTTATACATACACACACACACACACACACACACACATATGTATAGCATTTAAACCTCACCACAACTCCATGAACTAGATAGATAGTACATCCATTCTATTTGCAGTAAAACAGCGATTCCATGAAAATTAGACACTGTGCCTTGAGGCATTCTATCATTCTGGCTCCACAGTTAATAGTTACCATAGATTGACAGAGTTAATTAAAAATGAATATGGATACAGAGAAGTCTATAAATTGGAGATGAATGTTGGTAACGTGAGAGAATCCCACTGTATGTCTTCAGTGTTCATGCTAGAGTAGAAATTGACATGATCTGGGGCGCCCTCTCTCACTCCCCCTGCTTGTGTTTCCTAGCTCGCTGTGTCTCTATCTGTCGAATAAATAAATAAAATCTTAAAAAAAAAAAAGATCTGGAGGGAAAAAAATGGTAATGAAGGGATAGATACTTAAAACATAGATAGGTTCAGTGGAGCAGTATAACACTTGGCCTTGGACAAGGGGGGCCCTGCCCTTAGCCCTGTGCCTCATGGGGCCTCCCTCCAGTGCCTCCTCCAAGCCTGATCGTATGTCAAGACAGGACACAACAGATCTTATCCCACATATGTCTCTGTTGTGAAAGTGTCTACCTCAGAATCTTTTGTCTCCCTCTGGCTGACATAGAATAGCTGGTACTGGCAAAGCCATCTTGGCAGAGCGTGTCCCTGGAGATTGGCACCTAGGAAGGTCACCCTATGCTAGGCAAGGTCCGGGCCTCATGGCAGGAAGTCCTCCAGGGTTGATTGAGCCTGCTCTCCCCAAAGGCTTCTGAAGACCATTGCTTAGTAATCACAACAGTATTTATTTTCTTTTGCTTCCAGTCAATGTGATGACTCATGTTACTTAGGGTTAGTCTTGTGCTGTATTGAACAAGGGACAGGCATTCCTTGTCCCAATGAGATTGCTCTCCTTGCTCTGCTATAGTCCTTGCCTATCCTCCCATCTCACGTGGTGGCCGGGTGAGGAGTCAGGGATGAGGTCAACACTATAAAATAAAAGATCACATTCTAGGAGTTCAAGGATTATGGATTACTAGTGCAAGAGAAGGTATGCTTGGAATATGTCTCCTTCTACATTATGCTATAAAATTCCAAGCACCAATTTAACATGTCCAGGGGGGAAAAAAAATCTTTAACATTTCTTCTACCTAATCTAGGAAAGAGTTGTATTCATTGTTTTCATTATCAAAGTACAGACACAAGTTTTGAAAGAGTCACTGAAAGTCAATATTCATGGACAATACAATGGGTAGTAATGATACAAACTTTATTAAGTATGTAGCATTAGGAAACTGCAGAGGCAAGAAATGGACTCCAAGGAACCATTGAGAGTGATAATACTATTGTGGTAGAACATGTGAAACTAGCCAGTAAATGGTGTATCTGAGTAAAGGACGCAGAGATGGTTCTTGTACCTGAAGATGAAGAAATAGTGCTTGGACACTGGGAATCAGATGCACTGTTTTGGAAATAAACAAATACTGTGGGACCTCTTTTCTCTACCTTTATTCTCAATCATTATCAATAAATCACTGTACCTCAGATGAGCCCATAGATTTTGCAGAACAGCTTTTAATCAAAGTGTTTGTATAGACAGAGGCCCATGAAATTACCTGTCTGGACCCTGTATACACCCTAGAGGTAACTGTAAAGAGCTGATGTAGGGAATGATCATGAAAGTTGAGGAAAGATGCTAGGAGGCATGGCGGGCCCAGCTGAGGTCGGAGGCCAAGAATTTGTAATGGCATTAATCTATAAAGTCGTGAGATATTCTCTGTCCCAGCACCCAAATGCTTGATTATTGAACCAGGAAAGAATCATCTTTGCTTAGTTTCTAGTAAAATGAAAGTAGAGAAACAAAGGACAAGGAGAGAGAGAGAGAGGGTAGAGACAAGGATCATTAACTTCTATATTGTGGTATCACAACTGGATGGGGGTAAGGGCTTAAGAAGAAAAACTAATGATCTAGTGTCCTTCACAATTTATAGCAGCAGATACACAGATCTTATTTTGACGTGGCTTTGCTGGCCACTGCTTTTTGTAATGTTTCCGCAGGTTATTTTATTTTAAAACCATCCCCAAAGGGAGTTTATTCCCCAGATCTCATTGACCTCTGTCTATACTTTCGACTACATTGATTCATTCCTTCTGAAACGCCTTTCATTTTTTTCTTTTCTTGAAAAATCCTATTTATCTTCCAAGATCTACTTTAAGTTTTTAAACATTTGTGAAAAACCTAACTCTTTTTGCTGTGTCTGTTAATTTCTGCATCTTTGTGTCTCTATAGAACCTCTTTTATATGACTTGGAATATTTTATTTCAAACATTTGCCAATTTATCAGTTTTATCTTCAATTTTGTACATTTTTTCAGGACAGAAATGACATCTAATTTATTTTCCTAATTGGTAGCTACTCTATTCTCAACAGTTTGCTAAATGAATAATAGAATAAATACTGGAAATAAAGCATGGAAAACAAAACAAAGCAAAACAAACAATGAACCTACTCTGTCTCTTTTTCCTGTTCCTTCTCTCTGCTTTTTTCTTCTTGAATAACAGAGAAAAACAAGAAGGGTGGTATTGTACTGTGCAGTTCAATAAGCTTTTAATATATGACTCTAAGTATATGCACTTTCAAAGATGACATAACTTCCACGAACACATATGCACAAAACATAAGAGATATATTAACTTGAGATAAAAATTCAGATTACCATTTTGAATAAATACATTTATACTGACTTTAGGAAACTTAAGATTTTGAGAAGCATAAGTAATAAAACTAGAATCTCTAGAGCTTTTCTTCTTTCTTAGATTTAAAAAAAAAAATAATAGAGGGCGCCTGGGTGGCTCAGTCGGTTAAGCGGCTGCCTTCGGCTCAGGTCATGATCCCAGGGTCCTGGGATCGAGTCCCGTATCGGGCTCCCTGCTTAGTGGGGAGCCTGCTTCTCCCTCTCCCACTCCCCCTGCTTGTGTTCCCTCTCTCTCTGTGTCTCTCTCTGTCAAATAAATAAATAAAATCTTAAAAAAAATAAAAATAAAAATAAATAAAAAAAATAAAAATAAATAATAGAGAGAGAGAGAGTGCACGCTTGTGCGCATCTAGGGGAGGAGCAGGAAGAGGGACAAGCAGACTCTGTGCTGAGTGCAGAGCCCAATGTGGGGCTGGATCCCATGACCCTGAGATCATGACCTGAGCCAAAAGTTAGAGTTGGCCGCTTGACTGACTGAGCCACCCAGGTGCCCCTAGAGCTTTTTGTTCTTTTAATGAAATATCAAGAATGCCTATGTCCTAAATTATAATGTTACTAATTTTTTTTCTAATGTTACTAATTTATTGTTAGAAAAAAAAGGTACAAAAATTCTAGCTTTAACAAGTTTCCTAATAGGTAAGCTATAAAATATAGATTCAATATCAGTAATTTAATGGAGTTTAAATTTGTTAGTCCTGTGGTTAATTTTCTAGTTTTAAAGAGGAGCTTTAATTTTAATAATGTGATTTCCTTCCACATGTGGAAGGAAAATTTGCCTTAACAATTTTTTTCTGTAGTTTCCTGGTTGATAAAGTTAACTTCATTTTGGAAATATTTTAAACTCCCTATGAGTATGAGGATTTTTGGGTGAGTAAAATGTGATTTTGTTATCAGAGTGATAAATCTAAAGTATAGAATTTACATTCTGTAGACATGAAAACAAATTTTTAAGTCTGAGAAAACAAAACTTTAAATATAATACTATATAAATTAATGTTAAGTAAGGGAAATATTTAAGCATTATTTGCAGTTATAAATGTTCATTCCAATTTTCAAGCAATCTTAAATATTTCCAAAAATCTAAATACATTTTTTTAATATTTAAAAAAATAGGGCGCCTGGGTGGCTCAGTTGGTTAAGCATCTGCCTTCAGCTCAGGTCATGATCCCCGGGTCCTGGGATCAAGCCCCACATCGGGCTCCCTGCTTGGTGGGAAGTCTGCTTCTCCCTCTCCCACTCCCCCTGCTTGTGTTCCCTCTCTCGCTGTCTCTTTCTCTGTCAAATAAATAAGTAAAATCTTTAAAAAAATAAAAAATAAAAAATTAAAAAATTAAAAAAGTATTTATTTATTTGAGGGAGGGAAGGGACAGAGGGAGAGGGAGAGAATTTTAAGCAGACTACTGCTGAGCGCAGAGCCTGAAGCAGGGCTTGAGTCCAGGACCCTGAGCCCAAATCAAGAGTCAGAGGCTCAATCAACTGAGCCATCCAGGCACCCCTAAATACATTTTATTTTGAAAATATAAAATGTTTTAAAATTATTTTATATTTAGTGTCTTTATCTTTCATTCATTAGTCTGTTAGAATTAATACTCTTTTAAAGATGCACATTATTTTCTTTTACTGGTACGTAACCTCACTATAGGTATTTTAGAAAATTAAAAAAAAAAAGATACACATAATTCAGTGATGGAAGCAACATATTTTTTGTACATAAAGAATTGTTCTCATCTTCTTTTATCTAGTATTTTTTTGTCCATTTTTTTAATACCTCTCTGATGATTCATTCCATTTCTGTATTTATATCTTGTTTTCCCTTTTTTTTTCTAGTTGATATAATGAATATACCATGTTTCAATTTTGTTAACATTACCTGATGTATTTGTAATTATAGATGTAGAATTTTCTGATTACCACTACCAAGAATTAGAGTATAGCAATTAACTTCTTAATAAAAATGAAAAATAAAATACTTATTTTTTATAATTTATTTACTATTCCTAGACCTATTTGATGTAATAAAACCATTATGTCGTTCTTCAGAAAAAGCAAATGGCAGGGCGCCTGGTTGGCTCAGTCAGTTAAGTATCTGCCTTTGGTTCAGGTCATGGTTCTGGGGTCATGGAATGGAACCCCATATTGGGCTCCCTGCTCAACAGGGAGTCTGCTTCTCCTTCCACTCCCTGCTCCTCTCCCCAATATATTCTCTCTCTCTCAAATAAAAAAAAATCTTTTTTTTAAAAAGAAGCAAATGGCATTTATTTTGTATATCTGTATTTAGAATCATTCATACTTATTTCCTTAAGTATATTTGATTTTTTTTTCTCTTTTTGTACAATTGTTTATGCCTAAGCGTCAGAAGCTGGGGTTAACTGATACTAACTTGTTCATGTTTTCAGGATAGTGACAGATTTTTTGTCAGTGACCTGGACCAATTTATATTTGTGCCAATACTATAGGAATGTTCAAACAGTTCCCCATCTTCTCAACACTTGTAATTTTTATGTTTTTTTTTTTTTTTTTTTTGCCAGCTTAGTTGTAACTTGTATCTTACTATGTCCTTACTGTGTTTTGATCTCTTTACTAGTAAGTTTGGGTATCATTAAATAGATTTTTAAAATCACATTTATATTACTATTTTTTTCTTAAATAAGTTTATGAGTTTCAGCTAATTAGAGTGTATTTTTCTAGTTGTATTTGAGAGTTACTTTATATAATTGGGGTAATGATTATTTGTCATATCTATGACAAATATTGTTTCTCAACCTGTGCTGTGTCTTATTTTATTATGTCTCTTGGTGAACAAATAATTTTAACTGTGTTAAAGAACTTTATTAGCCTGTGTTTGTATGGGCAGAATGTTTTAGTATATTTCTAATAATTTCCTGTCCCAAGTTAATAAATACATTTTGTTTTGTCCAAAATTTTATACTTTGATCTTTCACATTTAAGTGCTTATTCTACTAAGATTGATTTCTAATCGGTGAGGTAGGGATATGGTATTTTTTAAATTAGCATTTTTTTAAAAATTGCTCACTACTTCTTATTGAAAAGTCTGTGGTTCCCTACTAGTTTTTCAAATCTGTTCTGCTATATATCAGGTTTTCACACATGTGCATGTGTAAATGTCTATGTTCTCATCTCTTTCATTCATCAATTTTTTCTTTACCATAATTCATATAACTGTTATAACTAATATTAAGCCTTAGTCTTAAATAGGACAAAGCCCTGTGTTTTTTAATTCTATATTAATGTCTTAAGTATCCTTACCCTTTATCCTTTTATGTCATTTAGTATCACTTTTATTTATGGAAAACCTTATTTCTTTTGCCTGGGATTATTTGAATTGGTAGATTCTTGGAACTGATTCAATAAGCAAGAGATGTCTCTACATGTATTTAGTTCTTATTTAATAGTTATCAATCAAGGATGCCAATTACATCAATAAAGATTTTAAAAGACAAATTGAGGCATATTAAAAATTTTAAGAGTTTATTGGAGCAAAAATTGCTTCAAATTTGGCACGCCAAACCAGAAGTCTTTAGGAGCAATCTGTCAACAAGAGCAAAGGGAGAGACTTTTACAGAGAAAGTGCAGAAGAAAAGAAAGGACATTACCTGATTGGCAGTGGCTTAAGCCTCATTGGCTGTTGGTGATCGGTTGTCCTTTGGCTTCAATTTCTTAACCTTGAGGCATTCATAGGCTTCATTTTTGGTTTGCTCACGTAGGCCACCATGGTATTAGAGCCACATCAGTCTAGTGACCTCCTTGTTTAATTAATTTAACAAAGGTGTTACACCTTTTTTGTTAAATTTATTTCTAGCCATTTAATGAATACTTACAAGATAAATGATTTTTAAATTGCACTTTTTAATTCTTGTTGCAGGTCTATTGCAATGCAATTATCTAAACATTGTTCAGAAAGTTTCCTAGAATCTTTTATTAATTGTAAATTTTCAATGGATGATTTGATGGATGAAACTTTGAGCTTTTAGAGTAAAATACAGTCTCATCTCCAAATACTTTTGGGATTCCTGTTTTATGAGCCTATCTCTGCTGTTTCTTGTTCTTATCTTTTTATCTTATTGAACTATGTAGGATATCCACTATGTTTTGTGATTTTAGACCAGAGCCCATTATATTTGTTGTAATTCAACCTTCAAGATTTCTTTGTCGTGTAAGTTGTGAGTTCTTTTCTGCAGGCGTTTATTGTCATCTGGAGGGTGTTATACACCCCAATCCACTTTAAATTCACATTTTGATGTAAAGATTGATTTTGAATCAAATAATGTAAATGAATTCTTCAAACTCAAATGAGAGCCTGCCGTCAGTCACACATCCTCAGAGCAGAATTTTTTTTTTTAATATCTCCAGAACAAATATAAAGCATCTTTATTTCCTAGTTTAGTGAAGCCATTTTTTTTCCCAAAGGTTTAGCCTTCCTGTACTCCATTTTCTGCAGTTTTCTCTAATTTGCCTGTAACTCTGCCACTTCAGAGCTTTCATTCACAGAACACTTGGGCTGCCAGCTTCTTAAAGGCTTAATTAATCTCTTGTCTACCATACTCACTTACCTCCCCATACTTGTCCTCCAGCTTTGCTCCTCACTTAAAACACTTCTTTTACTTTCTTTCAGATGCATCCATTCATTTAAAAATGTGTTTGTTTCTGTGTGCATTATCATTTTGTTTTTACTAACATGTTCGTATATTACAGTAAAATTTCTATTCCTCCATTTTATGGGAAATAATTAATGTTATTTTAAATGTTATGATACTATCAGTTACCTTAATTCAGACAGACCTATTTTTATCCTATTCTGTTCTTTTAATGATTTATCTTTTTTAATTTGGCCTATTAGTCTCTCTAAATGCATTGAGTGAAAATACTCTCGTCATTTGAAAACATCTCTTCATTTATTTCTTTAACACATTGTTTTTCTTTATATGTTCTTATTATTACTGATTCTTTCTCAGAACTTTTCATGTATTTTGAATACAGAGTTTCAAATCAAGCCAAATATATATTTCAAAAGTCAATATGTTCTTTGAAACGTGGGATACTTCAGTGGTACATGATCTGAAGTTAGAATGCTGGTGACTATGATATCCATCATCATATTCATTATTCCATGGGTGTGGGGAAACATCAAGGTCCTGGAGAATGCCTATAGGAGAAAACCTGTCTTTTTCTTTCTTTCTTTCTTTCTTTCTTTCTTTCTTTCTTTCTTTCTTTCTTTCTTTCTTTCTTTCTTTCTTTTTTTTTTTTTCATCAATAACCAACTTTACACATCTGGTTTTCTATTTAATTGGGCCTCCTTCCTCAGTAATAACTGTATCAGGAGAGAACCTGGCCACCAGCAGATGTCCCATTGGTTTGGCTGTGGTTTATTGGTGGACCTCATAGAGTTTTGAAAGTTCTGGAAACAAAGCCTTTAAAGAATTTCTAAGTGCAGTGCTCCACAGATGCACCTCAGTTCTTCAATCTTTTAATTTGTAAGACATTAGTGGGATTTTATCAGAGTATTCTACCTGTTTTTTATCATAACATTTTTTGGGAAGATAATTATTACAAGTATCTTAGGCTTATTTGTAAAATAGACACATCTCATATTTTGGCAGAGATTTGTCTCTATCCCTTTCATTACTATCCAGCATGATATAGGTTTTACCTCTTTTTAAATCGTTTTTTTCATTTCATTTTTCATTTCATTTTGTAGGCGCATTGGAAATAAGACATATGTCTATGCCCAAGTTCCAGTTTTTGCAGTGAGTCCTGTCACCCAACGTTTGGTAACTGCTTGTCCTCAGCTGGTATTAGTTCTAGGTTTTCTTACCTTGGCTGAAATGGCCTCATGAACTGTGCTCTTATAGACCCCTGGGTCTTTTTGAAGCGCATGTCCTACCTGTTTTTTTTTCACACTTCCCTCAGCTTATGTTTTCCTAGTGTCATTTATTTTCATTGCTGTACATCTTGATCACTACCCTGCAGTGAAGTAGGTTAGCGACTGATAAGGGGATTTATCTTTATGCCAGAAGCAGGTAGAAGAACACATCTCCTCATTACTAGTAAAATGGGTATGTGGTCTTACTGCTTTGTCACCTAAGAGCGTTTACTAAGTACATTTCTCCTGACTGTAGGGTTCTCCTTTTTTCTTAAAGTGCATGGTACTGCCCTACTGTGTTTTCAAATATTTATGTATTCATAACTGATCTTAGTAATACTGATCTGTTTTTGTGATTGTTCCTCTTGACTAAGTTAGATATATTATTCTTAATCGTGATGATGATATAATAAAGAAAACTTTACTTGCCTTATCTAACATCATACAAACCTTATAAGTTCAATATTTCTTTGACTACTGAAATTCTTATGTTATCTACACTCTAAACTTAGTTTCAAATTGCAAATACCTTCCACAATCGCTAACATAGCTTCCTTTTGTTTGTGAAGTTCAATTTTGAATACATTAATTTTAATTAAAAGTTGTCCTTATTTTGCTTTGTGCTCTTAACACTTTTGTTTAAAGAAAGTTTTTATTCCTATTTCATAAAAATATGTTCCATATTTTCTTTTATATTTTTAAGCTTTTATTTCCCTACACACCTGAAAGTTATTTTTGTGTATGATCTGATAAAAGAAACAATTTTTCTTTATTCCTTTAACTCTGAAAACTTTAAATATATTATATATCTTTTCCAAAATGTTCTATTATTTCCAGTTCTTCAGAAACAAATTTTCCATTTTATCGCTTCAGCTTGTGTTCATTCATGTGTTTTGCTTTCTTTTACTATTTTTTCCCTACTACGGGAGTCTCATGCCTTAGATTATGAAAGAATACCTTAAAGACATTTTTGTGTTTGCTCAGCTGAGACTCTGATGGTTTCACCAGTACCATAATAATTTGGGTTGGAGTCCCCATTCCATACATGTGTTTGGACCTCATATACACACGAAGTCCATGCTTACCATCTGCTTTCTCAATGATGACCTCTCTCTCTGTGATTCCTGGTTAGCAACTAGTATTGATGCAGCTACACAGAACTGATGTGCAGAAGTTTTTCTAATTCCCATTCCATAGATGGGGCAACTCTTTTTAATACCTATTGCATACAAGTGTCTCATTCCTAGTTCCTTTAGTTCATATGGCCTGAGGTCTGGATACCCTTAACAGGGCTGGGAATTTAAACCTCACTGAAGCCATTCATGCTTTTTTTTGTCTTGGATAATTTCCCAACTCATCATCCTCTTACTTTATTGCCAGTTCCTTTCTTCTGTCAAGTTTCCTTAAAAATTGACTAGGCATAAGATATTTTGTACCAGTAGTAATAATTTATGAATGCTGTGTACATTAGAATTTATAAGGTGTCCCCTTTAAAATTTGCCTAAAGGTTTACTTAATTAGGATTTTTCTAAAGATTGTTAGAGTCATAATTCTGAAACTTCAGTCCTGTAACTTTAGTCACTGAAGCACAATATAGTTGTAGGTTATCAATGGTCCTAGTCTACAAGGAAGAGAAAGAATCAATTTGAGTTACATTATTAAATAATATCTATCTATATCTCTAAGCAAGTTAAAATTATGTCTGTCCTGGGATGCCTGGGTGGCTCAGTCGGTTAACCATCTGCCTTCAGCTCAGGTCATGATCCCAGGGTCCTGGGATTGAGTCGTGCATCAGGCTCCTTGCTCAGGAGGGAGCCTGCTTCTCCCCATGCCTGCCATTCCCCCTGCTTGTGCGCGTGCTCTCTCACTCTCCCTGATAAATAAATAAATAAAATCTAAATAAAGAAGTAAATAATTAAATTATGTCTGTCCTATATTGTCTTAAAGAATATTTTAAAATTCTTTCATTGTGTTTGATTATATTTCTAGTACTATCAGGGCTATACACACTGTCTTATGTGAAATAGACTCATGAGGAAATTGTTTTATTCTAATAATGTTTTCTCCTCTATGGAAGGAGATAGGAAGGTGGTCTGTGGTAGGCTGAAAAATAACCTCACAAAATATAGCCATGTCCTAATTCAGGAAACCTATAAATTTCACCTTATATGGAAATAAAAGGTCTTTGTGGATGTGATTAAGTTAAGGATATTGAGATGGGGAGGTTATCCTGGATTACTTAGGTGGGCCCAAATAACAATCCCATACAGATCTTCCTAGGCAACATTTTAATGAACCCATTACACTTTGAAAATATCTTAAGTCAAAAATTCATTTAATACCCTAACCTACAAAACATCATAGCTTAGCCTAGCCTATCTTAAACACACTCAGAACCTTCCATTAGCCTACAGTTGGGCAAAATCCTCTAACACCAGGCCTATTTTTTAATAAAGTGTTGAATATCTCATGTAACTACCGAATACTGTGCTGAAAGCGAAAAATACAATGGCTGTGTGGTGCAGAATGATGGCCAGTGTATCATCTGTTCACCCTCATGACTGGATGCCTGACCAGGACTTGCATTTGCAGCCATGGCCCAGCATCATGAGACGATCCTACACATCTTGCTAGTCCAAGAAAATATCAAAATTCGGAATTCAAAATACGGTTTCCACTGAATGTGTGTCACTTTCACACCATCATAAAGTAAAAAAATCATAAGTTGAACTGTCCTAAGTCACAGACCATCTATAAATAGCCTACTTAAAAACAAACAAATGAAAAACAGTGAGCTTTTTGGGAGCATCTGGCTGACTCCGTTGGGAGAGCATGCAACTCTTGATCTTGGTCTTATGAGTTTGAGCCCCACTTCGGGTGTAGAGATTATTTAAATAAATAAATATTTAAAAAAATATATGAAACATGGGCATGGTAAAAGGATGTACCAGCAGAAGAAAATATATTAGTTCTTATTAAATAATATACATTTCCACATACTCTTTTTATTGTTTTAGTGTATGACACTTGACTAAAAGATCAGAGAGCTATGGCTGTGTGCACATGGTGTTAAAGGCTATTTTTTTTTAAGTATGATGAACTTCAGTAAGAATAAGTGACAATAAGTGTTCATGGAGTGTCTTAAAAATTCTTCAGGGTGCCTGGGTGGCTCAGTCTTTTAAGTGTCTGCCTTCGGCTCAGGTCACGATCCTGGAGTCCCAAGATTGAGTCCCACATTGGTCTCCCTGCTCAGTGGAGCATCTGCTTCTCCCTCTGCCCTTCCCCTTTCTCAGGTTCTCTCTCTCTCTCTCTCCCAAATAAATAAATAAAATCTTAAAAAAAAAAAAAAGCCTAGAATCAGACACCAGACATGTATATTCTAACTTGTGTGAGCATCTTTTTTTGAGTCATTCCTGGTATATTACCCAGATAGGAACATTTCCAACAGAAACATAAGACGCATTTTCTTTTTTCTTTTTTTTTTTTTTTAAAGATTTTTTTATTTATTTGACAGAGACACAGTGAGAGAGGGAACGCAAGCAGGGGGAGTGGGAGAGGGAGAAGCAGGCTTCCCGCGGAGCAGGGAGCCCAATGTGGGGCTCGATCCCAGGACCCCGGGACCATGACCTGAGCCGAAGGCAGACGCTTAACAACTGAGCCACCCAGGCACCCCAAGACGCATTTTCAATACTATACTCTGTTAACCTAAGACACTATTTATTTGAAAAATATTATGTGATTAGAGTCAGAGATATCAGTATAATATAGTGTTTTCCTTAAGAGAAACTTTTATGAATATATGTGTATACATACCAATATTAATACATATATTTCCCAGTTCAGCCCACAGAAAAGGCTTAGAAACGATGGCTGTCCCATAGCAACAAGCATACTCAGTGTCTAGATACTGGTTTCTAAATCATTCACCAGTACAAGGCACTAGGATCCCTGGAAATATTGCTGAGTCTAGGGCTGAGGAAGAAATATATAAGATTAGCATGAATTTGCTCCAAGTGCGAGAATATAAGGAACTGCTCAATCAACAAATTTATATGGTATGTCAAAAGGTCACAAAAGCAAGTGAAAGAGTTCACAAAGGCCCACATTGGAACAATTTGAGCACCAAAATAAATGGTGCAGTATTGGATTATAACACAAAGTACAAAATAAATATCCATGAATTCACACTGATGTACACAAATTTCTAATGAATTAATGAATGATTGAATACACAAACAAGCAAACCAACTGGGAGAACAGAAAAATCTTTCTTGCAGAAGAATTCCGAATAAGCCTTGCAGATATTTTCCCCTCAAGGAGGTGGAACTTAATTCCCTGCCCCTGAGTGTGGTCTGTGTTTGTTGACTTGCTTCCAGAAGCACACTATGGAAAGGAAGAACAGAAGTCAAGCTGGTATCATGCATCCTCAATGTGAAGTTATGAGAATGACGCAACCTATATGGTCTTCCTCCAAAACCCAGTCTAATAAGAATAATTAGACATCCATCCCCCTGGTCTAGTCATGAGAAACAAAATCAGGCAAATTCCAATTGAGAGACATCCTGTAAATGTCTGTTCATTACTCTTCAAAACACTCAAGGTCATCAAAAACAAGGAAAATCTGAGAGACTATCACTTTCCAGAGAAGGCTGAGGAGACATAAAGGCTAAAATCAATATGATATCCAGAACAGAAAAAGGACATTGGGAGAAAAACTCATGAAATCAGAATGTATCAATATTCGATCATTTGAGTCCATATATCACAATATATCAAAAGTTATGACAAATCATTGTAATATAAATGCTAACAACAGAAGAAATTGGATGTGGGGTTTATGAGAACTCAGAAAATCTTTGCAGCTTTTTTTTTTAAGATTTTATTTATTCATTTGAGACAGAGAGATAGAGAGAGAGAGCATAGCAGGGGAGAGGCAGAGGGAGAGGGAAAAGCAGACTTCCTGCTGAGCCAGGAGCCCGACATGGGACTCGATCACAGGACCCTGGGCTCATGACCTGAGCCGAAGGCAGATGCTTAATGACTGAGCCACCCAGGCGCCCCATCTTTGCAGCTTTTAAGTAAATGTGAAATACTCTAAAATAAATATATATTATAATTTTTTTTTGACATTACAACTTTATGTATGTTTGTTTTTCCAGCTCTGTTTGACTCTATTTGGGAATACAGTCCATTTGGAACTCAATAGATTGTTGGAGTTTTAAAGGATGCCAGCCTTGTCAAAGGTAGGTGACATTTAACTATCATTAACACATATCTTTCAACCTCTTTAAATAATTCAAAATTCAAACTCTTTTAAAAACTTCTTTATTTAAAAAAAATATTTTATGAGAAATAAAAATATTCAAATGTTTATATACTCACAGGCAGTTGGCATAAACATGATGCGACCATAAAACTTAAGTAATCATTTCTTTTAGCAAGAATTCTGTTTAAGCTTCTTCACTGAATTTTTCTCACACTGTTTCAATTTACATTCAGATTTGAGAAGACCTAGTGGCTATGTGCCTCCTTAAGAACAGAAATGTATTTTCTCCTTTTATATTTTTATGACACATTGCCTGCTCCCTCATAATTAGTGGATATTCCTTTTGTTCAACTGAATATGTCTCATTTCAAACACAAACTTCAGATGAAGCTCTGACACAGGAAACAAAGAGACACTGTCTCAAATTTTCTTGCCTTATTAATATTAATTCGGCAGGGTCTAGCTCAGTTGTTTCTTGGGCAGGTAGTTGTAGGCTGCTTTTCCTTCGCTGATGGCAGGAATCTGAACTCTGAGATTTAGACCCTTATAGTTAACCTTCTGGAGACAATAATTAAAGCACTGCCTTGACACTCCCTGTTTGGTAATTGTAGCATCTGTTCTTAGGCTCTAGTCAAAACAAGCTTCATATTCTCAGTTCTCAATCAGTGATCAATTAAGATTAACCATTGATATAATAGCTCAGAAAGAAAAAGTTAAAGAGATAAGGCAAATGTAATTAAACTAAAGTGGCTTTATGGATCTTGCTGTGATATTTATTCAACTCTCTGCATACTCGTATTTAATAAATGAGAAACTAAACCATTTCTTTTTGTTTTTAGTTTTTCTTTGATGAGATACATTTACTCAAAAAATATTATAATTTAATCTAGTTTTATAACATAATTAATTTCAAGTATCAGATTTGAGTAAAATCTATACAGATTTTAAATATAATTTTTCACGATTAAAAGTTTGAAATGAAATTAAACATTTGATATCAAGTACTAATTCTTTTGTCATCTATTTTATCTTTCAATTTGTTATCATCAGTATGCAGAATTTCCATACGGAAAAATTTTACTTTTACCTTGTAAAATCGTCACATTTTTGTAGAAAATTTGGATACTTTTAATAAAAAATTTCTGATCTCGGATAATTTTGGATTAGGGGTTTCATTCCAGATCTTATACTCAGATTAATACATGAGAGAGCTTCATACTTCAGAATTAATTCCTGTAACCAGCAACTTGTCCTTTTTACAAAACCATGATTTCAGCAACCTAAATATTATCTACGATACAAGTATGAGTAATCAAAAATTAATACTACACCATACTAATTATTAATGCATGATTTTACATCTTTTCCTTTAAAGCTTAATGAAGCATTAAAACATCCAAAGATCCAAATAAAAAGGAAGCACACTCTTCTCAAATGTCCTTTGGTTCTTTCTGTGCTATAATCAAAGTTAAAAGGACTATACAGAAATTTGATCATTTTATATAAGAATAGTTTAAACATAGTAACTTGAGAAAGGATAAACTTAAAGTAGTGAGAATGTTCACTTTTTTCAATGAGGAAATAATTCAAATGAATTCAGAAGACATTTGTAGAGAATTGCTTGAAATTGTTATCCTTTTAATGTAAGGGTTTTCATAAACTTCAAGTAAGAAAATAGACCTGAAAGCAATCTCTATGGTATGATATCCAGGAGAGTGGATGAAGAGAGTGATATCCAAGAATATTGAAGGTATAGGTTTCAAGCCAAACTTAGTATTAAAATATTTGTCTTTCATTAATTCAATTTTGAATAGAGTAATGCCCTTGGGGCTGGTTTAAAAATCCTATCATCTTCTTTCATAAATTCTTTTTTGAACATTCAAAGAAAGAGCAATCAATTTCTCCTCCAAAATTTCACAAAATTTAGTGTTTGTCCTGTTATTTGTCACTTACATTCATGATTGCCTAACAAGTAATTAGAATAACTTGTTATAAATCATCTGAAAATGAAAAACAAGATGAAAGAAATCATTCTTTTTTTTCCTACAGTCAGATAGCACTCTTTGATTATTTATAGAATACTTTTATGTTCCAATATGAAAAATGATATGGTTGCAGAGAAGTTGGGATAGGATTTCTTCTGTATGTTATGGTGGAAAGAGGAGGGAAACTATAGAAATGATGTATTTGAATTGGACTTTAAAGATAAGTGACTACAAATATGTAAAGAAAAGGGGATAGATGTATATAAGGCATGAAGGTATGTAATAATTCATGTGTGGTGAATTTTAAGCCATTTGGACAGTTAGGAAATTCAGTGAATATCAGGTATGAGGACAGTTGGTAGATAAATCTAGAAGAGTGGGTCCAGTAGATGAAGAACCTTGAATGAAATTTGAAAACATACCTGGGCTGTGGGATTTATGTTTTAGAACATATGGAGCTATGTTTGTTGTTGCTATTTATTTTTTAATCTGGAGAAATAAACCGATCAGGGTGTGTGTATGTGCATGGGTGTGTGTATGTGTGTGTTTAAGAAAATAATTCCTGGCAATATATTGGGAGATTATATATATATGTATATTTGCCCAATCTTTAGGAAGTACCAGTTTCATCTTATTTGTGTCTAGATCCTATAATTTCTTAGCCAGTTACTTGTATGTAATCACTATGCAAAAGGCATTTGTTTATTTAGAGATATATTTAGTTTAAGGTTTTAACTAAATCACATTCTTCAGGATTCCTTTAATACTTCATTTCATGAGGCCAAGGAAGCAAAGTGTGGTCACAAAAGGAAGGTTTTGGAAATGAATACAGAGACTGACACAGAGGTAAACAAATATAAGATCTGTCTTTAAAAAAAAAAAAAAGTCTTTAGGGCATTGGTATGAAAATCAGGTCCTGACACTCAGGGAACCATGCCTCTCAGCAGTGATGAGGTGAAAAGGAAACTGATGGAAACACAAAGGGAGCAACAGATCTGCTCAGCCAGGGGTGGATTTGAGCATTTCTGGTTTTAGTACTCACAACATCCTGCTGAGTTGACAATAGGGTTCAAAAAATGAATTGCAGAGCCATCTGTTTAAAAAAAGAAAAGTAGTTTGTAAGGTATTACTACAAATCATTTTGTAAATTATGTTAGTGAGGTTTTCCCCTGATGGGTTATTGTTTGCGCTGCAATTAGCACATTTGAAAAAAAAAAAAAGATGAATGCTGGGATATTTCTAATTTTAGGTAACTGTCAAAGGATAGTCATTTGAGACATGCCTGTTAGGATTTCACAATGGACTTGTCATTGGGAATTATGAGTCATCATCTGCACAAAATAATAAGCAGAGAAAAGAAAGGAAAATGCAGAGGGAGTTGACTATTTCTTTTTAGACTCTGCTAGACTTCTTATACAGAAGAAAGAATTGTTCCAATTACTCGATCGCTGCAGGTTCCCAGGATTATTAAAACAAGTTTATTATAAGCGATAACAGTAGAAGAAAAAATCTAAAAGAGGTACTTCGATCTTCCATGAATTTTCCTTTATGTAGTTTTTTTTTATTTCTTTGTCAGTATTTCGTTCAAAGAACCATAGGCCACAAGATGCTCTTAAAATCTTGCACACAAGAGACTGAAAGGACACTTAATATGTGTCTTTATTGCATGGCACATTTCTTAGTTAATTTTAAAGGTCATCTTTCTTCTGGGAACCTAAAGATGGTGTTCTTAAAGAAAGAAGAAAGATAAATAAATGGAAAGTGGTTTTGTTTTTTCTTTTTTGTTTTTATCCTAGCTTTAAAGTAATCCTGTTTATATGTCATGCTGCATTGATGTTATGTGACAGGTCATAATCCAGGTCATTGTGCTATCATTCAGGTTCGCTTAACATTTCTTCAGGACGTAAGCAAGTAAAACTGTACGTGGTCTTTGTTCTAGTAAAAAAAAAAATCCTGCAGGAGAGATGAAGAGAGTGCTTCGTTCTGGTCTATGGGACGACAATCCATAGTTTACTTTGCAGATGTCTGTGTAACTGAGGCAACAGCCAGAACAACCACAGAGTGGTAGCTACTCCGGGGAAGGGATACCAAGAGGCTCATAAATCATAGTAAGGATTAAAAGCAGTGAGCATTCATCTTCTTAACCTCATAAAGACAATATTGGAAAGCCAAGGATGAGAACGTACAGAGCATGGGATCTTTGTGCAGGGATAAATGGTGTCAGAGTTTTTAAGGCTTCTCTCAATTAGCACTGCCCTGCAGTTGATTTTAAAAAGCCTCCTTCCATGTCAAAATAAGTGATAAGATATATTTCTAGGGCATATGAGAAATGGAGTCACCTTATGTAGAAATGTTAATCATTTTCTTAGACTGAAACATGTTTCTTCTTGGATGGCAGATGGAAAGTAACCTTAAAATACCTAATCTGAAAAAAATATCTAATCTAATCCAATCTGAAAAGACTTCATTATTTAGCTAAACATTTTTAAATAATGAAATGTCATGAGAAAATTCTAACTTCACAATAGTCAAATGAAGGAGATACAGACAGCTGGGTCTCTCCTGTAACATTTAGTAAACAAATGGCCTGTTACTAATTGTTTATATTTGAGAAATTACTCTAATCAAAGGTCTTTGGATGCAGATGAGTGAATCGTATACAGTGAGAAGTTTCATTTTTTTGTTGTTGTTGTTGAGGATAAACACTTTAATAAAATTTTAAAGCTTTTGAAAAATACCAATTTGTTAATTTTTTCAGCATTGTCTAAATCAGTTCATGATACAGCTGAACTTGGCCATTTTATGAAAGCACAAGGAAAGAGCACAGAATAACAAAATCACTTATTCAAGGATAATTATGAGCTTATTAAGGAGACACAAATAGATTATTCCAGTTTCTGATTCCCTGGTTTAATATCAAATATCCCTTGGCAATGATTTTTTTAATGTATCCGATACTTAATTATCTATTTCAGTTAAGGGGAGCTATGGTGTGACTAATCCAGAGTGGCGGATAATTAAAAATATATATTTATGTTTGGCATTGAAATGTATTTTGTGTTTATATTTGAACATGATTTCATCTGACATTTTAGAAAGTCTCAACTGCCCTTCTTTGAAAACAATCAGAATAACATAGCAGACATTTTAATTTGGGCTGCTTCTGCACTGAGTGTACCATATTTTACACCCCGTGCTTGGGACAAACGTTTCTTTCCATTTGGCAGGCACTATGACACTACTCCAATTTAGTTCAAATATCTTCTTAGCTACCACTTTTCCTTCCTCTGGAATGGTGATTCAGTACCATATGCTTTGATACAAGCTTGTATGATGATTTTTGAGTCAAACAGCTTTGTTGTATCCTGTACCATTGCTTGGTTGTTCCTTTATCTGTTTTTTAACAACACTGCCCCATCTATTTCATTAACAGTTCAAGAGAAGGAGGGTACAGAACTTTGGGACTGGGTGAGGCTTCTCGCCCACATAAACTAACACTGATACAAAATATATGGTGGATACTTACTGTATATTGTTGGACTAAAAATAGACCAAATCATTTTTGACTTCATAATACTACCTGCTATTTAACCACAAAATCGTGGGTCCCAGAATCTGCTTAAAAAAAAAAAAAAATAGGCTACCAGAAAGCAAATATTTGCCCCTATGTCTACATATCTGGATTATTTTCTTAAATAATTATTAAATGGGGAAAATAGATTGGAGAGAAATGATAGTATATGTTAAATAGATCTCAGTAGCATTTTAAAATGTTTTTTTTTTATTATGTTATGTTAATCACCGTACATCATTAGTTTTTGATGTAGTGTTCCATGATTCATTGTTTGCGTATAACACCCAGTGCTCCATTCAGTACATACCCTCTTTAATACCCATCACCAGGCTAATCCATCCCCCCAACCCCCTCCTCTCTAGAACCCATAGTTTGTTTCTTAGAGTCCATAGTCTCTCATGGTTTGTCTCCCCCTCCGATTTCCTACCCTTCATTTTTCCCTTCACGCTATCTTCTTCTTCTTTTTTTTTTAACATAAAATGTATTATTTATTTCAGAGGTACAGGTCATTTTATATTTCTAAGGCCTCAGTAAAATGGGTGACATAAGACAAAAACTAATTCACTTTAAAAATTAGTAACCAACGTGGTTACTAATTTACATTCTAGTAAAGAGAAGGAAAAAACCAAGTAATTAAATTATATAATTTTTAGTTTATATCAAAATTATAGATAAATCTGTTTATAAAATTCATAAATGTTATGCAGAAAATAAGCCATGATGAGGGATAGGAAGTTTCCGTGTTGTAGAGGAAAGAGACATAGTATTTTGCCGATTTTAAACACGTATTTAGAGAAGGTCTTCCCAGTAAAATAACATTTGAAAAGACTTGAACTCCTTCAGGTCTTTTCACAGAGCAAGCCATGAAGTTACACACACACAGGTAGATGACGTACATATGTCAGAAATAGTTGTTCATCTTAAGACATTTCACTAAATGGGGCGCCTGGGTGGCTCAGTCGGTTGAGCGACTGCCTTCAGCTCAGGTCATGATCCTGGAGTCCCTGGATCGAGTCCTGCATCGGGCTCCCTGCTCGGTGCGGAGTCTGCTTCTCCCTCTGACCCTCCCCCCTCTCATGTGCTTGCTCTCTCTCATTCTCTCTCTCTCAAATAAATAAATAAAAAAAAATCTTTAAAAGACATTTCACTAAATGAGTGATGAAGTAATTAGTAGAACAATGCAAGAACTAACTTCAGAAATACAAGGGAAACAAAGTTTAGGAAAACAATCACTAAGGATATATTGAAAATTACGGGGAAAAAAAAAAGCCCACAGAAACTGAGTATAAATCTTTTAAACTTTTGCAGTGGAAATTAGCTGGCTTGAAATGGAAAGGACCCATGGATTTCTGGCATCAAAGAAATACAGAAGAAGGAGAGTATTCCACTCCCTCCAAATCCCAGGACAAAACAAAGAAAGGCAGAATCTATTTATTAAAAACCACAGGCCAGACACTGTTCTAAGCATTTACAAATGGTATATAGAAATACTAACTCACATAATCCTTATAACAGTCCTCTGGGATGACACTATTCTTTGATTTATTTTATCCTATATTATAGATACAGGAAATGAAGCTTGGAGAAGTTAAATAACTTGGCCAAGTTCATACTACTAGTAAATGGCTCTGCTGGGTTCCAATCTAGACAATCTAGCAAGAAGTCTATCCTTGTAACATCTACAATTTAGTGCCACATTTAAGACCTTTATCTACCAGCACCTTAAGCTAGATAGGTGACCCAACAGGGCCCAGTGGAGTAGACACTACTTTGTTAATCATATGGTTAAATTATGCATTTCATTCTATTTTGATGACTTAAAAATTTGTTTTTTGACTCTGAGTTTACATGCTCTGAGAAAAGTGATGAAACATAATGTAGATTTATTTTGAACTGTGTCACTTGGTTATAATCTTACTTTGGTAATTTGATGTGTGTATGACAAATGTTTTTTATGATTTTTGAACCATGAACCACAGACATGTCTTTATTTGCTTTAAAATAGCATAGAAATCCCAAATGGTTTAAAGACAAACTGCTATCACACCTAAATAATCTGCATGTCCCCCATTATTTTAGCACATGGTTGGCTATAATAGGTTGTATAAGAGTGGTGCCCGCTAAGGGACTCTTACAAGAAAGTGAGAAGGCGACACCATTGAAAGTTTACTAAGGCTATAGGATCAGGAGAAGTTGCAGAAGTCCTGAGAGTGGTTTTGGAATAAAATAAAAAGCCATAAAGAAACTCAAAGAAGTAGTAAGCGTCAATGAAATTCAGTGTTGCCCAATGGGCTGCATATAAAGACACAAGGGATATGATTAAGAAATGTTGATGCAGGTTTTCTGACCACAGAAAATGAAACACTGCTAGAGTTCTAGAACTGCCAAAAATGATTGGATCCCAACTTAATTACTTGGGTACTCTAAAGTCTCTATAAGAGCCAGAGCATGACAACAGTGGAAATTAGAATATTTCAGATATCTTCCTACCTAAGCACCATAGCTAAATATTGAGATTTTTTATGGGGCTAGAAGTCACGCTGTGTCCTCTTTATAAACCAGCCAGATGGTTCCATCAGATTTATGACAGATACAAATATAACCTTTCCTATGTTCTTACCTTGCTCTGATTTTCCAAGAACTATATCTTTGTGATATCCAAAGATGAGGTAACCAGTTTACTTTGAGGCTTCTCATAAGATAGTTCCATTAATAGGATATACAGTAGTTCTGTTTGAAAAGCCCTTGTACCTGCATCTGATTACCTATATTATCAAAAGTGTGTCTTTTAACTTCATCTATCTATGCTTAAACAATGGTCATTTATTAATGTTATATATTATTATAAGAGTATGCATTATTTATGAATAGTGTTAGCCAGTGCCCCCAAATGGTAAGAAGGTGTGTTTCCTAAGCATTCTTTTCGGGCGCCTGGGTGGCTCAGATGGTTAAGCGTCTGCCTTCGGCTCAGGTCATGATCCCAGGGTCCTGGGATCGAGTCCCGCATCGGGCTCCCTGCTCCTTGGGAGCCTGCTTCTCCCTCTGCCCTTTCTCTCTCGCTCTGTCTCTCATGAATTAAAAAAAAAAAAAAATGTAAGCATTCTTTTCATAACTACATGGAATGCAGTTTCACCCATTATATTTGCAATAAGACTTAAATATGTAATGACAGTGTTATGTCTGTTTTCAGAACTGATATGACATTTCTTGTAAGCAGACTTTCCCTCAGTTTAAAATTTCAGGAGGTCCCAAAACTTAAGCAGTGTGTGAAAATACCTATCAGTCTCTTTGGGGTATTGTTCATTCAGTCTTTCATATCCCTCCCTGGGCTTCCCTTTAAGATAAAAGGGGCTCATGTGATCTTGTGGAGTTGGGAGCAAGAGGGCTTCTTGGAAGAGTGATGATCCTGGATTGTGGTAGAACTGATATCTGCTGAGTTACGTTCAGTCCAGTTGCTTCCATGAATAGACTTGTTACCTATGGTTGATATTTTTGGCTAATAAACATGTCCTCTCTTCTTCTCAGTTCATCCAGGTCCTTCCTTTGTTAACCATGCTGCTTCAATCTCACAATTCTTCTGAGGTTGCAGATTTTGAGTGTGGCCACCTTGTTGCCTTTTTGAGTGCCCAAGAGTCCTGAGTAAAGACTCTTTTTCCCGTAGTGTGTTTAGCTCTACCCATTCAATGACTTTTCATATATTCTCCATAGCCAGATGGAAGCTGCTACTTAAACTGTGGACAGACACAAGGTCCTTGGAAATAATAAATGGTTTGCACGTAACACATATAATCCCATAACCCTGTTAGTTGAATTAATATTGCAAAAATACATCCTCCTTTTCTAGCTTAATAATTCTTTCCACACATGAATAGCCTGTTACCACAGTCAATGTTCAAAGATTTTCAATAAACATTTTTAAGGAATGTTTACATCAAGAGTGGTAGGCTCCTTTAAAGTTTTTGCTGCATATGATGAGACAGATGGAGAAATTCATTTCTTTAAGCATGATATTTATTCCATCTTTCTATGTTATTTGAAATCCATTCTTCCCCTTGCCCCTAGGGGATGCCTGTCATCTAAACACATGTTTGAAACTAGATAGAAAGCCTATGTCCTGTGTATCCCATGGGGATGACAAAAGGGGTGAAATATAGGATAACTGCATCTTCAATTGTGCAAAAGGGAGTTTCGTTTTTGCAACTGATATTCCTTGCATAGTGTGCGATGCTGTGTTGTATGTAGTCTTCTGGTGGTTTAATTATTATTGCATTTCATTTCATAACTAGATGGGACTTCTTAAAGCTAAGGAATATTGAAACTTGGCATAAATGTCTCTGGGGTGTAATTGTATCTAAAATTGAATTCCTCAGCCTTCTCACAGAGTGCTCCTTGTAATAGGTAACTCTAGTGATAAATTTATCCTGACCTTATACATCTTACAAAGCTTTTCATGGTCCCATTTTTGTTTTGCAGCATTATTTAGGGCCACTCTTCACCCTTGTACTCTGTGCTAATACATACACACTACAAAACTTCCAGTTTCTCAGCTATAGCCCTACTCTCTTACAGAGTTTTAACATGCTCACACTCTGCCCAGAACTCCCCTCCCCTGCTGCCCACCTGCACATGCCTTCCCTCCCTGAGCCATCTCACTGCTCATAATTCGGCTGTCACTCTGTTCTTTGTGTCTCTCTTGGCTCCAGAATCTGTGGCAGGTTCATTAGTTTGGCCACCCCATCACATTGGATTATAGGCAGTTTATTTGTCTGCATCTGATATTAAACTGCAGGTTTCATGGTCCCCTGACCTCATCTCCAGCCCTGGCTCCATGCCTTCCAATGATCTATTCTCAATCTAGTATGCTCCTATTACACTGGCCTTCTTCCAGTTCCTTGGTCTCCCCCACCCCCGCCACCTCAGGGTATCCATATACTTTCCCATCTTTAAAGCAACACCTTTATCCTCTTCCATCCATAATGACCTTGCAAAATTTTACCCAACTTTCAGATCACCTGATAGATACTCATTTGGGGAAAATGAAGGTTAAAAAAAAAAGAATCTGAATTAGAGGAGGTGAGCCTAAATCACGAGCAACAATTATATTGCATTCTATGTTTGGCTTATACTTTGGGTTTAGAGGAATGATTATCAGTGACTTAAGGACGTAGAAGAATTAGGTTAGTTTCAAAAGTATATTAAATACACCATAGTACTTTAAGAGGGGTTCAAAATTCGATCATATAAAATTAGTAATTGCATCACTGCAAAGCAATGAGATGATGGAAGATAGGAGTAAACTTCAGTCACCTTATATTCAGAACTGTGTTATCAAGGGATATATTATCATGCTGGCTGATTCTCTCCAGTACACCAGTATAAATCTGGGGTTCATTAAGGGATAACAGAAATCTTGGGGCACCTGGTGGCTCAGTCGTTAAGCGTCTGCCTTTGGCTCAGGTCATGATCCCAGGGTCCAGGGACCTAGCCCTACATCAGGCTCTCAGCGGGAAGCCTGCTTCTCCTTCTCCCACTCCCCCTGCTTGTGTTCCCTGCTCTTGCTATCTCTTTCTGTCAAATAAATAAAAAATCTTAAAAAAAATAGAGATAACAGAAATCTCTACGTTAGGCAGAAAGTTGATTTTTATAAAGAAGTGCATGTTTGAAATATGTTAGGTAGGGTGGGAGGGGCTGGTACTATCTGGACTTCCTGGAATGAGACTCAGAACACCATCAAAGGAATGGCCAGCCAAAGGATCTTCTCCCTTGGGACAGGAAGGAGCATGGGGGAAAAAGGGACTGACAGCTCTGGAATCATTCCATCTTAATCAAAATCTGTGGATCAAAAATCCCCACAGCACAGCTAGCTGCAAGAGCACATGACCTTCACTACAACCCAGGTATCAGGAAGCTCCAACAGGAAGGGATGGCTTAGAACCACGCCCTCCTGTCACATCTACACCAGTATACGGGGTGATTTGATATCATCATCCCCTCTTTTCCTGCTTAACTTTGTTCACAGCTGAATCCAAATATCTCAGAACGTATCTCATTGGCAGAAAATAAATCATGTGATGTTCTAGCTTGACAAAATGTGGAAAGCGAATTTTACTTTGTAGCATCTGCCAGACTCACAGCAACACTAGAAGGAAGTTGCTTAACAGTTGCTCAGTGAACCAGTACACTTTATAGACTGATATTTAGTGTTAAAAGATATTTTTCAAATAATAATCTGAACCATTCAAAATTGCTATTTTTGTAGGGCAAAAATGAGTGAATATTGGCAATGTTTTATTATTCAAACGATATGCAAATAAATACCAGTTATGAAAATAACAGGAAACATTGGTTATTGATAATTGGCCATTGGATAGTGATAAAATGTTACTTGTAAATTTTGAATGTATACTCTGAACATATATAAACTATTGCTCATAAATAAAGAATATTTGTACAAGTATAAATAGATCAAAATGTTACTGTGTTTTGATTGCCTTCTTTTTACCTTGGCAGAGGGGGATTCTGCCCCAGGGTTACAGCCGTCGCTGGACACAGGACACCTGACCTGGGGCAGATGCCATCAACAGCAGTTTATTAGGCATGTGTACTCACAGCATGGGGGAGAAGGACACTGTTCCATACGGGGCCACTCGGGGGTTGTACTTGGAAAGAGTAAACAAGCAAGGGCTGTGGGAGGCAGGCTTGGTAATAACAAAGGGATTAGATGATCTGTTCCGGCAGGAGGATGTGATCGACTTTAGTGACTGATCCTGTGGGCTATTGGGAAGTGACATTTGCTTGCCTGGTTCCTGTGATTGGGACAGTTGTTTGGCTAGAATACCTTATTCAGGGGCACACGATGGGGAGGGGAACTTGCCATTAAGACTTTCAAAGCCCTCCTGGTCAAGGCACACACAATCCCACAATACACACAATACCGGGACTTAATTGTAGGCATTTTGCCACAGATGATGGTATGTTTGAACATTACATAACGTGAATACAATGTTTTTTTTGTTTTTTTTTTTTTTAATTTGGAAGTAAATATAATTGACAAAATAAGTTTCGGACTTCTTGAAGGAAACATTTATACTGCTCCAAGCTTTAAATTTAAATTAACATTAAATGAAATTATAAATTTAGTCCCTGTCTCACTAGCCACATTCCACATGTTCAGGTAGCCACATGCATGTGGTTAGTGACTGGTGTATACACTACCATTGAAACAAAGAAATGGACACTCAGATAGTTACGTTTCTATCCTAGGGGATGCAGAGATTACAGCTTGGTTCTAAACTTGCTTAAATGATCAAATATTTACATTTTTTGTTTTGGATCATATGGCTAGCCGGGCTAGCGATGGAGAAAGTGACACCTCTCTACAAGAGAATACATTGGAGGGGCGCCTGGGTGGCTCAGTTGCTTAAGCATCTGCCTTCTACTCAGGTCATGATCCCAGGGTCCTGGGATCGAGCCCCATATCAGACTCCCTGCTCCGCGGGAAGCCTGCTTCTCTCTCTCCTGCTCCCCCTGCTTGTGCTTTCTCTCTGTCAAATAAATAAATAAATCTTAAAAAAAGAAAAAAAAAAAGAGAGAGAGAGAGAGAATACATTGGAGGAAACACATATATACTTGGAGGACAAAATTAAAATTACGTAGAAATAATTTAGATGAAGTGAGAAATTGAATCTTCTCTACATAATTTAGAAATTTTATTCTAGTTTCAGTAATAATGACATCTTGAAAATAATGTGTTCTCCCTAAACTTTAAACCTATTCTCAGTGCCAAGTGTAGTGCCTGGCAAATATTCATGTGTACATGAATGAAATTTATCATATGCATCCATCCATTGATTCATTCATTCATTTAACAGTTTTTAGCAATGCAGTCTAAGCACCAATTTGGTTGCCTTGGGATAGAGTTGAATGAACCTGATATATTTCTGCTACCTTAGAGTTTATATTGTGATTCAGAATGACAAAAAATCAACAAATGAATTATAAATTTATAATAAATGATTAGAGATTAATAAAGTAATGAAGTCAAGCACATTGATATAACAGGTTGTGTCTGGGAGTTCACTTCTAATCGGTGGTCAGAAAAACTGTCTCTGAGCTGAAATCATTTAAGCCAAGGAGGAACTTGTGATGTGATCACATGTAGGGAGAGTTTACCAGGCAGAAGCAAGAGCTAGGGGAAAGGAACCAGGAGGAACAAGTTTGGCATACTGGAAGGGCAGAAGAGAGCACCAGAATAGCTGGAGTGGGTGAACAATGTATGTGAATAAGAGGATGAAGTCTAAGAGATTGTCAGGAGCAAATATTGCAGATCTTGTTGGTGTGGTAAGGAGCTTGGGTCTTTTCTGTATGATCAGTGGTTTTAAGACTGTGTTATATAGGGGAATGGCAACATGACAAAACACAAAATTATTAACTTCTGAGGACAGCAGAGGAGGAAGAGTTTATTTATAGTACAGGGATAGGGGGCTGATGATGTGCAGCTGCACCCTAACAGACTCTAAGCCAGGGGTGGGTGATGGTCCAGCAAGGCCGAAGAAATGACCCAGAGGCAGCAATTGAGACACACGTCTGTTGGGGGAACTTAGGTATGGGGAGTCCAGGAGCAGCAGACTGGACAGAGTATCTGCTGCTGGGATCTACATGCAGCAAGCTTTTATAGCATAGCAGCTTAGCCTAGGGACTATTTGCAGCCTCTCCCTCCTTGCATGGCCCACATTCCAAAGAGATCAAGGCCTGCCATCAGAACTCTCTTTGTTACAAAGGAGACACTTTGGTTTTGCCACCCAGGGAGCCCCTGATCTTGAATGCTGAATAACATGTTCTTCTACCTATTCTGCTTGATGGGACTATAGAGGGAGGACGGGATCTCTATATTCTCAAGATAGTGATCTTCAGGAACATTCTGGGTATGCTTTTGCAAGATAGCTATCCAGCCAGCCCACCCCCCATACCTTGGATGACCCATATATTTGTTACGTGCCCCTCTTCCACAATGTCCCTGGGGCCAGGTATGCCAAGGTGCATTGCAACCAAATCCCACAACAATGATACGAGCTGCAGCATCCAAATAATACAGCACAAATAGCTAAGAAACTATAAAAAAAAAAAAACAAAAAAACATTTCTCCAGGGAAAGCCTGTAGTCATCACTAGGGGGAGTTCACTACATACCCAACAGTTGGACTTATTCTGTATAGAAGTGCAGTCAGGGCCCAATCAGCAAACAGGTTTCCCATGGAGAATCTAAGGTCAAAAAGTAAGATGTTTAATAGGCACCAGAAAAGGCAAATCATGATTGTCTAATAGTATTCAGGTGGTGGTGTTCTGGGCTAACACCACCCCATCGGTGGCTTATCTCTAGGTTTATAGCTCCAAATTGTTTGCCCTCCTTTCTGTTACGAGGTGGGGCAAACCTGAAAAGGATAATAGAGGTATAACAATACTCAATAAGGTGATCATGATAGTGTCCTTTTTTTAATGAGAGGCCTAGGGTTATGTACCCCCATTTTCTTCGGTGGAGTGGGGTGGAAAAATGGAGTGATGGTTAGGTTCTCTTTTATCCTTATTCCCGATGGGGCTGAAAACCCAAACCATCGTGGACTTGTCTGCCATTTCCAGGGCCATTTAATTGTATGTTCCCGTATAGATAGATCTTGTGGCAAGGACAATAAAAACTTACCTTGTTTCCCTACCTGTGGCAAAGAACCTCCTCTTGTCTGCTGCCTCCTTGTATTCCAAGAGTGGCATCAGGTCCTTGGATGAGTAGAGAGTGGGCACTGGACCAGTTGGAATGTACATGTTCATTTAATATCCGTATAGCTGTTGACAGGTGGCGTGTCTAAAAGGCCAGTGAACAGGTTTCTTGTCAAAGTTTTGTTTCAACAATCCATTCGTGTGTTCTATCAGTCTACCCGCAATGGAATTGTGTGGTAGATGGAAATGCCAATAGATGTCTTGAGCTTTGGCCTTTTCTTGCATTTCACATCCTGTAAAGTGGGAGTCTCGGTTGCTGTCAGGGTCAGTGGGGAGTCTGTATACGGCACACTCCCGTCCCAGACCACAGGTGGTGGCCTTCTGCATAGCACGCTTCCTGGGGTAGACTTGCAGGAGTCCTGAATAAGTTTCAGCACATAACATCAGCCATCAGAGAGGAGCAAGGGACTGAGGTAATCAATCTGCCATCTCTGAACAGGGTGCTGCCTTCTTACTATCTCTCTAGTATCTCTTGGCAAAGGTCACGGTCATTCCTGGGCACCGTTTAGGCATCGTTGGCAGACAACTACAATGTCTTTGTAATGCAGCCGTAAGCACCGGTTTTTAGCAATAGCCGACCAGGTCCATTGCCCTCGATGTCCCATCTTCTTGTGTCCTCCAAGAGGCAGACACTGGCCGACTCATCAGCCTGTGGACTAACAGGCAGAGTGCATGCTTTGCGTGCATCTGTATGATAGACAGTGATGTTCATGCCTTATATGTGTTGTTGCCTTAGATGGGCACCCCGCTACCATCCAGTCCTGTGCTTCCGGTTAGAGAAGCCACGTGGCCGGTCCTTTGTAGGCTGCCCAGCTCTCTGTACATAGAACAATGAGATCAGGCTCCTGGAGCAATGCCATCCATGCTGCTCACAGTTCGGGCCATGGAGAGTCTATCCAGATAGTGTCAGTTGAGGTTTGGATGGCAATGGCAATCCCGGTGCAGGGCTTGCCCCTTGCTGACCCATTAGTGTACCAGGCATGCTCAGGAATTGTCTGTCTCCTTCCTGCACAAAGGATGGCAGCTGTGATGGTCTACTGCCTCAGAGAATGGTTACCTTTTAGAGGGGACGTAACCACCGGGCCTAGAATGGAGTGTAACTTCACACCACCGGGCCTCTTGGTCAAGAGAGGATGTTGTTGCAAGTAGGCATGCCGTTTGGCTGCAGTTTAGGTTTGGGCACTGCGTGATCTGGGCTTTTGGAACGTATCCTTTAGCCATCCTGCTATAGGATGCGGAGCGTGAACAGTCGCTGGGATCCCTTTGGGGATGTTTTCTACTTTCTGGAAGGTATGATAAGTAGCACACAGCTATTGTCCTAAAATGCTGTTTTGTGTCTCAAATCCTTTCCACAATTGTGACCAGAAGCCTAATGGTACTTATTGGTGCCCTTGCTGTTACCATAGGCCCCGTCCAGACCTTTCTGGGAAACTGGCTACATCCGATTCGCATGGCTGCCCCTGTATGAGAACACCTAAGGCTTGGATCTGTTTAATGGCCACCTTGGCTTGGCCAAATGCTTCACATTCCTTTGAGGACCATTCCCATTGGACTTCCTTTTTTCTTTCTTTTTTTTTTTTTTAAAGATTTTATTTATTTATTCATGAGAGATAGAGAGAGAGAGGCAGAGGGAGAAGCAGGCTCCCTGCAGAGCGGGGAGCCCGATGCGGGACTCAATCCCAGGACCCCGGGATCATGACCTGAGCTGAAGGCAGACGCTTAACCGACTGAGCCACCCAGGTGTCCCGGACTTCCTTTTTTCTTTTCTTTTCTTTTTTTTTTTTTTTACGAATAAAGCCAGGCAAGGGATACACGGACACAAGTACCCTAAGAGACCTAGGAAAGTTGGCAACTACTTTGAGGTGTTAAGACATGGGTATGCCTGTATTTTATCAATAACTGCTGCAGGGACAACTTTTGTCTTACTGAAGGAGATAACACCCGAGTACTTGACTGATAAGCCAGGGCCCTGAATTTTCTGTGGGTCCACTGCCCATCCTCTTCTTCGTGATGCTCCAGCAAAGCCAGCAAGGTGTCTTGCAACACAGGCAAGTCTTCACATTTTAATATTACATCATGAGCATCATGTGCCCATCTCACTGATATGGGGAAGGAGAAGAAGGATTGTCTCAGGCCATCATCCCTTGACATACTGTGGGACCATGCAGGTAGCCTTGGGGGAGACTTGCAGGGTTTATCATTGTCCCTCCTACATGAAGGCAAATTGGTCTTCATTATCAGAAACCTGTCTTTGTCAGTGCCTTTTCTATGAATTTCCTGGAAGATGAAGTAGTTTTGCAGGAACACATTTTTACCAAAGCATCAGGGTAAAACAATGACTCTGTAAATAACAAAAAACTTAAAAATGCCCATAGTTAAAGATCTGGTGAGAGTGTCTTATAAACCTGGAAAGGACAAAACATAGAAACTTTGTTTCTCTGGGTAGATAAAGAAAAATAAAATGACTTTGTTTACAATTTCTTGTCAAGAGGGACGCCTGGGTGGCTCAGTTGGTTATGTGTCTGCCTTCAGCTCAGGTCATGATCCCAGTTTTAGGGGTAATTACTATTTAAAAATTTATTTTGTATTAAGGGTCAGAAAACCTGGGGCATTTGTCTGTTTTCTCATCAATTCCTAATTGGGCTTTGTTGCAAGTGCCCAGATCTTAATCCGGGGCAGTTTGTGCTCTCCTAGCTTTGCAAAAAAACACACCAGAATCTCTAATTTATTGCCTTGTTCTCCTATCTTGTCCACCAGTCCTGAGGCCATCAGCCTACAGGCACATTCATGCCCTTTTCTAATCTTAGCTAATCTTTTAACTTCCAGACATGAGCCTCAGCCTCCATCCTGGCATTGGTGGTCAGATGGACTGCCCATAGTGGAGGACAACCCACTGTGGCTACCATAGGCTTCCCTTCCTTGCCACAGAGCACACTTCCTCCCACAAGTACATTAGACCGGTTAGCATTTTCAGGGTGTTCCCATACTCATGGAGCAGTCTACAAATATCTGACATGTGGGCCAACTCCCTCCCCCACAGAGAGCAATGGCCAACTCAAGAATTCCCCCACAGATTTCCCTTTTCCCCTTTCCAACATTATGGGTTTTCCTCTGGCCTCTGGGCTGGCTTGCTCATTGGGTAGCTACACCCCACCTGACTCTAAGCCAAGGGTGGATGATGGGCTAGCAAAGCCGAAGAAATGACCCAGAGACAGCAATTGAGACACACGTCTGTTGGGGGAACTTACATACAGGGAGTCCAGGAGCAGCAGACTAGACAAGGCATCTGCTGCCAGGATCTACATGCAGCAAGCTTTTATAGCATAGCAATTGAGCCTGGCGACTATCTGCAGCCTCTCCCTCCTTGCATGGCCAGGGCTCCAAGGAAATCAAAACCTACCACAGAACACTCTTTGTTACAAAGGAGACACTCCGGGTTGGCCATCCCCAAGCTCCTGACCTTGAATGCTGAACATGTTCTTCTACATATTCTGCTTGATGGGAATATAGCAGGAGGATGGGATCTCGACTCAGGATGTGCTTATATAAGCTAGTTATCCTGTGCTTCCCATACAGAGGACATCCTGAAAGAGTTAGGCATTGAGACAGAACTTAAAGAATGAGCGATGTTTTGACAAATAAATTTTTTTAAAGATTTTATTTATTTATTCATAAGAGACAGAGAGAGAGAGAGAGAGAGAGAGAAGCAGGCAGAGGGAGAAGCAGGCTTCCCGCTGAGGGAGCCTGATGCGGGACTCGATCCCAGGAGTCTGGGATCATGACCTGAGCCGAAGGCAGATGCTTAACCATCTGAGCCACCGAGGTGCCCTTGACAAATAAATTTAAGACAGGATTGCATAATGGTAGAGGAATGAAAAAGTGAAGGAATTTTAGGAAATGAAAAATTATTTGGAAGAGGTGAATTTCAGGCTTACAATGTTGTGTTTGCCTAGAAAGAATGTTAGGAGGTAAATCGGGTCATTTGTCCTTACCTTCACTGATGTGTCTTTGCAGAGTACCTGTTCTGCTCCTTCTCTCTTGCATACCCCACACTGAATTCTGGAGTGTGAAAATATTCTTCAGGGCTCTGCCATTGCTCCTTCGGCAAGACCATCTCTTGGTCACAGCTTTCAATAATCAGAAATGCCCTCTGTTATAGGCTGAATTGTGTCCCTCCAAATTCATGTGCTGAAGTCCTAACTTCTATTACCTCAGATGGTGACTGAGGATAACGTCCTTAAAGAGGTCATTAAATTAATGAGGTCATTAAAGAGGGCCCTAGTCCAATAGACTTGTGCGCTTATAAGAGGAACTTTGGGCACATACAGGAGCAGAGATGATGTGAAGATACAGGGACAAGACAGTCATGTACCAGCCAAGGGGAAAGGTCTGGATCAGATCCTTCCGTCACGGCCTTCAAAAGGAACAAACTGTGCTGAACCTTGATCTGAGACTTCAGGTCTCCAGACTGGGAGACAATGAGTTTCTGCTGATTAAGGCACCCAGTCTATGATACTTCACTATAGCAGCCCTAATATACCATCCCGATGAACTTTTGTAAGTCATAACAAGGGAATCCATTGACGTGGAAGCCAAGCAGTTTCATATGCAAGGGGAGGAAGGCAGGAGTGACTAGAGCTGAGCTCCCACACACCCTGCCCACAAGGTCAATCCTTGAAGAGTTTACTGCTTCTCTATAAAGACTGTAAGGTTCTATAATTAGAGGTATTAGTATTATGTCCTTCCTATGTTTTTACTATAAAAGAAATCTCTACTTATAAATGATAGGATGTTAATAGCATTTAGTAGTTGTGTGAGGTTTAAAATGTTCGTATTTAGTAGGAAAAAAGCTGGTAAGCTGTGCTCATCCCCATATATTTTAGCAATTGCTGATTAAGGAAATTCTAAAGTTGAGAAATCTGCAGATGACCATATTTTTCTCCTTTACCTCTATGGATTTTCTGTCTTTGCAGAATCTCCTCTTATGAACAGTAGATATTTATTAGCACTTCTTATTTCTTGATTTTCCTCTTCTCTGACCTATATCCTAGTATAAGGTGTCTGGTTATGTAGGAATTTCTTGGTTTGATTAAAGTATTACTATTCAGTGCAGTGAGGAGAAAGCAGTACTCTGTGGGATGTAGAGAAAATGGATTGCCTTGAATCTAGGGCAGTGCAATTGGGATTATCAGGGAAGGAGTGTAAAGCAGTGATATGAGAAAATAAATGCTAACTTTATATAATATTCATCTTCCCTTCATTGCAGCCAAGTTTGACTTGAAATTAGTGGTGTGAGTTTTTCTTGTGAGTGATGAACATAACATCACAACACCGTGTATTCTCTATGATTGAAAATATTTTTCCATGTAGCTTTTGCACAGCAAAGGAAACAGTCAACAAAACCAAAAGACAACCGACAGAATGGAGGAGATATTTGCAAATGATGTATCAGAAAAAGGGCTGGTATCCAAAATTTATAAAGAACTTATCAAACTCAATACCCAAAGAACAAATGATCCAATCAAGAAATGGGCAGAAGACATGAACAGACATTTTTCCAAAGAAGACATCCAAATGGCCAACAGACACATGGAAAAGTGCTCAACATCACTCGGCATCAGGGAAGTCCAAATCAAAACCTCAATGAGATACCACCTCACACCAGTCAGAATAGCTAAAATTAACAAGTCAGGAAATGATGGATGTTGGCGAAGATGGGAGAAAGGGGAACCCTCCTACACTGTTGGTGGGAATGCAAGCTGGTGCAGTCACCTCTGGAAAACAGTATGGAGGTTCTTCAAAAAGTTGAAAATAGAGCTACCCTACAACCCAGTGATTGCACTATGGGGTATTTTCCCCAAAGATACAAATGTAGTGATCCAAAGGGGTACATGCACCCTAATATTTATAGAAGCAATGTCCACAATAGCCAAACTGTGGAAAGGGCCAAAATGTCCAGCAACAGATGAATGGATAAAGAAGATGTGGTATAGATATACAATGGAATATTATGCAGCCATCAAAAAAAAATGAAATCTTGCCATTTGCAATGATGTGGATGGAACTAGAGGGTGTTATGCTAAGCGAAATAAGTCAATGAGAGAGGGGCGCCTGGGTGGCTCAGTCGTTAAGCGTCTGCCTTCGGCTCAGGTCATGATCCCAGGGTTCTGGAATCGAGCCCCACATTGGGCTCCCTGCTCATGGGAAGCCTGCTTCTCCCTCTACCACTCCCCCTGCTTGTTTTCCTTCTTTTGCTGTGTCTCACTCTGTCAAATAAATAAATAAAATCAAAAAAAAAAACAAATAAGTCAATGAGAGAAAGACAAGTATCATATGATCTCACTGATATGAGGAATTCTTAATCTCAGGAAACAAACTGAGGGTTGCTGGAATGGTGGGGGTGGGAGGGATGGGGTGGCTGGGTGATAGACACTGGGGAGGGTATGTGCTATGGTGAGCACTGTGAATTGTGTAAGACTGATGAATCACAGACCTGTACCTCTGAAACAAATAATGCATTATATGTTAAAAAAAAAAAAAAAAAGACCGTAGGAAAGGAGAAATGAGGGGGTTGAATTGGAGGGGGAGACGAACCATGAGAGACTATGGACTCTGAGAAACAAACTGAGGGTTTTAGAGGGGAGCTTGGTGGGGGGATGGGTTAGCCCGGTGATGGGTATTAAGGAGGGCATACATTGAATGGAGCACTGGGTGTTATACGCAAACAATGAATCATGGAACGCTACATCAAAAACTAATGATGTAATGTATCATGACTAACATAACATAATAAAATAAAATTAAAAAAAATAAAGAAGTTAGAGTGAGAATGGGGACCATGTTGTTGGTGGTGATAGTAATAGTAATAGTGGTACTAATAGATGTTTTGTTTGCCCATTACTTTTTTGTATGACTTGGCTAGGTGATTGTATATTAAAATTCCTTGAATTTCCAAAGGAAAAAAAAAAGAAGAAAATATTTTTCCATGCAATTGAAAAGAAAAAGTAAAAGCAATATATTTGCCATTATTGTTCCAGCTACTAAGAGTGTAACAATTATACTCAGTGATAATATAATTTAAAATCATAATGTTTGTATCTCCATGGGCAGACTCAAAGAGCATCAAAGAACTATATGCAGTTAACATTTGACATACATTTAAAATAGCAAAAGTGCTTCACTGCACACAAGGCATGGTGAAGTACTCTAATAAAATTAGGACTTTTTACAGTTACATTTGCAACTATAAATTTGCAGCTTATGCATCTGATGTTTTAAATAAAATAATGTCCAATTAAAATTTAAAATCCTTACAATTATTTTTGTGACCATAGCTTTAATATCTAAATTATAACATATTATGTCAATAGTAGAAAGGTCATTTTAATTTTAATATCATTATATGACAAAATAAAAATTTGTTATCAAATGGCCTTTCTTTTTAAGATTTTATAAAAAAGGCTGCTGTTTTAATGGTAACTGGGATCTGTTTTAATCAAGTATGGTAAGGCATGTGGAAATGAATGAAAATGACAGTCATAAAGGAAGACATTTTTACTCACAGTTCCCTAGAAACGGAAGGCACAGCACCTCATGCATGACCACATGCTGGAAGCACGGGGTTGGTCAGGAGGTAGAGGGAGCAAGGGAGACATGGGGGGAAAGAGAACATATGAAAATCTTTTACTGTTTCCACAAAAAGGACGGGTGAGACAGAATAAGCAGGTTTGGGATTGGCTAGTTTGAATAATTTCAGTGGGCTTTGAGATGCATGGGCTTTCCTTACTTGTCTAGTACCTGGCCTTGGTTGGCTAATGGCCCAGAATGTAGGAGCCCAGTAAAGCAGGTGGTTATTGGTGGGCTTTGGTAGGCTTGCATATGAAAGGGACACTCCTTATGAGTTGTTTGCTATTTTTAGAAATGAGCTAACTAGGAGGGGCAGTACCTCCAGGGTCAACAAGGATCTACAAACAAAATACAGAAAATAAAAAGCATAGTTCGTATAACTGCATTCACTTGATTTCCTTTATAAAAATTGAGATTTTTAAATCTATATTTTTTATATAGTCGCTATATTGAAAAAGTGAAAACACTGAAATAATGGTAAGGTAAACTGACACCAATGAACTAAATTCTTATATTGTGCTATATTAGACATAAAAGACCTTCCATTTATGATTTAAATGATTAAGTCACTTTAGCTGAATAATTTAAAATAATGAAGGAAAAGCAGGCAAAGAATATTGTCAGATTTTGTTTGAAGACTTACTTAGCTGTCAGTTTCAGTACTTTTCTGTAACAGGTTTGTCAAATCATGTTAAATCGAAACACTACATTGATATGTTTCTTTGTTATAAAGTACTTTCCTCCGAGTTACATCATTCCCAATTCTAGAATATATTACATGATTTTTGTTTTTACCATTAAATCTTTACTGTGTTGGATGTTGTATCAGAATCGGTTATCGAAACTGATTGACATTTATATTACCAGATATGTCTTTTATATGAAATAAGTGATAGATTTATGTAACCAATCAAATATAATTTTGTGAAAAACTAAACTTTAGTATCCAGGATTTCATGCCAATTTTAGACGTTGTTCTCAAATGCTCACATACTGTCTGATGTTGCTGTGAGGTGTTTGTTTATGTGTGTGGACAACAACACATATGCATATGTTTGGTTTTGCTAGCCCTGAGGGAAATAGTTTTTACCTTCTTCAATGTTATACCTGACTTTTAGCCATTAACCAAAGAAGAATAGATGTTTCTTTTTTTTGTTTTTTTAAAGATTTTATTTATTTATTTGACAGAGAAAGACATAGCGAGAGAGGGAACACAAACAGGGAGTGGGAGAGGGAGAAGCAGACTCCCCGCCGAGCAGGGAGCCCAATGCGGGACTCGATTCCGGGACTCCAGGATCATGACCTGAGCCGAAGGCAGTCAGTGGCTTAACCAACTGAGCCACCCAGGCGCCCAGAATAGATGTTTCTTTATAGACTTTTTTCATCTCTAATATCTACCACTGACATTTCTGCAACTCCTAGACTCAGTATTTGGCTCAGCTTTATGTTTTTTTTTTTTCTTTTGACTGTTTATTTAATATATTTCCTTGTATTTTTATGTATCCTCAATATTCAGTTTCATTCATCTGAAAGCAGAATTATAGTAATTCCCTTTATCCGATTCAGAACACCTCTGCTTTTTTCTTCTATAGTTCACTGCCATATGTGACTTACATTTTATTTCCACTTTTCACCTTATTATCTATCCATCATATACTCTGTTTTAACAGTCAATATTATTTCTTTTAATACATTTAATACATTTCCTCTTAAATAGTCTCATTCACAGTTTGTCCACAGACATGGTGCTATCTGACACCAAAGTTAGGTCAGGAAATCCTCACAAATACTTGATTTCTCCAAACTTCAAGATCTGGATGTAGAAATTGGAAATATTAGCCTCCTCACTGTATAACCCATGATTACAAATATGTTATAATTTCTCATAGTCAGTATATCTGGTGTTAAGTAAGGCTTTTCAAATCTGCATCAGAAGGATACAAACTTTCAGCTATAAGATGAAAAATGTCTGAGGATCTAATATAAAACATGGTGACTATAATTGATAACAGTGCATTGTATAATTTAAATTTGCTAAGGAAGAAGAACTTCAATGTTCTCCTCCCCTCAGCCCACCAAAAGAAAGGTAAGTATGTGAGGTGACAGATATTTTAATTTACTAGATAGCAAGAATCCTTTCACAATGTGTAACTATATCACATCGTTACAATGTACATGTTAAATATCTTAGAATTTTTTAAAAGATTTTATTTATTTGAGAGGGAGAGAGAAAAAGAGCATGAGCAGGGGGAGGGGGCAGAGGGAAAAGAGACTCCCCGATGATCAGGGAGCCCAAGGCGGGGCTCACTCCCAGGACCTGAGCCTGAGTCACACACTTAATCAGCTGAGCCACCCAGGTACCCCACCTGACAATTTTATATGTCAATTATACCTCAGTAAAGCTGATTTTTTTAAGTCCCTACAGGAATTTAAAAGAATAGGACATTGTTGGTGAAAATTGTTAGTTTTCACTTCTCATCCTTTTGCCTCCTCAGTAATTCTAATCTTATTTCTACTTGTGTTGATTTAGATTATGACAAGATAAGATTTTTTTTTTTTGTCTAAACTCTAAATTTAGAAAACAAATAAAAGGGATAACATTGGTCAGTGGATGAGGATTTTTATGTTTAGGGCCACAGTGTCCTGAAGGAACTAGTATAGGGAAGAAAGGAGGCAATTCAGGGACTATAACTAAAATTATGTTTCAGTGGAGAAGGAAGGGTTGACATGAAACAGTAAGAAGAAGAAGATCATGGGAAGAAACAGAAAGGTGGGTCTGGCTGGGGTCCCCAATAGAAGAGGTCTGATGAGGTCTGGTGAGGAGAGACTGAGGGCAGGCATGGGCAGCAGCTATGTGAAGCTAGTCGTGGAGGGCAGCTGTCTTGCAGGTCACTCTATAAAGTTTTCCCAACTGAGTGCCGGAGACTTGCTGGTATTGGACAAGAACTGCTTGCAGCTTATTGTCACCCTTGCGCTGCATCTCCCTGTTGCCCTGGTATCCTCTTAGCAAAGCACTTCTTAATATTACAAATGCATAAGTAAATAAAAAAATAGAAAGGTGGCTATTAGCTCCATTATTTTGGTATGATTTATCTCTTATAACAAAGGTATTTTTCTCTATTTCCTAGAAAACTATAAAATGATTTCTTACATTCTGTAAATGTTTTCTGAGTTCATGTGAATATATAAATTGAGCTATAATCTTACTTAGAGCTATCTTTTAAACTTTGGGGTGAAGACACCAGGAAAAAAAAAATGGAAGATAAAACTACAAAAATAGAAGTCTGAATTTAATTTAATCAAAATAATTTGTTGAGAAAATCTGAAGGGTTTAATAATTCTATGATGTAATAGAAATAAAACATAAGAATAGAGGAAGGAAGCAAGATTTTTTAAAAGAGCTTACAGAGTATATAAAAATATTCTGTAAATAATAAATATTCTGTAAATAATTCAGTAAAAATAAATGGTAAATTTTTGTGCAGCTAAACAATATTCATGTTGAATAACTTTATTGATATATTAACTAAGAGAAGTACATTGATCTTTCTTTCTTTACAAAAAGTAAACTTGCACTATACATTTTTCTAAAATGGGTAAATTTTATCTCCCTTAATATTCTTCAAATATTTTATTTATATTTATTTATTTGACAGACAGAGACAGTGAGAGAGGGAACACAAGCAGGGGGAGAGGGAGAGGGAGAAGCAGGCTTCCTGCTGAGCAGGAAGCCCAACACAGAACTCAATCCCAGGACCCTGGGACCACAACCTGAGCCTAAGGCAGACGCTTAATGACTGAGCCACCCAGGTGCCCCTTCTTCAAATATTTCAAACTATGTATCCAAAGCTCTTAAAGATTATAGTACTATATTATTGTGTAAATTTAAAAAATGGAAGAAATATAGAGCGTGAATTTGAATAAACATGTTTGTGAAATATAAACCATGGGTAGAATTTGTACCAATTTTTGTGAAGTTCACATATATCAGTAGTAGTCTGGCTGACCATATTTTCCATTTTCTCACCCTCTGTGTTTATGTTGTTTTTTGCATTTTGGTTACCCTGGCATTCTTTTGATGATTAAGTGTATGTCTATATATTATTTTAAAACAACTGCTCCTGACTCTCTGAAAGCCTTCACAGATTTGAAGAGCTAGACAGCTAGTGTTATTTAGTCTAAGTTCATGGTGATCACTTATTCTTCCATTTTCAGTGTCTATTGTCTACATTATTCATTAGACAATTCTCACTATGCTTTCAAATCCTTTACATGTCTCAAACAGAATAACCATGATGCAACGAAAACAGTAGTGTCAGCAGAGAGATTTCAGATCTAAATCCAGCCAGAGCTGGTCCTGCTCTATTAATACCCCAGTTTACTTACACACAGTTATCTTTCAGATAAATCTCATGTGGTAAACCTGTTATTAAGAACTACCTGTGGAATCCCTCCCTTTTAAGAAGTCAATTGTTGATACAATGTCAGGAATTAAACGTTACTTTAGTATAAATACATTTTACAATATATAATTTTACTGTAAAAAATTATATGTAAAATTTTTTGATAAATGAAAAATCGCTAGAAGACAAAAAGAAGACAATAGATATCACTCACAGCTCAACATCCAAAGATAACATACAATATTTTGATTTGTAATTTTATTCTCCATGTGTCCCTCCTAATTTTCAAGCTTAGCAATGTCACACTCCATCAACTAGATAAATCGTAACTCATATAAATAATTGCTTATTGTTGAACAAAGTCTGTTTCTACTTTTGGAGTTCCTAGCCTTATATGATTCCTGGTGTCTTCTGCTATCACTCACTTATTCTTACTTTCTATGCCCAAGACTTCCCCAGTCTTGAACAGGCCAACTTCAGTTCTGTGTTAAGTTTTCTATATTGCCATTTCCCCTGCAGGTAACTTTTCCAGCAGACGTTCACCAAGTTTGTTCCCTTACTGTATCTAGATCTCTAACCAGATGTCTCATTACCATTGAGGTCTTTCATCACTGTGCGATTTTAGAGTTGCAAATCCATCAACTATCTATTCCCTTCCATTACTTTGCTCATTTGCTTTGCATAATCTTTATGTGAGCAGAAACCAGGTCCACTGCTGTATTCCTATTACCTAAAATAGCTTCTGGCACAGAGTGAGTGTTCAATAAATAGTTACTGAAGGGGCTCCTGCGTGGCTCAGTAGGTTAAGTATCTGCCTTCAGCTAAGTTCAGGATCCCAGGGTCCTGGGATCAAACCCCACATTGGGCTCCCTGTTCAGCAGGAAGTCTGCTTCTCCCTCTCCCTCTGCTCCTCCCTAACCCCGCTTCTTCTCACTCTCTCTCAAATAAATAAATAAAATCTTTAATAAGTTAATAAATAAATAGTTACTGAAGAATAAGTGAATATGTTTGTATATATTTTTTTGTTTTCTTTATTTGTGTAGGCTTTGTTTCTCTAAATTAAAAGAAAGTTGAGGGTAGCAATAGTATCTTACATTCTTTATACATCTCCTCTCATACTTGGAAGAATGGCTTGACAAGGCAAAATTTTTAACATGGTATAGTCTCAATCCAGTAGTTAATATTTTCAAAAACTTTTCTTTAAAATGTCTTTATTTCCTTTTATAACTATAATTAATTTTTTTATTTATTTTTATTTTTTTTAAGATATTATTTATTTGTGAGAGAGAATGAGAGACAGAGAGCATGAGAGGGGGGAGGGTCAGAGGGAGAAGCAGACTCCCCGCCGAGCAGGGAGCCCGATGTGGGACTCGATCCCGGGACTCCAGGATCATGACCTGAGCCGAAGGCAGTCACTTAACCAACTGAGCCAACCAGTCGCCCTATAATGATTAATTAAAAAAAAAAAAAAAAAAAAAAAAAAAAACCTTTATACCCTAAAAGGAGCAAAGAGATGAAAAAGAGCAGTAGTTGGAAATGAGAGATATGTCTGAGTGTCTTTCTTATATACCTTCTGAAAGTCACTAGATAGTTTTTTTTCAGGGAAGTTGAATGAAGAACCAGCTAAGCAAATGAACCATTAAATTGTCAGAGGGTGTCCATCACTGAAAGAACACTCTGGCCATATGGATGAATTGACTGCATTAGTTTGGACATTTTACGATGGAGATATATCAGTTCATCATCTTCCAAGGTGAATTGTTATTTGTTGGGAAAATCTTCGACACAATCATATTTATCACCTTGGTAGGAATTTGATGATGAGATATAAGTTTAACATATGACAAGGAGTTAAAGAAAGAATATTCAGAGGAATGTATTTTAATAGCTTGATAAGGAACAAATTACATAATTCTCATGTTGACAAAATTAAACATCAATAATATGTTAAAAAGTTGCCTAAACTGTATTTCATTTTAAAAAATATGGAATGTAAGAAATTACTGCTTGTTACAGATGATTTTATAGGGAATGGATTCAGTTACATAAGGAATACAATTGAATTAATTGATTTGCTTTTAAGGAAGTTTTTGTCTGGTTTTAGCTAGTTTTGTTTCACATAAAGACGTGTAGAGAGGTATACTGCTTTTTGGATTAAGTTAGAGATTTTTTTTGACAATAAATCTAGACTAGGTGGACCTAGGAGAACGAATGATCAGCTAATATGCCTAGCATGCTATATGTATTTTATATATATACATGCTATATATATACATGCTATATATATATATATATATATATAGCTATACATATTATATATATAATATGCTATACATATTATATATATATAATATATATATAAATGAGTCCTGTGGAATGTAAATCAGGGATCTGGGTTCTTTTAGAATTTGGTTTTCTCATCTATAATATGAAAGCCTAGTCAATGATCTGTAATTTTAGTATTCTAACATTTTGTCTTTTATAGATTCTTTTCTCAAGTAGTCATTGTCCCAATAGACATCAAGATTTTATAGGTAATCATTGTTTATGAAACTTGCATAGGTTTCATTGACTTTCATTTATTTCATTATTTCAATTATGGCGATTAGTGAATTTAAATAGGATGAAGGCAATAACCAAATATAAGCATAGGAGACACTAGGTGATGTTACCTACAAAGTTATTATAAAACATCTTTAATTTTTATAGTAATTAATAACCTACGAGGATGAAATGAAATACTCTGTCTTGGTTGGTTAAAAGTACTTCTGAAGGAAATATGCTATAAATTAACTCTTGCTGGAAAAAAGATTTGGGGTTCTCCTTTTGTTTGTTTTGGTGACATTGCACCCAAATTTGCAAATACTAGTAATCTATGTTGAAGTTAGAAGAAATAAAATGAACCTTGGTTATTTTCTATTACTCTTGGGACTTATCTCTGACTATCTAGTCTTGCACATGGGTATTCATGATGGAAAATTCTAGAGGAGACCTAGTGATCAGAGGCACCTTCAGAAACTATTATTTCAGGAAAAGCTAGTATGCTTTTGTGAGGTTTAAGCTTGTGCACATTGGGCAAAACTCACAAAACTCACTGAATCCCAAAGTGTATTTTAAATGTACTTTGTGAATATACTTCGTGAATTTAAAGGTACTTAGTGAAAGTGTCTAGTGAAAAAAGAACAACCTTTTTTTTCAAAAGAAAATCTGGTATAACTGAACAGCAGAAAGGCCATTTTGGAGTATACATTTTTGCTTAGATCTAATTTGTACACAGGATCTGCCTGTGTGAACCAAAATATCAGAAAAATATAGTTGGTGAAAAATTTCCCCTGGATTCAAAGTTCTGACATTTTAAAAATCCTCCCTAAATTTATTAAATCTAGTTACCTTATTTTTCAAAGGAAGGCTAGGATTTTTATTTTGAACTATTTGAAAATAAAGTCATAGAAGACAGTAATTTTTCTGAGGATATTCAAGGAAAGTCATGGCAGACTGAGTTTAATGTGTTTGTCTTTGGTTTTGTTTTGCTTTTGCATAATGAACACAATTTGTTCTCTTTTAAGGACATGGATGCCAGTGAATGCATATCATAAATGACAAAACTTAAAAATTAAAAAATAAATGTGCACTCCCTTCTAAATATCAATCTTTGATATATTTTAATGAATTATGATTTTTATTGAAATGTGACTTTCAGTTTCTTACCTTAAGACTTATGTCAATATCCATTTTCCAACAAATAGATACCTACTTACATGCTGTTTTAAATGTTTGCGATTAGCCCACTAAATTTTTAGGTGAAACCAGAAAATCTCTACTCAAGGTATCAGTTGAAGTCAACAAATTGGTGGGCTCTCTCTCACCCAGCACATTTCGTGAAAAATGTCTTTTCTTCAGAGAGGCCATCTCTGCCACAACTTCACTGTGGTATTTTTTTTTTTTTTAATTTTATTTATTTATTTGACAGAGAGAGACACAGCGAGAGAGGGAACACAAGCAGGGGGAGTGGGAGAGGGAGAAGCAGGCTTCCCGCGGAGCAGGGAGCCCGATGCGGGGCTCGATCCCAGGACCCTGGGATCATGACCTGAGCCAAAGGCAGACGCTTAACAACTGAGCCACCCAGGCACCCCTCACTGTGGTATTCTTTCTCTGTACCTTGGGTCCCCATCACTGGCTACTTTGTATTATTTGTATTTTCTTTTCTATAGGCTCTCCCTTTCTCACTGAACTAAGAGCTTGATTAGATCAGAGACAGTATGTCTCTATTTACTATTTTATATGAAGTAATTAGCATTGTACTGGGCACTTAGTAGCAGGTTAGTAAATGCCATTTTGTGTTTATCTGATTGTTTTGAATAAAAGCATGTTGAACAAACATTTGCTATAGTCTAGCAGGGACTGTTCCAGAAATTGAGAATATAAAGACTAGAGGAACCACATTTCTTTTTATTGTATAATGGGAGAGAGAATATATTAAGTATATAAATAAACAGAGACAAAGAAAGCTTCCATTTTGAAGGATGTTAAATAAAGCTGTTTCTCTACTAAAATTTGGTGGAGGTGGTAGATTAGTCATTAAAATAATAGAGTGAAGGTAAATCATAAGACAGGTTGTGAAAAGTCTGTTTAAAACAAATTATATTATCTTCAGAACCAGGGCACCATGTTTCTGCAGGCTCTGGTTTTAAAATATGAACCTGTTTTGTATGATTGTTTTACTTTTTCATTTATACAGTTAATGGCCTCTAAATCACTCAATGGGTAATAAGAACCTAAAACATAAACTTGCGAGAACTCTTTGAAATATTAACATAGTTAATTGGATTTATAGTGTCATTTTCTATGATAAAGAGCAAACAGAAAGGCTTTTCCTCCTTTTTCATTCCTCAATTGCATTAGAAAAGACCTTTCAAAATTATCTAAATGATAATATCTGTCTATTAGCATTTTTAGGAAAAGGAAAAGAAAAATAACACCCTGATAAGGATTTATGATATATAGGATTTAATTATATTAGTAAATGGATGTGCTATGTGATTTTAAATCCATAATTAACAACAAATGGGGCTTTCTTTTCCCCATCAATTCAGTCCTTCTAGTAAATAGATTTTTAAGGCAGACCAAGTCTTTTAGGCTTGGAGAATAGAAGTCAAAACCCCATCATAATACATTTGCTTTTGATATTATTTATTTAAGTACTCTGACAGAGGTGGCTAAACTTGCACTTCACTATTTGAGCGTGCACTTCTCTTTCATATATTATTAATAGATTTAGCTGCAAATGATTGTTTCCTATATTGGTTTAGACTGTTTGCTTAACAAAATTGAATGAAAATTATTTCTCAACTTGAATATTTAAAGTACAAATACCAATGGAAATTTCATTTTTTCTTGGCAATTTTCTTTCTTTAAAAAAAAAAAAAAATATTTATTTGGGGGAGAGAGAGAACATGAGAAGGGGAAGGGGCAGAGGCAGAAGCAGGCTCCCCGCTGAACAGGGAATCCGACGTGGGGATCATGACCTGAGCTGAAGGCAGATGCTTAACCGACTGAGCCACCCAGGTGCCCCTTCTTGGCAATTTTCAAATAAATTTTTACTTTAAACTGGATTCTTCCCTATTAGGAACACATTACAAAAAAATAGTGACTCCCCCATGGTGCAAAACATGAGTCAAATCCATGACTTGGATTAAAACATGTCTTATCATGTTTACAGTGATGTGATCTTATTTAGAAAATGCCAGAAGATACAGCCGATAATGCAAAGGTTAAGCCACTTTTGCCATTCTCAGAGAGCTAAGTTTTCTAGCCAGAGTGGGTTTGTGGATATGATTCAAGATGTGAAACTTTTACATTATCTTTGCTGCACCATTAATTGCAGCCAGTATGGTTGAAAGAGTTGAAGCTCTAAGAGTTCTTGTTGATCATGAGGTTATTGTTTGCTGTTGTTTTGTTGTTATTCTGCATTTTAGCCCTGAGGATGGCCCAGTAGGCTCATTAGTATATGTGTGTGTGTGTGTGTGTGTGTGTGTGGAAAAGAGTTGAAATAGGTTGATAAAGCCTACTGAGTAGGAAGAAGACCTCCTGCTGGGCCTTGAGATAGACTTTTGAACAACCACTCAATCCACCTCAATGTATTTCTCTACTATGTGTGTACCATCTTCTCCAATTATAAAAATAGGTAAATAAATGGTTGATTAGGACTCTAGTTTGGAAAATATTTGAAGTCAGAGATTAAATCATCTATAATACACCATAAAATTCTAAATATCCAGTACGGGGTACCATGTATAGTGAGTGTCAGGTAATTACTGTATACAGTTTTAATACACAAATTTGAAGATACATGGAAAATCACATTTTAAAAATAACTCAATATGTTAATTATATTATTTTGTGTGGTATCTTATATAGTTAAATATATTGATTACATATAAGACAACAGAATACAGTTTATGGTCGATTTAAGCCCCTCATTTTCAATGATACTAAGTGTGGCTGGGAAGTGAGAAAGGCAATGGAAGAGGTGGAGAAGGGAAATGGGACCAAGTACATTTCACAGGTACCATTGTCAGTGTTACTGACTTATTAATTAGGGAGGGAGGAGAGAAGAGACCTGACTGTTTACTTTACAAAATGTGTGACACCCCTGTTTCTTAAGACATGAATTTCATATTCAATTTAGATTAATCATTTCCAAAAACCAGTTTAATTATAGTATGCAAGGTCCTATTTAATAAATAGAAACAATCTTACTTGATTTTATCCTTAAACTCAAACTGTCCTAAGGACAATAAGCTCAAATAATTTATATAAATTGTAAGATTCTGAAACACATATATTATCAATCCATTTATGTAAGTATAGACTTATATGGAAATTAATATTACAGTTAATGAAAAATAAGCAGGATTTCTGAAATGGTAAGTAGATAGCTGATAGACCACTAAATGCATAATAAGTCAACCTCATTTTACCTCAAATATTTATAAAGATAGATAAGCAGAACAGTTATATGAAGAGAGGCATAATTTGAAAAGCAATTATACAGGTGAATGCTTAATTTTTTTTTCATAAAATATATAGCTAAGGATTTAACATTTAGATGGAAGGCAGTTTTTTATTACTATTTTTTATTAGTATATTGATGGCTTAGAGGAAAAATAATCTCTAGGAAATTCTGTGAGGGATACATGAAATGTTATTTTGCAAGATGAGAAAAATTACAGTGAATAAAGTTTCTAGTATTTAAAAGTGATCTGAGCTCAGGCAATCCAAAAAAGCAGTATAAGAAGGTCCTGATCTCACCTCCTCATATGGACACACCAAATCTCAACTCCTCCCATGAACACACAAACCTACAGCCACATATGGAACAGTTCTCCCAGAAAAAGAACTGAAAACTAGCTCAAGACTTTTTTCACAATAAATGATAAATAGCCACATCAAGATGACTAGGAAAGGAAGAATTGTGGTCTTGTTAAAAGCCCCACCCCACACAGTGATAGGGAAGGATCTCACAAGTTTGGAACTTTTCCCTGAAGAGCAGGGGGTTGGTGCCTCCCATCAGGCACCCAATCCTTGGACTTGCATCAGAGAGACTGGCTCTGAGAACCAATGGTGTTTATGTCCAGGAGACCCAAAGGACTGTAGGGACTTGAGATGCTCCTTTTATAGGGCTTGCATGCAGACTTTCTTGTTCCAGGACCTAACACAAAAACAGGTCTTTGAAAAATACCTAGATGATATGTGAAGAAGATTCATTTTATAATCATAAAGCATCTGCTGGAGGAACAGGCGCTAGTCAGGATTTTCTCTAAGGATAGAGGTACTCAGTGGATGCCATTTTGCACTCCCTATCTGTCTTGTTAGCACTGGGGGATGTGCACAGACACAGTAATCTCCTGCTGCCTCACTAAAGCCAGCAAACAAGGGCAGTCCACAGAGGACATCCCTCAATCACCTGGCCCTGGTGGCCAAGGGATCTTGTGTTCTGTGCCCCTCAGGTCTGTGATAATTGGAAAACAAAACAAATCAAAACAAAACACTGTTCTTGTCAGGCTACCTTACTCAGGGCTTTGGACAGACAGCAGGCTAAAACACCCCCCCCCCCATCTGCCAGTGAAAAGTTCTATTTATTTGTCCTGGAACTTCATCCTATAGGATAGGCTTCAGGTTTACTATGCATCTTGATACTATGAATGCGCTCTCAGGGAAAGTTCACAGGGAGATGCCATTTTTGCACCCTTCTTTGACCTCACTAGATCTTGTTGGCACCTCCAAAAAAGAGCTTATATACTCTCCTAAAGCCTGATTTCTATAACTCTCTCCCAGGAATCTCTCCCAGATCTCCAGATTTGGAGGCTAACAGGGTTTATGATTGTGATTCTACAAGACTGTATATATTTGCATACTTTAGAAGTTGCAGTCTGAGGAGTTTGCTTCCAATCAGCCTGAAACTATGTGCTTCCTGAGATTCCCTCCCTTTAGAATACTGACAGGTCTTGGCATACCATCAACAACTGGGGCCTATCAAGAATAAATCAGGTTTTTAAACAATCATAAAAGTGAAGATAGCTTTAAGAGACTTAGGGGACAAAAGCAGAATAACATTTGCAGTATAGGAGATGCAGAAGGAGAAAGAGAAAGAGAAAAAGAAAAAGAACCATTATTTGAAGAAAAAGTGACTGAAAACTTCCCTAATCTGGGGAAGGAAATAGACATTATGTCCATGAAGCACAGGGAGTTCCAAATAAGATAAACCCAGAGAGATACATACAAGACACATTGAAGTGTTTTAAAAGTTAAAGATAAATAATCTTAAGTACAGCAAAATAAAGGCAAATTGTTATGTACAAGGGAACTCCTAGAAGAATACCAGCTGATTTTTTTTTAGCAGAAACTTTGCAGGCCAGAAGAAAGTGGTGTGATGTATTCAAAGTGCTGAAGGGAAAACAAAGCAAAACAAAATCTTCCAATTAAGAATATTCTATCTGGCAAGGATATTATTCAGAATTGAAGGAGAAATAGATATTTTTCCAGACATGCAAAAGCTAAAGGAGTTCCTCACCACTAAATCATCCTTGTAAGAAATGTTAAAGGTATTTCTTTAAGCAGAAAAGGAAAGTTAGTAACTAGTAACAAGAAAAAAATATGAAAGTAAAAACCTCACTTTTAAACATAAATGTAGAGTAAGGGTAGTCGATTAATTACTTATAAAGTTAGTATGAAAGTTAAAAGACAAAACTAGTAAAAATTAATTATAATAATTTATTAAGGTCTACACAAAATAAAAAGATGTAAAATGTGACATAAAAAACACAAAATGGGGGGGTGTTGAAAATGTAGAGTTTTAGAATGTGTTCAAACTTAAGATGCTATCAGCTTAAAATACTGATGCATTTAGGTTATACATGTGTATCTCATGATAACCACAAAGCAAAAACCTATAGTGGATACACAAAAGATAATGAGAAAGGAATCTAAACATAGCACTAAATAAAGTCATCAAACCACAAGGGAAGAGAGCAAGAGGAGAAGAAAGGAACAGAGAGAAACTACAAAAATAGTCAGAAAGCAGTTAACAAAATGGCAATAAATATATACATATCAAGAAATCCTTTAAATGTAAATGAACTAAATTCTACAATCAAATGAGAGTGGTTGAATGGATTTAAAAAAATACAAGACTCATCTATATGCTGCACACAAGAGACTCACTTCAGACATAAGGTCACACATAGAAAGAAAGTGAAGGGATGGTAAAAGATATTACATGAAAATGAAAATGGAAAGAAACCTGGTGTAAATGTGCTTATATCAGACAGAATAGACTTTAAAACAGAGACTTTAGTAAAAGACAAAGAAGGGCATTATATAATGATAAAAGGGTCAATCCAACAAAAGGATATAACATTAGTAAATATTCATGCACCCAACACAGGAACACCTAAATCTATAAAATAAATATTAATAAACTTTAAGTGAGAAATTGACAGTAATACAATAATGGTAGGAGATTTTAATACTCCACTTACATCAAGGGATGATCAGCTAGACAGAAAATTAATAAGGGAACATTAGCCTTAAAAGACACATTAGACCAGAGGGACTTATTAGATATTCCATCAAAAAGCAGGAGAATACATATTTTTCTAAAGTGCACATGGAATGTTCTCCAGAATATATTACATGTTAGGCCACAGAACAAGTCTCATTAAATTTAAGAAGAATGAAATCATATCAAGAACTTTTTTTTTTTTCTGACCACAATGGTATGAAACTAGAAATCAATTATAAGAAGAAAGCTAGAAAGATAACAAAAAGTGGAGATTAAACATGCTGCTTAACAACCAATGAGTCATTGAAAAATATCAAAGAAGAAATTAAGAAAAATACCTTGAGACAAGTGAAAATGGAACTACAACCAAAATCTATAGGGTATGAGGTGATTCCCAAGCAGTGTTAAGAAGGAATTTCTTCACGATACAGTCCTACAACAAGAAATAAGAAAAATCTCAAGTGAATAATATAACTTTGCACCTAAATAAACTAGAAAAAGAGCAAATAAAGCCCAAATTTGAAGGAAATAATAAAGAGCAGAGGGGAAATAAACTAAGAGCTGGTTCTTTGATAAGATGAATAAAATTAATAAGCCTTTAGCTAGACTCACCAGGCAAAAACAGAGAGGGCTCAAATAAATAAAATCAGAAATGAAAGAGAAGTTACAACTGATGCCACAAAAATAAAAAGCATCAGAAGAGACTACTAAGAGCAATTATATTCCAACAAGTTGGACAACCTAGAAGAAAAGGATAAATTTCTAAAAACATATAATTTTCCAAGACTGAATCATGAATAAATAGAAAATCTTAATAGAACAGTTACTACTAGTAAGGTCAGATTCAGTAATCAAAAATCTTTCGGACGGCTTCAGGGGCACACACACAAGAAAATTGCAGGCCAGTGTCTTTGGTGAACATAGATGCAAAAGTCCTCAACAAAATATTAGCAAACTGGGCGCCTGGGTGGCTCAGTTGGTTAAGCGACTGCCTTCGGCTCAGGTCATGATCCTGGAGTCCCGGATCGAGTCTGTTTCTCCCTCTGACCTTCCCCCCTCTTGTGCTCTCTCTTTCTCATTCTCTCTCTCAAATAAATAAAATCTTTAAAAAAAAATCTTATTAAAAAAAATATTAGCAAACTGAATTTTGTAGTACATTAAAAGCAACATCTGGCATAATCAAGTGGGATTTATTTTAGGAATGCAAGGATGGTTCAACATCCAAAAATCAATCACCATGATACACAGCATTAAAAAATGAAGTATAACAATTATATGACCATCTCAATAGATGCAGAAAAACCATTTGACACAATTAGATATTCATTTATGGATAAAAATGCTCAAGAAAGTGGGTATAATGGGAACATACCTCAACATAATAAAAGCCATATATGAAAAGCCCATAGCTAACATCATGCTCAACCTGGAAAATCTGAAAGCATTTTCTCTAAGATCAGGAACAAGACAAGAATGTTCACCCCTGCCACTTTTATTCAACATAATATTAGAATTCCTAGCCAGAACAATTAGGCAAGAAAACAAAATAAACGTTATCAAAATTGGAAAGAAAGAAAGAAAGTTGTTTTGTGGGCAATGTAATTTTATATATAGAAGACCCTAAAGACTCTACCAAAAACTGTTAGAACCAATAAACAAATTCAGTAAAGTTGCAGAGTACAAAATCTATATACAAAAATCAGTTGTGTATCTATACACTAACAACAAACTATCAGAAAGAGAAATTACAATAATCCCTTTTCCAAATGCATCAAAAAAAGATAAAATACCTTGGGATAATTTTAACCCAAGAGGTAAAAAACCGTGACACTAAAAACTATAAGACATTGATAAGATAAACTAAGAAGACACAAATAAATGGAAATATATCCCATGCTCATTGTTTGGAAGAATTAACATTGTTAAAATATCTGTACTACCAGAAGCAACCTACAGATCAGTGCAATCTGTATCAAAATTCCAACGGCATTTTTCACCGAAATAGAACAAACAATCCTAAAATTTGTGCAGAACCACAGAAAACCCCATATATTCAAAACAATCTTGAGAAAGAACAAATCTGGAGGCATCACATTCTCTGATTTAAAACTATACTACAAAGCTATAGTAATCAAAATAATAGTATGGTAATGACACAAAAACAAACATAGATCAATGGAATGGAATAGAGTGCCTAGAAATAAACCCATGCATATATGGTCAATTTTTGACAGAGGAGGCAAAATAAAATGAGGGATGGAATGTCTCTTCAATAAATGGTGTTGGGAAAACTGGGCAGTCACATGCATAAGAAAGAAACTAAACCACTTCTTTATACCAAACACAAAAAAAAATAACTTAAAATGGATTAAAGACTTGAATAAATGCAATACCTGAAACTTAAACTCCTAGGGAAAAAAAGAAAAAAAAACAGAAAACAAAAAACAAAGGTGATAACTCCTTCACATTGGTCTTGGCATTTAATTGTTGGATCTGACTCCCAAAAGCAAAGGCAACAAAAGTGAAATTAAACAAATGGGATTGCATCAAATTAAAAACCTTATGCATAACAAACAAAACCATCAACAAAATGAAAAGGCAATCTACTGAATGGGAGAAAATATTTGCACATCATATAATTCATAAGGAGTTAATATTCCAAAATATATAAAGAACTCAAAAAATAAAAATAAATAAAAATAAAACAACAACAACAAAAGAACTCAAGCCACTCAATAGCAAAAAAACCAAGCAATCCTATTAAAAAATGGGCACACGATCTAACTAAGCATTTTCCCAAAGAAGACATACAGATGGCCAGCAGTCACATGAAAAGATCACATCACTAATTATCAGGGAAATGCAAATCAAAACCACAATGAAGTATCATATAACACCTGTTAGAATGGCTATTATCAAAAAGACAAAAAACAGCAAGTGTTGGAGAGGATATGAAGAAAAGGGAACCCTTGTGCTGTGTTGGTGGATGTAAATTGGTGCAGCCACTAGGGAAAATAATATGAGTGTTTCTTAAAAAACTAAAAATAGAACTACCATATGATCTAGATATTCCACATCTAGGTATTTATCTGAAGAAAATAAAAACACTACTTAAAATATATGCACCCATATGTTCCTTGCAGCATTAGTTATAATAGCCAAGATATGAAAACACCCCTAAGTGTCCATTGATGCATGAATGGATAATATATTATATTTATATATATATATATATATATATATATATATATATATATATATATATATATATATATATATATATAAAATACTCAGCCATAAAGGAAGTCTTGCATTTGCAACAAGGGTATTATGCTAAGTGAAATAAGTCAGAGAAAGACAAATGCCATGTTACTTCACTTATATGTGGAATCTGAAAACAAACAAACAAACAAAATAATACAAAACTAAACTCATAGATACAGAAAACAGATTGGTGATTACTAGAGGGGAAGAATGTCAAAGGGTGGACAAACAGGTGAAGTGGGTCAAGAGGTATGAACTTCCAACTATAAAATAAATAAGTCATGGGGATATAATGTACAGCATTGTGACTATAGGAAGTAATACTGCACTGCATGTTTAAAAGTGGCTAAGGGAGTATATCTTTTTTTTTTTTTAAGATTTTATTTATTTATTTGACAGAGAGAGACAAAGTGAGAGAGGGAACACAAGCAGGGGTAGTGGGAGAGGGAGAAGCAGGCTTCCCGCTGAGCAAGGAGCCTGATGGGGGACTCGATCCCAGGACCCTGGGATCATGACCTGAGCCAAAGGCAGACGCGTAACGACTGAGCCACCCAGGCGCCCATGGGAGTATATCTTAAAAGTTATCATCACAAGAAAAAAATGTAACTATATGGTGACAGATGATAACTAGACTTATTTGGGTTATCATTTTGCAGTATATACAAGTATCAGATTACTATGTTGAATGTCTGAAACTAATATAATGTCATCTGCCAATATTACTTCAAGATGATAAATGATAGGTAGATAGAAAGAATCTGGAATTTATATTTAGCATATCTTGTTTCTTGGCTAACATTTCAGTTCCTGGATTTTTTTTCCAAGTACAACATATATCTTTAAAGAATAAAATACAATTTCTTAGTTTTAGAATAAAGAGATTTTGGGAAAGCTGAATGAAAAAGTTTAAGGGAAAGATCTGTAGTGACTTCCCATTTTACAATATTTATGGTTTTCTTTATGTAACAAAATGGACTTAACATCATCTGCATTTTAGTTTGAGTCATAGTAAATTAATATCAGATAGAAAATATATTTTTGTTGTTTAATACAATATCTTTATACATTCCCTCTACTGAAAATATATTTATGTTAACATAGTTTTTAAATTTCTATTCATCTTGTTAAATGCTTTCATACTAGTCTCTTATACTTTTTACCTGAAGATATGTTATAGGTCTGCAAAGGTTGTACTAAATAATGTTCTATTAATGGGTGAGTTATTTTTCCTTTATCAGATGGTAAAATTAAAATGTATGCTGTTTCATTTGTATTATAAAACTTAAAACATTTCCCTAAAGAGAATTTAAATAATATAAAATAGCAAAGTATGGAAGTTAAAAGTTATGCTAGATCATATGGCCCAAGTGAAAATGCTGTGGACATTTCAGGGGCTTTGGACAGTTTGACTTTTAAATTCAGGTAGTAGGGCTTCCTGCTATGTTCAGGATATTCTCCGGCTTCACCCCTGACCAATAGGGGATGAGTCAAACTGTTCAAAATAAAGCGGCTTCTAGGTAACTAAACACTCTTTAACCAACCAATCAAAGATTGCTTCCGGGGCCTGCTTGATGGTAGAGATTGGACTCCATCTGTCCAACCTGGACTTCCAAGCTATTGTAAAAGTTTATTTGTCAAGATAGGAGAATGGAACATGTTAAATAATTGATTAGCTTTCACTGTTTGGACATATGGCATGTGACTCTTCATTTGTATTCTTGCCTGAGTCCTGCAGATATCAGAGTTGATCCTGCTTTGGAGGTATCTTTCTGTGTTAGTAAATACACAAAACATACAAATGGAAAATAGTTTCTCTGTGATGATATATACCTGCATACTGATCTATGCATTATATAAAACCTTTAATACCCTGATGTTTTACACATAATCTTAGATTTATTATACTATGCAAGTTTTCTGTCAATTCCTGTTTATGTATCTACTTACTCACAAGGCCACAATGGAAGTAATCATTGTTCATCAACATAACTCTACCAGGGCGCCTGGGTGGCTCAGTTGGTTAAGCGACTGCTTTCGGCTCAGGTCATGATCCTGGAGTCTCTGGATCGAGTCCCGCATCGGGCTCCCTGCTCGGCAGGGAGCCTGCTTCTCCCTCTGACCCTCCCCCCTCTCATGTGCTCTCTCTCTCTCATTCTCTCTGTCTCAAATAAATAAATAAAAATCTTTAAAAAAATAAAAAATTAAAAAAAAAACATAACTCTACCAAATTAACTCCCTTTCCTATATTATCCTCCTTTACTATCAGTTGGCTATAATGTTTTCAGTCACCTGTCGCATTTCCCATGGTTAGTTTTCTAGCACTACCTATATTTATTTGATCACTCTGTTGTACGTCTTCTTCAAAACTTAGTTGGATTTATCTCTTTACCACGCCACCCTGCTGAGAATCATTCACTGCAGTCTAATTTCTGCTGTGTTTCTTGGTTGATTCTCCTGACGCAATCTCCTCTTCCTCCAGCAGTGCATCTGTCCAGGTATCTGCCAAACTCTTTGAAAATAGAGTTCTCATCTTTTCCTTTGGGGCTTCGCTGTAGTCAGAGTTCTTTCCTTTCTCACCAAACTGCTGCCACTCCATCCTCTGACTAGTCCATCAGTGTTATTACCTCCTTCCCGTTCTTCAGGAAACATCCATGAAAGAAAATAAACAACCCTCTTCAACACCATGCTATACCTTGTGACTTCTTATTATCAAGTCTTTAATTAAACAGCCCAAGCATATTCCGATATTGTGTATTATGTAAAAAGAGGAGCTCTGAATTATAATTCTGTTGCTTCATCATTTAGTCGCTGGATCACTTTGAGCCAATTACTCAAATTCACTATGTCTCAAGGCATGATTTTTCTTTTTGTTCAAATCTGTGGATTTTTATCATTTCTTGAATGCCAATCAGTGACTTTTTGAATTAGTGAAGTACAATTATTATTGTCAAAGATTTTATTTATTTATTTGAGAGAGAAAACACAAGTGAGGGGAGGTGCAGAGGAAGAGGGAGAAGCACCCTCCCTGCTGAGCAGGGAGCCAACTTGGGGCTCATGGGGCCTGATCAGGGATCCTGACCTGAGCCAAAGGCAGATGCTTAACCAACTGAGCCACCCAGGCATCCCAGATAGTCCAATATCATTGAGAAGAATATAGACAGAGACTGACACTGAGAAAAAGAAACCTGAGTTCTAATTTATAATATATTCACACCAACTTACACTATATTAGCCTTAATAAGCATGACCTTAGAAGTTGACAAAAATAAAATCCATGTGTGTATACTAATTTAGGAAGGTCTGTAACATATATAATCACATTAGTTAGGACATTAATTCCTTTTTAAAGTTAAGGACACTTTTTGCACATTCAAATATTTTCAAAATTTTTTACAATTAATATAAGGCAGATCTAGTTTTATATCCTATCTTCTCTCCCCAATTTTAATAACATTACTTCTATATATTCATTCAAAAAGGTTTTTATCCTTGTGCTTTCTATATACTTACCAAAATGAAAAGTATTTAACTTAGATGAGCACTATGTGCACTTTTATTCATTCAGTAATATGTGTTAAATACTTACCATGAAAGGTTTAAAGTATTAGGATACAGCAGTGAAAAAAAGTCAAAATGCTTCTTATAATTTAACTTATATTTTAGTAGGCTGTAGGCAAACAATATGTTAATAGATGCTAAGTGCTATGAAGAATATAAGCCAGGCTTTGTACATAAAAAGTGATGCATCAGGATGTGGATCTATTTATATAGAATCTGGGAAGCCTCCTTGAATAAATTGATATATGAGCAAAGATGTAATTTAAGTGAGGAAATGAGTCATATCCAAAATTAAGGGACAACATTTGGAAGAGGGAATATCCAGTACAAAGGCACAGATGTAGGAATATCTGTGCAGTGTTCAAAACTCATCAGTCATTGTGGCTGGAACACAGTAAGAAAGGCCGGAAAGATGCAAAAGTTGTCGAGGATAGAGAATTCCAAGGACAGATTGGGTAAGACCTCAAAGGTCCTGATAACGACCTTGGATTTGGATTACAAAGATCCTTGTAAAATAGAAAGTCATTGGAGGGCATTGAACAAATATGACGTACATTTGAAAAGTATTGCTCTAGTTTCTGAGTGATGAATACAGTATAAGAAAACAAGTGTGAAAACAAGAATTGGTAGGAGGCTAGCATAATAATCCAAATAGAAGTTGAAGATATTATGTGCCTGGATCATGTTGCTGGATATGGTAAAATTTTGAATCTATTTTGAAGACTAAGCCACAAGGGCATAATAGAATGGATGTAGTAATGCAATAAATAAAGTATCAAAGATAACTCCACAATTTAATGTGATTCATGATATGGGAAACACTGAGGGCAGAGGTATTGGTATAGGGGAGGAAATCAAAAATTATATTTGGGAAATGTTGAGATGTCAATTCATACAAGTAATCCAACCAGGCATATCTGGTAGTCAGTTGGATATGCATGTCTGAATTTAGGGAAAATATTCAGGTTAGAAACTAAAAGATGAAAATTGCAAGAATATAGATCGTATTGAAGGCCACAGTATAGGATAAAATCACCTGGGGATAAATACAAAGAAGATAAAGGGCCCAAAGGCTAAGTCCTGGGGCATTTTACATTCAGAACTAGTAAAAAGTGAGATTTGAGAAAGATTCTGTCCTTGACCAAACTTTAGTCAGGCCCCCACAGTGTCCTTGGTTTTTCCACCCTAGTCTTCACAAGAATCCTGCCAAGTCAATTTAATGGGAATACTTCCATCTTTGATATCTGATCAAGGTCTTCATCCCCCAACTATGATGTATAAGTCCTTGACCTGCCTTCATTAAGAATTGTGTTAAGTCAGTTTTGCAAGAATCTCTCTAACTTGAAGTCTCCTTTTAGTAATTTCTATCCACTGAACCCTCTCATTCTGCCCTTTGTCTACAAATCCCCACCTGCCTTGGCTGTATTCAGAGTTGAGCACCATCTCCTTCCCGTAGTGTATTTACCTCTATTGCAATAGTTGTGAATCAAATCTTCCTTACCATTTTAACAAGTTCAGAATATTTTTTTTTAACAGACCCAGCAAAACAACCTAAAATGAAACAATCTACAAAATTAGACAGAACTCAGAGAGAGTGAGGCTCAGGAGAGTGATGTTCTGGAAATTAAATAAAGAAAACACTTCAGAAAATAAGGTGTGATTGATTTGTGTTATGTGGTGCTATTAGAATAAGGGAATGACTGAGACCTACTGGGATATGAAGTTATTGGTGACCTTAAACAGACCCTGACCTTCAGGAATGGGGATAAAATATTTGGAATTTCCAGGGAAAATGATAAAAGATGAACTGGAGGCAGAATTTAGGAGTTTTATCTAATATTGGAAGAGATACAGTCTTGTATGTGGAGTGGAATGTTGGATTAAAGAAGTATTTAGCTTGGGGTGCCTTAACTTAACCACTCAGTCGGTTAAGCATCCAGCTTTTGATTTCAGGCTCTGTACTGGGCGTGGAGTCTGCTTATGATTCTCTCTCTCCTTCTCCCTCTGCCCTCCCACCACCCAACTTGTGCTCTCTGTCTAAGAAAAATAATAATAATAATAGAAAGTTTTTATAAAAAGGAAGTGTTTGGCTTGTTTTGAGATAGAACATAGTATTACAGAATACTTTCTTGTCTCTGGTAGTGATTCTGTAGGAACTAAATAAAATAATGGTGATGGAAATATGGCAGACTGTTACAAGAGTAGAAAGTTTGAGTAGGAGAGAGGTTATAGGATCCCATGCATAAGGAACAGGTAGGCTTTGGACTTAGAGAAGAGCATGACAGTTTCTTCCATTTTGCTAGAAAGCAAGGCAGAGAAATACACACACACATATGTATGTACAAGCAGGGAGTGTTAGATGGGGTGTTGGGAGAATGTATAACTTATTCAAAGTGCTTCCTATTTTCTAGAAAATAAAGAGAGAAGTTATCAGCTAAGAAGGAGACAAGTACATTAGAAGTTTGACAAGAGAAAAGGTGTTGATTTCTCTGCTTTGTGAGAAGAAGCAGGAATTGATTAGAGAAATCTAGTTGGATCCCAGGTAGCACTAATGGTCCACTTCAGGGAGATGCTTATGAATTGAAAGGAAGAACAGTTACTGTGATTCTGTCTTTTTCAATAACCAAATTTAGTTTTCCAGGTGCAGATGCAGAGTGGCAGGGGTGTTGGATAAAGTGAGAATCTGGAGTTTTGTCAATAAAGTGTGATGGAGGGACAAAGGAACAAGGAAACTGAGGACTCAGAAAGACCTTGTACTTAACAGCTGAAATGTAGATATTCTAACTTCATATCTCCCAAATAATCTGAGAACCAGTATCCTTCTTAAAAATGGAAAAGAATAGTTCTATCAATTATTCATAAAATGGAAAAATGAAAAGTGAAAGAGTAAAAATTTTAAAGTATCAGTAATAGAAGTGCAACCAAATTAGGAAACCAGTAGTCTCCTATGACCTTCATAGTTCATGATTCTTTTAAGCCAATTACATAAGATAAAAACTTCAGAATCTTATACCCAGATCTTTAAGGTGTTTGCTTATAAAATAAGGATCCGGGGCACCTGGGTGGCTCAGTCGTTAAGCGGCTGCCTTCAGCTCAGGTCATGATCCCAGGGTCCTGGGATCGAGCCCTGCATCGGGCTCCCTGCTCCACGGGAAGCCTGCTTCTCCCTCTCCCACTCCCCCTGCTTGTGTTCCCTCTCTAGCTGTCTCTCTCTCTCTCTCTCTCTGTCAAATAAATAAAATAAAATCTTTAAAAAAAAAAAAAAAAGGTCATTGGGGTGGGCCCCAATCCAACAGGGCTTGTGTACTTACAAGAGAAGGAAATCTGGATACAGACATGCATAAAAGGAGGATTTAAAGTGGGTTAGGGAGAGACAACTATCTATCAAGGAGAGAGGCCTGGAACACTATTCCTTCACAGCCCTCTGAGGTTCTGAGAAGGAACAAACCTTGCTGACACCTTGATTTTGGACTTCCAGTCTCCAGAATTGTGAGACAATACATTTCTGTTGTGTAAGCCTTCCAGGTTATAGTCCTTTGTTATGGCAACCCTAGCATATTCACATAGGACCCATTTAATTTTCAGTTGAAAATTGTGTTCCTCTCCATGGTGTGTATAATTCGAAGTATTCTGTAGAATCACATGCCTTTTATTTATTTATGTATTTATTTATTTTTTTATTATTATTTTTATTTTTTTTAAGATTTACTTATTTATTTGAGAGAGAGAGAGCACATGAGAGGGGGGAGGGTCAGAGGGAGAAGCAGACTCCCTGCCGAGCAGGGAGCCCGATGCCGGACTCGATCCAGGGACTCCGGGATCATGACCTGAGCCGAAGGCAGTTGCTTAACCAACTGAGCCACCCAGGCATCCGAATCACATGCCTTTTAGAGTAGTGAGTTTACGTACTTGTTTGGGCTGATGACAGTTGTCCTACCTGCTCACCCTCAAAAACTTTGATTCCATTGGTTTGAATTGGGGTCCAAGGACGAGTACATTTATAAAGTACTTCAGGTAACTGTAATCCTCAGGCAAGTTAGGGAAATTGTAATTTACTGAAAGTTGTATCAATAAAGTAAACAGTTATAAAAATTTCAGGTGTGTGAAAGAAAAAAGAACTGGTATATTACATGATAAATTTCTAATTACTTCCAATATGTTAAACATTGTAAACATTTTACTACTTTGGAGAAGATGTAAGAGCATGCATATCTGTATCCATACCTAAAATTCTATCATATATATATGAGGCCATATATCTATATCTGTATTTATTTATTTAAGATATATATTGGACACGGGGCACCTGGGTGGCTCAGTCGGTTAAGCGGCTGCCTTCGGCTCAGGTCATGATCCCAGGGTCCTGGGATCGAGTCCCACATTGGGCTCCCTGCTCAGTGGAGAGTCTGCTTCTCCCTCTCCGTCTGCCTGCCTCTCTGCTTACTGTGCTCTCTCTCTATCTGTCAAATAAATAAATAAAATCTAAAAAATAAAACAGGGGGAAAAGTTTAAAAAAAAAAAAGATGTATATTGGACACAATGTTTCATTATAAATTTTACATTAAAGGAGGAATTGTGATAAAAAGGTTTTATTGTTTCAAAACTATATACACAATGCTAAAGACATCATTGGTATCCTCAATGAAAGTATTAAAAATTGGAATACAAATGCCCTTATAAACATCTTATTAAAAGTGAAATAAGTTTCATTTTCATAAAGGAGGTGGGTAAGTCAGTAATGATAACAATTGGGATTTCTTACTGTGCTTTCCATATGCTGAATATTATATTTGGAGAATGAATTACATGCAAATTGAAGCACAAAAATATTTCATATATTTAACTCTGTTAGGCGGTTTATCAAGAATATATTTGGAAGCCCCACTATTAAACATACGATTTTGAATGATGCACATGAACATGTGATTAATAACCATATGTCACAAGTCATTAAAGTGAGAAATTTAAAGATTAGTTGGAGATTTATTACTATATTGAGTACTCTCTTTATGAAAGCATAGTTATATAGTTACAAAATCACAAAGGTCCAATATGCCAAAGAGGCCAAAGGGGATAGCCAAAGTAATCATTTACTTTAGCTCTTTGAATAGGCATGTATTTCCCAGCAATTCAAAAGAACCAAAGGCTGGGGTGCCTGGGTGAATCAGTAGGTTGAGCATCCTCCAGCTCTCTTGGTTTCAGCTCAGGTCCTGATCTCAGGGTCTTGAGATCAAGCCCCATGTCAGGCTCCACACTCAACATGGAGTGTGCTTGAGATTCTTTCCTCCTCTTTCTCCCTCCCCTTCTGCTCCTCCCCCTACACTCATGCTTCTGTCTCTCTCCCAAATAAATAAATAAATAAATAAATAAAATCTTCAGAAGAACCAAAGGCTTTTTCTCTGTGAGATTCTTTGGGTACAGAAGATGAATTTTTCCCCAAAGCATTACAGACCTTACTAAACAAAAACAAAACAAAATAAAATCCCTGAGGTTGTTTAGGGGAAAATAGTCATAATCCCATTAATAATTTGTAAAGATTAACTTGGCTGTCTTTTACATGTCCTTTGGACAGCAGGCGCAGGGGAAAACTAGTTACAAATATGAGTTATATATTTAATCAGTAGGCATTATAATAATGAGAGAGGAAGTAGGATGAGAACTCACGGTATCTGATCAGAAGTAATATCTGAGAAAGGAGAAGTGAATGAGCCATGGGGACCATGTCACAGGGGGATTGTTTTCAGACCAGGGACTTTAACAACACAGGCCCTCCCTGAACATGCTAGGCAGCTGGTACAGGAGTATAAATGGAGCTCTACATACTATCTCTCTCAATATTTACAACTTTAACATTTAAATACAAGCTGGCCTGTCAAGGCCTTCCCCCCACCCCAATCCATTTTCACCTCAAACCAGTTTGAGCCAGAGGACATGGATCTGCAGCAACTGGGAATTGAAGGGTCTTGAACCTGGGACAGGATATCCCATCAAGCTCCTCAGGGGGCTTCTGCATGTCTCATTTTTCCCACTCAAGTTTTCCAAGCCATTAAATGTGTCTCTAATATGAGACAACATTAGTAGAGGTGAGGAAGTAAGAGTGACTCTACATCCACTTTGGGGATTTGGGGAAGCTGAATTGAAACCAAAGCCTCCTCTCTTTTTCTGGCTTACCAGTTCAGAGACCATGATTTTCTCCTCGCTGCCCTCCCTCCTACACACACACACACACACACACACACACACACACACACACACACACACACACACACAGAGGCACGCCTGAACAAAGGTACAGAGTCTCACATATTCTCCCACATTTACATTCATGCTCAGCCATACACCCTCACACATACACAAATCCACGCATAATCATACTCTCATTTGCTCCCAAACTCACCTACACACAATCATAAAACTCTCACACTCACAATCTCACTCACATTCACTCATATCCTTGTACATCCACATCCACGCACACACACACACACAGCGTCTATCACTCACCTTCTCTCCCACACCCATACACGTTGCCACAAGCTCCGTCATACTTTGTCAAACAGGCTCATACACTTACACAAACACACACAGTCACACATATCACTTTTTTGCTATCTCAGACTTATATCCTTTACTCTGCTCATCTCAGTTCAGGTTTGGGGTGACCATCTTCCCATGATCCCCATGTGCTCATTGCCTTACTGAATTTTTAAGAACTAAAAAACAAAAACAAAAAAAAAACCCTCACATATTCAAAAAGGAAAAAAAAAAAAAAAAGGAAACACTGTGTTTCAATTGTTTGTGATCTGGGATTTTCTAAAGCATAGGGCTTGGGGAGAGGGGTTATCGACCTCTGGCCAAGGTATGCAGATGGAAAAGCTTCCAGGTCCTAAAGCAAGAGAGCTTCCTCGGCGCTGCCTGTGGAGGTGGCAGCTATCTTACTGGGCATCATGGCTGCACTCAGACCTCTGGTGAAGCCCAAATCGTTAAAAAGAGGACCAAGAAGTTCATCCGGCACCAGTCAGACCACTATGGCAAAATTAAGCGCAACTGGCGGAAACCTAGAGGCATTGACAATAGGGTGCGCAGAAGATTCAAGGGCCAGATCTTGATGCCCAACATTGGTTATGGGAGCAACGAGAAAACAAAACACATGTTGCCAAGTGGCTTCCGGAAGTTCCTAGTCCACAACGTCAAGGAGCTTGAAGTGCTGCTGATGTGCAACAAATCTTACTGTGCAGAGATTGCTCACAATGTCTCCTCCAAGAACTGCAAAGCTATTGTGGAAAGAGCAGCCCAGCTGGCAATCAGAGTCACCAATCCCAATGCCAGGCTGTGCAGCGAAGAAAATGAATAGACAACTTGTTGTGCACGTCATATTTGTGTTAATAAAACCATAAAACTACAAAAAATAAATGAATAAAAAAATAAAGCAAGAGAAAGCTTTGGCTGATTGGAGAAAAAAATAAGGTGGCCAGTTGAAAAGAGTTAATTTAGTCAAAATAAGAATTAAAACTGTGATCTAAATTGTGGCAAGAAGGCAAATTGTGTGAAGTCCTGTGAGCTACAATAAGGAATCTGAATTTTATGATGATGGCAGTTAGACGTTGCTGGTGGGTTTTAGTAAGAGAATGAATTAATCTAGTCTGCATCATGAAAAGCATAAATTCCAGTGTCCATATGTGGTTGCAGAGAGAGTTAATGGACTATTACAATTTAGGCATAAGTAATTGTGTTTTGGGATTATGTTGATAGTAAAGGTTCATGGTCAGCAATGGATGCATTTGTAGTATATATACTACGAATATATATACTTGTAAATTAAATCAGGAATGAAGAATGACTTATAGACTTTTCACATGATGCACCAAGTACATGATCATGCCATTTACTGAGATGTGATAATGGTATTGGAAATAATTATGGGAGAAATAAGTCTGGAGTTCTGCTGTGACATGATTATTTGGAATATCTGTGAGACATCTAAATTGGAAACATAAAATAACTATTTGGATATTTGATCCAGGGTTTAGGTCAAGGCTGGAAATATAATTGGAAGACAAACATAGAGAACTGTGTCTTGTAAAAAGAAAGAGTCTTGTCACAGAGCAGAAATAGAATAAATTTCACTAACATGAAGGGAAAGAAGTTTAAATTAATGGCAACTGCTATAAAAAGTTAAGGAGGATAAAAGCCCTCCAAAATGAAATGAAAAATACATTTAAATACTTAGGAAAATATTTGAATTTTAATGTAATAGAATTTTGTTGCATAATCATTGCCATGGACTGAATGTTTGCATCCTCCCCAAAATTCCTATGTGGAATCCATAACTCCTGATATAATGGTATTGCAGGTAGAACCTCTGGGACATGTTAGGTTTAAATCCGATTATGAGGTTGGTTCCTTCAGGATGAGATTAGTGCCTTTATAACAAGAGGAAGAGAATGAGGGCTCACTCATTCCAAGGAAAGGCCATCTGAGGGCACAGCAAGAAGGTAGCTATCTCCAAGCTAGAAAGAGGGCCTTCACCAGGAGCCCAGCCTTTCAGTTGGACTTTAGCATCCAGAGCTGTGAGAAATAAATGTCTCTTGTTTCAGCCACCCAGTCTATGTCATTTTGTAATAGCAGCCCCAGTTGACTAAGACACACATGGAAGAAAGTTAAAGATTAAAATAGGAACATTTAGGGGGAATTAGTGAGTGTATTTTTTTTTTTTTTCCTAAAGGGTATGTATTCTGAATTGGTTTTAAAAAAATTATCTGCCTTGGGGCACCTGGGTGGCTCAGTAGGTTAAGCATCTGACTCTTGGTTTTGGCTCAGGTCATGATCTCATGCTCAGTGTGGAGTCTTCTTAAGATTCTTTCCCTTTCCCCCTCTCTCTCCCTCCCCCTCTGCTCTCTCTCTAAAATAAATAGAACCTTTAAAAAAATTATCTGCCATTTTTATTATTACCATAAAATTATACCTACTTTGAAATTATTAAAATTAAACAGTAGAAGGGGTAACATTAAATGTATCTAGTAAGTTAATTTATTAACATATTAATAAATAATCCAATTAGATGATTTACAATTCAATAGCTTTGCTTTTAAGAACTTTATGCAAATATTCTCAAAACTTCATTTGTAGTTTAGATGGGGGTAAGGTAGCTTTCCTGTATTTCTCATCCAACTTTATATATACATAGATAGAATATGTATATATGTTGTACATATATATATAGGCATAGTGCATATATGTACATATATATGTATGTATGTTTTTACTTTGGTTTAACCACTCTTTCACCCATTTATTCAACAAATATTTTTGAATAATTACACACCAGGCACTTTGCTGGTACTAGATATTATTATGTATTTTCTTTTTTTTTTTTAAAGATTTTATTTATTTATTTAACAGAGAGAGATACAGCAAGAGAGGGAACACAAGCAGGGGGAGTGGGAGAGAGAGAAGCAGGCTCCCCGCAGAGCAGGGAGCCCAATGTGGGACTCGATCCCAGGACCCTGGGATCATGACCTGAGCCGAAGGCAGACGCTTAACCGACTGAGCCACCCAGGTGCCCTGTATTTTCTGTAAACATTATTATTTAGAATCCATCCAATACTCTACTGGGTATTTATATATATATTGCTTATATAACTTAACCTCATATTGTAAAACATTTTTGTATCTATAGTACTACTATGAATACATTTGTATTTTTGGAACATTTTACATTTAGTATCATTTTCATTGAATAGTTGCTCAAAAAGGAATTAAGAAATTGATCATGAGTATTTCGGGCTCTGTGTGAACATTGTCAAAATGCTATTCAGAAGCACTGTGCCATTTACATACACATATAAGTAATTATGGAGGGATCTGTTACAGTTGCATGTTGCTGACATTGTTTAATATATTTTGCTAATTAGATTTGTGAAACAGATACTCTTCATTGTTTTGTCTCATGTTTCTCTACTTTTAGTTTAAACAATTTTCTTGATTTATTCCTAACTGTACTTATCTTTTGGTAAATTCTATGTTTGTGGTCTGCCTGGTTCATTTACTAGAATCATAGCTGTTTTCTTCTTATTTTGTTTCTTCACTTAATCATGTATCATTCTCTTGGCATTTCTACTGAAACAAATTTCCCACCATAGATTCTGGTCATGAGTTTCAGTCTTTTCAATCTTTCTTGCTAATTCCCCAATTAATTACATTAACAGTAATTATACAGAGTGAGTTTGTTCTTTTCTGCTTTGGTGGACACTCACCTCATAGTAATTTTTTTCATTTTTTTCTTGTACTTCATAGTTTGTCTGAAGAATGTGCTGTGTCTTCTCTAGTGGTTTTGCAGGTGCCCTGTGTTTATAAACGTTCCTATGGACAGATTTTGTTTTTAATTCTTCTAGAATCCAATGGATGATCCCGGTTCTAGTTCAATTTTTTTATGTTAATGTCTCCTGAGACTCCATTTTTCACAGGGGCAGGTAGCACCTGATTTTTTCTTCAGTGACTATTTTCCCACCTTTGGCTCAGGGATTATTTTTCTAGCTGCAGTTTAAAACACTGAAAGTCTCTGTCTTCTTAACTCAGGCTTGTGCAGAAAGCCCACTTTCAACAACCTTCCGAATGACGGGCATAGCCTTATATCCCAGAGTTCTGCAAGCATTCAACATTGGCTCTTATGGTGTGTACCTATTTCTGATTTTAACTCCTCTCCTTTCCCCTCTCATGTCTCTGGCTTTGATTCCCTCTCTGTTTCTGATGACTGGTTTGTGATTTTTGTATTTCACTCAAATACATGTTTTTAATGTTTTTTGTTTTATATGTCAGACTTTTTCATGAAGGACTTTCCTATAATATCCTTAACAGATATTTTGTTGTTGTTGTTGTTCCAGAATGCTTAGTTGTTGGGGTTATTTTTGTCATTTCTGTTAGAGTCATAAGCTCTCATTTTTTAAGTGTTTGATAAATATTCTTTGTGATACATTTCAGTTTTTCAATGACACTTTGGTCTGTCTGGAATGAATAGATGTGTATGTAGTATGAGGTCATTTTTACAATGAGATAAGGTTTTGAGTTGATTTTTCCCAACTATTAAAAAATTTTAGTAGTATTTATTGAATACGCTTTCCTCACTCTTTCTTGTACTATTGATATTTTTATATAATGTTTCATAAATTTGTGTAAAAATAGAAAAATATAATGGTAAAAACTAAAAAAGCCATCAAGATAATCTCCTAGTTAACTGCAGTTGAAATAAGTACATGAATAATAAGCTATAAATAGAGGCAAAATAAATAAAGCAAAATATGAAATTTCCTATCATCTTCCACTTCATACATTCCCAAAGGTTTATATGTGTCATTTAGATTGAATTAAAAAAAATATTTTCACAAAGGCAATCATAATACATACATAATACACACACTGTTCTGCCTTACTGTGTTCACTAATATGTCTCAGAATATATATATATGTATATATATATATATGTATATTTTAGCCCTTAGATACATAAATATAGATATAGATACAGATATTTTAGACCTTAGATATATACATATATATAGATATATAGATATAGATACAGATATTTTAGACCTTAGATAGATAGATAGATAGATATAGACATATATATATAGATGTAGTTATAGATAGATGGATGATAGATAGATAGATAGATAGATAGATAGATAGATAGATAGATAGATAGATAGATTTTAGCCCTTAGAGATCATTCTTTCATTGTTTTGTTTTGTTTCTATTTTGTTTTGTTTTTTAACCTATGGATGACCCATATTTTAACTGGTTGTCCTCACTTAAACACACTTTTCTTTTTCTAGCAATAGCAAAATCATTATCCTGTACTCACTTCTTATGATCATTGGATCAAAATAAAGTATATTGAAGTATTGCTAGATATTGTCAACTGCTTTCTAAAATTAAATCAATCAATTTAAATTATCAACAAAAGATTATGGACATCCTCATTTCTTATACCCTCAGTATTACTGGATAGTATGAAATTTCTTAAATATGTCTCCTATAAGTGAAAAGTTAAAATGCCATCTTTGTTTTAATTTACATTTCTTAAAATATGAGTAATTTTTGAGTTAAATTTAGTTTTTTTATTTTTATTTTTAATGTTTTTTATTAACATATAATGTATTATTTGTTTCAGGGGTACAGGTCTGTGATTCATCAGTCTTACACAATTCAGTGCTCAACATAGTACATACCTTCCCCAATGTCCATCATCCAGCTACCCCATCCCTCCCCACCCCTCCCCTCCAGCAACCCTCAGTTTGTTTCCTGAGATTAAGAGTCTCTTATGGTTTGTCTCCCTCTCTCGTTTCGTCTTGTTTCATTTTTCCCTCCCTTCCCCTATGGTCCTCTGTCTTGTTTCTAAAATATCTCATATGAATGAGATCATATGATACTTGTCTTTCCCTCATTGACTTATTTCGCTTGGCATAATACCCTCCAGTTCCATCCACGACTTTGCAAATGGCAAGATCTCATTTTTGGTGGCTGCATAATATTCCATTGTATATATATATATATACCACATCTTCTTTATCCATTCATCTGTGATGGACATCTAGTCTCTTCCCATAGTTTGGCTATTGTGGACATTGCTGCTATAAATATTGGGGTGCATGTGCCCCTTCAGATCACTGCACTTGTATCTTCGGGGTAAATACCCACTAGTGCAATTGCTGGGTCATACGGTAGCACTATTTTCAACTTTTTGAGGAACCTCCATACTGTTTTCCAGAATGGCTGCACCACCTTGCATTCCCACCAACAGTGTAGGAAAGTTCCCCTTTCTCCACATCCTCACCAATATCTGTCATTTCCTGACTTGTAGTTTTGGCCATTCTGACTGGTGTGAGGTGGTAGTTCATTGAGGTTTTGATTTGGATTACCCTGATGCCGAGTGATGTTGAGGACTTTTTCATGTGTCTGTTGGCCATTTGGATGTCTTCTTTGGAAAAATGTCTGTTCATGTCTTCTGCCCATTTCTTGATTGGATTACTTGTTCTTTGGGTGTTGAGTTTGATGAGTTCTTCATAGATTTTGGAAACGAGCCCTTTATCTGATATGTCATTTGCAAATATCTTCTCACATTCTGTCGGTTGTCTTTTGGTTCTGTTGACTGTTTCCTTTGCTGTGCAAAAGGTTTTTATCTTGATGAAGTCCCAATAGTTCATTTTTGCCCTTGCTTCCCTTGCCTTTGGCAATGTTTCTAGGAAGAAGTTGCTGCAGCTGAGGTCGAAGAGGTTGCTGCATGTGTTCTTCTCAAGGATTTTGATGGATTCCTGTCTCACATTAGGTCTTACATCCATTTTTTGAATCTATTTTTGCATGTGGTGTAAGAGAATGGTCCAGTTTCATTCTTCTGGATGTGGCTGTCCAATTTTCCCAACACCATTTGTTGAAGAGACTGTCTTTTTTCCATTGGACATTCTTTCCTGCTTTGTAATAGATTAGTTGTCCATAGAGTTGAGGGTCCATTTCTGGGCTCTCTATTCTATTCCATTGATCTATGTGTTTGTTTTTGTGCCAATACCATACTGTCTTGATGATTACAGTTTTCTAATAGAGCTTGAAGTCCGGGATTGTGATGTCACCAGCTTTGCTTTTCTTTTTCAACATTCCTCTGGCTATTCGGGGTCTTTTCTGGTTCCATACAAATTTTAAGATTATTTGTTTCATTTCTTTGAAAAAAACTTGATGGTATTTTGATGGGGATTGCATTAAATGTGTAGATTGCTCTAGGGGGCATAGATATTTTCACAATATTTGTTCTTCCAAATCCATGAGCATGGGATGTTTTTCCATTTCTTTGTGTCTTCCTCAATTTCTTTCATGAGTATTCTATAGTTTTCTGAGTACAGATTCTTTGCCTCTTTGGTTAGATTTATTCCTAGGTATCTTATGGTTTTGGGTGCAATTGTAAATGGGATTGACTCCTTAATTTCTCTTTCTTCTGTCTTGTTGGTGTATAGGAATGCTACTGACTTCTGTGCATTGATTTTATATCCTGCCACTTTACTGAATTCCTGTATGAGTTCTAGCAGTTTTGGGGTGGAGTCTTCTGGGTTTTCCACCTAAAGTATCATAACATCTGCAAAAAGTGAGAGTTTCACTTCTTCTTTGCCAATTCAGATGCATTTTGTTTCTTTTTGTTGTCTGATTGCTGAGGCTAGGACTTCTACTACTATGTTAAACAGCAGTGGTGATCATGGATATCCCTGCAGTGTTCCTCACATTACAGGAAAAGCTCTGTTTTTCCCCATTGAGAATGATATTCACTGTGGGCTTTTTATAGATCGCTTTAATGCGATTGAGGTATGTACCCTCTATCCCTACACTGTGAAGATTTTTGATCAAGAAAGAATGCCGTACTTTGTCAAATGCTTTATCTGAATCTATTGAGAGGATCATATGGTTCTTGTTTTTTTCTTTTCTTAATGTATTGTATCACATTGATTTGCAGATGTTGAACCAACCTAGCAGCCCAGGAATAAATCCCACTTGGTCTTGGTGAATAATCCTTTTGATGTACTGTTGGATCCTATTGGCTAGTATGTTGGTGAGAATTTTTGCATCCATGTTCATCAGGGATATTGGTCTGTAATTCTCCTTTTTGATGGGGTCTTTGTCTGGTTTTGGGACCAGGGTAATGCTGTCCTCATAAAATGAGTTTAGAAGTTTTCCTTCCTTTCTCTTTTTTAGAACAGTTTCAGATGAATATGTATTAATTCTTCTTTAAATGTTTGGAGAGATCCCCTGGGAAGCCCTCTGGCCCTGCGCTCTTGTTTGTTGGGAGATTTTTTATTACTGCTTCAATTTCCTTAGAGGTTATGGGTCTGTTCAGGTTTTCTATTTCTTCCTTGTTCAGTTTTGGTAGTTTATATGTCTCTAGGAATGCATCCATTTCTTCCAGATTATCTAATTTGCTGGCAATAGTTGCTCCTAATATGTTCTTAGAATTGTTTGTATTTCTTTGGTGTTGGTTGTGATCTCTCCTCTTTGATTCATAATTTTATTTATTTGGGTCCTTTCTCATCTCTTTTTGATAAGTCTGGTCAGGAGCTTATCAATCTTATTAATTCTTTCAAAGAACCAGCTCCTAGTTTCATTGATCTGTTCTATTGTTCTTTTGGTTTCTATTTCATTGATTTCTGCTCGATTTTTATTATTTCTCTTCTCCTGCTGGGTTTAGGCTTTATTTGCTGTTCTTTTTCCAGCTCCTTTATGTGTGGGGTTAGGTTGTGTATTTGAGACCTTTCTTGTTTCTTGAGAAAGGCTGGTATTGCTATATACTTTCCTCTTAGGACCGCCTTTGCTGCATCCCAAAGATTTTGAACAGTTGTGTTTTCATTTTCATTTGTTTCCATGAATTTTTTAAATTATTCTTTAATTTCTTGGTTGACCCATTCATTCATTAGTAGGATGCGGTTTAGCCTCCATGTATTTGAGTTATTTCCAACTTTCCTCTTGTGATTGAGTACTAGTCAAAGCATTGTGGTCTGAAAATATGCAGGGAATGATCCCAATCTTTTGGTACCAGTTGAGATCTGATTTGTGACCCCAGAATATGATCTGTTCTGGAGAATGTTCCATGTACACTAGAGAAGAATGTGTATTCTGTTGCTTTGGGATGGGATGTTCTGAATATTTCTGTGAAGTCCATCTGGTCATTTAAAGCCTTTATTTCCTTGTTAATCTTTTGCTTAGATGATCTGTCCATTTCAGTGAGGGGGGTGTTAAAGTCCCCTACTGTTATTGTATTGTTGTCGGTGTGTTTCTTTGATTTTGTTATTAAGTGGCTGCTCCCATGTTAGGGGCATAGGTATTTAAAATTATTAAATCTCGGGCGCCTGCGTGGCTCAGTTGTTAAGTGTCTGCCTTTGGCTCAGGTCATGGTCCCAGGGTCCTGGGATTGAGTCCCACATCGGGCTCCCTGCTTGGCGGGAAGCCTGCTTCTCCCTCTCCCACTCCCCCTGCTTGTGTTCCTGCTCTGGCTATCTCTCTCTCTGTCAGATAAATAAATAAATAAATAAATAAATAAATAAATAAATAAATAAATAAATAAATAAAATTGTTAAATCTTCTTGTTGGGTAGACCCTTTAAGTATGATGTAGTGTCCTTCCTCATTTCTTATTATAGTCTTTGGTTTAAAATCTAATTTGTCTGATATAAGGATTGCTACTCCAGCTTTCTTTTGATTTCCATTAGCATAGTAAAATGTTTCCCACCTCCTCACTATCAATCTGGAGGTCTTTGTGTCTTAAATGAGTCTCTTGCAGACAGCAAATCGATGGGCCTTGTTTTTTTATCCAATCTGATACCCTTTGTCTTTTGATTGGGGCATTTAGCCCATTTACATTCAGGGTAACTATTGAAAGATATGAACTTAGTGCCATTGTATTGCCTGTAAGGTGACTGTTACTGTATATTGTCTGTATTCCTTTCTGGTCTATGTTACTTTTAGACTCTCTCTTTGCTTAGAAGACCCCTTTCAATATTTCTTGTAGCGCTGGTTTGGTGTTTGCAAACTCTTTTAGTTTTTGTTTGTCCTGGAAGCTTTTTATCTCTCCTTCTATTTTCAATGGCAGCCTAGCTGGATGTAGTAGTCTTGTCTACATAATTTTCTCACTTAGTGCTCTGAATATATCATGCCAGTCCTTTCTAGCCTGCCAGTTCTCTGTGGATAGGTCTGCTGCCAATCTAATGTTTCTACCATTGTAGGTTACACACCTCTTGTCCTGAGCTGCTTTCAGGATTTTCTCTTTGTCTCTCAGACTTGTAAGTTTTATTATTAGATGTCGGGGTGTTGACCTCTTTTTATTGATTTTGAGGGGGATTCTCTGTGCCTCCTGGCTTTTGATGCCTGTTTCCTTCCCCAGACTAGGGGGAAGTTCTCCACTATACTACTAGGGAAGTTCTCCACTATACTTTGCTCCAGTATACCTTCTGCCCCTCTCTCTCTTTCTTCTTCTTCTGGGATCCCAATTATTTTAATATTGTTTCATCTTACGGTATCACTTACCTCTTGAATTCTCCACTCATGATCCGGTAGTTGTTTATCTCTCTTTTTTTCAGCCTCTTTATTTTCCGTCATTTGGTCTTCTATATCACTAATTCTCTCTTCTGACTCTTAATCCTAGCAGTTAGAGTCTCCATCTTTGAATAGCCTTTTTGATTTTGACTTGGTTAGATTTTAGTTCTTTTATTTCTCCAGAAAGGGATTCTCTAGTATCTTCTATGCTTTTTTCAAGCCCAGCTAGTATCTTTTTTTTTTAATTTTTTTAAATTTTTAAATTTTTTATTATTTTAATCCCCATACATTACATCATTAGTTTTAGATGTAGTGTTCCATGATTCATTGTTTATGCATAACACCCAGTGCTCCATGCAGAACGTGTCCTCTTTAATACCCATCACCAGGGTAACCCATCGTCCCACCCCGCTACCCTCTAGAACCCTCAGTTTGTTTTTCAGAGTCCATCGTCTCTCATGGTTCATCTACCCCTCCAATTTCCCCCCCTTCATTCTTCCCCTCCTGCTATCTTCTTCTTTTTTTTTTTTTCTTAACATATATTGCATTATTTGTTTCAGAGGTACAGATCTGAGATTCAACAGATCTGAGATTCTTGCACAATTCACAGCCCTTACCAGAGCACATACCCTCCCCAGTGTCTATCACCCAGTCACCCCATCCATCCCACCCCACCGCACACTCCAGCAACCCTCAGTCTGTATCCTGAGATTAAGAATTCCTCATATAAGTGAGGTCATATGATACATGTCTTTCTCTGTTTGACTTATTTCGCTCACCAGCTAGTATCTTTATTATCGTCATTCTGAACTCTAGTTCTGACTTCTTACTACTGTCCATAATGATTAGGTATCCAGCAGTCAGTACTGTCTCTTGTTCTTTTTTTTTGAGGTAAGTTTTTCCATTTTGTCATTTTGTCCAGAGGAAAATAGTTGAATGAGAGAAGAAAATGCTAAAAAAAAAATGCTAAAAAGGTAACAGTGACCTTAGAAAAATATACACTAAACAAATCAGAAGAGACCCAAAACTGGGGTGAAAAGAAAGGGGGAAAAAAAAGAAGAATATGATCAGGCTGGTGAATATAACAGAGGCACAGACTAGATTTGGGGTGTATTTGGTCTTTTAGAAGAAATTGCCTCCCAAAATTTTAAATAAAGAAAAACTTATATATATACAAAAATAAAGGTAAATACAATGAAGAGATGGAATATGACTATAAAGATAAAAAATTAAAAACGATTTTTAAAAAGGCATTAATGTTGGTTGAAAAAGGATAGAAGAAAAAATCAACTAAAAAAATAGAAATAGAAAAAAATAAAGAAAATTTTAAAAATTAACTTTGAAAGACTAAAGCATCATGGGAAAAAGCCACAAATTCTATGTGCTGTATTCCCCTAGCACTGGGGTTTTTGCAGTTCTCATTGATCAGTAAACTTGGTCTTGGCTGGATGTTCTTGCTGATCTTCTGGGGGAGGGGCCTGTTGCAGTTATTCTCAAATGTCTTTGCCCAAGGTGGGATTGCCATGCCCTTGCCCAGAGCCAGGCTATGTAATCTGCCTGGGTTTGCTCTCGGTAGCTTTTGTTCCCTGAAAGCTTTCTGTACAGATTTGGAGTACAAGAATGAAAATGTCAGCCTCCCAATCTCTGCCCCAAAGGAGCTGAGAACTCGGGGCCCCATGCCTCAGTGAGCCTTCAGAGAAAAGCAGTCAATCACTCCTGTCTTCCCGGTCTCTGGCCTCACTCTCGTGCCCACCCGACCTGTGACTGAGCATTTCTGTCTCTGGCACATGACCCTGTTTGGAGTCTCCAAACCCAGCAGATTCCTGCAGTGCGCTCCTGTGCCACTCCTCCCCAGGGAGGAAGGGGAGTCTCCCCAGATCTTCCACTTGTTGGGTCCCTGCTGGAAGACCAGTGGCCCCACTGTGCCATGGATCACAATTTATGATAACCCTGAGCTGATAGCCCACTCCTTGGCTCCATCTTTGCAGCTGGCTTCCCTGCTCTGATACCTGGGACCTCTGCAACACTCAGACATCCCCGGTCTTTCTGTGACTCCTAGGGTCCTGAGACCACACTGTCCCAGCGAGGGTTCCATCCCCCTGCTTAGCCACTGGAGCGAAGTCCTCAGTGGAGCAGACTTCTACAAGTTCCAGTTTTGTGTTCTGCTGCTCTGTCACTTACTGGGAGCTACCTGAGGGAGGCTCCCTCCCCCCATGGTTTATCTTCCTAAATGTCACCTTGGATTCACTTCTCCGCATGTCCTACCTTACAGAAAGTGGTCCCTTTTCTGTTCAGAGAGTTGCTGCTATTCTTTTCTTCGATCTCCTGTTGAGTTCGTATGTGTTCTGAATAGTGTGATAACTATCTAGCTGAATTCCTGGGACCAGACGAAATTTAGGTCTCCTACTCCTCCGCCATCTTGCTCCTCCCCTAGTTTTTTTATTTTTTAAAGATTTTATTTAATTTGTCAGAAAGAGAGAGAGTGCACAAGCAGGGGGAGCAACAGGCAGAGGGAGAAGCAGATTCCCCCACTGAGCAGGGAGCCCCACGCGGGACTCGATCCCAGGACCCTGGGCTTATGACTTGAGCCAAAGGCAGGCACTCAACTGACTGAGCAATCCAGGCGTCCCTGAGTTACACTTTAAAAATCTGAATTAATGAGACTCAAATTTAAATAAAATAATACACCACATATTTAATTCAAAAGAAACAGAAAAATAATTCTGTAGGTTTTCCAATGTCATTTCTAAAATTTTGGTATTTTAAAGTTGATATTTACAGTTGCCTTTAGTTTCTACTTTTGCCTGTTCCCTGTACTTGCTTTATCTAATTTTCTAATGTACTCCACAGGAATATGATTTTCTTCTCCACATGCTGCAGTTTTACAGCAAAGTAATTTCCAACTTATATGATTATCACAGTCACATGCATCTCATTCACTCATTTGAAAAGTATGAACGAACTCAACTGAGAAATCCTTAGTCTTTATTCTTCATTTCAGCTACTCCTCACTCACACAATAATTGTTTGGATGATGTATGATTGAGCTTTTTATTTGTTATTTGATTAAAGAAAGCATAGGCAGACGACATTTTAATGTTGGAATATAGTAATTTTTCAATGCTTGTTTAAGATTGTATAAGGTACATAATAACTGCAATCTGAATTTTGGCATTAAAATACGTATAAAGTGTTATATGGCTGATGATTCATTTAAAATTTTATAATCTAAATTTTGTTATATACTTCAGATAAACCAAATGAATAAAGGATGGGTAAATAAGAAAATTTGTTTTGGGGCTCCTGGGTGGCTCAGTTGGTTAAGCATCTGCCTTCAACTCAGGTAATGATCCCAGGTTCCTGGGATTAAGCCTTGCATGGGGGCATCAGGCTCCCTGCTCAGTAGGGAGATTGCTTCTCTCTCTCCCTCTGTAGCTCCCCCTGCTTGTTCTGTCTCTCTGACAAATAAATAAATAATCTTAAAAAAAAAGAAAATTTGTTTTATGACCTGTTATGATGAAATGTCTTTTTAAGACAAACACTAAAATATGAATGGTAGATAATTAATATTTAAATTACAAAAGAATACTTGTTATCCCTTAGAGAGACATGTAAAACAGTTGGGGTACTAATTTTGTTGCTGAGGGTACAGTTTAGCCTCATACCATGGTTATAGCAATAAAGTTAATGATATCATTACAGTCACACCAACATTTTTATAGTGCTATTAAATCGATATACTTACTCAAGTTGCGTGGAAGGGAGCGGGTTTTAATAGATTAAAAAAAATGATGTTTTCTGCCATTTATTTATTTTTTTTTAATTTGAGGAGCATGATTAACAATAATGGAAATAGATTAAAAGGAGCAATTGAATGGAAGCACTTTGGAGCTTCACATTAAATATAATTTTAATTTAAGTGTATAAAGTGAGTGCTATTGAAATATAATTGTAAACTAACATGCAACATTATAATATCTAAAAAGATACATTATATATTAAATTTGAAAAGGATAATATCAATTTTGTGATGTTACCTTCCTTTAAACCTCAGACCTACTAATTATGTAGCAGCATTTGTGTAATAATTAAATCCCCAATAGTTGGCCTGTCAGCTAAAATCTGTGATACATTCAAAGGGTTATTTATTCCTCTTCTAGAGGGAGAATGGGTCATACTTAGTAAGGTGTTGTTATGGGTTGCATTGGGTCTACAAAAAGAATGTGTTGAATATTCCCCAGTACCTATGAATGTAGCCTTTTGAGAATAGGGTTTTGTAAATGTAATCAAGTTAAGATCAAGTCATTAGGGTGGATCCTAATCCAACATGATTGGTCTCTTTATAAGACAAAAAAAAAAAAAAAAAGATAAAGATACTCTAGGTAAAGGCAGCCCTGTGACTGTTGAGGCAGAAATTGGAGTGATGCATTTGCAAACTAGCTAACTCCAGGAGTTGCCAGCAAACCACCAGAAGCTAAAAAGAGGCAGCAAAGGATTCTCTTCAAAAGATTTCAAAGAGAGCATGGTCCTAATGTCTTTGGTTTCAGACTTCTAACCTCTAGAACTGTGAGGCGATAAATTTGTTGTTTTCAGCCACCAGATTGTGGTATTTTTTTGATGCGGCCTTAGGAAACAAATGCAGACATGGGACATTTGGAATATATCTCCTGGCAAGTATAGGGGCACTTGTTTGGCAAAGGAAAATGCCTTGGCTTTGTATGAATTCTACTCATGCCCAAAGTTTCAGAATCTAGGACTGATTCTGAGATGTCTAATAGCTTTCATGTCAGGGGAAAAACTTGGAATTTTCAGGAGATAAATTACCCATGGTTTACTTTTACCTTAGAAAATTTCACAGCACTAAAGGAGAGACAGAAAGGAAGGAAGGATGAAGGAAGGAAGGAAGGGAGGGAAGGGCAGAAAGAAAGAAAAATAAAAAAAAGAAAGAAAGAAAGGAAAGGAAAGAAAGAAAGAGAGAGAGAGAAAGAAAGAAAGAGAAAAAAAGAAAAAAGAAAGAGAGAAAGAAAGAAAAAGAAAGAAAGAAAGAAAGAAAGAAAGAGAGAAAGAAAGAGAGAGAGAAAGAAAGAAAAAGAAAGAAAAGAAGGATAAAAGCCATAAATAATTTGGTTCAGATCAACTGGGTTGAACTCCCAGGCTCACTCAACAGTGTTGTACACCTTCTTGATATACTTTGCTATGATTACACTTGTCTTTTTTACCTTAAAACTCCAACGAAAGTCAACCACACAGAGATCCTGTCCTCTTGGGTGACATATATCTTAAGATGGAGAAAATATATCAGGATTTTGCATAAATTATGTCAGAATTGAAATTTGCATGAGCTAATTCATTTATATCATGAATATAACTGAAAGCAGACTTAATCTTCATAAATTTCAAAGTCTTAGACAGAAATGTTCTTTCCACTCAAAAACTTTTCGAAATAGAAGGAGCAGGTCATAGATATACTAAAAATGTAGATGATTTTATCAGATAACTGTACCATGTTCAGATCTGTGCTATTTAAGAATAAATATTACACAGTGCAACATGACTTGCACTCTTGAACAGCACAAATTGAGTAGATGATACAAAGCTAACAGATGAAGTGTGTGTTAAATACACTAAGGGATTCATAGGACTTGAAAAAACCTCATTGAAGTCTTAGATATGTCAGCAATGATGTGTAGGAATTAATTCATATTGGCTTAGGACAGCTGATTACTAAATTCTCAGAAATTTTTCAAGGTGGATGTTGAACACAGCCATTATTAAAAATCAATTACATATTTATACCTATTATATAATATATCTATCTATCTATATAATTATAAATTAATTATATGAAGCATTAATTATGTAAAACTCATTTATTCCTAATCGTTTTACTACGTTTTGCCATTGTCTACATTTTTAGGATATTTTGTATCGATTGCACATGTATGGCAGAAATACTATATAATAGAATGCTATTATATATTTCTTGCCAACTCTGTACGCCGTACAGTGATGTCAGGTTGGTAGTTTGAAACTAACCATGCTGGAAATTACAGAACAAAAATTGGCAAACCTTGCTAATTTGTTTTTGTTTTGCTTTTTTCTTTGCCCAGAGAGCCCGTTGTTAAACATTAACCAGCACCCAGCACAGCACCCTCTATAGTGTGCTGAATTTCTCAGCTTCCATGAATATTATTTACCACTTCTCCTTTTAAAATCTCTTTCTTCACTTAGCTTCCATGATATATCACGCCCCTCACTTTCCTCCTGTCTCTCTGGGTATTCCTTTTTCACAGACTACCAAAACTAGAAATGTTGGTCTCAGTCCTGACACTTTTCTCTTGTCCTACTCAATATAGGTAATTTCAACCCTTTCTATGCTTTTAAATGGTATTTATAGGCTGATTACTTCCATATTTATGTCTATGTCTCAACCTTCTGTTCTGAAATCCTTAAATTGTGTGTATAGATTTGTGCAATTGACATTCTCTCAAGTTTAGTTTACAGCCTGGGTCTCAAACTTTACCTTTTGTTAAAAATCACCTAGAATGTTTGTTAAAATTCAAACACTGGGCCTCAACCCCCAGAATTTCTGATTCAGTATCTCTGGGGTTGGGCCCAAGAATATTCATTTCTAACACCTCCCCAGGAAATGCAGATGAGCCAGGGCCCACACTTTAAATGATACTTGTTTACAGATATTAGAGCCTGCCATTTCTAAAATGTGCTCTGTTAACCAGCTACTCTCCCTTAACCCACCTCAGGAAATGTTAATAAACTTATTTCTTTTACTTTAGCTGGTATCATGCCACTGCCGGTCTCCAGCCACTTTCAACCGGGACAAGGGCCCTGGCTACTTTACTGGATGTTTTACTTCTGATCTTGCCCCCTAAAAACATTTCATATCACAGCTTTTAAAAACCTCATCAACTTTTAAAAACCTGCATTTGACTTTTATTTAATATTCCAAGATTTCTCATTTCTTAAATTGAAGTATAATCAACATACAATGTGGTGTTAGTTTCAGGTGTATAACAGTGATTTCAGTAGTTCCCTACATTACTTATGCTCGCTGTGATAAGTGTAGTCACCATCGGTCACCATGCAACGTTATTATAGAATTTTTGACTATAGTCCCTATTCTGTACTTTTTCATTTCTGTGACTCATTTATTTTATAACTGAAAGTTTGTACCTCTTGATCTTTACCTATTCCCCCATTCGCCCCTGCAACCTACCCTCTGAGCAAACCATCAGTTTGTTCTCTATATTTGAGTCTATTTTTGTTTGTATTTTTAGATTCCACATATAATTGAAATAATAGGGTATTTGTCTTTCTTCATCTGACTAATATAGCATAATACGCTCTAGTTCCATCCATATTGCTGCAAGTGGAATGCCATTCTTTTTTTATGGCTAAATACTATTCCATGGTGTATATGTATTCATGGTATATGTATATACCATTTCTTATCCATCCATTCCATGGATGGATGTTTGGGTTGCTTCCATATCCTGCTATTTTAAATAATGCTGCAATAAACATGGGGGTGAAGGTATCTTTTTGAGTTAGTGTTTTTGTTTTCTTTGGGTAACTACCAAGTAGTGGAATTACTGGATCATATAGCATTTTTATTTTTAATTTTTTGGGGAAACTGCATCCTGCTTTCCATAGTGGTTTACATTCCAATAGTGCAAGAGGGTTCATTTTTCTCCACATCCTCATCAACACTTGTTATTTCTTATCTTTATGATACTAGCCATTTTGATTCTTGTGAGGTGATAGCTCATTGTGGTTTTGATTGCATTTCCCTGATGATTAGTGATGTTGAGCATATTTTCTTATGTCTGTTGGACATGTGTTTGTTGTGTTTGTATGTCTTCTTTGAAAAAATGTCTATTCAGATCCTAAGCTCATTTTTTAAATGGATTGTTTGGGTTTCTTTGGTGTTGATTTGTATAAATTATGTATTTTGGATATTAACCCCTTATCAGATATACCATTATATTTTAAATAAAATCTACACAGTTCTCCATATCTAACACCCTTGTTTACCTCTCAAAGCCCCCCCTTTTTTTATACCTCCATTCCTTCACTTGACTACTGTAAACCTCTTTGAATATGCCAAGCATCTTTCCCCACTTAGAATCTTCTCACAGACTGTTTCTTCTCTTTTTGTTGTAGGGTTCTCATATATTGATAGAATTTCAAAGACAATTTTAAAATAAACAGGATAATCTTATATCAAGCATACTTAAGTAATATTTTACTATAATACATAAAAAGTACTATTCTTTTAATAAAGAAATCCTATTTCATCTTAAAATGCAAACTGAGCTAAAAACTTAATGTGGCTTCTTAATTTCTAATGACTAAAATGAAGGCAAATTCATATTTCCCTTCCCTATAACCACCGTGGACTGCAAGTTTTATTAAGAGAGCAGAAGAAATCAGGGAATCAATTATGTGTTGACCACTGCATTTTTCTTACAGTGAATATGCATTTAAGAATTTACAAAAAGTGTCATTTTCTACTTTTAACTTCATTTCATATTTTACATCTATAATTACCTCTCATATTCAAAATGTTAAATATTTTTTTATTTGGGGTAATGCAAGAATTTTAAATACTAGGTGTTCCTGGATTGATTAAAACTGCAATAGCCATACCAAAAACTGTACTTTCTTTCAAAATGATCATATATAGGTCCACAGTGCTAAGCAGGCCGTCCAAACAGGTGATAAACTAGGCTTTGTTAGCCAGGGCAGGATTGAATTTTACTTGAAATAAATGGAAATCATTGGTGGATTTGAGACAGAGAAATTATATCATGTAATCTACGTTTTAAAGAATCATTTAATTGGCTAGGAAATATGGAGCAAGAATGGAGGGAAGATGCCAAGTTAAGAAATTATTTGCAGTATTTCAAGTGCAAGATTATAGTAGTACTAAGAAAGAAGAAATAAAAGGAGAGAGGGAAAAATAGGATTTTAAATTACAGTTGGAAAAATATGCGAAAAGTTGATGCAAAGGATAAGGAATGGTGAATAATTATAATCTCTATATTTTCGTCTTGAGCAACTGGTGTTCTTTGTCAAGAGAAGACTTTGAACAAGCAGACTTTAGAAGAAAAGTAGATCCACGTTTCTGTTTTGGTCATTGTCATTTTTAGCTTTTACATGCTTATTCATGTGGAAATATCAAATATAAATCTAATACCTGATGTATGGCAAGAACCTGCTATATATTGTGTGGCCACTCACTTCGAAGGTCACTTGGCTTTGAAGAGCTAAAAAATAATACAGAGTATGCTTGTAAAGTGATTATTAGCTGATTTTAATGAGCTTTGAAAGAGGTTATTATTTAAAAAAAGAGGTTATTATAATTTTTTAGTGATGTCATAGACATGATAATTGTGAAATATCTCTAACCATTTTCTGTAATTAAAGAGGAAAGTTGAAAAGGATATTTAGTTCATTCTAATTTCAATGAGTTAGTATTATAATTTTATTCTTTCACTACCAGGCAGTTTTTTAGACATTTTAAAAATAGATACATTAAATCATTAAGATAAAAAAAAAAGGAAGGAGGGGTTGTCAATAAATAAAACTGCAACCCTGTCCATATCAATAAACTGAAAGGAATGTTAGTGTCCTCATGCAGCATTGATTCTTCTTCTGTCTGACATGACTGATATTTTTAATTTTGCAAAAGTGATTTATATTTTACATTGCCTATTGCTGATTAAAAGAAGTAGGTACCTATATCTGATATCAAATGTATATCTTTCTGTTTAGCCTTTCTAGTATTTTCCTCCACTAGCAAGGAAACAGTGTTGAGTGAAAAATTAATTACAGTCAGTTTCCAAATTGTCTCATTTGATGATAGCAAATCACCTCATTTTCAAAGTTATTTTCTGATTATGCATCTTTCATTGCCAAGTCAAAAGTAGAGTTGGTTAGACACACTGGTAAGTTTTTATGTAAAGATTCTGTAGACACCTAAGAAAAAGTATTATTTTTGAAAAATACTTGTTTTTCAAGGGTAATTGATATGACACTCCCCCTCTTAGAGTTCAGCATATCTGAAACTTTCAAAAACTTTGAACCCTCCAAAGATCTCCATGCATTTTGTCAGGGGAGTTAGTGGGGTGAGAAATGCTGTGGTATGCTTTCTGTGAAGAGGCATGTTCACACTGCATTCAAAACAAGGAATTTCAGATTTCCTTAACTTGTATATGAAGGGGGTGCATAATTGTGCTCAAGGATTATTGAAAATTTTTGTTCATTCTGTCAGTGCTATTTATTTCTTGTCATGCATTATATTGGATTTTCATATAAGATAGTAATAGTAAAAGGTCTGTCTTATAACATCTGAACAAAAAAAATTAATAGAACAATATATTGAAGGCATTATACACATTATCAACTGGAAACCTTTGTTTTTTATTTTTTAATTTTTTTCTTTTTGTTTTGTGCTTTTTATTTCTTTTTTGTTGTCATATAAAGATGTTGAAGTAAACAAGAATTCTTATTGTGACAGTAACACAATTGTACTTAGTACCCAGGTGACATTTATTGAAAAAATGATCATCATAAGGCATTTATAGATACATTGTTTGAGTTGCTGTTGCCTAGTAGCAAAAGGGGTCCCAGATTCTTATATTACTGAGACCAAAATAAGTATCTTGGAAAAATATAGGAAATATATATTCTTTGCATCTAAGATCAGCCTATTTTCTTTTACCTTTATTAAAAAAATTAAAATATTAATTTTTGAAAACTTCAAAGGGACAAATGCTTTTATACTTTTAAACATATCTTAGTGTTGCCTCATTCTAATGTGTTTGGAACCATATGGTAAAAGGGAGTTTAAAATTAGTGTAAGGATTCAGGGATTTAAGCCTACAGAGGATTAAGTCCCTGGTTATTGTTCTGCATTATTTAAATTACTTGACTGTATCACAGTAATTTACTGGATAATGGCATTTTGATCTATACTTCTACATAACTTGATTATTGTTGAATGACCTTTTAAGAAACTGAATCTCATTATGATCATCTAGCTTAGAATGTGCCTATCTTATTTATTTTGGGGGGAGGTGAGAGAAGGATAGAGGAAATTGAACTCACTCATTGACATAATTTTTATGCATTGACTAATGTTAAAACTGCATGGCATATTAGGGTGCCTGGGTGACTCAGTTGGTTGAGTGTCCGACTCTTGGTCTCGGCTCAGGTCCTGATCACAGAGTGGTGGGGATGAGCCCCACGTCGGGCTCAGAGCTGAGTCTGCTTGTCCCTCTCCCTTTCCCATTGTCCCTCTCTGCCCACCCCAGCGCATGCACATGCAATCTCTCTAAAATAAATAAGTACATAAAATCTTAAAAAAAAAACAACTATATGATATATTAAAGAAGCTCACAGGATAAATATAAGGATTTAATTTTCCCTTTTTATGTGTTACTTTTAAAACCTTTTTTTTTCATTTTCTAATGTTTAAGTCTATATCCTCTAATATCATTATTTTAAATGAAATGGCTTTATTATTTTTTAAAGATTTTTTTATTTATTTTTTAACAGAAAAAGAGACAGCGAGAGAGGGAACACAAGCAGGGAGAGTGGGAGAGGGAGAAGCAGGCTTCCCGCTGAGCGGGGAGCCCAATGTGGCACTCAATCCCAGGACCCTCGGATCATGACCTGAGCCGAAGGCAGACGCTTAATGACTGAGCCACCCAGGCACCTGAAATGGCTTTATTTTAGATATGGTATAGCAAGTGGTAAACTTGTTTCCCAGATATATTGTTGTTTTTTTTCAATTTTGGTGGTTTAATTTGTCTTCAAAAGTTGGGAAATACAAGGGAAATTCATGATTCAGGATTCATTCAGTGTGCATGTGTATGTTTGTGTGTGTGTTCACAGCAAATAACTCTAGAAAATCATATTATATTTGAGTTTCAGTGGCATTCCAAGGTAAACTGAATTTAGGCTAAACTTACAGATTCACATTATTTTCAGTATATATTTTTCCTTTTAGTAGTTGCATAATTTTAATAAAAAATCCCTATTATCATTATTTTATCTCTTATGGCTCCTAATTTGGTTTGAAAGCTAAAAACAATTCAATCCCATCCCTGTTCTACATCTTCTGGAAATCATTCAAACTTACTTCCTTCTTTTATATATGCCAAAGTCCTGGTTTGCATTTAAAACACACTGATGCATATACATATACAGTATACATGTCTGTGAATATACATATATGTGTATGTATAAGGAAAGAGTAGTTAATTATTTTAGAAAATGAAAAGCCTCTAGAACCAAAACCAGATTTGGAATATAATAATTTGAAATCCCTCAGTTGATAGCTAATTCTACTTAACCTGTCCTAGTTAAACAAGTTGCATTTTTTTCCTAATAATTGTGGATTAATGTATACAACCTGAGTGAGATAAATATAACTTTGCTTTATTGTAATGTATTTGTATCATAGATTGTGATCATTTGAGAATATATTTTAAATCAAATGCAAGCATGGAATCAAATCCCTTTACATTTTCTGGTTCATGTTCTGCAAATTTAATTGATTGATAAATCTCTAAGGCTGCTTGTCTTATATTTACAATATGCCATTTATTAGAAAACTGTCATATGAAACTTTTTAAGTACCAACTTTCACACATAATTGGTGCTACTTTTTATTTTCATGATAGTTTTAGTATTTAATAAGTCACTATGGGCTCATTTTACATATGACAGCCTAAGCCTCAGACTTCAACAATTAGTTATTAATTATTAAGGCTGCCTTGAACCTTCTCCACAAGATAATTCATAAATGCATGGCCTAGTGATACTTTAGTGTGGCTGTGTTAGCCTGAATAGAATTTTATGGATATGAAACAAATCATAGGAAAATCATTTGAAATTAAATGATAATCTTCAGCTAGACTTCTATTTTAAATAAGGATTGCTCCTATAGATATGCAGACATGCTATCCAACATAGGACTTTTTCACTAACTGCTTTTGAACACATGACCATTGTTTCACAATGAAGGAGTCCAGAAAAATAATGTCTGTTTAAATGAACATGAATTAAAGTTGACCTGTGAAATTCTTACGCCATTACTAGACAGTGAAGAGAAAGCATTCAATATACCGTCTCACCTACACAGTGTTGATAAATAATTTTTTTTAAAGATTTTATTTATTTATTTGAGAGAGAGAGAATGAGAGAGAGCACATGAGAGGGGGGAGGGTCAGAGGGAGAAGCAGACTCCCTGCCGAGCTGGGAGCCCGATGCGGGACTCGATCCTGGGACTCCAGGATCATGACCTGAGCCGAAGGCAGTCGCTTAACCAACTGAGCCCCCAGGTGCCCAGTGTTGATAAATAATTTGTGTTGGGATTGTTCACATCCCAACTAACTAAAAATGATTAGACTAATGATTCAGTTACAATATATAGACTCCAGTTTGCATGCAAATTCAAGAAAGAGGTGTGCTCTTTACACCTGGAGTGAAACACTGATTTTGCTTTACTTCTCAACCACATCCCATCGAGGATGACCTGTTACGACTCCAGACACCTTATACATTCTCAAGACTCTGATTCACTGCTTCACTCTGGGTAAATCCCATTATCCTTTCCCAGTGCATGGCTACAAATGGTGTGTCGTTTTAAATTGAGATGCCTGACTATACCCACACATTATCACAACAATAGTAACAGAATAAAAAGCAGGGAGATCACAGAAAATCTCTTGTGTCACAATGAGACATAAATACAAGTCACTGAGACCTTGGTCGTATCTGGGACTCATACTCTTCACATTGCCTACTAATAATGCAAAAACATAAAAGGAAAAGAAAAAAAAAAAAAGAAATGAAGGGTGCCAAAGTAGAAAAATATGTAAAAAGGGTAAGCAAAACCAGGGTCAAATGGGAGTAGTAATATTATAGATTATTTTGTGTAGCTTTCTTTCATTCACCAGTGTTTTCTTTACTGAAACAGCCTTATACAATTTAATGAATAAATGTAATAATATAATCATCAGTAACATACTATGAGAATGACATTTTAAATATAGCCATTCAGTTTGTCACTTAGGATCCTATTTTAAAAAATACCTACTCATTATTTTTAGACTTCCTTGGAGAAGATATCTCTTGCATTTCCTCTTTCTACATCCATGAACCAAGCATTTAAAGTTTTTATTGCTAACCCACAGCTGTAAGTAAAAATATGTCTATATTCACAGTCACAGTCATTCTCAGACACATCATATGCTGACGAAAAATGCAGACTCCACTTTTATAGCAGTTCCATTCTCCAAAAAATGTACACAATGAAATATCAGTACTAAGTTGTTGGAAGCAATAATTCATCGTTTCTTTTTTGGTGTTTGAGTTGCTTTTCTTTACTATGTAATTATTTTGCTACAAAAATATTTAATAAAGAGACATTTTATAACTAAAATTATACTTGGAATCTTGGAAAACACAACATAATTACTTGAGTTTGAAATCATAGTTAGAAAGCCAGAAGAAATCATGGAAAGCACAACATAATTACTTGAGTTTGAAATCATAGCTAGAAAGCCAGAAGAAAATTGTCCTGATTTTCTAAAAAGACATACACAGGAAAAATGTAAAAAAAAAAAAAAAAAAAAAGGCGATAAGTCACTGACTTTTGATGGTACATTTGGACCATATTTTTTTTTTTTTTTCAACAAACCTGGATTCGAATGCCAACTATTAACAAGTGTCTTAACTTTGAATAAATTATTAAATGTTAAACAGACTAATTTTTGGAGTGTAATTATTATATGAAGTGTTTTTTGGACAATTTTCCTGATAATATAAAATGTTTGAGGTTTTAGTGTTGTTTTTACTATGGGATTGTGAGTTTAATCACAGCTATAATAACTCATCTTTTATCATAGTAGCTGTGATTTCATTTACTATGGGAGACAAACTGATTTTCTTGGAATCTTAAATTAAGGGATAAACATCATTATTTAAGCTAATCTGATAATATTCTAGAGGTATCAAATAATGAATTAATATATTTTAGGAAACAAATTTTTAAGATAATTTGTTTTTATTAAAGCAGTAATAAACATCCATGTTTTCATATTAATATCTGGACATTCTTTTATTTATATTTCTTTAAATTCTCCTTTCTTCATAATTCAGGGTTACATTAGGATAAAAATAATGAAACATAAAATATATACCTATATTATAATTTTACTGTTATGTGTGTGTTTGTAATAAATGGAAAACAGTAAAAAACATGTTAATTCAATGAATGTTCAATTGGAGTGATTAGAAGACAATGTTTTACAAGTTAAAGTTACTGACTGGTTTTAGTTTATGCAATCAAAATCCACAATTAAGATATTAGAATAATGTGGGTGCCTGGGTGGCTCAGTTGGTTAAGCGACTGCCTTCGGCTCAGGTCATGATCCTGGAGTCCCGGGATCGAGTCCCGCATCGGGCTCCCTGCTCGGCAGGGAGTCTGCTTCTCCCTCTGACCTCCCCCTCTCTCATGTGCTCTCTCTCTCACTCTCTCAAGTAAATGAATAAATAAAATCTTTAAAAAAAAGTTATTAGAATAATGTAAAAAATATATTTTAAGCAATTTTGTAGATTTTCAAGCACATGACATCAGGGTATTGCCACATTTCTATTATTCTAGCAATTTTATATCTGGATCGTACAAAAAAATACCATCAATGAAAGGTTATATGAGTTACTTTCTAGAACATATTTTCAGATAAATATATCAGCGTCCGAGCTTTAAAACTAGCTCTCCAGCAAGGGAGTTCCTATCAGCTACTTTCCAACAAAGAATGAAAAAGTAAAAGCAGAATAAATATATGTCTATATATTAACAAATATTTACAGGTATACTTTGGAGCAGATAGCAGATGTTATCAAATCATTTACAGAATGAATAATAGGCCCACTGTATACAGTTATGTTTTTCTGACCTGCAAAAAAGCATGTGGCCTAGAGCTTGAAACACGAGCTGAAATCTAACCTGTGCTCTGCTCATGAGGATTTGCATACTTGTACCAACAAAGTGAAGCTTATGTTTCTAAGGTTCCTTTATGGCAGCCTGAATAATGCCTCATAGCAGATGTCCATGTCCTAATCCTCATAACCTGTGACTATATTACCTTAGTGGGAAAAGTCACTGTGGAGATGTGATTAATTTAAGGATCTTGATACAGGAAGATTATCCTGGGTTATCCAGGTTGACCCCATATAATCACAAAGGTCCTAATAAGAGGGAGGCAGAATGTCAGTGTCAGAGAAGGTGATGTGAGGATGGAAACAAAAGTTAGAGTGATACGGGGACACGAGCCAAGGAAAGGGGGCACTCCTAAAAGCTGAGAGAAGAAAACAGATTTGCCCCCAGAGACTCCGGAAGGAACAAATTTTTGCTAATAACATTGATTTTAGTCAAGTGAAACTGATTTTGGAATTCTGACCTCCAGAAGTATAAGATAATATACTTACGTTGTTTTAAACACTCCGTTGGTGGTAATTTGTTAGACAGTGGGACCTAATACAACCTTAGAGACTAGAATTGACTTGGATGATAGAGGAGGTTCAAAAGGCTAACGATTTCCCATTTTAAATGGACTATGGCTATCGTAATTAATTGTGGATAATATCTGTCCCAGCATTTTGCATTAGCAGTCAATAAATCTGGATCAAACATACATCTTCCTGCACGTTGATTCATACTTTAGTTTTCTCATTTATTATAGTTCATGGAACAGCTCAGTTCCCACTTCTTTATGGAGTTTTTTCTATTATTTGTACGCCTGAAAGAATCCCATGCACAAAACTTCATATTTTGAAAGACAAAATGTCTACTTTGCCTCCATCAAGGTTGATAGCTTTCAGTTTTGAAATGTCAAAGAACTCCATTTCATAACATAGAAACTGATAAAATTGATTGTTCATGTTTTGTTTTGTTTTTTACCCTGAATCATTCACTGAATATACTAAACCCATTTTGACCCATTAAATCATTTCCACAAACCAACAATTTTTTAAAGATTATTTTATGATCTTGAATTCTATTAACATTTTCTTGAAACAATGAATTTTAAGGTATTTTTTAAAAATGTAAACAGTAATATTTTCCCATTATTTATGCCTTTTGCCAAAGTAAGGAGTCAGTTTTTATTACTAAATAATATACCCTGTGACTGTCCAAAACATCCTTGGCTTTAACTCTACAAATTTAATAATAGTAGAGTCAACTTATATATCCTAAATTAATATTGGAGGTTCTAATTTTTATCCTTTCTTTTATTGGCTTATCCATGGTCATCAAATTAACCTGATCCTCAATTTACATTGTGCTTTGTAGACATAAGCAGCGTCAGATTATTTGTCTTAATTAAATCTCTCCTATCAAGATGAACCTAATTTCTTACTGTCCATCATTGGCACAGATAAATCAGAAGTTCGTTTTCATTTTTACATTACGATATTTATACTACTTTTAAGCTGAATAGCAAGACTACTAGATTCAAATTTACTTCTCAAGTGTTATTTTTGACCTTTTTGTGGATTTTTAAAAATGATAATTCTCTTTAAGAATAAAGAATTCTTGGGGAGCCTGGGTGGCTATCAGTTAAACCTCTGACTTTTGGTATCAGCTCAGGTCAAGATCTCAGGGTCCTGGGATTGAGCCCCGTGTCAGGCTTCATGCTCAGCAGGGAGTCTGCTTGAGGATTCTCTCTCCCTCTCCCTCTGCCTCTCCCCCCCTAAAATAAATAAATACATCTTTAAATAAAGAAAAAAAAGAATAAAGAATTCCTAGCTAGATACAGTAATATGGTAGATACAATTAATATTTCAGTTTTAGGAGAGGAGTAATTTATTGGTTTTGTATCACAGTTTTTTGATAAAATCAAGCATGAGCAGTGCTGTCTGGTAGAATTTTCTGAAAAGATGGAAAAATTCTGGAGTGCCTAGGTGGCTCAGTTGTTAAGTGTGTGCCTTTGGCTCAGGTCATGATCCCAGGGTCCTGGGATTGAGCCCTGCATTGGGCTCCCTGCTCCACTGGAAGCCTGCTTCTCCCTCTCCCACTCCCCCTGCTTGTGTTCCTTCTCTCGCTGTGTTTCTCTCTGTCAAATAAATGAAATCTTAAAAAACAAAACAAAACTAATCAAGGAGAATATAAAAAGAAAAGAATGGAAGAAGAAATTTAAGCATAGGGATAGAGATGAACATAAGGGATATCAAAAACAACAAAAAATATTTTTCTCTATTTTAGAAAATGTAAAGCATAAATTGTTAAACATCTTGTATCTTTCTATTTAAATATTTTTGAAAATGCAGTCAATTAAAACAGCAATGATTTTAGAATGGCTAAAATCTGAAACACTGACACCACCAAATTCTGGTGTGGATGTGGAAAAATGGGACGTCTCATTCATTGCTGGTGAGAATGCAAAATGTCACAGCCACCTGAAAGACAGTTTGGCAATTTCTTACAAAAAGATTCAGACTGATCATATGATCCGGCAATCCTGCTCCTTGGTATTTATCCAAAAGTGTTGAAAATGTATGTCCACACAAAAACCTGCACACAGATATTTAGGGTAGCGTTATTGATAGTTACCAAAACAGGGAAGCAGCCAAGAGATCTGTCAGTAGGTGAATGGATAAATAAACTGTGGTACTTTCAGACAATGGAATATTAAGGCTAAAAAGAAATAAGCTCACAAGTCATGAAAAGACATGGAAGAAATTTGGACACATATTATCAAGCGAAAGAAGCCAATCTGAAAAGAGTTCACAGTATGATTCTAGTAATATGACATTCTGGAAAAGGCAAAACTATGGAGACTATATTAACTATGATTTTAAGGCCACTGCAAGCATATGCCCATAGGAATATTTCTTAATATCGTATGTTCTTATTTGTTAATATAAATAGGTCATGTTGTCATATGCCAGGAAATGTTTACTTTTCACTCTCTTTTACTTAAAGTCACCATAATACAAAGAAATCTCTAAAGAATGCTTAACATACAGGAGCTTGGAAGTGAGCTACTTGCTAAGGAAAAAAACAGTCCCTAAATTTAGCTTCTTGGTAGGCAAGAAGCACAAAACCAAATCATTGCTGGCTACCCCTTTATATTCAATGGTAAACAATTCCATTTGCCATCATTTCTAGTGTGTTATAGCCACTTACTCCAGATATAGATTCTCAATTGCTCAGTAACAATTTATTGCAGTGTACCTGTGCAGAGCTAACATATGCAATAAAAAAACAGGAGGAGAGACAGCTGTGGTCTTGCAGTTGATTTTCAATAACTGCAGCACTCAGGAAAAAGAAAAAAAAAAAAAACTGAGAAGAAGGAAAAATGCTAGTTAAATAAAAGTGGACTTTTATTTTATTTTTTATTTTTATTTTTTTTTAGAGAGGGAGAGAGACACGAGTGGGTGTGGAGGGGCAGAAGGAGAGCGAGGGAGAGAATCTTAAGCAGGCTCCATGTCCATCCCAAGGCTGGGCTGGATCTTACAACCTTGAGATCATGACCTGAGCTGAAATCAAGAGTCCGGAGCTTAACCAACTGAGATACCTAGGCGACTGAGATACTTAGACTTTTAAAATCTTCCCATGAATTTTTAATTTCAGTCTACTCAAATGGATGTGAATTCTTATTCATTTTCCAAATTAATTTTCCAAAACCCTGATATTTATGTGTGATGATGTATTCTTTTCTCTTTTCTCTTTAATTTGCATAAGATAGCCACCAATGTCCTGTTCTTCTTTACCTGAGAGATGTATCACTGAAAATTCTTTTATCTCTCTGCTATGAGCCATGAAGTTCAAGAGATCTTCATGAGGTTTGAGTGATCACCATTATTACCAGGAGCACTATTTGAATACCTCTAATAGCTAAAGTTTCTGGAGCATGCAAAGAGTACACTGGAAGTCAGTGGGATATTACTTCCAACAAATTAATTTACCAGAAAATCACTTCCCTACTAGGACTGCAAGAATTTGAAGTATTTTCTTAAGTTGTAAAATGATCTTGAAAATATGTAAAAGACCAGTGTAAAAATAGTCAGTCTTTATCATGATAAATGGTAAGTACTGTAACCAGTATATTATCCTGGGATAATTCTGGAAGTATCTTTGCATTGAGTTCTTATTAGTGTCTTTCAGTCTTTAATATTTCATTATTTGGCCATCAGTATTAATTGGATACTCTTCATCTCTCATTCAAAGATGCTATGACTTTGAATAGTCCAATTAATTACACAGAGTGACTGTTTCAATGTTACAGAGACAATTTAGCAATTTGCAAATTTGTCAGAAGAACTACATATAGATGTTGTAAAGACCACAAAATTAAGTAGATTCTAATATGGACAACTTACCATGAAGTATCTCTACTTCAAAAAAAAAAAAAAGAGTAATCTCTATAGAAATTGTTTTTGTTACATTGATCTAATAAATTCATGTTTAGTTTATAAGTGTTTACTAAGTCAGAATATAATACTAGATATACCCAGTACTACAATGAAAATAAATAATAGAATGGTACTGACAGGAGAAAGGGAAAATAAAAATAAGAAAATACTAAGCATTATTGAAGGGTATGAACAAATAGTTATAACTAAGAATTTCTTATTTTTTTAAAGAAACTTTTCCTTGGAGAGTGAGTTTAAAGCAATTAAAAGAAGTTGGGATTTGGGGGGCACCTGGGTGGCTCAAATGGTTAAGCAACTGACTTCGGCTCGGGTAGTGATCTTCAGGTCCTGGGATCGAGCCCCACGTTGGGCTCCTGGCTCAGCAGGGAGTCTGCTTCTCCCTCTCCCTCTGTCTCTTCCCCTACTCATGCTCTCTCTCTGTATCTCTCTGTCTCAAATGAATAAATTAAAAAAAAATCTTAAAAAAAAAGAAGTTGGGATTTTTCTGTTAATTCACAGAAAAAAAAAATTGTGGCCAAAACAAGAGGCAAATTAGTAGTTTCAGAGATTATAATAAAGATATTTTATGTGAAGATTGGTAATAGGTTGGTCTGTTCTTGAGTTACAATTAAGATATAATGTGACAAAAATGATATAAGCTTCAAGAGAACCTTTTGGAATCTTGAAGAACATGCAATTTTGCTTTGAGATATTTGGGATTGCCAACATATTCTTAAAGGAAGGTTATTCTTTCAGCTTAATAAGGAATTTCATTAAGTCTAGTAAGTGGATTTGCTAGAGAAGAGAAGAAAATGCTTTAAAATCAAGACAGACTTTGATCACTCAGCTAGTCACCCACCTGCATTGGACTTCTAAGCTTTCCGCTTTTCTTTACCTTAGTTTCTTCATCTGCTCATGTTATAAGGCCTATGGAGTGCTGGACTCAGGGCCCAGCACATAGTAAGTGTCCAAATAATTTAATTGAAAGCATGTATGTATATACACACACACATACACACACAGTTAAAGTAGTTTATTTAGTCACATCAGTTAGCTGGCTATAATAATTTGTCATTTTGCACATGACATAATTGTGGTGGTTTTCTAGATCTCTTTCTTACTCTAGAAACCTTACAATAAGCCATTTATCATGCATATATTCCAAATTAAGTTTAATGTTTATACTTTATGTGAAAGAAATTATAATCTCTTACTGAAATTGAAAGAATTTTCACTATAGATAAAAATATATCTATGCAATGTACAGATGCTTCTAAAATATTGTAGAATATCTCCTTCCAGAACTGGACTAGAAGGAAGCTGTAATATACAGAACTTGCTCTACAATGTTCTAATGTTACCTCTAAACTCATTCTCAGGCTATAAAATAAATAGTAATTGGTGATAATTTAGTAAATACTATAGTAGTACCTACCAGCAGTCCCTCAATGTCTGTCATCATTCTTTCTTATAGTAGTAGAACCTCAAATTTTAGCTCTGCATCTGGTTTCTCAGACTAAAGACTGTATTTCCAGTTTTTTGTGAAGACAGGCGTGGCCATCTGACTAGTCTTAGATGCTGAAAAGAAAGCAGGCATATTGGGTGAACAGCTTTGGAGCCTTGGTTAAGATAGAGATGATGCATCCTTTGTTCCTTTTTTTCTTTTCCCTTCTTCCATCCTGCATCTTGCAATATTATGTAATGGATTGACCTCTAGTTGCTATCTTGGACCATGAAGACAAGGATTGTACAGACATATGTCTGATGACAGACATAAACTAGAAGATATCTCCATATGTGAGGGCTTTTTGGGGAGCAAAGTTGCTATGTCTTCCTTGGCTAACCTGTATCTATCTACATGTTTACATGAGAGATGAGTTTTGTCTTACGGTCAGTTTGGGGTGTCTGTTTCTCAGAGTTAAATATAATCCTGAATACTACAAATAATTATGCATGCTGGTCATTGTTTTCTATGTCTTTTATATATTTGATTATATACATTTATGCTGTAATATATAGTATATCATAGTCTTTAAAGTATTACATTATATCTTTACACACAAGAATACTGGTTTTGTTGCTTTAAATATTTAGAAAACCTCATGGAAGAAATAGTTTCTTGAAGTTCTCTAAATGCAATTTAGCAAATGAAAGTCAGTTTACCTACTAAATATCTTGTAGGCACTTCCCGTAGGAATACAAAAGACAAAGAATAAAAGAGCAAATAGAACACAAGCCCTGTGTTAAATGGTTTTAGTTTTATGACTAAGAGATGTAAGGTAGTTCAGATAGAAAATATTCTATTTATTCTCTGAAGAGTACAGTCTTTCTATGAGTAGATGACAGTTACTTAAAAGCCTATCCAGATAGCTATCTCAACAAGGGAGCTGAAGAAGAGGGAAGGGAGAAGGACAGGGGAGAAAGGAGAGGGAGAAGAGGATGGGAAAAGTGTAAAGAGGGTGGAGAAGAAAAACCAAGAAGCTGGACAAAGAGGGAAGTTGAAGTGGGGTGGGAAAGATGAAGGGAGAGAAATTACGAAATATGAGGATAAGTCTACTTAAGAGGGGGATGCATCAGGCAAAACATCCAAGCTCTATGCTGTGGTATTGCCTTAAAGTCCCATTTTCTCTATTTTTTTAAATGATATAATACAAGGGGGGAATGTCTGTGGTAATATGATCAACTGCAATGTGAAAACATAATAGACCACTTGTCATGACAGAGGACAGTAATCCAAACACAGATGGATTTACTATAGTTAGATTTATATTCATCTGAATGGCCAGGAAGCCAAAGGATTTCATCTTCACATCGATATTTACATCATCTTCATATCAATATGTATTTATATCAATAAATATTTATATTTGAGGTTTACATTTTTAAAGATAACTAGAATATTTGGGATATATTACCCTATCATTTTGTGTTGTATTTACCCTAGGCAGTTTTCCATTGTATGAAGTCAAATAGCAAACTATTTATAAATATAAAAGGAATATAAATGGTCCATAGGGGGCGCCTGGGTGGCTCAGTTGGTTAAACGACTGCCTTCGGCTCAGGTCATGATCCTGGAGTCCAGGAATCGAGTCCCGCATCGGGCTCCCTGCTCAGCGGGGAGCCTGCTTCTCCCTCTGACCCTCCTCCCTCTCATGCTCTCTGTCTCTCATTCTCTCTCTCTCTCAAATAAATAAATAAAATCTTTAAAAAAAAATAAATGGACCATAGGTATGATTCAGTATTTATTTATTTATTTATTTATTTATTTATTTATTTATTTATTTAATAAGTATAAATATTTTACTCCTTGATAGCAAAAAAAATTAATAGCATGTAAAAGAAAATAGATTTGAAACAAAGATGGGACCATATTGAATAAAACAGCTTAAGAGCAAAGTGGCTTTTATATGTCTTAAAGAATAGTTTTATAAATTTGTATGTGTAGAAATTAAATTTTCTAGAAAGTCTGTGTTGATGATAGAGGAACATGTGAATATGTGGCTAAATTTAAGCGACATACCTAGTGTGTGTGGGGGTTCCCCAAAGTAATTTGGTTTTATGTGATTGCTAAATGAGAATGTTCTTTCCTTTAAATAAACTGTTTAAAATGATAGTTATTTTATTGTCATTTTCATATATGAGTAATACATATTAAGAAACTAAAAACTTTCTCCATATGAAAAAACACAATGTACAATCTTAACCAATACATTTTAGCTGTGCTAGCTATATAATGTATTAAAGCGAGTCTCTTTGTTCAAGTAAACTGTAAAACTATTTTATCGTCGGTTGTTATATTATATTTCATATTATAAGTGGATTTTCCATTTAATAACGAAATATTTCAAACTATTTGTAGAGCACCTACTTCATATAATAGCACTGCTTTAAAGGAATTACCAGATCTCTCAGTGATCTGTTGCAATAGAACAGGGTAAGACAAAAAAGTTCTTATGATAAAGTAAGAGCTCTTTTAATAAAATAATTTCAGTTCTTGGAAGTTATTCCAAGATACAAATTATGCAAGATGTATTTATATGGACACTTACTGACATACTATTTTTTAAAGGAAATATAAAACCACACACACACACATGAAACAAGCAAAAAAAAAAAAAAACACTCAATTACGACACCCACAAAACCATAGCAGTAACAAACCTAGAAGTAGCCTAAGTCTTATTATTAAAAATAACTTATGAGATGCATATAATGAAATATTATGATTTCCTTTAAAAAGAAACAAGTAGATATAGATATGCCGATGTCCAAAATTCTTACAGGCTCTAACACCAAGTGAAAAAGCGCTTCACATATATTACTCAATTCTTTATATTAATGACACATAAAACATGAAAGGAATTCTTATTTTTAATTTAATTTTCTGGGTATTATATTTGTCCTGTATATCTCATATTTTATATGTAAGGTGAGGTTTAATAGTTAATTTTTTTTATGTCTTGTATCAGTTGTCTTAAATCATTTATTTCTTTTTTTTCCTCTGATTACATTATTTGTGCTTATATTATGGTTAAAAACAAATCAACTAATATAGGTTTTCTATTAAATAGGATATAAAGGATAGAGACAGAACAATGTAAGGAATTGAATGAGTAAGACTAGGTCAGAAGGGCAAGGGGAGAATTACCCAAGAAGAGGGAATATTTTTTTTAAAGATGTTATTTATTCATTTGAGACACAGAGATACACAGAGAGAGAGAGCATGAGCAGGGAGAGAGGCAGAGGGAGAGGGAGAAGTAGGCTCCCCGCTGCGCAGGGAGCCCGATGCGGGGCTCGATCCCAGGACCCTGGGATCATGACCTGAGCCGAAGGCAGACGCTTAACCATCTGAGCCACCCAGGCGCCCCAAAGAGGGAATATTTTGAAAAAAGAGGAATGCAGTCATGCAAAGAGCACTGAATGCTCCATAAAGATAGAAAATAAAGTGTGCATCAGCTTTTGTTTAGTAACAAAGCACCACATAATTTAGTGGGTGAAACATGAATCATTGACTTACTTCCTGATTCTGTGGGTCGGCAATTTCACTGGGCTCAGGTGAGTAGTAGTTCTGGTACCATTCATGTTTCTATTGTCAGTTGCCACTCAGTTGGGGTTGGCTGATTTTCAGCCGAAGCAGTAGGGGTAATTAGGTCGTATGTCTCTCATCCTCTAATATGTGTGCCTGGGCTTTTTCACCTGAAATCATTCACAAAGTTCTTAAGAGAAACAAGAAAGAAGACAAGTCTCACTCTGAATCCACCGCTTACATTCTGTTAACTCTGATCCCTTTGGATAAAGCAAGGCAGAGGTTCAAGCCCAGAGTCAGACTAAGACCACGTTCACAGATACATGGCAAAAGGATGTGGATACAGGGAGAGAAAGAACTTGTGATCAGAGAGAAAGAACTTGTGATCATTTCTACAGCCCACAATTTGGTCCTCTGGCCTGAAATTTTCAGGGGTCCCATACAAGCATAACACTGTCACCTCCTTTGATACCACCAAGTGTCATCAAATCAAACAGACCTGTCCCACACTGGAAAAGTGACAGGATGGAAATCACTGAGCCATAGCTGTTCTAAAATTCCTCAGATCAGTATTGCTAGGCTTGCCCAGTCTGGAGGCATGAATTTTTCTTGAATAGATTCCAGTTCTGCCCCCTCAGAGTGGCTTCAGGTCCCTTGTCTTCTGTTTCTTAGGAGTGGTTCTTGAATCTAGCAATTCTCAAAAGTGATGCTTGGACATCTGGGATACCCTAAGACCTTTCAAGGAGTCCTGAAATAAAAACTATTTTTTCTTTTTTTTTTTTTTTTAAGGATTTATTTATTTATTTGACTGAGAAAGAGTGGGAGGGGGGAGAGAGAGAATGCGAAGCAGACTCCCCACTGAGCAGGGAGTCCAACGTGGGGCTCAATCTCAGGACCCCAAGATCATGACATGAGCAAAAATCAAGAGTTGGATGCTTAACCAACCGAGCCACCCAGGCACCCCAAAATCAAAACTATTTTCATAAAGACATTAAGAATTATTATTATTCTTGGGGCACCTGGATGGCTCAGTTGTTAAACAACTTTAGGCTCAGGTCATGATCTCAGGGTCCTGGAATCAGCCCTGCATTGGGCTCACTCCTCAGCGGGGAGCCTGCTTCTCCCTCTCTTCTGCCCCTCCCCTTCCCCATGTGCACATGTGCTCTCTCTCTCAAATAAATAAATAAAGTCTTTAAAAAAAGATTTTTTTTTTTTTTACTGTATTCATAGTTGCACTGATGGTGCAAAATGAGTGGTGAGTAAAATTGCTGGCACATTAACACAAACCAAAGCAGAGCCACCAAATGGCACTAGGAGTATTCTTCATCACTCACTCATTGGAAGAAAACTAAAAGCCAGTATGACTTTTTCCTTGAAGAAGCAGTAAACATCATTAAAGTTATTAAATCTTGACCCTGTGTACCCAATGTTTTAAAATACTCTTTCATGAAATGCAAGTACACATAAAGACATCTTACTACACACTGAAGTGTGGCACATCAAGGAAAAACACACCTGCGATTGAGTTGTGAGCTGAACTAGACATTTTCCCATGGGATCTAATTTTTACTTGAAAGAATAATTGCCAGACTGTCATAATTCAGACTGGCTTATTTGGTGGACATTTTATCAAAATGAATGAAGCAAGCCTGTATATTTAGTTCTGTTAACATCCCCTTAAATGAAGCAAATCACAAGTGGACCCAGAGTCATTATGGAAAACAAGATTCCCAGAGGGAGAGATGGATACAAGAAGGGAAAGAATCTAGCATTTTTATAACCTACCAAGAAGGGATATTGATTTTGAAATTATTCTTACCATTATTTTCTAACCTTGTGGACAGCTTATTCCTTCTAAAACTGTGACTGGAATTACTTTCCATAATTGCAGTCAGTTTCCAAAAACAATTAGTATCAACTTCTTTTTTGTTATTTTGTTAAAATTTATTTTTATACATTTTAAAAATACTACCTACACTAAAGAATGAGTGAGAATTCTAACCATTTTTTAAATTTGGCCATTGTTTTTTCATATTGTTTTCATGGAAAATTGCATAGTCTAAAAAAACTAAAATTATATTTGCATTGAACATTTTTATTCATCCTGTATGTGAGTTGACATATATTTTAGTAATAGAAATGGCTGATCTGAGACTTGTCTGCTGAGGCAAGAACAATGTATTAGTTACTAAGTAAGCAGGCTTCATTTTGATTATATGGCTCTAACTAATGTTATTAATTTTATTGAATAAATCTTCTAATTAACTCAGGGAATGTTTTAAAATGGTCTAAAGGTTTTCTTTTCACTTTTCTATTTCTATTAAAATTTTTATCATTAGAAAAAGTAAATCCAAATAAACTACATTCCACTTGACTTCTGAAATTTATAATTGAAATGTAACAATTATGTGTGGGACTTTAGTGTTAGAATTGTTAATGCGCAAGTGCTTTATGTTTGTTCATTGAATCAGTGATTCAGTAAGAAGATTATATAATAAGGCTGTTCATTCAAAATATATGAATTACCCAAATATGTTAACATTTAGAAAATTTTGAGTCCATTGAAAAATTAGTTCTTACGAAAACCTTGTAAGTCAACCCTACCCCGCTAAAATCTTAAGCTACCAAAACTTCTTTGTTCTTGAAAGATTCTGCTAGTGACTATCAATTATTGTGTAGAAGTATGGCATATATAATGTAAAATCTTTAGTGGAAATAGGAATTTGACTTTGCCATATTGAGCTTGTTACTCCTTATTCAAACTGCAATGTCATAATATTGCAATATTTTGAGTAAATGAGTTCTTCTGCCGTTAAAATAGTAATTGAGGGGAGCCTGGCTGGCTCAGTCAGTGGAGCATGCAACTCTTGATCTTGCTGTTATGAGTTTGAGCCACACATTAGGTGTAGAGATTACTTAAAAATAAAATCCCTTTTTTTTTTTTTTAAGATTTTATTTACTAATTTGACAGAGAGAGACACAGCGAGAGAGGGAACACAAGCAGGGGGAGTGGGAGAGGGAAAAGCAGGCTTCCCGCGGAGCAGGGAGCCCGATGCGGGGCTTGATCCCAGGACCCTGGGATCCTGACCTGAGCCGAAGGCAGACGCTTAACGACTGAGCCACCCAGGCGCCCCAAAAATAAAATCTTTAAAAAACAAACAAACAGGGGCGCCTGGGTGGGTCAGCCGGTTAAGTGGTTAAGTGTCTGCCTTCAGCTCAGGTCATGATTTCAGGGTCCTGGGATTAAGCTCCTCGTTGGATTCCCTGCTTAGCGGGGAGCCTGGTTCTCCCTCTCGCTCTGCTCCTCTGCCCATGTTCTCTCTCTCTCTCTCTCACACACACACACACAAATAAATAGATAAAATCTTTAAAACAAACAAATGGTAATTGATTAAAAGTTAATCTCATAGGTCAAAAAATCAGCATATTTTTGACAACCTAATAAGTGCAAAACTGAATGGCTGAATTGCTTTCATATATTTATATTAAGTGTATGTGTTGATTATTTAAGCTTATTTGTACAGATTTTAAATAGATTTTAATTCTCCATGTTCTTGCCTACTTGAATTAACTCAAACAAAGCATGTAATTGTAAATGTGAAGTATGTCCATTTATGTATATATGTAAATTATCTAAGTTTGAATTTGGAGACTAAATATAATTAATTACCAGGCTTAGGAAAATTTTTACTAAATAATATTTGAAAAGTAAAACATAGAAAATACTAGTGATACATGAAGAGAGAGAGAAAAAAAAATTAGCTACAAAGAACAGAAGACTTAGATTCAGTTGGAATTATTTTTTCCAAAATAGTGACGTTAACATATCAAAAAATTCTGAAGAAAATGAACAAGCTGAAAACCAAAAAAACAGGGCGCCTGGGTAGCTCAGTTGGTTAAGCGACTGCCTTCGGCTCAGGTCATGATCCTGGAGTCCCGGCATCGGGCTCCCTGCTCAGCAGGGGGTCTGCTTCTCCCTCTGCCCTCTTCCCTCTCGTGCTGTCTCTCATTCTCTCTCTCTCAAATAAATAAATAAAATCTTTAAAAAAAAATAAAAAAAAAGAAAACCAAAAAAACAAAACTAAATGAAATACTAGAAAGCTGCTAAAGTAATGTGAAGATACACTGTGTGTGTGATATTCAAACCTATATGCTATGCTAATGCAAAGAAATGTTATTATTGTAAAATACAATTTTTCCTTAAGCCCATATGCCATAGCTATTATTCTGTAACTTTCCATCATGGCCAGATTCCTTGAAATGGAAACATGAAACTATTGTGTCTGCCTCTGCACAGCCCATTGATTCACACTGCGAAGCAATATAATCTCATTTCTCCCCCACCTTCCACTGAGGCCTCTGTCAACAAGTTCACTATGACTTCATGTTGGTGTAGTCTATCGTACATAGTATTTTAGACCTCTGATCACTCTTTCCTCTGTAAGTCGGATCTCCCAGTGTTCTAGTGTTTTGTCCTAGTTTTCTTGTAAATTCTCTAGCCAGTCATGCTTGTTCAAATTTTCTGCCTTATTTTTCTGAAACCTCTTGCACTTTGAGTTTAACACTTTATCCCCTGACTTTTCATGACAGACATAATCCCTACAAGACACTTTAACCTCACATAGCTCCAACAGTTATTTAAATTGTGGTGATTTTCAAATCTCTATATCTACTCTTATGATTTTCTCAATGTGGAAATTCTAACTGGATAGGAATAGTAGACAGAGTTAAACAAATATAATTTTGAATAAGGTATCAAGAGCGAAGAAGGACTTATCTTTCTAGAGGAATGGCTGTTAATGTAAGATAAGACTAGAATGACAGCCGATGGCTTATAGGGTTGTGTGTGAAGGAGGATTGATTGATTGTTTGTTTGTTTGTTTATTTAAAGTAGGCTCCACACCCAGTGTGGAGCCCAATATGGGGCTTGAACGCATGACCATGAGATTAAAACCTGAGCTGAAATCTAGAGTCGGCTGCTTAACTGACTGAGCCACCCAGGCACCCCTTCAAGGAGGATTATTTTGATGATAGAGGAATATCAAGCATTTTAATATTTTGATGAAAACAGCTAAAGGGAGGGAAGTATTAAAAATATAATAGACTATGGACTACAGATAGCATAATAACTACAAAGGAAATTTATAAAAAAAATAGAAGAGCCTAAAACACAGGTGAAAAAAATAACCTTAGGCACAAAGAACATCATTTCCTCAAAAACAGAAGGATTAAAATAAAGATGATTGTTTATGTAGAGTCCATATAATCAACCAAGGAGTAGGCATGGATTCCTCACCCTCAAAATTGGACATCGTCTTCTACTTATACTTACTTTTTCTTCATTTAACTACGCCACATTTTTCTTCTCAATAATGAGTATAATAAATATACCCAATCCTTTTTTTTTTTTTTTTACCCAATCCTTTTTTAGGTGATGATTATTAAGAGTACATAAAACAGGGAAAACCTACAAATAGTGAAGATATTTATAAATAATATAAGCCACAATTAAATGGCTATTTTAGTAAATAAAATGTAGTTTTAGTTTATATTTTAGTTTATATTTCCTTTTTTTTTTTTTTTAAGATTTTATTTATTTATTTATTTGACAGAGAGAGACACAGCGAGAAAGGGAACACAAGCAGGGGGAGCAGGAGAGGGAGAAGCAGGCTTCCCGCTGAGCAGGGAGCCAGATGCTGGGCTCGATCCCAGGACCCTGGGATCATGACCTGAGCTGAAGGCAGACGCTTAACGACTGAGCCACCTAGGCGCCCCTTAGTTTATATTTCTGGTAGCATTTTTTTTTTTTTTAAAGATTTTATTTATTTGAGACAGAAAGCACATGAGAGGGGGGAGGGCCAGAGGGAGAAGCAGGCTCCCCGCCGAGCAGGGAGCCCGATGCGGGACTCGATCCTAGGACTCCAGGATCATGACCTGAGCCGAAGGCAGTCGCTTAACCAATTGAGCCACCCAGGCGCCCTCTGGTAGCATTTTTATTCACCAAATTATTTTTATGTGCTATTAGCCTATTCACAATAACTTTCTATGAAGATCAAATAACAAGATATAGAGCACCATTAATTTAATAAGTATTACATTTATTAAACACATACCATTTTGTACAATATGATTCCAAATTGTATTGGTATTATATATTAAAAGCAATGGTTAACCCTAATATTAGCTGTCAGTGGTCCTGTAAAAGAAATTGAAAAATATGCCCACATTTCTGAATTGCAATCGAACCTTGAATTCTGATTCAGTTGACTATACCATATGGACCCAAGCTGAGTTTTTTTTTTTTACATGTTTTTACAGTAATAATATATGAATATGGTAATTGGTATTTCATTTTAAAACACAGCAATGTATGTGTGTGTGTGTGTGTGTGCTTTATCCCTATTGGAATTACACTTGATCTTAGCCAAAAGGCTGAGAAGTGATTCCTATTGGAATTAAAATGGTGGAAGCTAGCTGATCCTTATGCATAGTAAAGACTGGAAGCATTGATCAAGGGAATACTGAGATTTTCTTCAAAAGATGGTGGAAATTTCAGTGTTGATGTGCATCTGGGGATGGGGATGAAGGAATACATTTTGAATTAAAAATAATTATGGTTTAAAAACATATAGTACATTATCATGTATATTCTATCGTCACTTGTCAACTGAATAAATAGAGTGCCTTTAGAGAAGAAAACCAAAACACTGAAATTAAGAAAACATTGAAATGCAGGATTAAATCATTATCCAATTAATCTAACCCAGTTGTCACCTCAACAAATAGATTGATGAGGTGTTCCCTGAAGTCTTCATGAAAATGCACATAAACCTATTCTCCAAAGTCATTATTTTCCCAGGAAGCTATATAAGAACCAGGGCTATTGTACTAAAGATAACATAAATTGAAACTGTCTTGTCTGAATTTCTAAAATATAGCAACAAAAATGTTAGGTCAAAACTATGTAAGTTAAAAAATAAATGCACTCTTCAATAATATTAGTGAATGAATTACATTGATTTGAACACTACAACTTATGCAATTTTTAGTTGTCCTCTGGGGGGAAATAATGTTTAAAAGTAGGGACATAGAATAATCTTTTGAGCTCTAATTGAGTTAACCAACACCTCCTTTGGAAGGCTTATGGTTTAAAATCACATGGTTAAATGGTGATGGGTATTCAGGAGAGCACTTGTGATGAGCACTGGGGGTTTTATCTAAGTGATGAATCACTAAATTCTACACCTGAAACTAATATTACACTGTATGTTAACTAACTGGAATTTAAATAAAAACTTGAAAAAGAAAAAATAATAAAAAAATAAAATCACATGATGAAGTTCACCAAGATAACCTGCAGATCTGGTGAACTGTCAGAAAGATGAAGGTATGAAACCTATCTCTTACCATTTGCTAATCATGTGATTTGAGCAAATGACATAAATGAGCCTGAATTTATCATCTATAACAGTGACATGAGATAACTGAGTTGAGATAATCCCCACCTCATTGATGTATTATGATAATTACCAGTACTACATAGTCTCTGGAATATGGGTTGTCAGTTGTTATAATAAATCTATTGATGGAAACAAGTTTATACTATAAAATATATTTCATCTATTTTTAAATTATTGTAAAAGGATTTTTAGAAACAAAATTCAGTATTTTATTTTCTCCTTTTTTATCTTCATTTTTAATTATGTATCTTTTCTGACAAATTTATTTCCAGACACTTTTTCGTAATTTGGGACGGAAACATTCTCCTTGAACAGAGTGCCTTCATTTCAAAAATGATGTTCTTCCTCTTTAGAGTCCATCTTTACTATGCCAGACCCACTTTTCTTTCTAGCTTTCTTATCTATTCCTTTTTTTTTATAATCTTGGCCAACTGGCAAGGCAGATTGGTGTGGCACATTCAAAATCTACCACCTGTTATGCTACTCCTTCCCTTATCCTTCTTTTGAGCAGATGTTGTCTCTCCTGTCTTAGAATTTGTTTCATGAAATCTAACATATGCCACCTCTTCTCTATCCCCATGTATTTTTTAAAAAATTGTCTTCTAATCTAGCATTAAACTTCTTAATTGGAATGAACACTCTTATATCCTGCCATTTTTACTATTCATAATCCAAATGAAATGTCAATTTTAGTTCTAGTGAGTGAAATTGTAATAATAACAATAATAATGTTATTATAATAATTTGCATAAAGTAATAATCAAGTCTATCCCTTTATCATACTTACTATGTATCAGCCACTATTCTCAGCATTTAACTTCCAGGTGTGAAAAATAAGACTAACTGCCCTGACCCAGACATTCTTTACTAGAATTACCACATCTTAGCCTCAAAACCTTTAGTAATACCATGCTCTAGGCAATCAATATCAATGGCACAAAATGGGTATTCAGGCCTGGCCTACCCTCCCCTTCAAATATTAAAATCTGTTTGCTCTATTTCAGTGGTCATCACACCATTGAGCTTTTATTAATTTTGTATAAGAAACATTGAGTAGAGATAACGGATTTATCTTCACTTATGAAATAGAAAAAAGGAAATTCAAACCAAGATTAGAGCAGAGAACTTTACAATTCTCCATTAACATGGATTTTATCACAAGAAAGAGCAAAGATCCATGACTGTCATCTTGTGCCTTGTTTTTTCAAATCAAGCAATAAGCTTTGTAGAATGCATTAGTTTTCAATCAGTTTTCTATTGGGGAAATAAACATAAGTAAATAAAACATGGAGTATAGTCTTCTATTTTTGTTCTTGCCTGGGAGCATTCTGTGTTATGATTGTATACCTTAAAGAAGTGGACTTAAAAAACACAGTGAAAACATATGTTAAATGTTTCTCTAAGAGAAAGAGAAAAAACAATTTTCTAAGTGTCAAAGTGGCTTAGCTACTATGGAAATCTTTAATACAGAAAACAGAGTTCCAAGACTATACTCCCTATTTGTTGAGAACTTACATAAAGGACTTTCACTCTCTTATTTTTTCTTGCACAAAAGATACCTTGAAATATTTATAGGTAATCCCTAGAGATGTATTTTAAGTACTGTATGTATAAGTAGTTTTCTGGAACTTTGCATTAGTATATTGGGATAAATATCCTAGCCTACAGGTTATGGCTTAATACTTTTGGTGATAGTAAGTCAGTATAGCATATTGTGGAATACTGATAATAGATATTCAGATAACTTACTAATTATCTACAATTCAGCAATGAGGCTATAGTACAAATACACGCATACTAGTTTATATGGAAAGACTCTATTTATATATGTGTATATAATGCTATTTATATATAATCATATGCAATATATAATTATAAATAATCCATACATATTATATATAATTATATATTATATACATATAATATACATTTTGAATCTTACAATGTTCATTGGCAGCAGGCTGAAGTTTCTGATTGCTTCTATTGCTCCAGGTCATAAGGTTGCCAGATATTTGGAAGAATGTATTAAAGATGATTTTGACAGCTAGAAACGTGTACATAGGATAGTTGACCTACATTGGGATCAACTATTTTGAAGAGTAAGCCCTGGGGGGAGAGGACATGTATTTAGAATACTTCTGTGCTAGATTAGCCCTCACTAGAGTGTTACAGAGATTGGTGTTAATAGCAACTGCCACCCCCCAAAGTCTCTGAAATTCTAAGTATCTGTGGTTTCTTAACTTTAAGCATTCAGCTTATTTAATCACAACTTTTATAAATGGAGATAAAAGTGGAAATCACACCATTCTGCTATGGGTTTTACTTACCTGTGCTCACTTATTAAAGGCAGTGTTCTCCCTCATCCATATCACTGTCAACATCAATAACTCATGAGACTTTACATTCAAAACTGTATGAAGACCCAAAATAAACTTGAAATAAACAGATTTGCATAACGTAATGGAGGACAAAAAATTATATGTCATCTCAAAACTCACAATCTGGTGGAGAGATAAAGAAGGACCTAGGCAATTTCCATGCAATATGGCAAGTGGAAGGAAGATGTAAAGCGCATGTCCTATGTGTTGATGTGATTGAGCGTGTAATCTAAATCTGGACAGAGAAAAGGAAGGTTTACCAAAGAAAGGACAAGTAATTGTTTTGGTGTGTCAAGTAAAGTGAAAGAAGAGAAAAGATGAGAATTCTAAACAGAGGGAACAATAGACACCTAGACTTTGTAGAACAAGGCCAACAGTGGATTTTTTGCAGCGTACTGTGAGTAGTTTGAGAAGGTGTAGATGACTAAGTGATGGATGATGCCAGACATGGTAAGCAGAGAGAGAATCATGACACATGTCAGGCTTAGGCAGAGAGCCACGAGGAAAAGTAAAACGCATTTTAAATTATGTAGTGTTATAATCAGTGTGAGATTCAGAAAAGGCATTCTTACTGTAGAGTACAGAAATAATTAAATAGAATTAGAAAGCTTAGAGTTGGAGAATACTATAATATGTCAGATAAGGTATGGTAATGTATTAACTGGGATAATGATAGATGGACAAGAGTAAGTGGATTCTAAACTATTAAGACCCTTGAAAATAGGATTTGGTGATTCCTTGGCTGTGGTTGATATGGGAACAGGGGAGATAAAGAGGGCCATGGGATCATAGTTTAGGAAACAGGATGGATTATAATTGGTGCCTCACACTAAAATATGCAACACTAAGAGGAGATGATCTGAAGAGAAAGCAGGGATAATTAGTTAAAATCGTAATTGTTCAGTTTCAGATGTCACTGACTCCTTCAAGGGGACATATATTAGGAGGCTGTTGGATATAATGTATGCATTGATGTAATAATCTGCTGATATTCAAACTGGATTTTTTTCTAGTGCTAATCCCTAAAATAAGAACAAGATTGAAACCTTTTTTTTTTTAAGATTTATTTATTTATTTGAGAGAGAGTACACACACACACACACACGTACACACTACTCACCTGTGAGTGGGGGGAGGGACAGAGGGAGAAAGTCTTCAAGCAGACTCCCCATTGAGCATGGACTTGGAGGCAGGGCTTGATCTCATGACCCATGAGATCATGACCTGAGATCATGACCTTAGCCAAAATCAAGAGTGGGAGACTCAACCGACTGAGCTACCCAGGCACCCCAAAACCTTAACTTTTCCTTCTAATAAGGCCGCTGTAAAGTTTAAAGTTAAAGTAAGAAGCGATTGGGAGTGCCAGGGTGGCTCAATGGGTTAAGCCACCAACTCTTGGATTCGGCTCAGGTCATAATCTCAGGGTCCTGGGATAGAGCCCCACGTCTGGCTCTGTGCTCAGTGGGGAGTCTGCTTGAAGATTCTCTCTCCCTCTCCCTCAGCCCCTCCCCCAGCACTGTCTCCCTCTCTCTCTCTCTAAAAATAAGTGAATCTTTAAAAAAAATTTAAAAGAGCTTATGTTGGGGTGCCTGGGTGCTCAGTTGGTTAAACATCTGCCTTCAGCTGGGGGGTCCTGGGATCAAGCCCCACATCGAGCCCTGCATCGAGCCCAGCATCAGGCTCCCTGCTCAGTGGGGAGCCTGCTTCTTCCTCTCCTTTACCCCTCTCTTGCTTGTACTCTCTCTCTTGCTCTCTCTCTCTCTTTCTGTCAAATAAATAAATAAAATCTTAAAAAAAAATTAAAACATGAAAGAGCTAATGTTTATGAAAGCATTTTGTAATTTCCAGCTACTATATAAAGAAGTGTTACTAGTGTTGGCTTTGCTCTTGTTTTTGTGGGCTTATAAATCATTAGATCAGTCTATGTAATAGTTGGCTCCATTCTGTCACTATTAAGTCACATTAACTGATTGTAACTGAATTAAAAAAAAATATTTCCCACTCTGTCTACCATTTTTCCATTTTCTATATCTCAGATACCCCTGATTAGGATTTGAGTTTTTATTTTATTTTAATTTATTTTTTTACCATTCAGTTTTATCTTTGGCTTGATGTAGTATTTTGGTTGAAAACCAGCACTTTGTTTTTGCATTGTAATATGTGAGAGCTTTTGAGGTTTCAGAAAGATGGGTCAACTAAATATTTTCAGAAAACTGAATTGACATTGTAAAGATTGTGGAGAGTTTTGGTTATTTTTAAAGTATTTTTTAAATATATGTATTTTTTCAGTATTGGTTCCCTGTGCTATAGGATGAATTTACTGTGGAGGTTTAAGCAATGAAGCTAGTAAGATGCATAACCAGCCTTATAAAATAAATTGTTACTACCTTGTAAGTAAAATGATTGTTACCTGTTTTTGACACATAAAGTGATGCAGGGTATTTAACTTTAAACTATTCTTCATGGATAAACACTAATTTTCACATTTAATAGTTTGTGATATAGTTGTTGAAACACCATGGGGTTACTAAGAATGCATAGGACAAACATAGAGATACTGGCATTTCTTAGACACATGCCTCTAAATGCAAACTTGTTTCCTCAAACACACACTTCCTTTGTAATTATTCTTTCCTTGCTCATTTCTACAGGTATTGTAGGGTACAATGTATCATGTTAAAGGTCTATTCAATACCTTGATGCATGAGATTCATTTTACTGGTTAGAGAGGCATGGCTGTTATAGCTGTTTTAATCAAATACATAATTTAGGCAAGTATGTAAGAACGTTTTTTTCTATACATTAATGTCCTATGATGCCACCTCTGTGAATTTTAGCTAATAAAACAAACAAACAAATAAAGAGCAAAAAGTCGGGCTGCTTGATTAGAAGGATAAAATAAACTGGGAAGTACAAGCCAAGTTCATATTTTTTTGTATCACTAAAATGAATATTGGAGCTTGTAGCATATAAAAGGTATAGAGATTGTAGAGTGTATAGGAAGAACTGAAAAGGGAACTGAGGATTTTTATTTTAGTCCAAATTTTACCCTAATCTATATAAGTGAGCTTCTATGTGCCACCAATCTGAATTTCATCAATTAAAAATGAAGGATTTAGATAGCCAGACCTCAAAAACTTTTAAATTGTGGTATATATATGTATATATTTCAATCATATATGTGTCTCTCTCTCTCTCTTTTTCTCTCTCTCTCCCTCTCTCTCTCTATAAAAACATCTATGTATATATACACAAATGTATTTTGCACATATATACATGAATATATATTTTACATGCCTTTATATAAAGCATATAGAATTATAAAATATGTATCATCTCTAAGGCTAGTGACAGAACTTTCTAAAATGTGCTTGAATAGATTGGATATTGTATGCAAATAAGTATGATAAAAATTGATACTATGATTATTGTTCTGGAAAAGTACAGATGCTCTTTCTCTCCTACCTCAAACCTTGGCATTCACCTACCAGAAGGACCTCAAAACAACACTCCAAATAGGTATTATTACTATATAAGCGTTATGTAGTAACATGATATAGTTGAATATTGTACAGTGTTACACTTAATTATGCAATCATTAAAATTTAATGTCATTTAAAAAAAAAAATCAGAGGGGCGCCTGGGTGGCTCAGTTGGTTAAGCAACTGCCTTCGGCTCAGGTCATGATCCTGGGGTCCCGGGATGGAGTACCGCATCGGGCTCCCTGCTCGGCAGTGAGTCTGCTTCTCCCTCTGACCCTCCTTCCTCTCATGTTCTCTGTCTCTCATTCTCTCTCTCTCAAATAAATAAATAAAATCTTAAAAAAAAAACGCATTTAAAAAAATCAGAGGCTAATGCACCTAGACATGCCTCTAATGACCGACTCAGTGAAAACAAGAACGATTTCAAGTACCTAAGTCTCAATCGTATCTTAACGCATTTCCTAGTCTCTTTACTTACTTTATACTAGCAGTGAAAATCTAGTGATACTGATTATGGCAAACTCATGGACTGTACTAATTCCTTAACAGAAAAGATGAATTACCATGCTGCCACTTGGTCTTCACATGGCTGTGTGAACATTACTTCTATTAAGATAGTGCCATTTATGGTTGAGATTTCTGTAAAATCTTTCATTGGTGGTTTCTGGATTCTAATCACAGATACTATCGTTTGTACCCTGGTCAAATGCATGTTGTAACTCTTTTAGGGATTGTGGTTGCTTAGATTTTCTTTTTTTAGAAAAATCTGTGTCGAGAACATATTAGAATGTCCACAAACTATCAATGAATCCCTTGATTATTTGTTCAGCCCATTGTTATACATTGAACTGCTCAAAAAAAAAAAAAAAGGTAAAGTGTCTCTCCAGAGATTGTTTTGAATATTAATTCTCTGGTATCGAATCCTTAGGTACAAAAGCTTACTTCAGTTCAGAACAGTTGTGTGACCCCGGTGATGTTATTTAAACTCTCCAAGGCTTCATGTGCTCATATGTTAAGGGAATGCACTATGTGTCAGTTTCCTAGCACTGCCTTAACAAATTACCATCAACTGGGTGGCTTAGAAACACCACCTCTAGTTCTAGAGACCGTAAGTCTGGCGTCAACAAATTTGGTTCCTTCTAGAGGCTTTGAGTGAGAAGCTGTCCCCTATGCCTCTCCCCATGCCCTTGGCAGTGGATCCATTGCTCTGGATAATCGTTCCTCCTTTATTTGAAGGTTAGCACAGGTTTTCAGCTGAGTAACTGCCTCAGCCCTTTACGTCCTGCAGTCTTCCTTTATTGTATCCCATCTCTTTCCCTTTCAGTCTTGAGTTGGTGGTGTTTTGGCAAGTATAACATTCTCAAAAACTTTGCATCTTCTGTGTAGGTGGATGAGATCCACAGCATTAGAAAGAAGATTGTGCAAAAATCCTTCCTAAATAATGTTGCTCTACTACTGGCTTTAGTAAAATGGTTAGTTAGAAACATTAATCACACACCTAATCTTTGCAACGACAGTTGATCCAGCCACACCCTTTACCTTTCTCCAGAGCGGCGTTTGCAACAATATCCTTTGCAATCTGAATAGGCTAAGAATCTCCTCAATCAAGTTCTGGTTCCTTCCTGCTTAACAGTTTCTTCCTTAATTTGTCTCCTTCCTCTCCTATTTTGCTATAAGCAGTAAGGAGAAACCAGGCTACATCTTCATCACCTTCCTTAGAAATCTCTCTGATAAATGTCCAGGTTCATCACTTACTGCCAACAGCGAATCCCCTATGAGTAGGAAACAATCCAGCTAAGTTTTCTGACACTTTATAACAAGGATCACCTTGCCTTCGATTTACAATAACATGTTCTATATTATATTTTGTGACTCTCCAGAAGCACCTTTATTGGTCATATTTCTACCAACACCTATTCATAACAATCTGTGTTCTCTAAAATGAAAGAAACTTTCTCTGTGGTTCTCTTCATTTCCTTTCCTCACCAGAATAGTCATTAACATCCATGTTTCTACCTATCATCTCTTCGAGACAACCTTGGCTTTTTCTATTATGTGCCCCCAATTCCACCAGCCTCTATCCTATCACCTAAAACCAAAGCCACTTCTTCATTTTTAGGTATTTTAAGTATTTGTTACAACAGTCTACTTCCTGGTAGCAGGATCTGAATTAGTTCCTTTAAGGCCACCAAAATGAATGGTCACAAATTAGATATCTTAAAACAACAAATTTATTCTCTCAAAGTTCTGGAGGTCAGAAATCAAAAATCAAGTGTTGGCAGGATTGGTTCCTTCTGAAGAATCTCTCCCATGCTACTCTGTAGCTTCTAATAGTGGAGACAACCTGATATTCCTTGGCTTGGAAACCCTAGACCCATTGCTCTAATCTCAGCCTCCATCTTCACATGTCTTGTCCTGTATCTTTGTGCCTCCACATGGCCTTCCCTTTTGTGTGTCTTTGTGTGTCTTCTAATTATCTCTTTTATAAGCACACTCTCATTGGATTTAGGGCTTACCCTAATTCAGGATGGTCTCACTTTGAGATCCTTACTTTGCTTTGATCTACAATGATTCTTTCCAAACAAGATCATTCTCATATTTTCTGGGGGATAAGATTTGGACATATCTTTCAGGGGTTCAACCCACTAGACACTATCATTATTAACTGGTTGTATAATAGTTTGGAAGTTGAATGAGGTAGTATAGCATTTAGCATAGAATATAACTCAATAAATGTTATCTATAGTTAATGTTTACCACCAGTTTAGTTTCATGCCACCATATTCCTACCACAGCTGTCAAAAGCATATAATAATAAAAATAAGAAACTACTGTAAAATATAATTCACCTGTGTCATAAAGTAACTAAATCATACGTTAAACATAAATGCTGAATGAACTCAAAGAAGAAAGACATCAGTGATAGGTGACTTTTTTAGTAAGTGAATATTCTTATAGAAATAAAGAGTAGGTTCTGTGGGTCTTAGTGAAGGAAGAAAATGTTGTGATTGAGATGGGGGGCTTTAAGTTTTAGATCTTAGATGGCAGTTATAGATGTAATTAGAAATTTCAAATTATGGCTGTGTTATGGAAGGGATTTCATGCACAGAAGAAAATTTCCAGTGGTGTCCAAAAAATGAGAAAAGGTTAAAACATTTGTCTGACAATTTTTCCACTTAATAATTTAGTTTGCCAAATCTCGTTATGATTAGGCTTGACTAGAAATAGCAAGGATCACAGGTAACGATAGCCTGACGGAATAGAGCTTTATTTCTTTCATGGAGGAATTCAGATGTATAAAAATTGAGTGCAGTGTGGTGCTCTGGTCCACAAAACACAAAATCCATTACTTTTATCTCATTCCACCTTACATAGCCTCCATTCGCAAGGTGAACTCACTTCCAAGTTGGCCCAGCCACCACAGTCATCTCATTTGCATTCTAGTCATTGGGAAGGATTAGGTCAAAGAAGAAAGGACAAAAGTGATATGCTGACTATCATTTGAAAAATGTTATTGGAAGCTGCACAAAACTCCACTTACTTCCTGGTGGGCAGAACTTTTTTGCATAACTACACCTGCAATGAAACTAAAAAAAAAAAAAAAGTGCTATCTGGACAGCAAGATAATCTGACAGTCTAATGATATCAAAGAAGTGAAGAAAATACATGAAGTTTGAGCCAAGAGCTGTTTAGAAACTTAGATACCTGAACACATTTTATTTATTTATTTAACTTACTTACTGATTTATTTATTGCATACGTCCAACGTTCAACTTCTCTCCTAAGGGGAAAAAAAATCCTAAATTCTCAAATGATTACATCATTTGATTCAATCTCCAAGATCTCTATGTGATAGACAGCCCCTCTATCAGGTCAGATATACAGCTTTTTGTTGTACTGTGACCTTGGTAAATAATGACCTCCAGTAATTTTTAAGAACATACAATTAAATAAATAAATAAACAATAAATTAAAAAAAAAAAAAGTAGCAGCAAACTAAATTTAACTTACTAGGCAAGGAGACACACCAGTACAAAGAATTAAGAGTACTTAACGAAGGGGACGAATTAGAGGTGTCTAAATGCTAGAAAGGACAGAAAGTATTTTATGTTATTTCTTCTTAGTTATGCTAAAGAGATTGAAAAAGTGTTGTCTGGCTAGGAAGGAATGAGTCTAGGAGTCTGCATAGAAATGATTAAAACAAGAGGCATTATTCATTGGTCAGGCCAGTGAGGTTCTGGCACAGTGGGGTCAATTAAAGATCATTGTACTTTTAATAGCTTTTTTTGGTTATGTTTGTGATAAAACACAGCAGTCAGCTTTAACATTGCCTATTCAAGTACTGCTCTGGGTAGACACGTTTACTTTATACATGTAAATTAAAATTCAAGTTATATGTCCCTAACACATTTGGTAAACAGTTGCATTGAGATAGTAAGTAACCCATTTCAAAACCCGCATTCAGAAAAAGGAAGGGGAAACACAAAGCAGTCATTAGTCTGGGAAAGAATCGAAGGCTCCTTGCACAAGCAGTGTAGTTAATTCCTGTTAGACCATCTGTTAATGGCTGGATTTGCTTTCTGGCAGGAGTTACCTTTTTCATTGTCCTCTCTGGCCTCTGGATCTCTCTTTCTGCAAGGTTTATTTTTATCCATTATACTCTCTGTCCACATGTGAAGTTGGCAATGAAACAGATGTCCTTTTTAGAGGCTGAGTGACTTTAAAATGACAATTATATTGATGTAGGTTTGTTGGCCTAGGGATTGTTTTGAAGGGTTGCAAGCTACACTTGTAATAGTTTCGTGTTTATTTTTTATTTTTATTTTTTTGCAATACAAATTCTCAAAAAAAAAAAAAAAAAACAAAAAACCTTAGAACACTTCTTACACATTTGTTCTGTGTCACATCCATTTGCCTATTTTTATAAACCTGTTCAGTCTGAAACTTAAGAATTTGAAATGTTACCCTACTTGTGGAAATAGATAGGCAGGTTAGCAGACTGATTGATAGGTACAGACACACAAATGTGCCAGCAGACACCCCACATACTGATCCAAGACAAAAGAAAAAAAGAAACAACTTTTTATTTATTCCCAGAATGCCTCGTGCTCTTGCTCTTCCCCCACACCTCAATCCCTGTGGGGCCACAAAATAAAAGCCAAATGTACCGTGAGTGTACAGAGTGGTCTATAACACAGGATAGACACTCCAAAATTATGAATTCCAAAGCATACGTAGGTGCTGACATAATCCTCACCCCTTCCAGAGTTAAGAGAAAGAGTCTATCTTTTATTCTGAAACGTAAACATTCTTTTAGGGAAGGACGAGAAATTTTATAACCAAGAATGTAAACCTTGGCTCCTGGAGAGATAAGAAAGGCTTTATTATACTTTGAATAGGAGCAGATGTCTCTGGTGAAAGGAGAAAAAAGACTCCATATATCTACCACCTTAAAAATACAAAGAGCAGATGGTACTGAGGGAAAAGAAAAGGAGACGTTTTCTATCATTATGCAAATTTCTGTTGCTGAGGCTGTCTAGACCCAGCAGAAACACCAGAAAACGCAGAGCCCACTGCCTTAGAGAACCACTCATCATCTTGCTAGAGGAAACTTGTATCTGGAGACATATATGGTTTGGGCCCCAATCACAGTGCCATCTTTTAGAATTTTGTGACTGATAACTAGAGATAATTTTCAAGGGCTCGGTGGTGGTGTGAAGCAGCTATCCAGATCAGATGTTTTACTCAGGCTGATTTGTATTGTTTGGCGGAGAACTCCTAACAGCAGGTACTGGAAAGAGCCTTGAGGCACAGCCTCATCTCCTGCGGAGGCTCCACCTTGAGAGCCTGTGCTTAGAACAGTTTCCCTGTGAGGTCCAGCAGCTGTTGACTTTCCAAACCAGCACTGTGCCATATTACTGGACTGTTGTTCAGGGGTGTATGTTGCCTTTAGAGAAAGCCTTCCTTAACAAAGCTGTATTCCTCTTCATCTCTCTCAACAAGTGCTTATCTGTATGCTAAATTTTTCTCTCTCTTATCAGACTTTCCTAATTGTGGCAAGAGGAGTTAATATACAATATAATTTTGATTATCTCTGTATTCGTTTTCTAGGACTGCCATAAAATTGCTCCCACAGTCTGCCTGGCTTAAACAGCAGAAATTTATTTTCTCACAATTGTAGATGCCAGAAGTCCAAGATCAAGGGGTCAGCGAGGTTGGTTTCTTCTGAGGCATTTCTCCTTGGCTTGTAGGATGGCTGTTTTCTTTCTGTGTCTTCCCATGGTCATCTCTACCTTCTTAATTTACTTTTTTAAGAACCCCAATCATATTGCTTTAGGGACTATACTAATATACTCATTTTAAATTAATTCCCTCTTTAAGGACTTCATCTCCAAATGCAGTCACATTCTCAGGTACTGAAGGTTAGTACTTCATCATAAGAATTTTGGAGAAATCTATTTCAGCCCATAGCAATTTCTGATAATGTCTTCTCATACAACTTCACCAGTACCTGCTCTGTCTTATGAGATAAAAGAGAGACTTTTAACCATATTTTGCTACTGCATTTTAAGTCCATAATGTGAGTCCTTGCCATCTGCTGTTGGACAACTTCCATTAAACCAATGACACATGTTCTGTCACCAACCCAGTTGGAAATTATTAAAAAATCGATATTACTCAAGATTAGTCTCATATGCGAATGGCCAAGACTCCCATTTGAAAGTGGTATAAATAATGCAGTTCTCTAAAGGTTCTTAAGTAGGCAGCACAATCTCCTAAACTGGCTCAGCTCCATATGTCCCAAGGGACACAGGTCCTTTTTAATCTTGTTGTTTCTTCTCTACCAGTGGCTCTACTTCTGAGTTTGACATCATGTCTGCCCCCCAACCACTGGAAAAGGATGAAGGGTGAAAGGGACTTTGCCATTATACTTTCAGAGATGTGTGGAATCTGCTACATAATAATTCTACTTGTATTCTGTTGGCTATGTCTTGATAGCAGAGCCCCACCTATCTGTAGGGAGGCGAGAGAATGTTGTTTTTCTTCTGGGTGACCACATGCCCAACTGAAGAAGGGGAGGATGACTACTGAGTGTTGAGAAGCAACCAGCAGACTGTGATACACTGAAATTTATATGCGTGTGGGAGAAGAGAGAATAACAATGATTATTCATTTTAATGCCACACTGACCCAGACAGAATTCAAGGAAATTAAAAGTGAGACTATAAGTCATCTAAGAAGAAAAAAGCTAGTGGAGATATTGTGCGTTGTGTGGCAGACAGTGAGAGTGACTAGAGGAATCTTTGTTTCCAACCAGATTTCCTTAGGCCTCATTGCCTTCTAGTGCTGATCTCCGCAGCTCATCTCTGCACCCTCATTGTCCCTTTGTACACCAGAAACACCAAATAGAAAAATGACCCTTTTTCCCTAATAATATTAATATGGTTCTTTCGTTCCAGTGATATTTTGGCACAGATCCTTTGTGGAGTATTTCAAATTTTTTTTTTTTTTTTTTTAATATTTTTGGTAAAGAACAATAGCAGCAGTACACATTTCAGTTTAGAGAAACTCTGCAAAATGTAAAAACCAATCACTGTCAATACAAACCAATTTTAACTTCTGTGAAGATGAATCCAGTAGAACGTGGAGGACAGAAATGAAGTGAGACTGGGGTGCCGGGCTGGCTCAGTTGGTTAAGTGTCCGACTCTTGATTTCCACTCAGGTCAGGGTTGTGAGATCGAGCCCTTCGTCAGGCTCCACACTAGGCATGGAGCCTGCTTAAGATTCTCTCTCTCCCTCTCTATCCCTCCTCCCCCCACCCCTGCTGGGAAGGGAGTTAGGAGCTCTCTGGAGCACAAACCGCATAACCTCATGGTCTTTTCCTTCTTAATCTCCTTCACTGACTCATTCTCCTCCTTCTCCTAGGATGTGAAATGCTGCGAGTACTTCAGGCAGGCTTAACACTTTCTTCTCATTAACACCATTTGAAATAGGATACCTCAGACCGTCCATATCTTTAAATATGATCTTTGTGTCAATGCCCCATACATTTATTTTCCTAGGATTGGCATCTCCGCTGATCTTTAGACCCATGTATCAAACTGCCCACTTGCCATTCCCACTTTAATATGTTAGGGGCATCTTATATTTAATATTTCCAAAATAAAAATATTGATTCCCAGCTCCCGATAGCAAAAATATTCTATCTCGGTAATGTTAGTGCAGGCCCTCAGAGAAAGAGAACCCAATAGGAGATTAAATGTGCAAAGATTTTATTAGAGAGGATTAGTTTCCTGTTGCTGCCTTAATAAATTATCACAAACTTGGTAGTTTAAAACAAAATCAATTTATTCTCTAAATATTTTGGAGGGCATAAGTCCAAAATCAATGTGTTCACAGGGTCCCACTGCCTGCAGACACTGTGGACAAATTCCGTTCATTTTCTCTTCCAGCTTCTAATGGCCATTTACTTCCTTGGCTTCCTTGGAGTATGGCCACACATCATTCCAATCTCTGCCTCAGTGGCCATACTAACTTCTCCTCTTCTCTCTGTCTTTTGCTCCTCTATCTGGCTCAGATTCCTCTCTGCCTTTCCCTTATAATGACACTTGTCTTTAGATTTAGGTCCTATCCAGATAATCCATGATTATATCTTTATTGCAAAATCCTTATTATAATTACATCTGCAAAGACTCTTTTCCAAAATAAGTTAACATTTACAGTTTCCAGGGTTTAATATGTGGAGATGGGAGCCACTGTATAACCTGCTACAGTCTACTCTCTGGCCCCCAATATTCATGTGTAGCCCATACACAAAATACATCCAACACATCCGCAAAATCCCAGAAGTCTCAACCCATTACAATATAAGCTCCAAGTCCATAATGTCATCTACATATCCCGAGGTTAAAAATCAAAATCTTAGCATTTAACTCCTAAATCAGATATGAATAAGACTCTGAGTATGAGACATCCTGAGGTGGAACTCTTCTCCATTTGTGGACCTGTCAAACTGGAAAACAAATTACCTGCTTCCAAAACAGTGGTAGGACTAACATAGGATAGATAATCCCATTCCGAAGGGTAGAAATTCTAAGTAATATAAAGGTCACCAGTCCCAAGCAAGTTTTAAATCTAGCAAGACAAATTCTATTAGGTTTTGGAGTCTGAGCATAATCATTTGTGACTGGTAACTCCACTGTCTGGACATGTGTCTCCACCTTTTGGGCCTGATGATCCATCTGTCTCTGCCTCAGTCGTTCTTCCATTTCCTCAAAAGAAGACACATGTTTGCAGCTGAATAGCTATATATTCTTGTTGCCCGCCTGTAGAATTTTGGAAGCCCAACAACTTTGTATCATATCCCCTGCTCTTGTTCCTTCCGGTCCATGGTGGTTGGATTCCTGCTGATATAACATTCTCAACTTTGTGGATCTCCTGTGTATGTCACAGTAATCAGACCAGTAGACAAGAGGATCCCCCTCAGATCATTCCTGGATAATCTCATCTCTATTCCTGGCTTTTGCTAAAGTCTTTGAATTGATTCATAATTTATAAAATTTCAACATAAGGTTGTCCAGCCACACACTTGGATCTCTCTCCAGAGTACACTTTCCTGATAGTGAATTTCCTCATTTTAGCATCCTTTGCAATTTGGATGGGCTGAAAACCTCTAAAATCATCAATGGCTCATTGCTTTTTGAACAGTTCATTCCGCAATTTATCTTTTTCTCTCACATTTTACTCTGAACAGCAAAATAAGTAAGTAAATGAGGATGCATCTTCAACACTTTGGAAATCTCCCCAGCTAAATATTCAAGTTTATCGCTTAAAAGTTGTTCTTTCCATCCGACAGGAGGACACAATTCAGTCAAGTTTCTACACACTATATAACAAGGCTTGTGTTTCCTCCAGTTTCCAATTATGTGTTTCTCATTTCCTTCTGAGCCCCTTCCTGCAGTGTATTTAACATTCAATGCCCCTTATTCTGTTTATGAAAATATATTTATTCTCTAAAGCATTACACACTCTCTCTACTGTGCCCTGTAATTCTATCTGAATCTTCACCAGAATTGACTTTAACATCCATACATCTACCAACAATCTTTTCAAAGCAATCCAGGCATGCTTCTCCAAACTCTTTTAGACTTTACCCATAATCCAAGTCTAAAACTACATCCACAGTTTTCAATATTTGTTACAGCAGTTACAAACCACTTCCCAGTGCCAAAATCTGCATTAGTTTCCAATGGCTACCATAACAAGGTACCATGACAAATTGGTGGCTTAAAACAAGAGAAGTTAATTTTCTTACAGTTTTGGAGGCCAGAAGCCTTAAAACAATGTGTCAGCAGGGCTTCATTCTCTCTAGAAGCTTAGTAGTGTTACCAGTGGGTGGGAGAGACTGCTTCCAATAATTTGGGAACTCCTCCCACAGGTTAGGAGGGGGGGTTTTTGACCCTACAAGATTAGTACTGAAATCATCATGGCACCCCTTCTCCATGGAGGTTGGTGGGGGGGCTGTACCCACAATGCAAATGCATTATGATGAGTCTAGGGTTACCTTGGGGCAGAGGTGGAACAAGAGACCTCTTGGCTCTTAATCTCTCAGGCCCAAGGTCTTGGAGGGCCACAAGGTCAAGATGTTGTGCCCTCAGGCTTCCAGTGTGTCCTTTCCCAGCTCCTGTCTTCATCATTCCCCTTCAAGAACTTGGGACTCTGCCTCTGGGCGTTCCTTCCACTGTTCCTGCCGAGGTTCTCCCTAACTGTAGCTACTCTATTTTGCCTCTTCCAGTTTCTGTTGGCCGCCAGCATTTCTGGCTTCTCTGGCTCACAGTCACTCTAATTTCTGACTTTTGGTAAATCACTTTTTCCTCTTTTCTGTGTCTTCCCCTCTGCTGACTATCTCATATTGCCCTCTACCTTTCTGGTATAATGGCCCTTGTCATTGGATTTAGGCCTCAGATAATCTAAGATAATCTCCCTGTTTCAAGATTCTTAACTTTTCAAAATCTGCAGAAGCCTTTTTGTTCCTCAAAAGGTCATGTTCACAGGTTCCAGGGAGCAGGACGTGCAGGTACCATGTTCTAAGCCATCATTCAACACACTATCTATAGGAGATACCTGTGCAAGAGAAAAAGGCCTACCTGCAGGTGATTGCAAATGTAATCTGACCACAGCCAGAATCTCTCTCTAGTTGTTGCGGGAATTCTCTGCCTTTAGTGCCCGCAGTCCTTGGTCATACTGCTTCAAAGAATGAAGGGGGAGACAGGATGGAGAGTGGTGGGCAGCAAAGCAAAGTTTATTGAGCAGTAATATAAAGCTCCCAGAGATGGAGGGGGCCTGAGAGGGTTGCCCTTGGAGTTTCTGAGTTTAGAGGTTTTTAATGAGCTCTTTTGTGTAACTATCTTAAGCAATCACGGTGTGCTGAGTCGTGCCGATCAGGGCTTTGGTCACGTATCTATCTAGCTATTAGGTTAATGTCTATGTGCTGAGGGTTTTTTTAGCTGACATCTGGGGGCTTATGTCTTAACGGCCCCTTGCCCATGATAGTGATGAATGCTTTGTGGTTAATTTTGCAGAAGTCATTTCTGCGAAGGCTGCAAACAGAATGCTATTGAGGTCCTGTCTAAGCTGTAAAACTTAACAGATGTCATTGCTGTCTTAGCTGTCCTGACTCCATATTTTCTTGTTGGGGACCCTGACTCTGTCCAATTAACTCCTAACAAAATGGTGGAGAGTGGTTGAGAAATGTGTGAACAATGTAAGGAAGATTTTCCATACCAGTCTCTCAACCACACTCGGTCTACTGCTATCCCATCTCATACCAGCGTTACTTCTCATCTGGATGACTGCATATAACTCTTCTTCCTACTTCCATATAATCTAAATTATGCACTGCACTTTCTTTTTTTTTTTTTTTTAATGCACTGCACTTTCTATGGTGGTTTTAATGAATTCTAATTCCTTTCTTTGTTCAACAAAGACTTGACTGAGATGAACCCTAGATCCCCTCTCTGATCTCACGACTAGAACTGCAAAGGGATGAATAAATGTTTATTTATTTAATAGTGCTCATTTTGTGCCAACTATGGCTAATCACTTTGAAAGTATAGTATTAATTTTCAAAAAAGCATTGTCTTCATTTTACAGATGAATAAATTGAGATAGAGTGAGTTTTAGTTTCCTGTCCATTGCAAAGCAGTTGAGAGATAGATTCAAGGATCAAACAGATGGAGATCAAGTGCCAGCTTTATCATTACTGATGGAAGTTTGGAGAATGGAGCGCATGTGTGATATGTGGTTTCCTAATACTCACATTAGAGTAAAATTAACCTACACAACTTTAGACTTCTCAGCTGACCATCTTCTGTTCAGACAGGCTGTTTAGTAGAGAAGAGAACTCGGAGGAGTTAGTCATTTGTGTCCAGGTTCCTCCCCCAAACACTATTCAGTGTCTCCCTTACTTTCCCGGAACAGACTGAAGGAAGATGTAGGATGAAAGACCCAAAATGGTACCTTCACGTGGAAACACGAGGAGTGACGAACGCATGTTTTTGCCTGACAGTCCCCAAACTTGTTCACTACCTCTTTGTGCCTTTAATTATTGCCTTGTGCTGAATTCTCAAGTTCTACGATGAAATTCCTTCAAGTTTTGGTCCACAGTATTATTTTTATTAGAAAAAAAAAAAAAAGAGCTTGCTGCTTAATAAAAAGTGGCCTGTTTTTAAATTTAAACAATATTTATAATATGGACATATCTACTTTAAGTTTCCTGCTATTGTTAGTCTTATTTGATTGGTTTATATTGACTATGATATTTATGGAGTGGATGTTTGAGTTTTTATATGATTTCTTATGTTTAGCTCTGACCTGCATAGGGACATTCCAGAACCTTTTTATTCAATTTTATCAGTAATAAATAAACATTTTATATTGGTTATTTAGGAGGGGCATTGATTCCACTTGTAGTGTATTTTATGTAATATTTGCTATTTAAGCATGTAGTTATAAAATATTTAATCTACGGGCATAAAGATGCATCAATACAAAAGAGAAGTTCTATTATTGACGTGGAGTAAGAGGAGTAAGACTCAGGGAAGTTTCTTGCACATAAAGCTCAAAATAATTTAAATAAAACCGGTGAATTCGAATTTTGATGAGGTTTTAAAAATATATGTACACTCCAATGGCTGGTATTGAATATATATTTGTTGAATAAATGAATTACTAATGAATGATAATAAATTACTTGGAGTTTATTTAAGTGTTTCTATTTCATTTTGCCTTTAGGTTTTGAACAATCAATTCTTACTACTTGGGATGACTTTCCCAGATTCTCTCTATTTATCCTTCAGGTCTCCTTTTGAATGTCACCTCATATGGTAAACAATCCCTGACAATACCAGGCCGCCTTTGACAACACTCTGCATATCGCTCTATCATAGAGAAAGATGCAGCATTCTGTTCCTAACACGACCATAGAGAGATGTCACTCTGTTAATAGAGTTGCAATTCTTTATAATTAACTCTATCATAGAATTTTGCATCATCCCCACCAAACAAGATCTAATCCAACTCTACCTCTTTAGTAACTAAACTTTTTTCCACATTAACATTTGAGTCATGTTTTTTAGGTTAAGATATTAAGGTTGCTATTTTTAAGTTCCCACAGTGTGGGAGCATAACTTATATTGAAGATTGTAGATTAAACAGTAGTATGCTGCAGTGATCTATATACAGCCTCATGTGATGCTTTTCATGCAAGTAAGGTTTGCCCTTGTGTTCTTGGCCACGATTCTGTCTTTCCCACTGTTAATATAACAACTGTCAAACCAGGCTGCTGTCCTAAACCTAAAGGATACCATTTTTTAAGGAAGTTTTAATAAGTGGCTTTTAGGAAAATATATTTGCAAGTATATACAGAAAAAGCCTAAATGATGTATGTCTCTAAGGATGCTAGAATCTGTATCAATACCTATATCTGTCTATGTTTTTATATATGGTCTTTAATATTTATTTTTATCTCAAAACCAAGTTTTACAACTTTATCAAATATTATAAATCATGTTATTATGTAGCTTTTTTAAAAAAAACATAAACATTCTTTTTATAAAGGAATAGAGTTTGAATCAGCATTCTCACCTACATTTTATTTGTATACCAAAGAGTACATTCATATCCTTGCATACTGATATTTCAAGCCAAACTCACTTCCACTTGAATATCATTTGTCCTTTTACTTAAGACAAATTATGAGCACTACTTATTTATCAAACTGAAATTAGAGCCTCAGTATGACCATACATGGATTTCAAACTCCTAAGGATTGTATGTGTGTGTATAATGTACACAAATATGAAACTTGGCAATACATAATATATTTTGTAATATACAATCTATTTCAGCCTGTTCCTATCTATAAGGTCTTTTTCTTACTCGAAAAGTAAAGTGAAGTAAAGAAAAGGTGGTATTGCTAAGGTCATATTAATCTATAACAAATTAGCTTTAATGTGCCAAATAGTAAGTCCACCCCAAAAGCTCATCACTTTTCATTTTATGTATTCAGGTAAATGAGTCTGAGAGACAGAGAGCCACCTCAGAGGATATCACTCTTGAAAGCCCAAATGTAGTATAAAGGAAATGGACATTAGTTGGAGTTTACAGTAATCTCAGAGGATCTTTATAGGTATTAAGTTGACAAAGAACCTTGTTTGCCCTCAGCTGTCAAGGATCTTAAGAAAAGATGTTTAAAATGCTTTGAAAAACTTTAATGGATGGCCATTTGTTTAAACTCCAGCTGTGGTGCTTTGCTTATATTATTTCCTTTTCTTGGAAGTATCACAAAAAATAAATATGAGCCCTCCAGCTATAGATTTCCATAGCTACTCAATGTTTCTGTAATCCCAAATATTGATCAAATTGTAATTGACTTATCAGAAGAGTTATTTTTAAATTAACATCCCTTCCCCAAAACATTTCATATTTAGATGGTGACATTCTATGTAGAGTTAAAGCTACTGTAATTTTAAGATATTTTAAAATTAATTCTATTTTTTAAGTAACATGACTACTGTACATAATATGTCATAAAATTGTGTTTTTTTTGTTGAGATGCTTCAAATTGGTACTTACTAAAAAATACCTCGTATCAAAAAATAATGAATGCAGACATTAAAATATCCTCTTTTCCTTGTCTTGGAATTTGTAATCTTGATTAATGTTCTTATCAAATCTTAACATGAAATATTTTTCTAATCTCTATAATCTCAGGAAACTTTATATGTTGGACATTAATCATTTTTTTTATTCTCAAATGAATTGCCATATTATCTCTAACTATTTAAACACTTCTTAAAATAACATGATTTTATTTTTGATAAAATATCTTATTATAAATTAATAGAATTTAGTTTTCTGATATCTTTACCTGTATTTGTTTTACTGGTGAAAGAGTACTTTTCTATTATATATATATTTTTGATACTCTAGGATATAAAGTAAAACTCACATGGATGGAAATACCTATTTTTGAAGCCAAATTTAAACTTCCTGTGTGTTCTAAAGTCTGACCCCACAGTGATGTCAACTTCCTAAATCCTTGTAGAAGTGATTCCCTATAGATGCATGCAGCTCTTAGTAGATTCCAACTGTTGTTAATCAAAGTTAAACTTACTAGAATTACTTCAGTAAGGAAGATATCATCCTGAACAGTTTATTTCTTCAAATGGAGGAGTTAGGGGAAGAGTATTTATAGGATTGGGTTTAAAGCCTGGACTGGGGATTTTAACACTGATTATGCAACACTGATAATTTGCTGCATGAGGCAGAAGTTATCAGACAATGGCTTTGGTTTTCTGGGCAAGGGGTGAGGTTGGATTTTTGAAATGAATGTTTTGAAACAAGTTTTTATCTTGCAAGCTGCTTAATTGGTTCATGCCATATATTATAGAACCTAGTGGTTCTTTGACCAAAGTAGTTAGGGTTTTTGTTTGGTTTGGTTTGGGGATTATTTAACACAGGAACAAAAAATTATGTTTTTTGTCAATTATCAGCCCCTCCCCCCCAGCTTTTAGCATTTTTCAGCCTAAGCTTAAAGTATGACATTGTAATGAGATATAATCAGTGTAGATCACCACCACTGTATAATGTATGTGTAATGTATAGAGTGGCCATGTGGTAAGTTTTTGAAGGTAATTGTTCCAATATCTGTGTCAGGGTTTTCTATTCTCTGTGCTGGAAGATCATTTTTTGGATCATTTGACTGACTGCACAGGAATATTGAATTCCCTTTAAGTCACTCATTTGAGCTTTGCAACACTGCACATACCAAGAGAAGGATTATAATCAGAATTTGTAGTTCACTTCTAAGGAAAAAGCCAGGAGAGCTCAAGTTAAATTATAAGAACATATCCTTTCCACCAGTCCAAAGAACCCATAAAAGTCCATCTGGGAATATTAGCCAAATTACATAGTTTCATGATTTTTTTCTTTCATAATTGTTTAGTAATATTCAGTGTAATAGATGAGTCTATAGGAATGTAAATACAATTATCGTACCCTAAGGCAGCATAAACTCTACCTCAAATAAGCACTGTTAGTTTTATAATTGCCCTATTGAAACATTGACTATCCACCTGGGTGGCTTAGTCAGTTAAGTGGCTGCCTTCCACTCAGGTCAGGATCCCAGGGTCCTGGGATCCAGTCCCTTGTCGGGCTCCCTGCTTGGCAGAGAGTCTGCTTCTCCCTCTCTCTTTGCCCCTCCTCCTTGCTCATGCTGTCTCTCTCTCACACACACTCTCAAATAAATAAATAAAAATCTTAAAAAAAGAAAAGAAAAGAAACACTACGTATCCACCTTCATGAATCTCTTTGATAGTCTTACAGCCTTAGTGACAAGACCTAACTCTACTATTCTCCGAACTATAACATGAAGTAGTCTACTTACCTCCATGACCCATAAAACATGAAAAAAGAACTTTGGGGACAGAAATTGGTATTGTAAAATTTCCCTTCAGTAGTTCAAGTTTGTGAATTCAAATGGAAGTTGTTTTGCTCTTTTTCAAAAGTTAAATTATCTAAAGAGCACCCTCTCTTCCTTCTCCCCCTCCACTTCCCCTCCCATTCTCTCTCTCACTCCCAATTATGAGAAGGAAGGGCCAAAATAAATTCCAAGTTCTATCTGAGACATCCTGAGACAAGCATCGCTCTGTTGAGAGAACACACCCCTTATTCAATTTGGAGGTGCTGCCAATAGGCTCTTCTGCCACAAAGACAATGCCAGTCATTAGAACTATCAGTAGTCTGTTTTCAGTCAAAGCCACTCCAGCAAAACCAAAGCTAGTTTAGATTTAAAAGACAGCTGGTATGAATTTTAGTAAAGCAAAATCAAGGAGATTCAGAAGTAACAAAGCACCACAACAAAAGAGAACACATACTTTTAGTCAAAATAATTTAGGAATATGTCAAAGTTCAGAGTTAATGAATATTTTGGCGTTAAAGGGAACTTCTGTTACCTAGGCACAGGATAATTTGGCCGGTTTACAGAAAGGAAGCCCAAATTCTAATCTGAATTTCTCTAAACAATCCAACTCATAATTTGTACTCAAGCCCTAATGATCATATTAAATTATGAGTGATTCTTTACATATTGAGTCAACTTTGTCAACACAATTTAAGATAATTCGTTGTTTCTCCTAAATTGATAATTGTGTGTATTATAAGCTAAAGTAAAAAGAATTTGCATTTCCAAATTTTTCACAATTACAGCATGCTCTCAAATTTGTCTTTTATTATGTTTTTGGCTACTAATAATTTTTTAAATTAACCTCAAAATTCAAATATGCCTATGTATGTAAACATACAAAAGCATGTAGGTATGCAAATAGATGGTATAATTCAAACTTTTAATTTTATATTTAAAACATAGCCAATATCGGGGCGCCTGGGTGGCTCAGTTGGTTAAGCGACTGCCTTCGGCTCAGGTCATGATCCTGGAGTCCCGGGATCGAGTCCCACATCGGGCTCCCTGCTCGGCAGGGAGTCTGCTTCTCCCTCTGACCCTCCTCCCTCTCATGCTCTCTGTATCTCATTCTCTCTGTCTCAAATAAATAAATAAAATCTTTAAAAAAAAAAAAAAAAAAAAAGGAAAACATAGCCAATATCATCACAGTATTAAAGGATACAATGTATATGCTATATTATTGATTTTTTATCTTAATGAACAATAGCAGACAAAATATTTTATATACTTATTACAATTTCTCTGTGAAGATTTATTTATTTATTTTATTTAAAGAAAGTAATAAACTTTTTTTTTTCCTGGGTACAAAAGAAACCCAGAGAGCAGGAAAGCAAGAGTTGTTCTAATAACTCTTTTAAATGAACACATATTACATATCACTGTAATTTTTTAAGGTATATTAAAAAAATTGCACTGGACAGAATTTAAACAGGAAAGGAAGACTTTATTGAAGACTTGTAATAGAGGTCCAGACTATTGCAATAGAGAAGAGAGATTGGACTCATCTCTGTTAAAACAAGGCAGGAGAGTTTTTAAGAATCGGGTTGAGCTAGTAAAGTGCTGGCAGACCTTAGTTTGGAAGTTGATCAGTGTGGTTAGGTCAGCTATTTACTGATTGGTGCTTATGGGTCTTAAGCTCCTTTCCTCTCAGAGAAATTGGCAGATAGGAACTCTCTCTCTCTTGATTAGATTTCAAAAGGATAATTCCCAGTCCCTTGAAGGAGATATTCCTCAATTGTTAAATCTGCAAGAGGCTGGGAAAAGATTTACCCAACTAGGAGGTAGAGAAATAATATTCAACCAAAAGTTCTGTAAAGTAAGTGATCCTAGAAAAGGGAGGTCAGAGAACTAGAATCAGAAATAAACCTACCTAAAGTTCAGTCAACCTGAGGGGAACATCAAAGCTATCTTGGAAAAATGTTGCAAAATAAGGAAAATTATGTAATATATGTGTGTGTGTGTGTATGACATATATTATGTATGGCAAAATATAATAATATAATACATTTATATTAATATATAATGTATAACTATATAGGTATTTAGTATATACATATATGCATTCATATATATATTTATATATGTGAATATATATATATATTTAAAGAGATCTGCATCTTCATGGTCTATTAATCTTTAGCTAACCTGTATATAAAAATAAGAAAGAAGAGCAATTTAAGATTATATACTGTAGCTTATATATAGATAGTATATATAGAGAGTATATATATAGTACTTGGAAATTATCCAGATATCCAAAGAATGACAATTGAATATTAGTTTAAGGTCTTAAGCTTGACACAAAACCCTTGAAATAACAATTTAATCCAACATATTAAGTCTTTAAGATTGGTATCATTATAAGAATTTATGAGATTTCACCTTTTTTTAAAAGACATCACTTAAAAAAAAAAACGTTATTACAATTGTATTTAGCTTAACACAGTTTTTTGATTTGAAATAAATTTCATTTATTGCTAAATTTATCCAATTTGAAACAATGATAGCCTGTAGAACCCATAGCACTCATGTAGATAATTTGAAATATTCACATCATTAGAAATAAAATCTTAGTCTTATTACCTAATGTATGTTGTACTAACATTATTTTAGCATTGTTCTACCATAACAAAGAAGAAATAGAGCTATTTCTAAGCTAAAAATCAGTCACTCTAATTTGCTCAAAAAGTCACATTTTAATCAGGGTTATTTTATGAACTATGTTTAATATAAATAAACCTCTGTACTTATACATAAAAACTTCTGAAGACATGAATTCATGCTAACAGCTCTAAAGAACCTAAGCATTACAAAGCTCACAGTTAAATTCTTCCTTCTGAGCTACAATTTTAGTAATGGATAAAACTACCAGAAATAATTTCTTTTGGAAATTCTATAATATTTATCTAAACTACATATCCCTAGACTTTGTATATAGTACCAGAACAAAGTTTTCTAAGAAAAGACAAGAGAAAAAAAGTGAAGGGATTTAGAGAGAACTGTCTTCAGACAGATACAAAATAATTACCATAAAAGTCCAATTTTCTTTATGCTCAAAGTTTGGGAGAAAGCATACAGATGAGAGGGAGAGAGGCTGGGAGGGAGAGTGTGCGCTTGTACTCCAAATAAGATTTTTTTTTTTTTTTTTTTTTTTTGCTTATGCTTAGTCTCTTACAACCATTTTTATATGAAAAGTTTCCCAAAGTAACCAGTGGAGTTTCACATTTTCTTGATTGACTTGTGCTAGTTAGAGAAATATACACATGAATTAAGAGATTATTTTGGCCTGGAAGGTTTAGTTGTTAAAGAAAACCCATGAGAAGTAACTGCAATGCTCAGTAAGAAAAGAGCCCTCGGAAATTGAAATATTATCAGCAATATTTTTCCTACTCTCCAGGTGTATCCTATACTTTAACCAAATGAAACTATTTGGTGATGTCAAACATACAGGTAGATCCTCCCTGGCCATGTCTTTGCTTGTGTTCTCTCAAAATGACACCCCAAGCATGACCTTCTCCATCTCTACTATAGTTGTCCTAAGATTCTCAAAATTCATTGTGATTGACACTTTTGTTTTCCTAAATCACTTTGGATTATTCTAAGTTTATGTCCTATTCTGTGTAACTCACTGGATTGGTATTGGCACATTGGTAATGATATTTACCTCACTCTTCTTAACATCCTAGTCACTTTGTAGTAGTTAATAAATCTCCCCAATTATAGTGCTAGTCTTCTGAGAGCAGGGATTCTTTTTTTTTTTTTAAGATTTTATTTATTTATTTGAGAGAGAGAATGAAAGAGAGAGAGAGAGAATGAGAGGGGGTAGGGTCAGAAGGAGACACAGACACCCCACTGAGCAGGGAGCCCAACTTAGGACTCGATCCCAGGTCTCCAGGACCATGACCAGAGCCAAAGGCAGTTGCTTAACCAACTGAGCCAGCCACCCAGGCACCCTGAGAGCAGGGATTCTTATTCAATTTCATATCCTCATGTTTTTTGTAGTTATTTATTCAATTATGAATTTTAATACTGAATTTAGCCCAAGATTGATTCAGTATCAGCTCTTGGAATTAATATCTATTTTTAAATATAACACGAATATAAAATTCTGATTTTACTATATTTACCTGATAAAGGAAGGCTTCTGTTTAAAGGTGGAAGGTTGTACAGAGACATACTAGCTCTTACTGCCTACTAAGAAACTCATTAAAATGTTCTATTAGTGTTATGAACCATTTACCAAGGAATTTGGAGAGGAAACATCATTATTTTTTTTTTTTTTTCTGAAGATGCAATGCTGATGCACTAATAAGTAAAGTTTATCTAGTGGACCTGAGAAATTTAAGTCTTAAAACACCAGAGGAAAAAGCCAAGAAGCCTCAAAATGCAACACTCAGTGCCTCTGGAATAGAAGTGACAGTGGGCTTACAAGAGAATCAGTTGATAAGTCATCTGTATAATCTCCATTAGATTCTCTGATTCTCATCTTGACTTCATACTGCTGTATGAAAGTCCCTCCCTATTCTGAACAGAAGACTGAAGGTTTATACTTTGGAGAAGTTTCTTTGGTGTCTGTGACTTAGGGAAAGCCAGATATATTTGAGAATAGATGTCCAGAGTGAAACAAAGGGTTTCATTAAAAATGTATACACTGAAAGTTGAGTACCCCAAGTCCATTACCTATCCAAACCTGATAACTATGATGCAGAGTATTATAGTCTCCATAGGAAGAGTTTTCTACTAAGATATAGCCAAATTCTCACCCAGGGGTGGGGGGAGGAGGACAATTGACCAGGACACCCAACATCTGAATGATAAGAAATCTAATAAAGGAAAATAGAGAATGTGTAGGGGAATAAAACATCAAAGAACAAGAAAGAAATAAAAAGTTACAGAAATACATGAGTTTTCGTATTGGAAGAGGTCACTGCATGGCTAATCCAAAGGTTGAAAATGCTCTCTTCAGCAACAAATACTACCTATTTACAAAATATTTTTTAAAAGATTTTCTGAATATAGTAATTTTGATACTTTTAAAATATTGAAAGTAAAAAGTTTATGGACCAAAGGCATAATTTTTAATTGACCACTTGGGTATTTGAACGTGTGTGTAATAGTTTCACATATTCTGAAGGAGGAGAGTCATTAAGTCATTAAGTATACTTTTATTTCAATTCAATTCAATTTTGATGAGCATATATAAGAATGACACTTTTCCCCAAAGGAAAGATAGAATAGATTGCAGTTGTGATCAACTACATCAATTTTTATTCTTTTATTCTAAGATCAATTACCTTTTTTTTTTCTATTCAAATGAACATTGTCATAATTTGTCTTCTTCATTATCATAGAGGAAAAAAAAGAGGGGCAACTCAGTATCATATCCTCCAACATTTCTTATATAACACCATCTTGAATCTCATTTACATCCTTTATGAATATATTTATTGTACTGAAAGCCAATTACCTTATGTTTTCTAAGTTGTTCAAGGCAGTAAGCCAGTATTTTTCTAACTTATAAGCATATTGATTTTGACAGTTAAGAGAATCTGAGATTTCTGTATTAATTACTCTGTTTACATAAAAATGAGCTTTATGTCATTTGTGCATTCTTATTATGCACATTTGCAAAATTACAGGGTAATTATATGAATTGCTAAAACAGTAAGAGATGCCTAATTTAATTTAACAAGATGCAACTACATCATTATTCATACATCATAAAAATAAGATATATTAGACTTAGAAATTATAATAAACTGTTAACTTTAAGAATGTGTGCAGTTCTTAATATGTATGCCTATCTGAAAATAATTACATTATGAAATCTATAGTAGTTTATATTTTGTTCTCTGCATATTGTATCATTATTACATAATAAATACAGAATATTGTGACAAGTCAGTGTTGAAAGCATTCTATTACATTACAGTGTATACATTACAAATAAGCTATGTCAGGAAAGGCATTTTGAGTTGATTCCATTCCTTTCAGGTATTTTAGAGAGATATTAGTAAAAGAGCTTTTGAGAATAAATAATTTAGAAAGGACAAAGAAATTTGGCTATGTTAAGACTTTCTAAAGAAATACCTAGTATCATATATGCTAAGAAGTCCCCAGTGGGGCTTAATCAGTTTTTGTTAATGCTGCTTGAAGAATAATGATTTGGTGTAAGTCTGTTAACTCAAAAGTCTCTTCATGCCTCAGCCCTTCTATGAGTTTATTTTTCTTTTCCTTTGTCCAGCTCTGTATCTCTTAAAATATTGTATTAATATTAAAATTTTTACCATTTCTTTTTTTTAATAATTTTAGCATTTCTAAAATTTGGGTAGGGCTTCACATTTAGCACACATATCACATACATTCTGCCACAAAAACCTCATGACAATCCCTAGAAAGGTGTGTTATTATTCCCAATACATTATTAAGGGAATAAATGAGGGCCAGAAGCTTAAGGTTGCACAACAGATAAAAGGAAAACACTTTGACTCACAGATCTGTAATAATGATTTCAGTAACATTTCCATGATTTCAGTGCTACTGCTTTTACTTTCCAGGTAAACAAGTCTTTTAATCATGCCAAGGAGCTGTAGATCTATTTTTTTCTTGTCCAGGGGGGATCCATAGTAACTTGAACCATTGAGATAATGGAAATTTTGGAAATATTCTTTGTCTTTCTAGCTAGAAATAACTAGGGTGCTAGTTTCATATCTACTGACCGTATCTCTCCGGCACCCCCCTTCACAACGCAGAGAGTAACTGAACATAATTTTACCCCAAAACACTTTATCATAGAATGTGATGACTTTTTATAAGTCATATTTTACCACAGTTTGGCAGTTTCTTTCTTAAAGGCAGCAAAATATTTGTGTGTGTGTGTCTGTGTGTTTTATGTTTTCCTAGGACTGTTGTGAGTTTTTACTACAATTCTGTAAACCCTCCATGACTTATTTTTTCCAAGCTACTGGATAGCCATCTGTGTTTCTCAGTCTGTCTATGGTATTTACTTTTCTTTTTTTTTAATTTTATTTTATTATGTTATGTTAATCACCATACATTACATCATTAATTTTTGATGCAGTGTTCCATGATTCATTGTTTGTGTATAACACCCAGTGCTCCATTCAATACATGCCCTCTTTAATACCCATCACCAGGCTAATACACCTCTTTAATACCCATCCCCCCTATTCCCCTCCCCTCTAGAACCCTCAGTTTGTTTCTCAGAGTCTATAGTCTCTCATGGTTCGTCTCCCACTCTGATATACCCCCCTTCATTTTTCCCTTCCTACTTTTTTTTTAAACATATAATGTATTATTTGTTTCAGAGGTACAGTTCTGTGATTAAACGGTCTTACACAATTTACAGCGTTTACCATAGCCCACACCCTCCCCAATGTCTATCACCCAGCCACCCCATCCCTCCCACCCCCCACCACTCCCGCAACCCTCAGTTTGTTTCCTGAGATTAAGGAATTCCTCATATCAGTGAGATCATATGATACATGTCTTTCTCTGATTGACTTATTTTGCTTAGCATAATACCCTGTGGTATTTACTTTTACAATGCTAAGTGTTTCTTTAGTTTCAATATGATTCCAAATAAACAGGCAAATCTATAAAATAATAGATGAATTTATTAGGTAAAAAGCAATCAATATGCATTCTATTGTATTAGACTAGTTTTACAAGTTATTTCAAGTAAAAGTTACTCATCAAGCAATAAATGTAGGCATATATAAATCATTACACTTTGTGACCTAGAAAAATAAATATCATTTCCAAAGAGAGTTTTTGTAGCTCTAAGTAGTAACTCAACGCCTAGTGAATTTGGATCAAATGTTGTATAATTTTCCAAAAGTATGATATAACTCAAAGTTTTGTGGCCATTGATCTTATTCTTAAGTTTAAGAAGTATTATTGACTCATATGAGGAGATGCTTCTCAGTGGCAATAAGCAGCAAAATGTATAGAAGAAAAGTTCTTTTGACTGTAAATACTTATAAAATAATCTTCTATTTGTTTTTGGAAATTGTATTAATGGTCATTTTAGGTGATTTAAATCCTAATTTACAGTTCTTTATTTTTATCCATCTGAACCAAAAGTTTATTTTTCTCTAACTCTATAAACTATATGATTTTACTTATCAAAACTACTTTTGCTATATATGTCTACTGTAGTTGAGTTATGATACTGCTTGTTCAGTTAATGGTAGCATTCCAAGACATTCATCATTAACCAAACCAAAAAATACTGCATAAATATTTGCAGTGAAATAGTTTTGGGGCAGGCTGTAGTAATATATGTGATCTATATTTATCAGAGGAAAAGTATGAATTTTAAAAATGATGAAAAAGTCCTTCAGCTGATTCCCTTCCAGTACCTTAATGCATTTTGTCTTGAATTTCAATAGCTTCTGAATAGCAACTGATTCTCTCTACACACTCAGTGGTTTTACATGTACATGTTATGACAGCTCCATTCTGGAATGATAAGATTCAGGACCAAAACTAAAGATACTAAAATGTAAATGTCAAGCATGTTTTTACATTAAAAGTAGTGGGGGGGTGGAGTTAAGTGTTATTAATTATAAAATAAAATTTTCTAAACCTTAATAAATGTTATACCCTCAAAACGATTTTTATCCATTACTGAGTGAAATATTAGCTTTATAAATTAATCTTCACAACATTTCCAGCAAATTTTAGTAGATTAGCAGCATGACATAGTACAAATTTCCAGATGCAACAGATCACCTTTAGTATTATCGTGCTCACTAAATGAAATGAAGCATATGTGAGCTCTTAGTGTTAGGAATTTAGGGTGCCATTCACCCTCCTCCCTTATGGTTTGAGAAGATATGACACAAGTGTCACTAGTCAAATGAGAAGTGAAATATGACTTCATTAAATATTATTGAAAACTGAAAGCATTGTATTGGAAATTTGTCACAGGGAATGAGGTATTGAAAGGAATAGACTGTATTGCAATGAAGATGCACAGTGAAAATGGGGGAAAAACAGACCTTTGCTATGCAGTTGCAAAACATTTAGCTCAATTAATTCAATAAAAGTAAAGCTTATGACAACTTTATATAATTGTCCCTGCTCTTTCTCAAGCTAGATGCAATTAAGAAACCATTTTGCCCTCCCTTCTCTGGAAGCCATCTTATTCCACTCATTTTAGACTAAAGTTAGCCTTGTTCATACCAGGGAACGTAATGAAACTGTATCCTTGATAATCTTGTTGAGATACTGAATCTACTATATTTTTGTAAAATCTGTACTTACCACTGGAAAAAATCAAAGAATATCAATATGTTCTTGATATGATTGAATTGCTGCATGAACCCAAACTGAAACCCACATATTCACTCTGGATACCCACTTAGGATACAGCATTACAGAAACTGGTAGAAAGTTTTTTGGAAGTTGTATACTGAAGTCTGTTTACTTCTTCAGTAAGATTTCATGATACCTCTAGTGGTAAGTTATAGGCCAGTGCATTATATTTAATGACTTAGCCAATTCTTCAAATTCCTCTTGTAATAAATGCTTGGCACATGCTATTTTATTTATCTAAAATAAATATAATTGCTTTTTTTTTAAAGATTTTATTTATTTGAGAGAGGGAACACAAGCAGGGGGAGTGGGAGAGGGAGAAGCAGGCTTCCCGCGGAGCAGGGAGCCCGATGCGGGGCTCGATCCTAGGACCCTGGGATCATGACCTGAGCCGAAGGCAGACGCGTAACGACTGAGCCACCCAGGCGCCCCAATATAATTGCTTTTAAAAGCCAGTTAATTTACCTAAAGAGTAGTACACAAAGATGCTTATAAAAAGATTAATGTTCACACAGATTAACTACTGTATTGATAAAAGTTCTAGTCAAAGACTTAGTCAAGGTAGCTGTATTTAAGACCAGTTGGTAATAAAAAATAATCAGATGGGAACACATGGAAGACCTAGTGTAAACTCAATTTCATGTTTGAAAGTAACATCTCGAGTTATTTTGCATTACTGATAAAAAGGTAAAATCATTATTTTACAATTTAGAAACAGAACTCTTTCTCTATTAATTTCAATTATGATGGGTTAAATTGTGTTATTTACAAAAACACTGTCTTAAAATTAATACAATTTTGCTTTTAATATTTACATATATAAGCATATAATGTGTGTTGTACATTTATTTGAGATTTTTTCTACTTTAAATCACAACTATTTTCATGGCATTTCTCTGAGTTCAGTAGTTCATCAAATATTTCAATTATGTTCTTAAATTATCACCTAGAATAAATTACACTTATTAAATTCTCCTGCAACTAAAACCAAAACTCTTAGAGACTATTTCAACCTGCAAAGAATTTTCTTCCTTATTATTAATTGTACTCTGACCTATATCATTGTGCTTTACCTTGAATTATTTCCTAATTAGATTATTACTTCCTACTATCCTTTTTTATACTTATCTCCAGTTCTTTACTATTTTCCAAATAGAAGTCTAATTTGTGTGTGTGTGTGTGTGTGTGTGTGTTTTCACTCCTATTGTTTCCCAGCATGGGTCATCTCTTTGTTAATCTTGAAGGCCTTGTTAATTGTTACATCTCCTAGAATTTTGCCAGTTGTTTTCCTTTTAGATGTTTCTCTTATTGATGGCAGAGCAGGTCAGATTTTCTAGTTCTTGGTCAAGTCCTTCCTGTATACATGACCTGTTGGTTTATAATTGCTTTCAGTTTCTAGTCTGTTTCCTCAAAGTGCACCGAAGTTTCCTATTGAACTTGGCCATATTTTATCTCTCTAATAAGTCTGACATAATCTTGACCAGCACAAATCTAGGCACATAAAGGATGGCTAAGTTTTGTTGTTGTTGTTGTTGTTTTTAATATGAAGTATTTTTCTAGTAAGAAAATACTTAAAAGGTGTTATTCAAAGAATTTGAGGAAAATTATCGAGGATTCCATAAAATATTGACTTTTCTAAAAGAAACCAAGACATTATAAATCCTGACCAAGGGAGATATACATGATTTGAAAAATGTATCCCTCTCCCAAAAATGATTCACAAATTGATTTACATGAAAGATTCTACTGTTTGTCTACTCGGTAACCATCACTCAACTACACTCATCTGTTTTTTGCTCACGGTTATCATGGGGTCCATGTTACCCAGGAATGAAGGTTAAAGTCCAAGCTGATTATGATGATTTACTTTCCTCTGATGGTGATTGGCTGAAGAATGGGCATGTAGTACAGTGAACACACTACTCAGTTTGGCAGAGTAGACAGTAAGTAGGCTTCTGATATCATGACAGAGTCATTGGAACAACGTTCCTGAGGACATGTTTTAAGTACATTAATAACTCCTACTGATTGAATCACTTTACTTGGGAATTTTCTGTTATTGTACCTGAAGGCATCTAAATGGACACAGTATTTTAGGGAACACTATGATTGATTACCCATTTTGGTTAATAGTAGTGAGTAACTAATTACTAGTAAAAGATGTTTTTATTCACACTTTACCTTCTAAGACAGGTGTTTCACATGCTCTGACAGTAGCTAGGAATGATTTTGAGTATTTGAAACTAACACAGAGGGCAGATTTAAGTTTTAGTCATAAAATTCAGGAAGTTGACTGCTGAAGATTTCATGTTTGAAGATCTAGCGCTCTGAGATCATAGGAAGACTATGGCATCTCTTCAGGCCTTCAAAGGGAGTGATACTCTCCTTTTGTGTAGCAGAATTGATTACATTAACTTTAAAGTACATTTAAGAAGTTAAATAAAGCTGCTTCTTTATATCAGGAATCTTAGAGACATGTGTTGATTTTTTTGTTTGCATTTTTTAAGAATCCTATTATACAGGAAATTAAATATGATATTCTTGCCACGATGATACTTTTATGGTGTTTTTTTTAGGAAAAAAAGTGGGAAAAGTATATTCTAAGTGTATTTAAAGAAAGACTAACTTTTCTTTTGAGTTTTTGCAGTTTCATTAAATGCTCTTTACATATTAGAAGATAACATCATATTATTTCCTAAAACAAAGCAAAATGTTTTCTTATTAGCTTTAGCATATAAAGCGGAAGACAAGCTTTGTCCTCAGATATTTAGCACAGGTTTGAGGGATACCTAATTATGAAAAAAAAAAAAAAGAGGAATAAAAATACCTCAGTGAATTACTTTAGAATTTAAGTTATGTAATTGATTTAAATATCTGACAAAATATGAAATTTAAATATAGACAGTAAATTTTAATTTCAATGTTTTATAGTTACTACTGATTAATAATGAATATGAATTTGGTTTTAATTTTACAAATATAGAACAGTTTGTCTTAGTATGTTTCTATAGAAACAGAAGGTTTGAAGGAATTATATTTCGCTTTTTCATGTAGTATCAATATAAATGGAAATTTAATTTCATATTTCTGATGCCAATTCATAGAGAAATAAAAGGCTGATCTCAATGAACATATATATAGTTCATGTATTTGTAGGGAAAAATAATGTGTTCATCAGCCTCATTTATAGAAATATTTGTTTTTATGGATATAATGTGTTACATGAAAACAGTGGTAGATACAAATCCAAAAGAAACCCGCAATATTTACCACATTTTACATTTGTTGAATACAAAAAGCAAAATCATAGTATGAATTTTGCAAACATTAATGAACCTTCAGGTATGTGAAAATAAATAGGCGAATCCTAGAATAACAAAAGTGCCACGGTATAATCTTTATTTTCATAGAGGAGTGGATTCCTTTGTTTGCCTGATATGAACATCAAAATACGAAACATAAACACATAAACAAGCCAAACAGAGGAGGTAAAAGAATATGGAAACTTCTGACTATACCCTAAGTATGGACAAACTTGTAACCCAAAATATGACTTAGGGTCCTTGGGTGTTCTCTGTCATCCCAAAGTAACTGCTTTGAGGTCAGATTTAGCAGTAGGTTTTATTTCAAGTAATACAAATCTAATTCTGAAGCTATCACCCACTAATGTGTGTTTTATTAAGTATTTGTGGGAATACAGAATGAAGGACTATATAATACCAAAGACAGCAAACTTTATCAAACAAATATCCCCCACAGATATTGCTAATCCCTGCTTCCCTGCTCCTGTCCCTAATTCTGAGTTTCCTTTTCTACCAGCACCTCAGCTCTCCAGCACTTTCTTCTGCCTGCCCAAAGGAAAGACAGACATAATTAGGTCAAAGAGCTGCCTGGATCAAAGGTAGGCAAAAGAAAGGAAAAGTTGTTAGAAGAACAAAATAAGATTTCACTGTGTAAAAAGATTAAAAGCAAAATCAAAAAAATATGCAAACAAAAGAGCGTTATAGTCCCTTCTAAATTCTTTTTTAGAAGTAATTCATTTGGAAATGTTTTTCTGGATAGATGCACTGAATATTATTTCAGGATATTTCAATTAAAAATAACTGCTGGATATTTGTTGAACAAAGAGTAAAATTTTCATGCCCTCCTGCCCCTTTTCTTTTTTGGCTAATCAGGATGGTAGCTTGGACTAATATTTGCTTTATTTTTTTAAGATTTAATTACTTTATTTAGAGAGAGACAGAGAGAACATGAGCAGGGGGGAGGGGCAGAGGGAGAGGAAGAGAGATAATCCCAAGCAGACTTCAGGCTGAATGCAGAGCCCCGTGTGGAGATCCATCTCAGGACACTGAGATCATGACCTGAGCCAAAATCAAGAGTAGAACACTCAACCCACTAAGCCATCCAGTTGCCCTGGTTTCTTCATTTTCCATTTGGCCCTAACAAACTGAAGTTTAACTGACTGAATGATGATGTTGAAGCATTTTCCTTGATGAAGGAAGTAGTTAAAAATAATAGCTACAAGGGAGTTGCTGAATTTTTGTAGATCAATCAATTTTGAAATCAAAGTTATGCTGGATTTCCTTAAAAGAGCTTTTCTTCACAGAGATTTAATTCATATGACCAGTTAACTTTATGCATCCATAGAACTTCTTTCCTTTTCTCATGTTGTGACATTTATTAGCATCTATTTATCATATGTTTACTTAGATATATTATTTATCTCCTTAAGGCATATAAACTCTTTGAAAATGACATAGATATTTGATTCATCTTGTGTAATTCAGGAGCTGGGCATCTAGAAGTCATTTAATAATAGCATTGAATAAATGTCTCTCAGTGAAAAAATTGCTTTCTAAATATTACAAACCAAATGTATCATTGAAAAACTAGAAATAGTATGATTTTACAGGAATGGTAGCGTTTATCAGCTAGACCCAATTTCTGTAGATATTTGAAGAGATGAGATCCCGAGGCTCACTTTTTTTTCCAATCTATTTTCCATTGATAAGGAAAAACAAGATCCTCACCTTGAAAATTGTATATGCTTATACTCCTAGAATACTACCCACTGGCCATATCTGTTATTGGAAGGAGGAATATATACATTAATAAATAAAAAATGAAATACACAGTTACTGTATTATAAATACAAGTATTTGAGCTTTGAATTTGAATAAAATCAATAATATTGAAGAAAAGGAGTCAGTTCCACTGTTCACATTTTAGTTTGAAATGTTGCTTAATATGTTTGTATTTAGGAAGTAAGTAAATATTTTTCTATTGTCGCTTTCTGTCCTTGGTGACTGTTTGCATTGATGTCAGTGTAGACAAAAGTTTGAAAGACTTGAATTTTGTTATTGACCAAATCTCATCTATTTTAAAGCACTCCCTTTGATGTAGATACACTCATTCAAATTCTGCCCCATCATCACAGTCACAGTAGAGTGATTCACCAAATTCACTGATCAAATTCATAAAAATATTACATAGAGATGGCAGATGAGAAGGTAACATTAATGAATTATTCTCTTACAAAATTCTCTGAAACCATTCATTCATTCATTCGGTTGTTGAGTAGTGACTATGTGACTAGCACTCTTCTAGGTACCAAGAACTCACTTCATGGTTATGCTACAGCTGCATCTTGGTATGATGCTCCCATTCTTCTCCATTTACTTTATCATCTATAACCTTTTTTACTAATGTAAGCCTCCGAATTTCCTGCTGTAAATTGCCACATAGAAAAACTCCCAAGTGGAATCCCAACCACCAAAGGTTCATCACAAATCTATCATGAACTAGTAAATGATTTCCCAGGAGATACATAAAATTAGACTGTGAATCAGATCTCCTTGTATTATATATGTATGATTCACCTAGAAATCTTTTGGGTTACTATTTTAACTCCTTAACTACAGTTTATTAAAGCATAGTTTTTTTTTCTTTCCATCACTCCTATTTAGGGTACATGGGCTTCCCTTTTTCCTCTTCTCGTTTTCCCTCCTCCTCCACCCTCTTTAACACATAATGGAGAATATCCTGAAAACAAAACAGAGTTATATAATTTCATTTCTTCTGGACCGTACAATACCTTTTTTTTGGCCCAAAGTAAAATACCCTTATCTTTTAAACCTGGACTGTATTAAATTAGAAACCACAAATACATTTCTTGGTATCAGTTTCAACACCTGCTTTATTGCTAATCAGAAACCATGAGCATGAGAGCAGTGCCTTTATACAGCCAGAGGATAAAAACACTATTTATGAAAACCATCTGATAAAAATAGTAAGAGAGTTGGCAGAATATGAGAAGCCTACTAAAGAATATCTATTTTCCTTTGTCTAATTTACTCTCTTATTATCTAATACTAGATGATCAGGTTTTACTTGGATTGATTAAAAATGATGCAGGTATTGGCTCCATTTCTACTCAATACATTTTGTCTAAATCAATATAATATTTCCAGTTCCCAAAAGATGCATTATCTCTTTGAAGGATTATATTAACAACAGATGTGTATATAGGCATATAAGTGCAAAACTTATGGGCTGAATGTTTGTGTCCCCCCAAATCCATAGGTTGAAGCGTTAAACTCCAAAGTGATGGTATTTCAAGGTAAAACTTTTGGGAAGTATTTAGGTTTAGATGATATCATGAGGGTGGGGTCCTCCTTATTAGATTAGTGACCTTATAAGAAGAAAAAGAGACCAGATCTCTCTATGCCTTGTGAAGATACAGGGAGAAATTTGCTGTCTGCAAGCCAGGAAGAGAGCCTGCTCTAAGTACTGAATCTGCCTCCACCTTGACCTTGGACTTCTTAGCTTCCAGAACTCAGAAATAAATGTCTGTTGTTTAAGCCACAGTGTACACAGTATTTGGTTACAGCAGTTCAAGCTGAGCAAGACAGCTATGAAGGTTTTCTGACATTATAATCTCTAGCTTCCCAAGGACATCTTACCTTTGGGACAAAAAAAGAAAAAACAAAACAAAAAAAGTGAAAGGAGGAGCTTATTAAGTCTCATGTTTTACATTTTTGGAGATAATTTCAATCAGTAGAGAATAGCTATGAGAAAGACTTTTTAGAAGAACAGAAGAACAGAAATGACTTTTAATAGACATCACACAAATATTTTTCATACTTTGCCTGTGTAACAGGCCCAGTTGGCATATAATTAAATGGTTGTTTTCATTCTCTAAGATAAGTGTTTCTCAAATGAATTAACTGCCATTTAAAGATCAAAATATTTAATAAAAATGTAAATACACCTGGAAAAACATATGCTGATAAAGGCCATCTGCATTTCTCCATTAACTTTGCATATTGATAAATTTAAGAAACTTGCAAGGATATTTCCATTATTCATTTACAGACTCAGTTAAGTGTTACATTTTAATTATTTAATTTTAGTTATCAATTTTCTATTCACAGTCTCTAAAATTTTTCATTTGAAAATACATATCTATTTAACTCAGAGTTTCATCTATTTATATAGTATAATTTTTAGAAATTTATCTAAATGTCTTCTAGGTACAAACATAAATGCATAGAAATATTTTTCTGAATAATATGTTTATCGTCTACATTAATAGCTACTTTGTCAGTTCGGAATTTTGTGAACCATCATCAGTGTAAATAGAATTCAGTGATTATAAATAAATTAATGGTTTACCATTAATTTTTTATTGGCATGGGAAAGTAGCACATGAGAATCTTGCTTAATCAGTCTTATTGTTACCATGGGTGGGACAAATAACACATTTAGTTAAAGGGAAATGAATTTTCTCTGTAAACACTTTTTTCTTTCTTCAGTTTTTGCTGAATTCAGTAATTCTCTACAGTAGGTGCCAGACCACGTGATAATTTATTTGAAGAAAAAACATAGGAGAATATTTTTATTAATCTTTGTTTTCACTCATTTATGTATATTGTGTTGCCAAGTTATCCAGATTTATGACACTCCAGACATTAAGTGAAGTATTAAACAGAGAATAGACCTGAGAACACTGGTCTTTGTCAAATTCTCTCAGGGCAGGGTCTGCCTTTCTGTTTTTAGTATTAAGAAAATCTACCCATTAATGGGTATATAGACTACTTGAGAAAACTGTCAATGTACCAGCACAGAAAACTATTAAATGCTTAGATTTGTCAATGCACCTCAACAATATGGAAGGAGCTATCGCTAACAATATTGATCATGTGTTCAAAACCCACATTTAATGAAATATGCACTAAAAGACCAAACAAAAGTACTCATGAATTTTCATAAAGTTAGAATTTTTTGACAAGAATAAGAATAAGAAATTGATCAATGTTTACCTGTTAATAATAAACATAAGTATACTGCTTGCTTACTGACTTATATGTCTCCATGGGGGATGGAGCACCTTCTTGGATCAGTCAAAAGCTTTTTACTTAAATTAGTATGACAATAGTTTCTCTCCCTATCTCTCTAATTATAAAATACAAAAAGATAATAATATTGTTAAATATTGATGACATTGGCAGTGATTTTTTCCCATTCCCTCATTAAGCAGAGAAAATTTTTATATTAATCCAAGTCTCTTTTTTACAATCATGATGATGGTTATTATTTTATGAATTATAGTATCTTCTATTTGAAATATTGAGTTTATGTTTGATATGGAAATTCTGTGAGTTGACAAGTTTGAGATCTATGCAATCTCTTTCAATTATGTCAGTTTTAAAATAGTTGTCAACTGCCCACCTAGATAGAAATAGAGGTATAAATAAATACCAGAAATCAGAAATAATTGACAGTAGCCAAAAGAATAAATAATGCACTCATATCTCATGGGAATGTCCAACCTAGACAGTTTTGTAATTCTGCTGTTTTTGTCTGTTTCTGCCATTCTCACTCTTAGCTTATCAGAAATAACTATATTATCAGTTTGTTTTCTTTTAAATGGCAGAAGAAATACAAAAAATGTAGACACATGTTTAGAAAAGGCTCATTCAACCAAAGTCTTCCAATTGCTCAGAAATTAAACTAATTAAATTAACTCCCCTGAAGCTGTTTCTCTTAATTATTTTAGTTGCTACTGCTATTTTTTTCCATTAAAAGCAATCTTTTTTGGTGCCTGGGTGGCTCAGTTGTTTAGACGACTGCCTTCAGCTCAGGTCATGATCCTGGAGTCCCGGGATCGAGTCCCACGTAAGGCTCCCTACTCAGCAGGGAGTCTGCCTCTCTCTCTGACCCTCCCCCCTCTCATGTTCTCTATCTCATTCTCTCTCTCAAATAAATAAATAAAATCTTAAAAAAAAAAGGAATCTTTTTTTTTTCTTATAGCATCAATTGACACATATCCAATATTATCTCTAGTTATTTGTGTATACAGTTCATGTCTCCAAGAGAGTCACTTGGTCCTTGAGATCTGAGATTTCATCTCTTAGTTAAAATAGTATTGAGGTTGTTTAGAGTGTTGTTAATGATATATGTCCCAAGATATGCTTGGAGTTCATCATGGTTTGACACTTATTTGCAATATGATCTGAATCAATATACCAATATATGTAAATTACTTAAGACTCAGTCTCATGTATATACACATGTATGTGTGTGTGTGTAAACCCATTATGTATGTATATATAATGGGGATAGTTTCCTAGAATTGCTATGAGGATTTTTTAAAAAAAAGGTGTATAAAGTGTTTAGTGTAGTTAAACATAAGAAATATTTTTGAGGGGTCATCATTACTAATTTTATCATTTTCCTTTTCTAAATGTTACTATCTCTTGATAGTAGATATTCAGTAACTATTTCTTAATAAATGATGGATATGTGTGTATATTTGCCTAATATAGATAGTGCTTTATAATAAATAAACACCATCTGCTCTAGCAAGGGGAAAATAGATGACATTAACATTTGGGACTAATTCTGCAAAAATCATGTGACTTAGTTTTACACAAGCCATTTTGATGGTGGCAAATGATCTAAAGGCATAGTTTGGCTGGAGAGAGCAAAACAAGGAGATGGAAACAACGAAAGAGGAGTGGATAGCAGAATATGTGAAAAGAGTTGAACTTATGTAATGGGAGATTGGCTCATCAGAAAAAAGGATACAGACATATGGTTAGTGAAAAATGGTCAGAGGAAATTTAACCATGAGCAAATCTAATATTCAATTTGACTTGTTTGTTTTCCAATGTTTAGCCTTCATCTATCTTCCCAGATAGGTAAAGTTTGCTATATATCAAATATGAATATTTTTATTTATTTGCCTGGAAACTCTAAATAAATTGGGTTAATATAGATAAATATTATATGTCAGCTGTAAGAGAGAGCTCAGCAGTTGCTGTGATTGAGAAATTTGAGTGACCCTGAAAATGGGTCAGCCTGAGCATTAGTAAACAGTGCTAAGGCCAACCTGGGCCTCTCCAGAAAGTGGGATAAAAGAGTCAAGAAAAGTCTATCTAGGGGCGCCTGGGTGGCTCAGTCATTAAGCGTCTGCCTTTGGCTCAGGTCATGATTCCAGGGTCCTGGGATCGAGCCCCCGCATCGGGCTCCCTGCCCTGTGGGAAACCTGCTTCTCCCTCTCCCACTCCCCCTGCTTGTGTTCCCCCTCTTGCTGTGTCTCTCTCTGTCAAATACATACATAAAATCTTAGGGAAAAAAAAAAAAAAGGAAGAAAAGTCTATCTAAATCCAAAGGACAGTGTGAATTCAGTTGACATTTAGGTTAAATATACATTGGAAAGAGAATGATAAACATATTTTAAAATGACATCTTGGTTGCTTCCAGTAAGTGGTATAATGATACATGTGTTCATCTAAAGTTATATGACTATCTTTTTCTGACTTTCAGTGTCATATATGTAAAGTTTTAAAATGTGCATGGTATTATTGGTTGTTATTAGAGGCTTTCTTATTTAGGCAATATTGCTATTCCCTCTGCCCCCCAAATTTACATAAATAACATAAATGGATTGCCTTGATTTTACTAAGCTTAAAACAAATACATTTCTGAATTTGGCTTTTGTTTATGTATAATCAGTCTTAGGCTTTGAACAAGAATGATTTGCACTTAACAATGCTGAAAAATTTGTTTGACCATTCTAGTTACTCTGGTTTTAAATTTGCTTAAATTAATATAAAGGGAATGATCAATGGTTTGCTGTTTTAATAGGACATCCTCATTAAGATAGTGGTGTGGTATGTGAACTGATGATCTGTTTAACTGGTGGGATAATCCAATCCAATCCAAAAATTATTTCTGTACTTTTACTAATTTCTACTGTGTAATCAGAGAATTTTGGCTCCTTTTAAATTCTCTTTAGTATAGGGTTGCATTTGTTTCCTGATTCAAACCTATGCTCATGTATACCATCCTAAGGGATCCAGTGAGGTGCCAAGAACGCCAAGACTGTGGAAGATTGGGCACTGGATAATGATCTGGATAAGATCTGGAACCAGGATCTTTTTTCTTAAGACAGTTTTTTTTTTTTTTTTTTTTTAATGTACATTGACGTGGGAGAACCAGTGTGCATTTAGAAAAAGACAGTTCATTTAAAAAGATACAGCTGCATTCTTTTTTTAAAGATTTTATTTATTTATTTGACAGAGAGAGAGCGAGAGCAGGAACACAAGCAGGGGGAGAGGGAGAGGGAGAAGCCAGCTTCCCACCAAGCAGGGATCCCGATGCGGGGCTGGATCCCAGGATCCTGGGATCATGACCTGAGCCGAAGGCAGACGCTCAATGACTGAGCCACCCAGGCGCCCCGATACAGCTGCATTTTTAATTTAAAAAATACACGGGTGCCTGGGTGGCTCAGTTGGTTAAGCGACTGCCTTCGGCTCAGGTCATGATCCTGGAGTCCCTGGATCGAGTCCCGCATCGGGCTCCCTGCTCAGTAGGTAGTTTGCTTCTCCTTCTGACCCTCTCCCATCTCGTGCTCTATCTCATTCGCTCTCTCAAATAAATAAATAAAATCCTTAAAAATAAATAAATAAATAAATACAAAATACACCAAAAAAGATGGTATCTTTTTAAATCAAAATGCTGGGTGCATGCCAGTATTTAATATGTGAAGTTCTATAGAAAAAAAATACCCATTGACTTAACCAATGTTTATTATCATTTAATTGGTTTTATTAGGACTTCAGAACATCTGGATTCTTCCTAGGTGACAATTTCAGTTCACTAAAGACAGGACAACTGTATTCTGATTTCCAGTGTTGCCAGAGCACATTTAAGAGGATTATTACATAGGATGAGAGAATCTCCCCTGACAGTAAATTACCTGCAAACAGGAAGATATTACCCATGTAATCTCTATTTCAAAATGCAAATTTGTTTACTAATGAAAGTAATTATGATGCCCAAATGGAGCAGACATCTAAAATCATTTACAACAATGAAATTAACTATACTTAAAATGAATACCTGGCTATAAATCATTCTTTTTATAGGTTTATACAGTCATTGCAAGACAGCATGGTACATGTATTGAATGAGGGCAACTGGACAGAGAATTTTATGGTGTGAGTCCCAGCTCTGTTGGAATTCAGTTGGCCTCAATTCATTCAGTTAAATTTCCAGTGATTTAGCCTCCCCCTTTGTAAAACATTGATATCCCTAACACTGATGGTAAAGATCAAGAGAAATAATGCTAGTGAAACTGTTTGAAAATTATGAAACATTACATAGATGATATGTTTGTTTTGTTTAGGACTGTGAACTATAGTGGGAAGATTTTAAAAAGTTTTTAAATACCTTTATATGCATCTATAAACATGTTTCTTTTTGTCTCTTAAAAAAGGATTTTTTCCCCCAGTGTGATTTATCTGAAAGTGCTGCCTCGGGAGTTGGCTGTAACCAGGGCTAGCTAAATATGAAATAATACTTCTCGATTCTTTCACTATTCCTTCCTGCATGGCCAGCCATCTCATATGTCCTGGGTATCCTTCAGAGAGCTTTGCTTGGTGCCAGGACTGAGAACAGATCATCTATCCTGCTATCAGGAGTTCTCTTCTAATTTATATGTGCTTTCTGAAATAGTCTGCTATCTTCTGTCTGAGTGTTCAGACATCTAGGATGTGGCAGATAGCAAATTCCCCAAACTACGGATTCAAAACTTTCTTTCCCCACCACTGGTGGTAGTGGTAGTGGGCAGGGAGGGGACAGAGAGGAGGATGGTTGCAGAGTTTCCTTCAGTCCTTTAAGAATGCCCAGCTGCCTGAGTCTCTGGTGCTTGTGTACTGAAAAAATAATTTCTTGCCCTATTTTGTCAAACTCATTTTCACTTTTTCCTCACCTACTCTTCAGGAAATAACTGTAAAATGATCCATGTTTGCCTTTGACAATCCAATAGCAATAGCACTCTGAATTCCTGAATATAGGAACAGTGTCCACTCTCAGACCTCAAGATTCACATCAAAGGACAGTGCTTTTCAAGACTTGAATGTGAAATTCATCACTTCCCAAGGGAATTTGCTAGTTGGTCTCTCCTTTGCGTTAGTGGTTGGTCATGGGATAAAGGTTTCAGTATCTGCAACTTTCCACCATTCACATTTGTATTTCTATGTGAATTACTTCTGTCTGCATTCAGGTAACCCATGTACAATCCATATACCAGAATTGTAAGCATATGATGTATTTTGCTTCTCAGAAATAGCTGTAGTTTAAATGTACATGACTAAGATAGGTTGATCTTCAATAAGGAAAATTTCCTATGCATTTGGTGTAGAAAAATTAGAAAATTTGGATAAGCAAAATTGATAAACCAAATACAGAAAATAATTTCAAGCTTTTGGAGTATATTCTTCTGAGACTTTCATTTTGCATATATGTGTATATTTTCTTACAACAGTATAGTAAGTTCTGATAGTATCCACAGTTTTGAAACTTGTCTTTGTGGTGAGTAATATATAATACCTATGCATTTACAAATATTAAACTCTTAAATAAGATATCAGTTTTAAAGATTAAAAAAATCCCACTGTTTGTATATACCATAATATTTTATTTATTTATTTATTTATTTATTTATTATTTATTTATTTATTTTTTTAAAGATTTTATTTATTTATTTGACAGAGAGAGAGACATAGCGAGAACAGGAACACAAGCAGGGGGAGTGGGAGAGGAAGAAGCAGGCTTCCCGCAGAGCAGGGAGCCCGATGTGGGACTCGATCCCAGGACTCTGCGATCATGACCTGAGCCGAAGGCAGACGCTTAACGACTGAGCCACCCAGGTGCCCTATACCATAATATTTTTAACCATTCCCATAATGCGGGAACTTTAGGAACTATCTTTTTTTTTTTTTTGCTCCTGTAATATCATGTATTTTTTCCTGTAAGTAATAATTATTAAATATACAAAACTATAAGGCCATACAGGTAAGTCTTAAGAGTAGTTAAATTAGGGTCTTTGGGCAGATTTCAGTAGGTTTATTCATTCTCTGTAATTTTGTGGAAAATGTTTGTGTCTGTGCATATGTAGTTTATTCCTAGAAAGGAATTCTATATTTCATCAAATTTTTAAAGATTTTAAAAGTCAATTATGTGGCTTTATTTTTCTAGAAAGAGCATCCAATTGATATGAGCAAGTAAGCATTATTGGGAAGACCATAATGGTGTAAGACTTCTGATGGCTTTAACACCTTTTATTCTCCATCTGTGTCTTAGTATTGCAAAACCCTTGCACATACTCCATCTGTCATAATAAATGAGGACCTGTTTGATACCTAGCCTGGCAATACCACTATAGAATGTGGGTTGCGTTGTTTGGCGGGACTGATTTTTAGTCTCCACTTTATGTTGAGTTATTATACCAGAATATACTTTGATCTATCCCTAGTCTTTTAATCCTTAGTAAATTGTTACTAATTCTCACACAAGGTAGACTAACTCAACAGTTTTCAAATGTCTGTCTGTCACTAGTTCTAGTCCCATTTAGTGTAATTTGCAGAGGTCATAAGGGAGAAGACGTCCACATTGTTCTGCTGCACATCACATAAGTCTTTCCCTAAGAGCCCCACCTGCAGTGTTTCTGTTAATTTCAAACTGATTCTCTTCAGTGACTAGTAACCATTAATGATATCCAGAACTTGATTTTATTTCCCAACTCAGGGTAAAGAAGTCCGTGGGTGAGATTTATAACATTGTCTTCTAGCTTCTATTTTTTCTCATTGGTATTCTTTACAGAGCTCATAAACTCAGTGAGTCAGCAGGCTAATCCTTTCAGATTTCAACTTTTTCTATTCTCTGTAATTCTATTGCTGCCAGAAAGGAACTTCTGCATTTTTATTTTTTCCCCTTCCTTTCCTTTTATTTTATTTTTTTCCTCTTATAATTCTCTACATCAGTGTGTCTCCTAACACCAGACAACATATAAGAAGAAAAAAGGGTCAGAAATATGAAAAGAACAGAAGACAAGGAACTACTAACACAAACTACTGTGTAACAAAAGACTAGTAGACAGGAATGGATTTAATTTTATCACCAGCAAACACTAGGTATAAAATAATGCAGCTTTCTGAAAACTTAAAGGCAGAGCTAGATAATAGAGGGGAGAAATCTGCTGGATTTCCAAGTACAAGAACATGACTAAAAATACGATCCCAAACACCAACCAGGGCTTTAAATAACAAATATTTTGATGAATTTGATTTTAAAATATGTGTTACTTGATAAGTTGGAAAGTAAATAGGGACATCAAAAATCAAATTTGATATTGTGGTGAGATAAAATATACCGTTTCATTCAGAGAATTCTTCCTTTCTTTCCCAAGTGAAATGTTTGCTGGATTATTTTCTTTCCAATTAGTACTATCTACGTCATTGAATCTGGTAGTAAACAAAGATGCTATTTGTCAAAAATAGTCTAGAGCTTTCATTTCTACCATATGAGTATAAATCGTAGAATTCTAAATTGAACATATTTTTGAAAATAATTTATGCACATTAAATAACTGGAAAGATCCTTGCCCTTGTGGAATATATATCACTAAATGATTGTAATAGATTTCTATAGGGGAAATATCTTAAAATAATATTTGATATGAATATATTAAAGGCCATTGCTAGTATTCTAATGTTTATGATGATGCTGCAACATTGATTTTTTTAATGTATGTAAATTGGTAAGACATATATATGCAGCCTTGAAGCCTTGGATTTTAGAAAGTACGATGGCAGGGTGCCTGGGTGGCTCAGTCAGTTGCATCTGCCTTCGGCTCAGGTCATGATCCCAGGGTCCTGGGATCAAGCCCTGTGTCGGGCTCCACATCGGGCTCCCTGCTCAGCGGAGTGCCTGCTTCTCCCTCTCCCCCTGCTTGTGCTCTCTCTCTTTCTTTGTCAAATAAATAAATAAAGTCTAAAAAAAAAAAAGAAAAGCATGATGGCATCCTATTAAATTATTAACTAATGAATTTTAAAATGGCGTATGATACACCATTCTGAAATGTTACAGTTTTTGATTCAACTCCCCTTATCCGCAAATGAGAACTAATAAACTTGAGCCAATGTGATAAAACACCTATTTTTATTTCAGTCCTGCTAAACCAACTTGCTATTTTAAAAAACCCTCTATAGGCTAAGCTCTTCCAGTTGAGTTCATTGGCTTGACAGGGCCACCATCTTTGCTTCACTTGTCCCTATCCATCAATGCTCAAAGTAGGACTTTAGCTTACCCTCATTCTCATTTTTTTCTTTGCTTCCTTTGTCCATCAATCAAATGTATCTAAAGAGCTAGCCTTTATTTATTTCTATCTTTATTATTTTGTATTTTTCTTCATTAAAAAAATTCAGTTTAATTTAGGAAGCTCTTATATTACAGAATACTCTTTATATTTCTGCCCAGTTTTACTGCCACTGAGGTTTTACAGCTACTTGGATGTAATATACCACTGTGTAAGCACGTGAAAATGGTTGAAGTTAAAAATGTTCCTCTATTAAGCCAGGCTCTTTGTCTAAATTCCTTATCTTGCGCTTCATATTAAAAACTTGTTTAACATGTAACTCAGGCAAAGCCTCTTTTGAGAGTATAGTTTACTAGCCTTTAGAACCCATTACTCTACTCTGTGAAAACCCAGCCCTATGTTTAGATGATCTCCCCATTACCTACAAATGTAAAACTTAAAGCAACTTAAGTTGATAATTCAATAATAATAAATTAGATTAAAATTAGATTTAATTCACAGCATCGTGACTGTCTTGACTGCATCCTTAGCCACTGGCCTGTCGACATTTTGATTTTAAACTTACTACAGCTGTGAATGATTATCAGTAATTGTACAGACAAAAGTGGAAAGATACCAAGTAATACTTGAGAGATAAAAATTAATTTATTTTTTTTCTTCAGCTTTCTTTAGTAAATAAGATCATATGATGTATAATATTCAGTTAAGCATTGGACAAACCCTGCGAAGATGCTTCGATATTGAATAAAAATGTACAACTGAAGTGTCTAATGATACTCAAATTTAAAAGAGAAAAGTAACCCCTTCTGCTTTCCTTCAAAACCTTATTCCACTCATGAGTTTACTTCCTAGCACATTGCTAACTGTGAACTTCTAATAGGACATATATTTCAATAAAAATAATGGAACTACCATTATGTATAAATTCAATATTGTCAAACTCTTTTTTTTAACACTTAAAAAATTTTAATTAATTAATTAATTTATTTATTTATTAGAGAGAGAGAGTGCACAAGCAGTGGGGAGGGGCAGAGGGAGAGGGAGAAGCAGAATCCCCTCTGAGCAGGGAGCCCATGTGGGGCTCCATCCCAGGACCCTGGAATCATGACCTGAGCCAGGGGCAGACATTTAACCAAATGAGCCACCCAGGCATCCCTTAACACTTTTTTTAAAGATTTTATTTATTCTAACAGAGATAGGGAGTGGGGGAAGCAGCAGAGGGATAGGGACAAGCAGACTCCACGCTGAGTGTGGAGCCCAACATGGGGCTGAATCTCAGGACCCTGTGATCATGACCTGAGTTGAAACCAAAGTTGGATGCTTAACCGACTGAGCTACCCAGACGCCCCAAGGTCAAATTCTTTTTCAAAAAAAACTATTGTAACTTCTACAGTCTTTAAAAACAATATCAATAAAAAAATTTTGTTCAGTTAATAAATTTAAGTCTTTTATTGTGAAACCTGCAAATTATATAATTTCTTGAATAGAATAAAATCAAAATCCTAGTAAATCAAGTGTCTGGAATCATAGAGTTCATTATTTTCTATATTTTCATCAATGATTTTAAACTGAGTTAACTAAGTAGTTCAATTTATTTAAACTAATTTAATTGAGAGCTTATAATGTATAAATGTATGTATATGCTCATTGTACCCTATATTAAATTTTAAAAAGAGCCCTTGATTTTAGGAGTTTTACAGTCTAGACCTGTGTACACACTCATTTATTTGTTCATTAGTTAACTTTTTAATGACCTCCTGGGTCACAAATTCTTTAAAGATTAGCTAGACTAGGTTTATATGGATTTTAAAACAGTGACATGCAAATGAAAATGCAAAGTTTTAGGAATGCAAAGAACATATTTGGTAATGTGCAAATCATCAATCTTGTCTGGTGTCCTAGGAGCAGAGAGAGGTAAAGAGAGAAAGACTTTTGAGAAATGCCTTGAATGTCAGGCTAACACGTCATATTGATGTCATATTGAACCAAGAGAGAAGGGAACTGAAATTATGTGGAAGAAATCAAATTCACTAAGTAAAATGTAACTTAATAATGTGAAACCAAAGGAGTAAGTCTATAAACAGAACTGAAGTGTGAAAAAGACATATATAGAGAAAAAAATATAATTTCAGACTGATAGAAATTCAGATATAATATGGTTTACACCATAAACAAGAGATTACCATTTTTTTAATCTGAAAGTGCCTCCACACAATGGTCCCATATAGAGGAGACAAAGGCATTTATTGAGTGCCTGCTGTCTGCCAGGCTCTTTGCTGACTATATTTCCTACCTTGCCATCACTGACCTGTATGCCTAGGGTCCCATCTCGTTACTGCTGAATTCTGTGTCACTGATGAGTGCCTGGCATAATGGACATCTCATCTATATCTGTTAAATAAGTGGATTCATTCAATCCACATACCATCCTGCTAGGTTGATACCACTAGTACCAGTTTACAGGTGAGACAACTAAAACAGAGTACTCAGGGTAATAGGGCTAGCAAATTCCAGATTAATGATTTGATTCCAAACATCCTTGCTTTCAAGTATAAAATCCTGTTTCTTCATGGTTTTATATGCATGGAAATAATATATATATACATGAGCAGTCATTTAATTGTATTTAGTCTATTCCTACGCTCTATAGTTGAAAGAGAAAAATACATTTCTGTGTTGAAGATTTAAATAGCAAGCACAACCTAAGTCAAAATGAATGCCTTTTTCTTCTAATCAGATTAGTGTTGCACTGACTTGGTTCAGCAGACAAAACAACTTCCCACACCAGAAATAAATGAAACAGAATACATGATTTCAGGAAATTGACAGTAACCTCTTTGCCATCCCTAATGTTTCAGGGAGAGGTTATCACTCTCTCTCCTCTGCTTCAGAAGCTCTCAGGCTTAAAAGAAGCTGTGAGGGTTATTTCAGCCAAATGACAGGAGCCAGGGCTAAGGGCAGCCAGGTAAGATTGTCCAGATCCTGACTCTTTCAGAGCTGGAGTGGTTTCTGCCTCCTGTAATCTTGGTGCCAGACCAGACCACACTGTCCAAACAGCTCCTCCAAAATAACAAGTTTCAGATTTTGTCCCTCACCACAGAGCTCTCTAGGCATCAGCTTCAGTGTTGGTTATTGGAAGATGAAGCATCCTAAAGCAGACCCAAAGCTCCAAAGGCAGAAAGCTTCACCCAAGTACATGACCTCCACCTCAGCAAAGCTACAACCAGTGCTAATGCTCATAATAACACTAATGGTTCTGTTGCTACAAATAATGGTGATAATCGACCATCATATGCCTCAAATAATGTATAGGTTGTAAATAAACAATACTAGCATTGGGGCACCTGGATGCTCAGTCCTTAAAGCGTCTGACTCTTGATTTGGGCTCAGGTCATGATCTCAGGGTCATGGGATCGAGTCCTGCATTGGGCACTGCATTCAGCATGGAGTCAGCTTGAGTTTCTCTTCCTCTGCCCCTCCTCTGGCTTGTGCACTCTCTCGCTCTCAAATAAATAAATAAATAAATCTTAAGAAAAAATAATAATAGCATTAAATATTTACCCAGTACTAAACATGGCTCTGGTAGCCACAACCTCTTTTATCCTATGAAAATGAATCCAAGGTAGATATTAAGCTCACTTTATAAATGAGGGAATTCCATCTGAAACTGTTTTTTTTGTATTATTCCAAGTAAGATAACTGGCAAATGGAAATGGGAAACTCAACTCTAACTTTCCTCAATTCAATTCTTCGCTGTTGTTGTTGTTTCTTTCCCAGTTACTTAGAGGTGATCTGAAGTATACACACTCTCCTCTGTAGTGAGTAACATTTCAAAATATCATTAAGACATCAAAATCTCCAGCTTTAAGGGTTTTGACTTTCCACTGACCTTTCCAGCAGGTTGTAATATACATGAATAGATCCCTGTAAAAAGAGCTCATAGTGGGCAATCGACCCCTGAACAACGTTCGACTATCAAGCAATGTCAAGGGCCCCTGGAATGAGTGCCATGTTTCATGTTCAACTTCCCTGTGATGCACCAATTCCCAGGTTGAAATTTCTGGCACGAGATATTTTTAGTAAATGTTGGAAGTATTATTTTTAGAATTAGCTAGAATCTATTAGCTGAGGAATGCATTCACATACTTTTGTGTGGAAGGTGTGATATATCGGTGACATTTTTAACAGTAATTTAGGTGGTATTTTCTCTCAAAGTATGTGGCACTAATGAGAGGAACTGTTTGTCTTAAATTTGGACCACAATGAACCAATCACTGAGGTAGATTTGAGGGTAATCTGGGGAGAAAATAAACTTGTCATTTTAGAAATTCTTTAGAAATTACATAAACTTAAAGATGAAAATGATACACTTTTCAAAAGTGGAATAAAATGGATTTGGTGAACCAGGAACAGTTGAGAATGATGTTAATCTTAAGTAAATTTCTAGAATGTCAAATTTTTTAAAGTACGTGTAAAATCTTAAGATACAATGCGGTTATCACTGAAGCCAGTGTTGGTGTCAGAAGAACATTATGGCAAAGTGTTCCATTCTCCTTTTTGATAGAATTAGTAGACTACACAATCTTGAAGTTGCTATGGTTATGTGTAATGCATCTTGATCTCAGTAAACCTTTGACAAAATTTCTTCTAATATTCTCTTTTGAAATATGGAGAAATGTGAATTTACAATTAAGTGATTTTAACTGGTTGAGCAAGCATACTCAAATAGAACCAGGTTATGAAATTACAGTCATCAATCAAATGTTAATAAATAAAATATCTTCTTTTAAATTTTATTTTATTATGTTATGTTAATCACCACACATTACATCATTAGTTTTTGCTGTAGCGTTCCATGATTCATTGTTTGCGTGTAACACCCAGTGCTCCATTCAGTAAGTGCCCTCTTTAATACCCATCACCGGGCTAACCCATCACCCCACCCCCTCCCCTCTCGAACCCTCAGTTTGTTTCTCAGAGTCCATAGTCTCTCATGGTTATCTCCTCCTACGATATCCCCCCCCTTCATTTTTCCATTCCTACTATCTTCTTTTTTTTATTCTAACATATTGTATTATTTGTTTCAGAGGTACAGGTCTGTGATTCATCAGTCTTACACAATTCACAGTGCTCACCATAGCACATACCCTCCCCAGTGTCTATCACCCAGCCACCCCATCCCTCCCACCCCCCACCACTCCAGCAACCCTGTTTGTTTTCTGAGATTAAGAATTCCTCATATCAGTGAGATCATACGATACATATCTTTCTCTGATTGACTTATTTTGCTTAGTATAACACCCTCTAGTTCCATCCACGTCATTGCAAATGGCAAGATTTTATTTTTTTTATTGGCTGCATGATATCCCATTGTGTATATGTGTGTGTATATATATATATATATATATATATATATATATATATATATATATATATATATATACCACATCTTCTTTATCCATTCATCTGTTGAGGGACATCTTGGCTCTTTCCATAGTTTGGCTATTGTGGACACTGCTGCTTTAAACATTAGGGTGCACGTACCCCTTCGGATCACTACATTTGTATCTTTGGGGTAAGTACCCAGTAGTACAACTGCTGGGATGTAGGGTAGCTCTATTTTCAACTTTTTGAGGAACCTCCATACTGTTTTCCAGAGTGGCTGCACCAGCTTGCATTCCCACCAACAGTGTAGGAGGGTTCCCCTTTCTCCACATCCTTGCCAAAATCTGTCATTTCCTGACTTGTTAATTTTAGCCATTCTGACTGGTGTGAGGTGGTATCTCATTGAGGTTTTGATTTGGACTTCCCTGATGTCAAGTGATGTTGAGCACTTTTTCATGTGTCTGTTGGTCATTTGGATGTCTTCTTTGGAAAAATGTCTGTTCATGTCTTCTGCTCATTTCTTGATTGGATTATTTGTTCTTTGGGTGTTGAGTTTGATAAGTTCTTTATAGATTTTGGATACTAGCCCTGTATCTGATATGTCATTTGCAAATATCTTCTCCCATTCTGTCAGTTGTCTTTTGGTTTTGTTGACTGTTTCCTTTGCTGTGCAAAAGGTTTTTATCTTGAAGTCCCAATAGTTCATTTTTGCCCTTGCTTCCCTTGCTTTTGGCGATGCTTCTAGGAAGAAGTTGCTGCAGCTGAGTTTGAAGAGGCTGCTGCCTGTGATCTCCTCTGGGACTCCTGTCTCACATTTAGGTCTTTCATCCATTTTGAGTCTATTTTTATGTGTGGTATAAGGAAATGGTCCAGTTTCATTCTTCTATGGTCAACTAATCTTCGACAAAGCAGGAAAGAATGTCCAATGGAAAAAAGACAGTCTCTTCAACAAATGGTGTTGGGAAAATTGGACAGCCACATGCAGAAGAATAAATAAAATATCTTTAAATGATTCATATTTATTAATGTTAAATAATACACTTAACATTTGCATTAGCAACTTACATGAAAATAGCAGTATAGGTTTAAGAATCTGTAGCTGAGACAAATCAGGTTAGGACTCTGGTGCCTTGGATTTTAGAACTGAGATGCAGAGAACGTCTCCATATTAGAATTTTATATCCTAATTAACAAGGCATAAGAGATCTTCCCACATTAAATTTCAAGAGGACCGACTTGACAATTACAGGACAGGGAAAGGACTGGTTTCACAGCATTTCCTGTGGAAAAAGTACCAAAAGTACTAGTATTAATTGACTGCAAGCTCAGTGTGAGCCAACAGCATGATATGAATACAAAAAAAAAAAAAAGTCATTTGAGCTGCATTAATGTCGGCAAAGGGATGCCATGGACCTTTTCACAATGTCCTCAAGACATTAGTGCTAGCATGTACTTTAAGTTGAACATTTCTGTCTTATTTTGAAATTAGCAAATTTCAAGATCAAAATTAGTAAGGACACTGGCAATTTTAAAATCTCTGTCAATTAGAGAAATGAGTCATCTTGGGAAAGATCACATTAAAGAGTTTTGATAACTCTTTACAGACTGATAACTCTAAACAGACTAGGTAGTGAGGAAAAGATGGAGAGAATTTTAAATTCGGATGATACACATACACACACACACACACAGACATGCTTATCTATTCAGTCAGGAGGAGCTAGCACATTGCCTGTGACTGGTTGTCACTGGAAATATCTACAAAGATCAATGATGTTAATGATATGTCTTACATTTATATAATATTTTTTTGATGTAGTGTTCCATGATTCATTGTTTGCGTATAACACCCAGTGCTCCGTTCAGTACGTGCCCTCTTTAATACCCATCACCAGGCTAACCCATCCCCCCACTCCCCTGCCCTCTAGATCCCTCAGTTTGTGTCTCAGAGTCCATAGTCTCTCATGGTTCGTCTTCCCCTCCGATTTCCCCCGCTTCATTTTTCCCTTCCTACTATCGTCTTCTTCTTCTTCTTCTTTTTTTTTTTTTAACATATAATATATTATTTGTTTCAGAGGTACAGGTCTGTGATTCAACATTTATATAATATTTTATGCCAAAATCAAAATAACCTTGGGAAATATATGTTGCTTTTTATGCTTTCCTCTTTTTTTCTTATTGAGATATATTTAACAAAGTCATAATATATTTAATGTGCACAATGTGATGATTTATATATGTATACTTTGTGAAAGGATTCTCACTGTTGAGTTAAGTAACATATCCATCACCTCACATATCTGCCTTTTCTGCGGGTAAGAATAATTCTACTCTCTTAACAAATTTCAGTTATACAATACAGAATTATCAATTATAGTCATCATGTTACACACTAGATCCTCAGACTTTATCTTATAACTGAGAGTTTATACCTTTTTACCAACCCTCCCCTATTTCTCCCACCTCCAGCCCCTGGCAACCATCAATGTACTGTATGTTTCTATGAGTTCAGCTTGTTTTTAGATTCTACATATGAGTGATGCCATACAGTTATTTGTCATTTTCTGTATAGCTTATTTAAGTGAAATCATGTCCACCAAGTTCACCATGTTCTCGCAGATGACAGTATTTCCTTCTTTTTAATTACTATTCCATTGTATATAAATATCACATTTTCTTTATCTAGTTCATCCATTAGTGAATACTTAAGTGTTTCCATTTCTTAGCTATTGTGAATGATGCTACTATGAATATGGGAGAATAGATATCTCTTTGAGATAATGATTTTATTTCTTTGGATATATACCCAGAAGTGGAATGGCTGGATCACATAGTAGTTCTAAATTAGTAGATTTTTAATTTCTTGAGGAGACTCTGTACTGTTCTTCATAATGGCTGTATCAGTTTACATTCCCATCAACAGTGTACAAGGGTTTCCTTTTCTTCTCATCTTTGCCAGCACTTCTTACCTCCTTTTTGATGATAGACATCCTAAAATGGTGTGAGGTGATATTTCACCCTGGCTCTGATTTACATTTCCCTGATGATAGTGATATTGAGCATCTTTTCATGTACCTATTGGCTATTTGTATGTCTTTTTAGGAAAAATGTCTATTAAGATCCTTTACCCTTTTTTAAATCGGGTTGTTTCTTTGCAATTAAGTTGTACAAATTTCTTGTATATTACTTATCTTTGCCTCTTATCACAGAGGCAGTTTGCCAATATTTTCTCGCATCAAGTAAGTTGCCCTTTCTTTCACTGATGGTTTCCTTTGTTATGCAAAAGTTTAGTTTAATGTGGTCCCTCTTGTTTATTTTTTTACTTTTGTTGCCTTTGCCAACTTTTGGTGTCAAATCCAAAAAAATCATTGCCAAAACCAATGTCAGGGAGACTACCACCTATGTTTGGGTTTTGTTGTTGTTGTTGTTAGGATTTTACCATCTCAGATCTTATGTTCAAACTTTTAATTCTTTTGGTGTGTAGTGTGGGAGAGGGGTCTAGTTTTGTTCTTTTGCATGTGGATATCTGGTTTTTTCCAACACTATTTATTGAAGATACTGTTCTTTTTATGTATATTCTTGGTGTCTTTGTCAAAAAGTAACTATATGCCCAGGTTTATTTCTGGGCTCTCTATTCTGGTCCAATGATTTAGGTGTCTGTTTTTATGAACCTACCATTCTTAATGTTCATGAGAGCTTTGTAACATAGCATGACATCAGGAAGCATGATGTCCGTTTTGTTCTCTCTCAACATTACTTTGGCTATTTGGGGATTTTCTGTGGTTCTATAAGAATTTTAGGATTGCATTTAGGATTGTATTTTTCTATTTTTGTGAAACATGCTCTTGGGATTTTGATAGGGATTTTATTGAATCTGTAGAGTTCTTTGGATAGTATGGACAATTTAAAAATAGTAATTTATCCAACCCGTGCAGGAAAGACTGGGTAGGCTGACACAGTGTTTTGTTAGCTCTGCTGTGATAGCTGCAGTGAATGCTTGCATGCCTGTTAACAACTACTTTTTTTTTGTTTACCTAGTACTATGGGACTCACAAGTGAAAGCCACATTGGCTGTCAGAGTTAAGTGATCCGGAGGCCAATCCCTCAGGTGCAGCTTTAAAAGTTGGGGTGGTAGATGTCTGCTTCAAACTCTTCAGTGTCAGGGAGAGGCTGGAGTTGAAGGTTCCCTCCTAAATATACACACTTGTGCGGCGGGGGAGAGGGTTTACGGTAAGAGTGTGTCTCAGCTTTTGCTACCTGTTTTGATGTGGGTTCTTTTCGCAGTCATTCACTGTATAGGAGTCACTCAACTAATTTCTGGATTTCTCTCAAAGAGAACTTTTCCGTGTGCATCTGTATATTAGGTGTGTCCATGGCAGAAGGGAAATTCAGGAGCCTCCTACATTACCATCTTAGTCCAGAGTGGAATTTCATGCTTTTTAAAAATGAAGTCTGTAGAGTGCAAGAAGTTAGGCCATTTTCTCATGTTCACATATCTAGTAAGTAGCTCTTCTATAACCATCCCATCTGTAACTCTCCTTTACTAGCACAGAGCTCTCGTAGCTATACAACTGTCAGCCGTGAGTGGTTGTTGCAATAGATGAAATCTGAGTCTCATGTTACTTTAAATTCTCATAATGTATTGAAACATTTTAAATTGTATTATAGATTAAGTGGCCGAATTGATTTCATTATTGATTGTCAGATTAATAACTACATTAATCTTGTCATTGCTTTATTATTGATCCACATATTTAGTACTGATATATGACATTTTCATCATTGGGGTAAAAGCAGAAACAAATTCAGTTTTTAAATTCTTTTTCTAAAGTGGTTAAAATAAATTTATGGTGTAGGGATTTAAAGTGATTAGTATGTATAATACAACAAGAAAACCAGTACTATTTCTGTGGGGTTCATAAAAATAATTGAATATGTATATGGCAACTACACATTTGTAAATAAGCTATCTTTGATGTCAAGGACCTGAAGCCCAATTTTTGCTTATGACAAGGCAATTAGTTTTGGATGGCTTCCTCTAGACATTTTTCCCTGCTCATGTTAGAACTTTATTTCCTCCAACCAGAGACCATAATTTATTTTTCAAGCCCTTCAAGTTGTTTTTCAGGTGATTTCCTATATTTAGCCTTTCCCAGAGTAACATTGTTTTGGGTATTTACAAAGTATGAACAGTTTCAACTTGTCATCCTCTTGAATGAATAATGACGGAGTGCATTAAAGAGAAAATTAACCTACAACATATGCCATGGTAAATTGATCAATTAACACTAGATTTTTGTGTTAAGAGAGACTACTGTTTCTGGATATTCCTGAAAAAATGGAAGTGACTATCAAGTATGTCCAAGATGTGTTTTAAAAAGACTTGATACTGGGGTGCTTAGGTGGCTCAGTCATTTTAGCGTCTGCCTTGGGCTCAGGGCATGATCCCGGGGTCCTGGGATAGAACACCACATCGGGCTCCCTGCTCGGCAGGAGGCCTGCTTCTCCCTCTCCCTCTGCCTGCTACTCTCCCTGCTTGTGCTCTCTCTTTCTCTCTCTGTCAAATGAATAAATGAAATCTTAAAAAAAAAAAAAAGACTTGATACTTATATATGCATGGTTAGGCTTTTGACTGACCCGTTACCAAGAGAGAGGTTTGCAGCTTATTTTTTCCTTTCGTCATTCTTTATTCTGTATTTTGTATATGTGTTGTATTTTCTCTTTAACCTACTTTCTTAGATTTATTTTTTATCTGATTTAAAATTCTTGAAAGATGGAGGATTGTGAGTATATAAGAAACTGTGAGTATATAGAAAACTTCCCATTTTACTCTATATTTTATCTTGAAAATACCAGGTGATGTAGAAATTTGATAAAAATCAGAAGTAGTGGGGCTATCTCCTGAAGTCTCAAAAACAAACAGTATCAAACATTACTGGACGCTGTGGGATTTGTTCATGCCTATTTTCCTACAAGACTTGGAGAGACATGATGTATTAATTAATAGTATTACCAAGATCTCTGAACACACTGTAGGATTTCTAAGAGTTATATGGCAGTTCTGATCCCCTTATGATACAGTATTAAGGAGAAGAATCCTCTCCTACCTTTCCCCCATCTCCTGCTCCTAAACTCAGAAGGGGTCCTTCTCTCTGTGTAGAATGAAAAGATTTGGAGAAGAAAACACTAAGATTACATGAAGAATTCTGGGTTTGGTTCTTGGTTCTCTATAGAGCTATGATTGCCTGAGAGTGAAAATATCTTATCAAAAATTTTTGATGTAATGAAAGGTAAAAGCTGTACTACTTAAACAGCTTTTATCTGAAATAGTAGCCTCCTTGATATTGTTCAGGATATTTACCACCTTTACTCAGTAAATACACCACTGTTATTGTTCACCTGAAGTAGCACAGGGAGATGAATAAGTAGGAACTACTGTATTAGTGAAAGAACATACTTTTTAGAAAAATTTGTCCTAAAAAATAGCTTTTTATTGTGGATCCATAATGAAAACCATGTTTGTTTTTTTGTTTGTTGTCTTTGTATCACATCTTAATATGTCCAACACAAACCTTTTCACCACAAGTCCAAAGGGCATTCCTTATAGATTTGTTTTGCTAGCTCGAAAGCATGCTCATTTATCTTTTCAGTAACTACTTAAATACAACATAGCCTATAAGTCTGACCATTCTTTATATTGAAAGATTATCTGTTTGTTTTCATGGACAGAGAGACACCATGATATCTGATTATTGAGAAATTAAGCAGTTCTTAAAATGGAACAATTTACATTAGCTGAAACTCAAAAAGTATACAGGTTATAGTAAGACTCATCCACACAGGTTAATAGAATGTTTTAGATCTGTAAACTAAATGACAGACTGCATGAAAAACTAGATCCAGAAATTAACTTCAAATAAAATCTCTCATGTATAACATAATTATAAGGAAGTCAAGGAATTGACTATTAAGACCTAATAGATTCTGAATAATGGTTTTCTTGGGAAATTGTAGGTATTTTCATTTAGTATCCCAAATCATTATGAAGAAAAAATGAAACATAGACACCAACCCTTCAATAAACTGAGATGGAAAAGCTCGTGGTGACATTTACTATTAGCATTTATAACGGTTTAAAATATTTCAGAAAAATTTGCAAGACTAAGATATAAAATAGAACTATTGTCTATAGAATAGTTGACTTAATTTCTCAAAAAAGCCTTCATAGGCACTCAATAAATATTTGGGAATACAAGAAAAAATAAGAAAATGAGTAACTCAGGGGCGCCTGGGTGGCTCAGTCAATAAGCATCTGCCTTCGGCTCAGGTCATGGTCCCAGGGTCCTGGGATCAAGCCCCGCATCAGGCTCCCTGCTCTGTGGGAAACCTGCTTCTCCCTCTCCCACTCCCCCTGCTTGTGTTCCCTCTCTCCCTGTGTCTCTCTCTGTCAAATAAATAAATAAATAAAATCTTTAAAAAAAAAAAGAAAATGAGTTTTTTTTTTCATTTATTTATTTGAGAGAGAGAATGAGAGAGAGAGAGAGCACATGAGGGGGAGAGGGTCAGAGGGAGAAGCAGACTCCCCGCCAAGCAGGGAGCCCGATGCGGGACTGGATCCCGGGACTCCAGGATCATGACCTGAGCAGAAGGCAGTCGCTCAACCAACTGAGCCACCCAGGCGCCCCAAAATGAGTAATTTCAAATAAGTGAAGATCCTTTGAAGAATATTTTCTAGTTCTGAAATTAGTAGAGTTTGAAAAACAGTATGTTCAGAAAATGACATTAAAGATACTGTCCTGTAAGGTTGAATAAACTAGGTTTGATAGGGAAGGCTGAGGAAAAAATCATTTTTTCTTATATGTGCTAATGTTTAATACACATATACATTTCAAGTAGTTCCAAGAAATTTGTTCAAAAGACACTCTGTAGAAATGTAAAAATTCTCTAGAGTAAATTCATTTCATTGTATTCCCTTCTTCAAAGTGTTTAAAATAAGATAGTTGAACAAACGTCTTTGAAAAAAATGTATATATATACATGCATACATACATATATACATGTATACATGTATATGGAGAATATAAGTGATAAATAATTTCAAGTTTTAAGGAATCCCAAAACATTATTAAGAAAACTCTTTTGTATGTATATATGTTACATCTCTCTCTCATTCTTCTGCTCTTTATTTTAAAGGGAAAATAAATGTTCAATAATGTCCTAATACTGGCCATCTGTTTTCTTTCATCTGTTTTTCAAGGATCTGCTAGAGGCTTGTGAATTTTGTTTACTAAAATTATTGAATTATATTTTCATTTTTCAAAATGAAGTAAAGCCAGATTCTGTTTTTTTTTTTTTTTTTTTTTTATAGTTACGTTTATTTACCTCATTTTTTACTTTGCATGTTCTCTGGATCCAATTTCTTTCAAGGTTATATTCCTTAATGATTTCTTTCTCACAAATCATTAGTTTCATCTGCTCCTTCTCCTCACTCTCCAAATTAGCTCAATTATTTCTCCTTAAAGAAAAACAAAACAAAAACCACCCCAAACCAAACATTAATAAGCATCACTAGCATTTATTTGTGTCCTTACTATGTGTCAAGCATTTAACCTGAACTAACTCACTTACCATTCACAGTAATTGTATGAGATAGCTATAATACCTTCTTTGACTGATAAAGTCACTGAAGTACAGAGAACTTAAGTGACGCTCACAACACTAAAAATTGTCAGAGCTAGGATTTGAATCCAGGCTCAGATGCATTTTCTGTTCATTGAGTCACTTAGCTCTGCTTTACCCAAGGCAAAAAAGAAAGAAAAAAGAAAAAGTTGCATTCAAGACTCCTTTCCATACTGTGCTATTTTTATACTGTGCTATGAAAGTTCATCACAAATGTAGTGGCTTAAAATAAGAAACATTCATTATGTCACGGTTTCCATGGGGCAGGAGTCCAGATATAGCTTGGTTGGTTCCTCTGCTGAGCAATCACAAGGCTGCAGTGAAAGTCTCATGGGGCATTGTTTCTTTCTCAAACTCTACATCCTCTGTCAAGGTCACATGATTGTTGGCAGCTTTTAGTTCCTCATAGTTGGAGGACTGAGGGCACTGCTTTTTTGCTGGATGTCAGCTGAGGGTTGCCTTCTGGTTCTAGATGCCACCTTAGTCTTTTACTTCCCCTGCACATGGCCTTGCACGCCTCCTCCCAACATAACAGTTTACTTCTTTCAAGTCAGCAAAAGAATTTCCCTCTCCAGTCGTCTAACAGGGAGTCACATACCATAACATAATTATGGAATGACATCATCTGCCATATTCTATTGGCTAGGAAAAAACACAGGGACTGAAGGGGAAGGGATTGTATGAAAGTGCAGTTCACTGGGGAGCATCTTACAATTTTGCCCAACACTCAGATCTCTCTACCCGCCAAAGCTTTGGGCCCTTCTGTTCCCTTGCTACTTCAGCCTCTAAAGAAAGAGGCTCTATTTGCAATCTTGGGCTTTTTCAATTTCTCTGTGAGTTTCCTCCTATTTAAATCTGACCTTGACTCTTAGTTTGGTAGCATGTTCTGTTTTGTTTTTAACCTACATTCTATTTAACCTTCCTCTAGCATTAATTTTATAAAATTATTTGACCACCCTAGAGAATTGATTATCAAGGGCAATTTTTTTCTAAATTGAGTGTTAATTCATTGAGCCTGGAATACATTAACTACTCAGTTTTATTTGAAAATCTCTCTAAATTCTCACTTCTCTTATCCTGGTTTATCTGTCCTTCTACCATTTCTTCTCAGGTTTCTTTACCAGCGTCCTGGTGTGGATTCAAGTTTCCTTCCAAGTCTCCGTGCCTTCTTACTTTTTCTATTTCCTTGGAACTTTCCATATGTAAGAATTCCTACACTCTAATCCCTAAATCCAGATTCTTTAAAAGCCCATCGCAGATCTGACCCAAATCCAGTTCAGCATCTTCTCTGTTAATCCTGTAACATACTTTGACTGACTTCTATTGCCAGATGTAGATATTCAAAGCCTCTGTATTTTTTTTTTTATTTCTCTCCTTCCTATCTCTATATATACAGACACCAGATCCAGAAGTTCTACCACACAAATGGTTCTTCAGTCTTCTTCCATATCATTCAGTCACTCTTCTCACTTTTATATGTTTAGCTTGTACATATAAACACTACCTCAAAAAATGTTAGGATTTTTTTTTCCACATGTAAATATTCAGTTTTATTTTTAGGACATGAACACAAACAAAAGTCTTCCCAGTCATCAATAACTGGATGTATGGCTCTCCAGGACTACATATTGGCATGGTACATCCATGAGTTACCTTTTAATAAATGTGTGTAGGACAATAAACAAGTTTCTAAGCCAGGTATGTCTTATGGAAACAATGTTTAACAATATTGAATATTGAAACCATTTGACAATAACTGGTAACCTTGTATGAACAATAGTAGAGCTGAAAATTCTAATCATTTATTTAAAATAAAACTGATTTGGTAAGGTAGAATCAGTCATTTAAGTCTCAAATAGAAGTTTAGGAAGTATAGAGTTTGTGGGCCTCAACTTTCTGTGATTTGATAATATGTATAAAGTAATGTCTGTTAAGCTTTTTTTTTCTTTTTTCTATCAAACCCAACCTCCGACCCCCAATTCCAAATGGCATAAATTAAACCATGGTGACTGTATTATTAGATTAGAAACTCATGTTTTTTCATTATAGTACATAAATCTATTTCTGTTTAAATGTCCATACTGCCAGCTAACATATTAAACCACCATAATCTGTTTACATTTATTACAGAAACGTATTTTTAGAATCTATTATCAGATTGGAACTAGAAAAACCTCTCAAGGGCAGGTGCCAGGATGAGATCATTTTGCTTACATAAAAGCTGCTGAAAGTTTGGAATCTAATGTATAGCCTAGGGAGAAGAGTGACCCAAAGAATTTTAGCAGGAGCTGACTCATAATAGAATAGTAAGACAGAGAAGAGACACATATATAGAGACACACATAGACACATATTTTATCTCTCAGTCAGCGGTCCTCTGGGGAAACTGCCATTTTAATACAAAATAATAAAATACTGTTCATGAAGAACATTACCATTTTAATGAATGCCACGGTTATTTTTGCTTATTTTTATAATAAAAACAAAAGGACTCTGTGTGTGTGTGTGTGTGTGTGTGTGTGTGTGTGTGTGTGATGGGGAAAAAATGCAATTCTTCCTTGGTAGGTTTATTCACCTTTCATTTCACTGGAGTCCCTGAGTGTGGGGACAAATCCATCTGACCTCATGTGACACCAATTAGACAGTTCTATTGTATAAATGTCTCATGTCAACCAGAAAAAACATTTTTCTCTATTCTTTTGTGCCCATTATAAGAATGATATCCTTCCTAAAAAACAAGGAGAAATAAGCACTTAATGAAAAAAGATTTTGTTTTTCCCTCATCAATGTATTTTTTTACTTTACAAATCAAGAAGAACAAGATTCCAAGATTTCTTAGACAATATGATTTGTTTCAACACTTTTGCTGCTGTTCATACCTGAACATTATTTTTACAACTAGACTTTGAGACAATGTATACATAGCTGGGTTAAGTGAAATGCAGCCTATATTCAGTGTCTTGAATATTTTAAAACATTAAACCTTGCCCTTTCAATCTGATCAGTATCCATGGTAGAGATAGAAAAATGACTTGATATGCAGTATATTTTCTCTGTCAAATATAGATGCAGAATTTGTCAGGGTTTTACAAGTACAGTTTTTCACAACTGAAAAGGAAACATTTATTCCTTATGTCTATTTCTTGTTCTACAGTTCAGTCTATCTAGGACAGTTTGGGGCATATATTTGATGCAATATTTGTTAGGTGCCTGGAATGTTAACACGGTAATTCTTTGTAGTGTCATGAGTTGTAAAGCCAACTGGGAAATTAAAATCCTGCAGAAACAGATAAATCCTTGTTTAAGGCTTGGGTTTTATTTTGCTTTGTTTCCAAATACTGACATTAAGAGGAAAGGGGGGAAAAAATCCTAAATACATATAATATTTTGAAAAATGCATTATTTCACAGTGATATATATGATATTAACCACCTGCAAAGGATTTATTACTGCCCATTCCCTGTAGGATCATCTTCAGTTTGAATTTCTCACTCATTAATCCAATTTATTTATCTTGATGAGTTCTACTGCTTGTGATTACCTCTGTTTTGGGGTTAGTTACACAAGTGAAATGGAGAGTAGGTTTCCCTTTCTAGAGTACTGGTCAATGATACTGTAAATTCAGATCTTGCAATTTGTTTTCTGTAGTTAATGTGGTATGATAGAAATATAAATTAATATAAATTTTGATTACTTTCTGGATGCAACATATATATCTTCTCATAATAGTGTTATGTAAAATCAACATGATAAAACTCTTATTATTTGTGTTTATAAATACCATCTGATTAGACTTTTCTCTCCTTCTAAAACCAGACTTTTCAATACACTTTCCAGCTTTTTGTTTTGTTGCTTAGCATTATGACTTTTATTTACTATGTAACATAAAATGAATACAGTTTTGAGTGCAATCAAAAGAAGCTTATTTTCTTCTGCTATGACTTACATTTTGACATTATTTGTATATAAATACATAAACAATTTTTGGATTTTTGCTGAATTCTAAATGATATATATTTAGGCCATTAGCAGTTATAATCCTCCTACCCAGAAAAATAACACTAACATTTTCTTATGGGTTAATTTCTGCTGCTGAGGCATGTGCCCTGGTTTTCACTGACATTGAATTATTACCTACAGCTATAAATCTTGAGTCAATTTTCTATAAATGGCATTTTACAGGTTCAGGGTATATTAAGCCTGCCTCCTACTTAGGTAACGGTCTTCCCACCATGCTTTGTTAAGTTAGCTACCTTCGGTTTCTGTTGTTTAATGTAAACTGACCTCTAATTTTCCTATAAACTGTTATATTTGATTACAAGCTATAGTGAAGGGAAACCTCATTTTCAGATTTGGGATAAAGAGACTTGCTGTGTTCTATTATTAAGGAACATAATAACAAATGAGGACTTAAAAATAAATAAAAGGATATACCCAATTATAATTATTTCAGTGTCCTCTTTTAAGCTGAAAATAACAAATATAAATATATATAAATATTTTTCCTGCTATTTAGAGTTAAGCAGTTAGATAAAACACTTAAATATTATATGAAATAATACTATTTGATGATTTATTGATATATGAAAGTTTAAAATTTTCTCATTATTTTTTGTTAGACTAGGGCTTAAAATCTACTCTTAGTAAAGATAATCTATGGCCTTGATAATTTAATAACTTTTCAAAATTTAATTTACACAATTAAACAATATATATTCCACATACATATACAACAATATATATACCACATCTTCTTTATCCACTAATCAGTTGATGGACGTTTGGGCTCTCTCCATAGTTTGACTATTGTTGATAATGCTGCTGTAAACATTGGGGTGCATGTACCCTTTGAATCTGTTTTTTTTGTGTGTCCTTTGGGTAAATGCCTAATACTGCAATTGCTAGATTGTAGGGTAGTTCTATTTTCAACTTTTTGAGGAACCTACAAACTGTTCTCCAGAGTGGCTGCACCAGTTTGCATTCCCACCAACAGTGTAAGAGTCTTCCCATTTATCCGCATCTTCACCAACACATGTTTCCTGTGTTAATTTGAGCCATTCTGACAGGTGTGAGGTGGTATCTCATTGAGGTTTTGATTTGTATTTCCCTGATAATGAGTGATGTTGAGCCATCCAGATATCTTCTTTGGAAAAGTGTCTTTTCATGTTTTCTGCTAATTTCTCTGGATTATTTGTTCTTTGGGTGTTGACTTTGGTAAGTTCTTGATAGATTTTGGATACTAACCTTTTATCAAATAATGTCATTTGCAAATATTTTCTCCCATTCTGTAGACTGCCTTTTAGTTTTGTTGATTGTTTCCTTCACTGTGCCGAAATTTTTATCTTGATGAAGTTCCAATAGTTCGTTTTTGCTTTGCTTCCCTTGCCTCCGGTAACGTGTCTAGTAAGAAGTTGCTATGGCTGAGGTCAAAGAGGTTTCTGCCTGTGTTCTCTAGGATTTTGATAGTTTCCTGTCTCACATTTAGGTCTTTCATCTATTTTGAATATATTATCCAGCCATCAAAAAGAATAAAATCTTGCCATTTGCAATGATGTCAATGGAACTAGAATGTATTATGCTAAGTGAAGTGGTGGAATTTACTGAAATATTTCCTGACTTCCTATTTACTACAATTTTATAGTAAAATTTGTATCTCTGGTTTTTTATAACCTGTGATTTCTTTACAAAAATGAAGGAAAAAAGTTTCTTCATTCTAAGATCATCATTGCAAGAATTGTCTTCACTGAAATAATATGCTCATTATTGTGAATTTTGTGTTTTGTATTGCTTCATTCATTTTATGCTTATGCAAAATTATCAAAGTGATAAAACAACACTTAATTTGACTATTGCAGGAAAAGTTACAATAATAGTATTTTTATTTGAACTAAATTATTAGGAAGTTTGTTTTACCTGGTTTAATTTGATGGGCCTCATGTATCTGAGGTAAACTACTATTAGGTACATTTACAGTTGAAGAAATGAAGGATGCAAAAAAGCAAGTAATTTAAACTTAAAGTGATGCTCTGGAATCTAGACTCTATTTTTTTGTTTGTTTCAAGTTTTTGTTTAATTTCTAATTGGTTAACATTTAGTGTAATATTGGTTTTAGGAGTAGAATTTAATGATTCATCACTTATATACAACACCCAATGCTCACCACAAGTGCCCTCCTTAATACTCATCACCCATTTAGCCCATTCCCCAACCACCTCCCCTCCAGCAACCCTCAGTTTTTTCTCTATAGTTGAGAATCTCTTATTGTTTGCATCCCTCTCTTTTTTTTTCCCTTCTGCTGTGTTCATCTGAGACATACAGATATCTAGCATCTAAGAGATGCTCAACATCAATCATGATCAGGGAAATACAAATCAAAACCACAAAGAGATACCATCTCACCCCTGTCAGAATGGCTAAAATTAACAACACAGGAAACAGCAGGTGTTGGTGAGGATGTGGAGAAAGGGGAACCCTCTTACACTGTTGGTGGGAGTGCAAATTGGTGCAGCCACTCTGGAAAGCAGTGTGGAGGTTCCTCAAAAATTTAAAAATAGAACACTCTATGACCCAGCAATTGCACTACTAGGTATTTACCCAAAGAATACAAAAATACCGACTTAAAAGGTCACATGCACCCCGATGATTATAGTAGCATTAGCAACAACAGCCAAATTATGGAAAGAGCCCGCATGTCCATTGACTGATGAATGGATAAAGAAGTTGGGATCTAGACTATAGACTTGATGTATAACACATTTATGCTCCCTCTTCTCTCCATAATTTATTTTTTCTCCTCTCCATAATTTAAAACAAACACAAACCATTACTCAATTTTGTATTTATTGTGATGCAACCCCCTGTCTTATTTTAATCTTATTTAATTATTCCTTTTTTTCTGCCTCTCCCTGATCTTATACATACAGACCACCAACCTATTGTAGATAGGTTGCTTGATTCTTTCTATAGAAGCCCATTTCAAATTTAAAGCTTTACACCATTATTTTTCATGTTTTATATTAAGTAACTAATACCAATAAACATAAAATTTATAATCTTCTATTTGGATTTCTGATAATAGATGAGGATTTATAGTCAAATAAAGACCAATAGATAAAATTTCCTTGATTTATTTTTTGTTGTGGTTAATGAAAAAGTGAGTATTCATTAACCTAAAACTGCCCTAAAAAAAAGCCCTAATGAAAAATTTTGAAAGTCCGTGTAAATAAGTAATCTTTCTCTAATATAACTCAGAATGACATTTTGCATATCATGAGTAGTTTTAAAGTATTTTTTAGAATAACAATATACCTGCTTAAACATTTGTATTTAATTTTTAATTGTAATATTTTGAATCATATGATTAGAAGTAGACCTAGTTTATTTTCTATACTTTTTAGAGGGAAGAAGCATGTGACATTTCTTATGAGTATAGAGCTGTTCTAATTCTGAAATGTTTACAAATTTGAGGCTGAATGCACCACTGTATAAGTTAAGCTTTCTGAAGTGATACACATCTCATGAATGATAAATCATCATGCCATTGCTGATCAATTACAAATGTGGCTGTATTGCAGCGAGCAATTGTCTCTTGCCTAAAACTGATTACTCTTATTACCTGGCAAGTTACTTCACAATTTTAAATGAGAACCGAGGACCAAATATACAGATTGGTTGCACTCTTAGGGTGATTGATAAGGATTTAATTAAAATCATATTTTAATTCAGTTACTCTGTTCAACCAAGTATAACTTATGAAATTTAATGTATAAAATATTAATTCAGGCTATAATTGAGTTTGTAGTTTTACAAGGGCTCATTGCCCCTGAATGCGGTGGGTGACATCAAAAAAGATAGCTCACTAACCTGCCCAGCGAATGAGCCTAATAAATAAATCCTGCATCATCCATATAAAAAGTCTGTGTCTGCAGTTTCTTCACTGCTCATCAAAATATAGCAGAGGCAAAACCAAAATAAATCTGACTTTAGGTTCTTTAGAAAGACAAATTCAAAGTTAAAATGCACATGGACTTAGTAACTGATTTTTCAAACTGTGTGTGTGTGTGTGTCTCGGGGAAGTTATTATCATCATCATCAATTTATATTTATTGAGTTCCCACTGGGTATTCGGCACTGGAGCAGACAGAGCAGAGAAAATAATGATTTAAAATATTTCTGAAGTCCTAACCTTCACAAGAGTATTATTTCATACATTCATAAATAACATTAAATCAAAGCAGTCTACCATTTATATTTTTTAACCAAAATACATTTGTGAAACTTCGAGTATTTTTTTTAAAGTATCTTTTTTTTTCTGCTTCTGATAATATTTTCTTTTTAAGAGTGGCCTTAAGTCCATGAGAAGAATCCTAAGCTGATGCCTAGGAGAATCTTTTGAAGGCATATTGTTATGCTTCTTTCAGCAAATCTAAATGGCCTTTTTACTTTTCATTGTCTGCTATGGTTTTTAAGTGCTTTTTAAGTTTTCCTGACTCGCATCCTACACAGGAAGCTTCAGTGAATATAGAATGTGTGGTTGCAGTCAGGAAAGTCACACTCATTAAAATGATATTCTGAGGTTGCCCATTTATTTGCTATTTATGAAATGCATATCGAATTTGCTTATTATGTAAAAGTCAAGGACTGATTGTTCTGTCAGGACTGGAGACACAGCTTTTGATCTAAAATTTAGCTCTCTACATTCTTTGTCCATCCTATCATCATCATAAGGATTCTCTTACTCTGCACTTAACCTATGCTTGCTTTAAAGATACTTTGTTATTTGCTATTCTATAGCAAGAAGGGTATGTGAATAAAGACCTGCTCTGAGCTACTAAAAAAAAAAAAAAAAGTTAAAAATTAACTCAGCCTATCCATCAACAAAATGCTATTGAAATATAAACCTGTAAGAGAGTGATGCTTTTAATATTGAATTTATTGTTCTGTAAGACAATAATTTTCTTCTTGTCACCTATCAGTCATGTGGCCCTTTTACTAAAATTAAAGTTTCATGGAATGAGGGTTATTTTATTATGAACGTTTAGTCAGAACTATTTATTTACTATTTATTTTATGCAAGCTTGTATGGAGCAACACATAAGTATTTGGAATAATTTCCTTGCCCTCTCTGAAATTATTGTATAGCTGGACTATGATACACTGCGTTATTATTATTCAAAATATGTTCTGACCCTCTCTTCAAGAAAATAAACTTATAGCATCTTAGATGGGGGCTCCTCCATGAGCCTGAAAACTAGAGTGAAGATAGTGACCAGTGATGGACATGAGCTATAAGCAGGAAATAGACCTTTACTGTTAAAAGTCCCAGAGATTGTATAATTCAGCCTCGCTAATTAATACTGGAGAAAAGGTCAAAGATCTCATGTCAAATGTTTAACCTCAAATCTCTTTCTGATAGAGCATTAAATACTAAGTATACGTATCTTCAGTAAATAATTATCAGAGATTTGATTTCTGGGGTTTTACTTATTGGTTTGCATTCCACCTAGGTATGTTCCACTTTAAGAATATTCAGTATATGATAATTCTAATTTATAAATAGAAACTTGGGATCTTTATTTAATAAAATGCTTTATTGAATTTATTTTAAAGAGTAAAAAGCCATTCAAGTTTTATAACAATGAATGTAAATATTTTTTAAAAAACCTGCTACATAAATTGGACAAGCCCTTTGCGATTTTCTCATCCCAAAGTAATCAAAAAAGTGACTTTATATATAGCATCTCTTAATTATTTTAATAATATATGTCAATTTTATATCTCCTCTAGCTGAAACATAAAATCACCTACAGTTAATTTCTTCACTTTTAATGTGTTATGTTTTCTGGTCTCCTCTTAGGCATCAGCCGATTCTGTTGGTTGTACTTTCTGTTTTTTCTCAGTTCTCCATTTTTTCCGGTAACATGTCAGAAACTGACTGAGGAAAACTAGTCTCAGTCCTTCCTCCTGGGGACCCAAGTGGCTTTACTTCTGAAGGAGTTGCTTTAGTTTAAGGTTGAAGGCTTGAGAATATGGTACCCCAAATATCTGCTTACTGTTCAACAGATGTAAGCCTCAGTACATCTCAATCTCCTTTCCACACCACCTCCTCTTTTCTTTCTTCCTCCTCCTTCTCCCCCCCTCCCTCCTTCTCCTTCTTCTTCTCTCTTTCCCCATCTCTTCAGGAATCTAAAATGATCACAATGAAAAAATAAATTAATTAAAATAAATTAAATTAAAAAAATAAAATCACAATGGAAAGGGTGATATTTTATTAGTTCATATGTCTTTTGTTTTAGCATGAAATGAAAATTAAAATGAAGGATTTATAAATACAGTTTACACATATGTTTGAAGAACATTTTATTAACCTAATCACCATATGTTTCTATTAATTTGCATTTCCATAATTAAATTCGTGATTTTACTTAGTTCTTCTGATCTACCATCATACTCTCTTATCACAACACTGAGCAGTGAAGCCCTGTGAAGCCAATTATATTCTTTTTTTCTTTCTTTTTTTTTTTTTGAAGTATTGTTGACACACAATGTAACATTAGTTTCAGGTGTACAACATAGTGATTGGACAAGTCTGTACTCCATCTATATTCTTGTAAGCTGAGTTTACTACTCCAGATAGAAAAAAACTAAATGTCCCCAGGATGCTGCTAATATCTGTGTAAAGTCTTTTGTCTTTTATCCCTTCCTTTCCCACATCGGACTTTGATCTTGAGGTATTTTCTTAGTTCTGTTGTGTCCTTTCTAAGGAGTAAGAGAGGTCAACGTCCTAGCTTTTCTTGTGAATTTTTTGTTTCTTCTGTATTCCACTCACCGTTCTCTCCTATTTCTAGAGTATCATATGATCCCATTTTTGTTCTAATTCATATAATTGGGGCACCCATCTGCATTACTTATCCTTCCTTTAACTCACGGTGCTGAATTAGCATCTCTAAAATATTTCTTGATTTGCTTTAAATCCAAGTCTAAGTCAGTCTGATGTTTCCTTTGCTGAATAACACAGATTGTGGGTGTAATGAAATGTCTATTTTCTTCTGAAAACTGAGGTTATGGGGAATCAGTACATACAGTTGTCATAAATGATCTTACATTTTTTCTAGGCCCTCAAAAGTATAAGATTTTTTTTTTTTTTTCCTGAGAGCAGAGACATCTTAATATATATTGGTGTATAAAGCCATCAACAACTTTTTTCCTGTTGGACATACAGTTTTTATGATCGATTTACACAGGCCTGAGGATCTTCAGGTATAAATAATTAAAATAGTCTCAATGTTTGGGAAATATGTCTGTGCATATACAGATGTAGTTATACAAGCATATATGTGTGGACAGACAGGGCAAACTGAAAGGGGGCCCTTCTAAAGGCAAATAGCAAGGTTGGCCTTGCTGGTCCCCTGGAAGAAAATCTACCCTGAATAAAAATCAAATCTGACACAGCCATGGATGGCCTGAGGGCTGAGAGGACAATGGCTTCGGGTCCAGTTTGAAGCCTATTACTTGAATTGCCTCAATCCATACACATAAAACTTTTGTGAGCATTCACTGGAGGAAAAAAAAATTGTAATACTTTGGGGACTGTGAAATCTTCAAACGGAACTTTGATAAGTGATACTAATCTAGGACTAAGAGAACCTCCCCCTGCACATTCCCCTGAGGGGATGAACTTTGATTCTGAGCTGACAGTTTGATGCAACTGTGTGCACACATTCTTGAATGGTAAGTCAGCAAAGGCAGCGTGCAAATCCTTGCAGGAGACAAAAAGTCAGGAATTGGTGATGTCGGAGGCAGCCCGGAAAAGGCAAATTGGCCAGGTTTATTGGTGGGCCGTGTGATGTCTCTATAGACTGTGAAATACCAGAATCAAAGTTAGCTGTATGCACGTGTTAACAAGAATCCCTTTGTTCCCACTGGCTAATGAGACCTAAACACATGAGGACTGCTTTCTAATGTGACTTGATTTGACAGTCCGCTTGGCACATAGAAGTGATTCTACTGATTGTTTTCAAAATGAGGACTATTTCAGTCCTTTAATTTCCTCAAAGCAACTGAAACAGTTTTCCCCTATTAAGGTATTCTGGACTTAGTAAATTAAGATGGAAAAAAAGAGGAACTTATAAGGACAGGTTCAGAAAGTGCAACATTGGCCTTTGTATCTTGGATGATTATGCAACTTACTTAAACAATGAAGTGCTGTTCTGGACCAAACACATGTACTAAAAGTGAGTTTTGCTGTGTGCCAATCACAGGTGCCTTAAGTAGCCTCTTCACTTTGTGCATAGAAACGAAATCTAAATTTGCTTCTGGCCACTTTGCTGGGGATGTATTATATCATTAATTTTATGATAATCATGTTAGCACCACTAATGGTATGAACAAGGATATTTATTGTCCAGATGCTTATTATCCTTTGAGTTTGTCCTGTAGCTACAAGGTACAAAGTAGATAATAATTTTTTAATAATATATAGGTATCCCCCACTTTTCAAAAGTTTGTCTTAAGCCACTTTGCTCTACATTTGATCTACATTTAATCTACATTTGATCTACATTTAATACCTGTTTTCACCAACTGAAAGAAATTCAAAGATTTCCACTTTTACAAAAAAAAAAAAAGGTGAAAAAGCAAAAAAAAGGGCACCTGGGTGGCTCAATTGGTTAAGCATCTGCCTTGGGCTCAGATCATGATCCCAGGGTCCTGGGATCCAGCCCCAAGTCACATCGGGCTCCCTGCTCAGTGGGGAGCCAGCTTCTCCTTCTTCCTCTGCCTGCCACTCCCCCTGATTGTGCTCTTTCTCTCTGTCACATAAATAAATAAAATCTTTCAAAGAAAAAAAAAAAAAAAACAGTGTCCAGCATTTGTTTTGCAGGGAGCCTCTATAGAGTCAGTGTGCACCCTGAGCCGGGAGGGTGGCCCCACCCAGCTCCTCTCAAGAGCCCCACATTCCGCATCTCAGCATCAGGCCACCAGAGTTTTGAACTGTGTCTGTGCACATCTGAGCTTTATCTTGATATATTTTGTGCATGCATTAGTAAGATGTGTCCTAAGGTATCAGATAAGGCTAAAAGAGGTAATTTTGGGGGTCTGGGAATGTCCCAAATTTTTCCATTAATGTAAATTAATGGCAATTCCTTCTTTGCTTTATACTATTCTGGCTTACAAAAGGTTTCAGAGGAACATTCTACTTTCAAATGGTGGGGAGGGGGAGTGGGGGAACTTGTATATAAAAATTTCTCATTTTATATATTTTTTTAAAAGTTAAAACAACTAACATTATAGGATTATAGTCCTATATCCAGATTATAGTCAGTTCAACAAGCACTACAAATATATGACATTCTATGACTTTCTCTTCTTGGTATTTATGGTCATATTAATATTTCTTTATATGTGTGTGTGTATGTGTGTGTGTATATATATATATATATACATAAATATATATGTGTATATATTATGGATAAAGATTTATTTTTCAATTAACAGATGTAAATAATATGTGTAGTAAATTCACTTTTTCACTCTTAGAGATGCTATTTTCTGACTTATACTCTCCATAAGCTTTATTCACATTCTTCCTTTCATTTCTTATTAAGTAAATGGAAAACCATATCAATACAACCTCATCAACCTGACATACAATCTAAACTCTCTGCATATACTATTTTTTTCTACTATGATAAAGGGGTAAATGATTTTTTTTCTCTTATATAAAATATTAACCCAGAGATGTCTGCTTTCATTCACTCAAGGATTCAAACATACTATATATAAACATACTATAAATTTAATATTTTCCTTCTTAAACTAAAAAAAAAAAAAAAAAAAACGCATTTCATCCAGCTCAATGACCTCTCTCATTTATGATCTTTCTTCACTTAGTCGTTCTTTTTTTTTTCTCACCGTGCCTCACATGGCTTTTTCTTTGTGCAAGTTCACCCATGGTGTCTCTCCCTCTTCTCATAGGACACCATCATTCAGCCATATTGGATTAGTGTCCCACCTAATGTATTGGGAGTTGGGACTTTAACATGCATTTTGAGGGGGACACAATTCAGCCTATAACACCATCACTTTTAAAAAACCTGATTACTCTGAGTTTATGTACAGGCTATATAGATCCACATTTATACACATTGTCTATTGACATTGCAAGTTTGATATGTAATGCACATCTCAAACTTAATACATACAAAATGGAACAAACAGCACCTAGGATAGCAACCTTCATCTCTTGAATAGGTTTATTGCCATAGTGTCCTAATACCTTACACTTTCTGCCATCAGCCCCCAGTCCATCATATATTCTTCTTAAAGCAGTCAAAGTGATAACTTCTAAATAAAATTTACATAGCCTGATCAATCAATCTGGTTTGCCTGAGGCTAAATGTTCATAGAAAACAAGACTTTATGGGTGCCTGGATGGCTCAGTTGGTTAAGTGACTGACTCTTGGTTTCAGCTCAGGTTGTGATATAGGGTCATGAGATGGAGTCCTGCGTCAGTCTCCTCGCTTAGTGTGGAGTCACTTAGGACTCTCTCTCTCCCTCTCCCTCTACCCCTCCACACTGCTCTCTCTAAAATAAATAAATAAATCTTGAAAAAAGAGGAAAGGAAGGAAGGAAGGAAGAAGAAGAAAGAAAACGAAGAAAAAGAGAGAAAGAAGAAAGAAAGGAAAGAAAGAAAGAAAGAAAGAAAGAAAGAAAGAAAGAAAGAAAGAAAGAAAGAAAGAAAGAAAGAAAGAAAGAAAGAAAGAAAGAAAGAAAGAAAGAAAGGAAAGAAAGAAAAGTAACCTTAAATTCATGTTATGTCACTCTCTGGTCAAAAAACCTCCAAAGGGCATTCATCTCACCAGAGTTACTGTCAGAATTATTTTAAAGATTCATATACCCACTCTGACTTTAGTTTCCACTTCTTTCTAATTTGGCTTTGACAAGATATTTATGAAAACGTTGAACTTTCTCTCTCCATGAAGGCTAGCTTCAGAACTTACTGTCTTGATAAAAAGTTTTAATACCCACCCTGAGCTTTCCTGAAGCAAAAACCTCAAGAGTCTCTCAGGCAATGGTTTGCAACCATGGTCTTCCTCCTGCCCAAGAGATACTTTTCTCCAGAAAACTGGAGACATTTGGCAAAAAGTCTGTGAACAGTTTCTCTCGTCACAAGTTTGGAAGGGGTGTTACTAGCATGCAGTGGGTGGAGACCTGGGATGCTGATTATAGGCATGGTGAACCCCCACAACAAGCTGTGCAACCTGTAATAACAAGGGTGTCAATAAACATTGTCCTAAGAGATGGAATGACTCAAAGGAGAAGTGTTCTAAGAGGAATGTAGTATATATCCCTTAAGTATTTGAAAATATATTCTTGTTGTATTTGTTAACTTGTTATGTGTTGACCTCTCCACCTCTATTCCCATACTTCTGAATATGAGGGGAAGAGACTATATTTTCACCACTACAATGTTCAGTGTTTGGAATAGCAAATGCTGCACAGTAGGTGCTCGACAAATATCTGTTACATATTATGTATGGAGACAGAAAAGAGATATTGGCATTTGGTAGAAAGAAGAAAACAACTGATTTACAAAAAAGTAAATAGAGCATCCCACCCCCCCAACTTGACAACAAACCATATATAAATTTATCATTATTATTATCAGTTTGTTATACTTGCAGCATCCCAAATGCAGAATAAGACACCATGAATGAAAACATTCAAATGAATAATTTCACAAAATACTCTTTTTAGTTCATAAACCCAAAGTGAAAAGAAAAGCCAAAAGCATAAGAATACATGAATTAATGAATAATGATGAACAAATATATTAATGAACAAATAGAAAATACAATAAGAAAACCAGAATATGAAGGCACCTTTATTTTTTAATTCTTATTTCCTAGAGTCATCTAATCTTTTAAATAAACGGCTTTATTTTGAGATAATTGCCAATTCCAATTCGGTTATAAGAAATAATTCCATGAATTATTTCCATGAATTCCATGGATCTTTTACCCAGTTTCCCCCAACATCTCAAAACTACAATAAAACGTGACAATCAAAATATCTTGGCACAGACAAGATACAGAACATTTCTATAATTTCCAGGGATCTTCATGATGCCCTTTTATGGCCACTCTCACTTCTGAAAACCTGCCTCTCACCCCCTTAGCCAACCCTAGAACCATTAATCTGTTTCCCATTTCAACAATTTTGTCATTTTAAGTCTGAAGATTATTATATAATTGGACTCTGAAATATGTAAACTTTGGGGATTGGTTGTTTGTTTGTTCGTTTTTTTTTTTTCACTCAGCATAATTATCTGGAGATCCACGATAGTTGTGGCATGCATCCATAGTTTCTCCCTTCATATGTGCTGTTTAATATTCTGCGATATGGATGTATTTCATTATGTTTAGAAATTCATCTGTTGCAGAACATCTGGGATTTTTACAGTTTTTGGCAATTATACATTGAGCTGCTATTAATGTTTATTTACAGGTTTTTGTTTGATATATGTTTTCCTTTCTCTGAAATAAATGCCCAGAAGTCCAGTCTTCAAGTCATGTGATCGTTCCATGTTTAGTTAGTTATGGTTTTTTTTTAAATTAATTTATTTATTATTTGAAAGAGAGAGAGAGTGGAGGGAGGGCAGAATGAGAAGGAGAGGGAGAGAATCTCCAGTAGAGATTCCCCACTGAGCACAGAGCCTGACTTGATCTCAATACCCTGACACCATAACCTGAGCTGAAATCAAGAGTCGGACATTTAACCCACTGAGCCACCCAGGCACCCCATGTATAATTTTATTTTTTAAGAAACTGCCAAACTATTTTCTAGAATAGTTGTACTATTTTACATTTACACCAGCAAAGTTTGAGTGATCCTGTTTCTTGGGAGCCTTGCCAACATTTCGTACTATAAAATATTTTAATTTATATAATTTTATTTTTCGGCTCTATTGAGGTGTATAGCAAATTGCACATACTCAGTGTATACATTTCGATGATTTGGGGCATATGGATACATACCATCATCACAGTCAAGGTAATAAACAAACATATTCATCACCTCCAAAAGCTTTCTTCTTTCCCATTGCCCCACCGCCCACATTTTTTCTTTTGATAAGAATACTTGGTATGAGATCTACCCTCTTAAGTTTTTCAGTGAACAACCCTGTACTGTTAACTATGTTAACTGTAGGCATTATGTTGCACAGAAGATCTCTGGTCTTATTCATCTGTATAACTATAACTTTATACCCATTGAATGATAGCTCCCCATTCTGATGAGTATATAGAGATAACCTGTTACTATTTAAATTTACATTCCCTAATGAGATGGGAATTAGTGCTAACTTCTTTTAACATTTTTTTTTTTCTTTAGATTTCTTCACTGAAACTACTTTGTCCTGGAAGCTTCTTTTGGGGGAGACTTTTTAATTATACATTCAATTTCCTTAGAAATTTAGAGGGCTATTCAAATGATCTCATATTGGATAAGTTGTGGTAAATTGTGTTTTTCAAAGAAATGGTCCATTTCATCTGAGTTTTCAAATGTATGAATTTAGAGTTGCTCATAATATTTGCTCATATTTTGATGACTGCAAGTTCTGTTATGATATCCCCTATTTCATTCATGATATTGATAATTTGTGTCCTTTATTTTTTGTCTTTGTTAGTTTTGCTGGAAGTTTGGCAATCATTTGAATGAATGTATCAAAGAATCCATTCTTACATTTATGGATTCTGTTTTCAATTTCATTGATGTCTGCTTTTATGCACATTATATCTTTCCTTCTGCCTGTTTTTCTCTGCCTGGGTTTGTTTTACAATTTCTAGTTTTTGAAGAGAGAGCTTAGATGATCAATTGGAAAATGTTCGTCTTCTAATATATTTATTTCATGCTGTACATTTCCCTCACAGCAATGCTTTAGCTGTTTCTAAAAAGTTTTAATATGTTGCATTTTCATTTCAACTCAGTTCAATATATTTTGTTATTTCCCTTGAAACTTCCCTTTTAGCTCATGGATTATTTAGAAATGTGTTGTTTAGTCTCTACCTGTTTGGAGATTTTTATGCTATTTCATTACTGATTTCTAGTCTGGTTCCTCTAAAACAGCACACTCTGTACGATATCAACAATTTGAGTAAAGTTAACTTCACAGACCAGAATATGCAAGTATATATGTCTTGCCACATATCAACTAGATCCTGTTGGATGGTGGTAGTGAGTACTATTCTGTTCAGATGTTCTATCAATTGTTGAGAAGGAATGTTGAATATCATGACATTAATTGTGGATTTATCTATTTCTCTCTTAGCTTTATCAGATTTTGCTTCACATATTTTTGCAGCTCTATTTTTTGTTGTGTATAAATTTAGAATAACTGTGTTCTTGTTGGGTTGATCCTTTAATTATTATGCATTGTCTTTCTGTCTTTGTAATTTTATTTGCTATAAAGTCTTCCCTATGGGATATTAATATAGCAATTACTATTTTGACTAATGTTTACATAGTATTTTTTCCATCCTTCTAATCTTGACCAACCTAAATCATTATATATGAAATGAGTTTCTTGTAACATATACATCATGTTTTTAAATCCACTATATCAATCTCTATATTTTAATCAGTGTACTTAGATAATTTACACTTAACATAATTGTTGATATTATTAACATGTTGGGCTGCCATTTTATTTCTGTCATGTGTTTGTTCTCTTTCTTTCTTTCTTTCTCTTGTCTCCCTATGGGTTACTTGAATATATTTTAGAATTTTACTCTGATATATCTATAGTGTTTTTAAGTGTGTCTTTTTGTATAGCTTTTTATTGGTTGCTCTGGGTATCACATGATCTATTCATAACTTATCACAATCTACTGGTGTGACATTTTACCAGTTAATAAATTAATTAATTTATTTATTTTTTAAGATTTTATTTATTTGAGAGAGAGAGACAGAGAGAGAGAGCACATGAGAGTGGGGAGGGTAAGAGGGAGAAGCAAACTCCCCGCTGAGCAGGGAGCCTGATGCGGGACTCGATCCAGGGACTCCAGGATCATGACCTGAGCCGAAGGCAGTCGCTTAACTAACTGAGCCACCCAGGCGCCCTATTTATTTATTTTCTTAATATTTTATTTATTTATTTGACAGAGAGAGACATAGCAAGAGAGGGAACACAAGCAGGGGGAGCGGGAAAGGGAGAAGCAGGCTCCCCGCTGAGCAGGGAGCCCGATGTGGGACTTGATCCCAGGACCCTGGGATCATGACCTGAGCCGAAGACAGATGCTTAACCACTAAGCCACCCAGGTGCCCCGACATTTTACCAGTTTAAATGAAGAAATCTTACCTTCCTTTATGTCCCTCTAGTTTCCTTCACATATAATATCATTGTCTTAAATAGGTCCTCTCCATGTATTTAGCACCATTCCAGACAATGTTATAATTTTTCCTTCAACCATCAAAGATCCTTTAGAAAACCAATGAGGAAAAGATAAATGTAATATATTTTCACATACTTTTATCTTTATATTGTTGCTCTTCATTCCTGATGTTCAAAGATTCCTTCTTCAATCATTTCTAGTTTAAGATTTTCTTTAACCATTTTTTTTTAAAGATTTTATTTATTTATTTGACAGAGAGAGACACAGTGAGAGAGGAACACAAGCAGGGGGAGTGGAAGAGGGAGTAGCAGGCTTCCCGCCGAGCAGGGAGCCCGATGCGGGGCTGGATCCCAGGATGCTGGGATCATGACCTGAGCCGAAGGCAGGCGCTTAACGACTGAGCCACCCAGGCGCCCCTCCTTAACCATTTTTGAGGATAGGTCATTGGTAATAGATTTTATTAGTTTGCCCTCACCAAAAATTATTTTGATTAAAAAATATTTTGATTTCTCTGTAATTCCTGGGATATATTTTACTAGATATAGAATTCTGAGTTCATAGTACTTTTCTATTAGTACTCAAAATATTTTCTGGTCTCCATGATTTCTTTTTTTTTTAAACTTAATTTCATTTTATTATGTTATATCAGTCACCATACAGTATATCATTAGTTTTTGATATAGTGTTCCATGATTCATTGTTTGCATAAAACACCCAGTGCTCCATGCAATATGTGCCCTCCTTAATACCCATCATTGTACTAACCCATCCCCCAACACCTCCCCTCTAAAACCCTCTGATTCTCGGAGTCCATAGTCTCTCATGGTTTGCCTCCCCCTCTGATTCCCACCCCCCTTCATTTTTCCCTTCCTTCTCCTAACGTCCTCCATGCTATTCCTTATGTTCCACAAATAAGTGAAACCAGATGATAATTGACTTCCTCTGCTTGACTTATTTCACTTCGCATAATCTCCTCCAGTCCCATCCATGTTGATGTAAAAGTTGGGTATTCTTCGTTTCTAATGGCTGAGTAATGTTCCATTGTATATATGGACCACATCTTTTTTATCCATTCATCTGTTGAAGGGCATCTCGGCTCTTTCCATAGTTTGGCTATTGCGGACATTGCTTCTATGAACATTGGGGTGCATATGGCCCTTCTTTTCACTACATCTGTGTCTTTGGGGTAAATACCCAGTAGTGCAAATGCTGGGTCATAGGGTAGCACTATTTTTAATTTTTTGAGGCACCTCCACACTGTTTTCCAAAGTGGCTGTACGAAGTTGCATTCCCACCAACAATGTAAGAGGGTTCCACTTTCTCCACAACCTCTCCAACATATGTTGTTTCTTGCCTTGTCAATTTTTGCCATTCTAACTGGTGTAAGGTGGTATCTCAATGTGGTTTCGATTTGAATTTCCCTGATGGCTAATGATGATGAGCATTTTTTCATGTGTCTGTTAACCATTTGTATGTCTTCTTTGGAGAAGTGTCTGTTCATGTCTTTTGCCAATTTTTTGACTTGATTATTTGTGTTTTGGGTGTTGAGTGTGAGATGTTCTTTATAGATCTTGGAAATCAGCACTTTGTCTATAATGTCATTTGCAAATATCTTCTCCCATTCTGTGGGTTGCCTCTTTGATTTGTTGACTATTTCCTTTGCTGTGCAGAAGATTTTTATTTATTTTTTTATTTTATTATGTTATGTTAATCACCATACATTACATCATTAGTTTTTGATGTAGTGTTCCATGATTCATTGTTTGTGTATAATACCCAGTGCTCCATTCATTATGTGCCCTCTTTAATACCCATCACCAGGCTAACCCATCCCCCCACCCCTCTCCCCTTTAGAACCCTCAGTTTTTTTCACAGATTCCATAGTCCCTCATGGTTTGTCTCCCCCTGCGATATCCCCCCCCCTTCATTTTTCCATTCCTACTATCTTCTTCTTCTTCTTTTTTTTTTTTTTTTAACATATAATGTATTATTTGTTTCAGAGGTACAGGTCTGATTCCTCAGTCTTACACAATTCACAGTGCTCACCATAGCACATACTCTCCCCATTGTCTATCACCCAGCCACTCCATCCCTCCCAACCCCCGCCACTCCAGCAAAACTCAGTTTGTTTCCTGAGATTAAGAATTCCTCATATCAGTGAGATCATATGATACATGTCTTTCTCTGATTGACTTATTTCGCTTAGCATAATACCCTCTAGTTCCATCCACATCATTGCAAATGGCAAGATTTCGTTTTTTTTGATGGCTGCATAATTTATCTTGATGAAGTCCCAAAAGTTCATTTTTGCTTTTGTTTCACTGGCCTTTGGGGACATGTCTTGAAAGAAGTTGCTGCGGCCAATGTCAAAGAGGTCATTGCCTATGTTCTTCTCTAGGATTTTGGTGGATTCCTATCTCACATTGAGGTCTTTCATCCATTCTGAGTTTATCTTTGTGTATGGTCTTAGAAAATGGTCAAATTTCATTCTTCTGTATATAGCTGTCCAATTTTCCCAGCACTATTTATTGAAGAGACTGTGTTTTTTCCATTGCATGTTTTTTCCTGCTTTGTCAAAGATTATTTGACCATAGAGTGGAGGGTCCATATCTGGGCTTTCTATTCTGTTCCATTGGTCTATATGTCTGTTTTTGTGCCAGTCCCATGCTGTCTTGGTGATCACTGCTTTGTAATATAGCTTGAAATCGGGCAACGTGATGCTCCCAGCTTTGTTTTTCTTTTCAACATTTCCTTGGAGATTTGGGGTCTTTTCTGATTCCATACAAATTTTAGAATTATTTGTTCCAGCACTTTGAAAAATGTCATTGGAATTTTGATTGGGATGCCACTGAAGGTATAGATTGCTCTGGGTAGCATAGATATTTTAACAATGTTTATACTTCCGATCCATGATCATGGAATGTTTTTCCATGTTTTTGTGTCTTCTTCAATTTCTTTCATGAGTGTTCTGTAGTTCTTAGACTATAGATCTTTTACCTCTTTGGTTAGGTTTATTCCAAGGTATCTTATGGATTTTGGTGCTATTGTAAATGGAATAATTTCTCTAATTTCTCTTTCTACAGTTGCATTGTTAGTGTGTAAGAAAGCAACTGATTTCTGTGCATTGATTTTGTATCCTGCCACATTACTGAAATGCTGTATGAGTTCTAGTAATTTGGAGGTGAAGTCTTTTGGATTTTCCACATAAAGTATCACGTCATCCGCTGGTTAACAGTTAGCTTATGTAGTTGGCTGCTCACATGTTGGAGGTGTAGATATTTACAATTGTTAGATCTTCTTGTTGGATAGACCCTTTAAGAATGATATAGTGTCCTTCTGTGTCTCTAACCACAGTCTTTAGCTTAAAATCTAATTTGTCTGATATAAGAATTGCTACCCCAGCTTTCTTTTGAGGTCCGTTGGCATGGAAGATGGATCTCCATCCCTTTACTTTCAGTCTGGATGTATATTTAGGTTCAAAATGAGTCTCTTGTAGACAGCATATGGATGGGTCCTGTCTTTTTATGCAATCTGCAACCCTGTGCCATTTTATGAGAGCATTTAGGTCATTCACATTGAGAGTTATTATTAAAAGATAAGAATTTATTGTCATTATGTTGCCTGTAAAGTCCTTGTTTCTATAGATTGTAAATTTCTGTTCAATATCACTCTTGGGACTTTCTCCTTTTATAGAACCCCTCTTAATATTTCTTGCTGGGCCAATTTAGTGGTCACATATTCTTTCAGTTTCTGCCAGTCTTGGAAGCTCTGCATCTCTCCATCCATTCTAAATGACAGCCTTGCCAGATAAAGTATTCTTGGCTGCATGTTCTTCTCATTTAGTACACTGAATATGTCTTGCCAACCCTTTCTGGCTTCCCAGGTCTCTGTGGATAGGTCTGACATTATTCTGATGTTCCCCCCTCTGTACATAACTAATCTCTTCCCTCTAACCTCCGTTAAGATGGTTTCCTTGGTTCTAAGATTTGTGAGTTTTACTGATACATGCCGGGGTGCTGGTCTGTTCTCCTTGATCTTGGGAGGGATCCTCTCTGCCTCTAGAACATGAATGTTTGTTTCATTCCCCAGATTAGGGAAGTTCTCAGCTACGATTTGCTCAAATATATCTTCTAGTCCTCTTTCTCTCTCTCCACCCACTCAGGGATCCCAATAATTCTGACACTGGAATGTTTCATGGTATCACTTATTTCTCTAATTCTGTTTTCATGGATTTTATGCTGTTTCTCCCAGGCCTCCTCTTTTTCCTTCTTTTCTATCAATTGGTCTTCTAGATCACTAATTCATTCTTCTGCCTCGTTTACCCTAGCTGTTAGAGTATCTAGATTAGATTGGATCTCATTGATAGTATTTTTAAATTCTGCCAGATCAGCTCTCATTTCTGCCCTTAGAGACTCTATGTTGCCATTAATTGATTTCTCCATTCTAGCTGTCATCTTCATAACTGTTACCTGAGTCCATTTCCGACATCTTGCTTATATCTGTATCCATTTGTAAATCTGTGACAGAAGTCACAGTCTCTTGAGTCTTTCCTATTTTGGGGGTTCCTCCTCATAATCATTCTGTTGAGGGGTGGTTGAGGGAATGTACAGAGTCCATGTTATTGACCACAACCCAAACAAGATGCACCTGTTTTATAGGGACCTTAGGTTTGTTGGCCTCTTTTTTTCCCAGCCTGTCTTCTGGGGAGGGGCCTGCCACGCTGTTACTCAGGCAACCCTGTTTGGGAAGAGTTGTCCTGTCCCGGGGAGGGGGAATGGGCTCAGTGAAAACTAGTTATTTGGTGCTCTGGTTCTCTGGCGGCTTTCTGCATCTCTTCTGAGAGTCAGAGCAGAAGAGACAGTTTCCAACCCTCTGACTCAGAACAGAGAGATCACAGTCTGTTCTTCAGTGAGATGTCTAGGCCACCTCTTTCCGTTTCTGTCTGTGCTGCTAAAACAGCTGCAACCTGGGTTGTGTGCCCCTCAGCAGCGCTCCCAGTCCTCATTATAGCCTGATAAGTGTAGAACTCTTGAGCCCCCACTTGGCCTCTTCTGGTGTGGATGATCCAAGGCAATAGTTTGTTCATTTGTTTCTTTATTGTTCTTTCTTCCTTTCTTTCTGTGTTGTTTTGCCTATATACAAGTACTTATTATCTAAGATTTTCTGTCTTAGCTGACTCTTTTATGGTACTTTGGATAGAGAGCATGGGTGTTTGTTGGGCTTTCTCTGTACCCATTGGCATTTCTGGGACACCAGCTTCTTCAGCTTCAGTCTGGGATATATAAGGCTAAAAGAAAATCTAGAACACACATCACTGTGCCATTTCCTGGAGTCTGAAGTCCCTAGTTAATCTGCCCTGCAGAAAGCCGCCAGAGAACCAGAGCACCAAATAACTGGTTTTCACTGAGCCCACCCCCACCCCCCACTTTTCTCTCCACCTTTCAAGGACCTACTATGTTCATTTTATATATAATGCTCAGCATTTTTAGCGTTTAGTGTAGGGAGGAATAGGAAGACATACATCTACTCCATCTTTCTGGAATCAGAAGTCTGATCAAGTCATTTAACTGTAAAACTTGACATAATTCTACGAGTTCAACATTCCAAAAGCTGAAGTCATTTTATATGTTAGGAAACCTACAGCAGTGACATGAACTATCTTGTCCAGGGCCCAGGAGGAACTTGCTAACAAAAGGTCATAAAATCGGTCAAGATTTTTTTTTCTTTGGGGCCCCTGGGTGGCTCAGATGGTTGGGCGTCTGCCTTCGGCTCAGGGCATGGTCTCAGGGTCCTGGGATCGAGTCCCGCATTGGGCTCCCTGCTCCTTGGGAGCCTGCTTCTCCCTCTGCCTCTCTCTCTCTCTGTCTCTCATGAATAAATAAATTTAAAAAAATCTTAAAAAAAAAAAAAAGATTTTTTTTTCTTCAATACCATTCTGTTTCTTTAAAATCTAAGAGAAAGACAACTAAAGATGATAGTGTAATTCTATTAAAGTCAGTTATCATCACACAGATTCAGATGTAACATATGTAATTTTTTTTTCCTTTGTCTTCTTTATCTCCTAGAGTAGCTTTGGAAGGCAAACACTTGATCACTAACACCTTTAAGAAACTGTTAGCCCTACAGTCCAGTGCTGATACCAGGAGATATACCTAAGCTTCTGTTGTCTCTTATTCTGTAGGAAATAAGCAGTATCATCTAAAGCCAGTTAGACTCTATTGGAACAATGGCACAATTTGTTTATTTCTTCAGATTCTAGAAGCACAGTATAAAAGCTAAGGTCATCAGACCTGGGTTTTAGTTCTGATTCTGTTTGGAGTTTAACCATGGTTATTATGCAGACTATGAACTCCTCCAAAAGTTTCCAATAATGACTGTCTTGAGGATGATTAAAATTATTAAATGAAATAATTTATGTTAAGCTGATGCAATAAGCTGTGTACTCAATAAATGCAGATATCAGACAGTATAGTCATGTTAGGGGATTTTTAAATTATCTGGAAAATGAAACAACAATAATGTGAGAAGCTTTCTTTTTTTTTTTTTTAGATACTTATCATCTGTAGTCCCTGCCGCTGACCTCTGACCAGCTGTGCAGTTGTGCAGCCTGTCATTAAAAAGAATTTACCTTAAAAAGTAGAAATCCATCATATTATCCATTCATTCAGGGTATACCCACCCCCACAATCCAGTCAACATCTTTATAAAGAACATCTAATTTGATAGCATATTCACTCAAAATAATCCATTTTAGTTCATAATTTCTAAACATGTAATTTATTTTTATTAACTACAATATTTAATCTTTTGTCAATAATGTATTTCTGTATAATTTTTTTTTTTTTAAGATTTTATTTATTTATTTGAGACAGAGAGAATGAGAGACAGAGAGCATGAGAGGGAGGAGGGTCAGAGGGAGAAGCAGACTCCCTGCCGAGCAGGGAGCCCGATGCGGGACTCGATCCCAGGACTCCAGGATCATGACCTGAGCCGAAGGCAGTCGCTTAACCAACTGAGCCACCCAGGCGCCCCTAATTTTTTTTTTTTTTTTTGAGGCAAGCGGTCCATATCTATTTCTAAATGCAGTGTAGTTTGAGACCTGTCCTTGAAAAGTTTCAAAAGATATGTAATCCAAGTATTTATGTATTTATTATGTTTAGCTTATATTTTATATGTTGGCCCTTTATGAACATAAAAGTTTTGGGGACATGCCATATTTAGATTATAAACACCACTTATAAATATGGCAAAATTAAAAAAAAAACTAGAATATATATTTTAAATGTATATTAGAGCCTGCCTAATTACAAAAAGAATTTCAGGAAAATTTAATAAGTTCTTAAAATACAATAAAATAAAGAATATTTTAAGAAAGTTGAAAAAAAGAGAGTTGGCATTAAAGTAGAGGGCTTTCTAGCTATAAAATATGCAAATAATCAAGAATTACATCCACATAATTAACGAGAATACCATCTGAGTTGCCAAGGAAAATAATTTTCATTTTCATTACTGGGTGGGAAGGAACATCTGAGACTTCAGATGGTGAGTAAGGTTGACTTTGCCCTAATTCATGAATATCAGGACAGCACATTTTAATATGATCAAATTAAACAGAGCCCAGGGAGCAACCATGTCGATAAAAGATGACTATGATTAAAACTTGTGTTATTTAGGCATTGTATTGACACCATAAGTATCACCATGTGCTCTGCAAGCTGCAATGTCCCCTCAAGGTGGTCATATGGATAACAAGATCCATTTTTTCTCTCTATTAGATGGATGCTATGGGACAGTCTTGCCTGAAATAGAAGGAGATTTCAACATGCCAGAAAGGAAAGTGTCAAACTGGAGTGTTATCAAATTAGAGATAAAAGTTTTGGTCAGATGAGCCACAGTAGCATGATTTATTATATTTTTTGCCTTTGTTGCCTTGCTGTTGTTTGTTTATTTATTAATGGCAGGATCTGGGAGCCAGAGGATTTAAGATAGGCTTTTTATTTTGTTCACTTTATTTTTCTTTTTAAGATTTTATTTATTTATTTGACGGAGAGAGACACAGCGAGAGCAGGAACACAAGTGGAGGGAGTGGGAGAGGGAGAAGCAGGCCTCCCACAGAGCAGGGAGCCCGATGTGGGGCTCAATCCTAGGACCCCAGGATCATGACGTGAGCCGAAGGCAGACACTTAACGACTGAGCCACCCAGGCGCCCCTTTTGTTCACTCTATTAAAAGCTTGTTGAAGTGGTTTACTTTGGAAGAACGTTGACTAGCAGAAACTATCTAACAAAGTACTTGTTGGTCCTTGGGGGAACTCACTTGGAATAAGAATCCCTTGATGACCTACTCCAATCTTAAAACATTATAAAGTCAAAAATTATAGTTTGAGGCTCATCAGTTGCATCTGATAGCTCACCCACATTTGCACTTTAAATGTTAGAAGATATCCATAACTTTATCCACCATTTCCTCTTTTTTATTTCTTTTTTCTCCTCCTTTTCACTTTCTCTCTATATATTATGATTTTTTTTTAAGAGTTTATTTATTTGAGAGAGAGGGGGAGAGTGACTGAGCAGAGGGGAGGGGCAGAGAGAGAGGAAGAGGGAGAATCTGGAGCAGATTCCATGCTGAGCATGGAGCCTAATGGGGGGGCGGGGGGGAGCTCAATCCTAGGACCTTGAGAGCATGACCTGAGTCGAAATCAAGAGTCAGCCGCTTAACCGACTGAGCCACCAAGGCGCCCCTCTCTATATTATGATTTTAAAGCATATACTTTTTTGTTGTTGTTCCGTTAATCCTCTAAATTCTTGGGATATTTAGAAACATATGTATTCTTGTGCTTCTAACCTGATAGGCTTATATAACAGTGTTAGAGAACAGGGAGTATTTTTTAACACTCTTGTTGTTACTGGAATTATATTTTATATAATACAGTATATTTATATGCCAACCTCAATATGTAAGCAGAACTGACCTTTGTTTTTCCATGTGACCACATGAGCTATGGTGCTGGTACTACAGACCTTGTTAAGTGACTCCCATCTATGCTGTTACTGAATTTGTTCTATCACTTTGTATAGTTGATTACCTTTTTCTATATCTGCTTTTCTCTCATTTACAAAATGATTTTTTTGTATGTTGTGAATATTTGCACTTAAGACATTGTGGTAGACTGAATAATGACCTTCCTAAAACGTCCATGTCTTAATTCCCAGAACTTGTAAATGTTACCTTATTTGGGAGGTAACCACTTGATATGGTCAAGTTAAGGATTTTGAGATAGAACAGTGATTCTAGATTATCTGGTGGGCCCGAGGAGTCAGAGTGGGAAGAAAAGGTGACGACGGAAGCAGAGATTGGAATGATGATGCACTTTCAAGATGCAAGGTGGGGCCATAAGCTAAAGAATAGAAGTGCCCACTAAGAAGCTGAAAAGGGCAAGGAAAGGGATTCTCCTCTCAGAGTCTCCAGAAGGAATCATCCTTGTGGACACGCTGACTGTAACCCAATGAAACTGCTTTCAGACTTCTGACCTCCAGAGCAGATAAAGAAAAAATCTGCTTTGCTTGAAGCTAGTAGGTTTGTGGTAATTTGTTATGACAGCAATAGGAAACTAATACAAATATATATTTTTTAAAGAAGCAAAAGAAAAAAAAAAGGTTTTGCTGGAATATAATTTATACAAATAACGTATTTAAGTAGTGTAGTACGTTTACAAGTTGTGCAACCATTACCATAATCTGATTTTAGAACAAATGCTATTTTCCTGAAAAGAAATCTCATACCCATACTTAAGGATATATTTGTATTAAAAATAACATAATTGTTGCTTAATATAGGGGGCAGCATCCCAGTGATAATTGGTTAAAATGATTTATCTTTTGTTAGGAGTGGAGTAGAGATGGGGGTGACGGTGAAAGTAGGTAAAGATCTTTGAGGAAATGTCTGTGGTCCTGGACCATTTACAGTAACACTTTTCCATCTAAAACACCCATTAATAATAATAAGAAATCCAGCTTAATCTTGGAATAGAAAGGAAATTTAGGCAACATCTCCTTCTTTCCATGCATATTGCTTATTCCGGAAAGAATCTCAGAAGGCTTCCAAAGAATCTAAGATAAAAGCAAGAAAAAATTATAGAAATTAAACTTTCATTACAAAGTATAGCTGGGATTTGAGCTGAAACTGCACATATAGTGACCCATATCAGTTACCTGAGTTGGAACAGAATTTCTTACCAAGCTTTTGAAAATTGATGAGAGAGAACTCTTTTTTTCATCACAATATTAAATGGCCTTGATGTAAAAATAAACTAATTGTTCAGGGAAAACAAGATACTTCTTGGTGTAATAATTAGAAAATAATAATCCTGATGAAGGCACTGTAATAAAGTGGAATCATGCATCCACACATTTTTATTCAGCCTATCATGTGTCCGACATGAATACTACATGCTTGGGATACACCAGAAAAGAAACAGATAAAACATTCTGCACCCAGGGCATCCAGATTTTTCCAATCAGCTCACTCCAATGTCCTCTAAAGGGATTTAGAATCAGTTACCTAAGGCACCACCCCACAATCACAACTTAGCAAAACCAATTATAAAGACAGGCTAGACGGTGTCCTTGAAAATCATTTAGCATCACAATTCTTATAGTAAATTTTGGCTGACATTGATTTGAGATTTATACCTGGCAAATGCCAGAAATACAGTTCTTCTATGTAGCCATGAGAATTGAGAGCCACGTTCCTTAGGAATAGTCAAGGTGGGGTTAGGGTTATAATCCTTTTATGAAGGCTTAAAATCTCAATAAAGCTATCAGGGTGAGCTGGGGGCATGTCCACATTCAGGACACAAATTCTCTTTGGAAAATTGTTTTGAATCAGCTTCACCCATAGAACTGTGGTGAGCAAGGATTCCAGATCCACTCTATAAAGTAACTTAGTTTTACTCAGAAATAATGTTCCTATTAGCATATAGCTAGATACATTTGAATGGAAATAGCATCTTAATGAAACACCCATAGAACTTCACATTGAAGAGTGATATTGTATATTATTTTTAAATCAAGCAATTAAAAACAGCATGGCTAAGATTTTAAAACTGTAAGATTTTTAGTGCAGGGACACGGTTTGTTTAAGTATTTTTCTCATCATTTTATCCTTAATATTTAACACATTGTCTTATGAAGAAACAAGGTACTTGATTTTCACACATATCTTTGAAATAACTTGTTAAAAATAGGCTAATTATTTTGCCAGTAGGTAGAAGAGACAACTGACCCCAGAACACAGAGTTGTAATAATTATATTTTATTGAGCACAAATTGTGTGCCAGAAACTATAAGTGACTTCACTTGCTATTTAATTTCTAGGATGTGTTATCAGCAATATTTTACATATTAGGTAAATAAAACTCAGAGAGGTAAAGTAACTTTCTTGATGTCACACAGATGATTGTTTGGCAAGGAGGTTATTTAAAATACTTATGTGGAAAAAAAATAAAAAAAATAAATGAATAAATTAAAATACTTACGTGGCTTAAAACATCTCATTTTTAACGAGCTGATTTTCCCCAACCTCCTCCTTCCCACCTCCTCTCTTCAACCCCCCCATTGTTTTTCTTGAATCTCAAGGCAAAGTGTATTGTCAGTGCCCGCATGTACTAGGCACTTCACCAGGAACTGTTCATACAGATGTTACACTAATATTTCTTTTTTTTTAATTATTTTTATGATTTTTATTTATTTTTTTAAAGATTTTATTTATTCATTTATTTGAGAGAGTGAGAGAGAGAGAGCACATGAGAGGGGGGAAGGTCAGAGGGAGAAGCAGACTCCCTGCCGAGCAGGGAGCCTGATGCGGGACTCGATCCCGTGACTCCAGGATCATGACCTGAGCCGAAGGCAGTCGCTTAACCAACTGAGCCACCCAGGCTCCCTACACTAATATTTCTAAAGAGACAAGTTAACATGTGCCAGAGTTTTGGCTTGTTATGGAGCTAGTTCAAAGAAGAAAAATATAAACTAATGCTGGTGGGCAGTTTGCTTATAAGAGAGTGTACCTTTACTAAGCTGGTATGAAAGGGGTAAAAGAAAGAGGATAAAGACAGTGAAGATCATGGCACAGAGACAGAATTATTATTATTTTTTTATTTATTCATGAGAGACAGAGAGAGAGAGAGGCAGAGGGAGAAGCAGGCTCCCAAGGAGCAGAGAGCCCAATGCGGGACTCGATCCCAGGACCCTGGGATCATGACCTGAGCTGAAGGCAGACACTTAACCATCTGAGCCACCCAGGCGCCGCAGAGACAGAATTATTGCAATTCAATTGGACAGTGTGTAGGTAAACGGGTGTTTAAAGAAGTCAACCACTGCCAGTATGGATCCATCTAGAAGGCAAGGGAAGTAATTATGTAATCTAAGCAGCTCATGAAAGAGGACCATTCAGGCTGCTTGGGCATGAAACTGAGCAAGGAAATTGGCACAAATACTAAGAAAAAAAGAAAAGATAACCAAGATTAAGATAGTAGCAGCAAAGCTAGAAAATATGTAGCAGATAGAAAAAAATTAAATAGTCAACATTTATTAGAACTAATGAGTGAATGCTAGTGTATGGGACTGAAATGTGGAATGTGGTAGATAGGTGAGAGGTCCCCAGAGTTCTCAGGTTTCCCTTCTTCAGGGTGTGCTAGCTGCAAGAACACACAGGCCCCGAGATCACTCTCCTCCCAAGTGCAGCCTGCATCCAGTGAGTTATCAAAGGGCACATAGAAAGGCCCAAGTATGTGAAGCCAGCTAAAGACCATTTGATGAGTCATTCTACATCCAAAGCTTTGCCAATGTCTTCATCAACCCCCATGGCCCTCCAACTTCTACCTCTACTCAATACTGCTTCCTCCCTCCCTTTGATAGACAATCCTTAAAAAACAAAAACAAACAAAAAACCCAAAGGATCTCACCTCAAACACCATCTCTGTCTGCTTTCAGAGAACCCAGGCTGTGATAATGCATATGTACCCAACTGAGGCTTCATTATCAAAATTGGAAATACCAAAGGGAAAGTGGTAAAAAGTGTTACATTCAGTTTTAGGGTATTGTATTTGAGGGAACGGTGGGTCAGCTAGATGAAGATCTCTTGTACATGGAAAGCTATTCAGGGCTATAGCTCAAGAGTAAAGGGTGAGGGGAAATTTGTACTTGAGAACTCTTTTTAAAATAAATCCAAAATATCTTTCACATTTTTTATATGCCGTAGATATATTTCATAGCCTATTTTTCCAAGAGTCTAATTAAAAACAACAAAAAATGTATTCTGCTTACTATAAGAAGATTTTAGAAATCTTTTCAGTGTCTCTTTGAATATTTATAAATTAATTCTGCTGTGTGACTTGGCATTGTCTAATATTGTTGATGACTTACAGCAGACAAGTCCAATCTGAAGTCAAGATTCCATTCCCTGAGCAGCTATCTCAGGATGTGGCATCCCTTATGTCAAGCTATTTTCTTTATTGCCCAATTTATACATAACTGACAAGGTATCCCAATTGCCTGGTTATGATATCCTTGCTTCTTCTTTGATGGGAAAGTGATTATGTTTTAAGGGGCTTTCTACGGACACATTTGTCAGCTTTTAGCTGTTACTTATGTCCTCAGTTAGATATAATTGATGCCCAAGGGTAACTTGTACATTTAAATGAGAACTTTTAGTGATTAATCACATCATATCATCTAAAAACAAAGGAAGAGATACAAGAAAGTTTATTTCTTCACCTTCATATCTCCTACATGTTATTTGAATGCTGAATGGCATCCTCAGTCTGCTTTATTTTCTATTTAGCCCTTTTATGCCTTTTTGATTTCACATTTCATTAGTTAATAGTATTGGATTTGTGCCAATTAAATAATATATACATGTATGACTTTGCAGTTAGACTTAAGAGTGCATAAGATGAGAGCATCTGCTACTAATAATCAAAAGAAAATGACTACGTGGTTGTTCCCATACACACACACACACACACACACACACACACACACACTGTCTTAAGGTGAGTGGAGAGATTGCTCCTGTTACAAATGATACCAAGTAGTTAAATATTTGACAGGAAGAATTAATGTAAAGAATGCTATGCCCTCTTATATCCTGAAAAACTGGCAAAGATATTTAAATGAATATAATCCGTAGTAATGGAGACTGTGTGTCCTAGTTTGCCTAGAATAGTCCTGGTCCCTGCCTCTTGTTCCTACACAATCATTTATAGCATCCCTTTAATTCTCCAAAGTATCCTGGCTTGCTTATTAAGTCCTGTGGCCACCTTACCTAGAATACTGTTAGATTATTTAATAATTTAGTCTATCACTATGCTGGGTAGCATGTGACTTGTCAAAAACTTTATTAAATAATTCTAATGTATGAACCAAATTATTATTCCTAGGAGGAAATAGTGGCTTGAATGCTTCTGGGATTATTATAAAATATTTATTATAATTTATTTTGGAAAAATATGGCATTTATCACTTAAAAATTAAAATGGTCTTAAAATATATTTTCTGAATCTGATGTCATCAACATGGTGGCAGCACAATCCCTGATCCAAATGCAGGAGATTCAGGGGTGTTGATAGTTTACTATGATCATGGCTTTGAGGGGACAGCACACTTCAACTTCAGTGTTCTCTACTAACATGGTTGAACATAATCGAAATATCATTTTCTTCTTTTTTTAAAAGATTTTATTTATTTATTTGACAGAGAGATAGAGAGCACAAGTAGGCAGAGAGGCAGGCAGAGGGAGAAAGAGAAACAGGCTCTCTGCTGAGTGAGGAGCCCGATGTGGGGATCGATCTCAGGACCCTGGGATTTTGACCTGAGCTGAAGGCAGATGCTTAACTGACTGAGCCACCCAGGCGCTCTGAAATACCATTTTCTAAAGTATTGTTTAGGCACATAAGATCATCAGTCATGAACTGGTTTCTGTGGCACAAATCCTTTCAAAATACCCATGATTTCGGAATGCTTGGATAATGAGGATATTAGTGATGATACATTTCATTGCTTTTCTTTTTGTTACTGCTGACTTTAAAATGTAGAAACCATGACATTGGTAATAAAAAATTGTATCTCTATAGTATATATTGATTCAAATTTCTTCCATTAATTCTGTAATCATCACTTTCCAGATAGAAATATGCTCTATTCCCGGTTTGTGTATAATAATTTTCAAGATTTTAAAGTAAATATTTTACTGACATCATAAACACCCTCAAGTGTCCAAAGATTGGACCTTCATGAGTCATTATGGTGAATAAAAGTAGTTATTTAATTTAGACATAATCAATAAACTTAAGTAACAGATATTTTCAGTGAAATGACTTTTTATACTGAAATTATAATAGGTTTGCATTATGTCGACAAGAGCCATTTTTTTTAAATCACTCCAGACCTTTAAAAAGAAATGTTTTTTTTTATACATTTGAGATGTTCCTTTCTCAATGAGTTGTCTTCCTGTCAATTATGACACTTAAATCAAACTTATTGTCTTCCTGTATCTAATTCAAAATATTTTACCTTAAAGTATTTTTATCCACTTAAAAAAAACCTCTAATTTTCTTTCTCTTCTTTCCTTCTCAGACAGCTATTGGCAAAAGCAGTATACACTTCTTGTGTCCAAAACCTCAACCACACTCAGATTTTAACATTTATGATCCAGATTAGCCTTCACTCCAAAGTTTAAAATTATTCTATGAAGATTGACGGTCTCAGAGAGAGAGAGAAAGTTGTGTGTGTGTGGTCCTTAAGTGATTTGACATTTCTAGAGTATTTGCCATCGATTGATAATTTCTTCTTCTTAAAAGTTTCTCCTCTTCTCCATGTTAGTAATAAAGTGTTCATTTTACTTTTATTTCCTAAGTCACTTTTTTTTATTTGTTTTCTCTGTTATGCATATTATTGAAAAACCTGTATCACGACTTTTTTACTCTATTATAAGCTATCTTCCTTTGAGGATTTCATATACTCCAAGATTTGACATTCCATGTGGATGATTTCAAGCTTTTTAGACTCTTCTAAAGTGAGAATTGCATGCCCATCTACTTCCTTGACCTCTCCATCTAGAGTCCTTCTAAGCAACTTAAATTCAATACTCAATCTACATTAATTACATGTTTTCCCAGTATCCTAGGATGGCCCTCTTGGAGGAATGCTTGATGACACCTTTTTTTTTTTTTTTATTTTTTAGCATACCCTATGTATACGTGATCGTCAACTTATATAAACCCCATTATGCAATGTCTGGTTTAAATGTTTCCTAATCTCTAATTTCTTGACATACAGACTAATTTGACTATGCCTGTGTTTATTATGTGTGTGCATATGTGTATTTTCCCCTGTACTTATACATTCTAAAAACACTGTACATTTTTTTGTTACTTTTCTTTTTACTCTTGCTTTATTCATTTTTATTTTCTTGACTGTTTGAATTAAATTCCCTTTTTTACACATTCAACTGCAATCATATATAATGCCTGAAATTGACAAGGTAATATCTTATATTTTATGAATTCAATTATTTAATTTGAATAAATTATTTTAACATATGCTTGCATAGAGTGAGTGAAACATGCTTCAGTAGTTAATAAACCCCATTATTATAAAATTAGACAAGTTATTCACATCTTTATGTTCTGCTGTATTTTACACTGTATTTTGTCATAGCTAAAATTTAGTTAGCTATTTTGTAGAAAGTGATTTCTTTGTCATACTTTAATGATACTTCCCCTGGTGCTTTAGTCACTTTTGTTTATGCATCCACACTACATATTTGATGACAGTAAATGCTTCTTATTATCCTTGTCATCAATTGAACTAAATGAGTTCTGGGCATGGCATTATAACCAGTTCCAGGTGCATAGGATGTCCTTGAAAACTGTTTGTTCAATAAATGGATGAATGATATTTTTTCTCTTGATAGTCTCTTGAGGACGAGGACAATATTTTTATCTGTCATAATAGCCACAATATTCTAGCACCTAACAGTTTTCTAAGAAGCATGTGTAGAATTTAAATAGTCCTTGGTAGAAAATCTCATTCAATAAAAATATTGAAACGAGCCTCTGAAATAAAAGGCAGAATTTGTGAAATCCAAACAGTTTTTTTAAAGACAAACAAAATTTTTAAAGTTTTCTACTACTGTGAATGAAATTAATATTAGCTATCATTTTATGGCCATAGTTCATGATGTCAAAATACTATTTATCCTATCCAAAATAATCGCTTTTTATTACTGATTCATTTAAAAAGTGTTATATAAATATTATCTAATTGAAAGTGTATTGTGTGTGTATATATATATGTCTATAAATTATTTACCTTGGAAAATAACTTTCAAGGAAAAATTGATAAAAGTCAAGAATACCGTTAGTTTTCTACCTCCGTTCTATACATCAGCACAATATTAAACGTATTCAAAAGATGAATGAGTTTTGAACATGACTGTTATGGATTCTGTATGGAAACAGCATTACACATACAAAATACAAAAATCAAAATCCTAGTGGCCACCTTCTTGCATTTGAGAAATGTCTCCTAACATTTCACAACATCATGGTAAAATATGTTATACTGAGAATTGATTTCTATTGAAGAAAGTTAAAAATGTATGGCCTCAAAATTGTTGTGATTCACAATTTTCAGTTGAAATCTGGAGTAAGATAGGGCTGGGAATCAGTTCTCTGAAAGCAACAGCTGTAATAACATGGCAGGGAATTCTCAGAGTAGTTCATGATTTTGACCTTTGGAAGGTATGGACTTAAGGGGAAATTTGATTTGAAAGCACAGATGGAAGAAACATCCACTTTCCTTGGCTCATATTAGAGAGTAATTTAAAAAGTCAAGAGGAACCAGTTTTAAGTTTCGCACAGAGGAGAGGAACCAGCGTATTACCCATTGTGGGTTTTGTTTTGTTTTGTTTTGTTTTTTAGATTTTTTTTTTTTTAAGGATTTTATTTATTTGACAGAGAGAGAGAGCACAAGTAGGCAGAACAGCAGGGAGAGGGAGAGGAAGAAGCAGGCTCTCCACCGAGCAGGGAGCCTGACGTGGGGCTCGATTCCAGGACCCTGGGATTATGACCTGAGCCGAAGGCAGCCGCTTAACCCACTGAGCCACCCAAGCGCCCCGCCATTGTGGGTTTTTAGTAAATGTTGTTGCCATAGCTGTAGCTCTCTCAGAGCCAGAGTGCACACCACAGACCCAATGGCACCCACCCTTCTACTTTGTGGCTTCTGGCTGTCCACATCTTTAACGCAAAGAGATGTACCTTTTAGACAATGCTATTTTTGTGTGAAGTAATTTCATTTTCATCCAAATGTCATTCTCTTCAGCTTCTATTCACTCCTACTACCATTCCAACTTATTAAAAAAAAATGAATTCCATCTACTTTGGCTTAAATGAATATATGTGGATTTTAAAATGTGGCATTATAACCTCCCAAACTGTTACTGTCCTTTGTACCTATGTATTTCAGTGAAAGTCAGCTGAAAGTCTAGCTAATTTGCTTAGGATTTATTTTTCTCAAAAGTGTGAATTTGCAAAAGAATAGGAAAAAGAATAAAGATGAACCTCAGGTTATTACCATACTATCTCCTTTCACCAAACTAAAATTGTTTCCTACTCTAGTATCAAAAAAAGAAGAAAAGAAAAATGCCTTTCTCCCAAACAACAAAAAGTTAGTTTGACAAAGTGGATAAGACACAACTACTGATTTCTCTACCTAACAACTTGAAAAACAGGGCTTAGGGGGTTGACTCAGAGCTCAGAGTCCTAGAAATTTAGACCTGAAATGGGAGAAACATTAGAAATCCCACCTGACAATCTCTCTCAGTCAATAACAAGCTGAGACCAAGAGACTTAGTAACTTACTCAGGTTCATAGTACCAGTTAGTGTTAAACATGGGAATATTTCCACATACTCAAGGTCTTTTAAGGAAGTTCTTTGTATTACACTATTCTACTTCTTTTTTTTTTTTTTAATGTAGCATTCAGTAGTTCATTAGTTGCATATAATACCCAGTGCTCATCAGATCACGTGCCTTCTTAATGCCTGTCACCAGTTACCCCATCTTCCCATCCACCTCCCCTCCAGCAACCCTCAATTTGTTTCCTAGAGTTAAAAGTCTCTCATGATTTGTCTCCCTCTCTGATTTCCCATTCAGTTTTTCCTCCCTTCCCCTATGATCCCTCTACACTATTTCTTATATTCCACATATGAATGAAACCATGATAATTGTCTTTCTCTGACTGACTAATTTCACTCAGCATAATACCCTCCAGTTCGATCCACTTCAATGTAAATGGTAAGAATTCATCCTTTTGATGACTGAGTAGTAGTCCATTGTGTATATATATACCACATCGCCTTTATCTGTTCATCTGTCGATGGACATTTGGGCTCTTTCCACAGTTTGGCTATTGTGGACATTGCTGCTAAAAACATTAGGGTACAGGTGCCTCTTCAGATCACTAAATACACTATTCTACTTCTTATGTAACTATTTAAAAAAGATTTGAATGTGTTTTTTAATAGCCGCATTTTATATTTTTTTACAAATTTGTTCAGAAGAAGCCTTAGTACTCCAAAAGATTTCTAAGTCATACCTTACCTCCTCTTTGCAACAGATCATTCACTGGCTCCCCATCTTATTCAGGAAAAAAAGTCTGGGTCTTTCCAGTGACCTACATGGTCAGAGATGAACCATTCCACCCCCTGCTTTCTTTTACCCCATCTCCTATTTCTCCCTCCCTCGGCAATCCATTCCAGCTATGTAGGTTTCCATATTTTATGCAAACATATAACCATGCTTCTGATACTAGGACTTGCACTTCCTCCTTCCTTTTCCTGGAATGTTCTCCCCACAGATATAGGTGTGATTCAATTCCTTGCCTTCTATAAATCTTTAAATCTCACATTCTAAATGAGTCTTTTCCTGACCAGCCTACTTTCAGTTTATTTTTATTTTATTCATTGCCATATCCCTACCCTCAAAAACAGTATCTGGGTCAGGGAGGCCATCAGACTTTTTGTTGTTAAATTCATAAAATGAAAAAAATAATTATTAGTTTTTCCAACAAAATAAAACATAAATTATATAAGGCCAATAGGGAGTGTCAATCAAATACTTTCTTTGTTGACATGGAAGAACTACACATTGAGTTATTGGCAAACAAAAAAAAATGAAATCTTGGAATATTTAAAATCTTTCCAATAATTGAATAAACCACTTTCTGTTTTATTCTGTCCAATAGCACTTTTGCCACCTTCGGCCATTAGTGTTGGTGGCCAAGAGATAGTTGTATCTCTTTGTCATCACTGTTGTAACCAACTGATGGTAAGAATGAGAACAGTGCATATTTAACAAATTCTTAAGGGGATATGAGTTATATTTATATTTAAAAGCTGTATGTACTCTGTGGAATTTAGGTCAACATTTGGAGAAAAAAATAAATAAAAATAAATATTTGGAGATAAAAACTCATTCAAAGCTTTCAGCTCCTGAATCCATCTCTGGAAGAAGAGTAGATAGACCAAATGTGGTAGCCACATTTTATGGAGCATTATGCAACAGTATGAAGCAACAGATCAGATGCATCCATTGTTGTGTATATAGAAACATGGATAGAAGGGGAGCCTGGGTGGCTCAGTCAGTTAAGTGTCTGCCTTCAGCTGCGGTCATGATTCCAGGGTCCTGGGGTCGAGCCCTTTATCAAGCTCCCCGCTCAGTCGGGAGTCTTCTCCTTCTCCCTCTGCCCCTGTCCCTGCTCCTGGGCTTTCTCTCTCTCAAATAAATAAATATAATCTTTAAAAAAAAAAAAAGAAACATGGATAGAACTTTAAAAAAGCTAGTTATCAAAAACATAAGAAAGTAATTATATATATGACATGTGTACATATGTATATATATAAATACATTGGGTTTACTGAAAAAGTAAGGTAATTATCTATATGTGTGTGTATGCATCCATGGCATACATGCATATGTATACAATTATATATAAACAGATATGTAAATATGTAACCTTTATATATGTAAATTTAAAAACATGGTTAAAAAAGCATGGTTCAAATGGATTTTGAAAAATTCTCTACAAACAAAACTTAGTTTAAAATAAATCATAAATAAAATCTTAAAAAAATAAAATAAAATAAATCAGAATGTTTACCAATGATTGGAGAAAGGGACAGAAAATAAAAAGATAAAAGAATAAACAAGTAAAGGAAAACATTTCAAGGACAAATGATGACAATGTGCCCTAATCTGAGACGTGTATGATGAATAAAAATCAATTAATCAATCAGTTCAATCAATGTTGCCAGTACAATTAGGACATTCTTAGTTTTTTTTTTGTTTTTAAATATTTTTATTTATTTATTTGACAGAGAGAGACACAGCGAGAGAGGGAACACAAGCAGGGAGAGTGGGAGAGGGAGAAGCAGGCTCCCCGCAGAGCAGGGAGCCCGATGCAGGACTCGATCCCAGGACCCTGGGATCATGACCTGAGCTGAAGGCAGACGCTTAACCAACTGAGCCACCCAGGCGCCCCAGGACATTCTTAGTTTTAAGACAGAAAACATCAAATGTATATTACCGTAATTTTACACTATCACAGTTATTTCTATTAAAAACAGTACTGTTGGCCTGGATAGCTCACTCAGTAGAGCATGTGACTCTTGATCTTGGGGTCGTGAGTTTGAGCAACACTTGTGGCATAGAGTTTACTTAAAATAAAAAAAATAAATAAAAACAGTACAGCAAAAATTGTATTTATTTTTTATTTATTTTATTTTATTTTTTTAAAGATTTTATTTATTATTTGACAGAGAGAGATATAGCGAGAGAGGGAACACAAGCAGGGCGAGTGGGAGAGGGAGAAGCAGGCTTCCCACAGAGCAGGGAGCCCGATGTGGGGCTCGATCCCAGGACCCTGGGATCATGACCTGAGCCAAAGGCAGACACTTAACAACTGAGCCACCCAGGCGCCCAGCAAAAATTGTATTTAATGATATTTTCCTTTTTTTTTTCTTTTTGAATCACATACTAACCAAATGAATTTGATGTGTATTATTCCAAAGTTCTAATACAAATTTTGTGCCCTTTTTAGTAATTAAATATTTAACACAGACAGTGACTTCCAAATTTATTGGTGCCCCCCAAACAAATGAGGGAAGTTTCCTGTCTTTTTCCCTTGAAATATTCTACTATTAAATTTAATGATTTTTCCAGAAAATAATATATCAACCACTGGGGCCAGCTTATTTTAAAATTCTGCTATATGATGCCTGCTCAAACCAGAAATATCATAAAATCTAAGGGAAATTCTAAATAGCTAGGGGATAAGGGGGCAAGTAAAACGGATGTCATATTAACTAAATGGCCCACTGTTTATTATATGCATGATGATTTACAAAGAAATGGTTTATTAGATTATTCTTAGAGAAAGAGGTAATGTGAAAACTGAAGTGATACTCCTTTATTGCTAGTTAAAACAGCGATATTCTCCTTTACACATTAAACTCTTAATTCAATCATATAGTAAACAAATATCTATTAAGCCCTTTGGGATGTCATGAACTTAGGTTCTAGGCACTAGAGAGACAGCATTGAAAAAAAAATGTTGACAAGATCCCTCCCTTCAGAGAGTATATATGAAAATTAACAAAATAGGAATAGGCTTTTAGAAAAAAAAAAAAAGTAACTAAATTATTTTGGAAAAATTAATAAGCAAAGTTTTGTTAGATAGTTGTATATACAAATGCATATATGTACATTTTAAATTTATACATATGTACATATTAAAATGTAAACTATATATACATATAAAATATATATATAAATTTTGAATTTGATTTTTTTTAAGATTTTTAAAGATTTTATTTATTTACTTGACAGAGAGCACGTGAGCACAGAAGCAAGGGGAGCAGCAGAGGGAGAGAGAGAAGCAGGCTCCCTGCTGAGCAGCAAGCCCAATGTGGGGCTCAATATGGGGCTCAATGTGGGGCTCTATGTGGGGCTCAATGTGGGGCTCGATCCCAGCACCCTGGGATGATGACCTGAACCAAAGGCAGACACTTAACTGACTGAGCCACCCAGGCACCCCAAATTTGGTTAGTTTAAATTTTTCTCTTAAACCTGATCACCTGAACTGGAGGAAATAACTAAATGGAATTGATTCTTGGAAAACTGGGAAGAGATGTGAAAACATCCTGATTCCCTTAAAAGTTCTCTATCCTATAAAACCCTTGTTTTAGGAATGGTATATTTCTTCCATAAATTCTCTGGTTCAGTTCTCTATAAGTCGAAGAGCCTTACCATGGAATAGGTATCATACCTTTTACTGCTGACAAGGTCAGGGCTCAGAAAAGATACAATTGTTCTGTAAAAAAACACCAGGTTATTTAATTTTGTTGGTAATTTCTAACCAATAAAAGCTCCAAGTAAAGATTCTAATCTTAGTCGTACATTAAATAATATTTTAGACTATTTTACATATGAATGAATCAGTATTCAATGAATTTTATACCACTATTTTTACAAAAAAAGATAAAACTAGGTAAACAGATATAGTAGAAGTGTTGCCATAAGTTGTTGAACACCAAATAACAAGGTTTTAGGTTTCCCTTTTTTTCAACCAACAACCAGGGGATGATTTCATTGTTTAAAATCAACATCTTCCATCTATGTTTAGATAAAAGATTCATTTCAAATTTGAAGATAAGGAACAGGAATTACACAGAGATTAAATGATTTAACTTAAAGTCAGCAGTCTGCTAATCTCCACGTTAAAATCTCTTCCCATCTTCATCTTCAATCCAGCAATCTAAAATGATGTTTGGAAAATATTTTAATTGCATTTAATGTACTTAATAATTGAAGGTAAATTATGAATGTAAGTACAATTTGTGCATCATCAGTCAGGTTTAAAAGCAGGTGAAACATAGTAAGGAAGCACTTTTTCACTATGTGTATTACTGATTACCTTAGATCAAATCTAGGAGTGTGGAAGGAATGCATATAAAGTACTGAATCGTGATTGTATTCTTATCAGATATCAGTGTAAATAAACATATTCTTTTAAAAGCTTCACATAATTTAACACTTGGTATCACTCAACTCATTCAGAAACATACATACACTCATACATGCACAGGCATATGTCACATAAACAGAAGTATATGGAATAATTTGCTTTTCAAAAGGCAGTATTGACATTTTGTATGCTTTCATAAAACTATCTGTTCCGTGGTCATGCTTTCATAGTATTATGCATAAGAGTGAAGTCCTGCTGCCTCGTCTTTAATATTTATTTTTCTGTTGAACAAGGTAGCAAATTTTATTCCTTATTATGTTTACTGTGGGGGGTGCCTGGGTGCCTCAGTAAGTTGAGTGTCTGACTCTTCATTTCAGTTCAGGTCTTGATCTCATGGGTCTTGAGATCTGGCGTTGGGCTCCCTGCTCCGTGGGGAGTCTGTTTGAGATGTTCTCCCTCTGCCCCGCTACCCATATGTGCTCTCTCTCTCTCAAAAAATAAATAAATCTTAAAAAAACAAAATGTTTACTGAGAGCAGTTTTCTGAAATCTCTTTGAAAGCTCTTAAGTCAGAACTACACTCTTCAAATAGATTAGTACAACTTAATTTTCTCTATTAATAAAAACTCAATATCTCTAAAACAAATAACATGTGTACTTGAAAATATAGATGTCAAATTAATTACAACAAACTAATGTCTATCCAATAGTTTGTTTAGAAATATTTCATGTTTAGTAGTTTTAATACTTTTTTTTCTACTTTGGAGCTTAATTCATTACAGCAAGTTATAATAAACCACAAAATAAAACCTGTCTGATTTTGCAAGTATCCATCACAAATTGAAAATAGTTTCACCTTTAAAAATATTCATGATCTGGGGCACCTGGGTGGCTCAGTCGTTAAACGTCTGCCTTCAGTTCAGGTCATGATCCCAGGGTGCTGGGATCGAGCTCTGTGTCAGGCTCCCTGCTCCGCGGGGAGCCCGCTTCTCTCTCTCCCTCTCCCCCTGCTTGTGTTCCTTCTCTCACTATCTCCCTGTCAAATAAATAAATAAAATATTTTTAAAAAATAAAAATATTCATGATCTAAACCAAAATCATATTCAATTGATCCTAGTTCAGCTAGTAGCACTTATCCATGATGTAGATATAACACATATTTATTAACCCATTGCCACTGAATGGAACAGTTAATTTGCATGTTCTAGCCACAAAAATAACATTTTAATAAATATATTTGTATATATACCCAGAGGAATTAATGCTTTTATTTTTGTAAACTAGATTACTAAATGTGGTATTGCTGGGTTGAGTATAAATTTGTAATTTTGATATAAATTGCAGATTTATTTTCAAAAACGGTGTAGCAGTTTGGGCTCCACCAAATAATGTCCATTTCTCTGCATTGTTGTGCATAATAATAAACACTTGCATCTTTAACCAAAGATGATGTTTGGAATAAGGAAACTTGTAGCTTTCATTTGTAGAGTCTTAATCAGGAATGAGGTGAATCTAATATCACATTATTTTCATGATTTAAGTTTCTTCCCTTGAAAATTTTATCCATACATTAAAAAAAAAAGAAAATGAAACAAAAATTACATCAAATGGAACAGGAAAGAAAGGCTTTGCTCAAGACTATTACAGTAGGAAAGAGAGACTGATTTCAACTTTGGTAAGACAAAGGCAGAAGAATTTTTAAGCACTAGGGTGAGCTAATTGAAAAGTACTACAGGACACTTCTAGAGAGATTAGTCAGTGTGATTAGGCCATCTGTGTTTAAGAATTGATGCTTATTGAAGTTAGGTTCCTATCTTCCCACAGAGATGGGGAGAAGGGGCCATATCTCCCCTCCCAACTTTATTGAGATATAATTGACATACTATATTGCATAAGTTTAAGGTGTAGAACCTATTGATTTGATACATATATATTGCACAATGATTGCTACCATAAGATTAGCTAGCACCTTCATCCTGTCATGTAATTACCATTTCCTTTATGTGGTGAGGACATTGAAGATAATACTCTCTAAGCAACTTTCAATTATATTGTATAGTATTGTTAACTATAATCACCATGCTATACATGAGATTCCCAGAGATTTTTAACAAGTCCATCTTTCTTGATGATTATGTTTCAAAGGAGTGGCTCCCAGGTCTTTAAGAAAGGTGCTCCTCCTGGTTGTGACCCTAGCAAGAGGCTGGGAGAAGAATTATGTCTCAAAGAGATAGAGAAAGAATTTGCAACTGCAGGTTTTCTAAAGTAAATGTTCTAAAAAACGGGAGGCAAGGGGCCTATAATCAGGAAAAAACTTGTCTAAAGTTTAGTCAAGCCAAGGAGAATCTTAAGGCCATCATGGCCTCCGTTACAAAATAGCTTGTGCCTGTGTATACATTCTCTGAGGACAATTTACTTGCCTAACCCTCTCCCCTCAACCACTGCCTGGATGAGAAATTAGTATCTCTTAGTCTTTGCCCTACTTCTACATTTTGCTCTGATTGATCTAGCCTAGCTAGCCTAGCTACCTACCTACCTACCTAGTTACCTACCTACCTATCCATCTATCTAATCTTTTCTCTCACCTGCTTTTAAGTCTAGACTATTAAGTATTTACTAAGAGTGTAACTCCTCTAGTTCAATAACTTTTAAATAATAATTGTATGAAAAATTCTAATTATTTTATTGACTAAAATGTGTACTTAAAAATATAAAATTCACGGTTTCTTACATGGTTGTTTCCATTTCTTAACAACTCTGATTTGATTCTATAGCTACTAAATTAAAATACTTCCCCTAGTGTTGTCCAAAGACACATGGAAGACACAAGCTCCAAGTTTTCCAGTATTTAATACTAGCTCCCTTTTTAGTTTAAATATGGAATTATAACAATTACAACAATTGGCTGTTATAATTGGAATTGTAACATTATAGCCTTTTTGAACAGCAGAAACCTTATTTCCATCACCCACGGATGTCCTTCAATTACTGTTATGTAGATGAGAAGTCCTGTAGTGCAGATTTTCTACCTTTTTTAGGAAAACTTTTCCTTCTACTCCAATGACTTTAAGGACTTTTTTTTTTCTTTTATTTGAATTGAGGATTTGTATCAGGGTATTCTGTATTGTGTGTCATTTTTCATTAATCTTGTCTGGGACTTGATAAGTACCTTAAATCTCCAGACTCAGAGAAAATTCATCTTTTACTTGATTTTCCTTTTCTTCATTCCTTTCTCATTCTGGAACTTCTTCCTCCATGACCTCTTGTTACATCTGCCATATGATACAAGTCTGTTAGTATTTCCCTATTACTTTCCATCCTTTTAAAAAAAAATTATATGTTTATTTTTAAAAATTTTAATTTAAGTTCAATTTAGTTAACATATATGGTATTATTAGTTTCAGAGGTAGAATTCAGTGATTCATCAGTTGCATATAACACCCAGTGCTCATTCTATCAAGTGCCTTCCTTAATGCCCATCACCCCATCCTCCCACCCACCACCCCTCCAGCAACCCTCAGTTTGTTTCCCAGAATTAAGAGTCTCTTATGGTTTGCCTCTCTCTCTGTTTCATCTTATTTTATTTTTCCACTCCTTTTTGTACTTATTCAATATTAAGTGCTATTTATTCTCTCTGATGCTGCAGAATATCAATTCAGGTTTTAGTTGTGATTATCCTATATTTTCATGTACTTAAAGACATTGTAAATTCAAAGTTTGTTAATGCTAAATATTACGCTTACATACATGGTCCATTTCTTCTGGGCAAAAGTGGCAGGTTCCTCCCGACCACCCAGAATGTAAGCACTTTAGTCCACTATTGTAGCTATCAGCAGGTTCTCGGGTCAGTAGGATCAAACAGGTCTGCCCAGAGTCAAATGTCTAACCAATATCTATTTCACAGGTGGCAGTTTGCGACCCAAGTGCCCTTAGAAAACATGAAATTTCTCTTTATACCTCCAGGAAAACCCTCTCTCCTGCTTCTGGTTTTAAGTCCTAATCTTGAATCTCTTCTTAAAGAGAATCCTAATCTCTTCTTCCAGGGAGAATGAATTCTTTCCTAGAATATCCTGAGGAAACTGTACATTTAGATATACTTTCTATATTCTACCACCTTACCCACCAATAGAAGAAAAAGGAGTCACCAACATCCTACCCCTTCCCTTACTTTCTGGATTCCAGATTACCACAGATTACCATTTTAACATTGAAAATGTCTCCTGGAGTGGGATGGAAAGGATTTTCTTGACTAATGTAGGAAATTGTTTGTTTGTTTGTTTGTTTCACAGCAAGGCAAGTAGAGTGGTCAGATTTTTGAAATACTGATTCTGTTCGTACAATAAATGGATGTGTGATAGTTTTCAAACTACTTAGCATAAACCCAACAGGGATATTTCTAATACTCATGGTTATGATAGCTCTTTACTTTAACCCATGACAATTTCAGCCCAGAACATGACATCAAACAGCAAGCCTTCCTCTAAACAGCTCCTGCCAATATACCTCAACAACATGTCAAAAACCCAAATTGTGCACGAAACTGCAGCTCACTCAGATCTGTCATTAACTTATTATTCTTCTTTTCTCCCAAATCTTATCCTGCATTCCTAAGTGTAATAATATAAATAGAATAGAAAAGAGATGCAGACAGAGATATGGACATGAAGCTTCATTTTTCCTCAAATAAATTATGATGACATTATTTTGAAGGGGCATCAGGTAAACTATGTATATATAAAAAATCCATTCAACATTAATACTATAACTGTACATTTACATTCACATATAATTTTAAAAATGGATCATATTTACCCTAGATGTTTTTCACTTCTCTATTAAGCAGTAAGATTTTTGCTAATTCTCCCCATCCTTTAATCAAGACAAGTAAGATTTGAATAGGAGACATAGGGAGACACATCTGCATGCGTTGCCAATGAACTAGAAAATGAATTTGGCTTTTGCCTAACAATCAAACATTTTAACCATGGACTCCAAGGAGATCGTCTTATTGTACGGTAAAATCTGAAATTACATCTAAGGGTACACAGAGTCATAATTAAGTAGAACTTACACGTAACCCCCTGCACCACCCAAGATTCATTTAATTTCATGGGTCAAATGTGAGCATTCAACACTCAAACTAACCATTCAAACCTGTGCTAAACCAGAGAGCTTGCACATAGAGAAGAGCTATGTGCTAGAAAAAGAACTGAGGGTGTTTCTCTAGAAACCCATTCATGATTGTCTTGGTAACAGTTTCTCAGAATATACCATTATAAACAACCTCAAACCCAAATTAATTTAAAACTAATTTATTTTATATTTTATGTAGTGTTGTATATTTGGTATACAATATATTATTCTAAAATTTATTAAATTAATATTTATATTATGCAAAATTTAGATTTGGAAATATGAATTGGTGTTTATATTATCAAATTTAAGCCTTTTTCTGAGTTAATTTCACAAAAATAATATCAGAACACCCAGTGAAATATTAATGAAACTGAATATTATTTAGCATTCTTTGGGTTGTAGGTAAAAGGCACAAAAACAACCAGACTTATGGCAAAAGGAAAATATTACCATAAGGTTGTAGGGATGTGTCGCAGGACCCAAAGGCAGAAATATCTGGAAGGTAGAACAAAGTCTATCTAGAAGGTAGAACATGTATCTGGAAGGTAGAACAAAGTGTTAGAACCTAAACCAGAGGCTCTTGGTCTTTAATGTGCACTGCTCTCTGTACCTCTTCTTCATTCTTCTCTCCTGGTCTACCATCTTCCTTGGTGTCTCATTTACATAGTGCTTTGAATGATAACCTCAGGGAGGAGTAGGAGGCCGCTTCCATTGCCATGCTTGTTCAACTTTCAAATGCTCCCTGAAGGCACACCTGGTTATTAAAACAAATTGGAATTTTTTTCTTTAATGTCTCCTGAGTCACCAAGGGACTTTCTAATTCACAGGGACAGGAAGGTAGAGCCTCCAGGATAAACTGCCTTATATCTCAAATGTGTCAGTATCACCAAATCCAAGCTATATATAAACAATGGTTTTGTTAGAACTGATTCAAAAATCCCTTTCCTTTCAAACAACCTAATTCAGCCAAATACGTGGTCACATCCACTCAAAGTGTCAAATTAACCCTACTGCAAATTATTAACTCACTGCTTGATCTAAGAGCAGAAAAGAATGTGTGATTTATTTGTTGAAAATGCTGTGTAGACTAAGTTCTTTCTATGAGAGGATTTTTGTTATATTCATCATTCTTGACATCCCGCTTCACATTTCTTGTACACTTCACAAAACATGGATATTACTTTTTGTTCCTCACCTTGACCATTTAACATTATTGCAGAAGATGAAACCTGACTCTGCTTTTCTTTAACCTTGTGTGTCTAGAATTCCATTTTGTACTTTTAGGTTTATATAGTAGAAGTGCTATGAGGTAAAGAACGGCCCATCTACTTTCGGTGCCAGCCAAGACAGATGACTTGTCTTAGATGATACATATTTTTTTCAAGCCAATTGAGTGTCTGATTAATTGAAGGGGGAAAATTATTGCAAAAATTGCTAGCATGCCATTTATTCTCCTTCTGTTTCGTGTGACTTACCTTAGTGGGAATTACACTTTTGATTTGATTTCTAGCTGTATTGTTTTGTCCAGAGCATTACATCTAAGACATTTTGATTCTGCAGAAATTGGGAAACAAGGTGTAGAATAAAATGCAGAAAGAAATCTCTGAGGCTACAGAAAATAAACAACTAGTCAGGTGTATTATGAAGCAATCTAAGAATGTTTATATCAATATGCTATAAAGTTTCTTATTAATTATATGATAAATTATGTCATAAAGGTAGAGATAAAATTATAAAGATAATTCTAAGAAGAGTCTATGTGTGTTTATACTATATATGCCTACACATGGGCAGGAAAGTCACCTCTGTGAAGTACACTGGAACGTCCTCTGCTTTGTTCAGAGACAAGAAAGGGCCTAATGCATAGGGTCTCTCCATGAGTAGCTGATGAGTAAAGGAAGAACTTGACAATCTTTTAATGCCCTTTTCAAAATTTTCAGTATACAGTGAAAGAAAAAAACAACAAAATTTTATTTATTTATTTATTTATTTATTTATTTATTTGAGCTCCCTGCTGAGCTGGGAGCCCAATGCGGGACTCGATCCAGGGACTCCAGGATCATGACCTGAGCCAAAGGCAGTCGCTTAACCAACTGAGCCACCCAGGTACCCCCAAAACAACAAAATTTTAAAAAGGACTTCTTTACAACTGAAAATTGACTTTGATAATAAGATCAAAATTTTAAAAATTAGATTTTTCCTTCAAATGCAGATTGATACGGGGCTTGCATAACTCCATATAAGACTAATAATCCATGCATTCAATGGATATTTAGTAAACATTCCTTAAGAGTTCAACAAAATACCAAGAGTTTTATTGTTAATTCTCTTAGTACCCTGAAATAATTATTCATTTTCTTAATTTTACATGTGGGAACAAGGCTCAGCATATCTCTTTCAAAGCTATGCTGAATAAATCAAATATTTGCCAGGAATCATGTAATTAAAATATTGAAGAAATGTACATCTAGACTACCTAGAGTGTAACCATTCATATACATGAAATTCTGAAATTAAACTATGAACAAAGAAAGAACACACACACCTGACTTACAAATCTTCACTTATTTTATAAGTCTTGGAAAAAGTTATTCCTCCTGAACCATGACCAAACTTTTTTTTTTTTTTTCAGGAAAAACAATCTATTTTTCTAGTTTTTAAAAATAATGGTTATGGGCGCCTGGGTGGCTCAGATGGTTAAGCGTCTGCCTTCGGCTCAGGTCATGATCCCAGGGTCCTGGGATCGAGTCCCACATCGGGCTCCCTGCTCCTTGGGAGCCTGCTTCTCCCTCTGCCTCTCTCTCTCTCTCTGTCTCTCATGAATAAATAAATAAAAATCTTCAAAAAAAAAATAATGGTTATGATGGTTATCAAATACACTTTCCTCCATTATTATTCAAGTAGAGGAACATTTATTTACTTGTAAAATATTCTCCACTGCCTTTTCCATTTTGAGTGAAAGCTAATTGATTTTTTGGTGACTTTATTCCACGACTTTATAAGATAAATAACCTATTTTTTCAATTCATGCTGTTTCAGCCTCGGTAAGAGGCTTTAAAATTCAATTATTCATTTTTTTCTTTACCTAACTTTAATTGTACTCCCTTCCATTCATTTTTTAAAAAGATTTTGTTTATTTATTTGAGAGAGACAGAGAGAGAGAGGGAGAGAGAGAACACAAGTGGGGGGAGGCAGAGAGAGAGGAAGAAGCAGGCTCCCCACTGAGCAGGGAGCCCAACTTGGGGCTCAATCCTAGGATCCTAAGATCATGACCTGAGCCGAAGGCAGATGCTTAACTGACTGAGCCACCCAAGTGCCCGCACTTCCATTCATTTTTTTCATTTCCCTTTTTTTTTCCTTTGTCTTTATTCTTTTATCTTATTTTCTTTTTCTCCCCCATCATCTCCTCTTTTCTCCTGGCCTTTTTTTTTTTCCCCCATTCTTATTTCTTTCTTTTCTGTTCCGCGTTTTTTTAAGCAAATCCTTAAATAGAATGTAGTTAAGTCGTGGCAGGCTGACTCTAAGCTGTGTCTCAATCATACCCATCTCCTGAAACCCACACCTTTCATGGAACCCTCTGCCGGTGAGCGTGGGCTGACATAGACACTCGTTTCTAGCCAGGAGACTATGGGGAAGGTTTCGGCGTGTAATACTCATAATTAGGTTACATAAGATAGTGACTTACTCTTGCTAGCAGAATCTCTTAACTGTCTTTTTGGCTTTCATGCATTGATGTAATAAGCTTCCCTGCCATAGGGGCCCACACAGTCAGGACCTGATGGTGGCCTTCAGCTAAGACTGGAGCCATTAATGCAATCTCCTCCAAGAAACCCCGTTGTGCCAAAAAGCAGGGGGTTTGGAAGTAAATCTTTCCCTAGTTCAGTCTGAAAATGAGAAAACAGAGCTAACTAACATCTTGATTGTAGGGTGTAAGAGGACCCAGCTAATCTGTGCCTAGTTTGTAGTCCAAAGAAGTTATAAGCTGATAAATACCTATTGTTTTATCCTAAGTTTTGTGGTAATATTTTAGGCAGCAATAAATCACACATAAGCTTTTCCGTGGTACTTGCTACATTTTCACTTGTATCGTCTTTTTAAAAGATAAATAGTCCTTCAAGGGCATATTTTAAAATCTGTTTGATAAAGGCAAAGAAAAAATGTGCATGCATTGCCATGTTTTAAATTTTTAATTCTTTTTTGTACTCAGGGTTAGCTTGAACATAAACTTGATTACCAATAAAAAAAATATAGTCAGTAACTCAGTTTATATGTTAAGACACTTACAAAATTGACAATACTTTTTTATTTTATTTTATTTTATTTTATCTTATTTTATTTATTTATTTATTTATTTTTTTAAGATTTTATTTATTTATTTGACAGAGAGAGACACAGCGAGAGAGGGAACACAAGCAGGGGGAGTGGGAGAGGGAGAAGCAGGCTTCCCGCTGAGCAGGGAGCCCGACGCGGGGCTCGATACCAGGACCCTGGGATCATGACCCGCGCCGAAGGCAGACGCTTAACGACTGAGCCACCCAGGCGCCCCAATACTTTTTTATTTTAAATGGTAGAATATCATAGTTTATGTAGACCGTGATTATGAATTATGTGTGCACAATTCTAATTACATTCTTAATTCAGAAGAATATTACTTTTGCTCCTATAATATAATCCACCTAAACTTACATGCATGTTATTATTGTATACACAACTTTAACTTTCATGTTGAGATTGAATTTTTGAAATTTTTGATACCATGGACTGGATGAAAATCTTGAATTCCTAATTGGAATTAGCAAATTTTCTGGTTGAAACACATAACAACCAGGGCTGGGACTGGCATGAGGCAAGTGAGGAGTCTCAAGGCACAACATCGAGGGGGCCACCTGAAGAGCCATCCAAGTGTTAACTTTGCATTTGCTCATTTAACTGGCAAGATCTTTTCCTATTATAAGTCAGTAATTGACTACCATTGCTTCACCTTTTGTACATATATCAGAGATTGTAAAATAAAGTGTATTTCATTTAGAAGAGTTTTTTTTTTTAATATAGACTTGCTCACAAAGGAATATATCTAAATCTATCTTTTGTGGCTGCATACTTTACAGGCAGTCTTGGGACATAACCTTAAAAACAACTGACAACTTTTAAGTAGATGTTAATGCCTCTCCTACAAATTTTGGTCTTACATTTTCCATGTGACATTATTGTCAAACCCATGGCAGATGTCGGACAAATATTTTGTGCAAGTTTTATATTCATCACCACCTTTCTCAGTAAATAAAATTTCATACTTTCTCTTTCACTGAACATGGACGTACTTAACTTATTGATGCCAAATGGATGATTGTAATTTTTAAAATGTGTAACCAAACAATAAAATAAATACAGATTTATCTTTTTTTTAAATTTATTTATTTGAGAGAGAGAGCAAGAGCATGAGCAGGAGGGGCAGAAGGAGAAGGAGAGAGAATCTCAAGCAGACTCGCTGCTGAACTCCCTGCAGGGAGCCACAGATAGGGCTCGATCTCACCACCCTGAGATCACGACCTGAGCCAAAACCAAGAGTCCCAAGCTCAACCTGACTGGGCTACCCAGGCGACCCAAACAAATACAGATTTAGATCTTACAGTAAAAGAATAAGCCATATGGAAGGAAGATACCCATCATGAATCTTATGTGTTCTGTTCATATTGGTTTCTTTTTCATGTGTCTCTATAATTTGTCCCCTACTTCATTCATCTATTTTGAGTAATCTGTAATTTTACACTTTTCCCACTGACCACTCCAGTGGGCAGCCTGACTGCTTAACTTATCCCCTGACCCTTGGGTTGCAGATAACTGCATATGTGCATCAGACCCCTGCCCACCATTACTGGAGACCAGAGAGAGTACATATCCGTGTATGTTTTGTTTTATCAGCATGTGGCCTCCATGGTGTCTTTTAAAGTGCAGAGCATTTAGAAAGGGTCAGGAAAAGAGATATGTGTTGCCATGGGTCATCATTCACAATTAGCCCTGGTGCGTTAAAGTAAAAGCTGTTTTAGGCACGTGTGTCTCACAGACCACTGCGCAGAACCTGTTAGTACAAAGTTCATTTATTCATAGGAAATGCCAAATCATTTTAGATTGTTTTATTGCAGTTACTACTAGTAACCCTTTGTTTAAAAACCTTGTCCAAATATGTGAAACTAGACAGGATGCCATGACAGCAGGCAAAAACATAGATTTCTCCAGCCACCCAAAAGATAGTTTCTGATGTCCATAAAGTGAGTCTTTTTTATGCCTATTTTACAAAGAAAGTATATTAGAGAAACTGCACATCCAGATTAATTAGTAATATAGCTAATAAATGAACATAGGTTATATAGGTGCAGACCCACTTTCTTTTTAGGATTACACTGTTCCACAAAAACTTGAATACCATGTAGTAGATGAAAGTTTATTGCATATTAGTTTTTCTTTAACTGTAGCTCCTATTTCTACAATATCACGTTTTCACAGCTTCTCATGTATATGCATTGAAAATGATCATATATAGCGTATGTCACAAGAAGCAGTGTATGTTGTGACTGTCTCATAATGAAATATATAATCAGAATTATGTCCTTTGGGAATTAATGAAATGTAGCCAACATTTTTCTTTGCCTTTTAGATTAAGAGAAATCATACTTGCTAAATTAATATAAACAATATAAAAGACTGTTTTTTATTACCTCAATATAATGGAATAAATTGTAATTTACCATGCAAGTTTAGTTGACTTCATTAGTTCAAAGAATATTAATAGGAAAATTGATAGGAAAAAACATTAAATATCAAGATAATTTTTAAGTAAAATTTTATAACATCAGAGAGTATCACACATAGTTTCATCAAGGCATTACTTGTACTAACTCTGAAACGTAAAACCTGCTAAAAGTAATATGTGAAGCTGACCTATTATGTAACTGTCATGGAGCCTAAAACACCCACTAAAACTGTCATGCTTCTTGTTCAATTTATATTACTTTTCAGGTGTTGTCAGGGTCTAGTCAGAATGCCAGTATTTCTATGGGTGATGAAACATCTGAATGTTTAAGTATGGAAATATTTATACATATTATAAAGGTGTCAATATTTGTCTATAAGTAAAGATGTAATATACATCAAATTCATATGTGTGGCTACTTTTTTGCCAGCTATTTTAAATAACAAGAGTTCAGGAAATTTGAAGTGGAAAGATTTTAATTTGTCTGTAACTTGTGCTGTTTAGCATCCTTGGAAATAGACTCGAAGACCTTGTAAACTCATCCAAAGAGACTTAGACAATGTTTGTATATTTCTTTTGTTGCAATTTTAGCTTATCCTGGTCTCTTTAGATAACATAATGACCCCTATAGCTACCTTCCCCTCTGTTATTTCAAAAGCAAAATTATTTAGTCTTTGAAAGTAGGATAGGAAAATAGACAACCAGGGGGTGAAGTACATGTTTCATAGTCCATCAAAATTTATGTATATTAAGATCAAAACTAGAAAGAATTATATCGTTGAATAATAATAATGTATATTATATTTAAGAAGGAAGATATTCTACATAAGTGAATTTTCAGATAACATGAATTTATCTGTTCAAGTGCCAGAATCTAACTGAAAAAAATTATGGCTCGAAAGATTTCTAAAATGCCTTACACTCCCCTACTTCTCTTTCAGCAGAGTCAGGTGATTTGTGTCTTGTCATTTGTGTAACTCAGCATTTTGCAAGGAGGGAGAGTTAGATACTCATTTGAACACTGTCTACATTGTCTCATTTATTTGATTCATTTTCCCATCCTTCTGGCTGACACAGGTTCAGTAGATAGGCCAGGTGGTAGAGCCAACAAATCTTCAATAGAATGTAAAGTGTTGGCAAAATCAACAAAGCTCAAATCTTAAATGTCATACTAGCATTTTCACTGGCCTCATTATTTTACTTTATTCAATTAAATGAGAAGTGAGTTAGCTTGTGCATTACTGATTTCTGTGATCATCTGTTTCATTTTTAAGTGCTATATATAAAATATCCTCATCTTTTATAAAAGTAAGCAATGTTGTTCTGTTCTACCATTTGCTGCTTCGCAATTAAGTTGATAAATATCCTTTCTTCTTATCTCTTTATAAGTGAAATACCCTGTTTTTCAGTTTTATATTCAAGTACTCACATGCCAACGATTGGAAGAAGTACAGTCTCGATTTTTGCAAGGTCATTCCTGTAAGTTGTAATATCCAACTAAACTGGTGTGGTGCTCGCTTGTGTCCAGGATTGGGGAGGCACTCCCATATCGCATCAACCTTAGTTGGGTATTTTATCAGAGCATCTGCCTTTCATGAAGGTCACTGGCCAAGGTGTGTCTCAGAGAAGTCGTCTCAGAGAACTCTCTGGGCAGAATGACCTGCCCTACCCACACCATCCTCCCAGAATATGTTCAGTGACACAAATCTCTGCTAAACAAGCCAGGACCTTCTAATCCAAGTCTTCAATAGTGGAACAGGTTGAAGAAGGTTCTGGGATCTATCAGGAGTGGTTAGTGAGAGCAGAAAATACTAGCTCAACTGGAGCTAGTTTGTTTGCCACTGTGAGTATACTTGGCTGAGAAAGACAGGCTATTGATACAGGGAAGAAAACCAGCTTCAGCGGAGCTGTCTGGCAAGGCTTGATAGCAGTGCTTGGGAGCAGGTTTCAAAGTTCATTGTCCCAGGGCGCCTGGGTGGCTCAGATGGTTAAGCGTCTGCCTTCGGCTCAGGTCATGGTCCCAGGGTCCTGGCATCGAGCCCCTCATCGGGCTCCCTGCTCCGCGGGAAGCCTGCTTCTCCCTCTGCCTCTCTCTCTCTCTCTGTCTCTCATGAATAAATAAATAAAATCTTAAAAAAAAAAACAAAAACAAAAACAAAAAACAAAGTTCATTGCCCCACTGGTAGTTAGTGGGATCATTCTGCTGCTTCAGGAGGCTGTACAAGTGTTAAGGATAAGGGAGCGTAGAGACCTGAGTAAGATCACAAACACGGAAAACTGACTTCTTGAGTTGAAATTCTGGCAGTATAATTAAGCTCCCCAATCCTGGGTGAGCAATGTAGTCTTTGTTTCCTTTTTCTCATCTATGAAATGGGCATAATATGTGTAACTACACTCATAGGATTATTGTGAGACAAATTGTTGAAATAAAGTATGACAACAGTACCTGGTACATCCTAATTACTAAGTAAATATAATAACAATTGTTATCATTTGCTCATATGTAGCACTCCTAGTGTTAATGTTCATTTGCAGAGTGAATGATTATTTCTGCTCATGGCGACTGAGTGATTCTTTCAATGCATATCCCCTACATGATGAAAAGCAGATTATAAATCTTTCATCAAGAGCATGGATTGTAACCAGTGACTATGCTATTGCTTCTTTGGTACCAGGATTTGTTTATGCCAAATCAGATACACCAAAAGACGCAATATTAGTTCACAAATTTTTGAACTGATAAACACATCTTTATGGCCTTTTTTTTGATTGATTTATCTCTACTCCCCCACACTTCAAACAATTATTCATATCCCAATTTAAGATACATTATGAGGTTTCTTTCATCAACCATCTCCTGAATCTTTCTTTTAATATCCCGATTATCTAAAGATAATGCTTAACATTTTGTAGGATGAAGGGAATCATTCAAATGACAGTCAGAAAGTACAATGATGCTTTTCGAAATAATTTAATTTCAGAACACTTAAAGTTTGATTAATACAACCTCAGTCTAAATTACTTAATTATTAAAAGTAATGAATGTGGATGTGGTCCAAACTCTCTGTTCAGTTCCAAGAATAGTTGTTGTCATATTGAAGACCTGTAAAATAACATGATCCTTTTGCAGTTCTCCATATTTCATTATGACACATGTTAATTTTAATATGAAATATATTTGCTTTGCAAGGTGCTTCTTTGTCATGGTGAAAAGAGCCAAGCAGGCAAAAAATTAGATACAGGGATTTCTCTTCATACAAGTTAAGTTTTACACCTTTTTCACTGGCTTTAGGAAATATCATCTCTGTAGTTTTTTCTAAAGCTCTGATGGAAGCCACACAGTGAAAGGACTCTCCTGTCTTTTTAGTTAATCAACAACATGAATGAGTTTGCGGTGACTTCTTAATTACTGAAATGAAAGGATAAAAGTAAATTATTTAAACTGCTTACTTTAGAAATATTCTTCAGAGCCTCATTCACTATCTTCAGACACAGATTTTAATTCGTATCATTCAACTTCCATGATAAAAATTAATTGTAGATACATCTCTCCTCTTATAGCTAAAGTCGTTTCTATATTGTTTCAATTTCCATAACATGACTGAGTTTACTAAAAAATAAAATAGGGGATTTTTAATTTTCATGATTTTGAAATACAGGTATTATTCAAGGAAGGATTTTATTGTGAGATACTTCAGGACAGTAGGACTCAGAAGTTGGTGAACTTCTCATTATCTCTAATTTTATTATTTTACTGAGTCAAGATAAAAAAAAAAAAGATTTTTATGGGATTCTCTTACATTGGATCTCATACAATTCACTGTAAAATCTAAGTTTGACTATTTGTTTTAATTAAATCGTATTTTCCAAAGGCATCTGAAATTTACCTCAAGAGATAAAATTCATAGATGCATATAACTATAAAATCTTGCTTATGAATTTCATTCCAGTTTATCAGGTAAATTCACTTTTGGGACTGAGGTACAATTTACCTCCAGACTAAAAGACTCTTATTAGAGTATTCCATGTAATTCATCATTAAGATCTATATCCACTTTTTAAAATTAATTAATTTATGTTAATTCCAGTGTAATTAACATACAGTGTTCTATTAGTTTCAGATGTACAATTATATAGACTCTTGTGTTTATATTTCATATATATGGGTATTCAACACATTACACAATATGCAGATGCATAAAGTTGTGCCTAGGTTACTGAAAATAGCAACACAAAAATAGTAAAAATGATACATATAAACTTACATTTATGTTTAATATATTTGTTTGCTATAAAACCTATTCATTAAAAAAAAGTCAACAGTCAGGGTGCCTGGGTGGCTCAGTCAGTTAAGGGTCTGCCTTTGTCTCAGGTTATGGTCCCAGGGTCCTGGGATCAAGCCCCACATCTGGCTCCCTGCTCAGCAGGAAGCCTGCTCCTTCCTCTCTCACTCCTCCTGCTTGTGTTCCCTCTTGTACTGTCTCTCTTTCTGTCAAATAAATAAATAAAATCTTAAAAAAACAAAGTCAACAGTCTAAGCCTAAAACATAAGTGTGCCAAAATGTCAGTCAATATTTCTCAAATAAATATTATAAATTAATTCTAAGAATGGTTCTAAACAGTAAAGTGGAAAGAATATGTGGTAAATCCTTTTTAAATTACATGAAAAATGCAATGCAATTCAATTATAAAAATTATATATATATATATATATATATATTTTTTTTACAGTTTGTATTGTTAAAATTACCTTGGAAATATTCAACTGGATTTTCTTTTACTCTTTTCACATAAAATTCCAAGTCCTGATTCCAAAATGTATACTTTAATTGAAAATATATGGCATATACTTAGCACAATACTTTGCATATTATAATAGCTAAATAATTGCTCACTATTATTAATTGCTATTATATTAGGAATAATTGAAATAATGCATATAATATGCCTAATACATTACCTAACATAACACATTCTCCACAGGTATTAGCTACTATTATCTATTCCTTTTTACAGTCCTAAGTATTTATAACTGTGGCTACAAATTCAAAAGAGTTTACATATACTTTAAAAGTCCCAAGTTAATTCTTATTGATGAATAGCTCTGATTATACCACATTAGTGCTATGATTTTATACAACATGAACCAAGGAAAAATAGAATGCCTCACTGAAATAGATTTCTATTTCCTCACCTTTTAAGTTCTTATTTTAAGTGGAAGGAATATAAATGAGTAGGTACAGTAAGGATGAGGACACAAACTCTAGTCCTCTCATTTTGTTCATAAACAAAAGTGAAGCAGCTCATTTTGGGGACATTCCTGACACTAACTGAGAAGAGGAGATAAAAGATTAATTCTGTCAAAGCAACTTCTTCGGGCAGTAAATGCAAAGAGAGATAAGGCACTAAGAATCGTCATTGTTCAAATGGAGATATACAAGCTATATCATAGTTATGATAAGGCTTAATTAATGAAATTATGCACATAAAATATCCAGAACTCTAAGTTCCTTCCTAAGGAGTCTGGTGCCATTGTTTTCATTTAAGGCTTGAGGTGTTCACATAATGTGAGACACGTGGAAGTTCTTTGTAGTCTATAAAACTCCTGGTAATGTGTTCGTTAACTTCCTGTCAATTGTGAAAAATATTTCCTTTCTTTGTGAAAAATTCAGAGCCTTTTACTAACTTTTTATAAGAAGAGTTTCAGTTAAGGCAAGGATTTTCTCAGGGCCAGAAGCTGCGAAGTTTACCTAGAATACACACTGATCTTTACTACTTTTTTTGAATAGCGAAGCATTCCTAAAATAGCAGAAAGCTCCAAGTCTAAAGAAAAAAGAAAAAAACAAGATACATTTGGACAATATTAGAAGAATGATAGAAAATGAAGATTCAATAAAATTTTATAAATCCTTTGATGTAAGAAATCACTGTAAACAAATTTAAAAGTCAAGTTACCTATGCATGGTTTCATTATGCACCTTTTCTCCAATTTCACTTAGGTAATTATATTAATTTGCTAGAGCTTTCATAACAAAATGCCACAGACTACATGGCTTAGACAATGGAAATTTATTTTACTCTTCTGGAGGTTAAAAGTTCAATATCAAGGTATCAGCAGGTTTTGTGTCTTCCAAGACCTCTGTCCTTGGCTTGCAGATGGCCACATACAGAGAAAAAACCATATGAAGACACAGCATTCCCATGCATGTCCAAATTTCCTCTTCTTACAAGAATTCATATTGGATTTAGGGTACAGCATAAGGGCCTCATTTTAACTTAATTACATCTTTAAACACCCTATCTCCAAATGCAGTCACATTCTGAGGTTAGAGCAAGGAGTTAGGATATAAACATATGAATTTGGTATGGGGCATAATTCAGTCCATAACAGAAGTATAAAATGATTCAGAACTTAAAGATATATTTTATTTCAAAGTTTAGGAAAAACACTGAAAAAAAAAATATCCAACACTGATAAGTGGGAGACTAGTCTCAATAGGATCTAAAATACTCAATCCTATCTCCAGTCCACTTAAATCCAAATGAAATTAACAAATTCAGTACCATAGTACTATTGCTGGTACTACTACTGGGTGTGGGAAATAGTTCAAAGGAGGAAATACTTCAAAGTTTCCAGCTTGTTGCTGACGTCTTGGTGAGTGGAAGCTGAGACTATCCCTCTGGACTATGCATGGGTATCAGAACTGAATATCCCAGGCCCTAGAGCTTCTGCGTCCTCTGAAGTCACCACTGGCTGGCTTAGGTTCTCTCTTCCTTTCTACCAACTGGGGCATTTTTCTGTCTTTTGAACTTGACTATATATTTAACATTTCATATGTTATATTTTATCTAGCATGTTTTATGTGTTTTCAGTTTTTAGCGAGATATGGATTATAAGTACTAGTTTAGTCTTCCATGGTTCCTAAGTCTGATTTTTCTCTCTCTTTTTTTTTTTCTCCCTCCTTTCTTTCCCCCATAGGTTGTTTAATATTGTTTTATTTATATTTTCTGGTCAACTTGAGTAGTAATGAAGGGCAAAAAACAGATGCCTTGTATCATAATTTGTGCCTTCTGTTTTTCCAATTACTTTTTTTTTTTAAAGATTTTATTTATTTACTTGACAAAGAGAGAGAGTTAGTGAGAGCAGGAGCACAAGCGGGGGAGTGAGAGAGGGAGAAGCAGGCTTCCCGCGGAGCAGGGAGCCCGATGTGGGGCTCGATCCCAGGACCCTGGGATCATGACCTGAGCCGAAGGCAGACGCTTAATGACTGAGCCACCCAGGCACCCCTCCAATTACTTTTAATATGTTATTTGATACACAGGTTGTCTTTGAATTAAAGAAACCACTAGTGGAGGTCACGATCACTGGATTAAAATTATAGTGAATTTTTTCTCACAGTGAAAATCTGGTCTTGAATCTAAAAGTAAATTTCATTTATTGGATGATGGGCATTAAGTAGGGCATGTGATGTGATGAGCACTGAGTATTATATGCAAATGATAAATTATTGAACACTACATCTGAAACTAATGATATACTATATGTTGGCTAATGTACGTCCTGAATGGAGCACTGGGTGTTATACACAAACAATGAATCATGGAACACTACATCACAAACTAATGATGTAATGTATGGTGATTAACATAACAATTTAAAATAATATATAAAAATTGAAAAAATAGAAAAGGAATAAAAGTAAATTTCACTTATTAAAGAAAAATATGATGAAAAAAATACTTGTTCACAGTATAAATCACAGGCTGTTTGGCAAAAAGAAAATAAAATGAAAATGAAAAAATATTTTCAAAACTTCTGTTATCAGACATGAAATATACTTGAAACCAATCTATAGCATTCCTTTTAATTTCAGTGACAGGAATGGAAAGATAGGAATGTAATGGCAAGAGGTCTCCTTATGCTGTCATTCCACCCTGAGAACGTCAAGTTGTTAATGAGTAAAGTGGGATCCAGGAAAAAAAAAAAATAAAACATTTAAACAATAATCAGAATTCCAGATTCCCAGCCTTTCCCACAGATGGCTTTAATTTAGAAAATACCTTTATGTAAATGGTGAGTCAGATGACAGAATAAAAAAGCTACTTTAAAACATATGAATATGTATGCAATTATCCATACTGAAATAAGTAGAACTAATCACAATTTTATAATTTGAAGTATCCTCCCAGGAAATGTTTGTGTCCTGATGATGGTGATTTGTTTTTTAAATGAAAATTAGAATTGGTCCCAAGCTTCTACTGGATATTTAGGTGGTATGAACTTCAGTGTTTTTGAACTATTTCCATTGAACATATTTGGTAGCTTTTTACCTTTTATTTAATACAAAAATATAAATTATTCATCCAAAGAGAGAGATGAATTGATCTTCTAATATTCTGTAAGCAGGGTTTCATTTCGGATGAAGGATGGGGACTTTGTTTGGAGTTTCTCAAGTCATCAGCAGACTCCCTGCCTTGCTCCAATCTAAGATCAAGGCACTCGATTCTATTTTGTTTTTTGTGGCTAGTTTTATACTGGTTTGAAAATGGAGTAAATTGGGGCGCCTGGGTGGCTCAATAGGTTAAGCATCTGCCTTCAGCTCAGGTCATGATCCCAGGGTCCTGGGATCAAGTCCCGCCTCGGGCTCCCGGCTCAGAGGGGAGTCTGCTTCTTTCTCCGCCCCTCCCCCTGCTCATGGCTCTCTCTCTCTCTCTTTCTTGCTCTCTCTCTCTCAAATAAATAAATAAATCTTTAAAAAAAAAAGAAAATGGAGTAAATTGCCTCTGAAATAGATAATATGAGAACAAGTATATATAACAGAAGTTAAAAACAACATGCTTATTTGAGATAGATTCTACATATTTAGGGAGAAATCCTATTTAGGATGCAAACAACCAGGTGTAGTAGATTCAATAACACATGAATACGATGACTTCAAAGTGAGGGCTAATAGCATAAAGAAGTGGGGAGAGGGTAGATATAACTATGATATTCTGTGTTAGATATTTTGAAGAATGGGAAAAACTGAACCATAGTTACATGTATGAATTTTGTGTTTTCCCAAAACACTTATATTTTTAACCAAGCAGTGATAATAACACCAACAAAATGAGAAATGGGATGAGAACACTGAGACGAAGGGAGGTTTGCAAACTCACACATATCATAAAGCATCTAAGTGGGAAAGCCAGGATTGAGGTTCCCAGTGCTGATGCTGATGCTGTCCACCACCAATTGGTTGAACCAGGTGGAGAAAGACTCACCAGTCTTTCTGATACACCTGCATGTGCACCCACTCCCTCCCTCATAAAATGTATATAAGGAGATCACATTTAATGTAATGTACGGTGTGATGCATAAGAAATACCCTATAATTATTTAAAACACTTTGGATATTATGTAAGAGGTGCTCAATAATTTAAAAGCTGTCATTTTCATTAAAAAAAAACTAGTTATTTTTAAGAGATGATATTTCTACTTGTCAAATAATACCACCATGTGTTTTGCAGATAATAAAAGTTAAAGAATTAAGAGCAACACACAATATATAGTTTGAATAATTAAAGTTGGTTATTGTCTCTACCTTAACATCTTACGAGATGCAGTAGATTTTTTTTCTAAAAGTAAAATCAGAAGTATATATTGTTTTATCCTCTTCAATTCAGACATACTATTGTTTTCTTATATATTTTATAATTTGGACTAAATTTTATTTTATTTTATTTTTTAAAGATTTTATTTATTTATTTGACACAGAAAGAGACAGCGAGAGAGGGAACACAAGCAGAGGGAGTGGGAGAGGGAAAAGCAGGCTTCCCGTGGAGCAGGGAGCCCCATGCGGGGCTCGATCCCAGGACCCTGGGATCATGATCTGAGCTGAAGGCAGTCGCTCAACCAACTGAGCCACACAGGCGCCCCTGGACTAAATTTTAAAATGTTTTCCAAATTATACAGATAATATTTCTGTTCTCATTAGAGTTGGGCATTCTCTTTCTTTTTCCTTTGGTTTACTAACCAGAGTTAGAACTGCAATTTCTCTATTTCATGCGGTTCTAGCAAACTGTATATTGCACACTGTTCCTCTAAATATTTATCCTCTAAGATACGATGTACCTTACTTGTCCAAGATGGTGTGTGTAAATTCATAAATACATATACACACACAAATCTAGATGTGTGTATGCGTGTATGTGTATGTATGTGTGTGTGTGAGAGACAGAGAGAGAGAGAGAGAGAGAGAGAGAGAGAGGTGGGGGTGGCAGAGAAAGAGAGGTTGCTTTGAAACCTCTATTCAAAACCATCACTGGGTTCATTTTGAAGGACCATTAGTGGATTTAAGGCAAAGTTTATGATTCTAACGGACTTTTCCTCAGGTCCCCTTACACATTCCCCATTCCCCATTCCCTACCTACCACATATATGTTAATCATTCCCAAAGAGGGACTGAGGATTGTTTCACTTCCTTAGATGGTCTTAGAAAGCACTGAATTGATCTTATCTAAGCACAAACTCTCTGTGTAATGGTTGGGAAACTTAAAATTGTAAGAAACAGGAAATGCAACTTACATGTAAACAATTTTGCTTTTTTTTCACATGGTACATCACATGGTACATCTACCTCCAGGCTCCAACTCTGTTTTCTGTTTCTCTTTGTTTTATCCACCACGATACACTGTATTTTGATATCTTCATTAAGGTCGACCTGGCACATCCAGAGAATGAAAAGGTCTTTCCTGCCACTCTCTTTTAAAGAGCTAGAGAAACTTGGGGCGCCTGGGTGGTTCAGTTGGTTAAGCAACTGCCTTCGGCTCAGGTCATGATCCTGGAGTCCCAGGATCGAGTCCCGCATCGGGCTCCCTGCTCGGCAGGGAGTCTGCTTCTCCCTCTGACCCTCCTCCCTCTCATGCTCTCTGTCTCTCATTCTCTCTCTCTCAAATAAATAAAAAAAAAAAAAAAAAAAAAAAAAGAGCTAGAGAAACTTATACGAAAGCAACAACAGCAACAAAACAAACAAAGAAAACATCTGTTTGTCTACCATTCATTGGTAGAACTGTAAATAGGGACCATTAGGATTCGTCAATGTCAATCAGATTTTTCCTCTGGAGCATGATACAGTATATTCTGCCCTGAATCAATTTATGGACTTTCCAGAAGGCCTGTACATTTTAAATATAATGAGGTCCCTTAGGAAAAAAAATGGGGATGACTATTTGGCGGGCAGCATAAAGTATCTGAAATGAGATATTATTTAATGGTATTAAGGGGTTTGAAATAAGTTTGTCTGCATCAGTCTAGAACAAAACATAGTAATCGTATAGATCAAAAAGCCAATGTGTTATTATTTTTTTTAATTTTCACCTGGTCATGTTGGATTCCAGAAGTCATGACCTATTGACCAATATTCACTATAGATTTTGAAGTACTGGGGAATTAAAACAGATTACTTATAACCAGTCAATCAGTAGAACAAAATTATTCAGCTAGTTTCTCCAAGAATAATGGATTTTCCTCCTTTATTGCTTTTCCGATCTCTCCTTCCTGTCTCTTCAAACATAAATACAGTAGTCATACATTAGTAGTGATAAGATATGCCACAAAACAAAGCAGCTTCAGAGACACTGGAGGTGGTGGTGGGAAGGCAGTTAAATTGACTAAAATTTCCTAACTGCAAGTATTTCATTTTTGTTGAGAAATTGCAGACATGTATATAACTGGTGAGGTTTTTAAAAAAAATGTAGCTTGGAAATGAAAATGCATAAAAATAATATATATGATTTACTCTGCATGTATCTCAGACAGTCTAAAATATGATTCAAAGAAATCCAAATTATGTTTGACAAAAGAAAATCTGTAGTGGCTTTTTGAGTTAATGAAATCCTTTCTTTTTCCCAAAGTCAATGGAAATGTAGCTAGTTGAAACAATTCAGTATCGAAAAGAAGCTTTTACTTTTATCTAAGTTGCCTATAAGTACTTCTCTATTAGAAATATCAGCTGATCTGTAGAACATATGAAGTATATTCTATGCAGAGATTAAATTGTTCCCCATAATCCAAATGTTCACTCATTTCTAAAATAAAATGGAAGCATACTTTAAGCCTCCAGAGGAAATATGAATTACTGAGACTTTTACATATTTCTCCACTCAAAAAATGGGTTTATATAGTGGTGGCATGCAAGAAAAGTAGTTGTGCATGTCGAAGTGGATTTAATTCTGATGTAAAATGTTTGGCACTCTTTCCAGTATCCTGTCATCTCTCGTTGAGTCTAGGCAGTCTTCCCAGACAAAAGCAATAGACCACCCAAATCATCACTAGCTGTACTGTCATATGAAACTCTTCCTGAGATACTGTGTTCAGTGTTTTAACTTCTCTATCCCCACTATGAGATGATCGGCTCCTTGGTAGTACAGACTATTTATTGTTTAACATTATTTCCACAGCACTCATGGTACAGTGTTGGATATGTGTGCCGTGTATGTGAAATGAATGTGGAAAACATGAAAGAAGAAAGGAAGAAGAAAGGGACTAATCTGATTAAGAATGACTCATTTATTTATAACTAATATCATGTGACTTATTAAATGTAAAACAAAAATCTTAGAAACAATCTGTTGCAAATATTTTCTTCAGCAGTTTTAAAGCCCAAAATAACTCTTAAGTTTATAAGAAAAGTAAAGTTGGACCACATTTGGGGAATATTAATTCCCCACATATGTTTAAGCCCAGCTACTGAAAATATTTCTCAGATAAATAGCTGTTTTACAATTACATTAATTTTAAGAAGAGGTATATGCACCATGGTGAGTTTTATAATTAACAATTGATGCAGCTGAAAGCTAGTAGGTAAGTGCCTTTATTTTTAGATAATAACTATTCTTGCTTTGAAATGTTCACAAGTTTCCAACAATGCCCCGATGGCTTATAGACTCCACAGTTTGGCAATATCATTGAACTGTGTATTCCTCCACCAACACCATATGACATCATGAGGTCTTGTCCATGTAGGTTCCCTGTCCTGGGGCAACCTCACATCTGCAGGCAACTCCATGTAATCTCTGAAATCCCAGTCTGGCTTAAAGCTCATCCACTGCATGACCACACCAGGCCTCAGTGTTCTCTGCTGGGTGTTCATCCAACAGGCACTTCAGGTACAGGGCCTATGGCCTGACAGCTTATTTTAAATAAAAAAATATTTAAGTCCTGGAAAAAAAAAAAAAAAAAAAACAAACGAAGCTGCAAATTTGAGCTTAATATTTTATTAAAAGTGGAGAAAGCATAGATAGCATTATATAGAAGCATAGGAGCTGGGTAGCACACACATTCTATTTGATGTGAGATGTAATAATATATTAACATGTTTAATGTATCACTGACTTAGCCTCTAAAATTTAAGTCAGCCCAGTGACTAAGGGGATTCTTTTGTGGCCCTGTTTGTAAGCTCCTCAATCTTCAGTTGCAATAATTGTACCCATATGTATTTTCTTTTGCTTTATATATCTTTATATCTTACCTTCTATAGTATCTTAGAACCCCGTGAGGATAGGAAACACTTCTTAGTCTTGCCCAGAGTAAGTTGAGGCTATTGTCAAGACACCAGTTGAGTGAATTTCTATTTTAGCACATATTTTCCCAACTTGTATTATATAGGTTGTTTTCATAACACTCTTTTTCAATTGATTGAGAGTTCCTAGAAAACAGAAATCACGTCTTCCATCTAAACTAGTATCCTTTAAAATGAATAGATTTCCAATGAGTTAATTCATTGTCAAAATAACATAGCTAGAAAAAAGTGGCTAAATTTTCTTTATCAGTTCTATTTCTAAATAAGAAAATTAAATGTGAGGGGCACCTGGGTGACTCAGTCGTTACGCGTCTGCCTTCAGCTCAGGTCATGATCCCAGGGTCCTGGGATCGAGCCCCGCATCGACTCCCTGCTCAGCGGGAAGCCTGCTTCTCCTTCTCCCACTCCCCTTGCTTGTGTTCTCTCTCTCACTGTGTCTCTCTCTGTCAAATAAATAAAGTCTTTAAGAAAAAAGAAAATTAAACGTGAGCAAAAAGAATTTTGCTCTTTAAAGAGAAGGTTGGAATGTAATTATGACAAAGCCAGTACTTAAGTATTCCAGAAGTTGAGGCAATCTTAACTCAATTGTTAAAATATAACAAAATTGCATCTTAATTGATTATTTTAGAAATCCTGATGTCTACATTAATTGACAAAAAAAATGTGTGTTAGAATCAGTCATTGTAATTTCTGCTTAAAAAGTAGCCCGTGTTTCTCCTATCTTCAATTTTCTTCCCCTCATATATTTCTCCTAACATTCTAAACCTCTGCTGATTGATGTTATACATAATGGTACCCCATTGATATTTTGTGTGTTGCATTTTGTCAGAGACCAGTTAATGTACCTACACTGTCCTCTGCTCACAACTCTTGTCTGATTTAATTTGTCATCCTTGAATTTTGGTGGCTAGCTTCTCGAGTAGCTAGGAAAACTTCAGCCTAACAAACTATTCAGAGAAAAGTTATTGTGAAAAGAGTGCTCTCAGTTCCCAAACTAAGGGTCATTTACAGTAGCATGACCTTGACAAATGTCTATAAGTCAAAGAATGTCTTGCCATAAACGATTTGGGGTGACAGGCCTATAACACATTACAAACACAGATTGGATTCCCAGCGGGGCCCAGGGCAGCACACACTTCTTGCTTCATGCAGACAATACCAGGACAGACATAGTTAAAGAAGAAGAAATTTCTTTGTGATATCAAGAAAGCAAAATCTTGTATTGCAAGCAAGTAAGTGAGAGATGATCTTATAGTCAACTTGCTATATCACATTTTAGGTCAAAATCTACCACCACATACCTCAGAGGGCATTCACGGATAGCCATAACATTAAAAGTATGATAGCCATAACATTAAAAGAAACATATATATTTCTTTATATATATATATATATATATAGAGAGAGAGAGAGAGAGAGAGAGAGAGATTTGTTTGAGAGACAGAGAGGGAGAGAGCACACACGAAAAGGGGGAGAGGCAGAGGGAGAGAGAGAATCTCAAGCAGATTCCCTGCTGAGCATGGAGCCCGACAAAGGGCTTGATCTCACAACCCTGACATCCTGACCTGAGCCAAAATCAGAAGTCAGATGCTTAACCAACTGAGACACCCAGGTACCCCTGATTTTCTTGGTATAAGTAAATTTATGGAAAAAACAGTCCTGGACTTTGGGATCTAAGCATGAAATAGGATTGGATCTAGTCTTTTTGTAAGGAATCAAGACCCCAAATGCCTACTCGGACTTAACTGAACTAACTGGAAATAGAGTGAGAGAGATAATCCTGTGCCCTCTTTAGGATGTGTGCTGTCTTCACCATCCAGGCACTTCTATTCTGGTCAAGCCCTCATTGTCTAATATCATAAAAATCACACAATTCCTCGAGGGCTCTTAACTTTCAGGGACTCTGACCCTTTCTCAAGATAGTATTTTTAAATGTATTAAAAGCAATACTTTGGATTTTTTAAAAAAATAGATCTATCTAAAATAAATTTATCAGGGGGCACCTGGGTGGCTCAGTAGTTAAGTGTCTGCCTTCAGCTCAGGTCATGATCCCAGAGTCCTGGGATCGAGCCCCGCATTGGGCTCCCTGCTCAGCGGGAAGCCTGCTTCTCCCTCTCCCACTACCCCTGCTTGTGTTCCTGTTCTCGTGATCTCTCTCTGTCAAACAAATACAATATTAAAAAAAATAAAATAAAATAAAATAAAATAAATTTATCAGTATTTGAAACATGAGATATAGTAAGTAATATATGCATGTCATTACAAATACATTTTTAGAAAAACACGACCTAGTGGTGGGCCTAATAATTACTACAAGTGACTCTAAATAGTATTTTGAGATAATTGCAGTAGCTGTAGGTGAAATGAAATAACTGGGATTGTTTTAGTGTTAAAGTTCCAGGCATTGACACTAGTGCTATGGTTTGTTGCCTAAATATTTAATTGAGGGAAGCACTAAATTTCAGTTGGAGATTAGTGAGAACAAAGACGTGTTTTCCACCTTAGGTCATGAACCCCCAGTTGTGATCCATGGACCCATGGAGTGGGAGACAAGACTTTCTCATTTAGATTCTCATCTAGAATCGATTCTCTTCCCCAATGCAGCCATTCGCCGTTCAAAATCTGAGCTATGGTTATGTCTCTAATAAGTGAGATGCGATTCACTCTCAAGCTATTCAAATGTTCGAAACCACTGGCACATGAGGATCCGTGATCTAGCTGTCATGATCGTTCCCAGTCATCTCTCCTAACAATAGCCTCTGACAAATACCTCCACACCACAGTCGATGAAATTAAAACTAAATTGAATTTCTGAACTTTTCTTTTATATACTGAGCATTTTTATATCTCTATATCTGATTGCTCTATTTATGAATATAATTTTGCTGTCACTAAATCCAGTAAATTTTATTACAAATCCAAGTTAATTTACTAAAGATAATATGGAATTAATAAAACAGAATGGAGATAGGTTATGAGCAAAGTGAGGAAATAAATTTATTTAAAAATGTAAAAAATGTTTAACTTCACAAATGATTAAAGTATTAATGAGGCCTCATTTCATTACTATTTGATTAGAAATGCATGTTTGTGCATATGCATACTTATACACATACCCTAATTTTATACTGACAGGGATGTAGATTAATAATTGCATTGAATAAACAAAATACAATCAAACTATATGTAAAATAGTTTAGACATTTTGTTTCACTAATACCACTTCATTCCATCAGTCCTGAGGAAATAATAAGAAACCAGTAAACATGCATGTAAAGATGTTCAAAGCAATGTGGTTTCTTAAAAGGAATGACAGGAAACAACCATTCTTTCTAATAGCAGGGAAATGAGTTAAAACAACAGCAAAAACTAGTGAATGGCATATTAAAATGAGAAATATCTAACATGGTGGTGAGGAACGCATTATATAGATGTGTTGCCCAGCTTTGAATTCCAGGTTTACTATCTCATAATCATGAGACCTCGAGCCAGTTACTTAAACTCGCTAACTCCAAGTTTCCTCTTGTGTATAAAGTAGAGTTAATAATAATACTTAACTTGAAAGTTGCTGTGAAGATGAAATAAAGATATGTGAAGCACAGAGTAAGAGCTATGTAGGTTTTAGCTATTATTACGATTACGATTTTTTATCATTACTATGGCTATGTAAACACTATAAAGTTTTCAAATAAGAATGTAGTAAGATCAAAATAAAAAATTGTATCATTACATCTCTGATAAGAACATGGATGCATGTACTTCCAAAAGGAATGGAATTACAAAAAGGCACGGATGTGAATAGGGTGATGAGATTTTGTTTGATTATTTTAACATTTATTATGGGGCCTGACTTCTATTTAATAATACACTCCTGACTTCAAATTCTTTAATAATAATAGCTTCTCTATGTGAATGGCTTCTCTTGAATTTTCCAGAATGGCAATACTCTTGTTGCATCGAATTGTTTCTTATTTATTTATTTATTTGTTTGTTTGTTTGTTTGTTTATTTTCCCCTACTCTTCATTTCTTTCCTGTCTTTATTATTATTTTTTCTGATGTTGCTTTACACACAAATAAACATTAATGTGGTTTGAAAATAGTGCCTACAGACTCTGTGAATGACTTTAGTAGGAACTATCTTGAGATGGAACCCTCAACTTTTTTTTTCTTTCCCAGAGAATTAACTCCTGGATCCAATCATGGTCTAGACCCACTTCTATTTGACCATGTCTTTGCTTTTGGATGCATATCTAAAGAAACACAACATTGATATAAAACCACACAGTGATATTATATAAATTCTATTTGTTGGTAAATTCAAAATTATGTAGAATGAGAAAAAAACATTTGTGGAGTTTTTACAGTATTTTTCAAGTGGTTTTGGAAGATTGTTGACATGAAAGTTTCTTCTCTAAATAGAGTCTTAACATATTTTACATAGTTGTATATGTAAAATACTGAGAGATTGGGTTGTTGTTTGAGGGTAAGCCACCTGCCATGAAGGCTATTTATTTTATGACCACATGTTAGTGTTGGTTGCTTGGAGGAAAGCCACCATTTTTTTGCCTTCCTTCTCTCCTAGAACTATTCTTTCAACACCTGTATGGGACATATGCAAATTTAACAATGACAACTCAACAACTTGAAAATAAACATCAGCCAAATGGTTATTATTATTTTGGGGGGATATATTTCCTCAGTGTTTGCTTTATGTTTGCACCATTCAGAGTATGGACTACATTAATTTGCTTGAAAATTGTAAAACAGATTTGCCTCAGGCTCTGACCTTATACACCAAGATGAGCTCAGTGTGAATTTCTGCAGTTGAATTATAAACCTCTGAGAAGTTTTTATTATGAAAATGCTGACACTTCCTCAACTGTAGCAGTGTGTATGATCTGGCTACAACTTTGTTAAAGAACAGATAACAGGGAAAATAGCTATAAAAAATGGGTACATCTTGAAAGTAATATGACAAAGCAGGGGAACAGCTAGAAAAAAATGATGACAGGAAATCAATTAATAACTAAAATGAGATAACTGAGAGGATAAGGAACCAGTCTTTTTGATATTTACTTTTAAGCCAAATTATGCATATGAACTATACTCTTCAACTTTTGTGAGGGAGTTATATGTGGTATTTTGTATGGAGTCTTTTTAAAGATGGTCATCTTAGAGTTTGTGATAAAGATGTTCTGTAGTATGTGACACATCTGATTGTTTCAGATTTCTGTTGAAGTGCTAAGGTTTTAGCATTTATACAATAAATTGAATTATTTGTTATAATGCTCTTTGCTTTATATGCATATAGTTTTACTTAAGTAGAATACATGCATACATATTTTTTGTGGGATATAAATTTAATTGTGTATGCACTTGTGATAATTTACCTGACCAAAATTAGACTCAGTTTTTGTTGTGCTATTATTACAAGAGAAGATGTAAGCTAGGTATCTACTTTAAAATTAAATTCTATGGTCAGAGTTATCGCCTTCAAAAAATTTCCCTATAATATTTGACTTTTACTATGGGGCGCCTGGGTGGCTCAGTCATTAAGCGTCTGCCTTCGGCTCAGGTCATGATCCCAGGGTCCTGGGATCGAGCCCCACATCGGGTTCCCCCCTCGGCGGGAAGCCTGCTCTCCCTCTCCCACTCCCGCTGCTTGTGTTCCTGCTCTCGCTATCTCTGTCTCTGTCAAGTAAATAAATAAAATCTTTAAAAAAAAAATTTGACTCTTACTAAATGATATGGAATATATCATAATCCTAAGGCTTAAGCATTTCACATTAGTCAGTTCAAAATGTCTTTCTCATTATATATTTGTATCCCTATTCTCTAATGAGTAAAATAATTATTTATTGTTTTGATTCTTTTTCTTTAACTACTCCCTTAACTCTCTAGCATTTGCATACTTCTAGCAAGTCACTTTTTAAAATATTTGATTGTTTAATCAACAAATTTTATAATTCCATATTTTCCTCCCCTTTGCAAACCATAATTAATTGTTACAGGTGTCCAAGTAGATCTGAATAAATACTAGGAAGTACACACACATCTGTGTTTATATGTCTATTAGGACTTGATTTTACACCCAAAGGATATATTTTTAATCATACTTGAATTTGAAAGGGTTGTTTTCGAAAATTAGTCACAGTTATTATTTACTGGGCACTTTTGCCCAGGCAAGACACTTACTGTTTAATGAGCTTTATCTTATTTAAATCTCACAATAACTGTGGATTTACAGATGAGAAACCGAAGTCCAGAGCAGTGTCATAATACACCCAATACACCCAAGACGCACAACTATAGGTCGACATTGTCTGGATGTTAATTGGTATCTCGTGATTATTTTCTTTACTATAAGTTTATTAAAAAATCCAATATTTTGGTTAAATATTTGAATAAAATATTATAGATGGTTTATTAAACATTCATCTCTCAATTGTTACAAAAACTAAAGGTGTTTATTCTGGAACAGTGAAGCATCTTTTAGGTTCACAAATACAATCAACCACAGGTGTTTAATATATAAACATCTTAAAATAATTGTAAGCATGCAATTATAATTTTATGCCTATAATGTGTTTATCTTAGGAGCACCTGCATTCCTTAATATAAACACAGAAATACTGTACTCTTTGGCATAAAATTGAAAGGATAATTAAAGACAAAAAATGAAACCCTGTCTGAAGGATTAACTCAGTGACCTGATTGATCTTTTATGTCTGTTATGATGTTAAAATATCTCCTTTGAGGGTAGCTATTCATACCTGCCTTGTTTTAATCCTCAGAAATTTAAAATTAACTCTGTGCTAGAAAGATTTACATTTTAAAGTAGTTCCACCAACTCTACTAAAAAGAACTGGGTACAGTATAGGTAAGCTTGATTTTCTGTTTGTTTGTTTCTCATGTCTATCTTCCCAAAATAAAACTTCCTGAAAATTTATTTAAAATGTGGGTTCTAAAAAGTTTATCCTAGCCTGGGGAGCTTGGTGTTAATCAAGTTCACTGAAATTAATTCACTGGAAAGACAAATATTGTATTATCTTATTTATATCTGGAATCTAAAACAAAATCAAAACCGAATAGATACAGAAAACAGATTGGTGGTTGCCAGAGGAGGGGGGTGGGAGGGTGTAGGTGAAATGGGTGAAAGTGGTCAAAAGGTTTAAACTTCACTTATAAAGTAAATAAGTCATGGGAGTGTAAGGTACAGCGTGGTGGCTATAGTTAATAATACTGTATTGTGTATTTGAAAGTTGCTAAGACAGTAGATCCTAAAATTCTCATCACAAGAAAAGAAATTGTAACTACATATGGTGATGAATATTAACTAGACATATGATAGTAGTCATTTATAATGTATACATATATCAAATCATTATGCTATAACCTGAAACTAGTATGTTACATGTCAATTATATCTCAAAAAATTTTAAGATGCCTAACAAGAGGAGAGCTAGAGCCATGTTATGCAAAAAGATCAGTTTCAAATAAATAAATAAAGCAGTATTAGATAATCCTGCTTTATTATTTATTTAAACTACTGTCATGATATTAAATTTCATGTGCATGTGCACACACACACACTTTAAAAGAGGTTAGATGTGTGCTCAAAATTCTCACATTTCAAACTTATGAAAAATCATCATTGAACAATAAGATACTCTTTTCTGATTTTTAAAAAATCTATATGACAAAAACATAAAGGTTAATCCATTTTTATTTTCTTATACCACAAGCAATGGTGTTTGATGGGGTCATTTTGGATTTAAAAGGATACACATGCTAACTTTTGGGAGAAATATTTCTAACTGTATTTTTAATGGTGCTAGTGCCCTGTTTCTTCCATCTGTTAAAGAACAGCTTTGCTCACCTTTAGGGTCTTCTACTACTAATCTCTGTGTATGTTTTATTATTAATTTGCCAGAATTTTGATCTGAGGATCCTTTATTTGGTCAACTTCAAAGATTATCTCAGCAGAAGCTGAATTAATTACACTTGAATAGTTTGTTCTCCAAGGCCAATATCTTAAAAAATACATCAGTGCTAGTAAAAAAAAAAAAAAAAAAGAAAGAAAGAAAGAAAAAAAAAAAGTCCTTTGCATATCTTAAATTACCTGGAGATCAAGGGATAATATGAAAGAGAAACAGCAACAAAGCAAGTATTTTAGGTATATATATGAAAAAGCACCAGTAGTTTCATTATTCTTAATTTCAGCCCATAAACGTAGTTGTTTGCTTGGGTTCAATAAATTAAAACCTAAAAATGACAATGTTTATATATCCAATGTTCTTTTGTGATAGATAAATTGCTCATATTAGAATAATGGCTACTGATATTCTCACTGTCTCATTTTGATGTTTCAGAGCTGGGAAAGTGTTTCTGAAATCTGAAATAACCAACTTATTTATAAAAATAAGAAAAGTTATTTTTCATTACTATGATAGTTTAGACCAGACCCAGTCTTCAAACAGGTACTAGAAATCTACTGGGGCATGACATGAAAATTATAAAACCTGCAACAATATAATTTTCCCATACATTTTTTTATTGTTGCAAATAATAATAGTAATCACTTGTTTATGAAGAATATACATACATCTAATTTTTTAAGAATCAGATATTGGGCATTTGTTTTTTTTTGTTTTGTTTTTTTTTAAGATATTATTTATTTATTTGAGAGAGAGAGACAGAGAGAGAGAGCACATGAGAGGGGGGAGGGTTAGAGGGAGAAGCAGACTCCCTGCCGAGCAGGGAGCCCGATGCGGGACTCGATCTTGGGACTCCAGGATCATGACCTGAGCCGAAGGCAGCCGCTTAACCAACTGAGCCACCCAGGCACCCGATATTGGGCATTTGAGAGTCAAAATTAATTAGATGAGTACTTCTCAGATTATCTGGGTGAAGGACATTTTGCTTGTTTTGTTCTAATTTCCCTTTTTTTTTTAATTTTCTTAAGATTTTTTTTTTCAATTTATTCATTTGAGACACAGAGATATATAGAGAGAGAGCATGAGCAGGGGGAGAGGCAGAGGGAGAAGGGGAAGCAGGCTCCCTGCTGAGCCAGGAGCCCGATGCGGGGCTCAATCCCATGACGGTGGGATCATGACCTGAGGTGAAGGCAGATGCTTAACCAACTGAGCCACCCAGGCGCCCCTCTAATTTCCTATTTATCATGAGCTAATATTTGGTTCTATATAGTGTTCAATGAGAGAAGTCTACTGATTACTGTAACTTGTGCTGTTTGCCTTAAACATGTAAGTAAGTACATTCAAAATGTACATTTGTGGATAGAAAAAAATATTCAAATTGAATGAACCCATTGATACTGACTACATCCAAAATTTGATTTAGGATAATACAGTATGTGATGTGATATATTAACATGAGATTATTTAATATAATATTTTAAAAATAAAATACAACATTTGAAATATTACATGCTGAGCCTAGTATAAATGAAGGTGATGACTTTGCCATCAGAAATATCATTATTTAGCTTTAGTTTATAGCTGATAAATACAACTATATGATTTACTCCAAAACAAATAATCTTAAAATTTGTATGGAACCAGAAAAGACCCTGAATAGCCAGAGGAATGTTGAAAAAGAAAAGCAAAGCTGGCGGCATCACAATTCCGGACTTCCAGCTCTATTGCAAAGCTGTCATCATCAAGACAGCATGGTACTGGCACAAAAACAGACACATAGATCAATGGAACAGAATAGAGAGCCCAGAAATGCACCCTCAACTCTATGGTCAACTAATCTTCAACAAAGCAGGAAAGAATGGCCAGTGGAAAAAAGACAGTCTCTTCAACAAATGGTGTTGGGAAAATTGGACAGCCACATGCAGAAGAATGAAACTGGACCATTTCCTTATACCACACACAAAAATAGACTCTAAATGGTTGAAAGACCTAAATGTGAGACAGGAGTCCATCAAAATGCTAAAGGAGAACACAGGAAGCAACCTCTTCGACTTCAGCCACAGCAACTTCTTCCTAGAAACATTGCCAAAAGCAAGGGAAACAAGGGCAAAATGAACTATTGGGACTTCATCAAGATAAGAAGCTTTTGCACAGCAAAAGAAACAGTCAAAAAAAAAAACAAAAGACAACCGACAGAATGGGAGAAGATATTTGCAAATGACATATCAGATAAAGGGCTAGTATCCAAAATCTATAAAGAACTTATCAAACTCAACACCCAAAGCACAAATGATCCAATCAAGAAAGGAGCAGAAGACATGAACAGACATTTTTCCAAAGAAGACATCCAAATGGCCAAAGACACATGAAAAAGTGCTCAACATCCTTCCACATCAGGGAAATCCAAATCAAAACCTCAATGAGATACCACCTCGCACCAGTCAGAATGGCTAAAATTAACAAGTCAGTAAACGACAGATGTTGGCAGGGATGCGGAGAAAGGGGATCCCTCCTACACTGTTGGTGGGAATGCAAGCTGGTGCAGCCACTCTGGAAAACAGTATGGAGTTTCCTCAGAATGTTGAAAATAGAGCTACCATACGATCCAGCAATTACACTACTCGATATTTACCCCAAAGATACAAATGTAGGGATCCTAAGGGATACGTGCACTCCAATGTTTATAGCAGCAATGTCCACAATAGCCAAACTATGTAAAGAGCCAAGATGTCCATCAACAGATGAACGGATAAAGAAGATGTGGAATATATATACAATGGAATATTATGCAGCCATCAAAAGGAATGAAATCTTGCCATTTGCAATGACGTGGATGGAACTGGAGGGTATTATGCTGAGCGAAATAAGTCAATCAGAGAAAGACATGTATCATATGACCTCACTGATATGAGGAATTCTTAATCTCAGGAAACAAAATGAGTGTTGCTGCAGTGGTGGGGGATGGGAGGGATGGGGTGATGGGTGATAGACATTGGGGAGGGTATGTGCTATGGTGAGTTCTGTGAATTGTGTAAGACTGTTGAATCACACTGCTGTACCTCTGAAACAAATAATACATTATATGTTAAAAAAAAAAAAGAAGAAGATAGGAAGGGAAGAATAAAGGGGGGGAAATCGGAAGGGGAGACGAACCATGAGAGACTATGGACTCTAAGAAACAAACTGATGTTTCTAGAGGTAGGGGGTTGGAGGAATGGGTTAGCCTGTTGATGGGTATTAAGGAGGGCACGTTCTGCATGGAGCACTGGGTGTTACACGCAAACAATGAATCATGGAACACTACATCAAAAACTATGTAATGTATAGTGATTAACAACATAAAAAAATCTATATGATTTACTTATTTAGGATTCTTAAACTAAAATTAGGAAATTTTCAATAATGATATTTAAAAATCAAATGAGGTAAATAAGTGACACAAGTATCAATTTAATTGAAATAATTATAATTTATCACAAAAGTATTTGTCTGAATCATCTAACAAATGATATGTTCTAAATAATTTATGTATCTCCCTCCCTCCCTGTGCCTTTCCTCCTTTTGCTCAAAGGTTTATTTTCCTATTTCATTCATATAATTCCTACAAACACACCTTGTTTACACTGAATCCCAAAATATGGACTCTAACTTCTCGCCTTTCTCAAAGTTCTTTCAATCTAGTTCCAAAATTTCTGAGATCCACATACTCCCTTCTCATCCTCCTATTTCTCCTCCTCTTCATTTTTCTTCTCCTCTTCCTTTCCTTTCAGTTCTTAGGCTCTTATCTCTGGGTTTAAGTGAATTGAAATTGTGGTTAGTAAACAATGAGGCATTTAAATGAGAATAGAGTTTTAAGACACCAGTTTTAAGGTCACAGAGTGGTAATTACTGAACATGTGTCCTACACTTGATCTTAGCCAAAAGGCCGAGAAGCGATGAACACGTGTCCTAAACACGTGTACTATGCACTTACAAATACTTTATTATCTTTCACAAATATCCACAAATTAGAATCACAATAAGAATCAATTGTTGGAGATGATTGTCTTTGAAAGGAATTTAAACAGGGAAACAAAATTGAGAAGCAACTTGGCTGGATTTTTACAATGAAGCTATGTCGCTGGTTTCTAGTCCTGCTCCAGCTTTTTTCTTCTCTAGCTCTTTAATGTAACTTGATTGTGCTGTAACTGTTAGGCAATATGCTTGAATAATTCGATTGAGATAAACATGAAAGAAAAATGCCATAATTTCAGGGATTGGACTAAACAAAGGTACGGAATGAAAAATTTCTTGGAACTCTTCTTTTGAAATTTGGCAGGAAAAAAAAGTCACTGGATAAGAAGCAATTAAACTAAGACCACAAATGAGGAAGAGTTTTTTTGTTTTGTTTTGTTTTTTGTTTTTTTTTAGAAAAAGAGGGCAGAAAGGATAGTCCACTGACAAGGAATAGCAATTACTGAGGCTCCTGGAAAGGAGGAACACTGGTGTGTATCAGAGATTGAAGCCAGTGTGGCTGAAGCCCAGAGACCCAGAGATGTATGGGAGCTTGAGGAGGCTGGAGATTGAGGCTGACAGTGTGGTCCAAGCAGGGGAGAGTCCTTGAAGTTGTGAAGCAGATAATACAATGAGATATGACATTTGAAAAATAAGCAAATCACTCCATCTAAAGTTGGGAGGACAAATTAGAGAAAGGTAATGTGTCAAAATGTAGCAGCAGGAGGCTTTGCTGTGATCCAGGAGAGGGACTGGTGGGTCTGGTGGAGAAGAAAAAATGGTGGACTTGGCGGGAGATTTATGAAGGGAAAGTTGTTAAAGCTTGGGATGATCTGGATCTAGGCTGTGAGAGGAAAAGTAATCTAAAAGATAAGCGCAAGGCTCCTGTTTGATTATTTGGATGTTGACTGTAGCATTCAGTGAGAGACGGGTATTGAAATAACAATTTTGGAATAGGCAAATAAAAATAAAAATCCAAATCAAAATTTTTATTAACTAAAAAGCAAGTGTTGGAATCCAGTCTCTAATATCTTCTTAATCTTTTTTTTTAATATGCAATCATGACATATCCAGAATGATACTCCAAAAAATTATACTCATCGTACGTAGACAAAATAAGGTTGTTCCTTTACTATACATGCTCATTCTACCTTTTTATTTTTTTTACTTCAATATTTTAAAAATTAGGACACATCTAACATTAGATAAACTACATTATTATTGTAGTGTTTTTTTTTTCTTTTTCTGTGTTCTTTTATTCCCAGAAAGCTGTTCTTTTTAAGATTTATTTATTTGCAAGCGAGCGAGAGAGAGAGAGCGCGAGTGTGCACGTGCGAGGGTAGGGGAGGGGCATAGGGAGAAGGAAAGAGAGGAGCCCAATCTGACTCTGTGCTGAGCCCTGAGTGTGGGGGCTCAGACTCAAGATCTTGAGATCACGACCTGAGCTGAGACCAAGAGTCAGATGCTTAACCAACTGCACCACCCAGGTGCCCCGCCCTTAAAGCTGTCTTATTAATGACATATCTTAAAGAATATGGCAATTGAGAACCAAGAAAATTATTTATTCATCAACTCATTTGAATAATGAGAAGTTAGCTAGAAATCACCAAATCTATTTGGTTAGATACTGGTTCAAAGAAGAAATTTAGTAATAGTATGCCTTCATGTTAAAGAAAATGTGTTATTTTAAGCTGTGATTATATCTGGGATGGTTTAAAAACTATCCATATGTTCATTATTATATGGTATGTTTGGGAACATATTTTAAAATATTTTAATCACAAGGAAATGAATCCGTTTTTTTCTGCTGTTTGAACAACGTTCATTTAAAAATATTTTGTTAAGTAATATTTCCCCCAACGTGCTGAATTAACATACCTCTACTAAGATTATTAATGTAGAGGGAATTACAATGGTCAATGCCATTGTTTTCTGTGGTCGAAGCACTTTTAGTTTAATACAATTATTTTCTTTAATAAGATCAATTAATGTTTATATGGATACACTATGTGTCACACACCAGCCTAGGTCTATGCCTTATAGTAAGTCATTTAATAAACACCATCCCTGCTTTACAGATAAGGAAACTGAGACAATGAGAAGTTAAGAAATAAACTCGTTTTTATGCAGCCCATAAGTTGCAGGATAGTAAGATATAATTAAAAGTTCCTGTTGTTTCACCTTACTTTTCAAGATATCTACTTTAGTGCCAAAGTGTACTGATAGTTTTCCAAACTCAGTGATTTTCTCGCTATTCTTGGCCAGATTCCCTACTTCAACAAATCGTGTCCCTCTCTCACCTGTACCTTATCTGAACCTGTGCACTGTCCATCCGTCGCTGTAGAAGACTGCCCAACAGCTGACCCTTCCTCTGGTGTTAGGAAGCACAGAATCTTACACCTCCACGCCTTCCCCTTTCAATGTAACTTCAGCTGCTTCCAGTGAAATGTCAACCTAACCCGTTTTAAAACAGGGATCCAAGACAAATATAAATAAAAGGAAGTGTCAGCTTTTCATCCACATCCTCTAGCTACTTACTATGCAGTCTTCTCTCATGCCTTGAGTGGCTATCCTCTATGTATTTGCACTTCTCAAGTTTCCAGTGTTTCATTAGTCTTAGAAATTGTTTCAATCTTTCTTCCTCCAGTATTCAGCATTTATGCTAAGATTGTTTCCAAAATATATGACAAGTTTTCCTCATTTTACCCTACCTCTCTGCAGCATCTGCCTTTCTAGGTCCCTTCCTCTTTCCTGAAAGTGCATTTGTCATCTGATCTTTTCCACCTTTCCCTGCTGTAACCCACGGTGTCATTGCTACTTTCTGCAATAGTTTCTTAACTATTCTCCCTTCCATTAAATGCAAGCCCTCTCTTACCAATTTGCCACAAAGCTGCCAGAGAGCACGACATAAACCACATATCTGATAGTGCCTCCTGTCTGTTTGAAAATCACCAGGATGGATATATTTTATCATTTTTAGTTTAGTTTAGTTTACTATCTGCCATTGACATTTATACATTGAGAGATGAGGTCTAATTTCCTTTTCCATGCATATAGATGGGATTGAGTAACTAACTTCTAATGAATAGCATGTGGCAAAAGTAACAGTGCATGACTTCTAAGTCTGGGTGATAAAAATGTGATGCCCATCATTGGAATTCAGCACCCACCTGTAAGGATTCTGATCAGAGCCCCTAGCTGAGGTCTCAGTTGACAGCCAGAATCAACCGCCCAATGTGGGAGTGCAGGAGCCTTCAGATGATGCTGAGTGCTGATGCCTTCTTTGCCAGTAGGCAAAGATGAGTTGTTCCTGCCAAGCCCTGTCCAAATTGCAGATTCATAAGAGGTAAATCTTTTTACTCTGTAAAGCCACTAAGCTTTAAAATACACACACACACACACACCAGACACACACACACGCACACACACAATGTTTAGCTTAATCCAATACTCTCTACTGCATCCTTAGCTCAAATTAAAGTCTAAAATTCCCTAGAGACAGCATGTTTATTCAGATCCCAAGGCTTTTGAAAATTCTATTCAGTTCTTTCTGGAACACTTCCCAACCACTCCACTTCTGTGAAGCTATTATTTAGGTCTCAGTTGATGATACTTCTAAGTGGCTTCTCATATCTCCCAGTTTGCATTAGAATTCCATTCTTTCTTTTACCTTAACATCATACATAATGCTATATAGATGTTGGATTAATACAGAAGTTTTCATTGCATTGCAATTAAAATATGTAATGTAACAAAATATGATAAAGATAATGTAGCAAAATGTCTTTGTTATCTTTCTTGTAGAAGTCAACCTTAGTAACTAATACTAATTTCAAAATCATAAGTAGAAGCTGCCAATGACAAATGGAGTGATGTTAGCTCTGCTATGTTTGTGTTTCCTCCCCTTCGGGGAAATTAAGTTGGTTGATGATTCCATTCATGAACTGTAATCGTATCATTTTAGACACCTAGGAAGTAGGTACAGTACTGGCATTTTATTGTTGCTTTTGAATTGTATTAAAAATAAAACATCTCGGGGCGCCTGGGTGGCTCAGTTGTTAAGTGTCTGCCTTCGACTCAGGTCATGATCCCAGGGTCCTGGGATCGAGCCCTGCATCGGGCTCCCTGCTCAGCCGGAAGCCTGCTTCTCCCTCTCCCACTCCCCCTGCTTGTGTTCCCTCTCTTGCTATCTCTCTCTCTCTCTGTCAAATAAACAAATAAAATCTTTAAAAAATAATAAAAAATAAAAAAAATAAAAATAAAAATAAACCCTCTCCTTGAGACTCTTTGAAGTGCAGAAATGCTCTTCTCCTAGATTTGAGTTATGGATACAGACCTGAGTTTGTAAACTGAATCTCTGCACCATTGGTCTCTTTCATCAGCGCTTTCATTATTTTCCATCCCACCTCCACTTTGACCGCCTTAGCTCTTTTCCCCGTGCAGCTGTCTCCAATCACACTCGGGAGTGACCGCTCCACAGTCTTCTCTTTGCTTTCCTAGGAGTTCGTGCCCTCTGGGTTTTCCTCTGGCAAATTGTTCTGCTTCCTTTAACCATGACAGATAATCCACAGGGGTCCAGGGAAGAGCTCTACATAGGGCTCCTAACATTCACAGCTGTTCTGTGAATCCCAAATTAATTGACACTATGGTTCAGCGATACTTTTTTTTCAGGTTTTTCCTCAGTAAAAAGAGATGTCAGTCATGTAATCACAACTGCATTGCAATGCAGTATTTTCTTTGGGTATTCACAGAAAAACCGTAAAGAGTTTATAGTTTCATTACTACATATAAGTCCCAAGTTTTAAATTTCATATTTATGGAGTGGAAAATTATAGAAAGAAAGGAAAAATAAAATGTTGAGTAAAGTTGCATATAATGAGGTTAGATTTCTGCCTAACATTTTTATTGAGAGCATTCTTCTGCTCATTGGAAATATGAAAGATTAAAGAAAACACACTATTTCATGATAATGTTTTGTTATTTTTCTGATAAACAATAGATCATAAGTCCAAATTCCGAGTGCATAATAATTTATAAATCAGCCACAGTTAACACAGAGCTACCAAACTTAGAGAATGTGAAAAAAAGCCTCCAAAATACTATTGGGTAGATTCTTTAGCAAGCATAACAAAAATAATATTCCAAAAATGAGTATTCTGGTCCCATCTTAAGTTTCTCTTTTTATATTTCATTCATTGGGGTTAGTCAAAAATGTGATATCTAGAAGTGATCATGTCCATACAATCAAGTCAAAATAGACTTTTCTGCATGTATTTATACACAAATACCCTTTGTGTAAGACAGGAAAGGACTACAGAGGTTGCAGACACATTATTTTCTCTCTGATTTGAAATATCTCCTGAAATTATTTAAGAACTCTGAAAATACTCTTGAGAGTCTCTTGGTATTTAGGGTTTAAAATATTAATGATTAAAAATAAGCCAAAATTGGAAAATGAGATATTCTTGATATTAAAATGACCTACCTTACAAAAGGTATATTACCAAGTTTAAGCTCTTGGGGGCTTCATGGAAAGATACTGAATTTTTCATGAACCTGTGCAAGATTTGTTCATTTAAATGTTGAACATATATCTGCTGATAGACCTGTGCACATTTGTTTAGAACTGAAGCTTACATATAGTTTTTGCTTTGTGTAACTATTCATTTCCATAATAAGACAGTGCACTAGACACTAAATGGTATATAGGACTTTTTTCAGTTACAGTATTTATTAATATGGAGGCAAGGTGTGAATCAAAGTTGCCCAACTTTTCATTAGTCCTGTGTGAATGTGTTTAACCTGATGTACAAAGAGGTGAAGCATTATGAAGCATTAGTCTGAGTGAAGGTTGGAGTAGTGATTCTATGGGAAGAGAAAGCAAAGTAGCTGTGTGTTTAGTGGATATTTGCCAACCCTATTAGGGCATATCTAATTTTTCACTTTAGGCTTGACTCTGGCACAACCAGCAAATGTCTTTGAATGAGTCACATCTATTTAACCTCCCTGGGAGTACTCTGAACTGATATTGAATGTCTTTTTAGCTTACAGGTATATGTAAGTCTTAAGTACTTAATTGTGTATAACCCTGGACATACTTTATAATTTAAATTTAGTCCAGAATTCTTACTTATATAATTGAGATGGTATGATTAACTCATACAGCTTAATCATTCTATTAAAGTCTTTGAAATATGAAATGCTAACCTTTTATTTCTTTGTATGCCAATTTTAATAATGAAAATTTGACTCACTCTTTTGAAGAATATAAAAATATTTAAGAATAAAGTGATCCAAATCATGTTTTATAGGTAAATAATATTTCTAATAAAAGATAAATGTAACTTTATTTTGGAATACTTATACTTGAAAAACTGTCATACGTTATCACCAAAGCCAGGTTCTTAAGTCCTTATTGAGAGAAGGTATATTGTAATCTATGGAGCACAATTAATAATCACTTAAGGAATTATGGGTTTGGCTGAAACATAGAACTTGGTTTTTACAAAAATAAAATGTTGAACCTTGAACATTTCTCTGTTTTATTTTCAAAGATTTATCCAAAATGACTTAAGCATTTTGTCTTTGAAATAATGCCTGAGAACTGAAATTACGTTGTATTTTCAATGTTGTCTTCAATCTATATTTCATCAGATTTTCTTCAGAAACGTGAAATGAGTTACTAAAGTAGAACTGAAATCTCAAAGCTTACATCGTAGAATGGATTATTTTCTTCTATATTGGTTCAGTTCTGTTCTTTTAATTTCTTTGACTTATGTGTTGTTCAAATTACCAGACATTAGAGCTCAATGTTAGCTTTATATGGAAAATTGAACAAAATATTTTAGATTATAAAAATGTTAAGGCTGGCATTATGTCTTACTGATAAATGTATTTCTCCAGTGCCTTATACAGCATATGTCATGAATAGCCATTTATACTAGAATTAATTAGCACTGAAATATAATGACAGATCTTTTCAATTGGACTTCAAAAATATAATTCTTCTTTAAAATATGAAATACCCCCTGTATGATTGCTATCACCAGGACGGTGACATGGGAGTTTTCTGAATTTCTCTCCTCCCATGGATGCACTGATATATACAGGTATACACTAATCAGTTCTTTCTGAGAGAAATTCAGAAAACCAGTTGAGTGATTCCTACACATCAGGTGGTTGTGAAAATACCCACCTTGAAAGAAGTAGAAAAGCCTGACACACTCTCTCCATAAACTTTGCTCCCAAAACAGGACCTTACCATTGGATGGTAACCCTCAGATCCCAGCTTCTCCCTAAGGAGCATAAGATTTGGATCACACATACAGCAGCTCAGCAACCATGTTTCTTCTCTAAGATCAGGAAGAAAGTAAGAAAGCCCACTCGCACCAATTATTCAACATAGCACTGGAACTGGAATTCCTAGCCAGATAAATTATGTAAGAAAGTGAAATAAATCATCCAAATCTGAAAAAAGAAGGAAAATTGTCTGTTTGCAGATGACTGATATTATATGTGGAAATATATGTGGAAAGCCCTATAGGCTCCACCAAAAACTATTAGAATGAATAGATAAATTCAGGAAAGTTGCAGGATACAGAATCAAAATACAAAAATCAGTTGCATTTATTTTTGTTATTAATATAACAAACCATTGGAAAGAGAATTAAGAAAGCAATCCCATTTTAATAGCATCATAAGGAATCAAATATTTAGAAATGAGTTTAACCAAGGAAATGACAGATATGTACACTGAAAACTGATGAAACAAATTAAAAAGGACAAAACTAAGTGGAAAGATATTCCATGCTTATGAAGAACTAATAGTGTTAAAATGTCTGTACTACCCAATAGAGCCTACAGATTCAATGCATTCCCTATCAAAATTCCTATGTTTTTTTTTTTTTCACAGAAATAGAGCAATCATAAAATTTGTATGGAATCATAAAAATCCCACATAGCCAAATTAATCTTGAGAAAGAACAAAGCTGGAGACATCACAGTTCAAACTGTATTACAAAGCTACTGTAATCAAAATTATAATGTATTTGCGTGAAACCATCAAACACATACAAACATAGATGAATGTAACAGAATAGAAGGCCCAGAATTAAACCTGTGCATATATGGTCAATTAATATTCAATAAAGTTGCCAGGAATATGCAACGGGGAAAGAATATTCTCTTCAATAAATGGTGTTGGGGGGCGCCTGGGTGGCTCAGTCGTTGGGCGTCTGCCTTCGGCTCAGGTCATGATCTCAGGGTCCTGGGTTAGAGCCCCACATCGGGCTCCCTGCTTGGCGGGAAGCCTGCTTCTCCCTCTCCCACTCCCCCTGCTTGTGTTCCCTCTCTCGCTGTCTCTCTCTCTCTCTGTCAAATAAATAAATAAAATCTTTGAATGAATGAATGAATGAATGAATGAATGAATGAATAAATAAATAAATAAATAAATAAATAAATAAATAAATAAATGGTGTTGGAAAAACTGGATAGCCATATACACAAAAGAATGAAACTGGGCCCCCATCTTACACAATATACAGTAATTAACTCAAAATAGATTAAAGAATTAAATATGAGATGTGAAACCATAACATTCCTAGAAGAAAACCTAAAGATAATCTCCTTGACAATAATCTTGCCGATTAACTTTTTGGATTTGACACCAAAAACAAAGGAAAAAAACCAAAAATAAACAAATAAAAATTAAAGTTTGATCATATCAGACTAAAAGACTTCTGCACAGCAAGGGAAGTCATCAACAACAACAACAAAAATAATTTATTTAGATTATGTAGTAGGAGGGTGTTGAATCTGGACAATTTCCTTGGTATACAGTTACAATTTATCTATACACTTGCTAATGCACACCTATAACTAGGGTTTGGGCCAGATCCCACTGGATAGCCCCCAGAACAAAAGATTCCCTCCATTCTCAGATATATATATAAAATAGTTTTACCTCAGGAGCTCAAGAAATGATACATATTTACTTGTAGCTTTCGTGAATATTGTGCCCTATAAGAAGGAAGTCTTTTAAGAGAGAAAATCTTTTGGAGTACCTCCATCACGAAATAAAATAAAGACAAGTAAATCTAAGAGCATTTATAAGGGATTATAGACACCAGACAACTGAAAGAAAAAAAAAAAAATAGGAAGATAAGTCAGAACTAAAACTTGTAGCAGTAAGCCACAGGAGACAAGACTGAAGAGAAAAGGAGAAATACTTGACTTTATCAAAGCTAGTAGCTTGGTAGGGGGGTCCTACAGAGTTGGTGCTCAGCTGCCTGGGCAAAGAGCTTTTCCTGAAAGACTGGCCTCGAGTCTCAGAGGGCATGATAAGATGATAACGGCTGGTTCAGATGGAGCTAAGAAAAGCTGGAGGCTAGCACCACCTATCATTGCTTGGGATATACTGCGTGTGCTGTAAGGAAAATAAGGAAGACGTTCAAAATTTTATCCTTTTCCAAAGCCCTCTAACTGCTCCCAATCATCATTGGCTAGAAAGGCAGCTGGCAAGAGTCAGGACATGAGGTTTACTACAGATCCATGATCCTGACACCACAGGATAGACTATGGAAGAGTGAATATAGAGATGAGAGATTAGAGTATGGGCACCTTCATTTTCTACTCTTTTGGCAGGACTATATTAAATTAAATGATCAGAAAGCTGAGTGCCTGAAATTTATTAGCTCTGCCCCTTGCTAAAATGCCTGCAGAGTTATGATTTAATATTTAGCCTCAAATGAAAAGCAATGAAAGAAGTAGAAGTGGCACTTTAGAATAAATGAAAATACATGCATACATATCTAAGAATCCATGTATAAATATAATTTGGTAAAATAATTATTTAATGGTATTTAATAAATATCTTTATAAATGTTGGAATAATTTCATAATTTTTCTTATTTGAGCACTCACTATATACTCTTTAAAGCATTCCTACTAATTGACTACTATTTAATACAGACATAGGAAAGTGTTGATTAAGAGTATGATAGAGAATTTGATTCAAATACATAGAAGTAAAACATATAATGAATGTCAGTGGTGGTACTTTTAGAGCTTATTATAGAAACAACATTGATTGTTTTTAAAAAATTAGATGAGAAAATATTAGTAAAATATTATCACTATACCTATACCTATAAATGATGGTAATAACTATGGATAAAACTTTTTGCATATAATGTAAATATAATGCAAATTTATAATGACCCATGAAAAAGAATCTGCATATTTCACACTTAATTTTAAGAAATTAAATACACAATTTAAGCAAAAGTTCTTTATTTGTTTCTTTATTGTAATTCAAAGGCTGTAAATTTGGTTGGAATTAATTTAGGCTATTTAGAATGCATGTTTTTAGATATTTATCAATAATATTTTAATTTAACCCTCTTGTAGCCATGGTGACAAGTAAGCTGGAGTTATTTGTGTTAATAGTGAGTCTTGTAATTGTTCTGATACAAAACAATTTTAACAGGAAGGTCTTTACTCTTCCACTATGATTTAGTTGTAGTACAACAAACTATGAACTATTAGAAAAAAATAGAAGCATTACATAAAATACATTTTTAAAAAACTATTTTTTAAAAAAATAGTAATTACCAAAGTATAGACCATAAAGATATGTATGGCAAGGTTAGATTGTATAATCTAATTTCAGAATAACGCAATAATTCAAACATGTGTGACATCAAACCATTATAGAACTGCTCTTTAATTTAGCCATTAATTCCAACATGTGGGCCCTGATGACAGAAATTTAATTTAAAGTAGTTTTAAATCTTGAATTTGAAATTGTGCTGAGTTGGAATAAAGTTGTTATTTTAATATCAAATAGGAGTTTAGTTTTGAAAATGTGGTTTTGTGGGAAAATGTATTTGTAGGTCATCGATAATCTAAATATAAAAGGTATTTATAATAAATATATATGTTAACATTTTCAAACAGGAGCTTTCTAATGTTCTAAATCGCAGCCCACAATAAAAAAAAAAAAAGCAGTTTTGCTTTGTGCGTATACAATTTAAAAAAGAATATGTGAAATAATATTTACTCTTCCAATATCAAACTGTTTCGGAATGTCTGTTCTATTCTAGTCCAGTGTAGTCTAGTGTAGTCTACACTATTGTGTTCTACTCTTTCCATCCTCCAGTTATTCCTCCTCCTCCTCTTTTTCCTCCTCCTCCTCCCTACTACTTTCTCTCCTTTCCTTCTGTTTTTATTCTTCTTTGTTGATTATAACCTATGATATGAAAAATTACTGCTCTAGGTATAGGTTAACAATAATTACCTTAGTAATGTTATTAGTTCATTTTCTTGACCATAATGATACCAATTCTGCTTAATCTTTTAAGTGAATTGGGGGAAGGATTTTATGGTTGTTTCTTTGTTTATGGCTTCCATGTTTTGAATTGTCTTCTTGTTTATCACAGACCTGGTAATTATTGCTTTATCATTTTTTGTCACATAATTACATGACAATTATATTGCATTATTTTTCTCGTGCTAATTTCTGTGTATGTGAAGGTGATAATGGTGAAAACAATCATTATTCAGTTGTATAAACAAAAACAGTAGGGTATCAAAAATCATATTAAAAAATCATTGTGTATCATTTTCATAAGTATCTAAGTATTTCAGAAAGAGTCGATGGAGGTGACTCAGGAGTTAAGAAATCCTAAACTGGTATTTGAATTTCTAAGAGTAAATGAATTCCCTTGAAATTTATGTATGCCTCTGTCTATAATGATGGTAAGTAAATTTTTTTTTAAGATTTATTTATTTATTCAAGAGAGAGAGAGAGAGAGAGCATGCAGGGAGGGGCAGAGGGAGAGGGAGAGAAGCAGACTCTGCTAAGCTTGGAGCTCTATCTGGGAATTGATCCCACCACCCAGGATCACAACCCAAGCTGAAATCCAAGAGTCGGGTACTTAATGGACTGAGCCACCCAGGTGCCACTGATGGGAAGTAATTTTTAAGGAATTCTTTTAAATAGGTATATGCTACCATATTTCTTTTTTTTTTTTTTTCCTTTTTTTATTTTTTTATTCTAGTATAATTAATATATAGTGTTATATTAGTTTCAGGTGTACCAATATAATAATTCAATAATCTGTACATTTCTCAGTGCTCATCAAGATAAATATACTCTTAATACACTTTGTCTATTTCATCTATCCCCCCATCCACCTCTCTTCTGGATCCACCAGTTTGTTCTCTGTATTTTGAATACTTTTTTTGTTTGTCTCTTTTTCTTTGTTTCTTAAATTCCACATATGAGCAAAATCATATGGAATTTGCCCTTCTCTCATTTATTTAATTCAGTCTTATACCCTCCAGTTTCATCCATGTTGTCATGAGTGGCAAGATTTCTTATTTATTTATTTATGTATTTATTTATGTATTTATGTATTTATGTATTTATGTATTTATGTATTTATTTATTTATTTATTTATTTATTTGAGACAGAGAGAATGAGAGGCAGAGAGCATGAGAGGGAGGGGGGTCAGAGGGAGAAGCAGACTCCCCGCCGAGCAGGGAGCCCGATGCGGGACTTGATCCAGGGACTCCAGGATCATGACCTGAGCCAAAGGCAGTCGCTTAACCAACTGAGCCACCCAGGCGCCCGAGTGGCAAGATTTCATTCTTTATTGTGGCTGAGTAATATTCCTGTGTGTGTGTGTGTGTGTGTGTATACACACCTATCTGGTCATCTATCAATAGACATTTGGGTTGCTTCCATAATTTGGCTATTGTAAATAATGCTGTAAATAAACATAGGGATGCATATATCTTTTCAAATTAGTGTTTTCATTTTCTCAATATTTGTGCCAGTGGAAAGGCAGTAGAAAGGTAATTTATTACTGGTTCAATTTTATTGCTGGTAATACTGGGTAAATACCTAGTAGTGGAATTAGGGGATCATGTGATAATTCTATTTTTAATTTTTGGAGGAATACCTGTACTGTTTTCCACAGTGGCTGCACCAGCTTTCATTCCCACCAATTGGGCACAAGGGTTCCTTTTTCCCCACATCCTTGTCAACACTTGTATTTCTTGTGTTTTTGATCTTAGCTGTTCTGACAGGTATAAAGTGGTATCTCATTGTGGTTTTATTTTTATTTTTATTTATTTATTTATTTATTTTTTGAAGATTTTATTTATTTATTCATGAGAGACACAGAGAGAGAGGCAGAGGGAGAAGCAGGCTTCCCGCGGAGCAGGGAGCCCGATGTGGGACTCGATCCCAGGACTCTGGGATCATGACCTGAGCCGAAGGCAGACGCTTAACGACTGAGCCACCCAGGTGCCCCTCCTTTTTTTTTTTTTTTTCAATACTGAAAGATAAGATGCAAGAGGAAAGGGATCATGACTAATTTTACTCCCTTCTACATCTCCAGTGTTGAGTACAAGGTCAGTAAGTATTTGTTGAATGCATGAGTGAATGAATGAGCTTCACAGGGAGGAGAAGCAGGCTCCCCAGTGAGCAGGGAGCCTGATGCAGGGCTCGATCCCAGGACCCTGGGACCATGACCTGAGCCGAAGGCAGAGGCTTAACCATCTGAGCCACCCAGGCGCCCTCATTGTGGTTTTAATTTGTTTAACCGATGATTAGTGATGTTGAACATCTTTTCATGTATCTCTTGGCCATCTGTATGTCTTCTTTGGAAAAATGTCTATTTAAGTCCTCTGTCCATTTTTAATCAGACGATGATGATTATTATTTTGGTGTTATGTAAGTTCTTTATATATTTAGTATTAATGCTTTATTGGATATATCATTTGCAAATATCTTCTATTCAGTAGGAATATTGTCTTTTTGTTTCACTGATTTGTCTTTAACTGTGCAAAAGCTTTTTATTTTGGTGTAGGCCCAATAATCTAATTTTGCTTTTATTTTCCTAACCAGAGGAGGTATAGCTAAGAAAACTGTTCCCACGGCTGATGCCAAAGAAATTACTGCTTATGGTTTATTCTCGGAATTTTATGGTTTCTGGTCTCATATTTAGGTGTTTAATCCACTTTCAGTTTATTTTTGCATATGGTGTAAGAAAGTGGTCCACTTTCATTCTTTTGCACTTAGCTGGTTAATTTTCCCAACACTCTTTATTGAAGAAACTTTTTTCCCATTGTATATTCTTGTTTCCTTTGTTGTAGATTAAATGACCATAAAAGTTTGGGTTTATTTTTAGATTCGCTATTCTGTTCTATTAATTTATGTGTCTATTTTTGTGCTAGAACCATATTGTTTTGTTTTGTTTTTTAAGATTTTATTTATTTATTTGACAGAGAGAGACACAGCAAGAGAGGGAACACAAGCAGGGGGAGTGGGAGAGGGAGAAGCAGGCTTCCCGCCGAGCAGGGAGCCCTATGCGGGGCTCAATCCCAGGACCCTGGGATCATGACCTGAGTTGAAGGCAGATGCTTAACGACTAAGCCACCCAGATGCCCCAGAACCATATTGTTTTGATTACTACAGGTTTGTAGTATATCTTGAAAAATGGGATTGTGATACCTCCAGCTTTGCTTTTCATTTTCAAAATTAATTTATTTATTCAGGGTCTTTTGTGGTTCCATACAAATTTAAGATTTTTTTTCTAGTTTTATAAAAATGTTGTTGGTATTTTGATAGGGATTGCATTAAATCTATACATTGCTCTGGATAGTATGGACATTTAAAATATATTGGTTCTTCCAATCCAAGAGCATGGAATATCTTTCTATTTGTTTGTGTCATCTTCAATTTCTTTCATCAATGTTTTATAGTTTCCAGAGTACCAATTTTTTATGTCTTGGGGTAAGTTTTTTCCTTGGGTATTTTATTCCTTTTGGTGTAATTGTAAATGGGACCATGTTCTTAATTTCTCTTTCTACTACTTCATTTCTAGTGTATAGAAATGCAACTGGTTTGTGTATATTAATTTTGTGTCCTGCAACTTAACTGACTTCATTTATCAGTTCTAGTAGTTTTTGGTGGAGTCTTTACAATTTTCTGTTTAGAGTATTATGTTATCTGCAAATAGTGAAATTTTACTTCTTCCTTATCAATTTGGATGTCTTTTTTTTTTCTTTTTCTTGTCTGATTGCTGTGGCTAGGACTTCCAGTACTATTTTAAATAAAAGTGGTGAGAGTAGACATCCTTGTTTTTTCTTGATCTTAGAGAAAAAGCTTTCAGTGTTTCACCGTTGATTATAATATTAGCTATGGGTTTTTCACATCTGGCCTTTATTATGTTGAGGTATGTTCCCTTGAAACCTACTTTGTTGAGAGTTTTTAATCATGAATGGATATTATACTTTGTCAAATGCTTTTTTGTCTATTGAGATGATTATATGTTTTTTATCCTTTCTTTTGTTAATGTGATGTATCACGTGGATTAATGTGCAAATACTGAATGACATTTCCATCCCTGGAATAAATCCCACTTGATCATGCTGAAGAATTTTTTGTTAAATATATTTTTGGATTTGATTTGCTAGTATTTTGTTGAAGATTTTTGCATCATATTTATCAGAGATGTTGGCCTGTAGTTTTGTTTGTTCATTTTATTTTTGTACTATTTTTAATCATTGTTGTTGTTATTATTATTATTATTATTATTATTATTATTATTATGTTCAATCTTTACTTGGTTTTGGTGTCAGAGTAATGCTGACCTTGTAGAATGAATTTGGGAGCTTTCCTTCCTCTTCTGTTTTTAAAAATAGTTTGAGAATAATAGATATTAACTCTTCTTTAAATGTTTGGTAGAATTTACCTGTAAAGCCATCTGGTCCTGGATTTTTATTTGATGGGAGTTTTTTGTTTTTTTGTTGATTTATTTATTACTGGTTCAATTTTATTGCTGGTAATAGGTCTGTTCAATTCTTTTTTTTTTTTTTTTCTCTCTCTTTCTTTCTTTTGTTTTGTTTTGTTTTTGTTTTTCTCCTTTCTGATTTGGTTTTGGAAGGTTATGTTTCTAGGAATTTATCCATTTCTTCCAGGTTTCTAATTGATTGGCATATAATTTTTCATAATATTCTCTTATAATCCTTCGTATTTCTGTGGCATTGGTTGTTATTTCTCCTCTTTCATTTTTGATTTTATTTTTTTGAATCCTCTCTCTCTCTTTTTATGAGTTTGACTAAAATATTTATCAACTTTGTTGATTTTTTCAAAGAAGTAGCTCCTGGATTCACTGATCTGTTCTATTTTTTTTTTCTTTTTTGTCTCTATTAATGTATTTCTTTTCTAATCTTTATGATTTCCTTTCTTCTAGTAGCTTTGAGTTTGTTTTTATTTTTCTAGCCCTTTTAGGTGTAAGATTAGATTGTTTATTTGAGATTTTTCTTGTTTCTTGAAGTAGGCCTATATTGCTATAGTCTTCCAACTTGGAACAGTTTTTGCTACAACCCAAAGATTTTGGACCATTGTATTTTCATTTTCATTTGTCTCCACGTATTTTTTTTTATTTCCTCTTTGATTTCATGGTTGTCCTATTCATTGTTTAGTAGCATGTTATTTAGCCTCCATGCATTTGTGTTCTTTCCAGATTATTTTTTGTGATTGATTTCTAGTTTCATACTGTGTTGGTTGAAAAAGATGCATGCTATGATTTCAATCTTTTTGAATTTATTGAAACTTGTTTTATGGCCTAACATGCTCTATTCTGAATAATGTTCCATGTGCACTTGAAAAGAATGTGTATCACACTGCTTTTGAGTGGAATGTTCTGAATATATTTGTTAGGTCCATCTGGTCTAGTGTGTCATTCAAAGCCACTATTTCTTTGTTGATTTTCTCTCTGGATGATCTATCTTTTGATGTAACAGGGGTGTTAAAATTCCCTACTATTATCGTATTAATGTCAATTGCTTCATTTATGTCTGTTAATAATTGCTTTACGTATTTAGGTGCTCCCAAGTTGAGTGCATAAATATTCAGTTATCTTATCCTCTTGTTGGATTGCTCCTTTTATCATTACGTAGTGTTCTTTTTTTGTCTCTTGTTACAGTCTTTGTTTTAAAGTCTATTTTGTCCAATATAATTATTGCTACCCTGGCTTTCTTTTCATTTCCATTTGACATGCTACAATATTTCATATTAAGTAAGATAATATATTGATTGTGAGAAGCAATATTGGGATGGATATTCTTCTGCAAATGTTGTCCAAAGAACTAGAATCATATTAATTGACCTGAATCCTAAATTTTTGGTTAAAGTAAAAAGGACATGAAAAAATGAACAAAATGTTTTATTCTGCCCTGGTACTCTGTGCATCTAATGTCTGTTAGCGTGTCACTCTAATAATGGATTATTCACTTCCTAATACAGGAAGTTCAATTTACCTTGAAATTATAAATATGCTAGCAGTTCTCTCTCTAAAAATATATAGAGTACCATGTTCTCTGTTTCAAAATGGGCAAGATAATCATAAAAGTGCAATTAAATGAAAATATATGTAATAGGGCTCTTACTATTATATTGTATTCTAAGAATTTTGGATTCCTTGCAAAATATATGTTCCTCCTGGCACATCTTGGTTTGTTATGCTTATATTCACTTTTAAAATTAGCAAAAGTCTCCTTTCACACCTATTGGATAAAAAAGTTTTTAATTACGTGCCTTACATTAGCACTGGCAAGATAATCTTCCCATTGCCTTTTCTTTCCTTCCCACGGTCTTCCCCCTTTTCAAAGTAGTTCTTTTAGTGAGGTCTACCAGAGCTTCACCTGCTTCATTATTGTCTCCCTTTAGGGGCTCAAAATGCTCTCGTGGATTTTGTTTACACTGAGAATTGTTGGAATGGAATATAAGACACACAAGATTGTTAATTTTCTATTTGAATTCTCATAACTATCAAGCCCTAAAAAAAGATGGATTGTTTGACTATTTCTCCAGCTGTTTTCTCCAAGAAAACTTAATGTGTTACACAGGCTTCACCAGGAAAAGATATACAGGTGACAAATGACAGTGTTTGCCAACTGTTTAGCACGTGTAACTCTTGCAGAAGTGCTTCCCATTTGCAGCAGGTGCATAACCGTGTTGTGTTGCTCAGGAACGGAATCTATTTTAAACATTGCCTGGAGAGGTCGGTCTGCTCTTGAAGCTCCTTCAAGAGTTGGCATTCAGAACAGGATCAATCAAGAAGGTTGCTGGCTCCATGCCTGAATCTTCTGTTATGTTTAGTTCAATTAGATTCAAATATACAAAACATGCCAGTGAGAAGAGAAGGTCAATCATTTGGAAATTATATTAACCATATCTTGGAGGTAATTTTTGCTGTGTCTAGTCTATCTTTACTATGAATACAAAAATTAAGGAGAACAATATAATAAACTTTTGCCATTATATGGAAAAATATGTTAGAATCAAGTCAGATACTTACATATAATAATAAGACATCCTTGGTGTTATAAACTCTCTTGCTCAGCATGTTACCTTCATCATCTTGTGTTTCACAGAGTGAATTCTCTTTCTAAAGTCAATGTGTACCATGTCATTATCATGCGTTGTAAAGTGTTTTTCCCTTAAATTTTTGGAAGACAAACTGAGATGTAAATGGGAAACAGTTTGGGCAGATCACTTGAAACATCAAACCACCAGCATTAATTTATTTGTTCAAACTCAGTATGCACCACTCTCTTTTGTTTTATTTTGTTATTCCTTTATTTTGTACTATCCCTATCCATTATTTATGCCTGCTATCATTTATTCCAATATAGGAGTCTAAAAGTAGAGAAATATTACCAAAATTATATTTTACCAGAAGAGTTGATTTGAAGGAAGATTATATAAAATAACTTGTTTTAACTCAAAATATTAATCTGTTTTTATTTATTATATATACTAATCATCACGTGATACATCATGTTATGCTGATGTATTTTGACTTAGTGTATATGTATGCATTCATTTCTCCCATGATTTGTAAGTAAAGTTTTAGGTTTTAACGAACAGATTCAGGTAAATCATATAGCATTTATGCAAGATGATGATCTAATATGCAAATATGTAAATAATAATATATTATTTCTGGAGTATGGTCTAACATTATTTTCATGTGCTTACAAGCCATTTTGAATGTATCCTCATCTCTACACCATGTACTACTTGTATTAGTTTCTTAATAGTTTTTGATTGGGATGTCAGGTTTTTTTTATTTGTATGAGCATTTATATAAAGTAAAAGAATAATAATAACACTTTGTCTTTCAAATTGGATGAAAATATTTATGGTTTTTATTTATATTTTTAATTTATTATTTTAATTTCTATATTGATACATTTGTCTGAGTTTCCTGTCTTAGAAAAGCAGTGGTAGAAAATAGAGATAGAAATACACACACACACATACACGCATACACACACTCACAGATATACAGATAATAGATTCAAGGTAACATAGATACAGCTCCCCCTGTTGTGTAATGTTTATTGTTGTTTTATTTTTTAATTTTTCTACATAGAACATATTATTTGGGATAATTAAATATCCTAAAATTATATTTAAAGGTATTTTTTGCAGACAAATGAGTTTGAAAATCTACAGATTTGTTTTTTTAAAGGAAATGGGTAGCTGTTATAATGTCTGCTATTTTCTTCATTTAAAATTTTCCATATCGGGGCACCTGGGTGGCTTAGTTGGTTAAGCGACTGCCTTCGGCTCAGGTCATGATCCTAGAGTCCCTGGATCGAGTCCCGCATCGGGCTCCCTGCCCGGCAGGGAGTCTGCTTCTCCCTCTGACCCTCCCCCCTCTCAGGTGCTTGCTCTTTCTCATTCTCTCTCAAATAAATAAAATCTTAAAAAAAAAAAATTCCATATCAGCTTGTAAAAAATGTAGACATTTTATACACTCTTTTTTGTATAAAGTAATCCATAGTTATCATATAAATGTAATAATAAATGAACTGTTAGGACTATGATTGACAATTATTTTAATTGATGGAATTTTGACACTTGGGTGCACATCAAAGTGTGCTTACCATGATTATAGGACAGAATAGTGTCAACCAATTTAGTTCCAACTAAACTTCTGTAAAATATGTCACATTTCTGTGTGTTGTCTTGAAATTTATAGGCCTTATCTAGTTTTTCTTGTCCCAGTTTATATCATTCACTATCAAAAATATAATCATGACTGATAAAATGTTGCTGTTCATGTTGTTCAAAAAATACTGCACCTTAGGAGAGTCTCTCTATAAAACACCATTCTGACTCTGAAGAAATGGCATTTGGTGTTTGATCACTCGCATTAATATTGTTTTATTTTTATATCAAACAGTAAAACGGCAGTAACAATGAATTACTGATGACATTTTTATTAGCAAACTGTGGACTTGAGATGGTGCTTCTAGTTTACTGGACACGGTAGCAAGCTAAAAGTTAGAGTAGTTGAAAAATTCAGGGGCTTGTACATGAGCAAAATTGCCTTTTTGCCACACTCATGAGGTCCCTAAATATCATTTAAGATAGCCACATTCAGAAGGAGCTGGATATTTCTTATAGTAGAACCTCAATAAATATATACTGAATTGAAGGCGTAGTTACTAGAACTCCAAGAAAGAGACAGAAAGGCTGAGAAAGATAGAGAAGTAGAGGGAGAGGCTGAGAAAGATAGAGAAGGAGAGGGAGAAGGAGAGGGGAAGGGAGTGAGGGAGAGAAAGAGAGAGAAAGAAGAAGAGAGAATTCTCAAACATGAAGATAAAGTATTTCTTTTTTTTTTTTTACAAGGTATTAGAACCATCTCGAAATTGAAAAAACAATTTCCAGCACCATATTCCAATACAAAAATAGGTTCATTGGACACTAAGAAGAACAGCCATTAGAAATTTGTAATGTTATCTTACTAATGATTATTTTGGTGTCATTGATGTTCTCCCAAAGGTCACTGCTAGATGCAGTAGTTCTGTGTTCATTAGGCAGTTATTGGTAGGAAATAAGGGTATTTATATTTAATATACCAAATACTTTCTATCATTCATAGTTCTTTAAATTTTTGTTTTGCCACTATTTCCAGTAAATGACTTACGGTTCTATGATTTTATAACTCAAAGTTGCTTCCAGGGTTATATAGGAAATATTTCCAAGTAGCTTTTTAAAAAATACCATTGTTACATACAACTCTCTGGAAAATAATTATAATTCACAGAAGAGGTTTTCTATTATTTTGAATTAAAAAAAAGACATATGTTTATTAAGACAAAATATCAACTAAACAAATTGGAAACCAAAAACAAAATAGTGATTTTTGTCTTTTAGTTATTTAATATTATCCTATTTATGAAATGCAGTGAAATGCACATTTTTCTGTAGTTCTTAAGAATACAAATGACTAATCTTTACAGATTATGTTTAAAGGGCTTATACCAAAAAAAAAGTACCTATATTAATTAATAGTTTAGGGAATCTCGAAAATATATTCTGAAATAGCTGTATTCTTGCTTAAATTCTTGCTTTTCCAAGAAATTTGCCTGTTTTTTCATGTATGATGTAATTCTCACCCCCCCCCCCCGCTTATTTCATTCATTTTAGTAATTATTTTTGATTGATATATAGATGATGCATTCTTAGGGGAGGTTGACTTTATTATTACAATAAAGCAGGTCAAACAAAAGTTTTGTTTTTATTTCCGTATATAGTAAAACTTCAGATTTTTTGCAATTTTTCTATTCTGTTTATTTAGGCACTACTTTTAATATCCCATAAAATGTATAATTTATGATTTAAAAAAACATACTTTGTTTTTATACCTCTACAGGGAGAAAGGGATAAATACCCCTCATGGTGCAGTAGTTTTCAATAAAAGGTTTACTTTGTGAAATATGGTTTTCATATGTATCTCTTGGTACCTACTAAATAAAGAGTTGTTTTAGCACTAGCATTTTTCTTACATGCTATTTTAATGATACTATATATCTTTTTCATTTAATTTTATTAATAGTATTAAACATAAAATCCCCTATTGAACAGTTTGTTGAATACCCATTAAATTAAAAAGAAAAAAAATAACCATTAAAATAATTAAGAAAACCATAGTTATTCTTCATAAATTCTCTGCACTCTATGTTTAATCACATCCCACCCTATGGGGACAAATTTGAGCCAATAGATTTTGTTCTATTCAAAGCTCTCAGTCCAGATAAAGGGCTGGTATCTAAGATCGATAAAGAACTTCTCAAACTCAACACCCAAAAAACAAATAATCAAGTCAAAAAGTGGGCAGAAGACATGAAAAGACACTTCTCTGAAGAAGACATACAAATGGCTAACAGACACATGAAAAAATGTTCATCATCATTAGCCATCAGGGAAATCCAAACCAAAACCACACTGAGATACCACCTTAGACCAGTTAGAATGGCAAAAATGGACAGGGAAAGAAACAACAAATGTTGGAGAGGTTGTAGAGAAAGGGGAACCCTCTTACACTGTTGGTGGGAAGGCAAGTTGGTACAGCCACTTTGGAAAACAGTGTGAAGGTTCCTCAAAAATTTAAAAATAGAGCTACCCTATGACCAGCAATTGCACTCCTGGGTATTTACCTCAAAGACACAGATGTAGTGAAAAGAAGGGCCATATGCACCCCAATGTTCATAGCAGCAATGTCCGCAATTGCTAAACTGTGGAAAGAGCCGAGATGACCTTCAACAGATGAATGGATAAAGAAGATGTGGTCCATATATACAATGGAATATTACTCAGCCATCAGAAAAGATGAACACCCAACTTTTACATCAACATGGATGCGACTGGAGGAGATTATGCAAAGTGAAATAAGTCAAGCAGGGAAAGTCAATTATCATCTGGTTTCACCTATTTGTGCAACATAAGGAATAGCATGGAGGACATTAGGAGAAGGAAGGGAAAAATGGGGGGGCGGAATTGGAGGGAGAGATGAACCATGAGAGACTATGGACTCTGAGAAACAAACAGGGTTTTTGGGGGGGAGGGGGGATTGGTTAGCCTGGTGATGGGTATTAAGGAGGGCACGTACTGCATGGAGCACTGGGTGTTATACGAAAACAATGGATCGTGGATCACCACATCAAAAACCAATGATGTATTGTATGGTGACTAACATAACATAATAAAATTAAAAAAAATAAAAATAATAAAAAAAACAAAGCTCTCAGTCCAATTTATAAGGTGTAATCGCTATTGTAAAGTGGGGACTTTCCTCTAAGTGTTAATTTCCAGATAATTCTGTTACATACTGATATAACACAAATAAACTTTAAAATGGAAAAGGGTCTATGGATCACAATTTCATGGTTGTGATGTAATAGATTCTGTATATATATAATCAAAAGAGGTCATCTCACCTGGCATATATATTTAACCCCCCCCCACACACACGCACACACATGCATAGTTTCCCGGTATCATCAAGATTATTATCGTAAGGATATCCAGATTTCCCTGTTATCAGAAATGGAGCATTCCTATGAAACCTTTCATAAGCTGAAATGACATAAAGAAGCAATCCCCATTAATTTATAAGGAAAAAAATTTGAGGACCCCCCAGACCCCAAAAATGACCTATTTTAGGCTGTTCTGATACTTTACACACATCTTGCTAATGGATGCACAAACTAAGTAGAGCTAAAGCACAGATGCTCACAGACAGAGTTCAAAGCTCTGGGGACATGATGCTAAAATGGCTGGGTGTGGTTCCCAGGGAAGGAGCTGGGCGGGACCACACTCAAGGCTCAGGATACGCACTGCCTCTGTAAGAATTCATTGCAAAATAAATGCTGAACACTATTTTCAGTCTTCTCTCTTTTTCATAAAAGCAAAAATCCTCTTTAGATTTCTTTTAGTTATCAAAAACAGGTACTAATTGAGGTCATTCTAAAAGCGAGGTGACCTAACATGAACTTGCAAAAAGCAGGGGATACTTATGTAGTCTTGTTTTCCCAATGTTCTGTGTAGAATTCAAGTCACAAAATATAGCATTGTTATGTGAAAACAGTAAAAGAACATGCTAATGTGATCATTTCAGTGTGATTTACTATTATTACTCCATTTTATATATTTATAAATCTACTAAAGATGATAAGTTAGCATTCCACCCATTTCTTACAACAGGGTTGAAAAAGTAAAAGAGATGTGCAAATGCTTTGTGCAGTCTTCCCCCATGAATCATCCTGGCTATTAAAGAATTATGAACTCTCATTTTTGTGACAATAGTTTGTAAACAAAACAAACTACTTTCGCATGAATCTATTTTCTAGTGAATGGAAGGAGTAAGAATATGAACAGGGCAATCTGTCTGATTCTAATGTAATATTAAGAATATTGGAAAACAAAGATAACATTTTTATGTATTGTATCATAAAAAAAAAGGTAGCCCAAATAAGCTTCCTTTACTATTTGCTCAGCAATTTGCCTTTTGTCCTTGAAAAGGACAGGATAAAAAGCAGGAAATCATCTCTTTTCAATTTTTTTTCATGTGTGCATTGATGTGTGTGTGTGTGTGTGTGTGTGGATTTTCTATATATTCTTAGTAACAAATTAAGGTTCTGATCCAAAACAGCCAAATAGTTTTGAGTAGTGTATTTTATGTTTGAATTTCCAAATTATTGTCCCAAATTGACTTTCTGAATCAGTATATCTATAGTCACATTCTCATTTACTTATCAATAGACATTACTTTTTTTTTCACTAATTTTTCATTAACCTTTGAGATGTCACTTGGGAAGATTAAAAATTAACAACAAAAAGGAGCTTATTATTTAAAATATAGCATGGATATAAAATAGTGTAAAGTGTATACGTGTAGGTGAATCAAAAGACATCAGCTTACCTGGCATTAAGACTTTGGTATTCTTGACTCTGCGGACAGATTAAATGCAGAGAATATCTGGAGCACAGAATGAACTGTAGATAAAGAAAGGGAAATCACGGGCGCCTGGGTGGCTCAGTTGGTTAAGCGACTGCCTTCGGCTCAGGTCATGATCCTGGAGTCCCAAGATCGAGTCCCGCATCGGGTTCCCTGCTCAGCAGGGAGTCTGCTTCTCCCTCTGACCCTCACCCCTCTCATGCTCTCTCTCTCATTCTCTCTCTCAAATAAATAAATAAAATCTAAAAAAAAAAAAACTATAAGAAGGGGAAATCACTATAAGGGCACACATTTCAGATGTGGGCTTAAATGTAAGGTAAAAGATCAAAAGTGAAGGTCTAGAATTATTTTGGGAGAAACACCTGAATGTTTACAAATTAACAGGGAGTTAATTTGCCAAAATCCCAAATATCATTACAAAACATATTCTGCCAAATAACTGAATAATTGGCATTCCATGTGAGACATCCATGTAATTCCTATGATTTGAAATTACTTTTGTCTCCTTTTAATATGCAAACAAAGCCCAATTCTGATTTTAGACATAATACCTAGTAATTTTTTTTTGCAAAGCAAAGAAAATAAATTTAAATTGCATATGCACTTGATCCTAGAAATGATAGCAAGATGATTAAATAGAATGAGTATCAGTATATATTTTCACTCCAAAAAATGAGAATGGAACACACCATATAAAATACAATTCCAGGTAAAATTGGAATTGCATTACTAAAAAGAAGAAAGCCTCTCACAATGACAGTGAACATACCAAGGGAAAAGGTTTGCAAATTTCCTAGAAGAGGGTGATAACTGGGCTATAAATCTGATAGTGTGAAGTTCTTTAAAAAACTAGTAGTTTGATTGAAGATCTACTCAAGTGAGGAATTATTGTGCCTGTAATTATGAATGGACAACTCGAATATCTCCTCTGTAAAAGCAGTTTTATTATTATAACAATTAAACCAGGTTTATATATAGTGAAACAAAAGCTGTTCCTTTGACGAATTCATTGTATCTTTAATTATGTTGTATTTATTATGGAACCTATAATTTTCATTAGAAGAAATAATTGGAAGAAAGAATAAGGTTTTGTGTTTTTTTTTTTCTTTCCCTTTTTTGGATATGATAAATTTGGCACGTAGAGGTGGTGTTCAGTGTTCATCTCTCATATCTGATTAAGGGATTTGTGCTTTTCTAGGGCACATTCAGGCTAATTAAAATCATGCTTGTGTTTTCATTAATGGGAGCAGAACAGTAATTCCTCAAGCTTATGATAAAAATGTATACTACATGATATGGAATTGAGTTCCTCTTTTGATTATCAGAGGTCAGGAGAGTAAATGATTCAGTCTTCCTTTATGAAAAATGGGCAATGTGTTTATTTATTTATTTATCTATTTATTTTATCTTATTTTTTCCCAGAGTATAAAGGAAAAATGTTTATACACACAGAGATAATCTCATTTTTCCTTTGGAAAAAATACTTCACCCACTAATAAATGTTAAAATAGTAACACTGAAATTGTGCAAAGCTCAGTTTTCTTATTATTTAACAGAAAAAACTAAAGCCTGTACTATGGTCTAAAATGTGAACACAACATATTCTACTTCACAATTACATTTGGCCAATGTCCTTTTCAGATCCCTCTTTGTTTACATCTATGTTTTTAAATAAAAATATTGCTACTTGTTATTAAAGTTATATTATTAATAGTAATAGTCAATAACAGCTACCACTTATTAAGAACTAAATATTACTGAAGCTTTCCTGAATGTATTACTGAAATTATCTAAAGATCTTAAAGGTAGGGACTGTTCTCCCTATTTTACTAATTTCAAAACAAAGGTTTTGAAAACTTAACTCACTTCTCCCAGCTTTGGAGTTCTCATTTCATTCCCAGCATAGTGGGGCCATTATGGCCACATAAGTGTTAATGTTGGAAAGTCAACACAGGCAACCCAAGGACTGGAGAATCCTAACCTTTCCACAGGTTTTGTTTTAATATTTTTGAAGTTTCTTGGTATTTTGAACAAATGAAAGAGAATACATTATAAATAATTGTATAAAATGTCTGTTGTACTGAAGTGTCCTGTTTTCTCACACAAAGGAATGTTCTCAGAGAAGCTAAATTATACTAGTTGAGAAATAAATAAATAAATAAATAAATAAATAAATAAATAAATAAATAATAAATAAATCATACTAGTTGAGGTTTCAAGTGTAGCTGTTCTTCAAAATTCTAACTATGAATAATTTGCAAATTAACTTCAAGTAATTCTGGGGAAATCCCCCCAAAATGAAACAAAACATTCCTTGATCAAACTATTTCTGAAATGCCCAAAATTAAGACTCTATTAATATGTTTCTAATTCTGAAAGAGAATTGATATGGGACCTTATTCATCTACATAAACTGATTCATTTGATTATTTAACCTGTGGATCTCTCAGTATCCAGATGATTCCCTCCCCTCCTCCTCCCCCCCAAATAATATATACTTTGCCTGATGCATTGAAGTAGAATACTTAACCATATTGGAATTAGAACAAATTAGGGAAAGCCCAGACTTCTGGACAGCTCCACTCTAGATCCATCTAAGTCCTTTATAATTCACTGGAAGGCAATTGGGATGTCTTTCTACATTAACCCAATTTTCCCAGTCCTGATTAATTTGGATATGTTAAAATATACAAGTCACACATCAAAAATTAAAATGGAATAAGAATGCATATGGCTATTGACATATTATCTATGAATATTATCTTAAAAATTGGAAGTACCCAGTCTTACTCTTTTTTTTCTACATGTGTTATATTGAGTCAACACATAGAGTAGGGGAAAGGACTAGTCTAAGCCAAGTCATTAAAGGCCAGTTGATAAGGTCCTCTGTGGCATTCTATTCATTCATGTAATTAACTGCTTTGTATTGAATACATATTATATGCCTGGCAGGATACTGAGCACTTGTGATAAAACAAGAAATAAACTGTGCTATTAGAACTAAAGAGACTCAAGTATCTTGCAAGGGATGATGTTAGTTTTCTTATGCTGCGTAACAAGTTACGACAAACTTTGTAGCATAAATGGACATCTGTTTATTATCTTACATTTCTGTATACCAGAAGTCTGGGCAGACTTAACTGTGCTCTTTAGTTACAGCATCACAAAGTGGAAGTCAAGGTTTCACCCAGGCTGGCCTCTTATCTAGAGGATGTAGGGAAGAGTCAGATTCCAACCTCATTCAGGTTCTTGGAAGAAGAAATTCCCCATTGTAGTACTACTAAGTTCCTCTTTTTTCCCTATCAGCTGGGATTCTCTCTCAGATCAAGGCGACTTGTAGATCTTTTTTTACAGGGTCTTCTCTATCTTTAAGCCAGAAACAACCCCCTCGTTTTTCAAATCTTTGACCTCCTCTTCTGTCCCCTATTGGAGAAAATGCTCTGTTTTTAAAAGGTGCATTAAGTCAGATTAGGCTCACCAGGATAATCTCCTTATTTACAATTAATTGTTACTTTAATTACATCTGCAAAAATTTATTTTACTATTATAAAAGAGTGAGGATCCTTGGGATTATTGTAGCATTCTATCTACCACCGACACAGATGGGAGTAGAATACAGAGAATAGAGAATTTAGCCTTTGCAGAGTTATCTTTATACTTGCATGTGATGCAGCAAATATCTCAGTAATGCAAACATCTGAACATGTGTAAGACTGATGAATCACAGACCTGTACCTCCGAAACAAATAATACATTATATGTTTAAAAAAAATGATAGTAGGAAGGGAAAAATGAAGGGGGGAATTGGAGGGGGAGACAAACCATGAGAGACTACGGACTCTGAGAAACCAACTGAGGGTTCTAGACGGAGGGGGCTGGTGGGATGGGTTGGCCTGGTGATGGGTATTAAAGAGGGCACGTATTTAATGGAGCACTGGGTGTATACACAAACAATGAATCATGGAACACTACATCAAAAACTAATGATGTAATGTATGGTGACTAAGGTAACATAATAAAATAAAATTAATAAAAAAAAGATGTTAAAAAAGGGGGCGAGATTGTGGGAAAGAAGGGGACCATTCTTCTCTTTTCCCAACAGAACCTAATTAATAATCTATGTCTGAATCTGTTATTCTGTATTCTATTTCAGGTTATACTCTTGATCCCTAGGTGTTTAGTTTTTGTTGGGGCTACTATTTGTGTTGTTGTTATTGTTAGCCAACCACTGTGTATTTGATGTTAACATTATAAAAGATTTACTTTCCCTTTGGGAATTTTGCAGGAAGTTTTTAAATCTTTCATCAAGTAAGTGTCTAGGTATATCAGCTAGGGTTACACCAGAGAACGAGAACCAGTAGGTAGATGTATTAAGAATTTTATTGCCAGGAATTGGCTTTTCATGAAAACGTAGGAGCTGGGTAGGTAAGTTCAACATTTGTAGGGCAGGCTGCATCTCTGGGGCACAGGCAAAGCCACTGTCTACAGGTAGAATTTCTTTCTTTTTCTTTCTTTCTTTCCTTTTTTTTTTTTTTTAAGATTTTATTTATTTATTTGACAGAGAGAAACACAGCCAGAGAGGGAACATAAGCAGGGGGAGTGGGAGAGGAGCAAGGAGCAAGGAGCCCAATATGGGACTCGATCCCAGGACCCTGGGATCACGACCTGAGCTGAAGTTAGACACTTAACGACTAAGCCACCCAGACGCCCTCTTTCCTTTCTTTTCAGGGAAGCCTCAGCTATGCTCTCTAAGACTTTCAGGTGATTGAATCAAGCCCCACCCAAATTATCTAGGATAATCTCCCTTACTTAAAATCAACTAATTATGAACTTTAATCACATCTGCAAAATACCTTCACAGCAACACCTAGATTACTGTTTGATTACAGAGCTGGTGACTGTCATCTGGCCAAGTTGACATAGAAAAAACACCATCACTAGGTCTCATTTTTGCTTTTAAACTAAGTGATTTGCTTTCTTTCCACAGTGTCATTCTACCACGCTCTATTGAAACCAGTACTTCTTTTTTATGTTGATTTCCTCAAATGCATATTAGAATCTCAGATATATCCATGCGGAAGTGTGTGAGCAAGTGCTTGGTGGCCTGCTACATGACTTAACAATCATGGTATTTTAGAAATAATCATCCACTTACATTTTTTTTTCATGAACAAAATAGGCAGACATCAATAACACAAAATAATATTAGCTATCTCTACGTATTTTACAACCTCATTTTGCCATTACAGTAAATTCAGAGTCAACTCACATTTCAAGTTCTAGAGCTATTCATTGGTGTCCAGTCAGGGTAGAAAAATGGTTTCGGGTCAAACCCAAAGTGCCACACTCCAGCATATTCTTTCTACTCAGTGCCATCTTTGCCCATATTCTGAAGGAAGACCTTGAACATGGCATGATGTAGAGAGACAGCGCTTATTTATTCGGCAGACTTCTGTGGTTACCTCGGTTCTCCAAGAGAATCTGATGTTTTTCATGTAAACTTAGATTCCAAGCCTTTCCTGAGATTACTTCAATTCATATATCATGCTATAGAATGACAAATTGATACTTTCTTTTCCCTAGGTAATTTGTACGTGTACAAATAAGAGGAGAAAGAAAAGGTCATTCATTTACCTACAAAAATGTTCAGTCAATAAACTTTTCTCTAAGAAACAATGGCTTTGTCTTAAAAATTTCAAGATAAAAAATATTAAAAACTCATAGCAGAGCTATAATCCTTTTTAGTGATTTTTAAATGTCATTTCATTTGTAATACCAACAATTGCTATCACTGTCTTTAATTCATCATTTATTCATAGAGAATATAAAGGCCTGGAAAACTGGGAAGACAAAATGATTGGTTTTAAATGCTATATGAAAGAGCATATTGACATTTTTTCTTGTTTTTATATTTAATAAAAATCTCCCATTTACTTATGTTTGAGTAAAAAAATCAAAGTCTTTTTCCAAAGCTTACATCCTTAGGTTAATTTTCTCCTGAGGAAAAAACATATTAAAGAGCTATGCTTGTGTATGTTTATAAGCTTAGAATTCCTTTCTACATTATCATAAAAAAATCGTAATTAAAGTCACAAGGTCATCATTGTCTGGACAGAGTGTACAATGGAGAATGAATGACTTTGGTCTACTTTGGGAAATGCTATAAGATATACTATGTGATTATTCCAACCTATAAATTTTACCTATGGAGAAAAAAATATAAGTATAAATTTATTTTACTGTAAGTCAGGATAATTTTATTTTAAAAGGGATTGGATTTGACAAGGGTTTAACTGAAATAAAAATATTACTGTATATAAAGTATATAAATTATTTATACTATTTTATAAGGTTATAGATATCACTGTTATTTCATAAAGTGTTCTGTGTAGATCAGGATTTATCTAAGTTTTTTCTATACAAAACACAAGTTGAGTAAAAGAGATGCACAGGTCAACACTAGAGATAGTACTATTCAACACATGACTATTAGATTAAGTTGCAATTGCAAATAACTATTCAAGGCAGCATTGGTATAGTTGGAGTTGATAAACTAAGGCCAGTGGGTCAAATCTGACCTACTGCCTATTTTTGTATAGACCACAAAGATGTTATATTTTTAATGGTTACATTTTGAATTATTTTAAGTACCTACAAAATATCCTTAATTTTGCCGTTTTTGCTATAAACTCTAAAACACTTACTATCCAGTCCTTTAAGAAACCACTTTGTCAAACTCTGTGTCAAATGAACGTAGAACAAGGGAGAGTCAGCAAACCTGAAGTCTAGCTTATGGTTTTTAGTTATTATCCATGTGACCTCAGGCAGGATGCACTTAATTTATGTTAGCCTTGATTTCTTCATCAGCAAAATGGACATAATAGTATGATTTGCTTGCCTTATACATACAGTAATTCTCAAAGGAAATAATATGAATGTCATCTTTTTGAAAAATATGTAACACTATAAAAGGGACATATTAGGGAATCAGAATACACATAGAGCTTGACTTCAGAGCAGGTTCCAAGTAACTGATGAATTTCAATCCCCAATAAGCCAATTCCTAACATTGATTTGAGGAAAGTTACCCTAAATTAATCTAAGTGCTCTACCTAGCAAAAACTTTCTATAACCTAGTTCTTTGTAAGAGTTGATGTCCTGCTAAGAAGTAGCTGTTGGTATATCCCTATATCCCTGATTAGCTCTTACCTGCTTCTCTCCTGGAAGTCTGCCGCCATTGCCCGTAGGCAGTAACAAATTTCCTGATAATAATTGGTTTCTTCTGGAATGTCCCTCCTATGGGGTTTACTCTCTTTGTGGTTCAGTGGTTTGGAAAACACCCACCCCTCATCTTGCTCTGCAATTCAGGCACAGTGTCTTTTATTGCCAGGATATTGCCTCTCGAGCCAGCTTTGATGGGTATGTCAGTGTTTCATAGCCCTCCCCACACTAACTGGAAGGCCTATCTTTCTTCTGACTTAATCTTCTCCTCCATAGTCCTGGAATACTGAGGGGCCATTGCATAGTGTGGGTGGGCGAAGCCCCAACACTGAATTCTGAATAGATTAGGGCAAAAGTTCCTATTATAAGAATCCCCCTTTACCTACACAAATACCATAAATCTCACTTGTTGGCTTAAACAGCAATAGTCAAGAAGTGTAATGTAATACCTAAGAATGAAATCCTTCTAGTGGATGTTTCCATATCTTATACCAGGTCACAAAACCCAGTGGTACAACAGGGCTCCTGTGTCTACTTTGTCTGAGAACCATACCAGCAAAAATCCCTCATAAAGATGCCCATCTGTACTAAATCAAGCAGAAATATTTGCATTACACTACTAAAATTTTGTTTTTTCTTGATGTCTTCTACACGGTCAAGAGATTACATCAGCTCTCAGCTTAGGGTAATGTAAAGACATCCTCCACTTCAGCCAGCTTCAGGGTACTTCTGTGTCCCTGAGTCACTTCTGCTCACTACCAAACCTCAGACCTCCTGAGCATTAAGTATCTACCCCTAAAACATCAGAATTTTAACACATCTTTAACACTTTTGACCAGCCTGTGTATTTCCCTGGCTTTTCTAAAATTGAATTGAGTCGATGAACCTGAGAGGGCTGCCTCCATATAACACCTTAGCTAAGATGTTCATTCAAGGACCATGTCAAAACTCAATTCAGAAATGTCTGAATTTTTCCATCAAGTTGCTCACTTTGAAGGCGGATTTCACCAGAACAAGGATAACAGTCTTCCTTTAATTGTAAGTATCAGAGACAAAACATAAAGTTTGCCTCGTAATAATTCTGGAATAATTAGAATTACTTCAAGTTATTTATAAAAGGGTTACTCCCATTCTTATTATATTTTTTATGTATTGAAGTTATTGCTAAATGATCATGCTTTAGAGTAAGTTTTATAATTATGCGAATCTTTTTCTTAATTAAAGAGACTAAAAGCAGAGTATAGCAACTTAGCTTTACCACAATCCATCATCTTGTAGCTAGTTGTATGTTTGTCCGCCGTCATTAATATAATGAATTGTATGCTTTAATTATGAATGAAGATGTAAATTATGAAATATTAATTTCCAAAGAAATGTTTATTAATAGTATATAATTCTTATATTTTCAGATCCATAGCACTGAGTTTAAAATTAATAAAAAAACCACGTTAAAATGACAATTTTATGAAATGAAAAAGAACTCATTTTAAAGTAGAGAAGAGTACATACACAGTAAGACTGAAAAACCTTCAATTTAATTCCGAAGTTGTTTTGTTATGATGAAAGATGGCTTGCATAAAATGGCACCTTAAAATAACTACAGTTTTCCGGGCGCCTGGGTGGCTCAGTTGGTTAAGCGACTGCCTTCGGCTCAGGTCATGATCCTGGAGTCCCAGGATCGAGTCCCGCATCGGGCTCCCTGCTCGGCGGGGAGTCTGCTTCTCCCTCTGACCACCCCCCTCATGTGCTCTCTCTCTCTCATTCTCTCTGTCTCAAATAAATAAATAAAACCTTAAAAAAAATAACTACAGTTTTCTCCATTAGAAATCAAGTCTCTAATTTTTTTTTTTTTTTTAAGATTTTATTTATTTATTTGCCAGAGAGAGACACAGCGAGAGAGGGAACACAAGCAGGGGGAGTGGGAGAGGGAGAAGCAGGCTTCCCGCTGAGCAGGGAGCCCGATGCGGGGCTTGATCCCAGGACCCTGGGACCATGACCTGAGCTGAAGGCAGACGCTTAACGACTGAGCCACCCAGGCGCCCCTCAAGTCTCTAATTTTTGGTCTTTAGATACGAAAAATAACACTATGTGATAAACGTAAATGGTCCTTGCTTTGTAGCCCCTTTGAGATAACTGCCCTGAATGAAATAGTTCTGGTGTGGTGAATTGTGATGGCTTTTCATATACCCAAGCAGGACAGAAGCATCTGGAAGTCTAATTCCCTGAAGAGTTTTCTGTGCTGCTTTTAAACAGAATAGTAAAATGATGGAGCAGGTAAACATCTGCCAGTTAAAGGAAACCGATATTTTGTTCATAGGGCATTATACCATGTGTTCAGCAAATATTTACTGAGGGTCTATTTTGTATCTGGTAATTACATTAAACACTGTGAGAGCTATCAAATAGTCTAGGTCCTTTTACATAAACACATAATGTGGTGGTTTGGAAAGAAGTCAGGTAAGCCCCAGGAATAAAAATCTAGAGATGAGAAAATTATATTCTGATAATAATTAAAGAGACTAGCTGTTTTATTTGAAATGGTTGGAAGTCACTTTATAGGCCCATCAAGGTGAACTTTTAATTATAGGTAAGAAATTTTCATTTTATTCAATAAGCAACTGGGGACTAAGGAGCTTTCCTTGACAAATGAATGGCATGTCAATTATTAAGCTTTATAATGAATAATATACCTTCAGTTGTTCTTAACCACTATCAATAGGATATGTTGGGAAGTGGGAGTAATAGCTTCTGGAATCAAGTTTTAGATATTATTGACTGGCTAACCTCTTTGTGAGAATGGCAATAAAATAATATCAACATTCTGTACTACTAGAGGGAACACAACTGTAGCCCAAATGCTGAAATGTAGTGAGCTAGACTAAATTGTCATGGTAGGCCTATTAGCATTAGTCACTTAAAGCCAAAGCCAAAGAAAACACACTGCGATAATGATATTTTGGAAATGTTGGGGTGGGGGAAAGAAGCCCTTATCGGAAGGAGCCCTTATCTTTTACACAGCACACTGAAATATTTACAGATGGAATATATCAGGTCTAGGATTATTTTCAAATGTATACAAGAACAGAGTAAGAGAATATAGAAGAAAGAAGATTGGCCACAAATAGCCAAATGATGAAGCTGAATGATACGAACATAGGTGTCTACCAATACTGTGTCCTTTACTTTTTATATTTGTCTGAAATTTTGTAATAGAAAGTTGGAAAATAATAGAAACTGAATGGAAGGAAATGAACTCTTTGCCTATTTCTACCCCAATGCCCACCACAAATCTCAGATTTCTCCCCTTCAATCCAATGGCCCTTCCAGAGCTCCTTCAACAGTGAAAAGCAGATTACACAAAAGTATGGGAGGGATTTTCCCAATACCAGAATATTTATATTTTTTTCTGGCTAAGGCTTCTTCCTACAAGCCACACCCCTACATGGTAGCTGATCTGTTTCTTTATGGGATTGGAATCACTTTTTTTTTAATTTTTTTTATTTTTAAAATTTTATTATGTTATGTTAATCACCATACATTAAATCATTAGTTTTTGATGTAGTGTTCCATGATTCATTGTTTGTGTATAACACCCAGTGCTCCATTAAATACGTGCCCTCTTTAATACCCATCACCAGGCCAACCCATCCCACCAGCCCCTCTGTCTAGAACCCTCAGTTTGTTTCTCAGAGTCCGTAGTCTCTCATGGTTTGTCTCCCTCTCCAATTTCCCCCCCTTCATTTTTCCCTTCCTACTATCTTCTTCTTCTTCTTCTTCTTTTTTTTTTTTTAAACATATAATGTATTATTTGTTTCAGAGGTACAGGTCTGTGATTCAACAGTCTTGCACAATTCACAGCACTCACGATAGCACATAACCTCCCCAATGTCTATCACCCAGCCACCCCACCCCTCCCACCCCACCCCCCACTCCAGCAACCCTCAGTTTGTTTCCTGAGATTAAGAATTCCTCATATCAGTGAGGTCATATGATACATGTCTTTCTCTGATTGACTTATTTTGCTTAGCATAATACCCTCTAGGTCCATCCACGTCATTGTAAATGGCAAGATTTCAGGTTTTTTTGATGGCTGCATACTATTCCATTGTGTGTGTATATATATATATATATACACACACACACAATGGAATATATATATACATATATATATATATAACATCTTCTTTATCCATTCATCTGTTGATGGACATCTTGGCTGTTTTTTTTTTTTTTAAGATTTTATTTATTTATTCATGAGAGACAGAGAGAGAGAGAGGCAGAGGGAGAAGCAGGCTCCCAAGGAGCAGAGAGTCCGATGCGGGACTCGATCCCAGGACCCTGGGATCATGACCTGAGCCGAAGGCAGACACTTAACCATCTGAGCCACCCAGGTGCCCAGACATCTTGGCTCTTTGCATAGTTTAGCTATTGTGGACATTGCTGCTATAAACATTGGGGGCGTGTACCCCTTCAGATCACTACATTTGCTTTTTATTGATTTTACCCATTCTTGATGAAAGAGGACAGAGTGAAAATGAGAATACAGCTAATACCACTAGTCAACCATATGGAGTTGGTACTGATGTTTTTCAGTGGATGCAACTTTCAGTGTCATCTCAAACTGACCTATGAGAGAATCAGCATCCACTCTTAAAGAGGTCATGAATCTCTTTATCTTAAAATATTTAAACCTCAGCTTTATGAAATTGAGTAGGTTGTAGCTAACTCCTTCACCTTTATTTATATAGGCATATACCAAAAAAAAAAAAAAGCAGAACAAAAAATTGGAAGAAGGGATAAATAAAACAAATTAAAGTTTATCCTTTTTCTTCATTTTTCTCTAGAGTACATTTCTTACATATGGAAACTGGTGAGTTAGCCTACCAAAACTCCAATGTCAATCAAGAAAAAATCTTTCGTTTCTCATGATGCATAACCTTCCTTTTAAAGTGTGTAAATAGGCTTATGTATATTATAATCTGTTTTTTCTATTAAAATCTATGAAAATCCATGTTAAAAATATATTGATATAGGGCGCCTGGGTGGCTCAGTTGGTTAAGCAACTGCCTTCAGCTCAGGTCATGATCCTGGAGTCCCTGGATCGAGTCCCGCATCGGGGCTCCCTGCTCGGCGGGGAGTCTGCTTCTCCCTCTGACCCTCCCCCCTCTCATGTGCTCTCTCTCTCTCATTCCCTCTGTCTCAAATAAATAAATAAAATCTTTAAAAAAATATATATATATTGATATAATATGTTAATGATACATTCATTTATCACATTTTCTTATTTATATTTAATCAATACATTAGTATCTACAGTTTTGCACTATAAAAAACAGTGACATATACACAATATTTCCTCATTAAACATCTCTAGAGTCATCTGCTTTATGTATACACAATCTGACATTTTTGTTACAAATGTCAAAATCGTTCCCTTGAAATTAGTAGCAGTTTGTATGTCCAACAGCAATTTATTATTATGCTTTGTAATATAATTGCCAAAAATGGAATTGTATAATCTTATTTTACATCTTTAATGGGAAAAAATTCCTCAGGATTCACAATGTAAAATAACAGTATGACCCATTTAGCCTACATCCAATCGGACGTAATCATTACAATTAAAAACAAAGTTTTCTTTGGGGTTTACATAGTGTGTATATTGCCTATTTAAACAAAAAAAAAAAGTCGCTCATACTTATTGAGCCATTATTTTCTATCAGTTACCTTTTTGGTACTACATGTCTACTAACTCATTTAATCTTATTCCCTCATATCCATGAACTCATTTTACACTATTTTATCCTCCTTTCTTATCTGAGGAAATGAAGGCAAATGTGGTTTAAGCAACCAGCCCAAGGGTTCACAAGTATTGTTTGCTCCTGTCATGCTGTACTGTTGTTCTAATCCTAGGGAGTGAGCCACCCAACGTCCTGCTATTTTTATCACAGTTTTTGCCACTGCAGCATTATTACAAAAACTTAAATCTATATATTTGATGTACATGGTATAGTAAAAGTATTATTTCAGACTACTCGCCCACAGTCCTGGGATATGTTAAAGCCCTGTATTCCTGTGGGTTGTTTTAATTTTTTTAATAAGGGAAATAGAGTCAGCAAGGCAGATAGAAGTTACCTATTCTTTATGTTGTGGCAAATTATTGACTTTTGCCGAGAGTGAAAAAGAACAAGTTGACATAAGGGGAAACTGGATATTACAGTCAGCGTAACTGAGGGTGGAAGGAAACATGGTATTCAGAAGTTAATGGAGTCACCATGAAACCCAAAGAAAAAGTCCAATTTAGTAAATAAGTAAATAAGAGTAAGTGGGCGATCCTTTTAGAGCCGCTCTGTACCAATATCAGCTTTATGGTCTTATATAAAGTATTTTCAGCTTAAGGCCTATCAAATGCAGTTAGAGCCTGAGAAAGCTCAATTATGTTTCTGTAATATAGGGTCACTTGCTGTGGCGTAGATGCTGAAGGTATGCTATGGTAAGATTTCTTTTTTAAAATTTTTTTTTTAAGATTTTATTTATTTATTTGAGAGAGAGAATGAGAGAGAGCACAGGAGAGAGGGGAGGGTAAGAGGGAGAAGCAGACTCCCTGCTGAGCGGGGAGCCCGATGCGGGACTTGATCCTGTGACTCCAGGATCATGACCTGAGCCGAAGGCAGTCGCTTAACCAACTGAGCCACCCTGGTGCCCATGCTATGGTAAGATTTCAATACACATTAAAGAGAAGTTAGAAATAAATGGACAATGATACATGTGTATCAAGAAGTAATTAAGTATTTCACAGTGGCCATTATTTATACTTTATTTCCCTATTTAAATTTTACTGAACTATTATCTAGATAGGTACTAGGACATTAAGTTTAAAGTTGTCTTAAACTGTGCTTGAATGAAGAATGCTGTGTACAATTTAAGAAACTGTTAGAAATATAAAGTGGGGGATTTTATTTCATCTTAAATATGGCTTCTTTGGAAAATAGGAAGTAGAGTTAGGGGTTTGCACACTGTTATCTTATTATGGATATAATATAGCCTTAGCAGTTTAATTACATTCATATTCTATTAAGGAAAAATTGAGGAAGATGTGTAGTTTTGCAACTTTCTTGAAGTGTAACATATAAAAAAAAAGCTGCATATATTTAAATTGCAGATTAGATGAGTTTTGACGGATGTGTACAACTGTGAAACCACTCCCATAATCAAGATATGGCAAATTTTCATCATCCCTTTGTCATCACTTGCTGTTTCCCCCTTCACCATCAATCACTTTCCTGCCTTCTGTCCCTCTGGTTTAATTTCCATATTTTAAAAGTTTTCATAAATGGAATTATATACTAGTTCCTTGTGTACTATTTGTGCCTGGCTCTTTTTAGTCAGCACAAAGACCTTGTGGTTTCTGAGTATATAAGTAGTTTATTCTTTTTAAATTGATGAGTAGTATTTCACTGTTGCTACTCTGGATTGTTTCTAGTTTTTTGCTATTATGAATAGAGCCAATCATTTGTATATCAGTCTTTGAATGGACATATGCTTTCTCTTCTTTGGGGTAAACGCTTTGGAATGAGATAGCTGCATCACACAATAGGCATATATTTAACTTTTTAAGAAACTACTAAAATGTTTTTCAAAGGGGTTGTACCATTTTATATTCCCATGAGCAGTATGTGAGGGTTATAGATGTTCTGCGTCATTGTCTATACTTGGTATGGTTGTTTTTTGTTTTTTGTTTTCTTTTCAATTTTAACTGTATTAATAGATGCTTGGTAGCAGAAATGACTTTAAACAATTAAACAGTTTCGAATTAAGAGGTCCATGTAAATTAGGATTTTCTTTTTAGTTCTAGTTTTTAGTGAACAGCAAGTTAATTAGATACTGTTTTTCACTTCACTGCTTCCGGATCTTTCTACCTTCCATAACTTTACAATCACCGTGGGCGCCTGGGTGGCTCAGTCGTTAAGCGTCTGCCTTCGCTCAGGTCATGGTCCCAGGGTCCTGGGATCGAGTCCCACATCGGGCTCCCTCCTCGGCGGGAAGCCTGCTCTCCTCTCCCTCTCCCACTCCCGCTGCTTGTGTTCCTGCTCTCACTATCTCTGTCTCTGTCAAATAAATAAATAAAATCTTTAAAAACAAAAACAACAACAAAAAAACTTTACAATCACCGCAACTGCCCCGCTTTCTGACTCTCCACAGAGGGCCAAAATATCTGCTTAATAAAGAAATAAACACACCTCTCTTTTTTCTATTAAGCAAACTGTTCATTACATAGTATTTTATGTGTATTTCTTTAATAACTTGTGTTTTAATCATTGCGAAAAATGTGTGTGGTTTGGAATTCATATCCGTAATTCTAGACATCACTAATTTTCAGTGGTTTTAAGTGAATTTGATATGAATTAAATCTAATAATCTTAAGGCTGTGTATATTATTTACTTCATTTTGTTTACACTTAATAATCATATCTACAAGATACAAAGTAAACTAAATCTGAGCTAACAGGAAGGGGGTAAAATACCAAACAAATGTGCCTACTGAAACCCATTTATTTTCTTTTAATTGTGTACTGTGCTTTTTTGTTTCACTTTAAAATAACTTCATACTAAAGTGTAAACATGGTTTTAAAAATACAAAATATATTAATGTTGTATGTCCATTTTTCAATTATGTTTTCTAATTTAATTCTCAATCATTTTAATTAAACCACCTTTCATTTTTAAATGACCAGGACAATAAAGAAATAGGCTAAGGATAGGTTCTAGATGTGATGTAATAACAATGTCCTTTAAAAGGGATGGATTATAGTTGTTTTTTTTTTTCAAAGATTTTTTATTTATTTATTTGACAAAGAGACAGCGAGAGAGGGAACACAAGCAGGAGGAGTGGGAGAGGGAGAAGCAAGCTCCCCTCCCCCGCAGCAGAGAGCCCAATGTGGGGCTCGAACCCATGACCCTGGGACCATGACATGAGCCCAAGGCAGATGCCTAACAACTGAGCCACCCAGGCGCCCCGAATATAGTTATTTTAAAAAAGTAGCAACTTTTTTCATGTATTCCATATGCAATTTCAAATCAATGACTCCTGGCTGATTCTTAAGTTGCTTTAACTATGAAAACAAAATATTTTTCCCATAATGTCATTTATAGAATAAAACTGTTAGGGGCAAGACAGGGTGGGAAAGGGGAGAAAAAGTGTATTTGCTTATAGCGTTTTCTTCTTGGCTGAGTAAGTAGAAAGGATATCCCAAATTATTAGTGAAATAGATAATATAATTTAAATAGCTGACTGAAGACTTAGAGATAATATATTCTAATTTCCTCACATTTTCCAGTGAAATTTTTAACTGGAAGCTTCTTCTTAATTTAAAAAAAATTTTTAAAGATATTTATTTTAGAAAGAGAGAGAGGGAAAGAGAACGGGAGAGAGTGGGGAGGGGAAGGTCAGAAGGAGACAGAGAAAGTGAGAATCTCAAGCAGACTCTGTGCTGAGTGTGGAGCCTGATGGGGGCTCAAACTCATGACCCTGAGATCATGACCAGAGCCAAAATCAAGATTCAGACACTTGACCGACTGAGCCACCCAGGCACCCCATTAAGTGGAAGCTTTTTAAAATGGCTCCATGTTATAAAGCTAGTGGTGCCAGAATTTTGACTATCATCCAAGCTTTCTGATACCCAGTTGAGCTTTCTTTATTTCCAGAAGTTCATAGTATTTCAAATTCATGAGTATGTGCAAGTGAAGCTGGCCTCATTCATGTGAACTGTCCTCAAAATGGGAACAGTTTACCTTAAAGACTGTTAAATTCAGCCACTCCACCCCTATCCTTACACATAAGCAGAAATAGGTATAATATGTGAGAATGTTATGTATAATATATGAGAATGGTAGTACAGAGCAAACATTCCTGTGTTAGTATTAGCTCAGTGTTGCTGCTGATAGGTCAGTTTATTACTTTGTTAGAATGCTTTCTTGTTTTACTTGTTTATTTTTAAAATTTAAAACCATTAACATTAATGTTCTGGGATTTCCTTTCTCCTGATAATTAAATCACAAAAAAGGATGTAGAGAGGTAATATTTGAATCTGAAGTCCATAGAGAGAAAGATGAGATTAATATAAGAATCATAAGACCAAGATCTACACAATCGTCTTAATATAGTAATAGTCAAGAAAGCCTTCTTGATTTTAACTATTATTATATGAGAAAAATATGAGAAATCTAAGGGGAGAAATTTTTGTACATATCGATCACAACCTTCCTACCAGCTCAGAGTATTTTTTGTCTTTATTACATGATAATCTCAATTCTCACTCTTTAGTACAAACCCAAGTAAATGAAGAAAGAAAGAGTGGCTTCCATTTAGATATCCGTTTAGAGTCTTTATTGACTGCAACAAGACTCAGACAAATGTATTTTTTAGATATGGTGGGGAACAATAACCCTTGTCTGGAAAAGAAGACATCAGATTTTCCACTAAGTATCCAAGACCAAAGGACAATTACTTGGCTCTTTATATTCCTGATTCCCCATAATTAAAATATGAATAAAATACTTCTTGTAATTTATATCAAAAGATTCCTATAAAAATCAAATGAGATAATAGGTGGGAAACTTCTTGGCAAAGTTTAAGGACTGAATTAATTTGAGTTATCATCATTCTTTTCTTTTAGACAGAATTTTTATTAGAAGCCTTGAAAAAGTATGGTCACAACATTTCTCTGTAAGATTATGAATGTGTCTGATAATTTCAGTAGACCATAAGAAATGGTGGAATTCAAGTGAGGTTTAAGAAACTTCTAGATGATGCATAAATACACTAGAAATGAATTCCTCAGGTCCACTATTCCTATGAGCTTTGCTGTTACATTACTTCTGCTGGAGAACTGAAATATCAGAAATCATCAAAACTTTGGCTTACTATATAAGTAAATGTTCTTGACATAGACATGTATTAGGGTAGGGTCATTTTCCTGTTTAAAGACAATAATTACAGTTTTTGAGGAAGTGAGAGAAGGAATTGCAAAAGGGAATTTTTCTATGCTAATGAAATTACATCATTTGTAATTTCTAGATCGTTTATTTTTTATGCTACAGAAGTTTTTTGTTGTTGGACTTTTTTCTACTAAAATATACATAACTTTTTACTGTGGCTAAACTTTTACAGTATAATATTTTATCAGTTACAAGACATAATTTTTTAAAGATACAAATGTGTTTTTTCACGTTACAAAAACAAGAAAAGTTTCCTATTCTTTTAGAAGCAGGTTTTGTTGTTGTTGTTGGTTTCAATGTTTGGAAATTTCTAAGCACGAAGATTTTACTGTTCAAGTGACCTGAGTTTTAATTTTAGATTTGCTCTGTACTGGCTGTGAGGCACTGATAAATTTAGTAAACTTCTCAGAATCTTAGCTTAATTAATAAAAATTAAAAAAAATAATGTCTGCTTAATAGGATTGTTCTAAGGATTTCATGGACAACAGCTACAGTTAAAGTGCATGCAAAACACATGACACATGGCAGGCATTCATTATGTAGTATCTATAATTATGACTGCTGTATCTTCTCCATACTCCCCACAAAAGAGTATTATTTTAGTTTGTTACTCATGAGTGTACTTCCACATAAAATCAATTATTTGTTAAAAAGACTACTGCAGAATCATTCACGTTCTCTGTAGAAAATATTTAAGGTGAAAGACACTTGGAGCCTATGAGAAAAAGAAGACGCGTCATTTAGAAGTAGCATCAATGCAATCGTATGCAGTTGGGACTTTGCAGGTAGAAAGCATCTACAATGGCACAAAGTTAGCTTAACTTAGGGTACACTTTGTTAGAGTGTTGCGTAGTTTTTCAAATAGCATTTTAATTTAGCAGTGACAAAACTTAAAAGTGATTAGGGTTCAAAAAATAAGCATTGTCTTAATTTAAAAGTTTTAAGAAGAGGTCACTATTTAAGATCTTCAGAATGAGGCTTAGACCAACACGAGAACAGAGTGCTTTAATTGAATGACCACCCAAACATGAGAACCTGAGAATCCATCAGATTTTCATTTATAAGTGCTGTGTTAACAACTAGTCAGGATCCTTACAGAAGAATTTGCAGTTGTGTTTCCTGTTGACTATTTATTTACAATTTATGTGCATCAGTTTTGATTTAAGCAGCCTCTTTTCTACTAGAACACTCTAAGGCCAGTCTATAATTGGATAATGGATTTCCTGCTTAGTAGCCGCAGAAGGCACTCTCCTTCTCCTGAAGTGTATTGATTTGGTTTCTTCGCCTTCAGCTCTCCCCCACCACCAGAGGAGGGAGCAAGAGTCCTCTTCTGCAAGGGACACATGCTCAGCCCTTGTCCTGAGGCTTCTCACCTGTGCTTCTATTTTAAGTTCAAGTGTCTATCCTACTATAGTGACTCCGTTCCACTGAAGTTTTATTTTGTCCAATAAGTTCCATCAAAGAGCTTGTATTTTAATGAAATCCTTTTTAAAAAAAAAAAAATATTTGGGAAACAAAGTCTCTATAATGCTTTGTGCATTCCTTTATTGAAATTTGACATTTTTCTAAGATATATGTTAATATTAAAATATTATGATGCAAATGCAGCCCCCCCTTCTGTCTGTCTTACACACACACATCAAGGGAATGCCATATGTCCCTAGTGAAACCTAGTTGGAAAAGCAGAAATGTTGAACATATCACACAGTACCATTGTGAGAGGACATTTGTCAGTTTTCTCCCTGGCAATGAGATTTTTCTCACCCTCAAGACATGCAAATGACTTCTTTCATCTGTTCTTTTTATGTTATTTGAATAATTTTCTCCTATAGAAGTGAGGTCTGTCAAAAATTAACCATTTGGGGCTTCAGCATTTAGTTATGTGACCTTTTTGAGAAATTAGTTCTCTCCAGGGAAGTGGTAACTTTTAAAGTACGAGATGTTGAACTTCTCAGGTGGTCAGTGAATAGGTATCAGCAGGTTGTTAATGGCACATGACTATATAACAATGTTTAACATTTTGGATTCTCTCCTATTCTTGCTTGTTTTTGTTTTAGAAATCACTGTTTCAACTGATAATAAAAGAGATGATTCAGTTAGGTGTAATGTTGTATTCTCCTGTTACTCAGGTTAATAGTATAATGCAAATGTTTTTGTAAGTCTGTTGGTAACTTAAAATGCTATATGAAAAACTATACAAGCAATGCTCTATTCTCCATGCCTTGGTTTGAGTGTTTGTATCTGTAAGAAACTGTCAAACAAGCTTATTTAGTATGGATACTTTTAATAAATCAGAGAGTTGCACTCTGGAGGGCTGTGACCAACCTCTAAATTTATTTTACGTAGCCATAGGTTGAAGTATGTACCAGGCTTAGAGCAAAGACAAATGCAGCTATCTCTTTTATCACATTGCTCTAAACATTTTTCAGCTTTAGGCTTTTCTTACAAATCAGCTCTATCAGGCTTTTAATTGTTTCACTGTACCTGATCTCTACCAGGAATGCACCTTGCCAAACAGCAGGAGAAAGCACATTGGTTTAAGTCCTCCGATGGCTTAACACTGTGGCTCATCTCCTTGCAAATTATAGTCATAGTTGTAGTTTATCCATTAGGCTGGAAAAGACAAGATTCCCAAGTGGCCTTGGAGCCTTTTCCAGTTCCCAGGAGACCCACTGATCCTCCGCGTGTGTTGCTGTGCACCGGGAGTGTTCCCCCTAATCAGGTCAATGATTATCGCCCGGCTCCAGGGACCTGACAGGAGCCTATCACAGCAGTTAGGGAGCCAACAAACGCAGCATGCTTGCGGAGGATCGCCCGTTAGGAAACACCGCTTAGTCCTCATTTACTCACTGGAACCTCTGAGGGTTTCAGCTTATCTTTCTGTCCTCGTAGACAGTGAGGGGCTCAGCATAAACAGGAAAAAGACGCACCGCAGGCAGCTACTTGGAGGGTGTTGATTGAAAACTTCGATCTCCCCACCCCATTCACGGTTGATTGAACTGATTTCTCACCTCGTTCACAGAGAATATTTCAATTAAGGTAAGTGCTGCTAGATCTGAACTGCATCGCACTGAATTTCTGCATTGAAAGTTCTAACCGAGTAAACTGACATTCTGCACTGCAGCAAGTCACTGTTTATGTCAGGAAAAGGCTTAGTTTATAAGCAGGTGTCCTAGAATGAAAACCGGCATTTTGGGGATGATGATATTTCGGGGCAGTTTCTTTTGGAATACAAGCATGCTGCCTTGCATCAAGGGAAAATAAAGGGAAATAATGAAAAGACAGTTAATTTCTCATTTTACCTTTTTAGTAATCTAGAGAACTGTGCGGCACTAAGGTAACTTGATTTTGATTGAAGTGTTTTGTAGATGTCATATGGTAAAATCTCTGAATCGAAAAGCTTCAAAGTTAAATTAGATGGAAAGAAAATTTGCAAATGAGAGTTGAGATTTTGTGCAGCTTTCTACTTTACCAATGTTCCTGGGCTCCTTCTGGGTTAAAGGATTTAGGGCTAATCCCTGGATGTTTTAATAGTGTCCATTTAGAAATTAAAATATAAATGATACAGTTTCTGATGTAGTTCCAAAAAAAACCAAAAAATAACTAATATACTGCTGATATGATTTATAGTTCTTGTACAAGAGACAAATTTCTTTTGTGAAATAGATTAATAAAAAGGAGAGTAAAGAAAAATTAACTTCTTTCTAAAATGCTTATGTTTGAAAGGAGAATTCTTCAATAAGAGTTTACATTCAGGTGTTTATTGAAATCTTGGCTTTTATGTTTGAGGTTGCTCTTTGTTATCAAACTAAAGTGAATTGAGGTTAAGCTTGACTGTACATAGTTTAGGGCAATTATCTAGGTAATTAGGATAAACAAGTCTACATTATTTCTTCTACACCTATTTTTCTCATAAGTTTCTTAAGACTATCTAGACAGAATGGAAGATTTTTTTTTTTCAAAGTTAGGTTTAATTATCTGAATTTTTTATTTTCCACTTTACTTTTCACATATACTCTAATGCTTTTATCCCATATTATGTTAAATTTCTATGTAATAAAGAATAATAAAATAATTCTATCACTATAATTATATATGATGGATTGATTAGCTTCCTAAGCATATGAGTGAATAATAGCAACCACTTACCTTGTTATAATATAGTACTTCAAAATGATTTTCAAATAATGAAACATTATTTAAAGTATAGGTAGAAATCATTATAATACTTACACAAACTGAATTTCAATAACTAATCTCTTATGCCAAGACACAATCTAAATATCTAATAAATATCAGCTGCTTTCGTGTAAAGACTTATAATGGTATCCTAAATGTGCTTTACAGAATGAGCACTCATATTTCATGAAATGGTGATACCACCTTCCTCCTATGGGTATCTTGAGATGTAACATTTTATAAAGATATCAAAACACTATCTTAATTGGCTATCCTTCTGAAATTCTCTAGAGAGCTTTTCAGGCTGATGTTGATATTATTGCTTCTCTCACAGGAGTAAAATATTTTCAAGATCCCCATAGGCCCTGACATGTACTTGCTGGTTGTCTGTATGTTTTCAGCCAAAGCCTGAAGACATTTACCTACCTCTGTTGCACTGAAACTTCTATCTCTTATCTCCAGGGAGTTGGTTTCTCAACTGATTCGAAGATACCTGAGAGAAATGTGTTGACTACAGTTAATTGTTACTAGGTTGGGGAACTTCTTCCTTTATTTTATTTTTTATTATTTTAGAAACACTGATAACCAAAAGATAAAACCAAAAGAGACAACATTAAACAAATAAGGCCACATGTGCTATTACCAAACTTGTACATTGCTTAAACTAGCTCTGTATTATAGACTATCCCTGTGCCAAGTTCAAAATTGTTGGTAGTATCCTACCAATGAACTTTTATTGGATGTACTTTCTTGATGTATATGACCATTGAAAGATGTGGTGTGTATAATGAAATACTTAAGTCTAAAAAATGAAAGCAATTGTAGTTCTTATTCAAGAAGTTATGCCTAAAGTTTTTAACGGGATTTTATCATTGTAGATGTTGTCTTAATTTGCATTATACAGGCTGGAAAAAAAAATGGAGAAGATCTTGGGTATGATTGAGAATTAGGAGCTGTAGCACCTAACTCCTCAATCAGATTCCCCTTTTTGTTTTTCTTCACTTATTATACTATCCCCAAGTGCCACCTTACCTCTAGATTCTATATTGAATCCCATTTTTCATTCATTTGACAGTAATTTATTCCTTCTGTGAGATGAGAAAGCAACTTATAGGATAGATTCACTTGGAGTAGACAGTTTCAAAATTTAAACCAAAAAGTCTGTTAAAACTCTCCTTATGATTTATAACCTGCTTTTCAGTATGTGGTGGTTTCAGTAAAAGACAATGGGGAGAGGCAGTGTCTTACACGTTTTCTAAGTACCAAAGAGCTGGGATACAAACTTTGTATGTATGGTTTTCCAATCATTAAGTCAAAATTATCATATCAAGGTTATTTACCCCAATTCTCCAAAGAGGAGATGGGGGCTGGGAGAGGATAGGTAACTGAGGCAAGGGCAGACCATAGTTAGTAGGCCTGTGATGCACCCTCAGATCAGGCTGTGTTTAAAGCTAATATTTATGCTCTAACTTTTTTATCATCTAGTATGTGGTGACCCTTTCCAATGTTTGATGTGACACTCATGAATATTTTAAGGTGATTTATAGGATAATACAGCTTAATTATATCACCTTCAAAATAGTTTAACTCTTGGCTTACTCAAAATAAATGACGTTATAAATTCCATAGTTGCCACTGTTTGAAATAAGCATATGCTTTGTTCTTTTTGGTTCTAAAAGAGGTCAGTGCACAAGTCTTTGCATCAAGCTGATTCTGATTACCACAGACAGATAAAACTCTCTACTCTATGGATAATCAGCTCTGAAATTTAGTATCAGGAGGAGTAGACATACTTTCAGAATAAAATCAAATTATAACGTAGTGATATAAATTCAATGCGACTTATTTGAAATTAGATTAAAAGGAAGTTAAGGAGAATTCATGTTCATGGCAAAAGACATTCACAGTATTAGAAAAAATAAAGAAACAGTTGGAATTGAATGTTGGAAAGTGGACTAAAAAATTAATATTTAAATGTACACAAGTCTGTTCTACTGACTTTATATAAACCTTCCCATGTGTACACAGAGATTTGCTATAGCTAATTATGCTGATTTGTGACAATATTATCAAAACCAAAATTGTGTCCAGTCTGTGGCAAAAAAAGAAGAGATCTTACAAAATTAGGATTGACCTGGGAAAATCTATTATGATTAGCTGTGATATCCAAGGACATACTGAGCTGGTAACTGGAAGTTAGGTAGCATGGTTATAAGATATCATCATTTATTATGCTCCAACATGTTCTCAGACATTTAAAAAGATAATAAATATTGTGAATAATGGATTCAATAATGATTAGAAATATGATCAATAAATATATATGTGAATAATATCCAACTGCCAGCCAACTTACTTTCCATTCTCTAGTTTTTTGGCAAGTGATTGGCTTATCCTAGTTGCATGTAGGAATAACAGAAAAACAAAGTAAATATATAGATAATCCCCTCTATTACTATTCCAAAAGAATGAACATGATCTGTAAAGAGTAGTATTGCAGAGGAGTTTGTTATGTTCACAATGAGTAAGTCTACCCATCCAGAAAATATGACTGTGTGTCTAGGTCCCACTAGGCGCAGTAGATTTGACCAGAGATGTAAGAAAATCATCTCTAGAATGGCCAATGGCTCCCATGTGGATTACACAGGAACTATGCCAATATAGGATGCTCTCTGTTAGATGACAAATACCTGATTTGGTGACCTTCACTATGAAAGACATGTAGATAATAGCAGTTGTTGGGCAAGAGCAGACGTTGAAAAACATAGAGATGGTAGTCTGCAGAAACCATGAATAAGCTGAAGTCATGATGTTGGTAGGAAGGAATGAAGAGGTTAATTCCCTTAGGTAAGTTAGAAGAGACACATTTGCTGACTAACAATGGCTAAGCACAAGAAAGAGCGCTCCCTTGTGGAGGGGCAACGAGTCTGGGTTATCCTGGGTGATATTTCAGACCGTGCAGTGGCCAGACTTTTTCCTGTTTTCCACATTTTTCTTGGTGGTCGCAGTCCCATTACTAACTTAAGCTGAGTAAATCTTTGTTCCTTACAAACTAAAAGATTATACCTGGCCCAGCATCAGAGGTATTCATGGTCTCGTTAGAAAATGGATAAGGGCAGAAATGCGTAGTGGCTGTAAGTACGAGTTCTGGATTCAACTACCTAGGTTCAAATGACCACTGAGGGTACTTCCTAGCTCTGTGACCATGGGCAAATCAGTGACGGTGTCTAAACTTTGTTTTTTTGTGGTTTTTAAAACGGTTCATCTAACGGTAGTACTGTAATCCTGTAGCACTGCTGTGTGACATAAAGGAGATAATTGATATAATATAATGACTCAGGTGATCCGGAAATGATAGTTTATTATAAACAAGAAACCTTGTTATGAGTCCCTCACTTTATCTGTCAAGTGGGGAAAATTAGGGATGGTATCTCTCCTTAGCAACAATGCACACCTGGACCTTACCAGAAGCTCCTGGAACCACTTCTTGACACTGTGTTTATATCAGTATTTGAATTTTAGGAACATGTAATTTTTTTCTATTGGATTTAAACAGATGAGTGATGTTTCCTGAAAGAAAATAATTCAGTAGACAGTTTATAGAAAACCTTCTATTTTTGTCAGTGGTTGTTTGCATGCACAAAACCAGAGCTGAATAGTAGAGCATAAAGATACTGTAGAGGCTAGAAAGTTGGAAATTCTTGCTGTTTTATCTCTTGCAGAAGTTTACTGACTCCTTGTTTAAAAGAGAAACTAATTCGTGTTGCATGATTTTTTTTTATTGTAAGCATAATAAATATTTGGTGAAATATATTTTTAAATGTTTTGAAGATAATTATCTAAATGTCTATTTTCAGATAGATTCAAGTTTATTTCCTCTTCTCCACGAAATCATCCATATTTTACTATGGGATTTCAATCTTCTAATTATAAATGTTAAAATTTTGCATATATATGCAAAAATATTCCAAAATTTGCATCAATTTATTCAAGTGATAAGCATATTGAAACTGTAGTTTTGCAAAGGAATTCATTGTTTTCCATCCTCCAAGAATGTGTGATTCTTGTATTTTGGCATATATAGGAATCAATGACTATGTGTCTTAAGACAGCAGTTTCCTGGGGCACCTGGGTGGCTCAGTCGTTAAGCATCTGCCTTCAGCTCAGGTCGTGATCCCGGGGTCCTGGAATCGAGCCCCGCATTGGGCTCCCTGCTTGGCAGGAAGCCTGCTTCTCTCTCTCCCACTTACCCTGCTTGTGTTCTCTCTCTGGCTGCCTCTCCCTGTCAATTAAATAAATAAAATCTTAAAAAAAAAAAAAAAAAGACAGCAGTTTCCTGGGTCTCAAATCTGAAGTATTGATTGGTAGGTCTGAGAAAGAACCCAGGAACCACAGTTTTAGCAAATGAAGGTTATTCTGATAAAATCGGAATATATAGGAATATGGCCTAATTACTGGGTTTTAAACAATTTCCCAAGTAATTCTAATATTCAGACAAAGTTGAGGATTATTGTTGTAGATCAGCAACTCCAAACTTGAATGGGCATGCAAATTTTCTGGGGCTCTTGGTCAAATGGTTCTGGAATGGTGCCTGAGACTATGCATTTCTAACAACCTCCCAGGGATATCAGTGCTGCTGGTAGGTGAGAAATGCTGTTCTCATCCTGGCCCCATTCTGCCCTATTGTTGCCCTGGTGGGTAAATTTTCAAGGACCTAACATAAGACATGTCTTACAGCTCAGCTTACCTGGGTCAAATGTGGTTGAAACTTCTCAAGAAACTCTTCCTTTTGCAGAAGGGTGATGGGAAGTTCTGAGCCAGGTCAGAATTGAGAAACATCTTTTTAATCTATTGTGGATTCCTACTGACCCACTCTGGAAATAGAATAATTGCATGCTTTTAGAAAGCAACATATTTAGGTAAGCATTGCCAGAATTTAATTATTTTCAGTTAAGGTAATTGTTGGGGGTAATTGTTGCTTTCCAATTCTACTGCCCAATGTGTAGAAATTTTTGGCTTTAGCACCACCTAGGATAACTCCATACCAAAGTTCCAAACTTCTCAGAAAATTCTGACTTCTTGGATGGCATTTCAGTTCTCTGCATCCTAGGAATGCAGTCCTGATGCTTCATTATTTGTCAGTTCGACATTTTTCTCTCCCCAAACTAAAATGGCAAGGATATTGATTTCAGCTCGCTCCTCTATTTAACCTTTTTTTTTCTATTTCCAACTGCCACATTTTCTTTTTATTGCTCAAATCTACAAAACACTAAGGGAAATATCATATTTCATTAATATAGACACAAATTTTGGATAATTGATTTTATCATTTTAGATTACAAACCTGCCCATTTAATTCCCCACTAATCCTCTATATTATTTTTCTTCTAGAATGGTTAACATTGCATGAACCATACACTTGTTAATTTATTTGATTAATATTTGTCTCCCCTCTCATATTAAACATTAGAATGTAATGTCCACAAAGGCAGGGTTTTTGTTTCTTTTATCCATAGCTGCAACCCAGTGCCTAGAATGGTGCCCAGTATAGAGCAGATTCTCAGAAAATATCTATTGAACAAAGAATGTATGGATGTTCCAGATGAATCATAAATTATGTGGTCCGTGTGTCAGGATTGAGGCAAGTACCTAAATAAGCATGGTTGTGCTTTTGCTTAGGACTGTATAAGATTCAAGCACATTTCTCAAAAGGCTTACATTTAATCCATTTAATTTACTCAATCCTTATTGTGTACCTCTTAAGTGTCAGGTAATCTGCTAGATGCTAGGGACGTATGTTGATGAGCTCTAGTTCCTGTTCATAATGTATTCTGCCTATTGGTAGGGGGGTGGGGTGGGGAGTCAGACAAGAGAAAGGGCAGTTACAGTATTCTCTGGTGTTCAATCATGGAAAATATGTACTGGGTGTTATTAATCACAGAGTAGCTACTGAGTTAACTCTGAGAAACCATAGGATACTTCTGAGAAGTTATCTGAGCTATAAATTGAAGGATGCCTTGCATTTTGACAGACAGAAGAGGCAGGGTGGTTAGCTCCTATGGTTAGCTCCTAATAGAATTTATATTATGTGCCAAAGCACAGAGATATGATGAGAGAATCCCTACCATCTTCCAGGACCACATTAGTTTCTTATAACATGACAATGTAATACTATATGTGTAAGAAGAGGCAACATCATATTTGCCTTTTGTGAGGAGTTTAAACCTCCCAGAAACAGTGGAATCCCGTTAAAGCATTTGAGAAAGGGAGAGACAGATATATTGGTACTCTAATCTGAATCTTGCATTTTATTTTTCACTATTTCAAGTTGAAATATATATATGTATATATACATGTGTATGTATATATACATATATATAATATTTATGCATATATATGTATTATGTATTATATATATAAAATATATATTTATTTAATATTTCTTTATGTATATAAAGAAACATGTAAACTAAAAACAAAACAAAAATACACCAGAGGAGAAAATTTTTTTGGTGGGACTCAAGGGAGAGAGACACTCTTAAAATGCCGTGCCGAGGACAGGTGAAAGTTCAGATGTTGAAACCAAATAAAGGGTTGAGTGAGGATGAATTTAGTCAACTATGTATCCATATGTAACTTTCAGGGACTCTATTACATGATTAGGTGAACACATTTATTTCCGTTTCCGAGTTTAGTAAAAATGGCAGACTATGGATGGCCATATCCACTAGTATTGACATGGAACAACGTTCACAATCTCTTTCCTCCAGATTGTAATCTAAGAGAAAGGAGGCAGAAGGCCACCTTCTTGCCTCTACCACTGGATAATCAAACTCAAAATGAACTATTCAAACTTCATATCACTCACATTCTTAGGAGGAGAGCGTTTTGACCCTTTCATTTTAGAAGTAGAATGCTAGGTGTTGCTGTGGCAGAAACACTGCCTCTTCTTTTTTTTTTTTTTTTTTTTTTAAAGATTTTATTTCTTTATTTGACAGAGAGAGAGATAGCGAGAGCAGGAACACAAGCAGGGGGAGTGGGAGAGGGAGAAGCAGGCTTCCCGCGGAGCAGGGAGCCCGATGTGGGACTCGATCCCAGGACCCTGGGACCATGACCTGAGCCGAAGGCAGACGCCCAACGACTGAGCCACCAAGGCGCCCCCAACACTGCCTCTTCTGTTCAGTCCTTTGTTGTTGTGAACTGTGGCTGACATTAAATAGGAGATATCTTTAATCGCAGAAGTTTTCTCTTGACCATTCTACCCAAAACAGCACACCCTCCCTTTTTTTCTCTTTACTGTTCATCTGACATGTAACACTTATTGCCTGATAATGGGTTCTTCAATGGGACCGTAAGCTCTGTAAAGATAAAAACCTTATTTTGTTCACTGCTGAAGCCTCAGGACCTAGATTACGGACTATGATATAGTTAGTACCTTTAACCTATTTATAGGAAGGAAAGAAAGAAGGAAGAAATGGAGGAAGGGAGAGAGGTCAAAACGTCTTCCCATCTTGACCCCCAAACAATTCTGTTCTCTCTGCACAATCTCAGTAAATGACACTGTAACCTATCCAGTGGGTCACATTAGATACCCAGCTCTCATCTTTGCCTTTCCACTTCTCACATGCAACATATCCAATCTAGTTCTTTCAATTCTGCCATCCAAATCTCTCTCACATGGCTTTTCACCTTTGCCTCTCCACGGTTCACACCACCTTCATCAGTTACTTGCTTATGGTCTCTATGTTATACTTTCCCTTCGTAAATTAATGTCCCTTACTGCCAGAATATTGACCTCTCTAAATACAGACTTGACCTTATTATCCCTGTGGTAAAAGCTTCCCTTGTAATGCCCCATCTCTTTTAGGATATAATTTAAACCTTCATGAGGCATCTGTTTGTAAGCAAGGTCTGGACGCTGCCTAACCTCTACCAGTCTATTTTTCAGCCATCTTCTGTTTCCTTATCACTCTGATTTCATGTTTTCTGCCTGGCATATTAATTTGATTTTTTGCCTGGCTTAATCTCTTGGCCCTTAGAACCAAAGATATCACTTCATCCAAATAGTTTTTGGCCCCTACCAATCTAGTTAAAATGCCCCTCCTATCAATTTCCATAACATACTCTATGCCCCTTTCTTTCCAATCACAGAAACTCATTACATCATTTAATAATGCTAAATTTCAAACTCTGATGGCAGGCTCTCTGCCTGTTTCATTTTACTACTGCATTCCCGGTGACAGGCACTAAGGTATACAAATCATTTGTGAAGAAGGACAGGTAATGTAATTCACTGAATTCAAAAACAATCATTTATTCACAAGCTTCTCCCTTCCCCTTGGGCAGTTAAACTCCTGCCATTCTGAATAGAATTGTGGTCCTCTATGTCACCTTTACGAAATGTCAAAAAACACAAAAATAGGGTAACAATTAAGTTAATTCAAAAATTCGTCATGCCTGGAACCACTGAATTTGTTTAATGCATTTCATACATTTTATCCACCTTATGGGCTATGTAGATATCTTATCCTTTAATGAACAGTAAAAATTGTTCACACACGTTTGGTAAAGGTCACCTATTTTCAATCAGCACCTTTCTGTGTAATAACTGGGTGACATTTCTCATCCATTTGTGATAAATAAACAACATGCATATTTTAACTCAAAAGTCCATTCTCTTTAAATGTATCACTCTTAGAGCTTCTTATTTCATAACTAGGTGATATTTAGTGCAGGGAAATTACACTAACTCTTATTCTTAGGGCTTTTGATCTTTGGAGGAAAATAATTGGTAGAACAAACAATAGAAATGGCCTATCCTAGAGAATCAGTAGTCAAAAAGCACAGCCTGAATTCTTTGATGTCTCATGTTTAAGGAATGATTACAGTGTTATATTTAATATTAACATATTTAAACTGTACTTTATTACTTGTCCTTTAGATGAGGTGAGGTGAAATGTTCTAAAAATCAATATAGAATAAACAACGGCATTAATTCTGGAAAATATTTCTTTCGCAGATTCTTAGAGGCAGTCTTCCTTGGAACCATAATCCTCAAAAAGAAATCACAGTCCTTGCAGAAACAGTTTAGGTCATCTGGGTCTAGGTCTCTGGATTTTTCTAAAAGCCTTCAACAAGGCACAAATGACATTTTAAATAGCTTGTCAGGAAAAGAAGTGATTTTTAATGCAGATCCACCAAATATGTTTTTTATCAGTGCCCCCAAAGGCAAACATCTGAAATCCAGAGAAAAACATAATACCAAGATAAATGTTGTGACTATCATCTAAAGAGGAACATAATATTAAGATAATAGAGAAATATCTCTTGTCAGGAAAAAAAAAAAGAAGAGTAAACAGGTTTAATATCCCATAATTCTATAATTTACTCAGAAGTATGATTAGACGTTGGGATTTTTTTCCTTACCAGATGCTAAGCCAATTTATTTTAAAGACACTTTAGGGAAAAAATCCCCCCAAAACAAAAAATAACAGACCCATTTATGCTCTGGTCAGCAGACATGGGGAGGGGAGCCCTGCACAGTTAAGCAGCAGTGAATGCAAAGTTATCACAAAAACTCTTAGGCAAAGTAATGGAAGTGTTACACTGATTCCTTCAAAGAAGTAAAGCGGGGTGCCTGGGTGGCTCAGTCGTTAAGCATCTGCCTTTGGCTCAGGTCTTGATCCCAGGGTCCTGGGATCGAGCCCCGCATCGAGCCCCGCATCGAGCCCTGTATCGGGCTCCCTGCTCAGCGGGAAGCCTGCTTCTCCCTCTCCTGCTCCCCCTGCTTGTGTTCCCTCTCTCGCTGTGTCTCTGTCTGTCAAATAAATAAAAATAAAATCTTAAAAAAAAAAAAAAAAAAGAAGTAAAGCCTGTCGTGTAATGATTTATGTTACACTTGGTCTTGATCAGCATACCAGCTTATGAAGCTGCCAGCCCCTATTACCTTCTACTCCCTTCTAGACCTTTCTTAGTCCAGTTTTTACAGACTCTTGGGTTATCTGCCCCTCACGACGAAGTAGCCACACACCTTTAGACCTAGAGGCTCTTTACTGTCTTTTGTTTGTGGTAGCACTATTCTGCTCAAGAAGTTTGGAAATTGGTTTAAGTAACAGCAGTAAAGTTAAAATGTTTTACTTCTCAAAGTCATTCCTTCATCTTTGGAGGAAACTGACTGGGAAAAATTCCCCCCATTTTAGGCAAAGTTCTCTATTCATAGGTACCATACACCATACTCTTCAGAACCATATAAATCAAATATTGATCATTTGACTATATTCAGTTGGTACTAAAAAGTGGGATTATAAATTAATTAGCAAATCAGTAAGCAAGATAAAATTCTTCTTCTATATGAAAACCCCCTAAATTTATCAATGGTACCCAGGCTCTGTATCCTTGCTGCTTCATTGCTTCCTATACAGTTAGTGTGTGGGTTCACACACCTTTCTTGTCCCCTTGGACACATTGCAGCTTGAGGTTACTGAAGGACCAATCATTCTCTTTCCTCTGACCCATACTGAATAACAAAAATTAGGCCCTATTTTCCTCTCTGCTTGCTTTCCAAGAAAATTAAACCTTCTCAGGGTTGGTTAACATATCAAAATTTTGAGGGTCGGTAAAGAGCGTGACCCTGTTAGTGTTATACTCACTGAAAGGTTAAATAGGTTTTGCATTCCAAGAGGAAATTCCAGAATTAAAAACATTTTTGTTCTCATGGAGCCATTACCAATGAAAGTAAAAGATATCTTTGAAAAAAAATCAGCCTTGAGACTTGGGTAAAAAGTCCTTGCTGGATATAGCAGAATTCTTATATGAGGTAGTAATAAAAAGTAGAACTTCCAGAGGTCCTGCAGCTACAAAACTAAGTCTGACAAGAGCATAACAACATATGCAAATGAAAAACGCTCAGCATTCAGGTTGCCAGACATAATTTAAAAAGCAGAAACACTTTGTTAGGCACTATGCTCTTTTGGTGTTAGTTATGCTTCCTCTATAAAAATAAAAATATTGAAGAATGTCAGGAATGCCTGTTTGTAGTGTTTTCCACTAGGTAAATTGTCAGAAAATGTAACTACCATCTACATATCATGTTCATAAAAGGTATTCATTTGGTGTGCAAGATGCATTTGAAGCTAATTTCAGCCTTGTTAATAATTATATACAATGAGGGTGCCTGGGTGGTTCGGTCGGTTAAATATCTGCCATCAGCTTGGGTCATGTTTGGGGCCCTGGAATTGGCCCACATCGGGCTCCCTGCTCAGAGGGAAGTCTGTTTCTCTCTCTCCCTCTGCCTCTCCTCCCCGCTTGTGGTTTTTTTTTGTTTTGTTTTTTTGTTTTTTGTTTTTTTTTTTTTTCTCTCTCGCTCTCTTTCAAATGAATAAATAAAAAGATTAAAAAAATAATTATATAGAATGAAAGTACAAGGAAAAGAATAAAAATGTTATAGCATTATTCACTTAGGCAACATTATGAGTGCTTTTCTTTGGGGGGATTAACTGGTAAGAGGTACAAAAGGGAGCCTTCTGAGGTGCTAGAAATGGGCACTTTCATGTGAATGGTGATTACATGGATAGATAGGTAGGTAGACACATACATAGTGTAATCTTTTAAAAAATTAAAGAAATTATGCTGTATGGCTAGCTAAGAATTTTGTTGTAATTATAAATAAATTATCTTGTATTTTTTTTCTTTTCGAATATGGATTGAGACTGATTTTTATTATGATAGAAATAATACTTATTTTATTGGGTTATTTTTGCCATAATGAATTTTATCCTACGAATTTGCAAGTGAAGAGCACTGTGCAAAGTCTTTTATAGTCTTCAAACTGATTGTACACAGATACATAAGAAGAGAAATGAAGATGTAAGGATTGTCTGCAAGAAGCATACAGATTTATAAACCAGAAAATTCATTTTTTTATAGTTTATAAATTTTAAAGGTAATGATTTTGTGTATGAGATCATCTTGGGAGAGTTTGAAGCAGAAATGAAATAATTGCCCCACACATTTTACTGTACAGATGCATTTTAGCAAAAAGTGTTAAAAACATCATAATTTTAGATGAGGACTCTGCAATAAGGGCACTTTCCTGATACATGATTTCATAAAATCCAATAAAAGCCAATTTAGAATAAAACAGAAGAGTTGCCTAAACAGACTACAAGTAACACTGCTGAAATCTACTTCTCATCCTAAGCATCTCCCTAGAGCTCTCTGACAAAATCTGCACTTCCCAATATTATTTCTGCCCTTTAATTTGGGGTGCTAAAGCCTCTAGTGTTAGAAATGCAACTAGCAGGACACTTGCTAGGGGGTTAAGCATCCCACTCTTGATTTTCACTCAGGTCATGATCTGAAGGTCCTGAGATCCAGCTCCAGGTGGAGCTCGGCACTCAGTGGGGAGTCTGCTTGAGGTTCTCTCTCTCCCTCTGCCCCTCCCCCTGCTCGTGCTCTCTCTCTCTCTCTAAAATGAATAAATAAATCTTTAAAAAAAGAAGAAATGCAATTAGCTCTTTCTTACTAATCAGTATCTTGTCATGGTTATTTTCATCTGATTGGCATTGAGAAAATGAGACTGATGCACTCTGAACACCAAGTGTTAGTGGAAAAAGGAAAGGTCTATTGTGTGAGATAAAGCAAGAGAAGAACCAGCAAGGAACTACAGTGTGTCCCAAACTCACTGGTACTTAACCCTGAGGGAGAGGACAAAACAGAGGAACAAGGGAAAGGGTACAGAGAAACCTAACGTAGGCTCTATTAGGAATGGTTCAAGCCCGATCTGCGGGTTGGAGTAAATTCCCTTATCCCCTATGCAGATACCCATTTTTATAGGAACATGTAAGGAGATTTAGGAAGCTGTGTAAAGTGCCTACTTGAGGTCAATTCAAGTGACTGTAGATGTGGCTTGCCTACCAGATGCTACCTGGAATGGAGCACTACAGATAGTAATAGAGAAAATTCTATTTTTTCCTTAAAATATGCATATATATACATATAGCCTATGTATATGTATATAAAAGTATATGCATATATATGTATGCATATATACACACATATATATGCATATAGGTACTTTTATTCATTTAAATACATATATATGTATATACACACACTTTCTGCATTTCCCCAGGACTTCTGGAATATAATGTGCAAAGTGAGATGTGGCATGTTCTTATTTATGTTCTTATTTAATCCCATCTAGACACCTAGAATTAAATCCTGTGATGGATGAATACTTCTCTTTTGTTATTAATAACAGGTTAACGCTGAGAAAAAGTGATTGAGTGTGTGTGTCTGTGTGAGAGAGAAAGAGAGAAAGAGAGAGAGATATCATGCAGAAAAAGGAGTGAGAATTTTATCCCCAGGCTTTTATTTCCTCAAGATAAGCTAAATTCAGGAACAAGAAAGAAAGGGAAAAAAACTGGCAGATCATTCTCCATTTTGTAGAGAATTATGGAAGAAGAGAAACCTTCACAAGGAACAAATCTGGTGGCCGTAGAGTAAGAGTCAGAAGGCTTTTTATTTCTTTGTGTGTAAAAGACATAAATTATATATTTTAATATTTCGTCATTGGTTGTTTCGAGAATTAAATGAGCTAAGGTGTGGGAAAGTATGCATCATAGTATCTGATGCATAATGACTGCTCAAGGAAAAAACAGTAATTGTTTTTCCTTTGCATTTCCCAACCTTAATGGAGTCACCAGGAAGCACGGTCAAGACTGAAAAGTACAGCTGAGAGGTGTAGTGATGTGAAATTAAAATAATGGGTTTTGCAGTTCAACAGATTGAAATTTCAGTCTGACTCTATGACTTACTACCTGTGCAGCTTTAGGCAATTTTCTTTACTTTTCGTTCTCTAGCATACAGGTAATATTCATGACCTCAGAGGGGGCTCTGTATTGAGATGCCCATAAAAATTGAGCTCAGCAAAGTGCCTGGCTTATAGCAAGAACACTGCTGGTGTAGATGTGATCATTATATGACCTGGATGGCACAGGTCCCCATATTTTGCTGGCATTCCCCATGTATTCCCTCAGGCTCTCTAGGTTTCAGAGTTAATCAGGATCTTTACCCGTGGCCCTAGCTACAGCCTTGACCCCCAGGGTCTCTGCTAATTTCAAGCTAAGAAAGCCACAGTTTGCCCAGACAATGAAAAATTAACTTGTATTGAGACCCATTGCAATTCAGATGTCTAGGCCTGAGATTATAAAAGAGGATCTGATTTTCATCACTACCGCCTTCATGATGGCTCAGGACCCACCACCTTGATCACCGCACCTGAGCCCCTCAAGTCTCCCCGGGGTTTTTGTGAAAGCTCCCAACGTGCTCATTCATACTCTCAGAAACAAGATTCTTGGGTTTCCCCCCTCTGACCTCCTGCCTTCTGCCAGGCAAGACGCCTACTCCTAATGTCTCTTGGGAGATGGCAGCTCCTCTGGGCAACACTGTCCCCTGTCCTGGTCTCCATTGCTCACACAATTGCAGCTACAGGAAAAGAACACTATCCTTCCCTTTATCTCTTCTTACCTGCAGCTTGAGCACTTGCAGACCAAATGGCAAGTTTTTTCATAAAGTAAAGAAATCATGGTAGGGAGTAAGATCTAGAAAACATAAAAAAAAGGGACAGGCAATGTGTCAGCTCTCAAGCCCACAGAGGCCTTGTACCTGAATATGTTGTCTCTCTTAAACCCCCCTTATCATCGGCCAAAGGTCAGCTTTCTTTTCCCAACTGGACTACATTCAAATAGATCTTCCGAAGCCAGGACTTGGATACAGTAAAGTGTCAGGGATATAACTCCAGACTCCATCCTAGGTCTGATTGATTTTGGAACCCTCATTTTCATTTCCAGATTCTAACTCATGTGAGAATGTCCACTTATTCAATTTAAAACAAACAAAAACAAAAAACTTATTTACTTCCACCCAATAAGCTATTCTTAATAGAAAAAGTAGAAGAAAATAGTCCTGCATAAATTCAATCTGTATTAGGAATTTCTAAATGACTCTTGTGTAGGCTGTCATTTGTCCAAGAAGTTGAACCGAGCCAACCCAGGTTGTTAGTCTCTTCTGCAGGGAAAGGGTGCAGTGGAGTCTGCTGGTCCATTCAGTAATCCTCATGGGTCTTTGCTTCTGGAAAACAACTACATGAAAAATCATACAAACATGGATCTCCCCAGGAATTTGTCTAACAAATTTGGCTGCTTAAATAAATTTGTACACAGACAAAGCAACAACCTGAAAAAAAAACGTAGCTCTAATCTTTAATAGCAGAAAGACGAGCTTCTTGGGGCGCCTGGGTGGCTCAGTCGTTAAGCGTCTGCCTTCGGCTCAGGTCACGATCCCAGGGTCCTGGGATCGAGCCCGCATCGGGCTCCCTGCTGTGCGGGAAGCCTGCTTCTCCCTCTCCCACTCCCCCTGCTTGTGTTCCCTCTCTTGCTGTGTCTCTCTCTGTCAAATAAATAAATAAAACCTTAAAAAAAAAAAAAAATGATGAGCTTCCTGTTCTAAGTGATGCACATTCAAGAAGTAGGTTGATATCCACCACAAAGTGCAACTCTAACCCACAGGTCTCTCTTGAATCCACTTGTAATCTTCAGTGCTTGGGAAAGTGGCCAGCAAAAAGAAGGAATAAGTATATGTTGTTGAAAGCATAAAGGAAATGGGAGTTTTCCCATCATCTAACATTTACAGCTTCAAAAACCACTACGTTGGAATTTGGTTTCAACCAATTTACCACATTACATCTCTTTTTACTGATGGTTAGAAATCTGAATGTGTTTTCTCCTAGAAATGTTAAGCCCCACATTTGGGAAGTTACAATACCTTTAGTTCACATTAGACTTTATACACACAAATTGATATGAACATTTAGTATTCAAAAACGAAAAAGGCCCTATATGTAGGACTCTAATTTATGAGTCAGATAAGGTATAATATGTTTGTTAAACCTACCATTTTCCCCAGTAGACATGCTTGAAAACTAAGTATCTTCTGTTATCTCATCTATGGTAACTTTCCCCCTACACTTCTTCCCTGTACCATGCTTCTTAGTTGTGCCTCTTGATTCCTTAACTCTATAACCCCATCGGCATATTTGCTGTTTCTCTCTTAAAGTCAGGCCTCATTCTTGTAGGGACTCAGCCTCCTTGTCAATATCCTGGCGTCTAGTCTCTTCTCTTTCACGACCAGTCTCCCCAGCTATGGTCCATGTAAAATACAAATTTAACCTTGCCACTTTCCCACGGAAAGCCTCCATTGGCTCTCTGTTGCTATAAAATGAGCTCCAGTCTTTCGAACATGGAATATGAGGACACATCCCCAACTTCTCCCCTCCCCTTTCTCTCTTGAGATCCCCTTCCCTGTGCCGTACTCTTCAGTCACTGTGAATCATCTGCAGTCACATGAATGAGCATGTCCGTGTACCTGCCCATGAACCCACACACACCCCTAATGGTATTTTTGGGCCTTGTGCTGTCCACAGTGCTTGAAATGTGTCTGCATTTCTCATCCGTAACCTTGTACTCCACCGTAACTTCTCTGGCTAATTCCTGCTCTCTCCTGGAAACTCAGAACTGACATCACTTTCACCAGGAAGCTCTTCTTCAACTCCAGCCATCAGCCTAATTTGACTGTTTTACTACAGAATCTCTATTGCTTCCTAATTTTCTCTTTGTGAGTTTTTGTCACCTGTTAGGTTATAAACTGTGCAGGCCCAAGCTATGTCTTAAGTTTGTTTAAACCTCAGTGCTTTGTGCTGTGTTCGTCACATATTAACACCTGAGTACTAATTTCGTAATACATGAACACATGAATGAAAGAATGTGTTCTTTAAGGACTGTTGATACGTATGGCCACGTTATAAATGCTGAGTAATGACTTCGGGGACCTCTTCCATTTTTAGTTGCTGACTACATATTTTGGGCCTTTTTGAATTATACCATCTTATGATTCATCGATTTAATAGTGGAGTGTCCCTTGTGTGTTAGAAACTGGGCCAGATCCAGTGTAACTATAAGTTAAAATAATCACCAAAAAATGTATATAGGTACAAGTGGGGAAAGTGCTCTCGAAAGAAATGTGAGTGGCGCTGTGAGATACAGAAAGGAAGGGCCTGGCCTGCTTTAGAGACAAAAGAAGCCTTCTTGGAAGGACCTGTATTTGAACAGAGATATGAGGATGTGTAGTTAATTAGAGGGCGATGGAAGGAAGATGGCGCCAGGCTGATGGAGGAGATGGTTCATGCAAAAGCAAGTGGGATATTGGTGTGCTCAAAAGATGGCGAGATTGGACGCCTGGGTGGCTCAGTCGTTAAGCATCTGCCTTTGGCTCAGGTCATGATCCCAGGGTCCTGGGATCCAGCCCCACGTCGGTCTCCCTGCTCAGGGGGGCCCTGCATCTCCCTCTCCCTCTGTCTGCCATTCCGCCCGCTTTCTCTGTCAAATAAATAAATAAAATCTTTTAAAAAAAAGAAAAGATGGCAAGACACCAGGGTGGGCAGAATAGACACGAAGATGCACAGCTGTATGAGAGGAGGCTGTGACAGTTTTGGAGATAGAGGCTTGGAAATGGGGCAGAAATTGGGGGAGGAAAAGTCTTATGTTACTTCAGAAAAACACCTGGAGTCCCCCACATTGTGGTGATGGAGAGAAATGGGCATGAAGACTGAATTTCGGAGCTGGCGGTGGCAGTGGGGGAGGGGGATTCTTTCACTGAGAAAGGGATGGATCAAGATGAACCAGTTTCTGTGAGGGACCAGGAGAGGAGACATCTGACAGGCCTGCTTCGGACTGTTGATTTTAGGTTTAGCACCTAAAATCAACTTTTAGCACCAGAGTTCTACATATGACGTTTTGGGAATCACAGATGTGGACAGAATGTGAAGAGAGAGGAGAGAAGGAACTCACTGCCAAACCATAAGGAATTCTAACATTTGTAGCTCTGTGAAGACAAGAGAGAAGAGAGGGGTCATCCTCAATTTGTTTTCTTGTATGTGGTTCTATAGAATTGTAAACTTTGTGAGAAAAGAAAAAAGGGCATATTAATTTTTGAATTTATTTTTTATTTTTATGGTTTTAAAGATTTTGTCTATTTATTTGTCAGAGAGAGAGAGCACAAGCTGAGGGAGCGGCAGAGGGAGAGGGAGAAGCAGGCTTCCCGCTGAGCAGGGAGCCCGATATAGGTCTTGATCCCAGGACCCTGGGATCATGACCTGAGCCACCCAGATGTCCCTTTTTTTGAATTTAAAAGTGCACTTTTTAAATGTGGTTACACAGCACCAAAACAATGCAGCAATCAAAGTGGAATCCTTAGGTAAAAAAAAAAAAAAAAAAAAAAAAAAAAAAAGAATTGAAATGAGTACTTACCATCTAAGAAATCACTATAAAATCTAATTTAAAAATGAAAATTGTGTATCTATATGTAGTATCATATTTTTAACTTTTTTAAGATTTTATTTATTTATCTGACAGAGAGAGACACAGCGAGAGAGGAACACAAGCAGGGGGAGTGGGAGAGGGAGAAGCAGGCTTCCCGCAGAGCAGGGAGCCGATGTGGGGCTCGATCCCAGGACCCTGGGATCATGACCTGAGCCGAAGGCAGACGCTTAATGACTGAGCCACTCAGGTGCCCCTAGTGTCATATTTTTTAAAAAATACATTCATTCTGAGGGAGAAGTGAGGGATATTTTTTAGTAATGCTTTGCTTTTAAAACTCTCTCAATTTGAATTAAGTACAGACCAGTGGCCATCACCCAGGACAGATCATGATGACTCAATTTGAGGATTAATTATAAAAGTAATCATCCCCGTTATCTAATTATTCAAATCTTAATTGTGACTCTGCTGGCCCAATTAGTCAGAACACAAGGCTAATGTTAGAGATGGGTGGATTCTCAGCATCTGTGCCTAAGTGAGAGGCATCTGTTGCCAAGAGGTTAAGTGATGGAAAGTGTTGGCTCACCAGCTGGGAAGGGAGCAAGCCTTAGAAAAGCATGTAGGAGCAGGCCTGGTGATTTAGCCCACTGGGCTGGGAGCAGGTGGGCAGAGAGAGTGGGGGTGCTCTGGAGGCATTCCTTATCCCCGCGGAGGACAGCGGATTGCCAGTCATTACTTGTCTCGCTATTGGGTGCTACCACGACAAACAGGGAAAAAAAAATAAAGAAAAAGATACAAAGATATTTCTGTTCCTTGTGCTTTGCAAGTGGATAATGTTATGAAAAGGAATGAGTTAGCAGCAAATTTTAAACAAATGTGTTTTTATAAATTCATTAGGATCATTGATGGCTTCTAACATAAATATCTTCTTATAAGTATAGATCATAAAATAATAGATTCCCAGTTGGTAGTATTGATTTTGACTTTAGTAGTCCATAATATATAATATCTCTGCATCTCATAAACTTATTTTTTTATAATTTTTTTATTTGCAAGAGAGAGAATGAGAGAGAGCACGAGAGGGATGAGGGTCAGAGGGAGAAGCAGACTCCCTGCTGAGCAGGGAGCCCGATGTGGGACTCGATCCTGGGACTCCAGGATCATGACCTGAGCCGAAGGCAGTCGCTTAACCAACTGAGCCACCCAGGCGCCCCATGCATCTCATATATTTATATGCTATTACTGATTTTGGCCATATTATATAGGAAGGATTCTATTAATAATGCTATCGACTTAAATATATTTATTATTAATATTTATCAACCTTTCATGTTGCTTTAAAATCTGTATTGAACTCTAATCAATTGTTAGTGAAAGGGAAGCAGTGGATAAAGGATGACAAAACTGATTAGAACTTTAAGTACATCAACTTTTGACCCCACTGTGGATTTGCTTTTGCTGCGTGTCCAGAGTGTCATAGGTTCAAGTTTTTATTAATTCTCATTTTGGAATGTGCGAATGAGAGAGTGTTTACATTTATTGAAGTCAGAAAATGTTAATTTACATGAAATGTATATACATCTCGCTTGTGTGTGTAATAGGAGCAATTTCAACTTTTCACACTGGTTTCACATAAGAAAAGTACATTTCAACAAAATTAAAAGAGTTTGGGGAGCTTTTTCAGCATTGCATCTTCATGCTCCCTTGTTACTGAATCACAATAAGAAATCCTGTTAGTTCTCTGCTACTGAGCAAATTGCTTTCCACAATTATGGTTTATGTTTTAATGGGGATAGCTTCACATTAGGAGAATTATTCCAAACCAGCATTGCCTCCTGATGCCGCACGGAACAGCACCCTGCCTACTTTACAAAATCCATGCCTCCCCTGTTGCCTCTAAGGAAAATATATAAATAAATGCTTGCCAATCTTGCTTCTGAGAGAGGTTTAATTGAGGGTAATGAAACATCCCCAGCTCCAAAGTGCGACTATGATGGCCACAAAGCCCTTTAAAATGCTAATAGGCAGCAGGCATTTATAGAAGTTTTGTGAGATTATGCAACCTGGTAATAGTGTAGGCAGGTGACAATTTGTCAGATTTACTTGCAGTGATCAAACCTATCTTCCCGCTTTCTATTTCTGATGCCCAGTTGAATGAAGGATTTAGGATGATGTAATGTTGACACCTTCCACACTAAGCATCCTGCCCTTTCCGCTGTAGGGCATCTGCATACCACCCATTAAAAAAGGGGGGAAATGACCAGCAAGAAGCAAAACCGTTAATTATATGCGATTAAACGTTTCTTGGTCCCACTTCCTGTCCTCATTTCAGTTGTATTTTATCCGCAGAATACCTCTCTCACTTTAAATCACAGTGACAACATGAACAGCATGTGTATACTTTAACTAAGCAACTTACCAATTCAAGTGGGTTGCCTCAGCTGTAAGACATGAACTCAGAAGTGATAAAGCATGGTACTGCTTCCATAAAATGGAATAAGAAATCACTTTGACAGAGCCTAGATTCTGGTCTGGGTTTCTAAATGTAGATTTTTTTTCTCCCCCCCACACTTTTTTTTTTTTTTCCCTCTTTCAAGGTCGATGTTCTTTATTTTATGTGGAGTATATCTTAAGTGACAGCACAGGAAGGAATGGCGACAGCCCAAGTTAATGCATTTGGGTTCAAAATGGGCTTCAAAGTGAGGGGAATCAGCCTCTTGAGATATTCAGCTAACATTCACAAGTTTAAAAGGAATCTTAATTAAATGGCCACTGGTATGGTCAATGCCAAGAGCTATGGGAGGCATGAAAACAGTTTCAGTTGCTTATTAAACAAAGGGAACCACTTTATTTTCTTTTGACTGGGATACAGCACAGAGGCGTGGTTTAGAATGATTTCCTGTCGCAGCCTCTTCTACCTCAGGGATTTTTAAGTGGGAGATTTTCATTTCTGAGTTGAAAGTGTTGGTCTGTGGGATTTGAAATGACACGTGTCTTTCCCCACCTTCATTACCTGCCAGCAACTTGAGCACCATCTGCCAAGGTGCCAGGTACCGGTCTATTGTTCCTAGGGGACTTCACTTGCGTTTGTGTAAGTTGCCTAAGGGTAATCATTCCTAAGTCACATGCACTTATTTATTGGTAACACCACTGATTTATAAAAAGAACACCTGAAGAAAAAAGGTGAAATCATGAGTTAGCAACTAAAAATCAAGACCATATCCTGATGATTCATTTGTATATGAGTTTCTTCTCTTTTATTGTAAAATTCCTAATCTGATTATCCATTTTGTTTTATAGGCTTATATTTGAAATAAATTCAGACATTCTGGAACACTTACACTTGATATGTAATAGCATCCCTAAAACTTTGGTAAAATGATTATATTCAAGAAATCTACTCAGATGATTTTTCATTAATACATCTTGTATTATTAAAGGCTTTCTAAACATAACTTTATTTCTATTTTACCCCAAATTAGAAGGACAAATATTCAAGTTTCTATCAGCTGTGTCATTAAAAATTGCTCCTTCAGTGTGTCTCATGCAGGTTTGTAAAAAGCTATAGATTGTGTCCATGGAATGGCCTCTGTGTCTCTCACATTAACTGTAAAAAAGATATGTGAATAGATTTTCACTTTCTTGATCTACATTCAGCAAGCTTTGACTCTGTTTGTAGATTGACTTCAAAACTTTATGAAATCAAATCAAAAGGAAGTGGACAAACAACTTGACATTATTCAATTTCGCTTCGGGGTTTTCACTGCATGACAATAATTTTGACTTTTAAAAGTTCCACATATATGTGTGTGTTTTAAATTGACTTTGAAAGAGGAAGTGTTAACTTTTGCCTGAATTTGATGCTTCGTGTGCAAGAAGGCAGTGCAAAATTAAGGTTTCTCATAATGTGAGGCACTTAACTCTGCCAGAAAGATCCTACTCAAGGGCACTTAAGAACAGAAGATCCCCACGAGGGGATGCCCAGATGAATGTCTATCAGGTTTATTTAGAACCAAATGAATGACTCAGTGTGTTTCCCCAAAATGTTCAGGGAATTAGGAATGCGTTCAATTTGACTGGGATCTTCTATCTGTTGCTGTAAAGTCCCTCAACATTATTTTATATTATGCTTAGTGAAAACCACAAAGCATCCACTCCTTTTGTGAGCCTTAGAATATACAAACAGTTGTATATAGATAAAAATCTCTTTTGTGTAATGAATATAAATGGCACTGATCCCTCAACAGCTCCTTCATTTCATATATCAGTGATAAGATTATCAGTAAAACTCTTGTAGCGGTGTAAAATAAACACCTGGCTGCATTGTTTGATATTTCTTTTTCCCACGGAGCACTTTCAGTTACCTTGTAAGAAATAAACACCAGCATTATCTCATTTACACACCTAAATTTGCTTGAGATGAGGAATGGTAAATAACATTGTCCATGTTACATGAAGAGAGACTAACTGTGAATGTCAAGGAAAGATCTCCTTGATTCTACAGTATACAGCTATTTCTTCCAAACAATTTAGGGTTCGGGTTGCATGCCAGTACTCATGTGTGCTATTTCTGCAAGAAGCAGTTTTGTAATAAGCCTTGATATATGCATCAAAGAGAAGGAAGATTCTGTTCTTTTTTTTTTTTTACAGATGCACAAATGGAACATTTTATTTGCAAGGGATAGGAGGGAGGAAGAAGATTTACAAGTAAACAGCTTGAGATAAACTGAGTCTTGATAAAATAACATAATGAAACAACCAACATGCATATCTTGAATGTTGACTATGCATGAGGCATCATGCTAATGAAACTAGGCTGTCAGGGAAAACTTGAGTTGGCTCCGTTCTCTACCTGGAAAAATGACAAATGGTGGGCTACTGATTAGGAGCGTGACATTCGCAGCAGAGTGATGAGCATGGCCAGTTCATACCTTGACTCTGTCTAGCTCTACACATGTGAAGCCAGTATGAGGACTCTAAGTAAGAAGATATAGTGTTCAAGAAGACTCCCCCACCCTCTTTTCTGGTTAATTATCTCTTTTCTTTGAGGGGTGGGGGTTAGAATTGACTATGTTCATTTTTGTGCATATACGTATATCAGAAGTAATCATTCTTTACTTGTTTTGGGCAACTAGTTGTGCATTTACAAGGAATGGAAATTTTAGACCTGGGGAAAATGTCTTGCTATAGCCATTGAGGAATGGATGAGGTAGTAGCTCCAGGCAAGGGGTATTTATGACCCTGAAATGATATTCTGCCTTGAACTTCAGCCCAGGGGAAAGTGGACATTATAATCTTTTTTAAGTGACAATTCAAGAGCATATATTTTTGAAAATGAAAAGCTATTTTTAGTTTCAAAAAGAGGATTAATTATATCATCCATCCCCTATGTTCTTTCAGTTTAGGACTGCATCAGGAACAGGAATGATTTTATCAGCTCATTAGGAATGTATTACATGCTAAGTGTTTTAGGTATGTTGTCTTATTTATTCCTCCCTGCAATCTTCAGAGTAGGCGTTATTACCCACTTTATAAATAGAGAAATCGAGTTAAGAGACATTCAATGACTTGTCTAAAATCAAACCCTTAGTGATTCACAGAGCTGGAAGGTCAGGGTTTCATGTCTTTCTAATTCTACACTTTGTGGTTTTTGAATCACTAAGCTATTTAGACTTCCTTTCTAAATTATCCATCCTTCATACATTAAATTAGAACATTTTTAAGAAGCCCATTAATAATGCTTTCTATTCTAGGCATTGTCATGTGGTGTCCTCCTGAACTATTGATTCCCTTACTATTATTCTTTTTTGAGGGTGGATTTCTGATTTTTTTAACTTCTTTCTTGATCTTTTCAGTTTAATATCCTTGCAGAATACCTTTTCTCTTTCTGAATTTTTAACATTCCACTTGAACTCCAGTCAGTTATGTTTTGCTTAGCTGATTTAATTTGTTCTGTGGGTTCGACTGAGCATCTCCCTCTGAGGCCCCACAGTACTAATACGGTGTCCCTTTCCTCCCATCACGAGGCCAGGAAGTGACTTTGGTGACTAGCATGAGATATAATGGGTGCTATGGAAGGGTAAAACATTTTGGTTTTATTAAATTAAATTATATTTGGTTTTATTAAATTTGGTTTTATTATTTCCACAAGACAAAAACAGCTACCTCCCCTGCTTTCTGATCCAGCTACCACCCTATTGTTCTTTCCTTTTACAACCAAGAATAAAGAATAGTTTCTACTATAATTTCTGGCTTTCTGTCCCATTTACTTTTCAACATAATTAGCTTCATTTCTGCCCATCTAAGTCCAATAAGGATACATTTGAAAATTCCAGAAAGATATTTTAATCACCAAATATTACGGACCATATATTCTTTAATCCTCATCTTGACTCACCACTCTCTTCTTGAATGTCTCATTTGCTTGTTTGTCATTACCCAACTTGCTTTTCATTTTCTTTCTACACTTGTATCCATTTCTTATAAATTTCCTTGAGCTCAAATCCCTCCATTCTCCTTCTGCAACATAATTATCCCCATGGCTCAGTATCTTTGTATTCTCAGCACATCCGTGGCTTTATCTGCCACCAGGACCAGGGACTCCCAAACTCATTTCCCCACCAGTCTACTACTCTCTGGGGACCGTGTGCTAATATTCTTCTAGACTTTTCCATATCAAATGACTCAAATTCAGCCTTTGTAAAAAGCAACTAAGACTTCACCACAAACTGCTCCTTCTCTTCTATCTCTGATTACTAACTTAGAGAGCCAATCATTTGCTCATGCGGCTTCCATTTTCTCTGGTCCAGCTCAGCCAATCAGAAACACACCCTGCATCAATCTTATAAATATTTATCACTTTCACCTTTTCTTTTTACTCAACTGCTATTACCTTGGTTCATATCCCTCATCTAGGCAAGAACCTAGACTATTAAAATAAAAATAACGTCCTAACCAGTGTCACTATTTTTTTGAGAATACCCTCCCTCCTTCAGTTTCTCTTATTTTCCTGTGGTATATAATTTCTAAAAACAAAAATCTGAACCACAATCCTACCCTGAATTATCTTTAATACCTTCCATTCCAAGAGATTAAATGTTTATACCTTTAGGGAGACACTTGTGTGACGGAACCATGTACCAAGCTAGGTATTGAAGAAGCACTGTTTCAGTGCCACCCTTATAGGCTAGGTGAGAGGAGCCTTAACCAAAGAGCCTGTGATGTAAAATTACAACCCAACGCACATTAATAGCATATACTAAAGTGACCTGAGGAGCCTGGGAAGTCAGGCAAGGAGACTTAAGTTGACAACTGAAGAGTGATAGAAGCTAGGTTAGGAAAAAGACAAACAAACAAACAGAAGAAACAAACAAACAAAAACTCCTTAAATACGAAGAGGCTCAGAAAAGTTAAAGAAATGAAAGGCCAGTACATTTGAACACAGAGAACAAATAAGAGATTATAACTGATGACTCAGGGCTGTAAAAACCATAAGTCTGGTCTTTTTCCTAAATTCAAAGGAAATCAACTGCAAGGTTTAAGTCAGAGGGAAAAGTGATATGATTAGAAAAAAAGATTGGAAGAGGCCAGGGTGGATATGGGGAAGCAACACAAAAGGTATTGACAAGAGATTGTGATAGCTCAGGATGTGAGAACTGTGGTTATTATGGAAAGAAGCAGCATGACTTAAGGAATATTTTAGGAATAGATTCTTAATTTACACTTAAACATTTTAAGGTACTCGTTAATGGGTTGTATGGAGGAAGAGAGGAATCAGAGAGAAGGAGATATCAAGAGTGACTCTTCGCTGTCTAGTTTACAAAAATGGATGAATGTAGATACCCCTCCTTGAAATCAAGGACCAGGAAAGAGGACGGGTATTGAAGGGAGGAACAGAGCCAAATGATGATGTCTGCTTTTGTGCCGTTAGATTTAATGTGCCTATGCAACATAAAATACAATGATACCAAAGCATATACAAGGGTAGTTAAGTATATGCAATAAAACTGAAAATTTTATATTGTGAAAAAACATATAAATAAAACCAAGATTGAAATATAAATTTTGGAGATGTTAGCACACAAATGGTAATTAGAACTAGTTATAAATGTGATTAGATATGGAAAGAATATAGATCTCAAAGGAAAGAAAGCCAAAGACGAATCTCTAAGAATTTCATTATTTAATATATTTTTTTAAAAGATTTCATTTATTTATTTGGCAGAGAGAGAGACAGCGAGAGAGGGAACACAAGCAGGGGGAGTGGGAGAGGGAGAAGCAGGCTTCCCATGGAGCAGGGAGCCTGATGTGGGGCTCGATCCCAGGACCTTGGGATCATGACCTGAGCCGAAGGCAGATGCTTAATGACTGAGCCACCCAGGCACCCCTTATTTAATATCTTTATAGAAGATGATAAACCTAAGAAGACTCAAAGTCGGGGGGGGGGAGTAGAACAGTAAGAGAAAAAGCAGGAAAGTGTCATGAGACACAAGCTAGAGGAAGAGATTCAAGGCTAAGGGGGGTATCAAGCATCTTTATTGGTATGGAGAAAAAAAAAATCTGGCCAGTGTTTATTAAATTTGTCCACTAAGGGTATATGGGTGACCTTATCAACAACTTTTGTAAGTAATAGGAATCTGAAACAAATTAGAATAAGTTGAGAATGTTAGTGAGAGATAAAGAAGTGGACAGAAACTCAGACAGTATATATGCTTCTTGATACTTTTGCCTGCGAGGGAGAAGACAGGATGGAAACAGACAGAGGGTCTGTTTATTTATTTATGTAATTTATCTGAATGGGTTTATATATACAGAGGAAAGATTTAGCTAAAAACTCAGTGTCAAATATATAAAAGGGAGAAAGTGTAGTTCAAGATGCCCCAAATTATATGCTGTTAGATGTCAAGCAAAATATGTGAACCTGTATGGGCAAAACAACCATCTCTAAAGCAGAAAACTGTTACAGATTCTGTGGGTAACTGCAGTGTATGTCCTAAAGGCATTCAAATTTAAAAACTTTGGGGTGAAAGAATTGTTTGACATCAGAGAGTAAATGATTCACTTGCCATAAAATGAAAAGTTAAAAATTTAAAGGCAATTGTAGGTTTAGGTGAATCTGTATGTTTGAGGAAGAAACATGAAGTAGTTCCCAATGTATAGACCTAATTTTCTCTACTAAGCAGTTAAAAAGATCATCTCCTGAAAGTGTAGCTGAAACTTGGAAGTACTGAAGAAAGTACTTAGAAGTACTGAGAGACCGTAGGGTGCCTTTGATAGAAAAAGTAGCAGGATTAAGCTGTGAAATAATTGATGATCTGAGTTATTCCTATGTCATTTATGATGTGAAGAGATGGGGCAGATGTTATGAGAGGGGTAAAATCCATCAGAGTTTCCATGTTTCTTGATAAATGAGGGAAGTAAAAGATCCAATCTTTTAACATAAGCCATCCTCAACTATGCTTCTGCCTTGGACTCAGAGTCTTCTAAGCCAGGCTTTCCATGCAACCACCCTAGTTTCTCTGCATCCTGAATTACCCCCCTGTGTTTGCATATGTTAGGTCCTTCCTCTGCTTAATAATGCCTGTCCACTCTGTTTGGTGAAATAATGCTACTCATTCTTGAAGACACATGTCACATAATTTTCCCACTCTTCATACCTCCCTAGGTGTCTAAAATCTAGGACTTTTCAGGTGCTCAGTTAATAGGTGGAAGGACAAATTTGTTCAGTCCCTTAATGTAAGTGTGACTATTTTAAATTTGTTTCTGGTGGCCTTGTTTGATTCTGTAGTACTGTTGATTTTCCTTCAATGGGAATAATTGAAAGGCTTGTAAAAAAAAAAAATATTCTAGCACACAGGAGCTAGTTTTGTTGTTTTTGTTTGTTTGTTTGTTTTTAGCTTTTAGCTGAGTAACAATCTTTTAAAGTTATTTTATTGCATTTTTTGGAAGAATTATAATTTGAATTTTAGATGTATATTAAATAATTAACTTCTGAAACATTTAATTTGTCTTCCAACTTTAAGATAATGAACAAAATATCATAGTGTATATTTAATTTCAGTTAAATACTTTTAAGACAAAGTTGAAAAATCTTTAAGTGCTTTCTATTTATAGTACTAAATCTCTTCTTATTGGACAAATGCAATTAACCTGCTTCAAAGAAAATTCTATACAATTTCATAAACCTATTTATGATAACAACACAAATAATCACACTCACAAATTAGTTTTGCTTTGTTATATTCATTAACTTTGGAAAGAATATCACAGGGAATGGATGCCCAAGCACATAGAGAGGTGAGTTCCATTTTGTATTGATGAGTGTATAAATCTGAGATGCTATATTAGTCATTAGCTCCCTTGTTGCCATGGTTTATTGACCGCCTGTTATATGCTGGTTGTATACAGTTAATGTTCCTGTCGTGTATTAAGGATTTCTCTAAATTCTCAACATTTGTAAGATCATTTTAACTCTAAGAGGTTGTTACCTCCCCTACATTCCAGATGGTTAACTGTGTTTCAGGATCATACGTTTGAATTTGGACTCAGACCTGTGTGAGTCTTCACCACACAGTTTTAACCATTGTGCAAGACTGTCTTTTCAGAGTGAAACCATTAGAGATTTCCAAATGCAAATAATTTTGTGTTTGTGTTTGTGTTGTTAAATGTAATCTAAGGGTGCCTGGGTGGCTCAATCAGTTAAGCATCTGCCTTCAGCTCAGGTCATGATCCCAGGGTCCTGGGACTGAGTACAGGATTGGGCTCCCTGCTCAGTGGGGAGTCTGTTTCTACCTCTCCCTCTGCTCCTCCACCCAGTAATCTACTCTCTCGCATGCCTGCACGCTCTCTCTCACTCACATAAATAAAATCTTTTTTTAAAAATAAAGTGTAATATATTAAGTCAAATTTGAAAGTAGGTATGTATAAACTAAAAAAGGGAAAGTCCTTTAATCCCAAACTCATAATTATTTTAAGACTTTCTTTTCTATTTTCCAGCATTCTAATTGGTATAAAAGACCCACAAAACAACATAGGCTCTGTCTGAGTATTGTGAAGTTAAAATATTCATTTACCCAAAGTTTGCAGTATTTGGGAGCAAAGGGCACCCCCATGGGCTATCATAAGTGTAAGAATTGGTACAAATTTTCACAGTGGCAACTTGACAAAGTATGTTAAATGTTGACACATATATCCAGCAATTTCTAAGACTCTAAAGGAAATAATCAGAAAAATTTACAAAGATGTAGGAACAAGATGCCCACTGCTTTGAGGTGCTATTTATAAAGGGGAAAAAATGCTTTTAAACATCCAAAATATATAGGCATTTAAAAAGAAATTTCCTGAAAAATATAGTATTTATAGATATATTTATAACTTTGAAGATAAATAATATCCTCTATAAAAATAATGTATCACAGTAACCCCAAAAATGCTTTAATGCATATGTGAATAATTAAATCAATGATACCTCAAGACATACATGGTGTTTGAGTTGAATCTACTCTCCTAAGGAAATTTTTCATTTGGAGAAGGTGACCATCCATCTGGAGTTTAACTTTGGTCTCTGATTTGAAATCTGTATAGAAATTAACCAGAAAAAGAGAGGTCTTAAAATTCGGCTAAGCAGAGAGGAATGACCAATTAACCCTACAAAGATGAAAGAAAGCCTTGAATATTTACGATTACATTTTGGTGTTTGTGGAACAGGCTGTAGAAGCAAACCACGGCAGAAACATGTAGCCAGAAAAGGGTACAAGAGTCTAATCACTTCCTTTCGTTCACTATCAGTGGTGATACCAACATTGTCTTCTTTATTTTATTTTAATAATTTGAAGATAGTGAAATGTTATTTTATTTTCAGAATGAAGAGTTGACAGAGCTATGTTTATTAGTGTGAGCCACGTTTTTATCAGCCAAAATAATCTGTCCTATTTAAAAATGTACAAAGAGTTGGAAAAGCCAACAGGGAAAAAATTCTAGATAATGTTTTTAGAGAAAAGAACATGGGAAGCAACCCCTCTATACGTACTGTGTCTGCAAATGTTTGGCTTTGTGGTAGGTGGGTGGTTTTTCTCACTTTTTTTTCAGTCTCATGGAGCAAGGTTGTGCTAGGACTGCAGGCATGATGACTATAATCCAGCCATGTGTGTGATTAATTTCTAAATGCAGAAATCAATCTGTATATAGCTTTAATCACTTTCAAAGCTATATACAGATCCAACAGAAAACTAACTCCAAATTAAAGTCTGCACTTGAATATGGATTTTCTGTGAATAGTTGGACTTTCAAGGAATTCATGGAATTTTCTAGGTCGATGCTATATCTGCTTGTTGTGCTGCACAATTTAAGCCGGGGATTCATCCTCCTCTCCCCTGTGAGGCAAAGTACAAGTGTGATTCCCATGCCAAATTAGGGGAAGTTTCCCTTGTTTTTCTAATATAGTCCCATTTTATTAAAAAAATAAATACAGTTGGGGCACCTGGGTGGTTCAGTATGTCAAGCATCTGCCTTTCAGCTCAGGTCATGATCCAGGGTCCTGGGATCGAGCCCCATGTCAGGCTCCCTGCTCAGTGGGGAGTCTGCTTCTCATTCTCCCTCTGACCCTCCCCCTGCTTGTGCTCTCTCTCTCACATAAATAAAACTTAAAAAAAAATAAATACAATTAATAACAACAACAAAGCAAAGCCATTTCCGTGTAAAAGAAAATAGAATCTAGAGAAATACACAATTTGGGGATTTGTTGATTTGGCTGTGACTGTATGATTTATATAAACATTTCATTAATGAGTATTTCTTCAGAGGTGCAGTGCACTAAATTCTGAGGATGCGGTAATAGACTAGAAAGTCAGATTCTTGTTTTACAGTATTTATACTCAGTGAAGCAATAAACAAGCAAATATGTATTATATTAGGCTATTATAAATACTATAGAATAAAAATAAAAGTTAGCATAAGGGGACAGAGTATGAATATATGGCTGTGTGTAAGATTCAGTGTTGAGGGAAGGCTTTCTTGATCAGGTGGCATTTGAGTCGAGATCTGAGGGAAGTAGAGGGACAAAACGTGAAGATATCCAGGCAAAGAGTGTTCCAGAGAAATATGGCCTGAGGATAATGAGAGAAGCAAAGGGAGAGTGGTAGATTGTGAAATAGAAGAGGTAGAAAACAGCAGATCCTACAGGGACACTTAGTTTGGATTTTGTTCCTGGCAGATGGGGAATGGTATGGTCTGACTAAATGATTGCTTGAGGTTTGGTTTGATGAGAGGGAAAGTGAAAGCTGGGAGACCAGGTAGGATGGCAGTCAAGGCAGAAAGTGATGATAACTTGGAGTAAGGTATTTATAAGAAGAGAGGGAGTCAAGTAGAATTACCAAGAAAATATTTGAGATAGCACCAACCAGACCTGCTGCTGGAAGGGATAAGGAAGGGAAAATAAGATGGTATTTGGTATCTCATATGAGAAACTAAGTTGCTGGTCATTTAAGTGAGCAAGCCAGGAAGAAAACAAAATATGTGATAATTGAGCAGAGAGTGTCACTTAATAACTGTGACCATCCAAACATACTATTTCAAGTATAAGAATGACTGTTTCCTAAAACATGTTGGCTAAAATATTATGTAATAATCAGTAAAAACTTAACCTTGAAACAGATTTTCAAAAGGAAAAAAAGGGAAGAAAACAGTGAAGGAATTTATGTGGTTTGAAGTCTTTGATTTAGCATGAAATGTCAAGGTTTTGTTGCTACATTTAGATATAAGACTGCTGTCCTATACTCTGGAGGCCACAGATACATCACAAGCACTATAAGACAGGTGTGTGTGTGTGTGTGTGTGTGTGTAAAATATATACAATTATTTGGGGAAAGTATATAAACCAAAAAGTAAGATATGTTCCCCCAATCTCTCAGCACTTCATAGAGACATGCTAAGATCAGATACAGCTGGGCTGTAATCACTGCAGGAAAGACTGGATCAGAGAGACCCCACTCTGATAATGGTCTGCAGATATTTAGCGGGTGGGACTAAAACATTTAGGAACTCTAGTAAGATTTGTGCTTCCTGGTTGAGGAAGTGGCCAAGTTAAAGGGAGAAAGCTCTGAACTCTGCATCTGGTATCATGTTGCTTTTCCTTCAGGTGGTTCAGAAGAGCTGAACTACTTGCTTGCTAAATCACTGAAAAGGTGAAGAAAACGAGCCCTTAGGGGCATCCAGATTTGTCTTTCCTCATTCTGATTAGACTTCATTCTCCCACTGGCTTTTTCACTTCCCATTGAAACTTGACCTACATAGATGCCACCTCTATTAATTCCTTTTTCAGGAGTGTCCCATTCAACTTATAAATCCTTAGCGGCCTTTTCTTCAAAAATTAACACCATATTCTCTTTAATTTTATTATAAAAACTGACTTTTTAATTTGATATTTAGCAAAACTCAAACTTAGGAAATAGACAAACATATGTATACATATTTTGTCCTGTTCTCCGGTTTTCCACATAGTTTTATATCAACTTTCCCTTTGATCCTGAACTTTTGTGTGCTTCCAGATTTTACCAGAATAACCTAATAGACATAGGAGAAGCTACAAAATTTTTGCTTGTATTACAAACATGTTTTTCCCCAAAATCTGACATTGAATAAATTGTTAACTACTTGTGCAGAAGGAACATTTCGCTGTACATTATATTTTCCTAATCGATGCTATCACATAATGGGTAGCAAAATATTGACAGTTGTTAAGCCAGCAGAAAGAGAGTCTCTTCAGCCTAAAGTAAAAAAATGAGTTTATTTTCTATATAATTCACAAATCCAAGGCTTTTTGTCTTTTATCTGAAATATCTAATTAATTGAGACCTATTTTTTATATTAAATGATAAATCAGTTAGTACATATTTAAATTAATCAATATTTAGTTGAACTTTTCAATTTAACTCTAGGTAATTAGATATAGACCATTTATAACAATAACATTTATAAAGAGAAGAGAAGACTAATAAAGAAACTAAATAAAGTCATTAAGGTATTGAGATGGTTCCCAATGTCTTATATTCAAAAATAGTAAAATTTATTTCATAACTAATACAATTTATGATATTTGATTAAAGCTTCCAGCTTTGCAAAGTGAGTTGGTATCGGGCGCATATGTGGTTATATGTATATAAAACATACTTTTCATATTTTTTATTATTAATGACCAAAGAGTGGGGGCTCTTGTTAATTACCAATCCACATTAATATAGCCTTTTTACTTGGCTCAATCTATACTTGTCCTTAAGACAAATGGTATTGACTAATTCCTGTGGTTCACTTAATAGAACAGGTAGAACTCCATTTATATTCATTATGGCCTGGATTAATTATCCCATTTCTTACCTAGAGCTATGTCACAACAGATTTTCCAATTCATGATTTACATCTGATTTCTCACTAAATTCTAGACTTGCAGTTTTGATGGAAAGGAAGACAGAACTTAATTCTGGTCTTGACAAGTTTTTGTAAATGCTATAGATCTTGAACTAATTAAATAAAATAATTTTGTTATATTAATATGTGCACAAAATATTAGGCACATAGAAATGCTTCTTGCTTGCATATTTCTTGGCCCAATAATAATTTACTATTGGGGCGCCTGGGTGGCTCAGTCGTTAAGCGTCTGCCTTCAGCTCAGGTCATGATTCCAGGTCCTGGGATCGAGCCCCACATCGGGCTCCCTGCTCGGCAGGAAGCCTGGGTTCTCCCTCTCCCAATCCCCCTGCTTGTATTCCCTCTCTCGCTGTGTCTCTCTCTGTCAAATAAATAAACAAAATCTTAAAAAAAAATCACAATTAAATCAAATGAAATTCGAAGGAAGATTTTTTTTTTAGCAATTGCAAGGTACAAGATGCTGTCCTATGTGCTGAAAGAAATACAAAGAAAACAGACACTTAATACGTGTTTAGAACAATATAATGAAGAAACCACATGATTTAGTTGAAGTTGGAGCCCATTTTAGTTTTGAATTTGTGATTAAACTTATTTTTAACTTCAACTTCCTCATCTGTAGACTGAAAGTGATATGGATTGTTAATCTAACCACCTTGAATGTCCAGTGAAAAAATACATATATATATATATGTAGTTATATACAATATATATAATTCATATATTATATATTGTATATTACTTATATATTTTAAAGTATTTTGTGAATTGCAAATTATTATTATTATTATTTAAAGATTTTATTTATTTATCTGAGAGAGAGAATGGGAGACAGAGAGCATGAGAGGGGAAGGGTCAGAGGGAGAAGCAGACCCCCCGCTGAGCAGGGAGCCCGATGTGGGACTCGATCCCAGGACTACAGAATCATGACCTGAGCCGAAGGCAGTTGCTTAACCAACTGAGCCACCCAGGCGCCCCTGTGAATTGCAAATTATGACACCAACACTTCCATAATGTATTTCACAGAGCACTAGCCCTGCTATGGATTCAACAGCAGCAAAAAAAAGTCATTCCTGGTCAAATACTTGGGAAATTCGGCATGCTATCTCCATTCCACTTGGAGTGGCATGTTGCATATTACTTTTATAGGCTCAACAATTTTGTTTAAACTAGAATTCTCTAGATTTATTTAACTGAAGTCCTTTATCATATGATACCAATTAGTGCTGCAAAAAATTATTGTACCATGGAAAATACTGAGTAAATTATACATTATGTAAATGTTAGTTGTGTCTTTATTTTTATAGTCTAGTAGGAGTAACAATATAATTATATGAATAGCTACAGCACACAGCAGACTCCCAGTATAATAAAAGCAGTACAAATGATATCTTGCCATCTCATAGAAAGGAAATATTAACTGATGTGAAAATCAAGCAATTCTTTAAAAGATTTAATTTAACTATTGTAGAGGATTAGACTTAGGAGTCCCTAAATTTCATTCCAGCAGTAAGATAGGTATTTGTATATACACACATGCATCACTAAAACTTGTTAAATAAAAATTAGAAAATCAAAATGTAATATATATATATATTAGAGAGCCGAGCCTGGAAATGAAGACTGGTCAGGTAGAGTGTTTTGTTTTGTTTTTGTCCTGTGTGTGTGTGATATTAAACTTCACATTTTAATATGACATGCAGAAGAACATGCACATCAAACATAAATGTCATTGGGTCTGATTATTAAATTCCGGGTACTGTCTGCATTGAGCTTGAAGAAAGATGGATTGTAGAGTCATAGAATTAGGAGAAAATTTAGTTCAATTCAGTGCCACGGAATCTAATGGACTAAAAATTTCTTTCATTTTGTTACATAAAATGTGCATTGAGACATGTTTAAAATTAACAGCAGTTAAATATATTCACTCTCACATTAGGAATAATTGTAAGTATGGGAAAGAAAAAAGGAAGTACATTCAATAAAGTATGAGGATAATACCAAACTCTATACTATTATCTAACAATAGACATTCCCTTTCTTCCTTTTAAGAGAATGATAATTGTGTTCATGAACCACATTCATTCACATAGCCAGAGGATCCAAGGAAAGATAGTCAAGGCAACATGTGAGCTATATAGGAAAGGAACATAGAGTCTAACTCTTTGATGAGGATGTTAAGATAAGGAATTGAAAATTAAATTAAACAACTCTATCTCTGGATTTCTTGTTTTGAGAGATAATGTATTTTATGATTTTAAACATACTGTTTTGGGGTTTATTTTTATTTATAGCCCAAATTATCCTAGATGATGAAAGATTAAAGAAGAAAATACCTATTCCTTTCCCAGATGCTATAAAATAACTTCATATAACATGTTCTTCTTTTATGCATTTAAAAACTTTGGGACATCAAGATTACACTACTTTACCTGAAGATTAGGAAATAAATGGCAAGCTTCACATGGAAAAGGAAGCTTAGGCTTTTTCATTCTGACTCCCACTCTTGCCATCTTAGACCGCAATCCTTCCTTAAGGTTTTGTCTCTGGTTGCTCTTCTTGGACTAATTTTGCAGAGTATCTCTTCAGCGGGGTAGATAAGCAAATAGTATATAACCAGACCCTTCCCCTTTCTTGAGCAATAAATAAATGTATGTAACATGAATATAAACAGAAAAGGCATACAGTATAATGGAGTGGTTAAGCATGGGAGGTCTGAAGTAGTTTTTCAAAGGATTGTGTGTCAGTTCTACCAGTCACCAGATGTGTGGCTTTGGGAAGGTCATTTGAATGTCAGTGTCCCAGGTTCCCCATGTATAAAATTAACAAACAGCATGGACATGCAGAATTATTGCAAAAACGAAGGACTTGTGAAAGTGCCTGGCAGAGAGGGAGCACGATTACCCATGCAACTGAATGTGTATACTATACGGTATAGAAGGCTGTCCTTTGCTTTCGATCTTCAGAAAGTCTAAATATATTCCAAAGGATATATTTTTAAATCAATGTGTATTGTACTCATATTATCAGAGGAAATAATTTTGCTCATAATCATAGAGCAGTCAGTCACTGATATTACACTGAAGCAACATCCTACAATAACAACGCTTAATAGCCATATAGCACATTTATTCTAAGTAGCTGAAAGCACTTAACAGACATTATCCAATTAATCATTGCAGATCCCTCTGTGGTAGGTCAGAGTTATTATCTCAGTGTTAGAGATAACAATACTGATATACAGAACCAATGAGCTACTTACAAAACCTGAATGATTGCTTCAGCGTGGAGTCAGGAACAGATGCAAAGGTCAAGGATGCTGTTAAATGCATCATGCTAGTTCTTGGACTAGACATTCTTAAAGTATTTTCTTTTAAATACTATGTAAGGGTCTCTAACTTTAACTGTTAAAACTGGCAGGGATAAGCCTGTGTGTACCTCTGACAGCACCTATTGCTAAGTGTGTATCTGCTAACAGTTTGATTTGAGATTCGCATGAATTCTAATGACTTAGACTGGTGGTTAATTAAAATTTTAATTAACTGTAGCTACTGAAAATGAATAAAATAAGATAAATGTTAATTTTATGATTCAATCTAATTGAAGGTTAGAAAAAAATATCTTACTATTAAGGTTATTGTTATCATAAGGGATGTGCTACCAGTTCTCAGATTCAGCGAATTAGTGGTTTTACTGCCAGAGGGTAGATTATACAATGTTCAACTAGATGTATTCCTTCAATATAGAAAAGTCAGTCCAGGAGTGTTTGCGAAGAATGATGATTTGGTGGAAAGCACTGATTAAAAAAGAAACATATATATATTCCTCATTTTACTTACCACCTCTCATCTCTGCTAACTTTGAACACAAAACAACCTTCCCCCTACACAATATAATGTGGGCACAGATTCAGCTCTGAGAAAGACTGCCTATTGTGGGTATAATTGAAACTTTAAGGAACAGTAGATGCAAATTATTTTTGTTTCAGGTGTTATTTTCCCAGAATCAGACTTTACTGTGAGATTGGTCAAGGTCATTGTGTTAAACAATTCTGTATGCATTCTTGAAGTCAGAGGTCTAAATGGGCTATATAACAGTTTGAAGGGAAAGGCACTATGCAAATCTAATGCACGCTGTCATCATTATGGATAAGACTTTTCATTTTCATACTCTCAGGAGGTTTGTCGTCTATAAGAAAGAACTTTGACTCTGTAAGTGGGTTAGTGTGATTGATATTTTACTCTTCAAGGGAGCAGAACAGTAATGAGTTTAACCTACAAAGTGTAAATTATAGATCTCTCTATATTTATAAATATGAGAAGAGGATAAATTAAAAACGAGGAAATATGAAGAGGGGTATGTGTGTGTATGTGTGTACAGAGAGAGAAACAGAAACAGAAATAGAGGCAGAGAGAAAAAAACAGAAGTAGAGTGAAATTGAGAGCCAAAGAGAGACACAACAGAAGGATGCAGACAGAGAGACAGGACGGACAGGAAAAGGGGAAGATAGACATAAATATGTGGAAAGGGAAATAGATAGTCTGTGATTTAGACAATAGAAATAGAAACTGGATGGGCAGATAGGGAGAGGGGCAAATAGAAAGAGGAAAAATAAAATTCATCCAAAGTAGCAGTACTTTATTTTTGTCTGACATAAGAAAGGATCCTTATTCTTCCTTAGTGGAGTGTAGTTATTGTCAATGGGAGGTCACCAGGGAAGATGTGTCCTCGCAGCAAGGACTGCTGTCTCTTTGTGGTATTTATTTGTGCAGTGTATGCCCCATGCACACATTATTTACCTTGATTATTCTTTGAAGGAATGTATTTGACCCTTTATTTTTATATATGACATATATCAGACTTTGTACCACAATAACTCAAAACAGTACTTGAATCGTGTGCAACACAAATAATATGTGTCCATATTTGAGAGCTGCTAGGAGAGTTAGGATGGAAAGAAGTTGAAAAGCAAAAAAGCACACAAACGAAAGCCAATTTTCGCTCATTTGCTTTTAAGTTTAAAGGAATGAAAAGGACATAGAGAAATAAGCATTAATATTGCCGTAAATCTGTATCCATCTGTCTTTGATTCTGTAATGCATGCTGAATAAATTGTTTTAAAATTAAATGACGTCTTCCTTCAAGTAGCTCAAGATAGCCAAGTCTATCACTGTATAATTAGTCAGAGAATTGAACTCTAACTATGAAACAGAATTCAGAAAAAAATGGGCACTCTCAGTGGAGACAAGTAGTGTAATAATGGGAGATGAGACACAAAGAGAAGACTCAAAAACTTCAATTTGCCATCCATTCAAAATTGCTACATACTTACAAAGAGACATACCATCTCCATGCATATAAACACATACAGCAAACATGACCAGATGAATATAAACATACAGCATTATCTTCATGCATATATTCGTACAGGACTATCATCCCATAAAGTTAAGAGGTACACTTAATCAGAACAAGGATGCCATTGGTATGGCACCCACAATGAATACTTAAAAAAAAAAAAAAAGAAAATATTTCCGCCCTCCTCTGAGTGTCCTCAGCTCCTCATCTTAGTGCCACGAGAATTCTCTTGTTCTTTTCCAGCTCTCACAAGTGGCATTTAAATGTATTGGGAGGAAAATAATGACTTTTAGAAACAATGGGAAACTATCCATTTTAATGATGGTGTTGTGAGGAGAGATTGAGGAAAACCAATATGATTGAGAAAGTAAAGGTTGATGTCACCCTTTGGGTCAGATATATATTCATGTGCCAGAGGAAAGCTATCAGAAATGGAATATGGATTTTTAAAGCTTAACTGCAATGTCATTAATGAAACCAGACCCAGAGGAGTCATATCAGAATACTTCGTTAAAAAAAAAAAAATCCAAACCTACATAGAATGAGAAAATCTAGTTTTCATCATGATATCATTACCTGTTTATAGCACTATAAATTCATAGTATTTATATGTTCCAAAGTAGAATTAAAAAGATTTAAATGATATCTTTTAAAAATATGGCCATGTTTTATTTTCTTACGGTTGATTCCAGACCTACAGAAGAGAAATGGGGCATGCCAGAGCCATTGAGTCTAAAGAGCTATATATTTGAAGAACTTGTCATGATAAACAAAAATCAAAGCTTTTAAAGTTATAACTCCCCAGAGTATGAGCAAACTAAGGACACCAATACCATTACCACTGTCAAAATCTGTCCATGGCATGAAACTTTTCAATCTGCTTTGGTTTCGCAGTGTAAGGTCATTGCAACTCCCTCGGGTATCTTTCTTTCAGCAGGGCATTGGCTCCTCATGAGTAATTTACTTGATTGGCATTTATATATGCTGATGCTTAAAATCATCCATGTGACCAGCAGCCCCAGAATATTAACAGAGAGATTCTAACACATTGTCCCACAAACTGTATCCATTCCTTTACGTGTTTTCTCCTGCTGGTTGAATGGGTCTAATCTAAACAAACTGAGGTCTCCTTTTTCTCATCCATGTGTTTGTCTCATGCCATTAAAGGTATATGACTATTAAGGGTGAAGGATGATTTTAGACTAGTTTATTATTCTCAGTCGGAAATCATTTATTGTCTTTCAAAAGTATTTCCAGGGGCACCTGGGTGGCTCAGCCGTTAAGCATCTGCCTTCGGCTCAGGTCATGATCCTAGGGTCCTGGGATCGAGCCCCTGCTCAGGATCCCTGCTCAGCGGGAAGCCTGCTTCTCCCTCTCCTACTCCCCCTGCTTGTGTTCCTGCTCTCGCTGTCTCTCTCTCTTTCAAAATAAATAAATAAAATCTTAAAAAAAAAAGTATTTCCACATAAAACATAAGGATTGAGAGCCAACAATTCAATCTTATGAACCTCAAGATATTTAGACAGTATTACTTATCCGTTAAAAGATTTCTGAGATTTCATTCAAATTAACTTTGCAGTCATTTTTTTACTTTTTAAAATTGATATGTGCAAAGTAAAGATCTGGTAATAAATCAGCTAAAAGAGAAAGAAGCTGTCAATGCACGCCGTTCAATAACAAGGTTGGAGGAGAGAGAGAACAGGACAGGATGTTTTGACAACGGTACATACAGAGGGGAAAGAGAGAAAATACTGCTTTTCAACTGTGAATATGGTAATTTATTATCCAGCTACCTCCATGATGAAAATGACTAGTTTTCTACGATAAAACCTGTTAAGATAATGAAAATATGCCTATGATTATACATATTTGTGTTAAGAATATTTCATCATTTTAATCAGAAAATGGTGCATGGGTGTAATTTTCTTGAAAATCGGGTTTTTTTTAAAGGTAGCATCACTTTTTTTTCCTCCATATATATTAATCAAAGCCATACTAGCTCCTTACACATACCATCCCTTCTCTATTTTCTCCCTCAAATTCACCACTGTTCCAAAATCTACTCTGCAAAACCTGTGGACCCTCTAGAGCATTTGTATGTTCAAAAGCTTAGAGAAACCAATGCCAGCCATAGAACTGTGAACAAATTTTTAAATAATGAAGTTTTATTTTATATGTAAACTTTGAAATACTGCAAGGAAAGCAATTATGAAGAGTCACAACATTTCGAAACTGAGGGGACATCATTATAAATCTTGCCTTTGTTATTTTTATGAAGTGATAGTACATTGGATTAAAAAAAAAACAATCATCAGGGCTAGTTTGTGAATAGGTAGTGAATTGAGCAGTTAAGTGTATCAGAATATATGTTTGTGATAGTGTCTGTACGTATACTTTTATTTTAACATGCATTATGAACATGCAACCCCAAAAAGTATACCCTGTAATCATGATATTAAAATTGGGTTTACAAGGGCTGGTACTAGAAAATAATGGAAAACAAGCTGCTGGCGTAGCACAGCAGACAACAGATTTAGAAATACTCTCATTGAAGCTCCATTATCACTGTATTTTTAAGGAACGCATTCATTCAGCTTCTTATTTGCTCCTGTGGGAAATTTAATCTCCCATTATGTGAATGGAAGGTCTTCATGAATGTATACTTCAATAAAAGGCAGCTCTGTTATACCAACCTTAGAACGGCTTGCTGTAGACCAACTGAAAACACACGTGCATCACTTAAAATGACATCGTGATAAATGTTCAGTAAATATTATTTATTCTGTTATATCCAAAAATAATGAGGGGAGGATGCATGGAAGAAATAGATAAAGTCGTTTTTCTTTCCAAATGGTGCCCATGAGCAATACTATACCAGAATACTTTCACAAGGTACGATGGGCTGCTTCCAGGAACTACAGCTTAAGCCACGGTTATTGGTGTTCAAGTTTAATGCTACTAAATAGACTTTCCTAGGTGAATGTAGGTGCCTAAATAATGTGGTCTTTTTTTGTTTTGTTTTTAAAGGAAATTCATCCCAAATTGCAAAGAGGAAAACTATGAAACGGACATACAAGAATCCATTGTAAAGTTGTAGTCTCCCTCTATTTTATAGATCAGGCTTAAAATATTAATTTAAACACAATATAGTAAGTTGTCATAATGTATTTTATTTACATCTAGACATTAGTTTTCATGATTACAGAATAAACATTAGTATATTTAAATCTCATTATAATATTTATCCTGGAGAGAAACCATTGGAATAGAGCAGGTTTCAGACTCTGTGCCATGTATTTATTTGGTTTGTTGTCCAAAGAGATTCACATTTAATTGTAGGTGAGATTCAAATAGGTATACTAAAGACTTAATTGTAATTAATGCCACTGAATTTGTTTTTGATTCAAAAATATTTCAGCAATGTTTCCTTGGTTTTTATATATTTTTAAACTAAGTTATTGCACAAACTAGGAAATACATTCTATTTATTATCATATAATAATATAAACATTTATTTGACATTTAGACCTTATATATTTTAAAGGTTAGAATAAAATACAGGGGATTTTTTTTTTTCAGGTGTACATATGGTAACCTAAATATCTTTCCCTCTTGTATATTTCTTGGCAAATTATCTGTATATCCATTTTAAGATTGTATTTCACCAATGACCTTGGTGGGACAATTCAATTTTATTTGGTGAATGTCAGGTCAAATGCATCAAATATGACTCAGTGTATGTTACTTTCATTTCTTGGTGTATGTATCGGTCTGAGGATCTGTGAGAAAATATTATCATTATATGACATTCTTGAACTCTAGGAACACCCACAGAATTACTCTTCTCAGTTGAGACATAACGAGCTCCTCTTTATGACCAGGTTCAATCTTCCTTCCTCATGGAACAGGTAAAAGGAAAGAGAGAAGTTGCTCAAGATGCACATTATGCAGACTCCTGTGACCCAGGTGAACCAGACCTTACAAACTGCCTGTCAGGGAGATGTAAATTTCTCAGACGCAACTAGATCACTTGACTCAAAGGAAGTTACTGATTTTCCTGCAATGTTTCCCATCCAGAAATGAAAGACAATTTTGTGAGGAAGATACATTCTAATCTGTCTTTTGTTAAACTGCCTTTTTCTCCTATTAATACTAGAGTTCATATAGCATAGAGACATATTAAAAACATGTTTTCTTTTCACCATTTAAAAAAAGAAACAAAAAAGGGGAGAGAGAGGCATTCAGTAAGGACATAATAGAGAAAATTCCAACAACATGGCATCCCCATCTATATTTTAATCGATACACATTATCACAAGCTACATTATACATATGTAAAAAAACGCTTCCCTTCCTAGTGAAAAATGACACAGCAATTAAAATGTCAAAAAGGTTAAGAAGACAGTGCGAGATTAAGTTCAGTTATAATTTTACTTTAAAACATCTCAATTCTCCAGTGCTTATTGGAGTGTTTGTTTTTAACGATTTTAAATTTTGAAACACTCGCAAAACTCATCAGGTACTTAGTATCTTATGTAAAAATTACATATATTTTGATCACCTTTATTCTTCAGCCAAATTATATGATGCATGTGGTCTTTTAGAATTTTTCTCCTCACGATTCAAAGACAGAAAATACTCCATTATTTATTTTTCTTCCTTAAACATAGGTGATGTGACCCCATAAGAGAAAGTACTCAAAGAGGGACCCCCTAACATTTATTATTTTTTCCAGTTGAATAAGACTTCATAGGCAAATACCGTTCAATGATAAAAATCGCATTCACTAAATTGTATTTGACAAGTCTCTGTCAATTCTCTCTGCCATATTTTTTTTTCCCCATTAAGGTACAATTTAAATTTATCTTCCTTTTATGAGTTGAACCAGTTAAGCTCAGATTGTTTGCTGGCTATCTCTGAGTAAGCTCAGGTGATGTTATGACAAAGAGGGAGCACGCTTGTCTACTGAATACGGTTGGAAACGAGCTTCTGATGAGGCATATAAGGTAAAGAGCATGCTCGTGCACAATTCTGAGGCCATGCCACATAATCTCCACTTTCATCATTCTTAGTGAATGCATAAGTGAAACCGGGAATTGAATATTTAATGCTATCTTTTTTCCCTTTTTTGTCAGTAAGAAAAGATGCAAACCTGCACAGCTCCACCTCAGGGAACCCCAGGGGGTACATTTGTGCAGGGACTAAACCATCCACATCAAGCACCGAGGAAGCAGAGTAATGAGGCCTTGACAAGCTACTGGCTGACATATAGGTTTTATTAGATTAAAAGCTCTGAAATGCCCATAAGGCAGAATGAGTCGTTGCATATTATGCAATTCTAGAAGGCAGAAAAATGTTCTAGTCCGTAAAACAAGGGCATGCAGCTCATGTCTGTAAATCTTTTTTTAACCAGTATTGCCTTTGTTTCCTCCTATTGTAGGGGAATATATTTCCTTAAACACATTAATAATGCTTATGTAATATTTCTTATTTGATATCAACGTCTTTCCTTCTATAAAACTTTCAACTTTATTTTGAGAGATTTTTGAGTGCTTTAAAACCTGCTGTCTTCAGTGATCTGCTTCCAGACCTCAAACCTCAAAATACATCATTCCAAGAAAATCATTGTTTCTCTAAAATATAAAGGGTTCTTAATTGTTAATGCTATGATTGTATGGTAAAAGATCTTTATATCTGCTTAAAACTGAATTTCTGACTATGCATGTTTCCTAATATTTTGGATCAAGGTACAATTTTTATTTTTTACTTGAGAATTAAGAATTTTCATCTCTCCAATTACATAGTGGCCTTCTTTATGTTTATAGTAATTGGTAATCTGACTTAGCGCCCAAGATTTTCCTCCAGCTGTGGTCCACTTTGTGCATATTCCTGGGGACTGTGACGATGATAGATTTTACTCTCATAATTTGCCCACAGCATATAGCATAATTGACCTTACCATAGGACATGATTTAATCACACAAGCCCTTTAAAAGCAGAGTTTTCTCTGGTTGGGAGCAAAAAGGGAATCAGAGAGATTTGATGTGTAGTAAGGATTCAATGAAAGGTTCTTTATTGTTTGAGATGGGAAACACATGGCAGAACCTGAAACCAGCCTCTAGAGGATGCCAGTCTAGTCAACAGCAAGACAACGAGGATCTCAGTCCTACACAACCACAGGAAAATGAGTTCTACCAACAGTCTGAGGGGATATAGAGAAGCAGGTCTTTCCTAGTCCAGCCTCCAAGTGATGGCATAGTTGCCCAACACTTTGATTTCAGTCTTATGAGACCGTGAGGGGAAGACCTAGCTAAATGCACCAGACTCCTAACAGAAAGGGCTTGATTGTATATTTGTGTCCTTTCTTAAGGGGCTAAATTCATGGCAATGTTTTACATAACAATAGACAAATAATACAATGTTACATAGATTGAGGGAGTTCAGTGAGGGGCTCTATTTCTTGAGTTTTCCAAGCCATTTCTTAAATGAATAGTATCAGTTAATGTATACAGAACATTTACTGTGTGTCGCACACTATGGCCCTATCTATAATGGATATTCTAATGTGGTCTTTACAGCTACAGTGTGAGAGCGCTCTACTGTAACTCCCACTTTACGGATGAAGAAACTGAGTCTTGGAGGGTTTGACTTTCTGAAGGTGAAAATGGATACTAAGTGTCAAGTCCAGAATGTAAAACTAAGCACTTTGATGGGAGATTCCACATGCTTACCTCTCCCTCAGGACTTCATAGAACCTTAGAGCCCAGGGAACCAGTTACAGATTCTAATAGGATAACAAGCAGTGAAAGCGGTGACTGGAATGAGAACATCACCTCTTGTTAAAGATGCAGAATTTTACCTTCTAAATCAGCATCTGCATTTTGTCAAGAACAGGAGGTGATTCATCTGCACATTATATTTAAAGGTGAATATGAATTTCTTCTTTGAGATTATGGCCTTAGACAAGATACTTCATCCTGACACCCATTTTGTTTCACATTTCTATAAAACAGAGATAGACTAACAAGTATTTTCTTTAGGAATTGAATAATGCCCAAATGTCCAGCACATTATCTGCCACATAATAGGTAATTAACAAATATTAGATGTTTTAATTTTTTCATTGAGGGAGATAAACAAAGGAGGGTAAGTCCTGGAAACTTCTTAGTGCTTCTTTCTCTCTGGAGCCCAGCATGTAGGCACCGTTCCTCCTACCATAGGGATCAAGTTCCCTGGGTGAAGGGTCAGGCAAGATAGAAACTCCAGAATGTGATAGGAAAGGCTTGCCATACCATTAGCCTATGAATTAGTGTTCTTATGCAATAACAACATGGAGTTAACTGTGTGCTTGCTTCTCTCTCTGAGGATAGAACCTTACAGCTGAAATTAAAATGGAATATTGTGCTATTTTCCCAAAAATGCAAGAGCAATCTCTTTGCACTTTATTAAAACCTTTTTGTTCATAGCTATGTGTTTTCAAAAGTTGAGACCATCAGATCAGTGCTGTATGAATTGGAAACATGTTATAAGTCTTTTTATGTGGTTAAAGAGTATATAACAAAATCCTAGTAATTAAATATATTGAGTTAAACTCTTTTCTGTTGCACTCTTTAAAAGCTATTTTCCCTTTATTTTTTTAAACTAAATCATAGTCTCTCTGCATATTTAATCTTCACTCTTGGAATGGCTTCTGAGGGGGAAATTACTTTTAAAATAATTTTCTCTACAATTAGGAAAACTACAATCTTCTAATGTTACGTATTTTAGCTAAGGTCTAACAAGCTTTTGATTTGGGAATTAGTTGTTTCACTACTTGGAAACCAAAATTATTAGCAGTGGAACAAAGCAAAACAAAACAAAGGGCCAACCCCTTCTCTGATTTAACCTTTGGAGAAATGATTTTAGCCTAATTCAAAAATTGCTTAGAAGATTAAAACTCATGGAATGGTTTCTGAACCTCGTATTTATTTAAAAAAATAAATCCTATCACATGCCTATGATGCTCTAAGCCATTGTTTCCCAAAGTGAGTTCCTTGACTTAATAATGTCTCCTACTTATTGCTTATTATCCCTTTTTCAATAGTGCTAAGGTTCTTACATTTATTTTTATTCCCTTCATCAGAGTTCCTTTCATCAGTTTAGAGACAGTATAGTGTTCATGAATAGGGTTTTGGTATCTGATTGCATATATTTGAAACCAAAACTACCATTTAAAGGCTGTGTGTGACTGCTGGCAAGTTATTTAAGTTGTCTGTGCCTTGCTTTCCACATGAGTAAAATGGGTGTGTGCATGTAGAAATTCATACAGAAATAAATACTAAGTGGATTAGTTCACATAAGTCACTAAAATACAGTAAGTGCTTAACACACTATAAGTATGCAAAGTATTAAAACCACAGTTCCTTACTAAAGAAGTCCTTTCATTCTTTGAGCAAAAGCCAGGACCACCCTGTGTGGTTGTTCAGTGTGTGCATTGCACAATGGCATCCTGTGGAAAGAGCCTCTAGGGTTGAACTGACATCTCTTCTCCCATCACCAAGCCACATGCTTGAGACTACTACAGCCAGTCTGTGCTTCTGATTTGTCTATGTAGGGGGTACAACTTTTTTGCATACTAAGGAACTAGCCATGGTACAACTCTATTAGAAGATCTAACTAACCACAGCTCTGTCTGCCTTAACACTTAGGCCTGAAAAGGTTTTTATCTATAATTTAGCAACAAAAAAACCCTGAGTTTTTCTTGGCCACTTCATATCTAGAAGAGATTTTAGTTTCTTAATTTCTTAAAAATCTAGTTGTCTCTGATAACTAATGGCAAGCATAGCTATACATAAATTATATGTATATTTAAGTTATGTTTGTTATGCATATTAACAGTTATTGAGTACTGAATACATAGTATGGTGGGATGTAAAACCATAAGGATATGATATTAGGTACTTGACTGTGAGGGGCTTACTTTCTTTTCAGAAGGCAAGACTGCTACATGTAAAATAGTAAAACAAATGAGTTTTAAATATGTAGTAAATATTAACTAACTTTGTGAATAATTAATGATATTTGTCAGGTTAGAAAGCCAGAGTAGACAGGGAGGCCAAGACTATCAAGAAAGAATGGAGAGGGCAGATATTACAAAAAAATTTTACAAACAGAAAATATTCATAACTGAGTTGATATAGATATAAATATGAAGAGATAGGGGTATCTCTAAGATTTTAAAGTCAAGGGTCATTGGTGTGTGTGTGTGTTTGTGTTTGTGTGTATGTTGTATGTATTTGAATGAAAAATTTATTGAATAAATTAATTTATAAATGAATTATTTAAAATTAATCAACGTGGTTTTGTTCACTTACTGACTTGCAGCCTATTGAGTTTGGAGATCATCAGATCAGATGTGTGGTAGGTATAGACACTCTACTGAAACTCAAGTCAGAGAGTTTCCTAGAAGTCACAAGGCAGAAGAAACAATAGAACTAGACAGTCATGGAAAACATTGCTTATTATGGGATTATTTTTGCAAATTCTTGTTAAGGATGGCTTGGAATTGGGTCTAGAAAACATACAGGACAAGGCACATGAAATAAATACAGGAAGCATTATGGTGGAGATCATGGCAGGACTTTAAAAGGGAGATATCCAGTAAAGCTGTACAGCATAGTCTGGAGGAGCAAACTATATAATGGAGCATGCAATTTGAAATCAGACATTGTATTGGGTTGAATTTTGTCACCCCAAAAGATACGTTCATGTCCTAATCCCTGGTGCCTGCGAAGGTGACCTTATTTGGAAATAAGTTTATTTGCTGATGTAATCAAGTTAATATAAGGTCATACTGGATTAGGGTGGGCCCTCAATCTGATAATTAGTGTCTTTAAAAAAAAGAGAGAGAGGGATATTTGGATACAGAGACATGGTAGAGCCACAGTGGGAGGAAGGCCGCGTGACAATAGGTTAGATATTGGAGTAATGATGCTATAAACCAAGGAACACCAATAATTGCTGGCAAACACCAGAAGTTAGAAGAGAAATATGAAACAGACTTTCCTTTGGATGCCTGGGTGGCTCAGTTGGTTAAGTGTCTGCCCATGGCTCAGGTCATGATCCCAGGGTCCTGGGATCGAGCCCAGCGCCCTGCTCCCTACTCAGCAGGGAGTCTGCTTCTCCCTCCCTCTCGCTTCCTGAACTGTGGGAAAATACATTTCTGTTATTTAAAGCCACCAAATTTGTGGTAATTTGTTACGGCCATTCTAGGAAACTAATACAGACATCCTCAAATGTATTTCTATCTCTGCTGTGTGATAATAGTTATTTCTCAAAATCTTAGTACTATGGTGGTAATTTGCAATTTTTAATTGTATCAAATCAACACATTGTACACCTGAAACTTACACAATGTGATGTGTCAGTTATATCTCAAATAAAGCTGGAAAAAAATAAATGAAAGTGAATAAAACTGAACCAAAATCCATGATAATTTCAGTGAAAAAATATAGAAAGGGACTATACATAATGCACAACTCAGAAAGCTGTGAGCATAAGTGAGACAATGTAAGTGAAGAGCTTTAAGTGATGTCTGAAATACAGCAAATGCTTAATAAATGGTGGTTTTTAATTATAGAAGTAGCAGTAGTAACAGATGGATGAGGCTCAAAGGTGTAGGCAGTTGACATAAGGAAATCCAAGCAAGCATCATACTTCCAGTCACAAGACAAATTAAGTACTTGCGCTGCTAGATTTGTAGGTGGTAGTGATGAAAAGAGAGCTGTAGAGGAACAAAATCCCAAAGGAGCTGACGTGCCAGTTAGGAAGTCAAAGAGCAGGGAAAAAGAGCACAATTTGGGTATGTGAGGGTAGAAATCAGGAGTATGAGACAGCCAGGATGGAAAACCAGAAATCATATGCCTTTAAGATAGTACCGTGGATATCTTTATTACTGCTTGATAAGTGCTATTCATAATAATCTCTAGGGGCGCCTGGGTGGTGCAGTGGGTTAAGCATCTGACTCAGTTGTGAGATCAGCCCTGGGCTTCCAAATCAGCGCAGTCTGCTTAAGACTCTGCCCCTTCCCACTGCCCTCACTTGCACACATGCGCGCTCTGTCTCTCAAATAAAATAAGTACATCTTGGGCGCCTGGGTGGCTCAGATGGTTAAGCGTCTGCCTTCGGCTCAGGTCATGATCTCAGGGTCCTGGGATCGAGTCCCGCATCGGGTTCCCTGCTCAGTGCAGAGTCTGCTTCTCCCTCTCCCTCTGCCACTCCCTCTGCTTGTGCTCTTCTATCTCTCTGTCAAATAAATAAATAAAATCTTTAAAAAAATAATAAAATAAAATAAGTACATCTTTAAAAAAATAATAATCTCTAAAAAAGATCAGGTACTTGTCATGAATAATCAATGCCTGTTTCTAGTGATTATTTTTTTTCTTCCTTGATAGAGCAAATCCTGGTGACCACAGTTCCCTCTGTGCTTGGTAGGTTAGATGGGACTTCTTCCCACTCAACTCCATTAATAGTTTGCCTTAGATTTTAATGTTGAGTGGAGGGCAGAGAAAGAGAAAACAAACATCATCAAAAGAGAATCAGAAAGTATTATCGTGGGGGTATAGCTCAGGGGTAGAGCATTTGACTGCAGAAAGTATTATCGACTGGGTGAAAAGTTGGGGACATATGCCTAACCTGTTACTTGAGATAAAAAGAAACTGGCAATTGCCCTTGAAATGGAAATGGTTCACTAAGAAAATGGCCCTGGAATTAAATTAGATTGAAAGGTCTTTTATGGAATAAAAATAGAATCACAAATAATAACGAATATGGGCATAAAACATTACCTAATTTTTACAATAGATGAATTTCTGGGAAGCCAACACTGGATGCACTAAGTTAAGTTTCGATAAGAACACATCTGGAGAAATAATATTGTAAAAATGTACCTATAGATACATTTATTATACATACCCATTTGCAGGAAACAATTTCTGGACCTCCCTGAGGTATGGCTAAGCTAGCCCTATTTCTTATGGTCTTGGCTTGTTTATGTGGGTGTGTAAATAGAAAATTCACAGCCTCCCAGGACATTGTTGTTTTCAAGTGATACAAAGTAAAGATGATGTAACTGTTCAAGGAAGGACCCGTTTCAGCACTGCTTTATTATAAGAGCAAAACTACCTATCTTCCCACTGTGAATACATAATTAGTTTTTATCTATATTAAGAAATATTAAAAGTAAACATTAATTTAGGGGCATTTTCAGTGTTTTAAAATGTAGTTGAATAAAAACATGTATCTCGGGCGCCTGGGTGGCTCAGTTGGTTAAGCGACTGTCTTCGGCTCAGGTCATGATCCTGGAGTCCCGGGATCAAGTCCCGCATCAGGCTCCCTGCTCAGCAGGGCATCTGCTTCTCCCTCTGACCCTCCCCCTTCTCATGTGCTCTCTCTCTCCTCTCATCCTCTCTCTCAAATAAATAAATAAAATCTTTAAAAAAAAAAATGTATCTCCCTCTCACACATGATTGACTTTCTAGTTACTAGTTTGCCATGCCCCCTTCCTTCAACTGGGGGTAGATAAAGGCCTATAATAATGGGAAAATGAGGTAAACATAATTGAATGAGGGCCATAAGGTGAAAAGTTACAACTAACTTTTTGTTATCCAGTTATTGTGTCTATGGCTTCTTTTTAAAAAAAAATACACAAAATATATATTCATTTTGTGCTAAACTCTTTAAGTCCTTTATTCAATCTGTTGTTAAATTATATGGAAAGTTGAAAATATAATACTAATTGATACAAGGGAAAACATGAAAATACCTAACACAAGAATGCTTTTCTGGCTCTCTCAATAGCATATTAACATTTTTAAGGTAATGTTATAGGGACTTTCAGTTGAATACTTAATATAAGGTACATCATATGTTTTTCATTTACATTGCTGCAAGATTAAACACTTAAATATACTGTAAACAGACTATGCATTATAATGGCCACTAAGAGTATTTCAGAGGTGTTTTCGGGTTGCTGCTTACTTCATTAACAAATATTGATTGGAATTCTAGTGTTAGAATTATATTGAATGTTTGCATGTCATTAAAATTGTCTGCAGCCACTAGAATCATATTTGGGTGAAGTGTGCACTGTGTAATTCAGGCACATTTCCATGCTTGAAAAATATATAAATGGTAAGAGGGGCTTTAATTTTGTTTGTTTGTTTTATTTTGTTTTGTTAGTATGAAAAGAGGTTGGCAATCACTGTGTGTCTATTGAAAGGCACTGAATTGGAATATATTCAGATTGAATTTCTGATCTATGGTGTGCATCAGAAATTTCTATAATTTTAGTCTCAACTCTTAGATCTTCTCTTTCCCTGCTCATCTGTGAGCTAGGTAATTAATTCCTCCATCAATACATTATTTCATTTTGTCAAAAAAATGTTTATTTCATACTTATCGCAACCCTACTATGCGACTGCTTTGAAACTGAGTTGGTTCAACAAAGTACTTTCTGCTATCGTTTATACTGCGTTAGAAATGAAATACTTGACTGAATATTTTCAAGTGTATTTAGTCACCATTCCCATCCCCTTCTTCCTTTGTCTCTATGCCAATACATATCTAAGTGGTCTAAGAAAGGGAGAGATAAGTGTATTTATTTTTAGGAAGAATTAGAGAACAGCTATCTATTACACATTGTGGGTAAAAGCATCACAATGGGAATAACTAATTTAGTTTTATTTATTTGGAGTCAATGTGAATTTCTTCAGTGCCCGTTGGAATCAAGGTGACAGCCTGAGTCACCACTATTTTTAGTATTTTAGTAAATAACCAGACACCTCCCTTATGAATAAGCTGAAAAATCTAACAGAAAGAACAGAGACTAATGAAAAGGCAATGTGATACCATTGTCAATTCTCTAATAATTAGTTTATGACCTTGGACAAATTTTGATAGTTTTATATACTGTATGTGTATACTTATACACATGCATACATAAGTATTTTTACATAATTGTGTATATATGATTTTAATATATGATTTTATCACAAATGGTAATAACCATTTTCTAACAAAAGATGACTCCCTTGACATGGGGTGGAAGAAAATTGAATTTATTTTTTTTTAAGATATTATTTATTTTGTTTGACACAGAAAGAGAGAGCACAAGCAGGGGGAGTGGCATGCAGAGGCAGAGGGAGAAGCAGATTCCCCACTGAGCAGGAAGTCTGATGTGGGGCTCAATCCCAGGATCCTGGGATCATGACCTAAGCTGAAGGTAGATGTTTAACTATGAGCCACCAAGGCGCTACAAAAAAAATTGAATTTAAATCACCATGTTCCCGGGGCGCCTGAGTGGCTCAGTCGGTTGGGCGTCTGCCTTCGGCTCAGGTCATGATCCCGGGGTCCTGGGATCGAGTCCCTCATCGGGCTCCTTGCTCCACGGGAGGCCTGCTTCTCCTTCTCCCACTCCCCCTGCTTGTGTTCCCTCTCTGACTGTGTCTCTCTCTGTCAAAAAAATAAATAAAATCTTTAAAAAAAAATAAAAAAAAATTACCATGTTCCCAGGGCACCTGACTGGCTCAGCCAGCAGGGCGTGCAACTCTTGATCTCAGGGTAGTGCATTTGAACCCCATGTTGCAGGACGAGGATACTTAAAAAATAAATAATAAATAAATAAATCACCATATTCCCAGAGCCCCTCAACTCTTTAGATAAAGAATTTGAACTGCTTACAATTTTAGCATCTTCTTCTGTGCTTCACTAGGATTCTACTCCTCTTTATATAAACATAGACTTCCTGCCTGGAAATTCAGTTAAATTTTACAAGGTTGCCATAATCTAGTTTGATTAAATATATATATATATATATATATATATATATATATATATATATATATATATATAGTATATGTGACCGGATAGTCCTGAAAAATTACATAAGCTGTAAATTTCATGAAACTTGAATAACACAATAATTTCAATTGACATTCCAATGCATACATAATAAGAAAAGTAAAAAATGATTGCCATCTAAATCAAGGTAATTTGAATGTAAATGATTAGCTTTTGAATAAAGTAGTATCTGTTTCTAATTTTATATTTTACTTTGTAAAAAAGTCCAAAATTATTAGCTTAAAATATGAAAAGGTTGCCATTTTTTTTTCAGTTGGAGAATAGCAGTAAAGAGAGTCACAAGAGAAGACCATCAGAAGTCTTTAGTGATCATCACATTGGGATGCATAAAACAATAACAAAAACAAGAAAGGAAGGAAGGAAGGAAGCAAGGAAGCAAGGAAGGAAAGAAAAAGAAAAGAGCCTGATTTCAAAAAGCTTGAATTCTAGCAAGAGAGAATTCTTAGGAAGGAAAATAGATACATATGATAGTAAGTACTGATAACAAAATGAAGCTAGAACAAGATGAATAAGTGACAGGCTATTTGAAAGAGGGTATTTGGACCAGGCGTTAATAAACTGATTTGAGAAAGGGTTTTCCTGGCAGAGGGCAGAGAAAAGTCACTGTCATAAACCTTACCTGTTAAAGAAAGATGGAGAAGGTCAGCAGAACTAGAGCACGGGTGGCAAAGGGGAAAGAAAGCAATCATATCTAGAAACATGGGCACAACCTATGTGAATCTTATATCCCTCTAGCTACCATGAAAAATTGCTGAATCTCTTATTCTGAGTGTGATGGGATGCCAATGGAGGGTGGCAAGCGGGGGAAAACATATTCTGATTTACATTTTTAAATAATTACTGGCTTTAGTAGGAAGAAATTATTTTAAGGTGAAGAGCAGGAGACAATTTAGGAAGCTACTGTAGTAATTCAAGTGAGAGAGGTTGGTAACCTGACTTAATGTGGTCCCTAATGGGAAATGTGGAATGGGATGAGAGGTGGCCCCATATGTTTATAAGGGAAGGTCAACAGTTTGCCAATTAATTCTTAGATTAGAAATAATGAACAAGTTCTATAAATTTTAAAGAAATATAGATGAAACCTCAAGATTGTTCAAAAGCTTCTAGGGATGACTTGGAAGAACGAAATAAAATGGTGGCACAGGAGAGAGTGGATAATTGAAGGAGGAAAAAAAATATATATATGTCTCTATATTTATAAAACATTGGATACTATATGATAAAATACACTATGTAAGTTATCAGGATTTTTCTTTTTCTTAGCTGTGTTTGTAATTAATTTTTTCTAGGAATCTAGATAAAACATTAAATTGTATGTTTAAAAATTTTACTTAAACTAATTTTACAAATATTTCATAATCAGATTAAATATTTAAATAAAATTTCCCTGAAACTTTCTAGAAAAGACAATTTAGATATTTATTCAGATATTCATTTATGTCTTCAAATGGAGAGAATAGTAGCTTAGAAATAACTCTGTGTCCGTCTATACACATTCCAAGATGCTGTTTGGGAGGTCAAAATAGTAAGATGAAAAACATTTTCAGGGAGGAATTTACAATCCTGTGAAATGGTTATATGAGAATCTCATGTTTTTGATGTCAGGTAATTTTAACTCAATTTAAATAGAATTGCAATGCATTTATCTACATTTTCCATAAAATCTGACACTTTCTTCTGAATCTATATATTTAATTACATAAATTTAATTTTGACTGGGTTTTGAACTTTCTGGCACATACATACATAACTGATATCAGACTATTAGTACTGCAATGCAGGAGACAGATTACTACTTTTACCTTATGAAAATGTGAGTTGAAGAAATATTTATATAATTAGGAATTAATCTAAATAAGTAGAGCATTATAAATGGTTAAAACTGAATATACGGCAGGTGCCTCTTTGTAACAAATAAAATACACTGCACACTTCAATCCCAATTTTCCATTTTACCATTAATGCAAAAAATTTAATTAAATTTTGGACCATCGGGCATTGACCATGAGGACAAAAATAATTGAAAGAGTTTATATCTGTGTCTCCATTACACTTGCATATAAAATTGTAAATATTGCCATTACCATTAGTTGTACATTAATTAAAATGGTATAACCTGCCAGTAAGATAAATCAAGAATCCTTTTCAACTATTAGTTGGATAAGATTAATATTAAATCTGCTTATTTTGGGGAAACGTATTGGACTTTAGCCAATAGATGTGACTTTCAAGATTTACTGCGATTTAGATCTTAGAAATCAAATATATTTTTGAACCAGTAAGTGGATGCGGAAGGAACATATTATGTTTTCTAGAGAAATAGTTCATTATTTCCTAAAATTTTGCTGTTACTAGGGTAGAGGCACAATCTTATAGATCACAATCATGGATTTATGCATGAACAGAAGTGATCTGAGAACACCCTAGTAAAAATATATAGATGCTCAAGTGTAGCCTAATGAACAATCAATAAGTCAAGAAATATTTTTAGAGCCTACAATGTACCAGTTATGGTCCTTTCCTTGACAAACGTCTTCCTTTGGCTCTGTGACAACCTTTTCCCATTGTTGTTGTGTTTTTTGGTGGGTTTTTTTGTTTTTTTTTTTCCCTACTACTCAGGAGGCACTTCCTTCTCAGAGTCCTATGCCAGTCCCTCTTCCTCAACACAGCACAGACTCTACCTTCTTGTACTGCATCGTGTAATTCCAGATAATCTCATTTACCCCATGGCTTTAGTTGTTGTCTGTGCTGTGATGAGTCCCAGAATGTTATCTCCTGCTTACATTCCACTTTGAAATGTCAGACCTATCACCTCCAGTTGCACATTACAGAAGGCATCTCACGTTCAGCATACCCCAAATTCAAGTTTTATACTTTGACCCAGACGCACTCCTTCTCCAAAGTTCTCTGCTTCCGTTTAGGGCACTACCATCCATTTGGTTTCTCATTCCACAAAAGCTGGAGGCAGTGTTTAAGTGATAAATTCTAGAGCCAAACCACTAGACTTTGAATGCCAGTTCTCCTAAATGGCAAAGTGACTAATGTTACTTAGGGCAAGTTATTTAATACCTCTTCACTTCACTTCTGTTATCTATGGTATTAGAATAATAATAGTACTACTCCATATGGTTAATGTGAGAATTAAACAAACCTACATGTGAAACACTTAAAATAATGATAGGCACTAACAAGTGCTATCTAAGTGTTACGTGTTGCTTTTATTATTATTATTTTTTACTTTATTTTCCTTGACCCAGGGACTTCATATTCGATTAACCACTATTTCTCCCATTTCTAACTCTTAAATATTTTCCAATTCTATTCTCTTTGTTTTCACCATCTTGGCCAAATTCACCATTATTGATATTCTAGTTGCAGATTTATTCATATCTGTGATCTGCTTAATACTGTTTAATAGCTTTCCGATATTCTTAGGGAAAAGATGAAAATATTCAATAATATAAAAACCTTGCTGTGCTCACTTCCGCAGCACATATACCAAAATTGGAGCGATACAGAGAAGATTAACATACACGAGGATGACATAAAAACTTTGCTGACCAGCCTGGCCTAAGTCTACTGTTCTTCTTCAATATCTATCCATCACCTGTTGCTCACTAAGCTCTTTACTCCACATACCTTCCAGTTCCACTAAGGAGTTAAGCTTCTTTAAAGATTTTATTTATTTATTTATCAGAGAGAGAGAGAACAAGCAGGGGGCAGCGGCAGGCAGAGGGAGAAGCAGGCTCCCTCCTGAGCAGGGAGCCCAATGCAGGACTTGATCCCAGGACCCTGAGATCGTGACCTGAGCCGAAGGCAGAGGCTTAACCAACTGAGCCACCCAGGCATACAGGAGCTAAGCTTCTCCTGATAAAGTCCTCTATTTACTCTTCAGGTCTCAAATGCGACTTCTTCTTGGGCGAGTCCCTAAATCGCCGCCTCTCTCAGCAGATTTGCTCCCTATACTTACATGGATCTATACACTTTCTCTTCTAAGATGCTACTACCATTCTAATTAAGTAATTATTGGTGTAACATTTTGTTCACATCTGTCTCAAAGGTAAGGTCAATGAGAAAGAGAGAATCATGCCATTGGAATATATCACTTTATCCTTACCAGCCAGCACATTGCTTTACCATAGTAGATGTTCAATAAATATCAGTTAAGGAATAAATATCTGGCACTCTGCCCTGCTCCCATGGAGAGCATAGTTTATGGGAAGTGGAGATTCAGCAAAAACAAGTGTTGAGAAGTGTTAGGAAGTGGATATACAAGAGTCATGTCACCCACTAGGGGGGCAGTCCCTAACTTCATCTGGGCTGATAAAGAAGGCCTCCTGGCTCAGTCATTAAGCGTCTGCCTTCGGCTTAGGTCATGACCCCAGGGTCCTAGGATCGAGTCCGGCATCGGGCTCCCTGCTAAGCGGGAAGCCTGCTTCTCTTTCTCCCACTCCCCCTGCTTGTGTTCCCTCTCTCGCTGTGTCTCTCTTTGTCAAATAAATAAAATCTTTAAAAAAAAAAAAAGAAGAAGAAGGCCTCCATAAGAAAGCTGTTTGCTTTCAAGCTGAGAGGAAAGGTGAGTGAGAGTTGGCTGGATGAGAGTGCTGGAGCAGGGGGTGGGCAGGCTGAGGGAACAGCACCTGCAAACTCTCTGAAGCAGGAGAATGCATAATCTGTATAGGACAGGTATCCATGAATTGGCAGCCAGATCGTGGGATGATGTAATTTTGCCTGGGGAGCATGTCCTTGGTGACTTGTATGTTTCAAGTCTGGGGGGCTCTCCCCAAAACACTGTGTTCTGATCAAGACTTTGGGGACTTTTGTCAGTAAAAGAAAGACAAATACCATATGATTTCTCTCATATGCGGAATTTAAGGAACAAAACGAAGGAAAAAGAGACTAACAAAAAAACCAGATTCTTAACTATAGAGAACAAACTGGTGGTTACTAGAGGGGAGGTGAGTGGGGGGATGAGTAGAATAAGTGAGGGAGATTAATAGTGCAGTCATCGTGATGAGCACTGAGTAATGCATAGAATTGTTGAATCAGTATATCATATACCTGAAACTAGTATAACAGTGTATGTTAACTATACTGGGATTAAAATAAAAATTTAAAAAAGCCTTTTGTAGCTTTCTGACTCCTCTGAGGTGAGAGGGGCGTTCTTAGTTCACATAATAGCATATTGGGGACCCAAGATCTGATCCAATTTTAATAAAAATATTAACAGTAATAAAGAAATGTGTTGATTTTTGCTGTACGTTTGCAGAATAAAATAACCAACTTATATATGCACACACAAAAATACACATAGACAAACACACATGCACATGCAGAGAATGGCCTAAAAAATACGTACTGAAATATAAGATTGGATGTATGTGAGAATGGGACTATACCTTTTTACTTTCTACACTTCTCTCTTGTTTGAAATTATCCATCCAGTGTACCTTTTGGCATCACTTGTGTGATCAAAACTTTTAAAATATAATTAAATGTAAAATGAATATAAATTAAAATACAAATAAGTAAGCGGAAATATGTATTTAATTTAATATACATAGTGCGATAAGTATGCTAAAATATGCAAAATGTATCTTTAGCTGAGAAATCATCACATGATTTATCTTGGATAAAGGTAATGTGGGACGCGCACATGACACTAGAATCATGAGCTGATAGTTGTATGATTTTAATCACTAATAGTTAAGCCTTGATTTTCCATGCTGATATATTTGTAGGTTCCTCTGCTTCAAGCCATCTCACTTAGCCGTGCAAAGGGGTGAAAGTTCCAGGGATTTGTTTGGCAACATGTTTCTGAAAGGCCGTTTGGTTCAGCTGCCTTCCATTTGTTTCATCAAGAGACTAAGCAAAACTAAAGTAGTTCTTCGTGATGAACTGGCAGGAAAGTGCCAAGATCATTTTACTGCTCAAAACGACTTGGCAGTAGGAAATGTTAAAATATTACAATCTCTCATATCTATGAACTCAGACAGGCTTTCAGTGGATGGCTCGCAAGCTCGTACGTGATTAAGATGCAACCACATGGCCTTGGCTTATATTTCAGGCTGATGGGAGGAAGATAAAGAATCTGGATACTTTTAAATATATTAATAGTAATTTCTTAGGAAATCTTTGCCGGTTTGAGCCAAATGTTAATCTCAGAAATTAAGCTGTCTCCATTTTGATGTTGGTAAGCACTGCAATCCCCATTGATCAATGGGATTTCCTTTGCATTTGGGAAAGAGGGCTACATTTATTGAGAAATTGTGTGTTAAGTAAAATCCTGAGATAAACAACTTTATGGAAGGCAAACTGACGGTTTACCATATCTTTCCAGAATTTAAAGAGCTATTGTGGTTTGCTTTCTTTTCATGCAAATTGTGGAATGGATGAAAGTGACACAGAGTGTTGACACCAGCTAAATGGAAACACGATGTAGACAGTTACTGCAGATGCTTTATTTCAACATTCTGCAACATACGTGGTTCCTGAAGGCTTCTTGCAATTGAAGCATCCACGCTTTTCTTCACTACTGATGCTGATTTTGCCAATTTATGAGTGGCTTTCTGCTGTGAATACTACTACAAAAGAGCATATGTTAACTGGTCAATGCAGTCTTTTTGTTTTTGTTTAATCTGAAGACTGCTTTGATAACTATATGAATCAATAAATTACCAAAATAAGGATCAAATAAATAAATCACAGTGTTGTTAACCCTCCAGAATTATTATTACTGTTTTTTAATGGAGGGAAGTAATATTAGGGGACAAAACAGATGACACCAAATTTACCAAAATTTCAAAGTTTTAGAAGAAGAGTTGTAAAAGAGTATCTGGTTATCTATTTTGTCTATAGGATTTCAGTTTATGATTGATATTAAGATGAATATTCGTTAATTGACAAGATTTCCATTGATGTCTGGTCTCTCTGTGTGCATATATGCATCCTACATATTTATAAGTTAATAATTGAAAATAAAAAGGGATTTGTCATGTCAAAAATTGGAGAAGAATAAATTGACAGCTTTTGTCTGCATGGATATTAAAATTAAGATCTTTTAGAAATGGCTCAAAATCTGTTTGATCTTACTCATATTCAAACATACATTTGATGTGTTAAACTTAATTTTAAAAACGATTCCATTGAATTCAAAGACAAGTAAAGATCTTTCTGCTAAATATAAAGGAAGCACATTTATTTTCATTTTGTTTTAATTTTCCCAAGTTTAATTTATTTTAAAACATGAATATAGCCACTTTAGGGACAATTTTTTTTTTATTTTTTATTTATTTATTTTAGAGAGAGAGTGCGAGAGAGAGAGAGAGCACAAGAGTGGGGAGCGGGAGAGGGAGAAGCAGACTCCCTGCTGAGCAGGGAGCCCGATGCGGGATTCGATCCCGGGACTCCAGGATCATGACCTGAGCCGAAGGCAGTCGCTTAACCGACTGAGCCACCCAGGCGCCCCTTTAGGGACAATTTTTAAGAAGGAAAAGCAACTAATATTTTCATTAACATAAAAAACAAATGAATAATTATAAAAAAACTTTTAAATGTATCAGTTCAGAATCAGTTTGTAAGTATAATTGTTTTTAATCTCCTTATATTTTGCATTATAAAATTAAGTAAAATAAAACTTTTATACTTTTCTTTATGAAGGAACTTCCAAAACTTTCACATTGCAGATGAGTTACATAAACCATTTTGTAAATGAGCAACCTTTAGAACTCACAGTTCCTGAGCCAAACTAAAACACTAAATTATTTTGTTTAAATCGTGCATGGAAACAATAAAAGACCACAAGCACAATTTTTACTATTAGAGGACAGGGAAGGTTAAGTTGAATTTAAATAACAAATAAAAGTTACCACAAAGGGAGCGAGCTTTTAAAATGTGAAATATCTCTAGCTCTACAGTGGAAATCTCATTGCTTCCATATGAATAATTTTTCCATCAACACACATTTATTTCTGTTTTTTTAATTTAAATCTATAACTTAATAAAGTATCCCTTAAATTCTTTGGCTCTTTATTCTTTGTTTAAATAAAATTGCTGATATCTTTCAAAGTTATCATTTTATTAAATGCACAGTAGTATATAAAGAGAAATAAAAAAGGTTATTCAGAGAAATTACAGGTACATCTACATCCTAACCTTAATGCGAGTTCATTGCCCGTCTACTGGGCCCAGTTTTGTTCAAGCAATTATTAGACTGCTTTATTTATAGCACCCATGTGTCTGTTTTGGGCAATGGGTTCTCAATAAATTACCAAAATAAAATAACAGCCCAAGAACAGACCTTACTTTAAAAATAGATGTCACCAATTAGGATGGAAGGAGCATAGTTAGGTGAAGATTTAAATTGCACCAATTGCTCCTGGGAAATTGATGAGACAGACTGAGAGGAACACACATCCATGAATGTGCATGGTTATTTTCCACAATTAAAATCACAAATGTTAAGGGGAACTTATAATAAAGGAGAACAGTCATTGAATCTAATTGTCCATAATCACTGAGAAATACACAGTAGTATATTTAGTAAATGTCCTAAAGCAACACTCAGACTGCCAGAGTTGGGGGTGGGGTGGGGTTGGGGAGAGGGATTAAAGAGTGGGAGGGAGAGAGAGGAAGAGGGAGAGAGTGAAAATGTATGACTGAGTATCAGACCTAGGAGACTCAAAAAACAACATAAAGATTCAGAATTCTATCAATTTTATGATCTTGTTTAATATAATTTGCACACACAGTCATGCACACTGGACCACACAGAACTTTTAACTAAAATTTGAGTGCCAATTAATATACAAAATATGAGAACAAAGCCTAAAATTCATAGAATATGTATGGTCAAAACTTAGAAAAGTTGTAAAGCCAGTTCTGAGTTGTAAGAGGCTTTTAGAAATAGCAAGTACACTTTGCAAATTATACTGGAAGTTTGGGTTAAGGAGATTTATATGTTCATAATTAAGACTAACAAATGCTTAGATTTTAGAATGATTCATAAAATTCTCATTTTTCTCTTTAGTGATGTGAGCTCATGTCATACTATTGACCATTTCTTGTCCTCTTGCCTACAATTCCAGAATCAGTTCTTCCTGCCTGGATAAGATTTTAGGATCCAAATGATTCCACCTGCATCACAATAGCAGATTTTTCTCCAATTTTTGTTTATCTTTCCAATGTATTTTTTTTCCCTCCAACTCCATAAATACAGTACCTACCTAGGTAATGTTCGCCCCTAGGATTTAAAACTAAAAGTAATTGACTAATATGATACCACCATGGTAGAAAAATTCTTCTGTGAATGAGTAAAGAAGTCATATCATCAATGGGAATATTAGCTTTATATATTGTTATTATGTATATATAATTAGAAATAGACATAAGCATGTGCAGAAATAGATACAAGTCCTTCTTTGTATTGATACTTTGGGTGCCAAATATAGGCCTTTAAAAAGGTGTTTGGTGAATATAATTGTTGTGGAATGGTATGATTATTCTTTGATGAGCCCTGACCCATATTAGAGCTGCTTCATATGGGGACATCACAGAGCTAAACCCCTTCCTCTGCTCTCCATGTTTACAAGAGCTTCCCTTGAATCAATCTGGGAGGTATGGTTTTGGCAGCAAATACAATTTTTTAAGGTGATAACTCCATTTGGAAAGCTCTTCTGCCTCCAAGTGTCTATATTGCCAACTCCCTCATTTCCCAAATGTGATTTCCAACATCTTACCTTCTAGTTGAACTTGCATCCTTCTCCTCCTCTCCTAGCATCACACCTGCCCTCCCAGGACCTTTTACCTAACGCTTTATTTTTCCTATTTTTTTCAGCATTTACCCCTTTCAAATACACCATTTATTTAACTTACCTATGTATTATACATATTGGGTTGTTGTTTGGGGTGTTGTTGTTGTTGTTTTGTTTTGGGTTTTTTTTTTTTTGCTACCTCCCTCCTTTAGGAGAGGACTGTTTTCTGTTTAGTTCATCCGTGTATTCCAAAGTACTTAGGAGAAAAACCTGGACTATAATAGGTACTCATTAATATTGTTTGAATGAATGAATGAAAAATATCGAAATCTACGTGCATTTTAAAAACTGCTTACTAGTTGGGAAAGAAAATTACGTTATATGCTTAGATCTTTAACTTGATTTGTGTTCATCTTCAAATGTGCTTTCGTAACTATGTAGTCTGTAAGGAAAATACACTTTAAAAAAGTTGATTTAGTCATTTTTACTCTGCTGGACCATATTATTTTAAAACAAAAACAAAAAGCACTTTGGGGTGCTTTTTATTTTTTTGTCTTGGTTTGTTTTTAATTTTTCCCTTCCTGTGTGTTCAGCCCCTTTACTGTGAATAACCATTCTCAGTTAAACAATCCCACAGCATTGGCTTATGGTCACAGAGCTGCCCTGACATTCTTTGTAAAATGAAAGCTCAGTTAAAGACACAACTTTCTTTTATGGTACAATTTGTTTGCTCTTAGCCTGGACCGCTTCCTTTTCCATTTGATTTCCTCAACTGAGCAATTTATGACAGATTTTTAAGGCCTACTGTCCATTAAAAACAGCAGGTTTTAAAAACTCCATCATCAAAATAAGCTTAATGAGTAAATGGCTGAAAGCTCTTCAGCTTGGTGGGGGAGTGTGCCGGGTCTGACTCTGACAGCCAGCTTGCTGTTGCTGTAATTAATAATGAAATGTTACATCTCTTGCTTTTTATGTGGATACAGGGAGAGTGACAGGGATTATGGAGAGGAATAAATTCACATCGTAGCTTTATAAAGCATCTATAGCTTTAGAGGCTTAGTACATACAAAATCACTGTAAGATGACAGTTTCCAAAGAAAGTATTTACAAAAATATTTAAAGCTCTAGGTTGAAGAATCAGAACATTATAAGAATTAAAAAAGAGAGAGAGAGAAAAGACACTTTCTTTCATCTTGTCCCTCCTTTCCTGCTGCTTTTTTTTTTTTTTTTTCTATCTAGCGGCTTATAAAAAGATCAAAGATATATCTAACTTGTCTCCCTGAGTAAATCTATTTCAGTCAATGTCACGGCCCACTCAGTGTCACACAGCTCACTCACTTCCCAACAGTGACAAAAGTTCCTATCACACTCCCCTTCTCAGCAATTCCGATGGGTACCCCAACCACACCCCCCTGATTTTAGAAAATATTTTATTGCAGCAAGGATGAGCTACGCGGTTCTCTGAATGGGTCCTGCACAGTGATGCCAGTGTCATGGACTATTAGTCATGTTTATGGCAAGCTAAGAGTCCGCAGGTCAGCATTTTTAGCCTCATTCTTCCTCCAAAGTAGTACATCTGGACATTGCGTTCTCTGCATGTTAGAAGCAGTATGTGGAATCCTGCCATCTTCCTGTTCATGAAATCTGAAGGCACCACAACGTCAAATTGGTCATGTCAGCTTTGTAAATTGCTGGAAATTAACTGTAGACTCCCACAGTAAGACAAGGGGTTATCTGAAGTTAAGGAAATCAGATAATACTAGCTCTATATAATTATTTCTATATTCGATTATTCTTTCTTGGTTTTCCCTATATAAAGTCACATTGTTGACATGGCTATTCAGGAAGTGATTGGTCCTCATTTTAAGCCAGTCTTCCATTTCAAATCATTCTGAAAACCTTACCTGTGGATAATTAATAATCAAAATGAAATTAACTATCTAGTTAATCAATATATTAACAATTAGTAATTAACACATTTTAACATAATTAAATAATTAACATTTTAATATAATAAGATAGTGTTAAAATAATTAACAATATTTTGTGCTGAATCAATCTGATTAGGCAGACTAGCATGCTTTATTTTACTTGTTTTTATTATTGACATGGGTATACGTTTAGTTATACATATGTGCATAGATACTCTTGTATAAACCCTGTAATAGACTGAGTTTTTTTTTCCCCCAAAATTCATATGTTGAAAGCCTAATCCCCAATATGATGGTATTTGAAGGTGGGGCATTTGGGAAGGCATGAGGTCATCAGGGTGGAGTCCTCATGAATGATTCTTATAGAAAAGACACAAGAGTTCTCCCTTTCCCTGTGGGAGGACAATTCCAGAAGACAGTGGTCTGTGAATTAGTAAGTGAGCCCTAACCAGATACCAAGTCTGCAAGTGCCTTGATCTTGGACTTCCCAACCTCCGCAACTCTGAGAAATAGATGTTTGTTGTTTAAGCCACTCAGCCTTTGGTATTTTTGATATGGCAGCCCAAACAGACTAAGAGAATCTCATATAATATGAACAATTTAACCCTCTTATTAATTAAAACCAAACTGTCTCTTTCGTGTTCAGAATTGTAATTATAGGCAATTTCATATATAGGAGTTGCCTTTGTTCTGACAATGAGATTTATACATTATTATTTTATTTAGGATTTACAGGTTAGAAGTACATGGAAAAGTTAAGAACTAGCTTAGAGCATATAACTAAAAATGCTTAACTTGGACTGAATTACAAATAAGAGTCTGTTTTACCTCCTCTGCCTCATAGGCTTCAATTTATCTTAACTAGTTTCTAAAGTGTCAAAAGTGCCAGAACTTTCCCATAAATTTCTGAAGTGGATTTAACGCAATGTGTGAGCCATAACTTGAAATTGATAGATAGATATGAGAATTCACTAATGATCACTCTCTATTGTCTGATGAAACCATACTCTCCAAGACAAACTTGCCAAGTTAAATGATCAAAGATACCTTCAAAAATTCTTTTGAAGACACTGATACCTTTTACTTACAAGATACTAGTGAGAATGAAGAAGCCACCTCAGAAATATTAAATAACAAAAATCCTTTCACTCATTTCTTATGAATCTGCAGAACAACTTTTTATTGAATATTATCAATCTCTAACTCTTGAGGCCAAATTTCAATTTGTGTGTTTGAGATGGTCGTCAAAGTATTCAAATGAATACCATTATTTCAGAGTTGTATAGATTTTAAAAATGAGATAAAATATTTCCTGGGAAGAATATTTGTTTTTAGAAGGAAACTTGTGATAAGTGAAAATAAAACATATTTGATCAATACCATATAGCCTTTGAGCAAAACCTGGAGCATTGCAATATAGGCAGGCAATATGAGGCAATTCCAAATCCACAGAATTTGATTTAATTGGTAGCTGGAAGGAATCCTGCACCTGAGTTGCACAGCCAAGTCCAATGAAAGCCACATGTAACCATATAACCTAAATACCTGCCACTCTCCCTCTTTTTCAGTGGTCTCCTTCTTTCAGAGTATTTGAGGAAAAAGAGGGTTGCCTTAATCGAGGCTTACTTTTCCATTTTTCTTGTTATCTGACTCCAAGTGTCAGTCCTCCTTGGGACTTTCCTTGTTCGACCTGGTTGTAATCTGAAACTCCTTCACTCCTATTTGCTTTAAACAACTGCTGCCTGCTGCCTCCCTCCTGTTGCCCTCATTGAGTTTGTTACTTCCCCCCCCCCGCCCCGTTTACGCACGATACCTCTTTGCACACGGCTGCTGTGTATCAGAGGTCACGGACGTCTGGGAAATAAACATAAGGAGCCAAAATCAAAACTACTTTAAAATGAAAAGATCATGTAAACACCACATTAAAATCACCTCATGGCTGGACCCTATTTCCTAGGTTTAGCTCCCTGCTTGCAGGTCTGTCCCCCAAGCTCTCTTTTCTCTCTTCCACTTCACTCCTTTCAGAAGATTTCCCCTCTTTATTTTCTTCTCCCAACCAGACTGTCAGATGCCTCAAGTGGAGGCTTTGGCTCAACAATCCAGTGGGGTTGTAGCACTTCCAATCAAGGTCTCCAATGTGTGTGTGTGTGTGTGTGTGTGTGTGAGTGTGTGTGTGTGTCTTTCTATCTATCCATTCATCCTTCTATCTCTCTCTCTCTCTCTATCTAGATGTGTTGATTGAAGCAGTAGTGTAAGGAAAGTTCTTGAAGACAACATCCCTACAAATATTTTGCAGGCAGGAGCACCATGGAGATACACGTTTTACATTTTTGTGAAGAATGGTTTAAATTCTCTTTTCCGTAGCTTTCTGCCACCTCATTATGCCCATCTATCCTTAAGAAAAAGGGGCAGTTTACAATGCCTTTCAAAATAGCCCAAACTCCCCACTGCTATAGTAGAGAACCAGTAAAGAATCTGGGGTTGCAGTATTTCTTGATAGTGGGCCAGATCTGCTTCTCAGTCAGGACTTGCCACCCAACAAATATTTCTGTAAATTGAAACGCATCAGTAGATGAATTCCTCTTTCCTTGGGTCTGGAAAATCTGAGGGTGCTTCTTTTAGTTACATGAAACAGATGGAAAAATACTCCCACATGCTGCCATAGAAATAGTCCCTTACAAATCAAATTTGGCCACTGAAAGTGTGTGCATGGATAAGAGAAAAGAACCAAGCTCAGGTTCTTTCTTTCTCACCAAGGAAGCAGATGACCTAGAATAGTAGGCGTAGAGCCATTTAATCACTCCGGAGAGGAATTTTGCCATTCAGGTTCTAAAATTCTATGACCGTTTTGAGACAGCATGTGGAAGGTAAACTGCTGATACTAACAGCTACAACCAGGTTTTCCTGTCCCATCAACTATCTACTCAAGTTGGGTTGGGACCATAGTCAGGGCCACACAATTAGCTATCTGAAGAGCCTACATACCTAATTCTTGATGAAATGTTTTGTATGTATATAAATATGGTAGTGGCATCTAATAAATTGGAAAACTAATATCCCATCTAAATATAGTAGCCAATGCTGGACTCCAGATCCCTGCTTTTCCAGTTTTCTCAGAGATAGTGATTTTTTTTTTGAACTTTCATATAAAAGCTCTCAGGTAGAACATATATCTACACAGAGATTTGTGCAAGAATGTTCATAGTAGCTCTATTAGTATTAGCCCTAAAGTAGAAAACCCTCAAATATCCATCAACAACTGAACGAATAAATTGGATAAAATGGATAAATTAAATGGATATTATTCCTACAATGAAATACATTCAGAAATAATAAGGAATTAATGATGCATAAACTCAGTGATATGGATCAATTTCATGAGCATTATGCTGAGAAAAAGAGACCAGAAAAAACTAATACGTATGATATCACTTATATAAAATTTAGAGAAGATAAATCTTATCTATAGTAATGGAATCTAGGTCAGTGGTTGCCTGTGGTCAGGGGCTGGGACAATGAGGGCACAAGAGAACTTTTTTCAGTGGTAGAAATATCCTTTATCTTAATTGTAGAAGTGGTTATTAGGGAGTAGACATTTTTGAAACTCATGAAACTATATAATTAAATATAAAGTTTAATGTATGTGAATTATACCACACTAAATTATTATTTTTATTTTTTAAATTAAAATCATAAATTTTTAAAAGACAAACATGGTAGGTACTTATATTTATATATGAGTCTACTAAGCCTCAGTGATGTCTAGTGGGATCCAGAATTAAAACTTAAGTCTGCTTCAATTTATCTAACTTTTTATTTTTGTATTCAAGTTCTTGATTATAAAAACATTTTCCCTTGGATGAAAAAATAAAAACAAACAAAAGCTTTATTTTTAAGCCCTCATCCTACTTTTTTGCTTTTTCCAAGTAAATTTATTGAAATAATAGTTAACAATTATTAAATCTACTTTCAGAATTCATCCCATCTCTTGCATGCATTCTAACATCCATTTCTACTTTTTTATTGAAACTTATTTGGAAGAAAAAAAGTCACTATTAAGCCAGCATCTCCAAAGATCCTCCACTTTTTCAGTAATTGTTTGTGATTTTTAAAGATTTAATTTATTTATTTACTTAAGAGAGAGGGAGAGAGAACACAAGAAGGGGGAAAGGGAGAGGGAGATGGAGAGGGAGAAGCAGGCTCCCCGCTGAGCAGGGAGCCCAACACAGGACTGAATCCCAGGACCCTGGGATCATGACCCGAGCTGAAGGCAAACGCTTAACTGAATGAGCCACCCAGGTGTCCCCACTTTTGGTTTTTTCATTGTTGCTGTTGTTTTGTTTTGTTTTGTTTTGTTTTGTTTTGTTTTGTCTCTTCAGAGTTTTTTCTACTCTTGACTGAAGATTTCAGGTTCAGAACTTCAGATTTCTGTTTCCTTCAAATATCTGGGATTGCCTTTTCATGATGCTTTTGTTTGACTCTACGAATTCCTCTCTGAATCCAGGCTTCTACCAAAGCTTTCTTTCTCATGTTCTTTTCACTTACTTCTGTGCTAATACTTTCTAACTATTTACCTCTGACCTTTTCTTGAGGTCATCCAGCTGGTAAAATGTGGTGTCTTGACATTGTTCCACAAACTCACCATAGCTCAGATGTAACGTACCATATCTTCTACCCAAGACACATGGAACCTCAGATTTAATCTTCAGCATGCTACCGAATGCCTCCTCCCTTGTATCTATCACCCCACTCATTTTAGTGAAATCTTAGTATATTTCCTTGAAAATATCTCTCATGTCCACCATGTATCTGTAATCGTTCTGGTAAACAGTTTACATTTATGATTAGTCTTAATTATTATAATTGTGTTCCACATTTCTCTAATTTATCCTACACATTGATGCTAAGTAATAATACCACTAAAGCATAGCTCAGGTTATATCTTTTATCTGCTTGCCAGTTTTCAATGGCTACCAGGATTTTTTTTTTTTTTTTTTTTTGAGAGAAAGAAAGAGAGAGAGCATGACCTGAGCTGAAGGGTCCCTCCACTCAGCAGGGAGCCTAATGCAGGGCTCGATTCCAGGACCTCAGGATCACGACCTGAACCAAAGGCAAACGCTTAACCGACGGAGCCATCCAGATGCCCCTCAGTGGCTACCAGAAAATCTAATTTAAATCAAACAAAAGCAGCTAAATGAATATTTCTTGAGAACTGAAAAACACCATGCATGCCCCCAAGGCCAGGCATGGATAGATAATAGAGCATGCCCAGTGTCCTTATCCTAACATCCAAAGACCTTCTAATTTTCATTTCAGCCAGCGCTTTTGTCAATTTTATTGCCCACAGATAATTTTCCAAGCACACTTTGAAATAAGCCCATTGAGATCATTTCGCCAGAGCTTGCCCAAGTTTATAGTTTTCTAGGACTTTTGTTACTACTGGGAATGTTGATAATATTCACCAAAAGCATAAAAATTATCTATCATTTGTAGAGTGCATAATGTAGGCCATTCTGCCTAGCATTTTGCACACATGACTTAATTTCACCTTCACAGCAATTCTGTGAAGTTGGATTTGTTATGTCCATTTTACAGATGAAGATATGGAAGCTCAGAGGTGTTACATAACCTGTTTTGGTCACACAGGTTGTAAAAGTGAGCCAGTTTAACACATATAAAAACCTTACACTTTGTGCTTTGATATGCTGCCTTGTATCACCCCCTCCTTTCCAGCTTTGCCGTGATATATATATATGCATATATAATTCATATATAATTCATTCATATCAATCATATAGGATTCATTCCTCATAGGACTTCATTACAAATCTTTGTGCCCTCCAAGTTGGAAGTTATGATTCCTTACCCTCTCAAGGAGATTTTACAATGTAAATCTTTTTGTCACTTGTCACTTAGAGCTTACGTTCTAGTCATTTGTGCACAGGTTGCTGTTTCTACAGCATGCTAACTAACAACTTGAGAACAAAAATTATGCCTCGTGTATCTTAAAGTTCACCTTTACAGAGAGAAGATAGTAAATATGTATAAGATAACCACATGTGTAAATGTGCCTACTTCTGGCTTCCTAAGAGCATGCTTTAGAAAACTTAGTTTAGAAAAAAGTAAAAAGCAGTCTTAACTGCTGTTGTTCAAAAGTAATTCTTGGGCGCCTGGGTGGCTCAGTTGGTTAAGCAACTGCCTTCGGCTCAGGTTATGATTCTGGAGTCCCGGGATTGAGTCCCACATCGGGCTCCCTGCTCAGCAGGGAATCTGCTTCTCCCTCTGACCCTCCCCCTCTCATGCTCTCTGTCTCCCCATTCTCTCTCTCAGATAAATAAATAAAATCTTAAAAAAAAAAAAGTAATTCTTATTTGTAAGTACTAATGCCTCCTGTAAACTTAAAGGACTATGTTCTCAGTGAGATAGAAGAAGCCAGGAAAATTCCTCGATGAGAGGATATCTTAGAGGAACAGGTATAATTTTTAAAAATACAACTCTGTTTCATTTCTATTATTTATCTTTTAGCCTAATATTAAATTTATGTTTATAGTGAAGGCTATCTATAGGAGGACATACCTCTTTATCCTGAGGGATCATGTGTTAAACATGATTGGGTGGCACCTTTTCGTTTTTGTCATTTATGTGGCATAGGAGAGATATTTAAATGTATAAAATAATATCTGCATTTAACAGAAATAACTTTACATTCTATAAGTATGAAAGAGAAAGAAAGAAAGAAAGAAAGAAAGAAAGAAAGAGAAAGAAAGAAGAAAGAAGAAAGAAAGAAAGAAAGAAAGAAAGAAAGAAAGAAAGAAAGAAAGAAAAGAAAGAAAGAAAGGAAAAGAAAGAAAAGAAAGAAAGGAAGAAAGAAGAAAAACTGGGTGGACCATTTCTCATAGGATTACATTTTGTTTGGTTGACAATCATAAAAAGCCTCTTCACTATGTAAATTTGTGAATTTAAGAATAGACTGCATTATCTTACTAAGTTTTAGCATGCACTCTCAGCATCTATTAAAGTTCAACCTCCACCTTGCCCTTTTCCTCTTCTAATTGGCAGTGGGCAAATAATTTCTGGTCAAGATCAAGAGCTCATCTGCCCATCTAACCCTGAACATCAATCCAACAAAAGAGCAGATCCCATTAGCATCAGATTTGTGACTAATAAATGCAAAGGTCCAGTGAAGAGCAATAGTGCACTTGGGCTCTTCCATCAATCTCTGGCACCTCAGAAACTAAGTGGAATGAACAGTAGGTCATAACCTATAGCTTTCATAAAATGTCCCAGTAGGGATAGCATATTATACATACAAAATGGTAATGTCAGGTCATTATACCAGACATTTTTAGAGTCAGTGTCACTGCGTATCTAATTCTTCTAGTAGACCAAGATTCAGACATATAATGATTGCTTATATTACCTTCATAATATCTCATTTAAAGCTATTCCCTGGGTTGCATATAATACTGCTGTCTTCCATCCAAAGAGAGGTAATGGCATACCCCACAAAATACATGGCATCATCCCCAGATAATACGGAGTTTACCAGTGCTAAGATTAATTTGCAGAATCATGTATTCTGAAGGTGTATGAAAGAATTTGAAGCTTTAGAGTGCATGGAAATTGTGAAAGACATGAATATTGCTCAACTTTATGGTCCTAAGGGGAGAAAAATTAATTATAGTTAATGTTCTGTGGTTCAAAATACATTAAAGTCACTCTTGGATTTCTTTTTTCAATACTGTTTCTCCCACAATACTTTTCCATTTAATTATTTCTTTTTCACCTACTTTCCTCTTTCATTTATTTCTTACATCTTTCTCCCTTTTTGTAGTGTCCCCTTTACATGTGCTTATTTGAAAAAGCACAATATAGTTGCTTTTGATAAGCTTAGAAAGAATCTCTATGGAGTGCTTTGAATATGCAATACCCCTACCCACATACACACATTTTGAGAATTTTTATCCTTCCCTGTAAAATTAGCCAGAAGTCCCTCTTTTAACACATGTTCTTTTGTTCTTTCTTTCTTTGATTGAATTTTGTTTTTTCCCTTGGCACATTTTTTTAACACTGGAATGAATCAATGCATAGGAAACATTAGGCAACCTGTTTAATAGCCTTTTTATATTGCACTGGGGATAAAAATAGAAAATGGTCATTTTCTTAAGATCTTGACAATTAGCAGTTTGGCACTTGCAAAGCCTGTAACCAGTCTTTCTGATGCATTAACCACTTCTGCAAGTGGCTGGGGCAGAAGTAGGGGTGAGGCTAAAGAAATGAGAGACTCTGCAACTATATTCACTAATAGAATAATTGTCCACTTTATGAACAGAATGAATTCTGGAAGTGTGTCAAGGATACACAAGAAATACTCAATAGCAAAGAACTTGAAATTTGTGTAGTACAACCAATTTTCCTTGATATTTATGCTTTTTATATTTTACTCAAAATATATACAAGTTATTTACAGGCAAGATAAACTGGATGATTTCAACACAGTTTGCACAGCCTTGAGAAATGTAAACTGATGCCCTTCACGGGAGGTATAGAATTTCTGCCGTTCTTTTAATCTCAAACCAAAGAAAGATGTGATGCAGCCAGTAGCTTTTTCTTAGTGCCTCATAATACCTAATGGTAAAAAGTAGGTGCAGAGTAGAGCGTATTAGTTTTTATGTCTCTACAGGATGGAAGGGCCACTTAGAGAACCGATGGCTCCAGTTTGCCTTTAATGTAATACGGTGTCCCTGCAACTAGAATGGCTGAATGCATTTCCCTAGGTGCTTCACTTAGCACCAAGGAGTAACTTGAAGTCTTTGGAGAATGAAACCCATTATTTTAATATAGATAAATAAGTGTCTACTTTTATATACTCAGTTCTATGCATACTTTGAGACAAGCTTTATTAAAATGTGAATTCTGGAAAAATGATAATATAAAAGCAGTTTGTACAATTTGTTCCTCAGAAACAGAATGAAATGTGCAATAGTTGTGTTTTTTGTTTTTTTGTTCTTATGGTTGTTTTTGTTTTTAATTGCAATGAAAGCTGAAACTAGGGAAGTCCAAATTCTCATTGTAAAATTTAAGAAGTGTAGTCCAGACCCAGTATCATTTTGGAATGAATTAAAGGAAAATTCAAGAAATCAATGCAGGGGTTCTCCTTGCAGAGGGGGTTGTAGTTTTGCAGGAAGTGAGAAGAACTCTCACAAACACTGATGTTCTTGAACTGAGGATAGGGGTGAGGCATGCTGGCACCGAGGTGATGATCAGGGATGGTTTACCTGGAACTCATTTCAGCATGAATACAGAGAAGCCTCTGTTCCAGGACAGAAAAAAGATGGAGTTCCTCACAGGGGCGCCTGGGTGGCTCAGTCGGTTAAGTGTCTGCCTTTGGCTCAGGTCAGGATCCTAGGGTCCTGGGATCGAGTCCCGCATTAGGCTCCTTGCTCAGCGGGAGAAACCAACCTGTTTCTCCCTCTGCCTGCCACTCCCCCTGCTTGTGCTCACTCTCTCTTTCTCTCTCTCTGACAAATAAATAAAATCTTAAAAAAAAAAAAAAGAAGAAATTGTTAGTAGAAATTGAATAAAGTCTAAGATAAGTCACTGATTCAGCTGAGACTAAAACCAACAAAGAAATGGCTGAACAGGGCAAAACCAAACCAAACCAAACCAAACCAAAATAGCATGGCTATATCAGAACTCAAATCTTGAAAATATAAACACTTCAAAAAATTACCCACACATCTGGAAACAAGGAGAAATATAAACCTCCCACAGAAACATTCAAGACACCCTTTTCAATGTACTTTTATTTTTATGTGGCTTTGCATTTTTTTTTTTTTTTCATTTGGAGAGAAAAAAATACAGTAATAAAATTGCTAATGATGCCATCACAGGGCCACGTGTTAGTTACCTTAGTTACCCTCTTAGCTGAAGATCAGAATAAATATCTCAGAACAGGTTGTTCTGAGGGGAATAGTCGCACAGCACCTACAGTGATAAGGAGGGAATACAAAGAATTTCCCTTCTGTGAGCAAAGAACAGGCTTACATAGAACTTCACCCAAGTAAAGATCACACCCAGGGGAAGATGACTTTTAGAAAGATCAATAGAGAATAGAATCTATATGTTAACTAACTAAATAGGAACAAAGAAAAGTAACAGCATAGCAATAAAAAAGAAGACAGAGTCTGTTTTCCAAGGACACATTCCAGGAAGCCAGAGAAGACTGTGCCAATTATTGCTTTCAATAATATGGAATAAAATATGAAAATCATGGATAAAGAGATCAAAGTTTAGAAGGAAAGTGCAATGAGATGGCAAAGATATGTATAAATCTAAAGAGGTAAATTGGTGATAAGTTCAAATTATTGCAAGAATTAAAGCAATTGAAGAAATCAAGGGAAATAAATAATGTAGCTTATTGTAATTGAAATGCTTCAGTTTGGCATAAGAGAAAACAGCATTCAGATACTAAGTCTGCCATTTATCCAATGGATGACCATGTCCAGATATAAAGACTTTCTAAATATTTGTATCCTCATCTTTAAGATTAGGATGATAAGAGTACCTCATTTAATGGATGCACTGAGGATTAATTTACTGCATGAAAATCACTTAGCACAGTGCAAGAAGCAAAAACAATGCATTTTTTTATTTAAAGATTTTTGGGTTTTGCATTTTAATTAAGCTTTTAATTTTTAAGAGCGGTTTTAGGTTCATATCAAAATTAAGGGAAAGGTACAGAGATTTTCCATATACTCCCTGCCCCCACATATGCATGGCCTCTCCCATGATCAACATCTCCAACTGGAGTGGCATATTTTTTACATTTGGTAAACCTACATTAACACATTGTTACCAACCAAAGTCCATAATTTACTTTATAATATAATCTTGGTGTTATGAGTTCTATGAGTTTGGACAAATGTATAATGACATGTATCCTTCATTATAGTATCATACAGCATAATTTCACTACCCTAAAAATACTCTGTGCTCTGCCTATTCATCCATCCTCACCCCCACCCTCTAACCCCTGGCAACCACTGATCTTTTTACTGTCTTCATAGTTTTGATTTTTCCAGAATGTAATATAGTTGAAATCATATAGTAAGTAACATTTTCAGATTGGAATCTTTTACTTAGTAATATGAATTTAAGTTTCCTCCATGCCTTTTCATGGCATGATATCTCCTTTCTTTTTAGTGCTGAATAATACTCCATTGTCTCTGTGCCACAATTTATTTATCCATTCATCTACTGAATGACATTTACATTGCTTCCAAATTTTAGTAATTATGAACCAAGCTGCTATAAACATCCATGAGCAAGGTCTCTGTGTGGGCATAAATTTTCAGCTCCTTTGAGTAAACATCAAGGAACACAATTGTTGGAAGGTCTGATAAAGATATGTTTAGATTTGTAAGAAACTGCCAAACTATCTTTCAAATATTTTTGCATCCTACCAGCAATGAATGAGAGTTTCTGTTGTTCCACATCCTCATCAACATTTGGTGTTGTCAGTGTTCTGGATTGTGGCCATTCTAAAAGTGGCATAGTAGTATCTCATTGTCATTTTAATTTGCATTTCCCTGATGACTTATGATGTAGGATAATGTTGGCTTTATTGAATGAGTTAGGTAGTATTCCTTATGCTTCCATCCTCTGAAAGAGATTGGAGAAAATTAATAATCTCTTCCTTAAAGTTTTGATAGAGTTCACTAGTGAAACCATCTAGGCCTGATGCTTTCTGTTTTGGAAGGTCATTAATTATTGGTTGAATTTCTAATAAATACAGGTCTATTCACATTGTCTATTTCTTCTTGCATGAGTTTTAGCAAATTGTGTGCTTTGAGGAATTAATCCATTCCATCTAGGTTATCGAATTTGTGGGCATAGAGTGTTCATAGTATTACTTTATTATCTTACTAATGTCCATGGGATCTGTAACTATGTTCCCTCTTTGATATCTGGTATTAGTTATGTGTGTCCTCCATTTTTTTTCTTTTTTTTTTAAGATTTTATTTATTTATTTGACAGAGAGATAGAGAGAAAGAACAAGTAGGCAGAGAGGCAGGCAGAGGGAGAGGGAGAAGCAGGCTCCCCGCTGAGCAAGGAGCCCGATGCGGGGCTCGATCCCAGGACCCTGGGATCATGACCTGAGCCGAAGGCAGCCGCTTAACTGACTGAGCCACCCAGGCGCCCCATCCATTTTTTTTTTTTTTTTTTTTTACTTACCCAGGCTAGAGCCTTATTGATTTTGATTTTTTTTTCCAAATAACTAGATTTTGGTTTCAATGATTTTCTCTGTTGATTTCCTGAATTCAGTTAATTGATTGATTTCTTAATTTGTATTATTTCTTCTCATCTGTTTAATTTGGATTTAATTTACTCTTTTTTTTTTTCTAGTTTCCTAGCATAGAAACATAGATAACTAATTTTGGATTTTTCTTCTTTCCTAATATAGGCATTCAGTGCCATAAATTTCCTTCTAAGCACTGCCTTTGCTGCATTCCACACATTTTAAAAGGTTGTGTTTTAATTTTCATGTATTTCAAAGTATTTTAAAAATGTCTCTTACCCATTCATCTGTCGATGGACATCATGGCTCTTTCCATAGTTTGGCTATTGTGGACATTGCTGCTATAAACATCAAAGTGTACATACCTCTTCAGATCCCTACATTTTTATCTTTGGGGTAAATACCCAGTAGTGCAATTGCTGGGTCATATGGTAGCTCTATTTTCAACTTTTTGAAGAACCTCCATACTGTTTTCCAGAGTGGCTGCCCCAGTTTGCATTCCCACCAACAGTGTAGGAGAGTTCCCCTTTCTCCGCATCCCCGCCAACATCTGTCATTTCCTGACTTGTTAATTTTAGCCATTCTGACTGGCGTGAGGTGGTATCTCATTGAGGTTTTGATTTGGATTTCCCTGATGCCGAGCGACGTTGAGCACTTTTTCATGTGTCTGTTGGCCATTTGGATGTCTTCTTTGGAAAAATGTCTATTCATGTCTTCTGCTCATTTCTTGATTGGGTTATTTGTTCTTTGGGTGTTGAATTTGGTAACTTCTTTATAGATTTTGGATACTAGCCCTTTATCTGATATGTCATTTGCAAATATCTTCTCCCATTCTGTTGGTTGTCTTTTGGTTTTGTTGACTGTTTCTTTTGCGGTGCAAAAGCTTTTTATCTTGATGAAGTCCCAATAGTTCATTTTTGTCCTTGCTTCCCTTGCCTTTGGCAGTGTTTCTAGGAAGAAGTTGTTGCAGCTGAGGACAAAGAGGTTGCTGCCTGTGTTCTCCTTTAGGATTATGATGGACTCCTGTCTCACATTTAGGTCTTTCAACCATTTAGAGTCTATTTTTGTGTGTGGTATAAGGAAATGGTCCAGTTTCATTCTTCTGCATGCGGCTGTCCAATTTCCCCACACCATTTGTTGAAGAGACTGTCTTTTCTCCATTGGACATTCTTTCCTGCTTTGTCAAAGATGAGTTGACCATAGAGTTGAGGGTCCATTTCTGGGCTCTCTATTCTGTTCCATTGATCTATGTGTCTGTTTTTGTGCCAGTACCACACTGTCTTGATGATGACAGCTTTGTAATAGAGCTTGAAGTCTGGAATTGTGATGCCATGAGCTTTGATTTTCTTTTTCAACATTCCTCTGGCTATTTGGGATCTTTTCTGGTTCCATACACATTTTAGGATTATCTGTTCCATTTCTTTCAAAAAAGTCGATGGTATTTTGATAGGGATTGCATTAAATGTGTAGATTGCTCTAGGTAGCATTGACATCTTCACAATATTTGTTCTTCCAATCCATGAGCATGGAACGTTTTTCCATTTCTTTGTGTCTTCCTCAATTTCTTTCATGAGTATATTATAGTTTCTGAGTACAGATTCTTTCCCTCTTTAGTTAGATTTATTCCTAGGTATCTTATGGTTTTGGGTGCAATTGTAAATGGGATCGACTCCTTAATTTCTCTTTCTTCTGTCTTGTTGTTGGTGTATAGGAATGCCACTGATTTCTGTGCATTGAATTTATATCCTGCCACTTTACTGAATTCCTGTATGAGTTCTAGCAGTTTTGGGGTGGAGTCTTTTGGGTTTTCTACAAAGGTATAAAGAAGATGTGGTGTGTATATATATATATATATATATATATATATATATACATACAATGGAATATTATGCAGCAATCAAAAGGAATGAAATCTTGCCATTTGCAACAACATGGTTGAAACTGGAGGGTATTATGCTGAGCGAAATAAGTCAATCAGAGAAAGACATGTATCATATGATCTCACTGATATGAGGAATTCTTAATCTCAGGAAACAAACTGAGGGTTGCTGGAGTGGTGGGTGTGGGAGGGATGGGGTGGCTGCGTGATAGACATTGGGGAGGGTATGGGTTATGGTGAGTGCTGTGAATTGTGTAGGACTGTTGAATCACAGACCTGTAACTCTGAAACAAATAATACATTATATGTTAAAAAAAAAGAAGAAGATAGTAGGAAGGGAAAAATGAAGGGGGAATCGGAGGGGGAGACGAAGCATGAGAGACTATGGACTCTGAGAAACAAACTGATGGTTCTAGAGGGAAGGGGGGTGGGGGGATGGGTTAGCCTGGTGATGGGTATTAAAGAGGGCACGTATTGAATGGAGCACTTGGTGTTATACGCAAACAATGAATCATGGAACACTACATCAAAAACTAATGATGTTGGGCGCCTGGGTGGCTCAGTTGGTTAGGCGACTGCCTTTGGCTCAGGTCATGGTCCCGGAGTCCTGGGATCGAGTCCCACATCGGGCTCCCGGCTCGGCGGGGACCCTGCTTCTCCCTCTGAACCTCTCCCCTCTCATGCTGTTTCTCTCTCTCTCTCTCTCTCTCAAATAAATAAATAAATAAAATCTTAAAAAAAAAAAACTAATGATGTTATCTATGTTGATTAACGTAACATAATAAAATAATATTAAAAAAATAAAATAAAATGTCTCTTCAATTTCTTCTCTGACCCATGTGTTATTTAAGGGTGTGTTCAGTCTCCACTTATTTTGGGATTTTCCACCAGTTTTTAATCTGTTAACTGAGTTCTAATTTCATTCCACTGTTGTTTGAGAACAGACATTGTATGATTTCTATTCCTTTAGGGTGTTTCATGGCCTGGAACATCATCCATCTTGGTAAATGTTCTATGTAAGCTTAGGAAGAATGTATATTCTGCTGTACTTGATAAAAAAGTCTATAGATGTCTGTTGTGTCCAGTGGACTGATGTTGATGACATCAAGCACATTATAATAACAAAATAAATCTAATTTTCCTTCCATTACTTGTCTCACCATTGTCCTTTATTTCCCATGTATACATAATATAATTCATTCTTGGTAATTCTATTTTGAACAAAATGTTACCCGTTATGTCACTTAAGAAAAAGAGAAGTTTTTAATTTACCTTCATGTCTTTAATGCTCTTCCTTACTTTATGTAGTTCTGAGTTTCTGAGCTATTTCTTTTTTTTTTCCTTCTCTCTAAAGAACTTCTTTTAACATTTCTCACAAGGCAGGGCTAATAGCAACAGATTCCTTCAATTTTTGTTTTTCTGAGAAACTTCTTAATTTTTCTTCACCTTTGAAAGAAAATTTTACAAGGTTCAGAATTTTAGTTTGGTGGATTATTTTCTCTTAACACTAAATACTTCAATTCACTCTTCATTCTGATCTTCCTGGATCTGATGTTTAGTATCTGACATTAATTTGGGAAAATCTTTAGTCATTCTTGCTTCAAATATGTCTTCTGTTCCTTTATTTTCCTTCTGGCATTTCCATTACATGTATGTTATAACTTTAATAGTTGTCTTACCATCCTTGGATATTCTCTTCTGTTTTTCGGTCTTTGTCTTCTTTGCTTTTCAGTTCTAAGACTCTATTGATATATATGTATATACACTCTAACCCAGAGTTTCTTTTCTTAGCCATTTCCAGTCTACTAAGGAGCCCATTAAGGGCAATCCTCATATCTGCTACAGTGTTTTGGGGTTTGTTTTTGTTTTTATTTCTAACATTTCTTTTTGTTTCCTTTTTAAGAATTTCTGTCTCTCTGCTTACTTTGCCCTCCTGATCTTACATGCTGTTCACTTTATTCATTAGAGTCCTTAGCATATTAATCATAGTTTTAAATTCCCAATCCAATAATTTCAACATTCTTGCCATGTCTGATTCTGGTACTGTCTCTGTCTCATCAAATTATGTTTTTTGCCATTTGGTCTGACTTGTAATGTTTTCTTGAGAGCCAGACATGAGGTACTGGGTAAAAGGAACTGCTATAAATAGACTTTTAGTAATGTGCTGGTTAGGTGGGAGTGTGGGGGGTAGAAAAAGCGTTCTATAGTCCTCTGATTAGGTCTCAGTCTTTTAGTGAGCCTGTGTCTCTGGACTGTGAACTTCATGAGTGTTTCTCAGGTTTTTCCTCCCTTTAGAAGATGGCTAGAGTAGAACATGGAGGAACAGAGCCAGCTGGAGTAATTCCCTTTCCCAAGTAAGTTAGACTCTGATAATATCCCAGTAGATTAGGCTCTGGTTAACTAGTTTCCTCTGAGGGCAGACCTTGTTAAGAAGAGCAGAGTGTGCTGGCATATTTCAAAATGGTTTCTTTTCCCTTCCCCCTGCTGGAACCCTGAGGGGATTTTTCTTAGGTATTTTCTATGCGAAACTGGTGATGTTCCTGTAGGTAAATGTCATAGTATTGTGTGGGGACTGTATGCTCTTTGGAGTTTTTAACTCTTGGGCTTATCCATACTGAGATGCCGTGGTTAGTCAATTACCATTCAGGTTTTCTTACCCTGGTACTGTTTCCTGGGGAGGTTTCTGCTTGTGGTAACCTGCGACTCCCTGTATTCACCTGTCTCTCCAGTCCTTTTTTGTGTGTGTGTGTGTGTGTGTCTCTCCAGTCTTGAGGGCAGAAGTTTGCCCTGTGTCCTCTCAGATTTTATGGATCCAATAAGAGTGGTAGACTTTTCAGTCTGTTCATTTCTTTTCTTTTTTTTTTTTTAAGATTTTATTTATTTATTTGAGAGAGAGAGAATGAGAGACAGAGAGCATGAGAGGGAGGAGGGTCAGAGGGAGAAGCAGACTCCCTGCCGAGCAGGGAGCCCGAAGCGGGACTCGATCCTGGGACTCCAGGATCATGACCCGAGCGGAAGGCAGCCACTTAACCAACTGAGCCACCCAGGTGCCCCAGTCTGTTCATTTCTTTACCTTTTGTTTGGACAGAGAGTGGCTTCCAAGCTTCTCGCTTAAGGAATCAGAAACCAGAAGTTTTTTTTTTTTCCCAAGTTTTTGAATGAGGTAAAGAAAAATCAATCATTTGTATGCCCAATAAACATCTTTTTTTTTTTTAAGATTTTATTTATTTATTTGAGACAGAGAGAATGAGAGAGAGAGAGCACATGAGAGGGGGGAGGGTCAGAGGCAGAAGCAGGCTCCCTGCCGAGCAGGAAGCCCGATGCGGGACTCGATCCAGGGACTCCAGGATCATGACCTGAGCCGAAGGCAGTCGTTTAACCAACTGAGCCACCCAGGCGCCCATCCAATAAACATCTTAAACCTGAGATATCTCAATGAATTTTTGTTCCATTCATAAGTGGAAAAGTGTGTGTGTTGGAAGGGGGGAGGTTGCCCACAATATAGATATAATTATAAAGTCTGAATTCTAAGTTTGGGGTTAAGTGAATTGTAAACCCGGTGTTTGCTGTGATAATTTTATAATTTTATGATAATTGCCACCTCAAAAGTAGAATTATATATAATGTTTTTGCTAGTCAATTAACAAAATATTTTAAAGCAGATTTCTGTCCCTAAATACTTTTTCTTCTGTTATCTCTTCTGTGATTGTCCAGAAAAAAATAAGCTTATGACTATAAAGTGATTGAATTTGATGAAGAAGAAACCTGTGAATTTGAGTTATAGAAGTGGTATGATCAATTGAATAAAGGGAATGACGCCTAAGTAATAGAGAAGAATACATTTCATCCCATTTGGATTCCAGATCCTTTTACAGTCAAGACAATCAGTCTAATGAAAGAAAAGTAAACAAAGCCATGCAGGAAGCTATTCCATCTGATTACCCCTCATAAATTATTTCCTTTTTACACTAATTTCTTCACATTTATGTATATTAAAGAGCAAGTAAAATATATTTATTCATTAAGATAATAAATTATATAAAATCCATGAAAACATTCTTTTGTATTTTCAATAAAAATATGTCAAGATAGCATTTTATTAGAGTGGTTTATTTCTGCTTATTTACTCATTTATTTTTTCTTGTGAACTTGAATAGTGAAATGCTTTAAGAACCTCAGATGTAATTTTCCTCATATGCAAAAGACTTCAACCATGGATAAAATGTTGGCCTTTTGGGCGCCTGGGTGGCTCAGTTGGTTGGGCGACTGCCTTCGGCTCAGGTCATGACCCCGGGGTCCTGGGATCGAGTCCCGCATCGGGCTCCCTGCTCTGCGGGGAGCCTGCTTCTCCCTCTCCCACTCCCCCTGCTGGTGTTCCCTCTCTCGCTGTGTCTCTGTCAAATAAATAAAATAAAAAATCTTAAAAAAAAAAAAATGTTGGCCTTTTATTCTTCAGGCATTTTGGCATGTGCCTGTGTTTTGAAAAGCACCTGGCTAATTTAAGTTCCACTGAATATGTATATTTGTTTTGCCTGTCATGATATTTCTTTTAGTTCTCAATCCTCCTGTCAAGGCAGAAATTAACATTGTGTTCACATAGTCCAACACAACTATGATGATACTCAATAAAAAGATGTTTAACCTCTGAGAATTTGGATCCATAAGGAAATAGGATCACTGGGAGTTTTAGCTATCAGAAAAAAAAAAAAAAAAAAGATGACTCAGTACTGTACAAAACTGAAGGAAATAAACTATCTGAGACTTTTTCCCCTTGATTTCCTAGGGGTGCAAAAGTAATCAATAAGAGACAGCAAGGCAAGTTTGCTACATCTTAGCTTTGCTGTCAGAAAAGCAACCTTTGTCTTTGTGAAATAGAGTTTTCCTGTTCAAATGCAAATTGGTCTCCCCTTTAATGGAATTTTTATTAGCATCCTTTATTTCTAGAATAATACCAATGTTTAACCATGATAATCTGTAACCTCCAAGCAACCTAGGGACTCCGATATGATTTGAAGTTATAACCATTTTAAAATTAGAATGTATATCACATTTCCATTTTCTCCCATAAATATTGGCTCTACTTTGTGTGAGTGAATAAAAAAGAAAATCACTGCATAAATACTTTGGGGAGATTGGTAGTCCTTGTGGCTGTGAAGACATAAAATATTGCAACAAGAACCTCTAATTTATTCATTCAAAGTCAAGGGCTCCTTTCAGTGCAACTTAAGAAATAGAAGATTTAGTGGTGCCCAATATGGCACCATTCTCTGGTGATACCGGTACACTGAAGGATAAAAAAAAAAAATAATTAATTAATTAAATGCTCCCAACTTCATACCAAGAACAGAGGGGATTTGAAATTGAGCAACATCTAGTATTTGCCTTACTCCTGACATCCTGATCTATCTCTGATGCACTTCACTGTCTCTGTACTTACAGTATTGATTAGAATCCAAGGGATGCACCAAAGAAGTAAAAAGGTGATCTTATAACTATGTTCTCCTCTGACTGTTCCTCTTCTCATCATTTTCACTGTCAACACTCAACTTTATGACTTCATTTGTAACTCCCCAACACAAAACATTTGGATGTGTCCTGCTAAACTAATTCATACTGTTTCCCCCGCATGTACCAAATATTTATCCTCTCTTTGTTATAGTGAGAAAAGCAATTATGGTGATTGGAGTACTACATTCCTTAAAGAAGCTACATGTGACATGTTCTGAGATAATGATGTAAGAGAGGGTGGAAAAGAGGAAGTATTGAATATAAAGCAGATGAAAGTTTGTGGATAAGCCAGAGAAAGAGAAAGAATATTGTTTGAAAGTATAATGATGAAAGTTCCTTGACATTTTAGGATCCTAGAGAATAAGAAAAGGCAGAAATTCTAATAAAAAAGTTTTATACTGTTTTATTTTTGAAAGGTATATGAGTAAAGAGAGTAAATGCATAAATGGAGGCTTTGAAGTCAGTCTTACAATTTTCAGTTTTTGAGTGCATTTGCATCAGCAAACCACTGCCATTGCTTTAATTGTGAAGTGGTATAAATATAGTAGTCTAGGCCAGAATCACATGACATAATTGTGACTTTCAGTGAGATGATGGTTGTAGAAATTTGAGTTAATAAATGGACCTGAGGTATATAGAGGTTAAATCAACAGACCGGGTGATAGATTGAAATTGTATTTTGTGGGAGAGAAAGTGGTAAAAAATGATTCACTTAAGCTTAATTTAATTGGTTTGTGGCATGCACAGCTTCTTAGATGGAGGTACCATCCACGTGAATAGGAATCAGTAAAGCAAGACTAAGTTTAAGTTGAAAAATCATAAATTTAGCTTTTAAGTATTTGTGGGTTCTGTGGCTTTGTGCATCTGAGTACATCTACGAAATAAATAAATATACTTGACCTATGTCTTAAGAAAGAGTTGAAAAAGCTATAAGATGATGGCTTGATTCTGCATGGTTCTGAGTTGGGGTCCCTAACTATGAATCATTTCTCTCCCATTTTCTAGATATATGACTACAGACAAATTATTGAGATTACTAGGGTTGCGGGTTGCTAGCTATAAAATAGTAGTAAGGATGGTACTTAAATGTATTGAATCATTAGAAAGTTAAATGATGTAACATACGTTAAGTTTGGTACGCTGAAAGTACTCAGTAAAGAGAATTTGTGATTATTGGCATTAATGTTATTACTTTTATACTCATTAGTGCACATATGTGTCTCCCTCTCATGCTGTAACCTCCTCAAGATCAGGGGTTTTGCCTCATTTATCTTTGTTGTTCCTATGTTGCCCAGCACTAAGTACTTCATTAACATTTATGGATTTAAAGTGAATAACATTTTTACTCACCGTTTTAGAACTGGGGTATGCCCAGTTTTTTAAATCAAGGGCCAATAACCCATAATAATGATATACTTTCTTAGGGAATAGAAGAGTCCTTGGATTCTAAGCACACATTCTGTAACTTGATTTTATGCTCTCATTCATTAAGCATTTTTATGTATTTATTTAGGTCACTTCAAATAAATAAACTATGTAGAAGCTGGCTCTGTGTCTTAAGCTTCTTTCATATTCTTCGGAGGCTCTAGAAAAAAAATAGTATATACAAGCAGCTCAATAAATATTTCATAGAATTGTAGCACGTTAACACCCACGTGAAAATCAGGGTTTCCTTTTATTGGGTACTGGTGACCAAACAGCTGTCCAGAGAGGCTACCTGACTCGATTGAGTTTACAGCCAGAAGCAGGGCAGGGCCAGGCCTAGAATCGGACCTCATAACCCCTATCTAGCGCTCCACTGAGGTTACTCCACCGTACGTGACATATTGCTTCTCTGTTTACTTCTTTCTTAACGAAAGCAAAGCAAAGCAAAGCAACACAAAACAAACATCAATCAAGTCTTAAAGAGCAGTGATGATGGAAATATCCACTAGCATCAAAAGTAAGTGTTGCAGGGGCTCCTGGGTGGCTCAGTCGTTAAGCGGCTGCCTTCGGCTCAGGTCATGATCCCAGCGTCCTGGGAAAGAGCCCCGCATCAGGCTCCCTCCCTGTTCCATAGAAGTCTGCTTCTCCCTCTCCCACTCCCCTTGCTGTGTTCCCTCTCTCACTGTGTCTCTCTCTGTCAAATAAATAAATAAAATCTTTAAAAAAAAAAAAAAAAGTCAGTGTTGCAGATGCTCCAGCAGAGCTGAGCAGACTTGGTGTCAGTCACACTATTAGTTCCCTCTTGCTGCTGTAACAAATCATCACAAGGGTAGTGGCTCACAACACCCATTTGTTATCTCACGATTGTGTAGGACAGAAGTCTAGCATGGTGTGGCTGACACTCTGCTTCAGGCATCACTGGGCTAAAATCAGGGTATTGGCCAGGGCTGCCCTTCTCTTGAGCTCAGATTCTTTCCTTGAACTTACTGGTTGTTGGCAGAAGTCGGTCCCTTGCTGTTGTAGGACTGATGTCCCCATTCTCTTGACACATGTCCTCTTTCCTTTTACACGGCATCAAGGGCATGTGGTACCCTGATGCTTTGAATCTCTCTGGCTTACTCCTCTGCCACATCTTTCAGACTCCCTTTTTTGCTCTAAGGTGAAAGGAAAGGTCAGCTGTTAAGGGCGTGTGTGATTAGATTGGTCCCACTCATTTAATCCAGGGTAATCTTCCTATTTTAAAGTTAACTGATTAATAACCTTATATCTGCAAAATCCCTTTTGTCATGTAATGTAACTTGTTCATGGCTATGACACTGGAGGGTCAAAATCATGAGGGCCAAAATTCTGCTTAACCAATTCCCAACCCATGGTTACAATATCAATAAAAAGCAAATGGTACCAGCTCTGATATCAGATTTGCTGCATTTCTAATTGGTCAATCAAAAGCAACCATGTATCATCCTAATACTATAGCCAATGTATATAAACTGAACTGGATATCTTATGAATGGAAGATACAAACAGAAATAGACCAATAAAAAGCAAAAAACAAACAACAGTGTAGTGAAGCAGTGGATGGCGGTATAATACCTTTTTAGCTCCTGTTTTTATAAAGCAGGTCTTGATCTTATTATATATAATTTTGAAGCTGAGTAGGAATATATATTTGTAGCTATGTGAATGTTCTAAAAACATTAAAAATAAATGACAGTTTCTAAAATGAAATTAAATCATCCAAGAACAAAGCTGTACGCCGTAAACATAACTAGTAGAAACAGACAGTGTGGTTAACATGCAGAGCACTACAAAGTCTGTGTATAAAAGGCAGTCTTAGGAGATAACTGAAAGTCATGTTGTCGATATTTTCAAGAGCATTAAGACTTGATATTATTTGAATGCTATCAAATAGCATCTGTGTAATTATAGTGTGTTTATCTGGGTGGTTAAAAGGGACTATAGATTACCCTGGGATTTACAGGCGGAAACCAAGATGTAACCTTTAAATCTCTTTGTTCCTGGATTGTTAGCCTCAAGATTGTTCCCCAGAGATTTGCAGTTCTGCACCAATCAGGTAATGCTTCAAAACCTTCACCTTTTTGTTTTCAAATCCACTGGGTTGTTTTCTCTGGGAATCATTTTATTTCTTATTCACAAAGGAAGGTGATTGGAATTTTTTACTTGCTTTCTGCCTTTAAGAGGGAGATGGCATGCAATTTACTAATATCCTGGATTTTTTCTTACGTGGGCCAGTATGAAGAGAGAAGCTGATGTAATGTGCCTTCAAGTAGACTACTGACGCTCCTACTAATTCCATGTATGGGAACAACAGCACTACTTTTCCCCCAAATTGAGCAACAACACGCACACATGTATCTTTGAGTAAAGACTAAAGATACATTTTTATGTCACTAAGAAATGATCATATAGAAAATAATGTTTTATATCATGTAGGAATAACATAGAGAGGAAGATTTAAATTATACAACATTCACACTCTAACCAGGAAAACAGAAGACATTCAGAATATGCAAAACAGGTAATTCAATTATGCAGAGAATTGATAACAAGTGATAGAACAGCTGAGAAGCCAATTGGGTATAGTAAGGGAGCCTAACCAAAAGCTACTACTCTTGTGGCCTAAAGGGACAAAGGGAGGGATGTGCTATTTCCAAAACTCTGGGGCCAGGTCACCCAGTGAGAGCTGGAACCAAGAGGCTTCTCTTTGGAAACTGGAGCCAGCCACTAAAGATGACACTTGATGCAGTGTTTGAGGGGAAGAAATATCAGGCTTTTCCCTCTTGCTCTCAAAACACACTCCAGGAGTGCCTGGGTGGCTCAGTGGATTGAGCAACCGACTGTTGGTTTCTACCCATGGGTTCTGGGATCGAGCTCCACATAGGGCTCTGCGCTCAGTGGGGAGTCTGCTTGAACATTCTCTCCCTCTGCCCCTCCTCGTGCCTGTGCTTTTTTTTTTTTTTTTCCTCTCTCTCTCCAAAATGATAAATCTTTAAAATATAAACACACAAACACACTCCCAAATACCTCTGTCTGAAGCCAGGGAGAAGAGCTAACTGATAGGGTGCTTGTAAATCATCCTTAAGTGCATCACCAAATAAGCCAAAGAAAAGAGAGCAAGAATTAGGTTATGAATGATGGTGAGGTCATGCAGGCTAAGAACCCAAACAGCCGTATCTAATGGAAATTAGTGCCTACAAGCTACCTACATACTGCCCAAAACCTACCTTTGGCACATTGTTTAACCTGACAGTGTAGTCTTTATTCTTGATACAAAGTAATATCTTTCTTTCTCTCTCTCTCTCTCTCTCTCTCTCTCTCTCTCTCTCTCTCCATTCTCTCTTTCTCTCTCTCCTTTTTCTTCCTTGCCCTCTCCTCTATCCAAAGCTTAAGAATGGTGGAGGGAAAACCATGATTCAGAGCTTTAAGATATTTTTTTTCTTTTTCTTCCTCTCACAAGTTTCTGTACCCATACATTCAGATAGCATCTCTTAATCTCTTGGTGACTCAATTTACTCAGCTATAAAAGAAAATAGTATCATAGAAAAATATCCCATTTAATTTTTAAAATCCATAAAAATCTAGATCATAAATTTTTATCAAATACTTCTTTGTTCCAAAATACTTTCTCCTAAGTAATTGTACACAAGTTAAACCAGGCTAAAATACATAAGAAATTACATTTAATAAAATGAAAATATCTAAAAATCTAGAAATATTACATACTGTGAAATGTTAGCATTGGTTACTCTGGATAGTGAGATTATAAGAGTGATTTGTAGATTGACATGTTCTCCTTGATACGTTCCTAAAGTTTCTAAAATGAAAGTGTACCATTTAATAGGGAAATAGAGAAAAAAACATACTAATAATTGTATTAGAGCATAGTATTTGCATTTTTGTGTATATGTTCTTGGTTTTATTGAAATATTCTTAAGAGACAATAAGGGCGCCTGGGTGGCTCAGTCCTTAAGCTTCTGCCTTTGGCTCGGGTCATGATCTCAGGGTCCCTACTCAGTGGGAAGCCTGCTTCTCCCTCTCTCACTCCCCTTGATTGTGTTCCTTCTCTCGCTCTGTCTCTCTCTGTCAAATAAATAAAATCTTAAAAAAAAAAGACAATATACAACACTTCGTATCATAAATACTAAGCAGTGGAGAGATAGTGCTGAAAACTAGTGCTAAAAATCAAACAGCAATCCGTCGGGTATTTGTTCTTTTAGACCGGGATCTTCTCCTCCCCCCAGGGAGAAACGTCTGTAAGAAAGCAAAAAGTAGTGAAAGATTATTAAAATAAGTATGACCCCTGAATGATCTCAGAGGACATTATAATGAAGAAAACAGAAAAAAGCAGAGAGAATGTGAAATTATTCTGTTTTGATGTCTATTTAAATAACTGCTTCTTTGGTCATAATTTAATCTTAATATTAAGTAACAACTGTTATCCTTTATTGAAAGCTCACTATGCTAATTTCTTATGTATATTATCTCACAACAATTCTATGAGGTGAAAATTCTATTAAATTGTTCCTTTAACAAGAAATGGATGTTTGGAGAGATTTACTGTGAAATAGTAGAGAACATCCATGAAGTTACACAGCCAGAAAGTTATGGAGCGGGTGATCAAATCCAGGTTTTAATTTCAAAACTTTGCTTTGACCCCTAAACTACATGCTTCCCTGACAGGGCTGCTAGAAAACTTGGTTAATTATTTTGATATTTATTGATGGGGTTTTTGAATATAGGTGAGGTTCAGGGGGATGAGGTCTGGAGTAGACGACCAAAAAAGAATTCTTGAGACGTCTTTGGTGCAAAATGGTGGCTTATTAAAGCATGGGGACAGGACCCATGGGCAGAAGGAGCTGCTGCACTGGGAGATGTGGGGGTGGCTGATTATATACTTGGGAGTTGGGGGAGGTAAGGGAAAGGGAGGTTTCAAAAGCATTTTCATATGTTAAAGAAGACTCACAGGATATCAGGTGCCATTGTTAAGATTGTTTTTCCCTCTAGCAAAGCATTAACATGAAGATAGTTGGGAGCTTCCTGGAAGAACATTACACTCTGCCCCCTTCAGGTGTCTGTCAATGGGCTGCTGATTTTAAGGACAGTTAATTGTATCTACATTTCCTTCTGGAAGCTAGGTTATGGATAGAAATGCTTTGTTCTTGTAGATCTCTAAGACATTTGTAGACTGAGGGAGACTCCTGTCTTGCAGGATGTGATCTCTGTAAGTTTAACTGTTTGCTTTTCCTTTCCTTAGCTTTAGGGCAGCCAGGAGTGCCTGAGGAGTGTCACATGTATCCCATGGAGGGGAGGGTGGTTGTGGGATGTCAGCTTCTGCTTTGTTCTTAGCTTGGCTTCTGTTCCCTCATTATATATTTTGACCAAGCTTTGCTGAGCTTGGAGATCAAATATCATATTACTTGAAAGTTTTTCAATGCAATCAGGAATTGAGGGAAAAAAAAAAAGAAGAAGTAGAGGAAAGAAGAAGAAGAGGAAGAAGAAGAAAAGGAAGATGATGATAGACCATACAATTAATCTTTAAGAGTAAGGTTTGGCCATGAGAGACTCTGGAATCCAGGAAACAAACTGAGGGTTACAGAAGGCAAGAGGGTGGGAGAATGGGGTAGCCAGATAATGGGTATTAAGGAGGGTGCATGTTGTGATGAGCACTGGGTGTTATACACAACTGATGAATTGTTGAACACTACATCAAAAACTGATAAGGTACTCTAGGTTGGCTAACTGAACATAATAAAAAAAAATTTTAAATCTCATGAAACTATAAAAAAAGAGAGTAAGGTTTGGATAGCTCTCTCCACCTTTTTGTTTAAGTTAGTTTGTTTTTAGGTTAGTGACTAATGTAATCATCCAGTTAGAAAATATAACTGAATCTATAGCTTCTTGTATGTTGCAAGAGTGGTTATAACTGTTAAAATTAAGAAAGAGAAATATGCAAAAAAAAAAGAAAGAGAAATATTTGAGTGTGTGTGTCTATATACATGTGCGAATGTATCAAAAAGAACAGACCCTTGTCCTGAGGGGAAATCCTCCCAGGCATATCAGAAATTCTCGTATCAGAGTGTCTTTTAGGAAAAGCTAGGCAAAGCACTTCAGTTGTGTTAAAGTCTACTTCTTTTTTTCTTTTTTAAGAATAAAAAATTTTGATTTAACATGTACATTTAATCTCTTTTCACATTTCCTAAAAAAAGAAATAGCAGAGAGGCTTAATCTACCCGATACTTTTGAATGACCTCTAAATACATTAATACTTTATAATCTTATAGGGAATGACCTAAAGAAAAACAAATTAATAATATGAGCAATATTAAATTATTTTTACATCTCATTGTAACTTTAAAATGAAGTCTTGAGGGACGCCTGGGTGGCTTAGTCGTTAAGCGTCTGCCTTCGGTTCAGGTCATGATCTCAGGGTCCTGGGATCGAGCCCCGCATCGGGCTCCCTGCTCCGCAGGAGGCCTGCTTCTCCCTCTCCCACTCCCCCTGCTTGTGTTCCCTTGCTTGCTGTGTCTCTCTCTGTCAAATAAATAAATCTTTAAAAAAATAAAAAATAAATAAATAAAATGAAGTCTTGAATTGAAATCTATGTAATCCTGGCACTTAGATGTATGTTTACATAGGCAAAGACATTTATTCCAAACAGTTCTTTTGTACTTTTATACTTTTGTACTATACAATTATAGTACTTGTGTGTGTATTTATACATTTGAAGTTTCAAATATATCTGATGGCTTTGTAGGAACTTTCTCTTTGTTTCTGATGGGTGAAAAGCAGGGCATCTTTCGGCCAGTAAGAGCCTAAAGTATCTTTCTGACAGTACATAAACAAGATGGGTATTAACAAAAATGACTTTTGGGGTGGCACAATTACAACACAAAGTGTTGGAAAATATGAAGCATCTCTTGACCAAAATTGAAGACAGATGGTGAACAAGTATATTATATAAAAGTGCAACTGTGCAGGGAATATTCAAGTGGCAGAATGTGATTTTGTAAATGAAAAATTCACTTGTAACCAAGAGTGCCAAATACATAGTGAAACTCAATTGAATTATTCAACAAAGTATAGAGAATGTTCCTGGATTTATGATCATAGCCTAAAGGGCTGATCTCTGGGAAAATGAGAAACAACTACATATGATCCACATTCCTCTTACCTAACCTTTTTATATTTCATTTATTGTAGAATAAAGGGTGATTTTTAAAGGTATATCTTTCTTTTGTATAACTCCATTTTATCAGTGTTATTTTGTCAGATCAGTACTGTCATCTCAGAAACTAATTTGACAGTGGTGCCTGGGTGGCTCAGTTGGTTAGGCATTGGCTCTTAATTTCAGCTCAGGTCATGATCCCATGCTCCTGAGAGCAAGCCCTGCATCAAGCTCCATGTTCAGTGGGGAGTCTGCTTGAGATTCTCTCTCTCCCTCCCCCTCTGCTCCTCCCCACACCCTGCCCCATGCACTTACACTCTCTCTTTAAAAATGAATAAATCTTAAAAAAAAAAGCAAGAAAAAACTAATTTGACAATTGAATACACATTTGGAGGTAGCCTAAATGTTACCTCCACAGTGGTATTACTTGAAAAGATATCATGAGTAAAGGACAGTGGGTGATACACTGTGATACATACTGTAAATTTTAGGTAATATATACTTGATCATCTAGATGACCAAAACTTTGTCCACAGTTCCTCGCTCATAGCTCTCAAAACCCTTGGAATTTTCTGTGATGAAAGCCATAAAGGTGTCTCTTGTTATGTTAATGAGGTGACCTTTGGAAAAGACCTAAGGATGGGGCTGATTGCCAGGAAAATCAACCATGTGATCAGAGGATTGGAATTTTCAGTCCCCCCCACCCCTGCCCACCTACTAACCTCCAGGGAGAAGGGAAGGACTAGATATTGAATCTATTACCAATAGCCAATGATTTCATCAATAATACTTATGTAATGAAGCTTCCATAAAAAAACCCCAAAAAGGGTTCTGAGAGTTTTCAGGTTGGTTAACAGGTGCAGGTGTGAGAAGAGAGTTTCTCTTAGAAAGGGCATGGAAGCTCTGAGTACCTTCCCACATACCCTGTCCTACTCATCTCTTTCATCTGGCTGTTCCTGAATTATATCATTTTATAATAAACTGGAGCTCTAGTAAGTAAGATGTTTCTTTGAGTTTGATAAGCTGCTCAGTAAATTAAACAAACCCAAGAAGTTGGAAACCTTGATTTATAGCCGGTAGGTCAGAAGTACATTGGTAACCTGGGCTTATGACTGGTGTCTGAAGTGGGTGTGGAAGGGTGGAAAATCTTATAGGACTGAGTCCTTAAGCTGTGGGATCTGATGTTATCTCTGGGTAGAAAGTTCCTGAATTGAGTTGAATTGTGGGATACTCAGCTAGTGTCCAAGAATTCCTTGGTTGTGTGTGGATAAACCCTCTCCCTCTCACCACCCATCCAACGTACTTCAAAATTGGTCTCAGAACCATATCACCCATCCATTCAAGAAAATAACAGGAATATAATGATTTAGGGAACATTTTGAGGTACTCAGATCAGATGATATAGTTCAGTAGATACAGTTCAACTATCTGTGACCATCTATGATGGATTCATGGTTGCATGCTATTGATAATCAGAGAAATCTCTTTTAACATCTTTAGTATATAAAGTATACTTGTTTGTGACGTAGGCACAGACTCAAGCATTAAGAGTTCAATGTGTCCATCCTTTTTTTTCTCTTGACTACTATTAAGAACTGTGTGAAGTCTTACCCTGCTTGCAAGCTAACAAGTTAGCCTGTCACAGTTTCATGGATGCAGGTAGAAGGCATGAATTTCTTGGGTCAGAGACAATGTACTTTGTTACTCACTGTGATGGCAGCCATTGTATCAGGATTTTCTTGTGCCATTCCCTGAACCTTGAGTCTCATAAGGTGATGTGAAAAGAACCAAATGACACCTGCACATGCAGTGAGTTGAATTAGAAAACTAGAATCATTTATAATGGGTAGTAAGTTTTGTTCTGGAGGGAGATAGCATCTCTGTCACCCAAGACTGTAAGTACATATGCCCTTTGCTCCAGGAAAATACCTTGTCTCTATCTTCCACCCTTGAAAAGATGATCCAAAAGGGCAATCAGTGCCTCATTTGCAAAATGTGCAGAAGCACAAGAGAGGATGATTTGTCTTCCTTAAATTCAAATATCATAAACAGTAACACGAAGTATGATAATCATCCCCTTCCAAAGCTGGGAGTATTTTTCTACAAGTTTTAATAATGCTTTGTTTTATCAAGTATTTGACTCAAGATATTCTGTTAATTGCTTGGTAAAATTTATAAACTTTGTTCAAGTGTTATATTCCAAACTCTAAAAATAATTCTCTCAAGTCAGCAATGTGTTTATACTTTTAAAATTAATGTAGTACTAATGTATAAAACTTTCTTGTTCTTCAGGGAGTTACTGGAAAAAAAAAAAACAACAACATTAATTAATGCTCCAATCCCTTCCAAATTCATTATGAGCCTAATATTCTAACAGAGAAATCTTCTACATCCTGTCATCATTTGTCGCCTGTGTTATCACTCAGGATGACATTTCTTGGACAATAAAATATCTCCATCTCTAAGTGTTGGAGTTGCCCACATGATGAGTTTCTATCTGCTTTGTTCTCTCAGTCAGACTCCAGGTGCACAAAACTGAGTTGACCATATGCTCAGGTCATGACTCACTAGCATCATTCCTTGACGCAATACCCCTCATTCTGTATATGATTTCCCTTCACTCCTCTTCCATGCCTCCATGTGTATAGAAATACTTATTCTATGTGTATCCTTCCAATCCTCTTTCCATAGTTTGGCTTATTGTCATAGAAATATTGGTATCATTTTGATTATTCTTGATTCTTACATTGCAGAAATTACTTTTTTAAAAATATTTCTTTCTTGTTTCATGCTTTTCACTCAACACTACAGTTGTGGGATCTAGCTATGTTACTGCATGTAAATCTAGTTCATTACTTCTGATTGCTTTATAGTATGTTATACCTGTAACACATTTTACATCCCTGTTGCTGTGGTGATGAACAGCTATGTGCCTACCTCAATTTACTTATCTATGAACAGCATAGTGATAAAAATCTTCATATATATATCCTTATGGGAAAAACAGGTCATAGTTTATATATTCACTAATTGAGATCATTACCCTTTACATCATCACCTGCTTCCTTTGTTTCATATCTTCTTCTTGCTAATTATTATGAATTTCTTGGGAATTTTTGTTATATATTAAGGTTTTTAAATATAATTTTTCTTCACTTAACTGAGGTAGTTAATCTTTCCATTTTGGTATCACATGGAATTGGGGCTCTTTATATTGAAGATAGCCCACTACCTATCAATTAACCCAAAGTTTTAAGCCTCTAAAGTAGATTTATTTCAAAAAGAGGAGAAATATGGTACTGTGGCATGTCCTAGAGGCTAGCTTTGACATACTTCATGCACTTGAACATGGCTTATAGCAGACTGGGAATCAGTACAATGGGCAGCTAGGAGAAAAGGAAAAGCCAGGACTATACATAAAAAGGAAAAGTCCAGGGCAAATAAACAAGAGAAACTCTCCTGATTGCCCCTCCTACCATCCAAGTTTTGCCAGAAGGCTTGCCTATGAGATGTTTAGTTCTCTCAATTCAGGATTTTATTTCTATTAATATGCATATAACCTCAATAGTGATGTCTCTTACACCACATGGCCACTGTGTGGTACACCTGGGGAGTAGGAAAGAAATACATAGACCTACAAAGTATTCATCTAGTAGAAATATAATGTTTTTTAATGCAAACTGTGGCAGAGGCATTCTTTTTCTGGAACATAAAGAACTCTTGGATTTTTTTGTCAACTCAGGCCAATGGAAGGTAGAGGCCTTAGGATAGGCAGGCTGAACCCCACCGAATCTTAATTTCCTCATTATTAAATATGGATAATTAAAAAGAAAAAGTAAGATTTTTCATATGCATTAAATGACTAATTGCATAATGGTTTTAAAAGAGTGTCTGGAATATAGTCAAATGCAATAGACATTAACTCTTACTGTATTATAACATTATTACCTGTGTTAGTTAATGAAAGATATTAGGACAGTTCACATTCTAAAAAGTAGTTGATTACCTACCTCATTCTATATGTCAAAATAGGTTTCAAGAGGGTCCAAGATTTACCTAAGAAGGATATGAGAGTACTTGATGAAACATCAGGAAACAGACACAACACCCAGAAATCTTATTAGAAAGAATAACAAATTCAACCATGAAAATTATAAATTTCTGCTGTAATGGGGTGCCTAGGTGGCTCAGTTGGTTAAGCATCTGGCTTTGGCTCAAGTCATGCTCCCCAGCTTGTTCTCTCTCTCTCAAATAAATAAAGTCTTTAAAAAAAAAAAAAAAAGAAATTCCTGCTGTTATAATAATTCATAAACATTAAAACACATATTCTAACCTAGAAATATTCATCTGATGAATATTATATAATACCTGGAAAAATCTTAAAATTTAAAAAGAAAGAGATATGGGTTGTCCTGTGATGGGTTGGATTGTATGCTCTCCAAAAAAGGCAATCAAGTTAAAATGAGGTCATTAGGGTAGGACAACATAGCTGCTGTCCTTATAATAAAAGGGGAAATTTGGATACAGAGAGAGACCCACACGTACAGAGGGAAGACAATGTGAAGACAGAGAAAGAATGTCATCTATAAGCCCCAAGGAACTCCACTGGCTACCAGAAGATAAGAAGGAGGCAAAGAATAGATTATCCCTCATAATTCTCAAGAGAAACTAACCCTGCTTAATTTCAGACTTCTAATCTTCAGAAATGTGAGACAATAAATTTGTTGGTTAAGCCACCCAGTTCGTGGTACTTTGTTACGAAAGCCATAGGAAATATATGCCTCATTGAAAAATTAAGAAAAACAGTAACAGTTAATTATAAATGAAAACCAAATGCCTTACACATAATGTAAGATGAGAAGCCTCTGAGATAATTTATAAAGCGAAATTAAAACAAATTTATATATTTTTCCTTCTATTATTAGATTAAAGATAAAAAAGTTTAGAAACAAAGATATTAGAGGATAAGGGGCTACAGCTTCTCATATACTTTGGGTGGGAGTATAAATCAATGTGTTTACTTTGTAGGACAATTTGGTAATAAAAGCTAATATTTGAAATACACACATTTCTGGACCTATCAAGATAGAGGTTGGTTGTAAAGGCTTTCAGGATACACTTTCTTCCATGGCAGCCCTGATAATAAAGCTAACTTTTAAGTTCATTTTCTTCCTCTCTCCATCTCTCTCTCCCTCCTCATTTGTATGTGGAAGGGTATCTATCTACCTCTCTCCCTCCTCATTTAATCTGACCCCAAATGAAACAACATCCCTTTCCAAATAAATACAAAGACTGTAACTTACAAAAATGAACATTCTCCAAGCTTACATCCCAAACCATTTATGACGATACTAATTTTTATACGATCTATTTCAAACATCCACAAATAAATTGGCAGTAGTTACTAGATAGCCAAACTTTTTACAAGTACTTTAAAATATTTACAAAAATAACAAATAAATATCTATTTTGTATGCTATACCCAGTATAGAGTGGTGCTATGCCTATTTACTTGCAGGGTTTCTAGGATTGATTGATTAGCTTCTCGATCTATAGAACTGTAGGTTTGCCATTAAATTTTCTCATAATATTCCATTTTGAGTTCACCTAAAGTGCGACTTTACCAGGGACTGTTTCTTTGTTTCATTTCAATGAATGTTGCCCCTACAAATGCATTATTGATTTTTCTTCCAAACCATAATGATGCAAAGTGTAATAGCTTCACAAATGTACATTTATTGCCGAAAACCCGACTTGACAAGCAGGTGTGACTTCCTTTACTTACATAGCACCATTGTTCCATATACTTTTATGTCACTGATGTTGCATTTGGATTAAACAGTCAATCTGAAATGTTACATGAAATTAATGGAAACTATAACCTTCCGATCAAAGGAGAAATGGAAATACTGTTATTTTTACTGCTTTCCACACTTAACCTTCAATTCAGAATCAGTGAGTTTGAAAGCATAGAATTATCCAGTTTTTTTAATAGATTTATTAATCTGTAAAGCCATCTAGTTTTTGGATTTTATTAATTGTTTAATGAGCAATAAACAGATAACTGCATAAGAAGCGATAAGGACTCTGCTGGCAACAGAGGGGGAAAGCAATGCAATTTATGAAATTAAAGAAAATTTCAGCACTTGTCCAAGTCAATATTCATCTATGTGTTCACACCAGCAAATAGAGGGCAATTTGTTTATCATTTGAGAAAATCTGTGCTGGAGAGCAGCTGTGTAAGTGCTAAGATCCCCCCTGCCCTCATCATTCGGTTAGCTGAGACAATGAAATCCACTTGCATCATCCCCTGGAGTTCATGGTAATGTATTTTTCACCTATTTTAAGAGCATGACAAGTCCTAAGAGAGAAAGACAGGGTGAAAGAAGAAAAAGAATAAGAAAGAGAGGAAAAAAAAAAAAAAAAGATAGAAATAGTGTTAGATCTGCTTTCTTGAGACCGGATACATCAAGATCCAAGCTCAGAAGCTGTCACGGAATTATGGCTATTGTTTTACTTTCTCTGTCACCCATCTGCTGTCTCTAAGTGCTGAAAGTCAGAGCAGGCATCTGCTGAAATATAGCATTCATTAATCATGAGAGCAGGGAACATGCACAAGGCACACTAGGGACATTACTTCAGAACCTCTAATGATGTAGGGCAGTGCGGATTAGTGTCTATTCCTCACACTGGGATGTGGTGTGTTTTCTACTGTATGTGGAAGGGTATCTATCCTTTCAAAGCAATCAAAGGACATTATTTGAAAGCTCATATCTCAATTACAAAGAATAAATGTTACAGATGGAGGAAGCTTCCTGGGCATCACAATTACAATGTCTTAATATAGGGTCCAAAGTTTGTTTGTTTCAAACATTTCATGTATTTGAAAGAGAATTAAGAAAACAATGGTTTTATTGATGTGGAAAGTCTGGCATTTCATATCCAATTATCAGGTACCTAAAAATACCTTTCTACTGTACCTCTTGAGAGGTACTATTTAAAGGATCTTTGACCTGTTGTCCAAATCTTGCTTACTGCCTTGTTTTGTAAATATAGTCCTATTGAAACACAGCCACACCCATTTAGTTACGTACTGTTGATGACTTCTTCCAGGCTATGGTGGCAGGGTTGGGTACTTATGACAAAGACCTTAAGGCCCACAAAACCAAATATATATCTTTTAAAGATTTTATTTATTTATTTATTGAGAGAGAGAGAGAGAGAGAGAGAGAGAGAATGTGTGTGGGTAAGGGAGGAGGAGGGGCGGAGAGAGGGAGAGGGAGAGAATCCCAAATAAGCTTCACACTCAGTGCAGAGCCAATGCAGGGCTGGATCTTAGGACCCTAAGATCACAACCCTGAGCTGAAATCAAGAGTCAGACGCTTAACTGACTTTGCCACCCAGGTGCCCCAAAGCCAAAAATACTTTTTATCAGATTCTTTACAGAAAATATTTGCTAATCCCTGGGTTATATAACATTAGTGTAAATCTGTCTGATATACAGATTCATCTACATTCATCTACATTTTATATAATTCCATTATTTGAATGGAATTTTTTGGAAATAATAGTTTACCACTTCCTTAGATTTATGAGATTAAAAAAAAAAACAAAACAAAACACTGAACAAGTGTTCCCCCCACACACCCCCACCCCCGGCCAAACCTCACTTTTGGACATTTTCTTTTTTATTCGATTTACTTTTATTTTATTGTTTCCATTTGTATTTAATAATCTTTATAAAAGTGGAAAATTCTTCTAGGCATACTTAAAGTCTAAAATAGATCTGAATGTTGTCCACAGGAACACTGGAAGCACTAAACCTTCCGTGTTCTGGGAAAATTAAATAGTCAATGTGGCAATATACATTTTCTAATGAGACCTTGTATTAAGAAGGTTTGGAAGTCTGCAAATAAAAAGATAATAATCAAAACAGTTATGTTCCACAATCGTGCAAATCAATCTAAATTTCTTATAATAACATATAAATATACAACACATACACACAGAGGACATGATAAATGTTTTAAATATGGGAGTTAAAATATTCAAATAATTACATAAGCATCATTTTTATTATTTTCTTAGAGAAAGGACCATATGGATAGAAATGTCAGTTTTCTACAGTGATAGGCTGCAAGTGCCTAGATAAATATAAATAGATGCTGAATAAATATTTGTATGTTAAAGAAATGACGAAAAATCTGGGGGTCCATATAAGTAATTTAATTTAAATTTTCTTTTTGTACTATGTTTACAAATTTTTGTGAAGAAGATATATCTGATTTTGATAATGAAAGTCATTTGAATAAAGAACATAATGGTAAAATTTGGAGATAATTCTCTAGTAAAATATTATAACAAAAGAGATCAAGAATAAATTTCACATGGCAGAGGTGTTACCTTGATAAATAATATGTATCCCTCGACCGTTTGAGTAATTGAATATGAATAAAACATATTTCAATGAGTGAAATTAGAGTAGTGACCAAAAGAAGAAAAACCATTTATGTTCCTTGTGTTTTAAGAAAGTCAGGAGAGGGGAGCCTGGGTGGCTCAGATGGTTAAGCAGCTGACTCTTGATTTCAGCTTTGGTCATGATTTCAAGGTTGTGAGATCAAGCCCGATGTTGGGCTCCCTGCTGGGCGTGTAGCCTGGTTAAGATTCTCTCTGTCCTTTTCCCTCTCCCTCTACCCACCTCCACCCTGCTCCAGCACTCACTCACTCTCTCAAATGCATAAATAAATAAATAAAAAGAGCCCTGACATACAGGGATATTAAAAGACTTTTTAAATTTATTTACTTTAGAGAGAGTGCAGGGGGAGGAACAGAGGGAAAGGGACAAGCAGACTCCATGCTGAACGTGGAGCCTCATATGGGGCTCAGTCTCACCACCCTGAGATCATGACCTGAGCTGAAATCAAGAATTAGACTTAACCGACTCAGCCACCCAGGTGCCCCAGTATTTTAATAAATCAACAGTGTAATACAGTAATTTATAACTTAAACACCTGTTTATAAAATACAGTGGGTTCTGAAAATTAAAAAAAAAAATAATAATGTAGCATACAATAGATAAAGGAGCTATAGCAAAGTTGGTAAGACTTTATAGAGAGATATAATATTTCTGGAGATTTACATTTGAAGCTTTGAGATAAGTAACATCAAGAGTTAAACTTAGAGAAAAATCTAAGGTAATTCTAAGGAAAATAATGTCAACCTTGTGCTATCCCAGTATTGTCTAGTGTTGTGGAATTAGAGAATGTTGCTGCTTACTGTTTCTCTTCCATACCTCTCCTTCCTTTTCTCCCCAACCCCCATATTTTTCTACTTGAAAAATAAAATCTAATCTCTATTTATGGTTCTGAATACATCTCTCATTATCTCTCAAATAAATTGTAAGAAAAACTTCTCTTGTTATTTCACTTAAGGTTTAAAAATCATTTAAAAAAATGGTTAGTTGTGTTACTCCTAGGTATTTACCCACGGAAAATGAAAGCATATATCTGTACAGACTTGTATATAAAAGTTCATAGCAGCTTTGTTTGTAATAGTCAAAAACTGGCAATAATCCAAATGTCAGTCAACAAGTAAATTAATAAACAAATTGTGGCACATCCATACAATGTAATACTATAAAGTAAATTTTACTTAGCCATAAGAAGGAAAAAAAAATGGTTAATAAATACAAGCATTTTTTAAATTTGAGAACAGCATTTTTTTTTCCCCCCAGGCAACTAATGCTTTACCTTGGATTCTGCATTATTTTCAAAAATTAACAAAAGAGGGGCGCCTGGGTGGCTCAGTCGGTTAAGCGACTGCCTTCGGCTCAGGTCATGATCCTGGAGTCCCGGGATCGAGCCCCGCATCGGGCTCCCTGCTCGGCGGGGAGTCTGCTTCTCCCTCTCCCGCTCCCCCTGCTTGTGTTCCCTCTCTCGCTGTGTCTCTCTCTGTCAAATAAATAAATAAAATCTTAAAAAAAAAAAAAATTAACAAAAGTTTCCTAGCCAGGGCCTTGCCAAAGGACGCAAATTCTTCTTCTTCTTCTTCTTCTTTTTTTTTTTTTTTTGAAGATTTTATTTATTTGACAGAGACACAGCGAGAGAGGGAACACAAGCAGGGGGAGTGGGAGAGGGAGAAGCAGGCTTCCCGATGAGCAGGGAGCCCGATGCGGGGCTCAATCCCAGGACCCTGGGATCACGACCTGAGCCGAAGGCAGACGCTTAACAACTGAGACACCCAGAGCCCCAAGGACGCAAATTCTGAATTATGAATGTCTCCTGGTAAATCCCATTTGAATCTGTGACTCAGGACTGGAAAGGTGACAACACTGGATGCCAGTAAATAAGTGTCTGTAGATCACACAGGCAATTTTATTCTGGTTATCTTTGCCTTATGTCCCTTTCTTTGCAAAGTCTGACCCAGAATTTGAGGTTGTTAATCAGAGATAAGGAAGCAGACTACAAGGTCTCTAGCATCATGGACAGGTCAGTTTTGGATGACAAATCCAGCAGTCTGAAAGGGTACCCCCCTCCTCCCCATTGCTACGGCCACAGAAATACAAATGATGACCTATCCATTCAGGCCATTGCCAGAGTAAAGGAAAGAAAGTGAAGAAGAAAGGATTTCATATAGTCAACATAGTGAAGTCTTGATCCATTCTCTTGGGAGGAAGCCGTGCATCTTGATGTCAGTTACTCCCCTTCAATTTGATGGAGGTCTCCAGCATCTGCACAGAACTAGATATTGGGTAGAATCTTCTTCAGCTGGTGAGATACATACTCAAGGCTCAAGTCCCTGAATTTTGGCTGTCATCTGGGTAGTGAAGAAGACTTGGTCTAGTCCCTTCCAAGAAGATCCAAGGGCGGACCTTGTTCTTAGTGATGCCAAATCAGAAGGGTGGGAGAAAATTGGAAATTTTAGTTTGGAGATTGGCAGCCAGATATTTGAGGAAATTAGAACAATTCTGTATCCAGTTCCACTTATAGGTATATAACAAAACTTCCAAGATAATTAAAAATATTATAATTTAAAATAGCCAAGTGTGTGAATAGTTTTTCTCTTTACACTTATCCCCACTTTTTAAACCAAAGATAACCCTGGTAAAACTAATTTGTTTGCATTAAAATTGGCCTGATTATTTCCATAACTGCAAGAAGAATAGTGATTAGTCATACAAGTTCTTTTAGACTGCTTTGTTAGACTTTTCATAAGGAGCCTCAGATTGAACTCTCAAAAGCTTCTGAGGCCAGAAAGCCAAGCCAAAGACTGGCCATAAGATTTACCTGTAATATCATTTCAGTCAAAGCCTTGGTAATATAATCAACGTTTCCAATTGTGTCTTGTTACAAGAACAGATTCTTATTGAACTTACACAAGTAGCTAACAATGTTACAATGAAAAGAATACTCCAGAGTTTCCAAATTCTGGAAGGATCAGGAAGGGAGAAAAGGTAAATGGTTTCATCATAGAGAGCTTAAGAAAAGGGTTTCCTTAAATCTGGAAAAACAAAGCATCAAGTAACTAGCAGTGTTTCAAAAAAGTCATAAATATTACGATCATTGTCTAAGTTAATTAAGTCCCAGGTAATTAATATTTGTTCTGCTTGAATCTGGGGTCCCCACCAGTTCTGGAAATTCTTACCTAGTTCAGTTTTATAATCTTAAAGTTATCAGAAATTTGTACTTGTCAGAAGTCCATAAATTTTCTTAAAGGTAAGACACTCCTGTAGGAATATTTTTGTAGAAGCATCAGAGTAAAAAAAAAAACTCTGTGAATGATAAAAGACTTAAAATGAACATGGTTAAAGATCTGATGAGAGTTCATTATAATGTAGTTGATAAGGAAAATTGGTTACTTCTGTGGCATACAACATTTTAAGATAATAATGAGAATGGCTGATAACATTATATCAGGATATATCAGAATTTTAAGAATTTCATACAATTTTTGTAATGCTTATATGAATATATACCTATACAATATAAGGGAGACAAAGTTTAGTATTCTCACTTGCCAACAATTTTCATGTAATTTAACATATCAAATACATGTAATTCATTTAATCCCCTTTTTAGAAGAGAGAATATTTTTTTTTTATTCAAATACAATAAACCAATAGTTTTAAAAGTTTAAAGTGTACAATATAATGATTCAACAATCCTACATTTCTCACTGTTCATCAAAATAATACTGTATTGTTTGATTACTACAGTTCTGTAGTATATGTTGAAATAGGGATTGTGGTATCTCCAGTTCTGCTCCTCTTTTTCAAGATTTTTTTGGCTATTTGGGTCTTTTGTGGTTTGATACGGGTTTTAGGATTATTTGTTTTAGTTCTGTGAAATTTGTTGTTTGTATCTTAATAGGGATTGCATTAATCTGTAGATTGCTTTGAGTAGCATGGACATTTTAACAATATTGGTTCTTCCAATCCATGAGCATGGGATGGTTATCTTTCCATTTGTTTGTGTTATCTTCAATTTCTTTCATCAGTGTTTCATAGTTTTTGGAGTACAGGTCTTTTTTTTTTTTTTTAATTTTTGTTTTTTTAAAGATTTTATTTATTTATTCATGAGAGACAGAGAGAGAGAGAGAGAGAGGCAGAGGGAGAAGCAGGCTCCCAAGGAGCAGGGAGCCCGATGTGGGACTCGATCCCAGGACCCTGGGATCATGACCTGAGCCGAAGACAGACGCTTAACCATCTGAGCCACCCAGGCGCCCTGGAGTACAGGTCTTTCACCAACTTGGTTAAGCTTATTCCTAAGTATTTTATTATTCTTGGTGCAATTGTAAGTGGGATTGTTTTCTTAATTCTCTTCCATATCATTTTTTTTTTTTTCTAACTGTTCAGGGGCTTCTTGAATATCTCATATCTCAAAGTGAGTTTTAAGTCAAAAAGATTTTACTTAAAATTTAAATTTGGGGAAGTTTGTCAAAAATATCAAAAGGTTTGAACACCTGATAAAATAAGATCATAAATTATTATGATATAATAATTATCTATTTAACCTAAATGACCAAAAAAAGATTTTGGAGGCAAATACAGAAGGTTACATAGTTGTTAGCAAAACTTAGCTTTTAATATTGAGAAGATTCAGTCTTTGTAAGTAATCAGAGACATGATTAAGATAATATGAAGCACAGGACATTATTTTGGTAAAATATGAAATACTTGTTTTCTAGGCAAATTACTTCAAGGGCAAAGACAAACCCTTCATAATTTCTTATTACAAAAAGCAGAACAATAGTCCAAGAAAACTTTGTCATTTTAACAGAGAAAACCATAGCTTAATTTTGTACTAGCTTACTTTTGATATTCAAGCTCATTCACTTAATTAAATTCATTCTAATTTTAGCCAGCCCTGACCACACACACACAAATTCCTTTCCAAAGATTTATTTTGCACAAGCTTTCTACAGTTTTCTTTTTCTTCATTAAAGCACACATTTTACTTTGCTTATATGTGGAGATGTTTCCTTTATTATTTCTAGTAGCTTTAATTAAATACATTAATTATAATTCTTAACCCTTCAAAAGCTTACTTTCTAGCGAAAACTAAGAAGTAAACGACTGTGAATTGTTTGTTATAACATCATTCTTTAGACTGGCAAATTTAGGGATACGTTTAATAATTTCTAGAAGCATATGTTACAGGGTTTTTTCCTTTGGTGCCCGTGGTTCTTGGTCACGCCACTTCAAAGAATGAAGAGGTAGACCAGAGGAAGAGTGGTGGGCAGCAAAGCAAGGTTTATTGAGTGATAGTACAAAGCTCCCGAAGAAGGAGGGGACCCAAAAGGGTTGTTACCACAGTTTCTAAGTCTAGGGGGTTTTATGGGCTTTGTTGGCAAACTGTTTTAATCTTGATTAACCCTCGTGACACCTGTCATCCAATCAGGTTTTTGTCATCTATCACGTGGGAAAGGATGGAGGACTCCTTCCAGGGTGGTGTAAAATCCTTTTAAGGGTGGTTTTCTCTTGGGGTGGGGGTGGGGGGTCTGTCCCTGCCTGACTTTCTTCCAGCTGTCCTTCATCACATATATCTTTTTCAATTTTTCCAATGTAGCACCAACATATCCAAATATCCTTTAGTTTCTCTGTAATAAAGAGCCAAAGTAGATAAACTTATGTTTATCTACAAGCATAATCACTGCTACAGTTATCCAAGATGCAGGTAGCCTTAGAGTGATCCCCATAATAAAAAATAATAATAAATATTTCAGTATTTTATCTTATTTGGAAATGATCTAGGTATTTAATTTCTACCCATCATCTAATTTAACTTAGCAAAACTCTAAGAATTTAAGCCACCAGAGAAGATTTGGGAGAACTATTTAATTAGACATAAATATTGCTGAGAAGTTCATTATAAACTTATTATATTTTATTAATTTTTAAATATATATATTTAATTAACTTTTTCTTAATAATTATATTTAAATAAATCATGAAAATTTCACAAGACATCGAACAGCTAACCATCTTAAGTTATCCTATTTGTCCACAAATTCTCTAAGAGATAACATAAACCTATTTGACCTTTAGTAAGCCTAGGTAGAATAAAAGTATTATATTTAATGCTGATAACTCTAAAGACATGTCTTTTTTAATTAAACCAACAAACTTAAACTGGTTTTAATATTGAATGTTTTCCCAGATCATGGGAACCTAAAATTCATTTGGATTAAATTTCTATTATATTTCTGAGAACTTAATTTTATATAAGCACTTAATTTTCTTTAATTAAATAGAGCTCTTTTGCCAATTAATTTTGACAGTACCACTTGGAGGCAGGAAATATCACATATCTACAACATATATAGACACATGAAGATACAGACAGACACAAAAAGAAACTTTATAGCTTCTATTTTAAAATTGCTGCAACTGGGGTGCTGGGGTAGCTCAGCTGGTTGAGTGTCCTGGGTTGTGGCTCCTGGGATTGAGCCCAAGTGGGCTCTGCACTCAGTAGGGAGTCTGCTTTAAGATACTCTCCCTCTGTCTCAGCCCCCCACCCACCACCACGGGTGCCCTCATGCATGTTCTCTATTTCTCACTCTCACTCTCTTAAAAAAACAAAAAAACAAAAACCAAAACCCTGAAAAATTACCCCCCCTGAAGTTTGGTCTAGATAAGAGTTCTGAAGAAACCCTGGGTAGAACATTTACATCTCAAGGCATAGGGAAAAAATGCAAGCTCTTCCTAGAAGGACTTTTGTCCCCCCAAGGCAAGAACTTTTGCAACACTTACAAGCCTTTTGAGATAAATATGAGGTTTTGGTATTGGTAAAAAAGGATAAGTGGACTATGAATTGTTTGTGGAGCCACACCCCTGATCCTCTAGAGACTACATTTGCTAAACAAAGACAACTCTTTTTAATTCCTCAAAAATTGGGCTGCCACCTAAATGATATCAAGACTGGTAACCCATCCCCCTATGTTGAAATATTTTCCCTCTGGGTACATTTAGCTTAGGGAGAGGCCTAAAAAATTCCTACAGGGTCTGAATATTAGCCTCTAATTTGATCAAATTTCTGATCAAGAATTATTAAATCTTTTCAAATATCTTGTCAGGTTTCAGCTGGAACAAACAGTAAATAGTTCTGGCAGTATTGAACAACCTCACTAATTTTAGTTTCACCTTGGTTGTTTAAGAGAATAATATAATAGCACTTTACAGAAAGTCTCTCAGAATCCTGTTAGCTTTGGGAGGGTTTGATGTGGGTGGGGGTCCTCATTCTGGAGTAGATATGGGGGCATTCAAACTGATTTTGCATAGGGGTTTTGAGGACGATCTTTTTTCTGGTATCCCAGTTGATTGTAATGGAGACACCAATCCTTGGACCCACATTTTGGTGAAAGACCCCTAGGAGAGTGCAATGTGGGAGGCCTACGTGTTCCTTTTATGTCTTTAATTTTTCATTAACTTTTTGCAATGCATCTTTCAATGAGGCTATTTTGGAATCTTGAAGCCTTTTGGAAGCTTTTACATGACAGTTAAAATAGCCCATTCTATTTGTCTGATGTGGGAACCCTTAGTCTCAGGTGCACTTTTTAAATAAAAGGTCTTGTTTAAATGGAATGTTTCCCATAATGGCCATTGTAATTATAGGTGGTCTTTGGCAAAACTTTGCTATTTTTGTAAATATCTACAGCTTCCAGGACCACAGTTTGTATAAATAAAATAAGCAGATGTTCCAGGTGGTGCACTCAACTCTTTGGATATAAAGGATTGCATTTCTTTTAGTTGGGTCTTTGGGTTTCTCAGAGCCAAACTAATACCTGAGAGGAACATGCCACAGGGTCTTACTGATGAAGGATAGTTGGAAGAAAGGCAGGTAGGGAGAAGGGCCCCTGCCTTAATAGGGAACCACCCTTAAAAGGATTTTACACCACCCTGGAAGGAGCCCTCTATCCTTTCCCACGTGATAGATAGATGACAAAAATCTGATCGGCTGATGGGTGCAGAGAGCATTAATTAGATTAAAACAGCTCACCAACAAGCCCATAAAAACCCCTAGACTTAGAACCTGTGGTGGCAACCCTCTTGGATGCCCTCTCTCTTCAGGAGCTTTGTACTATTACTCAATAAATCTTGCTTTGCTACCCACCACTCTTTGTCTGGTCTACCTCTTCGTTCTTTGAAGTGGCATGACCAGGAACTGTGGGCACACTGAAGGAAAAGAAATCCTGCAACATGACAGTATCTCAGAATTGCATGTAAATTTTCTTGAGATTGGTGGGCAACCTAGTAAAGATTATGTCAAGCAAGATTACCTTCCCTTAGAAAAAAGCAGGGGGTTTTATGGGGCAGATTACCTCTCTCTAGTGCTGACTGGGAAATTCCAGCCTAACTGATTTAAAATCCCATTTCTGAGAGAGGTTGAAACTGCAATTTAGTCTTGGTTGGCTGTCCTGGGGTCAATTTTTGCTTTCTTTTCTCTTCTTTTCCCCTTCCTTCCTTCCTTCCTTCCTTCCTTCCTTCCTTCCTTCCTTCCTTCCTTCAATAGTGTGCAGTAGAGAGTAGCATCTGGACCTGTCAGAGAGCAAGGATCAATGAACGCCATAAATTAAGCTCATAGACTAATTATCACCTTGACACATCTTTTTTTACTCCTAAGAGGCAACAGAAATTGGTTTACTGTCTCTGCTTCATGGTGTCAAATTCATGAAATACAAGAGTTAGGATTAAGGTTTTGCTACATCAGAGAGGGTAAATTTCCTTTTGATGTGGGCTTCCTGGGACCGAGAGAGGTATAGTAGGGAAGTTTGTCATTTCCAAGGCATACCAAGAACTACTTTAATTTCTGAACAATGGTTAAATATTTTACAGAAAAATGTCTCTGTTAAAACCTTCAGAAAATTTTTCTACAGTCAAATTCTTGAACCATCATATTTGCCTAGAATCTTTAAATAATTATGAGTTTATAATGAATTTTATATAGGATGAAGGAGAAAAATTTTAAATGTAACATTAAATCACATTTAAAAAATTGTTTTTAAGATAATGAGTTACATGAGGGCAAGTATAATTTTATTATTGATATTTTAATAATTTCAAGATTACATAAATTATTTTGTCACTTTTTTTAATGTGGAAAAGAAGACCTCCCTTTGTATTATTTCAAATTAAAAGACCATTTATTTAAAAGATAGGGTAGGGGACTATAAATACTCTTTAAAAAAAAACAACAAATGTTAAGAAGTGCTCTTGAAAAATTATTTAATAGGCCACAGGCATAATTACCGCTAGTTATCCATGATGCAGGTAACCTTAGAGTGATCCTCATAATAAAGAATCATTTGTAATAACTAATATATCTGTCAGCCTAATAAGACATCTTCTAACAAAGGCAGACCCTTTCATTGTAATTTATAGGAAATAGAACTTTTATCAGGAGCTATTCTTAGAAGCACACAGCCAAGATTAAGTAAATAACAGTGGAAACCACAGCCTTTGGCTATCTCTCAGCTTTGGAGACACATTTAATGGGTATTTCACACACAAGTATACCCTCCTTTGATACATGATCATTTTTAAAAAATCTCCCTTCTGCTAAAAGGAATGTTTGACTCCAGAGACTCATCGTCAGGTTTGAAAAGTCTTTAGAAAGCCACTTAGGCTCTACAAAAGTTTAGGAATGATGGACAAATATAAATTTTTAAACGCTATGCCCGAAATCCAGTATATGGAATAGAACACACCTCTGGTGATGTCGTTCATAACAAATATGTCTTCTTTTAGGTTCACATGTTTCCATAGGGTGCTGACACCTCAGAATAAGTCTGCTATTCTTGCTGTTATAACAACAACAATGTGTTAGGGCAAGTGGTCCCAGCTTGATAGCTCAGTATAGTTTTTCCTTGTAATTTAGGCTTTGTTTCATGCCTGGGGGGAGTTGTTTCTCTTTCACTTAAGAACCGGAGTCCTTCAACCTCCTTACATTACTTCCGTTGTGATACAGCACTTTAAAAGCTCCCTGGCTGACAACTGTGGCTGGAGGCTGGGATCTGCTGGGAGTGGCATCAGGCACTGAAAACAGTATCTGTTCATCTGTTCACTAAAGGACTGCAGTGTTACAGAGTCCTGGCATGGATTTTTAGGGTTATGCTGCAATAGTGTGAGTTAGGAAGTTGCACACTCGCACACGTTCTAATTGAATGATGAATTTAAAAAAATCCGTGATTTCATCATGTATATGGGCCACAGACATGAGAACATTGGTGATTGTGTCCCCACAGTTCAAATCTACTTAGCAGAGAGTTACTTAGCGTAAAGCTATGCATGCAATGAACAGATCTGTCTTGTTCCAAAGCCCATCTTTTCATTCGCCTATTTGATTATGCTTTGATTTTTTTTTAAAGATTTTATTTATTTATTTGAGAGAGAGAGAATGAGAGAGAGCACATGAGAGGGGGGAGGGTCAGAGGGAGAAGCAGACTCCCCGCCGAGCAGGGAGCCCGATGCGGGACTCGATCCAGGGACTCCAGGATCATGACCTGAGCCGAAGGCAGTCGCTTAACCAACTGAGCCACCCAGGCGCCCCTGATTATGCTTTGATTAAGTATACCGAGGCTGGAAGTGACCCCCAAATTCGGAGTTGTCAAGTAGGTCTATCAGGCTGCCTTCTCCTCTGGCTCACACTGGCTTATATGCCCAGATCAAGCTAACTGAGAAGAAGCCTGCACAGTGGAATCCACCTTACCTTCCTTTCTGTAGGACAGCTGCTTCAGGTCACCTGGCCTGTCTAACACCTTGCTGGGTGGATTTGCTGGGGTGTTGTGCAGTTTCTTAATTCTCAGCCATTTTCCAGTTCTCTTAGCACACTAACCCTGCCAGTTTTTGCATTTTCCCCCTTGTCTCTGCCTAGAAATTATTTGTCTCTTTTCACATCCTTGTGTGTGAATACAGGGAGCCCAGCAATCTCTTGACTGAAAAGGAACTAAGTTGACCTGATAGCTTCAGTTCACTAACTTGACAGAATCTCTAAAGGAGTCAAAGTAAACTTAAGCTGCCCTAATATTGAAATAGCTGCTTAGCTTTGGAAAAAATAATTTGGAAGCCAGGTCTGTAAGCTTATATTCCTTCTCTTGCTTCGATTTGAAACCCTTGGTGCTTTCAACTATTTATGCATTCACTCATATAGGGGCAGAATACAATAGCACTTAAGAGGATGAACTCTGGAATCAGACTGTCCAGATTCAACCTGCATGCTATGCGTCCATTTGTGGACCACGGCCATGTAATTTAAGTTCTTGTTCTTCCATTTCATTTGTGAAATGGGCATAATAAAACACCTCCTTCACAGAGGTGCAAATGAACATGCATCTGTAATATAAATTATTATTGTTATTAATAAAAACTGAAGGGTTTGGCCAGCAGAGGGGATAAATGGCCAGGCTCATGCAGAGGTGGATCATGTAGGCCCTGTTAAGCTTATGTATATCGTATTAAAAATCCTAATTTCATGATGAACTCTTAGCAACTTTCAGATATATAACCCTATTGTTAACTATAGTGACCATGCTGTACATTAAGTCTCCAGTGTGTAGTGAGAAGGCTTTATGTTGTTAATTACAGATGTTTCTACTACACTATGATATGTGAATTTCTAAAAAGCTTTGTATTCTGTAGAACTTATATTAAAACAACAGGATTCGGGGCGCCTGGGTGCTTTAGTCATTTAAGCGTCTGTCTTTTGCTCAGGTCATGATACTGGGGTCCTGGGATTAAGCCCCAAATCATGGGGCTCCCTGCTCAGTCAGGAGTCTGCTTCTCCCTCTGGCCTCCCCCCCCCCACACACACTCATGTGTGCACTCTCTCCCTCTCAAACAAATAAAATCTTAAAAATAAAAAAGCAGGATTCATGGGAAAAAAATAAGATTATGTGCAAACCCCCAAACTTGTGTAGTCACCCCTAGCAATCATCATCCTCATGGAAATAGTAGCAAAAAGAAACTACTAATAAGTAAATTTCCCTTTAAATATAATATTCTATTTTAAGGAGAAAGTAATTTGATCACAGGGATAGAAGTAAGATTAAGCCTACTTAGAGAAAGAGAAAGGAGTGGGGCTGGACATAAAAGTGGGAGAACACGTCATGCTAATATGTGTCCAAACAAGGTCAAAGGAAAGACAGAATGTGAACATGAGGGAAATGTGGATCATATTCCACACTGTCCTCCATGGCTGCAGTTAACTCCAGCCTTATTACAATATTTTGTGTTTGGCTGTCATTTTTGGTGATGTGAATCATTAATGTCCTGAGGAATTAGCTTATGAAACAACATACTTTTCATGTTATAATCACATTCTTCTCTACTTACCAATCATTTACAACCAATCCCCTCACGTTATAGACACACATTCGAGTGTAAGAGAAGGGGAATGATGTCCATAGATTAGAATTTCTGAAAAATTACTCTAGTAGCAGATCAAATCTCAGAATCTGGACACCTTTAACACCGAAGGGGAAAGGGTAGCTGGAACCAGACTGGTGGCAGCGATGATGAATATACCCAGATGTCCAATATTGAAAATCCCTAATGTAAAATTGAAAAGACACTTCCTTAAAGACATAACCTCAGGTGTCAATGCTCTCTATACTCTGAGTTTTGATACTTCACGTTCCCAGAAAAGTGGAGGAGAAAATTTTCACGGAATAAGAAAGCAAAAATACAACCTAATTACATATACTAGACTAGGTTTGGGAAGTCCGAGTTCCTGCCATCCATCTCTTCTATTCATGTTTATCTCCCCAGCTGCTCTGCATTTGCCTGGGCCAGGATTGCCGTGGGTATGGGAAGAAGCATGGAAGAAACGGAAAGGTTAAGAAATTAGAACACTTTGAATGTTGGCGTTAGTGATTTAAACTTGAGAACAGATGAGGAAGATACATGCACTCTGCCTACACAGGCTTATTGAAAATAGTGGCAAATATTCTCTGACCTCTTAAATGTATTGTCACATAGACATGACACGTTCATGTTAGATACTTGGTTTTGAATGTTAAGAATAAGTTATTTAAGTAGAAACCACAGTTCGTGATTTAAACTCTTGTTTAAATCAGTGCTGTCCAATAAAAAATAATGCAAACCACAAATGTGAGCTGCATATATAATTTTAATTTTCCAGTAAACACAACAAAAAGGAAAAAAAAATAGGTGAAGTTCATTTTTATACTTATTCAGCCTAATATATCCAAAATATTATGTCAACAACAAATGAATATAGAAATTGAGATATTGGGCGCCTGGGTGGCTCAGTTGGTTAAACGACTGCCTTTGGCTCAGGTCATGATCCTGGAGTCCCGGGATCGAGTCCCACGTTGGGCTCCCTGCTCGGCAGGGAGTCTGCCTCTCTCTCTGACCCTCCCCCCTCTCATGCTCTCTATCTCATTCTCTCTCTCAAATAAATAAATAAAATCTTTAAAAAAAAAAAAGAAATTGAGATATTCTATATTCTTCTTATTTTGGTATTAATTCTTTGAAATTTGGTATATAAGTTAAAAATCTCAAATCACCACATTTCAACTAAATAGCCACATATGGCTAGTGGTAACCATATGGGACAATAGAGGTTAACTTGTTATGAGCATTATTTTGCCAGAATGAAAAGCTGCAATTAAATATATGCCTACTTATGTTTTTATCAGCATTTAATGGTCTCATCCCTTCACACAACAGAAAAAATATCATATCCTGTTTTATTTCTTTTTTGGGGAGTATTCTTATAGAATGCTTTCAGAGTATAACTTTTGGATATTTCCCATCTCCTATCTTATTTCAAGCATGATTCCCACATTAAATGTTTAAATTTGAATATTTGTGAGGAACACATTATAATTTTTGTAATGTTGTATATGACTGGATGAGCACTGAACTGCATCGTAGCTGACGAGTTGACAAGATGCCATGTTTCATAGATGTTTAATTAAACATATATTGATTTTGATTTTAGTTCCCTTGTTTTGGAAGCATTATATACAATTTCTGGCCTCCAACATTTTTGGCTCTTGAGAAATTCCAATTTTAGGCTGTAGGCATCAAGTCCTGAGTGCCAAATGCACAAAACTGTGCTGGAGCTCGAGCCACATGCTTCCCGTGCCTGCTCACAGAGGATGGGTTGTTCTTGTTCCTTTAGTTCTCAGTGCAATTGTCACTTAAAACTGACTTTTGCTAACTTATGTTGTGCTATCAGGGATAGTCTGTCTGTTTGGCCTTTTTTTTTTTTTTTTTTTAATCCACAGCATTCGTAAATTTGGTTTCATTTATGTATTTGTTTTTTATTTTTTATTTTTTTTTAAAGATTGTATTTATTTATTTGACAGAGAGAGAGTGAGAGAGCACAAGCTGAGGGAGCAGCAGAGGGAGAGGGAGAAGCAGACTCCCCACTGAGCAGGCAGCTCCACACGGGGCTCCATCCCAGGACCCTGGGCTCATGACCTGAGCCGAAGGCAGACACTTAACTGACTGAGCCACCCTGGAGCCCCTGTATTTGTTTTTAAATTTGTTTTCTGTTTCTGATTTAAGAGAGTCAAGAATTGTGTATATTTTCTTATCTACTGTATAATAAATAAAGGACTTTGTTGACACTCAATAAACCTTAGATAAGTGAAGGAAAGAAAAACAGAATTGCTTGTTGTAAGGAAGAGTTCAAAACTCACTTTACCTAAATGCAGAATAGAGGTTGTCAATCTGGTAGGGATCCAAGGTTGCTCTAAGCTGCACATTTGAGACAAAATAATTCCCATGTATCCAGGCTAGAGAAGCAATTCTTTTTAAGTTAAAGCTTATAAAGCCTTATAAAACCATGTGACAATTTATCAGTCATTTATATTTCAGTAATTTCATTGACTTAAATTTACTAATTTATCTTGTTCTTTCCTGGATGGACTGATTCTTTCTATTTTCTAATTTTAGGGTTTTTTGTTTTTTGTTTTTCTTAATTTTTTTTCTTTTTCTTATTCTCTAAATGTATGATTCTCAATCTTGGCATATTTTGCTTCTTCCAGGAGATATTTGGCAATGCCTGGAGAAATTTTTGATTGTCACAATTGGGAGTAGGGGACGATGGTACTGTCACTTACTGAACAGAGGAAAGAAATGTGGCTAAAAGTCACATGCACAGAATAGCTCCCCAATAACAACTATTCAACCCCAAATGTCAAAAGGTGACATTGTGAAGCCCTCCTCTAACCCAGTTCTTGTTAAAAATAGTGATCTGTGTTTTATCCTTAAAATGATTATTAAATTGAGAAAAAATTGCTTCTGTTTATGATACACCTTTTGCTTCATCTTAAAGCTTTTTTCAAGTCTGTAGAAAACTTAGTTTATCCAAATTTGCAGGGTGCATAGCAGTGACCATTTAGCAATGCAAGTCTTTTCCAGGCTTTCCTTTTTATTTCTTTAAATGTTGGCAGACGCAATGAGAGTTTTGATGACTACCATCAAGTCATTCTGTCAATTTAATGTATCTTTGTTAATCTGTTTTATAGGTCCCTTTAGATGGAATGTAATACAGCAGAAGCCTTTTCATCAAAAGGATTAATGCCTGCATTATCATTTCTGCAATAAAACAGAAAGTTAAGTGGTGGAGGCCACAGACACCTCAAACCTGGATTCCACAATTCTACATTAAGTGCTGGAGTTTTTATTACTCTGCTGTTGGAAAGCCTTTGCCAATGCTTACAAGGAACTGTTTATCCCTGCTTCTCTGGGTCCTGTTTGATGGAGGTCTCCTAATACCCCTTCAACCACAGCCACAACAGACTTTAGCCACAGAACCAACAGAAAATGTTATCCACCTGCCAGGGCGCCGATCACATTTCCAACGAGTTAAACGTGGCTGGGTATGGAATCAATTTTTTGTGCTGGAGGAATACATGGGCTCCGAGCCTCAGTATGTTGGAAAGGTAATGGCGTTTCTTTTGACAACCACTTGATAGCAAGGGGGATTATGAATTGTGTATTGTGTATGGATGTTTTGCACAGGAGTTGAACAAACCAGTGACTAGAACACTGGGATTGAAATCTGAGAGACCTGGTTTCTCTTCCTGACTCAGTGGCCTGGGTAAGCTTTGGAACATCATTTAATCATTCTTTACCTCAAATTTCCCTGGTTATTTTAATGAAATTAATATATATTTTGTTCCTATTTTTTTTTTTTTTAAGATTCTTTGCTAAAGACAAGAAGTTAAAATATTAAGTATCATGAAAAAGGTTATAGCACATTATTGCTCACAGATGTTCTGGAACTGTTTACGAAGAAGACAGAGAAAAAGTCCCCAGGCATAAATATTCTAAGCTGCTGTTGATATCCTTGAATGACCAGGATGTCTTCCTTTCCCTGCCCCTTAAAAACATGAAATACCATTTGAAATGTGGTTTTGAAATATTTGACGTGGCTTGCTTATACTTTATAAATTATTTATTTATTATATGTTTTGCAAGCTATTTATGAAGCTATTTATGGCCAAAGTTATAAGTGTTGAAACTCAAGTACATACACCTCAATCTTCAACACAGCATGTCATTTTTAAATCTTATTGTTAGTTTATTGAAATTTAATTTTTTTTCACAAAATAATTGATGGTAACTCTTCATTTCAGCACATTTATGCTTTACTGCTATTTTCCTTACATAAAATTTTAGACCCATGTATAGAATGGATATAACTTATCATTGCCACCAAATTATTTTTTCCCAGAAAAAAATGGATATTTTATTTTGTTAGTTAACTGTCTTTAAATCTTCTAAAAGATTTTGCCGTGGTTTTAATAAAAACATATATGCTTGAAAACAAAACAAAACAAAAATATATGCTTGAAGAGAGTTTAGAATAAATCCAAAGACAGAAATAGAAAACTATAATAGGAGGAGTCCTAGGAAGCTGATCTAGAAGATTGTATTTATTGCACATTAATGTCCTCAGAGTTCTCTGGAAGCCTAAACTAATGAGAAATATGACGAGTCTTAAGATTCCAATGGTAGGTCAAAGGAAACAAATCCATTCAAGATTTAAATTCCTTGCACTATATTTTTAGAATTTACCTTTTAGAAATGTGTTTAAAGACTATTGAATAATACAGTGGAAAAGGTCTTCAAATAGAACCTTTGTTAAAAATGAACACATAGCCAAGGTTTCCCTGAGGTATATGGGGCCCCAGACAAATGTTTTCTGTGGGTTATCTATCTCTATATAAAATTTGAGTCATGCCAAGTCAGTCTTTGTGGACCATTCTGGCAGTCCAATTTTTAGTGATTTTGTAAAAAATACACAATATCATTAGGAGAGGCAATCTCCTTGACAGACCGCCTACTAGGAATCAGGGCTTGGTCATGGGGCCCTGGGACAACTCCATAGGTATTAGTCCTGGAGCTCCCCAGGGTATCTGATAAAGCCAAAATTAAGTAGAAAGTCAGAGAGTGCCTTCAGGGGGAGAAATGGATACAGTCTAGCCCATGGCAACCCACCAGATGGCATTGCTGCCCACAAATAGACCTGGAAAAAAGAAGGTTCTCAGAAAATTTTGAGGAAAGCACTCTAAAACATGGAAACTCCCGATGTTAGTATACATTCCTTTTGCTTATATGATTCTTCCATATGATCATGAAATATAATTTTTATGGTGAGATAATTTCATGTTGTTCTGGTACACTTGTTTTTTATGAGTTAATGGAATATAGGGATCAAGTTTTGAAATCTAAGACAAATGGATGGGTAGCATAGCTCTAAAATTCTGCCTCATGGGTATTAATATTCTCAGCTCTGCTTATGATGCAAACTAGACATCACATTGAGGTTCCTGGCAAGTGTATAATGAGAAAGTATTCTCTCTGGTTTTGATTGAAGCAGATTCATAACCTTTAGTTGCCTGAATCTGAAGTGAGAAGATTGTTTGTTGAAAAATTAATGAAACTGACTTTTATTCTATCTTAGATAGAGTAGCATTTCACCTAGGATATGCAAAATTTGCATATCCAAATTTTGTTTGATACTCTGGAATCACACCTTTGTAATTACTACTATAGAATAGAATTCATCCAATTCATTTCAAACATGAATTAGTATTTATATGTAGATTTTAAAGGAGTAGATCTAAGATCTATTATTAAATGAAAACGACATTATTTTCAGTCATACATATGTAATGTGTGCTGAAAACCTGTAGCTCTCCCCCAATGCATGTTCCTAATGCAAATGAAACAATAGTAGCCACAGTTTCCTTTCCACATGGAAACTAATTAAAGTTTAATTAAGTTTGTCTTGGTGCATCTAGATGTGGGAATAGTAATACGATAACATCAGGACCAATTCAAGTTACTATATGTATGTGTGTTAACATATATAAATATATTCATGCTTCTGCTCTTTTTAGAAAGACATTGAGGCAGTTTGCAGAAAAAATAAAATATTATAAATGATATAGAATTCAAGGCTAAGGAAGAAGGAAAATGAAAAAGTGCCAAGCATAGCAGTCATAGTGGATTAGTTAAATACGTAGTGGGTTAGTAAAATAAAACTAAACTACTATAATTGAGCTTGAAATTTAATTTTATGGTTTTTTACAGCACCAGCATCTATGGGAAACATTAATTTGTACAGCTCCTATTACTGAAAGTTCCACTTATTGAGAAGAAAGTTCTATGTACCTAGCTGCAAATCTAAAAGAATTTATACATGTGGAAATGTATAGTCAGCATCTTGATCGTCTTAGATGTCAGTGTTGACATTCTTGCAAGAAAGACCACACTGTGGCGTTGCTTATAATGAATATTACTTTATTTTATATACAAAGAAATCATAAGGGTGTCCGGAGATAAAGCCAATAATTCCCTCGAATAGACATTTTGGATTTACGACAATACCTGGATAAGTGTAAGATGCATAATAACACAGAAATTAATTTGATCAGCAAAAATTTTAATTCAGATGCTGTAAGTTGCTCATAGTTCCCACTAAAATCAAAAACAAAACAAAAAACCCCATATCATTAAAGACACACATACATACACACAATGTACACAACACATACTCGCAGAGTAAGCCGGATGCTCTCACCAACATATATAACTGGGTGCCTGTGTCTGGATAGTACTATGTTATATCATAGCCTCAAAGCTGTGCATCAAGAAAATGCTGCCCAATTATCCTCAAAGAATAATTTAGGAAATTGAGTTATCATTCTGGATGATCTTTCTTAGCAGTAATTCTTAAATTTAAATTGTTTAAAATGGCAAAAAGATTAAAAAATGAAATATATTTAAACCCTAATTCTGGAGGCACCTGTTCATTCAACGTATTATTATTATTTTTTTTTTTATTGAGTGCATTACAATTTGAGAAAGTGTTAAGCCTGGTAAGAATCAATCTAGTTATGAAGGTCCCTAGATTACAATTATAATCGGTAAGCTTTACTTAGGTTAGTGCTTACTTTGGGCACTGTTTTAATTGCTTTGCATTCATAAAATTATGGAATCCTCAAAAGAGCACCATGAAGAAGATTTCTAGTAGTCCCATTTCACATACCAGGAAATTGAGACACAGAAGAGTCAGGTAACTGGCCCAGGGCCCAACAGGCAGTAAATGCTGAAACTAGGACTTTAAGTCAGGAAGTTTAGCCCCATTGCACCAGAAAATACCACAGTTTGTTATCTTATAAGGATATTAAGAGCTAGCAATCATTTCAATACTCTGTTGAAAGTACTGTAAAGGAGATCCTACTAGGGATTGTGGAGACAAAGTCAAGTCGTTGACTATGTCCAGAAGATGGAGCAGTTTAAGAAAGCCTTCACAGATGAGGGAGCACCTGAGATGCATCTTGAAGGATGACTCCATTTTTCTCAGAAGAGAGAGTCTGAGGGAAAGTCTTATAAGCACTGAGGCTTGAAAATTCAAGGTGAGGCTTAGATAACCATATTTCAATATAGTCAGAGAATGTGAAGCCAACCGTTTAGGGTAGGTAAATACAGAAAGTATTATCACGTCTCAATTCTGATACCAAGATCAGTATTATTTTATTTATTTATTTATTTATTTATTTATTTATTTATTTATTTATTTATAAATTGAGGTATAGTTGACATACAGCATTATATTAGTTTCAGGTGTACAACATAATGATTCAATATTTGTATACATTACAAGATGTATCACCACAATAAGTCTAGTTAACATCTGTCACCATACATCATTATAAATTTTTTTCTTGTAGTTAGGACTTTCAAGATTTACTCTCTTAGGGGCACCTGGTGGCTCAGTTGGTTAAGTGTCTGACTCTTGGTTTCGGCTCAGGTCATGATCTCAGGGTCCTGGGATGAGCCCCGCATCGGGCTCTGTGTTTAGCGCAGAGTCTGCTGGAGATTCTCTCTCTCTCTCTCCCTCTCCCTCTGCTTCTCCCCATGCTCGCTCACGCTCTCTAAAATAAGTAAATAAGATTTTTTTTTAAAGATTTTATTTATTTATTTGACAGAGAGAGAGAGAGACAGAAAGAGAGAACAAGAGAGTGCAAGAATGGGGAGCTGCAGAGAGGGAGAAGCCGACTCTCCACAGAGCAGGGAGCCCGATGCAGGGCTTGATCCCAGGACCCTGGGATCATGACCTGAGCTGAAGTCAGACACTTAACCGACTGAGTCACCAAGGCACGCCAGTAAATAAAATTTAACAAAAAAGATTTACTCTCTTAGCAACTTCCAAATATTCAGTAGAGTATTATTAACTGTAGCCCCATGTTGTATATTACAGTATTATTTGTTCTTAAAGGTGTCATAATCCACAAAGATGTCTTGGTTGAGGATTCACATGGACAGAGTTGCAGTTGTAGAATGAGTATTCAAAGTGCCATTTAAAAGACTCATTGGAGGTGGGGGGACAGGTATGGAGATGGGGAGAACATATAGGAGAAGGTTACAATAGGCTTGTCAGGAAGTAATGAAGAGAATGGGGTATTAGAGTTGAAAATTTGAAAGATAGACATATTATAAAATATTTCAAGATCTGTCAGTCATGGGAATATAAAGGATGAGACAAAACATTAGTGGATAATAGCATGTAGAGAATGTAGGAGTGGGAATGGTAAATTATGTGACTCAGATTTCTGACTTTGTTTTCCTGGTATCCGATATAGTTTTGGGACTTGAGTAAGAAACAAAATGATCACTGTCAGGCATTATACATCCATAGTTACTTTTATTTTATTTTTTTAAAGATTTATTTATTTGAGAGAGAGAGAGAGCAGGGGGAGTGGCAGAAGGAGAGGGAGAGAGAGAGAACCCTCAAGACTCCGTGCTGAGCACAGAGCACAATGCAGGGTTCACTGCCGGGGTCCTGCAATCATGATCTGAGCCGAAATCAAGAGCCGGCCACTTAACCGACTGAGCCACCCTGGCAGCCCTCCTTAGATGTACCCAGGTGAAGTATCTCACAGATATTTAGATATGTTAATCTAGAGTTCACAAAAGAAGCCTATGTTAGAGATGCAGACATAGGAGTAAATGGTATACTGCTGGTAGTCAAAATCACACAAATGGGTAACACACTCCAGGAAAAATTGCAGAGAAGGTATGTGAACCCTGACTTTTAACTGAAAAGCAAATGAAGTAGACTTAGGTAGATCTATTTAATAAGAAGCAAAACACAAATATTAAATAGTGCAATGGAAAATAAACTGAAAGTTTTGGAAGTAAGGAATGAAATTCATCGGTCAAATTAAATAATGACTGAAAAAGCCTCTTCTGGTTTTGTCAATGAGCCAGAGGTGACCTTTGTCAAAATGGTTTAAAGATTTTCTTTACACCTTAAAGAAAGATGAAAGGAATGGGTACAGCCAATAGATTTCAAAAGTATAGTTGAAAGACATTGATCTATGCCCTATTTATATGCCTGGTTTGATCTGATTGGCATCCTGTTAGTTAGGGTTGTCCAGATAAACAAAAGAAACAGGGTATGTGTGTGTATGTGTAAATGCATATGCAAAAGCATATGCATATGTATGTATATTTATACGTATATGTATGGAGAGTCAAAGAGAGAGAGAATTTTATTTTAAGGAATTGCTCCCCCACGATTGTGGAGATTCAAGTCCAAAATCTTCAGGGTAGGCCAACAAGCTAGGGATTCAGGGAAGAGTTGCAGATATAAGTCAAGGCAATGGCAATAGAATTTCTTTTCTTTTCTTTTTTTTGTAATTATAGGTAGAATTTGGTTTTGGATTAGTAAAATAAATAATAAGAAGAAAAAAAGAAAGAAGAGATAGCATGATAGTTTATTAACTATTAATTAAAATAGATCTAATTGCATTGCAAAAATAATTTGTCTCTACAGAATTTCTTCTAAACTAATACAATATTTAAAAATAAAGTAAGCTAACACAATACTAGGATGATATTTTGATTCATGTATATAACCCTCTGCACCCAATAAAAATGTAAATTATATTACAAAGTTATAGTAACACATTTAAAATGCATTTTTTTGGCTTGACATTTTATCTATCTATTATCTATCTGGCTCATGAGTCATGCAGTTCTTTCGTTTGTTTGTTTGTTTTGTTTTGTCATGTAGCTTTTTTGAGAAGCCTATTTTCATGGTGCAATTTACTCCTAAAATTTGAGCTTTTGATATCAGAGTAATTCTTGTTCATTTGAGAGTCAGTGTTCATAATATCAACCCAATCTTTAAACAAAATCGAATGCATCCTCTTGACTCTGGCCTCACTTACTTACCTGAGAACCTTGCAGTGAATTCAAGTACTCTAATTCAAGATCTTGTTTCTAATCCATTCTGCTGTCAAATGGCTTAACCTTGATGCTAATCAAATCATCATTAGCTACCTGCACATTCTGTAGCAAAACAAACAAACAAACAAACAAACAAACAAACAGAAGGAGCCATTCTTGCTCTTTTTTAAAGCCTTTTTAGGTAAACCTGATATTTTATTGCCCACCTTGGTCTTAAACATACCTCTAGTTTTATAGTTTCTCTCAAAAAATGAAGCTGTGTTTGAAATAGTCATCTTGGATATGATTAGATAGCTATACATTTAAGAGGAAAATGGACATGGAATCTGAACAAATAAATAACACAATATACTAAAGTTCTTATCAAACAGTTAATGCCCATTGTATGTCAGTTTTTCTCTCTCCTTTACAATTTATTTCTTGCTTCTAGCATATTAGTTGTTCATAATAGCTGTCCCATAAAGGTTTAATGTGTTTACTTTAATTGAATTGGCAGGACCTTGAATGAAATTCAACTCTTTAGATCAATATATGCATCCTTAAAAACAGCATTTCAAAAATAGCATGAACAGCATGAAGATTTGAGACTCACTTTTATTGTTTTTTCTCCTTTTTTCTTTCTTCTGCTTCTCTTCTCCCCCTACTCCTGCTGGTGTCTTTCCACCTTCCCTATAATTATCTTTCCATCCTTCTGTTTCTTCAAACCATTTCTTTGTATTATATGTGGATATTGCCTGATATAGCTACTTAAAAGCTAGGATAAAGAGTTAGGAGAATTTGATTCTAATTCCAGGTCTTGTAATAATGATCCACATGAAACTACTTAAGCACATGTGTGTCCATTCATATGACTAATAATGTAGTGTTACCTCACATTTCATCAGAAAGATCTTAAATGCATTTGTCACAAATTAACTGTATTTACAATACAGTTAATTGTGGGTGCATGTGTGTATATGTGCACGTATGTTTAGACATTTTCTTCCTATAAAATACTAGCTGGATTCTTTGGGAAACAGGGCTCTCTGTGGCTAACATTGATGAACCCCTACAACTTGTATATTGTATCAGGTGGTAAGACCTAGACCCAATGTAATGATTGGAGAAGTACCTGGAAAGGCCACCCATATGAACAGGTAACAGAAAAAGAGGGACTGCAGAGTGATCTGAATGATAAAGATTTCGAATTTAATGTTCTCTTCTAACAATATTGACTTTGTGAATATATGTCAGAGTTATGTCACTCAAACATACGCTTGAAATATAAATGGATTATTTTGGTACACTTTTAACATAATATATGTGTATGTGAGAATCATTCCTCTTTCTTAACTCTGAAAAAGGAGAAACTACTGTCATAAAAATACCATCTCTATATATTTCATTGTTCATGAGGTACCACATAATGTTCATGAGGTACCACATAATTCATTCCTACTGACATTTAATCAATATGAATAACATATGAAATTACTATGATAAAAGCATATCTTTTCTACTCCTCAATTTTCCATAGAGATTGCATAAAGGGGATTTTCTATAGAGCTTATATCAGTGCAACACTTTAGAGTAGACTTTTAATGCATACTCACACTCATTAAAGCATGCTGTCGTTTCTTGTTATTGTTTTATGTCAACCATCAAGAACTGTTAGTCTTGAGATGCCTGGGTGGCTCGGTTGGTTAGGCGTCTGCCTTCGCCTCAGGTCATGATCCCAGGGTCCTGGGATCAAGCCCCGCATCGGGCTCCTTGCTCAGCGGGGAGCCTGCTTCTCCCTCTGTCTGCCGTTCCCCCTGCTTATGCTCCCTCTCTCTGATAAGTAAATAAATAACATCTTAAAAAAAAAAAAAAAAACCTGTTAGTCCCCCACAGTTTCATGGATGTTAGAAGAGAACTTGAGATGACTGGGTCAGAGAAAAGGGACATTATTGCTCCCAGCACAGCAAGCAGCATGAGCATCTGCATAATTGACTCAGTTCCCATTGCCCCATGTACCATATGGGCAAAAAGAGACCCAGATGGATGCCAGCACATTCAGCCGGTTGCATTTATAGAGAGGAAGCCTGATAATGCCTGCCCTTTGTTTGGGAGGGAGACATTACCTATATTTTACTGGGTAGTAAGCATGTCTGTCCTTTCCTTTGGAAGAAGACACTATCTCAACTTTTCAAAGTTATTTGCTATATATACATTCTTGAAAACAGAGTCTTGAAAAAAAGGACATTTAGTGCTTTCTGTGAAAGACCCGCAGGGTTGTGAGAGACGATGAAGAAGTGTCTCCCAATGCTTATAGGGTGTTGCCTTACTAAGGTGACACCATGTAATGTGGTGACATAGTAAAGTTAGAAACAATTTAAAATACTTAGGTAAGCTACTGAATTGCTTTTCCAGTAGTCAAATGATGGCTTCTTCTCTTTCTCCCTCTCTTTTTTCCAAGCAACTTAAAAAAAAAAAAAAATCATTCCTCTCAGAGTATGTATTCTCTTTCATTCTGAATCTGGACTTAGAATTATAAATATAATGGAGGGTGGAACTCAAGTCTAATTCGGGCTCTCAGTGATGTTAATTTCACAAATTAACTATCTTCTCAGTAAGTATAACCTTTGCAGTGTACCTACATATTTTTCTTATCTAGATGTTAGGAGATAACTTATTTTTCAGGCTTTGTTATGAATAATTGTTTGGGAGATAGCCTCATACAAACTGATTTATTATGATAAAAAGTGGAGAGTTATATAGAATTAAATTTCTCTATATTTGACAAAGTATTCAGTGCTACTGAATTTTGAAATGACCAGAGATTTATAGGATGTTATGGCATTTTACGCCATTTATTATAAAGAATTTGAGATTGTAATTCATAATGTTGTTTTCAAAGTGCTGGGCATTAAAAGAAGACAATGGTATTTTCCCATGATATATAAAAGGCTCTAAATACAACTTTCTGTTGAGTAGACTTAGACAATAAACAAGGAATTGTTAGTATGGAAAGATGGAATTTCAGTTGTATTGACCATGTCAGTTACTGTTTTAACTTTTGAGGTCATCCCCAAAGGACAAGTATTGTAGCTTTAAAAAGCAAAATCAGGGGTGCCTGGGTGGCTCAGTTGTTAAGCATCTGCCTTCGGCTCAGATCATGATCTCAGGGTCCTGGGATCAAGTCCCGCGTCCGGCTCCCTGCTCAGCGGAGAGCCTGCTTCTCCCTCTCCCACTCCCCCTGCTTGTGTTCCCTCTCTCGCTGTGTTTCTTTCTGTCAAATAAATAAATAAAATCTTAAAAAAAAGCAAAATCAATTAATTAGTCAATAACAATAATAATAATAAATTAATAGACAAGGAAAAGTGTACTTTGAAAATAAAGCCAGGTAATAAGAAATGATTCAAAACCAACCCTCCAGTAATTTTTTCTTTGATTAAAATATTTTAGCACCAAATATTTTGAGCACCAAATAGGGAAATATTTTAAATATTTTTATTATCCACTACATGATTATGAAAAAAAATTAATTTCTATGCCCAACATGGGGCTCGAACTCACAACCCCAAGATCAAGAATCTCATGCTCCACAGACTGAGCCTCGCAGGCCCCCGATAACATTTTTTCTTTGTTTCACAACTGTCTACAAATTAGAACAGTGAATGTTTTCCTTAAAGCTACAGTTGCCTTCATGTAGTGCCACTGCATTCACGTAACTGGAATCACACAGAGTGTTTGTGCAAGCTTTCAGGTGTCCAGCATAGTAATTTTATGTAAATTTTTGAATTGTGCATTTCATGGAAGAAATCTAGATTTCATATTTTAGAATGCCAATGTTTAAATGAAAAGTTTAGAAGTATTAGTTATGACATATAATTTTATCAGTATGTGCAAACATGCACTCATTAATTTGTCGAGAATATCTCTAGTTTTTGCCTCCACTGATTCGATTGTTCTGTAACATACAATCTTTGATTAAGTATCAAACTTTAGTTATTATATGAGGCATTGAATATATTTAAGAAATAATTATCTAATTTTTACTATTCAATCTGTTTTGAAGGATAGTCTTATTTGTATTTCCAAGGTGATGTCTTTATTAATGGCTATGAATACATACTACTAAGTGAAATTTTTTGGATCAAACAATGATCAAGAGTAGCTATTAAATTAATAATTATGTAACTGAATAGGGAAATATTCCAGTTCAATTAAGTAAAATGATTGCTTATGGAAAAATAATTATGTATGCTCTTAATACATGATGCTTCCTGGGTGAGAATTTTGAAGAACAAAGAAGATATAGATAAATGGATAAGAGCTGGGATTGTGAGAATTTTAGATAAGTAAAATGTGAACTAGGACTGGGTGAATATTGTCAGGAGTAAAAATTAAGGTTTCAGTATGCTCCCCTTAAGTACCAGGTTTCAAAAATCCAGACCTACAAAATCTGGTGATTCTTACTTGCTATTTTGAGACTATAAGAAAACAAGTCTCCATGTACCAATTGACTGGGATTTCTAGTCCTTTCCATGTGACTTGCACATGTCATGAGTCAGTATCCCATGCGGCTGCTTCTGCAGGGAGTGATGGGCAGGCTGCAACAATGTCTTCATCCCAAGACAAACTGGCCTTGCAAAACAGGTCTCTGCTGACTCTCTAAGCCCAAGGTTTCTCCACATGATGCAAAGCAATAATCCACTTGGGTTTAGGGTTATGCCTGATGTCAAAGTAAAGTTATTAATAGCACCCATTTTTATTTTCAAAAGTGTTCTTGTTGGATGACAAATTATATGGCTACCTTAGTGTGTATATCATTTAGAAAACTGCCTGGGCCTCAGAGGCTCTGACCACATTGTTAGGGCTCTACGAAATCACACACATACACACAGCTATTTTGCCCGGGGCATGCGCATTGCAGTTGATTGGCAGAACATCTAGAATCGGCTGCATTCTAGGCCTAAAATAATAATATTGTCCCTACTATTGGTTTTGACACAGAATTTTCCTGGTCATTATGGTGATTTTTCTCTTAGGGGCACCTTTATTTTTATGACCATTTGGCCTTGATCAAGGGCTCTTCAGACCCTGACTTACTTAATCACATTAAGAGCCTCCATGTTACTGCCAGAAAATTATTGTTTTTTTTTTCTTTCTTATGAACTTTCAGATGAAATAGGTAACTAGAAGAAGAGTTCAATCTAATTTTAACAATGATTATCGGCTAAGACTTGGGCAGACCCTGCCAAACCAAAATGTCTTGTTAGAAAACTTTGCCCTCACATCAGTGAAGTTCTGTACTGCATATCTGCATAACTGAAGTACACCATGCTATTTGTTCTTTCTAGAACTAAGAAAAAGTTTGGTCTAAAGGTAAATCCTAGTCTTCTTCTGGGAAAGCAGAAACTAATTTGGAAGTTTCTAGTTGAAATTTTTCAAGCTAAAGTATATGAAAATCAAAACTCTGCCAGGTACCCACTAATAGTATGGTGGGAGATAATTTAACTATAAGTCTCTATGAATTATCTACAACTTTTATAGAATTTGAGTCAATGAAGGTGGAATAAGATAATAGAATGGAGATGGCAATTCTAGGAAAGTTTTTTGAAAGAGTAGGATTTCTGGTGTTTAGTGCAAGAGACCTATATTAGAGCTCTGAGGTAAAGTACAAAGGAAGACTAAAAAGTGTCCTTGACCAAGGTGGATCGTTTTTGCAAAAACCACATTATGATAGATGAGCATGACTGAGTAAAGGACAAGAATTTTTAAAATAACAAGTTTAAGTACTCCAAGTTCTAGCCCAATTTGATTACCCTGATACTCTTGGAAACTACTCCAGCTTCTGAGAAATGACACAATAGCAGAGGAAGGTTATTCTTACCAGCTATAAAATAATAATTTTGGTGTTAAAGAGATAGGGACTGGAGTGCCTGGGTGGTGCAGTTGGTTGAGCGACCCACATTTGGTTTCAGCTCAGGTTGTGATCTCACGGCCCTGGGATTGAGCCTCGTGTGGGGCTCTGCACTCAGCACAGAATCTGCTTGAGATTCTCTCTCCTTCTCCCGCTCATGTTTTATCTATCTAAAATAAAACAAATAAATATTTAAAGAAAAAAGAGATAAGAACATAGGCATTGGAGACTATGGCTTTGGTTCAAGGCTTAGGAATGATAAGAATGGATACATTTGAGAACTCATTTGAAGTAGGGGATAACAGAGTCAATGTAGGAGGTGAGATATAGTATTAACAAGAATTGCACTATTGTTTAATATTTTCTAATTTGTATGTGGAAAGTATTCAGGAGTTATTCATCATCAATTCTCTCTGTACACCCAAGAGGGGAGTACTGTTGTTTTCTGCATATTAAGAATAAGAAAGTAGAAGCGAAGTTCAGTCATTTGTCACAGGTAACATAAAATTGGAAAACTGGGGTCCAAAAGTAGATCACCCTGACTATGAAGCCAGAATAATAGTCACTGTGGTAGAGGGAAGGTGTGCCTGCCTGTTAAACATTTGACATTTGACAGTGCTTAAAATGCTTTCTGACACATAAAGCGTGTTAACATAGAGTAAAGCAAGCTCCCAAATGAAACAAGGCTGTTGGTGAAAAGCTCTGGGAAGGCACATAGCATCACACATATTATTCATTCTCCTGCTGTCACTTTCAAGGAGATAAAGAGATGCTGTTGAATGGGCTGTAACTTAAGACATATGTTAATTCAGTCCCCGAATAAGGACATCGCAATTACTCAATTATTGGATAAAGAACATCTAAGGGAGTTTATGTTTCATTAGAAATGAAGAGCTTTGGAGCAAGCCTTATAAGGCACCACTCTTTTTTTTCTAGATGAATCAGAAATGCAGAGTAGTACTTCAGATGTCCTTCTTCATTTATCCGGGATGATTTTTTTTTTTTTTTTAATAAGAGAGATTCTCCTATTTCTTAAACGAAAAACAAACTAAAAATATAATCATTAAATAAATAAATGTATTGGAGATAAGAAAACCTTCAGATATCCATTTTAAAATGATGCAAGTATAAAACATTTTGCTATGTAAATTTTATATGGCAAAATATACAATGATATATTTCTAAGAGGTTTTGAGCTCTGTTTTGAATAGTCCCCTGGTTGGAAATTATGTTGTTAATTTGTTATTTTTATTTTTATTTTTTGCTTATTTATGTGATAGAGTACTTATAAACTAATTCTCATGCTCCAAAAAATTTAAGATAGATTTAACAAATGTAATGAGTGTCTATTAAAGATTCCACAAAGCTTGACAAGGAAAGTGATGTGGAAAACACCAAACATACATACCATTTGTCAAAACAAGTTTTGAATACAATTTATTGGTTGTTAAGGAAAAACAAATCTTGCAAATCAAAACAAAATCAGTAAAATTTGTTATTTTCTTGTCTCCTTAGAAAGCAACATGGTGAAACAGGCAAGCAAAAATATTGCTTCAATGTCTGTATACACACACACACACACACACACGTCAAAATTAAATTTCAGGTCTGCCCCTCTACACAACTGGTTATGTGTCTTTGTGAATGGAAGGAAGACCAGGGGGAGGCAGGGTGGGCTGTCACAGGTGAACAATTCCCAAGAGAATATTCACAAACACTGGCTGAAAGCAGAAGATAATCACACACAGTTTTTGGTTGCCAGTTATGTTTATTGAAGTGAAACCAATGGATTGTAAAATAAAACAAAACTCCTATTCCTTCATTGTTGTGAGGATATGTGGGAATGATGTAGCAGAAATATACTTTAAACCAGATGATGGCAGATGAAGAAAATCAAAGAAAAATAAAATTTAATAGATAGCATTGTTGATTTTTACTTGTGCTTTGCCTGTGCAGAGTGAAGTGCTGAGGACGCTTCACGCATCACTTCCTTGACTCCTCACAAGATTTTTAATCACAGGGTTATGAAATGTATGAAGCTGTGACCCACGTGTTTAAATCCCAGGGCAGAATTGCAGTTAAAAGAAAATATTCGATGTGATAAGAGAAATTTCATAGTATTCAAATCCTTTACTTTCTGTTCTTGGAAACAATTAGCGAAACACATAAGCCCCTAAAGTAATATTCTTTTAAAAGTCTTAAAAGTTTCTCTCTAAAATCCTCTATGTGCTTCGCCCAAAATAGCTCTTTTCAAACCACACCCTTCCCAATCTCTGAGAAATGTTTTCCAGCTCTTGTTCTCGTCCACTATTTCCTCTCACTCTCTTTTTGTCTGATGCGGCATCACAAATACCCAAGAAATGGTTTCCTAATTCAAGGTCAAGCATAAAGGTCAAAGGAAGAGAAATGAGTGAAGTTATCCAGACCCGCATTATCTTTGTAGGTAATAGAGGAAAAGATTAGAAGCTCTTTTACTGTAATAATTTATACCTTGTCACGTGTGTATTATTATTACAGAGATGACAAAACAACACAGAGAAATGATGTAGGTAGCCAAGGTACACTGCTCTTGTAAGTGGAGTATAGTAGCCAGGGATAAGCCCCTGTCTCTTTGAAATTAGCCATGTTGATTTGGTCTATTTAACAACAACAAGAAAGTTGACGTAGAATCATCTTTGTCTTCCCAATCGTATATTCTTTATAGTATACTATGTATAGTGATATTGGATATTATTTATAGAACAAAAAATACTGTATTTCATTAAAAATGGAACTCAATAAGTTTTTTTTTTATTTTTAAAAGAGTATTGCTTAAAATCTAGATGAGTTTCTCCTTGAATTGACTTTGTCATAGTAAAAAAAATAGTAACTACAGGCTTAATTATTAAGTGTATCCTATGTAAGAAGCTCAGAATTAGAGAGTTCAAATAATACCATGAGAGGGGCAGTGGGAAGGACCCTGTTCAATCTGGAGGAGTCATTCATGTCTCTGCCCAATAAATGTCAGATTTTATGTGATCTCTTCTTTACCTAAAGCAGGACTCATGTAGGGTTTATCACCATTATGTGGAGTAACTGTTACAAGAGTAAGAAAAGAAGTCTCTCTGATTCCTGCCTGACAGAGCATGAGTAGGTCTTGGGTTAGGCTATGGGCATCTACATTTTTAACAAGAAACCCTCATGAATCAGATTTAGATGTCTACGATAATCATACTTTGAGAAACTATGCCGTAGAGTTCAGTAAGAACAGCGGTGATAAAATTATCTCTTACATGTTAATTTTAAGATCAGTGCACATGGGGCAGATTGAGGATCTCACAATATTTGTTGGTTTGATGGTGAACTCTCAACAGGGAATTTTAGTTTCCAAATTGTCAGCTTTTTCAGAAATTCTCCACAGGAAACAAAGTATTGAGAACAGACTGTAATTTCCTCAGTTGCTCATAATGTACTAGGGAAAAGAGTTTGCAATTGTCACAGTAATCCAATACCAAGTTAATTCCAGATGTGTGCAGCTTAAAAGGGTGATAATTGGATAGCAGATGAACTGATATAGTAAGTAGAAAATGCATGTAACGGTTGTTGAGGAGTGTTTAGCTGCTGAGATGTGCAATAGAAAGTTTAACTCAATCTTTCTATTAGAAAATCACAGCACCGCTAGTCAGTAAATTACTAAATTTGTGTAATTTATCTAAGCAAATATGTGTCAATCTGCATTGCATGTCAGGTTGTATGTTGGACATACCATAAGGGGTTCACACTCAAACATATTTGAAATTATTTAAGCATAATACTAAATGTTGAAAATTATTATACGAACCTAGGTTACAGATGTGAGCGGTTACAGAAATGAGTGGTTAATTCTAATACAGTGGTGAGGTGGACAAGGGAGTTGGGAAGGTAAGTTAAGAGGGAGAGGTGGACAAGGGAGTTGGGAAGGTAAGTTAAGAGGGAGAGGTTATACAAAACCCAGGGTAGCTTTATATATAGGTAATAATGGACCTTAATTTTTAGTAATAGGAACTCACTATTTAAATCAACGTGTGAGGGAGCTGAACTTGGACAAGGAAGGAGGAGGACTCAGAAATACTACTGGGTGACATGATTTGGTGTGTAGTGGTGCAATGAAATAAAGCTCAATCAATAGAAATAATTTTTAAAAAATCATTTTGCAGGAGTTCCTAAATTCTGGGCCCCAGGCTTGTGTGGGTAATAGATATGGGCCACTAATCCTCAGCATATGTATATATCAACTCCAGCATATGTATGTATCAATACCAGCCAGAGATACTTAATTCATAAACTTACTAAACCAACCTAAGAATTTGTTGACAATGATTGAATCTATACTCTCTAATGAGAATTATATGCAAATTACTGTAGAGTTAATTCAAGCATAAATAAAAGCAACAAACTATAAATTGTATACTTCATGATGTATAACTCATAAATAATGGAAACATATTTTAGTTTCTGCTTAGAATATTAATAGATTTATCTTTCTCCTAGATATGCAGATTTTCATTGTTGCATAAACGACTGGTACCACAATTCTATGCTGGGTTGGCATTTCTTTTTTTCATGGTCCTTATTGTTATTTGCAGAATGTTCCTACCAATTCTGCCTGAAAGTGGTTCTGAAACTTTTATCAATACTTTCTATAACGGCTTTTTATTTTATTTGTTTGTTTTTTATGCTCTGCAAAATTTGGGCTAGCTCTTTGCCATGTTAACCTAAATGCTTCATATGGTAATATGTGCATACTCTCTTTCCTTCATTCTACCCTCATATCTCCCTTCTATTTCTTCCTGTCTTTCCCTCTCTTTCTCTCCCTCCCTCCCTTTCTTCTTCCATCCCTCTCTACCTCCTACCCCTTCAATTCCATATCTTAGGCATTCAGTGTTCCTCTTTGGCTTTGTTGTTCTCTCTGATCAATAGATTACTCCTTTACCAAGAAAAATTATGACTAGATTTTATTTTATTTTTTTTTTAAAGATTTTACTTTTTATTTGACAGAGAGAGAGAGAGAGAGCAGCAGAGGGAGAGGGAGAAGCAGGCTTCCCGCTGAGCAGGGAGCCCGATGTGGGGCTCGATCCCAGGACCCTGGGATCATGACCTTAGCCAAAGGCAAACGCTTAACTGACTGAGCCACCCAGGCACCCATGACAAAATTTTAAACTAAAAACACATTTCCTATTACAGTGGCACCATTATAATCTTCATATGTATTAGTACCTTTTTAGTGTCAAATGTCCAGTATGTAACTCAAATCCCTCCCAAAAGAGGAATTTGTTGTGCCCAAACCATTGTCATCAGTAATCTCTTGACTTCTTTTTGAGTCTTCACCTCTACTTGTCCTGATTTTGTGTTGTTTTGTTTTGTTTTTATAATATATAACTTCATTCTGTTAGATCTTGTGTCTCTACAAATTGAAAATAATAAACACAGTCAGTTCATCATATATTTATCTTTTTTTTTAAGATTTTATTTATTTATTTGAGACAGAGAGGGAGAGAATGAGAGACAGAGAGCATGAGAGGGAGGAGGGTCAGAGGGAGAAGCAGACTCCCCGCCAAGCAGAGAGCCCGATGCGGGACTCGATCCCGGGACTCCAGGATCATGACCCGAGCCGAAGGCAGTCGCCCAACCAACTGAGCCACCCAGGCGCCCCATCATATATTTATCTTTACAGCCTTATGATGAAAGAGGAAAGAGATGCTTTCCTTGCCAGATCTAGGTTCTCTCTCATACCTGATGCATGGCCAATGTGTGTCCAGGGAGAATTTGGTGCAATAATTTATCTAGCCTATGCCATATGATTACCCCTGAAAACAAGGGCATCCCAACTAGCAACCCTCCCCAGAATGATATTTATAGAGAGAGGCAAATTTGAAGTCTCTCAGAGGAATGAGGATGATATGGATGAACTCTAAAACAAAATATCCATTATATGCTACAACATTTTTTATCAAACTAGTTATAGCTCAGAGGCATTCAGTGTGACTACTTCATACACATTTATCCTGTCATCAGTAAAAAGAGAAAATGCTAGAAGGATATTGAGTTATTAAAATATGAATGAGATGATGAGAATAATTTTAGATACGTTGGGTTGGAGATGATGACCCATTAGAAGTTCAGTGTATTAATTGGACTTTGGGGTTTGGTCAGACTAAGAGATATGCATTTGGAAGTCAACAGCACAATGGGGGCACTTAAAAACTGTAGTAGACACAAACATCTGCAAATGGCCGAGATTCAGCTTTGAATCTCTTTTACCTGACTGAGTTCTTGGCACAAAGACATAAATGTTTGGTTAATAGCTGGGGCAAAGAGTGTAAGGACTCAGCTTTCAAACTTCCATTGATACTTGCATGTAATATATAGACATACAAACTTGAATCAGGTTGCTGAAATGTTGGACACCACTGAGCAGAAAAATCTGTGGACTGTGCCTGAGTAGTATATATTTTCAGGATTTGGGCTTAAGGTTGTTGGGGGAGATGCCAGCCAAAAGTTAAGAAGGGGCTGCCATGAGCAGCTGCTCCTGAAGAGACTCTCAAACATCATCTCTTCTTTGCTTTGGCATTTGAGCAATTGGGATTTCAACATTTAACCAAGTGGATTGCTAGCACCGTCTTGAATAAGTATGAGAAAAATGAGGAGATGTTCTCCAATTTTTGGAAGACATTTCCAAGGTGAAAGCACTTTTCTACCTCCCAAAATAAAAGAAACAGTAAAAGGGTGAACCATAAGGAATAATTTTCTTTGAATGCAGATAATTTTGTAAATCAGATTTCGTGTGAAACTGCCTCACACTATGGTGGTTAGTATCTTTCAAACATGTGCCTCCGCACCATGCCCTTTTCATACATATTTTAGCTTTTGATTCTTTAGGGTAATACAGCCACATGACAGATTAAACAAAAACAAAAACAAGCAAACAAAAAAACACAGCTAAGGAAGTTAAATGACCTTCCCAAGTTTATAAAGCCAGTAACCATCAGTTAAGATGAGGATAGAAATCTTTGGATTTGGGGTTCAGAGCTCTTTCCACCTTATTGGAACTGCTTTATTGCTTGGTTACTTTGGATTGACTATTGCTAAATTGCCAGGAGGCTGCCAAATAAACATTTTTATTAAACAGATAATGTACTTATCTATAAAACTTGTCAAACCATTCAAATGACCATTTGTTTTTATAATTGTCCAGATTGTTGGTTTGATTATCAGTGTAGTCAGAATAGCTACACTATTCGAACAAGTAAACAGCCAGTAGTTTTCTCAATATTGTTTATAATTTCATGGTTCTGTTTTGGCATTCTGTTGTATTGACATTGGCAAGACTGCTTTCTAATACCAGTGGATTCGCTGAGTGTATTAGTTTCCTGTGGTGGCTGTAAAAAATTAACATAAATTTAGTGGCTTAAAATAGTGCAAGCTGAATATTTTATAGTTTCATTAAGTCAGAAGTCTGACCTGAGTCTCAGTCAAGGTACTGGAAGAACTTCATGTCATCTGGAGGCACTGGGGAGTGTCTGTTTCCCTTCTGTTTTCCAGCTTTTAGGGACTGCCTGCATTCCTTAGCTTATGGATGCCTCTTCCATCTTCAAAGTCACCAGTAGCCTGAAGGGTCTTTCTCGGGTTATATTATTCTGATTCTACAGTTTCATAGTCAGATCTCCTTCTTTGACTCTCTTAAGAAATATTGTGATTACATTGAGCCCACTCTGATAATCTAGGATAATCTCCCCATCTCAAAATAATTTAATCTTATCTGCAAAATCCCTTTTACCATGTCAGGTATAGTAACAAATTCCAGTGATTCGAATGTGGGCTTCTTTAAAAGGGAGCATGCATATCGTACTGGGTTTTGATTTTTCAGGCATTTTCATATTTTATGTCCATGCTAATATATGATATACTTGTGCTGATCCTACTTCCCAAAGTAAGGTCTTTTTATGCTCTCTGGTCTCTCAATTCTGTTGTAGAGTTTGTCCACAAAAATTACAGGTGAGAACCATACTCTCCAAAATCAATACTCATTTCCTAAGTAATCAAAAATATAATCATCTAAGATTGGGAAAAATAACTTCATTAAATCCAGACAGAGTTATCTCAAAGCTGTCCTTTGATGTCTTTGGCTGAGAGATACTAGTTTACAAAATCTATTATTAAAAAATTTTCATGTGAAATCTTGATTAAGAGAAATTTTATAGGGCCTTAAAACATCAATTAAAACTTGATTAAATTTTACAGCCCTTAAAGGCTAGTAATATATATATATTTTTCCTTCCAGATGACAAAGAAAAATGCCCTGTATGCATAAGGCTCATTAACAGTGTCATAGCTCTAAAAATCTGCATGTAGTAATTATTCCAAAATATCTCTTGGAAAATAAAAAACTCTAAGCTAAGCCCAACAGAACTCTAGCTCTCTGTCTTTCTGTGAATAACTCTTCATTAGAGAAAGTATTTTCCCACTAAATGACTTTCTGAAATGGGCTCCATTTCCTGATTTTGACAAGGTTCCTTCTTAGATCAACTCATCATCTGGTCATTTTCACACCATACTGAAAATGAAACCAGTTATTGTCCAGCATTTCTGCCTATAGTCCCTGGATACACCAATATGCACTTACCCACTGCTTTCATCTTCCACACATTACATGCATTCAAATCAAAGCATTCAATCACTATAAGCAGTAGGTGCAGTGTAGAGTAGTAAGCCAAGGCTCAAAAAATTGGTATTTTCCTCCTGCAAGAGCACATGCATCAGTTGATAAACAGTAAGCCAAAGGAAAAAGCATTTCCATTATTAGTTCAGTGCACCAATCATACCATCTAAGGTACTTATTTTTTCCCCCACAAATGTGTAATAGAAGCCAGGTAATGGTCCTTATATGTCAATGCTGACTGACTCTATCCAAGAGTACATAGTTGTTTCTCGTTTAACCTTAATTTATAGGAGTGGTAGATGCTCAGAATCAATCAATGAATTTCTGTGGATTCAAAAAGTGATTCTCATATAATCCTAATGAGTTCTGGCAGCTGGTATTCGTATAGCTTAACAGCTATCATGAATATACTGAAGAGTTGTGACAGTGGTCAAGTTTCCCTTTGCAGTTTTTGAAAGGTTTTAGTTTTCCATAATGTTAAATCAAGACCAGATTTTTAAAAGAATATTTTTCTGGGTAGTGTGTGTGTGTGTGTGTGTGCTGTAAATGGGAAAAAAAAAGTAGTTCTTTTTATGTAAAAAAAACCTTTTTTTTTCCCATCAATATTCAATTCTTAATTGAGGTCAGATCTAGAATGCCTAATGATTGATTATCTAATCTTCTGATTTTGTGTTGGTAATTGAGTTTTTAGATACATTTTAGCCTTATTACATTTGCTGTTCTCATTGTATTAAATAATAAACCAATGAATATTATGTGGTTCTTTACAGTTTTCAGAGCATGTTAGCATACTTGATGTTCGTTACTGCTCTCTGTAAGATTGGATGTTGGTAAGGCAGTGCATATTATGTCATTTAATATGGCTAAGGCCAGAAAAATTAACCTACCTACTCAAGGTTAATGCCTCTAATAATTTATATAAACTGGATCTTTCCCCTTGATCTGCTGATGACTAATAACATGGTCTTTCTACTTTATCTTGCCACTTGACTAGGTCTTTCTTTACCACAGGGGAAAACACTGCACTCCAAGTCATTCCAATTTCCCATTCCATTCCAATGTTCCCAAAACATAGAGAATGAAGCCTAACCTTTTTAGCAGTCAGGATGCTGTCTAACCCGATACTGGAATCCTCGTGAATAATTATACATGAGCAGATATGGGAAGTTTATATGAACTGTCTGGTATCATTTGCCTATTTAGAATACTGAGAAGTTTTAGATTATTAAAGTTACCTCTATCAAGAGTGACATTCTAGACTCCAATATAACTTTAATAATTGTTTTTATCCTTCACAACCCATTTTTGTTGCTTATTTGGAAAATTGACAATTGACTTATTTTTTTTTTTTTCCTGAACACCTCCTCCAAAGTAAAATATCTTTCCAACTATGAAAGTTTGATTTTCTGTAAGGCTTACGTTATCTTAGCCAGACAGTGAATAATGTCCTTTCTACATAAAAAATGAGACTAGAAAATATCTTTTGTAAATTAATGTCTTTGCTGTAGTGAAAAGCCATAAAGAACAGGAATCTTAACCTTGTCGTGGGATCACCACTATAGTCATGTGTCTGCAGGTGTCCAACAGTGGTATATTCTTCGCTTCCACAGGCACTTGGACATGCACCACATGACACGATTTTACCTTAAAACAACGAAGAGTCATTTTCACTCTAGAGAAATAATCAGAATTCTGTTACTGAAATCACTTTCTAATATTTCACTCAACAACTTTATTTAAATGTATATTGAGGATTTACAATGTGCCAGGCAGGTAGAAAAACACTCATGCTCCATTGATAGGAGCTAGGAAAGACACTGTTATTAATGAAAGCATCACACGTATTTATAATTACAAACTGTGGTAAGTACTTCAAAGGGGATGTCAGAGCTCTATGAGAAGGAACTCAGCACAGGCCCAACTGGCTGTCATACTGAGTGGGAAGGTGAGAGTTGTTCTCGCCACTTTATTAACTATCTGAATCCAAGTAGTTTCCCTCTTCCTTCATCCTCAGGTTTCAATATCCATCTCTGTTACTCTTGCCTTCAGGGGAATTGTTATACTTAATGATACTGGAATAATATTAGTATTCCAATTATCATCATCATAATAATAATTATTATTACTATTGAATTAGAATTCTTACAGAGGCATTTTTTTTTTCTTTTTTAGATAACCAGCAACATCATAGTAGATATTTCTCTCCAGGGCAGATCCAAATTGGTGTTTATAGAGAAGTCATCATTCTAAAATTGACAGAGAAGTAAGATTTCATATAAATGCCCCTCTAGGAATAACCCTATACTGCAGCATTTTGGAAGAAGATTTTAAGTCTTTATTGATTCTGACAAAATTGAGATAATAGAAAACCATGGGCAGGGCAATTGCTGTGAAAGAATTCAAACATGAATCTAAACAATTGTAGTGAAACCACATTTGGAACAACAGACTTGCTTCCAGCCTTGCCTATTTCACCCTTATAATGCTGAGACCACATCGTGAGAAAATTTCCTGGAACACATAAATTACAGCTACTTTTTCACTTACAGAATTTAGGTATCCCAGTTCATTTGGCAAAAAATGCATTTCTAAAATTTCTACATTTATACTCATTATAAAATTATAGCTCTTTTGTCATTGAAAATGTAAAATAATAGTCTAAGCCTTGAACTTTTGTGTTTTTGTTTTAAAAAGATATTTATATAGTCTGTCAGCATGTGGTAAAAATACTTGTTTTAGTAATAGAAAGACTTTGGAGAAACTGTCCCCATTTTCCTGATTATTGTTTGTTCTCCTCTGACCTACCATGGCAAGTCTACACAGCTGTCCTGTGTGCCCTATTGCACCTTGGACTTCTACTCTCAGCACTCTGCTCTGAAAGTTCTTCCTCTTTATACATTGCTCTCTTTCTTGAGATCCTAGGTCCTGATAGGCAAGGGACAGGATCGCCTTTCTCAAAACTGAATCCTTTGTGCTCAACATACAATAAGAGTCAAGGGGCACATGCTGCAGTGATACCATTCTTTCATTTCCTTAGGTTGTAGAAATTTCTCCCATATTCCATACCAGTAATTGTAAGATACACTATTTATATAGTATAAAATATACTATAACATAGATATAAATATATGTAACATTTATATCCATAATATATGTTGTTTATGTTTATCCAACTTTCCATGAGATTTATCCATTAATAAAGAATCCAGAAAGAAAATTCCCTGGGTTAAGAAATTTGTATTCTCTGTTAGCCAAGGTTAGCCATGTGTTACTAACTCTGTAAATTCTAGATTCTGAGAATTCCAAATTCAAAGAAATGAAAATCTTAAAATTGATGGTAATTTTTTTTCTTTTTCTTTTTATATATGCGTGATTAGTCAGGTCTGTTGTGGTGGTGTTCTGTTTTTGTTTCTGTGTTATCCTCAGTCTTCATAACTAGGTCAGTGGGTTATTTGTTTGTTTGGTTTTTGATTGGGAATCAATTAAATTGGCAGAATTTTTGAAAAGTATTTACTCAGTACATGCATGCTTCTTTCCATTGTTCAGCTGGATTTTTATAAGTACAACATAAAATAATTGACATAAATGTCTAATAAAAAGTTAAAAAAACTCCATCTAGAATAATATAAGAAAGCACAAGGCAGTGCATGCATTTGGATTTTCTGTGTCCTAATTTAAATATGCTTGTATACACAATGGAGTTTTAAAGTTATATTGTTGAAGATGAGTAGTTTTATTTTCACTAGGTTTTTAAAGAGCATTCTCTGTCCTTTTAAGTGAGAAAATGCAAATGATTTCTTAAATTGAAGATTATTGTCTGCTATTTTTTATCTAAAGTGGAGCCAAAGAGGCATAAGCAGTTTTATACTGCAGACCTAAAGGATTATTGTGATGTATTAGGTGAAATAATCTGGAAGAAAAGGGGACAAAACACTATAATGTATTATATAAGAAAAAAAAATGGGTAATTATCTTCTGTATGGTAGCCCTGCATAATGTAGTTTTGAAGATAGTAACATTATATTTTCATTCACAAAAATCTTAATCACCACTGACCCTCCATTTAGTTAATAAATTTGCCTCTCCCCAATACTCAAAGATTACCTCCCCAGACCAGTTGGAACCTGTACAGACTACTTCTGGCCAATGAGCTACCAGTGGAAGTGATTCGCTCCAGAACTGTCCAGTGATTCTTCACCTATTTCTTCAGCTGCATCAGTTAACCCGAAAAGCATGTGATAAGAGGGCGGAGCCAAAATAGGTTCCAGTTTGAATTACTGCATGGAGAATTCTTTCCTACAGTGCCCCAGACACATTGCCAACTCAGTGTGAGTTAAACCTTTGTTGTTTTTAACCTCCTATATTTATGGCTTAATTTATTAGCAGAGATTACCCAAGCCTGTTTTTAATATGCTTCTGAAATCATGTTTTATCTTCATAGTACCTTTAATTTCTTCTCCACCTGTACTTCCATAGTAGTATGCTTTTTATATGGTGTTTATTCCATCTAGCTTTGTAGAAAGCTATTTATACAAATCATGGGGAATGAAAGCTTCGTGAGTCCAGAGACCCTGTCCTAATCATTGGAATTTATAACAAAACTAGCAAAATTCTTGTTTATTCAACATGTATTTTTGAGTACTTCTACGTGCTAATTACTAAGCAAACTGGGGTCTGTGTAATTAAAAACTAATGCAGTATTGAAATGGATAATACCCAAGCAGAGTGAATCCTTTAGAAAGTTCATTAGTGTGAAGAAGAGGCAGTTCTAACAAAGTAGAAAAGCATATGCAAAGGGCCTGATTCATACAAGATCTTGATTTTGATAGAAAATGAATGTTAAGGGTGGTTGGTAAGAATTAGGGATAATGGAACAATATGGAATCACAGAGGTCAAGAGTAGATGGTGCATACTGTGCACAAAAAAGAATTTGATGCAATGCAATATGCAGTTTTAAAAGTTATAGAAGGGATTGAATGGGGTTGCAATATGACCTGACTGCTATTTTTTGAAGTTCCTCTAGTTGCTGCTTGAAATTATTATTTGAAGATTGGTTAGACTAGAAGGAAAGAGACCAATTAGATTATTTTGTAGTACTTTGGGCATAATGTAAATGAGTGTTTGTTTATGGTGGGAATTGAGCTAAAGACAAAAATATCAAGTTCATATATTATTTGGACGCAAATCAAACAGTATGTACAGGTAGTAATTTGCTCGTGGAAATCAAAAGAAAAGAAAAATCAAAGGTGACTTCTGGATTTGGCTTTTTGATTAAATCAAAGTTATGTAGTGTGACCAAGCAAACTGTAGGATAGAAAGAAGCTTTATAAGCTTTAATATTTAGAGATTATTAAAAAAAAAAAAACAAATCCAATGCCTTGCTGTATCAATTTCATTCATGATTTAATAAAATGATACTATATCCATAATAAGATGTCTAAGTGAATAGCCACATGCCTATTGTAACTACTTGCTCCCATGACAGAGCCAAATCATCTAGCTACACTTAAGATTGATCAAGCGAACACAATTGATAGAATTTTTTTCACTCATCTGAGACCATTGGTTCCTGTATTCAACTGGAGTGACATTTTTATTTCCTATTCTCCAGTGCATTGCTCCTTTTACTTACTTTTTTTTTTTTTTTTTTTTTCCCGTGGCATGTGATTTGCTCTCTTGATAAAATGAGATCCTGAAAAGGATCACTGAGAAGTCCTTGGTCACAGCTCTCTGGGCCATTAGTTTAGCAGCTTTACGTAGTGGCTTCTGGGGCAAACCCGCTTCTGAGGCTTGCATCAGCGATTCTGAACAGGTTATAGGAACAAAGTGGCCATCCTTGGGTAAAATGTTTCCATTTCCTCTTACTACTTCTGTACCTGATGTAAGGGTGACTCTTTCCCTACCTCTGTATCAAGGAAAGATGTATGTAAACCATTCTTAAAAGCTTTGGTATAGGCTCATTTTCACAAAGGTATACCATGCAATATCAGTCTGTACATTTCTATCTTTTCAAGTGATCATGTTATCTCGATCCTTTGCCAGTCATCCGCTTTGCTCAAACCTTTGACTGCTTGATTCATATTTCCACCTCTGGCAGATCCCATTTCTTCTCTTCTTTACCCAAGAATAATACCACCCACAGCCCCAAATAACAAAATAGCACTTAAAATAGAGATAGTAATAGTACCTACCACATAGACACTTTAGGATTATTTAAATAAACGCTTCATGTAAGGACCTTATCAGAATCCTAGTGCTATGGATTGAATTGTATGCTCCCCAAAATTCATATGTTGAAGCCTTAACTTCTATAGCCGGTAATTATATTTGGAGATAGGATCTTTAGGAGGTAATTGGGATTAAATGAGGTTGTAAGGAAGGGGCTCTAATCCCACAGGATTGGTGGCTTTATAAGGAGAAAGAGAGAGAGCGTTCTCCAAGTACACACACACTGAGGAATGCCATGTGAGGATATAGCAAGAAGGAAGCCAGAAAGAGAGTTCTTTTTTTTTCAAGAGAATATTAAATCGTTTATTGATTATAAATGATAATGGATGGTACACAAGCTTTAATCCCATCTATAATTTTATCTGATACCGTAATTCAATTTAGATATATTGCATAGGATGTGCCAACAGAGTTCTTACTAGGAAATGAATCTGATGCAACCTCGATCTTGTTCTTCTGAACCCCTACAATTGTGAGAAATAAATTTCTGTTATATATCACACCCAGTTTGTGGTATTTTGTTAAGGCAACCTGAGCAGACTAGTCCACTCTTTTATATAGTAGTTATCCCATAGTTTGTTATTATTACTTTCCTTAATCTTGTACCTCTGAATGTATCTGAAACTCACATCAGATCAAACTGTGCTTATATTGTGCTCCCAGAAAATTATCCCAGTCTTTCTATCCTAAGTGCCCATGTGTGTGCTTTTGTTGTTGCTTTTTGTCTGAAACGTTATGCATCATTTTCTCTGCTTAATAAATGGTACAGTTCTAATGACCAAAACTATGGGCCAAGGACGGATAACCTTTGACACTCAGCACAAGCATTTCTTAATGATTCTTTAAATTTATTAAATATACTCTTTAGGATATATGTATTTGTTTACTTCTTCATCCCCCACCTAAACAGAAGGTATAGGAAGGCAAAGATATCATCTTAGTTGTAGGTCTTTCTCCAACATACAGAACAAGACAGTAACATGGCAGGGCAGGATATATATATTTTGTATATCTATATATACACACACATATATACACTTACATATGATTATATATGTTATTATATATAAAATGATATATCAAAATGGTAAAATCTGGAAACATTGAACTATTTATTTTTCAGTAAATCTTTGAAACATTTTTGTGCTTAACACTACCAGTAGCCATAGTGTTCAGTAGATCATATTTCAATAAATGGTACCACTGATTCACTGGTTTTCTAAGACTTGAAAGTTCTAGCTGTGTGGAAAAGTCTGACCCTTGATTTCAGCTCAGGTCATGATCTCCAGGTCCTGGGATCCAGCCATGCATCAGGCTCCCTGCTCTGCGGGGAGTCTGCTTGTCTCCCTCTCTGTCTGCCCCTCCCCCACCTCTCTCTCTCAAATAAATAAATATATCTTTAAAAAAAATATTTCAATGATCTCCATATGATGATCACAAAGAGAGCTCCTTGCCTACTTATACAATGTCTCACGAGAAGCATAGTCTCACTTCAATTCAGTCTAGTTTCTAATCTCAAGAATATATATGCATGTTCTTGTGTATTTGTCAATTTATTCATTTATTCAACAAATATTATTAAGTTCTAGCATGTGCTCAATTCACAGTGACCCAAATAGGGAATATCACTGTCATCATGGAATTTATATTGTTTTTTGAGTTATATTTACCTAGTTCATCCTCATCAGTCAACAGAGATCTTATAAACTTTCTTACAGATTGTGTTATGATTTATTAACAGTAAGGGTTTTGAAATGGTAAAGCAACAAACGTGTGTAATAGTCTTTTGGGGTGAGCTCTCATGAGACATTTTTAGGGTACACTCTCATCAATCTTTATCATAGAGAGGAAAGAGGAGGCAATTTGAGTTTTCAAAAGTGTGTGTGTTACTTTAGGATTTAAAAACCGAAGCATTTCAAACTAGCTCAATCAAGGAAAGCAAAGATAGTTATTGGAATAACACTGTACTTTCTTACTATCCAAGAAAAACAGATAACCTGGGCAAAGTAATGATAAAAAGCAAAGCAAGAAAAAAAAAAAAATCATACCAGCCTCGGTAATCCCCGCATCTGTTCATTCTCAGTCCCTTGCTCTAACCCTTGCCTTTTATTTGCTTCTCTGTGTGACATTCTTCACCCCAAAGTTTGCATCTACTCCATTCAATAGAAGGACATTTCCTGAGATTAGTCTCTTTATGCCCTTGTCCAAAATTCACAGAAAATAGAATCATTTTGAAAATTTAAGAAAAAAAGTTATTACTCAAATGGAGATTTAAGACTTTATTCAGTTGATGTACAGTGAGGAGCATCTGGAGACCAGATAATTCCCTCAGCAAATGGACGTGAGTTTTTATTGAGTAAGGAGAGAGGGGGTATATAGCCTCATGGTCGAGCACAGGTTGCAGTTTTCTTCATCTGTAACTGCTACTATGGTTGTAGTTGAAACAATTGGATTTTTGTAGTTTTTGATGTCTCTTGTTTTGGATCATTGGTCCGGTCCTTTTCCAAATGCTCTCAGCACAGTTCTTATTAGAGCTGTTTCTGTATGCCTTCAGGGTTAGGTATAAGTCAAAGTTCAAAGGAAAAAGCATTACAGAAAGGAGGGGTGCAGGGAAAAAGAGGAGAGAAACAAAAAGAAGGGGGCTAAGGTCAAAGCAAGGCAACCTAGGTCTAAGTTGTCCACTCTTGATCCAGTCAGATTCAGTTGGTGATGGAGGTCATCCAGTGGAAACAGATGCTGGGGTCTTCCTTGGGAAGGGGCCGAGGCAGTTTTCATAGAAATTGAAATAGGTTGGCAGAGGAGTCCAGCATAGAAAGTAAACAAGATCAATAAATGTAGTTTCAGTAACTCCAGTTACTGAAGAAAAATACTGACTTCTTTGGCTAAGACAGTGACATGTCCCCCGGAGTTGTCTCTAAGTGCAAAGGTTTACTTTGTACAAGAGTAGAAATCACTGAAGTGGAACTGGATAAAACCAAGTCTTGCTGTGTAAGATACCCCTGCACTGGGTGAATGTTATCAACTAGGGAACATGTAACATCTCATGCAAATGATTCTATAAAGGGGGGCAGCAAAAATTACAAAATATTTGGCTTAGACAAGCCTGACTACAACCACTCAATGAGTATCACAAAACTGACCTGTTTACATTTTTAAACAAGGGCATCTCCATTATCACTGGCCACCCAGAAAGATCACATACTGCAATTTGAGGAAACTCTCATGGCTTCTTCCATTTTGGAACAGACTCAGTGATCCCAAACTATCAGTGAGCAGCAATTTCAAAACAATGACATTCATAATTAGTCCACTTCAGTCTAGCTATTATCGATGGCCCTAGCTTAATAACAAATCATATATATATTTGACGCCGTCTTACATAATGAGATAATAGTGGATTTCACCAAATAGGTGGATGCTATGCAAATTCCTAAGTCCACTCAGCTTTAAAAAACAAATTACATATTACAGGCATATGGTAGGAAAAAACTATCTTTTTCAACTAAGTTTGTCAGCTTTTCTTTTTTTGACCATCTATGAACATTCAGTATGATATTTTAAGCTGAATGCATATATACTGTTTATTTGCTTCAGAAATCTCTGGTGTAACTATCTGTCACAGTACTTCACTGTAAAAGAACAAAGTAAGTAAAAAAGAAGAATGTATGCAAGATTATGCTGGAACTCTATAAAGCCACGGACGTTATATTATGATTATGTCTTTAAGTAGCTGAAAGTCATTTGTAGTCTTAATATGCATGGATGATATAATAAAGGACATGATGAACATGGGCCTCAAACCATGTCTGAGCAAGAGATGATAGTGACATTTGTCTAAATGTTGCATATATTCAACACATTTTGACAGATTTTATTAATGCAAATGATTTTCAGAGAATCAGTGTTCAGTTTCAGACATAAAAAATGTAAATTTTCATTTCTCTAGTTGAATTGCATTTCCCTCATGCTCTGTTAGCACTAATTTTAAGAGGAATTGGTGCAATATGTGTATCTCTACTTTGTGGTAAGCTATTGTATTCTGAAATTTGAAAGTATTACTTTCAGAGCAAAAGTATGCAACATAAAAATGTGTACTAACACGCACTGGGTAAATATTTCTTTAATAGGAAAAACACAGTATGTCAAAGACCCTCTTTTCTCTTTGCAATGAAGCTTAACTGCAAAGTTAGTAATGTCATCTCCTAATTAAACAAAATCAGCTGTCAGAAAATTAAACAGATTGATTCACAATTAATGGTTGAGCAAACATTCTTCCGGTTTGTTTCCTGCTTTAAGTCTTTGGGAAATTTCGCGTTACTTTTGCTTCCTTACATTTACAGGGAAGGTTATCAGGATATTCATGAATAAGCTTATATTTATAGGATTTCTGTTTCAGCTACATCATTTGGGTCTTATGTATGCATATTTAAAATTTGAAATATCCTGCATAAATGTGCTATATTTTGAAGTGCATGTCTCATACATTTTTTTTCCTGTTGAAATTCAATACTATCAAACACAGACATACTTTGGGGTTGTACCATGAGAATCTGAAAATGGTCATAAGGTGCTTACTGTAATTTTTTTAAGTGATTAGTGGCAGACCAGATAGGACAGGTAACTTGGAAGGCAAATTTTGAGGTTATAAATGATTTAAACCTTCTTATATTGTGAATTCTTTTTTACCCATGCTTCTGTTTACATAGTAGGATGACTCTATCACATGCTGTCATTTAACATTGATTCATTCACAGCTAGCACAAGCGTGACCTGACCTACCTTAAGTGAGTCAGTTCTTCTTTTTTTTTTTTTTAAGATTTTAATTTATTTATCTGAGAGAGCTAGAACGAGAGCGAGAGAGCATGAGCAGGGGGAGGGGCAGAAGGAGAGGGAGAAGCAGTCTCCCCACGGAGGAGGGAGCACCATGCGGGACTCAATCCCAGGACCCTGGGATCCTGACTTGAGCCCAGGGCAGGCGCTTAACCTACCGAGCTACCCAGGCGCCCCGTGAGTCAGTGATTCTTAACCTGTTCCATTATTGGAAAGATTGATTTATCAACCTTCATTATACACTCATGGAATAAATGTGCACATGCATGTGTACATATACACACCCTTTATAAATTCTAGATGTACAAAGTCATTTAATATAACTGAGATAGATTATGTGTTTGTATATCCAAAAATGTATCCTGAAAATCTATATATTTAAATGAACATGTACTCAGTGAGCTTTCATTGTTATCCAAACATAAATGGTATTATGGGATATTCCAAGCAAATATGAGACCAGAGCTCTGCCCTTATTTTATTTGCACATGATTAAGGCAGTTCCTTTCTCAAGATATAGAATCCCTTATCTTTTCATTCCTCTTGATTCTTTTTAGAAGCCAATGCTGAAAAAATAAGTATATTAAAATAAGAGAAAATTAAAATGCAGTTTGCAAAAGGCATCTGTATCACACACAAAATGCTTTATTACCTTAATATAAAAATCAATCAACCTTTGAAAAAAAATCAATGAAATGTTAAAAGCCCTCTCTCAGAGGATCTTATAACTAAATTTGTTTGTTTTGGTGCTTTATCCTAAAAATAGCTAAGAAAGGGGAACTTAACCTGCATTCCTTTTATGGATGATGTTTCACAGTCAATATGAGCAGACATAATACTAAAGATTCTTAAGCATCTCATATGTTATGGACCATTGGCATTTAAGAAGCATGAATGATCCTCTGGATCTGATATAATCTCTTAAACAGGTAGGTCCTTCACTCTGTATTTGGACATACCCATTTAATGTGACCACCTCTCCTGACATCTTGTAACTTGGTGTACATTGTTGCAAAATTCCCATGGAAATTCATCTCTATCAAATAAAGAGATGAAATTTGTTATTTGCATATAAGATCAAGTTTCACTTAGTAAATCGTTTTAAAAATAACTTGAAACCAAGTTACAGTTAAACTTTCATATACATTGTTTCATTTTGGTCTTACCATAATCCACATGAAAAAGGGCGAATATTATTTTCTTGCTACACAGAGAAAACAGTTTGAAAGTAATGAAATAACCTACTCTAGGTCACATATCCAGTAAGTAGCAGAGGCTAAACTGAAATCAAGGTTTTCAGGCTCCCAATTCTGTTTTTGATTTTTCTATAACCCCACCGAGTAAATGCAATATATTAAAGGTACTGAAATATCTCTCATACTTTTATACTACTAGAGTCCATTTACGTTTCTCTACAGAATTACACATGGACATTTCAGCAGTTCTGTAAACCATCAGGGTGAAAGCTTTTCACCTATTACTAGCTATCAACTGAAAGTCAAACAAATTTGACTCTCTTAAAAATAGAAGAAATTTAATTTGTAAGTTGGGGAGACAATGATGAACTATTTCATTCCACTTAAACAACTCAATTGAAATTAAAAATATATTAATTCATCTTTTTTGTCTTTCATATTAAAAATCATTTATTCTCCTTGTCACTATTATAATGCAAGTTTTCTATTCTACCAACTTTGTAAATTATTTGAAAACTGTTACAGTAAAATGTTAAAAACTTTTCATCTCTCTTTTTATCTCCCTCTCTTGTTTAAAAATACAATGCAAACCATGGAAAAGGGAATTTACATGTCATTGTAGACCCTGTGTAGCATTTGTTGTTAAACAGAAGTTCCAAAATAAAAAATAATAATAATAATAAAATAAATAAATAAATAAATAAATAAATAAACAAACAGAAGTTCCAACAGCAGATATTTTCAGATATCTCTAGATGTGTGGACTGATTTTTAACAATTAAAATAACAATTCTAAAATATAGTGTTTATTTTAATTATATAAATTCATATGTAAATTTTGAATGCAATTAATTTTTTTAAAGCTTTACTTATTTATTTGAGAAAGAGAGAGCTATGGGGAGGGGGTAAGGGAGAGGGAGAGAGAAACTTAAGCAGACTCTGTGCTGAGTGCGGAGCCTGACACGGGGCTCAATCTCACGACCCTAAGCTCATGACCTGAGCTGAAACCAAGAGTCAGACACTTAACCTATTGAACCACCCAGGTGCCCCTGAATGCAATTAATTTTTAAACCATTAATCTATACTTTGATAATAGAGTTGACTTTATTGAGATAAAAACCAGCCAGCACTATAAACTCTAGTAGTCCTTTAAAATAAAACATATTTGAAGAAATGGTTTTGTTTTCCAAACTCTAGCTTTTTAAATTTGTTAAACAAATATATGGTTAGCATTTATAAAGTGGTAAATATTGCACCCTCTTTGATAGTATGTGAAATAATGAGATTTAAATTGTATATAGAATATTAATCTTTGTTGGCATATTTGTTTATTTTATATTTTTTTCAGGAAGGGACAGTGTCTTATAATTTCATATAATTTAACAGAATGAAATAAAATAAAATTAATTGGAGGAGGACATCAGAAAAGAGGGAAAATTAGAGTAAGAAAAATTCTATGGAACCCGGGACTAAGTTAGTATACAAAATTCAAGCCAAAAATAATTACTTTCTAGAAGTGGCTTCACGTGAAGCTTTAAGTTTCCTATTTATCTGCATATGGAAAATACAACACAGTTACATGATCAGACTTTCCAGAAAAGTCTGATACACACACACACACACACGATTGTTCTTGCTCAGTAGAAAGACAAACTGTTCCTTTTAGATAGATAAGAAAATATCTCCCATTAAGCTTTTTTTTTTTTTTTTTTAAGATTTTATTTATTTATTCATGAGAGAGAGGCAGAGCGAGAAGCAGGCTCCCAAGGAGCAGGGAGCCCGATGCGGGACTCGATCCCAGGACCCTGAGATCATGACCTGAGCCGAAGGCAGACGCTTAACCATCTGAGCCACCCAGGCGCCCACTCCCATTAAGCTTTTTGAAGAGGGTACCCAGGATTGAAAAAAATGACCACCAAAAATATCTTTACAGTTAAGGAAAAAAAAAAAAAAAGTCCTTACAGTAAAAAGTCTGGTAAGTTTTAAAGAGCATTTTCTTGTAATGTCCTTCCTTTAGGTCTTTGTACAGGCATTTTGCAAAAGCATTTCTGTAAGATCTCGATTTTATGTGTTAGAGGATTAATGTTCTAGGCTGGTCTGCCTTAATCTAAAGAAGAATTTCCAATATCCAGAGGAAATGGTGGGCCTGCTGTTTTTCCGGAAATCCTTCTTAAATGCTGTTTATCTTCACTGACCTTTCCATATGTAGTGAATAGAAGCATGCTTGTGGTTATTTCCCCCTGAAAAGGAATTAAAGTTCAGCGAGTCTTTATTGTGAGTTAATTGTAAATCATATATTTAAAAGATAATCCAGGACCTAGTAAGTACACCTTTGTGAATTGAAGGTCACTTCCCCTCTGCTCGTAGGGAAGCTTAAAAAATCCCTCAATAGTAAACGTTCCCTCAAAGGCTATTTTGGTTTTTTGGGTTTTGTGTTGTTGGTGGTGGTGTTTTGTTTTGTTTTGTTTTGTTTTGTTTTGTTTTTGGTTGCCAAATGATCCTTTATGGAAATTTTTTCTCTGTAGTTCTTAACGAGCTGGGCATTCCACTGCACCACTATTGATGCATCTACGATGTCACAAGGGTGGTGCCCATCAACATGGCAGCCCCCAGATTAAGCAGTCCCCAGGATCTCTCTAATGGTTCCAGAGATTTCTCTGGCTAAAAACCGCTTCCACATCTGTGGAGCTATGTTGACAATCACATTTGATAAGTTCTACTTCCACGGTGCTTAATGTTTTTCTGCTTCTTTCTGTCTCTTGGCGGTTCCTTGAGGGCTTTGATACTCAGGGCAGAAGCAGAGGGTACCACTTCAGTCTGGGCCTGTCAGTTCTGTGTGGTCGGGGTCACTGTAACCCTCAGACCCCTCCAATCACGAGTTGCCTCGGCGATGTCATCACCAACCTTTTTTGGAGACAGACCCAGGGGGCCGATCTTTGGAGTCAGGGCAGACAGGGCACGGACTTCCCCACTGGAAGACCTCAGGTATAGGACTTTGATCCTGTTGGGTTGAACTTAAGTGTCATGGGAGGTGGCACGATGGAGGCAGCTGGTGTCAGATAAACCTGGGTTTGGGAGGACTGAAAACCATTACACCTTCACCTCCTCCCAGCAGAAAGCCAAAAGGCCCTCAAAGGCTTTTAGCACATGAAGGAATAGGGAGTAGACCCTAAAATTCTGAAGCAGAAAGACACAAAATTTTATATTTTTCCTATGGGGAAATGGACACCCATTTATTTATATATACACATAGAGAAATGATATGCATATAATTTTAGACAGTGCATTAAGAGAGAATTACAACTAAATAAGTCAAATAATAATAGAATATAGTTAAATAATAATAAATAATGGAAATACAGTTAAATGAAATAAGTAATAAATAACAGACTGAGAGTATTGCTGACCTAAGGCAAGGGAAATTTTGTTATTGGGCACAATTGAGAATAGTGAATTTGTAATAAGCTGGAGACAGACAATACTGTATCTTTATCTATGAATGGAAAACACAGAAAGTGGAAGTAATAATGCATGAGCAGTTTGCACCATTTTATTGCTAAAACTATCAAGGAGACTTAAAGGGGCAAGAGATTAGCTAAGATATAATTGGTTCTGGGAACAGAAGCAGTAGAGTTCCATGAAGCAAAGAGCACTCATGATTTGGGCGAAGTAGGGCACTCACCCGGAATAAAAGCCTTGCTAAGTCAACCCTGGTTAAATCCAAACCTCATGAAATAACACATAGTTAAAAGGTTAATGGCTGTCAATATTTAGTCCAACCTTCTTATAGTCAGAGGGAAAAGGAGAAAAAGATCTTGATGTTTATGTGAAAACTGGCATGGAAAAGGGTGAAGAGGAAGAGAAAATTTTACAAACAATTTTATTAGCTTAAGATGCAGTCACATATACGCATCATTGCAATTTCAGAAAATGTTAGGCCAATGCTGACCCACCCTCTAATATCAGGGTAAAGTGATAGTTTAAAAAAATGTAAAAAAAGAATATTCAAGATGAAAAAGAACATAGCATATAAACTTCTCACTAATACATGTAATGTTCTTAGTCAAAGAGCCTACTTAATTATTTTTAATTGATAAGGAAGAAATGGGGTTAACCTTCATTTCTGGCAGTATAGGAAACAAATACCTCCCTCCTAGAACACCTAGCATTAAAAATAAGATATTTTTATTACTTATTTTTCTACTGCATGTTGTTGGATTGATGTTGCTGTCAGGTAAATGCTTGGGAAGAGAATCGACAAATAATATTTCTCTAGAGAATTACGCTTGTTCTAGAAGAGCATTTGCTACTTGTGTTTGTTCTAATCACCAAGATGTGATCGCATGGGCAAGAGATTTTGGGGGAAAAGGCATATGAGGGATCAGGCAGAAGGTGCCAGAGAAGAGAGGGAGAGCCTCTGGAGTATGATGCCGTTCTGACAGCTGTGAAGGAAGAAGGATGTGTAGGAAGATCCTTATATGACAGCACAGTTCTAAAAAAAAGTATCATTGTTTAGACAGAGTTTAGCCAGAGTCCTAGGAGCCTGCATTCTGCAAGAAGGGTCTGGCACTAGAAGTTGTAGTTTTTTTGTTTGTTTTGTTTGTGTTTTTGTTTTTATTTTGGCACTAGTAGTTCTGTCTTGCTTAGTTTTTATCTGGGAATAGCCTGGGGTAAGTATGGCCTACCCAGACTGGCATCAAGAGAGCAAGTGCAGGATCAATCAGTCAGCTCAGCTCCCTGCATCAGATTCCGTTGCAGGAGACCTGACTCGTGCACTTTCATGGCTGTCATGCCCATCTAGTCTAGAATTTGACTTAATGGGCTATACGCAGGCATCAGATAGAAGACAAGGACATTGGCTCCAGCGTGCCAGCAAGGTCAGTGTTGAGATCAGTACCCCAGAATAAGGGTAAGATTTTCAAAAATTAAGAAAGTTCTACCCCATAGAAGGAGATGGAAGATAAGCATGCCTGTCTTAGAAATTGCCCATTGCGGAGAAGGGAAGAGAGGTCTCCCCACAGAATACTTATTCATGGGCTCTCTTAAAATTCAAGTAAAAATATAAACTTAAAAAATTGTCTCAGGTTGGAAGTGATCCCAGATACCTGGGACAGGCAAACCGAAATCACCTGTTGAATGTTCCTTAAGCTTGGGCCTCGAAAATTCTCTGATAAAGTTCTAAGGATATGAGTTCCTAACAGAAACATCACAAAGGACAAACAAGTCACCATGAGAAAGTTTATGGAAAAAACAATGTGTGATTGAACCAGCAGTGGTTATGAAACTTGGCAGTTTTAATATCGAAAACACATTTTAAAGATCTTGTATATTACATGGCAGGCAGAGTTCTAAGTGCTTTAATAACTAACTCTTTCCGTTATCATTTCTACCACATAGTCCACAGTATATGTTGCATGCGCATAACGTGCCAGGGAACTGTGGGAACATAGCCATGTGGGGAACACAGCAGTGAAGAAAACAGAAAATCCCCCGACTTCATGGGGCTTGCCTGTGAGTGAATACAAATTTCACATTGGCCGCTATTTTATCATTCTATCCCTTCCTGCCTCTCTTTCTATCTCTCTCTCTTTTTATTTCTCACCACACACACACACACACACACACACACACACACACACCCCCACCACAAACATGCCACAACATGACATCCCGATATGTCCAACAGGTGTTGGAAACCAGCCCACACTTTCTCTACAGTCTGGCAACGGTGTGATCTCGTATAAATGAAAGAAATCGAGGGAGAATTTCTAATTTACCAGTTATCTTCTCCCAGCTGCCTGGTTAGTCCTCAGTATTTTCAATGTGTAATTCTATAAAGATATTCTTTAATGATCCTCAACCTACCATGCAACAGTACAATTAAGAGAAAACAAAGTATTTATGATTCAGAAAAGATTGTTTTCTCATCTCTAGATTTCGCATACCAGTTGGTGCAAACACTAAAATGTCTCATTTTTCCAAAGTAGGAATGGTAGAGGAAGCGATTACTACTTTGTGGTCAGTGTGTATCATCTTCATTTTATATTAATGCATGAGAAGACTGAACCCAGTCTTTGTCTTTTATTACCATTATTGGTTTCCTTATTTATCTCTATATACTTCATCTCATTAGATTTTTCCTAATCGATCTAAGAATAGAGCTTTTTCTAAAATACTAAATTCCATGAATTTGAATGCAACAAGTTGTTGAAGCTGTTTCTATTCTCAAAATGAGTTTATGATTCATAGACCAACTTTTCCAGTATTAAATAATGCAAGAGAATACAACAGATAATGATACTAACATCAGTAATAATAACAGACACCATTTACTGAGAGATTAATGCAAACTCATTACTGTGCAAGCCCTTTGTATGCATTATCTATTTTAATAACCCTATATGCTAGTTATTGTTAGTGATCACATTATAAAGATGAGGGCATTGAGAAATAGAAAAGATAAGAAAGCTAATGAAGGTACTAAAGGATAGAGCCTCACCCAAAATCTGACTCAACGCCCAAGCTTTCATTCCTTAGTTTGTAAATATTACATCCATAGGTCAACTTACTAAGGCCTTGAGACATGCGATTCAGTACCCCAGTGTTGTCACATTTAAATTATGAGTAATATTTATGTTCAACAGACTGGAACTTAAAATCAGAAGCTGAGATAGAGGGTTATTTAAGTTTATTAATAAGGGTTGAAGCTGTGAAAATGAATAACATCCTGAGAAAGCATTTCTATTAAGAAGAAAAGGTGGGTGAAAACACAGACATGAGTTATCCAGTAGGTGGGAAGGGAGGAAAGCCTGCAAAGGGAACCGATGAGGGCATCAGACAGGTAGAAGGAAACTCAGGTCAGAAGCCAAAGAAAGACTATTTCAAGGAGAAAATTGTAAACAGCATCAAAGGCTGGTATAAAAAGGGCTGCAAATGTTTCCATTGGATTCAACCAGTCTGAGCACATAGATAATCTTACAAATGTGCTCAGATGAAGGGAAAGGACTAGAGGTTCTAAGTGAGCTGAATAGGTTTAAAATAACCATGACAGAGAGTGGGAGAACAAGGTGAGTAGATGCACAATTTTAGGTTATTTACAAAGAAACTTGGAGTAGGGGTCATAGATTTATTCATTACTTCAAAAAGTATTAAATAATCCCAGTGAGCAAGGCACTGTTCTGGGTTTGAGGCACATTTGGGTCTAAGAACAGACAAAATCTTCTATTCCCTTTGAAATTCAGGTCTAGCAAGGTGACAGAGAAACAATGAGCACCATGTTAGCATTGTAAAAACCGTTAACACAATGTGTTGGAAAGGAATCAATGTTATTTAAGAAGAACAAGTAGGCCAGAGTTAGATCAGGAATTCAAACTGAGAATGTGTTATACATGAACATAAGATTGGCAAATATACTTAAAATTTTTGTGATATTTGAGCGATGATATCGACTGGAGCAAGTGAGAATTGGCCATGTGGATATCTGGGAACAGCACTCTAGGCAAGGGAATAGCCAATGCAAGTTCCTCGAGGTGCAGTGTAGTATGGTTGGAATCCTGGGAGCAAGGGGAGAGTCATAGGAGCTCAGGGTAATGCAAAAGTGGGAATGGGCTGTGAGGGTCAGGTAACAGAGGGAATTGAAGGTCATTGCAAGGATTCAGCTTTTACTCAGTGAAATAGGAGCCATTTATACTGCCGACGATATGCACAGTCCCTCACTTTCTCCGGTAGTGTTCTGTCTGTGGATTGTACCCACAGAGAGCTGGCTTCACAATTGGTTTTGACAGTTGCCACAAACACAGTGACAGAAGGATTAACTTTTGACAGATGTCTTATGAAAATGTAGGACCATATGTTCTCAGTTTGATATTAAACATAGGGAAGAAAAGAATAGGTGGAAGAAAGGAGGGAAAATGGACTGGCTGGCAATTTGATGAGGATGTTTGCAGTCCTCAGTCACTGATGCAAAGATCAATATGTTGCATCAAGATCTGGAATTTGAGATTTTTTTCAGCACTGGACTCTCCTGGTTCTTCTTAGTGAATCATTGTGATTTCTAGAGATAAATTACTACTTCGAGGTTCTGGGAAAAAGGAGAAAAAAAGAGATAATTCTGAACCAAAAATGTCTTACTAGAACCAGAGGCTTTAAGTGTTTTATTTTAAAAGGAAACTAAATATACTTTTGGAATTCGGTTTAGAGTAAGAGTAAATCTCCACCCCACCCCACCCCCGGCCTACTGGCCATTCACTCATTCATTTACTCAGAAACAAGGAAAACATTTATTTACCTAATATGTATACAGAATTAAGATAAGTGTTGGGAAATATTTTCATGAAGAAGCTTTGTGGAGGATAATAATGATGTGGTCAATAGAAACAAACACAGCAAAGACATGAGAGTGCACTAGAAGAATTGGGCAGAGCTTCTAACAGAACACAATATTGGATGAAGATGATTTGCCAGATAATGTACGATTGCTCATAATATTTTGATTAGGAAACCCATCTTTCAGGACCATACACCAAAGGCAAATCAATATGGCAGCCCACTCATTGTTCTTAATTTTGTTCTGAGTAAATATTAACCAAAAGAGAGAAGCGATAACTATGATAATGTGTTACTTATATGGAAATACACAGACAACACTTGTTAAGAATAAAATCAAACTGATCTACAGAATTCAGTAAGAGTAAACTCTTTTATTAGAAATAAAATAAACTAAAATGTATTCTCATATACCTTGTGCAGCTAAGGAAAATTTATGTTTCTTTGAATGGGTAGAGAAGAACTAAAGTTGCTGTATCCTAGATCTACTGCTCTGACTTCGAGCTGATTGGATAATACTTTTCTGGAAAATCAAGTCCTGATTCTATGATTCACTATTCAAGTTACTTCTTTAATTATTATCTCCACACTTATCTTCCATGTTGTAGTAAAATAGTTTTCCTTATTAAGTATATGTCAATTACCCACTTTGTGAGCCCTGTCAAATGCAACACTGAGATTATTCAATGAAATGATTCTTTCCTGAAGGGTTCAGAAGGATGACCCACTGTGAATCCAACTGAAGCCATTTCAAAACTTGAGTCCCAATAATAATGTTTATTCTGACATTTTCTCCTTAGATTTCCTTATGTAATAGACCCATGACTGAATGAAATTGTTAGCTTCTAGCTTGCTGGGGTTATAAATGGAGTATTTACTTTGAGTGTTAATAATTGTCTTATAAGATTGTTTCAATTACTTTGGGGTGCCTGGGTGGCTCAGTTTTTGAGGTGTCTGACTCTTGATTTTCGCTTGGTTCATAATCTCGGGGTCATGAGACTGAACCCTGCATAGGGCTCCATACTGCGCATCGAGCCTGCTTGGGATTTTCACCCTCTGCTGCTCCCTGCCCCAAACCCCCCTGCACCCCTGCCCCGGTCTCTCTTAAAAAAAAAAAAAATTGATTCAGTTACTTTGATAATGGGACAGCAGTGCAAGAAAAATAATCACATTTTAATTAACAATGAAAACCTACCGCACTTACTAATTCCAGTTAAATACACCTCAGATTCTCTCCCGAATTCAAATATTATTCACATGAATACTTGAAGAAAATGTAAAGATTACAGTTATTTTAATACACATTTAATATACATGCATCACCCTGAAAATGCTATATATTATATAAGGCAAAGGTTATTCATAAATTTATAAAAACAAATTCCATTTTCTGACTGGCAGTAACGTCTTTTAATACTCATGTATATTAACCACACAGGTATCATTAAAATGAAAAATATTGGGGTGCCTGGGTGGCTCAGTTGGTTAGGCGACTGCCTTCGGCTCAGGTCATGATCCTGGAGTCCCGGGATTGAGTCCCGCATCGGGCTCCCTGCTCGGCGGGGAGTCTGCTTCTCCCTCTGACCCTCCCCCCTCTCATGTGCTCTCTCTCTCTCATTCTCTCTCTCAAATAAATAAATAAAATCTTTAAAAAAAAAAAAAGAAAAATATTAACTTTTTAGGCATATATACACTAAATCAAAAGCTCATTTTTGTTTAAAGATTTTTCTTCAACTACATTACTTTTGAAAGTACAATTTATAATGTTCAAAACAAGGCCAATTAGGCCAATATCCATAAGTTATAAATGCATTCCAAACTTTTTCTTAGAGCACTCAATAAGCAAGTATCTCTATTTGTATCTATTTTGAGACCATTTTCAGAGAATCATACTTTAGTCAGGAAATCTGAGCTTATAAAGATGTTAATTACATTGATTATTTTCTCCGAATTTTGTCTCTGCAGGCTACTGAAATATTTTATTTCATGATGTGTCTCCTGGCTCATGAAAACGTGTGAAAGGTTATGGCCAAATTTTATATAATATCATGTATTAAAAGAATCTTCATATTTGCACTTTCCTAAAATACTACTTTTACTCAAACATATTAGTTACAGATACTCAAACAAACAACTTAAAAATAGATAATTGGTAATTGGTTTGATTGGATTTTAACTCTATAGCAGAATGGATATGGAGAATAAAGCCAATAAAGAACTAATTATCTTATATTTAAAATACATGTTAAAAATATATATCTTATATTTTGTTATAAAATATAGTTAAACAATGAAAATGGTATTATTAAAACACAAGTTTTGAGTCTTATCTGATTTGCATCAAAGACGGTAGCCCTGTATTTTAAATGCAGACAGTTCCTCTTAAATTTTCTTGCCTTTTCAAATTCTTTACAAGCTGGTTGTTTCATTATTTATTAGAGTTCAGGATAATGTTTTCTTTACGTAAGGTATTTATTTAGGAAAAAAATACAGCAAAGAATGGCTCAATCAAAAATGTTTCTTTTTCATGCTCTATTTATCAATTGAGTATTTTATAGAGTAAATTAAATCAGTTTAAGATTTTATAGAGCAAATTAAATCAGTTTAAGAATATGTTTTACATAGATGTGATTCTTCGATTTTTACAAACATAAATACTGTTGTACGAAGAAAAATATCTGCTAAGTCAGAATGCATGGATTAGAAATCCAGTTATAATCTCTTAAATAAGTAGAGATTTATTTTTCTTGTGTAAAAAGAAGCCCAGAATTGGACATCTTGGGTCTGGTATAGCAACTGCAAGATGGCATCAAAAATGGCCTTTTGATCTCCCAGTTCTTCATCTTAAGCTTTCTGCTTTCTTCTCCATGCTCATAAAATAGCTTCTGTGTGCCTAGTCTTTGTGTCAGCAAGACATGGAAAAGATGAAGAAAAAAAAGTAGGAAAGATGCAAGAAAAACAGTATAAGTACAAACCGATGAGTCTGTGCATTTAAAACAGTTTTCCTAAAAACCACAAACATTGCCTTCAAGTTTATCTCACTAACCTGGGTGGAATCCCATATCTACCCTGCCTCTAAGTTATTGGAGGTGGGCATTTTAAATAGGCAAACTGCTAGTCAAGACACAACCCATTGATCATAGATTCTATTAATATGGAAGGATTCTATTAATAAGGAGAAAGGAGAGGGATATTGGATAGACCACTAGCAGTGACTGCCATACTCATTATCAACTTTGCAATCATCCCAAAAGGCTAAGATACCATTAAAGAGATTGCTAAAAGGATCAGTTCATGTAGCTTCAGGGGCATTAAAGGTAGCATATTTCACGGTCTTTTATGATTTAGTCATTTACTGAAAAACTTACTGTGTAATCATGGACTGAATGCTGCAATGATTAAAGGTGGAAAGTGGAAAGTGTGGAGTCATTTACACCTGCATTTGTACTCCCTATCTTCTAGGTATGTAGAATTGGGCAAGCTATTGAACATCTCTTGACATTTCTTTTCTAACTTATAAGATGGGAGAAATTTTAGAGTGAGCACATTATTTTGAATGCAGTAGATACAAAATTTTTAGATGACTTATCATTTTTCTCAAAATTCATGTAATCAATAATGATTTTCAATGACTGAGTAAGATATTCAGGAGAAAGAAAACTGAGTGTCAATGACATTTTGACTTCTTTTTTCTAGTAATGTAAGTAAACAATTCTGAGTTAACAATCTGTTGATTTTAAGAACTACGGCAGGCTTTGTTTTAAGCCGAGTAGATATTCAGTAGAGTGCAAATGTACCTTTATAGCTGAAGAATATAGTAAAATGAATTGCACATTGACTGTGTTTCTAGGTATGGCAGGAGAAACATTTTTGCATAATTCCAGCCATCACTTAAAGGGTAAATGTGATTATCTTTGCTTCTTATACGTAGCAGGGATGAGAGAGTCCTCCTGGTTGCTGCAATATTTCCAGCCAGTAATAACAAGCACATTGTGACTGAAGATTGAATCAGCAATGATTATGTCACCTTACACTTAAAAGCAGTCATGGTGATAAACCGATTCTGAGTTGTTACAGCAAGAATCAAGAATCGGCCCCTTGCTTTTTGGTCTAAGTTAACTGGGTAAAGTGCCCACCTGTGTCTAGTCCTCCTGCTCTCATTGAGAATTACACATACCCTTTCATTTATTTTGTCTGCAAAAATCATTTGATATCAGGCAGATCCAGTCTCAATATTCCATGTGACATTTATAGAGGACACAGAGATGTTGGCTTGGGCTGTCAAATATGAGCATAAAAGAACAGAAGAACATTAAGCATAAGAAGAAACAGAAGGCTAGAGTTTAACCATGACCAAGCCTTGGTTATAATAGCAAAAGAGCAGATCAGCTCAGATAACAATGGAGACCTGATTGGTTAGAAGGAAATAATAGCTAATGCTTAATAGTGCTTAATTTTTACACTGCACTCCACTCTTTACTTCTACTATTTTATTTAATCACCATAGCTGTCATTTTTATTCTCATTTTACACAAAAGAAGTTAACTATGTTGTTTAAGGTCATAACACCAAACTCAGGCAGTTCAACTCCAAAGTCTGTGCTTTTAAATGATATTCTATATTCCATCTACATAAAAACAACAAGTAAATTAAAAATAAATTTAAAAGGAAGCCTTAAACTATTGCTGAGTCCACTGCTTTGGGAAAAAAAACAAACAACAACAACAAAAAAAAACCCTTGATAGATGGACCTAGCCACGTTAATGACTGGAAAATCCCACAGAAGGTGGGCACCTGTAGTCTAGACTAGCAGTTCCAAAGAGATGCCTTTAACTGATATTGTTCACTAATAGTAAGATTTATCACAGACATTATAGAAGTCATTTAATGGCTACAGTGCTCTTTGAGACATATTCTGGGAATATATGTTTCAGGCTGCTGCAGTTCCTTTCAGATCAAATCATATTTCTTGTGAAGATAGTGTAGTGTTAACTGATGGATCATCAAACCTGAAAGGATAGTTCAATGGGTTTGTATTCTGAGCTGGAAAAAAAAGAAGTCAATTTTTATTTGCTCTTAGACTCATGTTTTGAATCAAATAATATTAGATGCAATGGGACTGTTAGAGAAAACTGCCTCAAGTTTGCCTGTTAAATATCCATGCTTCATTTTTAAGACCAGGATAAAAGTATATGACAAAAAAGCATCTAGAGATTATTGAACAATGATTTTCTCATGGTGGAGCAATAGCTCGGCATTAATTGATACCTGAAAAAGAACTGATGAATCTCAGCTAAGAAAACATAATAAATAAAAGTTAGTTTGCTAGAAAAGAAAGAAAGAAATCAATAGCTACTATTGTTTTAATAAAGGAATTCCTGCAAGAGTCCTGTTGAAATTGTAAATGGGAGAAGCACTTCAAATCAAAGTACTGTGAATGGAACTAGAGGTCTGTTAAGACCCCTTTTAAGATTGTTTAAGTATTTAATTTACTATATGTGATGTTTTAAAATAATGTGTTAGGTATGTATAAAATACAGTGAATATAATATTTTTCTTTCTTTATATATGTCCTATTTTGAAGGAAGAAATCTTTTGACTTCCTCTGAGAATATTGTGCTGGGTAATGTACTAAAGGATGAATTAACTTCTCAGGAGACCAACTGTGGTTCATCAGAGATGTTCACTCCAATAACACAAAATAATAGATTGTCTCTATATGTTTAATTTATTTATTTATTTGAGAGAGAGAGAGAAAGAGAGTGCCCAAGTGGGGGGAAGGACAGACAGAAAGGGAGAGAAAGAATCTCAAGCAGACTCCCTGCTGAGTGCAGAGCCCAATATGGGGCTCCATCCCAGGACCCTGAGATCATGACCTGAGCTGAAATCAAGAGTCGGGTGCTTAACTGACTGAGCTACCCAGGTGCCCCAATTTTCTTTCTTTTTTTTTTTATGTAAGAAACGATTTACTCTTATTCTTCTTGAAATGCTGGCCCTGGCAATATTTTGTAAAGACTTAATATCAATGAGATTTTATTCAGACAATTCCAAATAAGTAGGCTGATTTTCCCAATATTTTGGAGAAAAAAAATGTTTTTGTATTTTAATGTGACTTGATGTTATAATTATGTCATAAAATTTTTAGGTCTTATTTCAAGCGGGGAATTATTTGAGTCCTCTGGACTACATAAAATCGACTTGGAATATAATATGAAAGAGAAAATTCATACTGGTGCTAATATTAAAAACCAAACACGATTTATGGAGGGGAACTAGAATTGTATTGTCATTGGTGTGTGTGTGTGTGTGTGTGTGTGTAATTTTAAAGCTTAAACTTTCAGATTTCATAAAGAAGGAACATTCTAGTTTTGTCCCTTTCCCCCTTATTGACTGTTGTTGCTACATGACTAAATGTTATCATTGTTTTTTGTTTTGTTTTGTTGTTTTTTTTTGCTGTGTGTACAGGTAGTGTTTATTCTAATTAAATCACAGGGTTAGGAAGGAGGAAAATTAACAATTATACAGGACAGTGATGAGAAAGTAAGAATTAAAAAACAATTTTCACCCCAATATTGAAGTTCTTTTCTCTTTCACACATAGGTCTTATATTATAACTTCAATCTATATGACTGAGAGAATTCAAAGCAAGAACAGTCTTTTTATTTTTAAAAAAATTTTTTAAGATTTTATTTATTTGAGAGAGAGAGAGGAAGGGGAGCACAGAGGGAAGGGGAGAGGGAGAAGCAGGCTTCCCGCTGAGCAGAAAACCCAATGTGGGAGTCGATCCCAGGACCCTGAGATCATGACCTGAGCTGAAGGCAGTTGCTCAACCAACTGTGTCACCCAGGCGCCCAGGAAGTCTTTTTTAAAACTTACTTTTTATAGGATGTTTTCCTGTTAAGGAAACATATCTACAGCCTTCAAATCACTTGTATCATGTAATAACTTTTAAAATTTTTATCCCCAAATTGAAAACATTATCATGATGTGTGAAATCATTGTAGATTTTATAAGTATTCATATATAATCAGGTACATTACTTATTTATAATCTATTAGCTCAGGAATTTATATCGGTTTACCTATTTGCAGTATAAAGAGAAATGACTAGAGGAGCCTAGCTCTGCAGGGATTCTGCTTCTCCCTTTCCATCTGTCCCTCACCCCCATGCTCGCTCGCTCTCTCTCTCTCTGTCTCAAATAAATAAGTAAAATCTTAAAAAAAAAAAAATGAGAAAAGACTATTAAAAGTACATGTGTTGGACACCTGGGTGGCTCAGTCAGTTAAGTGGCTGCCTTTGGCTCAGGTCTTGATCCTGGAGTTCCCAGGATCGAGTCCCACATTGGGTTCCCCGCTCAGTGCGGAGTCTGCTTCTCCCTCTGTCCCTCAGCCTGCTCTCATGCTCTCTTTCACTCTCTCTCTCTCAAATTAATCAATAAAATCTTGTAAAAAAGCACATGTGTTATTTGACATTTTGATATCTATTGAGAGAGAGAGAGAAAGAGAGAGACTTGTGTCCCTATAAAAAAGAAAATTGTACTCAATGAACCAACTATACACAACTATTTATTGTGTGTAAAAGTAGGGAGCTGAGAATCTTTTTATATTCAAGTGGCATAATTCCAGTTATATCATGGCTTTTTTAGCAATTTATCACATAGTTTCCCATGGAGAAATATCACTTTTAGTCTTATCTATCATTGTTTACTTCAAAACTGTATAATGTATAGTAGACTGTGGGCAAGATAAATTATACTGCAGCTTTAATTTTTCAGGTTTATAACTCTCACTTGTGACATAGAAAATGAAAAGATTTAAAGTCCATTTCAAGCATGTAACTATAATTTCATAAAATTTTATGTTCCACAATATATAATGTGTGATAAAAGATGTGAAGTACAGAAATTATTCACCAGTACTGCCTCATGACTGTGGGTTTGGGGCCTTTTAAGTAGGGTTAAATGTTCGAGGGAAAGATTCCCTTTTCTTTATTGCAAAATATACAAAATAGTTTACAGTGAAATTAAAAATAAAATAAAAAAGGAAGTGCATTATTTAGGCTAAGTCAGGACACCTGAGTTTTGTTTCCATGCTCTCAACTTTTGAGCAATAATATACTAGACAAGTATTTTGATATTCCAAGCCCCAGGCTCCTCATTCTCAATGCTAAGGAGGAAGGGGTTATTAATGATGTCAAAGAAGATAATCCTTATAAAAATAATTAGTACATTTGTATAAATTATTCAAATAGAAAATATTAGTACAATTATTAATAATCAAATGATCCCATTTCATTGTATTTATATTCTCAACACACATACCCAAGTCTGATAATAAAACTTATGTCTACTACTTTGCACTGCATGTTATTTTCCCTGTGTTGCTAATGGAGCTTGAAATTGATGGAGTCCTTTCTAATCCTGGCATCAATCTATATTCTCCATCCCTGATACTTTTTAGTGCTACTGACGTTTCCCTCCTATAAATGCCATAACACATTTACATATGAAATCTTGATGAAATACAGTTGATGGGTTTTATGTTATCTGAAACCATCAGAAAACTAAGGTTTTGTTTTGTTTTGTTTTGTTTTTTACTTTTAAATGTTTTAAAGTTTATAGACACAAAACATTTTGATTTATTAAACATTATAAGGCACCTTTCAGGAGCCAACTCGCCTGAAAATAGCAGCAGAGATTTTCACTGCACATAATGGAAAGAACTCTGGGCAGAAAGTTGGATAACCCGGTTTCTATTCTGATTCCTGTAATTAACTAGCTCTATGATATTGGGGAAATCACTTAGCCTTTCTGATTCTCAGTTTCCTCATTTGTGGAAGGAAATAATTAAAACAATGTTGTCTAAGGTACTTCCCAGTTTCAAAGGCCTGATTTTATGCCATGACAGAAGCCATGCATGAAGACCATTTTTTCTTTTCTTTTTAAATCTCCTTCTTACCCATGCAAAATACACTAACAATGTTTTTGGAATATCTGATCCCAAGTATAATTTGGCTTAATTCTTGCCTGTGAGCAACATGATGGGCAGATAGAGTGATCAGTGTCTTCACTTAAGGATTTATGCAATGGTCTGAGTGGCCAGTTCAAGAATCGTGGTAGAAATTGTTCTAGGACACAAAAGATACAGCTTACACATTAGGTAGGCAGCTTTATTCTTTTCTTTCTTTTTTTTTTTTCTTTCTTGTATGTGAAGGGATATATATCTGAGCTGACTGTTCAAATGCCTTATTATTCTCCTTCCTATGAACAGGACCAATAAATTTCAAGCATCATTAGCAGCAAGTGTGTACTCAAAACTAACAAATGATATGCCAACTTCTCAGAGAAGGCTTCAAGATATAAAATGAGTGGAAATCTTGTTATTTCTGCACGCATAGAGGGATCATAGAAGCAAAAGTACTCAACATTTTATAAGGCAATTAATACAGCCTGTTTTAAACTAAAATACATTATTTTTGTGTTTTTTTTTTTTATGTGAGAGGAATCAAAACTTGGAATTAAAGGAAAATTATGCTCAGCCAAAGTGTTTCCCCCCAAAAGATAGGGGATTGGGCTTAGGCAGCAGTTAAATTGTGGTACCATAAGGTTCAAGCGGAGAATTTCAAAAGCACTGTGTGGATTGCTACTTTTCCAGTGGGCACCCGTGATTCTGAGTTGGGGAAGAGGACTGGGAAGGTACTGCGAACCATGGCCCTGTTTCCTTTTTTCTATATCCTGCATAATGAGTAGCTGCTAAGCGTTCATTGTAAGAAATTCTATGTTAAGGATAAATCCTTAGAATGCCTGGCTTAGAGAATACTGGTAGGAAATGCTATACAATGAATGAGTCTATGCATTTGATTGAAGTTTAATTAACTGTCATTATTTGAATAGCAGGAGCAGAGACCTTTGCCACAATGTAAATGTCTATTACAGAATGAGACAACACAACTCATCTGACTTCCCACAACAGTTTACTGGATGAAAACTCTGCCCTGGATCTTGAGCTCAACCTACAGAGATCAATTGCTCAGGTTTCCCTTATCCCCAAATTCAGATGGCAGATATTTCACTTTGACCTAATACAAGAAGCAGAGTTGTTTCAAATTGCATAGAAGATGAAGAGGTAGCAACAATAAAATCTGCTGCACTTTTTTTTTTTTTTTTAGATTTTATTTATTTTTGGACATAGAGAGACAGCGAGAGAGGGAACACAAGCAGGGGGAGTGGGAGACAGAGAAGCAGGCTTCCCACTGAGCCTCGATCCCAGGACCTGAGCCTAAGGCAGATGCTTAACGACTGAACCACCCAGGTGCCCTTCCACTATTTTTTTTTTTTAATGACTTTAGATGTAGAAGGACAGATTCCCTACCTTTCTTTTTTTGTTTGTTTCTTTTTTTGACTGACAAAAGCAAATTCAGAGTAGGAGATTTATGAGTTCATTCTATGAAGAAAAGTCCAAAGGATTTCAGGAGTTGATGTGATGTTGTCAGAAAGACTCCTTCACTCCTTCCCTTATTTCTCTCATTCTCCTTTTGTATGTAGACTTAATTTTCTCCTATTTTCAAGACACCCCCTTTATGTTGTCCAGGGTATAGAGTGAGGTGGAAACTATCGAGGTAGTCAGCTACTTCTTTGACTGGAAAGGCAGATGATAACATTGGCCAGACCTGCAATCTCTGTCCATAGAATGGTCAAAGGGACAAAGTGAAGTGATTAAAATTATTACTAGATTCAAAGGGTGAATTTGTATGGAATCATTTATACAAAGGAAGGAGCAGATGTATTTACTAGAAATGGTAGAGTAGGGATACACGCAGGGAAAAATTAAACAAGCAAACAAATTAAATAATGTATCAGACAATTGAGGCACTGTGACATAATGATTTATAAGAAATATGTATTTGGTCATCAGATGATGAAATATATATTTCTCAGATATATTTGGTCCTCATCCACAGTTCCTAAAAATGCTCAAGAGCCATAAAGATGACATGAGTGTCTCGTTATTAATGAAGGTGACTTTTGGATCCCACCAAAGGACAAGGGCTGGTTGCAAGGAGGACCAACCATTTGATTAGGGCGTTGGAACTTTCAAACCTACCCCCTGACCTCAAGGAAGGGGATAGGGGTAGGAGGCTGAATCAGTCAAGGGCCAATGACTTAGTCAATCATGACTATGCCATGATGACTCCATAATAGCCCCAAAAAAACTGGGTTCAGAGAGCTTCTGGGTTGATGAACACATGGAGACTGGGGAGAATGGCACCCTGGAGAGAGCATGTAAGCCATACCTCCTCTATGTATCCCTTCATCTGGCTCTTGACATATCCTTTATCATATTGCTTAATAAACTGGTAAATATAAGTGTTTCCCTGAGTTCTCTGAACCACTCTAGCAAATTAAAAGAACCTAAAGAGTAGGCTGTTGGAAGCTCCAATCTATAGCTGATCAGTCAGAAGCACAGGCTGTAGGAACACCTGGGGCTGGCAACTGGAGTCTGAGGTGAGGGTAGGGAGGTAGTCTTGTAGGACTGAGCCCTTAACCTGTGGAATCTGATGCAATCTCTAGGCAGGTAGTGTCAGAATTGAGTTGAATTCTTAGGCATCTTGTTGCTGTTTGAGAGTTGCTTGGTCTTGCCTGTGGGGTAACACTACTCCATGCACGGGATTCAGGAACCTTAAAAGAATTGGTGTCAGTAGAGGGATATAACCAAGAAATCAAAATCTCTTTTTAGTCAAAAGTCATGATTTAAAAAAAACGAATTAACAATATTAGATTTCTCTAATTACTTATGAGTACTAGTTTTTCATTGCTGCACAACAAATTCCCACAAATGGAGCAGCTTAAGACTTACAGTTCTGTAGGCAGAAATTTGGCACAGAATAACGGGGGTCTGTGTTCAAGGCCTCACAAGATTGAAATCAAGGTGTCAGCTGGGTGTCAAGTTCTGTCTTGAGGGGGAGAAAATCCACTTTCAAGCTCATTCAGACTGCTGGCAGAATTTATTTCCTTGCTGTAGACCCGAGGTCCTCTTGATACTCCTGGGTGGTGATGTGGGACTGCCCTCAGCTCCTAAAGGTTGCCCCTCTGCATCAGCAATTTTAAATATGACTGCTTTCTTCTAAGCCAGCAAGAGCATGTGTCTCTAACTTCCTCTTTCTACCCCCCCGGGGGGGGGGAGCGGAAATTTTAAACTTTTAAAGATCTCATGTGATTAGGTCGGGCCCACGCAACATAATATAACTGTAAGAATTAAATTCATAGTCTTCACAGTCCTGGGGAATATTCAGGGAATGTACCCTAATGGGAGAGAAGCCTTGGATAATATGGTAGAATCCTGCCTACCACACCATATTTTGGACTTCAACCATAATTGAGAATTAAGGCTTGATGTGGATTCAATTCTGTATTGAATATGCATAAGTTTTATGATCTAAAATAATACAATGAAGTATGATTGGACCCTGATTAGTCTCAGAAATTCTGTATATAGCTTATCTTAATCAGAAACCAAGGATATATATATATATATATAGAGAGAGAGAGAGAGAGAGAGAGAGTTGTTTAAAGTAGTGAAGGAGATCAGTAAACAAACTCTTTTTTTTAGATTTTGGAAATAATGCAACTATACAATCTATAATATTCAGGTCAGTTTTAGGAAAATGTGCTACACATACATATACACACACAGTTCTATGGATTCCATGAATAATTAGGAAAATTTAATAACAAAGCAATTCAGTTTCTTCTGAAAAGCAATTAAATTTTGAGAGATTTATTCATCACTTAAGGTCTCAATGTCAAATTAAGCATCTGCTTTTATAATCCTGAATTCCTTTAAAAAAATAACTTTGACCTTTAAAACTGCAGTAGCTTGAAATCAATTTATTTCTCTGAGGCATCCAATAATATATATTTGCTAAAGGCAGTAAAAATTGAGGTTCCAGCATCTGTGAGAGCTGTTTGCATTTTTTTTTTATTTATTTATTTTTAATCGCTTACTCTTTTCCTTTTAAAGTCAAAGTCAAAGTGGAACTACTATCTCTTTGGAAGTTTCTTGGGAATTCTGTTTTCCTTAGTGGAAAACGAGTGAACCCTGAGAATGATTCCTTCTTTAATGTGCTTATAATGAGAGATTTTAGAAAAGCATCTCGGTTAACCTGTATTTAGAAACAAGATGCAATTTATTGCCTTTCTTACACAGAATAGACACTATTTCTATTTCTCAATAGCACATTGCAATTTAGCATTTTCATACTATTGGGCAAAAAAATGAATATTTCATGTATAAATTATCATGCAAATAAGATAATATTTATGAAACTGTTATAGGATATAAGGCTGAGATATGAATTCTTAACAGTAAAACTGACACGAAACAGCTTGACTCACAATACCAAGAAAGCAACCGGTTAAGTACTTGGATTTATTTTTTCTGCATTTGTGATATTATATTTTCAAAATCCATTTAAAGTAGTTATTATAAAGTGAGGAGGGGAAATAAAAGACTTCAATGAGGTGGCTTTGTGCTTTAACACATAAAGCAATCCCCACAGTAATGCACGCTACAGAAAATGAGTCACCTTCAAACTACCTTTGAAATAAGCAGATAATGTAATTTTCAGATTGTGTCCTTAAGAGCGTTGTTTTATGGAATGCATATCTAGTTGGCCTTTTATTCATTTTGCAAAAATGTGCATGCGTGAGCACATGAAAACACATACAAAGATTTTGTCTGTGCCTCTCTTTTTTTCCTCTGCCATACACCGATATGCACATGTCTAAATGTTCCCACACACATGCACATATCTGTTTGATTATTAGTTCTTGTGAGAAGGCACACATGTGCTCATGACTATTTCTCTAATGAAATGAAGTTATTCCATTATGTTTTTAATATAATGGGTTTCTATATGCTTCAAAGCAAATTATGGTATAAACAATGTGTAGAACCTTAGAAAAAATTAATTTTCATCGAAATATTTTGTTGATATAATAGTAAATTATATTTTAACATAAGTTTTGTTCACTTTTTTCTAGTTGACTATTAATTGTTCCAAATATGTAATTGACAGTATATTATTCAGATGATTTCTAATTATAAATGTAATACCACTTTGTATTTTAAATAAAAACACAAATATAACATGCTTTTTAATTATTACAGTGTATGCTTATGAAAGCTTCTGCTTTTTTCAAGGAATTTTCTAAATTTCGTAATTTTCAAAACTGTAGAAGACAGTATTTTGTTTCTTTCTTAAAGATTTATTATTTATTATTATTTGAAGATTATTTGAGAGAGAGAGAGAGAGCAAGGGGAGGGGCAGAGGGAGAGGGAGAGAATCTTAAGCAGACTCCCTGCTGAGTGCAGAGCCTGATGTGGGGCTTGATCTCAAGATCCTGAGATCATGATCTGAGCCGAAATCAAGAACGAACGCTTAATCGACTGAGCCATGTAGGTGCCCAAAGACACAGTGTTTTGAATGAATATCTTTTTTGTTATGATCCAAATTATTCCCCACTGGACTCCTGTCTCCTTAAAAGCAAGTCCTGTTACATTCTCTATTCTAGTGCCTGGTGCAATCACTAACAGGCAGTACAAAGCATTCTTGAATAAAACTATTCTCATTCATGTGTCCATAATAATGTAACCTGGTTTTGCTCAAACTGTATTAGTATTACAAAACTAATACTTGGGTAGTTGGTCTATGTAGTTCTGACCCAAAATTCTATGTTTATTTGTCTTTTCCTCTTAAGGGAGACCCAGTTTTGAAAGTTAAGGGAGAGGGCGCCTGGGTGGCTCAGTTGGTTGAGCGACTGCCTTCGGCTCAGGTCATGATCCTGGAGTCCCTGGATCGAGTCCCGCATCGGGCTCCCTGCTGGGCAGGAAGTCTGCTTCTCCCTCTGCCCCCCGCCCCTCATGTGCTCTCTCTCATTCTCTCTGAAATAAATAAATAAAATCTTTAAAAAAAAAAAAAGAAAGAAAGTTAAGGGAGAAAAATGACATTATATGGCTCAAATTAAAAGAGAACTGATTTAGTTGAAGTGCTGGTTGCAAAGATACATGGAGTTAAGACTCCCTGATTTGAATCTCAGCTTTGTGTCTTTTTGTGTCTTGAGCCAATTCAGTTTCTCTGTGCCTCAATTTATGCATCTGCAAAATTAGGGTGAAAATAGTAGGGTTTGCCTTATAGGGTTGTTCTGAGGATTAAAGTGGTTTTAGACATATAAAACCTTTAGAATATTGCCTGAGAAAAGTAGAAGCTTGATAATGTTTTCTATCATTATTTTGGATCCAATTAGTTTTCTTGTATCTATGAATATAAATTAATGTAAATGGAAACAAATATTGCTATACGGGGCTCATTTGAATGTAAATGGAGAGAAATGAAGGGAAATAGACATTGTGAAATTAAATTCTCTACAGTATCCTCCAAATTTTATGATATAAATGTTAGAATTCACATTTTATGTATGAGGATTCTGACATCCAAAGAAATTTAGTAACTTATACAGTAACATCCAGGTAAGAAGTAACAGGTTTGGGTTCTAACCCCAAATGTGTCATGCTCATGATCATGGATTTCAATTATTCCATGTTTTACATTAGAGGTAAGATTTGGTTCTGTCTGATTTATTAGAGTTATTAGATGCCTATACAAAGAAGTTAAGATAGAACATGTAGCTTTTGAAAATTAAATTTTACATTTTGAACTATTAGAATTTCATGATGGAGGGGCACCTGAGTGGCTCAGTCGTTAAGCATCTGCCTTCAGCTCAGGTCATGATCTCAGGGTACTGGGATTGAGCCGGGCATCAGGCTTCTTGCTCTGTGGGAAGCCTGCTTCTCCCTCTCCTGCTCCCTCTGCTTGTGTTCCCTCTCTTGCTGTCTCTCTCTCTCTGTCAAATAAATAAATAAAATCTTAAAAAAAAAAAATAATTTCATTATGGAGATTCCATTTATCCTATTTAGCTAGCATATCACTGATTAGTTTAACTAAATAAAGCTTCTAAAATATGTAACATAATGCCTGGTATTCAGTAAGGGCTAATAATAAAAACAATAACATGGAGAAATAGTAACAAGTAACAATAAATTAATGACTGACATCTAACTATAATAATGTATAATTATTATTTAAAATTCACCTTTTAAAATTTATTTTGAATGTAGAATAAATCATACAAATCTATCTAGTACTCTGAAAAACAACCATGTTTGAAATCATGCATAAATTCACTTTCATTTCAAATAGAGATTTCATTACTGAAAATTTGATAAGAATATTTTATTGTCAGGGAATGTTTTGTTACCTAAAACCTGGCTTTGTGAAAAATGTTTTACAGCTTTGGAAATGTAGGGATGAAATTATTTTAACCTTCTCCCATATTTTTTCTCCCAAATCCAGGCACCACGCCAATGACCTCTCAAACTTCTCCAGGAGTACCTATTAATATGTTGTGACACTCTCCAATGATATAATGTAATCTGGGTGAGCTGAGGTTGTAAAATATGACAATCTAAAAGAAGAGTTAGGATACCCCTCATATGTAACCACACATGCAGTATTCAAGGAGAAAAAGAAAAAAGAAAGAGAACATCGGGTGAAAAGCATATTTTTTCTTTAACAGGATGTATAATATATCCTAGCACATCAGATTTTGTTGCTCCCAAGCATTAAAAATAGTCTTTGTTCTTCTTTGCTCTGCCTTGGCATACCTCGGGGGAGGTATGGGCCTTTTTGAAATGGATTTCTACTTCCTTAAATAGAAGGCGAAATACTTCCAGATGATAAAATAGTTTTGGGTCTGTAACCCAGGCAGGGGAGTTCTCAACTCACTTTGGGCTGTTAAAGAAAATTCCCAACCCTGTCAAGTGGTATTCCTCCTGCTCAAATGGCAACAATCAAGCTAGGAAGAACAAATGAGTCCCCTCAGGGAGTAGAACAGAATACAATGTCAAATATTCCTGGACCTTCAGTGGTTTCAGAGAGAAATTTTGCATTACAACCTTATTCAGGCAGAGTTATAGATCATCTTTGGGTCCCATCTTCTTTTGTCGATAAGCAATGCCTCCAACATAATCCAATGCTTTGCAGCTAATACAATGGCCACTGTGATGTTTCTGAGAACAGAATAAGCATGGATGGGAAATTAAGCAACTACCAAAAAGGAAATACTATTATTTTATAAGTACACCCAGGAGAATATAGCAAAAGTAGTTTGTTTTGTACATAAGGAGATTATTTCAGCCAAAGAAAAGCGCGTAACATTTTCTCATACTAGTTTTAGTTAGTTTATCTGATGGATCTTTATGTAAATAAAAGCATTATAACATTATTTCAAATCACATGCACTAACTGTTGAGCCATCATATTAAACCATTCTGTGGGCTTTGTCATCATTCAAAAACTGATAATGAGTATCACAACTTACATGCCATCATTACACCAAAATTTGCTGAAGCATATCCTGTACAAGGAACCTTTCCCTTGCATTGAATGTGTTTATAGAAATGACAGGCAGAAGATCTTGTAACTCATGTTACAAAGATCTCTATATTAAGTAGGACATACTTTTATGCTGCTACATTTCCTCATATGTATTTTAAGACTAAAAAGATATTCTAAGGCAGAACAGTAAAGACTTGACACACATCTCAGGAAGTTTCTTATTTCAGCAGACAACTTCAGAATGGAGGCCAGTTCCCTGAAAAAAGATAATGATAGGTAAATAAGTAAATATTAAAATGCATGATCCTTCGGGCGCCTGGGTGGCTCAGTCGTTAAGCATTTGCCTTCGGCTCAGGTCATGATCCCAGGTTCCTGGGATCGAGTCCCACATCGGGCTCCCTCTTCAGCGGGAAGCCTGCTTCTCCCTCTCCCACTCCCCTGCTTGTGTTCCCTTTCTCGCCGTCTCTCTCTCTGTCAAATAAATAAATAAATAAATAAAATCTTTAAAAAAAAATAAAAATAATTTTGAAGAGGGGCACCTGGCTGACTCAATCGGTAGAAAATGTGACTCTCAGTCATAGGGTTGTGAGTTTGAGCCCCACATTGGGGATAGAGATTAATTTAAAAAAAATTTTTTTGAAGAGTTTCAAGTGATCATAAAAAATGATCATGTTATTTCATTATTGAAAGTGTTGATTTTTATATCATGTTATATGTATATATAGTCAGAGAATATTATAAATATAAAAATACACAAATATATTTTCATATATATGCTCTTTCAGTTATATGTATTTTTAAAGCAATTTATATAAAAATACTGAATATAACTTAAAGTGTACTGAAACGATAAAAGAAGTTATCTACAATACCCACATCAGGCCGTCATTTATTTAATATTAGAATTGATGTAGGAAAAAACCTATACTTTAAGCTAGTCATTCATGTGCCAGTTCAATCAACATTGGATAACTAATTTTAAATATTGCCTGACAATGCAGGATATTGGAGGTGGTCTCCTGTGAGATATTGTCAAGTAATGAACTGCTCTAAAAATTCTAATCCTCTCACAAATTTTACATTAATCAACTTCATTTCCAGTTCAAAATTTTAACGTATTCTCACATATTTCTTCTGAAGCTTCAATCTCTACAAAATTCAGCTTAAATTAGAAGGAAAAGGTAAAAGTAAGGAGAAACAGCAACTGAATTTAATTTCGATGTTGGATAGAGCTGAAAACACATTTGCTTTTCTATTCTTATGTCAGCTCGAAAAGAAAACAGTTCTGATTTTAGCTAAATGAGGATTTTTTTTTTTTGTAACTCTACTTGGATCACATTGTAAAAACCTTAGAATTTTCACTCATTTCCCACAATATTACCATGTATTCTTTTGAGCCATTGGCAAAATGGATGCAGTTTATAAAGTCTTTGCTTTTGCATTGAGCTTTTGCCTGTCTCATATCTTTAGATAAATTTAAAAGCAAAAGCAATACCCACTGTGTTGAATATTTTTAATAGTATGGGTGAAATATGTAATTTGAAATTCCTAAGTTCAAAGTACATTTATCTACAGCTTGATTTTACACTTGAAACTTCCTGTGCTTCATAAGAGTTTGTAAAAAAAATAGGGGGGACATCTTTGTCCTGTCATTTATAGCAATTTTCCTTAGACTTGAGTGAAATATGTGGAAACTTTAAAGAAAAATCGAAATCCTGTGCCTCTTTTTGTTTTCTCACTCTTTTAATTGTAACACTTACCCAGGTATCAATTCTTTGTTATGCTCTTATACAAATATACTTTCAGAGCAAATTTTGAAGTAAGTACAAATTCACAAAATGAACACATTCATTTTAATAACATTAATTTGAAGGATGATGTTATTTTACCGAAGTTAAACCAGAATGTTGAGTTTAAGAACAAAGATGTAGCCACTGTTGTGTTTGTTTGTGTGTGTGTGTGTTTTGATTTTACTAATACTAATACACAGAGAGCCTATTTGCAAAAGGATATTTATGTAATTTAAAATATTTCAAAGCTTTTTTGTGTGTGGGTTGAAATATTAAAAAAAAATACAGGGGCGCCTGGGTGGCTCAGTTGGTTAAGCGACTGCCTTTGGCTCAGGTCATGATCCTCGAGTCCCGGGATCGGGTCCCACGTCGGGCTCCCTGCTCAGCGGGGGGTCTGCTTCTCCCTCTGACCCTCCCCCATCTCGTGCTCTCTCTCTCTGTCTCATTCTCTCTCTCAAATAAATAAATAAAATCTTTAAAAAAAATACAGAACACATTCTTACTGCAAATTTTGCAAGAATGTTGTGCTTATATGCAAATTTTGAAGCATAGCCTAAATGACTATGGACACTAAAAGCTTAACATTTTTTCTTTGGCTGGTTTGTTGACTGGAAGGAGCTTTTAAATGTAAAAATGTGGACTCTGAAATCAGAAGACCCTACCCAAATGAGTAGGAATAGGTTAAAACATTTTAGATCAGCATCTGAATAAAACATAGCATTTATAAGTCTATATATGCTATATAATTTAAATATAGTGTGTAATTATATTATTTATAAAATATATATTTGTAAGAATATACATATTCTTAGAGAATTATAAATAATGTAATATTTATATTATATATATACATTATTGGATACTTCATGGATTTCGAAGACTATGGTCATCTTCTTTTAATTCTTGGACTCCAGGGGCACCCGGGTGGCTCAGTCAGTTAAGCGTCTGCCTTCGGCTCAGGTCATGATCCTGGGGTCCTGGGATCAAGCCCTGCATCAGGTTCCTTGCTCAGTAGGCAGCCTCCTTCTCTCTCTCCCTCTGCTGCTTCCCCTGCTTGTTCTCTCTTTCTCTGTCAAATAAATAAATAAAATCTTTAAAAAAATAATTCTTGGACTCCAGTTTGAAAAACAGTGACCTACAGTATCACAGTGATAATTTATCTTCGGTTTGGTCCTCTCCCCTGTGTTATTTATGTGTATCTTATTACATGCTATAATATAATGAATTATAAATGTGTTGAAGAAATTAGCAGAAGTTCAAAACTCTTCTATATTACAAGATTTCAAATATATAGAATGAATGAGAGCAAGTCATTTGTCTGTGAATCTGAAAGGATAATTGGTGATTCTATCCAACATTTGGCTGAGTAATACTAAATAACTCATTGAAGGACAGCCTGTTAAAGTGAAATACTCTACTACACATATCTGAAACCATCTGGTATGCCAAAACTATCCTCTCTTTTCAAACAAAAAGGTTCAATGTTTTGTGAGTTCTTTTACTTTCTCTCTCACTGAATTCAGGTCACTGTTTTTTTTTTTATTCAGGATATTCAGGAGGGTTTCTGATTTGGCATTGATGAGCTCATTTATGTTTATTACAACAATTACTTAAAGTGAAACAAATATACTTAAGATCAATGCATTTCGTTTTATGAAAATTTTATCCCCAAAAGTGTATAAAAGACATAAATACAGATATTCAAATTAGTTGTATTTATGCATGCTCATGTATTTGAGGACTGTACTTAGACAATCTCTGTATTACATTGAGAAATAAGATGGATTGACAAAAGGACAAATGGAAGGGTAGATATGTGATCTATATATGAGATGAGTCAAATACAGTTGATCCTTGAATAACATGGGTTTAAACTTCATGGAGGTTAAATCTCACTTTTATGCATTGTTTTCATAAATACATAAACGTATGGTATCAATAAATACAATACAATTACTGTAAATGTGTTTTCTCCTACTTATGTTTACTTAATAACATTTTCTTTTATCTAGCTCACTTTACTGTAAGAATACAGTATATAAGGGGAGCCTGGGTTCTCAGTCAGTTGAGTGTCGAACTCTTGGTTTCGGCTTATGTCATGATCTCAGGGTCCTGGGACTGAGCCCTGCCTTGAGCTCACCCCTCAGCACGGAGTCAGCTTGGGATTCTCTCCTTCTCCCCACCCTCTTCTGCCCCCTCCTCTCTCATGCCCACTCTCTTTCTCTAAGATAAATAAATAAAATCTTAAAAGAAAGAATACAGGATATGATACATATAACATACAAAATACGTGTTAATTGACTTATTGTTTATATTATTGGTAAGGCTTCCAGTCAACAGCTATTCGTAGTTAAGTTTTGTTAGAGTTAAAAGATATACACAGATTTTCAACTGCACTGGGGTCAACAGCGCTAACCACTGCATTGTTCAAAGCTCAACTGTCGATTAAAAGGTAAATGATAGAATCTCTGGGATATATATGTATATATAAATGCTGAGTATGCATTTTTCTACTTTTTTGTGTCTTTAAAATGTTTATAATCAAAAAGTTAGTAAAAAAAAAAAAAGAAAAGAACAAGAAAGAAAAACAATGAAAAAGGAACCATAAGGTTTTTCTTGAACTTTTCTGATAAAAAATTATACTGCAAGTATTTTTAATATGGGACCATCTCTTTAATGGTGTTCTCTGTCTCTCTGTCTCTTTCTCTCTCCCCCTAAAAGCTGCATTCTGACTTAGATAAAGGAGAGGGCACTGTTAAATACACCCTCTCAGGAGATGGCGCTGGCACCGTTTTCACCATTGATGAAACAACAGGGGACATTCATGCAATAAGGAGCCTGGATAGAGAAGAAAAACCTTTCTACACACTCCGTGCTCAGGCTGTGGACATAGAAACCAGGAAGCCCCTGGAGCCTGAATCGGAATTCATCATCAAAGTACAGGATATTAATGATAATGAGCCAAAGTTTTTGGATGGACCCTACGTTGCTAGTGTCCCAGAAATGTCTCCTGTGGGTAAGTAGGCAAATCAAAATTTTGTCAGGTGCTATGGGGCCTTTTCAACATTTATTTTTTGCAGGTTGATGTAAACATCTTATCTGTAAACCAGATCATTCTTCCACTACAGAAGACACATTATTTTCATTGTTTTGTCCTTTCTGCTCCATTTTAAATATACAAATAGATACATACATATCTAGGATATATAACATTTGTTACTATTTTCCAGTCTTTGCATTTACCTGAACGCACAGAATTCCTTTGTAAATAAGTACAAAAATCAATTTGTACTAAAATTCATTGCCATTACAATTCCAGGTGCCTACATAGAGCTAAAGGTAACTACCATACCCACAAATACCAGATAGTAATTCTTGGCTCAAAGTAAAATGTAATTCTTGGCTCAAAAATACATCCAGAGCATGTATCGCATACAAGTCTGGAAGTGGTCCAGAAAGGAGTGTGTTGAATCCTTTGTAGCTATAGATAGAGATTCCTGAAGGATGATATTGTTTTCTTTTTTTTTTTTTTTAAGATTTTATTTATTTGCGAGAGAGACAATGAGAGACAGAGAGCATGAGAGGGAGGAGGGTCAGAGGGAGAAGCAGACTCCCCGCCGAGCAGGGAGCCTGATGTGGGACTCGATCCCGGGACTCCAGGATCATGACCTGAGCCGAAGGCAGTCGCCCAACCAACTGAGCCACCCAGGCGCCCCCCCCCCCTTTTTTTAAAGATTTTATTTATTTATTTAACAGAGAGAGAGCGAGAGCAGGAACACAAGCAGGGGGAGTGTGAGAGGGAGAAGCAGGCTTCCCGCTGAGCAGGGAGCCCGATGCGGGGCTCGATCCCAGGATCTTGGGATCATGACCTGAGCCGAAGGCAGACGCTCAACGACTGAGCCACCCAGGCGCCCCTTATTTTCTTTTTGATTACAAGTATGCCATACTAGTTATGCCATGGAATCAGGAGGCAAATATTATTGCGAACACGTTATTAGAATAAATTTACAATTAGCAATAATGTCACTACCATTCTTAAAACTTAAATTTGATATAAATTCACATGTCAATATCAACCTAAATTTAAAAGTTCTGTGATTATGTATTTTGAAGTCAATGAATTAAAGATAGCTTTCATGACAATTTTAAATAACTTTTATTCCAAAGTCACCACTGCCAAAGCCTTATTCTACTTCAAAGTAACTTCTGATGTCTAGCACATTTGTAAGATAAAGCTACCCATCACTCCGAGGTTACAACTTGAAACTCATATTGTGAGCCGTTGCTAATTTTCCTATCTGACATTCCTCAGAGAGCATCTGCTGACTCTACACCCATCCCAGACATGCATAAACTATACCGAGGGCAGGAGCAGGTTAGTGGCTTTAAGAGTTGCACATGGAATAACCCTAAGTTCACTTGAAATGGTCTTTGTGACCTTACCAGGTATTCAGAGATCATATTCTCTCCATGACCTGAGAAAGCTCAGAGTAGTTTGCTTAGATTTTAAACATTAGTGTAGAGACACAGGGCTGCTAATCTGTTATTCAATTCTTCCTACATTTTTTGAGCTGCTTTTTTTACATGGTGCTGATTGCTAGAGATTTAGAAGTATAATGGGGAAGAAGTATATCTTATTAAAAAGTAGCCCCTGAAAATGGGGAGAGCTAGTTTGTTAATTGTGCCTTGATTTTACTGGGAGAGAAAAATGAAGGTACTGTTTTGAGAGAAAGTAAGGCTTTTAAGAAGACAAGGCTCCTTTGTACCCAAATGGTTCAATCCAGGGCTTACTTCATGTAAATTGGAATATTTACATGAATTTATGACCCTCAGTGACTATTACAGAAACAACATCCTTAAAGCAGACATACACATCTCTCCACATTATTAGAAAATTCTGTCTTATTAGGTAAATAATTAGGTCTTTTGTTGTGCCAATTTGGATAAAGGGAAGGACTGCAAAGTCTGAACCCTTATAAAAAGGAGTTCACAGCTAGCGCCTGAAGAGAGAAATAAATCTGGAAAATCAGGGTAGGTAAGTGAGAAAACAAAGTGATCCCAGCTTTTGCAGTATTGGGGTGAGACATAATTTGCTGTACTGTCTTGAGGTATCAGAAAGATCTAGAGAAGAATGAGTTCTTTAAATGTTTTGCCATATGGTTAGTTATTCAAGAGACTCCACTAAATACTTAAACTGATTTTCAACACACCCTTCCTGCTTTTTTTTTTTTTTAAATAATAATAAAGGAGTATTTCTTTTGAACGTGATACCACATTGCATGCTATGGGTTCACCCAGGTATTATTGGACTACATTTACATAATATCCTTTTTTTCAAATATATCCTAAAAAATATAAACGCCACTTATGAATTAAATATTAGAAATTAAATATCTACCACCTACTACTTTTGCCATCCCCCATAATCCTGCCTCTACACAGAACCAAAAACACAGGATACCCAGTTAGGCTTGTGGCATGTGTTATTTCTGGTTTTACAACGAAAAACTACCGTGCATCCATCCAGGCATCATATTTATGTTCCTAAGCTCCTGAGCTCCATTCCCAAGCACACCCTCTTTACCATATGGAAATGGTCCCTGCTGGCAATCACTTAGTCCAATGATTACTCCTGTCTATCTTCTTCTCCCGCATCCCTTCTAAGCACTTCCTGCCTCTGTGTCATTTTCTTTGGAATATCAAAGTTACTTTTGGTGAAGACCAGATGGAGTTCACCATGGTGTATTAGACCATCTAGCTACTGTCACAGCACATCTCGCTGTCAGTTTTATAGATTTGTGTTTGAGCGTTCTCTAGGAAATAACTGCCCCTTCCCGATAATTGACAGTGTTATTGACAATGATGGAGAAGCAGCAACCAATTTACAAATACATGGTTTAAAATAGCTTACTTTGTAATACAAAAAAAACAAAACAAAACAAAACAAAACAAGAAATATTGGGACATCAAAACAATTTCTTTTGCAAGTGTCAAGTTAGCAATAATAGACTGTGTGTCCGAAAATGTGATTAACGATTAAGCATGGAACGGATGTTGAGCAAGGTCGGTAGAGATTTCAGAGGAAAATCAACATTTAAGACTTAGCAGACTATGGAATATATTTTGTTCCAAAAATTTGAAGAAAATTCTAGTGAATCTATGAATTGTTTAAGAGAAAGGTCACTTTGTTACTAACTTGTGCTGCATGCAATATGCCATGGAAGAAATATTCACAGATAAGGTGCTTTTACCCTGACCCGAGGAAATTACTTAATGATCCAGATATTCTCCAACTTAGACTTTCTCCTTGGGGACAAATTTGGACGTTATGAATGTGGCCTTAATTCTTTAAGATCACTACAGTAACAATGAATTACAATAACGATCTTCTTTAATACGGGTGGTTATGCATGGGTATGGCATGCAGTTGCAGTAACTTTTCCTAGAGAGCTGACAGGTGTAACACCTTTAAACCCTTATTCATACTTGTTCTATCTTCCTCTGCCTGAACTAAGCCAGTTTGAGGCAGCTGATTGGGTTATTCATAACTAGGTCTCTATGACACGTTTTATAAATGCCAATTGTGAATCATAATTTTTGTGGTAAGACCTACCGTTTCCAGAGCAATAGTTAGGGGCCAGGTGATCCACCTCAAGATTTGTATTCCCTGTTTTATTATTTAACCACTACAATAATTTTATGCAGTATTGTTTACTATCTGATCTTCATTTTTATATGAAAACTGAACTCTAATTCCAGCAAGTAGGTATAACTCCCAGTCTCTTTAGAACAAAGTTAATTGCAACCAGCTATACCCTTTAGTGGCTTCTAAAATGTCTTTGGGCCTTAAATTTAGCTTTCAATCTCAGATGAGCTGGTTAAGGCCTCGGAATGCTTACTTTTATTTTATTTTATTTTATTATAAACCTGAGGATGGGAAATCCTGTTTAAAATAAAATCTGAGGACTAGGTATCTCTTATTCACTGACTTAAAAGAAAAAAAAATAGTATAAGTGTAAATAAAATAATACACACCTAAAGAGAATTACACTGCTGGCTATTAAAAACTTAATATGCACACCCTTATTTTTTTTTCCATGAACTCTATTTTGTTTTATATGAAGTTTGGGGAAAAGTGTTAAGATGAAATTTTTGGTGGAGTTTTTTGAAGGTTTTTAAACAGAGAATATTTTCTACATGGCCATACATAAATAGTCCAACTCCACGAAGGAAATAGTGAAAATGATGACTATACCTAACATTAACTTATTACACCATTATTATAATTTAGAAACTTATACGAATTTCCAAACGTCCTTGCTTTCACGGAAGTGCCATAAGGCATATAGGGAGACAGATCAAGAAATTGCAAAGCAGATACATTATCTTACCATATGAGCTACCCATGGCCACAGAGAACAGCTTAAGTGGTATAGTAGGAACAGTCTCATTGGTCTCTGTCTGTGCCCTATAGGCAGAATTTTTGCCAGGAAGCTGGAGACAGAATGTTAGCTGTTTTCTACAAATAAAGATATTCTCTATGTATAACCAAAATGCGATTACTAAAATCAGGAAATTAACATTAATCCGTTATTGGGATCTAACTTTTAGACCCCATTCATGCTTTATCAGTTGTTTCCATAATATCTTACTAACACAATTTTCCAGGTGAAAATCACATGGTGCACTTAAATGCCATATCTCTTTAGTTTCCTTCAATCTGGAGTAATTCCTTACTTTTTCTTGATTTTGTGACAGGTTTGAGGATCCTTGGCCGGTGATTATTTAGAATGTCCTTCATACTGGGTTTGCCTGATGTTTCCTCATGTACAACTTCAGGATATGCTTCTTTGTTAGGTACATTACAGATATGATGCTGTAATCTCGTTGAGTCTTCTCAGGTAGAACAGGGTTTTGATTTGTCCCAATAGTAATAATGCTAATTTTTATTACTTGACCAGCATTGTGTATTAGTTACCTGTTGCTGCACAAGACATTAGCCAAAACCTAGCAGTGTAACACAACAAACATTTATTATCTTACAGGATCATGGATACCCAGGAGTGGCTTGGGTGGGTATCTTTGGCTCAAGGTCACCCAAAAGGTTGTATCCAGGCTGTTGGCTGGGGCTATGGTCTGATCTAAAGTCTTAACTGGGAGGAGGTAGGGATTTGCTTCCAAGCTTACTCCTGTGGTGATTGGTAGACCTCAGTCTCTTGCTACGTAGACCTTTCTGTAGGGCTACCTCACAGCATGGCAGCTGCCTGGCCCCAGGAAGACCTATCTAAGAGATAGCCAGAGAGAAGAACATCTCTGATCAAAGCCACAATCTGTATTTATAACCAATATTTAAAGTGACATCCTCTAATTTCTGCCATATTCCAATTGTTATAAGTAAGTCCAGTCCACATTCAGGAAATGGGATTACCCAAGAGAATGAATACAAGGTAGCTAAGATCATTGAGGGCCTTCTACCAGTTTACCCTCTGGACCCCAATCATTCATGTTGCTCTGTCATGCAATATATACTCAACCCCTTTGTAGGACCCCAAATTCTTTTTCCCTCATTGCATGAGACCAAAGTCCAGAAATTCATCATACAAATCAAATGCAAAAGCAAATGAGATTCCTTAGATTTATTTCCTCTTGATCTCCAGACTTGTGATGCTAAAGAAACCAGTTGCTTACCCCCACCACAACACCTAACACAGAGTGGTGAGAGAGGGATGAGAAACTCCTGTAGACATTTCTGTTTAAAAAAAGAGGGAAAATGCACTAAATAAAGGAGTTACTGGTCCATCGCATTCCTGAAATCTAGCTGGTAAATACTAACAGCCTTTGATTAGGCTCAAGGCTGAGAATATTTGCCCATGGCTCTCAGTTATACCGCCTGGGCTCTTGGTTCTACCTTCTGAGTTATCCTTCATTTTTCTGTGCAGTGCAGCACGTACTTGTCTCTAAGCAGCACTCTTGGTTGGCTTCCCGCCAGTAGAATTCAAAGGATTCAAAGGCCTATTCTCACTCTACAATCTCCGACTCTCTTTCTTCAGGTCACACTTTTGATGTTTCTACATATAGAACTCTTTATTTTGTCAGTACTATGGGTATCCCATGAATCTTTTGGGGGTTCATTGAATTAGACAAAAAATCCCTTCAAGATAAATCCTGTCTACGTTGGACCCTATGGAGGTGCCTGAGTGACAAAGCCTTTCCATGAATTAGAACCCTTATTGTTTGCTAGAAAGGATCTTTGAGGCATACTTACCCATTTATCTCTTAAGAGAGAAATTTGTCTGACTAGACAGCAAGCCAATGGACTATCCTTGATCTTTCTAAGATCTTAATAAAACATTTTACTGTCACTGCCATGGCTTTATCTTTTGACCATGCTTTCCCGTGTGACCTGGATTTGATTTTGGCCTAGAAACCATTTCTTAATTTTAGCATCACTTGCCATCTGGAAAGACTAGTAATCTTTAAAACCAGTGAGACATGGATCCTTTTGTTCAAAAGTCCCTGGGTCCTTTTTCTACTCTTCAAATAAATGCAGGCAAAAGTTTTGGTAAATTTTCTGTCACTGCATAACAGTGATCTTCTAGTTACCGGTAAGATATTCTCAGTTTCCTGCAAGTCCTCATGTGCAGCACCTTCCAAGTCCAACATGCAATAAAGAGTGTGTTCAATGCCTTTTATACTGACATCCTCCTCAAAGCCCACACTGCCTGACTGCAAAAACATTACCACCTTTTACGTGTTTGTTATAGCAGCACCCCACTACCAGGTACGAAGTTGCTATTATCTATGACTATATAACCGATTACTATAGGATTTAGAGGCTTAAGACTGCAAGTATGTATTATCTCTTGATTTATCTGGATCATGACTTTGGGCTCAGCTTAGCTGGGTGTCTCTGCATTAAAGTCTCTTGTGGATTTAGAGTCAAGCTGGCAATAAAAAATGTCGTTTCATCTGAAGATTCCCCTGTGTGGGGAGTATACTTCCAAGCCCAGTCATGTGGTTGTTGTCTTAGAGTTGATATCCTGTTACTTCTGCTATATTTTATTTGTTGGGATCAATTTGATAAGTCCATTTTACTCTCCAGGGAAAGGAATTAGCCAAAGGTGTGAATATTGGAGACAGGCATAATTGAGGTCCATCTTAAATGTTGTCTGCATTAGACAATGATTCCACTATAAAGTTATTCTTTATCGCTTTGTAATTATTACATATTTTGTCAAAAGGTTTTTTTTTTTTTTTCTTTTTTTGGTCAAAAGTTATTTTGAAACTAGGGAAATAAGCTGGTCCACATCACACTTTCAAATTATCCATCTATTAGTTAATGTCAGTGTGGTCTCAAGGTTTCTTATTGTATTGAATTGGTTCTAATGTATTACAGCACCATTATTGATTTTAATATTGAAACTATTTCAGTTTTAGTCTGAAATGTAAAATATAAGTAAAGACACTTTAAGCTGATTTTTGTGTCATTTCAACATTACCTCTTAATTATTTGAATATTCCTTTACTTTCTGGCCCCAAAATATATTTGGGACTTGTCTTGCATTTTTCCTTCCTCAACTCTGGGAGAAACTATTTCTCCAAGGAGCTCTCTCCCCACCCTCATAGAGAATAATATTTAGAAGCCAAACTCTGGTTGTTATGTGTGTCCTTTGCTATTGGAAATTCATTGCTCCTAGGCCCTGTCAGTGGGCACAGCTAAAGAATATCTATCATCTATCTATCTACCTATATCTATCTATCTATCTATCTATCTATCTATCTATCATCTATCTATCTATGTATCTATCATCTATCTATTTATATACACATATACATATAACATTTATTTCTGTATCATTCTTTTTTTAAAAAGATTTTATTTATTTATTTGAGAGAGAGAACGAGAGAGCATGAGTGGGAGAGGGGCAAAGGGAGAAGCAGATTCCTTGATGAGCAGAGAGCCTGATGTGGGGCTTGATCCCAGGACCCCAGGATCATGACTCGAGCCGAAGGCAGATGTTTAACTGACTGAGCCACCCAGGTGCCCCTATTTCTGAATCATTCTAAATATATTGAAAACCTTGATTTCACACCAATACCTCCTACTCTAATCTAACCCCACTATTTATTCTAGTTTCTTTAACCCTTATATAATTTACAACTCTCTTTTCTAAGAGTGAGAACGCTAGCTGTTGTTATCCTTAATATATTTTGTTATTTGATCAAGCCCCTGTATGCAACCAATCTTTCACTGCCTCTCAGTCTCCAGACACCTTGCAGATGCCCCGATGACTCCAATCCATCTTTGAAAATCTGCACTGTCTGTTTCCATTATCTTCTCTATCCCACTGTGCAGGTTTTGTGCACCTCACTGGGACTCTGAATCCCCACACTAGGCCATATTTCCCATATAGAACATGCCTTCCTCATCCCACCTGAACTCAGTGTGGACACCTTTCTCACTGGGCTCAGGCGTCAAGACCTTGTTCTGGTCTATTGCAGCTCCTATCCAACCCCTCCACCCCTATAACCCTGGCAGCACAAAAGCCTACCTTTGCCCACCCTAGCTAGGCTTTGGGACTAAATTATTCTAGAAGATAAGCAAAAAGCAAGGGCTCTCTTTGATTCTTAAAGGAACTTAACGTGTTTTTGGAAGCGATAATCTCTGGGTTGTATTTTCCATATGCATTAAAGTGTTTAAATCAGCAGTTCTTCATTTGACTTGAATTGCCTTCATAATTTGTTGAGCTGAGCCCAAATTTTGGTATGAGAAGCCAAAGATGACATAGGAAGTTGTTGATAAGGACCATTTTTGCCAAAATATTTGTTTTTAAAATTTCTTTTCCACATTGGGAAGTAGCTTTTCTATTATCACATTTTATGTATGTACACACACACACACACGTACATATATACAACAGAACTCTGTTGTAACATGTTCAATTGCGGTATGTGGGTATTAAACTTAAGAGTCCAAATCCCTGCTCGACTATTTCCTAGGTGTGAGTATTCGCCTAGCTTATTTGTCCTCATTGTGCTTTAGTTTCATTACCTGCAAATGAGGAATAAAAATACCTAATTCCCAGAGTTACTGCAAGCAGTAAAAGAGAAAATTTATGTGTAACACTTACCACAATGCCTGGATAAATGCGATCAGTAAATGGGGATGGATCCTATTAATAATTTGATGAACATTCTCAGGAAACTGGTAAGAGAATGCCTAATTTATAGAGGTCCTAGCTAATTATCCTTCTCCTTTTTTTTTTTTTCCATATAGTCCCTCCCTCTGACACATGAGCTCAATATTTATGATTGTTTTTACTACAAGCTCTACCTAGTCTCTTTAAAAACCTAATAGTCTTGGGGCACCTGGGTGGCTCAGTTGGTTGGGTGACTGCCTTCGGCTCAGGTCATGATCCTGGAGTCCCGGGATCGAGTCCCACGTCGGGCTCCCTGCTCAGCGGGGAGTCTGCTTCTCCCTCTGACCCTCCCCCCTCTCTTGTGCTCTTTCTCTCTCTCACTCTCTCTCTCAAATAAATAAATAAAATCTTTAAAAAAAATAATAAATAAAAAAAATAAAAACCTAATAGTCTTTCTATCCCCATTTACATTTTCTTAGGTGTAGAGTACTCTTCCATCTTAATTTGTGGCGACAAGCTGTTGGTTTGTAAGAAAGACCAATTATCAGATTACACTTCCGCTTCCCAATCTGCTGGGTGGCTTTCACACATTTGATGGGATTGAGCGAGGTCTGGTGATCCCTCTGGTGCCGCAGCAATGTCCACAGCACACAGCGTGGCAGAGCTATTTTCAGGGCCATAGGATGTTATGACTGTGTGTTCAGGGCGCACTTTATTCCTCCGTTTGATTCCTATGTTTTTATTAGTGATACAATTGCAAAGGTAGTACTATTGGCCGTTTTTGTGTGGCCTTGAGAGAAGTGTATGAATTGTTCTAGCAGCAGCAGTGACTCCCTAAACATAAACCATGCTGCATTGATAGTTACTTTAGCAGCCACCGATCAGCAATAAATGTTAAAAATTAACAAGAAGCTCCTTTTTTTCCTAACCACCAAATGACTCTAAGCATTAAATATATGTGAGCAGGAGTTGATGCCTGGCCACTGAGTGGTTCAAAACATTAAACATATTTTTAAAGTATTACTCTTTCCCCAGCCTCCAAGTGGTTGTAAACATTAAATACGTTTTATAAAAACTGCTTTGCCAGCTACTGGCAGGATAGCTATGAACATCATTCTTCTTTAAAGTTGCCTTCCAGCTGCAAGACTTTTTTTTTTTTTTTTCTTATTTGCTCTATTCTATTTATTCTTTTGTACACAAAAGCCGGCAAGAGGGAACCTTGGCCCAACTGTCTCTTGCCTTGTAAGTGATCATGGGAGCGCAGTTGTACCTATAAAAAACCATGCAAGCATTAGGAGTTCTCAGAGGTTCGATTGCTTGTGCTGGGGATTCCACATAGATGTCAGCTACATTTCCCAGAATCATTTTTGTTTCTGCTTTCCATTGTGCAATGCATGGAGGTATGAAGAGGGGTAGGATCTAAGCTTATTATTTAGGAAAATAACTTCAAGCAGCCAGACGCAAAAGGATTATGCCCATTGATCAAGGTGAAAATATCCCATTGAGAAAACAGGCTCCAAGACAGGCAAAACGGCAGGGCTAGTAAGTGAATGCGATCTTTAACCCAAACATGAGGAAAGACTTGAAATCTCTGTCTGGAAATACCTCAGTGTGACAACTGCATGCAATTCCGACAGTGGAGGGCATGTCCCTATATGAAAGTCTATCCAGGAATTAGCCCAGAAAATTTGCTTATTTGAACCACATTCACAATGAAAACAAAGTGTGGCACTTGAGTCAATTGAAAACATGAATCCACTCTGTCACTCCAGGCATAGCAATTCATCATCAAGCCAAATATATTACACAGTAAAGCTTTTATTTCTACCAGGTCCAAGTATTTTCCAAATCATATAAAATTGTCTTTTGCCAAATGTTTTTTTCTAGGTATATGTACAACAGATTTCAATATCTATGGAATACCCATTATGTACCAGGCACTTTTAGGTACTGAGGTTGGAACAGTGAGAAAAACAGACACAACCCCTGCCCTCAGAAAGTTTCATTCCAGAGATCTAGTGCAGGGGCGGGCAACTATGTTCCGTTTCAGTGGAAAACAGTCACACTTCATTTACATATCATCTGTGCCTTTTCACACTATGGTGGCAGTGTTGACAAAAAACTGTATGACCAGCAAAGACTAAAATATTTACTATCTGGTCCCTTACAGGAAGTTTGTTGAGCCATGAAATAGTGGATTGAGTATCGGAGGAAGTTAAGATAAGGTCAATATTTTAAATACATGTATGAGAAAGAGGAGTTTATCTCCTCAAGAAGAAATGAACGAGAGAAAGAAAGAAGAAGAAAGAAAGAAAGAAAGAAAGAAAGAAAGAAAGAAAGAAAGAAAGAAAGAAAGAAAGAAAGAAAAAGAAAAGAGAAGAAAGAAGAAGGAAGGAAGGAAGGAAGAAAGGAAGAAAAGAAAAGAAAGAAAAGAAAGAAAGAAAGAAAGAAAGAAAGAAAGAAAGAAAGAAAGAAAGAAAGAAAGAAAGAAAGAAAGAAAGAAAAAAAGGTAGATATGGTAGGACCAGAGGTAAAATGAGGAGTGGAAGCAAGTCCCCCACTAACATAGGCTCCCATTTAGTTTGTGCTGAAAGGAATGGTTTGACTTGATTATAAACGCTTAAGCATTGTCCTAAAGTATTAAAAGTTCATGATAGTGTATTTTTTATTTCCCTGCAAAAATAATTCTTTCAGTTATGTATATATTTCAGTTATATATATTAATTAAAAGAAAAAATTAAAGCTGAAACTAAGAAGGTAGAAAGAGAATAACCCCTAGATTGGGTGGAAACATTCCTTATTTGATGTCTTGGGATTCATTAAGTTCTTTGCCTCGCTGAGATATAAGCGGTAAAAGAAAAACTGAAAATTACTGGAAGCAAATTTAAACCCAACAACCAGTCTTAATGATTGCTACCCAGTAAGTATTATAGGAGACTTTCTCAGAAAGTTAGGTTCAGGTGACTTTATCAAGATTGGCACTATTTTCAATTCTGACCAAGAAACTGAAACTTGAAAAAAAAGAATCAGCAGCTACAATTTTATAAATAATTAACAAAAATGAATATAAAAATATGGTACAATTTGTTTAATTGGCAACAGTACTAGAAGAAAAAGAAACATGTCAATTGAACTGTCATCTATGCTAATTTTGCCTCTGAGAAAAACATTGTAATGGGATAATTTCATGAAATGCTTTGATGGCAAGAAAGTGCCAAAATATGATTAGCTACTGCACAATTCAAATTAGACAAGATAGCAATTGGTGGCAGCCTGAATATGGAGAGGTTTTGTTTCATGCCTTTTTCTTCTCTTTTTCATGTGTTTAATCAAGGATATTTTGTTTGACAGTGAAATGATTTATACTAAAAACATTGTTATCACAAGAATTTAGTAGAAACTTCACTATAAAAGGAGAACACACTTCCATGTTCCCAAATCTCTTAAAAAATGTAATTACCATCTGAAAGAATTTGTCATCTTCAAAGACGTATTTTTTTTTGTTTTTTTGTAACTGATACTAAGTACCTATTTAGCTAAAGGCCATAATTAGAAGCAACTTAACCTTATGATTGTGTTTATATTTCTATTGTCGAATATATTCACTTGGTATTTAAACTGGGTTGTCTTTTATTATTTTTATTTCTACTCAGTCAGAATGGATATTCTAGAATTTTAAATGGTCATGTAAATTTTACTACCTATATTTCTTATCCCTAGTTCTTTAAAAAAGAAATAACCTGGTATATACCTAAACTAATATAGAATTCTAAAAATCAGAAATACAAATGGGATTATGAAGATTCATTTTCTAGTAGTTCTTAGCTTTGCACAAAAGGTTGCTTAAATACAATGTATAGAAATTCTCTTTTGTATTTTTTTAAATATGATTTATGTGTCACCTGAACCATAACAGATCCTTATTCCATATCACCAAGAACACAGTCTTCCTATGTTAATTCCTAAAAACAGAAGCAGGTTTAGAGTTTCTAAATGTGGGAGGGCAATTAGAGTTAAATAGTGTTGAGTCTTTCCTTATAATAATAAGATTATTTTATTTGTTAAATACCAGGAGGAGGAAGACAAAGATTATTCTTTGGGTGCATGTATTTACTTCTCACGAGAGTGGCTTGTGGAAAGTATCTTATAAAGCACTAGTACAACTGAAAATATTGAGGTTAAAAGAGTGATTGTTGAACACTTGTGATAAATAATTGTCCTAATTCTAGAAAGGCAGAATATTACAGGGAAAACAAAATAGACTTTATAATACCAAAGATCTGGATTCAAACTTCGATGAAGTATGAGGGAATATTTAGAAAAGAGTCTCCTTTTTGTAGAGCTTAGATGGAAAATACTGTTTGTCACTAAAATTATTTTTATAAGAATTGACAGTGATATAATTTGTAAAAACAACAAACTCAAAAAACTAAACCTTGGAAGGGTTTCAATAAATTCTAATCATTCCCTCCTCCCTTCCCTCAGCAGCTTTTTCTATGGGGTTTTAGATTTGGGGAAGGTAAGAGTCTGATTACTTTTCTTTCTTTATCCTTGTAATTATTCCTAGTGAATCAAGTAAGAAGGACATTTCTAGAAACATCTCCTTTCATGAATACATATATATATTTTTTTTAATTTTTTTTAATTTATTTATTTGACAGAGAGAGACAAGGTGAGAGAGGGAACACAAGAAGGGGGAGTGGGGGAAGGAGAAGCAGGCTTCCCGCGGAACAGGGAGCCCGATGCAGGGCTTGATCCCAGGACCCTGGGATCATGACCCGAGCCGAAGGCAGACGCTTCACAACTGAGCCACCCAGGCGCCCCCATATATATTTTTTATTAAATCCCATTCATCCAAAATATTTGAATAGTCTCAGAACATAGGTAATACTATATGACAGGTATAAAATATCAGGAAATACTACACAAAAATAAGTCTATTGGATGTTAAAAGTAATGTCTTATAGTTCAAAAAATGGACTGCACAAACACATTTCAAAACTATCAACCAATGCAATCTAATTTTCATTTATAGAACATTACACACAAACTTGCATGATAACATCTTAATCAGATTTACATGGAACATTTATGAAGAAGGACTATGTATTCTAGGCTCTAAAACTGTATAAATTCCATAAGATTAAAATCCGAGATGAAGCAATGGTCTCTACATTGGGATATTGTTTAAGTGAATGTGTATATTTGTGAAACTCAATAAATTGAACACTTAAGATCTATGCATTTTACTGTATATAAATTCTAACAAATAACGTATAGGTAGGTAGGTAGATGGATGGATGGATAGAAGATAGATGGATAGATAGATAGAAAAGTAAATAAAAAATAAGAAAGTCAATCAATCAACACATCAGTAAATAATGTATAAAAATACTGTGTAAAAAAAGTTAAGCCCTGGGGCGCCTGGGTGGCTCAGTCCGTTAAGCGTCTGCCTTCGGCTCAGGTCATGATCCCAGGGGCCTGGGATCGAGCCCTGCATCGGGCTTCCCGCTCAGCAGGAAGCCTGCTTCTCCCTCTCCCTCTGCCTGCCACTCTGCCTACTTGAGCTCTCTCTCTATCTCTCTGTCAAATAAATAAATAAAATCTTAAAAAAAAAAAAAAAAGTTAAGCCCTGTAAAGGTGAATAACCCATATCCTTTATTGGCAAAAATGCAAATGTTACTTTTTGTTTGAATCCAAAAATAACCCCCAAATCAGAAGTAGAAGTAATGGAATTTGGTTCATATTACAAGATTTGGTCAGGGAATTTATTAGAGGTGATCTTCCTTCCTATTCACAGAAAATGTTTGTGTTAAGTCTTTGCTTTTAGAAGAAAGCACTCAGTTTAGCTCTATAAATTATGAGTTTCAAAATAGGTGCTTTTAAGCATTAGAGATTAGTAAGAAGAACAGAGTCTGAACATTGTGGCAAACATGAAGATGCCCCCACTTTCAGAAGACTTGTAGAATGATCACTGAATGGAAAACTCACACATACATAGTTATTTCTCTGCAATTATTTTAAGTGTCTTCTAAATTTTGTGCAGTAAAATATTTATTGTCATCTAATATTGTTCAATATTCCTTCTTTGTGGGTTTATTTTGTTTCATATTTCTGTTGGTTCTGGTTTATTTTGTCTTACTGTATTGTATTCTATGAGGATATTGTAAGATTAGATTGAAGATACAAAGTATTTGAAATTGCTTCTACCTGGTCACCACATGAATGGGGCTATCTTACACAGTGTTCAAGTCTTGAGATTAGCTGGTTCACATAAACTCAGGTTGTGAGATACAAGATAGCACTGGTTTACATCTGGTTCATCTTACTCTGACAGTGTAGGCTTTGGTGATACTAATCTTCTGGAGAACTCTTTTTAGACTTTATAACGTGTGTTAGACTTGGGCTTTTGTTTCTTGTTCATTCACTCTGAGGCTTTCAAATAAATCTTTATATTTGTAGGGAGAAAAAATTTGCTGCTGGAAACATTGTATCTCTCTGGATTCCTCTATTCTTTTCAAATTTGGCCTCATAACTTATTAAAATTATATAAACTTTCAATGTTTTTAAAAATGTGTTTAAAAAAACGGGCACCTGGGTGGCTCAGTTGGTTAAGCGACTGCCTTCGGCTCAGGTCGTGATCCTGGAGTCCCTGGATCGAGTCCCGCATCAGGGCCCCTGCTCAGCAGGGAGTCTGCCTCTCTCTCTGACCCTCCCCCCCTCTCATGCTCTCTATCTCATTCTCTCTCTCAAATAAATAAATAAAATCTTTAAAAAATGTGTTTAAAAATGTACCATAACTAGCATTTTTGTTTTTTTTTCATGGGAGGTATAGTCCAAATAACATTCCTGCATTGCTGGAGATTGAAATCTCTGCTTATTCGTATATGCAGTACATTTTATATATTCGACCATTTCTCTTTTTCTAATTACTTTTATTTTAGAACTCATTTTTGGAACCTCTATTGTATGGGAAAAGAGATTGGCATTTGATTAAGACAATACTAGCTTCATGAATTTCCACCTGAATGACCATAGGCAAGTGATTTGACGTTGGCAAGCACCTGTTTTCTCATTTTGCCATTGTAAAATGGACATGCATAACTCTGCTCTATATGGATTAAAGAAATTAATGTGTAAAAATCTAACATAATATCTGAAAATAATAGGACCAGCATATTTAACTCCCTCCGCCTTCCTATCTGCCACAAAACTTCTTGGATGTGAATATCCCAAGGGAAGACATGGTATAACCCCTGTACTGAATAACATGAATTTCATTGTTGGGTTCTGGGGCAAGTACTTCTTTCAAACAAATCAGACCGTATCACTCATATAACTTTCTTCTGTATTTTATAAATTACTAATATTCTCCTGTTTGCAGGAGAATCGAGGATAAATGATTTGCTCACAATCATAACCAAATAGTACCTAGAAAATAAAAGCCACTAAAATAAGCCAAGCATCAGTTCAATTAATAACTGATCTCTTCTTCTTTCAGAAATACATCATTTGTTAACTCCATTAGTAAAATCTCTCATTTTACAATACTAAAGCAGATGCTCTGACAGTTATAAGCAGCATACAGAGTTTTAGACTGCAGTCTCGCTTCTGAGTTTTAGCTTGTGGGCCTTATTTTTTTTTTTTTAAGATCATTTAATTTACTAATAAAGTTACTAACTTGTAACTGAGAAGCCATGTATTTTTCTCCCCAATGTGGTAAGTCAGAATGAGCTAGCAATGAGTTGTCCTCATTTTTGAATAATGATTCAGCATTAATTTAGATATATAAAACATACATACACACACTACTCTGAGGGGACGGAGATGGGAAAACAAAGTAAACATGCTCAGACACACAGAAGAAATATGTAATGTCTAATTTTAAGAACAGGGGGGAGAGGAGTGTCAATAATCTAAAAAATATTCTAAGTGTTTTTGATTAGCTAACCTATGTAGTTAAGTATTTTGTTGCCAGTCAATATGTTAGAATCATAATTACAGCAATGAAAATAATTATCATTGAGTTATAAAAAATATCTCTGTGCTCAACAGCATTATCTGTCCATTCTGGTTAAACAATATGCTGTTGAAAGGAGGACAGAGGTAGAACTTATTCTACATTTTAGAATTTTTTTTTAATCTTTGTCAACCTATGTGATGAGTGTTATACCATTCCAATGTTATTAATTCATTGGTGATTGCTGTCTAGTTGCTTATTATTTTTTCTATAGCTCTAGTCAGAGAAATATCATATTTTGACTTTTACAAAGTCTCTTAAAGTTTCTGTAACGCCTAATTTTTTTAAAAGATTTTATTTATTTATCTGAGAGAGAGAATGAGAGACAGCACAAGAGGGAAGAGGGTCAGAGGGAGAAGCAGACCCCCCGCTGAGCAGGGAGCCCGACGCGGGACTCGATCCCGGGACTCCAGGATCATGACCTGAGCCAAAGGCAGTCGCTTAACCAACTGAGCCACCCAGGCGCCCTGTAACGCCTAATTTTTAATATTAAATTTAATAATGTGAGACTATTCATACATGTATCAAACCATATGTATTCATACATATTCCAAACCATAAGAGGGTTAGTAGAAAATATTAAATATTATATAAAATTTTAATAATTTTATTATATATAATTATTACTTATTAAATTATTAATTTAAAATTACATATAATTATATATATGGCATTTAAAAATGTAGACTCTGTCTAGTCCTTACCTCATTACATATACATAAAATATATATATAATGATAAATAATATAAATAGTATAAATAATACAATGCTTTTTAAAAGCATTGTGATACTGTAATAGAATAGCTATGAACTGAAGCAGCTTTATACCACCACTCGCCTAAAAGGTACAGCACCACAAATTTTTTTCCACTTTCACGTTACACAACCAAAATTGTAAACTGGAAGACCTAGACACTCCTCTCTATGATTCCTCCATTATCTTTTCCTGCCAGTTCATCTCCAACAGGGATAAACCCGGCCACTCCCAAAGGTTTTCAGACTTTAACTGAGATAAACTAGGGTTGGTTGTACTTCGATACAGCATTACCTTCATTTACATGATTAATGCAATTCAAGGAAGTGCTTTCTTTCATTTTCAGGGATATCTGCTTCAAAGGGATTTTTCTCTTACCACAGAGTAATAACTGGAATGTTTTTCTGCTTATTTTTATTTTGTATATAAATATGTATTTATTATTTCAGTTTCATCAAGTAAAGTAGAATTAGAAAGGGAAATTATGAAGTAATTTCAGAAAGAAGGTAGTAGACTATGTTTATATACATTAACACTCTTTAAAATATTTGTGGCTGATACTTCTTTTATCATATAACAATGTTATTTTTGTGAGTGACAATGCATTCTAAAATATTTAGAAACAAAATTTTACTTTTTAATTAAAAAAATGTTGCTGATTTGATATTAGCACAGCCTTACCTGCATGTTTTAAATTCATATTTGCCTGATATATCTTTATCTTTTTACTTTCATTGCATTTGAAGTTTAGTTTCATGTAGATAGCATACTGTTGGCTTGTGGTTTTGTTTTTGTGTGTTTGCATCCACTCTGTCAACCTCTATCTTTAGCTGGTTTATTTAGACCTTTTACATTTAACTTAACTATTGATATGTTGTGACTTAAGTCTGCCATTTATTATTTGCTTTCTGTTTAGGTTTACTAAATTTCTCATTCCCCTGTTTCTCTTTTTTTGCCTTCCTATGGGGTATATAAACACTTTAGGATACCATCTTTATTTTAATGTTTTTAAGTATATGATTTTATTTAGGTTTCTTAGTTGCTTTAGTTAAAACAATATACATGTGTAAATTATCACAGTCTACCACTATTGATGTTTTAACATTTTGAGTGCAATGTAGGAAATTTATTACCATGTAGGTCCATTTACCCTTTCAACTTTATTTTTTTAAAGATTTTTATTTATTTATGAGAGAGAGAGGGAGAGAGAGAAAGACAGAGATAGCAGGTGGGGGAAGGAGCAGAGGGAGAGGGACAAGCAGACTCCAAGCTGAGCCTGGAGCCTTTAGCGGGGCTCCATCCAAGGATCCTGAGATCATGACCAGAGCCAAAACCAAGAGTTGGATGCTTAACCGACTGAGCCACCCAGGCACCCCATACCCTTTCTACTTCTAAAATACAATTATCTTAAATATTTTCTCAACATTCACTGAGGACCTCATCAGATAGTGTAATCATTTTCACTACAACTATTAAATATGGTTTAATAAATTCATAAGAATATGATATCATATTTATCCCTATTTCTACTTTATTTTATTTATCCTGTCTAAATGAGATGGATTTTTTTGAAGTTCCGAACCTCCTCCTTTCATTGTTCCTTTTCTGTTTAGAGAACATCCATTAAACATTCTTTTAAGGGTAGAACAGATTCTTTTAGTTTTTCTTCAATTCAGAATTTCTTTGCTTCCCTTTTACCTCTTAAGGATATGAATATTGGATACAGAATTCATAGTTCATAGTTCTTTCTTTGCTGTACTTCAAAAATCTTGTCCACTTCTTCTGGCCTTTATGGTTTCAGATGAGAAATCCATTGTCATTTAAATTATTGTTCTTCTATAAGAAATGTGCCATTTTTCTTTGTCTGCTTTCAAGATTTGATTTGTTCTTCGATTTCAGAAGTTTAATTATTATCAGTCTTGGCATAGATTCTTTAGGTTTATCCTATTTGGATTTACTCAGTTTCTTGAATATTTATTTTTGTATCTTCCTTCAAATTTGGAAAGTTTTCAGTCATTATTTTTTGAATGCTTCTTTAGTCCATACTCTGTCTCCTCTCCTTCTGGAACTCTGATGGTAGTGACTAAGCTCTTTTGTTATTGTTCTACAGATACTGGAGATTCTATTTTTTTTTTTCCAGTCAATTTTCTGTTTGTTGTTCAGGCCAAATATGTTATATTTGTATGTCTTCAAGTTCATTGATTCTGTCCTCTATCTCTACTTTACTATTGTGCCCACCTACTGAATGTATCATTTCTATTAGTGCAAATTTTGTTCCATAACTTCCCTAAATCATTGTTGGAATTTTTTTTTTATTATGTTATGTTAGTCACCATACATTACATCATTAGTTTGTTTTTTTTTTTTTTAAAGATTTTATTTATTTATTTGACAGAGAGAGAGAGAGAGAGAGCAGGAACACAAGCAGGGGGAATGGGAGAGGGAGAAGCAGGCTTCCTGCCAAGCAGGGAGCCCGATGTGGGACTTGATCCCAGGACCCTGGGATCATGACCTGAGCCGAAGGCAGACGCTTAACGACTGAGCCACCCAGGCGCCCCTACATCATTAGTTTTTGATGTAGTGTTCCATGATTCGTTGTTTGCGTATAACACCCAGTGTTCCATTCAATATGTGCCCTCTTTAATACTCATATTTTTTCAAACGAATGCAAAGTAGCTAATTTAAATAGTTTTTATTATGTCTGCTTTGAAATGCTTGTCAGATGATTCCAATCTCTGATTCATCTTGATGTTGGTAATCTGTTGATTATCTTTTCTCATTTAAGTTGTGAAATTCTCAGTTCTTTGTGTAACAAGTGTTTTTTTTTTTTTTATTATGTACTAGATATTCTTGGTATTATGTTATGAACTCTAGATTCTGTTTGATCTTTTATTCTTTTTTTTAAGTAAACTCTATCCCCAATGTGGGGCTTGAACTCAGGACCCCAACATCAAGAGTTGCAGGCTCTACTGACTCAGCCAGCCAGGCACCCCTCTATTTACTTCTTTTTTAAAGCATTTTTAAAAATATTTCTGTTGATGCATAGCATGAAGACTGGGAAGGTGTGCATATTCAGCTTCCTGTTGGGCCCTACTAATGTCACTCTGCCAAAAGTGGGTGCTGACTCATACTGCTTCATTGCAGACTAATGAGATAGAAGTTCAGCTGCCCCCTCTACCACCAGCAACTTCCTGGTGAAAGTGGGGCAGTGACTCACACATCTGTTGCCTTCAACTGGGAATATATACTCAGTTCCCTAATTCAGTCCACTGACATAAGGGAGGGGGAAGTGGGAATGAATCACACCACTTGTTGCTTCCAAGGAGTAGGGAAGGTGCTAGGCCAGGCCAGAATTGGGTCTGACAATTAGGGAGACTATTGAAAGTTCTTGCTTTTTACAGTACTCAATTTCATGGCTCAAATAATGCATGTCAGCTTATCACCATGGAATATATGAAAGAGTATTGTATACTTGTTCATGATGTGGACTCCAGGGCAGGGCTTCAGTCCCAGTTTCACAATGAAATATGAATATATGTATGCATATAAAATATCTTCAGATGCAAAATTAGATGTGTCACCCATCTGTGTCTTAATTTTCTTGTCTTTAAAATGGGAAAACTGAGAGCTCATAGAGAGGTTCTGACAAAACAAGAACAAAATGTCAAGCAAAGTATTTTGAACAATGCCTGGCAAGTTGTTAAATTTCTTTAGATATTAACTTTAGTTACATAGAGGGTAACATGTATCCAGTTTTGCCCCACAGTACTATTTTCATTGTTGTCTCAACATAATTATTAATAGCACCCTTGTTAACTCTCAAAAGTGTCCCAGTTTAGACAACAAATTATATAATCCACCTACTTATATTTTGTTTTTTATTGCATAATAATCATCGATTGAGTCCTTCAAAATTCTTGAACTCTGTTTATGCCATTAGCCTTTATTCTGCTGAGCACAGTATAAAACAGTCAAAGGCTATTTCAAACAGTGAATTAGAGCAGAAATATGCGGTTCAATTTCCTAGTGATATAAACCAGGGAGGTCTTTTGCCATCGTAGAAGAAGCAGTGAACTGGAAGTCAGGAAAAATACATAAATATATTTAGAATGATGTAACTTTTTTTCCTACTCTCACTTGATACAATTAAAGCACTCTGTGGCTCAGTTTCTCCTTTGTAAGAAGATAAGGTTGGACTAGATGACTTATAAAGATCCTTCTAAAATCTGATTCTGAGATTTTATACAGACATAGCTATTGATACAGGTTTATAGATACAGGTATGGATAATGTTGTGGATAAAAATATGCATTTGGTTCCTAGCCTGCACTGCATCTGGAGACTCTAGAGGAGAATCCATTTCTTTGCCTTTTCTACCATGTAGAGGCCACCTGCATTACTTGCCCTTTTCTCCATCTTGAAATCACATCACTCCAACCTCTCCTTCCATGTCACTCATCCCATCTACAACTGTAACTGTTTCTTACTCATATAAGGATCCTTGTAATTAGGCTGGGCTCACTCAGATAACCCAGGTTTATCTTCCCATCTCAAGATTCTTGAATAATTGGGGCGCCTGGGTGGCTCAGCCATTAAGCGTCTGCCTTCAGCTCAGGTCATGATCTCAGGGTCCTGGGATTGAGCCCCACATTGGACTCCCTGCTCAGTGGGAAGCCTGCTTCTCCCTCTCCCACTCCCCCTGCTTGTGTTCTCTCTCTCACTGTGCCTCTCTCTGTCAAATAAATAAATAAAATCTTTAAAAAAAAAGATTCTTGAATAATTACATTGGCAATGTCCTTTTTCCATGTTAACATATTAACAGTTCCAAGGATTAGGATGTAGACATCTTGGGAAGCCATTATTCTGCCCACCACAACAGATACTCTTCCATTTCCATACTTGAAAATAAAATAATCTCCTAAACAACAAAGAAACTAGATTAGAAAATCAAACTGGCCACACCAGTCTCTACATTGAAACTTGAGAATGGTTACATTGTACATTTTTATTCCAATGGAGAGATTTTCGACATAATGCTCTTTCCATTGTATGCCTTGTCACTTGTCTCTTTTACTTTGAAGTCAGAGAACACTAATGAGTTTGCAAATATATAGTCTAAAAGTTTTTGTCCAAAGAGTTCTTAGAATTCCACTATATCTAAGTACACAATTACTAATTTAAGTTTAATTTAGTGGAACAGTTGAGTCTCTTTTTTAAAAAAACTTTTTTTTTTTTCTTTTTTTAAGTAGGCTCTGTACCCATCATGGGTTCTTGAACACACGACCTTGAGATCAAGAGTCCTTGCTCTATCAACTGAGCCAGCCAGGCACCCTTCAGTTTCTTAATGGGAATTACTAATCACATTTTTCTTTTCTTTCCTTTTTTTTTTTTTTTTTTAAAGAGAGAGAGAGAGAGAAAGAGCACAAGTGGGGGAAAGGCAGACAGAGGAAGAAGCAGGTCTCCCACCGAGCAGGGAGCCCAACACCAGACTCGATCCCAGGACCCCAGGATCATGACCGGAGCCAAAGGCAGACACCCAACCAACCGAGCCACCCAGGGGTCCCTCTTTTCTTTTTTTAAAGATGGGGTGAGAGTGGGAGGGAGAGGCAAAGGGAGAGGGAGAGAGAATCTTAAGCAAGCTCCATGCCCATTTTGGTGCACAGCGTGGGGCATGATTTCACAACCCTGAGATTGTGACCTGAGCCAAAATTAAGAGTCAGATGCTCAACTGATTAAGCTATTCAGGGACTTCCCTGCTTTTTATTTATTTATTTTTATTTATTTATTTTTTTTGACTAGTCGTATTTTTTAAAAAGATTTTTACTTATTTATTTATTTGAGAGAAAGCAAGAGCACACATGAGCAGAGGGAGGGGCAGAGGGAGAGAACAAAAATCTCAAGCGGACTCTGCACTGTGCATGGAGCTCACCATGGGGCTGGATCCTATAACCTAGAGATCTTGACATGAGCTGAAACCAAGAGCCCCACACTTAACCTACTGAACCACCCAGGCACCTTGATTAGTCACATTTTTTAAGTTTGTTTTTTAGCATAAACTAACAAATCATTCATAATTTGAAACATCTGGGCTCAAAAATTAAAGAAAAAAAAAGAAATTTCCATACAATGAAAAATTTTAAGTATACATGGTGTGTAAATGACTCATTATCTTAATTTCTCTCTTTCTATAAATGTTGAACAATCTCAGAAACCATTATCTTGTTCCAAAAATTGTCAAGCATGGCGCATTTCCTTTTGATGTTTAGATAGTTAGGTTATTTCACATTTTTCTTTTATTATGTTGCTATGCTAAAGCTTGCCTTTGGCTGGAGTCAGCTGCCTGCAAATTTTTACCTACAAATAGTCATAGAAAGACATTGCAAATTAGTGCAGCTTCTGGTAACTAAAATAACCTGCAGGTAACTTGCAGGCAGCAGTGAATAATAGGAGTACTAAAGTTCATTTCAGAACTTTAGTCCCTTTTGAAATGAAGGGAAAAATTCATAACTGGGAAGTCTGTAACTATCTCATGAGCACGATAGATTATTTCAAATACAAACACAGGCTTATGGACCGTTTACAGACAATTCTGAAATTTATGTTATAATCTCAGATGGTTTGTTGTTGTTGTTTTTTTTTTTTCAAAATAAGTATAAAGAATAGTAAGAGAGAGATTGAGAGGGAGTCAGAGACACTGAGGGAGAGAGACATGGAGACAGAGACATTTACAATAATCATTCAAAAGAATAATAGATTTAGGGTGCCTGGGTGGCTCAGTTGGTTGGGCAACTGCCTTCGGCTCAGGTCATGATCCTGGAGTCCCGAGATCGAGTCCCACGTCGGGCTCCCTGCTCGGTGGGGAGTCTGCTTCTCCCTCTGACCTTCCCCCCTCTCATGCTCTCTCTATCTCATTCTCTCAAATAAATAAAATCTTAAAAAAAAAAAAGAATAATAGATTTAAATGGAGTCTAAACTGGTTTCCTACAGCTTATTTATTCTCAGGGGTGTGTGTGTGTGTTGAGGGGAGGTGATGGCAGGGTTTTATAACTCCACCATTTTTTGAAATAGTTGTGAAATTCACAAGTTAAGTGAAGAAAACTTGATAAGAGTTTTTTGTATGTGGAAAAAATGTAATATTTTCACATTATGTCAAATAAACATAAATTGTAAAGGTTTTATTTTTTCTCAAAAATAATTGAAAATAAAATTAACACATTTTAAGCAAAAGCATCTCACACTCCCTCCAGGATGATATTCACAATCCTAAGTAAGCTTGGTCTGATTTGGAAATTGAGACTTAACTTTCAATAAATCATAGCTATCTATAAAGCTTTCTATACTTTTATTTAGCATGAGTACATAATGAAATCATTTTTTTCAGTAGCTTTTTCTCAGATATTACTAATGATTACGGAGAAAGAAAAAATGTGGATTCATTAGGTAAAACTGGCAAAGCATATCCAAAGTAGAAATAGTTTAGTAAATACTTAGAATTAATATTTGAACAGGTATTCAGGTTTTCAGAATTAAAAACCCCAATGCATACTTTCATTTTTTCCCATTTTATTTTAAATATGGTTATCCATGAATAATCCTTATTTCATATTTGTATACAACCCCCTTCTTTGTACATTTTAGTAATTGAGATGCATTATTTGTGATTATTATTAAAATAATTCCTGGTAACCAGAAACTAATTTTCTATAACGATGAATGCAAATGCTTTATTTTTAATAAGAGGCAAGTATTTTATTGAATGAAAGAAAATGGGAAAAAATCATGTTAGATTTAAGTGTGACTCTCTATAGGTGGAAACTTAACTAAAATATGTATTTTTGCCAAACTTTCTATTAAGCCCTAATCAAATATTTAAATTTATTAGTTTATTGGCATTTAAAAAATATGATTATCATATATGGTTGAGGAGATTCAAACATTCAAAATATATAAAACTCAAAATGCAGCTCATTTGTCTTACTCTTCATGTACTCTATACTTCTCTATGATTGTATGTTTGCACAGAAGATATGTCAAGTATGTATATTTCATCATTTTAGTAAAATTCTTATCAAGGTGTGCATATTATTTACACAATGTTCTTTTTTTTTCTTTGTCAGTACATACACAGCTAACTCAATTTTTAGAGGGCTGCATATTTTCTAGAACATTGATATACTGTAATTTATTTATCCATATCCTAATTAAGTTGTTTCCAGGTTTTATTATAGAGTGTTTCAGTGACCTTTTTCAAAATATATCTTTATGGCTATAAAAGAATAAAAATGTTTCCACATGCACCTTGAAGTGTAATAGTTACAGTAGAGTGTATATACATTTTCAGTTGGGTAGATATTTCAGGATAGCCCCGAATTTTTCTAATAATTTTTACTCAATTGTTCCCATTCTAAACCTGGTGGAAGAAGAGAAGAAAAGAAAGAAAAGGCAGAAAAGAAAAATTCTACTTTCTAGGATCTTGAAAAGGGACTTGTAAAAAAAATAGAGTCAGAGAGAAAAGGTATAATTAGAGGAAAAGTGTAGTTAGCAATAACTGAAGTTACTGTCTTGTCAAATTTTGAACCACTCTTTTCCTGCTTAATGAGCTTCCCATTTTCTTCCCCTATCACATTATATAAGGCCTTCATGACCTGACTCTCGGGAGTTATATTGTTCTATCATATTGTCCTGTTGTGCACCTAGATCATCATACAATTCTCAGAACTTCCATGAGCTCTGGAAACTCCTATATGGCCATCTTATTAACATCACTCTCTCCTAGACCCTTTTAATCTTCTATGGCTATGCTTTTAATTTTCTTTGCTGAAATGATTTGCTCCATTCACATGCCAGTTGATTACCATAATGTCTTAAGTACTCCACTGAAGTGTGTCCTTTTTGCTAAGGTTTTCCTGACATCAACATAAAGCAGATTTTACATATCCTCCTTTCTCATATCCTATCCCTCTACAATTAGCATACCCCCAACACAAGGCTTATCAGGCTTTGTAGATATTTTAGTTTAAATGACAGTATCCTTTATTCTTCTTAAGAGGCATAAACTTCATACTTTATTTATCTTCTTATGCTTATTGCTTAGCACATTTGCTGAGACAAGGTATATGCTCAGTATATGTCTGTTAAATAAATAAGTAAATAAATGAGAAAAATAGATAAATGAATGAATGAAAGGAACTAGGAAGTGGAAGACAGACTTAAAACTGTTCAAACATTTTCCCTCAATTAATTCAGGAATATGAGAAAGAAAGTCAAGGGGGAAATGTTACATTTTGATTTACCAGAAAAGCATTAGTTTGATCAAGAATCATCTTCCCTTGCTCTACCCCTTCAGACTTGCAAAGCTTTAAAGTTTGCCTGCATAACCATGACTGAATGAAATAAGAGTTTTTAAGAACACAGATGATATATTTAATATAAACAATTATAGAAAATGAAAACAAATATGATAAATTATCCCATGATCCCATCATTGAGCAAAAACCATCATTTTAAAAACTTAACACAGTGTGTAGTAAACCATCCAAACGTGATTGGAAGAGGTAGAAGAGGGAGAAGAAAGGGAGGACAAGAATGAGTAGAAGTAGAAGAGAAAGAATGGGGAAGAAAAGGAGGAGGAGGAGAAAGCTTCTTCCTTTCCCACTAACCCTCTCCCCACCAGAAACCACACACATTTATACATATAGAAACACACATATACACTTTGTTGTCCTTGTGTGCATACATGTGTATGTGTGTGCATGTATCCTTTCCTGAACTTTTTAAGGATTTATTTATTTATTTATTTGAGAGAAAGAGAGCACGAGCAGGGGGAGAGGCAGAAGTAGAGGGAGAAGAAGATTCCCCACTGAGCAGGGAGCCCAATGTGGGGCTCAATCCCAGGACAAGGAAATCACGACCTGAGCTGAAGGCAGATGCTTAACCATCTAAGCCCCCCAGGTGCCCCAGTAGTGTGTTGTTCCATAAGAGCTTGTACTTTCTCATCCTTTCGGAAATTTGAGTAGTCCACTGTGGGACTCCACCACAGTATAGCTGAACATTCCTCTGTGAATGGACACTTTGTTCCCATTTGTCTTTAGATACTCGGACATATAATACATTAGAATTTTAAAATTAGTTTTAATTTATAATAAAACAATTTTACACTTACTTGAAACTTCAGAGTTTAAAAATAACATGTATTATTTAATCTTTACCTTAGTTCCTTGCTGTAAATAGAATGTGTATAATGTGGCACAGAAAAGATGCTTGATAAAGATTTCTAGAGAAATGAAGGAATAACTGAATGGTTACATGTACTTTCCAGAGGAGTTAATTGAGGATCAGCAAATTTTAGCAATTGTCCTCATGCTGAAAGAAGATATTAAGTAACAAAGACAGGAATAGAATCCATGTCTTTGGATTCTTTATTTGTTGACTATTCTTGCTATCCTAGTTGAGAATTTATTAATTTACCCACGCATCTCAATTACCTGGTCAAAAAATTGATATTGTATAATATTTGGCAACAACATTTTCATATTGATCAACTTAATGCATCAACTCTAGATATAGAGCACCCTGAATACCATTATGCGTAAATAAAAGGCAGCTTCTAAAGCAGCAATCTATACTCAGGCAACGACTGTATTTCTAGTAGAGTGGTAACCTGTTTTAAGGTAATACTGTATATCATTATTTGGAACAAATTGACAAATGATTGCTAACATTGTGTTATAAAATAGAAATCATCCCCCCCAGCATGAACTCTGAAATATAGAGATCATTTTTATTCCTTGTTCCTCCTCTAAAGAAGGAATCATTCATGAGATATGAGTATCCTTTTATATTATTAAAATGCTTCTGATAAGAGTAACTCTCTAGGACTAATACGAATGAAATGTACAAGTAAAATTAAAATGCCTATTGTTTTGGTGTTTGTGTGTGTGTGTGTGTGTGTGTATCTGTTGTGTGTTACTCCAGTAGGGAATTGTAAGTAAGTAAAAACCAAACTTGAGAAAGTTGAAGTGACATAAGTGTTTTGAAGAAAAACACCCCATGACACAATTTGCTGTTTTCAAGCAATCCTTTTGTCAAATAAATCTTATGGCTGTGCCTAGAATCCATAGATAGTGAAAAGATTTAGTGACTGCTTCATGCTTTCTGTTAGTTTTATCTTCTATCTGATTACACAAGTTTCACATGACAGTACCCTGCCACGTTTGAGTTCAGTGAATAAGTGAGTAATGAATTCTCCCTGCCTTATTGCTCCCTTCCACCTCCTTTTCCCAACAATTGCCATATATAATTTTCTCCCCAAATGTATGTGCGCAGGTCCATTACCATCTCTTATTCTTAGGTCTATATTTTCTGCCATCTAATGTATATGTCTAGAGCAACCTCCTGTTTCTCAGAATTTTCTTCCTTCTACATGCGTTAATCTACTGCTTGTTTTGTTAATACAATATTGAGTCAAAGGCAATCCCTCAGGGGTTATTATGTGCTGTAGTAGATTTGGTTCATTTTCCAGCAAAAGTTGTTTTTAAACCCCTCCTCCCACTTTGTGATGATTCTTGATATGCCCCCAATTAATCTTACTTAATTACTTAGAAGTACTGATTGTTATAAGCTTGATTTACTTGATGTGCACTTTGGAATACTAAACATTACTAATACCCTGGCCTGTTCCTTGTGAGAATGCAGTCTTTGGGGCCCAATGGGGTTTTCATTTTAGTAATACGTAAGGCTCATTAGGTTATACAACTTATTGGTCTTATATTTAATTTTGATATGTAAAAATATAAATAATTGATGTTCAAAGTAATGAAATTAATGATAGCATACATAAATAAGATGGCATTGAATTAAATAGTAATAAATTGGGGATACACACCATGGTGTTTTATTTATTCAGAGTTAAATTGTCTTGGTGATTATGATCTAAATATTAAACACTTCTGTGTCAAGAGAATATTTTCCATTTGTTTATATATTAGTTACTCTACCCAATGAATATTAATGATAGCCTGCTAATGTTAAATATACTATTTTCCACATTTTTCCCTAAAATTGAAAATAACTCTGACAATGCATGCACTACATATAATGATAAAGAAATGAGGAGTTTTGTTGTACATTCTACATTTTATATTTATTTGTAACCCACATAACTACTCTGGGGTTAGAAAAAGAACAGCAAAAATAGCGAAATAATGGCAGGGAATGTTCATGTTTGATAAGAATTTGTGCATGACTTTGTCTAATATTGCAACACTTAGTAGTCTCTCTTTTATTATTTTGTTGAAACAATATAACAATTATATTTTGACAGCAGATAGGGCCTTGGAAACAAGTGAATAGAAATTACAAAGTTTTGGATGTTTCAAACTTTATTGGGTCAGAATTCTTTTCACAGAAATAGCTGAATATTTTTTATCCAAAAATATAATCATTATTTCATTGCACAATTTTGATTTTAATAGCAATAATACCTTACACTTGTTACTTACTTAAAAAGGTATTTCTTTATCTAGAGATGGAATTATTTAAATTTTGAGGAGAAAACGGAGACAGTGAAACATTGAAGTTTGTTGCTAATTTGGCTAATTAATAGAGAAATTAATATTAAGACTAAAATTTCCTAGAGTCTAGAAGTGTCTAGACTTCACTTTTATTCGTCTCTGTCTGAGTTCCTATTTGCTAGTTAGTTTTGCTGGTGCAAATTATATTTGTCAAGAATATAAGACAACTATGGGGTGCCTGGGTGGCTCAGTCGGTTAATTTAACCTGTGGTTTCGACTCAGGTCATGATCTCGGGGTCTTGAGATCAAGCCCCATGTCAGGCTCTGTGCTTAGCAGGGAGAATGCTTAAGATCCTTTCCCCTTCCCTCTGCCTCCTCCTGTGCTCCTCCCCCTGCTCATGTCCTCTCTTTCTCAAGTAAAGAAAGAAAGAAAATCTTAAAAAAAAAGAATATAAGACAACTATCAATACTTTAAATAAAATTACTATCATATTATGATTAAAAGTGTTTTAATTTTGTGTTTTCCTATTGGGTCCTTTGTATATAGTATACTAGGAATTGTTTTTTAAAACTCAACACTGGTAGATAGTGGACATCAATACATCTGGGAAAAAGGTAGTGATTCCAAAATTGAAGAGTTAAAAACAACATCTTTCATCAATCCCAGGGTTCACATTTTAAGTGTTTATCATTTGTGCTTTCATAGCATTATTTTGATTTTGAAAATCTCTATGACACCTTCACATTTAAATCAATCTGACTGGTAAATGAAACCTTTATTAATTAGGTTAAGCAAGAAAAAAATATCATTTCATTTCTCCTGAAGGCTATTCTTAATAGACAAACCAAGAAAAAGTTTGGGGATAGAAATCCGATCATAATTGGTCAAATTATTTGGTAGCCAAAAGAGCAGTTTGTTTTCAAATCAATGTATTATTATGTTTAAAAAATTGGACTTAAAATTGGGGGGAAAATTAGATCACAATGTAGCAATGAACTTGTGCAAAAATCTCATATGCATAGCTTTTCTCTTTTTTTGCTTTTTTTCCCCCTTATTTTATTTGCCAATCTACAGATCAGTCCATCTCTGGCAGATTTATTACACATTGAAGAAACAAGTGGCATTTTGCTTCTTTCAGGAATAACGTTGTTCAAGTGCAATGATGAGTGAATATTTCTTTCGTTCATTCATCCATTAGTTCATGCAAACTTAACTCCTAGCCCTTTGGGATCTGAACTGCTGCTGATGTTAAGTTTATTCTCAAATTACTTCTTTAAAAGTCTATTCTAGGTAGTTTCTAATTAGACACCCCCAGATGGTATGAATCAGGCAGCTGTAATCCCAGCTGGGAACAAGTGTGAAGAAAATGCTCATCTTTTTTTTTTTTTTTTTTCCCATTTCTTAGCTTTATTTTCCTGTCTCACAACTTTCAATATTCTCACCATTTTCACAGGCTTTTGAATACTGTAAATCACTGGGTCATATGCTCTGGAATACTAATAAGGTATCTTGTTCTAGCAGAAAAGATGTAGGGTCTATGGATGTAGTGGACCACCCGGACGTTTGAATGATTCCATCGGAAAGCTATTTAATAGAAAATGTGCCCTGTATTAAAAGTAATACCAACAACTTGTTACACACTTAAGGCTCAAGACTTTTCAGAGCACACCTATTTTTCTCAGCTCTCCATGGTCTTCCTAAATCCTTTTAAAATCCGTTAGGCCTTTTAGGTTATGGGATGTCATTCAGTAATCCACTAGTCTGGGTTTATCTTAATGAATATAGAGACATTTGAGTTAATTGTTTCAAAATTAAAACAAAGCTATTATTAACTACTAAAACCACAGATATCAAGAAGCTTGTTGCACAAAGCTGTTAATTCACACATTATTTCATTAATCCTAACAACTATATCTTGTATCCTTACTATACTATATTCTTACTCTACAGATGAAGAAACCAAGGGTGAGAGAAATTATGTAATCTTCCAGTAGCAAACAAGTAATGCAGTAGAGCTGGGAGTTGTCCTAATAAGAGTGAACAACATTTATTGAGTGTCTGTAAGGAGTCAGACAGTGTGCCAAATTCTCAATAAATATGTTATATTCAGGACTGCCTTATAGTGTTCTTCCAAACCTGGATATTTTGATCTAGGACAAATGTCAAGTAGATGGGATGATGGGAAATGGCTGTGAACCAGGACCAACTCTGGCAAACCAGGATGTAGGATGACTATGGTTCCCTCTTGTATACAAACTTTTAGATACATAAAGAGTGGGAAAAAAGACTCAGCAAGGCGCCTGGGTAACTCAGTTCGTTAAGCGTCTGCCTTCAGCTCAGGTCACGATCCCAGGGTCCTGAGATCGAGCCCCATGTCAGGCTCCCTGCTCAGCGGGGAGCCTGCTTCTCCCTCTCCCTGCTGCTCCCCCTGCTTGTGCACATGCTCTCTCTTTCTCTCTCCCCGTCTCTGTCAAATAAATAAATAAAATCTTTAAGAAAAAAACCCAAAACTTTCCTCAGCAAACATAACTTGCAAGTAGTAGTGTCACCAGGGTTTTATCAGAGTCAAACACTTAAACAATGAACCATCCTCCCTACTCAGGGTTATTGGTCAATCCCTTTCAAGGTCCCTTTTCTTGCTCCCAACGAAAGTGCCCTCCACAGCACACTAAAGCCACTCCTCCTTTCCCACCTTCCACCCATTAAGTTAGTGATTTGAGAGGTATTTCTACAAAATCAGAATTATGGCTTATATTTGCTATGTTACTAGCTGATAGTCTCTAATGTCATTAACTAACATTGAAATATCAGTGATTTGAATGGTATTGTCCTAAAGAAAATGGTTTGTATTCAAAATGAATGATTCTGGGTAGAATTTCAGGATGGCATTTTGGGCTTTGGGATTTTCCAGCCTACATGAGGTAGTATTGTCAGTCATATTGGCTCATGAGCACATTTCCAGATAGCAAATCATAGTGACCTGAAATTGCGCAGTTTTCTTGTCTTTTAAATATATTTGATTAGTTTGAAAATTAAGCATCTATTAGTTCTGATTATGCATGCTTGTATTGGAATGTTCTCTACCTGCCATCACAACAAAAATAATTAGTCTAAACTCCTCACTGCCCCCAAATAAGCCCAGGAAAGAACAGTAGAGAAAAGGAGAGAATGGAGGAAAGTAGGAATCAGTTAAGTACAAGATGAAAGGGAAAACATGAAAAAAGGAGAAATTGTAATATCTTGGAATCATTAGTGCATTCTAATCTTTCTCTTTCTCTCTCATGCCACTATCCCCAAATACTTGATTACCATGCCATTTGCTTCCTGGCTAGTTGGACAATGAGATGTGTGTTATGAAAAGATATTTATCACCATGTGTTATTTTTCCCCCAATCACAGATTTTGCACATAATTACTCTGTCACTACATTCTGGAATGAAAAATGTTTCATCTCCATGTCTCTGAAAATCCTTTTATAAGTAGGAGAGAGAAAAAATGTATAGAGTTAATTTTCACAAGTTGAAACTACATTTTGTTTTGTTTTTCAAAAAGAGAGAACCTTTCCCATTTCATGACCACAAAGACAGCCACTTGATTTCATATGTTTGATGTTGACTGGGAAATGAAGATAGAGAAAACCTTCCCACGGCCCAATATTTAATATCCTTAAGGCTTCCCACTTCCCCTTTATTCTCTAGGAGTCCTTTTATTACCATAAAGCTCCTATTTGTTTCATCCATTCCAAAAATCAGTACCAGGAGAGTGAATTCTGACTTGTCTAGCACGATATGATCCAAACTATAATTTATGGATGAGCAGAACATGAAGGAGGGAAATCAAGAATAATTAAAGAACCAGGAAAATGTGTCTGCTTTAAAAGAAAGAAAAGAAAAATTAAAGGAATAATTTATACGACAAATGTTGCTAGTACCCAAAAATGCAATATAGAATGTGGATTTTGCTATTTTCTGGATTATTCAAAAGACTAGTAAAATTACACTGAAAAGATAAAATAACAGCAATAATCAGTTTATTAGCAAGGAAATGAAAGACGCCAAAAGTAAATATGCAAGACTCAATTAAGAATTATTATGTATGATACTTTTAAAAAGCTCTTGATAAGATTAACCAAAGACATAAGCAAGTATTTTAGAGAAGATGGACACGAATGGTCAATAAACCTGAATTATCATATAGCGTGGCACGACCCCTCTCCTGCCTCCATCTCCCATCCTTCTCCAACTCTTGACATCCATCCAGATGGCTCCTTGGAGCCTGCAGCCCATCATGAGCAATAACTAGTATGCCTCAATAGTTTATCTCTTATTTTCTTCATCTTCTTGCTTGAGCCAACACTGGAGTCTTCCCTGAGAATATTTCTTCCCTGAAAATTCCTGTCAAGTGATGACTGTTTTTTTTTTTTTTTTAACTGAAACCTTTGTAGAGGAGCTCTGGAGGTGAGAATGAGTGCTTCATTTTCCTTCTTGTCATTTCCAGACCATTTTTTTTTTCTCCTGTTCCCCCTAAGTCCCCTCAAAACCCTTGAAAATTTACCCTAAAGCCCACTCTTAGTCTCTTTCCAATACTACCCGTGTCATAATTCTTGGTAGTTTCAGTATCAATAGGGATGATAGATGATTATTCTAAATCTCTAGCCTCTTTTCTCATTTCCAGGGTTTTCATCATTAATATTTCCAGTAACTGTATTCTCTGCAACCCCAGTTTCAAGCTACTCAATTCCTCAAGACAATCCTTCCAGTTTTTTTCCCTGTAATAACTCAATTTTACTACTCTCCCCCAACACACTGGAAACTATTATTTGTTTATTTTAATTTTCTTATATTTAATATCACCTACCTGTGGCTTAAATTCTTAAATTCTTAAAATCTTAAATTTTATCATTGATTGTTATTATCATTCCTTTGCATACAACTTTAAGTTCTTTGCCCTGACTCTGGTTAAATCCACCTCTCTCCTTCCACCATACCCACAGTAGTGACAGTGTAATATGGCTGGAAGAAATATACAGCCATGCTGACGTGTCTGCTATGACCACAAACTTCAAGTGGTCCCATTGGCTGTCCCACCAGATTCCCCTGATCCATTGAGTCTGCTCCTAAGTCTAGAAAATCTTCTTATGTTATACTGTTTCCTCAAACCTCCAACACTTTCTCCTTCATACTCTCTCTCAACTGATGTCCTAGCTCAGTTTTAACTGAGAAAATAAAAGCAGTCAGAAGAGAATATCTTCCCAGAATTTCTAATTCTGTACCAACATCTGTGTACATGTTCTTTGCCTTCCTTCCTGCAACTGCAGGTTAAGACCAACCCTTCCATTCACAGCTTGATTTCCAACCACTTTTGCTTATTCAAGGACATCATTCAAGCAAACTCCCTCTTCCTTCTCTTTTTTTTAATGGAACCAGGGATATCAAATCCTGCTTCAGAACCTCAAGGAGCTTACTTAATTGTTGGAGTTAATTAAACGCTTTTTATTAGTCCTATCCTTAAGACTTTATTCAACCTAGTTCTCAAGCCAAAGCCTGGCACATTCACATATGCTGGTAATGTTGGTGGCTGGAATGACATTGCTGAAAAAGTATTGGTGGCTAAGGAAAATCATACCAGAGAGAGAGAAGAGAGAATTGTCATTATCTGGAAACTGAACTAAGATATTCATTGCTTCTAGTCAACAAGTCAAGATGCCTTCTGAAAATGTCCACCAATACTTAGAAGATGAGGAATGTCACCTTGTCAATATAGACCTCATCTGTAGAATTTAAGCCACATCAACAATTATGTCATTGAGTTGCCTAAGGCAACCCAAAGTAGGGCAGTTTGATTCCCAGGGTACTTCAGTAGGATCCCAAGTCAGTGGGTAGTGTGTAAAATTCAATTTGCATTTCTCAGTTGTGGTCTGCGAGAAGCCTGGTAGCTTCCCGAGCAAAAATATGCACAACACATCAAAGAGTCTGACATATGTTTTTTTTTTCTTTTCTAAAAAAAAGGTTACAGATCAATCTGAACTTTCAAGCGAGATGAAAGATTCTAACATCTAAAGAAAGATGACAAGATGTGTATTTTCATGACAAAATATAATTTAAAACCTCTTCAGATCCTCCCCCACAAGATGCCAGAAATCATTTCTTTTTTCCCCCAAAAGCATATTATTGGAGTCATAATTCACATTCAAGAAAATAGAATAGAAAGTCAGAAGGATGTAACACTCTACTTTCAAGTGTTCAGAATGTGTTTCCTGGTCTGCTTTTTATTATAGTCATGGGGCAGACTATGTGCTTATTCTTACTCTTACTAATTAAATATTAAATATTGAAGAACAATTCCCAGGCATATAAAAAGTATCTGTTATTGCATCGGGGTTACCAGACTGATGCTTAGTATCTGTTATTGCATCGGGGTTACCAAACAGATGCTCCTAGTTCTTACGTCTAAATTTAGCTCAGGAATGCAAAAATATGCACAGAAAAGGCTAATCGAAGAGGAGCCAAATTGGTTACAATGAATAAATAATTGGGAATATTTCTTATAACTGACAGTGCCATTTTCTATGGTGGCAGCAGCTCCTACGAAAATGTAACATATTACTTTTCATTATGACCAAATGTGGCACATTGTCAAAAAAAAATTTCCCAGAGTTTTGATGGAAAAATACTCCTAGATGGAATTCAGGAGTCACATTCAGAAACATTCATATCAATACCAGAGGCGCAAGTCATATCACACCAGAATGTTGTTGTCAACTATAATTAGAGGCTTATCTCATTTTCTATTATTTCCCTTAAAAATGAAGGGTCTATTTATTCAAATGTTTCAGAAATACGATGTTTTAGAAAAGACTTGAGAGGCAGTTTACTTTATACAGAGCCACTGTTGAATATATTCATGATTTTTTTTTAATTGTCTCATTTTTTTTTTCACAAGAGAAAAAGCTGTAAAATGGATTGTAATTTTCAGGAAGACTCCACATATACTAAAGCAGTGTTAATGTGGCCTCAGGGATATTCAGGATTTGATCTCCCAATCTTTGCTGCTGTAGGAATGCTATAAATCTTTTGTTGTTGTTGTTTACTTTTTTCTTGTTTGTTTGTTGTTTGTGTTTTGTTCAGTTTCTCCATACAAATAAAAAGATAACTGAATTCTTAATTAAGTTGAATACATTGTATTCCTCAGAAAGACATGCAATTGCATACCCTATGATATATGGGAGTTCTCACTGATTATCTCAATCAATAAAAGCATTAGTGAACCATGACATAGTATGAATTTCTAAATAATATAATTATTTCTAGTATCAATGGAAAATTCTGAGAATAGATAGCATTAGTAAAATCTATGTGAAAAGTGGCTACATTTGAATAATTGTGGATACTAAGTACTGAAAACAAAATGTTCACATCGACCTCAAAATTAAGTCACATAAGAGAAAGCTATTAAATCCTTGCATTGTCCAACATTAACGTGCTCCAGAAGGTCCTATCTTCCAGCTATATGAAATAACCTCAGAAGAGATAGAATGTGGGTTAAAGACAACAGTGGGACAAATCAAAGTTCCTTGATTGGGGGCATGTAGGTGGCTCAGCTGGTTAAGCATCTGCCTTTGGCTCAGCTCATGATCTCGGCGTCCTGGGATAGGCATCAGGCTACCTGAGTCTGCTTCTCCCTCTCCCTCTCCCCCTGCTCATGCTTTTGCTCTCTCTCTCTCTCAAAGAAATAAAAGATTTATTAAAAAAAAAAAAAGTTGCTCCAATCAGTTGTGAGACTTACTAGAAATTAGAAATGATTGCAGTGAGTAAGAGAACAGTTAGCAATTGGACACATCATCCCCATCTTCGTGCATTCTTACTGTCTCACTCTTTCTTCCCCAGTTCACAAGAGAAAAGCACCTGGTGACTACAGTTGTAAATTTTAGTTTTCCTATTTGAAAGTTTGAATCAGCAATAGAATTAGTGGAGTTGTTACAGTTTGAGCATTGATTGCTTTAATTGGGAAAAGTAAGTACAAGAGGAAGAAGACAAGAGGCTAATTCTTCTCTGGCAATCCAAAACTCTTAACTTTCTCTACTGTGAATACAGTGTACATCTAACATATCATAACTACTTGCAGCATATCTGCATGTTCTCACAATTAGCTGTAAGCCCTCAAATCTGTACAAGAAAAACTTTGATTCACCCATGGCAATGATGATTAAAAAAATACTGATCTAAAACTCTATCTAATACTGTGAGAAATGCTTTCATAGAAAGCAAGAAGCATTGTAATGGCTAAAAAGTACACCGAAAATCTCTGTGACTTTTAAGAACTCTCTTTGAAGTAGCACTCCAAACTTATAGAAACACATTAATAAATAGAATGACCGACTGTAAAAAGCAAAAGATTTGTAAGCATGAGTATTCTAGAAAGACTGCTCTATATTCTCTACAGAATTAGTAAAGAAACCAAAAACAGTCTAGCTTACAGAAGACATAGGAGCAAAGGAAATTTAAAAGCTAGCCTTAGGTATCCTTAGATATTTAAAGATCTGGAAGGAAGACTGTACTATTTAATTTTGTTCCAGGGGACAAGCCAAGATCTACCAGGACTAGAAGGAAACCACTCTTGCCTACCCTTCAGAGTAGAAAGTTCACTGAGATTGGGGGTGGGTTGTAAGCTGGAGCAAGATCTCATTCAGTGTAATTAATAACTAATGTTGAGGGGAGATTAATAAATATATATATAAATATAAGATTTATCTTTATCTGTCTATAGAGAAAATTGTTACTTGTGTTCATGCAAATGCTAGAAACTGCTTCTCAAAAATCATAAAAGATTCTTGCATTCTAATTCTTTTGAATTAGACTACTTGGAATGTGTCTTCCAATCCCCCAAATCTCTAATTGATATACCAGAATTTAGCATAGCTACTTGATAGGGAATGGGAGGACTGTGATACAGGCAAGGCATTGGAAGCATAATTAATTAATTGGCTTGGGAGAGAAAAAGATGCTGTAAGAGGATTTTGATAGCACAATCCAAGCAGTCTTTTTCCTTCCTTATATGCTCTCTGGAAGTATATAAGTGGATTTACAAAAGAAAGACTATGGTAGGGCGCCTGGGTGGCTCAGTTGGTTAAGCAACTGCCTTCGGCTCAGGTCATGATCCTGGAGTCCCTGGATCGAGTCCCGCATCGGGCTCCCTGCTTGGCAGGGTGTCTGCTTCTCCCTCTGACCCTCCCCCCTCTCATGTGCTTGCTCTCTCTCATTCTCTCTCTCTCTCAAATAAATAAATAAATAAATCTTAAAAAAAAAAAAAAAAAAAAGACTATGGTAGGGTAGCTTATAGGTAGTTTTCCAGCAAGGATATAGAAAGGAACATTTACAGAAAGGATATAGCAACAACATTTACACTTTTGTTTTTTCCTGCTGAGTGAGTGTCTCTGTTCTCCTATCTAAGTGTGACTGAGCTTTGTAGGTGATGACATTCAATTTGAAATATATGGCTTTATAACATCTTATCTTCTAGATTGACCTGAAAAGTTTCTTCAGATAAAGAATTGAACCCATGTATTGTAAGAAAGTTTAGATATTAGCACATTCATTTGTATATTTGGTAGTCTTTTTGGTAAGCAGGTATAGATTCGATGGCCCATAATTCAGCATTTCTGGAAGAGAAATGATTTTAGACCTTGAGAGGCAAGGTTCATCTGAAAGTATTCGAAACAGAATTTCTCATTTTTCCTGAAAGTAATCCTGTAGCATAAGCTCATTCTCTCACTCTTAGATGCCTCTTAGAGTTCCTGTACTCTGAAATTCTATGGTAATCTTCTGTGAAGCTTGTCTTGTGACTCAGGGATAAAATGCACAAATAAACACTTCTCGAAGAATTTTCAGGTTGCTAACAATAATTTCCTCGGAGCCTTGTGTAAGCTAATTCAGAACTATGGGCAGGTGACACCAAATGCAGTAAATAATCAATGGTTACTCAGCATAGATCACAGAGACTTTTCTCTTTTATTCCACCAAGTTGTCAATTTGGGCTACATGAAATTACTACAGCCAGTTTGGCATTTACATGCTGCTTGAAAAGACTTGCATTTTCCCCCTTCATGTTTAGAAACAGTTTGAGGCTTTTCAGGGAGTCCTCTGAGGAAACGCAGGGAAGTGGGCATTTTATAATTAGCAGATGCCAAAGGAAGGAAAACCAGCAGTTTTACATGGGGAAAAGCTTTGAATGTGCTTCCTTGTCTCTTCTTAATGGCCCCGAGGTTTCTGAGATGGAGTTTGTCCATTATGAGGTCAGCAGCATGCACAAATAACAGACCTTCAGTTCATATTTCACAGAGGGAAATTTGTAGTGGCAGATATTTTTTCCCTCAGTCATATCGGACGGAGATAAAGGGAGTGGCATCACCGAGGTGCTAGAGAACAGAAAGAAATGTCTTTCTTTTCCATCCGGTAATGGGACTGACCCCAGCACACTCTGCGGTGACTTGCAGAAGCTGCTTTAATTAATTCAAAAAGGAGCTTCACGGAGGAGACAGTAAGGGTCCCTCACACGTGGTTTTGGCCTCATACAGTTTTGAGTCCCTCAGTAGCAAATAAAAAGAAGACTAAGAAGAGAATTGCTTTAAGAGGAACTAAATTCAAGTTTAAAACAAGAGCACATCCACTTCCTTGTGGGAATATAAAGTAAACAGATTAGTTTTAGGACCAGATGGAAGAGATGCAGGATCATTTTTGCTAAACTTATCTTGATGTTATGGCTAGTATATGTATGGATAATGCTAACCATATATAAATTTATCTCATTTATAATTTTAACGTTTAAAAAAGAATTTAGGATAGTAGCACTCAAAGCCAAACAATTCTGTACTTCTAAAATGTGGGGTAACATGCCTTGTGTCTTACGTTTATTTTCTTTGTTCCTCACATTTCCTAAGAATAAAGTCCTCAACAAATGCTGTTGATCAACTTTATGTCCCTCAAGGACAGACATAGATGAGAGATGACAATTTTAATGCTTTAGAGAGAAAGGTTTTTCTGTATGTAAGTGCTTACTAAAATGTGAGCAGCAGATGCAGAATTAGGGAAAATCTGCAATTTGCAAGCATCTGCTGCAGAGGAGGTTTTCCTTTGCTGAAGCAAATTTGACTAAACATTCATGATCCTCTTTCTTTGCCTCACTACTATTCCTGTGTTATCCAGTTCCTTCCTACATGCTTTTGGATTGTTGGAGGCTCAGAAAAATGAGATAAAATTACAGGAGTGAACACAGCACACAACTTCAAACTCATGAGGATACCATTCTAAGATGGCACATTGTTTCTCCGAATGACTTATTGTGCCAAGTCTCAAAAAGTCTACCTTGACTTTGGTGATTATTTTTTTTAAGATTTTATTTATTTACTTGGGGGGGGGCGGGGCAGAGAGAGATGCAGACTCCCCACTGAGCAGGGAGTCTGATGCGGGGCTCCATCCCAGGACCCTGGGATCCTGACCTGAGCCAAAGGCAGATGCTTAACCGACTGAGACACCCAGGCGCCCCTGGTGATTATTGATAGATAGTTCGAGAGTTACTGAAAGTAACCCATGTTCTTCTAAGACTTCAGAAGTTTTCTGATGAAACTAAGCTATCTGATTTGAGAGGGAACCCACTCTTTCATTTAAAAGCTTTCTATTTATTGTGATTGATAAGATTTTTTACATGTCCACTAGCATGTACATTCCACCAGGGCTGGGGCATTAGTCTGGTTTTGTTTTATTCACTGATGCCTTACAAATGCCTAAAACAATGCTCAGGCGTTGTTGGTCTCAATAAATATTTGTTAAATGAATGGACAAATGAGTGAATGAATGAATGTCTTATACAATATTCTGAACATTTTTGCAGTCGATGTTTGATATATGTATCCATAATTATATGTTTTAAATAATGTATATCATAATAGCACTAAAAGGGAAATGAGAAACAAAGTAAAATGAATAAAACATGTCCAATATTTTCTCATTTACTTCTTACAAAGTGGGTATGAGGATATTTGCCTTAATGTCATCATCAGGAGCATCACATGATGGTAGATATAGAAATCTTTCTCTCCTTAAATATTTGAAACAAAATCATTCACAAGTCCTAGCATTAAAACCCTGACCAGCTCTGACAATGAGAATGTTTGTCAGTGCTCGATTCTCATGTGACAGGCTTATCATGATATTTCCATAGTAAATATACTATTAGTCAACATTTTAATGCATCCAAATGATTCTCCACAGATAGTGTTAACTTGCAGATTTAATAAATTCTGTATTTATCAGTCTGTTTTTCCGCGACTCCAGTCCATCTGTAGTTGCTTCTGCGAAGAGAGTAGTGACATCTAGTGGTGACAGTAAATACTGCAAATGGCTAAGGTGGAGGGCATGTGGAATTTGAGAGTCAATTGTGGGAAGCCCACAACTTGGCTAAGAAAAGCTAAAAAGAATTTGCATGAAAGAAAGGAGCAAATAAGCAACTTATGAGATGTCACATGTTCAATGGAATTGAAGCATCATTAACATGTTTGATTTATGTACAAATTGTCAAATCTGGCAAAAAACAAAAAAACAAAAAAACAAAAAATCCAAAACAAAACAACTCACTCAAAGAATAGGCTTATATGAAATAAGAGTCAGAGAAAGGCAAATACCCTATGATTTCACTCAAATGTGGAATTTAAGAAACAAAGCAAACGAACATAGAGTGGGAAAAGCATAGGAAAACCAAGAAACAGACTCTTAACTATAGAGAACAAACTGGTGGCTACAGAGGGGAGGTGGGCAGGGGGATGGATTAACAGGGTGATGAGCATTAAGGAGGGCACTTGTGATGAGCACCGAGGGTTGTATCTAAGTGATGAATCACTAAATTCTACACCTGGAACTAATATTACACTGTATATTAACTAACAGGAATTTAAATAGAAACTTGGGGAAAAAAAGAATAAGCTTATAACTAAATCATCCACTTGAATTTTTACGTTTTGGTAAGGAATATTTTGTAATCCAGCACATACTCTAAGAAAATATGACCACACACTTCAACATAAGCCATAGCGAGAGAAAAGTCAATATGGAAAAATAGCTCAGTTGTGTTCAACATTACTATCTAGGGAAATGAAGCCCACTTAAAATAGAATCATTCCTACTTTGGAAAATAAAGAAGCATTGGCCAAGCAACATTTTTCTTTTTGATTTGTAAATACTTTGGATTTTATTTTTTCAATGGAAGAGAACCCTGTAACTAAGAAGTTTTATTAATGCAGTTGTTATCATCTCTTTGTGGGTAATTATCATATTGATTTAATGGTATTTTGTGGGCTTTGATATTTAACAGGAGCAAACAGGTTATGCTTGCATTACTGGTGATGGGGTTTTGGAATATAGATGAGGTTCTGTGGGGTGGAGTCCTGAGCCTAAGACCAAGAAAGAATTCTTGAGACGTCTTTGGTGCAAAATGGTGGTTTATTAAGGCATGGGGACAGGACCCATGTGCCTGCAGTTGTGAGGGTTGGCTGAATATATACTTCGGAGTTGGGGGAGGTAAAGAAATGGGAGGTTTCAAAAGGATTTTCATATGTTAAAGAAGACTCACAGGATACCGAGACCTTGCCATTGTCAAGTTAAGGTTGTTTTTCCTTCTAGTAAGGTGTTAGTAGTAAGATAGTTGGGGCTTCCTGAAGGAACATTTCACTTTTCCCACTTCAAGTGTCTGTCAATGGGCTGCAGGTTATAAGGACATTTAATTGTATCGACATTCCCTTCTGGAAGCTAGGCCATTGATAGAAATGCTTTATTCTCATAAATTGCTAAGACTTTTTTAAATTTAGGGAGTCTTGCAGGATCGTGATCTCTATAAGTTAACTGTTTGTTTTTCCTTTAGGGCAGCCAGGAGTGCCTGAGGAATGTCACATACAAACCTTCTGGGGATGGGGGGTGCTTGTGGGGTGTCCGCTTCTGCCTCTCCTCAGCTAGCCTTCTGCTCCCTCATCACTGGTAGGCAGGAGTTAAAATTTTTGTTTTCAAACATCTTAGATGTATCTCCGTTGATGTGACTTTGTAAAACTGAGAAGTATATAGGCTATATGTTGGAGATACTGATAATCAATAATGAAATAACTAGAATTAAATTTTTAAAAAGTTCTAATTTGGGTGATTATGTAAATTCCATTTGAATTAAGATAAATGACAATATTATGATATAATTTATACCAAAAGTGTTTTAAAATGCTTAGTTAAGAATAAGAAACTGGAATAAAGTTTTTTAGTGTGTTGTGATTAATAGTGAAATACCAATTTTCTAAACAGTTATTTTACAAGTGTGTATTAGAGGAAATGAAACATTTAAAGACCTCCTTTAAATAATATTATATTTCAGCATATCTATTTTCATATTATATGTGAAAATGCATCTTAAAGATATTAAAAGAATATTTTCAGTTAAAGGGCAAATTCATGACTTTCATGAACAGATAAAATAAACAAGTGTTAAAGATTCTATTTATCTCATTATTGAAGAGGGGACCAGTAAGATGCTACGACTGGTAAAAAAAAAAAAAAAAAAAGAAGCATAAATTTATATGCAGCAAAGTAATGTTAAAATGAATTTGAAAATCTGGTTTATCCACAGGGCAATAATCAATTGCACTCCAGCAGCCGTAAGTAATTTGTATTTCTACGGACAAGAAATATTTGCATTACTATCTGTTTTCTCTAAATTGACTTCTATTTTTAACAGCATTGCTTAAAATAGCCTAGCCAAAGATAAAGTCCACATCCTTTAAGATCAGATAATACCCAAAGGCCTCAGCATTTCATTGAAAGATCATGCGGTAATCTATTTTGCCTATTCCAAAGCCTAAACTTTTCCCTTGCCAAGTAGACTTAAAAGGCTTATCACATGCAAAATTAAAGATACTTAATAGTTTTTACTCGGTATCTCACACTGAAAATAATTTCAATTTACAGGTATGAAAGTAACTATACCTCAGAACTCTAGGAAGTTCTCGGAATAGAAACATCTTGAAACTGTCAAAGAAAGATTAAACATTTTCACATAATGGCCACTTAAGAGCTGTAGTAGCTTACAAATAAAACTGTAGCCAAAGCATATCCTATTGTATATTTTCCCACTTTACAAGTGAAAATGGAAAACATCTCCTATTTTTCTAATGTAAAGATCATTGTTCTGATTCATGCAATAATAATGACAATATTCCTATGATCAATGAGCATCTGCAATGGAATGCACAATAAAATTAAAAATAAAACAGAAATATTAGTACGAGATAGCTTTCCCATTAAATGGCAAAATTTGAAATACGATTGCCTCTTTCTTTCTAAAACTAATCTCCAGACACAAAAAAGTAGAACTTTAACAAGCTCTTTCCTTTTTTTGTTATGATTGAAAGAGTGGATTTATATTATAATGGCTTTAGAAAATTTTTATATTAATTTTTATATTATAATGGCTTTAGAAAATTATTTTTTAGTTTATTTGTTTCAGTTATTTGGTGACTTGTTTTTCTTTTTTTTTCTCATAAATTGTGACAGCATTGAACCTGCTAGCACATCTCTGTTTAGAAAAATAGGCACTGAATGCTGTGCCTACCTATTCAGTAGCCTTGGGTGTTCCATCAAAGAAGAAAGGAGGAGTAAAGTTAGAGATTACCAGAATGAATTGAGATGACCTTAGGTGATTTGGCTATTCAACAGGTTGGTGATCAAGCAGATTCTGGGTTATATAATAGAGGAAGAAAGAGTATCTTTCTTTGACAATTTATCTGCCATGAAATAATGGGTAGAATGAGAATCTAACTAAATATGAACGCTTATTTCTATTTTGAAAATACAATCACCTTCTTTCTTAAACTCTTCAAGCGTTATATTTCAATTAAAAATGAATATAAATTAAAGGCAAAGATCTATTTTCATACTTACCCACCCATTTTCTCTCATTTTCCCTTCCTCTGAAATACATTAAAAATAGCTTAGAGGTAGTTTCAGAAAGTGAGAGTAAGGGAATAGTAAGTATATTCTATTAAATACTAGTTCAGTGCCAAGTTTCTTTAAAAATATATATATATAACATTAATGATATCATTATTAAGACTTCCTAAAAATCATTATGTAACTATATCTTTAAGGATATAGTTCTATAGATACAAATATCTGCAGATAGATAGATAGATAGATAGATAGATAGATAGATATAAAATTAACTGCCAGAGAAACAAATGAGTTTTGCATGTATAAATTACTTTTACAGAAGGAAAAATGAAAAACCTAAATAATTTATCTTTCATTCCTTAGTGACTCAAAAAACTAAGTATCTTAGAAAAACTACATTTAAGAGTTTCTATCTTTCTGCCACATTGGAATAAGATTCTTTCCAAAAGTCTGAGATAATTTTCAAAGATTTTATTTATTTATTTGAGAGAGAGAGAGAGCATGAGAGGGGGGAGGGTCAGAGGGAGAAGCAGACTCCCTGCCGAGCAGGGAGCCCAATGCGGGACTCGATCCAGGGACTCCAGGATCATGACCTGAGCCAAAGGCAGTCGCTTAACCAACTGAGCCACTCAGGCGCCCTGAGATAATTTTCAAATAAGGCAGAAGCTTAATATGAAGATCAAGCTTAGACATAATCTTCTGTGTGTCAGGGGCACCCAAATGTCTGTAGATTCTCATTCTTAAGTGATGACTATGGGAAGAACTGTGGATTATGGAGGAAATGAAAATATAAGGTGTAGAGAATATCTAAAATTGTATGAAAACAAATAAATGTATACATTAAACCATTAGTGTTATCAAAACTTTATCCTTTTGCAGCTAAACACTCATCAATTTCTTTTGTCTTTGCGTTTTTACGAAGTGTCAAAGGAATGATATACGTGCCTCTTCTGGGAAAGAGACTTCCAAGAAGTTCATATAGTAGTGAAACTAAACAAAATTCTGTTTGGGAGGCATCGTTCACTATTTTTGTTTCAGTAACTTAAAAATTTTTGTGCAGAATTAAGGCATGCATTCAAAATCCTATTTCTGCTAGGATAGCCCATTTTAAAAATCAATTAAAATCTTTTAACTTTACATTAGTCATATTTCTATAGAATATTTTATGTTAGTTAGAAGAGGAGTGACACAGTTCCCATACTTTGAAACAATAATTTCCTACTGTTGGGTAAGTCGGGTCTTTTTTTGGTCAGAAAGGGACTAAGTTGCATGTCATCTGTAATGTCTCCACATACGTAAGTATTTTCCCTCCCAGTCTCGGTCCCTTAAGATGACAGTCACTTTCTGTTTATATAAAGTCCATACTGAAGTGGCTTCTGACATGAGAAAATAAAGATAGAATCACTAACAGTTTTGCTTTTTCTCTAATGGAGTATTTACTGTGCACCTTGTAGATGCAACATACTGTGAATGGATAGCAAATAGTTTATATCTAATAAAGATGAAAGGGATGAGAGTGATAAATTTTAGACAAGAATTATGGGTGATATAATTGCTAAACAGGCAACATTGTAGAGAAATGCAGAGGAGAGCCAATTGTACCAATCAGGATTCTCCACAGAAACATACCAATGGGATATATGTATCCTATATTACGTATATTTCATATATATAACGGTATATATATGAAATCTCTGTATCTATCTATATACTATCATCTATAGAGAGATGTATTGTAAAGACTTGGCTCACATGATTGTGGGTGTTGACAAATCTGAAATCTATTGGGTAGGTCAGTAGTTTGGCAACTAAGACGGGAGTTGAAGTGGCAAACTTCAGACAGAATTTCTTCTTCTCCAGGAAACCTCAATTTTTGTCTTAAGCCCTTCAACTAATTGGATGAGGCCCACTCACATATTGAGGGAAAACTCCTTTACTTGAAGTCAACTGATCATATGTATTAATCAAATCTACACACTCTCTTCATAGCAATGCTTACAGTAGTGTTTGATAAGTAAATGGATATGGTGCTCTAGCCAAGTATAGAGATAAAATTAACCATCACACTAACTAATTCCACATTGGGAGGGTGGTAAGAGTGGGTATTTGCTTAAAGACTAAGAAATGTTTTAATTGTGTGATTAGTACAACAACAAAAAAAAAACGTGTGCAATTAGGCAAGACTTTGTTAGGGATAGGTAGACCAGTGCAGAGGGGATGCCTGTGGCTGAATCACAGGATGAATACAGGAAATGTAGTGCAGTTCAGCCTGTGAAGGACTGGAAAAGTCAGTTTTCCTGAATGCAACCAGTAGCCATGAGATGTTTTTTGGGAAGATAAATCTAATCTTATTATTTTATAGCATAGACTGAATAGAAGACTAAAGATTAGTGGGGATTGGGGTTAAAGTTTACTTCTTACATTCTAAGTGAGAGATAATGTTTAACAGAATAATTAATAGTAATAGCATTATGGAGAGAAGAAAGTAAATATAAAAACAAAACAAAACAAAACAAAAAAAACCCTAGGGAACTGAACTGCCAAGATCTGACCAATTAAATGAGAAAGGCAGAGACAATTACTGAGATTTTTGAAAGAAACACAATGAATAACCCCTCTCCTGACCTGAGTTTTGACCAGTTGCGAATGGATTCAGGAGGAAGGCATTTGGAAACTGAAATGCCCAATCTATTCCTAATAAGGTTGGTATTGAAGACTGTAGGTTATAATCTGTAGAAACAGAGTTTTTCAGATATGAAACCCCAGATTTAGACAGATTTAACCCTTAGCAGTGGTAGCCGGGGTCACAACGCCTGCCATTACCCCTCCTCGCTAGTATGCTAAGTGGAGGAGTCAGCATTCTCCTTCCTTGGGGTGGAAGGTTGAGCAAAGGTACGGGGTATGGAGTGAGGTCTCTACAATGAAACATCAACAGTAGGAAAGACACTCCATCCACCCCGTCCTGTGATAGACTTTTCACAGCATGACTATTTTCAGGGGGTGCCATAAATGAAATATCATTCTTTGTATTTTTAAATTTGACTTCTATTTGCAACCGTGTGTGTTTATGTGTGTGTATGTATGTGTTTAAGGGTGGGAAGAAGTGAATAAAACAGGTTAGAAAAGGAAAAACAGACAGGCTCCTGGGTGGCTCAGTTGGTTAAGCGTCTACCTTCAGCTCAGGTCATGATCCCAGGGTTCTGGGATTGAACCCCACATGGGGCTCCTTGCTCAGTGGGGAGCCGGCTACTCCCCCTGATTGTGCTCTTTCTCTCCGTCAAATAAGTAAATAAAATCTTAAAAATCAATCAATCAATCAATAAGGAAAAACAAAAATAAAAGACGAGGGGTTTGGGGGAGAATTAAGGACGACTTTAGTACTTTTAATTAGCAAAAACATATAAATTTTAACTATAAAGTGTATACTATACTACATCATAAAAATTGTCTCTACAATGCCAGTGAATATGAATATAACCCTAATTTATACTTGCATATTCCTCTATTCACCTATCTATTCAATAAATTGTTTTGAATATCTACGAGTGCTAGCGATGGGTGATGCTGGCCTTAAAAGAACCATTACTGTTACTGCTATTAAAAGATAAATTGAGGCATATTAAAAATTTTAAGAGTTTATTTGAGCAAAAATTGATTTGATTCAGGGAGTGTCAAACCTGAAGAGTTTGAGCGAAAGCGAGCTGGGGAGAGACGTTTATACAGAAAAGGTGGAAGCAAGGAAAGAAAGACTGATTGGCTGGAGCTTAAAGCCTAGTTGGCTGTTTGTGAATATTGGTTGTCCTTAGGTTTCAGGTTTGTAACACTGAGGCATGTGCATGCCTCGATTTTGGTTTGTTTACTTAGGCCTTATGGCTTTGGTGGCACATCAATCTAATGTCCTCCTGGTTTATTTTAACACTGGTAATAATAATGATAATAACACCTGACCAGTAATCATGATGATTATGTAAGGGTTCTGCCGACAAGGAGTTCACAGTGTTGTGTGATGGACAAGCCACACACCCCCATACATGTGATGATTTTTGTATCCTGGATGTTTAGCACAGTATCTGACAATTAGCAATATAAGATCAGTATGAATGAGTTGGACTCGGGAAGATCAAAATTATAGAACAGTTTTATTTTTTCTACCTCACTGTCTTCAAACAAGCTCCATTGAAACATTCGTCTTTCCTTTGGATTAGAACTTGAATATCAATTGAGTCCCATTTGTGATTTTTCCAAAAGAGTCCAGTTGTCAAAAGTCATTTTCATTTGATTCAGATCTTCCCTTTTCTCTCAGATCAGGCCTTATTGGAAGCCAGCTTTGGGAAAGTAGGAAGAATATAATTAGTTTCTTCTTTCTTCCTTGCTCCACCTAACATTCTTCCTCCTTCCCTACCAACTGACAGTTGTTTCTGGCCCCTCCTAAATTGGGCCTGAAGTGGGGGAGGGGGAAAGGGGAGTGGGATGGAAGGAAAGAGGCAAAGATTTATAGGAGAGCATAACTGTAATGTTGATTGATGCTCTCTGGATAAAGCTAACTCAAAATTCAAAGCATTACTCTGCCCAGTACGGCGCTTCTGCAGTTGCCAAGAGGTACCCCAGTGGGGATAATGACTCAGTTCTCTAGCCTAGGAAATGCTTCATTTTGTTAGCATTTGTTTTTAAGGGTACCACTTACACAGGGTCTCTCTGTAGGGTTTTCATGGTCTTTAGACATTCTTTTTATTTTTTATTTATTTTATTTTTATTATTTTTTTGAAGATTTTATTTATTTATTTGACAGAGAGAGACACAGCGAGAGAGGGAACACAAGCAGGGGGAGTGGGAGAGGGAGAAGCAGGCTTTCCACTGAGCAGAGAGCCTGATGCGGGGCTCGATCCCAGGACCCTGGGATCATGACCTGAGCTGAAGGCAGACGCTTAACTGACTGAGCCACCCAGGCATCCCTAGAAATTCTTTTTATTTATTTTTTTAAAATTTTATTTTATTATGTTATGTTAATCACCATACATCATTAGTTTTTGATGTAGTGTTCCATGATTTATTGTTTGTGTTAACGCCCAGTGCTCCATTCAATAGGTGCCCTCTTTAATACCCATCACCAGGCTAACCCATCCCCCCACGCCTCTCCCCTCTATAACCCTCAGTTTGTTCTTTTTAAATGAAATCCCTTTCAAAACAACTTGAGCATGATTCCATTTTAGAATGTCCACATCTGGCTGTTGGGATGCCACGCCTCTACCCTGCACCAAGTCTGTGGAAGAGAACTCCCTCCTGCTGGAGTTCTCCCTTCCATATGTCTCATACAAGCCCCTCTTTATCAGTCCTCCTTCCCTTAAACTCTTTTAGGTGTGAGTATGAGATTTCTCTGAGTCCCAGGCTCCTCAGTACAACAGCCAAGCCTTTCCAAGCTTCCCTTGAGCACCATGGGAAGAGAAAAAGGAAAGCTGGAACACTGCAGATTGTCTCTCTGTCCTGGCTGCACATTGGGTTCATCCAAGGGCCCTAAAAACCACCAATGCTTGTGTCCCACCCCTCTACATTGGGCTTTAATATTTCAAGTATGGCCTGAGCATCTTTAATGATTCCACTGTGTAGTCAAGGTTAACAAAGCGTCTCTAAAGACAACTTTCCTACTGACATCCCCGATAATGCTTTGTCTTTAGATAACCTGGGGGTGGCTGATGGTCCACTTGTGGCCGACTGGCTTTGGATTACCCTTTGGGCCAACTTCCCATAGGTAGTTGCAGATCTTTACAAATAGTAAGAGTCTGACATCTTTTATCCTCATCATTGGGACTTCAATCAAAACTCTGAGAAAGCAGGAGTTCCATTTAAAGTCCTGTTGTGTAAATGTTTGTTGAAGTGAGCTGAGTGATGCAGAGATGATGGATAAAATTCAGAGTTATGTAAGTTCCTAGGCAAAAAGATGAGATTTCTTCACAATTTTCCAGTCCGTTTCTTTTCAGTGTCTCATTTTGTTTTTGCTCAAAATCATACTATGTCCCTGGCTTTAAATAGAATATCCACCTTACCATTTACTAAGATCAAAAAGTATCAAAACTGACCATCTCAAAATGACACAGCTCGATTCTTAATTTTTCTCTTGGAATACGTAGCAACTGATAATTTTTTATAAATATATTTTTGGAATTAATCTCTCTCTCTCTGTCTACCTCTATCTTTCCCTCCCTCCTTCCCTCTTTGACTTTTACAATTACAACTGCACAAAAACTCTGCAAACTAATTTTCTTTATAACTCTCAGAGTTTTGTTAGGCAATGACTTTTTGTAATCAGGGTATTTAAAATAGTTCAATTCGTGTAATATAACAATATTTTCCAAAGGAGTAAAAATTTTTTTCCAGGTAGAAAAAAAAGAACAAGCCTTTCAAGATTGAATTAAAAAGAAAATGAAACATGAATTTCAGAGCACCCCCATTTGGCTCTGAAAATGCAGTACCTCTCCCTGGCAGTTAATGGAAGTAGAATTCCTTCCTACTACAGTTCTTCCTTCTGTCCCTCTCACATCAGCTCCCTTTTTTCTGATCCTCTCTCCTTTAAAATTTTTCGGGTGTGGGTCAAGTGGTCTCTCTGAGCCCCAAACCACACATGATGATCAATATTTGAGTAGTCATATAAAGCACTTTATATAAAATAATTTTGCTTCCATTTTCAAGCTGAGATGTGGTTGTGAACAAAAGAACAAAAGCATGTATGTTTCCTCTCAGGAAATACAATTGTAGATGAATGTTTTCCATGTAGTTAGAATAAACTGTGCAATGTTAAAATGTCATGCAACCTTAGTTCATAATTTAAAATTATATTTTATTAATTTCCATAAAGAACCTCTCCAATAAGAACATAAGCCCTGGATGACCTCAAGCATTTTTTTTTTTAAAGATTTTATTTATTTATTTATTTATTTGACAGAGACATAGCAAGAGAGGGAACACAAGCAGGGGGAGTGGGAGAGGGAGAAGCAGGCTACCCGTGTAGCAGGGAGCCCGATGCGGGGCTCGATCCCAGGACCCTGAGATCATGACCTGAGCCGAAGGCAGACACTTAATGACTGAGCCACCAAGGCACCCTTCAAGCATTTTTTAATAGTTCTTCTGTATCTTTTAATATAGTTTATGTATAGCAACATTTAAATACTAATAAAAAATTGTTAACAATAATAAACTATCAGTTCATACAACATACCCTCTGTTAACAATTGAATAGAACCTTAGACTAAATTTTAACTGGTGATCAATAATAAGAATGTTAGTAAGTCCTAAAATAAGCATTGAGTTTGACCTCTAATTTATAGCCCGAGGGTGATTTTATTTTACTTTTATACAATGTATTGAGATTTGATACTCAGAATTTAGGTTCTGACTTTAATGACAAGCTCAGGATTTCTCTAAGAACTACTTAAACTAAGATAAATAAAGGAATGGCCACGAGTGGAGAGAAATAGTTATTCTGTCTACTGGGGCCTTTTAAAGAGAGTAAATTTGATACTTGCTTAGGGGAAAGAAGATAACACGTTATTTTCATTTCTTATAAGTTGTCTTTGCAAATTAATTATTTTAAATATGACAAGGCTTATTAGTAGTTTGTCGCATGTGACAAAATGGAAGCCTTCAAGAAATATGCCTCCAGAGCATTTTGGTTCTAGAAGTTACCAGTTGGGTTTGCACTGTTGAGTCCCCTAGTTTCCATATTCTTTGGCTTCTGCATATTGAGGCCTCTGGATGGGCAAACACTTAGGACCTGTCAATCACCTTTCCCGTAGCACAGAAGAGGGGATGCCTTAGTTGTAGATAAACTTCAGTGGAGGGTCCATATAATGAGACTTCTTAGAAGGGGGCACTTTGCCCAGTTGTGACCCATCCAACATCCCAGCATCTTCTTCTTTGGGGGAAAAAAAATCCTGCTTTTCTTTGAGAGCTACCTCTTCCTCACTTTCTCTACCTCTTCTGCTGTGGGTCCCAGCAACATTAGCTCCAGAGGTAAAACAGATTTGGCCAATCAGTTGTAAGTTCAGGGATGCCGGGCAACACATACCAAGGTAATCACAACCAGTGAGTTCCAAACCTAAAATTGATGTTAGAACTGTTTTGTATGAAGAGGACATTTTCTTCTTCCTGAAGTGGCCGAGAGAACAAATATAAGCCTGGAGCCATGGGCAGGCTTGTCACTGTGTCTGCAAAATGAGACACTGCAGATGAGAACAGAGCCCTGAGATTAAAAAGCACGAGTCCCGAAGACATCCTTGGAACCTCTGGATCTAGCAGTATGCTTGAAGCCAGACCACTCTCGACTTTTAGGTTATATGAGTCAATAAAGCCCATTTCCCCCTGAAGGCAGTTTGAGTTGATTTTCTATCACTTGCAGCCGGAAGAGTTCTGAATTATGCATCTATAATGCTCTGCCTGCAAGTACATACACATTTTCCCAACGGCAACTCATTTAGATAAGGGGTGGCCTGGGTGTTAAATGGGGAATAACTGCTAAGCATACTCCTATAGATAGTGAAATAGGTGAAAAGCATGGCTTTTTCTGAACTGGGACAATTTAGTTCTGTGTCAAATAATAGCTATTTTCTCTCTATGGCAAAAGAGATTTCCATTTGACTCCATAGCATTTGGAATTCCATACCAATCAAGTACCTCTTGAAATGGGTGACGAAAAAGACATTTAAGGTCATGATTCCTAGGTTCCATTCTTTGATGATGCATCACCAATGAGTAACAAAATGGGAAAATCTCAGGACCAAGCCATGCTTCCTCCCCCCACCCCCTGCAGCTAAATTATCTTTTATTCTGAGATTATTTCTTAATCTGGGGGGTTTAGAAATGTCTTTAAGTGAATGAACCTATAATTCATAGTAGATTTTTGTAATGTTTGTTTTGCTTTGTTGACTGTCCTTATTCACTAAAATAAAAATATAGACCATTACGTTACTGGCCCCAGGTTTTTATTCATGTTATAGTTGCTGTTGTTATTATGAACATGATGAAATGAGACTAGTTTAAGAAATCTCAAATTAGAGGACCCAGTGTTTTATTGCAACCAAAAATCTGCTTCTTGATTCTAATTGCAATGTGTGACGACTCATTACATCTCTCACTACTGGACAGCACAAAATTGTGAGCCCAATGTAAAGTTTATAAAATTGTCTTTGCCTGTTTTCCTGGAAACAGTTCAGATTTACCAGTATTCCCCTCAGCATTGCTTGATGCAAGGAGTTTGGAGTAGCCTCTCACCTGGTGCATACCTTATGGGGCATTAAGTAAATGTGTTAAACACAAGCAAAAGTGTGATATAATAACTGAGGTATGGACAAAGACTTCAAAATTGTGAATAATCATTACTGGAGTTATGACATATCCCAGATTCAGTAGATAAGCACAAGAAGGGAAGATAACGGAATGATGGAATAAAGCTTCTTCAGAAACTTGGAGAGTGGTGATGTTCAGACAGGAGTTTAAATTACTGAACAATAGAAGGGTAGTTTTTCTTTATTGTTTTTTATGTTGTCTGTTTGTTTTAAGAAGAGTATATAGAAAAATAACAGGCACAAGCAAAGGAAGGAAGATGATTTTTCAACACTGAGTTCATGAAAACTATTAAATCAGAGATACCCTAGTAAAACTCAAACACATGTGTACCCCTTTTTTGGATACCTTCATTTAACCCCTGCCCCTAACTTGGGGAATATCTCACAAGCAGTTATAGGAGACAAGCAAACAACCAACCTGCACCCACAATCCAATTTCAAAAGCATTAAAAAACAATAACAGCCTTTTCTAGAGATTTATTGGTGATAAAGGAAGAGGAGGGAGTAACATTGCATGGAAGATTAGCACACCTTCCTGTTTTCATGACTGTTGTGGTGGGATTTTGTCTGTTCTCCTGGTGCAAGCAGGAAGTGCTTCTTTGCTTCTTGATTTGAGGCTTGGTGACGTGACTTGCTTTGGTCAATGGGATGTTAAGAAGCATGGCAGCAGAGATTTGATGTGCATTCACAGTTGGGTTTTTCTTTTAATGCTCTGCAAAATGCCACGAAGAGAGCTTCTGCCAGATACCCGTACATTAACTTGGGTCCCAGAATAAAGACCATTGGATAAGACCATAGCCCAACCCACAGGTGGCAGCCAAGTGTAGGTAGACCTACAGATTGAAACAGAGCCTTTAGGAATAGCCCAGGTTAATCAGTAGAACCATGACCATAGGAGTAACAGCATATTGCAGTTTGCAAATGAGTTCTAGCGTATTTGTTACACAGCATTATTGTGACAATTTCTGTTACAATTGTTATTACAGAACTTCCTAAGAATTCCCTTTATATACTGTCTCTGCAAATGTTCAATCACCTTCACAGCTGCACAATTCTGCACTATCTGTACTATTAGATGCAATCATCTCTGTATTTCCCCATGCTAGAATTATATTCTTATATCCAACTACCTTTTTAATTAAATAAAATAACTGAGAGCCTTTTCAGCTTTGTAGATTTGTATCACAACTTTTCCTCAGCCTGATATTTGTAATGCCATCATTAGAGAAACAGAAAGAAATGATCCATCTCCTCAACATCAAGAGAGGGAGTATGTAATACTTGGCATTTTTCATTAATTGAACCAATTACAATGTACTGAGCACTCTTCTAAGCTATGGCAGGTATAAACTCACTTGATCCAAACTTCTACCAATACACCAATTTCATAGCAAAAACCTGAGGCTTGGAGAGGAGGTGATATATAGATAGTAGATGATAGATAGATGATAGATAGATAGATGATAGATAGATAGATGATAGATTTTATTTTTTATTCTGCGTACTCAATTTATTTGGGTAGAATATGTTTACACAGATAATCTTCCATTTTCTAGCAGGGGGCAGACAGTAGAATCTACTACAGAAATGTGAAAATAAAATCCCAAGCCAGGAAGAGCAGCAGAAATTTTATCCTGAATCCCATTTTTACCATATACTGACCTAGAGGCCTTGAGTAGGTCTAAGATTTTGGTAAGGAAGCATGCAAATGGGTATTCTTTGGTTACCACCTGGGATAGAGCTGTGATAGGAACTCCTAGATACAGAGTAATCATATTTTACTCTCAACTTTAAATTGGTTGCAGCAATCATAAGCTTTTCTGAAGCTATTTCCATCAAGCTTACATTGCATGATACAGATTATCCCAGTACCCACCTGCAGTCCCCTCCCTTTGCCAACGTAGAAGCAAATTATATTTCATGTGCTTGCCTTGCAGTTTCACATAGAGTCTCCACTTAAATCTTACCCAGTGCTCTCAAGATTAGTGAGAAAATCATGCCCCTGTTCTCCTTTCCTTTCCTATCTGGGTCACTGGCTTTATGTTGCCATATCTTTCTCCACCCTTCCTCTCCAGCCCCACCCTCCTATGCCCACTCAAACACAAAATGTCTTTGGCAGAAAGGTTTTCATTTTAACGCCTCCCAATTTGGGCCTTTAAAAAAAGAAAAAAACAATTTTAACCCCTCATTCCCGTTATCATCCTCTAACCCACAGCTATATTGCAGGCCGGCACCAATTCAGGTTTCCTGGTGCATGGTGGGGCGCTGTTGGGATTTATATGATCAGTCTCCCCAGTAAATAACAGTATTGAAGTACATTATCTTTACATAAGTCTAAGGTTTCTTTTGTAATAGCCAGTTTACCAACTTTGCTGCTGATTTTCACAGGTGCTGGGCTCTATGCAGACAAAGCCATCATTTCTTCATATTTGTGAAAAATGACGGGGGCAGCGGGGGAAAGAAGGGGGGCTCAAAGGAAATCTGATTGTGGTCAAAAAGTATTGCATCAGGTGGGGAATATTAACACTGGGCACACCTGTAGACTCAGATAGTGTCAGGCCCCATCGTTTGTATCAAGTTGCCTAAACTCTGTGATTTAATAAACACAATGACAATGAAGATTTCCTTTTGGGAACTGGAAAAGAAAACAAAGACCATCTGAAGAGTCCTATTCTGTAAATCATGCAAGACAACAGAGTCAGAAAGTGACTCATATGTGATTATTATTCATCACCTCTTAACACCTTTCCTTCCCTTGAGAGAGAGGTGAGAAGAAAAACTTCAGACTTGTCTAGTCCTCTCATTTCAGTATTTGTGTATTATTCTATAGCTAATAAGGTGTTGCTATCTCCTAAACTATGTGTCAAAACCTCATTATGTTGGAGATAGAGCATTATAAACCTCAGTCTTTGCTAAATCTATAAAAACAAATGTCTGCTCAATGAATAAATATGGCAAGAACACTAAAATGAATGGCTGAACTTACAGAAAACTCTGACCTGTCTGCTTCATGTAATTATATACACATCTGGAAAACATTTAATTTCAAGAGATTAACAATCTATTTTTGAGCACCGATTCAATTCTCTAAAATTATGTAAAATATTAAGTTTTAAGAGGATCTAAACATTACTTGAATTTTAGATGATAAAATAACTTTAGAAATATAAATGCCTCATATAGTAACATGTTTATTTTATTTATTTTATTTTTTATTTGTTTATTTTTTTGAGATAGAGCGTGTGCATTCGTTTGCATGCATGAGCAGAGGGAAGGGACAGAAGAGGGGTGAGAGAGACTCTTAAGCAGGCTCCATAGTCAATGCAGAGCCACAAGGGGCTCGATCTGATGACCCTGGGATCATGACCTGAGCTGAAATCAAGAGTCAGAGGCTTAACCGACTGAGCCAACCAGGTGCCCCATGTTTATTTTAATCATTAAACTTTCACTTACACCTATTGTCTTATTTTTCCTTTGCATTCTTCTTCTTTCTCCAAATATTAATATTGAGAATCTAATATTTACCAGGCAATGCTCTAGACACCATGAATTTAGAAAAAAAACAAAACAAAACAAGACAAAAAAAAACCATTGAGAATGCTCTCTTACATCCTAGCTTATATCAGGGAAACGCTGACCAAAAAACTGATAAATAAATGCATATTAGATCAGAAGGTTACAAGTGCTATAAAGCAGGCCAAAGGGAGAGGGAGAAGGAGTGACTGATTGGTTAAGTATTTTATTTTGTTTTATTTTATTTTATTTTATTTTATTTTTATTTTTTCCAGATTTATTGGGATATAATTGACATATAACATTGTGTAAATGTAAGGTGTACATATGATTATATATATGAATGTATATATGCATATATAACATACACACACATATATATGAGTATATGTGCACATATATATATGAGCATGAGTATGAATATGAGCATAAATGCATATAGATACATAGATACATATATAGTGAAATGATAATCACTATAAAGTTAACTAAGACATCCATCACCTTACATAGTTACCTCTCTTGTTTCCTGATAAGAACATTTCAGATCTTATAACTGGAGGTTTGTACCCTTGACCAACATGTCCTCATTTTTCTCACACCCCTTCCCTCTAGTAATCACCCATTCTATTCTGTTTCTATGAATTTGACTTTTTTAGATCCCACATATAAGTAATATCATACAGCTTTTGTCTTTCTCTGACCTATTTCACTTAGCATAATGCCCGTAAGGTCCATCCATGTTTTTGTAGATGGCAAGATTTCCTTCTGTTTATAGGTGAATAATATTCCATGATATATATATATATATATATATATATATATATATATATATATATATATATATATATAATTCCTTTGTCTATTTTTAAATCAGATTTTTTTCTTTAAATTGTATGAATTACTTATATATTTTTTATAATAACCCCTTATCAGATATATGGTTTGAAAATATTTCTCCCATCCTGTAGGTTTACTCCCCATGTTCTTGATTGTTTCCTTTGTTGTGCAGAAGCTTTTTAATTTGATGTAGTCCTATTGTTTATTTTTGCTCTTGTTGCTCAGTAGTAGGTATTTGAAAGATAATGCTCAAGGAGGTCTCTCTAAAGAGATAGAATTTGGCCCAGATTGGAATGAATGAGTCCATTGGTATATTTAGGGAGAAGTGTTTTCTAGCTCAAGAAAGCAGAAAATGCAAGGACTGAGAGAAGAGTACATTTGACTGGAATGGAGAGGGTCAGAAGGAGAATGACAGAGGGAATCAGAGTGGCAACCAGAACCTGGCAATTGCAGTCAGTTGCAAAAGCTCTAAAACTTAGAGTTAGAAAATTACAGAGCAGATTTGGTTACATATAGTCATTTTCCAATCTACCAGGGAAGAAAAGACAGACTCTGTAACGTCAAAGATTTCTGTCTATTTTATTCACTGCTTTATTTCCAGTGCCTGGCGACTGCTTAGTCAGTACTTTATAAATAGTTGGGGCAAGTCCCTAATAAAATTAGCATATGGTCACAACTGGAATACTATCATTTCCCCATCTCTTTTCCTTTTTAAAATTATTTTATTTTTACTTTGTTTTATCATCTGTGTTTCTAGTTTGAGTTTTAAAGCACATACTTTGAATCAAATAGTTCCAAAAGGCTGTAAGACAAAGTAATCCCCTACAAAGATGCTTGTTGTCTTCCTCCCTCACCCCATTTCCTGACTCACTGATACCTCCTTAAAAATACCCCCCCCATTTATCTTTTGTTTCTAAAGACAGAATTTTACTGACTTTCAGAGCATACATTATTATGACTATGCAAATACTTGTTTGGTTTCCTTCAACTTAATACAGCTTTGACTTTTATTGGGGGGGGGGTGTCCTTTGTACTTTTTCCTATGTATGCATGCTCAGTGAAGTAAATCTCATCTCAATACCTTAGCTACTACCTTAGTTTATAGTCTTGAAGAAGTCTTCCTCCCTCTTTTCTGATCAATTGCAATCTGGTTTGCTTGCTCTCTAGAACTGCAGCAGCCACCACCGCTCTCTGGTGTTTGCTCTCCTTTTTCCTAAAACTTCTGACCTTCTTCTGCCTTAGTTAGCTTCCTTATTTTGGTTGAACACATGTAGGTATCCCTGTGAGAGAATACATAGTAGGTAAAATTTTTGAGATCTTGTGTCATACAATAGAAAAAAACAAAACAAAACAAAAGGCCAAACACCATTTGGAGACACATGGCAAAAATGTAAAAGTGAGGTTTATTGGTGGAATTTAGGGCAGAAGAGCAGCAAAGCAGACTGTAGTTCTAATTGTCCAACAGAGAAGGGGGCTGAGCTTTGACTAAGATGGTTGCTTCCCGAAGTGACTACAGAGATGGATCCCGGATATTTTGAGAATTCCCAGTCTTGAGTCTTGCTTTGGGTCTATTTTCATTCATCTTGCAGGGCTCTTAGGGACACATATGAATCAGAAATTGATGCTTTTATTTTTAGGAAATAAGTTGGAAAATACTTTGTTGATTATTCTACTTCCCATTTTTGTTCTCCTTCTAGAGCTCCTATTATTCAGGTACTTGTCTTCCCATTTTGATCCTATTTCTGTCTTTTTGCTCTCTTTCCTTGGAGGTTTCCTCAACTATACCTTTTAACTTTTATTACTCATTTGTGTTTTTATTTATTGTCTATCTTGGCTGATTGCTGGTCCTAGAACACACTTTGAATAGCAAGGATCTGAGAAAGAGCCTCATTCTGGCTTAGTAAGCCTTTACATTTATTTATTACTTGCAAATTTCTTTCATAACCCAAAGGGTGCAAACTTCTAGGACATACCCTACAGAAAGCAACAATATAGAGATAGAATTTAATAATACTGCTTAGTTTTAATAGTGATAATTTTAATAGATTCCACATACTATACCTTAATGTGTTCACTTATTTATTCAATAGCTATTTCTCGAGGGCTTACTATAGGGCAGGTATTATTCTAAGTACTATACATACCATACCTAATAGAACAAAAAAAATCCTTTCATCATAAAGTATATGCTATATATTCAAATCGTAGTGATAATAGTACTAAAAATATACAGACAGAGCAAAATTGTTAAGGAAATAATTGAATGACTGTTGTTTGGAAAACCTCACCATGGATATAAATGACTGAAGGCCTGTGATATTATTTGCCACGTCTGGATTAGGTGCAAATCAACAGAGGTAAATAAAAACACCTGGTTTCTTGGGAGCTCAGAGTTGCTGGAAAATCATATGTGGAAGTGGTTGGTTGAAGTGAAGTTGGAGACATGACAAAGACAGTATCCAGAGAGATACACCGGTTTGCTGAAATTTGATGGTCAAAGCAGGAGCTTTATTATGCAGGTATGAAATCAGAAGGCACTGAAGCAATAGTTTCGGGGATATAAATCAAAGTAAATTGAGATATCACTTTTTAATTCAGTTGGGAAAGCATGTTGGAGAACTAGAACAGTTCCAAAGAGTTTCTGACAAAAAACAAAAAACAAACAAACAAAAAAAAACGGTTACTTGAAAATTGGAATCTGAAACTATTTACCTTGATTTAAAATGGTTGGAGATTTGAATGAGCTCTTATTATGTGTGACATGGATCCACACCAGTTAGAAATAATCCATAATTCAACAAAATTATAAGAGGTGCACTTTCTCCTGTTTTGCCCACTTTTGGAATTGGAAACTTAATTGTATTAATATGATTCCTACCTCCCAGGTATTTAATATATTGTATAGAAACCTTGTTTTTCTTTAATATTGGACTTGAGAAGTCCCAGATATTTTCCTGAAATGACTCAACCTATGTTTAGTAGTGAAAAACATACACATATGCTACAATGTGTAACACCTCACTAAAGATTTGGGGGAAAACCTTGAAGAAGCATGACCAATGTCTTCTCCAGCAGAGTCTAGATCAAACTGTCAAGTCCATTTATAGTATATTTTCTTTATAATTCTATCATATATGCCATGTATTTCACAATATTTACTGAGCAATTGCTCTGTGATGGAGACTTCGCGTGGCAGAAATTACGGTGAGGAAGAACAGCATGGAGCCGTTTGTTCTCAGTGTGGCATGTGCTCTGTAGGTTGTGACGTTCAATTATCTTCTCAAGGACTTCTCGTCTTTATTTAGATGCAGTTTTGAAAGAAGACTGTGCATTGGGGCAGCCCTTTGCTACCCTCAATACTTAGCACTAGTGTTGCTTTTCTCACCATGTTAACTCTGAGGCACTTCAACATCTCTCCACTCTTGTTGTAATGGTCCTGGGGATTGGAGGAGGCGGGGCTTTAATCGGTTTTCAAATATTATTATTTTTTTTTATTAGAAGTCCAAATTAGAAGTGATCACCCACAGTGAAGAAACAGAAATATCATGACTCTTTCTGTGTAATGTCCGACATACAGTTTTACAGTGGTATAGAGCCTAGGTCACCACTCGTTTCTCATGCATCTATGTGGTTTTACTGTAATAATTGGCGAATAGTGAGTAATTTAATATTTTAAAACAATAGTAAATTTAATAATGAGTAATAATATCTATATGGATAATGTTAATGTAACACAACACAAAGTTATGTGATATAGCCCATGGGAATTTAATTATCTAGAATAGCTATTAAAGGGGCACCTGGGTGGCTCAGTCATTGCGCGTCTGCCTTCGGCTCGGGTCATGATCCCAGGTCCTGGGATCGAGCCCTGCATTGGGCTCCCTGCTCTGTGGGAAGCCTGCTTCTCCCTCTGCCACTCCCCCTGCTTGTGTTCCCTCTCTCGTTGTGTCTCTCTCTGTCAAATAAATAAATAAAATCTTAAAAAAAAAAAAAAAGGAATAGCTATTAAATGGATTAGATACCTGTCTCATATAGATTGTATCATTATATGGTTGATTGTTGCCAGAAACAACATCTAACATATCAAGGGTACTTGAATGGCCACTAAATAGTATTTGCCTTTTCTTCTCTTCTTCCCTTTCTCTTCTCCTTCCTTCTTTTATTTTCTCCCTCTTCTCTTCAGTAGATACTGAATATATTATGCCCTAAGATAGATATTAGAACTCATAGACATACTCTGGGATTCGTGACTGTATACTTTGGAGAGCTGGTGCCAAATAAAGTTATGACTATCAGTAGCATACATTGGAAATAAAAAGTATGCACTTAACATTGTAAATTAACTTTTATAAATCTTTGAAAGTGATCTCTAACTTTCTATAACTATTTATATATATTTTATTCACATAGTTATGCAAATAAAATGTTAAATAACAATTCGAAGATTAAAAGACCTCAGACAAATTCCCTTTTCTTGATTTTCTCATCTTTATAGTGGGAAGTATGATGAATTATTGTGAGAACAAAAATGGATAATATCATAATATTAAATTTGTAATAAAAATGCAGCACTTAGCATGATTCAAAATTAGTTAATATTTTTAAATATTAGAATAATGTTAATAATAATAGTTGCTAAATAGTCCTTTTAAGTTAAACTTCCAATAACTTTTTTTTTTTTTGTATAGGTCATCTTACTTACATTTCTTTAAGAAATGTCTTCCTAGATTATTGGACTCCCAAGTCTCAGATGCCTCTGAAAACTCTGATTGCTTTGCCATTAGAAATAGATATTCGGGGCCCTTTGAATTTTAAATGAGTTCAAATTTTGAGATTGCTCTTTCTTTGCTACAGAGTACATATCTTCGATTTTTACAAACACAATAAACTCGAAAGCTTGTAACTTAGCCTACTCACTAGCAACTCTTAATTTGGGTCTTGGTTGACCCTATGCAAGACCTACTTTTATTACATTGTATCAAGTATCTATTTTTTAAGTGGCAGTATGCTAAGTCCTTTGGTTATTATGAGAGATGAAAAGATAAACCAGACTTCCCTTGCCTTCAAGAAATCTACAAACTAGGATATGAAACTAACTGTGTACCTAAAGGTCTATAATATGAGGTGGCTTGCAATAAATACTTTAAGTAAAGAGTGTTGTTGAAGCAAGGGGAGTAGAAAATTAATTCTAGCTAGAAAGATCACAGATAAATCCATGGTGGTAAAATACTTAAATTTAGATTTCAGGGATGGGTAGATTTACAGCAAATATAGAAAGAGTAAAAGGGAAGAACCCCCAGTGAAAAAAAGAGTATGAATTAAATCGTAGAGTTGGAAAGACCATATCTGGGAGGTGAGAAGTGAAGTTTTCCTGGAAAGTAAGACAAGAGAGTTTGGGCCATGGAGAAATGCCTTTTCTATTATAGATTCTTTCCATCTCTTATGTCAAATCATGTTTCTTTGAATTCCCATGATAAAATTCAAGTTACATGGTGAACACTTCTTCCTTCATTTTTCATGATTACTTTTCTCCAGTCAGCTTGACATTGTTATTCACTTGTCCAGTTTCTTTGGTAAAACTTAAAATTATCACTTCTCAATTGTTTCTTCAAGAAATTTTAATCTACATTTCATGACCATAAGTATAGATTCCTCCCATAATTTCTTCCCCAAATAAACAAACCTTTTGATTAATTCTGATTATTTAAATCGTTATTAAATATTCAAAACGTACTTTTACTACATAAGGTCATACCTGTCATTGAGAAGGAACATGTCAGTTCCTTTAATAAAATGACTTTAATAAAAATACCAAAGCTATTATAAACATTAAGTGGCATATAACCTACTCAATTCTCTTTACGCTTTTAATGATGTTTCCTATAATGTAATTACAGTATATAAGTATTTAAAAGTTCAGTCTTTTGAAAGTATTTGGTAATATTAGAGGACAAGAAGAAACATTCTAATATACTGCAAAAGATACATTTTAGGGAGCTTTTATTTTTTTAAGATATCCCTGACATATGTTTTATAATTCCAAATTTTTATCTTATGAATTATCCCAGAAATATTTATAAAATTTAGTATAAAAATATTTTTGTTGCAAACATATGTATATGTAACTTATATATTTATGTTTCCATGATTGTTTCAGAGTTGGCTTAAATGCAATCAAAATCTCCCATGTGATTCCATAGTCTTATCTGTCAGTTTAATTTTTAGAAAACTCAGAAACATTGAGGCTTATAGAATAGGCTAATGCTTCTGTCCCTAGAAACTTAAAATAGCCTTTGTCGGTAAATTTTCATTCAACATAACAGAAATTCTGTGCTTCATTTCTCTTCAGTAACATCAAGGTATCACTTGGGAGATTTTTTTTTTTTTTTGTTAGCAGAATATAAAAGGGATCAATAACATAAGCTCTGAGAACACCAGAAGCTTTCTAGCTGTCCAGAGTCATATTTAGCCAATATTTTTGACCAATGAATTTCAATTCCTGGATTGACACTGAAAATTTCTCTCAACTAGATTTATAAAGAAAATCTGTGACCATTAGTTGATGGGGTCGTAGAAAATCACAATAGCTGGCTGTGTGGTTTTATTTACAAAAAAAATTTTTTTTCTAGCTCCTTATTGGGGAACATTTTAGGTGATCATATTTTCTGGCAATTTCTATTGAAATAACATAAATTTTATGCTGATTTTTCTCAAACAAAATTTTTTTTTCAGATTTAGTCACAAGCATTTTGCATCACATTGCATTTTCCAATTATTCTATAAACAGAGAACAGGAAAGTGAAAGTTCTACTTAATTTTCTTTCTACTTTAGCAATATTCTAAATTGCGACTTTTTACTGCCATTTTCAGAAGAATTATATTGACCAAAACAAATGAACAAATAAACTTTGAAAGTGGTAAGCTACCACATGTTTACTATCTCATGGATTAATGGTCTTACTTTCCTACAGTGTCTGGATAGCAGGGAGTTTCAATAACTTGAGCTATCTGTCAAGCGTTCAATAGTTACTTTGTCTTACACATTTTCAGTCATTTATCAATCTTAGATAGTTGATATTTTCTTGATTTCAAAATGACAGCCACATTATATTTATTTACACATCAGTTGTATTGTGGATTACCTTGAATTGCACTCAGTGTCTCTACCGAGTTTAGTCTTTAAAGGTTGTTATGACAACCTGGTGTTTCTAGGTGAATGGTGAGGATAGGTGTGGAATTCTGATAATCTGCTGAGAATTGTCATAGCCCGTATTGCATCGTGTTCATGCGACGGCTTCTGAAATAATCCACATATACTGAAAACCATGTGTCATCTCCTAGGTATCGGAGCTGGGACAAATTCTTTTGTGCCATTTCTTAATTACCCAAGCTGTGAAGGTAACAATCTATGTTTGAAAAAAAGCTGGCATTAAAATACATGGGTTGTTTGTCAGAAGGATGAATGTATTATAATTCTTCAAGAACACATATATTTGTATACATATTTTTCATTTGGTCCGTTGGTGACTCAGTTTTTTAACAAAGTAAGTTATATGTTTGGCTGTCTGTCATTCCAGTTAGCAGGGCAGAGAGTGTGCCAGAGGTCAGAACTCCAATCCAACACTAAATAGAGGTCTGAAAGCCAATTCACCTTCCCTCAAGCTATCTGCTAGCTCGCAAGGGAGGGGGTTTGTTTTAGCCTGGTCCATTCTTTTCCTGGTACACAGGTTACAGCCGAGAGCCACCAACTCCCGAATGGAAGTGAGGTTGGAGGGCCCCGTCCAACGCTAGAGTGCGTTCCCACACTCTATTTGCTCTGAAGCGTGGGGTGGTCTTACTGTTTTTGCCATCACACACAATTACTTGAAGGGAGCCTGCCCACTATCTACCTTTATATTCAATGATGTAAACCTCCTTTGGCAGGGCTTGAGCCTCCCTACGGTGGTAGGATTGGGCTCCCTTTCCTCAGAGGCTGTGGGTGGGAACAGAGACCCTTTGGGCTCCAAGACATTTCTAATGGCAAGAGGTGGTGTGTTATCAGCAGCTCAGTGGGCCCCTGGGGAAAGAGAAAAAGAGAAGCAGTGTGCTAACGAGGTGATGCAGTTGCCCACATTGTCAGAATGGAGCTTGGGAGAAAATCCCCGCCACTCTAATAGACTGAGGCATGTTTCTGGAACAGTGGGTTTTTTAACGGAAGAATGAGCCCTCTGATATGCTTCGTCAAGAAGGCTCCATGCATTAATAAAATACCTGGATACTGAACCATGGTTTCTGCTCTTGACTCAATGCTGGGACCAACCTGCTCATTTCTGTATTTTTTTCTTCCCATCCTTGCTATATTTTTTGGTTTAGTCAAATATGTTAACTAACCCCAATATTATGCCCCAAAAAGGAATGTGTGAAGAGCAGAATGAGGATGGTGGTTGGCGGAGGTGCGTTCCATTTCTCCCAGCAACTCCATGAGAGCTTCATGCAAACTTAATCACCTCCTGTCTTTGGCCCTGCACTCTCCCTACGCTACACTCTGCCCCTCCTCTTTTACAAGGAAAGCCCGATAACATAAAAGTCAGCCAATTAGTAAGAGAGTAGCAGATTAATAAGTGCCAATTGTTGAAAACAGTCCCTTTTCAGTTTATTTACTATATAGATCCATTTTCCTGCACATTTTAACTCACTTGAGCAAACATTATTAACCATCTATGCTCTATACAGTCATTCTTATATATGGGAGCTACTGAAGGGATGAAGAAGAAACACAGGTCATTCAGAAAGGGAGAGTTACACAGATAATATAGGATTTCTTTATATGCTCTGAAGAGATAAAGATAAAAAAGCAATCAGCTCTTTCTCAGTTTCAGAGGTTGGTCAGAAAAACCTTTTGGAGGTCTCAAATGAATTTTAAGATTTTTTTTTTTTTTTTTTTTTATTCATGAGAGACAGAGCGAGAGAGAAAGGCAGAGGGAGAAGCAGGCTCCCAAGGAGCAGGGAGCCCGATGCGGGACTCGATCCCAGGACCCTGAGATCATGACCTGAGCCGAAGGCAGACGCTTAACCATCTGAGCCACCCAGGCGCCCTTTTTTTTTAAGATTTTTTTTTTTTTTCAAATGAATTTTAAACTGAAAAAAGAAGTAATGCTCTTTATATGATTTGGATAAAAATTATAAACAGATTTACCAGTGTGTGAGAAAATCAGGTTACATTTCAAATTGCATGTTTATTTTGGTGTGTGTGTGTGCATATGTGTGTCTTAAATGTATATCTGCACCTATTAAATACCTACTGCATTTTAATTTGGTGTGTATGTGTTATATGTTTGTGTATTTTAAGTATATTTTACATTATTAATTATGTATTATATTTTGTTTAAGATCTATTTCTTTCACTCATCTGCAAGTACCAGTACCTAAGCATTAAATAAATGATTTCTTGACTGAATAATTAAAGTATGGAACTCTTGGATCCATCATCTATGGTGTAAGACCTTTATTCCTGAATTATAGGTAATGACAAACAGAGAAAAATCTTATTTGCAGTTAACTATATGCTTAAGAAGACATTTCAGTTCCCCTGTTTCTCTTATGAATTGATTGCTTTATAAATCTACTCGCCTTCAAAACCAGTGGTGGGGAAGGGTGTTACAATTATTTCTAAACGTTACATTTGTCTATTTGTTTTTTTTTTTTTAAGATTTTATTTATTTATTTGAAAGAGAGAATGAGAGAGAGAGAGCACATGCGAGGGGAGGGTCAGAGGGAGAAGCAGACTCCCTGCTAAGCAGGGAGCCCGATGCGGACTCGATCCAGAGACTCCAGGATCATGACCTGAGGCAAAGGCAGTCACTTAACTGACTGAGCCAGCCAGGCGCCCTTTCTATTTGTTTTTTTATACAACAGTGGATATGCAAAAACACAGCACTCACTGAAAATACTCTTTTTTTTTTTTTTTTAAGATTTTATTTATTTATTTGAGAGAAAGAATGAGAGAGAGAGAGCACTTGGGGGGGGGGGTCAGAGGGAGAAGCAGACTCCCTGCCGAGCAGGGAGCCCGATGCGGGACTCGATCCCGGGACTCCAGGATCATGACCTGAGCCGAAGGCAGTCGCCTAACCAACTGAGCCACCCAGGCGCCCGAAAATACTCTTTTTGTAAGTAACTTTCGTAAAGATTTTATTTATTTGACAGAGAGAGCACAAGCAGGGGGAGTGGCAGGCAGAGGGAGAAGGAGAAGCAGGCTCCCCATTGAGCAGAGAGACTGCTGAGGGATGACCCTGGGATCATGACCTGAGCCAAAGGCAGATACTTAACGACTGAGCCACCCTGGCGCCCCTCACTGAAAATACTCTTAGCGGCAGAGAGACTACACACATACATTTTGTGGTGAACATCTATCAAAATTACAAAAAACATTTGGAATTCCTATTTTTGAAAAGTTGAGTAGTTCAAAAAAAGGTGATGTTACTGTGTTACACCAAAAACTCAATGACATTGTTAGACACAGACTGCATTCGATGCAGCTGGTAAATATAAGTCACGCTAGGTAGCAAGAGACAAGCAGCACAAATTCTCTGGGTGTGTCTGGGCTCACAAGGGGATACATATCTGCATTTGCCCCTTCTTCTCTGATGTGCCCATTTCTTAACTTGTCGTGCATTTCTGGACCCAATTTTGTTCTCTACTCCCACTCTTGAATTTTCCTTTTACCGTGGCACTTGTTTTCTTTCTTTCTTTTTTTTTTTTTCAGATTCTATTAGTGCAATTCTTGAATCCTGTCTTCTGCCCTCAACAATAGCTTAAACTAAATAGTTCCTGCAAACAGCCGTTAGAATGATCCACCCATGCTTGAAATTTCACAATTAACTTGAAAGGTAATGATCAAAACTGTTCTAAGTCATTAAAGTGTAATGCCAACAGGATATCTCCTAGCAGATACTGATGTTCAAAAGATAGGGACAAGAACAAGAGGTAAGAAAATGTTAGTAAGTAGCTGGTAACGGGTATGGAGTGCGGATACATGGACCAAAGGCCAACTTGATCTACTCAATCCTTTTATCCAGAGCAAGAGCAATTCTATATGAGGAATTGCTGCTTGTTTATTCTTTCTGACCATTAGTCTATACCATGTTATTAAGCTTTTGAGTATAATTATTCCATTAATAAAGTTGTTTTTTAAGCAAATTTATTGAATCAGACAGGTCTAGTAAGGAAAAAAAACAGACATTTGCTTTTTTCTAAAACCTTTTCAGGAAGCAAAATAGTTTATTTGAGGATGAGAAGGACTATAGGTCAGATCATTGAGAACCATTTTCCACTAGAGTTTCCAAAAGATTGCTCACTGTAGATAAATTTACTTTGGTACAAACATTTTTATAAACATATATATTTATGTCCATATATTAAAAGATTTTTTTTATTTTTATTTATTTGAGAGAGAGAATGAGAGAGAGAGAGAGCACGAGAGAGGGAGAGGCAGACTCCCCACTGAGCAGGGAGCCCGACGTGGGACTCGATCCCGGGGCTCCAGGATCATGACCTGAGCCGAAGGCAGTCGCCCAACCAACTGAGCCACCCAGGCGCCCTATGTCCATATATTTAAATCAAAATAAACATTTTTAATATATGGCATGAGCTTCTGCCACAGGAAGAATTTGTGGCTTTTAATATTCTGGTGAATAAAATTAGGCTAGAAGAGAGACATCTCTTTCCCAATCCAAATTAATCTCTGGACTGAAGTAACTAGCTGCATATGATTGGGTAACCTGAGGGAAGTGACAACAATGAAATATGCCACTTATTCCCACTGCCATCCTACAATCACCATCCGTTCTATAGCTATAGGATTCTCTAAGGGATTATTCTAATAATCCCTTATTAGAATCTATAGGATGCTAAAAAGGGATTCTCTTGTTTCATTCGAGGAAAAATCATGTTAAACCAACAAGACAGCTCATCACCATGATTGATAACCACATCACTCTGAGCCTTGCCAAATATCTATCTGACTAAACCCAGAAGCTTTCAATCATTGGTTTTCTATTATTAAACAAAACAAGTAGAACTATTAACATTATCACAGGAGTCATTTCAAAATATTATGCATTTTTTATTCCCAAAATAGAGTTCAATGGAATAATCATTTTTACATTTTGCTGAAAATGGTAAGAATTCAAATATGATTTTATTAACCCAAAGTCAAAGAAATTATAATGGATTTAATACTGAATGTCCTATATCAGCTTGGCATAATGATCACAGGCAGCTCAATTTCTCTGCACAGAGTTGGAACAAGTCCAAAAGAACTCAAATTAGTAGCCATCAATTAAGCATAAATTTGGAGTTTTTCCTAGTTTTCTCTTCTGTCTTACCTCTCCCTGCCTCCCTCCCTTCCTGCCTTTCTCCCTTCCTTTATAGTTTTGATGTGATCCAGCCACACTCTCAACTTGTTTTCAAATAATTAACAAGGTACATTTAGCAAGGAGAATTAAATAAAAATAGAAACTGTAATGATAGAGTATTGATTTGCTTGAAGAAAACTTTCACTGTCCCAAATAGAGATAAATTCAGCTACTTTGGCCACATCCAAATACAGATGACGTAATCCAAAGATTGACTTCTGATGTTGTTTAGTCTCTGGAGTGGCCCTGCAGTGTTATTTATTATGAAAAGGGCCACAGAAAGGGAGGCAAACACCCATTAATTGTACCTGTGTTTATCTCATTGGCCCCATCATTCACCTGCCCTCATAGTTTGTCTATGTAAGAAATATTGATGAAGATTTTCTTTAATGTTAGGCAGACCAAAGAACATTGTGTTGATAATGAAGGATTCAATTTCTTCTCCCAACTGTGATAATAATAGATAGATAATACTGTGAGGGGTACTTCATTGAACATTCTCTAGCTCTTTTCCTCATTTCAAAAAACAGAGGATAAAAAATAGATTTTATCTTAAGCAACTTCTAGTTAAACATAGATTCACAGCTGAGTCTTTGAAGGATGCAACTGTTAATATTTCCTGTTGAAATTCCCAAAACAATGTTGGGCAAAAAATTCCACATTTGTAAGTTGACTTTGTTTTAGGTGTATAAAGGGGATTAGAATGTATTATTAAATACCTAAGGAGATTGGAATACATTACCAAATACTTAACAATGTATTTTCTGGAACTCTTAATCTTCTCCTAATTCCATTTTATCTCAAATGTTATGCTACCTTAAAATGAATGAGATCTTATGTTTAATATAGAACTGTACATTGCAATTACGATATACCTAAACAACTCAGGATACGGCCAGTGTGTCATTCTGTTGGGATATATGGATGTATTATAACTTTTGGACTTAATGTCATCACTTACTGGAATTCTAGTCTACATTCTATGAATGCATAATGATGGTTTATATAATTTGGATAACAGTGACAGGAGTCACGTCAGTTGTGAAAAGTCAGATTTTTCTCTCAACTCGCATCTATATTTTGGCATGTTTCTGAAATATAGAACTGCTGCATATTAAATGTATTTTTCTTTACTTTAAATTTTCTATTTTTCTTTTCTTTTTCCTAAATAGTGTTATTTACATTTACTTCATAAGCTATACTTGACAATGTCCTTTTATTTTTGGTGCAGTCTTATAAAAGGAGCTTCATCGAGCTATTCTACTTTTCAAATATATAAGGGATCACAAATATCTTTGTATTTTATGTATATCCCTGTTGCAAAAATCTACATATGCCAAGTCACTTTTATCTCTAAAACATTGTGCTTTAGGGGCGTCTGAGTGTCTCACTTGGTTAAGTGTCTGCCTTCAGCTCAGGTCATTATCCCAGGTTCCTGGGATCAAGCCCCGTGTTGGGCTCCCGGCTCAGCAGGGAGTCTGCTTGTCCCTCTACCACTGCCCCTCACCCCTGCTCATTCTCTCTCTCTCTTTCATTCTCCTTCTCTCAAATAAAGAAAATCCTTTAAAAAAAATTGTGCTTTAATGGATGTGGAATATATCCATATTTATTAACATGCAAATGGAGATACATGTAAAGCATGCAATTCGTTTTTAGTCCTTCTCCATTGAGTTCGAAGACCAGTGTAAGTTAGAATAGTAGAAGCACAAGAGAAATATACCAACTGAAATATTTTCTTAACCAGATAATTCTCTGAAAGACTACAGCTCATCTTGGGGCTCTATCTCAGGACCCTGGAATCATGACCTGAGCTGAAGACAGATACTTAACCGACTGAGCCACCCAGACACCCCAGTTATTCAATCATTTAAGCAACCATTAATTAAATATCTCTGGTGGATGCTGTGCTGGGTGAGGTACCCTGGATGGGGCTATGAATGAGGGAAGTAAATCTTAATTATTAAAGTACAGTAGTTGTTTAGAGAAAGAAATACACAGAAACAACACACATATGTATACACGCAAGTGTCATTGTTTATTATAATTAGGCAAAGTGAAAACTAAGGTGTTTCTGGAATGATTCATTTCAGTGCCAGTCATTTAATCTTACTTTCCATACTTCCTAAGACAAATGAAGCTTTGAGATCCATATTTTGTTGGTCAAATATAGTTTGTACTGTAAGAGGAAGTGCCTTAGACTACACCTGACATTTTACCTCATTTTGTAGGCAATAAAAGTCAAACCTTGCCCGAGTTGGGTAATTGATATGCCAAGAAAAGCAACTCTGGCCTCTGATGTTAGCACAAAAAGGGTTTTAGGCTATCATCATCTATATAAAGAAACTGTAGTAGTGCTTTTATAGATATGGTTACTTCCTACAGCAGTGGGAAAGAGAAAACAGAAAAAAAAAAAAAAAACATTTTTTTTTTTTTTTGTGATGTCTAGAATGCAAAAGAGCCGGAGAATATGTCTTCCTGATTTTGTTCTGCATTTAAGATGCTGGTGATATGTGTTATCAAGGATGCACACATGTGAATACAGGGACTAGGAAGAGGCTTCTTTAGGTAAAATATTTTATTGCACATTACTTTGGTAAAAGCAGCTTCAGGAGTCTAGCTTCAAAGCATATACTGGTAATATTTTTCTTTTAAAAGATAAACCTCACAAAGGCAATGCTGGCCTGTCTTTTTACAGGTGCAGACAACGACAGCTTTGCTAAAACCAGCGGTGACAGGGAGGGGAATGTGTTCAGTGGCTAGTGGGCCTCCTGATCAGAATTGCAATGTTCCTCTGCAGGGAGCCAGAAACCAAACCTCTCTGCGCTCCACTCCATTTTGCTAAATTGTGTCCATATTTAAAAGAAAAATATCCCTTACACACTTGGAGGTTCAGAAATTAAGACTGTACTTGTAATGATCCAGTTTTATTTTTTAGAATATACTGGTTTCATTTCTCTCTTTCTGTTATTGAAAAACTGGCTAAGAGATAAAATAGAAAAAATGTGATGTACAATGAGGCACATTGATCTTATATTTTCCTCATTAAAAATATAAGAGTAGCATCTTCAATATATTGATTTTCCTATCAGAAATATATAATCGGATATTCTTTTCTAGTTTAAATATTTAATATATTTTGGGCGCCTGGGTGGCTCAGTTGGTTAAGCGACTGCCTTCGGCTCAGGTCATGATCCTGGAGTCCCGGGATCGAGTCCCGCGTCGGGCTCCCTGCTCAGCGGGGTTCTGCTTCTCCCTCTGCCCTCTTCCCTCTCATGCTCTCTGTCTCTCATTCTCTCTCTCAAATAAATAAATAAAATCTTAAAAAAAATATTTAATATATTTAGAAATAAGCTAATTTTCTAATATGTATCCATTTGTATTTGCAAGGATATATATGTGCTCTTATTTATAATTGTGAAAGCATGAATTAACTAGATGACCATTAATGAAAGATTAGCTTTACAAAAATAGTATGAGAATTCATGTGACTAAATACTGTGTATTTATTAGAATATGTCATATAATAATATTTAAAAACTGATTATCCCTATATATATTGAATTTTAAAAAGCAGCTTACAATATACTATGAATAGTGTCTCAATTTACTTAAATCTGTGTAGAAATAACAATAAGACTTAAAAGTGTTATCAGACATGGCTTCTAGATTTGGGGTCATGAATGACTTTAATTTCTATGAAGACATGTGACTTCTATATTTAGATAAAGCATTATAAACTATTTTCTAGACTGAGGAAAAATTATAATAGTGAAGCATATTATCTGTGAGCTGACACATGAGATTTTCTCACTTAATTAGTAATCATCTTCTTAAAGCTTGAAAAACTAAGGCTCTATTACTTGAAGAAATAAACATTTAATAATCTGATTTTATATGAAACAAAATTATGAAAGAAAAAAATGGAAAACATAGGTCCTCTCTTCCTATCTCAGATCTGTTATACAGCTAGGTTGACATCAATTGAGAACTTAACCTTTGCGGATACTGTAACCAAATATTTGCCTGTAAGATACTGCCCCAGGAGTGGCTAATCTAGTCCTCTTTTTGCACTCTCCTCAATGTATCTGTTTTTTTTATCTTACATGCTCAGACTTTTTGTGTAGACTATGTGTTTAGTTAATTGGCTCATTGAGTAGTGGTAGTACAAAAAATGCTGAATGAAAACCTGGGAAAAGGAGCAAAACTGAATTTATGCCATCTACTCCCAGCTCTGCTCAAAAGTAGTTTTATTCCTAGCTCTCATGCCCCCACAATATACAGTTAATCACTTACAGGAGTTCATACAGGTTCTAATTAAATTAATATAAAGGACAGTCTCACTCAAACTGGTACCGATTTTTCTAAAACTTAAGAATTTATTTCTGGGTGCCAGCAATGACATTTAACAGCCTCATGGGGACCAGGGGAGGCAGAATAAGAAGTACATGGTGAAAAACCATGTTATACAAGGAATAGTTGAAGAAGGCATATGTGTTCAGTTGGAAAAAGAAACGATAAGGAGGAATACGAGTGCTGCTTTCCAATATTTGAAGGGCATCATGTAAGTTATAAATCCTTAGTGTCTCCAGAGAGCAAAATGGGGACAATTTGATGAAAATCACAGGAAGCCAGATTTTAACTATGTGAAGACTCTGTTTTTAACCACCAGAAGTATCCCATGTTACTACTGATGCTCACGTAGAGATAGCATTTGGTTTGTCAGTCATTTATTAATATCTTAGCACACAGCCTACCTGCCATCTTTTTATTCATCTACCTGCCCACCATCTTAAATGCTGGTGAAGTAGAACAAGTGAAGAAGTGGAGATTAAAAAATTAGAGATAAGAAGAATTGATTTCTTCATAATAATATTCTAAGGAGTACTCTACAATTTCATTGTTGATAGCTAAAGATTTTGTATTGTGATAAAAAAAATTTTTAACATCGTCTTCTCCATATATTGAGAGCTATTTTGTCTGTTCTCAAGAAATTTTGTTAAATGTGTAGATTGAGGACCTTGAGGGAGATAATAGTACACATTTGACCCCATTCACTTTTATCTTAACTTCCTCTTCACTGATGCAACAATACAACTCACTCTATTCCCAAGCAATTCCCTTGTGGATTTGAGGGGAAAAAAGTGCATTTCTACTTTCCGGTATTCTCTTCTAACACTTTTATCATTGGACAGTTTTCTTCTAACATTTTTACCTTCAAAACCCATTCTTCAAGTTCAAAATTCAGTTGTTGATGGACGACAAGCCTTTACCAACTACTCTAATGATGGAGATCAATCTCATCAAGCCATTTTTCCTTTGATTTTTTTTTAAGATTTTATTTATTTATTCATGAGAGACAGAGAGAGAGAGAGAGAGGCAGAGGGAGAAGCAGGCTCCCAAGGAGCAGGGAGCCCGATGCGGGACTCGATCCCAGGACCCTGGGATCGTGACCTGAGCCGAAGGCAGACGCTTAACCATCTGAGCCACCCAGGCGCCCTCCTTTGATTTTGTTAAACTTATGTTTTGGCTGATCTATTATTCTAATTGTCCCATGCCTCCTACAGTTTGATTGCAAACTTCTTAAAGTCAGAGGATATAACATACATAAATTGGGGCACACATTTTGTTTTTGCCCTTGGTTAGTACACGAAGTTGCTAAATCTTCAAAAATGTAATAGGGGCGCCTGGGTGGCACAGTTGGTTAAGTGTCCAACTCTTGGTTTCGGCTCAGGTCGTGATCTCAGGGTTATGAGACTTAGCCCCGTGTCAGGCTCCGCACTCAGTATGGAGTCTGCTTGAGTCTCTCTCTCCCTCTCCGTCTGCCTCTCCCACCTGTGCCCCTCCCCCAACCTTCAATCTCTCTAAGATAAATAAATAAATCTTCTTAAAAATGTATTAGGGAGATATTAAAAAAATGGATTCTGAGAATTTCCAGTGATTGAGTAGGAAAATCTGCATTTAAAACAGAAATAAATAAGACACTCAAGTGATAGTAATGATCTGCCAAATTTAGGAATTAATAATCTGGAAGGGACAGTATCACTTTTTCTTTTCATTCTCTCCACAATCACCCCACCCCAACATTCACACATCCATATATACATAAGTATCCATGTCCACACCTATCACATATGTGTGAACCATGGAGATTAGTCACTTGGATAAAAGAGGCTGTTTTGGTGAGAGGTAGGGAATGAGAAGATAACTTGATTGGTTATGAGAAATTTTGATCCCCCTGATGTGGGACTAGAAGAAATAATGGAATATTCAAAAAAGGCTGTGTGAAGGGCACCTGGGTGGCTCAGTCAGTTAAGCATCTGCCTTTGACTCAGGTCCTGATCCCAGAACTCTGGGATCAAGCCCCTTATGGGGCTCCCTGCTCAGTGGGGAGTCATCCCTCCCTCTCTATCCCTCCCCCTGACTCGTGCTCTCTCTCTCAAATAAAAAAATAAAATCTTAAAAAAAAAAAAAAAAAGAGGCTGTGTGGGAATCTAGGTGTTAGAAAAGCATCTCTATGTTCCCTGAGAACAGATGATAAAGAGGGCTAGAGAGTTAGTCCTTAACAACATTATGTGCCTCTGGAAGGAGCTTGGCAACATCCTACCTCACTGAGGAGTGGAAGTTTTCTGATGTTTCTCAAAATGTCTTCAGTATGAGAATCATCATATAGTACTTGTTAAAGATATAGCTAAGCAACCACTTCCAAAAAATTGGTTTTAGAGGATTTAGAATGGCATCCTGTAAATGATTTTTTTTATTTTATAAGTTTATATATATATATATATATATATATATATATATTTAATTTTCAGCAAATATTTATTGATCACCATATTGCTAGGCACTATTTTAAGCACAAAAAATACACACAGCTGTGAACAAAAGAGACAAAATGTCTGCTTCGAGAGAATTTATATTTTACCGAATCTGTTTAAGTGCATTCTAAACTGTAATATAAAATGCATACTTTATCTGTTCAAATAACTTTAAAACATTGGTCTAGGGGCGCCTGGGTGGTTGAGTTGGTTAAGCATCTGCCTTTGGCTCAAGTCATGATCTCAGAATCCTGGGAAAGAGTCCATAGCCTGTGTTGGGCTCCCTGCTCAGCGGGGAGTCTGCTTCTCTCTCTGCTTCTCCCTCTACTCCTCCCTCTGCTCCATCCCCACTCGTGCTCTCTCTCTCACTTACTTTCTCTCTCTCAAATAAATAAAATCTTTAAAAAAATTAAAAAAATAAAACATCGGTCTAAAGTCGCACCCTTTGTGTAAGCTGTTAATATTTGTAGTTGCCATTGCTTTACTTAAAGGAGTCAGGGCTATAGAGAAGGCAGCTGCCATGGATAGGGGTAGGAGGCATTTGATAGGGGAGAAGGCTTAAAAGCCTTCTACATATAGGTGTTAGAAGGTTCTATGATACTGTTACATATAGGTGGAGCTGTTAGGCTACATGGTGCTTAGGAAAGGTAGGTCATATTTATGATTTGAATATGGGCTTCAAGGCCAATCAGATCTGCAAACTTGCCACAGTGTCGTTATTTGACATATGAGCCCTGAAAAGTATATTAGCCTCTCTATTCCTTGGATTTTCATTTTGAACTGATGATAACATCATCTGGAGATTTGTACTGCTATTCCCATTTTGCTGACAAGGAAACAGAGCTTAAAGATGCTAAGACTGTTGTTGAATCAAAGATGGGTAGCTAGCTAGTTAGCTAGCTAGATTCCTAATGAACTCTATATTATTGAGCAATATACAGACATAAAAAATTATTGGTTTCAGCAGTTACATCATACCACTAATTATGCAAACCTAAATGTTATTTTAGTGGTATTAACATTGATTGCTTGGTATTAATATTCATTGTTTAAGCTCTAAATAAGATGCCACAAAAAACTGTTAGAATTAATAAACACAGTAAAATTACAGGATACAAAATCAGTGTCCAAAAATCAGTTTCATTTCTGTCTATAACAACAGACTATCAAAAAAAAAAAAAAGAAAGAAAAAAAAGAAAAGAAAACAATCCCATGTGCAATAACATCAAAAAGAATAAAGTATTTAGTAATAAACTTAGCAAAAGAGATGAAAGACTTATACATTGGAAGCTGTAAAACATCAATGAAAGAAATTGAAGAAGACATACAAAAATGGAAAGACATCTTGTGTTCCTAGATGGGAAGACTTAATATTGCTAAGATATCCATACTACCCAAAGTGATCTGAGAGTCAATATCATCCCTATCAAAATCCCAATGGAATTTTTTATAGAACTGGAAAAAAATCCTAAAATTCATATGGAACCACAAAATACTCAGAATAGCCAGATAATCTTGAGAAAGAAGAACAAAGCTGGAAGCATCACACTTCCTGACTCAAAATATCTTACAAAGGTACAAACATTAAAGCAGGCAGTATATTTTTAAAAGCTCATTTCCATATTTAAAAAATTAGAAATAAAATTTTTGCACCAAGTATTGCCAGACAAAATGGAAGAGCTTAGTTACTCTACAAAGAGTTCCCATGTTCCCTGTACGTAGTCCAAGGTAGTGGCTACAGACTAAGGCTTTGTTGTCAGCTGCCCGAATTTTCACATCTCCACAGTTTACTACGTGCAATTTAGCATTTGTAAAAATGGAGCTAATTATAGAAGGTAGGATGGTTTCAAGCATTAAGTGAAATAATGCATGTAAAATGTTCTTTGCAACATTTGACACATTGCAGTAGATCCGTATATGTTAATTGGCATATTATAACCTTTTTTTTTAGGAAAGAAGAGGGCTCTGCAGAAAAAAATAATATTCTGATTTCCACAAAAGAAATCATAAAATAAACTTAAGTATTCTTTGATTATTTGTTCTTAAGGGCAGTTTTCTTTTGGTTTGTTTTTACTTCTTTTTTATTCTTATATTCTCAGTACATAGTATACTGTTAGCTGTCACAACCACAGTCACTTAATTGATGCCCTATAAATGAAAATCTATGGAACTTTTCTTCTTCCTGGAGAGTAAATGAAGAGGTTCCCTGGTATTAAATGTGTATCTTTAGAGCCAGTCACTAGATAAGTGGGTTGGGGTCTCTGTGTTTCTGTGTTCTGGAAATTATGGAAGGCTTAAGTCTGCACCTTAGTGCAAAATCTCACCCTTCAGGACTAAGAGATGGAAGTCTTGAGACACTGAAGCTTTCCTGCTGAGATAGAATATCCTAACAGATGGGGTTCACTGGGACCCTCAAAAAATTAAACAAAAAAGGAAAATGTGTAAAATATCCTAGTGGGAAAATGGTTCTCATCAGCACAGAAGACTTAGGTTAGTGCCCTAAAGTCACAGACAGGAAAGAATCCATACTTCTGAGCCTCACTCCAACGAAGGAACCATTAGAATCTATAGACAAGGTAATGAAAGGAAACCATAGCAGCAGTAAGTATGACTTTACTTGAGTCACAACTACTCAGGGGTTGGAGTTAGGGAAGGGACTAAACTGCTACCCAAACCCTTAAAGGCATGGAACCTTCTGCTGAATGTGGCCTCAGGTTCGGTGATCTAAAGGACTAAGAGGAAAACTTAGAACTGAATCTCAGCCCCAGCATGCAGTAAGGACTGGTTTTCGAGGTGGACTTCTGACGAGCTGCCAGATCTTTACATGCAAGGACATCAAACCCTTTCCTGAAATTTATCTTCTCATAGCTTCTTTTTTAATGCCACTAACCCATAATCTGTAATTATGCCCCAAATTGCCCTTTGCCAAGTTTCCAATCTACCTTTTAAATAAAACATGAATCGAATTTGTGACTTTATTATTCTGAATACACTTGTTCTCCTGCAGCATCATCTCCTGCTGTCTGCCCACTTTTCATTTGGTCTCTTTTCTGCCTCCTCAGCTGGATCATAAAATAAATTCATGGGTAACCCCATCTAGCTATAACTCACTCTCTCTTAGACTTTTAATCCCTTTTTATCTTTTAATCTGCACTCTATTTTTATGGCTGGCTTACAACTTTAAAGCTCTTTATAAAAAATACTATATATGAAAAGTCTCGTATAATGATATAGTCACCAAAATATTGAAAAGGAATCATTTTAGTGTAATGGGAGAAGCTTCATGATAAATAATGGAATTAAAAACCAAGAGAGATAGCTTGCATTTGGAAATAATGACATAGTTAATTCTATTTTTGTCATCAAACTTGTATTTTCAAGTAGCATCTATAGTTTCATTGCTTTAAGTAACAGGAATGCCTCCAAGTTATTGACTTATATTGTGAAGATAAGTTCAGTGTTCCGTACAATATGCATTAAAATTATAGTTTAGTGATATAATAGTTTCTGTCTTTATTTTTATGTGTTACTGTGAAAAATTCAAAGTGGTTAATAAAAAGATTGCTATTCTACAAAGTAATGGTGATGTATATGCTATTTTTCTGTTGGCAATGAGTTTTAGGATTCATGTCCAATTTTTAAAGTTTTTTTATAAAAGAAACAGTATATCACCATGAGAAAGATAACTATAAATCCTTAAAATTTAAATCTTAGATTTCATTCTCAAGAGAGAATCATATGAAATGAAAATTTCATAGAAAACTTATGTGAAGTGAACAATGTTGATAAATTCATTAAAGTTTAACTTGATCAGGGATCAATTTAATTAAGTTCCTCTGTCCAAAATCACAATTTGTGTTTGTATAGTGGAATCTAAGGACATCTATTCCAAAACTCCCATTTTATAGATAAAGAAAATGAGATAGGATTATTTGGCTTAACCATTGTCATTTGTATGTCAATTGGGAGAATTTCTATTAGAAAGCATATGAAATCTTACCCCAAAGATACAAATGTAGTGATCCGAAGGGGCACCTGCACCCCAATGTTTATAGCAGCAATGTCCACAATAGCTAAACTATGGAAAGAGCCCAGATATCCATTGACAGATGAATGGATAAAGAAGATGTGGTACATATACACAACATAATACTAGTCAGACATCAAAAAAAGGAAATCTTGCCATTTACAACGATGTGGATGGAACTAGAGGGTATTATGCTAAGTGAAATAATTCAATCAGAGAAAGACAATTTTTTTATGATTTCACTCATATGTGGAATTTAAGAAACAAAACAGAGGATCATAGGGGAAAAGAGGAAAAAATAAAATAAGACAAAATCAGAGAGGGAGACAGAGACTCTTAATCATAGGAAACAAATTGAGGGTTGCTGGAGAGGAGGGAGGTGGGGGGATGGGGTAACTTGGTGATGGACCTTAAGGAGGACACTTGAGGTAATGAGCACTGGGTATTATATAACACTGATGAATCGGGGCGCCTGGGTGGCTCAGTCGTTAAGCGTCTGCCTTCAGCTCGGGTCATGGTCTCAGGGTCCTGGGATCGAGCCCAGCATCGGGCTCCCAGGGAGCCTGTTTCTCCCTCTCCCACTCCCCTGCTTGTGTCCCCTCTCTCGCTGTGTGTCTCTCTGTCAAATAAATAAATAAAATCTTTAAAAAAAAATAAGACTGATGAATCCCTGACCTCTACCTCTGAAACTAATAATATATTTTATGTTAATTAATTGAATTTAAATTAAACAAAAGAAAGCATATGAAATCTAATAAAGTTTGAGTTTTGTTTAGCTACAACACACCTGCACTGACAAATTGGGTTACAATGAATCTAGCAAAACAAGTAGGTTTCTGAGTCTTCTATTTTTGTAGCAATTACTAAAACCAAACCTCAGCTTAAATCATTGTAGCAATCAACCATAGCAACATAAAAGGAACAAAACCTTAAAATAAAACCACAGTAATTTACACACTAATAACATACCTTTCTCTATTAGCTAAGATTATTTAAATAATAATGCCCATAATTATTATTACTTCATAGCTATACACACTGTCTATCACTGGAGATGTGGATTCTTGAGCATTTTTGCAAATAGTGCCATGTCATGTGGTCATAATGTCTTTGAGTTTGTGGAATAATCAATAATCAAGCTCACTTGGTTCTAGGTAGTGTGAGCTACTATTTATTACAATAATTTTCCATAGATGTGACCTCAGTATAGTTCTTGCTTTTACAAAAGTTTATTCTTTCCTTGAAACAGAATTATACACTCTTCTGTAGATATAGCAGGGTTTGATGTGTCAGGATGACTGAAGTACTAGTTATTGATTTCTTGTATTCTTTTGGTACTGGTTTTTAGAGTTCTCAAGACACTTTTGATTTGAAGGGGCTCCTTTGATTTCTGTAATGGGTCACAAAGCAGCCTCACTGTCATAACTGTACAGGAGAGGACATTTGAACCTTTTGCCTGGGTCAAATGATATTAAGAAGGTTTCATTGTGAACTTCTAACATCAACTAATCAAAAATATTTTCTAAGCCCAACTTATTTTTTAAAAATTTCTCATTCAAGAGACATGTATTAAGTATCTATTATGTACCAAACTCTGTAGTAGGTCCTGGGGTTCCAAAAAGAACTGTAAAGGGTCTTTATTCTGTATGTCATGCTTGCTGCCTCATGGAAAGAGCAGAGCTGTGAAACTAGACACTCTGTGGACATATGGAAATGAGTTTCTGAAAGAGGAGCTAGTAAGGCCAGAGCTTAATTTGGGCTGCAGCTCAACTGGGTGAAAAAGGACATTTCTGACATCCATGATAAACCTGTAAAGAGCAGGAAATGAAGTAGCACTATGTTGTAGGGAGGTAATATTGTATTGAGGCAGCAGAGAAGTGTGGCAAGAGATGAACCTGGAAATGTAGGTAGAAGCAGATTCCCAAAGAACATGAGGGATAGTGCTGAGGGCAAAATAAAATTTACAATTTGAAAAACAAATGTGGCTTAAATACATAGGGTGGATGGTAGGTTATTGTGGAAGGCAACAGGGAGATTATTAAATATTTTAACACTATAATTCAAGTGGGAAACAATAAAATTTTGAAGAAAAGTAGTGGCAGAATGGAGAGGACAAGCATATTTTAGCAATGCTTAGTCAGGGAAAGAGACTGCCCTGGGTATAAACCATAAGTGATTAAAATATTTAGAATGCAAACAAGAAATTAGGTATATCTTGGTCCAGTTAACTTGCAACTTGTTATGTCAGAAACTGCACGATATAAATGATGATCTAGTCGGTGGCACCCAGAGGCTAATAAGGAATGAAAGTGTCAAGTTAGGCATGCAGAGTGAGAGAAAACCTGACATGCATGAATCTTTGAAGGCCAGGGAGAGGAAAAGGAGCCTGTAGAGAGGACTGCGAAATGGTGATCACAGCAGAAAGGGCAGAGCCAAGAATAAATAATGTTGAGGAAACCAGCCAGAGTTGGTGGCAACCTGGAGAGAGAGCTTTGTATCAACCTCTTACATGCCTCCAGACAACCTCTTACACTCCTCCAGGTGAACATGAGGAGCACCTTGCACTCTTGATGGGAAAGACTAGTAAATCAGAAGCAGTACTGGAAAGCTGAGGGAATGCAGTTTACTGGATTATGCGAAGTGGCTTGGGTGCAGGCAGTAGTGGAAGAAACCAGAAGGAGGTGATATACATATAATAGCTTAATTTATATGTTGCAAACCGTTTATGAAATTTGGATATATGTTTTTATTTATTTTTTATTATGTTCAGTTAGCCAGCATATAGTACATCATTAGTTTTCGATGTAGTGTTCAACGATTCATAGTTGCATATAATCGCCAGTGCTCATCACAACACGTGCCCTCCTTAATACCCATCACCTGGTTACCCCATTCCCCCATGCAACTTCCCTCTTTAACAATCAGTTTGGTTCCCAGAGTCCAGAGTCTCTCATGGGCTGTCTCCCTCTCTGATTTCTTCCCATTCAGTTTTCCCCTCCTTCCCCGTGTGGTCCCCCATGCTATTCCTTATGTTCCACATATATGCTTTTAATTCTTAGATGAGAGGCTCAGATTTGTTACCCCCAAATCAATTAGCAGAGCTCTGATTTTTGTTGGACAGTAGGTAAAACAGACTTCCCAAAGAGGAGGTTTGGAGAAGCTGAGGAGTTAAATTTTAGAATGAAAACATAGATGGATTTCAGACTTTGAACAGTCTTGAAGGAATTCAGATAGCAAGAAGTGATTCATATAGCACACCATTGAAGGATATGGACAGAGCAGTAATATGTTCAAAATCCTATAACCAAAAGATTAATCTACAGTAATGGGAAAGACATTTTGAAAAGCATTAAGATTTGATTTTGTTTCAATTTGCACAACCAATTATTAGAATTAGAAGGAAACAATAAAATATTACCCCTTCATTATAAAGTTGAAGAATTTTAACAAAACCACTTTGATGTGGGCTCCTTATGTGTCAGTTATTATGCTAAGCAATTTACATGCATTAACTCATGAGTTAAGGCATAAATGAGTTCCATATGATCCCAAGTATTTATATTCCTACTTTAATTTGAAATAACTGTCTTAGAGTGTTTAAGTGTCTTGCCAAAATTTTGTTAATATGGAAGCAATAAAAAAAAAATCCCAATCCAAGTCAAACTATAAGGTCTCACACAAAAAGGAGTTTATGGTCTCAAATCATCAAAATGCTTGGAGGTTGAGCTTCAGCCAGGTTTGATCAAGGCTCCTCATTTTCTTTCCTGGGGTTCCCAAGTTTAGGGCCTCTTGTGTATAACTGTCTCTAGTCACATTTCCCCCTGGGTGTTGAAATGGCTGTAGTAATTTCAGACATCTGCACACCAGCTTCCAGGGAAGAGGAGAAAGAGAGGATTTCCCAGAAGTTCTCAACAAACATCTCTGGTATTATAGGCTGGAAATGGGTTACCTTTATACTTCTTAAACATTCATCATTAGCCAGGAAAAAAAAAAAAAAGCAAGCTTGTATTTATCAGTTTAAACTTGAGCCAACTGCCTTCATGGGAATTAAGCTTCTTTTAACATACATGAAAGTTTGAGGGAGATCGTGATATATGAATACCTATACAGACAGTTTTAAGATTAGGTGGGGTTCACTGGGGGAGTGGATTACCATACTATCCACTAAAATTACATTATTATTCTTACAGAATTGAAATAACTTGCAAAACAATCATATATCTATTTAATTAGAGAGCTAGTTCTAGGTTCCAATTCTTCTGGTTGGCACACACACACACACAAACACACCTACACACATATATATATACAATTTGTATTTTTTTCTTTTACTAAAGCTAACTAGGTCAATGGACAGGAAGATAGATACAGATAAATAGATTGATCAATAGATACATAGATACATGATGGATGGGTAGATGGAAGGATAGATAAATACAGATAATCTCTTAATAGCATTTATGTTAGATGACTTCGCCCAACTGTAGGCTAATGTTAAGTATTCTCAGTGTGTTTAGGTTAGGCTAGGCTAGACTATGGTGTTCAGTAGGTCAGGGGTATTGAATGTCTTTTAGACTTACGGAAAGTTCAACCTATGATGTGTTTATCAGGATGTAACCTCACTGTAGGTTGAGGAAGATCTGTAGATGGGTAGATAGATAGAGATCTTTTTTTACCCTTAACATGGCAGAATCATCCGATCAAATAAAAACAAATAATTTTAAGAGCGTAGAGTGTGTGTTAAGTAACTAATTACATTAATGCTTTGTAAAACCTTGGCTAACTGCATTTAATCAAAAGCAATTTTTTTTTAAAGGGGAGCTAACCTTCTTTTTTTAATTTTTTTTATTGTTATGTTAATCACCATACATTACATCATTAGTATTAGATGTAGTGTTCCATGATTCATTGTTTGTGCATAACACCCAGTGCTCCATGCAGAATGTGCCCTCTTTAATACCCGTCACCAGTCTATGGCCATACCACCTTGAACGCACCCGATCTCGTCTAATACCCGTCACCAGGCTAAACCATCCTCCCACCCCCCCTCCCCTCTAGAACCCTCAATTTGTTTTTCAGAGTCCATCGTCTCTCATGGTTCATCTACCCATCTGATTTCCCCCCTTCATTCTTCCCCTCCTGCTATCCTCTTCTTTTTTTTTTTTTTCTTAACATATATTGCATTATTTGTTTCAGAGGTACAGATCTGTGATTCAACAGTCTTGCACAATTCACAGAGCTTACCAGAGGACATACCCTCCCCAGTGTCTATCACCCAGTCACCCCATCCCTCCCACCCCACCCCCCACTCCAGCAACCCTCAGTTTGTTTCCTGAGATTAAGAATTCCTCATATCAGTGAGCTCATATGATACATGTCTTTCTCGGTTTGACCTATTTCGTCAAAAGCAATTTTTTTTCCTTTTTTTTTTCCTTAAGAATACAATACCATACTGAAAAAACACAAAGCTTAGAGAATTATAACTGAGAGCCACTGAATGAATGAATTCCAAACTCATATATTTCATCATGTTTTCTATGGAATTTCCTGACAGCATTGATGAAAGGAATTCCCAGTTACATTGTGCACAAAGGAGGCAACATTGTATCATCACTGGTAATTGGAATTTAGTGTGTCACTGGGAGCAGTCATTTGCATTTTTACTGGTGTATGTGGTATAGAGTTCTTGGCACACAATGGAGAGACAAGTGCTCATAAAAATGGATCCACTTATCCATCAAAGCACATTTGAATCACAAGGTGTAAATATGTATAGTCTGAAATATTTAGCACATACCTAGAACGAACGTTTTATAATCTTTGAGTGTTTTGGGGTCCTTGGACTGGATACCAAATCCTAAGTGGATGTCAAAGCACTGGGTGTGCCAAGGCCTGGTCTGTGGCCAGGCTGAGCAGAGTCAGAGCTGAGGGCGGTATAAGCCGAATTGCCTGCTCTGCTTACCACAGAAGTACAGTTCAAGAGGGCATTCAATCCACTGTGGGGGATTTTTATCACGTATATCTTTACTAATCTTTAAAAGTTCTGATTATTTCAGGCAGATTTAACAAGTGTACAAACTCTTCTTTCTTGGGTCTCTAACAAAGTGGGACAACAGTGTCATTGTCTACTTGTTTGTATTTTAATGTATTCTAAACACAGTTTCCAAAATTATATTTTTCTCACATTTAGAAGATAAAGTATAATACTCATATATTAAGATGGGGGACTTGAGGACAGGGATTGGGCTGGTGTTACGTATTTGAGTCTTGTCACCCCACGTGTGGAGCAGGAGAACAGAAAATAAGTATGTCTGCATTTTTTGGTCATACACTTAAATAGTACATACTATGTGGAAAACTTATTATAATTTCTTTATCAATATTAACTCATTTAATACTGCTACAAGATGCTTACTATTTTTTCACCTTCTTTTCATATGAAGAAACTAAAACAGAGAGGTTAAGTAATTAGCTTGAAGTCACACAGTTGGCTAGAGGTCAATGTAGGATTGAAACATTGGCTTTAAGGCTCCAGAAGCAAAAACAATAACCATGATGGCAAGTAGCTCAGTCTTTCCTAATTGGCAAAACTGTGTAGGACTTGACTCATCAGACTCATCTACAAAGATTTTAAAACTTCCTGACATCTGGCATACTGAAAAACATTTAAATTAGACTTTCTGATGGAGGCCCAGGAATCAATGATCTCAGTAATCCCTGTAAAAGCTTCATATGCAGCCCTTGTTGAAGATAAAGAGGATAGAGGAAGCATTTATAACTTTAAAGGGCAAATATATGAAGAGAATCCATAGAAGGAAGCTAAGAGCCAAGAGTTCATGAGTAGTGCAGTGACGTCCAATGCAAAATTGATTAAAGACCTAGTTACTTTAAAGACTAAACTCACCTGCTCTGCATCCACGTTTAATTTTACTTTATAATTAAATCTAGCTTGGGCACCTGGGTGGCTCAGTTGGTTAAGCGACTGCCTTCGGCTCAGGTCATGATCCTGGAGTCCCGGGATCGAGTCCCGCATCGGGCTCCCCTGCTCAGCGGGGAGTCTGCTTCTCCCTCTCCCGCTCCCCCGCCTTGTGCTCTCTCTCAAATAAATAAATAAATCTTTAAAAAAAAAATCTAGCTTTAGCAGACCTCATGTTTCAATGTGTAATAGTATCCTATTCCTTTGTAGGATCTTTTCACATGCATGGACACACACACACACACACACACACATCCGATCTCTAACTTGATTCTAAAAACCTCTCTGCTTTACATTTCTCTGCTGCTTGATGCCTTTTTTATGTAATAAAATGTACATTTATTTTCCAATCCTATTTGGAAATAAATGTCAGTGTATTTATCATTCTATACCTTTCTAACTGGAATTGCATTATTTCTTGGTTATAATGCAATGTATCCATAAGGCAAAAGCTGGAAGAATATTATATGACTCTCTTGATATGATTTGTCTCTCTTTTCCTATTTATGGTTCGGTCTTGAGAAGGGTTAAAATTATTCAGCAAAAAAACCTGTATTAACTCCCCTTAAGTTTGCATTTCGTATTGTGGCTAAATCTTGCTTATGTGATTTTTTTAATGCAATGCCATTCATTTTGGTTCTGCTTTCTTAAATGAGAACGGTGATGTACTTTAGAAATTCAAGATAAGTTAAACTCACAACGTACTGTCAAAAAGTACTCTAAAGGCCATAACTAACTGCCAGGTCTCCATTTAAAGTGCAGTATGTGTAGTATGTGTGTCTTTTGGGTGTACATATGGGTACTGTATGTATCCAACTGCTAAATATTTATTGGGGACTTACATCATGACAGACTGGATGTAAAAAGAATGAAAATGGAATGGCTGATGATGTAAGAGATTTTGTAGCCCATGAGAAATGAACTGAGTTTCATAAAATGAAAATATATTAAGACTGTTGGGAATACAGGGGAGTGGACAAATTATGTCTGCTTGGGAGGAGAAAAACAAGCATTCACGGAGGTGACCATGGAGCTGGGACTTCAAGGGTGTGTAAGGTTTCTCCAGATGGTGGAGGCAGAAGCGCTCCAGGTAGCAGGACCGCATGGGCAAGAATACAGAGGCATGAAAGAGCCTCAGCTCCACAGTAGCTAAGTACCTTTCAGCCTTGCAATTAGGAAATTGAGGGTCCAGACCAGTTGAGACAGTTGAAGGATGATAAAAAGCAAAGAACATATTGAATGAGTAGAATATTTTTATACATCTAGGAAATTAAAAAAAAGACTTTATAGAAGCCATAAATTAGATATAATTCACTTATATTTTCTTTTTTTTTTTAAGATTTATTTATTTATTTTAGAGAGAGACAGAGAGAGGGAGAGCACGAGAGGGAGGAGGGTCAGAGGAAGAGGGAGAGAGAGAATCTCCAGCAGAATCCTTGCTGAGCACAGAGCAGGGCTCGATCCCAGGACCCTGAGATCATGACTTGACCCAAAATCAGGAGTCGACCACTTAACGCACTGAGTCACGCAGGCGCCCCATAATCCACTTATATTTTCAATGTATTTCTAGCGAGTTTTTTTTAACACCCCAATGTAAAAAATACATAGAATATAGAATTATCATGCTGGAGGTGGATTTGCCAGAATAAATAGCTATGCAACACATTGCTTTTTATGGTTGAGAATAGTACCTGGTATATGGTATGTACCACTGAACATGTGTTGATTGAAAGAAGAAATGAATCAATCAGCAAGTTAATGTCTACTTGGGCAGAAATTGTGACTTAGGGCTCAGTTCTACTCCCACTTCTCTACCATTTTATATGAGCCCATTCTTGTTGACATAAAGGACATTCTCATAAAAACAAAACAAAACAAAACAAAACAAAACAAAAAACCCTGAGGGGCGCCTGGGTGGCTCAGTCATTAAGCGTCTGCCTTTGGCTCAGGTCATGATCTCAGAATCCTGGGATGGAGCCCCGTATCAGGCTCCCTGATCAGCGGGAAGCCTGCTTCTCCCTCTCCCACTCCCCCTGCTTGTGTTCCCTCTCTCGCTGTGTCTCTCTCTGTCGAAATAAATAAAATCTTAAAAAAAAAAAAAACCCTAAAATCATCATTTTACAACTGTGAATTTACAAAATGCAACTAATTTTTCAAATATATTTTGACATATACATAACATGCACACTAAAAATTCTATCCAAATTGGTTCTCATATTAACCCTCAAGTATCTAGGTATTTTAGTGAAACCCTTATTTAGTTGCAGTTTATATCAAATGGACTTCTCCTAAAGACCGTTCTTTCTAGGTGATTTTTCTATAACTCTCAGGGTTCACTTTTCCTGTCCCTTGCTCTTCTACATATGTGTGCATATATATGATATTAACTTATATCTTATACATATATAGAGAGTGCCTGCCTAAAATTTAGAATTTAACTATTACTACAAAATAACCTTTTTTCATAATAGCTGTATTATTAAAAATTACATGAATTAATCTACTACCAATCAGAGCAGTGTTATATGGAAAATTTAAGCGGTTCGGTATTCTCAATTGCATATTGTACTCTCTATCTCCAGCTGGGTATAAAGGAATGATTTCTCTGTGAGTTTCATTCTCTCTGCACTTCAACATTTGGAGTGGTTACATTGTCACTTTGAATTTGGGTGATAAGAGAATAAATCCCAAGATGACTGCTACATACAAGCAGACTACTCCAGTTTTTGTGGCCATCATTGACTACATTGTTTCTTTGCTGCATATTAAATGTGTTCCCAGGTGTAACCTCCTGGTTCCCCCAGCTGGGAACCTCTTGGGTATTTAGTGTTTAACAGGGTCAGGAACTGCTGTACTATCCAAGCACTGCAGAAGGCAGTATTTTGAGACTTGCATGCTCCAGATGGTTAACTGAGTCTCCCCAATGAAGGGAATCTCTGTCCTTTGCATTAGTTTGTAAGATGTCATGGAGCATCCAGCAAAATGAGCTGATATGATGTTTAATTGTGTCCTTGTAAGCACCAGTGGAGGCGGTTCTAGGAGCTCCGAAATAACATGTGGTTCTTAGTGAGTAACCTTTTCACTAAGCCGAAGATACTTTCTACTGTAACTGAGTGGGCACTCTTTTTTTAAGTTTTTATTTAAATTCCTGTTAGGTGACATATAGTGTAATATTAGTTTCAGGTGTACAATACAGTGATTCAGCACTTCCATACAGCACCCAGTGCTCATCACAACAAGTGCACTCTTTAATCCCCAGCATGTATTTAACCCGTCTCCCCACCCACGTCCCCTCTGGTAACCACCAGTTTGTTTTCTATAGTTGAGTCTGTTTCTTGGTTTGCCTTTCTCTTTTTTCCCTATGCTCATTTATTTCTTAAATTCCACATATACGGGCACCTGGGTGGCTCAGTCTATTGAGCATCTGCCTTTGGCTCAGGTCCTGATCCCAGGGTCCTGGAAACGAGCCCCACGTCGGGCTCCCTGCTCAAGAGGGAAGTCTGCTTCTCCCTCTCCCTCTGCCCCTGCTTGTGTGTTCTCTCTCTCACTCACTCGCTCTCTCTCTCAAATAAATAAGTAAAATCCTTTTTAAAAAATTCCACCTATGTGTGAAATCATACGGTGTTTGTCTTGACTGGCTTATTTTGCTTAGTGTAATACTCTCTAGTTCCATCCATGTCGTTGCAAATGGCAAGATTTCATTCTTTTTTATGGCTGAGTAATACTCCTGTGTGTGTGTGTGTGTGTGTGTGTGTGTGTGTGTGTGTGTGAGAGAGAGAGAGAGAGAGAGAGAGAGAGAGAGATACACACACACACATCTTTATCCATTCATCAGTTGATGAACTTTTGGGCTGTTTTCATAATTTGGGTATTATAGATAATGCTGCTATAACCATACGCTCAATAAGAAAGCCAAAGATGAATCATATAGTACCATCCCTTTTACATTTTTGTTTTTAATATTAATATGAACCTTAACTAAGTATACAGAAAAATAGTTTCCTCCAAAAGGAGTTTTAAATGCTTTATGTTAATCATTTTTTTAAATTTAAACTCAAATATTTAAAAGAGTGAATTAAGAAATATCCCCTATCTTATTCATCTTTGTCTTTCTTATCAAACATATGGTGTGACTTAGGTTATAATTTATTAAATTTGTCACGAAACATTTCTTAGCAGATATAATACCTTTTTCTTCAAATATATCATTAAAGAAGAATAATCCACAGCTTTTTAACTACAACATTTCTACCTAGGATTGGGGCATTATTTAATATTTGCCGACTTTGCATATACAGCACATGTACAATGCAGTGATGATAATGATCCAGGTCATACCAGAAAAATCACTGTGTGACAGAAAGGAGGAAAGAGGGGAAGTTAGTCTTGCAACCGTTCATTCCTACAGCATTGAGGATAACATAGTTTTGATGACTATCTAATATAGGTCCTTAATTCCTATTTGTCAAATAATTATTAATGATGTTATAGGTATTGATAATGATAATGATGGTGATGGTGGATAATAAGGGACATTATCACTCTTGACATCTCAGAAATGTTTGCCTACTTTCCTTCTAGAAATTTCCTTTCCTGGGAAAGACCGTTGAAATAAAACCTATCATTCATCTCTTGATATTGCTAGAACTCACCAAAAGCATTCTTAAGATAAAGCATTTGGTATTGAATGCCTACTCAATGCCATTTGCTATTGAATGTCTACTGAAAGTTATCATTTTTATTTATTTATTTTTTTTACTATCCTAACAAACAGACAAAAGGGTAGAGAGGAAGAGATGTTTCATTCTCTTAGTTTGCAAGTAAACCTTTAAGATTTAGTTTGTTCCAGTTTTGTACTGCCTGAAGGGAAAAGCCTGAATGAATAACTAATTGGAAAGGAGAAATCCTTCGTTCCCAAAGTTGAGCAGTTACTTTGAATGCCTCCAAGAATAGGAGCATTCTGTCCATTGTATATCTTTGGGTGTACGCATCACTCCCTTTGTGCCCTTTGTGATTTCCTTCTAACCATTAGCAACATATTGATTTTATTTATGTCGAACTTGATAATTTTTATTTTACTTTGTTCTCAACTCAGTATAGTAATGCAGAACACGATATGAAGATATAGTCAAAAATTTCTTAGAGAAAGACTTAACTATGACCATGACAATATAAGACAAAAATACAAGAAAAATCTCCCTTTAGCTTCTCTTAGTCAAAACATGAGAAAAGATACAGAGAATTTGGGTTGTCTTTAATGTTTTCCTATGTCACTGTATCCTTAGGTTAATTCAGTCTTGAGGCCTAGAGGTGCTCCTGGAGCTGTAACTGCAATTATTTTTGGTTCCTCAATTTCTCAAATATTCTGTCCTAATTAAAGTCTTCCTACTGCTAGTATATAGTTGTTGATTTTTAAATAGCAATGCAAGTTACTTACAGCCTCTAAAGTAGAGTAAACCTTCAAACCTTTTAGCTTTTCTATGGATAACCTAATCATGAAATTAGAGCATCTATAGTAAGCAGATGAGCCTAATGTAAGCAGCATCATGTTTCCTTTGGTGTATAAATCAATAAAGCTATCATGATGACTTCCAGTTCAATCATCTAGCTCCTGAAAATGAACATAGCTTTTAAAATAGATTTTTAAAATATGTATCATTTGCACTAACAGCTATATTGTTGCCCAGCATTTTGGTTATCATAATTACATCATTCTCAGCGGCACCATATATTCTCAGAATCATTGAGTAATGCCAAATTCAAAAAAAAAAAAAAAAAAGGAGTCCAGCAGATTAAAAAACATGACCTTGAGCTCTGTAAAACAAAGATGCTAGAGTCATACTGTCTTATTTTCCAGGTGCATATGTGCTCCAGGTCAAGGCCACAGACGCGGATGACCCGACCTATGGAAACAGTGCCAGAGTCGTTTATAGCATTCTTCAGGGACAACCTTATTTCTCTATTGATCCCAAGACAGGTAAATTTTTTATTAGAGACAACATTATCACTACCCCTTTCACATATTTAAACTTTACTTAAATCTTGGCATGGGAAGTTACCTATTCTAAAAATGCAGTAAAGATTCAGTGTGCTGTACATTAAGCAAAGGAAGATAGGATCTTACCTTGTGGCTGCAGAACCGTTTCCTCTGGGTTGAACCCTGTGTAAATGTGAGCCATTTCACATGTATATGTCAAGTTCCAATTCCAAGTTAGAGATTCCCTATATGATTTACTTTAAATTTTCAAAGCCTGGGCATATTTTTTTTTTTCTTTTTGATTCGTCTGCATATAATAGAGTTTCATTTCAAATTTTCTTGTTTGGGTTCAATTATATGTAGTGTGGGGCTTTATCAACATGTCATAGGATCATGGAGCCTATTGCTGTATTTATCAAAGTTATGGATAATTGATTTGGATTTGGGTTAATAGAGACTTAGGCTTCTAGCAGAGGGGAAAAAAGGGTTGACAAACTTAAAATACCCAGATCCCTAATTCTTCTGGTCTATGCTTTTGAAGCTAGTCTAATTTTTAAGTCAAAACATTTGAATGGCAGTTTTCAGAGCCAAATATATAAGAATCTTTGGAAAGTATAGAAAGGGCAGAATATTATGCACATAGAAGATTTTGTGTTCCCTTTCAAATAAAATGAGGTCCCTCTGCTCTAGAGAATCTGTGTTTTGAACAGTAGATAGTTTTTAAGGAGATCCGGCCATGCTGACCATCAAAATAGGTATTCCATATCACAGTTAAAACAGAACTCCACAAAGACAGCTATTTTGTAAACTCTTATATGGCACATTGTCATATATTTCTGATTGAATTCAATACTACTTATTACATTAGGTTACAATAATGAAATAAATTGTTAATGTACTAGACTAATGTTACTTTTTACATTTGTAAATAAATTTTAAGGAACAATATCAATTTGAAAAGTCTTAATTTCAGACACTATGTATTCAAATAGGCTTAACATTTCAAAATTAACACTTCCCCGTAAGTATTTGCTAAAATCTGGAATACCAATTAGATGCAGGTTAATTAATGATTAGCCATGTTTTAATGTCACTTAGAAACAGAAAGTCAACTAAATAGGAACAGAGAATCTGTGAAAACTTTCTGCAAATGAACCTGTTATTCTCTCCTTTTCTGCTCTTCTCATTAAGCCCATAGAGGAACAGAAATCAGCAAAAAGTTACGGGAATAAGACAGGAAGTTGCTTCCACTCGTAAACATAAAAAGGAAAAGTTTGTAATAAGGACAGTATCAGTCTTTTAAGAAGGGAATCTAGAAAGGTTTGTTGAGGACATAAAAGCTCTTTTGGTATGGAAAGAGGGTCAGAAACTAAAAGTCAGAGTGTTAAGTGTTAAAACTGAGTGTTTGATGGAGAAGTTACACCTATACTATGAGTTATTTTCAAGAATTATGTCAATGAAGATAAGATATTTGACAATATCGGTGTTAAGGAACTTTGTGCTTAACTGTGGGAAATCATACACACTTGTAGAAAAAAAAGGCAAAAGTCGTTGAGGAAAGAATTTGGGGCAGATGTTCAATGACGTTTATGATGGTATATAAGTCCAGAAGAATGAAGACGGTTTGGACAACGGGCTGAATATATAGACAAATATTGAAGGGAAATTATCTAAAATATAATAAATCCATTTATCAGATGAAAACATTATGGGTTATTTCTTCTTCTATGATTACCCATCTTTTCCGAATTTCCCATAATGGATAATCTAACTAGAAACAGAATTAAGAGCAATATATGTGTCTTAGATCTCTTCAGCCTCTGAGAAGCGCTCCTCAGAGGCTGCGGGGAAGGAAAAAAGAAAAGGAGGGTATTCAGAGATTGGTGGAGGGGTGGTTGGGTATTAGAGTACACTTAGTGGGTTGTAGTGATTAATTCTATAGAATAGGTGAATTTATATACTCAGAATAGTATATATGTGACAGTGACAGAATAAAGATGAAGGAATTAATATTGATGAAATAACTATAAATGTAGTCAGTATCTAACTGAACAGTAAGAGAAAATCATACAAAGATGAATTTAAGCATAGAGCATAGATTAAGAATATAATCATTATAGTCAAATTAATACCAGACAGACAATAATTATATGAGTCAAAACATTTTCTGTCCCCTTGGCTTTGCTTATTCCGTATCAACTTGATATGAATTCTGATGCCTTTAGAAAGTATTATCTTACAGGAGAGTGTGTATATTCATAATATGCCTTTAATAACTATGTATTTGTATTTTATGTAATGCTTATTATTTAGAACTAAAGGTGAAACAATTCTGGCATAAACAATGAAATAGATTTTTTGAAGCATTGATTTTCACTGGAGACAGAAGTCTTGATATTAACAATGCCTCAGACCACTAGACAGGAAAAGAGTGGATGATGAGGCACTTCATTAATAGAATGATAACTAGTTCTTCATGCACAGACCATTAAGAAGACTTTTTGTCAAATTTATCACCTTGTGGTACATAAGAGTCAATCAAAAATCAAGGATAATTGCAATTTCTCAGAAATAGTCTCCATTTGTTCCAGCCATATAGCTTCCTTTTATGATTCCTTTTGCTGTTATTAAATAAAATACATGAAAAACTAATATTATCTAAAATTTTCCACACTGGAGTGTAGAATACACTTTAAAATAATTTTTAAAGGAAGAGTCTCATCAGAACTCCTGGTGCCTAAATATTTATGAAGAGATAAATATAACCATTTATTATTCATTTGGAATGAGAAAATAAAACATATTTCCTTAGTGATACTGTCTTTTGACAAACATTCCTAACATCTCTACCCAAGACAATACAAGAAGCTTATTTATAAGGAATATAAATTGGTGCATTCTATGAAATAAGTTTGGAAATAATCATTCTCTTTAAAATTGGCTAATTTGGCAATTATTTGGCTTAACTAGAAATTATATTCTGTGAATTAAAATTCGCATACTTTCATATATATATGTGTATATATATATGTATATATATACATATATATATACTTCAAATGATTATTAAATATTTTAAAAACCTCAAATGTGATAAATCTATAAAACAGGGGTGCCTGGGTGGCTCAGTCGTTGAGCGTCTGCCTTCGGCTCAGGTCATGATCTCAGGGTCCTGGGATCGAGCCCCACATCGGGCTCCTCGCTCCGCGGGAAGCCTGCTTCTCCCTCTCACACTCCCCTTGCTTGTGTTCCCTCTCTCGCTGTCACTCTCTCTGTCAAATAAAAAAAAAAAATCTTTAAAAAAAATCTATAAAACATTTTTTAAAGATTTATTTATTTATTTATTTATTTATTTATTTATTTATTTATTTATTTATCTATTTGAAGGAGAAAGAGTATGCACCAGAGAGGGGGGATGGGTGGAGGTAGAGAGAATCTCAAGCAGACTCCCCACGAGCACAGGACCCTGAGATCATGACCTGAGCTGAAATCAAGAGTCAGACGTTTAAGCAACTGAGCCACCCAAAGCGCCCCAAATCTATGACATCAAATAACATTTCTACTCAATATACTTATTATTTATAAAACATTAAAATGTTTGTCATATTAGCATATTATATTATGTATTTTTATCCTTAATGTTTTTACGCATTAGAAATACATCTATAATATATAAAACGTTAAGCATAGGCATTATAATACTTTATCCAGTGCATGAAATCAGGATGCTAAACCTCTCTGTAGCATTGATAATAGAATTATTTAGGAAAACAAATATTACTACAAATGATCGACTTTGTCTTAATTTATGTTTAAAATTCTTTTAAAATATTTAAATTGTTCCCTAAATGATTTCAAAAACTAGTCTGAGTTGGGTAACTAGATATTGCTATTTTGTGTATCATGTGGTGATGATATGTTCCATTTTTCCAAATGATCTGACCCTTAATTGAGAAAGCATCATTATGTATTTTACCTCAACACTTTTTTAAACCTATAAACTTTAAATGTTTTTGTTGTGATAAAATATACATAACATAAAATTTACCATATTAACTATTTTACGTGTACAGTTGAGTGGCATTAAGAACATTAACACTGATAGGGTGCCTGGGTGTTTCAGTCGGTTAAGCATCTGCCTTTGGCTCAGGTCATGATCCCAGAGTCCTGGGATCGAGCCCCGCATCAGGGTCTCTGCTCAGCATGGAGCCTGCTTCTCCCTCTGGCTGCAGATCACCCTGCTTGAGTTTTCTCTCTCTCTCTCTCTGACAAATAAATAAATAAAATCTTAAAAAAAAAAAAAAGAACATTCACATTTTTATTCAATGGCCACTGCCATCCATCACTAGAACTTTTTCATTGATATCTTTTTATTTATGTGCATTGTCAAAAATAATGTGTATTTATAAGTTTTTATTTTATGTATTTATATATGCCTTTATAGAATCCATATGAAAACAATTGAGTGAGGCTCGAGTTGAATGCATGAGCTACATTTTTTTCCCTTTTATTCACCATTCTATTTCATGCTCTGTGATTCTGTCCTAGCTTCTGTTTAGGGAAATTTGATAAATGTTGCTGAGAGAACTGACAATTTCTCAAGATTTTTACTCTTTAGGTCTATCACCTTTTGTTCAGGAATTATAATCTCCAGGTCTGTGTCTTAAGTGAAACCTCCTCTCCTATTCTGAATGACATTTATTCTTTCAGGTCTTCAACAATGTGTTGGTGTTTTAAAGTCCCAGAGTATAATTAAAGCGTGGGTTAGAATATATTTTGAGCTAATTTTGATGCTACTGTATAAATATTTACAAGGTTTCATGGCTTGAAATGCTTCTGATATTAATTCAGAGTAAAGTCTGAGAGATTTCAGACACCTTAGTGCTGAGGTGCTGATGAAAGAAAGAGTATCTTCTTTTTCAAGGTCAAAATAAGAGTGTTTACCTACACAAAGTTGTCATGCCTTTAATACATTTTGCATTTAGACAAGGTCTGATTATGGGCACAGCGAGAGCAAAGAAAGCAATAGATGCTGATAAATATAAGGCAGGAAAAATAGGTCAAGGAAATAGCTATTATATCACATATTACCTATTTTGTAATATTTTGGTATGTATAGTAAAACTGCATGACTAAAAATGTGCTCCCGTGAATGGTCCCCTTGTATTCTGCATCGTCTCACTTCCTGAGAACTCTGTGTGAACTTTGCTTGCCTTATTTTAGAAATCATGGAATGCACACATCAGCAGATAGAACTGAGAATGTTTGGCCTTCAAAGGAAAATACTCCAGGGGCATGTGATACAGGACTTTTGGAAGTTGTAGAGCTGTTATATCATAGAGAAACTGGCTCTGTTCTGTGCTGCTTGAGAGGAAAAGGGCTATCATAACTGGTATGATTTACAGGAAGAACTTTGGTTTTATATACTTAAAAGAAGATGTCAGTACTTGCCCCTAAATGAGAGGAGTGCCTCACGAGATTGTGAGTCTCCCATTAGTGGAAGTGTTAAAGCAGATGATGAGTGATGAGCTAGTGGTGCTGGATCTGACTGTTTATTCATGTGATGCATGTTTATGTGATATTAATGAGAAAGCACCATTATGTATTTTACATATATAATGGTGTCACAGGTGTTTTGCTATTAGGATACCGAGATGAATCATTAGATCCTCAAATGGATCCCCGTGTACTGGAGGGAGGCCATCAGGTCCTCAGAAGATTACAGTTGAATTTTGTAGGATAAAATTCTCTGATATGCAGTATGACTGCTGGGCACTGATATAGACTGGGAGGGGACTTCCTGAGGAAAGAGGCCCTGGGAATTTACTTCTGAGTACTAAAGCATATAGTTAAGGTGTTCTATAGTTGGGAAGAGGGTCTCTAAATTTTCTTCCTACTGAAGATAACATGATAACTCTTCTTGTCCTCAAAATGCATTATTGGAGTATTGGCAACAACATTTTTTAAAGTTATACATTTCTTTTTTTTTAAAAGATTTTATTTATTTATTCATGAGAGACAGAGAGAGAGACAGAGGCAGAGGGAGAAGCAGGCTCCCCGCAGAGCAGGGAACCCGGTGCGGGACTCAATCCCAGGACCCTGGGATCATGACCTGAGCCGAAGGCAGACGCTTAACTGACTGAGCCACCCAGGCATCCCTAAAGTTATACATTTCATCTGTGTAGTAATAGATACAACATTTTTGTTAATATTTTTAAAGATTGCACTAGCTTTTAAAAACCCCATTTCACATTCTAGGCTAATTTAAGACTGTAATGAAAAGAAACTTTTCATATAAATTGCTGTAAAAGCAGGTCTTGTACAAGTGTTTTAAAATATAATTTAGCTATGGAATTGAAAGAAAAAGCAACTTTACATTGTCAGTGCTAAAGTCAAGGTTCCCATCTTTAGCTATAATTATTTTTTTTATTCTACCATCTATTAGCAGTTCCTAATAGACTTGAGTATTATGATATATTGGCTAAGAGTCCAAGAAAGATTTGAAGATGCTATGCTGCTACCTTAGAAGTGGAGAAAGAAAGCCAGGAGACAAAGAAAGACATCTTTTGGAAGATAAAAAACTGCAGAAAAGAATGCATCTAGCCACAACCTTGATTTTGGCCCTCAGGACCCATGTTGGACTTCTGGCCTCCCTAATTGTGGGATACTAAGTTTGTGTTGTTTTTAGGCCCCTTAGTCTGTGGCAATTTGTTACAGAAGGAATAGGAAACTAAATCAGTATAGAATTTTAGAAAGAATGTCAAGAAAGTCCTTTGAAAAGGGCTTGGAGAAAACATATGAAGGAAGTAGAGGAGCTCTTCATGAGTAAACCATGAGAAGAACATTCCCCACAGAGGGAAGAGATTGTGCAAAGCTTTGGTGACCGAAGAAGGGGGTTGTGAAAGATAAGATCAAAGAGTTAAGTGGAAAGATGGAGATCATGTGATATTTTCCCTCTGAGTGACGTGGATTTCAGAGTAGAGGCGAGTGTTATGTGTTCATGCTCTCACCTCACCACTATGACTTCTCTTTTAAGAACAAACTAATGACCCAGTGCTTCTTTGGACTCTAATCCTCAGTGAGCGGAGAATAGAGCCATTTATCCATTGTTTCTCTCTCTCTCTTTCTCTCTTAATAGTCTCAAAACAATAATTAGCATTTTTCCAGCTTTATTGGGAAATAATTGACGTACAACATTGTGCAAGTTTAAGATACTCAAAGCGTTGATTTGATACACTTGAATATTGCAAAATGATTACCACTGCAGTCCTAGCCGACACTTCCATCATGTCACATAATACCCAGTGAGAACTTTTAAGAGCTACTCTCTTAGCAAATTTCAAGTATATGATATAGCAATATTAACTATAATCACCATGCTGTACATAGGATCCCCAGGAGGTATCCATCTCATAACTGGAAGTTTGTGCCTTTGACCAACATCTTCCACTTCCCTCACTCCACAGCTCCTGGTAACCACCATTTTACTCTGTTTCCTGGATTTCAGCTGTTTTAGATTCTACATATAAATAATACCCTAGAATATTTCTTTTTCTGTCTCTTATTTCACTTAGCATAATGCCCTCAAGGTCCATTCATACTGTTGCAAATGGCTGGATTTCCTTCACTCTCCTGACTAAATAATATTGCTATGTGTGTTTGTGTGTGTGTGTGTGTGTGTGTGTGTGATATCTTCTTTATCCAATCATCTGTTGATGAACATTTAAGTCGTTTCAGTATCTTGGCTTTATATGAATAAAGCTATAGTGACCATGAAGTGAAGATACCTCTTTTGAGATCCTGTTTTCATTTCCCCTGGATATATATAGAAAAGTGAGATCATTGGAAAATATGGTAATTCTATTTTTAATTTTTTGAGGAATCTTCACAGAATTTTTCCATGGTGGCTGCACTAATTTATCTCCCCTCCAACAGTGCACAAGTGTTCCCTTTCCTCCACATCTGCCAACACTTGTTATCTCTTGTCTTTTTAATGACAACCATTCTAAGAAGTGTGAGGTAATGATCCTTTGATTTTCATTTCTCTGATGATATTGATGTTGAGCACCTTTTCCTGTTCTTGTTGGCCATTTGTATAACATTTTTTGGAAAAAAAATCTGTTCAGTTCCTCTGCCCATTTCCAAATCAGATTGTTCATTTTTTTTTTTTTTTCTTACTGAGTTGTAGGAGTTCTTTTCTATTCTGGATATTAACCCCCTATCAGATATGTGATTTGCAAATATTTTCTCTCATCCCATAGATTGTCTTTTCATTTTGTTGATTGTTTCTTTTGCTGTGCAGAAATCCAACTTTAGTTGGATCCCACTTGTTGATTTTCAAGATGTCTCCCAGAGGGTTTACTTGTCTTTGAAATCATTGTGTTACTTCTTATTTTCCCCTCTCTGGTCTTATTTTACCCAGTCTTCCCCATAGCAGCATGCTGCAGCCACATAGACTCTTCTGGCATGCTTTGAAGGGACGATTCCTGCTCCTACCAAGGACTTCCTGTTTCCCTCCCTGGGATACTCCTTCTTCTGTTCTTTCCAGGTCTGTCTCCTCCACTTCTCTAAGATTGCAACTCTAAAACCTTTTCTCAGAGACGACTTTTCTGACACCATTGTCAATGACACTTGGTTTCATTTTCCTCATAACGCTAATCACCATCTGAAATTAGCTTAATTATGTAAGTGCTTCTTTATGGTCTCCTCGACACTCCCATAAACACATGTCCATTAAATGTACATTCCATGAAGGTTCCTTGTACAGAGACTGTATCAATTATTATCCAGATGGAAGCAGAGGACACCTAGTTGGCTAATTTGAGATTAGTTTAATAAAAAGATTGCATTTTATTTTATTTATTTATTTATTTATTTTTAAGATTTTCTTTATTTATTTGAGAGAGAGAATGAGACAGAGAGAGAGAGCATGAGAGGGGGGAGGATCAGAGGGAGAAGCAGACTCCCTGCTGAGCAGGGAGCCCGATGCGGGACTCGATCCTGGGACTCCAGGATCACGACCTGAGCCGAAGGCAGTCGCTTAACCAACTGAGCCACCTCGGCGCCCAAAAAGATTGCATTTTAAAGTGCAGGCAGACTGAAGGGAAACCATACAGGATGTGGCAGAATCTGGAGAAAACATGACAGGTGGCTGTGGTCACCACACTAGGGCTGAAGGAATGATAGGGGCCTGGAGACCCATGCAGGTGTGTGGTGAGGGGCCATAGTAGGAGACAGTGTGGGATGTGGGGGTATCCATGCAAAGAAAAACCCAACCTCGTTCTCCTTATACCATTCAATCTCTTGCCAGTTGGCCTATTACAACTGACAGCCAGAGAGCCAAGTCTAGAAAAGTATATAAAGTGGATCTAGTTTATAAAGTGGCAAATGGAAGAGAATTCACCATTATACTATCAAACTTAATAACAGTGCCTGGATGAAACATATTTTAGGACAAATGCTGACTGAATCTAGTGTCCCATATCTCAGTCCTGCAATTCAATCCTCAACTCAAGAAATAGCTCGTGTAAAACCATATGCTGGATTAACACGTGTAACATTTTATGATTTTTCATATGGAGTATTGCATTATTTTCATCTCAAAATGTTATCAGAGTATTTAACCCATTTTTCAAAATAAGCTGAGATCCACCAAGACTAAGGGGCTTGCATACAACGTAAGGGTCATTGCAGAGACAGAATTTATCCATTGGCAGACTAGTGTCTTTTGATGTATTATTTTAAGTTTATAACTCTCTCGACCACATATTTCCATTCATATTGGCAGAAATAAAATCTCTTCATTTATTTACTCTAAAATCTCAGTGATGTATGCTGGAAGGTTCATCAGGTACAAGACATTCAAATCATACCAAGATTCAATGTATACTTGCCTACCCACTCTTTTTTTTTTTTTTTCTATTAAATAGGATTTACTTCAGAATTATACCTAATTAATTAAATTTTGTGCTATTACTACTGTGGAGTATTTGGACTGTTCTGCAAAATGAATTTCTTGGGCTTCAGCTATTATCATGCAAGGCTACTACTGTATCTTTATATACAAATACTAAGAAATAGAGATGAACACATGAACTGAAACCTAAGACCGGAAATAACAGAATGTAGCATTTCCTTTTGCTGGTTACATTCTATTCTAGGAGCATTTAAACTCAGTTCTTGGCAAGGTTCCTCCTTGCTCAAGATCATATAATCTATTTTTGTTTGTTTGGCTTTAAATATTAGGCAGTTGGTAAACAGTGGGTGGTCCATAAGAAGAGTAATTTCTTGGAAAGGAGACTATTTTTTTACCAGGCTTATTCAATAGACCACAGTGTTTTAAGATTATCTTCTCACATTTGAATTTTGTAGTCTGCCTGATTTCCCAGATTCTACTCTGAAAAAAAAATCTGCAAATATCATATTTCATTTGTCTGAGGCAGTGGCTCTTGAATAGAAATGGTAGTGGGGGAGGGGAAGCACATCATGGTCATCAGTGGTTTTCTTTGGAACTACATTTGCAACCCTTTCCTCTCTCTGAATTCTAACAGATGACTTCCAGTCAAGCTGCATGACACTAAAGGAGGGCCAGAAGCAGCAGATAGGTCACCTATCAGACACAGGATGGAACAGGAAGGCAGGGCAGTTTGATGTCGTGATGATAACTGTAACAACTTACCGGAAAAAAAAAAAAAAAAGCAACAACAAAAACTAGTCTTAAATAAGTGTGATAATGCCTATGCGTTCTCTTTTTCATAGCATCTTTTTTTTTAATTTTTTTTTTTAGAGATTTTATTTATTTATTTGAGAGAGAGAATGAGAAAGAGAGAGAGAGCACATGAGATGGGGGGAGGGTCAGAGGGAGAAGCAGACTCCCTGCTGAGCAGGGAGCCCGATGTGGGACTCGATCCTGGGACTCCAAGATCATGACCTGAGCCGAAGGCAGTCGCTTAACCAACTGAGCCACCCAGGCGCCCTCTTTTTCATAGCATCTTAATGTATGTATATACAATATATATAATATATATGATATAAAGTATAAAAATTATATTTATACACTTTCATATTTGAAGTGAAATGAGTAAAGCAAAAATTATATATAAATGCATATAATTATAAGTATAAATATATACATGTATATAATTTTTGTATTGGAAATGAACTAAGTAAATATAGATCTGGTCAGCAAAAGGGTAGTAGAGCATGCATATGAATTAAGCCCAGGCATTTCTCTAGAAAATATGAACATTCTAAGGCAGGCAGAAGTCATGTAACTTAAGCCGTGGGACCAAGTCACAGAGATGGCAGAGATGAAGAATCTTAGTTAAGAGACTTGGAACTGAAACATCAAGGATCTGAGCTGAAGAGAGGAAAAACAGACTGAAATAAAAGAGTGTTAGTACCAATGCATGAATAAACAGCAGTAGCAAAAAAGTGGAGCTTGTCTTTTTTGCAACCATTTCCTGCCGAGGGTCAGAAGAAATCCTAGATTGTAGTTAAATCTAAATTAGCAACAGAACAGCATTTGGTAAGTCAATAGTGGAAAGTACAGATAAAATGCAGATGTGTATTCAGTTTATGATTTGGATGCTATACTTTGTGTTGGTGCTCAATATTATATTTGTTATTCATATATGCTACTTTATTTAAGAAACAGGACTATCAAAGATACATGGGTTTAAGACAAATGCTCTGCAATCTCTCCCTAAAACCATTGGCTTTATAGGCTGGAATCGGGAATAAAATTTATTCATTATTTTATTTGCAACAAATCCAGACGGTCTTAGTTATTTCACTATGAATAAATATAAATTAGTTCTATACTTGGACACAAGAGCAGAAAATGAGTAGGATATTTCAATATGCATATATACTGCATGATTCATGATTGTAAACTTAATTATTTATATACTCATTCATTCATTCATTCATTCAGCCAGTCATTCAACTAGTCAGTTGGTCAACGCATTCTTATTGAGTTCCTTCTAAATGGCAGACACTGACCTAGATGCTGGAGTAACTTGGTGACAAGAGAGACAAGGTCTCTGCAGTGGCAAAGCTTAATGAGATCTAAGTGAAAAATCTGTGCCTAAAATAATTAAGAGGCATCCTGAGAGATGAAATAAAATGCATGGAGGAGATATTTTGTGTGTTTGAAAAGTTAAGTAATAAATGTATTTTAGAAAATAAAAATAAGAATGGAGAAGAAAATAGCATTCTTTAGAAACCTCACACTCAGTGTAACCACTTAACTTTTTAATGTATATTTAATCTATGTTGTTTAACAATTTCATTGCCTTTTAAAGATAGAATCATTCTGTGTAAGTCATGTCTGACTTGGCTGACTTAATGAATGATGAACGTCTTTTAGAGCTGACACATTGTTTTTTGACCATATTCCACAATGCTACACAGCATTTTTCACTGTATGGCTGTTCCCACAATATGTTTAATTGTATCCTAACCATTGGACATTTTGAGTGTTTCGCTTTTTAAAAGATGCATAATTTTGTTAGCATGTCTTTGCTAGTGAATCTAGATAGAATCATTTTCTTGTTGCAGACTATCTGAACTCAGAAAGCACAATGTTTGTAATATTTAACTTTTATTATTTTTTTCCCTTAAGGTGTTATTAGAACAGCTTTGCCAAACATGGACAGGGAAGTCAAAGAACAATACCAAGTTCTCATCCAAGCCAAGGATATGGGCGGACAACTAGGAGGGTTAGCTGGAACGACAATTGTCAACATCACCCTCACCGATGTCAATGACAATCCACCTCGATTCCCCAAAAGTATGTTCTTTCCTGTTGAGTTTAAATTAGCACAGCTTAAAAAAAATTCTTACATTTCATTGAATATTACAGAAATTATAATAATTTTTCAGACACTTCTGGTCTTTAGGAAGCAGAAACCAATAGATAAAAATTAAAAGACTTAAGAGTTTCATTTTCCATTGGAATCATGCTCAGTACGACTTTAATATAAAATAATACAAGTCAGTAATTGAACAATGAGTCTTATGTTACTGATTTCTATTCAAGTAAAATATTCACAATAGGTTGGAATCTTGCTCTAATTTTTCATTTCATAAGTAATATACTTATGAAAATTCCACTGTAACTTTAGACTCATACTTATGACACATATGACACCATATTATTTGCTCTATCATGCAATTAGCATAAGAATTCTCTGCCTTTTCTTTAGCTATTGTATGTGTAGAATCATTTCCATTTCCTTCCATGTAAGTATCAGATGATAATACAGTGATGCTATTTACATTACTTTGGTCTTACTTTATTTTAGTTTTGCAATAGGTGAAAATTGTTACAGTTTCTATGATAATAGAAAGGTTCACACCTGTATTTTCTCTGTAACTCTGTGCTTCTTACTGAAAATGAATACTTTTCACTTGTGTTACATCTAGTTTTCTTTTGCAGTATCACATTGAACACCAATCAGTACCTGTTCAATTTCTGGTACATTTTCAACGATTAGTTCAGTGTTCCTAAGACTTAGAATACAGAAACTGAAAGTCTCTATCACTGGTTACATAAGAGAACCAAAACAAAATGATTTTCCTCTTTTCAATCTCAGTAGGAGACTTTGAGTTCATCTACTAAAGTATAAAACACTGAGGATATTTAGCTAACTGGATATTTTATTCCTTTAAATCTATGGTTTTTCATATTTTACTACTTTATCATTTTCTCCTAAAATCATCAACATGTATTTTCTTATGGAAATATTTTACTTAGTGATCAGAAAGTCAAATGGCCAAATGTTATGAGGAGCAATTAGAAGTCATCATACTTTAAAATATATGTAACAAATGACTAGTACAAATATGCTATAATTAATAACAGAGAGTCTTATGGCAACACTTCTTACTTGGCTATTAAGGGAAACAGATAAAAGATAAGTAAATATTAAAAGAGAAGAAAGAAATAGTGCATTTGATTCTCTAACATTTGAGGTTATGTTCCCAACTCAAAAAGTACTGATTATTTTTATTTTTATTTTTATTCCTTTTATTTCTTTATTTTTTACTTCTTATGTGTGACAAGCTCTAATAGCCAAGTGAGGAGGATAGTTTGGGAGACTACTCTACTTTTATATAAAAGATGTCACTGGGAACATGGGTCCTGTTCTGCATTTTGAGCATATAAGATATGTTAGTCTAAGGTATAGGAAATAACAGAGATATTCCTACTTTGTGCCAATATTCTTATTCCAAGGATGATAGTGAGGCTTTTCGGATGAGGGATAAAAAACCCAGCCAGCGGAAGGATACAATTTCTGCTGGTATAGATAAAGTGCTTGGTAAAAATTGGGCAGAGATCCAGACAGATAGTCTGGGGTACAGGGAAATGAAAATATCTCCATGAGAAAGAGGCTAGATTATACATAGAAAGACAAGATGGTGTGCTCAGTTCCTGTTGAGATACGAAGATCATCTCTTGATCTTACCTAGTGAAAAGAGAATCTGGATAAAGCAATAGGCTTATCTGGGATTATTCAAGGTTGAATATGTAGGTGTGAGGGTAACTAAATGAGAACCACGAGGAAAGAATGTGGGAGATAAGCTCACTGGGACTTCTGGAACATTTCCACGCTGTGTCAGCAACTTTATCATTCTCTTATTCCCTATTGACCACGACACTCTGATTTCTTTATTTTCCACATTTTACTGTTAAGAAAACTGAGGCTTAGAGAGGTTAAATAACTTGCTTGAAATCAGCAAACTGAAGTAACGATTTTTTTGTGTGTGTGTGTGCCCAAGTTCAATTCCTTCTAGTTTAACATAATATTAAAATGAAAACTTACTCTTTTTCTTTTACCTGCCACTCTAAAACCATACTTTTTTGAACACCTGCAAAGTCACATAACATATGTTGAATTGTCAGCATTCATAAACAGAGAAACGAGAGGGCAAAAGAAATATACCGAGCAGCTCACCATGATCAAATTATTTTCTACTTGTATTACATGCATTTTTGAACTATAGTCTGAAAGTATAACAGGTGAGAGAGTTTTTTGAATCATGAGAAAGGAGAGGATTTTCACATTTTTGCATGAATAAGAAATTAATCCCCTTGCAATTTCATATGCTATTGTGTCAAGCCCTTTTTACTGTATTGTCATTTTGAATTGCATCCTTCAGAGGAAAAGACAGAATATATTTATAAACAGAAAAGCCATTTCTTTAGAAGTCAATGCACTTTTTGCAAGAATATTTCTCACGTGAAGCAGTTAAACTGCAAACGTGACATAACATTACAAACTGAAATGATGGTCTTTTCAATGTAAAGGTAAAATATATATACATATTCTATACATAAATAACTTATAAGAGAATCTGCACAACTAACTGTATTTGCTCATGCCTATTAAGCGATTATTCTGAAAAGAAAACAAAACAAAAACAGAAAACTTCCTTCAGATGAATTTCATGAGCTCCAATTTCTCATTGCTTAAAAATGCACAAGGTAATTTCTTAAAATTTACTAATCATAATTCATTTTGGCTTTGTGTGTGTACATATGCATATGTGACACTGTTAAGTACCCATTTCCATCCATTGCCTTCTCTAAATACTTTAAGAGACTAAAAAAGAAAATTGAATGGCACTTGCATTCGTATCATGCATGTGTAAGCAGTTTACTGTTTTATTGTTGCAAAATAGATGGTTCCTGAGACATCAGAACTTCCTGCCAGTATGATGATGGTGACAATGATATTGACTAGTAAGTTACTATGTGTCATGTATTATGCCAAGTGATTTGCATATATATTCCCCTCTTACTTTAATGACTGTATACTATTTTCTCAATTTTAGAAATAAAGTAGCAAGGCATATTATTAAGAAAAGTTAATGATAGAAGTAAAGTTTTTAAAAGTTAAAAACTTGTCCAAGATCATGTGGCCACTGGGTGAGAGAACCAAGCCTAATCTTACGTAGTGACTTCAGGTCTCTCTTTGTCCCTATCCCTGCAAAGGCAATTTGCTTTTGATGCCTGTGTTTAGCCTAAACTGTCCTAGAGATAACCCATAAAACTGTCCACAAACAAATAGAGAAATTGAAATAATATCCACCACGTTAGAAGAGCTGTACCTGTAGTCCTATAAAGACAAAATATTTTCTTTGCAAAATCTTTTCCATATACTTCTAAAACTACCATCTACCATAATCAAGGTTATCTGCAGAGGATCTCCATCTGTTAAAATAATCTACAGAAAAATGCTGATGGTTTCCATTACTTGAATTTTAAATGACAAAACCATCTAACAAGCTGACCTAAATAATGCATTATGAGATCAAATCAATTAAGTGATGCGGTTAATTCACATTAGGCAAAATATCCATGCTTCTCCCACTTGGTCTCTATCTTCTGTATAATAATTTTGTAATGAATACAAGAACAACTTAAATGAAAGAAAGCACTCCTTGTACAACATCGGATGAAAAGAAATACTTCATTTATAGGACATGTAAAGAAGGTTTTTTTTTTTTTTTCCTTTTACAATATAAGAGAGTAAGAGAACTTTAGTTTTACTTAGGTTTATGTTAACTTCAGGACAATAACAACTTTTCCTGGGGTAAAATCTAATATTTACGAGTGTCTTATTCATTAAATTAACAAACTATATAATATGGATACAACTGTATGTCCTATATGGTAATTATTGTGCAAATAATACATTATTTGCACAATAAAAATAAAATTAAAGCATTAAATACATCAGCCAGAATGTCTACTGCATAGTGAACAATGTTTGATCTTGTTTACACAAACTACCAAAGACTACATGCATAAAATATATGTATATGCATTTATATATTTTTTTGTATTATACAGTCATGATATAGAAAGACTACAGAATGTCCAGGTTAATTATTGAATCATCAAATAAATAAATGCTTGTAACTATATATATATATTTAGTGTAAAATATTGATGTGTTTAATTAAAATGTATTATTTTATATATATAGTCTCAGAATCCTTAAATAACATCATGGAGAAATATGTCCTGACCTTTGAGTGCAAAAAAGGCCAATATGTGTCTGAACGTGGAAACACGGTCAGGATCACTTCAGTCTTTTTCACAACTTCTGTCTGTTACTGTCAGGATGTGAATTGTATAGAACTCTCATATCCCACCTTCCTTGGAGACTCTCACTACTGGCCTACTTCCTACCCACAGGTCAAGTGCAAATAACTGGTAACACCCCAGCATGTTCCTAAATCATGTCTCTGAGGGTGCAACAAAGACCAAATTTCTGCTTTTAGCACTATCTTCAATCTGTTATCTTAAGGGCCGGGATGGAAAAGAGAAAATGCTGACAAGTACTCTGAAAAAAATACTAGAAGAAGCATGACTGGAATAATGGGTCTTGAGTGAAATCCACCACTTTGCTGAGGATAACTTCTTCAGCCTCACTGAAATATTTGAGATTGGGAGGGTGGTGTGTGTTAGTTTGGTCCTCAAGGTTAACACCATAATAATATATTACTTAGTACAGAAGTTTTGACTGTAAATATAAGTTTAGGCTTAATTGAAAACAGGTGAAGGTTTGTGTGTGTGTGTGTGTGTGTGTGTGTGTTAAGATTTTATCTTATTTTGGCATCATGTAATCAACAATTCAAGTGTGAGACTTTACCTATGGTGTAATAAAACTCATAGGTTCCTAAACAGACAAGTAAGGTAATGAGAAAGTTTTCCCACCTCCACCTCTCAGCCTTTCTGCAAAAAATTAGAGGAAAAAAAACTTATTTTGTGACAATTTCCTGTCAGTCAGAGCAAGTAAGTAGATGCCAGCAACATAATTTATCAGATTTAAATAATAATAAACCTCTAGGTCTCTGGCTGCAATGCACACATACCTCTTACTCATTCAATCTTCAATTCACATGTCCTCAGTTTGCTTTTCTGCATTTTCCTGCTAGGACTGCATTATCAGGCTCCAAGATTTTTTTCCAGGTGGTACAATTGCACTACTCTTTACAGAATATGGTAATGATTTTAGTGAGGACAACAGCTAATACTTATTGCACATGTACCATATAAAGGCCCCATTAAAACTGCAGGTTAACTTCTTTAATCCTTATAAATAGGTGTTGTTTATTTATACACATTTAGAAGAGGAAAGTGAAAGAAAAAGAGATAGTAAACGCTGAGCCAGGTATTTTGTAGATACATGTGTGATAGAGCAGAAAATAATTGGGGAACATATTAGAGCTGTGATTTTTAAATATGCACATTTATGAAAATATAGCTTATTGCTTCCTACACCAGAACCGTTAGGTAAGAGTGGGAGCCGTGAACGTGAACATGGGACATTCAATCTACTTCTCCGCTAATCAAACTGAAAAGACATTCTCTCCAAGATTGTGAGTGTTTTTAATGTTTTTTGTAGAACAGAGAGATCCTAGGCTTTGGAAAAAGGACTGATGGAAAGCTCAGCTTTACCATTAACTCACTGGGGCCTGAATAAGCTAAATAAACTCTCTCTGTCTCATGTTTTTACAACATCAAATTAAGATAATAAATAGGGGGACCGCATATCCTGGTTTGCTTGAGACAGTTGCAGTTTTCACTTGTGGTCCCAAATTAATTACAAATAGTGATTCCTTTTACTCTCAAAAGAGGCTCTGTTTGGCTAGTAAATTAAATAGACATCTTAATAATAACATACAGCACTTCTGGGAGGATTAAGTAAAATAATACAATTGAAGTATCCAACAGTAATTTTCTTTCTTCTCTCTTCCTTCCCACCTTTTCTTTCCTCCCTCTTTTCGGCCTTATCCCCATTTCTCCTTTGTATCTATCTCTACAACTAGAGAATATCATAGGCCCTTTTTATATCATTTCTTTGTGTCTTTTGCTTCCCCTTTATCAGAATTTCCAATTAATGTATGGTCAAACATGGATTGAAGAAAGAAGTAGCTCAAGAAATAGCTCATGTCTACATTTGTAGTTGAATTTACCACCAGAAAAAAAAAAAATCTTAGGACTGATTGTATACTCTTTATACACACAAAAAAAATCAATTTCAAAATTTCTAACTCCATAGAAATATTTAGGAAGTGACTATAAAATAATACTATCACCAAAATAGTATTATCTTTACCCATGGACATTTGCAATGACTATTTTGATTTAAATACAATATTCTAATTTCATTTTACTTTAGCCTGGAAAAAACACAGTTGCAGGATTGAACTAATCTATGAAGTCTCTAGTTGCTTAATACTTAACAAATTATTACAACTCTCTTTTATGGACAAGTAAAAAAGAAATTCTTTTTCATGTGAAGTCTTAGTCTTATGCTATTAAAATATTCAGAGGACCGTTGGCTGCCTTTATAGGATAGGTTGATTCTTATCTAGCCTGATATACACTGACTTGTTCCTAAATGATTTTACAGTAAAGGTATTCATGATATAAGTGCATTATAATGATAATGCTATCTTTTTTTTTTTTTTATGATAATGCTATCTTAAAACTCTTTACCCAAATAAAGTATATATGCTCTGATTATTAATATCATTTCCCCAGTTTTTTTAAAAAGCTTAACTTTGTTATTTTTACAGTCTATGAAAATCACATTAATAGCCAAAATAAAATTCTTGCAACTTTTATATAATCATATATATAAATACACACACATATTTACATACACTCTTTCTTGATTCTTAAGAGATAAGAATTGAATAAGATATCTTTACTTTTTTCAGCAAACAATGAACTCTATAAGACAAATATCTCGAGGTATAAATAAAACCACAATGAAACTCGCAAATAGGAACATGATCAGACTAATTATTGGCATGACTAGGATATGGTAAATTAATCTAACTGGAATTACTGGGAAAATATTTATGAATAAAATAACATTTGAGAAGAAATGTAGCATAAGAATTTAACAGATTAGAAGGAGAGGAATTTGAGACTGCACAACCCAGAAATGCAAACCTATGTATGTATGTCTGTGGGTTCTTTTCAGTTGGGGGCAAAGCAGATATCAACATGTTAGAAAAATAACTTTGATAACCTGGTGAAGACTGAAGAAGAGACTAGGTGTGGAGCAAACCCAGGAAAGTTGTTTGGAATAGATAAGTAAAGGCAGAACTGAGAGAGATTTCAGTAGCAGGAATGGAAAAGACTGTGTCCTATTGGAGTCAGAGGATAAATAAGATAAAGAGCATGTGAAGACATGATTTAAGTAGGAAAATGGTTTATCTGATAATATGCTGAAATTGAGTGGAGATGAACAGAAAATGGTTGAAATATAGGGACACCCGAAGTCAGAGTCAGAGAAGCATTTTTTTTAAGTTATTATGTTCGGTTAGCCCACATATAGTACATCATTAGTTTTTGATGATGTAGTGTTCAATGATTCATTAGTTGCATATAACACCCAGGGCTCATACCAACACGTACCCTCTTTAAAACCCATCACCTGGTTGTCCCATCCCCCCATCTCCCTCCAGGAAATAAACTGAGGATTACAGAAGGGGGGGGGTGAGAAACATTTTTTTTTTAAAGATTGATTTATTTATTAGAGAGAGCATGCACACACAGGGAGAGGGAGAGTGAAAGGGAGAGGGAGAAGAAGACCCCTGCTGAACAAGGAGCCCAATGGAGGGCTCTGATCCCAGGACCCTGGGATCATGACCTGAGCCTAGCAGACGCTTAACTGACTGAGCCACCCAGGCACTCCTCAGAGAAACATTTTTAGAAGATGTAAATATAGAAGTAATTAATGAGGTCTGAGGTATGGAAAAAAATAGTAAGTTTCAAGAAGAAATAACTTTAAATTTTGAATATAAGAAATTTCAAGAATGAGAATGAATAATGCTATAAGGAGAAACTGAAATACAATGACCTCAAACCTTTAATAAACAGATTTCTGACCATGGTGATCATTTTTAATCCTCAATGTGAAACATCCTAAATTCAACATCTATTTCACATGGTTTAAATTTCTGTATTTCATATTTGTGTTATTATTGGTCTTAGCATTTATTTAGGCAGGAAATTGAACTTCAGTATTTCTTTATGAGAGTTCAACAGAATATAAGCAATAACCATGGACACAATACATTTTGTACATAAGAAATCTAGTTTATTAACAGATATAAGACACAATAAATTATAGCATTCAATGAATAATGTTTCATTGTTAGTTTTATTGAAGTGTATATGCAAAAAAGGCTATATCTTTTTTTGTCTGTATAAAAAAAAATTTAAAATTTAATGTCTTCCCTCAAGCAGCTCTGTGTATAATGGGGAGAATAAGTTAATGTAGTAAGAGTGGAGAGCAAATGTGTACCAAAATATTTAGATGGTACAAAAACATAATGTGTTATTTAAAGGATTATATGCATAGAATTGTGAAGAAAAAATGGAAGTGCAAAGACAATAATATTTTTCATCAAAAATGGCTTTAAGCTGCCCTTGAGAGAATGAGGAATAGAATTTATACACAGGAAAAAAAAAATTATACACAGAAAGAAGAGGAGTAGCAGACCAGTGAGACAATTTAGGCATAAGCAGCAAAATAAGTACAGCAATGACAGAAAATTTAAACAGTTGTCTACATGTATGATGTATGAATATATGAAGAATATTCAGAAATCATATTTGCAGGTCAGTGAATTGGATGCTATTGAAAGAATTTGTTTTGGCTAAAAGAAATCAAAATGTTAGATAGGAAGAAACTATTATCAAATTTCACATTTCCAGACTACCTTCATAACCTTTCCAAAAAAACTCTGTGAGAAATCAAACATTTGGGTAAATAAATATTCCCAAGAGAATTTAAATTCCAGACATTTTTCAGGAGCTTAGTTTATAAGGTGTCAAGTTTATTTATAATTTCTAATAAAAATTCCAGTGTTGCATATTTTTGTGAAACTAGTGGCCAGTATCACTGAGAATTATCTGCATAACCATATTTTGTTAGATGGATCAGAAATTACACGGACAAAGACAAAAGAAAGGTTTACATATTTAATGGAGGTTTTAAGGGAATATTAAATGTACTCCATAAAATGAATGAACAATGGAATGTTACTGATGGACTTGAAATGTTGTGAACGCTTGCCAAGATCTCCATCATGCTTACTATTATGTAATGCAGGTAGTGGTTATATAGATCACATACATTAAAAATACATATTTTTTGAGGATCAGAAACACTTCTGATTCTGGCAATCATTGAGTAATACAAGTGGATTATGTTTCATAGTTCATTTGGAATTAGTTTTTTTGGGATTTCCAATGCAATTTCTTGGAAAAAATCATGTTATAAAGAGCAATTAGTTTTGCAGGGAAATACAGATATGTGTTTATAGGATCTATAAATTAGCAGAACTATAGTATTAAAGATAATAATTTGTACTTGAAAAATTTTATACTTGAAAGCTGGGAGCTATGTAATAAGGAAGGTATTATTGGAAATACAGAAAGAGATGTAATAAATGCCCCTTCCTTTCTTAGGTGCAGAAGCAGAATTTTAATTTTAGAGCCACACTGCTCTTTTCTCTATGTCTTCAGTGATTTTACTCTCTAAGCATGGAAAAAGCAAACTTTCCCCAAGTCTATCTAACCCCAATTGACCCTTAATTGGGATTTGCATTTATCAATGTAGCTGAAATTGAGAATAATTTGAATTATTTGCATTTTAAAAGAGCTTATTTGTTGGGGGACCTGGGTGGCTCAGTCAGTAAGTATCTGCCTTCAGCTCAGGTCATGATCCCAGGGTCCTGGGATGGAGCTAGCCCTGCATCTGGGCCCTGGGATCCAGCCCTTCATGCAGCTCCCTGCTTGGTGGGGAGTCTGCTTCTTCCTCTCTCTTTACCGCTCCCCCATCCCTGCTTGTTCTCTCTCTCAAATAAATAAATAAAATCTTTTTTTTTAAAGCTTATTTGTTAACCTGATATTGTCTCCATTTGAATGACATTCAGGCAGTGAAACCAGGTGGAGTGAAATGGGCAGACCAAATAAAGGACTTTAGATCAGAGGTGCACTTGATTGGTTAATATGATTATTGAAATGACAAAATGTGTTTCAGTTGGATGAGGAAAAAAAAAGCAACAGAAAAATGATAATGAGTTACTGGATGTAGAGAGTTCAATATAATGATATTAACTAACATTAAAGTTATTTATATTTGATATTAAAGTTGATATTTACTGTCTCTCTATATAAATATATATTTATGTTACATAAAATCAGTCATAGTGGCGGTAATTGAACAGACAAAATAGGAAGGTAGACGATTATGATAATTTTTGGCTTTGTCATATAATTTCTACTATTTGGAAAGTTTTCTACCAGCTGACCTCACAGATGCAACATCATCTAGTTGACTCAACTCAGATTCTCAGTTTAAATGTCATTAAAAGTGCATAGAATTGTGTGACTTTCCTGATGTGACTTAGCAATTCTACTTCATTTGTGGGATTGTTTAATTAATAATCCCTCCCTCACTAGGTAATAAATGCCATCAGAATAAATATAGTTTGTTTTGTATTTTGTTTTTGTTTTTTCTTTATCATTCCATGGAGGAAGCTACTAAAAATGGCAGTTGAATCACATATTAATAATCTGAGTTACTGGAAGGCTTAACAACTAATCTACTCACCAAAGGAAATTTAAAAAGGACAATTCAATATCAAGCTCTGAATTTTTGTGTTGTGTAAGACTGCTCAGAACTAGAAAGTTTGGAGGAATGAATTTCTCATATCTCTGAGAAAAGAAATATTGTTATTATTATATAGAATTTATAAAATTTTATAAAATTTACAAATCCATCAATGTATTGGAAGTTATGTATATGGCATTTCATTTTCATGGATGTGGTTAAGTAAAGTCTAGACCAGGGAATTATAACCTTTGTAAAAAGATACATTAATTTGACCAATACAGTAAAGCTCTTGCTTCCAAATACTGGACACTTCTAGAAATTTGTTCATCCTAGACCCATCCTAAGAATGAACAGGACTGGATGTCTCTGTCATTACTGAGAGATTCCATTCACTGTATGCTTAGTACGCTTGGCTAAAATCTAGTTTGAATCCAACTCTGTTATCAGGATGGTTTTTCCTTGTGGACTATATTTCTGTTACTTTAATTTGGACATACTGAAAATACTCACAGCTTCAGGCTTTTGGGGAAATAGAGGGCATTTAAAACATTCTTCAGACACGAAGATATTTTTCTTCTTAAATCCTTCAATTTTCAAGATATGGGAAAAATGTTTCAGCTAAAATGAAAATGGCTTTTCAGAACTTCTTTTAACACCTCCCTTTCTTTTATCCCCATACCTCTGTAGGCAGTTTCCTGTTACTTACTGCCAATCCTACAGGAAAATAGTATAATACAGATATGGAGATTATCTATAGAATTACTATTTGAAGAGTAACTAGTATAATAGATACTACTTAGGAGTTTCATGAATTATTATAAGTGACATCATCATCATCATCATCATCATTCTAATTTTACAGATTAGAAAAAAAGCTTCAATATTTTGCCCCAGGTCACAGAGCTAATAAGAGGCTATAACCGGTTAATAATTTCTATAAAGCTCCTTTTTACTCATACAGAAATGTTGTTTGCTCCCATTTCCTTTTTTATTTTCTTTAGATAAGGTGAAGTCATTTTGTGTGCTATTTTTATATTTGCTTAAGAAATTAAAACAATAAAGAATTGGTAAAGCAATATTTTATTTTTATGTGATTAGATGGTAAATCAAACACACACACGTGGGATCACTATTTGAACAATTAAATGAGTTGAATCACTGAATCAAAAGTTTAATGGTAATATATATTTTCTAAAGTTTAAACATAAATGTAATACTTCAAGCAATTATCTATTTATGTGGTCTCAGGTAATATGTATTTATGTTCCTAAAAATGTTTAACATTCTTAATCAATTGGAAATAATTTCCACTTAAACCTTCCAATATTTTTGTTTTTCTACTATTTTAAAATATACATTCATTACCTCCAAATTTATTACTTTTCATATATAGTACAGTGAGTTCTCTGTGAAGTTGAGCATTGACTTCTTATATATTGTTTTGAGTAACTTCAGTTATTATAATAAACATAAAATAAAATTGTATTTAAAAAGAAATGTAATGGATTATTCCATTTTCTTTATACTTGCTATTCTTATTACTGAATGTTGTTACAGTATTATATATTTCATTCACTCAATATATTTTTGGGGTCTTTAACTTTTATTTCAGAGGAGATGATAATATGTTAATTCATGTTTTGTTAAGTAAATATATCTCTTTTGGTATTTCCATCAGTACTTGGAAATTTTTCAAAGGAAAAGGGGAAGGAAAGCATATTGTATATCCTTTTTCCTTAGGTATCAGTGAATGCCCCCCAGCCACACATACAAACCCAGTGTGAGTCCTAATAACCGAAGTATAATCAAAGTATATTTTTTTTAAACAACATACTTCCTGAAAGGAGACCCATTTAGCCAATAACTGAGTAATAGATACTGTTACCTTTGGGATTAATAGGGAGCATTATCTGTAAGAAGTTTTAGAATTTGATCTCTGTAATTCCATCTGAGTTCACTGCATGCAATTTTCTCCTTTTCCATGGGAAAGTTTTTTCTTTTTTCTTTTAAACACAGCATGTATATTTGATGAGTATGTAAGTAAATATTCTTATCGACTCTGAGCAATTTCTTGCCACCTGTTTTATTTCTTAATCTGTGTTGTACAGGTAAGTGCCATTAAGATGTTTCATATGTGTCAAAAATAGGACACATAGAAGATGATGGCGCTGCAATTACCTAGTACATCAAAAGCAATTCAACTTTGGCAAGCTGATGATTACTTCCACTTTGAATTAATCTGAATGACCCCAGCTTTATTGCGTCGAGTTTGTAGAAATAATAAAATGTCAAGTCACTAGGAAATAAACCGACAGAACTTAAAAAAAAATGACATGACTAATGCATAGTTCCTCTGACTTGTTCCATATTCTGTAGACCTTATTACTAACTACAATATTTTATTTAGAAATCTTGTCTTAATCAATGTGTCTTTCACCTTACTAAAATATGTCTGCAATATAAAGAACAGAAAATTCAGTGCTCTGTATATTTGTGTTTTATGTACACTAAAATCTCAATACACAAAGAAGATGTAAGTGGTGAATCACTGTTTCACTTCTACTATATCCTAATTTTGGTGGGGCATGTTAGTGAATGTTATTGAGTTAGTCTTTTTTGAAGAGTGCTACTATTTCAATTAATCGAAAGTTTTCCAATACCATTAGATAATTACAAAATTCATAGGCTTACTGTATGCGGACCACTTTTTTAAGAAACTGTTATTTAACGTATATTGACATAGTACTACAAGGAATAGCTATCTTCACATTTATTGTTACTGTCTTCATAAAACGTTCTTTTATAAAACACAAAACTCATATCTCAGCATATCATCCTGAAAAGGGGAGCTCTCATTTATAGTCTGCATTATCTGATGTCCTTCAGATTACCTTTCAGATTTAAAAATTCTTCTCACATTGGAGGGTCTCAATTCTGGCTAAGCTTTTTACTTACACTAACCATAATCTCTTGGTGATGATGCCAGACTAGATTATCCCCCTTGATTTTTAATTCTTTTAATTTGGCTTTTAATTGCTCAAATGAAAAGCTAACTTATAAAGTGAGTATGTAATCTGAATCTGCTCCTATTGAATGGATCTGAGAGAGTAAGCAGAAATATCACAAGCCCTTTCAGTTGGATGTCCATAATGTCCTACAGATTCCATCCAACCCTCCCCCAGCTCAGTGCCCACCATTGCCACCACCTTGCACTGCTGGCCATGTCGGAAATTTGAAATCCACTGCACATGGCAGCTGCCTATTCCTCTCAAATCTCTGTCTGCCAGCTCTGTTTTCAATAATTTTTTCATCTAAAGTTTCCTAATTCAATATCTTGTTAGAGGAAGATGTACAGTACATTATTCAACATAGACCTCCATTACTCTATTTTATCAGGAAAAACAATTCAAGGCCTTTCTTAACACATATTGATTGATGTACCATGACATTGGAATATGACTAATTCTAGTATCGATTCAAAGCTTTTGGTGTTTCTTCACATTCTTTATCACAATCACAGGACAAGAGGCAAAGGATGTGGACATGTTTTTGATGAATGATGCTTCCACTTAATAGGCATTAAGAAAGGAAGAAAAAAAGGAAATTAAAAAAAAAAAACACATCTATGAGAAGTTTAGTACAACCTTAAATAACTGTTGCATAATTTCTTGTCATGTTAAACAAGAATTCAGGCATCGTTGGGGCGCCCAGGTGGCTCAGTCAGTTAGACGACTGCCTTTCACTCAGGTTATGATCCCGGGGTCCTGGGATCCAGCAGGCATGGCTCCCTGCTCAGTGAGGAGCCTGCTTCGCACTCTCCCCCTGCTACTCTTCTTCCTTGTGCTATTTCCCACTCTCTGTCAAATAAATAAAATCTTAAAAAAAAAAAAAAAGAATTCAGGCATCATCATTTTTGCTAGTATTCACAAGTGCTTCAGTCAGATCAGGGTTTAATATGGCTACTGTGAAATACTTACACTCTGTAGATAAAGTAAGCTGCAAAAGTCACTTTAGGTTCTGTTTATGTAGTTATGTCTATTTGAACTCAAATCCCCCTTGGATATCTGTCTTTACCTTTCTTGTAGACAATGTGTACACATTGCAACCTATGATTTTAGTCTTCCTCTTTGCTCTGGTTGCCTCAAGTCCAAACTCTACTGTAAATCCTGCAAACTTTGAGCATCTCTCGATGACAGCCACTGTGTGAAGTGTTTAGGGAATAACATCTAATGAAACATAATCCTAACCTATGAAAAGTTGCTAACTTGATCAGTTAATATGTTTTCCTTAACCAAAATTCTTTTGTAATGTGTACGTAACATTCCATTATTACCACTTGGATCATTATTATTATTATTTGCCTGTGTTCTGATTTGTTTATTTATTTAAATTTTCAATTTGTTCTTTTAGAAAGATTTGACATATTCCCTTTTGAAAGCAGGTATACTGTTAAGTAATTATCAAATTATTTGAACAACTATTTTTGGATTACAGCAAAAATGTACTTTCTCTTTTACATAGAATCAAACAAATTTAAGTAAATATTTAGCTCTTTTGAGATTAAATATATGTTTCAATGAGGTAATGTCCAGTGAATGTAAATAAGGCTTATTTTGACATTATAGGAACAAGTGGCGGATATCTTTTTTATTGGGGGGACATGAGCAATATATGACAAGGTTTAACTGCTACCAGGTCTAATGAAATTACCACATTTTGAAACCGTGAAAGAGCTACAAGACTTATAAAATAATTGGGAATAAAAAGGAAAGTATTTGGCAAGATCTCCACAAGGCGTGATTGATTATTTTTTCCTCCTATTTCTTGAAGGCAATAGCTGAAATATTGAAATGTAGTTTGATGAATGAACTTTACCATTCAAGAAACATATTAAAGGCCTTCCTAATTTAATTTCTCTAAATGTAGCTACAAATTCTAAACAAATTAATTACCCTGGTTGCTTTAACCATGGTAAAGTACAATCCAAAATACATTAATAGAAATTAAAACTGGAAAGCAGATATCAAAATTTAAACTATATTTTTTAGTTTAGTTTTGCCTTCACATTTTTACTTCTGCCCATAGTCTTCCTTTCCTTATTTTGATTTTTAAGCGATATTACAAATTTTCCTGATTCTGGTATATTTTATATAGATTGGAATTCTTCTGGGTTTTTCTGACTCAGTATCAAATTCATGGTAATATATGTGCTCCACCTGGTGGTGAAAAATAAAGAAAAATAACTTTTTTTTTTGAAAAAGCAAAGCTAAATAGAACTTTATATCCTGATTTTAGATGTGTGTGAAAATACCTTGTAGGATACCCAGTAAAAATCTACTCAACACTAAACATAAGTCGAATATTAGTCAATAGTATAATATACTTAAATTCATTATGGATTAAAATTTTGGTTAACCAAACACACAATCATTTTATGAGACTGACACACTACCTACTGCGCTAACGAGGCACCTCACACAATCATTTTACAGGCTGTTTTTAGCTTAATGATTTACACTTACTGGGTAAATACTGTCTATAAATGTATGGAATATATATATAAGAAAAATATATAACATCTATATGTATATTAAAAATATAACCTTAACTTTCTATAAATATCTAATTATCAATCATCTATCTTCATTTTATCTCTGTCTTGTATCCTGGATTCTAGTCTATTGGTACCAATTAATTACATGGATTTTCCTGCCCTTCCATTCGATAGTAGGTACAATTTGAGGCTGTTATGATGTAAAATACTTCCTCACAGTAATATAAATTTCACACACTTTACTATTTACGATTCCCAATTAAAATTCTAGAGCAGGACCTATTGAAGAGAAAAGTGAAGTTATTTTTCCTAATCATATTCTTAACTTGATAGCAAACTCCCTTTTGATTTTGCACTATTATGTTCTAAATTTGATCTACTTTCTACATAGTATGTTTTTCTATCCTAGTAATCTTTCTATACTCTTTACTAACTCCACTGTCAATATGAATTATACATTCCTTGTCAGGTATCTTCCATCTGAAAGTTCCTGAGTCTTCTCCTATTGGCTCAGCCATTGGAAGAATAAGAGCTGTGGATCCTGATTTTGGACAAAACGCAGAAATTGAATACAATATTGTTCCAGGAGATGGAGGAAATTTGTTTGACATCATCACAGATGAGGATACACAAGAAGGAGTCATCAAATTGAAAAAGGTACACAGACAAGTTTTTGGACAGTTGACTACCCGCTATTAATTAAAGAACAAAATGACAAAAAGTTGAAAATGACAGAAATTTTAATTTTCTTCAGTTAGCAGTATTTTAAATTAAAAAAAAAAAGCCCAGGTAACCCAAGTATTCACTTCTTCAGGCACTTGTATTCTGCAATTCAACAGATATATATATTTTTTGTTGAAACAGGTCTATTAATTTGATTAAATTATTAAAAAATTATTTCCAGAATTTAACTGTAATTTAATTTTTTATTGTTACAAACTTAAACAAAAAGATTAACTTAAAAATAAGATCTAGAAGTAAGGGGCGCCTGGGTGGCTCAGTCTTTAAGCATCTTTCAGCTCAGGTCAGGATCCCAGGGTCCTGGGATTGAGCCCCCCATTGGGCTCTCTGCTCTGCAGGAAGCCTGCTTCTCCCTCTCCCACTCCCTCTGCTTGTGTTCAGTCTCTCACTGTGTCTCTCTCTGTCAAATAAATAAATAAAATCTTAAAAAAAAAATCTAGAAGTAAACTCTAACCCCACCAGAGTTGGTCTTGCCCCTCTCATGACTTCTCTGAGAATATAAATATCTAATTCACATATTGTTGGTGAGAGTTTATATCATAGTGGAAGAATCCCTATGTCAGTAACCTGTATTACTGAGGAATGGAAGAAATGAACAAGGGTAATACTGGGCTTGAAGGGGTTTTAATGAGATAAGTGAAAAGAAATATTCATGAGAGAGAGAGAGGGAAGGAGGAGGGGAGAGGCTGAAGAGGGAGGAGGGAAGGATAAAGAAGAGAGAGGGAAAGAGATGGAGAGTGAAAGAGAGGGAGGGAGGGAGGGAGGGAGGGAAAGGCTGACTGTGATGGGAAGCCATTTAGTAATATTAAATAGACTGCTACAGAAGAGAATTGCAGAAGGGGAGAGCATAATTCAAAATATTAGCGAGAGTGTAGTCTGTCTTCCGTTGGGTTGGCATGAAGAAGGGGTATGCAAATGTGAGCAACAGAAAAATCAAAATTATGATTGGGGTGTGTAGATTGTTTCCATAACAGTGAAGCAAATTATAGGAATTTTCAGTAATGGAGTGCAGGCAAACTAGTGAAACTCAATTTAGTACTGCTTTCCCCACTCCTGCAAAGTATGTTCTATTTCCCCCAAACCACAGTATATCTTATACATTTAATAATTGTGATTATTTTAGCCTACAAGAACTATCTTTGCAGTCATTCCCATTAATTAGGCTGCTGTTTCCATATTTGCTCAGGAACTCTGAATTTTAACAGAAATAGTACATATGACAATAAAAATAATTCTGAAAAGAAATACAATTTCCATATAGATTATTTATCACTTTTTATTTTCACTATTGCACATAAATTGTACCTTTTCTAGAAATTACTTTAACCACATGATCTCATTCAGCAAAATTATGCATTTGTGTTGAATTTTCAAAGTACAGTTTAAAAATTATGTGTCAAATTCTGAACTTTAGTTCTTTACTGTTTGTTCTTGTTTTGCCTGTTTTTCTCTTTTCTATTCAGTAACATGTCAGTAAGAGTCTTATTACTTATTTTTTCAGAAAAAATAACTACATTTAAATGACTTACAAATATTAATTTAAATGGAACAGATATGTATTCTCTTATTTTTTTATTTATTTTTTTAAAGATTTTATTTATTTATTTGAGAGAGAGAATGAGATAGAGAGAGCATGAGAGAGGGGAGGGTCAGAGGGAGAAGCAGACTCCCTGCTGAGCAGGGAGCCTGATGCGGGACTCGATCCTGGGACTCCAGGATCATGACCTGAGCCGAAGGCAGTCGCTTAACCAACTGAGCCACCCAGGCGCCCTGTATTCTCTTAATACTGAAAAAATAATAGAAAATATTCTACATCAACAGTTCATAAAATTTAAGTATTAAATTAACTAAGTTCACAAAGTAAAATTGAGGTACAGAAGAGTCAATATTGTATATACTATATTTTTAAGTTTATATATGTATGTATATTTATATTTACACATGTTTTATATTTCTATTTTTATTTACACACATTTACCATCTCTGCCAATGAATGATTGGTGTCTAAGTGTCAATCTGGAAAAATGTGTGGCACGCTTATTTACTTTTAAACACAATTGAAAAGGGAGTGCTGTGCTAACCATAGTCTTTATATTATATCAAAATGGCATAATCTTTGAAAGTAGTTGTTTTTAAAAAAGAAAGTAATGATTTAGTTATATAAATCAACTTTTTGTAATTATTCACTTATACATCTTCACTAAAGTTGTAAGAACAGAACTTTTCCCTTTTTAGCTAATGAAAGATTCATAAAAAGAGTCACGTCATTTATTTTGTTGAATTTATTTTATTTAATTTTTGCAGAATTTTCTCTCTTAACTAGATTAAAATTGAGTTTTGTAAAATTATGACATAACATTATTAAAATTGACTTATATAATATAGAAAAGCAGTCTGAAAAGTTTATCTCTAAGTATACAAAATACATTTTTCTTCCTGCAGTGGATGAATAATTGTCCATTTTGCTGGCATAATAATTTGTCATCTAAATAAAGTTCAGTGTCCATAACTAACATCCACTCCTTCATTCAGCAGGTATTGATGGGGAAGCCACTAAATCCAGGAACGTACTCTGATTCTGGGAATAGAGCAGTAAACAAAAGAGACCCTTTCCCTCTACTCAAGCAGCGTCCACTCAGTTGGGGAAGACAGATGATAAATCCAAAAGCACTGTCCGCAGTGATAAATTCAAGCTTGAGAAATGTAAAGCAGGGTACAGGGATACAAGTAATATGGAGAGTGGTGGCTTCTATAGTGGGGTGGTCACAAAAGTTTGACAGGGTGAAATTTCAGCAGAGACTTGAAGGAAGCAAGAAATGAATCATGTAGTGGTTCTGAGTGATGCATGTCCCACAAAGACCCAGCAGCTACTGCAAGGAGGCCAGTGGGCTGAGTACAGCCAGTGAAAGGGTCCCTAGCCAGAGATAAGGTCAGATGCAGAGAAAGGGTGCATTATGGACAGCCTCGTAAGCCTGGCCAAGAACGTGAATTAGATCATGGTATGGGAAGCCCGGGGTGCCTTTAGATCTAAATTACCTTTATCGTTGTGAAGCTGGGATAATGTGATGTTCTGAGGAGAATAATGACTAGGAAGTGAGGATAGAAATAGACCAGTTAAGGGGCGCCTGGATGGCTCAGTTGGTTAAGCCTCTGCCTTCAGCTCAGGTCATGATCTCGGAGTCCTGGGATCAGCTCCACATTGGGCTCCTTGCTCAGCAGGGAGCCTGCTTCTCCCTTCCCTCTGCCCCTCTTGCCTGCTTGTGCTCTCTCTCTCAGATAAATAAATAAAATCTTAAAAAAAAAAAAAAGAAAGAAATAGACCAGTTAAAAGACTATAGAAATAATCCCAGAAACTGTTGATGGAGATATGGACCATGAAATTTGCAATAATTGAGGTTGTGAGAAATGGTAAGATTCTGGCTAGATTGTAAAGGAACAGCCAACACATATTTTCATAAATATTCTGATCATCTGGCAAATTACCCAAGCATTTGAATAGATGTGTTCTTAGTGTTGTAATTTGTTTTAATCTCTCAGTGAAGAACCAACAGAAGCAATCCCTATCTGTTAACCTCCAGTTCTGTTGGGAAAGAAAATTGCAACTTGCAGAGTACATCTATTAAATCTTAAAAAAAGGGAAATACCCCAGGAGAACACTTCTATAACAAAATTTTAAAATTATCCATCACTTGTACCTATCTACCTACTTATCTACCTACCTACCTATCTGCTGTATATATTATATTTTGTGTGTATACAAATATATATGTGTAGATACATGACTTGATTAAACATGGTGGTATGATTTCATAAAAATAAAATAAATAGAAAAATTCTGCTGCATAAAACCCATGAAAAACTAAAAATTAATTTAAACAATTGCAATACTTTAAGTTTTGTTTTTTCCTCTTGGGGTGGGTGAAGACTGTATTATAAAATTATTTATGCATATATTCCATAAGTTGTCAGGAAAGTTTACCTTGCACTTAGCTTTAGGATTCCCAGAAGAATTGGATGTGTAATAATAAGTAAGTATGCAAACATTAACAGCTGTGTTTCAGTTATAGGATGATCTTTAAATTAGTGTTTTGAAAACTTTCCCTTCAATATCTCAGCATAAAATTGCAAAAAGGACCGTTCAGGTAAATTCAAATTCTTATAGGAATTATGTTGTTAATGCATTCAGAAAGTCCAAAAATACATATTCTACCTTCGATTATGTAGCTGTTTGTTAAATGTCAGTTATTTTCATTGTTTGGCTAATATTAGCATATGATGCTCTTCGTTTTCAGAGTTTTTCTTTTCTTAACTAATTTAATAATCAATTAAAATGCATAAAGTTCTCCAAAGCACATATCCTCATTATTGTTTTATCTCCAAAATCTTTATTTGCCCTCCCTTTATTATTTCCCCTCTCTCTTTCTGAAGAGAGTCAAAGTGGATACAAATGATGGCCAGGTTTATAGGGGCTGAGAAGAATGGGAAAAAAAAGCATTTTTATTAATTATTTTTTCTTTATTTTATTTTATTTATTATTATGTTAATCACCATACATTACATCATTAGTTTTTGATGTAGTATTCCATGATTCATTGTTTGCGTATAACACCCAGTGCTCCATGCAGAACGTGCCCTCCCTAATACCCATCACCAGGCTAACCCATCCCCCCACCCTCCTCCCCTCTAGAACCCTCAGTTTGTTTCTCAGAGTTCATAGTCTCTCATAGTTCATCTCCCCTTTCGATTCCCCCTCCCATTCTTCCCCTTCCGCTATCTTCTTCTTCTTCTTTTTTTTAACATATAATGTATTATTTGTTTCAGAGGTACAGGTCTGTGATTCTAGAGTCTTACACAATTCACAGCACTCACCATAGCACATGCCTCCCCAATGTCTATCACCCAGGCACCCCATCCCTCCCACACCCCAGCACTCCAGCAACCCTCAGTTCGTTTCCTGATATTCAGAATTCCTCATATCAGTGAGGTCATATGATACATGTCTTTCTCTGATTGACTTATTTCGCTCAGCATAATACCCTCCAGTTCCACCCACGTCGTTGCAAATGGCAAGATCTCATTCCTTTTGTTGGCTGCATAATATTCCATTGTATATATATACCACCTCTTCTTTATCCATTCATCTGTCGATGGACATCTTGGCTCTTTCCGCAGTTTGGCTATTGTGGACATTGCTGCTATAAACATCGGGGTGCATGTACCCCTTCGGATCCCTACATTTGTATCTTTGGGGTAAATATCCAGTAGTGCAATTGCTGGATTGTATGGTAGCTCTATTTTCAACTTTTTGAGGAACCTCCATACTGTTTTCCAGAGTGGCTGCACCAGCTTTAACATCAGCTTGGATTCAGTTTATGAGCTCTATGACAGAATATTATTTCACTGTGTCACTTTGAATTAAGAATAACATTATGAAAGTTCATAAATCTTCTTAAGGCACAAGCTATTTGTAAAAAAAAAACAACACAAAAAACACAAAAAACCCCACAAAAAAACTACTCTTACTCTACATTTATGTCATATTGCATTGAACAAAATTTAAACAAATAGAAAGTACCCTATACGTTCTTAAGTGCTAAAGCATTAAAAACACTAACAACATCAGAATAATAATTTTTTAAATTTTTCATCCCATCTAAAAATTAGGAGATGGGCTACATTTAAAATGAGAGTATAAGGGGGCGCCTGGGTGGCTCAGTCAGTTAAGTCTCCGACTCTTCATTTTGGCTCAGGTCATGATCTCAGGGTCCTGAGATGGAGCCTGGAGATGGGTTCTGAGGTGGTCATGGAACCTGCTCAAGATTTTCTCTCTCTTCCTCTCTCTCTCTCTGTCCCTTCCCCACTGCTCTTGTTCTTTCTCTCCTTCCCAAATATGTAAATAAATAAAATGAGAGCATAAGGCATCTGAAATTCAGCAATTTTATTTGTTTGTTTATTTATTTATTTATAAAGGGGGAAAGAGAGCGAGCATGAGAGAGCAGGGGGAGGGGGAAGAGGAAAAAAGAATGTTAAGCAGGCTCCAGGTACAGTGTGGAGCCTGATGTGGGGCTTGATCTCACAATTCTGAGATCATGACCTGCACCAAAATCAAGAGTCAGGCACTTAACTGAGAGCCTCCCAGGCACCGCTCAGCAATTTTATTCTTAATTGAAAAGGCAATTGAAATATACTTTAATCAGTTGTTTCTTTTCTACTTGATAGCTGAGAATAAACATGTATTTATTATATACTTACATACTTACCGGATATAAATGTAAAATTACATGAGTTAAAAACATTCAATGGCTGAAAATAGAAATATATCTATAGAAGCACTGTATTTTTCTTGTCACTATTAAGAAATTAAAGCAATTAAAATAGGGGATGAATATTTAAGTTGTGCAAAAGGACAATTTTATTATCTTGCATAATTTTTCAAACAGTTCTCTACCATTTCTACAAAAAATATCTATTGCTAATTAGTTAATAAAGATAGCATAAGTTTAAAGTAAAGAATGGTGAAGTGATTTCTTTATTTTTAAATAAGTAAAACCTCTTGATTTAAAGAAGAATTCTTACTATTTTATGGGACTTGGAAATATTATTTCATCCCAAATAAACATAACAGTCATCACACTGAATCCAAAGCAGAATTCTTTTTTTTCTTAAAAAAAAAAAAAAAAAGAAAGAAAGAAAAAGAAAAAGAAAAAGAAAGAAAATGCTTTATTCTTCACCAGGATTTTCTAGTAAACAGGCTAAGCTCTCAGCCGGTCCCATGGAACCCTTCATATGTTACTTATGCCCTGTTAGTAAAATGGCCTTTTTTTTCTTTTTGCAGTTAAATGGCCAGGAAAGAAATTCACAGCAAATGATTTGGTAGGAGAGCACCATCATGTGGTTAATTTTTGAATAACTCTAAGGGGAAAAAATGAAAAAAAATTCAATAACTTAGTTTTTTTTTTTTTTTTTAAGATTTTATTTATTTATTTGAGACAGAGAGAATGAGAGACAGAGAGCATGAGAGGGAAGAGGGTCAGAGGGAGAAGCAGACTCCCTGCCGAGCAGGAAGCCCGATGCGGGACTCGATCCAGGGACTCCAGGATCATGACCTGAGCCGAAGGCAGTCGCTTAACCAACTGAGCTACCCAGGCACCCCAATAACTTAGTTATTGTAAGCAAACATACATCTTGATTTCTTAAGTTTAAAACTCTCCTATTTTTAGCCAGTCTGCATGCATGCATAAGGTTAAAGAAAAATAAGTGATGTTCTTTATCGGTTTCTGTAAATATTATGTCCCTGTTTTTGTAAATATTTGTCATCATCTCTTTTAAACATCTTTTTTTTTTTTTTTTTTAAGATTTTATTTTATTTATTTGACAGAGAGAGACACAGCGAGAGAGGGAACACAAGCAGGGGGAGTGGGAGAGGGAGAAGCAGGCTTCCCGCGGAGCAGGGAGCCCGATGTGGGGCTTGATCCCAGGACCCTGGGATCATGACCTGAGCCGAAGGCAGACGCTTAATGACTGAGCCACCCAGGCGCCCCTCTTTTAAACATCTTACCTAACTTCTCCAATCAGTCTCATAAACTCTAAACTAACTCCCAAACTGAAATTACCAAGGTAGATTGTTTTGCTTTCTTGCAGACTTTTATTTTTATTTATTATTTATTTTTTAATGTTTTTAAAGTTTAGAATCTATCGATGTGTTTTTTATTTTTTATTGTTATGTTAATCCCCATACATTCCATCATTAGTTTTAGATGTAGTGTTCCATGATTCATTGTTTGTGCATAACACCCAGTGCTCCATGCAGAACGTGCCCTCCCTAATACCCATCACCAGGCTAACCCATCCCCCACCCCCTTCCCCTCTAGAACCCTCAGTTTGTTTTTCAGAGTCCATCATCTCTCATGGTTTGTCTCCCCCTCTGATTTCCCCCCTTCATCCTTCCCCTCCTGCTATCTTCTTCTTCATCTTTTTTTTTCTTAACATATATTGCATTATTTGTTTCAGAGGTACAGATCTAAGATTCAACAGTCTTGCACAATTCACAGCGCTTACCAGAGCACATAGCCTCCCCAGTGTCTATCACCCAGCCACCCCATCCCTCCCACCCCCCACCACTCCAGCACCCCTCAGTTTGTTTCCTGAGATTAAGAATTCCTCATATCAGTGAGGTCATATGATACACGTCTTTCTCTGTTTGACTTATTTTGCTCAGCATAATACCCTCCAGTTCCATCCACGTCGTTGCAAATGGCAAGATCTCATGCCTTTTGTTGGCTGCATAATATTCCATTGTATATATATACCACATCTTCTTTATCCATTCATCTGTCGATGGACATCTTGGCTCTTTCCGCAGTTTGGCTATTGTGGACATTGCTGCTATAAACATCGGGGTGCATGTACCCCTTCGGATCCCTACATTTGTATCTTTGGGGTAAATATCCAGTAGTGCAATTGCTGGATTGTATGGTAGCTCTATTTTCAACTTTCTGAGGAACCTCCATACTGTTTTCCAGAGTGACTGCACCAGCTTGCATTCCCACCAACAGTGTAGGAGGGTTCCCCTTTCTCCGCATCCCCGCCAACATCTGTCATTTCCTGACTTGTTAATTTTAGCCATTCTGACTGGTGTGGCTTCCTCGCAGGCTTTTAAAGCTCTATGTTTTATAGTCTGTTCAAACTTAGAATGACCAAAGTCAAATTCCTTCTCGTCTCCCAACAAAAGCGCTCCTGTTCATATCTTCTTCCTAGATACAGCTCCACCTCCTTTTCAATTTCTTAACCCCTAGATCTAGGCTTTTTCTTATGCTGCTTCTGTTGCCATCAGCCTCCTTTTGTCAAATGGGACATGAAGCCTGGCCACCAATTTCTCCTGAACATGGGTTAAAATTTCCCTGTTCCTCCTCCTACTGGGTAGACTTGCACACTCTTGCTTATTCCTCCTACCACTGCGATGACTGTTCTTGGAGGATGACACCTTGTCTTCATTTAGCTTAGCCTTCCTTCTGTTCATCTTACTCTCGCGCTTAAATCCTTTTTTTTGTTTCCATCAGTCATAAGCTACAGTGCGAACAATGTATTTTTTATTATCATCTCCTGCACACACACACATGCTACATTCACCTCTATCAGATTCACTGCAGTTTCTACCAAATACACTATTCTTCCTTTTGCAGAGAAGGCACTGCCCCACATGAGTATCTTAATTGATTCTTTCCTTTTTAAAAATTTTCTCCCCTATCTCACATCAGAGACTTCCATGGGTCCCTCGGGCAAAGTTGATCACTTCTTATTTTCTTCCCAAATGTCAGCATTTCTGTCAAAACACCTATGATACAGCATTCATAGTTTAAACACATCTAATCATTTCTACTATATTTTAGCTGCCTAAAGGCACTTTATCTATCATATCTGTATTTGTGTTGTCATGAGAAAGGAAATGCTTGAAATATACAGGGTGTTTACATTTTTTGTTGACTAAAGGACACATGTCTCATGTTGTTTATCAGTTTAATTTATGATGCATTATTTTTTAGTTCTCAATACTAGGTAAAGTTAAACATATTTTATAAATTATATACAAATAAGAAATAAGAAACTCAGAGAAGAAAGAGAACTTTTTCAAAATCACACAGCTTGCCATAAATTATAGTATTTGTTTGAAAAGCATATTAACTGTTGTAACTATTATTACAACAATATATGTTAGAAGTAAAACGTGAGTTAGGTTATTTGAGGAAGCTTAAGAGATAATTGGCCTCCCTATATAATCATGATATATACTGTGTGTGCATATAAAACATGCATTTTATTTAAGTTAATGCGATCTTTTTTTCATTTTTAAGGAAACTCTTACCCCAAATCCTCAACTAGAAACACTAGAATTTCTTTCAATATTCTTTGTTTTGTTTTGTCTTACTGAATTGTCGTTGAATTAGTTACTGAATTTGTTCCAAAAGGTATTGTCACTAAAATAGGGGCATAGAACTAATAATGCCCATGATTCTTAAGTTAATTCATTAAAACTCTCAAAATTTTGGAGTGCTACAAAAACCCAGAGTATAACTTATGCATGGAAAAATTAAATGCATTTCTTTTTTTTTTTAAGATTTTATCTATTTATTTGACAGAGAGAGACACAGCGACAGAGGGAACACAAGCAGGGGGAGTGGGGGAAGGAGAAGCAGGCTTCCTGCGGAGCAGGGAGCCCGATGTGGGGCTTGATCCCAGGACCCTGGGATCATGACCTGAGCCGAAGGCAGACGCTTAACGACTGAGCCACCCAGGCGCCCCTAAATGCATTTCTAATAAATAGTTCTGTGACAAATTTATTTAGAGGTAACTTTAGTGAAATGTATGTTTCTTCACTTTAATAATTTTATTTAGAAAATACTTTCCTGTCTGGTCATTCCATTGTTTTTATTTATTTTTTTTAATTATAAAACTGAGATGCTGTTGAAATTTGTCAAAAACTAAAATTCTGGTTTTAAAATCACATTTGATTTTTTCCCTTTGTTGTTCCAGCATTCTCACCTAATAATGTAACAACTTTTACCCCTCAAATAGTTACTTCACTACTTTTTAGTAAGTTGCTGAGCTGAATTCCTTCCTCAATGGTGACAGGATACACACGAACTTTCCCATCTACCCCCAACACACAGAACACACATCTGTCTCCCAAGTTTTACATTTTTCCATAGCATTTATTGCCACCCAACATACTGCATACTTTGCTTAATTCTCTTACTGTTGTCCATCAAGTCCTAGAAGACAGCAAACTCCTTGCAGGTGGTGATTTTTTTCTGCTTGTTTCAGTTCCAGCATTGATAATGATGTCTGGAACATGGTAGGACGTTCAAGAAATATTTATTGAAAGGCAGAATAAAATGTCTCTGGAATTTTGCCTTTGCTCACCTTCCATCAGGCTCATTTCCTCCTGACTTCCCCACGCCTTGTTCTTCTCATCTCAGTTCCTAGCATTACATCCTCAGAAATGCACTTCCTATTTGCTCTATGTTTAATTATGTTCCCTCTTTCCTTTATCTCATTTTCCTCATAAGTCTTAACACTCTCTGAAAATTATGTACTTATTTTTTGTTGTGGCTCTCCCTGTCTATAATACAAGGTTCATGATAAAATGGACTTAATTTAACTTGCTAACCACCATATTCTCAACTCCAGACATTTGATTCAATCAATGTGGATTTAAGTTGATTTGAATAAATCAAAAAAGTAGGTGCAGATATCATCTATGGATGATTTACTATGTAATCTGAGTAGTGGTAGAGTTTTAGAATAGTTTCTTATGGAATGGAAAGTGCTAGTAACAAATAAATAAATTGATTACCATGTTGATCATCAAACTAAGTTTTGGGAAACTTAATTTTCCTTTAAGATAATGCTTGATCTGAAAGTCTTATCTTTGTAGTGCACCCTGGCATAAGGAGCTTATTGTACAAGATCTTATCCCTCTTGTCTTTTCATCATGGTTCTGCCTGGTATAAATCTGTTTTCTGCTTGTCTTGAAAAGCATCTACCTTGTTGTGGATAAAGATACAGCCCTCACTCATTTGCACTGATTGAAAATTTTCCCTTCCATTGACTAGTAAGTACTACTATACTGTTGAGAAAGTAGAGTCTTATCACTAAAGGATACATTCTGTCGAGTGATGACTGTCCTCTGTTGGTGAAATAATACAGATACATATTAATCATAAAAATTGAAGCAATATAGTGGAGTAAAAAGTAAAGAGCGATGAAAACACAACTATCAAGGGTCAGAGAATGACATAAAGGGTCCTCCACTGAAATCTCAGGGTCTCTAGGGCTGACATCAAGACGTATATTGGGGTGCAATCTGATTTGAAGCTTAGAGATGTTTTCCAAGCTTACTGGTTGTTGGCAGAGTTCATTTCTTTGTGGCTTTATGACAGAGGTATGCATTTCTTGCTAGTTACTGGCCATGTTTCAGTCTCAGCTCCTGTAGGCACCACTTAGGCATTTGCCAGGTGGCTCCTACCCTCCCAAGTTTACTTCTCAAAGTCAAGGAGCATTTATGTGTACTGCCTTTCTTCTAACAGCTCACATGATTAGGTCCGGCCCCTCAACTAAAATCTCCCTTTCAGTTAACTCAATATCACGTGATGAAGACACTTCATTACAGTTGCATCATCTATTTTTCCATAAAACTTGAATTCCTGGAGTGGTATCCGATGCAATTCACAGGTGGCTCACACAGTCAAGGGAAGGGAATTATACAAGAGTGCAGGTCGCAGGATGGAAATCTTGGAGACCTCTTGGAATTCTACCAAAGCTGTTGTTTTTCAAATTCCTCAAAATATATCTACATCTACACTTCCACTCAGCATTATCTAGACGTTTGTTGAGGCCTGAAAGATCCTAGGGAGCTATTGTTTTGCATTTTATGCCAAAATTGCTTATTCCTCTTTCAAATGAAAAACACCATTTAGCAATTAATATTTTATGCACTTTTCCATGACCTGGACCTCAGCAAAGTAAGAGCTGAGAAAGTGTCTAAAAATAAAGATGCAAAAAATTGACCTTTGCCCAATTCCTCCTTGATACTCTGAAGAACAATTAAGTATATTGTATTCTGCTTCTCCAGAGTTATATCTCTTACTGTATAGCTCCCTACAATGTCGATTATTCCCTGCAAATTCTACTCTTACTAATTTTCCTTTCTTGAAACACCATTAGGAGCAGGGAGTTACTTAATTAAATTCTTTTTAATCAATCATTTTCTTACTTCTTTAGAAAGGTTCATAAAATTAAATGGGCCCCATGCAATGCTATAAAGATTTCTATTTATGGTGGAAGAGCTAAATTAGCTCAAATTCATAATAATGGAATTCTGCCATAGACTATGATTAATTTTCTAAGAATAAAAAATAATTCTGTTTGTTCTATACCTATTTCAAATATTAGAGTTTCTGTTTGTTATAAAGTTAGATGAATTTTCCTTCTTCAGCACCACCATCCCCAACCCCCAAACATAGAGGGTAATCAGCTAGATGGTTTGGATAAAGTCAACTAGAGCGAGGTCAGTATTGATTCTCTTTGCTGTTTCTGAGCTATTCAGTTTTATAAAATGGCATTGCCTAGGGGTCAGGTTATTGAAGAAGTAAGGCCATCTAGGATATTATTATGGCATTTCTCTTAGAATTTTCTCCAGTTCTTTGATCACTGCACGATGTAAGTTTTTAGTCTCAAAATAACCTGTATGTACAAAAAGTTTCATTTAACTCCCTGACCACCAATTATTTGCTGGCTATGCAAGGTCAGAAGTTCATAAAAGGCATAGACTATGTCTGATATCCTGACATCAGGACAAAAAAAAAAAAAGTGTGGAAAAGTTTTCAGAATTCTCCTTCCATTTCTGGGCTTGAAATGGACTTTGAAGTGGGAGTCAAGTCCATCATGTGGGTGTGGCATCTTATAATTGAGTAGGTAAATAAAATGTAGATCTTGTCTAGAAAGAATTCTCTGAATTGTGAAAATAATCAGGAGCATTTTAATGTCTAGGAGAAACTAGAGAGGGAAAAGGGAAGCAATTGGTATTAGCTCCTATATTCTAAGCAGTTAACGCTAGGTCCACAAAAAGGAGTACATATAAGGCAGGACAGCTCAATTAGCTTTCTAGGCAAAAGGATCCAAGGTGTTAAAATCAAAATAGTCTTACTTTAGAAGATAGGGGTCACCAAAAAAAAAAAAAAAAAAAAAGGAAGAAGAAGAAGAAGATAGGGGTCACTATGATGGAAAATTATATTATTTAACATTCATAGAGCATTTGGAGTTTACAAAAATTCTTGATGTTATATTTCTATTCATATATCCAATAGCTGTAATATCAAACATGGCATTTTTACATATCATTCTTTACTGTTACTGGCTTAAAGATAAATCAAAATTCCTAACAGGAAAGAGAAGGAAATGGAAGAAAATCAATATTGTATTGATATAATAGGTAAATAGGCATGAGGCAAGTAACTAAAAATACGGAAAGTAAAAGAAAACATTGAGTGCAAAGCAGATAAAAGCATGAATAGAAATCGGGTGAATTAGATCAAATAAGGGAATAATTACAGGGAAAATAAATATGGATTCCCCTGAATGAAAATTATTGTGAACAAAACTTAAATGCCACATCTAGGAAGTGTAACTGCTCTAATAAACTCCGTGGAATTGTGAGAATTTTTGAGGATTTCACAGTGATTTTTTAATTTTCTTTTTTCATCCTCAGAGAAAATGCATAAAATGACAACCCTGTCCTTGTGAAAGATATACCTCCTTTATTTCCCCCAGGTGTGCTGAAGCAAAAAACAGATGTGTTGACACAGCAATTAGCAAGTCACTGGAGTCATACCAGAGGGATTATTTTAGAAAACAGAAACTTTTAAAGGTCCCTGAAAATCTCTATGTTAATGTTAATTTCATGCCTTAGTCTTTCATAGGTGATTAGAAGTCAGAGCCATTGACCTTAAAGTTTATATAAAACACCGTGGCAACACCATATATCCAGAATATAATATTTTCAGTTACTGGGAACATAAAACTAATATTTAGCATAAAAGTGAAAAGAAGTAGTAGTAAAGTTAAAATAGAGAATCAGTGACTTCATGGACACATGACTTCCAAATACTGTTTCACAATTTTCTTTAATTTGATCACATATGTTCAAAGTAAAATATTGGTACAATATCCTAACGATGCATTACAGTGCCTAATTATATATATAATGCTGAGAACACCAGAGACCGAAATGCTTTGTGTAATTACCACTATGTATGTTTTAAATCCTGACATAGTCCCTTCTTAATGAAAAGACCTAAATATTCAAAAAAGTTTAATAAAAAATGATACTATTGTCAAGATAAGAAGAGTGGTCCAAGAAAAAAAAATTATTTTGTTAATACCAAATTTTTAACTGGAACGTACGTTGTCTTAACCCAATTTCAATTTTATTGTGTTTTAATTACAGCTTAATTCCACTAGATGTCAGTATTGTATGAGCTTAGAAAATGCTTCCCTTAAAATTTCTCGGACAGTGTTAACTACTCATACAAAATGAATAAGCCCTTCCTAAGCATGCATGTGTACATGCATGCCATCTTAATATATGCAACTGATTCTCTCTACAAGTTACCTAGAATATTCTACAAGTGGGTCATTCTGAAAATGTTTCCTCACCCACTAATTAAAAATTTTGGAACCAACACAACTGCAAATGCTCTCAAACCACGTTCACCCTCTTTGCCACATTCTCTATGAACGTCCCTCTTCATCTTTGGTGTGTCCTCATTGCAGCCATTAGATTTCGAAACAAAGAAGGCATATACTTTTAAAGTAGAAGCCTCCAACGTGCACCTTGACCACAGATTTCACTCCGCCGGCCCTTTTAAAGACACGGCCACAGTGAAGATCAGCGTGATGGATGTGGAGGAACCCCCGGTTTTTAGCAAGCCACTCTACACCATGGAGGTTTATGAAGACACCCCAGTTGGGACTATCATCGGCGCTGTCACTGCACAGGACCTCGACGTAGGCAGTAGTTCTGTTAGGTAAGAAAAGGAAACATTTTTATTCTCTGTGTGTCTGAAAAAGGAAAAAAAAAAAATGCTCTGCCCAAACCTGGATGAATGATTTTGTTTGGTGATAGGAGACTTGAAAATGCAATGCCTTCGCACGATCAGTATTAGTTGAAAAGCCACAGGATTTGAACGAGAACATCTGCTATCAATCCCTGCAACAGGGTTTGACGGTGGTGCGATGTTGGACCTGGCACTCAAGTTAACCAGGCCCAATTTTTTAATCTATAAAAGGCATTTCGTAATACAGCCTCCGAGGTTAATGATATTAAGATACTTTCATAGTGCCTAAAAACGAGTGGATATGTAATACATTTTTCAGTTACTCTAAAATTTCTCTTACCAAAAGTTAGTGTTTGAAAAAGATGGTTTTACCATTTTCAGTTTGCAGTTCATTATTTTCACTGACAATTGTGTCCGCTCCTGAAAAGAGTTAGAGCCAGTCCTGGGGTAGGATGAGTTAAGGGATTGCTCAAAGCGCAGGCTTTACAAAGAGCTCCTGTTGATATAAGGATATAAGGCTACTGGGTAGTGAGTCAACAAAGCCATCGATAGAGTAAAAAAATAATCTCTTTCTCTCCTCCTACCCCAAACCCATACATTCCATTTGCACTACTTCTGAAGCACAATGGGATTTCCCGTTCTCTCACTTATACATGGATCCTGCAACATATTTTTTTAAATATTTTATTTATTTATTTGAGAGAGAGAGGTGAGGAGGGAGTGGGGGGGGGAGGAACATAAAGAGAGGGACAAGTAGACTCCATGCTGAATGTGGAGCCCGATGTGGGGCTCGATCTCATGACCCTGAGATCACCAACTGAGCCAAAATCAAGAGTCAGAAACTTAACCGACTGAGCCACCCAAGTGCCCCAGATCCTGCAACATATTTTGAGACTTACTATTGATTCAACTATGTCTCTTCTGTACATTTAATTTCCTTGCTAGCTGTCCACACCCCACATGTATACAAGAACTGGGAAACCAAAGAGAGAGAGAGAGAGAGAGGAGAGACAGAGAGAAATATGTGCTTTGTTCTGAATCTTCCACCACTAAGGGGTTGAACCTTCATATAGAAAATCAGAACAAAGATAAGTAGGCTTTAAATACAAAAATACTATTGACATAGGGAAAATATATAGACACACGGCTAATAAGATTTTATGCCATGGGGCAATAATAAAAAGTGCATAAATCATTCAGCGGTTACCTCAACACATTCATTCACAGCATATAGGAAAAAAATCTCAGGAAAGGGCTTGAGGGCATGCAGGCTCTGCTCTTTGCATTCACCTGAATCTATTTCCCAAACTGATCTGAGTATTCCCCTTCTTGAAACATGTCAGTGGTCAAGAGAGAACTCTAAAAAAGTGCATTTGTCTTGGGAAAGAGAAGAAAAAAAAAGGCAATTACTGAGTGCTCCTACATGTCAGGTCGAATGCTGGCTAATTTACTCATTGGATTCAAGTTGTCGTTCTACATGTCCATATTACAACATGATTCACTCTCAGTTGAACTCCACAAACCCATATTTATTACCAGTGTTTGTAGGGGCATTCTCAAGAATCAGCTCCGTTAGTAGTTGTTATATATTAACCTGTTAATCATTCATCAATCCTATACTTGAGACCCTGAGTGTCCTGTTGATAATTGTGAAAGTGGGAAATGCCTGGTGATTAGATTTACAGGTTATTTCAAGAATATGAACAGTTATGGAAGAAATATGGAAGGCTGTAAAGAAAGTAATTAAAAGGTAAATAAATATGGATTGAAACTCTCTATGGTTCAATAATGAGAATTTTAGAACACAGTGAACATGCTATGTTGTTTAATTTACTGTATGTTCTATCTTTAAAGATTGATAAAAGCATGATAGAGTCAAAATATTAATAAAATATTATTTTAATGCAATATGTAAAAAAACAAAAAAAAATCAGAGAGTTTATTAGTAAAACTACCACCTGGTAAAGGTAAGGTGAGGGTTACAGACTTCCAAATATAACAGCATGTTCAGAGTTAAGACCCTGGTGTGAGGAATGAAGGAAGGCTACATTCTTGAGATACTCTTGAATTACAGGACTGATTTTTTTTGGGGTGGGGGGAGACACAAGCTAGTGTCTGACAAGAGCTATTTTATGTGGGATAAAGTAACATCCCTAGTCTTACTTCTAATGGGTAGCAGCCTGACTCACTAAAGCTGTAAACACAGATGGATCTAATTGATCCCCAGGAGGGGTTGTCAAAAAACAGAGCTGCTTTTGAATCAACATGAAAGCTATCTTACTTCCATGTCCTTGGAGTAAACAATAAGCTTGAATCATTTCAGTTGAGGAAACATGGGGTATGAATCATCTTTTTTTTTTTTTTTTTGGTCTGAAAAGATGTTGGCTCACTTAAGAATGATAGTAAAAATATGTTGTGAAAAATAAGCATCAAAATGTGAAATTGCTTGAAATGTTTAGATACGCTCTGTTTGTTTTGTTTTCCTTTGTTTAACTGTCTTTTCATAGGGTTGCTGTGCGAGGTATTAATTTAAGGCTATATTATTCCATGCCAGTGGGTATTTTATTAATATTATTATTGTATTATCACCGAGCACAGCAAAGAACCAGAGTGCAGTGGCATTAAGCAGGGATTGAAGCAACTTTCAAGAAAGGTTAGGAGTAATGACTCTAAATGCAGTTGACCCTTGAACAATGTGGGGGTTTCAGGGCGCTGACCCTCTGCATAGTTGAAAATCCGCATATAACTTGACTCCCCCAAACCTTAACTACCAAGAGCCTACTGTTGACCAGAAAGTCTAATGGGTAACATAAACAGCAGATGAACATGTATTTTGTATAATATATGGATTATATACGTATTCTTACAATAAGGAAGCCAGAGAAATAAAAATGTTATTAAGAGAATTGGAAGGAAGATAAAATACATTTACAATACTGTACTGTATAGAAGAAGACCCCTGTATTAGTGGACCATCAGTTCCAACCCGCGTTGTTCAAGAGTCAAGTATACACCACATCCAGTCCCCATCCCAAGCTGAATTTCTAGTTATTGTTTCCTTTACTCTTCTAGCCTTTGCCATTGGATACAGGGATTTCCTGCTTCTACTCTTCTAATGCTCTATATCCTTTGGCTCTTATTATATAGGTCGTGGGAATGATTTCTAGTGCATCAAATGAGTGGAATGAGTGTGCCCACTACCAGTGAGTTGGGGGATTTTCACCACTGTAGTCTCTTAAGTTTAGAAATGAAAATTAAAATATGTGGGGTGCCTGAGTTGGTTAAGCATCTGACTCTTTTTTTTTTTAAATTTTATTTATTTATTTGTCAGAGAGAGAGCACAAGCTGGGTGAGTGGCAGGCAGAAGGAGAAGCAGGATCCTTCTGAGCAAGGAGCCCAATGCAGGACTCGATCCCAGGACTCTGGGATCATTACCCAAGGCAGACACTTAACCAACCGAGCCACCCAGGCGTCCCAAGTGGCTGATACTTGCCTTTGGCTCAGATCATGATTTCAAGGTTGTGAAATAGAGCCCCCCAGCAGGCTCCATACTCAGTTCAGAGTCTGCTTCTCTCCCTCTCCCTCTGCCTCTCCCCCTGCTCTCTCTCTCTCAAAAATAAGTCAATAAAATCTTAAAAAAAAAAAAAAGAATTTAAACTATGTGAGCACTATTCAGTTATATTGAGAATTAATATTTGTTTTGGGTATGAGTGATTCATGTTACAGAGCGATTTCAGTGGATAATTTTGCTCAGTGTGTGCCACGTTTCTTTTGTTCCAAAGACATAAAAATCTTCGTTATCCTGGGAATTTTAAGAGAAAATTCAATCGAATTTATTTTGTGTATAAAATGAGAAAGTGAACAATTCAATTCTAAACTCACTCTCTGTAAGAAGTATTGGATGATAAGAGACTGATGACACGATGTAAAATCTATTTTGTGCATATACTACCACATATAAGTTCAAAATTACAGAATTTAATAGAACAACTGAATAGTTCCTTTTTCATGTTACTTTCTTGTGTGTAATGATATTTCAAACCAAAACCTTCCACTTGAAGTTGATCAATAAATAGAAAATCATTATGAGTTATCATAAGTAGAATGTGATATTTAAAATAACCAATGACTCGTTGTTAAACCAGAAGTGTTTATCTATGTCCTGCTTAAACTTAAATCCCAAATCTGGTCTGTTCACCACACTTTTGGAAAATTTTCTATAATCAATTGGAATTGATTTTTTTCATCGTGGATTAAGAAACTATCAATGTAGCTGATTTTCATTTGCGAGCCCTTTCCAATACATCAAAAATCTTATTATCTGGGCAGAAATTTGAGCTCAAGTATAAAACACCCTTAGGGAGTGAGAGGAAAGAGAGGCCTGGCTTATCAAGTGTCAGCCTATAGCAACATATATAATTTATTTTAAATGTTAATAGTAAAAATTCATAATTCAAAAAATTACCCACTCTCAGACATGAACACAGTCAGCCTCCACGTCAGTGTCTAAATTCCACACTCCCTTTCTCTTTGTCCCTAAATTTCTTTGAAATATTCCATAATACCAGGGTTTATCTAGTTTTTCTTCCCATCTCTACCTTATTTGTACACAATATCTCTTTTTTCACTTAACATTTTTCATCTCTATTTTTCACTTATTTAGCAGATTTTTGTGAGGATTAAATGAGGTATTGGTATAAAATATTTTATTTTAACGTCTTCAATACTTTTAGAGCAGTTTAAGTTTACAACAAAACTGAGAGAAGGTACAGAGATTTCCCCTGGCCCCCTTATGACCACACATTACCAACATCCCCCATCAGCATGGTATATTTGTTACAATTGAACCTACATCATAATCACTCAAAGTCCATAGTTTGCCTTAGGATTCACTCTTGGTTCTGTACATTCTGGGGTTTTGAACAAATATATAATGGCCTGTATCCATAATTATAACATCACGTAGAGTGTTTTCACTACACTAAAAATCCTCTGTGCTCTGCCTAGTCATCTCTCTCCCAACCTCACCCCTGCCAAGCCCTGGAAGCCATTGCTTCTATAGTTTGACTTCTCCAGAATGTCATATAGCTGGAGTCATGCAGTATGTAAACTTTTCAGATTAACATCTTTCTCTTAGTAACATACATAAATAACATAAACATACATAAATAACATACATATCTTTTCACGGCATACTAGGTCACTTCCTTTTTTTTATTTTTATTTTTTTAAAGACTTATTTATTCATTTGAGAGAGAGCGAGAGTGAGAGCTAGAGAGCTAGAGAGAGAGAGAGAGAGAGAGAGAGTGAGAGAGAACATGAGCAGGGGGAGGGAGAAGCAGACTCCCCGCCAAGCAGGGAGCCCAACACGGGACTCAATCCCAGTACCCTGCGATCATCACCTGAGCTGAAGTCAGACACTTAAACAATTGAGCCACCCACGTGCCCATAGGTCACTTCTTTTTAGTGCTAAATACTATTCTGTTGTCCGGATGTACCAAAGTTTATTTGTCCACTCACCTAACTAAAAAACATCTTAATTACTTTCAAGTCTTGGCAATTACTGATAAAGTAGTATAAAGATCTAGGTGCAGGTTTTTATGTGGAAATAAATTATCAGCTCCTTTGCATCATTACCAAGAAGTGCATTTGTTGGATCATATGGTAAGAGTATGCCTAGATTTGTAAAAAGCTACTAAACTATCTTCCAAAGTGATTGTACCATTTGGCATTTTCATTATCAATGAAATGCTCCTCATCCTCACCAGCACTTGGTGTTCGGTATTCCAAATTTTGGACATTCTAAAAGGTGTGTAGTGGTACCTCATAGTTGTTTTAATTTGCTGACTGAACAGCTTAGTGGAGCATCTTTTCATGTGCTCGTTTGACATCTGTATATCCTCTTTGGTAAGACTTGTTCAGGTCTTTGACCAATTTTTAAATTGTTTGTTTTCATATTGTTGAGTTTTATGAATGCTATTGTTTTCCAGTGCAATCAGAATAAGCAGGGATTTCTAGTAAAGGTGTTGTCTTTCTTTAATATTGTCAACTACAGGATAGATCCCATTGTAAGCAGGAGATTCTGATGGATGAGTAACTTAAGAAGATCATATCTAAAGCTTGCATATACTCAATTATCTCATTGGGAGTAGTTTCTGATGAGTTTCTGGCTAATGACTACCCAAAGAGATCAAGGAGAGATTGTAGATATGCAAATCAAGTCACTGATAAACATATACAATTCAGATATAGCATTAAGTGATATTCGGCTCAGAACCAGCACTAAAAAATCTGGCAATGCGATTCACCGAAACTCAACTTTTCTCTTTCCCTTTGTTCACACAATTCTATTCCCTCCATAAAATAGTTCCTCACCTTATACTTCATCACCTTCAACCTAGACCTTGCCATCTTAGGTGGCAAAACCATATGTGTACTTCTTGTCCATTCTAACTCACTTCTTCCTCCCAATATTGTGTTTTTCTTATCTTATATTCATTAAAATCATCAACCATATTGAATTCTATCATGATGCTTACCACTTTTTGCTTATTGAATAAGTATGTATTCACTTTTTAAATGCCATCTCCAAAATGCAGAAAATAAAAACATACTTGAGAGTTGGGGATATTTCCTTGTTCTCTGACATACGACATGCAAAATTTAATTTGATTTTAAGATTCTCTTGGTAAATTTATCCTAATACATAGTGAAATGTAGAATGTATATGTATGTGTATGTGTGCATTTGTATTTTTCCAAATTGAGTATAAACAGATCTGATATATAAATATAATTGGTCTTGGGCGCCTCGGTGGCTCAGTCATTTAAGCAACCTGCTCTTGATTTAGGCTCAGGTCATGATCTCAGGGTCCTGAGATCTGAGCCCCACATTGGACTCTGTGCTCACTGGGGAGTCTGCTCCAGCAAGCTCTCTCCCTCTCCCTCTGCCCCTCCCTCTGCTCCCTCACTCTCTCTGAAATGAATAAATAAATCTTTATATATATATATGTCTTTTTGTTTTTTAAAAGTTTGAAGATCTGGGTGTTTAGGGTTTAATCTCTGCTGTCTTACACAGTACAGTTAAGAGTATACTTTCTTTCTTTTTTTCTTTCCTTCCTTCCTTCCTTCCTTCCTTCCTTCCTTCCTTCCTTCCTTCCTTCCTTCCTTCCCTCCTTCCCTCTTTCCCTCCTTCCTTTCCTTTCCTTCCTTCCTTCCTTCCTTCCTTCCTTCCTTCCTTCCTTCCTTCCCTCCTTCCCTCTTTCCCTCCTTCCTTTCCTTTCCTTCCTTCCTTCCTTCCTTCCTTCCTTCCTTCCTTCCTTCCTTCCTTCCTTCCTTCCTTCCCTCCTTCCCTCTTTCCCTCCTTCCTTTCCTTTCCTTCCTTCCTTCCTTCCTTCCTTCCTTCCTTCCTTCCTTCCTTCCTTCCTTCCTTCCTTCCTTCCCTCCTTCCCTCTTTCCCTCCTTCCTTTCCTTTCCTTCCTTCCTTCCTTCCTTCCTTCCTTCCTTCCTTCCTTCCTTCCCTCCTTCCCTCTTTCCCTCCTTCCTTTCCCTTCCTTCCTTCCTTCCTTCCTTCCTTCCTTCCTTCCTTCCTTCCTTCTTCCTTTTTTTGTAAATGGTTTCTCAGTCCTTAGCTTCTATAAATGGACTTAATGGAAGCAAAATATCTTCAGTACATTTGCAAGTAGATGTCATACAAAAATCAACTTTCGACAAATAATTCTCTTGAGGGTCCTAAACACATCACAGTAATAAAAAAGTTAAATAGGGCAAACTCCCCAGATATTAATGCATTAAGCTGCTACTGTAGTGTCTAAATTCCACACTTCCTTTTACTTTTTCCCTGAGTTTCTTTGAAATATTCCATATTAACAGATTCCATCTGCTTTTTCTTCCCAAGTCTACCATTTGCACACAGTATCTCTATTTTTTTCATTTAATATTTTTTGTGTTGTTCATACTGTTATTTTCCCTGCATCCTTCAAATGATCTAAAAGTTGACAATATATCTTTTAGTGGTGCTTAGTCCTAGCTATTGTTAAATGTCAGTTGTCTCCACTTAGAATTAATGAAGTAATTTGTGGAAGGTAGTTTCTGATAAAGAGACTAACATACTATTTCTTTTTCTTAAAGTGATCTTTAAAAATGCCTCCTTATGTAGAGTCCAGTTTCTCATTTTGTATAACTCTAATCACTCTTTTGTATTCTAGTTCTTATTATTTAGCAGAGAGCAAACTAATTTTGTATTTATGGCCTGTTTTCTTAGAAAATACTGAATATTCAGATAGCAATTGTTAGAAAACATTTTATCCATAAACCAAAAGGTTATATAAAATATTCATTAAGATAAAACAGTTAATCCTTTTTGAGCACTGCTTACCTTATCTCTTTCCGTTAGCATTCACAATGTGAATTTTAATATATATATATATTTATATTTATATTTATATATATATTTGCAAAAGACACATCTGATAAAGGACTTTTCTCCAAAACATACAAGAATTCTTTAAAGTCAAGGATGAAGGAGATGAAATAGAGGGTGAGAAACTATTTTAATTGAAGGGAATGGAATTATGTGAACAAAGGTAAAGAGAAAAGTTGAGTTTTGGTAAATTTTACTTTCAGATTTCTATTTTAGGTTGTAATTTATCAGTGACTGGAATTGTATGTTTGTAATCTCTCCTTGATCTGCTTGGGTAGCCATTAGCCAGAAACTGAGCAGAAGCTCCCTCCAGTAAGACAGTTGAGTATATATTAGCTTCAGATATGCTCTTATCCAATTATTCATCCACCAGAATATCCCATTTACTATTGGATCTATTCTGTAGTTGACAACATTAAAGAAAAGCAACACCTTTATTAGAATCCCCTGCTTATTCTGATTGCACTGGAAATGAAAGAAGCATTCCCTCTAAATTTATACCAATGGAATGATTAAGAACAATTTATTTGAGATGTTGTTTATTGAGAACTTAACTTGCTATGTAGAATGAGAAGATCTTTTGTGAATAAACTCATTGCTTTCTTCCTCAAATGACCGATCCATTGACAATCAGTAAAATAGGAGCTACTGCAAAGAACATGTACCAAACGGACAAGTTTACTTTTATTTGCTTTGGTGGCAATTAACTATCAACGTATAGTGACATCATTTTTAAAATATTTTATGTATTTATTATTTGAGAGAGAGAGATGGTGAGAGAGAGAGAGAGAGAGTGAGTGCTCAAGCACTGGTGTGAGCAGGGTGTGGGGGAAGGGCAGAGGCAGAGGGAGAAGCAGGCCCCCCACTGAGCAGGGAGCCCCGATGCAGAGCTTCATCCCAGGACCCTGGGATCATGACCTGAGCCAAGGCAGACATTTAACCAACTGAGCCACCCAACATACAGTGACATCATAATAACTAATTTATTCCTGGCTTTGAGCTGAGCACTTTGGTCAGATTTGTTTGAACATCACAACTGACATTATTTTACAGAAAGAGAAACTGAGGCCTAGGAAGATCGAATTATGTCTTCAGTAAGAATGAGAATAGGATTTAACCATAAGCAGCCAGATTCTAAATGTCAAACTCATTGCTCCCCTTCTTCAGTGTAATTGAGATACTCACCTAAGTTTTTGAGTTGCTTTTAAATTTTAAGATTGCTGAAAATATAATTAAAATATCATGGTTTTCAGTAGCTTATTAAACAAAATTGATAGACATATGTACAAGGTTCTCTGAACTAATAAAAAATGAATTCTCTGGGCACCTGGGTGGCTCAGTTGGTTAAGCGACTGCCTTCGGCTCAGGTCATGATCCTGGAGTCCCTGGATAGAGTCCTGCATCGGGCTCCCTGCTCGGCGGGGAGTCTGCTTCTCCCTCTGACCCTCCCCCCTCTCATGCTCTCTCTATCTCATTCTCTCTCTCAAATAAATAAATAAAATCTTAAAAAAAAAATGAATTCTCCAGCCTAAAAAAAAAAATTATCCATATTATGAGAATCATTGGTTTATCCTTTTTTATTGTTGTACTTCATTATAGGACCGTTCCACAGTATTTTATACATTCACTAATTGATGGGCATGTGAGATGTTTCCAGTTTGGGCAATTATGAATAAAGCTGCTATAAACTTTCAGAAAAAAACAACAAAAAAAACCCCCAAAATTGATAGAAAGTCAAAACAAGTCAGTAAAAATATATAATATTTAATCCTTAAAATATGATAACTATGGACCATATTATATACTTGGAAGTATTCTAAACATTTTACATATGTTTCCCTGATTTAAACCTTACAACTTTAACTAAATCTGAAAAATGTTCAAATTATTATTTTTTTAAAGATTTTATTTATTTAGTGAGAATGCACACCCAAGAGAGAGTGAGAGAGAGAGAGCAGAAGCAGGGGCAGAGAGAAAAGCAGACTTCCTGCTGAGCAGGGAGCCCGATGCGGGACTCGATCCCGGGACCCCAGGATCATGACCTGAGCTGAAGGCAGACGCTTAAGTGACTGAGCCATCCAGGCGCCACCTAAATCTGAAAAACGTTTAATTGAACTATGACAATATTGACATTTGTCAAGCTGGAAAAGCAAATACCTAATTATACAGTTGTTTTATTAACATTTTGGGGGGTATGTATTGAAATAAAATCTTATTATTTGAGATTCAGTACCTTTTATTTTTCTTAACCATGAAGTTCTTATAAGATTTAGACATAACTGAGGATTTATTGACAAAATTCAATGGATCTGTAATACAGATTTACAGGTCTAATTTTTACGTGGATTGGATCTTGACAGTCAATGATGAGTTTGCTTTTATTTTTAAACAAATTTTATATTAGTGATTCTAGTGATACACTCAAAGAAATCTCAATAGCTAAGTGTCCAGATATTAGTTAGGGTGATAAATTATTTTGAAAGCTATCTTACTATGTTTCATGTTAACTCCTCAAGATGACAAAACATCCAAGTTGCTTATATATACTTTATAACTGAATTTTTGAGTTTACCTTTTGCTGGTTCCAATTCTTTGCTTTATCTTGAAATGCTGAGGAGTACCCCATATAAGTTATACACATTTTATACCTCATTCCTTTCTATGATTTCTTTAATTGCTTTTAGAAAATAGCCTTTTCTCACACTTATTTGAAATTTCACATTATTTTGATTTTTTTTAAATGATCAGTTACTTCAAATATTTCAGAGTTATGAAACCCTCTCCTTAGAAAATATTATAAGACTATTTGATGAATTGGGGCATCTGGGGTGCACAGCGGCTAAGTGTCCAACTCTTGGCTTTGGCTCAGGTCATGATCTCAGGGTTGTGAGATCAAGCCCCACATTGGACTCCACACTCAGCACGGAGTCTCCTTAAGACTTTCACTCCCTCTATCGCTCCCCCTGCTCTCTCTCTCTCAAATAAATAAATAAATCTTTTTTTTTTTTTTAGATTTTTTATTTTTAAAGATTTTTATTTATTTATTTGACAGAGAGAGAGATAGCGAGAGCAGGAACACAAGCAGGGAGAGTGGGAGAGGGAGAAGCAGGCTTCCCGCCAATCAAGGGGCCTGATGTAGGACTCGATCCCAGGACCCTGGGATCATGACCTGAGCCGAAGGCAGACGCTTAACGACTGAGCCACCCAGGCGCCCTAAATAAATAAATCTTAAAAAAAAAAGAAGAGTATTTGACAAGTTAGGAGAACATGAGTAATTTTCAGAGTGTAAAGGAGCTAAAGAATAAACAAATTGCAAGGAGGAGATAAAACTCAGTTATTAGGAAAAAAATGGGAATAAAATCTGTCTTTCAAATATGATGTCTATATTCGGGTCTTAAATGGTAAATGACTAGTTAAAATGGTACCTTTCTTCAGAGACATTTGGCCACAGCTACTAGAGAGAGTAAATAAATCCAACTGTGACTTGCAACAACAGGCAATTGATTCAGTTCAAAGAAATAGTTTTGTTGAAGACACCTGAAAATGACTTCAAAATTCATATGTTTGCATATTCAAAGATACCAAATAAATAACTCTGTGCTTGAAATGTGATCAGGCTATTATTAACAACAACAGTCAGATGTTCTTATAAAATAATACAATTCATACATAAAGTACAAGATGCTAGGGATAGAACAATAAACCTGGTGATGAATCCTTCCTACTCTCTAGAAACTTTCTGTGTCGTCCACAAAACAAGCTACAATTAGTTTGAGAGAGACTGTAATGCCAATTAAAATTGATAAATTAGATAAGAGAAGTACGAAGATAAAATTTTGTAATAAGGAAGCAATAAAGCTGCCTGGAGGGATTTGGTATGGCTGCAGGGGAAGAAACATGAGCGAAGGGACGATCACATTATTCACTTACTGCGTCATGTAGTACTGTCCATATGTTTTAATACACGAGAAAATGGAGACTACCTGTTTAATATTGAAGCTCTTAACTGCAGAACCCAAATTTGGATCAATATTTGCCTAAACTTTACTTTCTTCCCATTAGGGCAAGCTGCTTCAGAGTTTCTGAAGAATAAACCCAAATCCGGGTATAAAACTTGGGGAGAAGATAAAGTTGGCATCCAGATACATAAATGGATACAAGTCAGAAGATCATATAGGACTATTTAAAAAGGACTTAAGAAATGAGAAAATCATGGGGTGTCTGGGTGGCCTCAGTCCTTTGACCATCTGACTTTGGCTCAGTTCACGACTCAGGGTCCTGGGATTTAGTCCCACATTGGGATCCCTGCTCAGTGGGGAGTCTGCTTCTCCCTCTGTCTCTGCCCCCGCCCCTGCTCATGCTCTCTTTGTCTCTCTCTCTCAAATAAATAAATAAAATCTTAAAAAAAAAAAAAAGAAAAGAAAATCTTAAGTAACCTGGAGGGAAAAAAATATAACAACTATAATTTTAATAAACCGTAGATTATGATGCACTTATCTTTCTTTAAATTTGTGTTTTAATGATATTATGTGCTTCCAAAAGGAAAATTTGAAGACAGAAGGGTTATGCCTTTATTAAATCATTATAATTTATAAAATGTTTAGTTTAACATCAAACAAGCAAGAGAAGCTCCCTAAACTATCTATGCTATAACTCTTAATTTTACTAAGAGGAAAGTTAGAATGAGGAGGAGGATTAGGAAAAAAAACAAAACAAAGAGGAACTAATAGGAAACTAGCAACTACTATTTAAAAAGTTCTAGAGAAATGTTAGGATTTCTACGAAAAAAATGTAATTGTGATTCTTGATGAAGCAATTATAATCTTAATTGTTGCTGTATGTGGCGTAAGTTCTCAATAAAATGTGGAAATAAATTGAACTGAATTTACTTTCATTTAATTATCTTCCCCAAGACAAAAACAAAACAACAACAACAAAAAAACAGTGACTAAAAGAAGATAGAGGGAAGAGATTTTGATTATTATCACATTAACAAAATAAAATTGCCTACCTGACCTGAATCATTACTCCTAATCTTTATTGCTTAAGGAACGAGATGTAATACTTTTAGAGTAACTCACTCCCATCAAGTACTTTTTACAAAATGTGTTTGAGAATTTAGCTTTTCCATTAACTGTGAGAAAGTTATTAGGCAAATTAAAAGACACAATTTTAAGGAGAATGCTTACCTAATGAAGAGAAGAAAACTTTTTAAGGCATTTCTGAAAACTCATTTACAGAAAAGTAATAAAATTGTACTCTGTCAAGTGGTCTGCACAGATTAGGTTAATGCTTTAATTTTTGATTTCTATTCAATTGTTAAAAGAGGTTTCTTAGCAACAGCGGCTGCATACTTATATGAACTATACATTTGTTCCATCATATATAGATCATAAACCCATTTTTTAAAAATTTAAATCTCATCTACTTACTAGAAAAGCATAAGGTGATTCAAATTCTCTATTTCAGGGTTTTGCTCATTTACACTGGTGAGTGAGGCCAAATTAGACAGTCCATTGTTATACAGTGGCGATTAATTGCAGTTAAAATATCACTGTAGCCATAGATTGGCTGTGGACTATGGCAAACCTAAATTAAACATGGGATCTACACACTGGGAGGGCGTATCTCCTGAAAACAATCTAGACATTTTAGGACAGGGTCATGTCTTCTCTGAAAATGTCTAGGAAATGTAGGAGTTCCATTTTCAGTTTCGTCGATGGTCATTTCTTTAATTGCTATCTTGTGCAGAACATCACGGTTTAGAGTGGTGGTTGTTGCTTCACGATTACTGTTCAGTCAGGCACAGGGCTGGCTCTGTCTCACAAAGACAGGACGTCAGGAAAATGCCAGGACCTCGTATTAGAGCCACAGTCTTGCAGTCTGATCGGCTGTGGGAAGATGCTGAAGATGTTTAGCTGAGTAGAAAACGTTCAGATAAGTTTCAGTAGTACTCCAGAAGAAGGCAGGAAGCTTTTTGAGAGGATCACATCCAGAGAAGGGACGTACCAAAACTTACGAGGTGACGGAGCAAAAGATTAGATACCAGATAATAGTGAATAAGAGACAAACAAAAACATCGTTGGGTGAAATAGGGCCTGGCTGTTTGTGCCCGTGGACTGTGTTTTAGGGGTTTGTGTGGGAGCATTGTAGTTCAGGTATTTTAACGTTGCTGTTTTGAAGTACATGACTTGACTAACTTTGGCCTTGTGTTGACCTTGCTGTGATTCCCAGGCTAGAGTAATGGTGATAAATATATTGCTCATTGAGCCTTTTGATGAGCAGAGCCCTTTTACATAAAATGTTCTATTTAAAATTGGTAAGACTACATGATGATAATCATAGAGAAAACATTGATGACCTGGTTCAAGTATCAGCTCTAAAGCTTTCTATGTGAACTGGGGCAGATTCCTTAATATCTCTATGCTTCAGTTTTTTCATCGGTAAAATAGGGAGATGAATAATACTTATTTTTTAGGGCTTTGGTGGGGCTTTAATAAGGTAACACATGTAAGCATTTAGAACAGTATCTGGAACGTGCTAAGATTTCAAAATGTTTATTACTGTGGTCGAAAATATGTGTTGGAAAAAGATTTTTTTCACTCTATGTATCTGCTATATAAAGATTTATATAAATTCAGTTTCTGTTTTTTTTTTTTTTTTAATTAATTTTCTTGGATTGTTTTAGTCCATGTAAAGAAGGTAACATCTGGGGCGCCTGGGTGGCTCAGTTGGTTAAGTGACTGCCTTCGGCTCAGGTCACGATCCTGGAGTCCCGGGATCGAGTCCCGCATCGGGCTCCCTGCTCAGCTGGGGGGTCTGCTTCTCCCTCTGACCCTCTTCCCTCTTGTGCTGTCTCTCATTCTCTCTCTCAAATAAATAAATAAATAAATAAAAATCTTAAAAAAAAGAAGGTAACATCTGTTATTAGCAAATAGGTTAATGAATAAAGAAGATAAAGGGACATTATTAGCTAAGTTCACTGTTTTATTTTTTTAGAAAGTTGTTCTGATATATAGAGTAATTAAACAACAGTGGCTCTTTTATATGTGTTTGAGGAAAATAATTCTGTACAATCGCCCCATTGCCAATAACAAAATTGCCCCTTAGTTTCCATAATATGATTCTTTCCTATCTGTGGAAATAAAGATTCTACCTTTGTTCTGGCCTAAGTTCTTTGTAGCAGTAGCCAGAAGCCTCCCCCACCCCCAGCTCTTCCCACAGCCGCTGTAAGGAATCTTCTACTACTTGGAAAAGTTTTAATATTCAGCAGGTTAAGGAAACCCATGATCAGCTTTAGAATTTTAGTCTCTGCTGAGCTTTCAAGGTGTCAAGACCCTAAAATAATACGAACAGCAGGAGTACTAAATCTTTCATTATTTCCAGTTTCCCCTTGAGCATAGTGACTTTGCAATAAAGAAGCTGTCATTGAGACTCTTCTTTATAGCAAGGTGGGTAATAGCTACAGGGAGAAAAATCAGGAACTGTGTCAAGTTAGCCCGACTGCCATTATGATTCCTGAGTAATCACGGCATATTTGCATCTACGCTTTTATATGCAGGTACTTCATAGATTGGAAGAGTGATGGGGACAGCTACTTTACAATAGACGGAACCGAAGGAACCATCGCCACTAAAGAACTACTAGACAGAGAAAGCACCGCGCAGTATAATTTCTCCATAATTGCGAGTAAAGTTAGTAAGTATGGCCTGGACGGAATCAATGTTACACTGCAGTTCTTTGGATTGAACACTCTCAAATGAGTCCCCACTGAGGTGTTTTTCATTTTTGGACTGACAGCTGAGTGGTCTCCTGGGGAAACTCAGAAACTTGCTCCTTTTCCTCATAGCATAAGTCCAGAGAAATTTTTGACAGTTGCCAGTGAGCCCTGTTTGCAGGCTTGCACGAATATCCAGCAGTGCATTTCATTGTGTGACCTCATCCTTTTCCACGCTCTACCCTCAACTATCCTCCAGCATTCCAACTTCTCTTCCACACCCGACCTCCATATAGAATATTATTGGCAGCTTCAGAGGCCGGGCAGGAAGAATTAATTCTCACACAAAATCGCCTATTCTGAAATCTTTTCTGAAACTGAAGAGAGTATTTTTAAAGTCACCGCTCTTGCTTCTCTCTCCTTTTCTTAGAATGTAACTTTAATGTTTTGTTTTGTTTTTGTTTTTGTTTTTAATGAACATCCCTGTGGAATATACAGGAGCTCTAAGTACTTTTCTTTAGGGAGTCACTCAGAATCGATAGGATTGTTAGGATCAATCCATGGTGTTGATTTCTGGTTGGTCCGGAGGAGAATCCTCTCGACTGAGAGTGACAAAGCTCTCAATATGTTTGACTGGACAACCTAGGATACTGTTACAACTTCCTAAGGTAACAGATTACTGGGGGGGAATGGTGACATTTGGTTATCAATGTAATTGTTTGCACAAGAAAGTGCATCTTCCCATCCATCTGCTTATGGTCTCTTGAAAGTTTTGGGGAAATCCCTTCTGAGCATCTTTCATTTTGTTTCTTTCTCATCTTATTCTGTTCATCTGGTACACATACTTTGACAGCTAATTTCATTTTTCTATGCAAGGAAGAGCTAACTGAATATTTCTGTTGAGGGGTTTTTTGTTCAGTCTCAATTCAGTGGGGTGTAAATATTAAATAGTTTTGTTTATCTTCAACAATTGCTTTGAAACACGAACAGTCAGACACCTATTCCCAGGCCTTAATGATATCTTTAGCTGATTTCATTATGTTGTGGTTATTCTGATTACTAAGGGTAAGACTAACATAAAAGAACATATGGCTTTCACCTTGTTTATTGGACCACTGACCTGTCCTGTGAGTAAACCGACTACCCCGAGGCTGCCACACTAGTGAGGTCACATATTGGTGGTCAGGTTGACCATCCCAGTTCAGCTCAGCCTTCCAATCATACCTGCCAGTGCGCTGCATATGTGCATGAAACAATCTTGGAATCTCTAGCCCAGGCCATTTGCTAGAGTGATACCACAGTGCAACCTCCACCAATGCCATGTGAAATGGAACATATACTTGGACCAACATTGCCCAGATGCTTAACTCACAACATTGGGAGAAGGACAAAAAGAGTAATTAGTTCAAGCAACTACATTTTAAGGTCACTGGTTGTTAAACAGCAATAGATGACTGCAGAACTCGAGGCCACCGCGAGTTGGAACTGTGACTCCTCGCTGTTGGGGATACACGTTTTCCCGCCTGCTACAGTGGAAAAGACAGAGGGAAGGGCAGATACATAAGTCTCTCTTATCTGCCCCCATATAATACTCCATTGCTTGCCACTGCTTCTAGGGCTCAATGGACTGGCAGTAAAGGTAGTTGCCAGAGCTCCAGTTGCACAATCAGTTAGCGCGCGGTACTTATACAGTCAAGGCAGTTGCCCAAACACTGTCCTCTTAAGTGATCTTTCAGTTATTTGATGTGGGGGGCTCTGGACATCCCATCTACAAGGGAACTTGATATGGGAACCCATGCAGTAGACCTTCCAACTTCTTAATTCCAGGGTCCCCTTACATAGAGGACAGTATTCTTGGGTGAGTTTATAGCATGATTTCTCAATTTTAGCTTTCTGTTGTGCCCACTTGACCCTGAGGACACTCACCCATCTTTGTCACACTGAACAGGGACTTCCCAGGCTGTTCTACTGAATGGTTTCTCTGTCCGGCCACCTCCTTTCAAATCTGCCCTTCTTGCTCAGTTAGGCTCTGAGAGCAGATCATCCAGTCAGCTGCCTGAGCAGACATATCATCAGGAGAACAGAACGCCGCTCTCCCCTTTTCGGAGGACACCATTTTCTTTATGGTGTTTTCCTGGTCTCCTTTCACACCTGGCATCTTTTTTCCCCTACTATACTGCATCCTATTACAATTACGTTTGTTACTCATCATTCCTCTCATGTTGACTTTCAATTATTTCACTCAACCAGAATGTTGGGGGATAGCTTAACCATATTGTAGATAGAAAATAAACTTTGGTTTTCTAAGATCTTTGGCAAATGTGGTGAAAATGAATTAAGCTATGGAGTGTAAGGCTTTCCTGAACCATTCACCCTAATGGATTGTACATTCTAAATGACAACTAAGCAGAGGTAGTCTCTTCAAATAACTTTTGTTTGTCAAAGACATATTGACCATAACAAAAGATTATTTATTAGAAAACTATCTAATCTGGGGCGCCTGGGTACCTCAGTCGGTTGGGCATCTGCCTTCGGCTTGGGTAGTGATCCTGGGGTCCTGGGATCGAGCCCCACATCGGGCTCCATGCTGGGTGGGAAGCCTGCTTCTCCCTCTCTCTCTGCTTGCCTGCCTGCCTACTTGTGATCTCTCTCTCTCTCTCTGTCAAAAAATAAATAAAAACTTAAAAAAAAAAAAGAAAACTAATCTTACCTAAACCTTCCTATTACACACATACACAAAACGTGCATATTTTTTGAAGTGGGAATAGTAGGCTTCCGTACCTTAACTCAGGCTGAAAGTCTGCAGATAGTGCATTAATCACTTGTAGCTCGGAAAGGTCTCTTTCTCGCCCACAGCTCTGTAGACCACCCAAACCATCACGATGGTGTGACGGCACCGACAGTAGCAGGTCTGATACCTCCAGTCAGAGACTTGCACTTGGCCTGCTTAGACAATGAAAGGAGGGTATGCACTTTTGCTGTGGAAGCAAGTGTCACTGATCCTCCATTTTAGATTTTTCAGGTTTGGAGAAATCTATTTTTTTAGCTGTCAATATGATTAGGGCACATGCTGGCTCTAGTTTTTACCTAAATGCAAATTTGGAAACCCTAGTGGGTAGATTCTCATTAGCTATGTTGGCCCTTACTGGGAAATATGCAGAACTGGGACTTAGACACATAATGGAGATGTATACATATATCTCTCTCTCCACGTATATAACCTTATCCATATATCCATATATATGTACATATATATGTAAAATCTTATACAATATAAGAGTGATATCAAATTAACATTTCTCAAATAGGTACCTCTGTTCTGTTCCAGTACCTATTCAAAGACCATCGTGTAGATTTTAGGACCCCAAGGAAGTCTGCTGGGGTAAATGCTATGTATCCATGTGAAAAATAAAGAGGCTGAACACATACCACATAATAATTAAAGATTTACAATAAGAATAGCTTATGGGCTTTATTTTGCTTGAATTCACAGAGTTTAAAAGTAAAATTTATTCGTGTTCTAATGTATAAGGCTGTTTTCATTGATCAAACTAGCCAGCTGGGCAGGAAACACTATCTTTATGGTGAATGACTGAGAAATAAATAGTTTACACTTGTACTGCCAAGAAGAAAAAATTATGTAAGTATACCTTATTGCAGATTGAACTAGCATGTGTTTTGGCCTGACCCTTACATAAAAATTCTCAGGCAAATGAAATGTTACAATGATTGAACAACTTCCCATTAATTAAAAAGCAGTCATTAATCAGTGTTGCTATAGTTGGAGATCCAAATAATTTTATTAGACTCCTAATAATTCTTTTATGCATTACTGCTTTGCTGTTTTTATGATCCTAATCTTGAGAATTTTAAAAAAAGATGGAAACTCCAAAAATTCACTTCATTCCAATTATCAGAAACTTTCAATACATAAATGTTTCCAATTTTTTGGCATTACTGTAATGAATATAATTAGGCAAAGATAATTAAAAATATCTACATTAAAGCCTTAGAACATATTTTATATAATTATGAAATAAATGATGCCAGAGACAATTATTTTCTTGGTCAATAGTTATCCAGATGGCAATGGATTGTTTGCATTTATTATGAAACAGGTCAAAAATCACTGAATTGACTCACTAACTGTTATATTTGGGGAAAATATTTTATGTAAATATATCCTTATAAGTTGGGATTAAATTGTTGCATAATTATTTTTTGAGGTTATTTGAAAATAGAGCTATTTTGTTAGGACTTCTTTTTACTTCAACATAATGCAAATGATATCATCTTCATATGTACAGAAAAATTAAACTCTGGCATTACTATCCATAATTCAGGCTAAACATAAATTCATACATTCGTTTTCTTAACTTTGTATAGAACATCATTTATGTGCAAAACACAATTTGTTGTGAGTTATGAGAAAAACGAGACCAAAGTCTATGCTTACGAATATTAAAGTTTAGGAGCAGTTAGAAATTGACCAAAAGAGAGAATTTTAGTAAGTTATAACCATGTGAATTATGCTGAATTCCAGGGACTTTGGATGTAAGGGTGTTCTTATACAACCTCCAGGGGGAAGTTGCAGAAGGTTGTAAAGGACCAGAGTATGGTCATTAAGTGATAAAAGGTTTAAACACAAAGAATTAGATTTTGTGACAGAATTTTCCAAAGGATTTCATCCGCCTGCATGCCACATAACCATGAAATGATGTTCTTAGACCAAATGAGAAGAAAGTACCTAATTTTTCTGAAATGATAGTAAGTAATAATAATAATATAAACTAACAGACTAAACAATTATACTCGCTTCATATATATTCAATCAAGATGGGTATTATGGTCCACACTGCGAGGGTGCAGAAATAGAAGCTCAGAGAGATTTCGTTTGTAGCTCCATGTCACACTGGGAGTGGTGACCAAATGAGGATGGGAGTCCTGGGCTCTCTCACTCCAAAACAGAATTTCCCAGGGACAATTAATCATTTGCCTAAGCTTATTAGATATATTTTAAGTGAGTTATTAGTTGAACTAGTCAAGGTGATTTTCATATGCATAGATAGAGTACAAATAGTAAAAAATTATACATTTGTAATGTACATAAAATTAAGTTGAAATTTTTGTTAGTCTTGACATCTATCATCTATCTATCTATCATCTATCTATTATCTATCTATCTAGGCTTGTTAGACTGTTTATCTATCACAATTCTTTTTTTTTTTTTTTTAAGATTTTATTTATTTATTTGAGACAGAGAGAATGAGAGACAGAGAGCATGAGATGGGGGAGGGTCAGAGGGAGAAGCAGACTCCCTGCCGAGCAGGGAGCCCGATGCGGGACTCGATCCCGGGACTCCAGGATCATGACCTGAGCTGAAGGCAGTCGCTTAACCAACTGAGCCACACAGGCACCCTCTATCACAATTCTGTAGTGAATTTGCATGTTTCAGAAATTTTATTGTGTACCGACTGACATCTACTAACTACTCATATAAAATCACCTTTTTAAAAATCAAATCAATAATGGGTGTTATTTGCTTTCCAAATACAAATTTAATTTGTGGTTAGATTAAAGAAAGTCACTTGAGAAGAATTTTTAAAATCATCGAGAGTTTAACATAAAGTGAAATGGCATCTACAGTCTTGCTGACCATGGGTGAAGAATTCAAGGAAAATATGCCGACTATCGTGGTGCCAGTAGGTCATGATCCACAGAAGTTTCTGGTTTTATCAGCTGTGTTGAACCCACTTTCTTCTCAGTTTAGTCTGTTTTTGAAAGAATATTTGTTCATTGATATGTTCAATTTGCTAGAATGCACTAGGCTCTGTGTTAAATCCTGGAGGTTTTAAGATGAATATGAAGTAGTTCTTGCTCTAAAGGAATTCAGAATATCTAAGGCTTTATGTTATTGCAAATATTTAAAATTAATGATAGTTTCCTCTAGTGTTTTCATTGGGAAAAAAATTGGTGATATTTTTAAAGGTTCCTTTTTCTTTAGAGATCCGTTTTTGTCACCAACAGCATAGAAAGTAATATTTGACTTTAGCATAGATATATATGAATAATTTAAATCCCCTTTATGGATTGCTCAGCCTAGATACAGATCATACTACTGTAATTGAACAGAAGCTATTATTAGATATGGTTTATCTTAACTTGTAGTTTGAAAATGAACTGATTTCAAGAGAAAAGAAAAAGAAAGCTTGTGTTACCTTTTTGTTGTATCTTGCTCAGTTTGCACTATAATTCAGGGGTTTTTTTGTCATAAAGAGCTAAGATTTCATTCTTGAAGTTATTGTAGTTGCGATTTAGTACATAGTCACAAAATTGAATTTTTAACACTGATAGTTATTCAAAAGCAGATGTCATCTTTAAATAAGGAAGCCCAACAGCTCCGGCATATTTTAACATACTAGGAACCCTGTGTTTGTCAATGCTTTAATGTTTTCAAAACATTTTCAACTACATTTCTCATTGGTGCTTGGAAATATTCTATTATTTGGCCAGTATTTATTGAATATTTAATATGTAATTTAAAATCCCCACCCCTTTGACCCTTGAATGTAAACTGGGCTTTCTCACGGCATGGTGGTCTCGACAGCAGTGCGAGTATTACTCTTTGGAAGTAAGTGATTATCACGTACCTGGGTAGATCTCAGGCGGTGTGCCTTCTCTGAGTTAGTTGATATATATCATGGTGCAGTGACAAGCATAGTAAGAAGATTTGGATTCCAGTCTTGGGTCTGACAAAAAAATGTAGGGCAAGTTTACACCAAAGTTTTCTCATCTCTAAGTGGGCAATTAGAGATCTGTAATTTTCAGACTTGTAGATCATCAGGATACTTTGTCAAATGAAATCATAGGTGGAATCTCAATGTGTATTACGTTGAAGAGAACTGTGGATAAAGCCAATGATTTTTCTTTGCCCCTATAAATTCCTTAGCCCTGAGGAGAATGGCATGAAGGATGTAAGTTCATATCAATTCTAACTTCCTATTAAATTTAAAACTTAGTTTTCGGTGCCTGGGTGGCTCAGATGGTTAAGCGTCTGCCTTCGGCTCAGGTCATGATCCCAGGGTCCTGGGATCGAGTCCCACATTGGGCTCCCTGCTCAGCGGGGAGCCTGCTTCTCCCTCTGCCTCTCTCTCTCTCTGTGTGTGTCTCTTATGAATAAATAACAAATCTAAAAACAAATAAATAAATAAAAAATAAATTTAAAACTTAGTTTCCCATCCATGAGCATGGAATGTTTTTCCATTTCTTTGTGTCATCTTCAATTTCTTTCATCGGTGTTTTATAGTTTTCAGAGTACAGGTCTTTTACCTCTTTGGTTAAGTTTTAATATTGCACTGTATGTTAGCTAACTGGAACTTGAAAGAAAAACTTTTAGAAAATAAATAAGGGGCGCCTGGGTCGCTCAGATGGTTAAGCATCTTCCTTCGGCTCAGGTCATTATCCCAGCGTCCCGGAATCGAGCCCCGCATCGAGCTCCCTGCTCCGCAGGAAGCCTGCTTCTCCCTCTCCCACTCCCCCTGCTTGTGTTCCCTCTCGCTATGTTTCTCTCTGTCAAATAAATAAATAAATAAATCTTAAAAAAATAAATAAATAAAATTTAGTTTTCCTAGGATTTATTAAAGGTTACAATACTAGTTACTAGCGAACATTTTCTAAAAGAGATTTCTGATTACAGGTTCCATAAATGGGCATACTAGGTATCTCTCCCTTCCCATATGTTCTTCTGACAGTGAGGCTGACATTCCTTCCATCAAGAAGTGGGTTGGATCTCCCCCTTGAATTTCGAAGTGGACTAGTGACAGACCTGACTAACGCGGAGGAGATGCATTTCTATGTGGCTGTGTTAGGTCATAAATGCAAGGGTTTCTGTCCAGATTTCTCTCACTTTTGAAATACTTGCCCTTGAACTTTAGCCACCATGCTGTGAAGAAACCCAGTCTCCATAAAGAGACCATGAATGAGTATTCTTGTCTCTACCTCCAGCTAGATGTCTAGCAGACCACCAGCATCAAGTACCAGCCATGTGAATAAATGAAACTTTAGATGAGAAAAGCACCGATTCAGGAAGAAATGCCAGTCTTCTTTTCTTTTCCCCTTCCTTCCTTCCTTCCTTTTTTCCTTCCTTCCTTCCTTCCTCTTCTCTGTTCCTTTCTTCTTTCTTTCTTTCTTTTTTTCTTTTTCTTTCTTTCTTCTCTCTCTCTCTTTCTTTCCCTCCTTTCTCTTTCCTTCCTTCCTTCCTTCCTTCCTTCCTTCCTTCCTTCCTTCCTTCCTTCCTTCCTTCCTTCCTTCCATCTATGGTTTAGGTGCATTTTATTTGTTTTCTTCCAAGATCATCCTACAAAAGAACAAATGTAAAAACCAAAGCCCCAGCAAGAGGGTGAGAACAACTTCCTCTTTCCCAGAGCCCTCCGCCTTTCCCTATGTTCCTCAGTTGTGTCACGGCTCCTGTGCATGTGGGTAGAGAGCTTACTACTTTCATCCCCCACCTAGCCCAGAACGGGACCTACCACCTAGCACCCCCTGCCCTCAGTCCCCTTTCTCACATGTTGGTCCTGGTTACAGCAGCCATGGTAAGAACTATTGGGATCAAGTAGGAGTTCTGAATCCCAGAAGGCCATAACCAGGGCTCAGCCCGTGATACTTCTTCCTCTAATTCAGTGCCCTAGGAATGCTGTTGGGCCCAGCACCTCCATCACAGAAGCCAGCTGGTGCATTCTCTGGCCTTAGCCAGAAGCTGGTGCAGGTAAATACAGTCAGACTTGAAGGGGCAGTGACCATCCTCCCACATGAAGAACTGCCATTGGATCTGGCTGGTCCAAGCCGTGAAGTTCCTGATGAGTTGCTTCTTCTCAGCCTCCTTGCCCACCCAGAGTTTGTTGGGGGTGATGTAGCTAGAATGGACGTGGTACTGGGGACAAGCCTTCGTGATGTCTTGTGGGAAGTCCTGTCTCCTCTTTTACCAGGGTGCAAAGGCACCTAAACAGTGGGTATACGTGCAGTTGGGCGGGATGCCTCTGACTCGTCCCACACCTTGTCCATGCAGATTCCACACATGAAGCCCTGCCTGTCCTGCTCCCTCTCAAGGTCCAGGCACTGAAATGGGACCATGAGCTCCCAGGTAGGGTCTGCCTTGGGCCGAGAGTCCTGGGAGTAGCTATGATTCCTGTCAGCAGATAATGGAGACAGGGACTTCCAGAAACTGTCACCAACCTCCTTGCCTTGCTAGCCACCCCCTCCAGACCAGTTTCTGTGACCCAGCAGGCCCCTGCTCAACCCCAATCCATAGGCATAGAAGGCAGATAAATGGGCTTGGAACCCCACTCCAGGCTGCCTGGAGCTATGGATGCAGATAGCTGTATCTATCTCCATAGAAACAGAAGCCTCCCTGGAAATATCTGCTGACCTGGGATAGTAGTAGTGAGCAAAGCACTACAAAGCGCAACTGGACCGCTAGTGACAGTCCCCTTGGGCAAGATTTCTGCATGGTGGTTGGGAGCAGGGACTGCACCCCCACCATGGGCATTGCCATGAGGCCCTGCTTGGTCCATTCCAGCTCAAACCCTAGTGAGAATCTTTCTTTCCTTTTATTATATATTTTAATATTTCTTATGACCAGGATTAGTTATCTATTGCTACATGATAAATTATCATAGAGTTTCTTTGGGTCAGGAATTCTGAAAAGGGGGCGCCTGGGTGGCTCAGTTGTTAAGCGTCTGCCTTCGGCTCAGGTCATGATCCCGGGGTCCTGGGATCCAGTCCCACATTGGGCTCCTTGCTCGGCACAGAGCCTGCCTCTCCCTCTGCCTGCCTGCCACTCCCCCTGCTTATGCTCTCTCTCTCTCACTCTCTCTGTGTCAAATAAATAAATAAAATCTTAAAAAAAAAAAAAGGAATTCTGAAAAGGTTTATTTATTTGAAAGAGAGAGAGCAAGAAAGAGAGAGCAAGCATGAGTGGGGAGAAGGGCAGAGGGAGAAGCAGGCTTCCCCCGAATGGGGAGTCACACTCACGGCTCAATCCCAGGACTTCAGCTGAGATCATGACCTGAGCCGAAGGTAGACACTTAAGTGACTGATCCACCCAAGCATCCCTGAAAGGGCTCTTCTAAAAGGAATGGCTTAGGTGGCGCCTGGGTGGCTCAGTCATTAAGTGTCTGCCTTCAGCTCAGGTCATGATCCCAGGGTCCTGGGATCGAGCCCCACATTGGGCTCCCTGCTCAGCGGGAAGCCTGCTTCTCCCTCTCCCACTCCCCCTGCTTGTGTTCTCTCTCTTGCTGTGTCTCTGTCAAATAAATAAACAGAATCTTAAAAAAAAAAAAAAAAAAAAAGGAATGGCTTAATATCTCTTCCAGGAAATCTGGAAGACTTGACAGGTGGGGGCTGGAATGTTCTGAAGACTTCGGAAACCCAAAATCACTGAAATCTTTCGTTTTCTGCAGCTAATCCAGCTCCAAGGAGCAATATCAGCCTTATTGTCAAAGAAGACAGCATGTTTGAGATTCATTCAGGTTGTTGTAGCACATATCACTATTTTGTTCCTTTTTGTTGTTGAAGTAATTTTTATTGCATGGATAAGTCACATAATGTTTATCCATTCACCAAAAGATAGACATTTGCATTGTTGTCAGTTTTGAAGTGTATACATAATACTTTAATGTGCATTTGTATACAGGTTTTTGTGTGGATGTTTATTTCATCTTCTTGGGTGGATACCTAGGAGGGGAATTGCTGCAATATAAGTTCATGTTTAATGTTTACAGAATGTTCCAACCCATTTTCCAAAGTGATTATACAGTTTTCTGTTTCCATCACCAGAAATCCTTTCCATCTGCAACCCATTTCATTTCTCTTAGCAATGATTTGTGAAGTTCTGTTTGTAAGTCCTGCATCTATTTGCTAAATTTATTCCCAAATATTTTATTATCTTTGATTATATTGTGAATGGAGTTTTTTTTTTTTTTTTTTTTTTTTTTTTTTGTCTCAGTTTCATTCTTTCCAATCTGGATACTTACATTTTTTTAAATTTTATTTTCATTTGATTGTACAATGGTGAATATATGTGGCAACTATTATTTCCGCCGTTTCCACCCAGTGCCCAATTTTAAAGAGAAAGCACTGACTCACTGTTGAATATGATGTTAGCTATGGGCTTTTTGTAGGTAGACTAGATCAGGTTGAAGATTTTGCCTCCTGTTCATTACTTTTTTAGAAGACTTTTTAAAAATTATGAATGGATGTAAGATTTTGTCAAACGCTAATTCTGAATCTATTTGAGATGGCCATGTGTTTTTTAGTTTTCTTCTAGTAGTATGGTGTGTTGGATTGATTATTCTTGGACATTAAACTAACCTTACATTCTTAGGATAAATGCCATTTGGTCATTGTGTAGTAATTTTATAGTATGCTCTGGAATTGATTTGTTAATATTTTGTTAAGGAACTTTTGTACTTATGTTTCTGAGTGATATTAGCCCATACTGTTTTGTTTTATTTTCTTATGATGTTTTTTCATTGGCTTTGGTAGCAGTATACATAGATTTAAGTGGTGTTTCCTTCTCCATTTCCTGAAAGTTTGTGAAGAATTGGTATTATATGATTTTAAATAGTTGATAGAATTTCCCCAGTGGGGTGCCTAGGTGGCTCAGTCAGTTGAGCATATGCCTTTGGCTCAGGTCATGATCCCAGGGTCTTGGGATTGAGCCCTGCATCTGGCTCTCTGCTCAGCAGGGAGCCTGCTTCTCCCTCTGCCTCTGTTTGCTGCTCCCCCTGCTTATGCTCTCTCTCTCTCTGTCAAATAAATAAATGAAATCTCTAATCTTTAAAAATAAAATATCTCCAGAGTTCAAAAAAAAAATTCCCCCAGTGAAGGCATGTGTGCATGAGATTTTATTGGTTGCGAGATTTTTAATTACAACTTGATTTTATTCATTTGTTTAAGGTCTATTAAGGTTTTGTATTTCTTTTAAAGGTCATTGTTGGTAATCTGTGTCTTTCTAGGAATTTGTTCAGTTCATTTATGTTGACTAGATTTTTGGCATATATTCATAATATTCCTTATAGTATTTTAACTCATTTATGATAAACAGTGATTTTTTTTCCCTTCATTCCTTGTTTTTGGAATTTGGCCTTTACCTTTTGTTTTCTTAATTGAAACCGTACTTGAAAATACTACTAATATGGCAATTCTAACTCACTGACTCAGAAAGCTAAGGGAGCTCACTGAGATATCATCAAGGGATGGGGAAAGAAAATCTAACAAAACATTTTTGAAGGCATAGGGGATAAAAACAAAATGATTTCTTGATTATATTATGTGAGCCAAAAACTATTAATAAGCTGGTTATTAAATATAAGCAACATGCATCGATAATAATTGGAATTTAAATGATTTGACTACAAAGAACACAGCAATTAGTCAGGTAAGATTTTGGTTATTTAAAATTTACTAAATTTAGGGATGCCTGTGTGGCTTAGTTGGGTAAGCCTCTGCCTGTGGCTCAGGTCATGATTCCAGGGTCCTGGGATGGAGCCCCACATCGCATCGGGCTCTCTGCTCACTGGGGAGTCTGCTTCTCCCTCTCCCCCTGCCACTCCCCCTGCTTCTGCTTTCTCTCTCTCTCTCTGACAAATAAATAAATAAAATCTTTAAAAAATAAAATAAAGTCTACTAAATTTATATTTGAAACTGTCCTCTACATATTCAGTGATAATTAGTTTCTACATGGCAAAAATATTGGTAATAATGCTCATGCTAAGTCATGATTAAACAAATTTCATCATCGCTGTCCCAAATACAGATTAGATGAGTCAGAATAAAAAGGGTCTTTATTTCTTCAATGTAATTTTCTGAATTATATGCATAAATGAAAAAAATCTATATTACTCTAACAAATTTTATCCTCTTGTAAAAAGTTGAGTGCTTAAGTACAGGAGTTTTGTGCTCGCTTCGGCAGCATATATATTAAGTACAGGAGTTTTTGAACAGAGATGTTACTGCTTCCCCAGTTGGCTTGTCCCTCTGCCCCTCCCCCACTCATGCTCTTCCTCTCTCTCAAATAAACAAATGAAATCTAAAAACAAACAACACGCACAAAACTCTCCTCTTTATACGGCCTCAGGACTTGTACTTTATATATAAAATGGAAAGCGGAGACTGATTTTTATGTTGGCAGAACCTGAATAGGCTAAGTAATTCACATGAATTCCCTAAGCTAATCTGTAATACTAATTTGTTGTCTATTTTTTCAATAGCTAAATAAATTTCAGTTATTTTCTAATGCACGATGTATACTAGAGTTTAAGAGCATGAACTTGGAACCAGAACCCCATCTTATTACTTCCAACTTGTAATTTTTGGGAATCACATTCCCCTTCTGTTCCTCAGAGTTGCACATACAATAATGGGGATAATAATGTCTATAACAGAGTTACTGTGAACCCTAAAAGAGTTAATTTGTAAGCATTACAAATATTAGGCCTAGTTTTTTTTTTTAATTTTGTCGTTATTTTTTATAATTTCCAGGTTTTTCTTACAAAAGTAAATCAAATTTAGCCAATTTTTTTACTTTTATCTACATATTAGGCTATAGGAGTAATTAACACCAAAAATAGATACAGAGCTAGATAACCTCCAAGAAGTGCACTTTGTAATAAGAGTGATGTAATTTACTAGAGGTGATCTAACATTTTATAAAACACCATCACTTATTTAATATAACAAACCTATGAATTTGGGACTGTTAATACTGTATGTTTCATACAAAGAAACCAAATTAAAGGTAGATTAAATAACTTCTGAAAATAGCCGACATTTTCTACCAAATAAGATAATTCCCTGTGGCCAATATTAATTTTTTTGCCAATATTAATTTTTATTTTTTTATTTATTTTATTTATTATTTTTTAAGATTTTATTTATTTATTTGACAGAGAGAGACACAGCGAGAGAGGGAACACAAGCAGGGGGAGCGGGAGAGGGAGAAGCAGGCTTCCCGCCAAGCAGGGAGCCCAATGCGGGGCTCGATCCCAGGACCCTGGGATCCTGACCTGAGCCGAAGGCAGACGCTTAACGACTGAGCCACCCAGGAGCCCCTACCAATATTAATTTTTAAATCATACTTTCTGCATGCTTCTCCAAGATTACCAATACACCTTCTATAAGCACATCCTCTATTACAGAATGTACCATTCATCCCCACTTTGTGTTATCTGTGTGTGTACTGGTACACAATGATGGATTTCACTGTGTCATATGTGAATATGTGAACATTTATTATGATACTGTTTATAGTGCCTATTATTTTCTAATAAATTTTAGCACAGCAGGGTAGTGGAGAGTTGGCAGAGTCAGTCATGTGTTGAACTTTTGTATGCTTCTTTGAAAGAATCCAGATAGAGGTCTAAAAGAATACTAACATGAATCATCAGCAGCACTGCAGATGAAGGATTTAACACATAAACCAATCAATAGAGAAGGTAGGGTGGCATACACATGGTATTTGGATTTCCATAGTCCTGGGTTGGAATTTTAACTTCCCATTCCCCTAAAGGTGTGACTCTGGGCAGGGTCCTTCAACAATTTGGGGCAGTTTATCCAACGGTAAAATTTCATATGGTAAAATTTTATAACAAGAAAGGTGAACTCTGCATTGCTATGCCTTACTAACTTAATTTTTTTTGAGTCTTCTTCAACAAATGACAGGGAAGCAGGTAATGTATCAAGGGCTGGGGCTAAAACTTTTGATGGGATTTGGCACTTTTTCAAAACAACACTTTTGTTTTTTTAATCTACTATAGGAAGAAAATCCTTATTCTTTCTTTTCTTATCACCAGCAAGTCATTTCAGTGTGTATCCTAGCTTTCCATAATCTGTGTCTTCTACTTCCTTAAGTCTGTTTTTTAAAACTTTATTTATAAAAGCCCCTTCTCCTTCATTTTCCTTGTAATTTATCATCCTTTTCAGGAAGAATCATTTTGAAATAACTTTTTAAATATGTAGATGATCCTACCCAATAAAGTTTTAATTATATGGACACAACATAGAAAACATGTTTTATCCAGTGAAAATTATCACTATTATTGAAGGCTGGTTCTGTGCGCTCTGGTATGATGACTACATGTTTGATAAAATACTAGCCAGATGGTTGACTTTAACTTTGGTGGTGAGTGAATTTCAGGATGAACACTGGTATGGGGCACCATTAGTGTTCCGACAGCAAAACCCTGACATACTTACCCATCTTTTTATCATTTATACTTGGCACACTGCAGAGTTTCCCATTAAGGAAGGATCATTTGACTTCTTTATAATGGCTGATTTAAAATAATAATAATAATAATAATGGGTGCCTGGATGGCTCGGTCAGGTAAGCCTCAGACTCTTGATATCCACTCAGGTCATGATCTCAGGGTCCTGGGATGCAGCACTGCACTGGGCTCCACACTCAGCAGGGAGTCTGCTTCTCTCTCTCTCTCTCTCTCTCTTTCTCTCCCTCTGTGCCCCGCCTCCACTCACACACACTCTCTCTCTGAAATAAATAAATAAATCTTTAAAAAAATTTTAAAATGTTTAATACTATTTACTGTAAGAATGATAACTGACCAGATTTTATAACTGTCTGTTCTCTTTTTATGTTTTCAACAGGTAACCCATTATTAAGCAGCAAAGTCAACATATTGATTAATGTCTTAGATGTCAATGAATTTCCTCCAGAAATATCTGTGCCATATGAGACAGCTGTGTGTGAAAATGCCAAACCAGGACAGGTATCTTATCAATATTGTTAACGGATAGCATATAAAGACCTACTATATGCATATGTTTCAGGGTAGAAGACCATAGATAAATGCATGTACACACACACATCGATACCTATATCAATATCAATACTGATAATGATAGATGGATAATTTTTCCCCTGGATCATATGTTTTCATAAAAAAAAAAAACCCACAAGAGATAGTAAACTCATAAATTAAGGGTGAATTTATGGATGTAGAAATAACATCCCAAGGGATAATTTGATGATGGCCTAGTGAATATTCTTCGTATAACTAAACAGTCTAGGATTGCAGATCTGCTACATTTTCTACTCCTTTACTGTGGACTTTTTATAGAATCTGTGACTATAAACCCAGTAAGCAAACAACTTTAGAGTGCATTCTTCTAGAATGTTTCTTGCTTTGCTCACATGTTTTATGAAGGGGTACAGAAGAGCTCTGTAGCCCATTAAAAATGTAAGGCTTCTTTCTCTGGTGGCCTTGAGTAGAACATCTGGGTTATTCAAAATCTCTGAATTACACTTTCCTTATTAAGTCAATATTGCTCTGGTTCTAGTGGGAGATGTCATGAAGGAGGACCACATGGTTATGAAAGTTACTGTCAAAATCCCAGATTTAATGTGAGTGGTGCTGGGTTGCCAGTTTTTTTTCCCTAGACTATTATAGATGAATGAATAAAATAATATAATGTTATAATGCGACATGATGATATAATATGATATGATATAATGAATGAATCAAGCATGGGCAAATGATGAGAGTATGTCATGAAATAAAAATATGATTAAACCAATACTGTGCACCTAGTTTCCAAAGGAAAAAGACGTCAGTATGCTTGCCTCGCTTTGTATTTTAATCACCTTTAAATAGCATAACTATTCATTTAAGTAAATTTGAAGTTTTAATTCTTACTGAAAAAAATCTTAATATTTAAAACAGTATCTTTTTTGAAAGAAGTTATTCCTTAATATTCAGTATTTGTTTCAATTTGAATGTTTTATACTGCTTTGTAGAAAAACTGTCCCATAACCCTAATCTTATGAAGTCCACTAGCTATGTAGCTATTAATTTAAAATTAAAAATCAGTGTTCTCATGCATACTAGCCACATTTTAGTTGCTCAATGGCTGTATCTACTAAGTGGCTACCATTTTTTGTCCATATAAATATAGAATATTTCCATCAGTGCAGAAACTTCTAGTGAACTGTGATGCTCTAATCCTTTCTCTGATAATTTGGGGAAAGTATTAAATTTATTAAAACCTGACTTATTTAGTCAGATTTCCCAATTGATAAATTTGCAACCTTAATTTTGAATAGATGCAGAAATGCATTAAAAATAAATTTTAAGCCTTTATCATTTAAATGTACCCACAATTTACATGGGATAAATCCAGTGCCTTCTTTAGTTCCTAAAAGAGTAGATGCTGCATAAATGTTTAAACAAATATTAAACCAATTTGGTTATTTGAGAAGTTACAAGAGGTTTTCTGAAATTCCACAACTTAGCAATTTCTCACTTTCCAGATCCCTCCACCCTCACCCCCAAAAACCCAACTCTCTATTTTTTTTAGTTAGGAATATTAATTATTTTATATCAGTAAGACTCTTGTAATGAACAAAATGAAAGTCCTTTCAGAAATAGAACTCCATTTGATGCTTCTCTGCTTGTCTAGTAAACTAAAGAGTTTGAAAAGTTGGGAAAAGTAGAAATGACCTGAGGTTTTCTTACATCTGGGCAGAGTGGTAAGCAATCTGTGAGGTCCTTGGAGGCTCTTTTTCTAATAAATACTTATTGGGTTTTCTACTGGGCCACATTTGTTACTGGAGTTTTCAGGGAGTGTGGTATGTGAGCATTTTCTGCTCTTGACCCCAGGCATTCTGCCCATTGTCTAGGAACTATGCATAGGAACTGTCTATCACTTCTGGCCTATAATTGAATATGTATGCATGCATATGTATGTATTTTTATATGCATGTATGTGTTATCTATCAAGAGACAAAAGAGAAGAGAGAGAAAGATGATGCTATCTAAATCAACAGTGATATATACAGTGAATTCCTGAAGTATGAGAGTTTTTTTTTCCTTAGGGCAATGACTCTCAAGTGTCAATTCCAGATAAGTGCCTGTTTTTACTAAAACTTTCTTCTCTGTCTGCTGTTTGAAAGGACATTGCTTCATTCTAAAGTTATGTTCTTGGTATTTTTTGATGTTAAATAACTTTAATTTGGTAAATTGTTATGCTTGCTGATAGTAGTTAAAGGCAAAACAAAACAAAGCACCTGGTAACCCAATCCCCTGATAATTTAGAGAAAACGTATGGATGGGATAATAGTGATATGACTGAGCATATGAGTTTATGTGAAGTTATCTAAGTTGAAGTTTTATAGAATTGTGACTGATTCACAGTGAACCAGGGAACCGAAATTCTCATTAGAAAACCAAGTTGTCAAATTAGAAATTACTAATATGGCGCCAGGCCCTCGAAGTCACAGTAGATACACTTATGTGTGAGTGTGTGATTTTGTATGCGTGTGTACTATGGGGACATAGATCATAGTAATAAGATTGAGTTTTAGCCATGGAATGAAAACAAAAAGTAGTAAGTAAATCACATATAGAACACATGATGTGTGCTTTTGCCCACTGTGACAAAGACACAGTACTTGAAATAAAAGGTCTTCCTCTGACAAATTCAAATTTTGCCTAAGAAAGTGATCACCTGAGCACGACTCTGCTCTCACTCTCTTCTACACCCATTTCCTGAAATGCTTTCAGATTCAAAGCCATTGGATATGTTAATAAAATACAACCTCAAAGCTATTATAATTTGCTTATCTATATGGTGAATTATCAATTTCACAGTTTGGCTCTCAGAAGTTGTTTTTACTCTCCAAATTCTTAAGGGCATTTTCTTGAAATATCAGAATTTTAACTGCTAAACACACAACCTATGGGAAGTGATTTAGGAAAAATTTTGAAACTGGGTTGTTATAGTGCTTCCTTCTTTAAAAAACTTTATGAAAATACATTTAGTATTCTTGCTCATTGGGGGAAAACAAATATAAGGACAAAACCAGATATACATCCTTTGTATTTCTCTTTCTCATCATTTTATTTATTTATGAAAATAAAACTCATTCTCACAAATAAAACTATACTAAAATTTTGCTATCGCAAGGGCTTTTAAATAATCAGAGATTTTCTTTCCAGGAAGCATTTTCATATTTAGGTTAGAAAGCATTTATATTATTTAGTTTAAAATGCAAGCAAGTGCATTTTAATTTTATTTTGCTTTTTAGTGAGAATTTTCAATGGTGTTAAGCTTTTTTAGTTATGCAGATATTGATTTGGAATTCGCCCATACCCTATAATTGTACCTGCCATTATGAACTGTAAATGTTTAGATATGTGTTCATAAAAATCATTTGTAAATAATTGGCTCACTGATATGAATCCTAGAAATGTCATTTCTATCTCCTTGCATGCATCATTGGATAAACTTATTAGTCTGCTGTATGTAAAGTTCCCTTTGAAACTCATGACTGACTTCAAGTTTCATCTCAACTTTGTTTCAGATAATTCAGATAGTCAGCGCTGCAGACCGAGATCTTTCACCTGCTGGGCAGCAATTCTCCTTTAGATTATCACCCGAAGCTGCCATCAAACCAAATTTTACAGTCCGTGACTTCAGAAGTAAGTTTAACCCCATAAAAAAGAAAAAAACCTCTTATCATGTAACTTTGTAAAAGGACACAAAGGTAGAAATCAATGTTTTTCTAAAAGCACTCAATTTCATAAAATATGGAAATCCATATACGAAAAATACAAAATTCTATAGCTAGCAGTAAATTAAATATTTAACCTATATAGTTTGTATCTAATGAGGCAAATTGCTTCCATTTATAATGTGGACAGTCCCTTAATGTGTCAAGCAAAACCGGCCTATCTGGGAAATTGAATGCTTTCTATGTTTTAAATATATCATTTGTTCCACATGCACATTACTTGTACAAACAAGTCGGTAACTTCTTAGTAACTGGTTTATTTGAATAACACAGAGCACAACACAGGTTAAGAATACAGGCTTTGTAATTAGAATAACAAAGGTTTTCCTTCCCACTCCATTATGTCCTCAATGGCAGATTCTCAGTGTATTAAGTTAAACTGAATAATTTTAAACTCCTAGTCGAACTGAATCAGCCTCATAGTATTTATATTAAATAAAATAATGCATGCAAATCCTTTAACACAATACCCAAAGTGATTTTAGTTGCCACCTCTACTATCATATCTGCACTTTCGTATCTACCACCAATGTTACTACCATCATCACCACTGTTACTGCTACTAATACCATCACATCTGCTACTGTTACACTCACTACAAAAATACAATGGACACTAGATCACAAATATTAAAGCTAAGCACTGGTCAGTCGTTCTGAAACTATTAATTCTGTGACTTGAGGATATTTTATCCCTTCTGTTTCCATAGTTATGAAATTGGGATTAGAATCACCTGAGCTCATAATATTGGATAGTAAAAAGCTAATTTCTTACTAAATTCTATGCTTATAGAACGAATGAACCAATTGTGATGAGATAATGATGATGATGATGATGATGATGATGATGATGGACAGAAGTCAAAGGATGTCTGAGTACATTTACTTTTCTGCAAATATTTAGAGGAAAGAAAGCAGACATTTTGTCATAGAAAGAGATTCAGTAGGATTTGCTTCATCTGATAATGTAATGCGAGGGATGACAGTAAATGCAAGAGGGTCCCAAATATGAAGAGCCTTATAAGTAGAGAGACCACATATTTTTTTTAAGATTTTATTTATTTATTTGAGAGAGAAAGAATGAGACAGAGAGAGAGCATGAGAGGGGGGGAGAGTCAGAGGGAGAAGCAGACTCCCTGCTGAGCAGGGAGCCTGATGCGGGACTCGATCCCGGGACTCCAGGATCATGACCTGAGCTGAAGGCAGTCGCTCAACCAACTGAGCCACCCAGGCACCCGAGAGACCACATATTTTGCTATGAAAATTAGAACACTTTGGAGAATAGAAGTGGACAATATTAGTAATTTTAATTAGAACAGCTCACATAAAATAGGGCTATCCAAGACAAATCAGACTATGTGGTCACCCTAACTACAAGCCATTTGAAAGGATTATAACTTAAATCCAATGACTTCAGAAGTCTTTGAAAGATTTACAAGAGCATAGTATGTTCAGATTTGCATTAGGAAGATCAGTTTGGTTGTAGCACGGAAAAGATAATAGGAGGATATAGGATTACTTCTGATGCTATTGCAGGAGTGGGTGAGAGAGAATTAGATTAAAGTAATGGCAAATGGAGACATGTGGATAGAGATAGAATCCATAGGGCTTGATGCTAGATTGCCTAGATTCCATGTGTAAATACAATGGAGAAGACTAATCAGACTTCCAGATCCCTGGCTTGGGCAACAAGGTCGATGGTCACATCATTCAGGAACATAATTTGACTGTTTCCCCATTGTATCTTTGCTGGAGAAACTATATCCGATTAATCATGATAATATGAATCAGATCATTTTGCCTTATAGCATAGTGTTTTCTCACAATTTGAATATTGTTTGCTATTCATATGCCATTTACTATATTCTCTATTTTATCTTAAGTTATATTTTAAGTAAGTGTAAGTTTTTAAAAACTGAATAGAAATCTTTTTTTCACTTCACATATTTACCTTTTTAAAAAAACTTTTCCCCCTGGGGGTTTAAATTCTGCTCACTTAGCAAATTTCGATCAACTATAGTCACCATGTTATACATTAGATCCTCAGGCTTTATTCATCTTATAATTAAGAATCTGTATCTTTTTTACCAATCTTTCCCCATTTTCTCCATACTCGGCCCCTGACAACTGCATTTCTACTGTTTTTAGAAGTTCCTTTTTTTAAAAAAATCTTTTTTAGATTCCCCATATAAATGTTACCATGTGCAGCATTTCTCTTTCTCTGTCTGGCTTATATCACTTAGCATAATGCTCTCCAGGTTAATCCATGTTATCATAAATGGCAATATTTCCTTCTTTCTTATAGCCTAATGATACTCCATTGTGTGCATATATGTTTATGGTTTGTATGATATATATTAACTTTACCTGTTCTTCAGTAGAAACTATTTTAAGAGTGGACATGAGGTTTAATATCTTTTTTTCCCACCGTGAACAGCACAATGAATTTTTTATGGCCATATATCAATAATAAGAATATATTGAAAATACAGTAATCCCCTCTTTTCTGTTGAGGGATATGGTCCTAGACACCCAGTGGATGCCCAAAACCAAAAATCCTGTGAGAAAGGGTATTCCTGTGAGTGCTAGGCTTCCTGCGATTAGTGAGGTGGTAGTGAATGGCAGTACCACGTATGGTACTGAACCCTGTGTGTATATATATATATAATAGATAGATAGATAGATAGATAGATAGATAGATAGATAGATAGATATAATATTTTACTATACACACATACCCTATGATAATGTTTAATTTATAAGTTAGACACAGTAAGTAATTAACAGCAATAATAATAAAATAGAACAATTGTAACAATATGCTCTCATAAAAGTTATGTAAATATGATCTCTCTCTTTCTTGAACTATTTTGTATTGTACTCACCCTTCTTATGATGATGATGTAAAATGATAAAATGCTTACGTGATGAGATGAAATCACCTTTGGACCGTACATCAGAAAGCGGATCATCTCCTTCCAGGCCAAGTTTGACTTGGGGCAACTGAAATCAGAGAAAGTAAAACCGTGGATGGGGGGAGGGGGCTACTGTAAACATAAAAGAATAGGAGGCCTTTTGATATAATATGTTCAGGAACATTGAATCCATGACTCCTCAAGTGCAAATATATCAGCTTTTCCAAACCCCTACTTTTATTAATAATTTTCACCTAGATTTCAAATTATTTACTAAATATTTGTAGTAAATCCTGACTGTTCCTTTTCCTCAGACTCAAGTATTCAGTCAGCTGCTGAAGATTTCAATGTGAATTCAATTAGCCCCCATTTTTTTATTCCTACTGTCATCATAAGTACCCAGCATTACTAAGTCTCATTGGGAATATTATAATTGACATTTGGCATCTTGATATTTAGTTTTTCAATTTTTTTTTTAAAGATTTCATTTATTCATTTGAGACAGAGAGAATGAGAGACAGAGAGCATGAGAGGGAGGAGGGTCAGAGGGAGAAGCAGACTCCCTGCTGAGCAGGGAGCCCGATGCGGGACTCGATCCCGGGACTCCAGGACCATGACCTGAGCCGAAGGCAGTCGCCTAACCAACTGAGCCACCCAGGCACCCTTTTGTTTTTCAATTTGAAAAATTTCTTCTATGTAATAATAAATCATCTTCCCATGTAAAACAGTCATATCAAGTAAAGTTTTCTCAACTTCGTGCTTCTATTGAAATGAGTCTAGAGAAGCTGCCTAATTTTTAGTTGTTGAATCTAGAATATACAAAGAGATGAATGGCATTTTATTGAGATAGTAACATTTTTCTGAAATACCTGTATTTTAATGAGTAATATATATTTTTAAAATTAGTTTCCTTGATTCCAAAGTGGATATCATATATGGCTATAATAAATTAAATATTAACATGTTTTTTAAAATAGCAAAATATAATGGGCACCTGGGTGGCTCAGTTGGTTAAGCGACTGCCTTCAGCTCAGGTCATGATCCTGGAGTCCCGGGATCGAGTCCCGCATCGGGCTCCCTGCTCAGCAGGGAGTCTGCTTCTCCCTCTGACCCTCCCCCCTCATGCTCTTTATCTCATTCTCTCTCTCAAATAAATAAATAAAATCTTAAAAAAAATAAAATAAAATAGCAAAATATTTCTAGGAGTTACTTTAATAGACAAAAAAATGAAATGGTGTTATGAATAAAACCAAATTCCCACTTCTATGTGTAGGAATAAAAGAAGTAAAGAAAAAATGTGTGCAAAATAATACTTTCAATAGTAGTATTAATTGCATTTATATAAAATTTAAAATATTTATTTTTTTGAATCATTCTAAGTAAATATTGCTATTGTTGATTTTGTCAGAACTAAAATGAGTTATTTTTGTACTTATATTAAAATAGTGATTATTATAATTTATTATGTTTAAAATTTTTAATGAATCTTGATGTTTTTAACCACTTTATTTTCCATTTCTCTTATACTAACTAATGTACAAAAGTAAAAGATATTATATACATATACGCATATATACATATACATGTACAAAAGTGAACGCTATATATATATATACATATATGCGTATGTAAATATATATGTATAAAGTGTACATATTTTTTTTACCATATATATCATAGATATAGATCTGGGAAAAATAAAAAATCAAATGCTAAACTGATTTTGTTGTCTTTTAAAGAACAAGTTCATAGGTGAGATATTTTACAGACTCATGCTTTGTAATCTCTGGTCTTCCATCATGTAAGAAAACACCCACAGATGTATTTTTTTTCTCAATGAGATTTCAATGTTAAAAAAAAAAAAAGTGGGTCAACAGACACACACACAAATGGGTCAACACAAAATACTTCTAGTCTTATAAACAGTTTTATATTCTTTCTGAATTAAAAATTTAATTCTTACACCAGACAAGATTAACGTTTCTTCTTTTCCTAAGGATTATTTTGATTACATTTGGCAGCTTTCATAATAATACAAGAAAGAATTAAAATATGGATGCATTTTTGCTGATGCAAGAAGAGCTTCCTACTGTTTAACCGATACCAACTTTCAAATTTGAAGCGAAGCTTTTAGTAACTCTCTTATCACAAATGTCATGTTTTGTAGACAACACAGCTGGAATTGAAACCCGAAGAAATGGATACAGGCGTAGGCAGCAAGAGATGTATTTCCTTCCTGTTGTAATAGAAGACAGCAGCTATCCTGTGCAGAGCAGCACCAACACAATGACTATTCGAGTTTGTAGATGTGACTCTGATGGTACCATCCTGTCTTGTAATGTGGAAGCAATTTTTCTACCCGTGGGACTCAGCACTGGGGCTTTGATTGCAATCCTACTGTGCATTGTTATACTCTTAGGTTGGTTTCAGTATTAATCACGTATTCTCTCTCTCTCTCCATCTCTCTCTCTCCTCTGTGCCTCTCTCTTCACAATTTACCATGTAAATCAGGTTTTTTTTCATTGAGGTTTTGACCTTCATTGAGATGTCACATCTGGATAGAAGGAAAATTATCTATATTGAGTGATATTTTTATTAATGTTAAATTTCTATTTACTATCTCATGTCTATATACCATTTGGAATAAATAAATAGCATCAGAACACAAAACTATGTTCAACCCCTTGGAGATTTTAACTAATAACAGTTTGTTGCACTTGCCACAGTGAAATTTTCTGTAACAAATATCCCATTTACAGCAGTGGGTTTTTTTTAAGTGTTTTTTTAAAAAAATTCATTTTACATTCCAGTAATTGTTGTTCCCTAATAAGATATTATATAAATCTTTAAAAATATACTAGATGATCAGTAGCTTTCAAATGCCAGTTCAATAAAGGAAGAAAAGAGAAAGAACAGGAAAAGAGTGAGAAAGTGAAAGCACCCCCAAATTTTCTTTTTTTTTTGTTTAAAATGCCAGCCGAAAACAGTTCTTATTCCAGTTTTCTCACATCTCACATCAAAATTCTAACCATTACCCCTAGAACACAACACACAAATATCTAGAAGCCCTGCAAAGAAAAAGGACGGAGGTAATACATTCTGTAACATCTCTGTAAGAATTAATATAAATCTACTTTAGGGGTTTCGTTCTCCCATTAGTTCTGTTCAGCTGGCTCCCTTCACTTATTAATTCACCGGCAGATTCACAAGACCAGAGAGAGCTTTTCTGTTTTGCCAGTCATTTCTTTAAATTCAAATGGCAACAGATTACAATTGGGCATTGTGGAATCCGTTTATATATGCTTCACAAATGTAGATGCATACATTTATCTTAAGATAGGAAATAACAACAACAACAACAAAAAACTAGGATGTAAGGCATCGAGTAAGGCATCATATCATAGTTTATGGAGAACATTCTCCAAGTCAGAAACTCATGTTAGTTTGGAGATTGAAGTTCTAGTGCGATTTTAATGGTATAGGGTACTAATTCCACATAAGTAAGTTTGGTATCCAGAAAAAAAAAAGTTTCCTTTCTATCCTTATAATTTATAAGTTACCTCTGGCATCTGTGCTGTTGATACGAACCTTAGAAGGCAGGATTCAGAATAATATTCTCACATCTGAAATTGAACACCATCAATTAGTTGTTTAACCTCAAATCCAATGTTACTTTTTCATGCTTCTCTCTTGTCTAGGAGCCACCTGAGTCCCAGATCACATCAACCTAGCATGACTTGGCATGTTCTGGGCACTCACCTTTGGCTTCTTTGGCCCTTTTACAGTGTAGCGAGTAATCTTGCTCCGGTCAGCAGCAGCATGTGCCTCCATCTGTCAGTCATTTCTCCAGATGCTCACTGAGGGTCCACGGTGCGCTTGCACACTTCTAGCATGTGAACTTTCCAGGATACAGCAGGGGGTGGTGGCCCTATTTGTCCTGCCATGGGGTGTACTTAAAACCCAACTATTCTTGGACTTCCTTAACCAATCTCAGACTCCTTCAGATCTTTCCTTAGCCATTTTCATAGCTTTCCTGGGAGGAGGGAAAGCAAGAATATCTTGTGGGGTCTAGGTATCTTGTAGGGGGTCCTCAGGTACATCAGTTAGAAGTGCCTTCTCAGCCAGAGCAGGTCCAAAGCCATTTTATATGCAAGGCATCTCGATGAGGCTTCCAGTTTCTCACTCACTCTCTGGGTGAGCAACAGTCTTTTTAGATTTTGGATTTCCCTAAATGCTAGGAGGAGTGCAGAGGGCTAAACATTTCTTCAAGGCCTATTGTACAGAAGCTCTACCTATATCTCCTCCCTCCTTCCAGTTGGTCAAACTTTAATTTTGGAGGAAGAGGGAATAAATGAGCTCTCATCATCACTCAATCTTCTCAAATTTCTAATCGTATGATGAGAGTTTTCCAGACCCTGCTGTAGTAAATCAAACACACTTTGTCTTTCAACCTGTTGCCACCTCTGTGGAGGAGAGGGGTTTTTATGATGAGCAAAACTGAGCACTGACTTCATCATTTGAATCTGTGCCCATTCACTTCTAGAGGAAATAAACCCTTTCTTTTTTTTTAGATTTTATTTATTTGTTTGAGATAGAGATAGTGAGAGAACACGCAAGCGCTCGCATGCAAGGACTCATGCTTGAGCGAGGGGGAGGAGCAAAGGGAGAGAGGGAAGTAGGCTCCTTGCTATGCAGGGACCCTGACACGGGGCTCAATCTCAGGACCCCCAGATCATGCCCTGAGGTGAAGGTAGACACTTAACTGAGCCACCCAGGCACCCCGAAATAAATGCTTTCAATTTAACAGATTGCTGTGCATCAACTAGGAACAAAAATAGATTTACATTATGAGAGTATATAAATTATTTCAAAATTTTATCATGCTTCATGAACGTAAACTGAACACTAGCATTTGGTTTGGAAAATATCTCAACATGGCAGGACACAGAATTGAAATAATTAGAGGTCTTGGTTGACATGATTTATAAAACTAAGGCCCTTATATTCTACACTCTTCTTTCCTTCCTTTCTCCTTTCCTTCCTTCTTTTCTTCCTTCTCTTTTTAAAATTTATTGCTTTTAAAAGTTATTGTCACATGAAGATTTGGATTTATTTCATTAGAAATATAAGTGTTGCAACTGGGAAATCTAGCTATGAATAATATGTGTTATTTATGGGCTATAATATTCAAGTTTTATTATACCAACACTATACAGCTCTCTATATGCTTAGAACAACCATTCTTTTAAAAAATTTGTAACACACACTTTTTAACTGATACCAAAATATTAAGATATAATATAAATTAAATATAAGACTGTAATTGCTTGATTTTGTGAATAATTTTGCTAAGATTTGTTAGCTACAATTTCAAAATGAAGTTGCATAAGCATAGATATGATCCTTATTGTATAATATATTTACTTTGAAAATAATGTGTTGGCAAGCCCTGATCAATTTTTTGGAGATGTGAACTACAAATTCTCAACTTGCAATTTTTGTCTTGTTCTAGCCATAGTTGTGCTGTACGTAGCTCTGCGAAGGCAGAAGAAGAAAGACACTCTAATGACCTCTAAAGAAGACATCCGAGACAACGTTATCCATTACGATGATGAAGGAGGTGGGGAGGAGGACACCCAGGCTTTCGACATTGGTGCTCTGAGAAATCCGAAAGTGATTGAAGATAACAAAATTCGCAGGGATATAAAACCAGACTCTCTCTGTTTACCTCGTCAGAGACCACCAGTGGAAGATAACACAGACATACGGGATTTCATTAATCAAAGGCTACAGGAGAATGATGTGGACCCAACTGCCCCACCATACGATTCATTGGCAACATATGCGTATGAAGGAAATGGATCAGTAGCAGACTCCCTTAGCTCTATAGACTCTCTCACCACAGAAGCGGACCAGGACTACGACTATCTGACAGACTGGGGACCCCGCTTTAAAGTCCTGGCAGATATATTTGGTGAAGAAGAGAGTTATAACCCTGATAAAGTCACTTAGGGTGGAAGCGAAGGATAAAACACAACCAAAATGAGACATTTAAGAAAAAGAAACACAAATAGAAATCACAGACACACACACACACACACACACACACACGCACACACACACCAGGCTTTATAGGACACAATCCTTTGATTATCTGGTTTCTAGCAAGTTGCTGTATTTATCATATTGTCAGTTTTGTTTTATTCTGCCGACACAAGATAAATCCTATTATGTGTACTTGCTTGATTTTGTTTTGTTATTTTGGAAACACACTGAGACAAGCTCAGGCCTATTAAATACAATTTACTGACATGACAACATAGAACGAAGATAGCTATGTGGCATCACGGTGGAAGAGTGTTAGGTTTTTCTTAATTCCACTAAAGTGCCTCTTGAAACTCTTATCATTTAAAATGGTGTATCATACACTCTGCTGTGATGACATTGCAGGATTCAGAGATACAGAGGACAGAAAACAAAGACGCTGTCTTTGTCAAGGAACAATAGCAACATGCTGACTTCTAATTCCTTCTGAGGAAAAGAGAACACTTTCTGAACTCCATCTTCTTATAATTCAAAGGTTTTTTTTTTTTCTTTTTTAAACTGTATGCCAAAACATATTTGTTTTTCCTACCCTTTCAGAAAATTGAAATAAACGCGATAATATGAAATTCATTATGTAAGTCCTGAATTTTAAAAGCAATGTTTGACCTTAACATTAGTTCACATTAAAGGTGTTCAGTAAAATGTTCCTTTGTTTCCAAAAAAAATTTTAAAAAAAGGAAATAAAAAAAAAATTCCCTCTGGATAAAGAGAGGCCTCAGGGCTGAAACTCCACACTAAAATAAATACTGGTTTTGTCTTCATACTGTGCTGGTGTGTGGAAAGTTGGTTTTAACAAATCATCAGATTATGAAAGTTTTCAGTCACAGATGAAATTTTTAAGTTGTGTTTCTATGAAATTTTTTAAGGAAAAAAGTGCCATTAATTTAAACGCGGGAAAATTCATTACATAGCTTCTCAGAGTTTCATATAAACCAGTGATTTTTTTGTCAACTAAGACAATAAAATGCTTATCAAATAATACAGGATGGATTTATAACATCTCTAAAAATATTTATTATATACTACTAAACAAATGAAAAATCAGGGATTTCAGAAAAATCAAACCAGTTACTAATTACTAAAATAAACACAAATGCAAAATCAGGCAGTTGATTTATTTATTGAATTAACATGGACTTCAACTTTGGAAACATTATTATTATATTAGATCTCACAGTTGCTGCTTCATGCGATCATCTACACTAATTCAACTATAAATGATTCCATACAACTCCTGTGCTCTGTAAATAAATTTTACTTTTTAATTTGATGCAGATTTCTGAAAACTGTTAGATTTTATAAGCCTACAAGTAAACTACACTCATATACTTTACTCTCCAGTGAACTGTACACTATCTAGAAATGCACTTAACGAAACAGGTAACTATGAAGTGATAATATATTTTCTTAATAATATAATTATACAAATGACTACTGAACTTTTGAGACTATCTGTAGGAAAAAATAAAGGTTGCTTAAAAGATCCATCCTGAAAATGTGGTCAAAACCTAGCTGTATTTATGAAATATGTATGAATATATTTATATTTGCAAAATTGCAAAAGAATTCACACATGGGAAAAATGGGTAGAAATATGGATAGAATAGGCAAATTATAGTCAGTCCTATTCATTCTTAAGGCTTACTTCAAATATGTGTTAGTGATAATTATGAGGTGGCAATTTGGCTGTTTGCATTTGCAGTTCACATCCCTGTTTTGGTGTCACAGAGTTGAACACTTTCCTTGTTTCCCCTCACAGGAACAATTACTGACCTTCCTCTCACCACCCAGATTTTACTTGTGTCTCATCTCTGGGAACTGCATTAGAATATTCATGTAGTGTAATAATTCGCAGCATAACACGCTTTGGGAAATATTTATGTAATTTTTAAAAACCTGGCAATGTCATAACCATACTGGAAAAAAAAGTGAAGGCAACTTCTGCGTTTGTCCTAGCAACACGATTTACTATGCAGTGATGTAGGACCCCTTGAAGAAGGTTAATATGCAAGATCAATTCCAGCTGACAACATGGTTCTTCTCAGGAGCTACTGCATTTTGTATCTTGGTCTAACTGCTCTGCATGTAGTCATATATAGGAAGCGATGATGGTAAAAAGAACACTTGGGAAGGGCAGGTCATTGCAAACCCCATGACTGAGATGCTAAGCAAAAAGGTGAAATTGGTGAGTCTTGCTTTTACCAAACTAATAAGCTTTTGTTCTATACTTCTATCTTTTATTTTTGCTACACCACTGCAGTAGGTTGTTAAAGCTGCCATGACAAAGTACCACAGACTGGGTGGCTTAAACAACAGAAATTTATTTCCCTTGTGGTTCTGGAAGCTAGAAGTCCAAGATCAAGGTGTCAGAAGAGTTGGTTTCTTCTAAAGCCCTCTCTCCTTGGCTTGTAAATTTTCTTTCTCCTTGGCTTGGCCATTTTCTGTGTCTTCATATGGTCTTCCCTCTGTGCTAATTCCTCTTCTTCCAAAGGCACCAGTCATACTGAGCCCACTCACATGACCTCTTTTTAACTTAATTTACTCTTGAATGCCCTATCTTTAAACACAGGCATATTATGAGGTACTCGTGATTAAGACTTCAAAATATCAATTTTAGGGGGACCCAATTCAGCCCCTAACAGCCACACAGATGTTAACAGCAAATAAAATATATATATATATTTTATGTAATATATTTTATGTATATATTTTATGTAAATTATATGTATATAATTTACAACAAATGAACAAAGAAATGTGAAAAGAAATAACTTCAAATGGAAATAGTTTCAGGGACAGTAGGAAATCAGAGAAGTGATATGGTGAAAAGAGGTCTCTCAGTGCTCATAAATTAGAATTATTATGGTTTATCTTTTAGACTATTCAATACTTACAAAATCTTTTTCAATTTTTTAAATTTTTAAATCTTTAATTTTTTAAAAAAAAATTTAATAAACAGTCCCTGGCCTTCATTCAGGAATTAAACAATATTTAAAAAGGCTTAGAATTTACATGGGGAATTTTGGTTATTAATAATAATCATACAACACTTCTTAATTACGTTACAGATCATACAACACTTCTTAATTATGTTCCAGATTTACCTTTACAGAAATATATGTACATATTGTATGTAACATATGTATGTAATATATATAAATATATTAAATGCAACATTTGTGCTCAAAAAAGTATTTCATCACTACCTAAGAGTGAAACAGTGTAATATACTAAAAATAATTTAAAATTGCTTTAGTAGCACATTCTATCCCTAACTGGAAATGTACTATGGGGCAAGGACCTTTGCCTCCATGGTCTATTCTCTTTAGAAAATTAATTTGTTGCCCTTGGTGCTATCGAAGTTTCTTCTGTGATATCTTGATGCTTAAGTTCTAGCTACAATTACATGAAGTGTATTAAATCATTTGCATATTGATTACATAAAATTATGAGAATCGTAGAGATCTTCAAGATAAAATTAAAAATCTTTGAACTATGGTTTGGACTAATTATGCATTGGCTCTCCATGTACCACATATGGAGAACCAGGCAAATGTTTCTTAAGTCATACTTGTCAAAATTCTCAGCAAAACAATGGTAGAATGCATAGAAAGAGAAAGATCCTGAGCCAAAGAGGAAAAACAAGTGATGGGAAGAAAAGATTAGAAGGGTGTGTCTGTCATTCTTTGTCTTTAAGAGGAGGATATTATAGAAATCCTTGGAAAAGTTTTAGTGGCTAATGTATTAAAATGGGAATTTTTAAAAACAGGTATAAGAATGCAGGTATATTTGAAGTGGGCCCCAAACTATGACTAGGTGTGAAAAGAGTTACTAAGATGTCAGTAACAACATCAGTCTGCTTCCTAAGAAAAAAAGGAGTGGGAAGGAGATAATTTTATGACCCCATGTTTGAAAACTTCTCTTCCTCCTCCCCTAATTCATAGTTTAGCGAGCTACACAATTCTCATTTGGATTTTTTTTTTTTTTAATATTTTGGAGGTGTTTTCTATCATACTCTGGCATCCAACCCAGGTGATGAAATAAAGGGATGAATGTATCGCTCCTTCCTTTTATGTGATATGAATTTTTTCATGATGATATTCAGACTTCTTCTTATCTTTTGTGTTATGAAATTTCACACTAATGTATCAAGATGAGTCTTTTATCATTCTTAGGACTATACACCCAGGGTGTCCTTTCAAGATGGAGCCTCAGATTCTTCAGTTCTGGGAGATTTTTTATATTTATTCTCTGATGGGTTCCAACTCTGTGTTTTCCCATTCACTCTTTGTGTGATTTTTAATAGTTGGTTTGATGTCCTGGATTTAAGAATTAATCACATTATCTTTTAACCATCACTATCTTATATTTTTATCCAGTTTTCATGATTACCTTTTCATCTCTGTCTTCCAGTTCTTTTTTTTTTTTTTGTCTTCCAGTTCTATTGATAAACTTTCCAGTGATATTTTTTCTGATTTCAGGATCTTAGTCATGTTGTGTTGTTCTGTTCTGTCACCTTCTTGTTATTCTGCTCTTGTTTTTAGATAGTTTGTTTCTTTACTCCCTCTGATAATGTTAATTTTAGCCCTTTTAAATAACTTTTTTTTTCCCTCTGAAATGGTTGTATCAAATAGAGTAGGGGCAAGAGTGATATAGACATTCATTTTAGTTAATTATATTTTGATTCATATCTTGTTCTAGTTCTCTGCCATATTTGATATGTCCTAGTCCTAACACATTCCAGGACTATGATGAGAAGACAAGGTCTCTCCTGTGCTGCCACACTGGTTCTCTAGTCTGCAATTTTATACTTAGTTTCATTCATCACCATTCCATTAGCCTTCTAATAGTTTACCCAAAATGCTGGCCTGCTAATAGGCAATATGCCATTTCTCTTTTGTTGTGGGGATGCAGACATACAAACACACACAAATAAATACACATGCACATATGTAGAATTTAGAAATATTTTTCTATAGAGAAATGATATTTGTATCTCTATAGAGAAATAACATATTATTTATAAATATATATATATATTCCCTTATCATTAAGTTATGTAATCATTATAACTTCGTATCAGCATGAAAGGAACTTACATATATAAATGTAATCAATCATAATGACCCAAAATTTGAAAAGAAAACTGGTAATTTTTTCTTATAGCCATTATTATAAGGCAGATGAATTTAGTTTATATATGTACACATGCACATATACACGCATATAAACACAAATATATATATATGTAATTAGATGGTTGATAATTCCAATTTGCAGTAAGTTTAGATTGCCATTTAATTCCTTTATTCAAGTCCCTTATATTCCTTAGTGTAATGGATTTTCATAACAGTCATATTCACTAAATTTCTCAAAAGAACCTTAATAGGAATTTAATTGTATTTTTTAACTTCACATTAAAGAAATAGAAGGTAAGAATATCCAAACAACTTGTGCAAAACCCAGAGTTAGTAACCTAATGGGTGGCAAAGCTCTTAAATTGTGAAGTTTAAGTAAATCTAATCTGGACTTCTATTTTGGGGTTCTTTCTACTCTTTCTCCAACTCTTACACTGTTACATGTAATATTTCATTGATGGATGTAATTAGCACAAACCCTTGGGTATTCTGGGCCGTATTACAACATATCATTGTACTTCCTTATCATAAAGAAGAAAGAACCTGGGGCACCTGGGTGGCTCAGTCGTTAAGCGTCTGCCTTCAGCTCAGGTCATGATCCCAGGGTCCTGGGATTGAGCCCCACATCAGGCTCCCTGCTCTGCAGGAAGCCTACTTCTCACTCTCCCACTCCCCCTGCTTGTGTTCCCTCTCTCGCTGTCTCTCTCTCTCTGTCAAATAAAATCTTAAAAAAAAAAAAAAAAGAAGAAAGAACCTGAACATCATTGATTCTCATATCAATATCTTACTCAAGAACCAGGGTTTTAAGACACACTACTATCCTACAGTACAGTAAAAATATTATACAATTGAAAATATTGGTATTTCTTACTAAGAAGTAATATATTTAAAATTATATCAATGTAGACCTCTTAATAAACATCCATATTAATGATCTATGTACAGCATTAACTTTTCCAAACTTTTCAATCCAATTATGTCTTTTTTTCCTTTTTTTCATCCTTGTATACCTTGGCCCTTATTATCACTTAAATTTCCAATTTCTAAACGCAATTTACTTATATCTCTCCCAGGCCATTTCCCAGGGAATATGGTATTTTTCATGATTGAAAATTCCAATAAGTTGTCACGGAAATTACCTGAGAATTATCAGTCCACCCTTTCACCTCTTCTGCTGTGTCAACATTTTAAAAAATGTGATAAAAAAATAAATAAAAGCACTTGGAAAATGAAAAAAAAAAAAGTGATAACAATAACAGAAAGTGCTGCTAATCACCGAACATATACTCTACAAATATATGCTACAAACATTTAATGCTCACAGTAACTTTAGGAGTTATTATTATCTTTATTTTACATGAGTGTAAAATAAGCTTAGATATGTAAAGTAACTTGACTCTTTAGACACATTTAACACATGGTGGGACCACGACCTTAACACCATTATCATATGCACACTCCAGCCCTCTACCCATGGTATATGGTATGCTTCTTTCTCCCACCTCCATGGGAGGTCACTTATAACTGACCATTTAACAACCTGAATACTGGTTTCTCTTTCTACCATGCTCTTTTTTTTTTTTTTTTAAGATTTTATTTATTTATTCATGACAGACAGAGAGAGAGAGAGAGAGGCAGAGGGAGAAGCAGGCTCCCAAGGAGCAGGGAGCCCGATGCGGGACTCGATCCCAGGACCCTGAGATCATGACCTGAGCCGTAGGCAGATGCTTAACCATCTGAGCCACCCAGGCGCCCTCTACCATGCTCTCTTTAAGTAACTACTCACTTCATAATTGAAAAACCCCAGTGATACTTGCTTTCACCTTTCTGCAATATCTGTAGAGTTAAGCACACCTTCATATCTCATCTTCCAATTTCTGTTTCTCTCAGTTCACCCATTTTTTCTTTAATATTTTATTTCTTCCTATACCCCTCACACAATTTATATAAGTAATCCCACATAGTTCTCCCATCTGTTTTCACTTCTTTTTTTTTTTTTATGTCTTTTATGTCATTGACATTTGGAGATCTCATTATAATAGTGATTCTCCTCTGTATAAATAATATTCAAATAATCTTAAATCTGTATTTATACATTTTCTCTTTTAACAATATGAAAGAGTTTTACTTGCATATATTTGCTACTTTCTGAACACATACACCTAGTCCATCCATTGGCTTCAAATTCATCAGATCCCAGTCTAAATCTTCCTCTTTCAGAGCTTAGTTTGTCTGTTGTTATAATACTATATATATATTATATATGTTGTATTTTATATACGTATTATGTATATCATATATGTTGTATTTTATTTTAAAATATACTTAATTTAAATACTTAAAATATTGTATTTTTCAAAAACTAATGATGTAATGTATGGTGATTAACATAACATAATAAAAATGAGAAAAAAACAAAAAAAATAAATGAAATACAACATGTTTAATACATTATATATAATGATATTATATTAATAATCATTTTTATATATTACATAAATTACATATATAAAATAATTTCTTGTATTGATCTATTTCTTCTGTGATATTCATGATCCTTATTTTGAGTTCTGTTAAACTTTTCCTGATAGACACTTTCATTATATCCCTATTTTACTATTGAAATAACCTTTTTAAAAAATAAACTTTTAAAATTACTAAGGCAGTACAGAAAGTTCCCATGTACCTCACAGCTTAATGACTGGGCCACCCAAGCGCTCCCTAATGTACTTCTCCCCTCAGGGATCCCACACTTGATGGCACATTACATGTAGTTATCAGTTTCTTCAGGTTTTTCATGGCTATAACAGTTTCTCAGACTTTTTGTTTGGTTTTAATAACCTTGATAGTCTTAAGAATTACTGGTCAGGTATTCTATAGAATATCCCTCAATTGGTATTCGTCTGATTTTTTTCCCTTAAGGTTGGACTAGTTATATGGATTTTTGAGAGGAAGACCACAGAGGTAAAGTGCCACTCTCATCACATCATATGAAAGGAACGCACTATCAAAATGATTTATTAGTGTTGATGTAACCTCAATCATCTGTCTGAGGTGTTTTGGCAGTTTCTTCACTGTAAATTATTCATTTTTCTCAAATCCCATATTGTACTCCTTGGAAGAAGATCACTCTACGCATTCCACAATTAAGGAACTGTCAGGTTATGCTCCACCTTTTGAGGGCAAATTATCAACATAAAATATTTGGAGTTTTTCTTCATGGGAGATTTGTCTATCCTTCATTTACTTATTTGACTAGGGATGCGTAACTGTATTTGATACTTTGGTTCATAATCCCATACCTCTTTATTTACAAAACTATTTCAGTCAGTGCCTGCACCATTTATATATCCTCATTACTGCTTAGTTTTTGTTTTGGTTTGTTTGTATATCTTGAGAAATTTCTTACTTCTTGCCCTACCGGCTTCAGGCTCATCTTGCATATTTCCAGCCCTAGATATAGAATCTGCCTCTTCTCTGAAAACCTTGTTTCCTTTTGTTGGAAAATTATATTACAGAAAAAGATCTGGATGTTAAGTTGCTCCTTGCTACTGAGGTCTTTGTGTTTCTAAGTCCTCTCAGATGACAGAACAAGCAGATACATGTATATAACAACCAGTGTGTGTGTAGGTAGGTAGGTAGATAGATAGATACCTCTATATCTAACTGTCTGTACCTTTATTAAGTGAAAACAGTTCATTTTATATAAATACACCATTATATATAATGATTATATACTACATATAATATATAATTATCATATGCACACTCCAGCCCTTTACCCATGGTATATGGTATACTTCTTTCTCCCACCTCCATCACTTACAACTAACCATTTAACAACCTGAATACTGGTTTCTCTTTCTACCATGCTCTCTTTAAGTAACTACTCACTTCATAATTGAAAAACCCCAGTGATAACTTGCTTTCACCTTTCTGCAATATCTGTACAGTTAAGCTTAGTTTGTCTGTTTTCATGTCTTTCATATATAATCATTATATATAGCCCACTCTCTCTCACTTATATGTAACTTCTTATTCCAGCACTGAAAAACCTACTTTCCAACCTTTGCTATTTATTTACTTAATTGTTCAATTCCAATACATATGTATAGTATGTCAGAATTGGTAACCCATACTCTCATGCAAAACATTACCAGAGTTGTTTTACCTTTAGTCTTGCAGACCCTACCCATTTCCAAAATGACTTTGCTCCTAGTCTTTTCACCCCCCATCCCCTTCAGTAAGGTTGTTCTATCTATTTGTTAAGCAGATTATTTTGTCACAGTTTTCATTCAAACTTTGGATCCTCTAACCTTCTAAAAAATATTTTTAAATTTTTCATGCATTAATGTTTACTCTTTTTGTTGTAAAGTTCTATAGATTTTGACAAATACATGGCATTTTGTATTCACCATTACAGTCCCATATAAAATAGTTTCACAAATTAAAAAAAAAAAATCCCCTGTACTTCAAAATTCTTTTTTTTTTTAAAGGTTTTATTTATTTATTTGACAGAGAGAGACACAGCGAGAGAGGGAACACAAGCAGGGGGAGTGGGAGAGGGAGAAGCAGGCTCCCCGCAGAGCAGGGAGCCCTATGCAGGACTCGATCCCAGGACTGTGGGATCATGACCTGAGCCGAAGGCAGTCACCCAACCAACTGAGCCACCCAGGCGCCCTGTACTTCAAAATTCTTAAAGAGCTCCCTCCCTGACTCCTGGAAACCACTGCAATACATACTGTCTTTATAGTTTTGCCTTTTCCAGACTATCATATACATGTAATCCTACAGTGTATAGCCTTTTCACACTGAGTTTTTCACTTAGTAATACAAAATTAATATATACCATGTCTTTGTGTGGTATATATAAATAATAGCTCATTTCCTTTTATCTCTGAATATCGTTCCATTGTATGGTTGTACCACAGTTTATCATTTGTCTATCGAGGGACATTTTGGCCGCCTCAAGTCTTTTGCAACTATGAATAAAGCTGCTATAAATATTTGTGTACAGGTGTTTCTATGAACATAATTCAAATCACTTGGGTAAACAGTAGTTCAGTTGTTGGAATGCATGGTAAAACTGTTTTCCTTTGAAAGAAACTGCCAGTGTTTTCCAAAGAGTCATTTTGCATTTCCCTCAGCAATGAATGAGAGCTTCACAGCTATTCATTCTTACCAACACTGGCTTAATTTAGATTTTGGCAATTCAATACAGTAGTAGCTCATTTCTTTCAAATTCACATTTCCTAATGACAAAGTATGTTTAGCATCTCTGTATCTATATAGGCCATGCCAACTACATGTCTTTATTGTTAGGGTATTTATTCAAGTTTTTTTGTTTTTGTTTTTGTTTTTTGTCCAAATTTTTCATTGTTTTTATTTCTTTTCCTATCCTTTGGTTTTAAGTGATCTTTGTATATTTTGGATACAAATCGTTTATACGCTTTGGATACAAATCGTTTATACACTTTACAAATATTTTCAAGTCTATGGCTTGCCTTTTAGTTCTCTTAAAGTGTCTTTTACAGTACACTTTTAATTTTAATAAAGTTTAAGTTATTAATTTTTTCTTTCATGTGTCATGCTTTTGTCATTGTATTTCAACGATATCACCAAACCCAAGATCACTTAGATTTTCTCCTATGTTTTCTTTAAAAAGTTTAATTATTCTATTTTAATTTTAGGTCTATAATCCATTTTGAGTTAATTTTCATAAATGCTACATTGTGTGTGTTGTGTATTTTATTTTTAGCATATGGACTTTCAGTTGTTCTAGCACACCTTGTTAAAGAGACTATTCTCTACTGAATTGTCTTTACACCTTCATCATAATTTGGATGGTTATATTTGTGTGGGTATGTTTGTGGACTCTCTGTTCAGTTCCATTGATCTCTGTGTACACTTTTTTTTTGCAAAATTAAGCTGATTTGATGACTCTCACTGTGTAAGTCTTGAAATCTGGGAGTGTGAGTATTTCAACTTTTTTCTTTAATGCTGACTATTCTAGGGTTTTTTTTCCTTTCTATATGAACTTTAGAGCCAATTTGTTTATATTTACAAGCTAGCTTGCTGGGATTTTGATAGAAATTGCATAGAATCTATAGTTCAAAATGGAAGAATTAACATTTAACAATAATGAGTCTTCTAATTCACAAACACACTTTCTCTCCTTTAATTTAGTTGTTCTTTGATTATTTTTTCATAACGTTTTTGCAGTTTTCTGCATACATTTCTCGTACATAATTTATTAGTTTATGCTTAAATATTTATTTTTTGTGTTTTATAAGTACTATTTTTTAAAATTTAAAAGTCTCGTTGTTGCAGATATATAAGAAAGCAATTGACTTGTTTAAATTGAACTTATATTCTGTAATCTTGCTATATTTACTTATTATTTCAGGAGTTTTTTTGTAGATGATATGGATTTTTACATAGACATGTCATATTCAAATAAAGCAATTTTTATTTCTTCCTTTCCAATCAATATATTTTTTATTTCTCTTTCTTATTTTACTAGCTAAGAATTTCACTATGATGTTGAATAACAACGGTGATAGCAGACATCCTCCCCATGTTTCCAAACTTAGGGGTGTGTAGAGTCCCTCAATATCATATAACATTAGATAATTATTTTTAAATAATTTTTTATCCAGTTGGGAACATTTCTTTTTATTTCTGTTTGTCAAGATTTTAAAAATCATGAATGGCTGTTGGATTTTGTCAATGTTTTTCTATATTAAATTTTCTATATAAAATTATTTTCTATTGATATGGTGGATTACATTGATTAACTTTTGGATGTTGAAACAGCCCTGAACCTTGAATGAATCATACTTGCTTGTGGTATGTAGACATCATCCTAATATCAAAATTGGAAACTTCATAGAAATAGGTGAAAAATACAAAAATCCTAAACAAATGTTAGCATATCAAATTCAATTAATATATAAACTATAGTAGTCTCTATTTTTCCTTATTTTAAGACATTTCTGGTTTTGATATTGGGGTAATCTTGGTCTCATAAAATGAATTAGGTATTATTACTTCTCCTTGTATATTCTGAAAAGATTGGGTACAATTGGCATTATTTTCTCCTTAACTCTTTGGTAGAATTCTCCAGTGATATAATCTGGCCCTGATACTTTGTTGTTGTTGTTGTTGTTGTTGTTGTTGTTGTTGTTGTTGGAAGCTTCTTAATTATGAATTTAATTAATTTAATAGATATAGGGTTATCCAGGTTATTTTTCCTTGTGTGAGTTTGGGTAGTTTGTTTCTTCAGTTGGTCCATAATATCTAAATTATCAAATTTATGAGCATAGAGTTTTTCATAGTATAGTAGTTCCCTCTTATCTCTGGTTTCACTTTCCAGTTTCAGTTACCTGCAATCCAGAGACAATTGAGTCTTTTCCAGATATATCCTCAGAAGGTCAGTAGTAGCCTAACACTATGCCACAAAGCTTACATCATTCATCTTACTTCATCTCATCAGATAGGCATTTTATCACCTCACATCACAGGGAGAAGTGAGTACAGCACAGTTTTGAGAGAGAGAGGGAGACCATGTGCACATAATTTCTATTACAGCATATTATTATAATTGTTCTTATTTCATTACTGTTGTGGTTAATCTCTTAGTGTGCTTAATTTATAAATTAAACTTTATTATAGGTATGTATATATAAGAAAAAAAAAAACAGTTTGTGTAGGGTTTGGTACCATCTGCAGTTTCAGGCATCCACTGGGAGTCTTGGAATGTATCCCTCATGGGTGGGAGGTGTTGTTTCCATTTTATCATTTTGATACCTATATATCCATAGTGATGAACCCCCTCTTCTTATTTCTGATATTATCTGTTTGTGTCTTCTCACTTTTTTTTCCTGGTTAGAGTGGTTAGAATGTTGTCTATTGATCTTTTCAAAGAACCAGGCTTTGTTTTTATTGACTTGTCTATTTCTTATTTTAAATCATTGATTTGTGTTCTAATTTTGTCTTAATTTTAATTCCGGTATAATTAACATACGGTTTTATATTAGTTTCAGGTTTATAATATAGTGATTCAACAATTCTATGCATTACTCAGTGCTCAGCATGATAAGTGTACTCTTAATCCCCTTCACCTATTTCATTAATTATTTTCTTCCACTTATTTTAAGCTTAAATTATTTTTCCCATAGTTCTCTAAGATAAAGCTTTAGTTTGTTTATTTTTGATCTTTTCCCTTTCTAATATATGTATTACATGTCATATATTTCTCTCTGCACACTATTTTCACTGCATCTATTCAATTTTGATAAAAAACATTTTTGTTTTCATTTAGCTCATAATATATTTTTAATTAATTGATTTAATTAATTTAAATAATTTAAAATTTCTTCAATACATGTACTACTTTAAAATGTTACTTAAATTCCAAACATCTGAGGATTTTTCCAGTTATATTTCTACTGCTGATTTACTTTAATTCCATTGTGAATTGAGAACATTTGCGTGATTTTTAAAAATTTATTAAAGTGTACAAGCCGGATTGAGGTCAATGTTGGTGACTGTTCCATGTCAGCCGGATTGAGGTCAATGTTGGTGACTGTTCCATGTCACCTTGAAGTGATGTGTATTCTATTGTCTCTGGATGAGTATTCCATAAATGTCAATTGGATAATGTTTATTAATAGCACTGTTTAGGTTAGGTCTATCTTTACTGATTTTCTTCCTGCTTTATCTCACATTTACTGACAAAGATATGTTGAAATCTCTTATAAAAAGAATAGATTTTTTTTCCTATTTTTTCTTTTAATTTCTATCAGTTTTTACCTCATGTGTGTATTTACTATTATAGGTTTCTTGGAGAATTAACTCTTTTTTCAATGCCTGGTAAATTCCCTTCTTTATCTCTGCTAATCTTCCTTGTTCTGAAGTCGGCTTTGTCCAATATTCATATAGTTCCTGCAGCTTTCTTTGGATTAGTATTAGCATGGCATCTGTCTCTATCCCTTTACTTTTATCCTCTTAGAGTCTTTATGGTTTTAAGGTAGTTTCCATGTATATAAAAATATCATTTTGTGTGTGTGTGTGTTTAATCCTCTATGATAATGTCTAATCTTTAACTAGTATATTTAGAACATTATACAGGAACCATTATATGTGATGGAAGGTGTTGGAGAGGGGGAATGTTCTATAATCTTCTGACTAAATCTCAGTGTTTTAATAAGATTGTGTCCCAAGTGTGAGACCTTCATAAGTATTTGTCCAGTGTCATAGCTTTTTTTTTTTAGATCATCCTGCCCCATGCCCTTCAGTGTTTTCCAATCTAGTTTTTGAATGTTTTTAATTTGTTGCATGAAAAAATTTCATTCCAAGCTGTTATATACTCTCATATATTGTTGCTATAATTTTCTCCATATAAAAATATGTAGTTAATATAAGGAACCAAATTTGCACTTCATTGAAATAAACTAGAATAAAATTTAATGATTGAGACCTTAAGAAAAACGGATGAAATCTTTATTTCTTCTATTTTTCCACATGAATGTTTAAATGTGATTGCTTATGTGTGTGTGCGTGAACACTTACATACATATTTATCACTCAAAATATTGCAAATGGTGTATCTATCATTTCTTAAATGTAACATTATTTTTTTATTTTTTTAAAGATTTTATTTATCCATTTGACAGAGAGAGACACACAAATAGGGGGAGAAGGAACACAAATAGGGGGAGTGGGAGAGGGAGAGGCAGGCTTCCCGCGGGGCAGGGAGCCCGATTCGGGGCTCGATCCCAGGACCCTGAGATCAGGGCCCGAGCCAAAGGCAGACACTTAACGACTGAGCCACCCAGGCGCCCCAAATGTAACATTATTAAATGAAGATAGGATTTGATGTTTTATAACTGCTATATACATATTTGTTCAATTCCAACAATATAGTGTATCAAGTTATCATTTAGGAAGGTAATGTGAGATAGTCTTTTATTTTTAAACAAGTCATTAAGCTGATTGACACAAAGAATGAGTAGAGCAAAAGTCCAGCCTTTCCTCATTATAGTTTATAATAAGCATTCATTATAACATCCCTTAAATTCTTGAAACAGTGAAAAGGTCATATGCAAAATAAAATGATAAAAATACTTTAGGTGCCCAGCATATGAATGTTCCAGCTGTAGACACATAAAGGGAGAGAAATGTGAAATCATTACCTTAAAATTCTGGTTCATTATGGCATCTGTAAACTAGATTGATAAGGTAAAGTCACGTTCAGAAAGCATATTGTAGATATGCTTAAATCTTCTGTTCTTATAAGGATGTTACATTTGGCTCAGATCATTTGTTCTCTTACAAATATTACCTTGTATATATTCAAGTAATATGAGTACTTTATAAAGCTTAGGGAAACCTTCTGTAGCAACAATCATGTAGTTCTTTAATTAAGAAAACTATTCGGAGATCAGTCTAATTCTTATTTTCATATATTTATATATATAAATATACACACACTAAAGGAAGATTTGAATAAATATTTAGTGATAACATAATGTATTTCAGTCACAGCTATATGTCTTCATATCCTTTATTTCATCCACACAATCCCTCTGAAATTATTACCTCCCATTTTATAATGCAAATACAATTTCTCAACCTAATTAAATACCATACCTGCAGTCCCATTGCCTGTAAGTGACAATTCTGAGGCAAAAAGTAAAACCAAGTAAAAACAACAGCAACAAAAATAACAGTTATAAAACCTCCCAATTGTTTAACTTGCAAAGAACTATTTCTACATAAATGTAAAGAAGTATATTTGCTCTCACGTCAGTTTTTTTTCAGTATCAGAGATACCTGACTTCTGAAATAGAACATTCTGTCGAAAGAATTCTAATCTTAAAGAAAATCAGTACATCAGAAAAGTAAACTTCTTTATTATCGCACTGCAGATGTCATATTTCACCTGGTAGTTCACTCAAAAAGAAAATGCATTTTCATCAAATTTTTAGTTATATCTTTTGCACCTTTATTTTTTTTTTCAAATGTGGACACGGAGGCACTGAGAAGTTATATAATTTCCCATGGTCTCAAAGCTAATAATTTTCAGAACTCTGATACAGACATTTGTTAGACTGACTTCAATGGTTAAGCTCTTTCCATATCATTTCTCTGTCTCCTCTTGACATACCTAAGCTTGATAATCCTTTACTTATCTCCAGCCTATTTCATTTTCCATTCCGTATGGAAGTTGTTTTAAAATTATCTGTTAAGTTCATTTCCAATCACTGTCACACAGCACTCCTCCTCTTATATGTATCTCTGCAGGAATCCAAGCTTCCAACTTTATGGAGTGACTATTAATTCTGTTTGTTCCACATATTTTCACCCACTCTTCTTCCCTTGTCTCATATCTTAAAGGGACTATTTACACAATTTTCAGGAATGCAATACTACAGTGCCTTGTACAAGTACATAATATGCAGATATTATATTCTAGAAGTGTTCTGGGATTGGAGGGATGAAATTCCATAGTATAATTTTCAGGTCAATATACTTTTTATAATTCTTGTTCTCATACAAACTGACATATTTATCTTTGGTTTTCTTTTCAAGTTGTCAAGAATTTCAATCTACTCTAAGCAATAATAATACATGTTTATATTCTCTTGGGTTCCTTCATTGTCATTCATTCATTCTTTCAAGAAATATTGTTAATTGTGGATCTAATTTGCACCATTCAGTAACAAAACTACATAGGAGAGATTTATAATTATATATTTTTTATATGACAAGGGCAGATTGTATGACAAGGGCAGATTATATATTATAAAGAATTTTGAAAAAAATTGTCTGTAGTTTTTAGAAGTACTCATCCCCCCATCATAATTAATATATATCAAATTGTTCTTTCTTTAAATTACTACAAAGTGAAAAATGAGCCATCTAAACATGCTTTAATGTAACCCTCTTTCTTTTCCAAGCTATCAGGGTCTGGCCATTATGATTGCTTAATAAATGTCACAAGAGCATTTAAAAATAATTTTGTTCTGGGATTCAAAATAAATTGTTACAGTCTGCATCAGCAAACTGACTGTTTTCGTAGTTGTGTAAAATGTGAGCTCACTTATCTAACCAGATGTCAAGTTCTTTTTTTTTAAGATTTTATTTATTTATTTGAGAGAGAGAGAATGAGAGAGAGCACATGAGAGGGGGGAGGGTCAGAGGGAGAAGCAGACTCCCCGCCGAGCAGGGAGCCCGATGCGGGACTCGATCCAGGGACTCCAGGATCATGACCTGAGCCGAAGGCAGTCGCTTAACCAACTGAGCCACCCAGGCGCCCCATTTTCAAAATAACCTATAGTAATGTAATAATATTTCAATTTAATTATTTTATTTTTATCCTTTTTCAACATTTTATCAAATTAGCTGGCATCTTCATTTTTGTTATTATTCAAAATGCATTTGTTCATGCAACAAATATTTACTGATAATCTACTCTGGCTACACTACACTAAATGTTGGAGAAATAAAATTACCAAAACATTCACATTCCCTGATACACACACACATACACACACACACATCACATATCAAATAAATATATAAAACTGGCACTCCTCTAAGTTTGGAGCCTTCAGAAAGGGAGATTCTCTATATTTTATTCTTATGATGAATTGACCAATTGTGTATTTTCCTCTGTGCATAGTAGATCTCCTTAGAATCCATAAAAGGTAATTGTAAACATCATGCAACATAATCATTATTTATGAATTATATAGTTGCATAATTAATGGGTTCTACTTTCAGTTAATTATTTCAATCCTGAACTTTTGTTTTTGCTTGTTACATATAGATTTTGGTTACCCTTTCATTCAGAATAAGGTATCAATAGTATCATTTCATATTATATCCATTAATAAAAAAGAAAGTAAATTTTAGGACACGTAAAACAACCAACTGTCTGATATTTGCTTTTGTGCACAGATCCAAACTTTAATAGATTGGAAAAATAGTAAACAAAGCAATGGATTTTGACAAGAATATCTGAACAGGAAATTACTTGGCTAGCCTATGAAGAGAGGATGATATCTGGTAGCATCTCAAATCGCCCCAACATCTAACAGTTTCCCTTTCCTTATGTGTCAACAAAATTGTCCAAGGAACTCTTTTTTTTATTTTTTATTTTTTTTTATTTTTTAATTTTTATTTTTTTTTTTAGATTTTATTTATTTGCGAGAGAGAGAATGAGAGACAGAGAGCATGAGAGGGAGGAGGGTCAGAGGGAGAAGCAGACTCCTTGCTGAGCAGGGAGCCCGATGCGGGACTCGATCCCGGGACTCCAGGATCATGACCTGAGCCGAAGGCAGTCGCTTAACCAACTGAGCCACCCAGGCGCCCTGACATTTTGAATTTTAAAGATTTTTATTTATTTATTCACGAGAGACAGAGAGAGAGAGGCAGAGGGAGAAGCAGGCTCCCAAGGAGCAGGGAACCTGATGTGGGACTCGATACCAGGACCCTGGGATCATGACCTGAGCCGAAGGCAGATGCTTAACCATCTGAGCCACCAAGGCGCCCTACATTTTGAATTTTAAAAAGGTAGATAGAGGGGCGCTTGGGTGCCTCGGTTAAGCATCCACTCTTGATTTCAGCTCAGGTCATGATCTTGGAGTCTTAAGATGGAGCCCCATGTTGGGCTCCATGCTCAGTGCAGAGTCTGCTTGGGATTCTCTCTCTCCCTCTGTCCCTCCCTTGCTCTTCCCCCTGCTCACACACACTCTCTCTCTCTAGATAAATAAATATATATTTTTAAAGGTAGATAAAAGCACCTGTTTAGCCTAAGATGAAGAAATAAAGTTTTAGTTATGGAGTTGCAGACACCAGTATGCTGGGTATTTTGAAGAGCTGAAACTTTTTTCTATAATAATAAGCAAGGATTGTCCTGGATCCCTGATATGTGATAAAAAGCACTTGTACTGACTCTGCATGAAATTTTTATAATGGATGAATCTGGAGAATTGTAACACTAATGACACCCAATGACATATATATACTGGAAGTCTTTTTCTCTCAACTACCTTTCCCCTGGTACCTTGGATTACACAAAGTTCACCCTATTTCCATTCTCTGACTTCTGAATTCCTCTTTACTGTGTTCCAGCTCCAATAGTGCCTCTAAGCAAAAAACCTGGATGATGCAGGAGTTTACCTCATTTTGTTCTCCTTCCAGCAGGGATCACAGTCTTGCTTCTTTTTCTTTATTTCCCCTTGTGTCTGAAAATAGTTATTTCTGGCATTTTTTCTTGGTTATAGTGGTTTATGGTAGGGGGGCTCATCTGATACCAGCTACTCTACTGAGGCTGAAATAGCAAATCTCTGACCTAATGTTTTTGAACAAGTAACAAAGAATGGATCCTGTGCATGGGGAAGGGGGTTAGCCTTAAATAGGATCCAGAAAGTCTAATCCAGAAACCTTGAACACTTAACAAAACAAACATATAATATTTTCTTGTAATCCTCCTCTGCTGTCTTGTTTTGTTTTTTTCGGGGGTGGGCGGTGGGTGGGTCTCATACTATTTCTTACCACAAGCCTTCTAACAGCAATTATAATCTCCTTTTTTGCCTTTCCTTTCAAATCCAATATCAAATTGTGTAGCCATCTATGTTCTTAACATATCTGCCCCTTTCTCTGCTTTTCATTGTAACTGTTTTAGCAAGGTTCTCATTACATCTTGACTAGTTTATATATAATAAACTCTAAATTTATCACTTCCTTTCTTATTATACTAACAAAAAGCATGGCTGGAATGTAATGACTTAAAAGAATATATTAGTCTGCTCAGGCTGCCATAACAAAATGCCACAGACTGAGTGGCTTAAAAAACAGATATTAATTTTCTCACAGTTCTGGAGGCTACAAGTCCAGTCAGTTTAGTTCTTGGTAGGGGCTCTCTTCCTGGCTCACAGTTCTAGTTCTGTCCTTACATGGCCTTTCCTCAGGGCCTGTGTGGATGGGATGGTGGGAGGTGTGGGAAGAGCCAGCTCTCTGGTGTGCCATCTTATAAAGAGACTAACCTGTCAGATCAGGGCCCCACCTTTAAGATCTAATTTAACCTTAGTTACTTCCTTAGTATCCCATCTCCAAATACAGCCACACTGGGGATGAGTGTACAACATATGAATTTTGCGAGGGTGTGGGGACCATAATCAGTCTCTAATAGACTACTACTAAAATTAAATTTATAGCACCATTAAAAGTAACATTTTAAAAACTAATACTAAAAATTAAGACTTTCAGTAACAGCTGTACATATGAAAAGCAAAATCCAAAGTTTCTTCCAATCTGTCCTATGATATTTCTTTACGGTTTTGTTCATTGATTGGTGGCATAACAAATCATCTCTTCCTATAGATTTAGGGCATGATAGCATACTTTCTTTCATTTTGCAAATCTATCTACTAGATACACACATATTTACAGAGATACAAAGATATAAAATATAAAATTATAGGTATATTATATTAGTTATACATTATAGATACCAAATATGTAAAATCTATGTCTCTATATACCACTACCAGAATAATAAACTGATTAGGCTATAACTTTCAGATAACATTGGGAGAGGTAGAAATCAAACTATCTTTCCACGTTTACAAAACAAAGCCTTATAAATTGACATTCATAATCAGAATTATTTCTACATGTTTCTTGTTACCTGAGCTCTGTGATAGATTATTACTAAATGAACGTGATGGATTTCATCTGAGTTCTACATAGTTTATCATTGCCTAAAAATTCAAGAATATGACAGAAGAAAATGCTGAGAATATAAAAATTAAGCATATGCTTATCAGGCATGGGTTTTATTCAGTATACAAGGAGAAATTTTATAGAAAAGAATTATATGTATCAAATAGCATTTTTTTCAATAAAAATGTGTAAAATAGAGAAAGAAAAACATTAAGGAACTTAGAACAGTATCTCATGGAATATATTAAATTCTAACCATCAGTTTAAGAGACTACAAAGCTAGAAAAAAGTACAGAAAATAATAATGAATATATTATTAGTACAAATTTTCATGAAATTTTATGTTAATTTCCATATAATGTATTAGAATAAGGACAGCTGAAGTTAAGAAAACAATTATGATTAACCATAATAATTTATCCAAGAAGTAATAAATTCCACAGATAATTTTGTATTTTACATTTTATTTCCACTTAAATCATTTGTGATAATTATAAAATCACACACTATATATGTAGATATTGATATTTTTCATAAAGTGGTAATAATGCGATTTTACACAGGTAGGAGTATGGACCCCCAATACATATATTACTTAAAATATATATATAAGTAAAATATATACATATATATATAATATGAGAGAGTAAGAGAGAATGCAATTGTTAAGAAATGCAACTGAGGCTAATTAAATGTGTTCTTTGCACAAAAGAACCTGATTACCAAACTTTCATTTATTCTCTAAAATACTGATGAATTATTTAGCTGAGAACATTATATGTATTGTAACACCTTACAGACTAATAATATTATTACATTAATATGTTTCAGATTTTGATCATTATTTCCAAATGCTGATTATCTTTTTCTTTTTATTCCCCATCAAGTTCTTAAAAGCAAGTCAGGAAGGTGGGGGCTGCCAGCGACTGTGGGGCGGGGTCTGGGGTTGGAGCCTGAGCCCCCGGGGGAATGTGCTGTGCTGAATGTGTAACATGCAGAACTGCGTAGAGATGTCACAAGCCTCTTTTCCATGGCAATGTCTCAGCAACTCCATTTTCCAGTGCAAAACTTGAGGCCCATTGTGACTAAGTGGCTTGCCTGAGTTGGCACCGGGAGAGCCAAGGTTCACCTTCTAGTCTGTTTGGCCACACCTATCTGCCTGGCGATTGTGAGAAACCAAGCCAGCAGTCATGAGGATGTCTCTGTGCCACTAGGGTGTGGCCACCAGGGACAGCTGTCCCCTGGCTGGTTGCCCACCTCTTGGGCCTCGGTTTTCTTCCCAGATGGGCCGGCATGGGGATTCCTGGGACCCTCTGCCTGTCCCGGCTGCCCCTGGATGCCACCAGTACCTGTCACTAGCACCACACGAGCAGGGGGTCCAGTGGCCAACTCCGGCCCAGGCTCTGGAAGGGCCCACCCGCTCTCCTGCATATAGCAGGGTTCCCTCAGGAACCCGGCCTAGAAGCTCCAGGTGGCCACTGAAACGCAGGGTGCCGCCTGCTCGAGGGCAGCAGGTACTTGACCATGGGGATGGAGCTCAGCCTGTGGCCACCAGGGGAGGCCTGACGGTCCTTCTGCACTGGGCTGACCCTGGCGGCGGGGACCCCTGGGTCACCTTCAGCGAGGCCACACTAACCTCAGAGGAGGTCTGTATCCACATCGCACACAAAGTCAGCATCACTCCACGCTGCTCCAGTCTCTCTGTTGTCTTCAGTGCCCAGGCCCAGGTCTGGTTGCCTGGGATCACATCTTAGAGGTCTGGGAGATGAGAGCTTGACACCTCCACATAAGGTTTTATTCCTGGAACTGGCACGGCATGAATCCTCAGGGCATGCCGTGTCTGACTGTGGGCCCACAGAGGCCAAATCTTCTTCAGAACACGCAGAGCAAGGGTGCCGCTCCTGACCCCAGCCTCCTTTGAGTACCTCTTTGAGCAGGGCAAGCATGAATTCACGAATGACATTGGCATTCCTGTGGGAGGTCTTGCACAAAGAGGAGAGCCACCATCTGAAGGACCAGAGTCTGGGCATGGCCTTTAATGCACCTCTGCCACCCCGCTCTCTGCAGTGGTGTCCCCCTGGAGAAGGTGGTCAAGAACATCAGCTTCAACGACGGCCTCCCATCCTCCTTCAGGCTGCAGATCTGGCCACATGATGTGTTGACACCACGGCGCCGGAGGAGCATCTCCTGCAGGTTTGTGCGGGCCTTCCAGCCAGGCCCTGTCTCCCAGCAGGTCATCATGGTCAAGTACCTGTTGCCCTCGAGCAGGCGGCACCCTGCGTTTCAGTGTGCCACCTGGAGCTTCTAGGCCGGGTTCCTGGGGGAACCCTGCTATATGCAGGAGAGCGGGTGGGCCCTTCCAGAGCCTGGGCCGGAGTTGGCCACTGGACCCCCTGCTCGTGTGGTGCTAGTGACAGGTACTGGTGGCATCCAGGGGCAGCCGGGACAGAAGAGGGTCCCAGGAATCCCCATGCCGGCCCATCTGGGAAGAAGACCGAGGCCCAAGAGGTGGGCAACCAGCCAGGGGACAGGCCTCAGGAAGCACCATGGGCCTACTGCTATGACTTCCAGGATATCACCCATGTGGTACTGAAAGAACCCCGCATCAACATCCACGGTCAGGACAAGTGGTTGGAGCTGACCCTGCCTTCCTGGGCTGTGGCCCTGTCCTTGGTATGGCTGGTGGATGGCAATTTCCGCCTGACAGCCGACTGGAGCCTCTACCTCAAGGGCTGGTGATGAGCACCCAGGATGGTATCCCACGGAGCCCTGCCGGAGCCTTTCGTGCTGGCCGAGGTGCAGCCCAAGGATGGCCTCTTCTTCATCCGCCAGAGCACCAAGCCTGAGCCGCCTCACCCTTACAGTGGCCCAGCGTGACTGGGCGACCAGCACACAGCACTCGCACGTGTGTAAATTTCCCACTGAGCAGCAGACTGGGTCCTCCACTCTGGAGGGCTGGGACCAGTCCTTCCCCAGCATGCGGGAGCTGCGAGCCACCCTGCAGGGCCGCTTACTGTGGGCGGATGACAACTGTTTCTTCCCGCACTGTTGCTGCCTGCCATGGCCAGGAGAGATATCCAACCTCATCGTCATGTGGGGGCCTCAGGCCAGCACTAGGCCTCCCAACCTCAGGCAGCTCAGCCACCTCACCGGGTCTGCCAGGATGATATCACCCGGCTGTCCCACTTGGGCCAAAGCACGAGGAACCATGTGCATGAGGGCATCTTACAAGTAGGGGCAGAGGCCCCAAGGAGGGACGGGCAGACGGTGGGGAACCCGGTACATCCAGTGGGGGCCCATGGGCAGGAGCTACGACTGGTACTCAGGGCTGTCACCAGGACATTGCCTTGGCCTTCTACAAGACAGCCAGACTTGTGAGCCAAATACCCCACGTGCACTTGGCCTTGGTGCGTGGCATCTGCATGCACAGACTGAGAACGTCCTGGTGACACAGTATGTGGAGCATGGGCCTCTGGACGTGTGGCTGAGGCTGGAGGGTGGCCTGGAAGGTGGCAGTGGCCCAGCAGCTGGCCAGCACCCTCAGCTACCTAGGCGGATAGAGCAGATCCCCTGGACAGCCCCCGAGCGCCTGGCAATGCCAACAGCCTAACCACCACAGCCGATAAATGGAGCTTTGGTGACACCGTCCTGGAGACCTACTTCGTTAAAGAGGTCCCTCTGCAGGGTTGTGCCCCTTGGAGAAACAGCGCTTCTACCAGAAACAGCACGGGCTTCCTCTGCCCTCATGCCCAGAGCCGGCCCCGCTCACCAGCCAGGGCCTGACCTGTGAACCAGCTCAGTTGCCCTCCCTCTGCACCGTCCTGCATGACCTCACTGGGCTGCAGCCGCAGAGTGAGCCCCACCCCACAGCTGGGGCCCCTGCTTATGCTAACACCGTGTACCTGAGCTTTCTGCACAGTGAAGGAGCATGTGTGCTGGATTCTAATGCACTTAGGGCGTACGGATGCTTTCTTCTTATTTGCATTCTTTGGGCAAATTAGGCCCTTGCAATTTTTTTGCTTTTGCTTTTTCTCTTGATGAAATATGCCTTACCCCATCTAATAAATCAGTAGATGAATAAATAGATAAATAAATAAAAGCAAGTCAAGAGTAAGATGTCTAAATGAAGGCCAGTACCTCTGGAGAAACAGCACAGATGTGTTAGATAAGAAAGACCTTGAGCTCTCATTAAAATGCTAAATTTTATCTAAGAGCCGACATAACAAAATACCTAGTCAAATTTAAATATTTATTAGAGTTATCTAAATTAAAAATTTAGACAATCTACCCAAAATGAGTAGCTACAATACAAAGGAAACTCATCATGTTTGGATTATTGGATTATTGGATGTGTCACTTTTTTATGTAATAGAAATGTTGTGCAGTTACATCTTTTCTTTGTTGATACTGACATCAACTTGGTTGTGAAAAATTGTTTCTTGTCGTACATACTATCCTTCTGTCCACCAGGATTGATTTAAACAAACTCTAAAAGAGATGACACAAATATTCTTTTTTTTTAAATTTTTTTTTAATTTTTATTTATTTGAGAGAGAGAGAATGAGAGAGAGAGAACACCTGAGAGGGGATAGGGTCAGAGGATGAAGCAGACTCCCTGCCGAGCAGGAAGCCCGATGCGGGACTCGATCCAGGGACTCCAGGATCATGACCTGAGCCGAAGGCAGTCGCTTAACCAACTGAGCCACCCAGGCGCCCCGACACAAATATTCTTATTTTAGTTGCTATTAAGCAAAGGCTGAATATATTTCCTTGTACTATTTTTATATTACTTATATATAGATGCACACACATCTGTTCTTCTTTTGGTAATTATATATGATAATGTCACATTCAAAAGTATCTATGATTTAAAGAGGAATAGCTGTTTTCTTCATACTGTCATATAACATTACTCGTGTATATATAATACTTGGCAAATACAGGCAGTTCAAAGAGATTATAAGTTAATTTTCCTACCTCGTATCCATCTCCTCTTAGGAAGTTGCTGTGCTTTGCTTGTGAACTACTCCTTCTAAAGGCTCGGGCCGCTGGTTCAGGTGTTGCTGACCACATCATATTCGATTGATGGCCAGGCCATCCAGCTGCGACTGACTGGTGCGATCACATTCCCATGCAGATTTCTGGAAGGTGGGGAACAGACTAAAGCCATGAACAAAACTATTCTAAGATTTTTGTTCAAATTAAAAAAAAAAAAAATGTACTCTTGGGCTTTATGTGGTATGAACTTGGAAGCAACTCTCAGTCATAGGGTCACAATGGAGCATGAGATTGCCTGCTCACAGAACCAACGAAGAAAAGCCACAAAGAGAGACAGAGAAGCAGAGTTGAATCTTGGTGCCATTTTTGGAGTCTCTAGACTTACCAGGAGCTAGTGATGCCTTTGGATTATGTATTTTAAGAACCCATGAATTTCCTATTTGGCTAAAAAGATTATGGATTGGGTTTTTAGGAGTTTTCTGTAGATGAAGAAATTTTAGATTAACCAAGGTAAATGATTTGTCCTTTGCCAAATAGTGACAGAGTTTATAACTAAACTTTTGTCTTTTTAGAGCTTTTTCAGTTCATGATTCTAAATATCAGTTTTAATTACATTAATAGATCAATGTTATATATGTGAATGTTAATGTCACCTCTATAATAAACTATTAACACAATCAGAAAGTTGTTTTATGAAACCTAATACTATTTGTTTCATTTTGTCTTATTATTTTCCTAAAATATTGATTGATTTGAAGTTCCATGTGATTAGGAATAAAGTTATATGGAATCTAAATTTAACTTTATTAAATTATGGCTACTAATATACTAGAGAAAGTTGTTTTTTTTGTTTGTTTATCCTTTGAAATTGCTTAACATTTTAATCAGAGAGAGGAAGAGAGAGTCAAGTGTTCTTGGTATTAATGACAGCTATCCAGTCATGTCACCTTGAGGTAAATCAGCTAGCCATTTTGGATTTCCATGTCTATGTATAAAATAAGAAAAAATGACCAGAATATCCATAATCTATTTTGCAGTTTTATTAAGTTTAGTATTAAAACCAGCGTGTTATTAAGACACATATACAGCATTACAATCAGCCATGTTGCTATTTCAGAGCTCTCAAAAACTGGACATATTTTATTTGGTCTCTGATGTAGGCCTTCAACAAATTTTTGCCAACATTTAACGATTTGGAGAATTCATACAGAACTTAAGATTTTGCACCGCATAAGGAAAAAAATTAAAAATGCAGAAATCTGGCTTCAGTTGAACAGCAAGACCATATGTGAAAAATTAACCGAAGCTAAATAGCAGATGTGCCATTTAGTTAGGGCCTGCGTTCTGAGTCACGGTTTGCACAGACTCGTATTTTTTGAACTTACTAATTATTAATAGGGTGTGAAGAGTGGCCCTTTTTCAGCCTAAGCATTTCACTAGTTGCCTTTATTGCCCGGATCCTGAGCACATTTGCATTTGTGACCCCTTAGATATACATGGATAAATATGGACAGCGTTCTTTATCAATGCAAGAACCAGGCGCATAGTTGCAAAATTGTATTGCAAGTTGGACTTTGATCAACTTTCAACATTAAAACTCTGTATTGAACAGTGTACATTGTGGCTGCAGGGTCTAATTAAGTGATGGAAATGGACGACACTGATGCAAAGCTGTTCACAGTTTAGAAAATTAGATGTATCTGACAGGAAGTGGTGTGGGCAGAACAATGCACAGGGAAGAGTGTGGCATTCTATTATGTTGATGTAAACTATAGAGAAATAACAGCAACAAAAGAAACCTGCTGTGGTATAGAAAATGGAGATTAAGCAGAACACGAAATTGTACGTATGATTTGATTACAACTGTGTTAAAAGTACTATACTAAGACGGTGGCAAAAACACAAAAATCAAAGGATTTGCTCTGTTTGGATGATTTTATGTCTTATATTAAATTTCATTTAATATTCTCTATTTTATGATAAAAGGGATCAAATTAAAAGTATAAAGTAGGTCATCTGATTTGAGAATAAAGAGCCACCTTTCTATTTCTGAAGCACATCACAATGAATTTCGTTCATTGTATAAAATATTACAGACCTACCATGTCATACACTTGACTACATTCATGACTCAAAGATATATACAAGGAAAATATTCTCAAGGTGACTTATGTTTCAGACAGTATTTTCCAAAAATGTTTATACCTGAATTACACAATAAAATTGTTATTTTTTTAGTTGTTAAAATGTGAACAGTATGCATCCATTTGCAAATTATAAACTTACTTTGCCATTAATTTATCTATAAAGTATTTATAACACTTACCCTTTCCTTCCTTAAGATTAAAACTACATATTAGCAGATCTAATAGTTTATATTCATACACCATTTTTCTAGAATCCAGAGGACCTACCGTGGAAAGGCTTGTGCAAAACTTAGAATCTACCTGAGAAAGACAGATATAACTAAGGAATTGCAAGAAAAGTATCAAGGATTCCATGGTGTAATACAAAGCCTGAATCATTTATGTGGTGGTATTTGAAAAGGCGAATAAATAAGACATTTTTTATTCATTCAAGCTCATGATCATTTCACAGATAGTTACAAGAGAAATGGAAATGTTATCATGTTTATTACTGTTAAATTATTGTATCAGTGATGTGAGATGGGTTCTGAGGTTTTTTTTAAGCAATAATTCCAGAGACATTTGGATAAATGACCTTTGTTCTAATTCCACAAATCCAAGTTCACAAATAAGCCTGGGCTTTGTTCTGCATTGGCCTGGGAAGTCTAAAGGATATAAATGAGCACTGAGATTATACCTGGGAGTATTGCTAGTATTCTGCTCAACAAACATTTATTGTTACTTAAAGTGGAAACCACATGCTTTTAATAATGGACACCTTGATTCTAAGAGATCCATTGTTGCTTAGTTTCCAATTTTGTCCAATTTTCAAACACTTGATTCAAATTTCATGTGCTAAAAAAGGTTAACTGTGTCTACTGTACATCACTGCATTTGTAACTTTATTTACAGGCAGACTATCTTATTAGCTGAAAATAGTTTATATTCAGACATAATCCAGGCATATTAAGGACTATGAGATATATTGATACCTACAGCAATTGATGTGAATTAAGGACCAGATTAATTTTCTTAGAAAACTGAGAAGTCTATTTTTGTGTGTGGTGTAAGGAAGTGGTCCAGTTTCATTCTGCATGTGGCTGTCCAATTTTCCCAACACCATTTGTTGAAGAGACTGTCTTTTTTCCATTGGACATTCTTTCCTGCTTTGTCGAAGATTAGTTGACCATAGAGTTGAGGGTCCATTTCTGGGGGTGAGAGGGATGGGGTAGCTGGGTGACAGACGTTGGGGAGGGTATGTGCTATGGTGAGCGCTGTGAATTGTGTAAGACTGTTGAATCACAGACCTGTACCTCTGAAACAAATAATACATTATATGTTAAAAAAAAAAAAAAAAAAAAAAGAAGATAGTAGGAAGGGAAAAATGAAGGGTGGGAAATCGGATGGGGAGACGAACCATGAGAGACTATGGATTCTGAGAAAAAAACTGTGGGTTCTAGAGGGGAGGGGGTGGGGGGATGGGCTAGCCTGGTGATGGGTATTAAAGAGGGCACGTTCTGCATGGAGCATTGGGTGTTATACGCAAACAATGAATCATGGAACACTACATCAAAAACTAATGATGTAATGTATGGTGATTAACATAACCTAATAAAATTTTTTTTTAAAGATTTTATTTATTTATTTATTGGAGAGCGAGCGAGAGAGAAACAGCATGAGAGAGGAGAGGGTCAGAGGGAGAGGCAGGCTCTCCGCTGAGCTGGGAGTCCGATGTGGGACTCGATCCCAGGACCCTGGGATCATGACCTGAGCCGAAGGCAGACGCTTAACGACTGAGCCACCCAGGTGCCCGTACCGTAATAAAATTTTAGAAATGTAAAAAAAAAAAAGAAAAATGAGAAGTCAAGAAGAGCAAAGGGGATGTAGATTCTAAGAAAACCAGGGTTTATTTCCTAATTAAGAAAGAGGGAAAAAAAACTTCTTGTATTATCAAGGCAGCGGGTCACTGAAAAAGGAAAGCAAGGGCTCTGAGATGTGTGTGTGCATGTGAGTGTGTATAGCTAGCTATACATGTATAGAGTATGTGTGTGTGTGTGTGTGTGTGTGTGTTTCCGGGCTAGACAATAAGCTTATACACATCCAGTCAGTTCTCGGTGCCATGCTCTGCGCTGGTAGGACTCCAATTCATTTACAAGAATTTCATCACGATGCCTGCTCAGGGGTCCTGCTCAGGGCTGACTTTTTTGGTATGTTTTTAAGTGCAAGTTGTGTTTAATTATTTACCAATTTATTTCTGTTCCCTTTATAAACTCTGCATGAAGATAATCTGGTGTTTGTTTAAGTAACAGCCCAGGACCAAAAAGTTTAATTGGAAGAGAAATGTGAATCAATTGGCTTTATTTCGATAGTAGAAATACTCTGCATTTGACAATAGTAGTGTTAAATAAGCTTTCAGGAGTTAAGACCTAAGAACATCAGCACATAGGACTTCAAAGTTCATTTAAGCAATAAAAATATTAAGTCTGATTCCAGTCAAACCTTTCTGTTCATCGTTCATAACTGATCATCATGATGAAAAATTTGTCACTAGTAAATTATACTGTAAAACATTCAAAAAGCTGTTCTTCAAGATAATTTTCATATTGAAATGTAGACAACATACACCAATTGGAAAGGTTGTGTATACCATGCACACATTCTATTTTAAATAAAATAAATAGCATGCTTTCATTTATAAATGATAAACTGGCATTGCAGTTAATTTAAATATGAAATAGTAGTAAAACTTAATCCTTTCTTGCTTAAGATTAAAACTGCATATAAATAAAAAATCTAATCATTTTGTGAGGTTTTTGTTTTGTTTTGTTTTTATTCATAGACAATAGTTCTAAAATCTAGAAAACCCACTATGGGAAAGACACATAAACAGATTATAATCCAGCTGGGGAAGACAGTTATGATCTCTTGAGGAGTAATTGAAGATCAACACGAGATGCTGGAGACAGTGGTAGCAGTTAGAATTGACTTGATAAGAAGATGAACATTTTCCTGGATAGGCTCCTTAGGCTTGGTTTACCGTTTCTACTCTTTTGTTGCTTCCATCCTCCTGCCCTTTTCTTTAAAACTTTTCTTCTCATAGGAATGATTCATTCTCAGATGCCCCCATCACCCTCCCTCTTTATTGGGTTCAGCTATCAATATATTTACACAATTCTTCTTAAAAAAGAGAACTCTTTGTTAACCTCGATGACATTTGTGATGGAAATCATGTATTTTAAACACTGCTGCAATAAATAGCTCATCCCTCATTTTGTGTAAGTTGAAAGTTACCATTTTTACATATTTACATATTCATTGTCCCTTAGCATCAACCTCATTTAGTGAATATACAATAAATGTATTTTACATTGGCCTTTTATCTGGCTCCTCAACTTTTTAGGGAAGGCCAACCATCCTATCAGAGATAGTCCCTGAACAAATTGTGACACAAAGACTTGTCATTAAGAGCAGATCTTTCCAAATAGTTTCTTTATAATTAATATTCTGGAATATATTTTCTTATAAAATGTCATGATATAATACTTTGGTATTTTGAAAATATTTGTTGAGATTTTTCATCATGAATGATCATGTATTACTTTGTCTTTTATTCTTTTAATATGTTGTATTACATTACTTACTTTTAGTATATAAACCAGTCTTGGATTCCTAGGGTTAAATTCAAAGTTATGCAGTCCTTGGACAATCCCAGCATTTCCAAAATTTTTACAAACATCTAACACATAAAATATATAGAAATATAATATTCAACAACACACACACACACACTTCTTATACAGAAGTGTAAATATAAAAATCTGTATTTCACCAACCTCACTTTGCTATCACTCACTGTCTCATGTAGAATGTAACATTTCTTTAGTGATTTTCAAATGATTTCATAAAATGTACTGTAAAATGTAGGCTGAAGAGACACATTACCTTTCTAGAAATTTTTCCCGAATATGACATGAGATAGTAAAAAATATAAAATGATTTCAGGGTATGTATGACCATATCTTTTTATTCCCAGCAGCACTCTGAATCTAGCATTTTTACATTGCTGAATTGAGGTAGAATATTAAGAGTCGATGTACCAAAGTGACATGTTCATCATTCTAAATTAATTTAATAATAATTTGGAATACATTAGGAGAAGGCAATAGAGTAAGTTTTAAATATTCCAGTTTCACTCTTGTAGAAGATGTCTTTTGTTCTATATTTAGTCATAACTTAGATGTTTATCTGTTTGCAATATCACCATCATTTTCCCTTTCAAGGGAAAAAATATGATATAAAATAAGTTGCTATCTTTATAGCATAAAAGAATTAAGAGTGCTCCTTTAGGTATTAAAACTTTGTAACCTAACAATGTTGCAATATTATAAAATATAATATGGCACAAAATATAAATATCAAGAGAAATAGAATTTACAAGATACAGATATGTTAGTGGAATTTCGTGAAATTAATTCTGCAAGAAAAGTGAGTCGATGTAGTTGCTGATTTGCTTGATTAATAACCCTATGGGCTTCTGAAGTATTAAAGTGCTTGGAAGCCAAGCATCATCAGCCGAAGGATTCATGATCAAGGAGTAGAGTTGTTTTTCGGTTACTTTTAAGTTACATAAAACATCAAGTTGTAAGGAATAAAAAGCAGAGAGTAGCTAAATTATGGAAAGATGAATATGTCCAAGTCTACCTGGGTTAAGGAAAGCTTCTATTACTACACTGTTTAAGAGAAGCCAGAATTTGCAAGACATGAAGGAGTAACTAAGGACTGATTCCTTCTCTAGTGGGAAGAATAGAGGAAGGAGGTAGGTAAACTGGAAGAAAGAGGAATGCTTTAAAGTACAACTTTGGGAAGGAAGCAAACTATGAGATATTGTAAAGATTGAAGAAAAAAAGAAGAAAAGACTGAAATGGATTGAGTATGATGAAGTATGTAAATCAATGATCTTCCAAAGGTATCAGTTGTAAGGCTGATCTTTTCACTTACGTTTCAATAGGCATTGTCAATTAGATATGATTTTGGTTCCCACTTCTCATACATTATAATATACGGGAAGTGTAACCTTTTAATAATGATCTATTTAAGCTTCCATTAGATATGTGTTTAGCTTGTTTATGAGGTGATGGTAATACATAGAAAATGTCCAGAGCCTAGTTACTAATCATGGGAATTCTTGCCAGAGAATTGAAGAAGGAAAAAGACTATGCCCCAGAGGGACCAGCAAAAAAAAAAAAAAAAAAAAAAAAAAAATCCCCAAAACAAGGACCATAGGCTTATTGCACACTTAATATTCTAAAAATAATACAATCAATAAATCATGATTGCTGAGATAAGCATCACAATAAAATAAATATATATTTAAGTATAATTAATTTACTTACACAGCACATCATCTGTAATAGCAACTTCAAACAAACTCTTGATGTATGGAACATTTTGATTAGCATACCAAGGATATACGATGACTCAAATTTGAGCCCTCACCTTTGTTGTGGGCAAAGGAAAGGACTTCTCTGTAATTAAATATTGGTTTCTTAAATCTAACACTGAATATACTGGCTTACAATCTTTTTTAAATGCATCTTGGACTCAGGATCCAAGGCCCTAATCTATTTTGCTCATGTGTTCATTAATTGTCTTTTTTATATAAAATATTAATACAGACTAGTGTCATTTATTTAAAATTCATGAGTGCAGTGCCTTTAATCAGTGATCTCCCTAAGAAGAATCCTAACATTTCTCTATCTTATTAAGAATTCTATAATTTGGGGCATCTGAATGGCTCAGTTGGTTAAGCAGTGACTCTTGATTTAGCTCAGTTCATGATCTCAGGGTCCTGGGATCGAGTCCCACACTGGGCTCCGTGCTTAGCGGGGAGTCTGCTTCAAGATTCTCTCTCTCTCCCTTTTCCTCTTCTCCCACTCTCTCACTCTCCCAATCTCTAAAATAAATAAATAAATCTTTAAAAAAAAATAAAAGAACTCTATAATTCCATTAGGTGCCGTTCCCTTTTAAAACTCTTTATCTCATTCATGGAGAAAGAGAAACCAGCTTCCTCCTGGCTGCATCTTCCAAAATGCATTTTCCAAACTACATGGTCTTGTCAAGGATCCCTAAATTCAAAGTGGACTATTTTACTTTCCCTACTCCCACCTTCCTTATTCTCAGATGCCGGAAGGTGGAAGCTACCTACTAGTACCTCTGGATTCTGCTGTTACTTATCAGCACAGAGCATGCATGGAGAACTTGGTTCTAGTCAGTTCCCTGTCCAGTCTAGACAATAATAGGCTAAGGTCTGGCACAGGATAAAGTTTGTTACAAATAGATTACCTATACCACGAGTCCAGTGATGTCTAAGTACTCCATTGTTACATTTTTTTTTTTTTTTCAAAGGTCCACAGCCTTCCTTGGAACTTCCAAAATTATGACAGGGTGTCCTAGGTTTTGCTAAATTTAATAGTCTCAAACCACTGAGGTCTAATTCATAGAGATTTATAAGTTCCAGATTGCCATGGTCTTTACTGCTTTCATCTGCCATTGTCCAGCTTTCTCACTATATTTTCTTTTTTGTTAATAATTATGCATTTCCTTCTCTCTCCCAAGTTCCTGTAACTTCTAGAATTTTGTTTGTGCATGGTTCTCTTTCCTCCATTACTCTTCTCTTTTGCAATTTTCTCTTCAAGCAAATGCCACAAATCTTTCCATAATAAATCGGTTTGCTTTGTTTTAGTAAGAGATTTGTACAGCATTCCCAAATATCCTGTGCAAAGTTTATTCACTTTGTTTTCTGAAATATGCTCTAATTCCAGCACAAAAATCTTGACCGATACCTGGAGGGGTCTAACTTAGTGCTATTTCCCCTGCCACTGCTGGATTCAGGCCCTCTTTGGGTGCCCAGTGCCTAAGCAGCCTTGGGGCGAGCTAGCACCTGCGCTTCTCCAGAAACAATTCAGAGAACTTTATAATTCAGATACGTAAACTACCTTCCATGGGTTCCTTCCTATAATATGTTGTACAAAATACGTCCTGAAGGGGGCGCCTGGGTGGTTCAGCCGTTAAGCGTCTGCCTTGGGCTCAGGTCATGATCCCAGCATCCTGGGATCGAGCCCCACATTGGGCTCCTTGCTCAGTGGGAAGCCTGCTTCTCCCTCTCCCACTCCCCCTGCTTGTGTTCCCTCTCTCGCTGTCTCTCTGTCAGATAAATAAATAAAATTTTATTTATTTTTTTTTCCTGAAGGGATCAGAGTGATAAAATTACTCAGAAAAGCACAGTTCCAACTTTCTAGTTGAATCATCTCTTCCTGATACATACATTTGTCCTACTGGCTGCAATGCTGTGATTAAAACTATCTCCAACACACCCTTTTTCTGAAAGAGTAATAATCTACACACCATTGCTGCTTATTTCTATTAACATCCTCAGCACCATTCTCTCTAGAATTAGCTGACTTCCAGGAACCCCCTCACTTGGTTCTACAGAGAGTTTTAATTTCATTATAACTGGAATCACTGCCTAAGTTTAATATTGCCATATATTGAGGCACTGCTCCCCCAATTCCTTAATAGTGCCATACTATGGACCAGGATATCTAGTTACCACTGCATAATCAGAAATCTTACTACATATGAGATTAAATATAAAAAGTGTTCAAAGGATAACACAGTGTTTGGCTTATTTCCATTAGGTCATACAGAGTTCACCTCAGATGGTTCTCTAGCTACCTCCTCTTTCTTTGGTCCTTTTTCTAACTCTCTTCTCCCATGATCCTCTGGGTTTTTTGTATCTTAGCTGTCCTCCTTCCCCCACCTCCCACCCCCCACCTTCCCCTCTCTTATCACCTGTCTTTCTCATTTCTGCCCTCTGCCTCAGCTCTATCCTGGATGAGGAAAGTCAGAATTTCCTATACTGTGGTTCCCGGAAGGCAGCTCTTATTCCTTTGGATTTTTCAGTTAAAATAATCTGGATGAAAAACAAAACTTTTCTTGTTTATATCAGCCATGTTTCAAGCCTCCATCTAATTATTCAATTTTGTTTCAGTTCTTAGAGAAGGCAAAAATTTGGGTGAGATAAGAAGGATAAAACGTCCTTCTGTCACGTATCCATTTTCATGATATCTTCTAAAAGTGAGGTAATATGAAAACACTGTAGAAATAATGATATTAACAAAAGCATTTGCGACTGCCTGAAGTACCCATATTGTATACGGAAAACATTTAAATTAAGTGTAATTAGTATGTATCATTATTAATTATAGAAGTCAAGCAAGATTTTAATTTTTATTAAAATTGTGAAAAATATGTTTAGACTAAAATTTATAATCAATTATCAATTTAGAAGATGTCTGATGTAAAAATTATGAATTTTAATATGCTATTCCATTATTTTGCTTTTTATTTAGCAACTTTTTATTTACCATTTAATATGTAGGATATACATAAGAATGGTCCCTGAATTTATGTCACCTTAAATAATTAATTGAGCTAGTGTTTTAAATTAGGTGAATATTTTTAAGTTAAAGGCATATCTTTTTGATCTTTTTGTGTCAGAATTATATTTAAGTATAATACATTTTTTTGAGTTTTATAACTTTGTATTAAGAACATAAAAATAGCATTTCATTGAAAACCATTTTATTAACACTGAGGTACAGCAAGTGATTTTATTATGAAATTGGTGAAAGATTAGAAATCCTTCCAGCAAAATATTTTTTTTTAACTGTTGGACTTCGTAATATATTATGGTCATTGTTTCCATCATATTATAAATGTAAGCTTTGTTCTGCCGATTCCTTTAGAAGACTATTTTCCTTCTTTTGGTTATAGTACTGTGGGTTTCGGATTAAGTTGCTGCTATGTGATGTGCTGTTAAATAAAAATTCAACTTCTAGTAGGTTTAAAATAGAAAGTCACTGCCTGACTCCAGGCTCTCTGCCCAGTAATTGCAGAAAGAACTTCGTTAGGTCCATGTAGAATGAATGAGTACAGGCTCTCTGAAATGCTGTGCAGATAATCCATCCAGCTGAGAAAAGACTTTGAAGATGATTGCCTTAGGAATTCTTGAACAGGCTGAAGGAGTAACTCTAATTCAAAGAATGCAAACCTTCTTGATTTTTATGAAGATAACTACTAGAACCACCGGAAAGTAACTACTTCCTACAGGACATAATTGGCATTTTAAAAACATTTTATCTGACTGAGTTAGCAATACAGGGTGAAACAGAAACCAATTTACACTTGTTGGAGTTTTATAACCACATCTATGTTACATTTAAAAATAAGAAATATAAGGATGTTGTCCTGAATTGAAAGTTAAGTAGTAGCATAAGCCAACGATAAAAAATGAATGGTCAATGTTATGATGTAATCACTTATCATTCGTTAATCATATATATATATATATATATATTTTTCAGTTAGGTAAATCAAAGGACAATAAAGGAAAAAGTTTAAATAGTAAAGATTGTAAGACCACAGTTTTCATAGAAGCTCATAGTTACGCCCCAGTCTCCAAGTTGCCTTCTTCCTTACAGAATCTTTGATTATTTTGTGGATAAATAGCTGCACCTGAAGTGTAACCACACTCAACCTGTGGTTAAGTTCTGGTCAAGGAGATCTTAGTACAAACAGTGAGTAAAACTTGTTCTCTAAGGGAAGAGAAATTACTTTTTTGTCCTTTTCTCCTCCTTGTAGCTGAATAGTGTGGACTTAATGGTGAAACTCAAAAAGCTTCTGCGGAACTACCAAGTGGAGGCTCTATGTAGAATTGAGTAATTCAATACAAGATGCCACACTCCCCCTTCTCTAGATCATCTACTTCAGATTGTTCTGTGTGACAGAGAAACTTCCACTGTGGATACGTATTTTGATTACACTCACAGGCAAACTTAATCCTTAAGTAATGCAGATTGTATATGATCATGCCCCGCTCACTCATTACATTTGTCAATGAATTGTAATATAATAGTTTTTAATGGACATAATATTAAACTGACTCTTTTATCGTTGTTCCTATTTAGGGACTCGATCCTTGACCAGTTTGAATAAGAGCCTGTATTCCTTCACTTTTCTGAATATTCCTTTCAAGAAGTAGTCACTGAGATTCTCATCAGAACACTAAGGTTCCATACTTTAGGATAAAGGATCCCAACACATGATGAGGTTTGAAAGGTTAAACAAAGTTACACCTGCTACTGTAGTTGAGAGGAATATTTCATAATGGGATGAACTAGGAAGCTGAGTCTCCACATTCTAATTAGTAGAAAACAGCCACTCGGTGGGAGATGTAGTTCACATTTCTGTCTTTCCCTTGAAATTCTCAATAGTCTATCTGCTAATGAGAGAGACAAAGAGAAGTCAAACTAGAGAGCCAACATGAACGTGAAGTTCCTTTGAAATCAAAAGTCTTCTGCAGCTGGAATTTTTATTTAATTAAAATCCAAAAATTTAAATGAGTTTGTCTTGCAGTTTGGTCATGACAGATTTTCTACACAGCAGTGGTTCTGAAACTGGAGCGTCGCCGCACCTGAGGGCTTGTGCAAACGCTGATTGCTGGGCCCTGGCCCTGAGTTTCATTTAGCAAGTCTGGGTGGAGCCTAGGGATTTGACACATTCCCAGTGTCAACCAAACCAATGTGAGTTCAGTCCTTGGTGAGTCAGCCACTATAAGCAGGTTGAGCTGTCACACAAAGAAAACTTCTATTTGCAGCAAGAAAGGAGATCACAGGTAATGGCTTCCACAGCCGTGACTCCCCGGATGAGGGCGAATAGGTTCCTTTTGCTTAGAGTTAGGATGAATATTCAGATAGGGAAGCCTTGTCATCGTATGTAGAGGCGGGCATAAGATCACACATGTGACTTAAGGAAACATGCCTATACATACATTGTATGTTATGGGAATGAGGCCGAGGCTCTTCTCTGGGTGGAGATTTTAGTATTATAATGAGGTCAAGATAGTGGTTGGTCACTCTAGTGTTCATTCCATAGTCCATCTGTGTAAGCTCGAGAGAGGGGTTTAGCTCAAAAGGTCTGGGTGGCCTGGGCCATTAGGAGATCTTGTCAGGGCAATCGCCATCATCTGAGGGGTGGTTTTCAGTTTCATTTGCCTGGGTTGAGGGGTAACCAGGAAAGAGAAGCTTAAAAAATGTAAAACAAAGGTTAGTGAGGTGGGCAGTAAATGTCAGGTCTTGGGATCTAACTGGTGACACCAGGTGATGCCGATAATGTGGATCCATGGACTACAGTTCTAGAAATTTTTCTCTAAAGCTCTGAGGATTCATGTCTAGTAACCCAAATGAGTGTAGATTGCAGGATAAAGGGAGTGCAGTTGTTTTAAGTCTGTCTTGCATAGAATTCATACATTGAGATTCTAACCTTTCATGTATTGGTATTAGGAGGTAAAACAATTGGCAGGTGGTTAGGTCATGAGGGTGGAGCCATGAATGGGATTAGTGCCCTTATGAAAAAAAGCCCAGTGAGTTTTCTGCAAGTTCACCATGTGAGGACACAGGGAGAGGATAGTCTGTGAACCAAGAAGTGGGCTCTTACCAGACACCAAATCTGCGGGCGCTTTGATCTTGGACTTCCCAGCCTACAGAACTATGAGAACATTTCTGTTGTTTAAGCCACCCAGACTATGCTAATTTATTCTAGCAGCTCAAAGATAGTAGTATAGGAAAAAAAAGAAGTTTGTTACTACTACCAAAGATCATACTATAGTGTTTTTGGAAATATGTGGCAGTCATGCCAAAAATGGACTGAATAGAAGTCGACCCATTTGTATTCACAATGAAAGCCTGAGTTTAGGTGCTGGCATCAGATAAGACAAAGTCAGATTCACCTAAAAAAAAAAAAAAAAAAAAAGTATAGGCTAGAATGACCAAGATGACCCCCTATTGCTGGCTTGAGGTTACAGACAAGAATGGAATTAAGGTCTAGGAAGGGTGTAGGGTATTAAGATAAGCTTTCTGTAGAAGAGTGGGTACAAAACTTAAGCATGCATTAGAATCCTGTGGGGTGCTTTGAAAAAATTCATTTTGAAATCCTCACCTAATCCACTGATGAAATTTATGGGGTGTGATCTCAGTTCACTTTTAAGTAAGAATCGCAGGTGATTTTGATGCAAATTACTGAAGGCATTGGGAAACAGTGCTATTGGAAACAAATAAACAAAACAACAACAAAAACCCAACTCTTAGAGGCAGCCCACAGTACTTGGCTCTCCATTCTCTCCCAGCAATGGAATCTCTCAGTGAGTGCCTCCTTCTTCACATCTTCTTTCACTAACTTTCCTGCCTCTCTGATAAGGACCTTGTGATTACATTGGGCCCATCTGGATATTAAGAGGAAAAACAAACCAAATAAAAACTGGGCTAAGATCTGTGTAGACACTTCACCAAAGAAAATATACAAACATCTGTTCACATGAAAAGATGTTCAACATCATTAGGCATTAGGAAAATGCAAATTAAAACCAAAATAAGATAGCACTTTCCATTGACAAGAAGGGCTATAATCCAAAACACTGTTAATACCAAGTGTTGATAAGAATATGAGGAAACCCAAACCCCCATATGTTGCTGTTAGAAATTTAAAATGTACATCTCTTTGGAAAACAGTTTGACAGTTTCTTAAACATATATTTGTATATGATCCAGGATTCTATTTCTAGGTATCTACCCAAGCAAAATTAAAATATATATTCACACAAAGATTTGTAGCAAATGTTCACAGGAACAAACTGGAAAGATCCAAATAGTCACCAACTGGTAAATAGAAAAACAAAAGATAGTCTACCAATACAGTGGTATACTCTCAGCTATAAAAAGAAACAAGCCACAGATATATCTAACAATGTGGATAAATCACAACAGCGTTAGGTAAGAAGGAAATATCAAATATGAAACTATTTTAAGTAATTATTTTGTTTTATTTAAAATATTTTAAGTAATTTTCAATGACAGGTATTAAAAATTTAGATAAGGAAAGAAAAATACACTAATCCACATCAGAAGAACCTAAAGGTCGTATACTCCAAAAACAATTTGAAGCGGGTTCCCCAGCTTCCTGCTAAGAGCAGCTTTTTCAGGAAACACATTAAGAAGCTTAAATTTCTAATCCTTCAAACTGACTGGGTGCTTGAAAGCTGGAAATACCACAAACCAGTAAATTGAAACTAGTCCTGTATAACATAAAACCCATGGAGAGAAACCACAATTAAGAAAGTAAAAGATTTAGAAGCAAGGCTTATTTTTAACAAGTGCTATCATGTTACAAAGCTGGCAGACAATGGAAAGAGCTGAACAACAACAACAACAAAAAACGTCTTTAGGCTCTTGGGGCTCCTCACTTTTCTATTACAAAAATATTTATTAGAATTAGTCATTTTTAATATAGACATACTGTGAAGCTTAGTAAAAAATCTTTTAGTTTTACTTCCTCTTAAATACCTAAGTTTATTTGCCAATACCCGTGCTTTGATTTAGCTTGAAGCTTCATGATGTGTGAGTTGTATAACCCAACATGCCTGGGATTAAATTCAGATTCAGCTAAATGAACTGACCCAAGGCATATAATAATAATAGCAATAATAATAATAATAATAAATTAGCTTCAATTTTCTCATCTACTAAGGGAAATAGTAACGTTCACTTTGGCATGGTCTTTATTTTGGGGGATTGAAGTACATATTTAATAGTCTTCCCAACAGTATATGTGTTTAGAGTAGGCAGAATTCTAAAGGTTTGCCCCACCTTCCAAGATTTCTGATGCTTGCTTATTGAACCACACATGAAATTAGGTGCTGCTATAAAGGGATTTTTTATGTATAATTCAACACCAAAGACTGTTGACCTATAAATACTCTACAATACAGATGGGCCTGGGCTCAATTAGGTAAACTCTTTTAAATGGTAGAAATGAAAATGCCAGATTCAAAAAATAGGAAGGATGTGATGCACCATCACTGTCTTGAAGAGGGAGGGAGCCATAGGATAAGGAATCATGTGAGCTCTAGCGAGGAGCATAGTTTCCAGCTGGTAGCCATCAGGGAAGCTGGGACTCCCGAAATCACAAGACTTGGATTTAGCTAACACCTGAATGAGCTTGGAAGTGGATTCTTCCTCCAAAGGCTCCAAGTTGTGTGACACTAAACGAAGGACCCAGCGGTGCCTTGCGACTACAGATTTGTGATAGAGTAAATGGATGTTGTTTGAAACTACTAAATTTGTGGCAATGTGGTATGCAGTAATAGAAAACAAATGTAATGTTTAATAAAATAAAGTCCCTCCCTCCCTTTTGTATAGATAGATAGAAATAATGATTACTAACTTTTTAAAAACATAACACTCTACTATGTGTGATGACTACATACTGATATCATAATTTTTTAAAATTGTAAAACCCCTTTATATAGCTCTTTTTTAATTTCTTATAACTGCTATATGAAAAATATTCACAACCAATTTTTTTTTTTTTTTAAAGATTTTATTTATTTATTTGAGACAGAGAGAATGAGAGAGACAGAGAGCACATGAGAGGGGGGAGGGTCAGAGGGAGAAGCAGGCTCCCTGCCGAGCAGGGAGCCCGATGCGGGACTCGATCCCGGGACTCCAGGATCATGACCTGAGCCGAAGGCAGTCGCCCAACCAACTGAGCCACCCAGGCGCCCCACAACCAATTTTAATACCTGTTGCACAGATGAAGTCATTCTTATAATCAGAGTAGTTTAATGTATCAAGTTCTTCTGGATCCTTAGTTAGCTGTTTTTCCACTGGATGATATAACCTCTCCATTTCAGTAAATACAGAAAATTTCAAAGTGGAGGTATAGACTCATAATGTAAATATTTAGAGTCATGGTGAAGCAAAATCATAATTTACCTGGGAAGTTTTTTGAGTAGTTAGAATTGATTGCTGGTTAGATAAATTGTATTTGTCTTAAATCAGGCATGTGTATATTGTAGAGATACATCAAGCCAGAATACAGCTGTTTCTAATCCATCCCTACCTACTTTTTCTTCCTATTTGATACATTGTTCAAGTGGCAGTCAAAGAGAATGCCTGAGTCTATGCAAAGCTCTAGCTTGGTATAAATTTATAACCTAGTGAGCAATTGTCAGTGTTTCCATAAATACAAATATATATCTAAAAAAACTGCAGCAATGTTGATCCAGGTATAATTAATTCTCACTATCTGAGCAAGGTCTTTGGTTTGCCTTGACTGTCCTTGCCTTGTCCCTATCTGCGGCAGCCATTGTCACTATGACTGCCTTGACTGCATATGCCTCAGCCTCTCATAGAGAAGGTCTTGAGTTACTGAGACCAAAGTTCAACATATCTGAAGTAATTGATGGCCACACTAAATCCCTGAAAACTAATGGATAAGGCACATGTGAAAAACAAGGAAGGAGGAATGCAAGTCTGAGAGAGCAGAATGTCTTGAGAGTTAAAAAGGCTGAGACCCTTGAGCAACCTGAAATACTGATGATGCCCAATCAACCAATAGGAAAGTCAAGAGAAGGGGAGTGGAACAAGACCACCAGAGCGAAGATGAAGAGCACAGTGGCCATTTGACTAAAGGTGATGAAGAGAAAACAGATGTCTTTGGGGATACTCATTTTCCCTCTGACCTTTTCGGTTTGTTAGCAAAGATTCTACCTTTAGTAGAGCACATCACTTTCATGGAGTTAAAAAAGGACCAGGGTACTGACGATGATCCCAGCATTCAGTGCCTGCCTGGGCAGGGGAGCCCCAGCTAAGGTCACAAGGAACCTTCAAGTACAAGGTGCCCAAAGAGAAGCCACATTCCACATGGAAAATGGTAACCTTGAAAGAAAGAATGCCAACCTCAAACAACCTCTGGTAGGAGGTAAGAAATCATGAGTTTAACTTAAATATTCCAGAAGATACAGTAAATGGAAAACCGAGGTTGAAGAGGAAATGTACTTTTAAAATGAAAAAGAAGTTTGAGAGGACAATTAATGTGAAGACCCCAGATCATCTTTCTCTGCACATTAGGATTGCACCCAAGGGATGTTTCCTCATCATCATAGATCAGACCTAGAGTTATCTTAAGTGGAAGCTTACTCCAGAAGTAAAAACCGTATTTTTAAAAGCTTATCTATCACTGGTCTAGTAATAAGGAAAAATGGTTTTGGTTCTATAATTGCTGTTAACCAATTGAGAAACATTAGGTAATTTACTTGTTACTCTTCACATTAGTGTTTTATTTGTAAAATGAAATGTTTAGTTTATAGATGAAATCTCTAGTATCTATCTGTATATTTTCCTATATAACATATTTTGGGATCAGATTGCCTAGGGTTAAAGGTGGGGATTTACTTTATTTTTTTCTTATTGCAGGAACTTGGGCCAGTTATTTAAATTCCCCTCTCTCATTTATCTCCTCTGAAAAAGGAAGGTAGTTTCTACTTCATGGTATAGAAATAAATAAGATAATATATGTATAAGTAAACAAAGAATACTTGGAGCATACTTATCCTTTAACTAGAAGCTCATATATTTATATAAATTTTAAAATATGATGATAGAATATAGATGTTCAATATTCTCTTCAATAACAGACAAATTTATATAGCATAGTATAATATATATCCATATAATTAATAATATATTACATGCATTTTTCTAGTATATCCTAAATTTGTATATTGCTTATGTTAAGATTTATTTATGCGATACCAGTTCTCAGAGTGTGAATTAGAAAGCAACTATTTTTTAAAAATTTTTAAGTGATTCATTTTCTGAGAAAGTATATAGTAACCACAACATGAATGATCATGTTTACTGGTTTTCAAATATTTCATTTTTTATGATAAAGAAATATTTATTTACTTTTAAAGCTAAATGAAAGCCTTTTGTAAATTTTTTTATAGGTAAGGGTACCAAACAAAGAACAATGAGAACTTAACATCAACCCCACTAAATGTTTTTCCCTACTATAATCTGTTTGACACTATTAATACAAAAAGTACCCAGCATCATTTGGTATGCATTTCAGATGAAAATGCTATTAGTTTCTTTTCAAAACTGAAAACAGTTTAATCACACACTATTAATGTACTTTAATTTGGTTTGCTATTGGAGAGGGTAATTCCTCTATTTTGTAATCAGTTAGTGAAATAGTTACAAATAGCAGAATTGAACAAAGAAGGACGTTTTCTCTAATTTCATGAGATATTGTTTAAAAGCATATAACTGAGAAAATAGATAATTGAATGACATTTTTATTGTTAGTACTCACAGCACCAAATTATTAAAGCATCAACCTTGATAATCAGAGTAGGTATAAAGGGCTTACATTTGCTTTTCACAAAGCTTGGACATTTATTTAAAAACATCAAACCTGGATAGAATGATCAAATATCGATATGTATATCTCTCAATAGACATTTCCACAATATCAGAATGACTTAATAGGAAACACTAGAAAACTTACAATTGGAAGCAATGGAAAAAGATTATCCTTGTTCATAAAAATGCCAATGTGAATGTCAACTGAAAAAAATAACCTTAAAGTCATTACCTTTGTTTTATTTATTTATTTATTTATTTTAAAGATTTTGTTTATTTATTTGACAGAGAGAGACACAGCGAGAGAGGGAATACAAGGAGGGGGAGTGGGAGAGGGAGAAGCAGGCTTCCCGCTGAGCAGGGAGCCCGATGAGGGGCTTGATCCCTGGACTCTGGGATCATGACCTGAGCCGAAGGCAGACGCTTAACAACTGAGCCACCCAGGTGCCCAAGTCATTACCTTTATTTTAAATTGAAGAAATATTTACTTCAATCTCTTCTGTTTACCTTAAATGCATTAACTTATTACTGAATTTTTTACTTCATTAAAAATATTACACTTATTGGCTAGTTATCATAATAGAAGTGTTACGGTTTATCACATGGTGATAGGAATAGAAATAGTTGAAATAATGATAATATCTTTCTGAAAGCTTGACGTAATTGTTTTTGTGAAAATGAGCAAATATAAGCAGAGTTTAATTGGTTTTAGTGAAGAGTGTTTCAAGGAAAGTGAATAAAAAGAGGTGACTGAGATTTATGGGATATATAAAGAAGAGAAAATGAAGGTAGAAAGATAATTTCAGGCAGGTCATGAATCTCAGATGAAGGAATATAGATTTTATTAAGTGGACATGGGGAGAAAATGAAGTCTTTTGAGAGGGTTGTGATTAGGTTATTCCAATATTTCCAGTAAAGATGAGAAAGGACAATTGTTGAGCTCCCTGTTTTCTGAAGGTTAGAGGTTACATACTAATAAGTGGAAGATCTGGAATATGAGCTAAGGAAGCCTCCCTTCCCTCTCTTACACTGCATTACAAAGTAATGTAGAATGAATGGAAAGAGAACCGATGTTTAGATTCCTAGAAATATCCAAGTGAATGAAAGGGCGGCTTTAGGAAATAAGGTCAAGAAAGACAGGGAGTGCTGATTTTGGGTTTTAAATATTTGTACAGGGAAAATAAGAATGAAATGATATAGAAGTGAAGAAGCTGTCATTGTTTGCTTCCAATACGTGAAGCATGTAATTCTTCCTGTATGTGTTTAGAGGCTGGTAAGGATGGGAGGTTATAGGGCACAGAAAAAAAAATAGTAGTAAACCTCCTGGAAACACAGAATGTGAAGCTGTTAAAAGTAGAAATCTGGGGGCGCCTGGGTGGTTCAGTTGGTTAAGTGACTGCCTTCGGCTCAGGTCATGATCCTGGAGTCCCGGGATCGAGTCCCGCATCGGGCTCCCTGCTCGGCAGGGAGTCTGCTTCTCCCTCTGACCCTCCTCCCTCTCATGCTGTCTCTCATTCTCTCTCTCACAAATAAATAAAATCTTAAAAAAAAAATTAAAAAAAAAAGTAGAAATCTGGCATTAAGGCAAAATTAGTCCCTGTGTCCTAAGCTGCAATAAACCAACACAATTTTTTTTTCAATGACAAGGTTGAAAAGGACAATAACTAAGAAAATGCTATTTTATTTGTAGATTAGAAAGTAACTTTTGTCAGTTAGACATGGAATTAGGTATCAACATAAGAGCACTCAAAAGAAATGAAGAACTAGTTGAAGTTTGATAAAATGAATTTCTAGAACTATATATTTTCCTTAAGATACTTGAGCAATTTCACCAAATGCTAGAATAAGAAAAGAGAAAGACAAAGATGTCTGATGCTTTGGACTGACTTGCTAACCATTTATTGAATCAACTTTAAGACAGTTGACTTGTTGAGGGAAAGAACGTCAGCTTTGTCATACTCACTGTTACTTAGTTAGATGAAGGAAATGAAAGATACTAACTAGATAACCTTATAAAAATGTTAATGGTATTTACCATTAGAAAGATACTGGGAGCTCCTGGGGCGCCTGGGTGGGTCAGTTGGTTAAGCGACTGCCTTTGGCTCAGGTCATGATCCTGGAGTCCTGGGATCGAGTCCTGCATCAGGCTCCCTGCTCGGCGGGGAGTCTGCTTCTCCCTCTGACCCTCCACCCTCTCATGTGCTCTCTCTCTCTCTCTCTCTCTCTCTCAAATAAATAAATAAAATCTTTAAAAGAAAAAAAAAAAAAAGAAAGATACTGGGAGCTCCTATAGGGAAGATGCTTTTAGCAGGATATATCTAGTCTCTATGTATTGTTTAATGGAAACCTAGAAATTATGGATTTATGAGGCAGGGCTGACAGGCAACTGGGGTATAGTTATATAAGCATATTCCTATTTAATGAACATTATACAAAGGAGGAGTTTTGAAATCAAAACAGCTTTTTCTGATGTGGCCCATTACTCAAAACCTCTTCTATTAATAGGTGATCACAACCTGTTTCAGTAAAGGATAAAGAGACATTCTGGGGTGCCTTGGTGGCTCAGTGGGTTAAGTATCTGACTCTTGATTTCAGCTCAGGTCATGATCTTGGGGTCCTGAGATCATGCCCTGTGTCAAGCTCCATGCTCAGCAGGGAGTCTGCTTGAGATTCTCTTTCTCTCTCTCTCTCCCCCTCTGCCCCTTCTCCCCAACAGTGCACTCTCTCTCTCTCTCTCAAATAATAAATAAATAAATCTTTAAAAAAAGAGAGAGAGGGAGACATTCTTAGCAGTTGGTTCAGACACTTTTGGTTCCTCCAAAGAAAGAAAATTCTTCTGTGTTTGTTGCTTTTCTCTTTGATTTGAATCATTAGTAAAGTTTGGTGTGAAAATGTCTGTGCTCCTGATTTGACAGTTAACCTTTCTTTTAACATAAGTAATTATCTGAGAGTCTTCAAAAATTAGTATTCATTTTTATTCATTGAGAATAAAGGCAATGTTTAGTATTATTTTTATTACCATTGTCCAAATTATACATATGGAGAAAAGTGGAGTATCCTTTTTTCTACTTTTGTCCATCCTTTGAAGAATTAACCTTTCACTGGGATTTCTTATTTAAATATTCATGTAATATTTATATTTGGTTCAATTATTTTAGAATTGCTTTGCATATCCCTTGATTTAATAAACCTTATCCAAGATAAAACTAAGTTTCACTGAAGATCTAATACATCCATGGCATTTTACACACATTGGCAGAAATAAACTTCAGAACACTCTGTGAAAAGAAAGTTTGACTGATTTTACCCATGAGACTAATGAGATGTTGGAAAGTTAAGAAAAAATAATTTAGTTATTCTCAGCAAATCTGAAACTTTTTTTGCCCTGGGGTTATATCTTCCCTCCTATTTTGCAGTTATTAGAAAATATTGCACATTAAGTCACAAAATCCCCCATGGTTTAGTCTATGGTCTCCCCTTCATTTCACTTCACCTCCTACAGTTTTTGGCTTGGTGTCATTTTCATCTTTTCTTCTTCTCTGCCCTGTCAAGTAGGTCATTTTTGTATTCTACTTGTCCCACCTACCCATATCTTTGAAAATGTGTTGGTTTCATCAGATAATCACCTGACATGACTCTAAGGGCAAAAATGTAATTTCTAGGGAATTTCTAGGCTTGCTTTAGATCTGAGCTTATATAAGTAGCAACTAGATTTCCCTAATTTGGTCCTTTCATATATCAAGAGAGCCTAATTATGTCACTGCAATAATTATCCCACAGACCTTAAATCTCAAAGATTTAGTGGTTAGACAATGGGCTTTTCCCCCTGTGTCTTTACTCCAGGATCCTAATACCATTAACTTCTTTTTTTTTTTTTTTTCCTATTGGAATATAATTGTTCTCCACTATTTCACCCATTTTGTGATTTACCCGTGTAACACACAGTCATGTATTAAGCATTTGTAAACTATTAACTCATTGCTAGGTGATTTGCTACCTTATCAGAATTAAAAAGTGTATTTATTTGTGTGATATGTTGCTCTAATGTGTTCAAATGAATATAGCAGCTCATTTTAGAAACACACACACACACAACACACACACACATATAACTTTGGTTTTAAAAATTCTTTTTTTTTCAAAGATTTATTTATTTGACAGAGAGAGAATGAGAAATAGAGCAGGGGGGAAGGGCAGAGGGAAAGGGAAAGAAGCAGACTCCCCACTGACTCCCCACTGATTGCAGAGCTGGACAAGAGGCTCCATCTCAGGGTAATGAGATCAGGACCTGAGTTGAAACCAAGAGTTGGACCCTTAACTGACTGTGCCACTCAGACACCCCAGTTTTAAAAATTCTTAGTAAGAAAAGCAAAGTAGAATTAGGTACTAATGGGGATTTACCCATTATGCACATATATTAAACATATGCATATGTCTTCATGTGTTTATGTACAAATTATACATATGCATATAATATATATGATATATAATATATATAATATATATCTTCATGTTTATCTGTACATTATACATATGTATAACTCACATATATAAAAGCATATTCAAAATATGTGTATATACGCATTATATACATGAATTATACATATATACACAATATATGTAATTATTTATAACATATAACAAATAAAAGACAAAAGAGCAATGTAATGATAAGAATGTGAAAACTTGACCTTTTAAAAAATAAACTAAAAATGTATGGTACTGGTGAAATACCATTTTTCAGCTATTAGGTGATTCACCTTAATTTGCCCACTAACTATTCCAGATATTTCAAGAAACAAGCAATTTCTTTTTTTTTTTTTTAAGATTTTATTTATTTATTTGTGAGAGAGAATGAGAGACAGAGAGCACGAGAGGGAGGAGGGTCAGAGGGAGAAGCAGACTCCCTGCTGAGCAGGGAGCCTGATGCAGGACTCGATCCCGGGACTCCAGGATCATGACCTGAGCCGAAGGCAGTCGCTTAACCAACTGAGCCACCCAGGCGCCCAAGAAACAAGCAATTTCATTAAATAAACTACTGAAGAGTTTTACTACTCCTTGATCTTCTAAGCAGAGATGAGCAAAACTCAGATCAGCAAAATCAATGCTCATAAGCTGTATTTTAAAAGTGCTTAAAAATTAAGCCTATGCATAAATCTACTTTGGGTTAATATGTGAGGCTCAATGTTAATATTATGGGCTGAGTTATGTTCTCCAAAATTTAATATGTTGAAGTCCTAAACCCTCAGTACCTCAGAATGGAGATGGGATCCATAAAGGGATAATTATGTTAAAATAAGATCATTAGGGTGAGCTTTAAACTGTTATGGCTGGTGTCCTTCAAAGAAGGAGAAATTAAGACACAGACAGACACAGATGGAGGACCATAGAAAGACACAGGAAGAATAGGGGTATCTGCAAAGGATGGAGAAAGGTCTCAGAAGAAATCAATCTTGCTGACACCTTGATCTTGGACTCCAGCCTCCAGAATTGTGAGGAAATAAATTTCTGTTTTTTAAGTCTGTGACATTGTTATGGCAGCCCTTACAAACTAATGCAGTTGATATTTAAGCATTTTGTCTTTACACAGTGTGCTTATTCTTTAAAATATTAATTTTTCATGCTTTGTCATAAATCTTAACTTGTCAAATTAATAATATGTAAGTTACAAAATTATCTTTACAGTTACACTGCCTGATGAATTCTGTTATAGAAAGAAGTACAGTGTGCTATGTTTCTGAAAAAAGTATTTTATATGATATTACAAATAATGATAGTATGGAAAATAATCTGTATATTTGTACAAACACAAATCTAAGTACTATTTTATAACTAAATACATACTTTATCAGATAACAGATAGCATTTTAAAATTTGACTTCAGTTTAGGTATAACTAACATGAGAAGGAAAAGAGCTAATGATCTGAAAGACATCAGTACTAATTGCTCTGCAGCTCAAATATCCGGAATCAAAAGGCGATCTAATTTGATAAGTTACAATCCTTGCATGTAGCTTCATGCAATTTAATTAACTTAGGAAAATAAGGCATTCTAACAGAGAATATAATCACTTAATAAAATGAACAATGATATAATCATGAAAGATTCTAGTTAAATTTCTACCCAATTAGGGATACCTGGGTGGCTCAGTCAGTTAAGCATCTGCCTTTGGCTCAGGTCATGGTCCCAGGGTCCTGGGATCGAGGTTCCCTGCTCTGCAGGGGCCTGCTTCTCCCTCTCCCTCCCTACCTGCCACTCCCCCTGCTTGTGCTCTCTCTCTGACAAATAAAATCTTAATTTTTTTAAAATTTCTACCCAATTACTTCAACTTAATTGTTTTAATAATTTGGCTTTTATTAATATGCATACATGCATATTATAGAGGCATATGTCTGTATTCATATTTGTATATATATATGCATTTGTATATTTACATTCAGACATAAATGTGTTTGTGCTGTCTAGTAGTTAAATACAAAATGAATAGATCTAGGTTTGGTTCAAGTCTGCAAGATATTAATAAAGAGAAACATTTGTTCATGAAATAATTTGGGAAGACATTTATCATTTATCTACCATTAACATTGCATCATTGTGGAAGCTGTCTCATTTCTCCAAAGTTATTAAAAATATATGCCTTTTAATAACTTCTCTGGGGATGAAATTAAAAACTAGTAACCAAAAAAAAAAAAAAAAACTAGTAACCAAAAATTAAGACATTTAACTTTTTCCCAAGTTGATAAAAAAATTTAAATATGAATAAAATCACATCAAATTAATGTAGAAAAAAATGGCACCATAAGAAAAATGAAGTGCAAATGTGCATTGCCAATTGTTTCCTTCGAGATAAATGCAGCTAATATATTTAGTAGGACCTTAGCATGAGTAAAGTGAATAATTTAAATCCCATCTGAAAATCCAAATGAAATAATATGCTTAACTCCATCTCATGAGCAGTTTGGCAAACTTTCTTTGAAATACATTGTATTAGCCATTATTAGCCATTTTGGGGCCTTGTTGTGCTTAAAAAATAGAGATACCCAACTGGTCTTTGAAGCCAAACAAGAATGGGTAACCTCATGAAGCAGTGAGTTTATCAGGAGATTCTCAAAAAGCAGCTGTAAGACATCCTATCTTAAGCATTTGGACATCTTATCTGGGATATTGTAAAATATACATACACACAGATATGTATGATTGGCAGATCAGAAATGAATTATATTTATAGACATAATGCCCTTAAAAGCAGTTGGATCTGATTGTCTTCTTTTTCCTTAGCTGGAATATACTTTAATCAGAGAGAGAATTGGTCAAATACAATATTTTCAGCTTGGGGGGTGGGTGGAGATTTCTTTCTTTTGGAGTGAAGTAAGCACTAGAGTACATAACTATGTCCTTTACAAGAGATTAAAATTACAAACAGTCTTATTCTGTCAGCAAAAGAATGCTTTCTATGTATGTTTCCTTTCCTGTTTCAGGTACTGTGAGGGAGAAGGTTGGGGGTGTGGGGGGGAATGATTACTGAAACATGCAGGGAGATATTGTGGAACCAAACATTGAAAAAAGAGACGTGTTGTTCTTTGAATTGAAGTATCTATGACTAGTGCATGAGAAGACTTATAAGAACATTTTGACAAGCTCTCATGAATCTCCAAAGCAAATTGTAGGCCATGGGGATGAATTTTGATTACATATTGGATTTCAAACTAAGTTGGAGAAATTTTAATCAAAGCTTTTGCTTAAAATTGAGCTTGGAATAAGTGGGTAGCACTAAGGAATTATTATGAAAGTTTCAAAATTGTTGCTTAGAGGGTATACTGCACAATTTCAAAATGTCTCTTCTGTAAAAATGACCTCCCTTTTAATAATTCCTATGCTTCTCTATTTCAGTGATTTTTAATTTTTTTTTAAAAAAAGAATTTATAGGGTGCCTGGGTGGCTCAGTCGTTAAGCGTCTGCCTTCGGCTCAGGTCATGATCCCAGGGTCCTGGGATCGAGTCCCACATCGGGCTCCCTGCTCGGCAGGAAGCCTGCTTCTCGCTCTCCCACTCCCCCGGCTTGTGTTCCTGCTCTCGCTATCTCTGTCTCTGTCAAATAAATAAATAAAATCTTAAAAAAAAAAAAAAATTATAGAAGGCACCTGGGTGGCTCAGTTGGTTAAGTGACTGCCTTCGGCTCAGGTCATGATCCTGGGGTCCCGGGATCGAGTCCCGCATTGGGCTCCCTGCTCGGCAGGGAGTCTGCTTCTTCCTCTGACCCTCCCCGCTCTCATGTGCTCTCTCTCTCAAATAAATGGATGAAATCTAAAAAAAAAAAGAATTTATAGATATCTTTATCTCAGTTATGTCAGGCACTCATAATAAGCACATAAGGCCAAGATATTTACTGCCATATATTGGGCCTAGCTAAGGAAAAGCACAATAGAGAAGAAATATTAATATTAATGATAAATTTTGAGTTACTAAACCAAACCCTAAAAATTTTTTCCCATATTTCCAAAAGGATTTGGGGTAGATTACAAAAATGCATGTAATACTGGACGTTAGAGATTGTCAGGATAGAAGCAGTAGAGTCCTATTAAACCAGTAAGAGCCTGAACAGAGAAATGTGAGCAATGGAATTTGGCACAGTTTTTAAATTTGCATAGCAAAATTAGCTTATAGCTTTCTGGCAGCCAAAGCACAAAGAGAATTGGACTCAGCTACAACTTTCAAAACTTGTAACTAGGATGTTAGTTTTTTTTTTAGGATGTTAGTTTTAAGAACAAGTTTCAAAATTCATAACTTGTTCATAAAATTAATATACCACTACACTGAGGAATCATAAGGAAGGAAACGGTGCAATTCTGACTTAAGTAAGATAGAGATGCCAGCAGAAGGAAAAACAACACCGTTGCCCAGAGATAAACAAGGCAGTATTGAATTCACAAGGTTTCTCTAGAAACCTATAAATAACCGAAATTACTTTCCCTTATAACTGCGTCAGTTGCCTCCAGGGAGAACTGCTCTTCTTGATAGTTTTCAGCAAATCAGCTTGCCAAAGGAGGGAAAAATAAAACAATTCTTACATATTTCCCTTTTCCATATATTCCATTTTTTTTTTAATTTATAAAACTTCATTTTGGTGACAGTCTATGTGATTAATTTCTCTTAACTATGAGTAATTTCAGTTGTACATGTAAGTAAATTAAATATCAGGGTTTTTTTTTTAACACTTTTCAGAAAAGTAAAAAGTTGTATCTCTCATTGACATCTGAGAAAGTTAATTCTGGTTACTTCTTTAGTAGTGATTTTACATGATGTATTCAATAACTTTCTTATAATAAGCACAATAAAGTTTTCTATGTACAGTAATAATGTTCCTCAATTAGTAGAATTACACCACCACAGAACATATTTCCAGAAAGCAGTTCCATGTAGGAAGGAGCTACTTGTGCTGTTGTGTGATGGTCAGCATGATTTCACAGGAAGATTTGGATTATATCTATAGCTCTAAGGGTTGAGTTTGAGTTAGATTCATTTGGACAGTTTTTAAAGTGCAGATTCTTTTTTCACAACTTCTAATTACAATTCTGCTTATTAGGATTACCTTATAAACCAAGATTTTTATATAACTAACAAGATTAAGTCTGATGCCTATAGCTTCAGGACAACAAATTGGAAAACACTGATTAGGGTTTTTTTAAAAAAAAGGTGGGAGAGGTGGGGCTGGGTTTTTAATTCTGTAAGAAAATACTTTAAGATATTTTTTCCTCCCAAGTGGGAAGTTTAGTAAAATGCAAGTAGCAGGGAATCTAGATGGCTCAGTAGGTTAAGCATCTGCCTTTGCCTCAGGTCATGATCCCAGGGTCCTGGGATCAAGTCCCTCAGTGGGGAGTCTGCTTTTCTCTCTCCCTTTGCCCCTCCCCCCTGACTCATGCTCTCTCTCTCTCTCAAATAAATAAAATCTTAAAATAAAATAAAATGCAAGTACCAAATAGATTATATTCTCAGTCTTGGAGTTGCTGTAGTCTGTGATCCAGTTAAAACATATCCATTTGAAAAAAATCAAAGCAGAAGATAAAGTTGATACCATCAACATACTTAAGAAAGAATCTACTCAAATCTACCAAGATCAATACAACCTGAAACAAAAAATTTGAAAACAAGTTTGAAAGTTAAAATATAAAAAGAAGTAAGTTTATAGATTGGCTAATAAAGAAATTTTATTTCTAGATACTACAAACAAATGGAAAATGCAATAAAAATATAATTCTATTTATAATTCCATTCCAACAAAAACATGAAATACTTAGTGATACATTTAATAAAATATGTGCAAAACTAAAAATTATAGAAAATGGCTGATATAATTTAAGATCTAAATAAATGAAGACATATACCATGATCATGGATTGGAAGAATCAATATTGTTTAGATATCAAGATCTCCCAAATTGACATAAAAATCAATCAATACTAATCCAAATTTGTCTAGTAGAGGATTATCCTTGTCCAAAGAGGTGTTTGACCTTTAGTTTCAGCTCCTGTGAGGTAATGTCTAAGCCTTTGGTATTTCCTATCTGATAAGAATATCTTTGTTTAGCTGGAGGCCTATGGCTTCTCTGCCTAATCTCTGCTAACAATGTGATTTATAGTGGAGAACATTGAGCCACATGGTATCAGTTTGACCTCTAAAGTGTCTGGAGGCCAAGGTCAACTACATGCATGAGCAACTATTTCTATGTGATCTAGCCCTAGTGAAAACTCTTGACACTAAGGCTAAGGTGAGCTTCCCTGGTTGGCATAGTCCAATCATATTGCCACACATCATTACTTGGAAAAATTGGTTGTTCTATGAAAGATTCACTGGGAGCTCTATACTTTGGTATTTTCTGGACTTTGCCCTATGTGCCTCTTCCCTTTGCTGATTTTCACCTGTATCTTTTTGTTGTAATAGACTACCACTATGAGTTGAATCTGAGAATAATCATGTAGACCATCATCTGTCATTGGCATCAGAAGTGAGACCTTGGGACTATACCAGCTATAGAATAATGTCCCACCCCCATTCATGTTCACCCAGAACCTTTGAATATGAAATTATATGCAAATAGGGTCTTTGCAGATGTAATCAAGTTAAGATAAAGTCATACTGAATTATAGCAGGCCATAAATACTGTATGAATGGTGGCCTTATATAAAAGGAAAATTTGGCACAAAGACAAATATTCACAGGAAGAATGACACATAAAAATGGAGGCAAAGATTGGAGTGATGCATCTACAGTCCAAAAAATTCAAAGGATTGCCAGTGACAACAAGAAGATAGAAGGAGGCAAAATGATTCTTCCATAGAGCCTTCAGAAGGGTTAGGGCTGTGTTGACATCTTCATTCTGGATTTGTAGACTCCAGAACTATGAAAGAATAGATTTCTGTTATTTTAAACCATGCAGTTTGTGGTTACTACAACGGTCTTAGGAAACTAATCTAAAGATTCCCAAATTTAGCAAAATTCCATCAAGATTTTTATAGAAACCATTTTATTCTAAAATATTTATGGAAATGCAAGTGTCCTAAAATAACCAAAGCACTTTTACAAAAAAAAAAAAAAAAAATACAGCTAAAGGAGTCACACTAATTTCAAGACATTCTGTAAAGCTACTTTAATCAAGACAACATGATATTGGCATAAAGATATACATTCAGATCAATGGAAGAGAATAGAGTCTAGAAAAAAGACTTACATGTATATATAATCAGTTGACTTTTTATTTTTATTCTTTATTTATTTATTTTTTGTTCAGTTGACTTTTTAAAGTATTATGCTAAAGGAAACCAAGGAAGAGAAAGATAGCGTTTAACTAATAGTTTTGGAAAAATATGATAGCAATTTGGGAAAAAAAATCAACCTTTGCTTGTCTTACACCATATATAAAAATTTACATGACATATAGATCTAAATATAAAATGCTAAACTATAAGATTTATGGTGGGGGAAATGCATAGGAGAAAATCTGTGTGTCCTTCAGTAAAAACAAATTTCTTCATATGCAAAAAGTACAAAATAAACAAACAAAAACAAACAAACAAATAAAAACAAAAGAAAAAATGGAAAAACTGATCTTATAAAAATTTAGCACATCAACTTTTTGAAAGACATCTCTTAAGACAAAAATAGGTCAGAAGTGGAAGAAAATATGCTTAATTTTTCTATTTGGCAATGGATTTTTATCCAGGATAGATAAATAATGCTTACATTTCAATAAGAGCACAACAATTTTAAAAAACACAAGTGGGTCAAATTCGACATGAAATTTCACAAAAGAATATATACGTTAATATGAAAAGCCAATAAACACATATAAAAGTGCTAAACATCTTTTGTAATCAGAGAAAAGCACTACATTTCTACAACACTACAGTGTGATACACTATGCACCCATTAGAATATCTGAAATTAAAGAGTGATAATGAGGCCAGAATGTGGAGTCACCATAGTCTATATACATTGCAGGGAGGAATGCAAAGTGATATATCGGCTGTGGAAACTTTTCAAGTTTTTTATAACTGTCCGTATACACTAACCATTCTACCAGTCATTTTACTATTATGTTCATACACAAGTCTGAAGATGAACATTCATATTAGCTTCATTCAGAACAGTCTCAAACTAGAAACAAACCAAATGTCTACCAGCAGGCAAATGGGTGCACAAAATGTTGTATAACCGTACGATGGAAAGCTACTCAGCAATAAAAAGGAATGAACTACTGTCTATATGCCACAGCCCGGAGGAATTTTAAGATAATTATGCTGAGTCAAAGAAGCTAATATGTGATCTTATCTATGTAAAATGCTATAAAATGTAAATACATCTACAGTGCATAAAGAAAGTACTTACATTCTTCCAAGTAGTGAAATAAATCATTGTCTTTATATAGTCTAAGTTATATGTCTCATAAATACATTATAAATGTATCATTAATATACGTACTAAAATGACTGAATAAGATGAATATCTCTGCATATATTCATGGATATCAAATTTGCTCTTTACTCACTTGGAATCTTTACAGTTTGGAATTAAAAAAAACCCACCAACTTTCATCTGTAAAATCAAATTCAATAGAGTTACTAAAATGTACAATAATTGACTAAAATGACTACTTTAAAGGTACTTTATACGTTTTTCTCAAGACAGACACTAAGAGCTAAGCACTTCTTTTTTTTTATAGAATCATAAAACTCTTATCATCACTTTATCAATTTATAATGATTTTCTGACAGTAAAAGACAGAAAGGGAATAGCACTACCACCCTAATGACAGTATTCAGGGCCACTGAGAAATTTTAATACTTATAAACCAAATTATGGGATTAAAGAGGTCAGATGGAACAAATTGTTTTATACTCTAGTTTATACTTCTTATTTTGAAAACCTCATGAAGTAAAAACTATCTTCGAAGCAGTTATAAAATGTGAAATTTGTCAGGCACTGCAATGAAATATTGTTTTTAATTTATCAAGTCAAGTAAAATTTTTCTCTTCTTTACGTACTTCTTTAGTAGATTATTATAAAAAATTTAAACTATACATCACTATAATTTTCTCATTTACTTTATGGTTGATTTTTTTTCATAGATTTTTCTTTCTATAGACATTAAATTAAGCAAGTTTTAAAATAATGAAAAATATGTATTGCTATTAATATATTCAATACATTTTGAATGTTAAATCCAGTAAATAAAAACATTGAATTGGGCACCTGGGTGGCTCAGTTGTTTAAGCGACTGCCTTCAGCTCAGGTCATGATCCTGGAGTACCAAGATCAAGTCCCACATCAGGCCCCCTGTTCAGTGGGGAGTCTGCTTCTCCCTTTGACCCTCCTCGCCATGCTCACTCTCTCTCTCAAATAAATAAATAAAATCTTTAAAAAAACACATTGAATTAAATTACTCAGTTAAGTTAAATTATGTGTCAACTTCCATTAAGTGTTCTTAAATATTCTATTTAGTAAATTTAGATAATCTAAATCTTTTCTAAAAAAAAAAATAGTTTCAGTAAATCTTCAATGCTGATTATATTAGGGTCAAAGTCCTTGGGTAAACATTTGATTTCTTCTACATAAATTTTCGTTATTTCCATGTGTATATATGTATGTGTATATATATATATATACATATATATATATATATATATATATGTATAGTTTTCTTGCTTGCATACTTCAGCTGAAACATTTCCCAACTTTCTTCTTTCACCTTACTCTCATTTTGAAATGATATATTGCAAAGTCATTATAAAACATTATCTGTTTATATATTCATGTGTATATTCCTGATTATATAAATTATACATGCTTACTGAGAATAATATTGAATACTCAGAAAAACTAGAAAATCAGAATCTATTATGATATCAATAGCCAATTGTACTTCGTTAATACATGCATAATGATATATGATAATTTTCTGATAGCAAAGAGAAAAAGAAGATAGAATAGCATATACTGGTTTTTAGTTTCCTACTTGCTGATATAACAAATTACCAAAATCATACTGCCTTAAACAACAAAAAAATTATTATCTTACAGTTCTGGTGGTCAGAAATCCAAAAACCCAAATGGTCTTATGGGACTAAAATCAAGATGTCAGCAGGGCTCCATTCTTTCTGTAGGCTCTAGGGGACAATGCATTTCTTGCCTTTTCCAGCTTCTGGAGGCTGCCTATGTTCCTCTGTTTGTGGTCCATTTGTCTCTTCAAACCCAGCAATCTCATGTCCCTGACTCTTGCTACCACTATCACATCTCCTCTCTAACTCTCTTGTGTTTTAAGGGCCCTTATTACACTGACCCCATCCAGTTCATCCAGGATGATTGCCCTATATGAAATGTTTTTAACCGAATCACTTCTGCAAAAACCAGTTTTGAATATACGGTAATATAGTCATGGATTCCAGAGGTTAAGATGTGTACATTATTGGAGACCATTATTCTGTCTACATATGCAAAATAAAAATAATCATTGGAATTAATATAATGATTAAGAGGCTTAAAATGGAGCTTCTAGTCAAATTTTCTTTTTGTTTCATTTTTTAAAATTTAATCATAGTTGCTTTCTATTGTTAGCAGCCAAAAATCCTGACATATCTGAGTATTTCTTAGTCTAAGCATAAATCCCTTTCCCCCTCCCGAAATGTTCTGTAAAATTTTGTCATGCACACCGATATTGTGTCAGTGCTATCTGGAGAATAAAATTAAGGAGTGTTTTTTATATAGTCATTTATAAAAATATAGCTAAAGAGAGTGATGGTGACATAATGGTAAAAATGGAAGAAAGGAAGGAAGGAAGAGATGGAGAAGGAAGGGAGAGGAAGGAGGAGGAAGGAAGAGAAAGAGGGAGGGAGAAAGATCAAGATCAGGTCATTAGATCAAGCATTCCTAAAAATATTTGTGGGGGAACCTAGGTGGCTCAGTCATTAAGCGTGTGCCTCTGGCTCAAATCATGATCCCAGGGTTCTGGGATCGAGCCCCGCATCTGGCTCCCTGCTCAGCGGGAAGCCTACTTCTCCTTCTCCCACTCCCCCTGCTTGTGTTCCCTCTCTTGTGGTGTCGCTCTGTGTCAAATAAATAAATAAATAAATCGTAAAAAAAATATTTGATAAGGAACAAAATTTCCTTCAGACGTATTTGTGTTATGGGTTATAGTTCCTCTCTCTCGCTCATCTATCTATCTCTTTATTTAGCATCTATCTAACATCAGTCTCTCCTGTAATATTTACATTTATAAATATACTAACAAGATATATCTTCCCATTCAGAAGTAATACCATTAAAAATAAATAGCTTATTTTTTGCCACAAAGTTTCTCAAACACACCACACACACACACACACACACACACACACACACATACTCACAAAGACATAAAATCCCTTCTGTCTGAAAAGCAGTACTATAAAGTTGCTCTTTGAGAAGGGAAAATGTGAAAATAGAAATATGAACATCTTTTAAGGAAAGAATTCAAATTTAATTAAATAACAACTATAAAGCTAGTCACCTGAATATAAATGCATTTTATTTAAACATATACTGTGCTGTCAGGAAAACAGAATATATGGTTAGGAAAATAAAAGCTTTGCTTAGCTATCACATTGAAGTAAAGATCTCTTGTAATAATAATTTGACCATATTTCCTTCTTCTGAATAACAAGTAAAAGTTTTTCCTTATTTTTTCTTGCCATAAAATGAAAAGAGATAAATACTGTTGGTGTGAAACAGTTTTTAAAATAGATAATTTTACCAATGAAAATGATCAACTCTATTGGCCTAGATATCAATATTTGTGGAATATGACTTGGATAACTAAGAAAAAAGAAACAATAAAATGAATCTGGTGTGAGTTAGTGATAATTATTAATTATCTCAAACATAAAATTCCAAGGATTTACTACTGGATTCGTCATTGTTTTTCTGCTTTGTTATAAAAGCTATATAACATCACAATCTATGGTGTGTTATTCCTTTACTTATATGTTTTATTATTATATATTTAGGTTGTTTACATTTTTAAAAAATTTAACATAACATTAGCGTTATTATGTACATACATGAATCTGTGTCTCCATATGCCCTTGGTAGTATTCCTAGCAGAGATGCAATTTCATATGCTCTGTTGAGGGAATCCTCTTCAGGAAAAATCTCTGAGACTGATGAGAGCAATATAGTTATAGTAAATGGGTACAAGATAAGAAAAATATAGTCTCAGATAAATCACTCTTAGTTTTATTCACAGGGGAATCTAGAACATAAATCACATCATAAAGTTGCCTTTACTTTAAAGCAATGTGGCTGGTCTTTTGTATTCTGATATAATTCAATGTTGAAGGCAGATTGCCCCTGGCAAAGGAAGGAGTCCTCCAGAGTAAGGAAGTTCTTTTCAGCCTACAGGCAATGGTCCTGATAAAGGGGATAGCCATGTCTTTAGCAGCCAGCACTTAACTACTGAGAAACTGTGGATAGGGTACCAACAGGCATTTACTACAGCTCACCTCTTGTCCTTCTTAGATTCACTTTTTTCTAAGTTCACTGTGTTCAGGCACAGCTACCCTAGGATTCTGGATTATCACAATTCATAGGGACAGTTAAAGAGAGGATTAATGAGATGAACTATAGCCCTCAGTGCTGCAGTTAGTCCTGAGGCTTTAACTGGTAACAACATCTCACTTCTCTATCATCCATTTAAATTATACTGACCCTTGACTAGTATTTCTGTTGGTCAAAGCGGCCTTGGTTGGTGGAGACCTACAGAGGTCTGAGACCCTAATTACCATGACTTTATAAGGTGTAGCTGTTCTACTTGCACACTGAAAATGAGAACTGAGCATGGGATCACCAAGAAACACTGTAGTGGATCACCTGAGTGCAAAACATACTTTTCCATGTACATATTATCTAACAGTGAAGCAGTCTTACCTTCCCATAATGATCAGGATCAATTGCATCTGCTGTTTGGTAATTCCTTTTTATGCCTCTTAAATTGCTGGTATGAAGATTCCAAAGAAAATAGATGGCAACCGTATGTTTAATGAGATTCTTAGTCTCCTATTAGAATGCACAACACAAATTCCTAAAGTGATAGTGAACATTGTTCTTGCTACCTCCACTCCTGGACCCTGGATCCACACATTGTAACTGCTGGGGATGGCACCTAATAATAACCATTAGTTTTAGAATTATACAGAATCGTGAAGCATAGCTTCCTGTTCAATGTGGATATAATTAAATGTGCATCTAATGGAATCCATTCACCAGCATTCTTTTTTTTTTTTTTAAAGATTTTATTTATTTATTTGAGAGAGAGAGAATGAGAGACAGAGAGCATGAGAGGGAGGAGGGTCAGAGGGCGAAGCAGACTCCCTGCCGAGCAGGGAGCCCGATGCGGGACTCGATCCAGGGACTCCAGGATCATGACCTGAGCCGAAGGCAGTCGCTTAACCAACTGAGCCACCCAGGCGCCCCCCATTCACCAGCATTCTTAAAGTCTTTGTTAGTACCAGTAATCTCTGCTATTACTCTGGGATGCTACCTCCTTTTTAATTTACTGTATTGGCCAGGGACAGTGGTAATGTATTGTGGATGTTCCAGGGACTGCCATTTGGCTTTTCTAATGGCAGAAACAATGTAAGGGACATAACTGCTAAACATGTACATTCTGAATTTATTTTAAATCAGGAAAAATAACCATTGTTTCTTGCTGGTTTCAGTGAACCTATTCTGAGATAGACCTGAATCAATGGCTTCATTAGCTATGTGCCACTTCACTAAGTGGGGGTCATGGTGGTGCTTTGGGTCCAAGAATTTGAGCATAAACTCAGACCACATAATCAGTAGTCCTTATAAGCTGTAAGTATTGCTCTTTCCCAAAGTATGGTTATTTTAGTAAATGGCTATGTTTTAGGAGAGAAAAAGCTGGGAAAATATGCCCATACACTTGCCATGGTACTGCAATGTCTTTCTTCATGGAGATCTAGCATCTTCTTTAGTAGATGAGTTCTATGTCTGAGAACTATTACCTGAAAATTGCCCAAATACCTGAATTTTTATTAGATTTTTCAACATGTTTCTGTGTTTCAGGATGCTTTGCAGACATTCTGATCTTGCTGTACATTGCAATAATTATGCTCACTTTGATTCTGTTAAATGCAGTCATTTGGATTTTGCTATGATAAGATTCCATCATTCTCATGGCTACCAAGCATCCAGTTCTGTAAAAGCATCTCCTACTGTCAGCTTAATCCTATAGAGACTTTTTAATTTAAACTTAACTCCTTTGTTGTGAAATTGTAAGGATATCAACCAGTCACATATCTCGAAATACCACATAGGTTAATGAAGACTTCTAAATTTACATATTTGGCAAGGACATGTTCCTCTTCCATGAAATAGAAATCTGCATTTCCAATTATTACTCAATATTTCTACTTGGATATCCAGTAAACATTTCAAAAGGACACTATCATATATTGAAATCATGATATACTCTACCCTTCAAAAGTCCTCCACCCATTCTTGACCATCTCAGTTAATGATAATTTCATCATTTTAATTTCTCAAACCAAAACCTTTAGAATTATCTTTAATAGTTCTCTTTTTCTTTTACCTCCATATCATTATTCATTAGAATCTGTTGGGAGAGCATCAAAATATAATGGGAATCCAATAACTTACCTTCTCCCCTTCTCAACTGCCATCACTATCTCTCATCTGGATTATTTAATACCCTCCAATTGCTCTTCCTTCCATATTTAGAACCCTTCACTTCTGTCAAGTTTACCCTTAAACAAAAGCTAAGGTGATCCTGATTTTCATTTTTTAAAGGATTTATTTATTTATTTTAGAGAGAAAGAGAGGGCATGCACATGAGTGGGGAGAAGGGCAGAGGGATAAAGTTTTCAAGCAGACTCCCTGCTGAGCGGGGATCCTGAGCAAGGCTCGATCCCATGACCCATGAGATTGTGACCTGAGCAAAACCAAGAGTTGGACATTCAACCAACTGAGCCACCCAGGTGCCCCTGATCCTTAAAATAAAATCATCTATGTCACTCATCTACTTAAATTAGTCATTATAATGTCATAATTAGAATAACTACAGTTTCCTATTTTTGTGCACCAGTCCTGGTTACATCTGGTTTAACATTTTCCTTTATTTAAAAAAAAAAAAAAAACACTTATTAACGATTGTGTTACAATAAGCCAGAAGGGATTTGATAGATCTCTGTATTTTTACCTTCTGTCTTTGTCTTGTCTAGTGTTTGAAAATGTTTGTTCATAGAACAGAATTTCCAGTTTTACACCTGATTAAATTTAAGACATTCAACAATAGCATGTCTGTAACTTACCAAACTTTTCTAGACATAGCATAAGAAACAACTCTTCTACAAGAACAGCATTTAGTGAATTTGCTGATAAAATAAAATACACTGAGACAAGAGTATTTATGAAAAACCAACTTTACATTTTCAAGAATAGGTATGGAAGAAATATTCTCTCTAGCTTCAAAGACCACTTAGCACGTATGAATACATGAGGGTACCTGTAACCAGGTTGAGTAGGAAATTATAGTTTATATATATGTGAAATAAGTGCATTGAATAGAAGGTAATGGGGCCCCTGCGAGGCTCATCCAGTTAAGCAACCAAATCTTGATTTCGGCTAAGGTCAGGATCTCCGAGTCATGAGACTGAGCCCTGCATCAGGCTTGCTCTTTGTGTGGAGCCTGCTTAAGATTCTCTCTCTCCCTCTCCCTCTGCCCCTCCCCCCTGCTCTGCTCTCTCTTTCTCTCAAAAAAAAATAAAAATAACATATTAGAAGATGAGTGGCTCTGCTACAGAGAAAATTGGGAATGACAAAGGATCACGCTGGAGTGGTTTTGTTGTTTCTGTTTTGATATGTAGAATGGAAAACACACACATACGCACACAAAATCCATTGATTCAGATTTTATTAAAATGATTTAACATCATAAAATTGTTAAATGAGTGTTGTTATGAAGGGCGGAGGAGGGGTGAGGAATTTAAGGATTTTATGATTGGGAAAATAAACCAAACTTCAGTTTGCCCTATGGTGGGTATTGAGGAGGGCACATTCTGCATGGAGCACTGGGTGTTATGCACAAACAATGAATCATGGAACACTTCCTCTAAAACTAATGATGTAATGTATGGGGATTAACATAAGAATAAAAAATAAATAAATAAATTAAAAGAAATGCTTACACATTTCATTATGCCAACATTGACCTTGCAATAATTGTTCAGCTATTAAAATTTTTTCTCAAGTATAATCTTTTTTTTTTTTTTTTTTAACTTTTAAATCAAAACATACTTGGGGCACCTGAATGGCTCAGTTGTTTAAGCATCTGCCTTGGACTCAGATGCTTGGGCCTGGGATTGATCCCATCAGTCTCCCTGCTCAGTGGGGAACCTGCTTCTCCCTCTCCTTCTGCCTCTCCCCTGACTCATGCTTGCTCTCCTTGTCTCTCTCAAGTAAATAAATAAAATCTTTAAATAAAAAAAATCACAATGGGGCGCCTAGGTGGCTCAGTCATTAAGCGTCTGCCTTCCGCTCAGGTCATGATCTCAGGGTCCTGGGATCGAGCCCCGCATTGGGCTCCCTGCTCTGTGGGAAGCCTGCTTCTCCCTCTCCCACTTCCCTGCTTGTGTTCCCTCTCTCACTGTGTTCCCTCTCTCACTGTGTCTCTCTCTGTCAAATAAATAAAATCTTAAAAAAAAAAAAAAATCACAACATACTTACATCTACTTTAAGCCAGCTGGTAAATGAGCACTTATTTTTCACTTCTTACACACCAAAAATTCTTTTAGATGCACAGGAAAAAGGGACAACTATACAGAATCCATGACCCCAAACAGTTTAATCTACATTTAATATTCTGTATGGGGATCTAGAGGTAGTATACTGAACTTAAAAAATATTACTTGCCAAGTAATTTCAACAAGTACTAACACAACAGCTGTCTGATAGAACCCCATGGACTGGATGAGGCCTACAAAAGAACCAGTGGGCTTAAAGGTAGGTCAAATCAAAACTTCCCAAACTGAATACAAAGAGAATGAAATAATCTTTAAAAAGACAGCACAGAATCCAAGATGTGGACGATTTCACAAAGTCTAACATATATGTAGTAGAATACCAGAAGAAGGAAAAGAGACTGGAAAAAATATATTTGAAATCCTAATGACTGAGAAACTTGCAAAATTAATGACATGCATTAAGTCGCAGATCCAGAAAACTTAGGAACACCAAGCAGGATGAATAACAAAAAATAAATTAATTAAATTATGCCTAGTCATATCTTAATCAAATTGTAGAAAATCAAAAGCAAAGATGAAATATTGCAAAAAGATAGTCTGGTAGATACCTCATCTATAGAGGAAAAGATATAGGAATTAGAAGGATATTCTCATTAGAATCATGTCAGCATGAAGAGAGTGGATTAAAATAATTAAAAATTATTGGTGGGGTAGAAAAAATACTCCACCAAACAGGAATTCCATATCCAGAGAAATTACTCTTAAAAATGAAGTATAAATAAATACTATCCTAGATAATACAAAAGGAGGTTATACATTAATAGCAGACCAGCTCTGCAGGAAGTGTTAAAAGAAGTTCTTCAGAGAGAAAGAAAATTATATCGATCAGAAATTTGGCTGTACAAAAAGAAAAAAAAAACAAAAAACCTGGAGATGGAAAATGTAGAGTATTATGGAGAGTATTATGCTAAGTGAAATAAATCATTCAGAGAAAGACAATTATCATGTGGTTTCACTCATGTGTGGAATATAAAAAACATGCAGAGGACCATAAGGGAAGGGAGGGAAACTGGATGGGAAGAAATCAGATAAGGAGACAAACTATGAAAGACTCTTAACTATGGGAAACAAACTGAGAATTGTTGAAGGGCAGGTGGTTGGGGGCATGAGGTAAATGGGTGATGGGCATTAAGGAAGGCATGTGATGTGATAAGCACTGGGTGTTATACACAACTGATGAATTATTGAACACTACATCTGAAACTAATGATGTATTATGTGTTGACTAATTGAATTTAAATTAAAAAAAATTCTGTTTCAAATCCCTGCTTGCAATGCAAAAATGATGTATCTGTTTCTAACTCTTCCTATTAAAAGAATTCCAAGCCTGATATTACACAGTTTTGAAACTGTTTTGGAAAACAGATGTTCTCATAAACAGCAAGAGGTGTAAATAATACACGTTTTTTTCTGGAGGGTATATTTTCCATGAGTCCCCAAATCCTTAAAATCATGCATGCCCTTTGATAATGAAATCCAAATTATAAGAATTTATATTAAGAAAATTATTAGAAAAGTGAGAATGGATATATACTTTAAAATAAAACTCAGATCTACTCACATTAAAATAAAATTAAAATAAAACTCACATCCATTGACTATATTAATGGTAGGGTGTCTAGCCATTCAAAAGAAGCATTACCATATGAATTTAAATACAAACATGATATTTGTGAATAGAAAAATATCTGAACATAATGATGATAATGATAACTGACATTGGCTGAGTACTGACATAGTGTCCAACACTTTTGTAAGTACTTGGCATGTATGAAATCATACACTTCTCACTCTCTGACACCTCCACAGTTAGGTAAATATTTCGTAGAGAAGAAAACTGAGGCACAGAAAAATTAAATAACTTCTCCAAGGACACATAGCTAGGAATTGTGGCTGAGGTACTAAATCTAGCCATTTGGCTCTGGATGCCAAGGTCTGAATCACCATCCTAATACCTCTCTAGATAGACTGAGGATGCACAAGATGATTCAATTTGTATTTTAGAGTGAACTGCAAATGCAATATATGTCGCTTATGCCCAGGGAACAATCTGTCATCAGTGCAAAAATGGCCATTGTGCATTGGTTACACATCTGTAAGAAAAGACTTTCTAACTCCAGTCCAAGGAGAAACTTCTTTTACTCATTGATAATGAAGGCTCTGAAGTGGACCGATGAGATATATTTTATAAAGACAGAACAGGCAATTTTTGGTTCCAATGTATCATACATCATACGATTTACTTTGATTTTTGCAATATTTATTTTGTCTCTGGCTAAAAAGAAAATTTCATCTTGTCTACTGGTTGTCTAGGAGCAGTATTTGATTGTTAGCTGAACTTCTGCCAGATACTTTCCTTCAACAAAGGAGAAAAAATGTATTTTTGAAGCAATTGTTTTATAGTTCAGTTAGCTGGGTTCTTAGAGAATTCTTTTGGGCTAGGTTTAAAGAAGTGTTTGGTCTAATAATAAGGACTTTCCCCACTCTTGGTCACAAAAGCATTTGGTGACTGGATAGATGAATTTAAAGGGATCAGTATTGAACCTTTTTTTTTTTCTTTATGGAAGTGTTTGGGTTTTTGTTTTTCCTCAAGCTTGCAAATTTTCACATTTACATAAATTTAGATATGTTTTACAACGCATTGTTGAAATGTAATTGAACAAAATCTTAGGTAGAAAATTCCATTTATAAGTGAAACAGTACTTCAGTTATCTATTACTATGTAAAAAACAAAACAAAACAAAAAACACAAAAAACACAAAGCAACAACAACAAAAAACTATCATAGAAGTTGGTGGACTAAAACAACACCATTTTGCTACATCTGAAGATTTTCTGGGTCAGGATTTCACCTGGGTGATTGCTTAGCTCCATGTGGAGTGCATTAGAATTCTAGGTAGTGTTCAGTGGACAGCTTGTCTGGTCAGCAAAATCCAAGATGACATCACATACAAGCCCAGGGCCTTTGCAGGATGGGCTGGAAGGGTAGGCTTAACTGGGCCCCACTTTCCAGTCTGACCAGGAATTCCTATGCTACCCATCCTTCAGGTAGTCAGACATTTTACAGGACCTCTAAGGATTGCACAATTCCAAGACCGAAACTGCCAGTCATCTTAAATGCTAGGCCCAGCATGGGCAGAGTCGTTTGCCACACTCTACTGTACTGGCCAGAGCAGTCACGGGCCAGTTCACATTCAACGGGAGAAAAAAGGAACTCCACTGCTGAATGGAAAAAAAATGCCAAAAAACTTGTAACAACATCGATGTAGTTTTGGAATATAGGTGTAGTCTGGAGCCCATGACGAAAAAGAATTCTTGAGACATCTCTGGTGCAAAATGGTGGTTTTATTAAAGCCTGGCGACAGGACCCGTGGGCAGAAAGAGCTGCTGCCCCAAGGTTATGAGGGGTGGCTGATTATATACTTGGGAGTTGGGGGAGGTAAGGAAAAGGGAGCTTTCGGAAGGATTTTCTTTCTTTTTTTTTTTTAAGATTTTATTTATTTATTTGAGAGAGAGGATGAGCAGTGGTGAGGGGCAGAAAGAGAGAGAGAGAGAAGCAGACTCCCACTGAGCAGGAACCCTGATGCTGGACTCAATCCCAGGACTCCAGGATCATGACCTGAGCTGAAGGCAGACACTTGGCTGACTAAGCCACCCAGTTGCTCCTCAAAAGGATTTTCATATGCTAAAGACTCATGGGATACCAGAGGCCTTGCCATTGTCAAGTTAATGTTGTTTTTCCTTCTAGGAAGGCATTAACATAATATAGTTGAAGCTTCCTGGAGGAATGTCACACAAATCCCACCCAGGAATGACGGGGGGGAAGTTACGGGGTGCTTTGTCCTCAGCAAGCCTTCTGCTCCCTCATCAACATCAGTGCACCAAAAGCAATGTTTTTTCATTCTATTGTTTGTAAAACACTGGCAGAATGACAGAGAGTGTGTGGTATCTAAGTTAGTTTATTGTTCTTTTCTTACAGGGTACTCAAACACAGACTTAGGAATTCTTGGAATTCTTTGATCTATACACATTTAAATACCTTCAAGTTGCCTTTATTATTTTCAGCTTTGAGTACAGTCTGAAAGAGGAGATTTTATAATGACGTGTTCACAGCAAACCAATGAGTCTCAAAAATAAATTCTCATCAGTTTTAACGAAAAAACGAACAAAGCCCAAACCATAAACTAATGTTATCATCGAGTTCCTATTTTCAACACCAAGAGTGAAATCACAATCAGTCTTTTGTAATGATTATTAAATTATAAACCCAGATGTGCCAAACTACTTCTCATTTCTCTTGGAATGCAAAAAATCATATTATTTATTTTTCTTGGCAAGTAGGCAGTAAAAGGCACTATAATAACTTTACATGGTTTTAGAAATATTTGCATAATTAATTCACCTGGTAAATTATATTTATGCCTAGGAAGCTGTTTACCAAAAGAACATAAAATTGACCCTCTTATAATTTTTAAGTTTAGCTTTATTGAGGTATAATTGACATTTAAAATTGTAAGATATTTAAAGTATAAATTGTGGTGATTTGATATATATATATATATATATATATATATATATATATATATATATATATATATATATGGATTCCCCCTCATCAAGTTAATTAACACATCCATCACCTCGCATATAGATCTTTTTGTGTATGTGAGAACACAAATTCTAACCTCTTAGCAAATTTCAGTATACAATAGTTTTATCAACCATAGTCACCATGTTTTACATTATATCCTCAGAATTTATCTCATAGCTGAAATTTTACACATTGTTACCAATCTCCCCCTATTTCCCCTACTCCTAGCCCTGGCAACTACTTTTCTACTCTCTCTGTTTTATGAATTTGAATTTTTTTCGGATTCCACATATAAGTGATGCCATGTAGTATTTGTCTTCCTCTATCTGACTTATTTCACTTAGCCTAGGGCCCTCAAGTTCCTTCTGTGGTGTCCCAAATGTCAGGATTTCTTTCTTTCTCATGGCTGATTAAAGTTCAAATGTATATAGATTTATATATCATTGTCTTCTTTATCCATTTATTTGTTGATGGAAACTTAGTTCATTTCCATATTTTGGCTATTGGGAATAATGCTGCCAAATCTAGGAATTGTAGCCAAGATAGTAACTCAAACAGTTTGGCTCTGGATGCCACTGATGCTTGTGTATTGATTTTGTATCCTGTAACTTTACTGAATTTATTAGTCCTTTTTTTTTTAAGATTTTATTTATTTATTTGACAGAGAGAGAGAAAGAGAGAGAGAGCACAAGCAAGGGGAGTGGGAGAAGGAGAAGCAGGCACCCTACTGAGCAGGGACTGCCCCGCCCCCAATGTGAGGCTCGATCCCAGAACCCTGGGATCATGACCTGACTTGAAGGCAGACACTTACCAGACTGAGCCACCCACGCACCCCCAGAATTTATGAGTTCTAACAGCTTTTTTGTGCAATCTTTAGTGTTTTCTATATATATCATGTCATAGGGAAATCCAGCTGGATTCATATTCAATTTTTAACTTAATTCCTTCACATCATATATGAATTTAGGTGATTAGACACTTTCCCTGCAAGTGTCAATGCGAGAATATCAGGTATATACTTTTATTTTTTTTTAATTAATTTATTTTTTTGATGTAATGTTCCATGATTCATTGTTTTTGTATAACACCCAGTGCTCCATTCAATACGTACCCTCTTTAATACCCATAACCAAGCTAACCTATCCCCCCACCCCTCTCCCCTCTGGAACCGTCAGTTTGTTTTTCAGAGTCCACAGTCTTTCATGGTTCATCTCCCCCTCTGATTCCCCCCCCTTCATTTTTCCCTTCCTACTATCCTCTTCTTCTTCTTCTTCTTCTTCTTCTTCTTCTTCTTCTTCTTCTTCTTCTTCTTATTCTTCTTCTAACATATAATGTATTTGTTTCAGAGGTACAGGTCTGTGACTCATCAGTCTTACACAATTCACAGCGCTCACCATAGCACATACCCTCCCCAATGTCTATCACCCAGCCACCCCATCCCTCCCAGCCCCCACTACTCCAGCAACCCTCAGTTCTTTCCTGAGATTAAGAATTCCTCATATCAGTGAGATCATATGATACATGTCTTTCTCTGATTGACTTATTTCGTTCAGCATAATACCCTCCAGTTCCAACCACGTCATTGCAAATGGCAAGATTTTGTTTTTTTGAGGGCTGCATAATACTCCATTGTGTGTGTGTGTATGTGTGTGTATATATATATATATACCACTTCTTCTTTATCCATTCATCTGTTGATGGACATCTTGGCTCTTTCCATACTTTGGCTATTGTGGACATTGCCGCTATAAACTTTGAGGTGCATGTACCCCTATTTTTGCTTCATTCTCACCAAAGTGCATTATTAAATATTTTTAAGTAAAGTTAACTAATATGATAGGTCAAAATAGTACTCCATTGTTGTTTTCTCAATTTCTATCAATTTAATTATTGTTGACTCTATACACATTTTTCCATGTGTTTTTAACCACTTACATAACTGTGTGTGTGTGTGTTGTGCATAAGAAATTTTACAAGAAATTATTTTAATATTTCTTATTATCTTTATCTTGACTCCTCTATATTTTCAACAATTTAGCCCTCAGTCTGTTCTACCTGGGTAAATTACTTTCTTAGGTTGTCATTTGTATATATATGTTTTTAAAGGTTTATTTATATTTTAGAAGGGGGGAGACAGAGGGAGAGAGAGAAACTCAAGAAGACTCTCAGCTGAGCACAGAGTCCCATTCAAGTCTTGGTCTCATGATCCTAAGATCAGGACCTGAGCCAAAATCAAGAGTTGGATGCTTAACCGACTGTGCCACCCAGGTGCCCTAATACTTTGTTTTTCAAAAAATATTATTGTTATTCTTATTGATTTTTAAATGGTGCTGTGATTGCCCAGGTGTTAAAATAAAAGATGTATAATAAAATTCATCAATGTTTACAGTGAGACTTACAGTTTTATAATTTTCATTTAAAAAAAATCAACACTTAAGTTTACTCATTTTTAAAAAGTCCGCACATTCTTAGAGGCATGCAATTTGATTTTTTAAATTCTGTTCATCCTAGGACTTACTTTGGTGCAAGAAAGTGGTAGATTTAGAGTTTATTTTTAATCGATGAAATTGTTCTCAGGTTCACAATTACGGATTCAAACACCTGTGCTTCTATGCTCAGAATTTATTGTTTTACTTTGATACGAAATACAAAACTGTAAGTACTGCAATAAACGCTGGTATGCTAAAAACTTGTGTGCTATGATTAAGCCTTTCTTGACTAATGCCCTATGATTGAAATTTATCCACTTAATTTCAATTGTTTGTTTTCTAAAATCATAATTTATAATTATCTTTTATTTTTAAATTCTATATTCCAATGCTTTACTTGTATTTCAAATGGCAGGCAGTTTGGGGACACTGGGGTGGCTCAGTTGGTTAAGCATCTGCCTCTGGCTCAGGTTATGATCCCAAGGTCCTGGGTTAGAGCCCCATTTGCATGGGGCTCCCTGCTTAGCGGGGAGACTGCGTGTCCCTCTCCTCTCCATTTGTGTTCTCTCTCACTATCTCTGCCGTTATCTGTCTCTCTCTCTCAAATACATAAATAAAATCTTTAAAACAAACTTTAAAAAATAAAACGGCAGTTTTTCAGTACCCGGGTACTTTGTTCATCAGTTATTTTGAATTCTGATCCTAACTTGTATTAGAAAACAAGCAAGTAAGCAAGCAAGCTACCTCTCAGGGCTTATGCCACAGGCTAGATGTTTTTAAAGTGGTTGACGAGATCCAATGTCCTAGAAATTACTACCAACTTTATATTTATGAAATTTTTTCATCCAATTTGCATCCTGTGGAAAAATCAATATCACAATGAAACCTATTCTTCACTATGTTTACTCATCAGAATCCTTCTCATTGTGGGCAACCTGACTTTAGGTGATTGAAAGTTCATTCTATCCAAGAAGGTATGATTAAATGAAACAATAAATGGTGGATGTAAAATGGAGATTTCTATTTTGGATGACATGGCCTCATGGGATTTATACAAACATTAATAGGCCACAAACATATTTATTCCAAAAGTTGAATATTTAATTCTAAAAACCGTTTAGAAATTACTTTTTTCCTCCAGGTGTTGGACTAATAAAAAATGTCTGTTTCTTACTTTGTTTTTACTTCAGGGGGCTCAGTTATGCACCTGTGGATCAATGCCAATGCCATCCCAAATAAATAATGTTGACTGTCTGGTTCATTCCCCATGATACTTGAAGTGCAAATGTTGCATTTGGGTTGGAAGCTCATAAATCTTTGAGGTTGAGTGTAGAGATTCCTAAGTGCACTTTGTTCTGATAGCATTGAAGATGAGATTGCTTTTGTGCTTGGTATACATGGACTTAAGTAGAAAATCTCAGGTTTCTTTTGCTCAGTATTACGCCTGTGAGATTCCTCCATATTGATGCATGCTACTATGTACATCATTTATCATCACTGCTATAGATAATCAATGTAATGAGTATAGTAAGTTTATGTATTTATTCTGTAGCCATCTGACTGCTAAAAAAAAAATGCACTTGAGACTACTCTCATTTCTCCTTGCTTTTTAAGAATATTTTGTTTTGGACAAATTTCCTTTGTGGGAAGATTTTAAAAAAACATTAAATTTCTTTAATAGATATAGGAATATCTATATTATTTACTTTTTCTATTTATTTAGTTTTTGTCTGTTCATTTCATCACAGGTGTCAAATTTATTGTCATAAAGTTGTTCACGTTATTTCTTTACCATCTTTTTAATATTGGTAGAATCTGTAGTGATATCACCTTTCTCTTTCTTAATTTTTTTTTTTTTTTTGGTAATTTGTGGTTTTTCCACTCTTTTTTTTTTTTTTTTCCCTATGTCTGTCTGGGAATTTATCTTTATTTTTTTAAACTTCACAAAGAACTAGCTTATAGTTTTTCTATAGCTTTTCTGTTTTGTATTTGTGTAATTTTTTTTTTTCAGACTTTTGTTATTTCCTTTCTCCTGTTTACTTTGGGTTTCTTTTGCTCTTCTGCTTTGGTTTATCATGGTGGAAGGTAAAAGACATTTCTTTTCTACCATGGGCATCTGTTGCTAATAAGCAGAACTATAGTTGCAGCCACAACTTTGTATATGCTGGTTTTCATTTTCATTAAGCTCAAAATACTTTCTAGTTTCTCTTTTAATTTATTACTTGATTTATGGGTTAGTTGGAATACAGTCATTTTGTTTCCTAATATTAGGTACTTCCCAGATATGTTTCTGGTATTTATTTCTAATATAATTGTATGTGGTCAGAGAAAAATTATATTATTTGAATCTTCTAACATTAATTGAGGCTTATGATATGACCTAGAATATTGTTGATCTTATAAATGCTCCATGTATATTTGGAAAGAATGTGTATAATGTTCTTTTTTTTTGAGTATTCTATAAAAGTCATTTAAGCCAAGTTGATTGATAATTTTGTTTAATTCTTCTTATATCTTTACTTAGTTTCCATTTTATTGTTCTATTAAATATTGAGAAAGAGTGTTGAAATATTATACTATTATTGTGGATCTGTCTACTTCTCTTTGAAGTTCTATCAATTTTGGTGATATATTTTATTTTTATTTATATATTATTTATATATTTATTTTTGATGTTGCATGGGTGTTTTTTGTTAGCTTTTCTTTTCTTTTCTAAAATTATTTTAATTCCAAAAACTAAAAAAAAAATAAATAAAATAAAATTATTTTAATTCCAGTGTGTTAACGTACAGTGTTATATTATTTTCAGGTGTACAATACGGTGATTCAACAGTCCTATATAACACTCATCAAGATAAGTGTACTGTTAATCCCCATCACCTATTTTACCCATCCACCACCCACCTCCCTTTGGTAGCCATCGTTTGCTCTCTACAGTTAAGAGCCTCTTTTTTGGTTTGTCTCTTTTGCTGTTGTTGTTGCTGTTGTTGTTCATATATTTTAAAGCTTTGTTATAAGGTGCATAAGCAATTAAGATTGCTATATATTTTTGATGAATCAACTGCTTTTTTCCTTATAAATGACCATCTTTATCCTTGTTATATTCTTTGTCTGAAATCTACGTTTTCTGATATGAGCAGCCTTATTTTGATTATTATAAGCATTTCATACCTTTTATTTTTACATAATGTCTGTCTTTATATTTAATGTGGGCTTCTTGTAGGTAGCATATGGTTGGGTCTTGCTTTTATCCAACATTAAATTTTATATTATTGTGGGGTGTTTAGGCCAAATACATTTAGGGTGATTATTGATTTATTCAATTATGTTTAAAATTTTAGGAAATAATGTAAGATAATGCATAATATATTGAGAACTTTTATAACTAAAAGAAGGAAAATAATTAAATGTTGTTGAAAGATTTGAAAAGCCACTTCAAATGATTTCAAATGATGAACCAAAAGAGAGCTTAAAAAGAAAAAAAGATAAGATAAAATAATGTAGAAAAAATATCAAAAAAGCAAAGAATAATTTCTGACACTGATGAACAGAAGATTAAACCAAGTTGATATAACCCTCTGGAACATTTGTATCCATAAGATCAGAGTCCTGAAATATGTAAAGTATCAGAATACATGGAAAACTATCAAAATCTATATTTTAAAAATGAATATATTCTAGTAGTGTAAAAATGTATAATATTGAATAACATTATTAACAAGTTTGATTATACAGACCTAGATATGATTTAAATGAAATATTTGTTATAAAATATTCATTGGATGGTCATGCATATTGAAAAGCCTCTAGGCCATAAAATCCCAATAAATTTCAACAAACTATTTGAGAGTAATTTATAATTCGGATGTCCCATCTTCTGTAGTACTTCAGAGTTGCTAATTAAAAATAATGTCATTCTCCTTCATAACTGTAGTATAACCATCTTCATAAACCCAGTATAACCATCATATTAGGAAATTAACTTTGACATATTACTATCATCTACTCCACCAACCACATTCAAGTGTCTCCAATTGCACCAATAATGTTCTCCATATAAAAGAATCCAACCAAGGATAATGAGTTCCACTTATTTGTCATGTTTCTTTTGTCTTGTTCCCATATGAAAAAAATTCCTAAGACTTTCTTTGATTTTTGTTAAGTGGTTTTAGAAGTTATCGGCAAGTTTTGTTTTACCTGTTGTTTGTCATATAATATTTAGATTATGCATTTTATTCAAGAATATCACTTCATTTTTCAAGTGGTATATAATTTTGATTTTCACATTAGTGCTGAACTAATTTTGAACGCTTGATTTGGTGAAGTCAGCCAAGTTTCTCCACTGTAAGGTCACTGTTTGCCCCTTTGTAACTAATAAGTGTTTTTTGGGGAGGCAATTTTGAGATTATACAATTTTCCACTTTTCATGGAACTTTTGCCCACATTTTATGCATCCATTGATATTTTATGCCAAAATTAATCATTTTTGTCATCGTTGCCGTATAGTGATTTTCTAATTCCAACATTTCTTTACATTTATTAGATTCCTTTTCACCAAAAGAAAGAGTACTTTTTTCTCCTCACCATTCAGATATGTATTAATTTATTTGTCACTACAACTACATATAGCCATCCTTCTTAAGGAACTTCGATTCCTTTTATGGAAGAATGGAACTAGTGTCCAACTTCTCAGTGCTTGTTATGCTCCCAGTTCTCACTTTTTCAAAAGACATCACTAGGACACACACACCACACACAGATTAAATTGCCTTTTCCTATCTTTTGAAAGCCATGAGGTCACACTTTTGTCTCCAATTCCAGTTCCAGTTCAACACCAAGTGCTATAATTTAGCTTCCTCCCTTCTCACTTTTGTATTTCTGACCATGGAGAACTATAGCGGCACTTGCTGTTTCCCCAAAGTCATATGTTTCACAAGTAAATACTCCATTTATTTCCAAAAATTTGAGCTTTTTACCCTCCTGATGTGGGTTAGTCATCTAAACAAAACTCACCTATTTTGAAATTTCTTTGCTGGTGATTTGTCTAGTATCTCACTTTTGGTATCTAATGTCATTCAACTTAATATTTTATTTATTTATTTATTTATTTTAGCCAAAACTTGCATTTTAATCCTCTAATTTCATGTATATTTGTTACTGAAATTGTAAAAGTCTTATTTATCCTATATATTATTCTTTAAAAAAATGATTGAGGTATGGGGTGCCTGGGTGGCTCAGTTAGTTAAGTGTCTGCCTTCGGCTCAGGTCAGGATACCAGGGTCCTGGGATCAAGTCCTTTCCTCAAGCTCCCTGCTCAGTGAGGAGCCTGCTTCTCCCTCTGCCTCTGCCACTCTCTCTGATTGTGCTTGTGCTCTCTCTCTGTCAAATAAATAAAAATTAAAAAAATAAACACTGTAAAAAAAAAGATTGAGGTAGAATATCTGAAAAATTTCAATATAATCATTCCATAGTTTAATATATTCTAAAAGAGGGTGGTCTGAACCCTATAAATACTCTTAACTACATTAGTTGAATAACATCATATTACTAATAATAGTTTTCACCTTTCCTATTCTTACTGTAGGATACCAACCTACACAACTCCATGATTTGGATTCAAATTGGATCTGAGTTACAATTTCAAACTTCTCACACTAAATTGATAAGGAAAGCAGAGCTAATAGCTATTTTTTACCTGAATAAAAGGTGTAGAATGCCAACCATGCAACTGTACTAAAGAATATACAATTTGCATGCCTAATATATGGGGAAAAGCCCACAGTTGATTAAGCTAATTTTGCCTTAAATCAATAAATGTGGAGGAAAGTAGCAAAAATAAAAATAATTATTTCCAATTCTAAATAATAACAAAATACAATGAAACAACAAATTTTTATTCAGTTTATCACTTTTTAAAATAATTTCTTATTTTCCCAAGTTTTTAAAAAATAATTATCACTCCCTTTGATTTTTTATTAATATATGTTTCTTTATTTTTCAAACTTTCATAGAAGGAATTGTGGGGTTTTTTGCTATGTTAATAAAAAAGTGACCTGTGTAAAAATATCCTTAGAAGAAGCATGTGAGGCAAATCACAGTAAGACATGCATGTTTTCAAATAGTAATTGGTGCAAAATTGTCTCAGAGCCTATATCATAGACTAAAGTTTCAATGAACTATTAATATGGAAAATTTGAGAAAATTGGGCAAAACATGGTCAAATGATAAAAATATACATACACACTTATATGGTGACTTATTCTAATATTTTGTCTCTGCTTATCTTCCATTATAAAATCAAAATAAATGTTAAATAATTCTAATTATTTGGTCGCCTTCATTACTCTTGAGAGGTTAGGAAATGAATAACAATTAGGTAAATACCGTCCTCTGAATAAGTGCAGGGTGCCAAAATAAACTTACAAAAATATCCAACAGATAACTTACCATGATCGTTGAAAGTTATTACTACAATGATATAAATGTGGAGAAAAAAAATGAATGTTTTCTAAAATGATCTCTAAGACCTTTTGTGATTCTAAGATTCCCTAATTCTGTGATTACATAATTCTAAGTAGTGAATGAATTTCAAATTTAGGCCAAGTTATTTATTACTATTATATAGTTCAAAGTCATAAGTGAATTAGACTTAGATAGACTCTGATACCAGCTTGGTGTCCTACTATTCAACTCAATTCTGGCATCTACCTGGAGACAGTATCAGATTACACAGGCTAAGGTCTCAGTCCCAGAAGAATGCCCTCCACCCAAGTCACACACACACACACACACACACACACACACACACACTCACACTTGAGATGACACTTGCAAGTCCGGTTGTTACTTGTCCTTCTGACCAAATGCCTATTGGTAAATTCATGAGTGAATTTACAGTGTCAGTTCATTTTGTGTTTGGGGTGCTGTATACTATTTCCCATAGTTACTCTTTCCAATATTATAGAACTAGGATATGGTAGAATTGTGATTGAAAATTTAATCTTTCTCTTCCCTCCACACCATACCTCCAAATACTTATGTTCATCTCCTTGCCCTTTATTACTAGGTCACATAATTATTAACATGTGCAAAGGAAAATATTGGCAATATTTATAAATTGTTGCTTATACAGTATTTAAATGCTCACTATTTTTCATAGACTGACTTCTCCAAAGAACAGAATCTGAAGCAGAAGGCTTTTATCTTTATACTTTACTCAAGCATGCAGAAACAAGGGGGTTTTATCACTACACCTAAGGATGGAAGCTGGTTGCCATGAGAATTGGAAGATTGGAGCTTTCAGTTCTACTCCTCTGACCTAGGAGGAAAGAAGGGCTGTGGGTTGAATCCATCACCAATGGCCAGTGGTTTAATCAATCATGCCTGCATCATGAAGTCTCCATAGAAACCGAAAAGGCCAGAATTTGGAGAGCTTCCGAGTTGTTGAACACATGGATATGGGCATGGAAACCCTGCAACCCTTTCCTGTACCCTGTCCTAAGCTTGCATCCGGCTCTTCCTGAGTTATATCTTTTTACGATAAACTGGTGATCTAGTAAGTGAAATGTTTCTGTGAGTTTTGGGAGCCACACTGGTAAATTAATCCAACAAAGGAGGGGTCGTTGGAACTTCGATTGATAGGCATTTGATCAGAAGGACAAGTAACAATCCGGACTTGCAAGTGTCATCTCAAGTGTGAGTGTGTGTGTGTGTGTGTGTGTGTGTGTGTGACTTGGGTGGAGGGCATTCTTCTGGGACTGAGACCCTAGCCTGTGTAATCTGATACTGTCTCCAGGTAGATGTCAGAATTGAGTTGAATAGTAGGGCACCAAGCTGGTATCAGAGAATTGCTTGCTAGTGTTGGGAATCTATCCTCCTCCCCACCAAACCCATACATTGGAATCAGATTTGGAAGTTGAATAATTACAATGAAAGATGCATTTTATTTTTCCAATCTGATGCCTATATAATTAATCCCTTTAATATACTATTAAGCTGCTGAACTAAAGGCACCCCAGGCTCATGATATTTGAATAAAATGTATAACTAAAAATGTTTCTTGTATATTTTAAATCAACATATTTGAGTAAGTCTTATTTCTAGGATTGCAGTATTTTATTCAAGGATCCATAAAGAATATTTGAATTTCCCTTATATTGTTAAACATATACAACATATAACCTATATAATAACTTCCAATTTTTAAGTTCTAGACAAGATTGTATTGCTTATTCTATTTAAAAGAAATCTATTATGGGGACGCATCTGCCTTTGGCCCAGATCATGATCCCAGGGTCCTGGGATTGAACCCTGCATCGGGCTCCTCGCTCAGCGGGGAGCCTGCTGCTCCCCCTGCTTGTCTCTCTCTCTCTGACAAATAAAATCTGAAAAAATAATCTTAAAAAAAAAAGAAAAAGAAAAAGAGTACTCTTACCTAAATAAATAAGTAAATGAATAAATAAATAAATAAGCCTATTATGGTACAAGACACATGGTTTAAAATAACTTGCTGTCACCAGTTTGACTGAGCTATTTGTTCCCTAGCAGACACTGTTTAGTTAAATAAACTGTTTAATAAAAAGCTTCCCATTACATGTTAAATAAAGCCTTAGTGAAGATTGACTTTTGGATAAAGTAGTGATGACCTGATTAAAATTCATAATAGACAATGACCTTAACCCTTCTTACATTCAGTGACAAACTCCCCCTCGAGGGTAATTTTGAGAAGCAGGTATGCCTGGTTTACAGGAGCTATTACTTTCCTTTAATTTCAGTTAGAATGTAACATTGTTAAAGGCTACAGACAAGTTCAGGTGGAAATTTTACCTTTGCTGGAGCTATGTAGCTAAAATGTCCACAGGCTTAATCTCTTGTTTAGCAATGGCCAAAAAACTGTAAACAATTACCTTCCAGATGCAAAAAAAAGACAAACAACAGCGTAATAACAACAAAAGAACCTTCTGGCTGGTAGTATTCAAAATGTCTCTTCTCTGATTTACTGAACTTCCATGTGCCCCAATGCATTATCCATGAAGCTTCTTGATAAGCCTCACTGCCCATATGAAAATGGACTGTAAACCTCCGAGTTCAGGTGAACAAGTTATTAAAAGCTCAAAAAAAAAATTCTTAATGTGCCACGATAAGTATGATTTTATGTAGAAAGAGTAAAAGAGCCTTTCAATAATCTGGTGTGTCATTTTAACCAGAGGTAGTGGACACTGTGGAGGCTGCATCCCCATCAAACTCACGTCTGTGTACCACAGGGCCACTTAGAGCAGACACCTGTGGCTCTCTGGTGGCTTTATCTCTAGGTATGTGCACATGTACCATCTGCTCCAGGCAGGTTTGGAGTGTCATACAATTAATGGCCTGAGTCCTGTAGGAGACATCAACCCATCACAGGGAGAGAGCTAGCTTCCTTGCCCCCAGGAGGGTAACGTGGAGGCGTGTGCTATATCTGTCTGAGCTAGCTAACATGACCAAGTCTCATTCACCAACAGCAATAGCCTGTTTCACAAGGCACCCTTCACTGGCTTTCTTCCTATCTTATCTCATTTTCCACTCTCTTCTCTTGCTACTGGATTCTTAACAAAAAAGTTATTTGTGCTCCAGTTATTGTCGCAGTGTCTACTTCCGAAGGAACCCAGGCTAAGAAACATAACTCCTTCTTAAATGGTTCCCTTGTTTTCCACTAATGCTATTTGTCCTCAGGTACTCATAACCTGACTGAACATTAGATGTACCCCTGATTGTTAAGTCCAAAATATGTTTTTTTTTCCCCCCTGTAACATTTAGAACAAATCTTTTAATTCTTACATTGAACATCAGAGGAACTAATTGACTTTCATTGGAGAGATATGTTATAGAAAGGAGGTATCTTCAAAATCTGAGATCCTGTGTAGCCTGATTAAATGTTCACACTATTCACAATATATATGAAATGAGGCTGACTGAGGGGACAAAATATTACAGCATCCTTCTCATATTCAATCCATATGATCCTTGAGTGACATGGCAGTTTGAACTCGTTCCTCCCTGCCCCTGTCCCACCACTGTATTTTCCCTTATATTTTAGTCCTATCCATGGAACAAAGAATTGATTATTTGATTTGATCAAGATGAAAAATTGAAGGTCATTTATTTGTAGTTTCTTCAACAGTAGGGGGAGCTCTTAGTTTGTATGGAAGAGAACAGTATTTCTAATTTATTTTTTGGTAGGGAAAATCAGAGAAATGAAACATTATGGTTCTCTCAAAACATGTTTTAGAATTAAGCAGTCTCTGATGCCATTTTCATGAATGACATGGTATCTTTTAATTTGTTACACATTTAAAGGACAACAGAAAAAGAACTATGGCTTCCTACTGACTTTACTGATGTATTCTGGTCTCATTATTGGATTACTAAATGTGGTTTATACCCTGGAACAGTCTGAGAATATTCTAGAGCTCTTGGAATTACGTTAAAATCATCAGCCTCTCGTTTCTTAAGGAAATAGAGCTTAGGCAAATGGTAGTGAAGGAAGCATACGATGACCAAATATATTATTCAATGAATGGATGGATGGATGGATGAGTAAAGAAAGTGTGAATTAGCTTAGTCTTCAAAGAGTGAGGACAATAATCATATGCATACATGCTTTTGTATACATTTGGAATTCAAAAACCTTCTGAATAAATAGTCAATTAACTGGAAGGAAAAGACAAATTCTTATATCAAAGTTTTTCTTATTTCTAAGATGCTTCACTGCAGAATGGGAATATATATTGCTTTTTCGTTCCAGCTAAATAATTTATTGTCTCATTAACTCCCTAGATTTGAAATTGTGTATGAACACAAGTCACTAAAATCATACTCAATGACCTAATATTATAAAAATGCAGACTGAGAGGGAGAAAAGGCTCCAGGGGAATTTTTTTTGCAGGAAGCCACATTCGCTCCTTGACTATTTTTGTGATATAAATTACACGATCTTTTGTTTAGAATTCCTCTGGCACAGCGTTCCTTTCTGTCATTATTTAAAGAGGCAGGGTGGCATAGTGAAAACACCACAGCTTTGCAGTCATAAAACCTCAGCTCACAAGGAAAGGATATTAACATTTATTGAATATATACTATGTCTTACAGTCCTTCTTAGGTGTGTTACACTTATCATCCAGTTTACTTTGACCCTCAGAACACTATGATGCACCATAAATCATGGGTCCAAGCATGCTTTGGAAATAGTCTCTGGGTTAGAATGCAAACTCTACCACTTCTAGGGTGTATCATCTTGAGAAGGTCACTTAATTTCTCTGAGCTTCAGTTGTAAAAACTGCAAAAAAGAAAACAAATGGTGATGATGATAGTAACTACATTGCAGTGTTATTATGGGGATGAAATCTGTTCTTATTTCTGAAATGCTTAGATTAGTATTGGGCAAATTACAAGAACTAAATAGTGTGAGTTTCTTCAGTCCACAATTTGGAAATTAAAAGATTATTAGAGGGATAATGGCAACTGTGCAAATGGCATATTTGTCTAATGAGTGAATCATGCCTTAGTTAGTGTTTGCATCAGGCTTTGTTTGAGTAGGTAGGTATCCCCTGCTCTTATATTATGAAATCATGAGGCACTAAACTACCCAATATTCTAAAGACATGAAGAGGTAAAATGAGAATTAAAGCTCAGTGCTTGTGACACGGAAGACAGGGAAAGTGTATTTGCATGGAAGATGAATGGAAAAGTAAGTTAATAACATGTCTGAGTTCTGACTCTTTTCATTATATCAGGTTGCTTCTAGCTCAGGCAGTATGTATATCAATTGAAGAAAAGCCTTTGATCTCCTTTGACAAGTTAGATGAGTGGTATCATCTGTCCTGTCAGCCACAACTCTGTTACGGGTCTCTTACAGGACAAATGAGGTGGGTTATGAGAAAGTACTTTAAAAACTGTAAAACTCCATTTTAGGGGTATGCTGTTATTTGGCAGGTGATATGGTGTGTGTTAAAAAACAAACCTGGATTTTAATCTTTCTAGGTTTGTGACTTTGATAATTACCTAACCTTTCTAAACTTCAGACAACTCAAGGGTAATGACTGTAATAGTTCCTAATTTGCACTGAGAAGTGAATGAGGCAGGATAGCATCTGTGAAGTTGTTAGCTTCCTCCTTATTGTAGTGCTTATCAACACAGTGAGTATTCAGTATCAGCTAGATGTTACTATCAGATTATTATCGTTTTCAATCATTATTGTTGTTTTAGTAAGACACATTCTTAGGCAGCATTTTTTCAGACATACATGCTAGCAGGCCCTTATCCTATGACTGTGGCAGATGTTGCTCACTCACTGTGATTTTTCTTTTCCTGCTGTGGTGGACAACCACTACTGACTGGAATGGTAGATGCGATGCAAGTTATTTGCCATCTTTCTCCCTTACAATTATTTTCACGGACGGTACTAAATATGGAAAATGAAGATAATGAATGACTCAAATGCAATTTTTTAGGCAAAAAGTAATGACAAGATGGTGCCATAGGAAATCTTAGCCCTCTTTCACCCCAGAAGCACTAATTTAACAACAATCTACAGACCAAAATAACTTTTGGAGAAATTCAGATTCCTATTAACAGACTGCAGTACTCCCTACACCCACCTCACCGTGAGCCTGAAGCTGACTGTGAACAGTCACACTGAAAGAGGTAAGAAGAATAATTTGATTTTACCTATTAGTTCTTACTACAAGCTTACACAACTCAATACCGAGAAATCATCTTTGCCTTGAGTTCTTCCTTGAGGAGAGAGTGGAGCTTAATTCCAATGTCCCAGGGCTTTAGTTTCTGTTTTACCTTACCCAGATGGCTGGCAGAATGGGCATAGTTTGGATGCCTGGGGGCCACTAAGAACAAAAGAAAGTAGGGGACAGCTTGCTGAAGCTGGCATTGCTCTGGGAAATTGGGAAAAGGTATAGAACCTGAAGCTGCTGTCCCCAAAGGGAGAGAAAGGAATGGAATATTCTCCAACATCCAAGCTTGTGGAAAGCCAGAAACCAGAAAGTGAAAGTAATTATAGACTCTTAAAAATAAATCTAGTTTGTATTCCCCAGGCATAAGACCAGAGAAGACGAAGTGATGACTACACTTATATTACACAAAATAGACTTTAAGTCAAAAATTGTCACGAGGGGAAAATAAGGTGATTATATAATGACAAAAGTTTTATTCATCAGGGAAATGTAACAATTATAAGTATATATGTACCCAACATTAAGTACTCAAACACATGAAGTGAACATTGACAACACTGAAAGGAGGAATTGATAACAATACAATAATAATAGGAGACTTCAGTACTCCATGTTCAATAATAGAGAAAACATACAGACAGAAAATTAATAAGGAAGTAGTAGACTCAAAAATACCAAATGGACCTAACAGGTATATGCAGAACATTCCACTCAGTAGCAAGAGAATACATATTCTTCTCACATATCCACAGAACATTCTCCAGAATAAGCACATGTTAGGTCACAAAACAAGTCTTAACACATTTAAGTAGATTGAAATCATACCAAGTATCTTCTTGGTATGATTTCAAGCCACAGTGGAATGAAACTAGAAATCAATAGCATCAGAAAAGCTAGACAAATTTACAAATATGTGGAAATTAAACAAAACATTCTTGAAGAACCCATGGGTAACAGTAGGAACCCAAAGAGATATAAGAAATATATTGAGACAAATGAAAACAAAACATGGCATACCAAGACTTATAAGATACAGCAAATGCAGTACTAAGAGGGAAGATTATAACAATAAATGGCTACATTTAAAAAGAAGCAATATCTCAAATAAACAACCTAACTTTATAACTCAAGGGACTAAAAAATAAGAAGAAACTAAATTCAAAATTAGCAGATGGAAGGAAATAAAGATTAAATGAGAAATAAAACAGAGAATAGAAAAACAATAAGAAATCAATGAATTTAAGAGCTGATATTTGAAAAGATGAACAAAATTGACAAATCTTTAGCTAGACTAAAAAAGAGAAAAGATAAAAGGCTCAGATATATAAAATCAGAAATGAAGGAAAAGATATTACAAATGATTCCATGGAAATAAAGGGAGACATTCCTAAAAATATATAATCTATCAAGACTAAATCATGCAGAAATAGAAAATTGGAACAGAACTGTAACTAATAAAAAGATTGAATCAGTGAAAAAACCTCCCAGCAACAACAACAACAATAACAACAACAAATCCAAGACCAGAGGACGTTACTAGTGAATTCTACGAAATATTTAAAGAAGTAACACCAATCTTTCTCAAACTCTTCCAAAAAAAAAGAAGAGGGAACACTCTCAACCTCATTTTATATAGACAACATTACTCTGATACCAAAATCAGAAAAAGACACTATAAGAGAAGAAAATTACAGGCCAGTATCTCTGATGAACAATGATTCAAAAATCCTCAGCAAAATACCAGTACATTAAATTCAACAGCACATTAAAAGGACCAAACATTGTAACCAAGTGAGATTTATCCCGGGATGCAAGAATATTTCAACATAGGAAAATCAGTTAATGTGATACAACATATTAAAAAAATAAAGTTTTAAAATCTCATGATCATCTCAATAAGATGCAGAAGAAGCATTTGACAAAATTCCACACCTTGTCATGATAAAAAACACTCAACAAGCAAAAAGATTATAAAGAAATTACCTCAACATAATAAAATCCATATATGAAAAGTTCACAGTCAACATCATACTAAACAGTAAAAAAACTGAAACCTTTCCTCTCACATCAGGAACAAGACAAGGGTGCCTTTCTTACTACTTATATTCAACATAGTTCTGGAAGTACTAGCCAAAACAAGGTAAGAAAAAGAAATAAAAGTTACCCTAAACAGAAAGAAAGTAGTAAAATTATCTCTGTTCACAGATGACATAAACTTATATGTAGAAAGCCCTAAATATTATACACACACACACAGATACTTAAAACTAATAAGCATAATTTGGTAAAATTACAGGGCACTGAAATGAGTATACAAAAAAATCAGTGTGTTTCTATACATTAACAAAAAGTATCCCAAAAGGAAATTAAGAAAGATTCCCATTTACAATAGCATTAAAAAAATAAAAGCTTAGGAATATACTTAACTAAGGAGTTGAAAGGCTCATATACTGAAAACTACATAACATTTATGAAAGAAGTTAAAGGAGACAAATAAATGGAAATATATCCTATGTTCATGGATTGGAAGACTATAATTAAAATATTCATATTACTCAAAGCAATCTACAGATTCAAAGCAATACCTATCAAAATTCAAGAAGAATTGTTTTATAGAATTGAAAAAAAAAAATCCTAAAATTCATATGACAGCCAAAAGACCTTGAATAGCCAAGACAATTTTGAGAAAGAAGAATAAAGATGGAGCCTCCTCATACTTCCTGATTTCCAAACATATTACAAAACTATAGCAATCAAAACAGTAAGCCATTGCCATAAACACAGACAGACCAATGGAGCAAAATGGAAAACTGAAAAAAACCACACATAAATGTCAAATCATCCTCAACAAGGGTGTCAAGACCACACAATGAGGAAAGGATAACCTCCTCAGCACATGGTGATGGGAAAGCTGGATAGCCACATGAAAAAGAATGAGATTGGTCCCTTATCTTCCACCATTTACAAAAATAAAATCACAATGGATTAATGACTGAAATGTAAGATGCAAAACTCTATGACTCCTAGAAGACATAGGTGAAAGCTTCATAACATTGGCCTTGGCAATAATTTCTTGGATGTGATACAATGAGCACAGGCAACAGAAGCAAAAACAGACAAATGGGATTACATCAAACTAAAAAGCTCCACAGTGAAGGAAACAATCAACAACAACAACAAAAAAGGCAATTTATAACATGGGAAAATATATTTTCAAACCATATATCTGACAAGAAATTAATATCCAAAATATATAAGGACCTCCCACAACTCCACAGGGGGTAAAAACAAACAAACAAATAACTTGCAAAGCAGGCAAAAATCTTGAATAAATTTACATTTCTCCAAAAAGCATATGAATAGCCAACAGGTATATGAAAAGAATTTAACATCACAAATCATTAGGAAAATGCAAATCAAGACCACGATGAGGTATCACCTCATACCAGTTAGCGTGGCTACAACAAAAAGAGAAAAGATTCAACTGTTGGTGAAGATGTGGAAAAACTGGAACACTTGTACCTTGTTGGGACAAAAACATGGGTGTTGCCACTATGGAAGACAGTGTGGAAGTTTCTCAAAAAAATAAAAATAAAAGCATCATTTGATCCAGCATTCTTACTTCTGGGTATACACCCAAAAGAATGGAAAACAGGATCTCAAAAAGACATTCACACCCTCATGTTTGTTCTAGTATTAGTTATAATAACCAAAACATGGAAACTGAAATGTTCATAACAGGTAAATGGATAAAGCAAATGTGGTATATTATTCAGACTTAAAAAAGAAGAAAATCCTACCATATGCAGCAACATAGATGAACCTGGAAGATATTATGCTAAGTGAAATAACCCAGTCACAGAAAAACAAGTACTTATATGAGCTGCCTAAAATAGTCAAACTCACAGATATAGAGAGTAGAATGACAGGTGCCAGGCCTGGGGGAGAGGGAAATGGGGAGTATATAGCAATCAAAACAGTAAGCCATGGATTTTGATAGGTGTACGCTAAATAAGTTCTAGAGATCTGCTGTACATCACTGTGTCTGTAGTTAATAATGCTGTATGTTGCACTTAAAAATCTAAGAAGATACGTCTCCCATTGTGTTTTTACTACAATAAAAAAGTAGTATATATTAACTGACCTTAACAGTCATAAATATGATAAACTATCAAATTTGAAAAAATGAAATGTTTAAAACATTCATAATTTCTTTAATCCTGAAGGTACAATTTTAAAAAAGATTTTATTTATTTCTTTTAGAGAGAGAGAGTGTGTGTGAGCAGGGGAGGAGTAGAGGGTGGGGGAGAGGATGGGGGAAAGAATCTCAAGCAGACTCCACAATGAGTGCAGAGCCTGATGTGGAGCTCCATCGGGGGCTCAATCACAGGACCCTGAGATCATGACGAACAGAAACCAAGAGTCAGACGCTTAACTGACTGAACCACCCAGGCTCCCCAAAGGTGCATTTTTGATGGGGAAGTGAGGATTCCACCAGTAACTGTGAGAGAGTGATGATTTTATATATTTATTTTATTTTATTTTTTTAAAGATATTATTTATTTATTTTTCAGAGAGAGAAAGAAACACAAACAGGGGGAGTGGCAGGCAGAGGGAGAAGCAGGCTCCCCACTGAACAGGGAGCCTGATGCTGGACTCAAACCCAGGACCTTGACATCATGACCTGAGGTGAAGGCAGATGCTTAATCAACTGAACCACCCAGGCGTCCCAGAAAGTGATGATTTTAAAATGTTATCTCATTCAATCCTCTTTTATACCTAGAAATATGTATTTGAGAGTAGGAAACTGATGTTTGGAAAGGTAAGTAACACATTCAAGTTCACATGGTAATTAAGTATTGGAACCAGTGACCTAAGCCTCACAAGCAGTAAAGCACAAAGTAGCAAGTCCTCATGTAACCTCAGGATTCCTAGGGAGATGAAGAAAGTCATGCCTACTCACCAAGACTTGAAAACCCAATTCAAATCCAATCTCCTTGTTTGCAGACTTATCTACATAGTTCAAGTTTTTACTTTCTTTACTTTTATTTTCTCATTTTAATAATCATTTAATAACTATTTAAATAACTATTATGGATTACCTTAAATCACAATCTAATGATGAAATAAGAGTTATACTCTAATGATTATAACCCAAGGAAATGACATAAATATAATTAGCTATATTAAAATATTCTAGAAGAATTCAGAGGCAGGAAAGTTCATTGTAACTTGCTTGATCAGAAATAGCTTCTTATATAAAGTGACATCTGAGCTGAGGTCAGAGGGTGTCAAAGACAGGAAAAGAAAGAAGGATTATGAAACAATGAGGTGTATTATAGTTTTACCAGAATACTTGGATTCCTACTGGGGAGTTCTGGGAAATGAAACCATATAAATGTATTAATGAAACCATATAAATGTGTTAAGGAAACACTGGACACAGTTTTGAATTCCATGTCTAGATTTTGGATTTTGTGGTTGGAGTTGATACTGTGCTGAGCAATTCAGACTCACCCTTAGGAATGAGAATTAAGTTTCCTTCTGCTGGGGATGTTGGTGGCAGACAACACTCATCCATCAAGCTCCTTCCTGGGGCAGCTTTAATACAATGACTGGTTATTTGGCTGTAAAGATTTAGCCCATTACCAAAATTCAGGATAATGCTGATGAGTTAACTCCCTATCCCCTCTCAGGTGTTCTCTCTCTCTCATTCTCTCTCTCTCAAATAAATAAATAAAATCTTAAAAAAAAAAAGTACACTGGAGAGTTTAGTACAATTGCTTATCTTTCAAGATGGCTGAGTTCAAGCTTTTACTCTGCTTTTTTTTTTTTTCCAAAGCACCAATAAAATTATATCAAAGGAATAATCTTATAACAGAAAAAAAGCAATAAAAGGGGACCCTCAGTTTAAAAAAGATTTCTATAAACTTCTGCAAAATAGAAAATCTGAGAGAACCAGTACTATGAAAAAGAAAGCAAGAAAAAGAAGTGTTTCAAGATAAATGAGGAAGGGACTACAGCAGGAGAGAAGGCAGAGTGTTGTGAAAACAGAAGGTAGAAATTCCTCCTCGAATGCAATGTGTATATTAAATGTAAAGTGATACTCACTAAAATGATTAAAATAATTTTCATTGAATGGGAAAAGGGAAAGAGATGAAGTTTTATGTCTGTGAACTAAATCCTCCTCTTTCATAGGAGAGCATCAAGATGCTACACTAAATTGATAATTTAGAAAATATTATTTAAGTAATCTCCAAATCAGGAGCTATGTCCAAACAAATATTGCTGAATCTGAGAAACTGGACTAGGAACAGAACATGGAGGGAAAATCCTTTCTCTTTAGCATAAGCTTCTCTGAGCTATTTTATATTACTTTTTATTATGTGCCTACATTTCTATGGTAATATTTAAAACAAGGGACATATTAATACAATAGCAATAACAGATAGAAATAGAACACCTGATTGGGGAAAGGATTAAAATAGATTAAAGAATTAAGAAATCACTAAAAGTTCAGCCAAGTAATTATGATAGCAATGGGAATAGACAGTACCACTATCATTTTTCAAGGTCGGGTGAATGACACAATAGGAGTAAAGGCAAGAAGTAATAGTGCTCAGTAAGAGTAGCAGGTTTGAAAGATCAATGTAAACACTTTTTGTTTAAATGCATGTAGAACAGATGCTAAAATATGATCAGCAGGCGACTGGAAATGTGAGAATGAAGTGTGGGAAACAGTTAAACTGCAGATCCTATTATGTTGCTTTAAAGAGAAAAATCTTGAAATATTCATCATTGTGCTTTGTGTACACCCTACTCCTTCCTTTTTCATTTGAAGGGGTTGAAGTACCTTAAAAATGCCTAGAATTATCACAGTGGGAATGCAAAGAAAAAGACACAACTTCTATTTAAGAAAAGAATTGTAACCAGACTCTGGACATCAAAATAATATAGACAGAGGGGATATGAATATCCAATTAATCCCCTAAAAAACTTTAGAAAGAGCATGGAGAGGAAAAGAAATCTTCAGAGGCCCATGTAAGAGTAAAGGAGAGTCATATGGGATCTGAAGTGGGTAGAGAAGATGATGGGTCATAACCATCAAGGAAGCCTAGTGTCAAAACTGAAGGATATAGCCTGAGGGCTTTGGATGAGAGCATCAAAAGATAGCAGAACCTTATGTAGCCAGACAAGTGGGAGACAAAGTAATAGCTTGACAATGTTAACTCTGCAGTCAAGTAAGCAGCTTACCTTCCCTGAATAGAGGCTAGCAGACTTCACCTTCCTACAGAAAGAAATGCTTTCCATCAACAATTTCCCATATATCACCAGAGACTCCTTCAACAGAAAGATGTGCTCCCATGCTGTGATTTTTTTTTTTATTTTTCTTTCTGCCTTGTATGAGTAAATGCCTCTTGGCCACAGCCAAAGACATTTGTAAGCATCACCAAAGCACAGAGTCCTTGAATTCTGAAGGGAGTGTGGTATGATGAGCTCTGGAAGGTAGTGGGCCTGGGCCTGGGGAAAACACACTCATTCTACTACACAATTCAGTGGTTAATCTTACACTAACATATTGTCACTTGATTTTCCAATATCTACAAGAGTGGTCTTTCTCAAATTTATTAAAGTCTTAGTGGAAAAGAACAATTCTTGTGTAACCACCTCATGTCCTCACATAGAATGAGGTCTATAATGAATACTTAATCACAATTATTGACTTAGAATTGTCGGTATAGAAATGGGGAGAAACGTTAGTCAAAAGGTACAAATTTTAGTTTTATAAGATAAATAAGATAAATTAGTTATGATGTTTTAATGTGCAACACGGTGACTTTGGTTAATTAATAATACTGTATTGTTTACTCAAAATTTGCTGAGAGTAAATCTTAGATATACTCACCATGAACATAAAAAATGAGAACTATAGGGCGCCTGGGTGGCTCAGTTGGTTGAGCGACTGCCTTCGGCTCAGGTCATGATCCTGGAGTCCCTGGATCGAGTCCCGCATCGGGCTCCCTGCTCGGCGGGGAGCCTGCTTCTGCCTCTGACCCTCTCCCCTCTCATGTGCTCTCTCTCTCTCTCATTCTCTCTGTCTCCAAAAAAAAAAAAAAAAAATGGGAACTATGTGTGGTGATGGACGTGTTAACTAACCTTATTGTGGTAATCATGTCCTGGCATAAACATTTATCAAGTCATCAGGTTGTTGCCCTCAACTTATACAATGTTACATGTCAATTATATTTCAATAAATCTGGAAAAAAAACTTATAAATTAGAAATGTTTCAATATATTCTTAGAGCTTTTTAAAACTCCTACATAGAGTTATACTCCATTCCAAAAAAGACTGATTTAAAAAATAAGTATAAATACATGAAAAAAGTATTAGTCTAAAAAGGACTCTTCCCTCCTTTCTTCCTGTTTTCCACTTACTTTGCTTAGTAGCTCTCTCTGTGAGAACAGGAACTTCTCTTCAAACATAAAAAAAAATACACAAAGAAAGAGAGAACATACAAACCAGCTTGAGTTAGGCTCTGAAATATTTCAAAACCTATGCTCATTTTTTGTTTTTTTCTTCTTTCTTCTTTAGGTATTCACTTCCTTGGTACTTCATTTTTCAGTCTTTCTTTGATTTATATTTAAAAGCCTGGGTAAGATGAATGCATTTGGAACTTAAATATTTTTAAGGCAATCCCTTTGCTAGCAAAGGGATTAATTGGGATCAGTAGGGAGAAAGCTGCAGTGTTTGCTGACATAGTTTTAGGAGCTGAGCCTGCACCAATTCATCCTAGATGGTGCTAGCTGACAGAGTGCACTATACATGTGAATCTCCTCTGTCAGAATTGGTATCAGGAAAAACGTTTGAGAATGTTTTGTTTGACATTTTAATTTTAGATTAATGGATGACAAATATGATTCTCTCTCTCTCTTTTTCTTTTTAGTTTAGGAAATGTTGGTCTCAGGGACATTTTATTGTACTTCTAATATGAGAAAGAGCAAATGTCAATTTGTTTTGACCCCCAGTTAAGACCTATCTGCCCTTTCATTCAATCTCTTTGGGAACTCAAAAGAGGCCTCTGAGATCAATATCTTATACTAACAACTTGTTATGGTGTGTAGATCATGAGCTCTGAATTTAGTCTGAGTTACACTTCTATCTGCTGCCTACTAAGTTTGTGAATTTTGTTTGTTTCATCTTCCAAAAAATATGATGGATATTAATAATGCCAACTATAACATAGGATTCTCAGTACTGAGACAAATTAGTTAAGGCTCTAGTTCATAGCCTGACCATATCAACACTGAAAAATCTTGGTTTGGTACAAATATTATTTTAAAATGAGAACGAAGGTTGGAGGAAAATTGTTATAAATAATAATAGTCGACAGGATTTAATACAGCTTTATAATCTGGGTAGAATTAATCCATGTTTGTAACCCTAACATTTTGGATTAAAACATGGAAGCCATGCTACAAACATGAAAAATATTGGGGCTCTTGAGTGGATCAGTCGGTAAAGTGACTGCCTTCAGCTTGGGACATGATCTCAGGGTCCTGGGATCGAGCCCTGCATCGGGTTCCCTGCTTGGTGGGAGGCCTGCTTCTCCCTATGCCACTCCCCGTGCTTCTGTTCCCTCTCTCACTGTTTCTCTCTGTCAAATAAATAAATAAAGGGCGCCTGGGTGGCTCAGTTGGTTAAGCGACTGCCTTCGGCTCAGGTCATGATCCTGGAGTCCCTGGATCGAGTCCCGCATCGGGCTCCCTGCTCGGCAGGGAGCCTGCTTCTGCCTCTGACACTCCCCCCTCTCATGTGCTCTCTCTCTCATTCTTTCTGTCTCAAAAAAAAAAAAAAAAAAAAAAAAAAAAAATCTTTAAAAAATAAAAAAATAAAACCCAGTGCTCCATTCAGAATGTGCCCTCTCTAATACCCATCACCAGGCTAACCCATCCCCCCACCCCCTCCTCTCTAGAATCCTCAGTTTGTTTCTCAGAGTACACACTCTCTCATGGTTCATCTCCCCCTCCAATATCCCACCCTTCATTCTTCCCCTACTGCTATCCTCTTCTTCTTTTTTTTTTTTTAATATAATATATTATTTGTTTCAGAGGTACAGGCCTGTGATTCAACAGTCTTACACAATTCACAGCACTCACCATAGCACATACCCTCCCCAATGTCTATCACCCAACCACCCCATCCCTCCCACCCCCCTCCACTCCAGCAAACCTCAGTTTGTTTCCTAAGATTAAGAATTCCTCATATCAGTGAGGTCATATGATACATGTCTTTCTCTGATTGACTTATTTCAGTCAGATAATACCCTCCAGTTCCATTCACGTCATTGCAAATGGCAAGATCTCATTCCTTTTGATGGCTGCATAATATTCCATTGTATATATATACCACTTCTTCTTTATCCATTCATCTGTCGATGGACATCTTGGCTCTTTCCGCAGTTTGGCTGTTGTGGACATTGCTGCTATGAACATTGGGGTGCATGTACCCCTTTGATCCCTACATTTGTATCTTTGGGGTAAATACCCAGTAGTGCAATTGCTGGGTCATATGGTAGCTCTATTTTCAACTTTCTGAGGAACCTCCATACTGTTTTCCAGAGTGGCTGCACCAGCTTGCATTCCCACCAACAGTGTAGGAGGGTTCCCCTTTCTCCACATCCCCGCCAACATCTGTCATTTCCTGACTTGTTAATTTTAGCCATTCTGACTGGTGTGAGGAGATATCTCATTGAGGTTTTGATTTGGATTTCCCTGATGCAGAGTGATATTGAGCACTTTTTCATGTGTTTGTTGGCTATTTGGATGTCTTCTTTGGAAAAATGTCTGTTCATGTCTTCTGCCCATTTCTTGATTGGATCATTTTTTCTTTGGATGTTGAGTTTGATAAGTTCTTTATAGATTTTAGATACTAGCCCTTTACCTGATATGTCATTTGCAAATATCTTCTCCCATTCTGTCTGTTGTCTTTTGGTTTTGTTGACTATTTCTTTTGCTGTGCAAAAGTTTTTATGTTGATGAAGTCCCAATAGATCATTTTTGCCCTTGCTTCCCTTGCCTTTGGCAATGTGTTTAGGAAAAAGCTGCTGTGACTGAGGTCAGAGAGGTTGCTGCCTGTGTTCTCCTCTAGGAAGTTGATGGATTCCTGTCTCACATTTAGGTCTTTCATCCATTTTGGGTCTATTTTTGTGTGTGGTGTAAGGAAATGGTCCAGTTTCATTCTTCTGCATGTGGCTGTCCAATTTTCCCAGTACCATTTGTTGAATGTCTTCTTTCCATTGGACATTCTTTCCTGCTTTGTCAAAGATTAGTTGGCCATAGAGTTGAGGGTCCATTTCTGGGCTCTCGATTCTGTTCCATTGATCTATGTGTCTGTTTTTGTGCCAGTACCATACTGTCTTGATGATGACAGCTTTGTAATAGAGCTTGAAGTTCGGAATTGTGACGCTGCCAGCTTTGATTTTCTTTTTCAACATTCCTCTGGCTATTCGAGATCTTTTCTGGTTCCATACAAATTTTAGGATTATTTGTCCCATTTCTTTGAAAAAAGTGGATGATATTTTGATAGCAATTGCATTGAATATATCGATTGCTCTAGGTAGCATTGACATCTTCACAATATTTGTTCTTCCAATCCATGAGCATGGAATGTTTTTCCATTTCTTTGTATCTTCCTCAATTTCTTTCATGAGTGTTTTATAGTTTTCTGAGTACAGATTCTTTGCCTCTTTAGTTAGATTTATTCCTAGGTATCTTATGGTTTTGGGTGCAATTGTAAATGGGATCGACTCCTTAATTTCTCTTTCTTCTGCCGTGTTGTTGGTGTATAGGAATGCCACTGATTTCTGTGCATTGATTTTATATCCTGCCACTTTACTGAATTCCTGTATGAGTTCTAGCAATTTTGGGGTGGAGTCATTTGGGTTTTCCACATAAAGTATCATATCATCTGCAAAGAGTGAAAGTTTGAATTCTTCTTTGCCAACTCAGATGCCTTTTATGTCTTTTTGTTGTCTGACTGCTGTGGCTAGGACTTCTAATACTATGTTGAATAGCAGTGGTGATAGTGGACATCCCTGCTGTGTTCCTGACCTTAAGGGGAAAGCTCTCAGTTTTTCCCCATTGAGAGTGATATTCACTGTGGGTTTTTCATAGATGGCTTTTATGATATTGAGGTATGTACCCTCTATGCCTATACTCTGAAGAGTTTTGATCAAGAAAGGTTGCTGTACTTTGTCAAATGCTTTTTCTGCATCTATTGAGAAGATCATATGGGTATTGTTCTTTCTTTCATTAATGTACTGTATCACATTGATTGATTTGTGGATGTTGAACCAACATTGCAGCCCAGGGATAAATCCCACTTGGTCGTGGTGAATAATCCTTTTAATGTACTGTTGTATCCTATTGGCTAGTATTTTGGTGAGGATTTTTGCATCCATGTTCATCAAGGATATTGGTCTGTAATTCTCCTTTTTGATAGGGTCTTTGTCTGGTTTGGGGATCAAGGTAATGGTGGCCTCATAAAAAGAGATTGGAAGTTTTCCTTCCATTTCTATTTTTTGGAACAGTTTCAGAAGAATAGATATTAATTCTTCTTTAAATGTTTGGTAGAATTTCCCTGGGAAGCCATCTGGCCCTGGGCTTTTGTTTGTTGGGAGATTTTTGATTACTGCTTCAATTTCCTTAGTGGTTATAGGTCTGTTCAGGTTTTCTATTTCTTACTGGTTCAGTTTTGGTAGTTTATACAGCTCTAGGAATGCATCCATTTCTTTCAGATTATCTAATTTCCTGGCATATAGTTGCTCATAATATGTTCTTATAATTGTTTGTATTTCTTTGGTGTTGGTTGTGATCTCTCCTCTTTCATTCACGATTTTGTTTATTTGGGTTCTTTCTCTTTTCTTTTTGATAAGTCTGGCCAGAGGTTTATCAATCTTATTAACTCTTTCAAAGAACCAGCTCATAGTTTCGTTGATTTGTTCTACTGTTCTTTTGGTTTCTATTTCATTGATTTCTGCTCTGATCTTTATTATTTCTCTTCTCCTGCTGGGTTTAGACTTTATTTTCTGTTCTTTCCCCAGCTCCTTGAGGTGTAGGTTTAGGTTGTGTATTTGAGACCTTCCTTGTTTCTTGAGAAAGGCTTGTATTGCTATATACTTTCCTCTTAGGACTGCCTTTGCTGCATCCCAAAGATTTTGAACAGTTGTGTTTTCATTTTCATTTGTTTCCATGAATTTTTTAATTCTCCTTTAATTTCCCGGTTCACCCATTTGTTCTTTAGTAGGATACTCTTTAGCCTCCAAGTATTTGCGTTCTTTCTGACTTTCCTCTTCTGATTGAGTTCTAGTTTCAAAGCATTGTGGGCTGAAAATAGGCAGGGAATGATCCCAATCTTTGGGTACCAGTTGAGACCTGATTTGTGACCTAGGATGTGATCTATTCTGGAGAATGTTCCATGGGCACTAGAGAAGAATGTGTATTCTGTTGCTTTGGGATGGAATGTTATGAATGTATCTGTGAAGTCCATTTGGTCCAGTGTGTCATTTAAAGTCTTTATTTCCTTGTTGATCTTTTGCTCAGATGATCTGTCCATTTCAGTGAGGGGGGTATTAAGGTCCCCCACTATTATTGTATTGTTGTCGATGTGTTTCTTTGCTTTTGTTATTAATTGCCTTATATAATTGGCTGCTACCATGTTAGGGGCATAGATATTTACAATTGTGAGATCTTCTTGTCAGACAGACCCTTTAAGTAGGATATAATGCCCTTCCTCATCTCTTATTACAGTCATTGGCTTAAAATTAATTTGTCTGATATAAGGATTGCCACCCCAGCTTTCTTTTGGTGTCCATTAGCAAGGTAAATCGTTTTCCACCCCCTCACCTTCAATCTGGGGCTGTCTTTGGGTCTAAAATGAGTCTCTTGCAGACAGCCTATCGATGGGTCTTTTTTTTTTTTATCCAATCTGATACCCTGTGTCTTTTGATTGGGGCATTTAGCCCATTTACATTCAGTTTAACTATTGAAAGATATGAATTTAGTGCCATTGTATTGCCTGTAAGGTGACTGTTACTGCATATTGTCTCTGTTCCTTTCTGGTCTATGTTACTTTTAGGCTCTCTCTTTGCTTAGAGGACCCCTTTCAAGATTTCTTGTAGGGCTGGTTTTGTGTTTGCAAATTCCTTTAGTTTTTGTTTGTCCTGGAAGCTTTTTATCCCTCCTTCTATTTTCAATGACAGCCTAGTTGGATATAGTATTCTTGGCTGCATATTTTTCACATTTAGTGCTCTGAATATATCATGCCAGTCCTTTCTGGCCTGCCAGGTCTCTGTGGATAGGTCTGTTGCCAATCTAATTTTTCTACCATTGTAGGTTACAGATCTCTTGTCCCGAGTTGCTTTCAGGATTTTCTCTTTGTCTCTGAGACTCATAACTTTTACTATTAGATGTCGGGGTGTTGACCTATTTTTATTGATTTTGAGAGGGGTTCTCTGTGCCTTCGGATTTTGATGCCCATTTCCTTCCCCAAATTAGGGAAGTTCCCTGCTAAAATTTGCTCCAATATACCTTCTGCCCCTCTATCTCTTTCTTCTTCTGGGATCCCAGTTATTCCAATGTTGTTTCATCTTATGGTATACTTATCTCTCAAATTCTGCATCATGATCCAGTATTTGTTTATCTCTCTTTTTCTCAGCTTCTATATTCTCCATCATTTGGTCTTCTATCTCACTAATTCTCTCTTCTGACTCATTTATCCTAGCAGTCAGAGCCTCCATTTTTGATTGCACCTCATTAATAGCCTTTGTGAATTCGACTTGGTTAAATTTTATTTCTTTTATTTCTCCAGAAAAGGTTTCTCTAATAACTTCCATGCTTTTTTCAAGCCCAGCTAGTATGTTTAAAATCATCATTCTGAACTCTAGTTCTGACATCTTACTAATGACTGTATTGATTAGGTCTCTGGCATCTGGTACTCCCTCTTGTTCTTTTTTGTTGAGGTGATTTTTTCTGTCTTGTCATTTTGTCCAGAGGAGAACAGATGAATGAGAGAACAAAATACTAACAGGGTAATAACGTCCCCAGAAATATACACTAAACAAGCCAGAAAAGACCAGAAACAGGGGAAAAGAAAGGGAAAGAAAGAAAGAAAGTAAAAAAAGAGAGAAATAAAAGAAAAAGATAAAACAAACAAAAACAAAACAAAACAAAAAAATAGAATATGATCAAATATGATCAGGCTGTTGCATAGATCAGTGGCACACATTAGATATTGGGCATATTTTCGTCTGTTAGAAGAAAGTGCCTCCCACAATTTTAAAGAAAGAAAAACTTATATATGTACAAAAATAAGGGTTAATACAATGAAGGGATTGAAGATGACTGTAAAGATGAAAATTATAAAAGATTTTATAAAAGGAATTGATAAGATAAGAAGTTCGTTGAAAAAAGAAAGAAGAGGATAAAAAACAAGGGAGAGAATGTGATCAGGCAGGAGACTAGAACAAAGCCATACACTAGAGATTTAGGGTACATTTCGATCTGTTAGAAGAAACTGTATCCTGGGGCACCTGGGTGGCTCAGTCGTTAAGCATCTGCCTTTGGCTCAGGTCGTGATCCCAGGGTCCTGAGATCGAGCCCCGCATTGGGCTCCCTGCTCTGTGGGGAGCCTGCTTCTCCCTCTCCCACTCCCCCTGCTTGTGTTCCCTCTCTCGCTGTGTCTCTCTCTGTCAAATAAATAAATAAAATCTTAAGAAAAAAAAAAAAGAAACTGTATCCCAAAATTTTAAAGAGAGAACAACTTATATATATATATACCAAAAATAAGGGTAACTACTATGAAGGGATAGAATATGACTCTAAAAATGAAAAATAAAAAAGATTTTTTAAAAAAGGGATTGATAAGATGTTGGTTGAAAAAGGGAAAAAAAACAGACAGTTAAAAAAAATTAACCTTGAAAGACTAAAGAATCATGGGAAAAAAGCCATGGATTCTATGTGCAGTATTCCCATAGCGCTGGAGTTCTGCCATTCTCATTGATCGGTAAACTTGGTCTTGGCTGGCTGTTCTTGCTAATCTTCTGGAGGAGGAGCCTGTTGCCGTGGTTCCCAAATGTCTTTGCCTGAGGCAGAATTGCCCCACCCTTGCCGGGGGGCCAGGCTAAGTAATCTCTCGGGTTTGCTCTCAGGAGCTTTTGTTCCCTACAAGCTTTCCATACAGCTTTGGAGGCCGAGAGTGAAAATGGCGGCCTCCCAATCTCCGCACCAGAGGAGGCAAAACTCGGGGCCCCACTCCTCAGTGAGCCCCCAGAGAAAAGCAGTCACTCACTCCTGTCTCCCCAGTCTCCGGCTGCACTCCGTGCTCACCTGGCCTGTGACCAAGCGTTTCTATCTCTGGCTCCCGATCCATGTGGAGTTTCCAAACCCAGCAGATCCCTATGGTGCGCTCCCATGCCGCTCCTCCCCGGGGGGAGGAACGGGAGTCTCCCCTGATCTGCTGCTTGTTTGGTTCCTACTGGAGGAGCAGTGGCCCCACTGTGCCACGGATCACGGTTTATGGCAACCCTGAGCTGAGAGTCTGAGCCTCCTCTCCATCTCTGCAGCCGGCTTCCCTGCTCCATTACCTGGGAGGTCTGCTACTCTCAGGCACCCCCGGTCTTTCTGTGACCCCGAGGGTCCTGAGATCACACTGTCCTGCGAGGGTTACACTGCCTGCTTAGCCACTGGAGCGAAGTACCTCAGTGGAGCCGACTTCTAAAAGTTCCGATTTTGTGTTCCGAGGCTCTATCACTTGCCAGAAGTGGCGGACAGAGGCTCCCTCCCACCGCCGTCTATCCTCCCAAATATCGCCTCGGATTCACTTCTCTGCATGTCCTACCTTCTAGAAAGTGGACGCTTTTTCTGTTCAGAGAGTTGTTGCTATTCTTTTCTTCAATCTACTGTTGAGTTCGTAGGTGTTCAGAATGTTTTGATCCCTATCCAGCTGAATTCCTAGGACCAGATGAAATCCAGGTCTCCTACTCCTCCGCCATCTTGCTCCACTTTGAGTTATTCTTAAATGAATTATTTGAACTCTAAAAATTACTGAAGCAAAAGATTTTCAGGAGAACGTATGATATATGTAGATAGGTATCCAAATTAATAATGAGAAGCTTTTCTCCCATATAGTTGGACAACTCTATATTTCAGAAAAAAAGATGTATGTGAAGATGTAAATATATAATTTTTTGTTCAAGTAGTGATCAGCATGAAGTGGAAAACAATATTACTCCATTCTAGCACTGTGACCTAAAATTGAAGATTAGTAACTGTCCTTTTTCCCCCCCTCAAAAATAGCTTTAATGTGACTATATTCCAATATGAGGAACATCAAATAATTTATATGGACTGATCTTTTTTATTATTTATAGTGATTTTTTTAGCAATTAAATTTGTGATGACTTTAAGATATTGATAATAAGTTTTGATTTATTGTAAGACTTGCTTATTTTGAAGTGATTTTAATTATCGTATGTGGTATTTTTAGATAGATTATATTGTTTCTGCTTAAAAAATATTGTAGTTCATTTCTGATATGTGGACAAAGGAATACCTTATAGTAACATAACTGAATATGCAGTTTAATGGACAAGCAACAGTGCAACCTAAAATAATTAGGGAACAGAAAGAGGAAAGTGTGCCAAAAGAAACTTCTTCTAAGAGTTCTATTGTCCAGTTGTGTAAGCCTGAATTGTAAGGCTAAGCCTTGAAACTCTCTCACCCTCACATACTACAACTAAATTTTCACTAAGTACGTTGAGTTTTATCTTCAAAAATTTCTCTCCAGTGCATCTGTTTCTAAAGTATAAAGCCAGAACAGACTAAAATGTCTCTTGGGTGAACAAATTTCAAATCCACTTTTTTTTTTCTTCTACTATCTTTAAGGAATCCAAAGTGATATTTTTAATTGGAAATATGAATATCTCATATCATACTTTTGTTCAAAAAGCAAAAAAAAAAAAAAATCATCAGCTTTATTCATTCATCAGAAAAAATCATTTGCTTCCTACTGGTCTTAGTTAAAAGTTCAAAAAATTTACCATGGTTAATGAGGTCTTGAATAATCTGACCCCACCTCCCAGTCCAGTCCATACAATTTCTTTCATCTTTCTTTTCTCTTTTTTTGAAATTTCCTTCAAACAAACATGATCCCTGTCATTAGAAAATATTTGCAGATAATCTTTCATTTCTCTCAAATACTCTTCTTTCTTTCTGCCACAACATTTTTGGCTAGATAACAATATAAAGTTCTCAGCTCATTTGTTTTCTTCACGATAATTTCTTGAATGCCAAAATTATACTGTGTAACTTACAGCACCTAGTATTTTCCTTTAATTGTACTTTAAAAAATATTTGCTTATAAATGTGTTTGTGAAGTTGTTTGATTAGTATCATTAACTGCTCCATTGGACTTTGGACTCAAAGAAAGAAGATGCTATGTTTATTTTTCTCACTATTGCATCTTCAGTGCTATGGATTGTGCCAAAAACATAATCAGCTCTTAGTATATATATATTTTTTAATGGGATGACTGAATGGATAATTGAATGAATGGATGAATAAACTACTAGAGTAGAATGAAATGTTATTTACAAATTATTAATCCACCTTTTGCATAAGACTTGCTGTGGCTAAGAAAATATGTGTGGATATAACATCTTACCTGATCCAGGATGAGACCTCAAGAGGCATGTCTCAGCCGACTCTTTTGTGCTTTCTCTCCTGCCAGGAGAAAATATAGCACAGCTAATCGTGATCCCAGAATGTGGATACTTATGGAGAGGACTTGAACCCAAACCACAGTTTAGAGTCAAGTAGCTGGTCTGAGTTGAGCTCAGCAGACCCAGAGCTGACAACACATATATAAGTAAGAAACAAATTCTTTGTATAAGCTACTTAGTGTTCAGGTTGTTTTCAGGATTAGATGAATAATTTATAATTTTAATAATAATTTACAGTGGGGGGCGCCTGGGTGGCTCAGTTGGTTAAGCGACTGCCTTCGGCTCAGGTCATGATCCTGGAGTCCCAGGATCGAGTCCCGCATCAGGCTCCCTGCTCGGCAGGGAGTCTGCTTCTCCCTCTGCCCTCTTCCCTCTCGTGCTCTCTGTCTCTCATTGTCTCTCTCTCAAATAAATAAATAAAATCTTAAATAATAATAATAATAATAATTTACAGTGGGAAACAAGGCCATTTATTTAAATTAGACAATATAGTATCTTAACATATCTTAATTATATATATAATATTTATATATAATTATGCTATATAAATATAAATACCTGTGATAATATATAATATGTAAATAAATTACCTCTTGCTATCTAAATAAGAAAAATATTCTGACACTCATTGAAATAGCTTAATTAAAACTTACAAAAAACGTGCTTAATTCTTTTACACTTGTCAAGAAGATTGTTTTCCTTATTTTAACTCCCTACTTTTTCCAAGCTATAGCCATTTTAATCTTCGTACTGCTTTATGCTTTGTAGCTAAATATATGCATTGGAAGTTAAATCTTGAAATTCTTGTTTTCATCTTCTCCACCACATACCTCTGTTTGGTGGAGAAATATCTTTGAAACATAAACTAAGGCTAGATTTTATTTTCCCTTGTTCCCCTCCAAGAATTGAAGAGTAATTGAAACAATAAGCTTATGTTCTCTAGCTCTCACTGTACGGCTTTAGCGAATTGCTATTACTTATTACAGTGGTTACCCACAGGGCATTTGTTTCTGATGAATGGCAAGTGTGGGATGTCTCAGTCATTAAAAACTCCGGGCAGAATCTTCCTAGAAATGCATGCTGATGTTCACAGGCAGTTGTGCATAATAGTAAGAAACGAATAAGAATTATCTTTTTTTTTTTTTTTTCCTATAGCACATTCATTTCAAATTTTCCATAAGGGTATATTTTAGGTTCACTGGTTTCTAAATGCTGTATCATATCAACATCTAGTTTATTAGTCTCTTTTCAGACTTCTTTGAACTGCAAGAAACATAAACATTACCTAATCCACTTTTATAAAATGTTTGGGGACTTTAAAATATACTGATGCTCAAACCCACTCCAGACAAACTCTTGTTGATGTACTTGGGCAGAAATATATATTTTTTAAAGCTCTCAGGTTAATTTTCATATGCATTTAGGTTTCAGAGCCTTGATTCTAGGTTAATCATTTTATTTCATTGAGGGGAAAACTGAGGCCCAGAGAAGGAGTTTGATTTAGCCAAGAAGACTAAGGAAATCACTATAAATGTTAGTAAGACCCACCCAGTTCCACAACATATTTCTTCTAATATAAGTGAAAAAAGCATCCTCTTAATCAGCATCATTTTACCTATGACTTTTTATATCCATATCAGCAAATATTAGCTCAAAGTTTAAATTCAAGCTCATATTACTGTTAAACATATACTTTCTTATCTTACCATATATATATACACATATATATAGATAGATAATTTGAGTTAGTAAATATATTTCAGAAACACCAGGTTCAAAATTAAAATTATTTCATGTCTAAATATAATGTGAAGCCTTTCAATGATGTAATATGTATTCCTTTTTTTCACTAGTATAAACTTGGATTCAATCATATTTATTGATTACAGGACATCCCCACATAATAACTGGGAGAGCTCATAAGCAGGTTTATTGCATTTGCTTTACATATGATGAAGACTATGAGGAAAAAAAGTAAAAATAGAAAACAAAAAAGGTGAAGAAGATTGTTTACAAATACAAAGTAATAGTCACTATTGTGTGATTTTGAATTAAGTAAATATATATATACATGACTGTAGAAAATAAATCTAAGTAAATATGGAAAGGGAGTCTGTAAGAATACATATTGTCTTCCTAAACTAACCTCTTCTAGATTAACAGAGCTATAACTGGTGGTGAATTAAAGTATTTTTTTTTTAAGATTTTTTTTATTTATTTATTCATGAGAGACAGAGAGAGAGAGAGACAGAGGCAGAGGGAGAAGCAGGCTCCCCGCAGAGCAGGGAGCCCGATGCGGGACTCGATCCCGGGACTCCAGGATCATGACCTGAGCCGAAGGCAGTCGCTTAACCAACTGAGCCACCCAGGCGCCTGAATTAAAGTATTTTTTAAATAGATTTTACCAAAGCCTGCTGTAGTCATGCTTCTCTTCATAGAGTTACAATATAAGTAAAGCAAAAAACTGAAAATAACTTATGTATTTGACCTATGGAAAAATAAGAAAGAGAGTTAAATACAAGCATCCACAAGTAACTTATATTTTCAAAATTCTGCTTTCTCTTTCAAAAGAAGAATGTACTGTAATTCAATATTGTGTAATATGTATATCATGGCAGTTTCTGTTTTTCACATATCCTCTTAATACGCTTATTAGTCACCAGGAATACAGACATCAACATCCCAGGATAGTGAATCTCTCTAAGTGCTCCCTGGGGAAAGGCATCAATTTGCATTATTGAACAAATGGGTCATCTTATTAATGATGTTAATATTGTTAATAACACCACCAGAATCTAGTGTTATCTAAATCAGACTTAGAAGTGTCCAGAAGATCCTTTCCTTTTTTGCTATGTTTCTAAATGTATCTCTCAGAGGGCTGGGGATGTCTAATGCCCCTTTTACAGCAACAAGGTCATTTTTAATGAACAAAAGTTAATTAGGTCCAAATGTATCTCTTTTGGTGCAATTGGTGCTATCACAATTTGAATAGTCTCAGACTGCTTGGCATAGGGAGGAAAAATTAGAAGTGTATCTCACTAGCAATGTCAATCTACTATTTTTAATGAAAGAAATTCCACTGGGAGTGTAGGGAAAGAAATATGAAAGGCCTAGAAATTATTTAAGGGGAAAGAGGACAGGAGATTTGCAGAATGAGTATAAGAAAACTAAACAGTGAAAGTAGAATATATACTAAAAAAATGATTACCAAAGGCAGTTGAATGTGAATGTTTAACACAGACTCCAAAGCATCACCAACAGCAATTGTTGATGTACTAATTAAACAAATTAAACACACACACACACACACACGTACACATGTACACACAATGTTTAAATAGAAGCACTTTGACAGTCTCAGTTAATCCATATGTCAGCATAACCTTGGTCAGATTCAACTGAGTTTATGTTCACTTATTACTACAATATGTTAACAAGCTTGCCTTTCTGTTCTTCTAAACATTAGTCATATCATTTTTTAATTGTATCTACAGATTGACCTAACAGTTATTTGCCAAAGGAATATGATTATCTATTAATAAGAACTAGGTAGGGGCGCCTGGGTGGCTCAGTCGTTAAGCGTCTGCCTTCGGCTCAGGTCATGATCCCAGGGTCCTGGGATCAAGTCCCACATCGGGCTCCCTGCTCGGCAGGAAGACTGCTTCTCCCTCTCCCACTCCCTCCACTTGTGTTCCTGCTCTCGCTGTGTCTCTCTCCGTCAAATAAATAAATAAAATCTTTAAAAAAAAAAAAGAACTAGGGAACTAAACAGAGAATGAAGATGGATTTTTATATCATAATAGATGTGGAAATGTGAACTAGTTTATGACAATAGATTGAACTATATAAAATTGCTCTTTTTTGGTCAAAAATTGTCAATTATCAGCAATTCTGTGTGATTCAGCACATGAAGGGGGATAACTGATTTTGAGAATGATGGAAATATGCAAAGATATATCAAAATCACCTAAGATTTAATTCTATAAGAAAAACATATCAGCACATGCCTTGACAAAAATCATTTCATAACAAGCTTTCTTTCAAAGAAGTTGTAAGTAGCTCCTCTCACCAATAGAGTTCTGCTATGACATCAAATTTCAAGTATTCTCCAGGTTCCTCTGAATCAGCACCTTGGCACACTGCCTCTTCTTCCCCTTATCTGCAGCCCTCTAGAGTCACTGAAAAACAACTCTCCAGCAGCCTGCTCTCATGATCTGTCTGCCTTCAAGCACAGCCATATTTTTACTCTTATTATTTCACGGAGAAACTTCGCCAGTGAATTCTTGAACTCTGGTGTTTCTTGTTTCCAAAGCAAAAGAGGTATGAAGTGTACTTTTAGAACAAAGCAAAAATTTAGAAAATAATCAAATGTTCTCAATTGCAATATATTTTCTCAAAAATGTGAACTTAGAGATTTGAAATAAGACTTTAAGAATCGTTATTAATTAATCCTGTGGTTCATTATACAGCACTCTTTAGAATTGACATGAAGGGTGAAGGTGAGGTCCATGATAGAATATGGAAGGTAGATTGGACAAATAGATCAATTATTTTTTTTCACATTTGAAGAAGAGGATGCATATAAATGGTAACATTTTCAATAAACGAGGAGTCTAATTACTAAGTGAGTCAATTTTACTAAAAATGTCTATTTCTTTTATGTTTTCAATATTAGCAAAAAATTATAGAATGCAGAAAAAAACAATAAAGTATGTGATAATATTTTCAAACTATCCCATGCCATGATTCAGTGGAAATGAAAGAAAAAAATATTATCTTATATGAAAAGATTTTAAATAATTTCAAATTTGATTTAGAATTGGGGAATAAGGACACCTGGGTGGCTCAGATGGTTAAGAGTCTGCCTTTGGCTCAGGTCATGATCCTAGGGTCTTGGGATCAAGTCCTGCATCCGGCTCCTTGCTCGGTGGGAAGCCTGCTTCTCCCTCTGCTTGCTGCTCTCCCTGCTTGTGCGTTCGCTCTCTCTCTTTGACAAATAAATAAACAAAATCTTTAAAGAAAAAAAGAATTGGGGAAAAGAGTGAGGTATGATAATAGAATATAGGGTATTATTTCTAAACTAGAATTGCCCTGTCTATATTGGTTTCTGGTTTCTGTTGGTAAATTTCATCATCTTACTTAACCACTCAGTTATTGGATTTCTCATATTAAAGTTAATAGGTCAACATTTCAAGACTCCCTTAACAGTTCATAAATTTTGACTATTATTCTAAGCTGTATAAGCAAAGCCATTTTGAATTACTCACTGTTGTTATTTTGATCAAACATATTTTTTATCGATATACACTTGTTAGGAAATTCTAACAATATTAAATAAGGTACTTTATTTATTATTTTCATTGAGTATTCTCAAAAGAGTAACATGTTGGGTTTCTCAGTAAAGCTCAATATCAATAACACATCAGGAAAGAAAATAATCAGTATAAATTTATCTTGAAAGTTACTGTCTGTAGTGTGGATTATTTGTTGCTCCACAAAATAACAGGCTGACATTTATGGTTCCTAAATCAATCCAATATTAGAAAATAATGTTCTTTGTAAATCTAGGTAGAGAACAGTGCTGAATTCTCCAATGTATACTAAGGCTTTTATATACTTTATCTAGATATTTATTTTCTGTTTACAACACACAGAGTATAGTTGTCAAACATATTTTGTGTAGATTTCATAACTTGTTTTAGTACATGTGATTTCATGAATCCATACATTTTTCCTGAAAAGCCCTCTAAGACTCTACACTTGACATTCTGGTAATATAACATGTGTTCTATTCCTATGTGATAGAAACACAAGAAATATAATTGCATTCCAATAAAAGATATCATTAGCATGATGACAAGGGACTACTAGAGACAGTAAATAAAATGTAAAGGAGAACGAGAACACCATGAGCAAAACTAACACATGGATTTGAGAAAGATTCTTGAACTTGGTCTTCCAAGATAGATATGCCCAAATAGAGAATAATGAGCAAGGAGTGTATGTTAAATGGAGGATGTACTGAGACAGACAAATAAGCATTCAGAGACCAAAAACCTGGGGTGAATGACAATGTAATGCAGTTACCAGTACAGACTTAACTCAGGTAGACTGGTTCAAATCATTACTCTGATCAAAATGGTATGGCATCGAGCCGCATTTTTTATTTTTTTAAGATTTTATTTATTTATTTGAGAGAGAGAGAATGAGAGACAGAGAGCATGAGAGGGAGGAGGGTCAGAGGGAGAAGCAGACTCCCTGCCGAGCAGGGAGCCCGATGCGGGACTGGATCCCGGGACTCCAGGATCATGACCCCAGCCGAAGGCAGTCGCTTAACCAACTGAGCCACCCAGGCGCCCCAGCGAGCTGCATTTTTAAACTTCAGTTTTCTCATTCCTCAATTTGTCTCATTTGGTGATAATAGTGTGACAACTAAATTCAATCATATTACAGAATTAAGGTGATTGCCTGACATTAAGTAATAATTAATCGCTATTAACTATCATAACCATTTAATGGAGCAACTTAGAAGACATTTGCTGTGAAAATGTTGAAATACTAGACTGAAAGGTTTGGTATTTAATCAAGATTGCCTAGAAAATGAAACTTTTAATTTTTTTAGGAAGATTTTATTTATCTATTTGAGAGAGACAGAGCACAAGCAGGAGGAGAGGGGGAGGGGGGAGCTGAGGGAGAGGGAGAAGCAGGTTCCTGGCTGAGCGTGGAGCCCAAGGTGGGCTCCGTTTCAGAACTGTGGGATCATGACCTGAACTGGAGGCAGACATTTAACTGACTGAGCCATCCAGGAGCTCCAAAATTTTTAAAATTTTTAGTTGGAATTTTAATTTGTGTTAGCATATATTAGTCATTAAGACTATAGCAGAATGGGTAAAGGAAATAAAAAGAAAAAAAAATGTTGAGCAATACTGGTGAATAAGAATGCATAGGGCTAGGCACCCGCATATGGACCATAATGAGAACTTAGAGTCAGGGCTGACTCCAAAATTTAGATTGAGAATGACTGAAGGGAAAGATCCTTGACAGAAAAGAGGAAATCATAATGAAGAACTGGTTTTGGCCGAAAGGCAGTGATTTTAGTTTGATATATTTTATGTTTGAGATGACATCTAAATGTCAGCATACCTGCCAATTTAAGAGACGTGTTTTCATTGTGTCAAGTTACTTTCACCATATTTGTAGAAGCCTCATGAAAGACATGGGACACTATATACACAAAACTGGAAAAAAAATCTTAGTGTACAGATGGAAAGTTAAGGAAATTGAGACCCAGCAAGATGAATTACCTGCAGGGCCACATTCCCTAACTCCCAGGACATTATCTTTCTATTCCATTTTGTGACTATATGGAGAAAAATATTAGAATCGTGAGAATAATCTCAAATGTTAGGAAACATGACCTCAATTAAATGTAACCTCCTGGTCAAGTGTGCCTACTACTTTAAGGAAAATTTTTGAAGAGAAAATATAAAGGGACCATATCCAAACGTCATTACTTAAATAAATTATATAAAACTTTGCATTTTCTTTACATTAGAAGAAACTCATTTAGTAAGTATTTAGGAAAATTTACAATTAAAATAAATCTATTAAATGAGATAAAGTGTTAACTTAAATAAGGAAGTAAACCAAAGCAATCTCGTATTATCAGAAATTGAGTTTATTTGGGAATAACAGAATTGCAATTCAAGATAAGCATGCTCTAGCAAGCTACAGGCAAAGCAGTTGAGGGTTGGGGGCAAACAGTATTTATGGGCAAATAGCACAAAGATGGGGAAGTCCTGCCAGAGTCCAAGCAGGAAATTCACTGGCTTGAGGAGGGGGTGAAATTCTTAGATGTTCCTTCGTCAAGAGATAAGACTGTCTTCTGTAAATGAGGCATTTACGGGAAATCAGTTTCTCAGTTCTTAAGTTCTATTCTTCTGAGGGTGTATGCGTGAACTTCTCCATTTCATTTTCTCTGGTTTCATTTTAGATTGAAATCCTTTCACAAGTTAAAAACTTCATACTTCAGGGTCTCCTGGGTGGCTCAATCGGTTAAGCATATGACTCTTTTTTTTTTTTTTAATGATTTGTTTACTTATGTATTTGACAGAGAGAGAGACAGCGAGAGAGAGAACACAAGCAGAAGCAGTGGGAGAGGGAGAAGCAGGCCTCCTGCTGAGCAGGGAGCCCAGTGTGGGGCTCAATCCCAGGACTCTGGGATCATGACCTGAGCCAAAGACAGACGCTTAATGACTGAGCCACCGAGGCGCCCCATGGGACTCTTGATTTTGGCTCAGGTCATGATCTCAGTGTTGTGAGATTGAGCCTCACGTTGCACTCTGTGCTGGGCAGAGAGCCTGCTTAATATTATCTCTCTTCCTCTGCCCCTCCTCCCTTTCTCTCTCTCCCTGTCTAAACAAACAAACAAACAAACAATCAAACAAACAAACTTCCAAATGCTAGATTTTTATGTGCAAAGAAATGTGATGCTATCTTGATGGAACAATGGGGATGCTAATTCAGTAGTTCTATGTTTAGGCTTATTCATGAATATTTTTTTAGATGTTCTGCAGGTGACTCTTACCTACCAAGAATATTGAGAACCATTGTATCCTGGGAAGATGGAGACTTTCCATATAACCTAAACTATCATTAATTCCATCATAGGTGACTGTTTCAGGGGGAAAACAAAATACCCTCTTTCTCAAACTATGTGGTTTAGTACCAAAGGACAAAAGTTCAAATGGTTGCCATGGTTACATTAGAAATGTTTTGGAAAGCCTAAAGTCTGATAATTATATCACAAAATGCTAAGCTCATTAAGTTTCTGCTATACCTAGAAACATATATGTAACTGTCTGGAATCTTATTATAAAGTTTATTTCCCTTGGCATTCTTTATGACCTCACCTAGGGTAATGAAAACTCCTCACTAACCTTGTAATCTAAGCATTCACAGGATGCACTCATCCACACTTCTTTTCTCAAATGTTTCTACTCTTTCCTCTGACATCTTTGTAATGTGATAAATGCATACCTTATGTGATTACTTTCTTCATCTACTGCTTCCTCCTGAATATTCTGGGACTCTAAAAGGAGGAGAGGAAATCTGTGATAGACTGAATGTTTGAGTGTCTAAATATTCATATGTTGAAATCCTAACCTCCAATGTGCAGTGTGAGGAAATGAGGGCTTCTGGAGGTCATTAGGTCATGAGGGTAGAACCCTCATGAATGTGATTAATGACCTTACAGAAGGAAGGCCAGAGAGCTCTCATCTCTTTCCACCATGTTGAGGACACAACTAGAAGTCAGCAGTGTGCAATTGAGAAGAAAGCTCTTCCTAAAATCTGGCCATACTGGCACCCTAAATGCAGACATCCATCATCCATAACTCTGAGAAATAAATTTCTGTTGTTTAGAAGTCCCCTAGTCAATGGTATTCTAATAGCCCAAGCTGACTAATGTAGAGCCCATACAGAATAAGCTGATATTCCCTAAGGTCAGCCACTCATTAGGGATCTCACCAGCACTCTAGGGAAAGAGAGTTATTGTAACTCCTATGTGTCAGCCATGTGTGGAACCTGTCAGATGGATGCCTGACAGTCTTACAGAACTGCTTTGGAGCCCGTGTATACCCAGGCTCTGGAGAAGGGTGGTGGTCAGTTACTCTGTGAGTTACTAGAGAAGAACATTTCAGTAGAGGGTAGAAAGCACAAAGGCTTTGAGGCAGGATGATACCTATCATGCTGAAAAAACACAAGTATGCTTGGAGTAGATTCCAGTGTGATGTCAACACCAAGGGAAACTACACAGATATATAAAAATCATGGTTGAGTCAAAGGAGTAAAATCCTGAATAAGAAATAGAACTTGAGCATGAGCATTCTAGGTGAATCATTTTTTTGAGACATGGGACCCCAAGACCCAGAGAGTATAAGTCAGCAGAATTTAGTGGTATCAAATGTACTTACAGCAGCATCGAATTCTTAAATAGCATAGTAAAAGGTCCAGCTAGTTAGAGTGAAGAGCATACTTTTCTAGAATGTAGATGTGGCTCTTATAAGATGGGCAGGGCCAGACTTTATTGGTCTAAGAAAAATTTGATAAAAAGGGGAAATAAGAATCTCTTTGGGGTTTAACAGTTTTAATTAAATACCGTGTCAGGAAAACCTTATAAAACTATTTGTATTATGTTGTTTGGCCCTGTTTTCATCATTTAGGTCTAAACCAACAAGGCCAAGGAGTCTCTTGTGGTTATCCAAGGACCTATAAGATCCAACACAAGTCTCTCAAATCTCTCTGGGGTTTCTGATGACAAGACAGTCAGGCTGTCTTCAGGCTGTCTGTTCTCCTTGGCTAAAGAGAAATGTACCAGCTTTGGATTGAGGAGTGGACTTAAAGAAATAACAGATGGCAAGAGAATGAAATATGAGAACAGTTCTGGTTAGAAGGGAGGAGAGCAGAGGTGGAAAGAGAATGTTATCCGATAGTCTTTGTAGTCACCTTCTCATAGGATGTGTTGGTATCATTTCTGAGCAATAAGGAAAAGACACTGAGACAGAAAGACAAAGCGAAACCCAGAAGTCATGTTGTTTAAGCTGTAATTGGTTTTATCACCTGATATTGGGTTTTGTCATTCCTGCAAATACAATATTAAACACTCCTTAAATTACATTTACAACACTTGAAACCATTCCAGACACATTGTTGTCCACCTTTGTAACCCTTGAGGTTTTCAGTGGAGGAAATATAAGGCATTTAGTGAGCACTAATGGAGAGCTCTTTTGAGTGCAGACGTGAAGACATGTGTGATGGCTGCCACCATGATTAGACACAGTCTAAAAGCTATTAAATAACCAAATGTTCATAGAATAAAGATATGTATTATCACCATAGAAGATTACACATACACACACGCTCACAATTATCTTTTTACTTTTAAAGCTCATTTTGTGTATAAATGCCTTATGAACTTTGGCAACTTCCTTAGCATGTCCGCTAATTCCTGTGAGCATTTACCTGTATAGATCTTATGTCTCTACTAACTCTAACTTTAAAATAAGAATATTATTGATTGCATCTCATGTATAATTTAGTGTCTAGCATATGGTAGATAAATTAACACATGTATATTGTTAGGTGGAAAAATGTATAAATGCATTTATTATTTGAAGGATGTCTGGCAAAAACTGGGGAACCAAACACATATTTAACCCACGTAAATTAAAAAAGAATCACACACTTTCTAATTAATGCTTTATAGGAAAATGTATAAATGATTGGTGAAATAAAATGTTAAAAAAAAGTAAACTTTTCTAAATGCTGTGTGTCTAATTTTTTTAAATTTAATTGTATCTACCTTATAGAATATTGACAAAATATTATTTAATAATAAATTCAGGCTAATAAAACCTTGCGCAGTTCCTATCATCTGTGTGATGTGAGAAGAAGGAGTACATGAAGCATAGTTTCTGTGTTCAAGGCCCTGAGAGGCCATAAAGGCAACAGAAAGTATTCAAAATATTTAAAAATGTCACATCAAAGATGATAGATAGATAGATAGATAGATAGATAGATAGATAGATAGATAGATGTAAGATATTGATAGATATAAATCGATAGATTTAGATAGATATAAATATAAATATATTTATTGGACAATCAAATTATATAGACCTTCATTAGCTTCCTAATCTATAATCATACACAACATAACAGAATTTAATGATCCATGTTTGGTATTTTTATCCTTGAGCTATCAGCTCTTGGATTTGTTATATAGGAAATAACTGCTTGTGTTTTAAGTAACTGACACATATCATAATCTTCCCAAGGAGAAGCATTTTGGTTCTAAAATGGTATTGAATTCATTATCACCAGCATTTGATATTTTTAAGTAATCTGTGCCTCAACATTGCTAACACCATTTTATAATGACTTCTTGACAGAAGTTTTCAACATTTTGAAAATTTCCCACTGCCTGAAAACAACTGAATAGACCCAGAAAAATTTACATTACCTCAAGGTAATCTCAGCCTTAATGCTAACCACTTAGTGGTTTATGATTTTAAAAAGGCACTCCATTCCATTTAGAGATATTGATTTGTTTTTCTTCTCTTACTGACTGTTTAAAATGTTTCTTGGTCAGTGGTTTGGCCCTGCCCTGCTGACAAATTAGAGATAGTTAAGAGACAGCATTCATACAATATAAAGCTAATATACTGCTTTTATAGAGATAACATTCCCAATTTATTAAAAAAAAAACAAAAAAAACTTTCTTATTTTAATGGCTTTTCCAGTAGTGGGGATGGTTTTACAGCGAAAATTTCCCTACAACTTTACCAGTTTCCTTTGTAAGTGTATAAACAAAATAAGATTGGAAACAGCACTTGTGCCTGTGAAGTACTTTGTCTGTCTTTTTTTTTTTTAAAGATTTTATTTATTTATTTGAGAGAGAATGAGATAGAGAGCATGAGAGGGGGGAGGGTCAGAGGCAGAAGCAGGTTCCCTGCCGAGCAGGGAGCCCGATGCGGGACTCGATCCAGGGACTCCAGAATCATGACCTGAGCCGAAGGCAGTCGCCTCACCAACTGAGCCACCCAGGCGCCCAGTACTTTGTCTGTCTTAATATTGATCTGTCTGACACACAGATTTAACCTCAAATGTGGGCACTGCTCTACTTTATGGAATGCAATTGTGGCAGCATCATTTTCTTAAGAACCGTTTTTCCCCCGTTTATCCTGTTTCTCTCTGGACTTGCACATCCGAGGACTCTCTCAGTCTCTGCTTCTCCCATTTGTCAGAAGGTCTTGAACAAACATTTTACATAAGCATTCATTTTACTGAGCCTGTAAGAAATGAATAAAGATGGAGGTGGTACAGCCATTGAGAAGGTAATTGTGAAAATCCAGACAAGAGTTGGCCAAACCCTCTCTTATTTAAAACCGTGGAAATTAATTCAGCAAAAACATATCCACTACCTAGATGCTAAGTACTGGTCTATGCTTTAAGGATCCCCAAGTTAAATACAAACAGAAAGCATAGAAAAAGCAATTGCTACTTTCAGACTGCTTACTTTCCAGTAGAAGTTTATAGACAAAACATGTAACAAGTTAGTTATACAGTATGTTGGGAGATAGTTAGTGCTGGAGGGGAAAAGAAAATGTGGGAATGGGGTTTGCAATACTCAAAAGTGTAGTCAAGAATAGTGACTTTGGGGCGCCTGGGTGGCTCGGTTGGTTAAGTGACTGCCTTCGGCTCAGGTCATGATCCTGGAGTCCCGGGATCAAGTCCCACATCGGGCTCCCTGCTCGGCAGGGAGTCTGCTTCTCCCTCTGACCCTCCCCGCCTCATGCTCTCTCTATCTCATTCTCTCTCTCAATAAATAAAATCTTAAAAAAAAAAAATGAATAGTGACATTGGAAGGAGGTAAGAGGGTGAGCTCTACTCATTCCTGGTGGGGTGGAATATTGTTCAGGCAGAGAGAAGTGCAAATGCTCAGAGGTAAGAGCCGGATACATATATCTGGAAAGCAAGATGGCAAAATGGCTGACCCAGAGAGGAGTCAGTGAGAGGTTAGTTCATGGAACTGGGAGTGGAGAGTCAGACTATTTTAGCCTTGTATCTTCTGATTTGAAGGACTTTAAATTAAATCTGAGTGAGAAGCCACTGAGGATTGGAGTAGAGACCTGAAAAGATGGCCCTGATGTGCTTAATTGTATGTTAAAAAATTTACAAAATATATGAAAGCCTTGAAAATGTTTTGGAAAGAGTTGAACAGTGACCTGAAAGCCTTTGTCCCCATTGAGGTTTACCAGTTATCTTACTGTGAATGTAATGAAAAGGTTTAGACTTCATGTTTATAATAGCCAAATACAAAACATCACATATCACTGGGGAAGCACTTGATCTTCCTCCCATGGTGAAAAGCAGAAGTATCTAGAAAACTATATGGCAATAAAGTAAAATGCAATTCTTTCTCAGCAAATACTGCTTTAAAAGTAATTGAAAATATTGCTACAACTTTGAAGGGGAACGCATTAGAACAGATTTAGTCTGTGTGGGTGATTTGCTATATACCAGATGAGAGTACAGATATTTCTAAGATGAATCAGCTGAAGGTATTTGCTGGATTCTCCTTCAATAAGGAAATAAATGAAGAGTTACTTTTTCTATGAGGCACTAAAAGAAAGATATATCAGAGACATATATAATCTCAACAGTAAATGACTTCTTCAATAAAAACTGTATTTTAGGAAAAAATTGTATACATATAACCAGTGATTGAGTACCTACATGGCATGAATTTTTAAAAAGAAAGATATATTGAACAAATATTGTATGTAATAAGAAACTATTACTTTCCTACTTAGTGCTAGAGACTGTCTGTACATTTTGTAGGTGAAATATACATATATAAATGACTTTTTATTTAACAAGAGTCATGCTTTGGATAATATCCTATAAGCAGACATTATATCTAAGTTTAATAAGGACTGCCTTTTATGTTAGCTGATGGGTTTTACTTCTTATACCATGCTATGTAAAATGTTAAAATAATAGATCTATCACCATGCCCTGAGCATCAGTAATTCTGACTCAGTAGGACAAATTGAGGGATAATATTGCAGAGCTAAGAATACTCTATGGAACATCCTACATTTCTCATTTTCTTCGATCCAGTTGGTATTGGTTTAGCTTCTGTGCTAGAAAAGTAAAACTATCTTTTAGATATGTTCTTAAAGATGACAGAGGACTACTTTGGATGATTCCTTGTACATGTAAATGAATATATTTGGAGTGATCATTTGAAAGTTCCCTTTCAAAATAAGTATAATTGTTTGCTGTGGGCTTATTTATAACAATTCATTGGTAAATATTACTTTTCTATACTATAATAATCTGAGCTTGACTTGCTTCCTTTCCTCCTTCTTTTCTTCTTTTTCTCTTTCTTTCCTTCCCATTATCTTTGCTTTGTTCATTCCCTACTTACCTATTTCATTTTCCTTTTGTGGTCTATTCTTTAAAAAATAATAATTCTAAAAACATCCAGATAGAAATTTCTGCAGGGTATGCTAGGCTGTATGACATCCCTCACCCCCTCAAAAAAGGCCATCTCTGAAACATGCTAATATGTTTATGTTACATGCCAGAAGGGACTTCGCAGATATGATTAAGGTAAGGATCATGAGATGGGACGACTGGTGTCCTGGAATATAACTGAAGGCCCAATGTAGTCACAAGGTTCATATAAGAGGGAGGCAAGAAGATCAAGTCAGAAAGAAAGAGATGTGAAGACAGAAGCAGAGGTTAAAACACTAGGAGGAAGCCCCATAAACCGAAGCAGGCAGAAGGCCTCCAGAGGCTGGAAAAGGCAAGGAAGCAGATTCTCTTCGAGAACCTTCAGGAGGAACTCAGTTGCACCAACACCTTGATTCCAGGACTTCTGACATCCAGAATTATAGCATAATAATTTTGTGTTGTTCTAAGCTACAAGGTTTGTGTTAATTTATTATAGCAGTAATAGGAAACTAATAGAGGTAGTTCCGAATATGGAGCAAATGCATGAAAGTCTGAGACCTTAGTAATACTAGGGTGTGTTATGAAATTCACTATAGCTAGTGTGTTGGATGCATGTAGAAAAATAAGAAGTTAATTTTTTTTTAAAGATTTAATTTATTTATTTGAGAGAGAGAGAATGAGAGACAGGGAGCATGAGAGGGAGGAGGGTCAGAAGGAGAAGCAGACTCCCTGCCGAGCAGGGAGCCCGATGCGGGACTCGATCCCGGGACTCCAGGATCACGACCTGAGCTGAAGGCAGTCACTTAACCAACTGAGCCACCCAGGCGCCCAAATAACAAGTTAATTAGCCTTAACTTGTACATTTCTTGATCTGGCCAGTGACTCTGCTTTGGGTTCTCACACACAATTATTTTTTAAAGATTTTATTTATTTATTTGACAGAGAGAGACACAGCGAGAGAGGGAACACAAGCAGGGGGAGTGGGAGAGGGAGAAGCAGGCCTCCTGCGGAGCAGGGAGCCCGATGCGGGGCTCGATCCCAGGACCCTGGTACCATGACCTGAGCCTAAGGCAAACACGTAACAACTGAACCACCCAGACACCCCTCACACACGATTTTTATACCTTATTTTATTTAACTGGTTATTTTTCTGTAGTCTTTGATCTCCCATGAACTCACTGTAGATGAGCAGTGCTATTTTGCTTAGTTATACCCCTAGCATCCCTAGGCCTCAATTAAGATGTTTTTAAATGACAGTTTGATCTTGGGAGTGGGGTCAAAATAGTTATATTGTATATCAGAAGTACTAATAGTGTGCTATTTCCTATAATAGATATCTTTTCTCGGTGACAGTGAGTATGTTTGACCTTGCCAATGGAAAATTTCTTACTTGAAACTTCATCATTTCTTACCTCTCAGGAGTCCTTCCCTTGCGGCCCACTTTTCTAAAATGCCATCAGGATCTCTGGATTTTCTCATATCCCTGGCAAGTGCTATACTCTCTCACACTGGCCTCAGGACCTCTCAATGGTCACAGAAGCAGTGTTCAGCTTTTATCACAGGAAGTTTGCTTGTTCATCGTGACCAATGCCTGATGATTCCCTGGTGGTGACTCACTGTAGCTGTCATGAGTTCTCCTGTGTTTCTTCAGCCTATTGGTGGTCCTTCCTTGTCCATGTATCTATCTACTCATCCCACTTCTCCTAATGTGGACTTTTTTCTCCATGATCTTCCACCCAGCATTCTCAGTTCTATTATCTTTGCCCCACAGGGGCATAAGGGATGGTTTGATGATCTATTTGTTGTGTGTTGTCTAAGGAGAAAGAGGGGAACTACTTCAGACCATCTACATAAGTACTTTCCTCAGCGTCAACATTCTTATGCTCACACATCATATTAGATCTATCGTTAGGGCAACTGTAGAATTCTTTGAGAAGGGCACAGTCTTTCAGCATTGCAGGGTGGAAGAGAGAAAACAGCCTCTGCATCCTATAACCAATTGATTTTCAACCAAACCCTTGGCTAGATCTGGGAATAAAGACAGATCTAAACTTTGTCTTTCCTTTTTCTTACCTTGTCTCATCATCTTAGAGCAACAAAAATGGTATCCATTTATCTCTTTCAGCTGAATGCTCTCTGAAGCTCTATACTTTTTCAGATGCCTTATAGACCAAAACAGCAATAAAATAAATAAATAAATAAACAACAACAACCACAAAACTCTATGGTCTGAGACATCTAGGCTATTATCCTAACATAAAATATTCCACTTTGGGAATTCTGAGAAATCTTCCTTCTCTCTCCTCAAAAATTCCCTGAAACATCAAAAGCATTTGCCTTTAGGGTATTTTCTTGCCTGGAATATTAGCACACTAACCCAATGCTATCTTGATATTCAAAGAAAAGCAATGACCTCCCCATTATCAGACACATCCTGCCCTTCTCATAGAGCATGGAATAACTTTTATTTTATGGCTAATGAAGCCTTAAATCAGGTAGGATCTAGAAATTCCCTGGAACAAAAATGTTGTGGTTTAACATCTTCCTTCTATACAAATTTGATTTTGAAGGTGGTTGAAAGTTATTGAAGGATATTGAGCAGGAGAATGACATAGTCATACTGCAGTTTCAAAAATCACTGTCGATTTGTTGGAAGGTGTTACTGGATCAGTATAGCAGTGGAGGTAGGGATTACCCATTCAATGCTAGATCAGTAATCCAGGTGGGAAGCAAGAAGGCTCTAAACTTAGACTATGATGCTTCAGATGGAGAGGAGAAGGCAAACTCGAGCTATAATTTGGAGATAATGTAGTAATTCAATGGATATAGCAGAAAAAGAGCAGTGAAAGTGTCTCTGGTAATTCCTTGGCTTTATGTCATTTTTTGATATAGGCAATGGAGGAAGAAGAGTTAAATAAAAAAAATTAATTATCAAGTAGCCTTCAGATATGCGCATTAACAGTGTGGGAATGGAAATCCAGGTGTAGACTGAGAAACGGGATTTCAGCAAGAGTCGTGAAGACTTAGAAAATATAAGTGTATACAAAAAAATAATTTTAAATTCAAGGAATTAATTCATAGCAAGCTGATTTTTTATATTGCTATGGAGAAAATAAATTTCCTTTTTTTTTAAAGGGTGAACGCCAATTGCTAAGTGGCAGAAGTTAATAAGCAGACAAATTTGACATATATTCACTGTGCTCTAAAATCCTTTTGTATGTGCACAATTATGGGAACAGTTATTTGCCACTTTTTATATCTTTATTCTCTTTTGCATAGTTCTCATAACTCTATTATTTCCTTCTGCTCTCCTTCACCTTTCCCTTGTAAGCATTAACTGTTTATGACATGGGCTAAGGTAATTGCATGTTAGAAAGTATTACAATCCACCTGGTACTCCCCTCTTTCCACATAGAGACACATCCATCTCTAGGTTTGCAGACATGGCTCCACATTATAGGCTTAATAGCTATAAGAAAGCTAGGAAACTAGCTCATTTCATGTGAAGATTTTTCCCCTACTTTTTATGTGTGCAACCTGGACTGCGTGAAGTTATACTGGTTATGAGGTCCTACGGAAAACACATTTGAAGAAATCTTTTGAAAATATAAGCATGTCTCAAAGTCTTACAAATTGGACAAGTTCACTGAAAGTATCTATACTTACTAATTAATAAACATTCATCAAGCTCTATGCATATACAAGCAAATACTTTATGATATACAGAAGAAAAAGAAGTGGTTGTTTCTAAATTTGACACAAAATTACTTCTTAATTTGATTCATGTATTGGTAACCAAAAATGAAATGAAAGGCAATTTTTAACCCTTAATATTTGTGGCATTTACTTTAATATTGAACAAGTGTAGTAATTGCATATTGTAATTGAATGAATATAATATTCTGCCATTGTAATACAATCACTATAAATTCTGATAGTACATTTAAATGGGTGCCTTTATTATAAGAATTGATCAGAGAAAATAAGAGACAGATCACATACACTTTATTAATCAAAAAAAAATGGAAGGGCATTTTATATTTTAGCTTTAGAGGAAGCATATTTGATGACATTTGAATGTTCCCTCTATTTAGGACTTTGTCATGAAAATTGCCCTATTTTCTATGCACATTAAATGTTCTTTCAGAGAAAACATAAAATATTCTTGGAAAAGTTCCCAGGTGCTGTTAATAAGTCCATTCTGCCTTGTAATTTGTACCTTGTTGTCTCACGTGGTGTTATTTGTGTTATTGATGAACCCATTCATTCTCGGTTGTAGGCTTCCTGTCTTTGTAAATTCTTTAGATGATCCTGCTTGTAATTACCCTTATGCTGAGCCCTTTCACTGTTATTTGAAGAAAGTTTTATAAATCACATTATGCATACACAACAGCATTGCTGTGTTTGGATTCTATTCGGTTCCATGTCTGAAGCTCATCTGAATGTTGAAAAGAGGAATAAGATATAGTCAGTGGCCAATTCATCTCTATATCTTTCTTCTGAAGGTGATTTCAGGGAACCTTTTCTGTCCTATTTAATAACCTTCTTGGAACAACCTTATTGTTTCTTTTTAAGATTTTATTTATTTATTTATCAGAGAGATAGAGAGAGAAACAGCATGGGAGGGGAGAGGGTCAGAGGGAGAAGCAGGCTCCCCGCTGAGCCAGGAGCCCAATGCAGGACTCGATCCCAGGACTCTGGAATCATGACCTGAGCCGAAGGCAATCGCTTAACCAACTGAGCCACCCAGGCGCCCGAAGGAACAACCTTATTGTTTAGGGGCACATTCATCCCTGTCTAATTTGCCTTAAATATTATGATTAGTCATCCAAAATTTTATGTGGATATCAGTGACATCCAGATTTATTGTATCTGGAATATTGAGTTCACATGTGTATTATTCTCTCTGTTTAGCAGAGATTTCAATTGCCTTAGAACTTTTATAATCTGCTGAAATACTTTCAGTTTTAAGAATTATAGGGCTTTCAATTTATTAACTTCATATATTTGCAACATTGCAATTAACTTTTTTTTTTTCTATTTGAAAGTTAAAAAAAATAACTGTTCTGGTTGAAAACCATTATTCATTTCTTAGTATCTTTATAGTTCAGGTTACCATAGTTCTAACATCTTTTAGCTGAGGTCCACCTGAAAGAACTTCATTGTTTACTCATTCTTTTGGGATCCTATAGTATGTGGGTATGTAGAGAATTGTTAAAAGTGTGTTTCTTACCTTTTCCAAAAATCTAATGAAAAACTAAACTAAAATATAATTAAAACAGAGGAAGCTGCTTTGATTAAACAATTAGATCAATCATAATATTTTAGAATTGGGAGTAATTTTTGATAAGATTTTGTTCAACATTTTCTTAGGTATATTTAGCAGAAGATTGACTTTACCAGATAACATTTATAGAAGATACAAGGAAGGACGTCTTTCTTAGTTGAATATATTTCAATAACTATGATAAATAAAGAAAATCATACTTTAAAATATTTTATGAGCTTTAGCGTCTTCAAAGTACTTAAATTGTGATTTCCCAATACAGGAATGTGATAGGAAATATTTCCCAAAGCTAGTACTTTAAAGAGACTATTCAGTGATTCATCTGGAAAAAGGATCTGCAATATATAACAATATTTAGCTTTGTATAAGAACTGAGCCCGGAAAGGTTCAGTAATGTGTGTGTATTACCTAACATTACTGGTGGAATTCAGATGGTGCCTAGGCTTCTTGAATCCAATGTTCTGGACTCTCACCTGTGTCCCTTTATTCTTAATAACTTTGATGATTCAATTAATAAAAGATGCATGGAGTACCGAGTATATGCCACGTAGTGGGTGTATTACCAGACTCTGGAGATACGTGATTAAAAAAAAAAAAAAGAAAAGAAAAGAGAGAGAGATTACCTTGTTCCACTTTTCACAGAGCTTAGAGTATAGTGAAAGATGTGGGACTCTTGCTACTATAAAAAATTACCACAAACTTAGTGACATAAAGTAACAAAAATTTATTCTCCTACAGTTCCAGAAGTCAGAAGTCTAAAATCAGCTTTACTAGGTTAGTGGAAAGGTGCTGGGATTGTTGGCTCCTTCAGGAGGGGCTGAGGGAAATCCATTTCCTTGTATTTTTTCAGTTTCCAATGGCTACCTGTAGTTTTTGGCTTGTGGATTCTTCCTCCAAATGTATCATTCAGCCCTTGCTTCATATTACCATCTCCACTGACTCCAATTCATCTTCTGTCCCTCTTAGAAAGGTCATCGTGATTATATTAGTTCCATTTGGATAATCCAAGTGGCTAATCAATAGGTTAGCATGATTTCACTGTCACCTGTAGGAAAGTCTTAACAGTATTTGTCTTATTTTATCTACTTATTCACTTAGCACAATACCCTCTAGGTCCATTCATGTTATTGCAAATGGCAAGACTTCATTCTTTCCTATGGCTAACTAATATTCCGTGTAATATTTCTATGGCTAAGTGTGTGTGCGTGTGCGCACGTGCATGTGTGTGTTCCCCACATATTCTTTATCCATTTATCTATCAATGAACATTTTTTTAAAGATTTTATTTATTTATTTGAGAGAGAGAGAATGAGAGAGAGAGCACATGAGATGGGGGAGGGTCAGAGGGAGAAGCAGACTCCCTGCCGAGCAGGGAGCCCGATGCGGGACTCGATCCAGGGACTTCAGGATCATGACCTGAGCGGAAGGCAGTCGCTTAACCAACTGAGCCACCCAGGCGCCCTCTATCAATGAACATTTAGTTTGCTTCTGTATCTTGGCTCTTGCAAATAATGTTATGATGAACATAAGGGTGCACATATCTTTTCAAATTAGTTGGATTTTTTTGTTGTTGTTGTTAATCCACCAAATTGGAAGTCTTCTCTCTACCTTTTGGGAGTTTTTTATGTCCCCGTCTTATTGTACTTTCTTCTTTATATTATTGTAATTTACATCTGTTTTCTATCCCTTTAAATGGTGTATATTCTTTTTCCCCCCAGCCTTACTGAGATGTAATTGCCATAAAACAATGTGTAAACTGAAAGTGTACAGGGTGTTGATTTGACTCACTTATATTTTGCAAAATGATTACCATGATAGCCTTAGCTAACACCTCCATCAGGTCATGATATTACCATTTCTTTTTTTGTATGTGGTGAGAATACTTGAGATCTACCCTCCTAGCAACTTTCAAGTATTTATTATAGTATTATTAACTATAATCACTATGCTGTACATTAGATCCCCACAACTTATCAGCCCTATAAATGAAAGTTTGCGCCCTTTGACCAATATCTTCCCCACTCCCCAATTCTTGGTAACCACCTCTCTACTCTCTGTTCCTTTTAGCCTGGATTTTTTAGATTCCACATATAAGTGAGATTATATGGTATTTGTCTTTCTCTGTCTGACTCATTTGGCTTAGCATAATGCCTTCAAGTTTCATTCATATTGTTGCAAATGGCAGGATTTTTTTCTCGTGATTGAATAATATTCCATTATATATACTTACCACATCATCTTCATCCATTCATCTGTTGACGAACACTTATATTATTTCCATATCTTGGCTCTTGTGAATAATGCTGCAATAAACATGGCAGTTCAAATATTTCTTCTAGACCTTTATTTCATTGCCTTTGGATATATACCAAGGTGTATATATTTTTTAAAGTGTAACATAATTTATTCATCTCAGTATTTCTCAAAGCACCCAGTACAGTGTTTTAGAAATAGGAGGTGGTCAATAAAGATTGATGCAATTAATTAAATCAATGATATATAGGTTTATTAGCAATTTACACTAAAGCTTTTATTTTTCAAGGAGCTAACAACAACTAAATGAGATGTAGCAAAGTAAAATGAATCAGAAATTGCTACGGAACACAGAAGAAAAAAATGAATATGAACATTAAATTAGATCACAAATAAAATTATCAAAAACAAATTCCATAGGGTTTAATAAGGTTGTTAGTAATGATAAAGTGCTAATGAAATATCTCAAAATATCTTATGATCCACTTTCACCATTGGATGAGTGCCCAGGACAGGGTGGCATAGATAGAGTTGGGGGAAGACTTGAGGCTTGACTAATGCAGAGTATTCAACAGCTGGCTTTAACAACCAGAGTTGGGGAAGACATAAGATGAGTGAATCAAAGCCATTCTATAATTGGCTTATTAATCCAAGGGGATAAATGGAGAATAGAAATCAAAGTAACAAGGAATAAGACTGTGGTCTATAAAACTCCGAAAACATGAATCTATATATATGCAAATTTAAGGTGGGTTTAGATATAGATAGTTGATGTCCCATGTTACTGATGTCCATGTCCACTTTGCAGATGTGCCCAGTGGCCATGTTGGATAAGATGAAGGGATCAAACTTTGAAGAGAACCTTATCCCTTTCTCTGTTCTTCACCAATATCAACCACTACAGAAATGGATGGCATGGGATTGATAATGAATTTTGTGATTTCTCAGAAAGTTTTCTCACAAAATTGAAAGTTTAGGCATATCTTGTACAAATATGAGTCACAAAGTAGTTGATTTTAGAATATGAAAACACAAATATAATTAGGCAGATAACCCAACTACAGAAATGTTAGAATAGTTACAGGATATAACCTGAAATTTTACCATCTCACTAGAGATGAAAAGGGAAATCATTACCTTAATTTGAATATTTATATAGCATATTATTGTATTGCTGAAAACATTCAACACAATATGGCACAAAATTATAAATTTGGCTGACATACCTCTTTTCAATATACTTTAATATCAAGGAGTTTAATCCCCTATGACCAAATTTCATTCAATCACCAAAATGACATTATAAACATGATTTGATCTTCAGTATCTTTTAAAATATTTCTATGATCGGGACACATACTTTTCCATAAATATTTATTTCGTGGCAATTATGTGTGTGCTCACAATTTCACATACTGCTAAATGAAGTCTAGTCTATGGCTTTATTTACATGCAAATCTAGAAGGAGAGATAGACAAGGTAGTAGCCAGTTACACATTAAAAAAAAAAATGCAAAAGACATTATGGGAATAAAAGAACAGTGTGTTTTCCAGACTAGAAAAATCTTTAATTAAAAAAAAATTAAAGATTTTATTCATTTGAGAGAGAGATAGCACAAGCAGCAGGGAGAGGCAGATGTAGAAGCAGACTCCCCGCTGAGTGGGGAGCCCAACATGGGACTCGATCCCAGGACCCGGAGATCATGACCTGAGCTGAAATCAGATGCTTAACCATCTGAGCCACCTAGGCGCCCCTAGAAAAATCTTTTAAATGGAGTTGATACTTTCTAACTTTCAGTTAGAAAGAATAATTTCCTCTTTTATGGAATTACTTTAATAGGAATTCATTCATAATCTCACTTTTGTTTGGTTTTAATGTGTCCAATATAGTAAATTGATCTTACAAACATATTAAGTGTCTTCTATTGGTTTCAGTTTTTGCACACCACACACACACAAACTCATTCACACTTATATGTGTACACATCTTAGTATGTATGCGTTATAATTTTCAGTGTTCTCATTAGTACCATCTTCTTTGTTCCTCAGAATAAGCTTCTTGGGTAGATAGGAATTATAAAGGCGAGATAGAAGCTAAATTCTCTCAAGATATTTCTTGCATCTGTATACCTAATTCACAATGAAAAGTACAAAAACATAGTTTTTTTAAAATAAGAAAATGCAACAACATCATAGGTATATTATATCATTAATGAGTTGTAATTTACTAGTTCCTGAGAAGAAAGAAATCTGGACTTTATAAAAGCATATTTGTACACATTCAATTGCCACCCAAATATTGTGTGTAAACAAAAGAAGCAAGAAAGCAATTCACATTCAGTAAACTCGTGTTAAAAGGAAAATTTAAAACCTTGTAAGGAAAACTAATGACTTAAAATATCAGTAAATATAAATAGGCAGATCATAGCTACTAATAAATCAAGTGGTCTAATATTCATTGGTTGCCAGGAGTCACAACAGTGTGTATAATTCGTTATCTGGAAAAATAAAGATCACCAGCTGAGGAAACACCAATTATATCCGAACAAATTTGGGCTTGATGAAGTATAATCAGTTGGATCATAAAGGACAAAACAAATATCTGTAATTCCATTCTCCTAAGGGAACAAAAAATTATAGCTGTTAGATCTGTCGGTGGTAGTACCAACAGGGTCATGCAGGCTGATTAGTTCTAGAGGTTCTAGCACAGCTCTCACCCAGAGTCCACTTGATAGTTGGGGTCTTAGTGTGTTTTCTGCATGATAAACTGACATGTCAGAATTGACCTGGAAATATATCTGGTAAATCTAGACAGGTTTCATGTTTAAGAAATTGTATACATCAAAAAAGGACAAAGTATTAACATATCAGGAAATTTAAAACTAGAATTGGGGTGGAGGGAGCCAAAAAAGGCCCCCCCTTTTTTTCATAAATAGAAGGGAATGATCTGTGATTAAAAAACTACCTAGACAAACCTTTTGGGGAATAAAACATAAAGCTCTGAGATCATGGTTGGAAGCAGATAGGACCAAAGAGAAAGCTAAACTATTCTGTGTAATCAATTGACAGAAATTTGGGTGTGTGTAGGATGGAGAGAAATGGGAGGAGTATATCAGGTAACGCAGCTGACCCTAAAAGAACAACTTGTAAGAAATTACTGCCAGGCAGATAATCAAAGGGAGATCAAACATTATTTTAAATATTTTGCACTGCTGTGATGCAAAGCCCTTGTATTGCCCCAGACTTTCTTATTTGGCACATACATTCATGTCTTCAGTACTGGTAACATCATCATCATCATCATCATCATCATAATAATAATAATAATAATAATAATAAAGAAGTGAGAAAAAATTGATCTTATCTGGGTCAGCTTGGGGCCGAAGAAGAGAGGTGGAATGTGAGTATAACTACTTAGTTCTACTAGGACATATACAATGATTCAAAAATGACCTTGTTTTTAAAATAAAACACTGCATTTTACTATAGCACATTATCATTTCTCTAAAATGCTCTATTACAGGAAATTACATGACATCATCCAGTACAAAAAAGGGGATGCATGTTAGACCCTTCCCCTTTCCTTACATACAGTTCTTTAAGTTATATTCTACAATTTTGTTTTCTAACATTTTCTGAAATTCATGCCCTTTGCTTCTGCTGTAATATCCTGGTTTAATGAACCATTTCGTCATTCATGAATGAATTAATGAAATCATTTTCAAGACTGTGTGCTTCTACATAGTCTTCTCAAAGTCATCCTTCACAGTACTACCAAGTGATTACAACCACACTCTTGGTTATAATCCTTTAAGGCCTCATCATTTGCAACTGTATTTTTTAAATACTGGTCTAGGGTCTACTACTAGTTGAGTAAAAGGAGGGAGATCTATCGAGGCAGATGTTTCATTTCAATTTGAGTTTTAAAATAAATTTAAGTACGTTTTTAGATTGTGTCTTAGGAGATGTAATATGCTCATGTGAACAGTCTGTTTGCAAAAAGATAGATTTGGAAGAAATTCTTTCCCATGATTATTTTGTCCATTGAACACCTTCCTCCCTTTTCTCTTTCACCCTCAATTTATATCTCATAGAATCCTACTTACATGAACATTGTAGAAATATGCCCTGACCTAAAGTATAAATTCAAAATTGCTTAGAATGGTATAAAAGGCTGTAATATTGCCTTTGGCTAAAAATCCAATTACATCTCCCTTTACTTATAACCTTATGATTTATGTTTTATTAATGAAAAATGTATTTAATTCTTTGTAAAAAAATCCTGTTTCATGAACTCTAGACTGGAACAATTCTTATCTCCCCTTCTTCTGCCCCTTTTCTCTTATTAAACTGGTTTAACACTGTCTAATGGAACTTTCTGCAAGCAAAAAATATTTTATAGCTGCACAATTCAACATGGTAATGATAAGCTACCATGGGAGCTGTTGAGCTCTTGGAGTGTAGATAATATATCTAAGGGACTGACATTTTAATTTTTTAAATTTTAGTTAATATAAATTAAAATACCATGTGTATCTAGTGGCTCCTTATTAGACAGTGTGGTTCAAGCTTTTTCACTTAGACTATTAATGAAACCTCTACTGGCAACCTGCACCAACTTCCAAGCTGAAGATGACCCTTCTTACCAAAATTTCTCTTTCCTCAGTGTGTCTAACTACCTCCTTCCATGTTCTTTAATCCTCTAGTGTCTGACGTCAATTTTATTTTTATGTTTTTGAAGTCTTATCCTTTCTTAGAAGAAAAGGTTTTAATCCTTAGCTTTTTTGAGCCATAGGTGCTTCAGATTTTTGGTGGCTGAAAATGGAATGCTTACTCAGCTTCGTCTCTGCTGACCTTGACAGAGAGTACAAAGATTCTTAGCGCTGATGCCCAGTCAGTGGTCACTGGGTTGATTTCCTCACTCATGAATGTAAAGGTGGTATTTTCACCTCTCATCTCAAGCCCACCTCAACAACAGCAAAAAATATTTTCCTATACGATACACTCTACTTTCATCTTGAATCATCTTATTTAAAAAAAGACCCTGGAATTATGATTAGTAGAACTTGATACTTCAGCTGCTAGGCTTACTCTGCATGAATCACCTCACTAATTCCAGAAGCTCTACTCAGAGGAGTTCTTGGTATTAATGTTGCATTGCAGGCAAAGTGAAAGGGTGTTTGATTTCTAAACTCATATGTTGAGTATAGAAAAGGAAAGGTGGTCATTAAAATATTTTATGTAGTGAAAATGAGAGTAAAATAAAGTATCTAAACAGATGGGAGAAAAAAGTTGTATAACATCTTACACAAAATACTATTCATCAATATTTGAAATATCACTTTTCATTTGTTTTCTTGTTTACTGTCTCCTCCACAAAAATATAAATATCAAAAGGAAGGCATTTTTCTCTCTTGTAAGCTTCTATGTAACCCATGCTCATAGTAGTGCCTTCATTCCTATGAATGAAGAGTGAACTCAGGTCTTCAGGGTATAGAAAAGCATGATTTATGACTAAGTAATTCCTAGAATTATGTGATTAAAAAAAATCCCAAACTTGATTAAACTAAAATAATTTTTCTTGGAATTATAGACCTCAAGGAATATTTTAATCTATAGTTACATTCTTGGCTTTAAAAATAAACATGAAAATACAGCCAATTTAAAGGTATTGTATTTTTGATACATGCAGGAAAAAAAATCTATGTTTGAATGTGAACTTTCTGGAGATTGAAAAATAGTATCAATATAGATAAGAGAAAACCATTATATAATGGCTCAGTAACTATACCTTCAATGATGAAAATAAAATATGCTTGATGGGGAAAGAAAATTTTTGAAGGCAGGGTCTCTGCCCAATGGTCTTTGACCTGAAGATATACAAAAGGACTAAAGCAAAATAGGTGTTCTATCAATGATTACTAAGCCGGTGACAGAAATAATGATTGAGAACTAAAAGTAGAATCTGAAAGCAGAGTCCTTTCCCAGTTGTGCTGTCAAATGCTGTTATGATCTGGGCAAAGCTTTTATCCTTTAAGCCTAACTTCTTTGTAGTAAAGGGACTTTTTCTCCTCTGAAAAAAATATTTAATATATCGTATTTGTGTACTCTTTTGTTTTGATTCTTATAACACTCATGAGTAGAGACAAAGTGGAAGTCATTACAGTATTATGAAAATTTGCTTAGGCTGTGATCAGAAGTTCTGACACCCAACCTCACTTCTGCTGCTATATGACCTTTTAAAGTTACTTTAAACATTTCCACAATTTCCTCTCATTTAGAATTGTATCCACTATCCCTTCTTACACTAGGAGTTAGTGATTTCTAGGCCATAATCTGAATCAGAAGCACACAGGGCTGATGAGGATGCTGTAATATCACCAAACATCTTTTTTTTTTAAAGATTTTATTTATTTATTTGACACAGAGAGAGAGAGAGGGAACACAAGCAGGGGGAACAGCAGAGGGAGAGGGAGAAGCAGGCCTCCCGCAGAGCAAGGAGCCCGATGCGGGGCTCGATCCCAGGACCCCGGGATCATGACCTGAGCTGAAGGCAGACGCCCAACCGACTGAGCCACCCAGGCGCCCCACCAAACATCTTTTTATAAGACCTTTGAGCTGGTAGTAGAATGTTCTTAAGAAATGAATAAAGGGGCACCTGGGTAGCTCAGGTGGTTAAGCATCTGACTCTTCATTTCGGCTCAGGTCAAGATCTCAGGGTTGTGAGACCAGGTTGTAAGGAGCATGGAGCTTGCTTAAGATTCTCTTCCTCCCTCTCTCTCTGCCTCTTTCCCACCTAATTAAAAAAAGAAGTGAATAAATGATGGAAATCACTGATGTATATATTCTAAAATAGTCATAAAATTACGCTTGCTATTCCTTTGATGAGGCAACACATAACAGCCCATTTAGCAAAAGGTAGTTGATGTTGAGCAATTTCAATTTGTCAGAAGGTCGGGCATTTCCTGTGAACCTCTGCAAAATAGAGTGAGTGCCTTCACCAAGTTCTGCTGGAGCTCAGTCAGAGATTTACATAGCTGAGAACCTCCAATATTCTTTTTTTTTTTTTTTAAAGAACCTCCAATATTCTGATATTTCTTGCTATCTAAAAGCTTCGTCTCTCTCCAGTAGTGCTTCAAAAGATTAAGTCTTAACGGTGTGAATTGTATTATGTAAGTTCCTATAAAGATACGAAATTTTGAAGAGTAATTTCAGTGTCAGTTTAATTACTCCTTCAAAGCTCATGCATTTTCAAGCAATTAAATTTAATTTTTAAAGACCTGTTTCCTTGGTCACTTCATTTGTAATGTGAAATCTTTGTAAAGTTTTCGTAAATTTAACGTAGAGTTTTATTTTTTTAATTGTTAAGCAATTGCTTATTCTGAGAAAAGGCAAAATAAACAAAGAAAAAAATTTTTCAGAATTCTTGTTTGTCACATTTATTTTAACTGAAGAAACTCTAAAGGGATTTATTGTTGCCCCTTCTGGAACAAAACAAAATAGAATATGTTTCTACCTTTGTTTTCTTTTTCCTATTATTCCATAAAATATTGTGAGGCAAATATTATTTGCCTGTTCTCAACATTTGCAGAAACAGAATAAAATTATGATAATTTTCTGAGCATCCTCATAATCCTATTATTGAATTCTCTCTGCTCAAGTGGTTTATGCAATGGGAAAAGCCAGTAATTATGTCTGTGTCACTAATTATTACTTGCTATCCTAAAAATAGAAACTAAGCACCTGAAATTTATTGGCTTAGGAAAACCTTCAGGGACTAATTTAGTCTGTGCCCTCACTAAGGAGGTGCTATTTTAGAAGAAAGTACTAGAGGGGCACCTGGGTGGCTCAGACCATTAAGCGTCTGCTTTCTGCTCAGGTCATGATCCCAGGGTCCTGGGATCGAGCCCCGCATCGGGCTCCATGCTCTGCGGGAAGCCTGCTTCTCCCTCTTCCACTCCCCCTGCTTGTGTTCCCTCTCTCGCTGTGTCTCTCTCTGTCAAATAAATAAGTAAAATCCTTAAAAAAAAAAAAAAAAAAGGTACTAGAAAAAAGCTGGAAACAGAAGAATACACTAAATCTGCCTCGTGGCTATTACAGACATACTGACCAAGAAGCAATGTACACAAAAGCCCTGATCTGTGAGTATAGATTGAGAACTAGACTCCAAATGCAGGGACATGGGGGATTAGGGCTTCAGCATATATTTTTTGACTGGGATACAATTCAGTTCATAACAGGACACACTGAGGAAAGCATAAAGACATCCTACAGAAGGAGAGAAAAAATAAATCATATATTTAATAAAGGTCTAGTATCAAAAATATACAAAGAATGCTTACAATTCAACAATATAAAGACAACACAAGTAAAAATTATATAAATTATATTAATTAAGAATTTAAAAATTCTATTAATGTCATTGTCATTATTCCGTGTGCCTATGCACCTAGGAAGAAATCAGTCATCTAAAGGTAGGGAGAATGGCTTTTATGATAGGGTAGCAGCAATCTCTACTATGGCCTATCCTTTGGCTACCAGTATATAAATATATATTCGTCTTCCTGAGTATATAACACGTTTATCTTTTTCATAATGGAAGCAACAATAATGTCATCCATTTACTCATATCCATTAATAGCTAAACATTCACTATCTCTGAGTGACGTGGAATTCTCCCCAACAAATCCAAATAAGTCTCAGAGTGATCTTGAAATCTACAAACTGAAATACTAGATGTATGCCCCATGTGCACCCATAGATATTCCATTAAGAGAAGAGTCTGAGAAATACATTAGCTGATAGCCAGTAGGGGTACACTAAATAGCAAATAATGTTCAACCTGAAAAATAAAGACTCCTCTGGCCATAGAGGCAAGTTTCCTAGCTACCTTATAGTATAAGAACTTGATTCTTCTCTTTGGGAATACCTTTTTTCCTCATTGCCCATTGTGATCCTGGATTTGTCTTTGGGAACATAGGAGAGAGGAGGGGGGTATGTGTTGATTCAATAGCTCTCTATGGCTGCCATATCTCAGATAAGCATTATAAAGATTGTCATTCTTCAGGGTTGTAGAAATCTTGTAGCCCATTTCTTATTGGTGTCATTTGGCCATGGGGATTGTTTAAGGCTTTTAATTATAGGTCAAATTAAGTTTCTTTTAAACAATAAAATTGGGCGCCTGGGTGGCTCAGTTGGTTAAGTGACTGCTTTCAGCTCAGGTCATGATCCTGGAGTCCCGGGATCGAGTCCCACATCGGGCTCCCTGCTCGGCAGGGAGTCTGCTTCTCCCTCTGACCCTCCTCCCTCTCATGCTCTCTGTCTCTCATTCTCTCTCTCACAAATAAATAAAATCTTAAAAAAAAAAATAAATAAACAATAAAATTCCCTGAAAAATATGGGAAAATCCCATTTGCTTCTAGTCAATTGTAAATGCAAATAATCACAGTATAGCCTTTGTCCAGACAAAATTTTTAAAGTGTAAATGAAACTTCTTGTTTGTTTGTTTTTTCCTAGCCTCTGTGTTCTGCCCATCCTCCCTGTGATATAGTAGTCATCTCTGTCAGCAAGATCATGGTTTTGTAGAGAAGAGCATAAGTCTATTAAGACTGTAGTTATGTAGACTCTTTCCTGTTTTGGTTTGAGATAAAGGTAAAGACAGATATTTCAAACTTGAAAGTTTGCAATATCCCCTATTTGTAGATTCCAGGCAGAGAAAGTCTCCTTTAACAAACTTCTGTCTTCTTTCTCTATCTGTATTCCATCTACTCCAAACATAAATTAATCAATCATTTGTAGGACTTTACTGAAAAGTGTAAAAACAGTCAACATAATGCAAATTTTGAAAATAATCTCAACATTTCCCTAATATTATACCTGAAATTAACATGCGATTGTATTTGAAGGTAAAGCAGATGACTTATTCACTAAAACCTGACAAATTCACCAGCTTTCCAGCCTGGGATATGTATGTTTCTACTTCTCACCACCCTGAGATTTCCATAAACCAAATCCAAAACATTCTGTTTTTTACAGACTAGCATTCAGGATACCATATTCTGTATCTGTGTGGACAATGTTTGGCTGTGAATTAAAGAGACATTAAAAAGATGACTTAAAATGTGGTCAGTTTAGCTCACTGTGACAGTAATAGTCAAATGTAGGTATTTAAGTTGGCCATGAACCAGTCTATTCCCCACTTCCTTTCTTACCGTGCCCATTATGGCTTTATATCCTCGTAGTCCAACATGAAACTGTAGCCATCATGTGACTAATTCCAAAGAGCAGTGAAGAAGTTGCAAAAATGGATCTCAGAAGCCCTGTAGAACATTTCTCAAGATGGTTGTCATGTTATATTTCAGCTTTTGTTCCCTTGGTCACATGCTGCTCCTCAACTCAAAGTAAGATGAGAAATGTATCTTCTATTTCAGCTATTTCAGTTGGCCTTGATGTCAGTAAAAAGTAGAGATGGGGTTTGAAGGAAAAGGCCATAGGGGAGACAACCAGCAGTCTCTGCATGGGATATCTTGTTTTATAGGTTTCCCACATTTTAGAATCATTTTAACAATTAGCAGGATAACTTTTATATGATATTAAAAGGCTGTAAAGAGGGTATAACCCCCCTGACTTTGTGCTTTTTAAAATTTATTTTTCTTTTATAACTTTTACCCATCATTATGCCTTCTTTCTTATGATATTTCGTGAGTCTGACCTCAAATATAAAAAGAATATTAAATACGTGATCTTGATTATTCAGTGGGCAGATACTTCAAAGGCAAATGTAACATGGATTGGAGAAACTGAATTCTGTATGAAAAAAGGAATCCAAATTATTTGACCATTTCTTTGCTGATGTGATGATGATTCAATCTGTTTGATTAATTTTAAATCATAAAGAAAACAAAGATAAATATAATGTTTAATGCACAATTTAATTATTTTTTACTTAGATGGTAAGACATTCAAACTTATTTATATACATAAATGAAAATTGATATTTTCCCATGTTTCTTTGATTGAATATGTTCATTAGCCTACTTTTAGGGCCATATTTACTTGTGATTCAAGGTGCAGTTTGCAGTTTTTTGACTCTGTGTCCCTCAACATTGTGCCTCTGAACAGTCTTAAAATATTTTCTTTCTTTTTTTTTTAAGATTTTATTTATTTATTTGACAGAGAGAGAGACAGCAAGAGAGGGAACACAAGCAGGGGGAGTGGGAGAAGGAGAAGCAAGCTTCCCGCTGAGCAGGAAGCCCAACCCAGGGCTCGATCCCAGGTTACTGGGACCATGACCTGAGCCAAAAGCAGACGCCTAACGACTGAGCCACCCAGGTGCCCCTAAAATATTTTCTTACTATTAAAGTGCTTGAGGGGTGCCTGGGTAGCTCAGTTGTTAAGTGTCTGCCTTCGGCTCAAGTTATGATCCCAGGTCCAGGGATCGAGCCCAGCTTTGGGCTCCCTGCTCAGTGCAGAGCCTGCTTCTCCCTCTCCCACTCCCCCTGCTTGTGTTCCCTCTCTCGCTGTGTCTCTCTCTGTCAAATAAATAAATAAAATCTTAAAAAAAAAAAATAAAGTGCTTGAACTCTTTAGAACTTCACTTCACATAGTGTTTAAGTGACGGAATTCCTTCCTGCCGTTTCTGGGAAATTGACTCCCCCCCCCCCTGATTTTTAACCCTGAGGAAAATCAGCCCAGAATTTTGGAAAATAGAAAAAAAATAATTATTTTTTAGGAATTGAAGCTTAATAATCAATACAGAAAAGTTTTGGGGCCAAGGAGTTCACTAACTTCAAGTAGAAAAGAACAGAATGTCTGCCAAGCAGAGGGAAGGTTAAGGTCGACCTTTCTGGAAAGCTGGGACGGAACACATGAGGGAGAAGCAGTCATCAATGAGATCAAAGTGCAAATGATGGTCTGGAAAAAATAATAGAAAGTATATCATAGAAAAAAAGGCTGATTTCTCTAATATATATAAAAATTCTACACATTATTGAGAAAAAGAATGATTAGTGCAACTACAACATTGGTGAAGAACATGAGGACTTTAGGAAAAAGAAACATAAACGGATCTTCAACATATAACAAGATGCTTATGATCACTTGTAAAATAGATGCAAATTAAAACTAACACGATACAGTTCTTTTAAAATCTAAGTGACAACAAACACTGGAAAATTTGATAACAGATAATAAAGTTAAACCCGATTAAAATTGCAAACCTTCCCTTAGCCACTATCCACACATTCACTTAAAAAGAGAAATTTACTCCATAGCATTATCAACATCTAACACATTGTACATTTTATTTTATATAAAATGCACATACATTTTATTTATATTTTAAGTAAACTGCACATAGGCTATATGAACACAGTTCTTTCAACTTCTAGGTTCAAGTTTTTTCTAGATCACCAATCCAATCCTTGAGGCCCACAGAAAAGGTGCTTCTAGGCTGGTCCTTTTTCTCCTCTTTTCCCTCCTTCCTTGCCTCCACTTCTTTTTCTTTGTCTTTCTGTTCATCTTATCTTTAACTTCATCTTCCTCTTTCTTCTCCAGGTCTGCCTAACACAATGCTTCTCTTTCAATCACTGGGGAAATATAGCTTTAGCACAAAAGATACCTGAGGAAATCCAAGCTCACTGACGTTGTCCAGAGCTAAATTCTAAAACTCTGTGCTGGGGTGGGACACAGATCTTTAGAATTTCCTTTTGTTGCTGTTTTATAGGTTAAAGTATTTTTTATCAGTGGAGAAAAAAGATAGTGGCTGTTGTAGCTGAGCTCTGTGTAACCTTCACTACACCCCAATAATTTATAAAATACAAGATTAATTTAGAAGCACATTTTCCTGTAACTAGGGCTGATGGTAAGTTTGATCATTTTAATGATCATGAAGTGGAGGGCAGGAAACAAATATGATGGTTGTGTTTGTGAACCATGATCCTTCACAACTGTTCTTTTCTTTCTAAACGAACAGTGATGTGAACTAGAAATTAAAATTAAATGGTTTGTAGTGAAGACTTTGCCAGTTTATGTGATCAGTCATGGTCTCATTGTTGAATGTAAGTCTTCAATGATTGATCTGTTAGATCTGTTAGAATATTTTAATTGATCTGTTAGAACATTTTAATTTTAGAGGAAATGACCAGAAGTGTTAGCAAGTGCCAAAAAAAAAAAAAAAAGAAAAGAAAAGAAAAGAAATCTGGGTAACCAGGCTTTGGAGTGTAAGTAGAATACAGTAATTTCAAATAAGTTGGTCAAGATAGGCATGACTGTGATCTGTTATATAATTATGAAATACGTAGCAGAAGATCCACTACATTATAAGAATTCAAAATATGTTAGTTTTTTATTACTAGTTAAAGGATTATTCAACTGAAAAATAATTTTAAAGTATTTTGAAATTGACATGATATGTATATTTAAGGTTAGAAATGAAACGTTTTAAAATTACTGAAGTTTATTTTTATTTAAACTATTTTGAAGCATTCTTTGAAGACAGTAGGCATAAGAAAGAATTGTGGCATAGGGCAACACAAAGTAAACTGTGGGGGTTAATGTAGAGCATGAAACCAGCCATAATAGCTGGCTTGCCAAAATGCAACACGGAGGCTGCTAGGGCCGAGGGAAGGTTTCAGAGAAAGGCGTAGACCTTTGGAATGCCAAGGCCTGGTGACCACTCTGCCCTAGGAATGCTGCGGGGAGTTGCCTATCCCCAACCTCTCTTAGCCCAATCAGCTGTCCTGTGATCCAAGAGATTTGTGCATTGTCCCTTAGGCTATATTTAGCGGAACACGCAGGTTAGCATATCTTCTTTTTCCTAAATCCTTTCAGTTTCAGTAAGACCCCCTTGTCACACATCACGTGCTTGAGAAACAGTGATAAGGATTTGTGATTATCCTGAAGGACCCATAAAAGAGGGGCAAAGACCATCTCGGGGCGTTGACCCCCTTGCCTTCTCTCTTTCAAGGCAAAGTTTGGAGTGATCTTTCATCCCTCCCTACAGGGATTGCTGGCCATTCCAGGCAGTAAACTAAACAACCATGAAACTCATGAGAAATTGTTCATTTGTTAATGGACAAGGTTTCCTTTCATGCTAAGTATTTGTGTGTGTGTGTGTGTGTGTGTGTGTCTTCCTCAGCTATTTCAAATCTTTCTAGAAGCTTTCTGTTCTATCCTCAAAATGTGAAAAGTTCAAAAGAGGATCAAATTGTAAAAGAAGAATAGACACTATCTTTGTTTGGTGATAGCTATCTGTCCTTGGAGTGGAACATATGGAAATAAACACAGGGGGACTCCACGCCCTGGAGATCCTTCAGAGATCACTATTGTTAATCTTCACAATTTACATACCATGGCAGTGAGGTCTAGGAGGCTCTAATTTTCCATAGCACACATGATGACTTAATTTTGCTAACACTCACCTTTTATCATTGATCATTTTTCAATGTCAGAATTAAATATTTTGTCTTTGGAAAGAAAAAAAATATTCTTACCATGTATCCTTTGCATAAATGTTTCCCTGTCTTAAAAAAATAAGGCTGCTAATTTCAAACATAAAAATAACGTTGCCCATTAAATTCTGGAATACCACAGAAAGGGAGTATCACCTTGTCAGTCTCACTATTGTATATGCATTTCAGAAGACATAGGAATCTTTTCTGTTTCAGTTATGTTTCTTTTATTGTACTGTTTCATACTAGAACACATTGCAGGGTTAACAGTTTTTAAAAGTAACTCATAATTTTGTGCACATCTCTGCCATATTATTACAATCTGCATTCTGTTTAAGGTTTAATTTTAAAAAATAATTGCCTCTTATTAAAATCCCCCACATTACATTATTGCTGGTCATGCAGAAAATTACTTTGCTGCAGGAAACAAAACCATCCAATATAATCTTTTCTTCTTATAGCAGAGGAGATAATTGGATTAATCACAAGTCAGAATCTTGGAAGTAAAGTACTTTGTTGGCTAAACTGAGCCATGCCTGTCATTTAGAGATGACAGATAATAGAGCTTCAGTGATGCTAGATAATCAAGAGCAACTAGTCACCATAATAATGAATATTTTTAAAATATTAAAATGTGTTAATTACCCACTGAGTATGAGGAGAAGCTAGATTATTCCCCTGGGGAACTAGTTGCCTTGTGAAGACATCATCATATAACCATGACCACGTAGACACCTGATACTAAACTTAAGTGTTAAAAAGCACTTGATAAAGTAGAAGAGGTCTTTTATACTGTGGATTTTTCAATGATCGGGCCTACTGTGTGGCTTTGAGGATTATACTGGTTCCTAATACTGCCCAGTGGCTTGAATCCTCAATGATTCTCTTTGTTTTTGTTAGAATTAATGATTTTGAAATACACTTTTTAAAGCAATGCTTATATTAAAATTTAAGAATGAGATAAAAACAAGAATTTTAACAAGGAGCTTTACTTGAGAATATTTAACCATAGGTTATTTTCCAATTTTAGATATGAAAGGAATTTTAACCTATTTCATATTATCAATGAAGAAAATGTAGTAGAGAGAGGCTGCATTAGTTATGGAGATATACACCATTTAGTGAAAGTGTTAGAATGAAAATGCATTTCAACCATGCTTTGGAAAACATTCAATGTACTACTACTCAAGGTTATCTAGAATAATTGTAAAATGAATCACTTAGTATATTCAGGCAATTATAGGAGGAACTTTTTAAAAATTTAAATATAGCACATATAAAGAAAAATTCACAAATCTCAAGTGTACAACACAAAATGAAGACACCCTGGTTGACTACCACCTAGGTCAAGAAATAGAATATTGAGTACAATATTCAATTTCTTCCTCATGCACCATGTGACCTTGCTGTTATTCATTTTATTTATCTATCTGCTATAATTACCCAATAGATTGTTAATATTACTTAAAATGTCATTATTTAGATCAATTAAGAATAAAAATAAAGCATTTTATTTTACCTCATTTATTTTTTGGTCAGCATTTCCTCCCTTATTCATGTAGAGTCAAGTAGGCAGATCTCAGATCCTATATTTCTATGGATGCACCTGTATCCAGATTTCAGATTACTTGGTATACTGTGAACTCTTAGTTTTTTGGTGGGCCAAGAAAAGTTGATGATTTTCAGTCTATTCAATTTTTTCTTGTTATGATGGGAGTTATGATTTCCAAACTTTTTATATAATGGAGATATATCTAGAAATCTAAAATTCAGTTTTATATTTGGCCTTTTAATCAGCAATTTATTATAGTCACTTAATACTAACAGTTTATACTTAGATTATTTTAGATTTTGTACGCATGCCATTATATATCTGCGAGTAGCCACAGTTCTATTTCCAATTTTTCAGTCTGTGTGTCTCTCTTTGTTTCCTTTCTTTTCCTCCTCCATCATAATTCTTTCATTTCTTTATTGTCTAGGATCTTCGGCCCAGCATTTAATCTAATCAAAAGAAAAATTAGAAAATATTTTAACTGAATGCAAATAAAACCTTTGAAATGTGAGGGGTACAGGCAAAAAAATGGTTAGATGAAAATTCAAAACAATATTTGCAATAATAGAAAAGAGGAAAGAAATTGAAAATCACTCATATCAGTCCTATCATAAGAAACTTGAAAAAGAGTTTACATAGTAAGTAAAATGAAGAAAATTAGAGCAGGCATCCCTGAAAGAGAAAGAGAAACTTAACCAGTAATAAAGGAAATCAATAAAACCAAAAGCTTTTATTTTAAACAAATTATTAAATTTGATTAAAAAATAACTGGGTTGTAAGAAAAAGTAATGGAAGTGTAGATTCTACTAAATATCTAAGAAACAGTGCGTATTAAGATAATATTATTGAACAACTTTATGCTTACAAAACCAAAACATTTCAATGAAATTGGCAATATCTTAAAAGTCACAAATGATCAAAATTGGTGTAAGAAGAAATAGAAAACCTGAACAGTCCTACTTCTTGGAAAGGAACATAACTGTTAATTAAAAACTTATCTAAAAAGAAAAGTCCAAGCCTACTTGAATACACTGGTAAATTCAATTAAATATTAAGGAATGAATAATATAAATCTTATTTGAAAAAACATAGTAAATGTTTTCTTATTTCATTTAATGAGGCAAAAATTACCATGATACCAAAATCAGAAAATGTACTAAAAATATTGTTTGTATATTAACTATGGATCTATTTACACAGTGGAAAGATGTAAACATTGATGTTTAAATAGATGCAAAAAGGGCGCCTGGGTGGCTCAGTTGGTTAAGCGACTGCCTTCGGCTCAGGTCATGATCCTGGAGTCCCGGGATCGAGTCCCGCATCGGGCTCCCTGCTCGGCAGGGGGTCTGCTTCTCCCTCTGACCCTCTTCCCTCTCGTGCTCTCTGTCTCTCATTCTCTCTCTCTCAAATAAATAAATAAAATCTTTAAAAAAAAATAGATGCAAAAACATAAATACAAAAATATTTAGCGAAATATTAGCTAACAGTAAAATATATAAAGAATTATTTTATTATATAACCAAGTGGTGTTTCTCTGGAATGCAATATTGGTTCAATATTGGAACATCAATAAATATAATTCACCACTGTACTAGAAGTCCTAGCATGTGCATTAGACAAGGAAAAATTGGAATACATGTAGATTAAAAGTGAGGCAATAAAACACAATTTTCACTTGACATGATTGATTGTGGAGAAAATCTTAAGGAATCTACAAAAAAAACATATTATTAGTAATTAGAGAATTCCACAGGTTCACAGGAAAATTTTTAACATACAAAACTAATTGTATTGCATTTTTATACAGTAGAAAGAACTAGAATATGGAATTAAATATAATTTACAATATCCAATACATAAAATGCTTAGAGATACAATTAATGTAACAGATGTAATACCTCAAAACTGAAAACTCCAACAGAGTCCTGAGAGAAATAAAAGAAAACTTAAAAAATGGTCATATACCATTTTCACTGACTTTAAGACTTAATATTGTTAATCTGTAGATTTATGAAATCTGGACAAGAATCTCAGGAGTCTTTTATGCAGACTGCATATTTTATATAAATATAAAATTTATACAGAAATTCAAAGGACCTAGAAGAGCCAAAACAACTGAGCAGGAAGAACGGGATTGGAGGCCTTTTACCATTTGACTGCAAGTCTTACAGTAAAGTTAAAATAAAAAGATAGGGTGGTATTACTGTTAGGGCAGATGTAGAAATAAATGGAACAGTATAGGCAGCCCAGGAATAGGTCCACCAATATTTGATCATTTGAAATTTTTTTTAAGCAGGTTCTAGGCTCTAACCCACAACTCCAAGATCAAGAGTTGTTCACTCCACTAACTGAGCCATCCAGGTGCCCTGATCATTTGAATTTTAGAAAGGTGCCAAGGAAGGTCAATGGGGAAAAGGAAAGTCTTTTCAAAAATGATGCTGGGACAACTGTATTTGAAAGAAAAAATTAACCTTGAAACTGAACTCATGATGTAAACAAAATTACTGAAAATGATTCATAGGACAAAATGTAGATGTTACAATTATAAAACTTCTGGAAAAAAATAAGAAAAATTCTTTGAGACTTTGGAATATGCAAAGATTTCTTATATAGTTATTATAAATATTAAAGAAAAACAAATCTTATTAAAGTCATATATAAAGTATACTTAAAGATGATTTTTAAAAATTAAGTCATTGATAGTCTGCAAATTACTAAAGAAAAAGATATGGACAGTAGGACTGAAGAAATCCAAATAGGAAAATGATGAAGTATCCCTGTCATAAGATCTGGAAGAAAGCTTATATTGCAAAGACAACCACCCAATGGGAAAAATAAATAAATAAAATGATATTGAGGTCAGAAATTACGAATAGCTTGAAATAAAAAACAATGCAGGACATTGGCTTAAAGCTAGCGATAATTTCATACTATGTTTAGCTTATTTAAAAAAAAGACAAAACTTGCATATCTGAATAATTTATGGACAGAACCATCGAAGAATTTTACTTGTAAAGAAGGCATGTCCTGGTTAATAACTTTTCATAGAGCAATTAAGGTTTGAGCAAAATTAGCTTACTCTAAACAAAAAGGGTTAGAGAGAGAGCTGATGATGAATTGTTTTTAGTTCACCATTGTTTATAATTCAAATTACCCTACGGTTTGTGACCAATGGGCCCATGAAAACTCTCAGAGAAAACGGCAAATTTTGATTAACAAAATTAACAAGACAGTTTGGTTAAGTTTTCTGTGTAAGGTACTGAAGTATTGGTAAACTTGCTTAATAGAATATGCACCAATGAGAGAGGAAATTACTTCCTAGTCTTGATTTTTTTGGAACACATTGAAACACGGGAACAAGAAGGTTTCCAAGGATATGGAGGTTGGCTCTTCTTAGTCAAGAAAAAAGTTTATGTGTTCAAGTGTTGCATTAGTTCCTTGAATTTTAAAAATTATTTGGTGATATTTTGAGGGATAAGATTTCCTAAAGGGTGTCTGGGTGGCTCAGTCGGTTAAGCGACTGCCTCGGCTCAGGTCATGATCCCGGAGTCCCTGGATCGAGTCCCACATCGGGTTCCCTGCTCGGCGGGGAGCCTGCTTCTCCCTCTGACCCTCCCCCCTCTCATGTGCTCTCTCTCTCTCATTCTCTCTGTCTCAAATAAATAAATAAAATCTTAAAAAAAAAAAATTTCCTAAAAAGTAGATTGAAATACCATTAAGGAATTTCTGTTTTCTTTATGTGACCTTGGACATGAATATCCCAGGTCATAATGAAGGAATTGGTAATGATTGGGAATAGTCAACAAAATGACTTATAACAGTGATAAGTTTTATTGGAGTCTGAAAATAAATCTGAATTAGGCAAAGTGAATATTTTTATTTCTAATTATGAAACTTTGGGAAGCAAAAATGTGCTTATGACCTTATGTCCTTCTGATAGGATGTAGGAGTTGCACCACACTGGCATTTCAAATGATTCATTAGATGCTAGCATAAATTTGCATAGTGAGTTTTTGCAGGTGTATATTTGCTGGAAAGTGTGCTAAAGAAAATCTCCACAGGGTCCTGCTCCCCTCACATCCACTTATTTCCATTAATGACAATCTGTACCCAATTTGCGGACAACATACTGTTCATAAAGTCAGTTTCATGTTCATCAGTAGATGAATATATATAGGCTGATTTTCCTTTTACTTCACTGCAAAATCAGAGCAGATGGCTATGAAAGAAAATATTTTCCTGCTTAGCTAGAATAGCAAGTTCATAACAGTATTTCCAAATATTGAGATAAGTAAATTGCAGTCGGAATCTCATGGTTTATGCATCTTCTGTTCAGCTAAATCCATCAATTTATCTTTGAGATTTACATTGTTATCTGTAAAAAACACGTTTTTTTCAGTTCTGATATTATCAATTATTTTTAAACAGTAAAGAGAGATTGTAATGAAGATGTCATAGTATCAATAAAATATAAATCTTGTCTGTGTAACAGAATGGAAATGAGAGCTATTTCAAAAACCACTTTGCTGGACTGAAATTGAATATCAGTATACTGGAGAGATTCCTGTTTTATTTTTTAAATTTAAGTCATGTTGAATTTTTCTGGTTACTTTGTACAAAGAATATATAGCTTAATAGTATTTTTAGTGACTTGTTTTAAGTGAGGAAACACTACTTTTTTACTAAGAACCTTCATCTGAATGTCAGAAACTCAAACAAATGCAGAATTTTTAAAATGTTTGCTAAGATTTAATTAAAATTACATTTTACATTAGAATACTGCTATGAAAATTCCATATGCTTGAAAAGAGCTATGAACATAAATATTTTATATCTTAAAAAGGAATCAATTTTCCATTCACTAATATTTAATATATTTTGTTATATGAGTAAATATACATATAGAAATTCACAGAAAAAATCAGAAAAATGCTAATATGTTGATAATGATTTTTAAGTAAATTAAGCTTAAATTTAGGATAATATCTGTCAAGAAAGTTAAATTTTATGTTTAATTTGCATGTGCTGTTTATTTATATATTTCTTTGTTCTACAGATATATTTTAAGGTGCTTTCTATCACTACATAATATTAATAATAGCCAAAAAACAACAACAATATTAATAGTTATTATTACAATGTGGTAAACATGTATCTTCTAATAACACTACATAATGATTTACTATTTCAACCTCATAATAAACAAATGATACAGTTAGTATATTATCCGTTCTTTCCCAAGGACCATAGCTACTTAATGGTGGCCCTAGCATCAGGCAGCCAGACTCCACAGCCTCACTTTTAAAAGAAATATTCACTATAATGTATGTAATCAGATACCTACTTGCATAAGTACTAGGAAGTTTCAGCTTATTCTAAGTACAGTACCACACTTTAACATTGCCAGATACCAAACAGAATTGCTGATTTTTATGCAAAGATCCGTTGTCTATTAATTCAACTCCTCAAACTTATAAAAGGAATTATGTTTAGAAAGAAATTTCTCTATCTCTCATGTCATTAGATCATTCAGCTTTTTTTTTTTTTAAGATTTTATTTATTTCACAGAGAGAGAGATAGTGAGAGCAGGAACACAAGCAGGGGGAGTGGGAGAGGGAGAAGCAGGCTTCCCCGCCCTGAGCAGGGAGCCCGATGCAGGGCTCGATCCCAGGACCCTGGGATCATGACCTGAGCCGAAGGCAGACGCTTAACAACTGAGCCACCCAGGCGCCCCAATCATTCAGCTTTGACCCAAGGAATGTACTCACCTCCTTTTTATTTACCTCACCCTTTCTCTGTCTACAAACTCCTAAGCTCTGCATGTCTTGGAGTTTCCTCTAACTTTTGCTTCATCACCAACACACTGTTTTGCTCTGTGTGTTCAATTATAAGACCACAGGTATCTATTCTCAAAGAGTGTACTTAGATCCACCAGAAAACGTCAATAAGTGGTCATCCATGCTGTTAAAATATATTATCGTAATTTGGTTACCTTATTGGGGGAATAGAAAACATCTTTGAAATGAGCATTTTATTTTATTTTTTAGAGATTTTATTTATTTATTAATGAGAGACAGAGAGAGAGGAAGAGGGAGGAGCAGACTCCCCACTGATCAGGGAGCCCGATGCGGAACTCGATCCCAGGACCCAGGGATCTTGACCTAAGCCGAAGGCAGATGCTTAACCATCTGAGCTACTCAGACACCCTGAAATGAGCATTTTAATGGTTAGTTCTATTACTGTGGAATTCTGTGTGGGTTGTCAGAAGTGAGACATGTAATTTATGGGCTGTTCTGTGCATTTTATACCAGCCACTGGAGGTCGTTCTCCAACTGTACCCTCAGTAGCTTATGTTCTTTTCAAGAGAAAACCCAGACTTTGAGTCCCATTGCTGCAGAAACTGATTTGTAAAAATATTCTGAAACTGTACAGAGACAAAAGCAATACAAAATACAACTCCCACTCTATGTTTCTATATTTCTTTTTTATTCTCCTCGGAATTGTATTTGCTGAATTTCTTGGCTGGATGCCAGTCCTATCCTCAGACACTTTAAAGTGCTCTTGACAATGCTGTTCATTCATTATATGAATACAAAAACAGTGAGCAAAAGAAGCCTGAAACTTAGCTCACCGATAATTGCTTCTTTATTTTCCTGAATGTTTCTTTGCAAGCATAACCAAATTTAACATCCTGGTTTCTCGTTAGCTGATGAGAGTCTAAATGTTCCCTGAGCAGTGTCTTTCTAGGTGGATATAGGAAATGTCCCCTCTGCCACTTTGACCCCATCCTATAGCATTGCTATGCACGTATATTTTAATTTTGATGTGTTTGTCATGATCATTTTGACTCTCTGCTTATGAAATCAAATATTTTTATCCTTTTCTACAGAATTAATGAATCTTCATAGAAAATGTATTTTCTGGGGACGCCTGGGTGGCTCAGTCGTTAAGCGTCTGCCTTCGGCTCAGGTCATGATCTCAGGGTCCTGGGATCGAGCCCCACATCGGGCTCCCTGCTCTGCAGGAGGCCTGCTTCTCCCTCTCCCACTCCCCCTGCTTGTGTTCCCTCTCTCTCTGTGTCTCTGTCAAATAAATTAAAAAAAGAAAAAGAAAAGAAAAAAAAAGAAAATGTATTTTCTGGAGCAAAATTCTCCATTAAGTCAGTTTTTGGTACATTTTATTTAAATATTTCTATTTATTTTTCCAATTTCATTTATATTTTGTATATAAGTATTTTCATCAGGATATTGAAACATTTACAACTATTTTTTGATTCATTTATTTTATTCCATGTGAAATTTTTGCAATTATACTTAAGTTATTGTGGGCTTGCTATTCTGGTTGTTACTTATACCAACATTAATTGTCACAGGTAAAAACACTTGCAGTTTATATTTTCTTTCTTTCTCTCTTTCTTTCTTTCTTTCTTTGAGAGAGAGAGCACATGAGAGGGGGAAGGGTCAGAGGGAGAAGCAGACTCCCCGCGGAGCAGGGAGCCCGATGCGGGACTCGATCCCAGGACTCCAGGATCATGACCTGAGCCGAAGGCAGTCGCTTAACCAACTGAGCCACCCAGGCGCCCTGCAGTTTATATTTTCAAAAGATATTTTATGCTATCATTATCTTTGAATAACCTTTTTTCAAATATGATTTTAAGTATTTTTATTTTTATTTATTTATTTATATTGGTATGCTATGTATGTTTTCCCGGATAACCACCATCCCCTTTACCTTCACTACATTGCCATATATGAAACACATTCACCTGAGTTTTTATTATTATTTATTTATGTATGTATGTATTTATTTATTTATTTTTGTCATCTGAGTTTTTAAAATGTGTTTTTCTTCTATAATGCCATGTAACATTCATATAATTTCTTTTTGGTATTTTCAAGCTTACTGTGCTTCCTTTAGCACTTTGTTACTGTTATGGTTGCTAATTATTATTGTGTATGAATTATAATACGTAATAATGCTATTTTTGGTGATGCTGTCTAGGAATACTTTGTGCTATGAAGTAGATAAATGATGAGAACTAGTTATTATTTCTTAACTATTACATAAGAAATATTTTAACTTTTTCTCATAAAATAATCTATAACTGGTTTACTTATTTATTTTTACTTATTTCTATGGTTATTTAAATGTTCAGTATAGTTTTATTTTGCATACTTTAGTTTGATGGTATATATAATTACTGCAAGAAATGTAAAATTGTTAGTCAAATAATGATGTCATCAAATAATGATGTCTAAATATCCTTTGGGTCAAAATATAGAAGTTAAGATATTATTCATAATCTAAAGTCATAAATTGTTAATTTATGTGTTTCAGTAAGGATTTTTTTTTTTTTTAAGATTTTATTTATTTGACAGAGAGAGACACAGCGAGAGAGGGAACACAAGCAGGGGGAGTGGGAGAGGGAGAAGCAGGCTTCCCGCGGAGCAGGGAGCCCGATGCGGGGCTCGATCCCAGGACCCTGGGATCCTGACCTGAGCCGAAGGCAGAAGCTTAACGACTGAGCCACCCAGGCGCCCCCAGTAAGCGTATTTTTAAGCAAATCATATGTGTCAAGAAACATTTTATTTTTTTTTGGATTTGCTAAAGATGGTATCTTTAAGTCTTTTAAATCTGTATGAGAAAGCTGCTCACTGATTTTCATTTAACAACTTTCCAAGACAACTATGAGTTAACATGGCCTAAATATTTTCAGAACATGCTTAGAAAATATTATCTTTAAGCCAGAGGACTTCAGAGAATTGCCATCTGGTAATTCTTCCTTCTCCTAGGAAAAAGGGACTCAAACATTTTCACTAATTTTCCTAACATAAGTTGCTGTAAGTATATCTAGATATTTAAACCCTGGGGGTAATGTTTACATGTTTCAATAAAACAGAATAAATTAAAATCTGTACTGCTTGGTGACATTCTTATAGTATCTTTATCACAGTTGATATTTTTAACATTCTTTTCTCCCCAGCTTTATTAAGATGTAATTGGCATATAACATTGTGTAAGTTTAAAGTGTACAACCTGTTTATTTGATGCATTTATATATTGCAAAATGATCACCACTATAGCAGTAACTAATATCTCCACTGTGCTACATAGTTACCTTTTTTGTGGTTAGAACATTTAAGATCTACTCTCTTAGCAACTTTCAAGTACATAATATAGGATGATTACCTATAATGACCATGCTGTATATTAGATCCCCAGAACTTATCAATCTCATTTGTTATTTTCATGTTTCTAGCTTTTATTAGAAAAAAAATGCTTCTCAGTGACTTGAATAAGGGAAATATGGTGTAGTTATATGCCATTGTTGTCTGTAATTTCTGCCCAAGTGGAAGTGATTGAAAATAGAATACTCCTTTCCTTTGAAGCTATTATCATATTTGGCTTCCCTAGATGGGGGGTGTCTTTTACTTGAGTACCATAACTAGGATCTATGGGTATTGGATGTTCCTTAAATCTACAGGTCCTATATTATTTAGAGTTCTCTTCTTACGAATCAATCCCCTTATTATTCCAATCCCCTGAGATCATTCAACTTTTTATATAAAATTCTCCCTATGCAAGTTATCTTGTGGTTTCACTCTCCTGATTTGACCTTTATTGATACAGTAGAATATCATGACTTATTGAAAGTAAGAACTAGGATTAGTGGCAATATTGAATGGCAGGCATCTGAGACAGAGATAAGTCATCTCTATGTATGGCTGCTAAGAATTCCTCCCAATCTGTATGCACATACTACTGCTCACATAAAGGATGAATATATTCATATTCCTCCTGATTTTGGACCACCATGTGCCTTGCTTTGATGGATAAATTGTGACAGAAGAGATGCACTGGAACCCAGTAGACATGCTATATGGCAGCAATGCTAGACTATTGAATTAACAAAGACAATGTGGATAGTGCTTTGTAAAATAAAAGACCATCTCCCATTTCTTTCAGCTGAATGCAGCGTTGTAGAGACCCCAAGTGAGACCAGCAGAAGAACTGCATAGCTGAGTCTGGGAAAACTCACAGAATCATGAGAAATAATAAATTGTGTCTTTGGGTTTGTTTATTAATTAGAAACAAAGGACTAAATCAGCAGTTTAGGAGCCATGGTTAAACTTGGACATTCTATTGTCAGAGTCCTGAGTTGGCCGGAATACATCAGCCAGGCTTCTCTGTAAGCTCTGGCACTTATTTTTCTCTCTTCTTCAAAAAACTTTTGTCTAAGGCAGACATTGTTTTAAAATCCTATAGAAAATCTCAGAATCCTACAATAATTATTATGCACCTGATAATACCAGTAATTAGTTGAAATATATTGCCAGTTTCTTGAAGGCATGGCAGGTGTCATGATAACCTAGCGATTGTAAAATTAAACAAGATACACAGACAAGCTGCACAGGGATAAATTAGGTGCTTTGGAGGACCTCAGTGAAAATGCCCCGATCATGTAATATAACTTGTTAAGAAGTTAGATATCCAAGAATGATAATAGCAGGTAGAAAAATAGGCAGATTACAATGCCCTAATTTGTGAATGTGTAAGTACTGATACCCTGCCTGCTGAAAACATTTAAGATGAGAGTTCAGAAAATCAGTGAAGAGAATCTCCATGCTTATATTAATCACTTTGATCAGATTAAACACTTGACAAGATGACTCACCTCTCATTGAAATTTAAATAAATTTGGGGCTTTTGTTTGTTTGCTTTATTGTTTTGTTTTGTTTTTTAATTCACTCTACCTTGCCGGAAACTTCTAACCAAAGACAGGCAAAAGGTGAAGTTCATAGAATCGGGTAATGAAGAATTTGCTCAGCCGAAGTGACAATTACCTACTGTAGATGGAGACAAGTGTCTTCTCAGGGCTCATTAATTTTGGAACTCCAGGAGTCCAAGGTCTTGGTTAGTATATGTGATCACTTCTGTTCAAAGCAGCTGCTGGAGAGGAGTTGCTCACAACGGCAGCCACAGAAACATTGGCAAGCATGCCTTCCAAAAGCAAGGGGCCAAATAGAAGAAAACAAAGGGAAGAGGTTGCTATGGTTTGAATCGTGTTCCCCCCAAAACAGATATCTTTGAAGTTCCCAATACTATAGAATGTGACCTTATTTGGATGTAAGGTCATTGTAAACATAATTCTTAAAATAAGATGAGATCATACTAGACTAGAGTGGGCCCCTAATTCTGTAAAATGGGTGTCTTTATGAGGAGATGATCATATAAGGTTGAAACACAGGGAAGTGCCATCTGAATGAAGTCTGAGAATTGGAGTGGTATATCTAAAAACCAAGGAACACCAGAGATTGCTGGCGAATCACCAGGAGCCAGGAAGAGGCAGGGAAGGATTTTCCTACAGATCTCAGAGCATGGCACTGCAAACACCATGATTTCAGACGTCTAGTATCCAGAACTGTGAAACAATAAATATCTCTTGTTTTAAGCCATGCCGTTTGCGGTACTTTTTTACTGCAACCCTAGGGAACGAATAATAAAGGTCAATTGCTGCCTGTCAACAACACCACCACCAACAGCAATGGAATTGCCCCAAAGTTCCTCACTGGATTTATCCCTCTCTCTATTCCTGATGATTGATGATAAAAATCTCTTAGTAGAGACCATGAATTCTATGCCTAAATTCAAATATTTCTGATGTATGATGACTTTCAAAAATATGGGGGAGTTTTGGGAAATAGATTATATTAATGATCAGGGATAGTGAAGAGAAAAAAAGAATTTTGCTAGATGTCCAGATTGGACATGGAGAACTAACGTGATTTTCTGTAGAGACCTTCCCATTCTTTCAGTTGATACTGGGATCTGTTTATTGTGATTCTAGGGGGAAAAAAAGAGTCCTTACTTGAAAGGATGAAGAGAACCAGTGCAAGGCCTGCCTTCTTTGCACATGCAAAATGTCAGTCCCTGAAGTCCTCCTGCCACAATAAAAATCATAAATATTAAATCATTATTGCCATATTTTAGATGGAGTAAGTAACATTTTAATTTGAATGTGGAAATCACAGGGGTAGGTGATGCCCAGTGGTAACATTATTCCAATGATGGTCTCAATTTTACTGGTACAAAAATCAGATGAGTTGTGGCCATTATTTATAGAATACAATTAGATTTATAGAATGAATCATTGAACACTACATCAAAAAAGAATGATGTACTATATTTTGGCTAATTGAACATAATAATAATAATGATGAAATTATTTATAGATTTTTAAAAAGTGGTAATAATTAGAAGAATTGTGACCATATTTTCTCATTGAAAGATGATTCTTAATTACTTCTGATTGGTATGCAGGCATTGATTTGGCTTAGGTGATCTTACCAGTCTCTGTTAATGCTGGATATCAAGAGCAATTTACTTTTTTCTTGCAGGGCCAGCGGTTTGATTTACTGTTTGTTCAACCACCTGGGTATTTAAATTATCTGGCATGATATCATAATTGAGTAAGGTTGGCTTTAAACAGGTGGCCTAAACCTAATTCAAATGCTAAAGTTACTCATTATATTGAATCCGTATTAACTGAAAGTAGTTGTGAAATAATTATGTTTGAGTCTCTGTATTTCTTTATTGATTTTGTTGCAGAAAAGGATGGGATATTAAGTATGAAGTAAGTTAGAGGCTCTTCCAGACAATATAGCTCCAATAATCCAAGCCAAATGTGCTCATGACCAGATAAAAACTTTTATTCTTTAGTCCCCTAAACATCATATTTAATGTTTTAAAAACAACTTGCTTATTTTATTTCTGGAAATGGCATATCTCACACCTAGCGTGATTGTTCCTTTTCAACGTATTAATAAAATATGTCAAAAGAAACTTAACTCTTGAACAATGTGCTGTCAGAGTCCAAGCATGCCTTCCACCCTCTGGCCTCACTTATGCAGTCATTCAATGCGTATAAATATGTACTATACACTGAGCACTGTTATAGAAACGAATGCCGTAATCACAAACAATTAAAATATCTACAAGAAGATTATATTCTAAGTGAAGTCAGACAACACATTTTTAAAAAGTATAAATACATCATTAGCAGATGTTAATAAATACTATAGGGAAAAATTAAGCATGGTAATGAATTAGAGAGTCATAGGTGAGAGACACAGCTTTTAAATACAAGGTGGTTGGAATGGCTTCACTGTCAAGGTAATTAAGGGAGATATTGCAGTGGTCGGAGAGGCTAGATTGAAGAGAATAGGGGTGACCAGAAAATGAAAACTTTAATATTAATGGATGTGGCACATAACAGGATAGGACAAAGTCTGGCTCCTATACCTGGCATCACTTGTGACATTGGCTAGTCTCCCAGTATAACACTAGCAGGGGTCATGAGTTACTATCTCTTGATAGTCTAAAAATTTTGCAGTCATTCCTTAAAAAGTGTTGTCAAGCTGATGGACAATTTACTAGTATTGTTTCTCAGATCTTAGAAGATGATGAATCAGCTTTGTCAGGGATGATAGATTTAAAAATAGTTTTCATAGCATGTATATACATTCAAAAGTACTTTTTAAATATTATTTGTTGTTATATATTTCTAGACTGTGGTGACAGATTGTTCAAGTGTTCAGCCATTGGCCTTTTAATAATTGTGATGATTGATAGAGCCAAATTTATGTGAATAACCCATTCTAGGCTGACTTGGTTGAGATTATGACAAAGTTGAAACCTTTGTTTCCTAGGTAGATTCTCATGTAGCCTTTGTTGAAACTTCATATTAAATCAATATTTGTTGATACTCTGACAAAACCAAAAGTTTTTTTGAGCAGCCAAAACCTCAAACACATTCCATAGTCTATACCAATGGACTATGCTTAGAAGAAAAATTGCTGTCCAGTATCTTTAATATCCAATTTAGAAATTTTAGATTTAGCTATAAACATAGTTCTAGGGGACGATAGAAAATGGCTATAGAGCTGAAGTTATCTTGTACAGATCCATGGTTTGTTGAGTAGTCTGGGTTGAGTTATAGAGGCCTAAATTGTTAGTAAAATAATCTTACATAAATATTTAGAAGCACCTAGTTGGTCTTTCTTTTTCCAATTTAGATCTGGTGTATCAATAGATTACTGCCTCTTCTCAAGATTAAAATTATAAATTATAGATTTGCCTGGCCCAAATAGCCTTCACCATCAGCATGTTGGAGATAAGCAGCAAAATATATTGATGTTTTATGGGAAAATGGCAAAATTTACTGTACATCTGGTAACCCTGAATTCAACCATGTAATAGAGATTGTATGCATACTGGTTCCTCTAAAGAGATAGAATATATGTAACTATAGTCCTGGATCTACTTTATATTTTATCTTACTTTGGACCAAACTAAATGCTCAGTGAGAATGTTCATCTGTAGCTAGGTAACCATGAACCCAGCAAATACTTAATAGATCTCTTACTAAAAATAAGAAGAGTAGATTCAATTTTGGAGGATAATTAGAAATATCATTTACAGTTTTCAATAAAAACGTATATATCATAAAGAGGATATATAGTTGAAATTATGTGTATCCAATAGTCATATGCTCGTGTGTGTCTGTGTATATATGCACATGCATTTATATATAATTTATATATACAAATAATTTGTAATAATCTTACATTTTTATGGACATACAAATGTATGCCCTGTGCCAAAGCTCAACATCCATCTGTTTCTAAAATATAGAAATAATTGGGGGAAATGATGTTCTAGGAAACTTTCACTCTCATTTTAGCTTGAGGAGTTTTGATTTTTCAAGTGTAAAAATTCTACTTTCTTCAATAAAGGTTGGGGTTGATATATTTGAACTACTGATTGTTGGTTCTCAAACTAGCCCCTGTACATACAGGAAAGAAGAAATGAGGCAGGCCAATCCAGATTGGTAGGTGGCAGGCTCAGTAAGCAAGGAAACTTACATACTAAGCTTATCTTGGGTGGTCATGAGATGGGTAGATCTCCTCACCCATTGCCACAATCTTAAAAGTTTATATAGAAGTCTTAACTGGGTTCAGTAACATATACCATCCAGATGATCTCAACAACTTACTCTTTTACCGCTGTGTCCTTGAAATGGCTCCCATTATGGGAATGATGGACAGAAAATTTACACTTGAAGGACAAGGGGAGGGGAAGGAGCCTCAGATTGCCCAAGTCCAACTCAAGGGTTAAAAGACAGTGACTTGGGCGCCTGGGTGGCTCAGTTGGTTAAGCGACTGCCTTCGGCTCAGGTCATGATCCTGGAGTCCTGGGATCGTGTCCCACATCGGGCTTCCGGCTTGGCGGGGAGCCTGCTTCTCCCTCTGACCCTATCCCCTCTCATGCTGTTTCTCTCTCTCTCTCTCTCAAATAAATAAATAAATAAATAAATAAATAAATAAATAAATAAAATCTTAAAAAAAAAAAAGGCAGTGACTTCCTCTTGATTACCTGACATTTTAAAGGCACATTAATTAAATAGGCATTTACATTTCTTATCAATTCCCATTGCTTAAGAAAGTTATGTAACTTTCAGTGTAAATAAAATAAGATTGTGCTGTTAAATAAAATATTTTACCCAACTGCGTTTATATTGGATTAAAGAAAATGAAAATGAAACATGTAAATTAATTTTAAAGAAACTTGAAAGAAAAATTAGATTTTCTGTGGACAGAGATGACTAACTTGGCAAGCATAAGTGCTTACACAGGTGATATAACAAAGCAGTTACATCCTCCAAACTTATCCATTCTTCCATCCCTAGACCACTGCTCAGTTGATGTTAGGAACAGAGGCTCTGGGGTACTTGATATTAAGAAATGGAAAAATAATAATTTAAAAACTAATAATCAAATACTTAGAACTTGAATAGGAAGTTTTAGCTAACAGATATTTACTATCAATTTTTATGATTTTAATCTACTTTGTAAAAGAAATTTCTTGTTAATGTGGTCATAGCACCTTTGAATGTGCTTCTAAGTTAAATTCACTGTAATATCCAGTTATTTAATTGCATCAATCACACAAAGGCATTTCCTACTCTATTTGTTCCAGATAGATTGTTTAATCCTTGATTAAATAAAATTTAGACAATATCTAGTTAAAGCACCATAGGTGGTGTAGTGTTTAGTGACAAGAGGAAAGGAAGAAATATAGGGAGGAATAGACACAGGGATATAAATGTGTTTTTTTAATCAGAATATTTTTAAATTTAAATTAAATTAGCCAACATATAGTACATCATTAGTTTCAGATATAGTGTTCAATAATTTTCAGTTGCATATATCAGTGCTCATCACATCACATGCCCTCCTTAATGCCCATCACCCAGTTGCCCCATCCCCCCACCCATCTCCCCTTCTGCAAGCCTGTTTGTTTCCCAGAGTTAAGAGTCTATCATGGTTTGTCTCCCTCTGACTTCTTCCCATTCACTCTGTGAAGTTTGTCTCCCATTCTGATTTTCCTTTCTTTCCTTTGTGATCCTCTACACTATTTCTTATATATGCCACATATGAATGAAACCATATGATAATTGTCTTTCTCTGATCGACTTACTTCACTTAGCATAATACCCTCCAGTTCCATTTATGTTGATGTAAATGGTAGGTATTCATCCTTTGTAATGACTAGTAATATACCATTGCATACATATATACCCCATCTTCTTTATCCATTCATCTGTTGAAAGACATCTTGGCTCCTTCCACAGTTCGGCTATTGTGGACATTGCTGCTGTGAATATTGAGGTGCAGGTGCCCCTTCCTTTCACATCTGTATCTTTGGGGTAAATACCCAGTAGTGCAATTGCTGCAAATAACTCTACTTTCAACTTTTTGAGGAACCTCCATACTGTTTCCCAGAGTGGCTGTACCAGCTTGCATTCCCACCAACAGTGTAAGAGGGTTCCCCCTTCTCTGCATCCTCGCCGACATTTGTTATTTCCTGTCTTGTTAATTTTATTCACTCTAACTGGTGTAAGGTGGTATCTTGTTTAATTATTGTAATTTTGCTGTAAGTAAAACTATGATACTGAATGTTTTAAAAATTTATATGTTAGAAAAATCTCTCAGCATGTGTGAATACATAGTACATACGTGAGTGAGTCTCTAGGAGACTAGGAATGCATGTAATTTTTGAGGCCAGACACAATGTGAGCCTGAATAAAAATACTGCAGTGACAGTGAGTTTAGAAAACAATGCCTCAGTATATAATTCCTTAAATAGATAGGATCTAATATTACAGTGATGGCTGGATGTAGGTTTAGGGCAAATTCTAGAATGACTCAAATTTTTCATTAACTGAATTCATTATATTCTCATTCACCAAAATATCCCACCATTAGGGATGTTTAAAGAGTAACCAATATCATTGCAGAAGGGAAGGAAGTGGAGAGAGCTAGAGTTAGAGAAATGATTGTTTGGCTTTAAAATTGTTGAATTAGAGATTCTATGGGATGTCAGGTTATGGCTGACAAATGTGTCAGAAATCAAGCTTGGGGATAGGGAATGGGAGCTGGGGTGATAATTAGCATTTATTGTTGTCTGGGTGCCTTGCTCTGCTAATGAATTTACATACATTATTTCTCTTAATCTTCCAAAAAATATCTTGTTAAATTCTAAAATCCTGTTTTATTTTATTTATTTTTTAAAGATTTTATTTTCAAGTAATCTCTACACCCAACTTTGGACTTGAATTTCCAACCCCAAGATCAAGAGTCGCATGGTCTACTGACTGAGCTAGCCAGGCACCCCCTAATATCCCATTTAAGAAATGAGCTCTCAGAGAGACATGAATATAAAGACTGCTTCCCAAATTTTCCTACAGAATTAAAAAAATGAAGTAGTAAATGGCAAAACTGGCAATTCCAGTCCAGGTCCCTTTTTTGCAAATCCTGTTAGGGTTCCCTGAGATGTATTACATTCAGTGGCAAGTAGAAGTGGAGCCACCAAAATAGAGAGCTGGGAAACATCTACATTAAAAATGTAGAGAGGGAAACCTCCAAAGAAAACAACTTTAAGAAGAATATCAAGAAAGAGATGAGCCTCAAGAAAAAAGTGGAGTGGAAACTATGTACTATTTTTCAGTGAGTTTGATTTTGAAGAACGAATAGAATGGAATGTATTGCATAGGACAAATATCATGATCATGGATGGCCATGCCACAAGTTTGCAAAAAAGTAGTCTTCAAGTTATGAAATTGGGAGAGGTAGAAGATGGTCAAAGATGTTTTATTCTCTCAGGAAAGTTGTGCATATCCTCTCAGGAAAGCCTGGCTTTATCCAAGTCAGAGCAGCAAGTGCTCCATGAGAATGCCTTCAAATTTAAGCAATAAGCCAAGTGTCCTAATAGTGATGGACTGGTATTTAATTAAAGTGAATTAATTCTGGTTTTAATAAAGTAGGACAGAAATAAACACTGGTGAAAACAACTTCATTCTAAATGTGCTAATGTTTATTCAAAAGTTTATAACTCTGATGGTCAAAAGGCTTAGGAATATAATTATGCCTATGATAGAGTAGCATGTTAGAGATTGATTAAAAATAAATCTGAGGTAAATGGGATAATATTAATAGTTACTATTATTGGGGAGAGCCTATTATGATCAAGACTTAACTACAATATCTAATTCTAACAATTGCACAAGTTGATGGCATTTTTCCCATTTTAACTTAAGCAAATAATCTCATAGATGCTAAATAATTTGTATGGGTTCACTCAGCGGGGAAACTGTAGAGCTGGAAGTTCTACAATCTAGTTCCCTTTGGCTGAAAAGCCCACTTTTTCTAATATAACACACAGTAAAGAAAAGATCCTGATACTTAAGGAAAATTTGATTCTTTTTCACAGGCACAACTTAGGTGCAACATAAAAGAAACTTCTCTTCTGCTTAAAATAGTCTAGATTTACTTTCATGGAAAGTTTTTCATGGAGGGTATCAAAGAAAATTTACCGAATTGAAATTTGAGAAATATACTGGTATAAACCAGTGAGTCTTTGATGTGTTAAGAAATGAGAGAGCAATGATATATTTCTATCTTCACTATCTGTTTTTACTTTACCTCTAATTCTATAGGGGCAAATATCAAACTTTTCCTAATAACAATTGCTACTATTGCTATTATTGAATGTTTTATATATTTATCATTTCTCTCTGTATTCAGCTATTTGTCATTAACTATGAATTCCACAAGTCCCTCTAATTCAGAATAATAGAATAATATTTAAAGTTTTCTCAGCCTACATAAGCATTTGGTCATATAATTTTTGTCAAAAATTTACGAGTTCAGATCAATCAATCTGAACCTTGATTTTACAACCCATAATGTAAACTCTCCCATCCAATCCTCTACTCACTGTGGTAGGCAGAATAATGGGCCCTGAAAGATGTCCATATCTTCATGTCCTCAACTTGTGACTTTTTCTTTGTTTGATAAAAGGTACTTTGTAGATGTAGTTAAAGTTCTGGACCTTGAGATCAAGATTATGCTGGATTATCCAAATGAACCTAAAGTAACCACTTCACTCCTTGAAAAGAGAGAAACTTTCCCAGTGCTGTTCTTTTTTTTTTTTTTTTTTTTTTTTTTTTAAGATTTTATTTATTTATCTGAAGATAGAGACACAGTGAGAGAGAGAACACAAGCGGGGGAGTGGGAGAGGGAGAAGCAGGCTTCCTACCAAGCAGGGAGCCCGATGTGGGGCTCGATCCCAAGACCCTGAGATCATGACCTGAGCCGAAGGCAGACACTTAACGACTGAGCCACCCAGGCGCCCCCCCAGTGCTGTTCTGAGGAAGATATAGGGCAATAAAATCATGGTCAGAGAGACACTACATCACTGGCTTTGAGGAAGGAAGAAGCAGTCCACGAATCAAGGAGTTTAAGCAATCTCTAGAAGCTGAAAAAAAAAACAGAAAACTACAGATTCTTCAGAAAGGAATGCACCCTTGCCCACATATTTATTTTAACCAGTGGGAACTACTCAGATTTCTGACTACAATAACTGTAAGAAATTTATGTTGTCTTAAGCTACTAATTTTGTGGCAATGTATTCCAGCAGCTATAAAAAAAAATTAATATAGCCACTTGAGGGCCTGTTTTCATCATTCTTTGGCTCTTGTAAAACCCAGAGTCCACCTCTTCTTCTTTCAAAAATCCCTTTGAATTTAGAAAAAGCTGCCTGAGGCTGCCGTACCACAGCTGCTCATGTGTTTCTATGGGCTAGACCACGGCCTCAGCCACTGTGTCATTTCTTGTCTTCAGGGTCTCAAGAATTCATTCCATTTTCCAGGTAATCTCCCTGCTCCATGGAGGCCCTGCTTGAAGCATATTCTGGTGATCACATTTATCTTTACAGCTCTGTCACTTCTAAGTTCTCATAATACTGCAGAAGACTGTGTATTGGTGATTTTCACTTAAGATTTTGTAGGAAGTAGTGAGAAAGTAGTGCCATGTAGAGCAGGGGCAACTTAGACAGTATTAAATATCACCATTTCTGAAAAACCTTTTCATTCTACAGCTTGAAATATGTATTAGATAAATATTCTTGTCTTTTTCCTCAGGTACCAAACCTAAACCTCAGCTTCTCTTACATTTTCAGTCATTCAAGAGAAAGCCATTCAGTTCTCTTCCTGCAACCTCTATTTAAATTTTGCACAAATAATTCAAGGAGTCCTTCTAAATCAGAGCATTGGAATATTGTGTGTATATATATATATATATATATATATATATATATATATATATATATATGTAAACTTTCCTTTACAGAGAATATTCTCAAGTTTTGAGCTCTATTTTACTTTCCTTGTTTCAAAAATAACAGCAGAACCAATAGGAAAGTTCAAAAAATGAAACGGAAAATTCCTAGTGCTCAATAATATTCACATTTCTCTCCCTTTCTCCACTGCATTTCTTTCACATCTTTCCTCCTTTTACTTCCTTGAGCATGAGAATACATACCCTTTGATAATCTTTGCTTTTACATTTTAGCCAGGGTGATGCTTCCTGAGCAATGACAGAATTTCAAAAAATAATAATAATAATAAGATAATAATAATAGTATTTGCATCCTAAGATGGGAGGGTATAAAAGCAAGATTTAGTTGTTCCCAATTCCAAGAGCATACAAAGATAAGAAATCAATCATACTTCTATTTTGATACTTGAGATTTTCCAGGGATATAAACAGAGTCCAAAATGGTATAGAGATTATTATTATTACAGTTCACAGGAAAGTGATATCTCATCTTTTTGGGAGGGAATCAGAAATGTTTTTGGAAGGAAATCAATTACATATCTGTAGACAAGTTTCAATAGTTGGAAATAAGTGAGAGTGCATTACAGATATAAGAAACAATGACAGAAATGGGAATAAGATATGTGAAAACCAGCAACCTGTATGTGATACAAAGTAGTACCCAAATTCATATGGAGTTTAAAGGTTCACAAGTCCCTGACAAGTCACTTTCTCATGACCCTTGTGGCTAATCCAAATATTTGTCATGAGTCTCCCTCCCTCTCCAGCTCTATCCTCATTCTCAGCAAAAGAGCTTCTTCACAATTCATGAAGAATATTATGACCATCAGGAAATATTTCCTTAATCCTCCTAGTTCTCTACCTATATTGTATAGTATCGTATAGTAACCCTACCCCATTGTAAATACCCTGGCAAATATTACTTTCTAATTGCCAAATCCAATATATACAAATCTGTTTTACTTATCATATACTTTTATTCTTTAGAACTTGACTACTTCTTTCTGGAAACTTTCTGCTCCTTGGAGTTGTCTGACCTCACACTCTATTTTTCTCCTAAGTTTCTAGCAATTTTTTTTCCAGTTTTCTTTATTTCTGCTTGTACAAGTAAAGTTTATCAAAATTCTGATCTTGAGATTCATCTCTTCTTGCATTAAATCTCCTTCCCTGGATTATTGAACAAAGCTGATTTTACAACCTGACACTAAAATCCAATAATGTCCAAACCTACACCCCACTGCAGATAGTTCTTTGGAGCTGTATATCTTTCTATAGTACATTTGACTTGACATCTCTCCCCCAAAGATCTAATGCCATTCTATTCAATATTTGGAAGCCATCTTTGATGAAACCAAATCTGGTTAATATAATCACAGTCTTTAATTTTTTTAATAATTTTCTTTTTTGTGGTACAATAAGAAAGAGGTAAACTTGTTATTAGCTCATAACATCCCGTATTATTATGATATAATTTCTAGAGTAGGGGATAATTTTTGACCTGATACATTATGTGTAACCATACGATATATCACCTCATATTATGTATTGTATATGTCCTGGAAGTGTAGTGGTGAAGAAAAAATCAATTAGAAACCTTTCTGTATCAGGCTCATAATTGTTCCCTCTAAAGATACTAATATATATATATGTTTCACCTTCACATAACTCAACTTAGTGGTCACCAGTGAGACAGTAGCTTGAAGCTTATCAGTTTCAATGAGTCCCACTTAAGCCTAGTTGGAGAAGAGAAAATTAAAAAAAAAAAAAAAGTAATTTCCTTTTTATACATCTGACATAATATATACTTAGAATTGTTAAACTTGAAAACAACCAAATCATGTAAAACCATGTAAAACATAAGTATATATAAATATACATAATTAAAGATTATTGATAGTGACTTATGAAAAAAATAAATGTTTCACTTATGTAATTTGTTAATGTGTCTGTCAAAGTTTAAAATTATTAATTCATTTAATGTCAATTCATTGTGTACATTGGATATTTAATTAACATATGTTGAGCAGGCACATTCTCAAGTCCAATATCACTTTATATATATATACCATGAAATCATGCAGGCATTCTGTTCCTAAATTTCACCTCAGCAGTCCTTAAAAGTTCACATATGACAGTCATCAACCTGAATCTCTGCAGTTAGAAATAAAAAGTAATAAAAAAAAAAGGTTGTTGCTGACCTGTTGGTATGTATTCTCTCATTTTTGTGAGTCTATTGAAGTTTCAATCCTTGCAGAGTTTGATGACATTATAAGATATCACCATTGGGAAAAGCAGAGCAGGGCAATTGGGTGCTTTATACAGACAGAACTAAAAATAAAATGAAATATTTCTCTCCTCCTATGTGTTCAAAGATTGCATGGGTGAAAATTACCAATTTTATTGACTCAAGTTTCATACCCAAAGACTCCCAGAACTTGCACTTTTGGTGTAGTAGAACCTGTTTGAAAGGAGAAAAAAGAAGTTTCAAAAGTAGAGACAAGTGACATTACAAACTGATTCATTGGAGTCTAGCTTGCACACAGGCTGGATCCCTTACCAGTAGTGACTGGTCTTTGTTCCTGCAATTACCCTTTGTAAAGTTTAAGTGGTTTCTATTCCAGTTTTAACAATAAACTTGCTAAATGTCTTGAAATTCTTCATTCTGAAAATACCTTTTTGGTATAATATTTAAAGAACTAAAGGGCATCTGAATTTAGAAACACGGAAACAACTTCAAAATAATTCATTTAGCAGAAATTAGGAATTCACATGTCTTAATAGGCTCCAGATTAGAAAAGAAATGTATTTATTTAAAAAAAAATGTGATTAACCTAATGACTAGGTATAAATTCATGGGCAAAATGCAATCTTAATTTCTTTACATATTTAAAAGGATTGCACTAAAATCTATTCTTTTATTAAAATATTAAATGAGTCTGTGAAATATCCAGTTATTGTGATCTATTGTTCTTATTAAGTGTTTGAAATAAACCTGAGGTCTACTATTTTTCCCCTAAGTTAATTTCTAACTCAAAGTATGTGTTATCTTTGCAATTTAGTCAGATAAAAATTATTTATCAGCAAAATATATTGGTAGAACTTTATTATTAAAGAGGAAACTAAGTACGTGCATTATTTCTTTACTTTTCATGTCCCTGAAATACAACAAGCTTCCTTGAATGAGGTCTTAATGAATGGTACCCAAAGTTACATAGAGTCTCTACTTTTATTATCCAGACTTCTGTAAAATAAAACAACAACCGATGAAATATATTCAACAATGTGCTGTTATTTATCTTAATCATTTAGAAAAAACAATCTTCTTGCCTATTATTTCTAAAAGCCTGTGTATTTTATATAAAATCTATTATGTTGATGACTGAAGGGATATAAAAACTATTTTACCAGTATTTGAAAAACAGTTCATTCTCTTTATTTTTACATTGAAAAAGAGCGTCATTATGTTTAAAATATAGTTGATATTTATTTGATAATGCCAAAGGCTTTAAAAATCATTATATAAAGAAAGCATTAAATTTCTTAAATGAGGAGCACCTATTAGCCATTTTATTACTCATACTGTGATCAAACTCTTATCACCAGCTAAAATTGTGATATTGTTAAATAGTTTGCCCTTATTTAAATATCTTAATGATTAACATTCCCAAATCATGGGAGACTAAATCATATGAAAAAAAATCTTTTTAAAAAGTACAAATAATTATGGATAAAATGTTTAATTTTAAACATTTTAAAATGTTTAATTAATTCTAATAGGTAAACTCAAATGTAAGGGAAATTCCCTGGGGCTGTAAATACAAAAAGGAATAAATGGAATGGTAGGCCTATGAGCTGATGCTGCAGCTAAAAATGGCACAGTTCTATATTTTCTTCTTTTGGTAATTGGGAAGTTGGTTTTCATGTCCATGAAGGTACATCAGATGAGATCTTGGTTTGTATGAATTGAAAACATAAATCTGGAAGCTGAAAATATAAAGATAGAATTTGTGAAGTTATACAAACATAGAAAAATGAGATACAAAAAAATTCCTACCAGCACAGAAAAAACACGAGGATATTTAATTCGATTAACGTGAGGTTTACCTGAGAGAAAATAATTTCTTTTGAAAATTGCAAACAGGGGTCTAATCCTTAAATTGATGTAAGGATCAAATTGACAGTAATCTTGAGATCTGAAAATCCAAAGTCACAACCTAACAGCAGAAGAAATGGTTTTAGGACTGTGGAATCTTTTGGATGCCCACTGCAGGGGAGCATACTACAAAAACTCCTCTCAAAGAACAAACTTCAATCTTAATCACATCGGATTTCTGCAAGAGTATATTTCTGAATACATACCAGTTTATAGAGTTAGCAGATGACAGGAACAGTAGGATTATGTATTTGATAATTTACATGTTAAAACCATTAGATATAAACTTGGAAAAGACATCACAACAGACCTTACAGATATTAGAAATAAAAAGAAGCTTTTGAAAAATTTTATGAAAACTTTTGTCCAGATAAATTGTAGAATTTAAGTGAAATGGATGAACTGCTAGAGAAATACAATTTACTGTTAGAAAGAAAATAAATTATCTGGAAAATTCTATATCTATTAAGGAAATTGAATCTTTAATTCAAAACATGCTTATAAAGAAAACTTTATACCTAGAGAGTTTCCCATATAAATTCTTCTGAACTAGTAAGGAAGTAATTACCCAAGATTACAAGAACAAAATAGAAAAAGGAAACACTTTCAGATTAGTTGTCTGATTCTTGTTTTCTAAATTTAACAAAGAAAATCACAAAAAATAACCACATGTCATTCTCTTTATTGAACGTGGATATAAAAATAATACATGTTGAATCAAAGATACATAAAAATGATACTACATCATGATTATGGTAAATTTAGTTCAGGAATGCTTGGATGATAAAACATGTAAAATTAATCTATGCAATCTATAACAGTGAAATGCTAGGAAATAATATAATGATAATATCAATAAATTTTGTAAAAATGAAACTCTCTTTAATAAGAATTAAAAAAAACCCCAAACTCTCAACAAAACAAGGCACAATTTTCATAGTCTGTTAAAAATAAACAACCACAAAAACTACCATAAATACCATTTTTCTTGTGTAATTCTAAAATTCCCTAATACCATGAATGAGATAAGAATGCTCTCCACTACCAATTATGTCACAAATGTACTGGAGATCCTAGCCAGTGCAATAATATAAAGAAGAGCAATAAAAGTTGCAAGGATTAGAACCAAAAAACAGTCATTATTGTTATATTCTTTATTTTATTTATTTTTTTTATTTTTTAAGATTTTATTTATTTATTTGACAGAGAGAGACACAGCGAGAGAGGGAACACAAGCAGGGGGAGTGGGAGAGGGAGAAGCAGGCTTCCCGCAGAGCGGAGAGCCCGACGCGGGGCTCGATCCCAGGACCCCGGGATCATGACCTGAGCCGAAGGCAGACGCTTAACGACTGAGCCACCCAGGCGCCCCTATATTCTTTATTTTAATTATCAATCCTATCACTATTTTGTTTCAATTTTATCTTTATGTGCATTGTTATTTTAGAAATAAACTCTGAGAGACTCTTTCTCAAAATGTTGACTATTTTAAATTCTTTCTATTCTCTTTTTGAAGATAGACCTAAGATACATCTTACACAATTTATTTTGTATATGGCCTCACCTTTTTTCTCTGTGGTTTAAATAATTTGTTTGATAATAAAATTAACAATAATGTCAAATTTTCAGTGAGCACCTCCTTTATGTCAGCTATGTATAGTCAGCCAAATTGACAAAAATTCTTAGCCCTATGGAAATTGTTTGGTTGTCTTCTGTTTGTTTGTTTGTTTTGTTGTTGTTTTTTCAGTGTAGGAAACAGAAAATAAATGACATGCACAATAAAAAATAGAATATGTTTGACCATAACAAAAAATAAGTGGAAAAAATAAATCAGGGAAAGGAAATAGGAAGTGTCTGTTATGGAGTTGGAGGCCACAAATTTAAGTAGAGCAGCTAAGATACTGTACTGAAAGGATGATGTTTATGGAAAGACCCAAGGTTATGAGGGCTAAGGCAGGAGATGTCTGAGAGTGCCCAACCTAATTGCATAAAAGAGCAAAGGCCTTGAATCAGGAGCAAACCTGAAGTGGAATACAGGTCCATTTAGCTTCTTTGCTGCTTTCCTTGTGTCTTTGTTGGAAGCTCTTTGAAGTTGAATGCAAGTAGTTCAGTTGTAGCACCCACACCAACAAGGATTTGAGATTTTGTCTCCTCAAAATTATCCAGGTGTTTTGACTGTAACTGTCCGATCTTACCATGAGCCATATGGGCTTAGGTCTTGTTTATCACACTAGCTTTCAGAACTTCTATCATTTGGATTTTCTCCTTCCTTCTATTGACTCAACATACCCATTTACTTTGTTTTATGCCAAATTTCAATATGTTTGAGACAAGATGAACAATTCTTTTAATTATGTTAACTATAAATTTACAGTGTTTTTTCCACTTAATATTTTTAAACTTTTTAAATATAGTGTTAATAAGTACAAATTAACCTGTCATAGTCATAGCAAAAATTACTCAAACTGTCATTCACTTAGTACTATGTGTCCATAATTTGGATATGAGTGAATGAAATCAACCAGTATTGAGGTGTGTTGGATTTTTAAAGGGCCCAATGATAACACTTTAACCCATCTGAGACAGGGACTAAGAGTCAAACTAATAAAGAAAAATGCAGTTATTTTCACTGATAAAACTGTTACTGGAGACTATGATTTACTTCAGGGCCAAGTAATTTTTACCTGAAAAGTAAGGTCTTCACCTGTAATGCATGACCGACAGCTCACTAAAACATATTCTCTCTGGGTAACAGATCTCCAACGAAATGAGAAGAGGGTACTAACCCACATATCTTAATTCTCTTCTCCCCAAATCAATCACCAGAAAAGATAATGGGCCATAAAACCAGAAGTGATTCTCTAGGGAAGCTCCATCTACACAGAGATATGAAGTTGGGCAAAAGAACCTCCCTCCAATACAGTACTTTATTAAGCCTATAGCTTCATAACCAATTTCTAATAAATTCAATTTTAAAGTAACTTTTAAAACAATGGGAACTTTTAATTACTTTTGTATTTCCTTATTGTATTTTTAATCAATGTCTGCTGTAGGTTTCTCAGATTTTTACGAAAAAATTTTCCTAGTGTCTTCTTTGAGCAGACACTGACTCCAGCATGCTACCTCTTCTGCCAAGTCTACTTTGCTAAGGTTTTAGTGTTTGCATGAAAAATAAACCCAGGAATCTCAGGTTAACCTTACTTGTAAGTTAACTAATGTGTAACATAAAATGCGCTATGACTATATATGACATAATAGTAGATGACCAAAGATGGTTTCAGCTCCACTAATAAAGTGAAAATATGTTGTTATTAATTACTATTTTCTTTTTATAGTTGTGCAAATGTTTCTAGTCTACTCAGTAAAATATTGTTCCCTAGCTAGAGAGCAGCCAGGAGCACCTGCGGAATGTCACGCATATCCCACCTGAGGGGGAGGGGGCATTGCGGTGTGTTAGCATGTGCTTTGCCCTCAGCTTGCCTTTTGCTCCCTCATCAATATATTGTAAGATTTAGTGTAAATTAATTGTGAAATATCTACCATACTTTCTGTATCTTTCTAAAATTCTAAAAATATAGAAATTTAATATGATATCTAGATCATGTTGATTTGAACAAATATTTAAAAAATCTTCTAAAAGCAACATTTCTTTAAAGTTGACCTGAAGAGCTGCTGGTAGATGCTAAAATTAGAGGACTTATTTTAGTTAATTTAGATAATTTAAGAACACTTTTATATTTTGGGGTAAGATCCTCATATATTATCTAACATATTTTTATACAAATAGAAAAAATATATATGTATTTTTATAATATATATAAAGCTCAGTTTTTATATTCATAATAAGACAACTTTAATGGAAATTTAGGTACAACCTTAGATATACATAGATTTAAGACATATAAGTACCTGTGACATAGATATTTCATTTAATTTTTTTTATTATTATGTTATGTTAATCACCATACATTACATCATTAGTTTTTGATGTAGTGTTTCATGATTCATTGTTTGCGTATAACACCCAGTGCTCCATGCAGAATGTGCCCTCCTCAATACCCACCACCAGGCTAACCCATCCTCCCACCCCCCTCCCCTCTAGAACCCTGTTTGTTTTTCAGAGTCCATCGTCTCTCATGGTTTGTTTCTGGGGGAAATCGGAAGGGGAGATGAATCATTTAATTTTAATTTTTTTTTATTTTAAAGATTTTATTTATTTATTTGAGACAGAGAGAATGAGAGAGAGCACATGAGAGGGGGGAGGGTCAGAGGGAGAAGCAGGCTCCCTGCCGAGCAGGGAGCCCGATGCGGGACTCGATCCAGGGACTCCAGGATCATGACCTGAGCCGAAGGCAGTCGCTTAACCGACTGAGCCACCCAGGCGCCCTTAATTTTAATTTTTAATAATAATAAGCCTTTCCCTGATTTTTCATCTGACGTGTAACACGTGTGGATATGTTTTAATAATCTGTTCATAAATTTATGAAGAATAAATAACTCTGAGGAAATAGATAACTGAACAGAGAGATGGAAACAATAGATGAGATCAGTTACAAAACAGAACAATACAGGGCGCCTGGGTGGCTCAGTTGGTTAAGCGACTGCCTTCGGCTCAGGTCATGATCCTGGAGTCCCGGGATCGAGTCCCGCATCGGGCTCCCTGCTCGGCAGGGAGTCTGCTTCTCCCTCTGACTCTCTTCCCTCTCATGCTCTCTCTCAAATAAATAAATAAAATCTTTAAAAAAAAAAAACAAAAAAAAAACCCAGAACAATACAGAGTTCTTGCCTTGTATTTTCAAAATTTAGTTTGTCAGTGATATTTGATATTTTCACACTGTTGATGCCTGAATGTATTTTCCTTTCTAGGGATTTGATGTAGGCTCATCATATTCAATGAATAGTCAAGCAATAAATAAATAATGAAGAGAAAAGAGTCTTTCTCAAATATATAGATTATTTCCTTTAAAATTCCTTCATTTTATGAGGTCACCATAGGCACTTCTCTCTGTCAGGCCCAGGGGCATTCTAGTACACTTTCAAAATGCTCTTCAGTTAGTATTCTCTTATCTCTGTAAATAACAACTTGAGAAAATTCAATTAAGTTCACCATGTCTTTTATCACCAGAAAAGAGAATTTAGAGGAATTTCACCTGATGACTTAAAAAGTTTGTCCTACCAAATATAACACGTGAATTAACTCTCATTATTCATTTTGTTCATAGGGCTCAGTAATTAATGTAATTACCCAATTGACCATGCCAAAGTATTAATTTCCACCCCTTGAGTCAGAGTTTTGATATCTTTAGTGAGCTCCATTCAATGAAGTAACTGATGTGTCGTATAATTTTCTCCATCTGAGGTAACATAGTGAACACACAGTTATTATCATTGAGGGAGTTTATCATCTAGGAAAATGATGGCTTACAATCAGCAACATTAAATAATCTAATGTAATAAAAAGTAAGTCAAATGCAATAGTTATCCTTACTAATTAAATGCAGTTCATTTACAGAAAATGATTCTGATTAAGTAAAGGGATGATTTGCCATGAACCATGTTGATATTAGAAAAGCGTAATCTTATTTATTCATTGTCCCCTACATGGAAGGGCATATGCTAAAACAAAGAAGAACTAAAATTTATCTTAAAATTTAAAATGTCTAAAGGTAACATAGAAAATGCTAAGTATTTTCTAATTGCTTTGTGCAGTTACACTCATTGTATTGCATTCAAATTTATTTATTTTGACAATGCACAATTATTAATATTTTTAGCATTTATTGTGTGTTGACATTCTTCATTTACCTCAGGTTAACCAAAAAATCAAGGCACGCACCCAGAGAAGTTGAGAAGTTTACTCATGGTCATACAAACACAATTATAGAAATTATTCCACAGTTGTATTAGTAGAGTCTCATCATAAAGCATTAGCTAATATTAGAAAAGGCATTATATTGTGAATATGTTATTTTTTTTCGTTGCAAAGTTCGCACAAAATCATTGAAGAACTTCCACAACTGGGCAGGTTACACATATCTTAGCATATATACACATTATAATAGTATTCTCTGATACTTTTTGACAAAAGAAGATTGTAACATTCTTATACAAATGAGAGTTTTACATTTCCTTCAAAGAAAAAAAAATACATGGAACCAACATGTTTCAAAAATAATTATATATAACTGTCATGTGCACACTATGAAGGCACACACCAGTTGTGTTTTTCCACAATGTCAGCTTTATTTAATTATAAAACAAAGTTAAATCACAATTCTGAAGCAGGTTCAGGATTCCAAACTCAGTGATAATTCACCATGTGATTAAACTTGGCTTCTGACACAGCTCACAAGGCAGGACAGAAGATGAGTCACACAACAAACAAGATAACAGAAGGGTGCAGGAAGTTGAGGAACCAAAGGCAGAAGTGGTCAGTGGGCGTGCAGTTGAGATGAGACTACTCCGTCTGGTCTGGAGCAGCACTCAGCACTACTGCTTCTTATGTTCAAGCAGGGAAGGATCTCGGTTCTGTGCCAAGACCCACAGGGCAGAGCCTTCCGCTGTAGCTGCCTTTTTCAAGTGGTCAGACATAGAGAGGTCATGTCTGAAGAGTCAGACCTCCTCTGGTTCTGCTCGTTATCAGTTCTGGGTTGTCAGCTGAGGTTGGTCCCCAGGATATATCCTAGGGGCAGTACCTTACCTGCTTGGTCATTGCTCAACACAGGTCCCGGCTTGACATGAGAGACTCCACTTTGCTCTCTATGATAATCTTTACTAAAAAATAATTTGTTATATGATTGTGAAACTAACTGCGGCATGTTTATTGTATTTATAAAAGGTATATAAGCTTATCTTTCTGGGCCTAGAATGAATTAAAACACATTTACAACTTACACTGTCTTCATCCAACAGAAAAGAGAGGAAAATTAAAATTTTAAGAGACTATTGTTTTAATATTTAATAATTGTCTAATGGATAGAACTCAGGCAGGATATATTGCAACTGAACAAACAATAAATAGTTTAGGGGATTTCTCATGAAGTATAGTTTTATTCACAATCCTAAAATATCCAATCCAGCTTTAATTCCACTTAAACATTTGACATTGAATTAAAAGTAACTTAAAGGAACGCATTTTGGAAAGTGGGTAATTCTATTTTCAGATGAATAACTCGGTATGTAATTCTAGAGTCATGTTACATGTATATTGTCCTTTAAGGAAATGTGATTTTGACCTTGGCTAGATATATTGCTCAGTTTGTATTTTGCTATGCGTTTCAAAATTAAATGCCAATGGAAATAACTCTATGATATTTACTTTGTTAAATCTAAACAGATCTTTTTATTGCTTATAATCAGTACCTGGCTTAACTAAATTATCCATAATTCTGTGGGAATTCCCATAAGACCAGTCTGGTTGTGATAAAATCTTACAGATGTATTCATTTATTGAAAGTTTTAGAAAAATGTTACAGATGTAAATAAATAAATATTTAAAAATTGTGGTGTATAATAACTGTAACTCATTTGTATGGGCATAGACTTTATATTATGAAGCAGTAATGAGAAGAACTTCGATAGTCAATCATAAATACAGCACTTGCCTTAGAAAAGCTCAAAAAGAAAGTATGACTGGGGCGCCTGGGTGGCTCAGTCGTTAAGCGTCTGCCTTCAGCTCAGGTCATGATCCCAGGGTCCTGGGATCGAGCCCCGCATCGGGCTCCCTGCTCAGTGGGAAGCCTGCTTCTCCCTCTCCCACTCCCCCTGCTTGTGTTCCCTCTCTCGCTGTGTCTCTCTCTGTCAAATAAATAAAATCTTTAAAAAAAAAAAAAGTATGACTATATTTTACCTAACATGCTTGTTAGTAGACTTTCTTGTTTTGATTCTTATCTTTGTTCTTTTCACTAGAAAGTAGTGTTCTATCACAGTGTATTGGAATTCATTTGATATTCTAATCATCTTGATTTAATAGAGTGCAAAATTAATTACATAAATATGTTGTACCTTTAGGAAATGTGCTAAAGTGATTTTTTCAATTGTGCAATTTCAGCGCCTGGCAAAGTACTTTGTAACCCACTGATATTTATTCTGAATTAATTGTAAATAACTTAAGGTTGTCTTGAGGATAGCAATTTATTGTGCAGAACATAGTATTATATATGTTTGCAAAATGTCCATAGGTGCTAATTTGTTACCAATAAAATACACTCTCATCTTCAAAATTTACTGACCCTATTCTTGTTGTACCCAAAGATGATCATATTGATGATACATAGATTGTGGCATAAAGCCCATATAAAGTCTGTATTTGGAATGTAGACGTGGAAGTGTGGGTAAAAGGGATTTTTCCTGCTGTAAAAAAAGAAAATTGGTATTTGTACTAATGCTATTGTTTTCCTTCCTAACCGTCTTCATTTAACTGACTGGATATTTGTAGAAGTAACACATTCCACCTCTAGTGATACTAAAAGTAAGTAGAATTGAGAGAAATATTTCTCATAAAAGACATCATAATGCAAGCTGTGAGACTGGTTGATCTTTTCTGTGAAACATTAAAAGACAGATAATAAGCTCTAGATAACTAATACTAAATATTAAATGGTATATAGGCTTATTAGGTTTGTATAGTTTTGTTTTTTAGGTTACTAAACTCAAGTGAGCTCAAATAATCAGGAAAAATGGCAGCTCTTGAAAAAAGAAGTCCAGAGGTAGGTTAAGTATAAGATTTGGCTGGTCAAGTTCCTCACTATTTTCCTCAATCTGGCTTCTAATACGTTTTGTTTGCTGCAACCTACTTAGAGAGGAAGATTTATGCTCCACAGAAGAAAATGGAGTCTCTTGTGACTGTTGGTTAAAAGTGAGATATTCTTTTTCCCAGATGACACCAGCTTACTGCTCCATGGTAATGTGCTTAAATCTGCTCAGCTCAGAACCAATTAGTTATGTGGAAGAGAGGAGAATGCTTGAACACCAACAGTTTCTGTAAAAGTGGGATTGGGAAGTGGATTCTGAACAGGCAACCAACCACGCTCACAGGAGGAGGATTGTGTATAGATTGCCAAAGGGCTGTGTAGTGAGGTGAAGGCATTGAGAGTGAAGGTGGTTTTGGAGGTGATGGATCTGAGAACCAGAGCACTGAAGAGATCCTTTATATATGTAATATATCATTTGGATATATTCTAAAATAAAAAATATCTCACTTCGCTTAAAGTCATATCAGCATAGCATATTCTGAAAGATCCACATTGCATTTGTCAAGAGCTCTAAATGTTTTGAAAATAGACTTTAAAGGCATGATGCGAGGCTGTTATTACTTTAAGCAGAACCATCCCACCCAGTTATACAGGAATAAAAGGCCCTCTAGGAGTTAAACATATTAATCATGTGGAACTTTAGGAATTGGATGTTTAAAAGTACAACTATGAAATAAGCATGCGGGCGCCTGGGTGGCTCAGTTGGTTAAGCGACAGCCTTTGGCTCAGGTCATGATCCTGGAGTCCCTGGATCGAGTCCCGCATTGGGCTCCCTGCTCAGCGAGGAGCCTGCTTCTCCCTCTAACCCTCCCCCCTCTCATGTACTCTCTCTCTCTCTCTCATTCTCGCTCTCTCAAATAAATAAATAAATCTTAAAAAAAAAAAAATTAGCATGCAACTAACTACATGCTTTAAAACTGAGGGAGCCTAATAAAAGCAAATGAAATTATCATCATCATTCCACATGATGTTTCTGGGAAATCAAATACCTCCCCAGTTATTTGAAATAAAACATGACTAGAGGATAATATGTATTTACAATCTGGTTGGATATTTTAAATTAAATCTTATACAGTCAAAATACATAATTATAAATTAGTAGAATAGATTACATGTTTGGTGCCATTCATGCCAATGGTAAATTTTAACACTTGGTTAGTTTTTGCATTAACACTGTCAAAGATATTGCACAGCCATTGGACCCATATAAACACACACACATTTTATATATTTTCAATTTCAGTTGAATCTATATTATAATGCAAAATGCATATCAGGTTATTTGATCTTTGAAATTTATCATTCATACACCAAAATCAAAGAGGATTCTTGCTTTTTAAATATCTCACAATCCTCTAATGATTTCCTATCACCTAAAACATTAATATAGGTGTGTATATATATATATATATATATATGTTTATATTAAAGATGTTATTTGAAATCATTAAAGCCTATGAAATCAACTGAGAAAAGTAGACCAGTGGCTTACGACCTAAAACTTGAACATCAAGGGCGCCTGGGTGGCTCACTTGGTTAAGCGACTGCCTTCGGCTCAGGTCATGATCCTGGAGTCCCGGGATCGAGTCCCACATCGGGCTCCCTGCTCGGCGGGGAGTCTGCTTCTCCCTCTGACCCTCCTCCCTCTCATGCTCTCTGTCTCTCATTCTCTCTGTTTCAAATAAATAAATAAAATCTTAATAAAAAAAAAAACTTGAACATCAATATTCAATAAAAATGTGTACTTTATATCTAGGTTCATATACAAAATGTGTCTGTAATATACAATTGAAGAAAATGAATTTTGTTGGCAGTATTAGTAATTGACAACAAACTTTTAAAATATTACTCTTAAACACCTATGTGGGTTTTAGAGAAAATTAGCACTTATTATCTCTGATTCAATAGAAACATTCCATCTTAACAGAAAATTACTTGTTAATATTATTGTATTGAGTCAAAATTTAATTAATCATAATAAATAAAAATTTAAATTTTTCTAGTATGTTTATCCGATATTCTCAACTAAAGATAATTTTTCCAAATATTAGAATTTAATAGGTAGATATCAGGTGAAAAACCTAGTTTATAGCTCTATCAGACTGCAGTGAGCAGATGAAAGATCTTTTAAGATTGATTTAAGTGCAATGGTAGAATGATCTGTTTTTCTATCAAAGTTTATTGGGCATCAAAAGAATAATAAGACATACTCTAAGTGCATCCAATAAACATGCCCAGCCAGCAATGCTTTATACTTCAAATATTGAAATAGAGAGGGGCGTTCATTTTTAGTAATGGCCAATCTTACATTTCAAACTTTTAACAGTTAGTTCAAATGAAATTGAAGTTATATAAAACACATTTAAATATCTCTACTGAGTGAAATTCATTACAGTTTTAAAATGTTTTAGCTTAATATATTTATTTCTTTATTTTTATTTTTTTAGCTTAAGATGTTTAGAAAATAATACTTCTTATCTCTATCTAGAGAACCATCTCTTTAAATGAAAAATATTTAGCAAGTTTTAGACATTTTTTACTATAGAATAACTTCTGAATTAAAATATTATGATATTAACTCTTTTTAATTTAAATGTTCAGTGTGCAAATTCATAGATGTTTAATTTCCCCTTCTTAATCTGATTTGTGTCCAAGAGATAATATTTAGCAACATAAGTTATATGATTTAGTATGCTTTATTAAATGCTGCTGCAAAGTTTGTGGAGTGAAGCCCTATTCACCCTTGATTGTGCCTTGAATACGCTTCACTGGAAGTACAAAAGAACCATCCAGATATGTTGAAATTACTGCTTGAACTCCCAATATTGAGTTAGTTCAATGTTAGCTGACTATAAAAGAAATAGAAGCTTTAAATAAAATCTATTTAATGAGTCTGAATGGAAAGAGTAACCTGAGGAAATGGTCTTGTTAAGGATTAGACACCCAAGGCAGTATCTTCTCTTAATGATTTCTGTAAGTAACTGTTCCATAAAATCTCCACCTTTCTAGGTTTTAATGTCTTAATTTTCTTGTTCCAAAATTGAGGATTACTATAACTTGCATTCTCTGCAAAGGAAATCCCAAGGCAGAGGGCTTTTGAGCTAATAATTTAATAAGGAGAACAGCGTTTATTTGCAAGAGTGAGAAGAGTGGTTCAAGGTATCAACAGTTACATATAGGGGTGCTCGCCATCACTAATCACCAGGAAAATGCAAATCAAAAACATAATGAGGTATCACCTCATAACTGTTAAGATGGCTATTATCAAAAATACAAGAGACAAAAAGTATTGGCAAGGCTGTGCAGAAAAGGGAACCCTTGTGCATTGTTGGCAGAAATGTAAATTGGTGCAGCCTTTATGGAAAATAGTTGGGGTTTCCTAAGAAATTAAAACTAAATATCAAAATAGAGCTACCATACGATCCAGAAATCCCACTCCTGGGTATTTGTCCAATGATAATGAAATCAAGATCTTGATGAATTATCTGTATTCTCATGATTATTGCAAGATTATTCACAATAGCCAAGATATAGGAACACCTAAGTGTCCATCTATAGATTAATGGATAAAGAAGATGTAGTGTATGCATACATATATTAGTATATTATATTATATTAAATTATATTATATTATTTAGCTGTGAGAAAGATGGAATGCCTGACATTTGTGATAGCATGGATGGACATTGAGGGCATTGTGTTACGTGAAGTAAGTCACACAAGTAAAGACAAATACTATATGATTTCACTTATATATGGAAACACCCAAAATAAAAACTCATAAACACAGAGTGTAATGGTGATTGCCAGGGACTGGAGGTTAGAGGAAATAGGGAGATGTTGATCAAAGGGCACAAACTTCCAGTTATAAGATGAATAAGTTCCAGGAATCTAAGTGTACAGCATGATGACTATAGATAACAATATTGTATTGTTTACTTGGAAGTTGCTAAGAGAGTAGATATTAAGTATTCCCACCACAAATTATATAAGATGATGATGGTCTGAACTAAACCTACTATGGCAATCATTTATATATACACACACACACACACACATATATATACACACACATACACACACATATATATATATATAGTGTATCAAATCATAACCTTACACAATGCTATATGCCAATTATATCTCAATAAAGCTAGGAAAAAAAAGGTTTTGGATTTCTTCACTAAAACTAACTATCTCATGTAAATATGATATAAAACATGGCCCTTAAATTGAAAAAATAGTGTTAGGGAAAAATAATTAAATAAACCCAGAAGATTCAGAACATATAGCCAAAATTAGAAAAAAACAAACTTAGAAAATATAACTTCAAAATAAATGTTTAAAAAATAAAAATAAGCCAAAAATTAAAAATAAACAAAATTAATAAATTATTTTAACTGTAATATTTAAAGACTTTAATAAAGAGAAATCTAGAACACAAAAAATAGGAAAGTAGATAGCAAACATAATCCTAACTGTGTAGATTTTTAAGAGATAATAAAGAATAATATGTACTGCCTTACATAAATGTTTTAAAGATGTAGGTTAAATGAAAGGTTACTTAGAAAATGTTGCATTTTAACAAAAAAAGGTAAATATCAACAAGGAAAATTTAAAAGGCAGAAAGTAACTTTAGAAATGTCAGAATCAAAGGGTTTTAGTCTAGAGCTGCAATTCATGTATATTTATTTATTATATGTATCTAATATGTATGTATACTTATATTTTATGTATCATTAAATGTGTTACATATTTATGTAGTAAAATATTATAATTATCATATTATTATACCTAATATACTTAATTATATAATATATATACATTATTAAGATAAAAATATTTAATTGAGAATAATGACAGGCACTGTCTAGTAAAACTAATGCAACAAAGCATACTTCATATTAACTTTCATTAGGAATATAGATGCAAAACTTCTGAATAAAATTTCTAGGATTTTAATATTTATTAAGGAATGCTAAAATGTGATCAATTTAGCTTGTTTTGGAAATACAAGGTTAATTAAACATTGGAGAGACTTATAATTCATCACATCACACAACTCTACGTTGAAATTTTTGAAGGGACTGATGAAACAGATGATTTTTCTAAAAAAAGTGAAAATTACCAAAACCCAGAAATGAAGACTGGGTTTAGTGTATCTCAATATCCCCTTCATGTAAGTTCCTTGGGTCGGGACAGAATGGTAGACATCCTGCAAACACTCAGTATGTGCTTGTGGAGTGAGTTAATAAGTGAATGAATAGAATAATAAATGGAAAATAACTAAAGAAATACGGCTTGTAGACATTCCGTTCAAGTTAATAGCCTTTAGACAAAAGTATTTTAAAAATTGTTTTCCTCAATTAATTTTACAATATAGTTCACATTTTTCAAGTTCCTACTGTCAATCAGTTTTTATTATTTACTCCTTTTGTCCATATGGATTTTAATTATGAGGGAAAGCACACAATCGCATATGTTCTGTTCAGTTTTATAATAATAATTTTCCTTCCTATGTTTAAGAATAAAATTATAGCTTTCTAGTATTCAACATGTACCAACTTTAAAAATATATAATGTACTCCAATGTTTATATTTGTGTTTAAGAATATTTTCCATGCATTTTTTTATTTTGGCTCATGAAGCAATGACATATCATTAATCATTGAAAATATCTTTAGGAATGATCGAAGATTAACAAATATTCTATAAATTTTGGTGCTTTAACAGATGATATGAAATTCTAGTGCACTCTATTGTCTACTAATACTGTAAATGAATATGTTATTACAAACTAATTGCAAGCATGTGAGAGGATATATATTTGCTCTTAAGAGATTCAGTCCTATGGTTTGTATGTACTTCCTTCAGGGACAATAAGTATCTTGGTTAAATATCTTGCCCTCGTTAAAATGTCAAATGTCAGGTTACACTAACCTTATAGCACTGTGTTTATTCCATCCCCATTCCCCAGAAGTAATTATTTGTAATATTAATGTGCACATTCATTGATTTTTAAAGGTGCGTTTATATTTCTATACAGGTAACTCATGGAGATATATGGTATCATTGTTCTGTCATTTCGTTTATAAAAGTATTATCTTCTTTTTAACACAAATAATAAGGTTTAAGGAAAAATATATTTTAAAATATAAATTCAGCAACCTGTGTTTTTTTCAATCAACATGTTTTCTCAGAGAATATTCCCTCCGAGAAGAGTGAGATGCTCCATTCTCTGCAGTATCTATTATTTTTAAAACAGCTCTCTGCACAAATTCATTAGATTTTCCAGTCTCTCAGCTATGAAAATATATTTCTTACTAAATAATTTGAATTTATATAGTGTTTGCTATTGCACTCCAAAATCAAAGTGATACTTGCTGTGCATACTTTTAAGAAAACATCTCATTTTGAATACTCACTTTATTAGTTACTGATAGTTTTAATAACACTAATCATCTTTCATTAATTATATACTATTCTTCAGGCATTATAGAATGTGGGTAAGTGTGTATAATTTTACTTGATAATTCACAAGAAGCCTGAGACATAAGAAAAAAACTACTCTGATGTCAGTATTGTAGAGAAAGCTCAGGTTCGGAGATACCACAGGACTTGTTCATGGTCATAGAGCTCCTGAGCTACACAGGAGGCTCTAAGTCCAGGTCTCCTGATCCAAGTTCCCCATGCTTAAATATCCCTATTTGTCTCAAATGCTGCAACCTCACCTTGTTTTCTGAAAAACTTCACGGAATTTTTCTTTTTAAATTACTGTTTTCTCTTAATAAAAGTGTCAACCTCTAGTGAAGCATGTGCTTGTGCAGAGCTCCAGCCTTCTAGAACATTATTATTCAATATTTCTCAGTCCTAAAAACAGAATATCATCTTAGTAGTTTCCATATATTACCTGTTAATAGAACATCAAGCCATCTGCAGACATGTGAGTCATTTCTTTTGATATATTATATTTGATAAATGATATATTTTGATATGTTATACTAACTAGACTTTGTTGAAAAGCCTGTAGGGATATTCTTTAATAAAGACTAATATGTACGATCATAAGAGAATGAAAATGCAAGAGCAACATGCAGAGCAATATATGGCCATCAGTAGCTTTTAATAACCAATTAATACTCCAAGGAGAGCACTCTTACATTAATCTTCGCTGGGACTGATTAGCATGTAATAGATAAGATTGCGATTCAGTCATCTACTTGGAAGATCATTAAATAAATGGATTGGGCCATGAAGTTCAACTTACTTATCATGGATAGAATTGATTAGCACTACAAAGAGTAACAGTCAGTGCAATAGTCAAATTCATAAAGAGTTCCAGTTTCCAGATTCTTAGTGAATACAGGGAGCACACTGACAATTAACCCAATTTGCTTTCAGTTCTCAAAATATAATTGGCAACAGGGAAATACATCTTTGGATTTTTTTTTATATATCCCTTAAGGCTGTGTTTCTCTATTCCAAGTCATATTTGCCAACATTTTATTATGAAAATTTTCAAACATACCGAAAATGTGATAGAATTTTACAGAAAATATCCATACACCGGCCACCTAGACACTACATTACCCTTGTCCCATACTTACTTTCTCGGTCTTTCTACTCCTCTACCTGACAATCATCACTTCTTAATTGTGGATGCCATTCAAAGTAAATTGCAGCATCAATATAGTTTCCCCACATATTTCAACACATGATATATTTTTATGTGAAAAAAAATAGGAAAATGCTATTTTGTTTACTTCTGTTTCTTTGGGAAATAAGGATTTTTAAAAATTAAGCAGTCTTTAGTGCTGTTATCTATTCATCCCTTCACGTTAATGCAGCTCTGTCACTGTCGTGATTTATAAGTAATAAGGCTTGTAAAAGGAAATGACTGTTGTTGTTTCTGGCCAAGCATAACATGTCTAAATTAAAAACACGGTTGTAACCTGGAGATGTTGTCACCTTTGCTGCAGCTCAGCAGGCAAATTTAATTCATAAATCCTTCAGCAGTGCAGCCTAAAACTTCATCTCAAAACATGCACATCCTCGTCATAGAAACATTTTAATTACCTTCTTCAACTGCAAGTGAGATGTTTATGGCCGCAGACAGAAGTATACATCAGGGGTCCACAAGGTCATTGTAGCGACCTCTTTGGGAACAGCACAGAGGTCTGAGATGCTGAGGATCTCAGGCACTTTGGATTTTGATCCAAAGGGCTTTCCTGGAGGCAGTTAAATAAAACATTGCTGACCATGCCAACGAAGACTTTCATTGAACTAATAAGACTGTGCTTTTGTATGGATTTTGAGCTTTCATTTTGAGCAAACTTATTTTTGTTGTCTGGGTTTCTCATTTCTGCATTTAATCAGGGTTCCAACCTTGTTAATACAATTTTCATTTTTGCTAGCTTCTTACCCTCTCATTTAACAATTTCTACTGATGCTTAAAAATACCATGACAATGCCATTCATTCATTTATAAAAAGATTACCAGCTCCTTGTACAAATCAACATGATGGCCACAGTGGAGACAAAAATAAACTGCCCTTGAGGGGTTTATAGTTTTTAAAGTAAACACATAAGCAGTAATATAAAATCTTTTAGTTAGAATTAATCCTTGCAATAATTAGCAGCTGGGCATTATGAGTAATAACAATGCTTGCATATAGAAAATATTATTCTTCTTGATTAGTAAGGATGATTTTTTTAAAAAATTCAGTATTTGTATTTGTAAAACAACAAAATGTGTCCCCAGTTTCTTTTGTTTTGCCTTCCAGAAACTTTCTCATTACTCATAAAATAATGATATGATAAAAGAATAATGGTGTGATAATAGTATAACAAAATAATGTAATAAATAGTAAATAATAAAATAAAGACAATGATAATTTCAGGTGTGACTTTGTAGATTGGCCTATGGAAGGTGATAGACACATTATATAGGTAGATCACTAATTTGATTCTGGGATTCCTGGTTTGTGGAAAATTAGAAAAGATTAGGAATGTGATTTCTAACATTTATAATTCAAGAAAACCATTTTGGCTGAATAAGAGACTAAGTTACAATTGCAGAGTAATTGAACAATGTCTCCCATAAATTCTCAAAAATATAAATGGTGTAAATTAATTATTAGGTAATAATTAATTTAACAACAAATTAGTTAACAATAAGGTCAATACCATTTCATAAATAAATATAAGCATCACAGAGCTGTTCTTTCAAAAATCTCTCAAATTTGGCACATGACACTAATTATAGTTCAATAAAAACAAATCTATTTGGATCAAACAATGTGGTTGAAATTGATAGTTTTCTAATTACATGGATAAACTGAAGTATATATTTTGAATATCTAATTAAATGGATGCATTGCAAATTCTTCAATAAATTATCTGTAATTTAAATTAAATCTGAGTTCACATGAACCTCATATCATCATGGTGTTACATTTATAGAAAGATCAATACAAAACCACAGGAGGTGAAAAAAAATACTGTAGTCTCTTGAAGAAAATTAAAATAAATGCAAATTATAGTACTTAGTACTACTTTTTAAGGTTTCCTTTTCTCCCGGTGCATGCTAAAGTATTCTAGAAATTCTTGGTTTCCATTCCTTACAATTTTATCATCTATCTTCACTCCCTCATACACATCACCAGTAATAGTATCTGCAAGGCCTTGCAACCCCCAAGATCTCTCCCACGCAGTGTTGAAACTGCTAAACATCAGTGCATTCCTGTAACATATGATAACTGTGATAATGTTCTTTATCTCGATCCGTGATAGTCCCTGGTTTGTAAATGTTTTTGAGGATACCAATAATAATTATCCTGTACCCACACAGAGAACTTCCAGAATCTGTATAATCAAAAGCCCCATTACAAAATTTCCAAGAAAATCTAGTTTCCATCTACTGGGCAAGTCTGCAACCTTGGCATACTCCCACTGTTTGAGGAGTTAGCTGCACCTGCTAATAAATAACATCCTCAGCGTGGTTGTAACAGAAACACAAGATTCTTCTGGAGAACTATGCCTCTCAGAGCTTGGTCCCAGTTGGCTAAGTCTGTAACCATAGCTGCGCCCCTTACCAAAGTGATTGTTACAGCGATAAACAAGTGAAATGTTTGCTGACCTATAGAAAAGGGGAATGTTATGGTCATATGTCAACTGCATTCTCCTCATATGCTACCATGTAGGACTTGTACATATGAATAAAAGCGTGGACCCTTAATACAAACACATCCACACACACAGAGAGACACACACATACACACACACACAGATTTTAGACTGACTTGAAAAATCCGCACAGAGTTCAATGTACATTTCCAATTTGAAAAGTCATGAGAGTTTTCAGACTTCGTAATTTATTGGCCTTATCTAATACCATAAAGGTCTGATTCTCCACTTGAAATATCAATTTTAAAGTGTATATTATCTCTCAAAATGCAGGTTCGATATCAATGCATTGCGGTAATGTCATACTGACTTTGTAATTGATTTCAAGAATCCCAATATCTCATGTGTAATTGCCCCTCATGTCTTTAAAATTTGAATCCAATTGTCAGGCTGTTATAGTGGAAATTAACTTTTTGTTCAGTTCAAGGATGACGATTTTTTATCAAAGGCACAATAGGGTATTCGTAAGGTGCAACTTACACTTAAATCTTAGAGGTTGGGTTACAAAATGAATCTCATATAAACTTTCATAAAAGTAATATTCCAGTCAAATAATAAGGATTGCAGCTTTTATTGGCATCTCTTAAACACATTAGAAGTCAGTTGGTTCGTAATGTACAACTATGGTTTCCTCTTTTAATTCTCTCCCTTCCTAGAGCCATTCCATTCTCATACCCGGCCTTTCCATTTTCCTTCATACCATACAGATAAAAAACAAAAATAAGAGCAAAAATCATAAACATGAGAAAACTCCACCCTTCTTAACCCCCTTGGGAATGGTAGCACCAGGAGAGGGATGCCAGGGCATCCTTGGCTGGCAGTTTTCTTTTGTTTTAATTCTATTTTTTCCTGGTTTTTCTCAGTTTCCAAACACCCTTCAATCCCTTCAGTTATCATTTGTCACAATCTGGATTTTTAAGGCTATTGAGAAACAGTGAGTTCAAAGTAAATATTCTTGTCAAATAATTAGAATGTTTTAGAATGACTGGAGAGCAATAATGTGTTAGCTGACAGAACAGGCAGGAAATGCTTTGGTGAAAATTAAGAAATGATTCAGACATTTAATATTTTGTGTATTGAACTCAATGATTCAATCCTTAAAACTGAATATTTTGGTGATATTTGCATGGGCTCATAAAGGTATAAATGTAGATATGTATATATGTAAAATAGCTATATCTATTTTATCTATTGTCAAGTGGCATTGAAGAATGATCCTACCTACATAGTAAAGGACATCTGGCAGAGTGAGAACAAATGCTGTCTCAATCTGCTTGAAAATCTGGTTTGATGGGGGAATACTTCCTGAATGGCTTTCTCCAGTGTGTCCATAAAATTTGTTTGAAGAATGGATAGTTTTGCACGCCTAGAAATCACTAATTAAGGGATATTTAGAATAGTGAGTGTCTGACTCACATATGTTAGAGAATGATGGGGAGTGAATAAATCAGGATAAATTCAATACATGGGCTGGGTCCTCAAGGATAAGAGAACTAGACTGTGAGGAAGGAAGAATGATATAACACACCAACAAAACTATAGCAAAGAAAATAAAGTAGAATAAAATAAAATAAAATATTACTGAAAGCATTTAGTATTGAAATCTGAGAAGAAACATGGTCTCAGCCTGGAATTGGTTTTCAACTGAACTGATTCAGAAGTATCAACAGGAGTTGGGGCGCCTGGGTGGTTCAGTTGGTTAAGCGACTGCCTTCGGCTCAGGTCATGATCCTGGAGTCTCTGGATCGAGTCCCGCATCGGTCTCCCTGCTCAGCAGGGAGTCTGCTTCTCCCTCTGACCCTCCCCCCTCTCATGTGCTTGCTCTCTCTCATTCTCTCTCTCTCTCAAAAAAAAAAAAAAACTTTAAAAAAAAAAGAAGTATCAACAGGAGCATCAGTTTGTGAGAGTGTTGAGGATCTTTCTCCAGCCGGAATAAGGTTGAAGTGATGGGGACAATGTCCTGGGAAGGCTCGTCTCACAACAGAAACAGAGTTGAGTCATAGACCTGAAAATGGATACTTACAAGTGAGTTTTGATGCCATCACCAGGAGCACTCATATTTAATTTAAAACGAGCATGTCTTAAACAAGAAACACAAAGTGGAATTGAGAACTAAGAGGATTGAAATTCATAAATAGAAAAGAAAGTCCCCTCAAGTTTATTATGATGGCTGATTTCTGAGCTTTGCAAGAAGGCAGATATTTCTCACATGTCATTTCTTAACACCACACCTTTGAAATAAGACCTCTAGATATGATAATCATAGTTCCAGGACGCAATGGAAATTTTCTTTCAGCTAAGATTAAGTTCAAAGTAATGGACTCTTGACAATAGTAGAGAGGGATGTGCCTTGGCAAATGTGGTATCATGATTTCCTCCATCAATCCTTTTTCCCTCAGCTACAGCTGAACCTCTAGGTACTTAATCTTGAGCAAGCTCAAAATGATACTTTCACTTGGTTTGGCTGGGTTCTAAATATGGTGGATGTAGGCACTTTTTCACTTTATGTATGTGCTATTACTACTTTGGACTCTTTAAAAGCATGAGATATTGAAGAGTCCTGTTACTGAAATAATAGAACTTCTGTGGCCTTGGCTGCACGACAGTTATTTCAGTGCAAGACAGTCCAGGCCATCTGAAAAAACAAATCTACCTAGACACTGAGGACCCCTCTAGCTTGTGCTAACCACATTAAAACTCTGAGGAGGAATACTTTTGGACACTAGTTCCTTTGGTCTTTAATTCACAAGGTAAATAATTTTACTTTGTACTTTAACTTCTGTATATTTCAAGTTGAGACTTTCGACTTTTTAACGTTTTTTTTTTTTTTTTAATTTTAACTCCAAAGAGGAATTTTATATCTAATTTCAGCTTGGCAATTTGATAACAGGAGGGAAATTATAATCAAAATCAGGACATCTGAATGTTGGTCTTTTATATTGAACTATTTAGATAATAACATTGGATCTCATTGTGGATTCTCTTTAAGCTATGTTGGACAATAGGGCTCAGAATAATTCATAATGAGGATCCTCTGGAAAATATTCAGACTTGATTACAGAGTAACATTAGAATTATTTAATCATACTTTTCTGGTTCCGTTCAGAACTTTCTGGTATAAAAACAGGTTACTCAGCCTTCTTGGTGTTAGAAGACTTCCAAAGGAGGAGTGATTGACACTGAAGGAATAAAATCACAAGGTGAGAGCAAAACTCTTTTGATAAAATACTCATTCCTCCAAGGGATAGTTCCAGCCCACTTGACCATAATATTAAAGTTTACAAACTTTGAGTTGAAAACAGCAGCAAAATGTTTCTTGTTTGCCTAGTAGGAGAGATGTTTCTTGTCCATCTCTAATAGATTTTCCCCCCTGAAGAAGGGAGATCTACTGGTATCACATTCCTGTTATGGACTGAATCATATCCCCCCAAATTCATGTTGAAGCTCTAAACCTCAATGTTACTCTATTTGGAGATAAATTCTTTAAGCAGGCAAATAAGGTTAAACAGAGTCATAATGGAGAGCTCTAATTTGATGGGCTTGATATCCTTATAAGAATAGGAAGAGATGAAAAAAAAAAAAAAGAATAAGAAGAGATGTCACAGAAATACACCCCCCCCAAAAAAAAACACAGAGAAAAGACCATGTGAGGACACAATAAGAAGTGCCCCAAGTAGAGAGACTTTATCAGAAACCAACCCTAATGACACTTAGATCTTGAACTTCTGGCCTCCAGAACTCTGAGAAAATAAACTTATGTTATTTAAGCCACCCAATGTGTGGTATTCTATTATGGCAAACCAAGCAAATAATATAAATACTGGTCTGTTATCTGTGTTCCTTTAAATGGGCTGAGCAAATGCTAACTAATAAGATAATTGTAGAAAACTCTCAGGGTTTCTATCCAAAACATTAAAAATGAACTATAAAAATATAGCATTTATACCTTATTAACAAGAATGTGTCATTTTTTATAAAGATTTTATTTATTTGACAGAGAGAGATACAGCGAGAGAGGGAACACAAGCAGGGGGAGTGGAAGAGGGAGAAGCAGGCTTCCCGCGGAGCAGGGAGCCCAATGTGGGGCTCGATCCCAGGACCCTGGGACCATGACCTGAGCAGAAGGCAGGCGCTTAACGACTGAGCCACCCAGGCGCCCCATGTCATTTTTAATTGACCAAAAAACTACTATATTTCCTACCTCTGAATAAAATCAACTTTAGAAAATGCGTACGTGTGTGTGTGTGTGTGTGTGTGTGTTATTGCCTTAGACTTCTGTGATCTAAGGCTATTTAGAGTTGAATGGTTTTAGAAAGCAAGTGAACAAGTTTTACTAGTTTGAGGGGTCCACAGTGACTTGCACCTGTAGGTTATTTTAATCTTCTTTAAAAAACTACCCCATGTAAAGTAAAGTATGGATTTTGGGTGGTTTATGATATGTCAGTGTAAGTTTATCAATTGTAACTACTGTACTAATCTGGTGGAGGATGTTGATAATGGGAGAGGCTAAGCATATGGGGAGGGCAGGAGGTATATGGAAAGTCTCTGTACCTTCTGCTCAGTTTTGCTGTAACCTAAAACTGCTCTGGAAATTGTTGGGGAAAAAAAAAAGGAAAAAAAAAAAAGAAACTGCCCTTAAATCTTACTGGACTCACATAACAAAATGCATATTTTATGCTCAAAAATTTTAGGTTGCCTCCAAGGACAATTGTCTTTCAGGTAGTGAATCAATGATCCGTAATGTTTTGATTTTGTGGCTGTATCATCTCCACAAAAAGAATCTGTTTCAATTACCACAGCATGGCAAGAGGAATTCAGAAGTTCTCTCACAATAAGTTAATTCTTTGATCCATACATGAAATATATAACTTTCAGTTGGAACCTATAGGCGAGAACTAGCCAAAATGGCCCCACCCATTAGGAGAGGGAAACAAGATATGGATAAACAATTGAAATTACCTTGTCACACCATTGGTTATGACTATTTTCTGTTCCATGTTAATAAGCTCAAACTGTAAATTAAATGACATTTATATAATCTTGAAACTGTAGCTGTCTGGTGATCTCTAAGTGTCTTGCCTCCAAAATTTACTATAATATATAGTGTTGGACACCCTTTGATTCACCTTTAAAACTGTATATCTATATCCTTAAGTTTGGGCAAAACTCATTCTACTGTGCTATGCCACATGTCACACAATGCCACAATTCATGAATCATTAGAAAGAAGTGTTTCTGGGTGCCTGGGTGACTCAGTTGGTTAAGCGACTGCCTTCGGCTCAGGTCATGATCCTGGAGTCCCTGGATCGAGTCCCGCATCGGGCTCCCTGCTCGGCAGGGGGTCTGCTTCTCCCTCTGACCCTCCCCCCTCTCATGTGCTCTCTCTCATTCTCTTTCTCTCTCAAATAAATAAATTAAAAAATCTTAAAAAAAAAAAAAAAAGAAAGAAGTGTTTCTAATTACATCTACAGAAAGTCTCTGGAAAATGCTTGAGCCTGCATCAAGTATACCATTTTCACATTCCTTTTTTTTTTTGAGAGAGAGAGAGAGAGAAAGTGTGAGTGCATGGAGTGGAGGTGGGGGCAGCAGAGGGAGGAGAAAGAGAGAGAGAATCTTAAGCAGACTCCACTCTCCACACGGAGCCATACCCTGGGCTGGATCTTAGGACCTGAGATCATGACCTGAACTGAAATCAAGAGTTGGAGGCTTAACCTACTGAGCCACCTGGGTGCCCCTTCACATACCTCTTCTTAAAAAGAAAGGTCCACTCATTTGTTAACTGCTACTGCGGCCAGCTCCGTACCTTGAACTGCATAGGGCAATAGGTAATTTCTGATTGCTATGATGCCTTTTCTCACTATGAACTTCTGTGACAATTTCCCTAATTTAGTTCACTGCTTCCAGCTTATCATATGCAAAATACTAAATCAATATCAATATTTTAATTTGGTTTAAATAGCCCTGTGTATTTTAAAGTCTAGTATAACAGGTTTTCTGCCCATTCTAGATTCATCTACCTCTTGAATGTGACTAAATTAAATACTATCACCTAGGATCAGGCTCAGATTTTTTTTTTTACAGAAAACTTAAAGTCTCATATATTTATATGCACAACATTTTATTCTTTCACATAAAAGCCATCTGGAGGGAGGTAATCTAGGGCATGTATGGAAATTCCAAAAATTCATTAGTTGTTTTGGAAATTCCAGTTATCCTTACTCTTCTCCTTAAATAATAAAATTTACCCACATGGACCAAGACTGCAACAAGGGTTGAAGCCCTGATGTCTGCATTCCTTGAGATAAAGATAAAAAGGACTCTCCCTCTCTTTTTTTAAAGAAATATATCACTGATTATAATGTAGTAATATGGATATAATTGCCAGAAAGGGAAGCTGAGAAATGTAGTCTGCTACCTTTGCAATATATACAGCTGAATATTTGGATTTCTGTTATTGAGGAGATAAAGAATAGATATCTTGGTAGACCACTAGAAGTCTCCATCACAGATGCCAATTAGATGTTATGAAACTTTGGGCGCCTGGGAAGCTCAGTCGTTAAGCGTCTGCCTTCGGCTCAGGTCATGATCCCAGAGTCCTGGGATCGAGTCCCGCATCGGGCTCCCTGCTCGGCGGGAAGCCTGCTTCTCCCTCTCCCACTCCCGCTGCTTGTGTTCCTGCTCTATCTCTGTCTCTGTCAAATAAATAAATAAAATCTTAAAAAAAAAAAAAAGAAGTTATGAAACTTTATTTGCTTTATTATGTTTTCTTTTTTTCAGCAATTGGGAATGATGAAAATAATATTCTAAAATTGTAACTAAACATGATCTTTGTAATTTCCTTAGAATCATAATGGATTTATACAGGTAAACAAACCTCTATATGGAAAATATCAGAGACCCACATATTGTTTGATGAAGCACTATTCCTTTTGCTTCAAATAACAATTTAAGTTCATCACATTTATAAAACAAAAACAATCCATACAGCATATGGCATGTAAGATAACTGAAATATATTAATAGATCTAAAGATGTGAAGAAGATATTTTAATTTTCTGTAAATATTCAGATACGAAGAAAGATACTCTATCTTTCCACCTTGTGTAAATGTATAGATATCTTTCAAATAATTGCTTTAAAGTGATTAGCTTACACAGATCTGTTCTAAATATATCATGATGCACAGTATAATATATGGAGTTTAAACTTGGTAGTAAATGCTTGTTAAGCCAATCTTCAGAATATTATCTTTAGATACATATTCTTTTCTTTGTGGGAAATATGTGTTTATCTCTAAACATACAACACATAAGAGGAATGAGCTAATAATGTTTTTGTATACACATTTGAACCATAATATAATATCCACCTTAAGTATTTCGATAGACTGCATCTGTCATAATTATACCAAAAGTTCGCTCTGGCCCTACTCTCCCAGGTGTTTGCTTGCCTAAAATGATGGAATATCAGCTTGGCAAACTCTGTCACCTTTAAATCTTTGCTTAAATTTCACCTTCCAAATTTGGTCAATCTTAGCCATCATGTTTAATACTTCCACTTACTCCCCACCATCTTATTCATACACTCCTGATCTCCTTTGCTGTACATTTTCTCTTTTCCATAGCACTTATCATGTCCTAGGATGCCAAATATTTACTTATTTATTATCTTTAATGATTATTGCATATTTGCCCATACAGGGAAGCCTTATGAGAATGCAGATCTTTGTCTTCTCTTTCTTTCTCTAGTTTAAACCAAATGCCTAGAAGAACACAGAACAGGTATTCAATAAATAATTGTTAACTGAATGGAGAGTGTAGATCTTTGCTTGCTGGACAGAGTTATAATTCTTTGTGGGTTCATAAGAAAGCCTCATCATGTGATTGCTCTTTAATTCTTCAGATGCCTCTATCCCCAACCTCTCACAACAAATTTGTGTCCCATCAATAGCACATCCACAAAATGGACCCACAAAATGATTTTTGGCTTTTGTTCCAGTCAGACTGACAATGGTTTGGGCATCTTTCTTTTGAACCAGAGGCTGAGCTGCAAGGTGAACTGTCGCTTAGATCTGGTGCCCCATTAATCAACAAAAAAATTTTACTTATCTTTTCATCCCCTTCAAATACTTAACCATATTTCCTCATATTCACAGGAAGCATTTGGTGGTTTCTCTTCTATGCTTTGTGCTTCTTCTATTTTTGCATTTTCCACATCATATTATTGTTTACTTACTTTTATGTCTCCACAAGTAGATTGTGAGTTTTTTGAAGACAAGGATTTTCATTTATTATTTTTAAATTCCCTGTACCAAATGGAGAGCATAATACATAGAAACTCTCCTTTAAATATTTATACAATGGATTAAAAATCCATACAGGTAAACTCTTCATTTCTTTCATTGAGTTCTGTTAAGAATTTTAAAATATAACTTGCCGATATTCAGTTACCCATAATGGTATGTTTACTACTTTACAGTATTTTTCTATTTCCCTTTAACACATTTTAAAAACTAAATTTTATTTTGGTTCATGATATCAGTTTAAATCATTACCCTTATCTTCAGGTTTAGTAGCCTGATTCTTTCTCATTTGTGAGGCAGAAGGTCCATGCATAACCAGGAATATACATAGCATGTGAATAAACTATAGTCTGATTGTTCACAAGCTTTTATTTTAGTTGACTTTTTTTTAATATCATTAATATGTATAGTAAAAATGTGGTTATTTTTTAGTCAACTAGAGAGAGAAGGAACTGCTTGAAATTATTTACCCTGATACTGTTAGCTGATCTTTGTTCTTCTTTGTTTCTTTGGGTTTTTAAACTTTTCCTTTTTTAATGTGTTTTTGGAAAGGCACTATCTACTGCATTTTCTTACTCTTTCTTACTCTTACATTTTCTTACTCTGTGTTGCTTCAAGTTTAGGGTTCTTTGCTGAAATTATTATTATTATTTTTTGTATTTCCAAACTATTTCCTGAATTTTATCAATTTCCTTGAGTTTTTAAAATCCTGACTTATGTTGTTATTTTGTGTTTTGTAGTATTTTATTGTCTTTCCTTGCATTGTAATAAAATGTACACTTTGTTCTGTAACATAACTATGACAAGTTTTCATTGTGTGTAGGCATGTTATTCTGCATGTTATTGTCTTTTTTTCTTATATTTTCTATTGATCATTTTTATACCAGATCAGCTTACCTGAACTTTTTGAAGTATGTGTAACTTACAGCATTTTCTATGGTTTTTCCTCAGGAAAAAGGAATAATGGAAATTAATATTTCATATTTGGTGCATATTGTGAGAAAACTTCTAAAAATAAAAGCATCAGAATAAGTGGAAAATATTTTTAAAGAAAGAATGTATTTTAAAAGTTAAACTAAATTAATATGACAGTGAGTAAAATATTAAAACTTTATTTTGTAGATAACTGAAGAGGGAAAGGAATAAGCTCATGTATAACCCTTTAACACACATACTGTTATTGTACTCACCTGTATCCTGGAACACCTCCCCTTTTCTCTACTTCTAAACTACCTGAAGTTAGTGATGTTGCTGGGATAATTCTTGACACTCCACACATGCTATCATCATGAGCTGAAGTAAATCTAATAACGCTTTTTAAAATATCTTATCTGTCTCAAAGAAAAAATAAATTACTATTTCAATTGGATTTAAATACAAAAATTTTACCGTTCAGCATCAATTATTATTTAGTTTATGCTTTCATATATCTATGTAGAAAAAGTATCATAATTTCCTAGTTTGTCATTATTGTAAAATATATTAAATGGATGATGTTGAACAGATAAGTTTAATAACAGTACAGTTATTAATTTTTCTGAGTCCCTTCATAAAAATAGAGCAGGTATAAGATAGAAGCAAAATCTGATGGATAAATTTTTCAACAAAATTAGATAGAAAGTACCCCCAGAAAGTTCAAAATAGAATTGGGTGGGGGTAATCACCAAAAGCCAAAAAATTCTGCATGACACCAGACTGTATGTGAGGAAAAGTTATAGGAGGTAATGGGATAGCTGAAAAACTTAAAGACCGGAGATCCCTAAAATAGCCATCTGGAATTCACTGGACAGCCTTAGATCAAATTGAGAAATAACAGTTGACACTGGAAGGGATTTTATATCAATTAAAAAGAGTTGAATGGAAGAGGACAATAGTACATATCAAGGGACTGGTAGGGATTAGCACTATCAACCCTTTCAGACAGTGAACCTTCAGAGATGCCTTCAAATCAAGACCCCAAACTCAGGAGAGATTTCTGGAAATGGAATAAAAATATGAGGAATAATTGAGAAGAAAGAAAAAGAAGGTCCACATAAGAGTGATTGTAAGAAACATTACCAGGAAATCCCGGATATCTAGCTTTCATATTTTAAACACCAAATACACACACACACACACACACACACAATCACACATGAAAAAGAAGTGGAAGCTCTGTGAGCTTAGAAAATGCTGTAAGTTACACATACTTCAAAAAGTTCAGGTAAACTGATCTGATATAAAAATGATCAATAGAAAATATAAGAAAAAAAGACAATAACATGCAGAATAACATGCCTACACACAATGGAAACTTGTCATAGTTATGTTACAGAACAAAGTGTACATTTTATTACAATGCAAGGAAAGACAATAAAATACTACAAAACACAAAATAACAACATAAGTCAGGATTTTAAAAACTCAAGGAAATTGATAAAATTCAGGAAATAGTTTTGGAGATACAAAAAAAATAATAATTTCAGCAAAGAACCCTAAACTTGAAGCAACACAAGAGTAAATAAATGCAATAGATAGTGCCTTACCAAAAACAGGTTAAAAAAGGAAAAGTTTAAAAACCCAAAGAAACAAAGAAATATTAAGAAAATTGAAATATAATTGCTATTGGCAATAGGCAAGGATCAATATAGAGTTGACATACATTCCTTAAAAAATGAATATGAGGTTGTAGAATATAGACTAAATTTTCTACCTCAAAAACATTCCTGATTTTTTAAAAAAAGATTAGAAATCTCAATACACAGATTAAATTATTGAAAAGGTGTAACATATACCTGAGAATACAAAACCAACATGAACAATTCTGATGCAGATTCTAATGAAATTACTATACTTTAAAGATTTATTTATTTATTTTAGAGAGAGAGAAAGAAAGAGCACATGCATGGAAGGAGAGGCAGAGGGAGATGGAGAGAGAGAATTCTCAAGCAGACTCCCCACTGAGTGCAGAGCCTGATGTGGGGCTTGATCCCAGGACCCTGAGATCATGACCTGAACTGAAACCAAGAGTCCAACACTTAACCGACTGAGGCACCCAGGTGCCCTGTGAAATCACTACACTTTAAATTAAAAAAAGAAAAAAAAAAATCCTCTGGACATATAGGTAAAAGTATCAAAAGGGAAAAATAAATTATCCTCAGATTTTTTAAAGTAGCACTTTAGAAACGATAAAATGGAATAATGCAATTAGTATATCAAGAAAAGAAAATTTAAGCAAAGAAGTTCATATCCATCAAAACTGAGACTCAAGAAAAAATGTAGAGTCAAACTATTAACAACAAACAATTCTAAGAATATTTATAACATGAACTTCTCTTGAAGTATCCACTTAAGAGTAGACTTCAGGGGCGCCTAGGTGGCTCAGTTGGTTAAGCGACTGCCTTCGGCTCAGGTCATGATCCTGGAGTCCCGGGATCCAGTCCCGCATCGGGCTCCCTGCTGAGCAGGGGGTCTGCTTCTCCCTCTGCCCTCTTCCCTCTCATGCTCTCTGTCTCTCATTCTCTCTCTCTCAAATAAATAAATAAAATCTTAAAAAAAAAAAAAGAGTAGACTTCAGACATGAGCATAAATACTGCTGGTAAGTTTTAAACATATAATGACTTACAGAACAAAGATTAAATGGAATTTAAATGGGATAAATTACAGAGCACAACGGTATATACATAGTGTAGATAAAATAACATTGTAAAATATGTAAGGAAAGAAGAGAATAAGCATTTTTAAAATTATTTACCCAGTGGTTATGCAATTAGCAACATTGATTTTATTGATGTTATTCTTAAATGATTATGTGTGTAATATGGATAAAGTATTAATTATGATGCCTTCTATTTCTGTCATCTCCTGTGTGTCCTTGAAAACCAGTTATCTTGGTATGGAAGAAAAGAAATACAGATGTAATCTAGATAATACTAGCTAAAGCCTTGTTGTACTGAGTTTAAATTGGAAGTATCAACATGAATGTATGAGAAATTTTATCTCTAAAAAAACTTTAAAAATTTTATATGTAGATATGAAATACACAGACACATATTTTTATAGTTCTGTCCACTAAAGAAGACTAAAACTCATGACCAACTCAGTAAGAATGAGCATCTCCAGTGATTAAATTATAGTTTTAAAATGCCATATCCTTATAAAAGAAAGATCTTCTGGGAAAAAAAAAAAAGCAAACGGGGTTTGGAATGTGAAAAAAATGCAAGATAAAGCTGGAACATCCTGCTATCAAAATGATAGAAAAGACACTAAAAAAAATTGCTGAGGTCATGTCAAAAGTACTTCTGAGCCAAATTGTTTGGTTCACTGGTCAAATTGAGACAATTTTCATTATAAATATAATAATAATAATAATATATTAAAGAAATGTAAATCTGTAAGTTCATAATTAAATCATATAAAAGAAACTTAATGGTTGAACTTTGGAAAATTATAGGGAACCAATCTATTATCTTGATAACTGGGAAAAGAGAGTGAAGTAAATAACCATTTATTCTGAATTTCCTGTATGAACTGTATCACTGCATATCCAAATTACAGAAGAAGTGTTTTTTTATTTAAAAAATTCAACTAATAAATTTAAAAGAAAAAATATTTAAAACATCGATAGTTTGCAATTTTCAATCAATAAATAGATGTAGGCCATGATAAACATACCAAAAAAAGGCAGGAAGGAAAGAGTGGATATTATATTCTTCCTAATGAAATGACATAACACTATGTATAACCTTAGGAAAAAAAAATGAATATAAATCTGATTAAGATTCTAGCTTCAGCTGCCACGTTCCAGGAAATATTGAGGGCAGAGAAACACAATTGAATTTTACTATTAATATGCAATCAACAAAATCTAATTTACAGAAAAATCTACAAGTTAAATACCCCAGATCTTTTACAGGAAAAAAAAAAAAAAGAAATATATATATATATATATATATATATATATATATATATGAAAAAAGATGGAGGGGGGAATTTATAATTGAAATAGATTTTTAAAATTGACCATCCTGGCAAGTTATTTTGTGGATTGCAATAATTGATTGAAAAGTTTATATGGAGAGGCAAATGACCCAGATTAGCCAATACAATATTGAAGGAGAACAAAGTGAGAATTCAAACTACTCAAAACCTCAAAGTTTACTATAAAACTATAGTAATCAAGACAATGTAGTATTGGTGAAAGAACAGACCAATAGATCAACGGAACAGAGAAGACAGCCCAGAAATACACCCACATCAATATAGTCAACTGATCTTTGGGGTGCCTGGGTGGCTCAGTCGTTAAGCGTCTGCCTTCGGCTCAGGCCATGATCCCAGGGTCCCGGGATCAAGCCCCGCATCAGGCTCCCTGCTCTGAGGGAAGCCTGCTTCTCCCTCTCCCATTCCCCCTGCTTGTGTTCCCTCTCTCGCTGTCTCTCTCTCTTTGTCAATAAATAAATAAAATCCTTAAAAAAAATGTATATAGTCAACTGATCTTTGACAAAGGAACAAAGGCAATACAGCAGAGAAAAGTTAATATCTCCAATAAATGGTGCTGGAACAACCAGACATCCACATACAAATGAACCTAGCCACAGATCCTCCACAAAAATTAGTTCAAAATGTATTGTACACCTAAATGTAAAATGCAAAACCATAAAACTCCTGGAGGGTAACATAGGAAAAAACTTAGATGGCCTTGGGTATGGCAATGACTTTTTAGATACAACATTAGAAGCATGATCCATGAAAGAAATAATTGATAAGCTGGACTTCATTAAAATTAAAAGGAAAAATCTGCTCTGGGAAAGAAAAGACAATGTCAAGAGAATAAGAAGACAAACCATGGACTGGGAGAAAATATATTTTTTAAAGATTTTATTTATTTATTTTGAGAGAGAAAGAGAGAGAGAGAGCAAGCATGAGAGGGGGGAAGGGGCAGAGGAAGAGGGAGAGAAACAGGCTCCCCACTGAGTGAGGAGCCTGATGCAGGGCTCCATCTCATGACCCTGAGATCATGACCTGAGCTGAAATCAAGAGTCAGACACGTAACCAACTGAGCCACCCAGGCGCCCCTGGGAGGAAATATTGTCAAAAGAAGTATCAGGTAAAAGATTTATCCAAAATATATATCCAAATACTTAAAACTCAACAGTAATAAAACAAACAACACAATTAAAAAATAGGCCAAATACTTTGACACCTCACCAAAGAAAATACAGAGATGATAAATAATCATCTGAAAAGATGCTCCATGTCATATGTCATCAGAGAAATACAAATTAAAGCAACAATGACATACCACTGCACACTTATTAAAAATGGCCCAAACCAAAAAAACTGCCAACAACAAATACTGATGAGGACCCACATTTTTAGTATTATTCATTGCTGGTGGGAATGCGGATGATATACTTTGGGCAAGTCTGTCTGTTCCTTACAAGGCTAAACATACTTTTATTCTTATTATATGATACAGCAATCATTTGTATGTCCATAATAAATCTACACATAGATGTCTATAGCAACTTTATTCATAATTGCCAGAATGTGGAAGCAACCAAGTTGGCCTTCCATAGGTGAATGTGTAAATAAGCTGTGATAATATTTTTCATCACTGAGGAGAAATGAGCTATCAAGCCATGAGAAGACATGGAGGAACGTTAAATGTATATTATCACTGAATTGAAAGAAGCCTGATTTCACCTATAAGACACTACGGAAATGTCAAAACTATGGAGACAGTAAAAAGATCAGTGGTTGCTCAGGAATTAGGGAGAAGAGGTTATGGAAAGGTGAAGCACAGAGGATTTTTAGGGCAGTGAAAATCCTGCGTATGACACTATGATAATGGATACTTATCCTGTATTTGTCCAAAGCTATTGATTGTACAACACCAAGACCGAACCCTAATGTAAACTATGGACTTTGGGTGATTATGATGTGTCAGTGTAGGTCCATGAGTTATAACAAATGTATCAGTAGAGGAGGAATTTGATAATACTCTGAACCTATAACTACTCTAAAAATATATTTAAAAATAAATTAAAATTAAAAAAAGTAAATGGACCAGACTAAACATAAGTGCGCAGGGATGATCACTTGGGAAACTAACTATAAAGAAATGCAAATAAGTTATTATTACAAAAGGTAGGCAAATGGATCATTTTGGAGGGTAGAAGAGCTGGCATGAGGTCGAGGTATTTATATGGGCTTCTGGCATGGCTGGTAAAGATCAATTTATTGGCATGGGTGGTGGTGTAGGACATTTTCCTTATAATAGCTCACTAATGTATGTCTTGAGGCAGGGAGTACAGCAGAATTGGGATGACTTTCTTTTTTTTTTTAAGATTTTATTTATTTATTTTAGAAAGACATAAAGTGAGAGGGAGTGGAATGGGAGTGGAGTGGGAGTGGGGAGACGGGCCGAGGGAGAGGAGAAGAGAGAATCTCAAGCAGATTCTGTGTTGAGCACGGATTCTGATGCAGGGCTTGAACACTCAACCCTGAGATCATGACCTGAGCCAAAACCAAGAGTCGGAGGCTTAATCAACTGAGGCACCCAGGGGCCCCAGGATGATTTTCTTAAAGTGAATAGTGGATCAAATTAGAGGAACTAAGCAAAGTAAAAGGAAATTTAAAAAAGTGACAAGGAACTCTGGAAACTTAGTGATGTTAAAAATATAGTTGCAAATTAACTGCACATTCTGAATAATTAAAACTCACAAAAATCATGACTAGCTTCAGTTTTTTGAATAAAAATTCTAGATGAAAGGTGCATGAGTAGTCAATTCTATTTTATAATGCATTTTATGGTAAGACATATTTTCCTTAACATTTATGGCAGAAATTTTTTAAAATTATAATGGTTAATAGTTACATCAATTAGAAAATATTCACAAATGAGTGATGTATTTAATAATGGAATTCCTGGTTTCTGAGGTTAACTAAATTAATTCCTGATTTCTGAGGTTAATTGTATTAAGAATGTACATTTTAAATATGATTTAAGTTAAATTATATGATGTAATTATAAGTACACCTCCTTCAATGAATATCTTAGAAAGCATTTTACTTCTGTTTTTAGTATTAATAGAAAAAATTAAGAATATATTGAATATATAGTTCAAATGATCTCGGCTAAAAGTGATTCTAAATAAATAAATGGATTTTATGAAATATTTTTGTATAATAGATGCTAATGTTAGCCTAGCAAAGTAGCATTTATGCTCTGTAGAGAGCTAATAATTTACAGTAATCACTTTGATCCTTATTATTTAATTTATATGCTAAACAAATGATCTGAATTAATTTTTATTACCAAATAAACTGTTCCTTCTTATTAAAATTTTCCTGGCTTTCAGATAGTCGTAGATGACATCTAATCCATTGTTCTTAAATAAGCAAATATAAGTTTAAATACGCACTATAAAAATCTAACATAAAGCATACCATATATGTCTAACATTTTATGAAATGATCATATCAAAATAACATTATATTAACTCAAGTCCTTTATAATATTTGCTGTGGAAAGCTTCTATGAACTCCAAAATAAATAATACTTCTTACTATAAGAAAAATTGGAAGGATAATTTTTAATGTTGATTTTATTAAATAAATTATTTGTCCTATAATAACATATTATTTTATGCAGAATGTTTAAGGTAGTTTTAGTTCCATTTTATAGTAATCTTGCAAATAGAGAGTTGTTAGTAACAAATATCTGTGTTGATGAAAAAGGGAGCAGGGAACATTTATGGAGTAGCTTTTCATGTGTGTGACTTTCAAAGTAATTTGAAATGTCAAGCATGTCATGAGTAGTGCCAATTATAATTATCTCAAGTCATATTAAGCATGGTTTTAAACATATATAGTAGTTATACTAGAATTAATATATCAAATTGTTAATAGAGGTCATGACTGGGCAAATTTGGAGGACATTCCCAGACTTGGATCTTATCTCCTTGGACTAGTCACTCACCCTGCTTCTAAATACTGGTTTTTCTGCTGTTCTTGTACATGCCAAGGACATTTCCACCTCTTGGCCTTAGCACGTGTTCTTTGCCCTGTTTAAAAAGCTCTCTTTCCACATATTTTCACACTTCCAAATCCATAATCATGCTTCTTATGTCACGGAAATTGTCACAACTTAGATGTAAATATTTACCTCTTTTCTCTATAGTTCTCCAACTGGAAGGAAGGATCCTATGGAAAAAGACTGTGATTTTTCATTGCTATATACGTAGCACACAAAACAGAAGATTAAATTACATACGAATATGTATATAAATGAATGGGTATATGCAATATTAATTTAGCATTCAAATAAAATATAGAACCAAAAAAACTCCTTAGATATTATATGTGTATATTTTCTAAAGTATACAACTATTCACATATTTGTAGACCTACTATATATTTATGTATCATTTATCATTTATAATGTAAAGGGGTTTCATATTTTCCCCAAACAACAGCATATTTCCCCATGATAAATCTTACAAATAGGTTCAATCATGTAAAAACTTACGTTTGAACCATTTACATAGTTTTAAACAATTATATAAGGACTATTAGAAATTACAACTTGGATAGATAAAAAGTTTCCTAGAATTTTAACCTCCTGGTGTTTGAGATTTAGATATGGATCCCTGCTGTCTGATTTGCTACAGCCAAGGTATGAATTATATTTAGTATGGCCTTCTAGAGTACTGCAGGGTTAGTGCCCATCAACTTTTGTATCAATCAAATACAAATTTCAATAGAAAAAAAAATGATTGATGAACTCTATCAGGCCATTCAGTTAACAATAAGGCCAAGAAATTCAGTTTACATATTTGTGAATTTTGACATCCATTGCTGTACCTAAAAGTACATGAAGACATAGGTAATGTCTGCTTTCGTACATGGGGACAACCTAACTTGGACAAGACAGAAATCAAAGACATGAATGTTTCATGGAATTACGCTGCTGCAGTGAAAGGCAGCCGTAAACCACTGAGCTGATTTTAGAGATTTCAAGGCGCTTTTTGTGGCACAAACTATTCCTACACAATCTATGTTGTCATCACCTCCAAAATGGCATCAGATCGAGCACAGGAGATAAATGAGCATTTAGAAAGAGACGAATGAATGGATTTAGAAGTCAAAGCACAAGGATATATGTGACATGATTCCAGATGGGCTCAGTACTCTGACAAGAAAAAGATGAGCTCTCAAAGACTGAGATGATGTTCATTAGGGACAGAAACTCTGCCGTGACCAGCTCTATGTCAAACTGCATTCAAGACTCCTTGCGATCTAGAGTATTTATCCAACTAGGAGTACAACATTTGCTTAGACTTTAAACCATATGTTTAATACATGATAAACATGGGTAATAAATTTTTCACAAATTATATTTCACTTGACAACCAGGATGATTTATTAGGTTCGTGAATTCATTTAAAATTCAGTACCTTTGGGTGCTGCATCACTGAACTTAATGAGCCAGATTCTCCCCCTGAGTAAGTTGCTTTCAGGCTCCTAGGGTCCTATTAAATTAAGTCCTTCAGTACATTAAATGCTTCCCTAGTGTTTTAAAGAGTTAATACATCCTGCAATAGGGAAGTACCATATGAATTAAAAACAAAATTAACAACATGCTTTTTTCCTCCCGTTCAAACGGTAGTCTTTTTACTTATATATAGTCTCATTTCTTTAGATTTACAGGGTTCCTTAATAAATAGAGGTATTTCCAGGCAAGAGAAATAGATGGCTTGTTTTTGTTCTGTCATTCACAGAAATTGCTTTACAAACATCTTTCCCCTTCTCTCTTTCCATCTTTGCTGTTATTGGGATAACGTTGCCTCCCACAGTTGTAGAATCAGGTGAATACAAAACTAAGACTAAGTTTCATTTGTTTCCTGGGAACACAGGGCCTCTGGTGGGTGCTTAGTTTCCCCCAGTGTCTCCTCCCAACAGTTTCTATTTGTAAACACTTTGTCCATTAGTGGGAGTAGATGGGTAGTAGTAAATAACCTTTTTTTGTTTATGTTCATATAATTTTGCTTATTAGAAAACAGAAATATAGAAATTAGTATCAATATGCCTTAAATATTACACTATTTAACACTGTTACACATATGAAGAAATACCAACATTAGTGACAGTTAATGTACTTTTTCTGGTAAGAAATATTTATTCACACAATAAAGGACCTTAAGGAATAAGGAGTGAAGAAATAAGCAAGAAAGCTCTCCTAATTATGACATATTCAAACAAACACAAGCACACATATGAGTACCTCTTTAAATAGAGTTAAAAACATATGATACAGATTTTATGGCGATTAGGGAAGAAGCAGAAATATAATATGAATTCATTTACTATAAATAACAGGGCTATCATACTGTCCTACAAAGGCATATGGTATATATAAATTCCTGAATATTGGTTGAATAAAATTAGTGAGATGCCCTGATTTATAAATAATATATTCTCTTCAGGAAATTCTTCCAACCCTGTTTCAGCTGTGTGTTTCTTATATTCATTTACTGATGGAAAGAATAGTCTCCACTTCTAGTATTTTTTCTCGAAGTTTAATGTGATCATATGATTTTTCTTTCTAATTTCTCTCTTTCTCTTTAATTCACAGTAACTACTTTGATATTTTATATCCCAGGTTAAAGTTTATTTTCTTAGAGGCCTTTCTGGCCCTCTAAACTGATTAGATCATGCTTCTATGTTCCCCTAATACCAGTGGATCATAATATTCACCATACTTTATGGTAGTTACATGATTAGAAATATGTTTCCACTCTATGATCTACATGAAAGCATGAATATTAACAAATAACTACTTTTTTATTAATACCATAGAGCTGAGGGGCGCCTGGGTGGCTCAGCTGATTAAACGTCTGCCTTCAGCTCAGGTCATGATCCACGGTCCTGGGACTGAGTCCCACATTGGGCTCCCTGCTCAGCAGGGAGCCTGCTTCTCCCTCTCCCCTTGCTCCTACACCCTGCTTTCTCTCTCTCTCTCTGTCAAATAAATAAAATCTTTTAAAAAAATACCATAAAGCTGAACAATTAAAATTTTCATAATAAACCGTGCTTTAGAATGTAGACTTCTATAACATCAAACAGCAGAATTAGCAAATTATCCAATATTTAAATGTTAACCTTAAAAAAGATTGCTTTTACTTTGATTCCTTTTTGCTCTCAATCAATATTAGAATTTGGGCAAGTGCAATAGGTTTTGGCTAATATTCAGTAAGCTAAGAAATATCTTATTAATAGACATTGCTGATTTTTATGTATTTTAAATTCTAAAATTGATTTTATCGTTATGCTTTTCTTTAAAAAAGAAAGTATGTTCACTGCAGGAAATATAGAAAAACAAATAAACAGGTGATCAAGGCCTTCCAGCTGCATTGTCTCTTTGGCTGTCTAGGAATTAGGCTGTGGGCAGCCCTGGCTGATCCAGATGCCCAGTGGCTGGGGAAGTGGAGAGACCTTCTTCTAAGGAGGAGATTGATACAGTGTCCCAGTCTACCACCAAGGAAAGCTAGGAGACAGCAGGCCCTTGGGAAGACAATTAAACCACCTTATTATTTACATACAATAAAGTTTTCTATTTCTCCAAAAAAAAAAAAAAAAAGAATGAAGGAAAGAAAGAAAAGCAAATAACCAAATGAAATAAAAAGCAATACATTATAATATTAGTGTTCAGAAATAACTGCTGTTCATGTCCTGGTGTATGTTCTTTCAAATGTTTTCTATTCATAAACTTACATGTAAATAGCAAAGATCCTTTTGAGCTTAAAATTTCAAACATGTATTAGCATGGAAGATGAGTTGGTATGTCAGGAATAAAAGTATTTATTTCCATGGCATGTTTTATAACATGTTATGAAAGAGCTGAGAACAGTACAATACAGGTTATATGTTGTCATTTTTCTACTTGGACTAATGAACTTGAATGTAAAGCTTATATGGACAATGGCAGCAAGAAGTGGGCATCAGGGGCACCTGGGTGGCTCAGTCGTTAAGCGTCTGCCTTCGGCTCAGGTCATGATCCCAGGGTCCTGGGATCGAGCCCCGCATCGGGCTCCCTCCTCGGCGGGAAGCCTGCTTCTCCCTCTACCACACCCCCTGCTTGTGTTCCTGCTCTCGCTATCTCTCTCTCTGTCAAATAAATAAATAAAATCTTAAAAAAAAAAAAAATATAAGTGGGCATCAACATGGATACCAATAATAAAAGACACCAGAAAACATTTTCCTGAGTCACTTTCAAAGAAGTAGAAAATGAGTTTACACATTATGCAGGTGACAGAACAAGCCAATGAAATTTAAAGATTTCTTTTAATGTAATTTTATTTTTATCTGCAACCTGGGGACTATGCATTCATATATTACCATCTGCATAGATGCTTCATACTAGAGTTACTATTTTAAAACATACTTTCTTAGAGGCGCTTGGGTGGCTCAGTCGTTAAGCGTCTGCCTTCTGCTCAGGTCATGATCCCAGGGTCCTGGGATCGAGCCCCACATCGGGCTCCCTGGTCGGCGGGAAGCCTGCTTCTCCCTCTCCCACTCCCCCTGCTTGTGTTCCCTCTCTCGCTGTGTCTCTCTCTGTCAAATAAATAAATAAAATCTTAAAAAAAAAATAAAACATACTTTTTAAATATGATTTTCCATCCCAATATATTCTACCATGTTGTTTCATATTTAATGCCTGCATAGTATTTCATTATCACTATGCCTCTGTAAAAACAAATTTTTATGAAACAGTTTTGTACAAAATCACAAATTGCAAGGGTATAGCAATTTAGAAACTTAAAGTGAGTGAAAATGTGTTCAATTTCTCTTTAAGTACAATTGAACAGGGCCAGAGATTGGTCTTCTATTAAACATATTCTGCATTCTAAATTTAACCTGCTAGAATTCTATTTAAATATCATCCTATTTAACCTTTTGAAATACAGGATTTGCCTTTCAATGGGAAGTTGGCATCCCATCATAAAATGAAACCAAATGTACTTTGACATAATTATTGCCTACAGTAACAAGTTTTTATTTGTGCACTATGGGTTGTGTATAGTAAAGATACAGATTCAGCCTAATTTATTTTGCCTGTGTAAGATGGAAGAAATTCAAGTAAGAAAAAAAAACAAAAAACAGACTTTACATCAGGTTTAATAATAAAGCAATCTACATAATTTATGACAAATGTTTCATTCATTTCAATGAATAAATGATTATTTAGCATTAAAATTTACAAAGATGGCATTACACACCTTTCTAGTCAAAGCAGCTAATGGATGAAAAAATAAAGTATGAAAAAGTAAACAGAATGATATTCACATTATGCTGCAGTTAGTTATCTGAAGGTCAGTGTCCTGATAGACTGAAGGTAGGTGCCTAGGTTGTGTGTGTGTGTGTGTGTGTGTGTGTGTGTGTGTGTGATGAATAGGAACAATGCCTCACAGTCAGGGGTCTTCAATTCATATATGTGGAAAGAAGCAGAGAAGAAAAGACAAAGAGAAATAAATAGGATGGGAAGGGGGAAGGAAGACAAAGGCAAATCTGGGAGAAGTAACTGAAAAACAAAGAAGAAAAACTGTCTATGGTGATGTAACTTGGATATAATCTCTATCTTTAAAAAACTCTGATTCAAATTATAAAGTTTGCTAGGATGCCTGGGTGGCTCAGTTGGTTAAGGTTAAGCATCTGCCTTTGGCTCAGGTCATGATCCCAGCATCCTGAGATCAAGCCCCACATCCAGCTCTCTGCTCAGCAGGGAGTCTGCTTCTCCCCCTCCCCCTCCCCCGATTCATGCTTACTCTCTCTCTCTCCCTCTCTGAAATAAAAAAAAAAAATCTTAAAAAAACAACAGGAACAACAACAAAAAAACAAATTATAAAGTTTGCCAGATGACTGTAGCAGTTCATAATCCACACTGTTGAAACTGAAAGACTTAATCACTTATTTATTTTAGTAATGCTAAAGTTGAGGAGAGGCCTATTTTTTTTATCTGATAACAGAAGTTTGCCGAAATTGTGTCGTTTATCAATCACTGACAGGTTAGTTAAAGTAAGATAATTATTCCTTTACATACGTTTTTATGATATTGGGATAGTTCAAGGAGATTCTGTTACTAACTTGGATTTACTTTGTCATTTAAGTTTTTAAGTGCCATAATGGAAAAGAAAAAAAATAGTTCTAATGTATGACTCATGCTATTGTAAAACATTCAAGGATTTCTTTCCTGTTTGAAGCTTGTCCTGCGGGTTCTTTGAACTAATAACATTTTCTGGAAAATACCATTTAGTAATCAGTAAAAACAACTGAACTGGACACTTTTTATCCCATGTTTCTCTTTATTCCACCTTTGAAATAGGAATATTAAATTGTAGTTTAAATTTTTCTGAAAAAAAAAAATATATATTTATTTATTCATTCCAGACACAGAGATACAGAGAGAGAGAGAGAACATGAGTAGGGGGAGAAGCAGAGGGAGGGGGAGAAGCAGGCCCCCTGCCGAGCAGGGAGCCCGATGCGGGGCTCGATCCCAGGACCCTGGGATCATGACCTGAGCCGAAGGCAGACGCTTAACCATCTGAGCCACCCAGGTGTCCCATCTGAAAATATTCTTAAAAAATCGGATGCCAGAAAAAGCTTTAGAAAAGGCCACACCTTTTGTCTGAATGTCTCTATAACCAAACATTTTTCTTTCTTTTCCATACCATGGCTGACTTCCTTAGCAGCAGGAAACTCACTATGTCTAAAATTAGCCTCTGTAATCTTTAGATATGCATCATAGTTTCAGATGCCTCTTCTTCAAATGTAACCTAAATTTCTCCTACCTTCTAAAACTTAAAAGTTGTTCTTTCTGGTAATGAGGTTTCCTCCTGAAATATGGGAGAGTCAAGAACACAACAAGGGATCTTGTTGCAAAATTGTCCATCTGAGGAGGAGAAGGGTTTGTTACAGTTCAAGTCCCAAAGCCCAGACACTGTATAGTGTATAGTACAGACACATAAACGTGTGGACAGTAAACATGTACCATTTGTTGTTTGTTTTTAAGCTGTCTTGGTGGATTTGAAGAATGATCAGACTCAGGATCTTGAAAGAAATTGTAGAAGATAAAAAGACATGCAGAGGGACTGGTTCAAAAATATATTTGTTTTACAGGGCCCACTACCCATCCAATTTATCTTATCATACCATACTTTTTCATGTTTTTCTAGGCCTAGGATGTGTTATTAAATAGTTAAAATTCCATTGGCACACTTTTAACATTTCTGAGCAATCTCAGCCTTTTATAAACAATGTTTTATGTATTTTAGACTTCGACTCTTATTCACCAATATTCATTGTTTTGCTTTTTCTTTGAAGAGTATCATTTTTAGGAAGAATATGGCATTTTTGACAATTATTTGTGTAGATCAGCTGTGTGATAGAAGAATTCCCCTTTGCTTAAAACGCTCTGTGATTGGGGCGGCTGGGTGGCTCAGTTGGTTAAGCGTTGGCCTTCGGCCCAGGTCAGGATCCCAGGGTCCTGGGATCAAATCCACATCAGGCTCCTTGCTCAGTGGGGAGCCTGCTTCTCCCTCTCCCACTCCCCCTGCTTGTTCTCTCTCTCTGTGTCTTTCTCTCTGACAAATAAATAAATAAAATCTTAAAAAAAATAAAAACCTCTCTGTGGTCTGAGAAGTTCCTTAGCTTTTCTTTATTCTTAGAGGGGTTTGGCTCCACTAAAATGGAAAGCAACTTGAGTATCACTGTGCGCAATTATTTATAATATCAAAGAATCCTGCCTCTGGCAACTGTTGGTGGTACTGTGGATAGTGACCAGCTCTCATTTGGCACGGCAATTAATAGGGAATCAGAAATTAATAGGGAACTAAGAGAAAATCTCTAATGGGTCTCTGTCACTTCGTCTTCTGCTACTTTTGTTTAATTATGATTAAATAATTGATATTTGGTCTAGCCCTGCTGAGTGGGGAGTCTGCTTCCCATCTTCCTCTGTCCCTTTCCCCCTGCTTGTGTGCTCTTGCTCTCTCTCTCTCTCTAAAATAAGTAAATAAATAAATAAAATCTTTAAAAAAAATTAACACAAAATTGATCAAAGACTTAAACATAAGACTGGATATTGTAGAACTCTTAGAAGAAAACAGGGAAGAAATTCTTCAACATTGGTCTTGACAATGATTATTTGGATATGACACCAAAAGCACAAGCTAAAAAAAAAAAAAAAAAGCAGAACTCAGTAAGTGGGACTACATCAAACTTAAAAGCTCTGCACAGCAAATGAAACAGTCAACAAAATGGAAAGGGAAACTACAGAATGGGAGAAAATATTTGCAAACCATATATCAGAAAAGGAGTTAATACCAAAAATGTATAAAGAACTCATACAAATCAATAGCAAAAATCCCCAAACAGTCCAATTAAAAAATGGGCAAAGGAACTAAATCCACTTTTTTCCCAAAGAAGTTATACAAATGGCCAACAGGAATAGGAAAGATGCTCAACATCACTAATCATCAGGGAAATGCAAATTAAAACAACAATGAGGTATCACCTCACATCTGTTAGAATGGCTATCATCAAGAAGACAAGACTTACGTGTTGGCAAGGATGTGGAGAAAAAAGAACCCTTGTACACTGCTGGTGGGAAGCAAATCGGTTCAGCCACTATGGAAAACAATATGAAGATTTCTCAAAAAACTAGGATTCTTCACTTAATTATATAGTTGCAAGGGAATATTATCCAGCCATGAGAATGTAGTAAATCCTGCCATTTCATGGATGGACCTTGAGAACATTATGTTAAGTGAGATAAGTCAAACAGTGATATACAAATGCTGTATGATATCACTTATATGTAGAATCTACAAAATGCTGAACTCATAAAAATGGGTTAAAATCGCGGTTACAGGTCATTGGGGGTAGGAGGAAAGGAGAAATGTGGTTTAAGGGTACAAACTTGCAACTAGTAGATAAACAAATACTGGAGATCTAATACACAGTATAGTTATTATATACAACAATATTTTATTATAAACATCAAATTTGTTAAGAAACTAAATCTTGGTTGTTCTCACCAGAAAAAGGAAGTATTCTGTGACATAATAGAGGTGTTAGATGTTGTTACAGTTGCAACCATAGGACAATACATAAATGCATCAAATCAGCATGTTATACACCTTAAACTTACACAATGTTGTATGTAAAATATATTTCAATAAAAATATTATACAAATAAAACAATTATAATTTTAGTGATTTTATGATTGGTAAAAAATAATTCCTGGTAAGTTAAAAGTGTAATTATGAAAAGTCAAACTTGATAAACATTTTAAAGATTTTATTTATTTATTTATTTATTGGAGAGCGAGAGAGAGAGAAACAGCATGAGAGAGGAGAGGGTCAGAGGGAGAAGCAGGCTCCCCGCTGAGCTGGGAACCCGATGTGGGACTCGATCCCAGGACCCTGGGATCATGACCTGAGCCGAAGGCAGTCGCTTAACCAACTGAGCCACCCAGGCGCCCCAAACAGCACCCCGCACTCTTTTTTTTTTTAAGATTTTATTTATTTATTTGAGAGAGACATAGCCACAGCAGGAACACAAGCAGGGGGAGTGGGAGAGGGAGAAGCAGGCTTCCTGCAGCGCAGGGAGCCCGATGTGGGACTCGATCCCAGGACCCTGGGATCATGACCTGAGCCGAAGGCAGACGCTTAACGACTGAGCCACCCAGGTGCCCCAACATTTTAAATATATAGTAGAATGCTTATATGAACACAGGGAAAGAAAATATTTATTTAATAAATCAGTCAAGAAAGAATAAACAAGAAAGTGTAATAAGTTTGATAAGTTTATCATTAACATCTTTGGTCCAAAAATCACCTCACCAACAAAGTGATAAAAGCAACAGGGAGAAAATATTTGCCAAGTAACTATGATTATATTTGTATCACTCTTTGGCAAGCATTTCATTTTTCCTGCCAGATATTCTAGGAGAATGACTTTGCTTGTCTACTGCCTATTCAAAAGTCGTGTGGTCATTGATATGCTTTGATCAATGAAATCTGAATCAAACTGACATGTGCCCGAATGTCATTTCTGGGTCAGAGCTTTAAAAGCCAATTCTCTATTTGCTTCCTTTCTCTTTTCCTTACCTCTGGGGACCAGAAATATCCCAGACCAGAGAGTAGTTCCTCAGCAATGGGTCCCAGAGTGAGGATAGTGGAAAACAAAGACCCAGTTGACTCACAGGAAATTTGTATGTTGAGTGAGATATAATCTCCTCTTATTTTTCACTATAATGTAATTTAAACATATGCTAAATAATAATTTAACATAATTTAATTAACTGTAATTAGAATCCAAATAACACACAATTTTTAAAAAACTCAACAAATCAAAAGACAAATTGAAATTTGTATGAACAAGTTATTTACAGAAAATAAATCTCAAATGGTCTATAACTATGAAAAACTGTAAGCAAATGCTGATGCTTTCCTGGTAGACATCACTTAGTTTTAATTCCCAATGTCCTAGTCACCTGAAATTAACTCCCAAAGATCCCATCTATAAGAATCATCATATTGTGGATTGAGGCTTCAACACATGAGTTTTGGGGGTACATAATTCAGTCCACAGCAGTCAACAAGCCTCATGCACCTTGGGGTGCTTACCCATCAGGTTATGATTGGACACTGAAGCTCAGGTAGGGCAGTCTGCTCACCTTTGTCAGTTTTTTAACCAGGATGTTCTGTTCATTGTCCTTCAGTTGCTCACACAGGGCTCATCGCAGAAGTCACCTCTCAGGGACTGAAGCCTCAGATCCAAGGTGATAATGTAGGTCAGTTCCTAACACAATAGAAGACACATACTGTGCTTTAAAGTAATCATCAGACTTCATTCTTCTAGTTCATACTTAGAAGTCATTTTTCCTTTTGATGACTTGCCTAGAACTCAGGTGTCTGTTCCAACTCTTATCCCTTTGAGGCTAAGACATATAACATCATGGACTAAATTTTTTTTTTCAAGTTTATCAAATGATCTGGTACTTAATGCATTAAATTCTTGATTTAAACACATCTTAATAGTTTACTTGTGGAATATCCTTCTCATCTGAGAGTAATAGAAATTCATTTTTGAATAGTATTAAATAAGAAGACAGCACTGCCTCTTTATTCTACTTCTGTTCATAAGGTTTTGACTTTATTATTGAATTTGAAGCTCCTGGGGTTAGTGCTAGATCTTGGCCTATGCTCTACAATTTAGCATGTAATTAGGTAGTAGAAAGCCTCTGGCTATTTTGCTTTGTCACTTAAGTAGTTTAGATCTAAAGTGCCCAGAATAAGGGCTCTAGAGCTGCTAAATCCCTTCTCTGTTACAAAAAAATCATGTATACTTTCTCTCTATGTGGGCTTCTAATCATGATTGACCTGACTTGTCAGGCTGACGAAATAATATGAATCCCAGAGCCTCAGATACAGAGTGTCAGCAGTTTAATATGGATTTCATCACAAATATGTCCTCTCCTAGCCTAGCATAAAAACTCAGAAATGATGAGGGGAGTGAAGGTTTCTTTTTCTCTGTCTCAGATAATATATTGGTTGATGTCAGGAAGGGAATCAAACTAAAGTTTAACACTTTTTAAAACCATTAATTTACAAAAAGAAGATGAGTTCATTTTGTCATTTATTTTACAAAACAAATAAATTTCCCTCCATGGGTTTCCATGAGTTATAAAAATTATTGTCACAATTAAACTGTTATTATAAGATAATTGTGCTCCTGTTGAGTATACACCGGATATACATGAAAACCTCTTACAATGTTTTGGGAAATTAAACTTAATATTTATGGGTGCCTGGGTGGCTCAGTTGGTTAAGCGACTGCCTTCGGCTCAGGTCATGATCCTGGAGTCCCAGGATCGAGTCCCGCATCGGGCTACCTGCTCAGCAGGGAGTCTGCTTCTCCCTCTCCCACTCCCCCCTCTTGTACTCTCTCTCTCACTCTCTCTCTCAAATAAATAAATAAAATCTTTAAAAAAAAAACCCTTAATATTTATTTATCTACTTATTTATTTATTTTTATTTTATCTTTTAAAATATTTTATTTATTTACTTATTTACTTATTTATTTGAGAGAGAGAGATCAGGTGAGTTATGGTGGGGGAAGGAGTAGAGGGAGAGAGATAAGCAGACTCCAAGCTGGGTGCAGAGCCCCAGGCAGGACTCAATCTCAGGACCCTGAGATGACCTGAGCCAAAAAGAGTCTGATGCTTAATCTACTGAGTCACCCTGGCACCCCTAACTTAATATTTAGCAAAGATCTACTTGGAACTAGCTTGCCTATGTACAGATGGTGTGTTTTGAAAGGACAGGCTTATTTACTTTACTTCTGCAGTCAGCAATAACAACAGATAATGTTTATAAAGACTGACTATATGCCTTTTTGTATGTATTACCTTATTTGATTCTATGACATAGGTAGTTATTTCCCATATTCTACAGCTATGGAAAGTAACGCTTATAATTTAAGAAGCTTGCCAAATTTAGATGGCTAGTAAGAGGTGGAGTTGAGATTGATTGATTAAAGATTTTATTTATTCATTTCAGAGAGAGAGAGAGAGAGCAGGAGGAGGGGCAGAGGGAGAGAGAGAATCCCAAGCAGACTCCACCCTGAGCATGGATCCTGCTGCGGGGCTCAATCCCACAACCCTGAAATCGTAACCTGAATCCAAATCAAGAGTCAGAAGATTAACCGACTGAGCCACCGAGGGTCCCTGGAGTTGAAATTTAAATGCTGCTCTTCTGACCTCAGAGACAGAACCCCTAATCATTATCCTCTCTTCTCTATCAGTAGACCATATTGGGTAAAATGTTAAACACACACATTTTTTATTACTCTCCTTGAATATTTGAGTGCAAAATTTGATAATCTACAGTTCTAAAATTTTATCATGTTATTCTGCTGACTGCAAGGTATTAAACCTCTGATTTATGAGGTTTAAACTTTTCAGCTCCAGGTCCCTGATGGGCATGGGTTTCCAGGTTAGAAAGCTTAGTCTCATTAAAATTTATTATTTTTCAACATTCTCATTCATCATATTTTAATATTATAAGTCTATTTCAGATAGTGCATGAAAACAGTCCCTGATCCCAAGCTTTGACAAAGACTATTCTTTTAAAAGCTGGTTAAATATTTGTGTTACTGACGCATTCATCATCAAAAGGTCACAGCTCCAAAGGGGGAAGAAAGTTAATCTGGGGAGCCCTAGCTGAAACACTGCTTTCTAGTTAGCGGATGCAGGACTGTCACTAGTAGGGCAGGGAAAAGTGCTGTTTTTCTGTGACTGTTAAGGTGCCTGCAGTTGCCTAAATAGACATTTGCTCACAAATCGAAGCAATTTCTCAAAAATAAATAAACAAACAAATATCTAAGTTTAGACTTGAAAATCCAGTAGAAATACACAACCCTATGAGATTTAAAACAGAAGCATGATTTGGTTAAGAAGCATAAAAGAGAGTGGTGGCACAGCCATTTTTAGGGGTAGTGCTGGTTATCACTGTGTTAAGTCCTAAACTTAATCGAGCATTAAGGAGGAGGAAGTGACAGTAGCATTGTGATTTCCTGACAATCAAATCCATTACCAAAAGACAAACTTCTTTTTTTCACATTTCTGAATTTGTATGGCGGAAAAACATAATATAAAAATTATATTCCTTCATTTTATATTTAATTTCAGTATGTTTAAAGGTAAAGCTAATGATTCGGGGACCAGATGTTCCAAAAATGAGAAAGCTTTGGAGATAATGTGAAGAGAAGGAGACGATCCTACCACCTACAATTGGATAAAGACTTACATTTTATATTTTCCAGAGCCTGACACATAGTAGGAACTTAGAATGTTTCAGAATAACTAACCTACAATCTCCCCATAAAGGGACTGGCTACTTGGAAACTAATTCTTATTTTCATACAATCTCACTTCTATCAACCCCTTTACATTTTTCCCCCTCAAATTCTTCTTTTCTTTATTTTGAGCATAATTCCTTATATAAAACTTTTATGGATGTGAGGAACTTCAGGTTGTAGAATGTGATCTGTTTCCCTATCTTTTCCTCAAAAGTCCTAGGTGATGTTTTAGCTACTGGGATGTCAATAAACTGCTAAGATCAGGGTGGAAAACAAAATCTTCTGACAGACCCCTTATACACTTAGGACCTTTAGACATTATTTTCCCTGAATTTCATAGGCAATGCTATATACCCCTTCCTGACTAACAAGGGAGGTATTTTCTAATCCCTTCAAAATCTGAAATTTTCTGAATATCTTGGTTTTATTGCTTTTATGTCTCATGGAAATTAAATATTATCCCCCCTTATCTATCTCTAACTCAAAAATTATTTTTGAACTCTACAAGAAGCATTGCTTTTTGCTACTCAGAGGAAACATACAGAATAATGCACAGAACTTGCTTATGCAATTTGGCGGTTTGTTTGACTGGGTGGGTGAAAAATATATATGTTGTGAAAGCAAATACATAATAAAACTAATAGGCTTAATTCTCCCTGTTAAAACTGAGGGAGGAGACATCTCTTCCTTTTCTTAGAGCATTTACTTTAGACAAATGTTTAATTATAACTGATCTCTCTTTGAAATGTAAGTAAATTTTTTAAAGGCTAAATAAGCCTCGTGCCACTTCAAAACCCAGAAATGTCTTTCTCAAATAATTAGGAGCCATCTCTTTGAAATGTAAATACTAAGGATATAATGCCTCTAACTCCCAATGTCTGTGGGAGGATAGGAGTCTAACATCTGTGGGGTGCCTTTCTCCCAAGTTATAAAACTATGTATGAGAGGTTTATTTTTCCTTTGGATAAAGCCAATTAACTAAAACAGATGGTCAACCCAATTAACAAATGTATTTAGGATGAATTATATGTGACAAATCATGCTGTCCAGTAGTCTACTTGAGAACTAGGTATGGTTTATATCTTGAGAACCTGCGTGCAATGGATTGTATCTGCTTGCTCATCTAAAAAGGTGAGATTTCCTCCTGATTTTGCAATCACTAGTACATTGCCTTCGATGCACATCACATTCTGCTTTAATGTTTATTCAATAATAAGATGTTTTTCTTTCTTTTCTGCCTTTGTGGAGAGATGTTCTTGGTTGGCAGGAGATTTTGTTTTTAATTATATTTCCCAACAATGTACAATCTGTTATTAATGTTTATTTGCAAAGTAATTATCCCCAAGGCACTCAAAATCCACTTTTTTCTTTCTCTCTCTGGGTAGATTGAGAATAGTAATATTCATTCTAAGGGTAAGGGTACTGGTTAGAGTTTCAACATATGTAGGTAGATCCTATTAGGTTACTTTCACTTTCAGAGAGAACTCAGAGGTCATGTTATAAAATTAGCTTTGGAAAACCTACGACAGCCAAGCAACTGTATTTTTTTGTTGTTATTTTTCAGGCTTCAGGAAATAGGTGTGTTTCTTTAGATTAATGTCATGTGTTTTGTGGTGTGGTTTTCCTCATTATTAATTGCAAGAAAGGAGGGAATAGTGGATCAGCTCCAGGATGTGATGTGGATATTCACAAAGATTACATTTAGGTTGGAAATGAGGCAGGTAGGCGATCTGAATGGTCCTCAAGGACAATATTGTCTTTAGCAAGCAATGCGGATCATAAAACAGCCAAGAACAGTAAGCAGAGCTGATCAAATTTGGAGAAATGGAGCAGTCAGTAGTTGGTAAAATCCTAGATTGGTAGAGTCTTGAGTTAGTCTCCTCAGCTTGGTCTGCACAATGTCAAAAAGAGAAAGCAAGATCTGTTTCTTTTTACATTGAACTGTAGGGTTTAATCCTTGAGTAGAAACAGAATTTGTTACTTAAGTTTTATCAACTGGTAAGTGTTTAAACAAAAGGAAAATAAGAATTTTTGATCTCCCAATATTTTCTCTCCATTAACTTATCTCAACCTAAACCTTATTTTGTTAACCTCAGAAACAAACTATGGAGTAGAGACAAGTAGGGGATCAATTCGGTTTGAAAGATGCTAGGGAAATCTTCAGAGAGGAGAGGACATGTACATTGGGTTTAGAGAATGTGTAGAAGTGTACTGTTCATGTTAAAACATTTTCCAGTGTGATTTGCATACTAATGCTTTAAGTTCATTTGCCAATATCCTGCATGTCACTCTCCTCATAAAGGTATCCACCTTAAACATTAAAATATTTGAATTACTTCTCTTTGCTCCATGTAGAAGACCAAGAGTTTAAATATGGACCAATAGATGCTTACTGCTGTAGCCTCTTTTTAAACTATAGCTGAGCTTCCTAACCTCATGATACAATGATTTCTCTTCTGCTGCAATGGCTTCATTAGGTTTTGGGAAGAAGGAAAACACAAGCCCTGTTTTCTGTACTACATGTTTGTTGTTTTCTTTTTGCCAATGTAAATTTTTATTTAAGGTGAAGGGAAGAAAATTAATAGCTCTGATCTATGACCTCTTACCTATCTTCTATTTACTTCCTTGAAATTTCTACAAGAAACATGCACTATAACACATGCTCTCCCATCTTCAATCAGCACTCGCCAGCATCCTCCTAGAAAACTTATGATTTAAGGGATAAAGTAAACATCATTTTCAAGGATAAAAATTTAAATAGAGTCAATATCGTGTAACACATCATGTGGATTAGTTCTATCTTTCCAATATGAGAGATTTAAAAATTATCTATGAATATAATATAATGTCACATATACAGGAAACATTTTGTTGTACTCAGAACTAAATTAGTAAAAATCAACTAAGAGACAATTTTTGGACTAATGAACTCTGCTTTTCGAAGCCCCTGAAGGTAGATCTAAGAGACTATCTCATCTTGGTGTATCACTAGATTTGTAGATGAACTTTTTTTTTTAAGATTTTATTTTTAAGTAATCTCTACACCCCACGTGGGACTCAAACTTACAACTGCAAGATCAAGAGTTGCATGCTTCACCAGTTGAGCCAGTTAGGCACCCTGAATATGAATTTATTTTAGGAGAATTTTTATAGTCTAATTAATTTTTTCTGAATTAAAATTTTATATATGATCATGTGTTATTTATTGCCATATTAAAAAAATTATCCCCAAACTTAATTATTTAAACTACAAATATTTATTTCACAGTTTCTAAAAGTCAGGAAAAATGGAATAGCTTAGACAAGGGTTCTGAATCGGTCATCATGAGTCAAGTTTGCAGTTAAGTTGTCAACCAGATTGCAACCTCTGTGAAACCTTGACCACTGCTGGAAAGTCTACTTGTAAGAGGTTCAATCATGTATCTGGGAGTTGGTGCTGGTTGTCCCCAAGGGTACCATTGTTCTTTCCATGTGTCTATCATCTTTCAGGCATTCTTTTCTCCACATGACCTCAGTAACAGATAGATTAGGATTCCTTTGACGGTGGCTGGGCTCAGAGAAAGAGAGAGAGAGAAACTAAAGAAAAGAGAGAGAGAGAGAGAAACACAAAGAGAGATGAAGAAGAAGGAGAAGAAGAAGGAGAAGCAGCACAAGAAGAAGAAGAAGAAGAATGAGGAAGAGGAAAAACAAGGAAGAGGAAGAGGTGGAGACCAGGAGGAGGGGAAGGGAAAGGAGGAGAGGAGAAAGAAGGAAATAAAAAGGAGAGAGAGAGAGGAGAGCAGGAGAGACGAAAGAGAGAGTGAGCACTAAGCAATGAGGCTGTGAGGGAGAGAGGGCACTCAAGACTAAAGACTTAGTATTTTACAGCCTTATTTCAGAAGTTACATTTCAATCCTCCTGTGGTATTTTATTCCTTAGAAGTGAGTCATTCAGCCCAGCCTATACTCAAGGGGAAGAATATTAAGTTCTATTTCTTGAAGTGAGAAATATTAAGAATCTGTGGATATATGCTTAATATCACCACATATCATAAAACTATTTAAATCCACTTTAGAACTTTAAAGGAATATTTTTTTTTTTTTCAGTTAAACACAATTTTTAACTAAGCAGAAATAATTTTCCAGCTGTGGAACAGCATTGAAGTTTATTGTTGAAAACACACACATACACTCTCTCTCTCTCTCTCTCACACACACACACAGAGCAAATTCACACATAATCAAATACATAACCTTCATGCATAAAGTTTTGTCAGAGGAGAAATGCTTGACTTTTCAAAAAGCCTCATTCATTAAAAATGAAATTACCTTTGTGTTCATTTTAGCTGTAACCTTTAAGCAATCAATGACTATATACTCCTGTAATCATTCTTTAAAATTAGAATTATTGAAAAGATTTATGATCACTGATGAATGAAAGAAAGTAATATTGATTTTTGACTAGAAGAGATGATCTCAGGCAGTAAACATGTGCAGTTCTAGAAGAAATCACTTTACTCTGCTTTCTGACACTATTGAAATGGGTCAATTTTAAATAAGTTCATCATGTTTTAAAATTTAATCACACATTATGATACTGTAGATAATGTTTTAATCTAAGTAACTCCAGGATGAAAAAATTAAATTGCACCAATTAAGATATTACAATAGCAAATCCAAAATTGTAGAGGCATGCATATATGTCACTTTTAAGTCGATTTCTTTTTACCTTGTTTTTTTCATGTTTTGTTGTTGCTGTTGTTGTTCCTTTGTTTCACTAAGCAAATTAATTTGTGTAGTTACGTGTATGTAAATGCAGAAGACAAAACCACTCCTCGATGAGTAATCATCATTTAATAGGCCTTTTCTTTTACTTATGATAGGATGGAGAGAGAAACAAGCTGACATTTTCAGGCCATTGGATTAATAGGACCAATAATTCTCGTAATATTTTAACAGTCATGATGTATGTGATACTCTGCCGCTTGAATACTGAGTGTGTTTCCTTATGTAACAAATAATAAGCAATTTAGAAAAGTGATAACTTACTATTTTTAAATCTTAAAATTTTAAAAATAATGAAAAGAGAGATTGTACATTGAGATGTTTCATCTTTAAACATATTTGTTCTCCATTTCCTAAATTTTCCCCCTTTTTAAAAATTAAATCATATGTTCTTTCTATAACTTCACTTCTCAATTTTATTACTCCCTGGGAAGTGTTTTCACTATAAAACAGTAAGCAGCCAAACCTAAATCTGAATTGATTAACTCCACATTGATATAACCTCTGGTTATCATTCAGTTTTGCTTATTTCCCATTTCCACCTTTGAAATCATCCAATTCCTTGCCTTCCATTGCATTCTACTCATACTTCGCTCTCTGCCCATTTCCAGTCTCCTCTGAATTTCTCGTGCATTGAATCTTATGTCTTCTTCTTATATGGTACTCTCTCCCTGGGAAATACATTTTTCTCCATGGCTTTAAGTCCCATTTAAGTCTCTAAAATATACGTTCCCTGGGCCAGATCTATCTTAAGAACTCCGACTTACTTTACTTTTTTTTTTTAATGTTATATTAGCCATCATACAGTACTTCATTAATTTTTGATGTAGTGTTCCATGATCCATTATTTGCATATAACACCCAGTGCTCATTGCAATACATGCACTCCTTAATACCCATCACCCAGAAAACTCATCCCCACCCCCCTCCCCTCTAAAACCCTCAGTTTGTTTCCCGGAGTCCATAGTTTCTCATGGTTCATCTCCCCCTCTGATTCCCACCCCCTTCATTTTTCCCTTCCTTCTCCTAATGTCCTCCATGCTATTCCTTATGTTCCACATATAAGTGAAACCATATGATAATTATCTTTCTCTGCTTGACTTATTTCACTTAGCATAATCCCCTCCAGTTCTATCCATGTTGATGCGAATGGTGGGTATTTATCCTTTCTGATGGCTGAGTAATATTCCATTGTATATATAAACCACATCTTCTTTATCAATTCGTCTGTTAAAGGGCATCTTGGTTCCTTCCACAGTTTGGCTATTGTGGACATTGCTGCTATGAACACTGGGGTGCATGCGTCCCTTTTTTTTCACTACATCTGTATCTTTGGGGTAAATACCCAGTAGTGCAATTGTTGGGTCATAAGGTAGCTCTATTTTTAATTTTGAGGAACCTCCACACTGTTTTCCAAAGTGGCTGTACCAACTTGCATTCCCATCAACAGAGTAAGAGGGTTCCCCTTTCTCCACATCCTCTCCAACATTTGTTGTTTCCTGCCTTGTTAATTTTTGCCATTCTAACTGGTGTAAGGTGGTATCTCTATGTGGTTTTGATTTGAATTTTCCTGATGGCTAATGATGTTGAACATTTTTTCATGTGTCTGTTAGCCATTCCTATGTCATATACCAACTTACTTTACTTAACCAACTACATCATTTGCTCATAATCAGATAACCTAGTTAAGGATATAGTTCTTTTGTAAACCAATTGTTTTTTTTCCAGAAAGCTCTTTTGACACTTCCCTTCCATTATTCTCTTATCCAAACTATCATTTAGTCTTGTCAATTTAATCTTATCAATATAAAACTACATCCATTTGCTTATCCCTTACAAGCAATAGTTTGTGTCACCATAGTCAATTTCACTTAATTATTGCAGGATTTTTTAAAAATTAGTCCCCCGTTTTGCTTTGTACAATTCCATCCCCAGCAAACCCACCCAAATCACTCTCAAAACTGTAATGAACTGTATTTTTCAATAACTCTAATCATTGAATTCCCATGCTTAAAATATACTCTGAATATGCTCAGTGCATTTAGTTTAAAATGCAAAACTTAACCTGCCCTACAAATCTTTATTTTCCATTTCAACTTCATCCTATATTTGATTCCCCTCGATCTCTATTTTTAACCACTGTGACCTTCTTTTACTTAATCTGAAAGCTTTGCTTTCAGAAGAACTTAGATTCTTTACATATGCCATTTTCTCTGACACTGTTTTTCTTGATATTTGGATGGTGATTTCAGAGACATTTATGTGTTCTCAGCTGAATTGTCTCTTCTTCAAGCATCTCTTAGAAACACTTCACCCTAAAGCCAAATCACATGTCCAATATAAAAATATTTATCACAGCCTTAGTTTTGCTTAAATATATTCTTATATGCCATAGAATATTTTACTGTTTAAAACTATTATTCATTTATTTTATGGTATTGGTAAAGGCTTCTTACTTAATGGTGGTAAACTCCATGGGGTCAGAGATGCTATCTTGATCATCTATCTTCCACACCCAGTACAGTGCCTGGTAGATAGATGCATTCAGGATGTATTTTTAGAATTAATAAATGATTAAGCTTGTATTTTTATTCTCATTTAATTTTATTACAAAATTAATAAAGAAAAATAAGATTTTTCAAACAAATGACACTACAAGCCCATGTGCATTGGGCTTGAAATTTGCTGAGCAATGGGTTTGGCATTTATAGAAAAAATCCCTGCTGCCATATTCTCTGTAAAGTGTTTCTGATCTGACTCCATTCCCCTAGACTCTCTACTTTACACGGGACACATGATCTCAATGAAAATACTCAATGAAAATATTTGCCCCTTGAAGGTCAAATCTCTTTTGTATGACACATAAAACCTCTAGACATCTGATCCTATTTAATTTTGCAGCTACACACTCCTAATATGTTTATCTAACCACTTTTGTTCTAGGCCTATAAAACATAGATTATGCTTGAAATTGTGTAATCTTTATTTTTCTACACCTAACCTCTGGTGGGGAGGAGGTGTAGAATGTTGACACTGTGTAGTCAATGTAGGCCTTGTTAGCCTAGTGAATTTTTTCAAAACACAATATTAAGTACCATATTGCCCAAGGTTGAGAGGGAAATGGGAACCACAATAGGTCTGTCAAGAAGAAAATACATTTGAAACATATACAGCTAGAAGAGCTAGAATAATTAAAGTTTGCATGTGATTGGGGGCATGGAGGAATGATTTGCATTATGAAATTCAAAGACACATAACATTCCTGCAATCCTGGGTCTAGAGGTCAAGAAGTTGCTCCTATGGCCAAAACTTTAAGCTTCTCGCACCCCCAAACTGTTGATTAGACACAAAGAACATTGAGTCTTACCACTTCCACTATTCCTAAAATTCCTATCTCCATGGCCTTTATTGCCAGGGATTAACAATCTCAAGATGCGCTCTAATTTACTTCATCCTTCTAAGTAGGATCCGCATCATACAATGGGAAAGTGGGCTAAGTTTCATCCAGAATACTGGCTCAAAGAGAACTGCATTGTTTACCTTTCTTTGTTTGTTTTGTTTTAGCTTTTTGATTTAAGAAGACTAGAATGAGTGTTGAAAAAATCTGTCCACAGTCTACCTCATATCTGCCACAATCCCCAACTAAATAATGCAGACCTATTTAAGAATCTTATCTCATTTCTTCCCACCATGAAACTACCACACATCCCATAGTACTATAACTGTTTATGGGAATATCTTCCCCAATACACTCTGAGATATCCTGAGCAATATACCTTTGTGTAATCCTTCCATTATGAGACTTCTAAGTGTTAAGTTCTTAATAAATATATTTTGAATTATTTAAATACAAATGAATATATAATCAACTGCATAATCCAAATTCCTGATTTACACACAGCTAAAATTTCCCCTCAAACGTTCTATGATATACTTAACTTAGACAAATGATTTGGCATTTACCACATTTTCCAAAATTCATCCCAGTAATCAATGAATCCATTTTCACAGCCTTTTGAACTAAGAGTTATTGTAAACATTGTCAGTCTTCATAATTAAACTATTTTTTTAGAATAGTAGCAATCTATAGTCAATTCTGTATTTCAGGTTTATATAGACACAGAATAAATATTGATAAATATTGAATGAATAAAGGAATAGATAACTGAATCCAATGACTTCAAATTAAAAATCCATCTTTGATTTCAAAGTTCAGTTATATTCCAAAATGCTTGAATTCTAACTCTCTCCATATAACATTAGAAAGCATAATTTGTATTTCATTTAAGCAGGGAGGAGTTGGATTCCAAACATAGAAGATAATGCAGTAGCTCATTATATTTCATCTTAATTAGATAAATCAACAAGAGTGACATGACTAGTTTCATAGGTCAGCAAAACATTACAAGGATACATTTATTTAGCAAATATTTATATATGCTTTACTATTTGATAGGCATTATTTTAAGCAACTTATAAAAAGTAACTCATTTAATTATTTTGACAGGCCTGTTATTATTCTCATTTATTCATGAGGCACTGATTGGTTAAGTAACTTCTTCAGGGTCAACAGCTAAAACTGGTAAATTCTAGTTCTACTCTAAAGGATCTCTCTAGAGTTCATGCTTTTAACCACTATACCATGTGATGTTAATACATACATATTTATTTGTTTCACCAATGTTGTATATTCTATAAATTGTATAATGTTTCTGTGTTATTTGCAAACTATAATAACAAATAGTATTTGAGTTTTATTTTGATGTGAAAAAATTATCACAGCATTAGGAGCATAATTCACAGGACACAACTCAATGCCTCACATTTGTATTGATGAGAAGTCTGGACACTGCTTACTGTTTTCTCTGCTGGTTTCACACTCAAGCAATCTGGTGGGCATTCTGATCTGAAGACTCTGGAGGAATCTGCTTCTCAGCTCATTTAGGTTGTTGGCAGAATCCACTCATGTTTGGAGGAATGAGTTCCATATTTCTCTGCTGGCTATCAATCAGAAATTATGCTCATCTTGTAGAGGCAGACTGTTTCACCTATCACAAGCCCCCCTCCTTTTTAAAGCCAGTGATAAGAATCTTAGACTGGGGGTGCCTGGGTGGCTCAGTTGTTAAGCTTCTGCCTTTGGCTCAGGTCATGATCCCAGAGTCCTGGGATCAAGCCCCACATTGGGCTCCCTCCTCGGCGGAAAGCCTGCTTCTCCCTCTCCCACTCCCCCTGCTTGTGTTCCCTCTCTCGCTGTATCTCTCTCTGTCAAATAAATAAAATCTTTAAAAAAAAAAAAAAAAAGAATCTTAGACTAAATAGCTCTCATTCTCCTAATCTTTTCTGTCTGGAAAAGCCTGGACTTTACTCGGTCAGGCCTAACAAGAGTACTCTCTCTTTCTTAAAGTAAGTTGATTTGGAAATTTAATTAATTATTGCCTGTAGAACTGGAAAAAAACTAGACAATTTTGGTTATATATTTAGAAACTCTTATTATTAGTAGTAGTAGTATTTTAGATTAAAATTTTTATTTAAATTCCAGTGAGTTAACATACAGTGCAATATTAGTTCCAGGTGTAGAATTTAGTGATTCATCGCTTAACAACACCTGGTAGTCATCACAAGTGCCCTCCTTAATACCCATCACCCATTTAATCCATTTCTCACCTAACTCCCCTTCAGTAACCCTCAGTTTGTTCTTTATAGAGTCTGTATTATAGGTTTCCTCTCTTTTTTCCCTTTGTTGATCTGTTTTGTTTCTTAAAATCCACATGTGAATGAAATCATATTTCTTTTCGTCTGACTGACTTTTTGGCTCAGCATGATGCTCTCTAGCTCCATCCATATTGTTGCAGATGGCAAGAGTCCATTCTTTTTTATGACTGAGTAATATTCTATTGTGTGTGTGTGCATCACTTCTTTATCCATTCATCAGTCAATGTACATTTGGGCTCTTTCCATATTTTGTCTATTGTTGATAATGCTGCTATAAACACTGGGGTGCATGTACCCCTCCAAATCTGTATCTTCATATCCTTTGGGTAAATATAGTGCAATTGCTGGATTGTAGGGTGGTTTTATTTTTAACTTTTAAGGAAACTCCATACTGTTCTCCAGAGTGGCTGCACCAGTTTGCATTCCCACCAACAGTGCAAAAGAGTTCCCCTTTCTCCGCATCTTTGCCAACACCTGTTGTTTCTGGTGTTGTTAATTTTAGTCATTCTGACAGGTGTGAGATGGTATCTCTTTGTAGCTTTGATTTATATTTCCCTGATGATGAGTGATGTTGAGCATCTTTTAATATGTCTGTAAACCTTCTGGAAGTCTTCTTTGGAAAAATGCCTATTTATGTCTTCTGCCCATTTTTTAACTGGGTTATTTGTTTTTTTGGGTGGGCAGGTGTTAAGTTTGATAAGTTCTTTATAGATTTTGGATACTAACCCTTTATCAGATATGTCATTTGCAAATATTTTCTCCCATTCCAAAGGTTAACTTTTAGTTTTGTTGATTGTTTTCTTCACTGTGCAGAAGCTTTTTATCTTGATGAGGTCCCAATAGTTCATTTTTGCTTTTGTTTCCTTTGCCTCTGGAGATGTATCTAGTAAGAAGTTGCTATAGCTGATCTCAGGTTACTGCCTGTGTTCTCCTCTAGGATTTTGAAGGTTTCCTGTTCTCACATTTAGGTCTTTCATCCATTTTGAATTTATTTTGTGTATGGTGTAAGAAAATAGTCCAGTTTCTTTTTTTTTTTTTTTTTTTTTGCACTTTGCTGTTCAGTTTTCCCAACACCATTTGTTGAAGAGACCGACTTTTTTCTATTGGATATTCTTTCCTGCTTTGTTGAAGATTAGTTGACCTTATAGTTGTGGGTCCATTTCTGGGCTTTCTATTCTGTTCCATTAATCTCTGTGTCTATTTTTGTGCCAGTACCTTACTGTCTCAATCACTACAGCTTTGTAATATAACTTGAAGTCTAGAATTGTATGTCTCCATCTTTCTTTTCTTTTTCAAGATTGGTTGGCTATTCAGGGTCTTTTGTGGTTCCATACAAATTTTAGGACTGTTTGTGAGAGCTCTGTGAGAAATGCTGGTGGTATTTTAATAGAGAGTGGATTAAATATTGCTTTGGGTAGTATAGACATTTTAACAATATTTGTTCTTCCAATCCATAAGCATGGAATATTTTTCCATTTATGTGTGTCATCTTCAATTTCTTTCTTAAGTGTTTTATGGTTTTCAGAGTAAAGATCTTTTACTTTCTTGGTTAGGTTTACCCTTAGGTATCTTATGGTGTTAGGTGCAATTGTAAATAGCATATTTACAATGGTTAGATCTTCTTGTTGGATAGACCCCTTTATTATCATGTAGTGCCTTCTTCATGTCTTGTTATAGTCTTTGGTTAAGATCAAGTTTTTCTGATATAAGTAAAACTGGGGTGGCTTTCTGTTGACACCCATTTGCATGGTAAATATTTCTCCATCCTCTCATTTTCCATCTACAGGTGTCTTAAGGTCTAAAATGAGTCTCTTGTATGCTGCATATAGATGGGTCTTGTGTTTTTTTTTTTTTCCATGCTGAGATAAAGTTATGGAAAATAATGAAGCAAAAAAGAAGAGGGAAAGAAAAATATTGGATCACAAATGTAGACTAAGAGAACTCAGTGACTCCATAAAGTGTAATGACATTCATATCATAGACTCCCAGAAGAAGAGAGGGAAAAGTGGGCAGAAGGTTTATTTGAGGAAATTATAGCTGAGAACTCCCCTAATCCGAGAAGGAAACAGACATTCAAATCCAACAGGCACAGAGAACTTACATCAAAATCAACAAAAGTAGGCCAACACCAAGATATATTGTAGCTAAGTTTGCAAAATATAGAGATAAATAAAATAAATCCAAAAAGCAGCAAGGCAAAAGAAGTTATTAACTTACAAGGGAAAACAAATTAGTTTAGCAGCAGATCTATCCACAGAAAGTGGCATGATATATCCAATGTGCTGAATGGGAAAAATACACAGCCAAGAATATTCTAGCCAGCAAGGCTATCACTCAGAACAGAATGGGAGTTAAAGCATTTCCCAGACAAAAAAACTGAACGAGTTTGTGACCACTAAACCAGCCCCGCAAGAAATGTTGAAGGAGACCCTTTGGGAAAGCAAGACCAAAATGATCAACAATTCTTTTTTAACTTTTTAAACTACTTCAATCAGGCAGAAATTCAATAAAGATATGGCTAGTTATATTATTATTGATTCATAATTTTTATCATGTCCTAATGTCCTATATTATGATTTCTCCGAGATAAAATTAACTTTCTATTGTATTATTCCTTACCTCACTCAAATACAAGTAAAATATCTTTATTTTCTCTCACATCCTTCCATTTTGTAATTTTAATAGTAGAGTAGTTGAATAGTAGAAGAGACCTTGGAGTGGAAAGGGAGGAAGTGAGAGAAGAAAATGTCCTTTAGGGCGCCTGGGTGGCTCAGTTGGTTAAGCGACTGCCTTCGGCTCAGGTCATGATCCCAGGGTCCTGGGATCGAGTCCCGCATCGGGCTCCCTGCTCTGCGGGGAGCCTGCTTCTCCCTCTCCCACTCCCCCTGCTTGTGTTCCCTCACTGTGTCTCTCTCCGTCAAATAAATAAAATAAAAAATCTTAAAAAAAAAAAGAAAATGTCCTTTAATTAAAAAGAATATATTTATTTGGCTTCTCAAGAGATAAAAACAGGGGTTTTAATATTCAGGAGGTAACAAGAAGAACACATGCCAATATTATTTCTTTAAGGTGTAACATTATCCTGGCTACCATTGCTATTTTAGTATTCCCAACACTGCCATTTTATATCTGAAGATTTTGTTTAGTATCTTCATCAAACAGATGAGCCAATATTACAGCATAATTAAATGGGAGTCAAGAGATATTCCTAATATATGAATTTGCATGTTATTCAAATTTGAGAAAAAGTACATTTGAATTTAAAGGTTTATCATGTGTTTTCTGTTACTTCTGTTATGTCTCTTCTTCTCCATGTTCTTAATAATTTCAGGAATGCATTATTATCAGTGCATCTTCTAGTACATAGAGCACCATTGTGTAAATTATAAATAGTACTCTGTATGAGAAACTGAATTATGAAAAAGTGCATTTATTATGGGAATCTCACTCCTATGCAAGAACATATAGTTTGGCAGTGGCAGCAGGGAGAACATAGCCTGGTGACTTTCAATGCCATTGTTTAACTCTTATCTATCTGAGAGCTAAAGAATTATATAAAATTTGACTTAGTAATTTAGATATTTAAAGTAATAACATTGACTTAAAAATAAATTTATAAATGGAAGACAATGTTAGAAATACCTTAATTAAGAATTTTACATTTATACATTCAAAGAAAAATAATCTTCTGAATAATATTATTAATAAGAGAACTTTGTCTTGATTTACATATTCCAAGCAGAAAACTTCTAGACTATCTCTAGCAATAGCTAACAGAATAAGATTTACAAACCCCAAGAAGTCATTTTTCATGTCAGTGTCATTTTAGAATAAATTGATGGCTGCTAAAACTTAATTTAGGTTGAGTCTCTTCTGTTCATATTTATAGTTTCACAGACAGCCATGTTCAATGCTATTATATTATATATTACAAGAAATATGCTAGGTTTAAAGTAAGAATCTATTTTAAATTCTCTGATATTCGGGAATCTCTATCAAATTGTGCTAGGATAAGGATTTTAAACAAAACATTTAACTTAATAAAGCACTTGATCCCAATAGTAAATCTGCCAATATGAATCTCCATGTTTTATTTTTGCATTTTCTAAAGCACATCTGCCAGAGTAATTAGATAAAGACTTATGTGTGCAATCTGATATTAGATGAAAAGTTTAAACTACAGATGACACGATGTGAATATACAGAGGAATGGATTGACTTTTATGTTAGTCCTGAAAAGAAAGTTCATCTTTTTGAAATAGATTAAATTTATAAAATACAATTTGAGAGTGATATGCTGGATCATTTTAGAGAGTGGACTTCCGGTTTCTGATGTTAATAATAGGATAATTACTGGGCACCTGGGTGGCTCAGTTGGTTAAGCGACTGCCTTCGGCTCAGGTCATGATCCCGGAGTACTGGGATCGAGTCCCACATCGGGCTCCCTGCTCAGCGGGGAGTCTGCTTCTCCCTCTGACCCTCCCCCCTCTCATGTGTTTTCTCTCTCTCTCTCTCTCAAATAAATAAATAAAATCTTTAAAAAAAATAGGATAATTACTTGTTGAATAACTTTTAAGTGATCAAATAAGGAGATAATTGGAGGGTTCAGTAAGTGCGTGAAGGAGGGAAGGAATATTATTATTATACCACAAACACAATACAACACTTACTGTGCCTTAGGCTTTAATATATTTTGTCAACTACTTTCTTTAGGGAATACTGGTTGTTTGTTTGTTTGTTTTTGCAATTTTTTTTTAATTTATTCTGTTTGGCCCATGGTTGATGTAAAAATATTTAGAGTTACATTGACTAAAACTAATAAAATATTTCAGCTTGTGGTTGTTCACAGGATTTATTTTGCATTAATTTACCAAATAATCCCTTGGTAGAGTTAAAACAATGTAGCTATTAAAGATGTATAGGGTACCTGCATGGCTCAGTCAGTTAAGCATCTGCCTTCAGCTCAGGTCATGATCCCAGGGTCCTGAGATGGAGTCCCGCATCAGGCTCCCCGCTCAGCCAGGAGCCTGTTTCGCCCTTTCCCTCTTCTCCCCTGCTCCTGCACTCTCACTTGCTTGTTCTCTCTCTCTCTCTCTATCTCAAATAAATAAATAAAATCTTTAAAAAAAATAAAAGTGTATAAATCAATGCTAATGAGGAAAGAGAAAAATGCATTTCTTTTTTTTTAAGATTTTTATTTATTTATTTGAGAGAGAGAGAATGAGAGACAGAGAGCATGAGAAGGAGGAAGGTCAGAGGGAGAAGCAGACCCCCTGCTGAGCAGGGAGCCCAATGTGGGACTCGATCCCGGGACTCCAGGATCATGACCTGAGCCGAAGGCAGTCGCTCAACCAACTGAGCCACCCAGGCGCCCGAAAAATGCATTTCTATGTCACAGTTTTCTATTGCTACCACTGGAAAAAAATAAGGCAGATATTATCTTTTAATTAGTTGTATTTTTTAAATATAAATTTAATATACTGAATACTTATGCCCTTAAAATTATCCATTGAAGTTATAACTTTTTTATAATTGTTTATAATTTTTAATTATAAGTGTTTATAATTTTTTGTGTCAATTGTATAGCTATCTCCAAAATCATTTTAGAACAAAAGAAAACATTTTTAATTATATATTTTCCTTTAAATTAGGTAGATTAGTGGGTTATAGAATCTACATTACAATCTAATCTCCATCTTTTGCATTTTGTCCATGTAATATTCAAGCTATTTGTGACACCAAATTTGATAACCCATACAAACATGTATATCATAAACATGATTTAGATTAAAATAATCTTAATGGGCTAAACCCCAAATATTCTATTTTATTGTGGTCTCTCTTCTCTAATGCTGCTTCCCTGTTTAAACTAACCTTAGTGCCTGACTCTACCTGTCATGCTATACTGTGGAGCATCAGTCTATATTTTAACACAATGGAAGGTGACACAATTAGCTTTAGGTATGTACATAAAATTATTCAGCTTTAAAATGGAAGGAAATATAAAGTTTTGAAAATGAAAGAAGTAAATGCTGTAATAATTGTTTTCTCAAGTAATTTACTATTCATATTCCCATTTCTTAGTTTACTTAATTTTTACAATAACATTTTAGGTAACAAAGATATATTTCCAGATGAATTTTCTAAATGAATTGCTAGGCTTTTAAGATGGGTTCATCAATTTGTTAAAGGTGTAACTCCTTGGTAACTGATTAAGAGTGACTAGAACCCATTCTTTAGACTTTTAAAATCAATACCTTGCCCTCTCCCAAAAAAGGGAAAAGTAAAAACAACAGATGGGGGATATCTATGGCAAGATTATTCATTTATGTTAGAATACTAGTATAGTTCAAATTAATAAATGCATGAACGATGAAGGAAGATGGAGTAATATTAATGGCCCACTGAGTTTCCTGTTGAGGGGTAGAAATGAGCTAAGGATCATCTATACATTTCTGATTTAGTTAACCTAGTAAATAATACTGTCATTCACATATTTATATTGTCAACTAATATATTTTGGCATCTTGATTGAATTCATGCTATAGTAATCCTTTAAGAGTACCATTTTTTTTTAACTACCAAAGACTTGAGTATAATTTTAATTTACTCTATTAAAGCCACATTTGTCAAGTTTAACACCCTGAAGTATAGCTAAGGCTGCGTATCAGGGAAAAAAAAAAAAATGGAGTTTTCTAAACTGCCGGATGCATAGGTCCAGCCAGAGTCTTGGTGATTGTAAATCTAAAGAAATGGTTAATATTTACAAAAATGGCAAGACATTTCCAAAGTATAGATTAGTTACTACTATTTTAACATTTTTCACTGTTACCGAAGTTTGGCCCATGAAGGGTATTCTATTTTAATTTATCAGTAAATGGAGGAAAAAAACCCCAAATAGATCAATTCATATGGGTACTTTTCAGAAACTTTCTGCTTTTAAACCAGGATCAATCATTTAAACTTGGAAAGAAAACACTCATGCGGAACCTCATTACACTTTCTACAAATTTTGAATAAAATAAATTTTAATTCTATTCCTATAAAAATCACAGTGTTCAAATAAACCCTGAAAGTATATATTGACTCTTATGAAGATATTATTCTTATTACTGATGAAACAGATAAGCTTAAGGGTTACATAGCTACAACCCATTATAATATTAAGACAAAATTATAAAAAACTTCATAGATTTTCATAATTATTGCAAAATATAAGTATTCACATATAGACATAATATTTGAAATAAACGTAATCTTTCTCACGTAAGTAGCTCTATTTCCTAAACTTATGTACAAATATGCTAAGTATGTTTTGATCTGTGATTAATGAAGAATGCAGGGACATACTTATAGATTTGCATTGACTGAACCATGGTATAACTTAATTATTTTAGGCATCAGAAACTTATATATTTAATATAGCCAAATCTATTATGCAATAATTCAGATTTATCACTTGCTGCTGCAAAGGGCAAGTTATCCAAGCCAAAATCACATTTAAAAAAAAAAAACTGTATGCCATCTTTGTTTTAACTTATGAAATATGATTGTTGCTACATTCAAAAAAAAATTTTTTTTCAGATCATTTTAAATGTCCTGGTAGATAAAGCTAAATTCTGTTTCTGGTTTACTGCCAAGAAAGAATGATAAATAAGCTAAAATCTAAGCCAAAACATTCAAAGTTAAAATGCTGACCCAGAGAAGATCAGAATTCTCATTCAAAGGGAAAAGAATGTTCTTGGGGGCTCCACAGGAACCAGAGCATAGCATTTGACATTCTTGGATTCCAAAAGTTCACCTAAAAATTTAGTGAAGTTTTCAGATAAGTGGGATAGTTGAGACATGAGAAGTAAAACCACAGAAAAATATAAATCTTTCTGGAAAATTATCTTTATATCTTGATGTATTGCTGTCAGAAGCTTTTAGAGGAGTCTTATTAACTTGTTTTAGGCCAGGAAACACTTCAAAAATTCGATTTAAAGGAAGGAAAGTGATATGTACTTTCTCTAATATAAGATGCACATAACACCGAGAAAATTTTATGGATAATTTATGTCATTCATTACATAAGAAAAATACCTGCTTTACACATTTTAATCAAAAGATCAAGAGATTACACTTGACTATTCTGGTTCCTATAATTGTGTTTTAACTTCAGCCCACATATTCATTTCCAAAACTGATGTCATATCCAAATAGTAAACCAGATGGCTTTTGCATAGTTTAATGTTAAACCATAGGCTTTGAAACTAGCTTTAATTCTGATCAAACCTATTTCTAACAATCTCTCAAGATCATACCCCAGTTCATAAGCATTTTTAAGAACTAGTATCCTTATCTTTAGAATATGAAATTTGGTAACTCCTTATCAAAGTGGTAGGGAGTATAGAGGTAATGAAATATCTAAAACACTTAGTATACATATAGTACTTACAAAAATAAAAAGTGGTGTTATTTTTAAAACCTGTAACAAATTACATTTCTTCATTATGATGTGTCACAATGGTCTATGCATCTGTTTATTCACTTGTAGGTGGAGCAAATATTTACTTGGTACTTATTAAATAACTATTCTGAGTACTAGAAATGCACCAGAAAAGAAAGTCCCAGCTCTCATTAAATATTTATTCTAAATTGTAAGGAAAAATTAGAGGCACTGATTTAGTAACAATACAAGAAGAAAAGGAAATCTTTTTTTGTTTTTTTTAAGATTTTATTTATTTATTCATGAGAGACAGAGAGAGAGAGAGAGGCAGAGGGAGAAGCAGGCTCCCAAGGAGCAGAGAGCAAAATGGTTTCTGGCTACAAAACTTATTTTTTCTTACTGATTGAATCAAAGGTTATGTCACCTGATCACATCTCTACACAGCTGCTTTGCCTCTTCTGTGCGTGATTGCCATCATCTGGACAGAAAATTGGACCCAACAATGACATTCACTCTTCTATTTTATGTAAGGAGGCTGCCATTTGCATGAGAAGAGTGACTGCCCAAGGAAGAAAGTAGAAGTAGAACCAGGATTGAAAATTTGCCTTTAACATGATCAGGCACTTACTGTCAAGCATTTTGAAGGTTATGACATCTCTGAATAAAAATATTATTAATACAACTAGGGATTCGTGACAATGGCTGATGTGCTATGATTTTTTTTTTTTAAACTGGAAACAACAAACTTTATAGGAAACTGAAAAGGACCAGTGAGAATTATGAAAAATAAAAAGAACATACACAATTGTACCTTCAAGAATTTCCATGGAACATTATGACCCATCAAATTAAGGTATCCACATTCTCTAACAAAAATGAACTGATCTGAGTAAGGGCAGCATGAAAATATTCTAATGCAGTGCTGCCCAACAGAACTTTCTGTGATGATGGAAATGTTCCATTATCTCTGTTGTTAAATACAGAAGCTACTAGCCACATCAATACTCACAATGTGGCTAATGCAATTGACGAACTGAGTTTTTAATTTATACAGCCACCCGTGGCTAGTGATTACCAACTGAACAGCACAGTTCTAATGCCTCATGGGTCAAAATCAGTCGTTTCTTCGGGGGATTTCTCTAATCACTGCTGAGGGGTGTAGACGGTTGGGGGTGGAAAGAGAGGAAAGCTCTTAACAGCTCTATTTAACTGCTTCAACAAGTTCTGAAACTCTCCACAGCTTTCAGAGGCAAGGGCTGAGGAAAGGACTCTGGGGGAGACCTGAGTATGCCCTTGAACTCCTGGCTAATGGCAGCGGGAGTAAAAGGCCTAGGATTTGGCTCATGCAGATGGGAAGGGGCCTATGGTGCCACTCACGGAATCTGAGGCTTGGGCCATCTGTGCATGGAAATCGTTGCTGTAGGGCTGGTGGGAAGGTAGGGGTGCTCATTTCAGGACAGGGTTTCCAGGGCTAGAAGAGGATTTAGAGGTGGAGGGAGGACCCGGGGGCCCTTTCTGGCCGCCTGCAGGCTGGACTGACCCTTTCTTTTGGGGGATTAAGGTCTTGTTCTTGCTCTTGGACACTTTTCTGGGATCCAGCCTGTTCACGAAGCAGTTGGTAGGTCTGTGTTGTAGGTAATGGGTTTACACATGTTGAACCACTACTTGGCCTGTGAGCTAATGCTGTAGCTGGTGAAGGCATGCTGCCACTGCAGCAGGCCCAGGTGCTTGATGAGCAGGCGATGGTAAGCAGCAAAGGAATCAGTGAGAAAATGCTGGTATAACGCTCGGTCCAGGAGCCAGATCTCAGCATCTTGCGCTAACGCTGGTTTCCCTCTTTTGTAGACAAGGCAAACCTTCCCATTCCCATTGCAAGGATCCAGCTCAAATATCACACTGCAAGAATCAAAGTGAGGCTTCTCTGGCTGGTTCTCACTAGCTTCAACTGCATCATCCTCCAGGTCTGCCAGAGTTGGTGCATTTGGGAGTGAATACACGGAAGACTGGTTGAGTTGAGTCAGTTTTGCGATGCTGTTAATTGCCATGCTGCCCAATGGAATGGTGTCTCATCCAGCGTCACACTCCATGTCATGTGGAAGCCCTTGGTCATCAGGTAAAAATTCTTCACATCCTCAGGTAGCACACAGTTATTTTTTTGTTCCCATGAAGAAATCATATGACGTTCAGCAGGTGGTTTCTCTATGATAGTCACCTCTGTCACACCTGGGGAAGATTCTAGGATGCGGGTGATCCCCAGGGTCAGCTTCTCCAGGTGCAGCTTGCTGCAGCCCGGGGGCGGCGTTTCCTCCAAGGCTCGTGTCCCCGCTCCGTGTGGGGTGGGGGCAGCGGCAGGGACCAATGTGCTATGAATTTTTAAAATTCCAACACCAGGCATGCAGCATAGTCTTCTATTGAGAGGTCTTTGAAATAATCAAGTCTAAGCACCAAACAAGTGTTTTGAATTTGTGTGTGTGATATAATATTATATATATATATATATATATATATATATAATTTGTATATATAATGTAATTATCATTGTACACTGCCAATATTGTCTATGTTTAAAATTAAATATATTGACACTTTTGGACTTCTTTTCTTTTTAGGTCTGGTATTGTTTATATGCAGAGTAATTTTTTTAAGTTTTTTTTTTTAATTCTAGATAATTAACAGTGTGATATTTGTTTCAGGTGGACCATATTGTAATTCAACACTTCCATACAAGATCCAGCGCTCCTCACCACAAATGTGTTCTTTAATCCCCATCACATATTCTGCCGTCACCCTGCCCACCTACCCTCTGGTAACCATCAGTTTGTTCTCTATAATTAAGAGTCAGTTTCCTGGTTACTTTCTCTCTTTTTTTCCCCTTTGCTCATTTGTTTTGTTTCTTAAATTCCACATATGAATGAAATCATATGGTATTTGTCTTTCTCTGTCTTATTTCACTTATATGCTGAGCAATTTTATAGTTCAAAAATATCCAAAAATCAATCAAAGAGACTAAACACCTACATTTTTGAAGTTTTGTAAATATCTTATTTAGTTATTACATAAATATTTATTAAGACTAGTCTGAATTCCAGCTACCGTATAAAGGACCAAGATTTAAAAAAAAAAAAAAAGGAAAGAATGATAAATTACTGACTATAAGTTTCATAATAAATCTTATCATTGAGGTGTATATGCTGCACTTGGGTTCCATCATGAAGGAGAGCTTAATTATCTTTATTTACTTAAGGAGAGTATGTAGAGTGGATTAGCAGACAGTTACATAGCAGACTATTATTCAAAACCTGCAAGATGCATTATCTCTATTACAATCAAACCATTTTTGTGAATATGGTTTAAATGTAGAAAGCTGAGTAATACAGATGAGTTGAAGTAGAAAATTTCTATTTTTAAATAAACCTTCTAGAATTAATGTTTAAAATTAACCATGTAAAATAACTTTGGTAAGAAGTAACTAAAACAAAATATTGAAAAAAGTAAATTTAAAAAAAATATGTGTGATCAGTGGAAAGCTGGAAATAAAATCCTGAGTTGTATTAAAATTAGGGTATTAATGTTAGCTATGTAAATATAAAATTACTGGAGTTAAGACCTTCTTACAGAAGAAAAGTATACTTAAAACTACTGAATTATGCTAAAATTCCACTGAACTTTTCAAATTTCAAATTTTACTATTTGAAAATTATATCACAAAATAATGTCACAGAGAGAAATTTAGGATAAGTACATACTTATCTATTTATAACCATTTAAATATATATTTTAAAATACTTAATTGATTTTATATTAATATTATTTTAAAATAAATACAGTCCATGTTTTTTTTACTGGGTCATATTTTCTTTTTTCTTTTTTTAAGATTTATTTATTTAAATGGGGGGTGCGCAGAAGGAGAGGGGGAGAAAGAATCACAAGCTGACTCCCCCCACCGAGTGCAAAGCCAGGCATGGGCTCAATCTCATGACCCTGAGATCATGACCTGAGCCAAAAACAAGAGTCATACACTCAACCGACTGAGCCACCAGGCACCCCAAAGTAGCACATTTTCTAATAATATGGAAAGAACTATGTAGAGTGAAATATAGATTAATTTACAACCAATATAGCACATTTAAAAAAATAATAATACAAAAATATCATTTGTAAGCAAATTTCTCACTAAGTCTCATGTTTTCTTTTTTCGTCAAAGGAGTATCTTCTTTATGGGGCACCTGGATGGCTCAGTCATTAAGCGTCTGCCTTCGGCTCAGGTCATAATCCCAGGGTCCTGGGATGGAGCCCCACATCGGGCTCCCTGCTCTGCGGGAAGCTTGCTTCTTCCTCTCCCACTCCCCCTGCTTGTGTTCCTGCTCTCGCTGTCTCTCTCTCTCTGTCAAATAAATAAATAAAATATTTTAAAAAATAAATAAAATAAAATAAAATTAATGAGGACTAAGGTTCTTATGTCTAAAACAAAAAAGGAGTATCTTCTTTAAAACTATCCTTTTCAGATGCTTCTCTTATTTAAAAATATCCTTGACGAGGAAGAGGCTCCATAGCTCAGGGGTTAGAGCAGTGGTCTTGTAAAAATGTCCTTGGGTGGGGGTGGGGGTGCTGCCTGGGTGGCCCAGTCGGTTAAGCATCTGCCTTTGGCTCAGTCATGATCCCAGGGTCCTGGGATCAAGTCCTGCATCGCGAGGAGCCTGCTTCTCCCTCTCCCACTCCCCCTGCTTGTGTTCCCTCTCTTACTATTTCTGTTAAATAAATAAAATCTTTAAAAAAATAAATAACAAATAAAAATGTCCTTGGAATTACTAACAATTGAAACTAAATTATAATATAAGAAACATTTTCTGTTAGTGGAGGCTAACAGCCTTATACCTCCTGATAGCTGACAACTATTACAAGAATCTTGACAGGTTAGAAATAGTCAAATAAACAGAACATACAATTATCAAATCCAAACGCATGTTTATAAGACATTTTTCTTTGACACCCTCATTTTATCTCGGAAGAGATATCTTGTCAAAAGTAAATTATGGATAAATACAAATACTTAATTACAAGCAGAGTTAAGATTAACTTTTGGCCACAGAGAGTATGGGTGAAAATCAAAATACCAAAGATATTACAGTGCATACAGTTAACCTCTAATGATTGAACCCTCATCTTTACTCCCCCTCAAATTCTAGCAAACTCTGCGAAGTTCAAATGATTAGGTATACAACCTTGTGTCCTGTGTAAGCTAGGGCCAGGACAGCTGTCCTAAAGCCTTATTTGAACTAAAAGATACCGTAAGAAAAACAATTTGGAAAAAATTAGATGTAGTAGGGCATAAACTTTCTCATAAAGGAATAGAGCAGAACGTTAAGTATTAATATACTCTTATTTTCTACCTACAGGGCCCTTTCAAAACTATAAAAAGCCAAAGACTTGGATCTCTAGGCTCCTAGGAACTAGGGGCTTCTTTGATCCATATGGGCTGCAAACACCACTGAAAGATGAAAGGGCCTTGAGTGGGAAAGTTCGTTGAATCCATTCAGGTTTATGATTTATTTTGTATATGTCCTTTGCCCAGCCTAAAAGCTGATCTGGCTTCAAAATCAACATACAAGCAACCTTAATATCTTTTTTTTTTTTTAAGATTTTATTTATTTGACAGAGAGAGACACAGCGAGAGAGGGAACACAGGCAGAGGGAGTGGGAGAGGGAGAAGCAGGCTTCCTGCCGAGCAGGGAGCCCGATGCGGGGCTCGATCCCAGGACCCTGGGACCATGACCCGAGCCGAAGGCAGACGCTTAACGACTGAGCCACTCGGGCGCCCCAACCTTAATATCTTTTGAGTTCTCATTCTCTACTGACTTTAACCCTGAGCATGCTTTTGTGATGGGCCAACCTCAGAACTCCAACAAGCCTATCTCCACACTGATTCTGTCCTATTACATCTCCCTTCTCACTCTTAAACCATATGTATAAAAAAGAATCATCCATAGACATGTGAAATTGGCAAACAAAGTCCCAAATTGTTGTAATGAGTGAGCACTTTAGGGGTGGCGCTAAACTCTACCACCTTCAATGTCACCCTCTGTTCAGCTTATGTCTTCCTTAAAACTTAAGCAAATATCTTTTTTACTTCTCATATTGTATGACAGAGAGGGGCATGGCTTTGAAGGTTGTTGTCAAGAAAATCACAGCACAATATTCTACTAGCATCAGGAGGTAAAATCAGTATGGATGACTGTCTTTTACTCCCACAAGTGTGGTGTTATAGCTCCAAGTTATGGAAAATGTTATATAATACTTGGAAGGACCCCCAGCAACTTGAGTGTTTCTTACAAGAATTTTGAAAAAAAAATTTTTTTTCTTCACCTATGATTTATAGATTTGTAGTGACATTTTTCCCTCCTATTAAGTCTACTGAAGTGAAACTCCTGCTCTTTGACTGAGGCCTCAAGTTCGGAAGAAAATGAAACAGAACAGAGTGATACAACAGGGTCCCCAAGGGCAGAGGGCTGCAACAGTACATATCACTATTTGTCTTATTTATGTTTGTGTTTGTCTTTGTTGGCTTGTGTATCTTCCCATACAAGTAGACTGCATGAAAATAAAGATCTTGCTGTATCCTTAAAAAAAAAAAAAAAACAACAAAAAAAAAAACAGTTCCACATGTTAGGGCCACCTTGTCTACATTTAAAGAAGAGGTTTTCAACCTAACATCTAAAGTAGGCTCTTCTTTTTTTTTCCTTTTAGCAACTATTTTAAACTATGGCTTAAGAAAAGCTATTACTAAATTTTCCAATAATCCGGAAATCTATGTCCTCAAAATCTACAGGTTCATATATGTAATACGGTGTTGCAACAGATTATCGAATAAAAAATGTCTAAGCAGTAATGAACATAATAGATAGGCTTTCCTAGTCCCAAAGGTCTCCTGCAGAAATAACACATTGCTATTTGAATTGTGTGTTGCTTTGCTAATCAAATTAACAAAAACATTGGGGATAACAGAAGTTGCAATTAAAGTGATGTATATTTGTGAATTGTAATCACAAAAAAATGTATGTAATGAAATGAAAAAAATGTCATTGCCATCATCGTGCAGTCTTAACAGATACTATTCATTTGTACACACAGCACTCTTTTTTTTTTTTTTTTTTTTTTTTTTTTTTTTTTTTTTTTTTTTTTTAAAGATTTTATTTATTTGACAGAGAGAGATACAGCGAGAGAGGGAACACAAGCAGGGGGAGTGGGAGACGGAGAAGCAGGCTTCCCGCGGAGCAGGGAGCCCGATGCGGGGCTCGATCCCAGGACCCCGGGATCATGACCTGAGCCGAAGGCAGATGCTTAACAACTGAGCCACCCAGGCGCCCCCACACAGCACTCTTATAAAAGATTTTTCATTCATGTAAATCGTAGTCCTGTCTAAAAGAATTAACAGATATTATGTAGATCCCATACCTGATAATAGCTTGTAATTCATAACTGTTTCCATGAACAGACTGTCTATATATTATGGTTTACAATCCTAGAGTATTATTCCCGTGAATTATGATTATTAAATACATGAATAAATTTCTAACACTTATTTCATGTATGAGCATGTCTACCAATTAGAAATAGCCTTTGGAGATCCAACTCTAGAAGCTTAAGAAAATGGAGATTTTTTTTCCCTTTAACATAGAAAAGCTTGTAAATCAGCAGTCTATTGCTAGTATGCAAGCTTTACGTTGTCACCAGGAACCCAAGCAATTGTATTTCTCTTTCACTAACTTCAGTACATGGCTTTCATCAAAGAAAGGTAACCTCACACTTCTAGCCTTCACATCTGCAGGCCAGGCCAGCTGCAACAAGTATAGAAAGATTTGAAAAAGCTTATCTCCCTGCTGGGTCAACTGCATTTAATGAGCCATTTCAGAAGTCACACACAAATTATCTCAACACAGTTGCATCTAGACATAAGGAAACATGGGAAATGTAGCATTGTACTTAGCTAAAACTGGGATCTTGTTACTGAGAATGGGAGCGTGCACAATGGAAGGTCAATCTCTGTTGACATAAGTAATAAGAGTTTGAATTAAATCTTCAACAATGCTACACACCCATGAAATATTAACAGGTAAAGATAGTAAAATTAAAAAAAAAATCAGTGAAGGAGAAAGGTATAATTTATTAGTAGATGTTTTATGTGTCAAAACAGGCAAAAAGTGACTGACTCCACTAATAGTGACCAAGTACATAAAACAAATAACATCACATGACTTTTCAAAATTCCATTTTGGGGAATTTAGTTTTTTTAAGTGTCTAAGATGAGGAACAGGAATTTATATTTTTATTAACCTATATCCTCAAGATATTCAGAGTGTATATATATATCCAGTTGCTGTTGGAGGGCGGGATGATAAGGAAACCCCCCACCAAGGGGTCTTCAGCCACTGAGAAACAAGCTTGGAGGGGAGGGCAATGCCACTCAGGGGTTGGGGAAGGGCACTTGGTTAAGACAGGTGAGGGCTGGGGCTGGTGGTGACAGTGGCTGTGGGAAGGGGGCCAGCCACAGAGGGAACATTGAGGTGGCTAGAGGCTGGGGGGCCCGGGGAGGGGGACCCAGACCTTTGGAACCCTCTGAGCCCCACCATGCTGGGGGCTCTGCTCTCGAGTCCAGGCCCAGTGGGACCACTCCTTGGCCATGACCTCCTCACAGCATTCGCAGCTCACCATGGCCCGGAAGCCCATCTGGGCCCACAGATTATCCCTTTGGTGCAGGAAGTCTGACACAGGAGATGCCAATCTTTTCCCATGGCCCACAGAAAAATCACACATTTGGGATCCTCTGCATCCTCCTCCATGTCATTGGCGAGAAACAGAGCCAGAAACAAGTTGCTGTGGGTGTACTCGCTGAGCTTCAGGTTGGCACGCCGGAAGTAGACCAGCACCATGGCCAGAAGATAGATAGATATATAGATAGATAGATAGATAGATAGATAGATAGATAGATAGATAGATAGATAGATAAATAATGTCAGCATAAAGCAAACTCATCAATAACTAAAAGTTTAAAAAGTATAATTACAAGAACATAGGGATATAATTCATTTGGTATATTATGTATTTATTGTGTTTTATAGTTTGATAACACATAGAAAATTCAATATTAGAATTAATACAATTGCAGAAGCAAGGATTAAACAGATAAGAATCAAAATGTCAGCTCTATTACTACTAATCTTTTGAAAAATTGTCTAAGGATGGAGTCAAATAGGAGTCAAAGAGTCAAAATAGGAGTGTTCCTATTTATCACCTGAGATAAGTTTTCCTAAGAGGCTGAAAGACTACACAGACCAAAGGACAGGAGCCAGGTCTTTGATCCTGAAGTATTGTGAAGAATGCAGAGCACAGCAACTGCTCTCTCGGTGAAGATAAAGGGAAAGATGAAAAAACATGGGCTCAGACTTTCCTTCCAGATAACTCTCCAATCTTATAAATAATACCATCCCCCATGAAATGAATAAGTGAGTAGTAGAGAGACTCTGTAAGGCTTTTCATAGGAAAGCCTTCTGAGGAGAAAAGAGGATTTTTGCAAACAATTTTGTATAGTTCACTCTTGAATTGTCAGCAATTCATATGCACTGATAATAAATAAAAGTTTCCAAAATTGTGTCTAGAACTCTAGGTGATTGAGGTATTTCATTGCATTTGTTACATGATCTTCAGATCCCTTCTACTCAGACTATAACCATACTTTCTGAGCTAAGAAAGAAACAGTGCTCTATATTTACTTTCAGAAAGAAAGTACCCTTATTATACAGGATCAAGTAACACCACTAAAGCTCATGTTTATGAAAAAACACAGATAATTACATTTTATTATGCATGTTCTAAAGAGAAAAATAATCGTGTTCTGCAATGTAATTTTATAAAGTACTGTTCTAAATACTTTCATTTAAACAAAATCATTATGAAAATGTTTTGCACACAGAAATATTTTTGAATACATTTTTAAAATGATCACAAAGTGGGCACCTGGGTGGCTCAGTTGGTTAAGCGACTGCCTTCGGCTCAGGTCATGATCCTGGAGTCCCGGGATCAAGTCCCGCATCGGGCTCCCTGCTCGGCAGGGAGTCTGCTTCTCCCTCTGACCCTCCTCCCTCTCATGCTCTCTGTCTCTCATTCTCTCACTCTCAAATAAATAAATAAAATCTTTAAAAATAAAATAAAATAAAATAAAATAAAATAAAATGATCACAAAGTATATGGGCTTTGAATGTGTTGAATTATTTTAATACTTTTACATCATAACTGAAATTCTTAAAGAGAATATGCATTTACATAAGGCTGATAATCTTTTTTCATTTCTTTTTGTGCTTCAGCAGTTGTAATATCCACTGATAATGGTAATTATACGTGTTTACTCTCCATGATTATCTCTAGATATATGTGCATTTTATTTAATTAGATTATAAACTCTAAATGGAAAATCAAAATAAAGTCACCTCTTGCCTCTGTGTTGGATTTTAAATTCTCCTTCTTGTATCCAGAGTTTCCCACTTGCCCATTGCACAATTTTACTTGGGGAGTAGAGAATGGAAAATCAATAGTTAGAGGAAGGAGGTACATAGACTACAGATTTTCATTACCCTCCTGCCCACCCCCACATGCTACTCACTCTGAGATGCCAGGACTCACATGAACAAGCAGTTTTCAAATGCATGATATATTGTGATGAAAAAGCTGTATGAAACATTGAATTAATATAAAAATCAGAACTACTATCACTATTGTTTATTTCTGTATGAGAAAAATCTTTCAGACATTAAACTATTTCAAATGATTTTTTCCTATCATCAAACCATAATTTTGGTGGAAAAAGAGTCAAAATTATATATTTATAATATTAAAACATTTTAAAATTATATTTGTAATATTAAAATATTTTATTTATTATATATTATTATATTTTATATTTTATTAACATATAACTCAGGGCCAGATGTGAGCATGTATTTCCTCTAGTCAGACTAAAATGTTGGCTTTTATAAAATAAAATTAAATTAAATAATTAAATTAAATTAAATATAAAATAAAATAAAATATTAGCTTCTCTTTAAAATAAGAACTATTCTTTCAACAAATAATGTTTAAATGGCTGCTATAGACCAGGAATAGTTCTAGACACAGGCAATGTACTAATAAATGAGAATAAGCCAACTGAGAAGAATGTACTACCTGACAAGAAAACCTCCCCTCATGAAGCGTAAATTCAACAGGGATAGGCAGAGAGTTAAAAACATAAATATACAGTGTGTTTGTTTATAAATATTAGGGTGAATTAAAGAGTAGCCCCTGCTTGAGGGAAGGCAATTAATGACAAATACCATCTCTAGTTCTATTTACTTGAATGATTTTAGTTCCACCTCCTTTCCATATGATAGTTCTGTCATTAACCAGATCCACTACAAAAAGCAAGCAGCTTTTAATGTATGTCTATTCTCCTTCTACTGCAACTTAGTTATAAATGGCTGCACAATGATATAATAAATCAGTATGGATTATTGACAATGAGTCAATATGAGTAAGTATTTTGATTATTTTTGTTTCTGAAGAACAAGCAGAGCTATTAATTTGACATACATAAGTAAAAAGGGATATGGAATGTAAAAATATATTTTAGTTCATGGAAATATCTGGATGTTACAATAATACCATTCATCAAATACCAAAGTAATGGGCTTCCTATGTCCATGCTAGTCCTCTACTATTCTACCTGGTTCCAGACATTATTTTCAGAATTTTTTCATATATGATATACTCAAAATCTACAATGACTTCAGTAAACACACAGACAAAAATGCAACACTAAAATATTTTGCTCTGAGGAAGGAGCATAGTGTATATGCAATTTGTATATTTGCTAAATAGGGGAAGACTGGTTATTTAGCAACAGCTTATACTGTACTATTTTTCATTTTTCCTCATCGTTTTCCTTTCTTCAGACATCTACCCAACCAATAAATATGTGTTATTTTATAAATTAAAAAAAATATTTTCCAGAAACAGAATTTAGCTGGCTTCCTCTATATTTAACACACTCTAAAGTATGCCTTGCAAACTCTAAGAGAGAATGTGGTATTAAACAATTTTATTAAGTAGCACCGTAAGAACACCATCTGTAGAGGAGGAAATGGAGAGGAAGAATATGAGCCTTGGTTTCTCTGGAAAGCACCTGCCTAGATAACCCCAAAGGGGGTCAAAACTGTTGGGTTTCTATAATTCTCTCTTCATTAGTGTTGGATTCTATGTGTTCCAGAAAGAACAGGAACTTTGGATGAGATAACTCTTAGAGCCCAACACAATCCTTAGAGCTGACTGCTGAAGGCTTCCCTGTGACCTTGCTCCCAGCAGGCAGGATGAAAATCCTTCCTTGAAGAGGAGTCTGTCCATCACAGAGTTTGCCTTTTAGCTCTTGTAAAACCTAAACTGTTTGCTTCTTGTTTTTTTTTTTTTTTTTTTAATACTTCCTTCTAAATCCTCAATATCAAGCGATCATAAATCCAGGAATTAAAAAAAGAAATAGACAATTTCATAAATTCCCTTATATACAAATTTGGACTACAATATGCTTTTGATACGAACAATTTTTAAGGTTTGTGAACCAGATCTGTCATGTAATGCATATCATAAGTTTATAGCTAAAATTCAAAAGGATTATTGCAAAATCAATCACTTCATTGCATAATCCAATATTCAGGTTGATGTATAAGTTTAAACAGAAAACATTATTTGATATTGAAATGCACTTTGTGAAAGGAGAAAGGGTAAATTTTTAAAGTTGCTCTGAATGACTCACAGCTCTGAATGATTTATTGGCCTTCTGCCACTCTCAAATGGCTGCCAGTCAATGTTACATGCCGCATCTTTCAGATAGTGTGGCTCTTTCAAGGAAGTACTTTTCGTGATAAAAATGCAACTAAAGGATCATGAAGGAAGTGTGGTGTTTATCTTAATAGACCAAAACACTTACTTCAAAGGTGAAAATCATTCATAGAGATAGTCTCAAGCCTGGTATTTCAATAATGTGATTTCCATCCATATATTTTAGTCCCAAGAGACAGTGCTTCATTCTTACGGAAAATGATTTACCTAATCATGCTGGATTTCAAAATCTTTTCCATGGTGTAGTGTTTAAATTACTGGCAGGATTTGGCAATTAGAAGTAAAGGAGAGCTTTCACAAGGGAACCAGTCACTGTTCTTGGCTTCCCTGATTTTATGCCCAGCAGCAGAGACTTTCTCAAGGACTGAGGAAAAGCAATAATTCTAAGCACAGAGCTGATGTTCAGAGGAATAAAGACTTCTAGAGCTTTTCCTGTGCTGATTCTGATTCATTCTGAATCAAAGTACTATCCTGTCACTATCGTAGCTACCTAAAACTGGTAATGTCTAACTTTTGGTAATACTGATTTCTTTCTGATTCCTAAGTAATACAAATGAAAGAGAATTTGGTTATTAATGGACAAGAAAACCTGGAAACAAATAAAATTTAATTTTAGACAGTTATAATACAGTTAACTTACATGATACTTTAGGGATTATACTATAAATGTACTTAGAAAAATTCATCACTGGCATTGTCAACCATCATTAAATATTCAACTAATGCACAATTGTAAATGATTGCATTTTGCTGGATTTTTATATTGCTCACAAGTCTTTTAGACCATGACAAATTTTTTAAAAATAAATTTAATTATTCAGGGGCACCTGGGTGGCTCAGTCATTAAGTGTCTGCCTTCGGCTCAGGTCATGGTCCCAGTTTCCTGGAATGGAGCCCCGCATCAGGCTCCCTGCTCGGCAGGAAGCCTGCTTCTCCCTCTCCCACTCCCCCTGCTTGTGTTCCCTCTCTCGCTGAGTCTCTCTCTGTCAAATAAATAAAATAAAATATTAAAAAAAATAATTATTCAATGACCAAAGTATACATGTTTATCAAAGAAAATTAAGAAAAAAAATTAAAAGCACATATAATTAAATACCCTACACTGATCATAATTATTAACACTTTATGTATATATTTACCCTATTGGTCCTATGCATGTGAGCACATATTCAATTTTGTAAAACAAAGGATTCATTTTGCACATAAACTCACTGTTGTTTCCCTTAAAAGTAAATTCGATGAACACATTTACATACAAACTTGGTTTAACTGGAAAAAGAATATTTGGCCCAAAACCACAGATTTAAGATTTTCATGTTATGTAATTCAATAGACCTTACCAAAAAAAAGTGTATCTTTCAAATTCATTTTTCTCTTTTTTTTTTTTTAAGATTTATTTATTTATTTGACAGAGAGAGATACAGAGAGAGAAGGAACAGAAGCAGAGGGAGTGGGAGAGGGAGAAGCAGGCTTCCCGCCGAGCAGGGAGCCTGATGCGGGGCTCGATCCCAGGACCACGGGATCATGACCTGAGCTGAAGACAGATGCTTAACGACTGAGCCACCCAGGCACCCCATTAAATTTCATTTTTCTTACAGCATAATATCAGTGAATCTTTTTACTGAAAATTGGCTAACAGTGAGTTTCTATTTTTATATTTTATTTCCAATATATTTGTGGGATGACATACGTTACATTGCATTTTTTGAATACTAATGAGATGGAGTCACCCTCATTGATGCTGTGCATTTTACCTTCTGTGGTTCAGTATGTTGAATACTGCAATGATTAAAGTGAACATTTTGGAGCAAAATTATCTGCTTCAAATTCCAAATTTATCACTAAATTGTGCTGTGGCATTGAGCAAATTTCATAATCCCTTAGTGCTTCAGTTTTGTAGAATGATCAGGAGTTTATTGTAATAATCCAAGAAAATTAGAGTATTTGTATCAGACTCAAGAAGGTTGACAGAAGTATCAAATGAGTTTCTACATGTAAAACAATCAGAAAATTGCCTTAGGGAATATGGGTACTTACATTGTTTTAATAATTTAAAATTTCTGTGGTGCCTGGGGGGCTCAGTTTGTTAAATGTCTGACTCTTGTTTTCTGCCTAGGTCATGATCTCAGGGTCCTGAGATTGAGCCCCACACTGAGCTCCATGCTGACTGAGGAGCCTGTTTGGGATTCTCTCTCTCCCTCTGCCCACCACCACTCACTCCGGCTCCCGCTCATGTTCTCTCTCTCAAAAATTATAATAATTTAAAATTTTAAAATTTCTTTATATAAGCCTTTGATTCATCCAGAATTATTTTATGATATGGTATGAGAGGAGTTTCATATTTTTACCCCAGAACAATTCTTCAAGACAACTTTTGAACAACTAAAACTTTTACCATTGTTTATAATATGTACTGTTGATAGATTGATTTCTCTTTACATGTTCTGGACTGTATGTTCTATCTAATCCATTGTTCAGTATTCATTCCAGTGTTTCTTGGGCAGCATTTAACCACTGACTGCAAACTTGAAAAAACCCCTCTGCACTTCTGTGGGACCACATTCTCTGGATCAATCCTACCTCAATCCAATCCTTTACTTACCCTCTAAACTTTGAGTTCTATGAGTATCCCAAAATTGGTCTTGGGTCTTCCTTCAACCATATCTCTCTTCCTATTTGATATTGTTTATTCACATGGCATTATACATCATGTTGATGCTGACAATCCCAAAATTACTTCTATGGCCCAGACTGGTCCTGTGCATTTCAATGTGCTATATATGACTGTCTAATTGACAGCAATGTCTCATAGGCATCTCAAAGTTACCTGGTCCAAAGCAGACACTTTGTCCCTTTCTATATTACCAACTCGTTCCTTGCCTTGTCTTCCCATCTCTGTGGCATGCTGAGCATACCACAACATGACTATTTTTCCAGTTCTGAAATCTGGGAGTCAGTCATCATTTTTCTTTTTTTCCTGTCCACGCATGTATACAATTAGTTCATTCTAAATCAAAAGCACTGTGATTACAGTGGGAAGCAAATACTTTGAGTCAAACAAAACTGATACAATTTCTGGCTCTTATGTTTACCAACTATATCATACACAGTAAATTACTTAATCTTCCTCTTTTTATCTGTAAATATAATGCTTAACTTCTGATTCGATTGCAGGATTTCATTGAAACTGCCATTGTCATGTTTATAGCTCTCTTCCCTCATTATTATTATACCTATTAAGTACCTAAGCAGTTGGTTTTCCCTTGCTATTGCTAATAATACTTTAGCTAAAGTGTTAAAAGAATGACTGAAATAATACATGGTATAACTACAGAGAGATGTGAGTATGTCTTTGAGGTAAAAAATACAGTTTGTCTCTTAAAGAAGTTGTTACATTTTTTATTTTTTTTATTTTTATTTTTTAAGATTTTTTATTTATTTATTTGAAAGAGAGAGAGCATGAGGGGGGGAAGGTCAGAAGGAGAGAGCAGACTCCCTGCTTAGCAGGGAACCCAATGCGGGACTGGATCCTTGGACTCCAGGATCATGACCTGAGCCCAAGGCCATCGCTTAACCCACTGAGCTACCCAGGAGCCCAAGAAATTGTTACATTTTATTAAGATATCCAACTAAAGGTAATACATGTGTTGCTTTATTTAATATGCTGATAAAAATACTAAAATTGCATTTTTAAACAAAAAACAAATGTTTCATATTATCTTCTATTTAATCCTTTTAACATAAAATTTATAATGATCATGTTAATTGTAGCTGTTTTAAAATATGATCTATAATAAATATTTTTTATTTTGAAAAAAATGATGATTTATTTATACTTCTGTCTTGTCACCTTATTCTTTTTTTTTTTTTTAAGATTTTATTTATTTATTTGAGAGAGAGAATGAGAGAGAGAGAACACATGAGAGGGGATAGGGTCAGAGGATGAAGCAGACCCCTGCCGAGCAGGGAGCCCGAAGCGGGACTCGATCCCGGGACTCCAGGATCATGACCTGAGACGAAGGCAGTCACTTAACCAACTGAGCCACCCAGGCGCCCGTCACCTTAAATATTCTTGATGCTGCTTTTCCTAAGATTAGGCTCCAAGTTCAGAATATTAACATTGATAACATGTCTTCTATGCATAAAATATCTGAATTTCCTGGAAAGAACACCAGTTAATAAAAAGCTTTGCTCCTTCATCCTATAAAAGAAGGGTAATATAAATAATTCTGAATTTCTTAGTGGTAATTAACTCAAATCTGTTGTGAGGGAGCTTTTATTTACTGAACTTATGAATCAAAATAAAGCTCATTTTTCATGTTTAATTATGTGTAAGAAAGATACTTTAATATAAAGACTTTTCAATCAATGTGTAATTTCCACTTCAAAGAACGATGCTTATGTTCAAGAACAAAGACAGGTACAATAACGATCTACAGTGCTCCCCCCCCACCCCTCAGGCTTTAAGTCCTCACCTAGTAGAGCCAATCAAAGTACTTGGCATCAATAGACACAGACTTTGTCAGTATCCTTCCTGCTCTTAGTATGTTCTTACTCTCAGGGACATTATTTACTATATTCCCATAAACTGTATATTATAACTCAAGAGAGGATTTCACTCTTTTCTATTCTACGGATGTGAGTTAACATAAAACTTTAGTCAGAATTGTTCAGTTTTATTGGCACAATGAGGACAAATTAGCCATTGTATTTAATCAATAGTTTGGGAGAAATTTTGCTAAAATTGCTGAGTGATCTTTATTGCTTGTCCCAACCATCATTGTTATAAATCTTGGCAAAACTATAAAGTGTTCCTTGTAAAAATTCAAATATATTTCATACAGCTTGTGCTGGAAATGGATTTTGAATATGTCTTGGTCATTTTTTGCTTCTTGGTATGAAGGAAAACTTTCTCTCTAGCCTGACACACGCAAACTTATCCCCCTAGTAACAGAGGAAAAAAATTTACTGGAATTTTTATTAAAGAACTTGGTAACGTCTGTCATTCAATCAGACTTCACTGTCCACATCAATATCAACCTTCATGGAAGATAGCAAGAATAGATAGAATTCTGAAACTAAACCTGGCAAATTTCACAGAGAACTTTAAACCTGTGAAGTCTGAGGTATTTCCTCCTTCCATGGTTTAGCTGTGCTTTGTGAGTTAATAACGGACCATATGTCTAGGAATATTACTTCTGATTTTAAAATCTACATTTGTTTATGCAAGTGTTGTAAGGGGCTAATAAAATCCATTCTTATCACGAACAGGTACTGAAACCTTAATACTCTCTTGAGCCATGCCTGCAGAATTATTTCTCAAGTCTAGATATCTGGTCTTCTGGAAGAGACATCAGAGAAAAACCTCAGTAAAAAGTCAGTATCAGGAAGTTCTGCCAACTAGCAAAGCAAAAATCTTCAAGAGATTGATTCCTTGATTTCTATATGTCGAACACTAAGCATAGGTCATCTTTGAATCATGGGAAGGCTACCCTAACCAGAACCTCAAATTGAAGATTCTTTGGATTCTTCCAAAAGCAAATAGTCTTTGAAAGGAGATGGCTTCCATTGAAGATATCCAGATCAAGGAAATCATTATGTGAGAAATAAACATCTACCAATCATGTTTCATAGAAAAGGATCCACGGTTTGTCATATTTAATCTGTATGCTTTGAATCTTTATTTCCATGACAATCTTTTTTTAACTCTGTTCCTGCTTTAGTGTTACATTTGTTACCATAAAACTATGATTCCAAATATTTCTTTTGTCATCTTTAGTCACTCTATAAAGGAGTTTAATAAATGGTTGCAATTTGTTTATGATTTGGCTAGAACATACATTAGAACCATGGTTGAATTTGCACACATTTCCCTTGAGGTGCCAAATAGCTCCTTTTAACACTGATCCCTTGTCATGAAACATTTGGGTTTATCAATATTTGAACTTGTCTACTTATTCACACTTTATCTGGAAGATAGCAGAGTATTAGATAACTAAAAATCTAAAACGCCAATTATGCCATATCTAGGAAGGGAAGCTTATGCCTACAAGGGGCACAACACTCACAGATAATTTATAGAAGGCAGCTTTTATAACTACACTTTCAGAAAGATAAGTCTTGAAAAGACAACAGATTAAAATGGCGTGTATTTAATACTTTCTCATATTTATAGACTTCAAAAAAATATGATTTACCCTGCTGTCTGTATGATGAGTTTTCCATTTTATATCCCCTACCTGATGAACACTGGCATTGCACTGAAGGCAAACAATAAAATTTATCAACCCTAATGACTGCTACTGGATTTGTAGTACCAAAATCTATTAACTATTGCAGCAAACCTGAAAGAAATGAATCATATTGGTGTGATAGGCAAAATAATGAGCTCTCAAAGATGTCTAGATTCTAATCCCTGAAACTGATGAATATATTGCCTTACATGGCAGAAGAGACTTTGCAGATGCTATTAAGGGTAAGGACCTTTAAATAAGATTACCTTAGATTTGGGGGTGACCAAAGGTAGTCATATGTCTTTTTGCAAGTAGAAAAGTGAAACAGAAAAAGACATATGTGTGAAAGACTTGATATTCTCTTTACTGATGATTCTGAAGATGGAGAAAGATAATTGTATGGACTGAATGTCTGTATCTCTCCCAAATTCAGTGTTGAAGCCCTAACCTTTCATGTGTTGGTATTTGGCTATAGAATCTTTGGGAAGTAATAAGTTTTAGATGACATCATGAAAATGGCACCCGCATGCTGGGATTAGTGCCCTTAGAAGTAGAGGAAGACACACAAGAGATGATCACGCAATGATGAAAAGCCTTGGGGCACACAGTGAGGTGTCTGTCTACAAACTAGGATTTGGACTCTCTCCAGGAAATGAATATGCTGGCACCTTGGTCTTTGTTTTTCTAGCCTCTAGAACTGTGAGATATAAACATCTGTTGCTTAAGCTATCCAGTTTCTAGAATTTGGCTGTATCAGCCCAAGCTGAACAACACAAGGATCATGAGCTGAGGAATGTAGTTGGGCTCTAGAAGTTGAAAAAGGCAAGAACATAGGTCTTCCCATAGAGTCAAAGGAGGAATGCAATCTTGCTAATACCTTGATTTTAGTCCAGTAAAACTAGTGTTGAACTTCTCATCTGAAGAACTGTTAGGTAATAAATTTATGTTGTTTTAAGCCACTAAATGTGTGATAATTTTTGCAGCAACCATAAGAAACTAATAAATTTGGCAAGTTAATACATGTGTTCATGATGGTGAATTAATATCACTCAGCTCCATTTTGGCACATTATTTCTCTTCCCTCAAAAAACAAAACAAAACAAACAAAAACAACAAAGACAACTTTACTGAATAACTTGATTTTTAAAAAGGAGAAAAAGTTGAGCCTCTAATCAAATTTGAAATCTTTGAAACCTTAACTACTCAACAGATATTCTCTAAAGTTTCCTTCCTTCTATCATCCAGTTTCTTGATAACACACTTTACACAAGTCATGAAAATTGAAAAATTTCTACACACTACGGGTTTGGTGATTACAGGTGAGCTATAAAATGTCAGTGAGGTCAAAGAACTACTCAGCCAAGAAGTAAATGACAATGGGCAGCTGATGGTTTAAAACAGAGAAGCCCTGGACCTAATATTGCCCTTTGTAGGTGGTACAATAGCTACTTTGTGGGGAGAATATTGCATATTTATAGAATTTTATGAGATATTTAATTATATTAAGAGGACACAAGAAAAGGATATATAAATCCTGTAATTAGATAATGTTGGCATATTTTCCTGTGATAGCCAATCACCAAGTAGGTCTTCAATGATCTTTGCCTCCTGGTATTCATGCACTTGTATAGTGTCTTCTCACATTGATCTAGAACTGCTCTAGGTGACTTATTAGGTATGACAGGGTCGACAATGTGTGATAGTGTGCAACTTCTGAGGCTAGGTCATAAATAGCATGGTGGCTTCCATTTTGACTCTTGGATTTTTCACTCTGGAAGCAGCCGGCCATCAGATTAGAAGGACTTTAAAATAACCTTAGGAGAGATTCATGTCAAGATAAAATGAGGCTGTCTATCCCCAGCCAACACCAACTTAGGAGCCTTGCAAATGAGTAACCCTGGAAGTGAATGTCCCAGGCTTAGCCAAAGCTTCAGATGATATAGTTCCAACCAACAGATACAGAGTGGCCTCTTTATTATCTACTCATGAAATTATGATGGCACAAATACTGGCAGAGATAATAAAGGCTTGTTATGGTTTTAAGACATTATGTTTTAGGGTAATTTCTTACACAGCAGTAGATGGCTAATACAGCACCCATATCAAACTCTCTGTGCTCATCAGATTGAGAGTAGAATCTGTTCTTTTGGCTTAATATGGGTTCTCTTGTCTTCATTAGAAGTGGACTACAAATATAGATCATAATTTTTCCTTTAGTATTTGTCTATGACATTGTTCAAATATGTGATTTCCAGAGTCAAAGTCTTTTATTCAGATGCTGTCCCATTAAAATGATATAACAGATGGTCAACCAAACAAAAGAATAGAAAAAACCTGACGTATAGTCAGAAAAACTCCCAACAAATATCTGATATATAATTATGTCTCTTCAAACAGCAATGTACATCTGGATTGATCATATTCCCAAATAATAATGGTCTTTCCTCCAAATCAGGCTGAAGGACAATGAGATGGGATAAAAGAGATAAAACAACCTAAGTCAATATAACTTTGCTTCTTTGTTTTCTTTTTTAAGACTTTGCCCAGGAAAGAAAAGAGTATCACATACTAAATAAATTTATTGTCAGCCACAGGAAATCACTAAAGAGCAATTTTTCTGAGACAAAATGCTGTCTTACCTATTCAGTAATAGTTTACTTATCAAAACTTGTTTTAAGACCCTCACCTAGCTGTGGCCACCAACACTGAAATTATTACATTTTGCCCGATTTCTATGTTACTCCCCTTGGAAGATTCATTTTAACTCACTTAAGCCCATACTCCACAACCTGGAAAAAGCCTGATCTGGGTCCTTGCCATTGAGGCATGGCTAAGAATCTGTCAAAGTGTCATACTTCCTTAGTAGAGAGAGTTTTGTTGTTTTTTTTTTTAAAGATTTTATTTATTTATTTGACAGAGAGAGACACAGCGAGAGAGGGAACACAAGCAGGGGGAGTGGAAGAGGGAGAAACAGGCTTCCCGCGGAGCAGGGAGCCTGATGCAGGGCTCGATCCCAGGATCCTGGGACCATGACTTGAGCCGAAGGCAGACGCTTAATGACTGAGCCACCCAGGTGCCCCAGTAGAGAGAGTTTTAATAAAGTTCATTTTACTTTAAAAACAAGCTGTCTGGTGTATTTGGGGGAGTTATACTCGCTAAAATTCAAAATGTTACTCAGGTACTATTTGGTGATGATGCTGTATATACTAGAGATCATTCATTACTTCAAAATATACTTACTATGCAATCAACAGGCATTTTTTGAGCACATACTAGATTCCAAGTGCTCATTTAAATGATGTGAATAGGGGCGCCTGGGTGGCTCAGTCGTTAAGCGTCTGCCTTCGGCTCAGGTCATGATTCCAGGTCCTGGGATCGAGCCCCACATCCGGCTCCCTGCACCGCGGGGAAACCTGCTTCTCCCTCTCCCACTCCCCCTGCTTGTGTTCCCTCTCTCGCTGTCTCTCTCTCTGTCAAATAAATAAATAAAATCTTAAAAAAAATAAAAATAAATAAATGATGTGAATATAGAAGATTGTTCAAAACCATATCCTCATTGAATGTACATTCTAGTGGAATACTAGCATACCTTTATACTATAGCGTGGTAAGTAGTGAACCTGCTGACATAATCAGTATCATGGGAACAGGTAACTTTTAAAGGAGCATCTGCCTTTGCAGAAAAACTGTATTCACTTGTGCAGTGTGTATTTGTGTTTATGTTTTTGTCTGTGTGACAAAGCAGCTAGCAATAATTTTTGTTCTTGCAGCTAGCAATAATTTGATGTCTTAATTGTTCAATTGGGAAAGGCTTCTCAGGAATAAATAGAGTTCTGGTTTAGTTATTAGTGTTATCTGATATTTTTCCTTGGATGCAATATTATATTCCATTTTTACACACACAAACATACACACACACTTAATCTGTTATATTCTGTTCATGGTAATAGAAGGGATAATATATCATTTCTATTATACACCGAAACCAGTCATTTTGAGAGATGCCTCATCTGCAAAATAACAATTTATAGCTACTTTACAGATTAATATGAAAATTTGATGTTTCTTTTCCAGAAATTCAAATTCACATTTCAGTAAATGGGCATCTCTCTCTGCAAAACCTGAGAATGTAATTCTTTTGAAAAGTAATCCGTGCTGGAAAAATTACATGTCATTTTGAGAAAAGGCCAATCACAAATAGTAATTACACAGAAAATCAAGCCACAACAACATCCCTTTTCCTTACAGTTAAGAGTCCTTGCTGCTCTGAAATGTACACAGGATAATCAAATGGAGGATGAATGTTTCTGACACTTCAGAGAGAAAATCACTTGAACAACAACTCAGCTGACACAATCAAACATATGCAAACCTGGAAAGGAACAAGATGAGTGTTTTTCATATTAGTTCAGCTGTCAAGAAAGTGTAAAATAAGACTATCATTTTTACTGACTGAACCACGATTTTACTTTTCACATCAGTATTTGTTCATTTTGCAACTTCATCAGCTTTCTCCCAGGCTGTGTTCCATGACATTGAAGGACAATTAAATCACATCCATGATAATGTAAAGGAAGATGACAAGATAGCATGGCAGCATTTTAATTAATTTCTATTATTAGTTAAAATTCATGACCAAATAATTTAATGTGTATTTTTGCATAGCATTTTAATGAAGATGAACATTTATTAAATTAATAATTTTAGGGGCCATTGTAATTTTTAACATCAAAGACATCTTATCTAAGGGTCAGACTGCTTAAAATTTTTAAAATTATTTTGCAGTTTATAATGTCTAATGCCTTAAAGACTTTCACTTCCTTTCAATGTCTTACTTCCTTCACAGCAAGATTCCATGTTTGGCTTAACGTAATTATTATATTTTTTATTTGCAACCAAACCAGTGCTCAGTAATAAACATTCCCTGCTATATAAGAATAAATTCCTATTCTCTATGTTCTATAGAATTTCTTTTTTCTTCCATAGTTCCAGATAAAATAAAAGTGTAATAAGTTGCAGGAATCTGCCTCTAAGAGTGTAGATCTAATGTAAGAGTAACCCACGAGTGTCTGATGATGGATGGTTGAAGAAGTTACTTTTGAAATTTGTCTTAGGACCCTAACCTCCTAACCTAGTATTTGGATCTTCTTAATTGAGGCCCAATGCATCTGAAATTCCAAGCATGTAGAAAATTTGAGTGAAGATCTATCCTAGGAATAGCCCCTCACAGGGAAAACATGACAAGACTAACGAAAGCTCTCATAAAGTTCTGATAGGTGACCAAGCAAAAGGTGTTCTATGCAGATGCTGATCTCAGGAGATCTGCACTCACCCATCCATCAATCCTCAGGATCACACAGAGAGAAAAAATTGTTGGACTTAAGCCTATTCTTTTTCCTATGAACTTCCTTTTTATATATTAAAATATGATGACAAAATGCAGAAGGAAAGTCAGCAATATTCTGAGTACTGTAGGCAGTTTTTTGTCAAGAATAAAATATGATCAAATGATCAAAGAATTTCTAAAAACCATTCCTCATTTGTAGAGGTCAAAATAAACACAGAATTTGAGGGTCCAACAAAAAAGAAATTTGTCCTAACACAAAACTTATTTTATCACTATAATCAGGGAGACCCTCAAATGAATAATTCAAAAGGCTAAGGGAAACTCCATATTTCTGTGTTAAAGATCTTGAACCATAATGGGAAAGGGGGCATGGCTGTTTTTTGTAGAACCTCCATGGCTGTTGACTCCCCAAAAGACCAACTAAAACGTGTGGAGTAAGCAAAGTTAAATAACGAAGAACTATGGCTACAAGGGAAACCACCACCTTGGCAGGGTGGTGTTTTAGAAGAGTAGATGATGAGGTAATATTTATAGGCCATTGGAGTCTGGGCTCAAGCCCGATGCGGGACTCGATCCCGGGACTCCAGGATCATGACCTGAGCCGAAGGCAGTCGCTTAACCAACTGAGCCACCCATGTGCCCTCTGAGGAGTTTTAATAATTGAATGTTACCATACATAATTTGATTTTATGTAATGATTGAAATTAATTATAAAGAAGTTTGTAAAAATAGTAATTTGAAATTACATGTAGGCCTATCTTGAGTCTACTTATATAAATATTCATGCTATATTAGAATTAATTTCCATACAACATGCTATTTATGTGTATTAATTATAAACTAAATATGGTCTTGGTAAATGGTAGGATATTTTTAACACTGTTGTTCATTTAAAAATGTTTAATGTTGGGCGCCTGGGTGGCTCGGTCGTTAAGCTTCTGCCTTCGGCTCAGGAAATGATCTCAGGGTCCTGGAATCGAGACCCGCATCGGGCTCCCTGCTCAGTGGGGAGCTTGCTTCTCCCTCTCCCATTCCCCCTACTTGTGTTCCCTCTCTCACTGTGTCTCTCTCTCTGTCAAATAAATAAATAAAATCTTAAAAAAAAATGTTTAATGTTAAATTTGGGTAGTAATTCTGGAGGGATTTATAAAATGTTCTGTATTACCATTGAAAATGGAAAATAAGCATCATAAAGAAGAAAATAATAGCATATATGTCTATGTAATTTATACAATATAAGTAATTTTTATTTGAAAATTAAAATAGCAATTTAAATATATTTATTTATATTTACCTAAATATCTTCGGGTAAAGATTCATGTTCAAATTTCATGTCAAAGTTTTACATCAAAATGTCTAAAAATCCACATTGCTTTTTTCATAACCAAGGGCTCTTGGAAAAGTTAATTAACTTCTTTCAACCTCACATTTTTCATTAAAAAGATACACAATATAAAATCTAAGTGTAACTTTAATGAGAGCATTTATATGACATGAGCTAACCGCCATGCTTACCAAACAACATGCATAAACTGTGTTCTTCCCCCATTTCTTTCTTATTTTAATATCACATAATAATTGAGAACATTTTTAAGTAAAAATCTAGCTAAAGTTTTTCATGAACTATCGTGAGGAAAGCCAGGAAAGAGACTGGCAGCAGATAAAACATTTGGATAGACAATGAAAATATAGCAGCTGAATGTCTAAATATCATAGTAAATATGTGTAACTATAACATAGTTTATACCTAGAACTTAGTATGTACAGAATGCCTGAATTTATTTTTATGGTCTTTCTCAGTTTTCTGACATCTTACTGAAATTTTTATTTGCCTTTCTGAGGTACTGGTTCTCAAGGATGATGGCACCAGCTTCTTTTTTTTCTGGAAATTCTTGAGTGTTTCATCTGTCAAAATGATTGGAAGGCACTAATAGCATTTCACAGATGAAGGCTGACAATGCCAGATGTCCTGAAATCCTACACTGCAAAAAGTGCTCCCCATCAAATGCCCCAATGAATATCCACATGGTGATAATCTATAATTATTTAGTCAAGAGACTAAATCTTCATATGTAAATACTTTGGGATGATTTAATGTAAACTAAAATTTTCAAGAATGCAACCACTGTATAAACTAAAGGAAACACATACCTTTTTTATTCCAGAAAATTCCAAGAGTTTTCAACATTTACAAAATTACATTGCAACAGTAATACTATTTAGGTTATTTGAATCACCAACTGAACACTGCAGCAACCTGCATGATCACATCTGGACCTTGTCACATCGATGAAAATTGTAACATTTAAATATAATTATTTAGGGGCCTGGGTGGCTCAGATGGTTAAGTGTCTGCCTTCCGCTCAGGTCATGATCTCAGGGTCCTGGGATCGAATCCTGCATTGGGTTCCCTGCTCAGTGCAGAGCCCACTTCTCCCCCTCTCCCTCTGCCATTCCATCTGCTTGTGCTCTTCTATCTCTCTGTCAAGTAAATGAATAAAAATCTTTTAAAAATAAATAAATAAATAAATAATTATTTAGTGCTCATTTTAAAATATCAGATGAGGGGCGCCTAGGTGGCTCAGTCATTAAGCGTCTGCCTTCGGCTCAGGTCATGATCCCAGGGTCCTGGGATCGAGCCCTGCATCAGGCTCCCTGCTCGGCGGGAAGCCTGCTTCTCCCTTTCCCTCTCCCCCTGCTTGTGTTCCCTCTCTTGCTGTCTCTCTCCCTGTCAAATCAATAAATAAAATCTTTAAAAAATAAATAATTAAAATAAAATAAAATAAAATATCAAATGATGAGAAAAGGTGTCAACAAAATTCATCTGAGTATTTCAAATTGGGCATTACAGCATAACCAGAAATCTACAGTTACCAACATGCCTACTAATTCTTTTTCTATCGAAATAATAAAATTCATAATGTTGGGCACCTGGGTGGCTCAGTTGGTTAAGCGACTGCCTTCGGCTCAGGTCACAATCCTGGAGTCCAGGGATCGAGTCCCGCATCGGGCTACCTGCTCAGCGGGGGGTCTGCTTCTCCCTCTCCCGCTCCTCCCTCTTGGGCTCTCTCTCTCTCACTCTCTCTCTCAAATAAATAAATAAAATCTTTAAAAAAATAAATAAATAAAATAAAATTCATAATGTAGTGACCATTTAATAAAGCTGATGTATATGTATGTATATGTGTGTACACTCACATATATACATAGGTAATGTAATAATATATAATGCAATTAACATAATATACATTTATTTTTTGAAATTTATAAACATAGTTCAAAAACAAAATACTGCCTTACTGCCACTAGAATATTTGCAACATGTTTTAATTTTTTAATCAGAATGCAAAAGGTGCACTAGACATTTTGATTCTTCTTTGTAATTAAAATTGCAAATTCAAGCCTCTTATTTGTGTTAGGAGAAGCAAGTGATACACTTGTAGTTTGAATGAGATATCCTGGAAGTCCCCTGAAATTTATTAGGGTTTTTCCATAGGCCTTCTGGAATGCAGGTGTCTTAACAAGGTCTCCAGTACTTTAGCCACTTAGAGAATTCTGAAACTAGAGAAGAAAGAAAGAGAGAGAGAGAGAGAGAAAGACTCCCTCCTTGACCAAACTTCAGTCAGGCATCTCTGGGCTCTCTTGTTCCATTTCAGCAAAGAATCATGGTAAGCCAATTTATCTAGAATCCCCTCCCCGTTGATATGTGATTGATTACCTTGACCTCCTTTTAGCAAAATCCATTTTAACAAGAATGCCCCTACCCTTGACATCTAATCATTTTTTTTCCACCGAGCCCCTCACTGTGTTCTGCTCTTTGACTATACATCCCCAGCTGTCTTTGTTGTATCTGGAATTGAGTTCAGTGTCACTTGCCTGTTGCAATAGCCTCTCCTATATTACAATAGTCCTGAATAAAGAATTCCTTTCTGCTTCTAACAAGTGTCCAGTGTAAAATTTTTCTTTTTAACAAAATTAAGTTGTCTTTACATGGGGAAAAGAGTTGAGTCAACAAAATGTAAAATCATTCAAAGCATAAAAAACCTAGGAAGGATTATCATGCCAGAGTGTGAAATACTGAAGGTAGATTTGGCATGTGAATAAAAATGTGTGCAATTTAAAACTGTATGAAGAAGAGTTAAATTCTCACATCTCTTACCATTACTGAACAGCTTGGTAATGACCCTTCTTTTAGCACAGCAGAGGGTAGGAGATTTATTCTGTGGAGAAACTTGTAAGATACTATGAATTTGTTTGTACACTTTTCTTCAGGGGTGTTCAAGGATTAGAAATGCATAGAAATCAAACAGTAGATCTCACTCAGTGAAAAGGTTGGATAACATGCTGGCAAAAAAAAAAAAAAAAAATAGAGATGTGAAAGAGGGTAGGTCAGTGATCAGCAAACCTCTTAAGAGCCAGATTGTAAATATTTTCAGTTTGTGACTCATACAGTCTCTGTAATAAGTACTTAATTCTGACCTTGATTGCAGAACAGCCATAGATGATATATAAATGTGGCTGGTTTTCAATAAAACTTTATTTTAAAAATAGGTGGTGGTTCAGAGTTGGCCCAAGAGAAGTAGTCAGCCAATCAATCCCTGTTTTAGGTTACTGGCAATAGATTGTTTAAATTACCTAATCACAGGGGCATCTGGGTGACTCAGATGGTTAAGCGTCTGCCTTCAGCTCAGGTCATGATCCCAGGGTCCTGGGATAGAGCCCCACATCTGGCTCCTGGCTCAGCGGGGAGCCTGCTTCTCCCTCTGCCTCTGCCTTTCCCCCTGCTCATGCTCTCTCTATCTCTGTGTCTCAAATGAATAAATAAAAAATCTTTGAAAAAAAAGTTTAAAAAAAATAAATTACTTAGTCACAGAATCTGCAGTATTGATTCCCAAATATGACTGCATACTGGAATCATAAGAGGAGCTGTTGAAAAATAGTAATGCCCAGTATCTAGTTTCAGAAATACTGGTTTAGTTAATCTTAGTTGAGACCAGGACACTGGAATTTTAAAAATCTCCCCAGGTGATTCTAACATGAAGCGAGGGTTGGGAAGAGCCATAGGCAGTTGATGCTCATAGTGAATAACTATCCACAGGAGGGCGTTCACAGGAGAGAAGGCAGAGGTGCCAATGGATTGGAAGTCTTAATGATGGAGGAAAGCATCTGCAGGGGAACTGTTAAGACATGCTAAGGGGATAAGAGATTGGTGAAAGATCTGTGTACTTCAAAGGAACAGCACGTTTTGTAATTATTATTTCAGGGACTTGGTAGGCGGCATCTAAAATTTCCCTATTTGATCCCACATGTTAATATTTATACCCTTGAGGAAACCCCTATCTTTTTTTTTTTTTTTTTAAGATTTTATTTATTTATTTGACAGAGAGAGACACAGTGAGAGAGGGAACACAAGCAGGGGGAGTGGGAGAGGGAGAAGCAGGCTCTCCACAGAGCAGGGAGCCCGATGCGGAACTCGATCCCAGGACCGTGGGATCATGACCTGAGCTGAAGGCAGTCGCTTAACCAACTGAGCCACCCAGGTGCCCTTTGAGTCTTGACTGAATTTATTAACTCACTTCTCTCATATATATGAGAGAATATGGCAGAAACAATGGGATGTCACTTCCAGGATTAAGTTGCACAAAGACTAGCTTCCATCTTGAGAGCTCTCTCTCTGTCTCACTCTAAGAGAAGTCAGTTGCTATGTTGAGATGTGCTATAAGGAAAAGCCCATGCGGCAAAGAACTAACATCACCAGTCAGCAGCCAGCAAGGAGTTAAGTCTTTTTTTTTTTTTTTTTAAGATTTTATTTATTAGAGAGAGAGAGAGAGAGAAACAGCATGAGAGGGGATAGGGTCAGAGGGAGAAGCAGGCTCCCCGCTGAGCCAGGAGCCCCATGTGGGACTCGATCCCAGGACTCCGGGATCATGACCTGAGCCGAAGGCAGTCGCTTAACCAACTGAGCCATCCAGGCGCCCAAGGAGTTAAGTCTTGTTGAGAAACACATGAGTGAGCTTGGAAGTTACCCTTCTCATGTGTGCCTTTGGATAATGGCAGCCCTCACCAACCTCCTGACTTCAGCCTTATGGAAGACCTTGAGTTAGAGGATCTAAATCTAACTAATTCTTGCTAGAATTCTTGACCTAGAGAAACTATGGTGTAATGAATGTTTATTATTTTAATCCGCTAAGTTTTGGTGTAATAAGTTAAGGAGCACTAGGTAACTAATAAAATGGGTGATTGGGAGAGAGTAAGACAGGTGGAGAGAAGATAAGGGTCAAGTAGATTATAAATATCATTCAGTGAAACTGAAGGGTTTGGAGCTTTGGAGGAAAAACGTCTACAAGCTTGTTGCTAACAATTTGACTAACAAAGCTCATAATCCAGGAGGGCAAATGCTTACCTGTGTCTCAGAGAATAGGTGTGTTTATTCCTGGGGACAGGATTAACATTTTCCAAAAAGCAAGGGATCAAATAAGATGAGGGTTTCACCTTTGAATTCTGATATGCAAGTCACACAGGGAGGATGAAGAGCTCATCCTCAGGGCACAACCAAGTTAATGGTGGAAGAATTTTGAGGTAGGAGAGAATGCAGGACAGCTCTCTTGATTGATTGAATGACTAATTGCTTGATTTGGAGGGGTTCAGTGGTATTTTGTCTTGTTTGAGCACATTGAAAATGTTTTCTATCTTTCCTCCCAGATTACTTGCAATATAGTTAAGGTAAAAATATATTTTTACTTATTTTAGAAAGTATACTGAGCAAGCTTTAATGGTATTATTAAGTTGGTAGAGAAAATAACCAATGTTATAAACTCAGGTTTTCAGCCTACTCTTTTAATATTTTCAGAATGATTCCAGAAGAACCTTGAATAAATTAGATATTTATATTCATTTTATGTCCTTTTATTGTGACTTTATAATAAATGAGAATTTGGGGGGTAAATATTGGAAGTTAATATTCTATAGTTGGGAAAACCCATTTTGAACAGCCAACCAGTAAGCCCATATAAAACTACATAACACCACAGAATACAGAAAAAGAATAACTTAATGAACTTAGAAGACAAACTATGCACTTTGTGCTAAGCTTATTAAAGAAGATACAATTTCAATACCAATGAAATAAACTCCCCCAAATTGATTTTTCTTTGTGTGCACTCATCAGTGTAAATACAATTAAATTATAAAGCCCATACTTGCTCAGGAAAGACATTTTCTGTTCATATTCATGCTATGTGAGTGCTTTGGCTTCTGATACTTTGTTATATAAAAACCTTGAACAGTGACAAAAAAATCCAACAATTACAAGTTTATGAGCTCTTATCACAGAGGATTAAATCCTGTACATTTCCTCACAACAATATGGACGGACCTAAATGGTATTATGCTAAGTGAAATAAGTCAGACAGAGAAATACAAATACCATGATTTTATTTATATGTGGAATCTAAAACAAACAAACAAGCAGAAACAGACTTACAAGTACAGAGAGCAAACTGGTAGTTGCCAGAGGGAAGAGGGTGGGAGACCAGCAAAATAAGTGAAGGGGATTAAAAGGTACAAACTTGCAGTTAGAAAATAAATAAGTCACAGGGATGAAAAGTAAAGCATAGGAATATGGCCAATAATACTGTAATAACTTTGCATGGTGACATATGATAATTACATTTATCGTGATGAGCATTGCATAATGTATGGAATTATGGAATTACTGTGTTATACACCTGAAACTAATATAACATTGTATGTTATCTCTACTTCAAAAATAAACAATAATAAAATGAAAAGTTAAAAATTAAAAAAAATCTGTGCATTTTCTTAAAGATTTTTTATTTATTTATTTGAGAGAGAGAGAAAGAGAGACAGAGAGCATGAGAGAGAGGAGGGTCAGAGAGAGAAGCAGACTCCCTGCCGAGCAGGGAGCCCAATGTGGGACTCGATCCCGGGACTCCAGGATCATGACCTGAGCCGAAGGCAGTCGCTTAACCAACTGAGCCACCCAGGCGCCTGTGCATTTTCTTTAACGAATAATATTATAGTTTCTCAAGTGATAATATGAGTATCTTTTTGAAATTATTATTATTGTGAGACTTAAAGTTTTAAATTAGCATGTTCTGTAATTTAAGTAATAGGATAATTTTTCCTCATTACAATAATATGAAAGATAAGAAAATCCAAAGTTGTATCCTTAAGTTGTTTTTTTTTTTCACTTCAAAGAGTAAATTCACATACAAGTGCCACTTTTTAAGGGCTCATGAGTTTCCAAGCACCATACAAGTTTATAAACTGCTTAATTTAATAATTTAAACTTTACAAAAATCCCCTAAATCACTATTAGTGATGAGGGAACAGAAGTCAAACTAAGGACAAACCAAAAGCTGACACCCCACAACTAACCCCCTCCCCCTAGAAGGGATATATGTGACATTCCTCAGGCACTCCTGGCTGCCCTAAAGCTAAGGAAAGGAAAACAAATACTTAACTTACAGTATCACAATCCTGCAATCCTGCAAGACTACACCCCACCGAATCTTACCCATATTCCAAAACCCCATCGTTAGGATCTCTGATTTTCTGATAAGAAAACTGATTCAGTGATTATCATCTTGCCCCACATTGTGCAGTTAGAAAGCTACAATTCGGAATTTCACTTTTACTGACACCAAATTTATATAATTAACCAGGATATCAGTTGAGTTAAGCTTTGTGTAACTGAATACCCAATAACAGGCATTTTTCAGCCATCTGCATCTGAATGGGAAGGGAGAACCCTGGTCCCCTAGACTCACCCCAGGTAAACAAAGTCAGAAACTCTAGAATGTGGTGACTGTAAAAGGATTTAATTTTGGAACTAAAATATTGTTTTGGGGTTTTGCTTTTTTGTTGGTTGGTTAGTTTTTGTTTGTTTGTTGTTGTTTTCTTTTGCTTCTTGCAAATTTCTGTAACACAGGAGTTAACACAGGGAAAATCCTGTTCCACTCCCTCTTGCTTACGAAGGACAGAGGTTAAGTTTTCAGCTGCACAAGTGAAGATAGCAGAGCAAGATGACCAGGTAGCAGGATATGGTCTCTAGATATAACAAGCAGATGAGCTTGGGTTGGAAGTGACTGAGTGGAATATTGCAGGCTATGAAGAATTTTCTAGGGACCTTCATAGGATTAGGCATTAATGTATTTTGAAAGTCTCCCTGATGTTTCTAATGTACAGGAAAGGCTAAGAACTTCCTTGAGCAATACAGACAGATCTTTTTATTCCCTCTCATCCCTCTGGTGTGTAAATGCAAACACTTGAGATCAGATATGAAATGTTCATGATTATCAGACATCCAAACTTTTTTTTTTTTTTATCATTTTCCTTTGCCATCCCCAAAGGTTGCTTCTTCTCATGCTTTCATATGACTGTTCCTGATCCAGCCATCACAGATGCTCTTCCAAGAAGGAAAAAAAAAAAAAAAAAATGCAGAGAAATAGATCCCTTCTTTTAAAACAACTTCCCAGAAGTCACACACATCATTTCTACTTCCACTTCATGGGCCAAAAATGAGTCATATGTATCATGCGCAGGTCAATAAAGGATTGGGAATATACTATTTATTGCAGGTGATCATGTGTCCAGCTAGCTAAGAATTAGAAGTCTTTTTTACTGGTGAAGAAAGCATGAATGGGTATTAGAGCTAATCAGCACTCTCTGCCAAAATAAGTACATATTCCATAGTAAGTATTATAGGTAACGAGGCACCAGGCAGTTTTAAAATTAAAATTATTCTCTTTTCCCCCTTTGGAGAAATGCTGGCAATTTTGTAATGGAATTAAAGCAAATACATCATAAGACACAAAAACATAATAGTGGAAAAGAGTAGTTGTTTTTGGTTATATTCAAACACAAAAAAAGATTGTTTTTGCTAATTAATCCATCCAGTTGAGAGGGAGCATTTCTAAATTATTATTGCTATTACATTTAGATCTTTCCTTCATAAGAATACAAGTTTAACACAAAAATTCTTTTAATAATTAAACAGTACTAAAACATCGATGCTACATCCTCACAAATTCCCGACTATATTTATATCAGTGATAACCCTGGTCAGCTTCAAAAGCACTATTCCCTGTGATTAGGGGACAGAAGGCGGGCTGAACACAAAGCATAAACTGACACCCTGCAACCTCCCCCCACCCCCACTCCTCCGTGGGACACGTGTGACATTCTTCCAGGAAGTTCCCACTCTCTTATTGTTAATGCCTTACTAGAAGGGTAAATAACCTAACTTGACAATGGCAAGGCCTCTGGTATCCTGGGAGTCTTCTTTAGCATATGAAAGTTCTTTTGGAAACCTCCCTTTTTCCTTACCTTCCCCAACCCCATAGTATATAATCAGCCAACCCTCACAACCCCGGGGCAGTAGCTCTTTCGGCCCATGGGTCCTGTCCCAGTGTTTTAATAAACCAACATTTTGCACCAAAGACATCTCAAGAATTCGGCTCTGGACTCCATCCACCCCATTGAACCTCACCTATATCCCAAAGCCCCATCACCTACCTCATTTATTTGATATTAGGGGGAAATCCAGGAATCAGGTGATTCCAGCATGCAGCCAGTGCTCTGATCATTAATCGCTATAAGTTCTAATTGTAAAATGTTTTTGTAAACAGTGCTATATTAATGTGAACATTAACATGTACCTTAACATACGTTTTATTATGATGTGTATTACATTATACAAAACCATGAAGTGAAAATTGCAGGTTGCTTTGAACCTTTTACTTTCTTGACTTTACCTCATTATAGACAAGGATTCAGCCCCACCATCCAAGAATTTTGTAAAGACCGATGTCTGGCCTTAGCCCTTCCCCAACAACACACATATGAGGAGGTACAGAAATTGAAAAAAAAAACAACCTCTCATTTTTATATTATACAGCTTCTAGCTTGTTCCCGTTAAGGCACCATATTTAGAGGTGGTACGGAAGAACCACGTGGGTAGATTTTTACTCTGTAGTATGTTTCTCCCCATTGGGGATTCTTTAGTGATTCCCCCAAATCCCTGATTGAGGTTGGGGAAGAGATGCTCAGTCTTATGTAGTTTAGGGTAAAAAAGCAACTTTAAACTCATCCCCATCATCTGGGCCAAAGAGACCCTATAGAGTATTAGTAACTTTGAGGGAGAGACTGCAGTTTCAGCATACCACGTATTTCTTGCATTGCTTGCTTGTACATATGTTACATACCTAGGATTATGTTCTTGGGTTATATTAGTTAGAGTTGTATATCTAAAGGAAAATGGAATATTCAACACTGAGTGTGAGAAGACTACTTTTGACATTAATATAACCGAGACAATTTCTTCTTTATAATAGTTACAATTAGGTTCTTAGAACTAGATGATATAATTGGAACATGATTTTCCAGAAATTACTTTATCATCATGAGATAGAAAAATCTGAAATTCAAACAAATTTCTGTTTATAAACTTGACTTGTTTACAGAATTAGACTATTTTATCATGAAACAAAGGTGTCACACAGTAAGGAGTCAAGAAATACACTATGGCAAACAATTAAAATATGACCAAAAGGCCCTAGTATTTTGATCCCACAAGTGTTTTGCCATTTCTAGAGCTATATTTATGAAAAACAACAACAAAAACCAGGATACAAATGCTTAGTGTTTGTTGTGAAGCCAAAAACAATACCAGAAAATGAACCGCCCCTTGAGAGGTATTTAAAAATTGTTTAATTTATGACCCAATTTGAATCTCATTGTTCTGAGAAGTGCAGTATATCTCCACAAGGAATCATCCCTATCACCTCAAGATTAGTTGGTAAATGATAGATTCTACCAGCTTAGCCTGATGGGAATACACAGAAGTTATCCCAAAAGTTTAATAAGATTTGGAAGTTTTAAAAAGTACATATTTTGACTTTTCGGGGCGCCTGGGTGGCTCAGTTGTTAAGCGTCTGCCTTCAGCTCAGGTCATGGTCCCAGGGTCCTGGGATCGAGCCCCGCATCGGGCTCCCTGCTTGGCGGGAAGCCTGTTTCTCCCTCTCCCACTCCCCCTGCTTGTGTTCCCTCTCTTGCTGTGTCTCTCTCTGTCAAATAAATAAAATCTTAAAAAAAAAAAAAGTACATATTTTGACTTTTAAATATATAAGCAATGTAATTCTGTATTTTGACAAGTGATGTGATAAGCCAGATTAAATAATAGTTACCAAACAGTGATGTTGGTAAACTAGTGCTCCGAATAACAAACAAGGCCTGGATATTTAGTGTTTGCTGATCCAAGGTGTAAATCCTCCCACCCTGGTTGCTTTCAAGCTATTAACACCATTCTCCTGAATGTGGAGTTGGGAATGTTGTCAGAGAATGATTAAATGTGTGCAATCTTTAAATAAGAAGAAATAGCAAAACAAGGCATGAATAAACCTGGGATTTTCACTGGGCTGAATGAACAAGATGAATCAGTTAACAAAGCAATTTTAGCCAATGTAAGAAGGGGTTTGCAAGTATCTTTTTGAAATCCTGCTTTAAATTCTTTTGGCTATGTATTCTTGCTTTCATTTTTCTTTGAACTTGCTTTTATAGGTTCTGGAGGTAGGTAATTAAATCATTGATTTAAGACATTTTACTCTTCTAATATGGGCATTTGATACTTAAAATTCCCATTTTATTATCAGTTTAGCTTTTGCCAAAGTATTTGGTATATTATGTTTTAATACTTATTTAATCCAAAACAATTTCAGTGTCCTGTTGGATTTCTTCTTTAACTTGTGCATTACTTAGAAGTGTGTTATTTAATTTCCAAATATGTGGATATTTTGTCAGTGTTTTCTTATTTTTTCTATTTTAATACAACTACGGTCAGGGAATCGCCTTTGCATGATTTTAATTATTTTTAGCTTTTTGGGGGGGTTTGTTTTATGGCTCAGAATATGATCTATCTTGCAAAATTTTCTGTTTGCACTCTAAAATCATGTGTATTCTGCTATTGTTACCTGGATTATTCTATTCAATTTAATTGGAATAAAAATTTTGAGAGTTTGTTTACATCTTCTATTTACTTACTGATATTTGTTCCACATTTTTATCAATTATTGAGTGAAATGTGTTGAATTTTTCTAGTACAATTGTAATTTTCACTATTTCTTCGTCCATGCCTAACAGGTGTTTCTTATTGTGTGTGTGTGTTTTTTAAAGATTTTATTTACTTATTTGTCAGAGAGAGAGAAAGAGAGCATAAGTAGGGGGAGCAGCAGGCAGAAGGAGAAGCAGGCTCCCCGCTGAGCAAGGAGCCTGACACGGAACTCGATCCCAGGACCCTGGGATCATGACCTGAGCTGAAGGCAGACGCTTTACGACTGAATCACCCAGGCGTCCTCTTATTGTATTTTGAAGATTGTTATTAGATGCATACATATTTAGAATGATAGTATATTTACAGTGAATTGATCACGTAATAGTTATGATATAAATCCTTTTCCATCTTTTTATCTTGCTTTATATTTTAAAATTATGTTTCTTATACACAACATATAGCTGGTTCTCACTTTAATACAATTTGACAATTTCTGTCTTTGAATTGTTGTGCTTGTATTATTAGCATTAAATGTACTTATCAATATGTTGTGAAGCCTCTGCCTTGGCCCCTCTGGCCAACTTAATAGACTTTAAGCTTTAGCAAGCACTTCTAGCTTTAAACCTTTAAACCTTTTTTGTATATTTATAGATCATACATTGTTTCCTAGAAAGACTCAGAAACCAAACCCTCTTATACAGCCTCCCGCTGGGGCACGAATGCAAAACTTCTAAGCACTGCCATTTCTATAGCTGGCATTATTGAGTCTGCGTGCAATCAAGAAGTGTTATAGACAACTGTGCTCCCCTTTTACTGATCAACTGCCCTAAAGTCCCTTTAAAAATTTTGGGGCCAGGCAAAAACCTCGGACAGAGTTGGTTTTTCGATGAAGAGTCCAACTTCTCCCCAGGTGGCCGGTCTCCTGAATAAAGCTCATATTCCTTTCCAATCAAAACTCATTATTTGAGGATTGGCTTTCCAAGTGAGGAGCAGCTGAATTTGGATTTTTGGATAACAGCTAGATTAAAATCGACTGTCTTGTTAGTTGTTTTCTTTGTTTCCCATCTGATTTTTTTTTCCTTTTCTTTCCTTTCTTCCTCGTCTTTATATTAATTATTTTATAATTCTATTTAATCTTCACTACCATCTTATTATTTATGGCTTAAAAAAAATGTATTCTATTGGGGTGCCTGGGTGGCTTAGTCAGTTAAGTATTGGACTCTTGATTTCAGCTCAGGTCATGATTTCAAGGTCATGAGCCCCAGTATGGGGCTCCATGCTCAGCAGGGGAACTTTGAGATTCTCTCAGTCTCCCTCTGCCCCTCCCCTAGCTCTCTCTCTCTTTCTTTCTCTCAAACAAATAAATAAATCTTAAAAAAATATTGTATTGTATCTGGGGAATGCAATATACAATTTAACTTAATTTACCTTTTGGTAGTGAAAGAAACTCACCTCAGTATATAATACAATACATTATGAGTAGAAAGTTTTTCGCTGGGTTTACAATTTTGAATACTAGAGCATTGATAAAGACACTATAAATCCCTCAGATGCCTCTCAATCTTGATTTTTCAAGATACTTTTCTTTTTTCTAGTATTTATCTAGAAAAATCAAATAGAAAAATCTGTTAAAAAGGACAACATACACTTTTGGCAGAAAAGTGGCAAATTGGCATGGGAAACTAGACTTTAATTATGAAGTTTGTAGCTGGAATAAAACCTTGAAAAAACAGTATCATGGAAAGCATAGCATATTTATATCAATATATTGCTAACCAAACTTTCAATATAATTCTTTTCATAAAAACATAAAAGATACCTATGTGCTCATGTGAACACTCCTACTCTTTTTTTTTTTTTTTTTTTTTTTTTAATTACAGTTTCCTTTTTTTAACTGTCAGTTTAGTGCTGGTTTCTGTCAGTAGGTATTACAATTTTTTAGTTGCTATGAAGTTGATTTGTTTTGAGTTCTTCATGTAATATTACTCTTTTTTTCTGAATTCTGCATGCTTAGGAAATGGCTAGTAAGAGTAGAGGATAATTTAATCAAAGAATATAGGAAAATTGATTCTTGTAAATAGTATCCTTTCAGACAAAGGGATGTTTTGAGAGCAAGGCATGCTAGAAAGAAAAATATGATGATCTCTTAAAGTTTGTGCCTTTGTTTTCCATTATGTTTAAATAGTATGCATTATTCCTTGCTATTCTTATTGCTTGGGGAGAATACTTTTATTGAAATAGACTGCATTTTATGAAGCTTGTCATATTCTCTAAAAATAAATACCAAACTTCTCTGTCCTCAGTTTAATTTAAATACAGAAAGAGTAAAATCCTTTTAATCTATTTCTATTGCACTTAGTATGAAAAACATGTGACTAACCAATTTGAAATAGACCTACTTCAAGAAGAAGAGAAAAACAAAGAGAAACATGTTTTTTTAAATGTATGTATTGACTTCAATAACAGGAAAATAGAATTCCTAGATTAAAAATCTAAATACCTCCTTCATAGCAAAGGGATTTTCCTACTCAAATTTTGAATGGAAACTGAAATGTTATCAATTTAAACCAATCTGAACCAAAGCATCATTTTAAAGCTTAAAAATTTAAAAATGCTTCAGAATTGGTTCTTAATAAATCAGCATAGACAAAGGTGTCTTTTTCCCCATCTCTGTTTTCCTCAGCTTCCCCCCCCCCCCCCTTCCCCAGCTCAGAAAACCATCCTGCAGTGTTTCCACTCTGGAAACAAACCTGCTTCTTCCTTTTTTTTTTTTTTTAAGGTTTTATTTATTTATTTGACAGAGAGAGACACAGCAAGAGAGGGAACACAAGCAGGGGGAGTGGGAGAAGGAGAAGCAGGCTTCCCGCTGAGCAGGGAGCCCGATGTGGGACTCGATCCCAGGACTCTGGGATCATGACCTGAGCGGAAGGCAGACGCTTAACGACTGAGCCACCCAGGCGCCCCCAAACCTGCTTCTTTCAGGTACTATTTTGGATACCATTTCCCCTACTATCTATTCATCCAGTTTTTCGTAAATTTGTACTAAAGATTTCCATTGCTGAAAGGCTAATTCCACATCAATAATCCTTGAAGAATTAAAAAGAACTCAATCATATGCAACCTCTACATCAGCAAAATATTTCAAGGTGGAAGAGCGCACTGGTGTTGGGTTTGTCCTCACTTAATAACATTATTAATGATGTGGATGAATGAACAAATATTATGAAAAGGAAATTCATAGGTATTAAATATGTAGAGTATGCAGAAACAAGTAAGCTGGAAGGTGATGTCTGCAAAATGACCTAGAGAGTGTAAAAAAGTTAATAGCTGTCCAAGATTCTTCTAGTTTTCAATAAACTAGATCATTTAACTGATAAAATAGTCAAGAAATATGCAGCAATAATATTTAAACCAAAGGGCAAAGAAAGAGGGACATTATATAATGTTGCATTTTTATATAGTACAGTATGTCATGAAAAATGGTTAAGTTTTAATTCCCATGAAAAAAACCAAACCTAAATGGGAGTTCAGTTGTTCTTCACTGAGAGGATAAATTATTTATGTGGAAGTATATTTAAACTCACATAAATAACATGAGTAATCTTTTTTTTTTTTTAAAGATTTTATTTATTTATTTGACAGAGAGTGAGACAGCGAGAGAGGGAACACAAGCAGGGGGAGCGGGAGAGGGAGAAGCAGGCTTCCCGCAGAGCAGGGAGCCCGTTGCAGGGCTGGATCCCAGGACCCTGGGATCATGACCTGAGCCGAAGGCAGACGCTTAACGACTGAGCCACCCAGGCGCCCCCATGAGTAATCTTTTTATTTGGAAGATATTCATAACATTCAAGTAACTTGAGATCTTAGAAACTTACTCATTTTCATCAATAATTGATAATGAAGATTCAGTTCACAATAAATCATGATCTAATACTGAGAAGGTGAATTGCTTTCTTCTTTAACTTTCATATTGGTTTCACCTTCTATTCATAGGTTGTGAGTTGGAATTCTTTCTCAGTCTCTACATGTTATTTTGAAACATTTTCACATGAAAGTCATACAAATATTTTATTATTCCTAATTGGGGTAAGTTTTTAAATCTATTATATCATTCATTGCTTAATTTCCTTTGATTATCCAATAGAAATAAATATTTCTATTTGTTTGCTATGTTAAAAACTCAGAATATATATATATGTGTGTGTAGATGCAGACACTCACATACTCAGTATCTGTGAAAGAGGTTGAGCTTCAAATATAAACAAATTAGAATTCTTTTAGTTCACATAATATAATATCCAAGGCACTTCTACTTTTAACCTGACTCAAGTTAATATCATTTCATTGTCATTCATTAGATTTTACTTATGAAAGGATACATCATGTTCTGTGTCATAAAGTAGGACTGAAACTAAATACAGTGTTTAAGAGGTTACAAAAAAGTTTTATTTTACCTTCGGGAACATTTAATTAAATCTCTCTTACTTAGTATTTTGCTCACAATCTAGCAAAATTGAATGGAATCTACAGACATTTTAACAAGGTTACTTCTGGATTTTGCAGTGCATCACAATCAGATATTTACTCAGGCCACTGTTTTTTTTTTTGTTTTTGTTTTTGTTTTTGTTTTTGTTTTTTTCCGTATTCTAGGCTTCTATAAATAAGGTGGAAACATTTTCAAAATGATGACACTTTCTTGACATTATCATACAAAATGCTCATTGGTTCCTCTTATTAATAACAAAATAGTATAGAATTCAACTTCTACATTCAATTTCTGTTACTGATTATATTTTACTGCAATTAGGTTTTGAAAAATTCTTAGCTATAATCTTTATTATTTAATAATTTCACATAAATGCACTGATAAAACTAATAAAGTATTACCAGTAACTCTCTCCATTATTCATTTTATGAAAGTCCTATAAATTTTAGCTTTTCTTGAGTTTCCACTATGGCAGCACATCAATATATTTTTTATGAATAAATATTCCTCTTCCTCTACATTAAAAATAGCAATTATTAGCCCCTATCTAATAGTCTGTGAATTGTTTCAAGTTTGATGTTTCATTCTCTTTTAAGTACAGATGATGAAGAAAAGTAATGTGTACCCTTTCTGTTCCACTTATTCTCAAATCTATTAAAATTCAATCAATCTGGGATCTTACAGTTCCCATGCCCATGATTAGTTTTGAAAGAAACTAAACTAATGCCATCTGACATGACTAAGTCCCTCTGGACACTTCCTCCAGACAGATAACCTAGCAGGTATATTACCTGACTATCACCTTCGCTTACCCTTCAAATGACTCACCCATATTTGTAGTAGCGTTTCATCGGACTGTTCCTAAAACTTAAAAATGTCAATTGGTGAACCAAATTTTATTCAATGATCTCTCCCTCAAGTCTTACACTTCTAATTCTAAACACATAGCAAGGAGTGTAAGACATCCTGGAATCTTCCCCCTGTGTTTTGCATACTATTTCTATGTACCCAATGTAACCTGAATGGAAAAATTGAAGGCGGTTAAAGTAATTTTTTTTTTTCATTAATTTATATGACAGAGAAAGAGAGCACAAATAGGCAGAGTGGCAGGCAGAGGGAGAGGGAGAAGCAGGCTCTCCGCTGAGCAGGGAGCAGGACATGGGGCTCGATCCCAAGGTCCTGGGATCATGACCCGAGCCGAAGGCAGATGCTCAACCGACTGAGCCACCCGGGTGCCCCGGTTAAAGTAATCTTTCTCATACAGGAGTTGGGGAGCAATTCAACATAATACAGTGGCTTCTATCTCTGCTTGACCACCATCTCACCAATCTTTAAGACTCGGTTCAAAATCCCGTCTCTCAAGCCTTCCTTTGCCCTCAGTATCCTTTATCACTGCCATAATTCTAGGACTATCCAGGACAACATCATGGTGAGTTTTTGTTTGCTTGTTTGCCTGTTGTCCTCCAAATTAAATTTGGAACATGTGTTTGATAAAGTTCATATATTTTTCTTCTGTATATTCAAGATGTTAGATTCTGACCAAATATTTGATACATTTCCATGAATGTGTAGCTAATCATACAAAACACAGCAGATTTTATAAAGAGTTTGTCTCAATCCTTTTGAATTCTAAGGGAAGAAATTAAAGACGTGAGTCATTTTAGGAGCTGATGTACAAACAATGAAATGTGAATTTTGAAAGACTGAGTATCATGTCAAACACATTTTTTCAAAGCAATTAAACTGAGCTTTTAATGATATTGCTTAGACATTCCAGACAAAATGTGTAACAATTGAACTAATTCTTATAAAATGACTTTGAAATCCCTAAACTCAAATATAATCTCATGGAGTCATTATTTGTGATAAAGAATTAATATGTTGTATACTTCATTATTAAAAAAAAATAGTAGAAGAGAGGGAAGAAAAAAGCTTTATTAGGGGTTACAAAATTTAAAACCTAAATTGATCTTTTTCATTATTTCAAGAAATTTTTCCCCAGATCTGTTTTAGCAGCAACATCAAAGTCAGGAACCTACGTTCCTGAAAACAAAAGAGTTTACAAGAGTTTAATTGTATCTTACTGCCCCTTTCTTCTCTGTCTCTTAATTTTCTCAGTAGTTTCTAAGGAGTAAGAACCATTCCCCATGGAGAGTAGAGTTCCATGGAGGTCTGATGATGGTAATGATCTTTGTGAAACTGAGAGGCGAATGTTGTCCACAAAGCTGTGTATAATGAGGTATCTGGGGAAAACTGTGCTGTCTTCTGTTGGGTCTCCCGAACCTAGCCAGTATTATCTTTGTTTGGGGTAGATGTTTTGTCTTCTGCATGTAATCATGGGGCTGCTGGAAGAATCTTCTCTCTGGTCTTCCTGCCGCGGCACATAGCACTTCTTTTTTTCCCTTTTTCCTTCCTTGTTTAAAGGTACCGATGCATCTATTTTCATATGGTTAGTGGCAACTGTAAGCCTTGAAGTTTGACAAGTTACATCATCCTCATCAATGCTTTCATTAAACACGCCTTTTAAACTCATTACTGCTGAGGGTTTTTTTTTCTAATTTTTTTTAAAATAATTATTAAAAACAAAATAAATAAATAATCTTAGACTTACACCATGAGAAAAAAAAAGATAAATTCTTTACAGCAAACACATTTAGGCTACACTAGTCCTGCGATCTACAGCAGGACTGCTCAGCCCGTTTATCTCATATAGTTCTCATACATCTAACTGCTAGTTTTCATACTTCCCACCCTCTGGGTCCCTGGCAAAAGGTGATGGCTAGAGATTTTATACTCATGTATGGCAAAAAATATGCATCTGGACACACCTTAGGGCATGTAGGACACTGATGATATGAACTGATGTATTATTTTGTAAATGCTGCAAATCTCTAGGTTAATATAGCTTTGCACATGTTTTATACAGCTCATTGGTTTGGGTTTGCTAATTAATAAAGTAGAAATGAACCTGAGGTTTGGAAGCAAAGGGTAGTGTTATATAGTGGGAAAGAAGCCTCCTATCTCAGTACTGTCATTTCCTTCCTCAGATGAAGTGTTTTTTGACATCAGTAACATGGAATAGAGATTATACAGAAAAATCTGTAGACAGATTATACCAAAAAAAAAAAAATTTGGCCATGCAGCTGAGGCCAATACTATAATATATTTTTTAGCAGGCTAGCCATGCAAGACTGGGCTTCTTACCTTGACTATTACAGTAAAGAGAGATTAACAATTTTATTGAAGCTACTGTATTTTAGAATATCTTTCTTATAGCAATGTACAAGAATCTCACCTTGCTCAGCTCGTGGGGGCACCATTTTCATACAATTCATTCCCAAAGATATGTCCACAACTATACTCCCTTCAACAAATGGTGTATAATAGGTAGGACAGGAAAGAAACACTTAGGGAGTATAGGGAAATGATAATGTAAATGTCTGTGATTTATGCATTCTATTGTAGCTGTAACAAACAAGTAACAATGAACTTATTGTAATTACAGGCTTATAATTTATTTGAATGATTTTTAATGAAATCATGAGTGATATTAAATAACAAAGTCTATACTGGGAAAGTGAACACTAGCCACCAGACAATATGGTAAACATGGTAATCAATGGCCAGGAGAGATGACAAATACAATGGGGAAAAAATAGAATTAACACTGATTCATTCAATAAAGATGGATCAAATAATATGATTAATTTTAAAACAAAAAATAACATTAATCAGATATAAAAGGACATGTGTAGATATTTTATAGATTCTATAATTCCTGCTGGGTAATTAAAAATATTGCATCGTACTTCTTTGTGTACAAGAATATATAATATGTTATAAAATAAATTTATATAGAGCAAAATAGGTCTGACAGTAAACATAGATGAAGAGATGGATTGTAGAAAGAATCTTGTATTGGTCCAAGGGCCTGTTATTATGACATTATATATATATATATATATATGTCTGCCTTATTAGAAGACTTAAGGCTGGGTTTTTTGGGATATGTATATAATTACCACCTCCGCCCCCCCTCCCCCCCACACACCCAGTTTGAAGGCCATAGGTCTGAGAAAACTACAAGGATATGGAACATTTTAACAGGCATAGTCAGGTATGTTAATAACAATAACAGCAAAATGTGTCATGAGAACCTCTACATAATACAAGGTCTCCCCGCAGGTCTGTATTCCACAAAGTTGGATTTTGAAAAGGTGAGGCAGAGGTTGAGAGATCTTCACCAAAATATTCTTCTCTTCTTCCTGTGTAAACAGCTTGGCTACATTTCCACAAAACTGAGTTCTAGTTAATGTGCACCCTTTCTGGGACTGGACTATATAAATCTCTCCCTGATCCTCCAGTCCTTTCCACATCTGTCAGTTGAAAATGGAAAATGCCGAGATCTCATGGGTGGCTGGAGCGGTAAGAAAGGGGGAAGCCAAGTTCCTGAATCACCACATGGAGAAAGCCTGCCACCGATCAGGAATGTTTTCATTTGAATGTTGTCAATGAAAAACAAATTTTAACATTTAATCTACTTAACCTTGAGGATTGTTAAAACATCCAGTGTTACCCAAGCATTTAAAGGAGACTAATAAATAACTCTCCATTTTTCCCTACTCAAATTCAGAATGAATTGAGATATCGGCATGGGAGTAAAACAGATGGTGGTAAAATGTTTCCTTATTTATGGATAAAGCTATTTCAAGGGGTGCAGTGTAGCATTCAGAGTTGATCTCATGAGCTTCCAGAGACTTAGGGGCAAGTGACCCTTATTCCAGTTCTGAAGTTCTGTTTTAGTTCTAAGCACACATATACACTTCAAAGAGTATTATATTGCCTGCAGGGGCTGAGGATGATTAATAAGGCCTGCTGTTACACCTAAATGCATTGTCCTATACTGTACCCTTTAGTCAAATTGCATATTGTATAATTGTGATAAATGAAATGCACCAGGCCTAGATAAGCTAGTTCCTAGCATCTGCCTAGACAAGCCTAAAAGAAGAATGGCTCAGGCTGTAAGTGCAGAGGTCACACTTTGACTGGGGTATGGAGCTTCCTGAGTTGGGAAGTAACCTTCAGTTTCTCAGAAGTTACAATCTGCCCTGGGGGCTCTTCTGAGATGAGTACTGGCAACCCACCTTTGAGACATGTTCATCAGTTTGCCATTAACTTAAATGTGTTCCTTTCTTCTGCAAGTTTCAATAGCTGAGTTTAATTTGATTTTCCCAGGTGATTTGCTCACTCATGTGCTTATGGAAGGCACTCTAGTCTTTCTATAAATTTGAACTTACTATTGACATTAGTAAGAACAAAAGCAGATATACACAAGCAGAGATGGATCATCATGCCTTGCATTAAAAGCAAATGAAACTTAAAGTCCTTTTGCGAGTTTGCTGGGTTTGGTTTGGTTTCCTATAATTCCCTAAAATGCTATGATAATTACAGTGGTGAAGCAAAATTTCTGCTATTTGTTAAAGCCATCTAAGCAGAGTAATTTTGCAGCAAACTGATCTAAATAATGGGGATAATGACTAATAAAATTATGAAATTGTTGCACTTTGTAGGATCTTTGAAGCCTTTGTCCATTTCTTAGTAGACTGTTCTTAAATAATATGCTTCTAACATTCTCACAAACTATTTGAAATTTTTTAGTTTAAATACAAGGTAGTTGATACTAGTTGCAAAATATATTTGCTACATCAATTGTTTAATTTTTTCCCTTGAAATCAAGAATAAAATTAACACACACACACTGAGAGCTCTAAACAAAAAAAAACCACAAACCACCAGAAAAACAGTAGGATTTGCTGTGCGATAAAAGCTCTAAATGGCACTGCATCCAAACTTTCTGCAAGGCTCTGCAGAATTTTATGCATTATTCAATCCATTAAAAAAAAACACCTTAGAATAAAAAGCAAACACAATAGAAACTAAATGAGATAGTCGCAAAGAACATCAAAAATAGTAATTTAAACTCCCATATGATAGCAAGCTTGTTCAGAGTCTAATTTTGGTTCTTTGGGTTCTCTTTAGAATCTAATTCAGTTTATATATGCATATGTCTGTAGGGAGTGAGGGATAGAATTAATTATCCCAAACACTGGGCACCCACTCCTCTAATATTTCTTATGTTAACACACAAATCTGTTCTCTTCATTACTATTATACTGCATTCAAATTACAACACAATTAGAGATCATTAACTCTCTCCTTTATAATCAGCAATTTTCACAGGCCTCAGATAGACATGCACCTCTAATATATTCCTATTCATCTTACACTTTCATTTACCAGAATGTCAAAACAACTTTTTTTTTTTTTTTTTTTTTTTACATCATTGCTATTTGTTTTAGTTTTTGCAAGCTGGCTGGTAGAAGACAATTATTTTTCCTAAATGTCTCTTCCCCTCATTCTTGTTATATACGAAAAAAAAAGAGAAACAGAAAAAGAAAGAAAAAAAAAAGCACTGTAAAAATCAGATACTTTGGTTCTGTAACTTATATTTATGCACAAAGTGGTTTATTTATGTATTCCAAAATATCACACTGAGAAGGAAGACATGCTCACTTTTTGTTATTTCTTCTGCATTTTTTTTTCTTCTGCATTTTATAAAGGAAATGTGTAGAGAACAGATTTTTCCTGAGGTATTATACTCATGCACTTTAAAGATTAAGAACACTCAGTCTGCCAAACAATTGCTGTTTACAAAAACATGTTTTATTGATTAATTTACCTAAATTCAGTTAAAGTTTCTTTCAACTTGATGTGCTTGTAAATTTGTGTATTTATATTTTGTGGTAATGTGTTTAATCTGGTCCTATAATTCTAGTGTCCAATAGGTTTTATTCTGTTTCAATTTATTTGTTTTATGATTTGCCAGAATGTGCTTATGGAAGGCACTCTGAGTCATGAAAATGAAATTATAAGCAGGCTAGCACATAACTATTTTTTAAATTAGAAACTTCCTGAGTTTTAGGAGACTGTGTTCTCTTCCTCTTCTACTCACCCAACTACAAGAACATAGAGGACACTCATCACTGGGCATGGAAAGGCAGTTAAGCGAAGGATGGCCCCTTTTTCTGTCTCATGCAGGGAATAAGCTCTGTCTGGTCTCTCAGTCACATGAATTCTCCTCTCTAATCTATTTTGCACAAGGTAGCCAGAGTACTCCTTCACAAACACACGTCTGAACATGTCAACTCCCTGCTCAAAAGAATCACTTTCAGTTGTCACGAGCACAGTTTTGAGCAGAATATAGGATCAAAAATAATCTGCTGAATATCGAATGCCCCCAGGATAAAGTCCAAGCTTTAATCTATCTTCACTTACCAGTATTCGGTGACCTTTTAGCTTCATTACTGATCATCACCCACTGCCCCCTTTGACTTGAAACCTTGGATTGCTGCTAAATTAGTAGAAACTTCTGCCTTCCTCATTCATTTTCCTTTTCTCATTTGTGTACTATCTTACAGATTCCCTATATGATAGAAACATTATTCTCCCAAGTAACACAGTGTATTTAAACCCATGGTATTACTACTTATGACGTTCTTTTGTGATCTGTATGTCATATTATTAGCAAAATTATATTACCCTTAACCTGATATTGTTTTCTCCCTCCAGGATGAATTATAACCACATATCTACCTGATAGTTATTTAAACTCTCATCTTGTCCAGACCCAGCTGACTTGAATGGCATACCTTTAATTAATCCTGATTTCATATTATCTGTTGACAGTTTCTACCTTGGGTGGTGAGGGGAAGGTAACCTTGTTTTGGATATGCTGTTACTTCTGAATACTCAGTAGCCTGGATAGTTGAATTATTTCATGTAATTGGAACAGGCAGCCTAGCCTGAGGCAGGAGAGAGAGTGAGAGAGGGAAGTGGACTTTTACATAGTACTAGGATAGTATTAGTATACTGGTAAATATTAGGAGTTGTTGATTTTGTAATGTAGGCTCTTCATTTTTTACTCTATGGCGACAGATAATTTTTTTTTTTTAATTAAGAATGTACTTGATTCTTTAAGAACTATGTTATTAAGTTAAAAACACACTATTAAAATAGAAATAGAATCTAAGGTTAATTCTCTGGCATATTTCCTGCAGGAAATGCTGCCCTTTGCAGAATGCTTCCCAAGTAAATAAAATGCCCCCTTACTTGTCAGGGTTTCTTTTCCTTTATGTAAAGTTACTTATCTGAACAAATTGTAAGAATACAAATATTCTTACCTACTTGTAAAGCGTTAAACAGTACTGTGAAATTATTTACCTGTTACAATTTATATGACAGTTCAATGGTTGCTAACTGAGGATGCCTAAATTCATATAAGAATTTTTAGCAACTACACTACATAGATGTAACCAAAATACTAACAATGACTTGGAATCAATGTTACCTAAATATCAGTTGCCTAATTGACAACCTCTGTCACTACCATAGCTCTGGTAAGTCTGTAAGGTTTAAAACAACATCTCAGGCCCTTTTAAACACTTACAAATGAACATTATACAAACACCTTAATCCCAATGATAATATATCCTTATATTTTTTGTAAATGACTAGCCAAAGAACCTAGAACGGAAGAAGGAAAATTGTTTCTATCCCTACAAGCCCTAACATGTGGTGGAAAAACTCCTTTCATAAGCAAATCCTTTCAGTGATTTTCATGGTTGTCCTCTTCTCTGAAGTGTGATTATCCTTATAGTCAGAAAGTATAGAAAATGTAAAGACATTAAATTGTGTGTTCAAACAAATGTTATCTGACCCTTCAGAAAAATTTTGTCTCCCTTGGTTTGTGGTGCTTCTGTTATGTGCTTCTTTTTCCCTGTAAGTTTTTCCTCATGAAGTTGTTTCTGGATGACCTATAACCAGTTCGTCAGCACTGTGTTCAGTTTCTAAAGTGCAGCCAGAGATTAATATAAAGATCTCTTAATGGAACTATCTACATAGTTATCTTAGAATTAGAATTCAGTATTGAGATGGTTGTTATAGGGACACTTCAAAACCGATTCAATTGAATTTTAAATTGAATTTGGAGATTATACTTTACAGAAAAGAAAACTGGTTTGGTTGATTTGCCACTTATGTTCTTAATTTCAATCTGAAGTCTGCTAACCCCTAGGATGTAGGGAAGGTGATTTTGGCCAGGCAGGTAATATTAACCGGTTTTCAAATGTCAAATTTGAATAACCGTGTCCTAATTCTTCCTCTTCCTTTTTCCATTCTTCCTTTCAAAGCATCTTTCTCCCACAAGGTTTTTCTTGTTGTTTTATTTTTCAAAAGAGAAGTATATCTCTAACTTTTTGAACTTTACTTTGATGATTTGCCCTTGGATGTTAAAATCTCCAGGATGCAAAACAAAGGGGGGGTTCAAAACATTCATCTCCATTATAAAAGGGGAGTGCCTGGGTGGCTCAGTTGGTTAAGTGTCTGACTCTTGATTTCAACTCAGGTCATGATCTCAGGGTTGTGAGACCAAGCCCCGCATCAGGTTTGGTGCTCAGTGTGGAATCTGCTTGAGGATTCTCTCTCCTTCTGCCCATTCCCCTGTTCATACTTTCTCTCTCTCTCTCTGTCTCTCCCTCTCTCTCTCGAAACAAATAAATACATTCTTTTAAAAAAAGCAGATGTTTCTAATGACCAGGAACCACACCTTTTACAAGTGATTTTTTTTTTTAGATTTTTACATTAACTTCTTTCAAAATCTTGAAGAAATAACTAATTGAGGTATCAATGGACACATGACTATAAATTAGTTTGTACGGTATATCACTGTAATTTTTGTTATAACTCTTTGAAGGAGTTCACAGAATTGAGTAACATTGTCATAATAAAGCTCCTCTATTCCTATTTATTTCTGAGAATAAGATTTCTCAGAGCTTAAATCTGCAAAAATGAGAATATAGGAATAAGTATAATGCTGACCCAGTCACATTCTAGCAAAAAGCAAGATTCATCTATGCGAGATGTGAATTTACAGGGGAAACATTTATTAAGAGATTAATTTTCCCCAAAATGTTTTTTAAATTAATTGTACTTCAAAATCTGCCATGTGTTTATATTTGGGGTTCAAGTTTTTAACAAATAATAATTAAATTAATAAGCCAAAAGAAAAAAAAAACATAAAACTGTATGGCAACAAAAAATTTGAAAATTATGAATTATCTTATTATCCTTGTTATCAATACATGGCTTTCAAGCACTAAATAAATCAATGTAATTGGTAAATGTTTTGTAGAGAAAGTGCAATTCCATGAACTCTGGAGTTGATTCCTTTTGAATGGCCCATGAAGTTTTGAGTGGTGGCCATCTCTGAGATGGCAGCGATAGATCAGAAACAAAAGGCTCTTCTTCTGTGTCTCTGAATTACAAAACTTCCAGGGTTTTTATAATACTGAAAGAAGGGAAAGGGACCTTTAAAATAACAGGTATTTAATTTCTTCACAAATTAATTTAGGTAGGGGCAGAGCCCCATTTAATTTTATTTAGAAAAGTAAGAAAATGTGGCCTTTTGCTCCTGAGCACTGTGAAGAAACTTTGCACCTTCAACACTAGAGCTGCCAGTTTTTCCATGTCCCGGGGATAGTGATAGACTTCCTACCTGTTGGTGGATCATAGGCATGTCCTTCATCACTATCCCTAATGACTCAGGAAGACTGTTAGGTGGTGAGGAAGGACCACCCTTTGTAGAGGCAGGGGTTAGAATCCATGTGTGAAGATATTATCACTGAAGATATTATCTTCCTGACATCTTTTTCTGAGAGCCCTTTCTCTCTGAAACTTACTTGCTTTCATAAATGGTTAAATGGACAGTAATTTTACAAGTGTCCTCCTTCTAGTCTTTTCAGTTGAGAAACTTTGAAAGTAGTCTGAGCAAACATTGTGGAATTTTACATTTTCTTAAGAGAAATATTTCCTTGCATGAGATTTTAAGTGTCTTCTTTTTTTTAGATTTTACTTATTTATTTATTTGACAGAGAGACACAGTGAGAGAGGGAACAGGAACAGGGGGAGTGGGACAGGGAGAAGCAGGCTTCCCGCCGAGCAGGGAGCCCGATCTGAGCCAAAGGCAGACGCTTAACGACTGAGCCACCCAGGCGCCCCTTTAAGTGTCTTTTTAAACAAAAACTGAAAAGCATTGTCTGTAGTTCTGTATTTCTAACAATTATCTATTGAGAGTATTTGAAGGTAGCATGCTCGTCCTATGTTTATTTTTATTTAATATAGCTGTCTGGAAGGATAGAATGTCATTTTCAGGAAGTGAAAAATTGGATATTGATTTGTACTATTGTTGTATCAATGCATTAGTTTTCAATTAGCTGTAATTGTGCCTTCGGTAAACCTCATTTCATAGTATAATGCCAGTGTACGAAGCTTCAGTGCTTTAGATCCTGGGGAAAGCGATGTGGTATAGTACCAAGGACAAGAACTTTGAATATGAATAGTACCAGGTTTGAATCCTGATTCCTTCATCTTTTTTTGTTGTTTTGTTTTATTTTGTTTTTGTTTTTATTTTTTATTTAAATTCAATTAATTAACATATAATATAGTAGTAGTTTCAGAGGTAGAGGTCAGTGATTCATCAGTCTTTTTTTTTTTTTTAAAGATTTTATTTATTTATTTATTTGAGAGAGAGAGAATGAGAGAGAACACATGAGAGGGGGGAGGGCCAGAGGGAGAAGCAGACTCCCTGCCGAGCAGGGAGCCCGATGCGGGACTCGATCCCGGGACTCCAGGATCATGACCTGAGCCGAAGGCAGTTGCTTAACCAACTGAGCCACCCAGGCGCCCCAGTCTTATATAATATCCAGTGCTCATTACATCAAGTGTGCTCCTTAATGCCCATCACCCAGTTACTCCATCCCTCCACCCCCTCCCCTCCAGCAACTCTTAGTTTGTTTCCTATCATTAAGAGTGTTATGATTTCGTCTTGTTTTATTTTTTCCTGTCTCTATCACCTTTTTTTTAGCCATTTACTTTAGATATTTGGTTAATTGTTATGTAAATGACACTTCATAATTTAAAAAAAATCAAACATTGCTAATTTGTGAAGATTAGATAATTTATATTTATATAGACTCATGTATGTATTATATTATTAATTTATATATCCTGGCACTAGATCATAAAAGGGGTGGGAATCAATATTAAAATATAATAGTTTTGAAATTCAATCATTATTTTTTTAAGATTTATTTATTTTATTTTTGAGAGAGAGAGCATGCACAACTGGGGACAAGGGCAGATGGAGAGAAATCCTCAAGCAGACTGCCCACCGAGCCCAGAGCCCAACAGGGGGCTTGATCCCAGGATCCTGAAATCATGGCCAGAGCTTAAATCAAGAGTTGATGCTTAACGAACTGAGCCACCAGGAGACCCGAAATTTAATTTTTTTTTTGTAATAATAACAGATTGACAAAAATTAAATTCTTTCACATTATAAGGAATAGTATAACAGAAAAGAGCTTGAAAAACTCACCGAGTTCTCTGCTTCCTTTCTTTGTTCTTGTCCTTGTCTCTTTTAAATAACTGAGTTGAATTTCTTCAAATTATTTTGAATCTAACATTTTGTTAGATGATTAGATATTAGTAAAATGATACAACAGAAAGGGCACTATTATTATTACACCAAACTCGCTATAATGGTAACCTTTTAAAACAGGAACATTAATGTTATCCCTTCTCCTTTTTTTTTCCCTTTTTTTAAAGTTTTTATTTAAATTCCAGTTAGTTAACATACAGTGTAATATTAGTTTCAGGTGTACTATATAGTGATTCAACACTTCCATACAACACCCCTTGCTCAGCATAACAAGTGCCCTCCTTAATATCATCACCCATATAACCCATTCCCCACCCACCTTCCCTCTGGTAACCATCAGTTTGTTCTATATAATTTAGAGTCTGTTTCTTGGTTTGCCTCTCGATCTCTCTGTCTTTCTCTTTTTCCCCTTGCTTTTTTTTTTTTTTTCTTAAATTGCACATATGAGTGAAATCATATGAAATGTGTCTTCCAATGACTGACTTATTTCACTTAGCATAATACTCTAGCTCCATCCATGTCCTTGCGAATGGCAAGATTTCATTCTTTTTGATGGCTGAGTAATATTTCATTGTTTATGGTTGTGTGTGTGTGTGTGTGTGTGTATCTTTGTTATCCATTCATCAATCAATGGACACTGGGGTGTTTCCATAATTTGGCTATTGTAGATAAAGCTGTTATAAACATTGGGGGCCATCTATCCCTTTGAATTATTAATTTTGTATTCTTTGGGTAAATACCTACTAGTGCAATTGCTAGATCGGTATCCTTTATCTTAAATGTGTTTTGACATCTTTTATGTTCACCTACTTTGAGTGAGTAGATTACAAGAGCAGGTGTTATTTTAGAATGTCCATATCCTTACTGCTCCAGGTTAACAATGTGGTTTCCTTTGGGAAATAGGCAGTTTTCCAACCAAAAAAAAGTGCATTTTAATTCTATATACCTTACCAGTATTCCTTCGAGCTTGAATACACAGGATGAAATTCTCAGTGCCTTTCTAGGTGTGGTTGTTCAGGGATCAACTCCAGACTAAGTAGAGAAATTGATGTACTAAGTTATAGTCACAGATGATGACTTTAGGTCTGATTAAAATTAAAATTATACATCTTCATAATTATAAAGTTCTAGGAGACTAGAGTAGCATTTCAGATACAGAGATACAGATATAGACAGCAATATCATCTTGCAAAATAAATGCTGTAATTTAGTTAATGTGCTTGTCATTACCTAGTGCTAATTATGTTTCAGAAGTTAAAATTGTAAACGTTGCTTTTTTAACTTTACACATTCCTCCTTCAAACACACAGGCATGTGCACACACACACATACACACACAATTACATGGTTGCTATGGTAAAATGAGTTCCCTGAAAAAAAAAGTTTGCTTCAATTTGGTATAATCAAATTTATTATACTCTCAACAAGCTTTGTGCTTTTGAGCAGATAAGTTTTAACTCATGTGGGGATGATTGTTATTCAACTGACATACAAAAAAATCCAGCATAAAGGCCTTTTTGTATTTTTGTATTTCTTTAGTAACAGTTATGAGATCCTTGCCAAATGCAAAGAAATCTGTTCTATGTTGCTAAATGTTGTTTTAACACTTGAAGATGTTTATCCTGCATTTTTATAATTTACCAAAAGTTGCTTAAACTTAAATTACCTTCTACTTGGCTAATGTTCCTTGAATTCAGCTATAAAGCTATCTTCATAATTTCATAGCCTACCCCATTATTAAAATGGAAATTGAAATTAAAATCTAAATAGCCTAATTTTGCATGTTGATATTAAAAAAAAAGAATCAACAAATTTCTCTGTAATTTGAAAAATGCATTTTTAAAAAGCTTATATCTTTGTAATTAACCCTATTGATTCCTGTGGCTGACAATATGTGGGTCGATGGAAAGATATAGTTCAGAAATAAGCAACACTTTAGCTTTTAAAATGAACCTATTTGAAAAATACAATAATAATAAATATAATTATGTCTCTTACCATGTCGATGAAATTTTAATTTTGTAACAATTTATTAAATTTTGAGTAGATTCTATGCTAGGAATAGAAATTAAAACTATTTTCTCAAGGAAATGCATGACTTATTGTAATGTTTCGAATATATAAAACATTCACACCACCTATACTACTATTTATTTAGTTTTTTTTTTAAAGATTTTATTTATTTATTTGAGAGAGAGAGAGAATGAGAGAGAGCACATGAGAGCGGGGAGGGTTAGAGGGAGAAGCAGACTCCCCGCCGAGCAGGGAGCCCGATGTGGGACTCGATCCAGGGACTCCAGGATCATGACCTGAGCTGAAGGCAGTCGCTTAACCAACTGAGCCACCCAGGCGCCCTATTTATTTAGTATTTTAAGGAGTCATTAAAAGCTAGCAATGAAATGTAATACGGAAGTTTAAGTTTTACTAAATAGAAGTAAACGTAAAAATAAACCATAGTTTTTAATTTATAAGTGTACAGCTAGTTACTGAAGTTCCACAGAATCATATCACATATGGGAATTGGCTTTTAAATTTGACTAATAAATAAAGATAAGCATCAGTTGAGCAGTTGTTTTTCTTAGAGTCAACATTCCAAAAACATGTGCCGCTAACAATAGAATCACACTCAAGATAGATAAGATGCTAATGTAATAAAAGCGAGAGTGAATTTTAGACCAACTGAGTGAGCATCAGGTAGAGGTGGCCCTTTTCACATTTTTTATGTTCTTTTCTGAGAGGAGACAGGATATGAATTTATAATTTATATTTTATTTTTCCTTCTTTTTTTTTGTCTTTTTTGACTGAGTGACTTATATTTCAATTTCTCTAGGTTAAAAATATATATACATATATATACTCATATATAAGCACATATATAAGACTCCATTATAAAATAAATTTTTCTATTCACAAAACAAATAACTGATAATATGTTTCTTAACAAAAATATTGAAAATATTATCAATCAATGTAGTTTAGGTTAACATGCGTACAAGTTTGTATAAAAATCAAAAAAATATATTATTTTAACAGTACTAATTTTTGTATGAATTTAGAAAAAGTAAAGATAATCTTTCACCAACTGAGTTGGCAACAATAGAGAATATATTTCTAAATCAAATGCAATATATATCTTGTTCAAAATGTTTTCTTTGAAGTTAAAGTGAAATTGTAAAATGTCTTCTGACTATGTTATATGATTTCTCAATGTCTACCATATGATGCAAAATATATTTTTTTTTTATCTGCTCATCACTACTATCTTTTTTGGAAAAAAATATTTACTTATATCTTTTATAATTTCTAAGATAGCTTTAGTGTGATATTCAAATGAATTAGTAAGTTTTTTTTCAAATAATATAAAGGATTTTGCTTTTTCTTAGTTGTTGACCAAATCAGTGGGTTTAGAAGTCTGTGGGAGACATACTCTAAAGACAGCCCCCAACCTTTCCTTCCTATCCTGTGTTTGCATGCAAGTGTATTTAATCAAAAACTAGAGTCTGTTTCAATTCCTCTTAAAGCTGGGCTGGCCTTGTTATGTGCTTTGTTGGGCAGAATGCAAGGTATGATGCCGTGTAAGTTTCAGATCTGGTTATTTCTTTGTTTATTTATTTATTTTTAATTGAAATGTATTTGATATATAACACTGTATAAATTTAAAGTGTACAACATGTTAGTTTGGGACATTTATATATTATAAAACTCTTGTAGCAAGAGTTAACACCTCTATCACGTCACATAATTATCATTTCTTTTTTGTGGTAAGAATAATTAAGATCTAGTCTCTCTTATCAAGTTTGATTATTATAATGCAATATTGTTGTCTATATTCACTTTACTGTGTATTAGATCTCTGGGACTTATTTATCTACCAGTTTAAGTTTGTGCCCTTAATGTTAATTTAGGTCTGGTAGTTGAAGTGTAAGAAGCCCAGCAGTTTCTGGGGAAAGCCACCTACCAAGTGGGAAATCGCACATTCCCAAGACTACCATGTTGTGAGGAAGCTCAATCAAGCTACAGAGGGCTGTGACATGGAACAGAACTGAGGAACCTAGACAGCAGTGAGAACTGAGACTCTGACTTAGACCCCAATTGAGTCTTGAGACCTCAACTGACCACAGCCATTTTAGCTATCCCAACCAAGATCTCAGATACTATAGAGAAGACATAGCCATTGTTGCCCTGCCCTATCTGGATTCCTAATCCAAAATGTCATAAGGAACTACAATAGTTGTTCTTTGGGGGTAGGTCATTATGCAGCCATAGATAAATGTAACATACTCTTATTCTGAAGGACCAGATCTGATAAATGATAATAATGGTAAAAATAATTACTCTTCCTTGATTTCTTACTTTGTTTCAATAGAGATTTTATATATAAAATCACATACAATTCTTATAATAACCCTCAGAAGTAGATGCTATTACTGACCTCACTAAACAAAGACTTGGAGAAATGACTGTCATAGAATGTATGAGATGTATCATGAGGAGAAGGTTCTAGAACCCCCACTCCATTCTCCTGAAAGATAAGTGCATGCAGGGACTTGTGGTGACAAAAAAGACCAGGGCTCACAATTTATAATCTTGAATTTTTTTTTAAATAACTCCATTGAGAGAAGGCAGAGGCTTAGTCTGCCACATAACTTCTTAAAATATCAAAATCGAAGTGCTTGTTTTCTACATGAGTAAACCATAAACCCTTTCCAAGAGCTTTCAGTCCTTAATTTAGAAAGATGAAACTTCATGATCTGAAGGAGAGAAGTCATAGTAGTCATAAATTGGCAAACTTCAAAAAGACTGCTTAAAAGGATACTGAAAACTTACTTTTGAAAAACCCACATGATACGCAAAGTACTTTTTTTTTTTCTTGTGGATTAAATATTGAAGATCTATTCAATCACCACCATGTCTGGAAAAGTGAAATGAAAAGAATCTTTTTGTTGCCTGAGATGTAAAAGTTTAGAATATATCATGTGGTCTTGGTGATGATAGAGACTGATTTCCTCCTCAGAATCTTTCTCTCTCAACAATGGCAAGTCCTGGTACATCCAATTTCAACTATTTTAGGAACCCAACTGAACTTCTCTTCTTTTTGGGCTTTGGCACATGCTGACTTCAGGTTAACAGTAGTTGAGAGAGTAACAGAAACTTCAGAAATGTGGCAAATGTCATAGAAAGAGAATTTCTTATAGGATAAAAATCCACGGAAAATATGCTGTCAAACTTCAGAACCAAGTATGAAGCTCTGTTAAATTGAGGAACTGCTTTCTCTCTCATCTATTGCATGCTCAGATTGTTAATCTCATGTTCATCTTTTTATACAATAGTAAATCTGCTGAAAATGAAACAGAGTAACTTAACCAAGACTGAAGTCTGTAAAGAAAACAAGGGAAGGTAGTATAGTTAGAAAAGCCTCTTGGAATTTGGACGAGGGGTGATTTCCCTTCTAATCAAATGAGGAGTGTTTACAGCAGCCTTTTTAGAGATGGTCTACTGATGAATTTGGAAATGAATTAATAAAGTTATAGGTGATCTAAAATTATCTGATTCTTGGGGCACCTGGGTGGCTCAGTCAGTTGGGCATCTGCCTTCGGCTCAAGTCATGACCCCAGAGTCCTGGGATCGAGCTGCATGTCGGGCTCCCCACCTAGTGGGGAGCCTGCTTCTCCCTCTCCCCACCTCTTCGTGCTCTGTCTTTTGCTATCTCTCTCTCTCTCAAATAAATAAGTAAAATCTTTAAAAAAAAAATTATCTGACTCTTGTGGGATTTCTGTGTTCAGGAATGTATTACTTAACTGTGGAGAAAAAGACTATCATTATTTTTATTTGGATTAATACAGGATAGAGTTTGAATTCCAAGTCTATCATATTTTCAATCTATGGTTTACCTCACTAAGCTAATATTTTTACCTTCATCATAATTTCCAAGTGTCTAATTAATTTGAGATTTTTTTCTAAACATAATCAATCACTTAGATTATAAAATAAAATCTATCCAAAATGGAGGACTGAATATATGGTTTCACCGATTTAAGTAATCTGTCATATTTGAACCATTTTAGTTTGAATATTTAGGCATTATGTAATTATTTTTATAGATTTACTTGATAACCTGTACTTTTTATCCTTTCCCTGAGGTGACTTCATGTTTTGATTTTCCAACAATAGCCAATGTTTATGGTAGTGTTTTTAGCAAAAAGCAGCATCTTCAAACCCTCAGCTATAGTCTTGGGATGGGAATAGGGGTGGAGGTAGAGGCAGAGACAAGTTATTTAGGATACCTGCAAATGTTCATACTTCATAACCATTAAGAACTTAATAAAACTTTTATTTTTCCCTTCTCTGCATTCATTTTAAGATGGTGCCAAAAAAATTTCCTCCAAACAAGCAAACAACAGCATCCAAAAAACCAGGTTTGGTCCTGCAGTAGAAAGTGGTATTCAGTGGGCCCAACAATTCAGTAGGTAGCTCCTGCCAGCTAATTCAACCTTTCATCTGAAGATTGAATACTAGCAGTTCTGTTTCCAGCACCTGTGGCAGATGGTCAGCGGAGGAGAAACTGTCCCAGGCAGCTCATCACCATCTTTAAATCCCCACATACAAGTCACAGATGGCAGTGGGAGTGCTGCTCGGCACAGCAAGGGTTCTGAAAACAGACCTCAGCCCACCTGAGACATGCCGTTAAAGATATGCCTGCCTTGATGGAAAATGAGCCAAATCCAGACTCTGCTCTGGGATAATCAGAGCACTGAACAAAGAACAGTGTAAAATCTAAGTGTACATCTTCAGAGTGAGAACTTACACACACAATATATTTAAATCTATACTCCAATATACATACAAATCATAAGAGACACAAAAAGCTAATTTCCTTAATTTCTTCTCCCTCTCTTTGAATCTAGTAAGGAAGAAACCTTACAAACAAAAAAGGAAATAAAAGTGTTCTCACTCTGTCCTCCTCCAAACCCTTATATTATTAATTAGAGGTTACAGCAGGATGGAATTGTCCTGTAAGCATGTTTTATTTGGTCAGCCAACAATTACTAGAACTGGCTACCAACATTTAAAATTCATGAAATAGGGACGCCTGGGTGGCTCAGTGAGTTAAGCGTCTGCCTTCGGCTCAGGTCATGATCCCAGGGTCCTGGGATCGAGTCCTGCATCAGGCTCCCTGCTCAGCGATGAGCCTGCTTCTCACTCTGACTTCTGCTTCTTTCAGTTTTCTCCCTGACAAATAAAGTCTTAAAAAGTAAAATAAAATTCACGAAATACCCATCTACAAATCCATTTTGCTTGTATAACTTAGACAAAATAAAGACCATTTCATATTAACTAGTGGGATTGTCTGGCCTTGACCTCAGTGGAGATACATGCCTTCTCTAGTTTGCTAAGATGCCTGACCGTTTCCGTTGATTTTCACTTGGGCGGCATCACTCAGGGATGTCACATGCCTGGCCCCTCGTTCAGAACATTTGAAACACATGTTCTCAAACGTTAATGTGCCTCAGATCACCTGGAGGGCTTATTCGACAGACTGCTCTATCCCATCCCCAGAGTTCCTGATTCTGTAGTGTCTTGAGGCTCAAAAATGTGCATTTCTAAAAAGTTTCCAGATAATACTGATGATGCTGGTCTGGAGACTAAAACTGAGAACTATTCCTCTAGACCTAAATTTAGTAAACTAGTATTTATAGGATGTGCTTAGTCCAATATCACATTCTTTGGGGCATAGGAGGAGAAAAAGTTCCCTCAAGTAACTTGAACTGCATTCATGAGCGTATTAATTTGCTATGGCTGTTATAACAAAAGACCGCAGAGTGATTTAACAGAAATTTATTTTTTAACAGTTTGGAGGCAGGAAATTGAAGATCAAGGTGCCAGTAGAGTTGTGTTCTTCCGAAGCCTCTCTCCTTGGCTGGCAGATGGCAGCCCTCTTGCTGTCTCTTCACATGGTCTGCTCTGTGTGTACAGCTCCCTGTGTTGTCAAGTGAACCGAGGAGACCCTGGGCCGTGGGGCCTTGGCCCAACCCATCCCAAAGGTATTGCTGAAGGTTCTTGGTCTCATCACAAGGAAGAATTCAAGGACAGACACACAGCACAGTGGACTAGCACTGGACTAACACACAAGCAGAAAAATTTATTAAAGCGAAAGTATACCCTAGAGTTTTGAGAGAGAGTGAGAGACAGAGCTGTGTACCCTGAGGGTTGTTTCTTTTATGGACAGTTGTTAACTAGAAGATGGAATATTTATTACTTGAGATGGAGATGCAGAGTTTCCTGCTTTTTCTTCCTTATTTGTTCAGGGGTTTCCTAATCATGGCACCCACCATTCTTGGCCTGTCTGGTTTGATCTGGCTTCTTGTGGAGTGCTGCCAGGACAGGCCTCTGACTTTCCAGATAGCTGGCCATGACATCCTCATTGTTGACCTCCAGGTATCATGTTAGAAACTAACTCCCATTCTAATACTCGGTGTCTTCCTCTTTTAATAAGGATACCAGTCATAATGGAATTGGGCTCCACCATAATGGCCTCATTTTAACTTAATCACATATTTTTTTTTAAAGACTTTATTTATTTATTTGAAAGAGAGAGTGAGAGAGAGAGAGAGAGCACAAGAGGGGTGAGTGGGAGAGGGAGAAGCAGACTCCCTGCTGAGCAGGGAGCCCAATGTGGGACTCGATCCCAGGACTCCAGGATCATGACCTGAGCTGAAGGCAGTTGCTTAACCAACTGAGCCACCCAGGCGCCCAACTTAAACATATTTAAAAAGCTTATCTCCAAATATGCTTATGGTTACTATATTAGTCAGGGTTCTTCAGAGAAACAGGACCAAAGGGTAAAGACAGAGAGAGATTATGAAGGACTTTATAGAAAGTGATTATGGAGGCTGAGTGTAATCACATGGTCTGCCAGCTGCTGATGTAATATAGCCCAAGTTCCATGGCAGGAGAACAAGAAGAGCTGATGTCAAGGGTAGGAGAAGATAGATGTCACAGCTCAATTAAAGAAAAAATTCACTTTTTTCTGCCTTTTTGTTCTATTCAGGCCCTCAAGAGATTGGATGATGCCTTAGTGCTTTGGTGAGGGAGGTTTTCTTTACTCATTCTATTGATTCAAATCTCTTCTAGAAACACCTTCACAGACATACCCAGAAGCAATGTTTTATTAGCTGCTTGGGCATCCTTTAGGTCAGTCAAGTTGACACATAAAATTAGCCATCACAAGTACATTTTGAAGTGCTGGGTATTGGGACTTCAACGTATGAATTTGGAAGGGGACACAACTCAATTCACAACAGTGAGGTAAAACAAATCACAGGAAGTAGAAAATTATAAAACTATAATCATTTACTTTTTATACAAATCTTAGGCTTGCTTAGTAATTTCCTCTGAGGAACTTGAAATTCTATCTAGGCCAAAAAAAAAAAAAAAAAGAAATTCTATCTAGGCCACTATCTAGAATTTGAAAAACATTACCACAAGCCTGCAGTCAATGTCTCTGAATCCTGTGGTTAATTTCCGTCCTAGAGACTCCTTCCTTTCTTCTCTGAGTGTTTGGAACTATTCTTATCCACATGGTATATTAGTGGGTTTTAAATTGGCCCAGCTGCACTTAATGGGATAGTTGTTCAAAATTCCATTAAGGCAGATAAATATAAAGTAAAAATCAGTATAAATTTCACCATCCATATGTCTCCACCATTAATTTTTGGTGAACATTTTTTAAAACTTAAAAAATTGCCTAAGGCATTCTTCTCTCTCCTTCCCCTCCTCTTCTGCCACCTCTTCTTCTTCTCTCTCTCTCTCCATATATATATATATATATATATATAATCCCCAAATTATGTGTATATATATGTATATATACACATACACATACACATATGTATATATGTGTATATATATTGGGGCACCTGGGTGGCTCAGTTGGTTAAGCTTCTGACTCTTGGTTTCAGCTCAAGCCATCCATGATCTCAGGGCCGTGAGACTGAGCCCCACGTTGGGCTCCATGCTTAGCATGGTGTCTGCGGGAGATTCTTTCCTTCTCCTTCTGCTCCTCCCCCACCCAAAAATACATAAATAAAATTTAAAATATAATTTTGGTTGTGTCATGCTATTTCTTACCTATTTTTTCCTACACAGGTATTGTCTAGGTATAGAAAAGGGTTTAGGAGTCTGGACTCTGGAGTCTCAGAGCTTGGGTTAGAATCCTGGATTCTAGAAGCAATATAATCTTGGCGATAAAATAGTCTTATTATTTTATGGTTGTTGCTAGGATTAAATAAGTTATTGTAAGTAAAGTCCTTAGAACCATGACTATTGTTTAGTATTATATAAACATTAGGAATAATAATTATTATTATAATTATCATATGAATACACATTTATCTATATATGTTTTATTTATTTTTTAAGAAAAATATTCAAGAAACAAATTTCATACAGCTATTAATCAAGAGGTTTTTTTTTTTTAAGATTTTATTTATTTATTTGAGAGAGAGAATGAGAGACAGAGAGCACGAGAGGGAGGAGGGTCAGAGGGAGAAGCAGACTCCCTGCCGAGCAGGGAGCCCGATGCGGGACTCGATCCTGGGACTCCAGGATCATGACCTGAGCCGAAGGCAGTCGCTTAACCAACTGAGCCACCCAGGCGCTCCAGTCAAGAGGTTTTTTTTAAGAAAAATATTCAAGAAACAAATTTCATACAGCTATTTATCTATCTAAATATGTTTTAATAGTTGACTAGTGTTCCTTAATATGGCTATATCATACTTTATTTAATTAATTACTTGTATATTAGTGTGTATTTTTTTGTTGTTATATTGAAAATGCTTGCAAACATGTTCAGTCATTTATGATTTATAAAGATAAAGAGCTTTCAATATTCTATTATTTTCCTAAGTAAATTCTTATAAGTGATAACTATTGATCAAAGAACATGCATATTATAATTTCTTTTCAATAACCACACTGGGCTATATAAATGTGTTATAATAATTTTCAGTTTCAAGAAAACTTTAAGAATAATCTACTTAGGAAGAGTTTTAATCATTTTTTTCTTTTTTTTTTTTTGGTTTTTTAGATTTTATTTATTATTTGAGAGAGAAAGAGAGCATGCACAAGCAGGGGGGAGGTGCAGAGGGAGAAGGAGAAGCAGGCTCCCCACTGAGCAGGGAGTCTGATGTGAGGCTCCATCCCAATGACCTGAGCTGAAGGCAGACGCTTAACAGACTGAGCCATCCAAGCGCCCCTTGTTTTTTTCTTTTTATTATAAAGCATGCATACACTATATGAAAAAGTCACTCGTTACACTAAAAGTACACATACGCACACATTCACATACACTTTCACAAAATCTTTTACAGATTAAATGCCAGGGTTAGTAGTTTATATAATTGTTTTAAGTATTTTAAAGACAATTTGTTGTTGGGTGGATTAGAATAAGATGGAACAAAAAAGTGAAGAATATATAGAAAGAAAAACTAATGCATTTAAATCCGTAACTTAAAAAAATCTGTGTCAGTGATGAGTTTAACAGTATGTCAACAAATAATAAATGTGACTAAGATTGAATAATGCCCTTGCATGGATAAGAAAGGCATAATGATACCAAAAGGCAAGCAAATAAGAACTCTTGAGAGAAATATAATTGATTAAAAAATGGAAATATCTTAATGTTTACTAGTATTGAAAAAAATATTATATCTCACCTATGGAATTAGTAAGCATATTAAAATTGCAATAACAAATGAGTTGAGAAGCATTACACTTTGCATGGAGTATAAATTGTTATAAAGCGTTTAGCAAAACAATAATTTGGCAAATTACGTTAGGAAAAATGTTCAATGATGAGCATATTCTTTCATTCCATTTATAGAGATATACTTCAAAAAATGTTCTGAAATTCCCAAAGATGTTTATAATTTTATTGTAGATGTGCTTTGTACTTTATTATGAATTACTTATATAATGCTTATAAAATAAAAGAAACACATAGAAAGTAATTTTACTAAAAAATGCATAAGAAATCTGGAAAATGTCAAAGCAAACATACAGCATTTCAGGTTACATTAAAAATAAATTTTGTGCTTAGAAAAAAAAGCCTGGATGAAAAGACACAAAAATGTGAATGGTGGTTGTCTTTTAGTAGAGGAAATATTCATATAGTTTTGCATTTCTATAATTCCTGTAATTGTCATGGGAAAATAATTGTGGCAAAGCTTATATATAAGTAATAGAAGCTTTTCTTCCTCCCCAATTTTTGTTTCCTATTCCAATTAATAGGCTCTGATGAAAAGCAGATCTGCCAGTGATATATTTTAGTATGACACCAAGAAGTGGCTTTTTTGGGGGGACTTTTATTAGTTTATTTGCTTATTTATTATTTTCCATTATGGATAACCATAAGAAGCTACTGTTGAAGATTTGCTGGCCTCATTTCCTTGAGAGACTGAAAGCTTGATGTGTGTAGCATCCTTTGTTGAATTTTCACTACGTGCCACTTCTGTTTCTTCACCAACTATGTTCCCTGAAGGCTGAGATGAAGGGAGGTTAAGGATTTGCTCCAGGGGCGCCTGGGTGGCTCAGTTGGTTGAGCGACTGCCTTCGGCTCAGGTCATGATCCTGGAGTCCCTGGATCGAGTCCCACATCGGGCTCCCTGCTCGGCGGGGAGCCTGCTTCTCCCTCTGACCCTCCCCACTCTCATGTGCTCTCTCTCATTCTCTCTCTATCAGATGAATAAATAAAATCTTAAAAAAAAAAAAAGGATTTGCTCCAAACTACACAGTAGTAAGAAAGAAATGCTAAGACTTTCCCCATTTCTCTCCAATTATGTCATCTCCTTTTTAGTCCCTGACATTTATTATTTATTTATTTTATTTTGCATTCTCTGTTCACCATGGAATTAGGTCCATAATTCATAGACAGACATGTTTTATCTGTGCTCAACAAGTGAACAAGATTTGAGAAGAAATCACAATAACTACCTCAGTTCTCCTTTTGGGACTGGAAACAATATTATTGAAGCCCACGATTGCCTTTCTGTGTATGTAATGGAAAATAAAATGATGCATCTCTTCTGGTCATTTGAGATTATAAATATTCCTTTAAGAAAAGCTATTTACAATATGTGTATATGATGGGGAAATACTGATTTTTAACTGAACTGTAGCCTGATATGGGTATGCAACTTTATATTCCAATCAAATAAACATCTAGGGAAATGTATGCCTAAAAGCCAAATTGAATCATTTAGATAATCAATACTAGACACGCTTTAAAAAGTATAAATTGTTACATATTAGAGAACTTAAAGGTTATCGTAAAAAGAAGACAAAATTGAAGGATATATACCGTCAGGATTGATATGGGCAACTGAAAAAATGTATATTTCCCATGGAAACCAATTCTGCAAGCCTACAACAGGTATTAAAATTGGTGCATTTATATATTCTCTTCTAACAGCTCTGCAAGGTGGTCATTATTATTCCATCTCCTGTAAAGAAGCTAAATTTCAGTGTGGTTAAATGGCTTTCTCAATTTACAGAACTATGAAGTCTTAGACCTGGAATTCAAATATCATTCTGACACAAAAGCCATAATATAAGAATTGAACCTTGGGATTTAGGCATCTGAGTTTGTGACTAAAGTAGTAGTATATAGCTACAACATACAGTAAATCCCTAAACAACGGCAGTGACAATGGGGAAGAAAAGAAATATATGTTATATGTGACTCCGAAAGAAATGATTCTTAACCACCCATCAAACTATTTTTTCCTCAAAAATTTCAGTTTCAGCATAGAGAACCGTCATCTGTTTGGTCCAACCCAAATAGAAAATTAAACAAACACACAAACAAGAAAATTCTAAGAAGTCTTTCTTGAATCTTCTCATTTATAACTCCTCATATAATCCATCAGAAAGCTTGTCATATTCTGTTTTCAAAATATAGGCTACTCTCATCATAAGAGCCAGAAACATCCTTGAAAAAAAGAGTTGAAGAGCTAAATTTTCAGTCTTGAGGACTTATATTCCATTCTGTCATTTTATTTTTGTAAAGATTTATTTATTTATTTGAGAGAGAGAGAGAACATGCAGCAGGAGGTGCAGAGGGAGAGGGAGAGAGAGGATCTAGAGCAGACCCACGCTGAGCACGAAGCCCCACCTGGGCTGGATTTCACGACCCCAAGATCATCATCTGAGCTGAAATCAAGGCTCCCATGCTTCACCATCTGAGCCATTTAGGTGCCTCCCCCTGCCATTCTGTCATTTTAAAGAAGGGAAATAATAATCCTATTCTAATCTATCCAAAGATCCTAAATGATCTGGCTAGCAAAAAAACACCCTAAAATATCCGTATAACTATCACTCGATAATAAATTTTCTTATTTTTCACACAGGAAAACACTGCACACCTGGTAGGTTGGGTCCTATGTACTCCCAGCCTTAGGATTTTAGATTTAGCCTCTTTCAAAATGCATTTATTCAATTATTCCTAGTGTGTGAGCCTTTCTATGGCTCTTAGGCTCACTTTCTTCACTGACTTTTGCAAGAGCTCAGAAGATATTTTTACATTTTATTAGTGTAGGAAAGATTATAGCTACAATGAACAAAATATTTTAAGAACTAAGCATGAGATTGATTCTAGTGGGGAGTATAGTGATGCTATGTATGCAGAGTAATTTATATACTGCCTCCCAAACATGTGCACAACTAGATGTTTTGATGACCACAAACCGTGTGGCTTAAACAACAGAATTTTATTCTCTCACAGTTTGTAGAGACTGGAAATCTGAGACGAGGGTGCCACTGGGGTTGGTTTCTGGTGAGAGCCTTCATCCTGGCTTGTAGATGACCACCTTCTCAGTGTGTCCTCACATGAACTCTCTGCTGTGTGTATATGGAAAGAGAGAAAGCCCTGATCTCTCTCCCTCTTCTTATAAAGTCTCCAATCCTATTGGATTTTGTCTCTACCCTTATGACCTCATTTAACCTTACTTACCTCCACAAAGGTTGTATCTTCAAGTACATTCACATTGTGGGTTAGGGCTTCAGCATCTGAACTTTGCAAGACACATTTGGTCCATGACATTTCTCCCCTGGCTCACCAAAATTCTTATCCTCACATGAAAAATTCATTTATTTCCTCCCAACAGCCACAAAAGTTTTAACTTATTCCAGCATCAACTCTAAATTTTAAACTCTGAAGTCTCATCTAAAATATGTCATCTAAATCAGGTATGTGAGAGACTCGAGGTATGATTCACCTGAGGCAAAATTCCTCTACAGCTGTTGAACCTGTGAAACCAGCAAAGTTATGAGCTTTTATGATACAATGGTGGGTCTAGAAGAGGATAGACATTCCCATTCCAAAAGGAAGAAATTGGAAAGAAGGCAGGCTCTATGGCACTCGGCAGGATATTCCTCGGCCACTGAAAACAGGACAGATGGCCCCACCCCTGGAAACTAGAAGGAACAGCATTGGCCCTGGGTCTGTGGTAGAAGTGGTAGTTCTGATGATTCCTGAATTGACTTTAGGGTTGGGACCACAAATAAATTTTGGGGAAAACAAACATTCAGTCCATAAAACCTGCAAATTCAAAGTCATAGCATTTTTAAAAGATTTTATTTATTTATTTGTTTGAGAGAGAGACAGAATGAACAAGCACAAGAGCAGGGGGAGGGGCAGAAGGAGAGGGAGAAGCAGACTCCCCGCTGGGCAGGTCGCTCCATGCAAGGCTCAATCACAGGACCCTAGGATCATGACCTGAGCCAAAGGCAGACGTTTAACTGACTTAACCACTCATTATAGCATGTTTTCAATAGCAATTGTGAATTTGGGGCAAGTATTATTTCAAATTTGTTACGGGAAAAATTCAAAGGGTCAGAGTTCAGTTAGCCAGGGATACCAATGTATCTATATATCCATATACTTTTCACTTTCTTCCGTGTCCATTTCTCATTTGGACTTATGCAATGTCCTCCAAACTGCAACACTTAAACTTATCAATGGCTTCAAGATACAGTGACATCCTTGACATGTAACAACCTCAACATGATCTATCTCCTAACCTGCTTGTTTCTGCAGCCCACTTTCTGCTTGCCCAGGCTGTTCTCCATTTGATGAATTCATTCAGTCACAAAGTGATTCTATACTTTGTCTTGCCCTGTTCTCTTCTCCCTGGAAGTGCTATTCCCTTTACCCTGTATGGTTGATTCTCCCTCTGCATTCAGTTCTTAGAATGTCTATTCCAGACCACAAATCAGGATTGGCCCCCTCTCACCCACTCACACAACAATATTCTCTGCTCTTCACCTATTGCAATAGGTGTCTTTGCAATTTTTTGTGATTATTTTTCCCCCATATTAAAGTGAGTATACCTACCACCTCTGTTTTACTAACTGCTTTATTTTCAGTGCTTATCACAGAGAGATTGGTACATAATACATATTCAATAAATATTTAATAAATAAATTTAAGAAGTCATGAATTGATTAAATATTTAGCAGGTAGGTTTCTATAGCATTTGGTTGTTAAAAATGTAGTGGGAAGAAAGCAGCTTTAAAAACAAAGCAAAACAAAACAAAACAAAGATTAGAATCCAAATGAATGTGTCCATTAGGATTAATGGTGAGATTTAATAGGTTAAAATTTAAGATTCCTTTTTTTTAAAAAAGATTCTATTTATTTATTTATTTGTCAGAGATAGAGAGAGAGCACAGAAGCAGGCAAAGGAAGAAGCAAGCTCCCCGCTGGCTGAGCAAGGAGCCGGATCCCAGGACCCAATTCAGGACCCGATCCCAGGATCTGATCCCAGGACCCAATCCCAAGACCCAATCCCAGTACCCTGGGATCATGACCTGAGCCGAAGGCAGACGCTCAACCAACTAAGCCACCCAGGGGTCCCCAAAATTTAAGATTCCTATTGCAAATCTTTAGAAGATGGATTTGGATAGATTAGTGTAAGCTCTCACAGTGTTTTTTCCTTTTTTTCTTTTTTGTAATGCAAATACCTGAGTTAAGTTTTCAAAAATGGCTATCTGAATAAACACAATGCCCACCCCTGCCTAGATGAAAGGTCAGGCCACCTCCCACCACTGAGGCTCCATTGTTTTAGAGATCTTAGTTAATTTCCCTAACTGACCCTTTGGGCCATTTGTTTTTTCTCCTCCCATGTTTGAAATCCTTGCCAAGAAATCTGTAGGTCCTGCCCTGAAACCCCATAAACGCAGAACTTCATGCCCCTACCCCTTTTGTCTCTTTGCATCCTCTTCCTGTTTGGCCCGGGTGTAATTTCCAGGACTTGTAAGTAATAAACCTTTTTTTTTTTTCCTCTTTCTCTCTAAGTTTCCTGATGGTTATTGCTGAGGGTATCTTGCAATCATAGTAAGAATCACAGGGCAGTGGTGCGGTGGGGGGGGTGGGGGGGTGGTGGTACCCAGCTGGCTCTGTTGGTAGAGCATGATCTTGATCTTGGGGTTCTGAGTTAGAGCTCCACATTAGGTGTAGAAATTACTTAAAAAAAATAAAAATTGGGGTGCCTGAGTGGCTCAGTAGTTAAGTGTCTGATTTGGGCTCAGGGATCAGGTCATGATCTCAGGGTCCTGGGATCAAGCCTGAGTCAGGCTCTCTGCTCAGCCAGAAGTCAGCTTCTCCCGCCCCTCTTCCTGCTCTCTGTCTCTCAAATAAATAAATAAAATATTTAAAAAATAAAGACAAAAGAAAAGCTGATTCTCAATAGCTTAGAATTATGTTAAAAAAAACAAAAAGAAAAAAACACACAAGGGCGGTTCCAGCCTAACATTGATCATCAGTAAGTTGAGGACAGCACAAAACAGATAAATAGGGTGGGGCTGGAGGATTTTAAAACATATATGAGAAGATTTATCAACATTATGTGTTGTAAAGAATATTATCTACTAATTATATGCATTCATTGTTTATCAGGCATAGAGTTAGATAGCTTAAATGTATGATGCCATCTCATATTAATAGCCTTATGATGGGTTTTAGAGTTCTAGGGATAAGACAATTGAAAGTCATAGAGATAAAGTCAGTTTCTTAGGTCTTAGATCTGGAAACAGTAAAGCTTCCTGAATGTTGGGTCTCTCTGACAACAAATCTTATAACCTTTAGCTCTATGTTATAATTGCTGGGGGTAAGGGATTAAATAATTAAATACAATCATGCTGGAAGCATTATTTTGAAATGTTTAAAAAGTAACAATAAAAGTTCAGAATTTAAAACGTACTGATCAAATTATCTGATGTGATCTTCATAGCAGTCCTATTAGATATATGAGGATTGTGACAATGAGAAAGATCTAATTTGGATTCTGACTTTTTGATTCCAATTCTTCCATCTACCATCACTGACAGTTCCAAAGGATGATATATTTTCAATGAAATTGGACTGTATCAGGATTTGGAGCTCTGCCATTGCCTATTTACCTGAAATGTACCAATATAAAAAAATACGAGAATTCATTTGATGGGAAGAATGGTGCCAAAACCTTAGTTCACATCAGAATCACCATGGGAGCATAAAAAATTTTGAGATCCATGATCCTTACCCAAAGCAATTCTATAAGAAATTTTGAAATACGGTACAACTCAGAATACAAAAAATAAAAGAGACCTTTCTGCTTCATCCAATCTTTAAGAACTAATGACAAATTTGTGACAAACTTATTTGACTTATTCTGTCAAATACTTAACATTTGACATTCTACTTAAGAACAAAAAGAATCATAGAAATGACCAATGAAGTTCTTTCTGTCTACATTTATATACAGTCTCTTTTTTTCTCTATTGGATACGATGCCCCTAATTTTGATGCCTAATTTTGTCTTTATTGTCCATTTTACTCTCGAATTATATAATTGGAAATGTAGTAATAATAGGAAATAGAATAGATATTGATATTCTTTTTTATTCATAGAAATATGAGATTAATAAAGATTAAAATTTGTGTAAATTCAGGAACTATTTGTTGAACACTTATTACAGGTTAAACACTGCAACATGCTAGAAATATAAAGTCAAATAATATGTGATCCATTTCCTTAGATATTGTTAGAACAAAATTCAATCTAAGTGTTTCAGGTAATATTAAAGAAGTCTATCCAAGGCAGGCTAGAATTAGGATTAGGGGATGGTATTCAAGGTAGAGAAATCATGGACTTAAACATGAAAGTCATACAAGTCATTATTGTTAAATAAAGATTAGTAACAGCTCCTTATGAATTTATATACAAGATTTTTTATTTGTTTTTTTTAAAGGATGTAGGAGTTTATTGCAGTGGCTAACATGATAAAGCTTGAAAAAAGTAGTTGAAGTGACAAAGGAGAAGGACATCCTCAAAGAACATTTTATAGATAAAAGAGACAGACTTTGTGACTATATGAGGATGACAAAGAAGGAAAAGAAAAAAATGAATCTGAAAAACCAAGCCAGATAAATGAGAGAAATCCCTTTTCACATCTGAATTTGGGTGGGGGATTAGATATTGGGGAGAAACTGTTTCTTCAATGCCATCACTTAAGAAATGTGTATGTACGTTCAAAGTAAATTGCAAAAATTCAACTGAAGGAGTTTTAATCACTGACTCAACCTATTGGAGCTACTGACAAGACACCAATAAGAACACTCTGGGGGCACCTAGGTGGCTCAGTGGGTTGACCATTGGACTCTTGATTTTGGCTCAGGTCATGATCCCGGGGTCCTTGGACTGAGCCCTGCCTGGACTTTGCATGGAGTCTGCTTGAGATTCCCTCTCTCCCTCTCCCTCTGTTCCTTCCCCAGCTTTTGTGAGCATATGGGTGTGCACATGCATGCTCTCGTTCCATAAATAAGTAAAATCTTAAAAAAGAAGAGAAAAGAAAACACTGTTTTCCTACTCAGGTTCTAAACTAATTGACAGACAAAGAAAAGGAGAGGTAGATGATGGTCAAAATATCCAACAGTAAATAACGCAGTATGTAATTGGAGGATGAGAGCCTAAGAGCACTTTCTGACCCTGAATCCCAGGACAAGACAGACTCACCCACCCAATGGCAGGATGGACAGGGACATCCTCCTTATGTGGCATCTTCTTCCTAAGAGCAAGAATATGGAGCTGAATTGGTCATTTGTAGTTATTTTTTTCCAAAGTATATGAATTAGATAAATCACTGTCTCCTCTCAGAGGCAGAGAGAAGCTAGGGGCAAAATCAGTGAAAATTCTGTATAAGCCAGAGACTATGTCCTATATTTCTGATATCTCTGACTTTTTGTTTATTACTTGTCTCTACAAGGAATAAAATACTCACCTAAAATTTGATAATCATTAAAGTTGTTGATTATCCCACTGAATATAAGTTCTGGAGGAAGGTAGTTTCAGAGTATTTGGCTCAGTAGCTCAACAATGGAAGAATTAAATTTCCTGCAGTTTTCTTGGGTTAACCCTCGTGGGTTAACATCATTGTTCGAATAGATCTGCCACTGCCCCAAGTCTTCATATGACAGGATCTCTTATCCCAAAGCAATTAAGTGGTCTTTCTTTTTATGTTTATCTACATTTACTTTAATAAAGTTAGCATAATCTTTCCCAGAAGCCCCACATAAGGTATCTTTCAATGTCTCAGTTGCTAGAATTTGGTTGTCTTCTCAACCCTAAGCTAATAACAGCTAAAGGGGAGTGGAATTAAACTCTGAAAACCATCAGAGTTATTCCCTAGAGCTGCTGGAGGAAAACTGTCATTCCTGAACTCATTGTTGCTCTCTGTATATGTGAAAAGGAGAAACAAAATCAGAGATATTTTGGCAGGAATTTAAAGAGATCAAATAGTGTTTACCAAATCACCTTTTTCTCCCTACCCCAATTTATTTGTCTTCTTAAAATGCAGATTTAAGTTTTTGGAATAAATGTAATATTATTAATGTATGAATATAATGAAATGCTGAAGTTTGCAAATATTGTTTCATGTAAATGCAAAGCATTAATATAATTGAACTTTAGGTTATGTTAAATTATTCTAACATAAATGAAAACTGAAACATTATCAAAATCTATTTAACCAACTAATCAAATAGAATCTCTTAGAAAAGTAACATTGCCGGGGTGCCTGGGTGGCTCAGTCGTTAAGCGTCTGCCTTCGGCTCAGGTCATGATTCCAGGTCCTGGGATTGAGCCCCGCATCGGGCTCCCTGCTCGGCGGGAAGCCTGCTTCTCCCTCTCCCACTCCCCCTGCTTGTATTCCCTCTCTCGCTGTCTCTCTCTCTGTCAAATAAATAAAATCTTAAAAAAAAAAAAAAAAAGGAAAGTAACATTGCCGGGCACCTGGGTGGCTCAGTTGGTTAAGCGACTGCCTTCGGCTCAGGTCATGATCCTGGAGTCCCGGGATCGAGTCCCATATCGGGCTCCTTGCTTATCAGGGGGTCTGCTTCTCCCTCTGATCCTCCCCCCTCTCATGTGCTCTCTCTCTCTCATTCTCTCTCTCAAATAAATAAATAAAATCTGTAAAAAAAAAATTAAAAAATAAAATTAAAAAAAAGAAAAGTAACATTGCCTACACAATTGAATTCTTTAACCATTTTATCCTTTATGACCAAAGTATTCCTTTCTTTTCTAGTCAGTCCTGTAAAACAAGCATCTAATATAAAGTAAAATCTTCTTTGTAATATATCAAAAAAAGATCGATATCTGGAATTCTGTATTTTCTACATAAACAACTAGAGGAAGATTCCACACACGTTATAGTAAAATGTGGCACAACTAAGTTATTAATTAATTTAGCACGGCACCACATTATGACTGATCAAAATATTTGAGCAAGGAACAATATAGTAGCTGCCTTTATCCTTCAAGTGTAAATTTTAAAAAGAAATCACCTTTTGATTTAAAAAAAAGCTTTTGCAGAATGTATTTAATCGGTATGCTTTAAACAGGATGTTGCAAATGTTCAGAATACCATGTGGTTAGGTGATTACCACAGTTCTGTGATTCTTAATTACCCATATGAAGGCCAAATGAATCAGTAGTCAAATGGGGACAATTATCACATTTACAGAAGAACATGACTCTCTGGTTGGAGTTTTCTGCAAGCCTCATTTGCTATTACAAAGTCGGTAGTAGATCATTTCAATACAAATGAGAATTGGATGATGCCATATAAACTTAATGTCATTGGTTTGGGGGATGGAGACAATATGGTAGAGAGTCACAATTTTTCCCCAAGTTTATTTTGGCAGATTTCTGGGTACAGAAAATGTGGAACTTGAAATTAAAATAAAAACAATTTCCTTCCAAAATGCTTAGTTATGGGAACCACAACTCCTGGTGCTCTGAAGTCCACTAAGATATATCATTTCATTAAGGAACAAGGAAGGAAAGAAGTTCAGAAGGGCTGCCAATGGTAAATTGTCATCTTTGTTGTCTGGCTATGTTGAAAATATAGATATTGAGAAGATTTTTCTGTCTGGCACAGCTGTAAAAATGCAGCCAACATGTCCCAAATGTCCAGCTGAATAAACTCTCTGTGACAATTGGCATATGTGCATGCAGTTAAAGAGCAAAGAGAAATATAGGGTTTTTCTTCTAATAATTACGCTTTGTTATTAATCAAGAGTAACGACTCTCAGCAGCACTGCTTTAGTAGAGTTATAAAGATTAGAAATATAATTGACTCATTGATGCCTTGGATGTCCAAAAACTTCTCATGAGTCAGTATATTAAATGTGTAATTAGAGGCAATGATAATTCTTTTTCTGAGACATGTCCTGGCAGTGGTTTGGATTGTAGAAGCAAATAAAAGGACTAGGAATAACTACATGACTCATGTGTTAAAATGAATGCCTCTTTTCCTTTGCAGCAGATGAACTTTCCTAAATAGCCACTAGTACTAAATGTTGTTTGGTTAAACTTGTGCTATTAGAAGATCTCAAATAATTTACATGTCAGTAACTCTCAAGGGAATGAATACTTTCTTTTGTAATACCCCCGAAATTAAAGTCCAAACTCGAACACGCGCACACACACACACACACTACCACCACCTCGACCCAAGGACATACATATACACAAACATATATGTACATTCACACACACACACACACACACATGCACCTGTCAATGAACACACAAATCTTTCAGAAAGCACGAGACAAGATTGAAAGGGCATTGAGTTTCTAAGAACAGTAAAGCCATTTATATTTTATGCTATCTAGGGTCTGAATTTTTGTCAAATCACCTCAATTTATGTTCTCCCCCATCTCTCCCCATTTTTATATGTCTTTCTCCCTTTCTTTTCTTTTTTTTTTTTTTTTAAAGATTTTATTTATTTATTTGAGACAGAGAGAATGAGAGAGAGCATGAGAGGGAGGAGGGTCAGAGGGAGAAGCAGACTCCCTGCCGAGCAGGGAGCCCGATGTGGGACTCGATCCCGGGACTCCAGGATCATGACCTGAGCCGAAGGCAGTCGCTTAACCAACTGAGCCACCCAGGCGCCCTCTCCCTTTCTTTTTAATTAAACCAAAATAGGATTATAAAATCAAAATTTCATTGTAATGACCACTTTCTTGATACAGATCTAGCCAATTCAGGATTGATGGACTATCTTCATTGCCACATGATTTATGATTCCAATTGTTGCATAACTCAGTCAACCTTATAAGATTTCCGCAAGAAAAGTAAAGTAGAAATATAGTGAGACATTCAGAAATAAGCATATTTATTGATTTAAATATTCTCTCTATAGGAGCATAACTCCAAAGAAGCATTTATTGTTTTACACATCTCTTACAATATCTATGATGTATCACTAACACAAATAATGGGTTCATTGAATGAAATGGATGCAGTAGTGTGTGAATTTCATAACCAATTTTATTAGTTCTGCCTTGCCAATCTGTTCTTTTTACACTTCGGCATGAAATAAAAAACAGGCCCCTTAGCTTTGTCAGTTATTTGCAGTGATTACATAAATATTCTATTTGTTTTGCTTTTAAACGAGTCAATACTAGTCTGAAATAAGTCCAATTTAGTCCAGTGTAAATACTGAATATTTTAACTCTCATCCAACTTTGTCCTGACCCAATATTGTAAGCTGGGGGGAAGGAGCAGGAGTATAAAAGAGATGGGTACAATTTAATGTGACTGGTTTTCTTATAATCTGAGCAGCCTATGTTGGCACTTAAACAGACTCCTTGGACAATATATGCAAGGACATCATTTGTCACAGTTATTCTGGTTCTAGCCATGCTTTAGGCTAAGACCTTGTCATGGTTCTTGTAGTCCCCTCTGACAGTAGGTGGTCACCTCTTATCTTCAAGCTGTCTTCTGGGACACAGTCCATTCTCTCTCCCTTTATTTATCTTTCTTTCAGTATACACTTGGTTTCCAAAGACACAGAGATTTGTTTGTCTGTTAGTGGAAGCACAGTGCATTCCTAGTGAAGCCTACACTTTACTTGCTCCCAGGAAGAAGAAACTCTATGCTTATATTTACTGGATTAGAAGTCAGGTACAGTTTCCCCACATCCATCAATCTCCAGGACACCGCCGTCAGACTCTCCAAATAGTTTCTTTGAGTGCCTCTTCTGTGACGTAACGTGCCAATATTGGGATCCGCTCTTGTCTTTCCTGCCTCCAAGGGCTGGAGAGAATTGTAAACACACTGAAATCTCTGCAATAAAACCCTCTGCAACTCAGCATCTTCAACCAAAACTCTTGTATAGCTCATGTAGCTGATAGACAAATGCTGGCCAGACCAACTCTACAAGGCCCAATGCATCCTGATCACTGGATCAGCACACAATTTCTAATCAAGTGCTCTCTTTGGGACCACAGCCCAACTTGATTTTGTTAACATCTTTTTATATTAAGCTAGTTAAACTTTGTTGGGCCATTATATATGATAGGAATTCTGCTAAGTACTTTACATATGCTATCTAATTTAACTCTCATAGCATTCATATGCTGCCATTAGGATTCTTTGGTCGATGATAAAAACTAAGGATCAGAGATTTTTCTTTTTTTTAAAGATTTTATTTATTTATTTGGCAGAGAGAGACGCAGCGAGAGAGGGAACACAAGCAGGGGGAGTGGGAGAGGGAGAAGCAGGCTTCCCGTGGAGCAGGAGCCCGATGTGGGGCTCGATCCCAGCAGCCTGGGATCACGACCTGAGCCGAAGGCAGACACTTAACGACTGAGCCACCCAGGCGCCCCTAAGGATCAGAGATTTTATAAATCAAAATCAACCACTTGTAAATGGCAGAGCCATGATTAGACCCTTTGTTTCCAAGCCTTAGAACAAAAGTTGAAAAGATTTGGCATCTTTTGAATGCTTGCTATGCACCAGGAGTTGTTCTAGTCTTTTACATTTGGTTACCTCACTTTCTCTTACAACAACTAAGCAAAAAATATATTATTTTCCTTTGGAGGAAAGCTAGAGAGTGATTACATGCATTTTCCAAGGTCATAAAGTACATGAGTGTACAACCAAAGTTATATTTTTTTATAAAAAAATATAAAGCCTATGCACAATTACATGATTTTGCCTTTTGACAATTATATCTTGTTTACTTCACTGCAAAGCCTGCCTATTGCCTTAAGCTTTACTGAAATTGATTACTTTTATTAAAGTGGGTAGGCAGAGATTTTCTATGACATGATTCATGCAAAGGTAACAGCATTCATTAGTTTACTCAAAGTACCAAGAATTAATTTAAAACTCAATCAGGCACTATCAGAACAGGTATACTGTTATAAATAAGATGTTGTATTGGTCTTAATTAGCTCACACTTTCGTAGGCGAAAGAGACACTAAAATAATTGTAATATCCTGCCGAAAAGATGCAGTAAAACTTGGAACAATTATGAAAATGAGCACTGGACAGGGAGCAATTTGTAATGTAGCTATTTGAGGTGAGATTAAGGAATGAGAAACTACACAGCCCAGACAAGGAGAAGGACTGAGGTGGGAACACTGGAAAAGTAATAAGGATGAGAATAGGAAACGGTAGGTAATTTCCTATGACTGTGACATCGAATACACGGAAAGAAAACAAGATTGTGGTAGCCACAAAGGAAAGAAAAAGCCAATTGTTCTAATATTTGATTATTTTTTATTCATTTAATTGGTCATTTATTCTTTCAATCATCTCTTCGGCTTCTATTTCTTGAGTTCTTGCCAGTTACCAGGGACAGAATGGAAGCACAATGTATATGGCACTACTCTCTTGAAATTGTCATGAATACTATGAGGATTTAGGAGGCAAAGTAGGAGGGAGAGTTTTTGCATGTACTATACTTCACAGAATGGCCTCTTTTAACACCTTCAAAGCCTCGAGAGGGGCCCTAGGAATGTCCCATGGTGTTTCTAATATATATATATATATATATAAGCTATTTTTTAGAGCAATTTTAGGTTTACAGGAAATTTCAACAGATAGTACAGAGATTTCCATATACCCCTTCTGCAACCCCTTACCTAAATACAGTTAACCTATTATTAATATCTTGCTTTAGTGTGGTACATTTGTTTTAATTGATGAACCAATATTGATACATTATAATTAACTGAAGTTTATAGTTTACAATAGGGTTTGCTCTTTTTGTCGTACAGCAATGTGGGTTTTGAGAAATGCATCTCATGTATCCACATTAATAGCATTGTGCAGAATTATTTCACAGCCCTAAAAATCCTCTGGGCTTCACATATTTCCTTCTCCCCCTCTCTTCTGAATCTCTAGCAACCACTGATCTTTTTGTCCCTATACTTTTGCATTTTCAAGAACATGATACAGTTGGAATCATACTGTATGTCACATTTGCAGACTAGTTTCTTAGCAATACGCCTTTAATATACCCTCACATCTTTTTGTAGCTTGATAGCTCATTTAGTTTTATCACTAAATAATATTCTGTTATCTGGATGTGTCACAGGATAAACCATTCACCTATTGAAAGACATCTTGGCTGCTTCCAGTTTTTTGGCAATTATGAGTGAAGCTGCTATAAACATTCATGTGTGGGTTTTTCTATGGACATAAGTTATCAACCCATGTAGGTAACTGTGTAGGAGTACAATAGCTGGATAATATGATAGGACTACATTTAGCTTTGGAAGAAACTTCCAAACCATCTTCCCAAATGGCTGTATCATTTTGCATTCCCATTAACAATGAATGAGAGCGCCTCTTGCTCTACATCTTCACTAGCATTTGATATTATTAGTTTTTTTCATTTTAGTCATTCTGTTTCATGCACAGTGGTAGCTCATTGTCTTAACTTGCAATTCCTTAATTACATATAATGTTGAGTATATTTTCATATGTTTATTTATCATCTGTATATCTTTTTTGGTGTGATATCTATTCATACCATTTGCCCATTTTGGGGTTGGGTTGTTTTCTTATTGTTTAATTACAAATATTTTTTATATATTTTGGATACCAATCCTTTATCAGATACATGCTGTGTAAATATTTTCTATCAGTATGTGGCTTCTCTTTTCATTTCATTAACAGTATCTTTTTACAGAGTAGAAAATTTTAACTTTAATGAGTTCTAAATTATGTGTTTTTTTCCATAGATTGTGCTTCTGGTATTATACCTAAAAACTCATCATCAAACCCAAAGTCATCTAGATTTTCTCCTATGTTAGTTTCCAAAAGTTATATAGATTTGCACTTTACATTTAGGCCTATTATCCGATTTGAATTATTTTTTGTAAACTGTGTAAGGTGGGCATCCAGATTCATTTTTTTAAATGTAGATGTCTGATAGTTCCAGCATGATATTTTGAAAATACTATCCTTTATCTATTGAATTGGCTTTGTTTCTTTGTTAAAAATCATCTGACTGTATTTGTGTGGTTCTGTTTTAGTATTCTCTGTTCAGTTCCATTGATCTATTTGACTATTATTTTGCCAGTACCACACTATCTTGATTAAACAAAGTCTTGAAGTCACCTGGAATCAGTCCTCCAACTTTGCTTTTCAGTATTATGCTGGCTATTCTGAGTCTTTTGCCCATTCCACATAAACTTTAGTATCAGTTGTTGATATCCAGAAAAAAAACTTTCTGGGTCTTTGGGATTATGCAAAATCTATAAAACAAATTTGAATTAACTGTTCCTATTGGCAAACATGGGACTTAAAAAAATTATTTAGATTTTAATTTCTGTCATCAGAGTTTTATAGTTTTCTACATATAGATTTTGTACATAATTTGTCAAACATATATCTAAGAATTTGATTTTGTTTTTGTTGTTAATGTCAATGGTGCTCTTTTTCTAATTTCAAATTCCAGTTGTTCATTGTTGGCATATAAGAAAGCAGTTGACTACCTAATACTACTACATTGTTGTTTCTAAGTTGATCTATTACAAAAAGATGTCAAGGAAAGATTTCCTTTTTAACTTCCATATCACAAAAATACTTAATTTTATTTTTGTGTCTTTCTTTCTTATGAAATATATAATGCAATCTATTGCATTATTATAAGATGTGGATTCTGAATTTAGCTAAATCTGCATATAAATCTTGTCTGTAAAATTACTAGTCCTGTGACATGGGGGGAAATGGCATAGACTTTCTGTGCTTTTATTTCTTTACCAGTAAAATGGCATATTATTTCCTATATCCTGTATATTTTTAAATATTTAAGAATGGGGTGTTTGTGAGAAATCAGTGAGGTAACATAAGTACAGAGTACATAGTAAAATGTATTAATATATACTACCAATATTGTTATTAGAAAAATGGGATTTCATTGTGATTTCAAAAAATAAAATATCTTTCCATTGTATAAATGTAATTATTTTATGCATTCTGGAGTAATATTTGTGCTGCATTTTCATTACATTAAGCCAAATTAAGTGTGTGCTGTATTAAGGGATAAAAAAGTGATCTACCAAAAAATAGTCTTCATGTACATAGACACAGAGCTACTTAACAAAATATGAACAATGAAAACTGAAATTCAGAATCTCATTTACATTAGTGTCAAAAATATAAAAAATTTAGGCACATTCTGAACAAAGTATCTGTAAGACATGTGTATTAGATATATATTCCTGTAGGACAAAACCCTTCAAAACTTAAAAAGTACCGTGATAATTTGTTTATTCATGTTACATGATTGACTAATCGGTATAAGGTATTAGTAAGATGCCTTACTTCCTCCACTCATGAGCTTCTGTATTATTGTCATGGCATGGTAGCTAGCTTCCTCTAGAATGTATGATATGAGAGACTGAGAAGCACACAGAGCTATTCTTTTTCTGACCTCAACTGAGAAGTCACATAACATCCCTTTAGCCACATTCCTTTTCATTTATATAAGTCTCAAAGTCTAGTACACATTTAAGGAGAGGAGAATTAATTTTCCTCTTTTGGTGGGAAGATTATCAAGTCATTTGTGGGCATATGTGAAAACCACCACAACCTGTATATTGGAAAACACAAAACATTTTGAAAGAAATTAAAGAAAATCCAAATAAATGAAGAGATAAATATGCTCACAGATTGGAAAATGTTATAAACATATCTATACTATACTTCTATCTATACTATCTCTATACTATCTATACTCTAGATACAGTCATAATAAAAATCCAGCAGGGTGGTGAGTGTATGTATGTGTGAGAATAATTTGACCATATGATTCTGAAATATGTATCTAACACCAACACTTATCGAGAAGTTATACAAATAAAGATACTGTGCTGATAAATTTATAGATGAATGAAACTGAATAAGGAGGCCAAAAATAAACCAACACATATTACGAGTTGAATTGTATGACCCCGAAAGATACGATGTTCTAACCCCCAGTACTTGAGAATGTGATCTTATTTTGAAATAGGCTCTTTACAGATAATCAGGTTAAGATGATGGGTCTTAATCCAGTATGACTGTGTCTTTATAAAAAGAGATAATACAGACACAGGCCCGGACATACACAGAAGGGAGACAATGTGAGGACACAGGGAGAATGCCTGAGGCCACCAGAAGCTAACAGAAGATTGGAACAGATTCTCTCCCACATCACTTAGAGCCAATGGTGTTCTCACCCTGATTCCAGACTTATTTCCTTCAGAAATGAGAAGCAATACATCTCTCTTGTTAAACTATCCAGTTTGTGGTACTTTGTTTCAGCAGCTCCAGGAAGCTAATACAATGGTGTATCAAGGGAATTCAATGGGGAATGATGGTTATTTCAACAAATGGTGCTGGGATGACAGAATATATATAAATTCTCATGCTTACCTCATACAATAAATAAAATTATTCAAGTGGATAATGAACCCAAACATTAAAGGTAAGTTGTAAAAATTTTAGAAGTAATAGCATGTAGTCTTTGTTTATTTTGAAGTAGGCAAAGGTTTTTTAGATAGGATATAAAAAGCAAACACTATCAAAGAAAAGACAAAACTCCACTGGAATCAAAACTTCTGCTGTTTGGAGGATACAGTTCAGGAAAATGATAAATGATAAAGTAACATACCAAATTTGGAAAATTTCAAATCTGTACGCCTTACAAATGATTTGTATCCAGGATACATTAAAACCAACAAACATGACTGTCATTACTCTGTAAGAAGGCAAACAGCACGATTAAAACACACCTTCCAGCTTCAGCCTAGAAAATAGAAATCTAGAAAGAGCAAAGATTACACGTTAACAAAAACTAAAAAGTGGCCAGTCTGTAAAATTATAATTTTTCTTGGATCCAGAAGAGAGCTGAGTTCACAGACACCAATTAGCCTGAAATCCAACTGAAAAGGCAACTTCAAGGAAAGGCCTACTGTCTAAAAGGAAGGTGGTCCACCATGCAAGAAGGTAAGAAGTTTTAGCCTGGATGTAGCCTCCTATGGAACTGCTAAGGGCTGAGTGGACAATGATAGTGATGTATATGTATAAGCCCTGGGTACGGCAGACACAAAAACAGTCTGCACCCACTTCCAGGCTCATCTTAGCAGATTTCCACTGGGCCTGAGAAAGATTTAAGGCATAGGAAGCCTCCACCAGTGAGTGGCCCAGGCATGGGAAGTGTATATAGACAGAGTTTTGCCCAGAGATCCTTCTCCTTTACTGGGGGAAAAAAAAAATAAGAAAAGAAAAAAAGAAGAGAGCTTTAAGCTGCTGAGTGAAGACCAGCAAACCTTGTATTTCCAGATACTGGGGAACACCTAGTAGATCATGGGTCTGGAAAAGAAAATAAATATGCAAATAAACTCCACCCCTGGGAGAGGGGCAGGGAACTTTCCCAGGCCAGATGATCTGAGAGCAACTACTGCTCTTTGATCCTACTGTCTTCACAGTGACCCTTCTGCATCAGGCATTTAATAAACAGCTAGTAGATATTATAGATGTAATTATTTAAATTTGCTTGGAAATTACTGAGATGGCCTTATAAGCTCTTCCAGTCGTGTGAACTATAACTTAGAACATTTCTGATGGATATATTACCTCAAGAAATTAAATATATATCCATGGAGGATATGAAATACAGTTCCATTAAAGAAAATATTAATTGTTGGAATAAATTTGGTTAAACGCGTGCTCCTAAGAAAGACAAATTGCAATGTAAACTCTGTATTAATGATTTTAATTATTTTTGTTACTAATTAAATTCTGGTTTTGACAGCCTCAAATGACCCTTCAATGTGTCCAATAATGCTACATTCAAAAGTACATTTTTAACATTTATTCTAGAACTATTCTTAGAAGAAATTAGTACTTAAATAGAATTCCATGTAAATATCAGTATAGAGGGATGCGCTCAAATGACTCCTCAGTGTAACACTTTAGCAAACTGTGCACGCAAGTTGAGAGAATGCTCTAGAATAAAAGAATATAAGGTGAAACAATCAAAAGATATAATGTAAGAACTAAAATCAGATCCTAGTTTGGGATAAAATTAACAAAGCTTTAGATTCATTTTTATACTATTGAGAAAATGTGAATTTATGCTGAATAATGAAAGGTATATGTTATGTTAATTTTCTTAAATGTGATATTAGCTTTGTGATATATAGAGATATGCTTTCTCTTAGGACATGTAGAGGTAAATAAAATATATAAATAAAACAATATTTAAAATATTGAATTTACATGGTGAGTAATGAGTGATAAATGCACCATTCATATTTTTATATGCTCAAAAATATGTCTAATAAAAAAGATTTGGTGAAAACCTTTTCTAGGAAGAATTTTTTGAATCTGCATACCAGATTCATTGTCCTCTGCACTATCAATAGTTTAAGAATTGAAACCAACACATTTTCCTGTTTCCATGCTAAGCAATTCTAGGTCTAGGCAATAAAAACAGAAGGAAAAAAAAACAGCTTAACTGTTTGCTCTAGTAAATAATCGCTCTTGGAAGGTAGGACTATGAACCAATTAAACCAGCTTACTTTTCAGGACTAGCAATTTGCTCACCAAGGCTCACTCCAAGACCCTCATCTTAAAAAAAAAAAAAAAAAAAAAAAAAAAAAAAAAAGACCCTCATCTTATTGTACCAACCATTGCAGAGAAATGCAAATCAAAACTACAATGAGATATCACCTTGTACCTGTTGGAATGGCTATTATTAACAAAGGTAAGAAATAACATGTGTTGGTAAGGACATGGAGAAAAGGGAACACTTGCACGCTGTTGGTGGAAGTGTAAATTGGTGCAGCCACTATAGAAACAATATAAAGGAGCCTCCAAATATTAAAAAATAGAACTACCATAGAATTCAGCAACTCCACTTCTAGGTATTTAATTGAAGAAAAGAGAAACACTAATTTGAAAAGACACATGCATCTCTATGTTCATTGCAACATTATTTATAATAGCCAAAATCTGGAAACAGCCTAAATGTCTATCAACAGATGAATGGATAAAAAAGGTATGTGTGTGTGTGTGTATACACACACTCTTCCCCCATAGACACACCCACTTCTGCCTACACACACACACACACACACACACAATGGAACATTACTCAGTAATTAAAAAGAATGAAATTTTGCCATTTGTGACAACATGGATGGACCTAGAGGGTATTATGTTAAGTGGAAAAAGTCAAACAGAAAAGACAAATACCATATGACTTCACTTATATATGAAATATAAAAAAAATGAACAAATAAAACAGAAACAACTCAGATACACAGAACAAACAGATGGTTGCCAGAGGGAAAGCAAGTAGGGAGATGGGTGAAATAGGTGAAGGGGATTAAGAGGTAAAATCTTTCAATTATAAAATAAATAAGACATGGGGATGTAATGTACGGCATAAGGAATATAGTCAATAATATGCTAACAGTATTGCATGGTGACACATGATAACTAGACTTACTGTGGTGACCATTTTGTAATGTAAATAAATATTGTATCACTTTGTTGTATACCTGAAACTAATAGGTTATTGTATGTCAATTATTCTTCAACCAAAAAAAAAAAAAAGCATTCATGTCATAAACTGATTAACTCCCATCCAACTTCTTGATTTTTCAATGAGGTCCTAAAAAGCCATAAATATCCTCCCTTAATTTTCTCTTTTTAAAACAACACCAAAATCTATCAAGGTGGTTTATTACTGCAATAAACCTAATAAATTATTTTTGCTTCAACAAAAGAGTTTTTTGATAGTTATTTTGAAGAACTGGCAGTTGACATTTCTCATAGCTGGTTTATTAGATCAGGACACAATCACTAAATATAATGTGTAAGTCTCAAACAGATCTTAATGCAGAGAAAAACAAAACAGTTTAAGAGAATTGCATGGGTACTGGAAAAATTTATTATCTGATTATTAAATGACATTATGGAATTTTTATATTATAGGTGTTATATATGATTCATAAATTATGTGGAAGATTATTTTTACTTAGGATGTGCTAAAATATTTTTTGGAAAAAATAAAATATTTTGGGCAAACTCTTATTTTTTTACAGTGGTTATGTACAGTATATTTATTTATGTTTTTTGAAACCAGTTGACACGTGATGTTACATTAGTTTCAGGTATGTAACATAATGATTCAACAACTTTATACATTATGCTATGCTCACTGCAGATGTAGCTACCATCTGTCACCATGAAAAGCTATTACAATACAATTGATTATATTCTCTATGCTGTGCCTTTTATTTCCGTGACTTATTCATTCCATAACTAGAAGCCTGTATCCTTCACTCCCTTTAACCCATTTGGCCTTCCCCATATCCCCACCCCTTTGGCAAACTATTATTTATTTTCAGATGATATAGCAAAACAAATGATGTGTAGATAAATAAAAATAATTAGTTGTATGCAGAAAATTGTTAAACTTCTCTAATATAGCTGGAGGAAAATATGTAGGCTTACTGTATTAGTTTTCAACCTTTGAGAATTTCATGAAATTTTTTTGGAAAACTTTTCCACCAAAGCTTTGTAGAAACACATACCAGATTTATTGCCTTCTGATTGTTGATAGTGTCTTCAAGATGGTTATTTTGAGAACCCTGAAGTTTACTGAAAATCCTGCATTTTGATATCTCAGGTCAAAGATATAAAGTATATATTTGCAATAACCCACCAAAGAGCTTTTCCAATTCGCTCAAATTCTCACACCCATAATCTGAAAAAAAATGCACTCACTCACACACACACAACATATATTTACAATTAAGCATTACTTCCTTTTAATATTTTGAATCAGAGAGGAAGAAGGGCCAAATCAAACACATACCTATTTTAGCCTTTATTGGTGGTGGTGGGGGGGGAGGTATTTTAGAAGCTTGAAAATGACAGAGCTGTTCATTGAAACACTCCATGAAACTCATGAATTACAGGCTCTGTGCTTCCATAGAGTTATTAAAATTTGAAAAGGAGAGAAGGGATAAGAAAAATAAAAAAATAGTTTCTATCCTAGCTTACAAAAAAGGGTTAAACATCATGGCACTGACATCTGGACTTTCAAGCAGGTAAATAGAAGACCTACTCAGGATTGACAGCCCACTGACTTATATTTAATTCAAAATTACTATTCACATCATCCCATGTTCCAGAGAAAGCAGCAATCTGGTGTCACAAATGCTGAATGTGAGCAAGATTGTCACACAAAGGCTAGTACCGTATGTCAGACTTAAAATAGAAACATAATTTTGGGGGGGCCATGGATGGCAAAATGTCCAGTAATAGTGACTTTTGTTGGCATTTGCAATGCTAAATAATTTTAAGAAAATAATCATGGCTATGGTTTTCATTTTTAATATAGCATAGTTTTAGCAGGCATTTATCATGAATGGATAATTTTATCTAGGTAGAATTGTATATAAACACAGATCTAAGTATGTATATATATATAAATATGTATGTGTATGTATAAAATATATATACACAAACTCATGCTTGTGTAGGTAAAATATGTTAACTATAGATATCTACAATATATACATTATTATTATTATATATCATATATCCACATACATATATAGGGATGTATTATATATTATATACATTATATATATGTCTGTATCATGTATTCATGTACGTGTGTGTGACATGTGTGTGTGCATGTGTGTGTGTATTTCCTTGTTGTTGGAGGACAGCCCCCAACCACAAGGAAATCTCTGACTCAAATGTCAGTAGTGCCTGTTCTATACTTTTAAAAATTTGAGGACCCATTATTCATTAAACACTTAAGAAGACTGCCTCTTTGTAAGAATTATATGCTTAGAATAAAGAAATATTTGGATTTCAGATTGCTTTCTGTCTTAAAGATTTATACATCTGTAATTCTAAAAGGACTTGGGCTGAGACTGAGGAAAAGGGTTAGGGAGGTTTGTGTATACACAACCAACACAAAATCAAGAATATTGTCATGTTACCTCAGAACAGAGGTAAGAAACTCTGTTCAGAAATATATTGGTAATTTAATGCTGCCTGACACATTCCAGAAAACTTAGCAGCTAAAAATAACACAGATTTATTATCTCACAGTTTCTGTGGGTCAGGGGTGGAAGCACAGCTTACCTGGTCCATTGCTTCAGGGTGTCTCATAGGGTTGAATTGACGGTTTTGGCCAGGATTCTTATTTGAGGCTCAAGTTGAGAAGAATCTGCCTCTAAGTTCATATTGCTGTTGCCCAAATTCAGTTTTCTGTGGGTTTTAGGATTGAAGGCTTCAGCTTCTCGTGGGCTGTCAGCTGGAGACCACTCTTAATCCCGAGCCACCTGTTGGGAGGAGGCTGCCCTCAGTTTCTTGCCCTGTGACTCTTGCCAACATGGCTGCTTGCTTCATAAAAGGATATAAACCAAGAAGGTCATAGGAATATTCTGCGAAACAAGTTATCATTCTTATAAATATAGAGTGGCATCTCATCACATTTGACATGTACTTTTGGTAGAAACAAGTCAAAGGTCTCACCCCTGCTCAAAGAAGGGATTACACAAGGGCATGAATATTAGGATGCAGAGATCATTAGGTCATCTAAGAGTCTACTCACCACAAGAAGTAAAAGAAGTAATTGATGCAGAGAATCCCCTATGCTGTCATTTACAAGAATCTGAACTTTATAGACAGAAGGGAGAAAATGAAGACTATCAATCTTAGATGGAATCACCAAAACTGCACACAGTGAGTTAATTGTAAAGTAGTGGAAACTATTAGCCAAGGATTATATATTGCTGGGTACATTGAATAAAGTGGCCTCTAAAGTTACACTTAGAATCAATGATTTCATAAGCAAAGCAAAGTTTAGATCAATAAGAAGTCTAAACACTTAACATAAGTGTTTTAAAACTAGCTGTTATATTAGAACATATGTTGCCACTCACCTGTACTAAATACATTTTTAATCACTTTAAATCAATTGTATCAGATATTTTAGGGTTCAGAAAAAATGCTAAAATATAATTGTGTATGAAATGCTGTTTCCTTTTTCCTTTAGGACTGATTAAATACACCTGGAGCTAGTAAGAAAGAAGCCTATTGACTAAATTGGCTATATATGTTTATTTTATTAATATAGATCATGGAGTGCCTGGGTGGCTCAGTTGGTTAAGCATTCAACTCTTGATTTCAGCTCAGGTCATGATCTTAGGGTTGTGAGATCCAGCCTGGTGTCAGGCTCCATGCTGGATGTGGAGCCTACTTAAGATTCTCTCTCTCTCTCTCTCACTCTGCCCCAACCTCACCTCTCTCTCTCTCTCTTCATAATATATATATTACACATATATATTATATATTATATCACACACACACACACACACACACATATATATATCACATGTGATTTATATATCACAATACTAACACCATGTTCAGAAAAGTTGAAAAGGGAAATAAAAGGACAAGAGAAAATGCCAAGGGTAATGGGGAGGAACAGACAAGAAAATTTATTATAATGTAAAAATTGCTAAAAATCAGAAAATTATATTTTACTCATATTTGAATAAGAATGAAGTATAACAAAGCTTTAGAAAATACGTAGTATTTTTCCACCAAACCGTTTTTCTATTCTCTTCTATGTCTCATTGGGATCTTACTAGTTTTTGTTATCTAAGAATATTGTATATTTATGACTAATAATGAGTAAGTGTGCATTCTTAATGTGACTTATGATCTTCTTTTATGTCTCCTTACAGTGTTCACATTTAATTATTCATATCTAATCATGTCAAATCATTCTTTAGCTTCTTGTTTTGCCATTTAAAATCTGTATGATGCAGAAAAAAATAGAGATAATAAATCTCAAATATATATTTTCAGCCCTGATTCCACTTTTAAGGACTTTAATCCTCATTTTTACTCTGTCTTTTAGAAACCTAACCTGTCTATAATAAGCCTAAATTTTTGCTGTCAGATAATGAGCCATTCCCCTGTCCCAGTAGTCTCTATTTCAATAAATAGTACCAAAATCATTCCAATTTCCAAGCCAGAAAGTTTGAGGTCCTCTTCCCTTGTCCGTGTCTTATGCTTTTTACACCCAATTGCTCATTATTATTATTATTTTTTAAATCTGGTCTCTTCTTATCCCTACAGATGCTTTCATATCTATAGCGCCAACCTAAGACCTCTTCTGTGGCTGAAAGTTGAACACCTAACTGTATTTCCTATAATATCTAATTAAATACATAATAAGCAAATCAAACTTAAAATACCGAATCAGAACTTGCAATCATCCTCTGCAAACCCACCTATTTCTTGCCAGTGTTCTATTTAGTAGGTAGTTTCACCATCTGCTCAGTTGCTCAAACTACAAATTGAAAAGTAATGTGTTGATTTTTGTTACTTGTTTTGTTTTTTTTTATATTTAACCTCCAGTCATTCAATAAATCCTCTAAGCACCTATGTTCCAGATCAGAAGACATGGCCCCATCTCTACTGCTAAAATCTAGCCTCAGCCATAGTAAACTTGTATCTGGATATAGCAACAAATTCCTAACTAATCTTCCTGTAACCAGGCCAGTACTTTATAGTTCAGTTTGAGTTTCCCAAACAACACATGTGACTATGTCACTCTTTGATTAACATCTACTGATATCACTGATCCACTAGTAGCTTATAACTGATATCAGAATAAAATGCAAATCTCTTAATTTGACCTAAAAGAACAAAATAATCTAACTCATCACTATTTATTGGACCTCAGTTTCCAAACCTTTCCTTTCCATTCCTCTGTCTCAACAACCTTGCTGTGATAGTGTGAGTAATGGGCCCCAAATTTGCATATGTCCTAATCCCTATAACCTGTGAATGTTACCTAATGGGGAAAACAGAACTTTGTGGCTGTAATTAAGTTAAGGATCTTGAGATGGGGTGATTATTCTGGATTATCTAAATGAGCGATAAGGGCAGTCACAAATGTCCTTATAAAAAGGAGGCAGACGCAGATTAGACCACAGAAGAGAAGAAGATCATATGACCATGGAGACAGAACCTGGAGTGTGTGGCTACAAACCAGGGAATGCTGGCAGCCACCAGAGCTGGAACAGGCAAGACCAAGGCCAAGGAATGGATTCTTGCTTAGAGTCTCCGGAGATAGCGCAGCCCAGCTGACACCTTGATTTTGGACCAATGACTTCAGACTTTTAGCCTCCAGAACTGTGAAAGAATACTGTTCTGTTGCTTTAAAACACTAAGTTTGTAGTAATTTGTCACAGCATCCATAGGAAACTACAGCCTACCTTCTATGTCTTTTTAAAGCAGTTTACATTTATTACTTTGATTTTGAATTTTCATCGAGGTCTTTACATAGATGGCTCTTTCTCATTGATTAGGTCACAGCTCAAAAATTTCCTTTCATAAAAGCTTTTCCTAACCATCCTGGATAAGCAACATCTGTGTCCCAAACACCTTCAATCACAGGAATCACTAGGCTTTCCCTTTCCTTTCTTAGGAACGTGCCTTTCACTCAGTGTGCCTTAACTGCCATGCATTCGATGTCTGTCTTTTCCCACAAGAATGTAAGATCTTTGTGATCTACAGTTTTAACTTATTAAATTATCTTAAGGTAAGTTAATCTTATTTTTTGAAATATTGTCCTCAGAATAAGTTATTGAATGATGAATAAAAAATAGGTTCATTTAGACAATGTCTATTTCCTGTTTTTCCCCTAAAGATTGGCTTTGCTTAATCATATTCATTACAGAAACATTACTAAGAGTATTTTGTGATTTTATATTTCTTACCCCACTTAACTCTTCCAATTATTGCCACCGTCTAAGGATTGATTTAAGAAAAAATAAATAAGAAGCAATTATATGCACTGCTTTCTGCAGCATTAATGCAATTTTAAATTTCTTCTATGAAAAATAACATAATTATGCATTTCCTTAATTACAATCTTGTATTATTTGTTTTTATAGGAAGTTCACATAAACAACCATTGATATTGTTGTTCAAGTAATGAAAATTCTCCTAACTCCCTCCTATCAGTTTTTTTAATTATTTCAGTCTAATTTGTTGACTGATGTATTTTGTTTTTCTTTCTCCCTATTATTCTTCTTCTCCTATCTCAAGACTTTTCATAATCTTCACTCCAGGGATACACAAAGCAAATGAACTTGATTAGATTAGCAGTTGCTACCTTTTAAAAAATCCAAGTATAACAAATAGCATGTACTAGGTTTGATTAGGGATGGAGAGATGGGGGGAGTGTTAAGGGCCTTTAAGCAAATATGAAATGAGATATTTTTTCTTCCCTGACTTGTAAGGGGATAGCGATCTGCATGTCTTTCTACCAGACAACAACCACATAGATAATGACCTCGGGTGTTCCCTAGCATCATCAAGTTTCCCTTGCCCCATGAGTTGCCCCAAAATAGAAGATCCCCAGAACTTGATGGGAACTTTCCAGATGGGCCGATATGTTTCTTGGTAGTAGTCAGTAGGGACTGATCACTGTGATTGAAGAAGCATCAAAGTACTTTGGAGATATGTATAAGAATCTAGTATTTTGGTACAGTCCTTAAGCAGACAGTCTCAATCATAACTGGGATTGAATTTCCCATCAGCTCATTACAATGTAGTTTTGAATTAAAGAAACTATTTTTTTAGTAAATCTAAGAGTGAATGAATCATTTATGAGAGCAGAGTCTGAATTAACATCAAATGGTAAGTCGAAGCTCAAATTATATGCATCATCTGAAGTTCTAGGAAACGTCTGACATTTGAAGGTCATATAAGAAAGAATCTTTAAAAAACAGAGACTGCTTTACATATATTTACAGAAGATTGAAAGAACTGCATATTTCTCTATAGAGGTTGAAAGTTTAAAAGATAGTGGAGATTGTTGTGTATTCAACTGCTTCTTATTATTTGTGACCACTTCTTGCTTCATTACCTTTCTTTAGAAAGAGGTAATAAATGCAAAATCTTCTGTCAAAATTCAATCTTCGTTCTTACATTACTCATACCTGATTTCAGCATAAATGTCATGCACTATGTAATGCGAATTTTTCAATAGAGCTGAACACAGACTTTTTTTTTTAACTGAGAGAAAACACACCTACTTGCATTTTCCTTCCTAAAGCCACCCAATCCTCTTTCTGATGTGAACATTATACATTCTATAAAATAGAGTTCATATATGCATGATAAAATACAAAGACATTGTAAGAAAACAGTGGGAAGCTTTTAAATATATCATACCAAAACATGCTACCCAGAAATATAACTTTTATTTAGAAATTCTCACATAGGAACGATGGCAGCAACTTGCTCAATAGACCTTCTTGTCTGATCCAAAAGTGCTTGTACCCACATTGTGAAATCAATAATGGACTATAATGAATTCTTCCCAAACAACCATTGTGTAAGTGTTTGCACATCTTTATGAGAAATTCATCTTTAAGGAGGAAATTGGAATTCAATATTTAAGACATTTGAAAGGAGAAAGTCAATAAAGTGATAAAGATGAGATGGATGGTAAGATGAAAGTAGTGACCCTGAGTCTTCATAGGTTGAGTTTGTGCAATGTTGCATAGCAGCTTATTGAGAAGGGCTTTTAAAAGGTTATTATTCTATTCTACTGAAAGTATTGAGAAACTGTTCTTTTTTTTTTTTTAACTGAAAGTTTTTAACTCTCAAATTTTTCCTATATGGTGGTTTCTTCAATTTCTCAACACTGATATAGTACACTATGATGTGTTTGCTCTTGCTCAGCAGTTCTGTGACTAGGATATACTTGAAAAGTACCAGAGGCCTGTTTTCATGAGGGAGCAGTAAGTGACCCCTCCCCCTCCTAATATCCAGGTGCAGTGTTGCTGGGAGAGAATCTTGCACCATCTCCATATGGATGTAAACAGCCAGGAAAGCAAAGTTGGGTAGAATTTATTTCCTAACAGGAAGTGGAGAAGAGCAGGAAGTCCCCAATGGCAGCCAAGATTATTCAACACAACGGACATATGACTGCAGGATGTTTATAAATAAAAAAGTAACTCTGATCCAATGGAAGTGTGAAAATTACTGAAAAAGCAATCACATATGTTCATGTATTGGTTTACGTGACCAATCCTGATGTATTTCACCAATCTCCTTTTGTAGCTAACACCTGCAATCTACTCTCTGCAAACTCCCTGATGACCCCATTCATGCTCTAACACCCCAACAGTCACCTTTGCCCTTTACATCTGAGGGACACTCCCCTTTCTCTCTATGAACTTGAACATCCCATCTGCTAAGTTAGTCTTCCATTTAGAAGTCCCCCTCCCTCAGCTTGTCCTCTAAACTCCCATGAGGCTGCTGGAAATTTTCATTTTTCCCCTTCATGAAGATATCTGCCTACCTTTCTCAACTGCAAATAGTAGTTTTTGGATCTAATTGTTTCAGAAGGGAAGGAAAGGGAACAATAGAGAAGAATAGATAAAAGTCAAGATTTTGTTTTTTGTGTTTCAAGATGATCCTGAGTTTTTAGATGACTAAGAAGTAGCAATAGCTAGATGTAAGAATAAAGCAGTTACAATGGTTGGAACCAAGGCTAGGCTGACATACATAAATATTAGCTAGTCATTCTTCATTTCCATTTAGTTGATTGTATATATATTGATTTTTGTTGTTGTTTTCTGCTTAATGATTTGTTTATTGATGACTATTCCCTTGATTAATTATATGTGCTATTTATGCCAATGAGAATTCTTGGCATCCAGGATGGAGGGTAAAAATTTTGATCAGTTAGTGGAATAGACATGTAAACTTAAGTCAACAATATTAATCAGATTGAGAAAAGTAATACAGTTTAGTAGTGGAATGAAGGAAAAAAGGATCAGGAAAAAAAATCATGTAGTCAAGTATATATTGGCAAATAATAAAGAAGATATCCCATGGAAGTACTTATATATAGGACCAAGACACATGTGAGTATTGGGCGGGAGGGAGAGAGAGGACACTGAGGAAGAGAGACAGGGAAAGAGAGTGACAGACACACTCATTCTTTATGACCTTTCATCTCAATGCAGTTTAAGAATTCCTGGTTGTCAATATTTGCCAGACTAGAGAGGTAATGCTATTTAAAATGTTTTAGATATATCAAATTCCACCAATCCTTTTGATCTCATGAACCAAGTCAATGGTGAAGTTATGTTCTATCTGCATATTTAAGAATCATTAACGATTTTAACTCTGTACTTTTCTGCTGAACTGAGTTGCCACAGGAGTAGATATTATCATCAAGATGTTCTAAAATCATTAGCACTTTTTATTTGCATGTCCGTTTATTCATGAGATGCATTGGTTTCAGTTTTTCTTTTGGTTGTTTCCAAAGCTCATTTCAATATTATAAATATCTGCAGTATATTCATGCTTATTATATCACTATATCACTTAAATTTGAATAAATTTAAATTATATGCTTGAGAGAGGAGGATGTTTGTCTGATTGGTGAATATTATGTTTCATTCCTTCCTTTTATTTTTCAGAGTAAGCAAGCTATATGTACTATCTCAAAGTTGTCTTGCTCTATAACTAAGATTTTAATCTAAGTTTTCAACGTAAAGAAGAGATAGAGCTTTATTGGACTGATATTTTGTTTAATTGGCATGACACTCATGGAATGGTTTAATACTCGTATCATCATTTATTAAAACTAACATTATATTAAAAAAACACTATGCTTCAACTAATTATAACTCCATAAGACACGATTTAATATATAGAAAAATAATTGAATACTACTGAGTTTTCTTTTAAGAAAAAGTATAATATATTAAAATACTCAGATAAAAGTCAGATAATACGTATGATGAGTTCAGGCATGACATTAAATAGCAGAATTTAGAACAAATAATTCTGGTTATTAATTTCCATCTGTGAGAAATTAAAAAGTTGAAATGAGTTATCCCCAAGATTCCTTCAGCTTCGGAATTCTTTGATTCCTTTTCTGTTTACTAATTTTGTCTTCCTTCATCTCCTTTCATTAACTGAAGCCTCTTTTATACATAACATAAAAGACTACTCTTTTTTCTCTTTTCCTTTAGATCTATCTCTAGCTTTCTAAATACTGTTTATCAAAGTTACTTTTCACTATTATTGTTTTTGTGCATGTGTGAAAATGAAAACAGAACATACTTCCTATTACTTAATGTATTAGTTTTTGCCACAGTAACCCTGCATATTGAACCACTTCTCAAATTCACTAGCTTCCCTCTGGTGGCGAGATGACTCAGCTCTCCTGCCACATCTAGTGCATGGAGTCATTTAATCAGATTTATCTTTCAATGTGGGCACTTGCAGGGATGAAATAAAGTCCCAGAGTTCCATTTTCTGGTTCAGCATGTAAGGAGCTTGGAAGTCACCACTCTGTCCTAACAATAAGTAAAAAAAACTGAACAAACTGAAAAATTAGCAATTCTTCTTAGCTCTATAAGAGAAACTAGGTCATCAGGCAAACCGCTGTCCCCCAAATCAGAGAGACCAACAGGGGGATATAGAGAAATATACTGTACTAGAACATAAACCCACTAGCAGTAACCTCCATGGGAACCACTGCCAAAGTAGGAAAACCTGAATCATAATTGATTAATTTCTGGCGTCTCAGTGTGAAGAAGTTTGAGAGACAAAAACTCCAGGAAAAACAACCATGTAGATAGAAATGCAGTCATGGAGAGGGGACACACTTTTGTGAGTTTTTACCTTGTGGAAGGAACTCTACTGGGTCTCACAGCCAGTATCAGAGAAAACTCTCATGCATCTGGCAGAGGGAGGAGAAAGAAACCATTTTGAGATAAGCCATAGCATTCTATTCTAAAAATGGTCTGCTCTCAGGAGAAACTGTTTCACCAGAGCTCAACCAGTTGACACTGCATCAGAACCTAATTGACTCAGGGGAAGGGGAATACCCAACTTTGGCTTTTTCTAGATTCCCATGTGGGAGAAGAGAAGTAGATGATTCCAGCCCACCATTCTCCCAACTAAGTTGTGTGTGGGGGTAGGTGATACTGAGATGCACTAGAGAAGTGCACAGTCCAAAGGCACAGACTCACTAGAAGATTGAGACTTAATCATAGGAGTAAAGAATGCTTCCCCTCTCCCCACACCTTACTACTACATTGCTAAAAGACTATTTACAGTAGTTCCTTTACCTAGTACATCATGTCAGACTATTGAGAGAAAATTATAAGACATACTAAAGGCAAAAAGCGCAGAACAAGCATCAGAATGAGATTCGGATACAGCAGGGATATTGGAATAACCAGACCAGGAATTTAAAATAACTATGATTCAAATGCTAAGGGCTCTAAAGGATAAAGTAGACACATGCAAGAACAGATGGGCAATGTAAACAGAGACATGGACATTCTAAGAACCAAAAGAAATGCTGGAGATTAAAAACACTATAATAGAAATGAATATTTTTATTTTTTTGTTAGTTTTTTTGTTTTTTGTTTTTCATGGTAATATTTTAGACTGGATACAGTTGAGCAAAGAATCTCTGAGCTTATGTCTCTTGAGCAAAGAGAAAAAAAAAGAGTTGAAAAAAGAGGAACAGAATATGTAATAATTGTGAGACAATTACAAAAACTGTAACATACATGTAATGGAATACCAAAATGAGAAGAAAGGAACAGAAGATATATTTGAAACAGTGTGGCCGAGAATTCCCCCAAATTGATGTCAGACACCAAACCACAGAGCCAGCAAGCTCAGAGATAAGTGGAAAAAAAAAAAAAAAAAAAGTAGGGTAAGTGTAAAAAACAAAGGAATAGGGCGCCTGGGTGGCTCAGTTGGTTAAGCGACTGCCTTCGGCTCAGGTCATGATCCTGGAGTCCCGGGATCGAGTCCCACATCGGGCTCCCTGCTCGGCAGGGAGTCTGCTTCTCCCTCTGACCTTCCCCCTCTCATGTGCTCTCTCTCTCACTCTCTCAAATAAATGAATAAATAAAATCTTTAAAAAAAAAAATAAAAAATAAAAAACAAAGGAATAAAAAACCCTACACCTAGGCATATTATTTTCAAGTTACAATCAAAGTTAAAGAAAAAAATCTTGAAAGAATTCAGAGGAAAAAGAAAATAAACAAACCACCTTACTTATAGAGGAACAATGATAAGAGGAATTCTCTTCAGAAACAACCAAATTCATTAGCTTCAAATGATTCAATACTTTTATGTAATTCTATGTTGTCTTAATATAGGCTTTATTTATTTATTTAAAAGAATTTATTTATTTATTTATTTGAGAGAGAGAGAGATAGTGAGAAAGGGAGAGAGAGTGAGCATGAACAGGGGAAGAGGCAGAGGGAGGGAGAAGCAGACTCCCCCCTGAGTGGGAACCTCCCGACACGGGGCTCAAACTCAGGACCCTGGGACCATGACCTGAGCCGAAGGCAGATGCTTAACAGACTGAGCCACCCAGGCGCCCCTTAATATAGGTTTTAATATAATATTTAACATAGACTTAATATTATATATAATCTTTAATATAGACATCAATAAAAAGTCTTAATATATTCTAACCTTATCCTTACAGGTCACTGTTCCAAAATGAATCTCCTACAAAATGTATTATCTATTCTACCCATACTTACCTATTTAATGTCATTCAATACTTCCAAAAATGACACAAGTTCCTGAATATTATGTGCAGGGTTTTTTCATCATTCATGATTTCCACAACTTTTCTTTTTCATATAAATGCCAGTTTCATATTCTGTGCATACACATCCCCCACCCCTTTGGGGAAAGCACAGTAACATTACAACAATCACTTAACAGGTATCACCTCTTTAATCAACCCTTACCTGAATTTTCTATAAAGTTAGAAATTCTCTTCCAAACCATAAGAGACTTTAATGATAGAGAACAAACTGAGGGTTGATGGAGGGAGGTGAGTGGGGAATGGGCTAAATGGGTTAAGAGGGTTAAGGAGGGCACGTGTGATGAGCACTGGGAGTTATATGTAATTAATGAATTGCTAAATTCTATGCCTGAAACCAATTTTACCATATATGTTAACTAACTAGAATTTAAATAAAAACTTGTAAAAAAAGAAACTCTCTTCCCTTCTTCCTAATTCTATATCTTGTAAATTTTTATATTATGTCTGGAAAACCTAAGCATTACTCTCTCTCTTTTTTTTTTAAATTACAAGTCTACCTCTCAAACCAAAAAAGGAAAAAAAAAAAAAAACAGATAGTGACCTTTTTGCACATTATTAGTGTTTCTATTTCTAAAAGATGTGCTTGTTAAATGGTGGATACTCATTAAATGATTTACTTTTGTGGAATTTGAAGTACATGCTATGCCTTTACAAAAACTAAAAAAAAAAAAAAGGATTTCACTCTTTTGTAAGGTAATATTTAAAAAATGCAAGGTCTGATTCAAACTTATAATATTCACTGTTTCCTTTAAGGTTTTATATAAGTAAACAAAATGCACACATTCTCAGCAAGTTCAATTTATCCTTTGGCCTCTGATTATAATACAGTGAGACTAAATTCTCTAATATCAAACTTTTTCTAGGAATTTCAGGAAGAAAATATGTTAAATTGCAAAAGCCTAAGGAAAGCTATTCCATTGTTTGGCGTATTGACCTCATGCATATAGAAAATCAAAGCTTAATTACCATTTATTTTGATAGCACTGCTTATAGTGGCTCTGATGGCAGTAAAAGAGATTTTCAGAGCAAGCAACAGAAATCCATCAACACATGGAATAACTTTTGTTTTCTTGTTTATTAGATTTGCCCCTGTTAGACACTCAGTACTGTTTGCATTTCTATGTTCTTTATTTTCCTTTATTTTCTCTTTTTGTTAAACATTTTATTTATTTGTTTGACAGAGAGAGACACAGCGAGAGAGGGAACACAAGCAGGGGGAGTGGGAGAGGGAGAAGCAGGCTTCCTGACGAGCAGGGAGCCTGATGTGGGGCTCGATCCCAGGACCCCGGGATCACGACCTGAGCCAAAGGCAGACGCCTAAAGACTGAGCCATCCAGGTGCCCCTGTTCTTTATTTTCTGTCAAAATATTAATTAAATAATTTTTGATACAACAAATGGAATATTAAAGCCATTCCTCAATGTCCATTTTATGGATTGAATAATACGTCAGTAAAACATAAAATTCTGCCTGATTTCAAGTCTGTTTTATTTAAGGAATGTGCCTTTGATTACAAGTGTGGTTATGGCTATGTGTTGCTATAATGGAAAGGAGAGAATTGGACCTAACTTTAGTCCCCCCTCCCTTAAGTATTGATGTAGGGAAAACGTGTTAAAGAAAACATTCCGATTCTCAGCCCATGACACCCACTCTGGATCTTTCCAAGACACTTAGAAAAGTACTGCTCTAAAACTGGCACTTCTGTTCATATTGTCCCATAACCTCCTGATTGATTCAAAAGTCTAACCCTGGGGCGCCTGGGTGGCTCAGTAGTTAAGCGTCTGCCTTCAGCTCAGTTCATGATCCCAGAGTCCTTGGATAGAGCCCCATATATAGGCCTCCCTGCTCAGCAGGAAGCCTGCTTCTCCCTCTCCGACTCCTCCTGATTGTGTTCCCTCTCTCGCTGTGTCTCTCTCTGTCAAATAAATAAAATCTTAAAAAAAAACAAAAAAACAAAAAACAAAAGTCTAACCCCGTATCATGTAGAATCATGGGACCCAATTCAAATCATTTTTATTAGGTATAAAGGAGACACAATACTCTTGTTTTGTTAGTTTTGTTGGTTTTTATGTTACTTGTGATCTATCGTATAACTGGATTACATGTTATGGGGTTTTTTTTAGTGACAATCAGTTACAAAGTATTTATTTTATCTTGAAATGATAAATTCTCTAGCCTGAAAAAACATTGAATTATTTGGTAAATCCATATCCCCTTCCCCTTTTTGTGAATTGTTTCTGCAGTGCTTCCTGAATGTTTTGAGCATTAAGCCATGTTTCACGTTTTGTCCTAGTAACCCATTACCATGTTTCAAGTGCTCTCAAAATACAGGCCATTGAAATCATTTCTCTGAGGCTGCAATATAATCACTGTAAGCACTCATCATGGCCATAGTCTGGAATGGACATTTATTAAGTTATTTTAATGTATTTTGTTTTTACTTTTTTGCTACAGCTTTCCAATTTTTGCTCGTGTTTATATGCGTATGTACAAAGCAGTTGGTTATATTAAATAAATTGACTTGCTACTACCATGTATGTGTTAAATTATATATATATATAAAATTATATATTTTATATAAATATTTTATTATATATAAAAGTAAATAATTTTAAAAACTCCTGTATTTTTACATGGTCTTTTCATCCCTTCCCCACTCCCTTTACTACACACAGTGACTATAAAACTGTCAGAGTAGAATGTTATCTAGTGAATGCTTTTTGTTTGTTTTATCCCTCTTTTTAAAATGTGTAAGTGACAATATTATTAAAATTTTGCATAGTTAAAGAAAGCCACTTTATGGTAAGTCAGTCTAGTTCATAATTAAACTTACTATTTAAACCTGCAGGGATCAGGAACAGAATCATCTTTTAGTATATTGTATCCTGCAATATCTTCCAGTTTACCATAGAGATTTAATTTCCGTTTAAACAAACAACAACTCTATATTCTTAAAGATACACTTAACCAAAAACAAAAGATATTTCCAAATGCCAACAAAATTCATTGTGATACCATGTGGATCTAAAATTGGAGATAATTGCACAACAAATATTTACATTAAGTTGCATATAAAATTTACTCATGATTCTCTTAATGTCATAAAGATGGTCATTTGCGATTATATATTTGCCTGCAGGTCTATTTCACCAGGGTCATCATACTTTTTGCAATACAAATAAGTGCTTGGGAGTTCCTAGGTTATGATAGAACTATAGGATCCATCCTTAAAACGGAAGATGTACAAAAATCTGCTTCTCCAGTGAAAAAGAATTAGCTTAATAATAAGTGGAGCAGGGCGCCTGGGTGGCTCAGTCGTTAAGCAGCTGCCTTCGGCTCAGGTCATGATCCCAGGGTCCTGGGATCGAGTCCCACATCGGGCTCCCTGCTCTGCGGGAAGCCTGCTTCTCCCTCTCCCACTCCCCCTGCTTGTGTTCCTGTTCTCGCTGTCTCTCTCTGTCATATAAATAAATAAAATCTTTAAAAAAATAATAATAAGTGGAGCAATAAAAGAAATCATTGAAAATCAAATGAAAGTACAAAAGTGCTTAATAGGTTGTAGAAAAGCCTCAAAATGATTATATTTAACAATATTCAACAATTAGTAATTACATATCTTATTTGGATTCTTGACATCCATGGTGAGGTACAAAAAATATTTTGCTGTCAAATTTGTCACATTGTGTACTGACTAAAAACAACAACTTTGGAGCCAAAGTACCTGGTTGAAATCCCATCCTTATCACTTGTGAGCTCAGTTTCTCCATCTGTAAAATAGTATGGTGATAGTACCTAACTCATAGAATTATTTGCGGATAAAATAGGGTTAATAGAATAGTATTATGTACAAAGTATCATAAGTTTTAGCTATTTGTAATTTATTAAAACCCTTTATCTTAATACTCTGAAATTTTAAAATCACCTTGCATTAATGCCTTATGACAAAAATGTTTCAGTCAAAAGTTGTCATAAAATTTGGCTAGCATAAAAGATGACATAAATAGTAAAATCTACCTATTGTAGATCCCTCGGTAAATCCAACTTTTGTTCTTCCATTTTTTCCTTTGAATGGTCTTTGTTATACCAGTATAAAACACCAGCGCAAATTCTGATGTGAGCCTTAGTTATTACAATTACTATCTCTACTATATTTCTTTTTTTAAAAAAGATTTTATTTATTTATTTGACAGAGAGAGAGAGATAGTGAGAGAAGGAACACAAGCAGGGCGAGTGGGAGAGGGAGAAGCAGACCTCCCGCAGAGCAGGGAGCCCGATGTGGGGCTTGATCCCAGGACCCTGAGATCATGACCCGAGCCGAAGGCAGATGCTTAACAACTGATCCACCCAGGCGCCCCCCTACTATATTTCTTTATTGCAATCTTGAACCAAACTAAAATGCTGGTTCATTGGAAAAATTTTAACCCAATGAAAATTCAAATTTTATTCATCTTATGTTATAGAAATAATGTGAAACTCAACAAAACTAATATAGTTAGGGTTAAAATATTTGGTTAAAAGATAATGTAAAAAAATGTAGTCACAATTGATTTATGAAATATGTATGTCTCTGTCTTATATGTTAGAAATATATGTATATATATATATATATACACATCTTTTTAGAGAGAGATCATGCTTGCGTGTGTGCATGAGTGGGGGAGCAGAGAGAGAGTAAGAAAGAAAATCTTAAGTAGACTCCACATCCAGCATGGAGTCTGGCAAAGGGCTCAATCTAAGGACCCTGAAATCATGCATGACCTGAGATGAAATCAAGAGTTGGATGCTTAACCGACTGAGCCACCCAGATGCCCCCCAGAATATATATTTTCAAAGGTACATATCTTCCTTGACTTACAGTGGGGTTATGTCTAATAAATCCATTATAAATTAAAAATATCACAAGTCAAAAATGCATTAATATACTTAACCAACCAAACATGGTAGCTTAGTCTAGCCTACCTTAAACATGCTTAGAACACTTGCATTAGTCTACAGTTGGGTAAAATCATCAAACACAAAGCCTATTTCATAATAATGTGTTGACTATTGCATGTAACTTATTGAATACTGTACTGAAAGTGGAAAAAAGAATGATTGTATGGATACAGAATACTTATAAGTGTACAGGTTGTTTCCCCTCATGGTCACATGGCCCATGTCCAGCATCATGAGAAAGCATCAGCCACATATCCCTAGCCCAGGAAAAGATCAAAATTCAAAGTACTGTTTCTCCTGAATGCATATTGCTTTTGCACCATCATAAAGTTGAGAAATTGTAAATCCAACAATCTTTACATCATAGACCATCTGTATGTATTTTTAAATATCTGTGATGGTAGTTCTTTTTTTTTTTTTCAGATACACTAGTAGTGTAAACAATCATAAAACACACATATTTGCTTAAAGCTAGCCATGAGGACTATGAACACTGAAACGGTAATGTTCTCATTTTTCTCTAAATCTATAAAGCAAAAGAAGAAAATTCAGACTAAGGGACTATTATATTTAATTCGTAGTATAACTTGGTACAAATAGAAACTTTTTTAACAAAGTAATGAAGTGAAAATGAACAGATTGTATGTGTGTGTGTGTGTGTGTGTGAAACTATGCATCTTCAGGCAATAACATAGTAAGCTAGTCTTAGGAAAACAAATCAAAGGAACACATAGGATGACTTAATATTGACCTATTAACCATGTTTTAACAGTCATATTCCTCACAACCTAAGTAAAAGATTTTTTTTCCTAAAATTAAAGAATGCTTCTGAAATTTAATCAAATGAATAACCAAAGATGTTAAATTAGCATTGAATATTTCCAGACAACATCATATCTGATATTATTTCCTAATTGAAATTGCTGGAATCACTCAGGTTAGGATACATTATTTTTGCTTTGGGTTCACATTCTGAATGTTTATGTGTTTTAACACAGTGCATATTATTCTGTATATTAATTCCTATATTATCCTCCTGTTCAGCCATTTTCTCTCTCCTAATACCTTTATAGAGCAAAAGCTGAACAATTGAACATACAATGGTAATGAATCCATCCGTTAATAATAACTTCAGTATCATCTAAACCGCTCTAGCTTTTCTGTTGTGCAAATGAAGACAAGGATGTCTAAGAATATCAAATGATTTTGTTACTTTATGTGCCTTAAAGGAACAAAGAAAGTTTTTATAAAATCACATTATTCTAAGAGAGCATAAAAATATGCTTGTGTCAGGGCACCTAGGTGGCTCAGTCCTTAAGCATCTGCCTTTGGCTCAGGTCATGATCCCAGGGTCCTGGGACCAAGCCCAGCACCGGGCTCCCTGCTCCTCGGGAAGCCTGCTTCTCTCTCTCCCACTCCCCCAGCTTGTGTTCCTGCTCTCTGCTCTCTCCCTCTCTGTCAAATAAATTTTAAAAATCTTTAAAAAAAGTATGCTTGGAGGGGCGCCTGGGTGGCTCAGTCGTTAAGCGTCTGCCTTCGGCTCAGGTCATGGTCCCAGGGTCCTGGGATCGAGCCCCGCATCGGGCTCCCTGCTCAGCTGGAAGTCTGCTTCTCCCTCTCCCTCTCCCCCTGCTTGTGTTCCCTCTTTCGCTGTGTTCTCTGTCAAATAAATAAATAAAAATTAAAAAAAAAAAGTATGCTTGGGGCACCTGGGTGACATAGTCTATTAAGCATCTGTCTCTTGATTTTGGCTCAGGTCATGATCTCATGGTCATGAGATACAGTTCTGCCTCAGGCTCAGGCGCTCCACTTGGAGTCCGCTTGAGATTCTCTCTCCTTCTCCCTCTGCTCCTCCCCCAGCTTTCCTATGCACTCGTGCCCATGTACGCTCTCTCTCTCTAAAATAAATAAAAATCTTTTAAAAAATATGCTCAAAGAAAGTAACACGTTTTTTTTAAAAAAAAGATTTTATTTATTTATTTGACAGGGAGAGAGAGAGAGAGACCACAAGCAGAGAGAGTGGCAGGCAGAGGGAGAGGGAGAAGCAGGTTCCCTACTGAGCAGAGAGTCGGACATGGGGCTGGATCCCAGGACTTAGGTTTATGACCTGAAGCAAAGGCAGACGCTTAATCTTAACTGACTGAGCCACCCAGGCACCCCATCAAAGAAAGTAACACTTATTTTAAAGATTCTAGCTGGATGAGTACAAAACCACTAAAAACTATTTTCTCAGTGAATGATACTATAAAGTGAAAAAGATATTTGGGTTCAGAAAAGTTCTTTATAGGTAGGATTTCTATTTCAAAAGTACACATCTATTGTTGTCTGATTTATTTACATATATTTACATATAAATATGCATGTGTAGTTATTTGATACAGTTGATGAATGTGAGATTTGATTTTATTATTTCAAAATGTGATCAAAATATAACTTAATTTTAATGACAGATTGCTGATTTTAATGTGTACTATATAATTTAACATGGAACATGTAAGAATGTTGACAGGTTTTTTACTGATTATGAATTATATCTGTAGTAAAATAAAGATACAGGGCCACTGGAATTGTGGAATGCCTTCTGAATTGTCTCTTTTTAGTAAATTCATGATTTGTATTGACATTATTTCTGTCCCCTTCCCCCAAAATAAATCAAATAAACACAAAGCCTAAGAATGTCAAATCTTACCAAACAACTGAAATACAACCAAGAGGTAATAAATTAAAAGTAAACGAAATAGAGATGTAAGACAACAATAACACCATAAATATTTGTATCACAAAATAAAATACCTTGTCATTAAATCGTATTTTTTACTATTTTACTATATTTGAGAAAATGCTAATTTGCTATATATAAATGAGAATTATGACTTCCCTTCCAAATTATCAAAGAATGGCTCAAAATAATACAGTGAACATGAGCAGTTTATTTACTTATATGATGAGTTGCATATTAAAAACCTTTTTTAAGGGACACCTGGGTGGCTCAGTCGGTTAAGCGTTTGCCTTCGGCTCAGGTCATGATCCCAGGGTCCTGGGATCGAGTCCCGCATCAGGCTCCCTACTCCACGGGGAGCCTGCTTCTCCCTCTGCCTCTGTCTCTCTCTCTGTCTCTCATGAATAAATAAATAAAATCTTTAAAAAAAAAAAAAAACCTTTTTTGAAACACTGTATACATTTTAAGTATTTGGAAAAATCAAGGTTATGACTAATGACCATAAAGGAACAGGAGAGCAGTTTGTTGGAACTAATAACCTTTAGGAATTGTTCTGTGCAAAAATTGGGATTTTATTACTTTCATTTCTCTTTTTTCATTACTTTATTGCTATATCCTCTGTGATTTCTAACCACTTGTCTGAAATTTAGGTAGGCAGAATGGATTAAAGTAGAATTAGAAGTGATGTATCTGATTCTTTGCTTTTCATATATATCTGAATCATATATTTCATTACATTTATTCAGAATTACCTTTATGAGAATTATATGAGAATTATATGATCAAATGGATGAAAAACTTAATGTAGTTCAAACTTGTAGAAAATGAAATAAATGATTTTGTTTAAAGAGGTTCTTATAAACATTTATGAAAACTGAAAATTAAGTAGATGCACTTTTGAATAAAATACATCATTTCACATTTTAATTTTAACCTGGTTTTAATAATTTCTGCCAGTTCCAAATGCTACCTCCTTGTTTAAGATGGCACATCATGCCTGCTTCCTATAGTCTCCTGATCTATGTATTTGTTCTTATTTTTTCCTCTTTTCTTAAAGTCTTAAGTCTCACGATACCAGTTATCATTTGTAGATTCCTATTTCCCAAATTAAAATTTTCAGCTCTTCCTATGTTATACTTCACTTGGATAATGAATTAACAAGTTAAACATCAAAATCACATATTTAAAATAAAATCTTATTGTAATAAATCTACCATCTTAATGATCCCACTAGGGTTGGCGGGGAAAGCCTCTCTTCTCATTTAGATAACAATCCCTTACATTTTTTTACTGTTTCTGACTGTATCCTTATTTTATTTTTTTTCTTTAAAATTGATAATTAGTAGTTTCCTTTCAGCCCTTGTTCCCTTGCTCCCTTAGAGCACCTTTTTTCAACTTTCCTTAGCCTTCGATCTCTGCTCATCTCTCAAGCCACAATAGATGCTGTGTCTTCCATGAAACCATGTCTGAAATTTGAAGTCAATCAATGTTACCACCTGCGCTTCACTAGTTCCGTTTGCATATCTTTATCTCAGAATTCAGTGTATGTCATTACAATTGAGGAGCTTTTCAGTGACAAACAAGTGTTCAATAAAATTGGATTGACCAAACTAAATTAGGCAATGAACATTATGTGGCTCTGTGTAGTAGCCTGTTATTATTCCACTCACGAACTGAACCACTTTAAATGTAAAATATACACTTTATTCTTTTCCCAAGGCCTCCAAATCTAATTAATTATTATTTTTTTTTCAGGAACAATGTTTATTTGTAAGCAAAATTTCAATTAATCACTGCTTATTTAGGACAACTGTACTGACTCCCAATTGCTCTGCCAATAAAATCATTACTTAACATGCTGTCTTTTGGGATAGCTCACTTTTATACATAAATCATTTGTTCTCACATCTGAGAATTTATATATTTCCATGTGCAGATAAAAGACATTATACACCACACTCATTCTCTTTTCAGACTGTTATTCAAAAGGTAATTCATGGGTCACCTTTAATGAGTGAAGGCCTCTGGCACTCCTGTTGCTAGCCTACTAAGTTAGAATCATAAGATTTTTTAATGATCACATAATTGTATAGATACTTTTAAATTTGGGAAATAATGTTCTATCAAGTTTTTTTATGAAAAGATAATTAATGTAAGTTTTTTAAAATTTTGGTAAATCCCATCTTGGGAAAAACTAAGTCTAACCCAAACAAAACAATAAATTCATTCCCTAAGGAGATAGATACCTACTTTTAAAGAAGGAGTAACTTGAATTAACTTTAAATTGCTTTGTTTCCTTAGGCTGGAGTAAATTCCCAAACTAGATATTATATTGGTTCTTAAGCTCTTTTTTCTTAAATAAAATCATCAAATTCACTCTGAAATGGAATATGAAGCCCAATGAAGAAAAAGACAAAATGAAACAGAATTTATGTCCACATTTTTTTCTTTAATTTACCTTTTTTACGTCTTATGAAATCTCTAATAATGAGACTCAACATTGTTTTGTTTAATGTTTGTTTTTTAAGTGGTGGCATAAATGGAAATAAACTCCTGTTAATATAAGGCAATTTTCACTGTTAACATACACCTTCAGTCAAAAGACCATGGGAATGCAATTTAAATATAAATAAGAATTCTAAACATACTTAGCAGTTGATTTCTGAGTTATGAGTTAAATAGACTAAAGATTAATTACATTTTAGCATTTATTTTTTCGGTTGCTTTCCCTTGTCAAATGTGTATTATTCATATCATGAAGGAAGTCATTGTTGAAATTAAAAGGGGACACGGGGTCTTGAAGATTCTGTCTCTTTCTTTATACTATTAACAATGATTTTTTTTTTTTTTTTTTTAAGGAGTAAGTCTGTTATCGAAACCAGAAAAATAAGGATAATTCTTTTAGGATATATGCATTGTGGAATGTTTATTTTTTATATTTGATATAAAATTTTGCCATATACTGTTCGGGTCCAAACTTCTCTCACCACCACAAATCCTCCCTCTAAATGGTGCCAAAGGAAACAAAAAAAAAAAATCAAGTAAAGGCGTCAACAACAGCCTCAGTGGCCTCATCCTTAATTTTCAGCCCTTTCATTATTCCATATACTTGGTGATTAGCTACATTTTATATTTGTCTTAGAAAATCGAGGGTACCAATCATGTTACCAAATCTGAAGCCTTTAATTATGCTATTGATTCAATATAGTTATAGATTGATGTAGGTATAATATGAGAAGAAAAGAAATGTGAAGGCAGAAGCAGTTTCAGACTGAGGTGATGTTGGAAGGACTTAGCCCTCTATTGCTGGCTTTGAAGATGGGGAAGGGTTCCATGGCCAAAGAAGAACAGTCTCTAAATGCTGAGAAAGGCAAGGAAAAAGATTTTCCCCTGCAGAATCCAAAAGGAATATAATTTTGCTTCTTTTAGTCAGTGAGATTTCAGACCTCCCGAACTATAAGATAATAAATTTCTATTGTTTTAAGCCTCTGGTTTGTAGTAATTAGTTATAGCAGCAATAGAAAACTAATATATCCTTCTCCTTTTGTCTTTGTACACACCCACACACAGTGTACATATATATGTATATATAAGCATGTAACATATTATACAGATATTTCAGCTGTCTGTGGTTTGTATTACATATTGGCATGCCTATATATACTGATTTCCATCATTCCAAATATTATCTCCAGTGGTATACATAGATAGATAGATAGATAGATAGATAGATAGATAGATAGATATATTTTTTTTTTTTTTTAAGATTTTACTTATTTGCGAGAGAGACAATGAGATACAGACAGCATGAGAGGGAGGAGGGTCAGAGGGAGAAGCAGACTCCCTGCTAAGCAGGGAGCCCGATGTGGGACTCGATCCCGGGACTCCAGGATCATGACCTGAGCCGAAGGCAGTCGCTTAACCAACTGAGCCACCCAGGTGCCCCAATAGATAGATATTTTAAAGATTTTCTTTATTTGACAGAGAGAAAGAAAGAAAGCATAAGTAGGCAGAGCATAGGCAGAGGGAGAGGGAGAAGCAAGCTCCCCACTGAGCAGGGAGCTGGATGCAGGTCTAGATCCTGGGACCCTGGGATCATGACCTGAGCCAAATATAGATACTTAACTGACTGAGCCATCCAGGCGCCCCTCCAGTGATATATTTTTATATAAACACTGGCTTGTTTTCAGTCTGTATTTCTGTAATTGTATGTTTCAGAGAAGAAATGCTTGGCTTGGGTCTATGAAAACAGGAACACCTCTGAACATTGGGTCCATGTGATAAGTTCAAAAGGTTTCACCTTTTGGCTTTTTCAGTAGCCAAACTTCCCCTATACTGATGTTTGAGTGTTATGTACCCTGACAATCCCCACTTATTACAGAGAAATTAATGCAACTTGTGCAAGTAGGGCGAATCACTCACAACTAACATCAGAATTATTCTTAGGAAAAAAACTGTGTGGAACATATTTTGATAGGTCAGTTAGAACAAATAAGGTGCTGAAGGTAAGAGAAGAGAACAGGAACCCAAAAAATATAGATAGAATAGATGCACTAAATTAGAAAGTATGAATAATAATGGAGAGGTACCAAGCTACACCATTAGCAAATTTGTTACAGCTATTTCATCCCCAGAGGATGAATTTATGTAATTTATGGTGAGATCCTGTTGCTTTTGGTTGAATACAGTCTTAGAGGATAGAAGGCTGATGTAATTGGCCTCTCCCTCCTGAATTACTTCTCCCAAACCTCCCTATGCACTTTCTACTGACTTACAAGGGGGAAGGGACTTTATTGGTCTAACAGAAAATTGTAGAACAATTTTGTTTCTAAAGAAGGAATTTTAATGCCCTGTAACTTTGCTCCTCTCCCAACAAACACTCTCTCCCACAAGTTTGCTCTTGTAAATACTGCAAGTCAACAAATTATATTGGTCAAAATGAATTACGTTGAGAAGTCTTCATGTTTGGGGATTTTTAAAAAAATATGTTATTTTTTGTGCTTTTATACTCAGTAAGTATTTATGTTTTGCAAACATGTCTGAGAACACAGTTTTGTCTTCTTTAAAGTCAAGTGTTGGGTCAACAGGAGGATTCTGTGTCTAGGCCTGCAGAAATATCTGAGTTGCTTACTGTTGAAGAATTACAGAATTAGAAGTCATTTTGCTGCCCTCGTGAACAAGGAATTCCCCCCAATTTAGTCTTTGCAGCGAAATCTCTTATCAATAAGTTTTACATGTGTTGATAATCCAAATCATTGATTTCTGTTGGAAACAGTCTGAAGGGAAAGGTGGTGAGGAACAACTTGTAAATGTGGCAATGGTAAAAGATAGAAAACACTGAACTATAGAATAGCAGCTCCCACAGAATAAAGCAAATTCTCTTTCTTCCCAATAAATGGATTTCTTTGCAGAGAGATGTTATTGCCAAAACCTTTGGAGATTAAATTTAAAAATTGTGAATGATGCTACAAAAAAGCTCATATTCATTAAATTAAAAACTAGTTGATCTGAGTATGCTTAAGAAAAAATGCCTAAAAACCTCACTTTTAAGACACAAAATCTCTGCTGGTAAAAATCCGGTAGGTTATCAAGAGATGAGTTTTCCACTTAGGTGTTGAGCTGAAAGGTAAAATATATGAATAAAAAAAAAGCAGATTTTTCTGAGTGCTTTGAAGATGAAGCATGGGTACAGAAACTAGCCTATTTACCAGACATTTTTCATCAGGTGATCCAGTTGAGCTAGTCTCTGCAAGACTCTGGAGAAAATATTTTCTTCCAGTGTAAGATTTTTGGAATTTCAAGGAAACCGAATATAAAAATCATGCTGCAAGAGGAAATCTTGAATTATTCCTAGTACTGCTTAGGATACAGAGTGGGTGAATATCAGTAAGCCATAGGCTTATTGTAAGCCAACTGGGAGATCTGACCAACAAGTTTATGCAATATTTTTCCTTCCTTTCAACAAAAACGTATAATTGTATAGTGTTTCTTTCTCTGACTCTTCTGCTCAGCCTCAAAACTTGACTTTGAGAGAAGAGGAAGATTCTGTAATGAGTAATTAAAATAGTTGTTTTGGATTCCTTATCCTCTAATGTCAACATCTACATCATCTAGATTTTTGACTCTTCCGATTATTTTTTTCTCTTGAGAATTGATAATACTGTCCTGTGTCTTGATATATTTTGTAATTTTGAATCGGATCCTGGACATTTTGAATGTTATGATGTAGAAAATCTGAGTTCTGGTATAGTTTTCCAAAGAGTGTTAATATTTTCTGCTTTTAGTGAGCAATTAAATTGACAATTCAATTATAAAACTCTTCCTTGTAGTTAGAGACAGCTCAGATTTTCATCTTATGTTTTGAACTTTAGTCCTGTGTTTGTCTGATTCAGAGGTCAATGGGCAGAATATATACACAGAATTTGGAACTCCCCTTCCTTGGCTTTTTCCTTTCGGAGATTTTTCTCTCTGGTTTCTAATATCAGTGATTCCTATGAACTCTGTCTTCTGCTTTGTTAAAAACAAATGAGGCTGCAGGTTTTACTACTGAAGGTTTGACAGTCCTGTCACATGTAACTCTGGACTTGTCTCAGGTTAAAAGCTAAATACAAAATAAATGAGAAACTCACCAGGATGCTATATTTTTCCTTGTTCCCAAGTGTTAAGTCCCCTCTAGTATCCGTTGTTTTTTTTCCTTTAAATATATTTATTTTTCCAGAAAATGTATTTATCTTGTTTTCTTTATTCCACTTAAATCACTGAAATACATCATTTTAAAAAATAATATTTTATATATCATATGCTATAAAACATACCTCACTAGAATATTGAATAGTAGTAATTTGCTATAAGATATTTACCCCTATTTAGATAAAAACTATCCAGTAGGACTTTGTTGTTGTTGTTTTTAAGAAAAAAAGTCTGAAGGAGGCTGAAATTTCTTTTTCCTAAACTAAGAACTCACATGGAAGTTGATGTTCTTGTGGGAAGAAAGATTAAACATAAAATTAGGATTTAAAAATTGGCCTAAATAAACAGACCTGGAAAAATGTTGTCTAAATAAAAGGGCACTGAAAATTATTTTTGGATTGTTATATCTACAATTACTGGCTATTCTTATGTATGCTGAGATATATAGATATCTAGAGATACCTAGAGATAATGTAGAGATTCCCTGAAATTTGATCAGTTTCTCAAAGATCCCTCCAGGATAAATAATAATTATAATAATAACATCAATTATTTTCCACTAATTAGTTTTTTAAAATTAAAAAATCATTTACAGTTAATAAGAAGCCACAGAGTACTATTAAATAGGACTGTGAGTTGACAACACTTAAGTTTTGAGTATACAGAACTTAGTAGCCATTGAAGAAATTTCATTATTTAAATTTCTCAAATATGCACAATGAAAAAATTTAATTGAAAACAAAAATGGAATTGAAAAATGTATAATTTGTCACCACTGCACATATTATGTTTAGAATGGGAAATTTTAATTGGTATATGGTGGGGATTTTAGTTTCTTTATGCAATTATTAGACTTAATTATTTTTTTTTTACATTTTCAAAAGTTTAAATCTCTGTTTTCTGTCCTGTTTTGACAGTATACTTGAATTGTAGATGTCTCAAGCATATAGGGGACAGTGTACCACTGAAAGATTTCAGAGACAATGACACAAGCCTACAGACAAAGAGGAATTGTTCCAGGGGTAGGAGATGTAGGTGTATCTGTCTATTCATATTGATAACAATTTACTATGATGATAATTTTACTGGCTTTAATTGAATTGAAAATGTTTTAAACAATGAATGATCATGTAAAGGCTGAAACTTTTAAGGCTACCAGCAACATTTCTTAGATTCCTCTTGGTACTGAAATGCAAAATAAAAATACTATGAAACATTACTTCTGTTTTTGAGACGATTTCCTTTTTCTGTGCTTGTGGGTCGATACTTCAGATCAAGTGCTGCAGATTACATTCTGAAAGCATGCAGTTGATTTTCAGACCCTTTACATCCTGATTGCAATGTTTACACAGTCATATGAGACACATTTCCTGAGATCAGATAGTCTGTTTCTCATTTTACATGGGCAATAGTTTAAAGGATAGGTTGACATTTAAAGAAATAAATATTCAAGCATGAGGTAAATTCGAAAGTCATTAGATAATAGGTTTACAATAGCATATTATCATTAAGTGTTGAAACAAACATTGTATCACATTTATTTGACACTGATGTGGCTAACATGAAGAATGAGAGCTTTGATTTGATTTTAACCCCAATAATGATGCAATTATAACCTTTGTAAGAATGAGTTAAAGCATATTCTAACCTCATCATTTCACATTTTCACTCTCAAGACCATTACTCAAAAGGGAAAGGAGTGGGGTTTTGCTCAGAGTTGTGTTTCAATTCCTCTTTATGATGAAATGAAAAGGACAGGAGAAGGAAGGTGAGATTGTACCAAATCACTACTTGCAGTTTTTTGTACGTAATACTCAATAAGGTTTGAGACACAACCAAGACAACCCATGCTGTTTCCATAGCAAATCTGTTGATACGTTGATGGAGCAGATGCAGAATATGTCATTTGAATATTGCAGCGTGTAACTTTTATTTGCAAAATGCAAGGAAGATTTTACTTTAAACGAAAATGTTACAATATAAATGTTTAATTAAAAAGTACCAAGTGAACAAAAATTATGAGAGCCTGTGAACATTAAATTAGATGGAATTTGTAAACCATTAATACGAAAAATTAAATTATATTATCCCTTGATTTGTTGAACCTAGTAATGCTTATTGAATGAGTCAAATGACATTTTTTCCTATGAAGTTCTTTCCGATATATGGTATTTGAAACTTGCTTCATTGTTCATGATCATTAATGCTTAATTTCAAAGATCATTTAATATGTACTTCATAAGGATGTCTGGCTTGAGACTTTTAGATTTGCTTGCTTGAGTGATTTGGTGGACTGAAACAAAGACACTGCTTCATCAAAATTCAAACAACACATGGGATCTAAATTGCCCAAAGGTGAATTCTCAATTCTGTACAATTTGCTCATTTAAAAAAAAAAAAAAGAAAGAAAGAAGGATTGTCTGTCTTTGTCCCATTGTTTCCAAGGGCAATGGACAATTTAATACCACCATTTAAATTTAGGTGAAAGCATGATATGTTTTTGTCTCTTTTTCATGTAATTCAACTTAAAAATATATATTGATGTTTTAAAATGAGCCATGTTCTATTTTCCAAAGATATTTCAGTGAACCAAAAGCAGCTGCTTTCATGGAGCTTATATTCTAGAGATGACGGGGAAGACAGATAATGCTAAGCATAAATGTTTAAATGACATTTTACATTAAAAGGTGTCTTTTTATGGGTTGAAAGATAAAGTAGGCCAAGAAAGGGTGTGTGACTACATGTGGGGACTGGGGGTGGGTTACACTTTATTTAAGCTGAAATTTGACCAAAAATTTGAAGGGATAAGGGAGTTTGCCATGAAGATAAGTGAGGGAAATTGGCCCCGTTAGATTCAGAGCAAAATCCTAAACGTGGAGCCTGCCTGGTTCACTTGGAGGGCGCTCTGAGGTGGTTGTGGAGGGAGAGGGAGCGTGAACAAAGGGGATAGTAATTTTAGATGTCTGAGCACTAAAGAGGGTGAATCATGTAGGGTTTGAAGTCATTGTAAAGAGTTTAGATTATACTCAGAATGAAATGTGGACCTAATTCAAAGTCTTTAGCAAAAGTGAAAGACTCAACTTATGTTTTTTAGTGATAATCTGTCTACTGTGTAGAGAAGTCATGGGAGATGGACAAGGGTCAAATTGGGTCAGCTAATTATGAAGCTACTGTTGTAATTCAGACATGAGATGGTAGAAAATATTGGAAATCCAAGTAAGTACACCTATTTGAGGAAATCCCCTGAAGCATCTTTGAATCAGAGACTCTCTAGTTTACACACTGGTCACATCCAATATTCAAAGGATTTTAAAAGGTTATTACTCTAAGTTATAAGTTTGACCAGCACACATTCACTCCTCTTCTAAGGAGAATTGCTTTTGGTGAGATATTTTTAATGCAATAACTACATTTCAATGTGTGAATTATTTGGTGTGCAGATTCTATGAACTACTTTGAAATATGCTATCCCAGGACACAGTGAAATTAAAGAGAAGAATTGAGGCAGGGCTTAAGTCATAAGCAAACTTCTTTTCCTTTTGTCCTTCCAAAATATGTTTCTCAGAGTTAGGCCCAGTAGGTTGAGAAACAAGCAATGATCAGGTATAGCTCACCGATGATTCCAGAGTTGATTTATTATCTCAAATGAGATTTGAAAAATACCACACCTTTTTATATCACTTGTGTGCATGTCATGTTTAAAGGGGACTGTCTTCCAAATCCTTTTAGACAAATTTAATATTTAGCTAACTAGCCATTCTCCCCTACTCCATCTAGTAATGGTTCCAATTGGCACCATTATAATTTTGAACCATTATTCAACATCTTAATTAGTATATATTTATGAATATAACTAGTTTGGCAAGCCTGATATTTTCATATGGATTCCTACATCCATAGTTTGGGAAAATTGCATACATTAAAATGGTTCTTTTCTCCAAAAGTCCAAAATGTATTTGCTATAAAAAGATTAGATCATCATTCAAATCCTTGGTAATATTTTTTACAAGATTACAAAAACATTTTAACTAGTAAATAAGCTAGACATTTTATAAAATATAAATAAATTTTTATAAATTATCTATAGATGTTGCATTAATTAATAATTATCAATAATTAGTGGATAATTAATAATCAATACTTAATCAATGCTAGGGTTGCTGTTCTGACACAAATTTTGAAGAGGAAAAACAGAACGAGAAACATTACTGGAATACAGAGCCTTCTTAGCTCCACCACTAATAACACTACCTATCCTGAATTACATTTTGCATTCCCTCCAGCTGTCAGCATCCTTTGCTAGAAGCACCCATTCTTTTTGGGTTCTCTCCACGTGTTGAAAAACAAAGCACAATTGTAATTGTTCACTCCAATAGTTAGAAAGTAATATGCGAGTAAATGTCATCAGTAGAACTATTTGTCCAATCTTGTGAATCATGTTCTCTTAGTATGAAAGCTAAAGAGAAACCCAGGGCTTATGTTAGAAAAAAATAATTTAATTATAAAATATAATCAGCACTCATATTCTGAATGCCTGCTCCTTGAAAAAAAGTTTTGCTAAGTCATACCCTCAATTTCGAGGACTTTACAGTGTACTGGGATGAGAAACTGTGAATAGATATGCACATCACTAACTCAAATACAAGACACCAAGAGAGAAGAGCTAGAAGTTAGTACTTTAATGCCCCAGACCATAATAGACATTTATTAAATTTTTACCATAGTATGTCTATTTCACTTTATTAAATGGCTCTCTATAAACCTAGTTAAATAAATGGTTTGCTTGGTATTGTGAAGTGGGTAAATCTAAGAGATTTTGTAATGTGGGTTCAAACTCTTGGCCTGACTTCCACAGCTTATAGGCTACACTCTTGGAACTCTAACAGCGGCCCTGTGATGATGTTCAAAACAAAACAGTTAAAAATCTCCTATAATTTTGTGCCCTTGTATGTCCAGCCAGGAGTTGTTGAGAGGACAGCAGGTGTAAAGCATCGCCCTGTTGAATAGTAGCTACTATTTCTGTAATACCCATAACAACTGGGCCTTGGCTCAAGAAATTGTAACAAATGACTTGGAAGTAATATATTTTCAAGAAACATATATAGTTTGAAGCTATTGCATCTGAAAATTTAATTACCCTGAGTGCAATTCAGCATAATTTTCTTTTGTAAAAATATTTTTTATTAAAAGCCAGGCTGTTCACTAATTCCAGACAAATGATTGTCCCCTTTGTGACAGGTTAACTTTTAATTTGATTTAATTAATCATTTGCTAATCCTATTACTAAAGATAAATTAGGAATATACTATATGGCCTTTCATTTTTAAAAATTGAGATATATTTAGAACTAAAAAAAAAACCAGGGAAGGTAAATATTCCTGCAAATTTTCACAGTTTGGTTTCTTCTATTCTAAAGACAGCTCTCAAGAAAAACAACATTGTGAATTAGGCTAAGAATATCAATTAGGCTCAGACACTTCCTCTTTCCCACCCTCCAGCTAAACACTACTTTATATCCAACCTTAACGAGATGTAGTCTACTGGCTGTCAGTGGTCAGAGTCTCAGAGTTGACAAATTAATTTATACATTAAGGCATAGTAGCTGGTAATATCAGTGCTATTTTCTCAGAGAATATTTGCATTTCAGTAGGGACTCCATGTTACCCCAAAGAAACGAACAATTAATAGTGAAGTTGCATCAGTTTTGAGAAAGCATTCAAAGGTCTCTTTTTTGAAAACTTTTTGAGGCTATAGAATATTACCATACACTGCTGCATCCCTAAAGATGAAATTTCTCTGATCAGAACTATGCATGCAAATGGAGTAGTATTGAGATATATATATATATATATATATATATATATGTATATATATAATGTATATCTGCTTCTATAATTTCTAGCAGATAATGGTTTTCTGTTTTCTTGCTTAATGGATATTTGTTGCAAGAAAGAAGCAAGAAGCTGCTTAAAGCCAAAGACTCTTTTAATATTTTATAAAATCCTAAACTGAGTAAAGACATAGATGTTTCAGATTAGAAATGAAGAGGATGATAACCTGTGAAAGGCAAGTCAATGATTGGTTGGTTTCCCCAAGGCTGAAAATAGGTTGGAAGGACTTGAGACTGTGAGATCTATGATGACCTCCACCAGTTTGCTGGGGCTGTGAGAGGGGATGAGCTTGGGCTTATGGGAAAGGATTGAAATGAACAACGTGGAGGCTGGATCCATGCACAAGAGCAGAGAGAGCGGAATTCCCGAGCATGGCCCCGAAGTAACAGAACTGCTCGGAGTTTGTCCTGATACTTTGTTGCTGCATAAACATGTAAAGTACTGCATTGTGCTAGAGTGCAAGTGTGAGCCCCAATAATAACTGGGGTTAAGTTGTACTTCTACCATTCCTAGTAACTGCATTTCTGTATCCAGACTCCAGTCTCTCACACCTTATCTTTTCATGCGGTTCTCTCTCTCTGGCACCCTATGGTACGTCACAAGACTTTGTCCTTCAGTGCCCTTCTGTTCTCCCCTCCTTTTCTTCCAAACTGCAATCCATGATCCATAATAATCACTCTCTTACACAACTCCTCAAACCCTTTGCTCTTATCACATATCTCTCTCCATACTAATTACCTGAAGAACCTCAACCCTGATTAATCTAACACTTTTAACTATTCTAACACCTGAAGGTAGTTGGGGGTGGGGGAACTAAAACTAAACAATCTTACTTTAAATTTATAAACACTTCCTTTATTATTTTCTGGGATTCCACTTTGGTCATCCCTATTACTAGGTACTACCCATTTCTACTCAGTTTCCCTTGGCTGCCCCTTAATCTTTCGCTTTCTCAGGAGTGGTGTGCTACAGGAATCGAGGCTTGAAAATGAAAGTCTCATGCAATGTTTCCGCCACAGATTTCCCCATCTAGATAAATGGTAATTCCATTCTTTGAGTTGTTCTGATCAAAATCCTTGGAGTTACAACCCACATCCAATTTATCCTCAAATCTTGCCAGGTCTATGTTGAAAATATATCAAGGATTTAAGCACTCATTAACTAACATATTCAATCCCCAATATTGACCTTAAGTTTCATATAGATCTCTGTGGTAGCCTCCTAAACGAGCATCCTGCTTCCTCATCCCCTCCCAAGGTCATATTTGATATATGATGATATTTGAAATATCCTTTTAAAATGGTCACCTCCAGGGGCATCTGGGTGGCTCAGTCAGTTAAGTGTCTGCTTTCGGCTCAGGTCATGATCCCAAAGCTGTGGGATCGAGCCCCACATGGGGCTCGATCTCTCTCTCTGCTGCTCCCCGTGCTTGTGCTCTCTCACTCTCTCTGTCAAATAAATAAATGAATAAATAAAATCTTTAAAAATAAATAAATAAATAAATAAAATGGTCATCTCCAGTGCTTTCTATTTCTCCCAGAGTAAAATTCAAAGACATAGTTAGGGCCTGCAAGCCCAGGATGACCTAACCCCATTATCATATAATCTCCTACTACTTCCATTATTTTATATACCTCTTCACCCATAAACTGACATCTCATCAATATACTCCTCAACCTAGAATGTACGGCTTCCTTAAGTCTCTGCCTAAACATACTGTATCAGAGAAGTTTTCCCTGATCATCCTATAGAAAACAAGAGCTTCCCTCACTCACACCATTTCCTATCCACATCCTGCTCTATTTTTTTATACTGCACTACTTCATATTTTGATATAGATTCAGTGACAATAACTGAAAATTGAATTATTTGTTAATTTAGTTTCTATCTTTGCAAATGTAAGGGCTCATAATGTTAGCTACTTTTATTATTATTAAATTTATTTGATGTCTTTTTTTTTTTTTTAATGCTCAGTCTCTTCCATGGTTGTGGTGGTCAGATCCTAGGAGGACATTCCCAGGGTGTTCACATCCTATAGAACCCTCTACCACTGTTGTGGGCAGGACCTGACTTGCTTATAGCCAATATGCCAAGCATGAAGAGATCTTGCAAATGTAATTAAGTTTACAAATCAGTTGCTTTTGAGTGAACCAAAAAGGAGATCATCCTAGGTGGGCCTGACATAATCAGGTTAAAGTTCCTAAGAGAGAGACTGGGACTTCTCTAAGGTGCCAAGTCTCCTTGCTGTCTTGATGAAGTATTGGAGAAACCTAAATGATAAGGAATTGCAAGAGACCTCTAGGAAGGTCACTTTTGTGGACCATGTCCAGATGACAGCCAACAGAAAAGCAGGCCCCTCAGTCATAGAGCCATCAGTAAATAAATTCTGCTAATAATCTGAATGAGTTTAGAAGTATATTGTCTCCATTCAGATAAGAATGCAGCCTGGCCCATACCTTGGTAGCAAGTTTGTGAGGTTGACAGCACAAGAACCAGCTAAGCCATACCCTGAGTTACAGAAATTATGAGATAATATGTGTATATTTTTAAGCTACTAAGATTGTGGAAATTTGTTACACACCAATTTGTTATGCAAAACACTAACATAGGATTCTTAAATAATTTTTCTTGCACTTTCCTCTCTTAAATAGCACATTGTTTTATCATTTTATTTTCAGTTCTTTCCAGTACTTTTTTCTTTACCTCCATGATCAATTATTAACATTTTGAAGCGTTTACCTTGATCATCGAATGAATGCACATGTACATTTATAAAGGAGTTCTTTCTTTCACAGTAATGAAATGTTCAGGAAAGTAAGGTGCACAGAAAGATAGGGCAAGCACAACAATCTGCTGCTCATGTTTGATTGGAAGAATTTAAGCAAGTAAATAGTAATAATGTTTGTTTACTGTTTGCAATTCAAACAATATTTTAAAATACTTTAAGATATAGCCAAAGCCTTACAACTATCCTGAAGGAGAGATAATTATGCATATTTCACCCACTATAAATTTGAATCTCAGAGCATGTAAGCGACTAGCACAAGGTCACATAATTAGAGAACACTACATGTATTTCTTTTGAGCCTAGGTCACAAGCACTATTTGTTACATAATTTTGCCTATTATCATGGGATTAATTATATTAGGTTGTGTAGAGAACACTAACAAAATATCTATTTGGCTAACACCAACATTCATGAACTAGAAGGATCAGTTTAATTTATGGGCATCAAAACAGGAGACATCTTTGATAACGAAGACAAGATACTTAATATGAAATTGAGAATGAAGAGCACTTGCTACTCTTATCACGAATATAATGTCTTCTAGCCCCAAACTTGCACTTTTGCCAATGTGAGTAATTAGTGCTTCTGACTACATTAAATAATGACCTATTTTTTAGAAACACTAATTAACTCACACAATGTTATCTCATCTACATTTTACAAGTTGAAGAAACTAAAGCAGGAAAAATAAAGATTAAGAATCTAGCCCAGGGTCACAGCACATTAATAGCACAGTAAAGATTAATGTTTTTGACCTCTAATGTCTTTTGCTAAATGGACCTGAAGCCATATTGTTATTGTGAATACTTTGCAAATTGTAATTCCTATAGCTTTGTGCAGAGTTTTTGTTAATTCCTATTGGAAAGACCAGTGACCTTGGACTCTTCACATTGTATCTCATATTCAGCTATCCACCAAGTCCCTGACAGAGCTGCATACCTGCTGTACCAGGCCTTGATTACCAGCAATGGACTGTGGGTCAGCCCCTCACTGGGGGTAAGTAATAGTGCTTGAATGTCCTGAATAGCCTGTTGCTCCCAGAATTCTCCTGCCTCTAGAGGATGCGGATCTCTTGCAACATTCACAGTGGAAGCATGTTTTTAAAACCCACATTCAAATAATTTAGAGCAACACACTGGGTTGAAATTTCCTCTTGGTCTCTCTTGTAGCTTTCAAACAGTTTGTCTTTCTTCCTACTTCCCAGGTCCCATCGCCTATGAAGCAAATGTCATCAGCCTAAATTTTCTACCAACTTCCTTGCCATCTCCATCTGTAATCATAATTTTAGCTCTACATTCTAACAACCAAACTCCTGCTATATTCTTAGTAGCTTCAGCGTTCATATAGATAATCCAACCAATATTTCTCACCAAGATTTTTTAGCCACACCTTGGAAAAATACTCATCTCTTTATATTCCAAACCTTCTCTGGAGGTAAAACTTTGGAGTCTCACTACCTCTGAAATCTCATTTTCCTACCTCCTATTCTCCAAGCATTCCTTCCCACCTTTCCAGTTTATACAATTTAGAATAACAAGTTAATTGATTCTCTACCCCAGCAATACTTCTCATTCATTGTCCTTAGCACTCCACTTTTCATCTCCATACTTTCTTGCTTTGGGCTCCATTAAAGGAGACACAGAGACAAGTGCTTGTGTGTATGCAGATCATTTGGAAAGTGATCCCAGAAAGAACAATTAAAGATGCTGGGGATAGGGATGCCTGCATGGCAGTGGAGTGGCCGACTCTTGGTTTCAGCTCAGGTTGTGATCTCAGGGTCATGAGATCGAGCCCTGTAACCAGCTCTGTGCTCCGCTCAGAGTCTACTTGAGTTTCTCTTTCCCTGTCCCTCTGTCCTTCCTCCTGCCCTGCTTTCTCTCTCTCTAAAGTAAATAAATAAATCTTAAAAAAATATAAAGATGTTGGGAATGTTAATCAGGGAAGGGAGAAGAGTCAATAGAGTATGCAGTAATAGCTGCTTACAATTTTACAAATGGAGCACAATTTTACTAGGGACACTCTGTGGAACTTCATAAGGCACACTGCAGAAGTTTTTGGTAGAGGGATGTAGCAATTGGTGAATTACCCATCAACTCCATATATTCACTGGTTAAGGTTTGCATTGGGTGGCTCAATTCTTGTTACTTGATGTCAGACTGTGCTGACATCATAAACTGAGAAAACTTCTTAGGTATTAAAGAAAACTTTGAGGTGAATGAGCTGAGAACAAGTGGCATTTGGGAAGGAAACTATCAGCATGCACGTGACATGCTTACTGCACCAGTGGGTTACATTAGAATTGGGATATGAGGTGGAACCTCAACACCCTGTGCATTTTCATCTTCTTACCTGGTTTAGGTTGCATGGAGCAGCCCTCTAAACACCGACTTTATTTGCTTTTTATTCCTCCCAGATTCTCCTTTTTTTCTGTTGTTCTTCTCTGGCAAAACATGGCCCTCAGGTAAACCTAGCTATCCATTTTATGAATCTATATTCAAGTAGGTGATCATTGCCAGAGGGACTGTGATGACTCAATTCATTTTGAATTTATGACAGCATTCCTAAATCTGAATTCCATAAACCCAGACAACTCCCTGACAGTTCCCTTGTATGTGGTATTTTCTATTCCCCAGAGGAATGTTTCACTCTCATATTGTGAACAACATAGTTCATAGACAAAGTGGGTGCAGAGTACAACAGTCCCTCCTTATCTGCTGGCAATCTATTCCAAGCCCCCCTGGTAGATGCCTAAGACCACGGTTAATACCAAAACCTATATAAGTTATGTTTGTACATACATTCTTAGGATAAATTTTAATTTATAAATTAAGCACAGGAAAAGATTGACAATAATAACTAATAATAAAATAGAATAATTATAACAATATGCCATAATAAAAGTTATGTGAATATGGTCTCTCTCTCTCTCTCTCAAAATATTTTGTTGCACTATACTCACTCTTCCTCCCATGAAAATGGGAGATGATAAAGTGTCTCTGTGATGAGATGAAGGGAGGTGAATCACATAGGCACTGTGCTACAGTGTTAGGCTACTGCTGACCTGTTGACCAGACATCAGGAGGAGGATCATCTGTTTCCTGACCACAAGGACTGTGAATAACTGACACTTTGGAATGTGAAACCAGGGATGAGGGCAGACTACTGTACGTGCATCCAGTCTACAAGGATCTGAATCTATGCACTCTGCCACATCCGCTATTACTTGGGAAAGGTAACCCTCCCATGTTTAACCCCGCCATTGAACTTGTGTTCTGGGATTCATTCCTTCTTAACTGTATGGACCTTGCTCTTACAGTCCTTGCCTTCTTTCCCCAACATCATGTATACATATGTAATATCTCCCATCTTAAATGGCAAAATAAAAATTAACAGCAATTTCTTGAATGTATATAAATTTCAAGCTACCACCTCATTTTTCTGCTAATTTCCACAACAAAACTCAGAGTAAGAACTGTATAAATGTATCGTCTCTGTACTTCATCATATCCCCACTACAACACTCAATATATTTTTATAGTGTCCTTTGATGGATTTGTCCACTCTGCCATGTCCTTAACTGAGGGTACCACAGGCTATCTGTCCTATGCTCCCATCTCTTTTTCTTCCTCTATATGTTCTCCCTAGAAAAATATCATCTCAATTTGAGGTCTCATAAAGTATTTTCTGAGTACTCTCATTTCTATCTCTAACTCCATCTCCTTCCCTATCTTTCAGACTTTTTTTTTTATCTAACCAACTGTTCTTTTCCACTTAAATATATAATAGACATATCCATCTTACACCACCAGCCTCTGTCAGTCTTCTGTCCTTCTCAAGCCTTCTCGCATGTGTTAAAGACTCAGTGTATTTATATTTGGCAAAAAAAAAAAAAGTTTAAATGACAAAGTATGAGGGTTATGAATGTAAGTAGAAAGGAAAGACAGGAATAAAAAATAAACTCTAAATTAGGAGAAAGAATTAAGTGAATAATAGTAATTTTATTGTAGAGAAAAGGGGGACAAAGAGAGAGAGAGAGAGGAAGAGAGAGAGACTAATGTTATACACTTACTTTGAAAAAATTAAAAGTTGGTAAGACTTTTTTGACCTCCAAGCAAGACTTCGTGGTAAGTACTGCACAAACAAATTTTGCTATAATAAGCATTAGAGAGTGTATAGCACATAAAAACAAATAAGAGAGGTTAAGCACCTTTTCTTTATATATATATATATATATATATATATATATATATATATATATATATATAGAAAGAGAGAGAGAGAGAGAGAGAGACAACATATATACTTCCAAATGATTTTCAAAATACACGGGGCGCCTGGGTGGCTCAGTTGGTTAAGCGACTGCCTTCGGCTCAGGTCATGATCTTGGAGTTTCGGGATCGAGTCCCGCATTGGGCTTCTTGCTCAGCAGGAAGTCTGCTTCTCCCTCTGACCCTCCCCCCTCTTATGTTCTCTCTCTCATTCTCTCTCTCTCTCAAATAAATAAAGAAAATCTTAAAAAAAAAAAGACCATGATTTTCAAAATACATATATATTATACTCCCACTTGCTATTGCAATATATTGCATTGCATATAATAGATTATATTCCCACTTGTAAAATGGGCCATGTTACAGATGACTCTAATTTGATACTTTAACATTTCAACTCTTTGAGAAGCAAGTGTGTATGTTATTTCTCTCTCTCTCTCTGCTTGGCATGCGTGAGATTTTTAGAGATTTAGCTTCAAAATCAATACATGATGGTTCTAGAGGAGATACATCTGTTCTTATCAAGTGACTTTGGAATAACAAAGAATACCATACTGGATATATGACCTGGATGTAAAATTCTCAGAAGCAATTCTGAAGCAACTAAAACAATCCAAGTGTTCTTATACTTACAAAATTTTTGATAGATTGCTTAGCCATTTTCCATATTTGCATCTAGTAGCCAGTAGCTTGAGAGCGCCATACTCTTTGATGTTATTTTTCAACGTGAAGATCTACTTCAGGACATCAGATGGAGCTTCAGTCTAATGATTTCATGATAGCAATTCCTGCTTGCTACTGTTCCAACACAGAGCCAAGATGACTTTATGATCACCTTCTGGAATTGCAAAAGCTCCCAATAAATATGGAATTTATGAGTAAATAATGCCTGCTAATGGCTTATGGCTCATTTGAATGTCACTGGCAGTTTCTCAACTGGACACTCTTTTTATTTACTGTTTAGGCCAAGAGCAAATATTGGAAAGTACAAAAACATTAAGGCAATTTGTTACTCTAAAGAGATAGGGTAGTAAATATGGCATAATATAATAAGGAATCAAACTAAGGCAAATATTCCACTGTAGTAAAAGTTGGTATCATGTGACCAGACCAGCTATTTGAGATAAAATATCTCCACTATGTAGTCCAACAATTTGGGGCAGAAAATACTACTTCATATTGAGGACAACATTTCTATAAAGAGTTTTTTTTTTTCAATAACTTTGACATTGAGGTATTATCTTGGTTCAATATAAATATATAATTGATTTTGATAAAAGGTAACTTTTTAAAGTTTTTACTTTGACCTTTACCTACATGTCATCTAACAAATATATCAGATTTCTTGATTGAGAAAGATGGTATGTCTCTGCCTTATTGATCATTAAAACATGATTTTTTGTGTACAAGAAAAATGTATCAAAACATGATCCACATTATAAAAACCACATAGTAGAATAGAGGATGCAATTGTGTCTTGAGAGTGGATTTACATTGTTTGCTGTTACTCAGTTTTCTCAAAAGAATGAAATATTAATTATCAAACAAAATATGTTGGCTAGTAAGTAAACTAAACAAAGCCAAATAAAACAAAAAATAATAAAAGAAAAACAAGGGGGACATGTAGACTACAATGCAAAATATTGTTAAATAAATTTCCTACTCCAACTATTTGCAGGAACTCAGAAACAATGAAAAACCAAATACTAGCATTCTCAATGATATATAATTATTAGATAATCAATAACAGAACATGGGTAGCAGTGAATATTATGTTTAAAATTGTGTTCTACTAATTTCCTTTCTGTTGATGATTATAATAACAGCATTTAGAGTTATACACAATGGACATTTTTATATAGGAAATATTTTCTTAGTTCAAGAAGTGTTAAAAAAATTGACAGGTGTGATTTTGGCTCTTTTGAAACATTTTCTGAAGTCCCTTAATAGCAGAATGGATTATTTCTATCTCAGAATGTTGAGGTATACCTCTCCCCAAAGAAGGTATGTTGAACCATACAGATCTATAATAGTAAAATCACAAACTGATTTCTTCCAAGAGACAGCAAATCATACTTGTAGGATGTTCTTTACATGTCTGAGTACATATCTATACATTAAAATGAGTTAACCATCATTACATATTTGAGAATTTTTGGAAATGTAGTTTTGACAAAAAGCTTTAAAAATTCCAGGATTATTATTGCTATACACATATATTCAATAGAAACGGAAACTTTGAGGTAAACATTTAAGGCCTTTCACATTGTATTTGACTTTCATGTATTTTACAGTTGTAGTTTGGTGTTTTGCAACTTGATAATATATTTAACTTTCTGTATTTACTCTTATCACAGCCCAATATTCTTAGAAATTCCCCATGTAGTGTGCAGTACCTGAAACCCGAGTGGCCCAGCTGGTTTCAATATTGTCTGCAGGATTTCCTAAGCAGAAAACTATGACATCTGACCTTTAGTTTGAATCCAGAAAAATGAACACATTTTCATGTGCTGGAGACACAATTTGCTTGAGTACAATTCCTAAATTTCAAGAAAAAGGAAGTATTTTCAGGGGTTTACTTAATTGAAAGAGTCAAATGCTCAAGTCACAGAAAATTTTGAATATTTCTACCTATACAATTTCATCTTTAGTGTCAAAGGTAGAACTTACAGACATTTGCTTACATCACAGAAAACTAGATAAAACCAAGGTTATTATATTCAATTAATATAACTGATTTGTACCCAAATAGATAGTTCTATAGAAATCCGATTACTGAGTTTTTCTTGGAATAAAATGCCTGTCATAAAGAGGGACACAAATCTATACTGAGAATAAACAGAAGGGTTTTTGGTTGTTGTTGTTGTATTTTTTTCTCCCTAAAGAATTTATTGACATGCCAATTCTCCCTCCCTCCATCTTTCTCTTGCATATATAATTTTACTTGCAAAGGGGGAAGGCAGAGAGTTTTTAGTTGAGCAGAACTCAAGTCGATAACTTATCTGTTAATGCTATTAATGTAGTAGAGATGCAATCCAGAGGATTTCAGACTTGAACATTCAGTTTTAAAGCATTGTGGTGTAACACAAATAACCTGTGCTTTGAAATCAGTGATTTTAGATATAAATATTGACTTTGACACTTAGTGTTATTTGACTTTGAGCCAATAAGTTAAGCCCTCCAGAAACCCACACTGTAAATGGGAGTAGCACATATGTCTAAACAATGGCAACAGAAAAGTTAAGAGTGGTCTGAATGGTGCTATGGCATTAGCCAGTGTATGGATGGGAGTAGTCAGTGTCATGTTTGAGAAAATGGGAATCAAGCACTGTGGCAGAAAATGGTTCCAGAAGAAAGTTATTTGCATTTTGTCTTGTAGATCCTAGCGGTGCTTTAAAATCCATTAAGTAAGACATGGATAAAGTAATGGAACATTAATTTTGTAGAGATATATAAAGTAATTTGAAACTGAATATATTAAAGAAACAATAAAAGACATCTGAAAAAGACAGTTGGATTGAACATATGTGTTTACCTCCATTACCCCTTAAGACTCACTATAATATAAACAATAAAGTTATAAAATAAAAAAAAAAAAACATGAACGAACAAAGAATTAGAAAAACAAACAAGATAACAGCAACAGTATGAGTAAGTCTGGAAAGACAATAGACAAGTTATAATTGATTTAGAAAATTCATGAAAGTTTAAACATTCCTGAAGTAATTGTGGAAGAATTCTGACTTGTATAAGTAAACTCCAGAAAGATTAATACATTGGGGGCAGCAATCATCAAAGGGCATGAAGATGAGAGTGAAGGAGAAAACAAGTATTATTTAGAAGTCAGCTTAAGAGGCTGACAAAAATTTTCATTAGCATGGACAGAAATACAACTGCCTGTCTAAACAAGGGAGGAAAAAAGAGCTTGTTTCTTTGAGTAAGTGAAACATAAGAAACACAAAGAAATGGAAAAGCATGCCCAGATGTGGATGCGGTACCTTACACAAATAGGCATGCTCAGCTGATAGTGAAATCTTCTGCAGATCCCAGTTCAATTTCTCACTGGGCTCAAAAACATTTAAGAGTAATACAGTCTCCTTTGGAAAAATGTCTGTTCATGTCTTCTGCCCATTTCTTGATTGGGCTATTTGTTCTTTGGGTGTTGAGTTTGGTAAGTTATTTATAGATTTTGGATACTAGCCCTTTAGCTGCTACGTCATTTTATCAAAAACTAATGATGTATGGTGATTAACATAAGATAATAAAATAAAATAAAAGAGTAATACAGTCTCATTAGAAGATTAAAATATTCCTCTGTAGGAGGAAATGAAATTTGGTATTGTGATTCAGAAATTTATCAGCAAATATACATCTAAGAATATAGTTCAAAAACTAATGTTAAGGAGATAAGCAGCTTTGTTATATAAGATCAGGAATTTTCTTAATATATGTAAATTTCATTATTGAAAAAGAAAATACGTCTATTTTATGTTTCAAACTATGAGAAACTATAGCCAGAGGTATTACTTATTTCATTTTTAGAATTAGTATATTTAGTTGTTACTCACACAACCTCATTGTCACCTAGATTTTCTGTTAAATATTTCATTTCTTAATGTTTCACCATCACAAAGCATCAAAGCACTATAATGGTCTTGGATTTCAATGGGTCAGAAAAATTCTTGTTAACTAAATGAATTATTATGTTAAATGGTGTGGATTAATTTTATATACTTGAAAAGAGACATTCAGACCTTTTAAAAATCATTTAAAAAATTTCCTTTCTCTCAAGCTTGAAGGTTATTTACAAAGAACCAAATTGCATCAAATCGATTGAATTTACCTACTTTATGGTAGTACTTTGCAGAATAATTAAAGGCATCTTTCTACAAAATCATTACCAACAGCACTAGTCTCTGATCAATTCAGTAAAATTAAGAGAAACAAAAGATCTTTGGTGTTCACATTTTAGTGAGGAAAATTTAACTTAATTCTATATAAACAGTCCTTTTACATTGTGATATTACTCCAATTTTTATCACTATAATTTTTAGTTTCTTATTCTATTGTCTTTCATGCTTTTTCCTGCATGTAGATTTCAATATCTATATCTAAAGCTATTACTAGAATTGTAAAATTTCACACAAATTATTGTTAATACACTTGATGATCAATGAAGACTTGGAATTTAACATTAATATTGATATAAATGTTTAGGGAATTTGATTATTTATTCTCCTTTATAATTAAATGGATATTTGGGGGAACATTAGGAAATTCTCATTAGGAAACAATTACTTGAAATATGAACATTTCACTGTAAAAATAATCATATTTAAATAAATGCATATAGAGAGATATGCATATTGTACATCTGTATCTGTATCTACAACCCCTTACTGGTAGTTGACTTTATGGATAGTTCTAGTATTTGGCTTTTTTAAAACCTCTCTCAGGTAAAGTTTGAGATAAACTCAGAGACGTCTTTCTTTCCAAATAGATACTAAATGGAGACAGCAAAGACTACTGAAGAACAAACATGTTGAAGTGCTAGTATATTGAACATACCAAAAGGACAAACTGACCTATCCACATGTTAATCCTTGGTGATTACATGGAAAAATAAGATTTTCATGTTACTCAAGTTTCAAACAAACAAATGAACAAACAAACAGCACTTCAAGGTAATAAGGTTTCCACAAAATGTCTTGTAGCAATACCAGGAAGTCCAAAACACCAAGAACTGTGGCTAAAGAACCCCTGTGAGACACTCAAGAACCTCACTTAGCCCAGGGCAGATGACTATACAGGGTAACCCTCCTGTGATGTCAGTAAAGAGTGAATAACAGATACTGTCCCACAGTATGGGGCAGTAGTGATGAGCAGGGAATGCATAAGGAACACTCTCAACATTGGTATCACACAGAGGCAGAGCACAAGTCACAACAACAATGAGAAGGGAAATAACTTTAGACAGAAAAAGAATGGCTCTCTCCAGGACAAAAGTGGGAAGTCTGGTGGTTTCTTTCAAAGGTTCTTACGTGATTTAAACACAGGCAGGCAAGTCTCAGAGACAAGAAACTTTATTATTATCCATGTTTCGGGAGGGCCATAAACCAAGTATAGTATTTGAAAAAAAATAAATTATTATAATGATAGTTGACCTCCATGTGTTAAAGTGCAATCTGCCATGCTAAGTTTGAAGAAAATCTGGAATTTGTCATGTTCACAGTGAAAAATGTAGTGATCTGTGATTACCATGGGTTGGGGAGGAAAGGGGGAGGGGATGAGTAGTTGGAGGACAGGGAATTTTTAGGGCAGTGAAACTATTCTGCATGATATGGTAATAAGGGATACACAACATTATGCATCTGGCAAAACCCAGAGAATCCCAAAAAAGTGAGCCCTGTAAAATATGGACTTTAGTTTATAACAATATGTCAGTGTAAGTTCATCAATTCCAACAAATGTACCATACCAAGGCAAAATGTTAATAATAGGGAAACCTGAAGGAGTTAGGAACAGGGAATATATGTGAACTCTGAACACTGCTCAATTTTTCTGTAAACTTAAAACTGTTTTAAGAATAAAGTCTAATAGCTAAAAGCAATAAACAGAAGGATAAAGATATATTAAGCTTACACTAACCAAAAGAATACTGGACTAGCTATATTAATTTTGACCAAGCCAACATCAGAATAAAGAAAATTAACAAGAAAAAATGGGGGACATTGCATATTAATAAAGGTGTCAATTTTCCAAAAAGACATAAAAATCCTAAAAGTGTAAAATCTTACTTCAGAGTGTCAACATATGTGAAACAAAAATTGATAGATTCACCAGGTACAAAAAAAGGACATATTTGACCTGAATAACAATATCAATCATTCTAATATAACTGACATTTATAGAAGATTCCATCCAACAGCAACAAAATACACAGGCCGAATGAATATTCACTAGTAAGACCACATTCTGGGCCAAAAAACACACTTATCAAATTTGAAATAGAAATAACCCAAATATGTTCTCATGTTGCAAGGAACTCAACTCGAAATAAATAACAAAAGATAGTTGGAATATTGTCCAAATATTTGGAAATTAAACAATACTCTTCTATATAACCCTTGGGTCAAAGAAAAATCTCAAGAGGAATAAATTATGTAAAATTTTAAAAATAAAACATACCAAAATGTGTAGATACAGGGAAACAGTTTTGAGAGGACAATTTGTAACAGTGCATACATTAGGATAAAAGAAAGATCTGTAGTCAATAATCCAAGCTCCACCTCAGGAAACTAAATAACAAAATGGAATTTAAGATTAGTTTAAGCAGCAAAAATAAAAAAGAGAAACAATGAAAATTTGAGCATAAGTTATTGAAAATGAAAACAGAAAAGCAATAGAGATAATGAATGAAACTAAAAAATTCTGAAAAGCCCAGCAAAATTGATAAGCCTCTAGCCAGGCTAACGAAAAGAAAAGAAGAAAAGAAAAGAAAAGAAAAAAGAAAGAAAAGAAAAGAAAAGAAAAGAAAAGAAAAGAAAAGAAAAGAAGAAAGGCAAGGAAAGGAAAGGAAAGGAAAGGAAAGGGAAATAAAATAAAAAAAGAAAAGAAAAGGATAAGAAAAGAAAAGAAAAAAGAGAAAGGAAAGAAAAGAAAAGACAAATTACTAATATCAAAAATGAAGGGGCGCCTGGGTGGCTCAGTCAGTTGAGCGGCTGCCTTTGGCTCAGGTCATGATCCCAGGGTCCTGGGATTGAGCCCTGCGTCGGGCTCCCTGCTCATCTGGGAGCCTGCTTCTCCCTCTCCCACTCTCCCTGCTTGTGTTCCCTCTCTTGCTGTGTCTTTCTCTGTCAAATAAATAAAATCTTAAAAAAAAAAAAAAAAATGAAAGAGAGGTCATTATTACCTTTCCTAAGGTATGTTAAAAGGTTCATAAAGAACACCAAGCACAACTTTATGGTAATTTAGAAGAAATGGAACATTCCTTGACTGACACAGATAGTTAAAACTTGCACAAGGAGAAATAGATAATATGATTAGGCCCATATCTATTAAAGAAATCGAACCAGTAATTAATTACTTTCCAAAAAGGAAACTTCCAACCCAAATAATTTTACTGATAAATTTCACCGAGCATTTAAAGAAGAAATGATACTACTTGCCACCATCTCTTCCAGAAAATAACAATAGAGGGAACTTATTCTGTGATGTTAGCATTACCATGATACCAAAATCAGATAAAAGCATCACAAGGAAATCGTTTATATTTAATGTTGAGTTGCTGTAAGTTTTCCACTAAAATACAAAGTAAAAGATATCCTCTCTCACTAGTCCCACTCTACTTTGCAGTTGGATTTTTAACTAGTGTATTAAAAATGTGTGCAGATTTGAAAGGATAAAATAAAGTTGTCTTTATTCATATGCAGGACTGCCTATGTAGAAGACTAAAAACAATTCTAAAAAATCCTAGAAATAATAAAGGACTATAATATGATTACAGGACTGCCGGAGTCCAGCTCCAGCTGGGGTGGGTCTCTCGTGGGAAAGGACGGCGTCGGTGAATGAGAAGACACAGACACAGGATCAGGTTGCAAGCATCTCTGCCTGACAGCCTCGGAGGAACTTTATTTATATGTTAGGATATTTTTGTTTTTCCAAATCTTAGATCATTTTCTGGATTACAGCCATAGCCTTCTTTGATTTTTCCTTTGTAATGATTAACATGACCTTTATTGATTTCTGCTTATTGGCTTTTGCTAAAACTAAAAAACAGTACGCAAAGAGAAAGGTGCTAGACAGAGCATGACTGTCTTGTTATTTTGTTCTATAGAAACTAATTCTTTTTGGAATTAGTTTCATTATGATTGCTTAGATAGGTGTAACTGAGATGAGTAGTCACTTTATCATGAAACCCCAGAAATATTCCCACAATTATAAAGATTGCCATAAACAAAATGAAAGAGAATAGCAAGGAGCCAGCTGTGGAGTCTCCTGTTTTCAGGACTTTCCCCCATACTTGGACTTTGTCAAACAGCATGAGTAGCTTGGCTCACGCCACAGGATATATGGTTTAGCATATGTATTTTATATAATATACTACACTTCTGTATCTCACTCTTCTTTCTCTCATATAGAGATGTCTGAATATATATACAAAAAAAAGGGATTTGAAATATCAATACCACTTATAGAGTACCATAAAAATTAAGTACTTAACTATAAATCTAATAAATTATGTGTAGGATTCATATGTAGAAAAGTATAAAATGATAGTAAAATAAATAAAAAAATAAATACATCAAAATTAATTCTGTGCTGTGGATTAAATCAATATCACTAAGATGTCTACTCCTTCTAATTGAATCTTTATATTCCATGCAACCCCAATCAAAATTCCAGCAAGCTATTTTCTAGATATTGAAAAGCTAACATAAAGTTACTGTGGAAAGAGAAAGACCTAGAAAAACCAAAATGATAATAGAAGATTAAGAGCAAAGTTGTAGTATTCATGGTTCATGACTTTAAGACTTACTATAAAGTGACAGTAATCAAAAAAGCATGCTATTGGCACAAGAATAGACATGTAGATCAGTGGGAGCATATAAACAGCCCAGGAATAGACACACATTGAGTCAACTGATATTTCACAAACGAGCAAAGGTAATTGGAACCACAGGGGATTTGTTTAGAGTGTTGAAACTATCCTGCAAAATACTTGTACTCTAGATACATGACACGATGCATTTGTAATATCCTAGGGTCTTAGAGCTCAAATAGCAAATATTACTATAAACAAAATTCTAAAAGAATCATTTCATTTAAGAGGTCAGGGGAATCCAGGATGGATGCAGAATGTGACTTGGGGCTGGGTATATGAGTAAGGTCTGTATTATCCTTTCAATTTTTCTGTAAACTTGAAGTGGTTCTAAAAATGCATTTTTTTAAAAAAACTCTTTAAGCCACGAAGAGGATACGTTTAAAGAGAATCACATCATAGTCAAACGCTATAGATGAAGGAATGTTCTGAAAAACAACAAGAGAATAAAAAGATGCATCGTATGCTGGCACAACAATAATAAGAATGACAGGTAGCTTCATTAAAAACAATTGAAAAAAAAAAAAACAATTGAAACCAGAGACAATAAAATTATGTATTTAATGAGTTTATGGGGAAAATGTGTAAACTCAGAATTTATATCTAATAATAAATTTGTTTCAAAATTAAGGTTAAATAACAAAATTTTCAAGTAAAGAACAGAGGCAATTTATTGCTAACTGACCTGGACTACAAGAAATACTATTTGTAGGGCGCCTGGGTGGCTCAGATGGTTAAGCGTCTGCCTTCGGCTCAGGTTATGATCCCAGGGTCCTGGGATCGAGTCCCGCATCGGGCTTCCTGCTCCTTGGGAGCCTGCTTCTCCCTCTGTTTCTCTCTGTCTCTCATGAATAAATAAATAAAATCTTAAAAAAAAAAAGAAAGAAATACTATTTGTAGCACTTTAGATAAAGCAAAACAACAACAAAAATTAGCATTAATTTAGTCATGCATGTATGTACCTACAGGAAAAATGAAGATCACCAGAAAAGGAAATCGTGAAGGTAGATATAAAGTCATATTTTAAAAATATATTAAGGGGCGCCTGGGTGGCTCAGTCGTTAAGCGTCTGCCTTAGGCTCAGGTCATGATCCCAGGGTCCTGGGATCGAGCCCCACATCAGGCTCCCTGCTCGACGGGAAGCCTGCTTCTCCCTCTCCCACTCCCCCTGCTTGTGCTCTCTCTCTCGCTGTGTCTCTCTCTGTCAAATAAATAAATAAAATCTTTAAAAAAAAAAAAAAATAAATAAAAATATATTAAATAGCTATAACTTTTTACCGCAAAAAATATTACAACTATATCATGTATATATATAATACATATAGAAGGAGAATGAATGGAAACTAAAAAGAAACCAAAACAACAATAAACAGTATTTTATTTACAATAATGGCCAATATGTATAATTTTAAGTCAGTTTGAAGAATTAAAGATCAAAAAGCTGAATTTCTGGAGCACTCAGTAATTAAATAAAGAAAATATGTTATAGCAGGAGAATTAGCAGAGATACAGAAACATATGCAACCAACTAGGTTATATTAAACACAGCTTTCTCATATTAAAAAAAAAGAGGACAAATTCAGCAATGATATAGAAGTTTTAAACTACATTATTATTTACCTTACCTAAGAGGAATTTGTGGACTATCACATCTAACAGCTACAGGATACACAGTCTTTAGGGCTATAAACCATGTCTCAAGAGAATCACAAAGGATTATTATGTTCTGTGACTATAACACAAATAAAACAATTAAAAAAAAAGAATAATGAGAAAATCTTCATGTGTTTGAGTATTAGCAGTATGTGTCTATATAACACTTGTTAAAAGAAAATGCAATAGGAATTAAAAAATATATTGGAACAGGATGGAAATAGAAATGTATCATATCCAAATTTATGTAATTCAGGCAAGTCTTTGAGTAAAATTTATAATTTACAATAAAAGTTTTACAAATAAATAAGTTAAGCCTCTATCTCAAGATTCTAAGAAGGGAAAAGGAAATTAAACCCAGAAGAAGAAGGATGGACATTTTAATGATGAGAGATCAAAGATACAAAATAGAGAAAAATAACAAAGCCATGAGTATTAATCTTCAAAAAGTTTAATAAAGTTGATCAACTCTGTAGTAGCTGAATATTTCTGCCCAAGATGTATACATGCTAATTCCCAGAATCTGTGAACATGTTACCTTATGTGGCAAAAGAGAGTGCAGATATGATTAAGTTTAAGGTTTCCATCTTGAGATACAATATCTGGATTACCCCTGTGAGCCCAGCGTAATCACAGAGGTCCTTGTTGAGACAACAGAAGAGGCAGAAAATCAGTCAGAAAGAGATGTGATAATGTAAGCAAAGTCCGAATGATTTCATTTCAGGCTTTGATCATGAAAAGGGAACATTAGCCAAGGACTGGAGATCTTCTGGAAGCTGAGAAATGCAAGAAAATGGATTTTTTTCCTAGAATGTGCAGAACAAATGTGGCCCTGAAAACATTTTAACTTTAGCTAGCAACATCCATTTTAAACTTTTGACCTCCAGAACTGTAAAGTAATCAATCTGTGATGTTTTAAGCCATTAAGAATACGTTAATTTGTTACAGCAGCAATGGGAAACTAAGAGAAGCTCTCAGCAAGACTGACAAAAAATTGAACGAAAACACCAATTAACAACAAATGAATGAAAAACAGTTGTACCAATATGCACACTTTAGACTTAAAAGGAGAATAAAAGAATAGTGCATCTCTTGAGTTTCCAAACTGTATTTAATAAATAAAATACTTTATTTATTAGCATAAGAACATGAGTCAACAATGAGAAAAAATAATTCACTTGCTTTTACTAAAGTTCAGGTCTTTTTTTTTTTTTTTAAACATAGAGGTGTTTAGATCCTAATATCAATAATTCAATAGCGCCATTAAAAATAAATTCATTGCTTTATACATTTCCTAGCAATTAATATAAATAAATTTTATTACAAATTGCATAGTACATTTCTGCCGATTTGAGAATATCCATCTTATTTTTATGGGTATTTTGAAGTATGAATTATAGAAAACAAGTTTTAATGGAAGCTCAATTAACCTAAGTGATAATGCCTAAATATCTTAGTACGAAGGGTCTTGAAACAAATGATTTTCCATCTTGATGCTAACTTTGTCTAATGCTCTGATGAGCAAAATTTATGTTAAATTTTTCCTTGGAAAATCTACTTGGAACAAAGAAAACCATAGGAAATAATTTCTATAACGTTGAAAATAACCAACCATTGTCACAATAACAACAAAATTATTTAGACTCAAATGTAATTATGCATGTACTTGTTTGCTTTTTGGTTTTCAAGGACCATTCTCTTATTAAGTTTTATATAACTTTACCCATCTCAATCCACATAAAAACATTTACTTATCAGTGACATTTATATTTCATTTACAATAAGACTGAAACAATAATTACTTCAGTATTTTATATTGCTCAGATTTTTTTCACTGATTTTTCACTTATTTTTATTTGTGGCTTAAATTAAATTACTTAATATTGAATATTTATGAGAATGAGTGAGGTGCTTTAATTCACTTCAGAGATAAATATCCATTGTTACCTTTGCATATTATAACTGAAATAACATATATAGATTTGCTTTTGAATATTACATTTCTTCTATCTGGTTTCCTACTATTTTGTAAAGCTCATTCCTTTCTGAGTGAGACACATAAAATTTGAAATAATATCCTATAATCACATTTATTATTTGCTTAAATTTTATATTATTATCTGTCATTATTAAGTAAAATGCTCCACCCCTGAAGAGAAAAAATATGAGAAGAGATATGAGCCTAATGAAAATATTCATGAAGCGTAAGGATGAAGAATGTATCCAGGTCATGGATAACCTGCTGCAGGACTGAGCAGGCATTTAAAATCCTCCACATTTAAAAATTTCTAAGCCAGGGGCGCCTGGGTGGCTCAGTTGGTTAAGCGACTGCCTTCGGCTCAGGTCATGATCCTGGAGTCCCTGGATCCAGTCCTGTTCGGGCTCCCTGCTTGACAGGGAGTCTGCTTCTCCCTCTGACCCTCCCCCCTCTCATGTGCTTGCTCTCTCTCATTCTCTCTCTCTCTCTCAAATAAATAAATAAATAAATCTTAAAAAAAAAAAAATTTCTAAGCCAGAAGATGTTTCTTAAACTATATAAATGATTTGTGCTTATCTTTTAAGTGTTATCTAATTATTAATTATTGTTTCCTGTTTTGTTTCATAAAAACACATGATAATGCTAATATGGAAATTAAATTTACTTAGACCGTATAAAGTAGTAAAATTAATACTGATGACAACAACAACACTAATAATAGAAGAAATTCAATACTAATAATTTCTATTTTTAAAGTATATTATGTCCCAAAATCTTGGCTATGTGCTGTATGTGAATTAAATTATTAAATCATCCTACTAGAACTGTGGGTAAGTACCACACTAGATACAATTCTTCTGCTTGAAAAAAAATAGAGTGTCCCAATTCAATAAGGAAAATTTATTATCTCATATAGCAAAGACCCTAGAGGTCAGGCACCCCCAGGGTTGTTTAATTCAGTGGCTGAATGATGTCATCAAAAACCCGATTTTTTTCTAATTTTCTGACCTGCACTTCTCAGTAGCTTTGTTCTCAGGCTTCCTCCTCTCACGAGAGTAAAATGGTTATGACTGTGTGTAAATGTGAAGACATATAGTAGAAAATGTAGGTAACTCTCCTTGTGTGAATTTCTTTTTTTCATGAGGGCAGTTTCCCCAGAATCCTTTCTTCAGACTTCTCAAAATATGAATAAATAAGAATAACAATATAATGATGAATAAAATATATTTTTATCTTTATGCAGGATCAAGGTCTCATAATCTTTCCTGCATCTATTACTGGCAGGTAGAATGAGATTTTAGTGATTGGCATAGACTAAGCAGGATTTAACAGTGAGTCAAATGAGAGAATTAAAATCATTACAAAACTGATGATCTAATAGGGAAATTGAAAGTTGTGTAGACAACTACTATGTCTACTAGAGCTATTATCTTTCCTTTGTATAAAATCAAATTAAATGTTAAAAGAATGATTATGTCAGCATTATAGGGATGGGAGTTTGCAGAGCATAAATCCAAGGAGGAATTGTAGGGTGTAGGGTTGGAGAGATTTAGTAGCCAGTTATAGTAAAACAATGGCTAATAATTGGTTAGGGGGGATAAAGGAAGGAGGGAAGAAAGGAAAGAAGGGAGGAAGGGAAGGGGGGAGGGAGGGAGAGAGGGAGCAAGGGAAGAGAGAAGGGAAAAAGAAAGAAGAAAGAGATTTCCCTGGATTTTAGAAGGTTATATCTGTGTCAAAATACTTATCAGGTTATCTTCTGGACTAGGGATTAAGACAGAATCCTAGCTAATCTTCTGAATGTCCTCCCCGCCTCCACCCCCTCCTTTTATTTTCTATTTAAATTGAGGGATTCTAGAGCATATGAGAATGTTGATGTAATGATCTAATAAACAGGAAGAGAATAATGAAACAGAAAAAACAAGCAACCAAAGAAGTAATTTCTTTCATAGGTCTCTAATGGAGCACAAGAGCACTTCCAGATTTATTTATTCTTTTTCTTTTTTTGACAGATGGAAATCTCTTATAATGCTTGGATGAATGAGAAAATATGTATATACCATGAAAGCTGAAAAATTATTCAGAGGATAATGAAGCCTTCCTTTTTCCCAATATCTTAGTTCACATCCTCAATTCTGTTTTGTTATTGTTTTATTCACTCCTTTATCCTTTCCATATTTCTTGTCATATGCTACATATTAATTTTCAAATTCTCTATAATAACTAAAATACTATTCTGGTAAAAATGTTACTAGAAATCGTTATACACTTATACAAACTGGAGAACATAAGTACACCATAATGAAAATGTGGACTACAACAAATATTTAGTGTTTGAGTGACATCCAAATTTCAGTCTGTTAAACTGTGTAAAAAGATTACACTTTCCTTTCTCCCTCTTCCACTCCCCCTGCTTGTGTTCCCTCTTTTGCTGTGTGTCTCTCTGTCAAATAAATAAATAAAATCTTAAAAAAAAGGGGGGGGGGCGCCAGGGTGGCTCAGCCGTTAAGCATCTGCCTTTGGCTCAGGTCATGATCCCAGGGTCCTGGGATCGAGCCCCTCATCGGGCTCCCTGCTCAGCGGGAAGCCTGCTTCTCCCTCTCCCACTCCCCCTGCTTGTGTTCCCTCTTTCCCTGTGTCTCTCTCTGTCAAATAAATAAATAAAATCTTAAAAAAAAAAAAGATTACGCTTTTCTATCTAAAAATACAAAGGTTTATATTAAGAAGTCAGAGTGCCATTGTACTTTAATCATGTACTCATCTAAATGGAAATGAGCAGGACTAATTCTTTAGCATTTAGATGCGGAGCTGAACCAAACCTACTATAAAATAACTGGTGAATCTAACAGAGCTAAAATAAGTAACTATCCTGTAAAATTCATCTCCATCACAATTAATAGATTGATTAAATACAAAGATGACAGATTTGTTACTGTCCTTGGATATACATTCAAATATTTAAAAACAAAAAACATCTGCCCAAAATTTTAAAAAGAATTTCTTTGGATTCGTAGCTATGATTATTTATAAAATGTAAACTCTGACCAATATTTTTGTACTATAATTAATGATATTTGATTTTACTTTATTTCCGTGATGTGAATTAGAGTCATCAAGCCAGTTTATCCATTCTCCCAAAGACTAGACTAATGTACAAATAGATCCTATCTAATCAATTGTTTAGAAAACATAAACATACTTATGTATAATTATTTTTCAAAAATAACACTTTCTAAATCCAGGCATAGAGAAAATATTTACAGGACATTTTCGTTTGTAAAGAAAAAGCCAAATTATAAACTGAACAAATCAGTTTGAAAAACTTGACAAGGTATTTGGAAGCTACTATTAAAAAAAAAAAAAAATCAGATCTCTCCCAAATGCATTATTAACATATATGTGCCTATCTATTAAAAAGACATCTTTGAAGTGATTTTTCTCATCCAAAGGATAGTATATATCCACATTCCACTTAAATCTTACCCACTAAAAACAAATACTCAGAAATGCTTGTGGTTTCTAAAACGTGCTTTCGCTAGCTTCATATATCGTTAACATCGTGTCTTCCTGGACTCCATTAAAGATAATTTCTAAGATACATAATCAAATTCATCATCCTGCTTGAGATACATTTTGTCATATTTTTATAAAATATTGAATATGCAATTACAGCCAAAAAAATTATAAGTGCCTTTAACATTATTTACTTGAGTGCATATTTTACATTGTTAAAATTAAGAAGTAATCATTTTGGGAAAAAATAAACATAGATCCTGAAGAATATTGATTTATATTAAAGAAAATATTTTATGTGTTTCTTTAAGTCACCTCTTCTTATAAAGAATTTCTATCATGGCAAATTTTAGATCATTCTAAAATTTAAGGAGGAAGCCATTGATTTCAGCAGTTTCAGTAATTTTATACAATTTGTTTTTTAAGATTTAAAAAAAAAGTATTTTATTATTTGAGAGAGAGAGTGTGTGAGCAGGAGCAGTGGGAGGGGCAGAGGCAAGAAGACTCCCTGCTGAGCAGGGACTCAGGACAGGGCTGGCTGGATCCCAGGACCCTGGGACCATGACCTAAGCCAAAGGCAGATGCTTAACCAACTGAACCACCCAGGCGCCCCATACAATTTGGTATTATTTTGAAAACCATCTTAAGCAAATGGATGATGCTATTATAATTAATAAAAGAGCAGAGAGTGTGATAAAATTCAATTTCCATGGCATGAAGTTTGCAAAGCAAAGCTACAAATGACCTTAATTATCACCTACATATGTAGCTAAGTATGTATGTGTTTGTGAGTGGATAGCTAATTTGAAAACTCAAACTTTTGTGGGGATTTTTTTTTGTTTACTTAAAGTTCTTAAATGTAATTTAATTTTGAATCACTTACTGTGTAACAATTTTTAATGTTCTCACCAGTTTAGATTAAACATTTATTTATATGTATTTTAAAAAATGTTTAATCAGGTCCCCGCTCAGCATTAGCACCAAGAAAATAACATTTGCTTTTTTGAGGCCATTTTCCTCTAGCATTTTAACCATGTAACCCTTACTTTGGACTCAATTATTCTAAAAATAAGTTCAAATATAATCACTCTTACATGAGGGAATGATGTCTCTTCAGTGTGTTCCCACTCCTTCACATGGACCTTATTCCACCCATGGTTCTGCCATCTTCCAGGGCCAATGGGAGACAGCCAGCTGAAATGAAAAGCTTTGAAAAAAACACATGGGATGCTTTTAATGCCCAACCTGGATTAAAACACATGGCAGATGCACTTTTTTTATTTGAGAGAAGTTGGCCACACGGCCACGGTGAACATCAACAACATGAACGTGGCTGGCAAATGTGGTCTCGCTGTGTTCTCAAAAATGAGAAGAAGGGATTTAGTGATTTAGTGGTTTCTACAATAACCTCCAAGCAAATTTTCAGGAACTCAGCTGAGAAGACAGGCCAAAGAGACAATTCCTGCTTGCAAATTCCTGGCAGAGACCTATCTGATAAATGAGAAAAATTTTCTAGTGTTTGACTCTCCTTGAAGTGCAACATACCACTGTTAAAAATAAGAGTAACAGAAAACAAAACAATACAGAAACAAACAAACAAAAACCCCAAAAGCCATGCACTTACTAGCTATGAGAGAGTGGTTAAGACCCCCGGAAGTCCAAAATCCCAAGGGGTGTCTCTAGGTGGAGGCTGCCTCCCTTTGCCAGAGGCTCCGAGTTATAAAATTATCAGCCACAATTTTCCTTGACTGCTAGAAGATTTGAGCATTGTAAATGAGGCCACAGAGTTCCAATAAACCTTAATTGGAAAAAATGTTTAACTCTAGTGAATCTTGTTCTCTATTTTGATGATCCTTCTGGTGAGCCACATTACTAGAGAGATGCCCTAGGATTCTTTAAAGGCTCATGCTTATAGTCCAATGTTAGAACTCTTATGCACACTCACATCCAGTTGCTATTCTGCAGTATGTCTCTGTGCCTGGCTGGCTGGTCCTGCAAGGACTTTAACACTTAACCACATTCGATAGTCTAGATAAACCTGAAGATATTTTTGGATCTTAAATCAAGATGTCCCCTTTCTTATGTGTGAGTGCCTCTCTGAGGTCCCTGGAAGCTTTAGTGTGAGTAGACTTCTAATTCCATGAGAAAAGTTTTAATCATGTTTCTCCTTCAAAGAAAAGATATCAGGGTTATGATAGGATACATCTCCTCCTCGATAAGGAGTATCTTCCACACTATGCAATACTCTCTATTCTTATCATTGCAACCACTTCATAAAACAAAGGGTGTCTGAAATAGTAGCCTTCGTCAGACTACAAGTCTGTTGTATCTTTTCCTAGGGCTAAAAAAAAAAAAATGCCTATTCCTCCCTAAGCCACTGAGAAGGGGCCAGGCCATGAAAAAGTCTGAAAAAGAAATATTATTCAAAAGGCAGTTTGCATTTCCCCCATACACTAAAATACTAGTGACTTCTCTACCAATAATACATGAATATTTTTTCCTATCTTCCGAACATTCCATTATACCTGAATAAATCAAGCTCCCTGACTTTTAAGGGATGCAGGTCATAACACCTTATACTTAACTTTCTACAATAACTGATTTTACAATTTTATTTCTATCTCCTCTTCACAATCTACAAGCTCGAAGAGAAAACAGGCAGGATGCCTTGCATTTTACCATAATAATTGCAGTGTCTAGTACAGTGCCTGGTATGATGCACATATACAATAAATATTTGTTGAGTGGATCAATGTGTCAAAATTTCCCCAGTGGTGAATTATGCCAGTTAGTGAAAAGTTTAGGGTTTTGTCATTCCATACTGCTTCTTTTTCAAAGTGCATGAAGTAGAAATTAGCTCTCTTCTGAACATTGCTACATATTTAGATAAGAAAAAAAAATAAGAATGATAGATTAATGTTTTTTTCATAAGACACCATTCTCAATATGTGAAAACCTATGATGAAAAGCACAGTTTGCTTGGGTGACATTACCTGTATCTCCCACAGATCATCTTGAAAAATAGACTGTGAATTGTATCTTATCACATTAATTGAGTATTAATTTTAGGTCTGAGTAAATGGTCAAACATAGTTGACATTTAACATAGATCACAGAAGTAAAGATTGATATCTTTTAAATAAATTTTAGACTTATCAGACAAAGCATTTTTCTTGCATATTGCTGTAAGGAAAGCTATGATTAAGGCTTTTTTCTTTTTTCTTTTTTATCATTGTTCCCAGTAAAAACTGAACTCCATAAGTGAACTAGGAGGTAAATTAAGAAGAAGCAAGTAAGAAATACAGAATCAAATGTTCATGTCACACACACCCTCTGTTCATGATTAATGAACCTGGTTGACAGCAATCATGATTTCTTAGTTTTCTCCGATATTTATTGATTACTATAAGAATGCAGTATGTTAGTGTTTACATATAGCTCTCCTGGTTTTCTCTCTTTTTTTTTTTAAGATTTTATTTATTCATTTGACAGAGATAGATACAGCGAGAGAGGGAACACAAGCAGGGGGAGTGGGAGAGGGGGAAGCCTGACGTGGTGCTCGATCCCAGGACCCTGGGATCATGACCTGAGCTGAAGGCAGATGCTTAACGACTGAGCCACCAGGTGCCCCTCTCCTGGTTTTCTCTTAATCTCCTTTCCAGACAAAGGCATAGAGATATTAAGGAAAAAGAGGAGAAAGAGGAGAAGAGGCAGGAGAAAATGAAGAAAGAAAATACGTTACATGATGTGATAGTTAATTTTATGTGTCAAGTTGACTAGGCCATGGTAACCAGATATTTAGTCAGATAATATTTTAGATGTCTCTGTGAAGGTATTTTTTAGATGAGGTCAACATTTAAATCAGTAGACTGGAGAAAGTAGATCATCCTCCCTAATATAGGTGGGCCATACCCAATCAGTTAAAGGCCTTAATTGAACACAGCTGATTTCCTGGAATGAAAAGGGAGTTCTACCAGTAGTCAGGCATGGGAGTCAAACCGCAGCTCTCTCCTCAATTTGCTATCACCTAAGTAAATGTCCATAGTTCCCTTTTGGGAAGAACTGGAGAAATCATTACAATGTGTACTGACTGTGTTGTTGGGAAAAAACCCTCCCTCCTAGCTATCTGGCTATCTCACCAGTAAATAGGCTACAGATCTGAAAATTGGCGCAGTTCTGGGGAACTGAGCCTTAAGGCATCATGACTCTATTGGAGATGACTACCCTCATCATCCTACTCTTCCATTCTTGCCATTTTCTTTTTTTTTTTTTTTAAGATTTTATTTATTTGAGAGAGAGAGAGAATGAGAGAGAAAGCACATGAGAGGGGGGAGGGCCAGAGGGAGAAGCAGACTCCCCGCTGAGCAGGGAGCCCGATGTGGGACTCGATCCAGGGACTCCAGGATCATGACCTGAGCCGAAGGCAGTTGCTTAACCAACTGAGTCACCCAGGCGCCCTTTTCTTGCCATTTTCTTAAGGATTTTATTTATTTATTTATTTATTTATTTGAGAGAGAGAGAGAGAGAGAGAGCGAGAGAGAGAGAGTGAGCATAAGCGGGGGGTGGGGGGAGGTTGAGGCAGAGGGAAAGGGAGAAGCAGGCTCCCTGCTTAATGTGGGCTCAATCCCAGGACCCTGAGATCATGACCTGAACCAAAGGCAGACACTTAACCACTGAGCCACCCAGTTTCCCCCATTCTTGCCATTTTCTTATTGTGGTCATTAAACAGTACCTTAGTTGATTGCCTGTCACTTTTGCCTGTAGGAATACTACACCCAACTATACCTATAGGTAGGCCATGCACTATAGCCATTTTTCTGGCATTGGTATTCATTCCTATTATTTCGAGTTCCCTTCATCACATTCATAGATATTAGCTATGCCAGCTTTGTTACTGCCTTTCCTGTTATCAACCAGCTTTACAGAGGAGAGCCACCACCTAACTTTTTGTGCTGCCGGTGTCTCCCATCAAGGCATTACTGATGGCCTTGGTGAATGGTGTGTACTCTGGCTCCTCCTATGGAAGCATTCTTTCTTCCTGAAGCTTCTTTATCCTCTCATGGCAACTCAGCTATGCCTGAGTTGCTCAATATGGGACATTAATTTCTTCATTCTTTTGGAGTAGTGAGATTGCCTTGTTTCCTGGGATACTTATCCCTATGCCCTCAAAAGAGGGCATAAACCTTATCCACTCTTATATTCTGGCCTATTATTAAGTACCTCCAAAATGCAATTCCTAGGTTACTCCCTGGACTCCTGCCAGTACTTGACAGTTAATTTTTACAACTTCTTTAGTTGATATTAGCTTCTTTATTAGGCTCAACACATTCCAGTTGAACTATGTTTTGATTTAATGCTAGTTATCAGCCTGTGACCTAAGGGAGAAGAAATGGAGTTCTTGAGGGAAGGTGGTCACCTGTCGCCCTTGTGCGAGAGGGCACTAACATGTTTTCTAGCATGGATAAAGTGCTAGCTTTCACTGGGAAGGGGTGGCAAATTACCTCTATGAACTCTGAGGACTCAGGGAATCCAGCAGAGACAACTTCAGAAGCATCAATTTAGATAATTTCTAGATGTCTTCATCCCATAGATCAGGGTCCCAGAGTTTACCAACAACGACCCTAGTTTCTTATCATCTCTCTGCAGGGCATCAATACAGCTCATCAAGAATCAGTTAATACCTCATTCCTTGAAGGCATTGATTCCCCTCAAATCTTTCAAAAGCCTGGATCATTGCAACTGCAATGGCAGTCCCCTTCACTGGACCATTTTCTTTGGTCACCATAGTGAAATCATGAGCAATTGGGACTGCATCTTGTGCTAGTGACAATCCATATCCCACCCACCACTGAAGATGGCATCTCCTTTACTTGACAGGCAGTAAGTATATCAGTCCCCAAATACCACCTACTACCTTTTTTTCTTGAACAATTGCTGCTACCTGAGTAAATACAGTTCCCTCAGAGGGAGCTGAATGTGAGGGTTTTATTGAGGAGATACCTGTGAAAAATAAAGGAGACAAATCAGGAATAAGTAAGGAGAGGCCTCAGACTTGTAGGCAGGGATGAAGCCTGCAAAATGAGAGAGAAATAACAGAGTTGAACAGGAAATGTCTCAGACTGCTGTTTGGATGTGAGGAAGCTTTGGCCAAGCCTATGGGAATCTCAAGTCATGCTTTTAGACTCAGGAGTGCCTTGGCTCTATTGTATCTACTATCCTCAGTCATTGGTTGGAAGCAGTCTGGGAAGGATGCCCTTGACATGGTATGGTGATGCTACCAGAAGCATGGACCCACAGCAAAGAGATCTGAGTACAGCATTTTCATAGCCACCTTAATGTTGAAACACTGACAAAACCCTTCAAAAGTATTACTTAAAACATAAAATGTAAAGCTTTTTTTCTTTTAAAAATATTATTTCAAATTTTTCCATAAAATTATGAGCACATTCTAGAATTAATAAATACAGTGACATAAGGGGAAATAGTGAAATCTTTAGCAGTGTCACCAAACCTGTTTTGGGGTTTGAAATTTGGTTGCTTATAAATTAATACTTTAATTCTGGATTTTCTACTGCATTTACTATAATTGTTGAGAAACCAATGTTTGCTATGAAGAAAAATTTGTAGATCATAACATTTAAAAAAAAATAAGAGCACTCCAATTAGGAATTAATTTATAATCATGTGATATATGACCTGAATTTAGTAATTGGTCATACAAGTGCATTTCTATATAGATACAATGTGTAGTTCTATTGGCATATTAGACTAACAAAGAGGTACTAACAATACCATCTGGTTATTGTTTTCTCAATTTACTCTAGTTAAATTTGCAGAATATTGAAACAATTTACTATTAGATATCCCACTGTCATGTTTTATATTGTGCACAATGAAAGCTGATAACTCTACTGATCTCCCATGACAGAATCTTGAATGAAAAAGGACATAAAATATGAGCTACAAATTTCAATATTTGAGGATGACAGTTGTCAGCTGTCTCCATGGGAAAGCTGTGGAATCCTGAGAGTCCTAACATCAGGAGATAAAACAAAAGATAAATAAAATTTTTCATTCCACTTTTCTGTGCCAGTCATCTTACGTTAGTTAAAATTATTCACTCCTATAAGATCTACATTCTGTAAGTGTTCAAACCACATACTTCTCAACATAATCCAGGTAAGAGAATTTAGACAATTATATCAGGCCGTAATGAAAACCTCTTTTTTCGGCTGGTGGGGGGGAGTGGAGTGGAGCTTGGATGACATACATATCTTTTGAATTAGATAAATAGATTAAATAAATAAATAAATAAATAAATAAATAAATAAATAAATGGATCGAGTTTATAGAAGAAAAAGTATTATTGTCCAATTCTAGGACTACAACTGTTTTTGTCTGTTTTTCCAGCTTTTATTGACATATAACTGACAAAGGTTACAAACTTTCAAATATAAGATGAATAATTTATGGGGATCTAATGCACTACATGGTGACTGTAGGTAATAACATTCTATTGCCTATTTGAAATTTGCTGAGAGAAGACATTTAATATTCTTACCACACATACACAAAAGTAATCATAGCTGTCCTTTTAAAAGTGAAAACTTAAATATTTTCTTTGCTTTTTTTCTCTCAAATCAGACAGTTTTAATTTTTCCCACTTATTTTGCACCACCTTTCGTGAAGTAAGATTATATTTCGTTATCTATTTTCATACGAAGGTTTGTTCTTTGGGGGCAGAGTTTAGACAGTAACTTACTTTGATCAATGAGCTTTGTATAGGAAAGACATGTGACTATTTTGAGCCAATGGTTTAAGCCAGTGTATATTTTTACTAGCCTTCATGCTCATTTTCTCTGCCAAAAGAATGACACACCTCAAATAGGTGTGCACTTTCACTTACATCCTAGAAGGTTAAGATAGGTACAAGAATGCAGCAACAGCTAACTCACAACCTTGGTATGCAATGAGAACTTTATATAAATGTTTCTTTTAAGACATGGGAGCTCTAGTGAATGCTTATACTGTAGCAAAATTCACTAATATACACTTTACACTTTTTTAATGTTTTTTTTTTTTCTTTTCTGAGAATTGCGCTTACTTTTTCTGATTTTTTTCTGAATTACGAGGCTAGTAGATATTATTTGACTCACCTACTTTATATATGTATCCCACTAAATATTTCATATTTTGTTTAGAAACTAAATTTAAAATAATTAAAAATGAAAAAGAATTGCAAAATTGTATTTTTTTGCCTACTTCAATGCTATATACCATAAGGTAATTCCAAATTTGTAAAGAAAGTGGTCTTTTTTTTTTTTCTGAGAATTGTGACTACGTTTTCTGATTTTTTTTCTGAATTGTGAGCTTAATATATGTTATTAGACTCATCTACTTCACATATGTCTCCCACTAAATATTTCATATTTTGTTTAGTAACTAAATTTCAAATAATTAAAAATTAAAAAGAATTGCAAAATTGTATTTTTTGCTTATTTCAATGCTATATACCATAAGGTAATTCCAAATTTGTAAAGAAAAGGGTCTTTTCTTTTGACAAATTTATAACCTAATCTGAGATTCCAAGTGTACACCTTAAGAATGGTTAATATGCATGTTAGAAGAACAAAATGTGCAAAGAAATACAAACTAGCACATTTCTTTGAAAGAGTATACATTAAAAATTAAATGGTGGTTTACAATCAGATTATATGGGTTCTAGCAAAGTTCAAAATATTTCATTAGAACATGTTTGAATTTAATGACTCTTTAAAAGATAAGCGGTGTTTCATTTTATAGGAAAAATGTTTTAAAACATCAGAATTTATATAGCTTCAAATACATATATAAATCATATATATATATATACACACACATGTATGTATATCACACAATTACCTCCTAATATTATTTCATATTATCTAACATATTTTATTTAGTTGCCACATAAGGAAGATAATTAAATGGGTCTTTGCTGTAGCAAATGGATGAGAAAACAATGAACCTCAGGCCTTCATCATATCATAAAACAAACAAAACTCAAAAAGAATCATAGTTCTGAATGTCAGAGCTAAAACTATAAAACCCCTAGGGGGAAAATATGAGAAAACCTTTGTGAGGCTGGTTTGGGCAAAGTTTCTTAAATATTACTTGTAATTATCATTGACTGCATAACCTTCAAGCCTCACAGTTACTGCATATGTCAACATATCACTTGCTGGATGTACCTGATCTTAGTTAATAAGAGGTGAGAATGATAATAATCATGATGCCACTGTATGCCAGGGGTTAACTAAAATCAAATTATTGCCATCAGGATACTGAGTAATCTACTTCCAAAATGCCATTCTGGGAGTCTGATTTTAGGAAAACTCCTGGACCCAACTATCTTGGCCTATGTTCCCCCAACAAGTAGATATCGAGGCAAAAATTTGTATATGTATTACCATTCTATTAGGAACTAATATTGCAGGGAATGGGGTGAAGAAAAAAAAACAAAAAACAATGTTGGAAAGGGAGGTGAGAGAGGGAATACCTGGTGCATTATTGAGCTTTCCAGGATTTTGTAACAGTTTTGTGAAACCATCTTACAATAGCTTTTATGAACAATGCATCCCAGGACAGTCTTTCAGGGGAAGAAATGGGACGAATTAATTTGTTTGTCTCAAATTTCCATTTGTTGGGTGTTCATCTTATGGGAAATTATCTCTTCTGTAATTTTGGTTGCACATATATGAATGGATCCCAAGACATCTCATATCTCAAGTCTACAGAGAAGCTCCAAGGCATGTGTATATAAACATAAATACAACACATTTATAGATACATATATATGCATATTTTCATATATTTGGTATTTGATTTCTTTACCATACAAGTTCATTGGTTATTTTGGAGTACACTTGAATTTCTGAGCCCAAAATACTGAACTCCAAAAACTGATTGTTGCTACCAATTCAGTTGGTAAAGAGTATCCTTTAAAAATTTCCAGAATAAGGGTACTAAATGAAAAGAACATGTAGCCAAGAATAATTTATCTGATAGGCCGTCATTTAGAATGGATGGAGAGTTGCAGAGCTTCCAAGACTGGCAGAAACTGAAAGAATATGTGACCACTAAGCCGGCCCTGCAAGAAATATTAAGGGGGGTTTTATAAAAGGAGAAAGACCCCAAGAGTGATATAGAACAGAAATTTATAGAGACAATCTATAAAACAAGGTCTTCACAGGCAACATGTTGACAATAAATTCATATCTTTCAATAATCACTCTCAATGTGAATGGTCTAAATGCTCCCATAAAATGGCACAGGGTTGCAGATTGGATAAAAAGACAGGACCCATCCATATGCTGTCTACAAGAGACTAATTCTGAACCTAAAGATACATCCAGACTGAAAGTGAAGGGATGGAGATCCATCTTCTATGCCAATGGACCTCAAAAGAAAGCTGGGGTAGCAATTCTTATATCACACAAATTAGATTTTAAGGTAAAGACTGTAGTTAGAGACACAGGAGGACACTATATCATTTTTAAAGGGTCTATCCAACAAGAAGATCTAACAATTGTAAATATCTACACCCCTAACATGGGAGCAGCCATCTACATAAGCCAACTGTTAACCAAAATAAAGAATCATATTGATAACAATATGTTAATTGTAGGAGACCTCAATACTCCACTCTCAGCAATAGACAGATCATCTAAGCAGAAAATCAACAAGGAAACAAGAGCTTTGAATGACACACTGGACCAGTTGGATCTCATAGATATATACAGAACATTCCACCATAAAACAACAGAATATTCATTCTTCTCAAGTGCACACGGAACTTTCTCCAGAATAGAGAAAATGATATAAAAAGATTAAGATTATTCCCTGAATATTCTCAGGCCTTAATGCTTTAAAACTGGAACTCAATCACAAGAAAAAAATTGGAAGAAATTCACACATGGAAACTAAAGACCACTCTGCTCAAGGATGTTTGGGTCAACCAGGAAAACAAGGAAAAACTGAAACAATTCATGGAAATCACCAATGAGAACAAAAACACATCAGTCCAATACCTATGGGATACTGCAAAGGCGGTCCTAAGGGGGAAATACATAGCCATCCAAGCCTCACTCAAAAAAATAGAAAAATCCCGAATTCACCAACTAACTCTACACCTTAAAGAACTAGAGAAAAAGCAATAAACGATGCCTAAGCCATGCATTAGAAGAGAAATAATTAAGATTAGAGCAAAGATCAATGAATTAGAAACCAGAAACACAGTAGATCAGATCAATGAAATGAGAAGCTGGTTCTTTGAAAGAATTAATAAGATAGATAAACCACTGTCCAGACTTATCCAAAAGAAAAGAGAGAGGACACAAATTAATAAAATTATGAACGAAGGGGAGAGATCATGACTAACACCAAGGAAATACAAACAATTATTAGAAATTATTATCAACAACTATATGCCTATAAATTGAGCAAGCTGGAAGAATTGGATGCCTTTGTGGAAACCTATAAACTCCCAAGACTGAAACAGGAAGAAATTGACAACCTGAATAGGCCAATAACCAGTAACGAGATTAAAGCAGTGATCAAAAACCTCCCCCAAAACAAGAGTCCAGGGCCTGATGGATTCCCTGGGGAATTCTACTAAACACTCAAAGAAGAAATAATACCTATTATCCTGAAGCTGTTTCAAAAAATAGAAACAGAAGGAAAACTTCCAGACTCATTCTATGAGGCCAGCATTACCTTAATCCCCAAACCAGGCAAAGACTCCATCAAAAGGAGGATTTCAGACAGATATGCCTGATGAATATGGATTCCAAAATTCTCAACAAAATCTTAGCTAATAGGTCCAACAATACATTAAAAGGATCATCCACCACAACCAAGTGGGATTTATCCTCAGGATGCAAGGTGGTTCAACACTAGCAAATCAATCAGTGTGATAGAACACATTAATAAGAGAAGAGAGAAGAACCATTTGGTCCTCTCAATTGATGCAGAAAAAGCATTTGACAAAATACAGCGTCCTTTCCTGATTAAAACAGGAAACAGAGTACAGGGATAGAGGGAACATTCCTCAAGTTCATAAAATCCATCCATGAAAAACCCACAGCAAAAATCATCCTCAATGGGGAAAAGCTGAGAGCATTTCCCTTAAGATCAGGAACATGACAAGGATGCCCACTCTTGCCACTATTGTTCAACATAGTACTAGAAGTCCTAGCAACAGCAATCAGACAACAAAAAGAAATAAAAGGTATTCAAATTGGCAGAGAAGTCAAACTCTTTCTCTTCGCAGATGACATGAGACTTTATGTGGAAAATCCAAAAGACTCCACCCCCAAATTAGTAGAACTCATACAGCAATTCAGTAATGTGGCAGGATGCAAAATCAATGCACAGAAATCAGTTGCTTCCTTATAAACTAACAATGCAACTGTAGAAAGAGAAATTAGAGAAATGATTCCATTTACAATAACACCAAAAACCATAAGATACCTCAGAATAAACCTAACCAAAGAGGTAAAGGATTTATACTCAAGGAACTACAGAACACTCATGAAATAAATTGAAGAAGACACAAAATTTGGAAAAAGATGGAAAAACATTTCATGCCCATGGATCAGAAGAATAAACATTGTTAAAATATCTATGCTACCCAGAGCAATCTATACCTTCAATGCCATCCTGATCAAAATTCCAATGACATTTTTCAAAGTGCTGGAACAAACAATCCTAAAATTTGTATGTAATCAGAAAAGACCCCGAATCACCAAGGAAATGTTGAAAAAAACAAAGATGGGGGCATCACGTTGCCTGATTTCAAGCTATATTACAAAGTTGTGATCACCAAGACAGCATGGTACTGGCACAAAAACAGACATATAGACCAATGGAACAGAATAGAGAGCCCAGATATGGACCCTCAACTCTATGGTCAAATAATCTTCGACAAAGCAGGAAAAAACATGCAATGGAAAAAAGACAGTCTCTTCAATAAATGGTGCTGTGAAAATTGGACAGCTATATAGAGAAGAATGAAACTAGACCATTCTCTAACACCATACACAAAGATAAACTCAAAATGGATGAAAGACCTCAATGTAAGACAGGAATCCATCAAAATCCTAGAGGAGAACATAGGCAGTAACCTCTTTGACATCGGCCACAGCAACTTCTTTCAAGATACATCTCCAAAGTCCAGTGAAACAAAAGCAAAAATGAACTTTTGGGACGTCATCAAGATAAAAACTTCTGCACAGCAAAGGAAACAGTCAACAAAACAAAGAGGCAAACTACAGAATGGGAGAAGATATTTGCAAATGACACTACAGATAAAGGGCTGGTATCCAAGATCTATAAAGAAGTTCTCAAACTCAACACCCAAAAAACAAATAATCAGGGTGCCTGGGTGGCTCAGTTGGTTAAGCGACTGCCTTCGGCTCAGGTCATGATCCTGGAGTCCCAGGATCGAGTCCCGCATCGGGCTCCCTGCTCAGCAGGGAGTCTGCTTCTCCCTCTGACCCTCCCCTCTCTCATGTGCTCTCTCTCTCTCTCTCTCAAATAAATAAATAAAATCTTTAAAAAAAACAAAAAACAAAAAAACAAATAATCAAGTAAAAAAATGGACAGAAGACATGAACAAACACTTCTCCAAAGAAGACATTCAAATGGCTAACAGAACATGAAAAATGTTCATCATCATTAGCCATCAGGGAAATTCAAATCAAAACCATACTGAGATACCACCTTATACCAGTTAGAATGGGAAAAATGGACAGGGAAAGAAACAACAAATGTTGGAGAGGTTGTGGAGAAAGGAGAACCCTCTTACACTGTTGGTAGGAGTGCAAGTTGGTACAGCCACTTTGGAAAACAGTGTGGAGGTGCCTCAAAAATTTAAAAATAGAGCTACCCTATGACCCAGCAATTGCACTCCTGCATATTGACCCCAAAGACACAGATGTAGTGAAAAGAAGGTCCATATGCACCCCAATGTTCATAGCAGCAATGTCCACAACAGCCAAACTGTGGAAAGAGCAGAGATGCCCTTCAACAGATGAATGAACATATACAATGAAGTATTACTCAGCCATCAGAAAGGATGAATACCCAACTTTTACATCAACATGGATGGGACTGGAGGAGATTATGCTAAGTGAAATAAGTCAAGCAGAGAAAGTCACTTATCATATGGTTTCACTTATTTGTGGAACATAAAGAATTACATGGAGGACATTAGGAGAAGGAAGGGAAAAATGAAGGGGGGGATACAGAGGGGGAGACGAACCATGAGAGACTATGGACTCCGAGAAACCAACTAAGGGTTTTAGAGGGGAGGGGTGTGGGGAGATAGGTTAGCCCAGTGATGGGTATTAAGGAGGGCACGTACTGCATAGGAGCAGTGGGTGTTATATGAAAACAATGAATCGTGGATCACTACATCAAAACTAATGTTGTATAGTATGGTGACTAATATAACATAATAAAAAGTCCCAGAATATTTAGCCATGACTGTATTTAACGGTTGGGGATATTATGAATATTATGAATTTCAACCTCTTTCTATTTTTCCATATTTTTTATTTTAATTAATAAGTATGTATTACTTTCATAATTTACACAGTATTGCATAAGAAAAATAATGCAATAAATACATTTATTCAATTTTACTAAATTTGGAGGTAAAAAACAAAAAGTGCAGTGGAATTATATTTTATTATTAACAATAACATCACATTTCATAAATAAAATATAAATTTCATCAATAGGTTTAACTTTTATATAATTAAATAAAGCAAAAAATGACAAAAATGTTGAAGTCCTTAATTATGATATTTTCTAGCATTCTAAGACGATGCTTCCATATACAAATTTTACTCATATTTTGTTTTCATTCTTGATATGTTAGCTGTGTCAATACTATACTAATATATATTTAGTTAATGATTCACAATATGCACTCAATTTCATAGTAACATTCTTTATCTATGTGTAACCATCTTTATATTTTAAATAACTAGATGTCTACTGAGAAAAAGACATATCTGGAATCATCCAATTTGAATAAAATACTTTGGAAATTCATATATATTTTAAAATGAAAAACTTACTATATAAACATTCATAATGGAATTTAAACTGTTTAAGCAAAGAGTTGTGAATATACGTTGAGACCACTGGCAATTAATTAATGTTTATTGTTCTTCCTTGATCAAACATCATATAATATATACTATACATGCCTATTTCCAATGTTTTCCAAACATACTGAAATATTCTCCAAATTATTACTTTTTTTTTCTACTTGGATAACTGTCATGAGAATGTCTCTCATAGCTTTCTAAAATATAAAGAGATTTTCTCCCTTCTTCTACCATTTTCCTTCATTACTTGTACAAGTTTTAACTTAGTAATGTATCTGAATTAAAAAAAAAAATCAGACATAAATCACCAAGATTTGCTTCTAAAATACGTCTCTTCCCTGACATTCAAGACAAGTATCTCCTAGCTTTTGAATATTTTATAGAAGCTGTTAGTAAAAGTTCTAGTTCTGAACCTAAATATATGCCTTTGATTCAAAACTGAGATTATAATTTTCCTTTTGAAGTATGATACTATTTGGGAATGTTTACCTTAAATCTGATTGATTAATGGCTCTTAAGAGTGTTATCTTGACTCTACAAAAATATTTCAAATAAAGTTATAAATGATTAATGTTAAAAACTAGATTGTATTTAAAAAGGATAATTTAGACCTCAAAATACTTATGCCAAATATTTGGCTGGTTTCCTTATTATTCAGCTTTCTCAAAATACAGGAAATGACAATTCCATATATTATTTTAATATGTGTTGAGTACTTCTTCTATGGAGGGGATAAAGCACTCTATTATTTATCTTCTCTGTAACGACTACTTCCAAACTTGGTGAATCAAAACAATATTTAGTATCTGACATTTTCTGAGGATCAAGAATCCTAGGATGACTCAACTGGGTCCTCTGCTTCAGTGTCTGACACAGGCTATACTTGAAATAATAGGACTTTGGTCTCCTTGGGGCATGACGGAAGAAGGTTCCAATTATAAACTCGCTAATGGGATTCAGGATTCAATTCCTTGGTGGTTGTTGGACCAAAGCCCTCAGTTCTTTATTTGGGATTATCCAGACTTTATTCTCAGTTCTTTGCCACATGGGCCTCTCTAGCTTGTTTCATCAGAACAAGGATCCAGAGAAGAACAAGGATCCAAGAATCTGAGAGCGATGGAGAAAGAGAGAAAGAGAGGGAGAGTATGGAAGTCACAGTGGTTTCTTTCTTTTTTTTTAATGTTTTATTTATTTATTCATGAGAGTCAGAGAGAGAGAGAGGCAGAGGCAGAGGAAGAAGCAGGCTCCCTGCCTAGCAGGGAGCCCGATGCAGAACTCGATCCCAGGACCCCGGGATCATGACCTGAGCTGAAGGCAGATGCTTAACCATCTGAGCCACCCAGGCACCCCAAAGTCACAGTGGTTTCTAACCAAATCTTGGACATAACATCCTATCACTTTTGTCATATTCTATTCATTAAAAACAGGTCACCAAGTCCAATTTACACTTAAGGAAAGGGAGTTGCACAGGGCAAGAGAACAAAAAGGTGGGAATCAATGGGAGCCATCTTAGAAGTTTCCTTACCATGAGTACTAATTTAGACAAAATGTCTGTTCTCATGGAGTTCATATTCTGGTATTGGAAGAGAGACACACACACACACATACACAATCAAACAATACACATATACAAAGTGGTCATGTCGGCAATTTAAGGAATGGATATCAAAAGATATATAGGCTATTGAGGAAAATGGGGAAAAGCAAACCATGTAGATTTCTAGAAGGAGACTATTCCAGCAAAGAAAATAGCAAGCACTAAGTCCCTGAAATAAATGTAAGTTTCATGTTTGAGGAAGAGGCCCTGTGGCTGGAGTAGGATAAGTGAGAGGAAAATGAGAGAAAACAGTTGGCTGTATTATATAGGCTTTTGGCCTGTGCAATGACTTTGGAAGCTCTTCTGAGTGAGATATGAACACATTCAGAGTGTTTGTTGTGGAGGAATGGCATGACCTAACCTACATCTTTAAAGGATCATTCTGAAGGTATTTTGGTAATCTAAGCAAAGTCATTATGATGACTTGGATCAAAGCTAGCAGCAGACATAGTAAGATATGAAGAGCTTCTGGATGCATTAAAACATAGAACCAGCACCATTTCTTGACAGATCTGCTCTTAAGTATGAGAGAGAAAGAGGTCAAGTGTGACTCCACATATTTCTGCCTGAACATTAGAAAAGTTAGAAATGCCATTAAGAAAAAAAAAAAAGAAAGAAAGAAAGAAAGAAAGAAAGAAAGAAAGAAAGAAAGAAAGAAAGAAAGAAAGAAATGCCATTCAGTTAAAACTATAGAAAGAACAAGTTGCATCAAGTCAGTTACATTTGAAATAAACATTAGCTGTGATATATTCATGTTAAGGGAACTTTCTCTATAAGGCTGCAATAGAAAGGAGGGTTGGAGAAATAAATTTCTGAGTCATCAGAGTAGAGATTGTATTTAAAATCATAGGGCCAAATGAGATCAGTTGAAGAGCAAGCAAAGATAAGGAAGAGAAGTCTGGGAACTGAAAGTGGGAATATCTCAAATATGTAGTATTTGGAATGATGAAAGTGATTCGGTAATGGATTCTGTGAAGTCATGAATGGTGGAGGAAAAACAACAGAGTGTTGTGGCAAGCGAAGAAACTAAATGGTCAGGAGAGATGAGGAGTGAGAATGAATCATTGTATTTGGCAAATGAAAGCCACTAGTGACTTTGACAAAACCATGATCTGAAAAGGTGGGGATGAAAGCCTCTATGGATCAAGTCAAATAGAAAACTAGAGAAGAGGGGCACCTGGGTGGCTCAGTTAGTTAAGCGTCCAACTCTTGATTTCTGCTCAGGTCATGATCTTGGACTTGTGAGATTGAGCCCTTCCTCTGACTCCACGCTGGATAGGGAGCCTGCTTAGGATTCTCTGTCTTCCTCTCTCTCTGCTCCGCCCCTCACTCTCTCTCTCTCTAAACACAAGCAAACAAAGCAACAAAACTAGAGAAGAAATGGAGATGAGTTGGATAACCTTCTTTTCAGTTTCAATGAGTAATTGTATAACAATGGCACAGTGAGAATATAGAGTCAGGACAACAACTTTACTATTCAGGATTTAATATTTTATCATAAGAAATATAAAGAACGCAACTATTTTAAGACTAAATAGATTTAATATAATTACCTAGATACTAAAATGATAATATTGACTGCTAGCAGAAACTGTGTTCCTCCAAGATGTCAACTCTTGCTAGGCAGTCCTTCCTCCAGTTTGAGCTCTCTCTGGGCTCCAGTAACATTTTTTATTTGCCTTGCTGCCTCAGCCTTCTGGATGGTTACTCCTGCTGGGTTCCTCAACATCCCTTCTGTGATCTTTTACCCAGGCCCACACCTCTGTTGTCGCTTATTTTTTTGTTGTTGTTGTTGGTTGCTTATTTTAAATAAGCATTAAAGCTTATTTGAAACATTTGAGGCAGATATTCTTTCCAGATAGCTCCCCAATTGATAGAGGGGATCCACAAATTCTTCACTGGAGCTACTGACTTCAAGATTGCTGGTATGTAAAGGTGAGAAAGCAACCACCACTTTATCAATCACTACTTGACAGCAACGAAGCTAGTCTCCAGACTCAGGAAAGCTGGATCCAGCTATGATTCCTACTCTTCCATTTGCCTCTATGTACTCACTAAGATAATGACATAGGGCACTCTGCTGTCAAAAGCCTCCATTTCTTCTGTGACTTTGCTTGTCTGACAGCAATAGCTAAAAATGCAAGAAGACACACTCTTTTCCCAGCGCTGCTTCCAAATCTCACATGATGCAGTTAGTTGGCAGAACTTATCTGACATCTGAAAGCTTCATCACAAGGGGGTCTTGGATATAAACTGTTTAGAATTCTAGCCTCTTCAGTTCTGAAATTTTATAATAGATAGAGGTAAGGATTGATTCTGAGTGTTACCTCATCATTTACCATATGCACCAGTACTTCGTGGTGTTTCTATGATAATTATTAAATAAGGAAGAAACGAATATATTAATATATATAAGAATGCCATAAAATGGAAATTTAATGGAATGATTGCTTTTTAACTTTTATATCTTTCCTCAAGTTTTAAAAGTGCAATAAAATTAAAAGTTGAATGAATGTGTGAATATATTTATAAATATCTGTCTTTGTAAATTAAGATAATATGCTTTAAATTTTATTTTCTGATAATAACATTGTTCTCTTTGTCTCTTCTGGTCATCTTTATCTGCCACATCTTTTTCCAGTTCTCTAAACAGTTCACCATTCTGTGTTTCCACATGTGAGCATTAAATAAATTATTGGATCATGTTTGTAGGTTTTATAAATTATTTTTTATTTTTATTATATTTGTAAATTATAGATCTTGTGCCTGTGTGTGTGTATATGTCAATGAAAAACACTTATTATTGTGTTCAGTATTGTGACTAGAGTGTATGTATGTTATTTTGTTTCATATTTTCTGTTTATTTTTAAAATATTACTTATCTTTCTTATTTTCTGGCCTTCACTAGATACACTGATATTTGTGTGTGAGTGAATGAAATACTTAGCTGAAAATGAAAAGAAAAAAAAAATTCTGGTATGGTGGTATAAACAGAGTAGTAAAACTGAAGTAAATAAAACAGAATAGTTCAGTGATAATATCAGGCCAGACACCTAACGTATTTCAACTATGCTGTCTTTGTGGGAATATCTTAATCCAATTATTTGTTGCTCCATATTCTCAATATGACTGTTATAACTATGTTGATTTTTCTACCTTTCAGGTGAAAGAAGAAAATAAATTGAATAAGGCAGGGGTTACTATGTTAGTGAAATAAAGATTTTCTGAGCAATCCTTACCTTTCATCTCTGTGGGTAGGCATGTTTTCCATTCTATCCCTAGATAGGTGAGTCTAGATAGGTAAGTAGTTTTAGTTATCTGTATTCTATACCAGTTCTTTCAATAAGGGGGAAGTGAACTTAGATTTTGAAAAGTCACTCTTTAAATGACTTAATTTATCTGTATGTGTGTGCAGTCTTATAAATATTCTTTTTATTTTAATTTACTTTTATGAACGAAAAGGTACTGACTGACTTTCCTCGTAACTGCATTCTTATAACAGCATTTCCTTTAGGACTGATTTTCTCCAAGCTTTTTTTTTTTTTTTTTTAATTTTGTTCTGTTTTGTTTTGTTTTAAGTAGGCTCCATACCCAGTGTGGAGCCCAACATGGGGCTGGAATTCATGACCCTTGAGATCAAGACCTGAGCTGAGATCAGGAGTTGGAAGCTTAACCAACTAAGCCAAGCAGGCGCCACTTCAAGTTTTTTTAAAAGAGACTTTTGTGTGAATTAGGATACTTTTACATTATTTTCAGATTTAAGTAATTATTTAGCTTGCTATAAAATTATTTTCCTGCATTACTTTGAAAAACTAATTCATTGCCTTATCCAGCATTGCTGTTGATTAATCTTACCTCAGTCTGATTTTATTTACTTTGGATGGCCTGATTTTTGTTCAGAAGCTTAATGGTTTTTCTCCTAGTTTTTTCTTTCCCTTTTATTATTATTAATTTTCACTGTAGAATGGCCTAGTAATGTTTTTATTATTACTAACTGGGAATGCATTAGCTCTTTCATTTTGAGTGCTAATATATTTTCTAAGTATGGGCAATTTCTGGTCAATTATTTCCTCTCTGCCATTAATATTTTGCAATATCTTTTTGGCCTTTTATTATATAGATATTAAAACTTAACTCCCTGTCACCCATGTGTTCTTAGGCACATTGCATCTCTTTTTCCTCCCTTATCCTTTCTGGGATAATTCTTTGGCTTATTATTTTACTTCCCTTATGCCTCCTCTGTGTCAATTCTGATATTAAACCCATTACCTGATTTAGTCTTAGTTTATTGTGTTTCTTTTAGATCAATTGAGTTGCTTGGTATTTTTATTAAAGTTTTTATTTAAATTCCAGTTGGTTAATATGCAGTGTAATATTAGTTCTAGGTGTATGATTTAGTGATTCAACACTTCCATACAACCTGGTGCTCATCGCAAGTGAGCTCCTTAATCCCCCATCCCATATTTTACCCTTCTTCCTGTCCCCCCACCCCCCACAAACTTCTCCTCTGGTAACCATCAGTTTGTTCTCTATAGTTAGGAGTCTGTTTCTTGGTTTGCTTCAGTCTCTCAATTTTTCCCTATGCTCATTTGTTTTGTTTCTTGAATTCCACCTACAAGAGAAATCATATGGCTGTTTAGTATCTTAATCCATTAAATTCCTATTTCTCTGAAGCTATATATTCTCTCAGTTGGTTCTGTATAAGGACTAGAGCTCAGGTCCCAATTAATGCACTTCTGATAGTTCAGAGAATGTTTTCATGAAGGGTGTTAGCCTAGGTTTAGATGCTTTGATGTTACAGTCTGGCTCAACCACTTCCTGTTTTTTTTTGTCACACCTATGAATACCAGAATAAACTCTCCCTGCACTCTGGAGAGGAATTGCTCTTTCCAAAAGTTCTTTTGAACTGAAATATCCTAGAGGTAAGGAGAAAATGCATGTGAACTGATCAGTGGGTCTGCTTCTCTTACCCAACTCCACTGGATGCCAAATTCTGCTAGTTGGCTTGAAATGACCATTCCACTCCTTTAGATACTATTGCTTCTGCCTTTCTGCCTTTCAGTAGTGATGAGGTATAAACACAATGTAGGAAAAAAATATATATGACTATAATATCTGCCTTTATTCCTTATCCCTGGAATTGTCTCCTTTTGCATTTTAAGGGACCAATCACAAAATCATATAATGGGATCTGATAGTTTCAGCTTTCTTTCTTTTTCTTTCTTTCTTTCTTTCTTTCTTTCTTTCTTTCTTTCTTTCTTTCTTTCTTTCTTTCTTTCTTTCTTTCTTTCTTCTTAAATTAGGGTCCCATTTTAGTTGTCCTGTGGCCTCTCCAAACTTCAGATGGTGAAAGAGAGAAAACAACAATACAGATCTGCTGTCTTTTTAAGATAGAGAAATGTGACTACAGGATAAACTTAGGATGCTAATTTTTAAAACTGCTAGGTACAAACATAATATGCTAAAAATGTTTTAAACTCAAAAAGAAAATATCTGAATTATATGTTTTTAAAATGTATTCTTAAAAAATAAAAATAAAATGCATTCGAAATATTTATTAAATGTATGAATACATTTATATTCAATAAACACTAAAACACTAATATTAAGTGTGAACATCTGTTATACTTTTGTGGTTTATAGATGTTGTATCAAACTGCATGCTGTCTCCAATTTTTCCTTAAATCTCCCACTTGCCTCAACTGAATTGAGACTTAATCAAGAAGTGATTGGATAAAAAATATTTTGTATTGATTTCTATCACTCATTAGGCCCACTCCAAATTCTCACACCTTGCTCTCTCTATATAATTTTTGTTATTCTTCCAAGCTTCCCTATATCAAAGATAATTTATCTTCTCCATTCTAAGAACCAGAAAAGTAATATTTGGACTCAGTCTTCATCATAACTTTGATGAATGCAATTCCAGCCAATGCAACCTTATTTCAGGGATCTCGCTTGTTTGTTTATTTGCTAGCCACATCAAGTTTATTGAATCGAATCATAGCCAGCTGCTCACTGAAGACTTTTGTATCATTCATAGGAGTTGCAAGCTTCAGTCTCAATGGTTTATTTCCTTCTCTGATGCAAGCAGAATGGAGGGAAGTTTAATTTCTTATTGCTGAAATTATTATATCTTATTAAAACAAATTAAATATAAAATGATATGTCTAGCTTTATCCTTTTAATTATCACAATATAAAATTATGATTTATTTTAATTTTTGAGGCAGAACACACTAGTCATTGGACATAATTTGTTTTGGGGAACTGAGTTTTTCTAGGTGTAGATTGGGGCCTTCTGAAAGATTTAATACAAATTCTACAAACAGTCTACATGCTTCAAATTTTCATCTTAAAATTTAAAAAAGTATTGTAAAGTAGGCTACTAAATGTTTGCTAATATCTATATATTATTGATGTATTAGAAATGTATGCATTCAATTATTAAACTCACTTATTAGAAATCTGATATGTCTCAAGACTCTGTGCTAAATGCTAAGAATCCAGGAATTAAGAACATATCCACCTTCCAGGTAGTGGCAGAGAAAAATAAGCACCAGTTACAATATAATGAGATAGGCGTTATAATTGGAATCAATATCTAAACCCTATACAACTATATCTTCATCAAGTGCTCTTATCAAATGAAATAAATTAGTGTTCTTTTAGTGCTATTTTCTCTCTTTTATATGAAACAGGACATAGGAGAGAAAGAGAAGAGTTACAAAATATTCCAAAAGAAGGAAGACTAATATCGGGTAAATGTAAAGAAATGTCAGAAAGTAAGCATGCCACTTACAGAGAAAAGGGCAGTAAGAGAACATTAATGCATTTCATATGGTAGGAGCAGTTGGTGAAGATACAGTTGTTAGAGTTTAGAGATCGATTACAGTGAAGGGCGAGACTTCTAGAGTGAGTCCAGGAAAGTCAAACTACATTCAGGAGAACTCAATATCCTTTTAGAAAGCACATTAACAATTGAGAAGTTATTAGACTTAGAAACATGAATTTCCAGAGATTTGGAAATGGGTCAAATAGTCAAAAAATCCAAGGAAAAGTCAAGAATTCACAGTAGTTTCAGTAAGAAGTGGTAAATTTTCAGTTAGTTCATACCTGAGAGGAGGGCACAGGCATAGACAAATATTAACTTCACACAAGACATCAAAAGTGAAAAAAGTTCATAGTTAGATGGAAAATGATATTAACTTTTGGCATGCTGAAATTGTTGTGCTTATAAGGCATCCCAACTGAGATATATTTAGGCAATTAGATGTAATCTTAGAACTTCAGAAAAACAAAATAATTGATTAGAAATACAGGTGTGCATTTTATCAGCTCAGAGGAGGAGTTGAAACAAAAATTGGGTGGATGAAATCAGTCTGGGATGACATCAGAATTGAAAAGAGAAGGGGACAGATGACTGAGGTCTGTGGAACACTAATATTTGTGATGAATATAGGGATACTGGCCTGCAGTGTTCACTCACTATCTAAATCTGATTAAAACAAAACAAAACTGAATTTCACCTAAGTATGCAGTGAGGAGAGCTAAAGAGACAATGCAAATTATGTCTGAAATATACAGTGAGAAGAGCTGGGGGAACTATGTGAATTATGTCTAGAAGTAAAAAAAAAATAACTTTGGAACTATTATCTTATCCCAAGACAAAACAAACAAACAAACATATAAACCATCTGTTAATAAAATAAACATTACAAATGAAAGCATACATTATGCCACAAGTTTGCTGCAACTAAATACTCATTTTAAAAATGATCTACTGAAGTTTACAAGATAAGAGATGACAAAAAAAATATGTCATCCTCGATATTAAGTGGAAATTACCCTAAAATGTAACAGAGAGCCTATATCTAGAATAAATCTAGAATAAAGACATAATAAATTGGGAAATGGGTGATAATATATGAATTAATGGTGAGTGCTGTGAATTGTGTAAGACTGATGAATCACAGACCTGTACCTCTGAAACAAATAATGCATAATATGTTAAAAATAAAAAAAGATAGTAGGAATGGAAAAATGAAGGGGGGCAAATCAGAGGGGGAGACGAACCATGAGAGACTATGGACTCTCAGAAACAAACTGAGGGTTCTAGAGGAGGAGGGTGGTTGGGGGGATGGGTTAACCTGGTGATGGGTATTAAAGAAGGCACGTATTGAATGGAGCATTGGGTGTTATATGCAAACAATGAATCATGGAACACTACATCAAAAACTGATGATGTAATGTATGGTGATTAACATAACATAAAATAAAATTAAAATAAATAAACAAATTCAAAATCCAAATGATACTATTTTTTAATAAAGGAAACTTTTTTTAATTGTTATTTTTAGTACACATTACTATTTAAAGAAGTTTTAGGTTTATAGCAAAATTGAGAGTAAGATAAAGAGACTCTGAATATACCCATGGTAGGGAGGCATGCAGAGGCTCCCCCCCCCTTATCAATATAACACTCATTAGGGGGTGGAAATGAGTCATCAAGCACTATTGATTCTTTAGTGGAACCAAAAAAGGGAGCAGCCAGGGCCCCAGCCCTGGTCCTCCAGGAACACAAGTGGGATCCCTTAGCCACAGCTGCAGAGGAATGGGACAGGAGGTTCACTTCTCACCCTGTCCAAGGGCAACCCTACAGGGCTGAGTGCTGAGCAGAGATGAAGCTTCAGGTCCTGCTGAGTGGATGGGCTAATTGCTTTCTCCAAGCTTAAAGCTGTTTTAGAAGATAATGTGGGTCGAAGGAAGAGCCATTATCAACATAACTCACCAGAGTGGCACAATTTGTTACAACTGATGAACCTTCATTGATACATCACTATCACCCAAAGTCCATAGGATTCATTAGAGTTCCCTCTTGGTGTACATTCTATGTGCTTGGGTAAATACATAATGATATGTGTCCATCATTATGGTATCATACAGACTATATTCACTGCCCTAAAAATCCCCTGAACTCTGCCTATTCATCCCTCCCTCCACCCTAACCCCTGACAACCACAAAACTTTTACTGTCCTCATAGTTTTGATTTTCTCAGAATGTCATAGAGTTGGAATGTAGCCTTTTCAGAATGGCTTCCTTCACTTAATATGCATTTAACCTTCCTTCATGTCTTTCTAGTGCCAGATGATGGGCTGGGCTCTGAGGTGGAGGGACTCAGGACCCTTGTGGCTTTGTATAAGAAAGAATTCAAGAGCAAGGCATTTGGAGAAAGGGACTAAGATTCATTAAGTATAGAAGTAAGATGAACCATGAGAGACTATGGACTCTGAGAAACAAACTGAGGGTTCTAGAGGGGAGGGGGGTGGGGGGATGGGTTGGCCTGGTGATGGGTATTAAAGAGGGCACGTATTGAATGGAACACGGGGTGTTATATGCAAGCAATGAATCATGGAACACTACATCAAAAACTAATGATGTAATGTATAGTGATCAACATAACATAATAAAATTTAAAAAAAAAGAAATAGGGTAGAGGTAAGAAAGGTGTTACTTCACAAAGTAGTGGCTCTCCTCCTCGATGGAGAAGAGGACCCATGCTTTGTCTCTAATAAGTGTTTTATAAGTTTTTAAAATTATCTAACTGTGTGTGTGTGTCGGGGGGCTTACTCTTTAACTTAGGGTTTATCATTTACATTGGGTGGTTATTTTTTCTCTTGTCTCAGGGTTGTGAAATTGCCCACAGGGAGCAATTTTAAGAATGTCCAGCCTTTTTGGCTTTTACTGCCAGAGGATATGGGGTCTTGTGGTTTTCCGTGCATTGGATCTTGTGACTCTTTTTATGACCTGCTGACTTTTAGGTTGAGGGTCAGCCTAAAACCAAAATTGCTTCACTTTGATCAACTTGTCTCCCAGTCTCCCTGCCCTCCTGCTTCATTTTTATGGCTTGATAGCTCATTTCTCTTTAGTGCTGAAAGGGGGAGAAAGCTTTTTTTTTTTTTTTTAAAGATTTTATTTATTTGAGAGAGAGAGAATGAGAGAGAGCAAGCACATGAGAGTGGGGAGGGTCAGAGGGAGAAGCAGACTCCCTGCCGAGCAGGGAGCCCGATGCGGGACTCGATCCAGGGACTCCAGGATCATGACCTGAGCCAAAGGCAGTCGCTCAACCAACTGAGCCACCCAGGCGCCCGGGAGAAAGCTTTTAAACTGAAATATTTTAGGAAGTCCAGGTGTAAGTTAGATAGGAATTAAGGTAATCTGGTTAAAAAAGAATGAGAGGGAGATGTCAGGCCACCTTCATTCTAGGTGAACTCTGAGAAGTCCACTTAAAATAGTGAATTTAAAAGGAGGGAGAAATGGAAACAAAACTAGGTATTTATGTATGTTACTCAAAGTTTCTGAATAACTTGTTCTTTAAAAAATTAGAGCTGAAAAATTATCTGAAAAATAATTTCTACTATTATATATTTATGAATTTATTAAGTCATTAATTCAAACCTTTATTCCACAAATGTGCACAATGTTGCTCAACACTCTTTTAGGCTCATAATCTCCAGGCCTCCAAACGAATTGGTAATTATCTTATCAAACTCATATGTAAATAAACATATGAATTATCCACAGATTGTAAATATACCAGTACATACATATTTAGAAATTCTGATGAAAATATCTTCAAATTAATAAACATGTGAATGTGAAAATTTACACGTGCCAAATTATAAAGAGAAGTAATAGTTATTTCTATATATGAATGTGACTCCAAAATTTTTCACAAGGAAGTCTAAGTACTATGGTTTCAGATCTTTTTTTTTTTTTTTTTGGTTTCAAATCTTATTTAATCTTTTTCTCATCGTCAGATTTTAAGCTCGATCACATTTACTAATGTGTGTATCTGTGCTGTTGCTGACACAGTAGATCGAGTTGAGGAGTGATTTACAGGGTTTTATTAAGCTGTTCAAGGCTCTCCTTATAATATATTTATTCATGATGACTTGGATTCTGCACTGTCAGCTGGATGTATTATAATCTATCATTTTGGATCAGCAGTGTTTCCAGGTTCGTTTTGATTTCGTTTAGTCTCTCTTTTGAGTTGCCGTAAATTAATTTTAAATTTATTTCCTTAGAAAGACTTATGCACATTCCTGTACTGATTGAATGCACTCAAATATTTGAGGTATTTTTACTTGAAACCCATGCATAACAAAGAGAATTTAAATCTTGATAGATGGGGATTTCAGTTCTACTTTTTATGCAACAACTCTAAGTTATAAAATTATTAACAATGATGAACTTAAACATTTTTGTGGTTTGTGAAATTAAATTCATTTAGTTTTGTTTAATATTATTTTTTATCAGTATCATTTTGAATCAAGTATAAGTGTTTTTTATATGTCTGGTATCATCCAATAATTTTTTATTTCATAAAGATCATTCTGTAATAAGCTAAAATTACTTTTTTATGTGCTAAAACTTATTCTGTAATTGATGTTTATGTTCACAGTGTTAAAATTAAAAAGACAATGTATTTATACCCAGAATCTAATAAACATTCTATAGCATTATTCATGATTTTTTATGAATCAAACCATCTCACAAGGATCAGTTTTTGGCTTGAAATACAAGTTAGGTGGCTTTATTTTAATTGATTTTGCATACGATTTATATAGGTCCTTCCTCATAAGAAAAGAGTCCACTCTTTTCTTTCTTTTTCTTTTTTCTTTTTTCTTTTTTCTTTCTTTCTTTCTTTTTTTTTTTTTTTTTTGAGAAGGAGAGTGAGAACGAGGGAGAGGAGAGGCAGAGGGAAAGGGAGAGAGAGACTCTTAAGCAGGCTCAATGCCCAGCTCGGAGCCCTACATGAGGCTTGATCTCATGAGCCTGAGATCATGACCTAAGCAGAAACCAAGAGTCAATTGCTTAACTAACTGAGCCACCCAAGTGCCTCTAGGGTCCACTCTTTCTTTGTAAGCTGTCAGAGCTGCCGATGATTGTGGGTTTATTTTGTAGAATTATTGTATTATTTGTGGTTGTATCTAGGTCTAAGATCCATTTCATGAACCCATTACGATTCATGGGTTTTTAGTCACTTAATTTTTTTTTTCCCAAAATGAGGCCTTTTAAAAAAACACTGAAATCACATTTCTGTTATATCTGTTTGTATTTTTAAAATATCTGAGATAGTGCACGTCCTATGTCATAATGGAAATGGAAATTAAAACGATAATGAACTACCACCACACACCCATTAGAATGACCTAAGTCCAGAACACCAGTGGTACCAAGTTCTGTTGATGATGTGAAACAACACGAACTCTCATTATGGCTGGTGGGAATTCCAAATGGTACAGCCACTGTTTGGGGCATTTTGACAATTTCTTATAAAAGTAATGTAATCTTACCATTCAATCTAGCAATCATTCTCCTCGGTATTTACCTAAAGGAGTTGAAAACTTATGTCCATGAAAAAAACTGCACATGAATGTTTGTAGCAGTTTTATCCATAATTGTCCAAGTTTGGAAGCAACCAAAACGTCCTTCAATAGATGAATGGGTAAATAAACTGTGGTACATCCAGGTGTTGGAATATTACTCAGTACTATAGATGCATTGAACTAGAAACCAATATATTATATTGTGTCTCCAATAGCTTTTATATATGCTTTCTCTGAACGAAACAGTGTAAGAATTACCAGCTTATCTCACTGTCAAAGCCATTTATGGCATTTGGGCTTTCCATTCTTAAAAACTTGGGATCTGCAGGGATACAAGAACTCTTCATGGCAGGTACAGAACACTTCATAAGAGGATGCAGTAAGTGATTCATTAATCTGGAAAATACGCAACATTTGGCTACTTTGGGTTCCATGTGATAGTGGACTAAAGCAGGCAAAGAAAAAAAAAATAGTTTACTGGCCACAATACTCAATCATTACCATGCAAAACTAAGGTTACTATCATGTATATGAGCAAGAAGGATTATTCTGGAATCCGGAGAATTGGGTCTTTCAGTGTTTCCTAGTCAAGTAGTACACTGTCACCGGGTATTATAAAAATAAAAGTCTAAGGCAATATAGGAATTAAAGAGTTTAGACCCTTTGGAGATTGAAAGCCTCAGTCTCTCCACCAAGCAACAAAATAAACCAGCCAGTGTTGGTTATAGGTGAGGGATATTTAGAATAGTTTGGTGGAGGAAAGATGAAGAATAGCCACTATAGCCTTGGGACCAGCTGAGGCAGCAGAGACTGCACTTCTGTTTCCCAATGACCTATAAGTTTTCAGGGGATTGTGAATTACACTCACCTCCAAAGAGATTCTGTGATTGATTTGATGCGTATCTATATTCTCAGGAAAAAGTGAATATATTTTGTACCTAAAAAAATAGTGACCTTATGTTGTACTATGGGGGGGCTAGTTATAAGGTGCATAAACAGTAGGACCTGAGTGGAGCAAGTAATATATATTATCAACAATTTTTAATGTGCCTCTTCAGATTCACAGTTCCTCTGTTAAATCCTTAGCTTCCTGCTCTGCCTTAGCTGATTTCACAGCTGTTGGACTCTGGTTGCCCACTAGTACTAAACCTCAGGTCTTACCAGCAGCCAGAATAGCCAGCAAATGCCCTGGAGTTTTTGTTTTCTAAAGGAAACACTAAAGGAGGTAGAGCTGACATGGTTGTGCAAAGAGGTTAAATAATACTTCAAATGGCAGGAACGTTTACTCTTGTGGAGGATGACTCTTGACCATGGCAATTAGGAGAGAGGAAAGAGCCACATTGACAGACCCTCTCTTTTTTCTATCACTTGTGGACTGATTCGAGGTATAGTTGATGAGTACAAATGCAAGACATCCTACCAGGCTAAATAGACTAGTATGTAGGGCTCTACCTGACTCTGCATAGAGAGAGTCTATCCCAGCATTGCATTGATCTCTTTCCTTCTCCTTTTCTCTGCATCCTTCCTCTTTTTTCTCCTCATTCTCAGTGTCCTGAGTGTGTAGTTGCCAAATGTGAATCAGCATTTCATTTTTGCCTCAGGAACTGTTTTGTTGAAATCCCACATTTGAAGGTCAGCAATTTTACAAGATTAGAATTGTTTTTCTTCCAAAGAAATGGAATTATTTGTATTGTCAGCAATAATTGGCTATTTCTTCACAGCCTCACCACAATGCACGGTTTTCAAATGTACAGGTTTTGCCAAACAGTATATTCTGAAAAGGTATCTCACTGTAATTGTGATTTATAGTTCCAGTTTTATAAGAAATATATATTTAAAAGGTGATTGATTTTATATGTTTTTCTGTGAGCTCTTGTACATATATGAGCCCATACTCTTCTGGGTTGTTGGTCTTTTATATTCATCTTAAATTGAGATTAGAGTATACAAAATGGTACCACACAGAAATTTGACCTGCATCGTATATGGTAAAATTATATTATAAAAATTAAATTTCAATGCTTTACACACATTTTGTTGAAAAGGCATGCCTTCTGTAGGGTACTACCATTTCTTAATTCTTTCTTATTCCCTGCTCCTCAGAAAGGAACACCATGGGAATCTTTATTTATTTATTTATTTATTTATTTATTTATTTATTTGAGACAGAGAGAATGAGAGACAGAGAGCATGAGAGGGAGGAGGGTCAGAGGGAGAAGCAGACTCTCTGCCGAGCAGGGAGCCCGATGCGGGACTCGATCCAGGGACTCCAGGATCATGACCTGAGCCGAAGGCAGTCGCTTAACCAACTGAGCCACCCAGGCACCCCACCATGGGAATCTTTAGAACACTTTACTATCTTAACATTCCTCTCTAGCCCTTGGGGATTTGTGGGTTTTATTTTTAATTTTACATGTTATTTTGCATTGTATAAACCAATGTAGTGATTGTATATTATACTTATAATAAAAATAATTTTTATTTTAGCATTTGTAACTCAATCATTTTAGCATTTGAAACTCAATCATACTGATGTACATAGAAATTTCAAATTTTACTAGTTCTCTGAAAATCAATACAAATACTTTTCAGATTTTCTGTTTTGAATCATAGTCACATTTTAATATCTTAGCCTTTAAAATCTGAGTCCTAATTTAGGACTTTATCCTAACTATTCCAATAGTTATGTATTTTTAATACATGTTTTCTATTTGATTTATTTAATTAAATTGTTACTTCAACAAATATGACATCTGTAACAAGTCTAGTATTTTAAGCCTCTAGTCTTAAAAGTCAGTTATTATTTCTGGGGTTTATTTTATAGAATTTACTTCATTTGCTACTTTGAAATTGTTTTGTTTTGTTTCTGAAACAGGCAACTAGATACTGGAAGTGATGTTGTTTCATTGAACCATTGCTTTTCTCCCTCAATATAAATATCTTTACATTTTGAAAATTGTGTGTGTGTGCGACAATTTTTAAAAATATTTGACTAGGGGCGCCTGGGTGGCTCAGTTGGTTAAGCGACTGCCTTCGGCTCAGGTCATGATCCTGGAGTCCCTGGATCGAGTCCTGCATCGGGCTCCCTGCTCGGCAGGGAGTCTGCTTCTCCTTCTGACCCTCCCCCCTCTCATGTGCTCTCTCTCATTCTCTCTCTCAAATAAATAAATAAAATCTTAAAAAATATATATTTGACTATATATTTGAAGTATTTAGTACATTAACATGCATTAGATCAAAGTTCTGTAAATTTTTATTCTGGTTTTGGATTGGAAATTTACTTGTTCTCTACAAAGTTTACTTAGATGATTCTTACAAAATTATTTGAAAATTATATAGCAAAATATTTTTATACTAAAGTTGTATTTTCCTTTTTTCAAAGTTTGCAATGCAACCACATTATTTCCACTAATGCTTATATACAGATTATTTTACTAATTGCTCCTTGAAAATGGATTGCAATGGAATTTTAGTATTTCAATGACAAAGATTCCAGTATGAAAAAAATGATAATTTAAAATACACAAATTTACAATTTTGGAAAGAACTTGTTTATATAAGTTTGAAACTTCATGTTTAGGAAAATGTGTTTTATTATTTTATTTAAAATTAATAAAGGAAACACAAAATAATAACAGAAATGTGTCATCTGAAAAAGCATTCTGATACTCAAACCCAGTAGGCAACAAATACTGATGAGGCTTTTTTAGTGCAGATTGATAAATTATTAGAATGGAATACTGTTAACTTCAAGTTCACACATAGCAATTAAATGCCATGAACCTCTTTCTGGTGCTCTGCTTGTGCTAAAAAAGCAATTGCTATTTCTTTACTCATTCTGAGGTTAGTTCTGATTTTTAATTAACACGAAGCCAAGATTTTTCCTTTAAAACACTCTACTCCCAGGAGTGTGCTCTTCCAATTTCTAATGACAAATAAACATTAGGTCTACTAAGCCTGGTTCTAGGTTTAATTGGGAATCATTTAATTTTTCTTTCCACAAACTCCTGGATCAAATATGTTATTTCATCTCTACTATCGAGGGTTTTCAAACTTGTTCTTACATTAACCCAGTATTATATTTATTCTATTAATCCTGCCTTATTTTTCCAATTTCATTCAAAAAGTAAGACAGAGAGGAAGGAGCTGTAAAAAGAGGTCACAAGTTATAGAGATAAATCTACTAGTAGATTAACCAGATAATTTTGCCTTAATGCCCAAGGAAAAGAAAACAAGTTAAAATGGTACATTTCTCTAATGGCTAAGAGGAAAAGATCAGATAAACAAATAAAACTTTATTAGACATTGTCAATGAAAGTCATGGTAGTGAGGAAAGAAATCTTTTAGTCTTGAAAAACCTCTACAAGTTAAAGTAGCTCATGACCCCAATGAAAAGCGACTGCCTAATTTTTTACATTTTTGAATTTTTAAAAAATACTTATGTATTTTGATTGATATGTGATCTCACAAGTAGAAAAGTAACTATTTCTCAAGGTTGGGGTGGGGGAGCTGTCCTCTCTCTCAGTAAGTAGCTAGGTAACTAGCTAAAAATATAGATATTTTACTATTTAATCCTTCTAAAGTTTGGTCAACTTAAAATGCTCTTCACACATGAGCCGTTTGGAACACAATCCTTTGCTATAGATATGTATAGAGGATCAAGCATTGGAGTATCACTCTGTTCTTTATAAACAATTTAATTCTAAGAGTGGGTGGAAAGATAAAATATGCCATTTCAATTTTAAATATCTGACTATGAAAAATTTTAACCATACAGGGGAAAGAATACACCCATCTACCTAGATTCTAGGTTATAGATTTTAGAATTAACATATCAGTCTATCACACGCATATCTATCTGTCTACTCATACTTCTGTTCATTTGCCAATCCAATTTTTCTGATCTGTTTCAAAATAAATTGTGGACACAAACCTATTTCATCCTTAAAGAGTTCAGCAAACATGTCAGCAGTTAGAATTCAATATTTATTTACACAATTTTTTTTTTAGGTAAAACTTACATGCAGTGATATATGCAAATTATGGGTGTACGACTCATGAGATTTTGAGTAACCCATATATTGTATAAATGAAACTTCTACAGAAGATAAATCATTGCCACCACCTCAGAAAGCTCCCTCAAGCCATTTTACAGAAACTTCTTGGTCTTATTTCCTCAAAGGTAACCACACTTCCATTTTTTTTTTTTAACCACAGATTAGTTTTGTCTATTACAGAAAGTCATAAAAATGGAAACATATATCTTTTCATATTCTGTGAATTGCTTATAGATGATTTTGGTTACCAATTTTACACAATACAGATTCAAAATGCAAAATACAGAAAATAAAGGCCAGAATTATCCACATTATAAAATATGCCTGTAATACTGTCTGGGGTAAGTGTGTTGATTTTATGAAAGTTACTGTTGTTAATTACATTTACAAAAATGATTTATTTATTTATTTGAGAGAGAGAGAGCACAAATGGAAAGAGGGGCAGAGGTAGAGGGAGAGAGAGAAGAGCAAGCAGACTCCCTGCTGTGTGTAGAGACCGAAGAGGGAATCGATTCCATGACCCTGAGATGATGACCAGAGCCAAAATCAATAGTCAGCCACTTAACCTTCTGAGCCACCCAGGCACCTTTGTTAATTATATTTTTAAAAACTTTTCCTAGGAATACTCAAATTTAACTAATGTTCTGAGCCAAAATCAATGTGATATTTTTTTCTGGAATTTTATCTAAATTGATTATTTCAGGTAAGTTTTCAAGTTTATAAGAATATAGTAATTAATAATTTTCTCTCATATGTTAATTGCTGATATAAATGTCATTTTAATTTCCTTTACATTTTTAAAAGTTGTTTATCCTTTTAGTGCCTTTTTTTCTTTACAAAATTTGTCTATTATTTCACACAGAATAATTTTAAACAGCTTTAACTTCACAATTTTAAAATTTAAAAGTTCTTTCTCATATACTTTATGTCTTCTAAGTGATTTAGGTATAATCTGTTTTTTTTTTCTAAATTATAAATTTGATATTGAACTGGTTATTGCTACACTGTCTAAGGAAGAATGTAAGACTGAGTATCCATGAACGTATTTTGACTTCATTCTACAGAATTTTAATGTCTAGAATTTCACTTTACTTAGTTCCATAGATTTTCAAATCTTCATTACGATTTAATTGTCTAATGATTTATCAAAATATATTTTTTACACTTGATCTTAGCGAAAAGGCCGAGAAGCAATTATCAAAATATATTTGTTAAGATTTTATTTATTTACTTGTCAGAGAGAGAGAGAGAGAGAAAGAGCACAAGCAGAGGGAGTGGCAGTCTCCCCATTGAGCAAGGAACCCAGTTCCAAGACTCCATCTCAGGATCCTGGGATCATGACCTGAGCTGAAGGCAGATGCTTAACCCACTGAGCCACCCAGGTGTCCCAATCAAAAGTATTTCTTTTTTTTAAAGATTTTATTTATTTATTTGACAGAGAGAGACACAGCGAGAGAGGGAACACAAGCAGGGGGAGTGGGAGAGGGAGAAGCAGGCCTCCCGCCGAGCAGGGAGCCCGATGTGGGACTCGATCCCAGGACTCTGGGATCATGACCTGAGCGGAAGGCAGACGTTTAATGATTGAGCCACCCAGGCGCCCCAAAAGTATTTTTATTAATTTCCAAAGTTGCAGTATTCTTAAATTTTTAAAGTTTGTTTTGTTTTATTGAATTTTCACTTCATTGTTTTGTAATAAAATAATATGGTCTGATGATAACAATTATTAGAAAGATGCTAGCAATCCTAAAAACTACCATCTTAAAGAAGCTGGGTGAGAGATATGGGATTCAGAACTTGTAATTAATACCATGAGTGTATCTTCCACGTGGTTCCAAGTGGTTTCTCCCTAAGACCTTTTTATTCTTACCTTAAAGTTAGCCCACTCACTGCTTTGGAGCTTTGCACATAATCCAAGCCTCTGGCAAATTGAAATTATACTCACTCTCTCCAAATATTGCATTGTAAAATGTTGCTTTATAATTGCTATTATATATACATTTATAGTTACTTATATATACATATATGTATGTTTATGTATGTACGTGTGTGTGCATCTATCTATGGAATGTCAACCTCTATCATAAATTGGGTCTGGGGTCACCTGGGTGGCTCAGTTGGTTAAGCATCTGCCTTCGGCTCGGATCATGATCCCAGAGTCCCGGGATGGAGCCCCACATCGGGCTCCCTGCTCAGTGGGGAGTCTGCTTCTCCCTCTGACCGTCCCCCCTCTTGTGCTCTTTCACTCTCTCTCTCTCAAATAAATGAATAAAATCTTTAAAAATAAATAAATGAATTGGGTCTGGTGTAGTTTAGATAAACATATAGACCCTGATGGATTTATAACCTCAATTACTCTTACTTCTTGTTGTTTACAAACAGGCTTTTCTGTTTCTCAGTCTTACTTCTCCCTTCACTCTGTTTTCATTAGTGTTTGTTTTCTTACGTGTTGCATCTTATTTGGGATTATTTTCTATAATGGTTTTTCTTTCCTTTTTATATATTTCTTGAGCTTTGTCAGCAAAGGAACCAGACCCCATACGCATATCAAAACTGGATATGCAGTGTGTCCACTATAAACCCCACCTCTCTCCCGGGGTATCAAGAGTCAGTATTACTAAGTCCACAGGAATTACCATTACTTCAGAAGCATTTCCTTATAATTCCATGGCCTGATCACATCCTTTTGTTTTAGTGCAAAGATACCATGGACTGAAACGCAATTTAGGGAAAGCTAAGAGGAAGATTAAAATATTGTGCTTCTAATATTTATATGGTTCTCTCTCTCTCTCTCTCTCTTTTTTTTTTTTTTTTAAGATTTTCATTTATTTATTTGTCAGAGAGAGAGCGAGCACAAGCAGGGGGAGCTGCAGGCAGAGGGAGAAGCTGGCTTCCCGCTGAGCAAGGAGCCTGATGCAGGGCTCGATCCCTGGGCCCTGGGACCATGACCTGAGCTGATGCTTAACGACTGAGCCACCCAGGCGTCCCTTTATGGCTCTCCTCAAGGAAATCTAGTATGTGCTTTATTCAGTATTTTATAGAATACTGTTGTTACTGTCTGTTGTACTATCTTATGTTAATACGGTACATTTGTGACAACCACTGAACCGATATTGTACATCATTATCACCAGCTAGGATCCTTACTTTATTTGTATGTCATTAATTTTTATTAATGTCATATTTTAATTTTTCTGTTCCAAGATGACCTCTACTTACCACATTACATTTCATTGTCATATGTTCTTAAGCTCCACTAGCCTGTGAACTTTCTCAGCAGAAGGTGTCTTTTGAGTAGTAATATTGGCTACATATAACACAAGAAAATGTCACTGCAGAAGTAATATCCCCAAAAGCCCTATGGATATCTAAATTATACCAAAGAATTTCTCACATTGCCACTTAATATAGTATGTGGAGCTATCGAGGTCACCTCCTAGTCAATTATCCCAAGAACTAATTAAAACCATTCACAGCTGTTAGACCTACTGCACAATATCTTGATGCCTACACAATTTACATAAGTTCATTCACATATAGTCATGCCCTTTCTTTTTTAGTGAAATGCCTCTGGACTCTGTTAATACAGACTCTCATACCACACATTTTCCAGATCTCTACTATCAGTACTATTTATTTAAATACTCTCATTCGTTTGGTGGGAAAGTTTTGCACTTTCAGGTTTGTTTGTTAATTCACTCAACAAAGCCCTTTTATACCCCCCATAAGTCTTGAATTTCTACTGTCCTCTAAGTGAAAGTAAAAAATATTCCTGCAAAAAGTCGCTTGTATTGCCCTGCCTGGTATAGCATTTCAAGTGTCTCCAAGGAATAATACAAATATTTCCTTTGGCACCATTTATTGTGGGCTACTGGAGTCCCATACCTAAATATGAACTAAATTTTCACTGCTCTAAGATTCAACTATTCCAGTTAAACAACGACAGATTTCTCGCAGGGCACAACAAACAATTGTCTGGTCGTGTGCCTCTGCCTTACCTGCCTGTATGTGGCTTCTCAGTTACCTATTGCCGTGCTACTTACTTCACTAAAAACTTCCCTAGTGGCTTCATTAAGACCATAATTACATTTTTTTTTTCATATAATTCTGTGGTTTGACTGGGGCCCAGCTGGGTGTCCTTATGCTCTTCACTATTGAGTCTCCTATGTCTCTGCAGTCATATGGTTGCCTCAAGATGGCCCCACTCATGTATCTGATGCCCTGTTGGGGGGCTGGTAGACGGGGCTCAGCAAAACACTGAAGGCCTGGGTCTGTCTCAGGCCTGTTTCATTGTGTCCAGATGGCCTCTTCATGGTTCTTCCCATGTGTTCTCACTGGCAGTGTTGCTGTAATTTTTACTCAATAGGTCAGGGTTTCCAAGAGTGCACAAGTAGAAACCCTTATGGCTTTATTCACCATCTCATGGAATGGCCACAGCATTACTTCTGCCACATTTAAAGTCAGTCACAAGGCCTGCCTGATTCAGTATGTGAGGAAACCACACCAAGATGCACATATTAGGAGATGTGGTTTATCATGGCTGTGGTTACAAACTAACACAAGTGAGAGGAAGATTTTTCCTCCTTTTAGATTTCACCAAGAACTGAAACATGGAGAACGTGCTAAAAAAAGGGAGAGAGTTCCAATGTTTAATAAATACAGCAAATGTCTGCTATATTATCCAACCCTGCTCCTAAGAAATTCAGATGTATGTTTTTCCTTTTTGTATAGTTTTTTTTTGTATAATCCTCTAAGAGTAGGAACATACTATTAATATCCAGTTTCTTGCTTAGATCCAATAATTAATTCCATTTTCCTATTCATTTCCGTGACATACTACAAGTTTCTAATTATTAGGGAAAGTACTTTACCAATTCTAGAATCAGTTATCCCCAAATGATGTATGAATCTCCAAATTCCTATCCTATAACATAGTCATTTTTCTGCTCTAACATATATATATATATATATATATATATATATATATATATATATATATATATATTGGTAATGATTGTGTTTCAATATGAATTTGATAAGAAATACAGAAATTAGAAGAAACTGATACCAGGGGGTTAGGGGCCATGGGAATAGGTTAAATAGGTAATGGGGATTAAGGAGGGTGTTTTGTTGTTGTTGCTGTTGTTGTTGTTGTTGTTGTTGTTTTTAAAGATTTTATTTATTTATTTGACAGAGGGGAACACAAGCAGCAGGGGTGGGAGAGGGAGAAGCAGGCTTCCTGCTGAGCAGGGAGCCCGATGGGGGGCTCAACCCCAGCACCCTGGGATCATGACCTGAGCCAAAGGCAGACGCTTAATGACTGAGCCACCCAGGCGCCACAAGGAGGGCATTTATTGTAATGAGCACACTGTAATGTACGGAAGTGTTGAACTATATTGTATACCTGAAACTAATATAACACTGTATGTTAAGTAACTGGAATTAAAATAAAAACTTTAAAAAAAAGAGAAATTCTTCCTGGAGCATAATCTATTCTTCTGTAAGATGCTTGAAGGCACAATAAATGTTTAATTATTATCTGAAAGGCAAGTATTATGTATCTTTCTGCAGGTATCAATGTTAACCTTTGTAAAAATTTCAATCAAGACCTTGCCATTCTTCCTATGTTCCAATACTCCCTAGTCTTCAGTTGGTCACTAAATACAAAATGAAGAGAATATCTAAGTACATAACATCTTCTGGAAAAAAAAAAGAAGTAAAGTATAAGAATAATAAAAAGATGAAAGCAAATATACCAATTTGCCATAAAGCCCAGGAATGAGCTTATATTTTATATCCACTTGCTTGAAAAGCATAAAGAAGAAGAAGTAACAAGAGAAAACTCTTGACCTTTTGACACGAAGAACTAAGCCTTAATAAATAGGATCAAATCAAGGTTGGGAATCTGCTCATGTAGGTGAGCCTTGCCTCTTTCTGAGTCACAGGTGTAATGAAATAAGACAAGGGAAAGGGGATATTAGAGGCACAGAGAGATATCTGTTGGGCCTAAGTTTTTAATACCACAATCAGCTATGCAAAGGCAGTCGAACTTTTTTTTTAAATCCAAAATTCATATTTTTCTGATTTAGTCTCCACCAACATAGTAATGAGAAATATAATTAATATGGAATCCAATCAGGTAAACAATCCAATGCAATAAAAAGTGTTTTCAGAAAAAAATACTGTAAATTAAGTCCTCTATTTTTTATAACTTTGAGAATTAACATGTACTATGATTTATAGTAAAAACTAATTTAAAAAACACTGAAAGGATTATCCATAAATGTAAATTATACTGTTGAATTTCCATGATTTTCCATACTTATGTTAATCTGTTGTAAGATGCACTTTACAGTTTCTATCTCTCACCTTTCTTATGTTTAAACTTCCCCTTGAATATGTCTTTCACAAATATTCCAACTGAGACGTTTATCTTGCAGAATGAATGACAGTGAATCTGAGGAGTATTATAAAACCAAAATCAAACTTGATTACAGATTTCAAAACGTCTATATAATAAACAAAATGAAAATGTTCTGAGCCAAAAACCACTTTATTTCTAGATGGGAAATTTGTTTTACAAATGCATAGTTTTTAACATGCTCATTAAATATGATTGCAAAATGAACATTTGAAAGGTAAAGTCTAACAATTGATGACTGAATATGACTGTCAATGAGAAAAATGGTAATATATTGAGATAGATGTGTACACAATTAATGACAATATTTAAACGAAAGTGGAGTATAATACATGTCTATCTGTACTTGAAGAACCAAGAAATAGGAAGCAATCAGAATTTGAATTAGGCTACAAAAATAAAAGCATTTAATACAGACATGTTGATTTAAAGTATTTTAATCAGTTCTGAGTAAGGTATCAGGCAAAAATTGCAGAGCATTTCTCAGTCATTTCCTGATCCCTTGATGCCAGTTTTGACAGTGTATGCTTGGATTCTATGGTTTCCTTTGTGGCTTCCTGTTCCCAATCTTCCAGATGGTAGCAGAGGCAATAATATTCCCAGAGATCAGTTCTGTGGTTTTGGATGTCATTTCTGGAGTAACAACCTACAGCTGGTGTATCCTACCTGTTATAGGCTGAATTGCATCCTCTCCAAATTTATATGTTAAGGTCCCATCCCCGATTACCTCAGAATGTGACTATATATGGAGATGGGGTTTTTAGAGGATAATGCATTTAAAATGAGGACATTAGGGGGGGCCCCTAATGCAAGCTAACCGGTATCCTTATAAGAAGAGGAGTTTATTACATAATGAGATGTACCATGGGCACGCATGCCCAGAGGGACAACCCATGGGGAAGAGGCAACAAGAGGTTGCCATTTATAAGCTGAGGGAAGAGGCCTCAGAGGAAACCAACCCTGCCAGACCCTTGATCTTTGACTTCTAGCCTCAGGAAGTCTGGGAAAATAACTCTCTGTTGTTTAAGCCACCCAGTCTGTGGTATTCATTATGGCATCCCTAGCACACTAATACACTGCAATTCCTAAGACTGTTAGCCTAAATTCTTGTACTTAACTCTTTGTGATAAAATACATTTTCCTTGGGTTGAATACTAATTAACAAAATATTTCACAGTAAAATTAAGTAACAGCTCCTTAGAATTGGAAATCTGAGATTGTTTATCTGAACTGGTTGGGTTTGTAAGCAAAGATGATTCTGTTCCTTTTGCTAGGGGATTAATAATGTATAACACACAATGGCAAACAGTCAAATTATCACTAAAGTAGGAGACAAGACTCTGGCAGGGTGAGTGGCCACTGTGTTTGACTATTATAGTTTGAATGAGAAGTTCAAGTCAAGTGAGAAAATGGTGGTGTCTTAAAGTATAAAGTCGAAAATGGAAAAATGACAACCTCATGGCTTAAAACATTATTTCAAAGAATGTTAAAATCTTAAATAGGGGGCGCCTGGGTGGCTCAGTTGGTTTAGTGACTGCCTTCTGCTCAGGTCATGATCCTGGAGTCCCGGGATCGAGTCCCACATGGGTCTCCCTGCTCAGCAGGAAGTCTGCTTCTCCCTCTGACCCTCCCCCCTCTCATGTGCTCTCTCTCTCTCTTTCATTCTCTCTCTCAAATAAATAAATCTTTAAAAAAAAAATCTTAAATAGGTAAATGTCAAAGGAGAATATTTGAATACTCTATAAGCTGGAAAGTTGCCGAGCATCATTTTCCATTTCCATTAAATGTATTTTAACCATATTTAAAAATAAAATGAAATAAAATTTCTAACTCTAGTAAAGATGAAGGAAATGGTACCAGACTAACCCTACCACCATAAATAATATAAAACTTAATAATATACATTAAGTAACAGTTTCTTGTCAGTGAGTGACAAGTACCACAAGGCTATAATCCCTCAGAGAAGCAAAATTTATGAAGAGATAGCCAGGTCTCGTGCCTTGTGGCAGTGTTTCCACTGAGGAACCAGGAACTGAGGTTCATATAGAGCAGGGCAGCCTCACTGAGCTGACAACTTTCTATTCCTTCTTATTCTGATGTTTGCTTTTGTATCTAATATCCTTTTATATGTTTCCAGAGAATCCTTTATCTGTCCTTTTATAACAGTCTGACAATTGGTATTCTCTGTATGACATTGATCTATCCTTCTAGTGTAGGTTGGGCACTTTTTCATCATTTACATTGAGAAATATCAGTGCATCTCTTCTGGCTCAAAAAAAAAAAAAGTTGCTTAAAAAGAAATGGTAAAGCAGGTAAAAAATTTCAACCAATCGTGGTGCGCATGCACACACACATACACACAACCAAGTTAGTAGTCATCCCATAAATAAACATTAATTGTTTCTCAATTATTATGAAAGACACATATACAAATATTTTGAAAAAAGGAAATCTAGTGTTTGTACTTCTCAAGGTTTTAAATTGAAAAATACATGCAGCAAAATTTTAAATTTAATGAAAATATTTGTCATGAAAGATATTTGTTGACTGATTTATATGGAATAGCAAATGTTTGAGCTCAATTATTTATTCTATAAATACTTATATAAAACCATATCACATCAACTTTCATTATAATTTTATATTCCAAAAATGATCAAATACCCTTCCACTTCTGGGAGATGTAAATGTTCTAGAAAGCCTGATGTAATTTCATCCTGTATATGTAGCTACAACTGAAACATCTTGAAGTTGTGTACAGAGTACTAATAGATAAAACCCACACATGTAAGGCATATTTTAACTTTTTCCATACCATTGAAATAGTTTGGTATAAATATATAGTCATGATTTTAAAGAAATAATAAAATGATCTGTTTATGCTAAAAGGAAATTCAAGCTTAGTATTGTTGTGCAAGCATACGATGAATTACCCAAGACTTGATTAATCTTAAATAAATAAATAAATAAATAAATAAATAAATAAATAAAGTTGGTTTGATTACTTCTCTGTGACAATTCTCGTAGTTTTCACTTGTCCTCATTACTTCTCAGCAGCATCCAAGCTAGAATATTTAAAAATAATTGAAAATATCCAGACCGGATAATTTGAAATGGTTATAGATTCATTAACACAATAAAGTGGTGTAAGAAGGTGAATGGGAAATTTTAAAGACTTAAGGACAATCACAGAGAGGATGCTGGTTTCTCAGGTTCTGTGGGAATTTTATGTAATTAATGCATTAAGAATTTATATATGCTAAGTGAACTTCTATTGTTCAGTGGTAAATTAGCTCATTTTGTGTCCTTCCATTTAATTGAATTTAATGCAATTAAATTTAACACTTTTTGTTTTTCATTCCATTGTCTACGAAGTGCCAGACTATTAGATGGAGAGAGGAATAAGACACTACCCTTGTCCTTAAGAACTTACTCTTAAGAGAAATAGACAGTAAAACAAGAAAACAAACAATAATAAAAACCAAACTGTGTGAATTTTGCCATCTATATTTGATTCTGTTTCCCAGACATTATGGACTACATTTTGCTCACTCAACCCCACCAATTCATATGGTGAAACCCTAACACCTAGTATCTTAGGATGTGACTGTATTTGGAATTTGGAGATAAAGCCTTTGAAGAGGTGATTAATTTAAATTGAGGTTGTTAGGATGGGCCCATATCCAATCTGACTGGTGTCCTGATAAGAAGAGGAAATTTGGAAAAAAAAAAAAAAAAAAAAAAAAAACGGAGAGGAAATTTGGATATAAAAGGGACACCAGAGATGCACAGGCACAGAGGACAGAGCTAGAAGGCAGGCATCTGCAAGCCAAGGAGAATGTCTTTAAGAGAAACCAAATCTGCCAACACCATGATCTTGGGCTTCTAGTCTCCAAAATTGTGAGTAAATGAATTTTTGTTTTTACAACACCTGGTCTAGTCTGTGGAATTTTATCATGGTATTCCTAGCAAACTAATACATGAGATGAAAAAAAAAAAAAAAGTTTAATTTATACGTTTATTTAACATATATTTGAGAACCTACTGTTCACCAAATTTTTTATAATATACAAGCAATGAACAAGAAAGACATCATGTCTGAAAGATAAATTTTAATACCTAATCAGGGCAAAAATACAAATATTGAATAAATAATAACAGTTTTGATGAGTGTGAAAATTTTGTGTAAAGTCTATCCTAAGAATGGACAACAAGAGGCCTAAAATAAAGTTTATTATGGCACTTTTCCCTTAGGGAGGTATTTAAAATCTATTCAATACCTAAAAGTCATATTTAGCTAGGTAAGGAAGGTGGCAGAGGAGGAGGAAAGTATTCTTTGTAAAAGAAACCTAAGAGAGGAGAAACCACCCAATCTTGATTAAACTGAAGCCTAATTGGGAAAGTTATGCAGACTAACTGAGAAGAAAAGGGCTGGGAGACAAAGCTGAGAGAAAGGCAGGATTGGAAATAAGGAGGGTGTGGAGGTCACATTTCTCCTCAAGATATTCCAAAGTCAGAAAAATGTTTTTCAACAAAACATTTTCTTTTCTTTTCTTTTCTTTCTTTCTTTCTTTCTTTTTTTTTTTTTTTTATTTTTTATTGTGTTTGTCGTTTTTATGGAGAAAGGGAACGAGTTCTCAGCAACCCAAATGTAGATCTTGGTGGAAATGGCATTGCTCATTCAGAAACACATGATCAGAGGAGTGTGAGGGGTACAGGGCTTTGCCATTTATTGCCTATGGTTGGATCTTGGGTAAGTGTGTACTTTGCTAAGTTTTAATTGGTCATACTACATGGGGACACTTAAAATTTCCCAAACTCCATTTCATTGGGAATACTAAGTAGTATCACAGTTCGCAAAGACAAGAAATCTCACCTTTACAGAAATGTTGGGAGAAAGGGTGCTGATGCCCACCAAATTTCTTTACATGTATCTTGAGAACCCTGTGAAAAAATTAAATGGCTTATGAGGACTAAGTATTTATTATTGTGGCTAGAATACATTCATGCATTTTATCCTCCGCCTTATCAGACATGATGAAAGCTATTCAGGAAGTCCCATGGACTTGGCGAATGTTTCCTGTTTCATTTTAACATTGAAAGGAAACAAAGCAAAATTCACTTTGTCATAGAGAGTATTATAATATACATCATCATCATCATTCAGGTAAGGTATCTAAATTCTCAAGTATATTGAATCCAGAAACCAGATTTAAATTTAGTCACTATCAAAACAAAATTGATTCATTATAGTGATGATATCATGATGTATTTCTTCTCAGAGAAATGTCAAGAAAGAATTTAAAACTATAAAGGCACATATTAGTAGCTGTAGATGGTTGATTAATATGGCAGAAACAGAGGGCTTGGTCCAATGGCTGCATTTGGGGAATAACTGAATCTGAGACTTGAGATGCTTAATGGTGAGAAACTGGATGATAATCCCCTTAAATTTTCAACAAATTATCCTGGAACGATTTACTTGATTGCCAGCTCCTAGTGTTACATCTGGATCAATGAAACTGGCAAAGTACAAAGTCCACTATGAAGCTTGGAAAGAAAGACTTTTGGGTTTTTAGAAAAGAAGACCCTAGTGACCTGTGGGACATCTTTTCCTGAATGGTAATGGTTGGGGCTCCTATCTCTGTTTACGCCTCTAGGCAGGCATTTCCAGGCTGTTTGGGATAATTTTGATCATAATCTGCTTCAGACAGATTAACCAGTTATTTTTACAGCTCCTTAATGTTCTACTCATCTGAGTCTATGATAGGTAGACCCTATTATTCACTAAGGCCCCTGAAGGATCAAGGGTTGAAGCTGAAGACTCTGGTTTTAGCCTCAGATACTGTGAGATCTTTCAGGCTTATCATAGGCGATTACAAGATTTTGCCTGGGAGACTTCATGGGGTGGGGGGAGAAGCTGCCCTCCCGACACCAGTTTTGGTGCACAGCCAGGACACTGCAGTTTCCAGGAGAAGTTATAGTCAGGCATATCCCTCAGGCCAGCTGTGCTCATACACACATCTGCATCTCTAGTCTGAGTATCCCCTTTCAGAGAATTTCTTATACTGGGTCTTGTCTAAGGCACTTTCTCCACCCTGACTCAGTAATTTTTTAGTAAAAACAATTCCAAGAAAATAAACCTGCAGAACAATAGCTGTCAAAAACATAGGGGAAAAAATCCTAACAAAATATTAAAAAACGGAATGCAACAATCTATTGGAAGAAATACACATCTTGCCAAAGCATGATTTTATTTCAGGTATGGAAAGATGGTTCAACATTTAAAAATCACTCACTATTATTAACCATATTAGCAGTTAAGGAATAAAAATCAAGTGATCATATGAAAAACCTTGTAACAAAATGCAAAGTTAATTAATGATAAAAACTCTCAGCAAAGTAGGAATAGAGAGGAACCGCCACAATTGGATAAAAAAAAATATATATATATATACATGTATAAACACTTCCAGCTAACATTATACTTAATGGTGTAAAATTAGATCATAATCCTGCAAGATTTTCAACAAATGGTATTGGAACAATTGTACATCCCAAACAAATTAACCTATGTAGAGATCTTATAAGTTATACAAGTTTTAACTCAAAACAGATCAAAGACATAAATGTAAAATGCAAAATTATAAACATTTATAAGAAAACATGGAAGAAATGTTACATATCATTAGGCTTTCTGGTGAGTTTTTAGTTACAGTATCAAAAGCAGGCTATATGGAAAAAAATTTGCTTAGTTGGAATATACTAAAATTAAAAAAAATCTGCTGTAAAACAGACTCTTAAAGAATAAATAAACAAGCCGTAGACTAGGAGAAAATATATGTTTTTTTTAGGAGAAAATATTTTTGAAATACATATTTCACAATGGTTTCTGTCCAAAATATACAAAGATTCGACAATAAAGAAGCAAACATTCCAGTTAATGCTGGGGGAAATTCTGAACAGACACCTCATCAAAGAAAATATACCAATGGTAAATAAGGATATGAAAATATGCTCATTACTTGTGATGAAATACAAATTAAAATGGCAACGAGATAATACTATACTAGAATGCATAAAACCCCAAAACTGACAATAAAAATTTATGGCAAGAATGCAGAAAAGGAGGCATACTCATTAATTACTGGTGGAAATGAAAAGTGGGTTTGGACATTTTGACAATGCAAAACATGGTCTTGCTAGATTATCCAGCACTGTGCTCCTTGGTATATACTAATTAATTTTAAAACTTATGTCCACATAAAAACCTGTATGAAAATAATTATAGCAACTTTATTCATAATTGCCAAAAACTGGAAGCAACAAAGATGTCCTTCAATAGATGAATGAATAAACTGTGGTAGAACCATAAAATGGAATATTATTCAGCAATAAAAATAAATGAGCTATCAAGCCATAAAAAAATATGGATGAATCTTAAATGTATATTGCTAAGAAAACAAACCAGTCTGAAAGCCTATATACTGTTGGATTCTATTTATATGACATTTAGGAAAAAGGAAACACAATAAAGACAAGAAATAATAATACTTTACAGGATTTGAGGAGTGGGTGTGTGAGAATAGAGAATGCATAGGGGATTATTTAGGGCAGTGAAACTATTCTGTGTAATATTGTAATGGTGGAAATATATGATGCATTTATCAAAATGCATCAAACTTTACAGCATAAAGAATAAACTTTAATATATATAGAATAGTAAAAATCATTCAGATCAGGTGATCATGTGATGGAATCCAGAATGTGACAAAAGAATATAACTAAATTACAACTCTATGAAGCAACTTTATTGAAAGTGGTGGGAAATAAAATTGTTGACCTAAGTAACCTTGGAAAACAGTGAAATCTGTAATGCTAAAGCCAAAAGGAACTACATGAAAGAGTTATTCTCTAGTTAATAAAATTGTTCTCCATGGAGAACATTTTCAGAGAAGCAAGAATAGAAGTCTACAGGAATTAAAAAAAACTTAAAATAAAAAAGGTAATAGAAGGCTATAATAATCTATGTAGTGATAAAGTTTGAGACATCACATGAATTTAGGTTTATATTAATTAGATTTATGCCTGTATTTCTCTCCATATGTCTAGATATCTGTATATGTATTTATGTCATGTAACTGAATGTCTAATATATATGTACATGTACACATGTATGTGTATACACACATATATATGTCTACATATACAAATGCATAGATAGATGTAAAGTGTACATACATACAATAATATGTATAATATACATATATATTCTCCTGCCCTGTTTGCCAAGAAAACCTTGAAGTAGTGATACCCCAGGTTTAATGAACACACTGAGCAACAGATATTCGTTTCTAGCACTATTCTTCAAGAAAAGAAATCAGACAGTGCCTTTGAAGAAATGGCTAATCTGATTATAGGACTTGGGCAAGAAATAAATAAGATGAGCTTGGAGCACTTTGAATTGCCAAAGTAAGCAAGTGCGTACTGGGATAAAAGAAATAATGATGGCAGTATGTCAAAGAGACACAGAGCTAACAGAAAGAGATCCCAATAATTAAAACTAGAAAATATAACCAAGATAAAATAGTATTGTGTAATCCTTAATATAAAATCTATATCCAGAAGTTGTGTTATAATTAAATGATTCAATAAATAAATAAGTGTTGTAAAATAGACAAATTTTTCATATAGAAAATCTCCATGTAATTGCTGTAGATTCTTTACCCTTACAGAGGTGAAGCATAGCTCCCCATGCCTTAGGTGTGGGCTGTCCATAAAGACTCTATTACAAACTGTATAGAATGGAAAGTGGGTGAGGGCAAAAAGATTAATATAAAAGTAGAGAAACATGACAAAATCACTAGGTTATCAGAGTTAATATCAGCAGTATTAAGCCATGTTTCTTTTTATTTTTTTAAGCCATGTTTCTAATATGCACTCTTGATTTAATGTAATGACAATGGCATTTTATTTCTATAGTTTCCTCACCCAAACCCCAAACTCTAATCTATTCATGAGAAAAAAAAATGTCAGAAAAATTCCAGTGGATGGCCATTCTACCAAATGCTGGACTAGTTTTCTTGAAAACACCAAGGTCAATGAAAACAAAAAAGTCTTTGTCTCCATCATAGCTGAAAGGATCCTAGGGAGACATAACTACTAATTCAATATGGTATCCTGGATGGGATCTTAGAATTGAAAAAGGCCACTTAGTAAACACTAAGTAAATCTGAATAAAGTATGAATTTCAGTTAATAATAATTCATCAAGATTGGTTAATTAATGGTGACAAATATACTATTCTAATGTAAGACAGTAATAAGAGAATCTGAATGTCTGATGTATGGGAGCTCTTTGTACTATCTTTGCATTTGTCTTTTCCTCCTTCTCCTTCTCTAACATCTTCATCTCTGTCCCAGAGATCTCCATCTCTGTCCCTATCCCTGTACCCTTCCCCTTCTCTACCTTCTCCTTCCCCTTCCCTTTCACCACCTCCTCTTTCTTCTTCTTCCTCCTCATAATTCTAAAAGAAAACATGTCCAATACAACACATCTTTCAAATAAGAAATGCTGATAATTGTTTGAGTTTCTATTAAGAAATCCATTACATTTTAAAACTTACTCTTTCTTCTTGGAAATATACACAATGGCAGGTATGCTAAGGTTATCCCCATGAGTTTTCAGTATCACAGTCAGGGATATGAAATCTGAGCTAACATACAGCACATTGGCATGGGGGTTGGAATTAATTGTAGTGGATTGAAAGGATGTACACAGATGGTTAAAGAACCCAGAAAAGGAAATTATCACCCCCTATATGACTTAGTCTCACAAAGCAAGATAATGATTTTCTTTGCCATTTCTTTTAGATGTGGTGCTGAGTTATGTTCAAGGTTAGGAGAGGCCCAAGATTTCTTTTTCATTGAAAAGGAGAATCTAGGGGCGCCTGGGTAGCTCAGTCATTAAGCGTCTGCCTTCGGCTCAGGTCATGATTCCAGGTCCTGGGATCGAGCCCCGCATCGGGCTCCCTGCTCCGCGGGAAGTCTGCTTCTCCCTCTCCCACTCCCCCTGCTTGTGTTCCCTCTCTCGCGGTGTCTCTCTCTCTGTCAAATAAATAAATAAAATCTTAAAAAAAAAAAAAAAAGAAAAGAAAAGAAAAGGAGAATCTAACTGAAGCCAGATTATAAGCTTTACCCCTAAACCACTTAAATCATATGGAGAAAAGACATTAAGCGGAATTTCTTAACAATTCTCCTGATTAACAGCTGGTGAATTTATCATTTCTGTAGCATTTTCTTGGGCTGTGTTTATCATATATTTTTAATAAACTTAAAAGAAATACTATCTTAGAATTAACCTGTATGTTAATAGTGAGCAGCTATTACTCTACATAGCTATGAACTGGGATGACATCTTTTTTAGACACCTGCATGGGTACAAAGGCAAAAGCATTGTCACTACCTCTTCTGCATTGTTCTTAGACCACATGTAAGTATAGATGGATCATTATACCAGTGGCTGTTGAAGGAATCAGAATAATGTCCAAAACGGTGAATACTGATGTGATATAATGGCAGGAACTTCAGAAAAGACAATTATGGGAAGACTTTTTTGCATCTTGACTGAAATGCATCTTGAAACATATCTTTGAATATGATCGGTTAACAATTGTCCATGTGACACATCACTTGAAGTTTCACCATCACCAGAAGTACTCGGCACTTTTGATGAGTTAGTCAGCATTCACTGGCCCCAAAGTAGTAAGATGTTCTTGGAGCTTTGGAAACTGGATTTGGTATGAACTGGAAGTGGAAAGGATTTTTCTGGAGGCTCACCTTGGGTATGATAAGGACTTGTTAATTTAGGTAAGGACACAAGAGGGAGCTATTTTCAAGGAAACTGGCCTTGCTCAAGCAGTGTACCTTGGCAGAGGGAGAAAGTCTGATCAAACTAAGAGTGATCAGGTGAGCTCATGGCTCAGGCTATAGGTGTGGGGACATTCTGACCAGCTTAAATTTGGCAAGCCACGACTGATAAGTGTGAGTGAATACTCAACCTCATTTATCATGACCACATGTCTGTTAATTTAGAGAGTTGAAATTTGCACCTTGGAGTCTCAAAATTATGTTATGCTATTGCTTTGAATGCTACCTTATTTCCTTTAATAAACTCTTTCTTAATACTAAGTCAACTTAAAGCAGAGGAATGCCTATTTTGTGTTGGGAGTTTCATTGTGAATCTGAAACCAGACCTCTTGAGTCCATTGAGCAGAGTGGATGTTAGGGCTCCCTAAATAGAAATATAGCCATGATCTGGGGCGCCTGGGTGGCTCAGTCGTTAAGCATCTGCCTTCGGCTCAGGTCATGATCTCAGGGTCCTGGGATCGAGCCCCGTGTCAGGCTCTCCCCTCCGCGGGAAGCCTGCTTCTCCCTCTCCCACTCCCCCTGCTTGTGTCCTTCTCTCGCTGTGTCTCTCTCTGTCAAATAAATAAATAAAATCTTAAAAAAAAAAAAAGAAATATAGCCATGATCAGTGGATCCAGTGGTATCATACCAAATATAATCATTTGCAGCATAATGTATATTGAAGTCTTCCTTTTTATTTAAGCAAAATCTTTAGAGAACAGTAATATGTGAGCTGAAATGTGTGCAGATAATAAATAAATATGTGGATGATTTTTCATAGATTAAACTTTCCTGTGTGGCCAGCATCTGAATCAAGAATTGTAATATTTTTAGCATCTCAGAAGATTTCCAGTTATTATTTCCCTTCAAGATAACCCTTCTTCTGAATGCTAATTACATTAATTTGGTCTGAAATTGCTCAGACTTTCTAAAACTGGATGATACAAATTGTAGCCTTCTGCTCTTTCAAGATTTCTATCACATTCAACCATGCTGTTGTGTGGAATGACAATTTGTTTTTGCTCATGGTTATATAATATTCCATCATATGAATACACCATAATTTATCTCTACATTTGGAGAGCCATTCTTTTAATTTTTCATCTAGATTTTCTCAAGAAAGATGATTATTATCTTTTTAGCCCACATTAAAAAAAATAGACCAAAAAATTTATTCTTGAAGTCTTTCTCTGAAAAGATGACTTTTTTTTGGTAACTCTCCCTCTTATTTAGAATGTTCTTCTAATTTCCATTGCCGCCCTGCTTATAGTGGCTCAAAGCCAAATTTTCCATCCTTCGGCATACTTGTTAACATTCATCATGTGCCTAGGATGGATATTTGGACCCTGTGACAAAGCCTGATGCTACATTTTTCTCATCCATCTGTTTTTGTCTCTTATTTAGTTATTTATTTATTTTTAAAGATTTTATTTATTTCTTTGACAGAGAGAGACACAGCAAGAGAGGAAACACAAGCAGGGGGAGTGGCAGAGGGAGAAGCAGGCTTCCCGCTGAGCAGGGAGCCTGATGTGGGGCTCGATCCCAGGACCCTGGAATCAGGGCCTGAGCCGAAGGCAGACACTCAACGACTGAGCCATCCAGGTGCCCCCTGTCTTTTAGTTATTTTTGTTGTTGCTCTTTTGCCTTGGGAAATTCCTCTCATTTTCTATGAGCATACAGAACATTTACAAATAAAGATAATGATATTTTATATAACGTACTTATTTTTTTGCTGCGTGATAGTTTTTCAAACTCTCTAACCAACCAAATATCAGAAAGAGAAATCCATTGCAACTTTTTTTTTTTTTAATATTTTATTTATTTATTTGACAGAGAGACACACAGCAAGAGAGGGAACACAAGCAGGGGGAGTGGGAGAGGGAGAAGCAGGCCTCCCGCAGAGCAGGGAGCCCGATGTGGGGCTCGATCCCAGGACCCTGAGATCATGACCTGAGCCGAAGGCAGACGCTTAACTGACTGAGCCACCCAGGCACCCCTCCATTGCAACTTTTTAAGGTTGACCATTTTACTTCTATTCACATAGAAATTGTATAGAGAAATGCATGATAAGTTTTATCTCAGGCATAGAATGTTGTAAGTTATTTTAAAAATATATACACCAGTTAGTTTTTTCTCTCATTTTATCATTTGCTTAGCTTTTTATGATAACGTGAATACTTTCATATTAAGTAATTTAATAATAAACTTAAGTTGATTTTAAAAATTGAAAATCCTATCTATCATCATAAGCACTGTAAATATTTTCTGTGTAGATCTCAAGATGCTTTTACTTTGCTCTAGAAATATTATGAGAATCCTATGAGGTCTTGCTGCATATGATGCAAAATATGCAAGTAGATTACTTTATTCTCATTTTAAACTGAAGACATTTAAATACATACACACACACACAAAAGATGGAGTAAAATGAAAATGCTTAATGTTCTTCAGTAAAACATCTTTGTATTGCTTATATATAAAATATGTTTTAATATAAGTATATGTTTTCTTTTATTTTTAATTGAAGAGAGTTTCAACACTTCACATATAAAAATGTAGATAAAAATGATCCCACTTATGCCCATTGAATGCAAACATATTGCTTTCAAATCTTGTGCTTCTATTTCTTTAATTTAATCTCTGAATGTTCCATTTTGATAAAAAAACTTTATGGGTCATTAACTCCATTTCATAATGACAATTCATAGTCAATAGTTGATGAACATGTCACAACTACTTATAGTCATATGACTAAAATTGCGGGTGACAGAAATACTTGGCTAACTACCACTTGTTAACCTCCAGGGGTAAATGATCAAAATCTTAAAGAAAATAGTGCTATTTCGAATATCATTCCCTATAAAATTCTCATTTGTCTTCAAGATTAATAAAAACCAAATTCTATAAGAATTTACAGAAATGACTCACAAATATATTCCTTTTTTTTTTTTTTGCATTTTCTATCATGTTGTCGTTTGACTGAGAATAGAGAGTATAAAAAGGTATGTAATCTGGAATTGAAATTACATAATGAACACTTCCTTGAACTCTTTAAAATAAATTATTTATAACACATTTATTGTATTCAAACAGCAAATGAAAATACTTTGTTAAAGCTATGAATAATTCTTGAAATATTTTATTGAATACCTTGTTTAGTTTATGTATACTTAATGCAAAATATATATATATATATATACATATATTTTGATGTGAAGACCAAAATATATTAATAGATTTCTTTCTGTTTTGAAAAGTTGAAACTTTGCTAATTCTAATTAATATAAGTGGCTAATGTTCACCATAGTATTATATTTGAATATAAGATAGATGACCACTTGAATTTGAAACATATTGGAACATTTTTGGGAGAAATAATTTGGAGGAAGCAAATAATTAGAAGTGTGTGTGTGTGTGATTCCAAACAATGGTTATCAGGGATGAAATGAATGAGGCAATTTTTGATAAAGTCTGAGGTAGACAATTCTAGGTAATTTATTTGTTGTAAGATATCGAGTACATGCACAACATTTACCAGCCAATACGACAGAGGTATAATTCAAAACAGATATTGACACAATGATCTTATATCAGCAATTAAAAATCTGGACATGTATACCTATGGGCCAATGGATTATCATCTTCTTTCTTAGGGCAACATAACATGAAATATACGTAATTAAATGAAATCATATCCATTTACATATTTTATATATGATTTTTGTATAAATGCATAATTTATATGCAATATGCTAATGAATATATATAAATTTGAATCACATATACTTTCTCCATTAGATTGATTTTATAATATTAATGCATTTCTGAGTTTTGGGAAATGAGCCATGATTTGTTCTTTGTGTACTTGTTTAAGTATATTTCTAAGTAATGTCAAGAACCAAACTTAAAAATAAATTAAAAATATAATTCATTAATGTGATTTCACAGTTAAATAAACTTTTGGGAATGGCTGTTATGAATTGTCATGTTATATAAATGAAGACATCATGAGGGTGGAGAGACGGAGAGGCAGAGACAGAGAAATGCACACACACACACACACACAGAAAGGGAATTTAATGTTTACTCTCTTGACCTATTTATAACTTTTTCTCATCACACTTTTATTTTCTTTGGTTTTTTTAACAATATATTTGAATCTGTTTTCAAATAGCAATTTTCTCTTTTCCCTTTCAAGTACCTCTTAAAATGCATTTACTTGAGTTCATAGTGGTTTCTCTGTCTCCTGAGGGTTTCAAAGGAAATCTTGGAATTGTGAGATGCAAAAATCATAGGCTCTCTTCTTTATAAACAAGAAACTCTACAATTGATGTATGACCAAGGAGAGGTAGCTGCTTCTTTCCTTTTTTACCTTACATACATATCTCGAGTCAGACATAGTGAGCATTTTCCCAAAATATTTTCTGATATTTTTATGGCAGCAAACTTTTACTCTCTTATAGTCAATCTTTTAGGTATTTTTCTAGGGTTGATAAGATTCTTGGAGCCAGGAATTTAAGCATAATAATCAGACTCCTTTGCATCACAGGCTGCACACTTAATAAAAATGGCACAACATAATAGCTTTTAAAAATTATTCTCTGTGAGGATGATATTTTCAGTTTGGGTGGTGGAGGATAGACCACTTTCTGCACATCACCAGAACTCTTTTTTTTTTTTTTTTAAGATTTTATTTATTCATTTGGGAGAGAGAGAGAAAACAGAGAAAGCACAAGCAGAGGGAGAAGCAGAGGGAGAGGGAGAAGCAGACTCCCTGCTGAGCTGGGAACCAGTTGCTCGGGGCTCTATCCCAGGACCAGGAGATCATGACCTGAGCTGAAAGCAAACACTTAACCATCTAAGTCACCCAGGTGCCCCTACACATCACCAGAACTCTTAAGCAAGGATAAAGAGCTTTTGGTTACAGAAAGTTGTTCATTAAATCTCCTGAAATTCAAGTAATAAGATAAATAAAAATAGTATATTTAGATATAAAAATATATTTTATAATTTTATTTTCTTATTGCAGTCATTTAAGAATTATTAAACATAAAACTCTCACAACAGAAGTTGAATATATTTCTGATAATGCTGCAATTTGAGACATTCTGAAAAATATGCAAATTGAGACTTATTGTATAGGTTATGTATTAAAGCAGTATTGTTAAGAGAGGAAGGAAAAACAGTAATATAATATTGTCTTGGTTAGGGGCACCTGGGTGGCTGAGTCAGTTAAGCATCTGCCTTAGGCTCAGTTCATGATCCCAGGGTCCTGGGATCCAGCCGGAGTCAGGCTCCCTGCTTCAGCTTCTCCTTTTGCTTGTCTCCCTGCTTGTGCTCTCTCTCAAATAAATAAATAAAATCTTTAAAAAAATATTCTCATGGTATAATATACTACATATTCTTATATATTATGCATTATTCTTGTGTATTCTTATATGATTCATATATTCTTATATGATTTTACAACATTTGGACTTATGGATTCTATACAATACCTCTCTACTCTTTGAAGACCTTAATACTCAAGTATAAATCAGAGAAAGAATGATATATTTAAGATGAAGAAAGAAGGGTGCCTGGGTGGCTCAGTTGGTTAAGCGACTGCCTTTGGCTCAGGTCATGATCCTGGAGTCCCGGGATCGAGTCCCATATCGGGCTCCTTGCTCAGCAGGGGGTCGCTTCTCCCTCTGACCCTCCCCCCTCTCATGTGCTCTCTCTCTCTCATTCTCTCTCTCAAATAAATAAATAAAATCTTTAAAAAAAAGATGAAGAAAGAAATATAATTCAATACTCTTAGTCTACTGTTATCACTACTGAAACTCTACTACTGAGGATATCATAGGAACTTAACACTCATAATCTATTGGTTTAAAAAATTTAAGTTTTTGGAACAATGTAAGAAGGAAGATATCTCTTTGTCATGTGAATTTGTCATGTGAAATACATATTGTTATGTTAAGTGTTTGAGGGAGGTAACTACTGAACAAACATTTACTTTATATAAATTAATTAATTACCTGAAACAGGTTTGCCATCCTTTATTCAAATAATCAAAACTAGATGCTTTTCAGAATTCAGATTTTTTTAATTAAATAATTTTAGACAGTGCATATTTCATGTATTACTGATAGCTCAGGTGGGGTCTGGAGCATTATTCAGCATCAAACACATTAATATTTATAATTAATGTGATTTTAAAAAGACTATTAATAGTATTAAAGTTCATTTAACCTTTATTTGTAGAGTAGTAAATTTATTATTTTTTTAATTACTGGAAAATTTTAGACCATAATTATAACTGGGAGAAACTTAGCACGTCTGACTCCATATTGCTTCTACTGCTGTGACCTACAGTTTAAGAGGCTTCCTCTTAGCCCTGCATAGAGGCATATTACAGCTAAGATTTGCAAAAACTTCTCTTAGCCTGAAATCTACTTCACCTGAGGAGATAAGGAAGTATGCACAGAAATGACTATAATGTGTTTAAGATTTATAGGAACAATATGAACCAGATTCCTACAGGCAAAGATCAACTGACCAAGAACAAAGAAGTTACACATCCTTCCTTGGATGTCTACAGACTTCAGTCACTTTTTGACTCCAACCCCTTCTCACTTCTGTTTGCTAACATAAAAGAAGTTGGATTTAATGCTGAGGGGAGATGATTCTTTAGTACAGTAGGCCTCCACATCTCTTAGGTTTGCTGGCTTTGTGAATAAAGTCACTTTGTCCCAACATCTTGCTTCTTGACTTATTGGGCAGTTGTGCAGCAGAAAGAATGAGTTTGGACTTGGTTACAAATTTGGCAAGGCTGCCAGGACCTGGTTTCATAATTAATATAGCATATATTATTTCTAAGAGTGGTATGTAGTAAGTCATATACTAAGATAAACACTTGACACATGAAATAAGTGTTAATTACTCTGGGCATTTAGGACCTTTGAAAACAAGGTGAATCACTGTTGTCATCACCATCATGTTAGAGTTGAACATTTGATGATGGTAAAAATACAAGTCCTTAATTACTGAAGGGGTGCAGTGTATCTACTCTTTATAAAGACCTCTTACAATGGTATCTGCTTGTTAACATAAATTTCTATCCAAGCAGCCTAAGACCAAATATTGCATGAGCACATATTTTTGTCATGCCCCAAAGATATTTGTTTTCAAATAGTTCACATTGTAATGCTCATCATCACTGCTATCCTCATATATTTCTATGTTAAACCCTATTTCAGCAATTTCACTTTCTTTTTTTCTTTTAATTTTTTTTTGAAGATTTTACTTATTTATTTGACAGAGAGAGACACAGTGAGAGAGGGAACACAAGCAGGGAGAGTGGGAGAGGGAGAAGCAGGCTTCCCTGCGGAGCAGGGAGCCCGATGCGGGGCTCGATCCCAGGACCCTGGGATCATGACCTGAGCCGAAGGCAGATGCTTAACGACTGAGCCACCCAGGCGCCCCGCAATTTCACTTTCTTTCAAGAAATGCTCAAGCAGTGCCTCGCCGTCAATGTGCACCATGTCTTGGATGTCAGCTCTAACTTATTTTATACTTTCAGTTGATAAGTGTTGGCATACATAGCAGAGCTGGAAGTGATTTTCTCATTAGCAACACAAATCCTTTTAAAGTCTTCATTTTAAAGTTCTTTTCCAAACATTATTTAGTGCGAGAGGCTGCACCAGGCATTTGCTAATGGTGGCATAAGACGGTTCCTAGCAACTAGGTAAATGGCATTCTTAATACCTTTCTTGAAGTCTTAAGTCTGAGAAGTCTGTGGACTGTAGCCAGCACACAGTAAAGCAATCGATCAATCAATCAGTGATTATACATGTTACTCATGGAGGATAAGATCCCTGCTCCCAATATTGTATTACAGACTTACATTGGGTGGAAGTAACTGCTGAAAAGATCACATTTTGCAGAACTAGAAGGTGGGGCAGTTTTTCTAGAAAAATAAAATTTTACACTTTTATTCCCATCCATCTTGCTTACAAATAGCTTGTGCTACTGATGCAATGTAATTATTTAAGAGGTCAGAAAATACTTCACTTATTACCTGTGTGTTCATGTTTAGTTTTGTTTTAAATAAAAATGCCCATCTAAATTGCATACACCTGGGGCGCCTGGGTGGCTCAGTTGGTTAAGCGACTGCCTTCGGCTCAGGTCATGATCCTGGAGTCCCGGGATCGAGTCCCACATCGGGCTCCCTGCTCATTGGGGGGTCTGCTTCTCCCTCTGGCCCTCTTCCCTCTCATGCTCTCTGTCTCTCATTCTCTCTCTCAAATAAATAAATAAAATCTTAAAAAAAAATTAAAAAAATAATAAAAAAATAAAAATAAATTGCATACACCTTTTAAATATAACAGGTGCTGCCCTTTCCTACCTGAACTACAACTTTTTAATTTATGTGCCTGCAGGAAGAACAATTATAGTGTGTTTAGTGCCCTTCGATATTTTATGATATTTGCTCAGAAATAATTATATTTTTTGAAGGGTACAACCTTAGGCCAGGGTAGTTTCACCAGTATTATAAATTTGTTCTTTTCCAGGACTGAGTTTTTTATAATATATTTAATGAAGAGTTTTATAACATTTAATGGTAAATTTTCAATGTAATTTTCAGCTGCTTCATGGTCAGAAGATTTTCATGTTAAATTTTATTTTTATACACTATGATTATTTTTTTAAGTTTCTATATTCCGATCCTGAATATTCATACTCATTTTTTTTAAAGATTTTATTTATTTATTTGAGACAGAGAGAATGAGAGAGAGAGAGCACATGAGAGGGGGGAGGGTCAGAGGGAGAAGCAGGCTCCCTGCCGAGCAGGGAGCCCGATGCGGGACTCGATCCAGGGACTCCAGGATCATGACCTGAGCCGAAGGCAGTCGCTTAACCAACTGAGCCACCCAGGCGCCCTATTCATACTCATTTTCAAAGTTTGAGTCATGATATAGCCTATATCATTTCATGACAAACTGTCTACTAAGTGACATGTTCACTTCTTCATTGAGTAGCCTCTCAGGTAACACAATGTCAAGATTTTCATTGCCTGCCTCACTGAATGTTCTATTTTTCCTTGGTTCTTGGTCATTGCTCTCACCATTAAACTTCAGTAACTTTGTTCTGATTCTTCAAGCTGTACTTGGTGGTGTCTGCTTCTCATATAATCCAATATGATACCTCAGAAATGCTCAACAGCACAAATTGTTTACCTATCTCTTATGTATTGATGTTGACAGCTACCTCCTTGTCATCTGACTTCACCCATGCAGGTATGTTTATAATTTTTTAACATTATTACATTTTTAGATTTTCACAGAATAATTAAGCAAAATAAAAACAACAATAAACTGAGTATCAGTAATGAGTACAGGCATTTGCTCTTGATAGGAATGATAAGACCTAAGAGTCCTCGATGCCATCGGAAAATGAAAAACACCTTTCTGTTCCCAAAGTTTCTCCTATGTCATGATTTGGATCAAAATTCTGGGTATATAAGTATAAGTCATACAAAATATTCAATACCATCAAGTATGCAGAAGCAGCAACATAACTGTATTTATTATATAAAGTAAAAAGTAAACATATCCATTACATTTGAAAAATTAATGTAATTCCATTGGTGAAGCTAAGAATTAGAGTTTAAAGTCCATCTACTGTTACTTCTTTACTAAACTAAATACTGAATTATTAAACAAATACAATAACATATTTGTATACTAAATTACATTTTATAGTTATAGTCATTGATATTCTCTCATCTGATCCCCACAAAATCATCGTGAAGTAACATAGATAAATATTACTATCAGGTTCTTATGGGTAAAGACACAATGTTTGAAGGATTAGATAAAGTGGCAAAATATGAAGAAGAGATACTTATTTGATTTTTGCCTCTTTAAAACAGGATATTCTATCACACACTGTGCAGCAGTTACTGGATTTGCCTTATGAAAATTGATTTTGTAATTAAATACCAATGAATGTGACTTACAAAGCATAAAAGAAGACTCATGAGACAATTCATTGTAATATCTTACACATCAGGAAAAAAAATGCATAGATTATGACTTTGCCTGGAAATCACCTTACATCCTACCATGAATTTGTGTAAGATCTTAATTTTTACATATAAAATTCATTCATATTTTATCCTAATACAAAGTAAATATTAAACTACACATAGGTTGTATCAAGAGTGCACATCATGAGTGACTTATCTTCATCACTGATTGATTTATAGATTATTCAATTAATCCTATTAAGTCTTTCTGTTATAAAATAAGTAAGTTTGGGGGATCTCATGTAGAGCGAGATGATTATAGTTAACAATATTGTATTATATACTTGAAAGTAGCTAATAAAGTAGATCTTAAAAGTTCTTACCACCAAAAAACAAAATGGTAATAATGAGAGGTGGATGGAAATGTTAGCTAATTCTATAGTGGTAATCATATTGCAATATAAAAGTGCATTAAATCAACAGGTTGAACATCTTAAACATACACAGTGTTATATGTCAATTACATCTCAAACCTAGGGGAAAAAGTCATTGAATAAATTATATTTATGTGCTGAACCCTCTGCTCTGGATTAAGAAATAAACATGTAGACATGGTCTCTACCATTAAAGGATCACATGATTTTCTGGAAAGATAGACATTCAGATTATTACCAATGAATAATATAATTCCTCAAAAAAAGATTTAAAAAAAGTATTCAAAATTGAATAATCATTACATGGCAGAGGTGTGATTCTCCAAACCAAGGGTTATTTTTGTTCTCTATAGCTATGCTACTTCATTTTCATAATACTTAGACTGTCAACTTTTTCTGAACAACTGAAATATTTAGAATCTGGTTATGCCCTATCCAAATACTACGTAATTATTAAATTCATGATTTCAGTCAATGTTTGAATGTATACAAAAATATAATAAATATAATGCCAAGTAACACAATTGGATATAAATTTTTTGTTCAAAATAAATGAAATTTCATTTAATTAATTTCATGCCCACACAAACCCATACACTCTCAGAAACAGATTGGAAAGAAAAACATCAAACCGATGTTTTCATAATGATGTTGCATAACGGAAATACCAGCAACATTTATTTATCTTAATTTCTATTTTCCAAATTCTCAATAATGGCTTAATAAAGACCTTATTAAATGAAAAAATATATAAATATGAAATTCTACATGAAGTGTTGGATCTTTTTTGTTTTTCTGCACTAAAATTTTAATGGGTAATACATAAAATTAGGTCAATGCACAAGATTCTTTTTTTAAGATTCATTTTAATATAGCAGGAATAAAGGAGTTAAATCTTGTAGTTTTCTATTAAAAGAGAAGTGGCGATTGATGAAATATTGGACCTAATGTTATTGACTTCAATATATTATAGAAATACAGACTTAATTACTTTGGGACATATATATGTATATATGAAATATGGCTCTCAATAAATGTATTCCCATGATTTTTTTTCACATATAATGTCTCATGCTTTCTGCACATAAGATTGAAATAGGAAAAAAAATTAAATAAAGTCACTGAGCTGTTAGTAATGCAAAGTGGGTGCCTTACAAGACTGCATGTTCAATGCTTTTAATTTAAAATGAAAGAAGCATCTCAGAAGCACTTATTTATAAACTGGAAAAGAAGAATGCAATTAAAATAAATTGGCTGGCAAGGGTTAATTACCTTTTTCTTAACATTTCTCAAATCTTTTCCTTAAGCACAGGTTATAATTTGAGTCAATATAATTTTCTATAGAAGTATCCATATGAAAACCAAATTTTGACTAGACATTATTTACTCATGTCATTTTCAGACCGTTGGACCTCTTTTCACAAATCATTAATATAGTTCTCCATTATACTCTTCAAAATCCTAATTTACATAATCCTATTTCTGTCTGGTAGACATTGCATCATGAATATGGAATGATTTCACCTGACTTCACTTGAAATTCACTTAATTTTCAACTCTGTTAGCTGTGAGGTGAGTAGAAAATAATTTAGTTCAAAATTGCAGTACAAGGTGTGCTTCTAACCTAAGAAGAAGCTCTCTATTCAGTGTCTTAAATTGACTTGTGATTTATTTAATAACTTTCTTTAAGAATGATTACATTCAAATCATCCAATTTTTTTCTCTTTGTATTTGTGTCATTGTTTATTAATTTCGTGATTATTTGTGGCAGCAAAGATTGGACAAATTCCTGTACCTTGCCTTAAATCAGGTAAAGTTCAAGACATAGACTTAAGAAAACCCCCCCCTCCCCATTCCCTCTGTCTCTTCTAAATCTAAACCATGCATAGCTAGTTTTGTCCTTATCATTTTATTCTGTGACATTAGAGATATGTAATAAGTGAGTTCCCCATTTTTTAATATATAGATTATTTTTGAAGTGGTACATATACACCTGCATATACTATTGGTGTGCTGATAGTTGTATTAATAGGTATATGATTTTCTTACTAGTTGACTATATAATTCTACTGTCAGAAATTTACCCTATAGCAATGCCCACACATATGTATATCTAAGACAATAACTGGTTCAATTTTATTTATAAAAATGATAATTTGAATATTCTCAGCAATAAGAAAATGGCTGAGTAGATGGTTTTACATTCATTTTTAACTAAATTAAAAAAAGGAGATAAAAATTTAGAATATATCCATAATCTCTTCTTTACTGAACAAAAGTAATTTTCTAAAACATGTTTATATTCAGATTTCAATGATTGTATTGAAATGATGTATACATAGCAAACAAACACAAAAGTATGAGTTTGTGGATGGATTTGTATGACTGTGTCTTCTTCAAATTATATGGAAACTGACTTTGCCTTTTTTAGGTTGCTGGAGAAATAATTCTTCCTCCATGTTTATGTTCTATAATACATTCTTAGGCTACATAGGCAATATTCCTTTAGGTAAGATACTTAAAATCATTTTAATGAACTATATGGTATTGTCTACAAGTAGATATTAAACATGATAATAACTGCCCCTCCCACTAACATATTTGCCTTACCCAATAGAAGATGTTGTTTTTTCTGTCAAAAGGTTTAAACATTAATACAAATTTCTCCACTTATATAATTGTCCTTTTGCTCCTGTTATCAATTTTCCCATTAATATTTAAGTTTTTTAAGTATTTTTCAATTCAAAAAGAAAAAAATAAATTTGAAATATGTCTTCTTTTATTTCCTTGGTACTACATATTTCCATTATTCATCTTACCTTTCTAGACACTCTTCTAGTTGACATAGTGTATCCCCAAAATATCAGTGTCTTCAGGGCCTCACCATCTATTCTTCCTTTCCTTTTCTGACTTCACGTTCTGTGTATTCTTTTCCACTTCTCTCCCTTCAGGTAGCACCTTCTGTATAGCTGATAGCTAAGCTCTTCTGCATCTCCCAACCAAGTATTTGCCTTATATTCTAAATAATTAATACAATTTCTTGCTAGATATTATACCAGCACTTCAATGCTAACATTCACAAAATAAATGTAATATGAAACATTCTGCCTGAAATATCAAAATAAATGAGCCATCACAAAAAAAAATCCAGATTCCCAGCCCAAAATCTCAGAACCATTTTCTCCTTCATCATTACACCTGTGAACCTGTCAAGTCTATCTTCTTTAATCTCTCATAGATGTTCAAGTCTGTATCTCTCAAGAAACATCAACATTCAGATAATTACTGCTTTTCACCAGAATTATAAGAAATCATCTACTAAAATCTCTCTGTTTCATTTTTACTTCATTCTTCTCTCACAACTATCCATTCTCCAAGATAAAACTTAAGGGATGCTTTGCACAGCATAGCTTTGATGAAGCCACTCCTCTTCTTCCATGCCTCTAGAAGTCCTTGTTGACTCATAAATACAGTGTAAACTTCTTTAATATTGCTAAAAATTGTGACTTTGTGGTTTCCATCTTTTATCTCTCTAGTTTCAGATGGATATCTGCATTTACCTGGGTACCACTGTATTTTTGTCCTTCTGAATCAGTTCTGAATAAAATATGTTATAAATGTTTCATCTTATATTCTAGTTGCTCCAGCCCCTTTAAACGGGAAAACTATGAATTGAGGCAGTCTCTATTGAAAAGACTTTTAATTAAGTTTTTAAGTAAGTTTTAATTTCAATTGAAAAATACTCGAAGAAAAAAAAAAACACAACTGCTAATTTAATTTGGATCTGAAAGCAGGGCATTTGATTTTTTTAAAAAAGATTGATTGATTGAAGAGAAAGAGAGACACAGAGCAGGGAGAGGGGCAGAGGGAGGGGGAGAGAAAGAATCTCAAGCAGACTCCTTGCTGAGCATGGAGCCTGGTGTGGGGCTCGATCTTACAACCCTGAGATCATGACCTGAGCTGAAATCAAGAGTTGGACCCTTAACCCACTGAGCCACCAAGACGTCCCAGGACATTTGATTTTATGTAAATAACAAAATCACCTAACAAGTGAAAATAATTTCATAGTAAACAGCACATGTTTGAGTAATTTTCAAAAAATTGACAACCCCAGAATGTGTTCTGTAAAATATACTCCCTGATATAATGACGTTGTCCACATTTATTAAGACACATATGATTACGGATGGAAGCACTAAAGGTGGGGCAAATTAAGGCTCATGGCAAGTTCTACACCGCTGGTGCTTTCTAAAAGAAGACAAATACAACATTTTAACAGGGTTCTACCAGCTGTGCTCAGAATATTAGCACTCTGGCAATAATCTCAGCATAGCACACCCCGAGGTCTTCACCTGCCTCCTGCCGAGAGTGGTGCTGAGCTTGCGTATACACTTGATGTCCTGCATAAGTGGCATCTTATTTCAATGAAGAACAGGAGATAATGACCTTTTGTTATTTTCTGTCCAAATGAACACCTAGCTAGAAAAAGGCCATATCAATAAATCTAATTTTAATAACAAATTCTTAATCTTTGACTGCAATCCAATTGCTCCTGAACATTACCATTGTATATGGATAGAGAAAAAGTTACTCTAGGAATATGTTCTACTTTGTCAAAAGCATTTGTAGAATTGGCTGCAGTGCGCCAAGATTCCTCCTTCAGGACTCAGTCCTTCAATGACCCAACTGCTGGGGATGTTGCTTGCTGACAGCTTTAAGCTGAGTTCTTTCCTAGGAATAATGGCCTTAGCTGAGGGAGATGCATAGACCAACAACATGCACCCTCCAGGAGAGGGAGCCTAATGTCCAATGGTTGGTCAAATTGGATTATAAAGACATGGTCCCTTGACTCACATAATTTGACACTCTGCTGCTAGGCACATACAAAGTAAAGATTGTTATGTTTTCTTAGAGAATTGGCCCCTTTATCTTTATGTAATACCTTCTTTATTCCTACAAACTTGTATTGCTGTGCTTAAAAATAATATAGCTACTTCTGCTTTGATTACTGTTGACATGAAATATATTTCTTCATGCATTTACTTTGAATCTATATGTGTCTTTTATTTAAATTCGGTTTCCTATAGACAACATATAGTTAGGTCTTCCTCTTTGATCCACTCTGACAATCTGTCTTATAATTGGTGCATTTAAAAAAAAAAATGGTGCATTTAAACTATTGACATTCATGATTGTTGATATAGCTGGATTCATGTCTTCCATATTCATTACTGTTTTCTATTTGTTGTCCTTTGTTCCTGTTTTTGCCTTCCACTCTTTTTCTGCCTTTGTGGTTTTTACTGGGCATTTTTTAAGATTACATTTTCTCTCCTTTCTTAGCATAGAGGATACCCACCCCACTTTTTGTAGTAGAGTTTGCAATATACATTTACAGCTAATCCAAGTCCTCTTCAAAATAATACTATACCACTTCACAGAGAGTGTATCTTCTACTAACAAAATAATCCCAATTCTTCCCTCCTGTTCTTTGTATCATTGCTGCCATTCATTTCATTTATATATAAGCATACATAAGCGTCATATGCATATGATATATAGATAAGTATACATAACTGATGCATTGTTGGTATTATCATTTTGAACAAACTGTTTCTGTTAGGTCACTTATGAGATATATATATATATATATAGATATATATATATATATATATTTTTTTTTTTTTTACTTACTCCTTCTTTGACACTATGTAACTGATTTTTTTGACCATAATATTTTCCTTCTCTCTAAAAAAACTTCAACATTTTTCTGCAAGGCATATCTACAGACAAAAAAAAAAAAATCCCTCAATTTTTATTTGTCTGAAAGTGTCCTTACTTCTCCCTCATTTTTGGAGGATGTTTTCATTGGGTACAGATTTCTAGGTTGGTGGTTCTTGTTCTCTGACCATTTAAATATTTTACTCCACTCTATTTTGGCTTAGAAGGTTTCTGAGGAGATTCAGATATAATTCTTTAATGTTTTGTTTTCTTTTGTTTTTGTTTTCCCCTCTGGCTTCTTCAGGGTGTTTTCTTTAGTTTGAAGATGATACACAGTGATGTGTGTGTGTGTTGCATTTATTATGCTTGGTGTTCTCTGAACTTACTGTATCTGTGGCTTGATGTCTGACATTAATTTGGGGGAAATTCTCAGTCTTTATTATTTTATATATTTATTTTGCTTCTTCTCTCTTCTTCTATGGGTATTCCCATTAAACACATTATACCTGTTGTAGTTTTCCCACAGCCCTTGGATATTGTTTTCTTTTTTCCAATATTTGTTCTGTTTTTCAGTTTTTGAGGATTCTATTAATACATTCTCTAGTGCCGAGTTTTTTTCTCCAGCTCTGTCCATATTACTGGTAAGACCATAAAAGACATTCTTTTGTCTGTTACAGTGTTTTTGATTTCTAGCACTGCTTTTTGTTCTTTATTTAAATTACCTGCTTACATTGCCCATCTGTCTTGTATGCACTCTACTTGTGACATCAGAACCCTCTGCTGTTTTAAATTCCTGGACTGAGGTGCCTGGGTGGCTCAGATGGTTGAGCGTCTGCCTTCGGCTCAGGTCATGACCCCAGGGTCCTGGGATCGAGTCCCACATCAGGCTTTCCGCTCAGCGGGGAGCCTGCTTCTCCCTCTGCCTCTCTCTCCCTCTGTCTCTTATGAATAAATAAATAAAATCTTTAAAAAAATAAAAAAATAAAAAAATAATAAATTCCTGGACTGGTAATTATAATTATTCTTGCCACCGTGTCTGGTTCTAATGCTTGCTCTGTCTCATCAAATTGCATTTTTTGCCTTTTGGTATGCCTTGTAATTTTTTTTTTCTTGACAGGCAGACATGATGCATGGGGTAAGGAAACTGCCTAAAATAGGTCTTTAGTAATGTAATACAAGGTGTGGGGAGAAAGAAAGCATTCTCATTCTATAACCTATAATTAAATTTCAGTCTTTAAGTGAGTCTGTGCCTCTGGACTTTGAAGTTAACAAGTGTTTCTCCTTTATTTTCTCCCTGCTTAGATGGTAGAGGATCGCTAGAGAGAGCTGAAATTCGGTCTTTCCTTTCCCCAGGTGTTTTAGGCTCTGATAATACCTCAGCAGGATAGGTCCAGGTTAATTAATTTCACCTGAGGGTAGGGCTTATTAAGAAGAACAGAACCTATTTCAAAATGGTTCACTTTCCCATTCCCCTGACAAAGCCTGAGGGAATTTTTCTCCAATATTTACTGCGAAAACCTGGTTGTACTCCTGGAGAAAAAATTCATAATATTGTGGGGACTATGCATGTGTGACCCCCCCTCCCCGCCACAGGTGCAGGTTTTAACTCTCAGACTTGTCCACACTGAGCATCCTGCAATTTGTGGATTACAGTTCAGATTTTCATCTCCGGCACTGGTTTCTGGTTTTGAGTTGTGAGTTTCTGCTCTGGTAAGTTGAGACTCCTTGCATGTGTCATCTTTCTCTCCAATCTTGTGGGCAGAAGTTTGCCCTGTGTCTTCCACTCTATTATGGATTCAAAAAGAGTTGTTGATTTCTCTGCCTGTTCAGCTTTTTTATTGTTATGATGGACTGAAGACTTCCAGGGTCCTTATATGTGGAATGGAAAATGTCAAAAGTTTAGAAATGGCAGATGTAATACCAATGAATCAACAAAGTTTAATAGTAAATTAGTAAAGGTTTGTTTTGCACACATCAAAGACAGTTCAAAACAAAAAAATAGAATGAGGCTCAGAGACCTATTGTTATGAAGAAGCTTATATAGTGGGGAGGCAGTGACTATTTTTCACAGTGATTGGTTATAATATTAGAATTTTATTAAATATTAGAATTTTATTAAATTCCAGTAGGGACTTGGTCAATGATTCCCTCATATCCATTTTGGAAAACAGTTTAAGTTTTACTCATGGTTTCTAGAGGCATAAGTAAGAAATGACCCAGGTCAAGTTAGTCTTGCAAAATAAGCTAAATTAAGCTTTGTTTGTATGCCTAAACTGGTTTTGTCTACTCAGGGGATTTTCAAGGCTAATCTCCATTTGTTTTTTTTAACAGAAACTAGATGCCTCATAGACATATTTTAAATGAGGTTTAAAAGTCATGCATATTTATATATTATGAATTGCTATTTAGTAAAATATCACTGTTTTTTACATTCACTGTGGTTTAAATCATTAATTTTGACAAAGTTTACATATATTTATCATAATAATATTGGAAAATACAACATTTTGCAACTAAACATTATTAAATGTATATATAGCACTTATTCTTGGTAGGGAGATTAAATGAAAGAAAAGTTAACACTAGTTGAAAATTCTTGACCTCTTCATTTTTACATCTAAATTTTCCTTAATAGACAAGTCTCAGAACCATCCTGAATAGAATTAAAGGTAGGATTTTTATTGACAAAATTAAGCTGTATACATTGTTTTAGGGATTAAAATCAGTATAAAAATAAAATAATTTTAACAGTTTATTTGAAAAACAAGAATTTCTAACAGCAAAAATTGATCGTATGTAGCATTCATTCAATTACAACTTTCATATTCTCTAGGTTCTTAGTTATAAAGTTGGAAGGTAGTATTTTATACAAAGTAACTCTCCTAATAAAGATATATAAAGACAGGTCAACTTCTCTCAAGGCACATATGAGAAAATTTGACCACTTTCTTAAGTTAGAGATGAAAGGATCCAATTATGTTTGATGTAATTCTTCAGTGGAATCCTACGGCAATAGAAAGATCCCTTTCCTGGGATGCTACATTTGCAGCTCATTCTGAGTCTTGCAAAAAGATAGATTTCAAGACCCACGACTATGAATAAATAGGATGTCTGGAAGGCCATTCTTCATTTAAATGCATTTTAAATTACATGGAACTCCAATATATGAGCAGATACGTGACTCTTATGTTTATGTTCCCTTTATTTCCCTTCCTACATTTCTCACTCTTACTACTCATATACGATGACTTAAAAAATTGAATTTCAGAATTTGTATTCTATAGTAGAAACAGTTATATGTTAAGGTATCATTGCATTAATTTTCATTGCAACATGTCTATCTTCATGGCATTAACCTTTTAAGTATAATCATGTATTAGCTTAATTGTGTGCAATACGATATAAGTTTAAAGTAATTTCTCACTGTGTATTAAGTCACATTAATAAAAGTAATTTTGTAGAATAAAAAAGTAAGCTGTTCATATGAATAACAGATGACAATATGAATAACCATATATTTCAGTATTTTCTTTAAAAATGTTGAATGTGTAATACAAGTCTTATATGTCGTACAATTGAATTTAAAAGACAGAAGTCAACTCATCAGGATGTGCTAAATTTTGAACATTATTATTTGAATTTTCTGTTGTCCAAACGTTTTATTTGGTATCAATACCAAAGGTAACTTAAGGAAAATGTTTTCCTTTGAATGTTTTCATTAAAAACAGCTGAGTTCCTCCTTGTACTTTGGAAGTCTACACAAAAACTCTTGCTAGTATTCATTTTACCAATTATCTTCATTAAATAAAAGTAATAAAACCTAATAAAGGCAAACATCAATTTTAATGAATACATTCAAAACTAGTGGGAGCACATAATATATTTCACAGCTGTCTTCCCTCTTCTTGGTTTTTCTATTCTCTTCTGAATTTCATCTCACATTTGATTGAATTCCATTTCTTTTTTTTTCTTTTTTCTTTTTTCTTTTACTCCTTTTATCTCTGGCTTGAAAAGACCCCAATGCAATTAAATCTAGGTTCCAGTTTGAACCAGATTCTTTATATTTATAAGGATTTCCAATCATTTTTCACATTTTCAAGCATAGATTAGGTGAAGATATATATATATATATATACAGATGGCAATATGTTATGTATATTTGGTCTTATCTTTTACAGTGATTAAAATTAGTGGCTCTTGGGTGCCTGGGTGGCTCAGATGGTTAAGCGTCTGCCTTCGGCTCAGGTCATGATCCCAGGGTCCTGGGATCGAGTCCCGCATTGGGCTCCCTGCGCAGTGCAGAGCCTGCTTCTCCCTCTCCCTCTGCCATTCCCTCTGCTTGTGCTCTTCTGTCTATCTCTCTGTCAAATAAATGAACAAAATCTTAAAAAAATAAATAAATAAAATAAAATTAGTGGCTCTTTACAAATTTGTCCCCAAAAGCTTTTTTATCAGGTAAGGATAATACAAGATAATTATTCAATTGGAGACCTCTTCTTGGTCACCTTTTGACTCACTGTCTAACTCTTCTCTCTCTTTTTTTTTTTTCCAACTCTATAATCTTCAGGTCTCAGTTGGCTCATTGACTCCTAATTCTGTTTTATTCCTTTAATATGATGGGAGTTTCCTGCACTCAACTTGTACCCTGTCTATATTGGGTGTCTATTTTTTTCGAAAGCTTGGTCACAACAGGATGAGCCTTTCACAGATCTTCAGTGGCTCAAAGATGTACAACTGTGTTCCCTTCTAAACGGGAGATAGAGTTTATCTGTGGCTTTTAAAGAATCATGAGTACCTAGCCTGTGTCTTCCCGTACCTTTCCACATTCAGCATGAACATTCATCCTTGTGGCTCAGATCCTCACATATTGAGAATAAATAGCCAAAGGTAAATCTCTGCTCATTTAATTCATATTTCCAGACTCTTCCTCCTTCCTGGGGAAAGACACTTGTTTCTATCAAGTCTATTTTTAGAGTCAGAACTCTTCACACTTCTGGCATTATTACAGTTTTTGATCCTTTTGACTTAGAGTTGAATTCTCCTCCAAAGAATTGACAAAAAATTTAGCATGTTCTTCATTACCGAAATAGAAATGTGGGCATATTTTAGTAGTCCTATTTTTTTTTTAAATTAATCTCATGAGTACTGCTCTAAATTGGATGATTATTGAATTATTTTTTTTAAGGATTTTATTTATTTATTTGAGAGAGAATGAGAGAGAGCACATGAAAGGGGGGAGGGTCAGAGGCAGAAGCAGACTCCCCGCCGAGCACGGAGCCCGATGTGGGACTCGATCCCAGGACTCCAGGATCATGACCTGAGCCGAAGGCAGTCGCTTAACCAACTGAGCCACCCAAGCGCCCCGGTTATTGAATTATTGTAATCACATAGAGTCCCATTTGTTAAAGTTGTCTTCAGACTGGTAACAAATAGTAGGTTTATTCTGACAAGGGCAGTTTATCTTTTTTGGGAGAGATTGGCAGGATATGATCATGATACTTTTATTCTTTTTAAAGTGGATATGTCACTATATAAATTATTACATTATTGACTATATTCCCTGTGCTGTACTTTTCATCACTATGACTTATTTATTGTTGTGAGCATCATGTAATCTATAAAATTGTCTAATTCCTATGTTGTACACCTGAAACTTATATAACATTTTATGGTAACTACAATTGGGGATAAAAAGCAAATATGGTGCTATAAGGTAATTTCTTACTGAGGGAGTTCTGTATTTTGTGTCTTTAGTGTCTCAGGTAGTTTGTTTATTTTATCAAAGATATTGAATTTAGTGATATAAATTGTCCCCATTTCCTTACTATCCTTTTTTTAAGTATCTGTAGAATTAGTACGAAAGTAATCTCTCATTCCTGGTACTGGTAAATTATCCTTCCTTTTTTTTTTTTTTTTCCTGATTGCTGTTGCTAGAGGTTTATCAGTTTATTGATTTACTTTTAAAAGTCATCTTTTTGTTTCATTGATTTTATTTTTTTTCTCTTTCATTGCTTATGCTCTGATATTTCCGTTATCCTGCTTATTTGGGGCTTAATTTCTTCCTTGTTTGTTAAGATGAAAACTTGAGTTGAATCCTTTCTCTGTATTAGGATGAACATTTAGTGCTACAAATTTCCCTCTATTTTTTAGTTTGCAGTCATCATATTTGATATGCTCTTTTTGTTTTAATTAAGATCAAAATAATTTCTATTTGCTATGACTTCAGATCACTTTGAAATTTGAGCAAAACCTTCCATCCTGATCTTCAAGTATGTCTCCACTGGTCTTGACAATTTAAATTTCCTTATATACTTTAGATATGGGTTTCAAGTTCTAATTTAAAAAACTCCCCTTAGTAATTTGATTGACATTGTATTGCATCTAAACATCAAATTCAGAGATAATTGAGATTCTTTACATATCGTTTCAATACATACCCTTCAATAACGTTGTTTCATGTATTAATAATAAAGATTGTTTTATCATGTTCTGCAGAGCACACTGATAATCTCTAGGCTTTATAAGCGATCGCATCTGATTGCATTAAGGTTCATTCTTTCTAAAGTTTAGTGGGTGTTGACAACCACATATTATCACGTATGGACAATTATAGAATCATACAGATAGTTTCATTGCCTTAAAAATTCTCTGTTCTTAGCCTATTCAGTTGTCCCTCTCATTCTCCAAAACATTGGCAGCCACTGAAATTTGTAGTGTATCTATAATTTTGCCATTCTTTCCAGAATGTCATATTTTTGCAATTATACAGTATGTAGCCCTCTTAGACTGACTTCATTCACCTAGCAATATGCATTTAAGATAGCTTAATAACTCAAATTTTTTAAATTACTAAATAACATTACAGGGCACCTGGGTGGCTCAGTCGTTAAGCGTCTGCCTTCGGCTCAGGTCATGATCCCAGGGTCCTGGGATTGAGTCCCACATCGGGCTCCCTGCTCGGCGGGAAGCCTGCTTCTTCCTCTCCCACTCCCCCTGCTTGTGTTCCTGCTCTCGCTGTGTCTCTCTCTGTCAAATAAAAAAAAATAAATAAATAAATCTTAAATAAATAAATAAATAAATAAATAAATAAATTACTTAATAACATTACATTGTTTGGATGCACCACAGTTTCTTTATCCATTTACCTATTAAATGATATTTTGGCTGCTTTCAGTTTGTGACAGTTTTGAAGAAAGCTATAAATATTTACATGGAGGTTTTTGTGTGGACACAAAATGAATCGAGTGGATACCTAGAACAGTACTTGTTGGAGTGTATGCTAAAACTATGTTTAGTTTAGTCTTCCAAAGTGGTTGTACCATTGGGCATTTCTACAAGCAATGAATGAGAATTCCTATTACTCCAAATCCTCACTAGTGTTTGGTAATATCCTTTTTATGTTTGTGTTATTTTGTCTTAGCCGCTCTAATAGGTGTTTAGTGGCATCTTCTTCCTTTAATTTTTAGTTTCCAGCACCATGTGTTGAAAAAAATATTCTTAATTGAATTGCCTTTGTTCCTTTGTCAAAGATCAATTGACAGTATTTGTGTGTGTCTAATGTGGACTCTTTTTTCTGTCTATTGATTTATAAGTTCTTTCTCCAATAGCATGCTGCCTTGAATATTGTAGCCTTACAGTAATTCTTGAAATTACTGTGCATCCTAAAATTATTTTTATTCTTCAGTATTGTGTTGACCATTTTAGGTGTTTTATTTTTCATATAGGTTTTCAAGTCAGTTTTTTTTTTGATACCTAATAAATAGCTTATAGGAGTTGAATTTGCATCACATTGAATCTCTAGATCAAATTGGGAACATGTAGTCAATAATTTTGTAATGTAACATTGGGGAAAAATGAAGGGGGAGAATCAGAGGGGGAGAACAACCATGAGAGACTCTGGACTCAGAAACAAACTGAGGGTTCTAGAGGGGAGGGGGTTGGGGAGATGGGTTAGCCTGGTGATGGGTATTAAAGAGGGCACGTACTGAATGGAGCACTGGGTGTTTTACGCAAACAATGAATCATGGAAGGCTACACAAAAAACTAATGATGTAATGTATGGTGATTAACATAACATAATAAAATAAAAAAATTACATGTAATTTAAGACTGTAACATCTTAACAGTATTGGATCTTAAAATCTATGAACACAGTATCTCTAGATCTATGATTTCATTCATAATTTTATAGTTTTCTTCATAGAATCTATACATATTTGGAAGTCCTAATTTCAGATTTATGCCAAAGTATTTCAGCTTTTTGGTACTGTGGCAAATAGTAATGATTTTTTAAAATTTAATTTCAAATTCTAATTGTTCATTCTAGTTATATTTACCTTGTATCCTATAACTTAATATACTTGTGTATTCCAGAAAATATTTGTGTGTTTATTATTTGGAATTTTCTACATAGATAATCATGTCATCTGTGAACAAAGACAGTTTAATTTCTTCCTTCAAAATCTTTATACCTTCCGTTTGCTTTTCTTGCCAATAGGCAGGGCAATGTTCAATAATGATGAATAGGAACAGTGAAAGTGTACATGATTTCATTGTTTCAGATTCTAGGGGAAAAGTAATCAGTTTATCACAATTAAAATGATGTTATTCTAGGATTTTAATACATTTTATTTTCCAAATTGAGATAATTCCACTCTATTCCTAGTTTTCTGAACTTTATCACCATAAACAGATGTTGGATTTTATTGAAGTTTATTTTCTATCAATTTACAGGGTTTTTTTTGTTTGTTTGTTTTGTTTTGTTTTTTTTGCCTATTGATACGGTAAGTACATTGTTTAATTTTCAAAAGTTGCACTGGCATTGTACATCTAGAATAAATGTAACTTGATTGTGTTCATTTTTATGCACTGTTGAATTTGATTTGCTCATTTTTTGGAAAATTGTTACATTTATTTTCATGAGAGATATTGGCCTGCAATTTTCCTTTCTTGTAATATCTTTATCTGTTTTTTTTTTTTTAGAGATTTTATTTTTATTTATTTATCTGAGACAGAGAGAATGAGAGAGACAGAGAGCACATGAGAGGGGGGAGGGTCCAGAGGGAGAAGCAGAGCAGGGAGCCCGATGCGGGACTCGATCCCGGGACTCCAGGATCATGAGCTGAGCCGAAGGCAGTCGCTTAACCAACTGAGCCACCCAGGCGCCCTATTTATCTGTTTTTGATATTAGAGCAATGCAAGTAATGCTCCCCTCTTTTTCTATTTTTTATTAAATGTGAAAATTGGTATCAATTATTCCTCAATTATTTGGTAGAATTCACCTGTGAAACCAAGTAGGTCTGATTTCCTTCTGAAGAAATTTATTAATTATTCATCAGTTTTCTATAAAAGACACAGGTCTTTCAGATTATCTTTCTCCTCATATGAATTATGACTGTTTGTCTTTTAAGAGATTGTTCCATTCTTTTCTCATCATCAAAGTTGTAGGTATAAAGTTGTCCAAATATATCTTTATTATCCTTTTAATGTTTATGAGACTGGTATCAACGTTCATGAGATTTGTAGAGATGATTCCTCTTTCATTTTTATGTTGGTATTTTATAAATATTTTTTCTTAATTTGCTTAGAGGTTTATCAGTTGTATTGATCTTTAAATTTTTTTTTTTAAGATTTTATTTATTTGCGAGAGAGAGAATGAGAGACAGAGAGCATGAGAGGGAGGAGGGTCAGAGGGAGAAGCAGACTCCCTGCCGAGCAGGGAGCCCAATGCAGGACTCGATCCAGGGACTCCAGGATCATGACCTGAGCCGAAGGCAGTCGCTTAACCAACTGAGCCACCCAGGCGCCCAGTTGTATTGATCTTATATAAAGAACCAACTTTTAGTTTCATTGATTTTTTTTTTTTTCTCTGTTGTTATCCTGTTTTAATTTTATTTGGTTCTGCTACTATGTTTATTATTGCCTTTTTTCCCCACTATTACTTTAGGCTTAAATTTAGATTATTGACTTTAGATCTTTTTTTTTTGTTTCTAACCTGTGCACTTAATACTGTATATTTCCCTCTAAGTACTGCTTTCATGGTGTCCCAACAATTTAGATAAATTGCATTTTCAGTTTCATTTAGTTGAAAACTTTTTTTTTTTTTTTTTTTTTTTTTTAAGTTTCTCTTCAGATTTCTTCTTTGGCACAGATGTTATTTTGCAATATGTTGTTTAATCTCCTAATAGATGAGTATTTTTCACTTACATTCTTACTGATTTCTCTTTGCATTCCATTAGAATCCATTACAAATTGGTATGATTTGTACTTTTTAAAGTTTGTTAGGTGTTTTTTTTTTTTTTTTCTTCCCCAGGAAGTGGTTTGTCTTGATGTTTCATGTTGGTATAGGAAAAAAAATGTGTATTCTGTTGTTGAAGAGAGTATTCTGTAAATGTCAATTAGAACAATTTGGTTAATAACATTACTCAAGTTAACTACATCTATAGTGATTTTCTACCTGCTTCTGCTATGAGTTACTAAAAACGGGGAGGTGTGTAGCAAAACTTCATGTTGGATCTGTCTAGTTTGTCTTGAAGTTCTTTTTTTTTTTTTTTTTTTTTGCACTTCGGTATGGGAAGTTTCTATTGATATCTATTGACATCTGTTGACATATGTTCTAATTAACTAATTCTTTCCTTGGCCATGGCCAATCTACTGATGAAACCATCAAAAGTATACTTCATGTCTTACAGTGTTTATTGATCTTTATTATTTTGTCTCTCTTCCGTTACACTTCTTAGCATATTATTCATAGTTATTTTAAATTCCCTTCTGATAATTCCAAACTCTGTCTTATCTAGATCTAGTTCGGGTGCTTGCTTTTTTTCTTTAAAGACATGTAATTTGGGGGCGCCTGGGTGGCTCAGTCATTAAGCATCTGCCTTCGGCTCAGGTCATGGTCCCAGGGTCCTGGGATCGAGTCCCGCATCGGGCTCCCTGCTTTGCGGGGAGCCTGCTTCTCCCTCTCCCACTCCCCCTGCTTGTGTTCCCTCTCTCGCTGTGTCTCTCTCTGTCAAATAAATAAATAAAATCTTTAAAAAAAAAAACAAACGTAATTTGGCTTGTGATTTATTGTTGAAAGCTAACCATTATGTTTTGGGTACTTGGAACTGCAGCAAATAGGCCTTTAGTGGGAGGTTTTATGTTAATCTAGCTAGAAATTGGGCTATGGTTAACATTTGCTATAGTTGTAGGTGCCCGTGGTGTTAACTTCCTCTAGTATCATAAATTCTGACTCCTCTGTTGTCCTTGGGTTATCTAAAAACTCCTTAGATTCTATGTCTTGCTGCTTTTTCAGGTAATCCACTGATCTACTGGATCCCTGCTAGTGTAGTGATAAAGCATGTGGGAGTGGAAACATCCTCTAATCATAGTCAGTTTCCAGTCTTTTATGTGGCCCTGTTCCCCCGGGTTATGACCTTGACTTAGTTTTCTGCCCCTCCTTAGTTGAGCGAGATAGGAAGGCTAGAAGGGACTGGAGTCCAGGACACTCCCTTCCCCCAGGTGGGACAAGGCTTATAAAGTCTTTTCCCTAGTAGTAGGCCTTTGCTTTGGAGACAACTCTGGGGATATTTCAGCAAGTTTATTTCTAGCTCCCCCTGCCAGAGCCAAGAGGGCATTTTTATTGGCTCTTGACTTTCAGAAACTGGTAGGGTTCCTGAAGGTGAGACCCATGAAAGTGTGAGGTTCTCCATGAGACTATGACTAGCAAGAGCGTCCCTCAGCTTGTCCAAGGTCACTTCCAGCATTAGTCACATTTAACCACTATCAGTTTATGACTCCAGCCCTTTGCTTCAGATAAACTAATCTTGGCTGTGACTCTGATTTACCTGTTTCCAGATTTCAAGGTAGCATTTTGTCATATGACCTCGGTCCTCTGTCAAAAGCTATAAAAGTTATTGATATTCAGTTTCTTCATTCCCCCCCCCCCCCCACCCCGCCACTTTTTGTAAGGACTAGAGTGGTAACTTCAAAGCTTTTAACATGTCAGAGCTGGAAACCAGAAGTGTGTTAAATTTTTAGAATTCTGCCTGACATTTGTTTCTTTCACCTACATATTTCAACTCATTTCAATGAAACATAATCAATCCCACTTTGGAATTTCTACCTTCTGTCTTTTGCTTTGGACTGCCTGATTTTTGTGATTTTGTTTTGTTTTGCTTTGGTAGTTATTTTTTTATTATCATAATTTTCTTCTCCACTAATTTTATGCTACATACTGTTTATATATTTTTGGAGCATGAATCATTAAGTTGTCAAATTAAAAACTGCTACCTTTACTCTCTTTGGCATTGTTGCCTGCCTAACTTATACATATTTCATGTCATGGATTGAAGTTCTATTTTTAAAAAAAACCAAGAGCTGCTTTATTATTGTTTTACACATTCATTGTAACACAGAATTTCCAAATATTTAGTCCATTCTATGATCTTCATTTCTGTTTGTATAAGAAAATCTCCATCAATTTATTTTTGTATTGTCTAAATAAATCTTCTAAAATTTCCTTTCTGGTAATATACTGTTTTGCCTACACTTTTAGTGTTTTTTGTTTGTTTGGGGGCGGAGAGGAACTTGTATTAAACTACCACCATTTACTTAGATACTGAGCTTTCATTACTGTCTTTTTTTTTTTTTTTCCTATCTCCTAAGACTCTCAAAATTTCCAATTTTCCAGAACTGGAAAATATAATTAGATGAAGGTGGCTTTCATATATGTTTACTTCTTTGTGTTTGAATTTTACTTCAGTTGTGGCCTGGTAAACTTTTACTCTCTGAAATATCATAAAATTAAAAAAAAATGTCTTTCATTCACCTATTTATAAGATCAAGTAGGACAGTTGTCTGAATGACCTAACTAATTTTTCTCACTGGTAAATAAGAAATGAAGAAAGAATATTAATACAAATGCATTTTTGTATGTGTGTGTATGTAAGTATATATATATATATTCTTTGGGCAGTTAAAAATAAAGGAAATGGTAATGATACTATCAGTAGTGAAACTGTTTAAAAACGTAAAGTTGGACAAAATTCAAAATAGCAGCACTAATGCTTCAATGAAGCTTGATTTTAAAGTAAACTTTTTGCTGTCTTCCAAAAACCCCCCCTCCTCCTTTCTCAGCCTTTTAGGAACCTGGTACCACACTAAAGACTTGACAAAGGAGACTGGAGGCACCTGCATAATTCCTGCCCAAACCAGCTAGATCCTCTATTTCCCTATAAAACACTCCAGCCCCTCGCTGTGGGATGGCTTGCAGTGTTTGAAGGCCTTAGCCTGCCGCAGCCTCCTTTGCCTGTCAGAGCAATAAAACTATTGTTCCTCTTTATCCCAAACTCTGTCTTTGCATTATATTTTGGCTCGAAAGCATGAAGGTTGGTTTTTGATAACAGTAGTAGTGTGAACATCAGCAGAAAATCAAAGCAGAGTGATACTTTGTTATATCACCCTTAGGACTTAGTAACTCCAACGGTCTTAAATACATATGGCAGGAACAAAGATAACGCTAATAGGATCGACATAAAATAGCAGTTTTTTCATTTCGACAAAACCTCATTGAGGATAAACCCAATTCATTTTATTCTGAAAATGATACTATGAGGTTAGTATCGAAACTATTTCCATTTAATATATGGGAGAAATGCATTTTGAAAGTTAATGCAATTTTTTTCAGTGTTCTACAGCTAATTAATGGTGGAGCTGCCTTTAGAATCTAAAAACTCAATGACCATTGTATGTGGCCTTTGTAAGTCGTAAGGACAAAGGAGATAATTTTAATGGACCCATAAAACATTCCAAGTGATTATCATACAACACAATACTTTTAAAATTCTTTCAAACCATACTTGAGGGTTTTTCATGGTGCACCTTTTGGCCAAAGTTCAATTAAATTAAACTTTATTATACTCCTATTTCTAACAACAAAATGTATTATGTGGAACAGCATTAAATACCAAAGACCCAGTGGAATTAGAATGAGAAATTAGAGTGAGAGAAATACTTAGAACATTGAAATAATTAGAACACTTATGAAAAAATAGTCAAAGCTCATAATCATAGACTACTCATAAGCATGAATACTTTTATTTTAAATCAAGTAATAGAAAAATATCAAGCTTTTCACTGAAGATAATGATTAATATCCTTTTGGTGACATTAGACCAATTTCAGCAAACATTCCACAAATTTTTTGTCCATTTTCTTTATGGCTTCCAAAGGAAAATATAAACAAGTTTTGAATGAAGATTTCAATGTAGAATTCACACTTGAAGTCCACTGACTTAGTATTTTCCAGATTGAATGCTGGTGTCACCCCTTTTCTCTTCCAGCATCCATGACAAACCACACTATTCTCCTTCTACTGCACATCTTGGCCTGGAAATTCGCATAGCCAACCCATCTGTCATGACCTCTTGGTCATCCTAGGATTAGCCTGCATTTTGTGAACCTATTAACTATTATTTCCTAGGAAGAAGAAAACAACTATATGTATTGTGGTGACACAAAGAATAAATATGTTTTAATGCAGTTGTGTAAATTACAAACTACAGGACATTAATGATTTTTTAAAAAAAATTTCAACCCACTTTTTAAAAAAAATTAAATATAAAATATATAGAAGATAATTGGGACAGATAATTTTAATGATTGAAATGTTATGACTCTTGTGTCATATCCATGAAAATATTTTTGACCATGACTGTCTTCTGTAGATAGAATCACTAACTCTGTCCTTGAAAATACTGAATGAAGCTGACAAGTGTAAAAGTGGGAGCATATTTTGAAAATATAACAGAACTACTTTATTGAGTAATACTGAGCTGAAAAACTAAAATGGTTATTGTCATTGAGCTCTAAAGTTTGGGTGATTTGTAGTATCCCATAAATGTATGATGCTGTTTGTTCTATATACAAAATGTACCATTTGACTCACTTTTTTCATGGTATTTATATCTCCTATGGCCACAATTTTATAAAGCAATTTTTATGAAAGCTGTGAAAGGTCTTTAGCTTTTCTTTCCTATCATAAACTTAAAGATGGCAACACACGCATGGAGTTTTATAAAAGAATCCACAGTGAATATTATAATTCTCTCCTTTCAATATGTTGGGCTAAATTCTAAGAAGCACATATATTCTATTTTAAAAACAAGTTCATTTTCATTTTTAAGCTTTAATGTTAGATATGCACATTGATTTTAGAAATAAAACTAACAAAAATGGTTTTCTGTACTAGCTAATGACATTTTCTGTAATAAATTTCTAATTCTGTTTTTCTTGGGTTCCCTTAAAATTCAGCCCTGATAAAGGAAGTTAAAGTCAAAGAAAAACATTATGTAATAAGTATTGTGCAATTATTCGACCTGTCCCCTGTTTGTACACCAGCATAATCCTTTTTTTTTTTTTTCTTGGATACAAAAGGGGAAAATTCTTAACTTTTTTCACAAATATTTCACTTACAGTAAAAACATAGGAGGGGCGGAGAGAAGTGTCTTTTCTAAGAAATCCTTCCCCTTCTATAAAACAACCTCAAGAGACAAATTTTGAGAGTTACCTCTAAGAATTTAAGTAGCGCATTATCATTTTGGATCCTTTATTATAATGGATGCCTGCAATTGAGAATTGGTTGGGGGCGTCTGCCGGAAAAGAAAGTAAAAAAGACCAAACAAATGAAAAGTTTGGGAAAACATATGTGGAAGGTTTTCTTTTAATCCATTCTCAGTCGAGAGCAGGTGTCACACATCTTGGGACAAAAGGAGGATCCAAGTTATGTTATATATTTTTTTCTGGTTATTCTCACACTATGATGAAAAACAGGTTATTTCATCCTTTCAACCAATTATATAAAGAAATTTGCAATAACAAAATCTGTTTATGTTTGAATAGCAAAGAGTTTAAGAGAAAATATTATCAGTTTCAAACTGATGACTCCATTTTCCTTCACTCAAATGTGAGACCAAATATAGCTGTTGTCTTTAGACATTTTATGCAAGTTTTCTTTTAAATTATGAAGAGAAGATAATTAAGACCTTTGGAGAAATTAGGAAAAGATTTTGGAAGGATGCAGCCATGAAGGTGTTTTCCTAGGATGTAATTTCTAATGCAGCAGTTATGAAAACCACCTGTTAGACTCTGAGAGGGTGTTTGGTTTTCTTTTATGTTTTATTTTTTTATTTTTTTTATTTTTTTTTTTTTAAGATTTTATTTATTTATTTGACAGAGAGAGACACAGCGAGAGAGGGAACACAAGCAGGGGGAGTGGGAGAGGGAGATGCAGGCCTCCCGCGGAGCAGGGAGCCCGATGCGGGGCTCGATCCCAGGACCCTGGGATCACGACCTGAGCGAAGGATCGCTTAACGACTGAGCCACCCAGGCGCCCCTTCTTTTATGTTTTAAATAATAAGTGATTATATTTAAAGTCACTTGCTATTTGTGACAAATTCTACCCTTTAGGCAATAAACAAGTATAAGACTTCTATCGAAAAGATCAAGATAATGTAGTCAAGGTCTTCCTCCCAGAATGACAGCAAAAATGAAACCCCAGCCAACATCCACCTTTATCGTTCACCTTACCATAACTATTTTTATAACTATAGTGATGTGTTTCCTCTACTGAGGTAGGATTCTTTTTCCCCCCTATTTACTATACATACTAAGTGTTTAAGAATCCTTTCTCTGTTCTGGGAGTAAACTACATAATCAGGATTTTTAAAAAATATACTGAAAAGAAAACTGACTCATGAATACTTCTAACATTAAACAATAAAACTACAATATCAGAGATGACATAATACCATGTCACCCAAAGTATTTTAAATATATTTTTAAAATATGAGTTAAGTTTTTACTATATAACTCTCAAAGTACTTTGGGGAAGCTGCACAATTGACTAAGGAAATAATGTAATGTAACGTAATCATCTCAGTGAAAATGTAATTATTCATGTATTAGTTTCCAAATATTTCTTTCTTGATTGCTGTATGTTCCAGTTTTAGTCACAGTTCATTGAAGTTTTAGTGAAGGCTGCTCTTATTTCAAATAAACAAAGTTTGGATAGTTACAAAGAATGTAAAAGCTTTATTTCAAACATGTTGCCAAAAAGAACACTCTAGAGGCCAATTACAAGATCCTTTCTTCATAACGGTACCTACAAAAGGGGCGACTGGGTGGCTCAGTCATTAAGCGTCTGCCTTCAGCTCAGGGCATGGTTGCAGGGTCCTGGAATCGAGCCCCACATCAGGCTCCCTGCTCGGCGGGAAGCCTGCTTCTCCCTCTCCCACTCCCCCTGCTTGTGTTCCCTCTCTCACTGTCTCTCTCTGTCAAATGAATAAATAAAATTAAAAAAAAAAAAAGGTTATCTACAAAAAACTTTAGATAATGACTTAAATTAGAAATAAAACATGTTCGAATAAAAAGACATTTAGTTGACATTACCTGTATTTCTATGTCAGTAAATTCCCCCAATCTGTTTCATCCTATTAATTTTATTTTTAAGATTTATTTATTTGAGAGAGAGAGAGAGAAAGCATCACACAGTTGCGGGGAGGGGGCGGGGAGTGTCAAGAGGGAAAGTCCTAAGTAGACTCCATGCTGAGTGTGGAGCCTGACGCAGGGCTTGATCTCATGCCCCAAGATCATGGCCTGAGCCAAAACCAAGAGTCAGGCCTTTAACTGACTGTGCCACCCAGGCACCCTTCATCCCATTACATTTATCAGAAAGTTGCCTAGGCATTTTATTAGGAATGCAAAATTCTCCAGCAAAAGAGATTGTGAATATTATGCAACATAGTGTGTCCCAGATCAGATTTGTAAAAATTTTTTGTTTGCAGCCCTCTAAACTGAGATTTGCAAAATCACAGGAATCGTTAAAGAATTACTGACTTTTAAGCTGTGATTAAAATTCACTCAATGTGAACACATCCCCATCCCCTAATGAATAGCCCTGGAACACTACGAATCCTGACACTCTAGTTAATAGTTACAGATACAAAATCCGCTATAGTAGGGATTGTATTGTCAGTTTTATAACTCTATTCAAATATTGCTGAGAAACCCTAAGACTTTCTTAACATTTTTAATAATTACACCTCTAGATATGTTGCAATCATATATCGTATGATTATTTGGGAATATGATATATGTTGCCCATTTAAGAAAAATCCGATTTCAAATTCCAGGAAATACAGGCTTCACTTGAATAGATGCAAATACATATTTCTATCTGTATATGAATTTTTGTGTCAAAATATTTCTTTAATATTTGAATTTAGATATTACATTGATCTTCCAATTCAGTGTTGTAGCATTCTACTAAATTATATTTAGAGGTCAGTTTGTGTTTCTAGAATGGCACAGAAAATTGGGGAAAGGGAATGATCTTTGCCATTCCATTATGCTGATTCCTGAGACTTCATTGTTGACCTGTGAGTGATGGAAGATGAGTCTCTCCACCTTCTCTCTCTCTCTGTATATGTGTGTATGTGTATATATATATGTATGTTTATGTACATATGCAAATAGAAGTTTATTTATTCATGTAAAAGAGTGATCCTTTGAAAATTCTCCCTATATACATATATATGGAAATTGGCCACAAAAAGAATAGAAATAGTTAAAATCAGATTTTTTTATTATTTTCACTCTCAAAGTTGACCCAACGTACTATTTGATTTTTTTTTCCTTAAGTACATGAGATTCTAATAAAAGTATCTCTCAAATGATAAAATTTGGATCATAGTATGAAATAACAATATTAAAGTCAACAGTACCTTTATTAACTCATGATTTTCTGAGCATCCTTAATAAAATAAAAAACAAAACTATATGCCATTGTATTACCTAATGTAGGCCATTTCAGATGTCATTTAATAGTGATATTTTTTAAAAATACTTATTCACCATTTTTATACCTCTTTTAAGTTCTATTTTAAGCTATTAGACTAAATCATACCTAAAATACACAACTACTTTTCATAGTTCAACCATCTTTCTAACAATCTTTCCAACAATTCCCCTTTAATTTAAACTAATTAGAAAGTAAAAATAGAGGAGCACTTTAATATTTATAAATATTTAAATGTTAAAAATATTGATATACCTGACTTTCTAATTATTTAGAAATAAAAGGAGCCAGATATATGCAATTATAATAAATTTGGGAAGATTAATCATAGTTTTATGGAGCTTTCCTGCTGTAGTTGAATGGAACATCATTAAAATAGCTATCATGTTAAGTATTTTCTTCAGCACTAAAAATAAATGAGTTAGCAAAACATGGAAAGACCTAGAGGAATCTTAAATGTATATTACTAAGTGAAAGAAACCAATCTGAAAATGCTGTATACTGTATGGTTCTATCTGTATGATATTTCAAAAAAGTGTGGAAACAATGGAAACATAAACAGAAAATTCCAAAATAAAAACTAGAAGGTACATGTTTTAATTTGGCTGATATAATCTTAGGACAGGTAAGAGGAAATGTTTGGAAATGTAATTCAGAAATTATAAGGATGAAAGATCTATTGGAGAACATGACTGACAATCTGTAGAGTTTTCATTTTGCTCTAAAGTCAATGGGAAATCATTTGAAGATTTGAGGCAAGGAATAATACGGTAGATCTTGGCTTCCAGAATATGGATTTACTATATTTTACCTAAGTGCATGAGATTACTATTTTATGATAGTGCATTAATAATGACAAGATAAAAAGACATTTGATTGAAGAAGTTATTTTAGCCTTATCTATTTCATTGCGGTGGTATCAATGAATTACACAATTTTTTTTTGTTAGCACCCCATCTGTTGTGATTTCTTTTCTGGATTTAGAAAGTTAAGCTAGAAGCTAAGCACAATCATTTCCATTGTTCAGGAATCTCAAACAGTCTGTCTCCTTTTGCTTTTCAACCTATAATGATTTGATAGTCAGCCTTACTTCTCCACTGAGACCATACTCCTATAGACATCAACGATCTCTATTGTACTCAATTCAGGGAAACCCTCTAGATGGTCACTTGCACTGACTGTTAAAAAAAAAAAAATGACATTATAGATCACATTACCTTCCTGAAGCACTTTTTCTTGTGACTTCCTTCTTACATAGTAATTACTCATTTTTTAGAATTTTTTTGTGAACTTTGATTTATGTGGATGATAAATGTTCACATTCCTTTTTTCCCCAAATTTGGCTGTCTTCTATTCTCATTTTTTATGTCATTGTGCTGTGTGATCTTACTTTCTTTGATGGTTTCAATTATAAGGAACATTTGACAATATGCAAATGCTCAATATGGACACTACAGATCCCACACGTCTATTTTCATGGCATTTGTGGACAATTTAGATTTCCCACTGACCCTGAAACACTGCCCTAAAACTTTTTATTCTTCTACTATTGATTTTCTATGTGAATCATATTCACACCATTCACTTACTAAGTGATAAACATGCTTTTCCTATATTAGTAAAGCAGCTCCCTTTGTTGGTAACCAATTTAACTGGATCCCCACTCTGCAGTCAGATATAAATCTGATAATATTACTTCTCTGATTATCTCTTTAGTACTTTTGCCAAATTTAGCTCAAGTCCTGTAAGACTCAATTCAATAGTAATATTTATGGTATGTAATAATTGCAATGGCAGGTCGATGTAGGCTATGATGCTGAATTAAATAGTACCCCCAAAACAAACAACAAACAAACAATGGTTGAAAAAATTTGAAGTATATTTCATTTGGCTCTCTTCTAGTTCTTTTTTTCAGGGAACTTGGTCCTTCATCATTCTGTTTAAATGTTTCTCAAAAGGTTTCCCTTATCAGCCTAATTCAAGAGAGTTTCCAAGAGATGTTCCTACTCCAGGTTGTGAAAAATGAAGCAAAGGAATTCTAGGGCCAACAACTGTGTTTAAGGAAATCGCCTGAAATTGCTTCTCATGCCTCTCGCATCCCATTGTCCCCAAACCCCAAAGTAGTGTCCAACTTACAGCTAAATGGAATGAAAGCAAGGAAATAGAGTTGTAAATGGGAAGTCTAGCTAACAATTGGGAAGTTCTCTGTGTGTAAGGAAATGGTATTGGGAGACAGTCTCAACTAAACCATTTCATCCTTGTTTTCCTCATAGTGTGTGTTTCAGCCATTGTGATTCATATTAATTTCCCCTAATTGTCTTTACCTTTTTGATTTCTCGTGTCAGTAATGCTGTTCTCTCCCTCAGAACAATCCTGTTTACTCTCAGCTTCTGTTACTTGTATCTCGGAAATACTAAATCATAGCATTTCAGAAGCAAACACTACAGATGTTTTAATTTATGATTTGCTTATATTTATTGATTACTTTATTAAAAACTTTCTTTTTTAACATTTTCCCTTTCAATAACTGTAGTATCTTTAGTAATCAATACTTTTACAAATGATTATCAGAATGGATGTGTATGAATGACTTTCTTTTATTTTTTCCACAAAGCCAATGAGAATGTTAGTCTATATTTTTTAGTCTTATATAGGGGCTGTAAAGTTTTACTTACATTCCTTGATAACCTCTGTCCCAGTTGTTCCGTTATCTTGTGGAAAGCACAATTTGAATATTAGATTTCTATTTTCTGTCTTTCGTAGGTCTTGCAATATTTATCCTTTTATCTCTATCACTGCCATTTGATTTTGTCACATTTTCCTTTCGATTTTTCATATTCAGTTTATGAAGTTTTCTTCTTGAATTATAGTAAGATTTAAAGTTTTTTTTTCTCTGAAAAATTTGCCTTCTTAGTTTTCTAGTAAAATATTTCCAGAGATATGCTCTTACTTTGATAATTCAAAATAACATTTGTTTTTTTTCTTTTGGTCAGCAAGATTTTGTTGCACAGGACACAATCAGAATTTCTTCCTCTACTTAAATTTAGTTGAAGTGGGCGCCTGGGTGGCTCAGTTGGTTAGGCGACTGCCTTCGGCTCAGATCATGATCCTGGAGTCCCGGGATCGAGTCCCGCATCGGGCTCCCTGCTTGGAGGGGGGCCTGCTTCTCCCTCTGACCCTCCCCCCTCTCGTGCTCTCTCTCTCTCTCAAATAAATAAATAAAATCTTAAAAAAAAAATTAGTTGAAGCAAGATTTGTGCCACTCCAGTTTTTGCCAATAGATGGGTGTGGGGCTACCATAGGAACGTCTTTCTACCAACTTGATGTTTGAAATGCCTTCTTAAATATAAGGGGAATTAACAGTATGATGTCAATAAATTGCACCTCAACACTTAGTGTCTGGTAAACATTGGCTATTATAACTTTCCTTTACACCTCTCTATCCTCCTACAGCCCACATTCTGGCAACAAGAAGAAATAGATTGTCTAAAACATTAAAATTCAGAGTCTTCACTTTTATACAATCCCCTTCTATTTCCTAGACTTAAACACAATCTTGTGTGTGTGTATGTGTGTGTGTAATATCCCTTCCTGTGTGCAAAATGGTAATATCTGCTCTTACTGCCCTCCAAGCTACTCCTCCAGACACATGTGTACACATACGCTTATTTTCAATCTGTTACTTTCATACACATGTGTATGCACTTACATCCATATAGATTTTCCCTGCGTGTCAGGTTCTCCCTGGGTATTTGAGAAAACATTCACAAATCAGAACAAGTACTATTAAATGCATACTATGTGCTAGCCACTATTGAAGGTGATTTTAATACAACAATGAAGATTTTCATCAAAGAGCGTCATCTAATGTATTTTGAATTTTAGAGATCTGATATAGAAAATAAACAGAGCAGGGCACCTGGGTGGCTCAGTCGGTTAAGCGTCTGCCTTCGGGTCAGGTCATGAACCTGGAGTCCCTGGATCGAGTCCCACATTGGGCTCCCTGCTCAGCGGGGAGTCTGCTTCTCCCTCTGACTCTCCACCCCCTCATGCTCTCTCTCTCATTCTCTCTCTCTCAAATAAATAAATAAAAATCTTTAAAAATAATAATAATAAAAGAAAATAAACAGAGCAAAGAAAATATAAAGTATGTTAAAAGGTAATACACATCACGGAAACTGTAGACTAGGATATGAGAATTCTGAGGCTTGGTAATTTTAATGAGGTTGGTCTAATATATCTTGAAAAAGCCTAAACACAAAATGGAAGGATTTGAAAGAGGTATACATGCAGATATCTTCTTTCCAGATGGAACAAAAGCCAATGCTAAGACTTGGTGTACATAAGAAACAGAAAAAAGTTCAGTAGGGCTCAGTGAACTGAAGTGAATAGAGGAAGAGAATAGAAGAGATGATGTGAGAAAGGAAATAGGAGACTAAAATGCCTGGAGCCTTCTAGGTACTATAAAGACATTGACGTGGTTTTTGAATTCAGAGCTTTGCGCAGTGGAGAGGTAAGGTCTGATTTGTGGGTTCTGGGGATCCCTCTTGCATTGAGAATAAACAACAAAGGACAAGGATGAGAGGAGTGGAATTATTCAGAAGGCCACTGCAGTAATCCACAACAGAGGTTTGATAAAACTTGATACTCATACCAGGATGGAGTGAAAGAGGTAAATATTGGTGGAGGTCTTAATATGATTTTGAAGGTAGACATAACATGATTTCCTAAAATATTGAATGAGATGTTATCAGAGAAGAAGGGGAAAGAAGAATGCCTCTAAGATTTTGATACCAAATGAGTAGAAGTTCAAAGGAGTATTTGTTAGCTGAAATGGGGAAAGTTGTGGGCAGGAACGATTATGGAGGAAACATCAGGAGGATACACTGGAGCATACTGAACTCAAAATCTTTATAAGACAGTCGTTGTAGGTAAATAGCTGGATATGTGAATATAGAGTTCGTGAGTGTCTTGGCTCAAATTATTATACCAAACCACGGACTAGGCAGCTTATACAACAGAAATTCATTTCTTACCATTCTGGAGGCTAGAAGTCCAAGGTTGAGGTGCCAACCATTCAGTTCTCGATGGAGGCCCTCTTCCTGTCTTGTAGACCACTGCTTTCTTGTCATGAGGACACATGACAGAGAGAGCTATTTCTCTGTTTCTGCTTGTAGTCTGATCGGGGGACTTCACCCTAATAACCTAATTACCTCCAAAATGCCCTACTTCCTAATGCCATCACGCTCCAAATGTCAGAGCTTCAACATTTTACTTTTGGAGAGGGGGATCTATTTCTTTCCTTAACAATGAATAAGATATTTGAAGTTTGTGGTAGATAATTCCTATTTTATGAACCAGACCTCCTTGTATTTATGGCCCTGGACAGTACCCCCCTTTTTGAATGTGGGATGGTTTTGTGATTCATTTGTAACCAATACAATGTGGCCCCAGTGATGGTGCATGACTTTCAAGCCTAGAGGAGAAGTCTTATAGCTTCCAATTAGGTTTTTTGTAGCAATTGCTCTGGAGGAAGCCAGTTGCCATGTAAGAAGTTTGGCTAACTTGAGACTGCTCTGTCCTGTGTAATGTTGCCACAAGGAGAGAAGGGGCTATCTGCACAGTCCCCAGTTGTCCCAGCCATACCAGCCTAGACTTCAAACATGTGAGTGGAAAAGACTTTTGCATGGAAAACTCAATGAAACTGTCAGGTGATATCAGCCAGTCCTGTTGACAGCTAACTACATCTGCATGAAAGATCTCAAATGACAATTTAGCAGAGTCCAGTCAGCTAGTCTGAGCTGAGAGATATTAATACATCTTTTGCTACAACATTTTGAAGTGAATTGTTATATCCTAAAGTCATAAGCATACAGATAATACATAAATCCACATGTTGTGGTACATTTTCCAAGAAAATGAATATAGGAAGAGACAATAGGTCAGCTAAGTACAGAACCCCAAGTAATTTATTTGTAAGTGATGGAAGGAGACAATTGGTAATAGATTAGGAATCCAGGCTTAAAAAGATATTGAATTATTATTTTGGGATTGAAAAAAATGGTAGTCTTGAAAAGAATGGCAAAAGACTTAATTTTGTTGGTTTAAGGGAAAATAAAAAAAATAATTTAAAGGAAAAACTTTAAAAATAGTTTATAGACAAAGGATAAAATTGAAGAGATCTTAATGAGAGTTTTATTCCCATAGTTTTAATCAGACTTCAGGGAGCAAACAGGAATGCTGGAATATTCAGAGATCAACAATGGTAAAGTGCTATTAGTACCTGATGGCTGAAGGAGCTAACGGAGGAAAGTGTGTGTTGTAACTTTAAGGCCAGAGGTAGGTGAAATCATCGAAGAGTCACCAGAAAAATCAGTACCAGTATGTAGAGAAGAAGCAGGAAAAAAATACTCAAATTCTGTCTCCTTCTACCCTCTGATATCTCCTTTTAGCATTTGTCCATTGCAAAGTAGCCTGGCAGATGCTGTTAGTAGGGGCCAGGCTAACAGATGGAGAGCAGGCCGTGGGAGGTTGGGGCATGGAGTGAAGCAAAAAAAATTAATAAAGGAAGTAAGATACGAGGATCAATGACAACAAACAAGATTCATAGATATTTCAAGGAGAATAATTGATGCTGACTTTATATTACATATAACTTGCTCTCAAAGCTCTAAGTTTTTAATGTCTATCCTACAAGTGTCGTGAGATCCAATTTTCAAATACCATCATTTGACATTCTTTTCCCTATTTTCTTACAATGAACATCAGTCATAAGAGTATGTGTTGCCACTTTGACAATTAAAAATGATATGACAGAATGCAAATATAAAGTTACTGTTCAGTTTTCTTTAATTCCAAAATAGGAAAGTGCCTAAGGGGAGCAGGAAATTGTGCTTTTGCTATAATAATATATTAGAATAGAAGGCAAGAAATAAATCTACCTAGGGAATCTGGAATTTGGGTTATGGGCCAAGTAGAGGGGAGAAGGAGAAGAAATATAGATCAATCACTCTAGGGAGGTGTTTTTATGACTATATACATGTGTTGAGGATGTTGCCAACAGTGTTGCCTTTCATATAAATGCAGCACATCAGCTGAATAGGGGAGGCATGTTTACCGAGATTTTCCATTAATAGATTTAAATCATGGTCTGGACTACTTAGCAGAAACATGAAAGTGCCCAAGAATTTGGTGAGCCTTATTGAATGGTTTTAATGGACCCCGACTTTTTTATTGTACATGCTGATTCATAAACACTCAGCCAAACACAGAGCAGCGATCTTCACAATGATGTCAAATTCCATCCCAGCTAGTTAACCCTATGTGCTTGACTCTCATGCATAAAGTGGGTTTCTCTTGGGTTTTGTTTTGTTTTGTTTTTCAATAGCAGAGAAACAGAGTAGTAGTTTAAAAGGCTGTGTATGCAACTTGAAAGAATGATTCCTGAGTTGGAATAACTCAGGATTTGTACCCCCAAATAAAAAGAAATATTTACTTGACTTTTAAGAAAGAAAAATTTCTTTTCTACATACACACTTTAAAGAAATTGTAAGGGATTGGGAAAGTCTAAGTGAACAAAAATGAGATTAATGAGAACAAAAGTATTTTTGTGCCATATATTTTGTAGCTTATTTTAAATTCTGAACTGATTGTATATTTTCATAGTTCACACAAGCCAAAGATTTTTAAAAATAGGCTTGTTTTGAAAGGACTACCATTATAAGCAAGTTTCATTGACTTTATGAATTCTAAAATGTAAAATATAATGATACACAGCTCCTTTAATGGTTTCCTAAACTTCACAGAGTTAAGAACATTATAAACATTAAATCACTCTGCTTGAACTCAGGCCTTTACTAGTGTAATATTTAAGCGTTTGTGATTAAGTATAAGAACAACTATTTTTACTTAAGAGTGGATATCTTGTATTATAAAAAAGAAAAACATGTCAAAAAATAGAAGCTCAAGGATCGATTTTGTTCATAGAAAAACAATATGCATCTCTTCCAATGTTTCATCTTCTAACACAAATCACAATGCTCTCATCTCTTTAATGTATTATATTAAAATGCAAAAAATATTTATATATGATTTTCTCAATGTGAACTTTTTAATTTGCAAAATCCTCAGATATAATTATATTAAGATGTTCTATATTGACTAATTTGTTTAAAATACTTGTTGCAGAAACCTCAGTACTGAAACTTAATACTGTAACTAATCCTTATTACCCATAGAAAATTAAAAAAACAATAATTTAAATAATAATGAATTAAATATATAAATAAAAGTAAATTAAATAATAAGCACATCTTGCTCTCCTTTATCTGAAAATATTTTAATTTATAAAGAACATATTCTTTAAAGAAAGCAGTTTTTAGACTAACTCCCGGAAAGCTGATGGAGATATTGAAATTATAGTTTTGCCTCTTGTGAATGGAAAAGGCAAATACTAGAAAACCATGAAATATTATTATGCCAAATAGAAAAAATAAAAAGATCAAGCTCATGCCTGGGGTTTTAGTTCCCCTATTATGACATAAAATTCATTATTAGAGCTGAAAATATGTTTTAGTCGAATTCAAAGGTTATTTAACAAGGGTAAATTGTTAAGTTATCCATCTTTGGCCAGAAATGTTCTTTTTTAAAATATATCTTTCTTTTATTTTTTTAAAATTTTTATTTATTTGACACAGAGAGAGAGAGAGAGAGATAGTGAGAGCAGGAACACAAGCAAGGGGAGTGGGAGAGGGAGAGGGAGAAACAGGCTTCCCGTGGAGCAGGGAGCCCAATGTAGGGTGCCATCCCAGGACCCTGGGACCATGACCTGAGCCGAAGGCAGATGCTTAAGGACTGAGCCCCACCCAGGTCCCCCTGGCCAGAAATGTTCTTATCTGCACTAGCATTGACTGGCAATACCGAAAAACAGAATGGGAAAGAGGGAAAAAAAGTGAAGCATATCAAAAATCACAGGTAATCATTTTTTTCAAAAAAGGAAAGTTTAGTTATTATAGTCAGACATTTGGTTTTTCCTTTTTCTAAAACTAGTTATTTCAGGACTGTCAGTAATCTCTCAAAAGTCACTTAAACAAAATCTGTCAAATAACAATGGTAGCGTGCATTTTACTTGACAGGACAAAATTTATTGTAGGCTTTAAAAATCCCAACTATTTATTGTTATATTCCACATACAAGTGTATTTGAATGCAGTATGACTAAGAAACAGTTATTCAAAAGTTTAAATAATTATACCGTTTAAGTGTCTAGAGTTCTGGCATAATGTGTGATTCAAAATATGCAAGTCTTTTAAACATAATGAAATGTTCTTGAGGGATGCACCTTATCTTTACAGCTTCCTCTTATTTTTTGAGGAAGTATCAATTTCACTTTTTATTCTCTACTGATGATAGTTCTTTAACGTTAGTGCATATATTATAGCAGATAAAATTGTGTAGATTATTGCTTTTTCTATCATGAGGTTAATCAGTGTCTGCAAATCGCTAAACACAATATTTAACAGTTTTGTTTAATTAATGATGTTATTTTAATTGTTTCCTTTATGAAATTTATGGACTTTTTTTAATTTCCAGTTTTCTCATTTACTTAATAATTTTCTGAACATAAATATTTACCCAGTAATTCTTGGTTACAAATGTAATCGGAAAATACTATCTTGACATGCATGGATCAAAAACATTTTCACCAGAAGAATCATTCATCTGTTGAAAATTATTTAAAAAATCTTTGGAGTGGACGGGCACCTGGGTGGTGCAGTCGGTTGAGTGTCCAAGTCTTGATTTCCACTCAGGTCGTGATCTCAGGGTCATGAGATGGAGTCCTGCATTGGGCTCTGCACTCAGCAGGTAGTCTACTTGAGATTCTCTCTCCTTCTGTCCCTCCCACTCGTGCTCTCTCTGTCTCTAAAATAAATAAATAAATACATCTTAAAAAAAAATCTTTGGAGTGGAAGGGGAACATTTTAGAAAAAAAAAAAAGACCTCAAAAATAATGTAAAATGAAGGATATATGAAGTGTAATGAAGGTGGAAATATCCAGTAAATTAGGAAGAAATGTTAAAAAGGATAGCATGGCACACTAATATCTTTTAAAACTCTATACACTAATGCATAATCTGTGAAAAAAACACAACTAGTAAGAATTCCATTATAGTAAATTTCATCTATTCCATATTACTGGGGAAACAAAAGCAAACAGCCCTAACTTTTGATGGCAAGATGCAATGAAAGGACATGGTATATCTGATAACAGAATAAAGCAGAAGGAATCTAAGTATATGTCATGACAGCATGTCCTATGTAGACATCCATGTGATGAACACTTATGAAATGATAGAGGCTACCAAAGTGAGAATAAGAGACAGAAAGGGAAATAAGCCAGAAAATTTAAGAAATGATTCTTTAATTTGGTCAAGATTGAATTAAATAATTATTGACGTCTTAAACCCTGCAACTTTTTTTTAACAAAATGACTGTTTTGGAAATACAATGGAAAGTTTAAGTTATAAAAAAGCATATGCATGCTGACTAAAAACCATAGGCTGATTTAAAATAAACAAAACTGACCTATAGGCAAGGTACATTTGTGATGAATTTTTTACTTTCCTTGATTAGAATCTCAAGGGAATAATAATAAGTGAATGATGATGATGTTGATAAGAGTGCACAATTGGAATTGGACCTGCGGGTAAAGTGCTGTATTTTTTTTTAAGATTTTATTTATTTATTTGACAGAGAGAGACACAGTGAGAGAAGGAACACAAGCAGAGGGAGTGGGAGAGGGAGAAGCAGGCTTCCTGCTGACCAGGGAGCCCGATGCGGGGCTCGATTCCAGGACCCTGGGATCATGACCTGAGGCGAAAGTAGACACTTTCTAGGTGCCCCTAGACTGGTGTTTTTATAGGCAAGTGGTTCCTAAGCAAAAACATTTCCAAAATATTATTTTTGACAATATGTTTTTAAATTGGCTTTAATACTTTTAAAACCAAAAGCTTCCTTATATTTTCTATTTTTGTAACCATGTTACTCCCATAGATATATTTGATAATGATGGTCAAGATTTCTCTACATAGTCATCTTCCCATTACAGAATATAGTCTTTAATTTATTTTATTATTTTTCTTATGGAAATTGTTAACTAAACTCATTCTTGTATAGACTTTTGGATATTTCTTACAAGGGTGTCCAGTGCAACATCCTTTAAAATTAGTCCATAAAATAGAAAAGTTTTGTAGTAATTCAGTTTCCTAAGAATATTTCTAGGAAGGAGGCTTGATTCTACTTACCCTTACAGATTTGAGTGCCCACGGAAGAAAAGGACCTGTCAAACTAAAGGAGAGAACTACTGAATTAATGTGAACAATTAGGCTAATCTGTAATTTTTTTCTGATGTTTTCTTTTCTGCTAACACCTGCAAATCACAGTTGTCTCTGAAATTAGTTTTGTCTTTCCCCCAGGTACCCCCACAATCTATACATAAGTCTGGAAAGTAAAGAAAATGCCATATTTGCTTTGTGTATACATCACACTAAGCTATCAAGCGTAACAGTTTACCAACAAAAGTTTACCAGATGCTATTCATTGCTCTTCACTTGGCTACTTTTGTCAATTTCTCCATTTGGAGGGAAGGAAGGATAACTAACTTTCAATCTCAAAATCCCAACAAAAATAAGCACTTTGTTGGCATGTGCACACACACACATACCAGAGGAGAAATGTCTTTCTTAGTGCCATCTGTATCAATAAACAATATTTTGTGTGGCTCAGACTTAGGACAAACATGAGCAAGTTAGGAGAAATGCTAGAGAGAGTGCAAGAAAGTAAGGAAGATGGCATGAAGGAAAATGGGAAGAGTAATCTGGATCCCAGCTGGAATTATAATCCAAGAATTCAAATGCCCTAGTTTGCTTATCTCTCATGAGAACTATAATCCAGATTAGGTAGACTGTATTTTACTGGATGTATGATTATTTTTAATGTCATTTCAAGGAGATATGACAAACATTATTCTTTTTGCCAGATTCAATTCTGTTTAACATGAGAGTCATGGGACTCTTTGAACATAAAGATATTTCTGCCTGTTAGACCTAGGAAAACTGTTTTATCTTCTAAAGTAATGGAGTTAAAATATATAGCTGTATCTTGGGTTTTCTTCCCTCTAAGAGTAGCCAGGGTTAAAAAGTCATTTCAAACCTAGCAAATGTGTGAACCATACAGCAAGTTCATTTTAATAAACTTCCTTTTCTACTTTTCATTGAACCGAAAGTGTATTTAATTTGGAATGCTGTTGAACTTGTGAGGGTGAAGTCAGGTAAAAGGGCACAAGAATTATGTGTGCAATGCTCACCCTTAATCACCAGAGGGAAGAAAAGGTTAAAATGGTCACAAAGGAACACACAGCATGGATGGATTTCTGAAGCTATTTTCTGAAAACTCTATTTCTGGGAAAGAACTATTAGAGGAAGGTGGAGCAGGAGATTTTCTTCACTTAGAGGAAAAGCTGACCCCTGCCCCAGTCATTCAGTGTTGTGTCAATTTCCCTAAGATGGTACAACTCTGTTATGAATCTTCTCTGCTTTAGCATTGTGGGGCTAAGTGGAAACATACCAAGAGGGAATTTGTTGTTGTTATCGATGCCTGTTTAATTTGCTTTGTTTTTAGGAATGGTCACAGGCTAATTTGGATGGCAGTGGCCTTTCCATATTAAAGAAAGGAGGCAAATACATTCTCCTAAATATGTTGGTAAATGTAGACTTGACTCAATTTTTTAATCACGTAAGGGATTCATCAGTGTCCTACCTTCAGCCAGCTTTTAGTTAGTAACGATTCAAATCATGATCATTAGCCAATCAATTGAATAAATTATAATAAAAAAAAGAAATGTGCCCATAATGGGATGATCACTTGAGAGCTAAGGATTCTTACCTATTGTTGGGTTTTACTGATTAAGCATAGAAATGAATAATATAAATAATCTCTGATAACTATAAAAAGGGAAAAAATATTTTTCCCCCAAGAACTTTATATCATCTAGGAAAATTGGAGAGGAACAATAGGGACATATTCATATAATCATATGATTCTGATTTAATCATGACATAAATAATCTTTTTTTTTTTTGAGGAAGAAAATAGTGAAAGTGTTCTCCCCCCCCCACCTTCTTGGAATGCAACAGAAAACTTTTCAATATAAAGGCGTTTATGAGGATTCTCTCCTTGACTAAACTCTGGTCAGGCTCTTCTGCCTCGTCTTGACTGAGTCTCAACCTGGATTATATAGATTTAAGCAAACAGTAGCATAGTTTCTAACAGCTCAAATCCGTATCCCTGAAATGACACTAGCCTGCCTGAGAAAACTCAAGCCTGCCAAAATAAGGTACTGTTTGTTCCAGCCAACAACCGATGATAACCACTCGGGTTCACATTTGTGAATGAGTGTGAACTCATTTTATTAATTGCTGGTTCGCAAACCCAGAGAGGTTTCACATGGACCAAGCCCTCCTTCTCACTTTTAGTAATTTTTCCCTTCCCTGACTCTCTTCAAGTTTCCTTCGCCCTTGGTCTCCACTGACTCATTCTCTGTTTGTTTGTTATATAATTGCCATGGAACATTGTGTAAGTTTAAGGTGCACAACCTGTTGATTTGACACTCTTCTGTATGGCAATTTGAATGCCACTGTAGCTTTAGTTTCCTCTCTCACATTACATAATTATCATCTCTTTTTTATGGTTAGAACATTTAAGATCTAGTCTCTTAGGAATTTTGAATTATATATTATAGTACTGTTGACTATAATTCCTCCACCCTCCAGGCCCTGGTAAGTATTATTCTACTGTTTCATTAATTCTTTAAAATGCCCAATCTTCTATACACAAATGAAAATGGAGCTCAGCTCTTTCTCCTACTGTCAGTAGTTACTGAATAAAATCTGCTTTCACCACTTTAGCTAATGCCCCGCTTTATTTACCTTTTGGCAGTAGCCATTATCCAGAACCCTTCATAATACACAGAAAATAAAAGAACTAGCAGTCTCTCCAATAGACACAGTAAACAGTCAGATTTTCACCACCCTCCCGATTGGGATGCCATCAGCCATGAAGCATTGACATCACCATCTTCAAGTGGTGTGGCTTACAGCTCACTTACCTTGTGCCTTTAGTGTTGACTTGTTATAATACAACTGTGTTAATGCAGCATTTTACAACTGGCTGAGAATAATTTTTAAAGCACTGAATGTAGTGAGTATGATTTTTATGTCCATACAGTATAAACTCCTTTTTTATAAACCAGCTGTACAGATTGTTCTACTATTAAAAATTATTCACTGTTCTTCCTTGATGAAGAATACTTCCCTATTCCAATGGTTTCAGGGTTGCCATGTATCTCATTTAGCCAATTAAATATGGGCATAAACATGACAATTCTGAACCAAAACTTTAAGCACCAGGGCAGAGTTTGTGATGTACTCCTTTCTTCTCTGTTTGTGCAGCCCCAGCAGGATGGGTTCTTAAGACAAGATGAGACTGACATGGGATAGACATGTTGTATAGCTGAAAAATGCACCCTAGTTATTGTAAACCAAAAGGATTTGGAAGTTGTTTTTATGCAGGCATAGCCTAGCCTATCCTGACTAACACACCAGGGAAATTAATGGGTTAGGAGGATATGTGCACCCTCAGTAACACAAGGAGAATATGAATAAATACATAGTAGGAGAGCTCTGAGATCACTGTAAGGAAATATTATCATTGAATACAGTGGAGTTAAATCAATAAAACAAAAAGGATAGATTTGTCTCCCTGGTTCTTCATTTAATTCATTTTATTTTTATTTTTATTTTTAAAGTGATTCAACATGTGTTAAATGTCTTCTAGGTAGTCCTATTTAAACAAATTCAGTTTCATTTATTCCATATTTATGGATATAAAAATTTCTTTTAGTTTGATGTTCATCCTTCTAGGCAATTTATATACATTTACATACATATGTACTCGTGATATATTGTTTTGTTATGTAAATTAAAAACACATATTACTGATTTTATGAAACTTTCTATGTTAATACATATATATCTATTATATTCATTTTAACTGCTGGATTGTATTCCTTAGTGGTATATTTTAATTCATTTAATTGTTCATACTGATGAACATCCATTTATTTCTAATTATCACTATTTTTGGGGGGAGAGGGTGGGGAGAGAGAGAGATTGTGTGTGAGTGGGGGGCAAGGGGCAGAGGGAAAGGGAGAGACAGAATCTTAAGCAGGCTCCACACCCAGCACAACCCTGAGATCTGACAACCCTGAGATCATGACCTGAGCTGAAATCAAGAGTCAGATGCTTAACTGACTGAGCCACCCAGGTGCCCCTTTGCTATTATAATAAAAATTCCAATGGGTATTCTTCTTTCTTCCAATGCATATGTTTATAATAGGAACTAGTAATGGGATTGCCTGTTACTTCTTTTAATATTTTCCCTCTTTTCCTCCAAAATGACTATAGCAATTTACACTTCACAAGCAGAAAGGGCTCTAACTTATTTCATAGATATCGTTTCAAGCATGTAATACTTTCATAACTTTATTATTTAACAAATGTAAGGGTAAATAAATTATTTTTATTTGCATTGCTCCAATAAGTTGTGATTTTGAGAATTTCTTAATATATTCCTTGGCATTGTGTTTCTATTTCTGTAATTTTCCTGTACAGATTAATTATGTATTTTTCTATTGGATAGTCATCATTTTCTTTTGTTGTTTACAATTTATTTTGTTAGGGATCTCTGAAGATTATTGATTAGTCTTCTTAGCAAATTATTATCATAGCTCATTGCAAGACCCCTTTCTTGTTTTCTTTGATCCCTTAGACCTTTCATACTACTATGTTTGGGAGATACTTTGGTATGTGTGTATCCTCATAAAATACTGTTTTGAATATTTGTGTTCCAATAAACACGTAGGCTATATAGGTCATGTCTTTCATGTTTATAGAACTACCCTTTTAAAAATGAGTACATTGTAAAAAAAAAGTACATTGTACTGTATGTACTTTTAATTTATTGCTTTTAGGTGCTATATAATTCTAGGATATGTATCTATCATATTTTGTTCTTCCAAGTCAGTTTCCTCTGCCATTCTTATACATGCTATATATGGCCCAGACTTAATGCTATTGTCTCTCATACTGCTATCCAGTGTCAACAAACAGCTAGTTCGACTTTCAGACATTCCCAGTAATTTACATTATTTAGCTCTTCTTTGCCAAAATTACATATCTTAGTATATTAACTATTGTGTTAGTCTATGGTATTATGTTATTAACTTATGCTCTCTTTTAGTTCTGATTTGCATGGCATTTCTTTGTCTGCCTTTTTTTTTTTTTTTTCTTCCTTGATGTCTCTGAAGAAGTAATTTCTTCACCAAACACTTTTCTGGCCTCCTTCCACCCCATTATCTCTTCTTAACTTGGGAAAGTAGTAGTTTATTTTATTAAATTTAGGGAAAAAGTAAAAGGAGATCTGAACCCATCAGGTTGGAATAGAGGGGAAGAGAAGTTTGAAAGGCAAGTTCTGTCCTAATCCTGTATTGGGCTTTCAGTCATCAAGTAGATATTTTTATTTTTTTATTTATTTTTAAATATTTTATTTATTTATTCATGAGAGACAGAGAGACAGAGGCAGAGGGAGAAGCAGGCTCCCCGCAGAGCAGGGAGCCCGATGCGGGACTCGATCCCAGGACCCTGGGATCATGACCTGAGCCGAAGACAGACGCTTAACCAACTGAGCCACCCAGGCGTCCCAAGTAGATATTTTTAATTTCACTTACCACTCCACAGTTTTCTGTAGCAGATTGGGTAGGAAAGATGGTTTCTGATAGCTGTAAATCCTTAGCATTCTCCACAAGTGGGCAAAAAAATAAAATAAAATAAAAGTAGAATTCAGAAGAGCCCAATATTTGCACAGAGAATTTGGTGGAGACTGGAGCCTGGTACTATTGGTATTACACAGATTTTTTTTTTACTTAGGTATTCTGAGAAGCTTATTTTAGACCCAATAGGATCTTAAATTGGTGACTTTTTTCCCCCAATATTAGTGTGAGGGGCTTTAACCTAACCACAGGATGCTTTGATCTTGGTGTCTCATTACAGGCCAAAGAGGCTTTGTCCACAATTGATTGTCTCTTTATACAGAGCCAGAAACATAAATTAAGGTACAACAACCAAAGGGACCTTAACAAGACAAGTGTCCCCCAAAGCAGGAAGGATATCAGGGTACAAGCTGTCATGGCTCATTACTCAGGCACAGCATTTCCTGAATAATTTTGGCTGACACAAAGCTTTATTGTCAAAAAAAAAAAAAAAAAAAAAAAAAAGCCCTTATGTGCCTTTCAGTATCAGTGGGCAAAATGATATTTGATGCTATTGAAAAACAGCTAACTTTCTTGTGTTAAAGAGTAAAAGAGAGGTTCTTGCTTTTAAACTATATATACCAAACTAAGAGAATAAAAGAAAAACATTCCATGCCAAACTTCTATTAAAGTTAATATTGAAGAAGGGACAGAAGATTTTGTTGGTACATGGAAACCACCCTTAGAGGCTGGTAACAGCTATACCAAGTGCTTATGGAAAATCTGCACAAGTTTAAGATGAAGGTTAGTATAAAATAATTAAGGCAATATTAGGTGCTGTCAAAGTGATAGAGTTACTGCAGTTGTCAACACTAATATATTGCTTGGGCTCTGAGTGATGCTGGAGAAATTATATAAGTGAGCCTCTTAAATAGGTAAAAATAGATGAAAGATACTAAAGGGGGTTCAGGCAAGATAATTATATATTAAGTGTATGCCTGCCAGGACCAAAGGAAAAATGTTGTGTCGGTGATATTATGAACAGAGAAAAAGATAGGCAAGATTTGTTTGAATAATGGATGCTTCAGGGAGCAACATGAGGATTTGATTTCATGTTTCTGTCATGAGAGGTACCAAAATATCAAATGTACAAGAAAGTGCTAGAAAAACAAATGTCTGGATCAGATATAAAAGGTAAAAAGAAAGAAGTCCTTCAAATTTCAGCAACCTCGGAGACATCTGGGACTCAGGCTCCAGAAACATCTATCACAGCTTCAGCTCAGCAATCTATTGAGTAGATGTCTACAATTCTAGTAGAGATAAGTGTGAGGATAAGGAAGAAACACTCCCTGGTTTTACAGAAATAGCAAACTATAGCAACATGCAGTGGGAACATCACCGGGGGCACAAGACTCAAATGGGTTATCTCAAGAGATGGTGGGGGTAGCTATTACCAATTGGAGCCAGCATGGAGCAGACCTGGGTCCCAGAAATTTAGAGTATAAGAGAAAATAAAAACTGTGAGGTTTTGGTAATGAAAGGTAGGAAAGAATGTCCCTCAAGAAGGAACTGGTGACAATACTACTTTTAAAATTTTCTAGATGGCACAAACCTCTGACTCAACTCAGAGAAAATAATTTGCTTAGATTGTGCCATTACTTTTTTGTGTGTAATATTTTCTTCAGTATCTATCTGTCTATCTATCCATCTTTCTATCTGTCTATCATCATCATCTATCATTTATATCTATCCTCTATCCATCCATGCATAGTTGTATTTCTTGGAGATAAGCCCACTATATGCAACTATCATTACCAGAATCAGAATTCACTGGATGTAACCATTGGTATTATCAAGAATCTGACATGGATGAGAACAGGAATATTGAATTTTTGAGGTTTCAGGAAATTCTAATTCCATTTCTGGGGAGGATATATCTGATTGGCAGATAGGGAGATTGGAAGGTGACATTTTAAAATTCAAGAAGTAGGATTCACAATTTTTTACACTGTAAGATTGTAAGGGGGATTCCTTCATTTCTTCCAAAATGTTAAGAAATGGGGCACCTGGGTGGCTCAGTTGGTTAAGCGACTGCCTTCGGCTCAGGTCATGATCCTGGAGTCCCGGGATCGAGTCCCGCATCGGGCTCCCTGCTCAGCAAGGAGTCTGCTTCTCCCTCTGACCCTCCTTTCTCTCATGGTCTCTGTCTCTCATTCTCTCTCTCTCAAATAAATAAAATCTTAAAAAAAAAAAAAATTCAAAATGTTAAGAAATGTTCAGGTATTGAGATGGAGAAAAACAAAACATCAACAAAAAAAGCCTAATTAACTAGGTACATAGTAAATGTAATGGAAGTTGTAATTTGACAACTAAAACAATTCCAACTTTCTACTTAATTTCACTGTTGCAACCCAGCTGCTCCATATAAAAAACTGTGCTTTTGTACAGTTATAAATGCCCCTAGGCTTCAACCAATGCCTTGACAAGTATATTTAGGAAATTTACCTTTATTTCCTCTTGTAACCCATTCAACACTATTGGAAGAATTCCTTCACCCCACAGTCCTTAAACATTTTATTTCCACAAACTGGTCTGTGAGAGTGGTCAGTCAGTCTCTTAAATCTTTGCTTTCATTATACCTTTTTCCAGGTGATCACAGGTTACATTTTTCTTTTATTCTGCAGACCAAGATGCTTGGGAATCATCCAATAAGACTTGCAGAACTTAAAATGCTTTGTTGTTTTTCCTTTTATTAAAAAATTGAGGCATAATTGACATACAACATTATGTTAGTTTCAGGTATACAACATAATGATTTGATGTTCATATATATTGTGAAATGATCATGACAGTAAGTCCATTAACATTCATCACCATACATAGTTACAGATTTTTTTTTTTTACTTGTGATGAGAACTTTTAAGATTTCTCTTTGCAACTTTAAAATATGTAACAAGGTGTTATTTACTATATTTGCCATGGTTCATGTTACACCTCTATGACTTATTTTATAACTGGAACTTTGTACTTTTTGACCCCCTTCACCCATTTCCAGACCCCCCTGCCTCCACCTCTGGCAACCCCAATCTGTTTTCTGTATCTATGAGCTTGGTAAAATGTTTTCATCTTTAACGTTGCCAATCAATAATGGATTGTTTGCATTTCCCTGAATGATTGCCCACAGTTCCCTCCATTGACAATATCTGTCATCATTGGCATTTATTTGAAAGGCACAGAAAATGACTAGGTGATTTAAGCACAGAAACTGCAGAGACCCTCCTTCTTGTAGAAACAACCAAAAACAGCTTTCGCTGTTGCTTCCTTTGGCAGCATCAAGCTATAGATGCTTTTTCTCCTGGAAAATGCACATTGCTAACTCACCTGCCTCTACCAACAGAATGTGTTCTTCATTTATTCTTGCATCTTTGTCCCTAGCTCCTACTTCATGGGTGTTTCCAGGGGTTGGGGTTATGTGACATGTCCATACACTAAATGAGAGAAAGTGTGTTGGACAACTTCCTTAAGATTATGCTGCAACACATATATATCCTCAATTTAACAAGATAATATGTATCTTATTTCACACCTCTGTTTTATATTATCTGAAATTCTATTTGTCTGTTCTCCTTTCAAGACCTAGGGTGAGAAGCAGAATGGCTTGATATCTATGAAATCTTCTCTCTGACATTGCAAATAATCACTTCTGCTAACATTTCACTGATGGGGGGCAGCTGGGTGGTTCAGTTGGTTGAGCAACTGCCTTCGGCTCGGGTCATGATCCTGGAGTCCTGGGATCAAATCCCACATCGGGCTCCCTGCTAGGTGGGGAGTCTGCTTCTCCCTCTGACCCTCCCCCCTCTAATGCTCTCTCTCTCTCTCATTCTCTCTCACAAATAAATAAATAAAATCTTTAAAAAAAAATTTCACTGATGGAAGGAAGATATGTGGCCAAGTATGATGTAAATGGAATAGAAAATTAAGCTCTTGCCTTAAAGAGGCACTTAAAATAACTTGGCAAAAGGCAAAGATGTAAAATCCTTTTGTAGCAAAGTCAGTGGGTAATTGGAAACACTAACAAAACCTACTAAATTATTATATTTTTCTTCTACAGTGTGAGGTGAGCCTCATCAAACCTTTTTTGGTAGAAATTCACCAAACATAGGAAAAGGTTTCAAATGCTTGGCAGGTACATTATGATAATTACTCACTATAATTTTTGTGACACATTACTTTAATGATGCATAATATTTTAACTTGTTTGGCCTCTTTTTAATACCTCTAGGATTATTTGTCACAAGGGCAGCATCACCTGAGGACAGCAGGCTTATCATTTCTACCTGTTCAGATAATACATTAATAGGCATGATGAAGGTTACATACTATAAGTGCCCTATCTTATTCCCTTAGAAATATTTCATTTTTAGAATTTTTATGGAAGTACCCCCATGGATTTAGCAAATAATTCTCTACTACACAAAAGTGTCTAATTAGAGGTAGATTAGATATGATATGATTAAGAAGTATGTGGTCTAAATATAGCCCATCCTTGTGAATGAAATTAAGATAGGATGCTGTTTGAAAAATTGGCAGAATTTCTCAAATAGACTATCAAAATAACTGTGATCAGACTACTACTGTTAATTGTTTGGAGAATAATTATATATTTTGTTGAAATTTAGCAGTACACTCCAAGGAAAAAAAAAAAAGTCCTAGAAACTAAATGAGTGCCCTTTAGAGGAAACTCAATAAAAGTCCATCAAAGTTGGTTCTACCCAAGGAGAGGGTTTATCCCTGTAGGGATGATATGGATTAACTTTCACATCTCCCCACTGATGTGATATAGAAGAGAGTTTAATATGCCCAGACAAATTACCAGCCAGGATAACTTTTGTCTAGATTGGGAAACTGGGAAATGAGTAAGATAGGCAATTTTTAGCAGTAATTTTTTTTTTTTATTTTGTTGATGATGTTCTAAAATTCTATTTTTCCGTTTCTCCTTGCAATTCAGTAACAAAAACATAAAACCCTTTATTTTAGAAAAAAAAAATAGATGAAGTTTGTTCTAAAACAAATTTGTGGGATGCCTGGGTGTCTTAGTCGGTAAGTGTCTGCCTTTGGCTCAGGTCATGATCCCAGGGTCCTGGGATTGAGCCCCTGTCTGGCTCCCTGCTCAACTGGGTGTCCGTTTCTCCCTCTCTTTCTGCTCCTCCCCCTGCTTTTGCTCTCTCTCTCTCTCCCCCTTGTTTACTCTTTCTCTCAAATAAATAAGTAAAATCTTAAAAAAATTAAAAAAAAACAAATTTGAAAGAGGAAGACATTGATAATTATGAAAAAAATAAAATATAGTAAAATAATTACCCTAAAAAAATCTCAAGATCAATGTTTTTTCAATGGAAGACAGGATAATATAGGATGATTTGCTTTAAAATACATTAAGATGTAAAGAGAAGATAATTTAAGCAACATTGAAGTTGTGAACAAAAAGACAATTTAGCAGAACAACAAGCAAGCCAAAAGATAGTTAAGTGGGGGAAAAAAAAGTGTCTTTACAATGTAATGGGAAAACACTTGAACATTCAGTAATTTTGTAACTGAATAAATTTGTTGACTACTTGGGGAAAAAATTCAAACAGGAAAAAATACTTAGAAAGACAGAAGGAAAACAACACAAATCAAAAACTGATCATCCAGGATCCTTCTGGGGGGTAGAAACCACATCAGTAAAGGGAACAGGAAACTTTTATTTAAAATATATGTATAAATATATACATAAATTATGTGTGTGTATATACATATATATATACACACACATAATATATATATTATGTATACACACACAAACACACACATATATATTAATAAGAGGTTGACAGAGAACTTATGGAATACCGAAGTTGGAATTTTACAAGATAGTTACTATTTCTAAGGTGATGGAGAGTGAAGAAGAATAGGATGTGCAATTCAAGGCAGGGGAACCAGCTCAACACTTCAGACATTTGAGGAGAAGTGCAAGCCCCAGCTGGTCTATGAGAGAAGTCCACAGCCTGATGATGGAGACATAAGCTGTAGGGTGTGAAACATACCAGGTTTGAGGAGCAGCCCATCCCCTAGCTGGTGGAGAAACTTGCTTATAAGTACTGACCACAGTTACCTGTCAGGACCACTGCAAAGAAAGCCACCCATGTCTCCACCTATCCCAGCTGAGTTTCTGGCTACTGTGGGAAAACAGCCCATTTCAAGAAGGAAAGAAAGAAAAAAAAAGTGTTTTCCTCCTCTTTGGTCTTACAGTGTCCTTCCATCACCCTCTATTGGCAGAGCAAAACATCAAGGCAGCTAAGGTAGAAGATGTCTACAGAGTCCATTTTTAATGTTTCTATATTTTTCTTACAAGTTTGTAAGTTCGGAATTATTTGAAAAATAAACACGGGAATATTTTTCATAAATTGTTTAATGAATATGTGAACATATATCAATCACTTTAATCAGAAAAAATGAAAATGTAAGATATTATTTATGATTGTTGTTTTTAAGAAATTTCTACTATAGAATTTATTGTGACCTCAGGGAAAAGTGAGATTGAACATATAGCTATTTAGAATTAAAATGGCACAGAAATTTGAGAGCAAAATTTAAAGCATAACAAATATTTGAATTTGCCATTCTACATTTAAGAATACATCCCAAAGAAATTACATGTGTGCAAAAAAATAGGAACAAAAATTTCCATGAAAAATGCTTTGCAACATCTAAAAGTAGAAAACAACCTAAATATGTATCAACTGGGAGTTGGTTAAGTAGGATATGTCCTATATATGCTCTGGAATACTATGAATATAGTCATTGAAGTCAATGTATTAACAAGCAAGGAAAGAAGTCAATGTAAAGACATGAAAATGACCAGTTGAATAAAAAGTAAAGCACATTGTTACAGTAAAAAGTATGGATGTGTGTTTGCTGAGTAAGGTTTAGAAGAATTCGTCCTGATCTATTAAAATGGTTAGATACAGGGATCGAGTGGAGCCTCATCTTTTTACTTTGTAACTGGTTATTTTGTGATTATCATTTATTATATCTCAAATATTAAAAATAAACACATTATAAAGCACATATAATGCAATAAAAAGCACATTTATATTTAAGACACATATTTATATATATAATATCAACAAGTAAAACAACTGATATGAAGCTATAAAGTTTAAATGTATCACATTAAATATGTATTAAATATTTATTTTAGATAAAATAAAGTTACATTTGAGTACTTCTTATCCTGTTTACTCGCATGGGAATTACTTTGCAGTAATAATAAATAAAATATAGTCAAAGTAATACCCATAAATAAAAAATGATCCAAAAATTAATAGAGTTTAATACATGTATTTACTATTGGCAAAAAATGCAGTTCTATGTTTTGTATTTAGCTATAATAATATAATAAGGGGTTAAAAATGCTGTATAAACCCATAGTAGTTATTTCTGATCTGGTTATAATATTGGGAGATAAAATGTGACTGATATGTTCAATGTTCCTATGAATCACCTTGTAAAATTTGATATAGAACTTTTAAAATAATGTCAAAAAACACAAAAAGTACAAAACACTACAGTCTAACAGAAGTAAATTTAATGTAAAATAATAGGTTTAGATTGTGAATTATAAAATCCAGTAGAATTTCATTTTGCATCGTATCTTTAATGAAATTTCTTCCCAAGATGCATTAGAAAATATAATTAACCTCATTACACATTTTATTAGGAAAAAGCGAGCATGCAAACTTGATTAGTGGCAAATGAAAATAAACAGGAAAGGATCTGTTCTTTTATAATGAATTGATTTTCAATCATTTCCTCAACCTTCCATGAATGGATGGTTTTAGATTCCACATTCCTCCTGTACATATTCCTATTTCTAGTCATCAAACTGTCCTTCCAATTATACATTTTTTTTTGAGATTTATTTATTTGAGAGAGAGAAATAGAGTGAGCAAGAGAGTTGGGGGGAGAGGGAGAGAGAATCTCAAGCAGACTCCCTGCTGAGCAGGTAGCCTCACACAGGGCTTGATCTCAATCTGAATTTCACAAACCTCTGAGCTGAAACCAAGAGTCAGCAGCTTAACTGACTGTGCCACCAGGGACCCACTCTTGTGGTTTTTTGTTTTGATTTGTTTTGTTTTTTTAACCATTACCTTTTACTGTTCCACATTCAGTCTTCATGGCCTGTTTAACTTTTGTGACTACTCTTTCTTCCCCAACTGGGGAACAACTTAGAACTGCTCTGTCCCACACAATACCCATGAGCAAGAGGGGATTACATTTACATGTAAGGGAAATAACTGCCCACATTTCAAATTTTAAACGGTGCATGTGGCTTTTGGCTACTGTATAGGGCAGTCTAGATTTATGAACATTTCCATCATTGCAGAAAGTTCTCTTCAACAGTACTGGTATATATCTTTATTGGCATTCTTTTTGCTAAATTTATGTTTTCCCTTTGCTTAAGAATTTGTTAATGGTTTCCTATTACTTTATTTTACATTTTAATCATGGGAAGCAATATGCTATAAAGAAAAGAGTAAAGGCTTAGGAAGAGAAAACACTAACTTTGGATTTATACTGAATATGTAAATTGGAGTTGAGGGGAATTTATTTATATATTTTTATTTATTTTTTAGAGAAAGGGTACGAGTACATGTTAGGAGGTGGGAGAGGGACAGAGGGAGGGAGGAGGGAGAGACAGAGAGAGACAGAGAGAGACAGAGACAGAGAGAATCCAAGCAGGTTACATGCCCAGCAAAAAGCCCGAACTGGGCTCATTCTCATGACCCTGAGATCATGACCTGAGCTGAAATCAAGAGTTGGTCACTTAACTGAGTCACCCAGGCACCCCAGGAATTCATTTTTAACTGCAATTGTGATTCTTGAAATATACAATATAATGTGCTGGTATTTCTGTTGTCCTTTTTTTTTTTTTTTTTTTTTTTTTTTTTTTAGATTTTATTTATTTGAGAGACAGAGCGAGAGAGAAAACACAATTAGGGGCAGGGGCAGACTCCCCGCTGAACAGGGATCCCAATGTGGGGCTGGATCCCACGACTTCGGGATCATGACCTGAGCCGAAAGCAGATGCTTAACCATCTGAGCCACCCAGGTGCCTTCTTTTGTCCCTTTTCTAAACTTCGCATTCTAGTCCATTTAAAACCTTTGAAATGGCTAATATTTTTGATATCCTGAAAAATGAGCAGATGACTAAAACTCACTTGCAATATCAACGAATCCTCCTTTTTTCAAAATATAAACCACCTTCAAGTGTAATAATAAAATGATATTTATTATGTATAATACATGGTGGAATTATTATGCATCAAATCAGCAGTCTTCATGAGAGTAGATAAGAAAATATTTTTGTCACAATATTAAGTAAAAGCATTGACATACAGTGACAGATTGGGTGTATGTGTTGATCTTGATTATAACAAAAACATTGAAAAGTCTATCATAAGAAACTCCTAGCTCTAGGAAACAAACAGGGTTGCTGAAGGGGCGGTGGGAAGGAGGATGAGGTAACTGGGTGATGGGCATTAAGAGGGCACATGATATAATGAGCACTGGGTGTTATATGCAACTGATGAATCCCTGAACACTCTGAAACTAATAATACACTATAGGTTAAGTAATTGAATTTAAATAAATAAATTGAGAAAAAAAGTCTAAGGGAAATAAGCTGTTGGCATTGCATGTTTTCTTTCTTTAGTCCATTCATGCTATTCCATGCTTTTCAAATATTTCTTACATGAGCATGTTACTTTCATCCTAAAAACTAAAACAAGCAAAAGCCAAGCCATTTTTTGAATCAATGTTATACTGATAAAAAATATTACATAAAATATATTGGAATATTTAAAACTCAGAATTTGCAGTGATATAAACCTTTTTTTTTTTCAACGATATAAACCTGTATTCTCTTGACTACAATGTCCTGCCCCTATAGCCTTGATCAAGCTCTTTGAGGCTCTTTAACCACTTCTTAATTCTGAAATTATAATATTTACCATATCAAGCCATTGCATTGGTTAAGAAGTATGCTCCTAACATATCACTTGGAACAAAATAGTCATGTTATAGATATAAGCTAGCAGCCACTTTAACATTCTCTTGTGTGTAGTTTCTTTTTTTTTTTTTAAAGATTTTATTCATTTATTTGACAGAGAGAGAGAGAGAACAAGTAGGCAGAGAGGCAGGCAGAGGGAGAGGGAGAAGCAGGCTTCCCGCTGAACAGGGAGCCCGATGCGGGGCTGGATCCCAGAACCCCGGGATCATGACCTGAGCCGAAGGCAGCGGCTTAACCAACTGAGCCACCCAGGCGCTCCTTGTGTGTAGTTTCTTAATCAAATTGTCATTATGAGCTTAGCGTTCCTATAATGTTTTGTGTATCATTGGTACTCGGCACGTATTAATAAATAAAAATCTCTTAAAAGCACAACTGACCCAGTAAAGTTCAATTGATTTATTCTAATTTTGAAATGGCTATCAGAGCAACTCAAATTTTAGCTGGCATTTGACATTACCATATCAACTGCATCTCTAAAGATACTTTGACATTGATTATAAACATTTAAATAAGTGCTCCTTTACAAATAAAATATTTGTTTGAGTTATCATTGAATTTTAGATCTAATGAACATTATGGAGGAACAGTTCCATACCAAAAGTCACTTTCTGCCTTTAAGAATCTAGAAATCCCTCTTTCATAAGGAGACCATCAGGAGAGCTGTGCTGATGCATTTTGGAGATCCATGAATCATATGTTATGTAAAAATGTGGAAATAAAATACTTTTCTTCTTAGTTGCCCCCATATTCACATCCCCTATCCAGTGATTTGTTAACATGTAGGGCAAAGTTGAATCAAGTACTTATGATAGATACATAGAAATAAAATAATTCTTGCTCATTAGTACCTAATGATCTTAGAGTATGCATTTATGAGTTTTTATATGTATAATATATATATATTCATGAATATATGTGAAAAACTATAGAACAAAAAATAGATGATAATACTGGGAACTATCAATTTTACTTAAATTTAGAAGCTCTTGAAGTTCTGAGGACAAATGTGGCAACTTCTCTTTCCAATAGATGTGATTTCATGGGGTAGGATTACAATTTAATAGCAAAACAGGGCATTGTTGGAAATTTCTCGAGCAATTTTGTATCTTCTTGTGTTCCTGCATGTTACATGAATAATGCAGTCTAGTCCCTCTAAGGGTAATTTTGACTCTTAATGGATCATTATTGAAAGCTATTTTTATCCTATTTCAAATGAAATCTTGTTAAATATGTTTGGGAGTACAAAGAATTAATACAGCCCCTGAAATGATGTATGCACCAGGTTTGTTGTCATTGGACAGGGTTGGGGGCAGTGGTAGAGTTTTAGGAAATATGAACGATTTGGGAGATTTTCTGATATTCTTGAATAAATAAATTTCACGAGTATCTGAAAACTCACACCCTAAAAAGTTAGTTTCTATTGCTTATTCCTTAGTAGAACTTGGAAAAACATGCCCATCAGTCATAGACTCATTATAATACATTACAGCTGGTGAAACAGGATGTTTTTCTTACACTTTTAAAATCTAACATGTGATCATCTCTCATACTATCACTTCTTAGATTTTTAAAATAGTAACAGTAGTAGTAACAAAGACTATTTGTAGTACACATATTCTGTGTACCTGGCATATTACTAACTGCCTTCTCTGAACTCTGAAAATAAGCATATGAAGTACATACTACTATTATTCATCTTTTGCTAAGCTATGTGCAGTTCTGTAGCATCTTCTGCATCTTAGTGGTTTGCCAAACAGTGAGTTTTATATTTTGTTCATGCTGCGTTCTGTCTGTGGCTGTATTTATCACAGTTTCTTAGTTCTGAGACTCAGACTTAAGGGTCAGTTTCTATCTGAGACATGTTGTCCTTATGCAGGAGTGGGGTAGGTGAAGGCAAAACTTCACGTTTTTTTTTTTTAATATTTTATTTATTTATCTAAGACAGAGAAAGGCAGAGATAGCAAGAGAGAGCATGAACAGGGAGGAGAGGGAGAAGCAGGCTCCCCACTGAGCAGGGAGCCTGATACGGAGCTCCATCCCAGGACCCTGAGATCGTGACCCAAGCTGAAGGCAGACGCTTAACCGAATGAACCACCCAGGCGCCCAAACCTTCATGATCTTTATAGAGCTTCTGCTATAGAGTAGTATATGCCACTCCATTCACATTTTATTGGCCAAAGACAATTGACCTGATTAATCCTGATGTCCATGGTGTAGAGGTTTGTATTCCATCCATGTATAGGGGCATTGCAAGGACTGCGACCCTCAGAAGTGTTGGATGAGTCTCTTGTGGAAAAGAGAAAATAATTTGAAAGAATAATACAATTGACAACTGGAACTTTTCCTGTTGCACTGAAAGAAGGTAAATAATTTGATCAATGTCATATTGCTAGTCAGGGGCATAGCAGGAGCTCACCTCAAGCAATGTAGTTTGAAAGTCTGCTTTATTTTGTCCTGCTCTATTTTGTGTTATGACACCTCTTTATTCAAATATACATAATCTCATATCCCAGAGACAAGACTCTAATTACTCACTACATTTGCATTTAACTAATGAGCAAGCAGAAAGAATCTTGCTTTCTGCTGGTTCAGATTTCCTAAGTGATTCATACTGAATGTTCAATTATGATAAGCAGAGAGTATGGCCAAGCAGATCCGTCAGAAAGTATCTGCATTTCAAAATACATACAAGTATTTTCTGTTTCTGGAAGTATCATTCCAGAAATCAAATTACAACAGCTTCAGTCCCTAGGAGCAAGTAATGGAGACCCATTTGGTCGCTCCAAGATGAGCTGAAATACAAGAGACAGGCAATTCCTACAGCATAGTATATCTGTAATTGCAACATTTTTTGTATTAGTTTATTGCTTCAAGTCAGCAGGTTGTCTTGCAACAACTTGGTACTTAACAGAAAATATTAAATATATGCATTAATGTTCTAGCTGTGGCTTTTACCAAGGGCAATGAAGTACCATGTGTTTTAAAATATAATGTTACATTTTATAATTTAATCATCTAGGTCTTAAGTGATAACCACACAATAAACCATTTACTGAATGCCTGAAAATAGAATGTAAATAAGTCTAATAGCCCAGTGAGAAAGCACTGTTATTCTAAAGAAAGTCTACATGTTTTGTACTAACAGGAATATCAGACAACAATATCATACAGGTTCTAATATGCCTTAAGTGATATTTGAGAATTATGGAAAATTGATTATTCTTTCATTATTTTAATGATTAAGATAAGATTATGCTTTAATAGGAAGGGGGAACTTTTGAAATCTGTGAGCAAATAATAGCAAAATTTTTATGAAATTAAATAAAATGAAAATTCTTTTTGGAAATCTATAATATGTAAATATGTATAGTAGGCTGAATAATGTCCCTCAGAGATATCATGTCCTAATGCCCGGAACTCGTAAATGTCTATTTAGGAAAAAATAATGGTCTTTTTTGCACATGTGGTTAAGGATCTCAAGTGATAGATCCTAAACACAATCACATTTATCTTTATAAGATGGAGGCAGAAGGAGATTTGACATATTCACAGAGGAGAAGGCAGTGTGAAAATAAGAGTCAGAGACTGGAATAATATGGCACAAGTCAAGGAATTCTGGCAGCCAGTAGAATCTGGAAGAGGCAAGCAACAAATTTTCCCCTAGAGCCTTTAGAGGATGGAGAGCCCTGCCAACAACTTGTTTTTGGTTCAGTAACACTGATTTTGGACTTCTGGCTTCCAAACTAAGAGATAATAAATTTGTATTCTTCTAAGCCACCAAGTGAGTAGTAGTTTGATATACAAGCCATAGGAAACTAATACAGATTTTGATACAGGGATATGGGATATTATGTATTAAATGCATGAAAATGTAGAAGGGCCTTGGAATTGAATAATGAGGAAAGGAAGGAAGAATTTTGAGGCACATGATAGAAAATACCTAGATTTGTAGGGACACATAGGTGGCTCAGTTGGTCAAGTGTCTGACTCATGGTATTAGCTCAGGTCATGATCTCAGGATTGTGAGATCGAGTCCTGCATTGGCTCCATGCTGAGTGTGAAGCCTGCTTGAGATTCTCTCTCTCTCTCTCTCTCTCTCTGTTAGGCCCTCCCCTCACTTGCACTTTTTCTAAATAAATAAATAAATAACCTATATTTGTGGAAACACATTGTGGGTAGAAATGTAAATTAAAGGCAATTTGGCAAGGGCTCAGAAGGAAATAAGGAACATATCACTGGAAACTGAAAGAAAAAAAAAAAAAGACCTACAGATGACTAACAGACACATGAAAAGATGCTCCACATCACTCATCATCAGGGAGATACAAATCAAAACCAGGATGAGATACTACCTCACACCTGTCAGAATGGCTAAAGTGAACACAGGACACAGATGTTGGCGAGGATGTGGAGAGAAAGGGGAACCCTAATTACATTGTTGGTGGGAATGCAAATTGGTGCAGCCACTCTGGAAAACTGAGTGGGGGTTCCTAGAAAAGTTAACAATAGAGCTACCCTATGACCCAGTAATTGCACTACCAGGTATTTACCCAAAGGATACAAAAATACTGATTTGAAAGGGCACATGCACCTGGATGTTTATACCAGCATTCTCAGCAATAGCCAAATTATGGGAAGAGCCCAAATGTCCATCAACTGATGAATGAGTAAGAAGTGATATATATATATATATATATATACATATATATACATATACATATACATATATACATACACATACACACACACAATGGAATATTGCTCAGCTATAAAAAAAAGAATGAAAACTTACCTTTTGCAATGATATGAATGGAGCTAGACTATACTATGCTAAGAAAAATAAGTTAGTCAGAGAAAAACAAGTACCGTGTGTGGAATTTAAGAAACAAAACAGATGGACATAGGGGATGGGGAAACAAAAGAGAAAGAGGCAAACCGTAAGAGACTCTTTACTGTAGAAAACAAACTGAGGGTTGCTGGAGGGGAGGTTGGGGTGAGGGATGGGCCAAATGAGTGACAGGTATAAAGGAGGGCACTTGTGATGAGCACTGGGTGTTATATGTAAGTGATGAATCGCTACATTCTACTCCCGAAACCAATATTACACAGGATCGAGTCCCGCATCGGGCTCCTTGCTCAGCGAGGAGTCTGCTTCTCCCTCTGACCCTCCCCACCTCATGCTTTCTCTCTCTCTCAAATAGATAAATGAAATCTTAAAAAAAAAAAAAAATAGATAAATGAAATCTTAAAAAAAAAAAAAAAAAAAAAAAAAAAAAAAGAAAATCTGTGATATTCCTGGGCAACCCACAAGGTTTTAGAGAATACTCTGCTACCATAAATACTACCAGCTTGGAGAGGAAAGGTTAGATGCAGGATAAAAATGAAGAAAGGCTCTCAACTCTAGCTTTTGAACTATACAAACTCTACAGGCAGGAAATAATATGATAAAACTACTAAGCAGCACATATATGTTACCCTTAAGTTAAAGGCCAGGTGATTCTGGGGGCAGGGACTTGGGCCCAGCGGCCATAGCAATGGGCTCAGAAGAAGGTGTATAACCCACAAGCACAGCGGCAGAAGTTGGGGCTGTGTTGCTGATGGTACGGAGGATTATTCCCACGCCCTAAAACCTAATGGAACCTGCTCTGATTGATCCTGAAATTTCTTGGAATTTATGAATCCTTTCTTCCTTTCATTTCTCCCTTTTGGAACGAGAATGTCTATAAATATGCTATGCCTGTTCCACAATTGTATTTTGGCAACAAATGCCTTTTCAAGTTTCAAAGGTATATAGATGGGAAAAATTTTTGCCTCAGAATGGGTCATACTGAAGGTCTTATACACGCTTGATTTAAATGTCTGAGATGATGAGATTTGGGATTTTTGAACCGATCGTATTTAGATGACCTTTTAGACATGTATAGATGACTGAATATGGGGAGACTTTGGGGGAAGTTGGGATGGAGTAAATATGTTTTGTGTGTATTATGGACATGAATCTTTGAAGGCCAGGAAGAACACTAGAGTAGGCTGAAAAAATGTCCCAAAGAAAAAGGGACCTAATCCCTTGAGCATATACCCATGATGTGTATGTTACCCTGTTTGAGAAACCAAAGGCCTTTGTAAGGTCTTTGTAAAACTGACTAAAATAAACGTGCTGTGATAATTATCCAGGACTACCTGGGTGATGCCCCAATGTAGTCACATACACCCCTATAAGAAGGAGAAGAGAAAGATTAGACACAGACGCAGAGAAGGCAATGTGACTGTGGAGCAGTGGGGTGGAACAGGCCGAGGGGTGTTAGCAGCATCAGAAGCTGGAGGAGACAAGGGACAGGTTCTGCTTTGAGCCTTCAGGGGGACCGTGACCCTGCCAACAGACTGATTTTAGTCCCGTGATACTGATGTCAAGTTTTGGTCTCCTGAACTGTGAGAATAAATGTTTATTGTTCAAGCCACCAAGTTTGTGATACTTTGTTACAGCTATCATAAGAAACTCATATAATATGAAAAGTGCTATTTAAAAAATTAATATAATTCAAATAGGTTGGGTGATAGACATTGGGGAGGGTATGTGCTATGGTTAGCCTTCTGAATTGTTTAAGACTGTTGCATCACAGACATGTACCTCTGAAACAAATAATACATTATATGTTAAAAAAAAGAAGAAGATATCAGGAGGGGAAGAATGAAGGAGGGGAAATCGGAGGGGGAGATGAACCGTGAGAGACTACGGACTCTGAGAAACAAACTGAGGGTTCTAGAGGGGAGGGGGGTGGGGGGATGGGTTAGCCGGTGATGGGTATTAAAGAGGGCATGTTCTGCATGGAGCACTGGGTGTTATAGGCAAACAATGAATCATGGAACACTACATCAAAAACTAATGATGTAATGTATGGTGATTAACATAACATAATAAAATTTTAAAAAGATATTATATAAACTGCCCACATTTAATCTAATGACATGAATATCTCAGTGTTGTTATTTCTTGTACCTATTTCATTAGTAAAATCAAAGGCCTGTCTGAACAAAAGGTTGCATAGTAGAATATGGACTTCATTATCAAATTTTAAAGGAGTAAACAAGAATAAAATAGAATAGGTAAAGGATTTGAATGAGCGTAGTTTTATAATTTGGTGCATCATGCATCTTTTTACATGAGGTCCAGTTTCCCATCAAGTCCGTTTTCCCCTATGTCAGCAGAGTTGTGGAGACCAAATATACGTTGCAATAATATAGCTAATATACATTCAAGTGGTTTCAGTTCTAAAGTGACATGTAAATACAGAAGGGCGATTATTTTTTTCCATTCTATTGTTAGTTCTCTAAAGTCTGGTAGACTACCCTGTCACCAGCAGACCTGCAACTCTCACCAAAAGTCCCTTACTTTTCCAGTCCTCTAGATTTCACCGAGAATTGTCCAGAACTCTATTTTCACCCATTTTTCAAACTGAACACACCTGAAAATACAGTCTGAAAGTTGTGTTCTTTCTTACGGGATAAAGTAAGTTTCTTAAAGTAAGACACTCCCAGAATTTATAATTTCCTCTCTGATAGTTATATTTGGGGATGATTACATGGACGATGATGATTGTGATGTGTGTGTGTGTGTAGAATGTGCAGTGTGTGCATTATAGCTTCTAGCCCTGGGATAGGATGACTATAGCATGACTGTGTATATTCAACTTATCCATTAGGCTGATATAAGGCAAATTATATATATATATATATATATATATATATATATATATATATATATATATATATATATATATATTTATATTGTCCCATAGTTATTTATCTAAAGACCAGCCCATATCTAATGATTTCACTCTTAGCCTTACTCTTACTATAAATAAATCAAGATTTTCCATTTTGAATCTCCTTAGTGGGGTAGTCAAACTCCCAACTCTACAATGTCTTTGTGGGCTTCATTTCCCACTCAAGTCACATAGAATATGCCATTTCCTGAAGTAATTGGTCTTTTACAGTTCCATGCTTTAGAAGGTTTGCTCTCTATTTCTGAAATAAATTTACTCTTATCTTTGTATAAACCTTCAATACTTCAAGTTGAAAAATTAACATTCTATATATAATTTCCCATCCCACCAGGAAAATTTAGTTGCGTTGCATGCTGTTTGTCCACTGCCCTTTATATATCTTCATTATAGAATTTACTATGTAATAGTGCCATATATTTCAGTGCCTGATTCAGTAGACAAAAACTGCTCATGGAAAGTAACTTTGATAAAATCCTTATGTTGCTAAAGTTTTATAATCAAATATCTTTGGAATAATACAATTTATATACTTGTATGTACACATTTCAGAAAAGATGATATAAGGTGAAAGATAATGTATTTTGCAGAGCAAAAATCATTTTAGTCAAAAAGATACATAGACCCATAAATCAAAATTTGATTTTTAAAATTCTTTAGATGTTTCTCTTTTCCTTCAAACAAATCCAACAAGACCAATCTATTTTTATCCATAAATATAATTTTAACTTGAATCACTCCAAGTGAGATTTTCTAACTCAACTCCAACACAAATTCTTTCATAAAATTAAAACATTCTCTAGTTAAAACACATATTTTTTGACTTGAAGTGAAATAATATTTAATAAAACCTAGTAGTATTTACATTTAGAAGACAAGGGAGTAACCAAAAGTTCTTATAATAATTAACTTGACAATACTAAGTACTTTTTCCTAGTAGATAGTTTATATTATAGCAATTAACCATGTTAGAATAACAACTACTATATATTTATAGTATCATTAACTTGCATTGTTTTATGTTTTATTTTCAATTTTTGTTTTTATTCATTTTATTTGATTTTTTTTAAGATTTTTATTTATTTATTTATTTGACAGAGAGCACAAACAGGGGGAGGGGCAGGCAGAGGAAGTGGGAAAAATCAGGCTCCCTGCTGAGCAGAGAGTCCAATGCGGGCCTTCATCCCAGGACCCTGGGATCATGACCTGAGTCAAAGGCAGATGCTTAACCGACTGAGCTACCCAGGTGCCCCTTAATTCTTATTTAGAAAATTATTTTTAAAGTCGTTATTTAAATTCCAGTTAGTTAACATACAGTGTGATATTAGTTTCAGGAAGACACATATTTTCTTAGTATTTCTTAGCATTTTCAAAAGACTATTAGAAAATGATCAAATCCCTTAATTTATAGAGAGGAAACCTGAGACATAGTAGAATTGTCAATGCAGATTAATGAGGATAAAATAATAAAGAGATGTACCCTGTAAAATCTCTCCTGTGATTTGCTCCTTGGTGTAATTTGTGTTGTCATCAAATTTCCTTCCAATCAATTTGACATGCATTACAAACATTTTCTTAATATTACCTAACACATCTCTTAATAGATTTTGGCTGAGAAGTGTCACTATACTGTAGAAAACTGGCATGGGATAGTCTTTTATTGTAACTTTCCTTTTTGACAATGGTGCCTTAAAGATTATCAGTAACAGTTGTGAGAAAGGCTTTTTTTTTAATGTTTTATTTATTTATTCATGAGAGTCAGAGAGAGAGAGAGAGAGAGAGAGAGAGTCAGAGGCAGAGGGAGAAGCAGGCTCCCCGCCTAGCAGAGAGCCCGATGCGGGACTCGATCCCAGGACCCTGGGATCATGACCTGAGCCGAAGGCAGACGCTCAACCATCTGAGCCACCCAGGCGCCCGAGAAAGGCTTTAAATAACAATGTGGGTATGAATTCAGTATTTGGGATTATTTGTGAAGTATAAAGCCATAGTCCATGTTTTCTTGATAGATGGTGAGATTTAAAATATGATTTTCAACATGGAATTTAAGACATATTTTTTGAACCCACATACAAAGGCAGAAATGTCAAGGTTTCTGAAGTCAGTGAGAGGAGAATGATGGTATTTGCTTCCGGTAATACATAGCACCCTGGGACAAATTGTGAGTCCTGCATGTTTCTTATTCTGCAAAGCAACTCCAGGCCTAGAGGTTCTGGTCAATGTTTTTTTAACTACCTCTCAAGGGAAATATCAGAAAGGTCACAGTGGAAAAAAAATGATTCTCAATATCTGCATTACATCCAACAGCCCGATTGATCCAGAAATTGGAGAATATATAGAGATAAAGATCACAGAACACATACAATACTGCCTTTTGATACTACCCAGGAAGGCAAAACTATCAGGAAACTGAGTGGTTGAAAAGTGTTGGGGCCTTGAAATAGGATATGCTCACCCGATACCATTTCCCAACAAAGCACAGATTCACATTTTAAATGAAAGTAAGTAGAAAGATTACATATCTTACAAAAGTCTGATTTGCAAGCAAGCATAGTCATAATGCACTATAGGAATAAATTATCCTCTTTTTCTCTAATTTATAATAGGATCTACAATAAAGTCACAGAAATAATGCTAAAATTCAGAATTTTTGAAAGCGTGGTGAGGTGGCCCGTGTTTTAAATTTAATTGAAGTATTAATATATATTTGATTTTTCTACCAGGTGAAGATTAATAATTCTTACCTAACTAAATTTTATTTGGTTCAATGGGCAACTGAGAAACATTCTCTTCATCTCAATTATTTAGGCCAGTGAGGATTATCATTTCAGTTCTAGCTGTGAATATCTTATTACCTACATACCCAGCAAAATTTTGTGTATCAGCTCATTTTGACATATATAAAATTAAGTTTATTTATATGTCCTTATAGTAAGCTGGCAATGAATTGAAAACAATAAAGTTTGCTATAAACAAAATACCAGAGAAGCTACAAACCCAATAATATGATGACATTTTATAAACTCATAAAAAAATACAATCATACATACATCCTTAATGACATGAGGGAAGCTTCACAATTTATTGATAATTCAAAATAAGCAAACTGAAATTTTATTACATAATGTCTTCAAATCATTTTAGAATACACAGATTTTTTTTCTATATTATATGTTGTTTCAGTGCATAGACAAAATATTAAATAAGTTAAGATATTATAGATATTTTCTTCATAGCTGGCATACATAATCTCATTACTTTCCACCTCGATTAGTGCAAGTTTTTGTTCTTGTGCCATCTTTCTCTTTTTAATCTTGGGAAATTTTGAGGGTTTTATATTGCTCTTCTGAGACAGAGCCCCTCTTGTGGGATTGCTTGTGCCCGACCTGGGGTTTCTATTGTAGCTGCACTGTTCTGAACCTGGATGCTGTTGTCCATTAAAATGATTTCCTATACAGTTCTCCATTTTCTGCCCTGCAGTTCTCATGATAAGGGTGTGCAGCTCTGGGCTCTCAGTAATATAAACCCGCAGTTGATTCTGCTGCCCTTTTTTCTGACCAGTCTATAGGAAAATAATAAAACATTTAACTACAGAGAAAAATAACATTGCTCCACAATGAGAGACACCAATGACTAAGGTAAAGGACAGAGAAAAGAGGTATTTAGGCTCTTCCCCCCCACCCCCGTCTTTCTTTTTTCTAGGATATTTTAGGTAGCATATGGTAGCAGCTCTGGATTCTGGATTAGTTTTTATTATATGTTTGTAATTTTCCTGAACTTACTCTATGAGAAATCTCCCCTACTCCGTGAGCTAATATCTCTGTTCCATTTTTTAATTAATTGGTTATTATTCCTTATTAGCTTTTCCTCCTAGGAGTTGCTCATGTATTGGCTTAGGTTAGTGGTCAGCCAATGATGGGGCAAAAGTTGTGTATGAACACGGCAAGTGTGTGTGTCTTTAACCACTGTCAATGGATCTGAGTGTGGGTTTTATAGAACATTCAGGGGCCAGGAGGTTCTAAATTGTGTTTCAAATTTAACTTTCCTCTCTTCACTCACTTCTTCCCTGTGTGTGCCTATTATTCTCCAGTTGGTCAGAGATGTGTAAGGAGCCTTTGAAAAACTTCCGTATCTGTCTCTATTTCCAGGATTTCCCATTAAATTTCTGGCTGGTCAGCTCTCCCAACCAGAACTTGAAACTGAGTGTTTTAAGGTTTTGATTTTTCTCCCTTAAATTCCAGCTAAGTTTGTTACTTTTACTGATAGTGCCACTGGACATGGGTGAGATTTTGTCATTGTTTCTTTCTTTTTAAAATTTTTTTAAAAATATTTATTTATTCCAGAGAGAGGTAGAGAGAGAATGCACACATGGGGGGTGGAGGGGGGAGAGCCGGGGAAGAAGGATGGGAGACCCACTACTCAGTGTTCAATCCATGACCCAGAGATAATGTCCCAAGCTAAAACCAAGAGTTAGATGCTTAACACACTGATCCACTCAGGCGCCCTGCTGTTCTTTCTTTCTTTTTTTAAATTTTATTATGTTATGTTAATCACCATACATTACATCATTAGTTTTTGACGTAGTGTTCCATGATTCATTGTTTGCATATAACACCCAGTGCTCCATGCATAATGTGCCCTCTTTAATACCCATCACCGGCTAGCCCATCCCCCCACCCCCTCCCCTCTAGAACCCTCAGTTTGTTTCTCAGAGTCCATAGTCTCTCATGGTTTGTCTCCCCCTCCGATTCCCCCCCCTTCATTTTTCCCTTCCTACTATCTTCTTCTTTTTCTTAACATATAATGTATTATTTGTTTCAGGGGTACAGGTCTGTGATTCAACAGTCTTGCACAATTCACAATGCTCACCATAGCACATACCCTCCCCACTGAACTTTCTTAAAGAAGTCTTCCCTCTATGGAAGCCACGTAGCTGCACTGCCAACCCTGACCAAGTAAATCAATTGCCACTGGTCCAAAAAGTAACCACGGGGCATTTTGCAAAACTTTGAAGTACAAAATCATAAAACCATACCATATAAAAATTAATGTCATGCAGCCAAAATTATGCTAAGAGAAAGTGTATAGTTCTAAATGCTTATATTTGAAAAGGAGAATTATTAAGAATTATATATTTCTATTTTAGAAAACTAGAGATAAATTAAAAACAAGTAAGCACAAAGAAGGAAATACATATTCAAGCAAAACAACAATGTTGAATTAGATACCAAATGAAAAATACAAAAAATTAAGAGCCAAAGTTATATTGTTGAATAAGTTAATAAATGTGACAGTGTTCTAAAGTGATTGGAGATTTCATAATATCATTAAATCATTCAAAAATTAAGATAAGTCTATATTGAAGTAACTGGGTTTTTTCATGGCTAATCATGGATTAGAAGTTGAGGATTAAGTGTAGAACTGAAGCTAAATATCTGCAATAATCTATTTCTGTTTTCTGGGATAATGGGAAAAATTAACCAATGCAATTAAAATGTAGATAATAGATTATAGAATGACTACTTTATTAGTGTCCATCAAACGGTTTTAATATAAATGTATCATCTTATTTGCTGTGAATCTTAGGATGAGTTTAGTTCATTAGATTCAAAAAAGAAGGAGGCCAAGAAATGAGAGAAAGCTAACTAGTTTAGCATAAGGGGAAATAATTGGAATTCAATGAAGCCAAATATCCCTGCATATAAAGTTATGCCTTAAACGTAAATTAAACTAATTAGCTAGAAAGAGTTAATGCAGCTTCCAAAGACACTGTTCTTAATAGCAAAGAACAGTTTATGAACTGAGTGAATCTGGGTCATAAAGCCTAAGAGCCTTAATATAGTCTAACCCACACTTCTTTTTTTACAGTTTTGTATCTTGAGGCATGGAAAATTTGTAAGAGTTCCGAAAGTTTATACCAGTAGTTAGGAGCATAATTCACCCAACTCAGCATCCATTCTACTATAGCATAACATTTTAAAGCCAGTTTAATAACATGTATTTAATTTATTCAAATGTAAACATCTTTGATATATAGTTTAATATGTAATTTTCCAAAGGGTGCCTGGGTGGCTCAGTCAGTGAGGCATCTAGCTCTTGGTTTTGACTCAAGTCATGGTCTCATGGGTTGTGATATTGAGCCTCACATCAGGCTCTGAGCTAAGTGGGGAGTCTGCTTGAAGATTCTCTCCCTTGCCCCACCCCCCACTCTCACATGCTCTCTCTCTCTCTCAAATAAATAAATATATATATATATATATATTTTAAATGTAATTTTCCAATATTAAAAGCAGATTGGCTTTTGCAGTTACTTGTGCTCCATTTACTGATACCATGTTGCTTTCTCATCTTTGATATCTAGGAGAAAATGCATGTTTTTATTGGTGTTTATAATATTTACCTTCATATGAAGAAGTAAGAGTAGAACAGAAATCTATTTCTTCCTGAACTCTACATGGAAATTATTATTAAATAATATATATTTTACAATATTTTATATAATTGATTGATTTGTTTTAAAACAGGTATTTTTAAAAAGTTACTGAAATAGAGTTTTAATATTTTCTCATACAGGATGTGTGGCTAAGTCTATAATTTAAGTAAAAATATGATGACTACCATAATATAGACACCTTCTAATTACGGTACCATGTATTCTTGGAAATTCTTTTCTTTTTTTTTTTTAAGATTTTATTTATTTATTTGACAGAGAGAGACAAAGTGAAAGAGGGAACACAAGCAGTGGGAGTGAGAGAGGGAGAAGCAGGCTTCCCGCGGAGCAGGGAGCCCGATGCGGGGCTGGATCCCAGGACCCTGGGATCATGACCTGAGCCGAAGGCAGACGCTTAACGACTGAGCCACCCAGGCGCCCCTGGAAATTATTTTCTGAATGTGAGTCTCTATAAATAAAATTACTATTGCACAAAGGAAACCTATATTCTAACTTCCCATTAATGCATAAATTAAGGTCAATCTTTTACCGATAGCTTTACTACTATTTTGTTAATTTTGTCATGTATTTATGATATACCTAAAATTGATGTTATGCTACGTCCTGAAGATATAATGAAGGCAAATATAACTTCATCCCTCAAGGATTTATATTCTAGTGGGAATTATTTTATTTTCTGAATTCCTATAAAAGCCATATATTTGACATATGCTACCTATTTATTCTGTTGCTCTTGTCATAAATCTACCAATATATTGTATGCATTCTCAGCAGAGTAATGGTGTGTATGGCCTTTATTATGTTGAGGTGCATTCTATCTATATGCACTTTGTTGAGAGTTTTTATCATAAATAGATACTGAATTTCTCAAATGCTTTTTCTCCATCAGTTGAGATGATCGATTGGTTTTTAACCTTCATTTTGTTAATGTGATATATCACACTGATTGATTTGCAGATATTGAACTATCCTTTCATCCTTGGAATAAATCCCACTTGATCATGGTGAATGATCCTTTTTGTAGAATTCAGTTTGCTAATATTTTGTTGAGAATTTTTGTATCTATGTTTGTCAGGGATATTAGCCTGTAATTTTCGTTCTTGGTGGTATCTTAATCTGGTTTTGGTATCAGGGTAATGCTTGTACCATAATATGGGTTTGGAACCATTCCAAATTCTTTTTCAATTTTTTGGAAGAATTTGAGGAGAATAGGTATTAAATTTTTGAATATTTGGTAGAATTCACCTGTGAAGGTGTCTTGTTCTGGAGTTTTGTTAATTGGGGATTTTTGATTACTGATTTAATCTCCTTACTAGAAATCTGTTGATTCAATAGATTTTTTTATTTCTTCATGATTCAGTCTTGGAAGATTGTGTGTTTCCAAGAATTTATCCATTTCTTCTAATAGGTTGTCCAATTTGTTGGCTTATACCTGATTGTAGTAGTCTTTTATGATCCTTTGTGTTTCTTTGATATCAGCTGTAACTTCTCTTTCATTTCTGATTTTATTTATTTAAGCTTTCTCTATTTTTTTAAGATTTTATTTATTTATTTGAGAGAGAGAGAGAGAGAGAGAGAGAGAGAGCACATGAGAGGGGGGAGGGTCAGAGGGAGAAGCAGACTCCCTGCTGAGCAGGGAGCCTGATGTGGGACTTGATCCTGGGACTCCAGGGTCATGACCCGAGCCAAAGGCAGTCACTTAACCAACTGAGCCATCCAGGCACCCCTATTTTTTTTTTTCTTAGTCTAACTAAGTGTTTGTCAATTTTGTTTACCTTTTCAAAGAACCAGTTCTAAGTTTCATTGATCTTTTCTGTTGTCATTTTAGTCTCTGTTTTATTTATTTCTGCTTCGATCTTTATTATTTCCATCTTTTACTAACTTTGGGCTTCATTTGTTCCTCTTTTTCTTGTTCCTGTAAGTGTAAAGTTGGATTGTTTATTTGAGATTTTTATTTCTTGAAGTAGGCTTGCATTGCTATAAATTTCCCTCTTAGAATTGCTCTTGTTGCATACCATTGATTTGGGTCTGTTGTATTTCTGCTTTCATTTGTCTCAAGTTATATTTCAATTTCTCCTTTGAGTCCTTCATTGGCCCATTGTTTGTTCAGTAGCATATTGTTTATTTTCCATATATTTGTTATTTTTTACAGTTTCCTTATTATAATTGATTTCTAATCGCATACTATTTTCACCATAAAAGATCTTTTTTTGGCCCCATTATCATTATGTAATACTCATCTTTGTCTTTTATGATGGTCTTTGTTTTAAAGTCTGTTTTGCCTAATATAAGTATAGCTACTCCAGCTTTTGGTTTCCATTAGCATAAGACATCTTTTTCCATCTCTTTATTCTAAGTCTGTGTGTATTCTTAGATCTGAAGTGGGTTTCTTACAGGCAGCCAATAGATAGGTTATTATTTTTTTATTCATTCACTTATTCTATATTTTTTTGATTGGAGAATTTAGCCCATTTATATATAAAGTAATTATTGATATGTATGTACTTATTGCCATTTGGTTGTTTTGAAATTTCTCTATTTTCCTTTTACCTTTCTCTGGCTTTTTTCTCTTGTGATTTGATGATTTTCTATAGTGTTATATTTAGATTTCTTTCTCACTATCTTTTGTGTTTCTACTGTAGTTTTTTATTTGTTTGTTTGGTTTTTTGTTTTTGTTTGTTTGCTTTGTGGTTACTGCGAGGCTCACATGTAACACCCTGTAGGTAGAATAGTCCACTTTAGTTGATAGCATATTAAGTTTATGCCTTCTAAATCTCTAGATTTTACTCTCCTCACCAAAGTTTTATGTTTTTGATGTCACTTTTACATCTTTTTATGTATCTTGCCTCTCAGTCAAAGCTCCAGGACAAGTAAATAGGTCTTTCCTTAGGAAGACTGTTGCTGGGTTTTGGTTTGCTCTCTGTGCAGTGCCCTGGAGGTGATAGCTTGTTGAAAACTGTATCTCTGATGGTTTTAGACCTTTGGGGTGCAGAAATGCAATACCTCTTGGTTACCAAAGTGTGATGCTCAATGGTTGTCCCTTATGTCAGCTATTTGTACAGTTTTGGCAGGGCATCAAGAATGGCATGGGGATGGGGTTCATCTCCCTCCCCCATCTCTAGCAGTTTAGAAGGAGAGTGCAAAAATGGCGGTCACCAGCACTGGTGCTAGCAAGGTAGAAGTAGAATCCAAGTTCATATGGGTTCCTGCCCCTCCAGCAGGTAATTTATGATTAGCAAAAAAATCTCATTTTCATATGATTTAGGCATTTTTCAAATTGTTGCTTTTGCAGTGGGTCCCAGAGTGAACATATCTCCACATGAGCCCTTTAAAAGTGGAATTTCTGTTCCCTATGGCCCTATGGTTCTCCCTGACATAGCCCTATTGGTTAGAAAGCCAGATATTTAGAGAGCTTATCTTTCTGATGCAGGGTCCAAAGTTTGGTGCACCTGATGTGGGGCATGAACCCCTCATTCCTCACAGTAAAACTGTATTTCTGAGATCTCTCCAGATGTGGGTCACTGCATCCAGGTTGGGGTTTAGGTGAGACTGTGTCTCAGAATCTCCTAACAGTCTCAATGCAGCTCTTCTATCCTTCATTTAGGAAAGTGTATTCAGCTAGTTTTCAGGTTTTATTCAGAGGGAATTGTTGTATGTGGAACCGTAGTTTTGTTTTGTTCATGGGTGCAGGTAAGTTCAGGATATCCCTCTGTTGCCATCTTGAACCACCTGCAATAATTATTTTTCCTTTAAGAACATTTTGGTGAATTTTAGTAAAGCTACACCAGCTTTTCCAGGTTCTATGATTGCAGTGCAATACATCTAGAATTTAATACCAACAATAAAAATAATAAATTTGTCAACTCTTAGATCAAAGTAAAAGATATTTACCTAACATGCTTTGGGGAAAAAATGGAAACTAAGGCCAAATTTGCAGAATGGTATATGAATAATTTTATTATAATACAGATATTTACGTCTATATAATATATAAATTAAAACTAATGTTATGTATATATGATGGTCTTAAAACAATGATCCTCAGTCTTAAACAAAAAGCAAAATAAACTATTGGAAAACTAGAAGGTCAGTCAACATCAATGTAAAAATTAATAAAATATCAATAGGATATCCAAAAACTTTAAGCATGTAAATCTAATCAGTAAAATGATTGCAAATCAACATTTAAAACTTAAAAATAGAGATACAAATGATATTAAAAGAATATTGAATGTGTGTAAAACTCTATGTAAATTACTTGAAGATATACATTCCCAGGGTAGAATGCATTTCTTTATTAGTATACTTTTTATGCAGTAAAAAAAACACAAATCATGTTCACAAAATATAGTGGGGATTATTGGTACTTGTTTTAAGGGACATAAGGGTTTAGAACAGTTAATGATTAGTTTTCAATATATGAACACTTAAATGATATGTTCTCTTTTAGTCATGGAATAATTTAAAATGTATGTATTTGCTTAGAGACATTATATATATTATCCAGTTCTTCTTTTTTTCTCCTTCCACTATTTTATTTTAGTGTTCTGATATAGATCACTTACTGAATCTTATATTTATTGTGCCTTTTTCCTTTTATTTGAACATTTTAATTTTTTGTATGTATTTTTCTCTTATTAAAATTGTTTCATGTATAAACATCACATCAGTTGTATCCACATAGAATCAATTATATAACTTTTGACAATTTGAATGTTTTATATTAAAATGTGTTCTCCTTAAATCAACAATTTGCAAAATTAATAATCTCCATTCTCATACTTCAGTTTTTCTGGTTTACTTTTACTCATCCCTTTACTTTCTTCTGCATGTGCTTAATGAAATATCTAAATACTGAATCGCCTTTTCATTCTACTAAATGGATGTATCTCACTAAAAATTATTCAGATGTATATATAATAATATTGCCATTGTGTTATTCTTTTTTTCTTGAATTGTTACTTTTGATATATCCTTTATAGTCTACCCTTGGGAGAATATTTCATATTCCGTCTTTGAGTGTGCTGTTCTTCCTATCTTTCTTATATCACATTCCACTCATTATGGTTCACTGTGTCTCTTCCCACCAGTCCTTCATTTTTCAGGGAGTTACTGGTGTCTGTTTTTCTACTTTTCTGTGTTCTGATGGCTTTGAAAAGTAAGCTCAGCTGGGCTGTTGGTCGTAAAAATTGGTGGATTTGCTCTCTGCATTTTTTTCCGTTATTGAATTGAAAGTACTGTGCAAGGATTTATTCTATTCGATAAAAGAGTGCTGGATAATCCCTCAATTCAGGATGGACTCCTGAGCCTTTGCCAATGCTAGAAGCAATTTGATATTTATATCCTCCTGTTGCCAACATGTAACCAGAAACTGCTCTTCTCTTCTCACTCATTAAAGCAGACACAGATAGGGGAAAAAAAATACTATTTTTGGTTTCAGTGACACCAGAAGACAATTATCTGGATCTTTTGGGGGCAATTTTGTTTTAATGCTATATTCTCATTAGGATTTATTGCTATTTTTGTTCGTTTAGTATTGTTTTATTTTTTGTGTTATCAATATACCTGTATAATTTTATTAGAGAAGATAGAGTAGGCTATATTATAACAGACATGCTTCCAAACATCAGTGGATTAGCACAGCAAAGTATATTTCCTATTCCTGTCACAGTCTGATAGGCCAGCCCTTTCCTCTTTGGTGACTTGGGAACCAGGACATTCCATTCTGTGTAGGTCTGGAACACCCAGACTTCAAGGACCCTGCTGAAGGGCAAAAGAGACAGGGAAATACTGTGCAATGGGCCATTGCTTATGGGCCAAATCTGGAAGTGTTTTATATCACATATGTCTACATTCTACTAAGCAGAATTCAATCAGATGGTCTCCAACCTAACTGCAAAAAAGATTTGGAAGGTCAGATTTCTGTGTGCCCAAAAAGTTAGTGGTTTGAATACATCTTATTATCTTTGACAGAACATTTGGGTTACCAAAGCATTTTATTCTACTCTCACACATAGAACACTCTCACCCCTTCCTGGGAGAGACCATATAAAGTCCCATCTGGTCACTGATTATTGTTCAGAATGTATGTCTCTAGGTGCAATCAGATCCAGATGTGACTCCCTTTAGTCAATAGACCTTCAAATTTAAAAGGCAAATTATCTTTCCCTCTCCAGCACTAATACCCAATATGCGGTTATGGAACCAGGCACAATACACACACAATAATTGCTCCCATCTTGTGGAAAGGCAAAGAATAGAAGAGATACAATATCAACTGGAAAACAACAATTTAAATCTCACTGGGAAGAGATTTTAATAAAATTTCCTGGCATACACACTGGGGATGAAGGAATCACCTTGCTAAAACTCTGATTCTGCTCACTGGAAGGAACGAACCTCTTGTCCACTGTTTTTTGTGAACTCTGTCAACTCCTTGTTCATTACTCTCCGTGGTCATATCTGATCTGGGGAATGGAGACCCATGTACTCCTTGAGGAACATGTAATGTGCCTTTATCCCCTAAAAGAAGGTTGGGACCCAATGTTTTAAAAAGTCTTGAAGATTTAAATTATTTCTTGGATGAACTAGTGGGCTTTTGTTTTTCTTTTTGTTTTGTTTGTTTGTTTGTTTGTTTGGTAAGCCTTCAAAAACTTAATAAACTTCTGATCTGTTCCTGCCATCTAAAATTCCTTCCTGGGCACAGATATTAAGCATATTTACTTCCCTGCTTTCTGGCCCCTTGACCTTTTCATTCTTTCATTCTGGAAAAACACTAGCAGCAATTTGGAAAAAAATGAAAGAAAGAAAGAAAGAAGAAAGAAAGAAGAAAGAAAGAAAAAAAGAAAGAAAGAAAGAAAGAAAGAAAGAAAGAAAGAAAGAAAGAAAGAAAGAAAGAAAGAAAAGAAAAGAAAAGAAAAGAAAAGAAAGATGGGGGCATCTTTAATTTGACTTTTTTTCTGGGCCACATTTTTAAATTAAAATTATTTTACTGGACTCTTTCCATGAAACTTTTACAAAATTCTATGTCAGAAACCTTCTCCCCCACTCTTAGAAAGCCTTGAATGTCTAGAGTACCTCTTCTCCTTCTTCCCAGATCTTTAAAAAATTTGCCAATGGCTACAAGCACATCTATCTTCGTTAATCCTCTAAGTCTTGTAAGCATAAAGTCTGCCTCCAAATTTATAGCAGGTGGCTTTTAGATTTTCATTCTCTTACATGTGTTATAATCGTTACCTTGCTGCCTGATCATGAGAAATAATGCTCTGAGATGTATTTTAAGTTTTTAATAGTCCAGCCCCCTACCTATGTATAAATTTATATAGATCAGAATTTTTACTGATGAGTAGACTAGAATTTCCTATGGTCATAAACTGCCAAATCTCAGTGTCTTAATTCATTAAAGTTTTATTTATTGACAACCCCATTTTTCCCACAGCTTCTTGGTCTTAAATGACTGTTTTTTGACTTCTCCCTTTTTGTAGCTGTGCACCTAACCCAGTGCTTCGAGGAGCCATGGAAGGGGGAAAGGGAGCAGACGCAGCACACTCAATGTTCTCTAACGGCCCACCGGGAAATGGCTGGTTTTGTACTCTCTATATACCATTTCCCAAAATTTGGTTGCATGGCCTCCAAGCTGACTTCAAAAGAGGCGTGGGAACGTGGTTTTTCTGTGTTCCTAAGAGAATGCTACGATGAGTTCTCTGCCACACCTGCGTACCGTTATAGTCAATTATCATTGGATGATCATTACAATTTTTGTAAACTTTGGCTTTAATCTAAGTCAATGAAAACAAAATCCTGTGCCTTTTTAAAAAATAAGACTCTATGGTGGTCACTATTTATCCATATATGAGAAGATATGTTTCCTATTATTGAAGTAAGTTACATATCTATATTCCTAGATCAACGACCCAAACGTCTTAACTCCATATTCCCTTAAAAGTGTGGGTTTTCATAATTTCCTTCCTTCCTTTCTTTCCTTTGGTTATTCCCATCCTTGCTTTTTTTCCTTTTGATTTTTTTTAGCCTCAGATTGCCTTTAGTAGATAGGCAGGATCAGTACATAGATTTCATATTAGGAAGAATGTCCACTTAGCTAGTTCTATCACAGGATACTCTCCACAGATCCACCAATACTGTAGCCTCTTCCCTGTATAGTTTTCTAGTTGTATCTAGACTTGGGCAGAAAATAACTTAAATAAACATACCTTTTCTATATCTTTTACCTTAAGTGAAAATTTAGGATTATAAAAGTCTGAAGCCCCAAACTATTTCTATCGACTTTTCTTGTGTTGATCCTCATTACCTCCATTCCTAGGGCCATGGATGTGACATACAGAGAGAAAAATGCATAGACTACAGAGTATAATGTATACGAAGAAAGAAAACAGTTGCCATCTAGAAATATTTATATATAAATAATTGCTTTTTGGCATAGCTCTTGGAAACCAATGGAATGGAAAAAAAATCCTTTGTTTTCTTTCATTTTTGTAAAGCAATCCGATAGAATTGAGAGAAATTCAGCCAGTAAAAGTCACCAAATCATTTTCTTTGTGTGAAGAAAAATAATGTATGAAAGGTCTTCAGGGATAATACCATTCCCTAAATTCAAAAAGTGAACATGGTATATATAGTTCATTATATGAAATCTAACTTGCAGAAAGCAATGGGCACAACAAAGGCATATTTCTGAAGACACAGATTTCTGTCACCTAACTTTGGAGTTCTATTTTTTCAATTTTTTATATCTATTATAGAATTATTCAAAAACAATGCAGCAATTCTAGCATAAAATTACCTATAATAACCTTGCTGTTAATACACATAACACATATACCTTGAAGTAGGAATAAAAGTCCACAGTGCCTTAACCTCTAGGTGGGTGCCTGAAATGTATCTTTGGTCACCTCTAAGTATGAATGATCTCTGCCTCTCTCTCCCCAGTAGCTTCTCTCTCTCTCACTGGGAATTAGATCAATGAAGAGCCCCTAGCAGAGATTCAACCATCAACTATTTAGAGAGTACAAGGACATCAGGCATCTCAGCAACAGACCAGTGTGCCTTGAGGTTATTTTAATGGTTTCCTCCCTATACCTTCTTCTTCCAACATATAGAATGAATCTTTTAAATCCAGTGTATCCTTTGTGTCCCTAAAAGTGTTTGGATGGGCTCTTATTTTCATGTTTTTGAACTACAGACATCAAATTTAACTGATTTCTTTGTTGCTATTCTTTTCTTTCTTCACTTTGTCATTATTATAGTGACTAGGCTATCTTCCAAGAACTCTTCATTCCTCAAGGTAACAGCCTACTCACAAAAATACTGGTGATTCCTTGTGGCTTATTGAACAAATTACATAAAACGGAGGTCTCATAGAACAGAATTACTCTGGGAGAATTGATCCTGGGTATATAAAAATGTTGGAGTTTATTAATTGATTCTTCATGGGTCTCCACAAAGAGGAATACATGAAAAATGGAATAAGTCACTGATGTGGTTGGCTTAGGCTTTGGTGTGGAATGTTCACTATGGTATTTATTTCCTGTCCCATTGCTACTGGGAAATGGGGATGCAATCTATGAATCCACATGGTTGTAAACAGCATCCAGGGTGAGAGATTCCAAAGGTGAAATTGTTGGATTGCTCCATGGTTGGTTTTGTGCAGGTTCATCTAGTAAAATACTAAGGAGAGTTAGAGGGAAATGTGGAACGTTATTTCAAGGGAAGAGTTGAAGCTATAATTACACTATTTAAATTGGAAACAAATTTACATGGAAGAGACAAGTAACACATACTTGAAGGAATTATGTCCACGTTACAACATGACTAGAAACATGACTTTTCCCTCCAACAAAAACTCTAAATCTCTATCCCCATCTTCTGGCCTTACCTTTTTCTATGGATGTAAACCAAACCAAAAACAAAAACAAAAAACAAACAAACAGAAACATTGGCTTATATAAGAAATATATTTCTTCTTTTGGAAGAATAAAAAACAATTGATTTATGATATATAGGAGATTTTATACAAAATCTACCATCACATAACCACTCTGAATTTTATGCAATTATAAATACAGGTATTATTTTCACATAATTTGTTTAATTTGTTTTCACCTTATTTATCAGGTCCTTACTGAATCCTAGAGCTTTTCTGAAGGTGCATTCAATTTTCTTGCAGTTTACCTCCCTGTAAACTACGCATTCTACCATATGTCTTGCTCAAGATGTCCATAGAACAGCTGTGACTGTGACTATTTATCACTCCTGCTTTCAGAATGTTACTATTTCAGCCCCCTCTTTGTTTGCTTTGATTTGTTTTTCCTCCTTTTGAAAAAAAATCCTTTTTTTTTTTTTTTTTTGTAATTCTTAGCCCTGGTTAAAATATTATTTTGATGTCCTTGTTTCTTCATCTAAAACTCTCCTTTTTTTTTTTTTTTCACTCCAAAAGTTCAATAATCCTGAAAGGTTTCAATCTCGACTGAAAGGACATATTTCCAAAATTAGGTGGATTAATTTAGATTATTCTTCACGTGAATGATTTTCATCTCTACTCTTTTTAGTTACTTTTACAATAGTCCCCAAAAGGATCTTCTGAGCACCCAAAGCTCTTCTGCCTCAAATATATTAATTGTAAACCCCACTCTCTCACCCCAGACACTGTGTTGCATAGGGTCTCACATTCTCAATAACAATATAGCTTGCCTAATTGTCACCTGAGGTTTTAGTTATTTATGTATTTCTTTGGGATGTCATATATGGGCATGCGGTTTCTCAATCTATATTTTCCACCAATTGGAAAAGTAGATCTTTATCAATCATTATGAAAGTCTGTAATTATTAATTTAACTTCAAGGGTATTTTCATACAGTAACATAAGGATCAATGCTATATTCTAGGTAGTTATTTTGAACTCATTTGATGCCTGAAATTGTTATTTACTTTAAGAAGATAATGCCTTAAATGTCCCTTGATTTAACAGAAGTAATGGTTTCATGTGATTATCTGAGAATGAGTGTTTCCTTGTCCCTCTGAGCTTTATCCTTCCCTGCTCCAACTCCAGGCAGCTACTGATATATGTGTGTGTATATATATATATATTATATATAAAATATATATTTTATAAAAACATATATAAAATGTCAGTACCAAGTGGGTTGCAGTTTCTAGCCTTTTATAAAAATAGAATAGTACAGTATGTACTCTTTTGTGTACAATTTCTATCAGCATAATGATTCTAAAAATCTTCTGTGCTATCATGTGTCAGTGCTTTTATTTTATTTTTAATTGCTGTGTGTGTGTATGTGTGTGTGTGAGATTCATTTTAAGGTTTTGTCTATAGTAAATTAAGTTGCTACAAATATTTGTCTGTAAATCTTTGCATGAATCTGTATTTTTCATCTCTCTTGGCTGAATACTTTGGAATAGAGTGTCAAAATTTGAGAGTAGATTAATATTTAAATCGTAAGTAACCTGACATATAGTTTTCCAAAGAGGTAGTGCTTACATCTCCACCCCCTCCCCACAGTATATGAAAGTTACAGTTGTTCTTCAGCATTGTTAACATGTGATATTGTCAGTCTGCTAATTTGGTACATATAAAGGTTATTAAATTATATCTTATTGTTTGAATTTGTTTGACAAATAATGTTTTCATGTATATTTGTCCACTCATGTATCTCATTTTGTGAAGTATCTTTTCAGATGTCTCCTGTGTTTAGTTGCGAAGTGGGGAGGCTTTTATTATTTTCTTTGTAAGTCGTAATGGTTTCTGATATATTCTGGATCAAAAACTTTGCCAGACATAGGTATTACAAATATTTTTACTGATTCTATGGATTGCTTTTTTATTTTCATAACGATGCACTTTAAAAATAATACGAAAGAATAATTTATCAATTTTTGTTATTTATTTATTTATTTATTTATTTATTTATTTATTTATTTATTTTATTTTAAGATTTTATTTATTTATGTGACAGAGAGAGACACAGCGAGAGAGGGAACACAGCAGGGGGAGTGGGAGAGGGAGAAGCAGGCTTCCCGCGGAGCTGGGAGCCCGACGCAGGGCTTGATCCCAGGACCCTGGGATCATGACCAGAGCCGAAGGCAGGTGCTTAATGACTGAGCCACCCAGGCACCCTATTTTTGTTATTTATAAAATCATTATTGATCATGAAAACCATTTTATCATATATTTTCTTCTTGGAGATTTACATTTTTAAACTTTATGTTTAGGCATATAATCCATTTCAAGTTAATTTTTCTGTATGGTACCAGCATTTTTTATTTTTGTTTTTGTTTTACATAGGAATATACAGTTGTTCATGCACCATTTGTTGAAAACACTTTTCTGTTCTCATCGGATTGATTCAATATATTTGTTCCATCTGTTTTGGGACTGCTTTTCTATTTTATTGATTGAAATGTCAAACCTTATGACCACAGCTATTGTCTTGGTAACTATAGTAAACCTTTAAATCAAACACTGTATTTTCACAAACAAAACTGTGAGGTTTTTAAAATTGGTTTTGGTTATTCCAAGCCATCTATATTTCCAAATAAAATGTATAGTCAGTTTATCAATGGAAAATTGCCAACCTAAACTATGCATAGTCTTTCCAATCCTTGAAAGTCTCCATTCATTTAGATATCCTTTAATTACTATCAGCATGTTTTTTTTTTTTTTTTTTTAAGATTTTTATTTATTTGACAGACACAGCGAGAGAGGGAATACCAGCAGGGGGAGTGGGAGAGGGAAAAGCAGGCTTCCCACAGGGAGCCTGATGCGGGCTCCATCCCAGGACCCTGGGGTCATGACCTGAGCTGAATGAAGGGAGACGCTTAACATCTGAGCCACCCAGGCGCCCTGCTATCAGCATTTTTTATAGTGTTCAGTAAAGAAGTTCATATAAATTTTGATAAATTATTTCTAAGAATTTTATGTTTTTTGAAACTATTCTAAGTGGAATTAAAAAGATTCATTTTCAAATGATTTGTTGCTAGTATATATATATATATATATGCACAAATGATATACTTCTTAACTTTGACTCTGTAATCTTACAAAATTTAGATACTATTTTTTGAAATGTTTTGGGAAGAATGTTTATGTTTTTCTACAGATAGACACATCATCTGCAAATAGTGCATTTTTCTTTCTTAACTTTCTGACATCTATTTCTGCAACTTTTTTTTACTTTACTGTAATTACTGTTATCAGTAGTATAATTGTAAAAATAAATAGTGACAGAAAGCATTCTCGATTTTGTCCTGCCTTCGAAGTGCAAACATTCAATAATTCCATGTTAAGTATGATTTCTGCTATATATTTCATATACTATAAGGGCAACTTAATTTTAAATGTTAATTCTGTATCATACTATTTTTCAAAAATTGTTTATTGTTTTTAGAAGTTTTCTATCGATTATTTTAGTTTGTCAAACAATATGGGGCCCCTATAATGGGAATATTTTTATCTCTTTTGTCTATTTTATAATAATCACTTACTCATATAAAACTGCATTGGCTATTAATTCTACCCAAATATTGCAAGGTAGTTAAAATACACTATATGCTTGTGATGTCCTTGTAAGTGCTTGTTCTCTTCCGAGGTCAATATAGTGAGTTACATTTTTAAATTTTCCAAAAATAATCAAAATCCAATTGAATTTTATAAGTTTATTTGAAAAGAGGTATGCAAACTTTTTAAAAATTTCATGCAATTGTGTCTTCTTTAATTTTAGATTAGATTATATAGTACTTGGAGCTTTAATGTTGCATATAACTAGCTGTTTAAATGTATTTTTATTAATTACATTCTACATCCTGAATTGATTAATTTTTTTTTAAGATTTTATTTATTTGAGAGAGAGAGAATGAGAGACAGAGAGCATGAGAGAGAGGAGGGTCAGAGGGAGAAGCAGACTCCCTGCTGAGCAGGGAGCCCGATACAGGACTCGATCCCAGGACTCCAGGATCATGACCTGAGCCGAAGGCAGTCGCTCAACCAACTGAGCCACCCAGGCGCCCCATGAATTGATTAATTTTTGCTTATGTGTTCTTTCTGCTGCCTTTGTGTTGACGTTAATTTTCTCATATATTTTTTCCCATTGATCAAAAAACATCCTATAAGCATGAAAAATAATATTACCATATTAGGTGCAAGTTGTTACTATTTTTTTAACTTGAGGAACAGCTTCATATTGAGATATTTTAGTGTTATTTAGGGACATTGAAGAATACAGTTTTTGAGATCTGTGGTATTCTTCCTTGAGGCACATTCTTCCTTAACTCTATCATCATACCTCCACTTCAATGTATGGCTATATGTATTTTGGAATACAGTGTTTCACTGGAAGGGGAAAATTACATTGGTTAAAAAAAATTATATAAAATATAAACAGAAAATCCTGCTCTCTCATAAATGGCCATATTAGACATCATCTCAATGTGAGTGAACATTGAATCATAGAAGGTATTAATTTTACATATGCTAATGTGGAAGGACTGAGTTCATATACTAAATCTTTATCAATAATTTTATAATACCACAGCTGTTAAATAGTAAACAAGTAATTTATTCTAAACAAAGAGCAAATTAAATATGCCATCATCTTTCTACTGTTTTTTTTTTGCACATTGCTTTTCCACAAAATCATTCTTATCTTTAATTAGTTTAAAAAAAAATAAATACATACATATATACATAGCACGTGGCCAGTTTCTTATTAAGAAATTGAAAACTAAAACTACATGAGATGGCACTTCATACACATTACATGGCTAAAATTAAATGCCTAACATAACCATGCATTGGCAAGGATGTGAGACAACTAAAATTCTCCTACATTCCTGGTGGAATGTTAAATAGTACAACCATTTTGCAAAATTCTTCAGCAGTTTCTTAAAATGTTAAGTGTGTATCTACTATATAACCCAGCATTTTCCTACCTAGCTATTTAGCCAAGAGAAATAAAAATGCATGTCCACAAAAAAAGATGCATACAAATATTCAGTGACTTTATTCATAAAAGTAAAGAGTTAAAAACAACTTCAGTACCCATCAAAGGTTGAATGATTAAGCAAATTATAGTCATATAGATGGGTTAGTAACGATAAAAAAAAAAACAAACTACTCATGCATACAGTGACATGACTGAATCTTAAAATCATTTTGCTTAGTGAAAGAAGTCAGAAAAAAATATAGCAATTTGTGTCAGAAAAAAATAGTAATATAAGTGGAAGCCACTTTATGGTGACATCAGTGGTTACTTGGGCAAGAATTGGAGGAAGGAGGGATGCACTACAAAGGTGCATGAGAAAACTTTTGGGGTGTTGAAAGTTTTCTGTATCTCGATCGTGGAACTACCTACAATATCTAAAGTCCAACTCCTGTTTGCTATATCTCTCACTTAATGTGACCTTTCTAATTTTATAATGAGCCATTACTTATTAGGAAGGATTCTCAATTTATGCTGAGTAGGTGTTACATGTGCTGAACAGGCACAGCTCAAGGTTTCAAGAGGACTGTTTTCATTTGCACTGCAATGTAAAACTATTATACCTTTCTCTCTGTAATCTTGTTAAATAGGTAACTTTCAGCCAAACACTTACCAAACTCCCATGAAAGCACCTTCCCAGTTTTATAAGGCTTCTGAAGAAACAAACTAAGGTTTAGGAATACAGATTCGTTTCAAATATATTCTTGGTATTCTGATTCAAGAGCTTCCATTCTAATTGGATCAGATCCTACAAACTCAGCTCTAATTAAGATAATGTGGGTGATAATTATTGTAATTTTTAAACTTTTACTACTTCCCAAGCCAACTAAACATGAACATATTTAGAGTTACAGAAAAATAAATGCATAATGACTAATCACAGTTTCAATTGTGAACTATTTCTTATAGATCCTTTCAATATGAGCAGTAGAAGTTCTTTCATTTTAGGTGTAGATTACTCACATTAGGTAATGAAGAAGCCTCTGGTTTCTGAATCTAGGGTTATGGCATCATATTAAGGCACATTATGTGGGGCCTTTTGTTTGTTAATGGTATTGTCTGCATAAGGTGCATATTGATCTGTCAGCTGGATGGATGAATTTTCAGGAGGAATATTTGGTGATCCCAGTTATAGAGAACCTAGGAAAACAGAATCAGAAATACTAAAGCTGAATTCTATTGTGAAAATTCAGGATATCCACAGTAGCCTTTGGTATTAGATGTAGGCATATATATTGTATGTAAATGTCTCTGCTTTATTCTGATTCTCAGTCTCACATACAAGGAAGAAGCAGTAAAGTTAATGTATGTATAAACTGAATGAAATATAATAGAGAACTATATGGCCTATAGCGAATCAGAGAACTGATGCTTTTTAAATGACATTCATATTTATTGTTTCTATCAAAACTATGTAGATTGGATTCAGTCCACAGTGTGTTAGGTTGCAAACTCTGTTACACTGCTATAATGAGAAATGAAAAAATGTCTAATTCTATCACAAATATATAATGCATTAGGCAAACAGTGCCTTCTCCTATGTCCCCACAAATAATTGTAGTGAGCAACTGGCTCTCTATGGTCTGATATTGCCCCCAGTCAGCACAAAGTTTTATTGTTATTAAATTAATATATTCATTTGTCTTAATTTTAAATTTCAGTCATCTATTATCTATCAAAAAATAACTGTGATATGATAGAAGACCAAAGGAAGTTATAATAATGTCTTTTGTAATTGTGGTAGGAACAAGAGACCTGCCAAACTCTGCATCACCCTCTTTCTTCCCTCCTTCCTCCCTTTTCTCCTTCCATCAGGACCTCATCCCATTTCTTTTAGACCAGCCATCAATCTGGAGGCAAAGATGGGTTTGCTATTGATCCTTTGGCCACTTCTTAAAAAATTACATTTTGCACTGTGGTTCTTCTAACCCTTCTCTGACCTCTGTGTTTTGTCTCTTGAAATGTTGAGGGTACAGAAACCTGGTGCTATTCTGTGTCTTATTTTGGAGGATAAAAGGGGGGCTAGCTGCAGGTGAAGAACTAAGTTGTTAGTTTAGAAATAGCAATTGTGTGTACATTCCTTAGAGAGGTCCTAATTGATCATTTGATGCCATTCCTGTTAAATTTCACAATTAATCTTGGTTCTGAAAGTGCAGATTAATTTATTAAGAGCCACTGCCACAACAAAAACAAATTAAAAAAACACATGAGCTGGATCATTTTAAAATAAGCAATACAGTATTATTAGCTACAGGCCTAAGTTGTACAGCAGATCTCTAGAACTTATTCACATGTGTAACTGAAACGTTATACTCATCAAATAGTAACTCCTTATTCCCCCCTACCCTAGCCCCTGGCAATACTATTCTATTCTCTGGTTCTGTGAGTTTGACTATTTTAAATCCTTCATGGAGGGGAATCATGCATTATTTGTCCCTCTCTGACTGGCTCATTTCCTTAGCATAATGTCACCAGGTTATCTATGTTGCTGCATATGGCAGAATTTCCTTATTTTTTATGGCAATAAAATTAATAATAAAAAAGACAATAATATTCCATCATATGTATATACCAAATGTTCTTCATCCATCCATGGAAATTTAGGTTGTTTCTGTACATTTGCTATTGTGAATAAAGCCTCAATGAGCACAAGATTATAAATGTCCCTTAAAGCTTCTGATTTCAATATTTTGGATATATTTTTATAAGTAGAATTGCTAGATCATATAATAGTTCTATTTTTAAGTTTTGAGGATTCTCCACACTGTTTTCCATAATGGCTGCACCAACTGACAATTGACAATTTCTAGCAACAGTGTACAAGGCTTTCCTTTTCTTCCCTCACATTTTTGTCAACTCTTGTTACCTTATGTTTTCTTGGTAATGGCCATCCTGGCCATTTAATAGGTGTGAGATGGTACCTCGTTGTGATTTGGTTTATATTTCCCTGATGATGAGTGATATGGGACATCTTTTCTTATATCTATTGGCCATTTGTGTGTCTTCTCTGGAGAAATGTCTTTTCAAGTCCTTTATGCATTTTTAAATAAGTTTATTTATATTTTTGCTATTGAATTGTAGGAGTTCCTTATATATTATGAGTTTAACCTTTTTAATCAGATGCATGGTTTGCAAATATTTTCTCCCATTCTGTTTAACTCCCCTTAGCTGTGGAGAAATATTTTTAGTTTGATATAGTCCCACTTTTTTTTCTGATGTGGTTTTTTTCACATTTTTTTAATGTAGTTCCACCTTTTTTTGTTGTTGTTGTCTGTGATTTTATTAGCCTATCCAAGAAATTATTGCCAAGATCAATATCAGAAGTTTCCCCCCCCGTTTCTTTTATTAGTTTCAGGGTTTCCTGTCTTACATTCATAAATATTTAATTCATTTTAAGTTGATTTTTATGTATGGTGTGAGATAAGGGTCCACTTTTATTCTTTAGCAGGTGGATATCTAGTTTCCCCAATACCATTTGTTGAAGAGACTATCCTTTTCCCCATGTGTATTACCGATACCTTATTGAAGATATATATATAACCATATATATGTATATGGTTATATCTGGGCTCTCTATTCTGTTCCATTGGTCTATATGTCTGTTTTAATGCCAATATTATGTTATTTTGATTACAGTATCTTTGAAATATATTTTGAAATGAAGAAGCATGATGCTTCCAACCTTGTTGTTCTTTCTAAATTTTGTCTTGCCTATTTTAGGTCTTTTCTAGGTCTATATGAATTTTAGGATTAAAAAAATTATAAAAAGCTCTGGGTAAAGGACTTGAGTTGATTTATCTCCATAGAAGACATACAAAAGCCTAACATGTACATGAAAATATACTCTAAAACATTATTTATTAGGGAAATGCAGATCTAAACTATAATGAGACATCACCTCACACCTATGAGGATGGCTATTGTAAAAAAAGAAGTGTTGGAGAGGATTAGAAGTTAGAAATGTGGGAGAAATTAGAACCCTTGGACACTATTGCTGGAATGTAAAATGGTGCAGCAGCTATGGAAAACATTATGGTGATTACCCAAAAAAAATTAAAAATGGAACTACAACACGATCCAGCAGTCCCACTTCTGGATATATCTCCAAAAACATTTAAATCAGTATCTTGAAGAGTTATCAGCACTCCCAAGATGAATGGATAAAGATGTGGTAGATAAATACAATGGATTATTATTTAACCTTGGAAATAATAATAAATTATATTATTTAACCTTGGAAATAAAGGAAATTCTGCCATTTGCAACAACATAAGTGAATGTAAAGGACATTTCTTAAGCTGGTCACAGAACACACACTGCATGATTCTAGTTATATGAGGCATCTAAAATAATCGAATTCACAGAAACAGAGAATACAGTTATATTTGCCAGGGACTGAGGGGTGGAGGAAATGGTGTTTTTCAAAATGTATATAGTTCCTGCTATGCTAGAGGAGCAATTTCTAGATATCTACTGTACAACATAGTGTTTATTAAAATATAGTATTCACTTCTAAATTTGTTAATGGGGTAAATTCCACTTAAATGTTGTTACCACGAAAACAAAGCAAAAACAAAATCAGAGATTCAAGGAAACTTTGAGGCTATTGAATATGTCTATTACCTTGATGCTGGTGATACCATGGGTGTTTGCATATGGATATAGAAAAATTTTAGTGTACTAAATACATTTTGCTTTTCTTCTTTATAAATACATGTTGTTTTTGAGAAACTGGAAATTTGAATTATAATCAGCAGCCTCCAGTTATATTTGACTTCCACCTTCTAAAAACAACTAAACTTTGTTTTAGGACAAATATATCTCTACTTCTCAGAAGTATGTGGTTATCTTATTTTTAGCTCTAATAAAATGGCTTTGTTTAATTGCCTTGAGTCTCATAAATTTCAAGAAAAATATTGTCATTCATGCTGTGCTCTTTCTCTTAAAATAATTCAAAACTGACTGAGTATTTTGGCAATCTATTCATTATATTGGACAATAAAGCACATGGGCTAACATTTTAAAATGTCAAACACTTTTGCTTAATTGAACTGGTTTCTTCCAAGATCTTAGTATCCAATATCAGTAAATGAGAAATACAATTTTGACCTTCCAAATGGTCAAATTAACATTTAAAATAAATCTATACATATTGAGACACAGCTTACTTTTTTGGAAGCATTACTTATCAACTCATGGAAGATTAAAAAATCATATTGAGAGGATAAAATAAAACAGATCACCCATTTTGTACTTCAACATTGAAATACCAATTTCTCATTTACTTTTCAACATATAGTCATATTCCTTAGCAGCCATAAAATAATGTTTAATCAATATGTTATTTAAAAAGAGTCACTGATTTGTTAATAATAAACAGTCATATGGCATTTATTATTGTCAGTCACTGCTCTAAGTACTTCAGCAATACTAATTCATTTTTTCATCTTACTACCACTCTTTGAGGGAGTTATTCCTTATTATTGTCACGTTTTAGATGTGGAAACTGATGCACACCAATTTTAAATATCTTATCTAACATACACAGGTAGAAAATGATAGAACTGAGGGGCGCCTGGGTGGCTCAGTTGGTTAAGCGACTGCCTTCGGCCCAGGTCATGATCTAACGGTTCTGGGATCGGCCCGCATTGGGCTCCCTGCTGGGTGGGAAGCCTGCTTCTCCCTTTCCCACTCCCCCTGCTTGCGTTCCCTCTCTCGCTGTCTCTCTCTGTGTCAAATAAATAAATAAAATCTTAAAAAAAAAAAAAAGAACTCAGTTTTATCCTTATGTCTTGGCAACATTGAATTGCCACATGTATATGAGTTTTAGCACAATTTTATTGAGGATCTTTAATCTCTAAGTAAATTCACATACACACAGATAGCTTGTATAGAATAAGATATATATGTATATATGTGTGCACATATATGAATCAATTAATTCTTTGTGTATTTCTTGCTTTTACAACTCCACAAGAAATAGACTTTAATTTTATAATTGTTCACCTTGTTGTCTCCCTAGCATCTCTCCTCAATTTCCAAAACTACTCAGGTGTAGAGGTGAGAAATAAATAAAAATGAGGTTGTGGTCATTCTATTTGAGCTAACATGTTGTTTAATTCCAAATCCACTCTGGGTTTTCCAACCAGATAAAAACATAAATTATTTTTTTATATTTTAATACAATTATAATTGGATATTCTGTTATTTATAGCAAATATTTGCTAGTAGATACATTGTCCTTCTTCATTAATGTGAGGTGTCCATTACAGTGCAAACTGTATTGTAAGAATATCCTTATCATCATTGCCTATAACAAATCATGACCAATTGCAGTGCTTATGCATATTTTAGTTAAATAGTTATAATTTATCAATGGAAGTATGAAAATCTTATTTTATAAAATATCTTTTAATAAACTACAGTAATTAGTAATCTAAAAAGAATGAAAACTTAATCCCAAAACTTCTAAAATCTCATGCTTTGTTAGTTCACACCAATGTGAATATATATGTGTATATATGCACACATATATACATATATATCTGATTCACACACATATATATACATATATATCTGATTCACACATACATACATATATATCTAATTCTATACATGCGATCTGTGTGTATGTGAGTTTTGTGTCATAGATTAAAGATCCTCAATAAAATTGTGCTAAAGCTCATATACATGTGGCAATTCAATGTTGCCAAAACATAAGGATAAAACTCAGTAGTATTATTTTCTACCTGTGTATGTTAGATATTTAAACTTGGTGTGCATCAGTTTCCACATCTAAAACATGACAATAATAAGGAATAGCTCCCTCAAAGAGTTTCAAAGAGTTATAGTAAGATGAAAAAATGAATTAGTATTGCTGAACTCCTTAGAGCAGTGACTGACAAAAATAAATGCCATATGACTATTTATTATTAACAAATCAGTGACTATTTTTAAATAGCTGAATGGATATAAGGTGAATGGTTTTCCTCTTTTTTTTTAATTCAAAAGTGAATTACAGTTAATGCATATTAAAATTATTTGAAATGCAATTTACTTTCTGTCTCTAAGGATTTGCATATAGCTTTTGTGGTGGGAAGAGTATAGAAGAACACTGGAATGTCTATTGTCTGAGTCAGAGAGAAAATGAATACTGTCACCCTCCAAATGTTCTCTGTGATCTCTTGGATAGGATTTCCTTCCTCTCTCCACTTGAGATGCTTTTTTTTTTTTTCCTTTTGAAAGAGTGTTATTGCCTTGTCACTATTCAGTACCACATTTATCTTAAGCAAATATGCACATATTAGATCCAAACATAAGAAGAGTTTCTACTATAAATACCTTAAATCCTCTCTCTGTTCAGCAATATAAACAGCAGATAATCATGGCCTTTAGTTATACAGACGAATTGTAATTTAGACAAAGAAATGCAGAAACTACTTGGTACAGTATTAATCATATAATAGAATTAGTCATTAATAGAATATCTTTAGTAAGAAACAAAAAATTCAAGGAAATAGTCTTGCTAAATATAATTCTTGCTAAATATAATGAGAAATGTACATTTACTCATATTTTATTTCCAAATTAAATTTGTCATGGAGCTGGGATAATTTAGACTTATGTAGATACTGAAGACAATCTCAAAAATTATATATTTTACTGATTTGGGTTCATGGCATTTTCTTGAATTATTAATATGTATTCTTTCACTATATAGTAATCAAATGCCCTTTAAATGCTCTTCAATTAATACATTATGTATATAACTAAATTTTGATTTTTGCAAAGACATAATTGAATAAATATTAAAAAAACCAGCCAGATTCTTAATAAGGACACATTTGAATATAATTTCAGAGATGTGTAGAGCTATTTTCTTAGAAATAATTCATATTTTCAATTGAAATGGGCATGTTGAATTATATGACTTTAGTCATTATTTAGTTTTTGCATATCTGGGGTCTGATTCCAAATATTAACAGAGGTATCAATTTCATGGATCTCTTGGATATTTATTTATTTATTTATTTATTTATTTATTTATTTATTTATTTATTTATTTATTTATAAGATTTTATTTATTTATTTGAGACAGAGAGAATGAGAGACAGAGAGCATGAGAGGGAGGAGGGTCAGAGGGAGAAGCAGACTCCCTGCCGAGCAGGGAGCCCGATGCGGGACTCGATCCCGGGACTCCAGGATCATGACCTGCGCCGAAGGCAGTCGCTTAACCAACTGAGCCACCCAGGCGCCCTCTCTTGGATATTTAATTCCCATGGACTATATTGTATAAGAACTACTTACCTAAATGTACCTATGTATCACAATGTATGCTATCTATTCTGAGCTCTAAACAATGACACAAATATTGAGAATGGTGCTAGAAAGTCTATTACTGAAGAAATTACAAACAAGAATCGGGAAAGTAGTTTCTCATCTTCCATAGAGTGATTTAACATTTAAGGAGATTTGTGTGAGTCATGATGTTGAGAATCCTGAGAGAATAAATGTCATTTTGAGTTTTGAAAAAATGTAATAGAATCTAATTTACAATATTCTTTGAAGTATGATATTCTATATGGCATATTTCATAAGCAAAATATATCTTGGTAAATTTTTAAATAATTTGACTTTATTGTCTTTAATTCTGCTGGGAAAGAAAAGTGTTTGACAAAGCACAGGACTCATCATTAAGAGGCAAGTTTCCCCTGCTTATCTTCCATTCTGTGTGTTTTCCAGACAGATAAGAAAAAGCAATAACTTACCTGGATTGGATGCGTTAGCAAATGTAATTACTTTATAAATATGGTCACAGTACTATTTTAGGATGTCGAAATTGTGTATTTTATAATCTCAGAATTTTAGTTGAAAGGGAGAACAATGAGAGAAGATTATACCCAGTTTCTAATGACTAAATAGTACATTTTTATAGATGGCAAATCTTTCCAGCATTCTTAACCCTTTAATATGTCTATATAACATAATAATGGAAATTTCAAAGATACATTTATGAAAGAAGGAATTTGTAGCATTAAAATGTACCTTCCAAATTGGATAATTCTCTTCTCCATTAAACTAAATGAGGTGGGGAAGAGAATTACTAATAGAAATTGGGTTGTTTTCTTTTGTTTGCTCATGAGCTGCCCTGACTGTCATATTGGACAATACAAAAAGAGTTAGGAAAAAACAACATTTGTTTGGAATGGTTCTAATGTATTAACCATAAAAGACGGCCTTGTAAGGAAGTCTTTTAAGAATAAGAACAAAGCCATTTGACTTCTTTGAATTAGATTGCTAAATAAGTACATCTTCTGATTTGGTTAAGATGGGGAACATTTGAGATTTTAATCCTTGATAGAATCTTCCTTGCTACACTAATTAAGGAGAGCCTAAGATTAGTGTACTCTTTCTATAATTAATTGGGAGTCCTGCTACACATGCTGTGTATGGAATGCAGTACTGTATTATGCTATGGAGATTAATTATCCAATTATCTGTATTGACAAATACAAATTATTGAAAGTAATTTGAAATTGATTATATGCAGTTGTATTAGGCAATGCAATGTATGAAAGCAGAAGGAACCCTCAAGTTGATGGCCTCCTAGAGCTGAGGTGATCCACCTTTGACCATACACATCTCAGTGCGGAGACTCATGTCTCCCACTTGGCTACCATTATACATGCGTTATCCCTATTTCTGTACTTTTTAGCTAAACAAACTTGGTGCTCAGTAAATCCTATTTTGTCTCATGAGTTTGATCATGAAGCGGTGTTCAAAAACACTGCTGCTGGTCAAACTGAGTTGGCAAAACATTTACTCATTATATCCCTAGTTCTACCTTGACAGCTTTCTTGGTATTCCCAATACAACACTTCAATTGATCCTTTTAAATTATATTGTCATGCCACTCCTTAGCTCCAAAATCTCTAATTATTTCCTATTCCACAAAAATAACAAAGTAACACTTTCATACTGGCCAGAAAGGCATTAAACCATCTGACTTCCCTTCACTCACCTCTTTCCAGCTGCTCTCTGTGTCAACCCACGTGAGTGGCATGGGCCTCAGCCCTGTTCATAGAACATGCCTCACTCATTCCTACCCCAGGGCCTTTATTCTTGCTTATCCTTTTGCTTGGAATATCCTTGATCCAGAGAATCATAGTTTTCTTCTTCATATCTTTCAAATCTCTGCATGAAAATTACCTTTTAGCAAAGACGTCCCTACCCTTCCCATTTAAAATTGAACCACCTCCCCCAGAATTTACGTGTCTTTTATTTTATTCTCCATAACACTTTCCACCTTAACTTACCATATGTGTTATTATTTTATTATCTGCCTTTATCACTTGCTAATGGGTGTCCTCCTTGTGGGCAGGTATTATGGAAATACACACTGTTACTAAAGAAAAAAAGGTGGGCAGCAGATGTTAATAAATATTATATCAGAATTTCTTTTTATATGTAAAATATTTAAGCTACATTATTTAAAAAAATTATTTATCCATTTTTTAGAGAGAGAGAGAGCGCACGAGCAGAGGTAGGGGCAGAGGGAGAGGGAGAGAGAATATTCAGCAGACTCCCTGCTGAGCACAGAGCCCCATGTGGGGCTCAATCTCAGTGAGAAACTGAGATCATGACCTGAGGTGGAATCAAGAGTCTGAGCCACCACGGTACCCCATTTCAGCTACATTATTGAGGAGTTTGGTCAGTTCTCTTTCCAATATATAACCTTGTTACATATGCAAAAAATAGCTTATTACAGGAAATTGCTGTAAACTTTCTTTTCTTAAAATATCAGTGAGAAGAATATATTTTACTTGAATAGATGTTGCTTATACCAATGATTGGTTTAAAAATTGAAATTATAGTCATAATTCTATTAAGATGGTATTATATTCAGTTGAGGACAATGAAATAGGAAGGTAAAAACTCAGAGTTGAGAAAAATGACAAGAGAAAGAATGTGAAAATATCAAGAAATTGGAAAAAAAAATCTTAAAATTTTAAATGTATGCTTGGAGATAATTTCACGCAAGGATTGATCTGGTCATCCTGGGTTTTGCTGATGATATTCATACCAAGCAGTAGAATCAAAAGTGTTCAGTGATGTAGAAAAATCTCATAAAGACACACATTTCATCTTCCTTACATTTGTATCTGAGAATGATTATTGATTTTTTCTTTTATGTTTCATCTTTATCAAATGATAAGAGTGAAGTTGATAGGCACAGAGACGAAGTATTATGTAAATGCTAACAGAAAGACAGCAAGAACTCAGCACACAATTCTTTTATTGCAAAACTGATTAATTGTTTGAAGAAACAACTAAACAAACGAAGAGCTTTACTGATTCTATGCCAGACTTTGCTATGAGTTAGAAACATAAGTCCTCCAAATAAGATTATATATATATAAATATATATATATATATATATATATATTTATATATATATATATTTATAATTCATATGGATACATATGTATGAAATTACATGGTAGAAGTGAAAGAATATGGAAAAATGCCATCCATATGAAAATACCTAAACTATTGATGACATAACCTCAATCTATTCCAAAGGAAATAAGAAAAAAAAGCACTTAGGGCCCGGATCAGAGTATCATCTTAAATCCTAGACTAGTGGAGCACCAAAGAGCACCATTGTGACCCAGGATTACTATGTAGTTACATAAGTCTGTACCCAGATACCTTCTTAGGGAGATAAAAGAGAAGAATTTGCCTCAATAGACAATTTGAACTCTGATTAACTAAATATTCACCACCCTCCTAATACAAACACAATTGGAAGTCATTTTATTTTATTTTTTTTTAAGATTTTATTTATTTATTTGAAGAGAGAGACACAGCGAGAGAGGGAACACAAGAAGGGGGAGTGGGAGAGGGAGAAGCAGGCTTCCCGCCGAGCAGGGAGCCCGATGCGGGGCTCGATCCCAGGACCCTGAGATCATGACCTGAGCCGAAGGCAGACGCTTAACGCCTGAGCCACCCAGGCGCCCCAAATGGAAGTCATTTTAAACCAGAACAATTATTATTCTATATATGTTTTAGGTTTCTCCTGCCTTCAGAGGAGTGGGGTCTATGAGCAAGAGGAAATCAGTTATAGACAATTAAGAATGTTGTGTTGGCTCCTGATTTTCTACATTTCAACAATTTAATAATTATTTTTCCCTATCACATACAGTTGTCAGTCTATTTACCCTTACAAAAATTTCCCTTTTTATTAGCCCAATCACATTTTTCAAACAGTTATCCCATGCCTGTTTTCATTTGGACTTGCTACCAAGCCCTAAATCGTGCACTGCATGACACATTGCATTAACAACCACTGCCCAAAATGTCTTCTCTTTTTTTTTTCTTCCTTTTTGTTTTGTTGTGTTTTTACTATTTGCCTATGCCCTGTCATGCTTTTACCCTTCTAAGATCTAAACAATATGAGAGGTGCTAATGAAGAGTAGTCTTTTTCCAGATAATTTCTCATTTTAAATTTTCCCATATACCTTGCCTTACAGTAATATCACTTTCTTTATCCTGAAACTGCCTCCTCAAATATTTTGTGTTAAATATAAGTCTGTGCACCACCTAATTACATGCCTAGTGAGAGCTGAGTTACATAGAGGGTCCAGTCTAGGTGATTTGCTCACACTCGTAACTCAGTAGGTGGCAAAGCTAGAAATGCCATCTGTCTGCATGCCTGAAAACCAGTCCAGTGCCTTTTCCATTAGGCAACTCTGATTTTTCTTTTTACAAGAACATGTGTAACACATATGCATTTTAATTTACTTTTGTAAATAATTTTCTACCTTGGAAAAGATGAGAATTCCTAGTGTATTACAAAATTTTTAACTTTGTATTTTAATATACATAGATGAAAACGTAATTTTTAGGCATTGATACATCACCCAAAATTATTTTATTGTTACCAGTATCTCAAGTTCCTTTTTATTTTTAGATAAGGACATAATTTAATGTTAGGTTTCCAATATATCTAAGAATGTGATATGTGTCTAAGTGTCTTTCTGTAACATTATATTAGTGCTGTGCATGAAATAGCACTTTATTTCTCAAATAAAATGTTCTCTGAAATTAATTTATTGTTATAGTCGAATTTCTCTCCATAACAGTTTGATTTACTTATTCTTTTTTTTTTTTTTTTTGAAACTGGATTGCAGGGTTTCTCAAAATATACTCAGTGAAAAATTATTGGATTGTTGGAATCTAAGCAGAGATTCTGGTTCCATAAGTTTTGGATGAGGCCAGAGAATTTGCATTTCAAACAAATTGTCTGGTACAAGGTATACTACTAATTCAGGCTCTATTAACTAGTACTGTAAGGGTAACCATTAATCATATACTCCTCTAAAAAAAAAACGAATGTGGTGATTTCCCTTATTGAATCATCTAAAGGATAATTTCTTATATTGATTCATGTGTTTGTAGGAAAATACAAATTTAAATTGCCCATATTTTATTATTGAATCAATTTCTTTGTAGATAAACCCATCACAACATGTATATAAATATGTAAGTATAATTTTTATGTATACATAGGTATACATGAAGTCACTTTATGCAAAAAAAAAAAAAAAACAACATGTGATTCTGTGTGTGTACATCATTTTTAAAATGTATTATAGAGGTGGCTCCTGGGTGGCTCAGTCGTTAAGCGTCTGCCTTCAGCTCAGGTCATGATCCCAGGGTCCTGGGATCGAGCCCCTCATCGGGCTCCCTGCTCCTCGGGAGGCCTGCTTCTCCCTCTGCCTGCTGCTCCCCCTGCTTCTGCTCTTTCTCTCTGTGTCAAATAAATAAATAAAATCTTTTAAAAAATGTATTATAGACACTTTCAAGGAATTATTTTCCAATGCAATGATATAACCTTAGGCAAAGCACATGAATTAAAGAAAAATACATGGATATTACACAAAGCATCAGCTTGATTGTGAGCTCCTTGATATCAGGAGAGCTGTTACTACTTTTGTCTAGAATGTATTTCAAGGGTACAATTCTGCTATTTTTACTGGAAAAAGTTCCATTTGCTCCTATGGTACCAGCATCTTCAATTTTTCTTTGGAATCATATTATCCCTCATTATATACTAGCATGTTGGAACAATTAATTACATTTCTATACTCCCCACATCAGGAGGAAGGGAAAATAACTTTTATTTTTTAGTTTTTTTCATTCACTTTATTATTTATTTTTTTTACTTTACCTCATTTATTTATTTATTTATTTTTCCAGAACTGTACTTTTTTTTTTTTTAATTTTATTATGTTAGTCACCATACAGTACATTGGTTTTTGATGTGGTGATCCACGATACATTGTTTTCGTATAACACCCAGTGCTCCATGCAGTACATGGCCTCCTTAATACTCATCACCGGGCTAACCAATCCCCCCTCCCCCACCCCTCTAAAACCCTGTTTGTTTCTCAGAGTCCATAGTCTCTCATGGTTCATCTATCCCTCCAATTCCCCGCCCCATTTTTCCCTTCCTTCTTCTAATGTCCTCCATGTTATTCCTTATGTTCCACAAATAAGTGAAACCATATGATAATTGACTTTCTCTGCTTGACTTATTTCACTTAGCATAATCTCCTCCAGTCGCATCCATGTTGATGTAAAAGTTGGGTATTCATCTTTTCTGATGGCTGAGTAATATTCCATTGTAGATATGGACCACATCTTCTTTATCCATTCATCTGTTGAAGGGCATCTCGGCTCTTTCCAGAGTTTGGCTATTGCGGACATCGCTGCTATGAACATTGGGGTGCATATGGCCCTTCTTTTCACTACATCTGTGTCTTTGGGGTAAATACACAGGAGTGCAATTGCTGGTCATAGGGTAGCTCTATTTTTTAAATTTTTGAGGAATCTTCATACTGTTTTCCAAAGTGGCTGTACCAACTTGCCTTCCCACCAACAGTGTAGGAGGGTTCCCCTTTCTACACAACCTCTCCAACATTTGTTGTTTCTTTCCCTGTCCATTTTTGCCATTCTAACTGGTGTAAGGTGGTATTTCAGTGTGGTTTTGGTTTGGATTTCCCTGATGGCTAATGATGATGAACATTTTTTCATGTGTCTGTTAGCCATTTGTATGTCTTCTTCAGAGAAGTGTCTTTTCATGTCTTCTGCCCACTTTTTGACTTGATTATTTGGTTTTTGGGTGTTGAGTTTGAAAAGTTCTTTATAGATCTTGGATACCAGCCCTTTATCTGTAGTGTCATTTGCAAATATCTTCTCCCATTCTGTGGGTTGCCTCTTTGTTCTGTTGACTGTTTCCTTTGCTGTGCAGAAGCTTTTTATCTTGATGAAGTCCCAAAAGTTCATTTTTGCTTTTGTTTCACTATCTTTTGGAGATGTATCTTGAAAGAAGTTGCTGTGGGCGATGTCAAAGAGGTTACTACCTATGTTCTCCTCTAGGATTTTGATGGATTCTTGTCTCACATTGAGGTCTTTCCACCACTTTGAGTTTATCTTTGTGAATGGTGTTAGAGAATGGTCGAGATTCATTCTTCTGCATGTGGCTGTCCAATTTTCCCAGCACCATTTATTGAAGAGACTGTCTTTTTTCCATTGCAAGTTTTTTCCTGCTTTGTCAAAGATTATTTGACCATAGAGTGGAGGGTCCATACTTGGGTTCTTTATTCTGTTCCATTGGTCTATATGTCTGTTTTTGTGCCAGTACAATGCTGTCTTGGTGATCACAGCTTTATAATATAGCTTGAAATCGGGCAACGTGATGCCCCCATCTTTGTTTTTCTTTTTCAACATTTCCTTGGCAATTCAAGGTCTTTTCTGATTCCATACAAATTTTAGGATTGTTTGTTCCAGCACTTTGAAAAAAGTCATTGGAATTTTGATCGGGATGGCATTGAAGGTATAGATTGCTCTGGGTAGCATAGACATTTCAACAATGTTTATTCTTCCGATCCATGAGCATGGAATATTTTTCCATCCTTTTGTGTCTTCTTCAATTTCTTTCATGAGTGTTTTGTAGTTCCTAGGGTATAGATCCTTTACCTCTTTGGTTAGGTTTATTCCCAGGTATCTTATGGTTTTTGGTGCTATTGTAAATGGAATTGGTTCTCTAATTTCTCTTTCTACAGTTGCATTGTTAGTGTATAAGAAAGCAACTGATTTCTGTGCATTGATTTTGTATCCTGCCACATTACTGAATTGCTGGATGAGTTCTACTAATTTGGGGGTGGAGTCTTTTGGGTTTTCCCCATAAAGTATCATGTCATCTGTGAAAAGAGAGAGTTTGACTTCTTCTTTGCCAATTTGAATACCTTTTATTTCTTTTTGTTGTTTGATTGCTGTTGCTAGGACTTCTAGTACTATGTTGAACAATAGTGGCGAGAGTGGGCATCCTTGTCGTGTTCCTGATCTTAAGGGTAAGGCTCTCAGCTTTTCCCCATTGAGGATGATATTCGCTGTGGGTTTTTCATAGATGGATTTTATGAACTTGAGGAATGTTCCCTCTATGTCTATACTCTGAAGAGTTTCAATTAGGGAAGGATGCTGTATTTTGTCAAATGTTTTCTGCATCAATTGAGAGAACCATATGGTTCTTCTCTCTTCTCTTATTAATGTGTTCTATCACATTGATTGATTTGCGAAAGTTGAACCACTCTTGCATACCGGGGATGCATCCCACTTGGTCATGGTGGATGATCCTTTTAATGTATTGTTGGATCCTGTTAGCTAGGATTTTGTTGAGAATTTTGGAATCCATATTCATCAGGGATATTGGTCTGAAATTCTCCTTTTTGATGGGGTCTTTGCTGGTTTGGGGATTAAGGTAATGCTGGCCTCATAGAATGAATCTGGAAGCTTTCCTTCTGTTTCCATTTTGTGAAACAGCTTCAGGAAAATACATATTATTTCTTTTTTGAATGTTTGGTAGAATTCCCCAGGGAATCCATCAGGCCCTGGACTCTTGTTTTTTGGGAGGTTTTTGATCACTGCTTCATTCTCGTTACTGGTTATTGGCCTATTCAGGTTGTCAGTTTCTTCCTGTTTCAGTCTTGGCAGCTTATAGGTTTCCAGGAAGGCCTCCATTTCATCCAGATTGCTCAGTTTATTGGCATATAGTTGTTGATAATAATTTCTAATAATTGTTTGTATTTCCTTGGTGTTAGTCGTGATCTCTCCCCTTTCATTCATAATTTTATTAATTTGGGTCCTTTCTCTTTTCTTTTGGATAAGTCTTGCCAGTGGTTTATCGATCTTATTAATTCTTTCAAAGAACCAACTTCTAGTTTCGTTCATCTGATCTCCTGTGTTTCTGGTTTCTAATTCATTGATTTCTGCTCTAATTTTAATTATTTCTCTCCTAATGCATGGCTTAGGCATCATTTCTTGCTTTTTCTCTAGTTCTTTAAGGTGTAGAGTTAGTTGGTGAATTTGGGATTTTTCTATTTTTTTGAGTGAGGCTTGGATGGCTATGTATTTCCCCCTTAGGACTGCCTTTGCAGTATCCCATAGGTTTTGGACCGATGTGCTTTCGTTCTCATTGATTTCCATGAATTGTTTAAGTCCTTCTTTGATTTCTTGGTTGGCCCAAACATTCTTGAGCAGAGTGGTCTTTAGCTTCCAAGTGTTTGAATTTCTGCCAAATTTTTTCTTGTGATTGAGTTCCAGTTTTAGAGCATTGTGGTCTGAGAATATGCAGGGAATAATCTCAATCTTTTGGTATCGGTTAAGACCTGATTTGTGACCCAGCATATGGTCTATTCTGGAGAAAGTTCCATGTGCACTCAAGAAGAATGAGTGGAATGTTCTGTAAATATCTATGAGGTCCATCTGGTCCAGTGTATCATTCAAAGCTCTTGTTTCCTTGTTGATTTTCTGCTTAGATGATCTGCCCATTGCTGAGAGTGGAGTACTGAGGTCTCCTACAATTAACGTATTGTTGTCAATATGACTATTTTCATTAACAGTTGGCTTATATAGATGGCTGCTCCCATGTTGGGGGCATAGACATTTACAATTGTTAGATCTTCTTGTTGGATAGAATGATATAGTGTCCTGCTGTGTCTCTAATTACAGACTTTAGTTTAAAATCTAATTTGTCTGATATAAGAATTGCTACCCCAGCTTTCTTTTGAGGTCCGCTGGCATGGAAGATAGATCACCATCCCTTCACTTTCAGTCTGGATGTATCTTTAGTTTCAAAATGAGTCTCTTATAGACAGCATATGGATGGGTCCTGTCTTTTTATCCAATCTGCAACCCTGTGCCATTTTATGGGAGCATTTAGGCCATTCACGTTGAGACTGATTATTGAAAGATATGAATTAATTGTCATCCTGTTGCCTGTGAAGACGTTGTTTTTATAGATTGTCCCTGTAAATTTCTGTTGTAGATCACTCTTGGGGTCTTTCTCCTTTTATAGAACCCCCCCTTAATGTTTCTTGCAGGGCCGGCTTAGTGGTCACATATTCTTTCAGCTTCTGCCCGTCGTGGAAGCTCTGCATCTCTCCATCCATTCTAAATGACAGCCTTGATGGATAAAGTATTCTTGGCTGCATGTTCTTCTATTTAGTACCCTGAATATGTCTTGCCAGGCCTTTCTGGCTTGCCAGGTCTCTGTGGATAGGTCTGACGTTATTCTGATGTTCCTCCCTCTGTACATAAGGAATCTCTTCCCCTTAACTGCCCTTAAGATGGTTTCCTTGGTTCTAAGATTTCCAAGTTTTACTATTACATGCCAGGGTGTTGGCCTGTTTTCCTTGATCTTAGGAGCGGTCCTCTCTGCCTCTAGGACACAAATGTTTGTTTCATTCCCCAGATTAGGGAAGTTCTCAGCTATGATTTGCTCAAATACATCTTCTAGTCCTCTCTCTCTCTCTACTCCCTCCAGGATTCCAATTATTCTGCCATTGGAACTTTTCATGGTGTCACTTATTTCTCTGATTCTATTTTCATGGATTCTAAGTTGTTTTTCCCTGGCCTCCTCTTTTCCCTTTTTATCTATTATATTGTCTTCCAGGTCACTTATTCTCTCTTCTGCCTCAATTACCCTATCTGTTAGATTATCTAAATTGGATTGGATCTCACTGATAGCCATTTTTAAGTTCTGCCAATTCACCTTTTATTTCTGCCCTTAGAGACTCTATGTTGCCATTAACTGATTTCTCCATTCTAGCCATTGTCTTCACAATTGCTAGCCTGAATTCCATCTCTGACATCTTGGTTATATCTGCATCCGTTTGTAAATCTGCAACATAAATTAATCTCTGAGTCTTTTCTATTCTGGGGGCTCCTCCTCCTAGTCATTCTGTTGAGGGGTATTTGAGGGAATGTATAGAGTCCAAATTATTGACCAGAAGCCAAGCAAGATGCACCTGTTTTCTTGGGACCTTAGGGTTGCTGGCCTCTTGTTTTCCCAGATTGTCTTCTGCGGGAGGGGCCTGCCGCGCTGTCACTCAGGCAACCCTGTTTGGGTGGAGTTGCCCTGCGCCCCTGTGGCAGGGGATGGGCTCAGTGGGAATCAGGCTTTGGGGCTTTTGTTCTCTGGCGCCTTTCCCTGGCAGCTTTCCACCTCTCTTCCGTGAGTCAGAGCATAAGAGACTGTTTCCAACCCTCTGCCTCAGAGCAGAGAGATTGCAGTCTGTTCTTCAGTGAGCTCTGCAGGCCACACCATCTCCGTTTCTGTCCGTGCTGCTATAAACTACAGCAGCCTGGGTTGTGCGCCCCTCTGCAGCGCTCCCAGTCCTGCCTCCAGGTCGGGGCACATCTCTGCCCTTTGTGCTTCTAAAACTGCCAGCTGCTCCCAGTTTGCACACGCGACCCTGCCACTCTGGATTTCTGTCCCCAGGGCTGCAGTTTGCAGGCGTGACCCCGGGCTCCGGGTTCCCGCCCCAGGGGCTACCCTAAAGTCCTTTCCCACCACTACCGTTCTGCCAGTCTGTGCCCCGCCCCCAGCACACGAGGCTGTCACTCACCGGCGGTGTAGGGTCCCCATGTCCAGGCACCCTCCCGCTGCTGTTTATCCTCTGATATCTGCCCGAGGAATCACGGCTCCCTGCTTTGTACCTCGAAACCAACCACCTGTGATATTCTGTTTGTAGAGATCCAGATCTTCTTACCTCTCAGGCTGGTTTCGTGGGTGCTCAGAATGGTCTGGTAGATATCCAGCTCAATTCCAGGGACCAGTTGAAACAGGACCCCCTATTCCTCCTCCATCTTTCCCCAAAGTCTCACTTTATTTTTTTAAATAAGTTTGTGTTCACATAAAAAAGTGAGGGGATGGTACAGAGATTTCCCATCTACCCCCTCTTCCCACACAGTCTCCATTATCAACCTCCCCAACCAGTGAAACATGTTATATATGATGAACCTATATTGACACATCATAATCACCCCAAATCCATAGTTTACATTACAGTTCACTGTTGCTGTTGTATATTCTATGAGTTTGGACAAAGGTATAATATATGTTTATAATTATGGTATCATATAGATTATTTCCACTGCCTTAAAAATTGCCTATTTTCTGCCTATTCATCCTTTCTACCACCAAGCCCTTGGCAACCACTGATCTTTTTACTGTATGCATATTTTTTACTTTTCCACAATTTCATATAGCTGGAATCATACAGTATGTTGACATTTAGAACTGTTTTGTTTTTTGTTTTACTTTGTAATATTTAAGTTTCCTCTATATCTTTTCATAGCCTGATAGCTCATTTCTTAGTGCTGAATGCAATTTCTACATTCATTGACTGAATGTACCAGTTTATTAATCCATTCATCTACTAAAGAATATCTTAGTTGTTCCAAGTCTGGGCAATTATGAATAAAGCTGCTTAAAACATTCATTTGTAGATTTTTTGTGTAGACATTGGTTTTCAACTGTTTGGGGTAAATATCTAGGAAAGTGATTGTTGTATTATATGGTAAGAGTATGTTTTGTTTTATGAGAAACATGCCAAAGGTCTTCCAGAACCTACCATTTTGCATTCCACCAGTAATGAATGAATTTGTATTGTTCCACATGCTTGCCAGCATTTGTTATTTTCAGTGTTCCAGATTTTGGCCATTTTGATAGGTGTGTAGTGGTATTTTTATTTATTTATTTTTATTTTATTTATTTATTTTTATTGTGGTAGAATATGCACAATATTAAATTTACTATTTAACCATTTTAAGTGTAAAGTTCATTCATACTCTTGTGTAACCATCACCACAATCCATCTCCAGAACTTTTCCATCATTCCAAACTGAAACTATGTACTCATCAAACAGTAATTCTCTAATCCTCTCTTTCTAAACCCCTGGCAGCCATTACTCTACTTCATTTCTCTATAAATTAACTCTTTTAGCTCTCATACAAATGGAATCATGCAGTATTTGTCCTTTTGCATTAGTTATTTCACTTAGCATAATATCTTCAAGACTCACCCACATTGTATCATGAATCAGAATTTCATAATATCCCGTGTGTGTGTGTGTGTGTGTGTGTGTGTGTATACACACATACATTATCTTTGTTTATCCATTCATCCACTGCTGGACATTTGGCTATTTCCACATTTTGGCTATCATAAATAATGCCGCTACAAATGTTTCTGAGCAAATATGTGTTTGAGTCCCTGTTTTCAATTATTTTTAGTGTATACCTAGAAGTGGGATTTATCTTATAAATATTCGTTCTTTTTTTTAAGATTTATTTATTTACTTTAGAGAGAGAGGGACAGAGAGGGAGAGCAGGGTTTAGGGCAGAGGGAGAGGGAGAGGGAGAGATAATCCAAGCAGATTCCTCGCTGAATACATTGCAGACCCCTGATGCAGGCTCCATCCCAGGACCCTGAGATCATGACCCGAACTGAAATCAAGAGTCAAATGCTTAACCGATTGAGCCACCCAGGTGCCCCTATCTTGTAAATTTTCTAATTCTAATATGTTCACTTCAAGCCCCAAAACTCATGAAGTAAATAATCAGAACAAATTAATCTTGAGTTATCTTTTCATTTTTTTTTGTTTAGTTTATTTAGAAATACCAAAGAATATTTCTGAAGCCTATTTTGCTACTAGGTACAGGACCTTCCAAAGAAGAGGTAGAATTCCATTATATTTTATTTTTCACCCTCAAACTGAATAAGACTGAATAAGACATTTAGTTAAGCTGATTTACGTATTGAAATTCCTTTTAAAAGACATTGGTGTCAACATATTTTTTATAAAGAATCATGACATTTAATGAATGTTAATGGACTATATTTATCCACGTAAAATAATAATAATGCCAAAACATTCTAAAACACTGGCTACACATGATATTTTAGCTTGCCTTTTTGCAGCAATGTATCTATTGCACATAAAACACTATATTGGTTATTGTTCAGGAAATAAAATGGTTCAATTATAGCCAAACTTTTGAGAAATTGTGAGAAAAGCAGATTCTCAATAAAAGTTTCCTTTTCAAGTTATTTTTATCAAAATTCTTTTATGTTCTTTACCCTATTATTGCAATGAGTCCAATAGCAGATATTTTTTTAATCCATAACAAATATGTAAGATTTCTACCTCTGGTAATGGTGGATGAGGTCACTGAGACCAGTTTTTCTCCTAAAGGCAATTAAGAAAACTGGACAATACAGATATTTTAAAAATATATTTGTGGATATCAGAGAACTAACAAAATTGCCAAGAATTTCTGGGCTAACTTCCCAGGAAAGAAGACAAAACATATTCTGAGGTCTGAGTCTAGCATTTGGAAATATTTTTTTTCCCCTCTAGTGCACATTCACCTTTTATGAAAGAGGCAGCAGACAACTTGAGGTGATGTGCTTTTGAGAGGTTCATATGGATATGAAAGAGAATATGGAGACCAGACTTGCCCATGCAGGGGAGTTCTGCTAACCAGAATCTTTATTTTGTGACCCTGAAAGAGCCAGCCACACATTTTCTGGCACTGAACCAAAAACTAAATTTGAGTCATGTTAACACTTGAAATTGAAATATCAGCGTTGGTATACTAATGGTCTGAGATGTCAGGGCAAACAAACACATTAAATCGGAGGGAATATATCCTCTTATTCATAGTCAATATTTGGAAACATGTTTTAAATGTAATTTCCACACCTGATCAAAATCAGGAGAGGAGAAAAGATAATATAAATAATAACCAGTAAATCAATAGATACTAGAAATAGACCTAAAGGAGTTTCAGATACTGGAGTTATTAAGGAGATAAAATATGAGATAAAGATTTTATAGATGACTGAAATGTAAAAGAGCATGGGAGTATCTGAAAAGAGCATTATTTTAATAATAAAATAAAAATTCTTATATTGAAATAACGATGTTATAGAAACAAAAACTGAGTGAAGGGCGCCTGGGTGGCTCAGTTGGTTAAGCGACTGCCTTCGGCTCAGGTCATGATCCTGGAGTCCCGGGATCGAGTCCCGCATCGGGCTCCCTGCTCGGCAGGGAGTCTGCTTCTCCCTCTGACCCTCCTCCCTCTCATGCTCTCTGTCTCTCATTCTTTCTCTCTCAAATAAATAAAATCTTTAAAAAAAAAAACAACAACAACAACAAAAAAACTGAGTGGAAAGTTGAGAGCATACCAGTCCCAGTAGGAATACCAAGGATGGAGGAATAGAGGCAAAAAAAAAGAAGTTTATTGAGACAGTGTAAGGTCAAAATAAAACCATGGAATCAAATTAATAATGGAAATGGTAACTGTATCACTAAATTTAAAGTAATTATGACTGCATAATATCCTGTGGAAATTAAATAAAATATTTAGTATTGAAATACAGAATGACAGTACCATACAATTTAGTAGAGTGGGGTAGACATACAATTTTTATGGGCCTTGCATTGTCCTGGAAAAAAAGTGAATGCACCAGCAAGCATTGGGTTTGGCAAACTAGAAATACATATTTAATAGTAATAAGACAATCATTCTAAAATGATATATAAGTTACAAGCCAATGGAGAGGACATGATATAACAGGAAATATAATAGCTTATTGCCGGTATAAACTATAGAAACAAGACATATTTGCTCTGTTGACTTATATATATTCTTATGCATTACAAAATTAAAAAGATATAAACATTTAGAACTATCACTGCTTTTTCCAGAACAAACTAATCAAATAGCCAATGAAACAAAAAACCTTTTTCAGCCCATTTTAAACTGCTTTAGGAAAAAAACAAAGTTATTATCTTTACTAGCTATAACTTAGCCCAAACCAGATGATTATATTCTATATTTTCTTCACACATATATGCATATAGGTTATATAATATCTAATATGTATACATATTTCCATATAATAAGGTATATGTGATATGTTATATATGCCATATACATATTTTATATAATCAATATCAGTTATATATATAAAATATCTATATTAATATTCTCACTTGAGAAAAAAAGCTGGCTTGCCAAAATAATGGCGGGACACACAGAAATCAAGTCAAATTTCTGTTTTTGATAATTTTGCTGGACACCGGAATAAAAACTTTCAAGGAATCAATATGCTGTTTGATATAATAAAAAACAGAACTGCTTTCTGTATTTGTACAATATAAAGGTTGACACGCTGATTAATATCATAGCCTTTGTCAATTGTTATGAAGAAGAGCTGAACCTGAATCACTAGAGTGATAAAGCAATTGCTAAAAATCATTTCAGGGCCAAGTGGAGACTAGAATACCTTATCCTAAGCTGGAGTTAGTGTTATTTTCTCTAGCATTTGAGACCAACATATTTTTTAAATCTTTGCTTTATGTAATTGGTTGCATATTTTATTTAATTTCCATGCCAAAATTCAGTACTCCATACATTCAAGTATCATATGTAACAAGAAGTTGAGAGAAACAGTAAGATTTTTTCATGTTTCACTGTAAGCCTAGTGCCTCCACTTCCTTGATTAGATATTCTAATCTTCAAAGGTGTAATTTAACAAAGCATACTATGAGTTATAGTTGCCAGTATAAAGTCTTCAAGTCTTGGACAATCACAGTGTAGGCTTTACCTCCATTTCTTTGTGGCTATTTCTCTGGTCAATGTCAACGGTGTCTTCTATGCTTTTAAATTCAACAATACTTTTGAGTTCTCATATTTCTTGAATTTTCAGCACCAATCAGCAATACTGACAACTTCTACGTCAAACATTCTCTTTCCTGTGTCTCTGACAACCTAAATATCATTTTTTCTCTCTAGATGGCAAAAATATTTCTCTCTGGGTCAATACTTTCCCTAATTCCAATGCTTAGGACAGTGTCCAGGCACACAATGTTCTAAAAACATACATATGTACATACATACATACATATAGTAGTTTCTGAATGAATGAACAAATGAATGAATGAATGAATGTAACTCTTTCGCATCTACCTTTGGATAAATGGCAGATCTCTTCAATACAAAGTAAAAAAAATATATAGTAATCATACTTTGTAAACCATGACTTGCCTTTTCTAGGCAATACAAATGCCACAATACATTCAAATTCTTAATAAAAAATAAAAGTCATATCTTATTCCTTTTTGTCCATCATGACTCCACACTTACCCTTACAGGAAATATTATATATTCAACTTAATGTACATTATTTTTCAAAGTTTATTTTAGTAAATTTACTAAATACTTTTCTATTACAGTAAGAACATTTAACATGAGAACTACCCTTTTAACAAATTTTTAATTGTACAAAATGGTGTTGTTAAATATACCCCTTATATTGTATAGCAGATCTCTAGGATTTATTCATTTTGCACAGGTGAGACTTTATATTAGTTGAAAAGCAACTCATTTCCCTCTCTTCTCAAGCCTTGGCAACCACCATTCCACTCTTTGCATCTATAAGTTTGACTATTTTAAACACCTCTGATAAGTATAGTCATACTGTATTCGTCCTTGTGTGACTGGCTTATTTCATGTAGCATAATGTCCTCAAGGTTTATTCATATTTATAAACCTCCAAGTTTATCCGTATTGCAGGGTTTCCTTATTTTTTCCTGGCTCAATAATATTTTAATGTATGTATCTACTACATTTCCTTTATCCATTCATCTGTCAGTGAACGCAGTTCTTTTTCCATATCTTGGGTATTGTGAATAATCCTGCAATAAACATAGGAATGCAGATAACTCAAGATTCTGGTTTCAGTTATTTTGGGTACTTGGAAGTGTGATTGCTAGGTCATATTGTAGTGCTTTTTTTTTTTTTGAGAAAACTCCATACTCTTTTTCTATAGTGACTGTACTATAGATTCCTTTCAACAACGTACAAGGATTCCAAGTTTTCCTTATTTTCTCCAACCTTTTTTTTTTTTTTTTTAATAACGGTCATCCTAACAGGTGTGATGTGGTATCTCACTGTGGTTTCAATCTACATCCACTGATGATTAGTAAAATTCTTTTTTTTTTTTATTTATTTTTTAAAGATTTTATTTATTTATTTGACAGAGAGAGAGACAGCAAGAGCAGGAACACAAGCAGGGGGAGTGGGAGAGTGAGAAGCAGGCTTCCCGCTGAGCAGGGAGCCCGATGTGGGACTTGATCCCAGGACCCTAGGATCATGACCTGAGCCAAAGGCAGACGCTTAACGACTGAGCACCCAGGTGCCCGATGATTAGTAATTCTGAGCATTTTTTAATCTGTTGGCAATTTAGATGTTTTCTTGGAAAAATATCTAGTCCAACGCTCATTTTTAAATCAGGTTATTTTATATAAATATGTACATATATATGTATGCTATTGAGTTGTAGGAGTTCCTTTTGTATTTTGAATATTAGCCCGTTATCAAATATGTACTGTGCAAATATATTCTCCTGTTTTGTAGGTTGTCCTTTGTTCATTTTTCTCTTTGTTGTGCAGAAGCTTTTTAGTTTGATGTAATCCTAGTTGTTTATTTTTTCTTTGCTTGCTGGCCATTACCTAACATGTTTTCAACATGTATATGTTTTGTTTCACTTACATACTCTATTGCAAGATCTATGTTCTTTAGAGTAAAAATAACGTGCTTCTTTTTCATTTAACAAGGAGAATTTCAACTCAGACAATTTTAGTTTCAAGTAAAAGCTAAAGCAAAGTAGAGATATGAAAAGTAGTGCTTATAATATGCCCTTTATTTTATTTTTTTTTAAAGATTTTATTTATTTATTTATTTGACAGAGAGAGAGACAGTGAGAGAGGGAACACAAGCAGGGGCAGTGGGAGAGGGAGAAGCAGGCATCCCGCTGAGCAAGGTGCTTGATGCAGGGCTCGATCCCAGGACCTTGGGATCATGACCTGAGCTGAAAGCAGACGCTTAATGACTGAGCCACCCAGGTGCCCATATGCCCTTTATTTTATAACTAATCTTCTATGTCTTATTTAATTCCAACATGTACACAGGCACATGAAGCACTTTTTTTTTCCTTAAAATAGGGCATGGTAGGTTGACTTAGAAATACATTCAATAGTACATAGCATGCATCGGATACTCTGGTCAAACAGTAGGGACCCTACACTGAACCAGAAAAGATGTCATCTCTGTCATTAAAGTACTTCTTTTCTACACTTGTTGAGCAATAAGATACATAATGAATAATGCTATCCAGTTTTCACCAGAAACTCCCATTGGGTAGCCTTAGTGGTCATGCTATCCTTAAAACAGACTTGAAATAACATAGTGCAATAGGGACAGCTCAGATAATGTTCCAATTCACAATTTCATTATATGATCCAGAGCTATCATTGCTGCCACAGGACTTTTTCTGGAACCCCAGAAGTCATTTTGTAAAGGACTCAATTATCTCTGCATGATGTGGTCCCAAATAATTAACATGCCCTCTAACCAAAAAAATTTGATTCTTTTCCATGAAAAATTAGATGCTCTTGGCAGGGTATGCTGCCTACAAATATATATTTAGTTTATGGCTAACTTTCACATTGGCATGTAAGATATCTAGCCAGTACTTGCAAGTGAAAAATTCCCTAATCAGCTTCATGTAATGAAGCCAACATTGTCACAACTTTTCTGGAATAACAATGTGTTTGCTCCATGAAAACAACCCCTTTTAGGAAAACTCTGACTACTGATGATATGTGAATATCTTAAATACATCAGACAGTTTTACTCATGATCATAGTCCTGAACATCAAGTTTGAGACCACGTGTTCATCTCCATTATCTTCACTTAGTCATGGAAGTTAATAATTTTGAGAAATGGATTAAATTATTTTCGGATCATTATTTTCAGTGTATTAGCAACAATACAAAATTTTGTAAATTTTTTGAACTTTTGATAAAAGCTAACAATGTCACAAATCATAAGAAAATATATTGTCCCTTTAACATCTCTGGAGGTTGGTTACATTGTTTTGACTATTCAATGATGACATGACACAATCACATCTATGTCATTCTTTTGAACCATTCTTCAAAAAAAAACTGGTTTATCTTCACTTTAGTGTATATAATTGTAAGAAAAGGCAGAGTATAAAGGTGACCACCTTTAAAGCTTTGCCTTGGGAAATATTTTTTCAACAGATAATAAAGTTTCTACAGCTGATTTTTCCTCATGACTAGCACTAAATTATAAGTATGCTTTATACTAAGCACTATGAAAGTAAAGTGAGATTATTACTATTTTCAACTAATCACAATCCATCACTTGGGACTCTGGCAGGTCATTATCTTCTTTGAGATCTAGGTATTTCATGTATTTTTTGAATAAAATGGAATACCATTGCCTGGTAAAAACTAAAGGGAGGGCAAGTGAGGATAATAGATATTGAACAGTATTTTCCACAAACATAAAATATAGGACTGGCTAAAGCTTTGGGCATTTCTCCTCCAAGTTAAAGAAAAGTGAATGTGATTATAACCTCCAAGACTACTTAGGATGTGATATAATTAAGACTATAACTTTTTTTTTTTCTCCTGTAAAGAGGTTTGGAGTTTGTATAAATGTTAAAGGTAAAATATAAAGATAGTTGTGGAAATTTGTAATTCTTTTTTTAAAAGTTTTTATTTATTTGACAGAGAGAGGGAGCACAAGCAGGGGGAGTGGCAGACAGAGGGAGAAGCAGGCTCCTCAAGGAGTAGGGAGCCTAATGTGTGGCTCCATCCCAGAATGGGATCATGACCTGAGCAGAAGGGAGATGCTTAACTGACTGAGCCACCTAGGTGCCCCTGAAAATTTGTAATTCTTAATATTAGTGAATAATATCATTCCCCAGTTTGGCAAACTTTTTTTTTTTTTAATTTTTTTAAGATTTTTTTTATTTATTTATTTGAGACAGAGAGAATGAGAGAGAGAGAGCACATGAGAGGGGGGAGGGTCAGAGGCAGAAGCAGGCTCCCTGCCAAGCAGGGAGCCCGATGCGGGACTCGATCCCGGGACTCCAGGATCATGACCTGAGCCGAAGGCAGTCGCTTAACCAACTGAGCCACCCAGGCACCCTGGCAAACTTTTTTTTTATAGATTATATAGTTTAAAAGTATTAAACAGTAGGATGGGAATATGGAACTTGGCCTCTTTAATGAGTCTTTCTATGATAAACCATTTCAGTCAACTTGTTATTTTGTATTCTTGGTCAATTGCTACATCAAAGCTTTGTAAGATTTCCTGAAGTCTTTCAAGTTTATCTCCTGTTACTCCTACTTCTCATATATCATTCAAATATAACACAAATTACCCTCCCCATCCAACATATCCACCTCTCACCAACAGAGCCCATGTAAGAAGGAACAATGTTTGTTTGTTTGTTTGTTTTTTATATTAGAAGATATGTGTTTGTTGGTGTGTTTTAAGACACCACATAATCAAATCAGTACATGCCATTTCATAGGGAATGAGGTTGGTTACAAGAATGAGTCTAGAACCTCATTTTTAAAAATGAGGAAATTTCCATTGGGGTTTGGAAACAAGTTTCTTCAATATTTTAAAAGAGAACAATAGGAAATAATAGCTGGGCACATCACCTTCAGCCCTGGGTAAGCAGTAGGCACTAATTGAGGGCAGAGGCTTGAGATCACAGGTGAGCAGAGCCAGAATACAGATTGAAACAAAACTGATCACCACCATAACTGCAGTTTTTCAATTGCATAGGCTAATGAATTCTCTTACTGCTTGCCATTTTGAATTCTACTTTCTATTACATGTGGTTAAAATCATCTTAACTGATTGACTATCTAGAGGATTCTATGCACTGTACTCTGTGATAGTTTTCACAAGTCCAGTCTTATATATATAGCTTATTATATAATATATACATGCTGAATGGCTCATGGGTGCCTCAAAAACAATATGTCCAAAGCCATTCTTAACTCCCAAAGTCTGCTCTTCCTTTTATATCCTCATGATAACACATGCCATGTGAATCCACCTAGGAATTAAAGCCAGAAATCTGCAAGTCATTTTTAATACATTTGGATTTTATTCTCTATACCCTGTGGCATTCTAGTAAATGTTTAGCAACTAGTTCTACAGATAAAGGAAAGTTTTGATTTGAATCTTTTTTCAAATTTATGTGATATAAATTCTCCCACACTGGCTGATTTTAATCTACCAACATTGTCAATTTTCTCTTCTGCCAACTGTAACCAAAATACTCGAAGACAGTGTAGGGATTCTCAGAGGGTGGTCCCTGGATCAACAAGACCAGAATCTTCTGTGACCTCATTATCAATGCAAATTTCTCATCCCTGCCCGGACTTACTGAAAACAAAAAACAAAAAACAAAAACAAAAACCTCTGGTTAGTATCTGGTAACCTGTGCTTTAAAAAGCTCTTCTGATTATTCTTCTTTGCGATCCCATTACCCACTGAAAGATTTAATTGTAAGAGTTTTCCAGAGAAATAGAACCAGTAAGGGGTGTGTGTGTATGTGTGTGTGCGTGTGCATGTGCAAGCACCCCAGTCTGTCTGTCTGAGATTTTTTTTTTTTAAAGATTTTATTTATTTGAGAGAATGTGCACATGTGTACATGTGAATTGGGAAAGGGGCAGAGGGGAAGGGAGAAGGAGAAGGAGAGAGTCTCAAGCAGACTCTGCGCTGAGCATTGAGCCTGATAGGGGTGGCTCAATCTCATGACCCTGAGATAATGACCTGAGCCTAAATCAGTCAAATGCTTAACCGACTGAGCCACCCAGGTGCCCCAAGAGAGATTTATTTTAATGAATTTGCTCATATGATTGTGGGAGTTGGCAAGTACTACCAAACAGATAGGGCAGGCCAGTAGGCTGGACTCTCAGGAAGGATTGTGATGCAGGCTTGAAGCTGAATTTCTTCTTTTCTGGGAAAATTCAGCTGTTGCTTATGAGACTTCAACCAGTTGGATGAAGCCCACTCATATACAGAGTCATCTCTTTTACTTAAAGTCAACTGACTGGAGATGTTGACCATATCTACAAAATGCCTTCTTGTCAGCATGTAGATTTGTTTTTGATTAAATAACTGAGTCCTATAGCCTAACCAAGTTGGCACCTAGATTAACCATCACAACCAGCTAGCTTTAAGTAATAGAATCATTTTACTCCTGTGCTCCTCACAAGATACATATATATGTATTTTGGTTCCTAGAATGTGTTAAGCTCTCTTGTGTGTTAAGACATTATATATGGTTCACTTGCAATAATTTCCTTCTTAATTCTTTACCTAATTCCCATTCAACTCCTATTTCTTCTTGTTATTTGCTCAGAGCAAGTTTTCCTAACTCTCTATTTAATTAGACACTTCATTTTATTTTTGTTAAGAATACTTTAATTATGTATATATGTTTATGTATTTAATGTTTAATTTTACAGCTACTCTGGAGGCTGAATGAGAGCAGGAAACACATCTCTTTATATGGCTTACATTTATTATCACCTTTAATTGTGGTACTTAATGGGGAGATATCATCCTTTTTTTTTTTTTTTTCTTCTGAGTGAGGGGATGAGCTCTTCTGGGATTACATAGCACAATTAGCTGAGGTGCTTGCTGTGGGAATTGGGAATACACAATGGGTAGTGGGAGAAATGCCATCTATAACCACATGACCAGTTACTGGAATGAAGATTGTAATTGTCATGAGTATTCCTTACTTATTTTATTATGAGTGTATTTGTGTGTATATATTAAGCACATGCTTTTGTTTTCTTCCCTCTCCTTTCCCATCATCATGTAACATATGATATATTGACTTTATATGATAATATTTAGGTATTGTTAGTATGGCTTTGGCTGTGTACAGGACAGTTGTAGCATGTTAGGTGAAATATGACAAGGTATAACCTTACTGTCTTTATTTGGAGTTTAAATATGGTTGAGGAAGATGCATATGGATAACAACTGGACAAGGGATGGACTTAATGGTGGTTAATTTTATGTGACAAGTTGGCTGGGGCATTGTTCCCAGACATTTGGTCAATCATCATTTGGATTATTTTTTTTAAGACTTATTTATTTAAGAGAGAGAAAGAGAGAGTACACAAGCAGAGGGAGGGGCAGAAGGAGAGGGAGAGAATCTTAAGCAGAGTTCTAACTCCTGCTGAGCACAGAGGCTGTTGCTGGGCTGGATCTCACCACCCTGAGATCATGACCTGAGCTAAAATCAAGAGTTGGCCACTTAACCGACTGAGCCATCCAGGTATCCCAATTCTGGATGTTACTTGAAACTGTTTTTGAATGTGATTAACATTTAAATTAGTGAACTCCAGGGGCGCCTGGGTGGCTCAGTTGGTTAAGCAACTGCCTTCGGCTCAGGTCATGATCCTGGAGTCCTGGATCGAGTCCCGCATCGGGCTCCCTACTCGGCAGGGAGTCTGCTTCTCCCTCTGACCCTCCTCCCTCTCATGCTCTCTGTATCTCATTCTCTCTGTCTCAAATAAATAAATAAAATCTTTAAAAATAAATAAATAAAATAAATAAATAAATAAATAAATAAATAAATAAATAAATAAATAAATTAGTGAACTCCAGTAAAGTAGATTGTCCTCCATTAATATGGATAGGCCTCATCCAATCAGTTGAATGCCTGAATAGAACAAAAATACCTCCACCAAGCAGGAAGGAATTCTGCACCAGGTGGCCTTCAGATAAGAACTGCAACATCAGCTCTAGGTCTCTGGCCTCCTGGCCATCTTGAAGATTTTGAACTCTCTAGGCTCCAAAATCACATGATTCAAACCCTTAGAATAAATCTTGTAATATTTTCTATGTCTCTGGAGACCCTGATGAATACAAATTTTGTAATGCAGAGTTTTGTAAAACACCTGAAACTACATATAAGATCAGAGTAAATAACTAGAAAGATGGCAGTAGTTTCTTGAGTTACTCAAAGTGGTTTGTGATCTAATGAAGTCTAAGAACCTCAGGTACTATACCTCTCTATTTATCAATCTATTATGTCAGTAAACCTTGAAGGTAAGTTGCTATGGGCTAAACTGATATGTATGATTTATTTAACTGAAACAATGTCTATTAACTGGGTAATAATTTGTTAAGTCCAATATATAGTCTTTCTTCATTGTGATTTTAAAAGGACATGAGGCTTGCACCTCCTTCAGTCACAGAACACTTTTGACCTCAATTTCCTGAGTGGAAACAGTTGGGAAAGAATTGATTCAGCTACTCACATAGTTCCATTGACTTTTCAAGTATGAAAACTAATTTTTATATATGGGACATGTGAAAGCCATAATTATGGAAAAAAATCTCTAGATCTGTAAAGTGAGTGTTTAGGTGCATAGAACACACCTTAAAGTAAAATTATAATATTTATCCATGAAAGATAAGCATGCTTATGAATCACCAATATTCTTTTTTATGATTCCAAAAATTCAAAATACAAACTTTGTAGGTGTCCATTAAAGACAAGAAGAAAGGAAGAAATGAAAGAAGATAAACAGGTAAATTTGTACATATCTAGTATAACTACTTTACATATCTAGTACCTAAAATAACTATGAAAAGTAACTATAGCATCCAAAAAAGGCTCAGATCTCTATCAATCTGATAGCTATAAAATGGTTCTCCTATCAAGTCCACAGAGTTCTTTCAGAATATTTCCCAAAGCAATACCTCGAGGGTACTGCAGACTGAACCCTGCGCTTAGGTTCTTTCAGTCCAACTTCATCACGCCTCCTCTTGTATGGAACCACTTCACTCCCATCACATGCTAAAAATAAATTGTAATCTGTGATCTAGTAGAAACAAGTATGTGTGGTTTGACTGTTTCATGGAGACAATTTAGAGTTGACAGACAGAAATGTTATTACCCCTTCTCATTGATGAGGTTTGTATAAATTTTGCTCTCAAATTTTTTTTTTGGAAGAATTTCTGAAGTATAAGTGTGTTCTTGCTCTTTTCATATTGGAAATAATGCATCTATGCAGAGAATAATATCTCCTTCTTGCCTATTCAAATCACAAGTCAAAGAAATTGTCCCATATTTTGTTTCATGTGTTAAAAATAAACCATTTATAAGAAATTCATTTTTCATTTCTTATAGAAATAATTCAAATGAGAATACAACTTTACAAGTATCATTTCCCTTGTTCATTTTGACAGGCTATTATTCACCTGCACTTAGTATTTCCTTTAATATAGTCTTTCATAATCAATCAAAGGTTCATATTTCTTCCAGAGTCAAAAGCCAAAATTTGTATTAAGTTGAAAGAATAGAAGAAAAAGAAGTCAACTGCAGGATTACAAAAATGAATCTGCTGATTTATTGAAATGTTTCAAACTTTTGCACCCATGAATAGGCTTTCTGATTGTTCAGTATAAACACCACTTCAATCAGAAATTATTCTTTGAATACACTTATTAGTCTTGGGCCAATTAAAAATGTCTATTGTGTATTTCTTTAATGAGTTCTTATCTATATTTAAGTGGGAGTTAACCCCAACTAATATGTTCCCTTATTGTTCATAAGAAAAATGTGATGTTACGGTTGAAAATGTGTCTTTCTGTTCTTCAACTTATTCTTATTTATAAACATTTCCCAGAGATTCTAAATAATGATCACATCTCTCAGAATAAATTGACAATTTTTGTTTAAGAGACAATTTTTATGTATCTCTAATTTATTTGAATAGCAACATGATTATGATATAAATGTTGATTCTAGGAAACATTTTGAAGGGAGGGCTTTTTCATGATTTACTTTAAATTTCTGAAATGTAACTGTAATAAAAATAAATTTGCAATGGAAATTGTCAGGTGCAAAAGCAACACAAAAAACAACTTGATCTAGTAGATGTAGTATGTAAATCTAATTAGAGGAAATAACTGAATTATCAGCTTTTGATCAAATGAGTAAATACAGGACAATATAGAAAAGAGCTTAGGGACACGTGGGTGGCTCAGTTGGTTAAGTGTTTGCCTTCGGCTCAGGTCATGGCCCCAGGGTCCTCGGATCAAGTCCTGCATCAGACTCCTTGCTTGGTTGGGAGCCCTCTTTCTCCCTCTGCCTGCTTCTCCCTCTGCCTACCACTCCCCCTGCTTGTGCTCTCTCTCTCTCTCTGTCAAATAAATAAATAAAATCTTGAAATAAAAAAAAAAAAAGAAAAGGGCTTAATGATTTTCTGGTTCAATAGTCAGAATTTCCTTAAAGTGATGATAATTTTGATATAATATTTATAAATTATACTTATATTTCTATTTTACTCTCAATTTTTACTTCTCTCAAATTTAATAATAATGAAATATGGAAACTTTAATAAGATTCTTAAATATCCATTTTTAGAATATACGTGTTATAAATATTGTCTCATCACATTTTAATGTTATATATACCAGATGACAAAAATTTTAGACTTTCATCTTCCTTTCTTACTCATTTTATCTTTTATTTGGGAAAAGTATTACTTTGGATAAAAGGTCCGTTTTCTTATATGGAGTGATTTTCTTGAACCTATATTTATTTAGTGTTTTAACATGTCGCATTATTTACTTGTTTGTTGTTCTTCAGGTTGAGTAAAACATTTTTGAGCTTTATGATGTATATACCTAGGAAATAACTATGTTCCTCAAGATACATACCATTTCCATAAAAAAGATTTTTTCATACTTCTTTTTAGTTAAACTTCCCCAGAAATTATCACCAGAGATTCATTTTCTTATATTTTAAGTTTATATAACTTATATCATGCCATATGTGTCTCATTTTTGTTGCTCAGAGGTTTTAGGAATACTGAAAAAGTTTTCCAAAATATTTGTACAAATTTTTACTCTCACTAGGAATGTATAAGACAACATCTACATCTTTCATAACATCCGTATTTTCAACCTTTTTAATTTCAGACAATTTGAGGTGGGGGGAGGGTAGAGTAGAATAATATTGTGTTTATAATTTTATTATCCTTGATGGCTAATCATGTCAAATATATTTCATTGATTTGGCATCTAAATATTTTGGTGGTTTTTTAAATTTATTTTTTACTAATGCCTCTTAAATTATTTATTAGGTTGATTATATTTTTTCTTATTGATCTGCATGAATGGCTTACCTATCATGGGTACAATATTTCAGATATAAATATTGGAAACTCTTCCACCAGTCTCTGGCTTGTCTTACACACTCATCACTTTCATTCTGTTTCTTAGGAAATAGGAATTCTTAAATTTAGTGTAGCTAAATTTATCTTTTAAAAAAATTAGTGGCTTTTAACAGCTTTATTTGGGTCTAATTTACATAAAATAAAATTAATCCATTTAAAATATATAGCTTGCTGTGTCTTTTTTTAAGTTTTTATTTAAATCCAGTTAGTCAACTTACAGAGTAATATTTATAGCTTGTTGAGTCAGCCAGTTAGCCATATAACCCAACTCACTAAGATCTATCATATTTTTATCACTCACAGTGTTCCCTCATACCCCATGGCAGTCAATTCATTACAAACATCTACAGTCTAGGCAAACACTAATCTGTTTTCTATCAATGTAGTTGTATTTTGTTTAGAAAGCCAACAAAATTTTGTTTGGGGTGATTATAAATAATGCTATCAAAATACATTCATCAAAAGTCTTTTGTGATCATATAATTTCATTTATTCTGGAAGGATGTGAAAAAGTTGCAAGGATTTTCTAATGATATAATAATGTATACTTAGCTTTATAAAGAATTTCCAAACTCATTTCCAGAGTGGTTGCACCATTTTGCATTCTCAGGAAAAATGCACAAAATTTCCACATCTTGCCATTAATATTGTCAGTCATTTTAATTTTTACCATTATTAGGAGGTGCAGTGGTATCTCAATGAAGTTTTAATTTCTATTTTCTGAAATACTAATGATAATTGAATAACTTTTCATGTGCTTTCTCTCTATTAGCATAGTTTATTTGTGAGTACTTGTTAAAGCATTTGCCATTCTTTTAATTAGGCTTTTATCTTATTATATCAAGATAAAAACATTGTTATATTACTTTTTATTTTTGTACTTTCTGGATTGGCTATTTTAAAATTTTAACCAATGTTGTTATGATTTTTTTTAATTCAACATTTTATATATATTATAAATATATATATGTGTGTGTGTGTGCATGTGTGTATATATGTGTGTGTGTGTGTGTATAATTTAACCAATGTTCTAGTTATCTTTTTTTTACTCAACATTACGTGTGTATGTGTGTGTGTGTGTGTGTGTGTATACCCAATATATATATTGGGGACAGAACAAGATTAGGATGAGAGGAAATACTTGGCATTAACATTTTTTCAAATTTTAGTAAAAGTATTTATTTTGAATTAAAAAAGTAAAAAAGAATGGACAATTATTTTAATCTTCTGAATTGTTCATAAAAACATATTTGATTGTAAGTTGCATACTAAAAAGATTTTTTTCTAACATAACATGTTTCTAAGATAACATGTTTCTAAGATAACATTCAATTTGTCATGATGTATAATTATTTTTACATACTGCTGCTAGATTTGACGTGCTCAGATAATGGTAAGGACTTCTGTAGCTATGTTTATATATGGTTTTGCACAGCAGTTTCCATTTCCTGTAATATATTTCTTGAGTTTTGATATCAATGTAACATCTTGTGTATAAAATATACTGGGGAATGCTTCTACTTTCTCTGTTCTCTGACATAGTTTGTGTAGATTTGGTATTATTCAATCTTTTTTTTTATGTTATGTTAATTACCATACATTACATCATTAGTTTTTGATGTAGTGTTCCATGATTCATTGTTTGAATATAACACCCAGTGCTCGATTCAATATGTGCCCTCTTTAATACCCATCACCAGGCTAACTCATCCCTCCATTCCCCTCCCCTCTAGAACCCTCAATTTGTTTCTCAGAGTCTAAAGTCTCTCATGGTTCGTCTCGCCCTCCAATTTCCCCCCCTTCATTTTTCCCGTCCTACTATTTTCTTCTTTTTTTAACCTATAAGGTATTATTTGTTTCAGAGGGACAGGTCTGTGATTCAACAGTCTTAAATAATTTAAAGTGCTCACTATAGCACATACCCTCCCCAATGCCTATCACACAGCCACCACATCCCTCCCACCACCCCGCACTCCAGCAACCCCCAGTTTGTTTCCTGAGATTAAGAATTCCTCATATCAGTGAGATCATATGATACATGTCTTTCTCTGATTGACTTATTTCGCTCAGCATGATACCCTCCAGTTCTATCCACATCGTTGCAAATGGCAAGATTCCATTCCTTTTTAGGGCTGTGTAATATTCCATTGTATATATAGACCACATCTTCTTTATTCATTCATCTGTGGATGCACATCTTGGCTCTTTCCATAGTTTGGCTATTGTGGACATTGCCGCTATAAACATCGGGGTGCATGTACCCCTTCAGATCCCTACATTTGTATCTTTGGGGTAGATACCCAGTAGTGCAATTGCTGGATCATATGGTAGCTCTATTTTCAACTTTTTGAGGAACCTCCATACTGTTTTCCAGAGTGGCTGCACCAGCTTGCATTCCCACCAACAGTGTAGGAGGGCTCCCCTTTCTCCGCATTCCTGCCAACATCTGTTGTTTCCTGACTTGTTAATTTTAGCCATTCTGACTGGTGTGAGATGGTATCTCATTGAGGTTTTGATTTGGATTTCCCTGATGTGGAATGATGTTGAGCACTTTTTCATGTGTCTGTTGGCCATTTGGATGTCTTCTTTGGAAAAATGTCTGCTCATGTCTTCTGCCCATTTCTTGATTGGATCATTTGTTCTTTGGCTGTTGAGTTTCATAAAGTTCTTTATAGATTTTGGATACTAGCCCTTTATCTGATATGTCATTTGCAAATATCTTCTCCCATTCTGTCGGTTGTCTTTTGGTTTTGTTGACTGTTTCTTTTGCTGTGCAAAAGCTTTTTATCTTGATGAAGTCCCCATAGTTCATTTTTGCCCTTGCTTCCCTTGCCTTTGGCGAGGGTTCTAGGCAGAAGTTGCTGTGGCTGAGGTCGAAGAGGTTACTGCCTGTGTTCTCCTCAAGGATTTTGATGGACTTTTGTCTCCCATTTAGGTCTTTCAACCATTTTGAGTCTATTTTTGTTTGTGGGTATAAGGAAATGGTCCAGTTTCATTCTTCTGCATGTGGCTGTCCAATTTTCCCAACACCATTTGTTGAAGAGACTATCTTTTTTCCATTGGACATTCTTTCCTGCTTTGTCAAAGATTAGTTGACCATTGAGTTGAAGGACCATTTCTGGGCTCTCTATTCTGTTCCATTGATCTATGTGTCTGTTTTTGTGCCAGTACCATACTGTCTTGATGATTACAGCTTTGTAATAGAGCTTGAAGTCCAGAATTGTGATGCCACCAGCTTTGCTTTTCTTTTTCAAAATTCCTCCTCTGGCTATTCGGGGTCCTTTCTGGTTTCATACAAATTTTAGGATTATTTGTTCCATTTCTTTGAAAAAAGTGGATGGTATTTTGATAGGGATTGCATTAAATGTGTAGGTTGTTCTAGGTAGCTTTGACATCTTCACAATATTTTTTCTAATCTATGAGTATGAACCCTCATGCTCATGTTCTTCCAATTCATGAGCATGAAAGAACCCTCAAATTTCTCTAGCATTACTTTATCCCTGTAGTTGGGACCGATTTGATATTTTTGTTTTCAATATTGAGGGTGTTTTCTCAATTTTCTTGATCCATCCTTAGCATTAGCCTTTCTATGCATTCACGTATCTTAGGGAATCTCTCAGTGCTCTTGTCCTTCCCCAGGTGCATACTGTGATGGCTTATACCTCAGTGCTTACTATACTGTTGATGGTGGGCAGTATGCTTGGTCTCTGCTCTACTGGTGCAGCCTCAGTCTTAGGTCAACTGTGTTTCTGTGTCTCAAGAGGGGAAATTTTCCCATCCTCAGTTGATAGGAACTCTCTAAGCCATCTAGGCTCAATGATTGTTCTTTCTTCTTCCAAGACATAAGGAAGGGATTTTTTTTTTTTTTTCTTTCTTGTACCTGTAGCAAATCTTTAATGCTGCTCTGGGAGATGCAGTGTACACTGTTTTGTTTTGTTTTGTTTTTTTCCCTTAGATTTTAAATATCATGTTTTTTGGGGCTTTTTTGTGATCTTTTCTTTTTCATATACCCTGCCACAGACAGATATCTATGTGTCCCATGTGTCTTAGAAATGTGTATGTCCTTCGATTTCAGGCTTGTTGGTTGCCCTTCAAACTCAACCCTAATAGTTTCAAGGAAAGCCATTATATTTTAAATCTTCCTGCTGACAGAATAAGCGTGATGCTTTTCCCAGCTTTCTACTTCCTAGGGGGAAGCAGGAGTCCTTATATTTTAAATGTATTTCCTGATAAATTATATAAATGAGTCTTGATTTTGTTACTTGTTTTATAGCTGTCTTACCTCATATTTTAATTCTGTTGTTTCTCCTTTTCTGCCTTATTTTTATTATACAAATATTTTAATATACCATTTTAATTCCATTGACTTTTATCATTATTTTTGCATTGATTTTGTTGTTGATCTAGAGATTGCAACATGCATCTTTATATTATTATAATTCAACTGATTTTAATATAGAACTACTTTTGATGAAATATAAGAACTTTGCAGTAACATATTTCAATTAACACTCTCTATGCTATTTATGGTGCATATATACTTCATCTATGTATGACACAAACATATGGTGCTATAATTTTTGCTTTACATCATCATGTTCTTTATACAATTTAACAGGATTCTATATTTATAATAAATAGATTTTTATGTAATATGTAACTCAAAATTATATAATTATTTGTGGGTGTATGTAATCTACCATATATTTATCATATTTACTGTTATTCATACATTCCTGTATATCAAATTTACCATCTGGTGTACTTTCCCTTTGGCCTCAAGCATTTTACCTATTTTTAAAGAATAGCTTGGTAACAATAAATTATGAAAATGTCATTATTTCAATTTCTCTTTTGAAGAATAAGGTTACTGAATATAGAAATCTTTGTTGGAAGTAATTTTTGTTTCAGCATTTTAAGTACAAAGTTTTTGGCTTCCTTTGTATCTGAAGAGAAATAAACTTTTTTTTTTTAAGATTTTATTTATTTATTTGACACAGAGAGAGAGAGCCAGAGAGGGAACCCAAGCAGCGGGAGAGGGAGAGGGAGAAGCAGGCTTCCTGCTGAGCAAGAAGCCCAATGCAGGCCTTGATCCTAGGACCCTAGGATCATGACCTGAGCTGAAGGTAGATGCTTAACGACTGAGCCACCCAGGCATCCCAAGAGAAATAAACTTTTAATCTGTCCTTTGTTTCCTTGTGTACGTAATGTGTCATTTTTAATTCAGTGAGATTCCTCTTTACTTGCTAACTTCTCTGTGGCTCTGAACTCCATCATTTGCCTCCTCAAGTTGATAACATTGCTCTTTATTGCCATCTAATAGATGAAGGCCAGCAGGGGGAGGTTAAATGAACTATCAACTTTCAATTCTAACTAGAGGTAGTAGCCCTCTTTTCAGAATAAAGTTTTCTCAAATTTTTGTCTACATTGGCCCTTTCTTATGTTTTTTCAGTTATTGTTTTTAATATTTTGTCCAGTGTTTAGTGTATGTTTCCTGAGAGAGAAATTGCACAATATATCATACCACCATTAGTGGAATGTCCCAAACTTGATTAATTTGTTTTTGTTCTTGTGTTTTTTTTTTTTTTTGGTCTCCTCAAACATTAGATAATTATGGTAAACCAAAACCAGAAAAGTTCCCTCAAAAAATAATAGATTCCTGTGAATTATAGTCATATCAAAGTTTCTGATATATTATGTTGGAGCATGCATTTGCATTTTTCAGGATTCTTCATGGAAAACAGAACCAACCAACTAACAAAAAAAAATATATATATATATATATATATGATGTTTACTGGCTTATATGATAACAGAGATAGGTGAGTCCAAATCTGCACAGTGGGCCGGCAGGCTTAAGCCCCAAGAGAGTCAATGGTGCACATGAAGACTGAAGGCAATCTGCTGGAATTCTCTCTTGCTCAGGGAGATGAGTCTTTTTGTCTTATTCAGGCCTTCAACTAATTGGATGAGGCCTACTGACATTATCAAGGGCAATCTGCTTACTCAGTTTGCCAATTGAAATGTTGATTTCATCAAAAAACACCCTCCAAGTTAACACATAAAATTAACCATCATGGCATCATGATATATGAAATCTATTTCACTAAGATTTATTATTATAATTGAGAGAAACAGGAAGGACAAAAGCATGAGAATGGCTCGTTCTATTGCTGGAAGATTTTACTCTTCCTTTCTACTTTGATAAAAATGATCTCTACTCTCTTCACATATAGTCCATGATCTTTAGCTTATGATTCTGTAAACTTTTGTTACTTCTGGGTGGAAGTATTACTTTAGAATTTTCAAAGGGCTCATAAAATTTTATGAATCATATGAGTAGCATTTAACAACTCACCCCTTCAGTGGAAGGAGTGACTTAGGTAATTAAGTAGGTAAGTCATTTGCCAGTTACTTTTGAATGAAGAATTGTGAAACAGACGATTGAAACTGGAACAATTTGATATTTGAATGAAAATGAATATAAGTCAAAAGTTTCTGGATTAGAATCTCAAAGACAAAACCCCAAATTAGAACTATTTGCTGTTCAAATCATTTCCAAGGACAAAATATAGGAGGAATGTCCTAATTTGGACACAGATAGAAAAAATTAAAAATGGAGTAGAAAATAAGACAGAAATTTGTAATAAGTCATATGAATATAAAATCAGTAAGACATTGAGTCAGTTTTCTGAGTTACATTTTTGAAATGTGATATTTTAAATTTTATTTGAATTATCTAATTAATTAATGTCAAAATATAATAAAATATTTCAAGAATGAAAAATATTAAATATGTTCTCAAAACATAAAAATTCAAAGTTGCATTAACACAAAGTTTTATATTTTTTATTAGTACTGGGTGTTATTATTTAATTAACTTTTTATAAGATATTGATAAATTACAGTAAAGTTTTGGCAAATAAAATATTCAATTAATGTCAGAAGTTAATTTTAAAATTATTGAAGTCAAAAATTTCAAACTCAAAAATTTCTTCTAAATTTGTTAATATAGTTTTAGACTATTAAAATTATTTCTGATCAATAAATTTTATACTTAAATGATTTCTAATCTGTTAGATAAAAAGTCCAATAATTGAACTATGAATAGCTTAGAATGAATATAATAATAAACTCCCAGTTATAATGCTATGGAAAATATATATTGAATTTGTATAAATTGAAAACATATTCTATATTAGATATAGTGTTAGAAAGAATAGCGAATTGCATGTTTAAGAATTAACTCAGCGAATACATACACACACACATACACACAGACACATTCAGACATATACCATTCTGAGATCATTAGAAATGCCATCCTTTTTGTTCTAACCTATGTAAGCATATTGTTTCATTTTGAGCAAAGGGATTTGAACATTTGAAACAAAATAAATTCATTTTTTCTCTCAATCTGAAAAATTTCACACAATATTAAACACATATTGCTATAAATTAGTTTTTCTGCTGCTGAAGTTTGTTGTTCCAAGTATCTATGGAGGTTAAACCATTTCATCTGAAATGATTCTTCCATGCACTTGCTCCGTTTTCTTGGCCTAGATACCTTCAAGGGAAACAATTTTGCATCTCATCCTTTATGTCTTTATTGGAACAGAGAATACTGACAGTGATTTTATGGTCATGATTCCAACATCTTTGAATGTTAGTTGAATGGAACTGACAAGAGATAATAGATTAGCCAGAACTAGCAATGGGCAATGATGAAAAAACCCTTATTATATCATTTCTGAGGAGGCAAAAGGGGAAAGCTTTTAGTGGAACCTGAAGAGAAAGGTAGCTGAGGGAAATGGCACCCAGACAGGAGCTGGGGAAATTCTGCCAATACCAGCATTTATAGGGAGAGAAAAAGAAGAACATGGACCTAAAATTTCTCTCCTACCAAGCCTACTGAAGAAGGAAGGCAAGGCATTTAGACGATGTAGTTCATTGAGGTCAGCCTCTAGGACTGACTGCAGGGCCAGGGGAAGAAATGCTGTGGTAAATACACTAGACAGTCATTAAAATAGTTAAGGTTTTATAAAACATTATATGATACCATTTTACTATCTTGTTGGAAATGTATAACTTACCTCTTCCAAAAGGACCAGCAGGATTTTATATCATCAAGCTAGCAAACTGTTACATTTTATCAAACACATTTTTTTTCAGATGAAGATTATTAACAAGGTCAAGATCCAAAATTTTCTTGACCTGCAAGCAGTTGTGAAAGTTGATTTTAGGATGAAAACTCATAATCATTCCAGAGGCATTTTGAGTTTCTGGAAATCCAAAGTTATATAATTATATTATTTCTATTATTTTCTAAGAATGTACATGTTAAATTTGGAGGCTATATAAGAAACAACATATATGCATATATATACATTCCCCCATAATTATAAGGTATTTTTTCTATTGAGGAATTCATAGCAAAGCAGTACAATATTAATCATAAACCAGAATACAGTTTCACAGTCTGCAACTTTCCATTTGAAACCTGAAGTATGGTATTATTGAGACACAATTATAATAAAGAATGAGAACATTTGAAGGTACGCCAAGGGATATAGCAAAGAAAGGTCTCGTTTGCATAAACAGAGTTGTATTGGGGGATGGATCTAACAGAATGAGTTGCAATAAACAGGATTCAAAAGTACTGTGATAAAATGATGAATCAGACAAATTTACTAAAATGAAGTAATAAAAGTGCATAGGATCTAGTTACAGAAAAAAATAGATAAGCCACTTGTGGCTGTAATTTTTTTAATTCATACTTATTCATACTTTTCCAACTTCCAGAAATCTCTTTCTCCCTTTCTTTCCACTTTCTCTTTCTCTCATTGTATATTTGTATATACACACATGCACACATACATACCTCTGTGTGTGTGTTTTGGAATGAATGGTTGTATTCCCCTAAATTTATATGCTGAACCATTACCCCCTGTGATGTTATTAAGAGGTGGGCTTATGATATATGACTAGAATTAGATGAAGTCATGAGGCTCTGCCCTCACCAATGGGATTAATGTCCTGATAAAAGTCATTACAGAGCTTGTGGCTCTCTGCTCTTCACCACGCGAGGAAAAACCAGAAAGTTAGTAGTCTGCAAATTGAAAGAGGGCTCTCCCCAGGACCAAATCATGCTGGCCCCCTGATTTTGGACTTCTGGCTTTCAGCTCTGTGAGAAATAAGTTCCTGTGGTTTATAAGACAACTCAGTCTATGCTATTTTATTATAACAACCCAAACGGACTAAGATAGCATATACAATGCATTTACAACTTAAACCAATATGTAAAAGGGTAGAGAATTTACCAGTATCTAATTATTTTTATGTCTCTATTTCCTAATCATCTATTTCTAGACTCCTTTTGTCTACCTAGAATGGACCAAGTTTTAATTAGCAAAAATGACAGCAACATTGGACATCTTGCCCCAGAAATTAATTCAAATCAACCACAGAAAGATATTGTTTTTTCCTCACTGATTTTGAGAAGAAATTGTATATATTAAAAAAGGCATCTGTGACCAAAACAATAAAATGATAAGCTCTTTCATAAGATTTTGAAAACTTGGGTAAAAAAACAGACACTAGGAAATAAAATCAAATAAGCTTGTCATAAACCGGGGACAGTAAAGATGGGTACCAAACTCCAGTTCAGAACACTGAGTGTGAAAAGAGTGTTTTCACATTGTGAAGTCAGTGAATTTTAAAGTAGACCTCTACATCCAACCAAACCGTAAATGTGAAGGTGGAATAAAGACAAAATACTATTTTAAGATATGCAAACCTTCATAACCTAATCACCCACCAGAGGCCTCACCTTTTATTGAAATCACCATGAGGGTTGGATTTCAGCATGTAAATATGGGAGACATGTAAATTTGGAAGGCATGTAACTCTTGGGGGGCATAAACATTCAGTCCATTGCAAGAGGCAGGAACATATGAGGCCCAGGAAGAAAACATTCAAATGACCTGAGAATTTTATATCCATGTAAGGAGAAGTTCCTGAGTGGCCTGGAATGCTGGATGAGAAAGCTGGCATTTCCTATCTAGAATAGAGAGAAATTCAGAAAGAATACATTAAAAACAAGGAATTAACAGAGGTCATGATCTGGTTGCTACCACCAATTGCCTGAACAAAATTTTAAAGGTATATTTATCTTTGACTGTCACAGGCAGAAGGACTGGACCATAAACAGCCAGAACATCCCTCAGAGGGTACAGAGAGGGTTAAAGCAGGTGTAGTCAGCAGACCATGTAGGGCAAGCAGAGGTATTCAAATGCCAGGAAGATGTTTTCAAATGTGCACAGAATGTAGTCTGGGTCTAAGGGGTGATGTTTACATACTAATATGTGAAAATTAGTACTGAGAAATTAAATTGCCTTCACTGATTAAGGGAGGGAATTTATTCTCTGAACAAGGCACTCTTCTCAACACCTTGAAGAAACTCATAATAGAAAAGATAAATACTATCTAGAAATTCTATTTCAATGTAGACTGTGTGAAAAATATATAAGCAATTTTATAGTTCATTTCAATCAGTGTTATTCTAGGTACTTTTCTTAAAGAATTATTTATTTGAGGGGCGCCTGGGTGGCTCAGTCGTTAAGCTTCTGCCTTCGGCTCAGGTCATGATCCCAGGGTCCTGGGATCGAGCCCCGCATTGGGCTCCCTGCTCAGCTGGGAGTCTGCTTCTCCCTCTCCCACTCCCCCTGCTTGTGTTCCCTCTTTCGCTGTATCTCTCTCTGTCAAATAAATAAATAAAAATAAAAATAAAAAGATTTATTTGAGAGAGCGCGCACAAGTGAACATGCACACAAGTGGGGGAAGGGGCAGAGGGAGAGGGAGAGAGAGAATCTCAGGCAGACTCCCCACTGAGTGCAGAGCCTGACCTGGGGCTCAATCCCCCAACCCATGAGATCATGACCTGATCTGAAATCATGAGTTGGGCCCTTATCCGACTGAGCCACAGAGGTGCCCCTCTGGGTATTTTTTTTTTTTTTTTACAGCAATTATATTATAGGTATGATAGCTAAATTTACTTCTACATTTAAATCTGTTAGTAGACAGGAACAGATGCAGCTTCCGCCTTGCTTCATACTGTAGTTCTTTGGGAGCGTCCTTCAGGTATGTGATATTATTCTACACGACCTCCTGCAGAAAGTTCAATCATCACAGCATAGTTCTCTTTCTTTCTCTGTATGGGTCCCCTGATTCTTGTCATCTTGACAGAATAATTTTTTTTTAAGTTAAAACTTCCATTATTCCTCCCTACCTTTTCTTGTCTTCTAACACCAGAACTGCCAAATATGATTGGCAATGTTCATGAAAACATGATTTGTTCAAGTTTTCTAACCTCAGCTGGACTTTCACTGATGCTCAACAGCCCTTAATTAATCCCTATCATATACTCTGGAGCAGTGTTATTCTCTACATAAATCAAGGACTTTCCCTTTGTTCTGTTATGATTCAGGATGACTAAAAAAGATATTCCTCAATCTTAATCTTTCGGCTGTCTCTTTCCCACTCCAGAGAAAGAGAGAGAATCTTCTTTTCCAATTTAAATTGGTGTAATCTGAGCAAATCCAAAACTATCTGCTCTGAGAGCCTAGTCTATCAATTATTTTCTGCTTCTTAGAATACCTCTCATTTTTGCAACAAGGGTCAAAGGTGTACTCAATGGCTATTAAATAAAAAAAATAGAGACTATAATATTTCTCCACCATTGTAACTTCTGTTTTTCCCTCTAGTTTTTAGTAAATAGCTAATGGGCCAATTTGCCTAATTTACCTAATGTTCTCTAATCCAATCCCACCCTAAACTTTTTCTGGCCTTTGGGTTAGTTTCTTGACCTTCCTTCGCCAAGACACCAATTCTTCTCTACCTGTAATTACTTATCACTTTTTTTTCAAATTCAAAGGTCTTATTTTGTCACTTTTCATTCTTCTCAAACTTTTCCAAATATGTAATTGCAAGTATCTCCTTCTTGAAATATCTTTTCAAAATGTCACTGTTTGCTTATTCTTCAGTCTTTCTAAACTCAGATTAAAAAAAAATATATCTACTACACTTCTGCTTTTATCTGTATTAATCATCTCTCATAATTTAGATTTAATATGATGAACTATTTACTGGACTCCTACTTTTATTCATTAATGTATACATTTATTTATTGAGCATATACTGCGCTTTAGACATTGGCCTATGCAAAACAACTAAAGAAGTAAACAAAACAAAAACAATCCTTGCCATAGCAGTTTACCTTTTAGTTCTGCACTGTCCAAAATAATAACCACTGGCCATATGCCATACATGGCTATTTAAATTGCAATTTAAAGTAAGCAAGTTAAATAAAATTAAAGCCCATTTTTTCAATCACTCTATCCATATTTCATGTTACCAAAATCCATACATGGTAGCAGCTACCAAGTTGGAAAGCCCAGATATAGGATATTTCTATTATGCAGAAAGTTCCATTGGATAATACTGTTCTAGCCAGAGGGGACAGAGAAGTAAATAAAGTGGTAAAAAATAAACTACATTGCAATAATTATGCCAAAGTTATAGAAAGTGTGGAAGTGAGGCATAATGTTTTTTATAATGGTGTTCAAGGAGAATTTTGTTAAAAATATATCTGTGCAGAGACTTAAAGAAGAGAGAGCAAGCTTCATAGATATGACGGCTAAGGGTATTCTAAGAGGAGAGATAAGCAAATGTAAAGGTTCTAAGTATGAGCATGCTTAGTTTATACCAAAAAAGAGCATGGTGGACTGCATGTCTGAAGAAGAGCAATAATGGAAGAAATAAGGAAAAGGTTTTGTAGCAGTAGCAACAGAGAGAAGTGGTCAGATAATGAAATGGCTGTGAGTAGCAACTCATGACTTCAAGATCATGGCCTGAAGACAAGAAGTGGGAGGAGGGGCGTTACTCATGAGTTTAGGAAAGAAAGACTGCAAGATTACTAGGTTCTTACTGGGAGACTTCATTTAAGCTGGGTTTGGTTCATGTTAATTTTGAATAATCTACTTGATTTTCAGGCAAGACGTCAAATGGTGTTAAACAGATATTTTGTTAGAGTTCAGGATTGAGACACTAATGTAGGACTTGCTAGCCTACAGATATTGCATCAAGCTGTTTAATAGAAAATATCACCCAGGGGGCACCTGGGTGGCTCAGTTGGTTAAGCGACTGCCTTTGGCTCAGGTCATGATCCTGGAGTCCCTGGATCAAGTCCTACATCGGGCTCCCTGCTCGGCAGGGAGTCTGCTTCTCCCTCTGACCCTCCCCCCTCTCATGTGCTCTCTCTCATTCTCTCTCTCTCAAATAAATAAATAAAATCTTTAAACAAAAAAAAAGAAAAAAGAAAATATCACCCAGGAAGTTAGTAAAATGGATAAATCCAAGAACTGAGCCCTGGATTTCTGCAAAATTTTGCCAAGAAATCAGAAAAGGATTACAATCCCTTTGGACAATTCAGGAGAGTGTTTCCTAAAGACAGATGGAGAAAGGATTTTAAGAAGGACTGAAAACTTGTACTAAATGCTGCTAACAGTTCCAAGCAAAATGAATTTAGAAAACTGATCATTGGACTTAGCAATGTGGAAGTCCTTGGTGAACTTTATAAGAACAAATTTGGGGAAGTGAGGGTGATGATAAAATTCTAATTGCAGTTACTTAACATATCTGTGAGGAAATACCCATCATCCCTATGAATCGTTTCATCATCTACTCTCAGACAGCAAGGCTTGTATGCTTGACATTTCTCTTTAATTGCCACAGATCTCTCCACTTTCGAGGTAAAAACATCTACCAGTGGCAATCAGTGCTATCTTTTCAAAACCATTATATCAGTTCCTTTATTTTTCTATTTGTATCTCCTTGCCATCAATATATATCAACTCTGAAAGTCCACAGGTACACGAGTGCATCAGCTCTTTTTTTGTTTTGACTTTTTTGTGAGGGGCTTAGCTCCAAGTCATCATTTACTTTGTGTGCATTAATTTTCAAAGGAGATTTTGTTATTTTTATTAGGAAAAATTAATGGTTTATACCATGCCCCAAATGGAATGATCCCATTTCTCTTCAACTCCATTTTCCTATTGAATATACTCAATAGTCCAATTTTTAAAAACTCGTCCATTTTAACTATATGCTTCGATTACAGACTTGTCACCCCCTGTGTAGACCAATCCTTGAAATAGGTAACTATAAACACTGGCTCCATTTCCTTGTTTGCCTCTTTCTCCTTAACACAGAACAGTCTCTTTTCTATACCATAACATACCTGAAGTAGCATTTCTAACATCTTCATTGATTTCTCCACCTGGAAAGCTACTGGTCAATATTCTTTCACTTGCTGTCTCAGCATTTACTGCTCGTGTTGACCCTTTCTTGAAACAGTACTGTGACATCACACTCTTGGCTTTCTCTTAACACTCATTTATCCTTTTCTGATCTCCTTTCAGCTTTTTCCCACTCTACTTGGTCAGCATTTTGGGGTGCATTTTTACATTTTTATTGCTCCCTAGCAGTGTTCATTTACTGCTCCAACACCAATAATTACCTGTGCAAAGATCATGCACTGACTTTTATAGCCAATCTAGACTCACTCTTTGAAATTGGAAGTCTTCATCTTTGCTTGGATGCCTATTTCAAAGGAACCCCATAGCTCCTTGAAGCTGAGTTTATGGACTTCCTCCTTTAAAGGATTTTACTTTTCAGTTCATCTGGATTCTCTATCACAATGAATATAACTATCATTCAACCAAAAATATTATAATTCATTGCAAAGAATAACTTTGGATAACTCTGTTTCTCTAATTTCTAATTCTCCATCATGTACTTTCCATTTCCAATCTAAATGTTTCTTAAACGGTACACATGTATTTATCTCCAAACCACTTGCATGGCACAATCATTATCTCTCAACTGGTCCACTGTGGTGACATTTTCATTTCCCTTCCTCCAAACCCTTTGTCTCTTCCAACTCTTCTTCACTCAATAGTGTTGTGTTTTTAAGATGAATTTTGATAATACAGATCTTCATCTTATTAGTCACTTAAATAATTCCTTATTACTTTTAGAATAAAGAACGATTAAAAGACCCTACAGCATCTGGGAATGGCTTATCTTGCCCACCTCCCATATAACAGGACAACACTTACCTATCTGTGACCCAGCTGCACTGGCCTTTTATTGTACTCATATTCTTACATGCATGTAATACTCTGTTGTCCTCCTCCCACCTCTATCCTTCTGAACTCACATCTTTCTCTTTGGATAATTCTTTGGTCCATCTGAAGAAGTCAGATATATCACATATCCTCAAGTACTGTGCACCTCTCTGCTGTAGCATTCTGAGAATCATATAATTGTAGTTTTGGTGTATTCTTGTAATTATGACATCTGTTTCTGTTTTCCTCCAAGACGGCATACTCCTGAGGCCTGGTGTTTCTTGTAATGTGAAGTATGTGTTCTTAATGTGATATGGCCTCTGAAATTGTAGTACAAAATAAATTATTTATTGAGTTAGTCAATAAAGGTCTGGCAATTAAATTAGTCTACAATATGATTCTAAACTACTTTTCCATTTTTATACACTATTATTCCTCTACAAGTGCTGACTCTAGGATAACTCTTTCTGACTTGCTCTTTCTGGGCATGTTTCTTACTTTTACCCATTTCCCCCTACCTCCCCTGCTGTTTCTCTGACTGCAGTGCCCTTTGACCTACTCTCCATTTCTGTCTTTTGAAATTCTACACAAATTTGAAAGTCCACCTTGAATGCTATCTCATCACTATAATATTTACTTCCTTTTTAGTTTTCTAGTTTGAAACAATCTCTTCAAAGGCCTTTACAGCTTATGTTGTATTATAACTTCCATAGTTTTCTTACTTTCATCTACACCCCAAAGGAGTTGTAAGCTCCTTAAGTGCAAGACCAGTGTTTCCTTTGGCCTTCTATCCCTGAAACATCTCACTCAAATTTTGATGGTTAAAATCAATTTTTTTATTAAGTTGAAATGCTCAAAGTCACAAAGGAAAGACAAGTATCAGAATCTGTGTCACCTCACATCAATATATGAAGCAGTTAAATCTTGCATGAAAATTTGTTGGTGATATAAGGAACAGACCCTATTATTTAAAACCAAACTTCAAGTGGATATAAAAATAAAAGGGTCAGTATGATTATAATTTGTTGATTATTAAAATTTATTTTTCAATTAAATTAATAAGAGCCTGAATACGGTATCACCTATTAGGCTTTGATTTGGCCAGTTACCTAACGCTTCTCCATATGGTTGTAAACGTGGGACACATACTGTAGTTTGCTAAATAATTTTAAGTTATGCTACTCCTTAGAATTAAAGTCTTAAAGTACATTCTTAAAATGTCAAAGCAGTTCACCAAATGGTAATATTAATGCTTCTCACAGTTTGCTTATAGTTTTTATCCATAAGTAATAATGCATTTATTGATTTAAATTTTCTATGAATATCAAGATTAATTATTTCTCAAGTTGCCTGGATACAGATATACACTGTGGTCAATAAATTTCCATGTTCATTTTAGAAAGTCAATCTCTACTTATAAATTATGTAATTTTCATGATATTTATAACTGAAAAAGCAATTTCTTCTTTCAACTGAACATACACTTTAAAAAAATCCTTGTCTTTGAGTAAGATAGCTTGGAAAATATAACTGTAATTTGCTGAAATAAATATAAAATGGTTATTATTTTTTTTTTACTTTAAAACTCTTCTTTTGAGTCATTAAATTTTTATTCTTCTTTTTTTTTTTTTTTAAAGATTTTATTTATTTATTTATTTGAGAGAGAGAACGAGAGACAGAGAGCATGAGAGGGAAGAGGGCAGAGGGAGAAGCAGACCCCCTGCTGAGCAGGGAGCCCGATGTGGGACTCGATCCCGGGACTCCAGGATCATGACCTGAGCCGAAGGCAGTCGCTCAACCAACTGAGCCACCCAGGCGCCCCAAATTTTTATTCTTGAAGAAACATCTTGGAATGGTAGAGTTGATTCAAACAGAAAAAATAAAAATCAAATGTATAGCAGTTCACATACATCAGGCAAAATATCATTAACAGATTGAAAGGGTAGGGAGGAAGTTACAAGATGAGAACATATAATACATGGAAGATGTGTTCTTGTGATACTCAACTCCCCAGTAGGTAGGGAGACACCCCATTTACACATACAGATCTATTTCCCAGAAAGTAAGAAAAGATTCTCTGAGGCTAAAATGAAATCAAAAGGATATGAAATGTGAACATGAAATGATAGGAACACCATGATTATGTACTGAATTATGTGCTCCTCAATTTCATATGTTAAAGCCATTTAACCCCGGATGGGATGGTAATTAGAGATGTGACCTTTGAAAGATAATTGGGTTTAGATGAGGTCATGGAGGTGAGGCCTTCATGATGGGATCAGAGCCCTAATAAGAAGAGATACCACAAAACTTGATCCCTCACTTTCTCCCCACCATAGGAAGACACAGCAAGAAGGCTGCCATCTGCAAGCCAGGAACAGAGGTCTCACCAGAACCTGACGATCCTGGCAACTCGATCTTGGACTTCTAGACTCCAGAACTGTAAGAAAATACATTTCTGTCCTGTAACCCACCTATTCTATGTTATTTTGTTACGGTAGCCTGAAATGACTAATATTAACTACGTCACATACACAAATAAGACATTTTTATGCCACCAAGGCAGGTTTAGAACCTGGGTACTGCCATAATTTGTCATATGGGATGCTTACCCAGGTATAAATAATTTAAATTGTATAAATTTTATAATTACAAATTATATAAATTATAACCAATGATCTCTAAGAAAGGGCTTTTAAATTAAAAACAAAGCCAACTTTCTGTAGCCTCAGTAATTGGATATCCTCTACTCTTAGGCCATTATTTGCATGCGAGCTTCTTTTAAAGGCGTGCTCCGAAAGTTAAATCCATGGGATGTTATTTTACTTATGGCAATATTGATATTTCTTTGGATCACTGAGATTCATATCCATGCCCTACTCCACTTGTGGAATTTCTCAGAGTAATAATGACCAATGAGGCAGTGAAAATACATTGGGAATATTTCAAAATGCTAACTACTTAGATTGAAGCTCATATAAGTATATAGCTGGAAGAGATGACTTCATTGTCCTGCTTTCTATATTACAGATGAGAAAGCAGTGGTTCAAAATCATTTATAAACCAATTTATAGGTCCAGGAGAGGTAAATCTGTGTTCTAACATCCCATGAAGTCTTTGTACTATTTGTTTTATGCATGTACTATTTTATATATATATATTTTTTTAATTTCTAAGTCTTTGGCAATATAAAATCAAATGTGTATATGAAAATCTATGTAGGGGGCGCCTGGGTGGCTCAGTCGGTTAAGCGTCTGCTTTCAGCTCAGGTCATGATCCCAGGGACCTGGGATCGAGCCCCGCATCGGGCTCACTGCACAGCAGGAAGCCTGCTTCTCCCTCTCCCTCTGCCTGCCACTCTATCTGTGCTATCTATCTCTCTGTCAAATAAATAAATAAAATCTCTTAAAAAAAAAAGAAAATCTATGTAGTCTTTTGAAAATGAAAACAAAAATTAATTTTGTTGATTTGAACATTAAAATGTAGGTTTTTTTGTTTTTGTTTTTGTTTTTTTTTTACAACAAACAAAAGTAAAGTACTAATTAGTTATATCAGTATTCTATCATTTGAACTAGGTACCCTGCTGATTGTCTAACAAATGACAGCATATTTTAAATTACTGTTATAATAATTTGCAAATTCAGTTGACACTGTGTAAACGTTATCCACACAATTAACTACCTAGTGATTTGAATTATATATAATATATAACCTGGCATTTAATAAGACAATCAACACTAATGAAAAGCATTGCTTATAAAATTTAGGTGCCTGAAATATAGAAGAAATTGCATGTCTTGAATAAGTAAAGCAATAAATAAAATATTTTCAACTTTTTAAAAATTATTTTGTGTTTAGGAACAAAAATGTGAGTTAATAAAAGATTTTATCCACATATTATAGTAAATACACAAATGTAAGCATACATTATTCATTTTAATTTTTTTTATGAATGTAAGTGTTCACTGAAATATTACATATTTTCAGGCATTTGAGATCATTATTTAATAACTGGAGTCTTGGGGCACCTGGGTGGTTCAGTCAGTTAAGCATCTGCCTTCGGCTCAGGTCATGATCCCAGAGGCTGGGTTCAAGCCCCACATCAGGATCTCTGCTCAGTGGGGAGCCTACTTCTTCTCCCTCTGCCTCCTGCTCTGCCTCTCTCTCCCTCAGTCAAATAAATAAATAAAATCTTAAAAAAAAAGTAACTGGAGTCTCTTTCATACAAAATACATAATGAGTGTGCCTATTTAAAAGTAAATTCTTAACAGAAATAGAATTCATGGCATAATTATGACAGAGAAAAATGTAAGGTAATATGAGATAATATAAATTTATATTTGAATTTATAAAAACTTGCATCAATAATTATTTCTTATTCAGATATCTTTTTCAGATAGTCCATTTCCTGATATTCTTATTCACAAAATGCTGATCTTTGTATAAACCATCCCTGACATAAAACAAAAACAAAATATATTTTTGAATTTAATTTTAATATTCTGTAGTCATTATATATATACATGTAAGAGTTGGCAATAAGTAAAAATCCCTGAATATTTCAACACATATAGTCAGAAAAATGTTGTGTTAAAAATGACAGCTATTTTGGGACGCCTGGGTGGCTCAGTCGGTTAGGCGTCTGCCTTCGGCTCAGGTCATGATCCCAGCGTCCTGGGATCGAGTCCCGCATCCGGCTCCCTGCTCCGCGGGGACCCTGCTTCTCCCTCTGCCTCTGCCTCTCTCTCTCTCTCTGTCTCTCATGAATAAATAAAATCTTAAAAAAAAAAATGACAGATACTTCATTACTATTGTTAAGTGCATAACTTTAAAGAGTCAGTTTGGCATTATGAATAAAATAATGAATTTTGGAAACAGACTTCCTGGATTTAAATTCTAGCTACCATTCGTTAGCTTTTTAATATTAAAAACAATTGCAAATTACTTCCATTTCTTATTTTACTTATTTAAAAACTAGAGATCATCATAATTCCTTCTGTATCAGCAAAGGTTAACTAATGGAAATGGAAACGCAATGCATTGTGCAAGAAGTTATTTATTATAGGAATTAAAGCTTGTGCAAATGTGAAAAGAGTAAAGAAAATGAATGTCAGAACACAGGTGAGAGGGACTCAGCTGAGTCACATGTTTTCAGTCTGAGAAACACATATTTAGCTACAGAAACGTTAAGTGCAAAGAGGGAGCTATGGGAGGAGGTGTGTGAACCCATGGCCTCTGTGAGTCTAGGGAGGGATGGCCAATTCCACACTTCTTCATCACATACCTTGTGAAATTTCCCTGATTTGATTAACTTTAACCTATGAATAGACAGGAAATTGGATTTTAGAAAATTTTGTTCTCAGTTTAATCAAGTTGACAATAGAATAATTTGATACAATTTACTTCTTGGACCTGTGAGGATTACATAAGTTAATACATGTAAAGGCATTGTACAAACTCCTCATTCTGTCTATGGAAAATTAACTACTACAGTAATTATGTCCCCCTTTACCATCACCACATATGCCAGGAAGTCCAAACACCAGTTTGAGATGTTATCAGACATGGGGATACAACAGCACAGGATTATAATACCTGAGGCAAGTGAATCCAGAAGAGTCCTATGATTTTCCTTGCTTACTCTGTGGATAAACTTTTCAGGACTCAAGGGAGGAAGAGGCATTCAAAGAAAGCCTGGCATTCTTGCTGAGTTGAAGAGACAAAGATGAGATTTTGAAGATGTCAAGTTAGTTAGATTTGGCAGGGCATAACATCAGATAAAAATGGAACCACATAGAGAAACCTTTGGAGATCTTCAAAAGAGTCTCCTTAAGTCTTTGGATGAATGCTGATCTGTGGATTCATAGAGAGAAATTATAAGAGGCAGTGGAAAGCTGCTAAGAAGTTTCTGGAGCTCACATGGGAATGAAAATAGCATAAGTTCTCATCTGCCAGACTGAAAAAAAAACCTAATAATACATGTGCCCTGAGAGAGAATTCTCAGCAGGGTATCACCTTATTAAATTAGCCTGTGGTAAGTGTTGCTCTGGACTCATTATAACAAGGGTTAAAAGTAAATCTCAAAAGGACCAAACTGATTCTTAGTAAATTAAATACATGCCCTTCCCCTCAAAAAAAAAAAAAAAAAAAAAAAAAGTCCAGCACTCTTTAATGAAATATAATTCGGAGCACAAGAATTAAATTCACGGGTGCCTGGGTGGCTCAGTTGGTTAAGCGACTGCCTTCGGCTCAGGTCATGATCCTGGAGTCCCTGGACCGAGTCCCGCATCAGGCTCCCTGCTTGGCAGGGAGCCTGCTTCTCCCTCTGACCCTCCCCCCTCTCATGTGCTCTCTCTCTCTCATTCTCTCTGTCTCAAATAAATAAATAAAATCTTTAAAAAAAAAAGAATTAAATTCACAACTGCTATCCAATTGAAACAATCAGACAGAGAATTGACAGATTTAATGGAATTAGAGGACAAAGACGTTGCAATGCCTATTATAAATATCCTCAATATGCTTAGTAATGTAAAAAGGAAACATGTCCATGAAGAGAACAATAGAAGATATGAAAATGACTTAAATATAATCACTGGAGGTGAAAAATACAATAGCCATAATGAAAAATACACTGGATGGGATTATCAACAAGTTAGCAGAAAGACCATTGAACATGAAACCATAGCAATAGACATTATTCAAAATGAGGTAATGAAAGTGAAATCAGAAAAATGAACACAGAAAACATCAATGAATTAAGAATAATATCAAGTGACATAAAATATATGCTATTATTTTTATAATTAAACATTAGTAAGAATAATGGCTAACTATTTCAAAATTTGGTTAAACACCAACTCATAGGTTCAAGAAATTAAATGAACTATATTCACAATAAACATAAAAAAAATCCACAATAATGCTTATGTAGAGGTAAAGATAAGATCTTAAAAGCAAAAAACATTCAGAAGAACAAAAATAAGTTAAATAATAGATTTCTTATCAGAAACCCATACAAGTCAGACAATTAATGAAATAGCAATATTAATTTTCTGTAAGAACAATAATTCGGCATAAGATTATAAAGACACAGAAAATGTATTATAAAAATGAAAGGGAAGTAATGATTTTTTAAGGCAATAAAGATAGAATCCACTAAACCTGCCCAAATGAAAGATAAAAGTAAGTCCTAAAGTTAGAATAAAATTATAACAATAAATAATGAACAAAAGGTACTGGAAAAGGTAAACACATGTGGAGGTATAAAAGATGATGCTTTATATATTATTTTAATTATATTTAAAATATTTGCTTTTAAAGAAGAAATGACAATGCGCTGTGAGATACATGTACAAGTAAAATGTTTGACAACAAAAAAGGCTGAAAAATTAAAGTGCACTTTTGTACTGTTCATACATTATAAGTAGTTTAATATACTCTGAAGGTCAATGTGATGTTAAAGATGTATATTTTAAAACATAGAGCAGTTATTAAAAAAGAAAATTAGAACAAAAATATCTAATAATCCAATAGGAGATAATATGTAATGGTATAAAAAATTCATAGAAGGCATGAAGCAACCAAAAAAAAAGAACAGAGAGCAGATGAGAAAAGAGAAAACAAATAGGAAGATGTCAGATTTAAAACATATCAAAGATTATAAGAAATGTGAATGAAATAATCACACTAATGAAGACTCATCAAGTATAAAACTAGATGATGAAAAAGAAACTAGTTGATAAAAAAGATAAAAATATCCATCCTACAGACATGCCACATTAAATACATAGACAGAAATAAGTTGTCCAAAAAAAAAAAAAAAGATACCATTCAAACTTAAAAAGAAGCTCAAGAGGCTGATACAGGCCTCAGGAATAGTGCAATGATGCCCAGTCTTAATTTTCATTCAACATTTCATTGGAGGTCCTAGGGAGTATAAGGAAGTTAGACATACTATAGGGGAAGTAGAAAGTCCATCTTTATTTGCAAAAAGGATGATGATGTATAATTAATTCTGAAGAAATGAAATGCATAGTTGTAGATTAGCTGGAATATATTTTTATATATAATTTTATAATATGTCTATAGATTAGGCACAAATAATTGAGAAAAATGAAATTTTATGAAACTAGCAATAGAAAAACATTATAAGAGGATTCAGAATAGGAAACATAATTCTGTAAAGGATGAATATAGTTTGAGGGCTTAAATGACCTGTTTTCAAGAATTATTATATAGCCATTATAAATAATGCATGTTAGAATGAGCATAAAAACAAATAAATAGGGCGCCCGGGTGGCTCAGTTGGTTAAGCGACTGCCTTCGGCTCAGGTCATGATCCTGGAGTCCCGGGATTGAGTCCCACATCAGGCTCCCTGCTCAGCAGGGAGTCTGCTTCTCCCTCTGACCCTCCTCCCTCTCATGCTCTCTGTCTCATTCTCTCTCTCGCAAATAAATAAAAAATAAAAACAAAACAAAACAAAACAAAAACAAATAAATAGACCAATTGAGCCATAAAGGGAATAGAAATAGAAATAGGTGCATATATACTCAATCAATTGCATTTGGAAAAAGTGTAAGGCAGGGGCATCTGGGTGGATCAGTCATTTAAGTGTCTGCCTTCTACTCAGGCCATGATACTGGGGTCCTGGGATCAAGCCAGGCATTGGGCTCCCTGCTCAGCGGGGAGTCTGCTTCTCCCTCTCCTTCTGACCCTTCCCCTGTTCATTCTCTTGTTCACTTGCTTGTGCTCTCTTTCTCTCTCAAATGAATAAATTAAAAAAAAAATCTTAAAATAAAAAGTATAAGGCAACTCAAAGAGGGAAAGAGAATCTTCAGCAAATGTTTCTGGCATTATTAGAAATCCTTTACAATGGAAGATCTACAACTTTTGCTCAGTTTTGCTGTGAATTTAAGTGGTTCTAAAAAAAGTATTAATAAAAATATATGTATATATATTTTTAAAATTCTTTTACCCATTATTTTTGTACTTTATACACACACACACACATATATATGTATGTGTGTGTGTGTGTGTGTATATATATATATATATATTTGTTCAAAATGCACTATAGCCCTAAATGTAGAAGTAAAATTATTTTTGGGGGGCACCTGGGTGGCTCAGTCGTTGAGCGTCTGCCTTCGGCTCAGGTCGTGATCCCAGTGTCCTGGGATCGAGTCCTGCATTGGGCTCCCTGCTCCGCAGGAAGCCCGCTTCTCCCTCTCCCACTCCCCCTGCTTGTGTTCCTGCTCTCGCTGTGTCTCTGTCAAATAAATAAATAAAATCTTTAAAAATTTGTATTTATTTATTTGAGAGAGAGAGAGAGAGAGCACATGGGGGAGGTCAGCGGGAGAAGCAGACTCCCTGCTGAGCAGGGAGCCTGATGCGGGACTCCATCCCGGACTCCAGGATCATGACCTGAGCCAAAGGCAGTCACTTAACCAACTAGCCACCCAGGCACCCATCTTCTGCCCATTTCTTGATTGGATTATCTGTTCTTTGGGTGTTGAGTTTGATAAGTTCTTTATAGATTTTGGATACTAGCCCTTTATCTGATATGTCATTTGCAAATATCTTCTCCCATTCTGTCGGTTGTTTTTTGGTTTTGTTGACTGTTTCCTTTGCTGTGCAAAAGCTTTTTATCTTGATGAAGTCCCAATAGTTCATTTTTGCCCTTGCGTCCCTTGCCCTTGGCAATGTGTTTAGGAAGAAGTTGCTGTCGCTGTGTTCAAAGAGGTTGCTGCCTGTGTTCTCCTCAAGGATTTTGATGGACTCCTGTCTCCCATTTAGGTCTTTCAACCATTTTGAGTCTATTTTTGTGTGTGGTGTAAAGAAATGGTCCAGTTTCATTCTTCTGCATGTGGCTGTCCAATTTTCCCAACACCATTTGTTGAAGAAACTGTCTTTTTTCCATTGGACATTCTTTCCTGCTTTGTCGAAGATTAATTGACCATAGAGTTGTGGGTCCATTTCTGGGCTCTCTATTCTGTTCCATAGATCTGTGTGTCTGATTTTGTACCACTACTATACTGTCTTGATGATGACAGCTTTATAATAGAGCTTGAAGTCCAGAATTGTGATGCCACCAGCTGAGAATTTACAACAAATTTAACCAAATGACTACCATGAAAAACACTGAAAGTACCAAGATTTTGAGACTACTTGGGACAAGTCAAAATCCCATTATTGCTGATGGGGTTATAAAATGGCATAACCACTCTGGAAAATCATTTGACAGTTTCGTGTATAGTTAAAGATTCAATTACCATATTATGCAGCAATTCCACTCCTAGGTATTTGTTCACGACAAATGAAATCTTGGGTTCACACAAAGGCTTTTACACAGATTTATTCATAATAATTTTTGTTTTCAAACACAAAATAAAGAGTATATTCATTTTTTTAAAGATTTTATTTATTTATTTGAGACAGAGAGAATGAGAGAGAGAGAGCACATGAGGGGGGGGGGTCAGAGGGAGAAGCAGGCCCCCCGCCGAGCAGGGAGCCCGATGCGGGACTCGATCCAGGGACTCCAGGATCATGACCTGAGCCGAAGGCAGTCGCTTAACCAACTGAGCCACCCAGGCACCCAAAGAGTATATTCATTTATAGGATAATGCACCAATGGCATTGTATCCATAAAGTAGAATATTACTTAACAAAAAAAGTAATGGACAGCTTATACAGGCAATGAAACTTGAACCTCAAAATCATAATGGTAAGAAAAAGAAGGGAGGCTCAAAAGACTCTGTACTTCATGATAGTACTTCTGTAACACTCCAGAAAATGGAAGAATATGGAGAAGGAAATGGATCAGTGGCTGCCAGGGTCTGGGCTTTGGGGAGAAAATTGACTGCAAAGTGACCCTGGTAATGGAAGGTTGGTGGAAATACTCTATATCATGAATTAGATGCTGAATACATAACTGCTGACATTTGTCAAAACTCACCAAAGTGTATACTTAAAATTGGTGAATTTTATCGATATTGATTACACTGAAAGAAAGCTGATTTATTTAAAATGTGGTACACATGACACAAAAACTTTTCAATATATATCAGCTACTTTGAAATTGTTTGAAATTGAGTATTTTCTTTTTTTAAAAAGATTTAATTTATTTATTTGAGAGAGAGAGAGACAGCGAATGCAGAGGAAAAGAGGCAGAGGGAGAGGGAGAAACAGACTCCCTGCTGAGCAGGGACCCACCCCAACCAGGGGGCTCAGTCCCAGGACCCTGAGATCATGAGCTGAGTCAAAGGCAGACACGTAACTGATTGAGCCACCCAGGAGCCCCATGAAATTGAGTTTTCCTTTAAGCATTCTCTCTGCTTGTGTTTTAGTAGTATTTTCTTTTTTTTAAGATTTTTTTTTTTTTATTTGAGAGTGAGAGACAGAGATAAGCAAGAGAGTCCATGAGCAGCAAGGGGAGGGGAGGAGATGGAGAAGCAGGCTCCCTGCTGAGTAGGGAGCAAGAGGTGGGACTGAATCCCAGGACCCTGGGATCTTGACCTCAGCTGAAGGCAGACGCTTAATGACTGAGCCATCCAAGTACCCTTTAGTAGTATTTTCAATTCAGTTTTTTTCTTTTTATTCCTTATGGTCTGCTTTTTATTCTGATGTCTTACTCATTCCATAACTGGAAGCCTGTATCTCCTTGTCTCCTTCACCCATTTTACCTAATCCGCACACCTCTCCGCTCTGGTAACCATCAGTTTGTTCTCAGTATTTATAGTTCTGATTATGCTTTTTGTTTACCCCCCCCTTTTTTTGCAATAATGAGTGGAATCACATGGTATATTTTTTTCTCAGTCTGACTTATCTCACCTAGCATTATACACTGAAGGTCCATTCATGTCATGATCTCATGCTTTTTTATGGTTGTGCACTATTCCATTATATTTATATAAAGTATATAAAGATATACTTTATATATCTTCCTTATCGATTCATCTATTGATGGACACTTAGGTGGTTTCCATGTCTTGGCTATTGTAAAAATAAAAATATTCTAAATGTTCATGGAGTAAGAATATCATTAGCTATTGACAAAAATATTTGTTAAAAAAATCACAGTAATTGTATTAGTAGAAGATGGATTAATAAAGTTATGGAAAAACTACAACTGTCTTTGTGGGGGAGCACAATAATTTCTCCACCATGAGATATACAAATAATACCAAGTTCAAGTCCAAAATTCAAATAATTAATTGTGTTGTTGATTTTAGCCATTCTGGAAGGTGTGAGGTGGTATCTCATTGTTGTTTTGATTTGTATTTTTTGTTGAGCATCTTTTCATGTGTCTGTTAGCCATCTGTATGTCTTCTTTGTAAAAGTGTCTATTCATGTCTTCTGCCCATTTTTTAATTGGATTATTTGTTTTTTGGGTGTTGAGTTTTATAAGTTCTTTATATATTTTGAATACTAACCCTTTATCAGATAGGTCATTTACAAATATCTTCTCCTATTCCATAAATTGCCTTTTAGTTTTATTGATTGTTTCTTTTGCTGTGCAGAATTTATCTTGATGAGGTCCCAATAGTTTATTTTTGCTTTTGTTTTCCTTGCCTCAGGAGATATCTAGAAGGAAGTTGCTATGGCCAATGTCAAAGAGGTTACTGCCTGTGTTCTTCTCTAGGATTTTTATGGTTTCATGTCTCACATTTAGGTCTTTAAACCATTCTGAATTTATTTTTGTGTTTGGTGTAAGAAAGTGGTCCAGTTTCTTTCTTTTCCATGATGCTGTCCAGTTTTCCCAACACCATGTGTTGAAGAAACTTTTTTTTTCCCCATTGGATATTCTTTCCTGCTCTGTCAAAGACTAATTGGCCAAATAGTTCTGGGTTCATTTCTGGGTTTTATATTCTGTTCCATTGATGTAGGTGTCTATTTTTGTACCAGTACCACACTATTTTGATCACTACAGCATTAATAATATAACTTGAAGTCTGGAATTGTGATGCCTCTAGCTTTACTTTGCTTCTTCAGTTTGCTTTTGCTCTTTGGGGTCTTTTGTGGTTCTATACATATTTTAGAATTGTTTGTTCTAGGTCTGTGAAAAATGCTGTTGATATTTTGATAGGGATTACATTAAGTGTGAGATTGCTTTAGGTAGTATAGACATTTTAACAATATTTGTTCTTCCAATCCATGAGCATGGAATGTCTTTCCATTTCTTTCTATTATCTTTAATTTCTTTCATCAGTATTTTATAGTTTTCAGAATATAGGTCTTTCACCTCTTTGGAAACAACAGATGTTGGTGAGGATGCACAGAAAGGGGAGCACTCTTGCACTCTTGGTGGGAATGCAAACTGTGTAGCCACTCTGGAAAACAGTATAGAGGTCCCTCAAAAAGTTAAAAATAGAACTACTACCCTACAATTCAGCAATTAAACTATGAGGTTTTTTTCCAAAAGAATAAAAAAAAAAATACTAATTCAAAGGAATACATGCACCTCGATGTTTATAGCAGCATTATCTGCAATAGCCAAATTATGGAAACAGCCCAAGTTCCCATTGACTGATGAATGGATAAAGAAGATGTGGTGTCTATAATGGAATATTACTCAACCACAAAAAAGAATGAAATCTTGCCATTTGCAATGACATGGATGGAACTAGAAAGTATAGTACTAAGTGAAAAAAGCCAGTCAGAGAAAGACAAATACCATATGATTTTGCTCATATGTGGAATGTAAGAAACAAAATGAGAAAAGGGGAGGGGAACGAGAGAGAGAGAGGCAAACCAAGAAACAGACTCTTAACTATAGAGAACAAACTGATGGTTACCAGGGAGAAGGAGCATGGGGGCTTGGGTTAAATAGGTGTTGGGGTTAAGGAGTGCAGTTATCATCATGAGCACCAGGTTTTGTGTGAAAGTGTTGAATCACTATATTATAAACCCAAAACTACTAATATTACACTGCATGTTAACTACCTGGACTTTAAATAAAAACTTGAAGAAAAAAAAAGAATATAAAATTATATAATATTTAATTATTGGTTCCTAAAACTATAGAATCAGTAAACAATTAAAGCAGCCCTTTTTGAAAGAATATATATACACATCTAAGAGCATTAAGAATATATTTTTTTAAGATTTTATTTATTTATTTGAGAGAGAGAGAATGAGAGAGAGCACATGAGGGGGGGAGGGTCAGAGGGAGAAGCAGACTCCCTGCTGAGCAGGGAGCCCGATGCGGGACTCGATCCAGGGACTCCAGGATCATGACCTGAGCCGAAGGCAGTCGCTTAACCGACTGAGCCACCCAGGCGCCCTAAGAATATTTTTAACACACTGAATTGTGTGTGTTTCAACTGTGTGTGCAGTACTCGGTCCTACACATGCACTAAAATTTATGTCTAACATTATGGCAAATTATTAATGCACAGGCTGTAAAATCTATTAATTGCAAACAATGATACAAAATTAATTTAAGGCATTTTCTCAAATGTCTTAATATCTCTAAGATTGCTTTGAGATATTAACTGAGTTCTGTATCTACAAAGAGATACTAGATACACTGTGGTGACTTGAATTGTATTCTTCCAAAAAGATAAATTCAAGTCTATTCCTAGGGACCTATGAGTATGATTTTATTTGGAAATAGGATATTTGAAGATGTAATCATATAAAAAATGATGTCATCCTGGATTAATGTAGATCCTATCGAGTAACTGATGTCTTTAAGAGTACACAGAGAGGCACATGGAGAGAACATAGTGATGATGGGGATAGCGATTGGCGCAGCTACAAGCCATAGAATGCCAGTGACTGGAAACAATCTTGCTGATACCTCCATTTCATACTCTAGTTTCTTGAATTGTGACAGAATAAGTTTCAGTTATTTTAGTCATTAGGTTTGCAGCTATTTTTTATGGAAGCTCTAGGAAACTATTACATACACCTATTATAACACTGTTACTATTATTCAAAAATAATTTTGAGATTCCCCATGGAAATTGTCTCAGGCAGCATTATATTTCTCAGTAGTGTTCTCTATGCTAGGAAAGCTTTTGTGTTTTCAGGGTGGAATTGATGAATTAAATTATCAAAACTGAGTATAGTAACCTACACACCTAAGATTCTTTAAGAAATTTCTGAAAATATTTTTAAAAAATAATAAAGAATGTTCACACTTATTGAGAGTTTGCAATGTGTTGTGCATTCTGAATTGTTTTATGTTCAATATCTCAGTTAATAACAATTCTGTGCTTGGGGCACCTGGGTGGCTCAGTTGGTTAAGTGTCTGCTTTCAGCTCAGGTCATGATCCCAGAGATCTGGGATTAAGCCCCACATCGGGTCCCTGCTCAGTGGGGAAACTGCTTCTCCCACTCCCACTGCTTGTGCTCTCTCTCTCTGTGTCAAATAAATAAATAAAATCTTAAAAGAAAGAGTTTGTAATAATAATTCTGTGCTTTATACAGTTTATTATTGCTACTTTACAAAAAATTTACAAGAAATTGAGAAGTTAGATAATGTAGTCAAATGTAAATAGACCTGCTAACTTCAGTAAAACAGTGTTTGTTAAGTACCTGCTCTATGCCAGGTAATCTTTAAGAAACAGAACAGTGAATAACAGTAACAAAAATGAGATATGGAAACAAATATGGTATGTATACTATTCTCTAAATTACAAGAAATGACTTAAAGTACACTGTGAATCACATGAAAAATTTTATTACAAAGACAAAACTATTCTGAAATATCGTTAGTTGGAAGTTCAGATAAAATTATTTTCCTTGGAAATAAAATAACTATCTTTTATTTAGATACGAGCTTTTTAAATGAAGCAAACCATTTTCATGTAGATAACCTGAAAAATTGAGAGAAAAGACTCTAAGATTTACTTAAATCCCCTGGGGTCTTATCAAGACTGATATTTAATACTCTCTAGGCTCTGACACAAACAATGTAGTATGATCACAAGGGAATTTGAACAGGAATTTTGCTGAGCATCAATATTGAAATAAAATCCCTGTTGTCATTCTAAATTTACTCTAAAGTAATCTCAGTTGATTTTTGAAAAATGTGATTTTTAAAAATTATTTCTGAAAGAACAAGACATGTATTAGAGCACAGACAATGATTGGATGGCAAATGCAATATTTTAAGATTACATTTTTTTTTTAAAGATTTTATTTATTTATTTGACAGAGAGAGAGACAGTGAGAAAGGGAACCCAAGCAGGGGGAGTGGGAGAGGGAGAAGCAGGCTTCCTGCTGAGCAGGGAGCCTGATGCGGGGCTTGATCCCAGAAGCCTGGGATCATGACCTGATCCGAAGGCAGATGCTTAACGACTGAGACACCCAGGCGCCCCTTTTAAGATTACATATTATCATATCTTAATCAATTTCTATACAAGTTTTCAGAAGACTTGCAACTAAGAATAAAAACAATTATAAGTTACATTTTAGAGAAACATAATTTATGTGGTAAGTAGTTATTAATATGAAGATGCTTACTTATGTAGAAGAATATAAGTATGGGACAGTGATTTAAGAAGAATTGTTCCTTACTGCTATAGGGATATTATATAATTCAGTGTCATGATCTAACTACATCACCCTATTAAGGCGTAAGTTAATAGGTAAGTCTCAGTCAAATCTTGGAATGCTCTGCCTAAATGCCAGACGTTCAATTACTATTGAAGGATTTTAAGTGGATTATTCTCATGAAGATAATTAAAGGTAAATAGATTTATCTTTGTAAAAGATATGTCTGTTAGCCTTGTATAGGATGGTCAGGAAGAAAGATAGATGAAAGCCACATGGAGCAGTTAGCATGGAAATGAAATTATGGAGATGTGAAATGACAAAGTAAGAAAGAAAGGTAAAAGGAGAAATTAATAACTGAGCTATATCAGAGGTAGAATTGAATGCTATTGTTTAATATTATATTAGTCAAAGAAAAAATTAATAATACACAGAATTTCTATTAGGATAATAAAAAAAGAATGTGATCCAAAATTTAAAAAAAAAAGGCATAAAAAACTAAAACCAAAAAGCGTTAGTTTTGAGTCTCAGATTCACCCCTTACTAGCCTTTTCACCTTTGTGAGACTCAGTCTGAGAATAATGAAAAAACAAATGTCATGGGGTTGTCATGAGAAATAAGAGATGGAATATATGAAAACATATTTTTAAACATTAAAATGCTCTAACTATATTAAATTTGAATTCTATAATGCAAAAAAAAGATAATCATAAAGCAGATCACAGAAGTCTTGGAGACAAAACATTGGGTAGGTAGAACAAAAAAATAAGGAAACATCAATTCTAGAAATTGACTTACAGATTTTGATGAAAAGGAGGATATGAAGGATTGAGTGTAGTGTCCTTTGAAGATCAAATTGGAAACATGAAGCAAGAATTTATGGCCAAAATGAGAGTGGAGATTTTTTTTTTTTTTGTGGGAAAATAATTTCTTAACATGGGATTTTGCTGCAAGAACATCAATGTGTTGTCATGACATAAGAGGTATTTCAAGGAAATAGCATTAAGATGACCTTTCAGTTTTCAGTAGTCTTCTGTGTCTTCCATCTTTCTCAACTCTTAGTATTTTTCTAGATTTACATAAATGCATAAAAATTAGAGAAATATATTCTAGGCACACACACATCCATAAAGCAACAAAAGGTAAGGCACTCTAAAACAATTAGCAAAAGAGTCAAGTGACCTCTTCATAAAAGAATATTCAAATCGACATAAAACATGATGAAAAAGTACTTTATTTCATTAGTCATAAGGTAGTGAATGCAAATTATCTTCCAGAAAGATAAGTGAAAATAATAGAAAATACCATGTATTGGAAGGCCATGGAGCAATTGGAGTTTTCACATACTGTTGTTAGATATATAAATTGATAAAACTTTAAAAAGGTGATGGTAGTATTTACTATAGCTAACCTACTCATTATTTTGACCAATTAACTTCGCTTCTGTGTGTTTCCCTACCATATGTCTCCAGCCAAGCCCATTAAGAAGTCCATTCATAGTAGGCAATATTTGTAACAGTTAACATTTGGAAAGTAGCCAAAGGTCAACCTGCTTAATGAATTGTGATTAATGAATTGTGATACATACATGCAAGGGAATCCTATTCAGTTATAAGAATGAGAAAACTATAATCAAATGTAGTAATATAGGTGAATGCCAAATGCAAAATATTGAGAAAAATAAGCTAGAAAGAAATAGTATATATTGGATGATTCCTTTGATATTAAGTGCAAAAATAGGCAAAAGCATTATATTATTTTAGATTCTGGGATTGTTATTCATTTTGGGGGAGGGGTATTGTAGTCACCAACAAAAAGGATATGAAGGAAGTTTTGAGGTATTTGGTAATATTCTGTTTCTTCCTGTGGGTGCTGTTCACGTAGGTGTGTTTAGTTCATGTAAATGCATCACCACTGCAATTATGATTGTGTACTGCTCTGGATTTAAGTCATAAATTTAATAAATATTTTATTATAAAAAGGTTACCTGGAAAGCCTGGGTGGCTCAGTTGGTTAAGCCTCTGCCTTCAGCTCAGGTCATGATCCCAGGACCAGTCCCACATCAGGCTCCTTGCTCAGTGGGGAGCCGGCTTCTCCCTCTACCTGCCACTGCCCCCGCTTGTGCTTGTTCTCTCTTGTGCTCGCTCTCTGACAAACAACAACAACAAAAATCTTAAAAAAAAAAAAAGTTTACCTGATAAATACACTGAGAAACTATAAAGTGTATAGTGGTAAGTCTAGAACTGCTAAGCAGGGATTGAAAATATCCATGTTTCATTAAATCCATGAATAACTTGCTATTACCTCTGTGTATGTAAGAAAAATATAATTATTAGTTCTTCTTGAAAGAACACTTACAAATTACTATTACTTGAAATAAGCCTGTAAGTGAAAAGATTGTCATTTTCATTATTACAGGTAGCATGACTACCCTGGGTTTTTTTGCAAAACTATTATAAATATTCAAAATCTGCTTATCATCTATTTAGTCAATCATTTTGCCCCTGCAAAGTCAAAAAGGACACTCTCTTCCTTAGTACCTAGTACCCTCTCTTCCTTAAAACCTAAGTTATTTCTGCTATTCAGTTTCAATGCAAAGTTTAATGATCCACACACTCTAACCATCTAATTTAATTTTAAAAAAATTTTTTTGTGGAATTTGAAAGAAACTTGGCTAAAGTCCTCTTATAAAGACTTGCAATAACACCACTTTGTCATAGGACAAATATCAATATACCAACAGATTGTCTCTGACCCCACGCAATGTCTGAGATTAACTGGAAACTTCTAGGGAAAAATATGTGAAGTCCCAAAAAGTGTCTCTCTGTGAATTGGAGATGAAAGTAGAGGTGGAAAAATGAAGAATCTAGATGCATCCGTTTGTATATTTGTGTACCTGTGTGTACATACCTATAAGGAAAGATTCACTGACAATGAACAATTCAGTCTGTTCTTCTTCTTCTCTATATTGTATCTCTTTGGAAATAATTATAACCTGATTGACTTAATAAAGAATGGTCATATACTAAACAAAATGGACTTCTAATTTATCAGTGGACTTCTGATATTTTTAGCATGAAACTGAGTCAAATATCCCTATTTTTATATGACTATGAGAGATTGAATGAGAAGAAAAATGTGGCTACACTGCCCATTAGTAAGGGAGCAAACCAAGCAAATTTTGTATTTAACACCTTATATCTTTCTAAAATTATGTTTTAAAATTAAAGAGTAAAGTTTCTTTTTTTGCATAAAACGGAAAAAGCAGCAAAAAAACCCTTTATGTTGAAAATGATAACAAGTCTTATCATCAAGACCACAGGGATATCTGATGAAAAAAAATTCCAATGGATAGCATGCCTTTCTGAGAAAAGATAGTACAAATAAAGGGCTTCATCTAAGATATAACAATGGAAAATAGACTAAGCTACTATAAAATTAATTAGGATGAAAACAACTTAAATGTTAATGGATTATTAAATGCCAAAATGGCTAGCATGATAATTTAGAATCTCTGAAAACCCCGGACATAAGATGAGATTTCCATCCATTTGTCAACCCTTTTCACAGCTCAAGTACTCATAGAAGAAATGAGAAAGTGAGGGTAGAGATATGAGCTGCACAGATGCATGGCCTGCCAATGATTGATGGTGAAGGAGAACCTAAAGCAACCTGCCTATATGCCAAGTTCTGCATGACCATAAGGTAATAGTTGTTTGCCCTGAGCAGTGTTCAGGAAAACCACATACACACACACACACACACACACACACACACACACACACCCTGCCCTGGGCCTTGGGAGTAGAAAGATTGCATTAACCCAAGGAAAAAGCTCTGTGCTGCTGTGGGAAGTACAGAAAATTTACCTACCATAGACTCTTTAATTCCGTGTCATTAAGCTATCTGCCCCTCAGGCTAAGCAGGATGTATCATAATCTCTGACTATGCATTGGAATGAGGCAAAGGCTTGCTACAACTGAGAAAGTGCCAGGAAAACAAAAACAAAACCAAAAAACTCTTTGGATTCAGGACCTTGCACTGAATAGGAAGAAGTAACTGCCATGGAGGGGTAGGAATGTTGAATTAGAAGCAGGGAAACTGAAAACGTGTTCTCCCATTGTAACTTTTACATTGGGTAGTAAGCGTGACCTTCTTCTGATAGAAGTATAAAAGCCCAAGGAGAAACCCATCTTTACCAAACTGTTCCTGGGCCTGCCAAAAGCTAATGCCAGAGCAGAAAACACACAGAAAGAAAGCCTCAGGAAGTCCACGCTCACACTAAGCAAAACAGAGCAGCAATTTATCACTAGAGGATTTTTAAATCTGTGGAATACTGAATATAGCTAAACTAACCAATCAGCCAAACTCACTCAACTATAAACTAGATTGGCATAGTCCCTCACAGTAAATGTTGTTCCCAAAATTCTCAGAGACTTAAAAATAATAGACTTAAAATTAACTATGGAATATAGGTAATATTAGAAAACTGAGAGACAATGGTGAGCACTGTGACTTGTATAAGACTGATGAATCACAGACCTATACCTCTGAAACAAATAATACATTATATATATAAAAAAAAAAAAAAGAAGAAGAAGATAGTAGGAAGGGAAAAATGAAGGGGGGGGATCGGAGAGGGAGAGGAACCATGATAGACTATGGACTCTGAGAAACAAACTGAGGGTTTTAGAGGGGAGGAGGTGGGGGGATAGGTTAGCCCAGTGATGGGTATTAAGGAGGACACATATTGAAAGGAGTACTGGTGTTATACACAAACAAGGAATCATGGAACACTACATCAAAAACTAATGATATAATGTATGGTGACTAACATAACATAATAAAATAAAATTAAAAAAATTAAAAGAAAACTGAGTGATATGAATGAACTATTTGGGGATTTTAATTAATTAATTAAGTTTGGGGATTTTAGGAAATAAAAATTGTGAGCGGAGCCAAATAAAAAACATAGAAATTCATATATCCTCATCTGTCTATATAGATAATATGTACACACCATCCCCCCATTATTGACATAAAGTCAGAATAGACACAACTGAAGAAAGAATTAGTGAACTTGAAGGTATCACAATATAAATTATCCCAATTGAAGTATAAAAATGAGTGAGAAAAATGAAATAGATCACATGAAACCTACAGAATAATACAAAGCATTCAAATATACAGATGTTAGAGACCTAGGTGGAGACAGAGAAAAAGACTAGGTTACAACAAATATTTTAAGAGATTGGGGTTGAGAATTTTGTAAATGTTTGGAAACAAACAAGAAACTCCACAGATTCAAGAAGTTCAGACAACCTGAAATGTGATAAATACAAATAAAAACACAGCCAGAGGGGTGCCTGGGTGGCTCAGTCGTTAAGCGTCTGCCTTCAGCTCAGGTCCTGATCCCAGGGTCCTGGGATCGAGCCCCACATCAGGCTCCCTGCTCAGTGGGAAGCTTGCTTCTCCCTCTCCCACTCCCCTGCTTGTGTTCCCCTCTCGCTATGTATCTCTCTGTCAAATAAATAAAAAAATCTTAAAAAAAAAAAAAAACACAGCCAGATATATCATAATCAAATTAATGAAAATCAAAGATAAATAATTTATTTCTTGTAAAAATGCACTACCAAAAATGCTTAAAATTTTATAATTTGACAGATATTATGAGAGAGAATAAATAGGTTACTAAATACAAGGAATTACTCAAAAAAATCCTATTTTTATACAAATATATCATTCAATTTTCCAAATTAAAAATGAATAACAAGAATTTGTGGAGTAGTGTAAGAGCTCCAGTAAATTGGCTGCTGAGTGAGGTTGTGCCAGTCGAAAGTTGTGTTAGGGCCTCTTAGAGCCTGAAGATTTTTTTTTTTAAAGATTTTTTATTTATTTATTTGAGAGAGAGAGAGAATGAGAGACAGAGAGCATGAGTAGGAGGAAGGTCAGAGGGAGAAGCAGACTCCCTGCCGAGCAGGGAGCCCTATGCGGGACTCGATCCCGGGACTCCAGGATCATGACCTGAGCTGAAGGCAGTCGCTTAACCAACTGAGCCACCCAGGCGCCCGAGCCTGAAGATTTGAGGATGAGGCAAGGCACCCACAGTAGGCCCTCCCCAAATAAAAAAGTTGAAAGAAGTAAATATCTTGGAAGTTTTGAGAAATAGTGAGTTTAAAAAAGACTAGATTTGTGAAACAGGTTCTGAGGACAATTCCTTAGTGATAATCAACAAATGAATGGTGGATATTTTGTTAACAGCCTTTAGAGGAAGCTCAGAAGATTGATGCTAACCGCTTGTCATCCACAGAAAAGAACAGGCAAATGACAAAAGAAGAAAGAATATATAATGGGGAAAGGACAGTCTCTTCAATAAACAGTACTAGGAAAACTGGATAGGCATATGCAAAAAAAATAAAATAAAATGAAATTCAAATACTATCACACACACACAGAGTAACTCAAAATGGGATAAAGATTTGAACATAAAACCTGAAACCATAAAACTCCTAGAAGAAAAGATAGATAGTAAACTCCTTGACATAGGTCTTCGTGACAATTTTTTAGTCTGATATCAGAAACGAAAATAAATAAGTGGGACTATATCATGCTAAAAAGGCCTCTACACAGCAAAAGAAACCATCAACAAAATGAAAAGATGACCTACGGAATGGCAGACAGTATTTTCAAATTGTATATCTAATAAGGGGTTAATATCCAAAGTATATAAAAACTATAAAATTCAATAGCAAAAACAACCAATTTTATTAAAAAAAATAGCAGAACATCTGAATAGACATTTTTCCAAAAAAAGCCATAGAGATGGCCAATAAGTACATGCTTGGCATCATTCATCATCAGGGAAATATAAATAAAACCGCAAAGAGATATCACCTCACCCCTGTTAGAATGGCTATTATCAAACATACAAAAAGTAACAAGTGTTGGTGAGGATGTGGAAAAAAGAAAACCCTTGTGCACTGTTGGTGGGAATGTTAATTTGTGCAGCCACTCTGAAAGGTTCCTCAAAGAAATAAAAAGCCAATATGGAGTTTCCTCCAAAAATTAAAAATGGAATACCGTATCATTCAGCAATTCCACTTCTGAGTATTTATCTGAAGAAAACCAAAACACTGACTTGAAATGATACATGCACCCCTGGGTTCATTGCAACATTATTCACAATAACCACACTAGGGAAACAACCTAAGTGACCATCAATTAATGAATGTATAAGGAAGATATATATTATTATGCAGCCATGAAAAGGAAGAGATTGTGCTATTTTTGGTATTGTGGATGGACCTTGAGGTTATTATGCTACATGAAATAAGTCAGACAGAGATAGACAAATATCATATGACCTCTCTTATATGTGGAATCTAAAACAAAACAAACATAAAACAAACTCATGGATACAGAGAACAGATTGGTTGTTGTCAAAAGCAGGTGTTAGAGAATGGGAGAAATGGGTGAAGTGAGTGAAAGAAAGGAAAGAAAGAAAGAAAGAAAGAAAGAAAGAAAGAAAGAAAGAAAGAAAGAAAGAAAGAAAGAAAGAAAGAAAGAAAGAAAGAAAGAAAGAAAGAAAATGGGGATTAACATAACAATTAAAAATTGTCTAACTTTGTTTTCTGAAATTAAATTTTGATTGACTTAATGTGTTCTCTCAGGTAATTTTTAACTCAGTTTCTTAAATAGTATTTGCTGGTAAAAGTTGATATAAAACTTCTGGAGGGCAATTTAAATCTAAAAAAAAAAAATAATGAGGGGTACCTGGGGTGGCTCAGCCAGTTAAGTGTCTGCCTTTGGCTCAGGTCATGATCCCAGGGTCCTGGGATCGAGCCCCACATCAGGCTTCCTCCTCAGTGGGGAGTCTGCTTCTCCCTCTCTTTCTGCCTCCTTCCCATTGCTCATGCTCTGTCACTCTCTCTTTCTCTCTCAAATAAATAAATAAAATCTTTAAAAAACTGAATAAAAATAATGAAAATATCTTCAAAGCTAGTTTTAGTTCTATAAACCTGTGTCCTATAAGCAAATATACATATGTACAAGTTGCTCTAAAATGTTGAAAGAATTGCAAAGTAAAATCTTTTACACCATTCATGCTCTCATTTTAGAGTTTGCTCCATTTCTTTCTTGCTTTATTATGTATAAATATCAATGCCTTAATGTTTACAAACTCCACTTTCAATAATTGCTATTTTCTAACATCTTAAAATATGAAAGCTTTTGGCACTCCTTTTGTTAATAGTTTGTTTGAATACTGCCAGTTTGTTTGAATATAAGGAAAAAAAAAAGATCTGGAGACAAATCACAGAAGAAGAAGAAAAAAAGGAACAGAAACATAAATCCACAAATAGATCAAGGGGCAGGAATAATATTGAAAAAGTGATAGAGTGAAAATATTCAGAGTTACATAAGTCAAATAAAAATAGCATCATTTGAATTGATTTTCAAGGATTTAGGCAAATACATGCAAGTATGAAGATCAGGGGTAATAAAAAGTGCACCTTTAATTATAATGCTAGTGTATAAATAGGTAGTATGTTGTTTTGGTAAGACTATGGCAACTGAGTTAGACTGCTGGTGTTTAAATCCCAACTGTTTTATTTAATAGATGCATGAACTTTATTAAGTAAATTAATTGCTGTGCTCATTTTTCCAACTCTCAAATGGGGATAATAATAGTACCTAATCCAAACCACTTTTGAGAATTAAATGAGTTAGAACATATATATGAAAAGAATACCTGGCATATAATATTTTAGCTATTATTATTACTATAACAAAAATATATACTTACTATCAAATACTAATTCATTAATACTGTTGTATTATAATAGCTGTATAATTAAGAATTGCTATATGGTATAAATTAGCAAATATGTTTGCAGCATTATTCATTCAAAGGAGTATCCATTACATTCCCCAAAGCAGCGATTTATTGAAATGTTAGTTGACTTGGATTGAACAAGGTCAATGAATTTAAAATTTTTTACATTGTAAGTTAAAAGCATCAATGCAATTATTTTATAAATGAGATACAATCAAAGGCTGCAGGACTGTGTTTTCACTTTAAGTATGCCTAATCTGACTATATTCCATTTCTGTTCTCTAATGTCAAGATATACATACATATTAATTTTGCAACTATATCTAAGGCATTGTCATTTAAGAAAAAAAATTTAGCTAAATATAATGTCAAAAAATAATTAAGGAACATAGGCATATCAGTTTGCTGTGGTTGCCATAACAAATACCACAGACAAAGTGACTTAAACAATAGAAATTAATTTCCTACAATTCTGGAGGTTTGAAGTTCAAGATCAGGGTGCCAGCCAGGATGGTTTCTCCTGAGGCCTTGACCTGGAGAGGGCCATCTTGCTACTGTTTTCACATGACCTTTCTTCTGTGTGTACACATCCTAGATGCCTCTTCCTCTTGTTATAAGCACACCAGTCATCTAGCATGAGAGTCCCACCCTTATGACTTTTTCCTTCATTATCTCTTTGAAGGCTTCATTTTAAAATATAGTCACCTTAGGGGTTATGGATGAATTTTGGGAGGACACAATTCAGACTCTAACAAGAAGTTTTATAGCACATATAGAAGTAAAATACACAAAAACAAAGCAGTTTGGAAGGTAATCTTTTGGAAACATTATGATAGAGTACTTAAATTTTTATGAAACATTAAAGTATTTTAAACAGAATGTTCAAAGTTAATAATCAATATTGCATTTTCTAAAACAAATGCAAGCACAAATGCACATACATGTAAATATGAGAAATAATAATAAGAAAAGATAAAATTGTAAAAAAATATGATTTGATTCACCCACAATTTAAGGAGAGGATGATAGAGAAACAAGGATGAGACAAGTGAAAATCAAATAGCAATGAATTAGACTTGAATGCACATATATCAATGATTTGCATTTCATGTATAGAGGCTAAATACTCAAATTAAAAAGAAGAAATTGTCAGATGAGGTAAAGAAGCGAGATTTAATGATATGCTACTTATAGGAAACACTGTAAATAAGAAGACACAAACAAGTTTAAAATGAAAGGACAGATATTATTTGCCATGCATCCATTAATCTTTTTTTTTTTTTTAGATTTTTTATTTATTTATCTGACAGATAGAGAGACAACCAGAGAGGGAACACAAGCAGGAGGAGTTGGAGAGGGAGAAGCAGGCCTCCTGCCGAGCAGGGAGCCCGATGCGGGGCTTGATCCCATGACCCTGGGATCATGACCTGAGCCTAAGGCAGATGCTCAACGACTGAGCCACCCAGGCGCCCCCCATCCATTAATCTTAAGAAAGCTATTGTTTGGTGTTCTTAAGTGAGAAAGGTTTAATTTAAGAATACAAGGAAGGGTAGGGTGCCTGGGTGGCTTAGTCTGTTGCTTGTCTGATCTTGATTTCAGCTCAGTTCATTATCTCAGGGTTGTGAAATCAAGCCCTATGTTGGACTCTGCACTCAGCTCAGAGTCTCCTTGAAATCCCTTCTCCCTTGGCCTCTCCTTGTTCTCTCTCTCTCTCTCTCTCTCAAATAAATAAATAAAACCTTAAAAAAAAAGAATACAAGGAAGGGCACTTCATAAGGTTGGAAGGATCAGTTAATTAAGACATAAGACTGTGTCTATATTCTATAACAAACCTCCCAAGTACATGATAAAAAAGAAGCTAGAAAAAGAACATGAAACTGAAAATAAAAGAAAAAAGATAAAAAATGAATAACAAAATAAATTTAAAAGACAACAGTATAAATCAATGAACAAGAGAATCAATAAGGTAAGAAGCTGTTTCTTCAGAAATATCAATAAAATCTATGAACCCTAGCAGAATGATGAAGAAAGAAAGAAAAGAAAAACACATACCTCACTGTATTAAAATGATAACCCATGAATTTTTTTAAGAACTCTACGACAATAAATTTGACAACCTAAACGGAAAACGTACTATAAAAGACAACACAACCAACGCCATTGAGGAAGAATGAATAACCTAAATATTTCTCTGTCTGTATAAACTTTTAATTCATGAATACTATCCCACAATATTACACCAGTTCTAGATTGCTTCACTGATTAATTCAATCAGACATTTAGGTAAGCAAAAATACCGATTTTTCAGACAGTACAAAAAGAGTAAAGTCTTTCCAACTCATTTTATGAAGGCAATGCAACTGAGTTAGCAAAGCCAGACAATATTGCCAAAAAAAGAAAAAAGAGAAAATTACAGAACAATATGTCTTATGAAAATAGATGCAAAAGTCATTAAAATACTAGCAATTCAAATCCATTATTATGGGAAAAGGAAAACAGCATTACCATGTGAAAGTTATAGCAAAAAAATCTAAGATAAGTTTATCATTTTAAAAAACTACTATGTTTTAGGGTCACGTGGGTGGCTCAGTCAATTAAGTGTCTGACTCTTGATTTTGGTGCAGGTTATGATCTCAGGGGTGTGAGATAGAGCCCTGCATTGGGGTCCATGCTGGGCATGGAGCCTGGTTAAGATTCTCTCTCTCCCTCTGTCCCTCCCCCACAAAAAAACAAATCAAACTAAACCAAACCAAACTACTGTGTTTTAATATGAATAGCTTGAGAAGATACCACTTGATTATTTCTTTTTTTTATTTTTTTTTCACTTGATTATTTCAATAGAGTCAATAAAAGCATTTGACAAGGTAAAACACCCATTTTTTATTAAATATATCAGCAAATTATGAATAGAAGTTTTCCTCAACTTGACAAAGGACATCAGCTAATATTATAATGTTAACTTGGGAAATAAAATTAAATCCATAGATCAATTTCAGGAGAATTGACATCTTAATAATATTAAATCTTTCAGTCCATAGGTCAGTTGTATTTCTAGTTATTTAAATCTTCTTCAATTTATATCATCAAAGATTTATAGCTTAGGGTTTATAATATTCTGCACTTATTTGTTAAATTTATTCTTTAGTATTTGGTAATTTTTCATTCTATTTTAAATAGTATTTTTAAATGTCAACTTTAATGTTCTGTTAGTACACAGAAATATAACTTAGTTTAATATTAACTTTGTATTCTGAAACATTACTAAATTCCCTTATTATATCTTACACTTTTCTTGTAAATTCCTTTGCTTTCCCATGAATATAATGTCATCTCAGAATTCATAGTATTATTTCTTCCTTTTTAATCACTATACCTTTTATTTTTTTTTCCTATCTTACTGAACTAATGCATGTAGTATGAAATTGAATAAAGTGTTTTGAACTGGAGCAGTAAAGACCAAGAGGGAAATTTCTGTGATAGTGTATTTTGTTTTGATATACATTCATGAAAACTGATTGTGTAGTATTTAATATCTGAGTGTTCACCTTATGTAAAGTATACCTTAATATATACTTTTTAAAGTCTTCAATATGAGAAAAAATAAGTGAACAGAAAAAAGAAATTTAGTTTTTGAGACTTTATTCCAATTTTGTAATTTGCTACTATTTATATCCTAAATCATATATCTATTTCTTTCAATAGTAATTGAATACTTAATGCTATGATAGATTTCATCATTTACCCCAAATTTTTACTTCTCTGTATTCATGACCTTGGCCTTTTAGTATCCTTATACTCTGATTCTACACTTGTTCTCTCTCTCAAATGCATTGCTTTGGAAAATAGAAGGTAGAAGATACATAGAACTTAGACGTTAAACAAATGGTTAAATAGAAGAAGGAAGATGTGTGCCAGTCTATGCCTAGTCCTCAACAGGATCTGTGTGTGTGATTTTGTTCTAGTTAGTCTTTGTATTCCCATCAGAACTTGTACATGCTAGCAGGTTGGAGAATGAGGAACATGTGGAGCAGATCTGAGCATCCTAAGCCATCTATGTCAAGACTTGCTAGACTGGCTGAAAGCCACTTGACCCCAGACATGTCAACTTGTGGTTCAAGGTCAGGTGAATCACCTCACTGAATCCCCTAGCTGAATCCAAATATCAAAATTGTAAATGCATATTATTTTTGAATTGATATGAATAATATTGAGTCACTGACTAAATTAAACACTATTTTTTTTCTTGATTTGTAAGTAGTTTCCCTTTCCCAACATGATACTGGTTTTTAGAATGCTAATAAAAATTATATTTTAATAATATGCCTATTGATGCTTATTAACATCTTACATATCTAGTAACTAAAGAACAGAAAAAAGTATATTCTAAGAAAAATTAGGAAAACAAAATGTATAAATATAAACATTAATCATTTAGGACATTCAACAAAACATTTTTATACTGAAAAATAATGTTCTCTATATTTTGTTTTATATCTATATTTTATTCTATGATATTATAAGTAGATAGTATGTTATTTGGGTTTTGGTTTCATTCAGCACTATAAAATTCTTAAATCTAAAATAACTGATGATTGAAATGTGTTGATCTGGGTATCAGACAATCTCATTAGAAATGAATCCTTTGCCTAACTATTGTGGGAAAATATTTGCCTATGAATTTGAAACTGACTTCAAGAGTAAAACAAACAAACAAACAAAAATAAGTGAAAAATTTACCAAATGCAAGTCAATCCCTGGCTCAAGTGAGGACAAGGAATGAAAATAAAGAAAGAAAGGATAAAAATATTTTTAAACATACATTAACTGAAGAATTCTGGGAATTTTTTTTTAAGTTTCATTTAGATTCCTGTTAGTTAACATAGTATAGTATTAGTTTCAGGAGTAGAATTTTGTGATTCATCACTTACATACAACACCCAGTGCTTATCACAATAAGCGCCTTCCTTAATACCATCACCCATTTAACCCATATCTGAGTGTTCACCTTATGTAAAGTATACCTTAATACTCACTCACCCAATCACCCCCCTCCAGCAACCCTCAGTTTGTTATCTATAGTTAAGAGTCTGTTTTATGGTTTGCCTGTGTCTTTTTTTCCCTCCATGTTCATCTGTTTCATTTCTTAAATTCCACCTATGAGTGAAATCATATGGCATTTGCCTTTCTCTGACTTATTTCACTTATCATAATATACTCTAGCTCCATCCACATCATTGCAAATGGTGAGATTTTATTCTTTTTTATGGCTGAGTTATATTCCATTACATTCCATTATATATATGTGTGTGTGTGTATGTGTATGTATATATATGTATATGTATTCCTGTATATACATATATTTATATGTCTATATCTATATGTATATACAGGAATAATGTATATGAATAATTCTTTTTTTTTTAAAGATTTTATTTATTTATTTGACAGAGACAGAGACAGCGAGAGCAGGAACACAAGCAGGGGGAGTGGGAGAGGGAGAAGCAGGCTTCCCGCTGAGCAGGGAGCCTGATGTGGGGCTCGATCCCAGGACCCTGGGATCATGACCTGAGCCGAAGGCAGTCGCTTAACCAACTGAGCCACCCAGGCGCCCTGTATATGAATAATTCTTAACCATAATGCTTTCAAAATGGATTAATATACTTCAATATTTGAACAGCAAAAATATTTTATTTCATAAGGATTTACTAGTAAGAATGCTATGTATACATATACAAATGATTGTGGCCACGTTCCAATAAAATTATAAAAACAGTCCATATACAGGCCAAATTTTGGCCATAGAGTGTAATTTGTGGGCTATGGATTTAGAATATATTACATCTGATTTTTTTAATTCCTTAAAGACTGACATTTTTATATAATACAATTAAAGTTAAGTACTAGAGAAATGAAATTATAAATATTAAACACAAGTATGAATTTGCATATTTAGGGTCATCAGAAAATAAATTAGTCTCTTAATCTGAGATTAATGTAAATGCTCAGTCTTAGTCTCATGCTCTCTGGGCAGAGCAGTGACAGATTTTGGACCAGCACTGATCAGTGGGCCACACTGAGAATTTCCGTTCAGAGCAAAAGGCAATGATTCACATCTCTCCAGCTGAAGCCTATTGTTTTGACAAGATTGGATGAAGTACTCCTCACATTCTGAACTGTTAGCCTTTGTTTTTTTCAAACATATATACTTTAATGAAATATGCTCACAAATTCAGCATGGTCAACTCATTTGAGCCTTTCATGGTACATTGATATGCATAGTTATTAAAATCAGCCTTGCCTGAAGATTGAAGTTTATCTCTGTCATTCATATATTAACCACAAGCTCTGGTTTGTCTATTTGTCTGTTTTTAAGCTTAGATTGATACCATCTTTTATCTTGGATATCTCTGGATATTTTATTTACTTTGTATCTATATCTATAGCTTAGTTTTTTCCGCAGTGCAGGGTAGAAACACACATACCAACAAGTGAGCAGAAATGTTAAGGAATTGGACGTAACATCTTTTTTTCCCTAATAAATACACTAATCCTATAGGTGAATATATATATATATTTTTAAATCTAACTATAAGGAATCAAACATTAAAATTCCACTTGGTATTCCTTCCCACTACTTTATAATTACATTTGACCTTTGTGCTTACCATCACTGAGTTGACTGATTGGCTAACTTCTCTTATATTATTGTCTTGCTTTTGACCTTCAAAAACTAGACAGCCTGATTAGTGATAGCTGGAAAGAGGCATTTTCTGCCATTATTATTTTTTTTTTTGGTAAATAAAATCATGAGCAATATTCAATTTCTTCTTATGTTAATATCTGATTCCTCCTTTGAATTGAGTAATTATGTTATAAAATATATTATTTTCTAGGCAGAATTAATGTAAATTATTTGTATTGTGATGATAGAGGAATGAGAAAATCTGCATTAAAAGGGAAATAAAGACATGAAATTAAACTATCTTGTAAAATAAAGACTATATTTAACTTTAACATCATTTTCTGTTCTATAAATCCTTATTTAATTTGATTATTTGAAATAAGAAATTTATAGCACTTCATAAATTATTTTAAATTGTAATTAGACAGTAAGAGTTTTACTAAAGAACTTCCAGTTCAATAAACTGACCGCAGAATGAAAATCTGTGAGTTGTATAGGAGTTATAAAAAAGGCAAGTATACAATTATAAGTGACTGAAGACATAAAAGTTTTAGTAAACATAGAAAAAATAGCAATTTACATTAAGTAAAATTAGAGTACAATATTTTATATAATTAAATTTAAAAGAGAATTACTAATGTGAAATCATTTCATTACAAAAACAATCAATTTTTGGCTTTGTAAGTAACCCCAGTGACCTAGAGTGGGCCAACCTACTTAGTAGCAGTATTGTGGAATGATATTCAATGAATTCTACTGCCCATATTTTTATCAGTAATACTATTTTCCATTAAAAATATCTAGACCTCCACTGAGAGTGCTGTTTCCATGAATTGGGATGGAGAAAAACTCAAGATATCTTTTAAACATGTAGAGCTCCCACTGAGAAAGTGTGATAATGTGACAATCAAAAAGGGAAATAATTATAGTAAGTTTTAAAACTTGAGTTTGCATGTAAAAGCCATGAGAATATTAATACAAGAAAATTAACATTATGATAAAATTTACAAAAACATAGTTGGCAATTTCAGTAGTAAGAAGATGGCCAAAACTAAAACCATGCACAGTTTTGTTAATTGTAGTAAATAGGGAAGTGTTGATACATGTGGATCTTCCTTTTCATCTGCTATCTACATATGTGTTTATGAAAACAAGGCATGTGGTCTCCACTATCTATCAGAGTGGAGACAGATGGATCCAGAGAATCTCAAGCAAGCCAAGCAGTTAATAGGTTTCACTGGGCACTTATCTTTTGTTTTCAAACCAGAAATTGAGTGCAAGGTTAGAAGAATTGAGTTTAATTCATCCAAGGTTATTATAAAAAATTAATTAGCTGTATTTTCCAACTTTCTGTAAAACCAGAGTTCTAATGTTTTTACTGTTAAACTAACAGTTGGTGTCTGTAGTTGGTTGACCCAGTATTTCCTTCATCCTCTCTTTAGAGCAGTTCCAGGAGTCTCTGAAACCTAGTCTGGAAACAGCAGTTGCAGATATTAGCAAACTGTTCTTGTGGTTCCAAGGTGTTTGCCAAGACTGTCTGCTTCATTGTCATCAATACTTATTATTATCCTCTTAAGCTAACATTATCAGTTAAAGCATCATCCATTCATCGCTCTTGGACGGTCCGTTAGGGTCTTGGAGCACTCACGCTCAAAGATGTCTTTGCTATCATCTAAGTCAATGTGCTTTTCAAATAATACTGTTCTAAATGGGAAAATCATTGCAATGAACCAGTGGGAAAGTTATTCTCTGAACGGTAATATTGAAAATGGTAATATTACTTCAAAAAACAAAACGAAACCCAAAACAAGTAGCACGTAAAATTAAGTTCAGCAATAGCCCAGGCCATGAAGAAAGTCTCTGACTGACTAGAACCTTCAATAATAACAGAGATATTGCTTTATATGGTCTAGGGGCAACTCTTCAGTAACAACTGTGTATTGAATAATTTAAAAACAATATCTGCATTCAAATACCACATCGATCAGATTAAGAATGTTCTAATAAACAATTATATAGTTAATATTCATATATTTATTGGCCTTTCAACCTATCTTGTAGTGTTCAGAGGTACTATTTCTGATTGTGACCAGATGTGTTTTCTTGAAGCTAATTTGCTTATTGTTTCTGAATAAAATGTGGATCGTTGCCTTATTACAAGCCAGAAATTTATATCACTTTCTTCAATGTGGAGGGGCCAAGGGGAGGCTGCCTCTAAATGTTCCACTGTAGCATATTGATTATCTAAAGAAGGATGGCACATGATGTGATGAGAACTGGGTGTTCAACGCAGCTAGTGAATCATTGAACACTACATCAAAAACTAATGATGTACTATATGTTGGCTAATTGAACTTTTTTTTTTCTTAACATAGAAAGTCTTTATGCAGATAGTGGCACCCAGGGGTGGGAATTTAAATCAGAAAGGAAGAAGAGAGGAAGATCATCAACAAAGATACCCTGGATGGAAAGAGATCCATGAAATCAACCAGATTTCTCTGGGAGAGGCATGCAAGCAAGATCAGAACATTGGACATCAAGTCAACCGAATGTAAGATTCCTGGGATTTGGTGCTAGCCATAGACTAAGTGATAATAAACCTGAAAGGAAATAAGGAAATAAGTAAGCAAATAAGGAAATAAGTAAGCAAATAAATATAAATAAATAAATAGCTTTGAGTGTGAGTTATCTTTAATGTTTAAGAATACAATAATCTTTAAAGCAAGAAAGAGGAAATAAAAGATGAGGTTCAGAAGTGGATTTTCCAGTTGGAAAACAATCTCTAGGCAATGTAGCAGTGTTTTTTAGCTTGTTTTTGTTTTTATTACTGAGGATAGCACTGTATGAATCACCACATATAAAACAAATCATTTGTAATTTAAAAATAATATGAATACATATTAATCAAATTAATATTAAAAATATTCAAAGAATATCCAAGGTAGAAGAATTGGCCCTTCAATTGAAGAGTAAATTCTTCGCCATTAATCTCCCTAAAAGTAAGTAGTTAGGATATTTTTTACTGTGTCCTATGAGGTTTGTCATATACCCCCTCATAATTTTAAATTATATGCTCATACTGCAATAATGATTAATCATTTTTAAACACCTATTGATTTCCTATTGAAGGAAATGAGGATTTATTTCTCTTATCATGTCATACCCTTTTCCTTCTCCTTATATCTTCAGTTGTCATTAAACCACCACTGGGTTAAATCAATATGCAGGGCTTATGGTATTTTGATTTTAGGAATATATATTTACACTTGCGCTGCTCAGTGTACTATCACTAAATTGCCTTCAGCTACAACTTTTTATTTTCATTTTTTGTATATAGAGTCACTGATAGTTTTGCTGTATTTCCAAACTAACTCCACCCCATCCCCAGCCTCTTAGATTTCCACACTAATAGGTCAGACAACCTGTGATTTCAGTTTGTTTTCAGGAGACTACAGCTTTAACATCACAATGTCTCTGAGATTGAGCTGCTGGGATAGAGGTGTCTGCCTGGTATCCTGGGGATTTTTTTACTTTCTGTGCTCTGGTGAGTATCTTCCTTTGAAGATGCTCTATGTTCTTTCCTTCCTTTTATTCCTTACTGAATTAGTATAGCTTCCTAAGAAAGGGTGCCTGAGCATTTTTCTTTTTTCTTTTCTTTTCTTTTCTTTTCTTCTCTTTTCTCTCTTCTTTTCTTTCCTTTTCTTTTCCATGCTTTGTTTTAGTTTTATTTTATTTTACTGGATTGTTTGTTGAAATATCCATGCCTAAATATGTTTTCATTTGTTTTCCAATTTGTCTGATCATTTGCTTGAGTATAGGATTCTAGATAAAAAAAACTATTTTTCTGGTACCTTATGATAATCTCATTCCTTCGAAATGAAAACCTACCCCTTCTTCATTCTACTATATCTTCCTTTCCCTACAGTTCTTTCATGTTCCACCCAAATGTCCAACCGCTGATGAATGGATGAATAAAATATGGTATATCCAATAAATAGAACATCATTGCTTTGCTCTTTCCTTGTCCTTTGACTTTCTTCTTTGATATCTCTTTTTAATTATTTAAATCAGTGGTTTCAGAATGTTGGCAATTGGCAAGATTAGCACACATGAATGTCTTATCCAGCGCAGTTTAAGGGATCATTAGTGATAACTTGACCAGCATTTGCTACTTGACATATGAATAAGAGACAATTGTACCATAGTGCCATTTATTTCATACCTGCTAAAATTACTATACTCAAAAAGACAGATAAAAAATGTGGTAGTGAGAATGTCAGAAACTGGAACCCTCTTACTTTGGAAAAGTCTGGAAGTTTCTCAAAAGATTAAACATAGAATTAGCATATGACCCCACAATTTTTGTCTGAGATATATACCTGATAAACACTTATGTACACAAAATTCATAGCAGTATTATTCATAAAAAACAAAAAATAGAAATAAGCCAAACATCCATTAACTGATGAATAAATAAAATATGATAACTCCATACAATGGAATATGGTTAGTCACTAAAAAGGAATGACATGCTGATACATGCAAGGATGTCAATGAACATTGAAAATATGCTAAATGAAAGGAGTCAGTCACAAAAGACCAACTTATTATATGATTTTATTTATATGAAATGTCCAAATTGGCAAATCTATAGAGATAGAAAGTATATTGGTGATTGCCTAACTCTGGGGGTTGGGATAAAAGGATGTGGCTGGGACTACTAATTGGTATAGAGTTTCCCCTTTGGGGTAATGAAAATATTCTAAAGAGGTTTATGGTGATGATTATACAAATCTGTGAATATACTAAAAAAATTTCATTATACACTATAAATGAATGAATTATATGATATGTGAATCATATTTCAAAACATATGGAGACAAAGTTTAGAGCAGCATTATTCACAAAAGCCAGAAAATGGAAACAAACTAAATGCCCATCCGTGTGTGCGTGCGTGTGTGTGTGTGTGATATGTATTAGATATATTAGGATTTGGGATATGTATGTATCCATTTATCTATATCTATATTTATCTATCTATCATCTATTTTTCTATAATGATTGAGATATGGTTTAATCCCTAAAATACATCCAAAATCATTATTAATTATTATTCATTTGAGATATACCCAAACTTACTTGGAAATCGTAGCTTTGTATAATCTTACATCACTTTTTCTTAATTTATACATCATTTAACCTGGGATAAAAATCAGTAAGTTTATCAGAAATGGCCTATTTGTTATATTTGTGTATAATAAGCCAAATTAATAAGCTCACTTTTATACTCAGATATGTGCCAGAACTGACCTTTCTTCTGTGTTGCCAATTTAAGCAAAAATATATCCTTTTATTACTGGAATTCTGTGCAGTAATTGGAGCAAACTTCTCACCTTGATTCTATCTAGAAATGATCTGTCACTATATCTTCATACTGTGATCACTGTGATTAAAGTGACTCTCATGAACCACAATGCAGCAATTTTTACATTTAAATAATTTATGAAAACACCAATGGCCCTCAATTCCAGAATGTAGTTCATCATTACCACAAAACAGTTACAATTCACTGAAAGATAATGAGCAATGGGAGCATTTGAGAAACTTTTAGATTAGCATAATTTAAATTTTATTCAAAGGCTGGTTAGAATTTAAGAACACTCATCTACTAACTTGATTTTCCTATGGTTATAATGTTTTCACCATTGAATGTAGATCAACATAATTCTGGTATTTTATTGTAATAATTGTGAGCTATATTCTTTCATAAACCATGCAAGCACCTGTTTCCTCCTTCTATCTAGAAAGAAAAGAAATTAATTAGTTTGAACCAAGTGAAAAACCTATCTCTGTATCTCATAACCTTAGAAACTGGGTTTGTTTCTCACAGTAAAATTAGACATTGTGAATTGCTAGGGTCATGACAAATAAATTGGCAATGATACACGTTGTACAATGTAAAAGGACTTCTTCACTTCTGAATGTCTTTAATGTGGTGTGTAAATAACTCAGCTAGAAATTTTGTAAGTTTGGGTGAGCAATTTATATATACATAAATTTTAATTCTTTAGTGTAAAATTTACTGTAAATGTACATGAGCATGGCTTTCATATAATTTCATAATGACTATGAGAATACAAATGATCCTAATCTGCTTGTAAAATTATAAAATATGTGGGAGGGGAGATTTATGGGCTGAATTGTGCCCCTACCAGATCAAACATTGAAACTTTAACCTCCAATACCCCAGAATGTGATTGTATTTGAAGAAAGGGCCTTTAAATAGGTGACAAAGTTAAAATGCGGCCATCTGGATGGGCCATAACTCAATATAACCGGTGTCTTTATAAGAAGAGAATATTAGGACTCACACAGAGATACCAGGAATGCACGCCCCAAGAAAATGTGAGGACACAGTGAGAAGGTGGCCATGTGCAAGCCAAGAAGAGAGACCTTAAAAGAAATCAAATCTGTCAACACCTTGATCTTGGACTTCAAGCCTCCAGATGTGAGGAAAAAAAAATCTACTCTTTAAGCCACTTTAAGATGCTATCTGCTGACATAACACCTAACCTCACTCCTTTCTAATATCACTGTTGCATGACTGAGAGTGGAAAATCACAATACAAGTTTAGAGACTTGCATGTAGCCAGAGGACTGGGTACAATACAGACTCTGTCTTCTTGAAACAGTTGTGTTAGATTCAGAAGGCAGAAGAACAGAGAAGGCAACATTTCAGTAGCAATCTCAATCTTTAGTGGATTATTCTACACTTACTGCAAGCAGAATCTCCTAGTTGAGTCACAACCTTCATGAGTGTGGTGGCTCTGTGTTCATAGCAGTGGGATCAGGGGCAATAGCAGTTTCTTGGCCTGGGTCATGGCAGCAGTGATGGCTGTTATAGACAATGGACCTAATTTCCATTCCTCTAGACTCACTAATGATTTGGCAAACATGCAATTCCCTGTGTTAAATCAATTTCAGCTTGAAATACCCAGAATTATTTCTGTTTCCTAGGCTGAAATCTGAATTTGTTGTATAATTTTCTGTTTATTGTAAAAGGGATTTTTAACAGCAAAGAATTGAAGAAACCCTATAAAACTGTTTTATAACAATCAGGCTAGATTGGGAGAAGGCAAAAAAAAAAAAAAAAAATTAACAGCTTCTACCAGATACACTGAGCTTCCCCTAAACAGATGATTGATTGCCTCCTGGCTTCCTATGATATTAAACATGCATCATATTTTTCAAGTTGGTGCCAGGCACAGAGGGAGAAAATGAATGAACTAGGTTAAGGTTTAAAAAGAAACAGAAATAGACAATGGATATGTATTGGATAATAAAACAAAGTAACACTAACAGTGACTACAACAATGTGAATTTGCTGTATTGTTTACATTGCAAGAACCAGTTTATGAAAGCTAATATTTGTGTGTATGAAAATTCTCGACCCAGGATGTGCTCTTGCTTACTATTACTGCCCAAATGGAGTTTCATGTATGGAGATTCCTGTTCCTGTCAGAGTTTCCAAGGTAAAGAATTTACAAAACAATTATTCAACTACTTCATGACAAAGCATCCCCTTCAAAATAAAGATGTGTTGCATCTTAGAGCTTCCATAACCAAGAAATATGCATAACTGTTGGCTGGACTCTTCAGGTTTTGGAAACAACATATTCCATGCTTGACAATACTGTCCCAACCAATTTATCATGTGACACATGAGGCTTCTAGTTCTGCGTGGTTTGCAGAATAACAAAGGACTCATGTCCAGCTTGTAATAAAAGTAGTCCTGCCTCTTGGTCCATATGGCCTAACAGATACTATGGTTCTAGAGGTTATCTGTCATAAAGACAATGGGTGGATCTTCCAGCAAATTCAATCTGAGAGATGCAGTACATATCCCCCACGTTTAAGAGCAAGAGAATTCTATCCACAACTGAGCAGTCAACAACATTCAAAACATAGCTCCTGGAATGGTACTGGATCCTGGTGAAAAGCTAAGGGCTAAACCATGGATCATCAAGACCATATAGCCCAAATTTTTGATCAGGAAATAATTATTATCAAGCCACAAAATTGGAAAGTGCCTATTATTAGTGATAACTAAAAAGTGTCCCATCAGTGATTAGGAGAGATCCTTCTAGTGGCTAAAATTTATTAAGGTGTACTTTTTCATTTACATTGGGTGGAAGAGATGTTTAATGAGTTAAAAATATGCATGAGTTCATAAGCAGTGGTACAGGGCATGCTAGCTGGTCAGGTGTCTGGAAGTAGCAACTCTGGAAATCTGATGAAAAGGAATTCTGGAGAAGAGGCATGTGGGTGGTGTAATAGGAATAGGCACAAAATGTGAGAATGTCTGCATCAAAACTATTACTGTCCATCAGAAATTATCATTTGTAGAGGAGGTACTAACCCAGTGGACAGGATGACTCAGCCAGTAGATAGAGATAAGTCAGCTTTTATCCTCAGGCACACCATTGCTTTCACAATGCACGATGCAGGAGTTAGAGACACAGGCTCCAAATGGACCAATGACATGAACTACCAAGGATTTTCTAGCTGCTGCTACTGCTGAATATCTCTGACCAATCTACAACAGAGATGGAAGCTGAGCTCCTGATACAGAACCCTTCAAAGATTTCTGCAAGTCACTTAGCCACCATAAACCAAGCCATCCGGAGGATAGAGTGTTAAGTGCCTGGCTTTCTAAATTGAAACTTTATTACTATGCATCCCAGAGAGCTGGATTGAAGAGGCAGTAAATCAAATATGGGAACAAGTCACAGAAAAAATAATTCACAAGCAAAATGATCAGTAAGACAAATTTTGCAAACAGCACTAGGAAACTCAATTACAACTAGTAATGAGCAACTAGTATATTCACTACTATTTTTATTTCATAACTCATATATATATATATATAAAGTCTCAGAGATAAAAGACAGAATTTAATCTTTACAATAAGAGTAAACATTTATTTACAAGAGTAAACATTTATTTACAAGAGGAAATGGCTATATAAAGGTCCAATTAAAGGGTTTGTTGTGAAAAATACATACTTTCTCTTTAAGTCAACAAGAGGGAAAATCTGTTGAAGAGAGAATTAGAAAAAAAGTTAACCTAGAATTAAGATGGTAATCCAGGGGGCACCTGGGTGGCTCAGTCATTAAGCGTCTGCCTTCAGCTCAGGTTGTGATCCCAGGGTCCTGGGATCCAGCCCCACATCGGGCTCCCTGCTCCGCGGGAAGCCTGCTTCTCCCTCTCCCACTCCCCCTGCTTGTGTTCCCTTCTTGCTATGTCTCTGTCAAATAAATAAATAAAATCTTTAAAAAAAAAATGGTAATCCAGAATAGAAACCAAAGCAATAAAGAGAGGAAAACTGAAAACAAGAGAAGTTAAGAATATTCAAAATAACTTGAGAAGCAATGTCTTTTTTTTTTTTAAAAGATTTTATTTATTTTTTAGAGAGCAAGCGAGAGAGAAACAGCATGAGAGAGGAGAGGGTCAGAAGGAGAAGCAGACTCCCTGCTGAGCCGGGAGCCCGATGTGGGACTCGATCCCAGGACCCTGGGATCATGACCTGAGCCGAAGGCAGACGCTTAACTATCTGAGCCACCCAGGCGCCCGCAATGTCTTTTTTTATAAAGAGTTCCAGAAGAAACAGATAAGCAAAATGAGAAATGCAAAATATTTGATAAGACAAGAAAATAACCTAGAAAGAAGTAGCCAAAAAGCTATGGTAGGAAAAAAAGAGAGAAAAAATTAAACATGTTAAGTTTAAATGAATACTGATATAAAAACAAAACAATACCGTCCATTTGAAAACAAAAGGATGAAGAAAGATACATAAGAAATACAGTGAAAATCAGATACATTAATATGATTTCACTGAAAGTGAAATAATTTAATAGAGAAATTGATTGAAGGACCAAATTAACAAGACTATTTAAACTTATAGACACCTGGGTGTCTGTGTGGCACCGTCCGTTAAGCACTGACTCTTGGTTTGGGTTTTAGGTACCAATCTCAGGGTCTTGAGATCGAGCCCCGTGTGGGGCTCCATGCTCAGTGTAGAGTCTCTCTCCCTCTCCCTCTGCCCCAACCCCCTGAGCTCTCTCTCTTTCACTCTCCTTCTCTCTAAAATAAATAAATCTTAAAAAAAAAAAACATGCAGACACCTAAAAATTTATTCCTCAAAATTATAAAGCAAAGAGTGATAAAATTACAAGCAAATACACAAATTGGAAGATTTTAACACACTTATCTGAATAACTTATAACTCAAGCAGTCAAAAAATTAAAATATAGATCTATCATAGGTAACAATACAAATACAAAATTTAAATTTGACTATGTACTGTGATATAAGAGAATTCTCAAAATACTGCAAAAATACATAAAATACAGGCTGTATTGTTGGAATTTATAAAATTAGAAATTAGCAATAAAAACATACATACACAAACACAAATACATGAAACTTACTATTGGAAATTAAACAACTTCTAACCATGATGGGAATAGGAAATAATAAATATCATGAATGAAGGAGATAACAGCATGCAGAATTTTAAATAGTTATAATGGCACTTGAAATTATAAACTCAGAATTTAATCATCACGTGAAGGTGACATATACTGAATATGTTGCAAGAAACGAAATTGAGACACCAGGAAAAGTGATTGAGGAATGGTTAATGAAGTCAGAGCAAAGGAAAAAAACATTAGTTGTCAAAAAACATATGCTTTCCATCAACCAATAAAACTGGATTCTTAACACTTTTTGCTTTATGTATGACTGTAAATTCACTTTAAATTCCATTTCAAGACATCTCTTTTTTCTGATGGCCTGCCATTTATGCTATATCTGATGATTTTAAACACCATTCTCAAAAAACTAGAGCTTCATATTGTTTTTCCAACACTAAACTTGAATTCTTCCAACCAATACAAATTGATTTAACATAAAATCAATTGATCTTCTTGGTCCTTGGTACTTCTCACTAGGTTTGGTTAACACTCATGAACAGAAATCAGAAAGCTTTCCTTTGTATAAATAATGATGTAATTCTAGTTTTTCTAAGGAGATAGTCAACAAATGTAAATTTCCCTAAAGCTCAAAAGACTATTCTATGTGCATTTTATAAGTAATAGTATGACTGTGCTGTTTTTTATATGATTCCAATAATCTTTTTTAATAGGATGATCTACATTATAAGAAGTGAACTAATAATAATTACAAAAAATTTGCAATTTATAGAGAACAACACTACATGCGAAAAGGCTGAACTTCTCTTGACAAGGTAGGTGCAATTTATTTATGTCATAAAATACAACTAAATTCTCAATTATTTGGTCAGCTATGTATATCCATGCACAGAAACCTTTACCCAATCATATAGTTAAGTCACAGGTAATTTTTGATCACCTGCAAATTTATTCAGTTCACCTCTGCCTCCAAGTTAGAAGTGTAGTAAACATCACCTGCATCTACATCAACAAATTTCATTAACCTTTCCATTACTTGGAGTTGCCACTCATTACAAAGCTGCTTTCCATAGTTCATCCAGTCTGTAATTTATCACAAAACTCAGCCAAACTCCCTAACTGCTTACTTGCCACTTGAGAAAGTCCTGTTTAAAATACTAGTAAATCTAGTAGTTCCCACTTATCTAAACTTCATTCAGATTTTTGTTCAAATGCCAAATCTTGATAAAGGAAACTTTAGTGATACCTTAATCTAAAATTTCATTGTTTTGCATAAAAAATATTAAACAATTTTCTACTTTACTTGGTTTAGTTTTCAACAAATCATTTAAATGATCTTACATTATATCATCTAATATATATTTGTTTATTATCTGTGTTCTCCATTAGAATGGAAGATCATTTATTGAAACAGGGGTTTTATCTGCTTTGTGAACTACCCTATTTTCTGTATCACAAAAGTGACTGATGCATAATAGGGGCTCCACAAATATTTGTTGAATGAACAAATGAAAGAGCCACTGTAGAGAGAGAAAAATCTGTCCACTAACCTTGCATGAATCTCTATCATATAAAAATCTTCCTGTATTTTGTTTTGTCATAGTTCAAAATGTAGAGATTATCTTTGGGAAAATAAGAACTACTTCCACAAAAGAAAAATGATAAAATATGTTGAGAAAAAGAGCAAAACCTGACCTTTAACTGAACAAAGTAACCGAAAAAAGAATTTGAGGAATGAGAGGATATAATATTACTGGTGGATATTTATATACACATAGGTAGGTGAAATAGAATAAGTAGCACACTCATAATTAGGAATGGAAATTCTTCTTATGAATAATCCATTCAAACATTATTATGAAAATAATTATGCAAATAATCAATTGACAATAATCATTAAAGAATGTTAAAATGACAAAGAACAGAAGTGTCATGTATCAGACAGACCTGCATCGTGGCTCTATCAGTTTATAGGTTAGCCAAGCCATTTAATTTTTTAGTTTCATCTTATTTATTCACAAAACAACATATAATATGGATGTTGAAACAGTTAAATGGAGTCACTCACAGAAAGCACTGGTAAAAGAGACTTGTGACAACTATCCAAAATCAATGATCTCTCCCTATTACTGGATACACATGTAGCCTACATTACCCATTCTCTTTTACTTAGATGCCCTATGACTAAGTTCTAGTCAATTAAACTGCCAGTTGAATGTAGCTCAAGTGATGAACTCCTCTTGCAGATATGGTTCATAACACTTCCCATATACTGTTTTCTTCTTCCATCTTGATGGAGAGAAAAGGACATAAGCCTTAGGGGAACATTGGAAGCCATGTGTTAAAGATGGCAGGTCCTCTGTCAGTCGGGATCCCTGAATGACCACATGGAGGAAGGCAGTCAGACAGACATTTTGACCTACTCATTACTATAATAAGAGCAAGAAATAAACTTAAAATGTTTTTAGTCCACTTTATCTTTTGTGAATGTTTTTTGAGCCAACAGTAAATCTTAACATAAACCATAAATATATGATATATTGAATGTAATAAAAACTGGACAGCTGTATTATTTTAGCAGCTACTTTATGCCAAGACACATTGTATTTCTAAGTTATCTAAATAATTAGTGAGTCATTAACATTTCTTTTTTTTAATTTTTTTATTTCAATTTATTTTATTATGTTACATTAATGAATCACCACACATTACATCATTAGTTTTTGATGTAGTGTTCCATGATTCATTGTTTGAATATAACACCCAATGATCCATTCAGTATATGCCCTCTTTAATACCCATCACTGGGCTAACCCATTCCCCCACCCACCTCCCCTCTAGACTCCTCAGTTTGTTTCTCAGAGTTCATAGTCTCTCATGGTTTGTCTCCCCCTCCGATTCCTCCCCCTTCATTTTTCCCTTCCTACTATTTTTTTTTTTAACATATAATGTATTATTTGTTTCATAGGTACAGGTCGGTGATTCAACAGTCTTACACAATTCACAGTGCTCACCATAGCACATACCCTCCCCAATGTCTATCACCCAGCCAACTCATCCCTCCCACCCCCCACCACTCCAGCAACCCTCAGTTTGTTTCCTGAGATTAAGAATTCCTCATATCAGTGAGATCATATGATACATGTCTTTCTCTGATTGACTTATTTCACTCAGTATAAAACCCTCCAGTTCCATCCACATCGTTGCAAATGGAAAGATTCCATTCCTTTTGATGGCTGCATAATATTCCATTGTTTATATACACCACATCTTCTTTACCCATTCATCTGTTGATGGACATCTTGGCTCTTTCCATAGTTTGGCTATTGTGAACATTGCTGCTATAAAAGTTGGGATGCATGTACCTCTTTGGATCATGACATTTATATCTTTGGGGTAAATACCCAGTAGTGCAATTGCTGGGTCGTAGGGCAGCTCTATTTTCAACTTTCGGAGGAACCTCCATACTGTTTTCCAGAGTGGCTGCACCAGCTTGCATTCCCACCAACCGTGTAAGAGGGTTCCCCTTTCTCTGCATCCCCACCAACATCTGGCGTTTCCTGACTTGTTAATTTTAGCCATTCTGACTTGTGTGAGGTGGTATCTCATTGAGGTTTTGATTCGGATTTTCCTGATGCTGAGCGATGTTGAGCACTTATTCATGTGTCTGTTGGCCATTTGGATGTCTTCTTTGGAAAAATACCTGTTCATGTCTTCTGCCCATTTCTTGAGTGGATCATTTGTTCTTTGGCTGTTGAGTTTCATAAAGTTATTTATAGATTTTGGATACTAGCCCTTTATCTGATATGTCATTTGCAAATATCTTCTCCCATTCTGTCAGTTGTCTTTTGGTTTTGTTTTGACTGTTTCTTTTGCTGTGCAAAAGCTTTTTATCTTGATGAAGTCCCCATAGTTCATTTTTGCCCTTGCTTCCCTTGCCTCTGGCGAGGTTTCTAGGAAGAAGTTGCTGCCGTTGAGTTGGAAGAGGTTGTTCCTGTGTTCTCCTTTAGGATTTTGATGGATTCCTGTCTCATATTTAGGTCTTTCAACCATTTTGAGTCTATTTTTGTGTGTGGTGTAAGGAAATGGTCCATTTTCATTCCTCTGCATGTGGCTGATCAATTTTCCCAACACCATTTGTTGAAGAGACTGTCTTTTTTCCATTGGACTTCTTTTCTGCTTTGTCGGAGATTAGTTGACCATAGAACTGAGGGTCCATTTCTGGGCTCTCTATTCTGTTCCATTGATCTATGTGTCTGTTTTTGTGCCAGTACCATGCTGTCTTGATGATGACAGCTTTGTAATAGAGCTGGAAGTCCGGAATTGTGATGCCGCCACCTTTGCTTTTCTTTTTCAACATTCCTCTGGCTATGCGGGGTCTTTTCTGGTTCCATACAAATTTTAGGATTATTTGTTCCATTTCTTTGAAAAAAGGGGATGGTATTTTGATAGGGATTGTATTGAATGTGTACATTGCTCTAGGTAGCTTTGACACCTTCACAATATTTGTTCTTCCAATCCATGAGCATGGAACTTTTTTTCATTTCTTTGTGTCTTCCTCACTTTCTTTCATGAGTATTTTATAGTTTTCTGAGTATAGATACTTTGCCTCTTTGGTTAGATTTATTTCTAGGTATCTTATGGTTTGGGGGGCAATTGTAAATGGGTTTAACTCTTTAATTTCTCTTTATCCTGTCTTGTTGTTGGTGTATGGAAATGCCACTGATTTCTGTGCATTGATCTGATATCCTGCCACTTTACTGAATTCCTGTATGAGTTCTAGAAGTTTTGGGGTGGAGTCTTCTGGGTTTTCCACATAAAATATCATATCATCTGCAAAGAGTGAGAGTTTGACTTCTTCTTTGCTGATTCAGATACCTTTTATTTCTTTTTGTTGTCTGATTGCTGTGGCTAGGACTTCTAATACTATGTTGAATAGCAGTGATGATAGTGGACATCCCTGCCATGTTCCTGACTTTAGGGGGAAAGCTCTCAGTTTTTCCCCATTGAGAATGATATTTGCTGTGGGTTTTTCATAGATGGCTTTTATGATATTGAGGTATGTACCCTCTATGCCTATACTCTGAAGAGTTTTGATCAAGAAAGGATGCTGTACTTTGTCAAATGCTTTTTCTGCATCTATTGAGAGGATCATATGGGTCTTGTTCTTTCTATTATTAATGTATTCTATCACATTGATTCATTTGTGGATGATGAACCAACATTGCAGCCAAAGGAGAAATCCCACTTGGTCGTGAATAATCCTGGCATATAGTTGCTCATAATATGTTCTTTTTTTTATGTTATGTTAATCACCATACATTACATTATTACTTTTTGATGTAGTGTTCCATGATTCATTGTTTGCATGCAACACGCAGTGCTCCATTCAGTACATACCCTCTTTAATACCCATCGCCAGGCTAACCCATCCTCCCACCCCCCTCCCCTCTAGAACCCTCAGTTTGTTTCTCAAAGTCCATAGTCTCTCATGGCTCATCTCCTCCTATGATTCCCTCCCCCTTCACTTTTCCCTTCTGCTACCTTCTTTTTTTTTTTTTTTTTAACATATAATATATTATTTGTTTTAGAGGTACATGTCTGTGATTCAATAGTCTTACACAATTCACAGCACTCACCATAGCACATACCCTTCCAATGTCTATCACCCAGCCACCCCATTCCTGCCTTCCCCCACCACTCCAGCAACCCTCAGTTTGTTTCTGGAGATTAAGAATTCTGCATATCAGTGAGATCATATGAAATATGTCTTTCTCTGATTGACTTATTTTGCTCAGTATCATACCCTCCAGGTCCAGCCAAGATGTCCATCGACAGATGAATGGATAAAGAGGATGTGGTATATATGTGCAATGGAATATTATGCAGCCATCAAAAGGAATGAAATCTTGCCATTTGCAATGACGTGGATGGAACTGGGTGGTATTATGCTCATAATATGTTCTTATAATTGTTTGTATTGTTTGTTATACTTGTGGTGTTGGTTGTGATCTATCCTCTTTCATTCATGATTTTATTTATTTGTGTCCTTTCTCTTTTATTTTTGATAAGTCTGGCAAGGGGTTTATCAATCTTATTAACTCTTTCAAAGAACCAGCTCATAGTTTCGTTGATCTGTTCTACTGTTCTTTTGGTTTCTATTTCATTGATTTCTGCTCTGATCTTTATTATTTCTCTTCTCCTACTGGGTTTAGACTTTATTTTCTGTTCTTTCTCCAGCTCCTTGAGGTGTAGGTTTAGGTTGTGTATTTGAGACCTTCCTTGTTTCTTGAGAAAGGCTTGTATTGCTATATACTTCCCTCTTAGGACTGCCTTTGCTGTATCCCAAAGATTTTGAACAGTTGTGTTTTCATTTTCATTTGTTTCCATGAATTTTTTAATTATCCTTTAATTTCCTGGTTCACCCATTTGTTCTTTAGTAGGATGCTCTTTAGCCTCCAAGTATTTGCGTTCTTTCTGACTTTCCTCTTCTGATTTGAGTTCTAGTTTCAAAGCATTGTGGTCTGAAAATATGCAGGGAATGATCCCAATCTTTTGGTACCAGTTGAGACCTGATTTGTGACCTAGGATGTGATCTATTCTGGAGAATGTTCCATGGGCGCTAGAGAAGAATGTGTATTCTGTTGCTTTGGGATGGAATGTTCTGAATATATCTGTGAAGTCCATTTGGTCCAGTGTGTCATTTAAAGTCTTTATTTCCTTGTTGATCTTTTGCTTAGATGATCTGTCCATTTCAGTGAGGGGGTTGTTAAAGTCCCCTACTATTATTGTATTGTTGTTGATGTGTTTCTTTGCTTTTGTTATTAATTGCCTTATATAATTGGCTGCTCCCCTGTTAGGGACATAGATATTTACAATTGTTAGATCTTCTTGTTGGATAGACCCTTTAAGTATGATATAGTGTTCTTCCTCATCTCTTATTATAGTCTTTGGTTTAAAATCTAATTTGTCTGATATAAAGATTGCCACTCCAGCTTTCTTTCGGTGTCCATTAGCATGGTAAGTGGTTTTCCACCCCCTCATTTTCAATCTGGAGGTGTGTTTGTGTCTAAAATGAGTCTCTTGCAGACAGCATATCGATGGGTCTTGATTTTTTACCCAATCTGATACCCTGTGTCATTGGGGCATTTAGCTCATTTACATTAAGGGTAACTATTGAAAGATATGAACTTAGTGCCATTATATTGCCTGTAAAGTTACTGTTACTGTATATTGTCTGTGTTCCTTTCTGGTCTATGTTACTTTTAGACTCTCTCTTTGCTTAGAGGACCCCTTTCAATGTTTCTTTTTTTTTTTTTTAATATTTTATTTATTTATTTGAGAGAGAGAGAATGAGAGACAGAGAGCACAAGAGGGAAGAGGGCAGAGGGAGAAGCAGACCCCCTGCTGAGCAGGGAGCCTGATGTGGGACTCGATCACTGGACTCCAGGATCATGACCTGAGCCGAAGGCAGTCGCTTAACCAACTGAGCCACCCAGGCGCCCCCCTTTCAATATTTCTTGTAGGGCTGGTTTCATGTTTGCAAATTCCTTTAACTTTTGTTTGTCCTGGAAGCTTTTTATCTCTCCTTCTATATTCAGTGACAGGCTAAGTGGATATCATATTCTTGGCTGCATATTTTTCTCATTTAGTGCTCTGAATACATCATGCCAGTCCTTTGTGGCCTGCCAGGTCTCTGTGGATAGGTCTGTTGCCAATCTAATGTTTCTTCTGTTGTAGGTTACAGATCTCTTCTCCTGAGCTGCTTTCAGGTTTTTCTCTTTGTCTCTGAGACTTGTGAGTTTTACTATTAGATGTTGGGGTGTTGACCTATTTTTATTGATTTTGAGAGGGGTTCTCCATGCCTCCTGGATTTTGATGCCCGTTTCCTTCCCCAAATTAGGGAAGTTCACTGCTATAATTTTCTCCAAGATACCTTCTGCCCCTCTCTCTTTCTTCTTCTTCTGGGATATCAATCATTCTAATGTTGTTTCGTCTTATGGCATCACTTATCTCTCGAATTCTGCCCTCGTGATCCAGTAGTTGTTTATCTCTCTTTTTCTCAGCTTCTTTATTTTCCATCATTTGGTCTTCTATATCGCTAATTCTCTCTTCTGCCTCATTTATCCTAGTGGTTAGAGACTCCATTTTTTATTGCACCTCATTAGTAGCCTTTTTGATTTCTACTTGGTTAGATTTTAGTTCTTTTATTTCTCCAGAAAAGGTTTTTCTAATATCTTCCATGTTTTTTTCAAGCCCAGCTAGTATCTTTAAAATTGTCGTTCTGAACTCTAGTTCTGATATCTTACTAATGTCCATATTGATTAAGTCCCTGGTAGTCGGTACTGCCTCTTGTTCTTTTTGTTGGTGTGATTTTTTCTGTCTTGTTATTTTGTCCAGAGAAGAATAGATGAATGAGACAACAAAATGCTAACAGGGTAACAATGACCCCAGAAAAATAACACTAAACAAATCAGAAGAGACCTGAAACCAGGGGAAAAGAAAGGGAAAGGAAGAAAAAAGAAAAAAAAAAAAAGAAAAAGACAAAAAAAAAAGAGTATGATCAAATATGATCAGGCTGGTGCATAGATCAGTGCCACACAGTAGATTTTGGGCATATTTTGGTCTGTCAGAAGAAAGTGCCTCCCAAAATTTTAAAGAAAGAAAAACTTATATATGTACAAAATAAGGGTAAATACGATGAAGGGATGGAATATGACTGTAAAGATGAAAAGCATAAAAGATTTTATTAAAAAAAAATTTTATAAAAGGAATTGATAAGATAAGAAGTTGGTTGGAAAAAGAAAGAAGAGGAATTAAAAAAAAAAAAAAGGGAGAGAGAATGTGATCAGGCAGGAGACTAGAACAAAGCCATACAGTAGAGATTTTGGGTATATTTTGGTCTGTTAGAAGAAACTGTATCCCAAATTTTTTATATATATACCAAAAATAATGTTAACTACTGTGAAGGGATAGAATATGACTCTAAAAATGAAAAATAAAAAAGAGTTTTAGAAAAGGGATTGATAAGATGTTGGTTGAAAAAGACAAAAAGAAAAATTCAAAAAAAAAGAATAAAAAGAAAAAGGAAATTTAAAAAATTAACTTTCAAAGACTAAAGAATCGGGGGGGGGAAAGCCATGAATTCTATGTACAGTATTCCCCTAGTGCTGGAGTTCTGCCATTCTCATTGATCAGTAAATTTGGTTTTGGCTGGCTGTTCTTGCTGATCTTCTGGGGGCGGGGCCTGTTGCCGTGGTTCTCAAATGTCTTTGCTGGAGGTGCAATTGCCCCACCCTTGCCAGGGACCAGGCTAAGTAATCCGCTCCGGTTTGCTCTCAGGATCTTTTGTTCCCTGCAAGCTTTCTGTACAGCTTTTGAGGACGGGAAAGAAAAGGTGGCCTCATAATCTCCACCCCAGAGGAGCCGAGAACTCGGGGTCCCACTCCTCAGTGACCCCTAGAGAAAAGCAGTCAATCACTCCTGTCTCCCTGGTCTCCGGCTGCACTCCATGCTCACCCAGCCTATCACTGAACATTTCTAACTCTGCCTCACGACCCCGTGTGGAGTCTCCAAACCCAGTAGATCCCTGTGGTGTGCTCCCGTGCCTCTCCTTCCAGGGAGGAAGGGGAGTGTCCCAGGATCTGCCTCTTGTTGGGTCCCTGCTGGAAGAGCGGTGGCCCGACTGTGCCGCGGATCACGGTTTATGGCAATCCCGAGCTGAGAGCCCACTCCTTGGCTCCGTCTCTGCAGCTGGCTTCCCTGCTCCAATACCTGGGAGCTCTGCCATACTCAGGCACCCCCATTCTTTCTGTGACCCTGAGGGTCTTGAGACCACACTGTCCCATGAGGGTTCCACCCCCCGCTTAGCCACTGGAACAACGTCCCTCAGCGGAGCTGACTTGTAAATGTTCCGATTTTGTGCTCTGCAGCTCTATCACTTGCCAGAAGCGGCTGATGAAGGCTCCCTCCCCCTGCCATCTGTCTTCCCGAATATCACCTCGGATTCACTTCTCCGCATGTCCTACCTTCCAAAAAGTGGTTGCTTTTCTGTTCAGAGAGTTGCTGCTATTCTTTTCTTTGATCTCCTTTCAGTTTGTGGGTGTTCAGAATGGTTTGATCCCTATCTAGCAGAATTCCTGGGACCAGACGAAATTTAGGTCTCCTACTCCTCCACCATCTTGCTCCTCCTCTCCTCATTAACTTATTTCATGGGCAGAGATGATATGAAAATCTTTGGAAATGGGAAAGTCAATGTCCAGCTCCTGTCAAAAACTCTTGTATTATAAAATGTATCATTATTTCATACATAAAGTTTATGTTGAAAATCGCCACTGATATGTGGATTTTTAATGATTAGCTAGAATTAGGTTTATTTGTTAGTTAAGTGACTTATTATTAAGCAACAATTTCAGATTTCATGTCATCCAAGTTACTGGTAGAGCACAGTTTTAATTAATTTATTTAGAGCCATAGTAGAATAGATTTTAAACAAATGAAAAAAAATAGTTTATTGTTGTAGGCATCTATTATAAACAATAAACCACTAAACATCTCACCAACTAACTGAATGACCTATAAAGTTTTATATTAATTATCAATTACTTTTATGATAGGAGGAAACTAAGATATTAACTTGGATTGCATTATTTATTTAGTCCCTGAGCCTTCTCAATCATTTATATGCTTTTCTTCACATATATTTAGAGATTGTAAGAAAAAATAAACCTTAATTTTTTTATTCTAGAAAATAGCAATGAAAATAGTGTTTAAGTGGAATAATTTTTTTTAAAAAATTGAATAATTGTAAGGCTTACATAAAAACTTATGGGCTGGACGAACTAGGGATCAGGCAGCACTATAGGACTTACTTATTAACTGCATTTTGGTTTTCTGAAAATAATCTGTCTTTAATACTTAAGGGCATTGAAACACTATAAACAATTTATTTTATGCTAGAATACTGCATTCATTCAAATAAAGTCACCCTCAATCATTTGCAAGACTGTCAGATGGTGTTCTTGTCCTTCAAATAGCTGCAGAAGCTCAAAGTCATGGGTTGATAACAAATTTGTCAATAAGCATTAGCAATAGTATATACATTTAAAGCAAAATGAAATTGTGGATATTCAATTACAGAGCAATCAACATTGTTGATTTAATACTTGAAAGACAGCCCCAGCTTTCACAGATTAACAACGCACCATCTGTATCCAAGCTTGACACTAATTGCCAGTAAAACAAACATGAAAGCTCATTTTCCAAACCTGCAAATCTCAACTTGTAATCAAATTCAAGATGGTCATTTTCTCAAAAATTTTACATGATCCTATAAGTAAGGTAAACTGAAGACTTATCATTTTTTTTCTTTGAGTTTTCTCCTTTAGCATTTTGGACAGTAGTTGATAATAAACTTACTATATTACACTTTTATTTCAAAACTCAAGTATTTTTTTATGTGTATGTATATACTATAACTCTTCTAAGTTCAATAAGGAAAAATTAATACCTGGTTCTCCCGCTAATACCAATTCTTAATTGTCTCCTTATTTCCATAAACAACCTTGAATTTCCACATGACTACTACGATGGCAAAATCAACTATTACCTTATTATATTTCAGTTGTGAGGAGGCTGCATTTTATCAGAGTAGAAAAAGGGGAGAAGGGGAGAATTAGTGGTAAAAATATAATGAGTTTTCTTTTAAGTTTTTAACTAAATTTTCTTTTTTTATACTGTTACTTTGTTAGCTTTCTAGAAAAGATGTAATTTGAACAATAATAATTTAAGAGAGAAAAACAGCATTTTTCAAACAGTACTGCAATATCTTGGCATCTCAAGGGCTCTAATTCCTTGCAAAAAAAAAAAAAAAAGTGATAATACCTAGCAGAGGAAAACAGGTACAACTGAGTTTGCAGTGAAGATAGAGTACCTGGAGCATTTAAAGTGTTCACTGAAGGAAAACTGAGGCAGGTAAAGTAGAAATACTGATGGAAGGTATGTGGTAACTCACCAGATATATGAAAGAATCTATCAGAAATATCTAAGTATTTCTCAGAAATGCTATAAGATTTATATCAGAAATACTAAGAAGAGGACCCAGAAGCAGATTTCATCGTGGGAAGTTTCCACCTAAGACTTCATCATGATGGTGGTACAGGAGACCTCTCACTCTATCTCCCACAAAGATCACCAATTCCAAAATTATCCACAAATATAAACAGCTCTGAGAGAGTGTGGTGTCCACATAAGAAACTTTAGCAACACAGTAGAACAAAATAACCCAAGAATAACTGCACAAAAAGATGTGCAGGCAGGGGAGAGCTTCAGTTTGCTTACATTGTCCCATGTCTTAAGAGGGAACCCCCTAGCTAGAAGAGTTAACCTCAGTTGAAAAGGAAATACCACTGTGTGAATGCCCAGCTTCCCAAGACTTTGGGAACACCCCGCAAAGGTCCCACTTCCATTTTACTCCACCCAGACTGGCAAAACAGATGTCTAGGAACAAGGAAGAAAAGCAGGGCCATCAATAGCACCTACACAGCAGAAGCCATTGTGGTCCAAAGTGTCTTGCTCTACAGACAAACTCTGCAGGTTTTCACCAATGAAGAAGGAATCAACAGTTGCTGTGAATCCCTTGCCGATTTCATCAGCTGTTGCTCCAGGTATTTGCATTTGCTTGAGCCATCTGCTTGCATCTTACTTCTGCCCAGGTCAGAGCCTGGGGAACTCAACCAGCAGTCAGCCCCGACCTCTGCAGGTGAGAGAGTGAAAGATGTCAGTATAACCTCCATGGCCAACCTTCATCACCATGTGCACCTGGGGCTAGCCCCTCTAGCTGTGCACCGACATGATCCTAGTCTGACCCATCACCTGTCTTAACTGTCATGAAACCGTGGAAAGACTCAACAGGCATAGTATTACACAAGGACAACCAGGGCACCCACAGCTACAAGTATGGTTGGAGATGGACCTGGCCCTTGCTGCCTGCCCTGGCCCTCACCACTATGTGTGTGTCTTCAGCTAGCATCTGCCACAACTTAGGCACTTGTAGTTGCTCCCCCAGTCACATGCGTGCACATGACTGGCTCTGGCCATCACTGTTGCCTGCCCTGATTCCTAGCTGCTGAACATCAAGATGCTCCTGAGAACCCCAACCCCTCTTAGAGCCACTGGGGATTCTCCACAGTGCTCAAGGACCACAGTTGCTGGTGCTATGGGATCCAGTAGCCTGAGCTGAAGAGACATGGTGCCACCCTGGGCCTGGTGCCAGCCTATGCTCATGCATTCGGTGTCCTGCACCTATAGACCCAGGGTAATAGCACTGTCCACCATGTCGCCACGTGCAGATGAAAATCTTCCCATATTAAGTCAGTACAAAAGGTCCAGAAGAGGGGTCTGCTTCTTTAAATGTACAGATACCCATGACTGGCTACAAGAAATATGAAGAATCAGGGAAACATGACTCCATGAAAGGAGTACAACAAACTTCCAGTAACTGGCCTCCAAAATTTGGAGATCCGGGAATTACCTGACAAATAATTCAAGATAATCGTTCTAAATATGCTCAGCAATCTCATTTCTTTTTTTTTTTTTTAAGATTTTATTTATTTATTTGACAGAGAGAGAGAACACAAGTAGGCAGAGCGGCAGGCAGAGGAAGAGGGAGAAACAGGCTCCCCGCTGAGCAAGGAGCCCGACGTGGGACTTGATCCCAGGACTCTGGGCAGACGAAGGCAGACGTTTAACTGACTGAGCCACCCACGCGCCCCTCAGAAATCTCATTTCTATGTATATATATAAAAGAAATAAAATCAGGATTTTGAAGAGATAACTGCAGCCCCATGTTCATTGCAGCATTATTCACAGTATCAAGATAAGGAGATATACTAATTGTCCTTCAATGGATGAATGATAAAGACATTGTGTAAGATGTGTGTGTGTGTGTGTGTGTGTACATGTGGGCACAGTGAGCATTATTCAGCCATGAGAGAGAGAGGAACTCCTATCATTTGTGACAACTTGGATGGCCTTATGGACTTAGAGGGCATTATGCTAAAAGAAATAAGTCAGAGAAAGACAAATATTGTATGATATCACTTACACGTGGAGTCTCAAAATGCCAATCTCATACAAACAAGAAAGTAGAATAGTGATCACCAGGGACTGTGGGAAAAGGGAAAATGCTGGTCAGAGTACAAACTTTACACTGGATTTCAGGAAAAGAGCCAGGGAATACATTATATCAAATCATGAGACTAACTCTCAAGTCAACATAAGGGACATTTTTAGTGGTGAAATTATTTATTGATAGCACGTGTTCATGGCCTCTCTACTGCAAATTTTTTGTGCCAACTGAAGTTGAAAGTTTTTAGTTCCAATTCTATTATTATTATATTAATATCCTTATTATATCTCTCAATCTCTCTGTGGCTACTTTTTTATATCAAAAAATATAATGGTTGAAGAAAATAGCTTCTAATATTCCATTACAGTGTTTTATTTTTTATTTATAACTTAGAACAATAAAAACATTGAGATACATTTTAAGAATCAGATTACATTTTGTCTATAATCTATTAATCAGATTCCAATTAATAATGACTTTTCCAGAATTAAAACTTATAGTGGAAGAAAACTCTACTTTAATTCATGTCAGAGGAATACCATAGAAAAGGTATCTGTATGTATGGTAATACAACCTGATGTATATTTTCAATTGTCTGTCAAATAATACATTTATAAATGGGTTAAACAGCCTCATTGTCCCAAAGATTAAAAACAGCATGGATGATTAAACAAGTGAGGTAAGATCATGTGTTTAACTATCTGGAAATTTTATATGAAAGGGACAAAGGGAGATTTAATTTTACGTGAAAAGGAAAAATCACCTTCAACGCACATTTCCCAGACTAAACAGTCTCCCTGACACGGGATTAATTTATAAACACAACAGATTAAATTATTCATTTGTGTAATGTTTTTGGGAAATGCAGCTTGATAAATTAAAATCAATTATTTTTTGACAATACATTTTATTCTCTAGTTCTCCAAATAGAATTGTCAAAATGGGACACATTTCCCGAAGCAAAATTCAGGAATGGGTGTATATTTTTTAAATTCTCATTTGGATCTATTTTTCAATGGAAGTACTCTTTCACCTAAAGCATGTCACAGATTTCAAAATAAATATTTGAGGAATTTATGGATTTTCCTTATCAAAAATGAAATATCTAGGTAGGCTTCAAAAAGTCAGTCATATATGTGATTTCTATGACCAGGGCCTAACTATATGCCATTCATTTATTTGGTGCAGAAGATAACATCTAAGCTATGTCGAAAACATGGCTTTCTTTGTAATTTTGGCTATAGAATTTCAAGTAGCCAAACATTGCACAGTTATTTAAAATGTAAAGGACCTCTGGTAGCTACAGATTTCAAGGACATGCATGTTCATAAGATAGCACATTCAATAAAACCCACTCATCATTTTAGGGTCAGCTACTCTAACATTTGTGTTGGTAATGACATCACTAAACTTCTGTACTCCAAAGTTACTACTGACGGCGATGGCTGACCACCACCATGACAAGTCCCTGGCAGGGTGGTACTCCCCATGTTGGCCTTACTGGGTAGATCTTGAAAACCATTTAGCACCACCAAGACATAAGCTAGTCAGTCAAATATGGGTTTATGCAAGCTAAACTTGATTTATGGCAAGAATCACACATTGTGATGCCTTGCAGAGGCCAATAGGCAGCATAAATGAGGGAAGGGCTGGCAAAGACATCACAATGTCTTATTTTAATAAGTTGCTGTCAGCACATCGGAATAGTTTTTTGGGTTTAGTTTTGCTTTATTTTTTAAGTAAGTTCACACCCAATGTGGGGCTTTGAACTTAGGACCTTGAGATCAGGAGTCATATACTCTATTGACAGAGCCAGCCAGGCACCCCTATGTAGGACTATACTTTAGTTAATTGAACTGATGCATTCTTTTATTTTTCCCTTAAAGTTCATGGCTACCTGTGTCATTCCTACTTTGGCACTTTTAACAGTGAATAACAACAGAAAAAAAAATTATTTTTCCTTTTAATGCCACTCAACTGCAAATGTTTTACCATACAGTAACTAATTCAAACTCTGAGGTTTTTTTTAATTTTATTTTTTAAAGATTTTATTTATTTATTTGAGACAGAGAGAATGAGAGAGAGAGAGCACATGAGAGGGGGGAGGGTCAGAGGGAGAAGCAGACTCCCCACCGAGCAGGGAGCCCGATGCGGGACTCTATCCAGGGACTCCAGGATCATGACCTAAGCCAATGCAGTCGCTTAACCAACTGAGCCACCCAGGCGCCCTCAAACTCTGAGTTTAAGCAATACAACACCTGACTTTGTTAAATCTTATTTTAAATGTTGACAAATAATTTTCTTTTCCTTTTTACAATGCAGCAATTCTATGAGCCAAACAAAAGTCAACTCTGTGACCTCATAACCCAAGACCTTTGTTTTACTATTTGCTGATTTCAAAAAAATAAAATTATCCAAACAAGAACAATACAATGTAGCCCATCAATCCTACAATTTATCCAATGTGTATCCCTTCGTGACAAATGTTGACAAGTTTTGCAGTCACTAGTTCATTAATGTCAAAACTTGCAATTATTTTAAAATTCTTAAAAAATTATCTGAAAAAATTTCCTTAATTTTTTGAATTCTTTAAAAAAATCTTTAAAATCATTATTTGAAAGTTTATGTATATGAAAAATCAGAAAAATGATTATTTTGTAGTATCTTTTATAAATAACTTGGAAGTAAATCTAAACTTTGAAAGGCTGACTTGAAATTATGGGTGGAAAGATTGCCCCCTGACAGTGACACTTTTAGATGGACCCATAATATAGCTGAGAATAGCTAAGCAACCACCTCAAGATCAGAGGGCTCCCTGGCCGGCAGGACTTGACATTAACCTGATTACAACTATTCACACATCTAAAAAGAGTGTTACTCAGAAGGGGGCTCAGCTAAATACAGAAATACAAAATACAGAGTTGTGTAGTATTAAATATTATATAAATATATTAACCTCTTTTCAGAAGAGCAGGTGCCTAGATATTGATCATTGGTTATATTATTATAAGTCCCAATTTTAAGACTCTACCTAATGTGAGGATAAATGCATTACAGGACAAAATGGATACATCTAGTTATTTGATGTGGTGTGGCTGATGTCCATTTGGTGCTTTGGTAAGACCCAACCCCTGGAATTTTACTGAGGTCTGCTGCTAATGCGTAAGCTGCTGTAACACAAATTTTGTTCTTATTTTGTATGTCAAAGGTCCAATGGTCTCTCTGTTCATTTATCTCTACCTGATGCCCAGTGGTGATGATCTACCTCTCTCTAGGTGGTTTGACCATCCTACACATTTCACCTAAAGAATCATAGGTATTGCTTCCACTTCTCTCACCTTTGTAAGGTCTTTTGTAGCTTGCCATCTAGCATCAGCTACCTCCCACATCTCCCCACAGGGCAAGAAAGGGGAGCTGGATTCCTTTTATAAACATGTGCTGAGAGTGGCTACGAAGTGCAAACCCCAATTCCTTTCTCCTGCCCCAGGCTGTTGCTGAAAACTCTACAAAGTTGTCTTCTCCACTGATCTCAAACAGAAACTGAGACAAATAATCCCTTTCCCGCTTGTATGCATCTAATATCTCTTCACACTGAGCAATACTTGGTTTTCTGACCTCCCCTACACCTGCCCACCATTTTCTTCCAAAAATCTTTCAGCCTGGATGGAGTGGGTGGCCCACTACCTTTAGAACAAAAAATATAACACTATGATCTAGGCCATTAAACTTGGTTCTTGATATACAAAACAGGAATTAACAGAGTTTAAAAATATATATTTCCTTTCTGAAAAAATATTGTATTCTATATCTTGGCAAAAATGAGAAATGACATTTTGCTTTTCTTTTTATTTCTACTACACCAGTCCTTATCTACTACCCTCCATCAGCTGGGAGATGATCAGATACATAAAATTGCAGAAAAATAGAACACATTACATATTTAAAGAGTAGTACTTACATTCCATTAATGATATTTGATGATTTTTATGCTATGCACTTACTATGTGTACAAGTTATTTTAAAACTTGCGTTGGTGGTATAGTGGTGAGCATAGCTGCCTTCCAAGTTATTTTAAAACTCTACTTACCAGTAAGTAACCTTATTAGCAGCTTACCATGTGCAATTATCTGTGCAAAGCAGAATACACATTAGTTCAGTTAATCTTTACTATTATGGTGCCATGTTTAGAGACCAGAAGACTATGACTTGCATGAATCACCTCACCCCAATTTGAAGAGCGTCTAAGTAACGTGAAGCTGATCTTTAATGCCAATGAGTCTGTCTCCAGAACTTGTGCTGTTAGCCATTATGTTATATAGCATTTATATTCATATGATTCAACATGTATCCATTAAGTGTTTCCTATGGAAAAACATTTTGCTAGATATGTGTGCTGAGATACCTCTAAAGTTAATTTAACAGACCTTCAAGGAGCTGTTAGTGTAAGGAGTAGTGATGAAACATACAAATAATACATTTTCAGGCAGCCTATGTATACTCCCCAAAGAGCTATAGATATATCATAAAATATACATCTTTCTTTCTTCCTTTTTTGATTTATGTGTTCTTCCTTCTTCCACTTCCTAATGTTTTATGTATGTGACCTTGGAGAATCCATGATCCTTTTCCTCTTCTATTATCAGCAAAGAGAGAGCAAGAACGTGCTGATGCAAATGTGCCCACACAATTGAAGATGTCAAGCTAATTATTTCCAGGTATGAATGAGGGACACCATTAACACCCTTTGGACCCACATTGTCTGGAGAAAATGAACATTCACTATCTTTTGGTATTCTTTTCCTTGCAGTGACACTCAACCTGGGGATTTTTCATAATATTTGTTAAAACTGTATTCAGGACTATCATGAGAGGTATAGAGACTACTGCAATGCAGTTTTTCAGTAGGGGAGAGAAATTGGGCTTAACTCCAAATACAACAAGGAAAAGTGAAAATTTACAGCCAATGACCAGGGTGGGGTGTTTGGTGGATAGAAAATTACTGAGAGGAAAAATCAGGGATAAAAAGGGATTCTGGTTAAATCTACCTAACAGGATTCTTGTTGAAGGCAGGCCGGCATGATTAGATATCAACTGAAGATGATGGAGGATGAGGAATTTGGTATAGATTTTGAGGGTGAATAGATATCAAGGCGGGGGGAGTGGTTCTAGCTAAACTGACTTAGCAGGATTCTTGCTAAAACTGGGCTCTTGAGGATATCCCCAAGAATGGAAGCAGCTGAAAAAGAGTTCAGAGGAGGCTGACTAGAATCCAGTCAAGGAGAGAGTCTTTGTCGTGATCAAATGGCCAATATGCTAGAGTGAATGGACCATGCTCTAGATCAGTCTGGTATAGTGAGTAAGAAGAGCACATTGTCTTCCAGGTTCTAATCCTGATGGCGCCTTAGCAGCCTGTGACCATGGAAAAGCTACCTGACCTCTCTATGCCAGTATCTTAATCTGTGAATGGGGATAACAATACTCTCTGGGTCAAAAAAGATAAAAAGAAGCAATTTGTATAGTGTATGCACCACCTAAAATGCAGTAGGCATATTAGCATTATTCTGTTATTATTAGGAATAAGCAACTTTTAATAAAATGTTTGAAAAAACATACTGTATAACCAATAAATATGTTGAGGAATCCTATTATAATAGAATGTATTTGTAAATGAACTGAAAACCTATTCCTATTCAGGTAGGAATGCTTATTTTAAATGAATAAATAAATAAAAAAACCCAAATAAACCAAAGTTCCAATTTTGAATTAAAAGAATTGCTAAATGAGCATGAAATCTTGTCATTTATAACAACATGGGTAGAGGTAGAGAATGTAATGCTAACTGAAAAAGTCAGTCAGAGAAAGACAAATACATATGATTTCACTCATACGTGGAATTTAAGAAACAAAAGGAGTGAAGAAAGAAGAAAAAGGGAAACAAATTAAAAAAAAAAAACAAGCTCTTAACTATAGAGGACAAACTGATAGTTACAAAGGGGATGGGTGAAACACGTAGGGTGATGAAAAATACACTTCTTGTGATGAGCACTGAAAAATTGTTGAATCACCTTATTAGACAACTGAAACTAATATTGTATGTAAATTATATTTTAATTAAAATAAATAAAACAAAACAAAATTCCCTGAGCGAAAAAAAGAATAGCCAAATGAAATTTTTTTACTCTTCTGTATATAATTGTCTTACTCAACATGGAAACATCAGTTTAAATTTTCTTCCACAAAAGTTTTCCAGACATATCTAAATGATCCTTTCTTTTTGGCCACCAAAATTTGAATCGACAAATAATAAAATATGTGGGTAATTGCCCCAATATGAGCTATCGATCAGGTTAAAATTTAGCTAGGAAATGCCATTGTAAATGTTCACAGGGATCTGAACTAAAGTAGAAGAAAAAATAATAATAAACACAGAAGAAAATTGAACTATAAGATATTTTAGGAGCCTAAAATTCTCCTAGAGTAGTTCTTCTAGTCTTCATTGTTTTTTATAATACAAGTTCTCAATCTAGGGGCCCCTGGGTGGCTCAGTCGGTTAAGCGTCTGCCTTTGGCTCTGGTTATGATCCCAGGGTTCTGGGATCAAGCCCCATGTCGGGCTCCCTGCTCAGCGGGGGAGTCTGCTTCTCCCTCTCCTGCCTGCTCATGCTCTTTCTCGGTATCTCTCTCTCTCTCTCTTCAATAAATAAAATATTTTAAAATATTCTCAATCTAGTTTCTATGATGCTATCTTTAATAGAGAAAAGAATCATAAAATATTTTCAAAATATTCATGAAATACACCGAAGTATTAAAACAACACATCATCATATATTTTTTATCTTATATAATTTCCAATTAATGATAAAAACATAAGTAGACCAAAATGTTAAGGATTGCTTATTCACTAAGAATTGATTTTTGTTGAGTGAAATAAATTGTCATGTGGCTTCTGCTATGTCCCAGAATTGTTTTTACCTGTGTAAATAGAAATTTGAGTCACTTTGACCTTTTGCAATAAGGAGCAGATTAGGCTAGACACACAACTGTTCCATCTACCTCCTCATTCAGTTTTAATCAGAGCTCCATTTAAATTTTTGTTCTCGGCAATCATGGCATTGCAAAACAAAGAAACAGCAGAAATAAATGAGATGTTGCTTTGCCCTGGCTGATTAAATCATGATTCAAGGTAACATTCAGGTGACATTACAAGTTTTCAGATAGCAGTGTGCTATACTTTGGGAAGGAAAAAAAAAATGTGTGAAGGATGTTTATTTCCCTATCCCATATAAGTGACAAGGTTGAAATGAGAATGCTGGTGTGTCTATGAAAATATATCACCATTTAAGGAATCCTATTATTAGGCACAGTGGAAGCTCTATCTGGGAGAAGCTTCCCATATCGTGGGTAATTATCACAATCCAGCATGCTAATTGCTTTTCGATCTGCAGGCTGTGCTTTCAATGAGTCTTGTTGAGCACTGCTGGGCTGCACCTAGACTGCTGCTTAATGAGAGCAGCCCTTATCAAGGACGGCAGCATCTCTGACTTTTCAATCAATAGGGAAGCATGATCCCAGGCCTTCACGTTTGGAAACATTCTGGTAAGTAGACTTTTGCTCAAATACTGTATATTTCAGGATCATTCTAGAAACCATCACATTCATTCTCTAAGTCTACGAATAATCAGCGCATGGAACACGTGGGAAAGCAATGAGCAAGGGTGGGCCAGGATCTTCTTTCTGTTGGAAGTTCATGTAAATGCAGTTACACACAAAATGCTATTTGGAGTTTCACTGTGTAACGAGATATTTTCTCATGATCAAGTGGACCTTTCGGACAACCGGGACTGGATATTAAAATATTATGAATTGATTTCTTTATGTATGTATGCATGTACATATGATGCATTTCATATTTACTGTAAGATTTTATGCTTTGTACTGTGCATAAATCTAATTTAATTTAGAGACCCTATAAATATGGAATTATTTCATATTTTTAAAATAATAAAACGGATATTGAATAAAATGAAGGAAAAGTAAATTTTCTGAGGTTATCTAGTGAGTGTCAATATGAAGACTCAGATTCAGCCCTCTATGGTATCAGTACTCATACTTAGTACAAATTTGAAAATTATTATAGGTTATATATTATATATATATGAGAGTCAGAGAGAGAGACAGAAAGGGAGCGAGAGAGAGCAGGAAACACTTAACTAATAGAGAATTATATAAAAAACTGGAGCTCAAATTTACCAGACTGATTGTACCTATTTAATAAAAAAAAAAAAAAATCAATGCCCCTTTTAACATGCCAAAATTCAATATAGAGGGCGCCTGGGTGGCTCAGTCGCTAAGCGTCTGCCTTCGGCTCAGGTCATGATCCTGGGGTCCTGGGATCAAGCCCCGCTTCGGGCTCCCTGCTCGGCAGGAAGCCTGCTTCTCCCTCTCCCACTCCCCCTGCTTGTGTTCCTGCTCTCGCTATCTCTCTCTCTGTCAAATAAATAAATAAAATCTTAAAAAAATTCAATATAGAGAAAATAATCAGGTTTATAATTAATTAATAAAAAAATTAATCCTGCCATTGGAAAATAAGAAGAAGATAAAACATACTATATAGTAATAACTATTTTAATATATAAAACTTCAGGCACAGAAAGGCAGGGGCCATAATGAGACAAACCCATACCGCATAGAACCAACATGAGTATAGCAATTTAGATGGATAAGAAATTTGGGTGAAGTTTGAATAAACAAAGTATAGTCTTGATTTATCAGGCAATTGTATTCCTAAAATAGATGTATGGTCTATGTGAAAACCACATGTTTACATGAAACACATTGTGTTTATAAATTGTAAAGAATCAGATGTCAGGATTAGATGCTAATAAAGAGGTTGCTCACCTACATGAATGTACAAAAGGACATTCAGATAATTGTGCAGCAGTTGGAACATTCCTTTATGTGAGGGATTGCTCAGCCACCACCAGCCATCGAATAAACCAACCCACTAAAGGTCCATGATAACTCCCATTCATTAGGGCAAGCAAACCTTTTCCATTTCCAAAACAGTTCAAAAATCATAGTGGATTATTTTATTTACATGCATGCATATATATGTATATGAGTATACTCTCTCTCTCTCTCTCTATATATATATGCATATACAAATTATTATACAATACAGCTGGAGTCATTCTATATGAATTGCTATGTGACAGACTTTTCACCTAATGCATTTTAAAGAGTTTCCAATGCTGTAACACTTACAAACCAGCCTATTTTTAATATCTGTATAGTATTCTATGAAATGTATTGTCATAATTTAGCTATTCCCCTATTGGCTCCTATACTATTTCTATCTTTCTAAAATCCTATGCTCTTACTCTTATTTTAGGATTGTGTTTCAGAGTCCCTATAACCAACTTACTCAGATTATTGTCAAATTAATGCCTTACCAGACTTTTTTTTTCTAAGCTTTAGTAATTGAATCAATAGCGGCAGTTAGGGCTTGACAATGGTGCCAAATAGAGGCATTTACACAACATAATTATTTGTGAAATTAGCTCTTTTAGTGGGGATGTTGGGGAATGTTCTCCCTGGATCCCCTGCATTCCCGAAAAGGCCAGTTCTCTGAGCACGGGTGTGTACAGGCAATTTGGGAGGGTTTGTATATTGAGATGTTCCATGATAGTAAAGTTTAGAAGTATCTCCCTGTTTGGAGCTGTTCTAGGGTAATAAAGATAAATACATATCTATGCCCTCCCTGGAGAAAATGTCTTACATTCCAGGGTAAAGAAATAAGTACTCTGCCTCTGTCTCCCTCTGAGAAGAGGAGTGTGGACAGGTCACCAGTGGCCCTATCTACGATCAAAGTTTCTTACTCGGGGCTTGCTCCCTTGCACTGCACCCCACTCCGGTACCATCTGAGCCTCCCTGCTTCACCCTGTGGAGATTGGGACTTGGGGAACTGACACAAGATGTTGTTCTGGCTTCTGCTTTTTCTGAGAGTAATAGAACTGTCTTTGTGTCTGACCCAGAGGTCTCATGTGTCTGTCATCGTGTGTGTGAGTGAGTGTGTGTATGGCTATACATACAGTGTGTATGAGAATGTGTGTGTGTGCGTATGTATATGTGTGTATACATACTATGTGTGTGTGTGTATAAAATGTGGTGTATATATACTATGTGTGTGTGTGTGTGTGTGTGTGTGTATATATATATATAATGTGTATTTATATATACAAGCCAACTTGCTGGCTTGTAAGTGTGATAGAATCTCAGACTCTTCATTGTTTCCGACCTAGTAGAGGATGGGTTAGGTTATGTTGCTAAAATAACACAACAATAAAATTGAAACCTTAATGGCTTATGACAAAATGGGATGTAACATATACAAGAAATAAGCCTTTATTGATATAAGCCAGTAAGATACATATGTGTGTGTGTGTGTGTATTATAACAACATAAACTTGTCCCAAGGGTGGAAGAAGCAAACAACTAAAAAAGATGCAAAATACTGCATTAAATTCATAAAAAGTGGGGCACCTGGGTGGCTCAGATGGTTAAGCGTCTGCCTTCGGCTCAGGTCATGATCCCAGGGTCCTGGGATCGAGTCCCTCATCGGGCTCCCTGCTCCTTGGGAGCCTGCTTCTCCCTCTGCCTTTCTCTCTTGCTCTGTCTCTCATGAATAAAAAAAAAAAAAAAAAAAACTTCTTCAGGAAAGGGAATCCAATCAAATTTAAGAACTAGGTAGTAATGGGGCGCCTGGGTGGCTCAGTCATTAAGCGTCTGCCTTCGGCTCAGGTCATGATCCCAGGGTCCTGGGATCGAGCCCCGCGTCGGGCTCCCTGCTCCTTGGGAGCCTGCTTCTCCCTCTGCCTCTCTCCCTCTGTCTCTCATGAATAAATAAATAAAATCTTAATAAATAAATAAATAAATAAATTCATAAAAAGTGGATTTTCTTGTAACATTGGGTAAGTCAAAGAATCAGCTATGCTCTAGGTTTTACATTTCTAAAACAATAAAAATAACTATATGGACATTAACACTCCCATAGCAATAAATATTCTAAAGTTTTATGAAAATGTTTATATGCAATAAAATAAATCTTTCAAAATTAATTATGTACTGGTTATCCTGAAGCAGCAGGGTGTCTATCCATGCTGCTTAGTACAAGGGCAGAAGACAACAGATATATTGAAATACAATATATGGTCCTTAAAAGCTTCTGCCCAGCATTTTGTTGGTCAAATTTCATCATTTCACCATACCTGTTTTTAAAGGCAGTGTAAATACATCCCATCTTACGTCTGCAATTATAGGAACTAATATTATTAAACCCCATACTACTCATCTGAGCCATGATCTTGATGTGATTGCATGAATTAAGATTATATTATTCTAGAAAATAGATTATCTTGACATTTTAAATAATAAATTCACAAATGTAAAAAGAGTTACATGTACAAGGACTATCTGATTAATTCCTTGTTTATTATTAAGCCTACACAGAACAGAATATTTAATAGTGTCGAAAAGAAGTTTTTTTATCCAATACTATATGCTCACTCAAAAAGCCAGAACTACATTTTTGTTTTTGGACAAATGTCCAAATTCAATTGTATAAGAACACTTTTGGTAACCATGACCAAGCAATGGCTAAACCTTTCAGTAAGAATCCTCTTAACTTTCATTACTTAAAAAATAATCAGATCTCTAGATTCTGATATGAAGTGAATTAAATTGTCTGCATGCATTTATACGGTATTTTACTCTTTGTCTTTTGCATCATCTTGCTGAAAGCAAAGTTCTATGAGTAATTAACTCCTGAAATGTTAAGCAAATGATCTTTAGTGAGATGATAATTGTTGAAGCTTTAAAGCTAAGTAGTTTGTGCTAAATGTGGGGCTTATCAAGCAATAGTTACTTTCATAATTTTTTAGATTTGCTCCATTGAAATAATTGTGTAGCAGGTGGGTTAGGCCTTCTCTGTAGTCCATGCTTTTGCTATTCCCATTTGTCCAAGTTTCTGAGGAATTCTTAACTAGGTAAGAAATTCATTCACATTCTCGGCTCCACCTTCCATGAGCCTACTGTGTCTCCTTCATCTGTATTTCATGTGAATCTAATGTAGTTATGTTAAGGGAGACATAAATAAATCTGTGTTATTTATTAAAATCCCTAAAATTTCATGAGCAACTATAGTATTTTAAATAACCTACAATGCTTTGTTATATCAGTAATGTTAAAATTATAACAGTATTTGTATCTTAATATTTATCTGTAATTTATATTTATAGATAAAATCATGTGATTAAAATAGATGTAAAAAATGAGTCAGTATTTGTATCTTAATTTTTATCTGTAATTTATATTTATAGGTAAAAATCATGTGATTAAAATAGATGTAAAATGAGTCATATACACAATATTCCATAAACAACCAATGTAAGTATTAAAGTGGCTCAGGATTTTTTATATAAATCTGATTTTTGTAATTCAATTTCCCCACGTTTGACATTAAAGCTTATTTTTTAAATCTCTCTCTCTCTCTGAAAATCACATTTTTCTCTAAAACTGAGTGTGTGCTTTTTTCCTGATGTGCCAAATGTAGCACACCTGGGTGTTAATTACATGGGAAGAATTGCTTCAGAGGTAGATCTATATCAAATGCAATGCTTTTATGCTTCTATTGTTTTGTATATACTCTTTTTTCATTCTGGAACACTTGGTAGGTCGACTTTCCTGGAAAACCACTCCGAGACAGAGATTGACATCCAAGAAGTTTCTTAGAAAGTTCTCCTGACATTAACACTGGTTGGAGGGGAGAAGCAGGAAGAGCTGAAGGAAAAGCTGGGGTGTGATGCAGTCTTAAGGGACTCTCTGCTGATGAGATGGAGAGCTCTGAAGCTAGAATATCTCTGTAGAGTTGAGGTTAGGAAGTGGGCTGGTGCCGAGTAAAAAAAATATGTGAATCTTAATTGAATAAGGAAATTAAATTGCAAACTCACCTACAGATATGAAATATCTAGCAATCTAGATGATGCAATTGTCAGACAATCAAATCTACTTGTTTGGTAGAAATTTCAAAATATTTTCCTGTAAGTCCTAGGTAAATTGATACAATGAGAGCAGTTAAGCCTCTTCACCCAGGGTGAGACCTGGTTGATTCTCCAGAAACACTAGCATTTCTTATTTCACAGAGTTGACATCATGATTTTTAACCTGTGTTGATTCTTATTATTATCTTTATTACCATGGCCATCATCTTTTCTCTATTCTAAATAATATTATCTAACAGTTAAGCTTTTATGAAAATTGTAGGTACCTTAAGTTCACTGTAAAACTGACTGCCAGACAAGGAGTGAGTTACAATGAAGCTGCAGATGTGCAGATTAGCTATGAAAACAGCCTGGCTGTTAATCATACATACAGCTCAATTTACCTACATGATAGCATTAAAAATGAATGTTAACTGAAATTAGTTTCATCTCTTAAAATAATTTTATGATACAAGATTGGAATGGAAAAACAAAACAAAACACGGCACTTGCAAAAATTGCTTGGAACAGCACAAAACGCCATTAAAGGAAGTAAAAATTGCCAAATCCCTGTGAGCAGATCATAAAGATTATGTTAGCTGACTTTTAAAAATACTGCTTCCTTCATTTTGTTATTTCATTCTGAAACTTCTCTTGGGCAGAAGGAAGGATTTCTAGATCTTTACTATTTTCTCTCTCTTTTTAATCTGTATTCTTAAATAGATTATTATATATAGATATAACTTTTAAGAAAAATTTGTACGTTCATTCTTTCGACTCACTAATTTCCTTTAAAGTTTCAATTCTGCTGTTCAACCCATCTATTGCATTATATTTAATCGAGGGGGTGAAATTTTTAAATTCCAAGATCTCCAGAAGTATTTTTAATAAAGCTAATATCCATTTTTTTGTTTTAATTATTAATTTATTTCATTAACTTATTCATTTACTATATCGATTTTGTTCACTCACTTTTTTTTCTGCTTATTGATTCATTTCTTCTGTTCAATGGTGGTGGATTTTCTGATTTTATTTATTTATGAAATTTAAGATCTGATCCTTTGCTATTTGTCCAGGGAGGAGCAGATCTTGCTTGTCTGAGTGTTGTTCTGGTAGTGTATCTGCAGTTTGCGAGACTTTCCTGTCCCCCGGGGCACTGATGAGTATGGGGAGAATGGCATCTCCTCGGCAGCAATGGCCTGTTCTGTTTTGGCTGATGAGTGCCGTGAGTGTCCGAAGCAGGAGAGAGAGATGGGCTGACTGACACATTGGTCTGATGCAGTTCAGCAATTAATCACCCTGAGACTCTACAGGGGCTTCTACCTCCTATGGAGAGCTGTTGCTTCAGCTGAGAGCTCTTCTGAATGACCCTGACTTCCATTAACACTTACCTCCTCCTGGGTTGGGACATGATTCCCTTTCTTTGTTTTGTCATTGTTTTGTTCGTTTTGTTTTTCCTTCTGCCTGGACCTGTAACTTTTTTTTTTTTTCTATTATTTATATATTCTTCAAACTTTAAGGAACTCTTTCTGACACTTCTTTTTTGAACAATCTTATGGATTTAGATTTTTTAAATGTTACTTCATGAAATTTATGCAAATGTGTTTTACCTTCTATCAGTCTTTATTTGCTGCATCTAATAGTAAAATCAGACCCTATTATGTAAATTGATTTGGGACCTTCTGTTTATTTTAAGATGACAATGACTTTATTCTATAGTGTTATTTTAATAGCGCATTGTGCCATTTTATGAGTATAACAATTTATTCATCCAAATTTATAATGTGTTTGGTGTAAATGAATAACACTAGTTCAATCAACAAATACTTGAATAGGATTAGATTTTGTAATTATTTGTTATGTATGTAAATTTGCACTATGGGAAGATCATCACTCAATATTTAATGTTAATCCATCTTCCTGACCTAAAGCATTTTGCTTTCAAAACAATAGTTTATTCAATCACAGACATTAAGAATACAAGATGCACAAAAAAGATAATGTACAGTGGTGATCAATAACCTAATAATCTAAGACTAGTAGCTACTGAGCTCCTTGAGGACAGAAACAAACTTTTTATAGTCCCATTGAAACTGGATTTTGCCATAAATCATCATCACTACCCAATATTTATTTGCCTTTAAGTCACCATATTTGCACCTGTCTTTTACCTACCCTTAAGATAATTCAAGAAAAATTTTAGAAATAAATTTAACATAACTTTTTGGAGATGGATATTTGATGTAATTAGAACAATTTTCTAAATAGTTGCATTGTAGCAAGGGAATGAATATCAAATACTATATTTATGGTATGGCAGGAGAAACAGAAAAAAATGCACACCACTCAAATCTTGTTCATATGTACATTCATCTTAATCTCTAAAAACATATTTTGATACATAATTTATAACAATTTAACAATTTGTACAAGCATGCGTTTCAATATATTTAACCCTTTCAGTAGAAAATTAATTTCCAAATTATGCTCATTAATCATTTTCTCTCATACCCTATGATTTTCAGAATAAATAGCCTATGAACTCATTAACTCTTACCATAACTTACCAGATTTGTGTATTGTGATAGTTCTTACTGACATGAAGGTCAGTATTTTTGTAAAACTGAGTCCTTTGTTCTAATATAATGACTACTGGAGTCTACAACAAGGTTTATCTTTTCAGATCGGAAGACAGGAACCCAGCAAGTTCCTTACAAATTTTATCAGTTTGCTACTGTTTCAAGAGTGTCTTGTGGTGTCTGGGTGGCTCAGTCAGAAGAGCATGTGACTCTTGATTTCCGAGTCATGAATTCAAGCCCCACGTTGGGTGTAGAGATTACTAAAAAAATAAATAAATTTGGGGCACCTGGGTGGCTCAGTCAATTAAGCGGCTGCCTTCGGCTCAGGTCATGATCCCAGGGTGCTGGGATCGAGTCCCGCATCGTGCTCCCTGCTCTGAAGGGAGCCTGCATCTCCCTCTCCCTCTGCCTGCTTCTCTGCCTACTTGTGTTCTCTATCTCTCTGTCAAATAAATAAATAAAATCTTTAAAAATAAATAAATAAAAATAAAAATAAATAAATTTTAAAAAAGTGGGGTACCTGGGTGGCTCAGTAGGTTGTGTCTGCCTTTGGCTCAGGTCATGATCTTGGGGTCCTGGGATCAAGCCCTGCACCTGGAGCCCTGCTTAGTGGGGAGTCTGCTTCTCCCTTTCACTCTGCCTATGCCCCTCACTTGTGCTCTCTCTCTCAAATAAATAAATGAAATCTTACAAAAAAAAAAAAAGTGTCCTCAGGAATGTGGAAATAAAACTATTAGAAACATGGGGTCCCATTTACTTTTATGGCAGTGAATTTTCCCTCTGATTTTCCTAGAACTAGACTTTGTTGTTGCTGATGTTTTCACTGGGCATTGAAAGCAATATGTTTAAGTTGCCAATGTGTTGTTTAAATCATATTCATGAGAAAAAATAATGTAGAATATAATACATTCAAGCTTTAGAAATTTGATTTGTAAGTTCTTGCTGATATACTAGTATTACTAAACTAATCTCTTTCTGTTATATGTGAATATTCTTTGAATATATAGTAACACAAGTGTTCATTTCTTAGAAAAATAGAATTTGACACATTAGCTAAATACAACAATTTTTTACATACTTGCACCATGAAAATATTTATTTTTACTTGGGTTATTTTGGAAATTACTACTATGGCCAGACATAATTACAATCTAGTTTTTGAAATAATGTTTCAATGTCCCAACTGCCAAAATGACCTCATTTATTATCTGTCTGTTGTGACCTCCATCCCTGTGCCTTGTTTATGAATCCCACCACTAAGATCTGTTCTTGGTTTAAACAACTTAACTATAAACCACAAGTCTTGCTTTTGTAAAACACATCTCTGTAGATTTTTTCAGCTTGATTTTCCTTGGGTTAATTTTATTTCCTTCATTTCATTAAATACACTTTGGAAAATATCACCAGCAATATCCTGATTTTCAAATCCAATGGTCACATTTGGTCCTTATCTGTCTCGGTCTCTACAAAATATTGAACACTGTTAATCAAGGAGGCAGCAACCTACCAAGGATGCTGAGACTGTCTCCTTTAGCAAAAGCATAGGCCTTTGTGGTTTACCTAAGAAAAAGCTCCGAGAACGTTATTAGATGTAATTAGGAGGTTTGACTTCTCCGATTTTTCAACTTTGCTTATCACCAATCCTGCTGCAATAGGATGGGGTCATCCAAAAGTACAATATATTTTGATATACTGATTGATGGCACAGGAACTTCTCTAAGTGCTGTGAGTTCTCTCTGCTAGAGAAAACCCAATAAGAATGATTTCTGATTTCAAAAATGGCCATATCTGTTGTTGGCAAAGCTGCTGGTAATACAGCTGTGAGCTCCAGGCTTCATGTGAATTATTTAACACCTAAAATCCCTTTGTGTTTTGTGAAAGATAAACTGAATAGAATGTCTTTGTACCCATGTGGAAAGTAACAAAACACTAAGAAAAATAATTAAAATAAGACAAGTTTTATGAATGTTTTTTTGGAACACAGAGAGTAATATAAATGTTAATTTTCTGCTTGCATTTGTGATTTCTGACTTTTTTTTTTTTTTTTACTATTTCCTACCTTCTGTAACTTTTTAAAATTGTTGGTTCAGCAGATAACATAGATCATCTCTTTATGCATGTTAGATGTTGTCTCTAGGGTATTAGAGCTATTACAGCATGTTTTCTTTTTTTGTCTGAAACTTTTTAAGGTAAGTAAGTAAAAAAAATATAAAGGATTGGGCTGATAGATATTTGAAGAATAAGTACAGTAGTTTATCAAAATTTTGCAGTGATAAATGTAAGTAATATTTTATTTTCAAGAATCATTCTTGACCAACATGGAGTAAAAGCTATTTAGAATTCTTAGTGAGATTTCCTTCATGAAAGAGTTAAATGAATTGAAAGGTATTCGGGGAAGTTCCCCAGAAATGAGTGGTGAGTAGAAAATTCTTAAGTTAGGAGAAATGTCATTAATGTTATTTTTTTTCAGAATTATTAATCAAAGAAGGTCTAAAAAGGAAAATGGAAAGAATTATGGTCGCTTATAGGTTATATCTAAGAGTTGTATGGAGAGATTTTAAGTGGGAGGAGATGAAGAGAGATTCATGTTGCATATTTTTTGAATGTATGTATGTGTAATGGATGGCTTTCCCTCATATGTCAATTATTCAGAGATGCCCAGAGAGTCCACTTTTATTATTTATTATTTGAAATGTTTATTAATCTTATTCTATTTTTCTTTGTTGCACTTCTGGAAAATATTATATTTTTGTTTATTTGTTCATTGTATATCTTGTTATTTGAATGCATACTCAAAGATATTCGGAATTTAGACTTATTTATTATTCTATCCACGGCATCTGTAATGTGTAGTACAGAAAACGATCAATGAACATTTACTGAATGGAAGAGTAAAGTGAAGTAGTGACAGAATTGGATAGAACTTGCAAGTTTTCAGTTGCAGAAGTCATATTATCTCTTAGTCTTCAAAACTGGTAAGCAAGGGCATTAAAGAAAATTAATATTTCAAAACTAAAGCAGAAGCTTAATTAACTGTATGTGTGTGCGTGTGTGTGTGTGTGTATCCAAGAATATTGAGAGAAGAGCACAAATATCAACTGTATTTGAAGGGTTCTTTATCACAAAAAAATAGGAATAATTCCACAATTACTTGAATGAAAAGATCCAAAGGGTAAAGATAAATAGCCATAACTCCCAACTTAGACAAATGTCAGTTGTTGATGCAATGAGCCTACTGTGTTGGGGTTTGTTAAATATTCTGTTTCTTACACAGAATATGGCTTGTCTGTGTGTTATTCTACAGATACCAAAGTTGAACATATACTAGACTGATCACAGAGTAACAAGGGCTAGTGAGAGGGCTCAGAAAACATACTACAGATGTAGACAGGGTCTGAAAACCAACTGTTAAGCAAACTTTCTCCTCCTAAGAACAATGGGAAGCCATTACAAGATTTAACTGAAGCAATAAAACATGATATATATTTTTAAAAGTTTATATATATATATATATTATATATTTACATTTTGACTATAGTGTAGTAAATAAATTAGAAGTAGACAAACAGATTATGGGATCACCCCAGTCCAGTTTAGGGGTGATAATTGTCTGATATGGAACTGTGATGGTTGGGGTGAATGTAAAATATAGAATCCAAAGTTATCTAGGAGCTACAATTGACTAGAAATGGTAAGTGAATGAATGTTGGAAGAGATGAAAATGCTTAGGATAGCTTTCAGTGCCCTTCAATAAAGTGAAAACCTCCATGTGATAAGTAGATTTAGTGAAGAAATGTGATAGATTTTTACTCTGGACCATTGAGTTTGACTTGCTTGGATGATAACCATTTGGAACTGGCCCTAGGAAAAGAAGGAAAGAGGAAGGAAAGAAAGAAGGAAGGCAAGTTAACATTTAGGGTGAATAGAGACGATTTTATGACCAGTAAATCATCATCTTATTTAGAAGCAAAACGTGAAATAAAAGGGTGATATGGAATGACAGAGAAGAAAGAACTCTGATCTACTTAAGTTCTGGGTAAAAACTCCAATACCAAAAAAGAAAAGAAAAGAAAAGGAAAAAAAAAAGGAGGATGAAACATGAGGAGATCAATTACTGGATTGAGACAAAATCTATACTTGAAGGGTTTTTATCTTTTTGAGTTTGAAAAATTAACATAACAGGGTTCGAGTGAAACTCATGTCACAAAACATTTTTGACAATCAAAGGCAAGGTTACTGACACCTGCTTTATTCATTTATTTTTAAAGATTTTATTTGTCAGAGAGAGAGAGAGAGAAAGAGAGAACACAAGCAGGGGGAGGGGCAAGTAGAGGGAGAAGCAGTCTCCCAGCTGAGCAAGAAACTCGATGCTTGGATTCGATCTCAGGACCCTGGGATCATGACCCAAGCCAAAGGCAGATGCTTAACCAACTGAGCCACCCAGGCATCCCTGACACCTGCTTTAAAAATGTGAATAGGAGAAGATAGCAGGAAGGGAAAAATGAAGGGGGGGACATCGGAGGGAGAGACGAACTATGAGTGATGATGGACTCTGAGAAACAAACTGAGGGTTCTAGAGGGGAGGGGGGTGGGGGGATGGGTTAGCCTGGTGATGGGTATTAAAGAGGGCACGTTCTGCATGGAGCACTGGGCGTTATGCACAAACAATGAATCATGGAACACTGCATCTAAAACTAATGATGTAATGTATGGGGATTAACATAACAATAAAATTTAAAAAAATGTGAATAGAGACTGCGTAAAACTTATATTTTAATTGGTATAAGGAGAAAAAGTCCACATTTTCCAGATACATGTGTTCACATCTATTTGTTACTTTTTGTTGTGAGAACCTTAATCAACAGCTCCCTCATCATCATATTTAACATTTATATATTGCTAACTCTGTGCCAGGCACACATAGTAATGGGCATGCTTAACATTAAATCTAAGAACTTCAGTAATTAGGTGATATTATTATCCACACTTTATATATAAAGGAAATGTGGAACAAAGAGGAAAGTAAACTAATGAATAAATTCTGGATCTTGATCTGAGCCCAGTCTGGTACCACAGCCTGTGCTCTCCCTATAAAGATTGCACCTTATACACTGATCTACAAGTTGTAAGTTATTTTATTTTAGAAAGGCATACTTACTTCCCTCTGGTCTGTTGCTCACTTCCCAAATCCAGCCCCTTGTTATATCTAAATGTTTACAATTATACATTTTAAAATAAGCCCATTCTGGACAAGGGGTCTACTGTCTTATTAGGTTCATACTTTAGTGATATGGAAGATTAACATCTTCGGAAACATCCATCTTCACCCTGTTATTAATTTACTGAAAAAAAATCATAGGTACTTGCAGGAGAAAGGAGGTTTAGGGAAAATACTATCCATCACATTCCCCTTTATTCTGAATTAAAGGATACCTGCTGGAGTTATTTATGTATATCTTGGATCCGCTGCCAATGAAAAGCAGTTTGGGAGTGTTAGGAAGGATATCATAGCTTGGTAGTTATGTAGTTAGGGTTAAAATAAATATAGGATCTTAATTTAATGAGTTTCATTGTCTCTTTTATAAACTTATGTTGTGAGAAGTGGAGGAATAACACATACAATGGTGTGCATAGAATACAATGCCTTTTTTATTTTTTTATTTTTTTAAAAGATTTTATTTATTTATTTGAGAGAGAGAGCACATGAGAGGGGGGAGGGTCAGAGAGAGAAGCAGACTCCATGCCGAGCAGGGAGCCCGATGTGGGACTCGATCCAGGGACCCCAGGATCATGACCTGAGCCGAAGGCGGTCGCTTAACCAACTCAGCCACCCAGGTGCCCGGAATACAATGCCTTTAATACAGAATTCATGAATAACTTATTTCTAACATTTTTTATTAAAATAGACAGGACAGAGAAGTGTCATTTCATAGGTCATTTCCTCATATTTTACTGAACTTATGTTGAATTAGAACAGTTCACACTGCTCCAGATTCACCTTGAAGAGCATTCAAAGCCTCACTTGTTATGTAAGGCAAGGACACGTCATGTGATTTGAGGAGAGCCAGTCATTCAAATCCTTCCCTACAATTCGCCTTGGCTAGTCTCTATTAATTTTCACCACTGATACTAACAGGGTTTGGACAAGACTAAACCACAGACAGATCTAAAGACTAGTCCTACTAAAGGATGTTCCTGGAAGACAGACATTTATGTCACCTAGTTTCATAATAAATTATCAGGCATGGGCTGAGAATTTTATTTGTATTAATACTGTGTACTTTAACCTTCTGAGGGGAGTAGGCACAAAGCCAAAGTCTCCAGAATAGTGAGGCAAGGTCAGTGGGGATAGAAACTCTTATGGTCAGGGGAAGGGGGCTTTTCCTCTCCAGTGATATCCTCACTCAGGATGGATGCGGTCACCCAAAGGTGACAGTTCCGAGGAGCTATGGAGCTCTGAGGAATATATGCTTTGCTATTTCCTTATTTATATAATGTTCTCAGTAAATTTACATATCATTTTCTACAAAAGAAAATGTGCTTCTTATCTTTTTGGTACTACTCCACTGCCCTATTTTGATAAACATGTATTTTGAAAAATACTGTTCATTTCTGTAAGGGAGCAAATGCACATATATTCTACTATCAAAAATTAAATTGAACATGTTTTAGCTCATTTTATGTCTTCAATACACATGCTCATTGGAAATTTGTCACATAGAATATTTATTCCAAATAAGTTAACAAATCCTGCCTGTTTTTTGGATGTGAATATGCATGGCAGAATCTGCAAATTGAGTGGCTCTGAGAGGTTGCAAAATCTTAATGCTCTAAAATTAAGATTTAATTTGTTAAGTACTTTCATCAAATTACTTTTTGAAAATGAAGGAAAATTAGATTGTTACTAACATATAAAAATAACAGAGGCATCATAATTTTAACAAATGCCCTATTATATTGTACTATGTATCCATCAACATACTTACTTACAAAACATGACATATACTATATCACTAAAGATTTTTATACTGCTTTAAGAATGATAGAATAATCTTTTAAATTTTAAAGATAAAATACTTTTATGTTTAATTGCTTATTTAACAGTCTTGATAAATTTCAAAAGCTTGTCATATGAAAATAGTACCACGTGATAACTAAAGCATAAGAATTGAGATTGGAGGAGAACCTTGGTGGCTCAGTTGGTTGACTGTCTGCCTTTAGCTCAGGTCAGAATACCAGGGTCCTGGGATTAGGCCCCACATCAGGCTCCCTCTTCCGTGGGGAGCCCGCTTCTCCCTCTCCCTCCGCCTACCACTCCCCTTGCTTGTGCTCTCTCTCTCTCTGTCAAAAAAATAAAATCTAAAAAAAAAAAAAGAATGTCAAAAAAATTGAGATTGGACTCATTTATGTGAATACTAGTGACAAAAGTAAGCCGCTCTATTAATTTTAACAAATGACTTTAAATATTTGTAATTCATCATATCTATCAATAAAATGGGAATAATATTAGCATATGTTCAGAACACTGTCATAATGATAAATCAACATAAGTAAGACGTTAACATGGTGACTAAAATACTAGTAACCTAATTATCAACACAAGTAAAACTTCAGGAGTGCCTAGGTGGCTCAGCTGGTTAAGTGGCTGGCTCTTGATTTCAGCTCAGGTCAGAATCTTGGGGTCCTGGGATGGAACCTCACTTCCCGCTCCGCACTCAGCGGGGAGTCTACTTGAGGATTCTCTCTTTCCCTCTCTCTACCCCTCCCCCTGTGCTCTCCCTCTCTCTCTCTAAAATAAATAAATAAATCTTAAAAAAAAAATTGTAAAACTTCATGTTAACCTCCTTCTACTAGAAGTAATCCTGTGCTTATTTCCTGTGTATATGGAGACAGTTTAACTTCCATAAAAAGTATTGTAAGAAAACCTCCTGTCACAGGAATTATGGATTCCAAGTTATAGTCTGATCTAGAATGATATTAATTTATGGGTGAGGCATATATATAATTGAGCGGCAGGTGACTCAAAGAAATTTCTTCTCAAAATGATGGCTATCTCCCTATTTTCTAGTCAACGCAACCAACAATTTGAGAATTTAGGGATAGAGAATGTGAATATATCAAAGTCTTTTTCAGTTTTTTGGAATATTTGTTTAGGATACATTGAAATTATTTTAGTGCAGAGTATGTAGTAGATGAAATGTAGTCCAAGAATGTACTTTTTAATCTTTTTCACTAATACTGGATTACATCATGTCTCTTCCCTTTTGCAGTAACCAATTTCTAGATCTTGGCATATTGTCCTCTCTCCTCTATAAATTAAAAGACAGAAGGCACTTTCTATCTTTTGGTTGTAACTTCATAAGCGATTAAGGGGAAATTTTTAACAGATTTTTCAAGCACTGGCAGTTGGAAGCCCAAAATAACAAAATACATTTCATATTTTAGTAGAATTTGTTTCCATTGAATATTTACTCTTTTTATCAAATGACATTAGCTACACTATATTTATAATGAAAGAAAAATCTTCATATCATCGTTTTAATCGAATGGGATTGTGATACAAATAAACTTCATTTAACCAATGTTAGCTGAAAAAAAGAGGAAGAAGAAGAAGAAAAAGAGCAACAACAACAACAAAGCAACACATTAAAATATGGGTAAGACATTTTCCTGAAAACTTCAGAGAAATTGCATTTTCCTAAATTTCTCAGGGGGTTCTATTTTACTTAAATTCCCCCTCCCTATCTCTCTATTATGGTAGCACTTGATTTAAGTAATTTAAATAATATGTTAAGAGTTTGTTGCTAAAGACAGCTGGTTCTTATGGGTGATTAGGAAAAAAAAAAAAATCCTCTAATTTAATAATAAAGTACCCTGCTGTAATAAGGGGAAAACCTGTTCTATAAACTATGGTAATGTGATTAGTGAAAAGTGATTGTACTTAACTTGGAAAAGTAAATGGACTATAAAGGGCAGGAGTAAAATTATAAGCCACTTCCCATCTCTTTAACAACAGCTCACTTTATAGAAACATGCATAAGAGCCTGAGTTTGTATTAAGAATACGTAACAGTCTTATAATTCCTTTCCTTTTTTGCATGTAATTTTTTTCCCTTTTTTAATTTGCTTCTTTTTCTAGGCTGTTTGTTCTGTATTTCTCCAATATTCACAATATGTATATTTTTTAAAACCTTATGATTATTGTTGATTTTCTCCATAATGAACACACATAAATGCAGCTAAAATTGTATGAAATATGTCCTACAGTATCATATTGAATATAAATTAAAATTAGGGATGGCCCAGTTACAATTTTCTAATTTAGACCAACTCAACAGAACTTGACAGTTTCAGGTTAATTGTTGCTAGAAAAATATCCCTGCTAGATAATACAGAATAACATTTACATTAATCCTTGCCTTTATTGTAGGATTCTCCATAGAATCAAATTTGTTTTATTATAAAGAGCTGCAGTGTTTTTTACATATTTTGAATGATGAAAACCCTTTACATAATGTTCATATTTAAGAGCTAAATATTTTAGCACATTTCTTGTAACAAGGGTCATTGCTAAAAATAATGAATATGTATATGGAGATTTCAGGCTTCTGTGACACTCTGAGAGCAGATATGCTGGATACACTTGTAAAGAAAAATAAAGGTGTACATCCTGCCATATGAGCTCAATAAATATAAAGAACAATATTCCTACTTCATAATGCTTTTACTATGACAAAAATATTACAATAAAATGTAGTCCTCCACTTTTGGAAAAGCCCCCTGTCCCACTTATATTATAAATTGAGACAATTTGATTCTCACCTCTTAAGATACAACAATGTAAGCCTACGTGGAATAGACACGTGGTCTTTCCCCCTGAGTATAACCCCCAAGTATAATTATCTTTGTGTTTAACTGATCCATTAGTAATAATAATATCAATGATAACAATAACAGTGTTGTTAACAACTTTTTAATAATTCTACTAAATCTAAAATATGATTTAAGATGTGAACAAAAGATAAAGTATTAGTATCCATAGGTTATAACAATTAAGAAAAATATTACAGTATGATTGGGACTAGTAAAAGAGCATAATATAAGAAGATAAAGAAAAGATCTATATAAATACTGCTACAGTAACAGATGAGTACCTTTTTTTAATCACATTCCTCCATTGGTTTATTGTCACAATTCACAGTCCATTTCCTCCCTGTAAATGGTCCCACTGGCCAACTCTCCACCCTGTTACTTAATTCTTGAATGTTCCGTTTCCCCATCATCAAGAAAACATTCAGGAATCAATACCTCATTTTTATTTTTCCAATTACCTTTGAATCAGTATTAGAATGAATCAGTACAAATAGCTGGCCTATAATCCTACTAAGATTTACCTTCTTTGCTTTTCCATTTCTTTTTTTTCTTTTTTTAAGTTTTTTTTTTTTTTTTTTTTTTTTTTTTTTTTAGATTTTATATATTTATTTGACACAGAGAGAGAGAGAGTACAAGCAGAGGGGAGCGGCAGGGAGAGGGAGAAAGAGGCTCCCCCTGAGCAGAGAGCTGGATGCGGGGCTTGATCCCAGGACTCTGGGATCATGACCTGAACCGAAGGCAGACCCTTAACTGACTGAGCCACCGAGGTGCCCCATTCTTTTTTTATTTTTTAAAAATTCTCATCATTACACATTAAAGTGAACCAAATTACATACATTAACTTGTACTGGGAAAAAAAAAAAAAAGGAAAAAAGAGAGAGATTGAGATTGGAGCTTTTCCTTCCGTGATAAATAAACTAGTCTGCCATTGATTTTATATGTCAGAAGATTTAGCCTGGATCTTGAAAATGATACATAATTTTTTTGTAATTGTTCTATCATATATCATATACCATTTCATATCCTATCATGTCTTATCATATCATTTCTTCCCCCACACCTAAATTCTCTCTTTAAAATTATTATTGATTTTATCATTGACTTTCTTGGAATTCCATATACAACTGAAGTCCTTTAGAGAAAGGATGTTCCTCCATACAAATAGACCATGAAAATGCTTTGTTTCCCATATTTGTTTCCACTGAGAAATAAGAAAAAGTAGATTGTTATTTATTGTATCCTTTCAGTGCTGAAAATTCAAGTATATAAGGAATAGCAAGGAGGACCATAGGGGAAGGGAGGGAAATCTGAATGGGAAGAAATCAGAGAGGGAGACAAACCATGAGAGACTCTGGACTCAAGGAAACAAACTGAGGGTTACAGAAGGGAGGGGGATGGGATAACCAGGTGATGGGTATTAAGGAGGGCATGAGTTGTGATGAGCACTGGGTGTTATATGCAACTAATGAATCATTGAACACTACATCAAAAACTAATGATGTACTATATGTTGAACATAATAATAATAAAAAAAGAAAATTCAAGTATACTTTACATGTTATTTTGCCAGAATAGCTTAGATTATAAACTACATTTTGTCTTGAGAAAATTGGTGAGAATTAACTTTATCTTCTACCATGACAGTTTTTTTAAGTATGTAGAGAAACAGAACTATGCTTAAGAGATATCTAATGTTTTCTCTCATGAACTATTTTATCTCAGTATTATATTTACCTTAAGGAAGACAAAGTATTCATGTGCACTGTATCAAATAAAAATTTTTATAAAGGATGGATTGGAGAATGGAAAACTACTTTGGCTATGTCAAGTTTGTATCTAAAAGATCCAAAAATTATTTAGATGCCTTTTCAATGAAGAAATGGACTGAAAGAAGATTCATATAAGAGTTAAGCCAGTTAGGGGCACCTGGGTGGCTCAGATGGTTAAGCATCTGCCTTCAGCTCAGGTCATGATCCCAGGGTCTGGGATCAAGCCCCACATTGGGCTCCTGGCTCAGCAAGGAGCCTGCTTCTCCCTCTCCCTCTGCCTCTCTCCCTGCTCATGCTTTCTCTCTCTCTCTATCTCTGTGTCTCAAATGAATAAATAAAATCTTCAAAAAAAAAAAAGAGTTAAGCCAGTTATGAAGTAAATTTTATAAACCATTAATTCCCAATACAGATGGTTTCAACATTCCTAAAGAAATAGGGGGACTGTGTAGTTTGAGTAATGGAATCCCAAACATCTCCGTGTTTGAATCCCCGAAACTTGTGAATAACTGATATGGTAAAAGAGACTTTGCAGCTATTATTGAGTTTGGGATCTTGAGATGGAGAATTTATCTTGGATTATCTAGGTGGGCCTGATGTAATCACAAGGATCCTTATAAAACGGAGGCAGGAAATCAGAGGGGGAAAAGAAAGAAGAAGAAAAAGAAGTAGCAACAAATAGAACCAGAGGTTGGGTGATGTACTTTTGAGCCAAGGAATATAGGCAGCCTCTAAAAGATTAAAAAAAAAGATGAGGAAATGGATTACTCTCCAAGCCTCCAGAAGGAATCCAGCCCAGTCAACATCTTGATTTTTGAATTTTAACTGCTAGAATTATAAGAGAATAAATTTGTGTTGATTTAAGTCACTAAGTTTAAGGTATATTGTTATAGCAGCAATAGGAAACAAACATAAGGACAGAGACCACATCTGATTTGTTTGCTATGACAGCAAGAACATTACATGGAATGAAGTAGGGTGTCAACACATATTTGGTGAATGAATGAATGAATATGCTGTATATGAATGATACAACGTAACAGATCCAACAGAAGGGGGAGAAGTGAATATGAAGAGCAAGCAACTTTTTTTTTTTTTTTGGAAAAGATATGATATGGAGGTTGCATTCTTCACATCTGCACTTATCCATTTAACTGGAATTTAGTAACATATTCACGCTTGCATGACATATGCCAGCTAACACCTTAGGTGAGGGGTAGTTATTAGTAAAAAGGGGAATAAGTAGCAGTCTCTGTCACAATCTGCCATGCAAGTATCCATGCACATCCTTCACTGAAATGTGAGAAGACATCACACCCTTCACAAAGAAGACAACCTATTGTTAAATTTGGTCATTGCGTTGATCAGATACTAAGATATCTGGGTGCTGTCCTCTCATCAAATACCTATCATTCATAACAACTGTACAGCTTACTTGGAGAAAAAATATCATCATTATAATAAAATCTTCCTTTCATTTGGAAAAGGGAAGAATGTCCAGGCAGTCACTAGTCAGAGCAATAGTATTTTGTTAGGTAAGAACTGCAGAGACTCCCTGTCCTATGAGTGGAGTAAATTTCTTTCTCAGAACTCATTTCCGCGTATTGGAAAGAACTTCCTGTGCTCTGTCCTTGGAAGCCCTTGGCTTCTCCTTTGAAAAATGTATTCTTGTTGTGTCTCCTCCCTGGCCACATCTGTATGGATGTTAAAGAGATTGCTTTTCTCAGGAGCACAGCAGTTTTTACAGCCTGCTTCTGCTCCTACTGATTTGGGCGCTAGAGATTTTGAAGGCTAAACATGATTTTCTTGGTAAAACAATTCCTTAGGAAGCTCAGTAAGCTTCTGGTCTAATTGCTTCCAGCCATTTCCATGTGCTTGAACCACACCCAAGATTATTTTCTGGAAATAAGGATTAAACTTGTTCACATGGAGTGGCTTTCTTGTTCAGCCCACATCATGCACTCTCGTTTTGGTGATGGCTCTATTGAAAACATAAAACCATATGAAACAATAAGCTTACTTGGAAAGCGACACCCTTAATCTGATCATGGGCACAGGTCATCTATAGATTCATTTGTTGGGCTGAAAATTCTTTATAGGCACCATTCAGAAAGGCTTTGAGCAGCAGGGTTATCTCCTACTGTTGGGGTGATAAAACAATTGGCTTTTCCAACCCTACCAGATCCCACATTTCTGAACTCTTTCTATTCTCTTCAATCTCTGCTTGAAAATTGTCTAGTTCTTGCTTGAGGTCATTAATTCTTTAAATAAGCTAGCTAAATGCAGCAATAAACAGCTAACACATGGTAACATTCTGGCTAACAGCTAACAGCTTCTCTTAGAGCTGTAGTCTCTTTAGGCAAGTGTTTGCTCTTCCAGTTACCAGAGTGACATGTGAATAAATATTCTACCTTCATCCTGACTGCAATGTCAGTTCCACATTTTTTACGTTTTTATGTCAGGCAGCAAGCCTTCAAATACACCAATTCTTCATTGCCTAGAGTAAAGGCTAAGTGGCTACAGCTAATAAACCCCTCCATTTCTGTGACTAAACACAATACAAATGTATTGCCCATTCACATTATGAGTCCAAGAAGTCGATGTTCCATGAAGCAGTCCAGGAACCCAACAAATTGGCTTTGCTCTCTACAGCAGAGAGCTATGAATGCTGTGGGGTCATCACTCTTTCCATTTGGGAACAAGATAAAAGGAAGAGTAAGTCACAGGCAATCATATTTAAGATGTATTTGATGTTGCCCATATCGCTTGTACTTACATCTCTTTTACTAAGAACTTAGTCACATGGCACACCTGGCCACAAGGAGTGTTGAGAACTATAGTCTCTATTTCAATGGTCATGAACCTGGACAGAAGAATGTCACTGATTTGGATAAGAGCTGATAGGTTGCTACTGGTGTGAATGTAACATATTATATCTGATCTTTGCCATTAAGCTATCTCACGTTTAATGAACATTTAGTGGGAGGTTCTTGTAAAGGGCACTAAATGATATTTGTTTCTCCTGTTATTTGGAGTACAGCAATAGTTGATTTTTCCAACATTGTAAGACCTCAAATTATTGAAAACTTAGACGATTTAGATTATAGGGTATGGACATAGCATTTGTTATCAGAGCTGTATTCCCTTCTATCTCTGTTTGCACACTGATTATTTTCACCCAGTATTATAATTATTTTATATACTTTTACAGAAGGCACTGAAGAATGAGCAGCCAATACACACTCATATTCTGATCTTTGAAAATTACTTTCCCTTAAGTTATAGGTTTTGTATACCAAATGGTTTACTCATCAAATATTTTTTGACAGAAAATGATCAATATCTTTCTAGCTTGCATTATCTCCCCAACTGCTGGGAGTAGCCATACGATATAACTCTGCTCAGTGAAAAGTAAGTAGAAATCTCCTAGTTTTGCTTTTCTGATGAAAACAACTTGGCTCACAGAACCATTTTGTCCCACTTACAGCCTTTCCACCTGGAATAAAGGCTTGATACATGAAGATAAATCAGCCTTATTGCAATCATTAGGTAGTGAGAATGAAGATGGAAGTCAACCTGCTGAGAATCACTGAATGGAAAGGAAAAGAAACTGGGTCCATGAATTATTGAGACTCTACAACAAGCCTATACTGTCTCCCTCTGGCCCTTTCTTATTATATAAGGTGAACTTTTAGTTTAACTATCGTTAATTGATTTTTAGTAAATTTCACTCCTTCCCAATGTAATGTGGCAATAGTGTATTATATTCAAAGTTTCCACTACTGGTGAACATTAGCATTTGCCTATGATTAGATGTTGTCTGCAATTTTCACCTAAATTAACCACGTGTCCTGGTATTTGTGATTTGTTAAGTTCCTTCTGCTGGATTGTGGGCTGACTCCAGACTTGTATTAACCAATGGAAGGTGATGAAAATGATACTGTGCCAGTCCTAGCCTTACCCTTAAGAATTCCTGTCAGCTTCTGTTTTCTTGCTTTAGGGAAATCAAAACCGCTATGTAAGATGTCCTCCAACTCTGATGAAGGATCCCCATGGAGAAAGCAATCAAGACACTCTCATGGAAAAGGAAAGGACCTGAGATTACATGGAAAGAGAGTCTGATCCCTGCAATTGGCAAGAGCAATGCAGCCACACAAGTGACCACTGGCAAGACAAGAAGAAGAACTGCCCAGATTGGCCCAGCCAGTATTACATAATTGTGAAAAATTATAAAATGGTTGTTATTTTAAGTCACCAAATGTTGGTATGGTGTGTTTCCCTGTAAGAGATCATCACAATAGAAATCGGTACCTAGAAGGGAGATGCTTCTGTAACAAAAACCTGACAGTATATGTCATTGGTTTTGAAATTGGGTATTGAGCAGGGATCTGAAAGGCCTCATGGAAATAGCTAATAAATTCTGAAAGACAGCGAGAAAATTGCCACTGCAGACCTTAATTAAGTGGATCTGAGTTAAGTGCAAAATAACCAGCAAAACTGCTGCCTGCATTAATGTTCAAGATAGAAAGTCCTCAGATTGAACTAGTGCATGTGGTTATACAATTTCCAGACAGAATGTGGAAAGTACCAACAGGCTTCTTTTCACTACCTAGAATTAAATACTAAAGGAATGTGATGCACTCAAGAAGGAAGCATTCACTTTTAAAGCATAATTTAGAGGAAATATGAAGAAGCCAGAGCTTACTGGGTTCTAAAATAAACTGTTTGTCACCCACAGTCTCTCTTGACAAAACAGTCTCAAAGTAAGACATGTCATTAAGACAATATTAAATCCAGGGCCCCACCATTAAAAGTAGCCTCAAGTCAGGGAGTGGTTCTTAGAGTCTTTGTTGTTAATCAGAAAATGTCAACTGGATGCTTCATAGACACTCTCAACAAGAAAAAAGTGACTCATAAAAATCTTAAAGGTGTCCATCCTAGACACTCCCTGATAGATAATAGTTACCTAAGACTCTTGATGGCATTGTACAACAGTGCCATGATTCTCAGTCCAAAGAAGGGCATGACTTGAAAAGAGATATTACACGGTGTTGCTTTTGTGTAAAGGAGTGAATTATTAATTGAGACCTAAGAGATACATAATTTTGTAAAGGAATTACCTTAGGAGAAAAAAAAAAAAAAACAATAACAGAAAAATTCCCAAATTAAAGAGGCCTCAAAGTCCCCAAATTTCTCAGATAAGAAGCAAGCTGAAAAAGTGGAAGATTTTTTTAGGAAAAAGGAAAGATGACTCAGAGTGTTTAAGAAACCTGGGGCAGAGTTGGGCGGGCCCTAAACAAGCAACTGGCAACGTGGACCGATTGGATTTCAGAATTATAAGTGACAAGGCCTTGCTCTATGTCTCTTGTTTTCTCACTTTGGGAAAGTGTCTTGGTTTTCCTGCCCTAGTCTCAATGTTGCATACTACACAGGTGTGTGGATGTGAGTTAACTTGTCTACTTAGTTTAAAGCACTTCAGATGGAGTTCTCCAACAGCTGAAGATCCTTATGGACAAGTGGACGTGATGAAATTCCAATTCTCAAACCTGATCCTGATTCCATGATGGAATGAGGCAGCTGGTTGTCGGGGGTGCTGGGGGGCCATGGAAGGAGTGTATTTTAAATATGAGGAGAAATATAAATTGTTAGGGGCCAGATGACATATACCATGATTATATGTTAAATGATAGCCCCAAATGAACTATGCTTTCAGGGATATTAGATTCTTGTATAGTTTTTTTCTTTGGAATCTGAGATGGGCTTGGGGTACTTTTAGGAGTAGAAAGTGCCAGAATTGATATTAAGCTAAAAGTTAAGGTACTTGGGCTCTTGGAAAACCCCAATGACCACATAAAGGTTTTTTCCACCAGGCAGAAGAGATAAAGTGGTTGGGTCACATGGATTGCAGAGGGGGGAGGGGAGAGAGGACTAAGGAGAGTGATGAGGAGAGGGAGGGAGAGAGGTATCATTCAGGCGAGTCTCCAGCTGACCCTCCAGTTTTCAAGAACAGCAGATCTTTTCAGGTGAGCTTAGCATGGATTGCAGTACCCTGAGAAATAAGCCATTATTTTTTAAAATAATAATTATAGTGTAATGATAATAATAAATAATTCTTAAGCCATTAAATTTTAGTTAATTCATTATACGGCGGTAGATAACCACAACATCTTGTCCTTTGATCCTTTTGTTACTAGAGCCTGCACGTGATATACGGTGGTCCAAGGCTTCATGGTAACCAGGAGACAGCATGAGGGTGGATAAATTTGGCACGCTGAGAATTAAAGCAGGGCAAAACAGAAAACATGCTTCTGCCTTACTCCTCTGTACTTCTCTTGCTCTATAACAGAAACTCCTTCCTGCTGAAGCCATATTAGGTCAAATTTTCAGATCGCTTTCCTTCCTAATAATGTACGCTTATGCTGTGTTCTATTTAAAGTTCCTGCTATTGGTGCACATTAAGTTACACCTTGCTTTTGCCAGTGAATATAACCTGAATTCAAATCGCATTCCAGGAGCAGGTTGTAAAGCAGCAATCAAAGCTTTGGATTAACGAGTCTATCTTTTGAAACATTCGCCAATAAAGCAAAAGAGTATTAAAAAAATGCCTTTTGGTCCCTAGGTAGATTTGGTGAACAAGCATATCAAAATGTCACACTGGACCCATAAGGACTTAGTGGAAGCTTTTGGAACTGTCATTCTTCTTTTCTGTGGATGGAAATTAAGCCAGAACAATATTGGTTTTCCTTCTGTTTCTTTTTGTTGTTATTGTTGTTGTTAAGCCTTCTATTGACCCTGCACTGGATACAGTAGCATTGTATATGCAAGAGAATTTTAAAAGTTAATGATGGGCGCCTGGGTGGCTCAGTTGGTTAAGCGACTGCCTTCGGCTCAGGTCATGATCCTGGAGTCTCTGGATCGAGTCCGCATCGGGCTCCCTGCTCGGCAGGGAGCCTGCTTCTGCCTCTGACCCTCCCCCCTCTCATGTGCTCTCTCTCTCTCATTCTCTCTTTCTCAAATAAATAAAATCTTTAAAAAAAAAAAAGTTAATGATGAAATACCAAAACAGTCCCAGCTAAATATGAAAAAAGACATAAAAATATGACCATATTATATAGGGAAACTAAAAAATTCTCAAAATAGAATTTTTTCCATTATAGTTTTGCTTAATAGCAAAATAAAATAGTACGAGCAAATATTCAATTTCAAAAATCTGGGTAATTAAAACATAACCTAAAAGCACTCGTTTGCTATATGGAAAATATGGGTCAACATATCTTGTTTCTTAATTACAAATTATGTTGCTTGTGAGTAGATTTGAAAAAGTTTGTGAAGTCTAGAACAGTTTATTGAAATCAGAGCATCCAAATCACAAGGACAGTTAACATTCACCAGCATCTGAGAGAAATGTTGTATCGATTACAGTCACATTCAGAAAAGGAATTTCTTGTGATTAGGCTTTGTGATCTTCAATGGAAATTTTTAGGGCCATTGAAAAATTGCACACCCTTTTTTCTGTGTCATTCTAAATTCTTCAGAGAGTAAATAAGGAAGGTGAATGGCTCTGTTAGACATTTCTCAATCATCTTTAAGTGGGTCATCTTTTTAAATAGGATGTGTCAAATTGGAACAGTGTGAACTGAATTATACCTAAGTTTCACTGTACCATCTGCTTAATGAATTCTTTGCAGGGGGTCAGTGAGTCATCCAATACTAATTGCAATTCATCTTTCAAAGAGTCAAAATCAATGTATGATTTTCACTAAAGTGAAAGTAAAAAAACAGCTTAAAAAATACTGAATAAGAGGTAACTGAATAAAGCCATAGGTATTCAGTGTCTGTAGCAAACAAAAAATTCAGTTAGTGTCTGATACATAATTTATTGCTAAATTCAGCTCCTTTTCGATTTATTTTCATGAACCTGGACATAGACCAAGGATACATGATTAAAATAATCAGGCCATTGAGGCATCTTTGACCTTTCATCATGACCTTCCAGCAACTTATATTTTTATATGTGCGTAAAACCTGTATTTCATATTGTTATATGATTACAGAGTTGAACTTCCTTTTTTATCGTGATTAAGTTATATCTTAATTTTGGTTTTTCATTTTCCTTTTACTCTGTGCTGATAAATATGTGCTATTTTAAATGTTCAGTTTCATACTTAAAAGTTTAACATGTACATTTGACTGAACAGATTCCATAATAATAAATTTCTGCTCTCTTTGTGAGAAACATTATTAATATTTCATGTTTTCTGGGCCGTCTTTCTTCTAACATAGCATTGTGTCCTTTATTTTAATTCCATCTCCCTTGCCCCAAACCCTCCAGTATCAAATTTATTCTTTATTATTTATTATTAACACTTGTTTCGATTCACCACCAATTTTACCAATTTCTGGCCTCACCGATCCTTCTGATACATCACAGGAGGACCTATGCCTATTTTCTGAAAAGTATCATGTAAAAAAAAAAAAAAAAATCCTTCACTAAAGGTCTGTTCTATGGGTTTCTCTGCTCTTGTTTATTTAATATTTTTATTTTTCCCTCAAGCTTGATTTATTTGGATGGATAATTATAGGCTGAGAATTATTTTCTTCCAGTATTTCTTCTAGGTTGTTGTCCTTAGGCCATTTTTAGAAATACTGCTTTTTTTTTGGATGGGAGTGTGTTGAAGCAAACACTGAAGTTATCTACAATGTTTTTTTTTTTTAGCCAATTCTGCCCTCATAGTTTATGAGAAAATAGATTCTTGCTGAACGAAATAAAGAGTTGTGAGTGGGGTGGGGATGGGGTGGAAGTAGTGAGGCTGCTCTGACCATACCAGGTCACACAGAAACAACCCACTTGCTCTGTGGTGTCTGGCAGGTCACCCACTTATTTCTGAAGTCAACTTCTTGTAGCCAACATCTTTGGTTGATGTTGTTGTTGCTTTTTAATTTTTTTAATTTTTTAATTTTTTTTTCAGTGACTTGATTGAACTATCTCTGGGAAGTCTATTTCCCTGGCTGAGGGCTGCCTCAGATGTCCCTGTTTAGATAATTGTTTTTCCTGTTTTTATCTTTAAACTGGCTACTTAGGGTATCACCACTGGGGTAAGCATATGCCCCCTGTTAGTCAAAAGTTGAGCCTGATAAGATTTTTACTCTTGGGGCGCCTGGGTGGCTTAGTCGGTTAAGCGGCTGCCTTCGGCTCAGGTCATGATCCCAGGGTCCTGGGATCGAGCCCCTCATTGGGCTCCCTGCTCAGGGGGAGGTCTGCTTCTCCCTCTCCCTCTGCCCCTGCTTGTGCTCTCCCTCTCTCGCTGTGTCTCTCTCTGTCAAATAAATAAATAAAATCTTTAAAAATATATATATATATATTTTTACTCTTTACCATTGGTTGGTTGTGTGGCTTGAAGGCTGCAAACTCTCTCCAAGGAATTTATATTTTTTGTTTCATGCTCAGATAATGACTTATAGCTTGGAGATTTGTTCTCTGATCACTCCCTTGGTGAAACCTTGAACATGCACAGTCTTCCTGCCAAGGATGTGTGCAATTTTATTTTTAAGTCTGGCTTTCTAAGAGCTGTTCTTGGATTAAGAGAAGTGTATTGTTCAGATATTGTTTTATTAGTGGTTCTGCTTAAGGCCCTTATCATCTGTGTGTTCTTAGGTGATGCTTTCTGGTCTACCTGGTGTCTTTCTCTGCTTGCTGCTTACTGCTTGCTCACGGTGTCAGCCTATACAATGCACAGTTTTCCCAAACCCCAGAGGTGGAGGCTTCTTTGAACCCACCCAGCATTGTTTTTCCTTGGCTGTCTTGGTTCTCTCTGTTGAACTTCTGGATGCTCTGTCCTCTTGTTGCCACTAGCATTATGAAGCTACCTCATACTTGTGCTTCATACTTCTGCCTCGTACTTGTTCTTCACCAAGCTCTCTGTTGTCATTGACAGTGTCCTTAGGCACCGCATTCTTAATACTTTGTTCCAAACAAAGTCATTTCTGGCAGAGTTTGGATCTCTTCCTCCTACTGACTCACTGCTGGAGCGATACCCATGCTCAATGTGTAGGCATTATTAGTATGGGGCCGAGTAGACCCTCACCTCATCAGTTTGCCATTTTCAGTGTCATAACTGTTCCCTATAAGCGAGCTGGGGTAGGGATGATCAGGGCTCCAGGATTCTTGCTCTTCTGGGCTTGGGAATGAAGCTTTCCCTCTACTAATACAGCCTGAATGGGAAGGAGAGCATCTGTCTTTTAGCCCCACACACACAAGATAGATTTTCTACAATAGGGACTGGAGGAGAGATATGGCCTGAGAGGAGGTAAGAGGTGTCAGCTATCTGTGACTTCTAGGGTAAGACTCCAGTCTCTGGCTGGAAAGGAGAGGGAGAGGGCCCCATCCTTACTGACTTCCCCACCCTGATTAGAGCATCTGGAGGAGAGATTGGGTAATATACACAAGGAGACGGTGAACAGGTTGTGGTTGACAGGCTACACTGACCGGGGTTTAGTAGATTTTTAATTTATTTTAATTTATTTTTATTTTTTTATTATTTTTTTAAAGATTTTATTTATTTGAGAGAGAGAATGAGAGAGAGAGAGCACACGAGAGGGGGTGGGTCAGAGGGAGAAGCAGACTCCCTGCTGAGCAGGGAGCCCGATGCGGGACTTGATCCAGGGACTCCAGGATCATGACCTGAGCCGAAGGCAGTCGCTTAACCGACTGAGCCACCCAGGTGCCCCGGGATTTAGTAGATTTTTTAAAAATAATGTTTCTCCTGAGGTCAATTTCCAGAAAGTTTTATTTCAGTATATATTTTTTAAAGAATTTATTTATTTATTTGACACAGAGAGAGACGGCGGGAGCAGGAACACAAGCAGGGGGAGTGGGAGAGCGAGAAGCAGGCTTCCCGTTGAGCAGGGAGCCCGATGCGGGGCTCGATCCCAGGACCCTGGGACCGTGACCTGAGCCAAAGGCAGATGCTTAATGACTGAGCCACCCAGGCACCCTAAATCAATGTATTTTAGATAAATAAATAATGAATAGTAGTTTTGCTGGGGAGAAGGTCTGCTGGGCTCTTCACTCTATCATTTCAGAAGTCCTGCATCAATATCCTTTAATGTAAATTTTTCACCTTGGGAACGCCAGGTCCTTCTGGATAATGTATTTCTCTATAAGCCTCTGTGAGTGATTTTAAGTTCTAAAACACTGAAAATAAGATACCCATACATTTTTGGTATCCTCTTTTTTATTAGGCCTATGTTGTATTTACATTTGCAGTGACTTCTCAAGGGTCCCATCTTTAGGTGGAACTCTGGGTTTCAATTTGTCCCACTTGAAATGAACTCAGTACCTATTTGCCCTTCCTTATGCAGCTACAAATATCATATTCCTTGATTTCTGTGAGATCGTTCTCTATTGCATATAAAGCAACAAACCTTCATACAACTTTAGTTTTCAGTTTCCTTTTGTTCTTTACTTTCCTGAAATTACAAGCATTGACTTAAAGATATTTACTGAATTTTACCCATCATTTTACTGTTCTGTTGTCTGAGGAATTTCTGATTCCCCAGTGCTCCATTTAGATTTCATAACCCTTCATTAATCAGCACAACAAAGAATTAAAATATTGTTAAAGTACATAGTATGTGGTAAGTCAATATATAACTATAATATATTATTCCTAAAAATATGAAAAATTCTTTTACTCACTTTTTCTCTTTTCAAACATGATTACTCTTTGATATTTTATTTTAGCAAATTATCAAACCAAAAAATTATAATATTTACTTAATTCATAAATGTATTAGAGTGATTATGATTACTTTATATTTTCAACAGCATAAACATATAAATGTTATGGTTTATAAGTTTCATGCATACCAAAAATAAACTTTAACTTTCTTTTACCAAATTTATTTCACCCATATTTTATAGTAGCAAAAAAAACTCAGTATCTCCCAGTCTAACTATATGCAGAATTCTGGTTTCAAATTTATTTGTGTTTAATAAACCCACAATGGAATTCATCCTCCCACCCACACATCCACCCACTTGCTCTTCTTTCTGTCTTCCTATTGGAGAAGATCCTTAGGCATTATTTCATGGCACTCCCAGAAGGTCATATGAGTCTGGCCACCTCTCTGCTGTCTTCATTGTTGATATCTGTGAAAGCGTGCTGGTATATAAGGTAATGGCAAAACTGGGATGGGTGATTTGTCTTCTGGCTGCTGCAGATTCGCTACTGATTCTTTCCCTCTGGGACTGAGCACGCATGGGCTCTCCTACCAGAGAATCGGCTGTGGGTTGCAACCACTTTACACTATAATTTCACCCTTAGAAAATGAAACAAACATCTCTCCATTCTCAGTACCTTCCAACCTCCAGTCTAGTGGGTAGGAATATATGGACTCTCCCCCAGGTCCCACAGGGGAAGAAAAGGAACATCATAGAGGAAGGAGTGGCAGCTATTTCAAGTTTTCTCAGCCTCAGTCTAGACCTGCCTAACACCGTTCCACTCAGGGACAGCTTTATGAGTGCAACCTTCATGGGTATATGACCTTGCATTGAGTCCTATGCCCAGAAGAGCCTCACACTTGTGTTAATGTATTGCTGTCACTGTCTTCAAATTCTTAATAATTTTTGAACAAAGAGACTATTGTTTTAAACCAGAGGTTGTGGTAATTTCTTACAGCAGCAAAAATTACTTTGTTTTGAACTAGGCCTTGAAAATTACATGGCCAGTATTGATTCTACTTGCTGCTGGGTTATGTCATTGAAGGTCCTCAGTAAGTCTACCTCTGGAACCTTCCTGGATTCCATGGGTCATGCCTCCTCTCCATCATGAAAGCCAGTAATGGCCTGCTAGTTCTTCTTCTAGAGACGAAGACAAAAAATAATAACAAGCTCCATGGTCTTGGTCTCCTAAATGTTATCCAGGGGTTCTATCACCATCCCTGTGGGATTTGGCCCAACCAGGTTTGAAATTATTTCCCATACCTGCAGCCTCTTCTGTTCTCCTTCCTCACCTTCAAGACTTCATCTTTGGAAGTATTTCTTTCATCTCATAGTCACCGGAGAACTGCTTTCCATTCTATTAGTTATTACTTTTAGCTATAATCATCCTGTTTGTGCTTCTGCTCCCACCCACAAACCCTAGGAAAACCGGATGTGTAAGTTTTTATCACTATTATGTTCTCTTTAAAAAAAAAAAAAATGACATGTCTGTTTTTGATCTCCTACATTGTGTGTCATCCGGATTATTTGAGAATGTACTTTAAAAATCAACAATTCAAGCTCTTAGAATTTGATCAATATGTTAAGTCTCCTAGTGTTACTCTCCTAAGAGATAAACCTTAATCTACCTTACAATGCTAAAATGCCAATGATCCTTGATGTTAAAAGCCACAACATCTTTCTTTCTTTCTTTCTTTTTTTTTTTTTAAGATTTTATTTATTTGACACAGAAAGAGATAGCGAGAGCAGGAACACAAGCAGGGGGAGTGGGAGAGAGAGAAGCAGGCTTCCTGCCAAGCAGGGACCCGATGTGGGACTCAATCCCAGGACCCTGGGATCATGACCTGAGCCGAAGGCAGACACTTAACGACTGAGCCACCCAGGCGCCCAAAAGCCACAACATCTTTCTAAGGAACAGAATAATTCCAATGATATGGCAAGATTTTCCCATTTTGTCAGACTCTGTGTTGTTTTAAAAATTTGATGTCAGGAAGATTGTGCCACAGGGATTTCTCCATGCCTGTTCCTCTATCCAAACATAAGCGACTCGCTATATCATACTGTGCTGGGGGAGATATCTCCATTTAATCAATACTGTATTAATTTTCTATTGCTGCTGTAAGAAATTACCACAACCTGTAGTTTAAAACAACACAAATTTATGCATTTACATTTATGGAGTCAAAAGTCCCACGTGGGTCTCACATGGCTAAAACTAAGATGTCCACAGAACTGCATTTATTTTTGAAGGCTCCATGGTAGAATCCCTTTTCTTGCCTTTTCCAGCTTTTGGAAGCCAGATGAATTCTATGGGTCATGGTCTACTCCCATCATGAAAGCCAGCGATGGCCAGTCAATTCTTTCTCACGTTGCATTCTTCTGATACTGACTGTCCTGGCTTCCACCTCCAACTTTTGAGAACCCTTGTAAACACACTGTACCAATCCAGATAATCCAGGATAATCTCCCTATTTTAAAACTAGCTGATTAGCAACCTTAATTTTATCTTCAACCTTAATCCCTTGTGCCATGTACCATAAGGTTCCAGAGATTAAGAGGTGGATATCTTTTGGCAGGGGGTGTGCATTATTCAGCTTACTTTTGACTTTTTTTTCACATATTTGTCTGAATATAAACATTGGGATTGAATTAAATTTGGGGAATAGATTGATTCTAATCTTCATGCTACCTCAGGTGAGGATCCTATTAAAAAAACTCAGTAATTTTACCATGCAGAGCAGGCAGCCGTGTTTTGTTTTCAAACTATAATATTAAGGAATTTAAAAAATTCTAGTCTTGTTTAATATTTCTGCATGGATATTTTTATACTAGATAATGTCAAATTTAGTTGATCATTTTTTTTTAGTTATAGCCATCTATATTCTTATGAAATCTTATAAATAACCTTTTTCAGAATGTAAAGCAAAATATAAATATTTGAAAATAAAATGTTAAAAAAAGGTGACATGGAAATTTGACACTTCATGCATTTAGAAGAGAAAATGACATTAATTCATATCTATTTACATAATACTCCTTTTTCTCTCAAATATATATATTTTTAGTTTATGTGATATAGAAAGAAGAAGGAATAAGCATGTGGTTCCCACCTCTTGCCTTGGGAAATTTCATTGAATCTCCATATTCACCCAATTTTTACTAAAGCCAGTAATTCTATAAAAGTTTGAAACAATCTCCAGCAGAGATAATTAAAATCAAGAACTTCTTCATATCTCTTCTAGTGATATTTGTGTTCTGATAAATGTCACTGCTTTAGGGAGGCTTTGGAGGTGCTGTGTTGTGTGTGTGTGTGTGTGTGTGTCCAAATTTTAAGATTAGCAGATTCAAGAGGTGATTTTAAATTTTTATTTCATTTTATGTTTTCATATTAACATGTCTTGTTTGAAGGAATAAATGTCAAACAAATTCTATAATTTCAGAGCCATGCATGTTTTTTTTTTTAACAAATAGATTTACATTTGTGAAGATTTGCATTGGCAGTATAAGGAAGATATTTATATATATGTATATATATGGAATGTTAACTGTTAAATGCTACTGTTGACTACTATATTAGTCAAACTGCATAAGAAAATTATTTCAAAATCTCAATGGCATAAAACAATGGATATTTATTTTTCACAAGTTGCTGGTCAGTTGAGGTAGTTTTTCTTCTGCCTCCAGTTTGACAGGCGTTGTTCTATGTATATTCTACATATATCTTAATATATATAGATTCTTTATTATTTAATGTTTTAAATTATTTTTATAATTAATGTACAGTGTTATATACGTATCTTGTCATTTTCCTATGAACTCAGGTTAGTCAGGGTGGGCATACTTTTCTAAGGGTGATGATAGAAGCTGAAGTGGGCACACCCAAATTCATAGGCACATTTCAAAGCTCTACTTGAGTCAGCTGCCTCCCTTTTGTTGGCCATAGCAAGTCATGTGACTGATCCAAAATTTGAGTAAAAGGGAGTTTACTTGAATCTCTAGGTCACTAAAGGAACTGTAAAGTCTCATGGCAAAGAACGTGAATGTGTAAAGAATTGGAACCAATAATTTATTATAATCCAACTTCATTTCATGTCTTTAATTACCAAGATAAAGAATTGGGTGGTGATTGAATTGTATTGTACAGTTGAAACCAAAATTTGTTTCATTGAAAAATACTACTACTGATGACAGATATCTAATTTATTATTCCTTTAAAAAACACATTTGCATTTTACCATAACTTTTGTGGTGATCATAAAAATAGCTACAGAAAGTCATTGAGCAATTTCTGTAAAGCAAGTAAATTTTTAAGTGCTTCAGATTGGTTATATAATATAATCTCTTCAATGGCCTTATATTTTCTCCAACAGATATAGATCCCAAGACTTCTATAATACATTTACTTGCCCAGTGATACCCATTTATTATGTACTGGTGCTGAAATACAAATCCATGTCTTTATTGATGACTAAATATTTAAAATAATATTTTAAAATATTTTACTTAAAATATTTATGTGATTTCTGTATTGTGAGATATTTCCTTTTTTTAAATTCTGTTCTGGTGATCTCTCTTTTAGCTGTGTGGAGAAGAAGGGAAGGAAACATAGACTATAATAGAATACCTTGTGATAAGACCCCTCCAGACCAGTGAGAAATAGACACAGATTATTGCTTGAAAAACTGACTCTTGAAATGTGCAGGCAAGCCTTCTATTTAATGGGAGAGTTATTTGCCATGTCTCGTGGGATTTAATAAATAAAAACCATAACTTTTTGCTTAATAGTTTTTTACTTTAGGAATAGTCAAATATATTTCGAGAAAAAACTAAGGTTTTTGTTTTGTTTTGTTTTACTGTTTGTTCATTTTTCCATTTTCCATATCAGATACCCATATTTAATATTAATTGCATAATATAAACTTTTATTCCTAAGTAATAATAATAATAATAATTATTGAGTATCACTCTTTTAAGAACATTAATATGTTAGCTTTTAGGTATCTCACTTCACAGCAAATGTGTGAGGTATTATGGCCAAAACTTAAGCCCATGAATTAAGTAATTTTCTCAAATATGCCCTCTGGAAAGTGGGATAGCATGCTTCCAAATGCAGGTAGTTTAATTCTATAGTCCAAGATATTAACTACTGTGCAGTATATCCCTTCTAGAAAATAAAACATTGCAGAAATGACAGGGTGTTCAACTCCATCATCTTCTCCCAGTTGCCAGACAAAAATGTGATATACAAATTCTTGACACTTTTTTTTCAGATTGCTTAGTAAAATTATATTCAGCATGGCAAAAGTTTTAAATGGTAGAGATTCCTGACACATATTAAGTAGATATTTTCAAGCTATTTAACTGATAACAATCGATATCAAACTTCATTTCTGAAATGTGAAGAAAATCTGTATTATTAAAAAAAAAAGGAGGTGTTAAAATTCTAAGTAGAAAATAAGTCTGGATGGCCATATAAATGGGGTCATTTTTAATTATTATTCTTGCTGAAATTTAAGAAATGCTCAGATATCATATAATACTCCATCAGCTATGACATAGATTACCAGCTCCCCCCCCCCAGGAGTTGAGGACAAAAGCAGAACTCTCTTTGAAAAAGCCCAAATGATTTCCTACACACATAAGAAAGACTGAAATTAGATCTATTTGTCCTTTTGCCACACTTTCTCCTTTCCCACTCTGGGTAGTGATCCTCTACTACTAAACCTTATTATACTACATATTTTATACTATAGAATATTTAGAAAGTTGCATTCATAACAGTTTTGGCCATTTTTGCCTTTAATGAAAATATTTGAAATTTTGTAAAGGTTAAAATATACCATTACTGTAGTCTCTATTTTGTTTTTGTGAAAACCACACAATTACCATGATGAAAAGCAATATGGTATCTTAAGTAAGTTAATCTTACAAAAACACATTTCACCATTCCAAGCAGGAAATTACCATAAAGCAAAATACTGAAATGTCTGTCTCTATAACTTGCATTTTTATTTTCTTTTAAATTGCATTTTTATTTTCTTTTAAATTGAGAACACCAAAATTCCTGAAATCTGCAATTATAGATATATATACACACATATGTACATACATTCACATACATATTTCTTATATATACAGAAATAATATACACTTTATAGTAAAGGTTTATATCTTAGCTCTTTACATTTCAGCTCAGAAATTGGGACAACAGAAATCATTTAAAGCTGGTTTTCTATCTTTTCAATTTTTGTTCTCAGAAAAATATTAACTACCCAACCCCTGGTCTATATGCTTGGCATATTTTCAATGATTATGTTGTTGTACTGCCAAATTCCAGGACAGTAGAACAGACATGGCTTTTTTTTCCCCCTTTTGTTTTAAGTGCTAAAAATTAAAATTACTGGTTTAAAACAGTAATCACACTTTGGCTTTGTCAGAATAATGAGCAGCTTCAAATTCATGCCACAACTTTTGAGTTTCTTCATACTTAACACGTCTCATTCTGCCTACAATTTTATTCTTGAAATATTTATTTCTGAAAGAAAAACAATTAGAAAGTCAGGTGTGTGAGTATATGTGATTGTGTGTTTAATTTTTTTTTTTTTCCCAAAGGAAGGCTTGTGTCTCAATTGATTGTTTTTCATTTTGTGCTTGAAATATGGAAATAAACATTTTGAACCAGATACCTGATCTAAAACTCTGAAAAGCCCATGTGTCCTTTTTTTTTTTTTTTTTAACCCAAATAACTTTAAAATACCTTTGATCATACCATGCTGTTAAAGGTCATAACATTTTTTTAATTTTTTTTTTTTTAGGATTTTATTTATTTATTTGACAGAGAGAGACACAGCGAAAGAGGGAATACAAGCAGGGGGAGTGGGAGAGGGAGAAGCAGGCTCCCCGCCGAGCAGGGAGCCCGATGCGGGACTCGATCCAGGGACTCCAGGATCATGACCTGAGCCGAAGGCAGTCGCTTAACCAACTGAGCCACCCAGGCGCCCAGGTCATAGCATTTTTATAGAAATATGGGTATGTTAATTTCAAGTCAGAAAGAGTCACTCTCCCACATTAACAAAGAGTTACTAACATGTAATATAATTCCCATGCATACGTCAAAACAGAGTTCTTATGATTAGCTATCCTTTAACTAATTAATTTTTCCTTCTGGGGCTCCTGGGTGGCTCAGTTGGCTGAGCTACCAACTCTTGATTTCAGCTCAGGTCATAATCTCAGGGTTCTGGGATGGAGCCCTGGCCCCCTCCTGGAGGCTGGAGCCCTGAGAGCAGCCCAGAGTCTGCTTGTCCCTCTCCCTCTGCTCTTCCCCCACCCCTCTGTGCTCTTTCTCTCTCTCCAAGAAATAAATAAAATATTTTAAAAGATTAGTTTTTCCTTCATAAAGAGATGGCTAGAACCCTGGATGCTTCATGAACTTTTTAGAACCATTTCATCTATTATCACATCTAACAACACTGTCGATAAGAGGTGATGGAGAGGGAGAGGAGGGGGCAAGCAGGCAAGCAGGCAAGCAGGACAAAGTTTCTCTACCTGTAAGTCATTTTGAAAACCCAGAAGGAGGAATTCAGCTGTCTTCATTGGCAGAATGTGGTGGCTGATGGTTTAGTTGACTAGAGGAGAATTACTAAGGATTCTTCTCACTAACCATACTTGTAACCTGCACAGCTCCAGCCAACTCTCCACACTATGACCCTGTGCTCCGTGCTCAGAATCTGATGGAGTTTTAGTCTTTCTGCATTGACTTCCTATGTCTTTATCAACAAGTTATAGGAGGTAACTGTCAAAGGCAAAGATAACTTCTCTTTTTTTGTTATTTTTAAATAATTAACAATATGTACATTTTAAGAAACCAAGAGATTAAAAAATTAATTGAAATACTGATTTCTGTACTCATAATTAACATTGATTTTAACACATTGACTTCAGCTTCTCTCTCTCTCTCTCTCTCTCTCTTTTGGTGAGACTTTCCTTTCTCATAACTATGAGAAATTTCAGATGCTCCATCTTTGGGGAGCAGATAACCCTGGGTTTTGCCCACAACCTTTAATCTGCTGCAAAAGTATATGTTGTCTGCACATTTGTAACTTCTCAGGAATCAAAAATCCTGGGCAGTGTTGACATCTTTTTTTTTTTAATCTCTTAAGGTGACTTCTGCCTAATAATAACCTAACCATTAAGCAGCTAAGTTCTTAAAATATCTCACAAGAGAGTTCTAAGCATCATACATTCGGCATATTTTTAATAATTAAATATGTCTTTAATAATGATATCTGTGTGACTTTCTTGAGACGAAGAGGAACTCTCAACTTTGTTTATTTAAAGATTTTATTTATTTATTTATTTGTCAGAGAGAGAGCATGAGAGAGAGCATAAGAAGGGGGGAGTGGCAGGCAGAGGGAGAAGCAGGCTCCCCGCTGAGCAAGGAGCCAGACACAGGGCTCTTGCGGGTCTTGATCTCAGGACTCTGGGATCATGACCTGAGCCAAAGGCAGATACTTAACCAAATGAGCCACCCAGGCATCCCTATTTACTTTTTATTGTAGGCTTTTTTTTTTTTTTTTCCCCTGCCAAAAGAGGAAAGATTTATGAAGTTACTAGTGAGTCTTAAGGGACTTCAGCCCTATACATGATAATTATCTAAGCTTAATTTCATCTTCATTTTTTTTCTAGAAATATTTTACACGGAGTTAAGAATATCTTGATAACAAAAACATAGAAACTGTTTTTTGGTACATGCAAATCATGATAGGAAGTCATCTCCCTTGCCTGGGAGAAATGTTCTACTTGGACAGAAAGTAAATGTTTATCTAAAATATATCATATTTAGAAATGGATTGAATATAAAACCAGCAATTTACACTTCTATAAATTGTCTATATGAAGCCCTAACATCTACTTCTATGGTGCACTGTTGGGGTTACAGGAAACACACACAACCATAAGTAATGTTCATTGAGACTTATTTTCAGCTATGCAATCTACATTATTGTGATAAATCTGGCATGAGAATCTTAATGGCAATAGACATATAATGACCATCTAATCCAAATATTAAATTACTGCACTAGATGGGAGAGGTTTTATTTCTTCAATTCAGAATTTATATATTTGTAAATACATAAAACGTATCTACACAGATGTCAATGAATCTGTATTTTGAACTGAAAACTATATAATTGACCAGCAAAATTATATATAATGAAATATAAATGCTACACTGGGCCTTCTGATATCACTCTCTAGCTCTCTGCTAGCTAAAATAGTGGTATTAATCAGAGTGCTTAATGAGATGACATTTGGCCAATCAATACTTTCCTTGGACACGTAATTTTCTTTTATCCTATGAGGTCCTGTTTTCATTCAAAATATTTTCACTAAATTTTAGTTATTTCACATGCACTTGTTCTAAGTGTATTTTAAAATATCTATTCTTTAGCTTCTGATTTCTATGGAAATTTTTATTTACCTCCGAAAAGGTCACTGGGATTTTGAACTCTTTTTTTCCTTCCTTATTGCTTTCTGACTTCATTTGTCCTTTATTGTGATCACTACACTACATTTTTTTTTCCCAGCATGACATTAATTCAGTGTCCTTTCATGAATAGAGAAGGGAGTTTCTAGGTTTAAATACTTTTATAAGAAGAGTCATTTTTCCCATTGGCTATAAGCTAAAACATGATCCCTCTGTCCTGTAGCCCATTATACTTTCAATATAGCTATATCAAGTTGAAATCATTCCATGGTAACAAACCAGTAACAAAAATATATATTTAAGAAAGCAATGCCATAAATTTGAGCCAGAGAATGGCTTGCCCTGGACCCTGGGCTTCAGAGGGCTCTCCCGTTCCCTAACATGCTCCTCCCCATAGGTCAAGGAATTCACAAGGCCAAGGCAATGGGGTTAGTTGGAGTTGATGGCATCCACTTTACTCCTACCTTTTGGTTAATGCTGAGATACATAGAGACCTAGAATTCCATCCTCCAAGGGCTCTGAGCCTGCTTCTGGGGCTCACAGTTCTCTCCTTCAGCTCTGTCTTTCATGTGAACCACATGTTACTTATATGTCAGAGAGGCCATCAGGGTAATGGGAAGTTGTTTGCAAGAGGCACAGTGGTAGACTAAGCTTGGACAGGTCAACTACAATTCCCAATGTGTGCAATAAGGCCTCTTTTGGGAGAATGGCAGGAGGCCACCTCTCCCCATCCCCATATTCTGGTGCTGGACTTTGAGGGTCTAGGAATCCTAAAATTTAAGCCTGGCCTTTATGAGGAAGGTGTATTTGTCAAAGTGAGAGAATAAAGCAAACTTCATTTACCATTTTAATATGACTTGTAACTTTTCAATATTGAAACATATATTATATGGCTCTTGATTACTATTGTTCCTTGGGTCCTAAGAATGTTCAAGCCTGATTTAAATATTTCACTAGAAATAAGAAAACAAACACATACACTCATAGAAACAAATATAAACCTCAAACTAGTCTCTATATTTTAGTCATTAAATTTAAAATATAATGACACATTGCATGTAACATCTTATTTTAGGTGGAGCCCTTGTGACATCTTCGGTGTTTTAGTTATAGTCACTATTCAACAAGGCTCATTTCTCCCCAAAGTATTCTGTTTGCATATTAAAGCATTATTTTTCAAACCTCTTTAGTTTTACAAGTGTGGGGCAGATATGTCCCACATATTTTTAAAAATTTAGATTATATTAAAGGCAGATTACTAGTCATAGGTAAAAACGTAATGTTTTAGCTCAAACTTTTTTACAGCTACTTAGCTATTAACCCAATATATGCTTAACACACACACACACACACACACACACACTTATTTCAAATACAGGCTACAAGAAGTGACTAGATGAATAAATAATTAAAACAGAATTGAGTAATAACTTGATAATACCCCTTCGAGTATTAATATTAGTATACTTGAACCCAATTAAAAATTTACAAACTCTTTATGTGTTTCCCCTGTTTAAACAATTTAAACCTGAGTATGGATAATCAAGCTGGTGCCATTTTGTACATAGACTCCTGCCTACTTCTTCCAAAATATATCAACAATTGCCATTCAGATGATCTTACACATTATTTGACAAGTCAGGACTTTGGTTTTTGTTTTTGTTTTTGAAGATATATAGTGAAATTTTTAGAAAAAAAATATGTTTTAGGATGTCACTGATAACATTATTTCCCCCCAGGTATGGATCTATAATGGTTATGTTCAGAAATAATCTGGAACACCCAAGGTCCTTCCTCCACAACCTTCCACAAGAGACAGAATCATAATGAGACACATTAATGAAGCCCAGTTATCATCTGATAATACTGTCATTAACACTTATTATCACATAATTAGATTGGACATTGGCCATCTCAGAGCCAATTTAAAAGAAGAAAAAAATACTGTATCTTAAGGAAATCTATGCAAATAAAACACTGTAAGGAATATCTGAAAAATGATACAGTTTCAGAGAGAATGAGATGTCTAATCATCTGGTCTATTAGCAGTTTGAAATGGCAGTAATCAAACCCCCTTCCCCGAATCTTTTATGTACCAGTTACTTGTTAAATCCTCTACTTTCTCAAACTGGAGCAGTTATCTCAGCAATGACATTTTTAGTGATGACAGAAAATCATAATAGCTGTGGGTAATTTTTAGGAAGAATCAACACAGCTCTGAACTTTATAGGTCATGATATCCCTGTAGCTTGTGGGTATAGCTGCATTTTAAAAGAGAGAACTGTGTCTCCTTTAGCATCTTCCTTTTTCTTATTTTTTCTTATGTCTAAGTTTACAAAGGTCAGATGCCAATATGATCTAGAATAAGAGCTTTTGTGGCTGACTTTGAAAGGTTACTTTAGAGAAAATCTCATGAAGAAGCTGTACCCCAAAATGCTGCAGGGAATGTAGCTAAAAGCTTATTTCTTCCTAAATAGAGCTTCTAACACATTAGAAGTATTGAGTGTTGGATTCCTGAATGTGTCTAAGGGCTTCGGTCTCTATTTACTAAATAGAAACGAGGAGGCATCTCAAGATCACAGTTAGACTTCTGAGGTCATGTCCATCAGACATCAAAACAATTTGATAATCAATTCTACCATAATAGCAAAGCCTGAAATACCTCTTTAATGTTTTATTAGAATAAAATTGGAAAGCAACAGATTTCTAAGAGAGAAGAAAATGTCACAGTCCTGGTTTCTCTTTAGAATATTATACTGTCGTGTGTTGGCCCTTCCAAAACCCAGAAACTTTTTATTGGCTATTTGTCCCAGGAAACCAGAACTACTCTGGCATGTATTTTCAGGAAAACAGTAAAGTTCAGAATTAAATTAAGGAAAACTTTATGATATATTTTTTCTTTAACAGAGTTGACAGCTGAGCGAGTAGTTGGTGACTAATATAAATATCTACAAGAACTAATTCCAGATATTTTAGCTGTGAATGACTTAGCATAATTATAATTAAAACAATGTGAATATGCCTTATTTGAATGTGACCTAATGATATTTACTATTTCCCATTAAATAAAGGAATATATTTTTAGTAAAGCATGGACTAGTCCTATTTCTGAGACATGATCATATTTTAGGTTTTCAGTCCTAGAGATTGCTGCAATTGATGTGTTTCTTTCTTCCTTTCTATTTTGTTATTTTTTTAAAAGGTGAGAATAGGATCTGGCCACAGAGATGATTTGTGATCTGGGCTGTGTACCTAATGGTGTTTTTACCTTTAGGACACAATGATAACATAAGATATCTTTATTTTTTTTAATATTTACTGATTTATTTTTAAAGAGAGAGAGGGAGGGAGAGAGAGGACATACATGAGCTGTGGGGAGGGGCAGAGGGAGAGAGAGAGAGAGAATCTCAAGCCTACCCTCCACTGAGCATGGAGCCTGATGTGAGGCTTTATTTCATGACCCTGAGATCACAACCTGAGCCAGAATCAACACTTGGAAGCTTAACAGACTGAGCCACCCAGGTGCCCAGATAATATAACTTTATAAATTAGGTGTTCTGAGTTGATAGTATGTGAGAAAGAGAGAGAGAGAGAGAGAGAGAAAGACTGAGACATAAAGAGAGACAGAGACAGAGATTTAGAGACAGAGATTTCTGGTAGACATACACATGTAAATGTGCTTAGCCAGTAGATTTCATACAGAAAATGACATGTGCTAGAGATTCTTTTCTCTTTTATGTTTCCTTTATTTTCACTGGGGAACATTAAAAGTACATCTAAAAAGAAACATTATTTTTTAATCATTGTAGTGGAAAAACACATGTAAAAGAGCTGTTATAGGTTTCAGTGTAGAAGTTATTATCCAGGTATTGGTCTACCGGAAATTCTAGCACATACACTCACATACACACACACACGTGTATATATACATATGCGTATATACGCAGATACATATATACACATATATACATACACATATACATATATATATATATTACTTACTTAAGTATCCAGATTATAATAAATTTGAGCCCTAATAATCAATTGTCACTTTTTAAATTCTCTGCAAGGCATTTCTGAGAATCTCTGCATGATATCTGTATAGCCATAACATCTACCCAGGTGTCTGCTTGTTTCTTCTGCCAGAAAGTCTTATTTCATTGCTCCTCCGACACATTGGGGTCAACACACATATTTTATAGATTCACAGGTTGTGCTATTTTGCCTCATACCCACTTTTCACCAAAATTGGACACAAATCACTTCTGTCACTGATCAGAATTTAGCCTATAACTGGCTGCAATTTTTAACAAAACTCTTCTGGAGCTTAAGAAATAAGCAACGCATAACACAAAAAAGTGACTTCCCCTGGTAACAAAAGTGATTTCTCTCTGGTCCCAAAGGCTCAAGACAAATATCAGGATGTGTGGTAGTTTTCATATGTTCAGGGCCTGCTTAATAACAATCCATCATTTTTTTTTTCATTTATATTAAATCTGTGGTCTCGGTCCCCCAGATTATTCATTTCTTCATCCTGTTTTCAATAATGAGGGAAATCCTTTTAACATTATATAAGGACTCTTTTCGTCTCTGTGACAGCTTTGGATTTAAAGTCTATTTTGGTCATGGAACACTATATTTAAAACTAATGATGTAATGTATGGGGATTAACATAACAATAAAAAAATTTTAAAAAGTCTATTTTGTCTGATGTAAGTATCGCTACCACTGCTCTCTTATTCACCATCTGCATGTAATACCTTTATCTATCCCTTCATTCTTGCCCAGGTGTGTCCTTACATCTCATGTGACCTTGTGTGTTACCCTGATTTTGGTAATAGTTTTACAGGTATATACATATCCCCAAACTCAGCAAATTGTACGCATTAAATGTTTCCAGCTTTTTTTTTTATGTTATGTTAATCACCATACATTATCCAGCTTTTCTTTTATATCAATTATACTTCAACATAAACTGTTTAAGATATTAATGTGGGAGAATATCCTCTTCTCTCAAATTCAAAGCTTGTTCATTCCTATAAACGTGGGTGGGGTGGCGCCTGGGTGGCTCGGCTAAGGTCATGATCCCAGGGTCCTGGGATTGAGCCCTGCAACTGACTCCTTGCTCAGCGGGAAGCCTGCTTCTCCCTCTCCCACTCCCCCTGCTTGTGTTCCTGCTTTCGCTCGCTCTCTCACTCTCCGTCAAATAAATAAATAAAATCTTTAAAAAAAAATGGGTGGGAGCACAAATATCCATTTATTTCTGTGTCACACTCTGCTAATCTGCTGGGGATTATCAGGACCCCAATGTCTGGAGGAAAATATCATAGCACGGAAAAGAATCTGAAATAATTCATCCTACATAACCATATGTGGGCCACTGGAAGTCTGTTCTAATTCCATTTTAAAGCAATAAAATTATGTTTTCTGACTTGTTGAAAGACAATTTTCTTAGTACACAAGGGCACATGAGTTTAATACATAGTGGTTTAATAGATTCTGTTTTTATATATGCATACATGTGGATACAGAGATAAGCAAAGTTATTTTACATTTTTATAAATACAGTGCCATTCTGCTGATTTTTCCATAAAAAAATGAAGACTTCAAGTTGAATTGATACTTTTTCTGCTAGAAAACAAACAAAAAACAATGCATTATGTGCTGATTTGTGTCCCCTCCTCAAATCATTTGTTGAAGCTTTAACCCTGGTACGTGATCATATTTGGAGACAGAATCTTTGAAGAGATAATTAAATTAAGCTAGATTCATTAAAGTGGGCCCTAATCTAATATGGCTGGTGTCCCTATAAGTAGAGATTAGGACACAGACAGAGTCACCAGAAAAAATGCACACAGAGAAACAACCATGTGAGAACAGAGAAGGTGATTATAGGCAAGCCAAGGAGAGAGGGCTCAGAAAAAATGAAAACAAACAGAAACAAAAAAAAAACAGAAAAAAAAACCAAAATAACAAACAAAAACCTGTTAACACCTTGAATTCTGACTTCTAGCTTCTAGAACTCTAAAAAAATAAATTTGTGTTATTTAAACCACCTAATCTGTGGTTTTGTTATGGAAGTCCTATCAAATTCATATACTATGTTTAAAAGATGTTAAATTGCAATTCTCTCATGAAATAACAATAATAATAATAGTAATGTAAACACCATTCCGTTTCCAGCTGCCACCCTGTTACCTTAGGTATAAATAATGATATGGGAGAATATATAAGAGAATTATTCTCCAAATTAGAAAAATATTAATGGCATTATCATTGACTCATATACTTTAAAATCTGAATAAGTATTTATACTGTACTTTTTTATGATATTCAGTTAGCCACTGTATAGTACATCATTAGTTTTTGATGTAGTGTTCAGTGATTCATTAGCTGTATATAACACCCAGTGCTCATCACAACACATGCCCTCCTTAGTACCCATCACCCTCCTGTTACCCTATCCCCCCCCCCTCCCCTCTGAAACCCTCAGTTTGTTTCCCAGGGCCCATAGTCTCTCATGGTTCCTCTCCCTCTCTGATTTCTCCCCCTTCAGATTTCCCTCCCTTCCCCTGTGATCCTCCGTGCTATTACTGTACTTTTTCCTCTAGGTATGATAGAAACTTGAAACCCAGGAAGGTTTGAATATTGGCTTTTGAAACATTTTAAAATTTAATTGGCACCCTAAAGTTCAAAGCGATGCTTTAAATATGGCATAATTAATTTCTCACTTGACTTTTATGATGTTGGCAAAGAATGTTTTTTCCCATTACACGTATTTTATAAATAAAAGCATATACATATATATCATAAATAAATAAAACTACCAGAGAAAAAACTAAGAAAAATATCTACAAAATTCTATCTTTGAGGTACTCTAGTCAATTTAATTTTACCTCATAAAGTGCATATTAAAAATGCACAATACATATTGTGCATATTTTGAAAGAAAATAATAACATTTTTCAGCATTTGCTATGTATAAGGTATCATACTAGTCACTATATGAACATCATTGTATTTAAACATCACAGTAAAAATGTGCCATAGATACATCTGTTCAATTATATATGTGGCAAAAAAGGTTCAGAAAAGTAAATAATTTGCCAAAGATTACATAACAAGTAAGTAATAAAGCCAATATTAGAAGCTTTCAAATTCTAACCCCATGCTTCTTTTTTTTTTTTTTTTTTTTTTTTTTTTTAAAGATTTTATTTATTTATTTGAGACAGAGAATGAGAGAGAGAGAGCACATGAGAGGGGGGAGGGTCAGAGGGAGAAGCAGACTCCCTGCAGAGCAGGGAGCCCGATGCGGGACTCGATCCGGGGACTCCAGGATCATGACCTGAGCCGAAGGCAGTCGCTTAACCAACTGAGCCACCCAGGCGCCCTAACCCCATGCTTCTAAATTAATAAAATTCCATGTAGATTTTGGTGTAAAAACTCCTCAATTGCAAGAAATAGAACAAAATACTTTTAATTTGACAAAAGGCATTACTAAAACCGACACCTTTTAGAAGTGAAATGATAGAAGTATTTCAGTTAAGTTAAATAGTACAATAAACTTACCTAATATCTTTATTTCTTTCAGCATTGTCTGAGAGAGGCTAAGCAACAAAAAAGGAATTAGCAAGATCTGATAGCCCACTTATATAGTAGATGTTGTTGATCTGGGTTATCATAAAGGGAATATGCGAACCTGAAGTACTTTTTTATTTGTGGCAAGAAAATAGACAAGTCACAGAGTGTCTACATGTGGTAAACTGGATGTCACAGAGCAAAACTGGGACATAAATCTAGCAGAACAAAAGGTCAACATCCATTATTGGGTGTACTGTAACATAGGAGTACCAATGCCCTGCCATTTGACTTTGTTTTTAGTGCACCAGCCTGACCAAAGAATTGAGGGCATACTGTCTCCGTAAAAGTTATCCCTATAGAAAATGTGAGCCAATTGCTCTGACCCAGAAGAAAGTCGGGGTTTTGAGGAAAGTTCATGTGGGAAACACAGAGCTGGATGAAATGGGAGAAGGAATAAAAATGTCTCACAGAAGAAAAGAGTAGAATCGTCATTCTAGTATTGGTAGAATGTATTAGGAATCCATGAATATTGTTTGGGACAATAGAATGCTTCAAGTCTGAGCCAGGTGTGATATCATTTTCTTTTTTTTTTAAGGAATACTACTACACCATCTTGAGGGTAAATCATGAGGACTCTGGGTCCTTACAGAGCCAAAGATGATTTAAAAGCATGAAGATATGCCCTTTCATTCAAGATTGTAGAGATGTTAATTCTAAATTATTCACTCAGCCTACCACATTAAGAATGGAACTTGTTCAAGATGATTAATTATTGAGAGATATTCAGATGGGGAATATGTCAGACCATTAGAGATGATACACGTAGATGTTTATATTTGTTGGTCATAATCTTGTCAAACACGTCTTTATGGACAACTTTATTTGGTGTTCTCATTAATTCCCTATGGAGATTAGAAAGTCTCCATTTTGAATGGGTGGTAAAAAAGAAAAGAAAATATCTACCATCTGTCTATCTATCTATCTCTCTATCTATCCATCCACCCATCCATCTAGTTAAAGTTAAAATGCCTCAAAGAATTTCAACATGTCTCTTTGTTAATACTTACAATGTCATCAGTTATACATCCTGATCTCCACAGATCTCCAGTTTCAGCTAAAAGATAAAGGAAGCTAAAAGATTTTTATCACCTAATGCAATCATTTGCTAGGACTGCCATAACAAAGTGCTACAAAGCAAGGGGCTTAAATGGCAGACATTGTCTCTCAGCTCTGGGGACTAGAAGTATGAGATCAAGGTATTAGCAGGATGGATTCCTTCTGAGGTCTGTAAGGAAGAATTTGTTTCATTCCTCTCCCCTAGCTTCTGAGGGTTTGCTGTCGGCCTGGTGTTGCTTGGCTTTCAGACACATTGCCATAGTCTCTGCCTCCATCTTTATGTGGAATTTCACTGCATGCATGTCTGTCTCCAGTTTTCTCCCATTTGCAAGGACATCAGCCATGTTGGATAAGAGCTGATTCTAAAGACCACATCTTACTGCATTTATTTCTATAAACACTTTATCTCCAACTGGCTATGTTCTGAGGTAGAGTGTATTAGGACTTCAACATATGAATTTTTGGAGAACACAATTCAAACCATAACACCTGTTATGCTCATAAACCAGCAATCAATGTCATGTTGTCTGGATATAGTGGGTGGGAAGAGCAGCGTAATGAAAGAGATAGGAAAAACACCCAGTCAGCAGAGTATGGTTCCAGGATAAAAAGACAAAGGACTCAGACCCTTTAAAGGATTTGGACATCACAGGATGACGTAGTTTGGCTGATGATTAGACAAGAAATCGTATTTTGTTTATAATGTGAAACCAGAGTAAAGGCCCAGATTCTACGTTTTGGGTTGTTGATGCTGAAAGACATCACTCAGGCTGGAATTCATATTACAATTAACGATCAGTACTCCAAATAAAGTTCTTAAGAAGATCATCAGGGAAAGAGGGGGAGTATGAGAACAAAGAATTTTTGTGGGATCTGGTAAGTGAGAATCAGGCCACCCATACTCCCAACCTGGAGATGAACAAGAATCCAATTTAGAGCTCTTAATTTTGAAAATGGTATTTTTTGGGGGGTAAGGAATAAACCATCACTTCTTTATTCAATCATTAAAATATTGAACATCTTAGTCTGATGAGCCAGTGCTCCCTATAGATGTCACTGAGGAGTCTCCCCAAATCCAGGTTAAAATATAATGAACTGAGCGTGCCTAAAAGGGCCCTCTCCATGCAGCCAGATGATGCTCAGCACTGAGTAGCCTGTATTTATCCATCAAAAGAATGATAGACACTTTTGATGCATATCTACAAAACTGCTTTCAGCCCAGAAATATTCCATACAAGGGAAAATAAAGGCTGTACAGTGCTTTAATTATTTTAGACTTCTAAAATGTATTATGTTATTGAGAAATCTTTGTATATCTTTAAACTTCTAATGCTCTCTCTGTCAGTGACATATTTTGTATGAGTCAAAAGCAGCAATTTTGAAAACCACAAAGTAAATTCTAGGGAGAAATGATCATTTACAGTCAGATTAAGAAAATATGTCGCTAAGCCAAAGAGTACTTATTAAAGATTGACCACTGGTGCTTTTGAGAGACTGCTAAAACTTAAATTCCACTAATCCCACCTTTCACCTCCAGTTAGAATGAGTAACAATGAGAATTTTACAGGGTGGTCTTGAATTTCTTGGAACAAGGATTTTTTCCGCAAGAGTGCTCTTTGTTTTCCTGGAGAAAATAGTTACATGAAATACCCTTTTGTTGGACAGGCAGACTAGTTATGGATCTTTCTTCAATTGTATAATTATTTCCTGGGTATTTTATGGATTTTTCATATGAAACAATGCATTTAATATGATAATATTGGTTTCAAAGTATAACTTCTGATAATATAAAACCGATCACAGTTTGCCAAGCAAGGATCTTGGTCTTAACTGGAGAAACTGATGGGGACCTTAGGGCAATGTATGTCACAGGCTCCAGGGAAGGCTCTTCTCCCTGAGGCAGAAGCAAGTGGCTCATCAATATCTGGCTGCTGTCAGTATTTGTGCTCTTCATGGTTGCTGGCCTGTTGTCCTTGTGGTGGTAGGTAGTAGTGGGTTGGGGAGAAGGTGACAAACTAACCACGATCCTTTCACCATGTCTTACCACACTTCACTAACCCTAGATAGTTCTCCACGACAGTCCAGCGGGAGGAGTGGCCTCTCCACCAACCACCAGTTTCTATATTCACTTTGCCTTTCAGTACTAACCTGTCTCTCTCTCCAAGGAGTTAATCTACTTCTAGGTGCTTAATTCCCTCTTCAGAGTATGGCATAGAAGCCTGTGACATGTTTTTACTAAGAAAATAAATAAACATTAAATTCATTTGCACTAAAGTGTTACCTCATCTACATATTTTATTTAGAATCTTACTTTTAGTTTTTTACTGAGATAGAATTGACATGGAACATTGCCAGTTCTCTAGATAAATAAATATAATCTTGCTTTTAAGATGTGAGGAAATGTAAAAGGCATTTATTTTTTCCCCTTAGGATTATCGGGAAAAAGGGAACAAAGTAATAGAGCAGTACTGAATTAACTAAATTAAAAGAAATGTATCTCAATCTTTCATTTGTTCTCCCCTTCTGAATGTCTTTTGAATCCACCTGTCCCGACAGCCTAAGTCTTCATAATTCATCCGCCAATCTGTCTGTCCTGAAGGTTCTTAATTGTTCTTTCTGAAAAGACTCTTGGGCTACTAAACCTTGTTGTTTCATTTCATGATTTTTGATCCTCTGAACGACACAGCCAGCCAGGCGATATTTCCCCTATGTTAGAGTGGAAGACGGAAGTCTCAAAAATGTATGAAGTGTATATGATCCAACTCATAATTTGTAACAAAGTCTTAGAATCAATTTTATTTTCTTAGTTCAAGTTTAAATGCTTTCCACAAATCCTTCTCTATTTTGTATAATTTCTATTGTTGCTTAATGACATTTCTGATAAGGAAATATTTCACAGAAATATACACTTTGTAGATTTAGGTACAACAATTTCAGCTATTATTGAATTATGAAACTGTCACTTGGTATAAATAATGTAAGGCAACAATGGTAATACTTTTTAAGTATATAGATTTTGCCAATTATTATGAAATTCTTCCTTCCTCCATTGTGAAGCAGTACTTATCATATGAGATTGAAATTTTCTAATTATTGCCAATTTACACCTGTTTTGGAAATGGAAAACATAACAATTTTTTTTCCCTTTCTAACTCATGACATTGAAACTGGGATGAGTAAGAGCAAATTTTTGTTTACTTATTTTGATTTTATTTATTTTAATTTTTTATTAACATATAATTTATTATTTGTTTCAGGGGTACAGGTCTGTGATTCATCAGTCTTACACAATTCACAGCACTCACCATAGCACATATGCTCCCCAATGTCCATCACCCAGCCAACCTACCCCTCCCACTCCCCTCCACTCCAGCAACCCTCAGTTTGTTTCCTGAGATTAAGAGTCCTTATGGTTTGTCTCCATCTCTGGTTTCTTCTTGTTTCATTTTTCCCTCCCTTCCCCTATGATCCTCTGTCTTCTTTCTCAAATTCCTCATATCAGTGAGATCATATGATACTTATCTTTCTCTGATTGACTTATTTCGCTTAGCATAATACCCTCTAGTTCCAACCATGTCATTGCAAATGGCAAGATTTCATTTTTTGATGGCTGCATAATATATATATACCACATCTTCTTTATCCAAACACTAAAGGTTTTAAAACAGACATCAGTCCTCTTTCCATGAAGATCATAATCTAGTGGGCAATACTCATTCATTCTTCTTGCTGTTCATTGGATTAAATAAATGCCCCTTCTTTGCCTTTGTCTCAAAATGCCACCTCCATTTACAACGTTAGAGGAAATGCTAGAAATGCTGTTAAAATGCTAGAAATCAGTTTTCAGTTAAATCAATCAGCCCCCAGCCTTTTGTGGCCACTGATACTTCTCTCTCTCTTTGGTCCAATTTCACATTAATCACTGATTGGCAAACTTGGCTGCCTATTTGTGTCATCTGGGTAGTAACAGAGTGGGGGAGGGGTGGAGAACAATTTCTGGGTATGAACACAAGTATCTATATTTTAAAAAATCTTGCCAGGCCACTCTGATTAGCAGCTGAGAACCAGTATGTGGCTGGAACAATGCTTAGCAATTTAAATGGATCTTCTGTAATTGCATGTCACCTGGCACAAGGGTATGACTATATACCTCCTGGTTATCATGTGCAGCTGTTAGTGACTGCTTTTATTGACCTAATACAGATATCATGAGAATTATTGAAAGTGCTTGTCAAGTTACAATTAGAACATTTCCTTAAAGTTACAACACATAGCTTGACTGTAACCATCAAGATAAAAATTAAAAAGGGGAAAATAAAAATAAATTATGGTTTGGTCTTGTAACTGGCTCTATAACAACAAAAGATTGATTCTGCATGTACACAGTACCAGGGAATAGGAAACGAGAATGTAAAACAGGCACTTTTTGACCGAGGCAGTTTTTAAGGAACAATACAATCTATCTGCAGGTATCACACTACTTCTGGGGAGTAAATAACCTACAAGTAATCCTAATCCCAAACCATATTGCCAAGTACCTTTTGACCTTCATATCAGCTCTAAAGTGAATAGCAAATTGGTTTACACGGTTGGGCATATTTATAGTAGCATTTGATTTTAACTACATAGAACGCACCTGTTTACTCAGACGTGATTTTAATATCAGAGTATCTGTGGAAGGCTTAATACAAATCCTTTTAAGAATTGTATTGACAGAAGTTCCCAGTGGAAAAGTTAGTTCAAAAATAAAAAGTCAGCAGGGCAGTAAGTACATCACTATGCCTGGATTGGAAAAGGGAGAGAAAGATACTGAATTATTCATAAGAAGGTTTAAAAAAACCTCCAAAATTTTTGCTAACCATAAGAAAGAGGTAGGTTTTCATTTAATCATCAAATCATTAAGGGTGCTACAAATCCTGATTTGGTCTTTTCAGATTGATATGGTACAGGAGGTTAAAATATTAAATTATAATAACAAATATAGATCCTGAGTGATCATTAAGAAGAGATAAAATTAGAGATGAGTAGACATATATATTAAACTACTGTTAAATATATGATAATAAAAACAAACAAATTTAAGTTACTCTTTGCATTTTGACATTGTAAAAAAAAAGAAAGAAAACAACCTTTGCATTTCTCTAGCATTTGAATTCGTCCACAAGGTTATCATGACTCTCCATCTGCTTATTGTGATAGCTTTATTATACCATAAGGAATTGGATTTCTTCAAATCTTACATGATTATAATAGTCCCTCATAATAAATCTGAAGAATAAATTTTAGCACTTATATTGTGATCAATCTTTTAATCACCCTGTACTCTCAAATGCAGGAAAAAGGCCAATTAATGCAGTCACACATCTAATACCATATATTCAATTGATCCTTCTCCCAGTGTAATTATATTATGTGAAAGCACTCTATACAATAAATTTTAAAGACTTATGGAAACCTAAGTACTTTGTTCACACATTTAGCACTGATTGGATTCTAAATATGAATATCAGCTTTATATACAATATTCACATTTCGATGTTACTATAAATTTTATGTTGTATAGGAAAGTGCTTGATAATAAATCACAAAAGTGAAACAGTTAATAAAGTTGGTGAAGAAGGAATTGAGAGAGGACAGAAACTACTACTACCTGATCTTCATCACTTTTTTGTACCACTTCTTCCTGAACTGTTTGAGTAAAGTAGTAATATCTCTAGCCTGGGGAACTCATTCTGTGAGTCAGTTCTGGATGAGATGGTTAGATGATTTGTTTATAGTCATAGTTTTGGAAAGTGGCAAGTTTGGAATTATGCCCCAGTTTCATTCCCTTTCCAAACCTCTTTCTGCTACAACACTGTTGTCTTATTTACATAAAAACTTTAAAGTTTGACCATGTTAATATCCAGTGTTTATGGACCACTGGGATGAGTTAGGTTTATCATGGGTAATTATTCCCCCATACCCGGGAATAGGATTTTTGGCATATTTTATATAGACTTTTTATATTTTGGATCACTGAAATATACTCTCAGGAATTCACTAAGATTGCTCATGGCAAAGGTATGCGTAATCCCAATAGCTGCTGTTGAGCTTCCTATTAGTTGCCACAACTGTATACACTGTATGGCTACCATGTTAAAAAACACACACTCAATTTTCCTAACCATGACTAAATAATTAATTTCTATGACCTTTCTCTTTTAGAAAAAGCAGTATTTTAAAATATCATTATTGAGAAAGATCTTGTTGTGAATTTGAAATTAATATTACTGACATTGCATACTGTGGTAGGCAGAAGGATAGTCTGCCAAAATGTCTATATCAATACCCCTAGAAACTGTGAATATGTTTCCTTACATGTCCAAAGGGACTCTGCAGATGTGATTGAATACCTTGAGAGGGGAGATTATCCTGGATTATTCAGGTGGACGGAATCTAATCACACATGTCCTTTAAAGCAGAGATCCTCTCCTGGTTGGGTCAGAAAGGGAGATATGGCCATGGAGAATGGTCAGAGACATGCAACTTTGTTGGCTTTCATGGAGGAAGGTGGCCAGGAGCTAAGGAATGAAGGTGGTCTCCTGAAGCCAAAAAAGCTGAGGAAGTAAATTTTCCTTTAGAGACTCCAGAGAGAAATACAGCTTTGCCAACACCTTAATTTTAGTCCAGTGAGACCCATGTCAGACTTCTAAACTCATTATCTGTAAGATAATAAATTTCTGTTATCTTACCTGCTATGTTTGTGGTAATTCATCATTGCAGCAATAAAAAAAAATAATGCGTATGTCAAAGACTTAACTGTTTAAAATTATTTCTATCTACATTCTAATTCACTATTGCCTTTCAGGATCCAGATTCCCAATGGAATTTATCATCAATATGCCCTCCATCTCCTTTGGTTCTGATGAAACAAGGTATGAGACCTAATCTATTTAAGAATCAACTCAATCTGGGCAAAGCCTGTTTTTTGTCATTCAGTAAAGGTCATTTTGAAATATAATGTGATTTCTTTTATTCTTTTACAAACATAAATCTTGCCCCCCATGAAATTGGTATCTAATTTAACAAAAAGTATGTTTTGTATAAAGTTATGTTTCTTACAACATGGCCATTTATGCATAAATTTATACCCTTAAATATAATAACAATTATATAGTTTCCTAGAGCCAATACAAATTCACACAAAATAATTTATTTTGAGATGACAACCAACAGACTACACATGCAAATGGTGAAAAAACACTAAACCTGAATTTCCTGGAATATCTTTCATGAGAATGTCAATGTAAATTATCTTGATACATTCAAGGAATAATTGATTTCATCCAAAGATTATTTGGGTTGCTCTAACATAAAATAAAAAAAAATAATATATGAAATAATTGTAATCCTAGATATTACACAAAAACAACCATGGGTTTATGATGAATGTTCACCTCTCAACACTATACTATAGAAGAAATAAGAGAAGGGAGAGGGAATTGGGAGAAATATATATACACCCCTACACCCCCACACGTATGTATATTTATAAACATATCGATATGTATAATACATGTGTAATGTATAAAGAGTAATTTTATTAATCACACTTTCACACATGTTCTTGATAACCAAGACATTCTGTTTTCTGTATCTCTTCACAATTTTTGTTTTGTTGGTTTGAATATTGAGGAACTCTATATTTTAGTTTCAAGTTAATAAATCAATGGCTACTATCTGCCCATTTCTTTTTTTTTTTTAAGATTTTATTTATTTATTTGAGACAGAGAGAATGAGAGAAACAGAGAGCACATGAGAGGGGGGAGGGTCAGAGGGAGAAGCAGGCTCCCTGCCGAGCAGGGAGCCCGATGCGGGACTCGATCCTGGGACTCCAGGATCATGACCTGAGCCGAAGGCAGTCACTTAACCAACTGAGCCACCCAGGCGCCCCAATGTCTGCCCATTTCTATTTAAGAAGTTCCAAGCATTTGAATGGCAAAAATAGTAAATAGTCAACGTTATTTAATACTTATTAGTGACTAACATAAAAACAATTATTTTATAATAAAAGTATTTAGAAGCTTGTACAGAGACATGCAACTCATTCAAGAAGAATGAGATTTGTTTTTCTCAAGAAACTAATTTTAATGTCCTAATTTTTTACAAAATTTTACAAATAACAGATTTGTTATATGCAAATAAGTGACTGAAATAACATGACAAAAATCATAATGACCTCTAAAAATTATGACAAGCTGCAAACAAGAATACTCATTAAAGAGGTTGTACAATTAATCTTGTAAAAATGTTCCAAACACAATTTGGCAGAAGAAAGATGTAAGGATTCCAAGGACAATTTATAGTGTTCATTTAAACTTGTATTCTTTCCAATTAAAGTCCAGTAGTGAAATTTTGAAAATTTAACTTTTGAGTATCTTTTTTTTTTCTATTTTATTACTTAATTCTGGTCCTCAAAAATAACACTGAGAAATTTGGGAACTTGCCAGGTAATATGCTGTGTTAAGTAAAAATATAGGAATTAGTCTCTGTACTTTTCCATGTAAACAGCCAAGACAATGCAGATATATATAAAAAAAAATTATATAATTTAAATATTGAACATTTAGATATTTAAATAAAATAAACAATAAAACACAAATATAAGCATAGAAACAGTGCCAGAGTTCTCTAAGAGAGATTGCAAATAACACACTTGGGAATATATTAAGAAGAAACACCAGATATTTACATAAAGCCTTCTAAACAAAAGACCATTGTTATAAATAAAACTAACAGTCAGGAGGTTAGTCCCTACCTTTGCATAGAAGAAGCTAACTTAAGGGGGAAAGAAAGTGGAGAAAGAGTCGAGTTCATTAGGTAGCTCCCACTCTCAGACTTGTGTTGATCACTTGAATTATAAGGACTAGAACCCACTATCAATGAGAGAAGACCATAAGCAGGGAACCAGGGCAGCGTAGACTAAAACAAAGCCTACTACAGATTTGCAGAGTTTCATGTACTTGGTAGGCAGCTGAAAAAGACAGAATAAGTATCTAACAGAATTTACCACCCCCAATTTATTCTTTTGCTTTTTGTTTAAAATCTTTAGGGCATTGCTACAATGTTTCTGCAAAGGAATTGTCCCAATATCACATACCTGGATGAATTGCATTAAATTACATAAAAGTCTAAAATATGTCCATCTATATTATCTCCATATATAGAATTATAATTTGCCAAACTACTCTGTGCCTGAAGATTTGAAATAGAGATTCGATCAGCATCTAAATGGACCATCAGAGAGCTGGTGATATGTCCAGCTCACACCAATACCAGGCTCCCTAAATTTTAAAATTTTAAAACGTGGCAGTATCAGTTAGCAGTGAAGAGTGGTTACTCTCTAAAGTCAGACAGCCCAAATTTGAATCTCAAATCTATCGTTTACTAAATATGTGATCTTGGGCAAATATCTCTATTGTCTAAATTCCAGATACACCCTCGGTTGATAAACCAAAGGTAGCATAATGGTACCTACCTGCTGAAATCACTGTGAGAATATAATAAAATAATTTCTGAGAGATGATTGACAACAAATGTAAGTTGTGAGAGAGAAAGGCGGAGAACGAGAGAGAAAGAGACAGAGAGAGAGAGACAGACAGAGAGAGAAATACAACAAAGTCTGTGGTACCAGAGAAGGAAAACCAGCAACAAAAACCACATTTTTTATAATGAAAACAGAGAAAGGAAGGGAAAAAAAATCAGAAAAAAATGCTGCTTATTTTTCCTAATAAGAGTCTCATAGGTTGAATTTCCTAGAAGCAGAAGTTAAAACAGGCATTGATTTCGTACATTTTATCCAGCACAGGGTGTCATTAGACTATGGCAACTCCCTGGAGTAAGCTGTTATCAGCCAACACTTAGGCAGCTGAAATGGGCTCACTGGCTAGTAAACAATGCCTCAGCAGCTCACCACCCAATCCTTTCAACTCTTAGATCCACCTGCTTCTTGTATTAAGTTCATCATGTCCAAGGGTGCAAAAAGCTGCCCACGCTTGACTCAATAGGAGGAAACTGCAATATAACTTATGCTTCAGAGTCTAACCTTATGACATACATTTTATGTAACCAAATCTTCCACTAAAAGTGTGAAATAAAGAAAATAAATAAATAAAACTAAAAACTATTGGGGTTATGAGGAAATTTTAAATGCACTAACTGATCACTTAGAGAAGATTTTAGAGCACAAATGAAAATCCATAACTTAGTATAGTTTTTCAATGATTAAAAAATAAAATTAAATTTAAAGAGAAAATAATTTATTAAACTCAGGAAAATATGTATGAGAAAAATCACTCTTTTTTTCTCCATTAAATTTAAAGGCATTTAATTCTGGTGAAATTGATTTGAAAATCCTTGATATGAATTACACATATTGGGAGTTTTTTGAAGAATGAATGTACTGTAATTATTTATCAATCTGTTGGACATTTTATTCTTCTTCAAGTGGACCATCTGAATTCAGCTTACCAAGACAATATTCTTTTGGGTTTCTAGAGGAGTTATTACTCCATTGATCTTTTACAACTGTCCCTTGGCTTAAATAAAAATAAAATGTATGGGACAAGGTATAAAGAGTTCTACAAATGATCTATAGTTACAAAGTTCCAGATGGGATTATTGAAAATATCACTGCACATATAGATTCACTGCTTTGCTAGTTAAATATAAAGGCCATCGTCAATGAGGTTTCTCAACCAAATTTAATATGTATTAAATCTCTTCTCAGTATATAACTCTTGTATAACTTTTTGAAATTTTCCAGGATTTTCTTCTAAACAATATATTCATTTTCACTAATTTGGTCTCTTCTCTTTACCTCTTCATTACAGAAAGTCAGCTTAACTTTAGTTCTCCATACACTATCAGCCTTAGGTGGCTTGATAGATAAACACTGTATTATGTTTTTTTCATATTGTACATTAGGCATATAAGAAAATTGTCTGGTTTCAGGTTTGAATAAACAAAAGTGGTAGAAAATTATTTTCATTATTTGGACTTCAAATGGAGAGCATCTTAAATTCCTCTATTGCTTTTATATGCATGTTCTTTTATACATTTAAAGTAATTTATTTAGATATCAGTGAAGAGGGGTCAGAAAATTACAGAAATTTATTTTGGATTTATGATTAGTGAAGTCCAAAGCTTGTAATAGTTTATCTGTGGAGGGTAACCCATTGTAAGGTCACCTCTTACTAAATCAATAATTTGGGACACATAGCAAAAGAGATTTTAAAAGAAATAATATTTATGGGGAGTTGCCTCTTATTCTTATCTTTGGATTCACTTGGATTTCTAAGCTGTTTTAATTGGGAAAATTTAAATTGTTCTGACTTCCTTGTTTTTTTCTTTGTAGCTGAAATTTCTGTGTCATAGAGGGTAGAAAATAAGATGAAGTATTGTTTTTTCATCTTAATATGCCTCTTTGGAACTCCTTTAACTCACTGCTGCATAATCAAAATAAGAAAACTGTTCCAAATCACTGGTCATCCCACTGTGTGTGTAGTCATGCAGATTGAAACGTATAATAATTTCTGTACAAATTTTACTGACAGCCCTTTTGTCTTCAATTTGTCTTACATTTGAAGACATGAACATGTGCGCATTTCCATTTTAAACATTTATTTGTAATTTCAGATTTCTGGTCCATCATCAGGGAAATAATATAGCTAAAGAAATAAAAGAAAAGAGAAAACAAAAAATTCTAGCTCCAAAATTAGAGCCAGTGCTCCTTCCTTAACTGATGATCAGAGGAAGCTGTTCCTCTATTTTTGCTCTATTATATTTTATTTTTATATTTTATTTTTATAATCATATATTATGATAATTTTATAATTTTACTTTTATTACACATTTAAGTAGACAGAGATTCTGTAATTTATGTTTACCCTTCATACCTAAAGAATGAGGAGATGCCATTGAACCAGGATGAAGAATACTTTGATCTACTGTAATTTGTTTAAAAATACTAGGTTTTAATTTTAAGACAGAAAGTTGAAAAGAGATAGATAATATATGTCATAAACCATTGCATGACAGTATCGGAATGATCTTAACGTATTTCAATAGTTTGAAAGGACAGTTAATCTTGAGTATAAAAAGGAAAAAATATGTTCATTCAATTCAAAGGACTGATTTGGTGGTGGGGGTAGGGTGGTGGGGGCTAGGCAAATGCCCTTGTATGAACTAAAAGGCAGAGCATATGGTAGAAAAGGAAAATCTCTCCAAGTTTACAAGGCAAAGATTTTGCAAGAGTCCGAGAGAGCTTCAAATGAAAATCAACATATATGTTGCTAATCATAAAACAGTGAGTGTGGATAAGAAAACACAGCGTGCTCAGGAAGGAAAGAAAACCGACTGGACTGAGATAAACCATTGTCTTTGGACCATTGACAAGGCATCCCTATTAAATTTTAAATTTAAAAGTAGTAGTTATATTTGCATACATTCCTTCTGTGAATGTCTATGGAGATTTTTTATTTACTCTGTGTTTTTTGTTTTATAATTTATTTTCTTTTTGTCGAGACCGATTCTTGTTTAATAGAAGTAATAGCCTTTTAGAAGTGGTTAATTTGACCATCATGAATATTCTTCCTCAAGCTATTTCCTCATGTCTTGGCCATTCCCAGTCTCTGCTTCTAGAACACCAGTCACCACAATCTAACTTCTCTCCCTTCTCCTGAGCCCTACCTCATCTAATTCAAAGTATCTTTTTACTCAAGTCTTCAACTTATATATACTCTAGATTCTGCCTCATGTTTCAAGCTTAATGTATCATCTTAACTCATCTTTCAGCTTCTGTCCCTCCTACAAACTGCTACCTCTTTCTTACAACTATATCCAAATTACCCAGAATTCATCAAGTTATTCAACAAATCTACTCTTTGCCAGGAATATTATAAGGCAAAGTGATACAGCTTTGAACATAGCTAAGTCACTGCCTTCATTGTATTTGCAATCAGGGCTCTGATTAGTTCACTAAAAACCTGTCATTCCTCTTATGCAGAAGTCTCTTGCCAAACGACTCAATACCCAACCAATAAATGAGTGGTCCCTTGGATTAGAGTAGATAGGTTTAGGTAATCAACTTTGGGAGGAGTAGCAGGATTTTGCCCTCAGCTTTTCTCACTGAAGAATATGAACAAAAGCACAAGTAGAAACCATATCCTCTTCCCAAAATAATTGTCTTAATAATAAGCAAAACTTCCAGTAAAATACAACAAAGTGATTGCTTTGAGAAGTAATATATTGTGTTATTTTCTGTTAGTTTGATTTTTAAAATTCAACTTCTTTGCTTTAGGTTGGTTTAACTCAATATCCTCCTTAATTAGATACAAAATCAAATTCACTTTGCCTATATGGACTGGGATATAACTTATTTTCCTCTGAAACTAATAGCAAAGATAAAGGTGTAATACTTAGCATCTGCCAAAATGAGATTAGATGTATAAGGGATTTATAAGGAAAAACACTTTTGCAAGATGAGGGTGGGAAGCTGGAATAGGCAGGGAATGTCTTCAGCCATGATACCCTTCTGATCTTGTTGAAGAAAAAAGGAAGGAAGGAGGATGGGGTAAAAGGAATCGCAGACAACACAATGTGTAGCATGTTTTGGCTAAGACAATGGAAAATTCTCAAGCCAAAGGCACCCTCCCACATCAGGCAAGAATAAACCTGCAGTAGCACCTTGCTGTGCTTAGTCATTAGCTGGGGACATGTGTGGGGAGGTGGCTTCGGACCATCTGTAGTGGTGGCGACAAAGAGAAATCGTCCGGGGCTGTCAGTCAACTGTGCCCCCCCAACAAGTGAGATGTGCCTGGTACATTTTCATGTCAGCTGCAAGCCTCAACTTCCCATTTTATACTAACATAAAAGTTTGTTTTAGAATGAAGTTTAGAAAAAAAAAAAAAGAATGAAGTTTAGAGGGCCACCTAGTTTTGATTAACTAATCATGCGAAAATGATCTATATAACATTCAAATTACATCTGATAGGATAAATAGTCTTAGAAGAGAAGTGATTGATTCAGAAGTCTTCCTTAATAACATGTAAAGTGCATTAACTAAAGATGCCAACTACAGAAAGTGTATTAATGACACCCAGTTGTTTGTTTGTGAGTTTGCTTAGGGTAATAGAATATCTCTCACTAAATTCAGTATATAAGCATTAAATATTAATGTTTTTAATACCTGATGCAGTTAAGTGATATCATTCAACTGATTAAGATTTTGGGTTTTTTTTTAATTAGATTTTTGATATTGATGTGTTCATAAACTCTTGAGTTAGAAGTCAAAGATTTTTAGACTATTTTCTCACTTGTTGCAAGAATTACAACATTTCTGATGGTTTCTTTTTTTTTTTTAAAGATTTTATTTATTTATTTGACAGAGAGAGAGACAGCGAGAGAGGGAACACAAGCAGGGGGAGTGGGAGAGGGAGAAGCAGGCCTCCTGCTTAGCAGGGAGCCCGATGCGGGGCTCGATCCCAGGACCCTGGGATCATGACCTGAGCCAAAGGCAGACGCTTAATGACTGAGTCACTCAGGAGCCCCTCTGATGGTTTCTTTTCATCCTCTGCTTGACCTGTCCCAGGGAACAAGTCCCAATAACTTATGAGGTACTATTTTATTATTAAAATAAAAATTATTAAAATAGATTGTTAAAATGCATGTTGAGCTAACTAATGTCTCATTTTATTTTTATCTGATTTTCCCTCCAAATTTTGAAAAATAAAACAAAAGCAAGTCTACTCTGTTTATTTGTCTTCAACAATATTCCTCTAAATAGTGGCAGACAGGGGTCCCTATACTTCTTTCCTCAAACTGAACACCTCACTTGTTCCAAGTTTCCTTTATTTAAAACAGTTTCCAGGCACCCCACTCTTCTGAAAATCCTTTTCCTTTTAATATTACAATCTTCCAGTGTTACTCTCAAGTTTTTAAATTTGTACCTAGATACAAAACTACATTTAAAGTCACTTAGTCAGCTCTTTGCCTGTCTAATTCTGAATGCTTTAGAGTTAGTCTCAGATTTCCAAGACGTTTTCATAACACACATCCTAAAGTGGGCTTCTCCAACTGAAATCTTTTTTTTTTAAATTGATAAATTTTTATTTTATTTTATTTTATTTTATTTTATTATGTTAATCACCACGACTCATTGTTTGTGCATAACACCCAGTGCTCCATGCAGAACGTGCCCTCTTTAATACCCATCACCAGGCTAACCCATCCCCCCACTCCCCTCCTCTCTAGAACCATCAGTTTGTTTCTCAGAGTCCCTAGTCTCTCATGGTTCATCTCCCCCTCCAATTTCCCCCCCTTCATTTTTCCCTTCCTACTATCTTCTTCTTCTTTTTTTTTTTTTTTTTTTAACATATAATGCATTATTTGTTTCAGAGGTACAGGTCTGTGATTCAACATTCTTACACAATTCACAGAGCTCACCACAGCACATACCCTCCCCAATGTCCATCATCCAACTGAACTCTATACAAGGTTGTGTGTGTGTGTGTGTGATTCTTTTTAAATCTCAAGTGCAGAGCTTTCCATAAGTCCTTAATCAAGTTCATTAAAAATATTTTATTGTAAATCTCGGATTTTAAACCCCATTTTTATCATTTACTGTGTTATCTCCTTTTCCTTAGTAAGGATCTCCATGTGTTTGTCTACCAAACATCCTGTTGTGTCATGTGTATTAGTTAGAATGGACCATACTATACTGTAGGAATCAATACTCTCAAAATAAAAAATCCAGTGATCAGGAGAGACTTACAGTTACTTATGGAAATAGCGTATGGAAAGCTCCATCATGTCTCATGGCAGTACAGGTCATAAGAACCTCTTTAGGTACCTTGCATAAATTTATTCTCCTCAAATGCCATTGGTCAAAACTATTGACATAGCCTCATCTGAATTTAAGCAGGGTGGGATACTGTCATCTTATTATTTTGACACACTGAAAAAATAAGACTGAAGTATTTATGAGCAGCCTTAATATTTCCATCATTGACAAAATTCTTATTCAGAATAGTGTCAGTTATAGAACCCAGAAGTACATTATTTTTCCTTTTAAAGAAAGTAACCATTGTAGGTATATTTATTCAATGAACTACAAAACACCTAATACTTCCATCTGGTTTGACTTTTCCTATTTTGTGCATTAAAATGAGACTTGGCCAAATGTTATGATAAAATCAATAAGCTCCAAGCCCATAGCATTTAATTATTTAAAAGAAAGCAGTCATGAGGCTTAGGGAATATATTAAATACTATCTTCAAATGACCTCCAGGTCCTTTTCAAAGTTTTCAAAATCCTAATTTTGTAGTGGCTTTACTATTCATTACAACTGTGACTTTGGGCAAATTCCTCAACATTTCTGTGCCTCAGCTTTGGTTATACAATGGGAATGCTAAAAATCCTCTATCACATGACCAACCTGAGGATTAAATTAGGTAATGCATGTAAATCCCTGAGAAATGCTTGAACATGTTAGCTAATACTCCATGAAAACGGAATCATATCACTTACATTATTTTGCAAACTCCTTTTTCCAAAAGTGTGCAGTAGACAAAGCTTTAGGCTAACACATCCAAACTATTGAAAATTTTCACAGTGACGATTTCCAGATGAAAATTATACTGAAAATGTTTAAATGAAGAGAGAAATTTCTATGTATAATAATGAATTACACTTTGGTTCAACCACATGCCATGTAACAAAATATCGTGAAATGATATATACATGTAAGCTATTCAACATACATAATATTTGTTCTACAGAAAAAAGTAAACTAAAATTTTCGGCATCCTGTTCTCCGCTTTTGGATTCCTTTTTCAGTCAACTGCTTCCAGATGTCATCGTGATTATCAGATCTTAATTGTTGGTTAAGTACTCAAATAACTCAAAATATTAGTCTTTTTTTTTTCTCAGTGGCCAGACAGTCGTAGTATTTGGTCAGCCCCCACTCTCTACAAAATGGGGACGATATCAGAAGAGAGCTCACCCACGCAACTTGTCTATTAGAACATTATAAGTTGATTGATGTTGCTGGATCAATACTTGATATTATTCACTTCCATTTGCCTTTAGATGTAACTGAAACTTTAACACAGAAAATATAATTCTGAAATTACCTCAAGACATATACTACTAACTGAATCAAGTGAAGCTATTGACATAATTTAGATCATGCCAATTATGGTATTTGGATGATTCCTTAATATGTTTAAAACTTAGTTGGAAAAAAAAAAAGGTCTTAGTTGAAAATGAAAAGGGCCACAATAAATTATTACATCTGACAAAAACAAAAACAAAAACAGATTAGTAGTTAAAAACAAGATGGAAGCAAAGTTTGATGGTCAGCTTTGTGGCAATTATAGAACAATGTCATCAACACCAAAGACCCCACCTCTTTGTATCATGTTGTTATCCCTCACTCACAAATGTTACCTCATGATCCAAAAATTTCTGCATGCCCAAGCTCCTTCATTGTATCTGCATCCAGGAGAAATTAGGAAGGGCAAAATTAAGGACACACCAGCTCCCTTATAAAGAAACTTCCTGGAAGTCACACATGTTGCTTTGATATCTTTACCATGAACTTAATTACATGACTAAAATTATCAACAAGGAAACATGGAAATTCAATCTTCATTCTTAAGTGGATATTTGTTGAGCTAAATATTATGGAATTTATCACTAAGGAAAGGGGGATAGACATTTGAAGACTGCCAGCAGCCTACACCAGGTATTTAGGGATGTACTCCAAGAATAGAATAATACATTAGGGATTTTTTTTTTTTTAATAATAAAGCAGAGACAATAAAAGGAAAATTAGAAAGTAATCTAAAGTAGAGGGAAAATGAAAGTCAGTATTCTGTGGCTTGAGACATGAGGTGGGTACTTGAAAATCTTGTAAGAATTAAAACCCTGAGGGCGCCTGGCTGACTCAGTCCCTTAAGCGTCTGCCTTCGGCTCAGGTCATGATCCCAAGGTCCTAGGATTAAGCCCCACATCGGGCTCCTTGCTCCGTCGGGAGCCTGCTTCTCCCCTGCCTGCCATTCCCCCTGCTTGTGCTTGCTCTCTGTCTCTCTCTTGCTCACTCTCTCGTTTTTAAAGATTTTATTTCTTCATTTGACAGAGAGAGAGAGATAGCGAGAGCAGGAACTCAAGCAGAGGGAATGGGAGAGGGAGAAGCAGGCTTCTTGCTGAGCAGGGAGCCCAATGTGGGGCTTAATCCTAGGACCTTGGGATCATGACCTGAGCCGAAGGCAGACGCTTAACGACTGAGCCACCCAGGCGCCCCAATAAATAAAATCTTAAAAAAAAAAAAAAGAATTAAAATCCTGAGTGTTTCAAAATCTGAGTTGTGGTTTTGCTAGGGTTCTGACTAGATGTACAATATTAGGCACAAAAATTAAATACTCTGTAACTGGGTTCTGATATGTAAAGTAGGCGTGTCAAACTCTGAAATGGCAGTTTGAATTGCTCTAATAAGTCCTTGTCTTTGAGATCAAACAGACCCTTATTTGAGTCTCTGGTCATAAATAAATAGTTCATTAAAAATGCTAATAAGGTCAAGCCATGATGTTGATGTTGTGGAAAGAGGTAATTATTTAGTATTCCTGATTTCATGTCAAAATGATATTTTAAACTACTATGTAGTTAGAGTAATGATATTATGGAATTTGTAGATTTTCAAGACTATGAATTTGTTTTACAGCATCACTTTCCATTATGAAAATTTGTTTATTGATCACTGAATTCTAATAGCTAACTATAATGTTTACTCACACTAAGGGAGTCAAAATTATGGAAAATGCATACAGGGGGACTGGAACCAGGAAAGATAAAGGCCAGATGTCATAATAAGGGCAGGGATTATGCAAAGTCTTTGAAAAGACTTATCTGGGGGTTTCTCAATTTTGATATGAACAGAGTACAGTTTAAGGATGATATTGAATATAGAGTAGAAATTTCCTTATGAAGATAGCTAAGTCAAATCAATTAGTTTGTTCAATTGGCCCTAGATAAATCACTTTCAGTATCACCAGACGCATTCTGCTTTAGAGCATCTTGACTAGAAGTAAAAGTGCTGCAAACACGCTCAGTATGTTTAAGGTGAAATTTTCTGGATATGTATTTTATGGACATGACCTTATGATGAAAATGGACTTTTTAAACACAGTTCTTTTGAAACACATTTTTTTAAAGAGTTTATTTATTTATTCGACACAGAGAGAGAGGGAACACAAGCAGGGGGAGCAGGAGTGGGAGAAGCAGGCTCCCCGCCAAGCAGGGAGCCCGATGCGGGGCTCGATCCCAGGACCGTGGGATCATGACCCGAGCCTAAGGCAGACGCTTAACGACTGAACCACCCAGGCGCCCCGAAACACATTTTGTACTAAAGGGAATTATTACCATTTTGTTCTTTCTCATTGGCTATCTATGCACGATGGTATTTTGTTAATGACAGAATCAAAGCTAAAACTGAACTGATGAGAACATCTATTCCCTGTTTCCATAGAAATCTACCCCACCAAATCCCCGAGAGAAGAAAAAAATGAGCCTCCAAGATTTGAGAAACCATTGAATTTAAGAGTCAATATATTTTTTTTTCCAAATGGATTATTTTTCAGTGCAAAGTATTTGAAAGCTGTGTCAGTTCAAGTTCCCTTGGACTACTAGATACATCACAGAAAATGTTCGAAAATAAGGCTATTAAATCTCATAGATGTAATACTTCCAAATTTCTTAAAGCAGAATATAGTTTAAATGCTAAAAATATACAGGACCTCGTCTTAAAACATTTTTAAGTAAAAATGTGTAACTTCTATAACTAGCATTTGTTAACTTCTAGAGGTAAAATAAGTCCTTTTATTGTCTTTTCTATGGGAGTTTAATACTTGAGTAAGAACCAAGGCACTGGCAGATTAATGTCAGATGATGGCCTCTTTGCTGGTTTGCACATGGCTTCTTCTCATAGTTCACATGGTGGAGAGCAAAGAGAGGAAGAAATTTTTATCTGTTCTTTTTAGGACACCGATCTCATCATGGGGGCTTCACCTTCATTACCTAATTACCTCCCAAAGGCCCCATCTCCAAATACTGTAACAATGGGAATTAGAGTTTCAACACACAAATTTTGAGGGGACAGAAACATTCAGTCCATAGTAAGTGGTTCACAAAATTCTAAGATTTCCCTCAAGATTCCCACTCACTGTGTACAAACCCTGTATAATCCCTCGGACTGGGAACGTGAAGGATTTCACTCCAGTGATTCAGCTATGTTACATGACATAGTTGACTTTAAAAAAGTTATATTGGCTGGACATGATCTAATCAGGTGATCTAATGAATGTGAGAGGGATCTGATCCAAAGGAGACTCTTCATCACTGGCTCTGAAGATGAAGTGGCAAGAAAAGTGGGTGGGTGGCTTACAGGAGCTGAGCGCAATCCCAGCGTATAGTCCCCGTGGAAATGGAGACCTCAGAAATGAATTCTGTGGCAGCCATGTGAGCTTAGAAGAGAACCCTGAGTTCTGGAAGAGGCCTGACATGTTGTGAGGACCAACAACTAGGACCAGAGGACCAAGCTAAGCCACAGCAAAATTCTCACCCATGCAACTGAGATGGTAAGGACCAGGTTCCCTGCAAAATTAAAAAATTGGGGAAATTAAACAACAAAAATTCAAAATCTAGAAGATTTATATACAAAATATTTTTTTCTCTACCCTACCTCAGAAATGGAATGGAATGAACTACCCCTTAAATAAAGGAAGATCAATTTAGTGTATAATATGTTCTATCAAATAATTGTATTCCAATGCTCCTTGGCAGGAAGAGGGTATACTTTGTCTATGTGGGGCAGATATTACTTAAGCACAAAATATCCTGTGCCATATCCTAACATTCCACAGTTCCAGGCTTTGTTTATAATCCTATAAATTACTAATGCCTTTTACCCCTCACTTCTATAATCAGATATTTCCAGCATAAACTGTAACAAAATCCAACCTACATCACAGCCAGTTTATATGAAAAATCAGGGAAAAGTATTAGAATAACTGAACTGCCTCAGAAATGTGAAAAGACAGGCCTGGAAGTATCATACCCTAATGTGATGTTTTTCTTTATATAACAGAATTACTTGTAGCTTTCTGGCTTCCAAATATGGATATCAAACAATCATGCTTCTCAAAGCACGTTGCAAATTCTGTTAGAAGTCAGAAACCAATATAAATAGCGTCATGCTTTTTTGTGTGTGTTAACACATAACATATAATAGATTGGTTTTGCATCTTTAATTGTTTTACTTCAATTAACTTTGCAAATTGTTGATTATTTATCTACTGTTTATTTTTCTGTATCTGTATGTACGTATGTATGTATGTATGTATAAACAGAGGCTTTCATTAAAAAGAATTGGTTTACACAATTATGGCGGCTGGCTAACCATGTTAGAAGTGTCTAGGGTTTTCACTAAGGAAATGGAAGTCAGAAGCCGACTGAAACTTGTTTTTCACAGGCAGGATGGGAAGATCCCAAAAAGGGCCCTCAGCCATTTTGGTGTCTGTGCCTCAGAGAATGCCTGAGACTTCTTTTGAAATCCTTCTGACATTAATTCAGGCCAACCCATGAGAAACTCTCTTTTATTTAATGTAAAGTAAAGTGATTAGAGATTTTATTCATATCTGCAAAATCCTTTCACAGCTCCTCTCAGATTAGCGTGTGACTGTGTATAACTAGAAGAAGGTGAATGTATGATACAAAATGTCCTCCTCTTGGCTTCCATCCTTCAACTTTCACATGAGAATATCACTTATTGCTTGTTCTGGCCAGAAACAAACTAGAGAGGGAATCCTGGGGACCGTCGTTCGGCTTTGTAAAGTGGATACATTAAAAAGTGATCACAGTAATACTGAGGGGTACAACAGTAATACAAAATAATGAATATATTTCTATAAAAAACAAGACACTTGGAAAATGAAATAAGGATAAATGCTTATTAACAATAACATATAAAATATGAAATACTTAGAGATAACAAAGTATGTAAAATTACACTGAACACCGAAAACTACAAATCATTGCTGCCAAAATTGAGAAAGACCAAAATTAATGTCCATAGATTAGAAGACTCAAGACGGTTAGGATGCCACTTCTTCCTAAATTTATCTATAATTCAAAACATTTATAATCAAAATTTCAAATTCTATTTAGTAGAAATTGAGAAGTTATTTCTAAAATATTACGAGGAAAATAACTTAGACTAGCTGAACAATTAAAAAAAAAAAGAAGAAAGGTTTATACTACCCAATTTGAAGGCTTAATCCAAAGCTACAATAATCTGTTCAATACTATAGAAGTAAATGTAGACAAATAAATTTTATATTTTCAATACATACATTGGAATGGGGACTTGCTAGACAGAATACATAAGAACTTTTACAGATCAATGAAGAGAAGGCAAGCAACCCAATAAAATATTCAGAAATCTGTAGAATCATTTAAAAAAAAATCTAAGAATAATCCAAATGAACATGAAAAATGATCAAAATCATTAATTTCCTGGGAAATTCAAATAAAACTTACAGTGAGATAAAATTGTCCTATAGATGTTCTGATTAGGGGCACCTGGGTGGCTCAGTTGGTTAAGCATCTGCCTTTGACTCAGGTCATGGTCCCAGGGTCCTGGGATCAAGCCCCACACTGGGCTTCTTGCTCAGCGGGGAGCCCACTTCTCCCTCTCCCACTCCCGCTGCTTGTGTTCCCTCTCTCGCTGTCTCTCTCTGTCTGTCAAATAAATAAATAAAATCTTTAAAAAACGAATAAATGTTCTAATTAAAATGTAAAAGCTAAGTATACCAAATCTTGCTGTGTTTTCTATTGCTGCAGAATAAATAACTATAAATGTTGCAGCTTAGGGGCACCTGGGTGGCTCAGTCGTTAAGCGTCTGCCTTCGGCTCAGGTCATGATCCCAAAGTCCTAGGATCGAGCCCCGCATCGGGCTCCCTGCTCAGCTGGGAGTCTGCTTCTCCCTCTCCCTCTCCCCCTGCTTGTGTTCCCTCTCTCGCTGTGTCTCCCTCTGTCAAATAAATAAATATAAATGTTGCAGCTTAAAACAACAGCTCCTTACCATCTCAGTTGCATGGGTGAGAATTTTGCTGTGACTTAGCTTGGTCCTCTGGTCCTAGTTGTTGGTCCTCACAACATGTCAGGCCTCTTCCAGAACTCAGGGTTCTCTTCTAAGCTCACATGGCTGCCACAGAATTCATTTCTGAGGTCTCCATTTCCACAGGGACTATACGCTGGGATTGCGCTCAGCTCCTGTAAGCCACCCACTTTTCTTGCCACTTCATCTTCAGAGCCAGTGATGAAGAGTTTCCTTTGGATCAGATCCTTCTCACATTCATTAGATCACCTGATTAGATCATGTCCAGCCAATATAACTTTTTTAAAGTCAACTATGTCATGTAACATAGCTGAATCACTGGAGTGAAATCCTTCACGTTCCCAGTCCGAGGGATTATACAGGGTTTGTACACAGTGAGTGGGAATCTTGAGGGAAATCTTAGAATTTTGCGAACCACTTACTATGGACTGAATGTTTCTGTCCCCTCAAAATTTGTATGTTGAAACTCTAATTCCCATTGTTACAGTATTTGGAGATGGGGCCTTTGGGAGGTAATTAGGTAATGAGGGTGAAGCCCCCATGATGAGATCAGTGTCCTAAAAAGAACAGATAAAAATTTCTTATTCTCTTTGCTCTCCACCATGTGAACTATGAGAAGAAGCCATGTGCAAACCAGCAAAGAGGCCCTCATCTGACATGAATCTGCCAGTACCTTAATCTTGGACTTCTCAGCCTCCAAAACTGTGAGCAATAAATGTTTGTTGTTTAAGTCAATAGTAATTTGTTACAGTAACCTGAGCTAACTATGACACCACAGATGGCAAGAATGTGAAGCCACTGAATCACTAATATGCTCTTGGTGAGAAAGTACAAAATTACAATTATAATTACTTTGTTAGATAATTTGACAGTATCTTATATCATTGAACATGCATCTAAAGGTATTTACCCTAAAGTGACAAAGGAATATGCCCATACAAAGTTTTATAGATATATGTTTATACAGCTTAATGTTCAGATGCCTTCGAACTGGAAACTACTCAAATATCTATAAACAGTTGAATGGATAAACAAAATATTGAATAGCCCTATAATGGTATACTATTCAGGAATAAAAAGTTAATGAGGCACTAATACACAAAATAACATGAGTGATCCCCAAAAGCATTATGTTAAGGGAAAAACCATGACATAAAATAAAGTATAATGTTTTCTTTTGTTTTATGGAATGCTACAGAATGCAAAATAGTCTATATTGACAGAAAGTAGATTATGAGGCTAAGAGATGGGGCAGTTTCCCCAAATAGTCATGATGAAATTTTGTTGTGAGTGGAAATGTTATTTAACTTTATTGTTTTTGTGGTTCCTTGAGTTTAAAAATTCATAAAAACTTATGATATTGTATAGAATAAATGGGCACAGTTTATCAATAAAGTTGACAGAAAATAAATTAGGTGCAATAGAAGCGCTTCTTAACAATATATTTATTTCTAGTTTTCAATTATTTTAATAAGGCCTATACTTAATTTTGACCAAATATTATGTATATTCATCTGACGTCCTAAATGGATTTAAGAACATGAGTTTCCATTCAGAGATTCACCCTCCATCTTGATTTTCTCTTCCTTTTATAACTAATTTACTTTTCAGCTAAGATTGACCAAGAAAATTATCTTACATTGAAGTTTCATTGCATTCATATATTTAAAAAGATATATTTCAACAGTTTGTAAATCTTATATGTTAAAAAGTTAACAAATACTTCATTTGGAAATAAAAGAAGTATCTTTTTTTTTTTTTCCAGATTTCTTCTTTTAATCATTTGCCAAAACTTATATTTGCAGCCTTCCTTTCATGATTTGGCAAAATAATTATTTTCTGGATATTCTATTCTTATCTAATTTTGAAAATAGACTTAAAAGTTGTGTAATTTTTATTCACATCAACTCCTTTTAAACTTAATGAATTCCTAATATAATTTTCCTATTTGTAAGTCTTTATTTCAATTCTATATGCAAAGAAATATACTAAATCTGGAGCAACCTTGATCCTAGACTTAATAGATCATGTAATATACAGAATAGTTACAAAGATTAATATCAAATCATAACTCAAGGTAATAATTTCAAACAACCTGCTAGAGGTACAAATGATGTATGTATAAAGGATGTAGACGTGTGATGATATTTATTATAACTGGAGAAATACTTTTTATTTTTATTTATTTATTTTTTAAGATTTTATTTATTTGCGAGAGAGAGAATGAGAGACAGAGAGCATGAGAGGGGGGAGGGTCAGAGGGAGAAGCAGACTCCCTCCCGAGCAGGGAGCCCAATGTGGGACTCGATCCCGGGACTCGATCCCGGGACTCCAGGATCATGACCTGAGCCGAAGGCAGTAGCTTAACCAGCTGAGCCACCCAGGTGCCCCATGGAGAAATACTTTTTAAAACTTCTTCAGGAGGGCGCCTGGGTGGCTCAGATGTTTGAGCTTCTGCCTTCGGCTCAGGTCATGATCCCGGGGTCCTGGGATCGAGTCCCGCATCGGGCTCCCTGCCCCTTGGGAGCCTGCTTCTCCCTCTGCCTTTCTCTCTTGCTCTGTCTCTCATGAATAAAAAAAAAAAAAAAAAAAAAAAAAAAAAAAAAAAAAAAAAAAAAAAAAAAAACTTCTTCAGGAAAGGGAATCCAATCAAATTTAAGAACTAGGTAGTAATGGGGCGCCTGGGTGGCTCAGTCATTAAGCGCCTGCCTTCGGCTCAGGTCATGGTCCCAGGGTCCTGGGGTCGAGCCCCGCATCGGGCTCCCTGCTCAGCGGGAAGCCTGCTTCTCCCTCTCCCACTCCCCCTGCTTGTGTTCCCTCCTTCACTGTGTCTCTCTCTGTCAAATAAATAAAATCTTAAAAAAAAAAAAAAAGAACTAGGTAGTAATTTATTTAGTCAAGGTTACCACAGTAAAATCAATGATGAAAAACAAATTAGCCTCAAGAAATGAAGTTATTACAGTAGATGAAATCCAAAGTTATGACTCATCTGTTTATAATGTGTGTTATATATTCATTTTCTTCATTTTGTATATTCTTAAATACTTAAATTCTTAAACACTTAAATATAATTTTTGTAGAGATCAATACAAATTACAAGATCGACTATATTTAGTGTGAGAGGAGACAGACTCTACCTCTTGATGAGAAGACTAGCGTGCATTTACCAGAAGGGGTGGAGTGGTTGGTACCCAAAATTTCAGGCAACATATCACCAAAACCTTTATTCTCCATTACTCTAGTATATAGACCGTTTATCAACTTCTCTAAAAATTAAAATGTTTTATTTACGTGTTTATTTTTCACCCATTTAAGCCATCATTTATCTGTACAATGCCATGTAGTATTATTCTGTTTTAAATTATGTTTCGGTTCTGCCTCCCTTTTGTAGCTCTTCTTTTAATTCACTTAAAAAAAGCTTTTTGTTTGTGTTTTTACAAAGGCATCGTAGCAATCTTCTGTTCCTCTAGTATAATCCTGTTGATACAGTCTTCCCCATTGCTTCAAGAATTGCTTTCTGAAACAAAAATTCGATTAACCAATTATCATCATATTTTATGATGTTTCCTGACCTACGTTCAAACTCTTTTGTGTATCCAAAGAGTCTTTATAAATCTGGTTTCAAATGATTTTCCACCTATACTTTCCGCCAATAAATCCTTTAACACTCTATGTACCAGCTCCAGAACACAAGTTGATTTCCTGTATATCAAAACCTACTTGACTCCTTGACAGTTTATCAACTATAGAATCTTCTTAAAAACGTTTATCTTCGTCCATGTTGACTCTTTAAACCATAGCCAATTTTGCTTAGTCAGAGATAGTTATTTCTTAATCTCCAGATCCAAGCAGACTTAAACAAATATCTTCTATGCTTACATGGCACCTTGGATAGTCCACTATTAGAACATTCATCATGCTGTACAGTGGTTTTTAATTTATCTTTGTCTCTCCACAGAAACATTGAGCTTCATAAGTTCACACACTGACCGGTACCTAGCAATATATACCTTACATAGGAAGCATTCAATCAATGTTTATTGGCTCATGAGTATTTGACTAGCGGTCCATAATATATTTTAGAACATATTTTCTATTGAATATGCACTTATTATATTAGTCATGATTCTTTGTGCATCTCTCAATCAAAATATACTAGTAATATTTAAAGGCTATGCACTTTGTAAAGCAATTCCACTGAAATCTTACTTATAGATTGAGAGAGTATCAAAGTGATGCTTTTATTAAGTTTTATCTATTTTACAAACATGCTAAATGTAAAATTCTCCAATGAAAATTTTAATTCCACAAGCTGGTAACAGTACCTTAGGAGTATCCCTGTTGTGTAAATCCTGTATTTCATTAGAAGAATAGAATCTTTTTTTTTTCAAGATTTTGTTTTTGTTTTTTCAGTAGTTATTGAGCTCATTGGACTGCAAAATGCAATAAACGTCTTCATTTCACTGCCAAGTTATTCATCTGTACTAGAGTGGGAAGAGTGGTGTGCTAATTTTTTGATAACCCAACTGCTTTGGCAAAAAGTTCAAAGTACTGCCAAATTTGCATTACAAAATAAAACACGTTTCGCACTGATCTGTTGCTAGAGAAAAGAATTTGTTTTCACAAATATTTATGTTTTAACAATTCTTAAAAGGAAAAGGAGCATATTCCCAAGGGAAAAAAAAACACAAAGTTTATAATATCATTTTTCCACTTATCTTCTATTTTACCTTTAAAGCAAAACTTCATTACAGGGTATTAGTGCTCTGGAGTTGATCCTTTGTTGGTTGGGCTGAACAGACTGGAATTGACCCATGACCCTTGATAGTGGAGGAGTGATAAGAAATACTGTGCCTTTTAGGGGCACCTAGGTGGCTAAGTTGGTTGTGTCCAACTCTTGGTTTTAGCTTAGGTCATGATCTCAGGGTCATGAGATGGAGCCCAGAGTCAGGCTCCATGAGCAGAGGGGAGTCTGCTTGAAGATTCTCTCCCTCTGGCCCTCCCCTACCCTTTCTCTGTCTCTCTCCTCTCAAATAAATAAATAAATCTTTATTAAAAAAAAGGGGGGGCATGTCTAGTTAGTTATGCTTCTGACTTCGGATCAGGTCATGATCTCAGGGTTCTGGGACCAGCCCTCAATGGGATCCATGCTAAGTGGGGAGTCTACTTCTCCATTTTCTTTCCCTCTGCTCCTTCCCCTTCCCCTGCTTGCTCTCTCTCTCTCTTTCTCTCAGTCTCTCTCTTTTTCATATAAATTAATATTTTTTTTAAAGAAATACTGTGCATTTTAGAAAATGAAACCTCACAAGATTGGAAAACTTGGCAAACCATTACATGAGAAATCAATGAAAAAAATTAGTCAAGATGGATGAAAAACAGGTCATTGAAGAAATGGGAAAGAAACCATAGAATACAATCAAATTTAGAGAATTGAAACGGGGTCTTGAGTAATTTCAACTGTTTTAAGATAACATGGGTGCCACCCACAGAAGAGATACAACTTGTAACTTGGGCAGTAAGAAAATTACAAAGGGCAAAAAACTGGCCTGGACAATTGACAAAGTTTTGAATTTAATAGGAGAGAGACAGGTCTAGGTAACATTTTAAGAGCAAAATGACTGAGATAAATCATTTTTTTCTTTTGAAATTGAAATATAAATTCCTGTATTTGCCAATGTATTTTTTATGGCATGAACATTTTCTGGAAATTTGTCTATTGCTGAAAATATATTTTTTTTATTTAGTTGAATGAAGGGTTGAAACCTATCTGTGTAATGTATATTTTTTAAAGCTTTGAAACATAACTTCTAAATTTGTACAATTTTAAAGATTTGAAACATAATTTCTATATCAGCAAATGTTAAGGCACTTAGTGCATTAGACATTCATAAGCCTAATCAGATCATACTATGAGTGTTTCTAAGAGAGCAACTCTTATAATTTCTTTAGAAACAAAAAATGTCCAGGAAAACAAATAGGACTTTGTATAGAATATCTGATAAATGCTTTAAGAACTTTTCCTCTCCTGCTGAGACCTATCAACATTTATGATGTGTCAGTGATATCCTAAATTGCAAACTCAGTCCTGTGAGTGTCTTGTAGCCAAGGAGGACCTAGACCCATGAACCAACAGGGTCTGACACTTGTCCTATTGCCAACATTTCAGAACCTGGCAAGCCTGCTGAGTGTTAATGGACCCTGGGTTGCAGAGAGGCAATAGTCTTCCTGCAATCTAGTAATCCTCAGTATAGAGTGCATAAGAAGCAACCCAAGACACAATTATCAATGCAGACTTAGAGGCCAGGCCTCTCCTCCAGGTACTCTTACTCTATAGGAAGAGTGGCACCTAGGGATCTGCTTATGTGAAAAAGCACCTCAGATAATTGTCATGGAATCATCCAGAGGTGATATTCATATTATGAAAACTCTATTCTTAATTTTCTATATGTTTTAGCTAAATGTTCACAAAGATTTTGAAACTTGTGATTTCCATAAATATGTCTTCTTGGCAGGGGACTAAATGTGTAATTTTGAGCCCACACCAATTCTGAATTAAATGAGCCACCTGATGCAAGATACTACCATTTGTTTGATTTTGAACTGAGCCAGTGATTGAGTAATGACCCATGTGTTTGCATTACAGTTTTGTTTCCGATGAAAATTGCATATGTAGAAATAGCTGTGTAAATAAATCAAACCTAAACTTCCTTAAGATATAATGTTTGATGAGATTCCAGACTTTTGCTCACATTCTCAAGTATCACTATCACTTTATAGTCAACACCCACCATGAGGGTACATGTAATAAACCAGTATATCAATAAAATAACAAGGTCAATCTTTCACTAAGGGATTACCATTCTGAAAGTTATTCAGGTCCCGATGGGTGGGATTGTGGGTCCAGAGGAGACACTGTAGTAGTAGAAGGAGGATTGCTCATAAAAGAAAAGAAGAGAAAAGAAGAAAGAAAAGAAGAGAAGAGAAGAAAAAAGAAAAGAAAAGAAGAGAAAAGAGAAAAGAAAAGATAGAGAGAAAGAAAGCAGGCAACAGTAATAGGAGAGAAATTGGCACAAAGGAACACAGTGGTGAGTTCCATAGTCAGGGAGTTATCATCTATGCTAGATCACACTGATATGAATCTTACTCAGGTTTTATTTTATTTTTTAAATTGAAAGATTATGAACATTATACTGAGTGGTCTGCTTTGTCCAGTAGATGTACATGTAGTGGAAATAGCTCCGGTCTTCTAATAAGGCTACATTCAGTAATGAGCTCTCTCTACATTATGAAACATATGAGGTAGTTCTACATGTTTTCTACAGTATGAAAGACATTGTCAAGGGATTTCACAGGCTTGGTCTATCAGCCTCATCCTGTTCTACATTTCATTGTCTTACACCAGTGGATCTCGAGGGCACAGGTAGTATTAGCATCAAGGGAAACATCTGTGAAATAGCTCTTTGTCGGGGTGCCTGGGTGGCTCAGATGGTTGAGCATCTGCCTTCGGCTCAGGTCATGATCCCAGGGTACTGGGATCAAGTCCTACATCGGGCTCCCTGCTCCTTGGGAGCCTGCTTCTCCCTCTGCCTCTCTCTCTCTCTGTCGCTCATGAATAAATAAATAAAAATCTTTAAAAAAAAAAAAAAGAAAGAAATAGCTCTCTGTCAATCATTCTGGATGGCCATCCTATGAAGGCCCACTTTGTGAATAATGGCAGGAAACAGGACCCTTATTTCTTACCAATGAAATTTCCTCTATCAGTTTGATCACCTACCTTGCTGACTGTAAAGTCAGTTGTGACTAAGTCACAGATGAAGTTATCTCTTCTTTGTGTATTCATGTTAGTTTGTAACAAACTACTTAACAAGGGATGTAACAATTCCCTTTTTTTTTTTTTTATTATCAGTTTCTGAGCGACATAGAAAATCTCCCTATCTCAAAGCAAGGCATTCTTGGAAAATTGTGCTAAAATATTTTCAAAGATGAAATAAGCGAATATATGTGAGTCAATGAGAAAAAAATGAGAAATATTAGCTGAAGTCAAGATATAAAGTGTGGATAGTAATCATACTCTGATAGAGATCAGATAGTTTACACTACTATGTGACACTAGACATGTTTAGCTTCTGCTGAATTTGTGACCCAGATATTACAAAACAGTGCTTGTGTATATAGGAGTAAGATTACATATATATCTCCAACCCTACAAGGGTAGATACATGTGAAAGTAACATAAAATGAAAATTTCTTACACAAAAACAGCAACACTTCAATTAACCACAGCCCTATGGATGGTATTTTTCAAAATCATCATTTCCTATTTCTCACTGCTACTGCTGAATTATAGATTACCTAATGGTCCAAATAAGAGTTCTGCAGTACAGGTCTGTGTTTTGTTGCTGGGCTTTGAACATATATTCCCATGTCTGAAGTAAAATCAGGAAATAGGATTAACATAAGAATAAAAAATAAAAATAAATAAATAAAAATAAAAAATAAATAAATAAATACACTCAGTTTATAAAACAGCTGATTGTTTTGACATAATGACCTTCTAATCTTTTCCTTTCAATAATCAGGCTGATTTTTAGATAGAGATTTTTTGTTTGTTTATGTGTTTCTTTTGTGATTTAGTATGTTCTCTCCAGGTAAAAGTCAAAAGTAGTAATTGCATGTTATATTTTGAAATTTATTTCTTAAATTATACTGACCCAATAAAGAAATCCTGGCAGCACTAACCTGCTCCATTCTTCTCCTTAAGGAAATGAAAGAGAGTGACTGGCAATCTCTTACCCATTGTTATTTTTCTTTATTAAACCATTTGTTGCAACTGAGGGGAACAAGTAGATACTTTGGTCTCCCTTATCTTTGTGACATTTTGCCTACTAATTTTAATTAACGAAGATTTGATTTGATATCAAAATGCTCTGGTTCCTTTAAAATGTCAAATTTTAAAATGCTGACATTTTCTTGGAAAGAGCAAGGACCTGAATGAGTTAATTAGGAAGGGACTGGTCACTCAGAGATTCCAGGGTAAAATGCATTTCATTTCTGCAGATAAGAAAGTTGCCCCTGAAGGTGACAGAGTCTTTTTTCCAACTCAATGCTAAAATTACCTGCCATAGGACACCTGATTCCACATCCCCTCCCCCTCCTGCTGGAGAATTCACAGTATTTTCTTCTATAATCTGACTTTATGTTAATAATCCGTTACATTCTTGAGAACAGGGACTTGTTATATTCATTTGTTTGTCCAGCACTTATAACTCTGCTTGAAACATACAAGTCCCTAGATAGATATTTCTTGAACTAATATTGAAGGAGGGAGTGACAAGGAAATATTAACGAATATTCAATTACTATATTAATTAATTAATATAGTATCAATTAATATTAATATTAAGGGAGATTTTGATTCGGAGTAAGGGTAAAAAAGAATTTTACAGAGAATATTTACTCTTACAAAAATAAGGCTTGGATTTGACATAATAGACTAGATGAAAATTTGTTGCTGTAAGTAATTCTGAAGAAAAGTCCATATAACAATTAAAATTTAAGAATCTGGAGATTATGAAGTGTGAGACAGATATGTAAAGACCTGGAAAATAGTCTAAAGCAGCTTGTTGATATGAAAGGATAAAAACAAATAGATTGTGACCTTTATTATAGTTAGATAATGGTATATATTTTGCCTTTCTTAAGTAGAAAATTGCTTTCTTAAATTGTTTTATATGGTTTCTGTGGTAGAATATATTCTAAAATGAATTTAAAATACTTTATTTAGCTTTTTTAATGAATTTGTATAAATTTAGAAGAACAAAGTAAATAAGAAGTGATAGTTCTAGCTTCCTCCACCCCCATTTTAATTTTCAATGCTTTGGAGAAATGTAAACCTAACTAGCAATTATGCCTACTAGAGGATCTATGAAATTAATATGTATTTACCCCTAACTCGTCAAAAAAATAGAGGTAGTTCAAGTTAAATCACCTTTGTAGTTTATTTAGTCCTTTAAATATAATAGGAACTTAATAGTATATAGAAGTGTATTTATCTTAAATGTGTGTTTAATTTTGTTACCCTAATTTTCATATGATTTGGAAAGCAGTAGAGAGAAAGAAAAAAGAGGGAGAAGGACATTTGTCTCAAGGGCTATAGCCCTAATCACAAACTTATAAAACAAGTAAAATAATCAAAATCTCATGGCTCTTAACATTTTGTTAAGTTTAGGCTAAAGACGTCAAACCATTAACATATACTGAGGGAGAATTTATGAGTGATATGGCCAATAATGGATTGTACTCTTCGTCTTAGGAATATGGACTGTGGAAATCTACCCTGCCCCTTAGTTGCCCCCAGGTGAGCCTGATGGGAGGTAAGACTGGCAAACCAGTCCTACTAACAATAAGTTTGAGATAGTTCCAGGATTATACTATGATCATTAAAATTGGGTACAACTTATAGCCTTGCTGTGAATCCTAATTTAAATGTAATCAGGAATGTGTAAAGCTTTGATTTCCAAAATTGCCAACATGTGAAACTTACCTGATTTCCAGTCACTGCATTTTTCAAACCAGCTGGGCTTTAGTGAAATTATTTTGTGTCCCTGCTGGGCCATAATGAAATGATTTTTCACCTGTTTTGAAACTCATGCAGATCCAAATGAAATTGAAACTGAAGTGAAATGTACTAGGTGTCAACCACAGGAACCAGTGCCAGTATTTTTTTTTTTCTCCCCAAAGTGATTATTAACTGAAGCAGCAGGCTTCACACTATATAATCTCCACAGATTTACAGCAGAAATTAATCTCACAGACTATTTGAGGACAAGTGGAACATGTGTTAAAGGACTGTGTTAAAAAACAAAAGGACTGTACTAACTGTGTTGAATTAAGAGGATGTTGACTATTGACTTTTTAGGTTACAATTAGTGCTGATGGTAGACATAGCTAAAACGTTCATGAGTCACACCATCATACTGCATTTTCTTCTTTTTTCTTTTCTGTTTTATAATTTCTGTTCTGTTTTATCAATTTATATGTTAGATGCTTATAAACTGACAAATTAAGATCCTTGAATTAATATGTTAAAGTTACAAGAAATTTTATAGTTTATTTAAAATCTGAAACAGACATGACGTCAGAGACTATCTGCTTCTATACTTTGAAAAACAATGAGCACCAGAAATTACAACACTTCTGTTGTAGACGTGTTCATCGTTGAGAAAATTATTTTGGGTTAATGTTATAAATGTTGCTTAAGAAAAATATAAATGACAGATCTAAATGTATATCACGACTTTAATTTATTGAAATACTTATTTTTGCATATAATTTCCTTTCCAATTTTAAACAAAACGGTGCAAGTTATTTACCTTAACATTCTTCTTCACCATGTTAGCTGAATAGAAAAGTATAAAGTGAGTGTTTAATTATTAAAATGTGGCTGACTTCTCTATCCCAGTGCCTATGAACAATATTACTTTGGAATGTGCTCCTGCCTCACTAGGTCCGATCCTCTCAGCTTTACCTTAGCAGAAGCAATCACTTTGAGTTAATATCCACTCATAATACCCCTCCTCCTAGCAATGGTGATGGTTTTGTACACGTATATCAACATTCTATTCATCATCCTTTTAGTATGATGACATTCAACACTTATTTTGCTATAACAGTTGTGAAAAATATTTTTTTTACCAATTAATGTATCAGCAATTTGAGCATTTGCATGCTTATATGTGATTCCATCCATGAGAAACACTAGGTGAGTGAAGAAAACTAGCCCCAGCAGGACTGAGACATCTAGAAATCCACAAAAAACAACAAGGCACACAGAAACATGCCTTGTAAGGAGGAGTCATACTCATCCACATCTAGTGTTACAATTACCTATCTGCTTTCAGAGAATCTGTCTTCCACCACTTTGCAAAAACTCTCACAAACTATAATTTTTCTGGTAGCCACCCTGCCTCCAAACCCTCTCCTGCCTTTATTTCTCCATTGTCCTCCCTGACTCATGTATTGTTTTACTCTATCAATACCTCTTCACAAGATGTATAGGAATCGAAGACACTCGTAGAGAATGTTCTCCCCATCATTTTCCTCCTAAGGGCAAGTATGAGATTGCCTTTTTCACCAGGCTTTCCCTAGTAGACAGGTCCAGTGGAATGTCTCCTAGAACAGGGTTTTTGGCTACTCCAACAAGAGTCTTTAGATCAGGAGAGGTGACTGAGTGATGACTGTCTTGACCTCTTCCTCCAACGGTACATTTATCTTGGTAAGTCAACCCTATACTGGGTTAAGCTTTCAGCTACTGACTCAGAGGATTAATCCTAGTAGTGTCATTGAATTTCTTAGACATGAAATTCTAGTATGCCAATGACTCTCACTAGGATACTCCTCCTAAAAATGTCAATTTAATAATTTGTCAGAATGATAACTCTCGAACATACTAGATAGTGGCATCAGCTCAATAAGGCATTTGCCCCCATGCAGACATTCTATATGTATCATCTAATTTGATTGCAGATTACAAATTGATTAGGAATTCAAATTAATAGGACCTGATTTTATTGGCAATAATTCTGATATTTTCATAACTTGAGCTAGCAAAAGATGTAAACATATCAGGTACACAGGACATCATTCTCTCCTTAGGAAGATTTGTATTGATACTGCCAAAATTTGACTCTATAAATTTCCTTGTTGTTTTCTACAATAGCTAAGTAGCCACTTTTTAAATTTAATACACTCTCCTCTTTATGTATGTAAATGCATTCAATACAGAACAAGTCCAACTGTTTTATGTTTGTATTTTTGTTTTTGTTTTAAAGCTATAACTGTTGGGACTATTATCTGTTAGCATTTTAGTTCAACTTCTAAAATTATCTTATTTCTCATATTTTCAGTATCTTGAGAGAATTTTACTATCTCTCCTATCATACTGCTTATAATTACTGATGAAATTTTTATATTTTTTACGTTAATTTGGCATTTTTCTGCCTCTCCATGTTCATAAAATTAGGCGATTTTTCTACTGGGGAATATAATGTATTTTTTTAAGATTTAAATAAATACACACAGACATACATATATACATATATATATAACTTACATATGTGTGTGTGTCTATAATACATATGTAAGTTATATATATGTAATTTATCTATCCCAGAGTGTAATTTGTTTTTATGTTGATTATTCTTTATTTGATATAAAATGTATTTTCAATATTAAATTTTCAAATCTGTAGTGTATTTCCTGTTTTTTCTGTTATCTTATGCTTAGCAACCAGTTTCTACTCAGAGATCATATAAGCATATATATTTACTTTAATATTTATATTTACATTTAATTTCAAGAATTTATATTGGAATGTGAGTAAAAAAGGAAAAATCTCAACTGATTTTCCACAAGTATTTTAACTGAGGTTCTACCAGTATTAACTTATTGTTTCTTTCTCTATTACCATAACACCCTAATAGCAATCAATCAATCATTCGATCAAAATAACTACAGGAGCACCTGGGTGGATCACTCAATTAAGCATCTGACTCTTGATTTCTGCTCAGGTCATGATCTCAGGGTTGTGAGATTGAGCCCCATATAGAGCTATGTATTGGGCATAGAACCTGCTTAGGATTCTCTCTCCCTTTTTGCCCCTCCCTCCTCCGGCACACATGCATGCTCACTCTCTCTCTTTCGAAAAAACAAAAACAAACAAAAAACCCTCCATATCACCTGATAAATCACAATATATATCATATATGTAAAATAACTTGATGATTTTGGTAAGTGGCTTTAATCCCATATTTTATAATACCATTTATTTACACTTGATTTGGCCTGCAATATTTTGTCGTAGTAGCTTTCAATACATTAATATGAATAATTAATCCAAGATATACAAAAATAATAAGGAAACATAAAATAGAAATCAAAATGGGAAGTATAAAAGGAATGAAAACGAGTGATTGTGAAATTGTGCAAATTGCTTCAAATTGCCCTTTCTACAATTCACTTATCATTTTGAACCCATTAATTCTAAAAAGTATTAAGATCTTAATTTTTATGAATAATGGTAATTTAATTTTTGAAATAATTTTCAAAGCATTTCTTTTTTTGGCAAAAATTTCAGTCCTTGGAGACCTTGGACTGTTATTGCCCAAGGCAAGCATAGGCAGATAGCACTAGGGAAGGAGGAGCCTATGATGTAGAGGTCTTTCCCATGAGGAAGGAACTAGGGATAAAATGTCTTTCTGGTGGAATTGGTGGAGGAGAGAAAATTGGAAAGGGAAAACAAATGTCCTTTCCAAAGATTCAGCATTTGCATTTGCTGGATATTCAACTTGGTTGAGGGGAAAGACCTGGAGATGTACAAACATACCTGCTGGGGTACAAACATATTGGTGGGGAGGTAGTGAAAGTAGAAGAACTTTGGTTCTAGTTCCTAGTTGGAGGAGAATGTCTGATAGAATACCTTAAATCAATGTGCTTAATACCTCCTTGTTTTCTCATGGCCTACACAAAGTATAGACATGATACACAAGTTCTTTTTTTTTTTTAAAGATTTTATTTATTTATTTGACAGAGAGAGACACAGCAAGAGAGGGAACACAAGCAGGGGGAGTGGGAGAGGGAGAAGCAGGCTCCCTGTAGAGCAGGGAGCCTGATGGCGGGACTCGATCCCAGGACCCTGGGATCATGACCTGAGCTGAAGGCAGTCGCTTAACCAACTGAGCCACCCAGGCGCCCGATATACAAGTTCTTATATGATATACTTGGGTGGAGGGGGCATGAGGGATAGGAATCTGAAGAATAAAGAACCTAGATATCGACCTTGGGATGGCTGCAGTGCATTGTGAGGTGATTTGGCATATAAGAGGCAGATGGATCAGGGGGCGCCTGGGCGGCTCAGTAGGTTATGTGTCTGCCTTCGGCTCAGGTCATGGTCCTGGAGTCCTGGGATGGAGTCCCACATCAGGCTACCCTGTCAGCGGGGAGTCTGCTTCTCCCTCACCATCTCCCTCTGCTCCTCCCCCATGCTTGTGCTTGCTCTCTTCCTCTCTCTCTCAAATTAAAAAAAAAAAAAAAAAAAGAGGTAGATGGATCAAAGCTGGGGACCAAAATGAAGGTTGTGCCTGAATCTCAGAGGGCCCATATTTCCCATGGACACTTGGTAAAGTCAGGGAAAAGAATCCCTGGGGGGTTATGCCAAAGCAACCAGGGAAGCCATTAGTAGCTGATACAGTGAAGACATTGGTCAATTCTCAGACACCACAGAGATGAACTAATTACAACATGTCAGGAAAGTAAATCAGAGCAAGATTATAATATTCAGTGTTGTCTATAAGATTCTCTGGAAAAGTCTCATAATTTATAAGATTCTTCATCTATCTTTTTATTCTCTTTTTAAATTTGTACTTTATCTGATTCTCATGGAGCTATAAATCTCAATGTAGATAGGGCTTTAAGTGAAATACCATATAAGCACAATAACTTAGACAAGATGTTGAAAAATTTATTGGAGATCAGAAAATTTTGCTTTATCATTATTTGTAAAAGCAATCAATAAGGAAAAGCTTTCCTTGCTATTATCAAGTTATATTGTAAAACTGAATAATCAAAATAGTGTTGGAGCACCTAGATCTTCAGTTGGTTAAGTGTCCAACTCTTGGTTTTGGCTCAGGTCATGATCTCAGGGTTATGAGGTCAACCCTTCATCAGGCTCTGCGCAAAGTACAGAGTCTGCTTGTCCCTCTCCCTCTGTTCCTCCCCCTGCTTGCTCCTGTCTCTTTCTCTCAAATAAATAAATAAGTAAAAATCTTGAAAAAAATAATCAAAATAGTGTTAACGTTCAGACACAAATGTCTGCATTGATGGGAAATAAAATCATATAAAATAGATATTGTAACTTCATATCAATAATATATTCAATAAATTTTATTGATTAAAATGGCTATATGCTTAAGAAAATTAACTCTCTTCCCCATGTTATACACTCAAACAAAATAGTTCTAATGTAGTAAAATGTTAAAACAAAACCAAAATATATTGATACTTAGAATATAGTATGTGTTAAAGTGACAACATATCCGCTCATGTTCACATCAATGGGCACTTTTCAACTGCCTCTGTGAGCTTCCATCTGGCTTATGAAGTGACACTTTCCTTTTTTTTTGTTTTGTTTTGTTTTTTAATTACCAAAATCTCTACACAAATGGTAAAGATTTAATGTAAAACAAAACAAAACAACCTTAATAGATAATGAGTTTTCTATGGGAATTTTATGGATCAGAAATTAGGAGGTTGGCCGTGCAGGATCACTGGATATGATCCAGTCACGGAGATATGATTGGTCACTGGATATCTCAGTGCAATGCGCTGCGTATTGGCCATTGAGTATTCTTATTTAGTGACCTCTCCTTGCTGAGTCCACTTTCATTCAGCAACCTGATCCTTGAAATGGAAGATAATCTATTGCCGGTTATAGAATCCTAGCCATTCCACTCCTTTATCTATGGTTTCAGGCATCTCTTGAACTTTTCCTTTTCAAAATCCATTTCTATAATTATATCGAGAGAGAAAACTCTCTATCATGAAACTTTCTGTATAGTGTTTTGAGAATAATATTTTTTTTTAAAGATTTTATTTTTTTTATTTGACAGAGACACAGCGAGAGAGGGAACACAAGCAGGGGGAGAGGAAGGGGGGAAGCCGGCTTCCCTCAGAGCAGGGAGCCCAATGCAGGGCTCCATCCCAGGACCCTGGGATCGTGACCTGAGCCGAAAGCAGACGCTCAACGACTGATCCACCCAGGCTCCCCGAGAATAATATTTTTAATAATACTGTAAGTATAATTTTCATTTTCATAGAAGGCTGAGATTAAAATTATTTTTTCTTAGAGATTTGAAGACATTTCTCCATATACTTTTCGTATATTGTGCATTTTTATAACTCTATTAATGCTTTAGATAATTTAAATTATTTTTATTCTAAAATAACGAGAATTTTAAATAGATTTTATATATAATTTCTATATATTTTATTTTATTTTAAATATTTATTTAATATTTTATATTATACTTTTATATATATTTGTATGCAATTTTTATTATAACAATATATTCCCCTAGAATATATTGGTTTTATAGTTCCTACAGAGTCCATCCTCTAATTTGATGATATGTGTTTTTCTCTATTGAGAAATGTTTTCATATATTTTTTCAATATAGCATCCATTTTATTCTTTCATTAATCTCCTTCTGGAAGACATTCTAAATGCAGACCAGTCATAGATTGGGCCTTTTTGTCTTCCATAGATATTACCTTTTCCATAATATACTTCAGATCTTTGAAATCTCATACTTAGTTTTGTCAGACATTGAGTTTGTTTTGTACTTCACTACATTGATTGTTAGCTGTGTTTTGTTTTGCTATTTGCAAAATGATTATAGCAAGGCATCACATATAATGTCTGGATAAAAACATAATTTTATTTCTACATATTAGCAAAGAACTAGTTGATAATAACATTGGTAAACAATGTTGCATACAATAGCATTAAAAATAGCAAATACTTAGAATAAATTCAACAAAAGATCTGCAGGACCTCTAGATGGAAAATTATAAAGTTCACAGAAGGAAAAAAAAAAAAAACTAAAGAGAGTAAATACATTATTTATATGTAAAAGATACCTCAATATAGATAACATTTTTATTCTTTCCAAATTGATTTATAAATCCAAGGCCGAATTTACCAAGCTTAAGCTTACTTATAGCCTGTGATTCAGCAATCATAGTCCTGGATATACGCTTAAGAGAAACTAGTGCAAAATAGCCCACAGAAATTGAAAGAATGTCCATGGCAATGTTTTTCATAACAACCAAATTTGAACCAACCTAAATGTCCATGTAGACATTAGAATGGGCCATTTCATTGCCAGACAATGGATTAATCTCCTGCACATAACAATAAAAAGCATCAGAAATAAAAGAAGCAAAGCAGTATGGTTACATATATATGCAATTCAAAACAAGCAAACACAAACTAAAGTCTGAATGGTGGCTAAGCTTATATTGAGGGAGGGAGCAGTAATGCTAACTGACAGGAGGACTAAGGAATTTTGGAAAATTCTAAAAAAATTCAGGAAATTGTTTGTATCTTGGTTCAGTACTGGTTACCTAAGTATATGCATATATAAAAATTTATCCATGTAGAAAGTTAAAATTTTTATAATTTAAGAAAATTTAAAAAAAATCACTCATCAGACTCTTTTACATGTTACTGTGTAAGCTGAATCTGTAAGAGAAGATTTTAAAATGCAGCATTTCCCAAGTATATTAGTTAATTAATTATAGGAAGTAGCTTTCAGGGTAATATGCTAAGAGAAAAGCAAGTAATTGAGCTAGAATAAAGTATGTAAAGGAAGGTGAATTGGTTCTGATATCTAATTTAGGAGGAGATTAGCAGATAATAACCAGGTTTAGGAAGCAGCTAAAAATATTTTGTTGAACTAGGATCTTTGGCAGTGATACAAAACATGGACAATTTTTCATTAGAAAATTTCAAGAAAATAGTTATAAAACTATATTTTAATTTAAGGTCAGGAAATTTTGGCGATTATGGACATTATTTTGCTGTACATGTAGACTCTACCTTTTATTTATCTTTCATCTGAATTCAATCATGAATCTGTATATAATAAAATGACCCTTCTGCTTGAGCAGGATAAATAGCTTAGGGTAGATTTAATTATTTTATTGGAATAAAAATATTTTAAAAATCTTAAAAAGATAGTAAATATTTTAAAACTTTAAAACTTTATCAACACATTTATGCTGAATCTACTCCCAATTAATAGAAAAACTTAGCCAATCTGTTATCTTTACTATCATTCTTCCAAACTCAAGTGTTGTTGACTGTAGCTGTTAAAAAGAAATAAAATTTCAAGTCTTTCTCTTTCTCACTAAGCCAACTGTCCTTGTCTTATTGTACATCCATAGTCTTTTTGGGGCCTGAAAATTAGCAAAGTTTCTGAATAGATGTTCTTTTGTAGAATGTTCCCAGGCTCTAGGCAATCCCTTATATCTTCATTAAGAATAAGTTTCTAAGGGTGCCTGGGTGGCTCAGTTGGTTAAGCGACTGCCTTTGGCTCAGGTCATGATCCTGGAGTCTCTGGATCGAGTCCCGCATCGGGCTCCCTGCTCAGCAGGGAGTCTGCTTCTCCCTCTGACCCTCCCCCCTCTCATGCTCTCTCTATCTCATTCTCTCTCTCAAATAAATAAATAAAATCTTTTAAAAAAAAAGAATAAGTTTCTAAAATGCAAATCTGGTCACTTCTTTATTATTTGCTAATAATTCCCCCTATGTGTTACAATCATGTGAATGTACTTTATTTTATATAAAATGTGAATATTTTAAAGAAAATAATTATTATAAAGACTAAATTATTTTAGAAATATATTCATCACCCTCAGTTATCATCTTTTTTTAAATATTTTATTTATTTATTTGACAGAGAGATAGAGCCAGAGAGCACAAGTGGAGAGAACAGCAGAGGGAGAGGGAGAAGCAGGCTCCTCACTGAGCAGGGAGCCCGACTCGGGGCTCCATCCCATGACCCTGGGATCATGACCAGAGCCGAAGGCAGATTCTTAACCATCTGAGCCACATGAATGCCCCACTCTTGGTTATCTTCTAAATATATCCTGGCATTAGTATAGTTTCTTTGCATACATTTATGTAAATAGTGGCATATTGCTAAATCAACTACCAAGAGCTGCTATAGTTTAGCATCCTTAGGTCCATGAGCTAAATTTTGGCAGCCACACAATTGGAAATCCAATTGAAAATTTTTAGTCTTCCAATTCTATACCCAATTCTATATCCAATTTCAGTAAAATAATTTTATTATTATACCTATACTAATAGCTTATATTATAGCCTCAGTCACCTAATGTCCTCTGAGAGAACAATACATTTTTTTGTTTTTGCTTTAATTAATTTATTTTTAATTTAAATTCAGTTAATTAACACGTAATTTATTATTGGTTTCAGAGGTAGAGGTCAGTGATTCATCAGTTTTATATAATACCCAGTGCTCAATACATCATGTGCCCTCCTTAATGTCCATCACCCAGTTCCCCTACCCCCCCCCCACCTCCCTCCCCTCCAGCAACCCTCAGTTTGTTTCCTATGATTAAGAGTCTCTTACGGTTTGTCTCCCTCTCTGATTTCGGCTTGTTTTATTTTTTCTCTCTTCCCCTATGATCCTCTCTTTTGTTTCTTAAATTTCACATATCAGTGAGATCATATGATAACTGTCTTTCTCTAATTGACTTACTTCGCTTAACATAATATACTCTCTAGTTCCATCCATGTCATTGAAAATGGAAAGAGTTCATTTTTTTGATGGCTGAGTAATATTCCATTTTTTACCCGTTCTTCTTTATCTTCTTTATCCATTCATCTGTCGATGGACATCTGGGCTCTTTCCATAGTTTGGCTTTTGTGGACACTGTTGCTATAAACATTGGGTGCAGGTGCCCTTCAGATCCCTACATTTGTATCTTTGGGGTAAATATCCAGTAGTGCAATTGCTGGGTCATACAGTAGCTCTATTTTCAACTTTTTGGGGAACCTCCATACTGTTTTCCAGAGTGGCTGCACCAGCTTGCATTCCCACCAACCGTGTAGGAGGGTTCCCCTTTCTCTGCATCCCCGCCAACATCTGTCGTTTCCTGACTTATTAATTTTAGCCATTCTGACTGGTGTGAGGTGGTATCTCATTGTGGTTTTGATTTGTATTTCCCTGATGTTGGGCATTTTTTTCATGTGTCTTTTGGCCATTTGTGTCTTCTTTGGAGAGATGTCTGTTCATGTCTTCTGCCCATTTGTTGATTGGATTATTTGTTTTATGAGTGTTGAGTTCTTTGAGTAAAGAAGTCTAAAGTTCTTCGTAGATTTTGGATACTAGCCCTTTACCTGATATGTCATTTGCAAATATCTTCTCCCATTCTGTTGGTTGTCTTTTGGTTTTGTTGACTGTTTCTTTTGCTGTGCACAAGCTTTTTATCTTGATGAAGTCCCAATAGTTCATTTTTCTTTTGTTTCCCTTACCTTTGGAGACGTGTCTAGCAAGAAGTTGCTGCAGGTGAGGTTGGAGAGGTTGCTGCCTGTGTTCTCCTCTAGGATTTTGATGTACTCCTGTCTCATATTTAGGCCTTTCATCCATATTGAGTCTATTTTTTGTGTGTGGTGTAAGGAAGTGGTCCAGTTTCATTCATTTGAATGTGTCTGTCCAATTTTCCCAACACCATTTTTTGAAGAGACTGTCTTTTTTCCTTTTTTTTTTTAGATTTTATTTCTCTATTATTTAGAGGGAGAGAGCGAGAACACAAGCAGGGGAAGAGGCAGGCAGAGGGAGAAGCAGGCTCTCTGCTGAGCAAGGAGCCAGATGTGGGACTGGATCCCAGGACCCTGGGATCATGACCTGAACCTAAGACAGATGCTTAACTGACCAAGCCACCCAGGTATCCCCATTTTCTTTTCTTTTTAAAAATTTTATTTATTTATTTGTCAGTAAGCAAGAGAGAGAGAAAGAGAGAGAGAACATGAGCTGGGAGAGGGGCAGAGAGAGAGGGAGAAGCAGGCTTCCTGCTGATTGCAGAGCCCTGCATAGTATGAAGCTCCATCCTAGGACTCCATGATCATGATTTGTGGCATCCAGGTGCCCCAGAATATATATTTTAGATAGCATGTAATGCACCAATAAACCTGATCCCATAATATATATGCCACTATATTAATATGCTTTCTACATTTATTAACTAATGGCTTACCAAAGGTATTAAAAGTATTTGGTACACTGAGCCATGCCATTAGAGATAATTGATATTTTATAAACAATACACAATGAGATAGGAGAACTAAATTAATACTCACAGAGCTGATTCAAATACAGATTATAAAAATAACCCCTTTTATTTACAACCCAAAACTAGATCAATTATAAATATCAATTAGATCAAAGGAGTAAAATAAAATTAAAAAAAAGAAATCAATACTCTGTTAAAATTAAGTTTAAACAATTAGCTATCACAGATCAGTTTGAAAAATCATAAACTATCCTAAGGAAGGAATGTAAGACGTATAGAATAACTTCAAACAATATATTGACCAAGTGAAAGACTGGGACTCTTGTCCCAATGCCAAAGATTTAAGGGTTTTCAACTATTTTTATCTTAATTCAAGGATTTGAAAATACTATTAACTCTGGAGTGTCTGAGTTGCTCAGTTGGTTAAACGACCGACTATTTGTTTAGGTTCAGGTCATGATCATGATCAGGCTCTGTGTTCAATAAGGTATCTCCTTGAGAACATTAGAATCAGGAAATGGAAGAATCTGTAAGACATTTATCAGAAGAGACCCACATGCTCAAGTAGGTGAGTATATTGGCCCTATATTAGGATTCCCAATCTCCTATATTTCAAAAACACCAAACAAATGACCACCAACAAAAACATGCAAAAAGTGTTTTTATTCCTACTGGTCCCTGAGGCTGAGACCTACAAATGGAAAAGTTTCCTCCAGGTACATTAACAGTGAACGGAGAGTCTGCTTTCTTTGGTGGTACTGGTTCTCTGTCAGAAAGATAATTTGCCTTTAATTGCTTCTAGAACTGTGATCACATAGGGAGTTAGTTTTAGACTTTGCTGGATGGTCGAGTCACCTAGAGAGTTAAAAAAAAAAAAAAATCGGTTCCTATTTCCTCTACATCCCAGGCCATGGAGATAGTGATTTAATGTGTATAGGGTAAAGCCTAGACACTGGAATTTTTTAAGACTTCTCCCCAGTTGATTCTAATATGGAGTAAATTGAAATTCATGGGGATGTGGGAGCATATGCCAAAAGCCATACCTAAGGCCATTTGAGCTGATATAAGAACAAGTAATAATAACCTCCAAACTGGGCAAAAAACTCTGACGGGGTGATTAATCAATCAGAGCAAATAGCACACAGGTTCAGGGAAAGGTAGTTCTCAGAGAAGGAAATTTCAATTGTTCCGAATTTTTTTCTGAATATTTACCAGTTAAGTCACGAAATAGATCTTCATGTGACCAGTGATATTCACTGATAATCAGAAGAAAATGATCGTCCTCATTTTCTACAATTCACATTTTGCTTAAGCTACATCAAATAGGTTTTGCTTATTTGAAGTCAGTCATTTCCCTCACCACTTCAGTGGAATGAGATGATCAGGGGAGTGAGAGTGTAGGTTGCAAAAGCACCCTCTGCATGAACATTTCTACACACTCAGTACTGCAAGAGTTGAGATGGAGAACAAAGGAAACTTAAACACAGGAGCTTTGAGCATTTGAAATAGCCTAGTTGAAGTTTCAGGATATAAATTTAATGAGATTTTTTTGTTGTTAATTTAGAATGTAAGAGGCACAAAGAATGAACTTAGAGAAAATGAGGGTGCTATTTACCAGGGTTGCAAGAGCCTTTTTTTTTAATTAACATATAATGTATTATTTGTTTCAGGGGTACAGGTCTGTGATTCAGCAGTCTTACACAATTCACAGCACTGACCATAGCCCATACCCTCCCCAATGTCCATCACCCAGCCACCCCATCCTTTCCACCCCCCTTCACTCCAGCAACCCTCAGTTTGTTTCCTGAGATTAAGAATGTCTTATGGTTTGTCTCCCTCTCTGGTTTCGTCTTGTTTCATTTTTCCCTCCCTTCCCCTATGATCCTCTGTCTTGTTTCTCAAATTCCTCATATCAGTGAGATCATACGGTAATTGTCTTTCTCTGATTGACTTATTTTGCTTAGCATAATGCCTTCTAGTTCCATCCACGTCATTGCAAATGGTAAGATTTCATTTTTGATGGCTGCATAATATTCCATTGTGTGTGTGTGTGTGTGTGCGTGTGACACATCTTCTTTATCTTCTTTATATCATCCATTGATGAACATCTAGGCTCTTTCCATAGTTTAGATATTGTGGACATTGCAGCTATAAACATTGGGTAGCATGGGCCCCTTCAGATCACTACATTTGTATCTTTGGGGTAAATACCCAGTAGTGAAAATGCTGGGTCCTAGGGTAGCTCTGTTTTCAACTTTTTGAGGAACCTCCATACTGTTTTCCAGAGTGGATGCACCAGCTTGCATTCCCACCAACAGTGTAGGAGGATTCCCCTTTCTCCGCATCCTCCTCAACATCTGTCATTTTCTGACTTGTTAATTTTAGCCATTCTGACTGGTGTGAGGTGGTATCTCATTGAGGTTTTGATTTGGATTTCCCTGATGCTGAGTGATATTGAGCACTTTTTCATGTGTTTGTTGGCCATTTGGATGTCTTCTTTGGAAAAAATGTCTGTTCATGTCTTCTGCCCATTTCTTGATTGGATTCGTTGTTCTTTGGGTGTTGAGTTTGATAAGTTTTTTTATAGATTTTGGATACTAGCCCTTTATCTGATATGTCATTTGCAAATATCTTCTCCCATTCTGTCAGTTGTCTTTTGGTTTTGCTGACTGTTTCCTTTACTGTGCAAAAGTTTTTTATCTTGATGAAGTCCCAATAGTTCATTTTTGCCCTTGTTTCCCTTGCCTTTGGCAATATGTTTAGGAAAAAGCTCTTGCAGCTGAGGTCAGAGAGGTTGCTGCCCGTGTTCTCCTCAAGGATTTTGATAGATTCCTGTCTCACATTTAGGACTTTCATCCATTTTGAGTCTATTTTTGTGTATGGTGTAAGGAAATGGTCCAGTTTCATTCTTCTGCATGTGGCTGTCCAATTTTCCCAACACCATTTGTTGAAGAAACTGTCTTTTTTCCATTGGACATTCTTTCCTGCTCTATTCTGTTCTATTGATCTATTTGTCTGATTTTGTGCCAGTACCATACTGTCTTGATGATTACAGCTTTGTAATAGAGCTTGAAGTCCGGAATTGTGATACCGCCAGCTTTACTTTACTCCTTCAACATTCCTTTGGCTATTCAGGGTCTTTTCTGGTTCCATACAAATTTTAGGATTATTTGTTCCATTTCTTTGAAAAAAGTGGATGGTATTTTGATAGGGATTGCATTAAGTGTGTCGATTGCTCTAGGTAGCATTGACATCTTCACAATATTTGTACTTCCAATCCATGAGCATGGAACGTTTTTCTATTTCTTTGTGTCTTCCTCAATTTCTTTCATGAGTCTTCTATAATTTTCTGAGTACAGATTCTTTGCCTCCTTGGTTAGATTTATTCCTAGGTATCTTACGGTTTTGGATGCAATTGTAAATGGGATCAACTCCTTAATTTCTCTTTCTTCTGTCTTGTTGTTGGTGTATAGAAATGCCACTGATTTCTGTGCATTGATTTTATATCCTGCCACTTTACTGAATTCCTGTATGAGTTCTAGCAGTTTTGTGGTGGAGTCCTTTGGATTTTCCACTTAATGTATCATATCATCTGCAAAGACTGCAAGAGCCATCTTAAGTGAGTTTTGAGGTTGGTTTTGAAGACTCTTCAGCTCTACATCTGTATTCAAAGATGGAACCTAAAGGCATAGGGCAAGAAAAGGAGCCAAGCTGTTCTTGTGTCTTTGGACAAAAAAAAATTTGGATTATAAGCATCAGGGACAGAATTGAGTTGTAAGTTGGTATTCAGAAATGCATTCAGTTGGTAAGGGGCTTTAGATTTGTGTCTACGGACATTTTAGAAAAAAACAATTTCTGAGCCTTAATGATCCTCAGATATTCCACATTCTGTTGATCTCATCTGACCAGAGAGTCAAGAAGCATTAGATATTTCTAATTAATGCATACTTTTGCTGAACATTTTGTATACTCTAGGATGAATTTTCTACTTAGATTCTTCATCAAGAAAGAAAAGGTAGTGAATTTAAAATCTTGGAATATGTATTTGGTTTCACCCCTCAGAAATACTAAACATTAATATTGGGGGTGTACATAGTTTATTAAAGAGTATAGAAAAAAATCACTGAGTTAGAAATTGGCCCTTTCCTAAAGATAATATAATGCAGCTAATTCAATTGTTATGCTATACCGTTCACTTTTTTGCAACACAAATATAATCAGAACAAAAATATAGTAGTCTGTTCAAATAATTTCTTATTCTACAAAAATAGCCTATATGTCCTTTTAAATAAAGTCATGTATATTTCCAGGTAATACCTTATGGAAGCATAATGGTTTCTACCTTCTCTTAAAAATGTGTTCCAAAATTAACTCTGCTTACAACAATAGAATAAAGAAAATCCAGATGATTTTAAGATTTAGAAAGACAAATATTTTAAACTTAGGCTATTAATCAACCTATTAATACATAGGGTTTTTTTGTGACTTTATTTTACTTAGGAAACAGTAATGAAATATTTCTGCCTTAAAAACTGATAGCTGCAGTCATCAAGACAGTATGGTACTGGCACAAAAACAGACACATAGTGGAACAGAATAGAGAACCCAGAAATGGACCCACAACTATATGGTCAACTAATCTTCAACAAAGCAGGAAAGATTATCCAGTGGAAAAAAGATACTCTCTTCAACAAACGGTGTTAGGAAAACTGGACAGAAACATGCAGAAGAATGAAACTAGACCTCTTTCTTACACCATACACAAAAAATAATTAAAAATGGTTGAAAGACCTACATGTGAGACAGCAAACCATCAAAATCCTAGAGGAGAATGCATTAAATGTATAATGGCAGTTGTGTAGAACAACTTTATATTGCCATTAGACGTATTAAAAGAGTTAATGTTTCCAAAGTAATTAGAATAATGCAGAGTCCTCAATAATTACTATCTAAGTATACATGCAATAGCTAATAAAAGGTAGATACTCTTTTAAAGTTTTATTATTCTTTCTCACAACTGCTTCTGACATTCTTGTCTGTTTTTCTATCTTTCTCTATACTATGGATTCATATATACTATACATGATTTTATACATATATATATGTATTGGCCAGATATGGCCATGCCAGCACTTAGTAAGGACAGATCAATATCACATTGGAGATACTGACTAGTATAAAATCTAGGGTAATGATATTTCTATAGGATAGACTTACATCAAAAATCTAGTAGTGTTCTCATCAGCTGTATATGATGCACATATTCTACTACTTCTTTCCTCAGATTTTACTGAAGCAAACCAAGGATTATCATAAATTAGAAACAAAATAATAAGCAAGTTTCTAGCAACATGTATTCACTTTATAAAATAAACAATTATTTATATGATTTAATTTTATACCTTGAAGTAATGCTCTATAATCCATCAATTTTAAGTTTTTTTTTTTTTTTTTTTTTATTCATGAGAGACAGAGCGAGAGAGAAAGGCAGAGGGAGAAGCAGGCTCCCAAGTAGCAGGGAGCCCGATGCGGGACTCGATCCCAGGACCCTGAGATCATGACCTGAGCCGAAGGCAGACGCTCAACCATCTGAGCCACCCAGGCACCCTAATCCATCAATTTTATATAATTGCATTGATAAGTAACTTGCTAGTTCTTAAAATGCATTATTCTAGAAAGCACATAACTAATAAGTTGTTATGACACACAAAAAAATGGGGGGTCATTCACTTGTGAATTGTAATACATAAATGTCTTGAAGCCTAATTACTGGAAAATTACAGTAAAACACTCTGTGTATACATACACATCACTGTAATGAAGTGGTTTGCCAAATAATTCATAACAAATTGGTCTGTAAAGATGAAATTAATCTAACTGACATTCATAAATCAAAAGAAAGAATAACAAGAATTCAAGATAACAACATAGGACTGATAATGTCTTGATACTGAAGAATTTTCCCTAAAATTAAAAACAAACCATAAGCAGGTGTTCATGAATGATAGCAATTTGGCAATGTTGCCAAGTTATGTGTCTCAGCCAGCCATCCTTTATATATAGTCATTCTTATTTGTGGGTTCCGTATTTGCAAATTTGCCTATTAACTAAAATTTATTTCTAACCCCGAAATCAACACCCACAGAACTTTCATAGTCATTTGAGGACAAGCAAAACCTTAGAGAAGCAAAAACTTTGAGATGCTCTAAGTTCTCATTCCCAGTGAGGCAACCCTTTCTTCTCATTTTAGGTCTCATACTTTAAACAAAGCATCTTTCTCATGATCCATTTAATGCCACTTTCCCATACTTTTGTGCTTTTTGTTAGTGATTTTGCCGTTTAAAATGACTCCCAAGCATAGTTCTAAAGGATTGTGTACTCTTCCTAAGCACAAGAATGCTGTGATGTGCTTTATGGAGAAAATATGTGTGTTAGATAAGATTGTTCAGGAATTATTTATAGTGCTCTTGACAGTGAGTTCAATGATAATGAATCAACAACATGATACATCCAGAAAAAAGAGAGAGAAAGAAAGAAAGAAAGAAAGAAAGAAAGAAAGAAAGAAAGAAAGAAAGAAAGAAAGGAAGAAAGAAAGAAAGAAAAGAAAAGAAAAGAAAAGAAAAGAGAAAAGAAAAGAGGAAATTTGCTGATCTGTATATGAGGTTGCTCCAGGAAATGTAAAGTAACACATACAGTGCATAATGAAGCTCTGGAAAAGATAGATTCTAATATTTTAAAAACAAAATTTCCAATCTTGTGGAAAATAATCTCTTTTAAATCATTCTTAGAGGAATATATTTGACTCTCTCTGTATTTGTGAATTCACTAAATGATAATTAATTTAAAAAGCTTAGTGGACATCATTGTTATCAGGCTAAAACCCAAACAAATTTTAGGTCATGTTACCCAGGGTCAGGAAAATGTTAGGAGAGAAAGACTATTTTATATCATTACAAAGAATCACTGTATCTAATTAATTATTTGTAAGAATTGTATAACAAATAAGATCTCTTTTAATAGAGACACACATAAAACAAGATGATTTATTGATCGGTTAACAAAAATGTGACCAGAGCTTGCAGGAAATTAACCCTGTATTTATTCCAGGAATAATATGGTGCATTATTTGCTAATTTTCTATTTACCTTTGTTATTTCCTTCATCAAGCTACTAGCTACTATTTACCTTTTAGAATTATATTTTCATACCTAAATCAAGAGGAACCATTCTTCTCAAAATCATTGCTTGATACCTGAGATTAATATAACTATCTTTTATTTATCTCCAGCCACTCCCCTTTCATCCAGCTAATTAAAAAATAACTGCTTATTTTTTTTAATGCAGTGGGTATAGAAAAATATTTTACCCCAGTTACTCCTTCATTCCAGAACCTAAAATATTTATAAATTATCAACTCATAGAATACAGTTTGGACTATTTAAAAATTGTCTTTTTTCTATCTTTTTCCCATCCAATCTGATTTCTTGCTATGTATATATGTACAAGCATTTTCTAATCAAGTGTTTTCTTTCCTTTTGATAAACTTCATGCCTTTTTGTGTCTTGAGTTTGTTCACGTTCAAAGCATGGATGAAATTCGATAACAAGCATCAGGGTAGAGAAGAAAAAAGGGGGGAAATCAGGATGAAAAAATCTGCCAGGCTTGGTTCTGTAGCCTAAAGTCAGGAAGTCCAATATGTATATCAAAATGAGCACTGCAGCCACCACTTTGGCTTTTCTGAAGATCTGTTATCCGTGTGGGTAAACCAAATAGGTAGAATTTATGAATGATTTATAAATGCCCTAACATTTTTTAGAATGCATTCCATACAAAATAGCCAGTTCCTGGGAATATAAGAACAGTCATCAGCGATCTAAAGGAAGGGAGAAATACAAACTTGCTGGAATTTCAATACCTTCCTCACATAGTCTGAAGTTCAGAGCTGTGCTCAATTCCCTGGAGTGCAGAGATCCAAGTTGAAGGAGCAGTCCAGGAATATAGAAGGGTTCAAGCCTGAGCTGAAAGGGAAGTGAGGGTCCAGGTGTCACCTAAGTCTGAGTCTAGGTCCAGGCTAATGTAGGCCTGAAGTACCAGAGGGCTAGGATTCTTGATATATTTGTGTCATTGATCAAAATTGTGTCAGAAAAGGAATCGGGACAATGGGTAGAAGAAAATAGCAACTTCAGCTATTGAGTTTAGGAGAGAAAGACGTTGACCTCTTCACCTATGATACTTTCTCTGCATAAACCACACATACTTCAGCCCATACACAACTTTGATATATTACCATACTATATGCTTATCTTATGGTCGAACCAATGGAAAGTGAGGAAGGAAGTTACATGGATTTACCAGATGATAACCTATGTAAATATAATCTATGTAATTATTTGGTTCTTTATATATTGTTAATTACTTTTCCTTTTATAGTTAATTTGTGTTTTTTACCATTTTATAAGTATCAACAAAGAGTAAGAAATCAACTGTAATTAAATAATAAATAAAGATACAGTCTTTGTCTTAAATTCAGGAAGTCAAACAGGTTTTTTTTTTTTTTTTTTTTTTTGAGAGAGTGCACACCAGTGAGGTGGGGAAGGGCAGAGGGAGAGGGGTAAAGAGAGTATCTCAAGCAGACTCCACACTCAGGATGGAGCCCCACAGAGGGCTCAATCTCACGAACCTGTGATCATGACTCGAGCCAAAATCAAGAGTCAGACACTAAACTGACTGAGCCATCCAGGTGCCCTAACAAGTCAAACATATTAATCTAAGGTTTGTTGAAGAATATTAAAGCTTTATAGTTTTAAAAACATTTTGTTTTTGAATTCTAATAAGTTTAAAAAAATGCATGTTCTATGCTTATGAAACTTGCAAGAATGGAAGGTTTTCTTTTATTACCATCCTTTAAAAAAAAAAAAAAAATCCTTAAAGTCCTTCCAGAGTTAAAACCATACCATTCTCTGGCACTCCCACAGAAAACTATGAATTTCTGTGTTTTTCAGTAGATTAGAGAGAATACTACCATATTTGAATACAATGGTGACCATCCTTCTCTTTTTCTTCAGAATTTTGTGATAAATAATAGTGTATTTTGTATTGCTCAGGAATTAGCAAGGCATTCTTATGTTTCATCATCAATTCATTCAGCAAAGTTTTATTGAATTACAGTATACGCCAAGCATTGTCCTAGTCTCGGAAGATCCATCATTGGACTAAATAAACAAATATCTTTGCCCTTGTGGAGTTTAAATTCTATAAATGCCACCAGAGAGGTGAAAAGGCAAAACTATATATAGTTTAAATACGTAATTTAAAGACAGGACAAGAAGAAAGTGTGGTTCATAATGTACCCTAGAGATCCTGAATAAATCTTTTTTTACAATGAGAATTATACTTTTTTCCACCCACATATTGGCTTTTATTGGCAGTTCTATGATTTATATATGAATGAGTATAGATTTTTTCTGAATCACTTCCAATGTGTTATATATTTAGAAAAGTTTAAAATGAATTTTGTCCATAGATTATATCAAATTCATGAATAAATCATGAATAAATATTGCCTTCTCTTAAATAAAATACATGTAGATATACAAATATGTATATATAAATTTTGTACATGTAGACATAAATTTGTAAATACAAAATCAAAAACATCTAATGCATTAAAATAGCAATAATTTTCAAAGCACTACTTACAAAACATTATTTTATGCAACTTTCTGTACAAATAAGAAAAATACATAACCTCAATACTCTTTAATCAGTCACAAGACTCAAGATGGTTTTTATAATCTGCTTTTTCAGTCCTTTCATTTATTCAAGGAATATAATTTAAATTATGTTATGTAAGAAGAAATTATAATCTGAAAGTTTCTTTTTGGAGTTCACTTTTAAAAGCTTTTCTCAGCATTGGAAATCATAATTGATAATTAATAAACTCAAATCTATTCTTCAGGCTCCAGTAGTACAAATGTTTTTTGCTTGAATGATTATTCATGTACAGCTTACTAAAGTGGATGATGTGAGAAGGGAGAAAGGAAGATACCAAGTGAAAATACAAAGAGGGAAACATTTTAATTATGTCAAAAAATAAATAAAAAGAAAGAAATGGGTTAACCTAGTCTTTATTTGGCACTTAGTATGTTTTTAATAAATGTATCTTTGTGGCTTAATCCATCAAACTACAAGTAACTTATCAATCAAAGGGTTTCACAGATGGGCTTTTTAAATAGGACCATAACTGAAACACTGTTCTCCTGGCATGGCTGTAACTACTTCTATTATTCAAAAAGGTACAAGTCTAGAAGGAGTCATTATGGTTTAATTACATAAAAGCATAATGGGTTTTACTCAATTATTTATGATTCTGATTATAGTGGCTTAATAGGTCTCTGTTATGAAAATAAAATAAATTTGTAAAGGATTAAAGTCGCTTAATCCACTGATCCCCATGATTCAGGAGATTCAATGCAATCTAGATTACCCCATAACCAGTTTATACTTGAAATTCGATCCCCAGAAGTAATTTCATGTGTAATTTTATTTTCCATGTCTTCAAGTGTTCATAGTGGGCAAACTTTTGATGAATTAAGACAATTCATAACAAAGATGACTCATGCAAAACTAAAAATCAACTTCTCTTTCTCCATTATTTGGACACAAAATTGTCCATGAATCCTGGCTTATTATCTTCAATTCATGATGAATTTACTCTATAGGAGAATAAAATATTTATTTCCAATATTAATTATTTGATAATTATTTTTATTAGCTTGTATAATGTCACATTTTTTAACTAAACATTCATACTGCTATTTAACTTTTATGTATACATGTTTTGCCTTTACAACTTGAGTGCAAGGATCTTAAATAAAACTTTTAGATCTTCACAGGGTGAGTCTACTACTTTACAGACATTACAAAAAGTAATAATAATTGTTGTTGGAATTAACTCTCTCTTTCTCTTCTAAAGCAAGAAATGCAGTGGACAATGGTCATCGTTTTATGTGAAACAACTTTTTTGTTCAAGGAGCCCTCTTCCACACACATGGGACTTCAAGGAAATTGAAACTTAGAAAATATAGATAACTTACCCAATGACACATGCCAAATGAATACTAACTTACATTTAATGCATTTTTATTTTACTATAGAAACTATTTTTAATGCTCTATGTATATTATTTTATTTAATCCTCAAAATGTTCTTGGTAGTTGCTTTGATTATACTAGTGACTTCTTGAGTAGACCAGGGGAAAGAGAGTTCAAGCAACTTGGCTAGGGTCATCTGATAAGTAGTGGACATATGATTGAAACACACAGTCCAGCATTCCAAAGAGTGCAATTTTGTGCACTGGGTTCTGTTGCCCATCATTAGTGATGGAATCTTAGAAGCGAACCCAAGTCTATTTGACATAAACATTTGTGATTTTTCATTGGTTCTATTAGGTTGATGAGATTTAGAATTTTATTTTATTTTTTTAAAATATTATTTACCAAGTGATGATTGATTGATTGATTGATTGATTTAGTTTAGGGTTTCTTTTTAATTAACATATAATGTATTATTTGTTTCAGAGGTACAGGTCTGTGACTCATCTGTCTTACACAATTCACAGTGCTCACCATTGCACATACTCTCTTCAATGTCCATCACCCAGCCACCCCATCCATCCCACTCCCCTCCACTACAGCAACCCTCAGTTTGTTTCCTGAGATTAAGAATGTCTTATGGTTTGTCTCCCTCTTTGGTTTTGTCTTGTTTCATTTTTCCCTCCCTTCCCCTATGATCCTCTGTCTTGTTTCTCAAATTCCTCGTAGTGGTGAGATCATATGATACTTGTCTTTCTCTGATTGACTTATTTTGCTTAGCATAATACCCTCTAGTTCCATCCATGTCATTGCAAATGGCAAGATTTCATTTTTTGATGGCTGCATAATATTCCGTTGTGTGTGTGTCTGTATAATATACACACACATCTTCTTTATCCATTCATCTGTTGATGGACATCTTGGCTCTTTCCACAGTTTGGCTATTGTGGACATTGCTGCTATAAATATTGGGGTGCATGTGCCCCTTCAGGTCACAACATTTGTATATTTGGGATAAATTCCCAGTAGTACAATTACTGGGTTGTATTTACCGAGTGATTTAATAAGAAAAGATAATCCAATAAACAAAACATTTATAATATAATTACAATTAAAGTTGTAAATGTATTTAATTTTGATATTTTTCTTTGAACAATTAATATATTCTTAAATATATTTATGATATGAGTAAAATGCTTATCGAAATTGTAATAGAAACTAAATTAATATTAAGGTAAGTAGGGGTGCCTGGGTAGCTCAGTGAGTCAACCGTCTGTCTTTGGCTCAGGTCACGATCCCAGAGTCCTGGGATTGGCCCCATATGGGCTCCCTGCTCAGCAGGAAGTCTGCTTCTCCCTCTCCCTCTGTGCACTCTCTCTCTCTTTCAAATAAATAAATAAAATCTTTAAAAAAAAATATATATATATATATTAAGGTAAGTAGTTCAATGGAAGTTGAGAATATTTGTGAAAGTTTGGGCTTCTTTCCTTATGTATCGAGTTGCTTCCTTTACTCTTTAGACCCAGGCTATAAATGAGGGTAGCATTTATTGACAAAGTGATATGAATCATGAACTGCTAAAGGTGTTTTTCTCACGCCCTTTAAATCATCTCTTTATTGTATGTCTTAGTGCAGCCACTTTATAGATAAAGATATAGAAGTTCACTGAGGTTTCAGTAATCAGAACTACTCATCAGAAAACAGGATTCAGGGGCCCCTGGGTAGTACAGTTAGTTAAGTGTCCAACTCTGTTTCAATTCAGGTCATGATCTCAGGGTTGTGAGACTGAGCCCCCTACTGGGCTCCCCTCTCAGCAGGAGTCAGCTAAAGTTACTCTCTCTCCCTCTGCCCCTCCTCATGCTTGTGCTTGCTATGCTTGCTCAAGAATAAACAAGTAAGGGGCGCCTGGGTGGCTCAGTCGTTAAGCGTCTGCCTTCGGCTCAGGTCATGATCCCAGGGTCCTGGGATCGAGTCCCTCATCGGGCTCCCTGCTCCGCGGGAAGCCTGCTTCTCCCTCTGCTTTTCTCTCTCGCTCTGTCTCTCATGAAATAAAAAAAAAAAAAAAAAAAAAAAAAAAAATAAACAGAGTGGATGGGGCGTCTGGGGGGGCTCAGTCGTTAAGCGTCTGCCTTCGGCTCAGGTCATGGTCCCAGGGTCCTGGGATCGAGTCCCGCATCGGGCTCCCTGCTCAGCGGGGAGTCTGCTTCTCCCTCTCCCACTCCCCCTGCTTGTGTTCCCTCTCTCGTTGTGTCTCTCTCTGTCAAATAAATAAATAAAATCTTAAAAAAAAAAAGAATAAATAAGTAAATCTTTTTTTAAAAAATTGGATCACATATTTTCAAATTCCAGATGTGTTTAGTATACAAAATAACTTTTCTACAGAACACATTAGAAACTGAATATTTGGCTAATCTAGTTTCTTATTGACTACACTAATGATATATTAGTGTTCTGATTTTTCTGGTCATTACTGAATATCATTTTGGTGGATTTCAACCACAGAAAATGTATTGGATGAAATGGTTTTGGAGGTCATATGAACAATGCTTATTTAGATGGTTTTGACTATTAATATAAAACTGCATCTTGCTGTTATAGCATTTATAGTGTGTGTAGAAAGGTCATTTTTATGATGTGGTATGCATAATTCAATTTAGATGTGATTTAAGACCAATTAAATATTTTAAGTAATTAACATTTCTTCTCTATTATGATTTATAATACACTTCATACATTTTTTATTAAAAAATTTTAAAACACATCTGCCTTCTCAGCTGTAGCACTTACCAGGCCCATAATCTTTGGCAAGTTATTTAGCCTCTCTGGGTCTCAGTTTTCTCAGCTGTAAAATAGGCCAAAAGTATTTACATCATAAGGTTATGAATATTAAATGAGTTTGTACATGTAAAAAAAGCAAGATAAAGTCATACACATAGTTAGAGACTGATGAGTGTTATAGTTAAAAAGTTATTTTTCACCTAATACTCTTGACAAAACACAATGTAAAAGAAAGAGTGAATATTCTTTTTAGATTAAACAGTTTAATTTTCTCCTTTAAATGCAGGAACTTTATTTTTTAAAATAAGATTGTAGGTATTTGTTCTATTGGGTGCTTTGCATTGACTATTATTGTAATCATATTACAATTTAAAAATTAACATCAGGTTATGTGTCTAGTAAATTCCATGCAGCATGGAGATTTTATGTTGTTAATTTTTTCCACTAAGCTAGAACACTTATTAAGAGATTAGTATACCAACCACAATACATTCATAAATATTACCAAATTAAATTATAACAATGAAATTTAATTTTGTTGGTTGTTTGAAAGCTTGCTAAAATTGCTTTCTAGGTGCTTTATGGAACCATTTATTAGCTTCTGGAAAGAATGTATACAAATGTCTATTGCTTATATGTGATCTTTTCATCATCATTAACTATGGCTAGGTTTGTGGCGATTGTTTTTTAATTGATTCAAAAGATGTATAAATATCTTTGTTTTTTATTAATGAAAGATTACATTTAATATCATGATACCAATTAATCCATTATCTTTAATAGGTTTTGAGATTAAGTTTGTCATTTTTCCAAAAATAATCCAAATAATAAGTCAAATAGATATTGTTTTAACCTGTATCAACAAATAATCATAAGAAATTCTTGGGCACCTGCGTGGCTCAATTGGTTTAGTGACTGCCTTCAGCTCAGGTCATGATCCCAGGATCCTGGGATCAAGCCCTGCATCTGACACCCTGCTCAGCAGGGAGTCTGCTTCTCTTTTTCCCTCTGACCCTCTCCCCTGCTCGTGCTCCTGCTCACTCTTTCTGTCACTCTCAAATGAATGAATGAAAAATCTTAGAAAATAAAAAAGAAATTCTTCACAACAAATGATCTAAGAAAATTCTGGCAATCAGAAGTAAGGACTGAACATTTACTATCTTAATCTGAGTAACAACAATGTCCCCAAAAGTTTGTTCTTATTGGTGATTTTTGAATAACATTATGTCGTAACATGATCCACATAAATGAGAAAGATTTCCCTCAAAATAACAAAAAAAAAAAAAAAAGTCAAAAATATTATAAGTTTATTATTTTGAATATTCAATAATTGGACATTTTGAAGTTCACTGTGATTTTTTTTTTTAAAGATTTTATTTATTTGACAGAGAGAGACACAGCGAGAGAGGGAACAGAAGCAGGGGGAGTGGGAGAGGGAGAAGCTGCGCAGGGAGCCCGATGCGGGGCTCGATCCCAGAACCCCGGGATCATGACCTGAGCTGAAGGCAGACGCTTAATGACTGAGCCACCCGGGCGCCTCCACTGTGATTTTTCATGTTCTGATATAACGCCTTTTGTTAAACACATTTTAGAAAATGAAGATCCTCTAGTAATCATTTTGTTCAATTCTATTCACATATTCCATTTGAGATATCAACATACTCATGCATACTGAATAGTATAGATTCATAAAAATCTTAAGTACCATCTACCATTATCTTCTACACACACTAAATGTATATCTCTTATTTCTCTCTAAAATGGGATTAGTAATGAGAAGCTTCTACATTTAATCCATGCAACAGACAAAAGATCCAATGATCATGCACTTATTTTTCATGTAGCTGAATATTGTCATTTAAAATTCACTACCAAAGACAATGCTGTAAATTATATAAAAGTTGAAAATAATTGGAATTGTGAATTAAGGAGACCCTGCTTCACCAGATGTAGCATTAGTACCAGTAGCAAAATGGCAATCCAAGAATGGTAAAAGATACTGCTAATGTCTAGTCCTAACATCCCTGAAAACTGTTAATTTGTTAATTAAGGGAATTAAGGGAATTACCTAAACATAATTTATTTTTTATTAAAGTATAATTAGCCTACAGTGTTATTTGACTTTCAGGTGTACAATATAATGAATGATTCAACAGCTCTATACCTTGGTTGTTGCTCATCATGGTAATTCCCTTAATTCCCTTAATTCCCTTCACCTATTTCACCCAACCCCTTACCCAATTCCCCTTTAGCAACCATCAGTTTGCCTCTAGATTTAAGAGTCTGCTTTTTGTGTGTTTTTGTGTGTTTGTCTTTTTTTTCTTTGTTCATTTGTTTTGTTTCTTAAATTCCACATATGAGTGATATCATACGGTGTTTGTCTTTCTCTGACTGACTCATTTCATTCAGCATTATACCTTCTAGGTCCATCCATGTTTTTGTAAATGGCAAGATTTCATTATTTTTTATGATTGAACACTGTGTGTGTGTGTGGTGTGTGTGTTTACACATACACACATATATATCATATTTTTATTTATTCATTCATCCATGGACACGGGTTGCTTCCATAATTTAGTTATTGTCAATAATGCTGCAATAAACATAAAGATATACATATCTTTTCAAATTAGTATTTTTGTTTTTCTCAGGCAAATATCCATTGTGGAAATACTGGATCATATGGTAATCATATTTTTAATTTTGTAAGGAATCTCCATATTATTGTCCACTTTGTTGCACCAATTTGCATTCCCACTAACGGTGCATGAGGATTCCTCTCTCTCCACATTCTTGCCAACACTTGTTTCTTTTGGTTTTGATTTTAACCATTCCGACAGGTATAAGGTCATATCTCATTGTGGTTTGGGTTTGCATTTCCTTGATGATTAGTGGTGTTGAGCATGTTTTCATGTATCTGTTGGCCATCTGTATGTCTTCTTTGGGAAAATGTCTATTCAGGTCCTTTGCCCATTTTTAATTGGATTATTTAGTTTTTTGTTTTTTTGTTTTTTTTTTTTGGTGTTGAGTTGCATAAGTTCTTTATATATTTTGAATATTAACCCTTTAGTGGATATATCATTTGCAAATATGTTCTTCCACTCAGTAGGTTGTCTCTTTGTTTTGTTGATGGTTTCCTTCACTGTGCAAAAAGCTTTTTATCTTGATGTGGTCCCATTTGTAAATAGGATTGTTTCCTTAATTTTCCTTCTGCTACTTCCTTATTGGTATGTAGAAATGCAATAGATTTCTGTGTATTAATTTTGTATCCTGCAACCTTACTAAACTTATTTGTCAGTTCTTGTAGTTTTTGGTGGAGTCTTTAGGGTTTTCTATATATATTATCATATCATCTGCAAATAATGAACATTTTACTTCTTCCTTATCTTCCTGCCTCAACATGATATGAAAAACCCACAGCTAGCATCATACTCAATGGTGCAAAACTGAGAGCTTTTCCTCTAAGATCAGGAATAAGACAGGGATGTCCACTTTTATTCAACATTGCACTGAAATTCTTAGCCACAGCAATCAGATACAAAAAATAAAAAGAAGGCATTTTATTTGTTGGTAAGAAAGAAGTAAAGCTTTCATTATTTACAGATGACATGATACTGAACATAATCTTTAAGTTATAAGCTAGTCAAGAGAGGAGCACAAATAGCTACTATCTAGGTTGCAGCCAGGTCTTCTTAATTAGGGAAGGTTTGCTGCAGACTCTTTGGCATATATGTAAAGGACTCATGGAGTCTATCTTTTAATTTATACATTTAGACAATTGTTTTAATATTTAACATATTTATAACTGTTTTCTCTATATTGCACTAGTTCTTTGTTATTCTTTGCTCCCCATCTTGCTCTGATTGCTAGGTTTTAATTGAGCATTTTATATGATTTCACTTTATCTGTTCCCTTAGTGTATTAATGATACTTAAAAAAAAATTTTTAAGGTGCCTACAGTTTTAAATACACATTTTTAATTAATCTTAGTCTATCTTCAAATAACATTATACTTCTTCACATTAGTGCAGTTAGTTACCTTATTACATTTATTTCCAACTCCTTTTCTTTTCTTATAAAGTTTTGTCATTCATTTAATTTATGTCCATACTATAATCATAGAATGTAATGTTATTGTTATTGCTTTAAACAAACAGTTATAGTCTTAAGAATTAGATGGCCACATCCAGGGTATGTGTTTGGAGCAAAAAGGTCCTAAAACTTCTAAGCTTTTATTATTCAGTAAGTGATTTTCCAGCATATACTTGAATATATTGATTGCAAATATATTATTTTATATGACAGTCCTCTAATTCATAAGACCCTTTCACTTAAGTATCTCTTCTCTTCTCATAACCCATACATAATCACTCTTTTAGGATTTTAATTTCAAGAACAAGATTTACCACCTTTTGTGTAAGTCTATTTTAAGTTCATCTTGTTAAAATTCATCTCATCCTAACCTATTCAGATATTTTTAGAAGCCAATTGCATTTTACAGAATATTTATAACCTCTCAGTTTCAAAACTTTGCAAATAAAATTAGTAAGTCTTCTATGTCTTCCAATTCATTAGTGAATATATGTGAAGCATAGTTTTATAACACATGTGTTTTTAAGGACTCATGACCCTCACTCCCCTACCAGCTAATTAAGTGTATTCTTTTTGTTTGGCCAATGGTCAATCACAAGAACTACTCAGGAATAAAGTGCTTGGTTTTACTGCAGATGACAAGAAGAAGAGGCAGCTTGTTTCAATGGGAGATAAATAAAATGGGTCTATGAGACTAGAAATTTAGATGTAGCACACTATTAGAGAAAAGCCCTATTGTGTTGAATTGTTTTGATGTGAACATTTTCCTTTTTGCATATAACTGAAATTCATTGTAATAGAATAAAATAATTAGTTCAAGTTATTATAATATGTTATACTCATGGGTTGAATTACAATCATTTTAGTCATCAAGATCATGACTAAACTTTGCTACTTCTTTTTTTCCAACTCAACCTGCATACAAATATCAGACAATAAGGAACTAATTTTAAAATATACCGGTGATTGTGATACTTGTCATGAGCAAAGCCAAGGTCTTTGATAAAGAACTACAGAGATTCTTGATTAAGTGAGCCTAAGGAGGGGCACATGGGTGACACAGTCAGTTAAGTGTCTGCCCTTGGCTCAGGTCATGATCCCAGAGTCCTGAGATTGAGCCCACATTGGGCTCCCTGCTCTGCAGGGAGCATGCTTCTCCCTCTCCTTCTGCTTATGCTCCCTCTCTCTCTCTCAAATGAACAAATAAATCTTTTTTTAAAAAAGTGAACCTAAGGAAAAGAAAAGATTTTTAGTAATAACCTTTTTCCCTCAGGCAAGTTGTTACATTTAGAACACAATAAAAAATATATATTCCCCAGAACATCTCTACTATTCAAATTCCTGTACAAAAAAAATATATCATACATCTGCAATTCTATTATTTCTAAGTATCTCACATTTATTTGTTGAAATAATTATTTTACTATGAATTGCTATTAACATAAAGTTAAAAAAAGATCTAGTAGAGTTTAGCAGAAGTGATTGTACATAAGTAAGATTATCATTTGCATGTTATTTATTTCATCGTATATAGATAAATTGATAATATTAACATATTTAATAACTTAAATGACTGGAACCATATTCAATATTCAGTATCTTTTCCTCAACATGCCACTATAAGTAAATTTGTATCAAAACTCAAATGAGCAATTTTTCAAAATCTAATTAGATAAAATATGCAAAGTATTGGTATATATTAAACAGTGGTTCGTACACTGAGAATCATTGTAATCACCGCTCTGGGTTAAACTGTGCCCCCCAAAAGATATGTTGAAGTCCTAACTTCCCATATCTCAGAACTTGACCTTATTTTGAATCAGGATTGTTGCAGGTATAATTATTTAAGGTGAGATCATATTGGAGTAAGGTTGGCCCCTAATCCAATATAACTTGTATTTTTATGAGAAGACAGTTATGTGAAGATGGAAACATACAAGATAATGACATGTGATGACAGAGGCAGAGACTGTGATACAACTCCAAAGCAAGGAACACCAAGGGTTGACGGCCACCACCAGAGACAGGAAGAGGCAAGGAAGGATCCCTGTATAGGTCTAACAGAGAGCATGGTTCTGCTTGATTTTGTACTTCTAGCCTTCAGAAATGTGAGATAATAAATTTCTATTGTTTTAAACCACCACATTTGTTGCACTTTATTAGGGCACCCAAGGAAACTAATACAATAACCAGGAATGTCTGGATATTAGATATTATTAGAGTAGTAAGTGGTTGCCTCAATAATTCATATTTACTTACCATATTGGGTTTTGGAAAACATTGTACCAATGCTATTACATTTAAGTATTTGGTCTCTGTAGATATTAAGAATGCAATAAATACTATTTCAGTCATTCAACTAATATTTATCAAGTGTCTTCCTCATGATAAGCCTGTTCTAATGGCTTGGGATACAGCTGTGAGCAATATTCACAATGTTTCTCCTATGATGGAGGAATCCAGAAAGACTGACAATAAGCAAACATAAAATCAACAAAAAATAACAATAACTATATTTTAACTAGTGATAGGTATTATGGAATTAAATAAATCATGAGAAAAGCATCAAGAAGCAGTCAGAAGTTGGAGAAACATTGTTATTTTAGAGTCATCAGGAAAGGTCTCTTTATAATGGTGACAGTTGAACAATCAATCATGTGTCAGTCTGGAAGAGAACTATAGGAAGAGAGAACAGAAAGTGTCCCAAGTTTGGAGAAGATGTGTCTTCAAATGTGACTGGAGTGGGTGAGGAATGAAACACTGGGAGATGAGACTATGGGGAGATGGTGAGGAGTCATCATGCAGGACCTTAATCATGGTAAGAATTTTAGCATATTTCAATTTAGCTGAGAAGCAATTGGTGTGTTTTGAACACAGTGGTATAACATGATTGTGATTTAAAAGCATCATTATCACTGTCATAAAGAGAACAGACTATAGGGGACAGTGATAGAAGCAGGAAGAACATATGGGGAATATTACAAAAATCCTTATGTGGTAGGCTGAATAATAGGCCCCAAAGTATTCATGTCCTAATGTGTAAAACCTGTGAATGTTGCTCTGTGTGAAAAAATGGACTTTGCAGATGTGATTCAGTTAAAGATGCTGAGACATGGAAATGAATGTGGATTATCTCAGTGAGCCCAATGTAATCACAAGGGTCTTCAAAACAAGAGAAACAGGAAGTTCAAATCAGTGAGAGAACATATGACAGCAGAAACAGCTGTTGGAATGATGAGCATTGAAGATGGTAGAAGGGGCCAAGGAACACAGGTGGCTTTAGAAACTGGAAAATATAAAGAAACAGATATTCCCCTGGAGCCTCCAGAGAGAGCATGGTGGGGCCAGCTCTTGGTTTCAGCCCAGTGGAAATTATGTTAAGCTTTCCATTCCCAGAACTGTAAGATAATACAATAATACACCTGTTACTTTAAGTCACTAAGTTTGTGGTAACTTGTTGCAGTAACAACAGGGAATTAAATCACCATGTGAATGATGATGTTAGGATACTAAAAGTACATGCATTTAGAAGTGTCCCTTTATGATTACCTTTTGAGAGTAAATAAGCAAGATTGTTTAAGTGTGGTGTGAGAAAGGAATTGAGAATAATACCAACATTTTACTTTAAGCAAGGTAGATTTTTCAGAAATTGTTAAGGCTACAAAAAAAGCTGACCAATCGGGAATGGAATTCAGGGGTTCAATTCTGTTTAAAGTTTGAAATGCCTATTAGATATAGAAATGAAGATGTATGATAACAAGTTGAATGTTAAGACTCAGATTTAGGGTAGAGATTAAATAAATTATATATGTGTGAACCATTGTGCCACACATTTCATATATAAATATGTGTATACCTATATTCCTTAGTTGAGATTTATTTAATCCTCACAAGACCCCAATTAATTCATTATTTTAATACCTGCTCCTTTAAGAAAAAATATGTGTCAATTGAGGCTTAGAGATTTTAACATCTAATAAAAGATCTAATTTGCTGCAAAATTCATATGTTAATTCTTTACGTTTTACTGCCTTGTGTTTTACAAGGTGATTATATTTTTCCCAAATAATTTAGGAAGATGTCAGGGCTTTGAGTTCAAGGGATTTCAGGGCTGATCAAGGACAAAAATATGACCACAAGAGGCAGAAGAAAAAAAAAAAAAAAGCTTTTATGGACAGGGTTGCATGAGAGAAGAAATCACTGATAGCATGAGACTAACCAGAGGCTTGAGATGGGTGGGGGGCACCCAGAAGGGGAAAAGAGCAAGAGAATTCTGGGGGAGAGGGTAGCCAAAGAGGGGGCTTACATGTCTAGGTGATGTATTCAGCAGTACCTCAGTTAGTCTTTGGGCCAGAGAGCTTCAAAGGGCAGTTGCAGGTGAGTGTCTCATAATTACAAGACTATCTTACCAATAAGCAGCAGATACTGGGTGAGATTTCATGGGATATACAAAACAGGCAGGATCTATATGGCTAAAAATCAACTTGTTTGAACTGTTTTGGAAATACTTGAATACATAAAAAGTATAGTTTGGCACCAGCAGGCTTTTGAGCAAACAAGTCTTAGCCTGCAGTAAAGAAAGAAACAACCAATATTGGTTGTAACCAACACATAGAGGCCATCTTTGGTTCTTTTATTTAACAGAAGATAATACCACTTTTTAAATAATTATAAAAATCAAATAATACAAATATATTAAGTATAGCTCAGCTATTCAATAGGTAAATAAAGTAGGGGATTAGACTGGTGAGAGTAATATAGGCAAGACATGCCTTAGAAACGTCCAAGTTATATTTTATGAATACCTTTGTAAAATTATTTTCTATGAATATTATTTAATACTATTATTTATAAAGTTACCTTCTCTTCTCCTAGTACTTCAACTAAAATCTAAGCCCATTATCCACCATCTAGATAATGAATAGTGTTCCGAATACTAATTATATCATGAGCACGCATTAATGAACAGAATAGAATTATAACAGGGTCTATTTTTTTTCTTTTGCTTTCATTCGTATTAAAAAATTAGCACTATAAAATTGGGTAATATCTTTAGAACTGCAATGGCTGAATAAATCTCTATTCTAATACAATTCTAATACAACAAGACTCACACATGGTATGTAATTGAGACAAAAAGGAGATATAAGATAGTCTCCCTGGCATATTTTACTAAGCACATCATGACCTAATAGATTATTGAGTATCAAAAACCAGAAGTTTACAAGAGTTATAAGAACCAATACAGGTTTGCAATTTATTTCTTTGACAAGTATGGACTGCAGAATACCAACACACCAACAATACACAAGACATTTCAATATTATAAAATGGCAAAAGTGTAAGAGCAGATAAAGACCACTATTTTCAAATTAAATAATTATAACTTCATGGAAAACTTGTGATTTTGTCCTCATTTTTCTCCTTTCATGGTAGACTGGTAAAATTTTATTCATGGTCTATCTCCATCACACATCAGGCAGTCAGCAACCACGAGTAGAAACTTTTAGACCACTGAATTGCTATCAAACGGATTTAGTGACAAACATTGAAAGTTGTGATCCAGCAAGAAATAGCTGTACTTAACCCCTTTGGACAACAGTGAAAAATGCTAAAATACTACTGTTCTTTGAGAACAAAATGTACATTTCGAGTTAACATCGCTCATCCAGCTTAAAATGTTACCAACATTAAGAATGAAAAAAAAAACAAAACAAACCTGCTTCGTTGTCTTGTCATTCATTATATTTTCTTCTCCTGTTTCCCTCCTTCCCTCTCTTCCTTCCTTCCTTCCTTCTTTCCTCCCTTCCTTTCTTCTTCCTTTCTTTCTGTATTTGTGTCTGTATTTCTTGCAGGTGCAGGCCATGAAAGATGTGTATTATATAGAAAATTAATAATGTATAATTACAATGTTATTATAATTACTCAAAAGTCCTTTTTTTTTTTTCTGGAACAGAAAGAGATGATTTTCCATGTGTCACAATCAGGACATATGGAACATTGATGGAAATGAAAATAAATAATTATAATTCTCCACATTGCAAAGAAAGAGTTCTAATGTGAAAAAAGAAGTTAGCTTTTTACTGAATATTATAGCAGTTACTTACAGTATTGAAGCTAAAATTGTGAAAGAAAAAAAAAGAAACAGAATTTTGTACTGTAGGTTTCTTAAAGTATGCTTTATTAGTTTGTTATTAGAAAGCACATGTGATATCACCAGAGCATCCATCAGATCCAAAAATAATTCTCTGCTCTTTCTATTTCCATTCATTTATTCACCAGGTATCATGTCCTTGTTCAGGGCAATACAACATCCTCATGATACGTCTGTCATCTCTTTCACACGTTCTTGAGGTGGAGAGGGTTATTAATGAATACTGTGAAATTCAGGCATTCCAATCATAGAGTAAAATAATATTGGAACAAGGGCAGAAATGATCTAGCATGGCCCATAAATTTGACACATTTAAGAACTGACAAACACAGCAGTCCAGAAATCATAGCAAAGCTGAGTCTTTTTATTTAAAAAAAAAATCAAAATCTCTTCAGTCTTTTCACTATATTGAATTACTAAAAAGCTAAGATGACTATTTTATAAAATTGAGTTTTTTTTTTTCTAAAGAGGCATTTAGTTAAGTAGATTTAATGGTCAGATAATATAGTAATCTTTTCAATTTTAATGACTGAGTAGCGTTTATACAGGTATACTATGAATAGGTATAATATACCTACTGTATACCTGATCCCTCCTTAAATCTGGACATGCAGCAGTGGACAAAACATTTATGTGCATATGTACAAGAGCAATAGCTGGAAAGAAAAATGGAAGGATACATACCGGGGTTTTCCCTGTGCATTACAGGATATTAAACATCACCTATGGCTTCAACAGCCTAGGAGTCAATAGCAGCCTCCATCCCCTCCAGTTGTGGGAAACAAAAATGTCTCCAAATATACTCTGGGGGACAGAATTGTCCCCAGCTGAGAACCACTGATATGCACCGGCTATTGGTAGTGTTTTATGCTAATGAGAGAAGAGGAAGGTAAATTGGTCTTTTAAATCTCACATTTCTATATTAATCAGTTTGACTCTTTTACTATAGTTTTGAGATAATTTTCATGTATTACTCATGTAATATTTAGAAATTAGCAAAAAACAAGAATGAGCACATAAATGTGAAACATAAACACAACAAAAAATGAAGTTTATTTTGCCTATAGAATATGAAGTAGCATGATAACAAGTATATTATTCTGTGTCCAACATTTGATTCCTCTTCAAAGAATTTACAGAATAAGGTAAGAATTCTTCCTATAATGTACTGTATCACAAATTTATGTGGGATCATAGATTTTTTGCCTTTCTCTAGGATGAACTCCTCTAGAAGAAGTGGAAAAAGCCAAGAACAAAGAGACAAAAAATATACTAGAAAAAATTGAGCCTTGTATTATATTTTGAGAAAATCTTGCTAACGTTGTCATCTCATTATTTTGCCATTACTTGCCTAAACAATGGGGAGGTGATGAATAGAGTGTGGATCTCTCTTCTCTATACAGTTACAAAGCCAAATGAAAGGAAGATTAAAAAGAGACAAAGGAAGATTCCCCCTTCCCTACTCCCTGCTGCTGCCAGGAAATTATCTTCAGTAAAATTTTTTAAATGTTTAAGTAACTGATAAGTAATAATGTATACTAAAATCCATTTGCCAGATGGTTAGGGGTCCTAAATTAATTGATAATAAAATATTCTCAGTAATTTCCCATATCCAAATTTGCAATATATATGTCCATTATAGGAAATTGCCACACTTATATTTATTTGTTGGAATAGTGATTTAGGTATAGATAACCAAAAATGCATTTTTGTTATAGATGCTTCCTTATACACAATTGATTTTGACATATCTCCAGTTATAAGGGAATGGTTAAAATATGTTCACAATAGAGTGACTCTATTCTCTTTACTTTCCTTTAGTTCTACTTTATGATAATAAGGATGAGGCAAACATCGATGATATAAATGGATTCAATAATATGTAGCTATTGGTAATACAAAACTGGAATATAAATTTGAAATATTTGTAATTGTCACTGAGCTAGCGAACATTCTTTATTATTAACAATATTTCATGTAACCAAAGACTTTCAAATTACCGTAGATTTGTTAACATTAGACAGGATCTAAAAGCAATGACCCTAGATAAAAGAATCTATTTTAACTGCTAATATGTAGTAATATGGTCATCTCAGTTTGGAGGATGTCAAGTAAGCGGTTTGAAGCCCAGAGAAGACTCATATGAATGCTCTGATTCTTACAAATTTACATGAAAAATTAATCATTTTTGGAAATTCTCCATGTATGCTGTGCTGAGTTTTCAGAGGCTTCCTCCCCTCATTGAAAAGAATTTTTATGCATTTGGAAGAGTAAGTCAGATGATCACATATCAAATGAAACATGTTACTAAGTCATTTAAATGTAAGTATTTGCTGTCTTCTCAGGAGATATCTGGCAGTGAATTTGTGATCTACATTGAAATTGCAACATGGGGAAATTGGCTTATGGCAATTTCATTGTTGAACAACAACTGTTACAGAGCAAAAAATGCATAGCACAAAAGGGTTGCTAACCCAAAGAAGTATCCGGACTGCAGAGAGAGTTGGAGCTAGAAGTACAAACTCTGATATTAACACTCCTGTTGTGAACACTGTCTCTGTCACTTTAGATTTTTGTGACTTTTGGACAAATTACCTTTACTTCTTATATAGTTTGCTAGGATGGCAATAACAAAATACCACACCCTGAGTGACTTCAACAACAGAAATTTACTTTCTTTGAGTTCTGGAGGACAGAAGGCCTAGATCAAGGGGTCTGCAGATTTGTTTTTTCCTGAGTCCTCTCCTCTGGACTTGCAGATGCATGACTTTTCACTGTTTCCTTGAATAGCATTTTTCTCTGTGTGCCTACACCCTTAGTGGTTCTTCCTTTTCTTATAAGGAAGCAGGTCATATTGGATAAAAGCCCTGCCTTGACTCTCATTTTAACATAATCACCTTTTTAAAGTCTTACTCCCCAAATAATGGTTACATTCTGAAATACTGGGTTTGGGATGCCAACATACGGATTTGAGGGAGACACAATTCAGCCAATAACACCTCTCTAAACCTTAGTTTTATCATCTGAAAAATGGGAATAATAATAGAACTTATATGACAAGATTATTGTAAAAATCAATTAAGATAAAGCATATATATATATGTGAATATACATATATGTGAATATATATATATCACATAGAGTGACAGGCACATATTGAATCTTCAGTAAATATAAACTTAAGTTGGCTTCATAATTATTATTAGCATGATCACTATAAGTTTTATCTGAATTTGTATGTGCTATTTTTTTTTAATAAGGATGATTTCCTGTTTCATGTAATCCTATATATTTTTTTCTTTTTCTGTATTTTTTTGTGAGCTAATTGCAGAGGCACCAAGTCCCATTCATTTTGTTATTTGGGGCTATAAAGGGACTTATAACATTTTTGCAACTCTCAATACAAAAAATGAGTAATATTTTGTTAGGCAAATGTGTAGTTTTTAATTCTATTTTTTTAAAAACTTAAGAGTACCACATTAAATTTGAACTACTCTTTTCATAGTAAATAAACATATTAATGATGTATTATTTACATAGCGGACAGGTAAATGTTGATATATAAGTTTGGATGAGAGAGGTTATTCAATAATAAACAATCTCTGAATAAAATAGCCAGGTCTTAACATGGCAAAATGTTCTTTCTTTCTCAAGCAACAAAACCTTTGTCAGTTGGGCAGATGAGCTGGCAGATCTGCGCATTGCAGTGATTTAGGAATCTGGGCTTATATAGCCACAATATTCCAAATTCTGCCAGATATTATGGCATAAAAAAAGAAGACCCTGGTTCATGTAGTAAAAGCTTTGTCCTGTCACTGAGATGTTCTATCCCCTTATAACTTTTATTTTTTTATTTATTTTTTTTAAAGATTTTATTTATTTATTTGACAGAGACAGAGATAGCAAGAGCAGGAACACAAGCAGCGGGAGCAGCAGAGGGAGAAGCAGACCTCCCCCCGAGGAGGGAGCCTGATGTGGGACTCGACCCCAGGATCCTGGGATCACGACCTGAGCCGAAGGCAGATGCTCAACGACTGAGCCACCCAGTTGCCCTCCCCTTATAACTTTTAAATCAGAATTAATCATAAGGCTTCACCCATTCTCATGGGAATTAAGAAGTATAACTCTGTTATCTGTTCAGAAGTCAGAGAGCTGACAATATTTGACTATTTAGTGAGCAACATTAATTGCTATTACAATTTCACTTCCTTCATGCTTCAAAATCGAATCCATATATTTTGATACTGTCTTTACAATTACAGAACATGTATTTATGGTAAATCACACATTCACACACACATACACACACACATAAATGCAAGATAAAATTCATTACTGTATAAAGATCAATAAATATCAAACTTACAGAAAGAATCTCTATAAAAAGATTGTATATATATATACTATTTTCAAATTGTTCTCAAAATAAGAAAGTATAAGTCTTGTTTGATGATAGTTAACAAAGCGTCACCTTAAGAATTACCCATTGCTGGGCGCCTGGGTGGCTCAGTTGGTTAAGCGACTGCCTTCGGCTCAGGTCATGATCCTGGAGTCCCTGGATCGAGTCCCACATTGGGCTCCCTGCTCAGCGAGGAGCCTGCTTCTCCCTCTGACTCTCCCCCCTCTCATGTACTCTCTCTCATTCTCGCTCTCTCAAATAAATAAATAAATCTTTAAAAAAAAAACAAAAAAAGAATTACCCATTGCCAAAGGAGTCGTTCTAATACAAATTCATAAATTTGTAGCACTCCAACATACTGTTAAACAGTGATGAAGGCTGCTAGAAATAAACCAATATTAACAAATAAGATTATTGACTTAAAATGTTATAATATTAATAACAATAAAGATGGAGTTCATTTAAAGAAATGACTCATGTAAACTTTGTAACAAAACTGTACTATAATTGAAAGAGCAATATTAAATTACTATTAATACTAAATTAATTTTTATTATTTTTATTTTATAATAAAATATAATTTATTTTATGTTATATATAAATATATGTATTACATACTATAAATATATTTATAATAAAATATAATAGGGACACCTGGGTGGCTCAGTCGTTAAGCCTCTGCCTTCAGCTCAGGTCGTGATCCCAGGGTCCTGGGATCTAGCCCCACATTGGGCTCCCTGCTCGGCGGGAAGCCTGCTTCTCCCTCTCCCGCTCCCCCTGCTTGTGTTTCCTCTCTCGCTGTGTTTCTCTCTGTCAAATAAATAAATAAAATCTTTTAAAAACACAATGAAATAATATAATAAATATAATAATAAATATATATAAAATATAAAAATAAAATGAATTTTATTAATTATAAATATAATATTAATTAGTATTAAATTAAACATTGCCATTGCTTTCATACAAGAAAATCATATTTAAAAAATTGTAATATTTCTTTGTCTCTGGAGTCAAAGTTTATGATTTTTTTTTTAAGAGGGGGTGCAGGGGATGGGCAGGGGGAGAGGGAGAGAGAGAATCTCAAGCAGACTCCATGCACAGCAGAGAGCCCAACATGGGGCTCAATTTCACAACCCTGAGATCACAATCTGAGCCAAAATCAAGAGTCAGATGCTTAACTGACAGAGCCACCCAAGCACCACAAAGGTTATGATGATTATAATCATGATAAAAAATTAAGTTGGATAATCATTCAATACTGTGTTTGCCAAGTATTTATAGATTTTATAAGTTCTGTATTCTGTGGTACAGCAATATCAATAATGAGGAAGAAAACTATGAATTAATAAAAACAAGAATTCTTACATATGAAATCTAAAATATAGATTTGCAAATACTTTATACTATTAAGAGTACCTAAAGAGAAGTTAAATGTATTTTTCATATTTTTCTCTAATTCTGTTTTCAAATTTCAAAAGGACAAAAAAAAGGAAAACTTGAGCATATATATTATAAAGTAGTGAAAGCATGAGAAAGGTTACATCTTCCTTCAGGGCAAATGAGCGCATTGCCTTGTAAGATGCAAAGTGCTAGATTTTACACAGTGATGGTCTCAGAAATAAAAGAAAATATTTTAATAAATGAACTATCTTTTATTAAGTAATGGCTCTTTATACACATTATTTCTTTTAAATGACAATTAAAATCATTGTATCTCTACATTAAAGGGCTGAATTTTGACAACTTGGAAAAATATGTTAATGTAGCCTTTTTTAAACAGTTTTTAAAATCTAATTTAAGGTATTACTGTTCACTGAGCAAAATTATCAGCTAGTGATCATATCTATACAGAATAGGTTGGATGTAAGGTAAATGATTGAAATCAGAAAACTTGTTCCTCATTTTCTTATCTTTTTAATACATGAAAATAGCTTTGTTTATGCATGATTAATACTACTCGGAGACAAAAATGGAAAAGGACAGTGAGAACAGTATTGACTTGCCCTGAAATATTATTAAATAAAATCTATTAAGTGTGTTTGCTTGTCAGCTATATTTAGACATTGTACTGGACTCATAGTTTGGGTTCCTCCTTCAATTACCTTGATGTCTTCCATTTATCTCTTATTTATCAGTTTGTAACTGGGCCTGGCACCATGTCCTTACATCTTCCAATCTTAGATGCAATGTCCCACTTCACGCCCTGAGGTTGGCTTCCTGAGCAGCCTCCATGGGGGCCAGTAATGGAACCCAGAAATATAAGGGAGTTGGTCCCCTTTGTAGAGAATCCTGATAGATGAAACATGAGAAATAAGTGATTAGTTTCATAGGGTTACTGTAACAGAGTACAGCGAACTGGGAGGCTTACACAGAAATTTGTTTTCTCCCAGTTCTGGAGACTACAAAATCCTTAAACAAAGTGCCCACAGTGTTGGTTTCTTCTGAGGCCTGTGAGGGAGAATCTGTTCCATGATGATCTCCTAGCTTCTGGTAGGTTGCCCGCAATTGCTGGTGCTTCTTGGTTTGTAACAGTTTACTCCCATCTTCATCTGTGACATTTTGCTTCCTGTGTTTCTGTCTCTGCATCCAAATTTCCCCTTTTTGTAAAGACGTCAGTCATATGGATTAGACCTCACTCTAATCACGTCGTCTTAATTTGGTCATCTACAAAGACCTTATTTCCAAATAAGGTCACATTCAAAGGTACTGAGTGTTAGGACTTCAAAATCTATTGGGGTTCCACAATTAAACCTATAACATAAACTGGGAAGACAACTACCCTAAGATTGCTGTGAGGAGCAATTTCTTCTTTTAAACTTTAGAGGGAATTACTATGTTGTATTAACCATGATTTTTATATTTTATAATGTTTTTACATCTTGGGAAAGCCTAGCTTGTTGGCAAAAGATTGCCCTGCCCAGAGATAGCTAATTTTAAATTCACCAGCCCGCTTTTCATATACAAACCGATTGATTCTGAATCCATCTCCCTAAAGACTTACTTTATCTATATTTATACAGCGAGCTGTGTTTCTTCTGCCCTCCATCAACTGAATGCCAAGTGCTAGACAACTAAGGCCAACCCCATAACCCAAAGCTCACCATAATTATTTAAACTACCTGGTCTTAAAATGTTTACCCTGACCTGCAATGCCATTCCCACCAAAACCCCAATAAAGCCTGTGACATGTACTTTCCCCTTGCTCCTCCTTCTGACTCCTGATCCAAATCTGGTTCTCCCACATGTGGTTTTGCATGGCATGACCTGCCCCTTTCTCTTGGGAAATGTAGTAACTTCCTTTTCAATTGCATTGACTTCTATGTTGTCATTCAATCACCTCTATAAGTTAATATTTCTCAATGCAATTGAGACACAAGTGCTGAGTAAACATGCCCACCAAAAATCTGCTGGGCTCTTTCAGGCTTCTTGCAAAGTGTTTTGTGCTGCTTTTCTTCACACCTTTTCACACCTCACTTCCTTTTCTTTCATCTCCATCACCAACCTGGTAGGGGGTTTGTACCTCCAAGATCAAATATCATCACTTTTGCCTTATCTCAAGCTTTGCTATCTGGAAGGCCAGGCTAATATTTATTTGGACCCAGAAATGTACAAAAACAAAGAATGGTGAAGTAAGGTTTAAACACTAGATACTAAAACCTATTAAGAGGTTGTAATTTTTAAAATATTAAGATACAGAGCCATGGATGAAAAGACAAGTCAATATGAAATCTAAGGTTCAGAAACATATTCAACTTTATGTGTGTGATTAGCAAATAAATAAAGTACTACTGCAAAGCAGCAGAATAAGTTGGTCAATTGATATATTAAGGACAATTAATTAACCATTAGGAAAAATATACCCAGTGACAAAAACAAAACTGAGATAAATTATGGGACATTGTTGAATCTAGTTAGTAGCCAATAAACCAAAGAACTAAATAAGGTAGCGTTTGTCATTTATTCAACTAAAAACATTAAATAATATTCTCTGGGGGTACCTGGGTGGCACAGTCGGTTAAGGCTGGTTTTGGCTCACGTTGTGATCTTGGGGTCCTGGGATTGAGACCTGCATAGAGCTCCACACTCAGTGGGGAGTCTAATTGGGATTCTCTCTCCCTTTCCTTCTGCCCCGCACACCCCAAGCCTGCTCTCTCTCGTGCGCGCATGAGCTCTCTCTCTTGCACAAGCTCTCTCTCTCTCTCTCTCTTGCTCAAGTGAATAAATCCTTAAAAAAATATTCTCCAAATTGGAGAATGTGTAACAAATGTGATAGTCTATTCTGGATGTATATGGTAATACCAAGAACTTTAAAATACTCCAAACTTTTTAAATGAGTGATATATTTTCAAACAGTAACTATTTTAAAGTAGACTCAGGCATTTACGCAAAGAAGAACATTCAAAGATACTAATGAGAGAATTTACAAGATGAGATTATAGAAATTATGATCCATTCATGTATTAAACACCCATCAAAATGATGTAAGAAATTAATATTGATAGATATGAAAAGATATTCATGATATATCGAATGATAAAAGTAAATTATAAACCTATGTTAGTAAGTTTCTCATTTGAAGTAGAACTAACATACAGATAAATTATATTTAAATATAAAAACCAAAAGAACCAAATATTTTTTATAATACACAAATTCTAATAGAAATTATTGTTGATGCTATGATTACTAGTGATTTCTCTTCTTCATGCCAATGTAAATTTTCTAAACTTTGTGTGATGAACATGAATACATTTCCAATGAAAAAATAAAATTACTTAAATATGATTTAGTGTGTACAGTGTCTGTAAATTCCAATAAAATAAATACAGTTTAACTTTCTTAATTCCAGAATTTCCGAATACTGTCTGTAAAACATTGTTCTAGGGATGAAGATGACTGTAGAAAATTGGACATAAAAGAGAAGACATAGATCTGATGGGAAATATTTATGAGGAGTATAATATAGTTTTATTTTGTTTTCTACATGCTGTCATATTTATTTATATTTATTTATTTATTTATTTATTTATTTATTTATTTATTTAGGAGAGAGAGAGCACAAACGCTGGAGGGAGAGAGACAAGCAGACTGCGCTAAGCATGGAACTCAAAGTGGGGCTTGATCTCACAACCTTGAGATCATGACCTGAGCTGAAATCAAGAGTTGGACACTTAGCATCTCTAAATGCTGTCTTGATCCAGTTTGGAAGGCTTGCCTTAGAGGTTGGTCTTCCTTGAGCAGCTATTAAGTCCACCTCCCAACCACTTCTCTCCTCCAGCCCTCACACTTTGAACCACTATGCACCTACCCTACTCTCCCTGGGGCCAGGTACCAAACAACTGGCACGACCTCTTTGCCCTGAAATCTACACGATTATTCAACTAGCCAATCCACTGGAACCTGAGAAACCTAGCTAAGTCCACTGCACTTGCCATATATAACCTACCCCCCACAGCTCCGGCTTGCTGAAACCCTGTGCCCAAGTACAACTGCCTGAAAGTTTTTCTTCTTCCAAATTATAGGTAATTTAGAGTTCTGCCTTCATCTATGCAGAGTCAGTGTGTTGTGTCCCACCACCAAAAGAATCTTCAAATCATATAAAACAAAGTGTGTGTCTGTACAAAATGTATGTATATATATATCTCTTTCCTCAAAACGTCTGTCCTGGTTCAAGTCTTCATTATCCCTCTGCTGGACTATTAAAGTATCCTTCTGATCCAAACTGTTCATCTTCCAATTTAAGATCCCTAATAATCTTTCTAAAACAAATGACATTGTTATGCCTCTCCCTAGAAACTCTTTTTCAGGGGTGTAAACCAATCTGAGTCTGACTCCAGCTAGTTTTCTCATTCCTCTTACACACACATAACCAGATCACAAGGATCTGTGCACTTGTATAGCTCTCTGACAGACTATTTCTACTGCTTGCTTTACCCTCGGCATATCCAGCTGGAATCTCCCTCATCATTATTCACAAACTAATATTAATAGATCCTCACATTCTAGGACAAATTTATAGCATCCTCTTTCATTACTATAACATTTTGCAAATACCACCATAAAGTGAACTATGTGTCCTAACTATAAATGGACTTTCTAAGACTAACAAGTATAGTTAATTTTCCCTATATTCTCTAATTATCACCCCCCTGACTGATAGGACACACTCAATAATGTGTTTTGCTGAGTTTAATTGAATTGAACTATGTACGTACCTTAGTCAGAAAATACTTACGAAGTTGGGGATAAGATCACTTTTCTTGAAAGTCTTTCTTAAACTGGAGGTTTGGGGGAAATTACAAGAGAAATGAGTGGGATCTTCACCCCCACACAACACTACCGATATATCTGCAGTCTCTGTCCTATTTTGTTTTGTTTTTCCTGTCCTAATGCTTTTATGTGGCTCTGAAACAGTTAAATACTGAAATACAAGAGACATCTCAACAGAATTTAAGCCTAGAAACCATAAATTTAAGGACTTCCTTCAGGCAGTATTTAACTTGTAGTTATTTTTTCCCATTTAAAATCAGGGAATTTATATACTATATCCATCAGGGAAAAAAAAAAAAAGTTAAAGAAAATGTCATTTTAGCAGTCTTTAGAAGGATGGATTCATATTTGGAGAAAAGCATATCTTCAAAATTCTGCATTTTTATAAGTTTATTTAGTATCATAGAGACAAGAAGTGCTGGATCAAGATAAATAGACATTAATCCTTTGTGCTCTGTAGAATGAACATTCTAGAAAATGTAGGTGGTGTGAAAACTGCATAATTAAAAAAAACTCTATGAGTTAAAGATTTGATCATCTTAATAATATACTGGATTAGCACAATCTCTGAGCGGGGGAGGGTGGGAATGCAAATGCAAAATAATGGGTAAAAGATGGCAATGAGAGAGGAGAGCCATACTCTGGCCAACGACTTCCCCAAATGTGTTAGCGAAAAAGAACTATAACCTGGTCCCATATTATGCTGTAGTGACAAATGTATATGCATATTATATAGTTATATATTTATATTATGCACATATATGTATGTGTATTTATATATTTCAACTAATTATCTATATGTAATTTTTTGCTAGTATGACTAATTTTACTGATTTATTAAATCCAAAGCTTCAATCAACCCCCTTCTTGAATTGTTAATAAAGGCATTTGTACCAAATAGAACAAGTGACACTTGTGGATGGGAAACTGAGACCTGCAGAGAAGTGATCAGTAAATGACGGCCTTGCCCTTCTTCATAGAGAAACCAGGTAATGCAAATAATACATTTTACTTCAAATCCAAATTTTGGCTTATACATTCCCGAGTATATTTTTATTTATTAAACTGTTCACTTAAAAATATAATCCTTTTTATTCTGCCTCATTATTTTTCTAAATCCCAAAAGAGAAACAATACTGAATAAATAAATAATCAAAGGAGTACTACCAAACGTACTACTTATAAATAAAAATAACTGTGACACGTACCCTGCTTTTACTCTTCAATATTCCTCGTAATAACTAAAGATCTGTATTTGAGTGCAAATGTGACTCTCACACATGAATAAACAATGAACACATTGAAAACATGAAATCACATTTGCATATAATGTTGCTGCTCCATTGCAATAGCTCCCCATACACCAAAGTGATGTATGACCAGAGGCAGCATTTACCCCAGCTCTCTGAAGGATGCTTTTGTTATTTGCAGTGAGGATAGCGAAAATGAAGCCCATTTGTCAGTGGCTGAGATGAGACTCTAACATGTTTGAATTACCACTTCTGGGCTCTCTCCACCATTTATTTTATAAAACACAAGCATCCAGGTCATAGAAACTTATGCTAGAATTCGTTAGTTATGAGTAAGAGATGACAGCTGTTGGGGTGGCCAGGACATGGAGTTATAGGAGCTTAACATTCTGTATTTATTCATTCTTGGGGCAAATAAATATTTGAGACTTTGCAGTTACAAATTTGCAAATAGAAATAAACTATGTTAATTGACAGCTTTTATTTTCAAATTTATCCTATGAGTTATGAGATTTGGCATATCAGAAAATATTGAAAAGGAATATACATATGTATTTGTGTATATTTATTAATTTGATACAATATTTTTATGGGAAATACTTGGTTGTTTCCTTATTATTTGTAAAGATAAATGGAGAATTAACCAAAATATGGATTAAATATATATTTAAAAAGAAGGGTGCCTGGGTGGCTCAGTGAGTTAAGCATCCAATTTGGGGTTGTAAGATTGAGCCCCACTTTGGACTCTGTGCTGGGCGTGGAGCCTGCTTAAGATTCTCTCTCTCCCTCTCTCTTTGTCCCTCCCCCTCCCCCTCTCTCTCCCTCTCTCTCTCTTTCTTTCTCTCCCTTTCTTAATTAATTAAAAAAATATTTAAAAAGAAAAGATTTCAAAATCTATTATTAGTACATGAAGAAAATAAAAATACAAAAATAAAGATTTCCTGGGCGCCTGGGTGGCTCAGTTGGTTGAGCGACTGCCTTCGGCTCAGGTCATGATCCTGGAGTCCCGGGATCGAGTCCCGCATCAGGCTCCCTGCTCGGCGGGGAGCCTGCTTCTCCCTCTGACCCTCCCCCCTCTCCTGCTCTCTGTCTCTCATTCTCTCTGTCTCAAATAAATAAAATCTTTAAAAAATAATAATAATAAAATAAAATAAATAAAGATTTCCTTTTAAAATGTGTAGAGGTACAGTCTCAAACATTGATTCGGTTGGTTTCTGTACTTAAAAAATTAGTTGTGCTTTTGGAATCAGTAAATTAGTCTGCAATCTGCCTATTGATAACAAGGAAAAAAAGTCTTATCTCACTTTGTGTCAAACATAATCATATGAACGTTTGCACCCAATTAATTTTGTTTGTATTCACTTAGAAATACCTGCTGAGTAGGGATTATCATTGCATTCAGGATATGCCTGATTTGCTAGAAGGGCACAAATGTCACCCAGCATACTAAATTCTCTCAGCAACTGAAGTACATTTAGAAAGAATGAAAATAAGGCATCTTGATCATTTCAAGGAAAATATTAGCTGATTTTCAAGTGCTTTAGATGCATGAATTAATGCAACAAATTTAAATATAGAAGACATTGTTTTCAGCTCACCTGATATTTGAGGGGGAGCACCTACATGATTCTTTTGACAAAGGTATACAAAAAAATGCTTAAGCCCATCTTCCATTTAACTGTTTTGCAAATCTAGCAATATACCACAGAATTACCACAATTTCAGGCCCTTATTAGAGACTTCTAACAAAACTACCACATTATGGCTTCTATAAAAAATTTAGTTTGAGAAAATAGTATTTTAAGATAATGATCTAAAGACTGGGTGTACCATATATCCACATCTTGAGAAGATTTCCTTCTAAAAACCTCTGGACACTTGTCTTGACCAAACACTGTAGTGTTATGAAATCAGATTGCATGAGAGGTTGCACTTGGAGAAGGAAATGGGTTTTACATGAATGATATGAGGGATAGTGATGACATTATTTCCTGGATCATTACCACCCCACTGAAGTTACATTTGGAAAGGGTTTGTCTGTTTGTCTTGGTAAAATTCCTCTCTGTGGTAGGCGGAATGGCCCCTGAATGATGTCCACTCCCTAATCCCCAAAACCATGAATGCATTACTTGGGTAATAGAACTCTGCCATCATAATTAAGGTTGAAGATCTTAAAATAAGATTAACCTGGAATAAATACTTAGGCCCAAATTAATCTCAGGGATCCTTAAAAGCAGAGGACTATCTCCAGCTGTGGCAAAAGAAATTTGGCCAAAGAGAAGTTAGAGGCACTCAAAAGCAGGAGAGCTTAATATCCCACTGCTGGTTTGGAGATAGATAGGTGAAGTCGTCAGTAATTCAGATAATCAGAAGGACTATCTCAGATGATAGTCAGCAAACACCTCAGCCAGAAAAATGGCAAGAATTCTGCAAACAACTTGAATGACCTTGGAAGTGGGTTTCCCCTCAGAGCCTGGAGGTAAGAGCCCCAGCCACCCAATATCATGACTGGCCTTGTGAGACCTACTACTACTTAGCCCACTAGGATTTCTGGCCCACAAAGCTGTGAGTTAATAGATTTGGGTCATTTTAAACATTATTTTTGTGGTAATTTGCTACCACAGCAATAGAAAACTAACACACTCACCCACAGGAAATAATGTACTTCCTATTTTGCATAACAATACAACATGACCCATGATAGTCTCTCTTTTGCTGGTTGTAAAGATGCTCGCAGCTAATTTTAAATTTTATCATAGAAACTATGCAGACCTTTATCTCTAGCATAGTTATTTTTTTTTTCACGTATCCTAATTTTTATTTTTAGGATGAAATCTATCCTAATTTTCACAATGTAATCATTATTATAGTTTATCAATTTTTCAAAAATTTGTATTAAGCTATGCCTTCTTTAGAAATAAGTAAAATATAAGTACAAAAATTAAAATTAATTTTGTTTATTTTTACTTGTAGTTTCCTTTATTGTGAAATACAGGAATGCACATAATGAAAGGTAAAATAAATTAGGATGGTTGTGATCGACACTGTGTTTCATAACCAATATCCATTTTGTTTTCTTTGATGACAGCAGCCTGACTTTTCCCTGGGATTTAACCCCCCTGTATTACATTAAATCTTGGTAGCGTATTTCTTATTACTTTAGTGAGGGGAATATCCTCTGAGCTCTCTGGGGGCTAGCTGGGAGAGTCTCTCTGTTCTTATATAATTAATCCATTTTAGTATGTCCAGCTTGGTGAGCCTTTTGAACACATCCTCAATACTCTGGGCTGTTCTGGAATCTCCACCTAATTTACTGTTGGCTATTAATTTTCCTAAGCTTTATTAAAACAAATTTGCACTGGGAAAACTAAAGAGGTAAGGAAGACTTTACTCAATGGTACTGCAATCGAGGATAAGACTAAAATGCAGTCTGAGCTCAGGTCCAGTGAAACAAAGGGAGGGAGAGTTTTTCAGAGCTGGGAAGTGGGGTGAAGATCTTAGGCCACATTTGTTACTAATTGGTTATACTCAAAGGATCCCCTACATCTTAATAACAGGAGGTAGTTTTCTATCTTGGAGCAAGGTGCCCACTAAAGGAAATTAGGTTTCTACTCTCCCATAGGGACTGGGAGAAAGGAGCATTCTATCAAAAGGATCAAACTTCCAGTTATAAAATAAATAAGTCATGGGATATAAAGTACAGCATAACAACTATAGTTAATAATACTGCACTGCATATCTGAAAATTGCTAAGAGAATAAATCTAAAAGAAGGAAAAAAGGAAAGAAAAGAAAAAAAAACTCTGGGCGTGTGAGAAGGAAGCATTATCTTCCTTATGACTGCATTTCAAAGGGGTACCTCCAGGTCCTTAAGAAAGGCAGTTCTGGATCATAGAACTGGCAAGAAGCTTTCAAAAAGATTTACATCTCAAAGGTGCAAAGAAAGAATTTTCAACTGGTTTTTAAAAGAAAATGCTCTAAAAAAGCTAGGTCAGGAGCCTACAGTCTGGAAGAAGCTTATCTAATGTTAAATCAAGATGAGGGGTTAAGTTTATTCCTAAGCATTTTATTCTTTTGATGCTATTGTAAATGGGGCTGTTTTCTTAATTTCCTTTTTGAATTTTTCACTGTGTGTAGAAATGCAACTGATTTTTATGTTGATTTTGTACTCTGCAACTTTAATGAATTTATTAGTTATAACAGCTTTTATTTTGTTTTCTGTGCAATCATCAGGATTTTCTACATACAAGATCGTATTTTCTGTAAAGAGAGATATTTTACTTCTTTTCCAATTGAGGTGGATTTTATTTCTTTTTCTTGACTAACTCCTCTGGCTAGGACTTCCATACAATATTAAATAGAATTGGTGAGAGTGGGCATCCTTGCTTTGTCCCAGATCTTAGGGGAAAAGATTTCAGTTTCTCATCATTGAGCATGATAGCTGTGAACTTTCTACATATGGATTTTATTACAGTGAAATAAGTTCCTTCTAGGCTAATCTGTTGAGTTCCTGTATTTTTTTTTTTTATTTTTTAATCATGAAGGGTATTGGATTTTGTAAAATACTCTTTCTGCATCTAAGTATTCTTACCATAAACATAAATAATAATAATGATAATAATAAATGAGGTGGGAGGAAGCTTTTAGAGGTGATGAGTAGGCTTATTGTGGGGGGACCTGATTGGGTGGACAGGCTGGCCTGGGTGGTGAAAGTATTCGCCTGAGGCAGAACAAAGAAGATAGAAGTTTACTGAATACACGGCAAGGGAGTCATGGTCAGGACAGCAAAAGAGACTGTCTACCAGGAGGCGGTGATGAGTTAAGGGGCAGAAGTGAAGACGTATGGGAACATATAGAATTTTTCTTTTTCTGCACCTGTGCCCGTTTGTAAGTAGCCCATTGGTTAGCCAGGGCTCATGCATATTTTGAAGTGCATCACCTAAGGAGCCTGTTTACATTCAGCCAGGTGGTCACCATGGGCCCTACTACCTTACTCTGGTTTCCATTGCTCAAGCCTGTCGCCTAAAAGAGGCCTCTATATTTATGGCGTAGATTGTGATGATATTTTCGCAGAAATACACTTACCTCCACACTCTTCAAGTTGCATACATTAAACATGTGCAGTTTTTGGTATGCCAATCATACCTCAATAAAGTGCTTTATGAGAAAAAAAAGTGAGAGAAATAAATATGAAGGGAATGTTAAGATTATTTTGGGCATCTTTAGGAGCATAGTAGAATCAGCCCATTGACAGGTACAGGATCCTGAATATGGGGAGACCCCTAATCAGTTTAACATATCCCCCCTTCACTAGCCCAGGATCCTCATATCCATTTGCAGACATGTTCTCTGGGTACCTGCAGATACATATAAAGGTACTGCAACTCCTTTGGGGAATAATCCCTTTCTTAGTACAGTGAGGGCAGTATTTATGGAGCCATGCTAGACTTGACCCAAGTTATAGATATAAGATAGTATTGAACTTACAGTGAATCTTTGAATCTATAGCATCATCACCTGTTAGCTTGTTAAAATGCACATTTGTAATATACCTTGATTTAGTAAATCACAATTTCTGGGGATGTGAACTAAGATACTTAATTTGAACCATCTGTCCAGGTGATTTGTATGCACATTACAGTTTGACACAAATAAAGGGGAGGGCAATCATCATCTAGTAATGCATGCACTTCCTGTGAGATCATTGCATTTTTTCCAGAAGTTTCTATTCTATAGCAAGGTGAAGATACCTTGAGAAGTCAAACAAAGTTGTGGTTTCAGGTTTCTGAAAAGTATCCATCCAGTTGTCCATGCCTCAAGGCTCAGGGTCTCACCTCTTTCAACACTTTCGAGTAAAATATTACCCAGGGCTAAAAAATTGATCCACTTTTATAAGTGTCTAATTTGTAAGAGGGAGCTCTCTTAAAATAGGACATCAGGATTCTCTGACTGGATAATTGGCCTACTTGAGCCTGTCATTTTTTTTTTCTTTGAAAGTTTTGATTTTAGTTAGGTTCATCCCATTACATCATCACTCTTTATAATTACTTATAATTATCATTTTCCAATATTTCTCAACTACTAGAGTGATTACACACCCAAGTAGGAGTACTTCTACCTATATTCCATCAGAATTCCCAATATCTGAGGGTCTTAATATCTCAGATACTTATAGGGCTGAGTTCTTACTCCCTAACTTATTACCATCAATGGACAGAGAATGACCCATTATAAGAATCAGAGAAGAAGAATCTGTTAGGTAGAGATCCACCTCTAGTATCCACTATTTCACTATTTTTGTTTAGGTTTTCCCCAAATCAACCCTGAGACAGCAATTTGAGTATAAGCAGTTTATTGGGAGATAATTTAAGAAATCATAATAGTTGGGATCCCTGGGTGGCTCAGTTGGTTAAGTGTCCGACTCTTGGTTTTGGCTCAGGTCATGATCTCAGAGTCCTGGGATCGACTCCGTGTAGGGCTCCATGCTCATTGCAGACCCTGCTTGTCCCTCTCCCTCTGCTCCACCTCTCTCTCTCTCTCTCTCTCTCTCTCTAATCTCATAAATAAATAAAAAATCATTAAAAAACGAAATCATAATAGTTGTGTGGGAAAATTAGATCACCAACACATTCAAATACCTACATCACACCAATTGAATTTTGATTATCTATTTAAATAGTTATTTTACTCTATATCAGGAGTCAGAAAACATTTTCAATAAAGGGCAAGTGATTAGGCTTTGCAGGCCAAATTGTCTCTGTCACAACTACTCGACTTGTCATTATAGGACAAAAACAGCTAACAACAAAACAAAAACAGTGTTCTAAGAATATATTATTTACAAAAACAGATGATGGGTTGGAGTTGACCCAGAGGCCATACTTTACCAACTTCTACTCTATGTTGTGACCTACATGAGGACAAAGAATATAACTTTTTATCAATATAACCTAAGTATCTGGCCAATAATGTACACATAGATATTTATAGAGTAAATGAAAAAGGTTTTAATGTATTTATAGATGATATGGATGATTACCTTGAGTTGATCTTTCCCCTTACCCAGTTCAATTAACTGGAAAATCAGGTTGCTTTTTAAGATTTAAGCTTGAAACTAAAACCCGAGTTTGAATCATGCATAGTTTTCTTTAGAACAGAGTAGCAATACATCACCCAAACATGCTGAGCAGTAACCTAATTTCATCTATTGGTGACTATTTTTTTTTTCTTCCCTCCTCCTTTTTTTCTTTTTATGGCTTATTTTATATCTTTCTTTTACTCTGTTGACTTTGATAAAAAAAAGAAAACTTTCCTTAGTAGGTCAATTGTAAAGGTATAAAAAATAGATGAAGCAGAGAGAGAGAGATTTTGACTGATCAGCACAACTCTATCCAAAATAGGAAGTTGGCACTTCAAGGGTTTAACCTCATTGCCACCGTTACAAGCAGAACACTCTTGTGATTCGATCACATTTATTAGATATTTTACCTAATTCCTCCTTGGTTTTGTTGCCCTACCTACTTTTGAAAACATATATAATGTATTATGATCCCATTCATAAAGTTCAACTACATGTAAAACTAAGGACTGTACTGGTAAGGATACAGCCTGGGACAGTACATATATAATGAAAAGCAATGAGAAATTCTACATGCAGTGGATAAGAGAATGGTTGGAAGGAGTCTTCAAGGGACAGTACGCTCAATTACTAACAGGATGGTATGTGAACAGGTTTTCCTTGCATTGCATTAGCACCTGATACTTCTGTTACAAATGTTGCTTTGCATGCAATTCCTATATAATGAGAAAAAATATTTCCCTGAAGATTTGTATATCTTTCTGCTTGGAAGTCTTTTTGAGCAATGTGGAATCCCATTCATAACTTACCAAAACAATGCTGAGGGTCAGGATGAAGCATTTCCATGCATGCATTAACATCAGTCTTAGATATTGGATATATGAAGAGAATTGAATGAAACTTTTTTTTTTTTGCCTCAAAATGTGTAGGATATCAGTTCTAGATCAAGATTTTAGCTCTTTCTTCAGCCGGAGTATGATGCATTGTTCCCTTTCCTTTCTGACTGAAGTAACAATTTTAACAATGTTATCACATGTAAATCCTAAATTGGCACCTGCTCCTAGCATCATATACAGTAAAGGGAACATAGAATAGGCAATTAAAAGCACACACATTTTAAGTTTACAATATCTTGATTTATTTAATATTACAAATTATTTTTGTCACCCAGTTCACTATATAAGTAATATAAAACATCACCCTCTCATTGGTGAAATGTTCTTTATAACAATTTAAAGAATAACTGCACACAGTCATGTGCTATATGTATTCTCTTTTGTAATAAAAAAGTGGCATTGAGCATAATTACAAGAATTAATGACCTTGCATTAGTGTAGCCTTAAATCAAGCAAAGCTTGTAAATTATTTTAATTGCAGCATCCAGTTAAAATATTTTGATCAATGAGCCTTTACAAATTCTATTAAAATGTGCAAAAATAAATTTGCTGTGATATATATCATGCTAATACACATTTATGATGACCAATTTTAAAATACAATGTTCTTTTCAATTTTTTCTTCTTGAATTATGCATTTATTTCTCAACTTTAAATTTAAGAAGGCAGCCTCACCTCAGACTCTCTTAGAACTGAAAAAGTAACAACATTGTAAACTTTTCCTCCTCATAAGCCTAACAATTTCTCCAGTTACTAGGTCAAACTATCCTCTCTGCCTATATGAGTTTGCTATCGTTGAGTAACAGATTGGCACATTTAGCTGCTTTAAAAAGCACACATTTATTATCTCACAGTTGCCATGGAGCAGGATTCTCCCATATTTTAGCTAATCCTCCATTCAGTGCCAGTGCCTTACAATGTTAAAATCAAGGTATCAATGGGGTCATCTTTTTTTTCTAAAGCCTGGGACCTCTTCTAGGCTCACAAGGTTGTTGGCAAAATTAAGTTCCCTCTGGCTATAGGACCAAGGTCCTCGTTTTCTTGTTCTCTCTCCTGGGGAACGCCCTTAGCTCCTGGAGGCCACCCAGAGTCCCTTGCTATATGGCTCAGAACATGGCAGCTTACTTCTACAAAGCCAGCAGGAAAATCCCTCTCTGACCAGTCAGCTAAGATGGTGTCTTATATAATATACCATAATCACGGGAACGATCATCTCCTATTTACAGGTCCAGCTCACACTCAAGGGTAGGCCCTGCATCGGGGGCAGGAATCCTATGGGCCATCTTAGAATCCTGCCTGCCATACAGCCCCAGGCATATATTTGAGCCATGAGCAGAGAATGGTCTCTCTTGGTCCTGAGAAAATAACTTTTTGTCACAGTCCACAACAACCAAATTGGAAAATGGTTGGCATTTACTTTTTTTTTTTTTTTTTTAAGATTTTATTTATTTGACAGAGAGAGACACAGCGAGAGAGGGAACACAAGCAGGGGGAGTGGGAGAGGGAGAAGCAGGCTTCCCGCGGAGCTGGGAGCCCGATGCGGGGCTCGATCCCAGGACCCTGGGACCATGACCTGAGCCGAAGGCAGGCGCTCAATGACTGAGCCATCCAGGCGCCCCTGGTTGGTATTTACTCTTGAATGAAATTAAGATTATCCCTGCAAGAAGGAACAAAGGGTTTGAATAACTTCTGAGAATTTTCTACTCATGAAATAAGTTCTGATCTGTCATACCCCTGAATATTAATCATGGACCATCTCCTGATACCTGATACCATGTTCTCTCATAAAGAAGCATATATAATATGAAGACCTATACACAGTCCCCTCTTATGAATTAATAAACATGTGGCCATGGGCCAAAGTAGGCTTTACCTGTTAAAATGATCTTATAGAAATAAAATTATTAACTATACAGAACAATGTTTCACTTCATCACTCAATGCCAAAGTCTCCTTTACTACACATTCACCCCAAAGTTGATAAATGTTTGATCATCATGGAAAATTTAAGAAATATATTAAAAATTTTTTACAACGCAAAACTTATCCCCAAAACGAAAGAGATAGTACAGTAGACCCACAAAATGACAACCAGGACAGCAGATAGTCAAGGTCAAAAGCAGAGAACTAACCCCCTCAACCTGTTTTTTTACATTAATATGTAATTCATTGGATGATGTTACAAATGTAACTAGATCTAGTCAAGGACATTTTTATCAGGTGTAATAAATTGTCTTTGACCTGCTCGTACCACCCACTGAATACCTAACTTCATGTATTTCAATAACTTTTCTGATAATCAACCACCTGGACAACATTTGCAGTCTTTCAAGCTGTCACTTTGGGACATGGATTAGTGTTAGCATAAACATAAATCATTGCAGCAAGTCAAGAGGAACTGAAGCAGGGAGCTGTTGGCTCCAAAACAGTCATATCACCAAGTAAATTGAGGAGCTACATTAATTTAGTCAAAATAAATAGACTCTACTTCTAATTTATTTATTAATTTTGAATATTTTAAAAAAATCCTATCAAAATTGCTGTTCCTAAAATTAAACCAGTGTTGTCAAAAGTAAAGGATATCGTCAGAGACACACCAAGCTTGTGATAATGAAACTAAAGAACACTCGATAATGAGGAACCTGCATCTTGAAGTACCAAATTATTGAAAAGTAAGAGGGATTATAGGTTGATGCTGTTATATCATTCTTTATGTGAGCCTTTGAACCAACAGTCTCAGAGGTCTTAGAAGCAGTACAGAAAGGGATGGAAGAGCATCTTATTTATTTCAAGTCATTTCAAAAACTTGTCAAAGTGATTTTGAAACTTTGTGTCCTTTGGGGAGAATTTTTTTGAAACAAGAAATCTGCATAATACCTATAAATAACAACCTGTACTGGCTTCCTTGAAAAAGATTAGGCATAATAAAAACATAATCATTAGATTATTTATCTTCATAGTCTAATTTTTTTGTAATCTATACCTCTGTTCAAAAAAATCTGCACTCAATTTCTGTTTTCATCTAGTGAAAATCAAAAATATTAATCAATACGTGAAAGTGAGTGAAATAAATCAGATTTCACTTAATTTTATAATTTTATTTAAAAATATATAATTGTATCTAAAATATTTTCCTGTTTTTTTTTAATAGGGCATATTTAATTTCAGGTGACTTTTTATGAATATATGTTTTCAAATTTTTTTACTATTGTTTCTGCAGAGCATTATATCTAGTTTAATAAAACTGGATAATCAAATATTTTCTTTAACATGAGTTTGTTTTTAATTTTTTTATTCTTATGTTAATCCCCATACATTACATCATTAGTTTTAGATGAAGTGTTCCATGATTCATTCTTTGTGCATAACACCCAGTGCTCCATGCAGAATGTGCCCTCCTCAATACCCACCACCAGGCTAACCCATCCTCCCACCCCCCTCCCCTCTAGAACCCTCAGTTTGTTTTTCAGAGTCCATCGTCTCTCATGATTCGTCTCCCCCTCCGATTCCCCCCTTCACTCTTCCCCTCCTATCTTCTTCTTCTTTTTTTTTTAACATATAATGTATTATTTGTTTCAGAGGTACAGATCTGAGATTCAACAGTCTTGCACAATTCACAGCACTTCCCAGAGCACATACCCTCCCCAGTGTCTATCACCCAGTCACCCCATCCCTCCCACCCCACCCCCCACTCCAGCAACCCTCAGTTTGTTTCCTGCAATTAAGAATTCCTCATATCAGTGAGATCATATGATACATGTCTTTCTCTGATTGACATATTTCGGTCAGATAATACCCTCAAGTTCCATCCACGTGGTTGCAAATGGCAAGATCTCATTCCTTTTGATGGCTGCATAATATTCCATTGTATATATATACCACCTCTTCTTTATCCATTCATCTGTCGATGGACATCTTGGCTCTTTCCACAGTTTGGCTATTGTGGACATTGCTGCTATAAACATCGGGGTGCATGTACCCCATCGGATCCCTACTTTTGTAACTTTGGGATAAATACCCAGTAGTGCAACTGCTGGGATGTAGGGTAGCTCTATTTTCAACTTTTTGAGGAACCTCCGTACTGTTTTCCAGAGTGGCTGCACCAGCTTGCATTACCACCAACAGTGTAGGAGGGTTCCCCTTTCTCTGCATCCCCGCCAACATCTGTCGTTTCCTGACTTGTTAATTTTAGCCATTCTGACTGGTGTGAGGTGGTATCTCATTGAGGTTTTGATTTGGATTTCCCTGATGCCGAGCGATATTGAGCACTTTTTCATGTGTCTGTTGGCCATTTGGATGTCTTCTTTGGAAAAATGTCTGTCCATGTCTTCTGCCCATTTCTTGATTGGATTCTTTGTTCTTTGGGTGTTGAGTTTGATGAGTTCTTTATAGATTTTGGATACTAGCCCTTTATCTGATATGTCATTTGCAAATATCTTCTCCCATTCTGTCGGTTGTCTTTTGGATTTGTTGACTGTTTCCTTTGCTTTGCAAAAGCTTTTTATCTTGATGAAGTCCCAATAGTTCATTTTTGCCCTTGCTTCCCTTGCCTTTGGCGATGTTTCTAGGAAGAAGTTGCTTCAGCTGAGGTCAAAGAGGTTGTGGCCTGTGTTCTCCTTTAGGATTTTGATGGACTCCTGTCTCACATTTAGGTCTTTCAACCATTTGGAGTCTATTTTTGTGTGTGGTGTAAGGAAATGGTCCAGTTTCATTCTTCTGCATGTGGCTGATCAATTTTCCCAACATCATTTGTTGAAGAGACTGTCTTTGTTCCATTGGACATTCTTTCCTGCTTTGTCAAAGATGAGTTGACCATAGAGTTGAGGGTCCATTTCTGGGGTCTCTATTCTGTTCCATTGATCTATGTGTCTGTTTTTGTGCCAGTACCATGCTGTCTTGATGATGACAGCTTTGTAATAGAGCTGGAAGTCTGGAATTGTGATGCCGCTGGCTTTGCTTTTCTTTTTCAACATTCCTCTGGCTAGGCGGGGTCTTTTCTGGTTCCATACAAATTTTAGGATTATTTGTTCCATTTCTTTGAAAAAAGTGGATGGATTTTTGATGGGGATTGCATTAAATGTGTAGATTGCTCTAGGTAGCATTGACATCTTCACAATATTTGTTCTTCCAATCCATGAGCATGGAACATTTTTCCATTTCTTTGTGTCTTCCTCAATTTCTTTCATGAGTATTTTATAGTTTTCTGAGTACAGATCCTTTGTCTCTGTGGTTAGATTTATTCCTTATCTTATGGTTTTGGGTGCAAATGTAAATGGGATCGACTCCTTAATTTCTCTTTCTTCTGTCTTGTTGTTGGTGTATAGGAATGCAACTGACTTCTGTGCATTGATTTTATATCCTGCCAGTTTACTGAATTCCTGTATGAGTTCTAGCAGTTTTGGGGTACAGTCTTTTGGGTTTTCCACATAAAGTATCATATCATATGCAAAGAGTGAGAGTTTGACTTCTTCTTTGCCAATTTGGATGCCTTTGATTTCTTTTTGTTGTCTGATTGCTGAGGCTAGGACATCCAATACTATGTTGAATAGCAATGGTGATAGTGGACATCCCTGCCATGTCCCTGACCTTAGGGGGAAGCTCTCAGTTTTTCCCCATTGAGAATGATATTCACTGTAGGTTTTTCATAGATGGCTTTTATGATATTGAGGTATGTACCCTCTATGCCTATACTCTGAAGAGTTTTGATCAAGAAAGGATGCTGTACTTTGTCAAAAGCTTTTTCTGCATCTATTGAGAGGATTATATGATTCTTGTTGTTTCTTTTGTTAATGTATTGTATCACAGTGATTGATTTGCAGATGTTGAACCAACGTTGCTGCCCAGGGATAAATCCCACTTGGTCGTGGTGAATAATCCCTTTAATGTACTGTTGGATCCTATTGGCTAGTATTTTGGTGAGAATATTTGCAGCCGTGTTCATCAAGGATATTGGTCAGTAATTCTCCTTTTTGACGGGGTCTTTGTCTGGTTTGGGGATCAAGGTAATGGTGGCCTCATAAAATGAGTTTGGAAGTTTTCCTTCGGTTTTTATTTTTGGAACAGTTTCAGAAGAATAGGTATTAAGTTTTCTTTAAATGTTTGGTAGAATTCCCCTGGGAAGCCATCTGGCCCTGGGCTTTTGTTTGTTGAGAGATTTTTGATTACTGCTTCAATTTCCTTAGTGGTTATAGGTCTGTTCAGGTTTTCTATTTCTTCCTGGTTCGGTTTTGGTAGTTGATACATCTCTAGGAATGCATCCATTTCTTCCAGATTATCTAATTTGTTGGCACATAGTTTCTCATAATATGTTCTTATAATTGTTAGTATTTCTTTGGTGTTGGTTGTGATCTCTCCTCTTTCATTCATGATTTTGTTGACTTGGGTCATTTCTCTTTTCTTTTTGATAAGTCTGGCCAGGGGTTTATCAATCTTGTTAATGCTTTTAAAGAACCAGCTCCTTGTTTCGTTGATCTGTTCTACTCTTCTTTTGGTTTCTATTTCATTGATTTGGGCTCTGATCTTTATTATTTCTCTTCTCCTGCTGGGTTTAGGCTTTATTTGCTGTTCTTTCTCCAGCTCCTTTAGGTGTAGGGTTAGGTTGTGTATTTGAGACCTTTCTTGTTTCTTGAGAAAGGCTTGTATTGCTATATACTTTCCTCTTAGGGCTGCCTTTGCTGCATCCCAAAGATTTTGAACAGTTGTGTTTTCATTTTCATTGGTTTCCATATATTTTTTTAATTCTTCTTTAATTTCCTGGTTGACCCATTCATTCTTTAGTAGGATGCTCTTTAGCCTCCACGTATTTGAGTTCTTTCCTACTTTCCTCTTGTGATTGAGTTCTAGTTTCAAAGCATTGTGGTCTGAAAATAGGCAGGGAATGATCCCAATCTTTTGGTACCGGATGAGACTGATTTATGACCTAGGATGTGATCTATTCTGGAGAATGTTCCATGGGCACTAGAGAAGAATGTGTATTCTGTTGCTTTGAGGTGGAATGTTCTGAATATGTCTGTGAAGTCCATTTGGTCCAGTGTGTCATTTAAAGTCTTTATTTCCTTGTTGATCTTTTGCTTACATGATCTGTCCATTTCAGTGAGGGGGGTGTTAAAGTCCCCCACTATTATTGTATTGTTGTCGATGTGTTTCTTTGCTTTTGTTATTAATTGGCTTATATAATTGGCTGCTCCCATGTTAGGGGCATAGATCTTTACAATTTTTAGATCTTCTTGTTGGATAGATCCTTTAAGTAGGATATAATGTCCTTCATCATCTCTTATTACAGTCTTTGGTTTAAAATCTAATTTGTCTGATATAAGGATTGCCACCCCAGATTTCTTTTGGTGTCCATTAGCATGGTAAATGGTTTTCCACCCCCTCACTTTCAATCTGGGGGTGTCTTTGGTTCTAAAATGAGTCTCTTGCAGACAGTATATCGATGGGTCTTGTTTTTTGATCCAGTCTGATAGCCTGTGTCTTCTGATTGGGGCATTTAGTCCATTTACATTCAGGGTAACTATTGAAAGATAGGAATTTAGTGCCATTGTATTGCCTGTAAGGTGACTGTTACCGTATATTGTCTGTGTTCCTTTCTGGTCTATGTTGCTTTTAGGCTCTCTGCTTAGAGGACCCCTTTCAGTATTTCTTGTAGGGCTGCTTTTGTGTTCGCAAATTCCTTTAGTTTTTGTTTGTCCTGGAAGCTTTTTATCTCTCCTTCAATTTTCAATGACAGCCTAGCTGGATAGAGTATTCTTGGCTGCATATTTTTCTCATTTAGTGCTCTGAATATATCCTGCCAGTCCTTTCTGTCCTGCCAGGTCTCTGTGGATAGGTCTGTTGCCAATCTAATGTTTCTACCCTTGTAGGTTACATACCTCTTCTCCCGAGCTGCTTTCAGGATTTTCTCTTTGTTCATGAGACTCATAAGTTTTACTATTAGATGTCAGGGTGTTGACCTATTTTTATTGATTTTGAGTGGGGTTCTCTGTGCTTCCCGGATTTTCGTGCCTATTTCCTTCCCCAAATTAGGGAAGTTCTCTGCTATAATTTGCTCCATTATGCCTTCTGCCCCTCTCTCTCTTTCTTCTTCTTCTGGGATCCCAAGTATTCTAATGTTGTTTCATCTTATGGTATCGCTTATCTCTTGAATTCTGCCTTCATGATCCAGTAGTTGTTTATCTCTTTTTTTCTCAGCTTCTTTATTTTCCATCATTTCATCTTCTATATTACTGATTCTCTCTTCTGCCTCATTTATTCTAGCAGTTAGCGCCCCCATTTTTGATTGCACCTCATTAATAGCCTTTTTGATTTCTACTTGGTTGGATTTTAGCTCTTTTACTTCTCCAGAAAGGGTTTCTCTAATAACTTCCATATTTTTTTCAAGCCCAGCTAGTACCTTTAAAGTGATGATTCTGAACTCTAGATCTGACATCGTACTAATGTCCATATTCAGGAGGTCCCTGGAAGTCGGTACTACCTCTTGTTCTTTTTGTTGAGGTGATTTTTTCCGTCTTGTCATTTTGTGCAGAGGAGAAGAGATTAATGAGAGAACAAAATGCTAGGAGAGTAACAGTGTCCCCAGAAAATATACTCTAAACAAATCAGAAAAGACCTGAAGCAGTGGGAAAAGAAAGGGAAAGAGAGAAAAAAGAAAAAGAAAAAAAAAAAGAAAAAGATAAAGATAAAAACAAAAACAAACAAAACAAAACAACAACAACAACAAAAAACCAGAATGTGATCAAATATGATCAGGCTGCTATATAGATCAGTGCCACACACTAGATTTGGGGTGTATTTTGGTCTTTTAGAAGAAAGTGCCTCCCAAAATTTTAAAGAAAGAAAAACTTATATATATACAAAAATAAGGGTTGATATGATGAAGGGATGGAATATGAATGTAAAGATGGAAATTATAAAAAAATTTATAAAAGGAATTGATAAGAAGTTGTTTGAAAAAAGAAAGAAGAGGATTTAAAAAAAGAAAAAAGAAAAAAAAAAGGGAGAGAATGTGATCAGGCAGGGGAATAGAAAACACCATATACTAGAGATTTAGGGTATATTTTAATCTGTTAGAAGAAACTATCTCAAAATTTTAAAGAGAGAACTTATATATATAAGCCAAAAATATGGGTAACTACTATGAAGGGATAGAATATGACTCTAAAAATGAAAAATAAAAATGTTTTTTTTAAAAAAAGGGATTGATAAGATGTTGGTTGAAAAAGGGAAAAAGAAAAATTCAAAAAAAAAAAAAAGAGAAAAAGACAGTTAAAAAAAATTAACTTTGAAAGACTAAAGAATCATGGTAAAAAAGCCATGAGTTCTCTGTGCAGTAGTCCCCTAGCGCTGGAGTTCTGCCGTTCTCATTGATCGGTAAACTTGGTCTTGGCTGGCTGTTCTCGCTGATCTTCTGGGGAGGAGCCTGTTGCCGTGGTTTCCAAATGTCTCTGCCGGAGGCGGAATTGCCCCGCCTTTGCCCCCTCCCGGCTGAGTCATCTGCTCGGGTTTGCTCTCCGGGGCTTTTGTTCCCTGCGAGCTTTCCCTACAGCTTTGGAGGCGGAGAGTGAAAATGGCGGCCTCCCAATCTCCGCCAGGAGGAGCCGAGAACTCAGGCCCACTCCTCAATGAGCCCCAGAGAAAAGCCGTCAGTCACTCCCCTCTCCCCGGTCTCCGGCTGCACTCCGTGCTCACCCGGCCTGTGACCGCGCGTTTCTATCTCTGGCACCCGGCCCCGGGTGGAGTCTCCAAACCCAGCAGATCCCTGCGGTGCACTCCCGCGCGGCTCCTCCCGGGGGACGAAGGTGAGTCTCCCCGGATCTGCCGCTTGTTGGGTCCCTGCTGGGGGAGCAGGGGCCCGACTGTGCCGCGGATCACGGTTTATGGCGACCCCGAGCTGAGAGCCCGCGCCTGGGCTCCGCCTCTGCAGCCGGCTTCCCTGCTTCGATACCTGGGAGCTCTGCCGCCCTCAGGCACCCCCGGTCTTTCTGTGACCCCGAGGGTCCTGAGACCCCACTGTCCCGGAGGGTTCCACCCCCCGCTTAGCCACCAGAGTGACGTCCCTCAGCGGAGCAGACTTTTAAAAGTTCCGATTTTGTGCTCCGCGGCTCTATCACTTGCCAAAGGGGCTGACGGAGGCCCCTCCCCCGCCATCTATCCTCCCGAATATCGCCTCGGATTCACTTCTCCGCACGTCCTACCTTCCAGAAAGTGGTCGCTTTTCTGATGAGAGAGTTGTTGCTCTTCTTTTCTTCGATCTCCTGTTGAGTTTGTAGGTGTTCAGAATGGTTTGATCCCTATCCAGCTGAATTCCTGAGAGGAGATGAAATCCAGGTCTCCTACTCCTCCGCCATCTTGCTCCCTTCCTAACATGAGTTTTGATGAAGTTGGAAGTAAGGAGCCTCCATAAATAAAAAATATTTTAAAATTTTGTATAGGTAAGGTGTTGTAATAAGAATCAGGATAGTAACAATGATATCTAACTTTCAGATATGCTAGATTTCTTAGAGATAAAATAAATAATAGTAAAAACACAATCATAGCTAGATTAAAATTAGGTAAGTTGTGCTATATTCCAAGATGTATTTCTCCTACACTTGAGAATTCATAAAAATAAATGTGGGTACAGGTTCATGCAGATAAGAAAAGAGAAGGGAAGTCTGGAGATGAAAAGGCAGAAAAAAATACAAGTAACTAACCTAACAGACACCACTGCTCTGCATTAAAAATGTGCAGAAATCAAAGCAGAAGAGAAGGATAAGGACAGTCACCTGTAACTAGAAAGGTTGATAATGCCGAGGAACCAGATAGAGTCATAAGCAGGAATGAAATGTATAGCATACAAGTGTTGAATCTGTGTCAAAACACTAGCTTCACACAGACCAAGATATGTAAAAAATGACTGGTGAGATTGATCGTTATCAAGAAACATGTTGGTTGATATCAAAGAACCAATGGGATATCTAGAAATAGCCACATCCCACCCCCACCCCCTCCATCATGACATTACTGACATTTGAGGGTCCTCTCCCCCAATTCATATTGCATGAAGTCATCAAAGTGATAAGCCCTATCCATACATAAAGTACTGCTATTAAATAATGTTAGTGCTTCACCCCTAATTTACATATTCAATCATTCACTCAATGAATTAATGAACACTCATCAGGGTCCAGTGACTATTCTAGGTGATTGAAATATGTTAGTAAATATGAGTGAAAAAAATCACTTCCCCTATGTAAGTTATGTTCTAATTGGGGGAGGCTGACAATAAGCATTAGACATAAAAATACAAAAATTACCTAAAAGTAAGTGCTATAGACAAAGAAAAGTGGAGCAGTTTAAGAAGGGTTGGAGTACTGGGGAAAGGAATTTGTTATAATATTAATTAGGATGTCCAAGGGAGGTGTCATTGAGAAGATGAGAATCAAGCAATGGTTTTAATGAAGTAAGGGAATTGCCATGTGGGTATCACAGGGAAAAGAATCCCAGGCAGAGAGAATGGGTAGCGTAAAGGACACAAGAATGAGTATACTTACTATTTTTAAAAAGAAGCAAGGAAGCCACTTGTGGCTGGAGGAAAGTTAGGAAGGGAGTTAATTGGATATTATAGAAAAACTGGGAGTTAGATCTTGTAGACAGACATCAAGAATTAAGATATGAATAGACAATCAAGGAACAGGTTATAGAAGGAAAGTACACCAAATGAAAAAAGAAAAACAAAAATTAAAAACACATACAAAAGGAAATAGAGATCATGAAAGTAGCAGGAGAAATGTACACAAACCAAATCAATACCAATCAATTTTCAAATTTATGAAAATAAATTATAGCCATAAAACAGGAAGAGGATGCCCTTAGAGAAGAAGGAGATTAAAATAAAAAAGGATTTAAAGTAAAATGTAATGTTAAAATACGTTAGTTGAAAGTTTGGAAGATAACTTTGAGGAAGTTAAACAGAAAGCAAACCTAAAGTCAAAATTTTAAATATAAATTTAAAAAAAGACTTAGAGGAACAATCCATAGCATCCCACATGAAATAATATCTATCCCAGAAAAAGAGATTAAGTGCAGAGTAGAGAAGATATTTAAGTAATAGAATAGCATTTCCCAGAAACAAAAGTGTGATCTGATAGTATAAGAAGGCACAAAAATTATTTAGTATTATGATTTTTAAAACATCTACATCAATGCTTATTTTCATGTTTTAACACACTAAAGAAAATCCCAATAGATCTGAGAGGATAAAAAGCACTTCTTGGGCGCCTGGGTGGCTCAGTTGGTTAAGCGACTGCCTTCGGCTCAGGTCATGATCCTGGAGTCCTGGATTGAGTCCCACATCGGGCTCCCTGCTCGGCAGGGAGTCTGCTTCTCCCTCTGACCCTCCCCCCTCTCATGCTCTCTCTCTATCTCATTCTCTCTCTCAAATAAATAAATAAAATCTTTAAAAAAAAATTTAAAAAAAAAGCACTTCTCATGTGGAGGTGTGAAAATGAAATTGGAGCTGAATTTTTCTGCAACATTGCATTGCTGAATGATAGAAGACTGGACAGAACTTTCACAAGGCTTACAGAAAATGATGTTTAAGATAGAATATCATTTCCAGCCACATTACTAATCAAAGATAAAAGACAAAAAATGTAATGGGGAGGGAAAAAAGACTGAAAGGAATTATTTCCATCTGACTCCTTTCTTCCAGAGCAAAAGGAAAACTTAACAACAAAAAGGCTCAGAAACAGTGACTCCAACCCAGTATAAGTCCCCAAATACAGCTGTACAGTGGTCATAGATAACAATCAATCTAGCGTAGGGCAAGGTAATAGAAAGCACAAGGTGAAGGTGCAGTGGGGGAGGAGAGAATGATACAACAGTCCAGGTAATACTGCAGGGGAAATACAGGAGCATAAGAAACAAATCAATATTGGGGCACCTGGGTGGCTCAGTTGGTTAAGCGACTGCCTTCGGCTCAGGTCATGATCCTGGAGTCCCTGGATCGAGTCCTGCATCGGGCTCCCTGCTCGGCAGGGAGTCTGCTTCTCCCTCTGACCCTCCCCCCTCTCATGTGCTCTCTCTCATTCTCTCTCTCTCTCAAATAAATAAATAAACTCTTTAAAAAAAAAAAGAAACAAATCAATATTTATAGAGAAAAAATGTGCAGAGGAATATATAAGACAGTTAATAACTCAAAGAAAATCTGTAAAAGAAGGAAAAAAGTATCATATTTGACCATTTATAGAGTAATATTTACATTGACATAATCAAGTAAATACTGAATATTTAAGTAACATACACATTTTCCTATAATTAGAGGATAGGAGAGGGCTAGTAATAAAGTATAAAATAACTCAATCCTTAGGTGTTGTATTAGTTTTCTATCGTGGCCATGCCACAAACTTAGTGACTACAAAACCAAACCAAAACAAAACAAAACAAAAAACCCACATAATATAACAAAAAGACTACATACTTGTTTTTTATAGTTCTGTAGGTCGGAAGTCCTAATGGCCCCAGCTTGCCCTCTACTTTAAAGATTTTACAAGACTGAAACAATGTGTTGGCAGGCATTCATAACTTTCTGGAGGCTTTGGGGAAGAATTAGCTTCCACATTTATTCAGGTTGTTGGCCAAATGCAATTCTTTGTGGTTGTAAGACCTAGGAATCTGTTTTCTTGCTGGCTCTTAGTTGGGAGGGGTGATGTCCTTAGCTCCCAGGGGACCCTCTCCCGGGGCATATGGTAGTCCTACCTGTCAGCTCTCAGAGACAGTTTTATAACTGCCTGGATTTGTTTCCTACTCTGGTCATGACAAATATTACAAATTTAGTGGCTTAAAAAAAAAAAACAAAAAAACCTTACCAATTTATAATTTGATGTTTCTATAGGTTAGAAGCATGGATATCACTGTGTTAAAATCAAGATGTCAGCTAGGATGTAATTCCTTAGAGCAGCTCTAGAATAGAATCTATTTCCTTGTCTTTTCTGGCTTTTAGAGGCCTCCACATTCCTTGGGTCATGGTCCCCTTCTGCCATTTTTAAATCCAGCAACAGCAAGTGGAGTCCTGCTCACATCACATTGCTTTTACCATCTCTCCTGCATCCTTTCAGTCTTAAAGATCTTGTGATGACATTGGTCCCACCCAGATAATCCAGGATAATCTCTTTATTTTAACTCAGCAAATGACCAACCTAATACCATCTATAACCTTAATCCTTCTTACCCTGTAATCTTTCATATTCACAAATTCTGGAGTATTAGGACATATATGTCTACAGGGGACCTTTTATGCTATCTATCACAGTCCCTATTCAACCCATTCACCTTCTTTATTGCTTTCATTTTAAGAATAGAGCACAATTTGGGAAGCCTGGGTGGCTCAGTCATTAAGCGTCTGCCTTCCGCTCAGGTCATGGTCCCAAGGTCCTGGGATCGAGCCCCACATCGGGCGTCCTGCTCAGCGGGAAGCCTGCTTCTCCCTCTCCCACTCCCCCTGCTTGTGTTCCCTCTCTCGCTGTTTCTCTCTCTGTCGAATAAATAAGTAAAATCTTTAAAAAAATAAAAATAAATAAAGAGGGCATGTATTGAATGGTAGACATCAACACTCATCTATCTTATTTGAATAAAAATTTCTGGTTCCTAGAGGATAAATATTTAACTTTAGAAGATACTGCCAAAATGTTTTCCAAAATGCCTCTGCCAATTTATATTTCCAAGCAATGTAACAAATTCTGTTTGATCAACATTATGGTTAATATTGGATATTGTCAGATTTTTGACTTCCACCATTCTGGTGGAGTGTACTAGCATCTTACTGGATTTTAATTTACTTTGAAATAATGTCTTTCAGCCTGAAGCTTTCTTTTTCACTTTCTTAATATTATCATTGATGAGTAAAAGTTCTTAATTTGAATAAAGTCTGATTTATATATTTTTTTAAATTTTAATGGTTTGTTCTTTTTCTTGAAAAATTTTAGAATTATTTGCCTATCCTAAAGTCATAAAGATACTTTCATATATCTTCATGTATAAACATCACTATTTCATATTTTACATTTACATTTCTAGTCCATCATAACTTAATCATTCTATACTGGGTCAAATTTCATTTTGTATATAGGTTTCTCAATATTGATATAAACTTTTTGTTTTAAATTTATTTCTTTTAGAGAGGGAGAGTGTGAGTGGGGGGAGGGGCAGAGGAAGAGGGAGAGAGAGAGAAAGAATAGGAAAGAGGGACAGAAAGAATCCTCAAGCAGACTCCCTGCTAAGGACAGAGCCCAACATGGGGCTCCATCCCAGGACCCTGAGATCATGACCTGAGCCAAAATCAAGAGCCAGCTGCTTGCTTAACCAACTAAGCCACACAGTCACCCCTGATATAAACTCTTTAACGTAAAGGCTTCTTTCCTTTAAGAATGGACTCTATTCTGTTGTTGGTCTACCCTTGAGCCAATACTATCCTCTCAATTGAAGTTTCCTCAGCTTCTCCTAAAAGAACTTTTTTTTTAAAAGAGACAAATCTTGGATCTAGGAAGCAAGATGGTGGAGGAGTAGGAAACCTGGATTACATCTGGTCCAAGGAATTCAGCTGGATAGGGATCAAACCATTCTGGACACCTACAAACTCAACAGGAGATCAAAGAAATGAATAGCAACAACTCTCTGAACAGAGAAGCGACCACTTTCTGGAAGGTAGGACATGCGGAGAAGTGAATCTGAGGCAATATTTGGGAGGATAGATGGTGGGGTAGGGGGCCTCTGTCAGCCACTTCTGGCAAGTGATAGAGAGTGGAGCACAAAATTGGAACTTTTAGAAGTCTGCTCCACTGAGGGATGTCGCTCTAGTGGCTAAGATGGGGGTGGAACCCTCACTGGTACAGTGTGGTCTCAGGACCCTCGGGGTCACAGAAAGACTGGGGTGCTTGAGTGTGGCAGAGCTCCCAGGTAATGGAGCAGGGAAGCCAGCTGCAGAGACGGAGCCAAGGAGAGGGCTCTAAGCTCGGGGTTGCCATAAAATGTGATCCGCGGCACAGTCGGACCCCTGCTCCTCCAGCAGGAACCCAACAAGAGGCAGATGTGGGGAGACTCACCTTCCTCCCCCAGGAGGAGTGATGTGAGAGCGCACCACAGGGATCTGCTGGGTTTGGAGACTCCACATGGGGTCGGATGCCAGAGACAGAAACGCTCAGTCACAGGCCGGGTGAGCACGGAGTGCGGCCGGAGACCGGGGAGATGGGAATGACTGCTTTTCTCTGGGGGCGCACTGAGGAGTGGGCCCCGAGTTCTTGGCTCCTCTGGGGCGGAGATTGGGAGGCCACCATTTTCACTCTCGTCCTCTAAATCTGTACGGAAAGCTTGTAGGGAACAAAAGAAAACCCGAGCAGATTACTTAGCCTGGACCGGGAATGGTGGGGCAATTCTGCCTCTGGCAGACATCTGAGAAGCATGGCAACAGGCCCCTCCCCCAGAAGATCAGCAAGAACAGCCAGCCAAGACCAAGTTTACTGATCAATGAGAATGGTGGAGTTCCAGCGCTAGGGGAATACTGCACATAGAATTCATGGCTTTTTCCCCATGATTCTTTAGTCTTTCAAAGTTAATTTTTTTTTTAACTGTCTGCTTTTTTTTTTTTAATTTTTCTTTTTCCCTTTTTTAAAAACCATTTTTATTTTTCATTTTTAGGTCATATTCTATCCCTTCATAGTAGTTACCCTTATTTTTGGCATATATATATAAGTTGTTCTCTCTTTAAAATTTTGAGATACAGTTTCTTTTAACAAATCAAAATATACCCTAAATCTCTAGTGTATGGCTTTGTTCTAGTCTCCTGCCTGATCACATTCTTTCCTTTTTTTTTTTAAATCCTCTTTGTTTTTTCAAGCAACTTCTTATCTTATCAATTCCTTTTAAAAAATATTTTATCATTTTCATCTTTACAGTCATATTCCATCCCTTCATCATATCAATCCTTATTTTTGTACATATATATGTTTTTCTTTCTTTAAAATTTTGGGAGGCACTTCCTTCTAAAGACCAAAATACACCCAAAATCTAGTTTGTGGCACTGATCTATGCACCAGCCTGATCATATTTGATCATATTTTGTTTTTTTTGTGTTTTGTTCTGTTTTTGTTTGTTTTTATCTTTTTCTTTTTCTTTTTCTTTTTCTTCTTTCTTTCTTTTCCTTTCTTTTCCCCCGATTTCAGGTCTTTTCTGATTTGTTTAAGTGTATTTTCTGGGGATGTTGTTACCCTGTTAGCATTTTGTTCTCTATTCATCTATTCTCCTCTGGAAAAAATGACAAGACAGAAAATACCACCTCAACAAAAAGAACAAGAGGCAGTACCGATTGCAAGGGACCAACTCAATACAGACTTTAATACGATGTCAGAACTAGAGTTCAGAATGATGATTTTAAAGATACTAGCTGGGCTTGAAAAAAGCATGGAAGTTATTAGAGAAACTCTTTCTGGAGAAAAAAAAAAGAACTAAAATCTAACCAAGTCAAAATCAAAAAGGCTACTAATGAGGTGCAAACAAAAATGGGGCTCTACTGCTAGGATAAATGAGGAAGAAGAGAGAATTAGTGATATAGAAGACCAAATGATGGAAAATAAAGAAGCTGAGAAAAAGAGAGATAAAAAACTACTGGATCATGAGGGCAGAATTTGAGTGATAAGCACTCCCATAAGATGAATCAACATTAGAATAATTGAGATCCCAGAAGAAGAAGAAAGAGAGAGAGGGGCAGAAGGTATAATGGAGCAAATTATAGCAGAGAACTTCCCCAATTTGGGGAAGGAAACAGGCATCAAAATCCAGGAGGCACAGAGAACCCCTCTCAAAATCAATAAAAATAAGTCAACACCCTGACATCTAATCGTAAAACTTTTGAGTCTCAGAGACAAAGAGAAAATCCTGAAAGCAGCTCAAGAGAAGAGATATGTAACCTACAATGGTAGAAATATTAGATAGGCAACAAACCTATCCACAGAGACCTGGCAGGACAGAAAGGACTGGCAGGATATATTCAGAGCACTAAATGAGAAAAATATGCAGTCAAGAATACTCTATCCAGCTAGGCTGTCATTGAAAATAGAAGGAGAGATCAAAAGCTTCCAGGACAAACAAAAACTAAAGGAATTTGCAAATACAAAACCAGCCCTACAAGAAATATTGAAAGGGGTTCTCTAAGCAAAGAGAGATCCTAAAAGAAACATAGACAAGAAAGGAACACAGACAATATACAGTAACTGTCACCTTACAGGCAATACAATGGCACTAAATTCATATCTTTCAGTAGTTATCCTGAATGTAAATGGGCTAAATGCCCCAATCAAAAGACACAGGGGATCAGATTGGATAAAAAAAGAAGCCCATCGATATACTGTCTGCAAGAGGCTCATTTTAGAACCAAAGACACCCCCAGATTGAACGTGAAGGGGTGGAAAACCATTTACCATGCTAAAGGATATCAAAAGAAAGATGGGGTGGCAATCCTTATATCAGACAAATTAGATTTTAAACTAAAGACTATAATAAGAGATGAGGAAGGACATTATATCCTACTTAAAGGGTCTATCCAACAAGAAGATCTAACAATTGTAAAGATCTATGCCCCAAACATGGGAGCAACCAATTATATAAGCCAATTAATAACAAAATCAAAGAAATAATTGGCCACAATACAATAATAGTGGGGGACTTTAACTCCCCCTCACTGAAATGGACAGATCATCTAAGCAAAAGATCAACAAGGAAATAAAGACTTTAAATGACACACTGGACCAAATGGACCTCACAGATGTATTCAGAACATTCCATCCCAAAGCAACAGAATACACATTCTTCTCTAGTGCCCATGGAGTATTCTCCAGAATAGATCACATCATGGGTCACAAATCAGGTCTCAACTGGTACTAAAAGATTGGGATCATTCCCTGCCTATTTTCAGACCACAATGCTTTGAAACTAGAACTCAATCACAAGAGGAAAGTCGGAAAAACTCAAATACATGGAGGCTAAAGAGCATCCTACTAAAGAATGAATGGGTCAACCAGGAAATTAAAGAAGAACTTAAACAATTCATGGAAACCAATGAAAATGAAAACACAACTGTTCAAAATCTTTGGGATGCAGCAAAGGCAGTCCTAAGAGGAAAGTATATAGCAATACAAGCCTTTCTCAAGAAACAAGAAAGGTCTCAAATACACAACCTAACCCTACACCTAAAGGAGCTGGAGAAAGAACAGCAAATAAAGCCTAAACCCAGCAGGAGAAGAGAAATAATAAAGATCAGAGCCCAAATCAATGAAATAGAAACCAAAAGAAGAGTAGAACAGATCAACGAAACAAGGAGTTGGTTCTTTAAAAGCATTAACAAGATTGATAAACCCCTGGCCAGACTTATCAAAAAGAAAAGAGAAATGACCCAAGTCAACAAAATCATGAATGAAAGAGGAGAGATCACAACCAACACCAAAGAAATACTAACAATTATAAGAACATATTATGAGAAACTATGTGCCAACAAATTAGATAATCTGGAAGAAATGGATGCATTCCTAGAGATGTATCAACTACCAAAACCGAACCAGGAAGAAATAGAAAACCTGAACAGACCTATAACCACTAAGGAAATTGAAGCAGTAATCAAAAATCTCCCAACAAACAAAAGCCCAGGGCCAGATGGCTTCCCAGGGGAATTCTACCAAACATTTAAAGAAAACTTTATACCTATTCTTCTGAAACTGTTCCAAAAATAAAAACCGAAGGAAAACTTCCAAACTCATTTTATGAGGCCACCATTACCTTGATCCCCAAACCAGACAAAGACCCCATCAAAAAGGAGAATTACTGACCAATATCCTTGATGAACACGGCTGCAAATATTCTCACCAAAATACTAGCCAATAGGATCCAACAGTACATTAAAGGGATTATTCACCACGACCAAGTGGGATTTATCCCTGGGCTGCAACGTTGGCTCAACATCCGCAAATCAATCACTGTGATACAGTACATTAATAAAAGAAAGAACAAGAACCATATGATCCTCTCAATAGATGCAGAAAAAGCATTTGACAAAATACAGCATCCTTTCTTTTTTTTCTTTTTTTTTTTTTTTTTTACAGCATCCTTTCTTGATCAAAACTCTTCAGGGTATAGGCATAGAGGGTACATACCTCAATATCATAAAAGCCATCTATGAAAAACCCACAGTGAATATCATTCTCAATGGGGAAACACTGAGAGCTTTCCCCCTAAGGTCAGGGACATGGCAGGATGTCCACATCACCACTGCTATTCGACATAGTATTAGAAGTCCTAGCCACAGCAATCAGACAACAAAAAGAAATAAAAGCATCCAAATTGGCAAAGAAGAAGTCAAACTCTCACTCTTTGCAGATGATATGATACTTTATGTGGAAAATCCAAAAGACTGCACCCCCAAACTGCTAGAACTCATACAGGAATTCAGTAAAGTGGCAGGATATAAAATCAATGCACAGAAATCAGTGGCATTCCTATACACCACCACCAAGACAGAAGAAAGAGAAATTAAGGAGTCAATCCCATTTACAATTGCACCCAAAACCGTAAGATACGTAGGTATAAATCTAATTTGTATGGAACCAGAAAAGACCGCGAATAGACAGAGGAATGTTGAAAAAGAAAAGCAAACCTGGTGGCATCACAATTCTGGACTTCAAGCTCTATTACAAAGCTGTCATCATCAAGACAGTATGGTACTGACACAAAAACAGATCAATGGAACAGAACAGAGAGCCCAGAAATAGACCCTCAACTCTATGTTCAACTAATCTTTGACAAAGTAGGAAAGAATGTCCAATGGAATAAAGAAAGTCTCTTCAACAAATGGTGTTGGGTTGGACAGCCACATGCAGAAGAATGAAAATGGACTATTTCCTTTCACCACACACAAAAATAGACTCAAAATGGCTGAAAGACCTGGATGTGAGACAGGAATCCATCAAAATCCTAAAGGAGAACACAGGCAGCAACCTCTTCGACCTCAGCCACAGCAACTTCTTCCTACAAACATCGCCAAAGGCAAGGGAAGCAAGGGCAAAAATGAACTATTGGGACCTACAGGATAAAAAGCTTTTACAAAAAAGCAAAAGAACCAGTCAACAAAACCAAAAGACAACCGACAGAATGGGAGAAGATATTTGCGAATGACATATCAGATAAAGGGCTAGTATCCAAAATCTATAAGAACTTTATGAAACTCATCAGCCAAAGAACAACTGATCCAATCAAGAAATGGACAGAAGACATGAACAGACGTTTTTCCAAAGAAGACATCCAAATGGACAACAGACACATGAAAAAGTGCTCAACATCGCTTGGCATCAGGGAAATCCAAATCAAAACCTCAATGAGATACCACCTCACACCAGTCAGAATTGCTAAAATTAACAAATCTGGAAATGCCAGATGTTGGCGAGAATGCAGAGAAAGGGGGACGCTCCTACACTGTTGGTGGGAATGCAAGCTGGTGCAGCCACTCTGGAAAACAGTATGGAGGTTCTTCAAAAATTTGAAAATAGAGCTGCCATATGATCTAGCAATTGCACTACTGGTTATTTACCCCGAGGATACAAATGTAGGGATCTGAAGGGGTATGTGCACCCCGATGTTTATAGCAGCAATGTACACAATAGCCAACCTGTGGAAAGAGCCAAGATGCCCGTTGATAGATGAATGGATAAAGAAGAAGTGGTATAAATATATATACAATGGAATATTATGCAGCCATCAAAAAGAATGAAATATTGCCTTTTGCAGTGACGTGGATGGAACTGCAGGGTATTATGTTGAGTGAAATAAGTCAAACAGAGAAAGACATGTATCATATGATCTCATGATATGAGGAATTCTTAATCTCAGGAAACAAACTGAGGGTTGCTGGAGTGGTGGGGGGTGGGAGGGATGGGGTGGTTGGGTGATAGATATTGGGGAGGGTATGTGCTATGGTGAGTGCTGTGAAGTGTGAAAGACTGTTGAATCATGGATCTGTACCTCTGAAGCAAATAATACATTGTTTAAAAAAAAAAAAGAAAGAGGAAGAAGATAGCAGTAGAGGAAGAATGAAAGGGGGAAAATCGGAGGGGGAGATGAACCATGAGAGACTATGGACTCTGAAAAACAAACTGAGGTTACGGGGGATTGGGTGGATGGGTTAGCCTGGTGATGGGTATTAAAGAGGGCATGTTCTGCATGGAGCACTGGGTGTTATGTGCAAACAATGAATCATGGAACACTACATCAAAAACTAATGATGTATGGTGATTAACATAACATAATAAAAAAAAGAAGAGACAAATCTCAAAAAAGTTTATTTTCACATAACTACACTTAAAACCTGAGATTGGAGAGTTTTTCCTTAAAAGTGAAAAATCATTGGTTATATATACTTAGCTTACTCTCTTCCAATACAGAATTCTGTTTTCCTTTTCACCAAGGAATTCTTATTAATATTCATTTCCTTTACAACCTTAAAGAAATATAAGATAACTAATAATTGGTAACTACTTTTATATAAAATTTAAGATGATCTTACAAATATGTAGTGTCTGATGATGGAGTCAGGAACTAACTTGAAGCTGAAGGTGGGCAATTATGGAAAGGCACTCTGGGATGGCACCTGGGTAGGACAGTCAGTTAACCATCCAGTTCTTGATTTTGGCTCATGATCTCAGGGTCCAGGGATCCAGGCCCCCATCAGCTCCATGCTCAGCGGGGAGTCTGCTTGAGATTCTCTCCCTCAGCCCCTCCCCCACTCACACTTTCTGTCTCTCCCACTCTCTCAAATAAATAAATAAATGAAATCTTAAAAAAAAAAAAAAAGATACTCTGTGGAGTGATGCCATTTTAACTGAAGTAGGACAGTAGTATGAGAATGTCTTTATACTTATAAAAATGGTAAAATTCTAACCATATGCCAGAGGTAACATTGGCAATAAACTTAAATACTCTGGCCTTTCCTACTCACCAGAAGCCTGGATCTCTGACAACAAACTTGAAGACATCTGTGACATAAACTCTTTCTTGAAACAATCCTTGATTTCTTTTTATGTAATATAAAATAATGTTATTTTCAATAAATATTTTAGTATTGCTATTTCATTTACTTAATAAATGTTTTAACTAAAATGAGTGTAAAAAATTTCACTACATTCCAAATTCGAGGATAAATATCTCCATGTATCTATTGTTTTGAAGTGTTCCAGATCCTTAGAAATTAAAATAATCAAAAAGTGTAAAAATTGATGTGAAAAAATCCTAATTTAAAGTATAACTTTATCCTTCAGTTATAAGTCCCCATTCCCTTTTCTAGTCCAAGAGTTATACAAACAAAATGGTTTGACAATTGTGGATCAAGTTTCTTGTGAGCAATTTTATATATCTCTCAATTTCCATTATTCTTCGTAGTTAAAAAATGGCTCTCAAACTTAAACAATTCTAACTTGTGGGCAGAAAAATCCTTCTGAGAACCATAAACCTGCTAGTGACCCCAATCTCATTTATTTACTGGGTTTCTTATTTCTTTCATATTCCCTTTATGTTAAAACTGTTTCATTTGTTGAACATGTCCCCAGAGTTTCTGGTAGGATAAGCATTCATTATGATGGATAAACTTAGCCCACAAACTTTAAGTACAAAGTGACAGAAATTCATGGCTTTTTCTAGAATTAATTAAAAAAAAACTACTCACTTCTCCCCCACCTAAAAATCTCTTCATGGTTTAAATGTTGGTCAGAGGCAGGTGTATATATCCACCATGCTCTCTTCCTACCATTCACATGTTTTATCACCAATGTCTGTAGCTTTAAAACTGTTGACAAGGATATTTCTTCTTTGAATTATATTCCTGTGTTTTTTTCTCTTTGAATAAAGTACTTACTTAAAATCATAATTCACTACATTTCTGCATATATATATATTTCCATATGTACACACGCATACACATATATATGCACACACATAAATATACATATAAATGTAGGTATGCATATAGCAACTCACAGGAACCCCACATTTTATGTGTGTCCCTTGATCTGTTTCTCAGGTATGAGGTTACAAGAGACTTGCCACAATGTTCTCTTAGTACATTTTTCTCCTTGGACCCTCTCCCTAGCAACCCTAAAATATTTCTTCCCTAAATCCGCATTAGACTTCTTGTTTTCTTTCTAGTGAATAGACAGCATTGCTCATATCACTGATACTTTCTCTTCCTGTGATAGTATTGATTTTTCTCCTTCTTACTTTTTTTTTTCCACTTACAATTCCCAACCACCACTTTAAACTTCTAGTCTCACTTTTCCCTTTTTATACCTTGAAAGCTTGTGTTTTTTTCACTCCATATGTGCAATTCAAGAAAAAAAAAGAATATAGAGTGAACTCTCAAGGGATATTTGAAGGGATTATTAATAAAATGAATATGATAGCAATGGTACCATCAGCTCTAACTTCTATAAAACTTCACAACTGCCTATTAGATAGAATAGGTAGCACCATTATTTATGTCAAAGCACGATACTTCCTACAGTAGAAAAACCTTCTCACTGCAGAATTACTGCAATCTGCTCCAGAAAGCAAACTAAATTAAAACATCTGAGTAAACATGTTCTTATGGGGAAAGATCATCCACTTTTCTATAAGATAACAATATGATACTCTCTTTTTTATATGGTGACGCAAAGTCAATAAGCATTCCCATAGCTATTTAACAATCTCAGTAAAGTCTATAATGCTACAAATCAATCTGTTTCAACATCATGATGTTTCTTTTTTCCAGAGATAGAAAGGCTGGATCAGGAAGAACGGTATGTGTTTAAGTAATTCAATGAAAACCCAGACCACAGAAAAAGAAGTGATACAATTGAAGATGAACAATGCACAAAACTCACTGCAAAACATGCAAACCAATAACCAGATTCTACAGCCTTTATACAATGCTCTTCTCTTGGAATATTCTGGTTTCATTGCACTCTGCTTCTTTGCACCAGAGGGCACCCCCAGGTGTATGAGTCTTTACTCCTAATACCAGTTCACATCCATCTGATACCTCAACCCCAGCTAGAGAGAAACTCTAAGCAGAGTTCAGGCCACTATGGAAGGAACCCCTGGCTCATATTCTTCTGCTTCTCAGAAGATTGCCTGTCTGATTCCCTCTTCCACTTCAGCTCTCCATTTGAAGCTAGAAGAGTCAAGAGTTTATATATTCCTTGCATAAAGAAATTACATGGCTTAATTCCCCTATTCTATAACCAGAGCTTGAAAATGGCTTGGGAAAATTGTTGTCATGTCCCCTATACTGAAATTTTTAACACGCCTTTTATAATATCTACTAACTCTTACTGTCCTAACCGCTTATACAAGAAGAACCCTGGGAACGGGAAACCCATTTTTGTTTTCCCTTTGAATCTTGATATAGTGAAAATCTCTTAGACTTTACTAAAAATGGTATAGGTCTTGCAGAGGCTTTGGGTGTTTTTCTTATTCAGTTGGATCATATGGCTTTTGACTTTGACTCTAAATAGTGGGGGTAGTAACTTGGGGAGTAGGGAAGATGTTTTGTAAATGACACTTTAATATTAAACCAGGATGCTTGGTATTCAGAACACCATACTCATTTCCTATCTCAAAATATACCTTAAGCTGCTTATTATGACATATTTTAATTGATGTTTATTCTTATAGGATTCTAGTTTGCAGATAATAAAACCAGTCTAACTATTCTAGCAGTGAGAAATTTAGTAAGGATACTATTTTTGTCACAGACTAACCAAGAGAGGTGACAACCAGACTGGGATTCTATATACTCAAAAACTACACGTTCAGGGAAGGAAATCGAGATAATTTTATGAACAACCCCATATAGATACTCTTCCAATGGAAATGCCACCTTACTTCACTCGGCACCTAACACAATAGGGGATAGACCCAAGAATTCTTCTGCTGTTCCCTAAAAACCAGATGCATTCGCTACCATGCTTGCTAGCAGATATGGTCTGCTATGGTCAGTAAACTACCTCACATTGCTCATTTCCACCGTCAAGTCTCATGAAGACATACACCAACAAGTTATATGAAGGTAAACCTAAAATATGCAGATTTTAACGTTAGTGCAGGAAGAACTATAATACAGATGACCTGGAAAATGTGACTTCCACAGTAACATACATCAGCTGTGCTCATCTACACTTTGAGTTTTAAATAAATTTGGTTTGAATCTCCTATTCCCCAACTCATAAAAATTCAATGGCTCCCCAACATTTTGTGAATTCCTAGGGGTTTAAATTTTCTTGGAAAACCTTTATTTTGGTATCTTGTTTCCATTAAATATCTCATCTCCATTTCCACCCACAACCTGAGAGTTGACTTTCCCTGAGCTGACTCAGAATTGGATCAGTCTTAATCACTATGCACACCACACATGTTTGTATTTTAAAGATTCTTCTGGTATTTTGGTATATTGGAAAGGGGTAGTGAAATTAACGCCAATTACATTTTACTCCCAACACCTTCGCCATCATCAATTCCTTTAACCTAGGTCCTCTTCCAAACTAGTCTCTGATGCCATGTTGCTCCACCCAACCCCCTATTTCTTCCCTACTTCTCGCACAACCACACCTTCAAATCCCCACTTATATCTTACTTATCACCATTTACCTATCTCTTTGGATAACCATAGCTCATTCAAGATAAATTCAGAGAACCTCAAAACTTGAGAGTTCTCTTCTTGAAAATAATTATGTATCTGTATCTTTTTTTTTAAAGATTTTATTTATTTATTTGAGAGAGAGAGAATGAGAGACAGCACGAGAGGGAAGAGGGCAGAGGGAGAAGCAGACCCCCTGCTGAGCAGGGAGCCCGATGTGGGCCTCGATCCCGGGACTCCAGGATCATGACCTGAGCCGAAGCCAGTCGCTTAACCAACTGAGCCACCCAGGCGCCCCTATGTATCCATATCTTGAAGTAATGATATTACCCCAACACGGACATAATATCTCATGATCAAAATAATTTAATCAATCCAATAATTTAAAAATCACTTACTGAGTTTTTGCTGTGTGGTAATAATAAAAATGCTTATTGTAGATGATAAAAATATGAAATATAATTTCCATTCAAAAATTGCTTATACTCTTTAGAGAGCTAAAATACATATGAGACCAAGTAAACTTAAAGGGATAGATAAGAGTAATACAAAATGATACAAAAGGTAGAGATACTATGTACTACTAAATTTAGTAAAATGAAAATATTAATATGAAAGTGAAAATGATGGTTTGTCATCACGAAAGGAACATATTTACTTTTTAACTTCCTCTTCCATTGTGTAGACATTTCCTGATAACGTATTAATAAGGAAAATCTTTCTTCATAGGTTAATGTTTGATATCCACAAATCATATTTCAAAAGTAAGAGAAAGCATTTTCAAAAATAAGACAGTTGTATTTGATAATGCTTTGATGATGTGTGTGTAAACACATTGTAAATACCTGCAATAAATCCCTTTTAAATGTACAAGTGCATATTAATAAAACAAGAGCTTGTCAATATTCTAAAGGTTAAAGATATTGTGAACTGTCAAAAATTCAAATTCAGTGGGTGCCTGGGTGGCTCAGTTGGTTAAGCGACTGCCTTCAGCTCAGGTCATGATCCTGGAGTCCCTGGATCGAGTCCCGCATCGGGCTCCCTGCTCAACAAGGAACCTGCTTCTCCCTCTGACCCTCCCCCCTCTCATGTGCTCTCTCTCATTCTCTCTCTCAAATAAATAAATAAAATCTTTAAAAAAAATTTCAAATTCAAGGTTTTAAATTCATATTTCTCTACATTTGATATAATTTCTAATTATTAAAAAATAAAATTGGTGGTGCCTGAGCTAAGTTGATTAAGCTTCTGACTCTTGATTTCAGCTCAGGTCATGATCTCAGGTTCCTGAGATCAAGCCTCACCCCCAGTGCAGAGCCCGCTTGAGAGTTTCTCTCTCCCTCTCCGTCTGCCACTCCCCCTGCTCGCTCTCTCTCAAAATAAAATAAAATAAAATAAAATAAAATAAAATAAAATAAACAATAATTGGATTCATTAAACATACAGATTAAATCTTTTTAATAGACTGATGGTTTAAAACGGCTTATTCTGTAAATACACAGAATTCTGTTTGTCTCTTACATGAGAAGCACTTACCTCATTTTCATGTTTTATTTTATTTTTTATTTATTTATTTTTTAAAGATTTTATTTATTTATTTGAGAGAGAGAGAATGAGAGACAGAGAGCATGAGAGGGAGGAGGGTCAGAGGGAGAAGCAGGCTCCCCGCTGAGCAGGGAGCCCAATGCAGGACTCGATCCAGGGACTCCAGGATCATGACCTGAGCCGAAGGCAGTCGCTCAACCAACTGAGCCACCCAGGCGCCCTCATTTTCATGTTTTAATATTTGCTCTTTAAGCTCCAGTGCATTATTCATTCCACCTTCGTATCCCCCATGTGTCTAGCATTTAGTTTTTCATGTAGAGCTACTCAATATAAAATTTTTCTTTTTTCAATATAAAATTTTTCAAATAATTTTTCAAGTAAAAGTAAACACACAGGCGAAAATCAGTCATTGAAAAAGGAAGAGGGACACAGTTGATTGTTTTATTTCATTCACTGGCTATCTTCATTATTATAATTGATTTTAATGGACCACAATACATAGATCTGTTTTTTCTTAAAGCACCAGTGAATGCCTCATACATTTTTCTTTTTCTTTTTTTTTTTTTTTTTTTAAGATTTTATTTATTTATTTGACAGAGAGAGACACAGCGAGAGAGGGAACACAAGCAGGGGGAGTGGGAGAGGGAGAAGCAGACTCCCTGCTGAGCAGGGAGCCCAATGTGGGACTCGATCCCAGGACGCCAGGATCATGACCTGAGCCGAAGGCAGTCGCTCAACCAACTGAGCCACCCAGGTGCCCCGCCTCATGCATTTTTCACTCCGGCTTTTTTACACTACTATTATCAGGGTATCTCATGTCAATTCTCAGTGTCATTCAATGACTTATCTCTATGGATCACTTTTCAAAATGCCAGAGTTCTCCATGTTTCTGATTTTGGCTCTTTTATATCTTCATTCTATGTCTTTTTCTTGATTCTCTTGGCTATTTTAAATGATTATCTATATCTACATTTTCTGTTCAAATAACTGTCTTAGGTAACAAAAACCCAGTTAGTAAAAACTGGAATCTATACTTTTTTTTTTTTTTTTTAAGATTTATTTATTAGTTTTAGAGAGAGAGAGAGGCAGGAGCGGGAAGAGCAGATGGAGAGAAGAGAGAATCCCAAGCAGACTCTGTGCTGAGTGCAGAGCAAAGCAGGGATTCATGACTTGGAAATCAGACCTGAACTGAAACCAAGAGTCCCACGCTCAACCTACTATGCCACCCAGGCACCCCTGGGATCTATACCTTTATGTCCAGCATAAATATCAACATCATGATTTCCAAAACCAAAATATATCTGCTACTCCCATTATCATTGAGCATCAAAATGATCCATAACTGGGGCGCCTGGGTGGCTCAGTCGGTTAAGCGACTGCCTTCGGCTCAGGTCATGATCCTGGAGTCCCTGGATCGAGTCCCGCATCGGGCTCCCTGCTTGGCAGGGTGTCTGCTTCTCCCTCTGACCCTCCCCCCTCTCATGCTCTCTCTCTATCCCATTGTCTCTCAAATGAATAAATAAAATCTTTAAAAAAAAGATCCATAATTAATTATTATCTTCACACTTAGCCTACATTCAATAATTCAAGTCCCACATATTTTATTTTCTAAAAACCGCTTAAACATTTTCCTTCCTCTCCATCACCACAGCCAGTTCATTTATAAATTCTCCCCTTATCTCTTGTTGCCACTGAATATTCTTTCTAAAATATTATTGGTAGTATCAATATTATTTCTAAAATATTATTTCTAAAAATACATCATTTTAAAAAGATACTAAAGCATGATATCATTTTCATGATTTTATTTCTTCAGTGTTTAAACAAAATTATAGGGAAAAGTTGTAATATCAAGAATAAAAACATGACCCTGACCTCACTGTTTTCTCTCCTCCTGATCTCTTTTTAACATGGAATGCGAAATCATTCCTAATTGTCAGTTCCCAACTTGGAAACCATCCAACTATGCCCACTGTAACACACTATATTCTATCTTTAAAGCTTGTGAATCCAAAATTCAACTCAAATATTCTCTCCCTTTTTATTTTGTACTTGAAAAATGTGTTTCTTTTCCCTTTTGAAATCTTCTGACACATAATTTTTCACTCTGTTCATTATACCTGCATGTTCATCATCTAATATGGTTAGCCTTTTTTACTTCCATGATTCTTAGTGCTCTGTATGCAATTTTAGTATGGAACTTACTCATATTAAAAATTACAATTATATGCATTTTATACACTTACAAATATACACATTTTCATTAAATGGGTCAACTTGAAAGAACTCCTACTTACTTATTTATTTATTTATTTATTTATTTATTTATTTATTTATTTATTTTAAAGATTTTATTTATTTATTTGAGAGAGAGAATGAGATAGAGAGAGCATGAGAGGGGGGAAGGTCAGAGGGAGAAGCAGACTCCCTGCTCAGCAGGGAGCCCGATGTGGGACTTGGTCCCTGGACTCCAGGATCATGACCTGAGCCGAAGGCAGTCACTTAACCAACTGAGCCACCCAGGTGCCCAAATACTTATATATTTAAATCCTCCCCTTCTAGTAGGTTATTTAGAACATTAAGGTGTTTGCTATTATTTTTGCAATAAATAAATTAATCCACAGAATAATGTGTGCTATAAAGGGTATCTTTACTCTTGCTTTCAAAGAAATAACCCCTTCCTGTTTGCCAGTACTAAATCCCCCATGAACGCCTTTGGCTCCACCTTTCCCTTTCCCTTGTGACCTTGATAAATTAAACATCTCTCTCTGACTTGCCTTTTCCAGTCATCTCTTTCAACCAGTTCTTTACCTTTTATACAGAAATATACTCTTGACCACCAATTATAGAACCACTCAAACTATGCAAGATATTAGATTCTCCCTTCCTCCTTCCCTCCTTCTACCCTCTCTACCTCCCTCTTTTCCTTGTCTGCCAAATTTCTTGTAAAAGTAACCAAATGTCTGTATTCCATTAATCCTTTCAATCTCTCAGGCATCAAGCTGCAGAACACAGCTCAGAAAATTTGTGCAATCTTACAGATTGGTGCCACTGGAAATTTATGGCTTGCAGACCCTGCAGGGCCCTCAGAGAAGCTCAGCTAAACTTCCCCTTCTTCTTGGTAAGGTCCCCACCGAAACCTAGCTAAGCAGCTCTTCCTAGTCCACAATAGTTCTCTCAGTATCTCCTGTCATCTTTACTCTCAGCACAAGGCTCTCAGTTTTTGAACTTAAAAACTTGAGTTTCCTATCCCCATATTCATCCCTTTGACCCTCTAGTTTTAATTTCATTTATTTTTGCCTCCCCAACCTGTTCTGATTATATGACCCACAAATCAATACCCAGATTATTATTATCTATTATATTATGTATGGGTTCCTGAAAATTTGGTATCACTGAGATAGAGACTTTGAAATTCAACAGACATTTACTAATTGTTTCATTGGACAAGGTAATTAACTTTCTCAAGCTTCACTTTCTTTAGATGTGAAATATGATAATGTGTATTTCACAGAGTGTTAAATGAGATAAGGTTTGCACAATTATTAGCTCAGAACTTATCAGTGACTCCAAAAATGGAAATTATTTTATTGTCACTCATTGAATAATTTATGTCAGGCACAATTCTAAAAAATATGGAGGAACAAAGGGTTAGACAAATCCAGTTGTTTTCCATCGTGGAGCTGACATTGTTGTAAGAAATTGCATGAACCAAATGAGCAAATAAATTAAGAAATTAAGGAAGGATGATTTCTATACACAAACAGATGGAGAAGAAATGTGTATGCCATATATAATTTACCTATTTTTTAGTTACCGATCTTAGTTGAAAAATTAGTCTTCCTAAGCTGTACCTCTCCTTGGTAGGTTGCAAAGTTATGCAGAGACTTTATTTTGGAATGAACGTCTTTCAATATTAGTTCATCCTGCTCATTTCCACCATGAACATGCTGCAGTTCTCACTTCAATTTCCTCAGGGAGACGTTGGCAATGGTCTGCCTAGTGGTTGTTCACACTCACCAGAGTCCCATTCCAGTAAAAACTACAAATTTTTATTAGATTAAGATTCGCATAGCTCAGTTCAAATTTTATCACTATATCAAATATATATGCTATATATACAAAAGGCTCCCAATTATCCAATTACTCTCAGCCTAGCATCCAAGATCCTCCGTATTTTCCCCTTCTTTCCAGTCATACCTCCCAGGTGCTTTGTTGAGTTTTTTGTTTTTTGGTTTTTGTTTTTTCCTCTCTGCCTGTAATTTTTTTTTTAATTCTCTTTTGATAAGAATTGTGACAAATGCCATGTTTTTTTGTTTGTTTGTTTGTTTTTACAGGGTCTTCTGATGTCCTAGAGGAGGTATGATCTTGCTTTTCAGGACTTGTTGCTCTTTGAACTGCTGATAAAAAAGGTATTAATCACTCTCTGCTGTGTTTTGTTTACTTGAGAACTCTTTATCTACCTACCAGCTTGTAAGCTACTGGAAGATTAACTACTACAGTTATGCTGAAAACACCAAGAGCACAAAGAAGATTGCTCCCTCCTTTACTTAATTACTTTTCTATTATTGAGTGTACAAGGCCTGATACAAAGAGTTGCTCAATAAATATTTGCTGAACTGAGTCAAGTAAGTCAAGGAAATTCACCTCTAATATGTGTTACAACACTTTATAATTTGGACTTTAATTGAGTGTAACTCCATGATCATACATACCATTTGGCCTTTCCGTTCTTCATTTACAAGACACTTTAGCACACATTATTATTTTTTTTATTTGTATTATATGATGTTGAAGGCTGGAACTACAATGACTAATGCCTGGAATTTAATTCCAGCTGGGAATTGAGGTGTAGTTAAGCATTCCTCTACAATTTACTTTAATGAGTGCAGTAATGTATTATTACAAAGAAAAAGTAACTAAAAGGTTGTGAAATTGAGATAAGTAACCATCTCCTAATTAGAGATTAAGACAGACTCCATTTCTAGGGTTTGGCTAAGTGCTGGAGGAGGTCATCGAGAGGACAGGACGCTACTCACCTTCTCCCCTGTCCTTAAAAGGCGAGTTCTGCCCCTCATTCCCACAGCAGGAGCCATTTTCGAGGATGCAGCCTTCAGAGAGTGATGTGCTGTTGGGAGCATCTGGATGATATACATAAGTGAACTCATTTAAAGCCCCAATAAACTTTTAAGATGCCAGTGAGTGCGTGTGGAGGTCTATTTGCCTTGAGGCCAGTGAAGACAAGCCTCGTTTGTAAGTTCCCTTGCTTATTAAACCTGCCACCTACCAATCTGGAGTGGTCTGCCTCTTTCTTTGGTCTTTCATTGCCTTCTGTGTTCAGGGGCCAGTTTGCAAGCCGGCACTAAGTTGACCCCAAATGCACCCCCTGCCCCCCCCCCCCAAGAAGCATGTGGGAAATGTAAAACCAGTCTGTTCTTCAATGGTTTGTTTTGTGCTTTTTTAATTGTGGTCCGTTACAGTAGTTGAGCAGTGAACGTGTCACTTTAAGAAGAAAATCTCCTTAACCTTGAAGGGATGAATCAGGTGTGAAATGCTCTATTTGATACATTGAGAGGGATCTTTTTGTAGATTTATGCTTTAAAATTGAAAAACATACACAAGTCTGACTTATGAGAAACAAAAGTACAGATATTTTTCTTTTTCTAGAATAAAATGAATACTTTTTTTTTTTAAAGATTTTATTTATTTATTTGACAGAGAGAGAGATAGCGAGAGAGGGAACACAAGCAGGGGGAGTGGGAGAGCGAGAAGCAGGCTTCCTGCTGAGCAGGGAGCCCGATGTGGGACTCGATCCCAGGACCCTGGGATCATGACCTGAGCCGAAGGCAGACGCTTAACGACTGAGCCACCCAGGCGCCCTAAAATGAATACTTTTAACATCAATCAATGTAAGGGGGTTTTCTTTAAAGCTCCCATCTATACAGGCTAATGAAGGCATTGTTTTTTCTAGCAAAAAAAAAAAAAAAAAGTGTATGCTATTTTTCTCTGGAGTTTTTTTCTTATATATTTAAATTAGAAAGATTTTATCAGAATGCATCTCTGTAGTACTTTGTAAATGATGATAAACAGCAGGTATGTAATTCTAAATTACTATAAGCAGGATAAGAAGGGGTAAATTTTAAAAAAATGCTAAAATCTGCAATAACACTAAACTTGCTTTGAGCCTCTGCCCTCTCAAACCCTATCTCTAAGGGAGATAAAATAATGAAAAATACTTCTCTAAACTGCTGGCAAAACTCTTACTGTTTGTACCACTCTTGGAAAAGACTCTTGGGATGAGCAGCGGAATCCTTGCTATTGATTGGCTGGTTAAATAGAGGACTATTAGCTTCCGACAGGCTGGATTGATTACACAGAGGCAGCAGCAGGGGTCAGGACTCAGAGCTGAGTGAGCGTCAGGGTGAAAAGGAGAGAGAGAGAGAGAGAGAGAGAGAGAAGGAGGAACGCCAGGTGGAGAGGAGGGAGTGCACGTTTCATAGCATCACTATGTGACTGCTGGTGCCGATTAGCTTGCTTCCTCGCTTTCTCAGCCAACAACTTACTGAGATGCCTTTTCTTTTACAAGAGGCTGTCAGCTCGGAGCCCCAGCAAGAAATAAAAGACTTCACCTTGGAATAGTTCCTCTCACTCCTGCATCATTAAAGAGGATTTTGAAAAGAAAAGAAAAATCAAGCCCCCTTGCCAGCCCCACTTTGTTCCAGAAACGAACAGAACACAGTTACATGCTTCAGGTAAGGAAATTAAATTTTTGTCTCTGGATTCCTTTTTAATCATTCACAGTAAAATATGCCCTAGCTTTGCAGGCTTTAAAAACTGAGTTTTCAGGGATATATTAGAGTCAATGCAATGCGTAGGCATGTGGATTTAAAAATGTGTTGATACATGTTTATATGAATATATTTGCTATTTTATCTCCAGGTACATATAAGTTTTATTTATAAGATCACTAGATTGTAAGTTTATATAGCAGATACTCTGTATGAAAAAAAAAAAAAAAGAAAAAGAAAGAAGCAAAGTCCACACTAAAAAGAGCATTTTCGGTGACAGCCTTATAATATGTTCATGCATATTGTTCTTAGCTGTGAAACAACTTTGGGAAATAATAGCATATCACAAAAGGACCATTACTGTGTTAAAGGTGTACTATTCAATTTCATGCAGATGTGGAAGCTACAATGTTTTCAATGATTGTCAGTTGTTCTTTTTTTTTTCTGTATCTGTCCTTTGCAGTCTTAACTCTTCAACATAAACATGATGTCTCCTAAGTGATGTGACATGAGACTGCCATTTTATTATAGCTAAGTTATTGATGGCTAGCATTTGGTCTTAAGAAAGTACTGAGATAATGCAAAGAAATATGTCTCTGGAGATGTTTAGCTCTTCTAGAGTCCATAGCTAGAGCTGCAGTCAGTTCCATCAATTAATATTTTAAGTGTCAGTGATGGTGTATGCTGGTAAAGTGTCTATGAACATATAGAAACTTTGCACATATTAAAGTCTTTGCTGGGAACTGGAATTTTTTTTTTTTTTTTTTTTTTTTTTTGAGGGAAGCAATTGGATGGCATAGGGATCATAGGCTGGAGCAATGCAGTGCTGGTGGAGTTGATTGACCTTAGGTTTACAGGTCGACTCTTAAAGAGGTAGCATTGTGATATCCGATGAAAATGATTAATTTCATCCTTACTGGAACTAACATGGTCTACGGCATTTTTGATGTCAATTTATTTGCTTTTGGGTCAATGAAGAGAGATATTCTCTCCCGAGCTACTCTGATTGTGTTTTTAACTGAAGTTCCCTGAATCACTAATCAAAGATCAAACTGTTGGCTGCGATAAGTCGGCAAAACTTTTTAATATGTTGTTCAGTGTCTCAAATAATAACAAGATTGCTGGTACTTGTGGGAGCCAGCATAGCTGAAGTTGGGAATATTACGTCCTCCGAATGCCTGTGTTTGCGTCTGTGCTTAACCCTTGCTTGTATTTTAAATATAACTACGTATTTGAAGAGCACAATTTTTCATGACCTCTATTTTGTCTTTTAAATGGGGAGTAATGTTTTAATGTTTCATAATAATATAAATATTATAGCTATCTAGATATTTACACTTATATCACCATATCAGAAAGGAATAACTGTTATAAATTTTGTAAAGGACAGTTTGTCTAAGAGAATAGACGTGTGTATTAGAGAATATTAAATATTTTGTCTTTGAATTGAGTCATTTGACAAAACAATTATACACATCTCTTTTGAGTATTTTGAGTATTGAGTGTTTCAAATATTAATACCAAACTATTGACTGAGGAAGGTGGCAGGTACTACAGACCATGCATGTGGTTCATATAGATATATATATAGCATACATATGCAAATATTATATCAAATCCCCACATAACCTTTGTCATAAACCTATTATAATCTTGTTTAATTATTGATTTGCATATATTACAATATTTATGTTAACTTTTTATCCAATTTATCTAAAATTGTGTTTTTAATCTTTCCATTTTATTGTTTATTCAAACAATCTGACATATCTCCTCAAATGATATAATTAAGATTTAACTAATTCATCTAGTCATTTTCAAATTTAATGCACAGTAATTTAAAATTCCATAATTTTTGTTGCAGTAATCTTAAGTATCTAACCTAGTTATACAGCCCAGTTACATTATAGCACTTATCTGTGGGTTATATTGAGGTATACTCCATAAAGAAAACTAATTCTTAATTGCACTATGTGTTTTTTATAAGACCATTAATATTTTAGCAGAGGTGGATGTAAACATCCATATTTATTTTTTTTCTATGAATCGACATGTTTTTCCCTTAAAAAGACTTTTAAAATCATTTCTGAACTATGTGCCTCTTGCACTTAAGCATTCTTCTTAGCTTATCTTAAATGTTACTTTGATTCTCTCTTTTTTTTTTTTTTGTTATCTTACAAATTCTGTAATTACTCCTGTGAGAGATTTAATTCCCCAATCTTCTTCATAGGACATTGTCCCATGATTGGAAACAAAAGCAAGTTCTTTTTTAAATAACATTTTACACTTGTAGCTATGTAATTAATATGGCTCCGGCATTCCAGATCAGTGCTCCTCAGCAAACATGATCAAGGCAGACAAGTGTTCTAGTAGTCATGCATAGAGGTGTCAGGCTGAGTCTGAAATCTAGCAGCTTCTTTAATCAATTCAGTTTTCACTTTTCTTTGCATTTGGGGGAAGGCTCCATCTGACCCTTTATGCAAACTTCCAGTTACTTCCATCGTATCAGATATCTTTGTTGATCACTCCTTTTAGCCATAGTGAAGCAAAAAGAATCAAGAAAGTGCAACCTCTTCTGTTTTTATAGGTATCTGCACCATTAGGGGGCTCTTTCTTCCTATGTTATACTCATCAAACCACTGAGAGAGATTACATTGCTTTCTTAAAGTATTTTCGCTGTGTTTAGAATATGAGTGTTGCTTGAAGTAGCTTTCTCCTACTTCCCACAGACAGAAACATTTCAGATGAATAAGAATGTCTTATTTTTATGAGAAGGTGAATTTATCTTATGCTGTCTGAATTAATTCTCTTTCAAATATTCTTGTATATAAAATGTTCTATCTTTGAAAATAGTGAAGTTTGAAATAGTGAAGTGACCAGTGTTAGACACATTTAAAGATTGTATGTTATGCAGCTAGTATCATGAGAAATGTTAAAGTAAGGAAGAACTGCAGGGAAGAAAGTTCCTTTACAATCATCTGCAAATATCTGAGAGAGAGTGAGTGGCTCGGGCTCACCTGCAATTTGCTTCCAGCAAAAGGGAACAGCAGGTAGCAAAAAGAATATTACTTGTTTTCTACAAAAATAGACATGGAAAGATTGAAAATAATAGGATGGTTTCACTAGACATTCCCGTGTAGGACATGTATTTTTAAATTCCTTTTTTTTTTCTTTATTACGCTAAATGAAGTTTTCATAAATATACACAGAGAGTGCTGCAGGCAGCTGACTCTGGGGAAAAGGGGCTTCCTGCATCCCTTTGAAAGCCATGAACTGCACTGCAGACTTTCTTACTAAATGGAAACCCATTTTCCTCCCATATCCACAGCTGCTAAAGATGCGCCCTGATGGCAGGACTTGTTTGGGGAGTAGTCAACACTTAACGTCTCTGCGCAAAAGCGATCTATTTAGAGGGTCTAGGATTTTTATCAAATGATGCCATCCCCATGGAATGAGTGAGACTTGTCATATACTTGTGAGAGGTCTTTCTTTTGGGAAGTAAGAGAAAGGGAAGTATTCTGAGCAGTGAATCATGGGATTCCAATCATTTATTGAAAGGTTCATTGATTTAGCAGGGTAGAAGAATAGTTGCTTAAATAAAATGAGACAAACGAAGTGGCACTGATCTTTGACGAGTATTTTGGAAATAAGCATGTAAGCATTTTGTTCTTTGTTTGAAAAGGTGCATACCTTGAAAAGAGTAAATTTTGAATGCAACTGGTATAATACACACAGTTGTGTGGGGATCATTCCAAGTCCTTCTGGAACAGGCTGGTATATACTCTAATTCAGGTCTTTCTTACAAAGTTAGCTTTTGGTAATATGAATTACTGGGTAATAAGACTTGAGTGGGAATCCTAAGGCTACCGATTTTATGTAGTAAGTATTAAAAATATTTTAAGGACTTTAAGTTTCTTCTAAAAAAGTGGTCGTCTTTTATTTTAAGTAGGAAAGCATTGAAGATGGGGAAAAGGGCTAAAATTGAAAATAATGAGAATGCATTGATTGTACATAATTTATTTATGTTGCAAAATTTTACCCATAAGATAAATGTAACAATGCAAGTTAAATATTCATGTTTTCTATTTAATGGTAAAGAAGTGGACATGTCACTGAAGTGTATTGTTTCGATATCTCACATGGGATGAGAGAACGCTCTATAGAAATGTGAAAAGTAGGCAAATCAATATTAGTAAATACTGATATGATGGCCTAATATCATATTTCCAAAGGAAGCAAGATAGCTCTTTCCTACTGAGTTTAATCTAATATATTGAGATAAATGATGTTGATAATTAGAAAGCAGAGTCTGTTTATATTTATTGTTGTTGATATTACCATTCTACAAATCACACTCTCCAAATCACACTCTCCAAAATCACTCCTGGGCCTATTCATCTTTGTGAAACTCTGTGTGTGCATGGCTGGGTGAAAATATCTGTGTATGTATATATGGATATCATTGTTTTTTATAGAGTTTGAATTACATGAAAATATAATCACATTTACTGGTGACATGTGTTCTATGTTTTCCATTTCCTACCTTAATCAATGATCCTCACTGTGTTCAATCCCTCCCCCACCACTAGTTCACACACATATACAGAACATATGATTATCTCTAGATATTTTATATTATAATTTGCTGAGATATTACCTAGATTGGTCCATATTATGCCCCTTCTAACCGTCAGTATTTTCCGTCCATTATGACTATATCTTGAGTCATGCAACTGAATTCTTAAACCTTGTTGTTTACCAAATTCCAGTCACTCAAAATTGTAAATGAGAGGATTTGGGCACAGAATTACTGACACTAATGGAAAATAATGTAGTAGACCAGTACATACATTTTATTATTTATAGAGTGGATAACATATAGGTAGAAATAAGGGTCTTACTATTTGTCTAGAAGCTATACAATTGCTACTCATCTCCAGTTATCCATTCATACCCATGCTTGGCAGAAATGAAGTGGGAAAAGATCCAATAGTAAACCATAGGGTATAATGATTGACAGTTTAGAGCAGGCATGGCCAATGGGCTTCCAACATCTAGGCCATACACATTTTGTTAAATGAATAGACTTAAATTTTTAGATCAGTTTTAGGTTTACCAAAAAATGAGAAGAGCATAGAGTTCCCATATACTCCTTCACCTCCATCTCCCCTACCCTGCTAGTTTCCCCTGTCATTAATATCTTGCCTTAGTGTGAGACATCCGTTACAATGAACGAGCCATTATTTACAAATCATTATTAGCTAAAGTCCATAGTTTACCTTAGGGTTCACTCTTTGTATTGTATATTCTTTGGGTTCTGACAAATGTATAATGGCATCTATCCACCCATATAGTTACATGTAGAACAGTTTCACTGCTCTAAATTCCCCAGTGCTCCACCTGAATAGGTTTTTCTCTCTCCCTTGCTCCCTCTGAACCTCTGATCTTTCAACTGTCTCTATAGTTTTGCCTTTACAAGAATGTCATGTTGTTGGAGTCCTACAGAAGGCAGTCTTTTCAGGTTGGCTTCTTTCACTTAGCAGTGTGCTTTTCTTGTGGTTTCTTCATGTCTTTGTGGGCCTTGAGAGCTCATTTCTTTATTGCTGAAAAATATTCCATTGTATGGATTAACCAATGTATTTATCCATTCACCTACTGAAGGACATTTTAATTGCTTCCAAGTTTTGACAATCATGGATAAAGCTGTTACAAATATCCCTATGCATGTTTTTTTGTGTGAACATAAGTTCTTAATTCATTTGGGTAAATACCAATGAGCATGATTGCTTGTTCATATGGTGAGTGTGTTTAGTGTATCAAACTATGCTTGGAAGTGTCTCTATCATTTTGCATTCTCACCAGCAGTAAATAAGAGTTCCCATTGCTCCACATCCTTGCCAGAATTTGGTGTTGTCAGTGTTCTAGGTTTTAGTCATTCTAATAGATGTATAGTATATCTGGCTGTTTTTGACAATACTTTTTGTTTGGTAATAACTGCTTCCGCTGTGTGGAGAATAATTCTAAAGCACATTGTGGATCTTCAGGAAATATGTCCATAATTAACTGGCAATCTTTCTTTGCTAGTTTTTTTTTTTTTTTTTTTTTTTTTTTTCCCTTTTGCAGAATAGGATGTGTGTGTGTTTTGGCGGGGAGGCAAGTTAGTCCATACTTGTAACACATATTTGCTATTCATAATTTAGTGCTCTGGTAGAATGAATGAATAAATTAGAGCAATCAAATAATTCAATCCCATATTTGTTGATTATCAGATAGCAACAATAACTTTATTTTTAAAGCACTATGGTTGAATTAAGGAACACAATTAAGCATTTTAAATTTCATATTATACTTTCTAGACCTATTTCTCTTGTGGGTAGAAATAGCTGGCTTCATATTTCTTATAAGAATCCAAAATCCTCAGGCAGATTGAGATTCTTCATAATTTGGCCTTGACCAAAGTTTCTGACGTGATTGTTGATTACTCTGGGCTCAAGCTAAGCTGTATTTTCCCTCTCCTCCAACATGCTCTCAAATTTTGCCTCTGATAATCTCGCTTTGATTAGTCTTTCTTGACTTCTCTGCTAATTCAAACATTACCAATCTTTCTACAAATCCTTGGGAATTCCTCTACTATTAATCACCTAAGACCTTGTATTATTAACTAAACATTTATTGTGTCTGTACCACTTCCTTTTATTCAAACTGTATGATTCAGAAATGGAAAAAAAAATCCTTTGTAATTTTTCCAGTCCTCATAGTGCAACGCCCATGCTACTTATTAATGCCTATCAGTTGAAGGAATATTTTTTAAATGTTCTTATTAGCACAAAATATGTAAGTGATTTTTGAAGATGTTTTCATGTCTCCAATTTCCTCTCCTTCTCCTGACCCATTTTCTTTTCATTTAAAAGGAGGGCAATACAATTAGCTAAAGGTCTTCTGTTCTAATCCTCATATGATGGTTGATACCTATAAAACTTGTATCCATGCCGCTGAACCGTCCTGCTCTTGCTTTCCTGACTATTCATTCAACAGCATGCACTTGTATTATGCTAGTTAAGCTACTATATGTACAACTGTATAATTAGAGATACCTCAGAAAACAAAATCTACAGTGTTTGGTAAAAGAAAGCACTTTAAGGCAGAGAGTACAAGGTGGAGATTTGTCTATGCTCCCTTTTGGGGCATTGATTTGGATTTGAAAGATATTGAAATGAGAGCCAAAGGATTGGACTATTTTGCTAACATGCTAATTAAATTTTGGAAGGTTTCTTGAAACAATGCACAGATAAAAGTGTATAGGAAGCATAAATAAAACACTAGTTTCTGAAGATGTTTAGAGTTCCTGCAAAAGAACAGATAGGAAAAGCATTTAAAATGTCATTGTCTTCTGTGCCACCAATTCCTTTGTGAGTTACTGTGTGTGTTGGCATATTTATTCCTTGTAAATTGACTTATATTCTCTAATGCCCTTTCTTGATGTTCATTCAATAATTTATTGTGCTTTTAATATTCTATTTCATAAAGTTTTGTTCTTGGCTGATAGAGGTACCCAGGGTATCATGTTCACCATCTAGTTATGGACTGCTTCTGTCATAAATCAATGTAACTTTAACTTTTTGGCTGGAACTAGAAAGCTTTTCAATTCGTTGACAAGAATACTCCTTGATAAACTGTTCCTTAAATCTACTGAGGACAGAACACTGTGACCCATAGCAGCAAAATTATCACTGAGAACACTAGAAGTTTTCCAGAATAAATTTCTGAAGCTCAATTTTGAAATTATTGATAAGGTAAAAGGGAATTGCCTGTTGAATTTCAGATTCAGGTCTTTCTGTCTCTGAAGCACATTAAAAAACAAAACAAAACAAAACAAAACACTGTTATATCATCTCTCTTACTCTAGAACCACAGAGAAACTTTGTTTGTTTGTTTGTTTGTTTGTTTGTTTTAAAGATTTTATCTATTTATTTGACAGAGAGAGAGATAGTGAGAGCAGGAACACAAGCAGGGGGAGCGGGAGAGGGAGAAGCAGGCTTCCCGCCAAGCAGGGAGCCCGATGTGGGACTCGATCCCAGGACCCTGGGACTATGACCCGAGCTGAAGGCAGACGCTTAACGACCGAGCCACCCAGGCGCCCACTTTTTGTTTGTTTTTAACATCCGTAAGTTTGAGTTTCATCCTCTCCATAATAAGAAAAAATAATGGTATTTATCTTCTAGGGTGATCCAAGGCTTCGATGAGATCATACAGGTAGAAAGCTTACAAGAGTGACATAATCATAGGCATAAAAACAACAGTCCAATTGATATTTATATTGAATGTTTCTGAATCCACAGTACTCAAAAAACCATCTAAAATATCTTCTTACTATCATTCATTCAATCATTCAAAAAACGTTGCTGGGCAACTAATAGGTGTGATGTATTATTTTAACTATATGCGTGGCTACAAAGATGTCTGAAGAATAGATTAGGGGTTTCCCTAATAAATAAAAGAAATAAAGCCATGCCAGCAATTAAACACTTGGGAGTCTTGTTTTGTTTTGTTTTTTACTTCCAAAATTGCCCCTCCATCCTCTAATGTGGGGGCAGAGGCTCTTTAGACAGTGTTTCTTCTTTTCCAGCTTGTTTCCCATTTGATTCTAGCCAAGAATGTGCTAGAGGGAGATGGAAGGCAGGAGGACGGCAAAGACCTCTCTCTTTCCTCTGCTTTCTGCTGTTGTCAGCATTACCTCATGGGGCTCTTCACCTCTCCAGCAGCAGTTGATTCAACTATTTGCTTTGCTCCCAACTGCTTCTAGTACTCACAGAACTAGCCTCATCTTGCCCCTCAAGTGGTTACACTCGACAAGCAGTGCCCTTTGCCGGCCACCAGGGGGCACCTTCTCCATCTTTTAGGTACTTTGCAACCTTAAAAAGTAGTAGCTGTCACTGAGAAAAGAAAACCTTTCAAAGTCCTTTGTTGTTAAAAAAAAAAAAAAAAAAAAAAAAAAAAAAAAAAAAGGAAGGGTCTACTTCCAGACAAAGCATGTAAATTAGAGGTTTGTTCATGTCAAGTTTTAAAAAAGGCTTTATTTGGGGGCGCCTGGGTGGCTCAGTCGTTAAGTCTGCCTTCGGCTCAGGTCGCAATCCCGGGGTCCTGGGATCGAGCCCCGCATCGGGCTCCCTGCTCCGCGGGAAGCCTGCTTCTCCCTCTCCCACTCCCCCTGCTTGTGTTCCCTCTCTTGCTGTCTCTTTCTCTGTCAAATAAATAAAAAAATCTTTAAAAAAATAAAAAATTAAAAATTAAAAAATTAAAAAAGGCTTTATTTGAATATGAAAGAAACTTAAGAATTCTCGTTCCTGAGCCCTAAGAGTAGTAGCTGCTTCCAGCATTTACTAGCTCTTACTCTTTTCTTGCATTTTCAGTTTTCCAAGATGTATAACTGTTGTGATTTCTGTTCTCCTGATTCAATACTGACTGAATTAACAGTTGATACTTGAAGTGGATGCAAGAAGAGTTGATAACAAAAATGGAGTGGGATACCCATATTGGGTCTGGGGAATTGGTTTCATGGCCCTAAGCTTGAGCACAATACTAAACGATTTGCTAAAGGCAAATGGGATACTAGTAATCCATATAGCATGCGGTGGCTTCCTAATTAGCCAAATAACCAATCACGTTTCCCTGTGACAAAGGGTCTTCTGAGGCAAAGCTCCAGAGATTATAACGGTCCTTCACAATTTGTTCATAATGGTGATTACAAGGCTATAAGATGGAATAATTGTTTCAACTTCTCTTGAGAGTTTATAGATGAACAAAGGACAAAACACATACACAAGCCCGTGACTTTAAGTTGTTAGATTGAATCATTGCAAGAAAATCAGAAAGCTTCAAAGGCTATCTGAATGGGTTTGGATTAAGCTGAGAAACTTGAAATCCTGTCTCATTAGCTGAAGAAGTCTTACTTCTTTTGAGAAGATTATCCTTCTTTTGCTTGATGATCCCATAATAATTCACTGGAGGGATTTTTCTCTGCAAAGGCTGCCATTTTTCTCAAGACTCACTGTCCTCCCTTATATCTCCTGACCCATAATAAGAGTCAGAACTCTTCTAAGAGTTCAGTATAATTGAGAAGAATACACACAAAATCTGACCTAAGAGGAGATAACTCATACTTAAAAATAATTGCAAGATTTTGCTAATTGATACCAGCAAAAAGCCAGGGAGTATGTGAAGTAACATATCCTAAGAGAATTAAACAAAGAATGACAAAATATAATAATGGATCAGGCTGAATTTATTATTATGGGGGCACCTAACAGAGATTCTTGATATAATAGGTTTTATTGTGCATAAGAAAGTAGCACGAAGAGTTTATTTGGTAGGTTGACTAAAATATATACCCAGTAGTGACCTACATCTAAGTAGGTTGAAATGCCATAACTTATTTATTGTAACACAGAAGAAAGAATATGAAGACTTGGAGAGGTAAGAATGTTGGAGCAGATTTATTATGTGCAGACACTCTCCCTATCTCTTCTACCTCACTCCTACCTAGAGGACTCAAAGGACACTGTCTCATGAAGACATTGAAATATCAATAGGAGGTGAGGATGCCAGACAATTCAAGTACCACCTGAAACATTCCATGGTGCTGTCACAGCAGATCAACATCAGGGTGGGAGGTGTCACCTTTGATTCTTCATTTGTCACCATTGAGCTATATCAGTACATCCAAGAGATGGATTTCAGAGTAATAGAAACCAAGTAGATACATACCAAGGCTAAGATGATAAAATTATAATTAAACTGTTGGGCGCCTGGGTGGCTCAGTTGGTTAAGCGACTGCCTTCGGCTCAGGTCATGATCCCAGGGTCCTGGGATCGAGTCCCGCGTCGGGCTCCCTGCTCTGTGGGGAGCCTACTTCTCCCTCTCCCACTCCCCCTGCTTGTGTTCCCTCTCTCGCTGTGTCTCTCTCTGTCAAATAAATAAATAAAATCTTAAAAAAAATTATAATTAAACTGTAGGAACAAATTACTAATCAGTATGTTTTAACTTGCAGGGATCTTTGCTATTAGCCAACTGGTCATACTGTTACTAGTAAAATTTTACTCAATATATATAACAACGACATGTTTTATGTCTGTGATCAGGAACGTAACTGGAATTTCCACAATGGAGAATCATGGCTCCCTAAACAAGGCCAGTTCATATATCTGGAACTTTTTGAATGATAGGGACCAGCCACACTTTGTGAAGTATACATTGTACATTTTCTTCCATGCCTTCTTCAAAGAAACTTAGGGTCACTTACTAGGGTGACCGTACAGGGAGGGGAAGAAAATATAAATCCCTGAAAATTTACATTCTGGCTCTGAAGTGATAATTGCTGTGATCCAAAATATGTGGTGACCTGCCAAAGTTGGAGATTATGATGGTCAGGTGATGTAGGAAATTTTGAACTACATTTGAATCACAGTGAACTTAGTTGTTAACCCACACTGTAGTTCTTTCCCTAATTCCTTAAAGTATACTTAACATCAGAATGATTGGATAATGGCAACATCCTTGTACTAGATTTTTAACCCTTAAAGAGAAGAAATTGGGGCACCTGGGTGGCTCAGTTGGTTAAGCATCCAACTCTTGATTTGGGCTCAGGTCATGACCTCAGGGTCCTGAGACTGAGCCCTGCACAGGGCTCTGCACTGAGTGTGGAGCCTGCTTAAAGATTCTCTCTTTCCCTCCCCCCTCACCCCCACTCGTGCTCCCTCTCCCTCTTTCAAAAAAACAAAGGGAGAAGATATCATTGGGGGAAGAGTCAAGTGAAAGTTTGGGGGAATTTTCTCCCCTCCAAAATGGCAAAAATAATACAGCATGTAATAATTGCTAATAAATAAATATATAAGTAAACAAATAAGTAAAAAGATGCTTTGCAAATTGTGGGAGACAATAAAGAAGAAATCAGACAATAAAGAAGAAATCAGTTTCTTTTTTTCTTTTCTCAATCTGAAAAGGATCCCAGAGAGCTTGATGTTTGAGTTGTCTCTAAAATGATGAGAAGAATGCATGAAAGAATTGTAGGGAGAGGGAGGATATTCTAAATGACCACAGAGGGTTAGGGGAAGTAGATGTAGTCTGGCATGGCTGGGATGTGGGGTTATCATGAAGATACAAAGGCTATTGGCTCTGGAGAATTAGACAGGCAAACAGATTACCAAAGTATATTATGTATTATGCTCAGGAATATGGATTTTGTGGATAAGTCTAAATATTTTTAAGTTATGGGGTAATATGATCTGATTTGCCTAAAAGATGTAAATAGTTCTCTTAAACATTAATAACAGTAGAATACATGTTCTATGGGTCCTGTCTATAATTGCAGAATGTGGGGAACATATATTAGATATAAGCTTCTCTCCTAGCTTTGCTCATTTTAAATTTTAGCCTGAGTTTGATTAGAGTTCCATTTTGCTTTGGCTGGTAACAGGAGTCCACAGAGCTCTGTTGGGACCACTACTGTATTAGGTCTAATATAAATGAATGAGTTGCCTAAAGCAATAGAATTTCCTCAACATACCAGTTGGCATTTTATGCACTCTAAGCACACTTTGGATTTGTTACAACCAGCTGTTCAATTTAGGCTTGTGATCGGGTATCTGAACTACAGCAGCAAAAGGTTTTCAGATCCAATGAACACTAATTACAAAAATATTCACTAGCATTTAAGTAGTTGACTCATTTTATTTCATTTATTTAAAAAAGTTAAACTTCCTGTCAATAATTAAATGGAGGAATATTAAAGAGACACTCGAGACCTATGTACGTACACAAGTATAAAAGAACGTATCTATTCTATTAATGATTGAAAGGGTAATGCAGAATGTCCCTCAAACAAACAAAATGTTGTTTGTCTAGAATATATGAACTTCTAAACTTTAGACTCTGTTTAGATGATACCTTCATATTTGTGCTCTCACAAACTTAACATGAAAAAACACTCCTGTGACACCACTATGCTTTTCCCCACTCTACCCTGCCTACGCTTTGTCAGCTGTATAGTAGTAGGAAAATAAGAATATCACTTGTTGTAAAGTCACATGCATTTTTGCTCTCTGCTAAAATGTTCTATCCTATTTTTTTTAAAAGATTTTATTTATTTATTTGACAGAGAGAGACACAGCGAGAGAGGGAACACAAGCAGGGGGAATGGGAGAAGGAGAAGCAGGCTTCCCGCGGAGCGGAGAGCCCGATGTGGGGCTCGATCCCAGGACTCTGGGATCATGACCCGAGCCGAAGGCAGATGCTTAACGACTGAGCCACCCAGGCTCCCCCCAAAAAAGTTCTATCCTATTAATCAACTCAGTGTGAAGTCAGACCTTCTTGCCACTTTGGAGTTTGAATTTCCATGCATTGTAGGTTAGAGTAGAATTGCCATTAATTAGGAGCTTATTAGAAATAACAGAAGTAAACCAACGTCAGCTGAATTAATATCTTCATTTTGCATAAAATCCCCAAGTGACTATTAGGCACATTAAAGATTGAGAAGTATTAAACAAAATTAGTTATCCTATGATATAAACTTAATTTTTATTAGGTGCTACTCATATGTTTTTTTCTGTTTTTACATAAGCATTCTGACTTGAATTAATTTTTTGGTAACCATGCCTTTATATATTTCATATTATTAAAAATTAATAATCCTGTTTCATATTTTGCTTAACCACTGAAGTATATAAGACTGTTCTAAAGTGTTTCCTCAAATATTCCTCACTTTGATTCTAAGAAGACTCCTTAGATATTAGTGAAAAATAATATCTAGTATTCCTTTGTGTATAACAATAAACTGCTATAGCACCTTGTCCCCAAGCAATTCTAAAACTCTTGATACTAATTTCTCTTTCTCCTTTCAAGAGTTTATTACATATATTAACTATTATGAGTAAAAAATCAATTCCCACCAAATTCCTTTACCCTTTGGATTTGTGAGTGCTCAAAGTAGGTCACCTATTTTTTTTTTCTATTATAGATCTCTAGTTTTTATAAGACTGAGTCTTCTGCCTGTGAAGTTTATAATTAACATTTTCTAAATTTATCTGAAAATCTTTGAATATTGTTGTAAACATTGCATCAGTTTGAGACTTGCAGTGCAAGTCTTAGCATAATATCATAGATTTCATGTTTTCAAATAAAAAATGCAGGGTGTCATTTTCTTTTGAATTTTTGAGAAAATGATGGGCTTCTTTTAGACAACAAATAAATTAATAATAAAGATATTACAAGTTAAGACTGAGTAAATGAGTTATATATATATGTATATGTGTGTGTGTGTGTGTGTATATATATATATATATATATAATCTTTTAAAATTATAAACCTGGAATTATTTAGATTAAGGAAATCACCTTTTTCTACGTATTTTTTTTCTTTTTAAATTTTCTTTGTTCTACCTACTCATCCATCCTTCCCCTCAACCCTTGGCAGCCACTAAGCTTTTTGTTGTCTCCATAGTTTTGCCTTTTCAAGAATATCATATAGTTGGAATTATACTGTAAGTAACCTTTTCAAATGGGCTTCTTTCAGTTAGTAAGATGCATTTAGGATTCCTCCATGTCTTTTCATGGCTTGGTAGCTCATTTCTTTTAGTGTTGACTAATATTCCATTTTTTTCTGGATGTGCCACAATTTATTCACTTACTAAAGGATATCTTAAGTTGTATCGAAGTTTTGGCCATTATGAATAAAACTGCTGTAACCATCCATGTGAGGTTTATATATGGACATGCATTTTCAACTTGTTTACTGGATCATATGGTAAGAGTAGTTTAGTTTTGTAAGAAACCTACAAATGGTCTTCAAACTGGCTGTACCATTCTGCATTTTACCAGTAATAAATGAGAATTACTTTTGCTCTACATCCTCACCGGCATTTGGTTTTTTCAGTGCTCTGGATTTTGGCCTTTCTAAACTCATTATTTTAATTTGCACTTTTCTAATGACATATGATGTGGAGCCTCTTTCATATGATTATTTGCCATCTGCACATCTTCTCTGGTGTGATATCTGTTCAAGTCTTTGGCTTATTTTTAAATCAGGTTGCTTTTTAATTCTTGAATTTTAAGAGTTCTTTGTATATTTTTCGATGAGTGTTCCCTGATCAGATATGTCTTTTGTAAATATTTTCTCCCAAGCTGGGACTTGTTTTTTCATTCTCTTGATATTGAATAAAATTTTAGAATTCTTTAATTCAGTAACCTGCTTGACAAACATCCATTTTGTGCCTTTGACAATAAAACTTAATTTCTAATCTATCCCAAACTTAGTCTAATGAAGGAGACAGATTTTTTTTTTTTTTTTTTTTTTTTTTTGTAAATCAGCTCTAAATCCAAGAGTTGTCCTGAAGATCAGGCTATTTCTAACTGGGGGATCTGTTAAGCCTCCTAGTGCAAGGAGAGCTGATGGAAACTGAGATCTCTCTAACTTTAGGATCATTCTAACACTGAGTTACCTTTGAATCTTCTCTTAATGGATATTTGGTTTCTTTTTGCAGTGTTTAAAGTCATCAAATGATTCCTAAATTATTTCAAACATTAAATATCACATGTTGTTTTATCAAATTATATTTGGCTTGAGATTTCCCATTGACGCTTAATAAACCATTAGAAATGTGGTCTAACTATGGCTATGGATCCAGGAATTTGGAATACAAATTCTGAAAATAGATTGTCTCTAACTATCTGAAAGTCATGAACATCCATGGGAAGCTACATTATTTTAGGGCAAGTCCCTTTAAAAATCATGCCTGTCACACAAGAAATTTAGAAATCTGTGACAACACAGGAGCCTGATGGCAGAGAGAATGCTGATTCAGTCCTTGAATTTTCCATGAAGACTTGTCACCTGCACTTAGCAGCTGTTTTTTGCTTGGTTCACTGGAGCATATGATGCTGAACCAAGCCATGGGTCAATAAAGTCATTTACAATGATCAACACTCTGAGTGAAAGAGGTGATGAATCAACCAAAACTCCTTTATGCAACAGACTTAACAGGGAAATTTTGCACTTTGGGTAGTCATATATAATCAAATGAATCAGCAGACTGCCCATCTCCCTAATTAATTTTACCACCTTTGGAGAAAGCATATAACAAACTTTTAAATGCTTCCTTCCTTTATTAGGGATGTTAGTGGTTAGATATCAAACTATGCAGAAAACTTTTAAACCTTGACCTTGTAAATATTGAGACACTGGTTTCTTGGTATTTATATTCTCAGGTTTGAATGTGATATTTTCCTATTAGAGTGAACTAAGAAAATCTGATGTTTAAAATTACTATGAAAGAGCATTATTAATTAACACTGCGATTAGATAATAGCAATTCCTCTTTTTGGAGTGTGCATTAAGTGCCATGAGCACATGCTTTACATGTACTATCTCATTTAACCTACACAAGAAGCTGTGAAGCAGAGGATGTATTTACTCACATTTGTGGAAGCTGAGTTGAAAAAGGTTAAATAATGTTCTCAAAGTTGTAAAGTTCGTAGGTTGGTAATTAAAAACTTGAATATAGACCTCTTGGAGTTGAAGTCACTGTTTCTCATCACTGCATTACTAACAATCAGTGACATGCCATTTATTTAGATACTAGCTTTCATAAAATTAACATATATTTTATAAAACTTTTTAGTTTCCAAAGCTCTTTTTAACTGTTAGAGTGATTGCTAGATTATATTCCATAAGATATTTCAAAGCTGATGCATGAATTAAACAAGAACTTGTTATATTTATGTTTTAATCATAAAAATGACACTTATTATTGAATAACAACAGTTAACATATATGCAGTCCGAAGAATATGACAGCATGCTAACTGCTTACATGTATGATCTAACTTAATCCTCATATTAATACTGGGGAGGGAAGTGTTATCAAGCTATGATGAACTGATGTCTACCAAATAAACTTCCTAAGTTCAAATAGAATTATCACCAGAATTACATAGCTTTTCTGCATGAAAATTCTACATGTTAATACGATCACAGTTCTTTTGAAATTTATATTTTCAAACAATTTTTCATTTAGACACAATTGCGAGTTACTTCTGAGACACCTAGGGAGGTAGATTGTTTGGGTCCTCTGTGGGTATTAAACTAATCTTCCCACAAACAATGTTTCTAGCTTATAGAGATTTATCAACTCAATAAGTATTTGTTTAGGGCCTCCCTGGACAAACATGAGGTAGGTGTTGTGAAAAGTTAAAATATTTTGTAAGATGGGCCTTGCCCTTTAGCAGTTCATAAGTATTTTCAGAGGCATGATATAAGCACATATATCATGATATATTTGCAAATGCAAATAACACTGTCCTAATTAAATGAGTTTCCAAGACAGTGCAGCGCAACCCAAAGTAGTGCATGATACATGTTAAGTGAATTGAGTTTAGAAGGGAGAGAGCTCATTTAGGGCTAATGTGATCAATAGGGATGTAACAGGCAGAACAGATTGACTATATATAAAGCAGATGTCAGCTGGAGTTTGCAGTTTTACTGTCAAAGTTAGGCTTATTTGAAATCACTCCATTTTCCACAGTTTCAAGCAGTGACAGGCCCAAAGTTTTCTCTGCAAGGTTTATGAATGCCTGGAAAAACACTACGCCCACATATAGTGTATGAACAATCTCTCTGGCCCTCGTCTTTTTTTCCCTTCTGAATTGCATGGATCTGAACCTCATCTTTATCTCTTTTTGAGAACTACACACCTCCTTCCCAGATTTCCACAAATAAAATTAAAATCTAACAACACCTTCAAGTCATTCTGTGTGGATAATAGGGTTTAATTTGAGGAAAGATAGAAGGGGTGAGTACATTCTAGAGACACCACAAGCTAAGCATCAAATTATAGACACTCCTGTTAGGGATGTTTTCAACCAATAAACCACCAGAGGTTTTACTGTGGTGCCTTCATCCCGTATAGTACCTGGTTTCATGGCAGCTCAGAGGTGTTCTTCACTCTTTATAATTACTCTACCTCACTCCTTACTTTCTAATTCATTTAAAACAATGCCAAGTTCTTTTCACTTTGCAGTCTGGAGCTATTCATTACTTTCTTGTTCTTACTCTCAAGCTCCCAGCCAACCCCCAAAGGCCAAAAGCCATCTATAAAACAAGATACACTCTCCTTAGGGGGCACTTGTATTTTACATATCTCTATATCCGTATCTACATATTTTTCTCCTCTTAGCCCCAAGTTGAATTGTAAATGTGTCAAATTTTCCACTGAGTGGTCATTCTTCTTTTCAATGAACAGCTCAAGTTATTGGAAACTGAATAAAACATATCTGTTTGTTAGAGGTGCCTGGGTGGCTCAGTCAGTTAAGTGTCCAACTCTTGATTTTGTCTCAGGTCATGATCTCAGGATGATGAGATGGAGCCCTGCATCGGGCTCTGCGCTAGGTGTGGAGACTGCTTGAGATTCTCCACACCTAGCGTCTCTCCTTTCTAAAAAATGAAAAACAAAAACCGTATCTGATTGTTATAAAATTATTTGTATCAAGCCAGAGTCTGTGTCTCTGTAATTTCCCTTACTTGGCCTTAGAGTTTTCCCTTGGACCACACAGCAAATGTCTAATGCTCCCACAAGTGATTTCCTCATTTGTTTGAACTGTCTCCATGTAAACCTTCATCATCCTACTCCCTCTCCTTTAAACCTTTTTCCATATGGTGCCCCTAAAATATGGTGGCCAGGACTGAATACAATTGTCCAGATTTTGTCTTATTAGTGAAGGACAGAGCATCACCTTGATTTAAAATACACCACTTGTTAATGAAGACATATACTCATTTTTTATAGCTACAAAGCAATCTATTGAATTTATTGACAATGATTTCTGTTTTACTCACATGTGTTGCTGCTATATATATCTCTCCAATCATGTTTTTATATAACTATCATGATGTAAAAATTCTCGTTCTTATTTTCTTTGCTCTCAAATTTTCTTCTTCATTCTCTTGATCCAATTAATTCTTTTGGATTTCTCCACTTCCAAGCTCTGGTTTGTATTATTTTTAACATTCTCTATAAAATATTTCTAATTATATATGAAGCAAAAGAACAGTAAAATATTTCTCATGAAACTAATAATGGCCCATCTTTATTTTGTGCCTATTACTATCAGGAATGTGAACATACATGACAGTAGTTTCCTAAAATAGTCTCTTTTGACAATCTCATATTTTAATTTAGGAGTTCTAATGAGTATTCTTATTCTTTAAAGCTTCAAATAAATACACTTTTTTCCTTTCAATAATTGTTTTCTCAGCTCCAAGGTATATTGCTAATGACAACTCCTTTTTAAATTATAAGGTAATATATCCTCATGATATTCCCAAACAAGAACAGTTACCAGAAAATGTCCCCAGTTTCCTAAAATCATTCCATTTCTCTATCTGTTTTAAAGGAGACGTTTGTTTACAAAATATCCTAAAAATTATGCAAACATGTATTAATCCTTCATTGATAGTTATTATTCAAAACTACTTACCTTCTAAATTTTAGGCTCTAAATGAGTCTCCAATGGGTAAAATAGAATGAAATGGAGCAAAAGATGCACTGATGTTTTCAAGGAGGCCAAAGTCTGGTGGAAGGAAAAGATAATTTACACAGATAATGACTTATGTACTGAGTGGTGAATCTTATGCTAAAGTTATGTAAAAGGTAAGCAGGAGCATGCAGGAATGAGCACATGAGGGTAGAGCAATGGGAGAAATGGGCTTGTTTGAGAAAAGTGCATGACCATTTGACAGGGAATGGAGTATCTAGAGTTTGAGCTTTTCAAAATGATTGACCCCTGTGACTTTTAGGATCTTGTGTAGATCTCAACTCTGACACATCTGTGCTTTCAGCAGAGAGTGACAAATTAAATGTAAAGTTTTTTTTTTTTTTTTTTTTTAGATCTTAACACTTTGATGGGTGGTTACACATTTTAGCCTGCAGTTTGTGACAACAGAATGAAGTGAGTTTCATTGCTCTTAAAATACATTTATGCTTTCCCTAGAGACAGTGAGAGGATCAGATTTTCCTTTGAGATACAATATTCTGTTAGTGATGTAGAGACTGACTAAAAGTAGGAAAAACATTTAGAAAAACACAAAGAATCAGTGACAGTTTGTAATGATGAAGTAAAGGAAACATAAGATACAAGATGATTCCCTATTTTCTGGCTTAGAAAATGGGTAGGAGTATACATACATTGCATATAAAGAAGGTAGGGACAGGTTGAAAAGCTGTGGGATGATAGCTTTGATCTAGAGTATTATGAAATAGAGATATGTGGGGAGATGTACATGTGAGTTCAATAGCACTTGCAAAACTTAACGTGAAACCTCAGGAGAAATGTGGGAGTAACCACCATTTACATGTAATAGATGAAACTGTAGGATTGGCTGGTATTAGCTGAGGGGTAGAGTCACGGAGACCAGCACCATGGAAAATTAGAGTGTTTAAGAAGAATAAAGTTAATATAGACTATGAAAGAGTGTTAGGAAAGCAAAAGGAAATTTAAAGCAATCAATGCCTAGAAGTCAAGAAATAAGATAATTTGAAGGAAGGTCCAAGTTATTTATTGCTTTGTAGCAAACCAGTCTAAATGTGAGGACTTAAAATAGCACATATCATACCAGTCTTTCTTAGGTTTCTGTGTGTCATGGGTTTGGGAAGGGCTTGGCTTGGTGGTTCCGGCTGAAGTTATCTGATATAGTTGCAGTCACAGGGTGGATGGAGGGGCAGGATCTGGGCAATGTCTTTATATCTGTCTCTCTTCATTAGTCCCAAAGCTTCTCCATGGCATCCCTTCACATGAGCAATTTGGGCTTCTTTTCTACAAGACAGCTTCAGGACAGTGAAACTGCTTACATGGTGGCATAGAGTTCTAATTCAAGAGTTCCAGCTAATAAGCTGCACATATTGCCTTCTAATACCTAACCTCAGAAGTTATCCAGTGTCACTTCCACAGAGTTTATTGGTTGCAGGCTCATGGGAATTAAAGTGAAGAGGATATGATTCTACCTCTTGATGGGGAAATGGCAAGATTCTGGAAGAGCACGTGGAATGGAAGAAACTGTTGCCATCTTTTGAAAATTCAGTGTGCAACATGAAGAAAGAGACTTGAAATGTTGCATGCTATGGAGATCTAAAGTATATGGCAATGGCTAAAACATGCCTATTAGGTTTAGCCATGGCAAGGGGGCAAAACAAGGAAAAAACAAGATTTCAGTGACTGTAGAATTGAATAGGAGGTGAGGAAGTAGTGAGAGACAGTCTAACAATTTTATTTATAAAATTAAAGTTAAAGAATAGAGTAGACTAATATAGTAGGTTAAGCCTTACAAAGATTAGATTTTTTAATAAGGGAAAGACTTGAGTGTGCTTACATGCTGAAGGGCAAGTATGTAGAACATGGATTGGCAAGTTATAGCCCTTGGATCAAATCTGACCTATGGCCTGTTTTCCTAAATAAAGCTTTATTGGAACACAGCCACATGTTTGGGCTTCAACAACATAATTGATTAAACAGAGACAGTTTGACCCACATACTCCAAAATATTTACTAAAAGCACTTCATAGAAACATTTTGCTAAACCCTGATCTAGGAGAGAAAATGGTAGAAAATATATGAAAAAAATGAGAATTACTTGGTAGAGCAAGATTCTTGAAGAGTTGAAAGTCTGTAGGATCCAAATAACTGGCCACATTTTTACTAGCATAGTAGCTAGTCGATAGTAGGCGCTGAGAAGTATTTGTTAAAATTATGATTATATGAATGAGAACAACAACTTTACTAACAACTCAATCACTCATCCAACAGTGAAAGACAAAAGAATAACTATTGATCCAGATGTCTTTTCTAGTGAAGTGTGGTGTAGAGTAAGATAACTGGTATGAATGGGTTGTTATGTTCTGATCCCTACTTCCCTTTTACTTAGTATAAGTTACTTATCAGTTTAGTGTGAATGGAAAATAGAGTTCAGTCCTATGAAATATGCAACTTGAGGTCCCAATGAAATTAATACTTTTTTCCAAAAAATAGAAGAGTTAACTTTGTTCACCTGGTGGAATTACTTCCTGCAGTGAGTAACCTGTGTACCTGGGATATTTAATCTGTAGTCCACCTTCCTAAGAAACCTAGTCAAGAGGTTTTTTTACCATGATTCTTCATCTGGAACAGATGGTGTGTTCATCTTCACAGTATGTTCTCAGAATTAAATTACATAATTTTGTAATACATCCAATAAATGTTAGCCATCGTTTCTGTTTTAGTTGTTGTTTGTTTGTTAGCTTTAGAAATCATTGATAAGCCAGGTAGAGTAGCATGATGATTGAAGAGTTTTGACAAGAAACTAAATGAGAGAGGGAGCCTGGGTGGCTCAGTCAGTTAAGTATCGGCCTTTGGCTCAGGTCATGATCCCAGGGTCCTGGGACGGAGCCCAGTATCAGGCTCCTTGCTCAGCAGGGGAGCCTGCTTCTCCCTCTCTCTCTGCCTGCAACTCCCCCTGCTTGTGCCCTCTCTCTCTCTTTCTGTCAAATAAATAATTAAAATCTTAAAAGAAAATATAAATGAGAAGGAAAAAAAGAAACTAAATGAGAAGGTTGTCAGCATGAATGAAAAGAGGCACTGATATATTCCAAATAAATAATAAAGAATGGTTATGACCTGTCCTATGTGGTAGAGAAGAGAGGTGGAGAAATGGAGAAAAAGAGAATTCTAAGACTGTAAAGATCATGAATTTAGAAACAACAATATGTTGAGGAATACAAATTCAAATTTACTTGCTATGACTTGAAACCCTTACACAAGATATCATTAGGTACTTACTAAAAATGATGATTCTGTTCCAAATAAGCAAATCACGAGTCATGTTCAAGATCAAAAATAACTGACATCTGGTAATAAAAATCATTTGGCAAAAGTGTCCCCTCCATACTTAATGGGGGTGGGACAGTTTTACTTTTATAGGACAATTTTACTTTTATATTTTATTATTGTAAACATGAAAAGAAATTCTTCTCTGATTTTTCCCCCATAATAGGATTGTGTCCAGCGATAATGTAGGATATTATTGCAATGGCTTTCAAACTGAGACTCTATCACATCATGGGATGAAGGGATTGAAAATGTATGGGACATCTTAATTTTGTCACAAAGACATAGGAGTGCTAATGACATTTAGTGACAGTAATGTGCAGAGGGCTTGCACAGGCTCAGCCTTAAAGAGCCACATGTGGGGATGACTGCTGAGCATGCAGGGTGCCATTGCTTTTCCAAGTAGCTCTCTTCCAGGCTTTGTCCAGTGGTTGGCATGGCCTGTGGACATTTGCGAGAAAAACATGAAGAAATCCCAGGAAATTAGCAAGGGTAAAAGAAAAGATAGGACAACTACCTCTCAGAGAGAGCAGAGGGACTCTGAGATAATGCAGCAAAAGCAGAAGGCAGCTAATGAGAAGTCTATGCAGACAAGAGAAAAATGATGCCTGTTTGGAAAACTTGGGTTCTACTCCCAACTCGATATATCATAAACTCTATGACCAAGATTTTGGGGTGCCAACATATATATATATATAATATTTTTATTTTTATATACGTATAGTATTTATAATATACATAAAATATATAATAACATATCCTTATAAAACTTTCAGCCTGACTTAGTGTGATGTTTTAGGACCATTCTTCAAAGAATAAAACATTAATTATGCTTGTGAAAAACAAATACCCAAGAATACTAAACATCCTGTAGCGCCTTGGGTAGTCCTATACAATTAAGAATTACTCAGACAATAGGAAATTTGTTAAGACTATATAGCACCTGGGCACCTGGGTGGCTCAGTTGGTTAGGTGACTGCCTTCGGCTCAGGTCATGATCCTGGAGTCCTGGGATCGAGTCCCCCATTGGGCTCCCGGCTCAGCGGGGAGCCTGCTTCTCCCTCTGACCCTATCCCCTCTCATGCTGTTTCTCTCTCTCTCTCTCTCTCAAATAAATAAATAAATAAATAAATAAATAAAATCTTTAAAAAAAAAAAAAGACTATATAGCACCTGTAATTGTAAACATTAATATGGTGCAAAGCTTTCCTTTAAATGAAAAAGAGCTATGCCTGGATTAACTTTGAAGAATATTTTCAAAATCGTCACATAAATTGGAATCTTTCCCTAGAATAAAGATAGCTGTTTTAAAAATTCCTACAAAGACAATAATGTATTTTTAAAATGACACAGTGGATTAACAAATGCTATTTCCCTAGAGAGAAATTTTAAGAATATCTTAACAGCCAGAAAAATCCTAAGATAAATATTAAGGTGAAGGTTGCTTTTTGATAAAATGAAATTTCATATTGACTAAATTCTTACATAGAAAACTAAGATGATTATTTGACTTAAAGATATTTCCTTAGTAAATTCTCTCTCTTTAATCTGAATGTATGTTGTCTTTTGGGGGATGATTCAAACTCTGATATTTGAGATTATCAATTTATTATTATTATTATTATTATTATTATTATTATTATTATTATTATTATTTTAGTATTTTTAAGTCCTGAATACAAAATTATAGTCAGAGGAGAAAAAAAGTAAACAGATTGTATTTGGAGGGGAGTTTTTACTTTTTGTGTCTCTGTCCTTCCTTCCTTCCTTCCTTCCTTCCTTCCTTCCTTCCTTCCTTCCTTCCTTCCTTGCCTCCTTCCTTCCTTTGGTGTGGGTGGGTAGGTGGGTATGGATGATTTGTGTTTGTGTTTTTTCATATTTTCCCAGCAGATCTTTGACAAAGATACTTAGTCTTGTCTGATGTTTTGTGAAAACTCATTAACATATTTTGAAGAAATCCTATTTAATTCCACTTTTTCATAGACTTATGTATTTTTGGTCTTTAAAAAAAATAAATGAAAACAAGTGGAAGTTTGGAGATAGCATCTTTGACTGTCACCATGTAGTCACCTGTTTGCAAGGAGTAAGATTCTGAAGAAGAAACCTCTAACCCTGAGGTGTCTTTTAACATGATCGCCAAAGCAGGGAAATTCCAGGTTAGAGACAAGCATTAGAGAAAGCCGGTGAGCCACACAGGGCAAATGTTTCTTTCTGTTTTCATTAACAATGAGTGGAAACAAGACAGGGACTTTGGGCAGAAAATGTAGATGGGCAATTACAACCTGAAGTTGGAGTAATTAGACCAATTTCTTCCCTGGCCGAGCTAGAATATGGAGGCAGGGAGGCACTTAATTCCCTCCCTTTGAAGAAGGAAAAACCTAATTAGCAGGTTTTGACACCTTTCTCAAAATCAGCAGCTGATAAAGCAACAAAGATCATCCCCGAGCAAGGTTTCTCCTAACCCAAATCTCTTAAATGAATGAAAATGAAGGATGTATCTTGGAAGGATAAGAAAAATAAGATTCCATTAAAAATAATACCATCTTAGATAATAGTATATCTTTTAAAATGTGCATGCAATAGATTTAAATTCTGGTGTTTCTTTCATTTATTCATTTATTTATTTTTCCAGCATATACGAACTGAGGCATGTTTAGTTTCAACTGTAGTTATAATAAATTACCCAAAACTTTGAGTCTTAAAACAATACAAGTGTGTTATCTTATAATTCTGATGTGGGTCTCTTGCCAGATTAAAATCAAAGGGACAGCAGGGTGCATTTCTTTCTGAAGACTCTAAGAGTTGGGGGTGGGGCTGGGGACCAGTTTCATTGCTTATTCAGGTTTCTAGCAGAATTCTGGCCCCTGTGGTTGTAGCACTGAGACCCCTGGTTGTTTTCAGTCTGTCAACTGACTGCAATTACTATCTTCTAGATGCTGCCCACATGTCTTCTCCCACGGCAGGCACCCTTCCTCCCTTCTCAAAGCCAAGAATTCCAGGTCTGGGCTTTTCACACTCTGAGCCTCTCCTCTTCCTCCTTCTGTTGTCCCATCCCTCAACTAGCTGTCTTCCTCTTGAACTTCTAAGAGCTCATACATTTAAGTTGAGTCCACCTTGTTAATCTGGAATCATGTCCTTCTTTTAATGTGTGTAACCTTTATACCATCTGCAAATTGCCTTTTGCCACTTACAGTAACACATTCACAGATTCCAGGCATTTGGACATGGGGATCTTTGGGAAACAATTATTCTGCCTAACACGAGTCCCTCATATTTATCAGGTGTTTTGCTAGGTATCAAAAATAACATGCACGGTGAAAATTAAGATTGCCTTTGGGATCATAATGAGGTAGGGTAGGCAGATAATCAATCAGTCACATAAATGTAAAATGACACATGTGATGTGTCATATAAAATAGGCTACAGTATGCTTTTGCTCTAATAAACTACCCACAAATATTAGTGGCCTAAAAATAGCAAGCCCCTCATGCTACATACTGTGATTTGTCAACAAGAGGCTGCTTACTCCAAGGCAGTTCTCACTGGAATCACTTCCACAAGAGCAGACACCCTCTGAGCTGGTGGGGAAGGAAGAGTGTTATACACTGGATCTGAAAGCTCCTACCTAAACATGACATCCGACTCTTCTACTCGCCTCTCCTAGTCACACATCCTCACCTAACTTCAACTTGACAGGAAAGATACAGGCCTACCATGTGCCTGGGAGAAAAACCAGAAATATTTGGAGGTCACCTACTAAATAGTTATGAATAAGGGTTGAAGAGGGAAGGCCCATATTGGTAAGAAAGGACTTTTCAGGGGAACTTACTTGATCTGAAATGTCAGAGGAGCTTCCCTGACAAGTGATTTTTTTAAGTTGGTGCCATAGGATGAGCAGGACTTTTAAGAAGTGACAGCCTAGGGGCATCTGGGTGGCTCAGTCCTTAAGCGTCTGCCTTCAGCTCGGGTCATGATCCCGTAGTCCTGGGATCGAGCCTCGTATTGGTCTCCCTGCTTGGCAGGAAGCCCGCTTCTCCCTCTCCCACTCCACTGCTGTGTTCCTGCTCTCTCTGTCAAATAAATAAATTAATTAAAAAAAAAGAAAAGAAAAAAGAAGTGACAGCCTAATTACCATGTCAATTAAATGTCTATCATGGACTGAATGTTTGTGTCCCCACAAAATTCATAAGTTGAAATCTAATCCCTAATGTGATGGTATTAGGAGATGACGCAATTGGGAGGTAATTAATGCAGGAGGGTGGAACCATCATGAATGGAGTTCGTGACCTTCTGAGAAGAGACCAGAGAGGGAGCTGGATCTGTCTCCCACACATGAGACTGTGCAAGAAGTTGGCAGTCCACTGCCCAGAGGAGGGCTTTCATGAGAACCTTACCATATTGGCACTCTAATCTCGGATTTCAGCCTCCAGAAGTGAGAAATAAATTTCTTCTATTGCTTATAAGCCACTCCATCTATGGCAATTTGTTACTGGAGCCCTAATTGACTAAGATACAGTGTTTATACTTATATTCTTCACAGTTCTGGCCACAGCACCACTTTTTTTTTTTTTTTTAATCTATTTTAGAGAGAAAAAGAAAAGGGCAAAGGGGAGGGAGAGGGAGAGAGAATCTCAAGTAGACTGTGCTGAGCTTGGAGCCTGATATGGAGCTCAATCTCACGACCCTGAGATCATGACCTAAGCTGAAACCAAGAGTCAGATGCTCAACCACCTGAGCCACTCAGGAGCCCCTATAAGCACTACTTTGCTTGTCATGGACAAAGTTAGAGTAAAGATCACCTTGATATATAAAATATGTATTCTTATAAAGTGAGAGGAAGAAACAAACAAACAAAAAAAAACCCCAAGAAACTGTGAATGAGGATTCCCCAATGGCTTGAATAATTTCAAGAGGAAAGAAAATTGGGTTGTTACCTAACTATTGTTGTATAAACATGATCCATATAAAAATCCTTGGTATTTAGATTTGCTTTAGATTCCACAAAAAGCAAACTGTTTCTGCAAAACTTCATCCTTAAATTACATTAATTTGAATTCTATTTGTTTTATAATGTTAATAAATTATTTTGTTGAGGGGCGCCTGAGTGGCTTAGTTGGTTAAGCAACTGCCTTTGGCTCAGGTCATGATCCTGGAGTCCTAAGGCTGAGCCCCACATCAGGCTCCCTGCTCAGTGGGGAGTCTGCTTCTCTCTCTGACCGTCCCCCCATGCTCGCTCTCTCAAATAAATAAAATCTTTAAAAAAATCATTTTGTTGAAATTTTATATTATAATATACACAATAAGCATAATATTTATATAGTTTTATATTTGAATATAATTAAGGAATATTTAAATAAATAATTTAAGACAATTCCCAGACCTATGAGTTTTTTTTTTAAGTTTTTTTTTTTTAATTTATTCATTTGAGAGAGATACAGAGACATAGCACAAGAATGGGAAGAGGCAGAGGGAGAGAGAGAAGCAGACTCCCTGCTGAGCTGGGAGCCTGACATGGGGCTCGATCCCAGGACCTAGAGATCATGACCTGAGCCGAAGGCAGACGCTTAACCATCTGAGCCACCCAGGTGCCCTGACCTATGAGTTTTTATATTTTTCTTTCCTCTTTAAAACGGGTCTATGCATTATAGCACAAAACTGTGAAAACCTAGGTCTAGGTTATTATAGTACCAGCTTTGCCTGGCTAATTCTGTTCCATTCTTAATATCTCTGACATTTCTTACTGTGAGTTGCTTTCAAGGACCTCACAAAAATGAAATGAAGCATGTAAGTGGAATTAGTCACCACTATCAGAGCAAGTACTTCTAAGAACTGTAATTACCTGCCTACGAGATTCTGTAGGTACTGAACATCATCCATTTGCTCATTAGAATCTATCTCCATGCTCTCTGCTCTGCTCTCTCCCCTGGCATGCTGATGAGGATGGATATCATCAACAGGTTCCCTTTCCCTCATTTTCCAGTTGGATTTGACCAATATGAAGCCCAAGTACAAGAGCAGAGAGGGGAGAGAGGATGAATTCAATATATTTATTTTCTTGTTCTCCTCCTTAAATGTTCACGTTGGGCTGGAAGTAAGTGTCTCTTGACCAAAAGGCACTTCCCTTCTCAAGGCTGCTCATCTCCAAACTACTCTCACAGTGTTCCAGTAACAGATTCCTTTCTTCATCTCTTCAACCCTAAGGGAGGCAATGGACTGTAATTACTGGCCTTGCCTAGTTGTTCTTCTACAATTTATCCATGACTGTGAAAAGAACATTTGTTAAGCACAACTCCTATTATTGTACTATTGTTTTGTTAGGGCTCTAATATACTTCATGATGACAGATTCTTCTGTTAAAATTTCATTTGATTTCTAGCATAGTGTGTGAATGTATGTGCTCACTAGATATTTCTTTGATGGATAACATTAACATTAGCTAGAGGTATTGATTAAATCAAAAATTAAAATTCAGATCTAGATAAGGACAATTCTATTGGCTACACTAATTCTTTAAAAATATCTTTAACTTTCATTTATTTTAACCTCTAGTTAACTGGTGTTATTAAAATTCTGTAGATTAAAATCCAAGCTGCCAAGTTTTGAAGAAATCGCTGTTTCAATTACTTTTGCGTAGATGGTGGGGCTCTATCTAGTTCTTGAAGTTGTGTTTTCAATAGAACATGAGCATGCGTTGCCACTTTCTCAAATATGCCCAGTATTTGTTTTATTATTGTTGCAATAACATAGCTGTCTATAGTTGCTTATTTTCAATTTCAGATGTTTTAAAACAAAGAATTGGACATAGACATTAATAAAAGTATTTGGGTCATTTCTCTTTTCTTTTTGATAAGTCTGGCCAGGGGTTTATCAATCTTAATAATTCTTTCAAAGAACCAGCTCCTAGTTTTGTTGATCTGTCTACTGTTCTTTTGGTTTCTATCTCATTGATTTCTGCTCTGATCTTTATTATTTCTCTTCTCCTGCTCAGTTTAGGCTTTATTTGCTGTTCTCTCTCCAGCTCCTTTAGGTGTAGGGTTAGGTTGTGTATTTGAGACCTTCCTTGTTTCTTGAGAAAGGCTTGTATTGCTATATACTTTCCTCTTCGGACTGCCTTTGGTGCATCCCAAAGATTTTAAACAGTTGTGTTTTCATTTTCATTGGTTTCCATGAATTTTTTAATTTTTTCTTTAATTTCCTGGTTGACCCATTCATTCTTTAGTAGGATGCTCTTTAGCCTCTATGTACTGGCGTTCTTTCCAACTTTCCTCTTGTGATTGAGGTCTAGTTTCAAAGCATTGTGGTCTGAAAATATGCAGGGAATGATCCCAATCTTTTGGTACCAATTGAAACCTCATTTGTGACCTAGGATGTGATCTATTCTGGAGAATGTTCCATGGGGACTAGAGAAGAATGTGTATTCTGTTGCTTTGGGATAGAATGTTCTGAATATATCTGTGAAGTCCATTTGGTCCAGTGTGTCATTTAAAGTCTTTATTTCCTTGTTGATCTTTTGCTTAGATGGTCTGTCCATTTCAGTGAGAGGGTTGTTAAAGTCCCCTAATATTATTTTATTGTCGATTATTTCTTTGATTTTGTTATTAATTGGCTTATATAATTGGTTGTTCCCATGTTAGGGGCATAGATCTTTACAATTGTTAGATCTTCTTGTTGGATAGACCCTTTAAGTAAGATATAGTGCCCTTCCTCATCTCTTATTATAGTCTTTGGTTTAAAATCTAATTTGTCTGATATAAGGATTGCCACCCCAGCTTTCTCATGAGTGAAAAAGGAGAGATCACAACCAACACAAAAGATATACAAACAATTATAAGAACATACTACGAGCAACTCTATGCCAGCAAATTAGACAATCTGGAAGAAATAGATGCATTACTAGAGATGTATAAACTACCAAAACTGAACCAGGAAGAAATAAAAAATCTAAAAGACCTATAGCCACTAAGGAAACTGAAGCAGTCATCAAAAATCTCCCAACAAACAAGAGCCCAGGGCCAGATGTCTTCCCAGGGGAATTCTACCAAACACTTCCAGGAGAATTAATACCTATTCTTCTGAAACTGTTCCAAAAAGTAGAAATGGAAGGAAAACTTCCAAACTCATTTTATGAGGCCTGCATTACCTTGATCCCAAAATCAGACAAAGACCCCATCAGAAAGGAGAATTACAGACCAATATCCTTGATGAACATAGATGCAAAAATTCTCACCAAAATACTAGCCAATAGGATCCAACAGTACATTAAAAGGATTATTCACCATGACCAAGTGGGATTTATTCTTGGGCTGCAAGGTTGGTTCAACACCCGCAAATCAATCAATGTGAAAAAATACATTAATAAAAGACAGAGCAAGAACTGTATGATCCTCTCAATAGATTCAGAAAAAGCATTTGACAAAGTACTGCATTGTTTCTTGATCAAAACTCTTCAGAGTATAAGGATAGAGGGTACGTACCTCAATATCATAAAAGCCATCTATGAAAAACCCACAGCAAATATCATTGTCAATGGGGAAAACCTGAGACCTTTCCCCTTAAGGTCAGGAACACGGTAGGGATGTCCACTATTACCACTGGTATTCAACATAGTACTAGAAGCCTGGCCACAGCAGACAACAAAAAGAAATGAAAGGCATCCCAATTGGCAAAGAAGAAGTCAAGCTTTCACTCTTTGCAGATGATACGATACTTTATGTGGAAAACCCAGAAGACTCCACCCCAAAACTGCTAGAACTCATACAGGAATTCAGTAAAGTGGCAGGATATAAAATCAATGCACAGAAATCAGTGGCATTTCTATACACCAACAACAAGACAGAAGAAAGAGACATTAAGGAGTCGACCCCAATTACAATTGCACCCAAAACCATAAGTTACCTAGGGATAAATCTAACCAAAGAGGCAAAGGATCTGTACTCAGAAAACTATAAAATACTCATGAAAGAAAGTGAGGAAGACACAAAGAAATGGAAAAATGTTCCATGCTCATGGATTGGAAGAACAAATATTGTGAAGATGTCAATGCTACCTAGAACAATCTACACATTTAATGCAATCCCTATCAAAATACCATCCACTTTTTCCAAAGAAATGGAACAAATAATCCTAAAATTTGTATGGAACCAGAAAAGACCCCAAATAGCCAGAGGAATGTTGAAAAAGAAAAGCAAAGCTTGTGGCATCACGATTCCGGACTTCAAGCTCTATTACAAAGCTGTCATCATCAAGACAGTATGGTACTGGCACAAAAACAGACATATAGATCAATGGAACATAATAGAGAGCCCAGAAATGGATCCTCAACTCTATGGTCAACTAGTCTTTGACAAAGCAGGAAAGAATATCCAATGGAAAAAAAGACAGTCTCTTCAATAAATGGTGTTGGGAAAATTGGACAGCCACATGCAGAAGAATGAAAATGGACCATTTCCTTACACCACACACAAAAATAGACTCAAAATGGTTGAAAGACCTAAATGTGAGACAGGAGTCCATCCAAATCCTTGAGGAGAAAACAGGCAGCAACCTCTTCGACCTCAGCTGCAGCAACTTCTTCCTAGCAACATCGCCAAAGGCAAGGGAAGCAAGGGCAAAAATGAACTATTGGGACCTACAAGATAAAAAGCTTTTGCACAGCAAAAGAAATACTCAACAAAACCAAAAGACAACTGACAGAATGGGAGAAGATATTTGCAAATAACATATCAGATAAAGGGCTAGTATCCAAAATCTATAAAGAATTTATCAAACTCAACACCCAAAGAACAAAGAATCCAATCAAGAAATGGGCAGAAGACATGAACAGACATTTTTCCAAAGAAGACATCCAAATGGCCAACAGACACTTGAAAAAGTGCTCAACATCGCTCGGCATCAGGGAAATTCAAATCAAAACCTCAATGAGATACCACCTCACACCAGTCAGAATGGCTAAAATTAACAAGTCAGGAAGTAACAGATGTTGTCGAGGATGCAGAGAAAGGGAAACCCTCCTACATTTTGGTGGGGCTGCAAGCTGGTGCAGCCATTCTGGAAAACAGTATGGAGGTTCCTCAAAAAGTTGAAAATAGAGCTACCCTACAACCCAGCAATTGCACTACTGGGTATTTACCCCAAAGATACAAATGTAGTGATCTGAAGGGGTACATGCACCCCGATGTTTATAGCAGCAATGTCCACAATAGCCAAACTATTGAAAGAGCCAAGATGGCCATCAACAGATGAATGGGATAAAGAAGATATATATATATATATATATATATATATATATATATATATATACAACAGAATATTATGCAGCCATCAATAAAAACGAAATCTTGCCATTTGCAACGACATTGATGGAAAAGTGTGTATTATGCTAAGCGAAATAAGTCAATCAGAGAAAGACCTGTATCATGTGATCTCACTAATAAGGAGGAATTCTTAATCTCAGGAAAGAAACTAAGGGTTTCTGGAGTTGGGGGGGGTGGGAGGGATGGGGTGGCTGGGTGATAGACATTGGGGAGGGTATGGGCTACAGTGAGTGCTGTGAATTGTGTAAGACTGTTGAATCACAGACCTGGACCTCTGAAACAAATAATACATTATAGGTTAAAAAAAAAAAAAGATATTAGAAAGGGAAAAATGAAGGGGGGGGAAACAGATGGGGAGACGAACCATGAGAGACTATGGACTCTGAGAAACAAACTGACGGTTCTAGAGAGGAGGGGGTGGGGGGATGGGTTGGCCTGCTGATGGGTATTAAAGAGGGCACATATTGAATGGAGCACTGGGTGTTATATGCAAACAATGAATCATGGAATACTACATCAAAAACTAATGATGTCATGTATAGTGATTAACATAATATAATAAAGTAAAATTGAAAAAAGTATTTGGGACACTAAGAAGAAAAATAAATGCTGGTTAACAGAGTAAATATGAGGTCATACACTGATATTTGACTGAATCCACTTCAATCTTTATTTTGTCTTGCAACAGTCACCTTCATATTCCACCTGGGAAAATTGCAGACACTTTCTTCTCAGGCTTTAAACTAAACATATGAACTGGAATGTTCCAATATTAGATAAAGAATGCTACCAAATTTTATATCAGTTTCATAGTTAATAGTGAAATCCTTCCTCGTACACAGGTTGATTCCTTGACTCTCCTGGATTTTAAGATTCCAGTCCATGTGGCATGGCTTTTTATATATCATCATTTTCCCTTTATCAACCATTTTTAATCTTGCTTTCTGTTAGAAATCAAGTCAGTGAGTATAAGTTCATGATCCTCAAATAATGCATTTTGAAGTATGGTATTTTTTTTTTTTCTCACCTCAGATAAACTTTTTTTGCTTTTGTTTTTGTTTTCTTATCTTTCATCAGATTCACCTCTCTCTTGTTATTGAAGGCATTTATGGGAATACCAGAGACTCTGCTCTCCATCAAACAGAGGCAAATAACTTCAGAAAACTAGCCACTGAGGGCTAATTCTTTTCTTCCAGTGATTTATCAATTTCCAGTTCCCAGTACTGGCCAAGTGGGTATTCTACTTGCTGGAGTTGGGGGAGTTTAAAACAAAACAAGTGTTCCCTCAATATTCTTGGTTGAAAAGGCCAATGGCAAATCTCTATCTTGTTTCTTATAATGCCATCTTTTTTTTTTTTTTTTTTAACTCACAGCTTATTTTGCATGTGAGTTCTAGCTTCCTTTTTTAACCTACTCACACACAATCTTTCCCATTTGTGCTGTGTGCTTGTGAATACTTCACCAATTTGTAAATGTCTCTTTGAATTAGCATCTCTCTGTTTGTAATATGTTTGGCCAGAATCAAATCTGGCAGGACAAAGAGGAAAATAGGTTCAGCAATAAACCTACTCACCTATGTACTAAAAAGCCTTGCACATGGTTGATCTTGATCATTGAGAATGAAGTATATTAATGCATATTTATTAAAAAATCTCAAGAATTTCGTAGATGCTTGAAAGAAATGAAAAGCATGTTCTATATTCCAAGAACATTTACAGAAAAAGCAAAATAAAAACTAGCTCTCGGGCGCCTGGGTGGCTCAGTCGTTAAGCGTCTGCCTTCGGCTCAGGTCATGATCCCAGGGTCCTGGGATCGAGCCCCACATCGGGCTCCCTGCTCAGCGGGACGCCTGCTTCTCCTTCTCCCACTCCCCCTGCTTGTGTTCCCTCTCTCACTGCATCTCTCTCTGTCAAATAAATAAATAAAATCTTAAAAAAAAAAAAAAAAAGACTAGCTCTCAATATTCGAAGAATAGTTTCTTCTGAAAAATCTTGCTACAAACAGGTTTTACTTTCCATTCTTCGTAGTTACTCAATCAGAATACACATAGCAGAATCATGGCAAATATTTAAAATATAAAATTGTGTTTGTTTATATCCAGTGAGTTGAATTTAGTTGTTAAATTTTTGTTTCTGAAGAGATAAATGATAAACTAAACCCAAAAGGGTAGAAGTATCAAAGTAATCAGAGCAAATCACCATACTTTAAAAAATATTTCCTCTGCTATCTCTTCTGTGATTTTCACAGTGTAAATCTACATTTAACGCTCGGTATGCCATCGGAGCATACATAGACCTTGACTAAGAGTACGATGCATAACTACATTATGCTCATTCTTCAAACAATATTGTGGAGGATGAAATATTTATCAAAGGAGCAGAATGTTGAAAAGACATACATATTTTTTTTAATTTTCATCTTGATGGTCTCTATAATTCACTTACAATTACAACCATATTATTATTTTTTATGACTATAAGATGCAAGAGCCAAGGTCTACTTTGCACCTGCAGTAGCATTTTTGTGTCATTTGCTTAATCCTAATTTTATTTTTAATTTTTTCTATAGGCTTTTAATTATTTTAAGACAATTTTTTTTGCATTTTTTGTAAGCTGCCTTGACTTCATTATGTAAAAGGCAAAACTGTAAATAAGTTCATTTAAAGATTGGCATTTCTCCTGTCATTATCTATCATTCTATTTCACCTGTTAACCTATTTTACCAACAGACCTTCATTAGTTTTAATGATATAATTTAATGTCTCAAAGACTTAGTATGAAGTTAATATAGCCTGTGTCAAAAACACAGAAAAAGTGTTTTAGTTAGGTTGATTCATGTTAAGGGGAAATTTGACAGTTTTTCAGCCCCAAATGGAACTCAAGTCTCCAAAAATTTCATGAGGTTCTTTGACAGGTTAAAATCTTCACTGTCATATTTGTAAGTTTCCTACCTTTTTCTGACCTCAAATAATCTTCATTTCTGGTTTTGAACTACCTTCAAGGGGATAGTATTTAATCCAGTAGGGAGATTATCATCTGCCACGTACCAAATAACATATAGTCCCATTCCAAATGGCTAGAACTTGGAATCAAAAATGTGAGCAGAGCTCACTCTATCACCACTGATGTCTTTAATGTTTAGAAACATAAGGAACCTCAAATGGATAAGTCAAATGCCATTTTTTCCACCATCAATTGTTTTTATTGGTATGTATTTGATCAAGGTCATCAGCCCTGATATTGAGGTTATGCTCAGATGAATATAGCTTTAAAATTTTGCTGAATGATTTGATGGTTTAGTTTCTGTCAGAAGCGACTCTGGAGCTGATTCATACTGGTGATCCTAAATGTTCATAGTTGACAACTGATGCTGTGTCATATTTAATTGTGCCCCTAGTATGTCAGGTTGAAATAACTGTAACCATTGACAGGTATTTTTTTCCTCTTTTTTTTCAGCCACCCTATTTTGTATTATTTCAAAATGTGATGAGTATGCTGTGATAAATATATCAAAAACATTGGACTTGCTCAGAACTTCATGACATCATGTATGACACGATGAATATCTCCTAAAACCATGGCTGGTGCATAGTAGTGTTCAGTAATAAATAGCTATGATGATGATGATTACATGGCCTTTACTGAGTTTGTGTTGACATGTAATTATGATTCCCAAGTTTTTCAAGATGATTCAAAACAATGTAAGCTAATAGTAAAGCTTTAGTGAAATCAGATACAATTTGGGGTAGAAATAGACATTAATATAATTAGTTCAGAGATCAAAATTTAGAACTAAACATTTAAGCAGTTTGTTGGTTTTATTAAACAAATAAGTATTTTGACAGTTTATCCATAAAAAAAGTTAATTCAATTCTTCCACTTTTGAGTTAAGGAAACTGAGGCTTACATAGGTTAAGAAACTTGTCTGCACTCACTCTGATTGGAAGGGACAGAGTCAGGTCTCCAATCAGGAGATTTGCAAGCTAAACTTAGTCTTCCTTCCACAACAAATTGCTTTATCATTGTGTTTATTATTTTCTAGAAAGTGTGTGTGTGGTGATGGTGGTAGGGAGTAATATACATTACATAATTTTTTTAACTATATTGCCTATCACAAATCTTTTATTTAACCATGAACAGAGTAAAATTCTTTCCTAGGATTTTTGTTTTAAATGTACTTCTACCTCTTTCCCAAATGTTCAAAAAGCCCTAACCATCAACTTCCATTATTGTCAAATATAAAAAAAAAAAAAAATTCTCATTGCTTTATTATAGAAAACATAGTGTCATAAGATGATTCCTAGTTTTGACATATAAAGCTCGTTTTAAGTTTTTGCAAGAAACATTATCAATGGCATTTTAGAGCTGCAAGCTAACATAAATTCTACATAAGTATACAGTAATCTCATGGCTGAGATAATAAAACAAAGCAGCACAGGGGTTCAAAAAAAGGATCCCATTTTCTCTTTAGTTTCATGACTACAGTTTATTTCAAATGAGGACAGATTAGGAAAATTTAGTTTCCATAAACTTTTCTCAGATGTCTGTGCCTGAGAACTTTGATTATAAGATCTTGGCAATGTAGATATGTATTCATTGAGTCCTAGAATGAGATCAGCACAGTGCAAAGATCAAAAATTCCACACCAGAAGTGATTATCAATTTCACATAATATGCAGTTTTAAATTAGCTAACTTGTAGTATTGTTTTCTTCTCTGCTTCCACCAAGAAGCCGAGGAGCTGATTTGAGATTCATTTATATTCAGTAAACGAAATAAAATCTCTTTCTGCCACTTCTCCCATCCTCAAAGAGTAGAAGAATGTGGCAGAGATTAATGGTCATGATTAACTCTCTACAGGTTGTGGTTTCATGCCCCAGTGATTATTCTGTCGTTACTCCACGAGAGACACTACGAGAGCCACATATGTTTTCATTCACGAAGCCAGACGAGACCAAAGGGTCAAGGTACTTAGTAGCTTGATATTCCCTCATTCTGGCAAGTGTACTCCTGGCAAAAAACACTGCAATTACATAATTAAAGTGTTATCATGGATATATTAGGTTATGCAGTTGAGTCTGTTATGAAGAGTAAGAGACTGAAATCAAGAGATGAAAGCACTATTTCCTTTTGAAGAATAAAGCGTATCTACATGATGAATACATTGGACAACTAGCTTTGATCAATATAATTAGTAGTTTTAAAATCAGCTCTCACCCTCCCCATTCTCATTTTAGATCATTCTGCTTTGTGAATTGTGGATTTTGAATTTCTGCCCATTTCTTGCATTCACATCTTTTTGTTTTATATTTTAGAACAACAGGACATTTAATTTATCAGTATCTCTACAATTTTCTTTCTGTTGGCAAAGTCCTAATTCTTTAAGTTAACCAATGAGAAAAGGTGCATTTTATATTACAAGATAGAATGTTCGCCACATTAAATTTTCTAAAACACAAAAAGAAGATTAATTTCTATTTTCTGTTGGGAAATACCTATAAATTTAAAATAAGTCTGTTCCTAAGCTTTTCCAAATTCCACAAATGGATTTATACTAAATATTACTTCATATCCCTTAGATGTTGGGATATGGTGGGGCCAGGGTGCCATAGCCTTTCAATGCATAGGCAAATGTAGTCAGATTTTGATGCTGCAGAGAACAACCTTAAAAATATTTCACAAGGGGGCGCCTGGGTGGCTCAGTTGGTTAAGCGACTGCTTTCGGCTCAGGTCATGATCCTAGAGTCTCTGGATCGAGTCCCGCATCGGGCTCCCTGCTCGGCAGGGAGCCTGCTTCTCCCTCTGACCCTCCCCCTCTCCTGTGCTCTCTCTCTCTCATTCTCTCTGTCTCAAAAAAAAAAAAAAAAAAAAAAAAAAATTCACAAGGGAGGAACTTTGAACAAAATTTCCTCCGTACTTTCATTCTTCAAAATTTTTTTTTTCTCTAAAACCTTTTCTATAAACTGAAAAGAGGGCATTGGTTGTATTTTTTAACTGTTGGCTTTGGTGCCAGTTTAATTCTGGATGTTCAGTATTTGATTTATAAGGCATTTACTTTTTCATGACTTATAGCTATAATATCTTTTACACGCTAAGACCTTAACCCTCCATGTTTCACCAATGAATTTTCTATTTCCTCCAATTTTCCTTTATAGTGTGTTTTTATAAAATCATATCTTACAGGAACATCTATTTTGTCATATTTTCCAATGTGCCATATTACTACTAATTCATATGGGACAGTATGGTTTTATTGTATGTGTAAAATTTAAATACTCAATAGAATTCAATACTTTTCCAATTAAAAAAAAGTTTTTTAAAAGAATATTAACATTGTATAAGAATTAATAACGGGGGCGCCTGGGTGGCTCGGTCGTTAAGCGTCTGCCTTCGGCTCAGGTCATGATCCCAGGGTCCTGGGATCGAGCCCTGCATCAGGCTCCCTGCTCAGCGGGAAGCTTGCTTCTCCCTCTCCCACTCCTCCTGCTTGTGTTCCCTCTCTCACTGTGTCTCTCTCTGTCAAATAAATAAAATCTTAAAAAAAAAAAAAAAGAATAACGTAGTTATGGAAATCTACTTCTGTTCTATAACCATTATTATATTGTAATCATAAATATTTTGTTGCAATTTAATATAAATGCATACATTTCTGGGAACATAAATAAGATACTATTTAACTCCCTTTTACCTTATTTTTAAATTTCTTAGTAATAAAGAAAAGACAGGAGACGAGACCCAGGATGGTACAATTCTGCATGTGAATCAAAAGGGAGATATTATTTTAAGGGAGATGTTACATTCAGATTTTCAGTGAAAAGTCAAACTGAAATCACTGGGAGGTTTCAGAATCTGAATATTTGGAGTTCATTTAATGGTATAATTCCTAAACTATTCAAAATGCTATGATTTGGTTACAAATATAATCTAAAGTATCATTCCATAGGGCTTTGCAATTCAAAACGGGCATAAGGTAAATGATGGGAAAGACCTTGCATACTGCTACTATCTGATCTCAGAAATGGGGCCACTGAGGGGCTGATATTAAAAGTAGAAAGCAGGGGCACCTGGATGGCTCAGTTGATTGAGCCATCAAATCTTGATTTTGGCTCAGGTCAAGGTCTCAGTGTCCTGGGATCAAGCCCTGCTTTGGGTTCATTGCTCTGCGGGTAGTCTGCTTGGGATTCTTTCTCTTTCTCTCCCTCAGCCCCTCACCCTCCCCAAATAAATAAATAAATCTTTTAAAAAATAAATTAAAATAAATAAAAAATAAAGCAAACATTGATTGTAAAATGGAACATTTTTCAGTGTTCACATTTGCTACAAGGGCGTGATTCCATACTTATCAATGGCTATTATTATATAATTAAACATTTACTAGTAGCTGCACAGTAGAATTATATGTGCATATACATCTGTGCACATGTAAATACAGATAACTATCTATGCACACATATCCATATACTCTAACACAAATCAGAAAAATATAGTTAAAGAAGGCATTCAAAAGTCTAGGAACGTTAAAGAAAACATATCTGATAACTGGGCTAGTTGCTGGACAAGGGCAAGCCTCTTGGGAATGCTAGTTGAGTTATAAAGTAAAGTATCTAGAGTATCCTTTCAATTCTATTTAAACCTCTGCCTGTTGAAGAGAGAATTGAGATGAGAGTGGGCACCCCATTTCTATTAATTGCCCTTATTTTTCTGACCCAGAGTCAGGTATGGGTTAATCTCATGTAGTTTCTTCTCTTTTCTCCACCATTTATTTATCCTCAACATAAATTTTAATTTATTAGCAATTCAAAAGTTGACCATACCTGTAGTGTCCACATCCATAGTAAGGTGGCACATGGCTGGATCAATTGGGGAAGATGGAATATGAACATTCCATAGCCAGTCATATGCAAAGGTCCAGGACGCAATATAGGCAGGCCAGTTGGTGGGTCCTTAGCTAAATGATCAAACAGGAAAACACCTAGACATTCAAATGCACTGTGTGAGGTGGTGAGATGGAAAATGAAACATCACATCCTCTTGTTCACCTCTGAGAATGTGCAGCTATGACACAAAAGAAAAAAAGAAATTAGACATTTCTGAGCAAAACTGTACTTATAAATTTACACTGTTATGGTTCACTCTAAGATTGTAAGAGAAAGAGAAATCTACAAGATGAACTAAAACCTGGCGCAAAGCATGTCCTGAAAGACCAATATTGTCAAAGGACTAGAGGGGGGATGGCAAGCGCCTCCCCCCGCCGCCCCATGTAGATGTTACTTGCAGATTTAGACCCATTTAGACCACCCAAGGCTCCAACTGGCTGTTTTTATACAGGAGAAAGCTTTCCTATCTTCTTGCCCTTCCCCAATATCTTCTATAGCTCCAACAATCAGAAAGATCATATTCATTTGAAGCAGAATAAAGCTGGAACCACTAGAGACTCCCCCTTGAGTTTCCTGAACTGTAATTTATAACAATCCAACTTACTCTCTTACCACTTTGAAGTTCTGCCCTGTCAAAACTTCCTGTAAGTTGAAAGCCTTCTTTGAAACATGTTACATATAGTAATAACTTGCAGTGTCATAGGCTAACCCCGTTTTACCAAGCTCCTCCTTGAACTCCCATTATACCATTTCCTGCCTGCTCAGAAGCAGCACTTTGGAATCCCAGCACTAATTCCCGGGTGTTGCTCTGAACCACACAATCAGAAGCATTAGGAAAGTTTAGTCTTGCCAAAACACTTCTCTCACTGCTTCTTTTAGCTGTTTCCTTGTTAGTATTCACTGAATTCTGAACTCCCTGGGGAACAATGGCTATGTTCATTCAATATTCAATAAATAGATAGAAGGATCTTTCTGGCAATAGTGAGATATGAAGGAGAGCAGGAGACTGGTGGTATGGGGTTCATTCTGAGACTTGTTTGACTGCCTATAGTTGTAGTTCTTCTTTCACAGAGGAAAAGAAAAGGTGGAGATTTGTCAAATAGTTTATCATTGAAAATATGATTTAACTGTTGGTTTTTTGGTTGTTTTTTTGGTAATTAGATTTATTTGTTCTTTTTCCTCATTGAAATGAAAACTTGAGAGAAATTGGTAATATTTTATCCAGGAATAGTGTAATATTCTAAAAAACTATTTCAACGTTTTTGTGTGTTTTAATGAAAAGGAAACCATGCATATTAAACTGATGCTCATTTAAAGAAAGTCAGATATGTATTACTTTACCAACTTATAAAATGATAGAAGAAAATAAATCTATATAGTGTTCATGGTCTCTGCACACACACAAAAAAAATACCAATTGATTCTTTAAACAAAGCAGCAAAAACTGTGAAGAATCTGAGCTGTGTGTGGATAACTGAAACTTATATAGATATTTAGGTTTTTAAATACTAATTTACTTGGCTATACTTAACTCTAATTCCCTTCTATTCCAGAAGTGATTTATAATACTGGACATTTTTAGTATCAGGCAGGAAGTTTTTATTTATTTATTATTTACATTGTTTATTCTGATTAGATTGGGTATTGATAATTCTTTAAGATTTGCCAGTGTTTCTAATATACAAGCAGGGCAAAAATTTGTGTTAGAAGTAAGGCCGTCTCTTTGTGAAGGATAGACACAAAACCACATCTCTATAATAAATTGGTGGTTAGCTTTATTCCTCTAATTATGAATGATATCTGTGACAGTCCCTCCATGTTTCAGTGCTTAGGGAAAATGTGCATATGAATGAATTATATCCTCCATCAAGAATATTAATATTTGGCAATCCAAAATCCATCCTGAACATGAAGTGTGTCCATTTTGATAGAGGACAGTTATGTCCTCTTTAAAATATAGCCTATTAATCTATAAAAGGATAGTGGTTCTCCTGAAAAAGCATGTGTTATCAAAAATCTTCCTATTAATAAAAATGTTTCACTACTAGAAAAATACGTGTGTGTCTAGGGATTAGATACTAGATAACTTCAAACTCATGCATATTTTTGTCCTGAAAGAGTTTCAATTAAAAAGGATTTTCCAAGCTACAAATACATAGTTTAAAACCTAAACATCACTCTGAAAATCCAATATTTGAGCAAATATTGCCTTTATTCAAAACTGTGATGGGTTTTTATTTTTTCTTACCAGTATTGCATGTCTTTGACATATTCAGTATTAACATCCTCACCACCTATTTTTATTAAAACAACAGAATGCCATTCAAACTCGGAGCTATTTTTGCCCAAGCATCATTTTTCCCCCCTCTAAATTGAAACTCTCCCAATCCTTTAAGATTTTATAATCAATAAACGATTGGGCTAATATAAATCACTTTTCCAACTAACCAACTGGTTATTACACTATAGAAAATGTAGTATGGCTATTTTTATAGGAAAAATTTCTTTAATCAGCAAAAATGGAAAGACTTCCAGTTTTATTCATGAAGAATAACTGCTACAAAAATTGTCTTCATGCATTAAAAAATACTAGAAAAGTTGACAAAACATATGAAACAGTGGTTTTAAACATTGCACAATAAACAGCACAAGACTGAGAAAAGGGAACCAAATGAGGTGGGGTATTTTCCGGGATACAGTGTAGGAAATGGAGGGCAAAATATAGTTCATTCTTCTGGCTGAGTTTAAAGAGACAAAAATTAGAATTTGGAGAAATACAGAAGGCCAAAATTCATGGGACAGACTTCTGGAAGAAGACACTGCACAGACCTCCAAAAAGATTCACTTTCAACTGAGAGGAAATGCCTGAAGGGTAAGGAAACCACTAGAATGAGTAGGCAAACCATTCACCAGAGCTGGGAAGTTTATGATACCAGCAGTCAGTGGGAGAGGGCTTAGTTATAGGGAGCACTGCAGAAACGTTTCTCACAAAGGCAGACTAATGCCCTCCTTCCCACAAAAGTCTAATCTTCACACACCCTAATCCCTGGTGTTGAGTATGTGACATACAAAAGGACATTATACATAGAATTAAGATTACAGACTTTAAAATAGGGAGATCAGTCTGGATTATCCAAGTGGACTATATGTAATCACATGGGTTTTTAAAAGTAGAAGAGGAAGGCAGTTTGGCCAGGAGAGATTCTAAGCATGAGAGGTTTTGACCTGCCATTATTGGCTTTGAAAATGAAGCAAAGGGGCCAAAGCATGAGTCAAGGAATAAAGTTGACTTCTTAAAAGCTAGAAACAATCTTTAGTCAGCAGTCAGTAAGTGACCAGAAACTCAGTCCTACACCCTTAAGGAATTGAATTCTGCCAACAAAATGAAGGGATAAGAAAATGATTTCTCTCTGGTCTATTTGTTGAGATTTAGTATTATATCCCAGTGGTTGTTATTGAAGATAGTTTTCTTAGTCCATTTATTTTGGGGCAGTATATTTTTAACAATTTTGCACTTCCCAGTAAAAAAGATAGAGTGAGAACATGAAATCTTATCAGGGAGTTCTGACTGTTCAAAGGTAGGCTTTAGTTACAGCAAAGTGCAAGGCTCAAGAACAAAATAGTAAAAAATGTTAATGTGTATCTACAGTAAAGTAATACAAAGAGCTCAGCATATTAATTATGTGCTAAAATTGCTATTTGGGTTTTATTAATATATTTTTAGAAGAAAAAGGAAAAGAAGCATATCATGTAATAATTAAGGTCCATAAGATATGGCATAAGGTTAAAAAATGTGTGGGCTACTTTGTTCCATAAAGAAAGAACAATAGCTAATTTTAATAAAACTCTTAAAGGTTAGACTACTTCTCTTTATTCCTTCTTTCGTTCCCCCTTCCCTCCCTTCCCTTTCTTCCTTTTTTATTTTTTTCCGTCTATTAAAGAGGAGTAAAGATTTATTCTAATGCTCTATAGTAAATGAAGAAGTTACTGACAATAATGGTGCTGAAGGTGAGCAGGTGGAGTACAAAGAGAATAAAACTTTAATTAAGGGCAGATCTGTTTAGATCAAAGTTATCATGGCTGTTTGAACAACTTAGTTTTCAGTTATGAAAAAAACTCTGGATTTTTAAAAAGAAAGAGTAAAAAAAAATCACCTTTATCTATTCACAAATGATTTAAATATTGCTCTCATGAATATTGACAATGATGTTTGTATGCTCTCCATATGTTTTGTACTTCTACTTTAGAGTATAGATAAATATATACACTCTCAATTTCAAAAATATGTATTATTTGATTATATTTTAATGCTTCTCTTTATGTAATATCAGGGTACCTATCAAGCTATATTTGACCAAATAATATTTTTAAACTAAAGAAACCCTCTTATACTGCAATTTTATATATATATACTAAAGGATAACCATGTCATGCATAAGCTAATATCAACTCAAAGTAGTTCAGATTACAAAGTTTTAAAAATTATTTTTCATTATATTTACTAATTACAAGGCTATGTGCTGTAATTTTGGCAAGCAATGGGGAATGAATTGATTGATAAAATATCTTAACCTCTAAAGTATTTCATATATTCAAGACGCTTTTCTTTATAAAAGTGTTGAAACATTAATAAGGAGTTAAAATGACATGTATGTGTGTCACATGGGTAATGCCATTACAAGTTAAACCATGTTTAGGACCTCAAAACTTTTTTTGGGCTCCTGGGTGGCTCAGTTGGTTAAGCGACTGCCTTCAGCTCAGGTCATGATCCTGGAGTCCCGGGATCCAGTCCCGCATCGGGCTCCCTGCTCTGCGGGGAGCCTGCTTCTCCCTGTCCCATCCCCCTGCTTGTGTTCCCTCTCTTGCTGTTTCTCTCTCTGTCAAATAAATAAATAAAATCTTTAAAAAAAAAAACTAACTTTTTTTTATTATATATGGAAATCTGTGGTATTTTAAGGCAAAATATGGGCACTTAAAATCTTTCTACAGATATTGGTAACATCAGCAATATAAACTTCTGATTAATATAAAATTCTGATGAAGCACTATTTATTGTGTCAATTCTTACAAGGATAGGGCCTTGGAAAAATTTTATAGAATAACAATGAAAATCAGATGAGGTCATTATATAAAATAAAATGGCATACCTATTTAGATGAAGAAAATAAGATATTTATATCAACTTTTGTAAAGTTAAAAGGATAATAAATAAAATATCCAAGTAAAAGGGATACATTTACTTTGTGAATATCATGAAAATGCCAATAATGTTGATGATGCATTTATAACCATAAATAGGGGGTGATAGGTTTATTTAGACTTTATTTCAGTGTAGCATATATTTTACTCCCTCTACTCATTTGATTTACAAATCTAAAATCAGAAAATTTTATGCTATGTATTTACTTAAATAAAATTAATGCTCAGCTTACTTGACTACTTAAATGAGATAAAAACAAAACATCTTTTGTGTGCCCACTGCTTGCTCTGGATAAGCGGCACAGTTTCAGATGTAGTGAGAGAGGTGTTTTTTTTTTTTTTTTTTTTTTTTTTTTCCCCTTCCTCTGAAGAGTGCATTAGTTTGCTAGAGCTGTTGTGGTCCATATGCTGGGTGGCTTAAACAAAGAAGTATATTGGCTCACATTTTGGAAGATAGAAGTCCAAGGTTAAGGCATTGGCAGGGCTGGTTCCTTTTAAGGGCTGTGAGAGAATCTGTTCCATGCTTCTCTCCTACCTTTAGTGGTTTGCTGGTAATCTTATGAGATCCTGGCTTGTAGAAGTATCACAGTGATCTTCCCATGGATTTCTCCCTCTGTGCCCGTCTCTTTCCAAACTTTCCCTTTATACATGGACATTTGTCCTATTGGATTGGGCCCAACCTAATGACTTCATTGAACTTGATTACCTCTACAAGCACCTTATCTCTAAATAAGGTTACATTCTGAAATGCTTAGGTTAGCACTTCTACATATGAATTTGGAAAGAACCAGTTTAACTCACAAGAGAGAGTTTCAAGTCTCTGATAGAAAATATTATTTGTAAAAAACATTAAAGTACTACAAAATTGTATAAGACTCTACACAATATAGAACAAATTGAATAATATTAATGAGATAATTCATTGGTAAGTAAGCAGAGAATTATTGTAAAAATTATTAGAAGACTTTCTAGAAGTCTTGAGATTTTTAATTGTTGAAGGATTTAATGGTAATGAATTATCAAAAAAAGGTACTGGTAGAAAAAAAGACAGAAATATCATGGGCATGGTGTGCCTGGGTGGCTCAGTTGGTTAAGCTCTGACTCTTGATATCAGCCCAGGCTCCTGAGATGGAGCCTCTCTCTGTCTCGGAGCTGGGTGTTGTGACTGCTTAAGAATTTCTGTCTCCCTCTGCCCCTTCCCCAATTCTCATGCGAGCTCACCCTCTCTTTCTCTGTCCCTATAAAAAAAAAAAAATATATATATATATATATATATATATATATATATATATATATATATATAGGCATATTAAAGCATTGTTAGGTAAGAAATAATAAGAAGTGAGATTAAAAAGGTAGTGAGATAAAAAATGCAGATTATCTTGGTTGGGCCTATGACCATACTTGTCTTCAAAAATAATGTTGCAGGTTATAGAACTAGAGGAAGATTGGTTAATGGCAGCCATGAGTTTGGGAGTTTTGATTTAAATACTGTAATATAAGAAGACTCTTGAGTTGAAGAGCAATATGATAAAAATGTTTGTGGAAAATTACCGAGCATTAGGTATAGAAAAAAAAGAAACAGAAAAGTTAAGCAACTGTAGCAATGAAAACAGGTGTTAGTGACTGCTTTCCTGTGCCCAAAGGATTGAATAGCTCTAGATACAATGTCGATAATTTAGAATAAGGTGGACTTAAAATCTGAAACCTAAAGAGGGGATGGAGGATGGTGGGTATTTGTATATGTATATAAACACACCACACACACACACACACACACACACACACACACACACACACACCCCCCAAACCACCAAACCAAACAAGCAAGTATTGAATACTATACAGAAATCACACTACTTTAGGTAGAACATTTATTCTCTTTTTCTTTTCTAAGTTCATTATTGGTGAGTGAGTGAGAAGTAGTACTCAGATCCTTTACCCTTTTTTCCCCATTAAACTTCCAATAGAATTTTATAAGTACGAAGATATATTTGAGCAAGAGAGTTTTATAATTTATACCTAGAAAATATCTGAATTATAACATTTTAAACTGACAAATGTTGCCTTTTCCTATTCTTACTGTCTAACAAGGGATGCCCTGGCTTTACTTTAAATTCAAAGAATGATAAAGTCTGAGTTTGAAAACTTCTGAGTTATAAAATATTGCCTATATTTGAGAGGATGAATGGACACCTAAGATCCTACCTCAGTATGTACTTGTGGGTGTGTAGTGGAGGTGTGTATATAATAATTGGGATATAGATTTACCTCATCGCTTACCTTAGATGATAAATACAATTGTTTTACCTTTTGCTGATGTAGTTTTCTTCAAAAAATCTACTCGTTAATTAGTTCGACAATAACTTCATTAAAATGACCAATCCAATTTAAGATTGTAAGATAAAAACTAATTTAAATAGTCCTCTTTGGTTACAATATAGATAAGAAACTCTATCTCCTAAGGTTGCAGGCTGTCCAGCCTCAGTGAGCTCCTTCCCTCTTTCCATTGTTCTTTCTGTGAATTGCAGGAGGGTAGAGGGAGAGGCATACTTATGGGTGGTCATTGGGAACACTGGGGGTCCTGGAGCATGATGTCATCTGCCCCCTCTAGTCTCCAGGGTGTCCCTGTTCTGCCTACAGATCTTTGTGGCTAAATATTACAGCTAGTGTAAGTCCCCTATGGACAGATCCATAGGATTCTAACCTGAATTGAACTCCCCTCAGCAGCTGCTGACACTGTAGACCCCTAGAGGTTTGGCTCTGGTGACCATCAGACTTGTAACATCGTGGGGATTCACTTAGCAGCATTCCCTAAAAATACATCTCACTCCTATGGTGAATCTGTCTGGCAAGTTTCCCAGCCATGAATAATTTTAGGTCTTACTGGGATTCCTCCCAGAACAGAGTGTCTTTATGATATTACATCTAGGAGTTAAAACCATCAAGTTTCTGTCTGACCGTCTATGTCATTAGTTTTGTTGCTTCTCACTTTTCTGCCTTCAAATTCCCAAATGGAGAACAGGTTCATGAGACACTACCAACCCTTGGGATCTCTTCAGTCATCTAATGAACATGGCCTTCTTTCCAAGCAAGAGCATAGAGAAGAAAAATGCACTCTTAGTCCTGGCAATATTATTGTCTTCTCTTTCCCTTTTTTTCTTCTTCCCATCATTCTCAGGGCCTCCTTTTGACTCGCAATAGCAGGCCATTTATGATTAATATGGATCTCTATGTTCCACATGAAGAAAACACAGAGGCTTTAGACCTTCAGGTCTGGTGGCTGAAAGCCCAGGAATGATAATCGGATCCCCTTTTCCAACAGTACTTGTTTCTCACATCTTGCTGTTAAATCCTACTTTTCATCTGTGAAAAGTTGAGTTTTATCAGCTTTTTACTCTTGGGAGCTTTTCCCTAAAACTCCAAGTCACCACTAATCCCAGCCATCTAAGGCACAGAGGATAGTTCCATGCTTTGGAAGAGTGAAAGCAAATTCATTTAAAAATTTTTACAGGAGCGCTTGGGTGGTTTAGTCAGTTAAGCATCTGCTTTTGGCTCAGGTCATGATCCCAGGGTTCTGGGATCGAGCCCCACATGGGGCTCCCTGCTCAGCGGGGAGTCCACTTCTCCCTCTCCTTCTGCCCCTCACCCTGCTCGTGCTCACTCAAGTAAATAAATAAAATCTTAATTTTTTTTGCATATCTACGTATAATACTGTATATACAAAGTTAAAACTTACCAAAACATGTGGTAGGCAAAAGTAACATTGTGTAAAATTCTGGATCACTACCTAGATTAGTAAAACCCATATTTTTCATGGTAGCATAACCGGTCACAAAATATACAGATGTCAAGTTAGAGAGCATAAATTACGTCCAGTTGATCATACATTTAACTAAAGAGGCAGTTATTTCTTTCCATACTCCAAGAAAACTAGATTTTAGCCAGTCTTTTTTTTTTTTTTGAGAAATGAGTGATACAAAGGAACCAACTGACAGTTCTAGAGTGATCAACATACACACAAAACCACAATACATACATGTTCTATAAACATTAATGTAGTTATAGTTATGGTTATGAATATTTAGTTTTTATTACAATAATCCTTCCTTTCTTTATAATATCAGTTTGGGAATTTTTAGGCTTACAAATGAAGCTTCTTCTCTTCATTTGCAGAAATCAATTTTGCATGCACTTAAAACCTGTAATCAATTGCTTGATACCAGTTTATTTTTAAAGGTCTAATGTTCTGAAAAATTATTTAATATTCAGGTACTGTAGCATGATGACAGTGTATAAGAAGATGATAAAAAGAGGAATGACTGAAGACTTAGGCAATCCTGGACTTGTTCACTTAATAACTATCTTACCGAATGTGATATTTAACTTACTGAAACTTTTGTTCATTTTCTCATCTATTAAATGGGCATTTGTGTATTTGCCCTAAAGGACTATTTTAATATTAACTGTAACACATGTAAGATTCCTAGCACACTGTCTCCCTCAGTGTAGCCATTTAACACATGAGAGCAAAATTACTATTAATGAAGCCGTTCTACTTTCTCAAGAGCAAATACATAAAAATGATTTGTCAAAGTTCAAAGACAGAAAGACATTCAAATATTCTAGCTGTGAAAATTGATAGCCACTCATAAGTAATTTTAAATTATTATTTCAAATGTGATTTTTTTAAGTTAGGGAAAATATTTGAGAAATGCAATTTAAATTTTTTTTAATATAGAAAGCTACTTTTTAAAAAAAGATTTTATTTATTTGACAGAGAGAGACAGAGAGAGAGAGGGGACACAAGCAGGAGCAGAGGGAGAGGGAGAAGCAGGCTCCTCACTGAGCAAGGAGCCCGATGTGGGACTCGATCCCAGGACCCTGGGATCATGACCTGAGCCAAAGGCAGACGCTTATCAACTGAGCCACCTAGGAGCCCCTAGAAAGCTAATTTTTAATAAATACAGGACTATTAATCAAAATTTCAAAGTGAATTGTAAGATGTGCTGATAGATACCAAGTTCTTGAAAGCTGACCCCTCTCTCCATCTCTCTGTGTTACTCATCTCCTCCCCAAATCTGTCCACCCAATTTAATAGTGACTTCCTGAAGCAATCACTCTATAAAATGCTATTTTTTACTTATCTCATGCAGCTTCATATTTTGCTTTCAATTTTAAAAAACCAGGTCAGTGAAATGGCTTATTTAAAGAAAAAAAAATATTTCTCAGTTCAACAGTTACCCTAGATAAATAAAAGAAAAAAGAAATGCAAGATAATCTTTGTTGCTATCTCTATCAGTTGAATGAAATGAATCTGTGGTGGTGAAGGAAGATATTAATACTTCTATTTTTATTTTTATCTAACAAAAATAGAGAAATAGTGCTTAATTTGTCTAGATTACCATTCGTACCCTCCTGGCTTCTGTGGTTCCTATGGTCACACTTCCTGAATGGCTCTCCAGGGTTCCAAAAGGAGGGGAGACTCCACAGAGGGTGCTTGGCAGAGGCCTCTCTCTCATTCATTCTCCATTAACATAGTGGAATAGTAGAATTTCTGTATCCTATGGTATGTGGATTTTTTTTTTTTTTTTTTTTTTTTTTTGCGAGAGAGAGAATGAGAGACAGAGAGCATGAGAGGGAGGAAGGTCAGAGGGAGAAACAGACTCCCTGCTGAGCAGGGAGCCTGATGTGGGACTCGATCCCTGGACTCCAGGATCATGACCCGAGCCGAAGGCAGTCGCTTAACCAACTGAGCCACCCAGGCGCCCCTGGTATGTGGATTTATGATGATTTCTCCAGATGGAGTTTTAGCTTATGTAAATGTTATAAAATTAATAGCAACTTCAAGATTCTTGCAAAGGCACTTTAGAATAAAAATAATAATACTAATAAAAAAATAAAGAAAATTGTCCTTCTGTTACAAGATTTTCATCAGTTACACCAGAATGTTTTTAAAAATCTAATAAGAACTCAGCTGCTTAAATAAATAAACATACCCATCTATATATTATATGTGTATATAAATATATATTATATATGCACACATATACATATATATAATTATTTTTAAGATTTTATTTATTTATTTGGCAGAGACACAGCGAGAGAGGGAACACAAGCAGGGGGAGTGGGAGAGGGAGAAGCAGGCTTCCCGTGGATCAGGGAGCCCAATGCAGGGCTCGATCCCAGGACCCTGGGATCATGACCTGAGCTGAAGGCAGCGGCTCAACCAACTGAGCCACCCAGGTGCCCCTACATACATATAATTTGAAATGGGGATTTATATCCATTATCAACTTCAAGTATATACTGTCTTTTGAAATATTAATGATAATATTATATATATTTTATTGATAAAGAATAGCTGTAAGTACACTAGAGATAAATATGAAAGAAATATACTCTCTAAGATTAGAAACCACTGGCCTCCATGATTCCAAATCAATTGATTAAACAATCATTGATTTTAATAAAAAATATGAGTTAGGGGCCCCTGGGTGGCTTGGTCAGTTAAGCATCAGACCCTTAGTTTCAGCTCAGGTCATGATCTCTGGGTCCTTCGGATTGAGCTCTGCATTGGGCTCTGCACTCAGCCTGAAGTCTGCTTGGGTTTCTCTCTCTCTCCCTCTCTCTCTCTCTACCCCTCCCTGCTGTCAAATAAATAAATCTTTTAAAATATATATATAAGTTAAAAAGGTACATGTATGGGGACACCTCAAGATGGTGGCATGAGAAGATTCTGAACTAGCCACCTCCCACAGACACACCAAATCTACAGTTACTTATAGAACAAGTCTCTCTGAAGAAGATATGAAAACTAGCTGAACATCTCCTTCACAACAAAGAACAAAAAAGGCCACATCAACACCGGTAAGAGAGGTAAAGATGTAGTATTACCCAAAACCCCACCCTTGGCACAGCAACTCACAAGCAGAAGGGATTTCACAAATATGGAGCATATCCTTGAGGAGTGAAGACACCCCAAACCTTAGGACCTCCACCAAAGAGGTAAGGGGTTCAACAGCAGACTAGACAAAGCAAAAGAAATGATCAGTGTCCTGGAAGATAGGGCAGTGGAACTCACCCAAACAGAGCAGCAAAAAGAAAAAAATAAAGAGGTGAAGATGGGACCTATAGGACAACATCAAGCAGAAAAATATTTGCATAAAAGGGTCCCAGAAAACAAAAAGAAGAAGAAAGGAACAGCAAACATATTTGAAGAAAAAATGGCTGAGAAGTTCACTAACCTGGGAAAGGAAAAAGACATCTGAGTCCAGAAAGCTCAGTGTTCCAAAAAGAAAAAAAAAAAAAAAAAATCTAAAAAGATGCACACCAAGACATATTATAATTGAAATGTTAAAATTTAAATGTAAACAGAATCATAAAAGCAGCAAGAGAAAAACAACTTGTCATGTATGATAGAGTCCCCATAATACTATTCAGACTTTTCCAGCAGAAACTTTATTGATGAGAGAGTGGCATGATACGTTGAAAGTGCTGAAAGCATAAATTTCCAATCAAGAATATTCTACTGGGCAATGTTATCATTCAGAATTGAAGGAGAAATAGTTTCTCAGGCAAGCAAAAACTAAAGGTGTTCACCACCACTAAACAGACCTTACAAGAAATGTTAAAGAGACTTCTTTAAGCCAAAAAGGAAGGGCATTAATTAGTAACAAGAAAATGTATAAAAAGTAAAATATCACCAGTAAAAGTAAATCTACAGTAAAGATAATGAAGTAATCACTTATAGAGATAGCATGAAGGTTGTAGGACCAAAGTAGTAAACTTAATCATAACTACAACAATTAGTTAAGGGATACAAAATAAAAAGATGTAAAATGTTATACTGAAAACATGAATTGTGGAGTGGAGGAGTAAAATGGTGGTGTTTTAGAATGTGTTCAAAGTTAACTGGTTATCAACTGAAAATGGACTGGTATATATAGAGACTGTTACATGTAAGCATCATGGTAACCACAAAGCACAAACTTATAGTAAATTAAACTAGAGATAATGGGAATGGAATCCAAACATAAAAAAAGGCATCAGACTGCAGGGGAAGAGAGCAAGAGGAGAAGAAAGGAACAGAGAGGAACTAGAAAGCAATTAGGAAACAACACAAGGCAATAGATACATGCCTATTTATAATTACTTTAAATGTAAATAGACTAAACTCTCTAATCAAAAGACATAGTGTGGCTGAATTAATGAAAAAAAGAGAAAAAGAGCCACTTATATGCTGCCTAGAAGAGACTCACCTGAGATATAAGGACACACCCAGACTGGAAGTGAAGGGATAGAAAAAAAATGTGTCCTGCAAATGGAAACCAAAAGAAAGCTGGAGTAGGTATACTTACATCAGACAAAGTAGACTTTAGAACAAATACTATAATAAAACACAAAGCTGGGCATACATAATGATAAAAGGGCAAATTCTACAGGAAGCTATAACATTTGTAAATATATATGCAATTAACATGGGCACCTGGGTGGCTCAGTTGGTTAAGCGACTGCCTTCGGCTCAGGTCATGATCCAGGAGTTCCGGGATCGAGTCCTGCATTGGGCTCCCCGCTCAACAGGGAGTCTGCTTCTCCCTCTGACCTTCCTCCCTCTCATGCTCTCTGTCTCTCATTCTCTCTCTCTCAAATAAATAAATAAAATCATTTAAAATATATATATATATGCACTTAACATAAGAGTACCTAAATATATAAAACAACTATTAACAAACATGAATACAATAATATTAGGGGATTTAATACCCCACTTACATCAATGGATAGATCACCCAGATAGAAAGTCAATAAGGAAACATAGGCCTTAAACCTATGAACTTAATATTAAACCATATGAACTTAATAGATATATACAGAACAGTCCTCCAAAAGCAGCAGAATACACATTGTTCTGAGTACACATGAAACATTCTCTAGGGTAGATCATATATTAGGCCACAAAACAAGTCACAAATTTAAAAGACTGAAATCATATCAAGCATCTTTTCAGACCACAATTGTACAAAACAGAAAATCAATTACAAAAAAAATAGAAAGTTCACAAATATGTAGAAATTAAACAATATACTACTGAGAAGCCAACGAGTTAATGAAGAAATCAAATGGGGGGAAAATACCTTAAGAATTTTCAGCAACATACATTGCCAGAACAATTAAGCAAGAAAAAGAAATAAAAAGCATGCAAATTGGAAAGGAGGAATAAAACTGTCACTCTTTGCAGATGACAAGATATTATATATAGAAAACCCTGAAGTCTTCACCAAAACAAAACAAAACAAAACCCTGTTAGAACTAATAAAATTAGCAAAGTTGCAGGATTTAAAAGCAATTACAGAAATATGTTGCACTAATAACAGTGTAGCAGAAACAGAAATTAAGAAAATAATTGTATCAAAAAGAATAAAATACTTAGGAATAATTTTTTTTAAGATTTTATTTATTGATTTGAGAGAATGCGAGAGAGAGAGAGCACATGAAAGGGGGGAGGGCCAGAGGGAGAAGCAGACTCCCTGCTGAGCAGGGAGCCTGATGCGGGACTTGAACCTGGGACTCCAGGATCATGACCTGAGCCGAAGGCAGTCGCTTAACCAACTGAGCCACCCAGGCGCCCTTTCTTTTTTTTTTTTAAGATTTTATTTATTTATTTGAGAGAATGAGAGAGAGAGAGAGAGCACATGAAAGGGGGGAGGGAAATACTTAGGAATTAATTTGGCCAAGGATGTGAAAGACCTGTATACTGAAAACTATAAGATATTGATGAAAGATATTGAAGAAGAAATAAATGGAAAGTTATTCCATGCTCATGGATTTAAAGAATTAATATTTTGTTAGAATATCCATATTATCCAAAGCAATCTATAGATTCAATGCAATCCTAATCAAAATTTCAATGGCATTCCTCACAGAAATAAATAATACTAAAGTTTGTATGGAACCACAAAAGATCATGAATAGCCAAATCAACCTTTTTTTTTTTTTTTTTAACCAAATCAATCTTGAGAAGGAAAACAAAGCTGGAGGCATCACACTTTCTGATTTCAATGATGTTACAAAACTATAGTATTCAAAAGAGTATAGAATTGGCATAAGAAGACACATAGATCAATGGACAAGAATAGAGAGCCCAGAGATAACTCACACATATGGTGAATTAATATATGATGAAGGAGGCAAAAATATCCAGTGGGAAAAGAATATTTTTCAGTAAATGATGTTGGGAAAACTGGACAGCTACAATCAAAAGAGTGAATATGGACTGCTATCTTATCCCATATACAAAATTTTACTCAAAATAGATCAAGGACTTGAATATGAGACCAGAAACTGTAAAACTCCTAGAGAAAACATAGGTAGTAGTATCATTGACATTGCTCTGGGTGATATTTTTTTTGAATCAGACCCCATAGGCAATGACAACAGAAGCAAAAATAAACAAATGGGGCTACTTCAAAGTAAAAAGCTTCTGCACAATGAAAAACATCATTAACAAAATAAAAAGGCAACTTACTGAATGGGAGAAGATATTTGCAGATCACATTTCCAATAAGGGGTTAACATCCAAAATAGGTTAAAAAAATAACTCGTTCAACTCAATAACAACAACCAGCCATCCAATTTAAAAAATGGGCAGATAATCTAAATAGACATTTTCCAAAGAAAACATACAGATGGCCAACAGGTACAGGACAACATCGCTAATCATCAGGAAAATGCAAATCAAAACCACAATGAGATGTCACCTCACACCTGTCAGGATGGCTGTTATCAAAAAGGCAAGAAATATTAAATGTTAGTGAGAATGTGCAGAAAAGGGAACCCTCTTGTACCTTTAGTGGGAATGTAAATGGGTGTAGCCACTATGGAAAACAGTATTGATATTCCCTAAACTAATAATGGTTGGAACTGGAGGGGATTATGCTAAGTGAAATAAGTCAAGCAGAGAAAAAACAATTATCATATGGTTTTACTCATATGTGGAACATAAGGAATAGCGTGGAGGACCATAGAGGAAGGGAGGGGAAACTGGATGGGAAGAAATTAAAGAGGGAGAAAAACCATGAGAGCCTCTGGACTCTGGGAAACAAACTGAGGGTTACAGAAGGGAAGGGGAGGATGGAGTAACTGGGAGATGGGTATTAAGGAGGGGACATGTGGTGATGAGCACTGGGTGTTATATGCAACTAATGAATCATTGAACACTACATCAAACACTAATGATGTACTCTATATTTTGGTTAACTGAACATAATAAGAAAAACAAACAAAAACTAATGATGTACTGTATGTTGGCTAACTGAACATAATAAAAAAAAAAGAAAAAAAAAACTAATAATAGAACTACCACATGATCCAGAAATTCCACTTCTGAATATTTATCCAAAATAAATGAAAACACTAGTTTATAAAGTTATTTGCACCTCTATGTCCATAGAGTATTACTAATAGCCAAGGTAAAGAAAAAACTGAAGTGTCTATTGATAGATGAACAGATAAAGAAGACATGGTAAATATTTACAATGGAATACTACTCAACCATAAAAAGAGAATTAAATCTTGCCATTTGTGACAACATGGATGGACCTAGAAGACATTACAGTAAGTGAAGTAAAAAAGTGAAATAGAAGAAGACAAATAGGGTATGGTTTAACTTGTGTGGAATCTAAAAAACAAATGAACAAACAGCAAAACTAAACTTACTGGTATAGAAAACAGATGGGAGAGGAGTCAGAGGGTGGGCAAAAAAGAAGCAGATAGAAGTCATGGGGCATAATGTACAGCATGGTGACTATAGTCAACAATATTGTATTGCATATTATGTAACAATACATGGAAATGGGGAAGCAGGACTTACCGTGGGGAACATTTCACAATATATACAAATATTGAATCATTACATTGTACACCTGAAACTAATACATTATGTCAATTATACCTTAGTTTTAAAAGAATGACATTTATTAAAAAGTACTTTTAGTAAAACGTGGTAATTGTTCAGCCTATGAATATGTACCTGAATCTGGGAGAACTATCTGAAACCTGTTTATTATGTGGGGAACGGAATTTGAAATGAGCTATATCTTTTCTTAAACAAGGTTTTTTAAAACTATACCAAAGAACCAAATTTGCAAACTACTACTATTGCACTTTTGTGAGGTTAAAAATAATTTTCTCTGAGCCTGAGTAACATTGTTTACAATCAGATTTTTTCAGATGCTTTGGATAGATAAGTAAAGCTCATTTTATATAGGTGGAATACAGTAATAATTTATAAAATTTCAATATAAAGGTGAATTCCTAACTAAAACTATATAAATTTACCACAATTTAGCCTGTCCATACATACCAATGTTTTTTCTTTCTCTCCCTTTTTCCTTTTCTCCCTCTCTCCCTGTCTTTTTCATGTGCAGGCAAACACACTTAAAAAAAAAAAAAAAGAATAGAAATATTCAGCATTTAAGGGTTATAATGCCTGCCTATGTTTTCATTGTGGTATTTTAAGATAAATTATTTGATATAAATTAATTTCCCTGTTTAGATTATATTGAATGGTAAGCTGTGGTTCAATTTATCACTATAATAATTGTGATGTTAAGGACTCAAAAATGGATATAGCTAAACTCAGAACTGCAGAGGGTCAGCACACAGCCAGTTCCCAGAGGGAAAGAAATGCCCAATAACATGCTTATTTCTCAGCCAGCATTCTTCATGATTTATAGACCAATTGAAATGTCAATTCAGCTGATGACAAAGAATAAGAAGACATTTGCAAAGGGAATGCATGAGCAAATCTGCTTTCAGCAAACATTTTCCCCTAAAATTAGTAAAAAGTATAGTTTTCAGCAATGTACCACTTGAAAAGTGATCGAAGTGAGATTGCAAGACTGTGACTCTGTCTTGCACCAAGATGCACCACATTAAATAACTGTGCAGAGAAATGAACTTCAGTATATTAAATTGAGGAATTTTGAAAATGTTTTTAGTTAAATTCTTACGTCTTGTGGTTTCATGCCTAGCATGAAAACAAGGCAAATTGCTACTTCAAAGAAGGTAAAACATAAGAAATTGGATTCACTGGTTGCATATTAATCACTATTGAGTTAGAAGTCGTACTCAACAGAATTATTGATATGACTGTGAGTGCTTTCATTTTTATTCCTCAACATGCTTTACACAAGAGTTACAAGTGTGTGCACATAAATTAGAAATAAGATTCTTTTAGATCATGAATCATGTCTGTAATGAAAAACACTTCATGAAAGGTTTGAGTCTTATCCTAGAACATCTGTTCAGGAAGGGATTTTTTTTAACATTAATTTATTGGTCCTGAAAGGTTCTGGAAATGGAGAATAAGATACTCTCTTGCCTTTAGGGGAGGATATAACATTTCAGATTTATCTTATGTTGCTTCACATTAATATTATTCAACTTTCAAATGAAAAGAAACTCCATCTGGTTCCCTTTGGATAATCCATATATTATCTTCACTTTCATGAATATGTAAAGGCATCATTGCCTAAGAAATATATTCAGAAGCAGTGAACAATAATTACAGACATTGCATATAACCCCCAGTTTAACCAGTCCTTATCTTTTTCACTTACATATCATATCAACCTCAATTTATTGAGTACCTTTAATAGTAATTGCTGGGGCGCCTGGGTGGCTCAGTTGTTAAGCGTCTGCCTTCGGCTCAGGTCATTATCCCAGGGTCCTAGGATCGAGCCCTCCATCGGGCTCCCTGCTCGGCGGGAAGCCCGCCTCTCCATCTCCCACTCCCCCTGCTTGTGTTCCCTCTTTCACTGTGTCTCTCTCTGTCAAATAAATAAATAAAATCTTTGAAAAAATAAAATAGTAATTGCTGAGCAGACTAAAAAGGAGCCTAAGAACTGGTTATTGATGGCAAATGGCTTACATGCTTTATTAGTTTGCTAAGGCTGCTGTAACAAACTACTATAGATTGGTTAGTTTAAGCAACAAAAATTTATTTGCTCATGGTTCTGGAGGGTGGAAGTCCACGATCCGGTTGTTGACAGCTTCGGTTCCTCCTAAGGCCTCTCTCCTTGGCTTGCAGATGGCTGCCTTCTCCTTGTTTCCTCCCATACTTATCCCTCAGTCTGTGCATGTTTCTGGTGTCCCGTTCTGTATCAAAATGTCCTCATCTTGTAAGAACATGAGTCATATTGGATTAGGGCCCACTCTGAAGACCTCATTTAACTTAATCACTTCCTTAAAGATCTTGTCTCCAAATATGGTTACTTGCTGAAGTACTGGGGGATTAGAACTCCACCATGTGAATTTTGAGGGGACGCAGTTCATCCTATAAGACATCTTAATTGTTCATAGGAGGAGTCAACCTCACTGAGTATAGTTGTTTATTCAAAGAGGTTTCTTTCCAGATTTCATTAATTTGGTTCATTGTCAAAATTAAAAGAAGTGAGCGTGGTGTTTCTGTAACTTATGCAAATTCTTGTCTACCCTTGACAATGCAAGGACCTTGTTCCATAAATCATCTCCTCTCTCAGGTTTCCTGGGTGTTTTTCCAACCAGATTGTTAACCTCTTAGCTCCTACTTTTAGAGAATTGGAATATTTACATTTTGTACATATAATACCTTACAGGTATGGGTTATACTTTAAATATTTTTATAGCCTCGGGGCGCCTGGGTGGCTCAGTCGTTAAGCGTCTGCCTTCGGCTCAGGTCATGATCCCAGGGTCCTGGAATCGAGCCCTGCATCGGGCTCCCTGCTCAGCAGGAAGCCTGCTTCTCCCTCTCCCACTCCCCCTGCTTGTGTTCCCTCTCTCGCTGTATCTCTCTCTGTCAAATAAATAAAATCTTAAAAAAAAAAATTTTATAGCCTCAGCATGCATACAAAGTTAGTAAAATAAAGGAGACCATCATTTCTTGAATATTTACCGATATCCAGGCCCCCAGATTTAAATTTTTTGCCTGCTTTGCACTTCAAATCACTTGCTAATAATTATTGGTCAAGGGAATCAAGTGATGTTTTAACTGAAAATCATGTTATTTTATCTGGAATATTAATATACTTACTAAAATGTACATTAAATAAATTTATTCCATGGATGCTAACATCTGCTTTTAGGAACAAAATTAATTGGTAGATGCTGTTTGATTATTCACTGTACCCTTTTTATATCTTATGTCATCATGACCTCTTACAGAAAGGAAATTACATATAAGCAAATAATTTTCAAAGTTCTATGCTTTCTATAATCATGACTTAAATTAGCAGTTGCATAATAAACTATTATTAGTAAATAGAAACATAGAATATAATGCTAGTTAATTCAGTTGGTTGTATTCTAATCCCTAATCATGCATCAATCATCAAAGAGTAAATATTAATCATAATGAAGTTTGGTTAGACATCATTCCTAGAATTACAGAAAAAATATATATAATTTTCCTTTCTCACAATCAAAGAATATAAAATGTGCTTTAAAATTCATATATTTTTGTTAAATTCCTACTCTTTACAAGATTGGCTGCTAAGCATTGTACTATGGTAGTTGATGAAATTTGTAGAGAAAGGATAATTAATCATGCTCAAATTGTTTTCATTGTTTGAAAATAAATTCCTCAGCACCTTTTGGAATAAGTGCAATTGCAAATTATGTTTCCTGTATTTACAGATTTAAGAAATCTATGGAAAACTGAAAATAAAGCAAAATAATGCATCAATATATATGAATTATTATAAATATTTATACAAACCGTAGTCCTATGCATTCCATATCAGTTATCTGATTTCATAACAAGCTAATGTGAAACGAAAAAAAATATGATGTAGAAAAAATTTATAACATTTACTTCTTTTTTAATATAAAGTCTCTCCACTTTGGTTTATTTCTCCACTCTGCTGCCTTGTTTGCCCTGGTACCACCAATAAATCCCTGGTGTCTCATCACTTTCTATTCCCCAACGAATGACAACTGCCAATTTGAAAAGTGGTCCCAAGTTACTTTTATGAAAATAATTTTCCTTAGTATCTCTCTCCTGCCCTGTTTATGATTTTGTTTATGTTCCCTCAGAACCCTGTGCATTGTTCACAATAAATTATCTCACTGCATATATTTTCCATTTCATTCTTAGCCGCATTTTATATTTGTGTTTTATAAGATTATAAGATCTTCCCAATCTACTTTTTCAGCACACCATGGTTTTTTCAAGTCTGTTGTACTCCTGTGCATATAGGAAATCATTAAAGAAATGAATTAATGTGTTAATGAAAAGTTGCCAACAGTGAATTTCTCCACAGCTAATCCCACTTTTCATTATTGTTCTATAAAATGAAAGAATTCCAAGTTATAATAGAGTTGCCATTATGAGTATTGCAAGCCTCTTAAAATTATCACTCACTGTTAAATATGTGATTTTATGGTGATATTAATACTGATATCCCATATGTTGAAAATTTTGAAAATAATAACTGAGTTCTGTTGAGCCTGTTACGTTAAAGGCCTCAGTGACAAATTAACTAAAATGAACATGCCAGTCGTTAAAGTGGCTCAGTGGCTATCAATATGGATTTTAATATGTTTAATTACATTAATGCCAGCCAATTAGTCAAGTGGCTTAGCTTCATCTATTTCCTGGCTCTGCTGATGTTAGAATTGTAAATGTTTATATATGAGAAACTGAGAAGTCTGGCAACAACCGTCAAAGGAAAACATGGAACGACCATTGGTTTGTAAGGAAGAGTTTTCATGTATTTGGGGGAAACTGCTAACTTCAGTGCTAAGGAAGTAAATTAGTAGTCATTCTCTAAACTATATATGAAAAGAAGTGCAAAATTAGACATTATTTAATACACTGCTGGCCAACATTTCCTAGATGCATCTGATTAGCTAAAAAACCCTAGTGTGAGAGGTTAGATTTGTTTAGAGTAAAAAAGCTGTAAAATGGGCGTTGTTGGGTCTTATTCACCAGAATAAAACATATCAGTAGCAGATGATCATGAGTGTCTGGGTGGGATTTAAATCATAAGTTTCTATAAGAAAGAAGAATGGAAATGGAATCTTGGAAAACAAACTACCTTGTGGACAGATGACCCAGGGAAGTGTTAAGCAGGCTTGCTTAGTATAAGACTGTATTCCTTGAATATTTCTTCCCTGTAGCTTATGAGAAGAAGTGGTCATGACTCTGGTTTTCTTTTTCTTTCTCTTTCTCTTTATTTATTTATTTTTTAATTGGTTACTGGTTCCTTTCCCTTTTCTTCCCCTGTCAAACATTGCCACTGGGTAGATTTAGATTCTAGGTCAGACTGAATACAATTGCACAGTTGACTGACTCATTCATTCATTCACATTTTTCAACAAGTGTCTGTTCATTTCATCTTTGGCTCATGCTACTGTTCATTCAACAAGTACTTATTGGGTATGTATCTATGCCACATAATATGTTAGACCCAAAGATTTCCTACCTTTCCCTTGCTGTTTCTTTTCCCTATTTATGTTGGTATTTTCTTAGTTGTTGTTATTTTTTTCTCACTCCCCACCATGAATATTATTGTTTAATTATCATGTAGTTATCTTTAAGAGAATTGCTCAGGAGAAAATATACATGAAGCATGAGATAGTGCAGGAAGAGAATGTCCAGCTAATCCCAAATCACCAGTGAAAAACCTTACAATGTATGAAATAGCCAGAGAATTTTAATGACTAAGACACCTGAAAACACAACTGAAACAATAAGAATCTTTTATTCTTTTCACTTGTCCCGTTAAAGTTCCCTGATGTTCACTAATTCTGTATTTTTTTGAACAATGTATCAACCTACTGGCTCAGTACAAGTCTAAGGATGTTATATGGTGGAGCCTAAGAGATCATGCAATACACTTGGGCTAATCATGTACACACACACACACATTGGATTTATGTTCATGGAGTCAGCACTTAGATATATCACTTACATCCAAAATAATCCTTGTCAACTGTCAACAAAACAAAGGCATAAGATCCTGCTGTCTAAACTTCACACTGAACACAAGGGATAAGATTTTGACTTTTTAAAAATTATAATGACTGTGCATAATGTTGGTGTTACAACAATAAAAGAAAAAAAAAAACTAGCAAGCTGATCCAAGATACTGATAGTTTCTCCATGCTGATTGATTATAATAAGAGTTCTGTTACTCTGTGTGTGATTCTGATTCTGGGCATGTCATTTACCCATGTCGGGCTCAGTTTGCTTATGTCAGTCATCCTGTTAAGAAATATTTGGGAAAACACTAGTCAGCATTATGGAAAATTATGAGAATACACAGATTAAACATTTTGGAAATGAAGAGGATAAGATATATTGAAAAGTAGCTAGAAAATACATTGGAATGAGAGAAGAATTTTAAGATTAAAGAGGCTTGGACATGTCTATATACATACGAAAAGAAAACAATAAAAGGGAATAATTTAAACTGCACAATTTCCCATTCTACCCACCTTTTAATATTGAAAAAAAGTTTTATTTTACCATTGGTGAAAATGCATCCTAAAGCATTATAAAAATATCTATATAAATACTATATAAATACCATGATAAATTTTATTATTATCATCATGATGAATGCCTCCAATATATATTTGTGTATTAAATGGCTAAGTTTAAAGTATTTTTTTTCTAAAGATTTTATTTATTTGAGAGAGAGTGAGAGGAACCACAAGCAGGGAGAGCAGCAGAGGGAGAGGGAGAAGCAGACTCCCCGCTGAGCAGGGAACTCAGACATGGGGCTCCATCCCAGGACCCTGAGATCATGACCTGAATCAAAGGCAGACACTTAACCCATTGAGCCACTTGAGGCACCCCTTAAAGTATTTTCTGATTGAATTCTAAATAAACTTTTGAATTCCTTTTTTTTCTTTTTCTTTTTCTTTTTTTTTTTTTTTTTGGTACAGAAATATTTATTAGGGGTTGAAAATGGTCAGGACAATTAGTTGTACAAATTTTTAGGAGTTATGGAGCATCAAAATTAACTTTGCAAATTCTTCTACATGTCTAAAAGGGGAAAAAGGATTTGTGTGCTATCTAATGGATGTTTATTGTGATGGTCATGAATTTTAGGCCAAAGAAACATAAAAAATATTTTGTTTATACATGCATAAACAGTGCTTTTGAGACCTTTATTTGATCAATTTGGACATTTCTGCCTACTTGCAGGATACATTTTCATTGTAATAGTAATACAATTTCTTAAATACCTCTGCATATGTGTATGGTTTATCATTCCTATAGTTGATCTGATGTGGAATTTAGACATTGGTCAAAACTTTGTTCTACAATTGTTCCCATGGGAAAATATAAATGGGTTTATGAAATAATTTATTGAGATGGTTTCTAGAATGACATTTCCACAGAAAGTGTAACTTCCTTATAATCATAATTAAGAAACTGTTTATTTATTTATTTATTTTCTTGGGATTTCCTATGTATTCCTTTGTTGTGACTTAAGCTTCTCATGCTTCCTTAGACCACACATGAAATAAAACAGAAGATCTTTACAGCCCCCAGACTCCTCACATTTAAACTTTTTTTTTTTAAGATTGATTTGTCAGAGAGAGAGAGAGAGAGCACAAGCAGAGGGAGTGGGAGAGGGAGAAGCAGGCTCCCCGCAGAGCAGGGAGCCCGATGAGGGACTCGATCCAAGGACCCCGGGATCATGACCTGAGCCGAAGGCAGATGCTTAACGACTGAGCCACCCAGGTGTCCCGACTCCTCACATTTAACAAGCACTGTGGAATCTCTAGGTTTTCTCCCTTTTATTGGTATTTTTTGAGTTTTCTTCTTAATGTCTAAGATATTTTTTGCTATCTATGGCATTTATTTTTTATTAAGTCTATAAAACATTTAAGGAAATCTACATGGAATTATTGTACATAATGCAAGAAAGACAATGGAGAAACTGATAGAGAGGTTCAGCATGTCATAGGTTTGGAAACAAAGATCCTTTTTGACTAGAAGTGCACATATAGAAATAGTCTAGGGCAAGGCTCCTTAGAGGAGAAGCATCTAAGCTGTGTCACATTTTAAGCTTTTTAGAACACCATTTTTGCAAGTTATAGGAAGATGCAAGAAAAGACTATAAAGATTAATGAAAATAGAACATGGTTTACTTTCAAATAACTTGCAGCCATATGGAATATGTCACATAAATGCATGGTTATAAAATCAGTTATATATTATTTAACATGCAAAAGAAAAACCACAGGTCAAATTCTATCATGAATGTAGATACAAAAATCCTAAATAAAATGTGGATAACTGTAAGGCAATAACAAATTGAGGTTATTCTGAGCATGAAACATTTCATTATTTTAAGAAATCTAAATCATCAAAATAATTAAAAATAGATTCACAAAAATAATGGATAATTTCCTTAATATATAAAAATACTTAACACTATAGAAAGATGATGATTGGTATCCAATAAGAAATATAAACAAACTTGCCAACAAACAAAAAGTCTAAAGCGAAAAAAAACTGTAGGAATGAGCACATTTAATAGTTACATGATAAATGTACCTTCTTTAGGGCACCTGGGTGGCTCAGTTGGTTAAGCGACTGGCTTCGGCTCAGGTCATGATCCTGGAGTCCCTGGATCGAGTCCCGCATCGGACTCCCTGCTCTGCAGGGGGTCTGCTTCTCCCTCTGACCCTCCCCTGTCTCATGTGCTCTCTCTCATTCTCTCTCTCTCAAATAAATAAATAAAATCTTTAAAAAAAAATGTATCCTCTTTAAATCAACAATGAGACATGGAGGGGCACCTGGGTGGTTCAGTGGGTTAAGCATCTGCCTTCAGCTCGGGTCATGATCCCAAGGTCCTGGGATCAAGCCCTGCATCGGGCTCCCTGCTGGGCGGGAAGCCTGCTTCTCCCTCTCCCTCTGCCTGCCACTCTCCCTGCTTGTGTTCGCTCTCTCTCTGTCAAATAAATAAATAAAATCTTTAAAAGAGCAAGAATGAAATATGGACTCCACAGTCATCACTTACGTTCAATGTTATATGAGAAACTTTAGTTAGAGCAGACAAACTGAGTAAGTTTAAGAGGAATGAGTATAAGAAAATTAAATATATATACATATATATATACACACACATATATTTGCAGATGGCATGATTATATTTAATAAAAATTTTTAGCAAGCTTGGAAATTATAAAATGAATACAATTCTATTCACCATTCGTAGGAGTGACACCACTTTTAAACTCCATCAAAGGTACTCATTTGCCTTTCTTCCAATAGTTTAGGTAACAGAATATTTTGTCAAACATTTTTCCCCCCAAGCAATGTAGGTTTAAAAAAAATTGTCTTTTCAGGGAGCATTTATTAACATTCCCTTTATTATGAGAAATGTTGACTCTTTTTTGCTATTTATTTATTTATTTATTTTTAAGTAGGCTCCTCACCCAGTGTGGAGCCCTTCACAGGGCTTGAACTCACAACCCTGAAATCAGGACCTGAACTGAGATCAACAATAGGACACTTAACTGACTGAGGTACCCAGGGACCCCAATGTTGACTCTCTTTGTTATCTTATGTACAGTTTACATTTATTTTCTTCGAACTATCTGGCTATACATTTGTCCATTTATGGGTTGTTAGTATTTTCTCTACTTGTAGAAGCTCTTTCTATCTAATGTATGTTAACTCTTGGCTGCAGTATAAATATAATATAACATGAAAGTATTTTATCCTTGTTTCTCATTTATTACCATTCGATTATTATATTTTCCATGCAAACCCCATTTAATGAAACTACATGGTTTAATCTTTTAATCTGGATTATGAGTTATACCTGAAATTCAACTCCATCTACTCTACCTCTCCTTTAAATTTAGAATTCACTTCATTTGAAATTTATCCTGGTGTATGGTGTTAGGGAAGATTCAGTTTTTAACTTTTTCCATGTGGCTATCCTATTAATCCCAGTGCCACTTATTTATATATACATTTTTAGTCCAACTAATTTGAGATATTTTAAAATGACATACTAAATTGCCTTATGTACTTGTTTATATTTTCACATTTTCTATTTTGTTCTGCTGGATTATCTGTCTATGCTCACAATATATTACACTTTTTATTTTTTTTATTTTTATTTTTTTCATATTACAATTTTCAAATATCTTCCATGGCTAGTCATCACCTTCCCATGACTTCTCTTTTTTCAAATTTCCTGGCTATTTCTGCTTGTGTAACCTTCCAGAGAAGAAGAAATTTATGGTCAACTTCTATAGCTCCAGGTAATAAATATAATAGTGTTTTTATTGAAATACACTCAATTTATAAATTAACTTAGGGAGAACTGCTACTGTTATGATCTTGAGTCTTCTTATAGAAGAACATGGCATGATCTGCTGCTGTGCAAGAGAAAATTTTGTGCAAAAGTTGAAATTAATAAAGTAAAGTTTATTGGAATCAGATTTCCCATCACTGTGAATGTGAATAAGAGATTTCAAACAATTAGGAACACTTAGTGGGAATGTGTGACTTTTTCTTTTTTGGCAGTTAACTTCTTATGACTCAGGCAGAGATAGAATAATGAAATCACTGAGACAGTAATTATGAAAATTCATATACTACATTTTAGCTTATACATAATTTATTCAGAATGACCTTCTGTAATTGTCAAAGTAATTTGATTTTACTGACAAAGGAACTGGAACTTATAGAAAATAACTTATTTTCCCTAGGATCACTGTTGGAGTAGTTATATAAAACTAGCTTTTTATACATATAAATGTCATTCTCTTGCCAGAGGATCATGCTAATCAATTAATTTTGAATTTTAAAGTCCCTCTCACCTAAGTATTATTTCCCAAAATGTGTACATAGAGCCTTATTTTCTTATATGGTTAATAACTGTCCTTCAATTAAAATAAAGTCAACCATAGTCAACATATTTGAGACATGCTAGTTTAATTACTGTAGGACTTCCCAAAGCATATAATATAATAATATAATTTAATAGAAAAATTTCCCCAGATAAAATAAATGCAGGCCTATTCATAAAACTACATAAAGTTTAGATATCAAATTTAGAGAAATACCCCACATACCAAACTTACTAGCATGTGTTGAATTTCTGAGCCTTGCATTCTCAAATGGTAGGGTATTCTAGGAAAAGTTTATTATCCTCACAGAGATGGGTATATGTGTAAATGGACTACATAAAAATAATAAATGCAATTTGTTGAAGAATTTTACAGAATATTGTGATCCCCTCTGTCTCTTTCCAGTCGCCCCACTATTTTACTAAACCTAATGATATTCATTATAGTGACACTATTTTATTTAATGCTTTTTTCCTTGATATGTTGAAAGTATTTAAACATTAGGCCAGAGAAGTTTTCCTAATAAATAATAAGGTACCATACTATGGTCAAATGTGGTAACAGAAATTACTACATGTCTAGCTATTGTCTAAAAAGATATATAAAATGTTTAAGTTGACTAATAATTTAAAATTATATAGTTGACTAAAATTATCTAAATGAGTATGCTCAAAAAATGCCTTTATGAAAAAATAAACTGCAATAAACATGAAATACAGGGTGAATAAGCCACTTTTCCTTTTCAAATAATGATATATTTCTCAGTTGGAGTTTGAAAGTACAGTAATAAAAAAAACATGTTCTTTAAAAAGGAACTAAATCTAGAATATGGAATTCTCATACTTTTCTACCAAAACCATCCATTTTTTTTTTTCAGCTTCCATTTTTGTCATTATCTTTTTTCACTATGGTGATATCTTCTAAGCTTTTTACAACTTAGTCTTTCCTCTTCATAGAGGTAATCTACTTCTCTAAATCCAAATATTGTCTCATAAAAGTCTATACCTAAAACTATATCTTTATTCAAAAGTTCTTTTAATGAATTTCAGATCATAATATTACATTACTTCTTGTAAATCTCCATTAAAAGAAGAGAGTTAAAATGGCTTAATCCATTCAATAAATAGAGATAGAGCTTCTATGTGTCAATTACACTTTTAAGCCCTGAGGATATACACATTTTCCTTAATGTTTTGATTGTCTGTTGTATAACCAACTACCACAAGATGTAGTTAACTACACTTAACAAAGGCATGTTTGTTTATGATTTTGCAATTTGGTTGTAACTCTTTTAGAAGGGTGCCTGGCTGGCTCAGTCATTAGAGCATTTGACTTGTAGTCTCAGGTTGTTAGTTCAAGCCCCACGTTGGGCATGGAGCCTACTTAAAAAAATAATAATAATAACAATAAATATGTAACCCTTCAGACAGCTCACCTCTGTTCTTTGTGTTGTCCTCTGTGGCTGGCTCAACACTGGGTTGGAGGATCCACTCCCAAGATGTTTCTTTCACATGGCAGAGCTGTTGCTGGCTGATGGCTTTAGCTCAGCGAGAACTGTGGTGGGGGCTCAGTTTTTCTCAGTCTGTGAGACTCTGCAAAGCTGCCTGTGCTTCCTTAGATCATGGCATGACACTGTGTCACTTCAGTTGTACTCTGTTATAAAGCAGTCACAAGCGCAACGAGATTCAAGGTAGGGGGAAAACAAAAAAACAACCAGCCAACCAACCAACCAACCAAATAAAACTCCTGATGGAAGAAGTAACAACAATGATGTGATATCTTTATTTTGTGATGTGTGGAGAAGATAGGGATCTGGCAAATAATTATAAAGAGATTCAGGTAAATAATTATAGATAATGATAAGTAAATCCCCACATATTTTCAGATTTCTGTAGATGAAGAACATTAGTATATTTCAGAATGTAAAATTGGGTCACCTATTATTTTTAAAGATATGAAAAGATACTTCTGAGGAAATGTGTTTTAATATAAGAAATGAAAATTAGTAGTGCATTATCCATTGCTGTGTGACAATATTACCAGAAACTTAGCAGCTTGCAACAACAAACATTCAGTAGCTCACAGTTTTCCTAGGCCAAGAATCTGGGCATGGTCTCCCTGGGTCCTCTAATTGAGGGTCTCACAAGGCAACAGTCAAGGTGTCAGCCAGGCCTGAGTTCTCATCTGGAGGTTCAACAAAGTAGGGTAGGATCTGCATCCCCAGTCACATGGTTGGCAGGATTCAGTTCCTTGTGGTTGTAAGCATTAAGGGCTTCGTTTTCTTGGGGTCTGTCAGCTGGAGGCGGCCTTCAACTCCTAGAGGCCATCTGCTGTTCCCTGCCGGCATGGGGTTCCCCTACAGAGCCATTTGCATCCTCAGGTCAGGAAGCTAGTAAAACACTCCGGCATGATGGGGCACAGTTAGGCTTCTGCCTTCGGCTTGGGTGATGATCCCAGGGCCCTAGGATCGAGCCCTGAATCTGGCTCCCCGCTCAGCGGGGAGCCTGCTTCTCCCTCTCCTCCCCACTTGTGTTTTCTCTCACTATCTCTGTCTCTGTCTCTCTCTCTCTGAAAAACAAACAAACAAACAAACAAAAAAACACTCCAGCAAGATGAACACTAAGATCTTGTGTAACTTAATCACATATTTATGGATACACGATCACATATTTCCCACCACCTTTTTTTTTTTTTTTTTATACTATATGTTAGAATCAAGTCACTGTTCCCACACACACTCAGCATGAGGGCTTCCACAAGGGAATGCATATCACCTAGTAGGGATCATGGGGCTCACCATAAGGGTATGTCCATAACATGTAGGTTTAACTGCGAATCCAGGAGCTCAACAAGCTCTTAAACTTGGTGACTCTATTTTGCTGGAGCCAAAACAAAATAAAACCATAGCATCATTTTTTCTCCTTTCTCTCCATTTTCACTCTCCTTTAGTCAATTGCCACATCCTCTTGATTATTTCTGTAAATCATAGATTTCATTTTAAAGGCCAACAGAAGCCAGGCAGGGGACATATGTGAGTGTGGTGGCTTAAGTGTTAAGTATTAGAGTACAGGGAATGGCAGGGTCTTGTAATGGGAGAGTATACTCCTACTGTAGAGAAAGATACAATCTATCTGCAGATCCAATGACTACTTCCATCAGAAATAGGGGCTTGGTATCGCCAGACAACATATTGTTCAAAAGAGAAGCAGGACTTCTTTATTTTCATGGGAAATTTTGAAATGTTTGTGAAGCAATGTGCAGGAAATGCATCTCCAAGCCAGATCTGTGCTATGGTCCACCAGTTTGTGACCTTAGATTTAAAATATGTCTCAAACCTATACTTTCATTATTTCTTTATATGTTGTCTTCATGAAATATGCATGTGTATGAAAAAAATTACCAATGTTAAAGATTTTTATTTACATGAGAGAAAGAGAGAGCACGTGCAAGATAGTACAAGTTAGAGGGGGTAGCAGAGGGAGAAGGAGAAGCAGACTCCCCATTGATCAGGGAGCCCTAAAAGAGGCTTGATATAGGGCTCAATCCCAGGACTCTGAGATCATGACCTGAGATGCTTAATGGACTGAGCCACAAAGACACCCCCCAAAATTACCAGTTTTAAATCAGTTGTAATATAGCTGATATAGTGGTGAAGACTACTCCAAATGGGTGAAAATGTGTTAGTAACATTATATGTGGAAATTTAAAATATGTAATATTTGAAATTATGAAATATTTGTTATTAAATATGACATGATGATATATTAGAAAAATAGTGTCACAAAAAGAGATTGACCTTTGATGAGACATACATCATCTCAATCTGATACATAGACAATATTAAGTTGGAAAATATAGTGATCTCTAGTTTTCATGAAGTTTCCTCACAGAAATCTCTCTAGTATTTCTTCAACCTGCCCTAACAGCACTTCCAAAAACAAGTCTAATTACATCACTTTTCTGTTTAGAATCTTTATATTACCTTCTCTAACAAATATTTTCTCCTTATTATACTATTGTTACTACAGGTAACTTGTCTTCTAGGCAATCTGATATTTCCTTCATATTCTAGATTTATATTTTTGTTGGTGCCTTTGCTTAAAATCCCCTTACCTGTCCATTTTTTCTACCTGTCAAAGTCTCTATTTTTTTAACCAATTGATTAAAAAATTATTTCACAGTAAGTGTACTTTTAATCGCCTTTATGTATTTCACCCATCCTGCCACCTACCTCCCCTCTGGCAACCACCAGGTTGTTCTTTGTCTTTGAGTCTGTTTTTCAATTATCTCTTTTTTTCTTTGTTCATTTGTTTTATTTCTTAAATCCCACATTCGAGTGAAATCAGATGGTATTTGTCTTTCTCTGACTTATTTCACTCAGCAGTATACCATATAGATCCATCCTTGTTGTTGAAAAATGACAAGATCTCATTTCTTTTTTATGGCTGTATAATATCCCATTGTATTTATATACCACATCTTTATCCATTCATCTCTCTCTTTTTTTTTTTTTTTTAGATTTTATTTATTTATTTGACAGAGAGAGAGATAGCGAGAGCAGGAACACAAGCAGGGGGAGTGGGAGAGGGAGAAGCAGGCTTCCCGCCGAACAGGGAGCCCGATGTGGGACTCGATCCCAGGACCCTGGGATCATGACCTGAGCCGAAGGCAGACGCTTAACGACTGAGCCACCCAGGCACCCTATCCATTTATCTCTTGAAGGACATTTGGGCTGCTTCCATATCTTGGCTATTGTAAATAGTGCTGCAATAAACATAGGGATGCCTGTATCTCTTGAATTAGCGTTTTTGTTTTCTTTTGGTAAATAACTGTAGTGGAATTACTGGATCATATGCTACCTCTATTTTTAATTTTTTGAGGAAACTCCATCCTGTTTTCCACAGTGCTGCACCAATTTGCCTTCTAACTAACAGTGTATGAGTATTCCTTTTTTCCCCACATTCTCACCAACATTTGTTATTTCTTCTCTTTTTGATTTTAGACAGTCTGACAGGTTTAAGCTTATATCTCATTGTGGTATTAATTTCCATTTCTCTGATGATTAGGGATAGTAAGCTTTTTATTTGTCTGTTGGCTCTTTGTATATCTTTTTCAGAAAAATGTCTATTCAGGTTCTCTGCCCATTTTTTAATTGGATTATTTGGTGTTTTTGGTCTTGAGTTGTATACATTCTTTATATATTTTGGATATTAACCCTTTATCAGTTATGTCGTTTGCAAATATCTTCTTGCATTCATTAGGTTGCCTTTTTATTTTGTTTATGGCTTCCTTCACTTTACAAAAGCTTTTTATTTTGGTTTAGTCCCAATAGTTTAATTTTGCTTTTGCTTTTCTTGCCTAAGGAGAAATATGTTAAAAAAAAAAAAAGGTTTATACAGCTAATATCAAAAAATTACTACTTGTTTTCATGCAGGAGTTTTATGGTTTTAGATCTCACAGGTGGGTCTTTAATCTATTTTGAGTTTACTTTTGAGTATGGTGCAGGAAAATTGTTTGGTTTCATTCGTTTGCCTGTAGCTGTCCAGTTTTCCCAACACCCTTTGTTGAAGAGACTGTCTTTTCCTCATTGTAAATTTTTGCTTCCCGTGTCATAGATTAATTGACCATAAAACATGGGTTTATTTCTAGGTTTTCTATTCTGTTCCATTGATGTATTTGTCCTTTTTTTTGTGCCAGTATTATAGTGTTTTTATTACTACACCATTGTAGTAAATTTTGAAATCTGCTTTGTGATACCTCCAGCTTTGTTCTTCTTTCTCAAGTTTGATTTGGCTGCTGGGGGCCTTTTGTGGTTCCACACCAATTTTGTTATCATTTGCTCTAGTTCTGTGGAAAATGTTGTTGGTATTTTGATAGTGATTGCGTTAAATTTGTAGATTGCTTTGGGTAATAAGGAAATTTTAACAATATTGATTCTTCAAATCCCTGAGCATGGGATAGCTTTCCGTTTGCTTGTGTCATCAAAGTCTCCAACTTTTAAATTCAATTTAGCTGTTCATCTTTTCCATTAAGTTTCTTGCTTCTCCCCCAATTATTTTGATTTTTATTTCTACTAAAGCTTAATTGCACTTCAAACAATTGGCCTCGTAATAATCGGTCTCATACTATGCTGTGTATTAGTGATATTGTTTCTATATTTCTGGATTGTAAGCTATATTTGAGAAAAAAAACTTTTTGAATTCATGTAGCCTTTCTCAAAGTTATTATTCTAGGTAAGTACTCAAAATATCTGTATAATTTCATTTATTTATCACAAAGTCACTTTTAGCTATGTTATTCAATATTGTATTATACACAGACACATCCAGACATGACTTTATGAAATGTACTTAAATATTATATCCATAAAAATTTCATATGGCCGATTTTTAACTGATTAAAAAAACCACAGAAATAAACAAGAAATCAAAAGGTAAAACTTTTTCTGGCACTTCCAGGAACAAATAGATTCCAGTATTTGCTTCTTGCTACTTGAGTGAACCAGTATTTTGAGGTAGGATGTCTCTTGCGTGTAAAGTGAAGTAATCATATTATACCTCCACCAATGTTACTGTTATTTCACATATTTGGAGCTCAATAAATGTAAACCTTTATTATTAATTTGAAGGTCAATGAATAATGAAATTAACATTGAAATAGATATATTAGACTTTTAACCGTTTAGTTTTGGACTTGGTTTTCACTTATATATAATATGAATGTTTTTAAATGTCATTGGTGAAAAAATATGAAAACATGATATGAAGATGTAGTTTATTACATGTTTAGGATCCTGAAGTTCCTTTGAGTTCATGAGGGTATCTATGAGATTATAGATATTATTAAACTGTGCTTTCTCATAATTCAAATTTAAATTGATATGAAAGTAATAGCTGAGAAAGCTGATAAAAACCTCTCTTTTTACTGAACTACATTAACTTTAGTTCTCTAATTGGCTTTCATTGTGTGTGTCTGAATTCCTTTTTTTTTTTTTTTCTAAGATCAGGATAGCATTGACCTTTTTCTCATAAAAGGAGAATTTATTCTCATTCAGTTTAATTGTATAGTTAATGTTTTCATTGGGGTGCCTATTAAGCTCCTCTCTGACATTTCTAGAATCACTTAAGTTTCTGAACTTGTCATGGAAAAATGTCAACCCATCAAAATGCCCAATTCCAGTTTATATATGTACTAGCCCTGACTGAATCTCCTATTTCTTTTAGGTAGTTACTGAAACCTGTTCCACACAGCTGCTTTGGTGATTTCTCAAGATTTTTTCAAAGATTTCTTTGCCTTAGTTTATTGTTTGCCCCACAAAGTCATGACCATATTTATCATTGAAATTCAAACACATCACAATTATTTGTTTTTTAGGTTCTTACTTGAAGGAATACACATTTACAGAACAGGTTCATCCATGCTTGGGGAAAAAAAAAAAAAAGAGGTCCAAAGGAAGCAAGAATTTATAATAATTTTCCCCAGCTAATTATTTCTTGTCTCATTTCATTAATCTGCCCATTCAAACTAACTCATTGAAGAAACATGAACAATGACTCTAGATCTGCGATCCTTGACAACACTAGGTTAGGCATTAACTATGGGTAAATAAGAGTAAAACTTTGAGGTAGTTTTTGGTTGCTGCTAATAAAACTTGACCTCTGCCAGTGTGTTATACTTTTCCTCTTATAGGTGCAGTGTGCCAGGCATATTCACCGGAAGCATCCATCTTCTTGATTTAGGAAAAAAAGTAATCCACTGAACAATGAAACTAGCCATCCTAGGCATAGTTCATAGAAGGATTATGTGAAAAACAGAAAGCAAATCTTCATTCTTTAAACATTCTGTCTTTTTCCAGATAAGTAGTCTAACCTATAGGTACATTTAGTAATATTTGGAGTAACTTGACAGGGACATTTCTGAGCAACAATGTTAGAAAGGCTTTTCCTAAGTGGTATACCCTCTGTTTTCTTTTTTCTCAGTCAAGTTTATTTGGCTTTCTGATTAATGGCAAATATTATTTGTTACTTAATGCTACAATTTAACCCACTTTTTATTGTTGTTCCTTGAAATAATAAGACATGTACGTGTGTCTATAAAGATACATTTTTTTAAAGAAAGTTCAACCTCATGATGGATTAACTAATTCAAGAAATATTCAAATTGGGTGTTCTTTAATCCTTCAAAAATTAGGGTCAGGTACTATTAGGCTACTCTTACTCAATCTTTAGAGGTTTATATATCCATATACATCCTTAAAGTTTTAGGTTTTGGTTACACTTGAGGATAAATTATAGAAATAGTTGATTATTTAGTTATATACAGTAAAAGCAGTATCTGTACAGTGTCATCATTTTCCATTAATATCAAGGCAATACGAATACACATGAATATTTGCTTTTAAGAATCTCACATGTTTGTAATGGAGGAGAATATTTTGAAGTCATATTTAATTCCACAGCTAAAATGTAAAGAAACTGATTCGAGAAATAGCCCAATATCCCTTAACTAGTTATTGACAGAGTTGACATTTTGCTTTTCTCTATAATGTCATACTCACATTTGAGAAAGAGTAAATAGAATTGCCCAAAGCCTTTGCAATTTTTGTGTCCTTATGTTTGGGTTATTACTCAAGGGTCAATTGAGTTTAATGATATTGAATTTGGAACAGAACATCATGTTTAAATTAAAACATTAAAAATATAGTCTATTTCTTTTTTTTAAATTTTTATTTAAATTCGAGGTAGTTAACATACCATGTAATATTAGTCTCAGGTGTGCAATATAGTGATTCAAAGCTTCCATACAACACCTGGTGCTCATCACAAGTGCTCTCCTTCATCCCCATCACCTATTTCACCCACCCATCTTAGCCTAAATCTAGCTGATGAAATATCAGATGCTACTTTGGAATATCAACAGTAGTATTTAAATTATACATAGTTCTACTCTGTAATTATAATTTGCCTTTATATTTTGGGCATGATCACATGGATGCCATTGGAATTATGTGTCCAAATTTCCTCTTATAACCTTCCCTGAACCAGTATTTTTGACACATCTACACAGCAGTTGGGTCTTCCACTTCATAGCAGTTGTTTCTGTATGGTCAATTTTCCCAACTGTGATAAAATATTTGCCTAATGAAGCTTTAAGTGCATTCACTGCATGCCTTCTGAAGGAATGGAACATGTTCAAAACTTATCAAAGCCTCACACTTGATAATGAATCACAAGTTTATGCTCTAGATCAGATGAATGCCATTATATCTTTTCCCAGGTTAAAGGTAATTTAGAGGACAGGTGAGTTGCCCATATCCCCAGGTGCCCCTGGTCCATTCACTTATTTAATTACTGTTATAGTCAGGGATATTTGGTATATTAGAGATTAGAATTTGTTTCCTTGAAACACTGTATTTGTTAGGAGAGTGTGTATGTGAGATAGTTGAGCCATTGTTAGTCAATCATTTGCACATGGGCATCACAAAAGTTCTGTTTTCTAAAATTCCTATCATAATCTACTTAATAGATGCTGCCACATTCTTAAAAAGCCAAAGCAGTTCAATAGGGATAATGATATACAAACTGTAAATGAACAAAAAGAAAACAGTTATTTAAATGTGATTTTCTGGAAAATATCATCAGCTTTTTAATTGAGAGAAGATAGCACTGTAGGAAAGACTACTTATTGGCATTTTCCAGGATTTGATATTAAAATGTTCATTTTCTGTATAACAAAGTCACAGGGATTATTTCTCAAAATTTCTGATAAAAAATATACTATGTCATATGGGTGTAAGGTCAGTATAAGTCTAGAAAATACATACCTAATCTAGCTGGGTTTGACAATGAAAACTCTACATATCCTTATAAGAGTGACATGAAGGGCAAACTTAAATTATTTCTCTCCTCAAATTTCTCACATACATCTAGGCAGCTATTAATTTGCTATATGCATAAGATACCATTCATGCATTCATTTAACAAATTGTCATTGCATTTGTTGACTACTGGGTTTTAGAAGCCTACTATAAAACTGTTGATCAGGCAAAGGTAAGTATGTTAGATCTATTGCAGTAAGGAAGAATACCATTGTGACGGTCTGAGGAGTATTTCAAAATCAGGCATTAAGGCAGGATAGAGTTTTAGGGTCTGGAGAACTCTAATATGAATCCTTCAAGTCAGGAACAGACTGGGATTGGGTAGATGCTATGACACAATAACTGATTAGTGGGAAATTTAAAAGCCCTAGCCTTTAAATGAACAGCTGTTAAGTTTGTATAAATCGATTGTTTAGTTTGGTCACAAATGTATCTTTGAGGAGCTATTGTTTCTTGAAGCAAGCAGACAGAAAGATTATGAACAGTTTGAAATGCACTTCTAAATCAGGGATCTAGAGTATGTAATTAAACCCAGAAACCGAACTCATGTTCAGGTTAAAACCCCACAGATCACACATTTAAAAATATGTATACCTCCTAGTAAGTTGTATACATTTTTTACATAAAAATAAGAACGGAGAATTTAATTTAAAACTATGCTTAATGACCATTGATTTTATCATTTTCTTACTTTGAAAGTGTCCAGGTATCCAAATTTTTATGAACTTGATTTAATATTGATCCAAAGTCTTAAAGTTGACTAAAGATCTAGAAATTCAATTTCAGCATAGCATTTATAATATTCACACCATTAAACATTTTAGAAGCTATCCATTATTACAATTTTAGTCCATTAAACCTAATTTGATATTTTTGTAATAACCTGTGGAAATAATGTTAACTTACCACAGAACTGGAATAATTTAAAAATATCAATCACGAGAAGTTAAATAAAAATTTTCTATTAACTAAAATATTGTGATGACATTTACATGGTGATAAAATTAGTAAAAAAATCAGTTAATTTAAGGCGAACGTCACTCTAATCTTTCCAGAGTCATCAATTTATCAAAGATAAAACATGATTTTTTTTTAAATAAGTATCTCTATTCCTATATTAGAAATTATGGTCAAATAATCTCCAAACTTTCCCAAGATTAGGGAAACAAAGGAGATGAATAGCAGTAGGTGTGAAAAGGGACGTCAGACAGATAGGAAATTTTCATTACATACAGTTAGTTATCTTCCCTATATGAGGAGGAGAGGTAACTTAGATGCTGGAAAACACATTTTGTCATGAACATTTACCAGAAAGTCGCCACAACTGGCCCCAAAATCATTTATGGTCTTGACAATTCCATCAAGTCATAGTAGTGTAAAGCTAGTATTAATCTGCACAGTATGGAAACAAACAAGAAAATTTCCCTACATTTAAATAAAATATTTTTAGACAGACAAGATAGAGTATTCCTCATGAGGGGCTTTTTCTTTCACTTTTTAAACATTCTTTCTTTTTTTTTTAAGATTTTATTTATTTATTTGACAGAGAGAGAGAGATAGCGAGAGCAGGAACACAAGCAGGGGGAGTGGGAGAGCGAGAAGCAGGCTCCCCGCGGAGCAGGGAGCCCAATGGGGGGCTCGATCCCAGGACCCTGGGATCATGACTTGAGCCAAAGGCAAACGCTTAACAACTGAGCCACCCAGGCACCCTTAAACATTATTTATTAAAACATTCACCTTCACTGGGGAGCTAGTAGTTTGTGAAAAATCAAAACCAAAAGTGCTCTTTCTAGTTTTCTACTATTTTAAATTTACTCAGTATTAACTGGTTCCCTGGTGATGGGTATTAAAGAGGGCATGTACTGCATGGAGCACTGGGTGTTATATGCAAAAAATGAATCATGGAACACTACATCAAAAACTAAAGATGTAATGTATGGTGATTAACATAACATAATAAAATGAAAGAAAGAAAGAAAGAAAAAGGAAGAAAGAAAGAAAGAAAGAAAGAAAGAAAGAAAGAAAGAAAGAAAGAAAGAAAGAAAGAAAGAAAGACGAAAGGAAGGAAGGAAGGAAGGAAGGAAGAAAAAGGAAAGAAAGAAGAAAGAAAGAAAGAAAGAAAGAAAGAAAGAAAGAAAGAAAGAAAGAAAGAAAGAAAGAAAGAAAGAAAGAAAGAAAGAAAGAAAGAAAGAAAGAAAGAAAGAAAGAAAGAAAGAAAGAAAGGAAGAAAGAAAGAAAGAAAGAAAGAAAGAAAGGAAAGACGAGATAAAGTCAAAGCTTTCACAATGGGCGCTTATGAAGGTCAAAGTACCCTGGGTCATTGTGTCCTCCCTGAGCCCTCCTTTATTAATTCCCCCTTGCTTACTCCATGTCAGCCTTGCTGGCCTTTATGCCTTTAATTCAAACATGAACACCTGCTTTTGCTTCGGCTGTTCCTCCTGACATTAACTTTTCCTCCAAATTTCTGAATGGTTTATGCTCTTCATTCTCACTAATGTCTTTGTTCAACCATGACCTTCTCCTGAAGTCACTCAGAAAAATCTCAGCCACCGCTCATTCACCACCACCTCCTGCAATCCCCTTCTACATTTTCTTCTTTATTTTGCTCTGTGGAACTTGTTACTTCTAACATACCAGAATATTTGCTATCGTCATTGTTTTCATCAGCCCTCCCATCTCCACCCTACCCACAAAAGAGTGAAAGCTACATAAGGTCAGTGATGTCAATTTAATTGCCTGGAGAATAGTTTCTTCATTGTAGTAGGTACAAATTACCCTTTATTAAATTAATGAATCAAAGTGCACACCGCCATACAGGTTGTGTTAACATTTATATTATGTTTATAATTCATTTCTTATTACTGTAAAATTCTGCTTTGAAATAATCCCATAGATTTTCTTCATTTGTATACTTGAGAAGATTGACCATTTACCACAGTTTTCATCAACTGTATACTTAAAAGGATTATATACCCTATTGTGTATTTAAAATAATTAAGTATTCTGGATTCTGGAGTTCTTTATGTTTTCTCCTAAAAAAAGATGCCATAAATATTTTATCCACTCATTTTTTTCATGTTTTAGAAAGACAATATGGTTATACCAGAAACAAAACAAAAAACGATTAATCCAATTAAAAATGGGCAGAAGAGGGGCACCTGGGTGGCTCAGTCATTAAGCGTCTGCCTTCGGCTCAGGTTATGATCCCGGGGTCCTGGGATCGAGCCCCACATCAGGCTCCCTGCTCAGCGGGAAGCCTGCTTCTCCCTCTCCCACTCCCCCCGCTTGTGTTCCCTCTCTCACTGTGTCTATATCTCTGTCAAATGAATAAATAAAATCTTTTAAACAAATAGGCAGAATGGGCGCCTGGGTGGCTCAGCTGGTTAAGCGACTGCCTTCGGCTCAGGTCATGATCCTGGAGTCCCCGGATCGAGTCCCGCATCGGGCTCCCTGCTCGGCGGGGAGTCTGCTTCTCCCTCTGACCCTCCTCCCTCTCATGCTCTCTGTCTCTCATTCTCTCTGTCTCAAATAAATAAATAAAATCTTAAAAAAAAAAAAAAATAGACAGAAGATATGAACAAACATTTCTCCAAAGAAGACATTCAGATGGCCACAGAGACATGAATACATGCTCAAGACCACTAATCATGAGGAAAATGAAAATCAAAAACACAATGAGATATCTGTCAGAATGGCTGAATCAAAAACACAACAAACAAGGAGTGTTGGTGAGGATGTGGAGGAAAAAGAACCCTAATGCACTCTTGGTGGGAGTATAAACTGGTGTAGGCACTATTTACCCAAAGAATATGAAAACACTAATCTGACCTGTACTTTATTACCAAGTCCCTTTGCCTAAAATTTTCCTGTGTAAAGTTAAGAATTGCTAAACTTATCATATCATTATATCATTTTCCTCGTTTCCTAGAAGAAATTTCAATTGGGAACTCAAGAAATTGATACATGAATAATGGTGAAAATTTTAGATAATAGTGTTTACAAAAGCCTTTTTAGGCTGATAATAAACCACAGAATATACCTAAACATCACAGAAAAAAAAAATCAGACAGGTCTTGAAATGTTAATTTTCTGTAGAATTCTAATTTGCAGAAAGTTTTGAAAAAATGAAACATCTATACCTTCAGCTTACATTATAATTGCATATATATAGTTGTGCCATGTAAACAAAGTAAATATTACCTTGAAGTCCTTTAATAATTTTGTAAGAGGATCTACTTGCTGTCCATTAAAATACCTCATAATGTTAAGACTACTTCATCACTTAACATTTCGTGGCCCCAAATTTATTCCTAGTAGAAAGGTAATCATGAGTACTCGTCCTGCACAAGGTATTGAGCTGTGTCTTTGACATGTTCTTATTTTTTACCTACATGAATTCTATGAGGTTAGAAATGTTAAATGGCCTTATGGAAATGAAAAACTGCATCATAGAGAAGAAAATAGTTGGCCCAAAGTCAGGCAGGTACTCAATCGCAGATGCAGAACTTGACCTCAAACTCCAGGTCTTTAATCAATCACTAAGTAAACTACAAGCACCATCTATGTACTGACCTTCTTCTTGAACTAATATTTAGATTTCTATATAGCTTGTCCATGATAGCCTTACTCCTTCCACATAGAGTTTAAGGTATTTTCATGATCATACCACCATTTTCCGTTTGTCTTTATTATTTGATTATTTACCTGAGTGTTTCCAACTCTTTATACTAGAGCTGAATAATGAATTTGAAACAAATCTGTGCTTGCAGTTAGGTAAACTAAACCACAGCATTTTTCTGGGTCTCTCTGGAGAGTCATATAGTCTTGCTGGCCATGACTTACAAGAAAAAGGAAATAGTTTAAATTTATTACCACTGGGGTCTGTGAACATGTTATGATTTCTGGAAGTGTCGTGCCCTAAATGATAGCCATTGATTTATATCTCTTTTGATCATAAAAAAAAAAAAAAAAAAAAAAAAAAAAGGCCTGGAAGGGTGTATGCATATGAGGAGTCTAACTCTTATCAATCAAAAGTTTTGATTTATCAGTCTTTAGCAAGAATCGATAATTATATCACTATTTAAAACTCTCTTGGGGGGTGGGGGCTGGGTGGCTTAGTTGGTTAAGAGTCTGCCTTTGGCTTAGGTCATAACCCCGGTGTCCCAGTGTCCTGGGATCAAGTACCGCATCAGGCTCCCTGCTCAATGGGAAATCTGCTTCTCCCTCTGTCCTCTGCCCCACTCATGCTCTCTCTCTCACAAATAAATAAAATCTTAAAAAAAATAAAAATAAAAATAAACACCTCTCTTAGATAGGTTAGAACATGTAGAAAAAGATCTTTTTAGTTTGTATATGAAAACAATATTTCACTGTTCTCCCTAGATATTTTAGGAAAGTTGAATCTCTTTGTTCAGAAGATAGCATGAATGTTAGAGTACAAACAAGGCCCATATAAGCATGAAAGAAAGTCTAAATAAAAGTTAATATTTTCAGTTTCTACAGTAACCATGGTTTATTTTTTCTTTCCTGCTTTTTTGTTAGCTACATAATTTTATATTGTTTCAAAAACAAATTGCCATGAAATTTCAATCCACAACTCTAGAACTTCAATTAAATTTGAGAAATAAAAATGTGATTTCTTTTTTTCTAATCTAAGGCAAAACTAGTAAAAATATAAGTCAAGAGAATCTGGAAAAGATATACATATATATTTTATCTTGAATTAGGGTACAATTGATATTATGGATGTATTACAAACTGTGAATTATATAAACTACTTATTTAACAAATAGGTCATAGAATATCAGTAATCCAAACTTTTGAGCCCTTACAAAGGACTATTTTTACAGAGAAAGCATTCTGAATGATTAAACTACCCATATAAAAGATTTAAGTAGAAATCATTTCTTTAATAGTATTTGGAAGTTTTGCTAGTTTCCTTATCAAAATATTCAATACCCACTACTAGGCATATGATCATGGTCAGTTTACTAAAATCTGCCATCATATCACCTTTGAAAATAAATATATTTTAGAATCATTTGCTTTCCTTCCAAAGTGGGCAAAGAATCCTATTAGCTAAAAGGGGGAGGGAACTTGTTAACCACATCTGGGAGATGCTGAGCCAGTATTCAGTAACTTGAATTTATCGTTGAAGAGGTTATGTCAAAATATGAATGTATAAACACAGTTTGTTGCTAAAATTAATATATAAAAATTAAAACCACATTTCCTTTGTTACATTATTTTGGCACAAATTTGCCATTTAATAAAATATTTTCTATGCTAAGGCATGTTTTCAGGCATCTTCCCCTTTTTCCAACATCTTATATTTCCATAAATGTAATTTTTACTTCCACTTCAAGTAATAGTTTTAATTTGTTAACAAAGCATATCAAAATACATGTGTATGTAGAAAAATATATACATATATTCATACAAACACACGCTTATGGATTACTTATTATCCTATATGCCAAAAGAACAACAATAAACTATTTAAGTTTTAAGCCCAGGATAGATTGGATTTGTTTTGAGTAGTTTTGGAAAAACATACTTTAAAAAGATGGAAGAACTTATAAAAAACTATATTATAGTTTTTGAAACCTCGTTTGCTCCAAATGTTGAAAGCTCCCATTATGAAGTAGAATCCAAGGGATCCAAATTCCCCGCATGTCACACCATGCTGAACACGGTGAAAAACTGCCTCACCTAGTCTGTTAGAAGAAATGTCTTAAAAGGATACATGAAAGGTCTTCAAGTGCTCCTTCTTCAACCAAAGCATTTTTAACATGAATGTACTATTATAATGTACTACTCTATATATACAGACCAAATTGAAATACTAGGATAGACTTCAAAATTATAAGTGATACATAAGTATTTAAAGATACAGATGAAAGTATTTTCAATGACTATCAAATATTTAGAATTCCATTATTATATTTTATAGCTCTAGGATAGATCTTTTGAAATTACACTAACGTGTTAAAATTTGAAAAGGATAAAAATATCCCTTTTCTCTGAAACAAAATATATGACATTTTCAGAAGTGCAAGGTAAAAAAAGAAATGGCATCCATGGAAATGACAGGTAGGACAGCCAATCAGCCCACAAGAGATATGCCATCGCTAAAGGCAACTCCAAATTCACTGAACAGCTTGAGTAGGCTGCTACAGCATCTCATGTTCAGGTTTGACATTAGAATCTTGAATTGAGTTTGAAGAAATCTTAAGAAAACTAAGCATGTTTTATAATCTTCACACCAGCCAAAGCCAGAATATTGTTGTGTTGTCTGGAACATTGCCATGTGATTTAAAATACTCTGTAATATTTAATGAAATAGTACAGATGTGGATGTACAATTTGTAATTTTATGTTCATAAATACTTAACGTAATTGAGACAGTTAAATAATGAAAATATCGTGAAATTTTCCTTAGGATATATATTTCCACCCCTTGAAATAAAATTAGCCTTTGATACACTGTAGCTATATAGTGATATTAGGGTGTAGTGAACTTACAAATGCTGAAATCTGATATTTTATGAACATGTAGTTAGTTGTCCTTAAAATTTAATAGCAAGTTAAAATTATTACTTGAGGGGGGAATAATAAAATCAGCTGTTTTTAATTTCTAAATAAAAGCCACGTTTATGTAAATCTAAGACATTAGGGAAAGAGGAAGATGCCTGAAGACATGCCTTTGCATAGAAAATATTTATTAAGTGGCAACTATGTTATATGTACTACTATATACTCAGATTAAAAAAGAAGTACATTTCTTATCACTCAAAAATATTATTAAAATAAATAAAATAAATGTTATTGGTCTAGTCCCATGATGCCAATATTTTTCCTTGACCAAGAGAGAATAAATTCTGAATCCCATTGCTATATGGTTTAAATTATTTATGTGAATCAGGATTTGGTGTAGGAAGGAGAAAGCTCTGGGTAAGAAAAACAACATGGTTCCGTCAAATGCAATGAAGTCTCCTGCATGTTAATGAAAACATGCCTGACCCTTGTCAAGAAAAGGAGATCCAAAACCTATCAGTTCTCTTTCTATCTCTCCATAATATCCATTCGCATTCTAATCTGATCACATCGCCATTTTCATAATCAGAAACCTGAACATTAAATCATAAAGATGAACATCATCGATTAAAGGTTTATAAAATAAGGGAAAATTAGAGTAAAATTTATATAATATAAATGTAAATATATGGACAAATATATAATATTTAATATGTCATGTTTATATAATAAGTGAAGCATATACTATTTAATTATCTTTAACTTAGTCACAGTTTACAATACTGGAGTTTGTCTTTATAACTTACTTCTTCATCTTTCCAAACCATATTAATTTTGCTTTAGACATTACTTAAACTTTTCAGGATTTTTGACGTCAGGAAATGACCCCAAATTTCTATTTTGAAGGTCAGAGTTCTTTTTACTATTGTCTATTTTAGGTTTATCTAATCTTCCATTCACATATATAATAGGACCTGAGATTTAAAGAAGACATCATAAGATCCCATGGGTTCCAGAAATGTTCTTTTCTGCACTCAATATAGTATAGCAACATACTTTCCCCTTGATAATCAGGATCAGTCAGTCAAATGAACAAACCCCTTCATGGTAGGTTCAGTGGGGCAAGAGGATTCCCAAATCACCCAGTGGAACCCACAGCATCACTTCTTTTGTTTAAACTCTCTTATAGTGTTTCCGATAAAACTTAAAATACAGTAGTTTAAATATCATACTTCTACACATTCTGTGGGCTATGAAATTACTACCTCGGGCGCCTGGGTGGCTCAGTTGGTTAAGCGACTGCCTTCGGCTCAGGTCATGATCCTGGAGTCCCTGGATCAAGTCCTGCATCGGGCTCCCTGCTCGGCAGGGAGTCTGCTTCGTCCTCTGACCCTATCCCCTCTCATGTGTTCTCTCCCTCTCATTCTCTCTCTCTCAAATAAATAAATAAAATCTTAAAAAAAAAAAAGAAATTACTACCTCATTTCTGATATTAACAATGACATCTCTTCCCTATAAAATATTCCATTCTGTTTCCACAACTTACCTTCAAATTAATCTCTGAAAACATAGAGATGTGTTTAAAGAGCAAGCAAAGCAAAAATTTCCACCAATAGGCCTGAAAAGTAGGATAAATTCAGTATGGCTTCACATTATTTCTGTAGATAGATATAGATGGAAGAGTGAGAAAGAGATATATAGAGAAAAAAATGAGAAGTTGAATTCATTGGAAATAGAAGGCAATTAATTGGATGAATGTTATTTTGTTTATAATGACATATATGCATGTGAATGCATATATTCGTAATGCGCACACAATACACACACATACACACAGTTAACATATGTAGTTTTTCATAATCCTTTAAAAGATTTTGGACTCTCACATATTATATTTTTATAAACATGTTAAGTTACATTATTTATGTCATCTTACTTTGCATTACATTATGAAAAATGATTTATCATACACTTATCACTAAGGTAAAATTTAAAATGCATTATTAAAAAGTTAAATATATAATATAGGTAGATGCTTGTTTCTTGGCATTTAACATACTAGCTAACACTTAACATAGAAATTGTAAACTACAATGTATGAATACCCATTCCACAAATTGCCAGTATTTGTGGTTTTAGTAATAAATTCCAGGTCATATGTGAGTTGTGTTTGTGATTATATAAGTAAGTTTAAAAGAAGATTTATTGATTTCTTCCTTTTAAGTATGATTACAAAAAATATGAAAATATAAGCCTTAGGTCCTAACAGAAAATGAGAAAAATGTTTGAAGTCTTAAAGGTGTTTAACCTTTTTTAAAATTATATTATCTCAAATTACCAACATTGAAGAAGTTAGACTAACATGAAAAAATTTTGTCCTTCGAAAATATTAGCCATGTGTGCCCAAAGTCATAATGTGAATTTATGATGTAGTACATTTGATGAGATAATTTAGAGAATGTTAAAAGGAAGAAATGAGCAAGTACATTAGCAAGAACATCTTCTTAAATGATATAATTATTCTCTCAAAATTCTCGAGAACAGATTTCAAAACTACTTATGCTGAGCATGTACTAGGAATGTGCTTTTGTGTCAGAAGGATGTAAAAAAAATAAAACCATGGACATTATAGTCAAAAAAATATATACAGTCCTCATGTTTTTGAATTTCCTATACTTTTAAAGATTTTCCGATAATAAGCAGTTAGATTCTTCTTATTTTCATTTTTAAAATTTCCTTAAATCTAAAAGTACTAATATCCCATTATAATAATTTGGAAGCCAAGATGCCAGATAGCTCTTGGCATTTCCTAATAATTTAGGTAGAGTTAATTGGCTCTGAGATATAACAAAGACTGGATGTAATATTTCAAAACCCATAATTATTTTCTACATGTTGGGAATACTAAAATTAGAAATTGGGTTGTATGGTACATAAGATATGTGATATATACATTTTATCAATTAGCTAGGATGTTCTTAGTCATTATTTGATTTGGTTAATTTTATACGGAAATTGTGAACTTTTGTATTTCATTCCAGAAGTAGCTGCAATTTATCAGTGAAAAGAAAAAAAAAAATAGAAAGTTATGTGGGACATAATAAATCTAGCTATTTAAAACCACGTTAATAATTGGGTCTATCAGTGAGGTTTGTAATTGAAATTCCTTTCTGTAGGGGAAGATGGAATAAATCCTCAAATAGATAAAAATCAAGAACTGGTATATTTTTAATTAAATAGAAATAATAAAAATGTGCTTAGCTTTTAATTAAAATGTATTTGAATATTAAAATATGCAAATTTAAATGTTTAATGAGTATCTACTATGTCAGTACTCTTTGACACCCAATCTCTTTGATCTTGGCTTTATGTCTATGTGATGTTCTGTTGGCCTTTATTCTTGGTTCCACGCAACATCAAAGGCCTGAAAAGTAGGCCTGAAAAGTTATATATTCCTGTCCATATTGAGGTTTAAATCACATGCAGTATCATATTTAGGAACAACTGGCCTCCTTTTCATTAGAAATGAGTTAATTCTTTGGATGACTAGAAACCATTTCACGCATGTCATCTTGAATGGAAAGCCCACAGGATAAAAAGTTTCACTAACTCAAGCCACCAGTCAACCTTAAAACACAGGTATAGTAGTAGTGACAGAATGAGAAGAGAGGTGTCAGGAGAGAAAAAATAACAGACAGAGAAATTAACAACTAGAGTCACAAAGTGCCTGAGGCTTGAAATAAAGAAGAGAATGAGACAGACTAGATACTGTTAACAAGGGAGTGAAAACACACATTTCCTTCCTCCTACCCCTACTAGCTTCCAGTGTATTGTTGCCATGTGTCAGAATCACACCTTAGCAACAGTCTCCCATGTGACATCTGTCCATCATATGATCATTTCCAAGATTTACCTTTTGCCATTTTTTCCTAATAGGGGAAATAGCTAAGTAAGAAAGAGTAAATACATTTTCTTTACCATTCTCACTGAATATTGTTCCCGAGAGTTCTAACTACATCCTCCCTCCTTCTATAAAACAATCCACTAGACATTGTGGGGGGAAAACTACTATAACATCCCTAAAACCTATAATCCAATAAAATTAAAAACACAACCAAAACAAACTCAAGGAATGTTCAATCATCAGTTAGTACACTAAAATATTTGAAAACCTCTGTGAATAGAATTTCAAAAACAAATTCTGTAAGAAATAGAAAATATGAACAAAATGATAACTCTGCAATATAACTTAAAATTGCTAAAGAATTTCCCTGCAAACAATTGTCTGGTGATAGGATTAATTAAAGTTATTTTAGTTAAAAAAATTGCAATCTATAGAAGCTTTTAGAACAGAGAAAAGTTAGAGAACTTTATAATTTATGTAATGTTATTGTTTTAACATCATATGAAACTTCAACAGGGAGCAAAAATGTTTTAAAAATATTCTGAAAATGTGTAATATAGATGCAGAAATCCTATTTAAAATAATAGAATGTCAAGCATTTTTAAAAAATAATATAAAAGTACATTCAATAGGTTTAATAACTGGGATTCTTTCAGTGGAAATCAAGAAATCCAATTCAATTGGCTTAAGCAAAACTGGATAATGTAATTGAGAAATTGACCTCTAAAATTAGCTCCATTACTGAAACTGAGTTGTTCAAAAACATCTTTAAAATCTGACTCTGTCCAACTTTATATTCTGTTTTCCTTTATGTTGGTTTTCTATTCGGGCAGTTTTTTCATGTGGTGACAATGATGGCTGACATCAGTCTAAGAACTATTTTCTGTTAAGTTAATAACTTCGGTGAACATAATTCACCAACAACATCTGTAGGAGGGGGACTACTTGGCCTGACCTGATGATATGTGGAAATCTCAACCAATCATTGTAGGCAGCCAACTGCATAACTTCTTAAGGCCAGTCATGGATAACAACGTCCTTACTTCTAGAAACAGGACTTGAGGTTTGGAGTATACTTAAATCCCATGGATTTAAAGTAGGTCAAGAATTTCTCCCCAAAGCAAATTTAGAATTCTGTTACTAGAAGGTAGCTGAGATCAATAGTTGGTACTTCTCATGGTGTTCTTCTAAGGAGTTCTCCTGAGAAACATGTCATTTAGTTTGCAGACAGCTGGAATCACTGTGACAACTTGCATGACTCCAGACACATCTAAATTTCCTCTTCATGGTCAGTCTTCAACAATTCCAATAGTTATATAAGCCTCTAATACCTATTATTAAATATATTTTTCCTTGAAATACCCAGTTGCCTGTTCTTTTTCCCTGACTTAAACCCTGACAAAAGTAATAGACAAAAATAAGAGATATCATCTGGATATACATGCAAGATATTATTATTACATACATTTACATTTATATACATTATTATATTTATTTACATTATTATCCACCTAGATTAGTCAACTGAAAAGCTTTTAGAAGTTATGATTACTACAAATAAATGCCACACATACCCTTCAAAATCAACAGTTTCCCCATGTGTCAACACTAACCACTTGAAATTACATTACCAAAAAAAAAAAAAAAGCTACCAAAATATAAGTGTCCATGAATATATCTTATACAAAGTTGATCATGTCACTTCTGGGCTTAAAGCCTATCAATGACTCATTAATTTGTCATTAACACTGAAACCCTTAACTTGACCTATAATGCCTGGAATAATGTAGTTTCTATCTTCTTCTCCAAGGTCTTCTCATTCATTGACTCTCTAATATCTTCACTCCCCCTCCAGGTAACAACTCTCTGGGTGTAGAAGTATGTCTACCCTGTTCACAGCTGTATGTACTACCATGGCCAAGGTCTGGAACATCACAGGAATTCAGTAAATGCTAGTTGAAACATTGATGAAAAATGCATGCATTTTTATACAATAAAAAACTAAAATCTAATACAGAAACAAGTTATTCTTTTTTTAAAAAAAGATTTTATTTATTTATTTGTCAGAGAGAGAGAGAGAGTGAGCAGGAGGTAGGAGCAAGGGGAGAGGGAGAATCAGGCTCCGCATTGAGCAGGGAGCCTGATGTGGGACTCTATACTAGGACCCTGGAATCATGACCTGAGCTGAAGGCAGACCCTTAACTGACTGAGCCACACAGGCGCCTGGAAACATGTTATTCTTTTGTATGAAAAATTACATTTTGTATGAAAAATTACATCAGGTCAGTCCAATTAGCCCCCCTCTTTTGTATGAATTATTTTATACATTTAATTCAAATATCAGAATTTTAATAGATTTTGTTTTGATTTGGCCACAGGATGGATTAATCCTCAAGTTCTTCCTAATAGGCAAACATAAGAGATGTCCACTATAACAGGGGAAGACTAGAAACACTAGAAACAGGGGAAGACTAGAAATATATGCATACTATATATGTTATATACATGAACATATATTCATAAAAAAGGAAAATATGATGACTTATCTTGCTTGTTATTCAAATGTATGAGGAAGTTCTGCTGTAAGAACAAACAAGAGTATATAAATGAAAAGAAAATTTCAAGAAATACACAAGTGTATAAATGATTGAGTTTTAATTAGAGGTTACTTTGTTGCAAAGAAAAGAATCTACAATGTTAAGTGAAAAAGCAGAATTTATTGGAATGACAAAAGGATACCTCTCCTGAGATTAAGAATTCCTCATATCAGTGAGATCATATGATACATGTCTTTCTCTGATTGACTTATTTCTCTCAACATAATACCCTCCAGTTCCATCCAATTCTGTGAATTGTGTAAGACTGTTGAATCACAGACCTGTACCGCTGAAACAAATAATACATTATATGTTAAAAAAAAAAAAGAAGAAGATAGTAGGAAGGGTAAAATGAGGGGTTGGAAATAGGAGGGGGAGATGAACCATGAGAGACTAAGGACTCTGAGAAACAAACTGAGGGTTCTAGAGCAGAGTGGGGTGAGGGGATGTGTTAGCCTGGTGATGGGTATTAAAGAGGGCACATATTGAATGGAGCACTGGGTGTTATACTCAAACAATGAATGATGGAACACTACATCAAAAACTAAAGATGTAATGTATGGTGATTAACATAACATAATAAAATTAAAAATTAAAAAAAAAAAAAAGGATACCTCTCAGCATATATTGCCTACCCTGCCCTCAATAAAATATCCAGGCAAACATTCTGGACATCCACCAGGGCTGACAGCAGCTGATTTCCTTGATTTACTTTCTCTCCTTAAGACATAGACCCATCACTACTTCTTTTCAGTCATTTATTTTATTATATAATTTCTCACTCTGTTTTGGGGTTAATGTAGAGCATGAAATCAGCCATAATATCTGGCTTGCTAAAATGTAACATAGAGGCCGCTGGGGGTGAGGGAGGGTTTTGGAGAAGGGTGTAGGTCTTTGGAATGCCGAGGCCCCTGTAACCACTCTGCCATTGGAATGCCACAGGGAGTAACCTTTCCAGAAGCTCTCTTAGCCCAAACAGCCACCCTGTGTTCTAAGAGATGTATGCACTGTCCTTTAGGCTATGTTTAGCGGAACTCGTAGAACACGCAGTTTAGCGTATCGTATCTTTCCCATAAGCAGATCCTCCTAGTTCCAGTAAGACCCCTTGTCACACATCACGTGCTTGAGAAACAGTGATAAGGATTTGTGATTATCCTGAAGGACCAATAAAAGCAGGAGCAAAGAAGAGCAAAGATTGTTTGTCTCTGAGCGTTGGCAGCTTGACTTCTCCTTTCTTTCACAGCAAAGTTTGGAGTACAGGGATTGCTTTCATTCGTTGGTACAGAGATTGCTGGCCATTCCCGGCAACTCAATAGGTCAACTTTTTCATGTGGAAAATGGTGTCTTCAGTCCTATGGTTTTGACCTGGTTTTTCTTGGGTGGCCAACATTAAATAAGTTGACTACAGTCTCTTAGAGCCAATTCCAAAGTTCTAAGAATGAGAACTGATTGAGATAGCCAGGTGCGGGGTCCTTCTTAGCAAGCAAAGACAACTAAATCTCTGAGAATTAAGTAATCGAGAGAGTGATGACTTAGAAGAAGTGATTGGAATTCTTAGTGGACTAAAATCTACAATAATAAGCAAAATTTATTAATGATTGGAGCTGAAAGAATTACTTAAATGCACTTAGAAATAAAATATTAAATTCTGGCCTAACACTTCAAAGGTGAATAAATTTCAGTTGGATTAAAGAAGTAAACGTAAAATCATAAGAAGGCTAGGAGAAAATATAATAATCTTTCTAAACACTAAAATAAGATGTCACAAAGATCTGGCTACATAAACATTACATTCTCTAGTTCACTAAACAACATAGTTGATAATGAAAGCACAGATAATGCTTTCACATACTTGGAGAAAAAAAAAGATTCACAAATTATGTGACAAGCAAAAAGATGATATTCTTACTATTAAAGAGCATTGACAAATCAATAGGGCAAAGTTTGAGGCAGATAAGAGAAAAAAAATGAACAGCTCATTAAAAAGGAACTAAAGAACACAGATGACTTGTATTCTTATAAACAATGTCCCCTTTCACTGTTAATCTGAAACAAGTTTATCTGATATTCAGATGCTATTATCAAAATTATGAAGCACAAACAAAACCAACTGCAACAAAAATAAATAATAATACCTGGTTTTGGAAACTTAGACACTAAGAAATATGCTGTTGTTGAAATTGATAATTGATATATTTTCGGAGACAGGAATTTTTTTAGAAAGTCATAGAAACAGGTATGGACTGATGAAACAATGTTAATGCTATAAATTTATTCTAAGAACATGATAAACATAGTGAAGTAAACAAAGTTATTAGTACAAGAAAAATTATTAATCACAACATTAGGGGAAAAATGTCAAATGTGATTAGTGGAGTTGTTGCACATCCATACAATGGAATGAGATTAAAAAATATCTGAAGGGAAAAATCTAATCAGTTTTAAAAGGTGAGATACCTAAATAAGTATAAAAGTTCTAACAAAATAGTAAGCATTATCACAATATTATAAATTATACAGAGTAAAACATAAATTTGAAAACACATTGGAATGTCAACATTTTGACTTATTGAGCATGAGTGAATTTTATTTTCTGTTATTTTCTTTATTTCTTTGTTTTTCAATAAGTATCTTCAATACAGTTGTATTAAGAAGTATCACAAAAAAAAGAGTATGAAGATCCTGTGGCATTAGATAGTCATCCGTTTGAATTTCATTTTTCTAACTCATCATAATCATAATGTTGAGTTACTTAATGCCTTAATGCTTTTTTTATTGTAAAACTATAATAGTTATGTTACTCCTAACTTTTGTATGGATTATTCTGTGGATTAAATGAGCTAATATGCTGATTATAATGCCTATAATACAGCAAGTGTTTACACATGATATTACTAATTTAAAAAACAATATATACATTAATTAAAAATATACTTCAAAAGATGGCGCAAATAATAAAAAGTAAAGAGCAGGTTTTAAAAACTTGGTTATCTATAATGCATATATATTTATGCATATATTTATGCAATCAAGAAGATCCCACATCATGTAGCAAAATAGTACTGAAAATTGATATGCTTTAATAATAATGAAATAACATAAGGCATCGTAATGAAGTAAAGCATAGTGCAATGGTGGAATTTCAGGTGTAACTTTTCTAAGGGCATATACCCACCCTCTCTTTGTTCCTGGTGATTTTCATGACACCTGACCATCATTTGTAAATTGAATCTACGATCATATTTACTTACGTCCCTCCTTCTTAAATTAATATACTTCATTTTTAGAGCAGTTTTAGGTTCACAGAAGAACAGTATGGAAGGTTTAGAGGCTTCCCATATGCTTTCTGTCTCCACATATGTATAACCTTTCTCACTGTGGACATCCCACACCAGACTAGTGCATTTGTCACAATCGATGAACCTACACTGGCACATCATTACTACCCAAAGTCCATAGTTTAGATTAATCTTCTTTATTTTTTTTAATCAAGAAACTTCAGAAACAATTCAAAAGCAACATATCATTAGAAAAAGTAGGGACTGTAAATGAATAGAAATAATATTAAAATTTGCCTAAACATTAATCATCAACTATTAGGAAACTTTATAAACTCAGACTAATGAAGTGCACCTCATTAAAATTTAACATTCATGATTGTTGCATTGATTACTGTCATTATTACTTAGGTATAGTATAATAACACATATCAACTTTTTTTTTTTAAAGATTTTATTTATTTATGTGACAGAGAAAGAGACAGCGAGAGAGGGAACACAAGCAGGGGGAGTGGGGGAGGGAGAAGAAGGCTTCCCGCTGAGCAGGGAGCCCGATGCAGGGCTCGATCCCAGGACCCTGGGATCATGACCTGAGCCGAAGGCAGACGCTTAATGGCGCCCCTCTCAACTTTTCTTTTTAAGATAAAAAATCTTATATAAACTAGAATACATCAGAAAACTATTGAATAATAAAGATGAGTTGTTCTCCTCATAGTTGCAGTGGCTAGGATAGTATCTAATACATAAACTCCAATTAATTTAAGGATTTTTTATTGTGCCTTGCACTGTTCTAGGAACTCAAGAAAGTACAGAAATTAACAGAAAAAGAAAAACCACCTCCTTACTTTTAATGAAATTATTCTCAGAAGTGGGAGTCAATAAGTGTAAAATAATATGTAAAAAAGTAATACGTTCTGAGGACAAAAATACAGCAGGGCAGGTGTTTGGGAGTTCTGGGAGAGAGATGGAATTCTCCACAGTTTGGGCAAGAGGCTTCACTGTGAAGGTGAGGTTTGAGTAAAGATTTGAAGAAGGTGAGGGATTAAATTTTGAAATCCTGAGGAAGAGAAACCAAATTAGAGAAATTATTGACCTGTAAAGGAGATCAGAGTTAGCAAGTTTGAAAGGAATTAGATCTGAGAGGTCATAAAGCTACCAATTCTTTGTGACGGTTGTAAGTACACTTTCCTTTTACTTTGAATGAAATGGGAAACCAGTGAAGGTGGTGAATAGAAAAGTAATCTCATCGATGTGTATATACTAAAAGTATTACCATGATTTGCAGTGAGCACCCTTGAAATGTGGCGTGGATGGGAACAGGGAGACCAGGTAAGCAGTTACTGCTATAATTCAAGTTAGGTTTGATGGTGGCTTGGACCACTCTGGTATAGATGGCAGTGAAAAGAGGTGAGGAAGGACTGATCAAACGGAGAGTAGTTTTTATGAAGTGAGTTTACAGGAAGAGATCAACAGTGTCCAAGATACTTAAGTTCTGAGAACTGGCCTTGCCTTTCTCAGTAGAGAACACTGATGACTTCACCAAAAATAGCTTCCGTAGAGTGGAAGAAGAGAATGCCCACCTATAGTGCATTTAAGAGAGATGGGGAAAAGCAGAGTTGCAAAGATATAAAGAAGTCTTAAAATAAATTAAGCTGTAATTGGGAAACCGAGAACAGTAAGGGAGCTGGAAGGAGGGGGTTGGCCAAGAGAGATGGTATTTTTAGGATAGAATAAATAAGAGCATGATAGGAATAATGTAGTAGGGACAGGGAATTGATGGCATTGGAGATAGGATACAGAATTGCTGGAGTGGTGTTCTTGAGAAGGAAAAAGACAGATTTCCTGCTTAGAGTTTTGTAGGACATACTGCATAGAGGTACTGAGTCCAGGGAGCGAATGGGGCTGGTAATGTAGCTCATGCTTACCAGCACTTGTACCCCAATAAAAGACTGAGTCCATCAAAAGAAGAGACTTTTTCTTTGGCCAATAATATTATATAGAGATCAAGACCCTGGTGAGAGGGCATTGTAACCAATACATAAGTGGAGGGGGTGGCCTTTGATGTACTAACAGGAGTGAAGGCAGCGTATGAAGGTATACATATTAACAGATACATAGATGTAAGGGCAAGTGACTGGACTTCATTTCTCAGTGAATTCAGAGGCAAATTCATCACCTAAATGTGACTATGAGGAAAGAGATAGATGTTTGAAGACTATAGAAAAGGTTCAGAATAGTCATTTGAGAGAGTGGGAGAGAAACGAACAGAAAAATAAATTCCCTTAGTGTTTAGAGAGAAAATGTAAAATGAGATCAGGCAGAATGGTTTTATGATTGTCTCCAGTTATGTCAGTGCTCAGATTCAGACTGGATTAATAAAGAGTTATTTAATTAGAGTTAGAATAGAGGCAAGTTGTGTGACAAAATTGAAAAGTGTTATAGTTGAGAGTATATGCAAGGGAGTCATTAAAACAACTGACCATGGAATTTCAACTTGGTTCTGATGTAAGAGAAAATATAAGGTTGATGAGGGAAAGTGAAAATATTGAAGGATCAATAAATATACATCCCGGTGGCATTGATGGCTTATCAGAGTGGGGTTGCGTGAGGCAGAGTCCAAGCAAGAAGTCAGAAAGTGGAGCTGACAGAGTGTGATGCACGAAATGGAGATTATGGAGGAGGTGTTATTACAGGTAATGACAAGGTCTGGGTCATGACTGGAACTGAGTGGCTCGGGAGTGGGCAAGGCAAGTTCACAGTAGTTTGAGAAACTAGGAAGCCAAAGTCTGGTTAGGATTTCTGCTCACTCTGAGAACTCATCAAAAATTCTGAGAGGCAAAGTGATAGTGAAGTGGGAGCAAAAGCCATCAAGAATTAGGGAGGGGCGGGGGACACCAGAGTATCAGAAGATGATGCATTAGGGGCGCCTGGGTGGCTCAGTCGGTTAAATGTCTGCCTTTGGCTCAGGTCATGATCACAGGGTCCTGGGATCGAGCCCCGCATCGGGCTCCCTGCTCAGCGGGAAGCCTGCTTCTCTCTCCCACTCCCCCTGCTTGCTCGCTCTCTCTCTCTCCAATTAAATAAATAAAATCTTAAAAAAAAAAAAAAAAAAAAAGAAGATGATGCATTAATGCGATATCCTGAAGGTTAGTATCTTATAACATGGGATCTAGGAAAAGCAATGAGGAACAAGGAGGATACAAATCCCACCCTGCTTTCAGGCTCAGTGATGAGAAAAGTACACAAGAAACAAACAAGCAAACAAAAAAAACAAAAATCCTCTACCACTTGGGAACCCTGCAGGGAGAGATCCAACAATCCATTAGAGCAAAATTGTAAAGGGCGCTTTCAGAAGAAAGGCTGAAAAAGAGGGATTTTTGAGGGTAGACTTTACTTCTGTAAAGGTGTATCTAATTGGAGCAACCTCGAGGGAATTGGGAAAGGAGGAGGAGAATAGAAGAGTCTTCTAATCTTTAATTAAATGTTTTATTTCTGAAATAATCCCTTTACTTTATATTTTTTAATTTAATGTCTTTTAAATGTCAATACACACAAAAATGAATAGAATAAACGAGTTTTCTCAGAAACATACAGCAGAGTAGCAATGCCTGTGACCTGTGATGACGTGGATAATTCACAATGTACAATTGAGACCTGGTATCATGCAAGGTCCCTTGAATCTTTTTGATCACTCTACATTCCTCTTACTATCTTTTCCTTTCTTTTGGTGGTAAAAAATCATTATTGTCTGCTTCCTGCTGCCAAACTGTAGTCACTAATACTGTTACGTACTGTGTTATAAAGAGGATAGAAAATGGTAGTGCTGAGCTGACTTCTGCAAAGAAATAAGTAGTATTGGGGAACAATAATGTCTTCTTTGTGTTGATTTCTAACATTTGCCGATTCTTTTTTTTTTAATTTTTTTTTTTTATTTATTTACTTGAGAGAGAGAGAGACAGAGATAGCTAGAGAGAGAAACGAGCTGGGAGGAGAGGGAGAAGAAGGCTCCCTGCCGATGCGGGGCTCGATCCCAGAACCCTGGGACCATGACCTGAGCCGAAGGCAGACGCTTAACCAACTGAGCCACCCAGGTGCCCCTAACATTTGCCGATTCTTTGTCTAGGATTTCAGTACAAGTTTCAATACATCTTGATTAGCATATTTTAGATGTACCCCCTTTGATTTTATCATCCTGACATGTATCTTTTTACCAGTTTTAGTGTATTTCGCTATGAGCCCCACATAATACCATTTAACAACGGTTTTGCTATATAGGAGTAGTAAATTCAATACTCTCCAAGTTGTGTCTTACCTCCCTTTGACACAGTCAGTTTAAAGAACCATCATCTCATGAATCAAAATGTGACAAAGGTTTTAAAGTTGTGTCTTACCTCCCTTTGACACAGTCAGTCAGTTTAAAGAACCATTATCTCGTGAATCAAAATGTGACAAAGGTTTTAAATTATATTCATGAAAGTGTTAAAATATTTTACTGAAGAGAAAATTGACCAGTTATCACTGGGGAATAGAGTAAAAGCTTTCTAGAGAAAATAGACAATTGAAAATATGTAGACTTTTATCACATGAGAATGACTCTAAAAGAGTAGAAGATAGCAAAACACGAGATGGAGGTGTGGACAGTGCCAGGTAATTGGCATCTTTTTTTTCTTTCTGTTTGTATTTATTTGTTTCTAAAATTGAAATATATTTCACCTATGACATTGTATAAATTTAAGGCATATAACCTGTTAATGTGATTACTTTATATATTGTAACATAATTACCATTGTAGTGGTAATTAGCACCTCCACAATGTTACATAATTATCCTTTCTTTTTAGTTGGAATAATTAAATTGTAGTCTCTTCACAAGTTTACTGTAATACGCTATTGTCATCTATAGTCTACATTCTGGTGTACATTAGATCTCTAGGGCTTATTTGCTGTTCATTCCAAGTTTGTACCTTTAACATCTGTTTTATCTCCCAACTCCTATCTCCTGGTGGTCACCATTTTACTCTCTGTTTTTGTGAGTTGGGCTTTTTTAGATTCCACATATAAATGGTACCATACAGTACTTGTCTTTCTTTCTCTGACTTATCTCACTTAGCATAATATGCTCAAGGTCCATGCATGTTGTCACAAATGGCAGGGAGTTCTTCTTTCTCATGGCCGAAATAATATTCTATTTACAGATGTGTGTGACTTTTCTTTATCCATTCATCTGCTGATGGGTACTTAGGTTGTTTCCTTATCTTGGCTATTGTGAATAATGCTGCAGTAAACACAGGATCCTGTATATCTCTTTGATGCCCTCTTTTCATTTCCTTTGGGTATACATGTAGAAGTGGAATTGCTAGATTACATGGTAGATCTATTTTTAACCTTTTGAGAAAACTCCAAACGGTTTTCCATAGTAGTTGAACCAACTTACTTTCTACCATCTGTGTATAATGTTTCCTTTTTTCCACATTCTCACCAATACTTGCTATCTCTTTTCTTCTTCAGCATTACCATTCTAACAGGTGTGAGATGTTAATTCATCATGGTTTTGATTTACATTTTCCTGATGATTAGGAATATCAAGCATCTTTTCACATACCTATTGGCCATTTGGATGTCTTCTCTAGAAAAATGTCTATTTAGTTCTTCCGTCTATGTTTTAATCAGATTGTTTTTGTTGTTGTTGTTGTTGTTGTTATTGAGTTATCTTAAGGCTTTAGATATTTTGGATATAGATACCTTATCCCATATATGGTTTGCAAAAATGTTCTCCCATTCTGTAGCTTGTCTTTTTTCTTAATTGTTTCTTTTGCTGTGAAGAAGCTTTTAAATTTAATGTATTTGCATCTTTATATGTCAATAAGAGCAATGTACTTTGATCTTATTTTCAATGAGGAATATTCTAAAATTGAAAAGGGAATATTAGCACCAAAGGATGTAAAATTAAGTAAAGAAGAATACTAGAACGTTTAGCTACCACCCCCACCTCATGACAAGTTTCTAACATTCTCTATTTTAGTAAATCATACTAACTGTGGACAGTTACTCAAGCCAGAAATCATTCCACATTCTTTCTTTCCCCCTGTCATTTTCATCCATTCTACCACCTTATTATAAAATCATTGATTTACTTATGCATTCATTTATTCATTCAATAAGTCAGTATGCTAGCCAATGTTCTTCCTATAGTGGTGAAAAGACCTTCCATGCCACTCAATGCCAACTTATTCTCCTAAATATTTCTAAAGAGTTTCCACTTCTTTCTATCCTGATGCCATAGCCATGCCACACATTTTTCTCACCTGAACAACTGCCATAATCTCTTGGCAACTTATTTTCCTATAGCAACTCTTCCTGCTATCTGCTTTATAGCCAAATCCTAAAAGTTTAATTCCTAAATCCTTAACTTAGCTTCTCAGAACTTCTAAAATCTAGGTGGAGGGATCACATTTGAATATGAAGAGGAGTCTTCTCAAACTTGTATGGAAAAAGTACTGTTTTTATCATGCATAGACCTAATTTTTTATGATTACTATTTTAGTTTTTAAGTGAAGCAGGCTTTTTTTTTTTTTTTTTTTTTTTTTTGCCATTTTGACCTTTAAGTATCATAGTAGGTGATAAATACTGATATGTTAGAGAAAAGGTTGGCTCTGGAAGTGGAAGTAGACAATGTTGGCAACCACCACAATATTATGCACAAAAGACAGAGTGACTCATACAGTCACTGAATCAAATAACTGTTAGACTAATTTGATTTGTATGTATTTTGATGAACAACATCCATTTTTAAAAATATATTTTTTTTTATTATTATTTTTTTTAAAGATTTTATTTATTTATTTGACAGAGAGAGACACAGCGAGAGAGGGAACACAAGCAGGGGGAGTGGGAGAGGGAGAAGCAGGCTCCCTGCAGAGCAGGGAGCCCGATGCGGGACTCGATCCCAGGACCCTGGGATCATGACCTGAGCTGAAGGCAGTCGCTTAACCAACTGAGCCACCCAGGCGCCCTAAAAATATTTTTGAGTCCTGGAGTACCTGGGTGATTCAGTCGATTAAGAGTCTTACTCTTGTTTTCGGCTCAGGTCATGATCTTGGCGTCATAAGGTTGAGCCCCGGGTTAGGCTGTACACTCATCATGGAGTCAGCTTGGGATTCTCTCTCCCTCTGTGTTTGCCTCTCCCCCCAACTTGCCCTCTCTCTCTCTTTCTGTAAATAAATAAATAAATAAATCTTTAAAAAAATCTATTTTTGAGTCCATTAGACATTGCCAGGCTATCTTTAATTCTGACATTATCCATTTTATCCATTTCATAGCATTCTTCTTCTTCTTTTTTTTTGCCTCAAGGCAAAATTACCTTTATTCACCAAACATAATTTCAGAACATTTATTAAGATATTTACTGATCATTTTATGAGCGTTGGAAAGTAAAACACATTCCTCTTCCCAATTTACCATTACAATTTTAGATTTACTACAATAATAAGCCTGTTTTTGTTATCTGAGGACAGGCATGATGAAGGAGCTGAGCAAAGATGTGCATTTCCCTAAAAAACTAGAACTCCATGCCCCACATAAGGAAAATAACTCTATTAAGATTAGAGTCACTGATGATGCATTGCTCCTTGTAGTGAAAAGACAACTTGTAACAAGCAGATTGCCTGTGCATAGTAAGGACTAGAAAAAAAGTAAAATGTGACTGTTACTCTTTCTCCACTATGAGCTTAATAGAAAGATAATTTCAGGGCGCCTGGGTGGCTCAGTTAGTTAAGCGACTGCCTTTGGCTCAGGTCATGATCCTGGAGTCCCAGGATCGAGCCCCGCATCGGGCTCCCTGCTCAGCAGGGGGTCTGCTTCTCCCTCTGACCCTCCTCCCTCTCATGCTCTCTGTCTCTCATTGTCTCTCTCACAAATAAATAAAATCTTAAAAAAAAAAAAAGAAAGATAATTTCAGTGATTGGAGGAACAGTGAAATTCTGAAATGTACTGTAATTATTAATCCTTACTCTGTATGTATTTATTTAAAACTACGTAAAATTATTTGTTGGCTATAAACATGATCTGAAATGTAATTTTATGATACCTAATAAATAATTTATATAGCAAGAGAGAACTCATATTCAAATAGCACTGCAAGTCTGCAAGATTTTATTGATTTCCTGATAAAGAACTTCCCAATTTCATATAACAAAATCATGCACTGCACATTGTATTCTTGTATTATAAGTCATAGCCTAATAAATCAATTTACTTCTAGTAATTACCTGGAAATGATCTCCCTATTCTTGACATTAATTAGTCACTGGAAATGAAAATGGCAGGAAAACCAATAGTGCCTAATGTAGAAGATTTTTAAATGTTTATAGATTTCTAAGCATGATTAGAAATTGGGAAAGAAGCCTCCCCTTCAGGATGATCAATACAGGCACATATTAGAAACCAGAAAAACAGACTTCTCAAGGGCAGTGATTAAACACCCTGCAAATATGACCGAAACTACTGCTTTCTTATATCCTTATTAGCAGGTGTGGAACCACAATTACAGAGTTAAAATTAGAAGTGCATAATAAAATCATAAATCTACTGATCTGCATAGTTTGTCACCTTAATTAATAGTTGATATTTTAAATTATTCTTTCAAGCTTTAATTCCTTGAGTACATAGTATTCTGCATTTTATTGTGTTTTTTTTTTTCTTTTTAAAGATTTATTTATTAGAGAGAGAGAGCTTGAGTGTGGGGGAAGGGGCAGAGGGAGAAGAAAATCCCAAGCAGACTCCATGCTGAGCAAGGAGATTGATGCGGGGCTCGATGTGGGGCTCGTTCCCATGACCCTGAGATCATGACCTGAGCTGAAACCAAGAGTTGGACACCCAACCGACTGTGCCACTGAGGCCCCTTCCCTCTAAAACCCTCTGTTTCTTTACATATTTTAGACGGATACAAACATAAAATTTTAAAAATGTAACTTGGGAATCATTTACTTTTTAAAATTTCAGTTTAATTTCTTTAAGAACAGAGGTCTGTGATTATACAATATTGTGGAATAAAATATTTTTGTATTATTCATATTTGCAGTCTTCTACAAGGAAAAGAAAAAGGAAGACAAGACTTAATTTTTGGAGGTGGTGGTGGTGATGGCTTGCAAATGTCATTCTTAATGTTGGTGATACTGTGATGATCAACAGCTGTTGCTACTTCCTACTGAGTTCTTATTGCAATCCTGTCCCATCTCCAGAAGGTATTAATCGTCCCTTTGTTTTATGTGCAACCTTCTCTTTATTGATTCCTCCCTTTGTGCCTAAAAGAATTATCATGAACTTATCCCTGTAAAATGTGATACCACATTTACATTATCTGGGTAGTTCATGCCACCGTTTCATTCACACACTTTGGAAAGCATAGTTGCATTCAATGCCTCTCTTCCTTTTGGTCTATTCTCTCCTTGCCATGACATATCTAGGATTGCACTATTCTTTGACCACTCTACTGTCCCCGTTTGCAAATGTTCACCAATGCCTAACTAACTGACAAACCTAGCAGTGTCTTCTCTCACCTCACTTACACTCTTTATAGTATTTGACACCCGACTTTTGTGTCTCTGAGTTTTACTAACTTTAATTCTTGATTTTTCTGCCTTTTGTTTTAATCTCCTTACAGGTTTTACTTGTTTATCCTACAATTCAAGATAGTTATTTTCCAAGGTTTTCTTTTTAGCACTCCCCTTGTTTCCATCTGCTCACTCTGCCCTGTCATTCCCAATCATTCATCCCATTTCAGCAATCACACCAATGTAGACATTCTTCAGATATGTCCCCTCTGGCCTGGGAAAGAGCAACCTCATTGTTGTCTATCAGAATTTGGTACTTGGATGCATCACAAACATTTCCATTCCAAGATATTCTTGTCATCATCTTCATACATGTCTATTTGCTCTCTGAATGACTGAGTTTACATTATGTCTTTTTCATGTTTCACTTTTCCATTCTATTCTCAATTTACATTTCCAGTTATTTACATTTCCATTTATTTATATTGAATTCCAGCCTTTCACAAGTCAGATTTTTTGTTCTTCCTCCTGTCAGAGAGCAGAGAATGTTACCTCCTCTAGAGAAAATAGAGGAGACATGTAGGTCTGTGAGTAATATGACTTTGGATATATTTAGTCCAGAAATGTATTACAGGTATTTATTACTTTCAAGAAACTATGTTTCATGGTGCTGTGGAAGGTAACAATGAAAATGAAAACAAAGGTATATTTACTGAAGAACAGGAAGTACAGAACCACTGCTCAGGAGAGGGGAAATGCCTCTCTCGTGCAAACTTATCCCATGGATCAACTGGATTTCCTATTGTGCTCGCTTCGGCAGCACATATACAACTGGATTTCCTATCTTATTTTTTCCAAGAAGAATTTGTCAGTCACCTTCCAGTGACTGTCTTGCCTGAGAAACATATGTATGGGGACGCCTGGGTGGCTCAGTCGTTAAGCGTCTGCCTTTGGCTCAGGTCATGATCTCAGGGTCTTGGGATCGAGTCCCGCATCGGGCTCCTTGCTCCGCGGGGAGCCTGCTTCTCCCTCTCCCACTCCCTCTGCTTGTGCTCTCTCTCTCTCTGGCAAATAAATAAAATATTAAAAAAAAAAAAAGAAAAACATATGTATGAATGTGACAAGGTCCCTGTTATCAAGTTCTTTGTTTATTTGTTTATCACTGCAAGTGTGTACTCAAATGTACACGCTTATTTTTAGGGAATTGAATTTTCTGAAAAAATCAATAGTAAGGAATAATGTGGAATCCTTCAAATGTCACACACACACACACACACATTTATGTGAATATAGACATTCTGAAAGTAAAAAAATCACAAGAGTTCACCTCTTTTTAAATGTTATACATAATAGAGAATAATATTTACATTAATATTTTGGGGAGAAGTGCATTATAATGTTTATTAACAATTGTGAGAGCAAGCTATTAGTATTTAATTTTTTATTCCCAAATACTGAAGAGGGATTTCTTGTACAAATCAAAATTAAATATTTCCAAAAATATAATCTCTTTGAAATAGAAGCTTAGCTGGATGGAAAGTAATAGTCATGTCACTCAATCAAATTCCAAATATTCATATTCAGTTTCTGAAAGGAATTTATAACCTTTTATAAAATAATAATAGAAGCCACAACTCATTAAGCACATATTACACATACTTACTTTATTTAGTTTCTTAAAAAAAAAAACTTAAAACTATTATAGGGTATGCTAGCATATAAAACATTAATTTTTGTTCCCCTTAGAACCTCAATTTCAAGATATTTCACTTTGCATTTCTAACAATTTTCAAGTAATTTTCTCAGTTAACCAGGATGGGAAGATGAGTATTTATTTTCTTTCTCTCATTCACTGTTCTATCCCATCAGAATATTCCTTTTGCAAAATGTCCTATGTTCCCTGCTCATTTCCCATTGTGACTGTATTAAGCAAGGTCTACATCTCCTAAAATTTCTTAACATTCTGGCTCAGTCTTTTGTTCCCTCTTGAATTTACATTGCCTCTAAATTAATCATCTCAAGGCACTTCTTAGAGTAAACTGGTGATACTTGGATACCCCTTGAATAAAAGGGCAGGGACAGCAGTTCAAAGAAGAACACACCACAACCTCCTTGATGTTTAAACAAGTACACATTCAGCCCCTATTCCATCATTTGAAACAGAGTGGCATAGTAATCAAAGACAGCTGTCTATCCACACTGGCTGACTTCAGGTACAATTTTTGTCATTATCTACAGGTGTAGCCCTGGGTGAGTTGTTTAGTTTCTTTGTGTCTATTTTCTCATTTGTAAAATGTGGATACTATCTGTACCAACCTCTTCAGGTTTGAGGAACATTCAACGAGTGGAAACCTGTCAAGTTCTGAGAATAGTGCTTGCATATAGAAAACACTCCATAAATATCATCTATCATTTTATATCATTTGAAATTGTCTCCTTTGCAAGTCAAAATTGTTGAATATCAGCAATTGTATGTGGCTAAAGCTGAAATTTTTCTGTCTTCTATTTAACATGGTACATTGCTTTCCTTCTACCCTGCAAGCCAAAACTTTAAAGTATTATTTTGTAAAATAAGAACATGCAACATTATTTCAGTAGCTTGACTTTTTGATCTGTTTTGCTTTCAGATCCAACTTTAGAACCAGATGCCACTGTTTCATTTTCCAAGACTGAAATCTGCTTGTACTTAAAAGTAGACCTGTTCTTAGTCTCTTATAACAGCAATATTATTTTAAATGCTTTAAACATTACAAATGTATTTTAGTTTACATAATGTTAGAACATGTAAACATAATTCTGTACAACTCTTCTAAATGTCAAGACATACCAATTTTGCAAATGTCAACCAGACACTCATGAAAACTCAGTTCTCTCATGAAGGATCCTCCTGTAATTCATAATGAAATTTACAGCCTTTCCCCTTACTGTCTTCTCTGATTGAGAAAATCTTAACCACTGCGTTCTTCATTAGACGTTTAATTTGGTATTACAGAGCCACTATCTGCAAATATATGTATTATAATGGTAAAATAATATGATATTTATGCCATTTTTATATGTGCTTAAAATATCTCCTTAAATATTAATGTTTCTAGCCTCTTAAATAACTCCAGAAATGATAGATACATGATTATTAAACTTCTACATATGCCATTTTTTCCTCTTGAGAGAATTATTGAATTTCAGATTTTTTCTGCTAATTTTATTTCTCTGGGGCTTTATATTTGTGCTCACATAAACTGTGATAGCCTATAACAAAATATTCTGGTCAAACTATAGGAGTCTACTCTATTTTTGTAGAGGAGTATTTGTCCCCATCTGCCACGGAGTGTTTATTCTTGAAAGTTGTAATTTGGTACTTATGTTAAGATACTCTTTTTGGGGAAAAAAAAAAAGATACTCTTTTTGGTTGCTTGCTGGCTTATTTCTGGGCCCATGATGCCCTAATGTGATTGGGACTTCTGTGCTAAAGAGCAGTCACATAAAGCCTTCACTATTCCTTAAAGTCAGCTCCTCTGAGGGTGATTATCTTTATGGAGATCTACAGTTTTCCTGATGTAAATTTTATGTAGATCTAATATCCAATATTTTTCATCAGGCCATTTCTTTTATACCTCCAAAATTTTCTGACACATTAGTCTAAACTTATCCAAACATCAGATTCTGGTATCAGAAAGAGGAAAACTTAAGCATGTCTACATGGATGAAGTAGTACATTAAAACAAAATTATAGAGTTTGAATGGCTGCTTTTCCTTGGTAACTTCTAGTTTATACATTTTCCATTTGCTCTTTCCATCAGAGCCTGCCCCATGTTGATGACATCAATGGGAACTCGTGCCCTTTTGTTTCAATTTGGGTTTGGCCAAACAGGAGGTCTAAAAAATCAGAAGGAGGGAGAGAATGAGGCTGACATATTTGTGACCTGGGTTCTCACTCAGCCAGGTCATGACAGCTGGCTCTGTCCTATCACAAAGGGCCACTGTTCCTCTCACAGTGGTCATCTCTCTATCCAGATCTCTTTTCCGGGCTCCCGTAACTATTTCCCCTCATTCTTTCAAGTAACAAGGTGAAAACAGACCTACTATTAGTTTCAGGGTACTAGCTGAAGGTAACTCTTCCCACCCATTTGTAAACAGTTCTTGTACTAAACTTTCCAGGTGGCTATGCTTTTAGAAATTCTCCTGATTTGAGTATGCTATCTGATTTTTCCTGCCAAGACTCTTACTAATGTACTTCAGTGAATGAGCTAGTTATTTCTCATAATCTATGGCCAAGATTTTAATAGTCCAGTAGAAATATCATTTAAACTAATTAACCAAAATATGAGGGTTATTGTTGGATTTTTATAATTAGAGATTCATATATTCTTGAGATTATATTTCAGGCCCTAATAAATGCTGAGGTGTATTACTTGCTATACAAACATTCTGAATATCGGGCATTGTAAGCCTTTGCTATGATGTTTTGGGCTAGAACAGAAATGCTCATTTGCAAATATCATAGTACTGCCAGGTTGCTTGAAAGATCTAAAGACATCAAAATTCCTCCCATATTTTTTTTAATAGTATATCAAATTGCAATCTCTTACCTCTTTGAAACTTACCATTCGGAAGGATTTCTAAAAGCATAGCCACCTGGAAATAGGAGAAAATCATGTTGCCCTTATCTGAAGAAAAATCTAGTAGAATCATACATATATTGCATAACAATAATTATATATATATTCCCTCCCCCCAAAATTGAAATTATCTCTAGCAAGAGGGGACCTAATGTTCTTTTGCTGGCATTTAATGAGACTAACTTGTATTACAATTGCAGATTGATATGTCTGTGGTATTGATGAGGGATCATCAAGTGCAATGGTCAAGAAAGAATTCTTGAGATGTTTTACAGTGCAAAAAGATGTTTTTATTATAGCACAGGGACAAGACCTATGGGCAGAAAATGCTGATTGTGTGAGGAGTGACTGATTACACAGGATTTTCTATCTTATGGAGGTGAAGGGGATGTTAGGGCTCTAGGAAATTAAGTCTCTATGTTCTTGGAGGTCGACTATTATTAAGCTTGTGTTTTTTTGTAAATCATTAAGACAGTTACAAACTATAGTGGAGCTTCATGTCCTACGTGACTGCAATATTTATCAGTTGACCATTTGTTTTTCCCCTGCCTTGGTTCTTAGGCAATTACTAGTGCCTAAGAAATGCTATATATACATATATTATATATATGTATATATATATACATATATATATATACCCCTTAAGGAAGGGGGTTGGTTTGTGGGATGTCAGGCTGCATTTTGCCCTCAGCTTGCCTTTTGCTCTCTCATCAGTACGACCCTACTGTATACTCATATACTCTTTCCAGACATTAAAAAAAAATCAGGACTGTGTTTTCTTTATCTTGCATTCTGAAGGCCTTGTGCAGTATGTGAAACATAGTAGGGCTGAATGCACAATCACTAACTGAAAATATTAATCTAACTGTGAGTCTCACTGACGTAGTCTGGCAGTTTTGATGATGGCATATCTCTTTATATAAACTTAACCAGTATACTGCATTTAATTATATAAGATATATAATATTTAAAAATGTATTAGACACAGGAGCATCTGGCTGGCTCAGTTGGTTAAGCATTTGACTCTCGATTTTGGCTCAGGTCATGATCTCAGCATGGTGACGTTGAGCCCCTCGGGTTGTCTGGTGGTGTCTCTGCACTGGGCATGGTACCTGCTTAAGGTTCTTTCTCTCCCTCTCCCTCTGCCCCTCCCCCCTCTAAAAATGCATTAGAAATAACTATCTATTTAACTTTAGTGTTCAAAAGATATACATTTGTGAATTAAAGTTCAATGAAAATATTAAAGCATAGCTCTAAATTTGACCATTTAATAATTCAAATTTATATCATAACAGTAGAAGAATGATAGACTCAGGTTTTGTAAGGACTGCAGCTAACATAATTTGGTGGTGGTGTGGGGTATTGTAGGATACCAGGTAAAATAAAGGAAGCCCAGTTACACTTGAATTTCAGATAACAACTTTTTTTCATGGTAAGTATATCCCAAATATTTTTTCACTTACACTAAAAATTAGAAATCAATAGTGTAAGGACATTTACAAAACTCACATATTAGTACTTAAATAACCAGTGTTCATAGAAAAAAACAAGGTGAACTAGGAAATATTTCAAGATGAATGAAGAAAAAAGCACAACTTAGGAGGTAAGCTAGAACAGTTCCTAGAGGGAGATATACAGATGCAAACACTTACTGTAAGTAGAAAAATCCAAACAAATATCCCAGTATAACACCTTAAGAAACCATAGAATGAAGAAATGTTAAAGTGCATAATCTCGGGCCCCATTCTGAACCTACAAAATTGTCATTTCAACAAAATCAGCAGGTAATTCACATGCAAATTAGAGTTTGAGAAACACTAACAGATTGTGAAAAAACAGTCATTCTTCTGTAATGTCAGTGGTTGGGCACATTTTAAAAGACAATTTCAAAGTATTCACAGAATTCATAAATTCTCATGCATTTTTTATGCAAATAATATATTTCTAAGTATTCATCCTCTAGTTATATTGTTCATCTATGAAATAATATATTCCATAAGAGCATAATGAAATAAAAAATACTACAAACAAATGAAGTATCCTAATCTGGGACAGTGGTTGAACAAATTATGGTATGTCCAAACAATGGAAATTGTGTATTTTCTTTTGAAAATTAGGTGGCATTTGTAAAATAAAAGACAAAAGATAAGAAGTATCAACAAAGATGTGGAGAAATAGGGAGGCTTCTACACTGTTGGTGGGAAGGCAAATTAGTGCTGTTTCTGTGAAAAAATGGTATGGAGGTTCTTCAAAAAAAATTAAAAATAGAACTATCATATTATCTAGCAATCTCTTCTGGGTATATATCCAAAGAATTAAAATCAGGATCCCAAAAAGATATCTGTGTTTATTGCAGTGTTATCCTATAGTCAAGACATGGGAGTAAATTGAATGTCCATGGATAGATGAATGAATAAAGAAAACGAGGTATTTACATGCAATGGAATATTATTCAGCCTTTTAAAAGAATGAAATTGTACTATTCGTGACAACAATTTGGAGGGCATGATGCTAAGACACTGAAGAACAAATACTAGGTGATCTCACTGATACAAAGAATCTAAAGTAGTTCAATTCAGAGAAGCAGGAAGTAGAATAATGGTTACCAGAGACTGGAGAGAGTGGAAACCAGAAAAGTGTTGGTCAAAGAATACAAAGTTTCAGTTGTACAAGATGAATAAGTCCTAGACATCTACTGTGCAGCATGGATCCTATAGTTAACAGTGCTTTATTGTACACTTAAAAATTTGCTAAGAGGGTAGATCTTATGTTAAGTGTTCTTATCACCAAATAATTAATAAAGAAATAAGAAGGTGGGAAGAAATTTTTGGAGGTGGTAGATGTGTTTATGGCATTGATTTTAATGATGCTTTTGATGCAGGTATGCTGGGTCCAAGGACCAGAAGAGCATTTCATAGGACCAGCCGGGAGGGTGCTTGGCTTCAGGAAGGATAGAAATCAAATGTGAGTCAGGAGGAAGTAAAAACAGAGTTTACTGAATAAATTAAGTGACAGGATATAGCAGACAGAGTGTCCAAGAGACTCAGAAAGGAAAGGAGCATCATCATTGCTTGAGGTTAGGGGTTTATATTGGAAAGAAGTCCAAGGTACATGTTCCTTCAGAAATCCAGGGTAAGATCCAATCAAAGGCAAGTGTTAGGGGAATGGCAGGTGGTATTGCATAAATTACTGAAGGTAGGGGGTATTTTTTTTTTTTAAGATTTTATTTATTTATTTGACAGAGAGAGACACAGCGAGAGAGGGAACACAAGCAGGGGGAGTGGGAGAGGGAGAAGCAGGCTTCCCGCAGAGCAAGGAGCCCGAGGCGGGGCTCGATCCCAGGACCCCGGGATCATGACCTGAGCCAAAGGCAGACGCTCAATGACTGAGCCACCCAGGCGCCCTGAAGGTAGGGGGTATTAATGCCAGTGTCAACCAAGGTTTGTTTGCAGCTAATGTCCTGAAACATATTTGGGATCTGGCTTTTCCTAGAAATTTTCAGGTGTTTGGGGGCCTAGGAGAAACTCAGAGAATGATGAACTTTCTTGCTTCCCCCTTGGAGTAGTAAGATTGCTTCTTTGGTTTATTCAGATGCAAAATATAGAACAGGAGTATAGGTGGCCCAGCAGCAAAACAGCAGAGATGGAGCCTTTTTTGAAAACTGGAGTCCCTTCAGCTTCCCTATCTCAGTTTTAGGAGTGTATACTTCTCTCCAAACTCATCCAGTTGTATACATTAAATATTTACAGCTTTTGTTTGTCAACCACAGTTCATTAAATTAAGTAAAAAACAAAAAAGAAAAATGAACATTTGGGAAGATCTCAAATGTGTTTTTTTAAAATGGAAAGAGGCAAGTTACAGTATAGTATAGATGACTGGTTCCCAAATTTCACTGCACATTAAAATTACCTAAAGAGCTTCGAGGAGCGCCTGGGTGGCTCAGTCGTTAAGCATCTGCCTTCGGCTCAGGTCATAATCCCAGGGTCCTGGGATCGAGCTCCGCATCTTCTCCTTCTGTCTACCACTCTGCCTACTTGTGCTCTCTCTCTGTGAAATAAATAAATAAAATCTTAAAAAAAAAAAAAAAAAGAGCTTCGAAAATCCCAATATCCTAGTTACTCCCAAGATCAGTTATGCTGGAATCTATGAGAATGGCATCAGGGCATCAATGTATATGCTCTAAATCTAGAATAGATTCAGATCATCAAAATGATGATTGTAACATACAGACAAGTTTGGGAACCATTGAGATGGATATAGGTATTTGGTTTTGTATGTGTTGATTCTCTCCAGAAGAACAGGAATTCCTAACATGTCTTCAGCAAAAAGAACTGCCATCTCCCTCCCTCTAACCCACACTCAGATAAAATGCTTTGGGATTTTGTACTCTGTAAATAACTATATATGCATATAATATGGCTTTGTGATGCATGTCTATTTTTCTATTTTTTTTTTTTTTTTTGGATGAAGTGGGTATATAGCTGAAGGAAAAATAAGATTAAGTTGTTTCTGGAAGTTCTAAGCAGAAAAAATAGAAATTTCCTCTTACTAAATATTTTTATGCATATAATGTAGGAAGTTAAGCAAAATGTTTGCAATTACATATGACTTACTAGGTAGTTTTTATGCTTTTCTTAAAGTTATTGTGTATTCTTCAGCTACCTTACAGTTAATGTATATGTCTATACAAAGAAAAGTAAATCCATTTAAAGAGATTTCTTTAAATGGTGCCTGGGTGGCTCAGCTGGTTAAGCGACTGCCTTCGGCTCAGGTCATGATCCTGGAGTCCCGGATCTAGTCCCGCATAGGGCTCCCTGCTCAGCAGGGAGTCTGCTTCTCCCTCTGACCCTCCCCCCTCTCCTGCTCTCTCTCTCTCATTCTCTCTCTCAAATTAAAAAAAAAAAAATCTTAAAAAAAAAAAAAAAGCAGCACTATTAAGAAACATCTCATTTTAAAAGTCTTTTCTTCCTCAGCCTGGACAAGAATAACCAGGCCTAATAAGATCATGTTGAAAGGTAAATTCTTGCTAATGTGGATAGGAAGCACTGTGACTGAAGGTGGTTTCCAGGTCTTCATAGAGCTATCAAGTGGGAATATTTTGTTTTTAGGTTTTATACCACAAAATAGAAGTTATTATCCAAAGCCATTAAGTGGTGAGTCTAAGTGGTTCTGTTGTATTGAGAATAAGAATTTGGATTTCTATGAATAGCCTGGATTTGTCTTTATGCATAAAGCAGTTCGATTGACTTATATGACTTCAGTCTATACTTTCAGGTCAAAACGTATCAGGTTACATGTTTACAAGGAACCAAGGAACTTGGAATGCGCATTTAGTAAATATTCAAGATTATGCACACAATTATATGTATTCACATGTATGCATAGCTTCCTTGCATTTCAATGTTATCTTTTCACTATAAGATGTTACCAAAGTTTGGTGAAGGAGGCTACTAGTTTCCTAGTTCAAATTGATGGCATGTTATTTATAGCTATCATTAAAATTCACTTTGTCTTTGTAACCAAATATAAGAAAGCTGCTGGCTTTAGAAATATAATCCAAAAAGCAATTTATCAAAACCAGGGTTACCAGTCATATAATCACCAAAGAATAAATTGCTTAGCTTTTAAAGGGTAAATCATATAGCTGACCAGTTTTCTTACATACATGATCGCAGAAATAATCTGTGTAGGGAATGAAGCAAAGAAGAAAGGAAAGGATCTGTTTAGAATGGAGAATTAATTTATAACTGTATTTTGATGGTTTAAAAAAGAAAACTATTGCTGTACAGAAAGATATTTATAATGATAACACTTAAATGTTTAATTTTTATATTTGTCAGATGTGAAAAAATCACATATATTTGAAATCTATTAGAAACAAAAATAGAGTTTATTTTATAAAATAGATTCATTTCAATGGATGTAATTATAAAAGTCCCACTACTCCTTCTGAATTCCTGATTCATGCTTAAGGCATGTCTCAAGTGAGGCTACCATGTACCTTCTTAATCTCTGTCTCTTCTCATTCCATTCTGCATTGTTTTGCTAATTGCTCTCTAAATATTCCTCATATCCCTCTCCATGTTGTCCTGAATAATAATTCCCTAGTTTAGACCCTTATTCATCATCTCTTCCTTCTATTGCAATAGTTTCTTAATTTGTCTCCCTGTCTTTGTCTTGTTCCCCTTAAATCCATCACCATATTGAAGTCAAAGTCATTGTTCCAACATGTAAATCTGACCATGCCCCTTCCTTACTTACAACTTCAGTGATTTTTCGACTAAGTCCAACTCTCTAACAAGGTGTAGGTGGCCATAGATAACCCCCTCCTGCTACTCTAAGTGATAAGCCCACTAGCTTTTCTTCAATTATTGAATTATGGTAATCAGTATGTTATTTGACCTACTATGTGCCAGTCATTGTTCTTAATGCTGGAAGTAGAGGAGAATTTTTTTTTTTCCTTGCTTACAGTTTTATTCAAGTTCTCAACTTTGCCTAATATTAGCAGAGGGAGTCTATAAAGGGCCATCAGTGTCCCTGCTTGTTCTTCTTGGTTATAATGTAACAAGAATGACTAGATCTGACCACTCTTTTTTTTTTTTTAAAGATTTTATTTATATATTTGAGAGAGAGAGAATGAGAGAGAGCACATGAGAGGGGGGAGGGTCAGAGGGAGAAGCAGATTCCCTGCCGAGCAGCGAGCCCGATGTGGGACTCGATCCCGGGACTCCAGGATCATGACCTGAGACGAAGGCAGCCGCTTAACCAACTGAGCCACCCAGGCGCCCCCTGACCACTCTTTACTTGAGACAGTTAGCCAGCTGTGTTTGCAGCAAGCAAAACTCAGGGGTGATGTAACTTCTTCCCCTGGACAAAAATAATTCTTGCTTCTGCTTGCTATAAAAACACTGAACAGTAACACAATCCAGTGGATGTACAGTTATGGACTGAATGATTGTGTCCCATCAAAGTTTATACAGGCATACCCGGGAGATATTGTGGATTCAGTTTCAGACCACCATAATGAAGAGAATATTGCAATAAAGAAAGTCAAATGAATTTTTTTTTTCTCAGTACATATAAAAGTTATGTTTATAATATACTATAGTCTATGAAGTGTACAATAGCATTATACCTAAAAAGATGCACATACCTTGGGGCGCCTGGGTGGCTCAGTCGTTAAGCATCTGCCTTCGGCTCAGGTCATGATCCCAGGGTCCTGGGATCGAGCCCCGTGTCGGGTTCCCTGCTCGGCGGGAAGCCTGCTTCTCCCTCTCCCACTGCCCCTGCTTGTGCTCCTGCTCTCGCTATCTCTCTGTCAAGCAAATAAATAAAATCTTTAAAAAAATACTGCAAAAAAGTTCACATACCTTAATTAAAAAATACTTGATTGCTAAAAAATGCTAACCATCATCTGAGCTTTCAGCAAGTTGGAATCTTTTTGCTGGTGGAGAGTCTTTCCTCAGTGTTGATGGCTGCTGACTGATGAGGCTGGTACTTGCTGAACATTGGGGTGGCTGTGGCTATTTCGTAAAGTAAGACAACAATAATATTTGCTGCAACAACTGACTCTTACTTTCACTTGAACACTTAGAGGCCATTGGAGGGTTATTAATTTGTTTAATTTTAATGTTGCTATGTTTTAAGGAATAGGAAGACCTGAGGACAGGGAGAGAGATGGAGGAAGAGCGAGTGGGTAGAACAGTCAGAAGACACAAAACATTTATTAAGTTCTAACCCCCAGTGATGGTATTTGGAGGTGGAGCCTTTGGGAGGTAATTAGGTTATGTAAGGTCCTGAGAGTAAAGTGCCCATGATGGGATTAGTGCCTTATAAGAAGAGGAGGAGGGGCACCTGGGTGGCTCAGTCATTAAGCGTCTGCCTTTGACTCAGGTCATGGTCCTGGGGTCCTGGGATCGAGCCCCGCATCGGGCTCCCTGCTCCGCGGGAAGCCTGCTTCTCCCTCTCTCACTCCCGCTGCTTGTGTTCCCTCTCTCGCTGTATCTCTCTCTGTCAAATAAACAAAATCCTAAAAAAAAAAGAAGAGGAGGAGACACCAAGGCTTGCTTTCTCTCTGCACCAGGGAAAGGCATGTGGGCATAGTTTGAGATGGTAGCTGTCTATAAGCCAGGAAGAGAGGCCTCATCAAGAAACAAGTCTGCTGGCACTTTGATCTCGAACTTCTCAGCCTGCACAACTATGAGAAAAGAAAAAAAAAAAAAATCTTGCTTAAACTACCAATGTAATGACATTTGTTACTGCAGCCCAAACTGACTGACCCAAGAGTCCTCTCTCCTAGTTCCTGCATTACTCCCATGGGGAAATAGCACATACGAACAAAAAGCTTTGGTTATTGTTTTTTCCATGTGTAATAAAGTATGCTGTCATTGACCTAGAATCTACATCTGCCAACATCTATGAAACTAACAAGCTAACTTATTAGCTACTAAGTGGGGTAAAGTCTCAGGCCCTGCAGAGTCCTTGAGAGCAAGTTTCTCTCTATTCTTAGGTCCTTTCTATGCTTGTAGAAACAGTATTTAACTTGATCTTATTTCTGAAATTTATTTGACCACATAAGTCACTTTTGATATCTGCTTCTGAACTATTTTATCTAAAATGATCTTTAGGGACACCTGGGTGGCTCAGTCGTTAAGCGTCTGCCTTCGGCTCAGGTCATGATCCCAGGGTCCTGGGATCGAGTCCCACATGGGGCTCCTTGCTCAGTGAGGAGCCTGCTTCTCCTTCTCCCTCTGCTGCTCCCCCTGCTTATGCTCTCTCTCTCTGACAAATAAATAAAAATCTTAAAAAAAAAAAAATGCATTTATCTTGGGGCGCCTGAGTGGCTCAGTCGTTAAGCGTCTGCCTTCGGCTCAGGTCCTGATCCCAGGGTCCTGGGATCGAGTCCCACATCGGGCTCCCTGCTCCACAGGAAGCCTGCTTCTCCCTCTCCCACTCCCCCTGCTTGTGTTCCCTCTCTCGCGCTCTCTCTCTCTCTGTCAAATAAATAAATAAAATCTTTAAAAAAAAAATAAAATGATCTTTAACAATATGAATATTATAGATCACCTATAAGATACTAAATTACTTTTGCAATCTTCAATTTATATACATATCTTTTTTGTTCCTTCTAAAAAATAATCATAAAGCAAATGGAACCTAACTCTACCTCTGCAAGAATGGTAATAAATAAATAGATAAAAATGTAAACTACTAATTTAAAACAAAGTTAAACCTATTGATAAGGAAGAAAGTAAAAGAAATTAGATGTCTTGTTGGCCACGATCTTTACCTTACTGAAGTCAAATAAAAAATAGAAGTTCTACTATGAAGTTAAATCACCCTCGGCCTAAGCACATAAAAAGCTTCAATTTTAGAATACAATGGACAGATTCATTTTATCCAGGCCCAGGCAACTGCCTGAAAAAGTCTATCATTTTTATTATGTATTATATTTTTTCTACTTCAAAAGATCATGGCCTTGTCTACAATAGTAGTTTGAACTATTTGCACATTTTAAAAATATTCATTTTTTCTACCTTATGTGATAACTGCTATTGGTTACTTTCATGTATCAGGCTCCTTTCTAATCATTTTAGAAACATTTTTTTCATTAAACTTTTACAGTTTATAGTAGTAGGATATAGTAGTAGGATAGGCTATTACCTCTAATATTTAAATGAGGAAATTGAGATTTGAAGAGATTATTAATTTATCCACGGAGACAGAACCCAGTAACAACAGAGCTGGGACTTGAATACAAGCAAACAGATCAGGATCAGAAGTAGTAACTGCTCAACTTAAAATTTCTTTCCTCCTTACATTGAAAAAAACAACAATAACAAAACAGGAAACAAAACCAAAAACAAGCAAAAAAGGGATTCTCTCATTGAAAAACTGATTACAAGTAAGACAAATATTATTTCTTTTCTGTTCTAAATGGAGCGTGGAATAATCTTACAGCTTATTTTTTATATGAAAATTTTACACTTCTTAAATGGCAAATGAAGAGGCAAAATTAAAGCAGATCTTCAATTACTTTGATAGACTTATAGCCTCCAAGTAAATCCCATCACCAGTCAATCATCTCAAAAGTGACAGAACAGAAAGGGTCATGGATCAAATTAAAATGCTCACATCGATTTCAGGCGGAAAGAAGATTAGGGTAGTTTAAGTTACTTAGGACAGGGTATGAGCAGAAAAGCAACACTACCTTGGTTTTGGGCTACAGGATGTTAATGCAGCCTGTTTCTCTCTCCATGACATCAGCCTTCCACCTTGATGCTCTGCTGATGAATAAGGAGCCCCTCAACTAACAACGCACACTTGCCTTAATGGTAAGACATAGGCAAAAGTACATTTTGCCATTGCCGGTTTCACCAAAGGGGGGGCTGACTTAGGGTCCCAAAGCTATCAGCCCAGCTGTGGCATGACTATAATTGGAATTTACCAATTCTGTCACTTATGACTGTGTATTTCTCTTTATTTATCTTTTGTGTACTTTGTAGATTGCTATATTATTACTATACTAACTACATGTATTTAATAAATTAGATAAATACTGCATTTGTTTTACAAGGTTCTTGCTTAGATATTTTACTAAATTAACATATCTGGTGCATTTTGACAGTTTCTTATAAACTAACTCTTTTTTATGAGTCTCATCCAACCTGTAGGTTGCCTTTTCTCTACGCCAACATCTATGAGCCTTGAATATTCTAAACAATACAAAACATGCATATTATAACCCTGTTTAACATAATGAACATTTTTAACAAGAATTAATCCCATGACAATATCCATTTCGAAACTGATTTATATTTTCTTTGTATATATTTTTAAGTGCACCTGCTTTCTCAAATGCCGTATCTTTCTCTAGGGTTCCAAATGATTTTTAACTATCCACACAATAAAATGTTATTACCTTTATATCTTTTTCTTTTTCTTTTTTTAAGATTTTATTTATTTATTTATTTATTAGAGAGTGAGCGAGAAACAGCATGAGAGGGGAGAGGGTCAGAGGGAGAAGCAGGCTCCCCACTGAGCCGGGAGCCCGATGTGGGACTCAATCCTAGGACCCTGGGATCATGACCTGAGCCGAAGGCAGTTGCTTAACCAACTGAGCCACCCAGGAGCCCTATATCTTTTTCTTTGAAAGTACTGCAAATTGGGTATCATTAATAGGATAGAACCGATACATCTCTTTACATAGTTTTCTTAAGGAACTACTGAAAGAAGTAAATTGGAAGAACAGTAGCTCTTTTAATCGATTATGTTTTTGGGCCATATAGAATTTCATGGCTATAATCTGTTCTGTATATTATAAAATTTTAGTCTCCATTGACCCAATTTGCTGTAATATTAATTTATAATGCAAATGTTTAATTCAAAATTAGTTGAAAATAAAAGATCAAATTTAAACTTGAATTCATATATTTTATTTATCTATTTTAAAGATTTATTTATTTATTTGAGAGAGAGGGAAAGAGAGCAGGGGGAGGGACAGAGAGAAGGGGAGAAGGAGAAAACCAAGCTCCCTGCTGAGTGCAGAGCCTGACTCAGGGCTACATTCCCAAGACCCTGAGATCATGACCTGAGCCGAAGTTAAGAGTCATATGCTTAACTAACTGAGCCACCCAGGTACCCCTTATTTATTTATATTTTTGATATACCTTTTAAAATATAATACACCTTATTTTTTTTAATTTTTTTTCAGATTTATTGAGATGTAATTGACATATGCCATTTTGTAATTTTAAAGTGTACTACATGATGATTTGTTAAATGTATATATAGTGAAATAACTACCTAAATAAGGTTTTAATATACCCATCACCTAACATATTAAACTTTTTTTGTGTGACAAGAACTTTTAAGATCTACTCTTTTAGAAACTTGCAAGTTTATAATACTGTATTATTAATTACCATCACCATGACATACATTAGATCTCCAGAAATTATTCATCTTATAAATTAATACTTCTTGGTAATGTCTGAAAAACCTCATAATCCTGTATTCACTCAATAAATACTAATTGATCACCTACTGTGTGCCAGGGACCATGGTATGTACTGAAGCTAGAACATTGATTTAAATAGGCACAAGCCCTACTCTCAGGTAATTTACACAGTAGTGAGAAATATAAATGTTATTAAGCAATTACAGTAAAAAATTGACTTTTATAATTTAAGTATATTGAGTGCTAGGGGAGGGCACAGCAGCTTGACAAATGCCTGACCCACATTTTTCTGTGTCTGTGCATAGTGAAGGAAATCACAGGAGGTGACCACAACAGATAGAGATTGGTTCAGAATGTGTATGTGTGTGTATGAGAGTATGTAAGTGTGTGTGTGTGCATGACAGTTAATTTTCTTTTGATATGAGTTATTTTGTTTAGTTTTAGTTTTACATTGTTGGCAAATGTTATTTACGTGCCTTATTTTACAATTGATTGATGGAAGGAGTTGGATTTTGTGGAAAAATGTGGATAGTACTTAAAATATAACCCCATATGAAATCATGCAATGTAAGACTTTTGTTAGAATAATATACTTTAGGGGCTCCTGGGTGGCTCAGTCGTTAAGCATCTGCCTTCAGCTCAGGTCATGATCCCAGGGTCCTGGGATGGAGCCCCGCATAGGGCTCCCTGCTCTACAGGGAAGCCTGCCTCTCCCTCTCCCACTCCCCCTGCTTGTGTTCCCTCTCTCACTGTCTCTCTCTCTGTCAAATAAATAAATAAAATCTTACAAAAAAATAATATACTTTAAAATATATATTCAAATTGTAGCAAGTTTAAAAGAAATCCCATGCATACCATTGTGTTGATTTTCAAAATTACATGTGGAAACAGAGGAACAAACCTAGAAAGGAAAAGAAATATTCTTGACATCAGAAAAATTTGTTTTAAATTATCATCATTTTACCATGAGTAATTAAATGCCATATCCAAACATTTTACTCCTTGTATATAAATTTGAAATATATTTAATGAGTTTTGCTTATTTTTGCTGTAGTCTTTATGTATTTTGAGTCACCTATAAAGATATGAATTACATTATTTTTATTCTTACTTAATCTATAAGAGTTAGCTGTATACTTATAAATATGTCTGAATACTGACATGTATAAACATATACACATATGCAGACATTTTTTCTACCTTTAGAAAAATATTTTTAGGGCCACCTGGGTGACACAGTTGGTTAAGCGTCTGCCTTTGGCTCAGGTCATGATCCCAGGGTCCTGGGATCTAGCCCTGCAGGCTCCCTGCTCAACAGGGAGTCTGCTTCACCCTTTCCCTCTATCCCTCTCCCCTTCTCGCACTCTTTCTCTTGCTCACTCTATCTCACAAATAAATAGATAAAATCTTAAAAAAAAAGAAAGATTTTTTTTTTTTAATATCTAGCTATTAATGACAGAATAAAGAGGCATTATATTTAAAAACATGATCTAGGGGCACCTGGGTGGCTCAGTCAGTTAAGCAACCAACTCTTGATTTCAGCTCAGGTTATGATCTCCAGCTCATGGGATCGAGACTGCCTCAGGCTCCACACTGGGTGTGGAGCCTACTTGGGATTGTCTCTGTCCCTCTGCCCCACCCCACTGCTCATATGCTCTTTGTTTCGATCTTTCTCTCTCTCTCTCAAAAAAAAAAAAAAAAAAAGATCTAGACCAATTATAGAACTATTAATCCACATTGAGAAAGGTATTATTATATTGAACCACAATTTAAATTTTACTTTTTTTTTTAAAGATTTTATTTATTTATTTGAAAGAGAGAGAGTGCATGAGAGAGAGCACAAGTGGAGGGGAGGGGCAGAAGGAGAAGGAGAAGCAGATACCCTGTTGAGTAGGGAGCCTTACCCAGGGCTTGATCCCAGGACCCTGAGATCATGACCTGAACCAAAGTCAGCCCCTTAGTCGATTGAGCCACCCAAGTGCCCCCACATTTTAAATTTTAAATATTTATTATTTTTCTTAAATTTCTACATAACCTATTTCAGTCCTAGGTATATATATTTAGTCATATTTTTATAAATTCATAAATAAGATATTAAACATATGATTAATATTAACTTTCTTATTCAGGATTAACAAAATACTCTTTTTTTAAAAAGATTTATTTACTTATTTGTCAAAGAGAGAGAGAATGAGAGAGAGAGAGAGCACGGGCAGGGAAAATGGCAGACAGAGGGAGAAGCAGGCTCCCCAGTGAGCAAGGAACCGGATGTGGGATTTGATTCCAGGACCCTGGGATCATGACCTGAGCCAAAGGCAAACGCTTAACTGACTGAGCCACCCAGGCACCCCAAAATATTCTTAAAACTCTGGCACCTATACCCACTTTTCCAAGAAAAAAAAAATACTACCTAATATTTAATAATTTGCTTCCTAACAAAAAAGGCAGATACTCCAGAGAATAAGAAAATTTTACATATTATAGAAATTAATTTTTTATTGGGAGGAGACGTAAGCTGGGAGCAAGACTTGTAGGGTACGTATGATATAAGTTAGCAACCAATTGATCTATCAGATTAACAAGGGAAGACGTGTTTTATCAAGATTTTAATATATGTGCAAAATAATTCATGGTATCATAAATTTACTCCCATCTACTCAAGCACATGAAACAGTGACCTGAAAATAATTCATGATTTCTCTCTCTAAAGGTTAGGAATTCTTGCAGCTCCAGGTAATAGGAAACTCTATGTGGCCTTCCCCCCCACGCTTATTATTAGTATTTTCAAGATAGCTGCTGCAGTTCCAGATATCTAAGTTTAAGGCAGTAAATAGGGACTAGAAGGAAGGGCTTTGCCAGTTGCACATGGCCCATTTTCATTGTTGTATTGTTGTTTTGATTAATCAGAAAAGCAAAAGCTTTTTATAAAATCTCACCATGTAACTTTCTCCCTACTCCCCCCTGCCCCTGCTAACTTCGGCTTATACTCTGTAGAAATGGGTCACATGCCATTTCTAATTATAAAGAGGTCTATGAAAATAAGAACTGTATTTGTCTTCCCAGAATCACTGAAGGAGATCATGAGAATATATTAGGTATTTACTGTGTCTGATAAGTCTCAGGCAGGACCCAACAGGGATACATTTTTGTTTCTTCTTTTTTTTTTTTTAATGATCAAAGATTCATAATTCTCTAGGTAAAGCCAATTTTAATCACAAGACATTTTTCTTAAAAATGATAATGATTTCCTTGTCTCATAAAATTAAAGAAAATTAATGTTTCAAATTTAGCCTAAATCAAAGAGAATATTTGCATGCCTGAAGCAGGTAAGAGATCATTTCAAGGATAGTAAAATTGTATGTGCAAATTTATGTTTGGTACATTTCTCTTGTAATATAATTGAGTTAGGTTTTTTTTGCTTGTTTATTTTTTTTTTTTAGTTTTTTTTTTTTTTTAAGTAAGTTATTTTAAAGATAAAGCTTAAAGGAGATTTTAAAAATCCTGAAAACATCCATATTTACTTTCAAAATAACTCACATGTAAATGAATAGAACGAAAACATTTTCAAATGGTATAATACTTTTTGCTCTTCAGATAAGTGATTCATAGAATTAAAGTCCTGTTTCTTCAGAGAAATGAACTTGATAAAATAAAATAAAGCAAATGGAGCTAGGGTGATGAATTGTTGGGGAATTGTGGTGTTGATAATTTCATTGAATAAAGAAAAAGTAAAAAAGACACTGATGGACAAAGAATACCAGAAACTACTCCTCTGGAGCAGTGAGTCAATGCCAGTGAAGAGCATAAATAAATAAAAGAAAATTAAATAAGAACTATACACAAGGCCGTAACCTGCAGTAACCCAACCACATCCTCCACTTTTTAAAGGCTATCAACACCTTTCACAAATTTTCCCACTTACTGTCTCAGGTCAAGTGAAATGGGCATACTGTTTGCTTCCTGGGGTTGCTGGGAGATTCTCTTCTCATTTAACCAGCTCTCCCTGCAAAAACAGTGTCCACTGTATCTTCTACTATCTCTATGCAGATATTCCAAGATAACATTATTTTTCTGGAAAGTTCAATTGAATTATTATGTTGTACACTTCTGCTTTACTCTGAAGTTTTGGGACCAGCAGATATAGGAATGTGAAAAACAAATTAGATATAGCATAACACTTCTCTCTTCAAGCCTTGGGTTGTCAAGCTCTGGGAGTCTGTGAATTTGACTTAGTTTTTAACTCACAAAATTGAATTTGATTTTCAGTGAAATAAATTATTTTAAGAATATACAGAAGATCTCTTGTTCTTTATCTGTCAATGGAGCCAAAAGTTGAAAGTCTTGAACTTGTCATTTGTTTTCTTCATACTCTCCAGGATGGTAAAAAGAAGATACCGTCACTCATATACATCAGGATTAGAGATGGTTTGGGGTACCTGGGTGGCTCAATTGGTTAAGCATCTGCCTTCAGCTCAGGTTATGATCTTAGGGTCCTGGGATGGAGCCCTGCATGGGACTCCCTCCTCATCGGGAAGCCTGCTTCTCCCTCTGCTCCTCCCCCTGCTCATGCTCCCTCTCTAGCTCTCAAATAAATAAATAAATAAATAAAATCTTAAAAAAAAAAAAAGATTAGACATGGTTCACAATCAACCACAGGTGACAATTTAATCATGATTCACAGCAAGAATTACTGATCTCTCATTTTCAATGTTGAGATGCTCAGCATATTGTTCAAGGCCAAGGATACAACTAGACCCACCCATAAATCTCATTTATGGGGTTTTGTTTCCTGGGATTATGTTTGGTACCAATATAGTATCAGACTAAAAGGTCCAATTAGAAACAGAGAAATCATACTAAATATGACAACAGAAAGAATTTAAGATACATTAGTTAAAGAGGTGTTAGAAAAATGGAAAGATCAAGAGAGAGCACTAAGGTAAATCAGGATTACACCCTCTAAGACTTGGGGCACAAAGGGTAGGGTTTGGGACTTCCAGAATCTGGAAACTTAGAGATGGTACCCTGGAGAATTGAGACACAGATCCTGAGAAAGGGGTGTCATGCAGCTGCAGTAAATAGCACAGGAACTTAGAGAATGGGCTTTGCAGAGCTAGGCTCCAAATTCTGGAAAAGAGTCACCGCTTGGCTACTCTTGATACCTCAGGAGATCATAAGCTGGATACCACATAATTTGGGTCCAGACCTCAGAATAGACCATCTCCTAGAGTGCTACTACATCTGAAGGGACACTGTGATATTTGTTCCTGAAGGACCCAAATTACTGGAGACTGGGGTTAACTGCTACTGATGGTGAAGAGCCATTGCTGAAGGGAAGCTGGAGTGATGCTGACGGGCAGAGCAACCAACTTTTCCTTGTTTTTTCTGCCTTCTAGTTTCAATCTAGTTACCCATATTTTTAATAGGACACCTGAAAAAAGGGAAATATCGTTTTCAGAATTTCAACCCCATCATTATAAAATGGAGTATATGGGTCAACTTAGAGATGAGTGGGATAGCTTAAAATCAACTTAACGTAGCTTTTAAATAATATTTGTGCATAAAATTGAAACAAGTCAGTCAGTTCAAGATCAGGGAAAGGCATAAGGAATGAGTAAGGTTTGGGATGCAGCAAAGAGAAAGGATGACCATTGAAATATTGATATGTAAGATAGAGGGAAAAAAGACATTGAGACAAAGAGACAAAGAATGAAGGAGAGGGAGGAGGAAGAAATTAAAGAAGGAAAAATATATAAATTAATATAAATAAAAGGAAAAGAAGAAATTTCAAGAAAGAAAAGTATGCCAGGATAACACAAGTGAAGGCTAGAAGAAACATCCAAATTTTATTCTATCATCCTATTTCAACTAAGAGATTAAGCCATCTCTATTAAATAAGGTTAACAACTTGAAAAAAGCAGGAAATTTCTTGTAAACAGTTTCCTTCTGTTTTTGTAAGGCGATATCTGCAAGACTGCAATCAATGTAAATGTTAATTTACCTCCTTCTTGTTTATTTATTGCAGACCAAGTGTAAATCATCACCAACTATTTGTGACCTTGTTCATAAAAGGACAGATAATGACCATTACACAGTTTGTTCAGAAATGTTAATGCTTCTTTGACGTGTTTTTTGAATTTGGGAAAAGTTAAAGACAATTATTTTATTTGACATGCTAAATTATCATAAGCATCATTAGGAAGTAAAGTGGTCTGGATTAGTCCATTTTCTGCATAGTGGGAGACTACCATTGAATTGGCATAATTGGGGAAAAATAAGCATTTTTTAATATACATTTTCTCAAATGTTGCAGATTCTCTAACTTCTTTTAAAGGTCAAAACCTAAATGGACCTATTCTTGACTGTACAGAAACTATCTCCTTGACTCAACTCTTTTATTAGGCTTCTCTGAGACTTCTTTTCTACTAAACTTCATTCTTGCCCTGCTTCTCTTGAACTGTCTAGTTCAAACTCCTCTTTCCCCATCCTCCATATCTAACCAAGTTGCAGTTAGTAATTTCTCATCTACTCTGTTTCACTGCCCATTGGCTATAAATCCCCACTTGTCCTTTCTATATTTATGTTTGAGTTCAGTCTTTCTCCCTATGTCAGTGGTCTTTACTTCTATTGAAATAGTCTTGACTAAAGTCTTCCTTGCCATTTTTAACAAATGGAAGAATAATTTGTCTTTTACACTTCATATCGTTTTGAAGACCAAATATTATTGAGTGTGATGCCTACATTCTGATGTCAATTTGTTGCTCTGTAGAGCTAGTTCTCAGAAACTGGCTCTGCATGTTTCTTGTTCTTCCTTTTAATTTTCTTTCTCTAATCTGCAGTGTTTGAGAAGTCAGATAATCAAAGTTGTTAGAATTGTGTATAAAGTAAAGAGATAAACTCTAAATTAAGTTCTAATGTTTAGTCTTTATATTGGCTATTTCTGTAACTCAGAAGTCCTTTTCTCCACTACTTTTAATTTGAGACTGTTTAGAAGGCCAGAGTGGCTCAAAGCACTGAGTGAAGAAAATGTTACTATATTAAAAGCAGAGTATAAAAGCACCTGGATTATACATATTTGACTTACCTTGAAGAGAAAGCTTTAAATGGTCAACAAAGCTTAACACTTGTGACTCTGTCTGCAAATTACCATTATATGAAAATTAAGAATAAATTTCTTAGAACCAATTCTTGCTTTTCCCTGATATATTTGTCAACAAATAAATGGAATTGGTTAGGTTTTACTTGACTGACAGATTGGCTGAATTTCTACTTTGAGATTCTTTTCTTCATGTCATATGAATTCTTACTGAACAGCCATGGCCCCAAAGAAGGCTTAAAACACTGTATCTGATTCAAATGAGCTAATCACAGACTTTCATTGTTGTTGGTGAGTAAAGAAATTCCAGTGGATCCTGTCTTGTCCTCACTGCCAACCACAGATGATCTTTGAATTTCACAGTTTATCTCAGGGATTAGATAATCAGGTACAACTAAGATGAAATCTTGTTAGAAGGTATGAATATGTGCACAAGAAGTAAGTTAGTATTTCATCTCCGCTCTAATGTTTCATAAACACTTTGATCAAAGAATGAACTTCTAGGGTGCCTGGATGGCTCAGTCAGTTGAGCTTCCAGCTCTTGGTTTAGGCTCAGGTCATGAACTCATGGGTTGTGATATTGAGCCCTAGTCATTGGGCTCCATACTCAGAGGGGAGTCTGCTTGAAGATTCTCTCCCTTTCCCTCTCCCTCTCCCTCTGACCCTCCTCACGCTCATTCTCTCTCTTTTTTTTCTCTCTAAATTAAATAAATAAATCTTAAAAGAAAGAAAAAAAGAATAAACTTCCATCCCTTTATTCATTGACTTAGAAACATGTATAAATGCCTGGTAAGTGCTAGCTGCTGTGCATGAATGAATAAGGTAAACTATAGCACCTCAGTCTAGTAGAAAAGAGCTCAACTTATTTATGAGTTACCCAATCTTAGTGAATTAAGAGTGGATAAATGTGATTTAATCAATAATAATCCTTCCTTATTCTTAAAGAATTAAAATCCTTCTCAAATGTGTATTTCCATTTTGAAAATATGAACTTAATACAAATAAAAATATAAAGCACTGATTCATTTATACTTAGATTAATACTATTACCTATATTAAGTTCAAAACTTGATACACAGTTCTACTCCTGCTTCAATCATTTATCTGTGCTCAAGGCTGTCAGCATAGTACTTGAAATGAGTTTACTGTTACTTGCAAATTTCTGCCAACTTTCTTTATGTTGAAGGATTTGAGGAGTAGAGGAAATTTTCTCATCTATTCTTTCAGATGTGATCGCTTAAAGACACATTTAATGCTATTGGATTATTTTCTTAAGGCTTTTTGTATTTTGGTCTTGCTTTTTCTCCCAAAGGATCTGATTCTTGCACCCAAAAGTTTTATCTTCTCTTAAACTACCAGTCATTTGTGCCTTTTCCCTTTTAGTAAAATTAATTATCTGATTGCTCCCAGGTGCAGAGTTTGCTTAAATTTCCAACTCAGAGTGGATCCTGGGAATTCTTTTCCTGCATGTTACACAACCCTGAAGCCCTGGTTCTTATACAAAGTACTTTACATAAATGCTGTGACAACATAGATCAGTATTTTCCCAGTCTTTTTAATTAAATGATAAAAATTTTCAAATCTACTAAATGCAGGCTCCTTGCAGAGCATAGTTATTATTTAATGTTTAACTTAAGAGAGTGTTAAATTCTAAAATTCTTAATCCATTTTTCTCCCTTTTTGTCCTTGTCTCTTCACCATCATAGATAAGAATATTAGTCTTTGAAATTTCTGTTTCATTTCTATTCAAGAATATAAAAGCAGAACATGTCAAATGATTGTAAAGACCTCAGAAAATTCATGAAGCATTTTGTGTTGGGTGTATGTTTAAGCACTTCATTTTAAGATTTCCTACTGAATAGTCCACATAAGAAAAGCCGTGGCACTTATTTACTTAAACTAACAAACACTAAAAACAAACAAACAAACAAACACTACATGATTTTCTGATAAAGATTCTTCTCACTTCTCGAAGTTTGGTTTCTAAGCAGAGATGGTTTATATTAAGCATGTAAAGTAATTTTTGCAGATTCTGAGAATACATTTGACATTATAACAAGAATTTTTTTCAGATATTCAGTGTTATTTCCTACATCACCAATGGCCATGGTAAAATGTAATATTGAATAGGAACTCCTCATTTGTCTGTAATATAATTAGATATTCCTACTTTGGTTTATAAGGCCTAGCAATAAAGGAAGAAGCCTAGACTATTCAGATTTGAAAGGGTTTTATATAAATTATTAACCAGAGGTTCCTGGGTGGCTGAGTTCATTGAGTGTCCAAGTCTTGATTTCGACTCAGGTCATGATCTCAGGGACGTGGGACTGAGCCACATGTTGGGCTCCACATTCAGCATGGAGTCTGTTTGAGATTCTCTCTCTCCCTGTGCCCACTCCCACCCTGCCACCCCCCCCCCCCGCTCACATGCTTTCTCTCCCCCTCTCCAAAGTAAATAAATAAAATCTTTTAAAAAATTATAATCCAAATCTCTCCTGTTGCAAAAGTGAACGTTGAGAGATTAAATGGAAAAAGTGACAAGATTAGAATAAAATTATTTAATTCCCCAATATATTTCTCGCTTTATAGAAAGTTAGTAGGCTTAGTGCTTGATAGATGGAGACAAAAATTTTATCCTTCCACTTAGATATATAATTTCAGTATTTATATTTATGGAGGAGTGAGGGGGCAGAGAGAGAGAGAGAGAGAAACCATTTCCAGCCTTGCTGAGAACCACTCAAGACAACAAGATCAACTATATAATTCTTTGATTTCAAAAAGTTTACTAACTAGAAATAGAGAAATGAATACACAATTAACTAAAATATGAAGAAAACAGACAAATACTACAAAGCATAGGATGATATGGAGGTGGTGATATTTAAGAACTAAGCTAAAAAGAGACGTAATTATAAATGAATTCTTGTGAATTTCTGCTATTAATGTAGCAATGTGAAAAAGTAGCTTAATGCATGCATATACAAAGATTGACACCAATCATCCTGTCAAGGAAAGCACTCAATGGATGCTTTGTCATCATTATCAGTTAAATACCCTGGGAACCCTTTAAAAAGTCATGTTGAGGGGTGCCTGGGTGGCTCAGTCATTGAGTGTCTGCCTTCGGCTCAGGTAGTGATCCCAGAGTCCTGGGACTGAGCCCCGCATCAGGCTCCCTGCTCGGCAGGAAGCCTGCTTCTCCCTCTCCCACTCCCCCTGCTTGTGTTCCCTCTCTCGCTGTGTCTCTCTCTGTCAAATAAATAAAATCTTAAAAAAACCAAATTAAATAAAAAAATAAAAAGTCATGCTGAGGTGGCCCTAGGCCATGTTGCAGTGAGGTTGGGTAGAGCCTTTATACACTTTGTGACAATGGAATATGTCTTGATGAATCATCATTGATAGTTTAAACTGTCATTGTGCACTATTGCATGTAATTTAGGCATACCAAAAATATAGTTCTATCATTTATGATGGTTGTTCTTCTTAAAGCAAGGACCCACAATATTTTTAACCACCTCCTTTCCCTTTAGTTTCTTAGACAATCTTATCTGCAAAAGATATATATTTGTATTAGCACCCATTTTGATGGTAACTTTTGTGAAAGAATTACTGAGTTATTTTTTGGCAGTGTCTGATCCATTAAATCTGAATATTTGTCCACATTCATCAGCCAGTTCATCAACTGCTGGTGTTTTATTTGGTATAATTATTATTTTTCCTATGACTTGCATTGTCAGAGGTACAAGAAGCTTTTCCTATGAGACTTATTTCCAGCAATAGTCAATAACTGCAAGACCAATTAAACCTTGGTAGGCAGCAAGTGTGTTTTGCTTAGTTTTGTTTGTTTTGTTTTTCCCCATTCAATATTTTATGAGCAGTGACACTTTCAGAGGAGGTAACTTATTTTTATGACATAACTTGCCTTTCCACATAATTGAGCCTCCCAGGACCATCTGCCATCAGATTATGCCATATAATATGGCATTGGATACAAAATTAAGTCATATTCATAAATAATTCTATAGTTGAGATGCAGATTTCCAGCATCTTCCATCTAAGAGAATATAATTGCCATGATGCTTGTATTATACAAGGATTTGAGGGCTATGTCTTATAAGTGCCAAATGCTTATACTTTCTATTATTATAAGTCAAGATGTGTATCTTTTCTGATTCTACGTTTAAAAGTTTTAATTCTGTAGCACAAAATGATTGGTAGTAATAGTTAAGCAATTTATGGCAAGGCTCTTCTCCTTGTATCCATGGTGTTGATTTCCAGGATGCCAATAACAATGTTTTGCAGTGATGAACCAACCATGTTACCGAGGCAACTGCATTCATTCTTTCACTCAACAAGGACCATGAAGCCATGTAATGAGTACCATGTAGTGAGTCACTGTTCCAGGTATTGGCAACATAACAATTAAGAAGATGGAGAAAAGTTCTGCATTCATGGATCTTGTATGTGGCTCTGCTAAGATTTTACCTTGGTTGTTTCTATTCCTCTGAATGTGGGAACTTTATTTATTGCACTTAAGATATTCATTTTAATCACCATTTTTATTAATGTTATGTACATAGTAACCACCAAATAAAGATGACATGAATGAATAGTACTGATCGTAATTTTAGCTTGGCAATCAGCTACTTGTAATTCTGGATTTGCTATTGCTCTAAATGATCCTTTTATCTTTGGTTTCTTATTGTAATTTGTGATTTCCTAAACCAAAATAGTAAGTATGAAAAATAATCCTTAATATTTTGAAACTGAAGAAAGTGAAGTCAGTACTCTTAGAGACTTATCTGGAGTCTACTACGTATAGGTTATGAGTTTGTTATCAAACTTTTAGCTCTAACAATTTAGCCCCTTTTCATTTGAAAAGTGTAGTGTGTTCTTTCAAATCAAGGTGAGCTGATTTATTTTAATTAATGGTTTGCTCTGCATAATTTCAATGCCTGAATTAAACACACAAACATATACATGGATTCCATCTCTGTACCATTTTACACAGGGATAAAAACATGTAGCACCCAAATACAATGATAGAGACACTGCAGTATAAAAGCCTATTCTGGTGCTACTTCAGGCAGTAGAAATGTAAAATTACTTAATTTGTTTTTTTTTTTTTCATTTTAGTATTTATTATATCTACTATTTCCCACACAAATAACTGTACCTTCTTTAAAAATTATCAAAAGTATCCTTTGGTTTTGTAAATTGAGAGAATGGTACATTTTGGTCTCTATATATTTATTTGATCTTTAACAAAGTAAAACTTTGTTTAAAAGATCTAGACTCCTAAGGTCCCTATTTTTGTCTTTTAGGGAATCCCCAGTGTTCAGACTCAGTAGCTTGGCATTTGTGGTATTTTGTGATAGACCCTTGCTAGCTTTCCAATTTTCTCTCTTTATTCCATGCATAGTGAAACTCTGGAAATCTCTCAGATTTAAAATTCTTTCAGAGCTCTGTGTCCTTGCATATTTGTACTCTCTTGCCTAGACTATATTTCTCTGGCCTTAATTTCATTTTAGCTGTCAATTTCTGCATTATTTCCCCAAATCACCACCCCAGAATTAAGTTCTGTCTACACACACATTGAAGGATGCTTAACCACAGTGATGTCTACTCAGTGAAGTGTTACTAACCAAGTCTCCATAAAATCAGTAAAGAGGAAATATCTAAGTTTTAGGAAACAATATGCCTGCTTCTCCCAAATTTTGGAGGCCAATAGAATGGAAAATATCAGGGTATTATTAGAAAGCAATAGTTCTCAACCACATGTTTGGAAAGTTTGAGCTTTGCTTTGTAATGACTCCACCCTGAAAATTCATTCCTCAGTTCTCCTAAGCCAGAGACAGATCCTCTAGAAAGTCTGCCTGGTTATGTTTCTCCTTATAGTCACCTTTACCTTTTCCTTCTTATGCCTCACCAAAGGAAGGGAATAGTGCAAACAGTTTGGGCAGAACCTTAGAAATGTATCCTGTCCCAGAGAGACCATTCTAACTCATTCTCTTAAGGCATAACCTCAAATGTGCTGATTACTTAATGTATACCACTTACCTTTTATTATAATTATAGTCAATATCTTACCTGTTATACATTGTACATGTTCCAAATGGACTCTTTGTTAAATTAGATTATAACAACTTATCTCCCGGTCTTTCCCTAAATTTAAAACTCTCAATGTTAGATTATGTCACATCAATCTTACTATCCCCTAGAATCTAACATTATGTTTTAACTCTGTACTGTATTCTCTAAAGACAGTTGTTGAATTGTTATCCTACAGTCCCTTTAATGAATTGATAATTGAATTCCAGACCTTGAGTGTGGATAATTTACTCATTTTCATATTAAATATTTAGAAATTTATTATTTTTACTAAGAGAATATAATTAACGAGGGATATGAAATAGAGAAACAAAGGCTATATGTATTTATAGCAATATAATAGCAATACTTAATACATATAACACATTGGAAAATATTGACAGAATCTTTTCTTTTCCCTTTCAAGAGACAATGCCCTATTTTTGGAAGTATTTCAGAAAGTATATACTACTTTTCATGTATAATTTTCCAAGTTATTTTAAATAATATCTAAGACTGTAGATATTGTTTCGAATCTTGAACACATTGCAAATATCCAGAATAGAGAGGCAAGAAATATAGATAAATTAGCTTAGGAATCGCGTTACTGTAAGAGTATACATTTCCCCTCAGATGGTGTTTTAGCAATGCCATCTTTTTTTTTTTTTTTAACCAAGATTTTTTTTTTTATTCTTATGTTAATCCCCATACATTACATCATTAGTTTTAGATGAAGTGAAGTGTTCCACGATTCATTGTTTGTGCATAACACCCAGTGCTCCATGCAGAATGTGCCCTCCTCGATACCCACCACCAGGCTAACCCATCCTCCCACCCCCCTCCCCTCTAGAACCCTGTTTGTTTTTCAGAGTCCATCATCTCTCATGGTTCATCTACCCCTCTGATCTCCCCCGCTTCATTCTTCCCCTCCCACTACCTTCTTCTTCTTCTTTTTTTTTTTTCCTTAACATATATTGCATTATTTGTTTCAGAGATACAGATCTGAGATTCAACAGTCTTGCACAATTCACAGCGGTCCCCAGAGCACATACCCTCCACAGTGTCCATCACCCAGTCACCCCATCCCTCCCACCCCACCCCCCACTCCAACAACACTCAGTTTGTTTCCTGTGATTAAGAATTCCTCATATCAGTGAGATCATATGATACATGTCTTTCTCTGTTTGACTTATTTCACTCAACATAATACCCTCCAGTTCCATCTACGTCGTTGCAAATGGCAAGATCTCATGCCTTTTGTTGGCTGCATAATATTCCATTGTATATATATACCACCTCTTCTTTATCCATTCATCTGTCGATGGACATCTTGGCTCTTTCCACAGTTTGGCTATTGTGGACATTGCTGCTATAAACATCAGGGTGCACGTACCCCTTCGGATCCCTACTTTTGTATCTTTGGGGTAAATACCCAGTAGTGCAATTGCTGGATCATATGGTAGCTCTATTTTCAACTTTTTGAGGAACCTCCATACAGTTTTCCAGAGTGGCTGCACCAGCTTGCATTCCCACCAACAGTGTAGGAGGGTTCCCCTTTCTCCGCATCCCCTCCAACATCTGTCATTTCCCGACTTGTTAATTTTAGCCATTCTGACTGGTGTGAGGTGGTATCTCATTGAGGTTTTGATTTGGATTTCCCTGATGCTGAGCGATACTGAGCACTTTTTCATGTGTCTGTTGGCCATTTGGATGTCTTCTTTGGAAAAATTAGCAATGCCATCTTAATAGCATCACATTTGTGTCATGAAGAGTTAAATCAAGCATAAAATGGAGTTGGATCCATTATGGTATCTTCAGCGTTTGGTTGCAATTGATTAAGGTTATGAAATCAACTTAATGACTTCGCCTCTAACGTACTTTTAATAAACTAAAAAAGACAAGAGGTAAACTGAAAATAACAGTGCATTGCACGTTACATTATGGGATTTTGTTCCAAGTGTGTGTACATCTTATACATTTACATTTTACTTTTTTTTTTTTTCTGAACAAACAAGTCTGAAGACTTGATTCAGAGTGTTTTTCCAAAATTCCATTTAAACCAGGAGTCTACAATTTATGAAGACCACATTGTTATTAAATAGTTTGCAAAACATGCCCAAACACCCACTTTCCCACAGCATGCCTTTGCTTTCCTACGTCTCATCAAGGTGAGATTTGCTAACTTGAAGCCGTTGGCTTCCCAACAAATACTGCAGGTATCCATTCAGTTTGATGTGATAGTGCTGATAGATTATATTGATCCAGCAATATATCTCTTAAGTCCTGTTTGCAATCAAGTATGTGTTGATTGCTAAAATTAAAAGATAATACTATAGAGATTGAGTGTTGTGGTTCATTAACCGGAAAAACCACTTAAAAATATATGCAGCCAAAAGTTTTGATGATTTGTCATCATTAGTTGAACAAAACTGATATTCAAAATGTGGAATATGTTGAAATGAGAAATGAAATAGAAATGCATTTCACTATTTTCATTTTAAAAATGATTTTATGTATCTTGTTTTTCAGAACTTCCACACATATTAGCTCTAAACACAGTGGAGGTTTAATAAATCTGACTAAAAAATGCAGATTGCTCTAGAAAAATAGTATTAGTGGCAGGAACAGAAATAGTCTGGGATAAAAACAATGAGGAGAAGCAATCTAGAGAAACAGAAGATATGTGTAACAGCCTTGTCTTCATTTCAGTGTCTCTAATCAGAATTCAGGACAATTATTAAAATAATGATATTTGAGCTATTCCCTTCTGATCTTTTGTATAGATTGTTATTGACCCCACCTGGCTTCAACTCTATGACTGTCTTCTGGTTTATTAGTTTCCTGAACCCTCCTCCTTGTTTATAATACATTTACATAGGTATGAAATTATTCATTATCATCTTCCCTAGGTCTAAAAGGAGGTTTAAGGTGAAGCCTTATTGACTTCATGAATGAATTTTGCAATTTATGCCAGTTTAACAACTAAAGAACTAATCCTATTTTAATCGAATATCAGTAGCAGTCTCCAAAGTTTCTCATGGATGTGTAGGCAGCTGATAAATCATTTCCTATCCATGTCTGCTACCCATTTCTTCCATTTCCAGAGAGTGGTTCATGTTCCACAAATAGAAAAATCCAGGCATATTTTTTTTCAGCCCACAAAATCTGATAATAAAGAAAATTAATTCCTCAATCCATGTGAAAAATGGAAGTACTTAATTCATGTGTAAGGATTATGTACTAAAATGTACTTTTTGCCTATTTGACTTAATATGTCAATACCATGACAGAAGAAGTAGCAGCTCTTTTAAATATATCACCACAAATAAGTGTTCATATTTATTTTATAATGTCAAGAAATACTTTTTAAGTCTACTCATATTTCAAGTGAAAGTTATATTTGCTTTTTACCCTAAGATCTTTTATTTTTTTTTTATATTATAACATCTCTACACAAATTGACACAGTAACAGAATGAGAACATTTCATTGTATGAATTTATTTATTATGTACACAGGAATTTTTCAAATGTATGTCAAGTAATTTTTCAAATGTATGTCAAGTAATTGATTTGTTTTTCTGTAACAGTATCATTTGCTCTATTCTATTTTTTATGGAGCATGAATAAAAGTCATCTTTAATTCCAAAAAAACAGATTAATAAAATTATTTTTATGTACATTAAAAGCATACACACTAGCTTTGAGTTCATTGCTTTCAGCAAAACATTCATTTATTTTAAGCTGATTCACTTACAGAACACTGGATTCAAATGACTACATTTTAAAGTTAGTTGAATCTTGATGAAATTGACAATATCAGTTTCCATTGTAACCAAGGGACCACTCATAAAAATACAAGGAAGAAACTCTATTATTCCATCTACTCTGAAGTACAAAGTCACCCTTCCCATACATAAAATCATTAATTACTCTAATCATGAATTGTTTATTCAGAAACTTTCCCTCTTAGAACATGAAATAATTTCTCTATAGTACAAAAGGAATTTTATTATTAATATTATTCTAAATTATGTGACACATTTTTTTATTATGTTATGTTAGTCACCATACATTACATCATTAGTTTTTGATGTAGTGTTCCATGATGTATTGTTTGCGTATAACACCCAGTGCTCCATTCAATACGTGCCCTCTTTAATACCCATCACCAGGCTAACCCAACCCCTCCCCTCTAGAACCCTCAGTTTGTTTCTCAGAGTCCATAGTCTCTCATGGTTCGTCTCCCCCTCCGATTTCCCTCCCTTCATTTTTCCCTTCCTACTATCTTCTTTTTTTTTAACATATAATGTATTACTTGTTTCAGAGGTACAGGTCTGTGATTCAACAGTCTTACACAATTCACAGCACTCACCATAGCACATACCCTCCCCAATGTGACACATTTTATTGAGAAAAAAATATTTTACTGTATTAAGTCACACATGGTAATTAAGAATTAATTCTTTTAGGCTATAATTAGGAGACTATGGAAATTACAAAAAGGTATCTAATGCAGAACAATATAGTCTTTATATTAAATAAAATAAACTTCATTGTGGTCATCGTTAGCTCAGTTGTTTAATCTTGGGTCTTTTATTTTTCCTAAGTGATTTACTACTAGATTGTCTAGATGTAGCACATATATAAACAGGTCACCCTTCTTGATGTTTTAGCAATTTGTTAGCAATGGACTAATGACAGATTTTGTATCATCTGGGAATATTTATTTCTTTTTGTGCATCTTTGGTGTGTTTTGTATTTGAGCTTATTTTCTATTTAAATCATTGCCATCATGTTATAATTCCATACATTATTTTTAATTCAAAATTAAGTATGTCTGATGGAATAATAATTTATTATGAAATACTGTAGGAGTACTACCACCTCCCTTAGTGACATATTTTTGGAGATTTTTGGTCCCTTGGTCTTTTGACATCAAACCCTTACAAGTGAACAAAGGATAAATCTGGTGACATTTAAAGACCATTAAAAAAAAAATCCAAGCAAGTTTGTATCAAAAAATAAATATATATTGTGTGTGTATGTATGCATATATGTATATATTTTTTCACACACATCTGCATATATATTTTTAAATGAGTACCTGTATTAAGTATTGGTTTCTTTTACTTTGGCTGTTTTCATGATCAATGGGAATTCAATGAAAGATCTGCAGTGTGTTGTGTCGCTTTTACTGACTGATTATGTCTCAAGATAATGGCCGCATTTATTTGTGTTGGAACAGCGAAGGGAAGTTAAAGTCAGGCTAAGAGGAGGTGAGCTGTTGGGCATATACACAAGGGCATGCGAGTGGGAAGTTTGGTTTCAGTTTCAATTTAAGAATTCATGAATTGAATAAATAATACCTCACTTTACAGTGCAGAGGAGATGGGAAGGCAAGCTGGATTCCCACAATAGAACGGAGTAATCAGTGGAAGCAATTAACAACAAGTGTCTCTGGCAATTTGAAATGTTGCTTCATTTTCTGGAAGTGGGATGAAATGGATCTATTTCTTTTTCTTCTTCTGGCCTGCAGTTATTTATGTTTATTAAATAGTATATGATAGCACATCAAAGAAAATGGTGAGTGATTTAAGCACCATAAATATATATAATTGAATATTTATGTTATGAGAATAAAATCTCAGTTTGGTTGATTGTAGATCTACATATAATAATTTTAAATCTTTGAAAACATTGACATATTTAGGCTAAACCTAACTAAACAGCAGTATTAACAATGGTGATGATAATAATTATAACAATAATTATGGTGATGGGCGGCTGGGTGGCTCAGTTGGTTAAGTGACTGCCTTCGGCTCAGGTCATGATCCTGGAGTCCCGGGATCGAGTCCCGCATCGGGCTCCCTGCTCGGCAGGGAGTCTGCTTCTCCCTCTGACCCTCCCCCCTCTCATGTGCTCGCTCTCATTCTCTCTCAAATAAATAAATAAATCTTTAAAAAAAAAACAATAATTATGGTGATAAAAATAGTAGACAGAAAGGATCACTTGGTGGATTCTCCAATAAAAGTACTATTTGATTTGATCTTTGATCAATCTTTCACCACTTTTCAAACTTGTACTTATAGATGTTTTTGACACTTGGGTACCTTAGAAACTATTCTTATTTTTCTTCTCTGGACTTCTACTCTTGATATTTAAGTTGACTTATTTGAGAATGGGGTGGCTGGCTGAACATGCCCTCTTCTAGCAACTCTGCTGCAGGGGACACTGTGGAGAGTGGTTATTATACCCAGGTGTGATGTCAAGATTCTCTGAGGGAATATCCATGTGGTTTGTCTATTTAGGGGAGTGGTTCTAACTTGTCAGTCTTTGTAACAATATCAGATATAGGACCTGCCTTCGCCATGCTTGAGTTTGCTAGTTTTTGCTGGGTAACTAGGGGTTTGCAGGCCTACGGTTGAGGGTATATAGGTAATGGTCACACACCATTACTAAGCTATATCTACCAGAATGTCCCTAATTTGGGGATTATTCATTTATTAACTCCTTCATTCAGGCAGCATATATTTACTAACTGCTTTTTATGTATCTCATACACACTGTTCTTAGCATCCCGATGCAAAGGAAAATAAGACAGAGTCGATCCTTGATCTCCCAGAGCAGTTAAATGAAGTGGGTACTGACATATCAACAAATGAATACCTTTAGCCACTTTGAATGTCAATATAATAGGCAAAAATGATATGTTTATTTGAATTGATGATGCACTCCTACTTGCATACAACAGAATTCATTCTAGCTGGTTTAAACAAACAAACGAACAAACCTCCCCCCCCCAAAAAAAAAAAATTTACTATCTGTAAGGGCCTTGGCTAACCTGAAGAATTCCCAGGACCACCAGAAAAACAGTACATTGTCTATTTAGCAGGAGCTGTGGAACCCCTCCCACTGGACTGCCTCCTGTGTGATCCAGTTGCTTCCAGTCACACACCAGCAGTTCTCAGTAGAGAAGAGGTGCAGAGATACTCCAGCTTTTACTCCAGCTTCCCCTAACTACTTGAGCCTGCTCTGGCATAATGACACCCTTCCTAGGGTATTTTTTTTTTTAAAGGTTTTATTTATTTATTTGACAGAGAGAGACACAGCGAGAGAAGGAATACAAGCAGGGGGAGTGGGAGAGGGAGAAGCAGGCTCCCCGCAGAGCAGGGAGCCCAATGTGGGACTCGATCCCAGGACCCCAGGATCATGACCTGAGCCGAAGGCAGTCGCTTAACCAACTGAGCCACCCAGGCGCCCCTTCCTAGGGTATTTATCTCATGAAAATTGTCTTTATTCATAGGGCTCTTCTCTGAATAAAAGTCTCAAGCCAGTGGGTTTGATTAGGAGGAACTAAGTAATTTGTTTATTTCAAATAACCAGAGAAGACTTGAGACATTGAATATAAAACCTATTTCCATTTATATTGACCATTCTGCCACTCCACTGATTAACTTATAACATTAAATTAGCAATCATTTGTTAAATCTTTTCTAAGTTTCAGATAATCTATTAGCTGCTGGTTTTATCATCAGGTGTACCCTCTACATCACAAGATACTCATAAGATATGTTGTAAGAGATTTTATTCAATTTGCTATTGAAGTCCATTTGGTCATCATTTCACTTATTACTTGTTAAAGGCTCTTACAAGGAATCCATTTTCAAGATGTTCTCCACTTTTTTCAAAACTTCATTCTTCAGAGATGCTGAAACTCCCACATCACAAACACACTTGAGTTGCTTGATACGAATTTTTTTATTTGAAGGTCCTGTAATCTAATGTCTGGTTTTCAGTATTTCAATTAATCTATCCTCTCCAAATGTTTCAATCACTGATTTAACCTTATTTATTTACCATTTTTTATGTGTCAGGCACTATTCTGGTTCTGGGAATATGACAGCTCAAAAAGCAAATATTCCTGCTCTCAGAGAGCTTACACTCTCACACTAATGCTTGTACAACATAATGGCTTTTATCATCTGTGATTTACAACTTTTACAACTTCTCTCATGTTAGACTCCTTCTTCTAAATTTTTGTTTTATTCTTTCCACTTTAATATTACAGTGCTATCTTGAGACTTCTTAATTGATCTTTCTAATGTTCAAAATTCTCCATATCCTCTTCTCAGACATATTCCCCTTTCCTCCACATTTCTCCCACATATATTTCATCATCTCATACAGACTTGCCAGTAATTTTTTAGAGGCTCAATCATAAATATATATTTAATCACACCCTCTTCACATTTATAAGCAGTAGTTAGGTATGTTTAATTGTATATCCATGTGAAACCTGATGGGTCCAAGCTTGAAGTTATCAGTTCTGTCCTTCAATTATCTTTATTATACTTTAAACTTAGACATATGTTAAGAATTCTTTTCCATTCCTTCACCATCCACACTTCATCCTCTCAGACCATCTAATTTATCCTTAAATCCTGCTCATTTTTTTTCAGTGTTTTATATTTCCTACTCCTTTCTAAATCTATAGGGTGTGTGTTTCAGAAGGGGAAAACATGGGAGAAAACTTTACATGGATAATGATGGTTGAACTATTTTTTTTTAAATACAAATAAGAATTCAGTAGCTGGATATATTGCCTGGGTCGACTAGAATGAACTAACATATAGACCTAGATACATGTAATGTCGCAAACACTATGGAAGTATTTTTCTCACTCATGCAATAGTTGTCATGGGTTATTCCAGTTCAATAGCTGACACTTCTCCCTGGGTAATTCAGAGACCCAGGCTCATTGCCCAGGTCTTGATGTTGCATCTGACTGGCAGAAGAGGACAAACCATTCCCTCAAAAATTCTTGACTCAAAAATAGCCCGTATCAATTTTATTTCAAATGCTTTGATTAGAATCAGCAATGTGTCTATATATAATTGTAAGAAAATCTGGGAAATATAATCCTCAGAAAAAGAACTACAGTTGTGGAGACCAGCTAGCAACCTAGCCTGTCCCACAATGGAAATGGAAAAAAAAGGAATTTCAAGGTAGAGAAAATTATGTGCAAATAAAAGCAGAAAGTACAGCACAGGAAGGAAACAATAACATGGTCAGTGTTGTTAAAGTATTAACGGGTAGCTATTGACTGAGAAAGTTTCAGGGGCTGAGAAGGTACCATGGCAGATAATTCAACTACACTGAGAGAGGGTGGAATTAGTGAAACAGGGACTTAATTATTATGCTGAGGAGTGTGAATTTAGCCTCTGATAGGAGCATGCTAACAATATGAAGTGAGAAGCAGCATCAATAGTTTGTGTTACACAAAGAACATTCTGTAGCATTATGGGATTAACTGATTTGGAAGTAAGAGTCTTGTTTGAGACAATAATTCCCCTACCTTACTGGAAACTTGCGTGAAGGCAAATCCTTATTCATTTCATCTCTGTACTCAATATGAAATTCAGCATCATGTTGGTTATGATGTGACTTGATGACTGTATTTGAAGACAGGCCTTTAAAGAGGTAATTAGGTAAAAATAGAGTGCTGAAGTTAGGCCTTAGTCCAACAGGACTAGTATCCTTATAAGAAGAGTAGATAAGTGTCAGGAAACACAAACAGAGGGAAGACCATATGATGACAAAGGGAGAAGGTGGCCAACTGCATACAAGGAAAGATGCCTCAAAATGAAACTTCCAGACACTTTGGCAGCTGGGGTCCAGCCTCCAGAAGTATGAGAAAATACATTTCTATATTTAAGCCACCTTGTGTGTGGTGTTTGTGATGGCAACCCTTGTAAGTTAATACGGTGACATTCACTTAATATAAATTCAGCAAATATTTATTACCACTGTTCGATTTAACCTAAATCCAGTCTGTACTAACTAGCCTTTCCTCTGCTCCCACCCATGCCCATCATCAACTACCCTAACTTTCCTATCTGATTACCAAATTCTCTCTCTATCCCAACGTCGAATGGTATTAGGCTCTGAATGAGATCTAACACTGGGGAAGAATAATTAGTAGTTTAGGAAAATTGAGTGTTAGTAATTAAGGGAGTAACACCTTAACTAATTACTTCTGTGAGGCTCCATCTGTTTCTTTTTTCAGTATGGTTCAGTAAACACCCCAACAATCATGCATGCACAATGAAATCAGAATATATTCCCAAGCAGTGTGTTGTCACAGAGACTTTTGAGCTAGTGCATCTAGTTTATAGCTAGCCTGTCATTTAAAAGTTACAGGTGTGTGAGCAATTTACTTAACCTTTGAAAGCATCCATTTATTTTTAAAAAAATAGGATGATATTGGGCGCCTGGGTGGCTCAGTTGGTTAAGCGACTGCCTTCGGCTCAGGTCATGATCCTGGAGTCCCTGGATCGAGTCCCGCATCGGGCTCCCTGCTCGGCGGGGAGTCTGCTTCTCCCTCTGATCCTCTCTCTCTCTGTCTCATTCTCTCTCTCAAATAGGTAAATAATAAAATAAAAAAAAAAAATAGGATGATATTAATTCATAAGGCTGTCATTAGAATTAAATAAAATAAATCATTGGAATGTTCTAGCACAGTGCCTGGTATATGCGATGTTTTTCTGTAGATACCCTTTTCTTATTAAATTGTGCTAAGCTGGTTTTAAATGTTATTCACTAAGAATTGCTAGCAAGTAGTTTTTCCTGTGAAACGGAAAGGAAGTATTACCTACCATATATAGAAATTATCAAATGATATGTTGTTCCTTCAAACAGCGCTCATTCATTCAAACATATCAAGAGAAATAGAGACAGAAATTTACTGTCACTTTAAAAATTTGTAACCTTTAGCATTGCTCCATATAGTATTTATAGACTTACCTATTTTTGAAATGAAAACATTCTGTTATTATAAAATAGAAAAAATATATATCAAAATAGAAAGCAAGAAAGAGAAAAAATATAATTACTCAACATGACTGCCTTAGTGAAATTTAACCCCTTGTGGGTCTGCATTTATATTTTGGGTGTTGATTCTATTTGTCAATTTTATATGTACTTCTGGTTTTCTACCTCTTTAGCTTTGATTTTTTTAATACCCCGAATGAGAAAAAAAACAAAGACTGTTTACTCCAACTATATTAAGAATCAAATACTGTCTTGCTTCTTCACAGGTATGTGATATGAATTAAATGTGGGCTATAGGGAGTTATTTTTACACCTGAGGAGCCAAAAGTATATGGATGGTAACCAACTGCACAAGGTCCTAGGATGGATCAATGGGGAATCTTGCCAAGACACATGGGTAATCTCACCATAGCCTCACAGTCTGAGCATGATGCTCTCCTGGTTGAAAACCAGGGTTTGGAGATGAACCCCATGGGTTAGAATCTAGAGTCAAAGACCCCAGAGCCGCATGAGTAGTTTGGCCATTTGAACTTCAGTTTAAGGATTTGTAATGACAATGTTGCACAACTCATGCTATGAAAACTTGTAAGCCAATGTATATGAAGTGTTATGTTTACCAATAAGTGCCCAGTAGACTGGGTCATCTAAGACATGGCAGGGATTAAGTACCATTTTTATTCATAGGGCACAATTAATATTTGTTTAATTTTTGGCCAAATTATAAAATTAAAAAAAATATCTGATCTTCTGATTTTACAACCAATTTATTGTATGCATTCTGTGCATCCTTCATACACTAAAACAAACAAACAAAATATTTGTAAAAAGCCTTGCAGCATTTTGTCTCCCTGGTTATGCCACACATATACAAATTATATACATTTGAAGTAATAATTTATTCAAGAAAATTGTGGGAGGAATAAAGAAATTATGACACAAATATTGAGTTCTTTATGAGAAAACATTTGTATCGGGATGCCTCGGTGGCTCAGTCAGTTGAGCGCCCGGCTCTTGGTTTCGGCTCAAGTCATGATCTCTGGGTCCTGAGATTGAGCCCTGCATTGGGTTCCAGGCTCAGCATGGAATCTACTTGTCCCTCTCCCTGTCCTTCTCCCCCCACTCACACTCTCTCTCAAATAAATAAATAGATAATAAAATCTTTTAAAAAACCCATTTGTATCAAACAATATTTATAAAATAGGGATTAATTTAGAATGAACTTTAACTATTACCAAATAACTTTGCTGAATAAATACATAGTACTGTTGGCATAATCATTTCATAATATTAGCCTTTATTTAAAATTATAGTAAAATAGGTGTTACACGATAACATACTTAAGGTTATCTAAGGTGCCATTTTCTTTTACTTTAATCTTTGGGTAAATACCATAGTTACTGCAATCATATCCTATTATGTTAAAGTTTATGCAAAATGCAGTTTCTGTTTGCTCAGAAATATCTCCATCTTCCTCCCTTCAGCACATCACAGCGTTGGAAAACTGTAAGGGCTATATCTTCCTTTTGTCTCCCACTCATAATTTTTTTAAAGAAATTTCAAAAACAGTGAAGAAAGAGGGCAAACCTAACAAAACAACAGGGCCATTCAGCTTAGACCTGGTTATGGATAATTATTAGTTTATCACTTATATTAGTGGTTTCCTTTGTTGGATTATATAATTAATTGGCCAAAAGACACCATGGGTTCATACCTTTAAAATGAGGGGATGCTGTTATTCTTTCCTCTTTCTCTGCTCACCTCTTTTCTTCAATAATAATTTGAAGAGCCTGGTAACTTAGTTGATCCACCATCTTCCCTTCTCTTTAAGCTGAATCCCTCTGGGTAGGAGAGGTGCTGGGAAGCAGCAGAGAGGAAGGCTCTACAGAAATTTTGAATGAAAATGGGCTTGAGTCTGAGCCTGTGAAGGAGAATATTAAGGTCTCCCTTGAGGAGAGAGATTTCATGAAAGAACTGGCTCAGAAAAAGGAAGCAGAGCTCTCGTGAAGAAACGCAAGAACATTTGTGTTATTCTACACTCTCCTCCAGAACATCAATATTTTACAGGCTTATCCATTGGGAAATGATAGAAGATTCTATCTCAACTAAGTAAAAACGCATATAGCTCCCTTTGAGGGATTGCCTGTTACCATCTAGATAGGTGAGAAAATTACTAATGCTTGCACTTTTCAAGGAAATATTTTCTTATTACTTTTCCTTGTTTTATTTTTCCCTGTATCGGAGGAAAAATGCACAGGCAAGGCAGAAAAAGAAAAAAAAAAAAGTATGAAACAATGCATATTTGCAGCCCATTATGCTTGTTTAGGTTCTCCCATTACAGCAGGTTGGTAAAAAAATGAGTTTTCTAATTAGAAAAGTGGAAACTTTCAACTAATGAATTTGCAACTCCAAACTAAGACTGAATATTACATTATTACATACAGACTTTTTTATTCCTGAAGCATTAGGATTGGTTAAAGATTTGAATCATAACTAGGTATAGGCAATACTAACCATTTCTTAAAAATTCATAAGAAGTATGCATATACCTCCTAAAAATAATGGAACAGAAACAGTAAGTGCAAAAGGAGTCATAATATAGGAAACAAAAGGAGAGAAATAGAGCTAATTGGCAAGGGGCCAGGTCTTGGAATTACCAATTCAAGCCATATTGAAACATATCATCATTTGTCAATCGAATGATGTAATCTGACAGGATGAATTATTTATTTCAGAATCCCCAAATGTTTATTTTATGAACTCAAAAAAATCTTAGCTTCAAGTTATTCTCAAATTTTGTCATCCCCTCACTTCACTTACCTGTTTAAAGGGTAAGTACCTCCTGAAAAAGATATTTTACTTTAGGTAAACATGAGAGGGAAGGGAGACAGCACCGTATGTTCAGATTTACAAGAAATGCTGTGTGTTGGTTATTTTCCTAAAATGGTGATCACCAAAAGCAAACATGTAGGGATTTTATGGTATAAAATATATACAAAATAGGCTTTGGTGCTTGTATTATCTGCCGTTTGTAGTGAAACATGGCCAACAGAACATGACTTTAAAGTTAGATAAGGCTGGGCGCCTGGGTGGCTCAGTTGGTTGGGCGACTGCCTTCGGCTCAGGTCATGATGCTGGAGTCCCGGGATCGAGTCCCACATTGGGCTCCCTGTTTGGCGGGGAGTCTGCTTCTCCCTCTGACCCTCTTCCCTCTCGTGCTCTCTGTCTCTCATTCTCTCTCTCAAATAAATAAATAAATAAATCTTTAAAAAAAAATAAAAAAATAAAGTTAGATAAGGCTGCCTTGAGACATTTTACAAATAGAGGAAAATATAAAGAATATTAGAGCAAATATCTGTTTAAAATTAATATAAGTATTTTAAACATTTTTAATTAAAATTACCCTTTGAAAATTTTGCTTGTCTTTTGTTATGTTGAGGTTCAAAGATAAGGATTAAATTGTGAAGAAAAAAACTGAAGAAATTTTTTTTTTTTTAAGATTTTATTTATTTATTTCAGACAGAGAGAATGAGAGAGAGAGAGCACATGAGAGGGGGGACAGTCAGAGGCAGAAGCAGGCTCCCTGCCGAGCAGGGAGCCCAATGCAGGACTCCATCCAAGGACTCCAGGATCATGACCTGAGCTGAAGGCCGTCGCTTAACCAACTGAGCCACCCAGGCGCCCCTGAAGAATTTTTTGAAGCTTTGATTCTAGTACATTTTTCTTTTAACTTATACAACTTGAGAATGTCAAAAGGAAATGAGGGTGAACAATATATGGAGCTGAGGGGTAGTTTTTGCGAGTGATATGCCATGATGTTATTTTTAAAGACAATTTCTTGCTGAATTTCTGTATGAAAATTAAAGAGAAATTCAAAATAAAAAATATCGTGACTCCCTATAGCTATGTTTTTGTGATGCTTTTCTACTTCCCTCCGTATTTTTCCGTCCACAAAAGGAAATCATTGGGAAAATGTCAGTCGGTAGATTTCTAGGATTATTTGATCTGATACCTCTGGTGAGTAAACATGGTCATTTATATTAAAATGTAATCCTCAAGGTAGATTTCTTCTGTCACAATTAAAATGCGGAATTGTAAGTTTTATTACAAAAAAACCTAATGTCATTCACTCAAGACCCTTCATATTTCACTGTAAATGTTTAATTTCTGTTTCCATAAGCCACTTTTCAATGTAATATGTACATTATATAAGAGGTGTATATACTCAGAAGGATAGGACTATTTACACTTTCTGCATGTGCCTGGCATTTATCTCATTACTGCATCTTTATTTTTGCTTGAGATGTCTTTCCCTATCCTAATTCCATATGGAAACAATATGAGTACATCAAGTGTCATGTTAATTCAATTTCTTCTTTGGGGTACGTTCCCACCAAAGTATTCAGAACTCATCTTTAGTTCCTTAATTCTTTTGTGCATTATTTATACTTAATTTTAGGCAATTACCACAATATGCCTTGTGTTATATTGTTAGTTTTATATTTATAAATATACCCAAACAAGCCCAGATGATACTGTACATCAGAAAGTAAGTATATAATACAATTTATTATGATGATTTTTTTTCACTTAATTTACTTAAAGATGTCACTGAGAATTTTCTATCATAGACTCATTTGAACCATACTCTGAGCCTAGATGGTGTCTCTTACATGTTGGCCTCTTCACCCAATGCCAACTTCACGGTTCCCTAGTTGGTGACATAGGTTAATTTTAATGATTTACTTTTTAAAATCAATTCTTGAGCTCAATTCCATTTCTAATATCATGTACATTTACAGTAGCAACCCAGAAGGACTACGTTAAATCTTGTCCTGTTTTTAGATGTACCTTACCCAAGAAATGGACTTGAATGATTCTCATTTATGCATAGGAACTCAGGAGAAATAATAAAGTGGAAATGTTCCTATGGAGAAAGTTGTCAGAATTGGAATTTAGAACAATGTCCATTCTATTTCTATTGTGTAACCAATTTTACTAACTACCCATATCAGTTCTTCTCAAAAAAAGAATCACCAAGTATTAGTAATCACAGAATGAATACATATTAACACAGCTAAAAACAGAAAGTCTTAGAATTCTTGCTCATATTTGAGCATTTTCTTGAATTACAAGTTCAATATAATGTATCAAACATGTTCCAATAAGAAATACATTTCCTCTCCATTTCCCAAATATTTCTTGAAGTAAAATAGACTTTGCAAAATTATATGCTGTGTTTACTCTATTTGCTTTGGCTGTCTTCAGAGACTTTTTTCCTTTGTAAAATGAGGAAATTAAATATTTTCTAAAGCACTTTTTTCTCTACTGTGTAATTATTCTAAACCCTTGGGTAAATCTGTTGAACTCAGTATAAATAGAACAAATTCAGGATCATTTTTAGTGATTGTACCTAAACATTTGAAATGACTTGTAACTTCCTTTCCTGACTGAATATAAACTTGAATATCAAATGAAAATAGTGAAAAGCTTATCCAGAGTTTTCACTGATGTGGTTTTCTGGTTACTGTACTTTCCTCTCACAATTAGTAAGTATTTAATATTGTCTGAGCAGTATGTTAAGCATGTCAAGCACTATTTCATGTAATTACTTGTCCAATACGATGAGATCCAGTCTATAATAATCTCAGTTGTCAGGATCTGGAAGATGAGGCTTAAGTGAATGGAATAAGGTGATGAGATCATTGGCTAGGAGATTTCCCATAAGAACTCACACCCTGAAAAGTGATGCAAAATGTTCTCAGCTTATTTCTCCATAAGAAATGGGGAATCCATAACACTAAAAGTCATGTATTTTTTTGGTTTTATTTAATAATATTTGAAAACATATCACTTTAAGGCAGATGTGATGGGAATCCTATTGGGAGTTAAGATCATAACTTGTATTTTCTGGGTATGTGCTCAGGACTCTGATTGGCTAATTAATCCTTCAGAGTGACGTGCAATTGGAATGGTTTTGACTTTTATGAGCTCAGGACTCTGGCTAATTAATCCTTCAGAGTGACGTGCAATTGGAATGGTTTTGACTTTTATGATTTTCAGTTACTACAAATCTTATTCAGAATATATATGTCAATGTGTATGTGTGTGTATAATTAGGACATTGTGATACAGTTGACTAAGACATTGAAGACTCAAGAAAACTCTTTCTTTTTAAAATGGTTTTATTTTGTTAACAAAAATATAAATACATATTTATGAATGAATTAAAGAATAAAATAAAAATGTAATGACAAAATACAGAAAGAAAGTTAAAAGAATAAAAAGTGAGGGCGCCTGGGTGGCTCAGTTGGTTAAGCAACTGCCTTCAGCTTAGGTCATGATCCTGGAGTCCCAGGATCGAGTCCCGCATTGGGCTCCCTGCTCAGCAGGGAGTCTGCTTCTCCCTCTGACCCTCCTCCCTCTCCTGTTCTCTGTCTCTCATTCTCTCTCTCTCAAATAAATAAATAAAATCTTTAAAAAAATAAAATAAAAAGTGCAATAATATCTCAAATTTTCTCATTGTTCTTCATCAGACTCATAAAACACTTTGTCCTGAGAATGATGATAACATGGCTCATAATTACAAAGCTCTTACTACTGCTAAGTGCCGTGCTAAGTTACTACTGTGAATTATCTAATTTAATCCCACAACACAATGATTTCTGTTTTTTTAAATTTGTGTTATTAAATAGGAGAGAAACAAGGCACAAAGGCATCATGTAACTTGGCCAAGGTCACACAGAAAGTGAGAGAGCTAGAATCTGATCCAATGTAGCAGGAATCTAGAGCAAAGCTCATTGCCACTATCATGTATATCATGCATTGTCTAACATTTAATTAAAATCATTGTGTAGCACATCAGCATGATTTCCAAAAATGAAGACAAAATAGAGAATTGTGATAATTATTATTGCATCCAATTTTGATTTTCATCTCTTTGGCATAAAGTCTGTCTACAGCAAAATGTGTTATTTGGAGGAGAATGCTTGTAAAGAGCAGCCTAAAACCATATGTTTTATCTGTTTAAAAACAAAAGCAAATATAAATAAACCACTTATTTCCTTAAAATATAATATATCAGGGGCGCCTGGGTGGCTCAGTCGGTTAAGCGACTGCCTTCGGCTCAGGTCATTATCCCAGGGTCCTGGGATCGAGTCCTCTGCGGGGAGCCTGCTTCTCCCTCTTCCACTCCCCATGCTTGTGTTCCCTCTCTTGCTGTGTCTCTCTCTGTCAAATAAATAAATAAAATCTTTAAAAAAAAAATATCAGAATTCAAAATATTAGTAGAAACAGCTGAATTTCAAACTAAGTTTAAGAGATTGCATCAATTTTTGTAGATCAATGTATCATAGGAATACGCCATTCAATATGTAAAATTCAACAGGTAAGAGTTAAGAATTATAATAAGAATAGCAAAAATCGGTTTTATGCCACATCTCCTGAATGCTGAACACCAGAAACTTTATTTTTAAATACTTTTAACTATTTTATCTATTGGTGTGTCAATTTTACTTATCAACTTCTTGTGGTAAATGGAGATATTAGCTATCTTGGCCCATGTATCTCCAGCTCCCATATCCTGCTCATAAATTTTTGGTTAAATCTATATTCAAGTTTTTAATTTACATGAATATACAAATATTTTTCATTTTGAGACTTGTTGCATGCTTCATCATTTTTTTCCTATAGTTTTTTTTTTTTTTTCTCTTTTTTTCTGGAGTTAATTTTTGCTTCATATTGTTTTTGTTTGTTTTTTGTTGTTTTTTTGTTTTTGTTTTTGTTTATTTTAGCCTAAGGCTAAGTCTTTCATACCCTCCAGTTTCTAAGAAAAATGTCAGTGGAATTTTCTAGATAGTAAACTTTGTCGGATGATTGGGTTTATCCAGTTCTCAAGGTTGTGTGTCCTAGGACATCCTTTTCAATGGCGCTCTCCCTCTGCTCTATCCAGAACACAGCATGGTAGAGTCCTGGGATACTGATTTGCTTGGAATTCCCTCTGCTTTCCTTCTATTTTTTTTTTTTTTCCCTAGTCTGGAACTCATGTTTTCCTTCATCTTGATTTATTTCCTCATTTTGATGTAGTAGAACTTATAATATTTTTCTTAGAAATGGAATAAAGAGGTCATTTGGAACTCTGCAGCTCTGAAATGTCCTGTCCTTCCTTTCATATTTACATCATAGTGAGTGATGGAAAAGCACATGGCCTTGTTCTTCCAGATCCTTTGGATGAGAGCTAATGTTTTTCTCAGAATTGCTCTCAGAATCTTCTTTTTTTTCTATAAAGTTCTGAAATTTCTGAGTAATAAGCTTGACAGGGGATGTTTATCTGAAAAACTGTATCATTGTTTAAAAACAATATTTCATTTTTTTCTCTTCCTACAACTCTTACTAATAATTATTTTTATAGCCCTCCTGGATTGTTCTTCAAATCTCTTGCCTATTGTAATCTTCATGTTTTGTTTTCTAATTTCTGTGACCTTAATGTTATCTTCTAATCTGTTTACTGATTTTTTAATTTCTGTTATTATTTTTTAAATCTAGGACAATTTTTGGCCCTATGTTTTCATAGCTTACTATTTTTTATTTTATGGAGGTGATATCTTTGCACATTTCTTTGAGTGCAGTGCTTATATTGCCTTTGATTCTTCTATTCTCAGTATTGTTGCTATTTCTTCTGCATTGCATTTTGTGTTTATTTTGGTTATTGTCTTTCATGATGGAAATTTCCCATAAATACCTGGTGATATTTGTCTGTCTAGTTCAATTTAATAAAGACTTCATCAATCCTATATATATAAGCTCTGATGTTGTGTGTTTGTGTGAGTATGTACATTGATATAAATGGATATTGTTGTGAGTTAGGAAGGATAGTAAATGGTGGGATATCCTAGAGGGTGACCAGCTGGCAAGGTAGGCTTTTTTTAGGAACCCCCAATTATCAGCATCTATGGTCTTTCCTCTCAGATGTTTTAGCTTCTCTGTTAAAGGATCATTCAACCTCTCACCTAGTGGGTAGAAACCTGAATGTAAGATTTCCAGAGCCAAATTGGAGAAAGGGGCTAGGAGTTCCATTATCACTGTATAAACTTCTATTCAATCTCTCTGTTTTACATTTGGAATATCACTGCTCCCTTTATGTGTGCTTGGTATTTTCAAGCCCAGAGTTTCACTCATTCAACTCCTCCATCCTTTGGAGGATATAATGTCTTCTTCTTCCAAAGATAGGAAAACTGGAGAGTAGTGGTGCTGGTGAGGATTTGAGGTCCACTGCTCCATAAAGTAACTTTTAAACCAACACCCTGTTTTAGGCTTACCATTCCCATCAACCTCCTGAGTTGCATTGTGAATGGTACCTAATTCTTAAGCTTAATTAATGGGTTATTTTTTCAATCAATTTGACTATTCGGAATTGGTAAATACATCTGGAACAACAAAAATTTGTTTTTTGTCCAACAAAGCAGTAAATTATACATTTTTCCTAGAATTTTAATACCACACACATTTAGAAATTAAAATATCTTTTACAGGAGAGCTATTAGAGTGATATGTTGTTACTGTGAGAATGTCTCCATGCTGAACTTGTCCATAAAAGGGGAGCTAGATAATTTTCAATCATAGAAACCATATAAAATAAGTGTTTAAATATGTGGGTATGGGTATAATGCAGATAGCCTCAAATATCATTATAGTTCTTTTGTCGTGTTGGTGAATATATAAATGTGTGTGTGTGTATATTATATTCAAATATGTAAGTATATAATATATATTTAAGTTTATATATAAGTATATTCATTTATACTCTGTTTTGTTGTATTTGCCCTATTTCATTATTTTAGTATATTTCAGTATTTGAACTTCAGTTTGATTTAATGAAATACATGTATATTTCACTTTCATTTTGCACCAATTTATCTGTGAGACCCCTTGTGGTAGCACATGATTCTGCAAGTTTTTCAATTAGAACGTCCAAATATCTTTCAGTCCCTTTTTAAATATTGCATCATTAGAAAGTAATAATAAATTTTAATTTTTAAAATATTTTTAATATTTTAATAAAATATATAAACCTTAGGGTAGCCTTTCACAGAAGTTCTCCTAAAATCTAGGAATACTGTGTTTTGTGTTTGTTTCAGCGCTTAGTTTCAAATAAAATAATGTTTATGTAAATGATCATAGTGTAGTTGGTGGTGCTGTCATCCAAAGTCATATCTCAACCGCTTTCCCCATGCTTCCTCCCACCTTAAGAGTGGAAAGTACACAACCAAGTGATTGCTCCCTCCACCTCCACTGTAGTTAAAGTGTATATGTGTTCCATTCAGATCAAAGAGGACTCTGTTGGAGACTTCTGAAAAAACAGTTCCTTCTCTGATAGTGGAAATGAGAGAAACTTTTGGCTGTTTCTCCTCCTTCCTCTTGAATATGGTTGTGGTACATAAAACTACATCAGCAGTCTGTGCTTGTCAGATGGCAGTAGGGGGGTCAAATTGAAGACCTGCGGTTGCTACAGCACATCACTGAAAAGGGTCTGAGTCCTTGGTAACAGTATTAAACAGTGTAAGCTCTCCCCATGTTCCTCGTTATGTAGGGGAAAAAATCAGTTTTTTAGAAGACAGTATTGGTGGATTTTCTGTCACTTGCTAGAAAACACATCTCAGAAGAAAGAGCAGTCATGCTTCATTAAAAAAAAAATACACAAAACAGAAACATGAATTGGCTAAATGTTAGGGGTTAAAAATATGTTTTCATGGAAAGCAGTAACAACACAGAATGATTGATGTATTAAGTAGAGAAAGAAAAAGAACACTCTTTTTTTTAGTTTAGTTCTGTTTGTTTGTTTTTTTCTGACTTACTGTTAGATAAATACCAAATAAGTTATCCTGGCTCTGAATTAATGTGCACTAAATTAGAAAGAAATTTTAAAATAGTCTAAGATTTTTACAAGGTATGAAGATTCAAGAGTCTCTTGTGGACTGTTTAAATGGCATAGAAATTTCAAGTAATTTTTATTTTAGTTTATGACCAAGACTAGAAGAAAATACAAAAGATTCTATTTATGTTTTGTGAAACTATATTACTACGAGTAATGTATATTTATTGAGGAATTATAACTGAGTAGTTTTCCAAGTATTTATCAGCAAATGTACATTTTTCTTTTTACATTAAAAATTCCTAAGGAAATAAAAGTTTAAGTTGACTTCTTTTTAGTACTTTTAACATCTAACTATCAAATATATAAAAGAACATAAAGTTGAAGTACATTGATTTTTCCAATGGTTGGCTTATTGCTTATTGTTTAATTAAGCATAGATACTTTATAAAGGATAAGTCCCAAGTTCTTGTGAGTTCTAGTGGTCAGATTTAGCTTTTACAAAAGCATGTTCGAACAGTGTGTAAAAAAAGACAGTGAGATGCTGTTGATTACTAGCTGCTTGCAGGGAGCCGGAGGGTCAGCAAGTTTGATGTATTGACAACCAAGGTGTCCAAAAACACCTTCAAAGGAGTTACACGATAGCCACTCATTTCAGCACCATCACCATTGTTCTAGGGCTAAACAGGTCGTAGCCATCGGAGGTGAGAATCTGAAGACTGATATAATCTATTGTCTTGCTTAAAATTCAGTGTTACTCTCGGTATCCAAAAATCCTAAGAAAATGATTGAACAGAGAAAGTAATTGGTGTTTTTGGATGAAACAAACTTATACATTACCCAAAACAAGTTCTTATTTAATTATCTCTTTTCATAATTATCTCTTTTCATACTTTTTTTTTTTGAAAAACCATTATATAAATGAAAAACAATAAAAGTGGTTAGAACTGTGAATTTAAAATATAACTTATGGGGGTGCCTGTGTGGCTCAGTCGGTTAAGCATCTGCCTTCAGCTCACTTCATGATCCCAGGGTCCTGGGATTGAGCTCCACATCAGGCTTCCTGATCAGCGGGGAGCCTGCTTCTCCCCTCCTTCAGCTGCTCCCCCGGCTTGTGCTCTCTCTTTGTCAAATAAATAAATAAAACCTTTAAAAAAATAAAAGTGCCCTCCTCAATACCCACCACCAGGCTAACCCATCCTCCCACCCCCCTCCCCTCTAGAACCCTATTTGTTTTTCAGAGTCCATCGTCTCTCATGGTTCGTCTACCCCTCCGATTTCCCCCGCTTCATTCTTCCCCTCCCGCTACCTTCTTCTTCTTCTTCTTCTTTTTTTCTTAACATATATTGCATTATTTGTTTCAGAGGTACAGATCTGTGATTCAACAGTCTCACACAATTCACAGCGCTCACCATAGCACATACCCTCCCCAGTGTCTATCACCCAGTCACCCCATCCCTCCCACCCCACCCCCCACTCCAGCAACCCTCAGTTTGTTTCCTGCAGCACTGGGTGTTATGCACAAACAATGAATCATGGAACACTTCATCTAAAACTAATGATGTAATGTATGGGGATTAACATAAGAATAAAAAAAATAAATAAAAATTTTAAAATAAAATAAAAAAATAAATAAAAAAACAAAAATTAAAAAAAATTAAATCCAAAAAAATAAATAAATAATAAAAAAATAAAAGTTATGAAAGTGGATAGGCCATGACAACACATATATGATGTCTGCACGTGGGCGTGCACACACATGTATATACATATGTGTATATATACACATATATACACAGTTAATCTGAAGTCTTTTTTATAGTTAGTTATTAATTATGCAATATAGTACTGAAATCTTCATTTGTTCTGAATGTATTTCTTGTGTTTTTGTAGGCTAATTAAGAAGAATAAAATTATTTCTAAAACCCCAAAACAACAACAACAAAAAACTCACCTAAATGTCTTAGTCAGAATTCCTATAGGAAGAAATGAAGACTTCAAACCAGAGTATTTACAGGAAAATGTAGCTGCCCACATTTGTGTGCACATGCAGACATGTGTGTGTTTATCAGAATCTCCCCAGGAGGAAATATATGGGAAGAGATGATATAACCCAGAGGCTAAGTCAAACTCTCTGGGTTAATATTAAACACTAGCTGCATCATCTGAGGAAAATTCTTAACATCTCTGTGCCTGTCTCTTTGTAATAGGCTTCTAAGAAGATCACCTTCCTCATAACGTTGTTGTGGAGATTAAATGAGTTCATACATGAAAAGGGCTTAGAAGAGAGCCTGTCATGTCATCAGAACTACATAAAAGTCAGCTATGATTACTATTTTTATAGAGTTATTATGATCTGGGAGAAGTAGAGCTCTGGTATCTGTCTCTTAGTTGGATATCCCTAGCGTGTCCTTTGATGAATACATGTTTGATTGAAATTCAGCATTGGCCCTTCTTTCCCATCTGCAGGAAATATTATGATTGGTGACACAACAGTGCTCCCTAAGTTCATGTGACTTGGGGACATAGAGGAAGCAGTGCTTACTGCTGTCGTCCCTCATTATCTTCAACTGTTTCAGCCACAGAGTTTTTTTTGTAAAACAAGATAAGCTGCACATTTTAGAGTGTGTTCACTAAAGCAACACCTTCCTCTTGCTTGTCAGACCCAAAGGCCAAAATGTGGACTCACCTCATTATTTACTTCTAGAATACTTTCTAACTAATTTAGGTTTCAAAAATGATGGAAATGTTAGCAGCACAAGTATATATTAGTTGTATGGGCCATATATCCAATATTTGCTGAACTAAGCTTATTTTAAAGACTTTCTATTAATATGAGTAAAAGGGAATTGCTAAATAATTTTAGGAAAATAAATATATAGGAAACACTGTGACCATTTTTGCCCAGAAAATTTAAGTCTATAGTCCTCCTAATACATTTATATTATATGCTTTGGAGCAACAAAGTAGCTAAATTATTAAATATCTACCATAGTTTACAAACGATCAGCAAATTATACCATGAAAGAAAAATCTCTAACAACGATCCTTCAATATCTTTTTCAATTTTTAGGCTAGCTTTTTAACTGTAAATGGAGGCCTTTCAATATTGCAAATCAAACAGTTTGTTATCCACAACTTCTGAGTAACTCATTTAAGGTATGAACTAGAAGCTTTCATCCAGAATTGAATATTATTCTTCTCTTCTGTAGTGTTTTTCCCAGGTATATCGTTTTACTATGATGCATACATTATTGAGAAAATGCTAATGCATTTTCTGTTCTTCCCTCTAAATTACCTGAATCCCTCCAGCGGACCCTAGAATCATTTATTCATGTTTCAGGGCATACCTCCAAATTATCTCTAAGTTTTCTCATGCTAATGAACATTGTGTTCATACTACTTTCTAACAGAACTCAAATGAGTGCAAACTTTTTCATCCTAGTTTTGATGCATGGATATTTGCACCATGTGATCTCTGTTACCTGTGCACTGGGCGGTGGGAGGGTGTATTTCCATTGAGACAGTCTTTTTCTTTGTATATAATTTAGTGACTAAATATACTGCCAAAGTCTGTGACTATTCAACTTTATTCTATTTATTTATATAATTTAAATGAAATCCTAATCTCACTTTCATTCTCTCAGACTGATTTTTGCATGTGATATGATCTTTCTGAATATAGGATCTCTCTACTAATTATACATGCCTTCCCTTCAATTTTCTCTTACCCTCCAACCTCATTATGATGCCATGTGTTTTCATTAGACTTTTGAAATTTCAGGATCTTAAGATTTCCTAAGAGAAAGGCAAAATTATGTAATGTTTTCATCACCTGAAAAACTAATCTCTCTAAAGATAAATCAGACTGAGTTGTTCCTCACCAAATCTGGTGACAAGTTTAGAATCATTTACATATTTGTAAGTTCACTTTTTATGATGCCAGTAGGATTAATTTCTCATAGAATTTACTATTCACTTCAATAAGACCAAGTCCATCTTTCTATTCCACAAACGGCATAATATTCAAGGATTAATCCTTCATAAGACACCTCAGCACATGTATATGAACTTTAGAGATGATAGTGCTCTGCTTTAAACTTCATCTAATTTTTGATAGTTCCCTTTATTTCTTAAAAACCAGTTGCATTATCTTTTTCTAATTGGACTTTTGACTTCTTAAGTTACTTTTCTCTGCTGATTTTTGTACCAGTTTTGAGGAAAATACTTGACAGAATAATCATTTAAAAAGTAATTCCAATTCTCTATTGTAACATATTTCATTTGTGACAAGTCCAATAAGGGGGAGGGGAGCAACCTTCTTGATTTTTATTCCAGATATATAATGATTAATTTCATTGAACTCTTTGAGTCTGTTTTATTTTGTTGGTTGATTGTTTCTTTTTCATATAAATTATCGTTTTTCTTTTTAAAATGATCTGTTATTTACAAAACAGCTCTCTCGGAATCTTATTGTTTATATCTTTTATATGTCTTTATTTGACATCAAGCTTCATTATAACCATAAATGTAAGTAACAGGTGTTTTGTAGCAGAAGCCATAAGAAAATTATCTGTGTGGAATGTGAATTTAAGAAGCAAGGCCATAATAGCAGTCATGCTAGAAAAAAATCTGCAAATGCCAATGAAGTGATATATCGAATTTCAGGTTACTCTGGAAGGGGTGTGCATTTGTGTGTGTATGTGTGTATATTTAGAAAGTTTAGTATTTTTTATCTCAAGTCAGTCTTTTTGACAAAATAACAGTATTTTCAGTAGTAAATATTATTTTAGAAAGTAAGAACTGTGATAAAATGCATTAAAGCACATAGAATGAGAGGTGGTTTTATAACACCGTTTCTGGATAAGATTATGACTTTCAACATCATTTCTTGTTCTAACTATTTTTACTACATTTTTGGAACTTCACCTTTTTGAAATGAATTACTTACTTTTTTGACTCTGTTCTCTTTTTGTTTATACAGTTATTGTGTGGCATTTTTAAGTATGCATATGATAAACCACTAATTTGTGAAACCCCAGAAATCATTTTAAGATATTGACTGAGGTTTTGAAAATCAAAATAAATGATCCTTTCTCTTAAGAGTAGATTTAAAAGGTGGTATATATCCTTGGAATTACTGCAGTGTGAGTCAGATAGCAGAAAACTCTGTCTGAATGTTAAATAACTAAAGAAAATTCTCATGATTGCCCAAGGCTTTGTTACTTTGCCTGTCCTTGTCTCAACTTTATAAGTATAAGTTACTTGCTTTGCTAATGAATGGAATATCAATTTCAAATACAAAATTAAATATGAAGTTTTACATCAAGAAGTAAATAAACCATTAATATAATTTTATTAATCTATTACTCTATTTGAAAATATCAACTAAAAATTAATAACTCAGTACTGAGTGTTATAATTAAAATATACACTCCCATTTGTAGCAGTACTTCTGTATGGTTTTGTGTGTGTGTGTGGATATATGTGTTTTCCTGTACAGAAAAAAAATGTTATGCTCTGACTAAATTTATCCTTCATCCACAAATTCGACGAGTATTAACAGATAGCCTACTATGTGTCAGACCCTGTTCCAAGGGCCAGGGTTAAAGTGAACCTAGGGTTTATATTCAATCCAGTAGGGAAAGCAGACCATGAACAAATACACAAGTCATTTCACATTGAGATATATTCCATGAAGGAAACAGGTGGAACTCTGGAATGGTTAGTAAGGTCAGGCTGGCAAATAATTTCTAAGTAGATGGCACACAGGAGCTGAACATTAAGGATGGGCTTGAACACACAGAGAGTTAGGGAAGTAATTTTCCAGACATATGAAAAGTAAGTGCAAGTCATGAGGTAAGACAGAGGTTGCCAAGTTCTAAAAACATAAATCATGTGAAAATAGAACACTTGAGGTGATAAAAAGAGTAGTGCAAGGTGAAGATGGGATAAATAGGCAGATCCAGATTAGAAAGCTTAGATCAAAGGAAGATGTGAGCATTTCTTGCAGTGCAATGAGAGAACACAGGATTATAAGCAAAGGAGTAATATGATATAATTTATAAATTAAAATACCACTTTGGCCAATATAAGCATATGAATTTTGTGGGTGAATTGCTGGAAGCTTGTAGACCAGTTAGAAGGGCAATAAAATAGTCCACTTGATAAATGATGGGAGTTTGGCTTAGTAGTGAGAAAGTAGTAGTGAGAAAATAGTAGTGAGAAAATAAACGTTAGTAGTAGTGAGAAAATAAAAAATTGGGAGCATGGTCATTTGTAGATAGATTGATCAGAACTTGCGGAAAGACTGTATGTGGGTGAAGAAGAACAGAAAACAAGGTTTCCTAGTTGTATAATTTGATCAACTGGGTACTTGTTTGTGTTAATTCCTTATGTGAGAAAGACTGAAAGAGGAGCACATTTTGCAGACATGGGAACTGAGAGTTTTCACTTAGCACATAAACATTTAGAAATCCTGGTGAGACAGAGCCAGCAATAAAGACCCATTGAACCACATTGACATTCATGCTACTATAGGTAAAAAGCACAGGTATTGATGTAAGGAAACAGTTCGAAACTTATCAATTATATAATCTTGGACAATTTATTCAAATTCTATCAGTTTAATATTCCTTGACTGCAATAAATACGCCTATCTTATAGATTTGTTAAGTGAATACATGAGAAATTATATGTATTGTACACATGGTATGCATCCAATTAATTGTAGTTTAATTATTCAACCATTGAAGAGTAAGTGTAAATATATTCTAAATCAGATGTTCAACAAGGGCGCCTGGGTGGCTTAGTCGTTAAGCGTCTGCCTTCGGCTCAGGTCATGATCCCAGGGTCCTGGGATCGAGTCCCACATCGGGCTCCCTGCTCGGCCAGGAGCCTGCTTCTCCCTCTCCCACTCCCCCTGCTCGTGTTCCTGCTCTCGCTATGTCTCTCTCTGTCAAAAAAATAAATAAAATCTTTAAAAAAAATCAGAAGTTCAACAAAATAATTAGCATAAAATGTGGTCTTTTTATGAACCTTTTCAAAAACACTATTTTAAATCAATAGTTGTATCCTGAATATATGGCAATTCATAAACACTGTGAGGAATTTTGAAAGTATACCTTAGATAATTTCTCCCACTTCTTTTTCCCCTCAGACTTCTATCATGACTTTTTGTTGGGAAATTTAAATAAATTCAAGAGTTACATAGCTGAAAAATTGGTATGAATAGAGAATAAGAAAGAAGTACTGTCTGGAGAGATATGGTGATTGAAAAGTGAAAGAACCAGTATTTCAGTTTAAGTGATTGAAGCGGCCGGTTGGTTTTTGTTTGTTTACTTGCTTTGACAGAAATGGAGGTTTGTAGGGAATCTGCTTTTGGGCAATAAAAAAGATAAAAGGCTTAGTTTTGCACATGTTGACTATGAGGCATCTATGTGGAAATATTCTACTGGTAGTTTGAGATGTGGGACAGGAGACCTCATTGAGTAGTTAGGTTCAGATTTGAGATTAAGTACCCAGTACTGAGTGTTGAGTAATCAAGTTGAAGCTTTAATACTTGAAATTCAGGTGCTTTTTCCACCACCCCTCTAAGAAATAAATCCAACTTGGGAATCTCAAAACAAACTTTTGCAAAATATTTATTTTAAAAATTTGATGATCGTTTATTTCATGCACTATTTACTCTTGGATTCTTCAATCAATACAAATGAAAGAAATAATCACTTGCCTGAATACTGTATTTATTTGTCACCAAATTATCTTCCCAGGCTTTTCTAATACAAACTGTGCTCCATTTTTAATTATTCTTCTCCTTTAGTCTCCTATAAAGTTATCATTCCCTCTATGGAATGGACTATCGTCCTTCCCCTATGTCCCATGACCTCTTAGAACCAGAAATGCAATCTTTTTCCAGGCAATGATCTTATCTGTTTTGGGCAATACAGTAAAACTAGCACAATGCCTAACAAGAAGTTGTTTGATAAATATTTGCTGAGTAAGTTGAATGAGTAAATGAATGAATTTCCAATGTCCATGTAAAATGGCCCACCAATCACAATTTCCATTCTTGGGCTTTCTAAACTCCAATAACCTTTATATCTGCTTAATTTTAGCACCTCTAGTCTTGCCATACTTTTGCAACTTGTTAAAATATAAAATCTGTATGACGTTATGGGCGCTACTTCTGAAAGACTGGAATCTATTAGAAGCTTAAAGAAGACAAATTGAGTAACTGTACTTTCACAGTAATTTCTGTTTTTACAACCTGATAAAGAAAAATAGCTTTATTGACTATTCTCAGCAAGATTTCTATTTTTAGAAGCCAGTGTTTTCAGAATGAGTCACTACAATTTAAAAGTTTTATTATGAATACAAGTAATTTGATTATGAGTATTCTGTAAAGAAATCTGCTGCTTAAACAAAAAACATATAAATGTAATGCATCTCTTTACCAAAATTGCTGTTAACATAGAATTTACTTGGTAAATATCGCTTGTCCTGGCATTATAATCCTACATCATAGATATAACATCTATACTGATCTACTTTAAAATATAAATGAATAGATATTATTACAATATAAAAAATGGTGACCGCCACTCTCCTGCTTTAACCAGGTACTACAGAGAAGTTGTTCTATGATAGATTCATTGTACATTATGGCTAGGAAGATTCAACTACTAAATTCTTAAATTAAACATTTCTCCTGACGTATGAGTATGAGTTTACACTAAATTACATCATGATGTTCATTTCAGAGCAGTGTTTCTGGATTGCCTGTGTTTGAACCTTTGCTCTACAACATACTAGTTAGGTAATTCTGTTTGATGCTTAGTATCGCTGAAGGTAGATTTCCATGTGTTAAATGTGGACAATAATTTCATTTTCATTAGCTCTATGAGAGGATATAAGGAGGCACAGTAAGCATACAAGGATACGTAAGCTGAGCTCAATCATTGGTACTAACTGTTACTATTAACAAGACCTATTCTTTATTGAAAGGCTCTGAACGATTGGCCTTATATTGTTTCTGTTCCTAGCATCCTAACCTTCAATTAACTCCCTTTTACAAAAGAAGAGATTGAGGTTGAGAGAGATAGAACAGCTTTTCAGTAGCTATATGAAGTAGTATTCAAATAAAAGTTTTTGATTTGAACTACAGAATTGTTCTTTCTTCCATGTAATTTAATTTACTGACAGTAGTATATCTGCATGTATTCTGTCACATTTTTATTGATTCAACTTGGGCTTGAGAAATCCATTCCCACTATTTCCTCAGGAACTTATTATTTTTTTTCTCTTGTATTGCTGTCTCCAACTTCTCTTTCCTTAGTATTTTTTTTAATGCAGACTTAAATTAATTTCATATTTATCATCAATTTTGTGTCTTTTGACAAGAAGTTATTTGAATTCAGAAAACCAACAATTAATGATAGAGAGCAAACAGAAATACTTTAATCTTCATTTATCATTTTTAATTTTTTGTTTCCTTGATCTTCGAATTTATTGTTCCTTAAGTGCAGAGTTTATATGAGATGGTTGTATTGTGTGGATGAATCAGGGGTGCTGGGATCGGTGAGTTTTGTGTGGTTTTTTAATTGCTTTTTATGCTAGCTGCCATCCTTTTTCCCTTATGAGAATCTACTAATCTTCTTGTTATACAAAGCAAGGCTCTTGGTTATGTTCTCTGCTTCTGTCACATAGCAGTATTGAAATTGTGCTGTCTTGTTCATTGAATGTGAACATTTTATACATTGAATCTCTAAAACATATTATACAAAATTTAAACTAAATTCTTTCAGAGCTAACTAAATCAGTCATTTCACAAATAGTAATTATGTGTCTGTGTGTATTTTAAGAAAGAATAAAAGTTTATATTGTTGTCACAATGATTATCATTATGGTTTATGGTGAATATTAATACATTTTTAGAAACTAACATTATAGAAAGATCATATACTTCATAAACTTAAAAACATTATACTTATGGCTGTATTTTATTAAAAATGGTAAATTATTCAAGAAATAGGCTCGGGGTGCCTGGGTGACTCAGTTGGTTAAGTGTCTGACTCTTGATTTTTGCTCAGGTCATGATCCAAGGGTCATGAGATCTAGCTCCAGGTTGGACTCCGTGCTCAGCTGGGAATCTGCTTGAGAGTCTCTCTCTCCCTCTGCCCCTCCCCCAACTCACGCACAAGGTTGTGTGCACACACGTGTGCTCTCTGTCTCTCTAGTAATTAAATGAATCTTAAAAAAAGGAAAAAAAAAGATATAGGCCCTAGTTTTCTGATTTATTACCTGGTTGAGAACTGTCCTGTCCAGTATGATAGCATATAACATAATAGGCACATGTATATATTGAATACTTGAAATGTGACTAGTGCAACTAAGAAACAGAATTTTTAACTTTAGTTCATTTAAATTAATTTAAATATTAATATATAAGCTGAAGTAATGTAATATTTTTTTCCATTAAGGACAATTGTATTGTTTTGCTAGGACTATATTTCACTCCATTAAGAACTTAATGTTCAAATTGAAATGTGCTGTAAATTTAAAACATAACATGAATTTTCAATGCCGAGTAAGAAAAACAGAATGAAAACTCTCATTAACAATTTTTTTATTGACTGTATGTTGAAATGATAATGTTTTGTATATAATTGTTAAACTGTAGTATCATGATTAATTTTACCTGTCATATTTTTATAATATGGCTGCTAGAAAATTTAAAATTGCAAATACCATTTGCATTATCTTTCTATCTGGCAGATATCATTGGCATCAAGAGAACGTCAATAAGTCATTCCCCAGCTTGCCTTAGTTGAACTCTTTAAGACTATACATTTATATGAAAAAAATGGAATATCTGAAAATTATCTTTTGGCTACTTCCTCTGCTAGTAATTTAGTAAAAAATCAAAAGCCTATAGTCAAATTTAAAAAAAATATACACTAATAAATATTTCCTTTGTTATGTGGGTTGAGTCTTTCCCTCTATTTTGCTTGAATAATATGATGAACATGAGTTAAGTGTCATGTTCATTATTACCAGTGGATGTTCATCTTTAGAAACACAGGCACCCTACGGATATCAAGGGTTAGATAACTTTTTAATTTATGTAATGAACAAATTTCTTAAAATTAATAAAGAAAAATAATTGCATGTGTATATTCACTGAAGTGTCAGAAACAAACATGCCTAAGTGTTTCAAAACATATCTTTATCCAAATTAAGTATAAAATTGTAATATGGTATTGCTGTAAATGGAAAGAAAGAAAAGTTATACTCAAATTTGAAATTCTTTTCAAATAGATTATGATTGCTTTCTATCCATTTTTTAAGAAACTTCAGTGCACCTCAATGATTTTTAATGACTACATAAGGTAAAGCAATCCTTTAATCTTATCCTCTTTAATATGTTTGTGGATAAAATAATTAATATGCCTGATTTCATTGCTTTTTCTACAAATTGTTAGTGGGACAATAGCACTTATAGTTTGATATTTTTACCTTAGTCACAGTTAATTATGATTTGCTTTTGTAAGTAGTAACTTTATTAAATAATTATCATTGCGGCAATCACATGCAGGAAACAATTTTTTTGGCTTTATGAACATGACTATACATATCATTTCACCTTAAAACAGGGAAAACTTAGTAGTTTTGATAAATATCCTTCAAACCGAAATTTCAAATTGACAGATTGTAACTTTAATATAATAAATGATATTTAATTTTTACATGGAATGAGATGAGTAAAACTGACAGCTCTACTAGATTTTCAGGTTTGACAACTCAGTTACTAACTGTGACAATAAATCAACTTAGTGCATCAGGAAGGTAGTGAATTGCAGTGAGCTAAGAGGGAAGGCCCAAAGGCTCAGCTAAACCTGTAGCTAGAAACCCTTCAGTTGTAAAGACCTTTCATTATCATATGACATGCCACAATGCAGCTCATTTTAATATATGTACATTCTTCTAAAATGTATCACTTAGTTTTATAAATGAATCATTGAATAGGTCAAAGATGAGGGCTTTTCAATTTTGCCCACTGAAAAAGCATTCAATTTTAGAAGTTTATATGAGTCACCAAACAACTACCTTGCCAAACTATCTTTATTCCATGTTACTCATAAATTATGTCTATAAAGTTTCTTGATTATGTTAGCAGAAGATGGTGAGGCACCCATAGAAGCACATACTAGATCTAAAATGTATGTCTGTGTGGGTGTACGTATGTATGTTAAAATTTTCAGTGTCATTACTGCATGAATATCATTCTTGATGCTTACTATGACTGAAATAGTCAACGTCTTACCTCTATAGGGTGAATTTGCTGGAGAAGCATACATCAAATACTGGGTATATGTTGCTGCCATATGTAATCTCTTCCATAACATTATAGTAAGTTTGTTTTGAAATTGAATGTGAAATCAAAAATTGTCAGAAATCAGTAAAGTCCTGAACCAAAATTGAGTAAATTCACAGGCTTACAATTATGGTGATATTTTTTTTACTCATAGTTATAAGTAAATATGCTATCATTGTGAATTTTTTCTTTTGAAATGATATAAGCTATCTCTATGGTTGTCTAAGAATAAAGTCAATGTAATAGTTGAAAGTCAGTGCATTGGAATCAAACATTTATATCAGGTCCTGCCTTTGTCACCTGTAAGACACAGGTTCTTCTTGAGCATGTCAAATAATTTGTCTAGATTTTAGCATCCTCACCTATCAAAAGAAAAAAAAAGTAATCTTCACTATCTCTTCATTTATATGCAGAAAATACTGAGATCTGAGGAAATTCTACCTATAGAATATAAATCTGCAAAAAAATGAGTTTCCAAGCATATAAAATACAACAGAAAATAAAAATTCTTGGTATATAAGGGATAGACAAGCTATATTGTGAAATCATAGATAATTATTTCAGTGTGAAAAATAAATATTATTTTTCTTATAAAATTCTGCCTGTATAACATTGTTAAAGTGCTATAGTTGTCTGTCCTGAAAAGTCATGGTTACATTTTCTGCATTTTTTCTTTAACTTTTATTTCAACTTTTCTAATTAATCAATAAATCAACAGTTTTTTATTTAATACCACCTTACCATCTCTGGGTTGTATTGGAAGAAGTATACAAAAGGAGACAATGAATATAAAGCACAATTTCTGTATATTATGGTATTTATTTTCTACTCTCAGGAGAATATTTTTTCTGTAAGAATGTTTTGGCAAATATAAGTATCACATTTCTCTACAATAAATTTTGTCACTATACTTTTGAAAAATAAATGATTAGTAGTTGGTTTAGATTTTATATAATAGTGGCACTTTTATTTGGATCCAAATATACTGGATATTTGACTGTTCATTACTATGGTAATAATTAATAGTTTTTGTTACTCTCAGTCCCTGGAAACTGATGCAGTTCTGCATCATTGCAGAGCTTTTCAAAGATAGTCATTATAAATGAAACTACTTCACATTCAAGGGAGGTTGGCTATAAAAAATGGCTCAGTGATGGAAAGTTTATAAATTCAAGTTTGTTCCTACTGTGAATAAGGAGAGGAAAACTAACAGAGAAACCCTGGGTTTTACTTATCAATGTAACAGAGCAAACTGTGCAATTATTATCCATGATGGATTTAAATGTGCTTGTCCTCCTACAATGTAAACCAAATTTTAATTATGCAAAGTGGGGCACCTGGGTGGCTCAGTCCTTTAAGCATCTGTTTTCAGCTCAGGTCATGATCCCAGGGTCCTTGGACTGAGCCCCACATCAGGGCTCCCTGCTCAGCCAGGAGCCTGCATCTCCTTCTCCCTCTGCCCCTGTCCCCACTGGGGCTCTCACCTCTTAAATAAAATCTTTAAAAAAATAAAATAAAATAAAATACATACATACATACATACATACATACATAAAAGAAATAAAGCAAAGCTATACGAACTGATACAAGGTGATTTAACCTATGATATTTGATAGTGGAAATTCAACATCTCATTATACTTGATATTAACAGAACATTAAGCATGAAATATAAATATAAATAATAATTGATTACAATAATATTTATAGCTGCTTGTACTCAACATATCTCATTCATGTGTCTAAACTACTATAATTATTTCATATATACTGGTTCATTTTTATCCTCATAACAGTTTTATGATGTAGAAACTATTAGTATTTTTCATTTTTTAAATAAAACCAAGAGATAGATGTAGACACTCGGGCTCCAAAGTCTATCACCTAACTACCTCACCATGATTTAGAACCGGCCTGCAATGTGAGTCTCTTGATCATATGTGAGCTAGGATCATTGCAGAATTATAGCAGGGTTGGTAAACTATGCCCAGTGGGCCAAATTCTCACATATCCATTCATTTATGGCTGTGGCTGCCTATGATGGCTACAACAGAGATTGTGCCCCACAAAGTCAAAAATTTTTACCATCTGGCCCTTTACAAAAAAAAAAGGTTTGTTGATTCCTGAACCAGAGGATTCAAAGTAAGAACAATTAAGCATCTAACTGATGCAAAAGAGAAAAAAACTCCTGATATACCAAAACATGTAATGCATAAGTAAGGTTAATATATATATATTTCTTTTTTTTAAGGGAAGAATGATAGTATTAAGCATGCCCTCGAAAATACACAATTTAGAATTTTTGTTTTCTCTGTATGTAAGGAAACCTGTTGAGACAACTATAGTTTTCAGTAATGCATAAATTGCCAAAGTGTAAGTCAGGAAGACTTAAATAACTGTCTTCAGCTAACGTATTATATACAATCATATATATTATCAAATTATAGAACAAAAATTGAATATTGTAAAAGAAGGTGATTGGTTATATAAAGTAGGTTATATCCAACCAAATTGAATCTAATTTCTTCCACTTATAACCTGTATGTCCTTGGACATATGTAAGCTCATCCGTGCCTCATTTTTTCATCTGTAAAGAAGGGTGGGTGGATATATTAGTAAGTTCATCATATGGCTTGACCCAAAAATAATACTTCTCATTCCACCTCAAGATGTAAACTGGTTGCCACATACATGTAACACAAAATTGAGGCCAAAATATCCTGTTCATCTCTGCTAACAGTGACATTGCAGAAAAGAGGCTTATTTCTGTAGTCAAGTTAAATTGGTAATATTGAGTTTCCCATGTAGAGAGATCCACCAGTTATGCAGTAAATATCAATACTTTCCCAATTGGAAACAGCTCAGTCACCCCTAAACTAACAGCCTGACTGCTGAGAATAAAAATATGCTCACTGCAAACCCGCTAGCTCCAAGAAGGAAGAGTGAGGTATAGACCAACTTACTTTGCATTTTTTTAATTCCAACTCACCAGTCAAATCAAGTTACCTTCTCCTCACTTGGCGATGGATGAATAAGGAGCAAAGTCCGGGAATATTATACAAACAGAACTCTCTTCTTATGAAGGGAACATGATAGATTCAGAAACACACAAACATATTTGTAAAATGTTTTTTAATTATGTAGAAAAACAACAATTATGGAAGTGAGACTTTTATTTTCCCTTCAATATTTTTATATATTTTTAAATAAGATGTGTTTTTTTTATACTTAAAGGCAAAAACACAACTTCTACTTTGGAAAAAGTAGATTGCACAGATCGGGTGCATTGAGAAATGCATATAGTTGCACTGTCTACTGCCTAGCTAGAGTTACAATTATATTTTTGCAAAATTTACATAATGTCTTTACTTGATTCTATGGGAAATAATACACACACACACCAGATAGAAAATGAGAGAGAAAATTAGAAGGAATCCTCTCTACGTTTATCTAAAATAGCCCACTCTTGATCTTTCATCTATCACTAGTTTGATCATGTGATAGTCGGCAAGTCAAAGTTTGCAAAACCTGGTGAGCTATAGCATTTTCCCATCTGTATTAGCAGAGAGAGTGAAAACACAAATCATTTTGTTGCTCATTCTGCAAAACCCAAGATCCTAGTTAGCATCAGGATCCTCAGAAGCCCGCCAGCTTAGCCTAAAGAAGCCCCAAGATCCTCATGCTGACACAGTGCTTGTTATGAAGGTTTTGGAAATTATTCAACCTCAGTCTTTGGGGAGAGAGAGGTAGATACTGGTGCTCAGAACTCTTAGACCAGAATTATTCAGAACAATCAAGGATAGGCTCTTAGATTTTTCACAAGGGTCTATGCATATTTTCCTTCTATCAGGTTTGCCCATAACACACTGATCTAGGGGAACTCTCTAATTTATAAATGTCAGTAGCATATAATATATACAACTTTTGGTGTTTTCTGGATTTTCTGATTACGTGCAATCCAAAAAATACAACAGAAAATAAAATTTCTTGGTATATAAGGGATAGACAAGCTATATTGTGAAATCATTTTTTTTAAATCATTTTTTAAATGTTTTATTTATTTATTCATGAGAGTCAGAGAGAGAGAGTGAGAGAGGCAGAGGCAGAGGGAGAAGCAGGCTCCCCGCCTAGCAGGGAGCCCGATGCGGGACTCGATCCCAGGACCCTGGGATCATGACCTGAGCCAAAGGCAGACGCTTAACCATCTGAGCCACCCAGGCGCCCTATATTGTGAAATCTTAATAGAGTATATATTAAATTACATATAGTTAAACATAACACCATTTAACATGGTCATATAAAGCAATGTAAAAATATATACAGGGCACCTGGGTGGCTCAGTTGGTTAAATATCTGCCTTTGGCTCAGGTCACAAGCCCTGAGTTGGGCTCCCTGCTCAGTGGGGAGCCTGCTTCTCCCTCGCCCTCTGCTGCTTCCCCTGCTGTGCTCTCACATGCTCTTTCTCTACCTGTCAAATAAATAAATAAAATCTTTAAATTAAAATATATATATATATACAAATTCTATCAGTTTTCTTCATAATAGGAGGTTTAAAAAAACTTTTAAAGCTTTTAAAATTAAAAAATCATTTGATTGTTAAACACTTTAAATCAATTTTCTCTCCGTATAATTGTCATTTAAATTTCCAATTAACTTTCATTTAAATTTTAGGTTTATTACTTCATGGGCCACTCTTGCCAGATTGTGATACTATCACTTACATATTGATTTCAGTAACATAATCCTGTTGATAATGACATTATTATTATTTTTACTCTATCTAATCATGAAGTCATTACCATTTCTACATAGTAGTTAAATTTTCATATTATTTACTCTGTTTGAAGGTATATTTGTTATTACAAATTACATTCTGTAATTATGTGGCTTACCAACCTATTTTCAATAACTTGTCACTTTTCATTGGTCTCCAGGAAAAAACAGATCCAAAAGAGCGTTGCAGTACAACAACAAATCAAAAATATATCCAAAATAGCATTGCCATACAATAACAAATTAAGCAAAGAATTTTATGTCAATTGATTGGCTAGAACAATTCTCCATGCACATTCTAAAAACATCTGGAAAGCTGAGACAAAACAAAACAAAACAAAACAAAAAACCCACAAAAAACACCAATGCCATATAATACCTATTTCAATAGTTCCAGAGGATCTCCTCAGCAATTTCCAAGTGAGGCAGAGATTTTGTCAGCCTTTGAAATCTCTGAAAAACATTGCTGGAAAAACTCTTTCTTTGATGTATACTCAGGACATTTCCACAACATATGGGTAGTTATAAATAATGGTTAAATTTTAATCTTTAAAGTACCTCGATGGCTGATGTTTAGATACAATTTTGGTTTGAACATTTTATCCTCTAAATAGACTCAGGAGTGCTAACTCAGAATATCCAGACATAAAAATATCACAGGTGTAAAATATTTTCTGTCATAAAACAACATTTAAAACCCAAGTCCACTTGAGAATATTGGCTATAATGTAGGAGACGATTAATGCAACCAAAGATAGAAGGGGAAATATCATTCACTTAACCATATTTGTGTGTTTAACAAGTGGTTTTTACAGGGAGGCAAATGGCAGCTTCTGTCCAGAATGAGAGGTAGAGCACATACACCTCCTACTTTGGATGGGATGATCCAATTTATACCTGCTGGCTCCATAACATTATTAATAAAAATGTCCCTGTTTGGATGGCAAATTAAATGGTCACTGTAGCTTTGAGGGGGTCAGAACTGAATGACTTGTAGGACAATGGGAAGTGAAAGAAAACTCCTTGCTGGTGTGTTGATAGTAGAGGGGAAAAGAACAGTTCAAACTGTCGTTATAATATAACCCACAGGGCATGTACATATGACTAGCATGTGATGTGATTTGATTTGATTTGATATTTGTTTTTTAAAGATTTTATTTATTTATCAAAGAGAGAGAGAGCACAAACAGGGGGAGTGGCGGACTCAGTCCCAGGACCCGGGGTTCATGACCTGAGCTGAAGGCAGATGCTTAACAGACTGAGCCACCCAGGAGTCCCCTGGCATGTGATTTTAAAAAGAGAGCAGAAGCAGTGCTGTTTGAAGTGGTTTGTTTTTATCGCTTGATCGTGATGATACTCAAGGACAGTTGCTGTTACTGTTTTTCTTACTAGGTGTTCCTGATCTTATCCATTAAGATCTGTTCTTCCCATTCACTTCCTCGTAAGTGAGGATGGTTTATGTTCTTACCTATTTCCTCTATATTATCTCTTCATGTTGGTCATACAATAATGATATTGATCTTCCTATAATGAATTACCATGAGTGGCGTCCTTTAAATAAGAGTCTACCATGATTCCTACTCTTCTTTGACTTGACCATTACTATCCACCATTTCATACCACTATTCTCCAATAAAAAACCCTTCAATCATTTTACGACATAGACTTCAAGACTCCAAGACTATTCTCTCCTATATGGTTTTGTCCCAGGAGTTCTTCGTCTTTGCTAGTATAAAGAAAAACCTTCAGTCTCACTTCTTTGATGATACAGAAGGTATTGTCTCCTTTTTCTGATGAGGCACTTTGAAATTTTATGTTGCCTGCAAACAGTTTTACACTAATAATTGGCTAATTACTTGGTCAGACTCTAGTAAATTCATGTTTTTTTTTTTTGTTTTTTTTGTTTTTTTTTTTTGGTCTTCTTACCTGGAATGCATTTTGAAAATGAGTGGGCATGCAAAATAATGTATTTCATCCTAGCATAGCTTAGGTTCTCAATATTAAAATGTATAGACTTGCAAAATATTAAAGTAATAATGTTTCAATTGATACTTATTAATTTCATTTTTATGTTTTATCTTTTTTATTACTTTAATACAAACTCTCATATAAATCCTTAACATTATAAAGAATAAGAGTAAAATTTCTTTCTGTTAGATAATCAGTAGAAATAATTTGCAGAATAATTGTTTACTTCAGGACAAGCTACTCTTTGTTACAGATGATGCTGATTCTATCTTGGTGGAATGGGAAATGTTTTTCCAAACTATACAGCTCAATCAAATTATTTCTGCCTTTCAGGACCACCCATGAAGTTGTCTTTTCTTTCTGGACCTACTCATTTATTCATTATATTTTGGATCTTCTATTAAGTGTCAGGCACTCATCTGGGCACTGAGCATATATCTTGGAAAAGGGGATTAGAAAAGCAAAATAAAATCAGACCCTCCCTGTTATTTGGGTTGGGAAAAATAAAAATGAAAATAAATTAATTATAAGTTGGAAAGGGCCAATGATGTAGAAAAGGCATAACAGAGAGAGAAGGATTGAGAGCATCATGCAGACAGAAGGGTGCAATTTAAATTCGTTCTTCAGTGACCCTTCCATCTTTAGAGCCTCTAGTCCCACCTCCTGCCCAGAAATACATTCCTGTTCTCCCCAACACAGGCAGCTTCTGCCCCAGCAGGTCCCATCTCTTTCTTCTTCTGATCCGCTGTAATTATTGGGATGGGTTGTGTATTAGTTTGCTCAGGTTTCTAGAAGAAAATACCATAGGCTGGGTGGCTTTAACAACAGAAATTTATTTTCTCACATTTTTGGAGGCTGGACATCCAAGATAAAGGTGTCAGCAGGTTCGGCTTCCTCTGAGGTCTCTCTCCTTGGCTTGTAAATGGTCACCCTCTCACTTGTCCTCTTATGGTTTTTCCTCTGTGTGTGCATATCCCCAGTGTCCCTTTGTGTTTCTAAATTTTTTCTTCCTTTTTTTTTTAAAGATTTTTTATTTATTTATTTGAGAGACAGAGAGAATGAGAGACAGAGAGCATGAGAGGGAAGAGGGTCAGAGGGAGAAGCAGACTCCCCGCCGAGCAGGGAGCCCGATGCGGGACTCGATCCCGGGACTCCAGGATCATGACCTGAGCCGAAGGCAGTCGCTTAACCAACTGAGCCACCCAGGCGCCCTAAATTTTTTCTTCTTATAAGGACATCAGTGAGATAGATTTAAGAACTGTCTTAATGCCCTCATTTCAATGTCATCATCTCTTTAAAAGCCCTATCTCCAAATATAGTTGCTATTTGAGGTCCTGGTGGTTAGGGCTTTAACATATGAATTTTGAAAGAATACAATTTAGTGCATAACAGGTCTCTTTGGCATATAACCATAGAGAATTTATCTTCGTTAATGTAGAATAATTGCCCAATTTCATGTAATTATTTACATGAAAATCAGCATAATCCCTCTGCCTTTCTGAGCTAGGATATCATGTCTTTTTATCCCATTTTGAGTTTTGTTAAAAATAATTTATTTCTGTTATCTTAGAAAGTGGATGAATTTGTGCCAAGCACCAGAAATTGGGTGGAAGATTAGAAATGATACCATCCAGACAAAAGAAAAACAGTATGATTTAAAAAAAAAAAAATATCTTAACCTCTTATCTAATAGTGACTATTATTGAGTGGGTACAACTAACTCAGCAGTTTCTGTCTTGAAGGTTGTTTTCATGCTTTGGGTAAAAATGAGGCTACTACAGTAATAGATAAAATTAAGTGCTAAACACTGTAATTAAGAACATGAATAGACATGTATTAAGGTTTTACTGTGTGCCAGATAGTGAGCTAATAATATACACGTGAATAGTTTTAATCTTCACAATAACTGTAAGAATTATTTTTAAATAGAGGTGTTATTTATCTATCAAATAGTCCACTGGGATCTATATTATTATTCCAGTTTAAAGAGGGAAGTGAAGTTTAAGATGTTTAAATACCTCCCCAAAGTGTTTTAACTTTAGATTCTTGACAATGAATCTGAACCCCAATTTGCCTACTTCCAGAGCCTCAATACTTAGATGTGGTGCAAAAATGAGTTTAAAGTTTAATTTTTGGCACAATTCCGATTCATCCATCAAAATGCTATTAAATTGACAAATGTATTTTTAAGAGATGCTACATTTTATATCCAGTTATTCCCTTTGTGTTATTTCTTCCCTCATTTTGCAAAGATACCCATTTTGTGCCTTTGGCCATCAATCATTAGAAGTCACAGTCCATCTTTCACAGGAAGAAAACAGTAAAACACTTGAGATACTTTATGGAATTCAGATGTTAGAACATTTTGCAATTGTACCATCATATCACCTTGTTTTCTTCAGTATCCATTCAGGAAGCCAATTTTGCTTCTGTGATTGGGGTCACCACCCAGGGCTGGCTGATTCCCTCCCTCTTTTTCTCTCTACTTTTTTCATACTGATTTTCCAATAGTCAGGGATAATTTAGTGATGATTTTCCCATATTTGTCATTTATAAATGCCATTAATAATCCAATTTTAACATTCTTATTCACTAAGTTTTAATAGCTCTATGCTGACTCTGGTCTTTAAGATAAAATCCTAAATGTAGGCATGAAAGTAATTTTCAAGATACATTAAAATAATCTCTTCAAATACATATTTACACGTACAATTAATCTTGTTTTAATTCCAATTATATGTTAAATGAACATATCTACTCATGTTTTTGCTGAGTATATATTTGGTTTACATGGCTGTTGTATTATCCAAGTGTTAGCTCTATATAGCATTACTTGAAATAAAAGAGAAAGTATTTATTGCTTTTTGGTGTGTTCATAATATTCTGTTGTGGAAATGATAGATAGGTAGGTAGATAGATAGATAGATAGATATTGATAAGATAGTAGCCACTCAGCAGAAACTGAAGTTGATGTTTGTCACTATTAGAAATGACTCCATTTAAAATTACCACAGTATGGCTTTGTAACATATTACATATGTTTATAACATGTAACATATCACAGAATAAATCAGGGACATCTATAATAATGAGATCTAACAATGTTAAAAGAAATCCACATATGATAATTATTTTTTTAAAGAAGCTATAAGATATAAGAAAACTAGCACAGTACTTACTACCACCCCATGTTTGAGAGGTGATTTATATTTTATAGTTCTTTAGTTTTTATTCAAGAAATCAACATTGCAAAATTTTTTTAAGATTTTATTTTTAAGTAATCTCTATACCTAATGTGGGGCTTGAACTTTACAACCCTGAGATCAAGACTTGTATGCTCTACTGACTGAGCCAGGCAGACACCCAACACTGAAATCTTTTAAACAAAATTACTAGGCATGCCCCCAGAGTTAATAGCACTTAATAATAGCCAGTTTATGTAGAATGTCCCAAAACTGTGGACAATGATGTATAACCACATGCTCGTTTGCCTAAATAAGCATTATTGACACTCAGCCACTTGTCTAGGAAGTTCTGTGTAGGTTAATATTTCTGGACACTGTAAGGGAATTAAGCTGTGATAAAATTTCTATTTTTTATGTGTATTGCAAGGTTATCTCAACCCCTTATTTATAGAATTTTGCCTAGGACAGCTTTAGGCTAAATAAGACCCCCAGGTACTGAGAGCAGAGTGGCATCCATTCTGAGATCTGCTGCTGTGCTAAAGGTCAAATTAACAACCCATGATCCTTAGGATTTCAGTTCAGTTCGACTGCAGGAAAGAACTTAGTATCAGACTCTATAGCATATGGGTTTTCGTGTTACTAATGTCAGAAAGTTTTTAGAATTACACACTTAGATTTAATTCCCAGTATTTTTATGGCTTTGCAAACATTAATTGGACATTGTACACAATTGCTTTCCTGTTTATAAAATTGACATAAGGATGCAGACCTGATAAGATTGCTATGAAAAAGCGAAAGAAGAGAATATATGTTAATTGGCATAATGTCTACCTAAGTAAGTGCTTGCACCTTACAAGGCTGCTTGTAGTAGGCACGTGTCTCTATTGAATGCTTAAAATGTGGCTGGTGCAACTAAGAAACAGAATTTTTAACTTTATTTCATTTAAATTAATTTAAATATTAATATGTAAGGACAATTGTCTGTTAATGAAATAATCTGAGGAGTATATTAACTTTCTGCAAAGAGATGAAAGAAGTTTGTGATTTCAGACACAATGTTTATCACATTTTCACTGTTTTTTTAAAATTTATTTTAATTTTTTTATTTGTCAGAGAGAGAGGGAGAGAGCACACAAGCAAGGGGGAATGGCAGGCAGAGGAAGAAGCGGGCTCTCTGCTGAGCAAGGAGCCCAATGAGGGACTCCATCCCAGGACCCTGGGATCCTGAACTGAGCAAAGGCAAATGCTTAACTGACTGAACCACCCAGGCATCCACATTTTCACTGTTTCAAGGTATAAGGAATAATAGGTATTCAAATAGAGGTTTTTAAACAGAGCATTGAAGACATCTCAATAGAAAGAAAAAAGATAAAGGAAATCAGGAGCAAACTAAAATGATAGCAAAAGAAAGAAAGAAGAAGGGGAAGGGAGTGAGCAAAATGTTTTCAAGATAATTTTCTGTGCAAATTTTTTAATTGTTTCCTATATGATTCATTAGATTAGATGGTAAATTCTTGCCTGTTTTAATCACAATTTTATATATATTACCTATCACCCTGCTGAATCACAGTAGATATTTAGATAATATTGTTGAATGAATTTGAAAATATGAATTTTACAAGCCATTTATGAATGCAATTATAGACGTTGATGTCGATACCTATTTCCACATAGCACCCTCTCTTCTTTCCACAAGGTGGGTAACTTCCAGCTCAGTGTAGAACGCTTTCTCATGGGGTGTGTATCCATGGGAATCTTAAAATATCTAGACTGGCTCAAAAGAAAAAAAAAAAAGGAAGGAAGGAAGGAAGGAAGGAAGGAAGGAAGGAAGGAAGGAAGGAAGGAAAGGAGGGAAGAAGGGAAGGAGGGAGGGAGAGAAGTGTAAGGATAATTATCTTAATTTATATCCAGTAGAGAGGAGATTATGGTCTATGGACCAAAAAACTAACAAATTCTTTGCCTCAGGAAATTGACATGAAGGACACAGTCTCTAGTGGAGGCCAAGGTGATTCTGTTTGCAAAGAATATTCACATACATACCTAGATCAAAGCACTGGGGACCCCTTTGATAAACTAGTGCTAGTCTTTTTGTAGTCTCTAACATGTTGCAGACGGTTTTTATTTCATTTCCTAAGTAATGCTGGTCTAGGAAAGTAATGACAGTATGGAATCCTTTAGCTTACTATGATCAGTTGTCATTTTTATTGCATGTCTCATCTCAACTCTGCTTGCCAAACAACATAAGATTAATCCGAACAGTCCCCCATGAGGTAAGTGAGTGCAGATCTGACAATAAGCATGATTGTCCCCAGTGCCTGGCTTCAGGAATTGCAAAAGGGAAAGGTTAAATGAGTTTCATAAAGCAGACATAAAGAGAGTTGTGTTCAGTTATAAAGCCAAAGTAACTGAGACAAATGAAATCAGGAAAACTAAAAAAGAGGGTCAGGATACGAATACCTCTCTGCGTGATTGGTGATACTACAAAGCTCAACATTGACCTGCACTGTCCAATATGGTAGCCACAAGTCTCATACAGCAACTGAAATTAAGGTGAATTTTTTTTTCAGGTTTTAAAAAAGGTGAATTTAATTAAGCAAAATTTAAAATTAAGTTCCTCAGTCTCACTAACCATATTGTACCCATTTGATGCTTATACCAAGAAAAGCAATTCTAAATTATAATCAGTCCAAGAAGCTTACCTCAAAGCTGACACCACTAACTAAGTTTACCCTATTTTAGGATGTGTACCCTATTTAGGATAATCTGTAAAAGTAATTTGAGTCTTATCTCAGATAAACACATCATCATTTTTCTTTGGATAGATTTTTATATTAATTGCTATTTTTATTGCTGTTACTATTACTATGATTTGTGAAGGAACATCCAGAAGTTAATTTTTCATATAGTCTCTTCTTTCCCTGGAGGTTTGTTCAGTTTAACCTCTTCTGCATTTGATTCTTAGTTCTGAAAAGGCTGGTTTATACTGAACTTGTCTAAAAAATGTTATAAAGAGCTAGAAAACTCAGAAGTGTCTTCAGTGATTCCTCTGTAAAACAAGTGAGAAGTTTCAGTCATTGTGCTATTTTGTAAAATACAGGGAATTCCTTAGATTGAATTCAAGCCCCAGGGTGTCCTCAGTTCTTTACAGAGCTCTCCCTGCAGAGACTTAATTACCTCAGATAGTGAGACACCCCAATCAATAACTTTCAGCCTTACTGAATTCTGTACTAGACAGATATTTACTCATTAGATATTTACCTCCTTCAAAAGCTACCTCTGAATCATCTGATTCAACATTGACTTCTTTGTCTTCTGCAGATGCCTGAAGAATTGAGCCTGAGTGGAAGCAGTCTAGGTGTAGTAATGGGGCCACAGAGAGCACTGAGTCAGACAGATCTTGTTTTTTGATGTACAGTATTCAAACCAAAGTTTTGGTTCAGTGGAAGGGTGAGAGCTGGGATCAAAATAAAAGCCCTTCTCATAGTTCTATCACCAAAGCTTCAAAGCTTCAAATGTACACTCATTCAAGCCCCTTTCCCCATTGTTCTTCTCTTACCCTGGAGGTGAATTCCTTCTGTCAAATGCCTTGTGTGAACTCAGTCCTGGGAACCCGTTATCTTACTGGTTCTCAAAGGCTCCTCTTCATTAGGAATTTTCTGTTTGGGGTGCCAAGGTGGCTCAGTCATTAAGCATCTGCCTTCGGCTCAGGTCATGATCCCAGCGTCCTAGGATCGAGCCCCGCACTGGGCTCCCTGCTCAGCGGGAAGCCTGCTTCTCCCTCTCCCACTCCCCCTGCTTGTGTTCCCTCTCTCGCTGTGTCTCTCCCTGTCAAATAAATAAATAAAATCTTAAAAAAAAAAAAGAAAAGGGAATCTTCTGTTGTCTGAGCTCCCTCCCATTTTACTAAATCTTCTTTTCATTAGGATGTAAGCATGATTTTTGTCTTCCATCTTATAATATGCAAGGCATAATCTTGACATTCTCTAGTTACCTTCTTAATTTTTTGTTCTCCATTACAGACACATTCCCAGACAAAAATGTTAGTGGAATATTCCTCATGTTCTTGAATCCCAGTTCCAAACTGTGGTGGTACTCCAATCAGGCATCTTCATTCACCATGCATCAAAACATGTTCTTGTCATTTTCCATTTTGCCAAGTTCAAAGATTGCCTTCCATTGTTCCATAGTTTTTTGAGACTAGCAATTACAAGCATAGCTTTACCATTTGTCTGGTGTTCATGCTATGCTCACTTAAAAGCTGTATAACTGACATGTGTACTTGGAAAGATGTCTCAAAATGCCAACCTTCTGCGATACAGAACTGCTGATCCACAATCTCCCTTCATTGTTAACTTATAAATTGCTCTACCCACCGCACAGTTGCTTTATAACTGAACACAACTCTCTTTATGTCTGCTTTATGAAACTCATTTAACCTTTCCCTTTGCAATTCCTGAAGCCAGGCACTGGGGACAATCATGCTTATTGTCAGATCTGCACTCACTTACCTCATGGGGGACTGTTCGGATTAATCTTATGTTGTTTGGCAAGCAGAGTTGAGATGAGACATGCAATAAAAATGACAACTGATCATAGTAAGCTAAAGGATTCCATACTGTCATTACTTTCCTAGACCAGCATTACTTAGGAAATGAAATAAAAACCGTCTGCAACATGTTAGAGACTACAAAAAGACTAGCACTAGTTTATCAAAGGGGTCCCCAGTGCTTTGATCTAGGTATGTATGTGAATATTCTTTGCAAACAGAATCACCTTGGCCTCCACTAGAGACTGTGTCCTTCATGTCAATTTCCTGAGGCAAAGAATTTGTTAGTTTTTTGGTCCATAGACCATAATCTCCTCTCTACTGGATATAAATTAAGATAATTATCCTTACGGGCACCTGGGTGGCTCAGTCGTTAAGCGTCTGCCTTCGGCTCAGATCATGATCCCAGGGTCCTGGGATCGAGTCCCACATCGGGCTCCCTGCTCTGCGGGAAGCCTGCTTCTCCCTGTCCCGCTCCCCCTGCTTGTGTTCCTGCTCTCGCTATATCTCTCTCTGTCAAAAAAAAATAAATAAAATCTAAAAAAAAAAAAAAAAAGATAATTATCCTTACACTTCTCTCCCTCCCTCCTTCCCTTCTTCCCTCCTTTCCTTCCTTCCTTTTTTTTCTAGAGATGTATAAGCTTCAAAAATGCCCAACATCTCAGTCATTTTCTTGATCCTATTTTCTTCACCATGCCCCACCTCCCATTACACCACCTCTACATCTCTCTTCTAAGTTTCCTTTTCTCTGTCTATTCCCCAGAGCACAAACCTCTTCTGATCACTACGTCCATCTTCTTCTAGATCAGTATCATCTGCTGCATGGACTGATGATTATAGTCTTCTGATTTGTAATACCCACTAATGTCATCGACCTCCCAAAACATTCTCCACAAAGTTGCAAGAGTGATCTTCTGAAAATACACATTTGAATAAATCATTCTCTTATGTCTGTCATAACAATGATTTACATAATCTTCATATGTGACTTTTCAACACTTAGTATAGCATTTAGTACAAGTAGATAATTTATGAGTAAATGAATGAATAATTTCAATTATTTTACCATCACCATTAGAAATAAGACTGTGTGTAATGGTCCCAGAATGCTAGTTATAAATCCCAGCTTTTCTACCTACTGATCGGTTCAATTCTCTGGGCTTCAGTTTCCTAATCTCTAAAGTAATACTAGTAACTATGTCATAAGGTTGATAAAAAATTAAATGTGTTACTAGACACAAATCCATTAGAAGCATGCTTGTTACATATGATGATGGTGATAATGATATTGATGATGATGATCAACGAAATTATCTAAATATACAAATTTTTCCATTTTGCCTCCAAAGGAGACAGAATTAATTATATATTGGGGGGCATTTTTGAAGCTTATGCATCTCTAGAAATGAAAGACATTAATAAAAACTGGAATTTCAATATTAAAGGAATATTTCATTTTTTATAATTTCCTCTAATGCATCTATTGGTTTCTTGCTTCTAATACCAAATGATTTCCAAATCAGTGATGACCACATTGTTCATTAACAACCAGACAAGCAGGCAATACAAGAAGCTCTCGGGAACTCACAGGTGGCAGGGAGTGGCAAAGTGGAGCACTGGGTGGGATAATATCAAAACAAAAACAAGCAGGTTTTTTTGATTATCCGTCTCCCCCAAGTATTCCTCTGTACTGCACTCCTTTCCACAATGGAATAGGTGCATGTGTGTGGTGGTATTCACCATCAGAAAAGATGGCTCAGTCATGCAGAATTTCATAGTAGGTGAAACAAATGAAGAAGGAAGCTGATGACTGACTTGGACAGCTAGCATTTTCTGAAAACAGAACAATTTACCTTTGTAAAGTTGTCAAGTGAATTGTCCTTTATTTTACTGAGATAACATCTTTTCTCTTTCTAAATTTTCTCTTTCTTTTTGCTGGTTACAGTTAGGGTAGGATATTTATACTGACATTTGAGAGACAAATGTTATCAGCTTCTCTCTCCCCCCCCCCCCACCTCCCCGTGGATAACAGCCAAAATAATTTGGATCCAATTCAACAGAGGCTACATTTTTTTTTTTTTTTTTAGCCATTTAAGCCTATGTTAGGGTTTTAAAGACCTTCAGTAACTCCCCTACCTCCTTCCAAGGGAAAAAGAAATCAATTTTCTGGGATATCTATAGCTCTTTTTTGGTTTCCATAGTAGTCAAGGGCAAGCTAAGAAGAAGGAGAAAAAAAAAAAAAAGATTTATTTCCAACTCTAGCGAAAGCTGAGTCCCAAGATAAAAGAAGAAGACAAGCATAATGAGAAAAAGGGAAAGTAAAAGAAAGTCAAACTCCTATAGGTCCATACTGAATATGACCTTTGTTCTGAAAATCCAAAGAGTGATAAATTATAAGAGAACATAGGACATCATTTGTGTCATTGCAGGTCTATCTATTGCTTGACTAGGGAGCTGAGTGACAATACACAGATGGAGGGCAATGAATTTATGGAATTATGTGCCAGCTCCCAGGATAGGGCTTGAAATGTGCACTTGCTGTTGGCACTAGAATTGCGGTTTTGTTTGCTCTAGTGCCAGTACTGAATGCTCACACTCTGCTTTTGGTGCCAAAGTTAGATGCTCAGATTTGAAAGCTAAAATTTATCAAGTTTTAGCACTGCCTCTCCAAAGCCAAATGATAATGGTATAAAAAAGGTACATTTTTTTTAACTTTAATTTAAAAGTAGAACTGCTGCATTAAAATAAATTCACTCCCCTCAAATAATTCAGATATGAAACAATTCCTTGTCCATGAGCTCATCTAAAAGATGCTAGAAAGCTTTTTCTGTCTACTTCTGTTTTCCATTAGATAGTATGGCCTTGTGCCAATTTCTTCTGGCTTTTGGATTTAGATTATATTTCTTTTCTCTGTCCTAGACACTAGTCATATATCTTGATCTTAAGAACTGCTTAAACACAAATAATAATTCTTTCAAAGAAACTAAAATGACCATATTTAATGAAATAGTCCCCAGCCAATTAAAAAAAATGTGATTCCATTATAAGTCACAGCTCACTATTCCATTTCATCTTGGGAGCACAAAATTCTTCTTATTTTATAATACTGAACATCTTACACATCCTTTCTGGATACATCCTGCTCATAATATGAAAGGCCATAGAAACTTCCAATATTCTCTGTAACAAGAAATGCTTATTAAGTGTTTCCTATTGCACTCCTGAAGCCCTAAACTCTATGTCAGCAGTTCTCATCCCTTTTTCCACCATAGAATTATCTAAGGAATAATATAAGTAGTACCTTTGCCCTGGCCCCACCCCAGACCAATTGAATCAAAATCTCTACAAGTAGGCCTTAAACATCAATGCTTTTTAAAGCTCGCCAGTCGATTCTAAAGTACAGTTAGAGTTGGGAACACTCTTTTGTCAAGGAATATTCTCTATCTTTATGGAAGCGAAGCAAGGATGTATGGACGGAGTACAGCCAAGTTAAGAGTAATCCTAAATCAGTGATCCTACACTTGATCTTAGCCAAGAGGCTGAGAAGTGGTCTAAATTAGTGATCCTAAAAGAAAAAAAATATATGTCCCCTGTCTAGTTACTTACCAATATTTAACAAGATGAGAATTAAGGATGCTATAAAGAAACGACAGATTTTGTTTTTACTTTACATTGCATTTCCTTTATGCATATGTTTTCTTAGGAACATTACCATATAAAGAATAGAAGAGTGGAGGAGTTACTAGGATGTAGAAAGGGAATGCACACATGTGAACATTGTCCTATAATCTCTGTTCACAGTGAGGTTGCTGCTCAAAAATGGACTGTAAAATCCCTTTTTCCCTGTCATGCAAACAAGGGCAAATGGGAAATAGCACTCACATGTGGTCTGCTAGAGAAACAATCATAGGGAAAACTTAGAGCAATAGCAGGAGTGTGGGTCCCCATGGCCCTTTCTAGGACAGCACAGAGAATTATTTCTGACTTTGGGAGAGCCTTCTCTTGAGCTGTAGGACTGTTAAACTGCACAAGTAGGGAGTTAGGCTTCCTCTCTGGTACATTCAGGGCCATGGAACAGAGAAATATGACATAGCAGAAGCTTGGCTCTAACTCTATCCTGACAACCCAGTATTGGAAGCTGGGCATGATACTAACCCTTCCTTTGATATGATCAAATACTAGGATCTAATCCTTGTGATTACAGTTATGTGATCTGGCAAGCTATATCAGCATTCATGATGAGGAGAGGCCCAAACCCTTTTTTCTGGTGTTAGAGAGCCTGGGATTTTTGAGCCTTGGCCAAGATTGATTGCATTAAAATGAGAGGCATTGCCTATTTTGCCCCAGGGCTTTACTAGAGGCCAGATACTTTCCTGGGAAGCTAACCAGTAGGAGATCAATCTTGAACAAACTAACACTACTCCTCTCATTTAAAGGACAGCATCATACCCATTGTGTTGGTAACCCATAATATATAGCTCAAGAGGACTGTCAAGCTAATCATCAGCATCCTAGGAGACAATAGAAACTGTTTGGAAATGGCTGAGCATCACACTGTTATTGCAAACCATACATACCTGAGACTGATAAAGAAGGGTAATTTTTAAGAAAAGCCTATGGGCATGAGCCATCTAGTCTATAAAGTATAACAAGGGTGGTCTTCTACGCAAATCAGTACCTACAGCCATATTCCAAGTGTCCTGCCAATTCCAGGGATCCCAAATCATCTAGAGGAAGGAGGAACCATTCTACACCACTTGCTAAGCCATAGGTGCTAGTCCAGTACCTTCTACATGGCAGGCATTAAATTAAAATACATGGACTCAATAAAATAATGTTAGCCAATGTCTATTGAGCACTTAATATGAGTTGGAAACCATTCCAAGTGTTATTCTTTATTCGTCACAACAACCCTGTGAAAGAGTTACTATGAATATCCTATTTTTAGAGGAAAGGATCGAAGCATGGAGGTTAAGTCACTAGCCAAAGATTATGAGATAAGTAAGTGGCTGAATTTGATTTCACATTATGCTGTCTGGATCCTGACTCTCCCCCACTACTTGTCACAGGCATGACTGAACTACATATTGTGGACAATGAATTGTCAAGGATCATTAATAACAGTGGGGAAACTAGTTAGGATGTTATTATAATAGTTGATGTGACCTAGATGAGGATATGTCTTTGGAATAGGGAAAAAAAGTAGACAGATTCAAGGGATAGTTAGGTGGTTGAATCAGTAAGGTTGGTGATTGAGTAATTGCAATGGGTAAGCAAGAAAGACCTATCAATCACTATTGTCGGTTTTCTATCTTGTGGAATAAGATAAGGAGCACTGGAGATAAGGAGGTGTGTGTCTGGAAGATCACCAATTTAGTTTGGACATGATAAGTTTGACAAAGACTACAATATTTCTTTTGGAGTAATCAAATAAATTGTATGTATTATTTACATTTCCTTTGATGATCATGACAAAAGAAGTTGCTTTGACTGGAGTTTTGAACTGGGTATTCAGCAAATATGTGGGAGGCAAATAATTTACAGAAGAAGGAAAATTGAAAAAATGTGTTCAGAGAGCATCCTATGCAGCTTGTCATTAAGAATCAGGCAATGGAAGGGCAACCCACACCTCATATTGAGAAGATGGTCTACCAAAATAGCAAAATGATGCCTAGAATTAGGGAAACTCTAATTCTCTAATTCTCAGTGCAATTGAGATGGAAGAAATACAGAATATATTTTCAATAATACAGAGAAATGAAAAATTAAATGAAACAAAAAGCTTGATCATTGCCAGGATTGTGGCTAGAACTCAATACAGAATTCAAAGATACCTACATGATTTATAGTATGGATGTTTTAAGAAATAGTACAGAAATGATTGTGAATTTTGTAAGCCAGGTATTTGGGAAAATTAATTTTTACTTTAATTACTAGGAACCATTTGTTTTTACTTCTTTTATCAAAAAGAATCAATTACTATTGATGATTAAGTAACTATGACAAGAAACATGAGAAAACAAATTTTGGCAGCTAAACATATATCTATGATCTGATAATTTTAATATATCTAAAACTAGGATTAGGAACAGAAACAGTGTATATAAATATTTGGAAGTAATGTGTTATACAGGCCTTTCCATAGGAGATCAGGCATCAACTTATCTTAGCTACCAACCAAAATTAATAGGGTCACTGCAGATATCCTTGAATAAATTTTATAAACCTTGTTCTGTATTAGAAAGACCCTTATCTAAATATCTGCCTAGTCTATTCCCATGCACCCTTGAGTCATTAAATAGCTACCAATATATTCTTTGTCAAACATTTAATGTTTCAGTTTCATGTAACAGTAGGTCTCCCCAAATAATGTTCTACTTGTGCATTCATATTGTTACAACTACCATAAAATTCTTATTAAAAAAATAGTTACAGGGGTGCCTGGGTGGCTCAGTCAGTTAAATGTCTGCCTTCAGCTCAGGTCATGATCCCAGGGTCCTGGGATCAAGCCCCATGTCAGGGGTCTCTGCTCAGTGGGGAGCCTGTTTCTCACACTCTCTCTCTGTCACTCCCCCTGCTTATGCTCTCTCTCTCTCTGCCAAATAGTAAATAAAATCTTTAAAAAAAATAGTTACATAGTTCATGTTAATCACTATAGGAATAAAATCTAGGTAAATGGTTATGGATGTGGTGTAGCTACAGTTACAGGATGGCTATACATAATCATCGTCTAATATTTGTTATTTAAATGACATTGAATTGAGAATGTGAAAACACATGTTCTAATGTCCAAACTAACTCCATGTCCCTTAGGGAAAACCACTCTCTCTTCTTTATTTTCTGTTCCTTTACAAAATCCATAAGGTACTCAACCATTCTTTTTTTTTTTTTTTAAGATTTTATTTATTTATTTGACAGAGACAGAGATAGCGAGAGCAGGAACACAAGCAGCAGGAGTGGGAGAGGGAGAAGCAGGCTTCCCCCCGAGGAGGGAGCCTGATATGGGACTCGATCCCAGGACCCTGGGATCATGACCTGAGCCGAAGGCAGACGCTTAACGACTGAGCCACTCAGGCCCCCGGTACTCAACCATTCTTTAAAATATGTATTCCCATATATAAATCATGTATCCTTATACAATGTCTTTATTCTATTTTAATTATCTTTAAAGGTAAATAGTTGAACCAGATGATCTATAGAAATTTTTCTAGGTCTAATTATTATTTCTTATTTCTTTGGGTGAGGGATGATTAGATTAGCTGGTTAGATCAATTTAGCAATTATTCATTGAGGCCCCAAAATAGATGATTTTGTTTGTTATAACAAATACTAAAAAGGGCAACCTGGGTGGATCAGTCGGTTACGTGGTGGACTCTTGATTTCACCTGAGGTCATGATCTCAGCGTCCTGAGACTGAGCCCACTTGGCTCTGCACTCAGCAGGGAGTCTGCTTCTCTCTCTCTCCCTCTCCCTCTTCCCGTCCCCCTGCTCACACACTCTCTATCTCTTTAAAAATACATAAATATTTTTAAAAAAATACTAAAAAAAATAACAAAAATATCTCCTGACCTCAATGGGCTCTATTTCTTTATTCTGGAAGAATAGGACAAGAGAATGGAATCTTGAAAGACTTTGGCAAAGCTGGGTTCTGCCCTCAATACTGCCAAATAGTTTTATCACCCTTGTAAAGTCACTTCCGTTTTTGGGATCTTAGTTTCTAATTTGCAAAATGGAAATGGTAATGCCTTGCTCAAGATTATTTTTCAAGTGTCTGGCACAGTAATTGGTACAAAGCAGTAACTCAGTCCTGTTCCCTACATTACAAATCACAGCCACACAGAATGATGAATGTGGCAATGTAGATACTCAACCAATGCTTCAGAAAGTGAAAAAAAAGAAAGAAAGAAAGAAAGAAAGAAAGAAAGAAAGAAAGAAAGAAAGAAAGAAAGAAAGAAAGAAAGAAAGAAACATTTATATCTGACTAAGATAAAGAAGGATCTGTCTTAAATTATTCAGAGTTCAGCAGACGGACAAAGGACAGAGGGCCCTTTGGGCACCATTGTATACAGAAATGTGAAAGGCTAGGAAGCAGAGGGACTATTTGAGGGGGTGGGGATGATACCAGGTAAGGTGAATTTTTGGCATTTATCTGTTAAGTAAGAGACACAGTGCAGATTTTTAAGCAGGACAGTGACATAATCTAAATGCATTTGAATTTATTTTCACAGTGGCACTGAGATTATTTGGAAGTGTTGGAACAGAAGGCAACTGAAATAATAATCTAGACCAGAGAGGATAATGGCCTTAACCATGGGGATAACATTCAGAATAAATAAAAGGTGACAAAGGCACAGAGAGTCAGAACACAAAATAACATTCTTCCTTGATCACTTTTCCACCTTAAAATCCACATAGCCTTGGGTGCCTGGGTGGCTCAGTTGGTTGAGCGACTGCCTTCGGCTCAGGTCATGATCCCGGAGCCCGGGGATCGAGTCCCGCATCAGGCTCCCTGCTCGGCGGGGAGTCTGCTTCTCCCTCTGACCCTACCCCCGTCATGTGCTCTCTCTCATTTTCTCTCTCTCAAATAAATAAAAAATCTTAAAAAAAAAAAAATCCACATAGTCTAGTACTATAATTACCCTCCCATAGTACTCCAAGCTCCCTTCACATACTCTTATTTTTTGCCTTGTATATCTTATTAAAGTCCAATCTAAATTCAATCCAGCAATATTTTTTTCCCCAATCCTGTATGGAGAATGTAGAATAAAAAGGAATATCTGGGTTCAAGGGAACATTTTAGGCCAAAGCTAAAAATTTTTAATACAGAATGTAGAGTTGGTAGTTCATTAGAAGAGGAAAAAAAAAAAAAAAATACTTCTTCAGATCTGTATTTCTTCCTCAGATCTATATTTCTAATTTCTTGCCAGGAATCACTATTGACTGTCCCACAGACACATCCTATTCAATGTGACTTAAAAGGAGCTAATTATCTTTTCTCCCAATACATAATTTCTCTTGTTTATCCCTTGCCAATGATGTATCCATCCACCTAACCTAAGTTGAAAGCAATGGAGTCACCTTCAATGTATAGGTTTCACATGCAATTTGATGCCCCTTATTTGTACAGGGCCAGAGAGAAGGAAATGACTAAGGTCTACTATTTGGGAAAGCTTGAGAAAGAGGGAAAGAGGAGAATAATTTTGTAGCTGAGTATTTGGCTCAAATCCTTCACTAGTACTATATCAATAGTGTCTTTGATTAGTCTTCCCTCCTAGTAATTTCTCACCTAGAAGTTCCTTTCCATTGTCCTCAATCCCATTTAACATTAGAAATTGTACAGCAGTGTACTATGTATTCTGGTTTGTTTACTTATGTTTTTGTTTTGTATAATAATACTATGAGTTATATGTATATTCCTCTAAAGGGAATCATATCCATAGACCAAACAAAAAAAATTGAAGCTAATGTAAATGTTTATGATTTTTGTCTAACTCAGTTATATTCCTTGATATTTATTTGCTAATTTACCTTTGGGGAAAAATACATTGGTATATTTCCCTCAGTTTTAGATGATCAAATATGCATGATTAGCTTTGGCATGAATACAAATAGTAATTTATTCTCCTCATATTATTGGTTTACAGTCAATTGAAATTGTCTTTGAGCTATATTTGCCTGGGTAAATGTTTTGCTGATATTTTTTCTTATTCTGATTTATTAATTCTAGTAATGTTTATTGAGAATACACTATATGCCATATTTAAATTTTTTCTCATTTAAACTAGCTTGATCACATATAAATAACCTAAAATAATACACTTTAAAATAATTTGAAAAGGCTTTTCTAGTTGAAAACAACAGCAACAACAACAACAGCTATATACTGAGAAGGTTAATAATGAATGAGGCAATATAGATCCAGTATGAAAAGCCAAAATATACCAACTTAGGTCTTCATTTATAATATATTTGCTTTCCCAATTAGCCAGTTTTATGAAGCTAATATAAAATCAAATTAATTTAGTTCTTTTCACAGTACATGAATGACAAAATATTTCCAAATTAAATCACATTCTTAGCAAGGATAGGCACCCTCAATATATTCATTTATGGTTTTCATGGTTCCAGTAAGAAAGTATATATAATCTGTAATTAGTTTAATATTTTATAAAGCAGTTATAACAATAGTCTAGTTGAGGACATTGAATTTGACCATATCATACTTAATGCAAGATGGCACTCATTGGCATTTTTTTAAATTTAAAATGACTTCATCCTGATAAGTTGATCTTTAGTAATTAATTAATGTTTTGGTTTAACAGTTCTAAGTTCAACCTATACATTTATGTCTTCTATGTTATACTAGCACAAAACATTTCTGGAGTTTCTCACTGAACATTACTAAACATTCAATTTGTGCTAATGTTTTTCTTTTGACTTAATAGCATTGATAACTCAGATATATTTGTTTTAAGAAAGAAAAAATGAGGGGCACCTGGGTTAAGTACCCGCCTTCAGCTCAGGTCATGATCCCAGGGTCCTGGGATCCAGCCCCGCATCGGGCTCCCTGCTCCGTGGGAAGCCTGCTTCTCCGTCTCCCACTCCCCCTGCTTGTGTTCCTGCTCTCGCTGTGTATCTCTCTCTGTCAAATAAATAAATAAAATCTTAAAAAAAAAAGAAAGAAAAATAAATAAATGAACAATTTGTAATCTAAGTTATACTAATGAAGGGAATTGCAGACCTAAAATTTGAAGCAGTTTCTCTGTTCTTTTCTATTAATACTTACTTTTAATTCTTCTTTAAATATACATTCTACTATATGTGCACTTTAAAGTCTCATAGCATTTCATTGTGTGCTCATATATTCAAATAAACTTCACTTATGATTAAATACCTTATTATAATTTAAGAGCATTCTGTCTTTGAATATGTATCTTAGGTTTAAAATTCTTAGGTGTGAAATCTTTGTAGTTCTTGTGTAGCTTCTAATTTTTAAAAAAAATGAAAAAACCCCTACATAGGTCTATATAGAAGCTTTAGCTATATAAAGTGTAAAGGAGTAACAATGGGGATAATGATAATGTAGCTTTCAAAACAATCATCTCTAAAAAGGCAAACTTTATTGAGAGATAGAAATATGATGTTAGCATATGTATTCTGCTAATTGTGTCATCTTGAACGCATGCCCAACTGTGGTGATAAAAGATCAAACCAAGCTTTATGCTATTGCTTGGATCCAGTTATAAAGGATATCCCACCCTGAGCAGGGAGGCATTATATGCACCGTCTTATTTAAAATCTTGCCATTTGGCACCTAAGCCCTGATGCAGAATTCCAACCAAATAGTAAGCAGGAATGATGCCAACCTAACAGATGAGCAGAAGGTACCAAAGCCAAGAGTCCATGTTCACATATCAAATGTGTTTACTTAGGGCAGGATTCCCAGTTATAAATCTTCAAACATGTTCAGAAAATTGTGCCAACATGAGGATGTTGCCCTGCCTTTAATCCATCTAGAGCAAGGATTAACCTTGAATTTATTTTTAGAGATGCACCTTAGCCACAAAGGTCTACCTTTTTAAGCTGGAGAAAGAATTGGTAATTCTGGATTTATACATTTAATTGTTCAATCCTTACTCTGTTGTTCATCCAGTGGTTTATTGTAGTTACAATAATTTAAATACCATTAATTCCAAAATTTATATTGATTGCATTCATTCATGCTCAATTCTTGTATTTTTTTAATTCTTGTTCATTAATGATAAATTGGTAGAACATAGAGGGTGGATTCTAAAGGAGATGATTGCCAATTTCCTTAATATTGCAACAATATTTACCAAAAGCTGTAAATAAGGCTAAAATAATAGCATATATTTGAACTTTACAAGAGGGTAAAAATGAATATTTTATTGGGTCATGCCAATCACAGATGACGTTGATGAAAAAGTGTAAAAAAATAAGTTGCAGAAATTTTGAGAAACTCAGTATTATGGTTCTTAAAAGATTTGATGTTACTCTTTAAAAATATGTAACTAAGAAATGTTTCAGAGAAAACTACTGGAAAACTATTACTGTGTTTACTAAAATGGACTAATATGTATCCCTAGCTGAAGTTTAATGGATGTATAATAAAACCTGCTGAGATCCAGTATGACTCACAAAAGTAGTTAAAAAAAGACACTGGTATTCTTGTCACATAATTTAGCAAATGACAGGGGCCCAAACTTCAGAGAATGTTAAGCATCTAAAGGCCACAGTTTACAAAGAAAATGTGTCCTAAGGAGTTCTAAGAGGAAGATCATTCTTTTAGCTATTTCTAGTGTGAGAACAACATGAAGTCTCAAAAGGTACAAATGCTATAAAAATAAAGCTTCCAAATGCTTGATATTCCATATGAAAGCCAAATTCTAATCTCTAGTTTGTATTACAAGATTGTCTCAACATAAGGTGCAATTCTTAAGAAAACCTTTATGATTTTATTAGTCAAGCATGCTAATTATAGAAATATTAGTATAAATGTACACTAAAAATGGCTAATAAATCACTCCAAATCTACATCAGGCTTAAAAATGCAAGTAGTTTATAATTATTTGTACATGTGTTTATTCATTAAAGTGAGATCACACTAAATGGTATTGAAACCTGCTTTTTTTTTTTCACTTAAAAATATATTGTGACCATCTTGTAATTTAAAACAAAATATGCATCTACTGCATCCATTTCAAATTAACAATATATTTTAGGACATTTAAGTTGTTTGCAACTTTGAACCTTCAAAAACAAACAAACAAACAAACAAACAAACAAAACATACTATGTAAATTCCTTAACATATAGCTTGGGGCACAGCTGAATGTTTTCTCAGGTTCTGACCCTGTAAGTGGTATTGCCTGGCCAAAGGTTACACATTTTTCTAGGCATTTTCTAATGCCTTCCAGAAAATTAACTCTAGTAAAAACTCCTTCCAGCAATGCAAGAGGATGAGTTCCCTACTAAACAAAAAATGCTAGCTAGCTATAATTAGAATTTTTTTTTCAATCATTTGTCATTTTGTAAGAAATAACTCAAGTGTCATTTTAAATATTTGTTTTTTCTTTTGGTTACAAATGACTTTGAATTATTTGGCCTGTATCTCATTGAACAAATTTATATTATGTGAATTCCCTGTTTGAATGTAAGCTCCAATAGTGGAAGTTTATTGTTTTGTTCGATTTTTATCCCAGTACCTAGAATACTTTTTGTGATATAGAAGGCACTTATCTTCAACTGTTTTATGTAAATTAACAATTTGGGGGATCATTACTTCTTGTTCTTTGTACACTTCTCTTTCTGGGTATTTGAGGTACTCCTGTGTTGATTTGTTGTTGGTTTTCTTTTTTCTTTTTTTTTTAACTGTAAAGTTGTTAACCCCTTGTCTGCCATTAAATTCCACACTATTTGTTCTCAATTACCTGAAATGTGTACATAGCATTTTTCCTGCTCCTTCCTTTTCTTTCTCTCTAATTTTTATTTTTAAAATGTATACTGTTAAATAGCTTAATCACTTTCTATATTTGGAGTCATGCTTAAAAATCTATCTTTATTCCTTAAGCTTATCACGTTTCCTTAAGCTCATCAACCTGCCATCTTTTCATATATACATACTTAATTCCCCCGGAATTTTTTTCAATAAAGGACACATATTGCAAATAAAGTGTATTTTCTATTCAGGGTAGGGAATTAACTCCGTATCTGTTGTGTTAGCTAGCCTGAGCATTACTCATATGTCACTAGTTGGACAGCGAAAGATAGAGAATGCAACAAGGTCACCATTTTTCTTGTGCTTCCTCAGTTTCCTATGTGTATATTACATTATAATTAAAGACACATCAGCAGTGAGTCATATGTAATTATTAGGCTTACAGCATATCCACGTATAGTTAGGTAAAATTTTAAATGCATAAACATTTAGCAACAAATATCTAAGAATATTTTTCCCTTAAGGCATTGTTTTCCAATTAAGGAAATGTATCACAGAGTGTTTTTTTTTTTTTTCACACAGAGAAAGTAATCCTAATTGTAGTTAATGAGATATATGCACTTTCCAAAGCCTTCTATATCAGTCCCAGACTAAGGGACCTTACAAAATGATTTCATGTCAAACCAAACAAGTGTAAGATTTGTATGGCCAACCCATATTTTTCAAGCAAGGGTATTATAACTGAAAGAGAAAATAACCTCCCATTCATACAGGCTGTGTGGAATTCACATGTGAAATGCTGTTTGCAAATGTTTGCAACATTTCAAAGAAGATAAATAAGGTTTGGAAAAGCCCAGAGAGCAAAATGAAATGATCAACGGCATATAGCTGCTTTCATAGAGAATGCCAGTGGAGTTGCCCGAGTGTTGTAGGAATGGACAGACAGCACTCCCTCATTTTTGACAGAGGACGGTTTCATTTGTATTAGCCTGGATTGTATAAGATGTAGGCATTAATAAGGAATTACATGAGAAGGAATTTATTCAGAGAAAAGGGAAATGAATTGGGGAAATCTGGGAGAGCCTTTAGATCATGATGGAGGTCTGACCCCTTACAGGAGAGGAAAGGAAGGAACTGCCACATGGTTTTAAGAAAATTCTAGCAAGGCTATCAGGCAGTCCTTGAGTCATTGTTGTCACTTAATAGCAGTTTTTCTCAGGAATGACCCATCTTAGTACACCTGTCATGCTCAGTCATTGCTTAGGAGCAGCAGTGGGAACCTTAACTTCCACGCAAATGGATTCTGCATTTCATAGGGCAGGAACTGAGGCCACTGATCCATTTTGTCGAAAGTGTGATGTGTTTTTTCATGGCAACCAAATCATCTGACTTCCTATGTTTGTCCTTCCAACCAGGATAGCACCACTAAGTCTCTTCTATACAAAATTTCTGATTCTTTACTAAACGATATATTAAAAAATCCAGGAGTCAAGTGAGGGAATGAATATGTGATCTTATATGATTAAAGTGCATCCACAGGATGAATATATAGTTTGAATAAATTTGATATAGATGTGTAAAAAAAAAATCCCAACTAAGGAGGATCCCCTCAATTTAAATCAGTTAATGTGAAATTTAAAAGTAAAAGCTCTTTATATAATTGGATAGCAAGGTACCACTAACCACTTGTATATTATGTTTTAAAATGCTTCTTTTTAATGTATTATTTATAATTTTTATTCTTTATTGAGGATTTAAAATGATCTCAAAAACACTTCTGGAAATTCTCTGTCCAAAGTAGATGAGCTGTTTTAAGTTCTGATAAAAATAATATAGTTACACTTAAAAAAAAAAAAAAAAGAACAACTTTATAGCTGATGGAAGCAGAAACTAAAAGTGTTTCTGAAAAAAAAATGAATTTTTAAAAAAAGTAAATTGACCAAGAAATGTTAAATAACTAGGGAGTTCTAATCATGTTGGGCAAGGGGACTCTTTAAGCTTCTAGGATAGGGAAGCCTGTCTAGTTCCGTTCCTATTATTCAGTCCTATGTGAGAAAGGATGAAAGGATGCAGGAACTCTTGGGGGACAGCTGATCCAGAGTGCCAGAAAAGATAAATTATAGCTTTGAAGAGCTGGGAAAGAGTCACAGAAATGAATCACCCTTGCTCAGGTGGTAATGCCTCATTGCTGCAGGGTAAGCAATTCCAGAGAGACTGTTGCCGAGAGCCTGAAGGGTGAGGACAAAGCTTCAGGAAGAATGTCTGACTGACAGCCTGGATTTCAGGTGAGTCAGAAGAAAACATTCTAATAAAAGATTGTGCATAATTAGGATGATAAGTTAAATAGGATTTAAAATTAATATGCTGTGTCTGTATTGTTATTTCTTTATTAAGCTTGTTCTAGGGGGAGTTATGGTTGTTCTTTATTAATTTTGAGTTCACTTAAGTCATTAATATATTTTATTTAACACAAAAGAAATTAATAGTGTAACGCCCTATTAATAACTTAAAACATGATAAGGTCAGATATCTGTCTTACCAAAAAGCAATCTCTGAAAAACTAACAAACACATGTTTGCAAGCTGGGATCTTGAACACATATGTATATCTGGGCACTTAGAAGGGAACTGCCAAAAGAAAAAGAGAAAAGTCAAAACTAAATTGTTGAATAGAAAAGCAATTAAGAAACTCTTACTAGCTAATGTGGATGAATGTATTCCACTGGAGACATACAAGGCCAGGATAAATCACATTATTTTTGTTTATGTGTATATGACCTTCTTTCAATGATGGGGGGGGGTGGGAAGAATCAAAGTGAAAAATAACCTCATTATGATTTGTGTTATATTTAGAGAAAAAAAAAAGCCATGAATCCTTACATAAGAATATTCCTTCCTATTAGTGTTCATAAATGGAGCGATTTTCTTAGTGTTATCCAACTTTTAATTCCAGCTAATGTTATAAGAAGATGCATTGAAAGAAAAATGTCTGAACAATACAAAAGTATTAATTGCATCAATAGCATCAATATAAAGAACAGTAGGTTCCTATTTGTGTATAAAAAAATTGTACTACTAAATCAAGATAAGTATAGGAATGATTATTACAGATTTTTATTGTGTATTTTTGGTAACTGAAAGCATTGGGATGCTATAGAAAGAGCCTGGGTGTTGCAGTAACATTGATGTGGAGTGAAGTCCTCTATTTGCCATATATTCCTAATCTGGAGCTTTTCAAAAGTCTGTACTGTTCTGAGTTTCTACTTGCCCATCTATGCTATGGGGATAATGTACTATTATTGTAAAAATTGGGGGAAAATTCAGGCCAATTTTTGAAAATATGGGCAGTCATGTAGTAAGTTCCCTATATATATATAGGGAATATATACTACATATATATATGTATTTTTTTCCCTCTCTACGGTTGAATAAGTTTACATGCTGCTCTGTAAGCTTATTTTAGAGTTACTCTACTTAAGCTGCTGAGTTTCAGGTTTATGAAAGCAATGAGGAATTCTGGTTTCCAACTCTTTCACTGCCAGTTTAGCTCCAGGGAAGTTTGCTTTAGTGGAGTTGCTGTATTCCATACTTTCCAGTGCTGCACAATCAATTGAAATGCCATAGCAAAATAACACCAAAAAATAAAGATTGTATCTCTCTAATAGCCACCTACTGGCAGCATAACTAGATGGCAGGCCTTCATCACCGAGTCCTACATTTTCACAATGGACTTTAATAGCATGACCACAATATATTGACATTACTAAATCTTATCTTTCATTTGCCAAAGTTGTATTTTTATGTATCAGCTGGACAAAAATAATAGTTTGAGCTATTTTATAGTGATATCATCTAGACAACATAGATCTCATAACGTTTTCATTATTGAAAGTAAAAAAGATATGAAGTAATAATTAGGTGTACTGAAAAAGCCAAATATTTTGGTCTGTGCTTCCATCTCTTCAGGCACTTCAAACAGAAATTATATTTCCCTAAAGCCAGATGTTATATTAGTTATACAGACAACTATAAGAGCTCAGAAACATTGTAGATGAAGAATCAGTCTTTGTAACATCACTTTAACCCTTAAATAAACAATAGGCTGCTATTGATGTTGCTAATACTGAAAATAAAATGTTTGCTAGGAAAGCATTTTGTACACTTTTACTAATTCATTTAGTAAATGTTTATTGGATATGGCCTATGTGCTAGGCACAGGTCTAAGTAGCTGGAATATCAGTGAACATAACAGACAAGATCTCTGCCTTCATGGAGTTCACATTCTAGTAGAGGGAGACAAAATAGCACAAATACAATCGCACACACAATAATATAAATAATTCACATAATATGTTAGAGGGCATACAGTATGTCAGAAAATAAAAAGGTAGTCGGGGTAAAGTTTGTGTTGAGAGTTGAAATCTTTAAATACAATGGTTAGGGCAAGTCTCATTAAGTTGACATTTGAACAAAGATAGAATGATCTTGGTAGAAATGATCTTGAAAACTCTCCTTTTTTTTACTTTTCCTAAATGAAAAGATTTAGCAGTCCTTTGAGATAGTCTAATTCTTTTTCCTGTTATTTTATCTTCTTTCATTATAAAGATGCTAAACTTTTGCAAAGAAAGAGTACCTCTGAGCCTAATAATATTCTGAATGGTTCAGGTAGATAGTTTAGTTTTAAAAACTATTCATTCTTCCTCTTCTTTTACTTTTCTCTCTTTTCTTTTTTTTCCAAATTCTAAGCTATGTCCTTATATATTATTCTTCTGTCAGAGTTTTGAAATATCTGTCTCCAGAGGGCCAGGAATAATCATATAGGTTCTTAAAGTAATCTCCTTATAAAGCTAAACCCATGGAAGTCATGAAATTTGGCAATGCCAATTCATCAATGTACAAAGAATACCCATAACATGAAAGCAACATAAGAGACTTAATCCATGATTGGGTCTGTATATATTGCCAAGCTGGAGATGATATATATTTTTTTCAGATTTATTTATTTATTTGAGAGATAGAGAATTTGCATGTGTGCCCGCGAATGCAGTGGGGAGGGGCATAGGGAGAGGGTGAGAGAGAATCTTTCAAGTAGACTTCACATGCTCAGCGGGGCTCATTGTGAGCACCTTGAGATCATGACCTGAGCCAAAATCAAAAGTCAAATGCTTAGCTGACTGCGCCACTGAAGTGCCCCAAACTGGGGAGGATATTTTAGCTTTTACAAAGAACTTTTAACTTTTACAAAGGTACTTTACAAGTACCTTTACAAAGTGATATTATAGGTAATGATTTCATTGGCCTTGATGACCAGAAAATAAAATACATTTTACACAGGAAAACTGAATCTGTTTTCTGTTTTTATAATTTACTATCAATATTGTTGGGAATAAAAATCTCTGGGACATTGATTTCTCTGGATTAAATTCAATGAAATATATCAAGAAATGTATGTACTAAAAATCACTGATTCTTATCTTTCTTTGTTTTGTTTTTTGTTTGTTTGTTTTTCATCGTATATACCAAAGTGAAAAGTCTGGTTCTGCCTTTAACTAGTAAGAAGTATTACTAGTAGACAGATGTTTCAACTTAAAAAGACATTGTTTTCTAATAGAAGACTCAACATTAGAAGACATCAGTAAGCAAATAAAACCTTAGTGGGTCCTTATCTTGCCCTTTGAAAATCACTTATCTAAATATAAAAACTTTACATACGAGCTCAATTTTCCTTTGGAGCCAGACCATTTCTTCTCTGCAGCTGCATGATCTATATTGGAAGGATATGTCAGGCTTGCTTGCTTGACCTTGGCCTACTGTGGCACTTTCTTTAAAACTATGAAAACTGTTGTGCCTGGTCCTATATCTAAAACTGTGAGAATGTATTTTTACGTACCACAATTTCAAGGCTTATTATATTGGCTCTAGCTCATTTCTTCTTAAAGGATCAGAAATTGAGTTGAAAATATGCCCTACTATTTGTTCTATGCTAATAGTTATCTAAAATGATTTCTTCCTAGCTTTGAGAAAATGTATTCTGACATTTCTTTTGAAAATTGGACATCTGCAATGGACTGTTACATATGAAAGAATAACATCCATTAAATTTATAGATGAGCAGCAAAAACACTATCTTGTAATCTTTGTGTATTCTCGATGCCTGATATACTGATATTACATCCTTTTCATGTCTTTACTTATTATGAATACATAGCCCAAGAACTTCTCTTCAATAATCTGCTGTTTTATCTTTTATCTGTGCATTTGAACTCCAATGCCTGCCGGATCAAACACTTTCTTTCATCAATAAGATGAAAAGATTTTCCATGTATTATTCTCAATTAAAAAAAAAAATAAACCAGTATATTCTGAAGATTAAAGGCAAAAAAAGGCAGAGATTCCAGTGTATTCAATGAATTCTGCATATTTATCAGGGATGTATATTGCATGTGAGCTTGAATCACATTACACTAAAATTTCTCAAGACCTTTTGTCTTGGGAAAGACAGAATAGGATGTAAAAAACAAAACAAAACAAAAAAACTTATCCCCAAAGTAGTGCTGATTGGTGTAGACATCTAAAAGTTCAATGATAGTATGGGAGTAAAAGAAATTCCATATGACCTTTAGAATTTATTTTTGCTCTTTATGACACTACCAAAACCTTACTTCTATCCTATTACGTATGGCACAAGCTATGAAATCATAGTCTATGAAAATAGACTTCTAAGTACTCTCCATTTCTGATAATTATGAAAGAGGTCTTCAGTTGCCTCCACTCTGACCTCAAACTTTCTAGCTAGGTTCTTCTTTCCAGCTTGTCTCTTGGCTCAGGTGGAAGACCCTGAGGGCAGGGCATCCCCTGAAGGAAACTGAAGCTACCCCCTCAAGCGATAAGTACTACCCTGAGCCAGCAAGACCCTCCCCACCATGGCTGACTCCAAGACCAGGATGGATTTGACCTTCACTGTCCACCTGCCAGTACCCACCCATCTTTGCCCCACCCACAGTTTCCTTATATAAAACTGGAAGTATTGTTAGCACTTTGGAGACAATCTTTGAGACACTAGTCTGCTGTCTTCCAGTGTTGGCCTCACTGAAATAAATTCCTTTCTTGCTTTACCACCACTCATTTCTCTACCTTTGGATTTTGTCAGAGGTGAGTGGCCCAGCCTGGTGGGTTTGGGACCCTGGAGCCAGGTGTTCTTGTGCCCTGGTGTGCTGGCTGTTATAACATGATAGCTAATGTCAGTGAATATTATTTTCCTTTAAAATGTTAATATAAATCTCCAAAACAGAATCTGACATTAGTAGAGGTCAAATATCTTCTGAAAAATAATTCAACTAATTTAAGGAAAAATATATATAGTTTGTGGACTTTATATCAGAAAAAGTAAAAGCTTCAGGGTGTTTGTAAGAAGTGAGTTGTTCTGTTTTGTTTTTTGAGGATGAAGCGCCAGGAAGAATGATTTTCATTCTTTCTTCCAGAGAAAAGAGGGCCTGAGAAAGTAGTCAGACTTAATTTTCTCTAAAAAGTGTTTAAGTCTTGTTAAAAAAGAAAACCACAGACCAAAAACGGCGTTACTTAGGCCAAGTCCCCAAACCTGAGGTTTAATACCTAATCTAATTGCAGGTTCAGTCTCCTCTGGAAATGTTGTCCTAACTGGTCAGTCAGGAATTTTCTGGTCAGAGAAAATGAGATGATCTGTCACAAGCACCCTCTCCATCCCCAAAAGGAAGATGAGGTAATCTGCATAAGACCCCAGGCTCTCCCCCCTGAGGGAAGGTGTTCTTGCCAGAGCAATCCTTTTCTTTTGTTAATAACTTTCTTGACCCACACTCCCTCCTATAAAAATCTCCCATTTTATACAACTCAGAGCTTCCCTCTGTTTACTAGATGGTATACTGCTTTTCCACCCATGTTGCATTGTCTCATCTTTCACTGTGAATTCTTATCTTTTAAAAGCTGTTTTGTCAGTACGGTACAAATTTCCTCATTTCTTTCACTCTTCTTTGGTTCAAAGTTTCTCTCTTTGGGGCTCATTTGAAGTCAGGGTTTTTCCTTTCTCCTAACAGCAGCAAATGATCCCCCCCCCCCGCCACCCACCCACACACAGGGCTAGCAGTTCACTCCTAACAGCCAGCACAAACCTATGAGGAAAGAGAAAACGTCTTGTTCTGTTGCTCATAGGCACTAAGATTTCACTCATCCTTCATTAATGAGTTTGATGATTTCATTCTTATGTCTTCCTGCTGACCTACATTTTGCATTGTATTTTTCTTACATTGTAATTGTGTACAAGGCAAAGATTGCCTACATGTTTGTCTTTGAACATTGCAATTAAGCAATTAATAGATGTCTGTCATTGTTAATGAGTTTGTTGCTCCATACTATGTGATCTCATTTCATATCTATGCATGCATGAGAGAGGTTAGATAAAGGAAAAAGATTATATAATCTGCTCATATTCACACATTTTATTAGAAGATCTACCCTAAATGGGGGGGGGTCCTTTTTTTGCCGTTTACCAGCAATATGGTTTGTCCAAGGAAACTGTTCTTAATGCATAAGTTTATTTATTATGCTCAACATTATTTTGGTATTATGTCTAATTTTTCTTCTCTAAAAAGTGTCCCCATCCAATACATATCTTATAAAGCAGTATGCCTCAGCTTTCTCATTTCTAAGATGGGAGTTTATTTAAAGTAAATGTAATCACTTTTTAAAATATTCTTTCAGAATGTAAAGTAGTATATGAATGAAACTGCTGTTAATATTTTTTTGCAAGTCTGCTTTAATGTTTTTCCTACATATTTTAATTGCTTGGCTATGTAGTTTAATTCTCCTAAGTTTGCTGAACAAATATTTACTGATATTTACAATGTTCCAGAGATTCTTCTAGGTGCTCAGAATATAGTAGTGAACAACACATATTAAAAAGTCCTGTTTATTTCAGTGCTAAGACTCAGAAAAATAAAGAAATAAGTTGAAGCATGCATATATCAAATAATGATGAGAAAGAAAAAGGAAGTGGTGCTGAGGCTTGGGGAGAAATAAGATGCAGTTTTATTTATTTATTTATTTTTTTTGCAGTTTTCAATTTTTAATAAGAAGGTCACAAAAGTTCTCACTGGGAAAATGGCCTCAAAGTAAAGGTCTGAAATAAGAGTGATAACTGTGTGAATATCTGAGACAAATTATACCTGGCAAATGAAACAACAAATGCAAATATCCTGAGGCAATACGGTACTTGGCATCCTCGAAGAACAAGCAGAAGGCCACTTTGGCTAAAGGAAAGAATAGTGGGGCATGGCAGGTGTAATGGGAGGGTCCTGTAGGGGTTCTATGGGATTAGGGCTGTGACTGTGATATGATGGGAAGCCCTGGAAGGTTTGAACAAGGTTCACACTGCCTATTGTAAGATAAGGAAACCAAAGAGGAACAAGAGGAATCAAGAAAACTATGTAGGAGGCTGTCACCCATCAGCCAGGTGAGAAAGGATTGTCAACGCAAGTCCCATTCCCAGGCCTCAGTTCTGGAAAACACTTGTTCCCTGCTAATATCTAGATAACTGCCTACTCTATCAGGATGATGACATTAATCATATGGCAGTTCTGAGGATGGCAAATTCTCTGTGTTTTTAAGTCAGAGATCACAAAATGTACTGCTGGATTTAATGTTGGTGAGAGGAGCCTGGAATATCTACAAGGCTTCAAGTCTGAAAAGATGGAAGCCTGGATTTGTCTTTTATTGAGATGTAGGAAGAACCATTTATGTGCATGATGAATGGTTATATGTGTATGTGTTGGGGGTGAGGGAGATTGGTAGAATTTCTTTTCTCTTCTTCTTCTTCTTCTTCTTCTTCTTCTTCTTCTTCTTCTTCTTCTTCTTAAAGACTGTGTATTTGAGAGAAAGAGAGAGAGAGCACAAGCAGGGGTAGGGACAGACAGACAGGGAGAAGCAGGCTCCCACTGACAGTGGTGCCCGATGTGGGGCTCCATCCCAGTACTCCGGGATCATGACCTAAGCCTATGGCAGATGCTTAACCAACTGAGCCACCCAGGTGACCCTGGTAGAGTTTCTTTTAATGATAAATTTATTGGGGTGCCTGGGTGGCTCAGTCTGTTAAGCATAATCTCTTTTTTTTTTTTTTAAGATTTTTATTTATTTATTTGACAGAGAGAGACACAGTGAGAGAGGGAACACAAGCAGGGGGAGTGGGAGAGGAAGAAGCAGGCTTCCCGCCGAGCAGGGAGCCTGATGCGGGGCTCGATCCCAGGACTCCGGGATCATGACCTGAGCCGAAGGCAGATGCTTAACGACTGAGCCACCCAGGTGCCCCCATAAACTGATTCTTGATTTTGGCTTGGGTTATGATCTCATGGTGGTGAAATCTAGTCCTGCATGGGGCTATACACTGGGTGTGGAGCCTGCCTAAGATTCTCTCTCTCCCTCTCCTTCTTCCCCTCCCCACCCTGTCTGTGCGTGCTCTCTCTCTCCCTCACAAAAAAAAAAAAAAATAAATATATATATATATATATATATATACATATATATATATATATTTATTAATTATTAGATCAAGTTCTATAATCTAAAGTACTACCTTCCAGATTGCTAGGCACTGGGCATGGAGCTTGCTTATGATTCTCTCTCCCCCTCTCCTTTTTCCCTTCCCCACCCTGTGCCCAATCTCTCTCTCTTTTTCTCTAAAAAAAAATATAGATTTATTATAATTATTAGATCCAATTTTATAATCTAGGCTACTGCCTTCCATCACCCCATAAATACTTATATATCATCATTTGTGATTCTACATTTGTCATCTCTCTGGAATACATGTCTCCTTCCTAGTCTCATTAACTTATATTATTCTTTAGTCCTTGACTAAGTTATTAAAACAGTCTCTGAATTGTTTCTCCGCTGCTCATCATTACTCTATCTGATGCCTCTCAAGCACTGGAGTCAGATTAATACTTTTGAAATGTAGTAGTGATTATGTCATTATCCATCCCCAAAATGTTCAAAGACTACCCTTCTCTCTCTCTACTCATTTCCTATCCTGGTATTTAAGATATTCCAAAATCTGACCCCAAACTTTCTTCTTTTACAGTCATTTGACATCCTTGCTTATAACAAATAACAGTTCTATAAATTAAATTGTTCCTTATGACAGGAATGACTGACTTCCTCCAAGCTCTTCAACCCGCATTCATTTGACCAAACCCCTTTTCATTAAGATATGATTCTAATTCTTTCTCATTAAAGACATTCTCAACGCCCAACACCAATGAGGAATAATTGATCTGTACTCAAACTCTAATTTTTGAAAGTTTTTTTCAAAGTAATTTTGTCTAATTATAAGTTTTAAATTGTGTCCTTCCTTACAAAGTGATTCTTTTTTTTTAAAGATTTTATTTATTTATTATTTGAAAGAGAGAGAGAGAGAAAGCACAAGAGGGGGTAGGAGCAGAGGCAGAGAGAGAGGCAGAAGCAGACTCTGTACTGAGCAGGGAGCCAGACATGGGGCTCAATCCCAGGACCCTGAGATCATGACTTGAGCTGAAGGCAGATGCCCAACTGGACTGAGCCACCAAGGTGCACCTACAAAGTGATTCTTCTAGAGAAGATCTTGCTTGTCTAGAAAAGATAATACTTTCAGATAGAGATGGACTCTTTTAGGGTGAAGGTATACAAATTGGTGGATAATGCTATAACAGATAATGGCCCTTAAGGCCACTGCAATCATACAGGTGCAACTGATGTGTTACATTCTTAAAATATTGAGTGCATTTTTCTTTTAATCTCACTTGTCTACTTTGAATTGAAGAAATGAAATTGCTTTGTAGTATCAAAAAGAAAAGAATTACCTTTAAAAACAGGAAAGATAGGGGCTCCTGGGTGCCTCAGTCAGTGAACCATCTGCCTTTGGCTCAGGTTATGATCCCAGGGTCCTGAGATTGAGCTCAGCGTTGGGCTCCCTGCTGATGGGCAGCCTGCTTCTCTCTCTCCACCGCTTGTGCTCTCCATCACCCTCTTTCTCTGTCTCAAATAAATAAATAACATCTTAAAACAAACAAACAAACAAACAGGAAAGATATTGGGCTCCTGGGTGGCTCAGTTGGTTAAGAATCTGACTTATGATTTTGGCTCAGGTCATGATCCATGATCTCAGGGTCCTAAGATTGAGCCTCCTGGAGTTCTGAGTCAGTGGAGAGTCTGCTTGAGATTCTTTCCCTGTGCCCCTCTTCCCACTCCCCATTTTGTTGGTGGCTTATTTTCTTTAGGTAATAGGCTTCATGGTCAAAAGGGAGGCATATACTTAAGTGTTTCCCAGGAATGACCTTTTATTGCAAGAATTATTTTAAGTGTCTATTCTTATCACTAAAGACTTAGTCTAAAAGGAGCAAAAATCAATAAGCCCATTTAAGGATGGTGAAAAGACAAAGTAGATGGTATAGTTGATTCACCTGGGGGGGATGGAAACAGGCTGTGTTAATTCTGAGAGCAAAAAATATCAAATGTCCTGCAGTTTTAAATGTTACTAGGACCAAATTTGAAGAAGCATATAACCTTTGAATAAGAATCCAAGTTAAACTTTCTAACTTAAATATGGGATAGTTCTAGAAATGATTGAGATCGAATCTGTTATGTCCAAGTCCAGTAGTCATGTTTGGAAATAAACTCCGATAATAAGAATGCCATGCAAAGGGCTTGACTAAACAAAAGCAAACTTCATCCATTGGAGACCAGAACTCCTGGGCAGAAAGGCTTGCAAATGCCCGTGATCCTCATTGCCTAGAGCCCCTGTGGAGGTGCATGCTTGATCTGCAGTGTAACTGGAAACATTGCAGGGCTGGACACTCTGCAGGCTTCTCTTCCAGCAGAGATACTTCACATTTTTATTTTTATTTATTTATTTATTTATTTATTTATTTATTTATTTATTTAAGATTTTATTTATTTATTTGAGAGAGAGAGAATGAGAGACAGAGAGCATGAGAGGGAGGAGAGTCAGAGGGAGAAGCAGACTCCCCGCCGAGCAGGGAGCCTGATGTGGGACTCGATCCCGGGACTCCAGGATCATGACCTGAGCCAAAGGCAGTCGCTTACCCAACTGAGCCACCCAGGTGCCCCAACACATTTTTATTTTTATAGGGCAAGTTTGAGAGTATTCTCAGAAGCAAAATAAAAACAATATGCACTTAGGCACCAAATAGCCTGAACTGGGATATTAAGTCTTTAGAAGTGTTACTAAAAATATCTGAATCATAGGCCCTTAAGAGCAGGGGAAGGTGGGCTCAGCTCTAGCTCCTCCAGCAGGCAGGAGGGCCATTTGCAGGAGTTACTCAGGTTTTCCTGAATTTTACCATGTATACAGGAGGTATGCATAGTATTAAACTTCTGTTCATTTTACTCTTATTAATCTATCTTTTATTACAAGGAACAAGGTTGCAGACAAAAACCTAGAAGGGTAGAGAAAAAAATTATTTTCCTTTTCTACACTCACCATATAATAGTCCATTTTATTATACATAAAAGGACAAATAAATATGAGGATTATTCAAATTAGAGAGATCCAGATCTTCTTTCTGCTATATCTGAATTTCCCAAAGGATAGACAAATGTTAAAAAAAAAAAAAAATACTTTCTTTGATCTTTACCTTATCTCTAATCCTAATTTTTAGCCTTAGCATAATCTTTTGTAACACTGGGCCAGAATTTCCAAAGTATACTTTGTAGACTATGAGCTTTATGATATGTCAATATTAATAACACCTTCTCATAAAGCATCCCGTGGAAAATTCTGTAGAAAATTCATATTTCACTTGTGAATTGATTGACCATTTCTACTGCAATGATGTATTGATAATCCTCAAAATATATACCTTTTTATTATTTAATTGTACTACCCAAGACAATTATTTCAGCAACAGGTCTCCATTGGAAAAGTCTGATATTTAATGTAAGCAACCATCAGGAACAATCATTTCATTTATATAGAGGTAATACAATTATGATATAGTGTCACAAAAACATAAATTTCTTTTATGACAAAAATATGTCACTTTAAATTCTCTTTGATTTGGGGGTTTCTAAAACAAAGCTTTTTAAAAATTATTTGTAACTCAATTTTAGTTGTAAGTTTCCTATTTATATAACTTTCCTATTTAAATTTATGTAATTTTCCTATTATGAGCTAACATAGAACTGATAAATGGCCTGGGATAGCTGTATTGTTGGGAGCAAAAACCAGATTGCAAGGGATGTAAAGAGTGATGAATAGCAAATGTGGACAATGGAGAAGGTTGGTTGTAAAGAGGAGGAAGGAGACAAACTGTAGCAAATATAGCTACACTAACATATCCAGAATCTACTGTAACTTCAAAGGCACATGGCATCTGAAACATGTATATATTAGGTTTATGAAATATTATTAACTACTTCTCTGAAAATACTGCAGTGTATAAGCAGACTAAAATTCAAGGCTTACTCTTTATCAGCATTTTTTCCTATAGGTTATTTTGCAGAATTTTTAAGACATTTTGTTTAATTCAGGAACAATTTTGTTCCTTAAATGTTCTCTGTATATTTCAGCCACATATATACAGTTTGATCAAACAGAAACTTTCATAAGTAGAAAGTTTTAAAATGCAGATATTGGAACTACCTAAAATTCAATATGACTTCAAAAGAAATAGCTCAATAATGATCTGTTATTTTGTGCCTTTGTTCATCCACTGTGTTCCTGCATTCACTGTCTGACAGGTGTTATTCAAGGCCCAGTGAATTTGCAAATCTTCACTATAGCCCTAAGGAATGTTTTTTGGCTATTAGCTCCTTTTTTGGGATGGAGTAGTGGTTATTAAAGCAGTTTATGTTTATATAAGTATATACATGATTTAGAGATTAGAAGAAATTGCTAATATTATTAATTTTTCATAACTCTAAAATTTGTTTAATATGACTTATTTTTACCAAAACTATAAGCACAGCACGCATATTCATAGCTCTCTGTATTTTAATTTTAAAAAGTAACTATCAGGGGCGCCTGGGTGGCTCAGATGGTTAAGCGTCTGCCTTCGGCTCAGGTCATGATCCCAGGGTCCTGGGATCGAGTCCCGCATCGGGCTCTCTGCTTCTTGGGAGCCTGCTTCTCCCTCTGCCTCTCTCTCTCTGTCTCTCATGAATAAATAAATAGAAATCTTTAAAAAAAATTAAAAATAAAAATAAAAAAAAAAAAAAAAAAAAAAAGTAACTATCACTACACATCTGCAAATATAATATCATTAATACATATAATTAATTGTACAATCCACATGACATAATATGTCCATATGGTCAGAATATATTACCTCATCCATTGTCTCAGATATACAGGGAGTAATAGTTCATTTGATCATACAGTTTTTTTTCTTAAAACAATAACATACATTTATGTTCAGCTTCAAAACCAAATAATGCAAATGTGTTGTTTATTGCATAATTTTTGTTTGTTTGTTTGCATCATGAGATGATTTGATTCATTCAAATTTTGTTTCTCTAATCCTGTATCTTTTGTGCTATCACATTTGTTTGCAGCTTAAGTTAAATTTTGATTTAGAGAATTGAGTGTGGTGAACAACAGTAAATTTAAAGACTATTGGAGATAGTTTAATTTAGAAATGGTAACTCAAGGCTCCAGAGTAGTTGATCACTTAAACTAGGGGTTTTTCAAACCTATTTGCGTATTAGAATCATTTGAGTGTACTTTATAAAAATAGAGATAACTAGGGTCCCTGTGTGGCTCAGTAGATTGGGCTTCTGACTCTTGATTTCTGTTGGGGTCATGATCTCAAAGCTGAGTGGGAGTCTGCTTGAAATTCTCTCCTGCTGTCCCTCCCCCTTCTTGTGCATGCATGTGCTCTCTCTCAAATAAATAAAATAAATCTTTAAAAAAAAATAGAGATACTCTATGGCATAGATTCGTGATATAATTGACCTTGAAGGGATCCATGCATAAGTATGATATAAAAACATTCCAAATGATTCTAATGTTTAAGGTTGAGAACCAGTGATATGGATGAGATTATACATGATAATTGAAGCTACAACTCAGAGTGAGATCTCTTAAGAAGAGCATATAGAGTAGAAAGTGAAGAGGATCTTAGGACTGTGTTGAGTACTTCAAGACAGGTGGAGGTGAATGAACAGTTCTAAAGACTATGAGGTAGGAGGAAATCCTTGAGAATAGCATTCAGGAACCAAGAGAGGAGAGCGTTTCACAATTCTAGCAGTGTTAAATGCTGCTGTGAACTCCATTAAAACGAGGGCTAACATAGAACTAATAAATGGCCTGCGACAGCTGTATTGTTGGGAGCAAAAACCAGATTGCAAGGGATATAAAGAGTGATGAATAGCAAATGTGGACAATGGAGAAGGTTGGTTGTAAAGAGGAGGAAGGAGACAAATTGTAGTCAGCTGAGGATGTGGAGTTGAGTCTTAAGAAAGGTGATTTTTGTTCTTAAGATAGAAAAAACATGGGCTGCTTGTGTAGTGCTGTCAGTTAAGGGTCCAACTCTTGGTTTCAGCTGAGGTTGTGATCTCATGGGTCGTGAGCTTCAGGCTCTATGCTCAGTGCAGAATCTACTTGAGTTTCTCTCCTTCTCCCTCTGCCCTCCCCCCCCCTCCAATACTCTCTGTCTCTCTCTCTGAAATAAATAAATACATTAAAAAAAAATAGAAAAGACAAGTGTATTTAAATGTTGAACTCAGCGATCTAACAAATCTAATAGATACAGGAGAGGGAAGGTAAACGCAATTGTGAAATTGTTTCTAGGAAAGCAGAGAGGCATGTGGTTTTGGTGGATAAAGGTGAAGGTAGAGAAATACTTACTTTCCTCTGATCATTATTTATTGCCATTTTAGTGTTCCATTCATTGAACATCTAAGATATGACAGATTGTAGATAAACTAAGGAACAAATAAAAAGAAAAATGAGACATTGTCATATGCCAATCCTCAAGTGGGATATAATATATTGAAAAGACAGCCGAACAAATTACTGTGATATAATAAAGGTTATAAAAGAAACCAAGGAGACAGAAGGATTCAATTCTAGGAGGTGCCCAGAATGGCCACACAGGAAAAGAATCTTAAAGACAGAATTAATGGAGAAAGAAATAGAATAAGGACATTCATCAGAGAGAACACATATTACTAACAAGTTTTTAATGTCTGGTCACTGCCGACAGGGAACTAGGACCTTTATAAAACTAACAAGCACTCAGTTCTTTGAACTCCAGGAGGTGTGGATATTATTATTCCCAAGTTACAGATAAAGGAAGCTTGGGCTCAGAGAAAGTAATTATTAAAGGACATAGTTTTTAAAGGTAAATGTTGATTCTCACACAAATATAAAATAATTACCAAGTGAAGATTTACTGTGCTCTTTAATGAGGGATCTGGTAAGATGTTACAACTGGTTCAAAAAGAATTCAAAGTTTTATACACACATACATAGATAAGGAATACTGAAATAAATGTCTTCCTAGATGCTAAATTCTCTTTGTTTGTTTTTGCAAAACTGCCTTTTTTGGTGGAAGGTTGATTGTCCCTCCACCAGATAGAATTTGTGTATCTTTGTACTTTGAATTGCATAGACTGCCTACCCTGTGCCAAGCAGAATCAGATCATTGGCAGACAGTGCTAGGCAATGATTAGTTTTGCATTGGAGACAATGCAAAAAATTGGAGACAATTTAAATGTGTCTGCTAAAGTTTTAAAATCTATAGATTCATACTTGGATTTGAACTGATCTACTCTCTTATACATTGCAAGGTGATGGGTTGGATTTCTTTTTGTAAATGAATGATATATATTTGGAGAGTAGTTAGTTGGTTTTAAATGTGCAGTCTTTTTGCCGGAGAACTTTTGGCAGTGCAAAATGAATAGGCCTAAATAGGAGAGATACTGCCACCTGATTTTATTAGTATGTTACTCTAACGGCATTAATTGACTTACTTTCTATAAATTTAGCTATATAAGCATTTCCATAAATCTTTCTATTATAAATGTTCAAGTGAATTAAGATATTGAGCACTAGGATTGTAGATGCTGTGAAAGAAAAATGAATTCTTATAGCTGTGTTATACATTTTTTTATAGAGTCCTCAGTGCTTGCAAATAATTACAACAAAAAGTATTTAGAATAGCAGTTGCAAATTATAGGTCTTAGAGAAAAAAAAAATCCCAAATGCATAAATGCAAAAGAACTAAGTTAGTCTATTGCCACAATATCTATTGGATTTTGAAAAAAAATGATTTCTCTCTGGATACAATGCATACCAAAAAACAAAAGGGTGAAAATGTGGTCAGTTAGAAATGATTTTTTTTTAATTTAAACTGAGAAGGAAAACATCTTACTATCTGTGTACTGTACTGAATTTCAAGCATATAAAACAAACAAAACACTATTCCCGAAAAAGCAGCCCATGCATTGTTTAATGCCAAGTCATTCTTGTGAAACAGAATGGAATCGCTGGCTTTTAAAAATGTATATCGTTTCTTAAGGGCAAATACTGTGTCATTCATGTGAATTATAATGAAGGACCAACGTTAAAGCCTAAAGAAAAAATAAGTCTTGAAATTGCACTCACAAATAGCACCTTTTCACATAATTCTTAGGTCTACAGACCAAGGGCCTGTCTAATATTAGTATAATACACTACAGACTCTGTAGCATAGTTATATTCCAGTGAACAAACATAGGCTTTAAGATATGTCATCTTAGTGATTATGGCTTGTCTTAAAATATGTTAATTTTTCCCATGCTTGGCTTGTTTCAAGTGCTTGACCCTTTTCATTCACCACATGAATTACTTTTAAGTACTTATTCACATCTGAGACTGAACACAGACCATATGACAAAGATCATCTATGTTGTATCATTTCAGCCTGCTTTTCTTTTTGACCTATTCCATTAATAACATACTCTGTTACCAAATGTAGTACAACGTACCAAAGCTGTTCTTTCTCGATTTTTATGTTAATTAAAATAAAAGCTTACTTTTAATGTTTTGGCATACAATGTTACAAAAGGAATCAAAGTCATGGCAAATGTCTTGCAAATTGTCTCGATTATTCTATTTACTTCAGATAGTTAGCAAAACACATTTCTTTATGAAGATTGTAATTTCAAAGGGTCACTATAAAAACCAAAACAGAACAGTTAGAATTACTCTGTCAAGCTACTTTTTGTCAATTCATTGGGTTCTTTGAAAAGTTATTTTTTTGCCTCGGTCTCAGTTTGGAATCTCTAATTAATAGCTTAGCTGTAATTTTACAAGGGAGTCTTGTTTAAAATAGTTGAAATTTATTGAGCATATTTGTGCAGGACATGGCTTAGCACTTTATATAAGAAATTCCATTTGGGCGCCTGGGTGGCTCAGTTGGTTAAGCGACTGCCTTCGGCTCAGGTCATGATCCTGGAGTCCCGGGATCGAGTCCCGCATCGGGCTCCCTGCTCGGCAGGGAGTCTGCTTCTCCCTCTGACCCTCCCCCCTCTCATGTGCTTGCTCTCTCTCATTCTCTCTCTCTCAAATAAATAAATAAATAAAATCTTAAAAAAAAAAAATTCCTTTTAATCTTGACCATGATACGATGACGTAGTGTTAACATGTGTTCTGAGGAGAAAGGAAATGAAGCTTCAAGACTTTAGAGCATCTCCCAAGGTCGCACAATTTTGAAGTTGTAGCTCTAAGGCTCCTCCCCTACCTGCTTGGACAACAAAGCATGGATTTTTATATATTAAGTTATGTACAACAAACAGTATATGAGCCAGGGATCAAAGGGACTTTGAGTCTGGACAAGAAGGAAGTTTCGGGAATTGTGTTTGGGAAGGCTCTTGTTAATCCCAGGCAAAAAAATCCCTCCTTTTCCAGTCCCAGGTTGGTGAAGCCTCCAGGTAAAATCTTGCTTCTACACTAGAATGCGATTCTAGAGATAAGTAATTAGCACCCATTTGTTAAGGATGATAAGCGATAGAACCTGGGGAATATGTTTAACATTTCCAGGCCAAAAGACAAAGCCCAGGAGGGGGCGGGTGGTAATAGAAAATAAAAAGCAAAACGAAACAGCCTGGACTTCTATGAAATCTGTCCCAAGCATCAGTGAGTTTCCATGGGTACTTGGAAGCCAGCTGTGTCTTCCCATGTGGAATCCCAAACAGCGCCAAGAGGCTTGTCCGGGGACAAAGAAATTCCCCTCCATGGCTTTGTGGAGTAGGCTGCTAGCGCTGAGGACAGTAGAGACTGCTGAGGGGAACCAGGAAGCCAGCCTCATAGGACAAGAGGTGAGAGATGTCTGCAATAGAGACTCAGTGGGAACCCTGGAGACGGGACTAGGCATGCCTGCCCCTTTGCCGTCCAACACACATGTTAGGTAGAGCATGACCCTGGGGAGGAGGAATCTCAGAGAAAAATCTTGGACAGTAAGTGAGATAAAGATACTTGAAAGTGGATGACTACTTACCTGACTGAAATGGTTTCAAAATGAGAGTGCCCGGGATATCGTAAAATAGCAACATGAAGATTTCCTCTCCCAGACAGAAGCAGGTCTTCAAAAAGATTAGATCCCATTAAGGAAAGCAGAGTTTTAGCTTTCATGCTTTAGGTTTCTGACTGTGCACATCAGCTCTATCTCTGTTATATTTATACATAGTCACTTCTTTTTGGCTCACCTCTGCAATGCACTACATAGTGCTTTCTCTGTGACAGTGCAGAAATGATTATATTCTTTGACTTCTACTTAGAGGAAAGCAAGGTCTATCTATGTAAAAGCAGCTGTAGGTAAAAGAGGACTAAAGAATTTTAAAGTTTGCCTGGCTTTTGGCTTTATTTTATGATTCCTATATATATCTTTCTCCATCAACACTCATTACCAACAACCACATTCGGATTTTTTTTTTTTTTTTTTTTAAGATTTTATTCATTCATGAGAGACAGAGAGAGAGAGGCAGAGGGAGAAGCAGGCTCCCCACAGAGCAGGGAGCCCAATGTGGGCTCGATCCCAGAACTCTGGGATCATGACCTGAGCTGAAGGCAGATGCTTAACCCACTGAGCCACCCAGGTGCCCCACATTCAGATCTTTATCTGAGAACAAACTAACACAAACATGCCATGGAATAACAACAACAACAAAAAGTGGCGATATTAATATGACACAAATTCACAATAACACAGTGGTACTGTCTCCCTAATGTCTTCGTATATTTAACGCAAAGAACTAGTAGTAACCGGCTTTGAAATTAGAGAGAATATAACAGTCATACACATATATATCAAGAGTCCAGGTTTGTCATATCTTTATCAAGGTTAATTAAAATGTATAATTAAGATGTAGGATAAGATAAGTGATTAGAACATCAAACCAGGAGCAAGAGACAGAACTATACACATTGACTGTACCCACATTAATTAGTTCTCTGATTTTGCTCCTATATAATGTTTTGTTTTGTTTTGTTCCCAGCACTATATAGAGTTTCTATATTATGAAGGTGGATGTGCAATTTTGTAGACCATTTTTGAGAAAGTCCTGTGTATAGCCAAATTTGGGTGGACAATCTGAAAGATGTGAAGTCATCACATAGACCTCAAATTTTAACCCCATTCTTCTTTAGTGCCCATATCAGAGTTCCTCATTAAAATTAAGGTATTTGGGGGCGCCTGGGTGGCTCAGTCATTAAGCGTCTGCTGTCGGCTCAGGTCATGATCCCAGAGTCCTGGGATCAAGTCCCACATCGGGCTCCCTGCTCAGCAGGAAGCCTGCTTCTCCCTCTCCCACTCCCCCTGCTTGTGTTCCTGCTCTCGCTATCTCTCTCTCTGTCAAATAAATAAAAAATATTAAAAAAAAATTAAGGTATTTTAGGGTGGCTGGGTGGCTCAGTCGTTAAGCGTCTGCCTGTGGCTCAGGTCATGATCCCAGGGTCCTGGGATCGAGTCCCACATCGGGCTCCCAGCTTGGCGGGAAGCCTGCTTCTCCCTCTCCCCCTACTTGTGTTTCTGCTCTTGCTATCTCTCTGTCAAATAAATTAATAAAATCTTTAAACAACAACAACAAAAAAAATTAAGGTATTTTTTTTTAAAGATTTTATTTATTTATTTGACAGAGAGAGACACAGCGAGAGAGGGAACATAAGCAGGGGGAGTGAGAGAGGGAGAAGCAGGCTCCCCGCCGAGCAGGGAGCCCAATGCGGGACTCCATCCCAGAATCCTGGGATCATGACCTGAGCCGAAGGCAGACGCTTAACGACTGAGCCACCCAGGTGCCCAAAAATTAAAGTATTTTAACTTTAGGTTAGTCAAATCCTAAAAATATAATTATGTCTAAAGTAAGCAATGTATTGACTTTAGTTTATTCCTGGGTAAACACAAAAATAGAGGAAATTAGAACACAATCCTGGAAAGAAGTAGTGAATACAGGGGAGCTTGCAGAAGAGCCAACATCCATACTGAGTCTTGGAGTGTGGGTAGTGTTTGATGAAGTAAACATGAGTTTGAAATTGAATCAACAAGGAACAGAGAAAAGAAAACACACAAGTGAATTAAGAAGACTTGTACTTTGGTTTTAACTTGATTATAGATCCCCAAAAACAAATAGTAGAACATTTGTAAAACATGGACAGCTTCAAGTTCCAGGTTTAGGTATGTGCACATCTTCTAGTAAAAAAAAAAAAAAGGAAAAATTGGAGCATCCCTGAAGAGGAATGGCAGACCAAGTACAATGTACCTTAATAAAGGATGAAGTAAATAAGACAGATAGAAATCAGAAAAAACAGATCAGGATCGTGAGGAAGTGACAAAACTGACCAGGTGGGTTTTCATGAGATAAACAAGTAGAGAGGGATTTAGAACGTGAGGTGCTATTATTCCAAACAAAGCTGCTTAAAGGGCTATGGTTTCCCAAGGATCCCTACACAGTGTGTAGAGGGAAACCGAGGAAATAGGCAAAAAGTCTGATTGTGGAAAGGCACTGTAGTTGCATTTTCTTGCTTTATACTCTTGCCTGGGACCCTTGGATGATGGTCTTTTTAATTCAGACTTGTTTGAAGACGTGCCAGTGATTTTTGTGGGGACTCTGTAAATAAACTTCTATTTTGGTCAAATAAAAAAGAAAGGATAAAAAAATAAAAATAAAGACCCTGCAACTTATCTTTCTTCTGTTGCCCTCTGTTGTGCTTGGTAAGCTTGAATTTTCCATTTACTCACTTAGAGTTAGACCAGCATTTCCCAGGGATTTACTACTATTCCACCAAGTGCTAATAGACTTTGCAAAATAAAATAAATCAAACAAAACAATAACTACAACAATGATAGCAGCTTCTTGGTCAATAAAGTGGTAACTGTGGGTTAAAAACTGAAAAGATTCCATTAACTACTTTGCATTTTAAGGTCCGAGCAGAGAACATACCATGCAGCATTTGCTAAAATTATTTGAACATAAATGTAATTTTGTTTACAGTCTGTGGCGCTATAAATTCTCAGAACCTTTTTTGAAATATTACATTGGAAACTTTCTGACATTTCTATCATCCTTACACAAAAAGATATTTGTATTTATGAGTAGCTATGTGATTATTAATTCCAAAATTCAGAATATGTCAATATGATTAACTCAACTATATAATATTTTATTGTAAATAAAATATGTTGTTGTCATCCAAGAGTATCATTTTGATGTTTGCATAAAAAAATGAGCTTAATTTAAGTTCAGTGAGGCTTGTCATTTGAGACACATGCCTATCTCAATCAACTACATTCTCTTGAGAATTATTTATACAAAACAATGAAGATCATTTTGTACTCATAGATATTTGTACTAACGAAAGTATAACATTTCTTAACTACTGAATGTATCATCTTAAATTGTTCTTTTGCAAAAGCCAAAACATAGAAATAATGCCTTTTTAAGGTAGAGAAAAAAATAAGAGGATTTAACCTATAATATAAAAATTGTAAGTAGTGGTGTCTTCATTTTATATAATTTATATAAATGATCTCAATTGTACTTCCAAGTCAGGGAATGTGAAATTGCATTTAAATAAATACTTCTTTGCCCAGCTGTCAGCAAGGACTTATGCTTCACTTAGAATTTATTTTGCTCTGACATTTGCTGAAATTTAAAGATGTTCCTGGACATTTATTGTATGATTACATGCTTCTCAGAAAAAGATAATGAAATTCTAAATGTAAAAACAAAAGTTTAATTGATTTAGGATGGTATATCTCTGATAAAAATAGTCAGTTAATAATTTATTATGTTTTCTACCATTAATAGAAATTAATTTTGCTGTCTAAACATGGCTTTCATTCTTTGTTATTAAATGTGTGGCTGCATGCTGATGTCTACCATAAGGTATTTTTAGTCTTTATAAAAACTCTCTCCTGTTCTTAAAAGAAAAGTGTTCACCAAATCTTTAATAGGAAAAAAAATTAGTGCACAAATATCCAGCACTGGAAACATAGAAGAGTGTAAACCTAGTTTAAATGTTGTCTCCAGGGAAAGCACAAATATACAATCAAAATAAAAGGCTAAAAAATTAAAAATTAAAAAAATAAGGAATGTTATTAGTGCTTTTTCTTTCTTTCTCTCTCCACTCCTCTCTCTCTCCCTCCTTTTTTCCTTCCTCTCTCTGCCTCTATTTGCTACCATATTACTTTTCTGTCATCAACTTTCCCTTCTCTCTTCTCCGAGGACAAAACAGGTATACAGTTCCAAGTTAAGTGTAGGGCTCTAATTAGTCTTATTTCAATACAAAGCCAGGGAATGTCCAATTAATTCAAATTTAATAAACTTGACAGCTTCTATTCAGAGAAAGAACTGCTTCAAATTAGCACCATGTTTTTCATTAAATTTAAGTAATTATGTATATTCCACAAAATAAATTTTTTTTTTCAATGAAATAACACTACCAGCTTTGGAATAATCTGAGTACTGTGATTTTGTGATATTTATTTACAACCACAATGTCATAATCACTTGACTATCGGGTGATAAGAGAACTCAAATTGCTGCTTTCAGCTGTTTCTTTTTTTTTTAAAGATATTTATTTATTTATTTATTTATTGACAGAGAGAGACACAGCGAGAGAGGCAACACAAGCAGGGAGTCAGAGAGGGAGAAGCAGGCTTCCCGCAGAGCAGGGAGCCCGATGCAGGGCTCGATCCCAGGACCCTGGGATCATGACCTGAGCCGAAGGCAGATGCTTAACCACTGAGCCACCCAGGCACCCCATCAGCTGTTTCTTAACATCATCATTTTCTAGCTTTTTTAGATCATTTGCATGAATTCACATCACTGATATCATTTGCATAAATTCACAAATTCCTAATCAAATAAAAATTGAATAATACTGAAGCGAAAGGAATAATTTTTTACAAAGAAAAAAGGCCATCATAATGTATTAAAAATTTATCAAAACTTGAAAATGTCTAACTCACCCACCCTGTTTTATTAAAAACAAAACTGAATTCCTTGAGGGTTTATGTATTTTCTCAAATTTCACACTGCTAGTTAGAAGAGTCAGTATTGATTGACTTCCATTCTAAAGATTGTTTTAATCCTGCCATGCTTATCTATGTGTTATTTATTCATTCAGCAAATATTTATTGAGACTTTAATATATGTCAGTCCATATTCTTAGCTCTGCAAATAGTCATTACCAAAAAAACAAACAAACAAAAACAAACAACCAAAACCCCCCAAATTTCTGCATTTAAGATTACATTCTTGTCAGGGGCAGACACAGCAAACAGACCGAAAAATAAGATAATGTTTAGAGTGGTAAGTCCTGAGCACGCACTTACACAGACAGGCTCACAAGATAGAGCTGTGGGGGTGGCGGAAGGAAGGAGAGGAAGAAGAAGAGAAGCAGACTCCCCGCTGAGCCCTGCCTGGGGCTCAATCTGACAACTCTGAGATCATGACCCAGACAGAAACCAAGAGTCTGAGGCTTAACCAACTGAGCCATCCAGGTGCCCCTGATAGTTGCTTCGGAAGTGAATATAAAAAGATGTCAGATCTGGGGTATGAGGGTTACAAGCACAGAGAACCTCAGGTGCAGAATCTGCAAGGTGGGAATGAAATTAGTATGTTGTTTTGGAGAAATAAAATGTGGTCAAGTGGGGTATAGTATGTTAGAAAGAGAGAGAGCTTGGGAGTGAAGCCAGCAGAAACCAGGGCAGTGACAGCAAAGGAGATGAACTCCTCCTAGGTGTTTGGCTTGAGACACTGGGTATCTGGTGGTGTTTTTAATAGAGTTGGGTGGGGTGAGGTATGCAAGTAAAACTAAAAAGGTAAAGTAAAGCAGAAATCAAGACTTTTAAATTTTAGTTGTTAATTTTTGTTTTTTTCCTGAACATATTAAAATCATTGTATATATGCATAGTGATGTGTTTTGTTTTGTTTTGTTTTCTATCAAATAAGTACACATTGCTTGCATTGACAAACTGGCAATCGTTGTAGGTACATATTATTGTTTCATGTTACTTTGTGAAGGGAATAAACATTACACATGAAGAACACCCTTGTGAAATACTTTTTCAATATATTTTTTAAAGATTTTATTTATTTATTTGACAGAGAGAGAGAGAGAGAGACAGCGAGAGAGGGAACACAAGCAGGGGGAGCGGGAGAGGGAGAAGCAGGCTTCCCGCCGAGCAGGGAGCCCGATGTGGGGCTTGATCCCAGGACCCTGGGATCATGACCTGAGCTGAAGGCAGACACTTAACTGATTGAGCCACCCAGGTGCCCCATTTTTTCAATAAATTTCTCAACATTTTTCTTCAAGTTCATCTAGGGATTATTAGATTTTAGAGTTATTAGATTTCAACAAAAAATTATTATTATTATGGTTACTGACTGCTGTGTGCTATTATATATTAGTTTGTAGAATTCAAGTTAATACATCCAGAAAGATGTGTGTTAATAAAAATATCAATTTAGAGAAGAGTATCGTTACGTGGTTTCCTAAATTTGTAAAAACAGCATTGGGATATTATTTCTTATACCACCAATCTGGGCGCCTGGGTGGCTCAGTTGGTTAAGCGACTGCCTCCGGCTCAGGTCATAATCCTGGAGTCCCAGGATCGAGTCCCGTATCAGGCTCCTTGCTCAGCGGGGAGTCTGCTTCTCCCTCTGACCCTCCCCCCTCTCATGCTCTCTCTCTCTATCTCATTCTCTCTCAAATAAATAAATAAAATCTTTAAAAAAAAATATTACCACTAATCTTAAACATTTAAGCCCTGAGGTGATTTTTTCCCCTCATAGCAGAGGAATAAAATCTGGATTACGAACTAGTTATAATGGTCAACGAGGCATGGAAGCAACAAGGACAGCATGTGTCTGAAGAATTTAAGGATGAAAGGACACAGATTTTATGTTATTGAATAAACTACATGGTAAGAAGAGGTTGAGGTTTTTGACCTGGTTTGTTTTTAGAAGAGAAGGCACCTAAACACAAATAGAAAGAAAGGAGAAAAGTGCCTTAAACTTTGTAGTGCTTCCACATTTTATAATGTATCTCATTAAGCATTTAATGTATTTCTTCATCCAGTTCACTTGAAAAGTGAAACAATTTCCTCATTTTGCAGAGTGTTAAGACACAGCATCACAATTCACACCCAGATTCCTTTGGCTTCCATGCCCATGTTCCTTTTACTATGTCATAGGATAGGACACAGATTTAAAAACAAAACAAACAAAAATCAACGCGAGAGAGCAAACACACGTAGGCGGATAAAGAGGGAGAAAAGAGGAAGTAGATAGAAATGCTAGAATTCAATGCAATGAAAGAAACATTTTCAGTTTTTTTCTGAAACTGAAAGAAAAGATACCAAGGCTATGGGACTAATGATTTGCCAAAATGGCAATGGTTATATAAGGATGGAAGCTCAACTAACAGCAGAGATTAAACAAACGCTGAATACGTATTTCACACCTGTTGCTACCTCACTATGGTTTCTCAAGGTATGTGAGGAAACCTCACTGTAAGTTGAGTAAAATTACTATCAAGAAGTGATAGGAGATATTTCTCTGTGCTTAAGTCAGCTACGTGTCCCATATATGATGATAAGTTAATTTCTTTATAAATTTTTTTTCTATAACTTGGGCAGCAATATTATTGTTTCCAGTTATTGTCCAATAGGAAAAAAAAAGCCTTTCCAAGAATCATATTCACAATTAAATCATCAAGTCAGACATGTATTTCGATTTTATTCATTTTTTCCTTAAGAATATTTTTTCTTATTGTTGTTAGTATCAGGAACACCGATTTAATTTTTGCCTTTTTTGCAGATTTTACTTTGTTTGACAACACACCATACAAACTAGGGCATGGATATTTCTTGTCTATTTAGACAATTATTATTCCTAGGCTGGTATAAGTTAGAGAGACAGAATGAAGGGAAAAAGGGAGTATATCTATTTGCCCAATGCAAAATTCCGTTTTCTCTTTTCTCTTTCTTCTCTCTTTCAATACTTAAACAAGACAATTCCCTTTACATGTTATATTACATAGAACATCATCAAGTTAGGGCGCCTGGGTGGCTCAGTTGGTTGAGTGACTGCCTTTAGCTCAGGTCATGATCCTGGAGTCCCGGGATCAAGTCCTGCATCAGGCTCCCTGCTCGGCAGGGATTCTGCTTCTCCCTCTGACCACGCCCCCCTCATGCTCTCTCTATCTCATTCTCTCTCTCAAATAAATAAATAAAATCTTTAAAAAAAAAAAAGAACATCATCAAGCAAGCCAACCTTTTATAACATTTACCCTAAGGGGTTTGGCCCTGAGCAGTTACTTTCTGTGTGTGGTGTGGTGTGTATGCGTGTATACATGTGTGTTTAGTTTTCTTATAAATGCCCAGTATTCTGTGGCATTTCACTTTGCATTTTAGATTAGAGCCAACCCTCTATCCAATGTCATAAACTGGATCAGTCCCCTAATGTATTGCTCCTATGTGTGATAGTTACAACTTCATGCGGTATATGGAGTATTTGTGATCACTGTAATCATTGACTTTCATGTACAACAAAATGCTGCATCATAGAAAGACAGGCATGTAATTATCTATTTTTGGCTAAATTTGCCTATGGATTTTTATGGCTAAGGTACAACAGCTCTCTCACTGGTCAAGGGATAATGATTTAGTACACCATATTCTTGGACCTTTATGACTTAGAAAAACAGTGAAAAATGTTACTTTCTTGGCAACTTCATTGCTGCTTTCTAACACTTGTTTATTTAAGTATTTGCTTTCATCATATTTTAGTTCTTCTTGGTGTTTTTAAAGCTTATTAAATGCGTGCAACCACTTCCCTTCCCTGTTTTCATTTCCATACATGAAAAAATACTTTCAAAATAGAATAGAAAACCTCTTTTCGACTTTCCAACCATACAAACTTAACAGATTTAAACTCTAAACAGTTTGCTGTGAAACATTGTTTGAAAATCAGTCCTCAAAAGCAGCAGTCTTCAAAGATGCAAATAACCAACTCCAAGCATTTGTGATGTATACTGCTTTGAAAGGAAAAGAAAAAAAAAACAAAAGCTTTTCATCTTAATGTGTATTTTTCAACTAAAAACCCTCAATTTAGCTAAAGGCCATAAAAATAAGTGTTTTTACTTCCAAATTAAATAGATCCGACTTTCACGGTTGTTTATATACATAAAAAATGTGAATGTTTAAAGTTAATGTCAGGGGCGCTTGGGTGGCTCAGTCATTAAGCGTCTGCCTTTGGCTCAGGTCATGATCCCAGAGTCCTGGGATCAAGCCCCACATCAGGCTCCCTGCTCGGCGGGAAGCCTGCTTCTCCCTCTCTCACTTCCCCTGCTTGTGTTCCCTCTCTCACTGTGTCTCTCTATATCAAATAAATAAAATCTTTAAAATAAGTAAGTAAATAAATAAATAAATAAATAAATAAATAAATAAATAAAGTTAATGTCGAACTGAACTGATCATTGTGAAAAATTAAAGACCAGCTAGTGTTAGATTGTGTCCATGAAGACTGTTATGGGGAGGAGCATTTTGTGAGTATTAGGGAGAGTGCTTGAGTAAGGATCACACTGTATCTTATCTCTTCGTTATGGCTTGAGATATCTATTGTTAAAGAGAAATAAGTAAATATCAAGAGAAAGGAAATATTATTTAGTTCCTTTTTAGCTTCCATTTCACAAATAATTTTTACCCTTAATTGGTAGGCAATGCATGTGCGTGAAATACAATGCAAGCAGTTCACTTGAATCTCTTAAGACATTACTGCTTTCTTATCCTTAACGTGTGAATTAGATAATGTCCTCTCTACTGTGGTTCTAAGTTTAATCTGTATGGCTGTTTAGGTTTTTGTTTTCTGGTACGTGAAGGAAAATTTGCAAAAATTATATTGCATGTTGGATGTCTCTCATTGATAAATTGTCCCCTGAGATCTATTCTCAACATGAAAGCCCAGAAGATCATTTTAAAACATAAATTCATTCACGTGACTCTCCTGCCCAAATCTCTTCAACGGATTTTCCATTGCTCTTAGGATGAAATCCTCCACATCATTCCATACTCTCCTTGAATTTGCCCTTCAACCACACTGGATTCTTTCCTTTGGATTCTTTTAAGTTGTCATGCATCTCCTGCTTTAGGATTTATTCTATTATGTAATTTAATGTCATTTTTCAGGAAATTCATCCCTGATCCCCAGACCAGGACTGAGTTCTGTGTTACATGTTCTCAATACATCTTGCATTTTCCTCATAACAACCAGAGTTGGAAAATAATAATAATAATTTGAGTAACTTGAGTCATTTGAGTAGTAATTTGAAAATTTGAGTCATTCTTTTGCTACAACCAGACTGTAAGCTGAATGAGGGCAATGACCTTGTTTTTTTGCTCATCCTTTAATACCCAATGCCAAGAAAATTTATGGACAAACAATAGGGAATCTTTCTTAAATTAATGAACCTTACATAAATGGACAGCATTAAACTTTGTGTTCTATGTTTCTATATGGATTTGTAAAAAACGTATCTCTCAGGGCTTAAACTTATCTAACTTTTTTATTTTTCAAAAATGCACCTTCTTTGAATTTTGTTCTTCTGTATTACCTCTATTTTATTTGACCTTTTCAAAAAGCTAAGTATTCCCAAAGAAATGGAGAAAGTTAGAACAGGCTTAGACTTTAAGGAAAAGTTTATTAGATAATATTATAAAATTTATGACATGTAGGGAAGAAAAAGCCTCAACCGAGTGTTGGTGGGGGCCATTAGGAGCATAGGTGATAATATTAAACAATCATACATAAGCTAAATAATTCATCATGGTCAGCCATAAATTATATTTGCAGTGTGATTTAAGAATTATCTTTAAAAAATCTGCAATAAGGATATATATGACAACCCTGGAGTTCATTACTAAAATGTAATTGCACTGTCACATTGCATTTCTTTTAAATAATCCTCTCTTTTGCCTTGGCTGGACTTGGACCCTTTACCCAGGTGAACATTGTTTATATCACATAGAAAAATAGAGCTATCATTGTGAGCAGCAGATTTCTGAGAAGTCTGAGAAGAGACAAGGGCCAAAGCCACGTGGCTCCTTCTGGAACGGGTTATCTGAATGGTGTCTGTAGCCCTGCCTGATGCTTTAAGACCTTCAATAGACTCAAACAAGCAGTAGAAGTTGGAGGTCACTGTCATAAAAATGTGTTTTCTTACACTGTGCACTAAGTGCTTTCACAGCCTCTCCTTGGCTAACACATTCAAGAGGTAGCAAACTCACAATTCAAGACTTCTTTAGATGCCTGAGCTACTTAGACTTTAAAATATTGATGCACTTTCATATTCTTTTGTTAAGAACAAAGGGAGATGCCAAGGATCCTCTCCACTTCTTTCCTGACCTTGCATATCAATTTTTGCATTGTTGTTTGTGTAGAAAAGCATACGTAAATAAGTCAAATTGTGAATCATGCTGATCCTCAAATAATTCTCATTTTGGAGTTCTTTAAACAATTCAATTATATCATATCTAGGTAGGTGCTTTAAAATATAAACAGTAGCACATCACACTCTGAGCTTTATGCTCTACATAGAGGGAAAAATAAACACATTAAGCAGAAGAGGTTTAAGATATTGTTTATCCCCAATGTCAAAACACACCTCTGTGGTTCACCCTCAGTCCTCTCAGGCATGGCAATAGAAAGTCCTCCATACCAGAAAATTTGAGGGATCCGTGGTTTAGCTGTCTCCCCAGTTAGAATTCTCTTAATACAGGCAGCGTATTTGATTTACTGGAATGATACAGCTTCTTGACATTTCAAATCATTCAAGTCTCAAACTAATTTAGTGTTGAGTTAAAGTGCATGGTCTTTAACATATATAGCAATTAGATGAGATAAATCATAGCAGCCAAGAATCAAAAGCCAGGAGTGTGGGGAAGAAAGGCACATTAGGAAAACAGAACTAAAAAAGATATCTGTGTGCCAAAGTTTCCTTGCTTTGGGATTTTATAGGCCAAGTCATTTCTAAGGAACATTCTTTGCAATACTCTTCCTCCTCCTCTTCCTCCTCCTCCTGATACTACTGCTAGAAATAATAACATTATCAACAATGATTTCATAAAGGAGGAATTAAAAATATGAAAAACTAAAATTGCCATAAAGTATGACCATGATCTCATAAATACAAACACTTAATACCCAAGAATCATAAAGTCAAAACCTTAGGTTGAAAGAGAGTTCTTTAGGGCGCCTGGATGGCTCAGACGGTTAAGCATCTGCCTTGAGCTCAGGTCATGATCCCAGGGTCCTGGGATCGAGTCCCGCATCGGGCTCCCTGCTCCTTGGGAGCCTGCTTCTCCCTCTGCTTCTCTCTCTCTCTCTCTGTCTCTCATGAATAAATAAATATATAAAATCTTAAAAAAAAAAGTTTAAAAAAAAAGAGAGTTCTTTATATTGAAGCATGTTTTACATGTTTTCCTTTAATTCTTGATCCCCACAGACCAGACTGTAACCAGAAATAGCATTTGTCTGGATAGATTTTAAGAACCAAGGTTCTAATTAGTGGTCTCCAAACCTTCTCGATTACACTCAATCTTACTTAATCAGCAAGAGATTTAATGTGCTCCCCAATACATGTATATTTGCAATGATAAATTATACATATATACTGCTATACTAACATATTATGCAAATTATACAGCAGAGACCAAAGTAGAAATGTTAAAAGGATGAATTGAAATGAATATAAGTTGAAGTTCTAATATATTTTCCTGCACGCCAGTGGAAAATTTTAGCATTCCCTGTTGTGTTCAACCCTGTTCAGATACCTGTCTGTCTGATGACTCTACTCTTACCTTTGGGAAAAGTAAGTATCATGTTTCTCAAAGATGCTCTTGGAAGGAGACACACTAGAGTTGAAAGTCCCCAATCAGGCTCTAAGAACAATATCAGCGTATATCTAATAAGCCACTTCTGTATTTTCCACCTCTTTTGGTCAGGCTCCTAAAAGAAAAATCTTTCTAGTGTATCTCCCTTGGTTTTCTTTATTAAGGTGAATGATGGATGTTCAGGTTAATATTGCAGAGGTCTTCACTTTATTTGTTCGACATACTCCATATTCCGTGGAAGCATTAATTATTTTTGTGGCTATACGTCTGAGTTTGGGATAATAATATGTTTTAAAATAAATTCACTTGTTTAAAAAGTTTTAAGGAATAAGAGTCTTGTTGAATGGTAGCATATGATATAAATCTAGGATTAGTAAAATGTTAGGACCTAATATAGTTCAAAAGCACAGCCATCTCAGAGATTATATATGTTCTTTTTTTGGGGGGGGATCTATCGTTCTATTAATTAGGGAAGCTAGCCTGTTTTGAAAATGAAGACAGTTTGTGGAGATTTTATATTATTTTGATGACTGACCCATTTATCCTTGAGGATATGTGAAATCTCAGCATCTAAGGGCTACATGAAAATGTTCTTTCTCTTATTGCTTGTGAATGGTGGTATCTTGAAACCAATCCTAGCCTTAACCTGCCCCTAAAGATGTTATTAAAAATTGTCTTCCCAAAGCCTAGTGTGACAAGAGCTTCTGACTGGAAAAATATATGTTGTCTTTGTTAATGTGGAGATAGATAAAAGGAAAAGATGGGAAAAGATTGATGTTCAAATATTTTATTTCCTACAGGGAAATATATATATATATATATATATATATATATATATATATATATATATATGATTTAATTTGTGTGGGAATGTCTAAATGGCTCAGATACTATTATATGCTCAGGTTTCTAAGGTAAACTTGTGTAAATGAATGAGTTTGGGGAATCAGAGTTCTCTTCACAATAATTCCTGACAATTATTTGACTTTATAAATTTACATGGAATAGTCCAGTCTGGCTAAATCCCAGTTGCTGAATAACATGTTTTAATTTATTCCTCCTAAATTATGAGACTTTTTAAAGTGTAAGATTTTTCATCTAAAATATATTCCTCCTTGACTATTTGCAAACCTAAGGTTTTTGGGTTGTTTTATTAAACAGTATAGGAATAAGTGTTGAGCCGTGAACACATGTATTCTATTTGGAACATTTTTATGTATTACATCTTCTTGAGGAGAAATCTGCTAGAAATAACTTATGTGTTTGTTATTATTTTGGGACATATAGCTTATTTTGACATTTTTGGACCTTTTACTTTAGGAACTCTTCTCCTCTCCTCCAGCTGCTTTGGCCAAATGGCTTGTAATCATCCTAGTTACCTCTGTTTTGATGCTAAACTACATTCACTTTTTCCAGAATCTGACAACTTCTCCACATCAGCATTTCTATTTGGAGTGGAGCCATTATTACTTCTCACTTTAGTAAGGCCCTACCTTCTTAAGGACCTCCATGTTTTCTCTATTACTCTCCTAGAATGTTCTTAGAAGTCATGATATTTCATTTAAACTTACCTCAGACCTTGTTGATTCCCTATTTAAAACCAGCCCATATTTTCCTATTTCAGAATAAAACTCAAAATGTGTTACATGTTTCATAATTCTCTACCTTGCCTCCCCCAAATCTCAGTCTTGTGTTTCTGATTTCATCTCCTACTACTCCCCACCTTACTCACTCTATTCCAGCCACACAATTCTAACTTTTGCCCCCTGGAACTCTGAAGTATCTCTGCCTAGATTTCTTTGTGTATATTGTTTCCTTTCCAGAAATGTTTTTCCCTTCTCCAAAGTGCTTTCTTCTTTAGTTCTTCAGAATCTGTTATATCTAACATTGTGTCTTCACTGACATTTTCTATTCCTCTTTTATACTTTATTGTTTTTTTATTCTAGCATGTGTATCGTACTTCATAATTTACTTATCATTTAATTTTATTGTTGTCTTCCTCACTATAGAGTATAAGGTGAAAGATCTTGGTCTGTTTAGATTATTGCTGTATCTTTCAAACAGTGCCCAGCATAGAGTATATGCTCAGTAATATATGTTGAATGAATAATCTTGCTTATTACATTTTTAATACTATTTTTGAGAGTCAAGTGTGTGAGCATGTACTCCCTGTTCTGTCTTTTAAATTAAAAATCTAATGCTTTTACGTTCTTCTTGATGAGTTAATTATGTAGAATGAGACAAGTTGCTGCATTGAGTTGACAACCTACCCAAAGGAAGGATTATCTATCAGTTCTTTTAAAACCTCAATCTTCTAGACTCCCTTAGAATCTTCAATTTTTATAGCAGTTACTAAAAATTAGCTTGTATTTTCTTTTATCATTCTTTGTAATGTATCAGTTACATAAGTGAATATAGTTACTGGATGAGGTGTGAAAAAACAAAAGCATAAGTAATTTGGCAAGATAGATGCCTTCTAGTTACTTAGCAGAATAAAATAGATACTGTCAAAGAGAATCATCTCAAACTCTACACAATGTTCTCCAATGCCTGGTTCAGAGGACAATCTGTAGGGAACCTTTTTATTCTGTATTTTGTTCTGTAAAATTAGCCATGACTTCAACAAGAGCTCCAGGGAGGTATTTATTTGCATTCCACAAACCCGTATCTATCACCTACCTCAAACTCCTCCCAAATTTTCCTGTCTTAGAACTGTGATTTGTCATTGCTTCCACTGAAAGGTGTTATATGAAAAAGGGGTAGGGTGCTAGTTATATTCACTGTGACAATGCTTTTGAGAATCCTTTACCTTATATTATACAGTGTCTGGTTTATGGAGAGTCATGACGCATGTAATTGGCCTGTTTTTATATTATAGACCCTATGGCTCATTAAATGGATTCTGTTTCTTTGATTGCGATACAAAATTAAAGCCAAAATCTTAGTCATCCTCTAGGAATAAGTTTGAAGGCTGAGATCATGCTTTGGAGTTCGACTTCTAAATGTGTTAACGGCAGCCCCCAGCCAGCAGCATGGCTTTAGCTAGTGACTCAGCCTCTCTATGTTAGTTTTCTCATGCTATGTGAGCGTAACTCTTCTGTCAGAGGGGACTTGTCATGATTATATACTGCAATTCCAGAAAATGTTTAGAATCATAATCCATAAAAGAGAAGCAAGGGGGGAAATACTATGGGGTCATTATCATGAATTCCATGTGCTAACATCTTTAATTTCTATAAATGTTGCAGTTCTGTTTTCACTTTGCCCTGTTTCCTTCACTTATTTTTTTCAAAATAATTTCTTATCCAAGCGTTTTATGTATTTGTATATGTACTAAGTCCTTTTTGTTCAAAGACTGCATTCAATTCATTCTGGTAAGATGAGAGACAGATAAATGGACATAATGGAATAGATACAAATGGATCTATCTATTCACCATCTATGGATCTCAATATAAATAATGTAATACATATAGATACTTAATTCAAAATAGTTAAATTAAGAACAATTTTAAGTTAAGGACAACTAGAGGGTTATTTAAGTAATGCAGTCTGGATTTGCATACATTTATGTCTTTGTATTAATAATTTGAAGAGTTTAGTCATTTATCTCACTTTAAGCAAGATGGTAAATATCTAAATAGCATAGTAAGATGATTATTTTTTCAAATCAGAAGAGAATGGCTATGTTTTCTGTAATCATATCCTGTGTTCAAAATGTTCAAAATACATACAAAAGTTTAAGTGAATTTAAGATACCACAATACCATTAAATAATCATATATTACATATATTATAAATTAAAAATTAGTTTACTATAGCATGTTACACTGAAATAGTTTAGTGTCATAGAAACTCTTTGATTTTGATGTAATTTGGTAACATTATAATCTATTATAAAAATTTAGTGGGAGTACTGTGATTTTAGTGACAATCTATTATAGAAATTTGTCAGCAAATTGATCTACTCCTGTCAAGTGTGATTATAAATATAGAGAATATAATTCACTGTGAATCTCAATGAATATATATATATATATCTGAGGTGTTTAGAGATTTTCTAAAACTTAATCTACTTTATCATCTTAAAAATTGGTAGTCTTCTGAAAAGTGTATGAAAATTTTTTTATTGTTTGTTAAGCGTTCACTGCCTTCCTTTCAACCAAAAACTTTCCTTTTTAGTCTCATCATGAATATATAAGCTGATATTATAACTCCTTCTCAGAGATCTAAAGGTCTATGATACTAGAATTCAATATATAAAGTGATACAAAATAGTACAAAACTATGAAACACCTTGTTGTTTTTATTGATGTTAATCATGTTGTTTTAATTATATACAATGTCCAAGGCACATTTCAAAGTATCGGGTGCCTGGGTGGCTCAGTTGTTAAGCATCTGCCTTCAGCTCAGGTCATGATCCCAGGATCTCGGGATCGAGCCCGGCATCGAGCCCCACATCAAGCCCCGCATCGGGCTCCCTGCTCAGCGGGAAGCCTGCTTCTCCCTCTCCTTCTGCTGTTCCCTGGGCTTGTGCTCTCTCTCTCTCTTTCTCTGTATCTCTTTGTTTCAAATGAATAAATACAAATCTTAAAAAAAAAGTATGTATCATTTTTTTTAATCCTAACAGTGGAGAAAATGTGCCCTGTGACAACTTTAATTAGTAGACATCTAAAATATTATATTTTTTTCTAACAAAATGATTTAGCAAGTAAAATTACATACACAGCATTCAAAATTGATGTTGCATATTTCACACATTAGCTATCTATAGTAGCCAACCTGAAATCACAGCCTTTAAGTTAGTATGTTTACTTGATATTTCCTATAAAAATTTTTTGATATGTATAGATATAGACAAAGAGAAGATAGATGGGTAGATAGATAGATAGATAGAATCAACTAGTCAGTCTATCTGGATTATATATATTTAAGCTAAAACATTTTGACACTTTAATTTCTAAACCATTCTTTTCAAAAGGATATAATTCAGTCTACAAATATATATATATATATATATATATATATATATATATATATATATAGTGGAAAATTTTAAAACATGATTAAGAGACATGGGAAACAAGAAGAAGAAATAGAAGATAAAGTCAAGTGAAACAATTTGAATATTGTTACTACCTTAAATTAAGTAAAATAATATAAATTTTGTTGTGATTGCTAATCTATTTTCCTTGTTACTGAAATATTGTCATCACATATAACTAAATGTTTACCATTACAGCTAGCTTTAAGGTAAGGAAACTATTCTTTGACATTCCATCTTATCATCTCTCATTTAAGGGGAAGCCAAATCAAAACTTAAGAACCACATTAAAAACAAGCAGTATGTACTCGTGGTACACGGTGCTTGGTGATATGCATTCTTGCTTTTCTGTCATGGGCTAACAGGATACGTTAATTCACCTTTAAGTCTTAATCATGTACAAGGAAAATGAAAACCAAATTTGATAATAACTTTTATGATCTGTTAGTTGTGAAATTATTAGACAGAATAGCCAGTTGGGGTATATAAGAGGATCAACAATGAACATCAAATGATTTATTACCTATATACAATCTAACCAAAAACTTACAAATGTAAAAGATTAAAGGTGGTAAATATTTGACCCCAAAGCAATGGGTATTGCTGTGACTCAAAATATATATAAGTTGTCTGTGCTATTATTTAACAATTACATGGATTAATGATATTTACTGAGATTACTTTATTACATGCCACTTAATTAGGAGAAAGTCCTCAGAAAAGATTCAAAAGTGTGTATGTACATTATTGAAGGTGAGTCTACCCCAAGATACCATAAATCAATCAATAGTAATTTCTATCCTATTTATAATTATTTTAGGTTTTGATATTTCCTGTGGCTTTTACACACTGGGCTTCAGATGTTATAGTATTTGCATAATATATAATCCATCAAAATAAGTGGCTTATATAAATTAATTACTCAAAATATTTTTGATCATGCTAAAAAGCAATATTAGACTATCATTTCATTAATTTACTTAAATATTTCAAATTTCTAAGATTGGTTATGAATGAATTTATATTTTAAAATTTGTTTATGTTTCTTACTGAATAAAAAAATGAAAATTCTTTTGCCACAGAAATTTAAGTTTCAAATACACCATGAGAAGCATAATTATCCTGGTTTTTAGTCCTACAACTTATTTTCTAAATCAGGCAATTATTTTCTATCTTATCTAGTAAAGTTTCTTTTCTTCTTTTGTTAGCATATATCTGTTCCTCATCAGACCATTGATATATTCCTTTGGACAATTTTTGGGCATTGTCTTTTTTTATACTTTTTCTGCACCCTGCACCACCCCAGCTCAATCATTACAGATGCTATAGGTTTAGTTGTTTCCTCTGAAAAGATATGTCAAAGTTCTAACCCCCAGGACCTGTGACTATGACCTTATTTGGAAATGGAGTCTTTGCAGATGTAATCAATTTAAGATGAGGCATAGATTGGGTGTTTATCCAACCAGTATGGCTGGTATCCTTATAAGAAGAGAAGAAGAGACATAGAGACAGACACACACAGAAGGATATTTCACAGATAATGTGAAGACATACAAGGAGAATGCCATGTGATGATGGACGATGAGTATAGAGAAATACTGCTACAGGACCAGGAATTCCAACAATTGCTAGCAACACCAAGGCTAAAAGAAAGGCAGGGGACAGATTTCCCCCAGACACTTCAGAGAGACCATGGTCCTCTGACCTTTGAAATCAGACTTCTATCCTCGAGAGCTGTGAGACAGTGTATGCTTATTGTTTTAAACTGCCTAGTCTGTGGTTCATTATCATGGCAGCCTTAGGAAATTAATATAACCATCATCGGCCTCTTCAAAAGCTATAACCATAATAATACAGAGCCTTTAAACAATCAATGGCAAAGGAAATTGAAGATAATCCCACCAGAACTTTAGTACAGCAATCTGAACTCTTGGTGATCATTCTCTTGGTGACCAGAGCCATTTTTCTTATTTATTTATTTGTTTGTTTGTTTGTTTCACTTCAACAACTTTCTTTCCTTGACTCCAGTTACCTTTAGCATCGATAATGTTTCCAGTCTCAGAAATTGAGCTATCAAGTGAAGACTTACTGCATCTCGGATTGCTCAGATTCATTCTTACCTTTCATTCTCCCAACTAAATTGAAAGGAAAAACAAACAAACAAACAAAAAGCTCTCTCATTTTCTGTCAAAAGCTAATGCCTCCATCCATGTCCTGAATATGATTTTTACATCAGTATCAGTATCCAAATTCTGACCTTTGTGGAAGGTTCAGTACTGGCCTCTGTACGCTTCAGCTGAGGGCCATTGAGGTCTTCAGAAAGTTACTGAATCAAAAAGTTCTCAAAATTGGATATGATGACATGACAGAGAGGAAGCCATGAAAGAAATTACTGGAGAATGGAGGTCAACTCACTGAGGTGAATCAGAGTAAGCAATAAGACTAGAGAAGCCGGTAGGGCCAGAGGAGATGTTCTGAACTAAAAATTTGCCCTGTGGTAAAATAAATAAAATAAAGGCTTCTTGGAATCACTGGGTGCCTTGACAAATTACTTTGGACTGTTTTGCTTTGGGGACCTGCTATCATGTAAAATCAAAGCTTGATGCTTTGTGGTTTGCCTTTTTTTTTTTAATATTTTATTCATTTTTTTATTATGTTAATCCCCATACATTACATCATTAGTTTTAGATATAGTGTTCCATGATTCATTGTTTGTGCATAACACACAGTGCTCCATGCAGAACGTGCCCTCCTCAATACCCATCACTAGGCTAACCCATCCTCCCACCCCCCTCCCCTCTAGAACCCTCAGTTTGTTTTTCAGAGTCCATCATCTCTCATAGTTTGTCTACCCCCCCAATTTCCCCCCCTTCATTCTTCCCCTTCTGTTATCTTCTTCTTCTTTTTTTTTTCCTTAACATATATTGCATTATTTGTTTCAGAGGTACAGACCTGAGATTCAACAGTCTTGCACAATTCACAGCGCTTACCAGAGCACATACCCTCCCCAGTGTCTATCACCCAGTCACCCCATCCCTCCCACCCCACCCCCCACTCCAGCAACCCTCAGTTTGTTTCTTGAGATTAAGAATTCCTCATATCAGTGAGGTCATATGATACATGTCTTTCTCTGTTTGACTTATTTTGCTCAGCATAATACCCTCTGGGGATGCGGAGAAAGGGGAACCCTCCTACACTGTTGGTAGGAATGCAAGCTGGTGCAGCCACTCTGGAAAACAGTATTGAGGTTCCTCAAAAAGTTGAAAATAGAGCTACCATATGATCCAGCAATTGCACTACTGGGTATTTACCCCAAAATAGAAAAGTAGGGATCCGAAAGGGTACGTGCAACCTGATGTTTATAGCAGCAATGTCCACAATAGCCAAACTGTGGAAAGAGCCAAGATGTCCATTGACAGATGAATGGATAAAGAAGAGGTGGTATATATATACAATGGAATATTATGCAGCCATCAAAAGGAACGAGATCTTGCCTTTTATTTTTAATTATTTCCTCTTTCTGGAAACTAAACATTTTTCCTTTCTGCTAGGTCCTACTGACATGGAGTAAACCTACTTGAAATCCTCCCGTCTTTTTAAAAAATCGATTTTAAAAACTATTCCCTCACAAGAAATAAAAGTAAAACTCAAAAAAAAGAGTAAAACTCAACAGTTCCATGTCCTTGCTAAATTGTGCCTTCCTATACAGCCACATGGTTTCTTTGTATTCCTCAACATTTTAAAATATTTGTCTAGCTTCCTCTGCTCTGCTGACCTGATTTTCTCCTGATTGTTCCATTATCTCTCAATTGTCAAATTCAATGTAGTTTTGGTTCTTATTTTTTTTAAACTTTCATAGTCTTTCAATGCCTACCTAACCATTACCACCCTCAAGACCAACCCCCATTTACTTTAACACTCTCCTTCCTTTCTCACTCCCCAGTCTGACTCTTTTAGTTGTCTTTTCTGTCAGTCTCTCTGAGAGTTCTCATCAGTTCCTCTGGGATCAAGTATCACCTGCATGCTAATAGTTCTGAATAGCTCAATCCCAGGACATTTGGGCTCCCTCCTCAATGGGAAGCCTGCTCCTCTCTCTCCTTCTGCTACCACCCCTGCTTGTGTGCTCTCTCGCTCAATCTCTGTGTGTCAAATAAATAAATAAAATCTTTAAAAAAAGAATATACCTTTTCTTATATTACAAATTTTATTCATAACATGCACAAACACCTCTGAAAATCATATTTTCTTTTTCATCCTTGCTGTCATTCTCATAATTTCAGATGCATTTTTATTTCTCTTATCAAATTCAAAATCTTCTTAATTGGACCCTTTGCATCCATTCTTGTCCTCTAAATCACTACATTCTTCTCCTAAAACTAGAATCGTAACACATCATCACCCTTTTTGAAATTTCTCAGTGAGTCTCATAAGCAACATAGAGTCAAGCCCAGTTTCATTTCATAGATGGCATGCACTGCAACATTGTTCTGAACTGAGTCTACATCTCCAGTTCCTATCTCACAACTTCTGCTTGCCATTTCTTTCTTCTTTCTTTTTCTTTCTTTCTTTCTTTCTTTCTTTCTTTCTTCTTTCTTTTTCTTTCTTCCTTTCTTCTTTCTGTCTTTCTTCCTTTCTTCTTTCTTTTTCTTTCTTCCTTTCTTCTTCCTTTCTTCCTTTCTTTCTTTCTTCCTTTCTTTCTTTCTTTCTTTCTTTCTTTCTTTCTTTCTTTCTATCTTTCTTTCTTTCTTTCTTTCTTTCTTTCTTTCTTTCTTTCTTTCTTTCTTTCTTTCTTTCTTTCTTTCTTCTTTCTTTTTCTCTCTGACTCTGTTTCTTTCTCTCTCTCTCTTTTCTTACAACTTTTGCATCTGCTTTTTACTTGTTGGCAATGAGACTGCTATTGTCAGTTTTCCAAATTAGCCAAACTTCCTCATGTTGCCATGGCTTTGAACATGTTATCTCTGGCTTTCTAATTAAGCATTGTTCACTAGATTATTTCCTAAAACTGATATGCTTGTCAAGACACTACTCAAATATCACCCTCTTGGTAATTATTTTAATCCCTCTAGATTTGGTAATTTCTATTCATTATTACAGTTAATTACTTGAGTTATGCAAAGGCAGGAGCTATGCTTTATTCACTCTTTGACCTCAGCATTCAGCCCAGGTCCAAGTCTAGAGCAGGTATTTGACTGTTTGCTAAATAAATATGTCCGTCTCTGCTCTTCCCTGCTTGGATATTTGCACACATATCTGGCTTGAGAGTTACATAAGTGCTATTGACATATTTCTTATTCTACTGAACAACAAATATGATTTCTTTGATGTTGGGTCTGTGTGTCAAGCTATGATTCTCAAACATTGAGAATGTATGAGAATCACCCAGAGAGCTTGTTAATGGAGTTAATTGGGCCTTATCCTTAGAGATTTTGATTCAATAGGGTCAAGGTGGGGCCCATGGAGTCCTAACATGCTCACAGATGTTTCTGTGTCTGGTGACAGGATAATTCTGAGAACAATGGTGTAGCATACAGTTGAGAGGGAAGGAAAATGTTATTTCTCCCTGCTTTTGGTGAATAGTCAAGCAGGACACATCAAGTCTCTTTGTGCAGTTAGGTGACTTTTTATCATCTTTAAAATTTGAGAATTAGATTTCTTTATTCGAATAGTCTTACGGCTATAGTAGTAATATTAGCAACAGGGTTGGGTGATGAGGATATGAAAATAGAAACAGCCACCTACTTATTATTTTCTGCAGGTTTCCCTTTGCCTATTTTTAATGCATTGTAATTGTTTTTTCATCTGCTGTCCTTACTTACTGGTAGATCTTTATTGAATCTATAGTTTAATGTTTATCTGGTCTATAGTGACTTCTTTGGTTGTACTACTACTATGACTATAATTTTAAATTTTCAAGTATGTGTTTAAAAATATTTTTTTCTTCTAGATCTCATTTGATGTCACTATAAGCTACCGCATTTAATGAGTTAGATAGACTTATGCTCATTTTACAATAAGGAAATGCAAAACCATAGGGGCAAATATATTGACTGTGTTCTTATAATTAGAAAGTCCTAAAGTTGGTACCAAATTAGTAGAGTGTCACCTGGTGTATAGTGGGATTTTGAATGCACTCATAAGACATAATGGCGATTCATTAACATTTATGTAGATCAAAGTGGCCATAGGACATGCTGACACTGTCACCTTTAGTGACAATGTCTGTAGTTGTGAAGAACAGAGCTTTTGTAGCTAGACTTCTCTAACTCGGGTTTTAGCTCAACAATTTACTACTAACTGTATGTCATTTGGAGAGTGAGTTAATATCTCATAATCAGCTCATGATTATCATCTTAAAATCATCATTTTTAGGATAAAAAAGAGTTGTGGATATTAAATTAGCTACTATACAGATATTGGATCTTGGACTATAGCCTCAGTGCATTAGAGACATTAGCCAAAAATGGGCATTTATGAGTAAAAGGAAGCCAATTAATTGAGCCTATGATCTGATGCCACCAATTAGTTAGGATATTGGGGAAATTTACCATGATAGAGGTATCATGACAAGACACCCAACAGAATTTTGACATTGTTAAAAATAACATCATAATTTAAGAAACATGAAAAAAATGGTTAATTTCTGGAATAGTTGAGTTAAAGAAATGTGAAGAATCACTGTATTAAAATATATCTTAACTGTAGTTACTTTAAAATATAAAAGTTTCACAAATTTCCATTTTTCTGAAATATAATCCATTTTACTTTTTTTTTTTTTTTAATGTTAAAGGGATATACCATATGGATGTATGCAGGTGTGTGTGTATGTGTGTGATTTACTGTCAGAATAAAGGATCTCTTAAGATATAATTAAATATCTCCCTTCTTACTACCTTTTGTTTTGTATTTGTTTATGTGTCTTTTTCTTGATAGCCAAATTATTTTGATGTCATGATATATCAACTTATGTGCTGTGATATTAGAGTGTAACTTAGCAGAAGAATAACAAAAAGGTCTTATCAGGAAGGGGAAAAAATGTCCATTATTTTGCATCACTGGTCACATGTTTTTACTTTGAATTTAGAAGGGAAATACTTGTCTTTAATGAAGGAGTTTGAGTCCAACTAAATCTTCTTTACCATATTTTTAACTTGTATATCACTTTCACAGACATGCTCAAATCCTTATAAATGATTTCGATTTGAGTTAAAGATTTCAGTAATCTGAGAAGATGCACTGCAGTGACATTCTACATCTGAGTCGGTAACAGTTCATTCTTTTTCTATTGCAAAGTATATTCTTACGGAACCGGAATTTATGCCATCATTTTCTATGTACATTGCATGGCATCTACAGTGACACGAAAAAAAAAAAAAATCCACAGTGAAAGGAAAAAAAAAAGATTCCAGAATGTCTGCAGTATATTTTGCTGAATGTTAACAGCAGGTTCAGATGTGTTTCATTTCTGACCTTGCAAAATGCTTTCTTGTGTATGCAATGCTTTATACATCAAATATACAAATGCTTCGAGGGTTTCAACTGCTTGCACAAGAATACATTTCCTGAAAACAAGTGTTCATTTTCACCAATGCCATTTTTCTTCTATTATCCCATGGCATGAGAAATGCTCGATATATTTTATTACATTTTATTTTTTTTATTTTTTATTTTTTTAAAGATTTTATTTATTTATTTGACAGAAAGACACAGCGAGAGGGGGAGCACAAGCAGGGGCAGTGGGAGAGGGAGAAGCAGGCTTCCCGCTGAGCAGGGAGCCCGATGCGGGGCTCGATCCCAGGACCCTGGGATCATGACCTGAGCCGAAGGCAGACACTTAACAACTGAGCCACCCAGGTGCCCCTATTTTATTACCTTTTAAATAAATTACATGATCAAGAGAAATATCATCATCATAATGCTGATTTGTTTCATGTGAATGCTTCTTGTTCTGTACTGTTAAGAAATTTATTCAAGCTATCAAATCAGCTACAATTTCCAATCAGATTTACAGAATATTTTTTCTATTATTGTTTTCTGCTCATCATGATTTAATATGTGTATGTGTTTTTGTGTGAGTATGTAGTGAGATAATGTATTATTTGAGTTGTATTAAATGTTGTAAATCTCAGCAAAATTCTGAGGCTGTGAGTTTTTAATATTCATATATGGTTGGGATATTTGCAATACCCTAATTGAGAAAATATTTAGGTCTTGAATAGAAGGAGAAAAGTTAGTTTATTTTGAAACTTACAATAAACAAGAGTAATCAAATATTATAATCAGAGGCACCTGTGGCGAATGAGGCACAGTTTTATTCTTCAACTCAAATTTGAATAAATATTCATAGATCCTTCTATATGTCTAACATTTTAAAGTGTGTGACTCAGGGACTGACTAGTTTTGTTCTGGTGATGATAGGTTATAAGTAAAGTAAATTAAACTTTATTTTGAAGTATTATTTCAGAGTAAAGTTTGTGAAAATTTTGTTCAAATTTAAACAATCACACCCTTAATTGAATTATTTTGCCTAATACAGGTATGAATCCACTTAAGTACAGAATCATAGTTCATATACTATAACTTTGAGGGAATTTTTCCAAAAAAGAAAACTGGGTGAAAATGTAGTCCGTATTAGCAATGAAATATCAGGATGACATTTTACTCATTTAATTTTGAAAGGAACATATGCAACTCAAGTGCAGAAAAACATGTCTCAAAACAAGTATTGTCTGGGTTGTAGAAAGTACTGTAGAATTAATGCAGGTTGCAACTTTGTGATAGACACTGTGATGTAGGTGAATGATTTTTATTTTATCCAACTGATCCTGGCAGGCTGGGTCCAGAGACCAAGAGGGGGGTATTATAGTACTAGCCAGAGATTCCTTGGCTTCACATAGGATGGAAATCAAATGTGAGCCAGCAAGAAGTGAGAGAAGAGTTTATTGAAGGTATAGAGAGAGTAGATATAGGGCATCTGGGAGACTTAAAAAGGAAAGGAGCATGAGTCTTGTCTTTTTCAGGGTCTGAGGGTTTTATTGAGGGTGGTGGTCTGGTGTATGTGTCCCCACAGGCATCCAAGAACCAGTTAGAACAAGGATGAAGACCCATGTGTTACTCCTTGGAGTCAAGGGGTCTTGGTGTTGAGATGTCTAGCTCTGGTGTTCTGGAATATGCGTATGATAGCTTCATCAGGTCATTCTTACCTGGTCCTTCCTTCGATGTTACCTATTCTAGAGAAATCTAGAATTAGATTTTCTATCTAAGTTCCTTCCTGGATAGCAGAGGATGACAGTGGATAATGATGCTTGGTACTGTCCACGTGTGATACTTTATCCAAGAACCTTCAGTACAAGCAAAAGTTATAAAAAAAAAATAATAATTCCTTGTCCCTTATTAGAAGGACAAATGCTTTTTTGCATTACAAAACATGTGTAAAGTGGGGATACAGGTCCTAGCAAGGACAGAAGCAGAAAAAGGAACAAAAAGCCGATTTTACATTTCCCTATCACACAGTCAGCATCCCCAGAGCATAAACCCTGCAGTGTGTGTTTGGAGAATACCTAGTGTCCACGCAACAGTTTCAGTGAGCTGGATTATGAACTTGGTCACCAGAGATGAAGGCCAGAAATAAAGAAATATTGTGCAAGCTGGTCTGCTGTGTCACATCATGCTCTAGGATACCAGGGCAGTCACCGATGTGTAGATAAAAATGCCACAGATTGGGGTGCCTGGGTGGCTCAGTCGGTTAAGCATCTGCCTTCGGCTCAGGTCATGATCCCAGGGCCCTGGGATCGAGTCCCGCATTAGGCTCCCTGCTCGGTGGAGAGCCTACTTCTCCCTCTCCCTCTGCCTGCCGCTCTGCCTCCTTGTGCTCTATCTCTTTTTCAAATAAATAAATAAATAAAATCTTAAAAAAAAAAAGATTTAAAAAAAATAGAAAATGCCATAGACAGTTATGTTAACATAGGGTATATTAGGCAAGGGTTAATGCACCCCATGATTTGAGTATTTTCTTAATGAGGAACCCCAAGAAAATATGTATAATTTTTTTCTAACATGAGATACACCCAAATAGCATAATTTAGTTATTGATCATTTTTTCTCTTTTAAATCTCACATGTGCTTTTTGAAATTGAAATATACATGCTGGCAATTGAAAGTACTGGTATTATTGCACTTTTTTCTCACAATAGAAACCATTATTTTCTATTTAGCATAAATAACAAATAGTTATTGGTAATTAGTTACTATTATAAATGACAGCTAAACAATATGTATATCTTATTAAAAACTACTACTGCTATGTATGTATGCCTGGGGTTTCATGGGCTCACTCTTTTCTTTTTTTTTTTTTTTTTAAGACTTTATTCATTTTTTTGACAGAGACAGAGATAACGAGAGCAGGAACACAAGCAGGGGGGAGTGGGAGAGGGAGAAGCAGGCTTCCCACGGAGCAGGGAGCCCGATGCGGGGCCCAATCCTAGGACCCTGGGCTCATGACCCAAGCCAAAGGCAGGCGCTCAACCATCTGAGCCACCCAGGCGCCCCCGTGGCCTCACTCTTTATTGGTAAATTTAAAACATAACAGTGGGAATTAAAAGCAGGGGAAAAGAAAAAAGCAAGTGGACCAATGGTCAGTTATCTAAATCTATCAAGATCTTAAAACAAAGGAGCCTCAGTGTGGGCAGGTAGACTGGTTCTTTAGCCCTGTGGCTGGCCATGTGTTTATTCCAGAGAGCCTTCTTTGAAGTGGATGCTTCTTTTAAATGGATGCTTCTGCAATCAAAACTCAAGTCAGGACCTTGCAATACAGAAAAGAAAAGAAACAGTTGTCAGGGCTACACTACAAATACATTACAAACCATGTGCTGTCCTTGAGAATTAATTTCGTGCACTATGGCTATGGAACAGAATACAATTCACTGGCCCCAAAGTGACTTGACTTCTAATTTGTACACTGTTATATGAGATTCTATAATAATTAGTCTCTGATAATTGAATTCCTTAAGATGTTAGTTAAAAGTGTTAGTTAAAAAAGAATTTCCTGGCTAAATCAGGAGGATCTCAGAGAAAGTCATTAGCTAGTGAAGTCAAGTCTGTTCGTGGGCCTGGTACTAGGTGTTGTAATTGCAGAACAAAATTTAGTGTTTCCTCAGACCATAAATTGATTGGTTTTAGAGGAGTGATTGACATATCTCACAAGAAGAATAAGGTTTAACCTAAATGGCAATCCTTCTAATTTCAGTGGGGGCCAAAAAAAAAATAGCTCAACATGTTGATTGATCAGCATGTTTTCTGTCTCTAAGAAAATCTATTATGATAAACCCAAATTATAATCTTAATGATTCTTAATGGACTCAGAACAAGGAAATTAATTGAGTAACCTTAATGGAAAATGTATAAAGGAGTGCTTGTCTGATATAACTGTCAAAAGGAATATACATTTCCAGATACAAAGTATTTCTCGTCAAGAGAATCATAGAAAAGCTGACTTTCAAAAAATCTTCCCATTTCCTTGAAAATTGATGTGGATGCTTACCTTTGCATGTGACTTTTTTCCATTTGCATATCTAATTTTGGAAAGTGTCTATTCAAATCTTGTGGTCATTTGAGGGGGGGCCATGAATTGGGTTTTTTGGTTTTCTTATTAAGTTTTGTGAGTTTTTGCATATTTGAGTACAAGTCCTTTTTTAGGTTTATGCTTTGCAAATATTTTCTCCAAATCTATAGTTTGTTTTTCTATTATGTTAGAATGTCTTTTGAAGAGAAGTTGTTTTGTTTTGTTTTGTTTTAATTTTGATGGGTTCCAAGTTATCAGTTTATTCTTTTATAGATTGTTTTGTTGGTACTGTACTTAAGATGATACATATATGCATTTATAACCAAAAGCCAAAAAAAGTTTTTTCTTATTTTTTCTTCTAGAAATGTTACACTTTTAGCATTTACCTTTACTTATATAAGTGTATTTTGAGTTAATTTTTGTATGTGGTTCAGGGTGGGGAATGACATTATTTTTTTGTGAATATTCAAGTTTTTCAGCGCCCATTGCTGAAATGACAAACTTTTTATTTTAATGAATTTAATGAATTACCTTTGAATTTTTGTTGAAAATCAGTTGTTCTTCCATCTGTGGGTCTATTTCTGGACTCTTTTTCATCACAGAAATCTACTTTACTTTCCTATCTAAATACCACATTGTCTTGATTCCTGTAGCTTTATTGTAACACTTGAAACAGGTAATGTTCATATTTCAAATGTGTTTTCCTTCAAAGTTGTTTGTTACTACTGGTAATGTTGCATTTACATATAAGTTTTAAAATCATTTATCAATTTCTACAAAAAAGAAATGAACCAGAATTTTGATGGCTGTTAAATCTATAGATCAATCTGAGAAACTTGGTATCTTCCAAATACTGAGGCTTCTTAGAAATTAGCATAGTTTATCTCTCCATTTACTTAAGATTTTAATTTCTTCCAGCAATGTTTGTACCTTTTATTGTAAAAGCCATTCAGAGAATCATAATTTTCCCTAAGTATTTCACACTTTTTTTCTTTTTTACTTTTTTTAAAATTTTATTATGTTAATCACCATACATCATTAGGTTTTTTTTTTTTTTTTTAAGATTTTATTTATTTATTTGACAGAGAGAGATACAGCGAGAGAGGGAACACAAGCAGGGGGAGTGGGAGAGGGAGAAGCAGGCTTCCCGAAGAGCAGGGAGCCCGACGCAGGACTCGATCCCAGGACCCTGGGATCATGACCTGAGCTGAAGGCAGTCGCTTAACCAACTGAGCCACCCAGGCGCCTACATCATTAGTTTTTGATGTAGTGTTCCATGATTCATTGTTTGCATATAACACCCAAGGCTCCATTCAATACGTGCCCTCTTTAATACCCATCACCAGGCTAACCCATCCCCCCAACCCCCTCCCCTCTAGAACCCTCAGTTTGTTTCTCAGAGTCCTTAGTCTCTCATGGTTCATCTCCCCCATCAATCCCCCCCCCCCTTCATTTCTCCCTTCCTACTATCTTTTTTTTTTTTTTCTTTTAACATGTAATGTATTATTTGTTTCAGAGGTACAGGTCTGTAATTCAACAGTCTTACACAATTCACAGCACTCACCATAGCATATACCCTCCCCAATGTCTATAACCCAGCCACCCCATCCCTCCCACCCCCTATCACTCCAGCAACCCTCAGTTTGTTTCCTGAGATTAAGAATTCCTCATATCAGTGAGATCATATGATACATGACTTTCTCTGATTGACTTATTTTGCTCAGCATAATATCCTCCAGTTCCATCCACGTCATTGCAAATGGCAAGATTTCATTCCTTTTGATGGCTGCATAATATTCCACTGTGTGTGTGTGTGTGTGTGTGTACACCACTCTTCTTTATCTATTCATCTGTTGCTGGACATCTTGGCTCTTTCCATAATTTGGCTATTGTGGACATTTCTGCTATAAACATCGGGGTACACGTACCCCTTTGAAACACTACATTTATATTTATCCCTGGGCTGCAAGGTTGGTTCAATATCTGCAAATTAATCAATGTGATACCATACCTTAATAAAAGAAAGAACAAGAACCATATGATCTTCTCAATAGATGCAGAAAAAGCATTTGACAAAGTACAGCATCGTTCTTGATCAAAACTCTTCAGAGTATAGGGATAGAGGGCACATACCTCAATATCATAAAAGCCATCTATGAAAAACCCACAGGAAATATCATTCTCAATGGGGAAAAACTGAGAGCTTTCCCCCTAAGGTCAGGAACACGGCAGGGATGTCCACTATCACCACTGCTATTCAACATAGTATTAGAAGTCCTAGCCACAGCAATCAGACAACAAAAAGAAATAAAAGGCATCTGAATTAGCAAAGAAGAAGTCAAACTCTCACTCTTTGCAGATGATATGATACTTTATGTGGAAAATCCAAAAGACTCCACCCCAAAACTGCTAGAACCATACAGGAATTCAGTAAAGTGGCAGGGTATAATATCAATGCACAGAAATCAGTGACATTCCTATACACCAACAACAAGGCAGAAGAAAGAGAAATTAAGGAGTCAATCCCATTTACAATTGCACCCAAAACCATAAGATACCTAGGGATAAATCTAACCAAAGAGGCAAAGAATCTGTACTCAGAAAACTATAAAATACTCATGAAAGAAATTGAGGAAGACACAAAGAAATGGAAAAATGTTCCATGCTCATGGATTGGAAGAACAAATATTGTGAAGATGGCAATGCTACCTAGAGCAATCTACACATTTAATGCAATCCCTATCAAAATACCGTCCACTTTTTTCAAAGAAATGGAACAAATAATCCTAAAATTTGTATGGAACCAGAAAAGACCCCGAATAGCCAGAGGAATGTTGAAAAAGAAAAGCAAAGCTGGTGGCATCACAATTCCGGACTTCAAGCTCTATTACAAAGCTGTCATCATCAAGACAGTATGGTACTGGCACAAAAACAGACACATAGACCAATGGAACAGAATAGAGAGCCCAGAAATGGACCCTCAACTCTATGGTCAACTAATTTTTGACAAAGCAGGAAAGAATGTCCAATGGAAAAAAGACAGTCTCTTCAACAAATGGTGTTGGGAAAATTGATCAGCCACATGCAGAAGAATGAAACTGGACCATTTCTCTCACCACACACAAAAATAGACTCAAAATGGTTGAAAGACCTCAATGTGAGACAGGAGTCCATCAAAATCCTAAAGGAGAATGCAGGCAGCAACCTCTTCGACCTCAGCTGCAGCAAATTCTTCCTAGAAACATCACCAAAGGCAAGGGAAGCTAAGGCAAAAATGAACTATTGGACTTCATCAAGATAAAAGCTTTTGCACAGCAAAGGAAACAGTCAACAAAACCAAAAGACAACTGACAGAATGGGAGAAGATATTTGCAAATGACATATCAGATAAAGGGCTAGTATCCAAAATCTATAAAGAATTCATCAAACTCAACACCCAAAGAACAAATGATCCAATCAAGAAATGGGCAAAAGACATAACAGTCATTTTTCCAAAGAAGGCATCCAAATGGCCAACAGACACATGAAAAAGTGCTCAACATTGCTCGGCATCAGGGAAATCCAAATCAAAACCTCAATGAGATACCACCTCACACCAGTCAGAATGGTTAAAATTAACAAGTCAGGAAATGACAGATGTTGGCGGGGCTGCAAGCTGGTGCAGCCACTCTGGAAAACAGTATGGATGTTCCTCAGAAAGTTGATAATAGAGCTGCCCTACGACCAAGCAATTGCACTACTGGGTATTTACCCCAAAGTATTTCACATTTTTTGATGCTGTAGTTAATGGTATTGTTATGTTTTATTTTTGGTTTCAATTGTACATAACTAGAATGTATAATATGATTCATATTTATATGTTGATTTTATGTCCTGCACATTTGCTAAACTTTATTAATTTCTGTAGCACTCTGCATTATGTTTCTACATAGAAAATCATGTCATTGGGTGCCTGGGTGGCTCAGTTGGTTAAGCGACTGCCTTCGGCTCAGTCATGATCCTGGAGTCCTAGGATCGAGTCCCGCATTGGGCTCCCTGCTCAGTGGGGGGGTCTACTTCTCCCTCTGCCCTCTTCCCTCTCGTGCTCTCTGTCTCTCATTCTCTCTCAAATAAATAAATAAAATCTTAAAAAAAAAATCATGTCATTTACAAATAAAGACAATTCTATTTCTTCCTTTCCAGTAGGGGGAGTTTATTTTTCTTGCCTTATTTTACTAACTAGAATCAATATGGCACTGTTGAACAAAAGCAGGGAATACAGACATCCATGCCTTACCCGTGATTTTAATAGGAAGGTATTCAGTGTTTCACCTTGTCGGGTTGTTGGTTTTCCTCTTTATTACTCTTATCCCAGATGTACACATGAAGTGGTCTGGATTAGAAATAGATGTAGTATACCTCTGCCATAATCAAGTACCACAAACTAAGTAACTTAACAGAACTTTATTCTCTCAGAGTTCTAGGAGCTAGAAATTCAAAATTAGGGTGTCAGCAGGGCTATTCATTCTCTGAAGTCTCTAGGGAGGAATAGGTTTCATTATTTTCTCTTAGGTTCTGGTGTAGCTAGAAGTCTTGGTGTATAACAGCGACTTCTACTAGATGCTTAATTTAATCCATTTTATATGTAATACCCTAGTATAATTTTAAAGTTAGCACTATTTCCATGGTTAGGTGTCCATTATGGTAATCACCTATTTACTGACAGCATTAATGATAGGCAAGTGATACCCTAATTGGATAAGCCACAATTGTATTTGTAACAAATATAAAATATGTATTATATTTGACTTACACTGACTTTTTTAAGCTTTATTTTTTTCTCAAGATTTGATAATTTAGAAAATTCACATAAAAGCTAGATGTCATGCTAAACTTGAAACATCAGTGACTGGGCAACAGTGGTTCTTCTTTACCTCATTGCATCCATCAGTTACTTGGAAACAGTAATGACTGGCACATTCAGTGTGTAATCTGGTCACCAATTTACTACTTTTCCTATTCATATCACTTCTTAAACCAAATCCACTCCATTTTCCTATATTATCTGCTTCTGTCTCATAAGCAAATGCTCTTTATCATAGACTGTACTAACCCCTTGAGCTATTTGAACATCAGAACAAATTAAAAAAAAAAAAAAACAGTTTAATAAACCCATAAGAATACAAGTCACTTAGGAAGTTTGTTATGTTAATCCTTATAGACAACATATTGTCTCTCATAGAGTCTATTATTTGTTGGGTTGGAGGTGTGTTTATCTATTCATAAATAAAGCACTGAGTGGTGGCGTCTCACATCTTAATAGCTTATAATTACAAGTTCCTCCTAGATGAGTACAGAACAGTCACAAATACAACAGCAGAGATGCTGACTTATATTCTATTTCAGTACTTACCTTTCTAAATAAAATGTACTTTTACACAACCCTAAATGGTTATCAGTATATAGTAAATTGTTTGAATCCAAATAGTTAAATCTATTCATTAACTTATTCTTAGTGTTTGTTCAGGTACTCAAGTACCATTTTCATAGAATTTAGTTACCACATTGAAAAAAGTTGACATCAGGTACTGTGCACAAAAATATTTATAACAGGGCATAATAGTGACCATTCATACTTTCTTGGAAATCCTTGCAGTTTTTACATTAGCAAAATTATTGTATTTAGTTTAATGTTTGTTTACTTCCTGTACACATTAGTGTTTTTAAGTGGGGGTACAGAATATGCTGAGGTCGAATGATGCAATTGAGAAAAGGGGGCTTTGGAATCAGACAGACCTCCTGTTGTTTGCTAGTATGTTACCTTAATAGAATTATTTTACATTTCAATGTCAGTTTTATCTTCTCTATAAAGAAAATAATAGTATATGTTCTCATCATAAGAAAAAAAATTCTATGACTATGACTAGTGATGGATGTTAACTAGACTTATTGTGGTGATCATTTTACAATCTATACAAGTGTACAATCATTATGTTGTACACCTGAAACTAATACAATATGTCAATTATACTTCAATTAAAAATATTATATGTTTCTATTATTATTATATCATTCCATTTGACTCTACCCCAACAAAAAGAATCTTGCTGTCCTAGTGATTTTCTCTTTTTTTGTGTGCTTTCATTCCCTTATTCTACATTGACTCTTTAGTTGAAACATATAAAAGGTTTTTTCTTTTCACCTAAGAAAACAAAAAGAAAAATCCATCTCTTTCATCGAGATACTGTGTAAAAGCCTTTCCTCCAATCAGTCATTCTATTTGAAACAAAGCAAACAACTAAAAAAAAAAAAAAAAAAAAAAAAAATTTAGTCATTGTCTTACTCTATTTGGGCTAATGATAACAAAATACCATAGACTGGGTGGCCTATAAACAATAGAAATTTATTTCTCACAGTTCTGGAGTCTGTAATTCCAAGATGAGAGTGTCCACATGGTCAAGCAAGGGCCTTCTTCCAGAACACAGACTTCTCCTTGTCTCCTCTTATGGCAGAAGGGTCAAAGGATCTCTCTGGGATCCTTTCCATAAAGATATTCTTCCCTTTCCTGGAGGCTCCTCTCTCTTACCTAATCACCTCCCAAAGGCCCCACCTCCAATACTATCATCTTGAGCATTAGGTTTTCAACACATGGATTTAGGGGAGAAACAAATAATCAGATCACAGCATTCTGCCCCTGTCTCCCCCAAAATGTCATGCCCTTCTCACAAGCAAAATGCACATGTATCCATCCCATTAGCCCCAAAAGTCTTTTTTTTTTTTTTTTTAAGATTTTATTTATTTATTTGACAGAGACAGAGATAGCGAGAGCAGGAACACAAGCAGCGGGAGTGGGAGAGGGAGAAGCAGGCTTCCTGCCGAGCAGGGAGCCCGATGTGGGACTTGATCCCAGGACCCTGGGATCATGACCTGAGCCGAAGGCAGACGCTTAACGACTGAGCCACCCAGGCGCCCAGCCCCAAAAGTCTTAACTTGTTCTAGCATCAACTCAAAACTCTCGGCCCCAAATCTCATCTAAATCTCATCTAAATATCACTTAAATCAGACATGATGTGTATATATATACCACATCTTCTTTATCTGTTTATCTATTGATGAACCTTTGGGTTGTTTCCATATCTCGAGTACTGTGAATAATACTGCAACATGAGGGGAGCATGGGGGTGCAGATAGCTCCTTGAGATCTTCTTTAAAAATATTTTGGATATATACCCAGAGGATTGCTGGATCATATGGTAGTTCTCTTTTTAGTTTGTAAGGAAATTCCATACTGTTTCCATGGTGGCTGTACCAATTTGCATTTCCAAAAATAGCAGGCGGAGGTACCCTTTGTCCACATCCTGGCCAACACTTTTTTTAAATCTCTTGTCTTTTTGATAATAGCCATTCTAACCAGTGTGAGTTGATATATCATTGTGGTTTTGATTTGTATTTCTCCGATGATTAATGATGTTGAGCACCTTTTCATATACCTGCTGGCTATTTTATGTCTTTGGAAAAATGTCTATGCAGTTCCTCTGCTCATTTTTAAATTGAATTATTTGAGTTTTTGTTGTTGTGTTGTTATTGAGTTGTATGAGTTTATTATATTTTATATATTAATCCTTTATCAGATATATTCTTTGCAAATATTTTCTCCCATTCCATAGGTTGCTTTTTCAATTTATTCTTTATTTATTTTGCTATGAAGAAGTTTTGAAACTGAGGAGGTATCCCTGATAGTCTCTGAATCACTTTAGGGATTTTTCTTCCCTGGTCTTGAATAACACACATTTACAATGGGGTAGCTCTATAGTCCCATTCTGAAAAATCTAAGAAATCAGACAACTTTCCTGTTTCCTCCCCTTTCAGGTCAAAAAGGCTGTTTCCATGCTGAAGTGGTTGATTAAGTCCCTGGTTCACATCTAAACTTGTATCTTTATCAAAAGGTTGCTTGGCCACACCTTTGGTCTTTTCTTTCTAACATGCTTTTCCATTTTTTGCAATATGAATAGGCTGAAGATATTTAAAAATTTTAAGTTCTACTTAAATTTTGATTAACAATTCCATTTTTAGGTCATTTCTTTCTTTTTGCATTTTTACTATAACTTTTCAAAGAGAAGCCAACCCACACTTTCAACACTTGGCTTAGATACTTCCTCAGCCATATATCCCAGACTAGAATTTCATTGCTAGAATTTCCACCTTCCACAAAACACTACATAGACCCAAGTCAACCAAATTTTTGCCACTCTGTAACAAGAATGTCCGTTCCTTCATTGTCCAATAACATGTCCTCATTTCCATCTGAGACATCACCAGAATGAACTTTCCTGTACACATTTCTATCAACATTTAGCTCAGAACCACTTTGGTATTCTCTAAGAAGACTGAGACTATTTCTCCAGTCCTCTTCTTTGCCTTCTGGAAAATTCTCATCGGAATTGCTTTTAAAATCCATTTGCGGAAATGTAAGCTTTTTGTTGCATGTACCTCCAAACTATTCTAGCCTCTACCCCTTACTCAGTCCCCATGTTGTTTCCACATTTTTTAAAAGATTTTATTTATTTATTTGAGACAGAGAGAATGAGAGAAACAGAGAGCACATGAGAGGGGGGAGGGTCAGAGGGAGAAGCAGGCTCCCTGCCGAGCAGGGAGCCCGATGCGGGACTCGATCCAGGGACTCCAGGATCATGACCTGAGCCGAAGGCAGTCGCTTAACCAACTGAGCCACCCAGGCGCCCTGTTTCCACATTTTAAGGTACAGGTGTACCTTCAGAATATTGTGGATTGGGTTCCAGACCACCCAGATAAAGCAAATATAATAATAAAGTGAGTCAAATTAATGTTTTGTTTTTCCAGTACATATACAAGTTATATTTATACTATAGTGTAGTCTATTTATGTGCAATATGTCTGAAAAAAACAATGTACATAACTTAAAGAATACTTTATTGTTAAATATTCTAACCATCATCTGATCTTTCAGTGAGCTGTAGTCACTGATCACAGATCACCATAAAAAATATAAGAATAAGAAACTTTGAAAGATTGCAAAAATTGCTAAAATGTGATCTAGAGACACAAAGTAAGCAAATGCTTTTGGAAAAATGGTCCTGATACATTGTGCTCAACACAGGGTTGCCACAAATCTCAATTTGTAAAAAAAAAACATAATATTTGCAAAGCACAATAAAGCAAAGTACAATAAAACAAGTTATGTCTGGATTTGTTGCAACAGCACCTCTACTCCTCAGCATCAATTTTCTGTCTTGGCCGACTTAGGATGCTGTTAAAAACTATTACAGACTGGTAGCTTATATGTAAATATATTATGATTTCCTCCCACCTCCTAACCGTGTAGTTTCTTCTGTCATTCTTTATTATAAAAATTCTTTTATTTAATCATACAAGACAAAAGTCTGAAAGATAGTGATAGAAGTCTTCCAGCTCAAATCTTCTTGTATCAATTTACTTAATCTTATACATTGTACCTCTGAATATGGCTCAAAGATATTTCCCCCTCTTCTTTTCTATTTAATTCATTGAAACAATTTCTTCCTCTTCTTCTCCCCCTCCACTTCCTTCTCTTCCTTCTCCTCCTTCTCCTCCTCCTTTGTTTCTGCCTATGGTCATAGTCTAATTTTCCTGTCTTCATTTTTTTTTTTTTTTTTTTTTTTGAGAAAGAGAGACAGAGAGAGCAGGGGTAAGAGCAGAGGGAGAGGATCTCAGGTGGACTCCCCGCTGAACATAGCCCAGTGTGCGACTTGATCTCCCTACCCTGAGATCATGACCTAAGTGGAAATCAAGAGTTGGATGCTTAACCAACTGAGCCACCCAGGTCCCCTGGGCCTGTCTTCATTTCTTATTCCCTTAAATTCAACTTATTATGAAAAGGAACATTTTAGAGTGCAAACCTTCTCTTGCTACTTCCCTGCGTAAAGCATTCTCCAGTTGTCTGTTTCAAATAACAGTGGTGTTCAAGGAGGGAGTCATGTGCTCTAGCAATTGCTCACATCAATCAATTGTGGTACAAAGATCAAATAACAGAATATATTTCAGTATCTATTTTTCTTGTTTTAATTCCTATGACTTGTAATGCATTAGTGAATTAGAAAGATAAGCTCAACATTGTACATATTGGAGATCTGTCATCTATCTACCTAGTTATTAATTTGACACCCACTTCAGTCCCATATTAATTCCATATATTTTGCTTCCTATAATCTAGTGCATCTCTCCTGTACCTTATTTTCCCAGACATTCTGAAATAAACTGATATTTTCATTCTGAATGCTTCTTCTGTCAAAGAGAAGTAGTCTATGTTGGGTCAATTGCAAAACTGAACATCTGTTTTTTAGAAGATAATTTTTCTAGACTTTTTTTTTTTTTTTTTTTTTACAAAAAAGGAAGAACACAATTAGTATTCATAGAGGAAAAAAAAATGTCTGTTTTTCTTTGACTTTTTTCTCTTCAGTTTTGGAATACCATTCTATTAATGAAGAAATCGTCTTTTGATATCTTAACAACAACACAAACAAAAAACAACAAAAAATTGCCTTTGTAGAAAAGTATCAGCTCTAATAAGGACAGGGTTAGAGAAAAGGGCATGAGGATTAAGGAGGCAATATAAAATAAATTTAATTTCAAAGTTGCCTGTTACATATCATCAAATACAAATAACTGATATTGTTGTGTTTTCTTTAGGTAAATTTGGGGTATTGACAACATTTGTTCAGACTGAACTGGGTTATTTATATCCTATTTCCAAGTCACAGCAGGTTTCTCTTTTAGCACTGTCCAAATATATCTTGGTATCAATCTTCTTCCCTTCAAATCTTTCTTCTCATCACTAGCAAATCATTCTTGGGAGAACTAGACATCCAATAGATTTGTCAACCATTGAAACGGAGAATTTAGACTCTGCCTGATGAATATCTCAGTCATATCCCTGCTGAGCATACAAATTACCCCCCTGCCTGTCAAAGAAGCACTCCTTGAGTATCACTGTAAAGCCACTTATTTTTAATACCAAATATTTTGAAATTAAAAAAATATAGGGCTCAGGCTATTATGCATGAGCTTTTTTAGAATAATCATTAAATAATGAATTGAGTCATTCAGAGAACTTTAGATAGCTAACAAGAGCTCCCTATTTTGTAGTATTTCTTTTATGTCTCTTTTTTGATATGTTATATAGACAATTAAAATAGGCATATTACCATTTGCCAGGTTTATGAGATCTAAGAGAGATCAACATCTTTCTTCTAGAGTTAGCATAATAAAGGCTTGTGGAAATTATTATATTATATTGATGCAGGCACTTTCAGATAAAGTATTTTCATGTTTGACTCATAACTGCCTTTTACTTTCAAGACATCATTTGCAACTAAAAATTATTTGGTGAAATGACCAAGTAATAATTATGATAATATTTATAATTTTCATCCTTAAGATAATTTTATTTATTCATTCATTCATTCATTCATTCATTCATTCATTTATTCATTTATTTATTTATTGAAGAGAGAGAGAGAGAGCACGCACAGAGGGAGAGTGACAGGGAGAAGCAGACTTCCCGGTGAGCAGAGAGCCGGATGAAGATCTTGATCCCAGGACCCTGAGTTCATGACCTGAGCTGAAGGCTGATACTTGACCAGTTGAGCCACTCAGGTGCCCCCCTATCCTTAACATAATTTTAAAGCACTTTTTGATTAAGAACCTCTGAGAACTCAATATGCATACTAGTAAATTGGTCAAGGATATCAATATCATCACTGGTAACATTCACTATTTTATTGAATACTGATGCTTTAGTTGTAGCATTTAAGCTCTAGGATTATTGTATCTGTAATTAGGGTTAAGTCTTTTAGAGAGTCCAGGCAAACTATCAAATTAAGATAATAATGAGACTTTTATAAAGCATTATTTTAATTGATTGCATTTTAAGTATTTTGCATTGTTATTCTTTTTTAAAATAAATATTTAGATTAAAAAGGATCTATTTTAATGATTACTTCTGAATCAGTAAGATTAATATATAATTGTTCCACATAATTTTATATGTTTATTTTTATGGTTAGGTAAAGAAAATTAAAAGAACCATGACCTTTTCCTCAGGCAGTAGTAAACAATGACAGAACTCACATCCAGTGAAAGTTATAAAGTCCCCTTCTCCAGCATATGGACAAGCAGATGGATAGTTTTTGATCCCAGTAGAAACATGAAAAAAATCCAGAAAAATTATTAACATTCATAGTAAAATGGATTAAATTTCAAATCCAACTGGTATACTTACAAAATAACAGAGAGAATAAGAGAAAGTTACTGAGGGAATAAGGGGTACTTGTAACTCTTTAAAAAATCATTTATTTGGGAAGAATCTTCTAGACAATCAAAATTTTAATCATAAAGATCACATCTTTATGTTAGGCAATTGATAGAACAAGAAAACAAATATATGAATTCTCTTCTTTGAGATCATCTATTTTCTTTCTTTTTTTTTTTTTTTCATTATCTCTGAATGGCCAGGGAAAAAATTGAATATTGTTTAAATATGACATAGGAGAGAAATTTAATGGAGTATACCATATTGCTTTCTATGTCCTTCTGTTAGACTCACACAAGAATGCAAAATTGTATTAAAAAGTGACTGCCATGAACATTTCTAGTGTATTTCTCTACATAATTGCATAAGATATTTCTTATTTTCCCACCCTTGAATTTCATTATCTCAATTACCTTATCTCTCCACTGAAAACTGAGTCACTTTGACCGAAATATTTTTGAGTTATAATAGGTTTTAAGGACTGGGGAAATTTCCACAAAGAACATTGTGAGCTGATTTTGTATATCCATGCCATCCTTTCTGATGATGCAAAAAAAAATATGACTTCACTTTTATTTAGTAGTAAATGGAATTTTGCCTTTATAGATTACAGAAACTCAGTTGGAAAAAAAAAAAAAAAAAAACAACAACACACAGAAAGGTACTGGTTGTGCTCTTCTTCCAAGTGGAAAATGGAATCAATCCAGTGTTCTCTGCTAAAAAAAGAACATCCAATTCTGGAGATGAAGAACAGTGGATCACTACAATCCATGATGACTTGTTACCATTTCTGTGGCATCTTATACTATAGAGCAAGAGAACTGTCAGTGTATCACATCTAGCATCATTAAACACTATTCATGCAGAACATACATATCCATAATTAAGCTAGATAATCCACTCACTCCTTTTTTAACTTTAAAATCTTTAATATCTACAAATGGATACTTTTTAAAGTATAATAATTCACTGGTCCACTGAATCCCTATAGCTTCTTCTGATTTCATTTCCCTCCCTCTTCCACTGGGTAATCAGTCAGCTGAATTTTGTGCCCATAATTCCTTTGCTTTTCTTTATAGATTTGCAAAACCGTATCTGGAACACACATTTTCTTTTTGAAATGTATATAAGTAAACTGATACAGTATTTTTTCTTTATTGCTTTTCCCCAAAAATCATTACAGTTGATGTACATAGCCATAATTCATTCATCTTTACTGCTCTATAGTATTAATTGTATGACTCTGCCGCATTAAAACAACAACAACAACAAAAACATCCCATGGCATGGACGTATGGGGAATTTCTACCTGACTCCTTCTTGTTCTTATTCTATCTTGGTGGACTTGGTGGACAAAATCATTGATTTTGCTTATTGTATACTAACAACAATATGGTTTTGATGAAATTGCTTATATAATGTAATTAATTAATATCCTCCTCTTGTTCAATTTTTTCCAAAATTTTTGTAATTATATTGGGCATTAATTTCAAGCTATTGTTTTTTCTTAATTTATTTATTTTAAAACAATTTTTTAGATTCAATTTAAAATATTGTAGATTGGTCTACTTCTACCATTGTAGCAGGATTTTTACAGCCAACTTTGAAGAGACACGTTAAATCATAATTTTATTCCTACTATCTAAGTGATACCAACTTCCAGCAAAGAGGCAAATACAGTTTCTTCCATATTGCTAAATATTTATTGTATTTCTAATGACTCATGCCTTTCAGAATTGAACTTATTTAATTTAATGTTCATGTAGACTAAAATCACATTCATAAGTGTGTTATTTTACTCTTCAACATCTTTTTCATCAAGTGATCAACATATCTACTGACTTTCAATTATCATGAGGCAATACATCTTAAAGTCTTTTTTTTTTTTTTTGTCTTTCTAAGATTTATTTATTTATTTTAGTGAGAGAAAGAGAGAGTGTGTGCACGGGGGGAAGGACAGAGGGAGAGAATCTTCAAGCAGATTCCCTGCCCAGAATGGAACTCCATGCAAGGCTCGATCCCACCACACATGAGACCATGACCTGAGCTGAAACCAAGAGTCAAATGCCTCAATGACTAGCCACCCAGGCACCCCTCCCTAAAGTCTTAAAATTGAAGTCCCAAAGATTTTTTGTTTATATGACTTATATAAGTCAATATATAATATTTTAGAAATAAAAACTAAGGAATCCCTAAAATTAACAATAAGTTTGACATTGTTTGACTTTTTAAAAGAAATGATATCTGGATTAATAGAAGACAGATGGATTATCATATCTGCCTCCTCAGTCAATCTATTATGATAGGCTGTTCAGTTGAAGTATATGAGAAAAAAAAATGGCTTTACTCAAATATGTGGTTGAGAACGGCAGCATTTTAATATTTTTTTCAGATAATTGTGATGTTTTTGATACTACATCAAAACTAACAATTGAAATATACTTTACCTGTGGATGATTTTGTAACATTATGCATTTGTCATTTGAGAATATTGGTTTGCTGAGATACAGAACTTCCAAATATTCCTTTCTCTTTCCTTCCTTCCTTCCTTCCTTTTTTCTTTCTTTTCTTCCTTTCTCTTTCTTTCTTTCTTTCTTTCTTTCTTTCTTTCTTTCTTTCTTTCTTTCTTTCTTTCTTTCTTTCTTTCTCTTTCTTTCTTTCTTTCTTTCTTTCTTTCTTTCTTTCTTTCTTTCTTTCTTTCTTTCTTTCTTTCTTTCTTTCCTTCCTTCCTTCCTTCCTTCCTTCCTTCCTTCCTTCCTTCCTTCCTTCCTTCCTTCCTTCCTTTCCTTCTTTCCCTGTTTTTCCTGAAACTATATAATGTTTTAGTACATTTGGGAGTTACTTCCTTGATTTATGCTTAGAAACCAACATTTTTACCTACAATTGTTCTCCCCCCCCATCTGTCAACAAAGTAAAAACAGTAATTATAACATTTAATTACTATGGAAATGGCTTACTCCTCACATATCTCCTGACAGGGTCTCAGGGATCTCCAGGGGTCTAGGAACCACACTTGAAGTACAGCCTTAATGCAATTTTCTCTGTCACATTTTCAGCACCCTAGATTTTGTGCAAATATATCACAGAAAAACAACATAAAATCTAGCATAACTTAGACATTTTTAATGAATAATATTATACATAGCATAATTATGGCTCTTCATTATTATGTCCTTTCCAACATTGTGAAAACACATTGAAGGGGACTGGCCTAGTTATTGCTCTGTGAGACCTCTTTGCCAGGGCTACTAAATCATTGTCATTTAAGAACATAATTAGCACATCTCATTAGCTAATGAAGATAATGACCATTAAAATTCTTTCCCAATTTATGGTTTCCCTTTTATCACAATTTAACAACAATGTCGTTTCAGGGTAATAACAAAATTGGCTTACAAATGACCCTTATACTAATGAACGACCAGCATCTTGTATCAAGGAGCAAAGGATTATTTATACATTGCAATCCTAATTATATTATGTAGTGGAGTCGTGGTGCTGATGACTTTTCAATGTGATTCAGTCAAAATGTTTGGTTTTATCATTGTTATGTTGGAAGTACAAACCAAACCACACAGAATATAAGTATTTTTTTTTCTTTAGCAATCTTTATTGTTGAAATAGAGTTAATATCTCCATTCCAAGTGTTAAAATAAGGTATGAGTTATAATGATCAATGCATATGGAGTATAAAAGCATTTCTAAGTAAAATGACCTTATTTTTAGATACAGAATGCTCTATTTGTTCAACTTACTTTGTTTTTCTAAAAATGTGTTTTTCCTATTTTTAATGTAAAAAGCACATTTGAAAATATCTGAAATTAGGGTGCCTGGGTGGCTCAGTCGTTAAGCGTCTGCCTTCGGCTCAGGTCATGATCCCAGCCAGGGTCTTGGGATCGAGTCCCACATGGGGCTCCCTGCTCAGCGGGAAGCCTGCTTCTCCCTCTCCCATTCCCCCTGCTTGTGTTCCCTCTCTCGCTGTGTATCTCTCTGTCAAATAAATAAATAAAATCTTAAAAAAAAAAAAAAAGAAAATATCTGAAATTAAACACAATGTCCTATTGTTAATTATTAACATTCTCAGAGGTTAATACAGAAGGAAAAATCTTCTGGAGTTGCTAAATTAAATGCATTTACATTGAACTCTATAAGTCAAAAAGCTGAATTAGAAATTTACTGAATTAGGGCGCCTGGGTGGCTCAGTCGGGTAAGCGACTGCCTTCGGCTCAGGTCATGATCCTGGAGTCCCGGGATCGAGTCCCGCATCGGGCTCCCTGCTCAGTGGGGAGTCTGCTTCTCCCTCTGACCCTCCTCCCTCTCATGCTCTCTCTCATTCTGTCTCGCAAATAAATAAAATCTTAAAAAAAAAAAAAAAATGAATAATAATGTTTGGTACCTAAGAGGTACTCAGTAAATAATTTTTGAATGAATAATCTATTCCTCCTAATTTATTCCTAAAGTATTTGAGTCTTCTGTTTGATCTTTATAAATGTCATTTTAATCAATTTAGAAAATATGGATCATAGCAAACCACACTGTCACCTAAGTACATTGTTAAGTTGATTTTAGCTAACTATAAGAATCATTCTTCAGCCATTTGCTTTTAGGCTCTGAAAGGCCTCATAACCCTCTAGTACATATTCACCTTTTATTTTTCTTATATTAATATTGTCTTTTCAATGTTAATACTTCAATACAACTGGGCGCCTGGGTGGCTCAGTCGTTAATTGTCTGCCTTTGGCTCAGGTCACGGTCCCAGGGTCCTGGGATCAAGCCCCACATCGGCTCCCTGCTCTGCGGGGAGCCTGCTTCTCCCTCTCCAACTCCCCCTGCTTGTGTTCCCTCTCTCGCTGTGTCTCTCTCTGTCAAATAAATAAATAAAATCTTTAAAAAAAAATACTTCAAAACAACTGAAATGTTCACCTTATAAAATATAAAAATATTATTAATTCACTCAAATATCTAGTTGTCACAATTTTAGAACAATATACTTCTTTTGGATTTGCAAAGCTCCCTTGTTATATATATTATATTTGTTCATATTTAACAATTTTTGCATTTTTATTCTGATCTGTCTTTCATATTTTATTAGTTTCAAAGGACACTAATTGTTGAACTTATAATACATATTAATAATTACTATTAATAGAAATCATATTTTATTGTTATTTTAAATCACTACTAATATTTTAAATTTATTTTTAAATACAATTTTTATATTTATTTATTATTTTATTATTTTTAATTAATTTTTAATCTTTTAAAAATTTTATTGTATTATGTTATGTTAGTCACCATACATTACATCATTAGTTTTTGATGTAGTGTTCCATGATCCATTGTTTGCATATAACACCCAGTGTTCCATTCAATACATGCCCTCCTTAATACCCATCACCAGGTTAACCCATCCCCCCACCCCCTCCCCTCTAAAACCCTCAGTTTGTTTTTCAGAGTCCATAGTCTCTCTTGGTTCATGCCCCCCTCTGACTCCCCCCCTTCATTTTTCCCTTCCTACTATTTGTTTTTTAACATATAATGTATTATTTGTTTCAGAGGTATCATATGATCTCACTGATATGAGGACTTCTTAATCTCAGGAAACAAATGGAGGGTTACTGGAGTGGTGAGGGGTGGGAGGGATGGGATGGCTGGGTAATACTTTAAATTTAAATATTGACTATGTATTAAGCAAACTGCTAGGTACTTCAAATGGATTATAACACTTAATACTCAGGCCCCTACAAACACACCCTGCAAAGGGTGTGTTATATCTATCTTAATCAGCCGAAATAATAATGATCCAGAGAACGTAACTAAATTGTCCAAACTTGCACATCTAACAACTGAGACAGTTGTGATTCTAACTGGGGTCACTATCTCAAAAGGCTGTGCCCTAAAAAAAAAAAAATCTGACAATTCAAACTCCTCAATATTTTGCCCTTTCAAAAAGTGCATTTGCTATCTTTCTCTGCTATGTTTTCGTGAGTTGGATTCTTTTTTTATTATTATTATGTTATGTTAATCACCATTCATCATTAGTTCTTGATATAGTGTTCCATGATTCATTGTTTGCGTATAACATTCTTGAGTGGTATGGAAAAATGTATAATAACTATGTTTTGTATTATTTATAACTATGCATGGATTTATAGGATATTAATATTGAAAAGGTTTTCATACATTTTTTTCTCCTTCAGTACCCAACCAAGCAGAATATAAGAAAATACATCACCAAACATTCATGAAGTGAATTATAAGGTAAATTTTTTGTATAATTTTTGTTATATTAAAAATGTTATAGAAATGTCAAAATGTTGTCATACAGTTTCTCTGAAAGATTTTTATAGCTATCCTGAGATACTTAGAGGTTTGGCTTAGCAATTAACTCTGTTTCAAAATCAGTCTTTAAAAATATTATCTATCACCTGATTTTCTCTTAGGGATTTTGGATCTCTTTCTCATAAGCACACTTTTCAAATGTCATAGAATAAGCAAAGGTGAATTGACATCAGGCTGACTTTTATAAGTGTTTCTAAATCTTCTTTTAAAAAAGCAGAAGCTCAAGAAAGAGCTCTCAATGAATATATTACTACATTTCCATATTTTAAGAAACTATTTTTAAAATGTAATTTTGTATATGTGTGTGTTTGAAACATATACACATAGAGAAATCAGATTATTTATGTGTTACTAATTATTTGAAGTTGTCACTAGATGTAGATCTTTTTCCTAATGAACACTGAATTTGCATTTTGTAACATCTCTAAATATTAGTTTCTTGAGATATAAATGTTCCTGGCTATTAATCATCATTTATCTATGTAAGTTTGTTTTATAGGTAGGGTTTACTAAAGCAATGATACTTACACTTGAATAATAAGTATAATAGAGATAGATATTGAAAGAGTTCATAAATAGTAGATAAAAATACACCTACCATTTTGATGAGTGACTAATGACATCTGATATGAAACTGCCTTGCATTATGACAAACTTCTCTTTGAATACTTGAATTGCTCATGAAAAGATGAAATGTAAGGATATAAGCCATGAGATCAAAAGTATTATATGAATTTATTTTGTATAGAGTACACTTCATCATACATATTCTATTCTATTCTATTACCTAACTTGTTAGGTAAGTATGCATATATCTTATGAAATACTGCTCTTTTATATCAATAGAAAAGATTAAAAATGCTAATATATCAAAATATTCAATATTTTCAAAGTCAAATTCTATTGTTTTATATAATGTGTTTTTTACTTTAGAAATACAAGTCTAAATACAGATCTGATCTTGTGATAATATATTAAGTATAAAAAACAAAAACAAAAACAAAATCTAAATCAAACTGTGTTCCATTCAACTCAAACCAAGATATAAGCAACACAGTTTTCAAATATTAGATCCCTCCTACTTCATCCCCCAACTCCTGCCTGTGGTCTGAGTACCCTCTCAGCACACTTAACCTTGATCATGTTGGAAACTCTTACCAAGGATGAGTTTTCTTATCACATAGATTTGGAACTTATTTGTGTTACACACAATTTGTTTTGAAAATGTCTTTTTGGAGGCAAGAACATGTGGGAATAAAAATAAATAAGATATAGAAACAATGTTATAAAAGCTTAGTTATTTTAATAATAAATAAATTATTGTAAATAAACAAGACTACCTATCTTCATGAGTAAACTTCATCATTACAGGAAAAACACAGAGGGCTTGTGTGAATGTGTGTAAAAGTTTACATCATCCATTCCCCAGGATGTAATTAAACATAAATATCTTTGAAAATTGAAATATTATAGCAAAATTCATTATTAAATTATTTATTATGTTTATATTTTACAGTACCATTCTTAAAATTATAGGTACTTGTAAACATAATTATATTTACACTGAATCATTTGTGTTGAATGTGAGAGCTAAGATCCATAGCACACATTCAGAAAGGGTTATAGTACAGTGAGTAGGACCTCTTAAATTTTATCATCTTATAAGATAATGGTTAATTAGACATTTAATATTAGTCAAAACTTCCATGGCTTTAGGTTCAAATTCAAACACAGATCTGTGCAATGTAAAGAAGGGGAATGTGATTCTGTTCACCAAGTGAATTTTATCTAAGTATATTTGTCAGATTCAAACATTTTTGCAACTTATATTAAAATTAAAAAAAAAAAATACCAAAAGGAAAAAAGAGAGCCAGAAGAGATTTTACACTGATTTTTTTTTCATTAATTAAACTCTAATCATGCCTTTATATTGATTCTATGTTAAACCTCAGTTAAACTTTGATTCTTATAAGTTATTCTGGAAACTCTATTGTAAAATATAACATTTAAGGATTTAAATGTCAAGACAATATTTGTATTTAATGAATCAAGATAGACGAGATTAATAACCTTGAAAAAGGAAGTTTTTGCTAGCTACAACATAGGTTATGTTTGTAATTTTCTTCTTGATCTATATATATTTTTTAAATATGTAATTTGTAACCAGCAGTGTCCTTCATAAAGAGCTTATATTTTAGGAGAATGTTCATATTTCACTTCCTTCTATAACTTTTAATGAATGGTACATCTTTCATCAAAATTTCCTGAGAAACACAATTTCCAGGAAGGCACATGTCTCACTTTAAATTAATGATTGAATTGTCTGTAGAGTAGAATTAAAAATATACCTGTTGAATCATTTAATGAAGTAGAACCACAAACTATATACTAAGTTATAAAATAGTTAATAGGTGCACCAGGATGGCTCAGGCTGTTAAGCATCTCCTATGGCTCAAGTCATGATCCTGGGATCAAGCCCCACATGGGGCCCTGCATCGAACCCTGCGTAGGACTCCCTGCTCAGCAGAGGTCCTGCTTCTCCCACTTCTTCTGATGTTTCCCCAGCTTGTGCTCTCTCACTCTCTCTGTCAAATAAATAAATAAAATCTTAAAAAAAAAAAACCAAAATAGTTAATAGCTGTCTCATAATTTTGAAAAATTATTCACTTGGATAAACAATCAAATAAACATTTTTTATGTTTTTAGATGAAATGAATGAAATAATTTATACATATTGATACTCAAAATTTACCTATTTTCAACAGATTATGATTATTTTTTACAATTGTAGGAAAATTACCTAATACATGTTTATTGGATTAAACTATTTAATATTTACCCTTCCATTTTCTCATCTGAAAGACATGAGTACTATTCTATTTCTATCCTATAAATTTCAATAAATACTATTTTACACAATTTGTTTTAGAAAAAAATATGACCTATCCACTCTACTTACCCAATATTAGTTTTTGTTTGTTTTCATGTATCTTTCTTGATCTAGTAAGTATTCTTTATATGATTATATAAAGAAACCAGGTAAATTGTATAAATTTCTACATGGCACCATGTAATGGATTATATAAGTCTTTACTTATTAATATGACTACATATTACAAATAACTAATATTGAATGCACCCAGTAAGTGATGGGTGTTTGTAAACTTATTTACTCCGCAAAATTACCCTATGATATAGATATGATTATTACTTTCCAGACAAACTGTGGATAAAATCAAAATGGCATGGTTTTTTATAGGACTCTAGACAGTTATTTTGAAATGCTAACTAAAACAAAGTTAAAATGTGATTGTATGAAGTTCAACATTTGCTTACACTTGTATTCTTAAGTACAGAGGAATAAAACATCATCAAAAGATGCCAAACAATCAGCGTGGGGTATCTACCTGAAGAAGGTCACTGGGATTGATGCTTGTCTGTGTTTGGTTTGAATCAGTAAAAACTCTGGTTTCTAGTTGCAGTTGTTGAGATGTGTGTATTGTGTTTCAAAAAGAAGTAATTCTGAAAAGGAACATCAGGGTCTACAGTGTTAGAAAAGTGGCCCTCAACAGTTTCATTGCTTCTGCTCCCACTGTTTGGATGTCACAGTTCATGGGAAGGAACATTTGTGCTTAAGTCTCTAGGATAAATGTTCTCTTGTCACGTAACTGTGGTAGATTTATAAGCATCTTCTATCCTCTGGGGGAATAGAATCAAGCTGATGGTTTATGAGAAAGATATTCTTTCTCATAAAGTACACATGATTGTGTACTTTCATGTTTCTTGTACATTTGTTGATAAATAGCATTATTTATATTACTTAAAGGCAATATTTATCCCTTTTGTTACTCAACAGTGTCATCTATTTGAAACATGTCTCATTGAAGGAATAACCTTCATACAGTCAGAATTAAATCTATCACTTCAGTATTTCAAATCTCACCAAAATCTTCAACTTAAAAAAATAATCTCATATACATTTCATAATCCAGTGATCACACACTTGAAGTTCACTTAAGTCAAAGAAAAAGTATTTAGTGTGTATTTATAAATAAAGAGTTTTATTTTCTTGGAAGATAAAGTGAAATAATTATCTACTCAATAAAAATGAATGAATCTTTTGAAGTATAGTATCTTCTTTGAATTAATTGCAAATTATCTCATTTTGTTGTTTCTTTGATTTTAATTCAAGTTATTTGTTGCTTTTCCTAATTATCTACCATATTCTATTATTGTGAAGCCATAATGCATAAATTCTGTGACTTAACTTACTAGAAATTTCCTTTTCCTCCAAAGTGTATTTTTGACCCACCTCTTACAGAATGCCAGTTTTTTTTTAGAGTCTGTTATCTTCACAACTATAGTTAACTAACTGTATGAGGAGCTTGCCCTTAACTTTCTGTAATTATATTCTACCTTGCTGCCTCCACGATTGAAACTCTCTCTCCTGTGGTGAACATTTGCACATTACTTGGCATACAGCAGATTAGTAAACATTAATTGAATTGAACTAGAGAATGAACCTGAAGAAGAGCTAGTTTAATAGAGCATGTCTCCTAAAACACACAAAGGAGTATCAGAGAGCAGAAGTTTGATGAGAGGTGAGGAAGGAACATCTTGACTCATTAGCATGAACTAGTTTGTTATATTAACAAAATATTGGGCTAGATGGTTGGGAAGGGATTGAGTGTGAAGGGATGAACTGTGATTGACATGGCTCCAGTGGATGAGCAGATAAGGAGAAAGCAGGAAGGGTGTCAGGCTCAGCTGAGCTCAAGAAAAAGAGTTAAGCTTTCCAGCTGTAGAGTTAGCTTGGTTAACCCACCATGTAAATCCCCAAATGTTGGATATTTTCACTTTATGCATGTAAATTACTATATGCCCTCTCTATGCCAGTTACTAAGTGATTGGGATATGCAGTTTCATTTAATATTTAGAATAAAAGTTTTATTGTCTCCATTTTATTGATGATGAAGCTAACCCTGGATTGGTTTTGGGTCCTTCTAAAACTAATCTCTGCACTTAACTATCAGGAATGTTGGGATGTTCAGTATATAGTCTTATTCACTCAGAGATGTACCATGGTTGAGGTGGTTTGGTATTTAGCATTATTGGTTTCTTTCTAATTCTGGATTCATGATTATTTCCTTCACATTTTTACTTCTGCCTTCCTTCAAGTAAAATACTAGAATTCTATTTCCAGTTTTTTCAAAAACATGTGAAAATTTTGCTTCTTTATACATTTTTTCTGCCTAGAGTTTGCATATCTTTCATCAAATTCTTAAGAGATCTGTGACTAAAAAGGATTTTAAGTAAATAAAAACAACAACAAAGGGATAGGAAAAAAATCATACTGAAATATGGATCATTTGGAAAGCACAGCTGTGTTTGTAACTGGTTTCCTAATTACATTATATGATAATTGATATGCAAAAATAATGAATAGTCACCTGAATAAAGTTTGTGAAATAAGGCAGATTTATGAAAACATAATATGACCTCTATACACAACTTCTGACTTAATTGTTGTGTGTTGAATTTGATATTTTATAGAATTAACTCACGGCCAAACTATGTAGTAAGCACCTGTCCTTTGGCCCTACCATATTTTGTACTTAGCACCGTTACTAAGATGTATGGGTATTTTCCAAAATTCTGTATACTGCTATTACACTTTTCTTAATTTTGTTAATCATTCTCTTGCTCACCATCAGCTAGCCACACTTCCTTAAAACAATAATCACAACAATCACAGCATCTAAATATTGCCATGTCCCTTTTTTCTTTAGCTCTGTCCTATGTGAATCAAAAGTGGTGATACCATCAGCTCTTGATACTTTAATGACCTATTACTCCCTTCTGAACTTTGATTCCATATTTGTAATTAAGATGTAAAATCAAGAGACTACTCAAATACTGATGATTTCTGTTCTACAATAGGCCCATCAGGTTTTCATTGTGCTTTATATGTGATGTGTGGTGTGGCATGTTTAAATGGGGCCGCATGACCTATCTCAAATCACACTATTCAACTTCCTCAGTATTTTTTGCATATTTACAATGTCAAGCACTGTATAAGGCACTGCAACATACATTAGTCATCTTGCTGGGTGTTTTCGATATTCTAAGATAGGTATTAATAGTCCCATTTTCTTTTTTTTAAGTTTTTATTTATTTTTTTAATTTAATTTTATTATATTATGTTACATTAGTCACCATATAATACATCATTAGTTTTTGATGTAGTGATCTACAATTCATTGTTTTCGTACAATACCCAGTGCTCCATGCAGTACGTGTCCTCCTTAATACCCATCACCAGGCTAACCCATTCCCCCCACCGCCCTCCCCTCTAAAACCCTCAGTTTGTTTCTTGGAGTCCATAGTCTCTCATGGTTTGTCTCCACCTCCAATTCTCCCCCTTCATTTTTCCCTTCATTCTACTAATGTCCTCCATGCTATTTCTTATGTTCCACAAATAAGAGAAACCATATGATAATTGACTTTCTCTGCTTGACTCATTACTTTTTTTTAAAAAGATTTTATTTATTTGACAGAGAGAAACACAGTGAAAGAGGGAACACAAGCAGGGGGAGTGGGAGAGAGAGAAGCAGGCTTCCTGCCGAGCAGAGAGCCTGATGAGGGGCTCAAACCCAGGACGCTGGGATCATGACCTGAGCTGAAGGCAGACGCTTAACGACTGAGCCACCCAGGCGCCCCTTGACTCATTTCACTTAACATACTCTCCTCCAGTCCCCATCCATGCTGATGTAAAAGTTGGGTGTTCATCCTTTCTGATGGCTGAGTAATATTCCATTGTATATATGGACCACATCTTTTTTATCCATTCATCTGTTGAAGGGCATCTCGGCTCTTTCCAGAGTTTAGCTATTGTGGACATTGCTTCTATGAATATTGGGGTGCATATAGCCCTTCTTTTCACTATATCTGTGTCTTTGGGGTAAATATCCAATAGTAGAATTCCGGGGTCACAAGGTAGCTCTATTTTTAATTTTTTGAGGAACTTCCACACTGATTTCCAAAGTGGCTGTACCAACTTGCATTCCCACCAACAGTGTAAGAGGGTTCCCCTTTCTCCACAACCTCTCCAACATTTGTTGCTTCTTGCCTTGTCAATTTTTTGCCATTCTAACTGGTGTAAGGTGGTATCTCAATGTGGTTTTGATTTGAATTTCCCTGATGCCTAATGATGATGAACATTTTTTCATGTGTCTGTTAGCCATTTGTATGTCTTCTTCGGAGAGGTGTCTGTTCATATCTTCTGCCAATTATCTGACTTGATTATTTGTTTTTTGGGTGTTGAGTTTGAGAAGTTCTTTATAGATCTTGGATACCAGCCCTTTATCTGTAGTGTCATTTGCAAATATCTTCTCCCATTCTGTGGGTTGCCTCTTTGTTTCGTTGAATGTTTCCTTTGTTGTGCAGAAGCTTTTTATCTTGATGAAGTCCCAAAAGTTCATTTTGCTTTTGTTTCACTAGGCTTTGGAGATGAATCTTGAAAGAAGTTGCTGTGGGCGATGTCAAAGAGGTTACTGCCTATGTTCTCTAGGATTTTGATGGATTCCTGTCTCACACTGAGGTCTTTCACCCATTTTGAGTTTATCTTTGTATATGGTTTTAGAGAATGGTCGAGTTTCATTCTTTGGTATATAGCTGTCCAATTTTCGCAGCACCATTTATTGAAGAGACTGTCTTTTTTCCATTGCATATTTTTTCCTGCTTTGTCAAAGATTATTTGACCATAGAGTGGAGGGTCCATATCTGGGTTCTCTATTCTGTTCCATTGGTCTATATGTCTGTTTTTGTGCCAGTACCATGCTGTGTTGGTGATCACAGCTTTGTAATATAGCTTGAAATTGGGCAAAGTGATGCCCCCAGCTTTCTTTTTCTTTTTCAACATTTCCTTGGTGATTAGGAGTCTTTTCTGATTCCATACAAATTTTAGGATTGTTTGTTCCAGCACTTTGAAAAATGTCATTGGAATTTTGATCGGGATGGCATTGAAGGTATAGATTGCTCTGGGTAGCATAAACATTTTAACAATGTTTATTCTTCTGATCCATAAGCATGGAATGTTTTTCCATCTTTTTTGTGTCTTCTCAATTTCTTTCATGAGTGTTCTGTAGTTCCTAGAGTATAGATCCTTTACCTCTTTGGTTAGGTTTATTCTGAGGTATCTTATGGTTTTTGGTGCTATGGTAAATGGAATCATTTCTCTAATTTCTCTTTCTACAGTTGCATTGTTAGTGTATAAGAAAGCAACTGATTTCTGTGCATTGATTTTGTATCCTGAAACATTACTAAACTACTGTATGAGTTCTAGTAATTTGGGGGTGGAGTCTTTTGGATTTTCCACATAAAGTATCATGTCATCTGCAAAGAGAGAGACTTTGACTTCTTCTTTGCCAATCTGAATATCTTTTATTTCTTTTTGTTGTCTGATTGCTTTTGCCAGGACTTCTATTACTATGTTGAACAATAGTGGTGAGAGTGGGCATCCTTGACGTGTTCCTGATCTTAAGGGAAAGGCTCTCATCTTTTCCCCATTGAGGATGATATTCGCTGTGGGTTTTTCATAGATGGATTTTATGAACTTGAGGAATGTTCCCTCTATCTCTATACTCTGAAGATTTTCAATTAGGAAAGGATGCTGTATTTTGTCAAATGTTTCTGCATCAATTGAGAGGACCATATGGTTCTTCTCTCTTCTCTTATTAATGTGTTCTATCACATTGATTGATTTGTGAAAGCTGAACCCCCCTTGCATACCGGGGTTACATCCCACTTGGTCATGGTGGATGATCCTTTTAATGTATTGTTGGATCCTGTTCGCTAGGATTTTGTTGCAAATTTTGGAATCCATATTCATCAGGGATATTGGTCTGAAATTCTCCTTTTTGATGGGGTCTTTGCTGGTTTGGGGATTAAGGTAATGCTGGCCTCATAGAATGAATCTGGAAGCTTTCCTTCTGTTTCCATTTTGTGAAATAGCTTCAGGAGAATACGTATTATTTCTTCTTTGAATGTTTAGTAGAATTCCCCAGGGAATCCATCAGGCCCTGGACTCCTGTTTTTTGGGAGGTTTTTGATCATTGCTTCAATCTTGTTACTGGTTATTGGCTTATTCAGGTTGTAAATTTCTTCCTGTTTCAATCTTGGCAGTTTATAGGTTTCCAGGAAGGCATCCATTTCTACCAGGTTGCTTAATTTATTGGCATATAGTTGTTGATAATAATTTCTAATAATTGTTTCTATTTCCTTGGTATTAGTCGTGATCTCTCCCCCTTTCATTCATAATTGTATTAATTTGGGTCCTTTCTCTTTTCTTTTGGATAAGTCTTGCCAGTGGTTTATCAATCTTATTAATTCTTTCAAAGAACCAGCTTCTCATTACATTGATCTGATCTATTGTGTTTCTGGTTCCTAATTCATTGATCTCTGCTCTAATCTTAATTATTTCTCTTCTAATGGGTGGCTTAGGCATCAATTGTTGCTTTTTCTCTAATTCTTTAAGTTTACAGTTAGTTGGTGAATTTGGGATTTTTCTATTTTTTGAGTGAGGCTTGAATGGCTATGTATTCCCCCTTAGGACCGCCTTCACAGTATCCCATAGGTTTTGGACCAATGTGTTTTTGTTCTCATTGGTTTCCATGAATTATTTAAGTTCTTTGATTTCTTTGTTGACCCAAACATTCTTGAGCAGAGTGGTCTTTAACTTCCAAGTGTTTGAATTTCTTCCAAATTTTTCTTGTGATTGAGTTCCATTTTTAAAACATTATGGTCTGAGAATATGAAGGGAATAATCTCAATCTTTCGGTATCAGTTGAGCCCTTATTTGTGACCCAGTATGTGGTCTATTCTGGAGAAAGTTCCATGTGCGCTCGAGAAGAATGTGTATTCTGTTGTTTTAGGGTGGAATGTTGTATATATCTATGAGGTCCATCTGGTCCAGTGTGTCATTCAAAGCTCTTGTTTCTTTGTTGATTTCCTGCTTAGATGATCTGTCTGTTGCTGAGAGTGGAGTATTGAGGTCTCCTACAATTAGCATATTGTATCAATATGACTCTTTATTTTGGTTAAGAGTGGCTTATGTAGATGGCTGCTCCCATGTTGGGGGCATAGATATTTATAATTGTTAGATCTTCTTGTTGGATAGACCCTTTAAGAATGATATAGTGTCCTTCTGTGGCTCTAACTACAGTTTTTAACTTAAAATCTAATTTGTCTGATATAAGAATTGCTACCCCAGCTTTCTTTGGAGGTCCTTTTACATGGAAGATGGATCTCCATCTCTCCACTTTCAGTCTGGATGTATCTTTAGGTTCAAAATGAGTCTCTTGTAGACAGCATATGGATGGGTCCTGTCTTTTTATCCAATCTGCAACTCTATGCCATTTAATGGGAGCATTTGGGCCATTCACATTGAGCGTGGTTATTAAAAGATATGAATTTATTGTCATCATGTTGCCTGTGAAGACCTTGTTTCTATAGATTGTCTCTGTAAATTTCTGTTCTATATAACTCCTGGGGTCTTTCTCCTTTTATAGAACCCCCCCTTAATATTTCTTGCAGGACCAGCTTAGTGGTCACATATTCTTTCAGTTTCTGCTGGTCTTGGAAGCTCTGCACTTCTCCAACCATTCTAAATGACAGCCTTGCCAGATAAAGTATTCTTGGCTTCATGTTCTTCTCATTTAGTACCCTGAATATGTCTTGCCAGCCTTTTCTGGCTCGCCAGATCTCTGTGGATAGGTCTGACATTATTTTGATGCTCCTCCCTCTGTATGTAAGGAATTTCTTCCCCCTACCTGCCCTTAAGATGGTTTCCTTGGTTCTAAGATTTGCGAGTTTTATTATTACATGCCAGGGTGTTGGTTTGTTTTCCTTGATCTTGGGAGGGTTCCTCTCTGCCTCTAGGACACAAATGTTTGTTTCATTGCCCAGATTAGGGAAGTTCTCAGCTATGATTTGCTCAAATATATCTTCTAGTCCTTCTCTCTCTCTCCACTCCCTCAGATATCCCAATAATTCTGACATTGGACTGTTTCATGGTGTCACTTATTTCTCTGATTCTGTTTTGATGGATTTTGAGTTGTTTATCCCTGGCCTCCTCTTTATCATTCTCTTCTATCAATTGGTCTTCTAGATCACTAATTTGTTTCTTCTGCCTCGCTTACCCTAGCTGTTAGATTATCTAGATTAGATTGGATCTCATTGATAGCATTTTTAAGTTCTTTCAGTTCAGCTTTCATTTCTGCCCTTAGATACTCTATGTTGCCATTAGTCGATTTCTGCATTCTAGCTATTATCTTCACAATTGCTACCCTGAATTTCATTTCTGATGTCTTTGTTATCTCTGTATCCATTTGTAAATATGTGGTAGAAGTCAGTCTCTGACTCTTTCCTATTTTGGGTGTTCCTCCTCCTAGTCATTCTGTTGAGGGGTGGTTGAGGGAATGTACAGAGTCCAAATTATTGACCACAACCCAAGCAAGATGCATCTGTTTTATAGGGACCTTAGGATTGCCGATCTCTTGTTCTCCCAGCCTGTCTTCTGGGGAGGGGCCAGCCATGCTGTTACTCAGGCAACCCTGTTTGGGCAGAGTTGCCCTGCCCCCTGTGGGGGGATGGGCTCAGTGAAAACCATTTTTTAGTGGCTTTTGTTTTCTGGTGGCTTTCCCTGGTGGCTTTCCCTGTTTCATCCAAAACTCAGAGCAGAAGAGATTGTTTCCAACCCTCTGCCTCAGAACAGTGAGATTGCAGTCTGTTTAGTGAGCTCTCCAGGCCACACTATCTCTGTTTCTGTCTGTGCTGCTATAAACTGCAGCATCCTGGGTTGTGCACCCCTCAGGTGCACACCTCCAGGTCAGGGAATATCTCTGCCCTTTGTGCTTCTAAAACTGCCAGCTGCCCCCAGTTCACATGCACAGCCTTGCTGCTCCAGGTTTCAGTCCGGAGGGCTGTCCTAAAGTCCTTTCCCCATCACTACCAGTCTGTGAGTCTGTGCCTGGTCCCCAGCATGGGAGGCTTTTGTGCTCTTGTGTTATTTCCCCTTCCTGGCACCAGCACTTATGGCAGCACCCTCCCCCTTCCATTTATCTTCAGATATCTGCCCAGGGAATCATGGCTCCCTGCTTCATACCTCGAAACCAACCACCTGTGATGTTCTGTTTGTAGAAATCCACATCTATCTTCTTACATCTCAGGCTGATTTCGTTGGTGTTCAGAGTGGTCTAATACATATCCAGCTCAATTTGGGGACTGGTTGGAATAGGGTCCTTTACTCCTCTGCCATCTTTCTATTTATTTATTTATTTATTTATTTATTTATTTATTTATTTATTTAACAGAGAGAGAGAGACAGCAAGAGCAGAAACACAAGTAGGCAGAGTGGGGGAGGGAGAAGCAGGCTTCCTGCTGAACAGGAAGCCCAATGCAGGGCTAAATCCCAGGGTCCTGGGATCATGACCTGAGCCAAAGGCAGACACTTAATGACTGAGCCACCCAGATGTCCCAATATCCCCATTTTCTTATGAGAATATATTAAACAACTCAATCTAGATCAAATGGACATTCTCACTTAGGATTTCTGGCTAGAATTTTGGAACTTTCTTTTTATCACAACTGGCCTGTTAGACATTTATTTTTTACCTTCCCCACTGCTGTGATTTCTATTTTACCTCAGAAAAATAAATTGCTTTTGGTCACATTTGTTTTGGGATTCAAATCCAGGCATATTTATGGGTATATAAAAATGTTTTAGAACCTCTTTGATATAGCTTCCCTTGTTTTAAGCTAGAATATACTACAACATAATGCCATCTATTTCAATATTATTGCAAAAATCGTGTATCCAGATTGTTTTGTAAGAAGGTAAAATAAAGTTTGGGACTGATTTTAGTGTGAGTGCTGGGTTTATTTATTAAGTCCACTCTGTAAGGACAAGAAAAGCCATTGTGCAGAGCTGGAGACATATCTTTTAACAAATGGCCATTTAGTTCTGATTTAATGCAACTCCTGGGCACCAGTAAATCAGCCAGTGCAGTACCAAGCCAAAACATAAGATCTTTACATTTTGAGGCTTCCTGTCAAACTGTTGCTTTCTGCAGTTAGACTCAGACTTTAAATCTGTTGTTTAAAGGATAAATAAATTTAAATAAAGATGAGTTATCTCTTTTTTTGACCTTGATTTGGGAGATTAACTATATTCTTCATTTATCTCATTGATGTATGATTTTAAAAGTTGGATGCAGAAAAAAGAACCTTACAAGTGACAAAATTTATTTGATAATAACATAGGACAGTGTGTAAAGCCATTACAATTCAAAGAAATTCAATCAATTTTCTTCTTTCAGAAGTTCTGAAAATAATAAGTGTCAAGAATCAACATCTGCATCTATTTATCATAAGCAAACTTGATTATTTTTGTTTTTACACTGTCCAACACATAAAATCCTATCAATTTTCTGTGCTTAACTTCATTTTCTGACTCTTCTTAAAACTACTGATATTGAGATTTTCTGATCATTGTGGAAGTAGGCAATATACTTGAATATCTTTTGACTGTTCTTTTCTACTATAAAAATGATGAAACTAGTCCTATGCGGACTATGGGTCCAGGAACACTGAATGTCTCTTAGCCATATTGGAGATCCTTTTTTAACAGAAAAAATATTTGGAGCATACCTATGTATCATGGCTTTGATTAATGGTCTGATTCTAAAAACTCCACTATTACATTAAATTAGATCATGCAAAATGAAATTTCAAACATGATTCAGCACCCCTTAATAGAGGTTGTTATTAGATAGCATGTTGCCTATGATTTATGGTACATTATATTTATTTATTTATATATTCGCAATCATATGTTGAAATTGTCTTATTTGGAGTACTTATATTCTGAACAAAATTCCTTAATACTATATAGTACCCCATACTTAAATCACTGGTGATAAAATTTCATTTGAATAATCTCAGAAATCTTCATCTGAGAGTCCAGAGATCTAAGTTTTACTGTCAACTCTTCCTTTTGACCCTTACAGGTATGTGATCTTGAGTAATTAATATACTTTTTCTGGGCCTCAGGATCATTATTTGATAGGACTGGGAGTAGAATGAAGGTTCCCAAAGTCTTCTGGAACTGGGGCCTTTCTGATATAAAGTTTCACTGGTTCAGGCTATAGTGATAAACATAATTACTCATTTTATTGTAATGATATATTTATTCCATCTATGAGTTCTTATTTATTCAGTTTTTTATTTAATGTTAAATTGTCTTTTCTTAAGTTTAAGAGATCATCACAATTGAGTTCAATTTTTGGACTCTGTTAGGATTCTGTTGAAAGAACAAAATGTAAAAAATATTTGGAGACAGATATTTCTATTTAGACAAAGTGTTAGGTGATAATGACTGATAATTTTATTAATTAAAATAATGGTATCATATTTGACATTATCTAAGAAAATATCTTTATGTTTTAGAGCTTCATGCTATATTATTTCTTTTTTTTTTTTTTAAAGATTTTATTTATTTATTTGACAGAGAAAGAGACAGTGAGAGAGGGAACACAAGCAGAGGGAGTGGGAGAGGGAGAAGCAGGCTTCCTGCAGAGCAGGGAGCCCGATGCGGGGCTCAATCCCAGGACCCTGGGATCATGACCTGAGCCGAAGGCAGACGCTTAACAACAGAGCCACCCAGTTGCCCCCATGCTATATTATTTATTTATATATGGGGTTTGTCATAATGCAGTTAATCAAAACATGTTGATAAAGCATATGTACCAAAATGTTCAGAACTGTTAAAGTGAGATTATATATAGAATGCAATTTTCCACCAGTATCCCTTAAGGTAGTTTTGATGCTGGGACTTAGCCTAAACAGAGTGTAAATTTAGTAAGGACCTTTGCAGTTAGGGATTGGACTGAGATAGTTCTAACATATGGAATATACCCTGTGTATCCTAAGAAAATCCTTGATTAAATCTGATGCTTACATTGCTTCACCTTCTTGCTGACTAATTTTTCAGAAATCAGATTTAGATAACTAATATTTACTGAGAATTTAAACATTGCCTCAGAATAAACATGATTTATATATTTTAAAATACATAGACTTGTCTCTATGGAGCTAGGAATGCTGATTTTTGTGGTGGTAAGATCTCAATTTTGCCATCAAAGCACCTATAATACTCCATCTTTAAATCTCTCTCAGCCAGTACAATAACTATGTATCACTCACATTCATTCCATGGTCAGGCACTCCTTCAAGCTGCTCATCTGCTTCTATGAGAGACACAATGAAAACAATATATGCCTGAACATAGGCTTTGGTGTCAGAGAGACCCATGACCTGGGTTCATATCTCAGTTCTTAGCACTTATAAGCTATTAATATTGAGAATAATGTAGCTAAATGTTATCTACAAAAAGAAACAAAACACCAAGCAAAAATATCAACAACAGAGTTTGTTTTGAGAAGCCAATAAATTAACACATATAAATCTCACAATTAAGATGTATCTTTTGATAACATTTTCTGTTATCACTTATTTCCCAAAGGTAAAATACAAATATAATAACCTTTCTTTAAAGATTTACCAGAGAAGTATAAAGTATTTGGAAATTGTTCTAATTTGATTGGTAATTTATTTACATAAAGGGGAAAAAAGGAAAAAAATATAATGATGCTCAATTTTACTGTTTGATTAAAATATATGTATCTATCTATAAGTCCACTCTCTCAACTTCATGTTTTTTCTACCATCAAATTTTTTGAGGATACTTTTCTAATCTTAATGTAGTAAGCAATAGCTCCTTCTTTTCCAAAAAGCAGCATGAAATAAAAGTCAGAACTTGGGGCTAAAACTCTAGTTTATCAAACCTTCAATAAATTACACATGCTTAGCCCTCACTGGTAAGCTCACAAAGAATGGAAGACAGCAATGGATTTAATGAAGCTATACAGATGATAAAATAGATCCAAGTAAAGAAGAGTGTAATTAGAGACTATTACTGTATTTTGCTTTAGAATTTATCCCATTTTAAATTTCATCTGAACCTATAAAATAAATTCAGAGCTTGATACTTTCTTAGCATATCATCAAGCAATCATTTTAAAATGTAGAGGGAGGTTATTAAATTTTGCAGATTCAAGTATAGGGTTAGTAATCTATCAAGTCCAGTCAATAACTATTTTTAAACACCTATGTGTGAAGCACTCTTCAAAGTAATGCAGAAAATAGATTCTTCTATGCACACTTGTTTTCACCATATAAAGAACTTCCATATATATTGCTTTAATTGATTATTATGCATAGTTTGAATAAAAGTGGAATTTTTCTTTTTTCTAATTTTAAGATTTTAAACTGACTGCTCCTTTTTTTTTAGTTTTAATGGTAGAATAAGAACATAAATCATTACTTTGTAAACATGAAAAATTAAACCCACATTTGGATTTTAATAAAACACTATTGTTTTATTTTTCTTTGCTAATCATATTATTGTCTTTTTTTCCCATTTTGTGTGTTCAAATTCATATTTAAAAAACTCAAATGATGTTTGCTCTTCTAGTACATATATTCTGTCACTTCAGTTTAGGCTAATTCATATCACAAATTCCTCTTTCAGGAAGTCCACATTTTTTGTATTTCTTTTTTCTTTAATAATTGTTTAGCTAGTGACATGCGTGCATCATTGTAAACAGATATCAGGTTTCTTAAAACTAAGATCTAGGAGATCTTATTGAAACAATGACACAAGCAAGAATAATGGGAAGTAATAGAAGAAAATATATTTTAAAGGATTATCAAGTATCTTAATATTCTCACTTAATTATAAATAATTTAACTCTATTATTGAAATATAATTGACATTTAAATTCTACACCTATTTAGAGTATAAAATTTAATATGGTTTGATACAAAAATATACTATGCAACTATTAGCACAATCAAGGTAATTGACATGACCACTATTTGGTAAAGTTTCTTCTTTCTGTTTTGTAATCCATCCTTAAAAATCCTCACTGCCTTCTGTCTCTTTATCTGATATCTGGTATTATAAATCACTTTGTATATCTAGAAATTTTGCAAATAGAATAGTATCTTATATACCGTTTCTTGTCTAGCTCCTTTCATTTAGCATAATTATCTTTCAATTTATCCATATCAGAGCATGTACCAACAGTTTATTTATTCTTTTTTATTGCCAAGTATTATTGCTTTGTATGAATATATAACAATTTTGGGTTTTTTTTTTAAACCATTTATCTGTTGAGAGACATTTATGTCTCCAGATTTTGGTTATGATAAATGAAGCTGTGATGAACAGTCATTGAGTCTTTTACACACATATGCTTTCTTTCCTCTTGGTTAAATGCCAAGGAGTAGAATGACTGCATCATATGGTAAATGTGTGTTTAACTGTTTGGCAAAGTAGCTGTACAATTTTTTTAAAACATTTTTATTGTTATGTTAATCCCCATACATTACATCATTAGTTTTAGATGTAGTGTTCCATGATTCATTGTTTGCGCACAACACCCAGTGCTCCATGCAGAACGTGCCCTCCTCAATACCCATCACCAGGCTAACTCATCCTCCCACCCCCCTCCCCTCTAGAACCCTCAGTTTGTTTTCCAGAGTCCATTGTCTCCCATGGTTCGTCTACCCCTCTGATTTCCCCCCTTATATTCTTCCCCTCCTGCTATCTTCTTCTTCTTTTTTTTTTTCTTAACATATATTGCATTATTTGTTTCAGAGGTACAGATCTGAGATTCAACAGTCTTGCACAATTCACAGCGCTTACCAGAGCACATACCCTCCCCAGTGTCTATCACCCAGTCACCCCATCCCTCCCACCCCATCTCCCACTCCAGCAACCCTCAGTTTGTTTCCTGAGATTAAGAATTCCTCATATCAATGAGGTCATATGATACATGTCTTTCTCTGTTTGACTTATTTCGCTCAGTAGCTGTACAATTTTACATTCCCACCACTCAGGCTATGAGAGTTGAAGTTGCTCCACTCCTTGTCAACACTTGGTATGATTGGTCTTTTGGTTTTAGCTCTTTTAATGGGAGTAAAGAAATATTTCATCATGGTTTTATTTCATATTTCCCTAATGACTAATGTTGCTGAGCATATTTTAATGCTATTATTTGGTTCCACATATCTTCTTTGGTGAAATGTCCATTTAAGGGCGCCTGGGTGGCTCAGTTGGTTAAGCGACTGCCTTCAGCTCAGGTCATGATCCTGGAGTCCCGGGATCGAGTCCCGCATTGGGCTCCCTGCTCGGCAGGGAGTCTGTTTCTCCCTCTGACCCTCCTCCCTCTCATGCTCTCTGTCTCTCATTCTCTCTCTCTCAAATAAATAAATAAAATCTTAAAAAAAAAAAAAAAAAGAAATGTCTATTTAAATATTTCCCCAATATTTGTTGGACCATTTTCTATCATGGAATCTGAGATTTTTATATGTATTCTGAATACAAATTATTTTTGAGGATCGTGGTTTGTAAATAATTTATCCAAGTTTGTCAATTGTCTTTACATTCACTTATATATCTCATATAAATAGGTAAAATTGATAAAGATAGATCTAGATAAATACTTTTGATGGCATACCTCATACATCTTTGCATTACCCAAGGTCATATTTTGTCTTATGTTTTATTCTAGAAGTTTTAGTGGTATAGGTTTTCTATTTAGGTCTATGATCTACTTAGAGTTGTTTTTAGTATTTGGTGCAAAGTGTGGACTCAATATTTTTTTTTTTTCTAGTACCCTTTGTTGTAAAGTATAGCCTTTTTCTAATAATTGTCTTGGCACATTTGTCAAAAATCAGCTGCCCGTATATAAGTGGACTTATTTCTAGGCTCTCTGTGATGTGCCATTGACCTATTTGTTTATCTTTATGCAAATACGACATTATCTTATTTATTGTGGGTTTATAATGTCTTAAAATCAGACAGTGTTAGTTTTAAATTTTAAATTTTATTAAATTTTAAATTTTATTTTTTTATTATTGATTTGGCTACTCTAGGTTCTTTCCATTTCCATTTAATTTAATTTTAGTTTCTCAGTTTCAATTCAAAAGCTTACTGAGATTGCAGTTGGAATTATGTTGATTCTATAGATGAACTTGTAGAGACTTATTACATTTTGTGACCCATGAACACAACAATTCTCTCATTTTATTTTGGTTTTTAATTACTCTCATCTTTGTTTTATAGCTTTTGTTGTGCAGATATTTGATATAATTTGTCAGAATTGCCCTTCATATTGTTTTATCATAAATGGCAATATGTCTTAATTTTCTGATTCTTTGTTGTTTGACACTCTTTGTATTTGTTTTTATATCTTGCAGTCTTACTAAACTATTAAGTACAATAACTCCTTACAATTTCAGTCAGATTCCCTACATAAGTGATCATTTCCTCTGTGAAGAAAAACCCTATACTTTTTTTTTTTTTCCAATTTGCTTTCCTTTTATTAATTTCTTCCTTTATTTCACTGGTAAGAACCTCATGGAAGCTTGTGTAGAATTTGTTTGGCTTCTTTTTCAAATATTTGGAAGAATTTACTAGTAAATATATGGACTCTGAGAAACAAACAGGGTTTTAGAGGGGAGGGGGGAGGGGGGATTGGTTAGCCTGGTGATGGGTTTTTAGGAGGGCACGTACTGCATGGAGCACTGAGTGTTATACAAAAACAATGGATCATGGATCACCATATCAAAAACCAATGATGTATTGTATGGTGACTAACATAACATAATAAAATTTAAAAAAATATATCAAGATGTAGATTTCCTTTAACATTTTTAAAATATTAATTCAATTTCTTTAATAGATATTAGTTTCTTTTTGAGTATCTTATGGTGGTTTGTATTAAGTTGTTAAATTCATTGGCATAAAATTATTTGTAATATATCTTTATCCTTTGAAAAACTTCATTAATGTCACCTCTGATATTCATGATATTGTCAATTTGGGACTCATGCTCTTTCCCCTTATCTGTATAACTGTATGTATAAAGAAAGTCTTGCTTTTACTTTATACTTTGAAAAGTAACTTTTCTGTGTATAAAACTCTCATTTTTTAGTTGACTTTTTTAGTTAACTTTCAGTAATTTAAGAAGTTGTTCTTCTGTCTCATAATTGGAGAAGTTTCTGATAAGAAATCTGTTGTTATCCATATCTTTATTCCTCTGGACCTAACTTGTTTTATTTAACTACTATTAATATGTTCACTTTATCATGTTTTTTGCAGTTTGATAATATAGGTCTACTAGCTTTATCCTATATTGTTCTTCCCCACAGTACAATATGGACTACAAATTCTCCTAAGTTGTAATTTCTTCATGCTTCTTGTACTTGGTACATGTTAAGATTTTTCATCTGTAGTGTCATAATGTTCATTAAATTTGCAACATTTCTACCTTTTTTCTTCAAATATTATTTTCTTTGCTCCATTCCTTATTTTATGGAAACAGCAATTACATATAGAGTAAGCTGCCTAAAGTTGTTTTACAGTTACTCTTAAAAAATTTGTTTTCTTGGGGTGCCTGGATGACTCAGTGAGTTAAGCATGTGACTCGATTTCAGCTCAGATCTTGATCTCAGGGTTGTGAGCTCAAGCCCAGCATTGGGCTCCACACTGGACATGGAGCCTACTTTATTTATTATTTATTTATTTATGTATTTATTTATTATATATTTATTTAAAGATTTTATTTATTTATTTCTGCGGGGAGAGAGTGAGTGCAAGCAGGGGGAGTGTCAGGCAGAGGGAGAAGCAGGCTCCCTACTGAGCAAGGAGGCCAATGTGGGACTTGATCCCAGGACCCTGGGATCATGACCTGAGCTGAAGGCAGACACTTAACCAACTGAACCACCCAGGTGTCCCATGGAGCCTACTTAAAAAAAAAAAAAAATTCTTTCTGTATTTTTTAAGGTAATTTTTTATCACTATATCCTGCTTTTATTATGAAATATGTATTTCATAATATATATTTGTATATATTTATTTTTGAACATATGGAGCTTTTATTATACTTTATTATATTTAAAATTTTTATGCTAATTCTAATATTTGAAAGAGTTATGACTCAATTTATTTATGGATCATATTTTCCTGCTTCTTGCATTTCTAATAATCTTTGATTGGATTCCAGAGATTGGAAATTTTACTTTTTTTGTGTGTTTGATGTTTTTGTATTCCTATAAATATTCTTGAGATTTTTTTGTAATGCAGTTAAATTACATGAAAACTGTTTGGTTCTTTTTTTTTTTTTTTGGTTTTCAAGGTATGTTATGTGGGCCCATAACAGCATTTAGTGTAAAGCTGTTATTTCCTACCCTGGGGCAGAATCTTGATAAGCTTTTGGCTCAATGTCCTTGGTTGGATTGTGAGGATTTCTGATGTGGCTGGTAGAAAAAAAAAAACTGTGCTTGGTGTGAATATCTGTGACCATCTCTTCTAATCATAACTGCTGCTTCTGTTCCTGCGCTCGGATAGCTTTCTTACATGCACACGTTTATTAATAATCAACTAATTTTTCCAGGATTGCCTGCTGCAGGTTTCTGGAGTTCTTTTTTTTTTTTTTTTTTAAGGTTTTTATTTATTTATTTGAGAGAGAGAAAGATAGTGAGAGAGAGCAGGAGCAGGGGGGAGAGGGAGAAGCAGGTTCCCTGCGAGCAGGGAGCTCAATGCGGGGCTCAATTAATCACAGGACCCTGAGATCATGACCTAAGCTGAAGGCAGACACTTAACCAACTGAGCCACCCAGACACTCCCTGGAGTTCTGTTTTAGTGGAACTCTCTCCCAGCTAGTACTGTGGTCTGGGATCTTTAGCGCTTTTGTGCTCCTTGATTTCTCAGTTCTGTCTTCTTAATACAGGGAGTCTTCTAGGCTTCGGCTTCTTCTCTATTTCCCTTCCTTGAACAGTTTCTTGGAAACTCTCTAGAACATTTTTGTGCTTACCTTATTTCCAGTACTTTAAGGATTGCTGTTGTTCATTGGTGATATCTAGTGTTTTGAAAAGTATTTTTTCATAAGTTTTATTTATTTTCAGGTTCTTTCCAAGCAGAAGGAAAATCCAATCCTTATTTCTCCATTTTTCCTGGATTTCAAATATATACATATACCCACACATACATACTTGAGGAAACAAGACAGAACTGAAATATTATGTAATAATGATATGAAGGATTAGTGTCTTAGTCAGCTTGGGATGCCTTAATGAAATAACATAGGCTGGGAGGCTTAAGCAACAGACATTTATTTTCTAACAGTTCTGGAGGCCAGAAGTCAAAATCAAGGTCTAACATGGTTAATTTCCAGTGGAGGCTCTCTTCTTGGCTCTTTAGATGGCCATCTTTGTGCTGTGTCCTCATATGGCAGGAAAAAAGAGAGAGAGAGAGCAAGCTCTCTGGTGTAGCTTCTTGTAAAGCTATATTAATCAGAAAGGCCCCACCTTCATAACCTTACCTAAACCTATCGCCCAAAGACCTTATCTCCAAATTTCATCACATTAGGGAAATGAAATTTAGAACACAGCTACTCATAAAGATGATTTGATGTAAATGCTCTAATTTTCTTTGAGAGGTAGAGATATTATTTAACTTAAGGATTTTTAAAATCTGGTTGATGAATCCACTTTTTTTTTTTTTTTAAGATTGGTATCGGTAAGATATATACTAATTTCTACTAAAGAATCTGGTTGGTTATTTAATTACCCATTATATATGGCTTTCCTAAAGTAAAACACAATACTATTTGTCAAAGTCAAAATTACTAATATAATAGTCTTTTATTTCCTAATCAAAGTCTTTTGCTTTCCTCAGAGTGAATATTTTAACTAATGTAGCATATATAACTGAACACCACTTTTCAATGATTATATACATAAAATATCTTAAAATAATAGTTTTATTTTTATTATTTTTTTCTTCTTAAAATATTTATCTTTATATCCCTGTAAAATATATCAGTGTAACATGTCTCAGGTCTTGGTCTCAATATAGCACTTATAAACAGGTCAAAAGCAAATTACATCCCATTTGGCATAGTGGTTGTGACAAAGGGAAAAATAAAGTCTTGATGGCGAAAGCAACAATAAGAGCAGAAGTGTTGAAATTGCTTAATGTGGGGCGCCTTGGTGGCTCAGTCGTTAAGCGTCTGCCTTCGGCTCAGGTCATGGTCCCAGGGTCCTGGGATCGAGCCCTGCATCGGGCTCCCTGCTCAGCAGGAAGCCTGCTTCTCCCTCTCCCACTCCCCCTGCTTGTGTTCCCTCTCTCACTGTATCTCTCTCTGTCAAATAAATAAAATCTTTAAAAAAGAAAAAAAAAAGAAATTGCTTAATGTATAGACGGTTTCAAAATAATTTGGGGTGTACACACTAAACTCACAAAATAACTTTAATGGCATTTCCACAAAACTCAGTAACTGTAATTCAAAGTTAATTAGATGCTGATTTTATTTCCTTTCTTTCAATATATCATAGTTATATAACATAACATAACATAACATAACATAGTTATGTTTATCTCAAATATTTAGGGCTAAGTTGTACTCTCTTCATGAACCCATTGCCTGAGGATTTAAGTTCACAAAGTGATAATGAAACCTATAGATCATTTGTGACAGTAAGAAAAATCATCAAATTCAATTCTCAAATTGCCTTATTTTCCTAGTCCCAGTCAACAAGCAAAAAGGAATAAGAGCTTTCTTTTTAAATAAAAAAAAAAAGAAAAAAGAAAAAGAAATGAGAGTTGAAAGACTCAAGTATTTTAATAAAAACATTTTAGAACTGCTTTGCTTATTTGACCTTTTTTTTCCTCTTATTTTGTCATTTAGTCTTAAGGACAGTTAAATTTTTATATTCATGTGTGGGAAAACAAGATCTTTTTTTTTTTTAAAGATTTATTTATTTAAGAGAGAGAGAGAGAGCACACAAGAGTGAGGGGAGGGACAAATGGAAAGGGAGAGAGAATCCTCAAGCAGAATCTCTGCTGAGCATGGAGTCTGACACAGGGCTCAATCCCAGGACCCTGAGATCATGACCTGAGCTGAAATCAAGAGTCAGACACTTAACCAACTGAGCCACTCAGGTGCCCCAAGGGAAATCGAAGTCTTAGAAGAACTCAAGTGAGTGCTTATTTTTATTAAGCTGGCATATTATTATTCTACTCTTGACACTCTAGTACCCATTCTTTATTAACAATGGAAATCTATTGATGTGACTTAAAAAGTTATTACTATAATTTTAATATTTATAAGAGTAACAAATATATTAAAATTGTGATATTAAAACATGTTTTATTGTTTTAATCTGAAATAAATGAGCCAAAATATTTTCATTTATTCTCAATAAGCATTACCTGAAAAGAAGAACAATTCTTTCTGCTGTTCTGCAACTTTTCAATCTTTATAGACTATATGATGTCTCTAGGCTTTGTTTAACAATTTGTAAATTGATGGGATTATTAAGCGATTCCTAAGGTGACTTGAACCTGCTTTTAAAAGCATTTATGAATTTTACTGAATTCTGATTATTTAGTTACCACTAGAGGGAACTAAAACCCCTAAAGTTCAATTTTGACATTTTTTTAAGTTACTCAATTTTAAAATGCCTCACTTATTGTATAATTTGATTATAAGTTTTGTATTCAGCTTACATTTGGTATATAAAAGAGATTTAAACAAAAGATTGTAGTATTCACGGATGAATAGAACTTACTATCATGCCTACCAATGCTAAAAAACAATCTGAAAAACAATCCAAATAGTTGTTCTGCCCTGTGTTATGGATCTCTTGCAAAGTGCATTGAACAATCATTTCACATGAATAAGAGCGTTTTAACACCCATACTTTTTTCACCTCCTTTCTCCTTTTCTGTACATTTTTATCACACTTTTATCATCAAGATAATTTCTCAACAAAGCATTAGGTTTCTAAGAGTATTTTTCTCTTCTGTTGAGAGAAAAGAGACAAATTTTGGAAATTTTGGAAACCTTTGGATTCCAGTTCACAGTGTGAAATATAAAATAAAGCAACCAATCCCCAGAGGACTTGGAATGATGAAACTCACTTTGTTAAATTGAATAAACCTGAAGGATTGGGTAGAATACAATTAAAACATCATCATCATCATCACCATCATAAATAATCCAGATTATATTAAATGAAGGCATATGTAGGACATGTGAGCATGACAAAAAAGATCTACTCATAGCTAAGCAGATTACAAGGTAAAACAAGATGGTTATCAGTCATTAATGGAAAACTAGAATTTGCTTCTGCTTGTAACCAACAAGATGGTTTAGGCAGTAATAAATCCCTGTTAGGAAGCCCAGCTACTCTAGCCCCTGAAGTAGAGATATCAAATCATTTTGGGTTGAGTGTCAAAGGAATAGGGAACACTGGATTTTGAGACTGTTTTAAAGTGTTACCAGTATTTTATAGGCCCAGAATCATCAATTCCATTTCTCTAAGTCCTTCAGTACCTTGGTGGATGCAGAAACATATCTCAGATGCCCTGATTTCTAGTAAAATGGATCTCTCTTTGTCCCACACTGATCCACAAAGGGCTTCATGTTATGCACCTACAGTTATTAACAGAGGCATGAATGGAAAATATTATTCCTAATGAAGGAACATTATGTGACCTCGATCATAAAGAACTTTAGTGCCTAATGAGTTTAGAAAACTAACCAGTCTTGTTTCATTTTCCTAAAAGACATAATTGATATGATTGACATAATAAAGAGAAAAGAATAGATACTTATAAGTGCAATGACTAGAAACTAAACAAACTGTATCCTTATTTAGAGTTAAGTACTGTAAATGATATACCTTAATGTGCTGGATACTACAGAAAATAAATAATGGAAATAACACTATAATCATATTATTAATTTATAATGCTCCTCTCAAAACAGAATCTGGGACACTATGCAAGGAACAAACAAAAATTACACCAATCTGGGCTCCTTGCCCAGAAATACTACCACACAAAAATACACATAACTAAGGGAGAAAAAAAAATCTAGTCCAAAGAAAAGACAGTTGGAGAGACAAAGAAGAAAAGAAAAGATCACTAAATTAAAAATGAAAATGCTATCATTGTAACTGTTAGTAAATCTGATGATCCCATCAGATTTATTAACAACTTCGAGTATTATTGATAGAATAAGATGTGGTTACTGAAATAGAAAAATAACTATTTTAATAATAAAGAATAATTCCAAGAAAAATCTATTAATTAACCAAAATAAAGACATTTTTAGGGTACCAGAAAGCATCAATCATGGAGCAAACATTGTTTAGTTCCTGGCCTTGTCTTCCAGTTGAAATAATTCCTGGTCTTAAGTGAAGGAACTTAGTGAGCAGATCTTCCCAATATGCTAATTATAATTAGAACATATCTCTAGGATTATGGGATTTTGTGGAGATTGAGATTATTATTATTTTTTTTGTTATTGAGAATATTTAATGACACAAAACATTTATGTGAAGTCCACAGTGAGTTGCAATAGTAAGAACCTTTTTCTGTCTTCAGCAAACAACACATGATTATAAATTCTGGGTTAACGTTTTAATCAGCAATCTGATCTTATATATATATGCCTAAAATTAAAGCTTTGGGGTCTTGACAGGCTTTTTAATATGTCCCAGCTTTATTCTCTACCAGATTTCCATTGGCATCTTCTATGGCAAAGAAAATGAAATAACAAAGGCCTCCATATTTGGGGAAAAAAAAGACTATTGTTCAACTATTCAACTATCAATTGGACAACTTATCAGGCTATGCTTGGAATTCTACTTAAATATGAATTGACCTAATTAAGCTAGCTTAAATATATGTCCTTCATCAGACATGTGGCTACACAACAGATGAGAAAGACTAGTTTCTGCTGCAAGAGGATTTTGAAAGAACCCAAAGCCATTAAACCACCACTGGCCCCACAGTACTTTTCTTCTATTTTGAAGACAAAAATTTCTAGCCAATAGAAAATGTTTAGGGAGAAGTGGGCAGGTAATGTGACATTGCTAGAGCTGGAGACAGGTTTAACAAAAAGACGAATGGAAGAACTCATTAAGAAATAACCAAAAGGTAGGAGCAAAACAAAACAAAAGAGTTTTTGATATTGAAGCGAAGGACAGATTATTTACAATATGAAGATTGGATCAATACCGTCAATTATTGTAGAAAGTCAAAAAAGACATGTCTTGATACTCTAGATTTAGTGTAAAGAAATTATTTGTTGATCTTAGAAAAGTAATGCCAGCTGAATGGTGAGGATTATTTAGCAAGACTGCAATGAGTTGAGGAGTGAACTGGAAGTAAAATGGAAGGAGTGATGCCTATGGCAAAGAAAGAAAAGGCTGGAGAGAAAATTAGGACTAAAAATATTTTGTGTTTTCTTGTTCAGTTAGATGGAAGAAATCTGAATATGTTTCAACACTCAGAAGAAGAGGATAGTGGAGGAAGGGTTGACAGATAGGAAAGGAAGGAAATAATTGCTCTTTCAGATTTCTGGGATATGAATGAAAAGGATTCAAAATTTAGTACAATGATCAATGATAGAGAGGATATAGAATGGAGGAAACCAGGTTAGAATAGACATTGCTAAATTTGTGTGAGTTGGGTGAGAATTGATTCTTGTAACCTAATGACTTCTGTCATGAAATAGGAGCTCAGTCATATGCTTGTCATGTGTGAGTACACATTGAGTTAGGACATTGTGGAAAGTGGAATACTGAAATAAAAAATGGGAACAATTGAATTGGTTGGAATGCTGTCTAGAGACATAAAAGATTTCAGCACAGTTTTAAGAACTAAGTTGATGCTGGAAAACAGAACTTCATAAATGGGCACTCTGAATTTCTATGTTTTTTATAAATTATGATAAAAAGTTCAGATGTAGGAGCCACATAAATAGAACATTAATTACATCAAGGGTCATGCAAAGGAGGGGAAGGACAAAATAGAACCAATAAGTTAACAGTATTGTCAAGAATGGGATTGGATCTTAACAATTATGGGTTTGATTTGGATGAAAATGGAGGAAAACATGGGAGGAGCTGGTATATATGGAGAAAGTAGTTGGGTCAAGAGAGTAGGAAACAATGAGTAAGAAATCAGTGGCACTGGGAGGAACAGAGTGAGGAAAACCATGACAATTGCTTACATCTAGACAGTGATTTGAATATAAAAGTTTAAAGATATTAGAGGAAGTTAATGAAGAGAGTGTGTTTGTGTGTGTGTATGGAGAAATGTGGTGGCTGTAATTCAGGTAAATCAGGAAAGTGACTGAGAGTAGATGCATCAGAGAACACTGAAGAGCAGTGGAGCAGGGTGGGAAGGAATATGGAGACATCACGTTTTAAAGTGACAGGTTGGTAATTTACGTGGAATAGTTTTAGTGGATTCTGAGAACAGGAACCACAGCAGTTAAACAGTGGGGAGTTTGAGTTACATATTTAAAAATAAAATACTCTTAAAAGAAAAGATAGATGGCAGTGCATTTAAAGAAGATACATTCTTCCAAGGAGGTCTTCAGGGAAAGACAACGTTTGAACACATTAGAAATATTTGCACTATCTCTTCTTATGATGTATTCACAAATATAATGTCACTACCCTACTTTTGGGACTTCCCATATTTTCATGTGGCATTCACTGGTATTGTACTTTTTTAATTGGTATGCGATTAACTTGTCTCTCTACTAATATTGTAAATTTATTGGGGAAACATCTCAGAATGAAGCAACAGTTTGATAATATCCAAAGTAATTATAAAACATGCAGTATTTACATACTACATGTTATATAAATATGTCCTAGATTAATTTATTATTAAAAATAAACATGAGGGGCGCCTGGGTGGCTCAGTCGTTAAGCATCTGCCTTCGGCTCGGGTCATGATCCCAGGGTCCTGGGATCCAGCCCCACATTGGGCTCCCTGCTCAGCAGGAAGCCTGCTTCTCCCTCTCCCACTCCCCCTGCTTGTATTCCTTCTCTCACTGTGTCTCTGTCAAATAAATAAATAAAATCTTTAAAAAAACAAAATAAAAAAATAAACATGAAACATGCATATTTGATTGGTGAATTTCACTTTGTGTGCGTTGAGTATGGAAATTAAATGATTGGTTTAAAAAAGGAAAAAAATATATGGAGTTCACTATGTTGGTTTCCTATTGAAATATTTGCCTGAGGACTAATATAATTTCGTATAAATTAGGTGATATTTCTCCTTTCTCATTTCCATCTGTAGAAGTAAAATCTACTAACAAAACATTGTAAAATGGATAAAAAGAATAAAATATAGGTAGGAATAATAGGCATTATAAATAAGTTTCTAAGAAGTAAACTTGTTAAATATATTTCAACACATATTCTTAATATATTCTAAAAGAAAAAAAATGTTCCAACTCCATAACTTTAGTTTGGTAAAACTCATATCCAATATATATATCCTCTATTGGCACGACTATAATAATCTAGATATTTTCAGTAGCTTGAGCACATTTTTTAATTATGATAGTAAGTAATTCTGCTTTATAACAACATACAGTTTGTTACAGTTGTTCAAAGAGGTACAAATGGTAATATGTTTGATATTGATTTCTTGGTTTACCAAAGAATCTAATTTAATCAATAAGAAATGATCCATTTTTTTAAGAAGTGATTTTAGAAGATCTGTTTTTAGAGCTTTATTTCCGTATGTTTTTAAACTGAAAATTTCCCTTAAGATGATAATTACTTCACTTTTGAAAAATCTTCCATCAACTCTACCAAGAGCTAAATGTTCTAATTACAGTGTATCTATGGCATAAGTCACATCAATATAGAAGTGACTCATCTGAACAAATAATATATTAATAAAGTTAACATATTGTTCATTTGCTTTTAATTATAATAATCACCCAAGATCACTATGCATCTGAAACATGGATTGTCAAATGCAATTTGGTTCTTATTCACGACAGTGACAGATAATTCCAACTGCTGTTTTATACACTTTCACTTAATTCATTTATTAGTGTGAATAAATCTAAAAATATTATTTTGAGTATCAGATTTTGGCTTTCCAAAGGCCTGTTTGTTTGTGTGTATGTATCAGTGGATCCTGCTATTTTCTTTAACATTTGCTATTACTTAACTTTTATAAACATATTTCGGACTCAAATGCTTTTTGATGCAAGGTATGTAACATGTGTATAAAAAGAGTTTATTGAATTTGTTCAATCCAGAAGATCTCAATGCCTTTATTTTTCTCCCATCACTTCCTGCAAATATGTTCTGGCATATGACCTTCCTCCAGACAGGACCATGGACAGATCCCATATTCTTCTATTCATTTACAATTAAAATATTTCTTTCAGGCAATAACAACTTTCAGGTGCTTCCAATTCTACTATATTCCAATTTAAAACCTTCCCCTTTGCATCTAATTCAGACACTCTTGCCCTGTTGAGCAAATTCCTTTTAAGGTTGTTCAGGCCATGCCACCTTCTGTGGGTATCCATTTTTCCCATAGGAACTTCACTTATTCTTTCCACACCAAATTAATGCTGTCTTATAGCCACTGCTTCTCTACTACTTGACATCACAGGCAAATTCAATGAACACTTATGGCCTTCATAAGTCTCCATGAAAGGAGAAAGCATTTAACTCCACGTTTCTATCTGCTCACCATTCTTTATGGAAAACCCATACCTTTCTAACATCCTGCATGTATCACTATTAGGTCTCTAGTGAGCCTATGAGTTTCTGCTGGTCAGCAAGTATTCAAGGTGTATCTGTGTGCGTGTGTGTGTGTTTGGAATGAGGTGTGGTGGTGGCGGTGGTTGTGGAGGTGATGTCAGTGAATATATTTGAGATATTATGTAAATCTTATCCCTTTTATCTACTATTCTCCTGACATAGAAAGCAGATTGTTCAGCCATGTATCCATTTACTCAACAAATATTTATTGAGACAACTCTATACCAGGCATTTTTCCTCAGCATGAGAATACAGCAGTGAACAGAACAAAGTCAGTATTATTATCTTTTGGTGGAGATTGTCTTCTAGTTGTGAAAAACAGTTTGTCAGAGGAGGTGATAAAAGGTGTGAAGGAAAAATAACATAAGGTAAGAAGGTAGACTATGAATTCTTGGGCATGCATTATAATAATGTTTTCAGGGACGATTTCACTGATGAGGTGACATTTGAACAATAACCTGAAGGAAGTGGCAAAGGAGCTATCCAAATAGAGAAGAATTTCTTATGAGTATAAAGGTTGCTTGTTAATACAGAATCTTTACTTCACATATTTATGAAGTAACTAGAAGGACAATGTGGGGTGAGGGCAAGAAGCAGGGGGGAGAGTGAGAGGGAGTGAAATCAGAAGAGTGTACCATGTTTAAATATGTGTTTATATATTAGAATGAATGTTTGCAACACAACAGAATATTCAGAAACATTGCCATTTTCCCAGTAAATGCTGTATAATCATTTCAAAACAAACTCCTGCAAATTAGAAAAAAAATAACTTACAATGGAAACTTCTTGGCAAGCTTTTATATCATAACTTGAAGCATTCATCAAAAAAAAGAAAGCACTATTTGTTCTTTAATTAAAAAAGAATGCTTTTCATTATGTCAGCAAAGTCTTAACCAAAAGCCATGTGTAATAGAATATATTGAGCAGAAAATAGCAAATCAATATTAATGAGAGCTTATCCAGTACAAATTGATTTTGTAATAAATGAAAACTTGGAATAAAAAAGGGAAAAGAAATCCAAAATTCTGGCTAGCCCAAATCCAATTTAGTGGTGCACACTCCTATATCCATTAACAACATATTCATCTTATGAATTTGGTTTAACATAAAAAATATAAAAACAATACAAGTGGTCAGATATAAAGGTCCCCTGTCCAACAAGAATTCAAATATTTTGAATACAATAACAAGTTACAATTACTTGAACTATGAATAATATAACCTGTTCTACTGCAAAACAACCCTAGGGTTTTCTATTATCATGAAAAATATGAGCCTGTTAAATACCTGTGGTTGTTTGATGATTAAATACTTAACCTATATTTCTAGAAACAACAGTGAGGGAACTGTCTGCCAAAGTAATTTTATATGTTCAATATCGGAACTAGATTTTAGAGAATCTGAAAGTCATAAGGGCCTGGTTAAAAGACACCTAAATTTATCTCCTGTGACAGTGGAGCGTCTGCAATTTTGAAACAGAAGCAGATACAGAAAATGTGCATTATTTAATAAAGACTTAATATAAAAGGAGAAGCAAATCCTTCTCTGGAATAATGATTTTTATCATTCAAATAAAATTTGGTTAACCTTGTAACTTTCTCATCCAGAAATCACAAAAGAAAGATTTCTAATATTATATAACATACAGCTTTGATTAAATGGCCATCAAATGAGCTTGATTAAAAGTTTTTTTCAGATAAATTAATTAAATAAACAACAAATCTGTGAGATATCATCATCATCATCATCATCATTTTGGCAAAAATGGAATCACATTTACTTTTTGATTTTTTTTAATTAGTGATATTTAAAAAAAAAAAAAAAAAAAAAAACGTCAAACTCAGGGATAAATGACTCCAAGGAAATCAGACTGCTGAAAGAGGTGTCAGAAAAATGCACAATTCTAGTTACTTGTGGGGCACTTTATTAAAGGAATAAACCTGGAGGCTAAGTCATTTTTTTTTCTGAAATCATACTCTTAATTAAATAGTTGACAGGCACACTATTGAAAAACAGACTCTCATAATTCTTGGGAACCAAAATGGGTAAATTAATATCAGTTTTAGAAAATGCAATTTTTTATACTACTTCCTTTATAGTGATCTTTTTCCTTTTCCTTAGGTTTGTTTCTTGTTACATTTCCTTATGTTTCCTTTCCTGCTACTTTATGCTCCAGTCAAATGAGGAAACAGAGATATACACTTCTTTTTTTCTAAGGCTTATTTCTAGAGACCATATTGCTTAGTCGTTGCTAGAGAGCCACACTTGCTGAATGAAAATCCATGTATAGCTTTGGCAAGTTGTATAAAATTTTGCATTTCCATTTTCTTCTGAACAATGAGGACAATAACTGTACCTGTAGCACAGAGATGTTGTGAAGATTAAATGAGTTTATGTAGACTTTATAATGATATTTTTTCATCTAATATCTTTCCTTTCTGAAGTGTATTTAACTTTTTGCTTGAACAAAGTTCAGTTTCCTTCTCTTTAGCAAATTCTTGGCCTTGGATGTATCTTCATCCTTTTTATTGTCCTGTTAGCATCTATGTGGTCTAGATATATGGTATAGACCCGTGCTGAATTTGTAACCTGAGCTTCTTGGACTCCTCATCCTATCATGAGAAGAGCTGCTCTGGCAGAGTGCCAGAGCTGGTCCCAAGTCAGGGTGTCCAGAGCAGAGCTACTCTTGCCCAGGTATAAGGATGGTCCTGGTAACAAGACTTTGATTGGGTATGGATGGATATAAGTGGAGCAAACCAGAAATAGCAAACAGTAGAAGTGGATGTACAACTGAACAGCTGAGGTTTGCTTACATTGAAAAGGACAGATACTTCACGTTGATTTTCAGGTAAAGCTCCATATATGGTAGAAATGTATAAAAATATATGGAAAAAAATCTACTTGGTATGTTAGGGCAGGACTGTAAAATAAAACTATTGATGTTTGTTGTTGTTTTGCTTTTTATCACTGTTGACAGTTCTGCTATTATTGTTGTTTTCTCTGATGGAAGGAGGGAAAGGTATCTACAGAAAATCATTGCATATATTCATTGGGAGAAACAGGAAACTCAAAGAGGAAAGTATTTTAAAATATATTATGGACAATCATTGTGAGAACCTACATTTGTTTAGTTACCTTACTAATGAAAAACAAAAAAAAAAAGGGGGGGAAATAATGGGGACATATTTCTATATATTATAATGAACAAGGAATTTTTTTTTTTGAAATCTATCCTGGGTTTTGAAAGGGTGATTGTTTATCCACACCTCCCTACTTTTATTTATGTAGACTTATTTATAGTCTCTGATTGATCTTGGAATCAATGACTTTTATTTTTTTTTTAGATTTTAGATATATTTAATCCATTAGATTTGTTGTAAAGATGCATAGATCATAACCAAACTTCTATTTATCATATGCATGTTCATTATTAACATAGGTAAGTGTATTAGAGTTGACCCAGGAATCAAGTAGACCTGATAGTAATATGCAATATGTGTATTAAATTAGAAAATTGGGAGCTAATGGGAAAAGTCAAAATACAAAAGTAAAAATGATACTATTGGAACTGGTCTTTAAAAAATGCCAAAAAGGGGCACCTGGGTGGCTCAGTCGTTAAGCGTCTGCCTTCGGCTCAGGTCATGATCCCAGCGTCCTGGGATCAAGTCCCATATCGGGCTCCCTGCTCCGCGGGAAACCCGCTTCTCCCTCTCCCACACCTCCTGCTTGTGTTCCTGCTCTATGTCTCTCTTTGTCAAATAAATAAATAAAATCTTTAAAAAAAAATGCCAAAAAGACCTGATGGTACTGAAATAAAATTCATAAAATTTATAAAATTTAGAAATGACTGGATTTGGGCAAAATGCCATTTCCCTAGTCTTCATCAAAAACACCAGAAGAAAAAAGAGTGAGATGACTAGTTTTATACCAGTGCAACATAAAATAATGTGGCCTCACAATTCAAGATTTATTTATTTATTTGAGAGAGAGAGAGAGAGAGAGAGCACGGTGAGGGACAGTGGGAGAGGAATCAGGAGAGAAGCAGACTCCCTGCTAAGTGCATAGCCCAAGGCTTGGTTCTGGCTCAATACCAAGACCCTGAGATCATGACCTGAGCTGAAATCGAGTCGGTCACTTAACCAACTAGACACCCAGGTGTCCTTGACTTACAATTAAGGATAATCTATCTGCAGAAGCTAAGGAAAGTATTGAAGAGTATATAAAATTATACTTAGGTACAGATCAAGAAGTAAAAATACATTTTTAAAAATTTAATTAATATGCTATAGATCTCTAAACTGTTTAGGTTCATTGCTATACTAGTGTTTAAGTAATTTTTTACAGCAATCCTAAGCCAAAACATAATAGCTCTGTTCATTAAAGAAATGGGTCTATACATCTATCTAAGTGGAGTAGATTGTTGGTTTTCTTACAGATGTCCCTGGGGTGCTTCCCTCTGTGAATTCCAGGAAATGTCAGCACAGAGTTTGCAGGTACCTGATATCACTAGATTAATGCTTTAGCCTCCTTCTTGTACTTTCTGTGTCTGAGCTTTAACTCCTAACCCACATTTATATCCAGTGCCCTCAAAAATACTTTTACATCATGCCACTGCCCTATAGTATTATCTCTAATTACTTCCCAAGTACTTTTGGAATCAAGTTCAAGCTTATTCCCATTTCATTGGATTGCCCTTAACTGGCCTGAATGTTCTTCCCAGTGCTTGTTTTTAAATACCATCATAAGGTATATTGAAGTCTGAACTCCCATATCTGTGGATATGACCTTATTTAAAAATAGGATGCTTCATTACATAATCAAATTAAGATGAGGTCATTAGAATGGGCCAGAATCCTTATAATATCCTTATAATAAGAGGAAAGCACAGCGCAAAGGCAGAGATACACAGGAAGAAGATGGCCTTGAGAGGCCAGAGGCAGAGTCTGGGGTGATGTGTGTACAACAAGAAGAGTCAAGGATTGCTGACAAATATCAGAAGCTATTAGAAGCAAGAAAGGATTCTCACCTGCAGGCTTCAGAGGGCGTATGACTCTCCTGACACTGTGATTTCAGATTCTTAGCCTCCAGATTTGTGAGACAATCAATTTCTGCTTTTAAGCCACCCAGTTCATGGTATTTTGTTACAGCAGCCTTGGAATCTAATACAATTAGATAGAGTAAATGGTGGTAGTGAATGCACTCCATTTCAAATCATGAGAAAAACAGTGCTTTTATAGTCTAATGAGCCCCTTGTACATGTGTATAATTCCATTTTTAATATAAAATACCACAAATGAGTAATAATATTCACCTGCATCTGTAGAGTACTTACTAGTTTACAAAGCACTTTCAATTACAGTATTTCCTGAGATGCTGAATATTACATGACATGTCACATAAAGCAAGTATTTTCATATCCTTTTGGAATGGGAACAGAGTCCTGGGGAAATTTTAATATCCAGCCACTGATACGTATATTCAAGGCACTTATTATTTCTGAAAATCATAGTTTGTAAGCAAAAGAGATGGCAATTATATTCTGATTGCTGACTCAAAGCTTTATGTTCAATTCATTATGCCTCAAAATCTGATGTTTTTAAAGGATCGATTGCATTTTCTTGATTCGTATCATCAACTAAAAATAGGACAAAGGATGATGTGTTTACTTAACAGTCAAGAAGGTCTACATATCTGAAGAAAATTTTTAATTTAATGAAATGTTTGACATCATTTTATAAAAAGAAATTATGTATTCATTTAGATCTTATGAATAAATCATTTGGTTCTAGAATTCTGATGCTGCTTTTCTAATCTTGCATTTAAATATCCCTTTTATACACTTATCCTACATGTGAAACATTTTGCTCTCTAAACATTCATACACTTTTCTGGCTTTAATCGTTGCCAGAACTAAATGTCATGCCAAAATTCTAGGACTCAGCAGTAGCAAACAGCAAGCTTGGCTAGATGCCTTAGGACAAAATCATGATCATTGCCACTGTGAGTGCTATTTGCACAAGGAGACTTTCTGTTTCTTCCAACTCTAACTTTTGCGGTCTTAATTTTCATGTCAAGGGTATTTGGGAAGGTTGAACTTCTTATGAGTATTTGTATAACACTTACAATTTAAACCAGTGGAAAATTCCATCATTTTCTACTTAATTATTTCCTTCAGATATTTTGATTTATCATCTGAAAAGTTTTATTTATTTACTGAAAATCTAGATGTCAAAAGGCTATGTAATGCAAGAGAGGTGAAGTAGGGGGAAGTGAATCTTGCTTATCATTTTCACTTTGTGCCGTCAAGCCATTATTTCTGAACACCCACACTGCTCACTTAAAATACACAGAGCGTGGTGCTGTAGAGCACTTCTATGGCTTTTTGAAGTTAATTTGGCAAAACTGCAGATGACTTTAAAGGGCTGCAATTCAGGGGCACCTGGGTGGCTCAGTCCACTGAGTGTCTGCCTTTGGCATGGGTCATGATCTCAGGGTCCTGGGATGAAGCCCTGCATTGGACTCCCTGCTCAGTGTGGAGTCTGTTTCTCCCTCTGCCCCTTCCTCCTGCTTGTTCTCTCTCTCTCTCAAATAAATAAATGAGAATCTTTAAAAAAAATTGAGATTAGTTTTTAAAAAAGTGCTGCAATTCAAGGATTTTGTGGATGAGGTACCTGTGAATTGAATAGCAAGTAACCATGCTTTAAATCATGAAAGAATGTAGGATTCAAACCTGTATTTACATTCTAATCAAGTGCTCAACACATATTCCAACTGGTAATTTTCTTGTAGAAATATTCTCTTTTGTTCAAATTCTGTTTAATATGAATTGGAACATATAAAAATAGAATGTTGAAACCCACCTAGTGTTATTTTACTGTTTTTAAGTATATAAAACTCTGATTCCAGTAGAAATTATTTTTCTCTGGGTTGGAACAATTGATGTATTTTTTCCAGAACTACAAATTTAATATTTACTGAGAGAGAAGCATAATGTCTGAGAACAAAGATCTCAGAATCAGATTATCTGTATTTAATTCCTAGACCACCCCTCTCCACCCCTCCACCTCCACATATTAGCTGTGTGATTGTGGACAATAACTTCATATCTCTGTGCTTCAGTTTCTTGTTTGTAAAATAGAGACAAAGGCAATTGCTGTCTAATAGTTATTTGTAATTATTAAAGAAGTTAATATATGTAAAAAATTCAGAAAATAGTTTGGCAAATTATTAAGCACTGTAACTATAACCTATTATGGACATATATTCTGGGATCTATCAAAATAACATGGTTGAGATAAATATCAGGAAGGAATATTATAACAACAAACAAACAAAACAAACCTTAGAAACAACACTCTGTTTGCCAGTCTCCCACTTTGTATGTAAACAGATTTGTATTTATATGTCACTCTGACTTAGAAGATAAACAGATGACCATGTCTTCCAGGAAGGAAGCTAAATTTTCATGTTGTCCTATAACAGTGCAGTATTATGTACTATTTTAACACATTTCTAATCATCTAGTTTCAACTGGCTTTTGATTTTGTTAAATTATTGGAATTTTGGAAATCCCTATATTTTTGTTTCAGGGATCTGCAAATCTCCCTTTAAGTAGTTAAGTAAGAGTGATTCAATATTACAAAAGCCTCATGATAAATTATACATTTAATATCAAAGACATAACCTACATGTGAGCTCCTTGAGAATATGTCCTCTTTAACTTGTTAAATAATGAGAGTTAGATGTGTATACACACACACACATACAACATCTATCTTGTTAAATTATGAGAGTTTACACGTATATATATAAATTTACAGTTTTCCTCTATCAGAATTTAAAAGTATATAATATTTTGGCATTCTTAAATTTTTGGAAAAAACAAATTATCCTAAAGATAACATTTATTTATTGACTAAGATATACTAAAATATGTTAATATACTCAACAATATAGATGGTCCAAAGAGTCTATCTATACAGTCAAGGAGTTTTTCCATATTCATAATTTATGTAATTATTTTGCTTGCACTATTAAATTTAATAAATTCTGCTCCCAGGGATATAATGTGTAACTTTACAGATAATTTTCTGAGATCTTTTTAGTTAACAAAATGTTAGAATATGCTGCAGCTAATTACTCGACAATGAAATTCATCACTGAGAAGAAGAAAAATAGTATCTTTATTAGTTGGGTACAGACATCATTGAGATATATTGTAAATAAATATGGATAATATAAATGCATTCCAATAATGCATATATTTATGGACTCAAAATCTTAAAATGCCTTTCTTCTAATAAGAGTAAGCAGTGAGAGGCGCCTGGGTGGCTCAGTTAATTAAGCATCCAACTCTGGATTTGGCTCAGCTCATGATTTCAAGGTTGTGGGATCAAGCCCCACCTTGGGCTCTGTGTTCAGTGCAGAATCTGCTTATCCGTCTCCCTCTGCTCCTCTCCCCACTCATACTCTCTCTGTGTCTTTCTATCTCTAAAATAAATAAATAAAATCTTTAAAAAAAAGAGTAAACAATGAAAAATTTCAAGTAACCGAATTATCTGATTAACTGAATAGTAGGCTGCTCTTGAGTTACAGTTCTCAGGATATAATGATGATTGTATACACATAAAACTGGGTGCTTCTATATAAGATGTAGGTATCTGTAGGCTTCTATGTACTACTTATTTTAGACTTTTCCTTTAGCACTGCAGTTATACTTTTGTATTTCTCTCTTTTCTATAATATAGTACTTTAAAAATCACAACTATTTGATTTATTAACCAGAGCAACTACAGACTTTGAAAGCAGCCTGACAAAAATAAAAAGTTGAAATTGAATCTGACACTTTTAACTAGGGATAACAAACCTAGAGGGGAAAATAATTAAATCAGGCTTGAAGTTATGGTGATGAAATGCAAATCTGAAATTGCCTTTTGGTCTCTTAGGAGAAAAAATCCAGGTAAGGCTGATGAGGGAAGAAGAAATTTCCTCCTAGAAACCCTCATCAGCTGAATCAACTCTAGTGTTCAGGGAGGTGTTAACTATTGCAGAAAATTTGCTGTTACATCTAAATGATCAAGAAGCAAACCACTCTTTTTCTTGTTTAACTTTGTTTCAAAGTTTCAGAATGGTATAAATAGAGTGCAGGGGGAAAATCTGACAAAACATAATAGGTAATGCGTTCCATTCGTAGATTTTGGTCACTCACTCTTCTGATCTTCAGCTCAGTAATATTCATTACTTTATGTTATGCTCATATATCAGTTCAGAGTCTCTGTGTCTTTAATGAATGATCAGCAACTTTACTGTGCAAATACTGTGTTTGTTTGTTTGTTTTTTAATAGACTTAATTTGTCCATCGTATTTCATGTTTGTGGGGTCATTCTGTTAATTTTAACCATTAGTTAACATAACATAACCCACAATTCAAGACAGACAATAGTCACCGAAAAGATATAAAGATGAAAGAGATGTAATAAAAGCAAGAAATTTTATTGGTGTCAAGATCTTGTAGTGTGGCTAGAAGTTCAGCTAAAAAGGAAGCAGAGCTACCTAATGGAAAATATTAAATCAGATAAAGTTTTGACATCTTCCAGGTGTCAGTGGTTACCATTTTTGAGAATGTGTTAAGCTGGAGTAGGTGAACGCTGGAGTATATAAACCAAACCAATGTATCACAATTTTCCTCATTTATTCTTTATTTTTTTATCCCTGATTAATTAATAAAATAACCATTAAAAGTCATTAGCTTATTCACTGAACATATTTTAGTACTGAAAATATGCTGTGAAGTTTCAGGCTTACAGAGATGGAAGAACATGTGAGTTATCCCTGTCATAGACAGTAGTGAAATATGGATTGAAAAATATAAAAGTAATAAGTGCAAAGGTAGACATAGGATTCTGTGGAAGCAGAGAGAACCTTGAAACTTACTCTTTTGATGGGATATTTCTGTTAGATCTTAAAGGATTAGTATATATGCTAGCCAAAAATAGAAGGAGATTTTAGAGAGAATCCTAGTATGGTTGGCAAGTACAGTAAAAGGGATAGATATCAGATGCAGCTGGAGGTGAAAGACCTCACATTCCCTATTAAGATTTAAATTTATGCTATGGATCAGGAGAAGTCAATGGTAATTATGGCTTTATCATTTTTTTTTCTTTTTTATTTAGTAATATGGAGAGAAGTATGAAGCATATTCTTTTTTTTTTTTTTAAGATTTTATTTATTTATTTGACAGAGAGAGACACAGCAAGAGAGGGAGAGCACAAGCAGGGGGAGTGGGAGAGGGAGAAGCCAGCTCTCTGCCAAGCAGGGAGCCCAATGCGGGGCTCGATCCCAGGACCCTGGGATCATGACCTGAGCCGAAGGCAGACGCTTAATGACTGAGCCACCCAGGTGCCCATGAAGCATATTCTTAAGTGATATGAGGATAACAGTTGAAAATCTCCAGTTAAAAGATTGATATAATCTAGATGATTGATCAGATTCTATATGATCAATGATATAAACTAAGGCAGTGACTGAAAAAGTTAGGGGGTGAGACAGATTGAAGAGTTACCATCCAGGTATAGTTGGTGGGACTTTGATATCATGAGCAGGAATGAGAATCATTCTGAGGCCATGCCACTGTTAAGGTGTCAGTCAGGGTTCAGTTAGGAAAACAGAAAACATACTAAATATTTTAAACCAAAAGAAATTAAGACTTGCCATTGGTTACTAGAAGTTGGTAAGCTATAAAAGTAAAAAGAATATACTATAATTAATAATTGGAGGAAATAGCTTTCACCTCAATGTTAAAAAGTAGAATAATCAGAACCTAGGATTTTGTTAACAAGTCCTACAGGGCTGGCATTCATTATTTTAAGGCAGACCTCAGCACTATTTGCACTTGGACCTCTGAGGAGGTTGTTCCTGGTCCATCTGAGGAGACTCAGCAAATCTAATGCAGAGAGTGTTCAAAGAAGGTAGGGGCTGAGTCTGCTCTCTGATTCTGTTGAACTGAAGTCAACAGGGACTCTAAAAGAAGTCTGTTCTCCCTATTTGACATATTCCACTATGGCTTCCATTTGTCCAGACCTAAGAAGAAATCAGGGGATAAAGGAATGTTAGGAATTCAGTCTTCAGAGGCTCAGTCCCAGCAACCAAGAGCAGTATATCGAGGATGGGTGTGGGGCTGAAAGACAACAAACAAGTAATTAGTTATAGTTAATAACTGATCTTGGCATTTCAGGTAAAGGAAAACACTGAAGTAAATATGAGAATTTCAGTCTTCGAATGATTTAAGGTGAAGGAATATGGCAGAAATTGGGTTTAGAACCAGGCAGTCTGTGTTCTTTAATTTGTTTTGTTTTGCTTATAAACATCTTTGGCACCACCTCCTACTAGTGTTTTGGCTTTGTCAGTAACTTATCCTCTCTATGCCTTAGATTTCCCATTTATAACATGGAGATAATAGAATCTCCCTCATATTAAGTTCTACAGGAGAGTTAACTTTGTTATCGTTGAATATTTTCCATTATATAGGATTTTAAAAGCCATGAAAATGGATGAGAGGTCCATGTAGGGCATGCAGAGAATGAGTAGAAGTCTACATTGTCCACCAACATTTAAACTGTAGATGTTAAAAAAAAGATATTATTTAAAAAATAAATAAAATACAGAAAAAAAAATTAAAGGTAATTACATTAAAGAAAGCAAAAAAGTATTCTTTAAGAGGAGAAAGATGATCATTAAGCTCCAATGGTCAAGAATAGTGATGACATATAGAAATAATAGAGATGACAAATAAAACCAGGCCAAGTGACTTGAAAATTAGGAATATATTTATGATATTTTTCTAAAGTAATTTGGGTGAAATTGAGAGGAAATTATTTGCAATGGGCTGTATAAGAAATCCCAGCAGTGATATATTGATCAGGAAACTCTCCATCCTCTGGAACCAAGAAAGACACAGTGGAAGTGAGCAACTGAGGACACAGAAAAGAAGTCAAGTGGAGAAATAACCCAAAGGAGGTAGAAAGAAGGTGACTAAGAACTCACTTCAGGAGATTAGCTTTCTGAAGTTGGAAGTGTGTATCTTTCATAGACACTGAGTTGTGTTTGGTGTAGGAAGGAAAGAAATTGAGGCCTTTTTTTTTTCCCCAAAAGGAAAAGAAAAGTAGAGAAATAAAATGGCTGCAATAGCATCTATTGTAAATTGGTTTTGTAATTAGGTCACACCCATAAGCATGGAAATGAGTGAATGGAAGTTTTTGAGGAGGACATTGTAATAAGTCAGTGAGAACTGGATTTAAAATGTCAGTCCCACGATTTACCATCTGCCTAATGTTAAACAAGCTGTTTAAGCTCTCTGTAACAGCAAAAAGGAATGATAATGTCCTTCTCATGGGAGTAAAGTACTTAGTACAGTTCTTGACACATAGAAAGTGGTTCATTTTGAACATAAGGATGAGGATGAGGATGATGATGGTCGTGATGGTGATGATGATGAAAAAAGTGATGACTAAGAAATTGAAATGCTCAACCATGGTGCCAATGTGGCTAGGGAAAATGTAGCTCTGGAATGAGAGCGGTTAACATAAAGAATTGGGAGCAATCCATGGAATGAAGAATTTTTTTATTTTTTAAAGATTTTATTTATTTATTTGAGAGAGAGAATGACCCTCTCATGTGGGGGGAGGGTCAGAGGGAGAAGCAGACTCCCTGCTCAGCAGGGAGCCTGATGTGGGACTCCATCCCGGGACTCCAGGATCATGACCTGAGCCAAAGGCAGTCGCTTAACCAACTGAGCCACCCAGGCGCCCTGGAATGAAGAAATTTTTGATACACGAATCTTCCTGTAACATTTGCCTGGCTGAATTTTAGTCTGATGTTTCAAGTCTTCTAAAACCACATTGGCTCTCTGTAGTTTCAAACTGGGGTTTCTTAATTTATTATGACTCCAGAAATAAAGAATATTGTTTGGCTAAGGGTAATTGCATTTACCTAAATGGAGTTTTTTAGAAAAAAATATTTATTTAATTATTTTTTAGAGAGAATGAGAGCACGCACATGAAAGCATATGCTCATTAGGGAGGAGCAGAGAGAGTCTTAAGTACACTCTGGGCAGAACATGGAGCCCAACATGGGGCTCAATCTCACCACCTGAGATCATGACCTGAGGGGAAACCAAGAGTCAGGTGCTATGCCAAATGCACCACCCAGATGCCCCTAAATGGAGTTTTATAATATGCTATATATTATTAGAAAAGTTTCAAATACAAAATAAAGAAATAATAGGAATCACAAAATATAATACACAAAATTAACTATTATAGATATTTTGTGAGTTACTTCAATATGACATTTCTTACCAATACATTCTTTAATGGTTCACAGAGGATTAATCCTTGGCATATCTGCTTTCTCTATCCAATTGGCAATTTTTAGCACATAAAATATCTTTATTTCTAATTATAGCATCTATTTATATGTTTTAACAAACTTTGGAACTGTTTTTTGTAAATTTTCATTAAAATAATCCCTAAAATCTGAGACTGTATACATTTTATTATAAACATGATTTGGGGCTTAATATGAAAAAATACAATACTCTCAAGTTTCAACTTCTCACACTCTTTATTATACACATTAATAATTTGTTGTAACAAATTATATAGCATTTTTGGAGAATCACTCAAAATTAAAGAAAAAGATAATATTTCTTACATTAAAATCATATAGGAGCTGGCATACATTAGATAGCTACAAAAAGAGAGCTTTCTTGCTTTCTTCTTTTTTTTTTTTAATGTCTTTGCTTACTTGCTCATTTCAGACAAGGAATATGGAATTTGGTGTCAAGGTACATCTAGGATGGAATCAGTTTTTCGTAACGTATGTGTAACCTGGGAAAATTACATCTTAGTCTTATTTGTCTTATCCCTTGTCCTCAGGGTTCATCTATGTTGTAGCAGGTGTCAGAATTCCCTTCCCTTTTAGAGCTGTGGTAGATTCTATTTTACAATTTATATGCTTTACCACATGTTGTTTATCCATCTTTCCATTGATAAGATACTTGAATTGCTTTTACCTTTTGGCTATTGTCAATAATGTTGTTATGAAAATGGGTGTACACATATTTGCTTGAATCCCTTATTTCATTTCTTTTGGATATATATCTAGAAGAGACATATTGGGTCATTTGGTAATTTTATGTTTAAATGTTTATTTTTTTGAGGAATTGTCTTATGGTTTTCCATCATTTACATTCCCACCAGCAATGCACAAGGGTTCCAATTTGTACATATCTTTGCTGATACTTGTTAATTTCTTTATATATATTTCTTTAAATATATACATACTTAATAATGGCCATTCTAATGGGTACAGTGTGGTATCCCTTTGTGGTTTTTATTTGTACTTCCCTAATGATTGGTGATATTGAGTATCTTTTCATGACTCTTCGGCCATTTTTCTATCTCCTTTCCTCATTTTTTAAATTTAATTTTCAGGTTTTATTTGTTGTTATTGTTAGGTTATAGGAATTTTTTATTTGCTCTGGGTAAAAAAAATCCCTTATTAGATATATTAGGTTAGACAAATATTTTATCACATTCTGTAAACTGCTTGTTTGTTCTGTTGATAGGGTACTTAAAAAAATTTTTTTTTGATGCACAAATCCTTTAATTTTGATGAAATCCAACCTGTTTTCTCTTGTGTTACTTGTCTTTGATAATATCTAAGAAGTTGTTATCAAATCCTAGTGATATTCTTTTTACCCTGTCTTCCTCTAAAAGTTTTAACTCTTATTTTTATATCTCTGATCAAATTTTAGTTAATTTTTATATGGTAGAAGGTAAAGGTCCAACCTTATTTTCTGCATATGGAGATCTAATTTCCCAACACTGTCTGTTAATACAGATTTCCAACAGATGTGTCTTACTTGACTCCTTTCTTGTTCCTTTGTATTTCCTTTTTTGCTTCTGTCCCATTTTCCGTTTCTTCTCTTCTTGTCACTTCATTCAGTTTTTTCTTCAGCAAAATATGTATTTCATGTCAACTGGCCAACAAGCACTACTTTAGTCACTGAGTATAAAATAGACCAAACAGATAAATTTACTGCTAGTATGGGAGTGGAAGAGGGAGATGGTGACAGAAAACAAATATGTGTGTGTGTACGTGAATGTGTGTAATATTAAGTTGATGCATGCAATTAAAAAAAAAGTGAACAAGGGGCGCCTGGGTGGCTCAGTTGGTTAAGCGACTGCCTTCGGCTCAGGTCATGATCCTGGAGTCCCTGGATCGAGTCCTGCATCGGGCTCCCTGCTCGGCAGGGAGTCTGCTTCTCCCTCTGACCCTCCCCCCTCTCATGTGCTCTCTCTCATTCTCTCTCTCTCAAATAAATAAATAAAATCTTCAAAAAAAAAAGTGAACAATATAAAAGAATGGCGGGCATTGCTCTAGTTTACCTGAAGTGACAAGAGACATATTCTCAGATTAAGTAATATTTGAGGGGAGAACTTAAAGAAGTGAAGAATGAACTCTGAAGATATCCACAGAAGCAACTGTAAGAGTAAAGGTCCTCAAACAAGAATATGGCTGTTTGAGGACCAGTTAGGGGCTCAGTGTGGCTAAAGTGAAGTGAACACAGGGAGAGTGCTAGGGGATAAAGTAAAAGAGCTAGAGAATGCCATGACATGCAGGGCTTAGTAGTCATAGTATGGATTTTGATTTCTATTGTGAATTATAGGGAAAGGCAATGGAATGCTTTGGGCAAAGGGGTGACATAATATTATTTCTTTTTTTTAAGATTTATTTATTTATTATTTGAGAGAGAGCGAGAGAGAAACGGGGGAGGGGCAGAGGGAGAGAGTCTTCAAGCAGACTCCCCTCTGAGCACAGAGCCCAACATGGGTCCATCCCACAATCCACAAGATCATGACCTGAGCTGAAACCAAGAGCTGGACGCTTAACCAACTGAGCCACCCAGGCACCCCTAATTTGTTTTTCAAAGAACCATTGTTATTGCTATGCTGTGAATACACTGGATGGGGCAAGAGTGGGTGTAAATTGACCATTTAAAATGTCGCTATCATACTGCATGCCACATATGTTTGAGTATCAGTGGGTAGTTGGCAGTGAAGGTGGCAAGAGATGATCTGATTCAGTAGATATTTTGAAGATAGAGTTGACAAAAATTTCTATTGAATTGGATATGGAGTGGGAGATGAAGAGGATAATCAAGAATAACTACAAGATTTTGAGCCTGAGAAATTGATGAACAGAGTTACTCTTTATTGAGAATTTTTGAATATCTTTCAGAAATTAAGTTGAGGGAGGAATATAATAAATATATCAGTGATGGAGTAAATTACGAGTAGTTCTTATTGTAACTACTTCATTGGTGTAATTCAAATTCATAGAATCTGAATCTGGAGGTGAACTTGTGCTTTTAAGGTATAGTTCTTTGCTCTCAGGGAAGAAAGATATTTATCAGTAAGACAACTGAGGACAAAAGCCTATGTAAGTTGTGTAAAGTCACACATCTAGTGGAGAATTGGAAAAAAACAAACAAAAAACTTCCTGATCTAAGACAGTGTCTCCTCCAGGAGAACACATGGTCAGTCTCTTCTTCTAATTTAAATTACAGTGATTTTCTGATATTGTGATTTCTCTAAAGAGAAATTATTTTACTGATTGCCTTTAATAATGGGAAAGGAAAAATGTAAAACATCTTCATTAGACCAACTAATTACTGAGGCATAAAAGTCTTCAAGTTGTTTGCTGTATATTTAACCTCAGTTCAGTCCTAACAACATTACTCTGAGGTGTGAGTTGCTCAGAGAATTACAGAAAACCAGACAAATGGACTTACACTCATTTTCATTATTAACACAGAAGGATATTATCTCTGATATGCCAAGCAGAGTGACAGTAATAGCTGCCATAAACTTACGTTAAAGAGATTTTTTTGATTGCTGAAATGAGATATAAAAATAAAACAAAACAGATAAAAAAAGATTTACAGAGCTGCATTATATGAGGAAGATGTAATTAATAGTATGTATTTGATTTCACATTCATATCGGATATTTCTTTGATCAAGAATGGTACTCATGATCTGGATATAAATTAATCATCAAATCATGACACTTACTTTGTTTTACCTTTTGTCTCAGTGTCTATCTACTACTAAAATGCCCTCACTGAAGCTATCACATAGGATTGGGGAAATGTACATCTGGATTTTGAAGACTCGTGTTGCTAGATGAGTCTTCCCTCATGTTAAAACTATATTAGAAAGTCAGTAACTTTGAGACCATTCCATCATCACAGTGCCCTGGATTTCTGTCATCATTTGTTCCCAAGGAATTGAGGAAAACTGTTTCTAAAAGCCATTCAAAGAAAGAAAATACTTAAAGTTAGTGTACATATATTTATGTAAGTCTGTCTTTTATTACCTCCTATAACAATCACTGATTCTGTAGGAAGATTCATTAGATAAAATCATTATTAACCAAAAGAACCCTATGTCTAAGCAGGAATGAATCCTACAGATTATAGTTTACTTGTTCATTCCTTCAGCAAATAGTTACTGAACGGACACTCAGTGCCCAGCAGACATCTCAGCACAAAAGTAACAGTGTTGAGTAAGCTGTCTCTGGATCCAAAGAACAACTAACTAGTCAAGTTAAAGAGACAACTGCATGCCAATGAATCTCTGTCAAATGAGCTCAATGGTGTATGAAAGGAAAGCAGAGGCCCTGGGAAAATGTAGATAAGGATACTCATGGTGGAGGATGCCCCAAATCATCAAAGCTGCATGCAGTCTTTTCTTTTTGCTTCCATTGTTACTGTTTTCACTTTCTGATCTTCTCCCATTATGCCCTGAATATAGAAAATGTTATTATCAGTTTATTAAAATTTATTAATAAAATTAAATTTTCATTAAAATTATTCTTTTTAAATAAAATAGCCCATTATTTTGCCAAGCCTGTTGTACTTGATATACAAAATAGTTGTTCAGAAACTAAACTTCTGACAAAATTTTTAAGAGTGATTTTGTACCTATGAATGTTAAGATATTGTACCTATGAATATAAGGTTATTTTGAATTCTAAAAGGAAGTTAATAATTATGATCATAACAATAATGGTAGTAATAACAGCTAACACATAGAATATGTTCTATGTTGGGCACTATTCTTAGCACTTGACATACAATAATTGTCTTAATTCCCCCAAATAATGAGGTTAATAATGTAAATAATATTAATATCATCATTTTTCAGATGAAGACACTGAGAACTCACAGTTTAAATAACTTGTCCAGGGTCACAGAACTAGTAAGAGAAAGAACCAGGACTGACTTGAGGCTCTACAGCCTGTATCTTCAACACTATGCTATTACATTATACCAGGGAAAGTTATACATTTGCATTTTCTCATCATTACAAGTGAGTGGTTTTTTGGGGGGTGGGGGTTTCACCCCTAATGTAAGAACATTTTTGTTTGAAAAGAATCAATGTTCACTTTCACCAGTTTATTCTTGTCCTTCTTAGATGCAAAGAATTTTCTTCTCATCTCTTTTTATATTTCCTTTTTTATTGTTTTGGGGTTGTAAAGAATTTTCAAAGACAGGCTTGTAAAAGCAGATAACTGATGTGCATTAATTTTGCTTTCACAAATTGACAAGCTTAATGGCAACATATGCTGCCATGTTCAGGGACCCTTTTATAATTTGTGGCAGAGAATTAGGGAAAAGAATAGACTTTGAAGCCAGATAAACATGGATTCAGATTATGAGTCTGAAAATTGCTATGTGGCTTTAGGCTACTTAACCACTCTGAGGCTCAGTTTCCTCAGCTCTGGGATTAGGCAGCAATAGGTTATATGGAGGACTAACTCAGAATTACACTAATGGTGCATTAACCAAAGCAGGATCTGGATGACTGGTAGGACTGTCAAAAGAGGCCTGTATGATTATTACTATTTTGGTATTTTTTGTTTGAATCATATGAAGTTCCTATTCCCATAGATTAAAACTAAATTAATTATGTGTTACTGTGTAACAAAGCACATGGAGTAGCTCGAAGCAAGGATAATTTGTTATATTTTATGATTCTGGAGATTGAGCAATTCTACTTCTCCTGTCATGAGTTGGGATTGCCTATTTGCATTCAGTAGGCAAATCAGCTAGGACACATTGTTTCTCCTCCTTGAGCTCTCTCGCTCTATATAGTGTCTCATCCCCCAAGGCCTCCCAATGTGCACCACCCCCAGCAAGATATTCTGTGATTTCTCATAATTTGGCAGCTTGGTACCAAGAGGAATTCTTTTAAAGAGACAGGCCCCAATATGAAAACGCTTATCAAGTATCTGTGCATTCGCTAGCTGATATCCGTTGACTAAAGCAAATCATAGAGCCAAGCCCACAGAAAATGTGGAAAGGTATAACACAAGCTGTTTATTTGGGGGCCACCAATGGAACAGCCTGGCACATTTCGAATATTGATTGCATATGGTTGAGCCATGTGGGCTGGAGAAACTCTCTAGAACTCCTACATTTAATTTAGGAGATTTATACTGTTGTGGAATTTGAAATGCACCAAGAGAAATCCCCTCCTTCCTCTCTCATAACTGCCTCATGATCACTGATACGTGAGTAGAGAAGCCGAGTTTCAGTATAAGTGAAGGAGGCCAAGAAGTGAGTACGGATAAGCTCACATGCTTTATATAAAAGCATTAGCAAATAATCACTTGAATAATAGGTGTGTCAGCGTTCTGCTCATATCCTTGTGGTTAATTTTTTCATGTCCGTGTATATCAGTAACTGGCATCTGGTGACTTTTTCCTCCAATTGCCAACACCTGCATCTTTTTTCAGAGATGCCCTTAGGCTCACTTCTTGGGTCTTCAGTCTAGAACAGGACTCCTCTCTGCCTGTGCACTCTTGCTTTTAACCAGGGAATGAGGAGCACAGGGGAATAAATACTCCCTGATTGAAGAAAGTTGAGATATGACTAACATTTTCTCCAAATCTTCTCTATCAAAAATGAACCAAACAACCTTGCTGACCTTGCTAGTCGTCCTTGGTTTCTTTGCTTCCTAATTCCACTTTTCATCTCCCTGACCAATTTTAAGCCTACTGGAAATCTTCCTAATGATAAACTTTTACGTGAGTCCTTGTCTCATGCTTGGAGAATAAAATCTAAGACAACTAGTGATGGTAGCACATAATTTAGTTAGTTCCTAATTTTTTATTTGTTAAGCTCTAAATACTCCATCTATAATAAGTGAGAAAAGAAACTAAGTACTTTGCAATTTGTTTAATGATTCCAGAATTCTTAAAAACTTTTGCTGGGGGGCATCTGTGTGGCTCAGTTTGTTAAGCGGCTGACTCTTGATTTAGGCTCAGGTCATGATCTCAGGTTCCTGGGAGCAATCTCCATGTCAGGCTCCCTGCTCAGCAGGGAGTGAGCTTGAGGAGTTCTCTCCCTCTTCCTTTTTCCCTCCCCCCACCTTATGTGCAGGCATGTGTGTGCCCCACTTTCGTAAATAAATAAATAAGTATATAAATTTGCTGGTCTGTTTTCCTTTCATTTTAGGAATACTTCTTGGTTTTTGAAATATATATAATGTTATATAGTATGATTGTTTCAGGAGTAGAATTCAGTGATTCTGTTATACGATATCCTTGATATCACAACTTTTAAGAGGTTACTTAATCTCTCAGCCTCAGTTTCACCAGCTATGTTAAAATGAAAGAATAACATTTTTGTGGCTAAATCATTTTTAGAAATACCAAATATTCCTGGAAGAGCCTTCAAATTTAATACGTGTTTGGTAATGTTGGCTTTTGCTACCACTATTTTTAATATTATTATTATTTTTATTAATATACTTGTTTAAACTCTTTTTCCTTTATTTAGAATATATATGAGTACCTCTTTGCAATGACCTACAACTCACCATGCCATACATTGTTTTACATAGCTATTAGTTTCTCTAAGTTTAAATCATTACTCTTGCCTTTTGGAGCAGAAATCCACTGGGTCTTATTTGTCCTTTCTCTTTTAAATGACTGTCAACTCCCTCTTGAATGACATTATTAATGCAGACTCTGTCTATAAGCAGAGTCATTCAATTGTAAGAACACTTGATTTACTGTCAGAAGATCCAGGTTGAAAATTTAGCTCTGCCACTTACTTTTCCTTTGCTATGCCTCCATTTTCTCATCTGTAAAGAATGAAAATATTTACTCTCCCCACCCTCTAGTTATTTTTGTGCCGAAAGTCTATGTGGGAATGCTTTGGGAAATTGCAATGCAGGGGAAGGTATTACCATTATTGTCTGCACACCCCCACTATTCTTACATGTTTTCCACTCACTATATTGCCACCTGATGTGTGAGAAAAATGAGACACATTTCTTTAGAATGAGAGAAACAGAGAGACGCTATTTGTACTAATTATTCAATAAAGGTTTGTTCTAATGCCTGCAACAGGTATTTTAGGATTTTCTTTCTTAGTTAGAAATTAAATTACTTCATTTATCTTCAATTAGCTATCCGAGGAATGGAAAATGGGAAAGACTATTTTATTAGTCAGGGTTCTCTAAAGAAAAGAAACAATGGGAAATGTACATATATATATATATATATATATATATATATATATATATATATATATTATAAAGGGTTGGGTCATGTAATAACAGAGGCTAAGAAGTCCTAAAGTTTACAGGAGGTAAGCTGGAGACCCAAGGGAGGAAGTTTTAGTCTAAGACCAAAGACTAAGAGCCAGTAAAACTGATGGTATGAGTTCCAGTCTGAAAGTCCACAGGTTTATGACCCAAGAAGAGCTGATTTTTCAGGCTGACTCTGAAGGCAGGAAAAAGTCATTCCAGACTTCTGGTTTCTACATATAAAGAGCTTGGAATTGCCACTCCATCTAACAACCAGTAAAACAATGAACAGACAGAAAATCAACTCTTCTTGCATCTGTAAAAAGGGGAGTACACAAGGTAATTCATGACTCCCAAAATTGGAAAGACAGACAAGTGAATACAGGGAGTCACAGTTTCCTTCAGCAGAGACTCACACATGGAAAATTCCATGGGAACCAGTGCCAAAGTAGTAAAAAATTTACACATTGCTGGAGGCTCAATAAAAATAAGTTTGAGAGTTAAAAACTCCAAGCAAACCTACTCATAAAGGAGCCCACACAGTATGGTGAAATTTACAATGTTTACGGTATTGGAGAAAAATTATCTCATGCTTCCAACAGGGGGAGTGAAAAAGAAACCATTTTGAAATATCCCAGAGCACTCTGCTTTTTAACAAGGCCTGCCCCCAGGGAAAACTAACAAGGGTCTATATATAGAAGACCCACAGCTAATATTATCCTCAGTGGAGAATACCTGATAACTTTTCCTCTACCATCAGGAACAAGACAGAGATGTGCACTCTCACCTTTGTTATTTGACATAGTACTGGAAGTCCTAGCCCCCCGGAATCAGACAACAAAAAGAAATAAAAGGCATTGAATTCAGCAAGGAAGAAATCAAACTTCACTATTTGCAGGTGACACGATGCTCTATGTAGGAAACCTGAAAGACTCCATCAAAAAATTGCTCAAACTGATACATGATTTTGGTAAAGTCGCTGGGTACAAAAATAAATGTACAGAAATCTGTGGCATTTCTATACACCAATAGAAGCAGCAGCAAGAGAGATCAAGGAATTATTCCCATTTACAATTGCATCCAAAACCATAAAATACATAGGAATAAACCTAACCAAAGAAGAAAAAGTCTGTACTCTGAAAACTGTAGAACAAAATTTCAGACTTCAAGTTATATCACAAAGCTGTAGTGATCAAAACAATATGGTATTAGCACAAAAACAGATACATAGATCAATGGAACAGGATAGATAACCCAGAAATGATCAACTAATCTTTGACAAAGCAGGTAAGAATATCCAATGGAAAAAGTCTCTTCAACAAATGGTGTTGGATAAACCTGACAGCAACATGCAAAAAATGAACCTGGACCACTTTCTTACACCATACACAAAACAAAATTCAAAATGGATGAAAGACCTAAATATGAGACAGGAAACCATCAAAATCCTAGAGGAGAACACAGTCAGCAACATCTTTTACATTGACCTTAGCAACCTCTTTTTTTTTTCTTTTTTTTTAAGATTTTATTTATTTATTTGACAGAGAGAGAGAGATAGCACAAGTAGTCAGAGCAGCAGGCAGAAGGAGAGGGAAAAGCAGGCTCCCCATTGAGCAGAGAGCCCAATGCAGGGCTCAATCCCAGGACCCTGGGATCTTGACCTGAGCAGAAGGCAGATGCTTAATGAACTGAGCCACCCAGGCATTAGCAACTTCTTACTATTTATGTCTGTGGAGGCAAGAGAAACAAAAGCAAAAATAAACTATCAGGATTTCATTAGGATAAAAAGCTTTTGCTCAGTGAAGGAAACAATCAACAAAACTGAAAAGCAACCTATGAAATGGGAGAAGATATTTGCAAATAATATATCTGATAACAGGCTAGGATCCAAAAGCTATAAAGAACTTATCAAACTCAACACCCAAAAAAACATTTAATCCAGTTAAGAAATAGTCAGAAGACATGAATAGATATTTTTCCAAAGAAGACATAAGATGGCTAGCAGACCCATGAAAAGATGCTCAGTAACACTCAGCATTAGGGAAATACTAATCAAAACTACAATAAGATATCAACTCAGACCTGTCAGAATGGCTCAAATTAATAACACAGAAAACAGTAGATGTTAGTGAGAATTTGGAGAAAGGGGAACTCTCTCACACAGTTGATGGGAAGCAAACTGGTGTGGCCACTCTGGAAAACAGTATGGAGTTCCTCAATAAGTAAAAAATAGAACTACCCTATGATACAGCAATTGTACTACTAGGTATTTACCCAAAGGATACAAAAATGTTGATTCAAAGGGACACATGCACCCTGGTGTTTATAGCAGCATTATCAATGATGGCTAAATTATGGAAAGACTCCAAATGTCCATTGACTACTGAATGGATAAAGAAGGATATATATGGATATATATGATGGAATATTACACAGCCATAGAAAAGAATGAAATTTTCCCATTTGCAACGACATGCCTGGAGCTAGCTTGTATTATGCTAAGCAGAACAAGTCAGTCAGAAAAAGAGAAATATTATATGATTTCACTCATATGTGGAATTTAAGAAATAAAAAAGATGAATATAGGGGAAGGGGGAAAAAAGAGAGGGTGGCAAACCATAGAGACTCTTAACTGTTGAGAACAAACTGAGGGTTGATGGAGGGGAGGTAGTTGGGGATGGGCTAAATGGGTGATGGGTATTAAGCAAGGCACTGGTTGTGATGAGCACTGGGTGTTATATGTAGTTAATGAATCACTAAATTCTATTCCTGAAACCAATTTTACACCATACATTAACTAACTAGAGTTTAAATAAAAACTTGAAACAAACAAACAAACAAATAACAAGGGCCTAATTTTCTGGGGAAAGTAACTGACCTGGGGAAGAAAATACCCAATTCTTGCTGGCTCTAGTCATCCTGTTCCACCTAAGGGGAGAGCAAAAAAACAAAAAAACAAAAAACCTAAGAAATATTTGTGAAGTTGGCAGTGCAGAGGCAAATTTTAACTAAAACCCTGAGACTTAATCATATGACTATAGAAAACTTTCCTCACACTTCAGCACCCCATTACTAAAGGCCTATTCATAAGCAAAACATTTTACTAGGTACATCATGCCCTGCAATCAAGAAAAAATAATAGGGAATACCAAAAAACTAAAACTAAAACTAAAACTAAATTGAAGACTCAGAGCAAAAGTGAGAACTATAAAATAGAGATGTTGGAATTATCAGACCAAAAATTTAAAACAACTGTGATTAATATCCTAAAAGCTCTAATGAATAAAGTAGAGAATGCCCATGACTAAGTGGGATTTATCCCAGGCTGGTTCAACAATTGAAAATTAATTAGTATTATCCATCACATCAACAGGTTAAAAAAGAAAAATCACATGGTCATATAATAGATGCCAAAAAAAGTATTTGAGAAAATCCAGCACCCATTCATAATGAAAATTCTCAATAAACTAGAAATAAAAGGGAACTACCTCCACTTGGTAAAGAATATCTATAGAAACCCTGCAGCTACTATTGTGCTTGATGAGAAACAGGTATGTCCCCTCTCATCACTCCTTTTTAACATTGTACTGCAAGCTTGAGATAATGCAATAAGACAAGAAAGGGAAATAAAATCATATAGATTGGGGAGGAAGAAATGAATCTTTATTCATAGATGACCTGATCATCCACATAGAAAATCCAAAAGAACTGATGAAAAAATATCCTAGAACTAACATGCAATTATAGCAAGGAACACAATACAAGGTTAAAATTTAAAAGTCAATTGCTTCCTTATATACAAACAATGACCAAATGGATTGGAAATGAAAAGAAAAAAACAAAAAAACAGTATCATTTATATTGGCACCCCCTAAAGATGAAATGCTTAGGTATAAATCTAAGAAAATATGTTCAAGTCTATGTGAGGAACTACAAAACTCTGATGAACAAAACAAAGAACTAAATAAATGGAGAGGTGTTCCATGTTCATAGATAGGAATACTCAGTATTGTCAAGATGTCAGTTCTTCTCAATCCATAAATTAAATGCAATCTTACTGAAAATCCCAGCAAGCTATTCTGTGGATAAAAACAAACTGATTTCTAAAATTTATTTGAAGAGCCAAAGACCCATAATTCCTAATGAGTAGAACTATTAAGCCATGAAAGGAAATGGAGAAAACTTAAATGAATATTACTAAGTGAGAGAAGTCAAACCAAAATGTGTGATTCTGCAAGGTACCAACTATATGATATTCTGAATAAGGCAAAACTATGGGGGCAGTAAATAGGTCAGTGGTGGCCAGGGGTTGTAAGTAGGGAACTTGAGATATTTAGGTAGAACATATAAGATCTTTAAGACAGTGAGAATACTCTGTATACCATAAGGATGGATACATATCATTATGCATTTGTCCAAATCCACTGAATGTACAACACCAAGAGTGAACTGTAATGTAAGCTATAACCTTTGGTGATTATGATGTGTCAATGTAGATTTATCAGTTGTAACAAATGTACCATCTGGTTGGATATATTGATAATGTGGGAAACTATGCACGTGAAGGAACAGGGGTATATAGAAAATCTCTGTCTTCTTCTAAATTCTGCTCTGAAATGAAAACTTCTTTTTAAAAAAGTCTTAAAAAGGAAAAAAAAAGCAATGTCACACCTGATCAGTCTGGCAGAAGGAGTTCCCCTCTGTTTGGGGGAGGGTCAGCCATTTTTTTCTATTCAAGTTTCAACTGACTGGATGAAAGTCACCCATATTGAGCAAGCCAATCTACTTTACTCATTCTACCCATTTAAATGTCAATTTCATCCAAAAACATGCTCACAGATATACCCAGAGAAAAGTTTGTTGAAATATCTGGGCACCTCATAGCCCAGTCAAGTTGAAATATAAAATTAATCTCACAATTGGTGAGAAAAAAAAGAAAAACTAGCTACAGAAATTGACAGTTGTCTACATGGAATGTTAGGTGCTCATATTATCAAGTTATCAATTTGTTCTAAACTGAATTTATATAGGAACAAATTGGATAATGACCTCAAGATACAAACACAATTGCCTGGTTTGCCTCTCTGTCCCAGCAGTCTGTTTTGGGATACTGTGCTAACAGTGCCTTGGTCATAGCAGATGAGCTTTTTAAAGTTTTCTTTGACCTATTAATATGGTTACTCTATTTCTACCAGTGCTGCCCTCTGTAGGATATTGTTTTGATATTAACAAAATTCTGAAACTGATATAAATGTATTTTAATACTTTTAAGCAAATAAAATTTTAGAGCAAAACAAACTCATATTAAATTATTTGATGCTTCTCACAAGTCCAATATTCTCAATCATATGAGTTTTTTTTTTTTTTAAGTTCAAAGTGTGCTTATTTATTAAAATAAGAAATGGAGGGAAACCAAAAATTGAAAAAGTGAAATATCAAGATAAGCTTATTATAAAAGGAATTACTTGGAGTGATTCTTATTATGGTAGCAGAGAAAATACAATATTTCTGTTGGTTTTTAATATAAATTGATATTTTCTTAGGGCACTGCAAATACTTTGAAAACTAACTTGCCAGCACCTCTTAGGCTGAAAAGTTCATTTGTTTCCAAAAAAATAAGACAGTGATTTTTAGCTAGCAGATTTAGGGTTTTTCTCAACTGAAGAACTTTTCAAACCACCATTTTAGTTTCTGAATTAAAATAACCACACGGAGCAAGGTAGGCCACATCTATCTTCTAAATTTATATAAAGCATAAACTATATTTAAATATCTTACAACACCTTTAACTCAGTATTTTACCCTAGTTACTTTAAGTTAGAGGTCAAGAATTTGTGTAGAATTTCCTGAAAGACTCAAAGGTGCAAATCCATAGTTATATTGTAACCCAATGGGAGATTAAGAAAAGTAACTTTGAGAAAATGATTTAATCCATGAAAATGTTATGGAAACCAAACATATATTCTTTCCATTTCCTTCAAAGTATGCAATTCTTAGAAGCAAGTCTTATTAAAGTAAAATAATTAGCTCAATCAATGAAAAACAAATCATTCGTTGATTTACATCTTATGCTGCTAAAGGAATTCTTTTTTAATTAAATACAAGAAAAATGCAACCAGGTATCTGAAAATGATTTTGAAGATAGTATTCTTAATTGTGTAGCAGATACATTCCCAAAACTCAGTGATTTAGTTGTTCTATGTTAGCATAGTCCAGTGAAGGTGGCAGGTAGGATTAGCTTCATGGAGTCATTCAGGAATGTATGTTATCCTCCATGCATACTGTGATTCTTCTATGTTCATCAGAAGACTTTGAGATAGGTCCTGCATTGTGTAGGTGGCTGACCAGAGAGAGAGCAGGAGGAAAAAGGAGAGACAGAGAGAGAGAGAGATATTATAGGACCTGAGCTTGAACAAGTGGCTTATGTTGTCTTCTTTCTCCCTCCTTTTCCTCGTGTTCTCCTTCTTACTCACAATAGGACTGAAATGTATCATAGGAAAATAATCTATTCTTACATATCTTTTCTTTTTTTTTTGATTGATACATATTCTGAACACACTGTCCTTACTATCTTGATCACACATTCATCCTACATAGTTTGTAGATATGCAAAAGGATTTTTCACTGATTTTCCAGTGTTCCAAGTCTGTAAAAATAGAGCCTAATTTTAATTTTAAAAGACTTTATTTATTTATTTGAAAGAGAGACACAGTGAGAGAGGGAACACAAGCAGGGGGAGTGGGAGAGGGAGAAGCAGGCTTCCCGCTGAGCAGGGAGCCTGCCACGGGGCTTGATCCCAGGACCCTGGGATCATGACCTGAGACGAAGGCAGATGCCTAACGACTGAGCCACCCAGGCGCCCCAAGCCTAATTTTATTTTTTTTTTAAGATTTTATTTATTTATTTGACAGAGAAAGACACAGCAAGAGAGGGAACACAAATGGGGAGTGGGAGAGGGAGAAGCAGACTCCCTGCCGAGCAGGGAGCCTGATGCGGGACTCGATCCTGGGACTCCAGGATCATGACCTGAGCCAAAGGCAGTCGCTTAACAAACTGAGCCACCCAGGCGCCCAAGCCTAATTTTAATTTTAAATGTAATGTTGACTCATTGCAAAAAAAACTAGTCAACAAAATTTTAAAAATATTACGAAAGCATGATAAAAGTATAAAGAAAGTCTAATCCCATAATTTAGAGATTATTACTATATACTATTTTGGCAAACACTCATCTTTACTTTCATCCATATATTTGTTGTTGTTGTTAAAATGAGATCATTCATTATAGAGTGTTTTGTACAGATTTTGTTTTTCCTTAGAAGTACAGAGTTGATGTATTTCTAGGTTAAGGAATATTATTTTACATTTTTGTACCAGTTGCAGAGTGTTTCATTTCTCTCAAGTCTTTCAATAAGAATGTTTGATTGTTAACATTTATTCTGCCCAAAAGGAGTTTGGCAGTATAGTAGTTGCTCAATAATGCATATTACACTAAATTGAAGGCATCTCTTGTTTTTATAAATATCTAACCAGGGCTGAGAATAAAATGACTTGTATATGATTTTTTACTATAAGAAGACCAGCTGCAGATCCTTACTTAAATGAGCTATTGCATTGCACTTAATTTAAAATTAAAACACTTTTAGTAAGTTATTCTGTGAAGGCAACATTGATAGTGGTAGATATTGTTAAACTATTAGAATTTCACTCATAAAAAAATAAGCAAGTAGAATAGCAGAATCAAGTAGGATAATAAATAGGACAACTCCTATGCCAAAACTAGCATTTTCATTCTCATGAGCCCCCAAATGTAAGTGGTTTGGGATAAACACCAACAACTACAAGACATAACTGTTACCAAAATATCATATGGAAGAAAATCATGTGATAGTTCTGAGAGGCAGAGCACTGAAAATCATCATCATGTACATACTGGAAGAGTCAGGGGGCAATCCTAACACAGCATCTGAAACTGGTGGTTGTGGAGGTTGGTGGCATTTGAGGTTTCTAATTCCCAATGAGGACAGTGATATAAAGGAAGGTCGCTAGTGCTCAAGTTGTAGCGCAGGTGATTGTGAGTATGAACCTTGGAGACTAACAAACCACAGTGGTCTCCCAAGTCAAGCTGAGGAGTAGAATATCCCCAAAGAGCTGGATTGGATAGTAGGCAAAGAATTAGAAGAGTTCAGACGAAAGTGTGAAGACCTCTAGAAGCTTAATCCTACGGTTTTAATTTGCATGAAAGGAGAAGAAATGAAGCCTTAAGTTAGTGACACTAGGATAGTGATATTGGTCCGTTCCTTTCTCTTTGAAGTACATGAAAATTCATCTCACTTCATACTGAACCAGTGAAAAAGATTGGTTTTGTCCTTTAAAAGCAACCAAAAAAAAAAAAAAAAAAAAAAAAAGAATTAGCCTCCTACAAATGAGGAAAGTGTGTTGGAAATTTATGTTAGCAAAGCAAATGAAAAATACAGCCTAATATTTTGAAATGAGCAAAGAGAAAGGAAATGACAGAAGTATAAGCCAACAACATAAATCAATATTATAAAAGATCAGAAGGAAGTGATTGGAGAAAAGAAAAATATGAAAACAGAAGTGAATGAGCTTCATTAAGAATTACAATTGGGGCACATGGGTGGCTTAGTCAGTACAGCGTCCCACTCTTGAACTTAGGACTTGATCTCAGGGTTCTGAGTTCAAGCCCTGCATTGGTTGTGGAGACTACTTAAAGAAAAAAGAAAGAAAGATAAAACAAAATACATGTAATTGACCTCTCTGAAGAAGAAAACCAAATAAATGGAATAGAACAAATATGAAAAGTATAATCCAAGAAAATTTCCTGAAATCAACAAAAAAATGATGTGAAACTACATAATGACAGAACACTGTGAGGTCCTTGGGAAGTTAAGCAAGTATTTCCAACACTAAGACATATTCTGGTAAAATAATTAGACTTGAAGTAAAAGTAAAAGACCCTAGAAGCATCTAGAATAGAATATGGAAGTTTGGGGTTCCAACTCAAACTAAGAGACTAACAAAGAAAAAGAACATTTATGTTTCAATTAGAGAAATAACATGAACACAATTGGACATGTAATATTAAAACAAGGAATTCCTCTTTCTTTGTGGGGCGGGAATAAATTTCTGATGCTAACTGTGTTGGAAAAGGGGAATTTTTGTAATTTAGAGACACACTGAAATATTCACACATAAATTAATATGCTGTTGGCATTTGCCTCAAACTTACCCAGGAGTATGTGGTGTGTAGATACAATAATATTGGTCGTGGGTTGAATATTATTGAAGCTGAGTTGTGGGTCCATGAGAGTTCATTACAGGCTTTTTTCTTTTTGCATGTAGTTTGAAATATTCCATACAAAAAGTATTTTTCATAAATGAATTGTTTTTCTCTACTACTTTATTTTTTTTAAGATTTTTTATTTATTTATTTGACAGAGAAAGAGAGAGAGACAGCGAGAGGAAACACAAGCAGGGGGAGTGGGAGAGGGAGAAGCAGGCTCTCGGCTGAACAGGGAGCCTGATGCAGGGCTCGATCCCAGGACCCTGAGATCATGACCTGAGCTGAAGGCAGATACTTAACGACTGAGCCACCCAGGCACTGCTCTTTACTACTTTAAAATGGTTTTCCTATATGCTATATTTTTATTTAGACTTTCTAATGTATTAAATTTAATTTTTCCACATCATGGATTACTTTTGCCCATTGAGTCATGTTCTTAGTCATAATTCTCCATTTCAGTTCTGTTCCCAAAAGTTTTAGCCACTACTACCTAAATTAATCTCCTTAAACAAATTACTATTTTTCTCTAAATTCAAACTATTCAAAATGGATGAAAATATTCTTAAATTAGGTCTGTATAAATAATCCCGTTCCTCTTAGTGAGGAAAATGCGTATTATTTTTGATTACCTACTTTAAGCACTAGAAACCCAGAAATAATTTATCTAGATTCCCAAGCTGTGATTAGTTATTTGTAATAATGTACCATTTTTGTTCAGCCTATAGGCACTTTGTTTTGGTCCCCAGTAATCTGATGTACATCATCTAATTAGTGAGATTTCAAAATGCAAACCTGACCATGTCACCTTCTTGCTGGAAACTCTTCTAGGGCTTACAAATTCCCTGCTCTAAAGACATACTTTTTTTTTTGTTTTGTTTGTTTTGTTTTAATTTTATTATATTATGTTAATCACCATACATTACATCATTAGTTTTTGATGTAGTGTTCCATGATTCATTGTTTGCATATAACACCCAGTGCTCCATGCAGAGCATGCCCTCCTTAATACCCATCGCTAGGCTAACCCATCCTCCCACCCCCCTCCCCTCTAGAACCCTCAGTTTGTTTCTCAGAGTCCATCATCACTCATGGTTCGTCTCTCCTTCCGATTCCCCCCTTCATTTTTCCCTTCTACTTTCTTCTCCTTCTCCTTCTTCTTCTTCTTCTTCTTCTTCTTCTTCTTCTTCTTCTTCTTCTTCTTCTTCTTCTTCTTTTTAACATATAATGCATTATTTGTTTCAGAGGTACAGGTCTGTGATTCATCAGTCTTGCACAATTCACAGCGCTCACCATAGCACATACCCTCCCCAGTGTCTATCACCCAGCCACCCCATCCCTCCCACCCCCACCACTCTCAGGAAACAAACTGAGGGTTGCTGGACATCATTAGTTTTTGATGTAGTGACGTAGATTTTTAATCTATGTTCTCTACCCTCTCAGACCTCTTCAGCCTCCTCTTCCCTATCCTCCAGCATCAGATTTAATTTTGGTTGATCTACCTCCTTTACAACTCCAGGCCCTCTGCCTAGACTGCTTCCTGTAGGCTTTCATTTACTTAATTCTTTTTTTTTTTTTTTAAGATTTTATTTATTCATTTGAGACACAGAGATACAGAGAGAGAGAGAGCATGAGCAGGGAGAGAGGCAGAGGCAGAGAGAGAAGCAGGCTTCCCGCTGAGCAGGGAGCCCGATGCGGGGCTCAATCCCAGGACGCTGGGATCATGACCTGAGCTGAAGGCAGACGCTTAACCATCTGAGCCACCCAGGCGCCCCTCATTTACTTAATTCTTAAGTTTATCAGAACCTAGTGCCAATATCACTTCCTAGGAACATTACTTCTGAAACTTGGTTGGTAGGTTCCTTGATGTATATGCTCAGAACACCCTGTGATTTTGGTTTAGAGCAATTATCACAGCTTCTTGTTTTATATGTATTTGTCTACTTACTATTTACAAATGTCTGTCACTTGCCTTAGGTGATAAACTCCATGAAGGCAGAAGCCATGGGGGTTTTATACTTCATAGTTTCCCACTTTCTAGGACAATATGCATATTAGGCACTTGCAGATTTGTTGATTGGAGAATTTGTGAGCATTCCAGTTGTTTGTGGTTAGTACTTCCATCAGATAAGGAACATTTCTTGAAGAAAAATCACTGATACTTCCCATTATATTCTATTTTTAACATTACTGCATTCAGGTCTTCCTGCCCATTCCCTACCTCCCCCACATTTCTTTTAGGAAGAAGTGGCAAGTTAAGCAGAACTCACTCAAATGAGCGAGTTCACAAGAAAACTGCTGTGGTTTCATATGTCAGTGACAATTAAAATTCTGTCATTTAAGCTAAATGGATCCCAGGACTCTCTAGAAACATGATCTCAAAGACATTTCAAAATTGCAACCTGTAGAGTCCACAACTGATTTTTTTAAGGGAATAAGGAAAAATCACAAGTGGCAGCAAAAAAGAATAGTTTAACAATGATAATGGAATAGGAAAAAAGCAAGGGTTGAGAAGTATGTAATGCTAAAACAACCTTTCCTGCCACTAGTAAAAATCTTAAATGGCTTAGTGTCTAAGCTCCGAGAGCAGAGGTTTATACAATGCTATTGATATAAAAGTTATCCGCATACTTAATTGGCCTTAGGTGAAAGCACATGTAATAAATCTAGTGGTCATGGTGTGGTAATAAGCAATGGTTATTAAACATTTCAGTTCTCCTATGTAAAGATGAAAATTGAATCAAAATGTTCAGATAAGTAAGAATGTTCCCTTATTTGTTTCTTTATCAAGGCAAGCTGTTTTAACTGCACACTTGATAATATTTTCCACCAAACTGTTAACATGCAATTAAAATACAATTTTGTATATTTATGGTAATACATTTCTTTTACATGTAGAAGTTTACTTTAATAGTTTAATTTAACCAAGATATAGTTGATTATAAAGGGAAGTATATAAATATATGAGCAAAATTTGATTGAAATACAACACTAAAATAATTTATTTAAAAAAAATGTTCATCACTGGGGTGCCTGGGTGGCTCATTTGGTTAAGTGTCTGCCTTCAGCTCAGGTCATGATCCCAGAGTCCTGGGATGGAATCCCGCATTGGGCTCTCTGCTCAGCGGGGAGCCTGCTTCTCCCTCTGCCTGCCATCTGCCTACTTGTGCTCTCTCTCTCTCTCTCTGTCAAATAAATAAATAAAATCTTTTAAAAAAGATAAAAATAAAAAATAAAAAATGCTCATTGCTTTACTACTCAAATTATCAAACTGTTGGATATAAGCAGCAGAGTATAAGAAATATTCTCTTTAGTTCTTTTGGGTATAAAAAGTACTGGCCATTCTGATTTCCTTCATTACATATTTTTCTTCTTCAATTAAAAAGTTAATAAATCTGGAATTAGGTATTTTGCCAACATATTACTGAATCTGTTATTTAAATGACTTGTATAATATTTAATAACAGAGAGGATTACTTTTAGAATGGGTAAAATGCATGAGACTAAGCAAACTTTGAAAAGGATCAGGAGCTAAATTAATTCCAAATATTCTGAGTAATTTAGAGTGACACTTACAAAACCTTTCTGCTTTTACAATTGAAAGAATTGACCCCTGAGGTAAGATCTGAAGAACAGTCAGTATTATTATTGCTACTCAAGAAATTACTTCCTTGACTTTGAATGGAACAAACTTTATTGAAAAGTTTTGATGCACTCCACAGAATGTTAATTCAAATTAATGTTCTCTCCTTGGCTTAAGAATCTCTTGTAGAAATTTTAAGAACGCCTCCCTCTACTAAGAAAATTTAAAAAGTACACTGCAACTTTTCATTTTATTTAATATTTGTGCCATTTAAAAGTAGTCCAGAATATGCTTCTCAAAAGCAAAGTATGGTTATATACCATATACCAGACATATACCAGTTTAGTAATTCTATTTTATAATATCATTTTATTTTTTATACTCTTATCATTTCAAATTAGATGCTATATCTTAGAAAAATCATCTGTAGGTGTTTGATCATGTACATTGAATTCATCCAATTATATCTACCTCTCACAAATACATACTATTTATCTGGAGGATAATTACATAGATTTGAGAATTTTGTATCATTTGCAATAATTAATTTTTCCATTTTAATTAATTTACAGTTCACATTTATTTCCTTGATTGGTTTACTTTAAGTTTTGTTATGACTATAATTAGCTATATATTAAAGTTTGTATACTTTGACACATTGGACTAATATTGATAGACTCAGCAAAAACCAATTGCTACAAATTTTATACATGTGCAAAATACCTCACTGATTTTTTTTAAAGATTTATCTATTATTTGAGAGAGAGAGAGCATGAGTGGGGGGAGGGGCAGAGGAAGAGAAGCAGACTCCTCAAAGAGTGGGGAGTCAGCCATGGGGCTCAATCTTACAACCTTGAGATCATGACCTGAGCCAAAATCAAGACTTGATTGCTTAACCAACTGAGCCACCCAGGCACCCCTTCATTGATTTTTAATTTTGGAAATCACTTGTTCATTGTTTGACATTTTTAAAAATGTTATTTCTAATTAGCACTGCTATGATAAACTCCCTTGTTTTGTGAAGCAATTTTAGTGTTAGTGTTAGTATTATCTTAAAACAACAGGTGAAGGATCTTGCCAGTTAGTCAAAAGAAATAGAAACAAATATGAAATTAGCTTAGAAACCTTAAGAAAATCATATATATATATATATATATATATATCCCTAAATTTATAAACATAACATTTATTTACAATCCTAAAAATGCTTAAATGTTAATAACAATAAAATTCCACTAAAATATTTATCATAATAATTACCTATACAGAAATAAGACATTTAATGCATTTATTTACCTTGAGAAATAAAGGGCTAGTTTCCCCACAATATTTGGTAACAAACCCTCTACAACAAATGAGAGCTTGTCATTTATTATTCATCCCTTGTTTGTCCATTCAAAATACACTTGTGTATCCTGAGCTAAGTATTCGTTATTGGCCCTTCCAGATCCATACCCCGCATTTATAAACAGATTCCTGGCTCATGAAGCAGACCTATATGGACTACACCCTTGCTCTGTTTCTGTTGGGCTGTCAGTTGGTGTCCTGGCAAAAGATACCAGGTAGAAAGCAGAGTGAGAGCAGAGTGTTTCTACCCAGCTCCACTTGAGGTTGCCTCTTTGTGGCTCTGTTCTTGACTGATGTGTCCAGCTCCACTCAAAGGGGACTTCCTTGTGTGACTTTCTCTACGTTGTTCTCTTGGGCCTAAGAGTAGTGGAAGCTTATTTATTGCACAGCTACATGACTCTTTGTAAAAGTCTTTTGTAAATACATTCTGCTTGAATGATCCCAACTTTGGGTGTGCCAACTGTTTCCTGCTGTGGCCAGTTTTATACTGTCTACCACCCACCAAGTGTGGTTCTTATTAATGTCAAGATAGTACTCTTTTATTTGTTTATGTATTCTTTCATTATGTATTTATTATTTATTTATTCATCCATTCACTCACTTATTGTAATTTGAAGGGGAACAGAGACCTTTCAATTTCTGTTCTTGCATCTTTAAATAAAATTAGCTCTAAAGGTCTCAACCTCTGCCCTTTTCCCGCACCAGTCATCCCAAACATTCAAAATCCCAATCTATAAAAGCAAAACCACACGAAGATCCAAGGAGTTGTGATTTTAAAATGTGAGAAGATATTTTGTGACAGTATTCTCCTTTCCATGTGAGAGCAGAGCATGTCTTTTGTGTAGAAACTCAGTGGTGAAATGCAGAGCGTTTTCCCTCATTAAACACTGTTCAGATGTTTTTGACTAGAAATGTATTCTTGAAATGTATTCATTATAATGATAATTTTCTAATAATAAAATCATGTGAATTACCAATGGGGATTGTTAAAAAGAGTTTTTTGTCTTTATGTGTGTGGTTCATAATTACAACAATACAAAAAAATCATTCTTCAAGAATAGTAAAAGAAGCTATGGTTCCATCTCATTATTTTTTAAAATATGGTTATATAATAATTTTAAAGACAATTACAGGACACTTTTTGGGTTAAGAAACATTAAAAGCATTTAAAAGCATTTAAACATAAATGACTTTAAAATATTTAAAACATATAAAATTTCAGTTTTGCTATTTTCAAAAATATTCATTTATTTAATTTTTTTAAATAAGTTTTAATATAATATATTGATTTTCATTCTTGAAACAGACTGTAACAATACATGATATTTATCATTTTGTCATCATCCTATGAGATAATTCATAATATTTTATGAAGTTCAGATTAGAATTCAGGAATATAAAAAATTAAAGCAACATGACATAAAATATAGTAAATACAGAAGATTAGGACAATAAAAATATGAAATATATTATAAAACTGGAATGTTAATTTTTTTGTTTTCCTCTTTGCCCTAACTTGAACTAGCTTCATCAAGACTTTTGGATTTAGATTGATTTTAAGTCCATTCACAATATAGGAGATGCTATGCCTGTTTCTTTGAAATGGTTGTACCATTTAATTGCAGTTTTGTCTGAAAATAGTATCTTATAAAAATTTTATCTTCCCTAAAGGAATTCGTACTTGGGCTTGCTTCGCTCCAAATATTGCCTTTGTTATTCAGGGGCTCTTTATAGGCTTTTTCCCTCTCTCTGGATACAATTGTCAAATATATGGAACTAATCAGTCAATCATCTACTCTCTCTCTCTCTCTCTCTCACACACACACACACAATGGTTCAAATATGGGCAGAAATATATTCATGAGATTTCAGGAGAATGAGTAAAATTATAGTTAAAGAGAATGAAATGATGAGCAACTGAACACAAATATAATAATAGATTTTTATAAAAGCCATTGGAGCAAATAAAATCAGGATTATTTTTGAGGAATATGTCTCCTCTCCTGAAATCTGTTACAGAACTTCACTGCAAATACTAATATTCAACTTAATATTTTTCACTTATCCTTAAGTCCTTCAAGCATTTAGTAAATATTCAAGAAGACTTCTGCTAAGTCATTTGTAAAGTTTATTTGAATTTAAGTAAATTCTGCCATGCCAGAACAATCTTTAACTCATCTATCCTCAGAATGGAGCACATTCTGGGGCAAGTAATAGATATTTAGTTAAATGTGTCTCTAATTAACTATTGACACATATGCTATACAATGAGGATAACATCTTTAATCAAGGATAAGCAGGCATTCTAAAAGTGAGAAATTCAAGAGCAGCCCAATACCACCAATTTGGAAAATCTGGTGTCAGATGAGTGAATTCATCACTCATGCACCCCCAGAGGAATTTAAAAACGTGTTCAAGGATGTCTGGCTGCTACTTAATAATGACAGTCTCCTCAGGGAAGGGGCAGCACATGTGTTTGCCCGTTCATGCCTGGGAAGATAGAAAGATACGAAGATCAGGTCTTAATTACAGAGCACAGTGACGTGGGTAATAGCGGATTTTTAGATCCAAGAAACAATATTTCCTTTAAGTTTGATCACTTACAGAAAGAAGCCAGTGACATCCACCCAGCCAGAGGACATAGATGGAGGTACGAACTTTTACAGAGAATCCTGTGATGATTTTAAAAGGGTCTATGTGAAAGATCATCATTTCAATGACTTCTGTACTCTTTATGCTAAAACTATAGATGGCAAAAGACCACTGTTGCATGTATCAAAGCCACTAGTTTTCAGCCTAAAAGCTTCTGGAATGGTCGTTGGAGATCAGAATGGAAGCTCACCATCACACCATCTACAGCCCAGGTTGTTGGAATACTCAAGATTCAGGTTCACTAGTATGAAGATGGCAATGTTCAGTTGGTTAGTCATGAAGACATATAGGACTCAGTAACTGTTTTGAAGAAAGTCCAAACTGCCAAGGAGTTTATTAAAATCATAGAGCATGCAAAAAATGAGTAGCAGGCAGCAATTAGTGACAAATATCACACAACATCAGACACCACATTCAACGCCTTGTGCCATCAGTTGCCAGTTACCCACACCAAAATCGACTGAAACAAGATTGATAAAGAAATGCAGAATGCTTAAAGGCTGAATGTAAGGATTCTTCAGTATGTAGGAAGAAAGGATTCAATATGTGGTCATGTGATAAATAAGTGATTTATAAACAAGAGTGACATTTTGCTAGGGCTTTAGTTAACAGGTTTTCTAGCCCTCACAGAATACTGTTGAACCTATAGCATCATTTTGATTCTCTTGTGTTCTCTGCCTTGTAATTTTTGTTTTCACTATATCTACTTGTAATTTTTTTTTAATTCTGCCATATTTAGTGATGAAGAGAGTGATGTATCCTGGAGTCATTTTCCTATTTAGATCATTTTCCTAGCCATGAAGCCCTGTTACTGATATAGACAGGTAATGTGCTCCATATTTTTCTACCCCTGTCCTTCAAAGCGCTTCTGGTACTTCAGTGATTTTTACTGATCCACCAACAACTAAAGAAGCTACGCTATAAACTAGCTGAGTAGAAGACACATTCATCCTTCTCCTTCCAATTGCTTTGATCTTCATTTATAACATCTCATAACTGGGGGCACCTTGGTGACTCAGTCGGTTAAGCATCTGACCCTTGATTTCATCTCAGGTCATGATCTCAGGGTTGTGAGATGGAGCCCCGTGTCAGGCTCTGTGCTGGGTGGCTTGGAGCCTGCTTAACATTCTCTCTCCCTCTCCCTCCGCCCCTCCCCTTAAGTCTGTGCCTTCTCTCTCTCTCTCTCTCTCTCTCTCACTCCCTCTCTCTCTCTCAAAAAGAAAAAAATGTAAACATCTCATAATTGTAGTTTTTAAAAGTTTGGAATTAGGCTTTTCAGGTCCCATTGTGGGGGCAAAGGAAGTTGTCTGGAAATTCCATTATAACAAACTTCTCTGGGGAAGTTGTATTTTAATCCAGAGTCTTCAGCCACTGTCCCTGCACATAAATGTGTTGGCTTTCTCCTCTTCCCTTGTTGTCTCCTTCCCATCTAGTACCATTGTAGTTGTAGACATAGGTCTGCATTTTTAGATAAAGTTTACTCATTTATTATTATTTTTTATTACTCATGAACTACTGACATACTAGGGATGTAGTAGAGTATAAAATTTGAAAAATGCAGATATTGAAGGAATAATAGGTATCTTGTGCTTTAATACTTTGTGGTGGGATTGTACTACAAGCAAATGAATCAAACAACTATGTAAATCACAGACAAAAACTGAAGATGAACCAAAGTGCAAAGGATATATTCCAGGCAGTATCTTTCTACTGTAACCTGCTATTTAAGGGAATACTAGTGATTTGTTCTAAATAGGATGCACAACTTATTCCAAATTACTCTTCCTCAGTCCTGTCTGCCAAGAACTCAAATGTAACCCTGACACAGCAGCTCTCCCCAGGTGTATTGGCAGGTATATGCGTGATCTCCCAGAATACACAGGTGACAGAGATATGATATGACAACTGCTAATGGTAGATTCATTTCTATTGTTTACACTTCTATGGCCAGGCCTTAATGGAGGGTCAGTTTTTCAAAAAACAGGTGGTGTCTCCCTATTTGCCTCCAGATACATTTCAAAAAAGAAGGGGGGTTTTGTTTCAGCTTTCTCTTTCCTCAGCAATACAGTCAAGCAAGTTTGTTTCCAAGTGACCCATTGAGCAACCGAAGCATTTTTGTTTATTTCAAATAAAATATGTTTGCATTAAAAGAATAAAAGTAAGAAATGCATTTAACAAGTCACATTTACAAAGAACAAATAATGGAGAACATTCCTTTCAAATATTTCTAATGTGCTTCCCATATTCATTGACCTTGATTTTTCCTAAAGCAACTTCTCCCTAGTCAATTCACTTTTCTAGGATAGATTTAAATTACATGTCAAAAACTCTTTATTCCTCAAATCACTTTTGGTTCAAAGGATGTAAAGGTAGTTAAATTTTGAACAAATTCATTGTTGTATTACATTTTCCTTTCACTGGGGAAGAAATCAGGAGGAAGAAAGGCAGGTGTAATTGAAAGAATGGAACACATGAGGCTTGCATTGTGTTCATAAAGTCATCAACAAGAAGAGACATGAAGAACAAGGTTCTTACTTCTTAGCTCAATTTAGATGAAAACTGTGTATGGAAATAGTTAAGTGATTTCTACTTACTTTTTTGTGATATTTAAATTTAATGTTATCGAAGAATCACATCTAAACAAAAATTCTTATGCATTATCTCCGTACTCTTTAAGAATGATTCTTCTCTCAGGCTAGTTTACTCAAATCTAACTAGTTTATTTTATCTGCCAGAATGCAGAGCTGATACCAGAAGAAGAAAAACTTTTCTCCTCAGTAACCATTTAAGAAACACTGGAAAATTAGAAAGGTATTTTGGAAATTAGCTCTTATTCAAATAAGAAAAAAAAAATCTATTCTATACTGAAAGGAATTATTGGTATTTTCTTCTAATTAGAAGGGGTTTTTTAAGCTAAAGGTCCTCAAAAAGTAATAAAGACATGCTGCAATCCAGCCAGGGTTTAAAAGTTATCTCCTCCACTCAATACTTGTGCAACCATCTATATATTCATTAACATTTTGGACCTTGGAAGGAGGAAATAGTTATTATACTGTTGGGTTATTCATCCATATGAGTGACTCCATTAGTATTTTTCAATAAATGTGACTTTTATTATCATCAGTAACTAAGTATTGGGTACATAATAAACCTTTCATAAATAGTACAAATGAATTAACCACTACCAATGTCTCACATTAATGTAATATGGTATATTTCACACATATTAAAATAAAGCTCCATACTTAAAAAGGTGATTTTCTTAGAAGATCAGACTTATATAAGATATGCATTTTAAATTTATTTCATGGAATATAGTATGTTTGCACAGCAATATATTTAGCTGAGGAAACTATTCCTTGTTCTCAATATATTTTCTGCTTTGTAATTGCTATCTTTATACTCACCTCATGCTTTTTACTCAATATCAGCTTCTCTACCGGGATGATTGCTAATCAGTCTCCACCTAAATGCACATTTGCTGTTGAGAGGTCAGGCAAGATGGGGACTTAGAAATCTCCATTGGATTGGCAAAATGTATTCCACGGTGATTTCTATATGAACAGATATGGAGACACACAAAAACAGGATTAAAGTTGCTTAAAAAGTTCTTGAGGGAAAATATTAAAAGTTATATAGAAAAAAGAATGTATCTTCAACAAGCAAGAGGGAATAAAAACAGAGGATGGAGGCAGTTTTAGATTGAAAGGGACATAAGAGACATAATACATATAATGTGAACATTGATTCGGTTTCAAATAAGTTACAAAATGTCATTTTTTTAGATAAGGGGGGAAATTTGAAAATGGACATGTTATTAGATGATACAAAATAGCTAATTTCCATGTCATGATGTATAGAAAGGACACTGTGGTCATGCAAGAAAAGTTCCATAATTTTATAAGATGCTAATAAAAATATATAAGGTAAAGTGATATAAAGTCAATAATTTTCTTTAAAACACCAAAGGAATGTGAATAGATGAAACAATGTTGTAAAATCTTTATAACAATTGAATCTAAGTAAATACTCTATAGAAAATTATTATTTCTTCTTTTATATAATCCCTTAAAATAAAATTTAATTTAGAAACATTTTTAAAAGAAGCAATCTTATCCTATGTTTCCAGCACAAGGCTGGAATATATAAATGACCATCCTCCTGCTGAAAAGTATTAAAAACACTGTATAAAATTTAAAATAAATAAATAAATAAAAGTAAACAAACTTTGTAATTTCATTAAGGACTTAGCAAGGAAATAAAGAATTCTGAGACCAAAAACTAATTTAAAAGCAAGAAAGAAGAGAGGTAAACAGCATTTTACTAGAACAAGCTACTTGCCCTGAGGACATTGTAAAATGAAACCTAAGGAAATTGAACTTTATTTTTTATGTATTTCTGGGACTGGCTCAAGGTGGTAAGCCTTTTAGTAGAACTTCTAAATACAGTTGGGACTTCAAATGACTATAACTTCAGGGTAAGTGTTCGCTAAATATCAGGTCACTTTCTCTCACCCCATGCTAGATTAAAAAAAAAAAAAAATCCTCAAAATGAAGAGCTAGGTGGGAAGAAAAAACTTTCCCTGAAAATTAATAAATGATAAGTTAGCTTTAATAGTTCTTCATGCTGAATTCAGATAATCTGGTTGAAAAAATAATAATCAGATCCAAAGTAAATACAAGTCATTTGAAGGAAGTCTGCATGCTCAAAGAATTTGCATGAATAAAAGTCCATGGAAAATATGGTCACAGTTAAAAATCACAAAACATACAGGGAAATAAGACAAGTGAGGGACAGTAGAAACAGTGGAACATTGAATAACACTCAAAACAGAGGCTTGAAATTGAATTTTTAAAACTGAATATGAATTAAGAATTTTTCCTATTTATAAGTAACAAAAAGTAATTAAAACATAAATGCATTACAATTAAGTATTACAGAAGACTCTTACATTGCTTGCCCCAATATTTCATACCTCCCAGTATACAGGCTTTGTTGAGCCATCTCCCACACTGACTCCGAGTTTGACAATTTTTCCTGCTTTGGTCAATGGAAAATTAGCAAGCATAAATAGGTGTATATATGATAAGGACTGACATATTGGGGTATGTTCTCTAGAAATGTTCCCTTTTAGAAATCAGCCTCTATCCTACAAAAAGTCTTAGGAAATACTCCTAAATTAAGAGAGAAAACAGAGCCAGGGTGTTTGAAAGACCATCATGGATGTTCTAGCACCAGCCAAGCATCTAGCTGAGTGTAATCATGTAGATGACCTTAACTATGGTGACACTGAGCCCATTCGACCCATAGAATCACAAAAATTAATAAATCAATATTCTTTTACAGCAGTAGTAGATAAACTTTTTCTGTAAAGGTAGTAAATATTTTAGGCTTTGTGGATCATACAATCTCTGTTCCAATAACTCAGTTCTATCCTGTAACACACAAGCAGCCATGGACAGTATGTAAATAAGTGAACATGGCTCTGTTTCAATAAAACTCTATTCGTGGGCATGGGAAGTTGAATGTTACATCATTTTCACATGTCACAAAATATTTATAACCATTTAATAATAAAGCACCTTTCTAGGCTCAGAGGTATACCAAAACAGGTGTTGCTCCTCGTTTGGCTTTCAGACTATAGTTTTCTGATCCCTGTTGTAAGCAACTAAATTTTGTATTGAGTTGGTACACATCAATAGATATCTGAAACAAAAAATTGTTACTGGAAGTTGGCTCCTGCTATAAAGAACTTCGCTTGTTACATCTTAGGTACATTAACCCTTTAGTCTAATGTCACTTCTGTTTGGCCTTTTTTTTTTTTTTTTTTCATTTCCATCATACAGTTCATGGTTTCACCTTCTTTCCTAAGATATGAACCTAATTTATTTAAATATTTTTGTCACATGATTGGGGCAAAACAAATGAGATTATTTTACATATTATATACAAGTTATACTTTCATATCCATGTAAAATATTTTGTGTAAGAGAAGCTGTGTTCAGTGGGAAATTAGCAAGCATAAATAGGTAAATATATGATAAGCACTTGCATATTGGGGTATGTATAATTTTAATTATAGAGCAAGGCATAATTTTACCCACCAATAAAAAAAAAAAAGATAGGTCCAACCAATTCTACCATCTTCCTGTTTTCCTAAGAAAGCTGTTGGTTCATTTTTCCATCCTAGGTAGAATTTTTCTTGGCTTAAACTTTGAACTATAGAATCAGGCTCAGACAGATACTGGGCCATGCCCTTGGTCGTAGCCATAAAAATGCAACATCATACTCTGACCTTATTAGTCGAACAGTCTATTTTTGTAGAAATAACCAAGGATTTATTTCTAACTGAAAAGGAATAAAATATTTCTGTTTGAACTCTATAGGCCATATTTTAGAATCTAAAATGATAGTTTTCTTTCCATTTTGAGATACCAATTTTTCTTTGAAAGATACCTGTGTTTGGTTTGTTCGGATGGACTTTTTCTATCATGTCATTCAGATTTCAGTTCTTTGATAGCAGAGCTAAAGGATTTTGTTTTCTGGTGTCTCATCTATAATGGGCTCTACATATCTATGAAACCCTTACTGAAGAGTCTCTATTTTGAAGTTATTCTTATCTTTAATACAATAGGTACAGTTTAAGGATTAATCTCCAGAGCTTTTATTATGTTTTTAAATGTGTCTTCTTGTATAAACTGTAAAACAGAACACTTCAGTTGAAGAGGAGACTTCTTTTTTCTCTTTTAAGGTGTTTCCTTAATCAATTGTAACTCGAAGCCTTGGTGGCAAGTTTAAAAGGATGTAAAAGTGTCAAACTTATCTCCCATGCTATTTTTAGGTTTGCTGATAAACATAGGTTTAGGGTTATGTTGATAAAACATGTGCATTTATTATTTCTCTATATTTTTTAAAGTAGGCATTTCATGGGAAGAACATAAATAATTTCAGTTGTCTGTACCAGGGGTTCTATACAAGTGGTAAGTGAAATAGCGATGTATTGTGTGACTATCAGATTGAAATAAGATTCTTGTTAAGAGGTCAGAATTCAACTGTAATGTAGCTGCCGTATGGACAAAAGGCAGGGGAAGTGATTTGAGTTATAAGTAGGTTTGCCTTGACCATAACCAAGTTTTAGGAATTAGAGGCAAAGGGAAGTCAGATTCTTCAGAATATAACAAATAGCTTGGCAGTTAATAGGATTTGTGCTTAAAGTCCATTAAACCTATCTCTATTACCCCATGCTCTTCAATCTCTTTAGGTAGAATTAACTTCCTCCACTAACTTGGTTGTCAGAAGAAACACTCCTGAGGATTTTACCTTGATTGATGGGGAACTTTGTTTCATGATAACTTTGGTTATAACACAAGAGAATGAAATAATAAAATTACTGGCAGTTACTGTTAGCTGATTCCACATGGACAGAATCTGGAAAAACGTATAAAAAACTTCTTTCTATTGGTGTGAATTACATTTTCTAATCCATAGATCTTCAAATTAGAGCTTAGTGTCTTAGTTTCTCTAAGATCCTCCCTCTCAGGGGATAAGTTCCTGTTATTGGTAGGACATCTATTTGTTTTTTTTTTAGAACCCTGTTCTTCTACCTCCTTTAATTATCCTCAAACATTTCAATTCTCTAGTATCCCTAGTCTCCTTCCCTAGTATTTTTCCTTCCATCTTTAGTGTGTGTTACCAGTTACTCTATTATATCCAGGTTCACATTTCAGACCAGCAGTAAATCAGTGGCAAACAGACAAAGGAAAAAAAAAAAAAAAACAGAAAAGCAAAATGTTATATATATATATATATATATATATACACACACACACACACACACACACATATATATGTATATATATGTATATATACATAGATAGATACACACACATGTATATATATATATATAAATTCCCTAATGCCAAGTAACTATAAGACAATAAAATCTTTTAACTCTTCAAGATTGATTTCCTCTTAGCAAATTTTCCATGAGATATATTTCTATTACCGTATCTGCTTTGAGCTGCAAAACCAAAAGTTATTCCCCATCTGTTTTCTAATCTTTTTTCAACTCTAGGCCCTAGATGAGGGAAGGACATGCTACACAATTAAGTGTTGGAGTAGGAAAAAAAATCAGGCATAATAGTCTGATTATTATAATATGTTCTTTTACTGCAGAGTTCAAAAAGTTATTAGGCTAATCAGAAATGCAAAATTTATATAGGAAAATTAGCATATAAGATTTTCTTTTTGTTTTTTAATTTAATTTTTTTTAAGATTTTATTTATTTGCGAGAGAGAGAATGAGAGACAGAGAGCATGAGAGGGAGGAGGGTCAGAGGGAGAAGCAGACTCCCTGCTGAGCAGGGAGCCCAATGTGGGACTCGATGCCGGGACTCCAGGATCATGACCTGAGCCGAAGGCAGTCGCCTAACCAACTGAGCCACCCAGGTGCCCCAGCATATAAGATTTTCAAAACTCGTTAGAATGCTAAGCCATTTTCAGAAAACACTATGGCATTATTTCCATAATATATATACCTGAGTGGAAAAAAAAATTCACCTAATAGTATAACTCTGAATTAATTTTTATAGTTGTTATCATTATAAAAAGATTAGAATCATTTTATTCTTTTCCATCCCAGAACTTCTTGCTAGAATGTAGACTGTCAAATATTAATACAAGTATTTTTCATCAACATTCCTATTCTATCCACTCAAATCCTTTTCTCTTGTACATTGCATAACTCTAAAATTTGGCAAAATCCTAGGTAATCATAGTTATAAATAGTTACACAATCTTACACAGCATTCAAAACATATAAATGATAAAGAGCAAGTTGGAAAATCCTCTTCCAGAAATCAACTTCCACATAGACATAATTATGTAAGATGCTGAATTTTATTTAACAGGTTTTAAACACACTGCGTATTGAACAATAACAAAACAAGTGATCAGAGATATAAAACAGCTGTATTCAACAGACACAAACATTTAAGTGACATTCATTATTACTGGATTCTTCAAAAGTCTCTCATATCCCATTGGACATTCTGATGACAGGGAAATAGTGCTTAAATTCTTTAAGACAGAGATTCCATTCTCCAGATGCTTTTATCCAGCAAATATTAGTATGTATGTTAGATTTATTGTAATTTTGAGTTTCTTTAGTAATGTTTTTCCACAGCCTCCATCAGAAACTTGTTTTATTGCTCATTTTAAATTGGTTATATTAAACTAACATATTTTATAACATCCATGTTGAGAAATAGAAGAAAATGTAAAGTAGGTCTAATGAAATTTAAAAGAAAAAAATATAGGCTTTAACCAAAAAACAAAATCTAAACTTAATACATTTATGTCATCTTGGCCTAAAGTTATCTCTACAAGATAAATGGAAAGTAAGTGCTGGGTTCTGCTTGGAGCGCTGGGTGTTATGCACAAACAATGAATCATGGAACACTACATCAAAAACTAATGTTGTAATGTATGGTGATTAACATAACAATAAAAATTTTTTAAAAAGTACTGGGTTCTTTGCACAATTTTTAATATAGAAACATAACACACTTTGTACAAATGTAGAAGAAAATTAGCATTCAAGTTATTTTAGATATTTAGAATTTTACGTAAACAAATGGAGTCAGAGATGTGGTTGGACCATCTTAAATAGCATTCAAATTATATAAATAATAAACAGGAAGTAAACAAAATTTTCCTTGTAGAAATCAACTCTTACCATGACAAAGACTATTAATGAATGATGGCTTTTAAACAAATCTGAAGAACATGAAGTTGCTAGCCAATTGGATACCTACCTCTAAGTAGTGGAATCAGCAAATGCAGTATCTGTGAGTTGTTTCCGAAGAGCAAGGAGACCTTGATGACTGGGTGGAATGAGCAAAGGGTACAGGCAGTAAATCAGACTGGAGTCAGGGTGTTAATGGGGACACATAGGGGAAGGCCTTGGAAAACACAGTAAGGATTTTGGCTTTTAATACGAGCGAGAAAGGAGATTAATGTGACATTTTTGGAAAGGTGTAACGTGTTTGGACTTAATTTTAACAGGATTATTCTTGAGGAAGAAATGAGAAGAGGACAAGAACTGAATCAGGAAGAGCTTTTTTGGAGGTTGTTGCATTAATCAAAGAGAAAGGTATAGGGGCTTAAACTGGGTGATAAAAATAGAAGTTGTTAGAAGTGATAAATTACAAATGTATTTTCAAAGTAGAGCCAACCAAATTCTCAGGTGGATTAAATGATACTCAAGTTTTTGTTTTGTTTTGTCTCCAAAAGCAACTGGAGAGGAAGAATGAGATGTAGTTTGTAGGCAGACTGTCAGGTTCTCAAATAAAAAGAAAGAGGCAGTGTTAAATCTTGATATTGATCCCACAGGTGGCAATGATAAAAGTGACTCTAATATGATTCTTTTTTTTTAAGTATGTTGGTACTAAGATGTTGACAGATTGTTAAAATAAAGAAAAGGCAGGGCAGCTCTTGAAGGATATAGAAGGAAAATAATTTACATAGAAGGATGAGGATTTGACAGTCAATACTAGCAAATATGTTTGAACATATATTCAATACCGGGTGTTCTTCTAGGCATCAGAGATTATAGTAGTCAACCGCAGGGAGAAAATTAACTCTCTCCAATGTCAACAGTCCTAACAACAGTGATTGTCATTTATGGAAGAGGGTAAAAGGATGGTAAGTGTTCTCTATTCGTGTGCATCTCAGGCTAAGAGTGTGTGTGTGTGTGTGTTTAAAATATTATATGGTATCGACCCATTAAAATAATAATATGCTATATGTTAACTAACTTGAATTTAAATTAAAAATCAAAACCAAAAACCTTTCTTTTATTTAGATCAGTGGAGCTCCACTCTACATGTTAGATGAGATGCTGCCCAATTCATAAATCATTTAATAAAGCCAATTAAATCTTCAAATTAAAAAAATCATATGGTATATAATATGAAAACAAGATGTTGAACTGTGCCTCTCCTCCAAAATTCATATATTAAAGCCCTAATCTCCAATGTGACTGTATTTAAAATAAGGCTTTTATGTTGGTAAATAAGATTCAATGAAATCATAAGATGGAGCCCTAATCTGAAAGTATTGATGTCCTTGTAAGAGGAAGAGACATAAGAAACCTCTTTCTCTCTGCTCAAAGGAAATGTGAGAACATAGAGAAAAGGCGGTCTTTTTTTTTTTTTTTTTTTAAGATTTTATTTATTTATTTGATAGTGAGGGAGAGAAAGAAAGAGAGCAGGGGTTAGGACAGAGGGAGAAGCACACTCCCCACTAAGCAGGGAGCCCGATGCGGGGCTCCATCCCAGGCCCATCCCAGGCACCTGCGATCATGACCTGAGCCTAAGGTAGACCTTAACTGCTTAACCAAATGAGCCACCCAAGTGCCCCCCAAAAAGGCTGTCTTTTGCAATCCAGGAAGAGATGTCTTATCAGAAACCAACCCTGCAAGCTCCTTGATCTTGGACCTCCCACTTTCAGAACTATGGGAAAATAAAATGATGTCTAAGCCATACCGTCTGTGGTATTCTGTTGTGGCAGACTGAGAAGACAAATATACAAGCTGAACATTCTGTATTATACTCTCACTAGTGTATTTTCTTTTGCTTCTATATCATGTGTGTCAGTCTGTGCTTGATGCACATAAGAGAAAATAAACTGGTAAATTTAGTGGATTTGAAGTTAATACAGAGATTTAGGTACTTAAATAAATATTGCAATGGCTAGAGAAGAGAGACTCCAGGCTTGACTATATGGATACTCTCTGAACAGCATCTAGAATTGTTCTGCCAAGGGAGCTGCTATTTTTTTTTTCTTGTTAATACATCTTTTATTACAGGAGTCTCAGCTAAGAGCTCAGAAGGAGAGACGAAAAATTATTTTTCATCCCCTACAAAGTTGTAACTTTAGCAACAGAGCCTGATACATAGTATATGCCCAATAAAATGTTAGCAAACAGAATACTGATGCAAGCTTAAGCCAAGTTTAAGCCACCTGAGTGTTTTTCCTGGGGAAGCTGCTATTTTTAAGCTGTTTAGACACAAAAGAATATGGAAACCACTGATTCACAAGAGCCAGCAGGCTCCAAGATGGCTCTCCCTTAGTTATCTGTAATCTAGATTCAGGGATTCCCAGACCTCTTGTTGAATTCTGTTAGCTCCCAAACTTTTAAATAAAAAAAGAATCTTAAGGATTCAATTAGCCAACATATAGTACATCATTAGTCTCAGATACAGTGTTCAACAATTTATCAGTTGCATATAATACCCAGTGCTCATTACATCACATGCACTCCTTAATGGCCATCACCTAATTACCCCATCCCCCACCCACCTCCCCTCCAGCAACCTTCAGTTTGTTTCCTATAGTTAAAAGTCTCTCATGGTTTTTCTCCCTCTTTGATAACTTCCCATTCAGTTTTCCCTCCCTTTCCCTATGATTGATCCTCCATGCTGTTTCCTATATTCCACATATGAGTGAAGCCATATGATAATTGTCTTTCTATGATTGACTTATTTCACTCAGCATAATAAACCCAGTTCCATCCATGTCAATGCAAATGGTAAATATTCATCCTTTCTGATGGTTGAGTAATATTCCACTGTGTGTGTGTTTGTGTGTGTATGTGTGTGTGTATGCCACATCTTCTTTATCCATTCAGCTGTCAATAGACATCTTGGCTCTTTCCACAGTTTGGCTACTGGACATTGTTGCTATGAACATTGGGGTGCATGCAGGTGCCCCTTCAGATTACTACATTTGTATCTTTGGGGTAAATACAGAGTAGGGCAATTGCTAGGTTGTAGGGTAGCTCTATTTTCAACTTTTTGAGGAACCACCATACTATTTTCCAGAGTGGCTGTACCAGCTTGCATTCCCACCATCAGTGTAAGAGGGTTACCCTTTTTCCTCATCCTTGTCAACATTTATTTTTTCCTGTCTTGTTAATTTTAGCCATTCTGACTGGTGTAAGTTGGTATCTCATTGTGGTTTTGATTTGTATTTCCCTGATGCCAAGTGATGTGGAGCATTTCTTTCATGTATCTGTTGGCAATTTGCATGTCTTCTTTGAAGAAATGTCTGTTCATGTCTTCTGCCCATTTCTTGAGTAGATTATTTTTGGGGGGGTATTGAGTTTGGTAAGTTCTTTATAGATCTTGGATACTAGCGCTTTATCTGATATGTCATTTGCAAATATCTTCTCCCATTCCATAGGTTGCCTTTTAATTTTATTAACTGTTCCCTTTGCTGTGCACAAGATTTTTTCCCAATAGTTCATTTTTCCTTTTTTTCCCTTGCCTTTGGAGATGTGTCTAGCAAGAAGTTGCTGCGGCCAAGGCCAAAGAGGTTGCTGCCTGTGTTCTCCTCTAAGATGTTGATAGATTCCTGTCTTACATTTAGGTCTTTCACCCATTTTGAGTTTATCTTTGTGTAGGGTGTAAGAAAAAGGTCCAGTTTCATTCTTCTGCATGTGATTTTCCAATTTTCCCAACACCATTTATTGAAGAGACTGTCCTTTTTCCACTGGATATTCTTTCCTGCTTTGTTGAAGATTAGTTGACCAAAGAGTTGAGGGTCCATTTCTGGGCTCTCTATTCTGTTCCATTGATTTATTATGTTTTTGTGCCAGTACCGTACTGTCTTGATGATCACAGCTTTGTAATAGAGCTTGAAGTCTGGAATCATGATGCCACCAGCTTTGCTTTTCTTTTTAACATCCCTCTGGCTTTTTGGGGTCTTTTCTGGTTCCATACAAATTTTAGGATTGTTCCAGCCTTGTGGAAAATGTCAATGGTACTTTAATAGGGATTGCACTGAATGTGTAGATTGCCCTGGGTAGCATAGACATTTGAACAATATTTATTCTTCCAATCCATGGGCATGGAATGTTTTTCCATTTCTTTCTGTCTTCCTCAATTTCTTTCATAAGTGTTCTGTAGTTTTTAGAGTATAGATCCTTTACCTCTTTGGTTAGGTTTATTCCTAGGTATCTTATGGTTTTTGGTGCAACTGTAAATGGGATCAATTCTTTAATTTCTTTCTTCAGTTTCATTGTTAGTGTATAGAAATGTAACAGATTTCTGTGCATTGATTTTATATTCTGCCACTTAGCTGAATTCCAGTATGAGTTCTAGCAATTTTAGAGTAGAGTCTTTTGGGTTTTCCACATAAATTATCATGTCATCTGCAAAGAGTGAGTTTGGTAAAAAAAAAAAAAAAAAAAAAGAGTGAGAGTTTGACTTCTTCTTTGCCAATTTGAATGCATTTTATTTCTTTTTGATGTCTGATTGCTGAGGTTAGGACTTCTAGTAACTATGTTGAACAATAGTGGTGAGAGTGGGTATCCTTGTCATGTTCGTGACCTTAGGGGAAAAGCTCTCGGTTTTTCCCCATTGAAAATGATACTCACTGTGGGCTTTTTGTAGATGGCTTTTATGATATTGAGGTGTGTTACCTCTATCCCTATACTATGGAGAGTTTTTAATCAAGAAAGGATGCTGTATTTTGTCAAATGCTTTTTCTGCATCAGTTGAGAGGATCATATGGTTCTTGTCCTTTCTTTTATTAATGTAATGTATCACAGTGATTGATTGTGAATGTTGAACCACCCTTGCAGCCCAGGAGTAAATCCCACTTGGTCATGGTGAATAATCCTCTTAATGTACTGTTGGATCCTGTTGGCTAGTATCTTGGTGAGAATTTTGGCATCCATGTTCATCAGGGATATTGGCCTGTAGTTCTCCTTTTTGATGGATTTTTTGTCTAGTTTTGGGATCAAGGTAATGCTGGCCTCATAGAATGAGACTGGAAGTTTTCCTTCCATTTCTATTTTTTTTTAAAGATTTTATTTATTTAAAAGAGAGAGACACAGCAAGAGAGGGAACACAAGCAGGCTTCCCGCCGAGCAGGGAACCTGATGCGGGGCTCGATCCCAGGACCCTGGGATCATGACCTGAGCCGAAGGCAGACGCTTAACCATCTGAGCCACCCAGTCACCCCCATTTCTATTTTTTGAAACAGCTTCAGAAGAATAGGTATTAGTTCTTCTTTAAATATTTGGTAGAATTCCCCTGGGAAACCATCTAACCCTGGACTCTCTAAGACTCTTAGTAGCAATCTGGAGGCCTAGATTTAAAATACTCTTTAACTAGGTTCTAACTCAGAGGTCGTATAAATTTTCCTGATGGTCAAAACGCATCCAGAACCTGAGTTGCGAGGAGGTCATCTAAACCCCAGGTGCAAGAAGATTTGACAATGCAGCTTATGAATTTCTAGTCTTTGTAGTCCATGAGAGTACATTTGGAAGGTGAAATAGATTTTGGTGTGCCATTCTACAATACCTAGCTACTAATTAGGAAAATTAAGTATTAATTATGAAATAAAAAAAGCACTCCTGATTAATAGTTAATTTTCTGATAGAATTTTTGGCATATGACCAGAAGCAAGGTGATAAGAGAGAACAAATTGCAGACAGGTTTGTTTGTAATAATGCTCCTTATTTTTGTATTAAATACTCTCATGAGATAAGCAACAGGTCAGGATACTGCTCTTTGTGAGGATACTTAGAGACTTTATATCACTGCTTTGGTTTCCAAATGTTTAATTTTAAGAAAGTTATTTCTTATCAAGACCTGTTCAAGTGTTAAAGCCTGAAGGAAATTGCTGAATTAAATAAATCAAAATGAATAAATTCCACCTTGGGTAGCTTTTCAGTTGATCTTCAAGAAAGGTTTGTAACTCTTCAACAACCTTTGTGGTATTTTTAAATAAATAGTATGAATTAATATGTCCTTTTGTATACATGAAAATAAAACTACTCCAAACACAATAGATGTTCTAATTTTGTTTTTATTGTTTTTTTTTTTCCTCTATTGAGTGGATTTTTTTCAGGGTATTTTTACTCTGAACCTTAAACAGCAGGTAGCCTAAGGATGGACCCCAGAGTTCTATCGATTATATGAAATTGTATGCATTATTTAGTGTAAGTTGAATTTCTAGGCAGAAGACCACAACTTTTGACAGATCATATTTTGACCTCTGTAATCCCCAAAGACTTAAAAATCACTGACCTATACAAATCTATTAAAGTATCTCACTTCTTATTTGCAATAAATGACTCATGTTTGTGCAACTGTTGGCTCCACTGAAGTCAGTTAAGAGGAAATAACTTTTCTCTGAGAAAATTAATTAGCCCCTCAGGTGCTACAACTGTATGTGATCTTGGTCGCATAAAGACATTCTCCAACTGAGTTAACTGGGACATAGTGGTGATCTCAATTCAGTACTAATCTCTTTAGAACTATCTTGTGTTTATTAGGTGCATTTTTACCTTTAATTTAATTTACATGAAAATTTCACTGGAGTATGTTTTGTTTTGTTTAGTTTTTTCAGAAACTAAGAATTTGTCCTCAGTGAGATGATAACTTCTTATCTTCTTTTAACAAGCTTTTTATTTTTTGTGGGAATTGAGATTGAGCAATAGATTATAAAGATTAACCAGCTGAAAATGCAATATTCATTCTGCAGCCATAAGAGAGAAATTTAATCTTTAAGTCTACAAGGAAAGTGCTTCAGAATTCAACACAATTTACTTTATTTGTGATATTAGACTCTGTAAACCAATGTGCAATATAATAAAGACAATTATGAAGTTCAAGGATTACCAAAATTGAGAATAGACTGTATTAAAGGAATTTATCTCTTCATAGTGTCTTAATTTGCTTTTGAACAAATATATAAAGTTTCTCACTTACTCAAAATGGTCCTCAACATTAACTTTTGTTTGATTCTAATCTCTTATTTAACTCCTAGTTCCACATACAGTGTAACATTTCTTGAATAATTTTTAAGACTAAATACACTTTAATTACTAGTCTGAATATGTCTCCTAGAGTCAATGACTATTAATAAATTTGCTAATTGTTGACATTTATGAAATATTTCTAATTTACTCAGGTGAGAACTTATATTTCCAGTGATGATTCTCCTTAGACCATTTCCTTTATTCTTTTATAGACTTTAATAACTTAAAGTGTTATATTTTCATTCACATATTCATAAATGATTGAAAATATGAAGAAACTTTTTCAATCATTTTGAGTAGAACCTGTTGACTTTGAAGACAGAATGGGGTCATCAAAAACAAAAACCTACATGTAAGAAAATAAAATTTATGAAATCACACCCTGACCAGAACTAAAAGCACAACAGAGTAACAATTGGGGGGGGGGGGGACCTTCTATCTTTAGTCAATATGTTTCTTTCAAAGTACATTACATTTCAGAAAAACCATCAAGCTGCAAAATTTTAAGCATGCATTTTGATCATTAGGATTACAAGATATGAATTAGATGTTCCCTTAGAGATGCATCTTGTATCTCTCTATTATAGCTCTTACCAATGGTCAATCATTCAGTTTTTATATAAATATTTTTAATATGCATGCAACCATATAAAACAAATATAAAACTTAAATAATTATTATAGGGAAAAACAAAGATTGCTACCCTTGCAACCACTACCTAGATCAAGAAATAAAACTATGACAGGCACCTCTATCTATGCCATGCCCTCCATCCTGATGTCAGCTCCTCCCCTCTCCAAATGCAAACACTCCTTTGACTATAACCACTTTCTTATGTTTCTTTATGTCCATCCTAATTTATTAGAGCTTAAAGATATCTCTAATTTTTAAAGAAACCAGCTTCAATATTTTATGTCTCTGATCTTAGAAGTCTCTGTCTTATAATAATCTCAAAATATACCTTTCCATTACTACTAAGATATGCTCCAATATCCTAGAAATACATGGTTAGACTATTCTTCCCCCCCACCCCATAACACAGAGTTTCAAGTAACTGAGAAGGTAACATAATGTTCCAATAATCTTCAAGTTAAAAGTAAACTTAAACCCCGTTTCTCAAACTAGAGTCCTCAAACCATATTCATGAAAATTACCCAGGGGCGCCTGGGTGGCTCAGTCGGTTAAGCAACTGCCTTTGGCTCGGGTCATGATCCTGGAGTCCCAGGATTGAGTCCAGCATTGGTCTCCCTGCTCGGCGGGGGGTCTGCTACTCCCTCTGACCCTCTTCCCTCTCGTGCTCTCTGTCTCTCATTCTCTCTCTCAAATAAATAAATAAAATCTTTAAAAAAAAAAGAAAATTACCCATAGAACTGGTTTGAAATATCTGTTCTTAAACCTTGTTACGAATCCACTCAAGAAAAAACTCTAAGGCAGGATATAATCATCAATCAATTTTAACCAACTTCCCAGGTAATTGCACATTTACTTCTAGAACATTATGCGTGGGCAACTCTGAATTCTAATAAAGATAGCAGAGATGAACATGAAATCAATTGAGGGACTTAATTATCTTCTTTACATTCTAAGCATCTTTTCTCTAATAATATTTTCTCTTCTTCCTTCCTCTAGTCCTTGATTTTCACATTGGTTGCCTAGACAAGTTGTGCCCTGCTTTTCATTCTCATTTGTGGACATTATTTTACTTGGAATAGGAGTGACTACAAACTGATGCAGTATTGGCAACACCACAGGTCATATAACTTGGGTGTACATCTGCCCTCCCCACCCACTCTCTCTCTACAGAGACAGTCAAGTGAGGAGAAAAGGTAAAACCAATAGAGTAATACTATCAAACAAGCCAAGTATTATTAGTATTTCAAAAAGGAGAGTTGCAGTTTCAAATGTTGATAAAAAATTGAATAACATAAAAAAGATATGAAAGTCTGTTGGCTTTATTGACATGGACAATATAGATACACTCACCAAGAGCTGAATTCATATATTGATGAGGGAAGTAACCACCCATGAGTGAGCTTTATTGACATAGACAATGCAGATACACTCACCAAGAGCTGAATTCATATTGATGAGGGAAGTAACCACTCATGAGTGAGCGGGTGAAGGCATTTTGAAAAATTTCAGTGTAAACAAGTTTTTTTTTTTTTTTAATTTGCCTGTGAAGATGAAGGGAGATAATATTATTGTTAAATGGAGAAGAGATATACGGACAATTTTTTTACTGTTTTTGCTTTTATTCTTACTGCATTTACACTAAGCATTCAATCCTGTTGAGGTTTTGATAGGTAGCATCATGTAGAAAATAATCCTTCAAAGGTATGAGAAGGAGTAATTGAATGTGTAAGGGTCTTTGTAGAAGTAGGGGGTGGGAAAATTACATTTTCTTCATTGAAACTGTAAGAAACTAAGAGAAATGAATAAAAATTTAGATGCATATACATTTAGAAGAGCAAAACAATGTTTTCACATGATGTTCTATTTCCTGTTATTTTCTGTTAGGTAGAATATGAAAGTGTTTGCTTACAGAGAAAGGATAGTTATAAGAAAGGTACAGATATTGAGCAGGTTGGAGAAGTTTTGTAATTGTTATAGCAATAGATAATATAGCAATAGATAAAAGCTTTCACACTTGAAATTAGTAAATTTGTAGTAACACTAATCGGTCTTTTTGCATGATTGCATGATTGCTTTTTGGCAGCTTTACTATAGAGATAGTGGTTAAGTGGATTCATATAGATTTACAGTTTGAATGGATTGAATAAACCACAAAATGATGAAAAACAGTAAGATATCAGGCAAGGAAATTTATGCATAAGATTACTATTATATATAAATTCTAACTATTTCTAATTTTTATATATATACACATACATATAGATAATGTATACATACATGTATACATATATACAATAAATATATGTATGTATGTATAATTTTATATATATATAAACACTTGCAGTTCACTGTTACAAAAAATGCATGTATATGTGTGTGTGTGTGTATATATATATATGTATATATATAAATTTCTTTTGTAACAGTGAACTGTAAGAGTGTTCAAACAAGCTTGCTGTAAGGCCACTATATTGTGGGCAGACAATGAAATGATTGATTGAGATTGAGTGGCTTTGTAGGTAAGATGATTTTTTGCTTCAAGATGTATTGGATAAAGCATAAGGATACTTAAACTGAAATAGTCAAAACAGGCAAAGAAACTAGGTTCAAGGTATTGGTTGTTTCACCCATGACATTAACAGTTTAGGTAGGGAGTACAATTGAAAGCAGGAAGTCACGTTGTTACAAAATGGACATATAAAAAATATGGAGAGGAAGAAGAGTCAGGTGGTAAGATTTTGGTTAAAAAAAAGGCTGCTTTTTCATTTATTGGTTTACTATTTGCTCACTTATTGCTTAATTATTTTTACTTTATTCTTTGTTCATTTATTGCTTTACACATATATATATATATATTTAGAGAGGTGAGCTTTATTTATTTTTATTTTATTTTTTCTTCTGTAATGTTTTTAATTGAAATATAATTAACATACAATGTTATATTAGTTTCAGATGTACAATATAACAATTCAACAAATTTGTACATTTCTCAGTGCTCACCACAATAAGTGCACGCTTAATCCTCTTTATTTTACACATACCCCCATCCACCCTCCCTCTGTCCACCACTAGTTTGGTCTCTGTATTGAACAGTCTATTTTTTTTTTTTTGTCTTTTTAAAAAATCTGTTTGTTTTGTTTCTTAAATTCCACATATTGTGAAAACATATGATATTTGTCTTTCTCTGATTTATTATACGTAGCATTACACCCTTTAGGTCCATCCTTGTTTTTACAAATGGCAAGATCTCATTCTTTTTTATCTGAGTAATATTCCAGTGCATAAATTTACCATTTCTTCTTTAGCCATTCAACTATCAATGAGACACTTGGGTTGCTTCCATAGCTTGGCTCTTGTAAGGAATGCTGGAATAAACATAGGGAAGCATTTATCTTTTCAAATTAGTGTTTTCATTTTCTTAGGTAATATCCAGTTGTGGAATTACTGGATTATATATGAATTCTATTTTTAATATTTTGAGGAACCACAATACTGTTTCCCATAGTGGCTGCACCAATTTGCATTCCCACCAAAAAGTGCATGAAGGCTCCTTTTTCTCCATATCTTCACCAACACTTGTTATTGCTTGTGTTTTTGATTTTAGATATTCTGACAGGCTTAAGGTCATATCTCATTGTGGTTTTAATTTTCATTTCCCTGGTGATTGATGTTGAGCCTCTTTTCATATTTCTGTTGGCTATTGTTTTACATATATTAAAAAAAAACTTGTAGAATAGTAATTGTCTTAAGGCAACAATGAACAATGAGGATAAAGACTTACATCTTGATTCTATGGTAAAGGAGTTGAGAGAATTTATAATCTATCCCTAGAAAGAGTCAAAGTGAAATGGTGTCTTCAGTGGTAAATCAGAATTCAGCTGAAGCAAGAGGATGGGTGGATCCCCCTGAGAATGTGATCATCTACCAATATTCCTGTGTCAATTTATTACAGGGAATCAGTTGCCCAAATAAGAACTAGATTTCCTAGGTACTTTTTCAATAAAGGATTACACTGAGACATAGTTCTATCATATGGAATGGGAGTGAAAGTAATATGTCTTTCAGGCACAGCTTATGGCATTCCCTATGCTTATTTGTCCATGATTCTTTTTCCCTTTCTGGCAGTCTCAACAGAGTGGAGATACCACCAAGAAGACCTTAGAATCCATATAGCGAACATGACAGCTTTTGTCAGACTGGATCCTTGAGTCACTATGTAGAAGAGGACTACCCCACTGACCTATTTATTTACCCAACACTATTATATGGGCAACAATAAACATTAATTCTATTATTGCTATTACAAAATTTAGAGTTACTATTGCTACCACAGCTAACTTTATCATAAGAGATACAGGGAGCTTGGTTGTGTGTTTCCTTGTTTAACAGATTGGTTAGCTGGTGGGTTGCTTTTAATAAAGAGTTAATTCCAGATGACAAAGCAGAGTGGTTTGGGTTTTAGGGAAGAGAGGAGGACCAGGTCAGAAAAGAAAAAAAAAAATTGTGCATATATCAAAGTAATTAGCTTCTATAATGGCTACTTTGCCTAAGTGTTGGCTTTATACCCTCTGTGCTGATTGGTCAAAATGGAGCTAGAACAATAGATAAATTCAGGCACTCAATTTATTTAAGCTTAGTGGATGAAGGACATAGTGCTTATGACTTAGTTCATGTGATCTGAGCATACACAATCTGGTAAGAAAAGGCCCCATACCAGCTCTTTTACCCAGGGATGCTGTTCGTCCCAGCAACTGTAAGTAATGACACATTTTAGATTGAATTATTTACAATTTGAAAATAAGTGTTTCCTCCCCCATTCCTTTGTAATAATAATGTTATTTTTAATAAAAATTAGACACAATCATCTACTTAAGCAAGACAAAGTAGGAAGGAAAAAGAACACACACAGAGCTTTAAAAAATATAAGTGTGTACACAAACACACATACACAAACACATAACAAACACTCACATATACTCTTACTTATTTGGCTGCTTTAGCTGAAATATTTTAAGTATTATAGTTAGGTGTGGGTCTAAGGACGATAAAACCCCTTTTGCAAGTCCTATATAAACAGTTAAGCAATTCATGTTGGCAAGTAGGTGTTTTTGCCTATTTGTTTGTTTTCAGCTTTTTATGACAACAGCAAAAACAAATGTAGTTTCTCCATTTTAATATTCTTTTACATCTATTCATTAGAAAATCCTTCTGGACCTTGTTCCAAATGGAGAGGAAAAGTTCTAAGAGTAAATGACAAACATAGTTTCTACTCTGGTACTAAATGCAGGAAAAAAAGTTTATATAAAGGAAGGGAAATGAGAATAAAAACAAACAAAAGCAAAATTTTCAAAACATACGGTTTTGAAATATAAGGCTAAAATCTATTAAAATTTAAAATGTATAGTAGATTTATACATTGTTATAACTGGAGTATTTCCAACTTTAGGCTATTATAATACAGATTGGGAACAAAAAACTATTTACAGAGATCAAATGGTTTGCAATTTTTAAATTCTCTCTTATTCAGTACTTTTTTCTTTTCTTTTTAAAATGAATCAATTTATCTCCTCTTTAACTGCAATCTAATGATACTTCTGGCTGAGCTGGAGGGTATAAAAATGCAATCAATTTATTTCTGCTTAATAATTGTTGCAATGCCTTGGCGTAAATATTGCTTATATTTGTTTGTATACTTCAGTTAAAAATTCCAAACAGAAAATAAGCAATCTTTGTAATACCAAATCCCTAAGTACTTTTTCTTTGAATCAACCTTATTAAATATACAATGTATGCAAATTAAATTCAAGCAATAATAATTTGTAAATATAATGTAATCATTTATGTCTCTTAAAACTGAAAATGAATTAGAAGAATTATCTCTTTAGCAGTGTTCCCAAAGTCATGATTTTCTTTAACTTGAAATGTTTTAAACTTTGTGACAAACTTCATAATGAGTACCTGTAAGAAGCAGGGCCCATAAAAATGTGTACATACTTTTAAAAATAAATAAATGAGTGAATGAATGAACAAAATAATAGCTTTTATTTTTCAGTTTTTCCTCAAAGAGGTCAAGAACTCTACGAATGAGTTCCAAAGTAATAGGAAATAATGTCTAAGATATAGAAATAAAAGTCTATCTATATCAAAACAATGGAAAATCATTGCTTCTGACTATATTATTTTCAAAAGGAATGTTATCATTTGTTTGAAAAAAAAATGTTAACAAGGAAATTTCTTTCAGAATATGGTGTTGTTAGTTTTTGAAAATTAACATTTTTAATTAGCTGAAGTTTAGTAGATTACTTGTTATTTCTAGCATTTAGTAAAACTTTATATGCAGCATTTAAATTTTGGCCTTACTAAGTGAAGTGATAAATAAAGCAATTTTTATTTTACTATAATAAAGGACATACATTTTTTGTTAGACATTCATTCATCTGTTCAACAAAATTTATATTAAGTGCTTATGACATTCCAAACACTATCTAGTTGAAGACAGAGAAAGGAATAATGTTTGAAGAAGATTTTTTCTTCATGGATTTAACTCCTAGTGCTATACATAACAATAAATAAATGGACAAAAAGTAATTAATATGATATAACACAATCTAATAAATTCTGGGTAGGTAAGTAGATCAAGAGTGACTGAGCTGAGGGGAAGGAGTTACTATTTTAAGAAGGAAGTGAAGGAATGCTCTTTACTTGTCAAAATGCAAGTAGAATTCTGCATGATGAAAAAGAATCAGTCATATGAAGATCTGGGGGAGGACTATTCCGGGAGGAGAGATCAGTTGACTAAATGCCATCCTGAGGTACCAAGGTTAGGACTTCAACATGTGAATGGGGGGGAGGCACAATTCAACCCATAGCAATCTGCCTTCTGGCTTCCCCAAATTTATGTCCTTCTCACATGCAAAATATGTTCACCCCAAGCCAATACCCCCAAGTTTCTTAACTCATTCTAGTATCAACTTTAAGTTTAAAATCTCTTCTAAGTACAATCTAAATTAGGTATGGGTGAATCTTGAGGTGTGATTCGTCCTGAAGCAAAATTCCTATTTATCTGTGAAACTATAAAACCAGAAAATAAGTTATTTGCTTTCAAAATACAGTGATGTTTCAGGCATAAGCTAGACCTTCTTCCTTCATAAGAGAGAAACTGGAAGGGGAAAAGAAAGAAAAAAAAAAAAAAAAGATTGCAGGTCTCAAGCAAAACCTAGCAGGGCAAATTCCATTAGATTTTAAGGCTTGAGAATAGTCATCTTTGGCTTTATGATGCCCTGCTTCTTGAACCCCCTGATCAAGCAGCCCAGTCCTCTAGAAACAGCACTGCCACCCCCCTCCCTGAGTGGTGGTCCTGCTCCTTATGCCTAGGATAGCAATCTTCCCTCTGAAACCCCAAGGAACTGACTCTGTTCTCTGGATCCATGGCTCTACCCTCACAGTAATATTTCCTTTAATGGCTCTGCCCTCAAAGTCATTTTCCTGTCCAGATTGGCAGGGTTTCTACTTTTATAAGGTTCTCAAAAATCTTGTCTGCCTCCCATGCAATTCACAGAAGTCCAAGACACTCTATAAATGGATCCTCCACAGGTCTTTTCTGAATAAATATATTTCTATTCCTGGATTCTGCAGAGATGGTTGATTGGACTATGTATCACATACTTAATATCTTTAGCTAACTATCATCTGGTGACAGCCTTGACTCCCTTTCAAGAGCAATCTGAATAAACTGAAACTGTCTACATCACCAAGTGCAATTTCTTTTTGGTAAGGAGTTCCTTGTTCAAATTATTTTTTTTCCTCTTGCATTTACTATAAGCAACAAGGAGAAGCCAATCCATACCTTCAGCATATTATTTAGAAATCTCCTCAGCTAAATATCCAAGTGATCACTTGCCAGTTTTACCTTCCATCTGACAGAACCCAAAAAATAAGTCCTCTGCCGTTTTATATCCAAAGTTTGTCTTTCCTCCAGTTTCCAGTAACATGTTCTTCATTTCCTTCTGATATCTACCAGATCATCATTAATATTCATATTTCTAGCAATATTCTGTTCATGATGATAAACAAATTCTCTAAGATGATAGAAGTTTCTCTATAGCTTTCCACTTTTCTTCTTGAGCTCTCACCAGAATCACTGTTAACACCCATATTTCCACCAAAAATCTGTTCAAAGCAATCTAGACCTCTTCAAATCACACCCTTCAAAACTCTTCTAACATCTACGTATTCTCCAGTTCCACATTTTGTTACAGCAGTAACCCACTCTTAGTACCAAAATCTGTATGAGTTTGCTAGAACTATCTTAACAAAGTACCACAAACTGGGTGACATAAGCAAAAGTAATATATTGTCTCATAGTTCGAGAGGCTAGAATTCCAAAATCAAGGTATTAGCAGGGTTGGTTCATTCTAAGAGCAGTGTGGAAGAATCTGTTTCATGCCTTTTGCCTAGTTTCCAGTGGTTTGCTATCAATCCTTAGCATGCCTTCCTTGGCTTGTAGAGCATGAACTCCAGTGTTTGCCTTCCTGGTCACATGGCATTCCCCCACTGTGCATGTCTATGCTCCACATTTTCCTTTTTATAAGGATATTAGTCATATCATATGAGTCCAACATAATGACCTCATTTTGACCGGATTACCTCATTTTAATTGGATCACAGTTTAGTCATCCATGAGATAAAAGAAGATAACTAAATTTTAAAGGAGATAAAGCTTTTCTCTGAACATAGTTTCTTGTTATTTCTGTAGCATTAGATATTATAATGGTTAAACAGTCCTCAATAACAGAGTTATCCTTACTGCTTATGTTGAAACCCTTAACCGTTTGCTTTCTCTTATTCTATCTGAACAGAAATTCACCTTGAAAGGGAATTCTCCTTTTACCATATATACATGTCTATTCTATAGGTTTTTACTTGTCTATTATAATATGATGCTTCCATATCAAATTTCTAATTGCCTACATAACATTTAAAAAATTTACTTTTCACATTTTGCTGAATTTAATATTTTTAATAATAATATTCTTTCTTCTAATACTCTCCTTCAGTGACTTTAATGACATTAAACTATCTTTACCTTTTTTCTAAGCCCTCTTTTCAATTCCCTGTGTATATTTCAGATGTTGCCTCTCTTTTATTTTTATTATTTCATTTTCCACTATGTCATGCCCCAATATAATTTGTGTCCAATAAACCCTTCACTGCAATTGCCTTCTAAACCTCAATCTATATTCCAATCTTCAGGCTTCAATAATTCAAAAAGCTGGCTAGATCTTTGTCACAGGATGGCCTCAAATCTATCATCTGCCACAAACCAAACTTTCACATAACAATTCTTCTTCCTGACCTCACTTTTACTGTTGATGTCACCTGGCTCAATCTTAGAGTCCTGTAGACTCTTCCATCTATCTCATGCCATCACTTACACGCCATCAGAATAATTGATTCTTCATGTAGTATCTCGAATCTCAACTTCATTTCTACATCCATGAATAAAGTGCTTTTATAGGTGCTTCTTACTTAGGATATTGTAATATTCTCCTCATTTCTCTTCCTTGCTGTGATGTCACTCCACTGCACTCTCTCCTAGCAGAACCATCGAGTCAATTTAATCAAATTTCATAAGCTGATATTTCAAGATGTCTATTAGATACCCAGATCTAATTTTCTGTTTTCAAGAAACAAATTCTAGTTGGGTGACAGCTGCATAAAAATAGGTGTAATACTAATTATAAGTGCTAAAATAGAAACATACATACTTAGATTATGAGTGCAGGCAATTCAGAATTTCTTCCTGGGGATTCAGTGTAAATTACATGGTGGAGATGGAAATGGAAGGTGAGTAGGAGTTCTGCTGGCTGATAAGCACATTCCAAAGACTAGAAACGTCAAGTGCTAATGCACTGTGGCATCTGAATATATGGAACTTTAATGAGAAGCAGGTGGTTGACAATGAGCAAAAGAAAGCAAAGCCTGAATTGGAAAATACTCCAAGTTCTCTAAAAGTTTAATGGAAAAGTATGTTATAGTGCAAGGAGAGGAGTGAGGCTGAAGGTAACAAAATTAATTTAATGCATTTCTAATGGGGACTTACAGTGGCAGCTGTGACATGCAGAGAGGTTGAAATTTGTCAGTCTCACTCTTACAAGAAAAAGCCGAAGAAACTGAAAATTAGTAGCTTTTATTGGACTCATAAGAGAACTGAGGTTACAGATCAGCCTTCCTCCAATATCTGCAGAGCCAGTTACATTCAGAGAGACACAGCTGAGTTCTGCTTATCTGAAACTGAAACTGGGGGAGGTAGAAACTAGTTGGAGTACTTAAATAGTAATGTATTTGATTTGCCAGAGGCTAAATCTGGACAAGCAGGAGAAAAAAACATGTCGGGGCTCCATATTTAGGGAAACTTGCACTTTCATGATATGTACCCCAAGGAACCTCAACACATTTCCATGGTGAAGATGACAGCACAAGACTCTACTGAGTCTGATGAGAGAAAGGGGTATTTGCCCCAAAGACACAGATGTAGTGAAAGGAAGGGCCATATGCACCCCGATGTTCACAGCAGCAATGTGCACAATAGCCAAACTGTGGAAAGAGCCAAGATGCCCTTCAACAGATGAATGGATAAAGAAGATGTGGTCCATATACACAATGGAATATTACTCAGCCATCAGAAAGGATGAATACCCAACTTTTACATCAACATGGATGGGACTGGAGGAGATTATGCTAAGTGAAATAAGTCAAGCAGAGAAAGTCAATTATCATATGATTTCACTTATTTGTGGAACATAAGGAATAGCATGGAGGACATTAGGAGAAGGAAGGTAAACATGAAGGCGGGGGAAATAGCAGGGAGAGATGAACCATGAGAGACTGTGGACTCTGAGAAACAAACAGGGTTTTAGAGGGGAGGGGGATGGGAGCATTGGTTTGCCCGGTGATGGGTATTAGATGAAATTACTTATTTAAATCAGTAGACTGTGAGTACCTTCGGCTCAGGTCATGATCCCAGGGTCCCCGGGATCGAGCCCCGCATCGGGCTCCCTGCTCGGCGGGGAGCCTGCCTCTCCCTCTCCCTCTGCCTGCCTCTCTACCTACCTGTTCTCTCTATCTCTCTGTCAAATAAATAAATAAAATCTTTAAATAAATAAATAAATAAATAAATAAATAAATAAATAAATAAATAATAGAAATAAAAATAAATAAATAAATCAGTAGACTGTGAGTAAAGCAGATTAACTTACATAATGTTGGTGGGGCTATTCTAATCATTGAAAACCTTCAGAGAAACAAATCAAAAATGAAACAACAACAATAAAAACTGAGGTCCCCTGAGGAAGAAAAAATTCTGCTTGTAGACTGCCTTTGAACCTTTCCCTGGGTTTGCATCTTGTTATGTATGCTATCCCATAGATTTCAAACTTGTCACAATCAATTCATGATTCATGATCAATTGCATGATCCAATCCTTTAAAATAAATTCTCTCTCTCTTTCTGACTCTCTTTCTCTCTCTCTACACGCACACACACACACACATCCAGACACACATGCGCTACTGGTTCTGTTTGTCTAGGTAACTCTGACTTTCATGGTTAATATCCAAGTATTTTCATGCAGAATGCCTCAGATTTTGCCAAAATGCTTTGGGTTTCCCAAGCACACTCAATAATAGGAAGGCCATTTCCACTGAATCTATTTCTCACTGTGCTTTCCACCAGGACTAGCTCTCTCTATTTTCGTAACTTCTCAAGACCCATCTAAAATATCATTCAACCCTGGGGTACCTTGCTGGCTCAGTCAGAAGATCATGTGACTCTTGATCTCAGTTCGAGCCCCACGTTGAGTGTGGAGATTACTTAAAAATAAAATCTTAAAAAAATAAAATATCACTTATCCCTGACCCTTTGTGATTCATCCAAAAAATATATATTCTTTACCTAGTATATAATTATATGGTCCATTATATTTTTTAAAACATTATGTATTCTGTGAGTTGTTATTACTATTTTAAACATCTTTCTATCATTAAACTTTGGATATCTTATGCTGCAATAAATAAAAGGATTACTTAAATTAGTGACTTGCATCAGCAGATTTTTTGTGTGTTGTTTATTTAGGTCTTATATCTCCTTCTTGAGTCATCTATGGCTCTCCTCCTCTGGAATCAAAGTGTAAGGAGCCATACCCACCTGGTATATCCTTGGCTTACGGAAGATGGAAATAGAAAGAGTCCAACCACATGATACCTTTTCAAGCTTCTGCTCTTAAGAGGCACATGTCATATCCACTCACATTTTTTGACCTATGACATTTATATGACTATGCCTTTATTAAACCTCATCCAATATCTCTGGTATATAGTGTATGTTTCTTTATTAATTTACTCAAATTGGATTAATGAGATTTATGTCAGTTGTTACTAGTAGAATATAACTTGACATAAAAAGTATGATGTGTGAAATTGTTGTATGTTTTCTTGGATCATAGAACCCAAGAGTAGAAATTAGGCAGACCCCAGAAAGAGTAAATGACCCTCGGAAAGGTAAATGAACGTCACTAGGTGTATTAGTTTCTTGTGGTGACTGTAACAAATTCCCATAAACATGGTGGCTTAGAATAACAACAACCAAGGTGTTGGCAGGGTCATACTCCCTCTGGAAGATCTAGAAGAGAATCTGTTCCTTGACTCTTCTGGCTTCTGGTGGCTGCCAGCATTCCTTGGTTTATGACAGCCCAGTATTCAAGCCAGTTTCTTCATGTCTTACTGTTCTCATTACCTTCTCCTCTATATGTGTATAATCTCAATCTCTCTTGCTCTGCTACAGTTACATGTGATCACATTTAGGACCCGACTGGATTATCCAAAATAATCTATCCTTCTCTATACCTTTAATTTAATCACACTGTCAAGATTCCCCCCTCCTTTTTTTTTCTTTTTTCCATATGAGATAGCATTCACAATATCTAGAGATAAGGATGTGGATATATTTTGGGAAGTGTTTTTTCAGCGTACCACATTGAGACTGTCTCTTTTCTTATTTGTTTGACCTATGCTTCTCTCTGTCCCACACTTGTGTGTGTGTGTGTGTGTGTGTGTGTAAACCAACATTTTCTAATCCTTTATCCACATACTGGAGCAAGATTGGATAACAGTATTTCATTTTCATATCACATACACTTCAAGACACATGCATGGACTGTTTCTGAATCCCAAATTCAGATATTTAGATTTTTAGCATTGAGGATTTTGTTTCAGCATTTCATGAGTCCACTCTTGGTCCAGTCAAATATGACCAAGTGATTGTCTTCAAACATGACTGCTAGACCTCTTCCCTTATACAACATCAATTCTGAAAATAAAGTTAATGGTCATAAGTTGGACAAGCATCCTGAAGGGTGTCTACTATATTTGCATTGAATATGGTGGTCCAGGGCAAAAATACTACTATATCTAATCAAGCTTTTAAAAAGCTTTAACATTTCTTTTCTAAGATTTTATGCCTTTTCCTCTCTATATTTGCATTGAATATGGTGGTCCAGGGCAAAAATACTACTGTGTCTAATCAATCTTTTAAAAAGCCTTAAAATTTATTTTCTAAGATTTTATGCATTTTTAAACTTCTTTCCAGTCAATATATTGATGCAATAGCAATCACTAAGAAAATTAGTAATACTATTTCTAATATATCACTACTTGTAAATCTGCATTTTGTTTTTAAAAGTTAGTAAGGTGATAAGCTGACTGTAAGCAGAGTTCTGTTACTGTAAGTAGAGCATTTTGATTTGTGTCAGGGATAGAGAAGTGCACGGACAATGAATTTCCCCTTTAGTTGTTTCAAAAGACATGATTCATCAATATGTGATGGTCTATATATTGATTCATACCAAGGAGACATGTTAGAACACTGCAGTACTGTAAAAATAAGCTCAGTGGTAGCCCAAATTTGGGCAGTTGAAGACTGCAGTATTTTACATATCACAGAGAAACTCATTTTAAACTTCCACCATGTATATCTCTTTTCTGATAGAAAAATTCCTTTGTAGTTCAGAGACATTTTAGCCAGGTTTTCTTGAAAACAATAGCACTGTATCTTCGTGTACTGTCTTCAGAAAACTTTCTGTCATGTTATTATTTATTTATTTATTTATTTATTTATTTATTTTAGTTTTCACAACATCTTTGTATATGAATAGGACAGTTACTATCATTATTGATGAGAGTTATTATCATCAGGGCTCAGAAATATTAAAAGGCTGTTAGAGACAGACCTACAAGTGATTTTACTTGAAGAAGGCTTTTGTTGGGGTACGGTAAATGGAGTGATGCTGGAGTGTCCTTCTAGGATTGCCCATTGGGAAGAGTGAGTTGATACTGATCTAGAAGCAGCCTCTTGGAGATTATGGTCAATCAGTGGAGGTGAGAACAGTCCCTCTTCCCTGGGTACAGGATGAAAATCCATAAACCACTTTTAAGACAGAGTGGCAATGTCAGATCTTATCTAGGTCACAGCCAATGGGAAAGTGTAAGAAGAGGGTGTCTTATAGAGGGTCGTGGTGTTTCAGCTGGGTAGCAGGAGTCCTCGGGGATAAGAGAAAATTAAGGTGATCAACTAGCTTGGTCTTTGAAAAGTAAAACCAGTAATGTCCAATGAGAAGTTTCTGTCCCAACAACAATAAAAGTGATGTTTGATCTTGTAGACTTATATATATATAAGTACTTATATATATATTTTAGTACACACACACAATTGTATAGTTGAGTCAAATGTTTTTTTTTATTTTTATTTTTATTTATTTATTTGAGAGAGTGGGAGAGAGAGAAAGAGAGAGCAGGGGGAGGAGCAGAGAGTGAGGGACAAGCACACTGAGCACGGAGCCCTAGGCGGGGCTCGATCCCAGGACTCTGAGATCATGACCTGAACTGAAATCAAGAGTCAGATGCTTAACAAACTGAGCCACCCAGGGGCCTCAAATGTTTCATTTTTAGTTACATTTACTCTTTGCGTTCTTCCTGAACCACAAATTTTCCTCTTCATAGCAGACCAACTTTTTTAAATACCTGTCTGATACACTCCTGTGTTATATGCAGTATGTTGGGAGCAGAAGATTCTCATTTATTTTGTGTAGAGTCCTTGCTAACACTGAATTCCCTAACATCCCCACCAATAGAATGTAGATAATAGATTACAAACCATATTCCTTTTTGTTAACCGAGTCTATAGCCCCAGCTTTTCTCTTGAAAACTCCCACACCTGGCATTAATCCAGAATATGTTTACTAGGTACCTGGCATTAATCCAGAAAGCATCACAAATAGAATTCCCTCTCTAATATTTTAAAATAAAATAAAACCTTTTCCTTATGTTATGTGCCAGATATTGTTAGGTTGGGGATAGTTACCAACCACATGCTTTTGCTTCAACGACATCTCTTTGTCTTTCTATGAATCCAATCCGTATTTATTGAGCACCATCTCTGTGGCAGGCACTAGCCTGCTGGTCCTTGGGATAGATCAGTAGACAAAACTGACAGAAAACCTTGCCTCCACAGAACTTCCATTCTACACATTTTCACCAAAATACAACTTGAGTTTTCAACTTTCTTTTGCTACTGGACAAACCTACTTAAAATGTATCTTTTGGTAGAATTGGGGAAGGATAGAAATAGAGCTTAGCAAAGAGTTAAATGTATGCTTACATCTGAGCCCTAAAAGAGGACAAGGATTGAGGAGTTTTTCTGAATATGATCTCTTTTAATCCTCACAGCAAATGAATTTTTCACTGAGGAGATTGGTATTCAAGGTGATTTTGCACATCTTGTCTTAGATGGCACTGAGTTAGAGCTCCTGTTTTCTTGCTTTAAATTTGATTTCCTTACATAGAAGACTTGCTGTGCTTGTTTTAGATGATTCTTTTCCTTAGAACACAAACAAACATCTCAAAGATATTGATCTACATTTTTTATACCGATTTAAAATACTCTATCTTATACATTTCGTATGGGCCAAGTAACAAAAATACAAATGCTCCCTCCCTACAAATAAAAGTTCTTCTTTATCATAACTGGATCCTTCTTCTCACCTCCCCTCCTTCAGATACCTTTCTATCACTTCTGTAGAACTGAAGGTTCTTTGCACATTTCTTCCCAACAATATCGTTTGCCCTCTCAGAAAGATGCTATTCTTTATATTTTATGTTTCTGCATAAAACAATGCCTAAGTACATATTTATATTTAAATGGATGGGTGGTGGTGTTTATGTGCAAATTTATGTTTCCTCTAATAATCATCACAAATGTAAGATTAAAGCTGACCTTTTTCTCATTTTCACTATTGGCTTATAAACTCCCTGAGGGAGCACACAGTTAGTATGCCTTTAGCATACTCACTTGCATGGACCTGGGGATAAATGGGAGCTCAACGTATGGCCTCAACATTTCACTTTTGGGTAGTTCTTCCCATCAGACCTGTGTTATCCTAGATTGCTAAGAAGCGGATAGCAAGATGGGATTAGTCATGTAAAAGATTGGAGGGGTTGGAGGGTGGGTAAATGCCTGTGAGGGAAAATGAAGGGTGTTATGGAGGGGAGTCATCAGTCTGGGAAACAAGGGGAAACTCTGTGAAAGAGAGAGGAAAGAAAAGCCAGACTAAATTTCATTATGATGGTCAGGACCCCAAGTTTCCCTCAGGGACAGGCCTGCCTCAGTACTCCTCCTTCCTCAAGATGGACTGGAAAGAGCTCCAGGAAATATGTCCCCTGGCATGATCACGGGTGGATTTCAGTTTGCAGTCGCTGAAGCTATTGGCCCATTATCTTCCTCACAGAAGAGATCTGGGAGGCTCATTTTCTAGACTGTTGCAAGGTCCTTGAAGCATTTCTGTCCATTCTACCACACCACATGTATTCCTTATGCAAGTATATTTCTTATAGACATGTATTCCCTGCATAGTCCTTATACTCACCTATTTTGTGGTAGTACAATAGGCTGTTGTACCCATCTATTTTGTAAAATAAAATATTTCAAATTATTTAAATATATAAAACCAAATATGAATACAAAATATGATTTGTATATTTGAATACATAAGCACAAGTATAGATGTTGTTAAACTGAACTATAGTTAGATTTCAGTAACTCATAATTTTAAAATATTAAAGAATATATAAAATACTCTGAAATGATTAGAGAGTAATATATGTAATACTTCCCACAATTAAATACTTCATGCCATAAGACTAAATCCTTTTCAGACATATTGAAGGAAATAAATACCTTCTATTCATGTAGGATTGGAGAAAGGTGCTAATATTCTCACAAGGCATAAGGTGCTTTTAAAATTATCTAATGTTTGCATTTGGTATATACTTTATATGTGATACCATTTTATGTGTTCAGTAGAATCACCTAAAAGGTGGTAATAAAGAAAAGTCCTTTATGGGAATTAATTTAGTGAAATTTAATATAAATCAAGGCATTTAAATGGTAATTTATTATTAAGGAAATACAATTCAAAATTAAGCAGCCACATAGAGAAACTAGCTATCAAATAAACACATTTCTGAAATGCAAAAATTCTCTTGATTTTAGGAATTAATAATAATTTCTCTATATTTAGTTGAAGTATTTTTTATTGAATACTTGATGATATTCAGTGAAATATGACATTTTGTAGACCATTACTAAGGAATCTCTATCATTTCATGAATAGCATTTACATATTATTCTTCAAATTCTTCACAAAGAGCCACGGAGAAACAGCAAGGCAGGCTAATGAAAAGTGATTTTTCTTAAACTTTCAACGACATACGTCTAATTACTCAGTTTAAACCAGCAGAATGTAGGTGTTATATTTGCTGGTGACAAAGCTGCATATTTATGGATAGTGTTCCCCGAAGCTATAAAACCAGGGACATGTGGAACAGAATTGCTTACAGAGTTTTTTTTTTTTTTAAGATTTTATTTATTTATCTGACAGAGAGAGAGCAAGAGCAGGAACACAAGCAGGGGGAGTGGGAGAGGGAGAAGCAGGCTTCCTGCCTAGCAGAGAGCCCGATGCAGGGCTCGATCCCAGGACTCTGGGATCATGACCTGAGCCGAAGGCAGACGCTCAACCACTGAGCCACCCAGGCACCCCTTGCTTATAGATTCTTATACAATATGGAGAAGAATACAAAAAAATTCTTTTACTCTTTCTATTTGCGTTTTTTTTCTATTTTCTCTCCGTGCTTTATTATTATGATGATGTTTCTAAGCTTTTTGCTGACAGTGAAGTTAAAGAAATGGCTATGGACCCTATTTTCAACTTGGATTTTAGGGCTTATAAAAAGTATACTATACACCATGATAGTACTGATCTTAACAAAACATTTTTGAATCTTCAGGTTTATTGTTTTATTTTGAATTTTTAAGCTAATTTCACTTTCTGGAACATTCCACAGTAGCTTACTAGCAGGAGAAAAGTGGAAATTTAGCCTTGCTATTCAGCATGAACTATTCAGTGATTCTGTTTTCTGTATGATCATCAGAATTTTTCTCTCTTAGCTGGAGACCTGCTGAGATGTGTATTTAAGTGCAGGAGTGCAATATTAGCCTCGTGTAGCAGGAAGAGAAAACTGTAGCTTTTCATATTTTTAAAGTCTTTTCTTCTAGTATGCTGATTGCAAGCTAATGGGTGATAATTTCCATCTGGTTGTGTCTTGCACCTGCTTCACTCCCCCATTCTCATCTTTCTGTTTGAGGAGGAAACATTTTGCTATTTCCTGTAAGAGTGGTTAATATCTACTGTACTAATACAAATAGTAACAAAAACAAGCTTTAATTAAAAAGCAACTGAAGTCATGAATTTACACTTTAAATAGAAAACATATATGCAGAATTCATGAGTTAATTTTATTTTATTTAATCCCTCCTAAAGCATCAATGACTTCAAAACTCTTGAGAAAGATTTCAAAATAACTTAAAAATTAAATCAACTTATAGTTAATTTTCTTGCAAATAAATGCTTTTGGAAGTATTATAGAAACACCTGGGAGAATAATACAGTATTACCCAAATAAATGATGTTCCCTTCTTGAATGCACACTGTGCTTTGCAGAAATAAAACATTAAAAATTCCCAATTGACTTTACATTTTAGACTAAATTAAGTTGTGGAGGTGGTGGGAAAGTATTTCCAAATTTCCTTTCATGAATGCACAATGTTGCTATTCAGAAAGCCCTTGTGATAATATATCAACTACCTATTTATTTGATAGGCATTGACACCCAACAGTAATTCAAAATATTTTTCAAATTTTATATGAAAATCTAAATTTGCTATATCAATGGCAATTCAGGAACATAATCAATATAGCAGGTAAATAATGATCATTTCAATATTGAATGGTGAAATCCAAGGAAAACCAGGAAGTAGTATTGCAAAGGTAATGAATAAAATATGTTCTCTTCAGTTGAAAATTCTATTTGTTTATAGTTGGCCTGAGCTGATCTAACCATTTTTCAAGAACAATTTAGGATTTATTAATACCATTCAGGCTATTATCTCTTGTGGGAAATAATCAGAAAAAAAAAAAAAAAAAAAACAGATTCCACCCAAGATGACCTGAGTATATTGTGTTGGTAGTATGACAGTGAGATGCTATTATGTTGTGGTAATGAAAAAATATAATAAAAAATACTAGGTACTTAACACATGTATGATTCCATGATCAATAACTGTATTTTCCTACATTATATAAGCTTCTTGCTTTATGTCCAGCATTTAGCTCACTTCCTGGCATAGTGGTGGTTGTGAAATAAATATTTAGTGAAAGAACAAATGTGCATTTAAAGAGCAATCTTTGGCTTACTGCAAATTAATCTAAGTTTGCAGATAGATAGATTGCATTAATGTACTTTGCCCTAGAAAATGTCAATATATGCTCTTCTCTTTAAACTTACTGTACAGTTTCTCTCTGGTTTTATACACCTTCATTCATTCATTCAATCATTCATTGGTTCTTTCAAGTAATATCAATACATATAGATGATAGAGAGAGAGAGAGATTTATGGAGTATTTCTCTGGAGCTTTGTAAGAGCCCAAAGTAAGACAGATAAGACACACAATCAGAGAGTTATATTGTAGTTAGAGTTAAAAATTTTGACTAAATTAATGGTGAGGTCTTAAATTCAGTTGTTGAGTGGAAGGACAATGTGTATGAAAAGCTATCACAGAACTGTTTAACGTATGTTTAAGAAGGGCCTGGATTTATATTGAGGATATATCTAGCTGTCAAAGGAAGCAGTGGAACATGATACAAAAACGTATCTTAATTTTTTTCCAGAGGTAAAAAGAGGTAAAAGTGAAGTGATTTCATCAAAGGGAAGTTCTTCCCAAAAATTAGATTGGTCCAGTAATTTAAGCCAGTTCTTCAGATCATGTTCTCTGCCAGAAATGCTTACAGGATCAGAAATGGGAGGCCACGTGTAGTGATGCCTCAGAAAGTGAGAGGATGTGTCTGATCATCTCCAAACTGAACTTCAAACTGAAACGGTATGATCTCCTATGTACAGCGCAACTGTGAGAAATACTCTTAGGCAATATTTTATTTTACTTTTTCTTAAGCAATATTTTAAAGTCCTCTACCAATCATTTGTTGATCGATTTGTTCATTCAATAAATATAAATAGCATGTTTAGTATATGAAAAGAGAAAATTATTATTACAACACAATTAATTACTAGTGTACTGGTGAACCTGGTATTTATATTCAGTCTGAGATGGCACAATGGAGAGAACAATGAATTCCTTCTGGAATGAAATAGACATATTTGCTCCCAGTATTGAAGGATGGGCCATTAGGCAGTTCGGGCCATTGGACAAATGGGAACAGAGGAAAGGTCATTTTTGCCAGGGGGAAACATATGCGTATAAAGATAAAGAAGCTTTCTATTTTTTATTTATATTTTTAAACTGTACCTTAATCAATATGATGGTACTACTTGCAAATTGTAAAAGATACATTTTGAGAGATACACAGAGGCCTTGAATGATGTACTAAATTGTTCAGATTATCTCCTAAAGTTGACATGGAATTAGTTTAGGTTTCCAAATATAGTTAAACTATATAATTACAACAGATATATTTAGTAAATATTTCACAGCAACTACTATAAAAACTAAGATTATAGTGTGTAAAATACAACTACCTGTGATCATAGTTTCTCTTTATAATTTGTAATAAATTACGTTTGAAGAATAGTTATGAATAGATACTTCAATAGGATTTGATGTGAACCTTTCAGTTCATATTTTTAAAAAGTATCTCTCAGACAAAAATCTGAATACCATCACATAATTGTTTTAGTCTCTCAGCATTATTCCCCCCCAAAAAATAATAATTTACAATTGGAAAAAAAAACCTTGCAGAAGTTTCCTATGACTCAATTTTTAATGTAGTGTACTTTTTTCAACGTGCTGACATACTACTGTACACTGATGACATTCATTTATTCTAATTCTTCTTAATAAGTTGATCCTTTCTGGGAATTATTTGCATAAAATAATGAAGTAGGATTACCAAGGAATTAGAGCAGTGCTATTAACATATGCCCCCCCCCACACACACACACAAACACCTCCTGTGGCCTCATACTTGACTTCAGAGGAAGAACATTTATTTTCATTCACTTATAATAGCAAACTAAAAACCAAAAGCAGCAGGAAAAAAAATGGTGATTTCTCTAGTTATTATTTAAAGAAATTGAAATACCAATGTCTTAAAAATTGTTATCTATTAAGCCAAAAATACTTTTATGTATTTCATGAAATACTTTAAAATTGTTGTTGAATATGTATTCTAGAGCATAATCACCAGGTAATGGAAATAAATTAGAAATATTAAAAAATCCTTAATAGCATCCTACCTTATAATTCTGTTCACTACATTTCTAAAATCTCTCCCATTTAATTTGCATTCACTTTTTTAAGTCAACATGTTTTGATCTTGTGCTAAATGTTGTTTATAACCTGAAGGTGATTATAAAACTACATCCTACTTATTACTTAATAGATCTTCAATTTAGAATCAGTGCACTCAATTTATCTCCACTAGATCTAAACAAATACTGTATTATAGAGGTCAGATTTGACTGGCACAAGTAAACAAGTAATCTCAATAAAATCTCAGAAGAAGCTCATTTCCTACCTTCAGCTTTTAAGTGAAGTTGCTTTTCACAAATAATTGAAGAGAAATTAGTCATATTTCATTCTATTGGTATACCTCGTTTATCAGTGCAAAATAATATGTTTAAAATTAAGTCAAATCAAATTACAATTTTTCTTTGATGTATGGCATATGCATATATACTTGCTTTGAATTAGCAAGCTTATTTGGAAGAAGTATGAACTGATGGTTCTAAAGGTAGATATGAGTATAAAAGAATTATTAGTTATGCTTAAATATTATGAATATAAACTTAAATGTAAAGCACAGTTGATCAAATTATAAGTGGAAAAGACCAAATCAAATAGCCCTCAAAGGTTCCATGCTAAGAAATCAGTCATTATTTTTATTTTTATTTTTTCTCCAAGTGAAAATAGAACCCTAGTAAAATTTAGGTATGTTTAAAAGGATTTATTTTCAGGTACAATTTAATAATGGTTACAATATATTTTTTTCTTTGTCTAGTTTTATAAACTGATCCATAGGTATAACTTTCCATCTGTAAAATTGCTAATTTCCCTGCCAAATATGTTTATTTTTCAGATCTATAGCAAAAACAGCTTATTCCCACTATTAAATTCCAGTTTCTAAATGTGGTTTATATTGAACTGCGGACATTTATTTTATTTTATTTTATTTTTTACTTTTTAAAGTTAAATTTTTTGAGTATAGTTGACACAGTGTTACATTAGTTTCAGGTGTACAACATAGTGATTCAACTTCTCTATAGGCTATGCTGTGCTCATCACAAGGGTAGCTACCATCCATCACCATACAACGCTATAACAGTATCTTTGACTATATTCCCTATTCTGTGCCTTTTATTCTCATAATTTACTCATTCTATAACTGAAAGTTTGTCTCCCCTGCTCTCCTTCACCCATTTTGCCCAACCCACACCTCCTTTCGCTCTGGCATCCATCAGTTTATTCTCTGTATTTATAGTTTCAGACATCATTTTCTTCTTTCACATCATCTTCTTGTCACATCATCATCTTCTTGTCACATCATGATGAATATACAGTTTTGTTTTGTTTTTGCCACTTCTCTGCTAAGTTTCAGGCAATCATTAATTTCATGGGATATTAGAGAAGTATTTAGAAAGGTGAAATTGATTAAATGTGCTCCTATTAGCAAAATTTAAGGTCTTTTCCCATTTTCTGAGATAATTCCATTTAAAATTAACAGTTTAACTGTGGTGCAGAAAGGATGAGAGATGAGGACTCCTGAACTAGCCATCAGGGCAAAGTATATATCCTGAAATTTCTGGAACAATTGACTAAGCAAGTTGAAAATCCTGGGTATCTTCATTGAGGCCCAGAATTTATGAAGATAAATCTGTAGTAATTTTTGAAACAGAACCTGTCATTTTCTCTTGTAGGAAAGATAGAATACTACTTAATGGAGTGAGCACTGGGATAGGATAGGAAGGATGGAGGAATTTCCACCCGCCCTAAACTTTTAAGGTTGGAAATCCCACCCCTAATATTTCCCTATAGAATCGATAATGGAATAAACAATATTTGGTCATGCTTTAAATAGGGGTCAACCACTTAATTCAGAAGCATCACTTTTCTCTTCCCTAGATCAACATAAGCATCAATGGAGGTTTATAAGAGTACAAAGTCTCAACATTTACATATTTATACATTGTGTAACACCTAGATGTTTCCTTGACTCTGACTCTGCAATACTCCTCATTTCCTTTCAATTCTCAGACTCTGTAACTTTATTATAGGGACCCCATACTTCCCCCAATCAGTCTTAACACACCTAGTGGATTTTTCATACTTTCAGGTTCCTGTAGGTTCTGAGGTGGGGGAGGAGGATTCTGGTGCTTCATGTAAGGAGAGGGAGGAAGAGAAGGTGGTTATGGAAGCTGCTGGGGTCCCAGTTCTCCTTCCCAGTGATGACTGCTCTTTCCTCCTGAGTTCCCTAAGGGCTGACACAGCCTCCTATCTGGGATGTGAATTTGCTTTTGAAGAACTTGGAATCTGTAATCACATGAGAAATCATACTTCATCTGTTAACCTTATTTTTGTCCTACTAAAAAGTATTTACTCAAACTTCTTAGCCAAATCCATGGCATTTAATATTTTTGTATCTTCCTGAAAAAAAATTAATAATGCCTTGCTTCATCTTTCTGGACCTTCCCATGCTTTCAGAACACAACTCACTCCTGGTCTCCTCTAATACACTCGTCATTCCTTCTCAATGATGTGTGCTGATTCTTTTCCCATTTCCTCAGAGGTGAACATTATGGGGTCTCTGGCTTCAGGATTCTGAATTTGTCTTAATCTATCACATTTTTGGTGTTCTTAAATAGACTTATGAAAGATGTATATACCTTCTTTGTTCTGATAAATAGCAGATTCTCTTTCGAAAATTAGATTCTTTTGTAACACCCCACCCAAACTCTCAAATACAGAGTATAATAGGAATCTCAAATGTAAACTGACTGCCCTGCAAACACACACACATCAGCAAATGTTGTAGGCCCTAAAATCAAAATATATACCATCTCATTAACTAGTTGAGACCGCCATCATCTCTCAACTTGACCCTTGCAATAGCTCCTACTCATCTCCTGCTTCCAGCCGCCCTCTTCCAGGCTGCTGTAATCAGAACAGTCCTTCTAAAGCTTAACACCATTCACCTCATTCTTCTCTTTAAAACCCTGAAAGTCACTAAGTATAAAAGCCCTGAGTCTGGTGTGTATGGTTTGCCTCCCTTTCCTCACCTTGCATCAGCTTCCCATTGTTCTCTACAACCCAGTGACCCCGCCTTCCTTGATGTTCTCCTCACATGCTGGCCTCTTGCTGTTACTCTTGACTACAATGGCCAATATCTGGGTGCCTGCATGCCTCCCTTTCTTATTTCTTTCACTTCTGTGAATTTCATCACTAACTCCACTATCACTGTGTACCCAGTATCTTACTTCTTTATACCCACAACATCCAACTTCTAAGATATTAATTTATGCATTTGTTTATTGTGTATAATCCTCTAATTGGAAGGAAACATTCATGACAACAAAATTTGGTTTGTTTTATTCTCTGCCAAATCCAAGCACCTAAGGCACTGGCTGGTGCTCAATAAACATCTTTATTCTTAATGTTAAATTTAAATGATCCCTGAATGTTCTTTCATTAAAAAGAGACTCTTCTTTAGTGGAAACTTCCTCTGGCTTTATCTTTGTCTGAACTCATTTTGCAATGAGTATCTAGTTATTTCTCTTTGTTCTTCAAATTCTATTTTGAGAGTGGATTAGGGTGAGAGTAGGGGGTGGAAGAATTGGTTAATCCCCCCACAGGACTATTAAATTATTGGGCTGCAGGTGCAACTCAGGATAATATTCCTTAGTTCCAAAAATACTTCCAGGTTATTTTTCAGTTACAAATTATTTGTCAGAATAGCAACTGTACCATCTACTTCCCTTGATTCAAATAAGTTTGTTGACTATCTTCAATATGCCTGGACCATCCTGAGCCAAAAGCCCTCCATTTAGAGACAGGTACAACCCACAGATGTCTCTAAAACAATCAATAGCAACAAAAATTGAACAGCAACAACAAAATGAGACAATACAATTCCAAGCATCAATGAATAATAATGTAGATTTTAACCAAAGACTCTGAGTGAAAAGAATAAAGATATTAAATCATAAAACGTGTGGGAAGAATTTCTGAAAACCGTAGTATGTATGTATGTATGTATGTATGTATGTATGTATGTATTTATTTATTTATTTATTTATTTATTTAGAGAGGGAGGAGGGACAGAGGGAGAGTGGGAAAGAATCTTATGCAGGTTCTACCCCCTGAAAATCCTCTTTAAAAATAATCTGTTTTACCTTAAAGGTAAGCCCATTTTCCATTACCATCTCCCTGCCTCCCTACATCTTCTCTCTCCCCGTGTTCTCCACTTCTCTCTGCACTGGCTATTCTAACATCTACTCCATTGTCAATATTTCTCTGATAAATTAATGTTATGTTATTAATATCTTTACATAAGTCCTTACTTCTCTTACTGTTTTAATAAGAAACCTTTAGGAAAACTTTAGCTTTGAGTTTTCAATTTTTTAGCTAACCCATGAGGTTATCATGGCTAAGAACATTTTTGAAATGCCTTTTATTGAACACTTTGATCAAGAGCTACCTATGGAAACCATTGGCATTAAGTTATTGTCATGCCATGTGTATCACAGCTAAATTCTGAAATCAGACTCTTAGCATCAGAATGCAATCAGTCTGCCAGAGACTGAAGTGTGAAGTGCTTTGTTGTTCTTGTTTTTGGGCGGGGAGAGAGAGATTACATGTTTTGAATACAAAATTATTTAACTAAAGTTGCAGATTGGAAGCACAGTTCATTATAGAGAGAGAACCTGAAGAAAAAGATAAGGATTAATAAACTGGCCAAGAAGTAAGAGGGTCCCAGCTTGGTGAAGAGGAATATAATTCCTCCTTCAATAAAAGTGAATACTGTGACATTCCACCACTGAAAACATATGTCAGCAGTTTAATTCCCAAATGCTCCAAAATAGTGAATTTCGACTCAGTATTTCCCAGACTACAATAAAATCTTTAAAAATATTACTACTTACTAAAATAATGAATTTGTTAAAATATTATGAGCATATCAGACACATTTGTGTTCACCTTTGCTGTTAGAACAAAAAAAATTCATTCTCTGAGAACAGGGAAGAACCAAGCCTTCAATGATTGTATTGTGTATTATTTAAGTCAAAATACCTGCTTTTCATGTCAAATTTTATTTAAAAAATCAGTAGAAAGATTCTAATCATGTTGGGCTCTCAGTTTCAGGGCAAAATTTCAAATTATGCTAAAAATAATATTTCTAATGCCTGCTCCACAATTCAATTTGAAATTCTCTCACTAGCACAATTTTATCTTATTAAAATTTTGGTCAAAAGCAAAGGCTATACAAAGGCTATATGCATGTGTATGTATGTGTTGGGAGAGAGAATGTGGATAATTTTCTTAGGAAGAATGATTATATTGTTTTTAATATTAACTACTAGCAACATAATTAAATTATACTTATTTATTTACCAATGTACTATAGCTATACTTGTCAGTAAAGCAGTATTAATCCTTCATATATTTAGCTAATTGTATGATAGTGTTTGACAATATACTACCAAGTCAATAAATAGCATCATGTCTTAATATAAAATATAGTTAGGTCAAAATTATAACAAATATAGAAGAGACTAAAGTTGGCACATTTATTAATATTTCAAGTATGTATTTCATGTAACACACATTTACTTAACTACAGTGATTTCTGTGATCCAAATGTATATTTGAAGTCTTTGCTTGTCAGAGCAAGAATTCAGTGTTAGTTAATAATTATTCATGAGATCTCAGGGAATCATCTCTTATCTTACATTGTAATGTAAGAAACAGGATAATACTCTACTATGAAATTTACTATTAATAGTTAGAGAGAGAGAAACAAAATAAGAGGGTCCCAGCTTGGGGAAGCTGTCTTATTCCTTATTCCTGTCTTATGAATTTGCTAATTATTTACACTGGTTTCATATTTTTAGCAGGGGACAGTATAGATTTTGGACTCAGATATTATTAGATCACTCTTTGCCATGTGTAAATGTAAAGTTCCTAGAAAAGGGGCTGGCGCATAGCACATGCTTTATTAGAGGAATTCTCACTAGCTATTGAAAAATAATCCCCAATATATCCATACCACAGTACATTTAAAATGTGTTCCTTGTTTACCTTAAAAGATGGTATACATAAATATACATAAGCATACCTTCTGGGACCGCTCTCCTCCAAGGGGTGACCCAAGCATCCAGACCTCTTCCATTGGGCAGTTTCTCCATCTTGGACTTCTTCGCCTTCAGCATTTGGATAGACACAGTGTGCAAAATGATTCTAAGGTTTGGGATTAGAAAAATTTTCTATCACTTTGTCCACATTGCTTTGGTTGTAATAGTGACATACACCCACCCTAACTGTAAAGAGGGGTTGCAAATGTTATTTCCTTGTGCTCTTGAAGAAAGGGAACTAGACTGGCAAACATCTATCTACTTCCAACTAAATAAAAGAAAAAAATGTTTTTGAATAAATTTCACTACTGAGTCTGTTTCAATACAAGATGATTATGAATTAGCTAGGATTTCCTTTGAATCTTTGACTCAAAGCAGACTTAGGAGGAGAAATGAAAATCTTATGTATAAAGGTCAAAAAAAATAGCTCTACTTTGCTTGTTCCCTTCCTTTACTCAAGAAAGGAAGATGGTTATATGGGTTAATATAATAGAGGAAATTAAAGGGAAAAAATATCACTATTGTATAAAGTATAATTGTATAGAAATTCTCTTATTTGAAAATTAACCATTTTCCTTGTATTTGAGTAGTTGAAAGCAATGACCGGAAAAGATAAAAAAAATCAACTGACATAGCCCAATTATTAATCGTTAATTAATAAAAATGTGAATCCTTTATTCTTAATTATGAGACAGCAAAGTACTAGAAAAAATTGGAAAACAGATCTGCATGCAATGTAGGCTTTCATTCTAAGGGAGATAACTTTCTTAAAACCTCTTTTTGCTTTGCTGTGAATAAACAGATTTCATTAGGGAGAAGTACAAATTCATTTTCAATATTACAGATTCTCAATTCTTTTTCATTATTCTGTCACTACCTTGGGTGTGAAGTGGGTATAAATATTAGCTACAGTAATTGGTCTTATATTTCACATTCCAAATCCAAATCCCTAAGGGCCATGGAGGTAATCCTTGAAAAAAAAAATAGTATCTTTAAAACTATAAGTGAAATGGTATAATCACCAAAATGTAAGCTGAATGGCTGAAAGTATACATTTCTTTTTTTTTTTTTTTAAGATTTTATTTATTTATTTATTTGAGAGAGAGAGAAACAGCATGAGAGGGGAGAGGGTCAGAGGGAGAAGCAGGCTCCCCGCTGAGCCAGGAGCCCGATGTAGATTTTACAAAGTGGAATTTCTGATTAACAACTATATATCTATAGATTATCCAAGAGTAACAGAAAAAAAAAAAAAAAAGCAAGCATTGATTTTTGTACATTATAAACTCTGGTAGACAAGTATTCAAATGTGGGGTCCATAGAGGAGAAGGTCTGGCAGTTCTCAGCCTCAGTGCTGGGAAATACATTATTTTCATGTTTTCCATAGACATCTATATGACAATCCCAGATGCAGAAAGCCCAAAATTGAGAGATAACATATATGAGTCTTGTCATGACTCTCTCTCCCTCCTATCTCTCTTTCTTAATGGTGATTCCAACTTAATGATCTACATAATATATTAACAGATATAAAGGAGGAGAAATAATTTTCCTTCTACCCTCCTAGGTTCTTGGCTGAGACCCCTTGTAATAAAAGATCAGCCGAAGAAAAAACAAATAGAAGTTTAATAACATGTATAACTCCTGTCTACATGGGAGATACCCAAGAAAACTGAGTAACTGCCAGAAATGGTCCAAGTCACCACTTGAAATGCCATGTCCAGCTAAAGACAAAAGATATTGGTGAGAGGCAGTTATAGGAAGTTATCAAGCAAAACACAATAAACAAAGTTGAAGTTGTTACACAGATTTAAGTCAATGCCTTCTCCATTGATGAGTTTCTCATTATTTAATCATCCTTCTCTTCCTGGTACAGAAAACACAAGTGCTAATCTGTGCTCTGTTACCAGGTTGGTAGGGACACATAATATTAACATTTCTGCACCATGAGACAAACATTTATAAGGTGAGGAAATGAGAGTGTATCACTGAGTTTCCAATTGTTTTCTCTTAAAATATGAGTGTGTTCAAATAACCTCCCATCACTCTTAGAGTAAAAACAAAACAAAGCAAAAATAATTGTTTTTAGAATGTTCTAAAGGTCCCATGTGATCTAGGTTCCTGTTACATTTCAAACTTCAACACCTTTCCCTTTCAACTCCAAGTGTATGGCCCTCTTTTATTTCCAGAGCCATTACAAGGGCTGCTTTAACACCTTGGAAAAACTCTCTTCATCTGTTGTGGGAGATCATTGATAGGACATGACCACAGGTTGACCCTGAGATAGATTACCCCCAGGCAATTAGGAGCTCTTCAGTGGAGCAGGGATTACTACCTATGTTTCCTGACTTTTGCTTACACATTATAACCCATATCATTATCACTCAGAGGAATTTGTGCATAGCGGTTGTTCAATAGAGGTGATTTTTAATTAATTACCACTATTCCAATAAGTCAGTATAACTTAACTTGCCTTGTGAAATTCATAGGAAACAAGATTTTATTTTTTTTATTTTTTTATTTTTTTAAACATTTTATTTATTTAATACAGAGAGAGACAGCGAGAGAGGGAACACAAGCAGGGGGAACGGGAGAGGGAGAAGCAGGCTCCCCGCTGAGCAGGGAGCCCGATGCGGGGCTCGATCCCAGGACCCTGAGATCATGACCTGAGCTGAAGGCAGATGCTTAACAACTGAGCCACCCAGGCGCCCCAGGAAACAAGATTTTAAATATATCTATATATGTAAATCATATATATCTCCATCTATATCTATCCATCTACCTATACAAACACACATGTGTTTATACATGTTTATGTATATAATGCACACATATATTGTACATACTTTTATATGCATATAAAACATGTATATATATATGCACATAAAGTTTAAATATGTATATAGAAAATGTTAGGAGATATGTTTATTACATATATTAACACCATATTGTTATACATGCATGTGTGTGTTTATTATAGTTATAGACTTACCTGGATGTACATTCACGAGTTGTATCTAAAAATGTCCATGTCCCCTAGGTCTCAGCTGAGGCCAATTGAATCTTAGTAACAAAGTGGAATCTAAGTCTATTTTAAGGTGAGCCAGGTGATTCTAAATTGCCACCAGGGTTGATAAATACTCACTTAGAGGGCATAAAGAGAGAAGAAAGTCTTCAGCCATGTGCACACACAGACTGAGGCTTTAGAAACCAGAAGAAGGGTAACTTCGTACAACATAATTTCCAAGCTATAAAGTAACATTTAATTATGTTAACATTTATTTTTCTAAGTTTTCTTTCTTTTGGCTCATATGTACATAGTTACTCTAATAAATTCTATATTAAAGTATGGGAAACATTTTTCCATAAATATCTCCTTTGAAGGTGCTATCATTCATCGACTTCCTATTTGTGTGTGTTCTCCTTTCAAAATGCAATCACAAATGTTGCTTTTATAAATCCTTTTGGCCAATGATATGTGAGTCTGAATTACTTTTCAAGAGGATATTTGAAAGCCTTTCAAGCAAATCGTCCGTTTTGAAGAGCACTGTAATCAACTATTGCAAAAACAGAAGACTAAAAAGATAGACATGTTTCAATACATTGCTTAAAAGCCAACAACTTGACAAGGGCTGTTACAGAGAACTCTTGTTTGTACTGAATGGACTCATGACACAACAAAATAGGCGTGGGATTTCTTCAAAAGGCATTGAGTTCCAGGAATGCTCAGTCTGGGCATTAGGATTTTTGGCTGAAAATACTACTTTGTAACAATCTGATTGAGACAGTTCTTAGACACATACTGGATTTTATGCTTTTGTGTTTATGTGTTTTATTCCAGAACACTATAAAGTCAAAAAAAAAAAAAAACTAATTATGAGCCAGTGAATACCCTTCATAGAAATATTTAATCTTTCTTCTTATTCTAGCCAAGATGATTCATAATCTCTTCTTCCAGCTAATTTAAAGAATTTTGACCCCTGTGATTTTTCCCAAACCTATTCCATTTTCACTGCCCTTTTAAGGGCCCCTCCTTCTATCCCTCCTGATTCTACTTCTGATTTTACTAGTTTCTGAACATCCACAAATCGGTGTCCGCGGAGAGTCAAAGGTGAATGCAATTAAGTGGTTGATCAAGAGAAATGGGAGTGGCAGTCTCAAGCTGAATTAAATCCAGGTGCTGGGCAGCTACTGCCAACCCAAACCTCAGGTAGTTAGTCCTGTTTCTGCGTGAGTCTGAAGTAAGTTCTAACTTGTGGAACTTCTGGTCTCCAGGCCCTCAGCTCAACAACTCTTCATTCAACCCATGGAAGACACTATATTTCTTCCTGCTCAACTCCAGTGGGTGATGGTACCATAATCTCTGCTGAAGGCATCTGCTGATCTTTGCTGGGAAGCCTCTTCAACACCAGGAATAAGGTAGGGCTGTGGGACTCACAGTCAGGAAACTTTAAGGGGGAAACAGAACACATATTAAATGTCTTAAAGTACTGACCCAAGTACAAATCTCACATCCAGCTCAATTATGAATACTATATGCACATGACAGATAATGCCTGAATACAGTCTCAACACAGTTCTTATGTTTTACTTTGTTAAAAATGGTGAAATTAACAAGCGTAAAACCGATGAATCCTTGAAGTAGTACTTAGTAAAAGTATGTTGTGCACACACCAAAAAGACCGTTCACTGAACCAAAACATGGAATGAGACTCTAGGGCATATTATTATAAAGCAACTTACATAGTAAGAAAGCAGTGACTGTTTATTCTTCACAGTGATTGGTTATAAAATCAGAAATTTCTTAAGCAATAGAAAATTGGTCAGTGGTTACTTCATATCAGTTTTGGGAACCAGTTTAAGTTTTGCTCATGATTTCCAGAGGCATAAGCAAGAAATGACCCAGGCCAAGTCAGTCTTGCAAAATAAGCTAAATTAAGCTTTGCATGTATAATTAAGCTGATTTTGTATGCTCAGGGAACTTTCAAGTCTGGTGTCGGCTTTTGATTTTAATAACTTCTAATTCCTTACATTTAAGAAATTGATGGCAATACAAAATGGAGGTTCAGCTGTTTTGTTGTAATCTAGCTCTTCTATCATCATCTTAGCTCATTGTCTGTCGCCTTCATCGGTCATTAGTTTGAACTGGAGCTAGCTCTGAGGTTTAGTCTGTTTGGTCACTGACATACAAACTGGAAACTTCTCAGTCTGTTTTCAATGATTTAATTCCACACTTATGATCATCATCATCGCCTGTATTTCCATGGTTTCAGTTAATGATGTTCCTAGCTTGATGCTCTGAGGATGTTAGCAATAGCGGAAATTAGCAGCATCTCTTACGTTTTCTTCAAGTTGGCCTGTGGCAGATAAACCTGAATGTACCTGTAAGCTTATTCCTTTTTAAAGTTTTAATCTGTTGATGCTGTGGAAGGCTTATAAACTACAATGGAATTTACTAAAGGAGAGTGTTTTTTACATTATACAAAATAATTGTCTATGAATTCTTCCTGAATCACCCTGGCAACAATTCTATTGGTTCCAGCAGGCTGGAATGTTATTCTTTAATGACACCAATTGTGTCACAGGTGAAAAAATTCTCAGATTTACATAATAAGTCATAATTACATGATTATAATATATGTACTCAATTAGAATTATAATTGTTTCTAAGTGTATTAAAGTATAAAGTGAAATCTATACTAACAGGTAAAAAACAGATAACCACACTTTTTTTTTTTTTCTTTTAAATAGCATTGGTGGTATGAGCGGGGTAGGTGATCATGAAGCACATTAGGATGTTAAAAAAAGCTAGGGAGTAAATAGCAACTGGGGAGAAAAGATCAGAAAATGGAACCTGGATGTATGGAACCTAGGGTAAATTTTAGATGGTATGAAATTGCATTCTGACGTAAACACCTAAATAAAACTCATCATGTTACATAAAGAAATGGTTTTTACCGAAATCAGTGTGTACAATGATGACAAATAATCAACTTCCAGAAGTAAAATCTTTTGTATGCATGTGCAAGAAAAGGAAATTAAGAACGTTTTACAACTGGCCTTAATTGAACCTAAAGTTTTAGTGACAGCTTTGTAATAATTGGAACTCAGTGTAGGTTTCTCTTTGACCAAAAACTCTGAAACACTGTCTCAGGGAAAACAGCAATTCTTAAAATAAAAACTTAGTGTACTAGGGGCGCCTGGGTGGCTCAGTTAGTTAAGCGACTGCCTTAGGCTCAGGTCATGATCCTGGAGTCCCTGGATCGAGTCCCGCATCAGGCTCCCTGCTCGGCAGGGAGTCTGCTTCTCCCTCTGACCCTCCCCCCTCTCATGTGCTCTCTCTCTCTCATTCTCTCTGTCTCAAATAAATAAATAAAATCTTAAAAAAAAAAAAAAAAAAAAACTTAGTGTACTAAACCAAAGGATACAAAGTAACTGAGTGTAAGCTTGTTCTTTCCATCATGCAACAAACCAGTAAGAAGAAAAATGTTGAGGTAAGGAAAGCCAGCAAACCAAAGGGATGGCCGACTATTGTCCTAACGAACTATCTTAACTCAGCATAAGATTTGAGCCTCTCTTATGTTAGAAAGAGGGAGAAGAAGGAGGATATTGGAATCAAGAGGTGACTGATGTCTATAGCTATTCAGGTACTTGCAAAGGTCCAAGGAAGGTTATGAAACTTTCTGTCCTTGGTCAGTTGATCTGTGTACAAAAATCTGGTTCTGTCATTCCAGTAAGTCTTAAACATAGCATTGTTATTTCTGTAGGTAGTTATCTCTTTGGGGGGGGGGTAGTTCTGGGTGAAGAGTCGTTTTCACAAATCTTGACCATAAGCAAAATTCCTTCAATGATTAACATGGCTTTGTGTGCAGGGCTAAGCAGATGTTTCTAAGCTATAGTTTACAGCAGCAAGGGAAATAGAACCACTCTAGAGTCAGATATGCTAAGTTCCCCCAATTATACTAACAAAAGTTTCAAAATTATATCCCACTCATACTACCCAAGGAGTATTTTCCCTTCCCCATATTTGCATTATATATTTAATAAAATTCTCTTCTTTGCAGAGTGTGGGGGTGGATATTTGTTATGAAATAGATCTATGAGCACTAGGTGTCTTGTAAGTGATGAATCACTAAACTGTACACCTGAAACTAATATACTAATATTACACTGTATGTTAAATAACTGGAATTTAAATAAACACTTGAGACTAAAAAAAAGAAAATAGAGCTACCATTTCTTCCAAAAACTAAAAATGATAATCAGAAATCAGTGGTAGAAAATGTATTTTACCACAAAATTAAGAAAAATGAGTCTAATAGATACATTCAAAGTATTCCCTTCTGTTTACGAAGACTTGTCTGTTCCTTGATATGTAGTAATAATTGCTTCCATTAGAAACTACAGAACAAAATTAGATGTCATCTATAGGTCATAATTTTCTCTGACATTAGAAAAAACTTGTTAAAATAAGACTATTAATACTTCCAAGTAGATAGGTATATGATCTACGTTAATAGAAAAATAAAAATAGGTGATAGTAATTTCTTCCTGAAAATAACTTAATATTTAATTTTAAAATTCCTGATAAGGAATCAACAAGCCATCAGTATATCTTGTCTTTATTTTGGGTCATATCAAAATGACGACAGCAACAAGCACAAAACTGCTGAAACTTTCACTGTCCCCTAATTCAGTCTTTGTTTAAATGGCGTAGGCATTGATGGGGCACCTGGGTGGCTCAGTCTGTTAAGTGTCAGACTCTTGATTTCAGTCCAGGTCATGATCTCAGGGTAATGACATGGAGCCCAGCACCAGGCTCTGTGCTCAGTGTTGAGTCTGCCTGAAATTTTCTCTCTCTCTACCTATGTGCTCTCTCTCTCTCAAATAAATAAATAGAATATTTTTTAAAAAGTGGCATGAGCATTGAAATGATTAGTGAATGCACTATAATAGTCTGTCCTTAGAAGCCAGGATTGTTAATATCTACAATCATCCAACATGTGATTATGTTCTTCCTTAAAAAGAAAATTGGAAATCGGTGGAAAAACGGCATTTTGGAGTAAATGAGATTATGTTTATTCAAAGTGTCTTGTTTTCCTTATGTGCTGCCAGACATCTGGATAAAAACAGAAAATTTTAGCAAAATATTAACATCTTTCCAAGTATTTAAGTGTTGATTGCATTTTATGTTTCACTCTAAATATTTGATGAAATTTAGTTTTATCTATAAAATATATATACTGTTGCCCTGGTATCCCTGAAGTAATCTCTCTAGCATTCCAGAGGTAGGTTACTATCTGATTTGGGAAGAGACAAGTGAATATATGATGAAATTTTAGAATTGAAAAAGATAAAATTGTTGGCCAAACTTAATATTTGTGGTGAACAATTTCAGTATTTTTCTAAATTCTATGTTGGTATTTGTGGCCAACTATAACAAGAACCTCTTGTTGAGCCGTAAATGCCCTGTATTTTCCCCTCAATGAAATGACCCTGCGTGCTAAAATCATACAATTAAAACCAAGTGTACAAGAAACTATCTGTCAGTCTCATTATTATGTAGGACAGTCTTTGAGGTTTTACTGATTGGAATAATAAAGTAGTTAACTGTAAAATTTGAAAATAAGAGGTGATAATTTTTTCATGAAGGTAAGGTGTATCATTGATATCCAATAAAATATTTTAGAAGTATAGAAAAATCAGATGAATAAGCCATATAAAACAATTTTTTATCTCTATTCTAACTTACAAATGAAATTGGGAAATATATCCCATTTCCATTAAGGCAGAAATAAAATAGAATTACTAGTTAAGAAGTCAGTTTAGAACCCACTTTAATAAATTATATGATGTAATGGAAAAGAGAGAACACTAGGTCAGCATAAGGGAAAAGTGACCTTATTCCTATTATCATAGAATTCTGTTTATTGAAAATTTAATACAGAAACTAAATACATTTTCAATAAATTCAAATAAATTTTTGTCTCTAGATAAAATCTAAAATATGTGTTAAGGAATAGGTATTTAAAAACAACCAAGAAAACCTCAAAAAGAAGTGACTATCTGGAATATTGTTTAATTAGTCATTGGAACATACTATAAATTTTGTCTTAGTGAAATCAGTACTACATTGGCAAAGAGCATAAAGCAGTGAAACAATAGAGCATGCACAAATGGATTACAACATACATAATTGTATGGTATGTTGTAATCATTTTTTTGACAGTGAGAAAATTATGGATTGTGTTTGGGAGCTGGGCAAGGACTTTTGACCTAGAAATTTGAAGACCTACATACGAAAATTAAAAATTGCAAGAAAATGTAGGAGAAACGGTTTGAGTATAATCGAGTGGATTAATCTCAAAAAATTAACACCAAAGAACCTGGATCTCCTCAAGAAAAAGAAAAAAATGTTTAAACATTAAAATTATCTGTATGGCTAAATACACTATCGAAAAATCAATATTACAGTTGATGACATAGGACATAAGAATGACAAAGGACTGTTATCTATACCATACAAAAACACTTCTTACATTTAAAGCAATTTTTGTGAGAAGCATATAGTTGATTTTTAAAAATTATCTGTTATGGTGAATTTTGACTTGAACTAATGGACATATGCCATTAATTTGCAGAGTAATCACTGATATTTGGCTTTGTCTGTTTTATTGTACTCTTTGTCCCATTTGTTTCATTGTCTTGTGTAACATTTTTTTCTCTTATTGCCTCCTTTTGAAATCTATTTCCCCTTAGCATTTCAGTTATAGATCACTTTGAGTAAAAGGTAACTTTTTTCTCCTGCCATTTAAATTGGAGATTCCAAAATACATAATTAAATTCTTAGGGTTAATATGAATATCATTTGAAAGAAAATGCTAACCTCTTAAAACTAGTTCTATTCAGTGTCTTTCATGCTTTTTAATTCTCTCTACATGTTAAACCCCTACCCATTATTACAATGTTATGTAATTAAAATTCACTTACATTTTTTAATGTATTTGTTTTTATTTTATATCTGCATATCTCTATTTACTTCTGGTATACTTTTCTTGGGCTAAAGGAGTTCACTTATAGTTTATATAGTTTATATTAATGTATGGCTAATTTTATTTTGAAAAAAAATATTTCATTTCACAATTAATATTTGTGATGAGAACAAAAACCATGGTTGACTGTCTATTTTTTTCTCAGCAATTTAAGAATATTTTGGTCTGGCATTTTAGTTATTTTGTTTAAAATAACCTAGAAGGAACAGGACACTTCTGAATATTTTATATATATTTACATATAAGCCTGTATACACATATCAAACATATTGTGTGCATTTATATAAATAAGATAAATATAAGTAAAGATGGGCCTATATGGGGTTTTTTGAGTACTTATGCTTAGGTTTTCAACTGTATAGTAAAGGTGTAGCTTGATGGCTTTCAAATTTTGTGGACTTGTAGCCATTTTTCTCTTTGATAATTGTTTCCCATTCTCCTTGCCTCTTGGATTCCAATATAAGATCCCCTTCTTAAATCACCCTCTTAAACATTTTTATTTTTTGCTTTTGTTTTTCAATCTATGTATTTTCTTTCCATCCATTTTCCAGTTCACTGTCACTCTCATTTCCAATCTGTCATCCAATAATCTAGTTGTTAATTTAGATTACTTTTTTTGTTCTAGAATTTTCCATGTTAGTTATTTTATGTAGACACTAGTTTTCTGCTCCAATTCTACATCCTTTCAACCATTTTTGAACAGTTCATTCAGCTGATTAAAATCTGTTACTGTTAACTTCGGTGTCAGAGTTATATATGGATCTGTTTCTATTGCCTCTTTATTTTCTTGGAAATTTTGAAAAAAAAAAAAAATAGAAGTCCTAGAAGTCATTAATATTTCTAGTGACGATTTATCACCCTATCCTCTAATCTGCTTCTAGACTGGAAACCTCACTTTAATCCAATCAGGTATGGACTGAGCTGATTCCAGGCTGGGTCATAGTCTTCTAATAATTTTATTTTTAAGATTTTATTTATTTATTTGAGAGAGATAGCAGCGAGTATAAGGGGGGAGGGAGAAGCAGGCTCCCTACTGAGCAGGACCCTGGGATCATGACCTAAGCCAAGGGCAGACACTTAACCAACTGAGCCACCCAGGTGCCCTAGTCTTCTAATAATTTATATCTTATTTTGCTGGTTTCTAGGGGGAAGACCTCTGAGTCTCAACTGAGAGCATGGCATATTGACTAGTCCCTTCCTACTTAGTCCTGAATTTGTTTCTTTGGCACGGAGTGTGCTTCTAAGAACACCCTGCTTCCAGTTGTTTCTTTTTGGTCTCTTAGGCTCTCAGCCTACACAGCTGGACACTTGGGTAAATGCCTCTAGGGTATTAGTTTCCTTTCGGTTTAAAATATGGCCTCTTCAGGGGCTCCTGAGTGGCTCAGTCCTTAAGCGTCTGCCTTGGGCTCAGGTCATAATCCCAGGGTCCTGGGATCAAGCCCCACATTGGGGTCCCTGCTCAGTGGGAAGCCTGCTTCTCCTTCTTCCACTACCCCTGCTTGTTTTCCCTCTCTCTGTCAACTGTCAACCTCTGTCCAATAAATAAATAAAACCTTAAAAAAAATAAAATAAAATATAGCCTCTTTAATCCTGAAAGTTTTTACTGCTCTGAATGAACCCTCTGCCCTAGGAGTTTGGGGTATGGGTGGGTGGTGTGTTTAATAAACCCCCTTGCCCTGAAAAACTTTTGAGAACTTCAGTAGCTTCTTTCCTCCTTTGCTCCTTCCTACTCCGGGATTCCTAGTCTCAGGATCTGCACCAAGAATTGGTTAAGTGCCCTGAGGGGGGACAAAGCAGTTTACTGTGTACTTAGCTTACTTACATACCCCTGATTACCTAGGGAGATTTCAGATACTTTCAATCAGATTTTCATTATTTTTCTATTTCTTTTTTTTTTTTTTTCTTTTTTTCCCCTTGGCCTATTGTTATAATTTGAATAAGAAAATTAACAAGAAATAAAACAAGTAACCATCAGTGTTTGTCTGCATTTTGTGTAGATTCCGAGTTTAATGCTGTATCACAAACCTGTATAGTTTAACATAATGTCAATATGATTAATGTGCCTTCTAAACCAATGAATTCCATGTTCCGTTCTTTCCGATGTAGTATAATTCTAAGAATTTTATATGCCTATATTACTTGCTTATTCAAGTAACTAGAGATCATAAAGAAGGGTACATAGTGAGTTATTTAATGGGTACAGAGTTTCAATTTGGAAAGAAAAAGCTCTGAAAATGCATAATGATGATTGCACAACAATGTAGATGTCCTTATGTCACTAAATTCCATACTTAGTTTATCATTTTATCCATTTTTATGTTATATATTTTTATGACAAAAAGTACAGATTTAAATCATTAGTCAATAAATTAAATCTAAAATGATTTTTTAAAACATAATTAGTACTGCATTTTATTTATGGGTTTTCCCACAGTTAATGTAAACTCAACCAGGTGTATTCTTCAATATCTGTGAACATATTAAGCTTGTCCTTCTCTTTTTCCATTCAATGTCATAAATCTTAACTTTCATTACTCACTTAGACTCTTAAATATTAAAAAAAAAAGGTATATGATGCATTGTGGGGGACCATAAAATCAAATTATACATTATTTGCTAAAATATGGTAAGAAAAATAAAAATAAAAAGAACTTATTATAAATGCTTGAGAAGAAAGGTCTGTGGAGGAGGTCATAGGTGAGATGAGCCTTGAAAAATATACATAAATATTTCCACAATAATTCAGATTTTTAATACCAGAGGACAGTTTATCCTCAATAGCAGTATTAAAATTGTGCATCATTTTATTCACAATTTTATTCACAATTTATTGTGAATTATTAAGTGCTCAAACATTTAAACATGTATTTACAGATATATTAAACACATACATAATTTTTCTCTTTGGGAAATTTTTGTCATTTCATAATTTTAGCCAAAATATTATAAGACTTTCTTCATTTATTGATCAAGAATGATGATGTCTAGTCTATATTTCTGGGTCAGCAAAATACAGACTCTAAAATCTGTAAACAATGTGGAAACAGACTTTTATGTCCATCCCTGGGTAAGCATTTTGTTTTTCATTATAGCAGGGTTTTGTAGAGTAACAGTCTACAATCCAAGGGCAGGTGGGCCCTGTGGTTTTCACCTTGCTGAATGTTGCCAGATATTCTGTCGTGTCCTCACTGAAATCATTCTCTGGTGTTTAACCTTATACTGGAGGAAAAATGCAGTCACCTTAATGAAATCCCCTTGACTGTATTTCAGTCAAGATTGGTCAACAGAAAGAATCAATATTCTCCTTTACCTGTGGGTCCAAAATTACATGGTCAGGCAACAAAACACAGACTCTTACACTGACTATATCTTTTCCCCTAATCTTTCTAACTTTATCTCTGGTTTTGCTTAATCTGGGGGTCTTTTGCTTAATTTGTCATGAAGGTATTGTGATACTTGAATGTTACTTCTATTGAAAAGGTAATTTTTTAGAATGTGATCATCTCTCTTCCTTTAAAGCAAAAGCAATGTACAAATATTCCAAAAATAGAAAAGGAGAGATTATTATTGATTTATAAGACAATGTTTAAAAGATGAATCTAACACAACAGACAACCACCTGATTGTAATAACTGGATAAACTACCAGTAGTCTGCCAGCTCAAGTAAATTAACAATTGAAACTACAGAAGTAGACCCAGAATTAAGAAAAAATTAGACTGTTACCTAAGCTGTAGGTAAATTTTAAATAGCTGGACTTAAGTCCTTACTTTAAGAGCTTTTTTACATATTACAGCATAACTCTAAAAAATTCAGTTTGCCCTCATTTTTGTATTTACCTATGGCTCCTGAAATATTGAAGTTCATAGGTATCTTTTAATTTTCTATTTTGGAACTGGCTCCATGGCATAGATTCTCAAGTGTGAAAGAGAAGTATATTCATCCTTAGTTTACATATATCTTTTTTGAAATTGCTTCCCTTAACCAATTTCAAATACTCATGTATTAATACATGGACAGTATTATTTTCTATAACGTACGACAATTTTTTGTATCTACTCTCCAAAGACAAGTAATTTAATAAGCGCAAATAGTTTTCCAGGGTTTAAATGAAGTCCACATTCTTGTCTTTTATCACAGATCCTTTTTTATGATCTTTTATTTCCTGTTTCCATTTTATACACCTTTTAAATTGTCACACTCGGTGTCACCAACATGTATAGTTGTACCTATGAACTATATTTCAACTATTGACACATCAAATACTTTATATATTTCAAAGAATTTTTAATAACCAGATACAAAGCCTTTGACACCATCAGGGTCACTTTGTGGAAATATGAATAGGAACTTTGAAAAAAAATGACCTTTTGATGATTAACTGCTCCAAGTCATGATAAAAATAATACCAAGTAATGTGGCAAAACTGAACTAAATTTTTAAATGAAAATAAAGTACTATGCAGGCAGCAAAGTTTTATTAGTCTGAGTACTTATGATTCAACTAAGGATATTTGGACACTGTTCTGGGGAAGTTTTATAATATTAAAATTGCCATAAAATAATAGCAAAGTGACACTTCTTTGTACAGCTTGTGCCAAAATCTTGTTAACTTTAAAAATAAGAACCAGATTGAAGTGAGAAACTTCAGGGTTTTCATTTTTAACACTTTTCTATGAAAACAGCACTTACCCCAAATGTTAACATGAACTATTTAAATTAAAATGCAACAATTACAATTAAGTTCATTAATTTTTCTGGTCATTTACTATGTTGATCTTGCAAAATATCAAGATCATAAGATTATAAATAAGAAATATTTGTAGTTAATTATTAAGATAAGAACCAAACTTGGAAGAAAATGTGTGATAATTTTCTAAATCTTCCCATTACAATTAGACTAAAGAATTTTGCTGTTTGCCATTAGACCATGCAATTATGGTATAGTTTGAAAAACAAGAAAAGAAAATCAGCAAAGCATATGAAAAAATTCAAGTGTTCTATTTTACCAAGGTACTATGTTTTATTTTATGCCAGAATTAAAACAAAAACTTAGTTTTGAGTTGGTTTTAGCTGGCATATTCAGAATTAAATGATTATTCAGTGTCCACTAAACAATAGATGCAAAATTTAAGATAAAAAAATAAGCATAATGGGTTGGGACTTGTGTTTCAAAACATCTTTATCCTCTTCAGAAATATAGGGTGCCTGGGTGGCTCAGTTGGTTGAGCGACTGCCTTCGGCTCAGGTCGTGATCCTGGAGTCCCTGGATCGAGTCCCACATTGGGCTCCCTGCTCGGCGAGGAGCCTGCTTCTCCCTCTAACCCTCCCCATCTCATGTACTTTCTTGCTCTCTCAAATAAATAAATAAATCTTAAAAAAAAAATATATATATAGTCTCCCCCATATTCTTATTTTTCAAGGCTACCAGAAAAAAACAGCAATTTCAACCGGGTTATTTGTCAAGCATTTTTTATTCAAAAGCTAACAGGAGTGCTGAATCATAAGCTAAATTTTTTTCAGTGTTGGATTCAAGACTCTTTTTAGATCTTTTTAGAAAGGAATCAAGAGTCGTGAGTCATGCAAGACTGAGATTAAAGACAATAGAACAACTACTAGCTCTGTGATCATGAGCAATTTAACTCACCATATTTATTCATGTATAAAATCGGAATAATTCCATTTGTTAGCATGCTTTCAACTACAAATATTGGAAAAGCCAACTGAAAAAGGCCTTAACAATAAGGAACTTTATTAACTTTCAAAAGAAAGAGTTTGGGGATGCTTCAGACTCCTGGTCTGAGCCAATCTGTGTTCTGGCCCTGTTTTGCTCCTATTGTCTTGTCTGCATATACTTCCATATGCTGGCAGCGTCCATGAAGGCTGGCTTCCCTCATGGACAGAAGATGTCTGCCAGAAACCTCCAAGACCAAATGCTTATTTCTTTCCTGCTGGATGTGACTAAAGAATCTGCATCCCTATGATTTTCTCTTTAAGATTGAGAAAACATTCCAAGAAATCTTTAGCAAAACTGTCCTTGGGTTTTCTTAACCAGAATTGGGTCATATGAACATTCTGCCAACAATTATCAAAAAGGAATAGAATACCATTACATCCATCATACCTTTTGCTTTGTCAGTTTCAAATGGCTATTAGGGAGTCAAATGTTAAATACTAATATATATTTTATATTTTATGTTTATATTTTATAATATATTTATATTATCACAAAATCATAAATATATTATGAATTATATTACAAATATATTAATTATATTAATATAATATGGTATATACTATATTAATATTACATATTAATGTGTTATAACATTATATAATTATATTTAATATATTAATAATATACATATTTGATATATCTCTCAGAATTATTTTAAGTGAAATAGCATTTGTAAATTATCATGTGTAATGCCGACCATAAAATAGGAGCTCAACACATTGAGTGTAGTAACTGGTGATGTGATCTCTTTAGTATTCCAATTTTCTACCTAATCTCTGGATTTTTGTCAACTGTCTAACTTCCTCGACTATATGCTAGAAAAATCTAGTGATATCTGTAACTTGGCTTAATGTAGACTTCACAGAGTTATTGTGGCAGATTATGAGGAAGACAGAATATTTGTGTATAATTAGGACACCTTGACTCTATGAACTTTAAAAGGACCACCGTCTCAGGTGGAGGAATCTGTTCTTTATTCTAAGGTATTCATAGCCTATAAGGACTTTACTTTCTAGTTGCAGCTTAATTGACCCTCACATCTATTAGTTATTTCACCTCAGCAAATCTATTTGTTCCTAAAAATCCCCACCCAAAACCGCAGCAGCCTCTAATTGGACCATTCTTTCTCCAAATACCTATTTAAGCTCTCAGTCTAAATCCTTGTTGACATAATGCATGCTGTAGCTTTTTCTTCATTAATTACTTTATAACTGTCCTCTACATGTTGGAAATCCATGATGTGTTTTTAGAAAAACAATTCAACTTATTTACCAGATCCTGAGAAAGGAGGTTTATTAGCTTCCTAGAACTACTGCAACAAAGTACTAGAATCTGTGTGACTTACAACAACAGAAATCTATTGTCTTAAATTTCTGGAGGCTATATGTCTGAAAGCAAGGTATTCTTAGGGTTGGTTCTTTCTGAGGGCTGGCTGTGTGGAGAATCTGTTCCATGCCTTTGTCTTAGCTTCTGGTAGCCTCAGGCATTTCTGGTTCATAGATGGTGGTCTCCCTGTGTTTTCACATAGTCTGTTCTCTGTATGTAACACTCGGTGTCCAAATCACACCCCCCACTTCTTTATAAGGCTACTAGTCAATTGGATTAAGGCCCATCTTAATGACTTAAGTTTAACTCAAATATCTCTATAAATTGGAGTTGTATCTTTGGTGTTTCACAGACTGTTAATCAAAATCCTTGAGGGACTGCTGCCATCCCGGCCAAGGGAAGTGATTTGGAATGGCCTGAAGTTCACTGAAGGGGTGTATTCTCCTAAGCTCTACATTGGCAGTTTTCTGTGTCATCAATCTTGTTCAGCTGAGCAACATGACAATTTGTCTAGACAACACTACATAAAGGATAGCAAAAGGTTATTGTTGGGTTATGAAGTTTTTCTGACAAGTGCAACATGCCAAGGTTTATATAAGTATAAAATAAACCTTAAACTTCAAAATTGCTTTATAAAGGAGTCCTCTAGCTCTATTTTGTAGAGAAATTTTGAAACCTAAGTTATGTACTCTAAGTTTTAGAGATGCAACCTGACCCATAGTGGTTGCCTACATAATTTCTTTTTTAATTTCCTCTAATACTATTTTAATGGAGTAGTGAATGCAAGGGAGGGTTAAAGTCAACTTCAACGTCAAGGTCACAGGAATACCATTATTCTTAGTGGTAAAGACCAACCACAATTCAAGCCAATTGGAATTTAATATATTTGGCATTTTTTGCTAACCATTGCAAATGATTTTTACAAAGATGTATATTTTTGTAACTTATGAGTGAAATCCTGAAAGACTATTAATCTGTACCTTCTGTTCTTTATCACAAATTCATATTGAAAAGGTGATATGACTTATTTAGTACCCTCACCCTAAACTTTTGATATGTAAGTATTTTAAACATATTTTCTTTTTTTAAAAAATATTTTCTTAATGTGTACCTCTTCCAGAATGTATATAGAAGACAGAAATGTGAATTTGAGAGGTTTATAAGAATACATATAAAAAATCAAATACTGGGTGCCTGGGTGGCTCAGTTGTTTAAGCAACTGCCTTCAGCTCAGGTCATGATCCCGGAGTCCTGGGATCGAGTCCCACATTGGGCTCCTGCCTCAGCGTGGAGCCTGCTTCTCCCTCTGGCCCTCTCCCCTCTCATGCTGTTTCTCTCTCTCTCTCTCTCTCAAATAAATAAATAAATAAATAAAATCTTTAAAAAAAAATCAAATACTGAGGCATGTAGTTGAAGTAGCCTGAAACTATGTACAATATTCATGTCCATTTTCTATCTTTAATTAATCACAGTATTTAGTTATTGTACTTGCTTTCACAACTTGGTTCTGTTCCTTTTCTTTTGGAATCTATTTAAAGTCATTAATTTGTTTTTATATCTATTTTATTTTTAAAGAGGTGATTAAAGGGGTATTCATTATGAAGTTTGTGTTAACTTTTGTTCTTTATAAACTTCTCAATTGATGAAGATGAAAACACACAAAAATATACAACCTAGTGTAGTTTGCCTTTTGTATGCTTTGAAACATCTCAATAAGGCAAGGTCAATTATCTACAATTCTGAACACACCCCCCCCCCACACACACACACGAGAATCCTTTATAAGTCCTGATACACAAGTGCAAAAGTATAATATGATTCTACATATAATAATATATGTGATGTGTTACATGATATATATGTATTAACAAATATGTAATAAATGTATATCTTAATATTCTTGTATAATGGGAAAGTAATAAAGTATGATCTGAGCCTTCGAGAACATAATGTTTTCGATTCCACACTGAGAGGAAAAGTGTCAGATTTTTTTCAAGCATTCAATTATTTGTGTCTCTGAAAATAGCACATTACATAACAGGTTAATACTTTAATACAAAATAAAAGGATTTTCCATTGTGCTCTCACCCAAACTGTCATCAACATGGGGCACTTTGCATTAAAGACATCTTAGACTTTGGATGCAGAAACAGAACAGGGCTCTTATATTGACTGTCTCACCTTGAATTTTGTACAAAGCACTTAGCCTTCTCTTGTGAATAATAAAAAATTGAAAGCTACATTCTAATTTTTCTTTTAGTTTTTAATTATCTATCTTAACCTAAAATGTTTAGGTCCTGTGTTATGGCTACACTCTCTCTATGGAGCTATACCTAGGTTTAATGTCCCTTCCAAGGAGTTAATGGGAAACTGGTCATATCTATGCTTCCTTGGCTTGGCCCACATCATCCTAAATCATGATAAAGACAGGCCTGTAGAAGCAAAAAAAAAAAAAAAAAAAATCAGTGATTATGTACTCTCTGCAGACTATCACAAGTGATTGATTTCTCCAGCCTATTTCCCACCATCAGATTGCCCATCCTGGGGGATACAAATCTGCATAGGTTCAGGATCCTCTCTAAAAGTAGAAATCAAAATCACAGTGTCACTTCACTAACAACAAATATCATTACAATCAATATGGCATTTTATCTTTTTTCCTGTAAAAGTAAATGATGAACACAGTTAAAATGTATTAAAATAATTTTCTAAAAACTTACATGTATAGCAAATATCTCTGCTATTTTAATGTTTAATAACAATAGCCTTCACAATATTTTACTGGAAGTGTAGAAATTTTATCTAAAAATTATTAACCTTATAGATGCAAAAACATTACATTAAAACCCATTTAAACCTTTTTCCTGTGGAGGTGTGTATTGCCTATTCTAATTACAGGGTCATTCATATTTCTACTAGATTTTAAAGCACAAATAAAAACATGTATTATGCAAAGATAAATGAGACTATGTATTTTTATTGGTACTTATTCTGCAGGTCTCTTTGTCATTTAAGGTTTATTTTAAACACAAAAGTGTTATTTTGTTTTGGGTTGTTATTTCATTAGTTCACTTATTTTTAGGAGTATTTAGACACTTTATTTTGCTATTTTGTCTCAGAAGCCCAAAGCAATTATTTGCAAATCTGTATACAAGGCATTATTTTCAAAGAGTAGGCAATAGTGGGCCAACAATCAGTTTATAAGCTATATTGTGTCTAAGTGCCATCATGAGCTTAAAAAATCACTCAAACATGAGACAGGACATGTAATAATCATGCACATATAAGAGCTTAGATCAGTAATGAAAGAATCCAAATAGGTGATCCATATTTCAGCAGTATATCTGTATATACATGAATAACTGCTGTTGCTACTATCATTTCATTCATTATCGGAAAAGAGTGCCTGATAAGATTACAGCCAATTAACATAATTTGAATATCTTGAATGCATTTTGCTCCAACTAAAAAAGGCTCTTGTGTTCAAGGCAGGGTTTATGTGTAAAGCCATTTCTTATTTCTTAAAGGCAAATTCAGCCTAACATTAGTGGTAATTCTGAAAAAAAAAAAATTCTTTAAAATGATATTCTTAGAGATAAATTGGTATCATATGAGGTGATGCTTTTGCAATGAATGGTAGGATTACTCAGGCACCCACTGAATCTCAGAATAAATAACATTTCAGTAAGCATAAAGATGATCCTGAAAATACATAAGCAAGTTAATACTATTCTCATTTTTTTTCTTCATCTTTTCATGTTTCCCTTTTTTTGTTTTTTGATACTCTTCATTTTCTCCTTATTCTATTTGCAGCAAATGCTATATATAAGAATCATGGTTACTCTGTTACAATAGGAGTATTATCCTGTCAAGTATAAGTTATATCAGCATATACTGACTTTTCTCCTCTATTCTGGATATTTCTCAGTCTTACAGGATGTTTATGTGATTTTTCTTATAACTAAACATGATTCCACTAGCCCAGCAGCACCATAAGCAAATTCTCTTTATTCACAAAATGTTTCATTCAAAATGCAATGACATACTGCACTGGTAATGCTTTTTGGTATTTATAATAAGGTAGGGTATTTTAACTCCGCCCCTCCCTCCCACTGGAAAAATAAAAGGAAGAGAAGGATGAAAAAGAAAAATATATTATTTGGGGAGAAATGAATGAGAAATATTAGGTCAAGTAACAAAATGTGTTTGCAATTAGCAGTTTTAATTAATTAAAGTTTATTGAAGTAATCTCTATACCCAATTTGGGTTCAAACTCATGGCCTAGAGATCAGGAGTCACATGCTCTTCCAATTGAGCCAGCCAGGAGTTCTGCAATTAGCAAATTTTAAAATGTTACTTTCACCTAGGAATATTTCCCTCAAATTTTAGAAGACTGAGTGTAAATTTGGTGTCACGATACATTTAAGAAAAGACTTGACTGACCTTTCAAAAGATAGACATGTGGAAATCGTTCACTGAAAATGAAATGAATTGAAATGGAATTATATGTATTCTATAGTGTCAGAATCTTCAGCAGAAGAATTATGTAGATTATGAATTGGTAAACATTGGCATTTGGATCTATTGTCATCTAAAATGCTTAATACAATTAATCTAAGAGTTTTTAAGTTTTTAGAGCATCCTGAAGTTAATAACTAATGACTCTAAAGTTTTTTGATGTATATTTTCCCTAATAGCATCAATGAGACAAGAACTGAAAAAATATGAAGCCCTAATGATTCAATTCCTGTCATCCTCCTATTAACAAAAATATAAACATCATTTCCTGATTCACCATGTGTAAAACAAGCAGTTAGATGATCTCTAATGTCCTTTCAGCCATAACCGTCTACAGATATCTGAAAATATGTTAAATCTTTCTGCCAATATTTATGGAAATATGTATTCCATGCAAAATACTAAATGAAGTTAACTTTTAATAACCATAGATTAACTTGTCAAATTTCTCATTTACCAGAAGAAATGATACTACTCAAATTTTTAAAAATACTTTGATTTCTCTGGATTTGCAGATCTCAAAACCAATTGTGAACTGTTAAAATAGTATGTGTGATCTACCATCAGGTGAAATTTATGGGGAAGGTTTACTTTTGGTTAAAGATCATTGATTTTAGGGGTGCCTGGGTGGCTCAGTGAGTTAAGCAATGGACTCTTGATTTAGGCTTAGGTCATGATCTCAGGGTCATGAGATTGAGCTTTGCCTCTGGCTCTAAGCTCAGTGGGGAGTCTGCTTGAAATTCTCTCTCCCTCTTCCTTTGTCCCTCCCCCTGTTCATGCACATGCACTCTCTTTTTCTCTAAAATAAATAAATCTTTAAAAAAAGAGAGAGTTCATTTACCTGTATTAAAGCATCCTGACTCTGTACAATTCTCTCTCCTTCTCTGGACATTTCTGAGACATGTGTGTCTTTGTGAAGTCCACTTCAATTGTCACTACAATTACAATCACAAGGAGTATTTCAAAAGTGTCAAAGTTTAATCTTCTGTTGTATTTAAAGTTTCATGCAATTACCTCCTACAGTGCCCTCAATGTAACTGCATCTCTCAAGCAATTTTAATTCCAAATACACTGTGGAGTGAATAATTCCCTTTTCATTGGGCATAACTAACTACTCTTGGGAGAGAAATTCGTGGAGTGGATCACTTACTGTGTCTGGGGCTTCCTTTCCTTACAACTGTTTCCCTAATGCCCATGCCTCACTCAGTTTTCAGGTATTGTGTAGTTTTTCCCAAAAATTTTATTGCAGCTTCATTGTTCCCCTGCTTCATATTAAGATCTAAGAATAGACATAGTACTTAATATAGGCAAGTGATTGAGATAACCGTTTGCAAATTGTGAGAATTTTGGAATCGGTTATTTCTTAAATTGGGTATCCTGCATTAGTTTGGGTAAAATACCAGTTTAATAAGGAGACCTATTAGCTGGCAATTCACTTTCTAAGGACACTCTCAGCTAAGCTGTAGGCCTCCAAGTTGGCAAATGACTTCTCTAGTCTATAATAGAGGGAGATACATCTAAATTCTGAGAGCAAGTTGATTGCAGAACTGAAATTCTTAGAAGTCTGTTGCATAAGACAGTATATAATACTTTAAAATGTTACTGTGATTGAGGGGAAAATGTTGGAGAAGTCTATGGCACATGTGTATGTGTAATTTCCAAAATCCATTTACAACAGTTCTATTTTCCCAATAATTAATGAAGATCATAGGAGAGGGTTGATAGATTTGTATCCCCTTCCAGTTTCCATATTGTTTAATAGCCACCAGGCTCTCATATTTCTCATTCAGTATCAAGAAAGGCCAATACATTCTATTTGGTTGTCTTTCCATGTGTTTGTTGATAAAGGAAAACAGCAATTCAATCATATAGGTATTGTTTCAGATTTAAAGAATTCCAGGGTCTAAATAAATAACTCAGGGGGCTTATTTGCATTTCCCAGTGTTGCATCCACATACCCTCAATGATAGGCTGCTTATAAGAATAAGGGGGTATATGCAGTCATTCTGCAGAGTTAGAAGAACTGAGTGATAGATTTCTGTCTTGGTGTCCTTTGTTTAGCTATGGCATTTTAACATTTCTCTTGCTAACTTGGGCAGAATTGTAGTGCTCTCTACCAGCCTAAGAAAGGATATAGCATCATGTTTCTTGGGAATTAAATCTTTAGCTTCTAAATCTTTGTGGGAGTTTTTATTTCTGTAGCAACAGAGAAGAAAAGATAATACTACTGCATGAAGTTTAAAAATATTTTCCAGGTCTGAAATTCAGATTCATCTATAGCTCCTCATTCTTTCTCAAGGGGCAAGTCTCCTCTGATATAGTCAAATGACTGAGATGAGTGACTTGCACTTTAATTTCAAGTCTTCGTTTCATTTTGTATGTGTGTACATAGCTTTAAGAAATTATTACACCTTTATTCTCTAGACAAACCAGGATGAATGAGTCCATTAAATTTGTCCACCTAAGATTTTAGGAAAATGGAAGAAAGGATCTCTTTAATAGCGTTGCATGAGCTAGTGAGTGATGCTTTATTAGAAATTAGTATTAACTCTTAGACCAAGATTTGATTAAATATTTCTATTGTAATTGTTATATTTTTATATTCTCTTGCCCTAACTTGTCTAAGGTATTAAATTATGGAATTTTAAAGGGTTTATCTGGAAGTAAATTAAACATAATAAAATTTTCCAGTTTATTACTATGTACATTTATTCTCTGAAAACTACTCATACTTCTGAATTTATTGCATCTATTGGTAAAGTTCAAGTATTAGGAGGGGCAATCCAATCAAAGAGTCTCAAAAAGTGCATCTTAGGTAAAAGACATAATATATATAAAGGTCCTGAGATGGAGGCAAGCTTGGCATGTTTGGATAATGGAAATAATGTTTTTCATGACCTGTTTTTAAATAACCAATTAAGAAATGATTGTTTACATCAAAAACTAATGATGTAATGTATGGTGATTAACATAACATAATAAAAGAAAAAAAAAGAAAAAAGAAATGATTGTTTTATAACTTCTTGTATCAGTGAAATTTTAAAACAATGATGAATAATACTATGACTAGAACAAGAAAACAAAATTCCCTTTTGTCTCACATTTACTAGCTCAATGTTATAGCTCAGGAGCTGTTGTGTGGTAAATGACTATTGGTAAGACAATTTGAGTCCAAGTTAATCAGAGTGATGAAATTATTTTAGTGAACTTGGGTTTATTTCTTAAGTTTTAGCATGAAGCTATCAAATCAATGAACTACAACTTCTGAGTTATTATAATGACATGCATAATCTATTTGTGGCCTATATATTTTAATTGTTTTAATGAGGTACTCAATCAAAAATTTTCTGATTTGGGAGATAATTTTCTAATCAACAGTTTGATCGAAGTGAAATCCCCAACACTATCTTTTGATAATTTTTATTTGAAATACTTTATAAGCATATGTAAAGTTACAAAAATAGCATAGCTAACAACAAATTATCACTTCTCAGAAAGAGGAGGTATTAATTTTCTAGATGTCCTTTAGACTGTTCTTTTGAAAAAATTAATAATACAAAGCCAAATTCTACTTCTTTTCTTTTTGTCTACTGTTTTCCTCCTCAGAAGTCACCATTATACTAAAGTTGTGTTTCTTTTTTTTTTTTTTTTAAGATTTTATTTATTTATTTGAGAGAGACAATGAGAGAGAGAGAGCATGAGAGGGGGGAGGGTCAGAGGGAGAAGCAGACTCCCTGCCGAGCAGGGAGCCCGATGCAGGACTCGATCCTGGGACTCCAGGATCATGACCTGAGCTGAAGGCAGTCGCTTAACCAACTGAGCCACCCAGGTACCCCTCTTTTTTTTTTTTTTTAAAGATTTTATTTATTTGAGAGAGAGAGAATGAGAGAGAGAGAACACATGAGAGGGGATAGGGTCAGAGGACGAAACAGACTCCCTGCCGAGCAGGGAGCCCGATGCAGGACTTGATCCAGGGTCTCCAGGATCATGACCTGAGCCGAAGGCAGTCGCTTAACCAACTGAGCCACCCAGGCGCCCTAAAGTTGTGTTTCTTATTGCTGGGCATGCTTTTATATCCTTACCATGTATCTTATATCCCAAAACAGTATATACTATTGTTTTTGATGTTGGTTTCTTGGTCTACACCTTTTTCCATAGTCTTCAATTCCTTGCCATTTGAAAAATCTGACTGTTATATTTGACCCATAAACTAGAATTAAAACTTTAAAGAAAGCTTGCTGTAAAGAATGATGCCTCAAGAATCAACATTTCTTTGAGGATAAAAAACAGTGCTTTAGAATAAGGTGGTGGGGACCCTGGATGGCTCAGTTGGTGGAGCGTGGGACTCTTGATCTCAGGATTGTGAATTCAAGCCCCACATTGGGTACGGACATTACTTAAAAATAAAATCTTAAAAAAAAGAAAAAAAGTGACAAAGTAGGAAGCACTGGGAATCTGTTGTCCCACCTAGAAAACAGTTGTCCTGGTAGAATCTGTATGATGTAACTATTTGGGGATTCTGGAGTCTTTGAGTGCTTCCAATTTCCAAAAGAAGGCTTGAACTCTAAATTGCAGTTAATTTACCTCGGTTTCAGCCCTTGACACACTAGCACCTACCCAGCCCCTTCACCCCCAGTCCATGGCGGACAGCTGTGCACATGTTTCTAGAGCAGCTTGCACGCAGCTTGTTGGACACAAAATGGATAAAAAGGATCCTGCCGGGCACCTGGGTGGCTCAGATGGTTAAGCGTCTGCCTTCGGCTCAGGTCATGATCTCAGGGTCCTGGGATCGAGTCCCGCATCGGGCTCCCTGCTCCTTGGGAGCCTGCTTCTCCCTCTGCTTCTCTCTCTCTGTCTCTCATGAATAAATAAATAAAATCTTTAAAAATAAAATAAAAAAAAAGGATCCTGCCCTCCAATATTGGAGATGAATGTTCTGATAATGATCTCAGAGGCAAAAAGAGGCAGGCAGCCGTTGTAGTTGTACCCCCCGCCCCACACCCCCATTGTTGCAAACCTGGCGCCTTTTGGCTAAAGTGAATTCCAGGGGATTTAAAGGACGAAAACTTTTTCCCTTCCTTTTTTCTTTTTTCTTTGGGAAGCAAACAGTAAGACTTTTAACATTATGGAGGCCCCTGGGTGGCTTAGTCGGTTAAGCATCTGACTCTTGATTTTGGCTTAGGTTATGATATCAGGGTTGTGAGATTGAGCCCTGCATCTAGCTCCATGCTCAGCACAGAGTCTGCCTGAGACTCTCTCTCTCTTTCAAATAAACAAACAAACAAACAAATAAATAAATAAATAAATAAAATGTTTAAAAACATATTAAATATTATGAACATTAAGGAACCAAACATGAAACATAACTACATATATGGAAGAAATCAGAAAGTCACCATGCATGCCCAAGAAAATACACAGGCTCAAGGAGACTTGCAAAGACTTCAAGTTTATACCTCAGTTTGTCCAGAATCAGAGAAACAGTTTATACAAATTAATTAATTAATTAATTAAATGAAAAACCACAAATCCTGGGAAAGCGAGAGAATCTTATTTCCAGAATGACATTATATTCAAATGTCTAGTTTTCAATGAATATATCACACAAAATCCAAAGAAACAGGAAAGCATGGCACATTCAATAGAAAAATAATAATAATAAAAAAACTGTCTCTGAGAAAGATCTGATGGCAGATTTCCTAAAGGTAAAGACTTCAGAACAACTGTCTTAAAACTCATAGAACTAAAAGATGTGGAGAAAATTAGGAAAATGATTCCTGAACAAAATGGAAACATCAATAAAGATGTAAAAAACATAAAAGGAAACCACATTGAAATTCTGGAGCTAAACAGTACAATAACTGAAAGGAAAAAAAAAAAAAAAAATCACCAGAGGTATCCAAAAGGCAAATCTGAACAGGCAGAAGAAATAATCAACAATTTTGAAGATAGGACAATGGGAAAAATCATGTCTGAGGAGCAAAAAGAAAAGAAAATGAAATTAATGTAAACAAAATCTAAGGGAACTTTGGGACACCATCAAGTGCATCAGCACATGCATTGTGATAATCTTAGAAGAAGAGAGGGAAGAGGGCAGAAAGAATATCTGAGTAAATAATGACTGAAAACTTCCCACATTTGATGAAAGACATGAACATAAACATTCAGAAGCCCAGCAGACCCCAATTAAAGTGAACTCAGAGACTCCCATCAAGACACATTATAATCAAATTTTCGAAACAAAGCGTCTTAAAAGGAGCAAGAAAGAAGCAATTCATTGCATGTAAGAGATCCTCAATAAGACTATAGTTTCTGATGAGGAATCTGCAGTGGGTCTATATAATCAAAGGGCTAAAAGGAAAAAAAAAAAAAAAATGCCAACCAAGAACTCTGAGTCCTCTACTGTCCTTGAACTTTCCTTGAAAAATGAGGAGAAAATTAAGACACTCCCACATAAATAAATGCTAAGGGAGTCCCCTTACCATTAGACCTGCCCTGCAAGTTAGTGAGATATAATTAACAATGCTATCAGATAAACTATACAATGTGATAAGTTGATATACATATACATTGTGAAATGATTTCCCCCATTGGGTTAATTAACACATCTATCACCTCACACATTTACTTTTTTAATTTTTGGTGATAGTGCTGAAGTTCTACTCTTAGAAAATTTCAACTATACAATACGGTGTTGTCAACTATAATCATTGTTATATATTAGATTCTCAGAACTTACTCATAACAAAGTTTGTACTCCTTTATCAACCTCTCTCTATTTCCCCCAGCCTCTAGGCCCTGGTAACTACCTTTGTACTCTGTTTCTATAAGTTCGTTTTTTTTTTTTTGTTTTTTTGTTGGTTTTTTTTTTTAAGATTTTTATTTCTTTATTTATTTGACAGAGAGCGAGATAGTGAGAGCAGGAACACAAGCAGGGGGAGTGGGAGAGGGAGAAGTAGGTTTCCTGTGCAGCAGGGAGCCCGATGTGGGACTCCATCCCAGGACCCTGGGATCATGACCTGAGCCGAAGGCAGATGGTTAACGACTGAGCCACCCAGGCGCCCTTTTTTTTTTTTTTTTTAAGATTTCACATATAAGTGATACAATGTTATATTTTTTTCTCCATCTAGCTTATTTCACTTAGCATAATGCCCTCCAGTTTCATCTATGTTGCTGCAAATGACAGGATTTTCTTCATTTTTAAGGCATAATATTCCTCTGCGTGTGTGTTTGGTGTGTGTGTGTGGGTGTGAGAGTGACATTTTCTTCATCCATTCATCTGTCAATGGACACTTTCATCGTTTCCACACCTTTGCTATCATGAATAGTGCTGCAATGAACTTGGGAGTACAAATATGTCTTTGAGGTATAATTTCATTCCCTTTGGATATATACCCAGAAGATGGATCGCTAGATCATATGGTAGTTCTACTTTAAAATTCTTGAGGAACCTCCATATTATTTTTCATAGTGGATCTACCAATTTACATCCCTACAATCAAGGATTCTATTTTCTCCACATCCTTGACAACACTTATTTTCTGTTTTTTGTTTTGTTTTATTTTTATTTTAAGATTTTAGTTATTTATTTGAGAGAGAGAGAAACAGAGATAGTGAGAGAGAGCACAAGCAGGGAGGAGAGGGAGAAGCAGGATCCCCGCAGAGCAGGGAGCCCGATGTGGGACTTGATCCCAGTACCCTGGGATCATGACCTGAGCCGAAGGCAGACACTTAACCAACTGAGCCACTCAGGCACCTTGTTTTGTTTATAGTAGCTACACTAATGGATGTGAGGCGGTATCTCATTGTAATTTTGTTTGTTTGGTTTTTGTTTGTTTGTTTGCCTTTCCCTGATGATGAATGATCTTGAGTATCTTTTTGTGTACTTTTTGTGTACCTGTATTTGTATGTATTTTGGGGGCAATGCTCATTTTATTGGGTTATTTTATCTCTTGATAGAATAATATTCAGCCTTAAAAAGGAAGGAAATTCAGACATATACTAGAACATTATGCTAAGGATATTATGAGGACATTATGCTAAGTGAAATAAACCAGTCACTAAAAGATAAACATTGTGTGACTCTACTTATGTAAGTTACTTACAATAGTCAAGATCATAGGGATAGTACAATGGTGGTTGAAGAGAAGGAAGGAATGGAAGTTATTTCTTAATGGGTATAGAGTTTCAGCTTTACAAAGTGATAAGAGTTCTGGAGATGTATGGTAGCACATTATAAATGTACTCAATGTCACTGAACTGTACACTTAGAAGGGGTTTAAGATGGTGATTATGTTTTACCTAAATAAAAATATTGGGAAGAGAAAACATTACTTCTATGTCATGGAAGTTTTTCTTGGTTATTTTAATCAGTCGTTTTTTCGAGTGAATGTAAGCAAAACTTGGCTTGGCGTTCACTTTAATAGTCTGCATAGGGCAGGGATTTATATTGTAATATATGGTTGTCAAACCAGATAAAAGGAGAGAGGCAAGGCTCCTATTTGGTTAGGATCACAATGCAGCCCTCTAAATAGCATACAATTTATTTTCCTTGGTTTTAAGTACTGGCTAAAGGCAGAAGAAAACATTAACAAAAATGTAAAAAAAAAAAAAAAAAAAAGACTTTGCCGAAATTGTGCTTAGCAACTTTAGTTCATTTCTTACTAGGACTAAATACATAATATAGACAAATATCTATATATTGGTAAAATATGGGAATATTCACAATTAATGATCAACCTTTAATTTATAATCAGACAAAAATTAATTAGCCCTTGATCACTGGAAGATTTTCATTTAATTAAAATCAACTAATGGCCTGAGTAGCTATGCTACAGTACACTGTGAGTCTGAATCCATAATTAGTTTGATATTGAAAATAAGTAGATAGTAGTAATACATTAGCAAGTTTGTTTAGGTGAGGGTTATCAGTAATTAGCTGAATCTTACTATAAAGGCCTCAGATAAGAATGTTCAATGTATTCCACACGGATATTGTTAGAGGATTGTTTTTGATGGTGAGATTTTTCCTTTTCTTTCTTTTTTTTTTTTTTTTTTTTTTTTAATAATGCCTCCAAAACTTACCAAGAAAGTACATAAAGAAGAAAATAAGTCCAGGGGAATTCTAAAATGCCTGAAAGCACCTACTAGTAATTCAGATATTTAGTGAGATATCACATTGCTGCTTTTCTTCTTAAGGAATTAAAAAATAATGTTCAAAATATATTGATATGTTACTGTAACTAAGAATGCTTTTGAATATATCAGTCAACAATTACATGTAATTACCCCATTTTATTCTGATGGCCAATGTTGGTATAACCTGCTGTTAAAAAAAAAAAAAAATTATGAGGCACCTGGGTGGCTCAGTCAGTTAAGCATCCAACTCTTGATTTCGACTCAGGTCATGATCTCAGGGTTGTGAAATTGAGTCCCACGTTGGGCTCCATGCTGGGCAGGGAGCCCGCTAAAGATTCTTTCTCTCCTCTTCCTCTGTCCCTCCATCCCCACCCCTCTCTCTTTCTCTCTTCCTCTCATAAATAAATAAATGTCAAAAATTTTTGGTAATGTCCAAATTTATAATTGTTGTTCATATGTGACTGTCATTACATGTCATATATTCTGCTTCCAGTAAAATAAGAAACTTCATTTCAAATATCTCTTTTTTCCCCATTTACTATGTTTATTTACTTAAATTTGTCGCTGTGGCTTTTAAATAAAGTATGGAAAATATATTTTCATATTTTGGTTACTGGCATATTGCTGAAAAATAAGTTAGATCTTTTCGATATTACATTCCATAGAAGAGTGTTTCATGATATTCTGTGGAGTCCTTTGAAAATCACCCTGGTTGTATGGATGTGTTTACTGGAGGGTTGTCTCACCTCACATCCATACCAGGAGTAATTCTGAGACATAAGTCAACAACATTGTACAGAATAACAAATTGAAATTTTCATATCAGGAATATTTTATTGAAATAATTAGATAATTCTAAATTTTAAAATTTTCTCAGGTATCTAGATCAGTAGTACTCAAATGAGACAATACATCAGAATCATTGGTAATAGGAGAGAGGGAGACAGATCCCCAAAGCCCTTCTTCCAAACCTCTTAGAATCTGAGAAAGCAGGGATTCCAAGGTTCAGATTTCCAAAATTTATTCATGTACTTCAGATCAAGGTAGCCAGGGAAATTTATACTGACTTAGGACTCAAGAAAATTATAATTAATATTCGAGTTTGACCTTGTAGAATTTATTCTCACTTGATGCAGTTTTTGTTATTAGATCTATCCTGGCCAGATTTGTAACACTGGTTTTCCAGCATTAATCATCATAATTTTTACACATCTTACACAAATGCATAAACTACCTTTGAAAATGCAATCAGTAAAACAGCCCCATTTTAAAGTCACCTCTAGTAAAGTCTATGCAGTAATTTGAATATAGTTTGAAAAATAAATAAATTCATGTTAAGCACTGGACTTGCCCTTATGATATTAAATATATTTTTTTAAGTCTCAAATTACAATATTCTCTAATGAAACATGTTTTGTTTACTATGTTTAAGAAAATTACCAGAAAACTATTATTTTATTTATTTATTATTTTTTTATTTTTAGGAAATCTCTATACCCAACATGGGGCTCAAACTTACAACCCCAAGGTCAAGAGTTGCACACCCCACCGAGTGAGCCAGCCAGGAGCCCCAGGAAACTATTTCAAAATTATAGTTAAATTATTTATAATATTATCTTTAATTTTGTGTTTAAATTTCTAGACCAAGTCAATTGTATTTATTTAACATAAACCCCTAGAATGAGAAACCCCAAGTAAATGATATCCCTCAGGAAAATTTTATTACATATATCATTTCTTTATTTTTTTAATGAGCAAATACCCTTAGGAAAATGTTTTCAAACTCTTTTTAAAATTAGTAGAAAAGCATAAAATCAACACAAAAATTAGAGAGGTTAAGTTTCTCCAATATTCTGATAAAAACTTGGAAATCCTAAGCCTGAAGGAAGAAAGCATCATGGATATAGCTAGGACAATAAACTAACTTTTAATCATTTTTGTCATTTTATCATTATCAATCATTTCCTTGATAATGGTCAGGGTGTTGAAGCAAGGCATTATGATTTTAACAGAATTGCAATGCAGGGGCATGGATTCAACATGGAAATAGGTTTCAAAATTAATCAAAGTTGTCAAGTAAAATTTAATCAGAAGGACCAAAAAATACACAACCATTACGTGAAAAAATTATTCCCAGTCATAAAGTTAATACCAAAACTAGTTATACATACAAATGTTTTATTTATTTGTAATAGAATCTATATATATTATTACACCTTATATTTGCAGAAGATTATGTAATTCCTATGAGAGCCTCTGTTTATTATCTCAGTTGGTTCTCACAACAGCCCAGGGCATGAAACTGAGCACACTGATGTCTTTATTCTACAGAGTTTCTGCCAAAAACTGAGGTAAAGAGTTTAATTTGGTTATTGTAAAGTCACATGCATGTAGGCCTTCTGGTCAGCAAAATCTTCAGTTAAGTGCTTTTGTGTATATGGATCTGAAAAGCCAACAATAGAACTGATATATACATATACATATATATGATATAATATTATATATTATATATGTATTATATATATATCATCTATTGTATTACACATATATATATTTTATATATATCGACAGGAAAATGTCTCTGTAAGCAGATAAAATCATATAGAAATTAAAGGGGATAAGATTTATTTCTGAATTATAACAAATGAAATTGTGGTTGACACACGTCATTCCATAAAGAAACAAAAGCTTGGCTTCTAAAATAACAGCTCCTGATTAAGAGCAAAAGACACAAGAATCAAGATAAATAGCGGTGACGAACCATTTTATTTGCCAATTTTTCTTGATAAAGTCGATTCATCTTTTACTCTTCAGTTTGTCTATATATGAAAGAAGAAAAAATGTCATCAGTCTTTTGTGTTACATTCTAAATCAAATAGCTAACTTTGAACCGTGGTGTTTTCAATTTAGGAAGTCCAGTGATTATTTGTCACCACCATCTTTGTGCAGTATGGTTTCTGAAATTACAGAGGAAGCTTTAACTGATGGCAAATAGTGTTTGTTTTCACAATAACCCATTAAAGGAATGTATAAGTTGTAAATATACTATTCTAGATTATTTTTAATGTCCTATAAAATATAGTACATTAAAGTACAGCATAAGAACCAGCCTAAACAAATTACAAACACAATTAAAACATGTTCTTAATTCACTGCAAATATTTATTTACCTTGTATCTGTGTGCTAGAGATTGAACTTTATGCTGAATTATAGCCCTACCCAGGAGGATACAAAGTCTAGCTGTGGAGGCAAACAAATGTCCAGACATTTATCCAGTGCTGACTCAGGGCAAACTCCATGCTGGTAGGCAGATACATAGGGGGAAAATACGTAGTACATTTATAACTAAAGATATTTAGGAGGCAGAATGTCTAGGTCTAGTGTCTAAATCTCTAGAAAGGGAGATTTAGTGTCTTATTTACTGTGTGACACCAGCCCTGTGTCAGTACTCAGAATTAACCCATGCAATTGCATTATTTGAAAGATATCTGGGGGAAAAAAAAAAATAGACATCTGAAACAATGGCCAAAGTAGCTTTTCAGCTAGGTATTACACTAGACTAGTTGTTAAATTTCTGAGATTGTGTTCCTCACTAACAAAATGTAATATTTGTCAGTGCCCACTGTGCTTCAGTCAAAATTTTTCTTTATTTGGGGATCCTGTTATAATTTTGGTTCTTTGGAATTGTTTTAATTTTATATTATAATGAGTAAATGAAGATGAAGTGAATTAATGCTTACTTCATGAAAGCCTGCTACAATTTGTCAGCATTGTAGCTAATTCTTAACATGTGGAGCATATAAAGTTGATTATTCATAAAGCATAGTATTTTTGGAATCTTTTAAAAATGTGAATAACATTATAAAACAGTGAAGTGCTATGGCTTCTGGCTTTATTTTTTTTTTAGTGTCATGGCACTGAGAATAATTCTTTCTGGTGTAATTGTATAAATATTTTATGAAAAACTGATCTACAGTATTTGTAAGCTGATTCAATGATACATTAGTAAAAAATTCATGTGAAAATTTAAAAACCTAATACTTTTGATAACTGTTAATGAAAGAAAATATTCAATAGTTGAAAACTCTTTGATCAAAGGCAAATTTTTATTTCTATGAAAAACATAAAATTTATTGTGCATTACAATTTAAAACAAATTAAGAGCATTGATCAGTTGTGTATTCCACAAAATGTGCTTAGCTACTATTTTATTATTTGAAGGGTTTGACCTGAGCATTCTGACCTGATTTCACTCTATTTGAAGGGATTTTGAATATGTAGATCTGTAAGATATGGTTGACCCTTGAACAGCATGAGGTTAGAGGTGTCACCCCACTGCACAGTCAAAAATCCATGAATAATGTTTGACTTTCCCAAAATTTAACTACTAATAACCTCCTGTTGACCAGAAGCCTTACCAATGACATAAACAGTTGATTAATACTTCATATGTTATCTCTATTATATACTGTATTCTTAAAATAAAGTAAGCTAGAGAAAAGAAAATCTTAAGAAAATCATAAGAGAAAATATATTTACATTACTGTATTGTATTGAAAAAAATGTAGGTATAAGTGAACCTCTATAGTTCAAACCCATGTTGTTTAAGGGTCAACTGTATTTTTTTTCTGTGATAATTTTTTTAAACTTTAATTCCTACTTTTAGTTGAAGTATAGTTGACATGTAAAATTACATTAGCTTCAATTGTACAACATAGTGATTTGAAAATTACATTATGAAATGCTCACTGTGATACATGTAGTTACCATCTGTCATTCTACAAAGTTATTATAATCTTATTGACTGTATTTTCTATGATGTACTTTTCATCCCCATGACTTATTTTATAACTAGGAGCTGGTACCTCTTAGTCTCCTTCACCTATATCAACTATTCCCTCAACCCCCTCCCCTCTACCAACCATCAGTTTGTTCTCTGTACTTGAATCTATTTTTTTGTTGTTTTATTCATTTTTGTCTTTTTTTGTCTTCCATATATAAGTAAAATCATTGTATTTGTCATTCTCTTATTTATTTCACTTAGCATAATACACCCTAGATCTATTCATGTTGTCACAAATGGCCAAGATTTCATTCTTTTTTACTGCTGAGTCATATTCCATTGTGTATATATAGACATCATCTTATCCATTCATCTATTGATGAACACTTAGGTTGATTCTATATCTTGGCTATCATAAATACTACAATAAATATAGGGATGGATAATATCTTTTCCAATTAGTGGTTTTTGTTTTCTTCAGATAAATACCTAGGAGTGAAATTGCTGGCTTGCACCATATTTCTGTTTTTAATTTTTTGAAGAAACCCCATGCTGTTTTCTATAGTGATTGCACCAATTTATGTTCCCACTAACAGAACGTGAAAGTTACCTTTTCTCCATAACCTTGCCAACACTTATTTCTTGGCTTTTTGATATTAGCTATTCTGACTGGTTTGAGGTAATATCACTTTGTGGTTTCAATTTGCATTTCCCTGTCGATTAGTGACATGGAGCATTTTCACATATCTGTCGGCCATCTCTGTATTATCTTTGGAAAAATTTCTACTCATGTTTTCTGCCCATTTTTTAATCAGAGTATTTTTGTTGTTGTTGAGTTCCAGGAGTTCTTTATATATTTTGGATATTAAGCCTTTATCAGATATATCATTTGCAAATATCTTCTTCCATTCAGTAGGTTGCCTTTTTGTTGATGGTTTCTGTCATGTGCAAAAGCATTGTTGTTTAATGTATTCTCAATTGTTTATTTCTGATTTTATTTCCCTTGCCCAGGAAGACATATCCACAATAATATTGCTGAGGTTGATGTCCAAGAAATAATTGCCCATGATTTCTTTTAGACATTTAATGGTTTCAGGTCTTACTTAGATTTGGATCTTTAATTCATTTTGAGTTTATTTTTGTGTACAGTGTATAAAAGTGGTCCAGTTTCATTCTTTTGCATGTAAGCTGTCCAGTTTTGCCAAAACCATTTATTGAAGAGACTTTCTTTTTCTCACTGTATATTCTTGACTCCTTTGTGGGAGATTAATTGATCATATAATTTGGGTTTATTTCTTGGCTATCCTGTTCTATTGATCTATGTGTCTATTTTTGTGTCTATTTCAATTACTATAGCTTTGTAGTATAGTTTAAAATCTGGATAATGGTACCTCCAGCTTTGTTCTTCTTTCTCAAGATTGTTTTGGCTATTCGGAGTATTTTGTTGTTTCATACAATTCTAGGATTTTTTTTTTTTTAATTCTAGTTCTGTTGAAAACACTATTGGTATTTTTATAGAGATTGTATTGAATTTATAGGTTATTTTGGGTAGTGTGGACATTTAAACAATATTATTTCAGTCCATGAGCATGGTATATCTTTCCCTTTTTTTGTGTGTTCAAATTCTTTCATTTATGTCTTACAGTTTTCAGAGTACACCTGTTTCACCTCTAGTTAAATTTATTCCTAGATATTTTATTCTTTCTGTTGCAGTTGTAAATGGAACTGTTTTCTTAATTTCTCTTTCTACTAGTTATTATTGTGTAGAAATGCAACAGATTTCTATATATTGACTTTGTATCTTGCAACTATGGTGAATTTATTCTAATAGTTTTTTGGTGACCTCTTTAGGGCTTTCTATATATATAGTATCATGCCACCTGCAAATAGTGACAGTTTTACTTCTCCCTTACAAATTGGATGCTTTTTCTTTTTCTTTTCTGATTACTATGGCTAGGAATGCCAGTACTGTGTAATAAAAGTGGCAAAAATGTGCATCCTTATTTTGTTCCTGATGTTAGAAGAAAAGCTTTCAGCCTTTTACAATTATGATTTTAACTATGAGTTTTTCATATATGGCCTTTATTATTTTGAGATGTGTTCCCTATATACCCACTTTGTTGAGAGATTTTATCATAAAAGGATGTTGAATTTTGTCAAATACTTTTCCTGAGTCAATTGAGATAATCATATGATTTTTTTATTATTTGTTTTGTTAATGTGATATATCACATTAGTTTATTTGCAGATCCTTGGAATATATCCTACTTGATTAGTGGTGAATGATTCTTTTACTTTGGGTTTGCTAATATTTGTTGAGAATTTTTGCATTTATGTTCATCAGGAATGTTGGAGTATAGTATTTTGTTTGTCTTTTTGCAATGTTTTTCACTGTTTTTAGTATCAGGGTAATGCTGGATTTGTAGAATGAATTTGGAAGCATTCCTTCCTCTTCTATATTTTGAAATAGTTTGAGAGGGATAGATATCAACTTTTCTTTTAATGTTTGGTAAAATTCATTTGTGAAGCCATCTGGTGCTAGACTCTGGTTCTTGGGGAGTTTTTTGGTTTTTGTTTTTAGTTTTCCATTCCAGTCTCATTACTGGTAATGGGTCTGTTCAGATTTTCTATTCCTGATTCAGTCTTAGAAGATTATATGTTTCTGGAAGTTTATCCATTTTTTTTTTCCTAGGTTGTCTAATTGGCTGGCATAAAATTTTTTTTGGCAGTCTCTTATAATCCTTTGTATTTTTGTGGTGTAGGTTGTAACTTCTTTCATTTCTAATTTTGAGTCCCCTCTCTCTCGATGTCTCACCAAGGTTTATCAATTTTGTTTATCTTCTCATAGAAGCAGCTCTTAGTTTCCTTGATCTTTTTTCTATTTTTTATGTCTGTATTTTACTAATTTCACTATGTTCTTTCTTTCCTTCTGCTAACTTTGAGCTTTGTTTGTTATACTTTCTCCTGTTTCTTTAGGTGTGAGATTTTTTTTTTTTTTGAGATTTTTTTCTTGTTTCTTGAGGTAGACCGTATCACTACAAACTTCCCTCTTAGAACTGCTTTTGCCGCATCAAAGATTTTGAAATATGGTGTTTCATTTTTTTGTCTTTAGGCATTTTTTTTTTTTAATTTCCTCTTTGATTTCTTAAGTGACCCATTGGTTGTTTAACAGCATGTTGTTTAGCCTCCACGTGTTTTTGTGTTTTCCAGTTTTTCTCTTATCCTGATTTCTAGTTTCATACTGTTGTGGTCAGAAAAAAAAAATGCTTGATATAAGAAGTTCAATTTTAAACTTACTGAGACTTGTGTTGTGGTCTAACATGTAATCTATCCTGGAGAATGTTTCATGTGCACTTAAGAAGAATGTGTATTTTGTCATTCTTGGATAGAATGTTTTGTTATAATTGTTAATGTCAAATAGTCTAATGTCTGGTCTAAGGTCTTGTTCAAAGCCACTGTTTCTTTATTGACTTTCCTTCCAGATGATCTATCTATTGATGTAATTGAGGTGTTAAAATCCCCTACTATTATTGTATTACCATCAGTTTCTTCTGTTATGTCTGTTAATCTTTGCTATAAACATGTAAGTGCTCCTAAGTTGTCTGTATATTTATAATTATTATACCCTCTTGTTGGATTGATCCTTTTATCATGACGTAATATCTTTTTCTCTTTTCACAGTCTTTGTTTTAAAGTCTGTTTTGTGTGATATAAGTATTGCTGCCCCAGATTTTTTCCACTTCCATTGTCATGGAATATTTTTTTTCATTTCACTTTTATTCTGTATATTTTGGTCTGAAGTGAGTATCTTGTAGGCAGCATATGGGTATTTTTTTCTTTTAATCCATTGAGTCATCCTAGGTTGTATTTTGTTTTTGTTTTTGTTTTCCTTTTCCCCTGAAGGAAGTTCCTTTAACATTTCTTTTAAGGCCAGTTTAGTTGTGATATACTCTTAACTTTTGTTTGGGAAAGTCTTTCTCTCTCCTTCAATTCTGAATGATAACCTTGCCAAATAAAATATTCTTGGTTCTAGGGTTTTGTTTTTTTCCCTCTCAGTGCTTTGCAGGCCAGAAGAGAGTAACATGATATATTTTAAATTTCTGCTGAAAAATAGGCTCATAATCTCTCGGAGTTCCCTTGGTACATAATGGTTTGTTTTTCTCTTCTTCCTTTTAAGATTATATTTTTAATTTTTGTTATTCTAATTAGGTATGTGTCTTGATGTGGACCTTCTTGGATTTATTTTATTTGGGACTCTCTGTGCTACCTGGATCTGGATAGCTTTTCCTTTCCCAGGTTAGGAAAGTTTTCAACTATCATTTCTTCAGATAATTTTCTTCCCTATTCTGTGTCTTTTTCTCCTGGCATCCCTATAATGTGAATGTCATTATGCTTTATGTTGTCACAGAGGTCCCTTTATCCTATCCTCATTTTTATTTTTTTTTTTCTTTTTGTTATTCAGCTTGGTTGCTTTCACTACCCTATCTTCTAGATTGCCTATCCACTCTTTTGCATCCTCTATTCTGCTATTGGTTCCCTCTAGTGTAATTTTCCTTTTTAGTTGTTGAATTCTTCAGCTCTGACTTGTTCTCTTTTCTGTTTTCTATCTCCTTGTTGCAGTACTGAGTATTCAACCACACTTCTCACAATTCTAATGAGTATATTTATGACTGTTACATTGAACTCTTTATCAGATAGATTGTTTATCTCTGTTTCATTTAACTCTTTCTCTTGGGTTTTACCTTATTCTTTCATTTGGTTTGTATTTCTCTGTCTTCAAATTTTTTTTGGGTCTCTGTGTTTATTAGTATGCTTTAGGTAGATCAGCTATATCTTTGCATCTTGAAAGTAGTGGCTTTATATAGAAGGCATCTTGTGGTGCCCAGTAGGGTAATCTCTTCTGGTCACCAGAAAGAGGTGCTCCAGGAAGTCTTTTTATGTGGGCTGTGTGTGCTCTCTTATTGCAGCTGGGCTGCAACTGCTGTGGATGTGCTGATGCACAAGGCTGGCCCTCAGCCCAGCTATCAGCAATGACTAGCCATGACTACTGTGGGTGTGCTGGTGGATAGGTCTTACCCTTGGTGGGGATGGCTTGAGACTCCTGACTGTAGATACTGGGGATATACTTAAGTGGGGCTATCTTCCATTGCAGCTGAGTGAGAAGCCCAGCTGTAGCTACTGCAGGGATGCTGATGGATTAGACTCCCTACCTCCCTGGGGTAGGATTCACTCTGGAGCAGTGCTAGTCCCAGTTGGGGCTTATTTATGGTTATGGTTGAGTCATAGGCACACTGGGGTGACATCAATCTAGACTCAGGTAGCTTGCTGGGTGTGGCAGCACAGGAGCTAATTTGGAGGTGTACCTACCAGGGCAGGTGAGTTGGGTAGGGAAGGTCTGTAGGGAAAAAAGTAGGAAGGGCAAGTGTGTTAGCAAGGTTGAAGGAGAGTGTCAAAATGACTCCTAACTATAAGTGACCTACAAGCTACTCTGCAGTAGGGCAAGAAAAATGGCATCCACCAAAACTTTTGTTCCCAGAAAAAGTTCATGAAGGTCTCTTACTCTCTGGCACATGTCCTAAAATTAGTCAGTAAATCTCCTTCATGTTTACTCCAGGTCCTTTTTAAACTGCTGCTTCTGTGTTGGGTCTCAAGCCAAGTGATAGAGTCTCCTGGCCCTTTAAGAGTGGAGACATGGTTTTCTGAAGCCCTTCAGCTTTCCTAGAGTTAAGCCCTTTGATTGTCAAAGCTTCTGGAGCTAAGCCCCACCAATTTTCAAAACTGGATGTTATGGGATCTTATGTTCTCATTACAGGTCCTGAGGGTAATGGGTGCCCTGTGTATGGTTTGATCCCTTTACTCTTCCATGTCTTGATATATCTCTTGCTTGTGGGTTGCCTCACTGGGGGTGGGTTCCTGACCACATCTCTACCCTTTCTACGTTTCTTGATGTGGCCTTCTTTTTCTCTTTAGTGGTGGAAGGTCCACTCTGCCACTCTTCAGGTTGTGTTTAGAGTGGGTTTCATTATATGTAGCTATTGCCTTGGTGCCTCTATGGAAGGTGAGCTCAGGATCCTCACACTCTGCCATTTCCTCCCAACTGCTGTCCCATATTTATATTTTTAATAATGGCATGTGCTTGTCAGCTTTGTTCTCTTTAATACATTTGTTAAAAAATTAAAACAGTGTTAACTTTTTATCTCCCTTTTGATAATTGCTCCCATGTCAATAAAGGCTCATTTGGTTAAATCTTGAAAGAAATCAATGCTGTATCCATCAGCTTACAAGCCAGGAAGCTAAAGACATTTTCTCATGTATTTATTATACATAATATTTTCATAACCTCCCATTCTTATTGTTGTTAAAGGTTAATACTGTGCCATCACATTGATGTCTTGTAAGGCAACACCCAGGCTGCTGCTTTATTTGTATTGGGTTGTAATTAAGAACTGGTTTTAAATCTCATTTCTGAGTTCAGATGTTGATTCCACCTCTTTCCAGTTGTATGATGTTCTGGAGTTTGCCTAGGCCCTCTGTGTTTGTTTTCTCATGTGTAGCAAGGAAAATAACATTACCTTCATCATTGTATTTTGTGAGGATTAAATTATTGAATCTAATGGATTTAGGACAGTGTTTGACAGGATGACTACCATGGAAGTGTTGATAATTGTAGTTTCCTGACCAGTTACAGATCCAAACCTTTGAAATAACCTCTCAGATGCAGATTTTTCTATAGTACACATAAACTAAAATCAGAGTAAATGGCATACTAATTTGTAAAGGAATATTTTGTTTAGCAGTCAGATGAATATTTACTAAAGCAATGCTAATTTACCATTTTTATAAAATGAATGTGAATAAGTCACTTCACCATTTTAATCGCATGCTGATGGTTTTACTAATATTCTCATTATTTGGCTTTAAGTATAAATTTATTATATATTTTTTTGAACAATTTTCAATAATACAGTAGCAAATAATTCTACCATTCCCACTCACCAAGTATGAAGACTGGTAATATTTGGCAAATGTATTTCAAAATATTTTGTTGTATGTACATCCGAAGATATACATGAGTTCATTTAAGAAAAGCCATAATTAGGGGCACTTTGGTGGTACAGTTGGTTAAGCATCTGGCTCTTGGTTTCAGCTCAGATCACTATCTCAGGGTCATGAGATCAAACCCCACATTAGGCAGTGCACTCAACTGGAGTCTTCTTCAGGTTCTCTCTGTCTCCCTCTGCACCACTTGCATGTGCTCTCTCTCTCTTTATCTCAAATAAATAAATAAATAAATCTTAAAAAAAGAAGGTCATAATTATATTTAATTTTATATTTAAAATTTTCAATATAATTATTCATAAACCTAAAACTAAACACGCTGTCACCTATGCCATTTTTAGTGGCAGGTCGAGTTGTCACTTTGATGTTGCTTTGTCAATATCTGTTCAATGAACAATTTGTAAGTTGAAAGAAATCCTATTGTTTATATTTAATTTTTTTAATATTTAAAAAGCTTTTGATATTTTCATTTATATGGGTTTCTTCATGTTTATTGAGTTATGATTGACATAACATTGTGTAATTTTAAGGTGTACAGTGTGTTAATTTGATACACTTATATATTGCAGAAGGATTACTGTAATAACCTTAGTGAACATTGGCATCATATCCCATTAATATAACGTGTGTGTGTGTGTGTGTGTGTGTTGTGTGGTAAGAACATTTAAAATTTTATCTTCTACTAACTTTCAAGTATATAGCATTATTAAGTGTAATAGCCATGCTGCACATTAGATTTCCAGAAATTATTCATCTTATAGCTGTAAGTTTGTGATTTTTGGCCAACATCTCTGCTTTTCCCCCAGCTTCTCATCCTTGATAACCATCTTTCTACCTCTGTTTCTAGAAGTTTGGCATATATAGCTTCCACAGAGAGGTTATATTATACAGTATTTTTCTGTCTGACATATTTCACTTAGCATAAATCCTTAAGGTCTATTCATAGTTTTACAAATGGAAAGATGTCATTTCTCATAGCTGAATAGAATTCCATTATGTGCACATGAACACAAGTACACACACACACACACACACCTTTCTTATCCATTCATCTATTGACAGACACTTAGATTGTTTTCACATCTTGGCTATTGTGAAAATGCTGCATTGAATGTAGGACTGCAGATATCTATTCCAGATCATGTTATATCCAAAAGTGGGATTGCAGAAATACATGGTAGTTCTATTTTTAATATTTTGAAGAACCTCTATACTGTTTTCAGTAGTGGCTGAACTCATTTCATTTACATTGCCATAAGTAGTACACAATGGTTCCTTTTTTCCTACATCACCACCAACACTTAAATATTTTTCATGGTATCCATTCTAACAGGTGTGAAGTAATATCTCATTGTGGTTTTCATTTGCATTTCCCTGATGATCAGTGATGTTGAGCATCTTTTCATGTACCTGTTGGCCACTTCTATGTTGTCTTTGAAAACATTTCTCTTCAGGTACTTTGTAAATTTTTAAATCAAAATGTTTGTTTTCTTTGCTCTTGAGTTATAGGAGTACATTGCATATTTTGAATATTAACCTTTTATCAGATATGTGATTTGCAAATATTTTCTCCCATTTCATGAGTTGCCTTTTCGTTTTATTGATGGTTTCCTTTGCTATGTGGACGCTTTTAAATTTGATGTGGTCCCACTGTTTTTGTTATTTTTTATTGTGTTGCCTTTGTTTTTAATGTTGAATCCAAAATATCATCTCCAAGACCTATGTTAAAGAGCATACCCCTGTTTTTTCCTAGGACTTTATGGTTTTATGTCTTACATTCAAGTCTTTAATCCATTTTCAGTTTATTTTGTGTATGGTGCAAGATAGGAGTCAGTCATCCTTTTGCATGTGACAGTTTTGTTTATGCAATACCATTTATTGAAGAGACTATTGTTTCTACATTGTATATTCTTGGCTCCTTTGCTATAAAGTATTGACCATATATGTGTGAGTTTATTTCTGAGGTCTCTATTCTATTCCATTGATATGTTAATATTCATGCCAATATCATACTGTTTTGTTTATTGTAGCTTTGAAATGTAGTTTCAAATCAGGGAGTGTGATGCCTCCAGCTTTGTTCCTTTTTCTCAGTTGTTTTGCATATTTGGTTTTTTTGTGGTTCCACATAAATTTTAGAATGTTTCTTCTATTTCTGTGAAAAATACCATTGGAATTTTTAAAGGGATTACATTGGATCTATAGATGCGTTTGGGTGGTCTTACATTCACAATGTTCTTTCAATCCATGAACATGGAATATCTTTCCATTTATTTGTCTTATCAATGGCTTATAGTTTTCAGTGTACAGATCTTTTATTTCCCTGGTTGAATTTGTTCATAAGCATTTTATTCTTTTAATACCATTATAAATTGAAAATTTTAAAAATTATCTTTCTGATAGTTTATTAGTATATAGAAACAGCTGATTTTTGCATAATTTATATCCTATACTTTACAAAATTTGTTTCACATTTTTTATGGCCTCTTAGGGTTTTTTATATATAATATTATCTGTAAATATAGACATGTTACTTTTTCCTTCCTGATTTAGATGCCATTTATTTATGCATACATGCCTAATTGCTCTGGCTAGAACTTCGAGTATGATATTGAATAAAAACATCAAGGGTGGGCACTCTTGTCTTGTTACCAATCTTGAGTTTGATGTTAGCTATGGCTTGTTCTATATGGCTTTTATTATGTTGACAAATATTCCCTTCATACACAGTTTGTTGAGACTTTTTCTCATGAATGAATGTTGAATTTTGTCAAATGCTTATTCTGCATCTATTGAGATGATCACATGATTTTTACCCATCAAGTTGTTAATATGCTGTATCACATTGCTTTATTGGGAAATGTTGTACCATCCTTGCATCCCTGGAATAAATCCCATTTTATCATGTTGTGTGGCATTTTAATATATTGAAATCAGTTTGCTAATATTTTATTGAACATATTTCCATTTATGTGCATCAGGGATATTATTAGCCTGTAATTTTCTTTTCTTATTGTGCCCTTGTCTGGCTTTGGTGTCATGGTAATTCTGGCCTCATAAGATAAGTTTGGAAGTGTTCTCTCCTTTTCTGTTCTTTTTTTTTTTTTTTAAGATTATTTATTTATTTATTTATTTGAGAGAGAGAGAATGAGAGACAGAGAGCACAAGAGGGAAAAGGGCAGAGGGAGAAGCAGACCCCCTGCTGAGCAGGGAGCCTGATGTGGGACTCGATCCAGGGACTTCAGGATCGTGACCTGAGCCAAAGGCAGTCGCTTAACCAACTGAGCCACCCAGGTGCCCTTCTATTCTTTTTTCTTTTTTTTTTTTTTCTTAGTCATATAAAGCTCTTTGAGAGAAGGTTTATTTTTAAGGAACCAAATTCTAAATTTTATATCTTTATCCTTTGACCATATGTATGTTTTATTTACTATATTACCTTTGTGGTTTTTTCCCCTCCTTTTCTATTCTTGAGAAGAGCTTGAGAAAGATTTGTATTTAAGTATTTGATAAAATTAACCGGTGAGTCCATCTGGTCTTGGACTTTTGCTTGGGAGATTTTTGATTATTAGTAATCAGTCTGCTTAGATTTTTCAATTCTTCATATTTCAGTCTTGGTAATCTCTTTGTTTCTAAGTATTTCTCCATTCTTCTAGATTGTTTAATTTTTTTTAGTGTATAGCTATTCAGTGTGCTCTGTTTTGATCCCTTGTATTTGTATCGTATCATTTGTAATGTTTCATCTTTCATGTATAATTTTACTTCTTTGAGTTTTCTCTCATGCTAGCTTAGTCTAGCTATAGGTTTCTCTTTATATTTTTTTAGTTTTTTTTTTAATTTCTTTAAAAGATTTTATTTATTTGAGAGAGACAGGGAGACCATGAGGAGAGAGAGGAAGAAGCAGACTCCCTCTGAGCAGAGTTCCTGATGTAGGATTTGATCCCAGGACCCTGAGATCATGGCCTGAGCCGAAGGCAAATGCTAAAGGGACTGAACCACCCAGGTGCCCCATCTCTTTATCTTAAACAAAAACAAAAACAAAACCTCTGAATTTTATATTTTTTAGTCTTTTTAGTCTCTATTTCATATGTTTTCACTCTGATTCTTATTCCTTTCCTTCTCCTAACTGTGGACTTAGATTGTTCCTATTTTCCTAGTTCTTTGAGGTATAAAGTTAGGTTGTTTTAAATCTTTCCTTTTTTCTTAATGTCTTTCTTATTTATCACTATAAACTTCCCTTTTAGAACTGCTTTTGTTGAGTCCCATAAGTTATGGTATGTTTAGTTTCCATTTTCACTTGTCTCAAGATATTTTTCTTTTTTGATTTCTTCTTTGAACAATTGGTTGTTTTTCAGTTAAAGATTGATTAATCTTTAATCTTTATGTATTTATGAATATTTTACTTTTCTTCTTGTAATTGATTTCTAATTTAATTTGTGTTAAAAAAAAAGATGCTTTACATGATTTAAATCTTTTTTAAAAATTAAGAGTTATTTTGTGGCCTAACATAAGACCAATCTTTGAGAATGCTCCATGTGTACTTAAGAAGATTATATATTTTGCTTTAGTTGGATGAAATGTTCTGGCAATGTCTGTTAAGTCGATATGGTCTAAGATATCATTTAAGTCCAATGTTTCCTTACTGATTTTCCTGGATGATCTATCCATTGTTGAAAGTGGGGTATTGAGGTCCCCTACTTTTATTGTGTTATCATGTAGTTCTCCCTTCTTTTCTGCTAATAATTGCTTTATATATTTAGATGCTCCAAAGTTGGGTGAAATTTGATTTTTATCAAAATTTTTATATTCATATTTTCTTGAAATCTTTTAGTTTTTTTAATGACTCATTATAGGACTACTTTAATGCTACTTAAGGCAAGATATTGAGGAAGATTTATAGGTAAATCTTTCCTGGAAGTTCTAATAGTGAACACTCCTCCACATTTAATGAAAAACAGAGTAATACTAAATTCAAACTGATGGGATACATTATATATCCAAGAACTCTGATAGGATATTTTTCATAACTTACTGAATCTGTTTAATTAATTAAATATATTTAATCTCTACTTTTCACTGATACAGCCTAGCTCGTAAGTTACATCAAGTAAGTTTCATTAATTCTTCCTGAGAAAAAAAGTAAATTTTCTGCTTCATTATGAGGACCTTATGCAGATCTAAAATTTAAAGAGATTTTTTTTTTCTTAAGCTTAAGTCTTAAGCACAATTTTTAATTATGTAACCTACACAATTAAAGAGATTTCACCCATTATGGTGCTCGTGAAATAACTTACACCACTTAATAAAGTTGAAAGTTAACTACTTCTAAATCATAAACTTAGGAAAAACAAACAGGTATTCAGTAGTTACTATTTCCTGTATGGTATGCCTTAAGAATAGTGCAAAATAGTGCAAAAATAGTGCAAAAAAGCTATGATTTTATTTTTTGGTATATGTGTTTATTCACTTCCTTCTTTATGAGCAAAAGCAGCTCTAATGCCATCTGGAATATCATTCAGTGTTCATATTCATTTGGGATAGAACAATTCCATCTCTGACATTTGAGTGGTAGCTAAGGCAGATGTATTATAATATCAGCTAAGAGAAATTAGCATATGGTTAACAGCTTTTTTGATTTAGGTAAGGTTTTGTTAAAGATACATATTTCTTAATAAGTGTAGTCTAGAGGTATCATAATTTCTCAATATTTTTCTTATACATGACCTTCAGAAATGCTATTTATTTGAAGAAAAAAACTAGTCATTAAATATGGCTTGTATAAACATTGAACATTGGGGGCGCCTGGATGGCTCAGTCGTTAAGCGTCTGCCTTCGGCTCAGGTCATGATCCCAGGGTCCTGCGATCGAGCCCCACATCGGGCTCTCTGTTCAGCAGGAAGCCTGCGTCTCCTTCTCCCACTCCCCCTGCTTGTGTTCCCTCTCTCGCTGCGTCTCGCTCTGTCAAATAAATAAATAAAATCTTAAAAAAATAAACATTGAACATTGAATTTTATTTGTTTTAATTACATTTTCTTGATACATATTTTTGAAACATATTCTCCTATAAGCGTTACTTTAATATTACTATGTTATGATCTATGATAATTGTCATACATAGCATATTTTAAAAACTTTGTTTAAATCAGTGCTCACTTTAATAATATACTGATTTCAGAATGGATTTGTTCCCATTGATGAGATCATTTCATTTTTACACAGTGTTGGGTGGGTCTTTAGCAGTTAAAGGCAATCTATGATTAAATAAATAAAAATGCTGAAGAATCTTGAAAGTATTATATATACATTTTGTGTAAATACACCACATTCTAAACATATATCAAGTCTTTATTTCTCATTTAAAGAATGCTGAGCAAAGAATACTCTCTTCCCAGAATTGTTGAGACTAATCAGGGAGATAAAGAAATTTGAGTTTCATAGTCTCAAAGAATAGAGGAGTAAAGTTGACCTCTCTGTTTCTTTATGTAGACCTAAGGAGTCATCCACACATAATAGTCAAGCACTTTATGGAAAAGTGCAACAAATATTATTTTCAAAATGATAGTGAAGGAAGAGATGTCAAATTTCATGAGAGCAGTCTTTGTTCAAGACATTGTAACCCCAGTGCTTAGATCAGTGTCTGGCCCAGTGTCTAAAATATATCTGACAGACCAAAGGTACTTGTTAAGTGAATTAATAATGAATTATTTAATATACCCATCAAATAAATAGGGTGTATATCTTATACAAATTGGTTTTAGTGCAATAAAATAAAAATCTGTTTAAATTATAGAATACAATTTTAAATAAATTATTCCTTATAGATAATTTTAAAAATATTCAAAATAAAAATATTTAGGATCTTTCCAATGGTTGGAATAAATTCGTAACCTTCTTCTTTTGAGTTCTTGAGATTTTATGTGGACCGGGTGGTCATGATAGAATTTATAAAGGACATAGTCATAAGTTATAATTTAATTCACTTTCTGAACAAGCAATTTTTTTTAAAGATTTTATTTATTTGCCAGAGAGAGAGAGAGGGAGAGTACAAGCAGGGGGAGTGGCAGGCAGAAGGAGAAGCAGGCTCCCTGCTAAGCAAGGAGCCCTACATGGGACTCAATCCCAGGACCCTGAGATCATGACCTGAGCCAAAGACAGATGCTTAACCATCTGAGCCACCCAGGAGCCCCAATTTTGTTGTTTTTATTGCCTAATGGACACTATGCTAAACACTGAGAATACTGCAATTAACAAGACAAGTTGTGTCTTTCTCTTTATGAAATTTTAATCCAATGACTGTCATTTACTTTTGGGTGACATCTTAAGTTTTCACAAAGAAACAAGGAAGTCAACTGTAGCTACTACTTTATTGTTTGCTAATATGAAAATCAACTACTCTGTTTATTTTCCTAATTTGTCTCAGTGATTCTGGGCAGAGAATATTCTTAGTTTTCTTTAAAAGAGAAATAAAGACTACTTGATGCTTAAAATCTGATACCATATTTCCTTAAAGTGATTTGAGACCAACAAACAACTCCCCGGCCAAAAAAAAAAAAAAAAAAAAAAAAACACCTCACCAAAATGAACAAAAAAAGTGAAAACTTCTATTAAAGCAAAGTAGATTTATTTTTTAAAAAGAATCTCATCCATTCCTGCATATTAAAGTGCATATTTGTAAATTTAGAACATACAGACAGATAACTTTTGGACTCTAAATTTAGCAATAAACTGAAGCCTTCAGTGTGCAAGCCCTATTTAATGTTGGCAAAGAGCCAGTTCCTTTCTTCCACAGACAGCAGTGGCTATTGCTTATAATGATCTTAGAAGCAGGTTCTTATGCATTCCTGTCATTAGTATAAAGGACCTTCTATTTCAGGTCAGGTGATAAAAATGAAAGTCTAAATGTCAACTCCAATACCACCAGATTTCTTCAAAAAAGAATCTGTATGTTAACTCAGTAGGGGATGATTCCACAAAGTTCTCTAGTTCACTTCATTCATTTCTTTCAGTCTTGAGGCTATATTTCTGAAACACCAATAGCTAAAATAAAGCTAGCTTTCCTGAAAGCCAATTGTTGGGTTAGTTTATTTACTTATTTTATAAATGCACACCTAGTCTGACTCTCTGAGCAAGAGTACAGAATACAAATAGTTGGAGAAAGTAAAATATACCGTATGCTTTCTTGCTGTTTCCAAGCATCTTTGCAGACTTTATCTCACTTGCCTATTGACAAAAATCATCCTTTCTGGACAGGTTCTCTATTTGGTTTATAATTATAAGCTGATCTCTCTTTCTCTCTCTCTTTCTCCTTTCCTCCCTCCCTCCCTCTCTTTCTCACACACACACATGCACAAAACCCAACTGAAAGAATAGGTGTTTTTGGAATCCAGATTTGAGAATTTAGAACTTAGTTTGTAAGGCTGCCAAACTTGAACATGAGTATATTTCACAAGTGAAGAATATCTTAAGCTTGAGTTTATATAGCCTTGAACATATATCAAAAGGGATTTTATATTTCCCACTGATATTAAATCAGAAACAAGTCTTACATGTGTCTAAAATAATTATTTCCTCATACATTTTATAATAGTTGGCTATGTATAATAAAACCACAATTTTGTTAAAAGGAACAGTAAAACAGATTTTCCTATGTTACTTGTCTTTCACAGAAGTATATAAATGAAGATGTTGCATTTCAGGGTCTTTTGAAAGCAAGATGTTATTATACATGTCCATTGCTCAGGCTGCTGTACCTGCAAACTCTTCATAGAGACCCTGTCTTTTCCTATGTTCTGACCTCAGGGCACGGCCTTAGACCATTGACTTTGTACCACCTGACTTTATTCCATCTAGCCCCAGGTGATTGGATTCAGCTAAGTATCTGACTCAAAGCATTTAATGCATGCAGTAATTGATAAAAAATGAAAAAGCAAAAAAATGAATATGCTTTTTTTCCTAAGAGTCTGAGTAATTGAGAATTTAGAGATAATCTGGTTATGACAATCTGGTTATTATAGTAAATGCTGTCATGAGAGGACATACATGGGCAGAGGTAGGTCATGAAAGATGATAAGCAAGCCAAACTATGAATATATCTGAGTCAGGGGATACTGAAGTTATGATACAGCAAGAGCTGTATGAGAGAGGAGAGCTGTAAAGTAGAAGAGAAAGATCTTCAATTTGTAGGGTAAAAAGATCCTAAGAATATAAATATACACACTCCTAATGCAGAAGTTCCTGATAAGGAAATTAATTTTCCTTGGATCCAAACAATCCTCAAGTTTCTGAGAGCTTCCTGGACATACTATTGAGCATTATGCTTTGAACATACAAAAAGTAGTTACAAGATAGAAAAAGAAAACATTACTATATAGTAAATGACACAAACATGTCATTCTTTGTTGAGGACTTGAATCCTTTATTTAATTTAATCCTTGTGGCAAATCTATCCATTCTTCTCATATTTAGAGCACTTTTAAGTGACGGCCATTTCTTGAGCACTTACCATGTGTCTGATATTTGGGGGTGAAATATCTTGTTCTTATGGAGCAGATATTTAGGAGAGAGTGATCTATAATAAACAATTATATATTAAACATACACATTATATAGTATATTTCTTAGATTCAGTTCTCTGGGGAATAGCCTTTAATGCAGAAAATCATCTGCAGATAGTTTATTTAGGTGTTTTCTTTGTATCAACACCTACGGGGGGAAGGAACAAGGACTGGACAAAGAAAGGTGTTGAATTGCACCACAGTCTTAACAAAGGGTTTTCCAGGAGGTTTAAGGCTGAAATGCTGCTGCTTTTTTTTTTTTTTTTTTTTAAGATTTTATTTATTTTACAGAGAGAGACACAGCGAGAAAGGGAACACAAGCAGGGGAAGTGGGAGAGGGAGAAACAGGCTTCCCGTGGAGCAGGGAGCCCGATGTGGGCTCCATCCTAGAGCCCTGGGATCATGACCTGAGCCGAAGACAGATGCTTAACGACTGAGTCACACAGGCACCCCAGGCTGAAATGCTTCTTGAACATTATTCCACCTTGAAGCAAGTACGCAAGCTTTTATTTCCTCCCTCAGTTCATGACCAATCATAGAACATGGGTTGCTTTCAGGGAGGAAGAATGAATCTTAGCAAGAATCTTTCCTTTGGCAGTGGTTTAATATTCACAAATCAATCAGTGTGTGATACATCACATCGGTAAGAGAAAGGATAAAAATTAAATGATCATTTCAATAGATTCAGAAAATGCATTTGACAATGTGCAATATCCATTCACAATAAAAGGACTCAACAAAGTAGCTTTAGAAGGAACCTACTTCACCGTTCTAAAGGTCATATATGAAAAACCCACAGCAAACTTCATACTCAATGGGAAAAAGCTGAGGGTTTTCCCCCTATGGTCAGAAACAAGATAAGGATGTCTACTGTAACCACTTTTATTCAACAAAGTACTGGAAGTCCTAGCCACAGCAATCACATAACAAAAAGAAATAAAAGGCATCTATATTGGTAAGGAAGAAGTAAAACCCACTATTTGCAGATGACATGAATCTCTATATAGAAAACCTGAAAGACTCCACCAAACAACTGCTTGAACTGATAAACGAGTTCAGTAAAGTCGCAGAATACAAAATCAGTGTACAGAAATCTGTTGCATTTCTATACACCAATAATAAAACAGCATAAAGAGAAATTAAGGAATAAATCCCATTTACAATTGCACCAAAAACCGTAAGATACATAGGAATAAACCTAAACAAAGAGGAGAAAAACCTGTGCTCTGAAAACTGTAAAACACTGATGAAAGAAATAGAAAATGACACAAATAAATGGAATAACATTCCATGCTCATGGATTGGAAAAACACATATTCTTTTTTTTTTTTTTTAAGAATTTATTTATTTGAGAGAGAGAGAGCGAGTACATGAGAGGGGGGAGGGTCAGAGGGAGAAGCAGACTCCCCACTGAGCAGGGAGCCCGATGTGGGACTCAATCCCGGGACTCCAGGATCATGACCTGAGCCGAAGGCAGTCGCTTAACCAACTGAGCCACCCAGGCGCCCCAAGGAAAAACAAATATTCTTAAAATGTCTATACTACCTAAAGAAATCTACACATTTAATGCAGTCTTTATCAAAATAACAACAGCATTTTTAACAGAACTAGAACAAAAAATCTTTAAATTCATATGAAACCACAAAGACCCCAAAGAGCCAAAGCAAACTTGAAAAGCAAAGCAAAGTTAGAGGCATCACAATTCTGGTCTTCAAGGTATATTACAAAGTTGTAGTAATCAAGACAGTATGGTACTAACACAAAACAGACACAGACGTCAATAGAACAGAATAGAAAATCCAGAAATAAACCCACAAGTATATGATCAATTAGTTTTTCACAAAGCAGGAAAGAATATCTAATCTCTTCAACAAATGGTGTTGGGAAAACTGGACCATTCTCTTACACTGTACACAAAAATAAATTCAAAGTGGATTAAAGACCTAAATGTGAGAGCTGAAACCATAAAAGTCCTAGAAGAGAATATAGGGAGTAACCTCTTTGACATCAGCCTTAGCAAATTCTTTCTATATATGTCTCTGGAGGCAAGGAAAGCAAAGGAAAAATAAACTATTGGGACTACATCAAAATAAGAAGCTTCTGCACAGCAAAGGAAACTATCAACAAAACTAGAAGACACCCTACTGAATGGGAGAAGATATTTGAAAATGACATATCCAATAAAGGGTTAGTATCCAAAATATATAAGAACTTATACAACTCAATACCCAAAAAACAAATAATCCAATTAAAAAAATAGGCAGAAGACATGAACATACATTTCCCCAAAGAAGAAGACACAAATAGCCAACAGACATAAGAAGATGCTCATAATCAGCATCAGAGAAATGCAAATCAAAACTACAATGAGATATCACTTCACACCTATCAGAATGACTAAAATCAACAACACATACACACACACACACACACAAATAGGTGTTGTGGAGGATGTGGAGAAAAAGGAACCTTCTTGCACTGTTGGTGGGAATACAAACTACTACAGCCACTGTGGAAGACAGTGTGGATGTTCCTCAAAAGTTAAAAATAGAACTACCACATGATCCAGTAATCACACTACTGGGTACTTACACACACAAAAAAATACAAAAATGATAATTCAAAGAGATAAATGCACCCCTATGTTTATGTCAGCATTATTTATAATATTCAAGATATGGAAGCAGCTGAAGTGTCCATTGATTAATGAATGGACAAAGAAGATGTGATCTAGATATCTGTATCTATCATCTAGCTAGCTAGCTATCATCTATCTATCTATCTATCTATCTATCTATCTATCATCTATCTATCATCTATCTATCTATCTATCTATCTATCTATCTATCTATCTATCTATCTATCTATCTATCTATCTAAGTCAAGCCATAAAAAAAAAGAATGAGGGGTGCCTGGGTGGCTCAGTTAAGCATCTGACTCTTGGCTTCAGTTCAGGTCAGGATCTTATGGGTCCTGTGATTGAGCCCCATGGTGGATTTTATGCTCAGTGGGGAGTCTGCTTGAAGATTCTCTCCCTCTGCCTTTCCCCCACTCACACTCTCTAAAATGAATAAATAAATCTTTAAAAAGAATGAAATCTTGTCATTTGTCATGACATCGATGGAGCTTGAGAATATAATATTAAGCAAAATAAGTCAGAGAAGACAAATACCATATGATTTCACTCATGTGGAATTTAAGAAAGAAAACAAATGAGGAAAGGGGGGAAAAGAGAGCAAGAGAAATATAAGAAATAGACTCTTAATTATAGAGAACTGATAGTTACCAGAGGGGAGGTGGGTAGGGATATGGTGAAATAGGTTGATGGGGATTAAGAAGGGTACTTGCTGTGATGAGCACCAGGTGATGTATGGAATCATTGAATCCCGTATTGTACACCTAAAACTAATAAAACACTGTGCGTTAAAAAAATAAAACAAACAAAAAAAACTGAATTGTAACAATAGCTTCATTTACTCCCTGATGGGCAGGTCATATCTCATCTTGTCCCACAGTCTTGAGATACCATTTTTCTAAGTACCAGGTGAATCTTTGAAGTCAGTACATCCATCTTCATGTTTTTAATCCTTCGAGAACTGAGACACTACTCCAAAGGGAAGCCCATTTAGCTTCTCTGACTTTCAACCTTTCTCAGAATTGGGCATAGTGTTTCAGAGAAAGTTTCTTCATAACAATCCATCTTGACTTGTGGAACTGGTATTTATGAGTACACTAGACAGAAACCTTTCCATTTTTAATGGTTTATCTAACTGAAAATCCAGGAGTTAGAGTCAATTCAGGCTATGGTGTATGAGCCCAAATAATGATATCCAGAATCTCTTGCCAGCGCATTTACTTGGGTTTTCCATTGCACTGGAGTGATGTTTCTTACCTTACACATTCCCTACCAGAAACATCAGTCTTGTACACAATTTCTACTCTTGTGATAAAGGAATTATTTCCAAATCTGTTGATTACTCCTGAATCTATTTCTCCAATTTATTTTTCAGTTCCAGGTATTCTTGAATATATCTCCCATCTGTATAACTCATCATTTCATTATTCCACATCTCCCCATACCTGGTCTCTAAATACCCTATTTGGGTGATTTGTACAACCACACAACCATTTGTTTGAGTGACAAACTTGTTCATCTTAATCACAAAGTCCTATAGATTGTCTTTATTAGGAAAACACTAAACTATTTAAAAGAAGTAAAATAAACCTTTAAAAACACTTCAGAATTGCAATTCTTATTTTTTCTTAAAAAACATTATCTTTATTGGGGTGCCTGGGTGGCTCAAATGGTTACGCATCTGCGTTCAGCTCAGGTTACGGGCTCCCTGCTCAGCAGGGAATCTGCTCCTCCCTCTGCCCTCCCTTCTCCCCACTCGTGCTCTCTCTCTCTCTTTCTCTCTCTCATATGAATAAATAAAATCTTTAAAAAAAATATTATCTTTAACATAGTAAAATCCTAACTTTAGAAATTTATAATTACTGTGGTAGAAATTTTATAGAAGAAATACCACATAAACTTACTCTACTATCATCACAGTTACATTGAAGAACATCTGAGTAACAGTAGCCTGTTTAATATTATTGTAGTAAAATTAGTAAGACTGTATTTCAGATTTGTAATTTTCAGCATTCTACACAACCTTTCTTATTAAGAGACTAAATTATGCTTCAGCATAAGCCACAAAGCAGGAAAATAATTTTATTCCCTATTATATGAGAAAAGGATTTTTATCTTCCTGTAATGAATTACAGTCAGACTTGCTACAATTAATAGTAGAACACATGTAATACATTTTGATCATATCTTTTTTTTTTCTAGATAATAAGCAAGTGTGGTAAAGTCAAAGTGCATTTTTATTACAAAACTCTGTTGCCTTTTCTGACTCAAGCTCCTTTAGTAAAATATAGATCACTATAAATTATAATAGTCATCTCTGGAGAATGAAAGCCTTGCTCATGATACTTCAACCAAAAAAAGAAAAATAAGGCATGATTTCCAAAGAACTAAATGCCTGACTATGTCCTGACAGTCATAGGTTAAAAATAAGACTGCCTTGGTTATGTGTTATTTTGGTTAGTAAGGGACTGTCATTATTCTGCTTAACTGGCATTTCACCCATACTCTACTTGAACTGACTATGGCTGAGTATTAACCTTCTTATTGACCTTAAGAGAAAAATAAAATCTGAAGCATCTTGCAGTATCTTATTATATCTGTACAAAAAAAGAAATCTGTCAGAATGAAGCAATATTTTGTATTATAAGATATTTAGCTTATCAAAGTATATGCATGTGTGTTAAATGATTCACATAAAGCACTGAAAGCACCCATTTACATTTCAAGTGTGAATTAAAACATTTGTAAACCACTGAGTTCTTATCCTCTCCTAACACATGGTTATAGTTCTCTCTTCAGAAACTCAGGGCATGTATATAGTTAGGAGAAACTACCACTAATACTCTGCCTTTTTGTTGTACATCCATGTTTTTCAGGTTACTAGGGCTTTTACAGCTGTTTGGCTTTAGCATGACGAGACGAAAGAAAGCTGTGCAACAGAATAACCATTTAGCATTAAAAACATAAAAAATAATAAATGTTAAAGACAAAGAACAATAGAAACCCTTATAAAGAAAAAATCCCAAGCCCCAATTCACCCAGAGGCAAACTTCTAATATTTTCTCTATCTTAGGGGTGGGTTATCTTCAAGTCCATAAATTAGTGGTTATATACCACTATTTTTTCATTAATCAACTTTATTCATTATTTATTCACTTCCTGTCTTGACAGATGAAGACTTGGCTCATACTCCAACTAACTTTTCCTCCACTTCACAATTTTAATCATTGTCACTATTTTTTCTTATATTTTCAACTTTATATAGTTAAATTTGTTTTTCTTATTTCTAATGTTTTAACAGTGTCTCTACTCTTGATGTCGTATAAGTTGAGATGCCGTACTCCTAACTTTCTGCCCAGGTCTGTTCTGTTCCCTGCTTTTAGTAGGTTTGTAAGCTATAGCTTTTCTATTACAATGTAAAGGTTAGTAACATTTTCATTCTTTCCTGAATTAAGTTCAGACATGGTTTTAGGTGTATAGTTAAAATCCATTGAGATCCACTGGTAGGTACTATACAAATATTACCATAGAGCCATAGAGTAAATAGGTGGTACTCAAAGGAGGTTTTTCTCAGGGCAGCATAGAATATGTGGTTTATTTTTCAGCTTTCACAACTTATTCTAAAATTTATATTTTAGCATTTCTTGTGTTTGAATCATTTATTTTTTATAAGGCTTTTTGATGGTTCCTGGAGGATCTTATTACCTTACTGTCTTATTGAAACTCTAGGGAAACTTTTATGGTCATGATAGCTCTGATACCCTAAGTTCTAGCATGATCTTTGGGAGCTCTCCACTCCATGGTATTTTGTGACTGCCTTTTAGCTACACATCTATTATTTTATGTTATTTTTTTTTTGCCTTGTAAAATTGCAATTTAATCATTACTACATATATTTACTATCACAGTACAGCTACAATGAAATAAATATTCAGAGAAGCTTGGCGTACTTCACACTTTATTAGCAAATAAACTATTTGAGTTATATTCTCTTTAAACCAATATGAATAGCTTGCATTGAAAAATGCAGACATTGCAGGGAATATTTTATTTTGAAATCAATTCTACTTTGAAATTTTATCCTATTGATATCCATGTTGTATTTCAAAGGAGCTGGTGAAGAACAAAAGTAATTATATACAACTGTTAAAAAAAAAAAAAAAAGTTTCCAGAGTACAAGCATGTCACCGTTCATGTAGTTGAAGTTGCTAAGCATTATGATAATAAATCCAAGGATTTATTTAACTTTTATAGATTAGATCAACACTAAGGACTAGAAATGTGTGATTCTGGATATTCCTTATCAACTTATCACCTATTAGTAGCCAGGGAAATCTTTGTAGATAAAGAGGCAACTGAAGTTCAGATTCTTGCTTAGTCATTTAATTACTGCTGGAATTTCTTGCCAAGTTTATTAAGCTCTGAGACCCCAATTCCACATCAGAAAAATGGGTGTAACATCACCTATGCTTCGAGCTTATACTGAAATCTCAATGTAATAAAAATTGTAAATGATCTCATAAAAGGGTAGCCCCATAGTAGGAACTCAACATTTATTTGAATACTATTATTACTTAAATAAGGTGGTGTCTATCATCATTCCAATCATTTTTTCAAACCCTATGCATTTTATGAGGCTGCATTCCTCAGACTGGTTTTATGATACAGTAAATTATGTGCAAGCACTTCGAGTGCATCAGAAAAGTATTAACTCCTTTGACTGGTTCCCCCTTTGGCAACTGATGTACTTAAAATATAGCATAATTCATAATGTTAAAAAGAATATAGGTTTATACCCTAGTATTTGTTTTGATCACATCCAATAATTTCAGAAATTGTTTTTAAGAAAAAGATTAAAACTTCAATAAAAATTCAGGTGAGAATTTTTCAATGACGAGAAAACATTAAAAGTATATGGAAATCCTTTTTTTTTTTTATATTTTATTTATTTATTTGACAGAGACAGAGACAGTGAGAGCAGGAACACAAGCAGGGGGAGTGGGAGAGGGAGAAGCAGGCCTCCCGCCGAGCAGGGAGCCCGATGTGGGACTCGATCCCAGGACCCTGGGATCATGACCTGAGCCGAAGGCAGTCGCTTAACCAACTGAGCCACCCAGGCGCCCCTGGAAATCCTTTTAATAATAATAATAAAAACTAAACTATGGTGTAAGCTCTGACTGCCCTTGGTGTTGAAAAATGTTGCATAAATTATACTTTGAAATCAGTTAATACTAAAAGAGACCCTGGAACAAAGTCCCAATAAATATTCTTAGGTTTAGGTAACTAATGCCCTAAGCTACATTTGATAATTTTTAAAGCTTAAGAAAATAATGTGGCACGGCAGTTTTTTAAAAGAATATCAAAGAGTTAATAGACTACTTAGGAAGCCATTGAAATCCAATTAGAACTATATGTGGAAATAAGACTTCACATCTGTAAGGTTGACAGTAAATATTTATTTTCTGAGTGATACTTGCTAATACTCTGCTTCCTAATTGCTTTTCTCTATTGAGTAGGAAACTCAAAATCAGTTTGAAGAGATTGTGCTTTTCAAACTTTAACCATAGACTATCTGAAAGCAAACATTTGCTCACTTGAGTGCTACAGTTCTGTTAAATTACTTTGAATTTAGGTTAATAAGACTGCAAACCTTTGTTTCCAATAAGTGTTCCAGTTAGCTATGCAATTTAAAAGCATATTTCTCTCACCTCTTTCAAGGATTCCCTAACTCTCTCTCAATATAGTAATTTCTATTCTTGTATTTAATAATGAAAATAGTGCGAGGGCGCTTTAAAATTCAGATAATAATTTCACATGTATTATCCATTAGCTATTTATTCTTTATAAAATACATATTTCTGGTGAATTATTTTCCCTAAAGAATTTGTGGCTGTTCATCATATCATTTTTACCACAAAATGTACCAGTGTACATGCATTCCTATATATGATCCCTCTGCCATTTGTTTGTTCCATTGGTTGAACACATTCTTTTCTAATTTCAAGCCTTTCCTACTTTGCTCCCTTTTGCTTTTTAACGTTACCTTCTAGTGTATTATTCTCATCAGCATATAAAGATGCCAAACATATAAACATTTTAAAATTTTTCCCTTGTTTCCATATCCTGCTTTATATATTCCATTTTCGTCCTACTTTTCCTTACAGTAAAATTCTTTGTGAAAATTATTTCTCATTGTTTTCTATCTTTATAATCTTCTATTCCTTTTGGAACAAACACCAACAGGATTTCTTTCCAAGAAATCTGCCAAAACTACTCCAGAAAAGCACTGAAATTCAATAGTCCAATCGTCATCATTATGTTCCTGAATCTATTCATGGCATTTGGCAAGTGTGTTGATTCCTCATCTTTGACTTTCTTTTGTTTGGATGGACCCTGGGACATTCTCCTCCCACCTCACTGCTAATTCTGTCTTCTTTATATATCTTCTATGAAATCCAGACTTATAAATATTTTTTTCCAAATACATGGTGATATTTATCTCCGACCCAACCCCCCCCCCCCCCCCGCCAAGTTACAGGCTCATACACCAATCATCTTAGATATCTCCCCTGAGAGGTCAAATTAATACATCTAAAATTTAATTCATTTTTGTACCCATGGTTGACACCCTTCTCCCTAAGTGTTCCCCATCTCAGTAGATGCAGTAGATTTATAACAATATCGATTTAGAAGTATAACGTTAAAAAACATACCAGCAGGTGGGATAATTCTGATAGAGAAAATTCCATTCTTCCAGTTACTAGAGCCAGAAAACAAGGTGTGATCATGAACTCTTGTGTTTCTTTCAACTCCCACATTAATCTATCAACAAATTTCATGGGCTCTATCTTCAAAATATTTTCAGATTGTTACTGCTGCTTAGTGTTGGCACAGCTATCCACTAAGTTCAAGTTACTATAATTTCTACCTTGGATTCTTGAAATAGCATCCTAGCCTTTTGACCTTCTCTACTCTCTCTACTAACTGCTCCATTATTCGCAGAATAACTAGGGTGAATTTTTGAAATTTAATTAAATTTTTGAAATTTAATTAAAATCATATTTTTTCCTCGCTGAATATTATCAAAATCCTTCAGATATCAAATTGTACACATATCAAATTCAATGTCTTTAAATTGAGTAACTGCCACTACTGCAAAATATTTTTAGTTTTGAGGAAGATTCTTAGACTATGTATGACATTATTTTTAAACATATCTCTAGGCCTGATGAGACAGGAAGTAATTTAATGTCACTTCTAAAGATATGATTTTACCGATAGGAGCTACTGATATTATTAGAACAGATGAGAAGTTCCTAATACAAAATAAATCAAGCATCCAGATGAGTATAAGTACAGTGAAGTCTGGATCTTAGGTAATCTGCGGTTATAAATGTTTTGTTTCCTATTTTTACATGACCTTAACTCCTTTCAAATATGAAGTGACTCTATCTTGGGCAAAGGGACTATCTCTTGACCTACCATACAATCTTGTCATAATGACTATTGTACACTTAAATTTGGAATGTATAAGATCATAAGGGCAAATTTGTCATCTGCCCTGGGAAGTCTCTGCTGTTATATTTCTCATGTTTGCTTTCTGGTGAAAGTGGTATGTGTCATATGGGCAGACACTGATATGGCATGATGAGCACAGAAAAGCCCAATATCCAAACACAATTGCTCCATCAACATTTGGGGATGGTGCCTTGAACTATCAGACCTAGGGAGAGCAGGGTGAGAAATAGAAGAGGTGAAAGGAAGTAGACCTAGAAGGTAGCGAGATAAGATTATTAACTAGTATTATTATAGGTTATAACTTGAATTCTGGCTCTATAATTGACTGCTATTATGAATCTAGCTAAGTGATTTACCTTTCCTAAAACGGTTTCCTTTTCTGTTAACTGGTATTGTAATATTTCCTATTCTTAACTGACTACTATGTAAAGGATCTAAAACATAAATGATGTAAAGAACATCATTGGTGTTGGCTGGTACAGAGAAAGGAATTTAGGGAGGATTCAGTGAATTTAGTTTGTTCTCATTGTCATTATTTGGCAGCTTACTCAAAACCTTTTTATTTCCTTTATACAAGGAGTATTATTTTATCTGTGTTGAAGAATTTCAGGGTACTGGAATTGACTTGCCTGAAACAAAAGTTCCACAATTAATATTCACTATTAATATTTAGGCTTTATGAAACTATTACCTTCACATTTATATCAGCATTTTCAGACCAATCACCTCAGCCATTGAACAAAGTTATACATGTGGTATTAAGAGCCTGCTCCATGACGTTTCCCACTCTAAGGAAAGAGTTAGAGCCCTAAGCCAAAGGTAATTCTAGCACTTGAAAGAATTGTTTCTAAGATGCCTGCTCTTTTCATGGCTAGGCAAACTGCCTGTCTTATGATTATATACCACTTGAAAAAAATGAAAAAAGTCAATGTTTTAAACAGAATCTTTCCTACAAGTAAAAATAGTACAGAATTAATTAGTCCAAAGCTGGTATGAGCTCCAAAGGTGTCCTAGATCAGGTTTCCATTCCCAGCACACAGCTGTTAACCTGGCCCTGGGAATTTAGAAGTTCTAGGCTAACAATAGTTGACTGTATTCCAGTCATCACTTCCCACAGGGTGAAGAGAAAGGTTTAAGAATAGATACCAAACTTTCTCATTAACAACCACTGCTACATATTACATATACTATTTAGACTTAAAACCTTTTTCCAGGAATGTTTACATGTATATACCTAGCTTTAAGGGAGTATGGGAAATATAATCTATAGTCTTAGGAATCATGTCTTCAGCTAAAAAAAAAAAAAAAAGTAGACAATGGCTCAGTGGCTATCAGGAGACAATAGGCAATCTGGCAATCTCAACCACATATCCTAATTTCTTATAAGAAAATAAGGGCAAATTAATTTTCCTTAATATTATAGGAAGTACCAGGTTTTAGTGAATTCAGCAAATTTCATGACATTTTAAATTAAAAAAAATAATAATCCTAATTAGACTTTCTGCAAAATTAAAGGAGAAAAAAGACCTTAGGTAGTGTTAAGTTACAGGGGTAGAGACATAACACCAATCCAAGGTTTTATCCTGTTTCAACTGCAAGTTTTCAAGCAGAGGTAACATAACATCTTCATCATACTATAACTCCAAGAGGACTTTTTGTAGAAAAGGGTTAGCAGGTGAATATAATGCTTAAATGCTTCATTTCTCTTTGGTTAACTTAATTCTGTTTTTGCATAATCAGCATATGGGAGCTAAATATATGGGTGAGCAGTACATAATTAGGCCAGTTACACTTAGAATGTATAGGAGGTGAAAGAGATGTGCATAACTATTCAGTCTACTATAATTATTCACAGGATATGTCTTCATAAAGAACCTTCTCCTAATAATGTTATTTTATTTCTGTAGTTACTTCTATGAATCTTTCTCTAAATTTCAAAAACTCCTAAGGGCATGAATCATGTCTTGACCACCTTTGTGGTCACCATCATACCAGGTATATTGACTTCTATCTGAATAGGCACTTAATATCACTCTGCTTTTCAAAAAAGACAGAATTTTGGGTTAAAAAATCATCTCTTTATCATGCACATGATTGTGAACATACGCAGTCAACAAACATATTTATTAATATATTTCTTAACTAGTATTATGTATAGGGATTAAGAGTCTATATTTGACTCCCTTTGCTGGCTAACTGACATTTCTTTAAATCTAGTGTCCCTAAGGGAAGATATATTCTCATGTGTGGAGAAAAAGCATAGAATAACTTCAGGGGATTTCCATAAATATAAGTTTTAGGGAGTCGAATAAGTGGCATAGATATAAAACCTAGGCTATATTGATTTTATCGTTTATCAAATTGAATCAGAGGAAGGAAAATCCACTGTCTTTCTGTTCCATGTATTTATTTAAAACATTACTGCATGGATTCCTGTTACCAGATCTTAAAATGGAAGAGATCACCATTCAGAGATTTCAACTGATTTATAGGTAATTTGACTTTTGAAGACTGGCCTGGGAACACAGCCACCCATTATTATGTTGTCACCATGAGACATTAATTTCTAAGTTCTACATGATTCATTTATAAATGGCATGTCATAATATTATAAACAGAGCACCAGGGAAGTTTGTACAGTTAGTGTTCTCCATAAGTACACCGTGTCTGGTGGGTGAACGACAGGGGGCATATAGTCTCCATCCTCTCTTAGGCTCTGTGTTCTGATGTGGGTCCACAGTAGTAGGAGGAAGAGGTGCTCTTATGTAACTCCTTCAAATAAATGTTTTTGGTAATTCCCATAAAGTTAAAGAAATAAGAGTTAAATTATAATGGAGGCAAAAGGAATAGAGGAAGCTCAATGGGGAAGAAAAACAGAAGGGTAATTTCAGCTAGCATGAGGAAGGACATGTAGACTTTGGTGGCCTTAAATCAGTGGTTCTCAACCTAGGAGGATTTCAGCCCTCAGGGGGCCATTTGACAATGTCTGCAGACATTACTGATTGTCATGACTGAAGGGCTGCCACTGGCATCTGGGATGTAAAAGCCAGAGGTGCTGCTAAATATCCCGGAATGCACAGAGCAGCTTCCCATATCGAAGATTAGCCAATTGGAAATGTTAACAGTGCAGACCATACCCTAAATGAGCACATATTTTACTATTTATTTATTTATTTATTTTAAAGATTTTATTTATTTCACAGAGAGATAGACAGCTAGAGAGGGAACACAAGCATGGGGAGTGGGAGAGGGAGAAGCAGGCCCCCGGCTGAGCAGGGAGCCCATCAGGGGGTTCCATCCCAGGACTCTGGGATCATGACCTGAGCTGAAGGCAGATGCCCAACAACTGAGCCACCCAGGTGCCCTATCTATTTATTTTTAAAGAGAGTAAAATGTTAGGAAGAAATGAAGGCTTGCTGAAGGGAGATTGGCACTAAAATCAAATTTTGGCTGATGTATTTTTCCTGAAAATTAAATATTTGATTATTGTGGTCATTTTTTTCATGCTATTCAATAAGCTGTCATGTAATGTTTTTATGTGAAGGAAAAAAAAAATGTCTCCCGGTGCCAAGCTTTTTCTTTCTCAAAAACTAACAAGTTTTATCTTATTTTGAGGTCTGCCATTTTCTAAGATTGTGTTACAAATAAGAAATGTAATTCTTGGGAGAATTTTCTCTTGATAATTGATCCATTCATTTTATATATAGTTGCTGTTATTGTTAGTAGAAACTTTTTTATTCAGAAAAAAAAAAAAAAAAGTTTTCCATCCACACACAGTGAGGGTTTGGGGAGGGGGAGATGTCTGTCAATCCAGACCAGGCCCCAGCCCATGTGCTTTTGGCAGCAATTAGGGGTGTGGGGTAATGGCCCCCCAAATAAAAATGGTCTATGTGTGTGTATGGGAAGGAGAGGGGTGTAAAAAGTGGGGAGTGGTGGTGAGAAGGGGCAGACGAGGGCAGTACTGGGAACGCTGCAAGTGGGAGGCCCTTTCATAGCATGTCTTATTGATCAGAGCACCATCGGACACCTTTGCAACAGTAGGACTAGTGTCTTGGCAGTCATGGTGACAGGTTGAAAGTGGGAGCTACACCAGTGCTCTTAGTACTAACATCCATAGTAAACTCCCCATCCCACAGCAGTGAGTCCTGGATAACAGAACATTTCTGGCCCCCAAGTGTCAGCCCATTCACGAAAAAAACTTGACCAGGCTTTTATTGGAATATCTTTACTGAATTTCATAAATTCCAAATATAGAAGTCACAGGATGCTGTCCAAAGATTTTCAGTCTCAGTTAAATAAGTACAATAAATGTTAAAATAATAAATGTGTAGAAAATAATTTTAATTGAATTTGATTATAAGTTTTACTTATTCATAGTAAGAGGGATACTCCTCATCCTGGGTTGATAAACACAAAAGGAGATCTTGGCCCTAGAAAGCATCATTTTGCTTTAGAATAGGGTTGCATGAGAAATGCTCATGTGCCTTGAACTCTGGCTGACTCTGCTCACAACTTCACTCACATAGGAATGCAGGTGATACATCCATAAATGTATACTCCAGATATTTCTAAATACCTATACTTACATATCCATGAAGCATAGAATACTTCTTGCTGTTTAAACAGCAAAGCTATGTGGTATTACAGGTTTCGAATCCTCATTTAAATAATACAAATGATCTGTCTCCAAGATTATATTGCTTACTTGGTTATCGTCAACAGAATTATTTTCTGTCTCTTCTCATATACAAAATGCTGTTTAATGTACTGGCAGTGTGACTGCTGATTAATCAGAAAGGATCTGACAGTATTATGCCAGTAGTTAAGAGAGATTTGCTGTTTAAAACAAAATAATGGGTTCCTCAAAATTTTTAAAAGTGCATTTAGATAGTATGAAAGTGCCAGGTTCATCACTGGAACTATCTAACAATGATTCTCACACTTTTATCTTACACCTTTCCATATGAACATTATCCACATTGTTTCATCACATGGGCCACGCAGCTTGATTTTTTTTTCTCAGAAAAGGGTAAGAAAACCACATCCTGAAGTATTCAGTCATTTCAAAAAGCAGATTTTATAGTGTTGAGTCACTTAATTAGAGAAGAAAACTGTAGTATGAGATATTAGCAATCTGAGAGACACAACTCATTCAAATAACATTCAAATAAGTCTCCTGAACCTTAGGTCTGATTTTTATTTTTATTTTTATTTTTTTAAAGATTTTATTCATTTATTTGAGAGAGAGAATGAGATAGAGAGAGCATGAGAGTGGGGAGGGTCAGAGGGAGAAGCAGACTCTCCGCCGAGCAGGGAAAAACCCAAATTTTAGAATCCTGATGCTAGGATTTCTACATGGGGAAATTTGTATTGGTAGCTTGTGATCACGCACACATTGTTTAACTTCTCTATCCCTTACTTTCTTAATTTAAAAAGATGTTATCTTCTTCATAAGTTGAATGAGATGATGAACGTATAACATCAGTTTATAGTGCCTTACGCATAGTACCTGCTTGATAAATGTTTGATGAATCTGTGAGTAACGTCTAACAGAAGTATATGGAAGGGTCATCATGTTATTTCATAGTGTAAAGGATATTTAAATATCAACTGGCCCAGTCTCCCAGTGGATACTGATCTCGCTTTTTGATCCCACAAGAAGGCAGAAGAGCAACTTTTGATCCTGTCTTTAACAAGGAATTCACCACTCTATGAGACAACTTATTTCACGATGACTATTTTCCTAGGATCCCATTAACTCTAACATTTAAGAAATGTTCCCTTTGAATGAACAGCAAACACTACTTCCTAAATTGTTTGTTCATTGAAGCTAAAAAAAGAACCTTTTCTTCAGGATCCCTTTAATATATTGGAAGACCACAATCATACCCATCCTAAAGCTTTTCTTTATTTTGAAATAAAACATCTTTAGTTCCTTCATGACAAATTTCACAATGCTGTGCACCTGCTTACTTTCACATTCAAAGCCCTCTTCAAACACAACACATTTTAGTGGACACAGTATTTTAGTTGTTCTGTTCTAAGCCCAGTGTGCCTTTTATTTCCATCTAGGGCTCTTCAATGCTTTCTGTCTGTGTCTATTTAGTTCTTATTTTCATTTGGTTTTGTTATTTTTTTAGCCACACCCCCTTTTGGTCCCTATTACCCCGTATATCTAGAGAAATGTTTTTAACAAATTGCACATGTTCATATTTGTGAATTGTCCAAAAATAATGTGGCATACCTTCAGGATTCTAGTCATCTTAAAAGCTTTGAGTAAGGCAGCCCCAAAGACTGAGCTTTGGCTCCACCTCTTCTACCTTCTTCTCTTTTGCCTTTATTTCTTCTTTTTAAGATATTATTTTAAAATTTATTGAGGTATTATCTGCTAGGTTGAATAATTTACCTACATTATCTTTAATCCTTACAACCAACAGACAAGGTAGTTTTCCATCGTGCAAAGAGGCTGATTGAGAGGTTGTCCTTCAAGCTCATGTACTTCACTGGGTGGAATTTATGGACCAGTAACTTTGGGGCACACCCTTTGGAAACAGTTGTGCATTTAATTTATTGCACTTTTGGAAGTCTATATTTCTTCATGATATTTATTACAATTTTATGAATGACTTTGACAAATGCCTTAATGGCAGTCTAGTATACTGTCTTGAGGGTCAAAATACTAAAACTGCACTTCATCTCTCAAATCTCAATGAAAAGTAACTTCAATTACAACAAAAAGAGAAAAAGAGGGAAAAAAATATTCAACCACAAACCTTTGTGCAGTTATGAAGTGACAAATGTAATTAGGGCGTATTAGCAAAAACAAATGTAATTAGGGCATATTAGAAAGTACATCAGGCAGACTTGAGTTTAGTTACCAACTCTATCACCTTCAGTGAGTTTCAGTAAGTTAATATTTCTTAAAAAAAAAAGAAAAACTTTGTATTCTAGTATCTGCAAAGTTTCTAGCAATTCTTAGTATTATTACAAAAATAAACTGTAATAAAATCCAGCATATAATAGATTGCATGAGTATGCTAGGAATTTAGGAGCCAGCATAGGTTACCTTATGCAATGGTAACAAATCCCAAAAATTTAGTGGCTCATTCTATACAAGAATGATGTCTGTGTCTGATGAATGCTGTGTGTCTAATGTGACTTGGCAAGGAATTTTACTCATTTTAATCACTGGGGAACCAAGGATGTAAGACATTTTTCCTACATATCATCTAATTGCTGAGAAGCTAAAACAAAACAACAATAAAGAAAAACAAGGGGGGGCGCCTGGGTGTCTCAGTCGTTAAGCATCTGCCTTCGGCTCGGGTCGTGATCTTAGGGTCCTGGGATCGAGCCCCGCATCAGGCTCCCTGCTCGGCAGGAAGCCTGCTTCTGCCTCTCCCACTCCCCCTGCTTGTGTTCCCTCTCTCACTGTGTCTCTCTCTGTCAAATAAATAAAATCTTAAAAAAAAAAAAAGAAAAAAAAACAAGGGAAGGGTCTATGCTTAATCATATGATGGATCTTAGTTTCCACATGGAAGCCATTAGTAAACTTGCATTCATTGGCCTTTTAATAAATCTTATATGCCTTATATGATTTACTACAAAATTTCTGAAAGGAAGAGTACAAGAGTAAATGTTGAACTGTGTATTAGAGCTCTCCAGAAAAAATAGAACCAGTAGTGTATGCCTGCTGTGTGTGTGTGTGTGTGTGTGTGTGTTTTATGTGTGTATAGAAAGAGATTCATGGGGTGCCTACGTGGCTCAGTCGGTTGGGCATCTGACTCTTAATTTTGGCTCAGGTCATGATCTCAGAGCCCTGAGATCAAGCCCCATGTTGGGATCCCCGCTCAGCAGGGAGTCTACTTGAGGATTCTCTCTTTCTCCCTCTGACCCTCCCCCTGCTCACACATTCTCTCTCTCTCTCTCACTAGAATAAATAAATAAATCTTAAAAAGAGGGAGAGAGAGAGAGAGATTCATTATAAGAATTTGGCTCATGTGATATGGAAGCAGAGAAGTCCAGACCCAGGATAGCCAATGGTATAGTCCGTTCCAATTCCAAAGACAGGAGAAGACAGTGTTCCAGCTTGGAGATAATTAGGCCAAGACAAATAACTCTTTCTTACTCTTCTTTCTATTCAGACCTTCATCAGATTGAATGCGACCCACCCACTGTGGAGAGAACAATCTGTTTAACTCAGTCTACCAATTCAAATGTTAAACTCATCCAAAAACATCCTCATAGACACATCCAGAAATAATATTTAAGCCAATATCTGGGCACCCCGTGAGCCATCATAATCAGTGGCTCCCAAACATTGTAAATGTGGAATACATGTAGGGGTTTGTAAAAAAAATCCAGACAATAGAATGATTTTAAATAAACAGAAAATGGGAAAGCTATTACAGTGCATTTTTAAAGCAAAGTTTATGTAAGGGTAACATTCCCCCTTCATTTTGTGGTTAGGAAAGTACTTGAAGGTAAATGAATCCCTGGCCCTCATGTTTTAATCTCATGGTAGAAAAGCCAAAACCCCATCAATTTCTTATTTCCATGTTCAGTCACAGTTCTCTCCCCCCAACACACTCCATATTCCCATCCATATATGTGTCTAACACACTTCAGAAATGATACCACACAGCTGCTTCTGTAGCCATCTGTTTTATTGTAAGTACTCCTTTTCAATTTTATGTAATTTCTGAGAATTGTGTCATTCTTTTATGAGGTTCCTCTTCTTCTATATCCTCTGCAAGATCAGAGGATTTTTAAATAAATGTATATAACATGTGACATTTATGTTTATATTTTCACCAGAATGACATCTACTCACCATGAAGAGTTTGGAATTATATAGCCAATAATTACTGTTCACTTATAGAAAGTAATGTCTATAAACCAAGGACAACCTACACAACTACATTTCCATTATGTAACATTATTAACATTAATGGAATAGGTTAGTCATTATGTGAACTAAAATACTCATATACATGGTTTGCTGTGGCATAACAGAATGTAAAGAACCTAATTGTCAATGGCAACTGATATATTGCAAAAAAGAAAAATTCTTTCTGACTTGATATTTCGTTCCACCATTTCAAAATAAGGGATTTAAGTTTTCAAATTGGAAAGGAAAAAGGAACACTATAGCCACATTATGCAAAAACAACTCTGGAATCTAAATGCTGAAGTCATTTCATTCAGAGGGGTGAGACATTGAAACCAGGGATTTCAGACCGTCTGCTTTCTTCCTGGTGAGCCGTTCCTTCCATCTCTTGTGATTTTCCCAAGTCTGTTTTGCAGTGGCCTGGAGGTTTTGGTACAACTCAACACAATGTTTATGCTCCAATCTGTTTGATCAGAGACACACCTGTCCTTCAGACACTTCAATATTCTCTGATAGTTGTGGTGTGCAGTACAAAGACATTTCAGATGACAAAAAAAAAAAAAAAAAAGTTTTAGGGATTACCTCATTTAACCTCATCACTTTGTAAAAGAAGAAACATTTTTTAAAAGAGACAGATGCAGCTTCTTGTCACTAACAGAAGTATCATTAATCGCTTCCTCTTTCTGAACCTCTTACTGAACATGCATTGCATGTAAAATAAAGGTTGCTTTAGAGCTGTGGAAAGGTAACGGCTTGTTCCAAGGTCTTACGCAAGGAAAATATCAAAGGGAAATGTCATTTGTGTTCCCTTTCCCTCCCAACTCAGTTCTTCCCAGAGATCTAACTTTAGTAGATGTCAGCATACATATACCACAAAATTAAGGGACAACCAAAGGATGATTTAGAGAAGCTCCCTCCTTTATAGATTTACAACAGATGTGTTATTTAATCCTAGACATATTAACCTAGCTTTCTTCTGCTCATCTGATAAAGGAAAAGGTTATTTGTTTTGTTTTTTAAATTTTGAAACATGGAAGTCTTTTAAGATTCTGTTGAAATGAGAGAAATATTTTTCAGAGAAAGGGACATCACCCAAGCTTTGTATATGAAATTAGTTTCTCAAATTTCGGAGTGTAATTCCCTCAAAGGCTACAGTTCACTGCTGACAGCAGGGGAATCCTATGTTCCTGGAAATTGCACAACCCCAAACAATCCAGATCGTCCAAACATCTAATATAGGGCCTGGGACATTCAGTTAAAGGCAGTAAGGCAGCAAAGTGATAAGTTGAGAAACATGCATACCTAGGTTCAAAGACTGACGCTGGGAACTTTGTAGAAAATAAACTCTCCAAACCTTGACTCCTTATCTACTATTTCCACCTAGCTAGGTTGGTGTAGAGGTAAGCCCTTAATTATGTAATCAAACATAACAGTACCATGCACTGAACATAAACATTAGATTTATTAACTAGGAGATTAGGACATCTACATGGAGATGAGCATTAGGACATGGGCATCTTTTGGAAGCTATTATTTTACTTACCATACAAACCACTTCCTTAAAAATTTCTGGTTGTTAGAATTTCTAATCCTCTCTTTAAGCCTAGTTTTTTGTTTTTTTTTTTTTTTTTTTTTTTAATATTTATTTATTTGACAGAGAGAGAGATAGCGAGAACAGGAACACAAGCAGGGGGAGTGGGAGAGGGAGAAGCAGGCTTCCCACCGAGCAGGGAGCCTGATGTGGGACTCGATCCCAGGACCCTGGGACCATGACCTGAGCCGAAGGCAGACGCTTAACGACTGAGCCACCCAGGCACCCTCTTTAAGCCTAGTTTTACCCAAACCTTCTCTATAAAACAGCTTGTCCATTCCTGCTGAAAAAGATCTTGCTCTTTTGAGATTTCTAATAGATCCTGTTGCCTGGGTCATTCATTGAGTTCTCTTTTTCCTCTAAATTTTGCTCTTACTGTATACATCTAAATCAATTTTGATTTATTGGATTTTATTTGGTACTGCATTCACATGTTTTTCCCTTAATAATCCAGAAGTGACAAACTTCTTAAAAAAAAAAAAAAAGCCTGTATCTATATAAGCCCCAACTGACCAATGTTGACCCATAGGCAGGGATATCTCTACGCCCCTATCCAGCAGGAAGAAGTTACAGAAGATGACTCCTTTCACCTTCAACAACCTTAAAGATTTAAGGGTCAAAATTGTTCAGGGAGTAAATGATGAGGGAGCAGAAGGCTGGCTGAAGACAAAGCATAATCTGACACCCTGTAACCTTCCCCCAACCCCCACTCCTGGGTGGGACATGTGTGACATTCTTCCAGGAATCTCCCAACTCTCTTGATGTTAATGCCTTGCTAGAGGGGAAAAACAACCTTTACTTGACAATGGCAAGGCCTCTGGTATCTTGTAGGTCCTCTTTAGCACATGAAAGTTCTTTTGAAACCTCCCCTTTCCCTTATCTTCCCCAGCCCCATAGTATATAATCAGCCACCCCTCACAGCCACAGTGCAGCAGCTCCTTCTGCCCACGGGTCCTGCCCCAGTGCTTTAATAAACTACCATTTTGCACCAAAAAAAAAAAAAAAAAAAAACTTCAAAAAGAGATTTCTAGTTTATTTCTAGTTTAGTGCTTAGGAAAATAGCTTCCATTGTGTAGATTTATGGGTTGTCCCTGCCCTGTCTTTCCTTCTCAGTATCAGCCACCCATATTCCCCAAACGCCATTATTTCCTAATCACAGATCTGCTTTGCAGTAGATGAGCCCTACCTCTCTAGTTTATTGGTGGAAAGTGAATTCACTTCATTTCTTTTCTCTAAAAATCTGCCCCGACAACTCATCTTTAAGTGTCCAGTGCTTCCATGCAAGGATATTTGTGTATTGTCACATTTCAAATATTTATATTCTGTACTAATTATCCTAATGTTATTTCTTTACAAATATCATGTAAAGGTTAAAGATTCTCAAGAGTTATTGCTCTAGGTTTTTGTTTTTTAAAAAGCACAGTAGTTTATGCATGAGTATCTTGGATTCCTTCCAAAACCAGAGTCACTACCTGACTTTCCAATTAAAGAAAATAGAAACTGGAGCAGAGGGATCAGCAGGGGTGAAACTGAGGTCTCACTTTAGGAGATGTAAGTGAGGTAGTTAGCCAACTCTGTAACGCTCTCAGAAATTGCATGAGGTCATTGGGGAATTTTTATGTCTTTGTTATCTGCCATTTTAGATTTGCCAGTTTGTTATTCCTAATACTATAACCAGGAATCTATAACAACACTAGCCTCTTCCCTAGGTTGTTAATACATAAATGCTTTAAACCATTAATTTTGCAAGTCTTTCTTTTCTTCCTGTTATAGGTTAAGGGGATCCTTGTTCTTTCTGGTCATTATCATCATAGTAATTTGACTGTAACAACCTTTCTTTTATAGATAAAATTTAGTCCAACATAAACCAGAATTAATAAAGATCAGAGCAGCTTACAGGATTCCAGAACTATTTCATCTATAAATTTCCTTTGAACAAACTCAGGCAGTTCATGCACAGGTAGCAATAATGATATTGCTGAGGTCCCTTCATGACTCTCTTGGGCTTCTGTGAATTTTAGAGCAAGTAAAGGAAATGTACACAGACACTCATGTCCTCTGCATTAAGGAGATGGATGAGCCAAGTGTCAGTTTTGAAATTTTCTGTTTAAGTAGTCAGTTCTTCTCACTGCAAGCAAAATTCCTTCTGACAGGGCATACATGATTATGTTAGGTCAACCCCATCATTTCACAATATTTGCACAACTTTCTTATAACTCTACTTTTTCTTCTTTCTATGTAGGTGTAGCTGGTCCATAAAGCCACATTTGTTTTAGTTGTCTAGGCTGCTTTGGAAAGTCCACCTCCAAATTCCTAATATCAAGCCTATTTCATTGGGATATGAACAATTTTCTCCATCTCTTCTATTGGCCAATCACACCTCAGTATGTCCGAATTCCTTATGCCCTTAACTGATATCCATAAAGTATGAATTTGTACAACATAACCTTTTTTTTTTTTAAATCCAGGACTACTTCCTACTTTCCTCACAATGTAACATGGCCAATCATTGTAACTTACCCTTCATAAACTACAAGAATGAGTTTTGGCAGATCCTGAAGCAAATATTTATTGGTACATACTAGAACAACACATGTATAAATCTTATTATCATGTCACTGTTTCAACAGACTTCTATGAAGGTAGCTTCAGTGTAAACACTACACATGGAAGTTAGATTGTTTTGTAAGTATGGTACAAACTGAGGTGATCTCTCAGAACTCTTTTCAAAGAGTGAGGTTAGCTTCTGGCTGACAGCTCTTGATAACTAAAGAGTCCATTTCATCTGTTAAGCTGAAGTCATATCCTTCTTACATGTCCCTCAGCCAATGACAGAGCAAGGTGGTAATTCAAGGACCTACACATTTCTACCCAACACAGGTCTTCTCTAATGGCCCCCTATTGAGTGGGAAAGACTTTGACACAAAGATTCATCATGGCCCTTACTGGAGTACGGGATGATGATGATGATGATGATGATGATGATGATGATGTCAGGAAATAAATGCAGTTCTTAGAGGAAAACAAACAATCATCTAAAAAAAAAAACAAACAAACAAACCCAAAACAGTATCTTTATATCTTTATTGCTAGAATCACACATATACTTAGGGGGAAAAATCTACCAGTGTGAAAACAATAGAAAAAAAGTTATTAGTTTTTTGTTTGTTTTAATTCCTTTCAAAGACTCACAAGACAAAACAAATGTGTACTTTTGGTTTGGGGTTCTTTTGTTATATGCTTCTCTTGTGCAGTGATTAAAAAGTCACATAAAGGGCGCCTGGGTGGCTCAGTTGGTTGGGCGACTGCCTTCGGCTCAGGTCATGATCCCGGAGTCCTGGGATCGAGTCCCACATCGGGCTCCCGGCTCAGCGGGGAGCCTGCTTCTCCCTCTGACCCTATCCCCCCTCATGCTGTTTCTCTCTCTCTCTCTCTCTCTCTCAAATAAATAAATAAATAATTAAAAAAAAAAAAGTCACATAAAGGTATAAGAGTAATACACATCCTCTCCTTTTGGAATTTTTGAAGAGTTCCAAAGCTGATACCTTTTATGAATGATTCTCACTAGTGTTTTATATTTAAAATGGCATTAAAAGCTTCACTTTTGAGAAGCTGTGGAATTTGAAAAGCTCTAGAATCTCTATGATTCCTTTCAGTGGTAGCATTCTAAGATGCCCTCTAAGATTTCCAACCTTTGTTGTACTGCAGCTCCCTGGGACTGTAAAATGATGGATTTTACTCCCATGATTGGGTTATGTTATAGAGCAGAGTTGAACTCAAGATGGGGAAGTAATCCAGGAAGGCTTACCTAATTACATGAGCCCTTTTAAAGTAAATAATTTTCTTCAGTGGGGGACACAAAAGGAAGTCATAGATTGGAAGCAAGGGAAGGATTCAAAGCACCATTTCTGACTCGAAGATAGAGAGGGCCTAGTGGTAGAAACTGTAGACAGCTTTCAGGAGCTGAGAGTGTCCCCCAGCTAGCCACTATCAAGGAAAAAGAGTTCCCTATAACTACAGGGAACTAAATTCTAGTAACAACTAGAAAGAACTAGGGAATGGATTCCCCCATCTCAGTATCCAAATGAGAACTTAGACTATCATACAACTTGACTTCAGCCTGTGCTACACTGAGCAGAGAATTTAATCATGTGAATTTGATTCTTACCTACAGAACTGTGTTGTTTTAGGGGCGCCTGGGTGGCTCAGTCGTTAAGCGTCTGCCTTCAGCTCAGGTCATGACCCCGGGGTCCTGGGATGGAGCCCTGCATCGGGCTCCCTGCTCAGCGGGAAGCCTGCTTCTCCCTCTCTCACTCCCTCCTGCTTGTGTTCCCTCTCTCGCTGTGTCTCTGTCAAATAAATAAAAATCTTAAAAAAAAAAAAAAAAGAACTGTGTTGTTTTACAGCACTGAATTTGTGATAACTTGTTACATAACAATAGAAACTAAAACAGTTATGTTCTTTCATGTTTTGGAAATAATGCAATTAGAAGATCTATCTTTCTTGAACTTTCCAAATAATAAACTTTAAAATTCACTATTTGTATCATAGAAAAATAATTTTAAAAATGAGTCATACATCATTTTCCAATAAATAGTACTGATAATCTAATAATCACATGGAAACATTCTTGTTTTAAGTAAGCATCAAGGCAAAACTTCAATAATTTTGCTGTAAATTTTGAAATTTGAGCATAACATTAAATGAAAAATAAGACCTATAAGTGTAGGAATTTTTCTGGGAGAATGGCCAACAATTTATATGTTCTAATGACAATGATACAAAGAAAAGAGAATAATTGGTGGAATTATTTTTATTAAATATATTTTTTTAATTTAAATATAATTAGCCAACATATAGAACATCATTGGTTTCAGATGTAGAGCGTGCACATGTGCATGCTTGTGAGTGGGGGGAGGGGCAGAGGGAAAGAATCTTCAAGCCGACTCCCTGATCAGTGAGGAGCCCAACACAGGGCTTGATGTCACGACCCAGAGACGATGACCAGTGCAGAAACCGGGAGTCCAATGCTTAACAGACTGAGCCACCTAGGCGCCCCTAATTGGTGGAATTATAAAAATGCATAGTTATCCTATTCATAATAAGACATACTATAACATTTCTGACCCTGCCTCCACAAAGACAGACTTTACTCTAGGCACTTACTTTCTTCTGGTCATGAAGATTCTTATTCTCTTTGGGCTTTTCCCAAGAATCAACTCCTATAAATAATACTAATATGCACTGATTTATATAAATACACACACATACCACAGAGTTCTCTCTCTCTCTCTTTTTTTTCTTCCCTTAGGCAACCTACTTGGTTAGTGACTGTTGAGGTGCTTAAGTTACTGATGAGGGGTTTGAAGTTTCAATATATAATCTACAAACTGTAAGGTAATATGTGAATAAAAGCAATGTACTTTGGGTCCAAAAAATGATTTTTTGAAAATTTATAGCAGGAAAGTAGAAGCTTTTGCACTTTAATTTAAACTGATAAATTTATTCCATATGGGCCAAAAGGAGCACTTGTTTAGTATTCTAAGGGATTAGAACTCTCAGCTATCAGCAAAGTATCATCTGTTCTTGACCGAACATTTATAAGACTATTTGGATGTTCCAGATATGAATATGTTTACTCATTTGAAATTACTCAGGAAGTTGTATATATATATGGCTCACTAAGTCAATAGTAAAACTACCAACCGAGTTACATACATAGATTCTATTTGTTCAAATAAATGAGAAAATAGTAGAAAGGATACATGGAATTTCTGTTACCTTTGTTAACTTTAATCTTCTTTCATCTATGTAACATTTCTGTGATATAAGTTAAATAAGTTAGTCTTCTAATAGACTTGAAGGACCTATTTTCCAGAAATAAGATACATATATAATATCCTTTTAATTTATTGTAATAATGATTAACATTAAAATGATAATTTCATGATAATTCAGAAAGTTTTCATTATGTTTACTGAAGAGTTTACAGACTGTATATCTATTTATAAAACTAAAGCACTGAAGAAATTAAACTATTTCTTATAGCATCTCAAAACACTTCTAGGTAAACTAATGTTCACTAATCATTAATTTGAAATAGATGTCTGTTAATTATGCAAATATTTGACAAAATTTAGTGTATGTTTTATGATAAGAGGGAAGATGGCTGATTTTTTTTTTTTTAAGACTTTATTTATTTGACAGCGAGAGAGAACACAAGCAGGGGGAGTGGGAGAGGGAGAAGCAGGCTTCCCGCTGAGCAGGGAGCCCGAAGATGGCTGATGTTAATCCATCCTTTCCCAAAGGGAGAAATCAAGTTCAATTATATTATTGCCTGATGCTTAGCAACCCTATCTTAAGTCAGACTGGTCCAATGACCTTTTTTCAAGACAACAATATGAAAATCAAGCAACTTTTTAAGTCATAAATGTTAAACCAAACTCCCCCATGAGTTTGTGTAATGTAGTGTAGTAGAGCCCAGTGGCTGAAATGGTCTCAGCCTTAACACTGACTGCCCCATATTGCCAGGGAAAACTCTTCACAGAGCTTCCTTTGCTCCCCTGTGAAATGCAGGAAAAATACTCTCTCCCTCAGTAGTACTCAAAGATCCAAAGAATTAATGTAGGTAAAGGTATCCAACACTGGCTGTGATGTGTAATAAGTTCTTAATAAATGCTAAATCTTTTCCCTACCTTTCCCACTGAACTTTTAATTCTTTTTCATTACCATGTATTTTAAACATAAGGTAGCTGAGTAGTTACCTTAGAAAACAGAGTTGAGCATTGTAATTTTGAATTGGTACTAACAACGGGAAATGTCTGAATTGATTTAAGGAAGCCATTATTAAAATTGATAAAAATTAGATTATGTATTATATTTTATTCAGACTTATTCCTCATTCTGTATTATATTAACAAACCTAAAAGTCTATCATACATATTATGTGGATGTTAGGGAGTTAGTTTATATATTTGAACATATAATTTAATCATACATAAAAAGTGTATGGATTTCTTTATAAAAGCAACAAGATAACTAGTATTTTCATTTTTTTAAATGATTTTATTTATTTATTAGAGAGAAAGCAGGAGCAGGGGGAGGGAGGGGCAGAGGGAGAAGCAGACTTCTTGCTGAGCAAGGAGCCTGCCAACGTGGAGCTCCATCCCAGGACCCCGAGATCATGACCTGAGCCAAAGGCAGACGCCTAACCAATTGAGCCACCCAGGTGCCCCACTAGTAGTATTTTCATAAACAAAATTGTCTGTGGATCCTAATATGAAGATCCAACTTCTATTATGTGAAGCTGTTTTTAGCTAATACTTCCTTTTTATTTTCAAATAGACAATGTTGACTTTATACCTGATGTTGATCTGACATTCACTGTTGCCAAGTAGGATTGAACTTGTGCTCGATTTCAACCTAAATATGGCTTTATAAGAAGACTTCCAAGCTAGACAATAATCCACAGATTCCCTCACAAATTCTTATCCAACAAGCTTTTTCAATATGTCCTCCTGTTACGGAAGTGCAACAGTCCCAGGTCAGGTTACCAACATGAAGCAAAATTAAATTACCTAAGACAGAATGGTGCATGAGTAAGAGATAGAATAGAAAAAACCGTAATGTTTTAGAATATTTTATTCTCTGACTCTCTCTCCTTTATGAGGGAAATGGTTCCAAATAAGATTTTTTTATTGGATTTGGTAGTTGGTGGACATTTAATAGGACATATTTAGTAGCAGAAGTTATCGCTCTGGAAAAGGGATCAAGTGATAAATGGATAGTCATAGAGGGAGCATGTAACAAAGAATATAAAGAAACAGAGTATGTAAAACATACATATGAAATAAAAGAATTTGCTGAGTGTCAACCTTAGAAAACAGAGTTGAAGGTTATAATTTTGAATTGGTATGAACAATGGGAAATGTCTGAACTGACTAAAGGAAAATGAGGCTGAGGACAAGAAAACTGATTAGGAGAAAAGAATAGTAGTTAAAAATGACCTGGGCCTTTGCCACACATTATTCTGTTGAAAGGAAATGAAAGTCATATTTGCAAAACACAGACTGGTGAGGTTTGGCCAAAAACAGAAGTAAAATGCTGATTTGCCTTCGCTAGTTAACTAAATGACTGAACTTTAGTCATTTACACGCCCAATAGTTTGAAAGTGTATGAATCTATCTTATATGTTTATATCAGTATTGGCTAAATGGAAACATGACCAGTTAAGTATAAAAAGAGAGTAGAAAACTTGGACGTATTTCAACATATTTATTATCTTGGTATTTTTCTTAGGCTGTCCTATGTATCCCAGAAAACATTTGTATACTTTACATTAATCTATATGAGTTTTCCACATTTCTCAAAAACCTGCAAAATTCCACAGATTAAGACATAGCCTCTGTCCCTTAGAAACTCATAGCCAGGTGGGAATGTAACCCACAAACAAATACTACAGTGTAATATGTCTGTGCTTTTACTTAGGAAAAAGGCAGATTTCTTCATGCAGTGAAGAGTGAATGTCCATCACTGCCATGGAGTGAAGGAAGATTTACAAAGCAAAGCTCTTTTAAGCTAGATCTTGTTAAGTAGAAATCTGAGCAGAAAAGAGTGACAGGCTATTCCAGGCAGAGGGAAAGAAGTGTACAAAGGCATGAAACAAAAAAGGGTCAAGAAAGGTCAGAATTACTGGAGTGAGATCAGGGAAATTCTTAGTAAATAAGCCACAATATCAAAGACCATCTAAGTTGAGTCATGATATTACTACATCTTCATTGGTTTTCAAAGCCCTGACTCTTTTTAATATTCAGAACCACTGCCTGAATCTGGATCTGACCCTAGAGTAATTACTTCTAAGTGTTTGACCTGGCTTTAGTCCCATACTTTTCACTCTATGCCCCATCCTACTCATAGGCATAAAACATCCATCACTGTCCCAACTCCTTCAACAACACAATTTAAGCCCTTACTAAAGCTGAGGAGATTTTTTTCCATCCACTTTTCACCTCATTATGTCAACATAAAAAGCCAACTTTTTAGTCATTCCTAAGTGTTTAAACACTTGATGAGAAATACAGACACTGGAAAATCCGATCAATTATATATACATGACATTTTGCCTTTCTAATTTCAGAATAGCCTTGCATTGAATTCTCTTACATCTATAAACTATAAAAATTATATGAAACCTCTGGAATCTTTTGACTTTTATTCCTAAATTTTATCTTTAACTTTTGTTTCTTTCAGGATTTGTTATTATTCTTTCCTAAGTGAAAATTTATTTTTAAACTATGAAATCATTTTAAGGAAAGTATTTGGAAGGGATCAGCTAGCTAATTGGCCCTTTATATTAAAGGTGTGGGTCTTTTTAAAATATGTAGCAAATAATAAGTTTTTGTATCTCTCCTATGCTTATTACCAAGTCTTATATATTTATTTAAAGCTTGATTATTGGGGCACCTGGGTGGCTCAGTCGGTTAAGTGACTGCCTTCGGCTCAGGTCATGATCCTGGAGTCCCGGGATCGAGTCCCGCATCGGGCTCCCTGCTCGGCGGGGAGCCTGCTTCTCGCTCTCATGTGCTCTCTCTCTCTCATTCTGTCTCAAATAAATAAATAAAATCTTTAAAAAAAATAAATAAAGCTTGATTATTTTTTATATTATTCCTAGGGTCCCCTCAAGATCAGATGGTAATATAATCCATCTAAACATTGGAGTAAAAAGAATTATTTTTATTAGATTTTATAGAATCAATATATTTCATAATCCTTAGGTTGGAAAATTAGCTCCCAGGTCTTACCCACTATTTTCTTATCAGTTTTATTGAATCATTTCACTAAAATTGGTGCATGAAAACATAATGTAGTAACTGAGAAACAATAGGTCTTTGCTAAATATGAATTCAATGGGGTACTTGATATCTGGGGTGTTTCATGGTGTTTAAGTTATAAAAATAGTTGTTCAGTGAAACAGATTACTAGTGAGCAGTGGAGGAAGACGTGAGTAATAAAAATAGAATAATAGTTGCCTTGTGATTACTCCTTTACAGAACATAAAAAGCGAATTGCCTTGTGATGTCCCTAAAGTGATTATTTTCTTGGGATAAAATCCCTTTAACCATACTGTTTTTATTAAGCAAGTATTTATCAACTACTCTGTGCTTGACTTTAGTTTATCAGAGGAAAAATGTGTTTTTGTTGCCAAACTCCTGTAATAGTTTGTAATTCCCCACTGTTCTCATTCAATTAAAATACTTAGAATCATAAAATAGCACATGATCTCTGTACTATTATATATCATGAGTAAGATGTATGTAAACTCTATTCATTTAGAAGTGATCCCTCTATGTCAACTTTAAGCAAATATGCCTTAACTTTAGCTACTCTGTTTTGTGCTTTAAATGACATTATCATTCTTATTTTATTGTCTAAATATAATGAGTGCAATATCCATTCCCTGTTTAGTGATATTTTGTTGGTGCTTAATACCATGAAAATACCAAGGCTTTGTTTAACTTCTTAAGTTTATTAGCAATGCCTTATTTTCAGATAACTCAGTGGTCTTATACTTAACATCCCGAGACTTCTTTTTTTCCCGATCTGAATGTTCCAGTTGCTCATTTTCATTCCATGGAAGAAGACTCTTGGTTCTTCTCACTTTCAGTGTTTTATTAATTGCATCTATAACCTTAAAATATTGCTTTAGGAATTCTATTATATAAAAAAATTAGTGTACCATAAATATCTCATCCCTTTTATTTTCTTGAGATCCCTCACGCCCAAATATTAAACAATCTTTATAATACATTGTTTTACTTCATGTACATGAACTTTTTATTGTACCTACTCATAAACAAAGCTCAATAAGCAAAAAATTCTCCAAGTAGCAATGCTTTACATGTTTATTCTATTCTGGGCAGCTGACTCTTGTTTCAATAAGTCATACTATGGAGCCTAATAGTTCTGTCTATTTTTATTGTATATTGGACCTAACTTCACTTAAAATTATCCTATCTCCAGACATTCCTAAATCTGTCTCAGTCTGTATCTTTATAATATGTGCCTAACGGGAAATTTGCCACTTGGCCCCACCTCTGTGTGGCATTAAGTTACTTAACCTCTGAGCCCTCAGTTCCAGCTATGAGAAAAGGTTACAAACAATACCTTTCTCATCTTGTTATTAGATTCAAATGGTGAATACTCTGAAGTGTTTAGTAATATTCTGACCAATACTAAACACCTTTAAGTTTTACCTGTTAAGTCTCTCTGTAATGGAAAAAAAAAACTTGGTTTCCTCCTCCTGCATTAGAAAAAACTCACTTCTTTCATTCTATGTTTTTCTTTCACCTGAGCATCTCCTCTTCTACTCACAAAAACACTTCACTCCTGACACTTCGGGCTACCAAATGTGTGGCGGTCATTTTCCCATACCAAGCAATTGTCTGAAACATCAGCTGGGTGTTCTATAACTTAGTTCTACCCAGAGCTAGTGTCAGATTTTATGGGTTGAGCCTCATCCTATAAAACTGCCCCCTCCCATACATGTCAGTTGCCAATCACAAGTAGTAGGTTACCAGATTACCCACAACTTCTGTACAATTTGGCTACAAATTGGAGGTTCCCACAAACCCCTCCTCAAGTTTGATTGATTTGCTGGAGTGGCTCACAACATTCAGGGAAACAGTTATTAACCAGTTTATTAAAGTTTATTTAAGGATTTAACAAACCAGTTTATTAAAGGATATGAAAAAGAATACAGATTAATAGCTAGATGAAGAGAAATACACAGGGCAAGGTCTGGGAAGGTCCCAAGTACAGGAGCTTCTGTCCCCATGGAATTGGGGTCTATCACTCTCTGCATATGTGGATGTGCTAACCAACTTGGAAGCTATCTGAATTCTATACTATTGGGATTTTTAGGAGACTTCCTCATGTAGGCATGATCTATTATTAACTGCATTTCTAGCCCCTCTCCCATCTCTGGATGAGGTGGGGTGGTGCTGACAATTCCAAGCTCCTAGTCATGGCTTAGTCTTTCCAGTTATCAGCCCCCATTCAGAAACCTCAATAGAACAAAAGATGTTCCCCCTGCAGTCTTGTCACTTAGGAATTTACAAGTATTTTAGGAGCCTTGTGGCAGGAATGGGGTCAAAGACAAATATTGGATGAATAGATGCTCCTAGTGTTCTTATTATTTAGGAAATTACAAGGGTTTTAGGAGCTCTTTGACAGGAGCCAGGGAAGGGCAGACATCAAAAAATATTTTCTATTCATGCTCTCTCTCCCTACCCCAAATCTTTTTCACCTTAGAATGAATGCTTGTGTCAAGATCTTGTTGAGAATACTGAACTAATAGAATGTACAGAGACCTATGCATTCATTTACCAGAGGTACTCTTATATAATTAACCCTAAAGGACAAGACAGTGGAGCCCAGTTCTTGTTCACTAAGGGTAATGATAAATCTTAACTGTGTGGCTAAGGGAAAAATCTCCATCCATGTGCTTTCCTATTCTGCTCTATTTTTCTTACTTACATTATAAGACCTAACAAGAGATGTCCACTTCTTGCTTTAAGACCCAAGAAACCAAGCTGTGGTGTTTGCTTATCCACTTTCTCCCAACTATACTTCTTAAATATGGCATCTTTCCCAATGTTTCTATGGAAAGAACCAGCTGCTCCAATTGCTGACCATTAATGTGACACCATAGTTTTCTCTTTACAGTTGCCAGATGACTTTAATTCAGCCACTCAAATAAATATGTGATATGGGAAGTTTAGTGATTTTTTTTAAATCTAAATGACATTGTAATTTTTATATTATGTGGGTTTTGCAAATTTTGTTTTCATAGCATTTTTTTTCCTTTACAAACGAAAGTTCACCTTTTAACACAGTTTAATGGCTTTGAAAGTGGGTTTTTGAGACATTAGTCCAATATTATTCATGAAAATAGCATTTCTTTCCTCAGTAGCAAAAGAAAGCAAATTTGAAGGTTTTTTTTCTTTTCTTTTAGTTGGTTCTTGTAGTTTCCAAGTCGCATTCGAATTGCCTACCAGTAAAGAGAAAACAATCAATAGTTATGAGTATTATAAATGTACATTTTTACAAAATAGCAAATTTGAAGGTTTTTTCTTTTCTTTCTTTCTTTCCTTTTCTTTTCTTTTCTTTTCCTTTCCTTTCCTTTCTTTTTTCTTTTCTTTTCTTTTCTTTTCTTTTTTCTTTTCTTTTCCTTTCTTTTCTTATCTTTTCTTTTCTTTTCTTTTTTCTTCCTGGAAATGACAATGTCTTTATAAATAAAATTTGGAGAGCACTTTTCTTTCTTTCCCGGACTGGTAATGTAAAGACCTGAATTAAAAAAAGAGAGAGAGCGAGATGGAGACTCTTGATTAGCCAAAGCCAATTGTCCAAAGAAAAGATTTCCTTAAATATTTAAGGATTTTCAGTACATATTTAGCTCTTCAGAGGTTTATTGATTAGAAAATTATTCAATATTTTATTTTATTTATTTTTTTAAGATTTTATTTATGCATTTGAGACACAGAGATACAGAAAGAGAAAGAGGAAGCATGAACAGGGGGAGAGGCAGAGGGAGAGGGAGAAGCAGGCTCCCGGCTAATTCAGGAGCCCAATGTGGGGCTCAATCCCAGGACCCTGGGATCATGACCTGAGCTAAAGGCAGACGCCTAACCATCTGAGCCACCCAGTTGCCCCCAAAATTATTCAATATATTAAGTGAAGCTTTTAATTAAAAAAAAAAAAGTCTTCAATTGCTTGATCCAAGGAGTCTTGAAAATTCATTTAAAATTCTTAACTATGAATGGTCATCTTTTGCTATTACCATTTACTAAAAATAAAAGGGCACATGAGACATGAAAAGGAGAAAAGTCAAATGAAAGGCATTATTGTTTAAAAATGTACATTTGGGCGCCTGGGTGGCTCAGTTGGTTAAGCGACTGCCTTCGGCTCAGGTCATGATCCTGGAGTCCAGGAATCGAGTCCCGCATTGGGCTCCCTGCTCGGCAGGGAGCCCGCTTCTCCCTCTGACCCTCCTCGCTCTCATGTGCTCTCTCTCTCTCTCATTCTCTCTCTCAAATAAATAAATAAAAAATCTTAAAAAATATATAAAAATAAATAAATAAAACAAAAATGTACATTTATAATACTCATAACTATTGATTGTTTTCTCTTTACTGGTAGGCAATTCAAATGCGACTTGGAAACTACAAACTAGCTCCTGGACCGTGGTGTATACGGGCACACCTGTATTCATGCACCAGTAGAGTTTGTGAATTAAAGTAGAAGCCTGCAACCTGTGCCCAGAAATTTACAAAAAGTCAAAGACAAAATTCATCTCATACATTGCTCCTGAAAAAGAGGCTAGATAATATACCATTCACTTAAAATTGGACAATGGAGATCTGTCTACATCTCTTTTCATGCCTGTTAAAGCCAGCACTTGGACTGCAAATATGTAGTGTTGGGTTTTTGTTGATGTGAAGAATTTTATTTTTGAGGGTCTCAGCTGAAAAAGTGCAGTTCAATATACTTTATACTTCTACCACTGATTTCTTTTTTTTTTTAAGATTTTTATTTTATTTATTTGACACAGAGAGAGATAGTGAGAACAGGAACACAAACAGGGGGTGTGGGAGAGGGAGAAGTAGGCTTCTTGCCGAGCAGGGAGCCCGATGTGGGACTCGATCCCAGGACCCCGGGACCACGACCTGAGCCGAAGGCAGACGCTTAACGACTGAGCCACCCAGGCGCCCCTACCACTGATTTCTATCAAGAGCCTCAATCCCTTGATTTAATGGTTTCCTCTCATAGCTATACTTCTTATAGAGTGAAGACCTCATTCATCTATAATTTCATTCAATTTTATGAATGCCAACTTCTTTTCCTCCTTGTCTTTTTACCACATCATACAGTCCAAACACCTCCATGTTCATTAGTCAAAGTATTTACCATTCTGCTGGTAGAACACAAACTCATTATCTCCACTGCATACTGGGCATACTCAATAATCTCTGGCAACCTTTCATGATTTCTCTATTCAGTTGTTACATTATAATTCACTTCTCTATCCTGCTCTCTGTAATGGAGTGGTAACTGATGTATATGTTCTCAGATGGAATTCAGTAAGCTCACAAAAATGAATATTCACATATTAGTTACCATTTTAAAGTGATATATTATTTAAATATAAATCCCTATTTTTCTTTTCCACATGCATAAACATGGGATTCATATTTTTATCTTGTCAGAGATCCAATGCTCTGATGGTTGGACAGGCTTTTGCTTTGATTCTGTTATATGACTGCAGTTCTGAGATTCAGCTGTTTATGCTTCTGACCCTTAGTGTGTGCTGTTTGTGTTCTGTCCTTCTGATGGGTGCTCTGTGTCCCATCAGTCTACCTTCTGAAGGACATGCCAGCTCAGTTTCCCTCATATCTAGTTAAAGGTACAGAGTAAAAATTGGATCACACTTTCTGTCATTTGGGGACCTATGGGAAACTTAGAGAAACCAGCCTATCGTCTCATGGTTCAATATGCCCTATCTCCATTTCTGAGCCAGAATTTGTAATCAACATGAAGTGCAAATCTATAATTCACAAAGATTTTAGGAAATACTGTCAAAAACCCTGATTCGTCCTACGAATGTCCCCACTATGCTCCTTCCTGTTGACTCTTTGATCCAGTACATTTCCTTTCCTTTCATTTCATCTCTGACTCTATGAAGTCCATTGGTCCTTCCTCCATTCCAGAGGGATATGTGTGTCCTGGGTTGTTGAAGGATAATCTCTACATGAAAAGAGAATGTCAGAGCTTGGACGAATCTCTCTCCTAAGCCAATGATCACCAGTTGAACAGTTCACTGTCATCAAATACTTCTCCAGTTGTCAAGAAAACAGATATGATGTTCACCTGCCTCCACCTGCCTCCCTGGTGCTGTTTGTGAATGGTGATTTCTGAAACAGAAGTTCCCACTTTCTGGATTCACACTTCTACTTCTACTTTACTTCCCTATCTACAACATTGTTAATTTTGTCTAATGTTAAGAAAAATGACTGTAATAAGACTGTCTGGCTGAAGATTCAAGATGGATATTGCTTTCTTATGCTTAGCCTTTGGGTTTTTTGGGTTTTTTTTTACTTTTTTTGTTTGTTTTTTTAAAGATTTTATTTATTTATTTGACAGAGAGAGACACAGCGAGAGAGGGAACACAAGCAGGGGGAGTGGGAGAGGGAGAAGCAGGCTTCCTGCTGAGCAGGGAGCCTGACACAGGGCTCGATCCCAGGACCCTGGGATCATGACCTGAGCCGAACGCAGACGCTTAATGACTAAGCCACACAGGTGCCCCAATTTTACTTTGGTTTTTAAACTTCATGTACAAAGATGTATATCTTTTACTTTCTTACTACACAGCCAAAAAATTAGACCTAGCTGTTTGCTTTGAAAAGCTCTGGCTCTCTCATGCCCTCATTACATGATTATCTCCTATCCACCGTTCAGGTATCAGCATAGTACATCTTCTCAGGGAAGAGTTTTCCATTCCTCTCCGACTGGATTGGATGCCATTTCTGGAAGAGTTCTTATCCTGACTCCATCCAATCATAGCAATACTTATCACATTGACAGTATTAAGCCTCTACCTTCTGATTCTCTCTTCTCCAATAGACCATAAGATGGCTTGCAAGCAGAGACTGTGGATTTTTCTTCCTTGTATCTTAAAATTGTAGGCAGGACTTAGCACAGTCTTCACTTGTAAACATTTTGAAATGCAGTTGAATATTAACTATTGGACTTGACTGACCTTATTGAATTTGAAAGTATGGCAGTCTTTTGCTTGCCTAGCATATTTGGAGAACCTCTGCTCTTACCTTCTCTGAGTATCAGAGAAATGCTGTGAATATTCTGTCATTGGCATTTTGTACAACCACATTCTCTAAAATGACACAATAAGCAGCAGGGTATCTGTTGACTTAAATAAGTAATCTAAAAATACTGTGGATCTCACCATAAACAACTTTTCTTACTCTTAACAGCATTTGGGAAAAGCAAATCAAAAGTACAGTTGGCTGCATCAAACAGAGGGACGGTCTAATTTTAGGTCTCAAAATGTAATTATAATAAGTAGTTACAAAGGGAGTTTTTGGTTCCCTAAAGGTTTGGTTTGTAAAAATAGTTTGATAGGTATAAATTTAAATGTGCATATTGTACCCTGAGGCTTGTTTGCAATATCTATGTTGAAATGTGTACGCCTAAATTGAGGAAATGATGAAATAGAAGACTTAACTATTTTTATATGGATGGTATCTATAAATAAAATTCATCATGATATTAGTCAATCAATATAAATAAACAGAATCAGTTACCAAGAGGTCTTGAAAATAATCTTTCTCTTCCTTAATGTCCTAGACAGGAAAAGCTTCACAGACTTTCTAAATTGGTTAGTCATCAATTTAATAACTCCTATTTTCATGTTGTGATGGAAAACATATCAGGGTGATAACTGTCAGCCTGTTAGTAGAAGTGGTCCTTAGAATGTCAATGAGGACCTGGTGAGATAGGAGCCCAGTGAGAGTATTCCCCCTATGGAACAGGGGAACCTAGCGACCATATTCTACAACACCTGAACTATTAAGGACTTGCCTCCATGCAGATTGCTTTTGCAATAGGAGCAGTATTATTATTTCACAAATTACAAGCAAATTCATATGTATTCAATGTACATGCTTATATATAAAGGTTAGTATGTGAAATTTGCCAAACTGTTAGTTTTCCCTTTTCAGATACATTTATAAAAATAATGACTTATTAGTAGCAAATACTTATAAAGTTCTAGTATCATTCCCAAATGATTCTACTCACAAAGAATCTTTTTTTGGAAAAATATCAAGGACATTGAGAATTGGTAGTCATTTTAGAGAAAGAAAAAAAATAACTAATTTAACCTAGGCATTAATTGAGGTAGAGGGGGTGATCTACGTTTATCCTTCAGTATTTCTAGCTGCCCCAGAATAGTAAACCTCAACTCCTTACAAAGCACTTCCAGAAAAAAAAAAAAAAAAAAAAAAAAAAAAATTGGAGAAGGTACAAGCAATAGTATATCTTTGATAAGTTTGCTCATGGGTTGGTGTTTTTAAATGATGTTAATCCCGGGACTTTATTTTAAATTTTCATTATCTCCAGACTTTTCAGTAATTCTGAATGAGTTCTTACCTTCTCACTGTATCTGCTTATGGAAGTCAAGTCTTCTAACAATGAAAAGCAGAATTTGAATAATGCTGAAAGTCTTTTTCAAATTAGTTTTTTCTTCAAATATGGAATGTGCCTCAAACACTGAAATTTCAACACATATATATGAGTGTCTTAAACACACAGTCAAACTTCACAGGAATTCACAATTATTTTTCTTTTGAGGTATTGCCTCTTTCACATAGACAAGAAATATAGTGTATAGTTACATAGGACACATTTTTTAGACTATAAGACATTTCTTACAACTAACAGAAATTTTGTCATTTTGACATTGTCTAAATCAAGTGTTTACTCAAATATCTTTATCCACTTTAATAAGTAATAGAAAAGTAATTATAGATATTATTATGTGACAGTGCATGAATTGGAAGTTCAGAAGTGATTTTAGTTCTCCCTGGGAAGCCTCTTGATGTGTTCTCCAAGTAAGGGAATGAAACAAAGTCTCATTTTATTTTGCCTGTTCTTCTGGGATCTAAATCGATGATTACAGAAGAGTTTTGTTATATCATTACAAAGCAGCAAAAGAATTTGCTTCAGGGAGAGTGCTTTGGTGACAAGCATGGAAATGGTTATATAAGAACCTTACAAATGTGAATCTTCTGGTAGTAGGCCCAATTTTGATCCCCCCTAGTCCAAACAAAACATTTTGTGATGCTTACTGTACTTTTGCTAATGTTCTTCCTTCTTAGACTAAAATGACCTCTCCAGCTTCTTTTTCATAACAAAATTCTTATCTTTTCTATGTCAACTTTTCTTTGAAATCATATTGGATTCCATTATTTAGAACTAAACACTCTGTCAGTGTAGCTAGACAGATCCTCTTTCCAGAGTATATATAATTTAGACAGAATTTAATGTTTATTGAACAATTATAAATATCTTCTTAACTCTCAATGTCCTTGTACCATTTCAGACTAACCAAAGCAATAACTAAATAACGATGCTTAGCCTTGAATGTCAAAGCAAGGACTTCCCACTTTATTCTGAAAGCAGTTGAATCGATCAAAGGATGTTAATGAGATAATCAATAAGCATCAGGTTTATATTTAAAAATCACTCTAAGCACTGGGTATTACATGTAAGTGATGAATCACTAAATTCTACTCCTGAAATCAATATTACACTATATGTTAACTAACTAGAATTTAAACCAAAAATTGAAAAAAAATATCACTCTAATTAAGTGAGTAGAATGGTTTGGATAGAAATAACAGTTAATGTGTGAAGACCCATTAAGAAATTATTTCTGTAATTTAGGGGAAAGATGAATTGGACAAGATGCAATGTTAGTTGAAGGCCGAGAATGGAATTGAAATGCTATTTGTGGGGCAAAATAATACTGTATGATGACACGCTAGATGTATGTGTGGTGGGGGAAGATGAGATGAGTTAGTAATAAAAGGTGATCCCTGAGTTCTTGAAATGTGTGATTGCATCAATGATAGAATCTTTTATTGAAATAGGAAATTGTAGGGAGAAGGCCAGATTTGGAGGATGAGATCATTATTTCAGTTCTAGAATGGTAGGTTTGTGGTGCCTTAAAGAGATCCAAATAAATATTCAAGCAGCAGTTGGATATAGAGTTGAGAGAAGAGGCATTGGCTAGAAGTACATATGTAAGTCATCCCCAGAGAGAAATTGTGTGCCGCCTGGTCTCAGACAAGATTGCCTAGGTTTGAGTACCAAGCAAGAAACAAAGGAAATAGTCATGAGGAATTCCAACATTTAAACATGGGGGAGAGCAAGACTGCAAAAGAGTTTGAGAAGGTGCAACCAGAGAGATAGGAGTAAAAATAGAAATTAACTTTATCTCAAAACTTAAGGAAAGAAGGGTTTTGTGTATTTGTTTTACTTAACACAGAAAACATAGTTGGTTTTACTGAAGATTCAAATAAGGATTAAATTATGTCCATTGAAATGAATGATCTAGGACTCTGTGGGAAATTAACATGGTAGGATGAGGGCAACAGAAGCCAAATAAAAATTATCTAAGGAGATGGTAGAAAGGTTAAAAAAAATTACACACAACTTTTCAACATGTGTGGTTAAGTGGAGGATAGAGAATATATTCTATCATTTCGTTATGCAAGTACTTTGGGGTTCAGTTGATACATCCCCCAAGAAGAGGAAATAAATAAGATTGTATTCTGATGGTTAAAATTCAGTATCAACATGATGGACCAAAATAGAGAAAAAACAAACACAAAGAGAAAGAATAAGTCTAGTCCAGCAAAATAAAATTACAGTCTTCCTAAATTTATTAAATTTTTAAATAAATCTTTGATAATGGGGTATTATCAGCCATGGAAACAAAAAATGAGAAGCATTATCCATCCATGAAGGAGTTGTCTTGGCCAGGTGTTATCATATTTTGGAGCAATATGAATTATCTTACTCTGATGCCATTAAATATTTGAATGATAGTATTAACCACTTTGCTCTTTTTCTGTTCTTACAAAGCTATCTTTTTATAACAATTTGACTTCTTATTCTACTTCAACAGAGTAAGAATACATTCCTATATGAACTTGCGGTTTTGGTCTCCTTAGCACTTGGAGTTTTCTATATGCATTATCCATCACCATTCTGATTTCATATATCATTCTTGTGATCTTGGTTAATGGCAAATTGGTTTTGAGAAATGGGTTTGTTCTTAGTTGATGATGGAATCAGATTTCTGAATAGACCTAAGGACTGATTCCAGAACCCAGGCAATATAGAGAAGTATAGCCTCCAGGAGAGCTGATGGGAGAAAACTGACATATAGTCCTCTATACTTAACATCCCTCATTGGATATAAGGTGTTCCTTATTTCCATTTTCACATTTCCAAGTCCATTTTAAGTACTTTGTGGACAGATAGCATTTATTTTCTAGAGCATCTAGCAAATTGCTCTAGACATATTGACTACTGAAAATAAAAGTTTTAAGTGTTTGTATAATTTTATTGATGTGAATTTGAGTATAGGCGGGTGTTATTTGCTTGGCAGCAAACTTCGTATGTGATATGTATTATCCATTCACTTACTGAATTCTCTTGTGCTGGAAATTAAAACCCTGAGGGGCAGGATATTATTGTAAATATGATAGACTTTCAAAATCTTGGGCTTTAACTTGTAGATTTTAGCTAAAAATGAAAAAGTTCTGTGCTGTAGTTGAATAATGCTTTAGTGGAATTAATATTCATGTGAAGCATGGTTGTTATATACCCTCAAAGAACAGATTGCTCATAACATGCTCTGTTTGTGATAGGATATTAAAGACCATCTCTCATAATTTTTCACTCCACATTTATAGATTTGCTTCTGCTGACAGAATACTGGAAATGTAATTAAATGTTTAGTTTAATTAAAATGGAAAATAAAGCCTTGTTCTCAGAAATTCACCATAACCCCTAAAAATAGCAAACATGAGTGATTATTTATCTCAAAAGCATGTATACTGATTTTCTACATGTATATATTTTTATAATACTCAGATATAATTATACTTGTATATTGCACAATGCCCAAAGCAAACTGTGCTTTGTCATTGTAAAAAAAAATTATATTCAGCATTCATATAACATGTAGAATAATATTTATATATGAAAATTGTCAAGTTTTGACTATCACATTGATGGGGTGTGGTATATATTGAGAAACTCACAAAATATATACCTACACTAGGGGTCAGCCTATTTTGGTTTTTTTTTTCCTTTCCTGTAAAGCACCAGAAAGTAAATGTTTTTGGCTTTGTGGGCCATATGGTCTCTGTCAAAACTACAGTATTCTATTGCTGTAGCGTGAAAGCAGCCATAGACTATAATCAAATGGGCATGACTATGTTCTAATAAATCTTTATTTATGGACACAAATTTGAATTTCATATAATCACATTCCATGAAATAGTAACCACTTAAAAATGTAAAACAAGCATTCTAGGCTCACATGCCATACAAAAACAGGTGGCAGGCCCAATTTGTCCTCCCAGGCTTTCGTCTACACGCATGCAAACACATGCTCTTACACACACACAAACACACCACTAGTTCCACCGAAGTGTTTTACCTCAAACTATTCAATAACCTCTTTGATTTCAGCTTCTGCTATCCTCTGCCTTGCTCTTTCTGGTCTATACATGCTCTTTTTCATTTATTTTCTTCTTCCACGAACACTTCATTTTTTCTGTATTTTGAGTCAGGCATAAAAACTCCTCCCACATTCAAAATTTTATAAACATTTTTATAAACATTTAACTGTAAATTTTTTCTTAACATTTTTATGTGCTCATTTTTTTTTCATAAAATCATTTACTTATCAAATAGGTCATACACAGGTCAGCTCAGTACTGTGTTTTTATGGAAAGTTGTCTAAATTAACACTCTAATCTTAAACATTTACTCCTGGAATGTATTTTCAGTATGTGTCACATCAGAATCAGGAGATATTCTTTGTTACAAATGGTCAATGGATCCTCTATAGTTAGTTGAATATTCCATCTTCCCTTTTCTAATTTTTGTTTTTTGTTTTTTTTTACTATATATTACATCTTTAATCTCTTGGCATGTATTTCTGAATTGTTTGTGGTTGTATTAAATCTTTTTTATTTACATATAAGCCATATTTTTTTAAATTAGATTCAAAAATATATATATATATATTTTTAAAGATTTTACTTACTTATTTGACAGAGAGAGACACAGTGAGAGAGGGAACACAAGCAGGGGAAGTGAGAGAGGGAGAAGCAGGCTTCCCGCGGAGCAGGGAGCCCGATGCGGGGCTTGATCCCAGGACCCCGGGATCATGACCTGAGCCGAAGGCAGACGCTTAATGACTGAGCCACCCAGGCGCCCCCAAGATTCAAAATATATTTGATGTTTAGGAGTGCTTGCTTGGCTTAGTTGGTTAAGCTTCCGACTCTTGATTTTGGCTCAGGTCATGATCTCAGGGTCCAGAGATTGAGCTCTGCATGGGACTCCTCTGAGCGTGGAACCTGCTTAAGATACTCTCCCTCTTCCCTCTGCCCCTCCCCCCACTCATGCTTGCAATCTCCCTTTAAAAAGAAATAAACAAAATATTAAAAAATATTTTGTTTCAATTTTGAAAAAAATACATTTTATGTTTGTATTTAAATGTATCATATTCATGATATTCATTTATGCAACGCATTTATTATGCATATAACAGTTAAGTACTGTGTTTCATGGACTATGTCTCAATCAACACTACATGTTTTAAATCATGGTATAGTAATGTTTAACCAAACAAATATATAGTTGTTTTTTTTAAAATTATAAAATAGTATGTGCTAATTTAGAAATATATGAAAATAGAGAAGTAGAAAATGAAAATTCAAAGTAAATTCATATTTCATCAATCTAAACATCAACATTTTTGCTTCCATTGTTAATTTTTAATTATTTCAATGCTATTATAGACATTATAGATATTTTCATGGTTAAATAATTCCAACAGTTCAAAATGTTTAAATAAGAAGAAAAGTTCTTCCCCAAGCTCCAACCCCAGAAGAATTTTTATTTTAAAATTTTCTGGTAGACAATATTATTGTAAATATATTTCTTATACTCACAACTTAAAAAAATATTAATTTATCTATTAAGTCTACACCATTAAAGGATAAGGAATTTAACATACTTAAAACATCTATTTCATGGGCGCCTGGGTGGCTCAGTTGGTTAGGTGACTGCCTTCGGCTCAGGTCATGATTCTGGAGTCCGGGGATCGAGTCCCGCATCAGGCTCCCTGCTCAGCGGGGAGCCTGCTTCTCCCTCTGACCCTCCCCCCTCTCATGTACTCTCTCTCTCTCTCATTCTCACTCTCTCAAATAAATAAATTAATTAAAAAAAAAAAAAAAAAAAACACATCTATTTCCTCCTGGATCTGGCTACTTTCTACCTTTAGTTCTACTGGTCTATGGGAATTAAAGTTCTCTTTTTTGATTTCCCAAATTTCTATTGGTCTATGTGAATTTAGTTCTACTGGTCTATGAGAATTAAAGTTCTCTTTTTTGATTTCCCAAATTTAGTTGCCATTGATTGGTGCCTTGCTTTTTACAAAAATGAATAAATATGCATACTTATCCATCTTCCATCTCACCTCCGCAATTTTGTTAGTCATACTGTTTTGTTTGTCATAAGTTATTTGGATTTACAATAACTTAACATCTAATTATTTTCCCATGCTTTGTGAGTTTATTAAAAAGACAAATCCATCAATGGTTTTGGTGTATTTGTGGAATTCTATATTTTTGAAATTGTTGCCCAAAGAACAGTCTTCCAAGTGCCAAGGTCTAATGGTCATTCCCCAAACTTGTCTAATCATAAGAATAGCTTAATGAATTTTTTTTAATATCCAGATTCCTAGGCATCTACACTGAGTAATCTGATTTGACTGATTTAGTGAGGCCCAAGATTAGTTTTATAATCAGGAAATATAAACTTAATGATTCCTTTGTTTAGATGTACTCTGTGACCACTATTTCTTGGTTTCTTGTGTCAATGTCTTCCATTTATTGATTTATTTTTCATTGCTTTTCATTTGGTTATAATATAATCTCAAACCAGTTTAATATGTATATGTTACTTTATATTTTATATATATATATATTAATATATTGTATATTATATATATTTACATAAAATATAGGTGTGGACAGAATTTCTGCAACTTCTCATGTTGAAATATATTTATCTTGTCATTATCTTTGATTGATATGGCATTCAAGCATCTATCAGATTAGGCTTTGCTGTCTCCTATTTACTGTGAGTGAGAAATCTACTGTCAGGTTTTCATTCCCTAACATATATAATCTAATTAATTTGTTTCCTATCTGAAAATCTTGAAAATCTTCTCTTTAGTTCTGACATTCTAAAATTTCACCATATGTATTTTATGCATTTTTCATATGTATTTAAAAAATATATTTAATTTAGAATTTGGTGGGCAATTTCAATTTAAAGATTTGTAGTTTCTCCAGAATCCCAGGGCAATTTTATTCAGCCTTTATATTTATTCATTCTTTTTCTGTTTTTTGGAACTCCTCTGGGTAGTGGAATTTGATACATCATTTATTCACCTTTATACTCTTACAGTCTCTTTGTAGTCACCTCTTCGATGTAATACATTTATCAACTTTTTTTTTCCTTTCTGGATGAACAGTGTGTTCTTTAGTATGCCAGTTCTATTATCAGGTCCATCTAGAGAAATTTTTTAATTTATAAACATTGCAAATTATATATAATGTATATATTATATATATATATATATATATATATATATATATATATATATATATATAACCTATTTATTTCTAAGGTTACTACTTCTCCATCTTACACTTTCTCATTTCTATTTTTAGTTTTCCTCAAATACTTGCTGATCCTTGATGATCTTATTCACATTTATGAAAAATAGAGTTAGCTAATGAATATAGAAAACATTATGTTGGGGCGCCTGGGTGGCTCAGTCGTTAAGTGTCTGCCTTTGGCTCGGGTCATGATCTCATGGTCCTGGGATCGAGCCCCACGTCGGGCTCCCTGCTCTGTGGGAAGCCTGCTTCTCCCTCTCCTACTCTCCCTGCTTGTGTTCCCTCTCTCACTGTGTCTCTCTCTGTCAAAGAAATAAATAAAATCTTATAAAAAAGAAAAGAAAACATTCGGTTGCCATACATACAATTGGGTAAGGTATTCTTTCCCTTTTAGCCCTCCCTTTACAGGGAGGGCCGACTGCAATAATTATGTAAGTGGAAGAAGTAAGGTATGCCTGAACTTATTTAATTTTCATGTACAGAAAATATGAAGACAGGTCAGGAATGTGCTCAGTTGCCAAAATACAAGGATTTTTTTCTGATGTAATGGTAACTATTTTCTTTGTGAACAATGAGAAATACTCAGGAGGCTATTGCTGGAATCCTGGTGAGAGAGCATTGTGGCTTGGGCCAGAGAAGAGCGCAGAAGGCAGCCCAGTCAGATACAGAACATATTGTGGACATGCTCATGGATTAGAAGATTAAAAGTGAGAAATCCAAGTTAATATCTAGCATCTGGATTGAGAGCAAAAGTGAAGTGGTGGTTTTAGATAGAGTAGGCTTACCGTTGTAATATGAGGAAAGATTAAAAATATGAGTATAATATATTAGATGTAAGTAATTTGCCAGATTTTTCTGACAAGAAAACATGATTTTATGGTAATTTTTATTTTGTAAATGGAGTTGTTATGAAGTTGCTCACTGACAGTGAGAAATGAAAAGGCCTAGAATAGAAAAGAGACAAGTTTAGAAATGGTCATCTGGGAAAATTAAAAAAAAAAAAAAATATATATATATATATATATAGTTGGGAAATACACTACAATTACTAGGAAAAGCTACCATTTGAGGTCTGTGTCTTTTAAGACAGGCAGAACAATTTATAGAATAGTGTGCTATTTCTCTAGCAACTTAAAACTGTGATAGAAAAATGCTTATTTTAATCTTCCACTCATGACCCTCCAACACACAACCACACACTGATATTTATATATGTTGCAATTTTCATACAATTTTGCAGATTTACATGACTTTTACAGTCCTATGGCACCTTGTCATCTTTCTAAACGGAAAAAAATGTTTGACTTCTTTAGAATGGCGTTAATGCACATTCATCTTTCTTTCCACATCATCATGTACCATTGTTCTAACCGATTTCAGACAAAATCAGTCAAAATTTGGTAGAGGCAACACTGATAATGTCCTAAATAGTTGAGTAACTTCATGATAATGAATTCCAATGTAAATAGTGATGACTTTGCAGGAAACACACTCAACGAGTGAATTGCTTCTCTTTGCTTGGGTTCCTTTTCTGACTTTCTCTCTTTCACGTACTCAGTGTTGTGCTCTGTAGGTTCTGTGACTGGCAAACCAATCCCCTTTATCTTTGGGTTCTGATTTTGTCCTCTGGAACTCTAAAATAGAGAAAATCTGTATCTTCCCTGAACAGCTTGTGGATGGCAGCAGATTCCCTACATTAGGCCTGCCTTTCACTTTTCAGACAAGTAGGTGATCTCAACAGCACAGGATGTTAACCAATGAGCCCCGCTGCTATCACCCAAAATCCTACCCTGGTTTTCTTTTGCAATGCGTTCTCTTCTGTTTTGCAGTCGCTTATAACTTTGTAACATTTAGGAAGATGCCCTTTAATTTTTTTTTTTTTTTAAGACTTTATTTATTTGCGCGCGAGAGAATGAGAGACAGAGAGCATGAGAGGGAGGAGGGTCAGAGGGAGAAGCAGACTCCCTGCCGAGCAGGGAGCCCGATGCGGGACTCAATCCAGGGACTCCAGGATCATGACCTGAGCCGAAGGCAGTCACCCAACCAACTGAGCCACCCAGGCGCCCGGAAGATGCCCTTTATATGAACATACTTTGGTAGTAACTGAGAGGTGGTGTCTATTTTCATAACTTTTATCTACTGAGGATATATTGCATTCCAGATACTGTAATAGGTGAAATAGATAACTTATCTCCAATATATGTAATCAGCATAACGTTTCCTCCAGAAAGGTGCTATTATGCAATCAAAAGAGGAGCAAACTGAGAGCCAGTGTTTATCAATGTGAACATAGTGAATGAGTGGCAATACAGAATTTGACCTAAGTTGGTCTCTATCCAAAATCTAAGCATTTGTTTTTAAGTCCCTTGGGGAAAAAAAAAATATAATAGCACAAGGATTTTATAGTAAAGAACTCTATTACATAATGCATTCAGTGAAGTTCTAGGGGAAACTCAGAAAATGGTTGATTAAATGGGGTCAGGGCTGTTTTAAAAAGGAATTATATCATCAGATTCCTGTTATGTGCAGAGTAAAATGCAAACCATTGTAGGCATGTACTAGAAAGACTTAAGGGTGTTTAGAAAGGAGGAATTTTGGATTGAAAAATATAATGGAAAATTATCAGTGTCAGTAATGACTGGTTAACAATGATAGAAGAATGTATGGTTGGGGATACCATGTGTAAAATGCCATCTATAATAAATGAATATTGGCAACTTGAGGAATTTTGAGATGGGCAAAGGACAATGACAGTTCCTTTCTGGTAATAGCTTGAGGCCTACATGTGTTTCAGTGGGACTGCAGTATTCTGATAATAACCCAACCCTACCTATAATTTAATCTTGCCACTCTAAGGGCCAAGCTCAGAGCAGAGCAATAAATTTAAAACCTGAATTTTCACTGCTCACCTGGGCCTGTTGTATGATTCTCACAGTCTATGGTAACCAAAAGGCCTGGGCTTATACAATGCAAGAGCCCTATAGAGAAATTATTTTAGCACAGCACACACTGACTTGCAGTTAAAAATTAAAAAAGAGTATAAAGCATCCTGAGATAAAGGTAAATGATCTAACCAATTTGATCTAACCAATCTTCCTACAGTCCCAAATTAACACTGGCAATATGAAATTCATTTTTAACTCACTTTCTAGACAATATGTTAAAGATGCTGTTCTCTTTGTAGCTTGTTCTGTTCTTTATGGGATTGATGGCCTCTAAAAATTTTCTCTGAGTTAAAAATAATCAAGCTTTATGTGATGACCCAAGTTTTCTTTCAAGGTAGCAATATAAATATCCTTTTTTTTTAAAGATTTTATTTATTTATTTGAGAGAGCGAGAATGAGAGAGAGTACATGAGAGGGGGGAGGGTCAGAGGGAGAAGCAGGCTCCTCACTGAGCAGGGAGCCCGATGTGGGACTCGACCCTGGGACTCCAGGATCATGACCTGAGCCGAAGGCAGTTGCTTAACCAACTGAGCCACCCAGGCACCCTAAATATCCTTTAATATATGGCAGCTACCCTTACTATTGTGCTCTCAAGCACATTCAGGGTAAGAGAAGTTGATAGAGTTCACATTTCAAATCCTTGCTTTCAATACAGTCTTTAATTTCCATTATGAATAATGACATGTTTACTAACTTGGAAAGCCTCCTATAAAGCAACTCTGAATAAGCAAGGAAATTGTAAAATATAGCTAATCAGTTATCTTCAAATGAAGATCAAGCTTTTCATGCATTAACATAAAAAATATGACATCTCATTTCACAATTTTGCATGCTGTAGATTATGTAAATCTCTACTAAGAGTTCATTTGAACTATGTTCAGATATTTTTTTTTCATAGTGACCAAACTTAATTGAATTTCTACATTTTTACATAGCCAGTTTTTGCAAATATTAGAAAAGTTCTATTTACTGATCAGTCATATATAGTTCAGTTTACTAAATGTTCCTTTTAAATCCTATCAACCTAAGATTTAATAGTGTTTCCTGATTATCTCTTCTGACTTCTCTCTCCTCTTCTCTCTCATCCCTTTCCTCTCTCCCTTACATCACCTGGTATGTCTTCATCATTAATCTTGTAGAAACTTTTCTCTTGTTTATAGGGGTTTATATCATCAGTATTATTATGTAGATAACTCATAAAATTATGTCTCCCATTCAAAACTCTATCCCAAGCTGCAATCTCATATTGACAGATGACTCTTATATATCTCCTCATGGTGTCTAGTGAACACCTCAACATCACCATATTCCAATTTGAATATATTTCCCAATCAGATATTACAATTTCCTTCCTTCTGATGGTGCCATTTTTTCTAGGATCATATTAACTAGGATTCATTCTTAGCTCCATTTTGTTGTGGGTAATTATTTCTTTAAATATCTACAATACATGTAACGTTCTTTTTCCATTTCTATACAAAGTTAAAGGCATTTATCATGACTATCTGGATTTTAAATATTAAATTTAACACAGTTTTTTCATTCTGCAATTCAGCATGCAGGAACCCCTTCCCTGGGGTACCTGGGTGGTTCAGTTGGTTAGGTGACTGACTCTTGGTTTTGGCTAAGGTCATAATCTCAGGGTCATGAGATTGAGCCCATGTTGGGCTCTGCAGCCCGTGGGGAGTCTGTTTGAGATTTGCTCTCTCTCCCTCTACCTTTCCCTCCCCATCCCCAACTTACATTCTCTCTTTAAATAAATAAATAAAATAAAATAAAATAAACTCAGGCACCTGGGTGGCTCAGTTGGTTAAGCGACTGCCATCAGCTCAGGTCATGATCCTGGAGTCCCTGGATTGAGTCCCGCATCGGGCTCCCTGCTCGTCGGGGAGCCTGCTTCTCCCTCTGATCGTCCCCCATCTCGTGTTCTCTCTCTCTCTCTCAAATAAATAAATAAAATCTTAAAAAAAATAAAAATAAAATAAATAAAATAAATAAAAATAAATAAATAAATAAAATAAAATAAACTCAGGCACCTGGGTGGCTCAGTTGGTTGGGCGACTGCCTTCGGCTCAGGTCATGATCCTGGAGTCCCTGGATCGAGTCCCGCATCGGGCTCCCTGCTCGGCAGGGAGTCTGCTTCTCCCTCTGACCCTCCCCCATCTCGTGTTCTCTCTCTCTCTCTCTCAAATAAATAAATAAAATCTTAAAAAAATAAAATAAATAAATAAATAAATAAAATAAACTCCTTCCTCATGTTGGGCTCCTTTTCTGATGCTTGTGCTTCTACACCTAATGTGTAAAAACTACTAGAATTTCTTCTCCTCTCATTCCTTCACTATATTTAATGTAGTTTGGTAACATCGCAATAGTATGAAATCTAAGTGTTCATGTTAACTGACAATTCATTTTACCTGCCTAATCAAGCAAAAATTCAGGCAATAGTTGATGGTGAAATGTGGTAGACTATATGAAAAAGGGAAAACTTGAGATAGAGCTCAATGGATGACTTGAGGATTATCAATATAGATAAGTTGAACCTGATTTATTGGCTTGTTGGTAGTAGTGAGTAGGGCTTCATGAGTATGAAATCTGTATAGCTACATAGGGTCCCATGTTCAGGAAGGTCCCATGTTCGGATTGATGCTTGTGTTGGAGGTCTTAAAATTATTTCTTTAAAGATTTTATTTATTTGGGAGAGAGAGAGACAGAGAAAGAGCACAAGCAGGGGGAGGGGCAGAGAGAGAGAGGGAGGGAGTCCAACTCAGGAATGCTGGGCAGGGAGCCTGTTGGGGTAGGGGAGGGGGGCTCAATGCCAGGACCCTGAGATTATGAACTGAGTCAAAGGCAGATGCTTAACCGACTGAGCCACCCAGGTGCCCCTTAAAATTCTTAATTTTTTGAGCAACAGTACCCTTATTTTTATTTCTCATCCTTCATCCAGTTATGCAGCTGTTCCTGGTGGTGAGGACAAGAAAATCATGAAGGCTAATGCCAGGATTTTGTTCAGATCATTGTGTGTGTGTGTGTGTGTGTGTGCACGTAAACGCTCACACTTTATCAACTCTGTTCTCCCCCCTCATCTCAGATGAGGTGCTATTGGAAGTAATTTATCAATTCTTCATATGTGAGAAATATTTTCCTTATAAGCTTGTAGAATTTATGGTGGTTGCATTGCATTTTAGTGATTTTTTTTCTAATTTTGTTTTTGTTGTTGTTGTTTAAGCTTAAAGCCAGAGAGTATCTTCCCTACTTCTTTTTATATCTCTCAATGGAACCTATCTGTGCTTTCTCTATGGTAAATTGTATGCATTTTCTGAACAAATCTGTTCATGCATACATGAATACTTATATATTTATATTCATGTACATATATGTGTGTAAATGTATTATGTGTACATATAAGTTTATATATAAAGTTTTAAATATATATAAAGTTATATACACATACAACATTGGCTAAATATGAGAAAGAAGTATAGAAACTTCTGTTGAACTCAGTTTTCTAAATATCTTCTGATCGAGCATCAAAACAATTTAAGTACATTATAATTCTCAATTCACAACATACTAGAGGAATGGGTATGGACAGAAAATTATGAGAGAAAAAACAGGGAAACTGTTAATAAACATTCTAGTATTCACATGAATAGAAATTAAAGTAATGAGATAATAATTTTCAGCTATTGAATAAGGAAATGGAAAAAGAAATGTTCTTGTTCAAGAGTAGTGAGGAACCAATTAATCTGTTACTCTTCTATAATGGTATTGAGAGGCAATAAGATAATTCATGTGTTTTAAGAAATGGTCATATATTTTACTTAGTAGTTACACTATCAGGATTCAACCCAAGTACAGTAGTCAGAAATATAGGTAAAGATTTATAAAAAGAGATGTTAATAGAAGCATTATTTATAATATCAAAAAGTTAAAAATAACATCAATATTTAGTGATAGGAAAAGATTAAAGTATTTGCATACTTGCTGTGAATTTTTTGAAAATGTTAGGTGTTTTGAATTACATAGAATATCTTTTATTAAAATTTAAGATGATATATGTATCAGTTTTCAAAGTGTCTCATAAGATGTTCCTAGGGAAAGCATTAATTACAGAAAGTTGTGTTTTTTGTTTTTTGTTTTTTTCAGATTTTATTTATTTATTTGACAGAGAGAGACACAGCTAGAGAGGGAACACAAGCAGGGGGAGTGGGAGAGGGAGAAGCAGACTTCCCGCAGAGCAGGGACCCCGATGCGGGGCTTGATCCCAGGACCCTGGGATCATGACCTGAGCCGAAGGCAGACGCTTAATGACTGAGCCACCCAGGTACCCCTAATTACTGAAAGTTTAAGAGTTACTGTTCTACTCTCCTCTCTGGGATTGTCACAAATGTATATTAGCAAATTGAACATAGTTCTTAAAATGATTTTGTAAACTGGATGTTCTGACTAAATGAGCATTAATTAAATAACTCTTTTTTTCTAAACTAGTTTATAGACATTTTAGACATTTATCTCTTTTCTGGTACTTGTAAATATTGTATGTTGTGCGCAATATAATATTTACTTGATGGTTAAGAATCTTAGAATGCTTCAGGGTCATCAAAATGTCCATTTTCATAATACAGTACCATAAAGGTAAATACAGAGAGATATGGGAGGCTGAACTGAGTGCTGTCCTCACAACATGCTGAGGAAGCTGTATTTTCAATATTAATAAAAAGCTTCAAGGGAAGAGTTTGTGATTTGTCTTTTTCTGCTACAGAATGGAGCACAGAAAGCAAATATGATTTATTTAATGAGTGCTTACTGAGCACTTACAATTTGGATTCAACTAACCTTTATTTAAAGGCTTTTATATGCCAAGGACTGCACTAGACATTTTTGTGTGTGTTAAACTCTTCAAGGTCTGAGACAGCTCTGTAAGGGGAGCATGGTTCCCCACAATACAAGTCAGGTACCATGTCCAGAGAATAAAACAACTCGGTTAAGCAGCTTTCCATTTAATATGAATGGTAGACATAGGGCTTGACGCGACATAGGGTTATCTCCATTATACCAAACTGCTTTTAGACAAACCACGTACCGGGTGTTCATTAGAAGCTTGCAGTCAATTAGGAGACTGATATGCAGACATAATGATAAAGGAAGCAGGTTCGTATAACAGGTGACTGTATACAGACTAGTTTTCTAAGCATGTTTTATCTATTTTAATGTGCTTACTCCTCCTAGGAAGCATAAGAGATAGGAAATACTGTATGGAAATTTTACCGAAAAAGAAGAAACGAAGCACATATAATTATTATAACTTCCCAAGTTTGTTTGGTTCCAGATTCTGTGTTCTTAACTACTATGCCATGTTGCCTCTAAATATAACACACTTTGTTAAAGTGAGATATCGTCAGACTTTTAAAAATATTTTATGGCCTGAAAAGAATGTAGGGACTGTGGGAGCAAGGTGCTTTCTCAGAAGAGGTGATCTTTATTCTGACCACTGAAGGGTAGACAAGGCAGGGGCACTACAGGGAAAGGCAGGACGGTGGTCATCCCAGGGGTGAGGGCGACAGGAGGGGTTGCAGATGTTACTAGCTTTGTCAGCTGAATAAATATATCATGATGTGGCTAACAAAAATATAAATTAATTAAAAGAAACAGAATTAGCTATAGTCTTCTGAAAATCCAATATTCTAGGTAAATTCTCAATATTTTAGAGCAGTGAAGTCATTACCATCCACATTGTGATGCTTTACTTTTATTAAGAATGCCTGTGTACCTTTAAATTTTTGATGACTGTATCACATAATTGACTTGCACAGAAACTATTGTCAGTAGAAATCTCTTTTGATTTATCAAGTTTTATCAAGGTTTGATCTGAAGACTCGTCTCCACTACCTTATATTTAGTACTCCTACTTTTGGACCCAGCTGTAGTATGCATTCTTTGTTAGATCTGAGATAATACTCAAGTTTTTCAAGACCCTTAAAAATATTTCCAGTTCTTCATCCAAATATACTGTTTTTTTGTACGAAATTTCTATGGATCACTTTGGTTTTCATAGTGCTGAGAGCAATGATTGGAGGAGGCTTGGTGTCAGAGCCCTGTGGCTTATCACTAGAGACCTTCTTCCAGGTAAGTACCTCTACATTTCTAAACATGTGAGATTGGTGCCTTAACCAATTGCTACACCAAATAACTGTACTAAAACTTCTTCATGTGAGCTGTAATGAAATCATGAGAGATACAATGATGGCATATAGAAAGATCATGTCCTATACATCTCCCCTAATTCTAGTCTACTGGGTCCATCATGGAAAGCAGTGGGATCATGCTGACATGACTTTTATGTTAATGTGATCCAGACTTAGGTGATCCCACTATTTTCTTCCCTTACTGATTTGCTAATCTCTTTAACTAATCCCCTTATAACTTTGCCTGATTCCACATTTGGTTCAATACTTTCTAATTTATAGATTCTACATTTAATCAAGTTGTGGAAGTTGGGAAAATGCTCATCCGTAGTTTTACTGTGCTATTTTATTCACATCAAATCTACAAAGTTTACTGAAAGTTTTTCAGATTCTTTAAAAGAAAAAAATCTGGTATGCACTTTGTGTAACCTTTCTCCAAAAACTAATCTTGTGAAACTAGGGTCCATTAGTTAGTAAATTTTCACTTATCTGGGAACCAGTGCCTTCATTCTATCATTTACAGTGCAACAATTATCTTTTTTCTAGAAATGAAAACTACATAGAAGTTGAGGGGTTTTATTTTTTCCTTTGTCAATTATCAATACTCTTCTGTTAGAGCCAAATAAGCTTATTGTTTCTTGATATTTTACATGCACTGAAGAAATTTTTCTTAAAAAGTGCATTCATTAATATAACTTTTATTATGAGTCAGGGAGGTGCTACTTTTTAAAAGTAATTACACATGTAGTTAACTTGAAATATTTTTGATAGATCACTCTCCTTCATTGTCCTGCATCAATATTTTTCCAGTATTCTGCAATTCTTTTTTTTTTTTCAAGATTTTATTTATTTACTTGACAGAGAGAGACAGCGAGAGAGGGAACACAAGAAGTGGGAGTGGGAGAGGGAGAAGCAGGCTTCCCGCTGAGCAGGGAGCCCGATGCGGGATTCGATCCCAGGACCCTGGGATCATGACCTGAGCCGAAGGCAGATGCTTAACGACTGAGCCACCCAGGCGCCCCAGTATCCTGCAATTCTTAATCTGAAGTGTGATAACAGCATGAATAAAGGTGACCTTTATTAGGTCATTTTTAATCATACAATTAAGAGGTAACATTTTTATCAATCTAGGCCTTCTCTTATCTTTCAAAAAGATATATACACTCTGTTCTACCCGTCACTCTAGGACATAAAATAAATACCTGCAAAGGAAATTGTGTGTTGCTTAAGTTTCCAGCAGCTGTTTCTCTTTACATAAAAATCATCCTCTTTAAATATTATTATACTTTCAGTAATTTCAGTTAAAAATCAAACCACAGTACCGTGTTGGAGTAGTTGACTATTCTGAATGCTGAATTATAACAAGGGCTATCCCTGCATTTCCTTTATGTTCCTTCTTTATTTAGATTTGAAAACATTGCATAGCCTCCTGAATTTCCAGGGCAAAATTGAGCATGAGATAACATCTAAAGAGACAATTTCCTGAGTCTGTCTCTCAGAGAACGATCACAGTTTAGCATTACAATTTTATCTTTCCAGTTTCTGTAGTCTGACCAGCATCAATTGTGTGCTGGATGCTTCTCTGTCACCACCAAAAATGATTCTTGTAACTCTCCCAAGGTAATGTTAAGTGGGGACTCGGGATCAGAAATGTCCATGCTTTCAGTTTCAAAGATTAAGTCTGTAATAAATTCTGCTGACTGATACATTGTTCAGTTTTTTGAAGTAATCTTTGACATAAGGAGAAAATAAACACCTGCCCACCACCTGGCTTTCCCCAAGCATCAAGTTCCACGTTGGCTTACTTACTTTATTCCTTTTAAGCTGAAAATATAAGAGAATCACTAAGTGGCTGACAGGTTCACTTTCCTATGGCTAGGGAAGGTTGGCATGGTTTCACAATATCAAATTTTGGAAACCATTTTTAAATCCAGTATACATTGCATCATTGGATTTGTGGAGAATCTAGAGCCCTCAATCTGGATACAGTCTCAGAGATACAAATCCTTTCCTGGTGAATTGATTCTTTTTCTAGAAATGGATTGTATTGTTTGGTGATGCTGACAAATCCCTCGGTATGTCATCCCACTCAGGAGCAAGTGCCTGTTGACTTCCATTATGACTGTCGACTAGATGTGCTTATTATGGTCTTATCCAGGGAAAACCACCAAGGAAGACTAGTGAAAACATGTTTTGTTTTCAAGTGTGTCCCTAGGATGCTCATTGCTGGTGTCTCAGCAAAAGCTTCAGTAGTTAACTGGCAAACATTTTACTTCCTTCAACTAGAGGCAGTTAAATAAACAGGCTTCTCTAGAGAATGGCATAATGTGAAATTTTAAAATTAAATTACATGACCTCTTACAGACCAAAAATTACTCTTTATATCCCCTCTATTTTTTCATAACTGTTCTATTCCTTTGCTGCCACAAGTTCATAAACACAGAAAACGCTGAAATGGATTATTGCCAATACTCCCTTCAATAAACACAAACAAGAAGTTATGTTGGGCTACTGTGCAAGGAAAATCTCATTTAAATTAGAAGCTGCATGAGAAAAGATATACAAAACATAAAACAACATTGGCTCATTATTCTGATGCTATTGCTTCTGTTCCACTTTTCCTTGAGAGTTTAGTTTTTGGCAATTTTCAAGTCATAAATGACTTCTAACATCTTACCTAGGAATAACTTTTCACTTAAATGCATAATTCTTTCATATTTGGAAATAATCCAATGCAGGTGCTTTTTTCATTGTTTCTGTTAGTTTGTTTTGTCATATCAAAACCCCAAACCAAATTAAATCCCTTCACATTTCACATCACTGAAGCTAAATAAAAAATAATAAAATATAACTAGTTGATTCAAAACATCTCAGGTTAAGCCCTATCAATTTCTTGGAAATACCACTTATCTTCACTTCTCTGACCTTTCTGGAAGCAGAAGAAAAGAAGGAGATAATTAGACATTAACTAACCTTTATTAAAAGTTTATCATAGATTAAACACAATTGTACAGATTTTCATTTAATCTTCACTAAGAAGTGAAGATTGCTTTCTAGATTTTAAAAAGAATCATCCTGAGTCTTAGAAGCAAAACAGCTTATACACATTCAGGTATAGAAGAAAGTCTGAATCAGAATTTGAATCCATGTCTTCTGGATTTTAAAAGGTCTATCCCCTCCATCCCAGTGCTTCCCTTAAATCTTTGTTCCTTTGAATCTCTGAACCTGAGTGTTTATAGGACTGGAGTGAGTTAAACTGCTCTCTTAGTGGTTGCAATGACTGAGGGTCTTTTGGAATTCTTGATATATCTGCAAAGTGACCCTTGGAATAACCATTCAATTTAGATAAACTCCTATGCTTGTTTGCTACACTACTTTGAGTAGGGATGCTTGATGTTCTTAACGAGCGAATGTGAGTGACTTTGTGCTGGGGGAAAGTGCTGAAGTTATTTCACATCAATTTTGAATACTGCCAGTCAGGCCCCAAATCCTTGTTATCAGTATCTGTGTACATTACAAATCGTTTTAATGTACTCTGGAGTGATGAGAGGTGAGAAGTTTGTGTGTGAGGGAGCGTTTGCCTGGTGCAAGCAAAAGGGGGTAGGCAAGGCATTGCAGTTCCTATTCATCTTTACAAATACAGTGCTGACCTCCAAGGGAAAGCTCTGCCTCATATAAACCCTCCATGCCAGGAGTACTTTGGGGTAAGACATTAAAGGGCATCACTCAAGCTAAATCTCACAGCTACCAGCGGACTACGGATCACTGATGAATGAGCCAGCAGTTGAATGTTTAGCAGGCTGTGACGACTTTGCACGGAAATAGGAAAATTTATTACCAGCCTGCCACATCAGTGCCTGTCCTGCCTGCTTTTTCTCCCGTTCCCTCCCGACGTCTACCCCCACTCCATCTGACAGTCAAACCCCTTCTGGCCCCCCAGGTTTCCCTCCCTGCAGAGAACGGATGGTCTAAACAGTCACGGAGTCCTGTCATTTTTCAAGAGCTGTGATGCTAAGGATGATGCTGTTGATCCAGGGTTTTAATTTTTTTTTTTTTTTTTTAATTAATGGCATTGCTTTCTACATGACCTTGCAGAGGAGGCTAAAGGGTGTCCATTCTGTGTGCTACAGAATTTGTGCAGCCCCAAAGTGTGCACGATGGGGGGGGAAGAAAGAAGGAGGCAGAAGGGAAAGGCAGCGGCCGGAGAGCCGGGAGGAGAGGAAGGCGGAGAGCCGGGAGGAGAGGAAGGAGGAGAGCCGGGGAGGAGAGGATGAGGCGGACAGGCTCTGCCAGCCAATCAGAGGCGCGCTCTGAGCTGCAGAAGACCGAGCCGCGGAGCCCGGGGCTCGCAGGAGCGCCGCCGAGCTGAGTCTGGGGCTCTCCGAGGACGGAGCCGCTGTGCCGTGAGCACTGGGAAAGTCCCCTCTTTGCTTCTCATAAATTAAGTTCCTTTCCACCCGTTAGGGCAAGTCAGCTAAGGTAAGGCTTCAATAAATGACACTTTACTGTGTAGTGACATTAATATTTTTTGTACAATGGGGCTGCTTACCCGGTTCTGAGTCAAAACAGTGTATTTGGTGAAATCCTCCTCTCGGATTGGTTTCACAGGATCTAGGGTGAATGGGAAAGTTGTATCTGATGCTCCGTAAGCCTTATGACTCGAATACATTATTATTTATTTTTTTTTAATTTCTTATCCAGGAATGTTGCTATAGAGCCTATGGAATGTGAGTCTAATGACCCCGCTGGGTGTCTGTTTATGTTGATCTGTGGATATGCTGTTATCTGCCCTGCCCCTGAAGAAGTTGGAAGGGTAGTCTGCAAGGCACATTTGAGTAGTGATGGCCTCAAATTGAGCTGTCATGTATGTCTAGTTATAAAAGTGAGAGAGAGCATTGTCAGAAGAGAAACAGGGACGTTGAAACTGAAATTTTGGTAGTGCTTTTTAATTATTGCCTTTCCAATATCCTCTAAAATTACATGATAGCTGAGTACTGAAGCTGCAGCTGAACAAAGCTCATTTTCTCTTTTCTCTCTTTCATTCTTTTTTTTTTTCCCCCATGAATCGCTTCCATAAGTGCTTATTAAAGCTTAAGATGAAACTTTCACTTCTCTTAAAGTGAGCATATGCCCTTATGTTTGTTAACTCTGATTCATTTCCCTTTCTTAACTTCTTGAACCTGATTTGTCTGAGTGTGGGAATAACAATTACTTTGTATTAATTTTCATGTCTAAAATTCAAGGCAAACTTATGCCTTATGCATGTTTGTATGCCTCTCTGTGTGTGTGTGTGTGTGTGTGTCGTGCGTGCAGATGTGGAACTAGGAAAACCTGTCATGTAACAGGTGAAAAAATACAATTTTATTAGCTAGTTATTACAGTTTTTCCTTACATCAATGCCTGTGGTACTTAATGAACTTTCAGATTAATCAAGAGTAAATGTTCCTTGCTATTTCCCTGCTGGATATCAAGAAATACTAAAATAAAATTCTTAGCTAAAATTATGATGGTCTTCCATTTGCTCAGGTGATCGTATCACTGCTTTGAACTGAGAGATACAGATCAGAGAAAGATTTTATTATGCAGCCAAAAAAAAAAAAATAATAATAACCACAAGCTCTCACAGTGTTTTGGAATCTTTATTTTCCACTCTGGGATCACCCACAGATTTTTCAAAGCAGGGGGCTTTCCTTATGCAGTAATTGCTCTCTTCTATTTTAGTGGACTTGTCTTACCAGAGAAAATATTCTAAATCAAGAGTTTGAGGTCCAGATTAGATCTCGCGTGTGCCTTGTTGGATGTGGGAGGAGAAAGCAGGATATGATACTAGTAGAGAATTAGTTCTGTCGTCTAACACTCTGGTCCAAGCACCTATCATCATTTCAGTTTCTTTCAAGCCTCCTGTTAGATGTTTAATTCTGGATTTCTTGATAATGAATTAACCCACTGTAGGTCAATACATTTATTCACTTAATAAGGCATTCATTTAATGCCTTGCTGGATAAGGATTTTATAAGCCATAATACTGATGATTTTCACAGAGGTAGCTAACTTAAGGAGGGAAAAAACAAAACAAAACAAAAATGATACCAATGGTCAAGTTTGATTCCCTGACAAGAATCAGAGGTAGAAAATAAGGATTTACTGTTTTAGATGCAACAGAAGTGTCCAACTGAAGATAACCCAAGAGTAAAGGAAAATATAATAATAGAATGAAGGTAAGAGCTGGAAAGCTCTAGCTGTAACTCTGTCTAGTGCATGTTGGATATAATTGGCTACAGCAGTTGCGAACATGGTCAATAGAAACCGGTGCTCGAGTAAAATCTATACATTGGGCAATTGGAAATTATTCCTCTTGATGCCCTATTTTTCAGATGGATATAAGGGAATTATGAGAATGAATGAGTCAGTCCAACTTTATAAATTCTTTAGATGAAAGGTGCTATATATAGTAAATAGTACTTTTTTATTGGCTCATATAAGTATCATTATTGTGCTTCGTGTTGATTTTTGTGGTCTGATGAATAGAAACCACATGTTCACAGGTGTGTGTCCCACTTGTCCTGTGTTTGGCTTGATGATTAGAAGTTTGAGGTGTACCTGATGTATTTGCAATCTGATTTAATCATCTTTTAGAATCTGAACATGCATATACCTGTCAGTAGGTCTAGGATAAAACATACTGAACTTATTGACCTGAAAATATTTATTTATCTCAAATCCCTGTTTTCGATTCCATGTAGTCAAGTGAAAAGTGAGAGAAGTTGAGAGATTAAACACAGAAGTGTGTAAGATGTTGTTTTGCTTTTTTTTTTCTTAATAAGTAGAGGACTTCAAACTTTTTAATTCGCTTAATGAATACCTTTGTGTTTTGTAGGATGCCTAGCAGCATCCCTGTTTTCTACCCACAAGATGCCAGTAGCAGCATTCCCAAATTGTGACAACCAAAAATATCTGCAGGCATTGTTAACTAGTTCCTTGGGGGCGGGGGGAACTAGCACCCCTCTCCTGCTGAAAACCACTGCTGTAGTAAAAATCAAAGATTGTGTGCAGAAAAGGGTCATATAACACATGTTTCGAGTAGACAACTGCCCACATACAGTTCAGTTTGGGTGCTCTGTGATGACCCCCCTTCTCTTGCTTTGGATGAATTTCAACTGGTGTTTCATTAGGTCCCTAACACAGACTGTGGGAGAGATTATCAGTATTCTTTTTTCTATAAACTGAGAGACTGGCCTGTATTATCATATATTATCATTTATAGGACCAAGAGGAAATTTTAAAAAATGGGAAAAAGAAAATGTAGATGCGAAGGCTGAAGACACATTTCACTTCAATTTTTTTTCAGATGAGTCTTTAATATAAATAATAAGTAAATGAAAGATATTGATTCTATTCTATAATAGCTTTTGTTATTTTTTTCTCTCTCTTTTTTTTTTTTTTGAGTATGTCTATGTTTAGAATGTCAGGAATGGGTGTTTACTCTAGTAATTCCATGTGCTTGGAGTAATTTATAATGTTTAAAGTCTCCAGAAGTAAAAGGAAAACATTTTGATTTTAAATGCATACTTCTTAGTTGGTGGTAATGTATAGCACAATAAAAAAAAAAAAAAAATGAGCTTAATGATTTGAAGACATGGCAGGACTTGATCCTGACCTGGATTACTTGTGTCAAAAGTCCCTTGTATAAAGGCCATTTTTCCTCATCTGCCAAAGGGGATAAGAATAGGCATGAGAACCAAACAATACAAGGTGTTAAAATGGCTTTCAATTTGTTAAGATCTACACCACTGTTGATAAATTATCGTATAGTCAATGTCTCTGGTGATTTGTTTGATGAGAATTGACTCAGCCTGCTAAATCTTCCAGCTTTAGTGGTTAAAAATTATTTATAAGAAATGGCAGTATTTTTTGTTTTGTTTTTATTTAAATTCCAGTTAGTTAACATACAGTATAATGTTAGTTTCAGGTGCACAATATAGTGATTCAACACTTCCATAAAACAGCCTGTACTCATCACTAGTGCCCTCCTTAATCCCCATCATCTATTTCACCCATCCCCCCCCATGACCATCAGTTTGTTCTCAGTAGCTACAAGTCTGTTTCTTAACAACTGAGCCACCCAGGCGCCCCAAAGATTTTATTTTATTTATTTGACAGAGAGAGAGAGACACACTGAGAGAGAGAACACAAGCAGGGGGAGTGGGAGAGGGAGAAGCAGGCTCCCCATGGAGCAGGGAGCCCGATGTGGGGCTCGATCCCAGGACTCCAGGATCATGACCTGAGCCGAAGGCCGATGCTTAGCTACAAGTCTGTTTCTTAGCTTGACAATCTCTCTCTCTCTCTCTTTTTTCCCCCCTCTGCTTATTTGTACAAAAGGCATTGTTCTTTCTTTTTTTTATGGATGAAATAAAACATCTTCATTTTGGAATGTGATTTAAGTTATAGATAAACCTAATTTTTCTCTCATTTCCATTTTTCCCATATTATCTACATTTATAATTTGTTTAAAAATACAGAAATGTGAAACCTAGAATGTACTTTGAAATTTCCTCTTCATGGGCACCTGGGTGGCTCAGTTGGTTGGGCAACTGCCTTCAGCTCAGGTCATGATCCTGGAGTCCCTGGATCCAGTCCTGCATCGGGCTCCCTGCTCGGCGGGGAGTCTGCTTCTCCCTCTGACCCTCCCCCCTCTCATGTGCTCTCTCTCATTCTCTCTCAAATAAATAAATAAAATCTTAAAAAAAAAAAAAGAAAGAAATTTCCTCTTCAACAAGAACCGTTCAACCATTAGTACCAATTTGGTATATATTTTCAAAATGATTTTTAATAAATAGATTAATATAGATATATATAATTATAAAATATAGATTTAAAGTTAAAGATGCAGGTGTACACAAATGTATGCATTCATATGAGCATATGCATACAGATAAAGTAAACACAGCTCAGTGTTATACCCAACTAATTTTATAGCATGTTCACTCTTCCATGTGAGGTTATAGAGAATTCATGAATATTTAGCAAGAATCCAGTACACCATTATTCACAGATCTGACATTTAACTGTAGTTCAATGTTAGGGACACACATTTGTTTTACAGCTTTCTCTTCTTATTATGCCAGGGTGATTTCAGATTGGTGATGCCCCTGACATAGTGAGTGGTGGACATTTTGACGATTGCATAGATTTACTACCATTCATTTAAGTAATCCTCTATTAAAATGTTTTTGTTTTTTTTTTTAATAGTAAAGAGAAGGCCAACACAAATTAAATAATTTAGCACCTCTATCATTGCTGATAGTGTTTTGACTTTTAAGTGTGGTACATGTTCCAGAAAGAGATTTCCAGGAAAATAAATGGACTTCAGGGAAATGTAGGAACAGGTATAAGAACATTCACTTTAGTGTATCCTGACATGTGTGGATATTGCTTCCTACATACCAGAAAATTCTGGTATGTTAAATTCTACACTGCATGGCTACATCAATTTAGGAAACTTCTTAGTAAGCAGAGAATAAAATGAACAAAGTTCAATCCCTACAAGTATTTGAGTGAAATACTGAATAAAGCAAATATTTCACTTATCTGGGCTCCCCTAGACTATGCCTTATCCAATATTACTCACACTGCATGGGATATGATAGATGAATTGCCAGTAAAATGAATTTGGACTTTGCAGATGCCTCTACTGGAGAAAGGGGAATTCACTATCACTTCGATTTCACTTATGTTTAGATGACCATAAGGATCTTCAAATAGATATTTATTTTCATTGTATTTTATGCCTTTGGGACAATATATATGACATATATAACTATGCACAATCTGATGTGACTGGCAAGTTCACTTGATCCAATTATTTTCAGTCAGTCTACCTGATAACAAAAGTATTTTAAATAAAAATATATGTGTAGGTTAAGCTCACAGTTATCAGTGGGATTTAAATGAAGACTGAATGCCATTTTAACCTATTAAATCATCATATTACAAATAATTTTTGAAACCAGTGTTGGCAAAGGTGTGATAAAATTTTATTTACAATTATCCCTTGTGGAAGTGAAAATTAACATACCAGTTTTGAAAAGCAATTTTCAATCCATGGCCAGAGATGGGAAAAAGCAGACTTCCTGACATGTGACTTGTGGGAATAAACCACTAAAAAACAATTCAAAGTGTCAAAAAATGAAGAAATAACTCAAGAAGTTAAACATAAGAATTCAGATCAATCTAAATAATGATAAATTGATGGAACTTGAATATTAAGCTTAATACAAAACTTTATATAAAATGATTTTTAAAAGGCCATCAAGTAAATCCATTCTCTTAGATAATATATTGAGACAAAAATGTGTATCTCCCAATTTTTCTGTACTGTTTATATATTTAAACATGTATAATTTGTATCTTCAACTTCAATGTGATATAATTTAAATGAGTCATGGAAATATAAACAAATTATTTTAGCTTTTTGCAATTTTTTGCTTTTATAGAGAACCTGCTTATTGGCTGATTGGTTCAGTTCAACTTACCAATAGATGAGAAAGCCTTGTATTACTGATTGGGAAGTAAAACAGTTCCAAAAGACTATTCAGTGAGATTTTCAATTCTGTGATTGAAATTCTACTTTTAGATGATTTTTATCATATTTTTAAAGCAAAAGTAGTCATATCAAATAATAGATTATACTTTATTAAATATTAAATTAACTTATGGGGATTACATTCTATTTGGGAAGAGTGATGATATACAAGGGAAATCATGTATTACTTGTAGAAAATACCATTATTAAGTGGGATATGGAATAAAAGTGTTTTTTTTTTTAAGATTTTATTTATTTATTTGAGAGAGAGGGAGAGAGAGAGAGTGAGAAACAGCATGCAGGCGAGAGGGTCAGAGGGGGAAGCAGGCTCCCAGCTGAGCCAGGAGCCCAATGTGGGACTCGATCCCAGGACTCCGGGATCATGACTTGAGCCGAAGGCAGTCACTTAACCAACTGAGCCACCCAGGCACCCTGGAATAAAAGTTTTGAAGAAATAGGTGGTAGTTTATATTTTAGCTATTATGGCTTGTAAGCCCTCATTAAGAAGGTGACTTTGAATAAAACCTTGGAGGAAGTATGGTTATGGACAATATTGATATATAATAAGCCATATTCCGGAGAGCACGAAAGCAAGTACAGAAGTGGGGAGGAATATGCACAGCCTATGGAAGAATAGCAAGAAGGCCAGCATAGCTGGAATGAAGGAACAGAAATTAATCATAGAAGGACAATACCATTAAGAGATAATGGAAACCAGATCATGTGTAGATACTATAGATTAGTGTAAGGACTTTGTATTTTTCCTAGGAGATTTGGGGTAGTAATCTTAGATGTTTCTGAGGAGAGAAATGACTTAATCTGATGTCTGTTATGTTAGGTGGTAATAGAAGATGAAGGCTACAGATAGGATTAAGGTTACTAATCAGCCATGTGTCAGCAAGGAAGTCTTGCCATGGGGTTGCAATTAGACCGAAGAGGAGCTAGGACAGAACAGGACAGTTGTGGAATTATTTCAGTAATTTGGAGGAGAAAAAATGGTGACTTGCTGCAGAGTGAAAACAATGGAGGTGGGTAAAAGAGGTATATCTTGAAATTAAAGCTGACAGGACTTGACATTATATAGGATATTTGGGCTGGTGGGGGACAGTGAGGGTAAAGAATAAATTTTGTTTGCTGCATCCTGAGAAATTAGAAGGATGTAGTTGGGGAGCACCTGGCTGGCTCAGTCGAAAGAACTTGTGGCTCTTGATTTCAGGGTCATGAATTCGAGTCCCACATTGGGTGTAGAGATTACTTAAATAAACTGAAGAAGAAGGAGGAGGAGGGGGAGGGGGAGGAGGAGAAAGGGAATGGGAAGGGGAGGATGAAGAAGGACGATAAGGAGGAAGAAGGAGGGGGAAGGGGGAGGGAAAGAATTGGGCAGAACAAAGTTTGGCAGGGGAAGGAGGACAGGCAGTTAGATATGAAGAACCAAGTTTTGTATATTTTTTCAGGTTTTTTGTTTTGTTTTTTAAGTAGGCTCCATGCCCAGCATGGAATCCAATGGGGGGAGGGGGGGCCCAAACCCACAACCCCAAGATCAAGACTTGAGCAGAGACTGAGTCAGAAACGCAACCGACTGAGCCACCCAGGGGGCCCCTATATATTTTTAGATATAAATGTCTAAGTAGGGATGGCATGGAGTCAGTTGAATACAGAGGTGTAGGATTCAGAGAAGAGCTGTCAGCTGGAGGTAGGAAATCAGAAGCCATCCCTCATAGATTGAATTTAAAATGAAGAGATTGGATGTGAATGAAAAGATGAAAAACATAAGGCCAGAAGCTGGAGCAACCCAACACAGATAGGTTGGAAAAATAAAAACCAACACAATTGGTTTCTTGAGGCCATAAAAATTAATATTGGCACAAAATCATTGCTTTAATCATCTCTAGATTTCAGTGTTCATTAATATAATTCCACTCTTTTAATATTTTTTATTGGCTTTAACTAAAGCATGATGTTACAATTATTGCTTTTTTGATTTGACAAATATGTAATATAAAATATATCTAATTTACTAATGGTTGAATATTTTGCTTTTTTCTAACCCAAAATTACTCTAAAAATATTTTAAGAAGTAGGTAAGAAGTCTCCCATAGCCAATATTAAAATTAAGGAACTGTATGTTTTTGTGTTGCTATCCTGCTCATGATTTATGTCCTTTGATGTGCAGGAGAAATATATAAAAAACCAAGATATGAATCTATAGTTTCAACTGTAGGTATAAGGTGACTATAAAATAATGAAATTGATCTTTAAACAAATATGCAGGATTACTATATTAGTAGATTTTATCAACAACGCTCACACCAATGAAAGCATTCTTTCAGCAACTATTCCAAGACACACGCATGCACATGCACACACATTCACACACACACACAACCCTATGACTTTATGATCACATTCTGTTACTTAATCGAAACAGGTAGGGGCGCCTGGGTGGCTCGGTTGGTTGGGCGACTGCCTTCAGCTCGGGTCATGATCCCGGGGTCCTGGGATCGAGTCCCGCATCGGGCTCCCTGCTTTGCGGGGAGCCTGCTTCTCCCTCTCCCACTCCCCCTGCTTGTGTTCCCTCTCTCGCTGTGTCTCTCTCTGTCAAATAAATAAATAAAACCTTTAAAAAAAAAAAAAAGAAACAGATGATAATCAGCTTGATTAACCAGCGCTTTATTAACAAAACTTCACTTAGAATATTTATAATCTTAGATGAATTAAGTGCTTTAACTTCTGCAACTCAGTTTTGTGAGAGAAGTAACAAAAAGAGTTTGAACAATTTAAAGGCTTGTTTAAGTGTTGTGTGTGACCACATTGAAGGCTAATGTAGTGGGCAGAATAATGGTTCCCAAAGATATCCAGGTCCAAATTCCTGGAACCTGTGATTATATCGGGTGGCAGAGGTAGATTAAGAATGTAGCTGGAGGGCGCCTGGGTGGCTCAGTTGGTTAAGCGACTGCCTTTGGCTCAGGTCATGATCCTGGAGTCCCTGGATCGAGTCCCGCATTGGGCTCCCTGCTCGGCAGGGAGTCTGCTTTGGCCCTCTGACCCTCCTCCCTCTCATGCTCTCTGTCTCTCATTCTCTCTGTCTCAAATAAATAAATAAAATCTTAAAAAAAAAAAAAAAAAAGAATGTAGCTGGAATTAAGGTTGCTTATCAGCTAATCTAAAACAGGGAGCTGATCCTGGAGGATCCAGGTGGGCTCATGGTAATTACAGGGTACTAAAGGTGGGGAAAGGAGGCATACAGAAGGTCAGAGTGATGATATGTGGGAAGAACTCAACTCTGATGTTGCTGGGTTGGAATATGGAGGAAGAGGGCCAAGCACTAAGTGCTTTGGGAAACCACTAGAAACTGGGGGAGGCAAGGATTCTCCTCTATTGTCTTTAGAAAGGAAGGCAGACATGAAAGACACTTTGATTTTAGTGCAGTTGTGACTCATTTCAGACGACTGACTTGACCCATCTCAGACTCCTTTATCTACATACAGAACCATAAGATAACAACTTTGTGATGCTGTGATGTGAAGCCACTAAATTTGTGGTATTTTGTTACAGTAGCAATAGGAAACTGATACAGCTACCTAGCATAAGGAGGTGTTTTAAGTTCCGCCTTTTATAAACAAATCATGTTAATTTTTTGAGCATAAAGATATAGAATATTATTGAATATATAATAATTATACCATTAACCTGATGTTGTTATATTGTTCAACATTATAAATTGTTAGAAAAAAATCATGGTATCAACCCTGAAAGATGTTTTCTAAAATGGAATGTAAAGTATAATTATACCCTAATGAAAGAAAACAATGTATCTTACCTAATGTGTACATTCTTGTCCCCAGTAAGTACATTGTACTTCTATTAATGAGTGTATTGGACTTCTAGTTCTTGTGTCCGAATATGACTTAAAGAGTGTCAAATTCTTTTCTATAGCCCTTTTAGGTAGATTATTCATTTATGTAACAATGCAGACATCAACTTACAAATTAAGAAATAGAATGTATAGCAATGTATAATGTATAAACCACCTTTCCCCTTTTCACTTTTACAGTAGGAAATATTCAACTTTTGAGCAATACCATTTTATAAAAAGCAAATTTCATTATGATACGCCATTCAGTAGTTTAGAGGGTATAAAGATATATAACCTGGTATGATTAAGAAAGATGAATTTAGAATGAGAATATAGAAATCTGTGTTCTTTCAATGGTCTAACTATTTTTTAAGATTTATTATTTTAGAGAGAGAAAGAGTGTGCAAATGGGTAAGGGGCAGAGGGAGAGGAAGAGAGAGAGAATCTCAAGTAGACTCCCACTGAGCATGGAGCCCCATGTGGGGCTCAGTCTCATGACCCTGAGATAATGACCTGAGCTGAAACCAAGAGTCAGATACTTTTTTTTTTTTTTCAAATATTTTATTTATTTATTTGAGACAGAGAGAATGAGAGACAGAGAGCACGAAAGGGAAGAGGGCAGAGGGAGAAGCAGACCCCCTGCTGAGCAGGGAGCCCGATGCGGGACTCAATCCCGGGACTCCAGGATCATGACCTGAGCCGAAGGCAGTTGCTTAACCAACTGAGCCACCCAGGTGCCCCCCAAGAGTCAGATACTTAACTGACTGGGCCTCCTGGAGAACTAACTATTTTTAAATAAGTGAATGAGATGACTCTTAAACAGGAGAAAAGTTATTTAGCCTCCCATTCTGAATGGCTCTTCCTCATGTTTAAAGCATAACATTCAGGTGAATGTTCATGGAAAAATGTTGTGCATATTTCAAGTGTATAGAAACTAAAAGAATGTAGCAAAGCAAATCTTCTAGCAGTATTTGGCTAATTACAATTTTATTTCAGTCTTTGAAATGTCCCAGATATATCATTTGCTCATACCTGGTTACAAAAGCCCTATTCAGCACATGGTTCTAATAGTGACAATAGACCTGCCCACCTGCATGTGAACCATTCCAGGGCAGGAGGAAAACCCAAATGAGTAACGCACACCTGTCTTCCCTAATCTGGCTGGCTGGTGATATTGGAGGCACTGGAACAAATTGTTCATCTGAGCTTCCATACTCTTGATCCATGTTCCATGATCTGCTTCCAAAATCCCTGGCTGGCCGCCTAGGGACAGAACCAACTCTGTGCCATGCATTCATCCCTGGCACATAATCAAGTGACATTTCATTTTCTTCTTACATGTTTTGCTTTTCTGATTTATATTCATTCTATTAATCTTTTAAATGGTAGGTGCTCAGTATAACAAGTCAAATGATAAGGTTAACAACCCCCATTTCCCTTTCTTCAATGCCTACTGAGCTGAAATATCCAAAAATTAGAATTTTTATCCATGTATACCTTTCTTTATACATCTATAAAACATGTGTGAACATATATGTGTGAACTTATATATGCATATAGATATAATACAGACATAGATTTTTTCTACTTTTTAATGTAAATGTGTATGTTATTTTACTGTGCATTTTTACATAAAACTGGATCACTAAAATCTCTACACATCAGTTACATCAGTCTGATTCTTCCTTGTCTTTATTGTCTCTGGATTAATTTGTTTTCATCCCTGCTTCTGTGTTTATGTCCTGCCACATTGCATCATTTTTCTCTTTTGTCCCTCTTCAGTCTTATCCCTCCAAATTTTCATTTGATCCTATATCAGTTGACTAGCTTGGGCAGCCATAATGAAATCCCAAGGACTGTGTATCTTAAACAATAGGAATTTATCTTTCATAGTTGTAGAGGCTAGTAAGTCCAAGATCAAGGTGCTGGCCCATTCAGTTTCCTGGTGAATGCTCTCTTCTTTCTTCCTGCTTACAGATGGCCCCTTGCTGTGTCCTCATATGGCAGAAAGCAAGCTCTTAGGTGTCACTTTTGATCAGGACATTATTCTCATATGAGGGCCTTACCCTCATGACTTTATCTAAACCAAATTGCCTACCCAAAGGCCCTTCTCCAAATTCCATCACACTGGGGGTTAGGGTTTCTATATAGGAATTTTGGAGGTACATGCTTCAGTCCACAGCAACAGTTCCTTCTGTTTTCCTATTTTCAACTCTTTTAAAAATTATTATTATTATTATTATTTTTAATTTCTAAACATCCTCTTTCTTCCCTCTGCCATTCTTTATTCTACCAGTCATTTCAGTCTCCTCACTATGTTCCAGTCCTCATTCACCTCTTTCTCCAAAGTCACCTTATATGACTTTTAAGAATACACCTGAATGTTATAGCCATCTGTTTTTCTGAAACCCTTCAAAATACTAGAAACTAAGTCTACACTCCTTCCCAGAAATGTTTGGTGATAATCATCAGTTAGGTCCCTTTTCAAGACAGTTTAAAGGTCATGAGTATTGCTTGACTTCTGTGCCCACTCTGTACTCTAAAATGCTGAAGCAACAAGTTTTTAGTAAATGTAAATGTATATAAATATGCAGAGAATAATATATAATATATGATACTTATGTGCATGCACAAAATATATTATCTTTTTTTAAATTATTTCTCCTATAATTATGTAGGTTGCTGAAATCTGTGACATTTTGTGTTGTCTAGGATATCTCATGACTTTTTTGCCCCTGGATTTATTGAATGCATTATATAAAGTGAAATTTAAAATTATTTGTTTCAGGGCTTTTAAACAGAATTTCTGGACATTTCATTAAGGAAAAAATTGACTTTGATCCATTTATTACTCACTTGAGTAATAAAAAGAAAAACTCAGGAGATGACAATCAGTAGTATATGAGTATCACTGGTTTGAAATAGTCGAGGCATGAATCACCCTTTCAGATGAGATGTTCTCACCAACTTCGAAGACATCTCCTGTGTGACTCTGGAGATATATAGCAGTTGGGAAGAGCTTGTTTCTCCCTGAGAAAGAAACTCACTCTATTTTCAGTCCAGTGCTAAGGAGAATTTCATGTGTATGCAAAAAGGTATTTTTAACACAAATTTGGTATTAACATGGAATTGCTGACTCTTCCAAGTGTAAAATTGTGGCTTTCAGAAAGAAGTAAACTGGGACACTCTGTCAGCATCCTGGAAATGATACCCATTCTTTACTAAAGCAAATGCCAAACATTTAAAATGAAAAAGCAACACATTAACTCAATGAAAAGGCTAGATTGTTCTAATCAATAAACTCTACAAGAGTAGTTTATTCTTAGCTAATACATGTTTATGTCTCTAACTTATCACAACAAAAGAACATTCTTTATAACATTTTGATTTTCTAAACAACATGAAATATTTAAAATAACAATTGCTTTACCTCAGATTGTGTTTAATTGTTATTGATCTTTCTGCTCTATGTAAATACTAACTCAGAGCTTGCTTTTCAGATGTTTATCAAAGTGCACACTTCTGGAAACTCCTCAATTTACTTTTCTGCATATTAATTTTTCACCCAATACAGTACATTTTCTCCAATTTATTGCATTTCATTAAAAAATTACTGCATTAGAAATATAGCAATTTTATAAAATGTAAAAGCACATTCTGGCAAAATATGTTTCATTGGATAAAAAAAGATGAATTTCATGTAATTTTTATAGAGACTTGATATACTGAAAAAGTTGAGAGAAATTATCTAATGTATACTTTGAACTCATATTTCAATTAACTTATTAATTTATTTACATTTATTGTTATATAAGTTATCATTTATAATTTATTTGTATGTGTGTAGTTAGCCACGCTAACTGGAAGTCTTTTCTGGGACCTCTGGATGTTGGGCAGATATTATCTTCATTGTTTATGGGAGTAAACTGAAGTCATACAAATTCACAGACTTGTCCAATGGGGCACACTTCATAATAGCTGAATCACAATGGAGCATGCCCTGTCTTCTTCCATTTTTTGTACCTCTCCACCATTCATCCTCCTTACCCCCTTGATTGTGGATCTGATGGCCTTGCCTCATGTTACAATTCTAAAGCTTTCTAAAATCAGTGGGACACTGACTATCTCATGTCACTACCAAATCTACATGTAAACTGGTAAAGAGCATTCTTGTTATTACCCATACCCAGTTCTCAGGATTCCCACCCTAGACCCACCCTGACTCTTCCTCTGAATCGGTTGCATCATCATATTATCCCTTCTTAACTAATCAAATTCTACATAGTCCATATACCGAGTTTTATATATTGTAGCCCTAAAATATATTTAATATGTGTTCACGACTTTCATATCTGCTGGCATCACACTAATTCAAATCACCGTGACCCCTTCTATAAAGGTTTCCTCTCATTTGCTTTCATCAGCAGATGCTGTCCTTAAATCCTTTACGATATACCAGCTAGCAGAAACTTCTTAAAAATATAAATCAGCAGTGTTGCTCTTCTCTTTCAAAACCCTTCAATGAATCTCAATTTTATGTACAATAAAAGACTATATGTTCTTGTCAGGGCCTCTAAAATCCTATATGACTTCACACAGCCTCCGTCTCCAACTTGATTCTCACTTATACCCACCAAATTATACTTTAACGCTTTCCCCTCCTCATATATTTGAGCCTTCCTTGGGGGCATTTGAACTTGTTATTCCTTTTGTCTGAAATGCTCTTCTCTACTATTTTCCTATGGCTACACCTTTATCTTTTGTGTTTAATCTCATCCAATTAAAAATAATGCCCTTTTTCCTAAAGTAGCTGCTATACTCACATATTTTCTCATGTTCTTCAATGATACTATTTATTAATTTACTCCTTTTTTTTTTTTTTCCCACCTCCAACTAGGAAGTAAACCCTCCTTGAACCAAGATCTTGTTTTCCATTCACCTTTGGGTCAACGATATTTAAAATATTGCCTGCACATAGCCCAGAATATATCCAAAGACAAATATAGACTATAATTCAAACAAGTTAGGCTTTTAGAAGTAAACTTTTAAAAACATTTAATTCAAGTATACATAGAAGATACTGCATAAGTCATGTACATACACATAAATAACTACTGCAGATTGGACATACTTATACTATATAAAATAGAGTATTACCTGTATTCCAGAAACCTTCCTTGTATACCTTCACAACCCCTCCCTCTTCCCCAGATGTAAACTTTTTTCCTCCTGATGCCTTACCATATAGATTAATTTCATCTGTGTACTTTATATAACTAGAATCATACAGCATAGTTCTATTGTATTTGGCTTCTCAACATTACTTTTGTACAATTCATTTTGTTGATTGAATCAGTAGGTTTTTAATTTTTTTTTTTTATTTTATTACTATAGATTATTCCATTGTATGAATATACTATGAGTTATCCATTCTACTCAAGGGCATTTGCCTGTTTCCAGTTACTATTAAAAATAATACAACTAAGAACATTCTTATATTTGAAATCTGGGAAGACATATGTGTACCTTTTCCTGGGTATATGGTAGGAGTGAAATGCTCTGTTATAGGGTAATGTTCAACATTAATAAATACACCCTAATGCCTTTCCAAAGTAGTTGTACTAATTTACACTCCCACATCATTGTATGCGAGTTACTCTTGTTACTGTTAATCTTGCTAATTATAGTCATCCTGGCAGATATGCAAAGATATCCCATTATGTTCTTCCCTAAACTATATTTTTCGTATTTAAAACTACAGTAAATTTTATTTTTTAATTTTTTTAAAGATTTTATTTATTTATTTGACACAGAGATAGAGAGCACAAGTAGGCAGAGCAGCATGCGGAGGGAGAGAGAGAAGCAGGCTCTCCGCTGAGCAAGGAGCCTGATGCGGGGCTCCATCCCAGGACCCTGGGATCATGACCTGAGCCAAAGGCAGTCGCTTAACCAACAGAGCCACCCAGGCACCCCTAAAACTACAGTAAATTTTAATAAGTAATGTAATTAGCATTCACGTTCTACCACTGAATCCATCAGTTGTTTTTATTTGCCCCTTTGCTTTATTGGTAACTAGCTATCTTTATTTTTCTGGCCATTTGAAAACAATTATTAGGCATTAGATGCAGGCTTTCTGAATGGATAGATTTAGCACTTTTGACATTCTCTGAACATATTTTTTTTAATTTTTTTATTTAACAGTTTTCCAAGTAAAATGGTAAGGTGCAATATAAATACAATGTAATAAGTACACTTATTTCAGATGCTAGAGAAACAAATTATGTTTTGTAACTTGTGAGGATAAAATATAAATGAGAAAAACAAAGGCCATGACAAAAATAAATGAGCTCATCCATTTTGTTCACCATATTTAAAATATGACGCTGGCCCCACCTGACATTTGTAGATAATACCACCATCAGGGCAAAAGAAGAATATCACCTGTTCTTTGTATCTTTCATTAATTAGTACAAAGATAGTTATTAAACACCAAAGGACGGTAGTTTGGAAGCTAGGGAGCAAATGTTTGCATTTTTTTTTTAACTTAAACAGTTTTCTCATTTTTGTAATGCTTATTGGCATAACAGGGACAGCCAAAGAGTTGCAGCATGTTTGTCTATGAAAAGAAGCTCTGATAATATATTTCAAATCTGTTTCCACAAAGTCTTTGTTAGGGGCATTGGATTTTTTTTTTCTTTAATTAGGTTTATAAGAAATGTGTATCATTAATTCCTTATACCCTATCTCTGGAATGAATGAGAAACTACAAACCATTTTTATGAAATACTGATTTACTGTTTATTGTTATATGAGGTTGTTTTTAAAATATTTACTTACAAACAAGCATTTTGGATATTTGTTGCCTTATACATTCCCCTTATCAGAAATTTTACTTCTTTTTGGTCTGTGAGAGTTCCATTTAATCAGTAAACATATTTTGTTTTAATTTGATTTATCTTAAAATCATCATATTAAAATATATATTTTAGAATAAAATCTGAAAGTAAAAAAGATATGCTCTAGCAGTTAGAGATGGATATGAGATCATGCCACAAGCTTCGATAAGCTATTTTCTTTTTCTGTAAAACAGATTCATTCCATTTTCAATATTCTTAATTATTTGATGTAAAAAAAATTGTTTTACCTCTATCTATCAATGTTATCTTCCCTAGAAATTCTAATTGGATTGTTTTCACTATTATTTAAAATACTAAACTGATCTTGTGTGGCAGAACAAATATATATATTTTTTAATGTTCTGATACACATCTCAAGCTTAAACATGATTTTTAAAGTGTACATAAATACATTAAAATTTATTTGTCCTGCTAAGAATTAAAAAAAAAAAAATATCGTGATGAACTGCATCCCATGAGCCAAGTAAGTTAGCATTTCCATTTTGTTCAGTTAAATCTTTGCAGTTGATGTCATTTATCCAGAAGACCACATACCATTTTAAAAGAGAAAGTAATAAGGTATTAGTTTCAAACACTTGAGATAAAAAGTTAGAGGGTTTCCTCTACTATATATTAACCTGATTATGTTTAATTTTTTTCATTTTCTTCTTGTGATATTAAATTAAAAAAATGAAATGTAGAAGAACAAAATGTTTAACATATATCTTGGAACAAAGGATATCCTATCTTATTGACAAATTTAATTTCAAATATCCATACTTATATTTATTCTAAATTTAAAAACTGGACATGGCAGTATCTGTTTTAGGAAAATACTATTTTATTTTTTATAATATATACTACAATTTATTATTGCTTGATTGGTTTGCCTCTTTCTGTCTCATTTTTTAGTCCCTTTTATTCTTGCCGCCTTGTATCTGTAGGTGTCCCCAATCCTCTTTTATTGGCCATTCATTACTCTCCAAGTATTCTTACTCCCTTGTTCAGCTCATCAACTTTCATGGTAATCATTCATAATTTTATGACTCCATGTATCTAACACTGACTCTTAACCTCTGATCTGATCTTTTATTTCCAGCAATGAACAGACCTCTACCACATGATCATGTTCTTTCCCTTAATCTTATTCAGTATATAACACTGTTAGATTTGTAATACTAGATTTTTGCTTATATTACTCTAACAAAGTACTAAAATATAAACTATTTAGGACCCCTCTTTGGAGTCTAAGAATATTTTTTTATAATTGAAATAAGAGCAATATGTACTATACCTTCTTTTATTTTTCTGAGACCAACACGATATAGTATAGAGAGTGAGATTTAGAATCAGTCAGAAATTGGTTTGAAGCTTGATTACATTAATATTTGCATCACCACAAGCAGATTATTTAATTTTCTATTTATAAAATTGCACAACACTAATGGAAAGGGTTAAAATGTTATGTTTCTAGCACAGCACAGTGTCAAGCAGAGAAAAGGCACTCAGTAAATCATGGGTCTTCATCATTTCTGTTCTAGCAATTAATCTACTGATTTTTCTGTTTATAACATTGACAGCACCATGATTCCATCAAAGTCAGAAAGCCTAAAGTAATAGTTGAGTATTCCTTTTCTAATCGGATTCCAGTTCCATCATTCTTTGTCATTAAGTATCTTGTGGATAACCAGATTTTCTGTATTCCAATGACTACCACTGATCATTATCCTTAATCTGGCTCATTTGGCTTGCAGTAGTTCTTACTGCATTTCTTCTCTTTTCCATTTACTATTATTTTTCACTTTTTTTTTCTTTTATGACCTAAGTGTTCTACAAACTGCTTGAGAGCAAACATCACATCATTAATTTCTCTTATATGTCCCCCTGGCCTGGTGGTATGTTATGTGGTTGGCATATATTTTATTTGGTTGGTTTGGAAGAAATATACCTAATTCCATTTTGACATATAGGTCTGATGCCTACTCAATCTGATTATACTTTTTTGTTACCTAGGTATCTTTTAAAAATAAACCTGATCAAACTGTGAGGATATTCTGAAATGACTTTAAAACAGCTGACCAGAACTATTAATTAAATGCATTGCCTTATTTCTTTATTATTGACTATGTGAATAAGTAAGCACATAGCTCTGAGAATAATAGCTTGCAATTTGCTAATGGAAAAGGAAGTTTATCCAAAATGCCAGTCTTTGAACTCATTTCAATGAGTAGAATGTTCAACAACTAGAATGTGTTTATTAAAAAAAAAAGAAAAAGTTGTTTTTCCTATTTAATGATGTAGCAATTTTGTTACTTTTTTTTAAGATTTTATTTATTTATTTGAAGAGAGAGACACAGTGAGAGAGGGAACACAAGCAGGGGGAGTGGGAGAGGGAGAAGCAGGCTTCCCGCAGAGCAGGGAGCCCGATGTGGGGCTCGATCCCAGGACCCTGGGACCATGACCTGAGCTGAAGGCAGTTGCTTAACGACTGAGCCACCCAGGAGCCCCAATTTTGTTACTTTTTTAAGGATTTTTGATTAATATAGATTTGCTATATATATCATTTTACATCCTTCAGGCATAATATAGAGAAAATTAAAAAAATTATACTATCTAATTGGAATATAAAGTTATATGTATAGCTAATGTAATATTAAAACGTGATAAACTTTCCCCTTTCTTATCCAGATTTATGAGCTCTTAATCTTCTCTCAGGCTTCCATATTTTTAGTTATTAAAGATTAGAAGCCCAACTCATATCCATAAAGTTATGCCATATTTTTCTTTCTGAACAAAAGCATTATTGGAAATATTATTTATGTCTCATCATAATTGAATTAAATAATCTGAACAGAACAGCTGCCCAGAAATAAGCATATACTATGTTTTAATGACCAGTAACCTCCACTTGGTGGTTAGAAATGATCTATTGTCTTTCTTTTCATATATAAATCAAATTAGAATGTAAGATAGTTCAAACACAAAATAAAAATATTTTTTCCCTTCCTGAAAACACGTTGCTTTTTTTATGATCACTCCATACCATCTGTTCAGTATTTACTATATAGGTGTCATTGTAGAAAAAGGAAACAAAACGTTGTGTTCCATTGTAGTGCATGCATACATCCTCCATATTGCAAGTGTCCTCCCTGGGACAGATTTAGCTATTTATTGACATGGAGGGCAATACATTAAGAATTTCTGTTCTCTGGTAACACTCTTCCCCATAATGTAACAAGCCTAGCTCTTTAAAGTCCTCTTCTCTTTTCCTTGTTCCTTTCTTAAACCTACCCTCACCAGGGAAATATAACCTACAGGATAGTGAAACTGGTGATCCCCCGTACAGATTTTGTACTCTCCACACTAATCACCAGAGTGAAAAATATCTAAAAAGTCAATGCCACAATTCTAGCTCATGAATTCAGCTTCAATAAGTACTTTGCTAATATATAATGCTATTTATGCAATCTACTCAATAAAATTATTTTGAATATATTTCTCTATATCAGGAAAATTTGCTACAAGATTTTTAAAATATACTAAAGATAGAAATGGTCTGAATGTATCGAGCCATCTAAACACATTGTATATACATCAGAGTTCATAATTAGTTTCTCAGATGTTTGGCAGGATTCACCAGTGAAGCCATCTGGTCCCAGAGATTACTGTACTGGGAGGTTTCTTGGTTGCTGATTCAATCTCTTTACTCACTATTGGTCAGTTCAGGTTTTCTGTTTCTTCCTGATTCAGTCTTGGAAGGTTGTATATTTCTAGGAATTTATCCATTTTTTCTGAATTTTCCCGTTCATTCTCATGATCCTACGTGTTTCTTTAAAATCAACTGCAATGTTTCTTTTTTAATTTTTAATTTTATTTGAATTTTCTTTTTTTCTTTGTCTGGCTGAAGGTTTGCCCATTTTAGTTTTTGTTTTTGGAAAAACCATCTATCTTTTAGTTTTTTATATCTTTTCTTTGTTCCTCTGGTCTTTATTTCATTTATTTCTACTCTGATTTTTAGTATTTCCTTCCTTCTGCTAATTTTAGGCTTAATTTGTTCTTCTTTTTCAAGTTCCTTGATGTGTACAATTAGGTTGTTTATTTCAGATCTTTCTAATTTCTCTATTTTCTTTTGAAATCTTTCTAATTTCTTAATAAAGATTTTCTCTTGCTTGTCAGAGTTATGGAGAAAATCTATTATGTTTGTCCTCCCTTATATTCTCACACAGATATTGTTATACTGTTAACTTATATTCAGGTAGGACTTATTATTTGTTATAAATTTCCAGAGAATTGAAGTTTTTATTTGTTTAAGAATGGCTTATAGCATTGCTATGCTTGCATTGTTCATTTTTATTTAAGTGTACAATAAAGTAATACCAATTTATTTTTTATGCATGTGTAGAAGATGCATAAAATACAAAACAAAGACCTCCTACAATCCCACCATTCAAAGATAATCACTGTAAACACTGCATATTCTTCAGAGTACATATATATAGAATCACTTTATTACATTACATGTTGCACATATAAGGTTTTAGAACACTTTCCACCAAATGATACAGCATTGGTTGTTCCAGTAGCCTTAAATATTTCAATATAATATTGAATGGATGTGTCAAAATGCATATCCAAACCACTGTGTTTGGCTCTTTATTGCTGCTATCCAAATTTTTGTATGGTCATTTTGTTCATACATTTTGAATTTCTGATCATTTTCTTAGCTTAGGTCCCATAAGGAAACTACCCAAAATGCATGATTTTTTTTTAAGATTTTATTTATTTATTTGACAGAGACACAGCAAGACAAGGAACACAAGCAGGGGGAGTGGGAGAGGGAGAAGCAGGCTTCCAACTGAGCAGGGAACCCTATGTGGGGCTCGATCCCAGGACCCTGGGATCAGGACCTGAGCCGAAGGCAGATGCTTAAGGACTGAGCCATCCAGGCACCCCAAATCTTTTTTTTTTTTTTTTTTAGGTTCTAAATGTATAGTTCCATGATACAATTTAAAAACTTTACTCAAGTTCTCCTTATCTGCATGACTAACCCATTTTGTGTACTTTCATTGACTACTCAGCTGGCTGAGTGCATTTTCTGAAACAACATATGGAAATATTCTTGGTATGTCTTTTCTTTGATATTCTATCATGTTCTAGTTCTAAAAATTTTCAGTCAAGTGATAGACTTTAAAAACATTTGAAAATTCCGGGTATTATGTTTTTTCTCTTTCACACCACTGTTCTCACTTTTTCAACAGCATCTTTGTCTTATACCTTCAAGGGAAGTTAGATTGGAATGAAAGTCAATCATTTTCATCCTTTTAAGAATTTTTTGGAAAATTCATAAAATAATGTATGCAAATATATCGGGGAAGGTCAAGAAACTAGTTTTTTTTTTTTAAAGACTTCATAAATGGGAGTAGTGTAAATCCATGATTTTATGAAAACTTGTGTAATCTAAATAAATAAACAGGAAGTAGATATTGGCCCACCCATGAGGGTTATGCTTATTATGGCTCATTGTTGCTATATGTTCTTTTTCTTTCAGATCGCTTAAGAGCCATGTCTGGTTCAATTTTAAACTCAAGATCAAAAAATAAATTTAAACAATCTAATATCAAGGAAATACAAAGTGTTCCTTTATCATTATATAGTATCAGTGAGTTACAAAAGAGAAGTGATAATCTCATTAATATCTTTCCTGCCTTGGTGAATTAGATGGGAAGTCATATCATTTTAAATGGATCATGTATAATGAATACTAAAATAATATTTTCTGAGACTTAAGCATTAGACTGAATCTCTTTAAGATTTTCTTGGAAAACTTAGGATAATATTATCTAGCATAGAGCTTTTGATAGCAGAGCTAACTATGTCAAATACTCTAAAGATAGTGAATTTTCTGATTTTTTTTGTTTTTTGGTTTTTCTAACTTACAGACTCATCATTTATTAATTATGGGTAATTTATCCATTAAATATGGATTTTTCACTGGGTCCATATTACCTTTCCAACTTATTAAATGTTTGTAAATAATAAATATGACTCACAAATATATATTTCTATCTTTAAAAACTAGAATCTGACACTGATGTAAGACAAGAGAGACAAAAATAAAAAATAGATAAATCATGGTAACAGAATATCCATAAGTAAATAATTTTACACATAAGCATTCATCATGCAATCAAGGAAACGTCATATTAAGGTTAAAGAAGGTATCTGATAATAAATTATGCCAATATTGGAGAAGTCAACTAAAATCTTTTCAAACAAGATAATAGTGCACTGAGAATGAATTATAAAAAATAAGATCTTAGAAAACCAAAAGGAATTATAGTGAATATTTATGTTACCTGTGGGAGGAAAGGTTAATATAATCTTGCAAATTTTAGAAAAAAAATATTGCAGAAGAAAATGGTTAGGATTGAAAATATATAAATTAGAGCCCTCTGGAATAATAATTAAAAATAAATAAATGGGACTAATAAAATATTTACTTCAATCTCAGTGAAAGGACAGCAATTTTATTATGTTATAATAGTAAAAACATGGAAAATCTCTTGACTGTTATCATTATTATAAAATAAGGAATTATATAAATAATGCATAGAAACATTGAAATTAAAAAAAATCATAGAGGACAGGCAGTAAACAAAACCAAGAATATAATCTCAAAGAATGCATACAATGAATCCCAGTCTTGCATGTAATTAATGGTATAAAATTTTGCCAAAGAAATCATTTTTCCAATATTCCAATATTGCTTGCAACCTATCAAGTTCCTGGCACATGGGGGGCACCGAGGGCCCAGAGTAAGATTAAACACCTAAACCCTGGCCTCCAGTAGGTACAGTCCAGCTTTGAAACTTACTAACAGCAGATCATAGGTTTTAGATGTAAGTATGGGTCTTTTTTGAAGAGCGAGCATAGCTCCAGGTCAGTAGTAGAGGGTATCTACTCACATCAGTTAGGGATTTAGGGTGCCTGAAGTTCTGCCATTAGCAATATATGGCTTTGTTCTATAGCACATGTCCAAAACCAAGCAATATTGGCTGAAAGAATACATAAAATAGCAAAAATGTAAGAGGAAAGGGCTGTGTAAAATACTCCCTGTGTCATACTAAAAGCCTGTTAGCATCACCTTAGTAGGTCACTAACAGTCAGCTAGCTGAAGGGGAAATAGGATCAAAGATGGAAAACATGTGGGTTGGCCAGTCATCACTGGTCGTTCCTAAAAGCAAAGTAATTTAGTTGTAAGCCCAGAAAGAAGAAAAAAAGACTTATTTAAAAAAGACTTCCCTCATAAAGACTTATTTGTCTACTTTCTTTCATTTTAAAATGGATTCGTCAATGAAATGCTTAAGCATCATAATGATTAGTAAAGTGTTTCCCTTTTTTGGTTACCCAAATATCACATTTTAATAGAAAATATTTCCTTAATGAAAATGCGGATTTGATTTTCTCAGATGGGCGCTTTAACTCTGAAAACAAACAGTCCTCTTTTTGCGTCAGTTCACAATTACAATAGAGGATAGAAGAGAAGAAAGAAAATGCATGCAATCTTCAAATGCACAGACAGTAATGCCAATGTCGACTCTTAAATAAATTACAAACATGTTTTTGCCTAAAAAATCCAATACTAGATTATTAGAGTTTTGTTGACAATTCTTTCTGTATATAGCTAGTCTTTTATAGCCATGTAACAAGCCATAACTAGACCAACTCCATATATCTAAATAGAAATTTTGGTCACAGCTGGCTGCAATGCATGTCTTAATTTAAAAGAAAAGGATATACAAATATTATGTAGCTATTTTAAAATAAACCTTTATATGTACATAACACATATAACCAATAGATAAATTATTCCCTGCTTTGTAAAATACTTTCATATATGTTTTATTTTCTTTGTTTCATATTTCCAGACATACATGTTTCCAAACATACATATATATGTTTATGTACACATATATATATTTGTCTACAGAGGTCTGAAATCACTGTGAAAATAGAAAATGATTCTCAATGTTTTTTTCTTGTTTATTCATCAAATTAAATGCAGATTGCCTAGTGCTTCTCTCTCCTAAAAATGGTCAATAAAACAGGCAAAGATACTTAATTTCTATACTATGAGAAACATAAAAAGATACTGCTTGACACTTTACCAAGCTAAGGAACAGAGTTTATTTTTCTCCAGAATATTCTACACACTTATCAGGGTAGAAATAAAATTTAATTAAAAGGGGATATATAATATATTATATATATATATATATAATTATTATATATAATAATTCAGATTTATAACCACCTTCACTACTTGAGATTTTACTAAGGTATTCTTAGTTCACAGTTTTCTGCTTTTGAGATTCTTATATGAATTATGTATGACAACTGAAAACAAGAAGAGTTGAAGTGTGAAAATCTCTGAGAAGGATTAACACCCATGAATAGTCTAAGGATAAAGCTGCATAAGAATCTCTACTCTACATCAATATTTATCATATTTGTTGAGGTTATGAAACTCTATGATATTTAATGACAAATGTGCTTCACTTCAAAATATAGCAAGTGTATGGAAAAATGCCCTGATATATTGTCAGTGCTGGTCTCAATTGCACTGGAATTGAAATACAACGGATTTACAACCTGTTATCAGGAAGTTTCAAAGAGAGCCTGTAAGCCACCTGAGGTCAGGGGTTAGGTCTTTATTTTTACCCTGTTGCTCTTAGTGCCTAGCACATGTCCAAAACCAAGCAATATTGGCTGAAAGAATACATAAAATAGCAAAAATGTAAGAGGAAAGGGCTGTGTAAAATACTCCCTGTGTCATACTAAAAGCCTGTTAGCATCACCTTAGGGATCCCCAGGTTGCAGCCCTAAATGAGTTTTTTAAGCCAGTTCATTTAAGTTTGGAAAAGCTAATGAGTAAAAATAAGACATGAACTCATGTGTGATGTTCTGTTCTGCACCATATTCTGTTATTTTTATGGATAATGTTAAACTTTTAAAACCGTGTGATGTGGCATCATTTTGTCAAATCACTTGCAACAGTGTCCCTGAAGAAAGTTTCTCACCGGTTCTGCTATGTGTCCTGACTGGTCTGACCTCTGCCTGTACCAGGAAGTAATTTACCCTTATTTAACTCAACGATGGCCGCATCTGGTCTTCCTGTTATTCTGAAGCTATTATTGGCAGTTGTTCAATATATTATGCAGAAGAAATATAAAATATATGTGTGTGTATACACACATATACATATTTTTCTCCATAGCACAAATATTCCATCATTAATATATATTTGCTATGATTTTAGCTATTTGACAGATTTTATTTTTTTAAAAACAAAACTATACAGTTTAATGAATATTTGTAATATTACAAATAACGAATATTTGTAAAATGAGTATCTGTTTAGCTATCACCCAGGTCAAACAATACAAGATGGCCAGCACCCAAGAAGCTCCAAGATTCCCTTTCCAATCATCACCCTCTTCCATGCTTTTAGTGGTAACCATTAAGCCTAACTTTTATGTATTAATTTCCTTGGTTTTCATTTTAGTTTTGCCACCAAATTACACATCCCTAAACAAATATTTCTGTCTGTTTTTGACTTCAGAGAAATGAAATCACATATTATATATGTATTTTGTGGCTTTCTTTTTCCATTTAAAAATGTTTTGAAATAAACTCAAATTTATAGAAAAGTTGAAAATATGGTACAAAATTTTTTTCTGCACTGAGATTAAATCGCTAATATGTCCTATATAATTCTCCATAATGTCCCTTACTTCTGGGATTCTTTAGTATGTATTTCTTTATTTTTTAAATTTTATTTTATTATGTTAGTCACACAATACATCATTAGTTTTTGATGTAGTGATCCACGATTCATTTTTTTCATATAATACCCAGTGCTCCATGCAGTACGTGCCCTCCTTAATACCCATCACCGGGCTAACCCATCCCCCCATCCCTCTCCCCTTTAAAACCCTCAGTTTGTTTCTCAGAGTCAATAGAGTCTCATGGTTCATCTCTCCCTCCGATTTCCCCCCCTTCATGTTTCCTTACCTTTTCCTAAGGTCCTCCATGCTACTCCTTATGTTCCACAAATAAGTGAAACCAGATGATAATTGACTTTCTCTGCTTGACTTATTTCACTTAGCATAATCTCCTCCAGTCCCATCCATGTTGATGTAAAAGTTAGGTATTCATCCTTTCTGATGGCTGAGTAATATTCCATTATATGTATGGACCACATCTTTATCCATTCATCTGTTGAAGGGCATCTCGGCTCTCTCCACAGTTTGGCTATTGCGGACATTGCTGCTATGAACATTGGGGTGCATATGTCCCTTCTTTTCACTACATATGTGTCTTTGGGGTAAATACCCAGGAGTGCAATTGCTGGGTCAGAGGGTAGCTCTATTTCTAATTTTTTCCAAAGTGGCTGTACCAACTTGCATTCCCACCAACAGTATAAGAGGGTTCCCCTTTCTCTACAACCTCTCCAACATTTGCTGTTTCTTGCAGTGTCAATTTTTGCCATTCTAACTGGTGTAAGGTGGTATCTCAATGTGGTTTTCATTTGAATTTCCCTGATGGCTAATGATGATGAACATTTTTTCATGTATCTGTTAGTCATTTGTATGTCTTCTCTGGAGAGGTGTCTGTTCATATCTTCTGCCCATTTTTTGACTGATTATTTGTTTTTTGGGTGTTGAGTTTGAGAAGTTCTTTATAGACTTAGATACCAGCCCTTTATCTGTAGTGTCATTTGCAAATATCTTCTCCCATTCTGTGGGTTGCCTCTTTGTTTTGTTGACTGTTTCCTTTGTTGTGCAGAAGCTTTTTATCTTGATGAAGTCCCAAAAGTTCATTTTTGCTTTTGTTTCACTAGCCTTTGGAGATGTATCTTGAAAGAAGTTGCTGTGGCCAATGTCCAAGAGGTTACTGCCTATGTTCTCTAGGATTTTGATGGATTCCTGTCTCACATTGAGGTCTTTCATCCATTTTGAGTTTATCTTTGTGTATGGTGTTAGAGAATGGTCGAATTTCATTCTTCTGCATGTGACTGTCCAATTTTCCCAGCACCATTTATGAAAGAAACATTTTTCCATTGCATATTTTTTCCTGCTTTGTCGAAGTTTATTTGACCATAGAGTTGAGGGTCCATATCTGGGTTCTCTATTCTGTTTCATTGGTCTATATGTCTGCTTTTGTGCCAGTACCATGCTGCTGTTTCTAAGACTTCTAGTACCATGTTGAACAATAGTGGCGAGAGTGGGCATCCTTGACGTGTTCCTGATCTTAAGGGAAAGACTCTCGTCTTTTCCCCATTGAGGATGATATTCGCTGTGATTTATTCATAGATGGATTTTATGAACTTGAAGAATGTTCCCTCTATCCCTTTACTCTGAAGAGTTTTAATCAGGAAAGGATGCTATATTTTGACAAATGCTTTTTCTGCATCAATTGAGAGGACCATATGGTTCTTCTCTCTACTCTTATTAATGTGTTCTATCATATTGATTGATTTGCGAATGTTGAACCACCCTTGCATCCCAGGGATAAATCCCACTTTGGTCGTGGTGGATGATCCTTTTAATGTATTGTTGGATCCTATAAGCTCGGATTTTGTTGAGGATTTTAAAATCCATATTCATCAGGGATATCAGTCTGAAATTCTTTTTGATGGGGTCTTTCCTGATTTGGGGATTAAGGTAATGCTGGCTTCACAGAATGAGTCTGGAAGCTTTCCTTCTGTTTCTATTTTGTGAAACATTTTTAGGAGAATAGGTATTTTTCTTCTTTGAATGTTTGGTAGAATTCCCCAGGGAATCCATCAGGCCCCGTACTCTTGTTTTTTGGGAGGTTTTTGATCACTGCTTCAATCTCGTTACTGGTTATTGGCCTCTTCAGGTTGTCAATTTCTTCCTGTTTCAGTCTTGGCAGCTTATAGGTTCCCAGAAAGGCCTCCATTTCATCCAGATTGCTCAGTTTATTGGCAAATAGTTGTTGATAATAATTTCTAATAATTGTTTCTATTTCCTTGGTGTTAGTCGTGATCTCTCCCCTTTCATTCATAACTTTATTATTTTGGGTCCTTTCTCTTTTCTTTTGGATAAGTCTGGCCAGTGGTTTTTCAATCTTATTAATTCTTTCAAAGAACCAGCTTCTAGTTTCTTTGATCTGATCTACTGTGTTTCTGGTTCTTAATTCATTGATCTCTGCTCTAATCTTAATATTTTCTCTTCTAACGCGTGGCTTAGCATCATTTGTTGCTTTTTCTCTAGTTCTTTAAGGTGTAGAGTTAGTTGGTGAATTCGGGATTTTTCTATTTTTTTGAGTGAGGCTTGGATGGCTATGTATTTTCCCCTTAGGACCACCTTTGCAGTATCCCATAGGCTTTGGACTGATGTGTTTTCATTCTCATTGGTTTCCATGAATTGTTCAAGTTCTTCTTTGATTTCCTGGTTTACCCAAACATTCTTGAGCAGAGTGGTCTTTAGCTTCCAAGTGTTTCAATTTCTTCCAAATTTTTTCTTGTGATTGAGTTCCAGTTTTAAAGCGTTATGGTCTCAGAGATGCAGGGAATAATCTCAATCTTTCGGTACCGGTTGAGACCTGTTTGTGACCCAGTATGTGGTCTATTCTAGAGAAAGCTCCATGTGCGCTTGAGAAGAATGAGTATTCTGTTGTGTGGAAGTACTATATATATATCTATGAGGTCCATCTGGTCCAGTGTGTAATTCAAAGCTCTTGTTTCTTTGTTGATTTTCTGCTTAGATAATCTGTCTATTGCTGAGAGTGGAGTATTGAGGTCTCCTACAATTAGCATATTGTATCAATATGACTCTTTATTTTGGTTAACAGTGGCTTATGTAGGTGGATGCTCCCATGTTGGGGGCATAGATATTTACAACTGTTAGATCTTCTTGTTGGATAGACCCTATAAGAATGATATAGTGTCCTTCCGTGTCTCTAACTACAGTCTTTAGCTTAAAATCTAATTTGTCTGATATAAGAATTACAACCCCAGCTTTCTTTTGAGGTCAGCTGGCATGGAAGATGGGTCTCCATCCATTCACTTTCACTCTGGTTGTATTTTTAGGTTCAAAATGAGTCTCTTGTAGACAGCATATAGATGGGTCCTGTCCTTTTATCCAACCTGCAACCCTGTGCAGTTTTATGGGAGCACTTAGGCCATTCACGTTGAGAGTGATTATTGAAAGATATGAATTTATTGTCATCATGTTGCCTGTGAAGACCTTGTTTTTATAGATTGTCCCTGTAAATTTATTTTCTATACACTCTTGGGGTCTTTCTCCTTTTAGAGAACCCCCCTTAATATTTCTTGCAGGGCCAGCTTAGTGGTCACATATTCTTTCAGTTTCTGCCTTTTCTTTGAAGTTCTGCATCTCTCCAACCATTCTAAATGACAGCCTTGCTGGATAAAGTATTCTTGGCTGCATGTTCTTCTCATTTAGTACCCTGAATATGTCTTGCCAGGCCTTTCTGGCTTGCCAGGTCTCTGTGGATAGGCCTGACGTTATTCTGATATTCCTCCCTCTGTACATAAGGAATCTCTTCCCCCTACCTGACCTTAAGATGGTTTCCTTGGTTCTAAGATTTGTGAGTTTTACTATTACATGCTGGGGTGTTGGCCTGTTTTCCTTGATCTTGGGAGGGGTCCTCTCTGCCTCTAGGATACAAATGTTTGTTTCATTCCCCATATTAGGGAAGTTCTCAGCTATGATTTGCTCAAATATATCTTCTAGTCCTCTCTCTCTCTCCACTCCTTCAGCAATTCCAGTAATTCTGACATTGGAACATTTCATGGTGTCACTTATTTCTCTGATTCTATTTTCATGGATTCTGAGTTGTTTTTCCCTGGTCTCCTCTTTTCCCTTTTTCTATTAAATGGTCTTCTAGGTCACTAATTTGTTCTTCTGACTCACTTACTCTAACTGTCAGATTATCTAGATTAGATTGGATCTCATTGATAGCAGTTTTAAATTCTGCCGATTCAGCTTTCATTTCTGCCCTTAGAAACTCTATGTTGCCATTAATTGATTTCTCCATTCTAGCTATTGTCTTCACAATCGCTAGCCTGAATTCCATCTCCGACATCTTGGTTATATCTGAATCCATTTGTAAATCTGTGACATGAATTATAATCTGAGTCTTTCCTATTTTGGGGGTTCCTCCTCCTAGTCATTCTGTTGGTGGGTGGTTGAGGGAATGTATAGGGTCCAAATTATTGACCACAACCTGAGCAAGATGCAGCTGTTTCCTAGGGACCTTAGGATTGCTGGCCTCTTGTTTCTCAACCTGTCTTGTGGGGGAGGGGCCAGCTGCACTGTTACTCAGGCAACACTGTTTGGGCAGAGTTGCCGGCCCCTCTGGTGGGGGATGGGCTCAGTGAAAACCATTTTTGGGGGGCTTTTGTTCTCTGGTGGCTTTCCCTAGCGGCTTTCCATGTCTCTTCTGAGAGTCAGAGCAGAAGAGACTGTTTCCAACCCTCTGCCTCAGAGCAGAGAGACTGCAGTCTGTTCTTCAGTGAGCTCTCCAGGCCACACTATCTCTATATCTGTCTGTGCTGCTATGAACAGCAGCATCCTGGGTTGTGCGCCCCTCAGCATCGCTCCCAGTCCTCGCCTTCAGGTTGGGGCTCATCTCTGCCCTTTGTGCTTCTAGAACCACCAGCCACCCCCAGTTCACACTTGCAGCCCCACTGCTCCAGGTTTCCATTGGGGGGTGCCCTAAAGTCCCTTCCCAGTCGCTACCAGTCTGCGAGTCTGTGTCCGGTCCCCAGCAGGGGAGGCTATCGCTCACCGGCGTTGTAGGATCCCCACGGCTGGGCTCCCTCCCGCTGCCATTTATCCTCTGATATTTGCCCGTGGAGTCATGGCTCCCTGCTTCGTACCTTGAAACCAACCACGTGAGATATTCTGTTTGTAGAGATCCAGATTTATCTTCTTAAATCTCAGGCTGATTTCATGTGTGTTCAGAGTGGTCTGGTAGATATCCATCTCAATTCTGGGGACTCGTTGGAATAGGGCCCCCTACTCCTCTGCCATCTTTCCCCCCCTCCTATTTGATAGTTTTAAAAGGACAATAATTTAATGCCTACTGCTTTCTTCATATGTATAATTTGAAATTCAACCTGTATTGAATATAAACTATCACTAAATATTTCAAGACACTTTTACTGCACAGTAAATCCTGCATAGTAATTAATAGAGAAGCTCACCATGGAATTAAATACTAAATTTATTGTTAATTAATACTAATACTAACTTAATGCCAGCTTAATACTAACTGCTGATGATTAAAAATTATTATAACTGGGAGCCTGGGTGGCTCAGTTGGTTAAGTGACTGCCTTCGGCTCAGGTCATGATTCCAGAGTCCTGGGATCAAGTCCCACATCAGGCTCCCAGCACAGCGGGGAGCCTGGTTCTCCCTCTGACCCTCTCCCCTCTCATGCTGTTTCTCTCTCTCTCTCAAATAAATAAATAAATAAAACTTTAAAAATAAATTAAAATAAAAATTATTATAACCTATTTTAGTAGCTAAGAAATGTAGTCAGAGGGTTACCTTCAGAGTTCCTTACTACAAATAAATTCCTATTTAGAAAGTGGAGAGGTGAAAAAGGTTGAAATTGAGCATATGTTTATTTCATTTTATATAATATATAATTCATGAAAGAGTATGGAAAGAGTTACCTAAGGTTCAGTTCCGTTTGGTATCTAAATTATACATAACATTGGTTTTCAACTGAGGAGAGAAAACCTACATTTCCAATGATATCTTTGATTTTCCCCTTGATTTGAATAAAGCTTAGTTTATGGAAGTTTATTTTCCCTTATAAGTATGCCACAGTAAGGTAAATAAGGTACAGCCAGTTTTTAAGTAAGTATGATGGAATTAGCATGCTGCTCTGAAGTGGGCATTGTTTTTAATTGTAAAATGCCCCTTACTATGTTCAAATTTTAGTATTTTAAGAAAAAATAAAGCAATGTATTTGGGCTTGGGTATCTCAAACTTTATATGTAAATTTGTTTTTTTGTGATGGATTTCATAAAAATAGATATTTACAACAGGCGTATTTCTCTTTGTCAGCAAGCTTATTTACTAGGTGACTAGATCCACAGACTTGTGTACATACCCTTGTTCTGTGTAGCTACTAACCATGAATTTGTAGCCACTTTGGCCTGTGAATTTTCCTGTTCATTCTTAAACTCTTTCTCATTCTGCTCTAATTTTTTCAACTCTGACTCTGCTGTCTATACATTCCATTAAATTCTTTAGCAGTTGGTAATATTCATTATATGCTATAAAATTTAAATGTTGCCTCTTCCTTTGTCCTCAGGCTTGCCAGGCCACTCTATTATTTTTAAAACTAATAACAGTATTATCTCTTAACCATTCTCTTAAAATATTTTTTTAGTTAGTATAAAATCAATATAAGCACAGGTTACAATAAATGTTTAATACAAAGTTGTGGAGGCACAGGGTGGCTCAATCAGTTGAGCAGTGGACTCTTGGCTTCAGCTCAGGTCATGATCTCAAGGTCCTAGGATCCAGCCCCTTGGGCTCAGTGCTCAGCAGGGAGTCTGCTTGTGGATTCTCTCTCTCTCTCCCTCCACCCCTCACCCACCTTGCTCGTGCTCTCTTTCTCTAAAATGAGCGAGTAAACAAATAAATCTTTAAAAAAATACAGAGGTGTGGATCAAATTTAATTGATTCACCACTTTCACCATGATTGATGAAATTGTTAAAATAGGCACCATTTTTTTGCATTTTGTCCTTTTTTTATGGCTTATTTCTGTAATGCTACAATTGTGAAACTTCTTTTCCTTTACCATCTTGACACTATCATGAAATGGTGAGCACTCTAACTCACTCTTCCCCTAAACTTTGCTTCTCTTCATTTTACAGTAATGTTCTTAATTCCCAAGAACTCCTTTTTTTGAGATTACTACTTTCTTAATGCATGCTTCTTGTGTTGATTGATGTTATTTTCAAATATGTAGCATATTTGACAAATAAAAAATTAGGAAAGAAATATATTTATTAAGAATACATATTTAGAATAGTATATACATATATTTAGAACATGCTATTGTCATTCTAGAAATCTGTTCAGATTATCTTGTTTTTTTAGTTTCTGCTGTGTTTTATTATTTGTTTATTCCAATTGAAGTGTTTTCTTTAAATGTCTGCTGATCTTTGGTTTTCCAATGTATTTATGAATTAAGGACATATTTAATATAAATCTCTATAGGGTTTTATCTATAGTCATGCTGGGCCATATCCCAAATATGACACCCAATGTAGCATATTTTTTGCTGTATCTAATGAGAACTTTGTAATCTTCCAAATATGGATCTATATTTCTAGGTTTTCTCTCAATTTTCATATTGAGTATACTTTTTTTAGGACAATCTTGGTGCTTCTCTTCACAGCATTAATGCACACTTCTATAAAACTAAACAAACTAAAAAAAAATCAGTTTAATACTGATTCCAGCCTTTTTACTTTTTCTTTTCCTAAAATTAGGTTTATTATATTAACAGAAATCAACATGGAGTTACTAAGTGGTCAGTAATAGCTTTTTGAAAAGCAACATATATTTTTCATAAATATCAATTAGGAATCCCAAATGATCCAAAGGTTAGATTTAGATGTTATTTTAAAAATATTTACTAAGTATAGATAATGTAATAGGGCCTAAAATGAAATGCAAAGATATGGTAGAATGAAATTCTATTAATTCACTGATTATAGTCTCCTAAAAATAGATACTCTAAAATGATGCTATGATTTTTAGTTTTCAGCTATAGATTTAGATTTTTATAGCTATAGATATAGCTCTTTTGTCAAAAAGATTTTCCCTTTTCTAAAAACAATTAGAACTCCCATACTCAATTGATCCAATAATTTTTTTTTTACATTTAACTCCCCAGCCCTGCTCTACCACCCCTAAATACTCATAACACACAGACAAAAATCAAAACAGTCAAACATTCCCGTATTTTGACTAGATTCAAATGCTCCAGTTGTGCTTTGCTGGCAAGACGAAAGCTATGTCAGGATGACATAAAGCAACATACTGATTTTCTGTGCTGTTTTCTAGTCTGCAAAATAATCTACACTATTAAATCTACTTCAGGAAACAAGCTATACATCACTTTGTCAAACTAAAGATGAACAGCAAAGTGGATTCATTTTTCTGTCAGAGAAGAATATGTGTGATATTCATTAGTTATGGTGTTGTCTGCAATTGTTTTTAAACACTAATCATTTCATATTTTATTCGGATGGAATTTTTCTGCCTACCAATAATGCCTATCAAGTATAATTAACAAACCAGAGGGATTCTAAAGATTACTTATTGTTGCTATCCATTGCATTGGGCCAAAATAATGCAAACCAAGAACAAGATTATAAACATTACCCTAATGAGTGAATGAATTAATTAATATTTCTTTTTGTAGGTAATAAAAACACATTTATTCCTTGTTTTTTTTTTTTAAGATATTCAGCATTAATTCTGTGCACAGACTTCATGTGTTTTTGTTATGGTTAATTATACTCTTTCTAAAAAATTTATAGGCTACTATGAATATGTTTTAATCATAGATATTCTAGGTATTTTGGAAAGAGCTGAGATTTTATATTCTTTCAAAGTAATCTGTGAGTATCGTGCATGCCTTTCTGTCCTAGAACCCAATGATGGATATTTTGAGCATAGCTGTTTACATGAAATTCTTTCCTAGATGATGAGTCTTTTGAAATATAACCCAAGTAATTGCTTTATTTAGTAATATAGTAAATATGTGTTCACCAATCTTATTTCCCTGTTTGATCAGTAAAAATGGATAGAATAGATATTTGTAACAATTCAGATGGTGAAATTTCCATAGATTCATTTTCTGTTTTAGAGCTTCTAGTTTCAAGCAATTGAACAATCTTATAATTACATTTTACTGTTGTGACGCATCTTCATTTCTGTCAGAATTTTTCCTCTACATTTCTCTCATATGGGTAAATATATTATGTGGAGTTTAAGTACACTAAATATTGAGAGCCCTGGAATTGCTAACTTTGCTACATAGCAGCCAGTTCAATTTATTGCAAAAATGCTGATAATTTAAAAATGCAGTGAAATATAATTTCATAAGTTACTTCAGTAACTTTTTATCTTGAAGTATATTAACGTTTGCCTATTCTATGAAATAAACTAGAGACTGTATGAGCTAGTGATTACTGAAGAGTCATAGAGAGAGCCACATCATGTATTTGCATGATGTATGTGTGCATCTTTATATGTATTTTGACTTTAGAGCATCAGCAGAGCTATGGAGACACAAAGGGATCAGTAAGCCAGGAGAAGCCATCAGACAATATTCTGGGAGGTAGTCATTAGGTTACAGTTCAGCCTCTGTTGCAGTTTGAAATAGAAACAGAATAATTAGAATGAACATTCAGAAAAAGAACTAAGGTGTACATGTATGTATATATTTACTTATTTATATATTTGTATTTATATATAATATATATTTATATTTTAATTCTAGATTTTCAAATTGAGTTGAGAATTAGTGAGTTGCTTTTGTGTTTAGAATATAACAGATTCAATGACTTTGAAATGCCTCAGATTTCTAAATATTTATAACCATCTGGATCCATACCTCTGAATGGTGAGAAGTCAAAAGCAAAGGAAGATAATGAAAACACCCCCCTACTTCCACCACATAATTGAAAAGCAGAGAGTATTTTTAAGATGCAAATGTGTATTCTTATGCAAAATGTCCTTACAATACAATAATTTTAGCACTCCTACCAGAAATATATTAATCCAGAGTTCTGTACACTATAAAGTTACTATAATTGTTTTTTTTTTTTAATTTTAATTCCAGGATAGTTAACAGTGTTGTATTAGTTTCAGGTGTTCAATATAGTGATTCAACACTTCCACACAACATCATTAATCCCCATCACCTATTTCATCCATTCCCCACCCACCTCTCCTCTGATAACCATCAGTTTGTTCTCTATAGTTAAGAGTCTGTTTTGTTTTTATTTAATTAACTCAGCTTTATGATATCAGATCCCTGATTACTCTGTTAAGGTTTCTCAGGCACAACATAAGCCAGTTTCAAATTAAATAGACTACATTCCAATACTTTCTAAATACTTGAGGAAAATAATGAAAATAAAGTGTCAATTTCAAATGTGTTGTCAATTAATAGTGTATTTTAAAGGAAAAAAATGAATTATTCTAGAAAAAATACAAAGACTGGGAAAAAACAATCCTTTAAAGATGCACTGGTAGAGCATGGCTCACCTGGGTGGCTCAGTCAGTTAAGCATCTACCTTTGGCTCAGGTCGTGATCCCAGAGTCCTGGGATGAGCCCTGCCCTGGACTCCCTGCTCAGCAGGGAGTCTGCTTCTCTCTTCCTCTGCCTCTTCCTCCTACCCCACCATTGCTTGTGCTCTCTTTCTCAAATAAATAAATAAAATCTTAAAAAATAAAAATAAAAAAAGTAAAGCACGGTTTTATGATTTCTACTTTTAAGTAAAATGAGGTTTACAATGCCACAGATACACAAACTTTCAGCCTCATTTACATTTACAGCATTTAGATGTTTCACCCAAGGTGAAAAATACTTAGCTGGTATGCCATGACACTCTGCGTCTCACACACTTGAAAGCTATCTCTGCGCTTTCTCACTGAGCCTTGGATTCCTACTCAAAATTGTGCTCAAAAAAAAAAAAAAAAAAGTCGTGCTCAAGGCTGTCACAGCCAATTGAAAGGAGCAGACCCTGAACTTGAAACTTATTCACCCCAGATCTAATTAAATATAATTAGTGCACAAAAACATGAGTTAAACTGATTCTTAAAATAGTCACTGTCAGTGAACCCAAGCAATGAATGACCCAATCCAAGTGAGGCAAAAGTATCCTGATAATTTTACTTAATACAATTTTAGTAAGGAAGTATGGGTTTAAAAATATTTGTCTGCAGGCTGACAAACTTTTGATAAATAATTTTAAGCCTTATAGTAAAAGTCATGTTTGTTTTCCATTTATTAATATCTATATGCAATGTAAAATAACACATTAAATATCAAATATATACATTTTCAAAAGCTATTTACAGTAACGTTCTTAATTTCATGACTGAATGCATGCAATTGTTTCTTGATATCCACATTGTATGGTTTACCTGATAACTTAAATTTCAGGCAGTACTTAGCAGAGACAATTGGTATTGAGAAAAATTTCGGTCACAGAAAATCTTCACAATTGTAGTTAACATTTTCCATATGTTATGGAGTAGAATTATCTTGATAGTTATTTTTTTTTTTTAAGATTTCATTTATTTGACAGAGAGAGAGAGACAGCGAGAGAGGGAACACAAGCAGGGAGAGTGGGAGAGGGAGAAGCAGGCTTCCCACTGAGCAGGGATCCCAATGCAGGTCTCGATCCCAGGACCCTGGGATCATGACCTGAGCCGAAGGCAGACACTTAACAACTGAGCCACCCAGGTGCCCCTTGATAGTTACTTTTTTTTTTTTTTTTAAAGATTTTATTTATTTACTTGACAGAGAGAGACACAGCGAGAGAGGAAACACAAGCAGGGGGAGTGGGAGAGGGAGAAGCAGGCTCCCCGCAGAGCAGGGAGCCTGATGCGGGACTCGATCCCAGGACCCTGGGATCATGACCTGAGCTGAAGGCAGTCGCTTAACCAACTGAGCCACCCAGGTGCCCTGATAGTTACTTTTTAAAAAATATTATAAACCTTTTTTCTTTTGTAACTGGAGGCAGTTGTTAGACCAAAACCAACCAAATATTTATATATATATATATATATATATATATATATATATATATATATATATATATATATTTATTTATTTATTTATTTATTTGCGAGAGAGAGAATGAGAGGGGTGAGGGTCAGAGGGAGAAGCAGACTCCCTGCTGAGCAGGGAGCCCGATGTGGGACTCGATCCCGGGACTCCAGGATCATGACCTGAGCCGAAGGCAGTCGCTTAACCAACTGAGCCACTCGGGCACCCGAACCAAATAATTTGTAACTATATTTTATCTATTAAGCAAAGCTGATGTGTTCTGGTTTAGCCAAAAATTATAACTTCCCTACTTCCCAGCAAAATTAAAACAAAGTTTCAATTTATAAAAGAGTAATGTACTTATTTTAAATACTTTTTCCCAGCCCAAATTCTGAAAAGAAAGGTATATTTACTTGCTTATATTCTCTTTAGAATTTAGAGGGAATATTATTTAAATCTAAAACTTACACATAGTTTCCAAATGGACAAGACTGAGCTTGAGGGTGCAGGTCTAGCTTATATAGTTCAAAATAGGAGTGAGATCTCACACATAGTTGCTTCTATGTCAAAGATTCTGTCAGGAAGCTGGGAAGTGGCTGTAAACTCTAATGCGTCAAATACTTAGATGAGTTTCTGTTACCAAGTGTTTAAAGGGGGAAAAATGCACATACCTCAAAACCTGTTTTCCTTTTTCTAAACAGAAGACTAGGATTGAAGTACAAGACCAAGGAAAACTCATTTTAAGGCAGAATCTCTTGGGAGATACTAAGAATAGACTTAGTGTTACTCCTTTTATGCCCAGGGAAAAAACATCCTAAGAACATGTAATTTTATTATTATGGCTAATATAATATTTGATTCCACATGTGTAGCTGGGTTTGCTTTTATTTGTTAAACATTAACTGTCTTATGATTATGAAGTAGGTCAACCATTCAATCATATATAAAATGGAAAGCTTGATTCATTGCTTAGACATAAATACCATGGAGAAGAACAGTCCTGACCACTTCAATACAGACTAAACTAAAGCTAGCTTTCTTTAGCTTGCTTGAGTTTTTGAGCAAACTTTGGGCACATGGAATACATTTCCTCTGTACCTTTATTTTAAGGTAGTTATAGGTTCTCAGAAAGTTGAAATAAGTACAGGGAGGCCCAGTTCACTTTTCACTTCTCTTGTGACGTTCACATCCTGCATAGATGCAGTACACCATGATGTTTACATTTGTACAATCCACAAAACTGATTCAGATTCTGTAAAATATACACTTATTTGTGTGTACATGTGTATGTATAGTCCTATGCTATATGCAACAGCAACAATCAAAATGCAGAATTGCTCTATCAGACACCCTAATGCTACTACCCAAATGCAAACCCATTCAAATGGTAACCATTAATGTGTTTCAGTCTCTCTAATTACTTTATTTTATTTTATTTTTTAAAAAAATTTTATTTATTTATTTGACAGAGAGAGACACAGTGAGAAAGGGAACACAAGCAGGGGGAGTGGGAGAGGGAGAAGCAGGCTTCCTCCGGAGCAGGGAGCATGTTGTGAGGTTCTATCCCAGGACCCTGGGATCATGACCTGAGCCGAAGGCAGACGCTTAACAACTGAGCCACCCAGGCACCCCATCAAATTACTTTATTTTAAACATGTTATATAATCTGCTTGAGGTCTATTCAAGCTATCACAGGTGTTAACATTTCATTCCTTTTCATTGCTGAGTAGTTTCCATGGTATGGGTAACTCACAGTTTGTTTACTCTTCACCCATCAAAGGACATTTTGGGCTTTTTCACTTTTTGATTATCATAAAGTTGCTATGAACATTTATGTACAGATTTTTTGTATGAACAAAAGTTTTCATTGCTCAAGGATAAATGCCCATGACGACAACTGCTGCTTTGAATGGTAAATGTATTTTCCATTACATTTAAAAAGATGTAAAAAGAAACTGCCAATCTATTTTCAAGAGTGATTGTACCATTTTACCATTTTACATTCACACCAGCAATGAATGAGTGATCCAGTTTCTCCATATCCTTGTCAGCATATTTTGTTTCAGGCATTCTAATAGATGTTTCATGATATTGTATTGTGGTTTTAATTTACATTTCCATAATGGCTAATCGTGTTGAACATCTTTTCAAGTGCTTATATGTTATCTGTATTTCTTATCTAAAGATTTCTTCAGTGAAATGTCTGTTCATTTCTTTTGCCCATTTTCTTTTTTTTCTTTTTTTTCTTTTGCCCATTTTCTAATTGGATTGCTTTTTTGTTTACCATTGAGACTTGAGAGTTCTTTATATATTTTATATACAAGCCCTTTGTCAGATGTGTGGTTTGCAAATATTTTCTCATAGATGTATTTTGTCTTTTCAGCCTTCTAACAAGGACTGTCAAAGAGCAATGATTTTTACTTTCCATGGGGTCAAACTTCTCAATTTTTTTCTAATATTGATTATCCTTTGGAGGTTAAGTTAAAGAACTCTTTATAAATATAGATATATGCACAAATATAAGATATATAACACATATGCATATTATATATGATATATATATAAAGATGTAAGATATATATACATATATAAATCTCCCAAAGATTTTTTCAATTTTTTTTTTCTATAAGCTTGTGGTTTTATATTTAGACTTAAACCTTTGATTCATTGTAAGTTTATTTTTTTATAAAGGTATGAAGTTTAAGTCATTTTCAGTATGTATATCTTAATTTCTTTTCTTCCTTTATTGGCCTGGCTAGAGCATCTAGTAGTATGATGAATAAGAGTAGTGAGAGCAAACACTCTTGCCCTTTTCCTGATCTCAGGGTAATAGCATTCACTCTTACAACATCAAATATGTTAGTTGTAGATTTTTTTGTTAATGCACTTTATCTATTAGAGAAGATATCCTCTAATCCTAGATTTCTAAGTGCTTTATAATAAATTGGGTTTGGACTTTGTCAAGTTGCTTTTTTTCTGATATGATCACATTTTTTTCTATATCCTGTTAACCTGGTGGTTATTATATTGGACTTTTGAATATTTAACCAGTCTTGCATATCTCAAATAAGTCCCACTTGATTATTGTATATAATTTTTTCATGTTTTGTTAGATTAATTTTTTTAGTATTTGATATAGATTTTTTATATCTCACATCATGAAAGATACTATTCTGTGTTTTTCATGTTCCACACTGTATCTGGTTTTGTTGTCAGGACTACCAGCCTTATAAAATAGGTTCGGAAGAGTTCCCTCCCCTTCTATTTTCTGGAAGAGATTTTATAAAATCAGTGTTAATTCCTCTTTAAATGTTTGGTAGATACCCTAGTGAAAACATTGTGGCTTGAGGATTTATTTTATAGGAACAGGTTAATTACTTAATTTCTTTACTGGTTATTGGACTATTGTCTGTTCCATCTGGGTTCAGTCAGGCTCTTTCTTCTTGCTGTTTTTTAAATATATTGTCATAAGTATTGTCTTTATATACATTGAACACCACATCTGATGGTGGAATTATTTTGACTCAGCAAAGAAATATGGCTTAAAAAACTCATGAGAAGAAGAATGGTATATTGTATATTCTCCTTTTTTTACCCATTTCATTTTTCTTTCCTTCCATTAATACTTTATTTTTATTTATCTTGATTCCTTTAGTTGTGTTTAAAGGAGAGGCCCACTGATGACAGAAATTAGTTACCTTCTCTAAAAATGTGTTTATTTCCCCCCATTTTGGAATGAGATTCACTGAATAATGATTGAATTCATGGCTGGCATTACTTTTAGTTCTTGAACAATGCTGTTCTACTTTTTTCTGGACTCTATGTTTTCAGATAAGACAACTGCTATCATTCAAATATAAATATAACAGTATGACATCTTTTCATATTTTCCCACAGATCCCTGAGGCTCTACTGTTTTTTAGTCTGTTTCCTTGTGTTGATAGGATTCAGTAAATTATTTTGACCTGTCCTAAAGTTCACTGATTCTGTCTTCTGCCATTTCCCTCTACTATTGCTCCCACCCAGATTGTGTTGTTGTTGTTGTTGTTGTGCTTTTCAGTTTTGTATTTTCCACTTGGTGCTTTTTTATAGCTGTTATTTATCTGCTGAGATTTTCTACCATATCATTTGTTTCAAGATTCATAATTGATTATCAAAACACTTTTATGATGGCTGCTTTAAATTCTTGCCAGGTAATTCCAAGATCAGATTCATTTTGATATTGACATTAGTTGATTGTGTTTTTCTCACCAAATCATGAATGTCTTCATTCTTTTTTTTTTAATTTTTATTTTTTTTATTTTTAAAGATTTTATTTATTTATTTGAGAGCGAGAATGAGAGAGAGAGAGAGAGAGCACATGAGAGGGGGGAGGGCTAGAGGGAGAAGCAGACCTGCCGCCGAGCAGGGAGCCCGATGTGTGACTCGATCCCGGGACTCCAGGATCATGACCTGAGCTGAAGGCAGTCGCTTAACCAACTGAGCCACCCAGGCGCCCCTGAATGTCTTCATTCTTAGTATGATAAGAGAATAGGGATTTTATCGTGGATCTTTGGTTATAGTTAGGAGACTCAATCCTGTTTAAATCTACTATGTCACCAGTTGCCCTTTTACTGTTTTGTATATGTTCTGGCATTCCTTTGTAGTCTATGGTTTCAGTTTAATTTTCAGGTCCCTTGTAATATTTTCTTATCTTATTTTTATTTATTTATTTTTTTTCCTGGGGCTTCTGGATTTCTGACTTGGTCTCTGTGCTTGCAGGATCACATAGTGTTTTCCTGAGCCACCTTCTGCAAGTGGGAAAGCAATCTCTTTCATGGGTAGAGAACTGGCAGGTGCTGGGCCTGGGTGCCCTCATGCCAATAAGTAGAGGTTCAGAGATGCCAGGGTCTGCTGGCAATGTGAAAGAATCTGCCCCACTACACTGGAATGGGGGTGCAGCCTGCTCACTTGATGTGTGCTTGGCTTCTCCTTTCTGGGTGATTTGTCCAGAGAGGCAGGTTCTTCTTGTTTGTTATTGATGGTTCTAGATTGTAGACTTCTCTGGAGGCCAAACTAAGATTAATAGTAAATGAAAAAGAAAACCCAGGCAATTCACTATCATGCCATTTTGAGTCCTAGAGTCCCTACCCAGGCACACTTTGACTTTCCCACTTTTAGATCCTTTTATAGTTGTCTTTGGATTATTTCCAGTGTATTTAGTTGTATTTAGAAGAGGGGAGTAGGGAAGAGTAAATCTATGCCATCTAATATGGGCATGTATCCTAATTATTGAGGGAATGAACATAGCATGTATGTATCTAGATCACTAAATATACCAGCTTAATATAGTGGCTAATTAGGTGAGTATTTTATTTTTAACAAAGTTATTGAGTGAAATGGGCAGAGGATAAACATCAACTCTAAAAACAGAAGGTACCTCTGTAGAGTACAATGCATTCTCTAGGTATGGACAATGTTGAAAGGGGATGGGATTTATATATTTCTGTCTTCTAAACCAGTCTAAGCAATTGCTGCCAAAAACAAAATCTTAATATTAGGAGTTGTGTACCTTTATTGCATGTAGACTGTAGGGACTAGAATTTCCCAAGTTTTATACTTTGTTTATTAAGTACAGACTTTTTTTTCCCCCCCCAGTCCTAAATTAAGGTTGAATAGTTGGAGTTTGTTCTTTTTTTTTTTTTTTTTTCTGGTCAAATATCATTATATTAATAGACATAGGACACTTAGATATTTAGATGAAAACAAAACAAAGCTTGATAACATTGGAAACTCCATTAGTTATTAGAAGACTGAATGTTAGACCAGAACAATCATTTGGACAATCATCTATTTTTTATTAAAATAGAAAAGTAAAAGGGAAAAGATGTCAAGAGGTAATTTCATCCCCAGCTCTTCAACTCATATAGATCTTTAAATTGTAAGTGAATATCAGTTTGTTTTACTTTACTGGCTGAATTAGTGAACCTGGTTTTTATGATAGTGGTAGTTAGAATGTTTGAAGTCAGAATGAGCATGTGTAACAACTGCTTTTTAGTAGATATATATATATATATATATGTATATATATATATAGTATATATGATAAAATAATTATTGGAAAAACAAAACAAAACAACTGCCTGAATCTCATTTCTTAGAGAATTTTTTTCTTTATAAATTAATGACAAGTTTTCCACAAATAGCACAGCAATGGATATTTTTTTTTCTTTATAGGAAAGTTTTAAATACGTGTTCTGCTAGTTTTTTTCATATTAATATTTAATTACAAATGGAACATTGTAATGGCCTAAGGGGTAAGGGATTAGGAAATAAAAATAGTTTTAAAAGTATTCACTGGGGAATAAAAAGTATTCACTGGAAACTTTAGATCCTGATTCTCAAAGATTCATAGGATATTATACATTTTTTTATGTTGAGATAAAAATAAAGGGTTAACTTGTTTGTTTTTATTTTCTCTGAAATTAGATCATAAAATGTAAGGCAGATAATGGATCAGAGGACTGTTATTCAAATATGATATTTAAATCACATCTCAGTTTATAGCTTGGAATGGCTTTTATAGCTTGACAAGATTGGTTATTTACAATCTGAATTCTATCTCAGGATTAATATGTTTGGATTCATTCTATATCTCCTTGAAATATTACATTTAGTTTCATGTTTCCTTCCAATTCACTTTGAGAACTGAATTACTTAGATTGATATGGTATAGTGGGATGAAAATGGCATTTGGATTGAAGAGACTATATATGAATTTGAACTTCACCATAAAGCAACTGTATAGGCTTGTTAAAGTTTTTAACTATTCTGATTCTTACATTCCTTACTGGAAAACAAGGATTATAAGCATTTCTGTCCTGTGTACCTCATGGTCCTGTGAAGATCATGATTCAAGATGAGATGAGATGATGTAAACATACTTTTTAAATTATTTTATTATCATTGGTTCTAAAATTATCTCTTTACATCAAACTTAGCTAAAAATTATCTTAAAGAGGCATCATGCTATCACCTAGCAGAGAGTATGTCATAAGGCAGGTTTTCCATTTGTGATATGGTTCACTCAGTGCCATCTCCAAATCTTTTTTTTTTTATTCTTATGTTAATCCCCATACATTACATCATTAGTTTTAGATGAAGTGTTCCATGATTCATTGTTTGTGCATAACACCCAGTGCTCCATGCAGAATGTGCCCTCCTCAATACCCACCACCAGGCTAACCCATCCTCCCACCACCCTCCCCTCTAGAACCCTCAGTTTGTTTTTCAGAGTCCATCGTCTCTCATGGTTTCTCTACCCCTCTGATTTCCCCCGCTTCATTCTTCCCCTCCCACTACCTTCTTCTTCTTCTTCTTTTTTTTTTCCTTAACATATATTGCATTATTTGTTTCAGAGGTACAGATCTGTGATTCAACAGTCTCACACAATTCACAGCACTCACCATAGCACATACCCTCCCCAGTGTCTATCACCCAGTCACCCCATCCCTCCCACCCCACCCCCCACTCCAGCAACCCTCAGTTTGTTTCCTGCGATTAAGAATTCCTCATATCAGTGAGATCATATGATACATGTCTTTCTCTGTTTGACTTATTTCACTCAACATAATACCCTTCAGTTCCATCCACGTCATTGCAAATGGCAAGATCTCATTCCTTTTGATGGCTGCATAATATTCCATTGTATATATATATAGCCATCTCCAAATCTTGAATTTGGTGTGTGCTAGTCATCAATCCCTATCAGGAGCTAGAGTCCAGTCCAATTGCTGCTTTGACTGCTTGTCCCTGAGTTTCAGGGGATTTTTTGACATTGACTGTACACTGGAGATTTACCTCATGTTTCTGCCTTCACCTCTGTTTTCTGCTCAAACTTGGCTCTGGCTTTTGACTTGATGTCAAGCTAAAGTCATATTCCTTAATCTGTCTCAGCCAGCCTCAAACGGGGTAAATCAAGAAAGGTGATGTCTGTCAGCCTTGTGAAATCCTTTTGGAAGGATTCAGCCTGTGGGTTGACTTGTTTCAAGAGAATATCGGTAAAATGGCAGATTGAAACCCAGAAGTCAAGGATCAAAGTTATCTTCTAGAGTTTTAGAATAGACATATTTTCTGTGGCAAATTTGACTATTTGTGAAAATGTAGCTCCCTTGATAAGTGAAAATATTTTATTTGTACATATATCTGGATCCAGAGAGTCACTTCTCAATGGCAGAGTTCTTTATTAATCTGTTAGTGATTCAGTGGCAGGAGTGTATTATACTTAATTTCAAGGGCCAGGGCTTTAAGAACTTTGTGTATGATTTAAGTTATCCCAGGTAAAGATGAGAATCTGTTGAAGTGAAATCATATCTGACTCAATTTAGGGGAAATAGTCTCACTGAAGTTTTCACATTCTTCTTTCAAAAAGGGGTCCGTACCCTCCTGAAATTTCAGCAATGCTAGGGCGTAAGACCTCTGCCCATGGCATGGATCTTAATGATCTCGATCCCTGACTTAATATACTCTTTGATGCTGAGCTATTATTTAACTGTCTGATATCTTATTTCCTATTTGAAATCCATTTTCTTGGTTGTGTCTTCATGCCCTAGACCTAAACACAACTGCCATCTCCAGGCTTACATGAAGCTCCAGGAGTTGAAAGGAAAACAGTGTAGTATGATGAATGAGCATGATTTGCAAGACAAGCCATTTATATCAGTCACAGTTTCTCATCTAGCTTGAAATACATTCTTAGGAAGATATGTCAGTGATGCATCCTATTTCTTCTCCTGTAAAACAAAGAAGATAGGATGGTTGAAATAGTTCTTAACCGTAATTAAGGGACAGTCCAAAGCAGATGTTTAGGTCATGGACAGTGAATTCAATCCTGTATTCAATCCTGTCTCAAACAAGTGTTTATTGTATGACTTTTGCCAGGTTGTTTACTCTCTCTAAACTTTTTTTTTTTTTTTTACATCCACTTTTTATTAAGGGGATGATAAATTGAAAATATATTGAATCCTATAATAGGCATTGGAAATAGAGAAGTAAAACAAGAAAAAATGTAGCTCTTGTATTCTGGGAATTGAATTCTACTTGAGAAAAAATAAGCAAGCAAACAATACAAAATTATGAGACAGTTCTAGAGGGGAGGAGGGTGGGGGTATTGGTTAGCCTGGTGTTGGGTATTAAGGAGGGCACGTTCTGCATGGAGCACTGGGTGTTATACGCCAACAATGAATCATGGAACACTACATCAAAAACTAATGATGCAATGTATGGTGATTAACATAACAAAAAAAATATGGGACAACTTTGTTGTTGTTGGCAAATGCTGTGAAGGAAATAAACAGATTTTTGGAGAAAAAGTACTGGGGGAGGGGTCTCAGTTTAAGCAGCATAGTTGAAGAACCCCTCTCTGAGGCATTGCTGTTGAAGCATACTATGAAAACTGAAAAGGAACTAGGGAAAGAATTCTCTGGATCCATAGGCCAATAAATACAAATGTTAGTATGGGGTCTTGATTGGTTGGAGCAAGTGAGGGGAAAAAAAGCCTACATGAGTGAAGCACAACTAACAAGAGATTTGGGGATACATTTGGAGATTTATACAGGGATCAGTTTATGCAGAGGAATGAAAGCCAAATAATGAATTAGAAGCTTTTCTAAGTGCAGGTCCAAAAGGGTTTTGACACCATCTGATACACATATTAAAAAACAGTGGTCTGGTTGATGTGCCAGAGAATGGGTAGAGGGGAGAAACATCTGAAGATTAAAGATCTGTAGTTAGCAAAATAGTGCAGTGACTTAAGATAGAGAATTCTGGTGTAGGCTAGAAGGATGGCAGAGGACAGGAGACAAAAGTCAGCTATATTTTTACAATATTTAAAACATATATAACTCAATGAACATATATTTGTATATTATTATTACTACCAATTCTCCATGTTTAATGTTGATTGACCATCATATAAACAGGAAGTTTTATCTTCAAAAAGTTAAATACAATAATATCCATCTATTGGGATTTCTTTCTTCTTTTTTTTTTTTTCTTCTTTTTTTTGTGTGGTATTAGGTTGTTAAAGTCTTTCTAGAAATAAGGAAAGACTGTCAAGTTGCTAAACTCACAAACGTTGGTAACTTTCAGCATTTCTTGCACAATCACCCAACACTTGTCAAAGGTATAAGAGCCATGTCTTTTTTCTGTACAACTAGAGTAAATAATATGAATAGAAGAAAGCATTACTAAAGCTAATAAATCTAAATAATTCTTGATTTTTATTTACTGTCTCCTAAAATTACAATATAAGAAGTTGAAGTGAGATAAAAGTGCGCTCTAACTAGATGGCATTTTTTTTCAGTCCACACAATAATGGAAACTCTATGCTATTGCAAGCTTCAGTCCACAAAATAATGGAAACTCTATGCTATTGCAAACTTTTTTCCAAGTCTTAAATTTAATAATTCAAAATGATCACTAATAATATACCATCCCGTATGTTGAGATGAAAGTTTTGGTCCCCAGTATATAAATTGCATTCCAACCCAAGGATGGAAAGAAAATATCTTAGGTCTAATCATTCTTTAAGAGACAAAATACTTTTCTAGCATTATGTTTTAATTCATAATTAGTGTACACACAGTTATAAATATAATTAGGACAGAAAATTATCACAAAAAATGTCAGTAAATAAAGGAATTGGACTTTTTTTTTTTTGTCAGTGATACAATGGTAAAATAAACTATGAAGCTAAATAAATCCAGATTATAATCTGAGAAAATGGACATATTTATACAAATTAAATTACTAAGAATACGATAAAATGCTAGGCAGGATTTATTGCTTGCTTGTAATTTTAAGAAATGTAACATTTTATTACTGAATTTCATAAATATGTTTACTTCATGAATTGTATTTAAAATGCCACTGAATTAAAAATAATCATAATAATAAACTTTGATGTTTACTACCGGTAGACCTACAGTAGGGAAGAGGAAAAAATTAACTTGGATTGTTGTCGAAGAGCTCATTTTAAATGAATTTTACTGGCAAATAATTTTATCTTTTTAAGGAAAGAAAAGGTGGTTCAATTATGAAAGGCCAGTTATTAAATGTATTTGCTTTTTTCTGAAATTATTATTAAAATCTAATGCTTTTCTTGGTGTATAAGAAGTAGCCATTCCAGTAATCCTAACTCCAACTAAAAAAAAAAAAAAAAATTATAAAGACATACTCAAAATATGTTTAAGTACACTAAAAATTACATTAAATTAGTCATTTTTTTAAAAAATGAAAATGTGTCCTTGCATAGATTATCTTCATAATTTTTGAAGATGTAAATTAGGCAAGGACATTTTAATTAATTAATTAATTTATTTATTTATTCACTTGTTTATTTATAAAAATATTTATTTATTTGAGAGAGAGAGAGACTGAGAACAGGGGGAGAGGCAGAGAGAGAATCTCAAGCAGACCCCCAGCTGAGCAGGGAGCCCAAGATGCATGGGTCTATCCCCCCTGACCACCTCCAGATTATGACCAGAGCCAAAACCAAGAGTTGGCTGTTCAACTGACTGAGCCACCCAGGAGTTCCAAGGCCATTTATTTTTTCTAAAAATTTTGGTCAATACTATTTAAAAGTACCTATATATACACTTTATGTCCTGAGAATTATTTCAGAAACAAATTATTACATGCAAAATCAGTTTGCTTAAGTCATTGGACACAATATCTGGAAAATATGTCCTACAAAAATAATAGAAGGGCATATTCTTTAAATTTCTGGTGGGGCGCCTGGGTGACTCAGTTGGTTAAGCGACTGCCTTCGGCTCAGTTCATGATCCTGGAGTCCCGGGATTGAGTCCCGCATCGGGCTCCCTGCTCGGCAGGGAGTCTGCTTCTCCCTCTGACCCTTCCCCCTCTCATGCTCTCTCTATCTCATTCTCTCTCTCAAATAAATAAATAAAATCTTAAAAAAATAAATAAATAAATTTCTGGTGACCTTTGTAATTTATTTTGATTATATTTACCTTTCTAGTTCTAAAATGGAATTATAAAATTATGTATTTTATTGGGATATGAAGTGCATTATATGATAATACATCTAACTGCTGAAAGATGGTACCTCTATTAAATCTTTGATCCAAGATATCTGATGTAGGGGTGCCTGGGTGGCTCAGTCGTTAAGTGTCTGCCTTTGGCTCAGGTCATGATCCCATGGTCCTGGGATCGAGCCCACATCGGGCTCTCTGCTCCACGGGAAGCCTGCTTCTCCCTCTCCCACTTCCCCTGCTTGTGTTCCCTCTCTCGCTGTCTCTCTCTCTGTCAAATAAAGAAATAAAAAAATATTTAAAAAAAGATATCTGATGTAATAATAATAGTTAAAAAAATAACTTTGGGTTTCAATCAGGAAGACTATAAACCAAAGGATATGAAAAAAAGTAAACCATGGCAACAGAGTAAGTTCCCCAAACCTGGAATCACTGGGCCCCCAATCCCTCAAACTTTGCCCTTCCTTTTGTCATGGTCTTGGGATGTCACATATTTCCTGAATGTTTCATGGCTTCATGATATATGCTGTTAAATTGACTTATTTTTAAACAGTGGATAACAAAGGATGGGTCTATGTATCTATTGCTTAAATAAGAAAAACTTCTGGAAGTTTTTTGTTCAAGACAATGGTTATTTCAAAAAGGAAGTCTCATCCTTCTCAACCACCCCCTTAAAAAATTAAATGGAATAGAATAAGAAATGTTTACTGCCCATAATGAGGATAGATACTGTTTATGTTATATTTTTCTTGAAGTTTTATATGTGTATTTGTGTGTGTGTGTGTGCGTGTGTGTGTGTGTCTTTACACATGTATATTTGGTTGTTATGTTTATGGTTCTGACTTGCTATATAAAACATTTGTAACCCAAAATAATTGAAAAACATTATTCTAATCTATATTTATATTCGACCAATATCACTCAGGTTCTCCCTTTCCACTATGGGCATTCATTTAACCCTATTTGGCCATTTTGCCTCACCACATCAGACCCAAAGTTAAATCATAGCTTCACTACCCCACTTAATACTTCCATGCTGATTTCTTGCTAAGAATGTCAGTCTCTATTACATAGCAAGTGCTCAAGAGATGTTATTATACCAAATGAAAACTACTGCCTAACCAGATGAATGAATGATAAGTATCCAGAGAAGGCGCTTTTCCATAACCACAGTTACATTGTTATTATAGATCCTGCCTACCTCAGTCTCAAATTTCTGTCCTGCAATAGTCTAATCATGAAATTTAGAACCTTGATAGATACTAATGGGGCGCTTGGGTGGCTCAGTTGGTTAAGCGACTGCCTTCGGCTCAGGTCATGATCCCGGAGTCCCGGGATTGAGTCCCACATCGGGCTCCCTGCTCAGTGGGGAGTCTGCTTCTCCCTCTGACCCTCCCCCCTCTCATGTGCTCTCTCTCTCCTCTCATCCTCTCTCTCAAATAAATAAATAAAATCTTTAAAAAAAAAGAATCTTGATAGATACTGATGTTTTTTAAACATCTATGATGATAATCAAAGGTGATTAATATTTTATTTTTCAAAGAATTATTTTAATCATGTATAATAATATCAGTATGTATAATTACTTGAAAATAGCAGACCTAGGGTGCCTGGGTGGCTCAGTTGGTTAAGCAACTGCCTTCAGCTCAGGTCATGATCCTGGAGTCCCTGGATTGAGTCCCACATTGGGCTTCCTGCTCAGCGGGAAGTCTCCTTCTCCCTCTGACCCTCCCCCCTCTCATGTTCTGTCTCTCTCTCAAATAAATAAATAAGATCTTAAAAAAAAAAAAAAGAAAATAGCATACCTAGTCATACTGATACTTACAGTGGTATTATTGTCCATGAGAAGTATATTTGAAATTGAGATCACAATATCACAATCTATATACAAGTATTACTACATCTGTATTCATTAGTCACCTGTTTTAACTGAAATATTTGACAGCCTCTATATTTTATTTTTAAATCTTTTCCCCAAAAAAGGAATTTTGTATTCACATGCTAAATAAATAAAGATAGCTCTAGTGTTCTTTTATTTAAAATTTCAAGGTATACATTAAGAATCCCACAGTTTTCCCCAAAATGCAAGCATTTATATTATTCCAGACCATCAAGTTTTTGTTTCATTTTGTTTTGTTTTTTTAAAGATATCCAAGGGGCATCTGGGTGGCTCAGTTGGTTAAGCATCTGCCTTTGGCTTAGGTCATGATCCCAGGGTCCTGAGATCGAGTCCCGCATCGGGCTGTCTGCTCAGCGGGAAGCCTGCTTCTCCGTCTCTCCCCTGTTCACATGCACTTTCTCTCTCTCAAATAAATAAATAAAATCTTAAAAAAAAATAAAGATATCCAAGAAACAAAATTGGAGCATATTTGCAGTGTCTATTAATTTCATTATATTGAAAGTGTCAGAGTAGCTATTTGACCCCTCTTTTTACAGAAGTATAGAGCACATTGCTTTTAACCATTTTCGTATTGCTTTCAAATTTTTAAATATGCAGTATACAGTGTTTTAAAAACAAGATTCAGAACAATTCAGGTTAAAGGACTTACTGTATAAACATTCCCACATTATCCTTAAACATTTTGTACAAATTTTTAGCAAGAGAAACAAATATCATTTATAATTAATTCTTTTAAAAATAAAAGGAATGCCCTTTAACTTACTTGTACAGTATTTCTTGTTGAAAAACAACTGAGACAAAAAGGATACATTGCTCTTTTTACGCCTAAGGAGGAATGCTTAAAACTAGCAAGGCAACACATGACTCAACAAAACAAAACAAATAAAAACATGTAACACTACATTTGAATCAACTGCCTTGATATGGAGAACTACAGCAACTTTTTGGGATTGTTAGCATAAGAGAATTAGAACTGAAAGTGTCATAGTGTTAGCATACTATGTGGCATCACGTTAAATTCATATGGATTGTCTAAACATGAATTTGTGCCACTGTTATCATGTAGTACATCTTGTATGTGATCTACAGAACCTGGGAAATAATCACCATTTCAATTGTACCATTTAGAACAATCATGTTAACAAATTAAAGGAGACCAATCAGGAGAAAACACACACACACACACACACACACACACCAGTAGAAACAAGCACGGGGAAGACATTCGGAAGAGACAGAGGGGGAAAGAGAGCCTTACTGTTCCTAAAATCTAGCTCAGTATTTTTTTTTTTTTAAGATTTTTATTTATTTGACAGAGAGAAACATAGCGAGAGAGGGAACACAAGCATGGGGAGTAGGAGAGGGAGAAGCAGGCTTCCTGCAGAGTAGGGAGCCTGATGCAGGGCTCGATCCCAGGACCCTGGGACCATAACCTGAGCCGAAGGCAGACGCTTAACGACTGAGCCACCCAGGCGCCCCTCTAGCTCAGTATTTATGAATGACAGATACATTAAGATTCTTCCTTTTCTTTAATAAAAAAAAAAAAAAAGTTCTCAAGTAATTAAAATTACCTGGCCTAATTAAGGATGCCCATAGAAAATACAGTGAAGCATGCTAAAACAGGCCATCTAAAGCTTATTATTAATACTCATTTTTCCAAGTTGGAACAAGTAAACGAAACATTGCTCTCAAGATGCAATAAGCTGGTCATTAACAAGTGTATTGCCTATGGACTGTGAGAGCCCTTGAGAAATTTTGGAAGGGCCTTCCCTTTTGAAGGTACAGGACAAATGCAGACAACAAAAGACCAATCCCTGGAATAACAACTTAATTTCTCTTTCCCCATTTCCAAACTGTGTCTTTGAAAGCTTATGCATAGGAAATGTGCTAAATAAATTAAAGATATTATGAAACCCATTGTTTTCTTCCCACATTTTATCTAGGGTTATATTAACAGAGCAACCTAGGTCTTAAGAAAAATGATTGGAAAGGCCCAAACTTACCCACTTTGATGGATCTAGACCTTTGGATCCTATCAATTTTCTTTGCAATTTCAAAAATATATTAATCACATGAAAACCATGGTCTAAGCACTTGCAAAAAAAAAAAAAAAAGAAAAAGAAAAGAAAAAAAAATGATGCTTATGTAAGTAAAAGCAATCCTATGTGTGGTAGCATGGTATTGTTGCAAGAATCACCTAAGACCCCCCTCTCCCATATCCATACCTCAAAGCTACATTTTTTCTAATCAAAGCCCCTCCAGTGCATACTTTCTGTGTATGTGAACGTTCTTTTTTCTTATGAAATGGAAGTAAAAATGGGCATTTTTAAAAAAATGTTTAAGCATTTTTTCTGGCATGCTTCAGGCTTCAGTGTTTGTAAGAATTTTTTAGGGACCCGCTTGTTTGCAATTGGCCTTCCCATACCTGTTAGAAAGAGAAGGCTGGAATTCTTAATCGCAGGGAACAAACTGAGGGTTGCTGGAGTGGGGGGTGGGGTGGGAGGGATGGGGTGACTGGGTGATAGACACTGGGGAGGGTATGTGCTCTGGTAAGCACTGTGAATTGTGCAAGACTGTTGAATCTCAGATCTGTACCTCTGAAACAAATAATGCAATATATGTTAAGAAAAAAAAAAGAAGAAGAAGAAGAAGGTAGCGGGAGGGGAAGAATGAAGCGGGGGAAATCGGAGGGGTAGATGAACCATGAGAGACGATGGACTCTGAAAAACAAACTGAGGGTTCTAGAGGGGAGAGGGGTGGGAGGATGGGTTAGCCTGGTGGTGGGTATTGAGGTGGGCACATTCTGCATGGAGCACTGGGTGTTATGCACAAACAGTGAATCATGGAACACTTCATCTAAAACTAATGATGTAATGTATGGGGATTAACATAAGAATAAAAAAAAAGAGAAGGCTGGTGCATAAAATATTAAAACATTTAGGAAAGATGAAACAGGAATCCACTGGATTATCTTCGTCCCTAAAAGAGAGATGTTTAGTTTTCAGAAACTGAAGTGCAGCAGAGTGTTGTATATAAACTCAGATTTACCTCATTCCACTGGCCTGATGTATACAAAAAGAGCCCAGCTCATTAAAACTCTTCCCAAATCTAATGCCCCTGAAATCATTCGTGGATTAACTTGTTCATTCTTTTATACAACAATAGGGAAAATAGCCCCTCCTCTCATAAATTTTATATATATCAAATTTATATGTTTAAAACTTACTACTTTTTTTTTTAAAGATTTTATTTATTTGACAGAGAGAGACACAGCGAGAGAGGGAACACAAGCAGGGGGAGTGGCAGAGGGAGAAGCAGGCTTCCCGCTGAGCAGGGAGCCTGATGTGGGGCTCGATCCCAGGACCCTGGGATCATGACCTGAGCCGAAGGCAGCCGCTTAACTGACTGAGCCACCCAGGCACCCCTAGAACTTATTACTTAAATGGGGAGGAATTCAAGAGAAATAGGGTTGAGAAGTGTGGTGAGGAATATCAAAATTTAAGATGCTATTAGAGACGGAAGTAGATATGATGTGTTGGAAATTGAACATTTTAGTCTATTTCAGCAGAAAAAGCCACAATAGAGGTAAAAATTGTCAAGGCAATAATACACATTTATTATTTAAAACCATGAGAATACATATGATCTCTTTCCTAGATAATACAAAAGTAAAGAGGTCCAAAAAACTGGTCCTCTTAAAAAATTTAAGGGTCAGAAGGAGCCTCAGAAAATGAGGCTAAGAAGAGGTGCCAGTAAGGTAGAGAAAATCCAGGAGACTCTAATTCTTAGAAGCAAAAGGAGAAATTTGAAGTAGGAAAGAGTGATCAACTATCTAAATCCCCCTGTTTGGTCTAGGAAGATGACACCAAGAACCAACTATTGGATTTAACAATAGGGAGGTCACTGGTCATCTTAAGATCAGTTTGAACGGAGTGACGATAGGAAAATGCTGACTAAAATTGCTACAAAGAAGAAAAAAAGGAAGCAAAATGGAGATGGTGAGTATAGGTCACCCTTTCTCAAAGTTTTGCTTTCAAGAAAGTAGAGAAATGATGGAATAGATAGAGAGGGAATTGGGGCCAATATTGAGCATATTCATATACTCGTAGAAGTATCCAAAGAAAGTGAGAAAAATAATGGATGGAAAAGAAAGAGGGAATGATTGATAGAATGATTTTCTCAGGAATATAAGAAGTCTAATGCACATGTCAATTACCTGGAATTTGATGGTATCACGAATACATTTATTGATAATTTTAAAAAAGAGAGAAAACAGATAATATGGAAAAGATTTAAGTTGGCAGTTACATGTGATAGTAGGAACTTATGTTTCTTCTGGTTGTTCCTTCTTGTGGAATAAGAAGTCTGATCATCAGTTGAGTGTTAAAGATGGGGGATAAAGTGGTCAAAGTTTAAGATAGAAGAAAGAATGAAAGAATCAGCTAGTAGCAAAGGATATTGAATGGAGCAAGATTGTATAGTTTCTAGGGTATTGGGAGCACATTTTAGAGTAATCATAAATTTAATGAGAAACCAGTGAGCATGGACACAAGCATAGAGTAGAAAAAGAGTTCAATCTCGCTGGTGTTACAATTTAGTCAAATGATGCATTTAAGTATTTAAAGAAGAGGGAATTAAATGAGTTGAGTGTGTATGCAAGAGAATATTTTTAATAATTCTACATGGGGTAAACAGGAAAGTGAGGACATGGTGGATGTAAGGTACTATGAAAAATGATAGAATCACTGGACCATAGGTTCAAGGATGGTCAAAGAATTGTTAAAGTTGAGATAATAAAGGGGATGAGCTGCAAAGATTGGAGATGGTGGGAAAGAAGTGATGCCTATGAACAGAAAGATAAAGTCTAGTGGATGAACATTATAGAGAGGAATTGAGGTATGGTGCAGATCAGTATCATTGGAGTAAAGTAGGTCAAGAAATTGAAAAGCTCAGCGTATTGGAAGGGCCATCTAGGTAGATTTAGATGGCATTATTGCAGGGAATGAGTGATTCAGGATTTGAAAAAGCAGGGCTGGGGGGACTATATAATACACATTCTCTTGTATATAGAAATTGTATGCTAAATATGTCTTCACTGGCTATCAAACAGACCCTTTCTTGTGTCAGTGTTTTTGACTGTGAAATCTTCAATGTGTTCCCAGCAGACTGGATCTTACATGCTTACTGCTCTCTCATCCTTCAAATGCCTAACTGCTAGTATATCAGAGAACCAAGAATCCTACAAATAGGATATATAGTGCATCCTTATTGGCTTGCAAAGTGATATGCTCTAGCCCTTCTTTAGTCCATAAATTTCAATCCAGAAACTCAACTCCCAGGGGGGAAAAAAACAAATCATACACTTTAAATGGATGAAAGGCAGACTAGGTAAAGAGGTCAAAATGGGGCAGTTGGAGTTATCTTTGTTTAAAGGAGAAGAAAGATGGCACAGGAAAGGGGTAGACTAAGAGAAAAAGGAGAAAATGAAACTTAGAGAGAAGGAGGTATAGGTATCTACGTAAAGAGATAAACACTCAGAAAACCGGTTGGAGAGGCATATAGGCCAAGAAAGGGACATTGGAGGCAGGAGTTAATATATGAGCAGAGAGATATATGAAAGACTTGAGAGATTTTGAACAAAATTCTCATAGTAACACTCAGTGTTAAGCAAAAAAATAAATATATATTCAATATACATAATATTATACATACATAGTATATATACATATTTCATGTATATATATTTATATGTAACATTTTCCCATCTCTGGACCTGAAAAGTTTACCAAGTTTCAGGCACCTGCACCATATGCAAATATGAATGAGAAAACTTTTGTATTGGATCTGTAGTCAGCCACCAACAGATTTTAGACTTCTGCTTTAAAATGCCCTGTGTCTGAAAGCTTAAATGAGCTAGTGCTATATTTAAAGCAGAAAAAAATTGTCATTAGGGAATATATCAATAGCTTTAATATCCACGTCTCAATTTAAATCACGTTTCTTTTGGAAAAATATCCATCACAATTTTAAAAGGGCATGTTAATTTCAAAAGAAAATAAAATTTCATTTTGGAGTCAGTAATATTTTTTTTTTCCTTTGTAAGACCTATACAACTGAGAGAAAAAAAATTAGCTGTAGATATGTGTTAGCATTTTAACTAAGTTGAAGTTATCTTGACAGATGAAATCACAACTGAGATTAGATTGAAAAGATATAAAATTGTCATTGAAGAATCCCGTGTTTGAACTAACAGGAATCATTTTATTAATAAAATATGTGTAGGATTATGACACTCAAATAATTCTTAAATATGACAAAATTAGTATTGTAATTTATGTAAGCAGTGTACCTCATGTGACTTCACTGGCATTGTATGTCTAATACTATTTGTCTACATGAATATTTCAGTAACTGAGTACATATTGCACCAACCCATGACTGTAGCATATATTTAAATTATATCCATCAAGATGTAGCACATGGCAAGGCCTTGATGCCCTTTCCACTCTCAGATTTTCCAAGTTTTGATTTATTTTTCATTTTTCAGATTTTTTCTGACATTTGTCTTATGTGTTTTGAATTGGGTTATTAAACTACAGAAACATCTTTGATATAGTTTTTTTGAGTATTTATTTTTGCATTGTTTTACTTTGTGAGCACTGATGATGATGATCTTTAGATATATGATGGATCTTACATAACACAAACAAGGCCTATTTTACAAGATTAGCAAGGCTGGCATTCATGAAGCATGTTCCTTAGCAGCCTGCTAGACCTCTTGTAATCAAGTGCCTCTGAACTCCTTGCACTTGCTACCTTACAGTTTTATTTATTTCTCACACATGTGTCCCTGGGAGCTTTATGGAACCTCTCAAGCAGTAACTACCTGATCAATATTTCCTCCTCGATTGATAAGATTATAGAACATGAAATGCCACTGTGGAAAATGTAGAAATGCTTTCTCTCTCATTTCCATGGGATGGAGGGATTTTTGATTTTTAGTATTTGGGTATTCCTCACAGCCAACTTATTTTCCTTTTCATTGTTTCCTTTACTCTTATGTTGTAACTCTGCTTCTCCAGTGTGTATATATTGTTTGTGTCTCCTCTCTTACTCTACATTTAGCTTTTGAACACATTCCATGGGCAATAGTGTAATTAAGAATGTACATTCTGGCACCACATTCCGTGAGTTGGAATCCCAGCATTATTAATTATCAGGGATGTATGAAGAAGATCTCTAGTAAGTCACTTAGCCTATCTGTATTCTATTTTCAGCATCCATATACTGGGGATGATAATTATAGGATGTGACCCTTCAGGAACTTTTAGTACTAAATGAGTTAATATTGCAAAGTGCTTTGAATATCACCTGGGATGCACTAACCTCTTCTTGGTCGATGTCAGTTGCCATTCTTGACTTTAATTCTGTCACTCTGATTATGCATCTGAAACTATTTCTCCCATCTAAGTTTCTACTTCTACCACTACTTCTCATTGTGATTGAGTCTAACCAGCATTAGCCCTGCCACAGAAAGCCATTGTGTTTTCATTTTTAGTAAATCATTGGAAATTTGGGAATCCTGAAATTTGTGGATATAATATGAAAATTAAACAGGTATAGATAAGTTTAGCTGAGTCCATTTACCACTGAAAGTGTAAATAAAACGCAGTGCCTAGGCTACAAAATTTGGCTTATGGTAGTCATATTAGCACATCAAAATATAAGGTTCTGATTAATCAGGGTCTTTCTTGATTTTAAAGTCCTTGTAAATCATGCATTAAATACCATGCAGGGATGCCTGGGTGACTCATCAGTTAAGCGTCTGACTCTTGGCTCTTGCTTTTGGCTTGGGTCATGATCTCAGGGTTGTGAGATCGAGCCCCATGTCAGGCTAGGTGCTTAGCACAACTCTGTTTGTCCCTCTCCCTCTGCTACCCCCCCATAAATAAATAAAATCTTTTAAAAATACCATGGAGATGATTCCCAATTTCTGGGTTTCAGAATCTGAGGAAAATAATGCTGAGACCTAGTTAAGGCATTCACTGATTGATTGATTGATTCATTCATTCATTCATCCATCCATCCATTTATTTATTAAATAACTAGTGCATATCTACTCTGACTTAGAAAATCAGACTTGGGCAACCAAGATAAGTTTGCATACTAATGGAGACCTAACACATATCTACCAAAATTAAAAAGTTGATTGACAAGGCAAATTATAAATGTAGGAAGGTGCCATGTCCATAATGCTTCCTGTCTGCTTTAGTCTGGTGCCACCTAAATATCCATCCTTATTCCCAACACCTCTTGTTTACTGGTCACCCTAAGATCCCTTTATATTACTGTCCCTTCCTTCTATGGCTTGCTCCCATTTCCCATAGAAAATGTTTGAGCCTTTCTAGTAATTCAGACTTTTCCCTAATGCCTGTAGTCTGTGTGTATAGTAGCACTATTTTGTTCACACGGAGCATGTAGGTGCCCTCAATAGCTATGCCTGATGCCAAACTAAACCTAAATGGTTAAGTAATTAGATTCAAAGGCCAAATTTTGAGTCATCTAGTACATGAATGGAAGAATTGGTGACTCATAACTATTAAGAGGTTTATCACAAAGATGAGTTGGGGCTTTTTTCTTTGCCATTGATCATAGAAAATATGAATGTATGTGTACTTGGCAAGCATAGTGATTCCCGACGATTATAAAAAGTATAAAACATGTTTTACAGTCTTGAATGGACTCCCAAAATATTCTATGGAAGTCTACTTCCGTCATATAATCAAGAATAGAAACCACTGTGTGAGGCTGAAATCTCAAAACATTGGAAAATGCTCTAGTCCTCTTTCAGCCCAGTTTCTGGAACTGCCTCTGACTAAGGTCCATCAGCCAAAAAATGGGATGATAATAATAACAGTCCCTGTATCCAGCTGTGTGGTGGGGATTAAGCAAGGTCACATTTTAAAGAGCTTAGTAGAGCTTGACTTTCTGTGAGTGGTCAATAAGTTTATTAACAGATCCTGAGGTTCGGGGTTGCAATTCAGCTGACAGATAATTCACAGCAATACCAGCTTTAGGCTCTTATCTGTCCAGGCTCAGCCCTATGTTTCTTCCCAGTGTCTTGCTTACTTTTTTTTTCTATTCTTGGCCATTCTACATTTCTTTCTTTAAAAATACTTTGTTCCTTGCATGCAAGTATTGCATATCGGGTCGTACTTTTCCATGTGAAATCTATATAATGTTTGGCAATTTCTAAATCAAATGCAAAAGGAAGTAGTCTTGACCATATCTAGGATTCCCATCTCTTATATTTTTTGACAAACTCTTCAATAGTTTTTACATAAAGCTTTCTATGGCAGATCCTATTAAGAGTATTTGCAAACATTAATTCATTTCTATCAATGATTTCTAGTACTGGGAAAAAATTAATTCATTGGTGAGCAGCATATTTGGTGGAATCCATTCAGTATTTGGGTGCAATTTAATTCAGTTTAAGTGTATTTGGACTGCAGCCATTGAAAGCCATGGGGTTTCTTTGCAGGTAATCTGGAGATGCCTTTGTCCTCCTCACAGAGTCTGGGTATTGCTTGAGCTTCTCCATGGCAATAAATCATGCAGCATAGACCCTGGTGTGCTGTGTTGTTAGGATCTCTGCATGATCAAAGAGCAAGTTGTGTAAATAAATAGATTTATCTCAAATAAACACGATAAAATAGAATGGATTTAATAGACATGAAATCTCTTATGGGCTCAGTGACCAAATTCTGTTTAAAGGCTCAGAATCACAATAAAAAAGCAGAATTTAGAAAAGGCATGCCATCACCTGAGTCAGAGGGTAAACACTTGTAATTTATTTACAAATAAATGTGTACATCATAAATTCTTCAGTATTCTAAAGATAAATTGAGGCTCAATTTCACATTTCTTTTTTTTTTTTTTAAAGATTTTATTTATTTATTTATTTGACAGAGAGAGACACAGCGAGAGAGGGAACACAAGCAGGGGGAGTGGGAGAGGGAGAAGCAGGCTCCCCGCCGAGCAGGGAGCCCGATGCGGGGCTCGATCCCAGGACCCTGGGACCATGACCTGAGCTGAAGGCAGTCGCTTAACCAACTGAGCCACCCAGGCGCCCCTCAATTTCACTTTTCTTAATTCACATCAGATACATATTTTCCCCTTAAGTTTTTTATACATAGTCTTGACAAAATTACCTTCCCACATTAGAAAGCAGCTAACCTGCAGTGGCTCTAATCAGAATATGATTTTATTAAAATAACATATTACAGGGCACCTGGGGAGCTCAGTCATTGGGCGTCTGCCTTCGGCTCCGGTCATGATCTCAGAGTCCTGGGATCAAGCCCGGCATTGGAATCCCTGCTCTGTGGGAAGCCTGCTTCTCCCTCTCCGACTCCCCCTGCTTGTGTTCCCTCTCTCTCTGTGTCTCTGTCAAATAAATAAAATCTTAAAAATAAAATAAAATAACATATCACGACAATTTCTTTCATCTATCTTTTCATACTGTGTTTTAGAATCTTGGATCTTTAATATTAAAAGAAATATTTTATGTTATTACTATTGCTAAGGTACTGGTTACATTTACTCATTTTAAGAGTCAAGATGTTACATCGGTTAAAACTTTAGTATCTGGAGTTAGGCACTTTTTGAGTTCTAATCAAGGCTTCACCACAGTATAGTCTTTTGACTTTGCAAGTTATATAACCTCCTCTATAAAGTGAATGCAAGAATCAAAACTATCTCACAGAGTTTTGTGAGGATGAACCGAGTTATCATATGTAAACTAGTATGCCACCTGGGAGGGAGAACATTCTCTGTGACTCTCTCGTGTTTCTGCACATGTTCTGAGCAAGAGGCATCGACATCCCTGTCTAAACCATAGATGAGAGAGAAGATAGATATGGAGATAGGAAGAACCATCGATCATAGAGATAGGATCTCTTTTCATGAAAGGGGGAAAATTTATTTTTTTTACCTCATAATAAAGATAATGTCTCCATCCTAGGGAAAGGTTGAGTGCGTGTGCTAGGAGCTACCTTTGAAAGTTAGGGATTTTCTATGCTTGGATTCCTCAGTATATGTACACATGTGCAACATGCATACAAGCTATTTCATAGGGTCCCCATGACACTTGTGGGGCAAGGAAAACTAATGTGAACATGAAACTCATGCTGTATGCTGTGTCCTGAGTAATGATGTCTTCTGTGTCTGAGTTGGGAATCCCATGTTTTATGCCACCATTTATAAAAACCTCATAAGCAGGCTAACTTGGCTTAAAAGCAAGGTAAAAATTTAAATCCTTTTTATAGTTATTTGGTTACATAATTAGCACTCAATAAACATTAGCTGCTGTTAGTGTAAGTACTAGTATTATTTACTTTAAAGAAGTCAATGTAGGGGTGCCTGGGTGGCGCAGTGGGTTGAGCACCAACTCCTGGTTTTAACTCAGGTCATGATCTCAGTGTCGTGGGATCAAGCCCTAAGCTGGGCTCCGTGCTCAGCACAGAGTCTGCTTGGGATTCTTTCTCTCTCCCTCTGCCCCTCCCGCTTATGCTCTCTGTCTCTCTAAAAATAAATAAATAAATCTTTAAAAAAATAAAGAAGTCAATGTAAAATTCCCAAAACTATCAAGACCAATAGAATGCCAACTGACAAAAACAACCCTGCAGCAATCCATTTAATTTTTGTTTGCCTTTTTTTTTGAATGACACAATGTTTAGATTAATCAGACTATGGTCTAGCTATTTGGATCCTTCATCTAAATATGGATTTTTTAAATTTATGTAGATGATTTCCATGTTGAAAATAAAAGTTATTTATGTTTAAAAGAATTAATTAATTTGGTTGCTAGCCATTACATTCTGAAATTCCTAGGCATAGCTTATCCAAAAGAAAAAGGAAAAAAAAATGGTAAGTAAAATTTGTAAATTGGATCACTGATTTTCATTTTGGTAGCAAATTGAAGCGTCATGCCATATCAAATCTTTTGTAGTCTCTCCACATAGAAAATATGTCAAAGCAATATAATCATACTTGAGAGTCAATTTTATTACCTATAATTTGTTTGGAGTCATTCAATTAGAAAAATGAGACTGTTTTGATTGATAGAAAAGTTGAAAACTAGGGCTTATGAATAACACATGTTAATGGTAGGGGCGCCTGAGTGGCTCAGTCAGTTAAGCATCTGCCTTCGGCTCAGGTCAGGATCCCAGGGTCCTGGAATCGAGCCCCACATCGGGCTCCCTGCTCCACAGGAAGCCTGCTTCTCCCTCTCCCACTCCCCCTGCTTGTGTTCCCTCTCTGGCTGTCTCTCTCTCTTTGTCAAATAAATGAAAATAAAATCTTAAAAAAAAAAAATCTTCTCTGCCATGTCAGGTGTATGGGAAGTATTGAAGTTGTATTCCATTTGGGGAGGTGTTGGAACTGCACACTTTCAGATTCCGCATGGGTCCCCAGTACTCTTCAGTCATGACTCGTCTCTGATGCTCACTCAGATTTCTCATCTACATTACTTCTTTGTTTCCTGTATGCAGCTAATTTTAAACTTGTGTTAGAGGATTCCTAATGTCTTATCAAAATTTAAAATGCTATAATGGGGGAAAAGGAAACAAAAATAGTAAACATGACTACTGTTTGAGGATGCGTTCTCATATTTTCATTAGAGTACAGTCTAGATGGATAGATGTTGCATTTTCTGTAATATGTGTGAAGTTGGAAGTGTAGTGACAAAGGGAAAGCAAATTGAACCCATATACAAGTGACAAAGATACTTAAAGGAGATAATCTCTTTCAGATCTATTGATGTGTAACAAAATCCATATTTATTGGTATAAGGTAACAACTTTTATTCTTATGTTGACAGTTTCTGTGGAACAGGAAATCAGACAGTACCCAAAGGGCATGGCCTGTCTCTGCTTCATGCTTCTGGAGCCTCATAAGGGAAGATATAAAAGGCTTGAGGTTTCCTAACTGATTGGCTGCTGAAATCATCCAAGGGCTTCTTCATCAATATATCTGGGGTTGAGGTTGATATATCTTGAAGGCTGCACTCAACTGGGCCTATCGGTACATGCCTATAAGTGGCCTCTCCATGTGACCTGGGCTTTGTTACAACCTGGCAGTCCATGGATTTACATGGTGGCTCAAGTCTCAATGAGCAGAGAGTTGCATAGTCTTCTGAGACCTAGTCTTGCCTAATCAGAGTGTTACTTCTATGCACCCTGTTGCTCAAAACAACCACAAACCCAGATCCAAGTGGACGATACAGAGATCCCACTTTATTTTATTGCAAGACTGTTGCAGAATTCATGTTAAAGCTGTCACCAAATATATGTAAAGGGGGCTGTCTTTCTAATGATAAAAATATAGTAATCTATAGCTAATTTGGGAAGTAAGTCAATGTTTTCCTTTCCTCCAAAAAAATATCTCACAATGCAGGAGCATCTTGAGCATTTTTTTTTTCTTTTTTAAAGATTTTATTTATTTGACAGAGAGAAACACAGCGAGAGAGGGAACAGAAGCAGGGTGAGTGGGAGAGGGAGAAGCAGGCTTCCCGCTGAGCAGGGAGCCCGATGCGGGGCTCGATCCCAGGACCCTGGGATCATGACCTGAGCCGAAGACAGACGCTTAACGACTGAGCCACCCAGGCGCCCCAATTGAGCATTTTTAATGATACTAAGAAGACACATAATGCTTTTTTTGGTTCAGCTTTTTGATTCCTCAATAATTATTCATATGGTCTTTGGAAGAATAATAGCAAAATAAATGTTTCAGAGGCCAGTAAAATTAAACAGAGAATATATATAAATATCCAAGGATGAGAGAATAATTGTTGGTAGAGAAGTAAGACTAAAAGTAAATTCATTAAGTATGTAGCATCTCCGTGATTTTATATATATATATAATATTTTTTTCTATTTCTATTGTAAGCCAATAAGGATCTTGTTAACAACAGGTGGAGAGGAGGTTTGGGATGATTTTTACATCAAAACATAGATCTGACAGTGTCATATATAATATTAAGCTGCATGATAGCACTTGATGTTTATTTGACAGGCTTTATCTACTATAATATCTACACAATTTATTTTTTTAAGACTTATTTATGTTAGAAAGAGAGAGAACATGTGATTGGAAGGAGGGGCAAAGGGATGAGGAGAGAGAGAGAGAGAGAGAGACTCTTGAGCAGACTCCCCACTGCGTACCGAGCCCATTGTGGTGCTCGATCCCAGCACCACAGGTCGTGAGATCACGACCTGAGCTGTAATTAAGTCAGATACTTAACTGACTGGGCCATCCAGGTGCCCCTCCACATAATTCTTTAACTGAAAAAGTTTGTTTCTATATTTAGCATTTGTGAACATTTTGATCATTTTTTAAAGCACTATTTTGTAGTATTTTCAGGCTCATTTAACCATCACAACCTGATGGAGAGAAGTATTAATACTGCTTCAGTTGACCGAGCAAAAGCAGAGTATATGTGAAACATGAACAGAACAAGAAATGATTTTGTTTATATTCCTCTATTAAAGTGTTTCCTTTGGCAGTTTATGTTACAGGGATGGGATTCGTTACTCTGAATAAAAAACACTCTCCTTGTGAACTGAGATTAGTTGTGACAATACCCTGAGAGACAAAAAGTTTGCCTGTGAAACTGTTAATTCAGTAATACTCCCCATCTTCAATTCTGATGTTAGTAATATCCTCCTTCTTTAACAAAAGCCAGAGATATATGTGAGAGACCTTTACTCTAGCCACTGATTTTCAAACATCTTTGTTTCTAGACCTTTTTTTTTTTTTTAATAGTTTTAAATATTCTTGATGGCTTTAAAGAGCCTCAGTTTAAGTTCCCTGGTTAGCTTTCTAAAAAAGACCAACCCTAAAGGCCCTCGTTGGCAACCCTGTCGGGACCCTCTCACTTTTTCTGTATCTTCACTTAATAAACTTCTATCGCTTTACTCAATAAATAAATAAATAAATATAAAAAAATAAAGAGCCTTACTTTATATGGGCTTTATTTATTGATTTAGTGTATTAAAAATTAAAACAGGAATTTTTATGAAAATTTCTTTCTTCATTCTTTATTACCAATATACTCTTTAAAATTTTTTTTCTTCATTGTAAGTGAAAAATATATAGATTGAATTATATTATGACTGAGGTTGCATGTCTTTTCATAATACTTTACATTTCTTTTTTGGTGAAATCTTTATATTCCTTGCACAATTGCATATTGAGTTTTGCATTTTTCTTTTCAGGAATTTTATATGTTTCAAGATAATTTATCACTAAGTTACAAAGTTTCTGTAGTTTGTCTTAGACTTAGACTTTATGTTGTCATTTATGTGTATTTTTTGCCACTATTTTCATTTGTGTTTTCTATTTTATAATTACAATGTTCTTTCTGACTTAAAGTCACATAAGTTCCTCCTATTGTTTGTTCTTTTTTTTAGAGAGAGAGAGAGAGTGTGCACAAGTGGGGGGGGGGAAGGCAGGGGCAGAGGGAGAGAGAGCACCTCAAGCAGGCTTCAAACTCAGTGCAGAGCCCTACTCGGGACTGGATCCCATGACCCTGAGATCATGACCTGAGCAAAAAATCAAGAGTCAGACACTTAACCCACTCTACCACCCAGGGGCCCTTCCTATTGTTTTTTCAAGTGCATTATTTGTGTATATCTAAATTTTTGTGCTTTCTAAAATTTACGCTTTTATCATGTTTGAGGTAGTAATCTAATTGTATTTTTTCTAGATGATGAAAAAATTGTCACAATATAATTTTGAGATGATTTATCTTTTCCTTGTTGCTTTGAAATGGTATTTTTAATGTTGCACGAAATCCCCTCATGTTTGCATGTGCTTACTTTGTTCTCTGCCTCTTAATTTCAGAGATGAGAAAAGTAAGTTTATATGTTTTATCTAATATATATTATTTGATAAAGAGAAATTTGTGTGAATATACTTTGGATAAATGGTGATTTTAGAGAAGATGGTGGTAGTGACAGCAACAATATTAACCATATAGCTGGGACACAAACTAGTGCCTCTTAACATCCATTCTACAAGTCATACTTGCTCACCACATTATACCCAATGAGTTTTCATCTCTTTGAATTATTGCTTATTAAGATAGTTCAAATAAGAGTCACCTGTGTGGCTCAGTCGGTTATGTGACTGCCTTTGGCTCTGGTCATGATCCTGGAGTCCAAGAATCTAGTCCCATGTCAGGCTCCCTGCTCAGTGGGGAGCCTGCTTCTCCCTCTGATCCTCCGCTCTTCTCTCTCTCTCTCACTCTCTCTCAAATAAATAAATCTTAAAAAAAAATAGCTCAAATGATTAGTTTGCTTAAAAATTCTTGACATATAATTGTCTAGTGAAATCGAAGGTAAAATAGAATTTTCTGTAGGATATCATGAATTATAACCTAAAAGTTTCAAAAATAATAAGAATTTAACCGGAGACGTTTATTATGCTATGTATTATGGTCTAGAAAAGAGTATTTTCTAACGTTGGGTCTGCAATTACTTCAAAATGGGTTTTGAGAAATAAAATAGAACTGTGAAGTGATCTACTAATGCTGAATTTACCATTTATAAGGTCTTATTTTCCATTATAGTATAGCGATAGCTATCCTCAATGTAATTGAAAAGGGAAGAAAATTAACATAGAGACAGTTTAATATGTTTGGTCTTTTATAAGCTTATTTCTTCATTCACTATTTGTTTGTTTCCATTTATGTATAGGAAAACATAACCCAGAAAGCCTACTATAAGTCTATACTTGGTGTAATCATCTCCTTTTTTTACATTATTATTACCATTTTTTTGTTCATATTGGAACAGAACTTCAGTCATATATTCAAAGTAGAAATGAACATCCTCTCTTCCATCAAACCATTTGACATCTGTAAAAATTTAAATAGGATAACTGGTCTACCACAATAGACAAAAACTTTACTTACATGATGCTTTTGAGATCTCTTACTACTTTTTCAAGGAATGGTCTAATTTTGATAAAGCAATTAAAAAAAATCTCACTTCATTTATCTAATCATAAAATTTGTTTATTATTTACTCTTTTTTTGTAGTGGATTTTTTTTTTTTTTTTGCAGGATATAGAAGGCACAGTTATTAATGCACTCCTGAACAAACAAGTGCAATCTCTGCATTAATCTGTGTCTGTGAGTCTTGATATATTGGGGCAAGACCTAAGCACATGTCATGACGCATTATGTTTACTAATTCACAGAGAAATTATTGTGCCATGTCCTATGTTGCCTGAATTTCTTCCATGATTCTGTTCAAGATAATAGAATTTTAAAACCTTATTTTTTTATATATGAAAAAAATTAACTCTGATGACACAGTGCAATAAAATCTAATCAGGAAATGCTAAGTCATTGTTTAAAGATAAATGTGGATTCACATTATCTTGGAGTGTATCAACTTTCAGTAGTTGAACTGTCATATTAAAAGTTACTCATTTTCTGAAGTTGTTCTGTTTAAAGTCAGAGATTAAGGCTGGCACTGACATATTTTGGCTGTGTATTTGTGACCTGTACATATGCAAGTTTTCCTCAGTACATAAAAATCTCTGATTTTAAAGGATACTACTAGAATACTAAGACAAACATCATTTCAGAGACTTATAATACTGCTCGCTTTCTTATAGAGTTGTGAGCACCTGAAGACAGGATTTCCCTTTCTTCCATGTCTCACTGTTCTCCTTCAACTGCTCAAGAATTAATACCTATGGGTACTTGCCCATTCTAGAGGCTCAGTTCAATTTTTTTTTTTTTTTTTGAGATGTATCAAAGAGCTACCTAATAAAAATGGAATTTTTGGCCACATTTTGTAATGCATTATGGTTCATGTATTTTTAGTGTTTCAACTTGTATCCTCTTCTAGGTATTGAGGAAATGTGACAATAAATAATGTAGTGTGTTTTTCCTTCAAAGAGCTTACAATAATAAGTTCTTGCCTTAATATGATGTGTATTAATGTGCATCTGCATCCGTTAATTCTTGTTTTCTCATGAGAGGTAAACTGAATGAATATAACTTGCTGCATTTATATAGAAGTTGCACCTCAGAGACATGAAACAGCATTTTCCAAGTCTCAAGGTTATTGTGTGGGGACCCAATAATGTGAAACCCACCTTTTTAAAACTTATCCTAAAGTCTTTTTTATTCTTCTAAACTGTCTCACAGATAGGATGCTGCATTCTCCAGTTGCTTAAAGTACTTTAAAACTTCAGGACCATGATTCTAGAAGAACATGCAAATATGAATTTTAAGTCCTCAGAGCCAGGAGGGAAAAAGAGGGGGGGGGAGGAAGGAGGGAGAAATATAGGAGAATGAGGGAAAAAAGCCCAGAATGTAGGTGACACAAAAGAATCCTCATTTTTTGGAGCTTATAGAGAAGTGGAATCCAATCACTGTATATCAGATTCTTTTTAATCCACAATTTGTGAACTCTTAAAAAAGGAAATAATTTTTCAAAGTCACCATGAATCAGTTGTTTCAAGTTGAAAAAAAAATGTTATCATGGAGCTAGTAAAATTAACTTAAAATGTAGACATGATATATGTTGATTTCAATCACGAATTTGACAGATTTTCTCAAAATAATTTGTGGACATTCTAAAATCATGGATTGCATGATCTTTAATTTACACTATTTTAATAGAATATTCACAGAAGATTGCTTATAGGAAGACTGCCATCTTGATTAACATGTGCATGTTGCACAGCCCTATACTTGGCATTGGCTGTGAAAAACAGAATTCTTAGCAGCAAATTCTGTTGAAACCATGTATATAAAATATCCAAGTTAACCAGAGTTGCTAGGTTTAGCTTATATTTTGGATGACAAGATAAAAAAATTAAATGCCCTTCACAGACTGGAATGATTGCAATAAGTTAACAAAAATAAAATTGTGTAAGAATAAATGTGAAATCCTGATTTAAAAATAATATTGGGTATCTACTAAGTTTCAGGCACTATTTCAAGGAGTTGGACTACATCTATCACACATAGGGACAGCTACCCTGCATTAATGGATCATGGATCTTATGGTTTAGCAGGGACACATAGAAAATAAATAATCGGGCGCCTGGGTGGCTCAGTTGGTTCAGCGACTGCCTTTGGCTCAGGTCATGATCCTGGAGTCCCTGGATTGAGTCCTGCATCAGGCTCCCTGCTCGGCGGGGAGCCTGCATCTCCCTCTGACCCTCCCCCCTCTCATGTGCTCTCCGTCTCTCTCATTCTCTCTGTCTCAAATAAATAAATAAAATCTTAAAAAAAAAAGGAAAAGAAAAGAAATAATCATATTTTCAAGGTAATAGGTATATGTATAGGGGAAATTTAGGGAAGAATAAGGGGTATGGGAACTGACCCAAGAGAGACGGGGGAGTTGTGGGCTTCAGTATTAAATACCTGGGTTAAGAGTTGTCTCATGAGAAGTAAGACTTGAACAAGAACTGGGACAAGAGGAAAGAATAACACATGTGGATATCTGAAGGAAACATTTTCCAGCAGAGGAATAGCTAGAGCTGGGGTAAGGGAAGGGATGTAAGTCTAGTACAATCCAGTACATCGAAGAAGGCATATGTAAAGGACGTGGAGTACATGAGGGGCGTCATATTAAGAGGTCAGCTCCTATAGCATCCTGCGGGATAGCATAAAGGACTTGTGGCTTTTGATGGCTTTCAGCTAAGGAGTGATATAATCTGACGATTTAAAAGGGTCCCTGTTCCTGCTGTGTTAAAATTAGACTGTAGAAGGGGACACAACAGAAGCAGGAAAATTCCTTAAGAAGTTACTGTGGGGTGTGAGTGAGGGATCAGAGTCGAGGCTCCCTCCAGTAATGTTGGCCTGAACAACCTGAAGCATTTAACATGAATATATCCACAATCATTCAGAAGTCTAAAATAAAGGAATGATTAATTTGTGGAGTAAAACCAAGCAGTGATATTACTTGTAAGCTTAATGGAAGTCAAAAACAAAAGTTCTATTAAAAGATGAAATAACGAATAGATGTTTATGGAGCCCTAGCTACAATCTGGACATTGGCCCAGGCACTTAATAAATATTATCTCCTCTAATAAAATATATCCAATGAGTAAATTAAGAGAAAAATTCATAAAAGAAAAATAAAAGATAAAAACATATACATATATTTGTACAGACATACATATATAGATATTAATGTTTCATGCAGTCAGGCTGTCTTAATACAATTGAAATGTTAATATTTCAATTTCTTTAAAAAAGTAGTAGTTTCTCTCAAATGGCAAGTTTTACAAAAAGCAGATATGGGATACATATGAATAAATTCAGTCTCAGTGGAAATGCCCCAGACTGCTTTGGGAAACAGTGATAATTTGAAGAGCCCTATCAAATATTAAACACCACCCTCAGGTATGTTATACAGAGAATAATTTGAGAATGAGTACTATTTTTTGAGGTTGATTCCATTATTGGGATTCAGTGATTTGTATATTCTATGCCTGTAAGAATTTAGAAAATAATCAGGTATCTCATGGTCAGTCTTTTTCAAATTAAATTTTAACTGTGTGTAGCCTTCACAGATCAACCTTGATCTGTCTTCCACCATTGGCACAACTTAGCATCTGCTGAGGTCAAAGGCTGAGACCCTCCCTGCTCCCATCATGCATTTCACTTTACCAAGAGATGTGTGGAGCATTCTCTTTGCCAGTTTTCCCAGAGAACAACCCATGGATAAAAAAGACCCAAAACTTCCAACTCCAACTCTGACAAATGGTATCCCATTTTAAAATTGCAGTATTTACCATTTGAGAGTTCCAGCAACAAAGTTTGGAGAACAGAAGAGGCAGGAAATAAAGACAACATTTTAGGCAACTTGAGTTTCAGAAAAGGTCAAATTTAATTAATGTAAAGGAAAGAGGGCAACTGACGTAGGTTGTACATGCAGACAAATGAAAGTGATGCAGTCTGAGGTCTCAAACTTGGCAAGATGAAGAGTTTAAAATGCTAGTGAGGGATCCAGGTAGAGGAAGAAGACATCGCTGAGAAATGAACTGGGGAAGACCATGGAAGATACAGTACTTCTCAAATGAAAGTTAGGGGCGCCTGGGTGGCTCAATCAGTTAAGCATGTGACTCGATTTTGGCTCAGGTCATGATCTCAGGGTCTCCAGATCAGCCCCACTTCAGACCCAGCAGGTAGTCTGGTTGAGATTCTTTCTCTCCCTCTGACCTCCCTGCCCCCACCCATATGAACTCTCTCTCTCTCTCTCTCTCTCTCTCTCTAAAATAATAAAAAAATATTTTTAAAAAGAAAATTAACAAAGGATTCTCTAAAAGGACTAAGAAATCAAAAGCAGACTCAGGCAAAAATGCTAATTTTCATTTTTTCCTTAAAATCAAGCAGTTTGTTTTAGTGCAACTTCAAAGCTCCCCATATCACTGATTTTCTTTTCTTTTCTTTTTTTTTTTTTAAAGATTTTATTTATTTATTTGAGACAGAGAGAATGAGAGACAGCATGAGAGGGAGGAGGGTCAGAGGGAGAAGCAGACTCCCTGCCGAGCAGGGAGCCCGATGCGGGACTCAATCCAGGGACTCCAGGATCATGACCTGAGCCGAAGGCAGTCGCTCAACCAACTGAGCCACCCAGGCACCCAATATCACTGATTTTCTAAGAGGGTATTTACTGTCCTTCCTATAGCACAGATACTTCTTTCCTAATGGGCCTTGATTGCATAGGTTATAGAAGTAATTTTTGTTAGTTCATTCAGATAGAGAAAAGAAAAAGAATTAAGACTGTAGTAGGTGGGAACTAATTTCAGTATCACCATGAAAAAAAACCTTAAGTGACCAACTTCTATCATATGACTTATTTTTAATAGAAATGTGACTGTGTTTGTGTATGTGAGTGTTTCTTTCCAGAGGTATTGACTCCAGTTATGATATATTGACTTGGGGTTGTGTTTTGTTTCTTGTAGCAAAAAGTGATTCTTGAACCCCATTCTCCGAGAAGCATAATATTCAAATTGCTTTTATTATTTCTGACACTGTCCTCTATCTTATTAGTTATCCATTCATATTTTTAACTATTGTTTGCCAACAATGAAAACACAAAGCCAAAATATTTAGTAGTCTGTGTGTATATTTAGATGGATGGATGGATATATCCAAATATGAACATGTGCGAATACTTGATGACCTCACCTATCAATGTCATGCTAATTGCATTTTCTTATGGGGAACATAGGGGCCACATTTTAATTGTACATGTACACATTCCATATCTCCTTGCACTGCCACTGACTCATTATGATTCTCTAATTTCAGACCCAGGTTGTAACCATGATAGAAAATTCTTATTTGTTTTATTTTATTTTGTTTCATAGCTGAAAAGTCAAGCAAAGTCAGGATCACTGAAAATCCAGGACCCTGGGAACTTGTTAGCGTTTTCAAGAAAAATCTCTTTCTAATTTTTTTCTGCTGCAAATCAAATCTCTCTCTCTTGCTTCTCAAAAATGTAAGAATAACTATTTCAACAGATACATTTATTTGTATTTTATCTCCTTCTAGAATCATAAATTTCATAAAAAATGTGACAAGCATTATATTTTCTTTATTTTCTCAAGTTATTCATATTTTAAGATATCCTTGTACTAATGACTAATATAAGGAGAACCCATTTCTTTTTTAGCACAAAATATGAAAGGATCCTTGCCTACACACAAAATATCAATTTCTGCTTTTAAAAAATCAGTACCTCTTTTCTGTCATTTTTCTTGATTCCTTCTTTCTTTCCACAGTGATGGGCAAAAGAGATTGATTTTCTTTAAAATACTCATATTCTTCCTGCCATTTTCCTGACCAAATGCTTCAAAGGCTCTTCACTGTATCTAAGAAATGTCTAAAATCCTTTGGCTGGCATTCCAGCCCTGTGAAAGTCATCTGGACCCAGCTAATTCCTCGGGCTCAGGGTCCAATCTCCCCTTTGAAGTATCCTCATGGCTCCCTGTCTTCTCATTCCTGGTCTCCTGTAGTTGTGACTCATAACATTGAGCACTTTTAGCCTTCCCTCCTACCCACTGCATTTCACTTGATTCCATTAATTCTTCAAACTAAGCTCAAACAAATCTCTTCTATGCAGTTTTTCGTCATTCTTCTGTGCACACATTATCTTTCCCAGAGCATCTGATGTCTATAAATTCAGAATGCAAAATAAGCATTACCAAGATAATTCCACTCTTCTTTCTTCACTTACAAATGGAATAACATTTCAGGGGTGAAGGGGAGTGCTGACAATAGAGGAAACTATGAGGCGATCTCTAAAATTTGTTTCAGTCAGAAAATTCTTTGATTTTATTCTCTAAGTTTGACACTATTCCCAGCCCACTCCAGTCGAGTGTGTGTCACCTCCAGGCGACTAAATCCATGGGCACTCTTCAGTTTTCATCCCCCTTAATCTCTTAGAGCCTCAGACACTGATGCATTTGTCTGCCTTCTTCAAGAAAATTTCATATGAATTCGATGAATGTGCCTCCTCCTTCTTGCCTTTCTCTGTGGCTACTTTGTTTCAATCATCTTTGCTTTTACAAAGCTTTTAAATGCTGTAGATCGTTAATAGCCAGACAATCCTGGGTTTCTTTTTTTCTTACTCTGTGCTTTCTTCCTGAGCACTCTTAAACATGCCTTTAATTATTACGTGGAATCGATGACTCCTAAAGTGTATCTCTAACCCAGACACCTTCTCTGATTTGCAGAGCTGTAAATCTAGCTGCTTAGCTGACACCACTACTTAGAGTCTCAAAGACAGCTCAAATTCTACCACATCTGAATGTGGTTACCGCCCAGCACCCACCAACCTAAATATAGGCTCTTTCATGGTTCCTTTTCTCTACGGCATCTATTACTGAAGCAAGTTATCTAAAAATAACTCTTAGTAACTTCCTCCCTCCTCCTGTATTTGGTTCACCTTCTCTATGGGTATTGTTTTTGCTTGGATCGCTATCATAAAATACTCTAGACCAGGTGGCAAGGAGAACATTTCCTTCTCACAGTTCTTGTAACTGGGAAGTTCATCGGGGTGCCAGCAGATTCAGTTCTGGTGAGAGTCCTCTTCCTGACTTGCAGACAACTGCCTGCTCATTGTTCTCAGATGGCAGAGAAAGACTGAGCTCTTGTGTGTTCTTATAAAGACACAGTCTCATCATCGTGGCCCCATCTTCATGATCTCATCTAAACCTAGTTATCTCCTAAAAGTTCCTCTTCCAAATATTATCATTTTAGGAGTTAGGTTTTTAACATATGAATTTTGAAGGCACATTCAGTCCATAACAGATGTTGTCTCCTAATGATCTCTGGGATCTGTCCCCCTCTCTGTCTCTTCACCAGCAGCACCCTCTGTCAGATCATCATCCTATTTGATCCAGACTCCTAGCCCCCTCGCCATTTCTTGCTACACCAAGAGAACAAAGCTTTTAATGGGAATGTGAGTGCAATCATGACACTGAGCTACCAAATACCTTTCCATGCCTTCTCACTGTTTGGGGATAATATCATAGTCTAAAAGAGGAGCTGGCGCTTGCCCCCCGTTAGGGCTTCCAGCTCCTGTCCCTAGCTGACTTCCCTTCCCCCACTTCTTGATCTTTCAAGAGTCAGCCACAATAGCTTTCTTCCAGTTGTGTAATGCTTACAGGCATTTGAAGATGTTCTACCCTCTGCCCAGAATGTTCCCTCTGCCTCCAGTCTGTTTACCTGGTAGGTATCTACTTATCTTTATCACATCAGCTCAGATGTCACTTCAGAAAGAATGCCTCCCCCAGGCCAGAGGAAACCCTCCTTTATATACTCCTTTATACACTTCCACTATACATTCCCCACCCCCCCCCGGAATTTAGAATGTTTTATTATTATTATTTGCATGATTATTGGGTTGATGTCTATCTGTACCCTACTGCCTGGTCTGTACCATCCCAAAAAGCAGGGTCTTTCTCTACTTGGCACATGTTTCATCTCCAATTCTAGGACACATCGTGCACCTTACTCAAATACTTTCAAATAGACGATTATATTATGTATTTCCTTCAGACATGTTTGTAGCGTTATTTGACTATTGTAGTACAATACATTCTTAGAGTACTTATGTCAACTCTTGAGTTCCTTTGCCATCATGTCTATAAAGTTTATGAATTATTAATATAAGTAAAGGAGTATTGATTGCCTAGAAATATCTCTGACCATATCCACTTGTGAATCCATAATTGAACTTACATACAAGATTGCAGCTGTGATAGTCGAATTCTGAAGATAGGAAAAGCAAATAAATCCCCACAACATCAGTTCATAATACAGAGCTTAATGGAACACAGACCACTGCTTCTGCGTCCTTAAGGAAAATGTGCTTGTTTACACTCAGAGGTAATCTAAGCCCGTATAGAGTCGTTTCTATTCAGGTATGAATAGACACTTTAAAAAAACGATTATAGTTTTGCTAACTAATTTGGGTTCCACTTCACTAGGATATATTTCATAGTATATTGTATTTCCTTAGTAGATGTAAATAACACCAATTTGCAATCAGTACTTTTTATATTTCCCTCTTATTCCATCCCATCTTGGCCACAGCTATTGAGCAACATGGGGACTGATTTATTTCCTGAGAAGAAATAAGAACTATCCACATTTTGAAGGTTAACTGATACATTAGCAGAAGAAAAAAAATATATTTAGTGGACACCTAAAGGATGTTTGCCATAACAAGAATGAACTCACAGGCTGAACGGAAGTCGATGTTCATGTATCAAAGAGAAGAGGAAAATAACATATGGTTCAGTGCACATATTTTAAGTTCTAAACTATAGTAATTATCCTTGAAAGAAAGAAAGAAAGAAAGAAAAAAAAACAGAAGAGGGCACAAGGCATCCTCAGACCATGGTTATTTTATTTGGATTATTGAATCTATTATATATTTACTGTCACATATTTGGCAGGAGGATATGCATCTGCTAGGAGTTTAAAGATGCATGATAGTTGGAAATGATATTCTTTCTGTTACAATGATCATTTCAGGGAAGGCAGATTTAAAACATGCACCAAATAGGTTTACACTTCTTTTGGATTAGTATCATTTTTGGCAAATCTGAAGTAAATGATAATGCAAGAGAAGAGTAACTATACCAACAGACATCAACACTTGTGTATTTTTATTATTTATTTGGTAATTATTCCTTTTATTTATTTTTGCTGTTTCATGTATTGGATATCTTGGGCATCAGATTTCTAATGCAATAATAATTATTAAAAAGTAATATTTACCAAAGAGCTTCAGTTTAACAGAAATGCAGGAAACCACTTTATTTGCATTGTTTCAATTTACCCTCCTAACAACTCTGTAGGGTTATTATTTAGATGGCTGAGATGCTTTAACAAAGATCATGGAGCTGCTGACTCATTGAAGTTCTAGTTCCCTGGGATAGATGTCGCTGGGTGTTATATTTCCTCAAAAAAAAAAAAAAAAAAAGTGGAAAACACCAATTTTTCTTCTTTGCATTAATATAATTCTCATTTTGTAGTTAATAAAGCTGATCTTTCTGCGGTGGGGAGAGGTGTCCAACATAACAACATGGAGTTAATGTGTGACTGAGCCAGGCTATGAACCAGTCTAACCAACTGACACCAAAGACTCTACCCTTACCCACTGAACTTACCCATCTCCCTCTTAGCATAAATGCTCAACCTAATAACCAAATATTATTTTTGATGTTGTTGTATTTCTGATTTAGAGAAGCCTCTCTAGCAAGGAGATTTCAATATTAGATTTTTACATTAACATTCAGGACTGATAAAATATAATTAAATTTACCACTGTAAATAATTATCCTTATACCACTGCTTACTTGGAAGAAATGAAAATCTCAGCTCAGGTGAAAATTGGTCACACGACTGGCCACTGGTTACCAATGTGTTTGGCATGCACAGACAGTGCTCTCTGAGGAGGGGCTGTCAATGACCTAGAAAGGCATGAATAAATTCTAGATTTTTTTTTTTTTAACATTTTGATATCCTTCAACTGTTGAAAACAAAGTTCCTAAAATTACACAAGTTCTTTTTAGAAGAATAGAATTTTACAATAGAAAATATGAATATTCTTTGTAACTACTTTAGACTCAAAATGTGTCTATTTTTATTACTACATATAATTAATACATAATAAATATATATTATTGTCCTGTCTTCTCCTTGCACATACAGAACTTTAGGCTAAGGTTATGGCAGATGTTCATACTATAGAAAAGCATTTCTAGGGGGCGCCTGGGTGGCTCAGTTGGCTAAGCAACTGCCTTTGGCTCAGGTCATGATCCTGGAGTCCCGGGATCGAGTCCCACATCGGGCTCACTGCTCGGCAGGGGGTCTGCTTCCCCGTCTGACCCCCACCCCCCTCATTCTCTCTCTCTCTGTCATTCTCTCTCTCTCAAAAATAAATAAAAAAAATTAAAAAAAGAAAAGCATTTCTAATTAAAGTTTCTATGTTTAAGAAACATTGTCATTGTCGATATTAGAACTCATCAAAACAGTCATGCTTTGAAATGTATGAGTACTTGAATTTCATTTTCCATTGAACATTTAATCATATTCTGTTGGCTTTTTTTTCTCATAAAAAAAGAAAAAAAAAGGTAATGAGTGATCAGGTACTTCTGACAATTTTTATAGTGATAGTGAATAAGCCTTCTGAAATAAGATTTTTATTTCCTTACCAAGAAGAGAAGAAAGCAAAGCAACAACTACTCTTTCATTGTTGCTAGGATACATCATTGAGAAATAATAAAGGCAAATTATATATTAGACACTTCTGATTAACTCTTCCTTATCTACATTCAAAGAATATAAAGCATACAGGTCAGGTTGCTATAATTATAAGATATTATTTCATTTTGAGTCAGAAATATATTATTCCTAAATACTGAATGAATGTTGGTTTAAATTGTGATATTTATAAAGTTCAAGAAATATGATAATTTTGGAACTTAGTAAATTTGCTAAGTAAATTAACCAAGGCAAAGTACAATGATATAATTCTATACTAGTTTATTTTGTGAATATGCTTTTCCTAATTTTTTAAGATCAATTAGTCATGGCCAAGAAACAAAGAAAATGATCAGAATTTGTGGAAGTAAAAAAAAAACAGTAAAAATATATCATCATAATTTTTTAGCTTTATAAACTATTATAATACTATGTCTAACCAAATACAAAGTATGGTGCTTGTCAATTTACAGAATTAGGTTTAGTCGACAGCATTTGTCAAAAATATATAACAATAGATTTTTTTTTTTTTAAATGGAGCTATCTTGCAACACTTGTCTTTTTAGGATACTGAGGGAAAGGTTATCACAAAGACAAACAAAATAAGATTTTTTCTTTTGAATTAGTAGACACCTTTGGGCAATCATCATGTTCTGTTTAAATTTCAGGCTTATTATGGTAGACATACCACTATCATTTTATCATTAATCACCAAACATTGGAAATTCCCTTTTCTAATTGGTCTTTATTTCTCTCTAACGTGCTAGATCACTGTGTTTTAGTTACCAATTACTGACAAATGGTGTATGTGAAAGCTTAGAGAGACACACAGACTTGGGCAGGTGCTTGTTGCATTTGGATTGCTTGTTGGTTTTGTCATTACTTTGGCACAATCATGAATATATTTATATTTTCAAACATTCTTTCTTTAATAATTGATCTTAGATCGATGCATATTTGACTACGTTTTCTATTTGCATAGTATGCATGCTATTTTGAATAGGTGAAGGAGCTGGTACACTTTTCTAAATAATGCTTCTCAGAATTACACAAGTTTGAAAGTACTTCAGAATGATTTTGTATAAAGTCTTGGAATTTTGGATACTGTTAGTAGTTCACTTTGATAATATTGCAATAAAAAGAAGCTTAGGATAAGGGCTTGCTAATGAGTATGTTGTCAAGGTATAGAACTTCTCAGTGGTAATAACATTGTTTAGGTTAGTAAGAAATATCTTTAATTGGATTTACTTATACACTTTCTAGATACAGTCATAGATATAGATATATTCTATTTAGAAAGGGTCAAAATTTCATTAGGTATTTTGCATGAAAACTTAAACTTTTTAACATATATTACACATTTAAACTTAATATTAACAGGAAGGAATGATCAAGGGGGAGATTTTGTTTGTTTGTTTTTTAATGAGAATGTGAGAATTATATAGTTAAAGCCCATGGATCACATTTACTAGTCCTATGAAATCTCTTCTCTCATATAATTTGTACCAAGTGCCATTAATTATTTTTACATCTGATATCACTAGATATATGAAAACTATTGTCATCTGGTTTTCATTTTTCTGATAATTAGCTCTTCATCAATTAATGGATTCTTCCACTGTCTCTAGGGACTATGATACTGACTATTAATTTATGAAAACATACATTGTTGAGGAATATGTTAATAGCTAGTAAAAGAAAATATTTTGTTCATTTTATAGAGAAGTGTACTAGCTTCAGAATGTAATTGTTTAAAAATAAATACAAGTGGTATTATTAAGGATGACTAGTGTTAGTGCATACATCTATGTTTTCCCCACTTGAAAAAAACATTTTAATAATACCAAATGCAGTAAACACTATATAAATCTAACTGCTACTTGTCAGCTTTTTCCTAGATTTTCTGGCAGCCCTAACTTTTAATGTTACAAGTCCTGTTGATTTTAATACATTGTTTCATGGCCTGTGATACAATTAGTCTATGCTGACATTTTCATTGGCTTTTTTTTCAACAGGTTAAAAATGTATGTAGAAGCAAAGAAATAAGCCATTAGATTTTTTAGCTTTCCTATAGCTAGTGTTGATGAGTGCTTTTTGATGAAAGGTCAGAAAAATTTTTGAAAAGTGGCTTTTAGACTAAATGGCAAATCATAAATATAGAAACATAGAAATCACTTAAATTTATTATAAAATTGCTATAGTTCTAAATGTATTCCAACTCATTCCTTATCCCATGGCCAATATTTTAATGAACTATTAATAAACAGAAAGGATTGCAAATCATTCCCAAATCACAAACAGGTTGTGCTCTACAAGTTCATTTGTAAGCCACTGTTAGAATTTGGAACATATTTCCTCATAAAACCTGTGTGATGAATGTGGTTAGGACACGAAGCCAACCTGCAAGATTCTACCTAAATCAAAATGTAATTAAAATGTAGCACCAGGATCATTATAGAACCTGGCCATTACTTATCCAGTTTCTTCTTTAGGAAACAGTCTCCAATTTCTAACTTGGAAATTGGAACACTTGAGCTTCATCTTTCTTCTCTATATCTCCCTTTGTTTGCAGAATTCTCCCTGCCTTCCTCCAGCCCTACCTTTCAGAAGCTCCCACTTCAAATAATATAAATTGAGATCCTTTATCAGTATGGAGAAAAATCTCTTAGCAAGAAACCATTTGTAGTTGCAAGATCTTCATAAATCCTATGCTTATCTCTGAGACTTGCCTTTAAGACTGTATTCTGTCCTGTGGTCATCTTTGTATATCTGCATTTTTCAAGAAAGCAGATCCACAGCTGTCACCATATTCTCAGAGGAATTATAGACCTGCTTCCCCAACAAAACAAAGATATGGAAAGTAAACCATGCCATAGATCAGAATCAAAACGTAGCTTTTAACTGGGTAGCTCAGTCAGCTAAGCAGCATCTGCCTTCAGCTCAGGTCATGATCCCAGGGTCCTGGGATCGAGTCTTGCATTGGCCTCCCTGCCCGTTGGGGAGCCTGCTTCTCCCACTGCCTGCTGCTCTCCCTGCTTGTGCTCTCTCCTTCTCTCTCTGACAAATAAATAAATAAAATCTTAAAAAAATAATAATCAAATTAACTCTGTGATTAACAATATAGGATAGAATTGATCACAAGAAGATACTTCAAGATCATAGATGTAACATTTGTTTTTCAGATGAGAAAGGCAAAAGCCAAAAGTAGTACTCAATTAACCAAGCTTATGTATTTAGCTCCTTTACAAAGCTAAAGTTAAGCAAAGATCAGTGTTGTATCACATTAACTGAAAACTTATGTATAAAGAGATTTCTGGGGCTTTTTTGCCTCTGATAATATTTTCCTAAAGTAGTCCTTTACACGTATACCCTTAAGTGCCTCCCCACATTCTTAGTCCTAACAAGTTTTGACAACTTGAGGTTACACATATTCACCTCTCTGGTTTTCTATTTGCTACTAATTATGTTTATTGGATAAAGACTTTTATAATATGGAACAATTAAATTGTCTAACAGAGGTGCCTGGGTGGCTCATCTGGTTAAGTGTCCGACTCTTGATTTCAGCTCAGGTCACGATCTCAGGGTTGTGAGATCAAACCCTGTTTGGGGCTCCATGCTGGGCATGGAGCCTGCTTTAGATTCTCTCTCTCCCTCTGCCTCTCTCTCTGCTTGTGTTCTCTCTCTCTCCAAACAAATAAATAAAATCTTAAAAAAAAAATAAAATTATCTAACACAAGAGGGATTTAAGTGTCATGTGTTTCAATGATTTTATTCAGCCAATGACAAAAGATACTTAGGAAGATTGTACTTTCCCAGAGCACAGTCCATTTTGTCAGCATGTACTTGGGAAAAAACTCCCTATGTCCTTTGAAGTAATGGGAGGAATATGGGGACATTTTTTTGTTTTTCTCATAGAAACAAGCAAAATCTTCTTTGGATGCTTGAGTGAGTTCTGTATGCATATTGCAAAATTCTGTTCAGATGATTTAAATGTACACTCCTTCAGAAAGAAAACAAAAACCTTTATTTGCATTACTGAAAAAACTAAAGTGAGGGCTGAAGCTCCTGATTACATTTTTAAAAATGTCCCTGATATGTCATTATTTTGAGTTTTAACTACCAAAGTAAGGTTCTGTTGCTCTGTTCATAATAAAACACATAACTTTTTTTTTCCACTTACCTTTTCAAAACTACTTAGAAGCTAGCAGATAGCAAAGGTCACTCTCAGCATTATTTGCAAGGAAGGGGAGAGATACTGTTTCTGGTAAGATTAATCACCTACAAAATTTCTAAATCTGGCATTAGACATTCTGAGGCAAAAATGTTATGACTTAACACTTCCCCTTTCAATTTTAGACTTAAAATGTCTAATGCTTTATTATTGTATGGAGATGTTTTAAATTCTGTGACTGGAATAATAGCTCTTTCTTGGCTTGTCTAAGTTTTGTACAGGTTTAGAAGATCTATTAAAATTATCCAAGTTAGGGGCACCTGGGTGGCACAGTCATTAAGCATCTGCCTTCAGCTCAGGACATGGTCCCAGGGTCCTGGGATCAAACCCCACATCGGGCTCCCTGCTTGGAGGGAAACCTGCTTCTCCCTCTCCCACTCCCCCTGCTTGTGTTCCTGCTCTTGCCATCTCTCTCTGTGTCAAATAAATAAATAAAATCTTAAAAAAAAAATTATCCAAGTTAAACCCTGGTTGGGGAAAGCAGTCATATAGAGATATAGAGGAGTTATTTCAATTCTTTATTTCTTTTATTTTAAATAGTTCAACATTTAAGACATATTTGAAATAATACTCAGGATAAAAAAAATGGTAAAATTATAATATGTGTCATTTATTATTTTCTAGATGACCATTTTTTTGGGATAATACCAGGTGTTTGATAAGAGTTAGACATTATTTACCTATATCTTGCATTACCCTGCAATAATGAAGTAACGCTTGCAGCCAAAGTTATGTCAGCACATTCCTGTACTCTTCCTGTCTATATTAGTTTTCCTAAAATTGGCAGGTTAAAACAATATTTATTATCTCACAGTTTCTGGGGGCTTGGTGTTTGGGAGAGGGTACCTGGGTGGTTCTTGCTCAGGATCTCTCGCAAGATTACAGTTGGCTGGGTCTGCACTCATCTGAAGGCTCTATTAGGACTGGAGAATCCACTTTCAAGCTCACTTTCCTGGTTGTTTGCAGGCTTCAGTTCCTTGCTTGTTGTTGGGCTGAGGTCCTCAGCTGTTTACCTCATGGGCTTCTCTGTAAAGCAACTCATAACATGGCAGCTGATTTCCCTGAGAATGAGTGATCCAAGAGGGAGGCAGGAGGGCGGGAAGAGAGAGAACCCAAGAGGAAAGCTGCAGCCTTCTTGTAACAACCCCAGAAATGATATGCCATCAAGTCTGCCATACACTCCTATAGAATCAGCCACTAAGTCTAGCATGCAATCAAGGAATGGAAAATGAATCTCCACCATCTTGTTAGGAGAGGATTCAATAATTAGTGGTTATGTTTTTAAGACTTCCACACTAATGTTACAGACTGATTCCATATATGTTTTGTCACATGTAAAGTACCACATTTTTCCCTCCGAGGATTATGAACACGTTAAACTTGAAATAAGTATTCCCCTGATATTTTTATAATACTAGAAGCAAATTAACACTGTGATGGCTTAATGTATTTGTTTTGGTTGAGTCAAGAAAAATTAGGGCTATGCAAAGCTATGATACAGGTGGTGAAAATTTATTTAGGGTGTCATGATATTATTCTGAGACAGATGAACTAGTTATTCCTTTATATTAACTTAATGCACATGCCATTTATTTGTTTTTTGATTGAGATACTGGGATCTATGTGACAATAATTCTATGCTTTAAACATCATATGAAAAAATACCTATCCAATAATTGAACATGTGATATGGCAATTACATTTATTTCACAAGATGCCATAATATTAACCACAGAAAAGGTCAGTATTGGGTTTTTGAGTCTAACATTTTGTTTATAGAGTATATTTATCTGATATTTCAAATTCTACCAATATATTCTAAGTTAATGCTTCATAGATATTTTAATGCCTTTTATGTGAACTTTAATATTAAATATATTTCAAAGACATACCGTATTATACTTAAATACTTATTTTTTTCCAAACTCAGTGAAAAGTCCAGACCTTCTGAAACTTGGAACTATCCATATCAGATTTTTTTTTTTTTTAGAGCTCGAAATACTCTTTTTTTGTTTGTTGGTTTTGAGTTTTTATTTAAATTCTAGTTAACATATAATATAATATTGGTTTAAGGAGTAGAATTTAGTGATTCATCACTTAGACATCTCAACAAATGTTCTCCTTAATACCCATCTAACCCATCCCCCACAAACCTCCCCTCCAGTAACTCTCAGTTTGTTCTCCATAGGTAAGAGTCTGTTTTTTAGTTTGCCTCTCTCACATTCTCTTTGCTTTTTGTTTCTTAAATTCCACATATGACTGAAATCGGTATTTTTGAATCTTTTAGGTAAATATCTAATAGTACAATTGCTGGATCATAGGGTAGTTCTATTTTTAATTTTTGAGGAAACTCCATACTGTTTTCCAGAGTGGTTGCACCAGTTTGCATTCCCACCAACAGCCTTAAGAGGGTTCCCCTTTCTCTGCATCCTTGCCAATATCTGTTGTTTCCTGTGTTGTTAATTTTAGCCATTCTGACAGGTGTGAGGTAATATCTCATTGTAGTTTTAATTTGTATTTCCCACATGATGAGTGATGTTGAGTATCTTCCCATGTGTCTGTAGCCATCTGTATGTCTTCTTTGGAGAAAAGTCTACTCATGTCTTCTGCCCATTTCTTAACTGGATTATTTGTTTTGTGGGTGTTGAGTTTGATAAGTTCTTTATAGATTTTGGATGCTAGCCCTTTATCAGATATGTCCTTTGCAAATATCTTCTCCCATTCCGTATGCTGCCTTTTAGTTTTGTTGATTGTTTCCTTCACTGTGCAGAAGTTTTTTATCTTGATGAAGTCCCGATAGTTCATTTTTGCTTTTGTTTCCCTTGCCTCCGGAGATGTGTCTAGTAAGAAGTTGCTTTGGCTGAGGTCGAAGAGGTTGCTGCCTGTGTTCTCCTCTAGGATTTTGATGGTTTCCATATCAGATTTAAGACTTATTCTCAAAGGCTCATTTTGCTTCCAATGCAATTAATGTAAGGGATTCAAATGTAGATAAATTGAAGGATAATTAGTTTGGCTCATTTTAAAATGAGGAAAGATTTCTTGGAAAAAATGTAACAGAAAAGATGCAGTTACAAAAATGAAGGTGCATGATTATATATTTTCTTCTATTAAATTTATAAAATTATTATTTTTTAAAGATTTTACTTATTTATTTGAGAGAGAGCACATGTGGGGGGTGGGCAGAGGGAGAAGCAGACTCCCCACTGAGCTGGAAGCCCAACATGGGGCTGGATCCCAGGACCTTGGGATCATGACCTGAGCCAAAGGCAGATGCTTGACTGACTGAGCCACCCAGGTGCCCCTAAATTTATAAAATTATTGAAACCAGTTTCTTCTTTATTGAAATGATAGACAACATTTTGAAAAGTAATTATATAAGTGGAAAGTAACATATCTACTTTTAGAAGTATACTGTGTTGATTTGTGGTTATTGAAGGTGGTCATCAATGTACCAAAATATGACCCCCAAAAGTTTCTCCAGTATATTAATAATTATGACAAAAGTAGTAACATAAACTAAAATTTATTTAAGACAAGACCAACAAAGCCTATGTGATTATTTTATTTTAAAATTTTATAGATGAGGAAATCAAATATCATAGAAGTAAATTTCTGAAGGCATAAGGTCACAAAAGCCAAGCCAGGATTTTAACCTGGTCTGCTTGATTCCATTTACTCAGATGATATTTTTGGAAGTGCCCTTTTCTGCAGAGGCTTTATTGATATTTTTAAAAGTGTCCATTGTTCTTAAAAAGGAGGAAAGGCAGATTTCCAGTAAAAATATAATAGCTTGTAAAATCTTAGTATTAAAGTAAGCTATATGTTAAAAACTCAGGAAAACAGATAATTAAAAAGAGTACAAACCAAGCCTAACCATGACATTGACATATTACTATTGTCAATAATTAGTATGTATCCATTTTATACTTTCTTTGAATTATGGATATTTACATGGACTCATACCATACATGACATTTTTAACATGCTGTTTCACTTAGCAATGCTTTCTCCTCATTTCCAAATAATTAAGGTTCACATACCTTATTTTTTTAAGATATCATTTATTTATTTATTTATTTATTTATTTATTTATTTATTTATTTAGAGATGCAAGCAGGGGGAGGGGCAAGAGGAAAGAGGGGGAGAGAGACTCTGAAGCAGACTCCGCACTGAGAGTGGAGCCAGATATGGGACTCAATCTCATGACCTGAGCTGAAATCAAGAGTCAGACAATTAACCAACTGAGCCACCTAGGTGTCCCGTTTCTACATTATTTTTATTGACTCATTATTCCTTTATATGACTGTACCCATTTTATTTAAGCAATATTTTATTAGTGATCATTTTCCCTAAATTTTCAATAAGTAGCATTGGGATGAAACTCCATAAAGTTCTGTATTTACATATTGATTAATTTCATATAATACATTCTAAAATTTTGAATATGTTTCCTAACATTATTATTAGCAAATTAGAAAATGCAATATATTGATAAGTTTTTGGTCATAATAGCAGCAGTTCTTGATATACATATAAGATTAAGAAAATTATCTTACCAAAATTTTCATGACCTATGTGAAAAAAAGAAAATTTGAGAATTTTCTCAGACTGGAATAAATACTGAATAAGTATGAAAATACAGCATACTCCCAGATTTTATAATCCAAAATAACAAGAATAAAAGTATTTCCAAGTCTATAAATTTAGTGTAATCCCTTTTCTATATTTTTTTTCATATCATAAACAGAATTGTTCACTATGTACTAATTATATACATTTTTATGTTTCTTTTTTCATTGAACAATTTTTGAGTGATTCATCCGTGGTATACATACACTTATAATTATTTCATTATTGCTCTCTAATATTGCTATATATGAATATGAGTATTTAATCATTAAAATGTAGACAACATTTGGGTCATTTCCAGTTTAGTAGTAGTATGAATATTCTAAGCATATGTGTATGTATATTTGTACTTATTTCTGTTGGATATATATGTGATTGAAATTGCTGGAACATAAAGAATGTATATATTCAAATTTATTAGTACAAAAGTTTTTCAAAATAGATATATTAATTTTAATTCATTGTCTGTGTAAGAAATTTTCAATTTGTCTACAACCTAACACCTAGTATTGACTTCCTTTTTAATGATAACCATTTGGATAAGTGTACAATGGTAATACATCATGGTCTTTATTCACATTTCCTTGATTACTAATTAATCATTGTTTTATGTTTATTGGTCATTTAGCTATGCTCTCTTGTAAAGTCATTCTGTTTAAACTTTTTGCCTGTTTCTTTTTTCATACTGACTTTTTGTTTTGTAGGAACTCTTTACATATGACTAATTTGTCACAAACCTAAACGGCAAACATTCTCCCATTCTGTCAATTGTCTTTTCATTCTCTTAATTTTTTTTAAGAAATCACATTTCTTATTGTTAACATATTTTATTTTCTTATGATTAACAAGTTTTTTTGTATCATGTTTTATATTTGCATACATTACAGTCATGAAGATATTCTCCAGTTTTTTTTTGTTGTTGTTCTCTGATAGTTTTTAGTGAAACAACTCTTTTATCAGTGTTCTTGGCTCTTCCAGCTCTGCTGTCTGGCTTTGTTCCTTGACCTATGGTTGTATTTCTCTGATCTCTGTATCCATGGTCACATTGCCTCCTTTTCTGTGTGTGTAATTTCCCCATGCCTTTCTTTTTTAATAACAACAGTTATGATGCTACTTAGAGTCCACTTGAATAGTCTAGGGTGGGGGTGCCTGGGTGGCTCAGTTGTTAAGCGTCTGCCTTCGGCTCAGGTCATGATCCCAGGATCCTGGGATCGAGCCCTGTGTCGGGCTCCCTGCTCAGCGGGAAGCCTGTTTCTCCCTCTCCCACTCCCCCTGCTTGTGTTCCCTCTCTCGCTGTGTCTCTCTCTGTCAAATAAATAAATAAAATCTTAAAAAAAAAAAAAAAGAATAGTCTAGGGTTAATTTAGTGATCCCCATTTCCAAATAAGGTAACATTTATGAGTTTCAGGGATTAGAGCATGGATACCTCTTGGAGTCCATTTTTCATTCTACCACAGGTAGGTTTATGTACCTCCCACCACAGTAAAGATACAAAACAGCTCCCTTACCACATGTGTTCCACTTGTGGTCTTTTTGTAACAATACCCACCTTCCTCTCACCCATCTTTTCCTCTCTTCCTAGTCTGTGGCAACTACTCCATCAGTTCTCCATCTCCATATCTCCATTTTTATCATTTTGGTAACGTTATATAAGTGAAATCATATGTAAACATTTGGGATTGGCCTTGTTTTTTTTTGTTTTGTTTTGTTTTGTTTTGTTTTTCATTTAACGTAATTCCCTGGATCTTTCTTTATTCCAGCTATTCCCAACTGTTGGCTTTATCAGTAGTCCATCCTTCTTAACTCTGAGTAGTTTTCTATGGTATGGATATATGACAGTTTGTATAACTACTCATCTCTTGAAAGACATTTGAGTTATTTCCAGTTCTAGGCAATAACAAATAATGCTACTATAAACATGTGTGTACAGGTATTTGTATGAAAATAAGTAGTCATTTCTCTGGGATCAGTGCCCAGGAGTATAATTGCTGGGTTGACTGGAACTGCTAGAGGTTTAGAACTCTGTCATTTTTAAGTATTGCATCCTTTGCTCTTTGACACTGAGGGTTTTAGAGCAAATTCAAGTATGTCTCATGGCTTTCTTCAGATAAACTCCTTTATAAAAATTATGACCTTAATAAGGTTAAGCTCAGCATTTATGGCTTATTCTCTCAGAAGTTTCCATAGACTCCTTGCAAACAGACTTTTATTGGGGACCATATTAGTTTGCAAGATATATTATGAAAAACCTATCCAGTGCAACTAAAATTCCTTTTCCAGGAGAATCTCTGTTCCAATTTCCCATTAACAATTCTCTGTATTTGCCCCAATGTTTAGCTAACCTGCCTCTACTCCAACAGTGAACATAGTCTAGACCAAGACTGAACTATCTACTACCTAGATTGATGTATAAGTAAGTATTTTGACTCGAGGTTCCATTAAGATAAGGAATTCAATAGGGTATCTCAAACCTAAAGGTTGGCATAGAGAACAAAGATCCATGAGCTATCTTCAACAAAGACAGAATTATCTGTGTACATCAAAGAGAAAAAATCACCTTCAGGGATTTTTTGGGCTTAATGATTAACCTCATCGGTCTTCTTAGGCCCCTAAGAAATTCTTCAGGCAAGTGTGACACAATGATAAATTACTTTTTGGTGTTCTCTAATATTGGTTGAGTCTGAGGGAAGATAGAAATGTTCAGAGATCAAATATTACTGACTTTATAGCCCCTAAATGTTTGTGCAAAGAGTTGTGAAGATAAATAGGAATTCATTTGGAGAAAGTTGTATGACAACACAAAAATATCCCAATTTTTCTATAGCTGACAATGCATATTTATTAATTTTCTCTAGTAATGAAAAATAAACATAAAGAAAAACATTGCTATAAAAGGAATTAAAACGTGTATTTTCATAATTTAAAAAGTCAAGTTATAAATTTTGAAATTCTTCTCCCTGATATTTTGGATGTGGCCACTATCTACTTAATTCTAGAGATCTAATATTTTGTCATTATCTATCTATCTATTTATTTATTTATTTATTTATTTATTTATTTATTTATTTATTTATTTATTTATTTTAAAGATTTTATTTACTTATTAGAGAGAGAGAGAGAGCACATGGGGGGGGGGTCAGAGGGAGAAGCAGAATCCCCACTGAGCAGGGAGCCCGATGCAGGACTCGATCCCGGGACTCCAGGATCATGACCTGAGCCGAAGGCAGTCGCTTAACCAGCTGAGCCACCCAGGCAAACTATTTTGTCGTTTTTTAGTATGTTACTTAATGTATCTATTTCTCATATTAAATAAGTAATTAGAATACATATATAAAAACATATATTCATATAAAATATCAGTTATATTTAATTTGCATCAAAATATTCAAGTAGTTACTAGTTTTTTTATGTGTATACACTGAAATCTATCATTGTTTTCACTTTAAAGAGGAGGTTAATAAAAATAAAATAGATCCAACTTGAAAATATCAGTGAATTTTCTTATAGTGATTCCTTATTCTTATACTAATGTGCTTTAGGATGATCAGAATTTAGAGAACCCTTACATCTCTCCCTTTATATATATAAAAAAAGATAAAAATCTTACTCCACAATCAGTAGAGTCTTTTAAAGTAAGTATTTTTTAAATTCAAGAAATGCAAAATGATGAGTTATACAAAGCAAAAGTAAAAAGGTTCATGATATAAGTTACTGGAATAAAATAAGAGAACATTTTTCCCATCTTTGATCCTTATCACAAAAATTTTTAGTATTAAATAATTAATACAAAGAAGTTAAATATATGTGTTTTTACCAGACGTTATCCCCTACCAAATTTGGACATTAACAACTCCCTAAAAGAGAATTTAGCCAAGATAAAACAAAATAACAACAAAAAAACCAATATGTGTTGAAAGGTCACATTAATTTTTTTTTTGAAAGGTCACATTAATTTTAATAGAACTTCCCTGAATAGTCTCTACTATTCTTTCAATGGAATAAGCAAGACTGTTGTCCTTTCACAATGTCCCCTTGCTCATTTTCCCTTGAACTTGTTGTAATGTGAAGTTTAAATTATCATGTGTGTATATCTGTGTATATGTATAAATGTCCTTTGCTTATAAACTAGGGATACATTTTAAAGTCATTATTGTGTCAGTCTGTGTGGACTTGAATGTACACTTTGGTCTTTTTAAAGTTCCCCTGTGAGAGTTAGTAATGTGCTGTGTCTAAGAATAGTGTGGATATTTGCAAAGGCTGAAGAATTTTTTCACTTTGATACTGAATCAGTAAACTGATTAACATAATTTATATAAATATTTGCATATTTATACAAATATATTTTATAGTACTGTATTACTTATTGTTGCATAACAAATTACTCCAAAACTTAACAGCTTAAAAATAAATATTTAAGGGTGCCTGGGTGGCTCAGTTGGTTAAGCAACTGCCTTCGGCTCAGGTCATGATCCCGGAGTCCCGGGATCGAGTCCCACATCAGGCTCCCTGCTCAGCTGGGGGTCTGTTTCTCCTTCTGACCCTCTTCCCTCTCGTGCTCTCTGTCTCTCATTCTCTCTCTCTCAAATAAATAAATAAAATCTTAAAATAAATAAATAAATAAATAAATAAATAAATATTTAATATCCCACATAATCTTTATGTGTCAAGACATGAGTAGCTAAATTGGGTGGTTTTAGCTCAGATTCTCAGAGGAGAGTACCTTCAAAGAGCATGGACAGGGGCCTCCATCTTCTGAAATCTTGTCTGTTTCTGAAAGATGCTTACCTCGTGGTTGACAGACCTTAGTTTCTTCCTATCTTGGCTTCTGCTCGAGTGTTCACATGATAGGGTAGCTGACTTCTCTCAGAGGGAACAATCCTAAAGAACATAAGGTAGAAGCCTTCCTTCCTATATTCCATAATTTCTACAATATCCTTATAGGTTATACAGCTTGGCTTTACTCAATGTCAGATGGGACTACATAGGAACATCAATATCAAGAGTCAAGACTCATGGGGGTCACAGATCATTAGTGATGTTACTTTAGCTCAAATGCCTAATTCTAATGTTAAGAATTGTAGACAATATAATTGATCATTATAAAGGTAATAACTTCACAAAACTTTCCTTACACACTGCTTGTTTCCAGCTTCTTCTCATCATAAAAAGCTAAAATTATATTCTATAATTTATGATTTTAATGTGTCAGGAAGAAATGGGTACTGTGTAAACTAATATTAATGATAAGACTTTAAAGATACGATTGTCCTTCATATACCTAAGAAAGTAATATTGTAGCTTGATGGTTATTTTAGCTAAGTCAAGCAGGGTCTTCTTTTATTTTGAATAATGTTAATTCATTATTATTTCTAACATTGATTATTGTATCAAATGTGCAAATTAAATCTAGTTTTTATTTTGCCTTATCCTCTCTGATATTCACCCAATTGTGCACTTAACTACTCATCCTCATTTCTCACAAAGTGCTAGGACTAAGGGAAAAGAGAAGTTACCTAGAAATACAACCAAATAAAATGTTGGCAAGACAATGGCCTTGAAGGCATTTTATCTGTGGTAAGTCTTCATTTTGTCTTTCTTTCCTCCTACTAAGAGTCCCTCTCTCCTACTTTGCTCCTAGGAAACACTTTTAAAAATGAAATAAGTAATTACATTCCATTCTCTTGGTGAATGTGTGAGTCAGTTAGAAAGCAAGTTTAAATATAACAGGGAGATCAGATCTGCCCAGGCTAGAGTCTGTATCTTTTCCAAAGCTGATGTTTCTATTCTGAAAACAGAGTATCTCTGCTTTGGGAGAAATTCAAAGGTTATAGAGACCTTGTACCAATTGGATGCTAGAGTCTTCTCTCTTTTCCTTCTGACAAATATAACCCACTTAATGTTTGAGGACTTTTAATTACAGGGTACTTAATTATATCCTGAGGGAAAGTTGATCAGTTTGGACTACTATAGTTGTTTTATGAGTTCTTCCTTACACTAAGTAAAAAAATTACATTTTTAAGTGTGATAATTTTTCATTTATATGCACAACCTATCTCTAAGCCAAGACTCATCCAGAATTAATGTCTCTAGTTCTCACAACTATTTTTCATAAGTCAGGATGATGTTCATGGTCAGAACTTTTGGTTCAGGAAATGTTCCCACTTGCACCTCAGACTCACCTTCATTCCTCTGTAACTTCAGACAAGAATTCTGAAATAAATGAAATTATATTGCCATTAGGAAGTGAAACTATACAATTTGCCCACTTTAGAGTAGAGATGTACTGCCACTTTAGGAAAATAGAAGGGTTCTTAGTCCTCAATATGCTCATTTCTACTAGTCTATCAGTTAGAAGAAGGATTGGTAAAATGGAATGATAACAGCGAACCCCAAAGCCAGAAGCTGCTAATGCCCATATTAGGAATTCACAGAGAAGAAAGAATCTTTGGTGACAAACCTGGATGTTGTAGTCTTAGAAATGTTATTCACTGTTGTAGAAATGGAGGGTTCACTATATGTTTTCCCATTAATAGTAAAGCTTTATGGGACACCTGGGTGGCTTACTCAGTCTAGTGTCCAGCTCTTGATTTGGACTCAGATCATGATCTCAGAGTCATGAGATTGATCAAGCTCCACATCAGGCTCCATGGTAGTATTACGCTGCATGTTAATTAACTGGAATTTAAATCAAAACTTCAAAAGAGTGCTATGAAATAAAAGCTGATTTACTTGTCAAAAAAAAAAAAAAGTACCACAATAAATCAAACAGCATATGAAAATAGCCAAATTGAGTTGGTTTAAGTTCAATATATTTCAAAATTTTTATAGAATATAGGAGAAAATGTTCATGTTTCTCAATAGATAAGAAAAATATTAGATAAGGGCACCTAGGTGGCTCAGTTGGTTAAGCGACTGCCTTCGGCTCAGGTCATGATCCTGGAGTCCCAGGATCAAGTCCCGCATCGGACTCCCTGCTCAGCGGGGAGTCTGCTTCTCCCTCTGACCTTCCCCCCTCTCCTGCTCTCTCTCTCTCATTCTCTCTCTCAAATAAATTAATAAAATCTTTAAAAAAAGAAAAATATTAGATGAAATTTTTCAATTGCCATAAAATTCTTACAAAACTATGTAAGAGCATTTCCTGTACCAGATAATTTAAAGCAAGCAACATACTTATTGGTAAAATAATAACATTTCTGTATTGGTCAGGATCCACCAGAAAAACTAACCAATAGGATAGACGGATGGACAGATGACCAGACAGACAAACAGAGAAATAAATAAAAGGAGATTTATAATGGCAATTGGCTCACGCAGTCATGGAGGATGAGACATGCCATGATCTGCTCTCTGCAACTGGAGAACCAGGAGTAAAATACCTGTTGTGCTTGCTATGTCTGTGTGTGATTTAAAGAAAATGAACATTACAGTGGCTCTCCAATCTTTTGGTTTAACACAATCTTAAATTTATTGACACCTCAAGAGCTTTTGTTTATATGGATTGTATGTATCAATATTGGCCATATAAGAAAGTAAAATTAAGAAATTATGAAAATATTTCTTTTATTTCCATAAAATAACAACTCATTGCATATTTGCATGTCATGTGTTTTATTTTTAAAAAATATATTTTCGGGGCGCCTGGGTGGCTCAGTTGGTTAAGCGACTGCCTTCGGCTCAGGTCATGGTCCTGGAGTCCTGGGATCGAGTCCCGCATCGGGCTCCCTGCTCAGCGGGGAGTCTGCTTCTCCCTCTGACCCTCCCCCCTCTCATGCTCGGTCTATCTCATTCTCTCTCTCAAATAAATAAATAAAATCTTTAAAAAAAATAAAAATAAAAATAAAAAATATATTTTCAAAAACAAAAAATAGAAAAATTGTTTTTCATTTTTGTAGATCTCTTTAATATCAGACTTAATGGAGGGTAATCATTTCACATTTGTCTTTATGCTTTCAATTTGTTGCAATATCACATGTCTTAGAGTCTCTGGAAAACTCCACTTTGCACCGGAGAGGGAATGAAGTAAAAAAGGAACGTAACAACTTAGCAGTGTTAAGAAAACAGTTTAGAAGAAAAAAAAAAAAGAAAATAGTTTTGATCTCCTAGACCCTTGATAGAATCTCCAGCAACCCTGTGATTCCCTGAACAACCCTAAGATCTGCTGATGTACTACAGGGAAGTTATTTCTGGGGCCAAATGGACTTGAGCTCAAATTCCAGTTAACTCACTTATGGTTTTGTCTCTTTCAATCACATTTTCCTCATTTGCCAAATGGTTCTTTTAATACCTCACAAAATTATTGGGACGTGATTTTGAAGATGACATGAAATAACATGAAATTATTGACCGCTACTGATTATTATTACAGCTATTAATAATGACACTGGTAATAGAGCTCCTCTGTCATTAAACATTCACTGCATCTCAGGCTTTGCTGTCTTTGTTTGACATCAATTAACTCACAGTGGATCTGTGAGTTCAGTTTCAGCTTGAGTTCCATTTTATAGATATAGAAGCTGATACAAAAATGGTGCTTAAGATATCACAGCCAGTCAGTAGAGGAATAGGATACCAACTCGGGCATTCTAATGAAAGAGCTCTTATTCTTAGCTATGATATGCTGCCTTTGTTTGGCAATTAAGACATAAACAACATGGGCACCTGGGTGGCTCAGTCGGTTAAGCATCTACCTTTGGTTCAGGTCATGATCTCAGGGTCCTGGGATTAAGCCCCACTTTGGGCTCCCTGCCCAGTGGGGAGTCTGCTTCTCCTTCTCCCTCGCCCCCTCCCCCTGCTTGTTCTCTCTCTCTCTGTCTCTCTCAAATAAAGTCTTTTTTTGAAAAAAAAAGACATCAACAACAAATGGTAGTGCAGTTTCTTAACTAACACGTTTTCCTCTAATATAACCTAACATATTATTTTTATATAATCTTGTTAAGATCAATAATGATTCCAATTTTATATGTTTCTTGGACTCATATGAAAGCACATGACAGATTTACTGTCCCTTTTTAAGCAAGCATCATGCCATATGCAGTTTTACTTTGCTTGATAACATACTAATACTTCAGCAATGTTTAAAGCGAGCTGGATGCCTTACTAATTTAATGTTCACAACAACCTTCTGAAGAATGTGCTATTTTTATATCCTTTGTATAAGTAAAGATGAAAGAATTAGAAATGAAGCCACTTTGTCTTCCCCCAGGGAGGCACTCAGGGATAGAGCTAGAATTGGAGCTGAGGTAGTCTAGCACCAGAGTTCATTCACTGAACCACTGAATTATAACTATAAATCTTCTCTGTTCACCTGTATTATTGTAGAGAGTAGGAAAAGGAGGCGAAAATGTGGTAGAAATTTATAGCTCTTTCATGATAATTATTTGAACAGCTACCACATCTCAAAATGACACAGCAAAAAATGTGTCATATCTTGATACTATGTGGTATCAACTGCGAACTGTCCCTTTCCCACTTTGTTTGCAATGTTCAGTTGTCTGTAAATGATGTGATTTGATGACATCCTTGTCCTATATTTGGTAAAATTGAGCTGCTTTGGTGGTAAAAAAAAAATAAATCTAGAGCAGGAGAGGGGAGAAAAGGAGGTAGGGTAGATCGGTTGAGCTGTTAGGGGGAGAGAAAAGTAAAATTTTTTTACTGAAAATTGCTAGAAATCATCCTCTCCCTTCGATTGCCAATGGAATAACAAAAGAACATTGATGATTACTCACACGGATACAAGTTATTATAGGTGTTTTCAAGATTATGTGAATAGTTTAGAGTATTTGTTATTCCTTTCCCATTTTTTAATTTTGTTTTATTTATTTGTTTATTTGTTGAGAGAGCACAAACAGGGTGTGGGGAGGGGCAGAGGGAAAGGAAGATGGGCTTGATCTCAGGACATCATGACCTGAGTGGAAATCAAGACTCAGTCACTTAACCAACTGAACCACCCAGGTGCCCCTTCCATTTGATTTTTAATCTTACGTATTTGTTATCCATATAAAAGGATAATGATGTGCTATATATTTATTCCTCTTTGGATAATTTTTGTATTTTTATGATTTTAATATTTTGCATAGGAATTCCTTTTAGTAAGAAACAACAGGAATGATTTCACATTAAAATTGGAACTAGACTCAAGGGAAAAAGTCGTTGCTCTGTTAGGCAACTTTTAATAACTTTTCTGTATTTCTACTTTCTTTCAGGACTGTTTTCCTTCCTTCATTGTTCTCACTCTGTTCCATTAATGGGTCTTGAGTTTACCTCAGAGGCTCCCCTGCCCACATCACCAACGGTTAAGGGAAAACAATTTTGTTAGCAGTCATTTATAAGAAGGGATGATCAGAAGCAGGCAACCTTGCTGCTGAATTTATTTTCAGCCTTTTTAGTAGAACATGGGCTCCAACTGTAGCTATAATTTTAACTTCCCATTGACTGTCAGTTGAAAATATATAGAAAAAGATAGGCTATTCTCAGAATTCTCCATAAAAGGTTTAAAGATTATACATTTCAACATATTCAGCTGACAACCTATGCTTTACTATACATAAAAATAATCACACATTGAAAAGAAATAAACACTTTATGGACTATAAAATACATAGAACAAATTGTATTCCTTAAGTCATGTTTCAGAAAATCAAATGAAATTTAAACAAAAATGACATGAATAATAGCTTAACATTATATATTGAAATGACATAACATAATACTAAGCAATAGAATTGTTTTAATAATTTAAACAGTAAGCATATTTCTTCTGTAAACTCTATTCTTGTATATTTAAAAGTGGAGATTTATTTTTGCATTTAGAAGTAAAAACTCAACTACAATACATATGTGGCCTTAAAATCTAAACATTAAAACCCTCTGTTTTTCATATTCCAGTTCATATGGTATTTTCAAATTCTAGTTAATATTCAAATATAATATTTATATGCATTATATGACATTAGATATATAAAAATTACTTTATTAAAAACCATGTAATATTGGAAAACAAAAATGACCAATTCCAAAACATTAATTTGAATAAAATAATAACTAGATAGCTAGATGTGTCTTAGTATATATAAACTATGCCTTTCATTAGATGTATTGAAATAGATCCCCGTGATTCTGAAAGAAGAGACAAATAGCTCTGAAAATATACTGGACAAAACAATCCTAACAGTCTAGTCATTAGAAATGTGAGAGCAAAGTTCATGATTAAAAGTCAAATCCCAAGTACCTAAGAGGAAAAAAGGAAATTAATGTAATAAATGATCTATGGGTAGTGTGGTGTGATATTCAATGCCCACAACTTTGTTTTCGAGTATAAACTGCTCATATTTTTTTTAAGTTCGTTGAACACTTCTCTCTAATGGTGTAGTGGAGTCTTCCATACTTGTCCTCAAAAATAATTTCAAATAATTGTTTTTCCCATTCCTTAAGACCAGTGACTCCAAACATTAGTCTCCAGATATTAATTTCCAAACATTCATAAGAATCATCAGAAGATCTTGTTTAAAATGTAGTTTTCAGACAATGCCCAAATATTATGATTCTGTGAGTCTAGATTGGGGCTCTAGAATCTGCATTTTGGGCCATCTGAAGTATGTGGCAGGCAGGGTATGTCTATAGGTCATTTTTTGTACGTAAAGTCTAAACTATCTTGAAAAGCCCAAGCACATATTTTCTTTTATAGGATTAAATGCGTTCAGTAGCCTGTTACTCCTGTTACCAATCTGAAAGCGCTCTGGGCATATAAATATAATTGTATATCTATAAAGATAATAAAATGCATGCAATGATATCTTCATAACTGATAAATTTCACATTTTCCCCTTCTTTCCTTTATTAGGGAGGACTTACATGTAGTAGAAATCTATTCCTTGATCATGCATATGCATTTTCTGTTCTGGTATTGTCCTAGGGCATTGTTTCTAAGATGATAGAGATCACATATTAATGAAAAATTTTCTATTGCTTCTTCCCAAGTTTTAAAATCTTCACTTCTATCACAATGAGTATATATATTGATGCCGTGCTGTCAAGAGAGTCTCAGAGAGTTTAGAAACAAAATTATTTTAGACATTAAAGTGAACCCATGAAATGAATTTTGTGTTTTGTATTTTTAATATATAATTTTTACTTAACACCATTTATAGCAATAATCCAACCTATTCTAGTTCACAAAGTATTCAGAATATCAGTTTTAAAAAATGTATGATTTTTTCTTGTCTTACATAATTTACTTTTAGTTATTCTAAGAAAATTAAACTTTTTTTAATTTATTTTTTTAAGATTTTATTTATTTATTTGAGACAGAGAGAATGAGAGACAGAGAGCATAAGAGGGAGGAGGGTCAGAGGGAGAAGCAGACTCCCTGCCGTGCAGGGAGCCGGATGCGGGACTCGATCCCTGGACTCCAGGATCATGACCTGAGCCCAAGGCAGTCGCTTAACCAACTGAGCCACCCAGGCGCCCGAAAATTAAACTTTTAATGTAACTTTTGAAATAAATCATCCAAACGAGAAGTTCGTTTATACTTCATGAGTATATTTTGTAATCAACACCTACATATCACTAAATGTACATCTACCCCAACGTTAAAAACAATGGAGGATAGAATGTAATAGAATACCTCTGTACTTACATTTTAAAGGTGAAGTAATGAGGGGCACCTGGGTGGCTTAGTTGGTTAAGCAGCTGCCTTCAGCTCAGGTCATGATCCCAGGGTCCTGGGGTCGAGCCCCGCATCGGGCTCCCTGCTCAGCAGAGAGCCTCCTTCTCCCTCTCCCTCTGCCTGCCACTCTGCCTACTTGTGCTGTCTCTCTGTCAAATAAATAAATAAATAAATAAAATATCTTTAAAAAAAAAAGGTGAAGTAATGAAACAGATTTAAAAGAATAGCAAAAAAAAAAAATGAACATTGCTTTTGAGTGTGCAATTACCTTCTCAAAGGTGAGTAAAATAATGCTATAAGACTTACATAATGTGAGGTTCACATATGACTTTTGATAATACTGAGGGTCTAACGCAATGCCCGTCATCTAGTAGTTCCTAAATCATGGGGGTGCATGGGTGGATCAGTCGTTAAGCGTATGCCTTCGGCTCAGGTCATGATCCTGGGGTCCTGGGATCGAGCCCAGCATCGGGCTCCCTGCTCGGCGGGAGGCCTGCTTCTCCCTTTCCCACTCACCCTGCTTGTGTTCCTGCTCTCACTATCTCTCTCTCTCTCTCAAATAAATAAATAAAATCGTTAAAAAACAAAACAAAAAAACAGTAATCATGGTGAGGTATTACTGAAAAATTTAATATTCACATATTAGGAAATGGCATCACCTGAATTCAGGTATACAAAATAGTAACGTTTAGTTTTACCATGAAGTTTAGTTTAAAAAATGTATTAAAAATTTAGTCAAAAATTCCATCTACTTGCCAGGGTATGGGCCATTTTGATTATCATATACTGTGAATGAGTATGTTTAAAATTTGATTAAACTCATCAGTGAGGAAAATAGCAGAATAATTAAGGTGATTCAAAGAGCCCTTGAAGATCTGGGTATTTATCAGCATTTAGAAAGTGAATGTTGGACTAAAATAAGATTACTTGGTTAACTATGAAACTGATAGATGTCCTTCAGGACAATAAAACCATAACCTTTGATGGTTATCTTTTCTAATGAACAGAATCATTTGCATTTGTCATGATAAAAATCTACAAGTTATCATGTAACTTGTCAGAATATCAATCTTGAATCAAGAGTAAATGGCATAAAAACAAAGAGATATTCTTCTAGATATTTGGATAATATTTGAGCACTTTATTAAAATAAGGCATTTAAGGGATGTGTTATCTTTCTTTTGATTTATTTCCAAATTTTGAATAATTTTTCTTAATATTTCTTCTGGCCTCTCCTTTTATACACATGCCTTCTATAATATTACTGTGTAGTTTATGACACCACTTAATAAACTTTCTCCCCTCTCCTTCTGCCAGAATAACACTTCCCTGGAGAGAGGGAAGTAATTAAGTGTGTGAATTCAAAGGGGCTCCCTGCAGGGCTATAGGCATCATGCTAAGTAAGAGTAAATAGAAATTGTTTGAGATGTCAACAATTAGAGCAGACATAGTCAATAAGAATTTAGAGATGAGATTAGCAATAGATAAGCCACTAAATAGGAAATATTCCTTTTGAGAGTTAATGGAATCTTTATTTGGAAAGTTCTGACATTCTTAGTGTTTCTCTGTGAGCATACAAATGTTTCAAACAGATTTTTCATTCTAATTTTAGATATTTTGGATGTTGCATTAAAAATTCCTTCATGTTTTGAACAGATATAATTAAATGCTATTTAACATGCCCTTCAAAATGAGACACTTCAATAATTTACTGTACATCATTCCATAGTACTTATGTCCAGAGCAATGATTGCACCAAATTGATCTCTTGACATTTTTCTCAGCACTTCATTTTCAAAGTAGTTGGTCTTGTACACATGCATATGAACCAAAAATATTGCAATTCAGAGGAGCTCTTCAGCAAACTGTCAAATAAATCTATCCTTCAATGCTTAATTCACTTGAAAGCTAAATTCTATAGGTATGATGGTTACCTAAATGAGTGTAATTACTCTTCATTTTAGGGCTTCTAAAAATTCTTCTTGTTCAAAACTACTCAGTTTGCATTCACCTCAGTATGAGTGGATGGTATTTATTGTTTGGAAGCGTAATTTAAATAAAATCTAATTTAATATGTTTAAGTGCCTAATATAGGTAAGTCTCTGTGATAGATGGACTTTTTTTTTTAATAACTTCTAAATTATTTCATCTCTTGTTTCCACTGAATGGAGATTAAATATTTGGTCCATGGGATAATTAAAGAGTAGAAAAGAGATAAAATACCCACAAAGATTAATGTGAACATGCTTTGATTGGTCATTTTCTCCAAAATAAAAAGCTTTGCTCATGCCACTCCCCAAAGCAATGTATTAAGATTTGACCTTGGGGGCGCCTGGGTGGCTCAGTTGGTTAAGCGACTGCCTTCGGCTCAGGTCATGATCCTGGAGTCCCGGAATCGAGTCCCACATCGGGCTTCCTGCTCAGCAGGGAGTCTGCTTCTCCCTCTGACCCTCCTCTCTCTCATGCTCTCTGTCTCTCATTCTCTCTCTCTCAAATAAATAAAATCTTTAAAAAAAAAAAAAAGATTTGACCTTGTGTGAATTGTGTTGTTTAACTCACCTAGTAGGATATAATGAGGTTCCTAGTAAATGATTATGAAGTCACCTTTGAAAGATATAAATGTCTTTGTTTAAGTATTTATTTAACATGTAAATAGGCATGAAGTCACATGCAACACTGAGAAGAAACCGAATAGAGAAATTCAAGCAAGTTAGACCCAAACTAGGAGCTACAACCATGCTTTTAAAGAAACAACTAATCAGACAAATCAAATATGTTACTTAAATATCTGTGACCTCTGACACCCACATGTATTCCATTTCCTTATAAAAGTTTAATATTCTGGTTTAATATGAACAGTTTTAATATCTAAACACTTCTAACATTTACTAAATGTTTGCTTCAGCCACAGCATTGCTCTAGCAATTACTTTGTATCTGCTATTCTGATGACTCACAACAATGCCATGTTTCAGATTTAAAGTTATATCACAACCAAGGAAATAAAGTAGCTACTTCAAAGAAATTTACCCAACAACAAAAGTTTTGTTTTTTAATTTTTTTTTTTAAGATTTTATTTATTTGCGAGAGAGAGAATGAGAGACAGAGAGCATGAGAGGGAGGAGGGTCAGAGGGAGAAGCAGACTCCCCGCTGAGCAGGGAGCCTGATGTGGGACTGGATCCCGGGACTCCAGGATCATGACCTGAGCCAAAGGCAGTCGCTTAACCAACTGAGCCACCCAGGCACCCCAAAACCAAGTTTTGATGTAGGAAATGGTTGGGATTTGAAGCTGATGGTCAAGAAAGAATTATTGAGACGTCTTTGCTGCAAAAAGGTGGTTTTATTAAAGCATGGGGACAGGACCCATGAGCAGAAAGGGCTGAACCAGGGTCAGGAGGAGTGGCCCATTATATACTTTCAAGTTGGGAGGGTGTTAGGGATAGTGTAAGTCTCTAAGGAACTTTGGAAGCAAGGTTGCCAGGACCTTACGGGGGCTAGCTGTCATTTATTACTGTCTAACAAAACCCTAGTCATGAAGCCCTTCAGATGTATATCAGTGGGTCATATGCATGGGGTTGGGGGGTGATTGCTAACATATGTCTTAGGGGATTTAGAGATAAAGGAAGTTTCTAAAGGAATTTTTATATGTTAAAGTAGACTCACAAAATCCTGGGGCTCTGGCTAAAATTGCCTCTTGCCCTTAGCAAAGTATTAACATTGAGGCAGCTGAGTTCCTAGAGGAAGGTGATTCTGCTTGTTTCAAGGACTTGTCAGTGGGCTGTAGGGAGTAAGGAAATTTAATTTATTTTGCCTTTGTTTTCCATACCAAGTTTTAAATGGTAACCTGGAACTTTTAGGCTCACATTTTATTCTATTTCATCATTTCCTTTACAAATATGGGTGTTATTATGAGGTCAGTATTTGACGTATCAATTCTTACTGCCTTACATTAGGGTTATGAAAAATAAGTTATTGGCAAAAAAATGTTTTTAAAGAGTTACATCTTCTTCATTTTAAGAATTCACATTTTTTTCCAAAAAAAAAAGAATCCACAAAACTTTTTTTCAATTCATTTAGGGCATACTTACCACCCTATAAAAAATCTTTCTTTACAACATTACACTTGCTTTTTTTCCCTTCCCATTTGACTCTGCTTAGATTAAAACACTAAATATATTGAGCCAGTTAAGCTAATTTTAGTTAAAAGATTAGACTAGAATATCACTCAGTGGATCCAAAAGAAACATTAATATCACATTCAAGTTTATATTTCTTTAGTTTATCAAAATGAGAATACGTATAATGGTAGATATTTGAATGCATGAACAAACTAATTCATAGTTGTAAACACATTTTTGTTTTTATTGGATTTTTTTGGATAGTACTTATTTAAGAATTTAGAAAATTTGAACATTTTAAGTGAGAATTAGGTTTTTTAATTAAAATGTAAATTATTATTTTGTGCCACAAGAAAAGATTTTCATAAAATTTCTCCTAGGTTTGAGACCTTTATCATAGACCCTTAAAATAAGCATTGCTTGTGCCACTTAAAAGAAGTATAACTGTAGTTGAGTTTCTTAATGTTTCTGAGCTTTGATTTTCATCATAGATAAAATTAGCATTTGTTATGCCTTCCTCTTTGAACAACTGCAAAGCTATGTGAGAGAATGGATATAAATTGTCTAACGCAATGCCCGTCATCTAGTAGTTCCTTCCATTGTGGCTCAGCCTTCCTTTAGGGCCTCATTGTTTTCTCTGTCCATCCAGCAGATGGGTTGAGCAGATGGAGACTTAATCACAAGGTATGGGCATGCTTAGAAGTGAGTTAATCATTTCCACCTGGATCCTATTGACCAGAATTGAGTCGTAAGGTCACTTTTTTAAAATTGTAATTCCGGTATAGTTAACATACAGTGTTCTATTAATTTTAAGTGCACAATATAGTGAATTAATAATGCCATACAACTCATGGTGTTCATCACAACAAGTGCCCTCCTTAATCCCCATCATTTATTTCACCCATCCCCCCACCTACCTCCTGTCTGGTAACCATCAATTTGATCTCTATAGTTAAGAGTCTGTTTGTTGGTTTGCCTCTTTGTTATTTTCCCTATGTGCATTTGTTTCTTAAATTCCACATGAGTGAAATCATATGGTATCTATTTCCCTGGCTTATTTCACTTAGTATAATACTCTCTAGCTCCATCCACATCATTGCAAATGACAAGATTTCATTCTTTTTTATGGCTGAGTAATATTCCTGTGTGTGTGTGTGTGTGTGTGTGTGTGTGTGTGTGTGTGTGTAACACATCTTCTTTATCCATTCATCTATTGATGGATACTTGGGCTGCTTCCTTAATTTGGCTATTGTAAATAATATTGCTATAAGCAAAAGGGTGTGTGTATCCTTTTGAATCAGTGTTTTTTGTATCTTTGGGTAAATACCCAGTAGTACATTTACTGGATTGTAGGGTAGTTCTATTTTTAACTTTTTCAGGAAACTTCATACTGTTCTCCAGAGTGGCTGCACCAGCTTGCATTCTCACCTACAGTACAAGGGGATTCCATTTTCTCCACATCCTTGCCAACACTTATTGTTTCTTGTGTCTCTTATTTTAGCCATTCTGACAGGTGTGAGGTGATATCTCACTGTAGTTTTGATTTACATTTCCCTGATGATGAGTGATGTTAAGTATCTTTTCATGTTTTTGTTGGCCATCCATATGTCTTTTTTGGAGAAATGTCTGTTCATGTCTTCTGCCCATTTTTTTTTTTTTTAAACTGGATTCTTCAGTTTTTGGATGTTGAGTTGTAGAAGTCTATATATTTTGGGTACTAATCCTTTATTGGATATGTCATTTGCAAATATCTTCTCCCATTTGATAGGTTGCTTTTTAGTTTTGTTGTCTTCTACACTGTTGCCATAAGGTCACTTTTAACTTCAGTGGGGACTGGGAAATTAGTCTAGTGATGTGTCCAGGAAAAGTGGAACATAAGTATAGTAAACAATGAGCCAGTCCCAATCATAGTTTTCCAAATATCTGTCTCAACCTTCGTCTTCCACATACAACATATTCATCTCATCCTAAAGGAGACAATATGCATCCCAGATTCAAAGTGTCCAAGATTTGGGGGCAGTAGTCTTTTCCAAAAGACCAAGGTCTAAAAGATATTCCTACCCACCCACCTGACACACACATCCAAAGTCTAGGGCAGAACCAGATTAGGATAAGCACAACAAAAAACAAAACTCCTTGGGAAAAGAAGAATGGAGGATAAGGAGTAGTTCCCACTTCATATTAATTTTGAAATATTCCTGGGAACTCTCTTATCTCATATAGAAAATAAGGCAACTAGCTTTACCTTTTTAATTCCATGGCTACATCTAAAGTGGGCACTGGTCCCTCTCTTACCCTGAGGAATCTGTCTCCTTACCTGCTTCCTGGATATGCAAGCCTCAGAATCCAAAAGCTGATTTGAGTTTCAGGGTGCCAGAATATTTTTAGTCTGAACTCCTTGTTTCTTTGTCAATAAGATTTCCTCAAAAACTGGTAGGCTTCCAGTTGATTTGTTTCTGATCATTTCCATTTGGCAGTAAACACAAAGTATTGCTTAGACAAAATGTAAACTCTCCTTTATTTCTTTACATCTCACCTCAATGTTCCTTCCTCTCTCAAATTAGTGATGGCTACCTTGAGGTGATCCAAGTGTGGAGGTAAAACTCTCAATCTGATCGTTTATGTAAGCAGTCATTTTTTTTTTTTTAACACATCCTAATAAGCTTTTTTTTTTTTCTTTTGTTTAATCTCAAGGACATTTTCAAACCTGACATTCAGTTGTTGAGGTCCATATTGCACCCAAAGCTTTTACAAACTTTTAAAGCTCTGGACTATCTCTATTCTTTTTGTTCTCCTACTTAAATATAAGGAAATACTGCGGTGCCTATTTGGCTCCGTCCATTGAGCATCTGACTCTTGATTTCTGCTCAGGTCATGATCTCAGGGTCCTGAGATCAAGCTCCATGCTCAGCAGGGAGTCTGCTTGAGATTCTCTCTCCCTCTCTCTCTCTGCCTCCCCCTCTGTTCATGCACACACTCTCTCTCTAAAATAAATAAATCTTTTAAAAAATATTTTAGGGACGCCTGGGTGGCTCAGTCGGTTAAGCCGCTGACTTCGGCTCAGTTCACAATCCCAGTGTCCTGGGATCGAGTCCCACATCAGGCTCCTTGCTCGGCGGGGAGCCTGCTTCTCCCTCTGCCTGCCTCTCCCCCTGCTTGTGTTCTGTCTCTCTCTCTGACAAGTAAATAAAATCTTTAAAAAAATATATTTTAAAAATAAAAAAGAAATAATAATACAATAAAGAACACTAATACAATAAAGAAAGCTAATTTCATTCTTACAATGCTTTCGTGATGCAGCCATAAATAGGCATCACAGCCCAGCTGACTCCTATTAGTTAGCATGTTGTCATCCTTGTGGGTTACTGAAGCTGGTAATTTTACCAAAATTTGCTACTTCATAACATGGTGACAGGACCCAAGTGCAAGGTACTAATTTTGATATAAGTTGAAGGAATACCAGCAGTTCTGACAAGTCCTGTGATCTTAGTGATTTAATAGAAGTTTATTTCCAGCTCAGATAAAGACTAATTGAAATTAAGGGTAATCCTGTTCCATTTTGTCATTCACACACCAGGCTCCTTTAGTCTCTTGGGTGTCTTACCCTATTTTTAGGGTGCAGGATCCCGTGGGAGTCTTTCATGGGATGGCCCTTGATAGACTTTTTACCACTTTCAGCCATATTCCTTTGGCAAGAACTCAGTGATCATAGCCACACCTGCAAGAAAGGGAAAGAAATGTAACACAGTTGAATGTCCAGGAGGAAAGAAATAATTTTGGTAAACTTGAGCCAGGCGTTATCTTAACTGCTAGGACAAAATAAACACTTTATAGTTTAACTTTTAGTTAATTTTAGCTGCCTGTTGAAGTTAAGATACAGTCTGAAATAAAGAAAGATAAAGACACAATTTGGTTCTCCTTTAAAAATTTATTTTACCAAAAAATAAAATAAAAAGTTAACAAGAAAAATGTATCCATGAATTGTTTTTTTAATGAAAATGGTTAAATTATCATTTGCAAAGTTTAAAAACATAAGAAGTTTAACTATATTCATATATAGTACACCAATAGAAATTAAAAGTTAAACATAGTCTTCCTTCTAGATTTAAGAATTTTACAGATCCAATTCTATTTTGGGTATTTGCATTTAAAAACAGGAAAATTCTGGGGGTGCCTGGATGGCTCAGTAGGTTAAGCGTCTGCCTTCAGCTCAGGTCATGATCTCAGGGTCCTGGGATTTGAGCCCCACATTGGGCTCCCTCCTTGCAGGGAGCCTGCTTCTCCCTCTCCTCCCTGTTCATGCTTTCTCTTGCTCTCTTTCTCTCAAATAAATAAATAAATAAATAAATAAAATCTTCAAAAAAATTAAAAATAATTAAAAAAATAAATAAAAACAGGAACATTCTGATTATATATACATCCCTCATGGAAGAAAAAGCACAATGTGTTTTCAAATACAAAGGTGAGATTCCCCAATACACTAGAAAAAGGCAAAATTGACCGATGAAATGAGGTACTTTCAGTAGCTGAACTTCCTGTTAATTGAGGCCGCACCAAAACCCTGTTAGCTAAATATTATTATGTCACAACGTCAAACTCTTAATTCCTTCAATAGTTCCGTACTAAGTGTCTCCCATATGTGAGAAAGTGTAATTTAATGGAAATTTAAGAATAAATAAGACTCCTCTACACTTAGGATTCGAGTTGGGTTCATGGTTACCTGGTACTTCTAGGATGGGCAGAATCAGCATCACCAGTGAGCTCATTGGACAAGCAGTCTCAGACTCCACCAGCCATCTGTTTTCAACAAGCCTTCTGGATGATTCTGATGCAAGCTAAAGGTTGAGTATCACTGGTGTTGTGAGATCCTTTAGGGACAGTTATGATGTGTGAGAGAACATACTTACCCTCCCTCATCCTGAGCATCTTTCTAAATCACACCAGTAAACAGTAAATGTAACAACTGAGCTTTGGCACTTTTTGTTTCATTTACCTGCTTTATGTCCTATACATATTATAAAAATTCCTGTGGATAAGTTACAGCAGAGAAGGTCTTGTGGGTATTCAGTAAGGGGATGCATAAAGTAAAATAATGTAAAAAAATTCAATTCAACAAACATGTTTTTACTTTATTTATATTGAATCTGCTTCCCCCTTCCCCCCAGAAAGCCTGTAAAGATATAGTTAATGGGGAACGAATCAAAAGTAAAAATCAAGACCATAAAAGGAAGAAATCAAGTCTGTTCACTATGATGGTAAATATAGATTATATGATTGAGAATTAGATTTTATTCTTATCTCTCTTTGAGCCAAGATTAAAAGGAAAGCATGATTAGTTACATTGAGATTGTTACTATAGAAACATATGAAATGCTTTGTTGTATATTCATAGAGATGTTGTGGAAGATATTATTAAAGACATTAAGAGATCCCAAACTCAGTAGCCTAAAGGAAGCAGGCAGATGACTTAAATAAGCAATTAGGGCTGGATGGAATGAAATATGGAGAAGATTGTGCTAACCTGAAGATTAGAGGCCACTTTCAAGTGAGCCTGTATTTCTCAGCTCACAGAGATCATTGCCAAACAATACAGACCAAATTTTGCCATATCTCCAGATTTTTTGAGAGAAGGTAGAAATGTGGATTTTTAACTAAAAAGTTTTAAATATTTTTAAATAAGTTATAATCTAATAATTTAAATATTAAAAGGTTTAACATTTTTAAATGTTATATTTCATATATATGTTGAAGAAGTGACATGTTTCTGAGTGTCCTAGACCACCCACTAGCACACAGGTTCTGTATTGTATCATATTCTTTCCACAAATTCAAAAGAAAATTATTTCTGAGTTTTGTATCTTCAGGAAAAATAACCTGTTTATGTTTTGACACTATGGAATACAAAAAGTGACAATGCAAACCTTTTAATCTGGATGCCCAAAGTCTTCAAGTCTTTCTGTTCAATTTTTGGTCCACTACCAGGAAATATATAGGCCGTTTAGGATTGAATTTTACATAATCTTTCATTTTCATCTTGTCTTTTCTATGCCTCCTTTCTCTAAGCATTGCATTTTAATTTTATTGTATCTCTTATGGTATGTCAACTCAATTATCCCTCTAGCCTCTCGAATTGTTAAGTACATGTGTGATCATATTTACTGAGTACCAGTTAGAGAGACTACATCCACATTTTGAACAGGGGGTTCAGATTCTGGAGGGAGTGCACACGTAGGATATTCCTGAGATTTCTTTCTGGGCCGTCAGTGGTCTGAATCATCAGCCCACGTTCAACAACAGCAGCTGCCAGTGAGCTGCATCTGTTAAGACTCTATTACCTAGAACTCAAGCATTTTATTGCTGCAGGTAAAGTTGTAACATCCTAAAGTCACACCAAGGTATCTTGTGTCCCTGAGAGTTCTCCAGAAATTCTTGGTGTTCCCAAAGGAATCTGTCCCTCACTGACTATGCCTGCAAACCATAGTGCTGTAATTTTCTTTGCTGTCACTGCTGATGAGCTGTCACTTACACAGACCCAGATAATACTTTCAATGATATAGAAAAAGACAATGATGGAACTTCAAGAGTAAAGGTTTTCCTTTTCTCTGAGTCATGCTTAGTTGGGGGCTTTTTTTTTTTTTTTTACATGATAACAGCTGAATTCCAAAGTTAAAGTTCTCTGCATCAATGTGCGTGAACTTTTCCTTAAAATTTCCAAAGATTGCCATGGTGTCTGTCTTGATAATCAAAATCAGCCATGACCTATAGCAAGAATGACTTTTTTTTTTCCAAAAACAAAAAAACTAGTAATACCCTATATCTCCAAGCCAGATACCTCCCCCACCCCCCGCACCTTGTGTTTTATGACTTATGTTGTTGTTTCTGGGACCTTTGTCCTTTTATGAAATTGTTCTTCATTCACATCCATCCAGTTCTTTCAGATATGCTCTTATATCTTTGGATTTTCCTTCATTTGGTAGAGGGATGCTGAAATAAACAGAATTGGATTCTTATTTCCAGAGTTATTCTGGGCCTGTGTACTTGAAGAATGGAGCATGTATTAGTTTTCTATTCCTGTGTAATGAATTAGCACACTTTCAGGCACTTGAAAGCAAACTCATTTATTATCTCTTAGTTTTCATGCATTAGAAGTCAGGGACCACTTAACTAGGTCTCTGCTCAAGGTCTTACAAAGCTGCAGTCAAGTTGCAGGCCTTGAAGGTGTTCTTACCTGAAAGCTTGACTAGGGTAAAAAAAATATATATATATATATATAGATATCTATATAGATATCTATATAGATATCTATATATATATATATATCTGGGTGCCTGGGTGGCTCAGTTGTTAAGCGTCTGCCTTCGGCTCAGGTCATGATCCCAGGGTCCTGGGATTGAGCCCCACATCAGGCTTCCTGCTCAGCGGGATGCCTGCTTCTCCCTCTCCCACTCCCCCTGCTTGTGTTCCCTCTCTCGCTGTGTCTCTCTCTGTCAAATAAATAAATAAAATATTAAAAAGAAAAAATCTGCTTTTAAGCTCATTCAGGTTATTGGCAGAATTCATTTTCTTCTGGCTGTAGAACTCACGATGGCTTGTTTTCTCAAAGCCAGTGGTAGTTTATCTGACTTAAGGGAGGGCCCCATCCCTCCATTTACTTGATTAAGCAGACCCACGCAGTATAATCTCCCTTCTGAATACTTCAAGCCAATTGATTTAGGACCTCAATTAAATTTGCAAAACCCTTTAACTTTTACCATGTCAATGATCTATAGCCATAACTTATTGACTATATAACATTTATATATAATTTATTGACTAATAACAGATTATGCCTGTACTCAAGGGAAGAAGACAATTCATTGGGTATGTTTCCCACAGGGAGCTTCTCAACTCTCTCTCTCTCTCTCTCTCTCTCTCTCTCTCTATATATATATATATATAAATTAATTAACCTACATATATAATATATATATTAAATATTTTATTTATTTATTTGAGAGAGAGCACAAGCAGTGGGAGGGGCAGAGGGAGAGGGAGAAACAGACTCCCCGCTGAGCAGGGAGCCCAATGCAGCCTTATCCCAGGACCCTGGGATCATGACCTGAGCCAAAGGCAGACACCTAACCAACTAAGCCACCCAGGTGCCTACCCATATTTTAATACAGATAATGATTGATTTCATTCATCAATAGACTCTTAGTAGTAGCATCTTACCCAGGTGTATCATATTGTTTTATTTGTGTTTGAATAAGATATTTAAATACATTATGGTATAAATTAAATAATCAATTACTCAAATATAAACTCCAAAAATAATTGCATGAATCCATTTCCAGTTTCCATTAATTGAAAGGGCTTAGGTCTCCAGTTCCCAGGGAGAGGTAAGATATACCTAACACATGCCCTATCTCCTTTTACTTTTACAAAAACCCAATTAAGTAGCGTCTCATATTAGTAAATGTAAAGAGGTTATGAAACATGCCCAGTTTGAGGAATATAATGTGTCCTAGAAGTTTGGAATACAAGTTTATTTACTCTGGAGTTTACATTCAAATGTTATACTCTAGTTCCTCTCCTTGGATGATGCTGTCTTTGTGGTGAAAAAACTGAAGAGGTCACGAAGAGAGGTTTATAGACATAAAAAATAATGATGTGATAACTTTATGAACAGATAAAAAGACTTTAGTGTATTATATCAGTTGAACTACAGAATTATTAAACTAAAACAGGCATGGGACTAGCTCTTGATTTGCTATTTTACTATTTCCTGAGTGCTGGTTTTATGCCAGACACTGCCTTAGGTTCTGAGAATACAAAGATGATACCCTGTTCACCAATAATGAATTACAAAGAACAAAAACTAGCTAAAGTGTATTATGGTAAGCGAAATAGAGAAAGACAAATACCCTATGATTTTGCTCATATGTGGAATTTAAGAAACAAAAAAGATGAACATATGGGAGGGGGGGAAAGGAGAGAGAGAAATAAACCATAAGAGACTCTTAACTATAGAGAACAAACTGAGGGATCATGGAGGGAGGGGGATGGGCTAGATGGGTGATGGGTATTAAGGGGGGCACTTGTTATGATGACCACTGGGCGTTGTATGTTAGTGATGACCCACGGAATTCTGTTCCTGAAACCAGTATTGCACTACATGTTAACTAATGAGAATTTAAATAAAACATTGAAAAAAATTAAAAGGATACTTTAGGAAATTGGTGATACCGGAATAGAATGATTGTTCTACTTACAAGTTTCGGAGCTGGGCTAAGTTATGTAACCTTGCCACAGCTGTGGATGATATATGAATATTCACCTCCTAGGATTATTATAACGCTATAAAGAAATAATTCAGAGTGAATGTTTAGTGCCCTGCATATAATACAGTAATAAATACCATCTGAAGAAAATAACAATGATGACAGTGATTACAAGAATAATAGCAGTGCTGAACTTTAAATAGGAACTTTATTTTTATTTATTTTTTATTTATTTATTTTTTAAAGATTTTATTTATTTGAGAGAGAGAGAATGAGAGACAGAGAGCACGAGAGGGAAGGGGATCAGAGGGAGAAGCAGACCCCCCGCTGAGCGGGAACCTCCCCCCGATGTGGGGACCCCCCCCCGATGTGGGACTCGATCCCGGGACTCCAGGATCATGACCTGAGCCGAAGGCAGTTGCTTAACCAACTGAGCCACCCAGGCGCCCAGGAACTCTATTTTTAAATTTTTTTTAAATATGAAATTTAGTGCTGTGTGAAAGAAGCAAACAAAGGAAAATTGGCTAAAATATATAATGTTGATAAAGTTGTGGTATGTAGGGGTAAATCTGGCCAATGCGTGCATTTTGTTGGGCTAACATTATTTCCATATCTATGATGATTAAAATGGGCTGAACCTTTAGACTATGAAACATCTGGTTTTCCAGAGTCCACCTTCATATTGATTACCTATTTTTCTATATATGCCTGGACGTTTAAGCATTTTGAATCATTAACCTTGAAATATAAGTGATTAGTGGTTTTTACTAGTGCCTAGACTTATGGCACAATAAAAACATAAATTGCCCAAGGGAATACATGGCTCTAATTGAAGGAATGTTATTCTATGCAAATATTTGAGGAACTCTGAAGATTTCATAACATTGGAATTACTCCATAGCTGAGCTAACAGAATATCATATAATAAAATCTAAATCTAAATAATCTTGTATTATCAAAAGGAGAGAGTAAAACACTCAAAAAATATATTATGGAACAACAACAACAAATCTATGATTTTGGAATATCTAGAAAAAATCTTTTCTCACCAAATTGTATTGGGCTAACACAAAATAGACCAAATTTTCAACAACGAAGTGTATCCCCCATCGACAACTAATTAAATCTATTTGGAGAGTGAAAATCCACCAGCTTTGAAAACAAGAACTACATGGTCTCTCTCTCTCTCTCTTTTAAGAACTACATATTTTTTTTTTAATATTATTTATTCATTTTGACAGAGAGAGAGATAGTGAGAGAGAGGGAACACAAGTGGGTGGAGTGGGAGACGGAGAAGCAGGCTTTTCGTGGAGCAGGGAGCCCGGCGCGGGGCTCGATCCCAGGATCCTGGGATCATGACCTGAGCCAAAGGCAGATGCTTAACAACTGAGCCACCCAGGCACCCCAAGAACTACGTAATTTCTAAGGAACTAAAATGATGTTGACATTCCTCACAGAGTCATGAAATCAACTCAAAGTTAGGGTGTGGTGTGTATTGGTTATCAAAAAGAGCTATGAATCAGCTCATTTTTCTTACCTACTTAAGATTTCATATACATCTACAAGTAAGACATATTTGAACGACTTTGCCACAAGGAAAATTAGAAGTAAATAACATTAACAATTATAAATGTGAAATTGTAATATTGATACATTAATTGTTCTAGCAAATCTTACAGGAAGGAACCATGTACACTGGTAGGAAAAGTGGGGCAAGAGATTTTCCCATTAAAAGTTGGGGAGGTGGTATAACAGGATTATCTGAAAATATGAATTTAAATAGGATTGCCCATTAGTAACTCCAGACAACTTAGTCTGGATAATGCAAATATAATATTACCTAATAACAGATTGAGCAAACCTACTATTTAGATGTATATTTAGATGTAAGCTACCTTTTAGTTTATGAAATGGATTATTTTATTGAATCCTCGTTGGATTCCACTAAGGAATCTAAGGAATAGCAAGTCATAAATGAGATCAAAAGTTTTGTTGTTAGCAATTCTGGGTAGAGTTATCATCATTAAAATCAGAGCAAATATAAATGTTACAAAGGAAAATTGTTAGTTTTTTGGTAGAGAAGATCAAAAATAACTTGTACATTGTGCTATAATCAAAAGATGCCTATAATATTCATTTGGGTGGATCACCCAACAGGTAAAATTACAAGATGCTCATGATTAGCCACTGACACTCCAGGTTATGTAGAATGAAATTAACACTAAGTAGTCTGGGATTCTGCCTATCACAACCGTATGCTGATTAATGTGCTAAATTCTTAATTGTAGGATGACACTACTAAGTTTTAGTGTCTGGGCTAAGTTAATAAATTAATAATTCTCTGCTTATTTTTGAAAAGTGCCTAAAAGGAACACCAATGCAGTATATACGACATAGTGCAGTAAAATGAACATCAGTTTTTACATTTTTATTTTCTCCATACACTGCCTTCACACCTGCTTTGTCACTTCTAAGTTTAAGTTTTTTCTTTCTTTCTTTTTTTTTTTTTGAGAGAGAGGGCCTGTCGGGGGTGGGGGTTGGTGGGGGCAAGGGCAAAGGGGCAGAAGGAGAGCAAGAATCTTCAGCAGGCTCCACACTAAGCGAGCGCTCCATCTCAGGACCCTGAGATAATGACCTGAGCCAAAATCAAGAATCAGATGCTTAACTGACTGAGCCACCCAGTTGCCCCAAGTTTCTTATCCCTTAATGATGCTTTGGTTGTACTTCACAATTTTTCTGGCCACTTTTAGTTATAAATTTTTTTTTAAGCCAGTAGAAAACATTAAACTCAAAATCAAGTGTAATCTATTTCTGTCTTTACCACACCCCTACTCCTCCCATTTTTTTCTCTTCTCATCCCATATTCTCCATGCCCATTCTCTCTGCCTCCTATGCAGACACGAGCTGGAACTCTAATTCTTCGACTGAATGGGATCTGGTATGGTTTTTTATTCTTTTTTTCTTTTTTTTTTTTTTTTTCTGGACTCTGTGACCTCTAGGATAGGGTATTGAGAAAGAATAGCCATGGAGATGGACACACATTTATGTTGGAGGATATTCTTAACTTGATGGGATTCAATCTGTTTCCATCAGAAAACTCTAAGGATGTGATGGTGTCTCTTCATATAACATGCATGGTTTTCATGAGGTGAAGGGTTTCTGCCTAACATCACACCCCAATTTATTTTTAAATCAACATACTGTAAGTGATATAACCCCAAATAAAATATAGTGAAATTAGTTGAAAATACACGTATGTATATATGTGTGACCTAGTATGCACTTCTCTGAGGTCTAGATTATGACACATTTTTACAATATATTTGGATGATGATTCTCTGCTTTTTAAAATATTAATCATGTTGGCTCCCCTAGTTCTCTTTACTTGAGCCACTACCCAAATCATCATAAATAAAGCCCAAGAGTTGGATCTACACAGAGATAGGAGCTGGTGGTGAATTTGGGGAAATAGAGGAAAAATAGTGGAAAATCAGGCATCATTAATTTTTGAACCAGTAATATATACTAATATTATTATATTTCACTTGAAATATAATTATATCAGTAAAATAATTAATATGGTATAGTACTTTAAATGTATTTTTAGGTAAACAGATCACTCACAATCAGTAAGTATGGGTTAGCTATGTCACCTACATGTAGATCATATTTCATATCTGGTATTTTAAGGCCATTTATGAATAAATCACACATTGGTAGGATAATATGGCATTCATATAATCAGTAAGTAAGCCACCAGGGAATAGGCTGTATTCCAAGCTTTTGCTTTATGAAAAATGTTTGAGATACATTAGAAATGCCACATATTCCATAAATCTTCTAAAAATGTACAGAGGATGGGTAGATACTTATGTAGGTTTTGAATCTTTTTTTCCTCACTTTATTGTGTGGTCCTTTACTTTCTAATTATCTAGATTTATCTACATTTAATTTTATTCAATTCACAAAACTTTTTGTCAGATATTTTCCTGACAGGGTCAGTGACATGAAGTAAAATAAGAATCTGATTTTTTTCTATGATATCAATTTCAGTGTTCTTTTAGAATCAAGTATCAAATCATATCATGGAAATGTTTCTATTGAAAGGTTGTTGGGTGTTGTCTAAGTTCACTTCTTACATTCTGAGTACTTGCTTGGATTGTCTTTTGAATAGAATGACTCTGTAATTTATCATCCAAACCCACTTTTTTTTCAAGTTTTTATTTAAATTCAAGTTAACATACAGTATAATATTAGTTTCAGGTATAGAATTTAGTGATTCATCACTTATATACAATACCCGGTGCTCATCACAACAAGTGCCCTCCTTAATACCCATCACCCATTTAACCCATCTCCCCACCCACTCCCCCTCCATCAACCCTCAGTTTGTTCTCTGTAGTGAAGTCTGTTTTCTGGTTTGCCTCTTTCTTTTATCCCCCTTGTCCATGTGCTTTGTTTCTTGAATTCCACATATGAGTGAAATCATATAGTATTTATCTTTCTCTGATTGACTCATTTCGCTTAGCATAATACACTCTAGCTCTATCCAAGTCACTGCAAATGGCAAGATTTCATTCATTTGTATGGCTGAGTAATATTCCACTTCTTCTTTGTCCGTTCATTAGTTGATGGACATTTGGGTTGTTTCCATAATTTGGCTATTGATGATAATGCTGCTACAAACATTGGGTACATGTATCCCTTTGAATCAGTATTTTTGTATCCTGTGGGTAAATATCTAGTAGTGCAATTGCTGGATTATAGGGTAACTCTATTTTTAAATTTCCGTGGAAACTCCAAACTGTTTTTCAGAGTGGCTGCACTAGTTTGCATTCCCACTGACAGTGTAAGAGGTTTCCCCTTTCTCCACATCCTCAACAACACTTGTTGTTTCCTGTGTTGTTAATTTTAGCCATTCTGACAGGTGTGAGGTGATATATCATTGTACTTTTGATTTGCATTTCCCTGATGGTGAGTGATGTTGAGCATCTTTTCATGTATCTGTTAGCCATCTGGATGTCTTCTTTGGATAAATGTTTATTCATGTCTTCTGCCCATTTTCTAACTAGTTTATTTGTTTTTTGGGGGGTGTTGTTATAAGGTATTTATATATTTTGGATACTAACTCTTTATTGAATATGTCATTAGCAAATAATATCTTCTCTCATTCTGAAAGTTGCCTTTTAGTTTTGTTGTTCATTTCCTTTCTGTGCAGAAGCTTTTTATCTTGATGAAGTCCCAATAGTTTATTTTTGCTTTTGTTTCCCTTGCTTCAGGAGACATATCTAGTAAGAAGATGCCACATCCAATGTCAAAGAGGTTACTACTTGTAACCTCCTTGGTGTAAGAAAGTGGTACAGTTTCATTCTTTTGCATGTTACTGTCCAGTTTTCCCAACACCATTTTTTGCAGAGACTGTCTTTTTTCCTTTGGTTATTCTTTCCTGCTTTGTCGAAGATTAGTTAACCTTAAAGATATGGGTTCATTTCTGTGTTCTCTATTCTGTTCTATTCATCTATATGTCCTTTTTTGTGCCAGTACCACGCTGTCTTGATCACTATAGCTTTGTAATGTAACTTGAAGTCTGGAATTGTGATGCTTTCAGCTTTGCTTTCCTTTTTCAAGATTGCTTTTGCTGTTTGGGGTCTTTTGTGGTTCCATACACATTTTAAGATTGTTCTTCTGTGAAAAATGCTCAAATCCACATACTTCTATGTGTAAAAAGGGGAAATATTAATCATGTTGGGATACCAGGGATGAAATGAGACTATCCAGGGCAAACTGGGATGTTAGTTCCCTACTGAGAAATCCTGCACCAAAAAATAGGAGATTTTCTCTTGCATTTTCCCGTTACCTTAAATGTTGTCCTGCTTACCTGGTACCAGGTAGGTTCTCAGCACTTTTGTGCTTTACTCATCTTGTCTTTGCACCTGACATGCTCTTCTTCTTTCTTTTGGTATTGGACAAAACTTAGTTAGATGCCCTTCTTCTTTAGAACCCCAAATGGTGCCCTGCAGCACAAGATTGTCTTCTGCTCGCAGACAGAATTGAGCAGTCGCTAAATGCCTGCTGGGTTTTCCTAGATGCTGGGTTTTGTAAGGACACATTTCCTTCTTGACAGGATAATAATTTGATTATACTGATTATGTGTTCTTCATGCACAATCCCCATTCCAAACTGATTGCTCTCAGAGTTTTATTATAGAAACACCTCAAGGCATCATTAGTTTTGTAGAGAGAAAACGCTTTATGTGTTTTACGAGACTTGATTTTTGTTTTCAGGAGCAATTGTGGAGATCTCTATGCCTTAAATGGTTAGAAGGTTTTGTTTTTAGTTTTGTTTTCTCTGTATACCCAGATTTGGCAAAGATGCCCTTCCTGGGATGGGGAGGGGAGGGCAGAGAGCAAAAGAGGAAGCATTAAGTTAGAAACTCATGGTGGGGATCTCTGAGATATTGTCATGATTGCTGTTATCCCTGAACAGAGTGTAGGAGATACAACTGAAAAAGGGTAGAAACATTTGTTGATTCAATGGTTGAGGGGACTTAACCTTTTTCTTAGCTGGATCCTGTGGAAATAAGTTCTATCCACTAAATACCAACATGCCGGATCAACAATGCATAAAGAGAAGAGTGTGGAAGTCAAGCCTTCTTTCTTCATTCTCCTGCAGCATATAGGGGCTGTCAGAGATGAGCCAATTTTTCCACATCCCCAGAAGGAGCACAGGGGTAGTCCAGAGATATTGATGAGCTTTGAGAGACATCGAAGACACTGGGAGTCCTGCAGGGAGACTCATCCAAAGATACACTAGGGATGTGGAATTATCCTTGGAAACAAATTGGGATGTTTGCTTCAGCCCGGGGAAGAGATGACTCCCTGGGTACCTGACACTAGGTACTCTTCTATCCCCACCTGTCACCTTGAAAAGGGTAGAATCCAGAAAATACTATTTTAATTTGCATAGACAGAATTTACCAGGATTTGCCTCAATTCAATATTGAAATAGAGATTGAGTTTGATTTTTTTTTGTTGTTTTTTCTAACAAAAGCTACATTTTCTATACATCTGGCTGTAGATTATACATCAGACAGCTTTTCAAATTTAGAGAGAAAGGATTAAGAATTCAAAGATACTACATAGCAATGATTTGCAGGTCCTGTGTTTGGTATTTTACATATATTATCTCATTTGTCCTTCAAAATAAGTCCTATTTAATATTATTCAGAATTCCCACAAAAAGTGTGGCTTTATTCAAGGACTCGCAAATGGTTTATTTTGTGATGAAATCCTAAGGAACATGTGTGGGCAGGAGAAAGAATGAGCCAGGGCAAGAAGAAAAGCCAAGAGTGTCTTATGGAGCCGGCACTGTGGGAAGTTGTGACTTGATCCAGCTGGGGATCCTGAGGAATTGAGAAGTACTTACTCCAGATTGTCTGCCCAAGGCCCAAAGACAGCAATGCTGTGTTGTCCGTCACATAACATTTCCTCATTGGTTGTGTTCTCCCTCTTCTAAGTTTGTGCCAGAATGGCTGAGTTGGGTCACACTGTGTTCACATGCATGAGTGGCAGAAAATCCTGGAATAGAAAATAAGACATATGCTAGGCAGCTAAGGCAAGGCACTGCTTAGTTTAAATCTGAGCACAGCTGGCTGCTACAAGAGCCAGAATAAAGTTTGGTCTAGAAGATGGAAGATAAGACAAAAAAGTTGTCCTATGGATCTCCAGCTGATTTCATGAGCATGCAATCAGGGTATTCACACAGGGTTCTCTGCTCAGAAGGCCCCTGAACTTGGGAATTAATACTCTGTGAAATTCTTATGAATGTTATCTTTGAATTTGTGTTTTATAAGTGAAGCTGGATGGGGCAGTGGAGCGTGCACTGGGACTTGGGGTATCTGCTCACACCACTGAGTTTCACCTCCCCCAGAGTCCCCATGGTTTTGACTGCTTGGCTGGAGGCTGCCCACTCCCTTCTCTCTGGTGCCATGAGCACCATCAGGCTTTACACTCCCCCTCTTTCTCATCCTAAGACTCCTGCTGCCTTCTGCCTGGGACAATGACTGGATTGCATTGGTGGGTGGATTAGAGGATTCTATTCTGTCTTTGCCCTCTGTCCCAGTGGATGTGTAGTCATGGGCACAGAGAGTTGTCCATATGCCTTCAGGAGGAGGACAAGGCAGTTGCTCTTCTCTCCCTGGTGGCAGTGCTATGGATGGGATATTTGGTAGGAGACTCAGTGAGGTCTCCTGAGCACCCTCAATCCAGGGACTAAGTACATCTCAGTTTGTAAGAATCACATAAGATTCACCTAGTTGTAGTAGTTGTTGTAGTTTGGGACTATGGGAAGAAAGACTGACTTCCCCACCGTATTAACCAGGTTCTCTAGTTTCTGTATCTGATGAAGTGTATCTGATGTTTTTGGGAGCTTGCTGATGAGGGACTGCCCATTCCAAGGTTAATGTATTCTTAGAGTTAGTAAAGGAGACTCTGGTTTTCATTTGCAAAATAACCAGTACCAAGTCCATACCACCCTTCTCTACCTGCTTTACCTAGCTTGAGAATAAAGTATCATTCTCCAGTACAGATGACCATGGAGTCAGTCCTTCCCACACTAGGAGCCCACTTAAATCTTTCAAGCTAGCCAATCCTATACCTGTTTAGCCTACCCACCCTGCTTTGCCCATTATTTTCCTAGAAAGCCATGATAAAGGCTTTCTAGCAGTTTCCTTTGCAATCTCTCTGCCTTGTTCTCTCTCACCAACCAACCTCAGTGCTCTCTCATGTTGTTTTGCATGGTGTGGCATGTCCCCCTACTCTTCGAAATTGTGAGTAATGAACTATCTTTTTAATGGGAGTCATCTCCCAATCTGTTGGCCTCACCATTCCTGAACACAAACAAAATTCCCAACTACATTTTAAAATATCCACTGGCTGGAGCCTGACTGCATTTTCATTTTATACGGTGCCCTGCAACACAGTCTGCATTCCATGAACTTTAAAACAGATAGATTTAAGACTCTTGTTTAAAGTCATACTTATTAAGTGACAGGGCTTAGATTCTAGTCTAATTTTGTTTTCTTTGGAGATTTCTTCTGTTTATACCACTTTGCCTGAACTCCTAAAGTACATTCACCTAAGAGGCAGTTTAATATTATGGGTTGAGGGAGTAAAGTTGGTATATGGTGTTAAAAAAAAGGAACATACATACATACAGATGCCAAAGTGATAAATGGAAAGAACAAATGGATATCTACCATTTGGTCAGTTTCCTCCTACCTCATAAGTGACTTTTGGTAAAAAGTACCTTTATCCACTGCATCCAGTGAAATAGTACAATATTTGTAAATTTTGGTGATTTTGGAATCATATGTATACTAATAGAAGACCCCTCCTTGATTTGACTTAACACTGCACCTCTTGGGAGTACAGAGGAGGAAAAATAATCCTCTCACTACTCTCTGAGGTTCTTGGCTGAGGTAAGCCCTGTAATAAAAGATAAACAGAAGAAAAATAAAAGCTTAGTAACATGTTGGTGACCTTAAAAAAAAAAAAAAGAGAGAGAGAGAAAGAGAGAGAGAGCCAGCTATTTTGCAAGCAAATTGAGTTTATTTGGAATTAGCAGAGGAATTGTGATTTAGGACAAGCAAACTATCGCTAACCATAGGCAAGTCGGGAGAACAGAGCAGAGGGGCTTGCTTTTATGGACGAATGGAGGAAGTTGGGAGGGGCTGTTTAGGGGAGTTCACAGGTGACAGCTTCTCATTGGCTGGGCTGTTTCTGGGGAAGGAGCAATTGGTTCTTCCTCTTGCTGGGGAATATAAAGTAAACTTTTTCCTGTTTGGTGGTAAAGTGTGAGAGTGCCCACTTCAGGGCTTCCCAGCTCAATTTTTAGTAAGGTTTCCTATATTTTCACAATGTATACTTCTTGTATGTATGAGAGATACCCAGGAAAACTGAGTAACTCCCCATAGTGGTTCAAACCATCACTTAAAATACCATCTTCAGCGAAAGGCAAACGATGTTGGGGGAAAGGGGAGGTAGTAATCAGAAGTTACTGGGCAAAAACACAGTAAACGAGGCTATGGCTGTTATGAAGATTTAAATCCTAGTGTTGTTTATTAATAAGAGTCTCTGAAGATTTAGAATCATCTTTTCCTTCCTAGTACACTAATACTCGAAGAAGTTTATTTGTCTAAATCTTTGAAAATATTTCCTGTGCAGAAGCTAAGGAACAGAGCCTTGAAGTGTAAAATGTATTATATACCTTAAAACGTGGTACAGAGGGCACCTGGGTGGCTCAGTCAGTTAAGCGGTTGCCTTCAGTTCTGGTCGTGATCCGGGGGTCCTCAGGCTCCCTGCCCCATGGGGAGCTTGCTTCTCCCTCTCCTTCTGTCTGTTGCTCCCCCTGCTTGTACTCTTTCTCCCTCTCTGTCAAATAAATAAAATCTTTAAAAACAAACAAACAAACAAAAAAACCTAGTATGTAGTTGGAGGAACAGGTCAGACCAATATAAAAATGATGCATTTTTTGAGAAGCAAATGATCCAAATTAGAATAAAGTTATCTGCAAATATGTCAAAATTGCCTAAAAGTGTTGTGAGAGTTAAAAGAGAAAGAGGCTGATGAGGAATAGTCAAGGAAGGCAATGTAAGGTGTTGGGACTTGGAATACTCTTTGAAGGATTTGGATATGGAGAATGAACAGAAAGTGAGGATAACACATGAACAAATACATGCTCACCTTAGCAGTACTTAGTGCGGTGGACTGACCAATGGCAGGAGTCTGGTTAGAAAATATTAGAAAATAAAGCTATTCTTTGGCAAGTCCTATTTTAAAGATTTATGAATCCAGTCAGGAAATTTTAAATTGTCAAATTGTTGAATGGATGATGACAAACAAATTATGAGAAAGTTCCAGTAAAGAGTAAAATGTGAGAGACGCCTAATTGAGCACATGTTTACCAACTGAGGAATTTCTGTTGTTAACGTTTTTGTTTCATTATATGATATCGCAACAGTCTTTTGCTTTTAGACAGTTCAGAGTCTTAAGCTGGAGTTTGGTTTGAGGTGATATTTCTAAATATGACATTTTGTTATATAAATGTCTAATTTTTATATCATTTTTGCATATGAGATTAAATTGCTTTTAATTTGCTTTAACTTGTGCATTGTTTGTCCTTAGTAATTTCATTTTAGTCAAGCAAAAGGAGAGGTTTATTGCTGGGCTTTCCTTCCAGTTTGGTAACAATAATGGTTTGATTTAATGTAATTTTAAAAATGTTCGGAATGCCTGGGTGTTTCAGTAGATTAAGCATCTGACTCTTGGTTTCTGCTCAGGTCATGATCTCAGGGTCCTCAGGGTCGGGAGATCAAGTTCTGCATAAGACTCCTGTCAGTGGGGAGTCTCTCTCTCCCTCTGCCCCTTCTGCCCTGCCCCCCACCCCAAATAAATGAATAAATCTTTATTTATAAATAAATAAATAAGGACCAACTAATTTTGAAAAGTTCACCAAACTTTAACTCTACATTCTCACAGCATAGACTTTATAATTTGTATTAATCTGATTGTTTCTGATCTGGTTCTAATACTGTCATAAGAAAAAAATAAAAACTAGAAACAACAAAGCCATTCTATGACTTTGTTATGTGCTCAGATCTGTAGTGATGTTGAATATCTAGCCATCACTTGGTTTATTTCTTGATTTATCAAAAAGCACCCCCCCAAAACAAAACAAAACAACAAAAAATGCCCCTAGAAGGATTTATGGCAAGCCTAAATGTCCTACTTATACCAGTGAGTACTTTATATTGAATAAACATTATTATACATTGGAAATGTAAGATTATGGAGAATTATACAAAGAATAGTTAACTTGCTGTAGATTTTGAACTCTCATTAACAAGGAAATCACATGATACTCTTGTACTAACATAAATATCATTTCACTGAATTTTAGATTTTTAAACATTTGTATATTTCTAATCTCTAAATTATTCAAAATAAAAAGTGATTTCAGATGTGAAATTAGGTCTCTTATATTGAGAAAATAAAAATCTTTGTCCTGTAGAATTTTTCTCCTTAATCTAACTAAGGTATACATTTTTTCATTGAATCTAAATTCCTTAAGACCGCTCAAGAGATAGTTAGAGGTATTTTTGAAAATTGCCCTATTAGCAAAAATTCTATTCTTGTTCAGATACTTGAGTTAAGCTGATCACATATTTAGTTTGTTCCTGATGTTTATTGTTGAGAAAACGATGATTTGTAATGGAGTGTTATTTAAAAATCTTGATCCTGAATGTTGTGTTTTCCTCAGTATCTTGATTTGTATTTGTCATGACGCTCTTACCAGGCAAACACAAATGGAATGTGTTTTTTGAGCACTTCTTTTTTTTTTTTTTTTAAAGATTTTATTTATTTATTTGACAGAGAGAGCGAGAGAACACAAGCAGGGAGAACAGTAGAGGGAGAGGGAGAAGCAGGCTCCCCGCCAAGCAGGGAGCCCGATGTGGGGCTCGATCCCAGGACCCTGAGATCATGACCTGAGCCGAAGGCAGACGCTTAACCATCTGAGCCACCCAGGTGCCCCTTGAGCACTTCTATGTCCCACATATTACACCACATGCTTTAAAGCCGTTATCTGTTTTCCATGTTCACAACATCCATTTTATGTCAGCTGTATCTCATCACTTCACACTGAAGAAACTAAAACCTAGACAAGTCCAGTCACTAGCCAAAATCCACTCCAGTCCTAAGTTGTAGACTGGCTTCACAAACCACATGGTTTAATTTTAAATTTTATTTAGGCTTTCAGTCATGAACAATGGCAGAATTGCCTCAATTTTGTAATCCAGGACTAATTATTTTGCTACATTGAGAAGAATAAATTTTAATTTGTAGTTGTAGTAGTTTTCTAGGACCTCCATAACAAAATACCATGAACTGGGTACCTCAAACCACAGTAATATACTTTTTCACATTTCTGGAGGCTAGAAGTCCAAGTCAAGGTTCTGGTAGGAGTTTCTTGCTCCTGAGGCCTCTCTCCTTGACTTGTACATGGTCACCCTTTCACTGCTTCTTCACAGGAAAAAACACATTTCTTCTTCTTTTTTTTTTTTTTTTTAAGATTTTATTTATTTATTCATGACAGACAGAGAGAGAGAGAAAGAGAGAGGCAGAGGGAGAAGCAGGCTCCCGAGGAGCAGGGAGCCCGATGCGGGACTCGATCCCAGGACCCTGAGATCATGACCTGAGCCGAAGGCAGACGCTTAACCATCTGAGCCACCCAGGTGCCCAAACACATTCCTTCTTAAAAAGACAGCATTCCTGGTGGATTAGGGCCCACTCCAACCTCCTTTTTACTTAAACATCTCTTTAAAGAGCTTACCTCTCTAAAGTTGTATTCTGATACACTGGTTGTTGAGACTTTAACATATTAATTTGGGAGTGGGGCAAAATTTAGCCTCTAACAGTGGTCTCTTAACAACCTTTGATTCCATAATCCCAACCTTGAACTCACTGTAACTCAGAGGTACCTGTTATTAGGAAGATGTGCTGTCTGTCATCATTACAAATGCTAGTGTGTATTTACACATGTCCAGCCTTCTTGTATTTTTTTTATAGGAAGACTGCTCATGAGTTTTCAACATCATAAATAGGATACACTGTCATTTTAGGTTTATAATACTTGGGGGCAGTATTTCTTAAACATAGTGAGTATCAGAATCACTTTCTGAAACAGAGCCGGGGCCCCATCTTCAGAGATATACTAAGTCTGGAGTGGTATCTGAAAATAGAACACGATTTAAATGGCAAAATACTAAGACATACACACTGACTCAGGTCATTTTTAATTTTTATCCCAAGAAATGTTGTGAATTCATTTAGCATAGTTGTTGAAACAAAGTGAAAGCTTGAGATAATTATTAGGAAAAGTCTTTTGCTGTGAGCAACATAAGCAAACATAATTCCTCTCACTATAGAAAAGAATAACTTTGCCTTTTCCACCATTATCCCTAAATTCTTCTGTCTAAAAACTCCCTTGAAAATATCCTAAGTGAGTTATCAGTTTGATTTTTTTTTTTCTTTTTTACAATCTGGCTTCCCATATATAGTAACTTCTTAATCTACATGATAGTTGATAAGCTCTTATTTGTTTTAGTGGCATTAAATCAACATGCAATTTTATCTGTTATAGATAAAGAGGATAGTAATTTTTAAAACATTACTACTGAAAAACATATTGTGTTTTGAGGATCAAGCACAGCTGAGAGCTTCATACCACCTCGAGCACCAGATGCTCCATTCCCTGTCATTTGTGTAGAATTATTTACACACGTGGATGGGTGAGCAGAAGGGTGGGGAAACACCAAGCATTCTTAATATTTCGAAATTTGTTATTTTTTTAGATAATTTAAGAAAGGAAAATGAAATACATACAGGAAAATGCCTCCTTTCTTTCCAGTGTGTTCTACCTAGTTTCCAGTCTTCCTCAAATGGGAGATACCATAAATTTGTCATATATTCCTTTGAGATATTTTGGCATAAAGAAGTAAATTAAATGTATATATTTGTCTCACTTTTTAAAAACATTTAATGGCATACTATTCTGAAACTGTCATTTTTTAATGATATATACTGAAGATCTTTCCAATCCCTATATAAGGATATGCTTAATGTTCCATTGCATGGACCTCTCATAATCCCTTTTAAGAGCCGTATGTAGATAGACATTAATAAGTAAATGTTAATAGGTAAACTTTTGCTGTAAAAAAAATTCCATTTAACACAGTGTTAAAATTGTGTGAATATTAAATAGATCATTTCCTGTGTATGTAATTCCTATAGCAAAATTTCCTCATATGACAGGAAAAGATTATGTTGACTACCTTTTATTGTTATATTCAATTTTAAATGATATATCTTAGTCTGTAGGAGAATATATTAGTCAAACAATAACTTCTATGACTTTTGTAGAAATTGACAAATTGTCCTCAAAGGGATTGACCTGTTTTACATAACCTTAAGCCTCCTACAATCTCACAACTGAGTTAGTAAACCTTTGGATATTTTTGTAGTCTATTGGGTGAAAAATTAGATGTCAATGCAGTTTTAATTTCTATGTTTCTTATTAACAGACTGATGATTTTCTTAATATGTTTAAAAGCCTTGTTATGTTTTCCTCCCAGTGATTTGTTCATTATATATTTTGTCTAGTTTGAGGAGATGAGATTACTGAGCACTTTGCTTGCTTTGCTTACCATAATTACGCCATGTAGACATTTTCAGATTTTATGAATTGGTTTTTAACAAGCTTTTCTTTTGATTTCATGGGTTAAAAAAAAAAAAGTCTCCCACATTATAGCCTAGTACATTTATGTTGCTACGACTATAGTTATCCAGATTAGCTGCTTATGAAATGCAAGAATTTTCATCTCTTTCCAAAGACAGATTGTTTTTAGGAAATCTGCTGTGCGTGTATGTGTTTGTGGTTCTGGGTGCAGTCTTGGCTTCTTTGCTTTTTCTGAATCATACTGATTTCAGAATGGTTTTTCTACCAACCTGGTATCTTCCTCCCACCCAAGGTGCCATTGAAGACAAGGTTTTACACCTGGGTGTGAATACTCACCCTCAGTTTATTTTTGCTGAGATTTATTATTAACGACTCCCCTTGCTCTTGACATCTCTTTCAATGGTTCTTTGCCTCTATTCCCTTTCATGTACTACATGGAAATTGCTTTAGTTCATTTCTATAGTTTTTGGAAGCCCTTACATATAATTTAGATTCTAGGGATTATATATTGTTAGAGACTGAATGTGTTTCCTCAAAATTCATATGATGAAACCCTAATTTCTAATATGTCTGTATTTGGGGGGTGGGGCATCTAAAGAAGTAATTAAGGTTAATTGAGATCATAAGTGTAGGATCCTGATCTGATAGGTTTATTATCCTTATTAAGACAAAAACCAACCAAACAAACAAAAAACACCAAGAAAGCTGTTCTCTCTCCCTTTCTCCTTGTGCACATGAAACAAGGGAACTCCATGTGAGACATATGGAGAAGGCAGTGGGCTAGGAAGCTAGGAAGCTAGGAAGAGAGCTTTTACCAGAAACTGAATCAGCTAGATTCAGCTAGCTGTTGTTTAAGCCACCTCGTCTATGGTATTTTGTTATACTAGCCCCAGCCGACTTACACATATGCCTCTCATCATTTTATGAGAAAAGGCATTGGTAATTTTTTGTTTGTTGTCTTTCCTCAATCATATTGTTGCACTTACTGCTTTTCAGTGTAATTCAATAGGGCATGGAAGTACTATTTATATACACATCTAGTTTTTTATTGGATAATTCTGTGATAATTCTATTTAAAAGTTGAGTTATCAATAGTCTTCATTGCCACTGATTATTGGACAAGAACACATATGTTCTATTTAGCCCAAATGGCTTTATAGGAACCATTATTAAGATTCTCACTTTTTAAAATCAGCTATTGGATGAGGGATAGGGCATGGGTTTTCACAAATGTGAACAGGGCAGTTGAGTATTTTTTTTTCTTTTTTTTAAGATTTTATTTATTTATTTTATAGAGACAGCGAGAGAGGGAGCACAAGCAGGGGGAGTGGGAGAGGGAGAAGCAGGCTTCCCGCTGAGCAGGAAGCCCAATGCGGGGCTCAATCCCAGGACCCTGGGATCATGACCCCGAGCCCAAGGCAGACGCTTAATGACTGAGACACCCAGGCGCCCCTTGAAAAATTTTCAATAGGAAAATAAGAGGATATCTGTGACCTCTCTAATTCACCACCAAAGCAGCAATATTGTGGTATATCATGGCTTGCATGGCCCATGATGAATAGGAAATGTTAAATCCTGAGATAGATAATGGGATATAGAGAATATATGAGGTTCACTACAGGTGTTAGAGCAGATATGAAACAAAAGAACTTTCGGACCTCATGGTTATCCTATGTCGATGTATGTCCTCACATGTGAATCCACATGGTACAGCCCTGCAGGAGGGTGTCTTACAACTAAAAAAACACTAGAATGCTCATAGTTTTAGTGGTAATAATATTATTACTAATTACAATTGAGAAATTTATATAGGCCAGGCTCTTAAGAGATATTATATCATGTAATAATTTTTTCATTCATACTGAATGGTGTTGCTAAGCTCGTTTCAAGTAGGCCAACTCAGTCTAGCAGAAGTTAGTTTACTCAGATAAACCAGTTTACAAATGGTGAGTGACAAAACCAAGACTCAAACTTAGATCAGCCTGACTCCAAAGCCTTTCTTTTCAAGTTTACCACCTGGCTAATCCAGATAGTCTTTCTAGGAAAGACAAGGCATATAATGAAGAATTCATTCTCTATTTTGATAATTTATAAATTTAGCATGATGTGGGTGAAATATTATGAACAATTCTTTTCTCTTCCTATTTAACTACATCTTAAATGAGCTTAGTTATCTATATGTACAAAACCATGCTGATAAAGACATATTACTTTGTACTGCTTTTTTAAAAATCATGTTTCACAGAATATTCTGTCAGCCAATAAACCAAAAGCCTGGTTTTCTTTTTGGTTTTAAATTAATCGTTTGAAACAAAAGAGGATTGCTCTCTACTAACTGGGTTTCTGCTTTTCAGACATACCATGTCTATATGTTCCTCAGTAAGATGTTCAATATTGAAATTATTGTACATCCTCACAATTGTCTGATATATGGTAGTTAAAAATAATAAGTGAGGTCTATAGTAAACATAAAATGCAGTTATTATTATGGCCAAAAACAATTGCAAAATACTAATGTAACATGCAAAAAAAGTATCAATTTAGCTTTCTTCATTTATCCTCTGTTTGTTTATATATCTATTACTTATAATTTATCTTCAATACTATATATGCATATTAATTTTTATATGTAGAAAGTAGAGCTTAGCATCAGAGGAAGAAAATTATTATTATTTTTGCTTTTCCCTTTATACCCAATTGTATTGTTTTTATTTATTTATTTTCTTACCATGAGTAGGTAACACTTTTATAATAAAAGCAAATAATAAAATCATCATCATAATAAATGTTCTCAGGATCAAAATCTAGACCTAGAGATTATACTTTTAATTATTGGGGAAGTGAATACCTTCTGAATATTCCAAATAAAGATATATTAGCTGAAAAACCTCTATAGGACCACAAAGTAACTATTATATTAACAATGTGGCAAATTCCCCATGTAAACATATCAGCATGCTATCTAATAATACTCTGGAGGACATTACAGGGTTTTGTTGTTTTGTTTTCACATGATTCAACAAAGTTATATACTTTAGTAGCCCACAAAAGTTAACTGGAATGTCCACAGGGACTTTATTACAACTGGGAGACCCTTTTATATATCCAGTCTTTTAAGTGATTATATTATGCAAACATATTACCTACTTTATTCTCTAATTGCTAAAAGCTATAAAAGCATAAACAGGATAATGCAATAACTGGAAATATATGCAGCAAATTGCAAATAAAAACTCAATGAGTTTTAGGATATTAAAAGTAAAACCCTTTACTTTCTTAGCTACCTCAAAAATTAGATATTTAATGTCTCATTTTATTAATATCTTAAAAATCTCTAAAATCTTGAAAATATTAGGATTAATTTTCTTTTTATAGATCTGAGAGATTGATAGCAAAATAGATGAAGAAGGTCCTCTACAACTTCTCCATGTAATTTTTTTTGTCATAAGTCACCATCACAGAAGAAAATTTCCATTTCATTTAAAAACCCCTACCTATGTAGGGCGCCTGGGTGGCTCAGTTGGTTAAGCAACTGCCTTTGGCTCAGGTCATGATCCTGGAGTCCCGGGAATCGAGTCCCACATCGGGCTCCCTGCTCGGCAGGGAGTCTGCTTCTCCCTCTGACCCTCCTCCCTCTCATGCTCTCTGTCTCTCATTCTCTCTCTCGCAAATAAATAAAATCTTAAAAAAATAAAAAATAAATAAAAACCCCTACCTATGTAGAGGTTGTTACTAGAGTTTAGTTTACAAGGATAAGAGAATCAGACTCATTTAAAGTGTAAGCTCCTTATCTAACTGAAGCTATTAGAAGACATTTGAATATGTATGACTTTGATTTTTTCTAAGCTGAATTGTAAAGATAGATAATGTGGGAGAAAAATCACATTTATCCTGAACATTATATATCATTGATTATCATAGTACATACAGTTAGTTTTTAAATTTTATACTAAAAGGCGAAAGATTTATACGATCTGAAGAGAAACCAGAGTATTCACTAGATATAATAAATAAAGGGCATTCTCTATTTTTATCTTTAAATTTTGTGGATAGAAAAAATGTAATAAAAATAAATATGAATTAAATTCTAAAGTGTGATATCCATATAATATAGTATAGTAATATAAAATATTACTAACACATTTCAAGGGCTTATTATGAATCAGAAAGAGTGCTTTATCTTCTCTTGGTTCTCATAATACTAACTACAGTTTATGGTTTAGGTACTACTATCATATCATCCCACATCCGAGAATGAGATTTTTGAGATATTAAATAACTCACATCTCAAGGACCAATGACAAGTAGATAGAGGTGTAATGATTCAAAGCCATGTCTATTTAAATCCAGTGTTGGAGAAAGACACTGAACTTAAATAGAACTGTCTTCATATCTCAACTTTTAGGCAAGCTATTTCAATGCCAGAGTCTTAGTATCTTCAATTAGAAAATGATCATAAAACTATTTAATTAAATAAGATAATGGCTTTAAGGATATAGCCCATTTTATATCATGTAGTAGATATGTTTAAAATGTTCATTTCTGTACTTCACTCCATAAATACTCGCAAACATAAATTCAGTGTAAAAAAATAGGTTGATGGAATCTGGGTCTTTTATCAATAAATAATACATTGATTTAAGTGGTTGTGCAATCCTTTCCCTTCTAAAATATTTGTTCTCTAGACTTCTATGATACCTCACCTACTCCCTGCCTCCACCACTACCACCAAGCCACATATTTCTTCTATTTCAAGGCTCCTAATTCTTTACTCTTTTTTATTAAAGATTTTTAATTAAAGATTAAAGATGGTTTATTAAAGATTTTATTAAAGATTTATTTATTTTAGAGAGAGAGAGAGAGAGAACACACAGATTGGAGTAGATGCAGAGGGAGAGGGTCTCTGTTGAATGCAGAGACTGACGCCTGACTCCATCCCAAGACCTTGAGATCACGACCTGAGCCAAAATCAAGAGTTGGTTCCTTAACTGACTGAGCCACCCAGGCACCCTTCCTAATTCTTTACTTTTAATTCTAAATGTTGAATGCCTAATACTGAGTCCTGCACCCTACACTCTTTTCTACTTCAGTGTCTTCCAACATAATCTTATTAACCAGTACCTTTAAGTTACCTCAGTATCCTGCTGACTCTCATGCTAATACCTTTTTTTTTCTGACTTCCCCACTGAGCTCTAGACTAGTTAGGGTCACTGCTCACTCAGTATCCCCTTTCAGATGCCTTATAGGTAGCACACATTTACTAAGTGAAAATAGACTCTACATTCTTGCCCTATTACTCTTTTTTTTTCCCTATTACTCTTTAACTCTTATGATTCTGTTTGAATTTTCTGCTTTCTAACCCAACCATCATCAAGTCTAACACATAGTCTTAGCATATATGTATATGAATATTCTACCTGCTGAGCTAGCTGGATATCTTTTTTTTTTTTCTTCTTTTCAAAGATTTTATTTATTTGTTTGACAGAGACAGAGACAACGAGAGCAGGAACACAAGCAGCGGGAGTGGGAGAGGGAGAAGCAGGCTCCCCACAGAGCAGGGAGCCCGATGCGGGGCTCAATCCCATGACCCTGGGATCATGACCTGAGCTGAAGGCAGACGCTTAATGACTGAGCCACCCAGGCGCCCTAGCTGGATATCTTTATCCTTCCTATGATAGTGCCTTATATTAAGCTACCATTATCTCTCACTTGCACTTCTGAAGTAGTCTTTAGATCTGTTCTTCATTTAATCCTATTGATCCCTCATGTTCCATTATTTTCATGGATATTAGAGTGTTCTTTTAAATCAGTTTATGTTATGCACTACTCAAAACTCTCCAGTTTCTACTCATGTTGATTCATATAAAATTACATCTTGAGTGATGTCAGCAAGATGGCAGAATAGGAAGTCCCAGACCCTACTTCCTCACATGGGGACACTCATTCAAATTCCCATTATTAGAAATACAGAAACCAGTTATGTTGCTTCTGTACCTCAGGCAAATATGAAACCAAACACATCAAAAGTAGTAGGAAGATTTGTGTTCCTTTCTCACTATAAACCCTCCTCCTGGCACAGCGTACCATGCAGTTGGGAGGACACTCTAAGCTCCCGGCCTCTCCCTGGGGAAGGAAAGAAAAGACTAGACAATATGTCCAACATTCTGATAATTTTAGGAAAATTCCCAAATGACAGGCCTCTGACTCTTCTGTCTCAGAATGCTGTCAGGACCCAGCAACGATGCCCACTCTTACCACTTCTATTCAACATACTATTAGAAGTCCTAGTCGGAGCAACTGGGCAACCAAAAGAAATAAAAGGCCCCCAAATTATAAAGGAAAAATAAAGTTATATCCAATCACAAATTACATGATCTTATATAGAGAAAACCTAAAGATGCCTCCTCACACACACAAACTCTTAGAACTAATAAACAAATTCAACAAAGTTGCAAGATATAAAATAAACATACAAAAATTGTTGCATTGCCATTCACTAACAATGAACAATCCAGAAAGGAAATGACACGCCATGTTCATATATTAGAACCATGCCATGTTCATATTAATATTAATTAGTTGATTAATATGAATTATTAACCATTAATATTGTTAAAATGCCCATACCGCCCAAAGTGAACTACAGATTTAGTGTAAGCAACCCTTATCAAAATCCCAATGACATTTTACATTAATAGAAAAAAAAATCCTAAAATTCACACAGAACCAAAAAAGACCCTAATAACCAAGCAATCTTGAGAAAGAACAAAGCTGAAAAGCATCACACCTCCTGATTTCAGAACATATTACAAGCCAGTACTAAAACAGCACATTACTTGGATAAAAACAGACACATAATGAAACCGTATCAAGAGCCCAGAAATAAATTCAACAGATATCCAAGAGTGCCAAGAGTAAGCGATGGGGAAAATATCCTCCCTTCAGTGAACTGTGCTGGGAAAACTGAGATCCATATGTAAAAGAGGGAAATTAGACCTTGTCTTATACTATACACAAAAGTTAACTCAAAATGGATTAAATACTTCAATTTAAGACCCCAAACTACAAAACTCATAGAACAAAAAATAAGCTGTAAGCTCCTTGACATGATCTTAGCAATAATTTCTTGTATTTGACACCAAAAGTAAAGACAGTAAAAGCAAAATTAATGGCACTACGTCAAACTAATACGTTTCTACACAACAAAGGAAACCTTCAACAAAATGAAAAGGCAACAAATGGAATGGTAAAAAATATTTACAAATCATCTATCTGGTAAGGGATTAGTATCCAAAATGTGTAAAGAACTCATATAACTCTAGCAAAATAGACAAACAGATTGAAAAATGAGCAGAGGATCCACATCGACGTATCTGCAAAAACGGCATACAGATGGCCGGGTCCATGAAAATGTGCTCAACTGCACTAATCAGGGACATGCAAATCAAAACCACAATAAGATACTACCTGATACCTGTTAGAATGGCTATTATTAAAAAGACAAGAAATAACAAGTGTTGGCAAGGATATGGAAAAAGAAATCCCTTATATACCATTGGGAATGTAAAAAGGGTACAGCCACTATTGAAAACAGTATGGAGTTTCCAAAAAATTAAAAATAGATCTACCATGTGATCCGGCAATCTCACATCTGGGTATATACCCGAAGGAAATGGAAACAGGACCTTGAAGAGATATCTGCACTTCATGACAATTACAGGATTATGCACAACAGCCAAGAGGTAGAAACAACTTAAATGTCCATGGATAGATGAATGGGTAAAGAAGATGTAGGGGACACACATACACTGGAATATCATTCATCCATAAGAAAGAAGGAAAACCTTTTATATGCTACAACATGGATAAATCTTAAGGACATTATGCTAAGTGAAACAAGCCTTTCATAGAAGGAAAAACACTGCATGGTTCCATTTATATGAGGTATCTGAAGTAGTCAAAGTCACTGAAAAAGAAAGTAGAATGGGGAGACAGAAATGGGGAATTGCTCTTCAGTGGGTATAAAGATGACTTATATGACTGGATTCTAGAAAAATCTGCTATCCAACATTGTACTTATAGTGACCAATACTTTACTGTACAGTTAAAATTTGTTAAAGGGGAAATCTCATGTATGTATTTTTTATAATAATGATAAAACCACATGTTCTTAACCATAAGGCAACACTGCCTCATAAAGCTAATTTAAAAGAAATCTAATTTCTCACAGGCCTTTGGTGTTCTTACTCCCGGCTGTCTCTGATGCCATAGCTAAGCCCACTCTAGCCTCAGTTCTACTACCGTTGAGCACAGCTGGGTTTCATTTTCTTGATTTCTTGATCACAGAAAGGTCATTTTGACTAAGGACTTGGTGTCCACTGTTCTCTGTCTGTAATGATTTTCCCTCACATCTTTGTGTTTGATGTTTTATGATTCAGGTCTCCACTCAAGTATCAGGCCCATAGGAGGGGACCTCCTTCTGACTACACATTTTAAAGTTCCCTAAATTCACTTACCTCTAAAACACTCTGTTCATTTTCATTTTGTTTTCCTACCATTGTACATATTTCTGCCTAAAAAAAAATTGTGTATTTGTTTACTTTCTCAGTCAACTCTAACATAATATGATAACAAGAACATTCATTGTTTAATCAGTAATCCTCAGCATTAGGATAGTGGTCCATAATAGAAGTTCAATAAATCTTTAATCTTTGCCATATCAAAAAAAAAAAAAAGACAAATGAGTTTAACAGTATTTGAAATCAAAACCTTTAAGTGAAACCCATGAAAACCACATGAAATGGTATTTTCTTCTAAAACTTTCTTAACTCTTTCAAACACAGAGAATGGTATTTCTCATCTGGACTCTTTCTGCATGTTATTCAGACATTTCTTATCATCTTATCTCTTTCCAGTTACCTCACAGTATTCCTGTGAAAATCAAATAATAAAAAAATATGAGAATGTACTTGTACATTATAATTCAAGATAAATATTTTTATAACAATATTGAATCTTGTTTATATATGTTTTATTTCTCTTAGTCTCCGATTAAACTTAAGGTTTTCTTTCATTTCTGTTTTTTATTTTGGTATCCTGCAAGATCACAGTACAGTAATTTGCATGTAATAGAATTTGATAAATAATTTTTATTGAATACATAACAGCAAATTTGCCTACAGTGTTAGGTTTGTAATAGTTTGGCTTCTATTGGTATTATTGAATATTATAAATAATTAAACCATATCAAAATTCAATTATCTGGGCACCTGGGTGGCTCAGTCGTTAAGCATCTGCCTTCGGCTCAGGTCATGATCCGAGGGTCCTGGGATCGAGCCCTGCATTGGGCTCTCTGCTCAGCGGGGAGCCTGCTCCTCCTTCCCCCACTCCCCCTGCTTGTGTTCCCTCTCTCGCTGTGTCTCTCTCTGTCAAATAAATAAATAAAATCTTTAAAAAAAAATTCAATTATCATTGAAAACCTAGATTGTATTCTATACCATCTAGGCCATTAGTTTGAACTATTTATTAGATTAAGTTCATGTTTGTTATTAGATGATTCAGAAATTAATTCAAAGGACATTTTTCTTTTTAGGCCCATTCTGCTAATCCAAGTATTTGAGAAATAACAGTGAATATCCATCCTGTTTTTAAGAGGTTCACAGTCTAGTTTGAGAAAACAAAATATGTGATAAAACTTTATAGTACAAAGCAAGATGCTGTTTACAGTATGCTGGAGGTGCAGAGAAGTACCTGATCCATGAGTAGTGGTGGGGATTATAACTGGGGGACACACAGAGGGAATGGTGCTTGTGTTTGAAGGACAAGTTTACAGTTTGGGCCATAGCTGTGAAAGTCATTTCAGATGTAGAGCATTCAATGCCATGTGAACACACACTGTGTGTTCATACTATCATCATTGAGCATATGGAGTATAGAGTTTTATGAGGATATGGCCTATGATAAATTGTCTTTCTAGTCATGTTGTTTAAGTGTAGTTTATTAAAATTGACAAATTTTCTATAATTAAAAATTTGTACAGATAACATGGTTTATGTGATGCATAGGATTAAAAAAAAAATTGAGAACAATTCCAGATTGGACATTGCAGCTGTGGTACTCCAGTGCATGTATGTTTGTCTTCTTCAGGCAGACTGCATATTATGGGATATTCTTTAGGGTTAAAGTGTGGCCAAGTAGATATAACAAGCTCACAATGTGATATAAGCGTTGTCTATATTGGTAAGAGCATGATTGTAATGATAAAGGGTAATTCGCCCTTTATGAACCTGAATAGAAACATGAAGTTCTATCAAACATCTGACCATTTGAACATAGTTTTTTAAATATAAATTTATAAAAATACTACACATACCTTTTTCTGTTTAGGACATGTTATCAAATTTTATCATTAATTAAAATTCACATGTACAATACTTAGCATTAAACAATCTTATGACACCTTATAGATTTTTATTTTCTAAGAAAAACTGTTAACAGTTGGTTTGACTCAATATTTTACATAAAACTTCAGTATGTATATGGCATAAAAAAAATTTAACACTCAGAGTGCCTGGGTGGTTCAGGTGGTTAAGCATTTGCCTTCAGATCAGGTCACGATCCCAGGGTCCTGGGATCCAGTCCCCCATCTGGCTCCTTGCTCAGCGGGAAGTCTGCTTCTTCCTCTGCCTGCCCCTATCTGCCCCACTTGTACTTTCTCTCTCTGTCAAATAAATAAATAAAATCTTTAAAAAAATTTTAGCACTTAATTTTCTTACAAATAAGAACCATGATGCTCCATATTATATTTTAATTAAGCCAACAAGATTCCATATAAATTAAGGAAACTGAACTACCCCAAAAGAGGAAGAATCATATTCCTACTTGTTATAGGAAAGGTGAGCCACTTTACTGTAGAAATGATTAAAGAATACATACTATAGGGGCACCTGGGTGGCTCAGTCAGGTGAGTATCCAACTCTTGATTGCATCCCAGGTCATGATCTCAGGGTCATGAGATTGAGCCCCATGTCAGGCTCCGTGATCAGCAGGAAGTCTGCTTCTCTTTTTCTTTCTCCCGCTCCCTCGGCCCCTACTTTACTTTAATTTGGGACATTTATGGTAGTTACTTCTAAAATGTATGTTTTAAAAACATTTTCAAAACTTATATAGGAAATATTTTTTTTTCTAAATTGTATATAACATACATCATACAGATAGAAAACCATAGCTCTAAAAGACATATAAGTATTAAGTATTCATGGGACACCTGGGTGGCTCAGTCAGTTAAGCATCTGCCTTTGGCTTAGGTCATGATCCCAGGGTCCTGGGATTCAGTCCCGCATCGGGTTCCTTGCTCCACAGGGAGCCTGCTTCTCTCTCTCCCTCTGCCACTCCCTCTGCTTGTGCTCTCTCTCTCTGTCTAATAAATAAATAAAATCTTTAAAAGAAAGTACTAAGTATTCATTATCAAGACATTATATAATAATTCTGTATTTTAATAATGTTTAGCTTAGTTTATTCCAAGAAATATAAAATTCAAATTATAATTAAAATATTTTCTTATATCCAGTTCATGATAAATAATCCAATAAAACTTTGCAATGATGCATGTAATATATTTCATGTAAAGAGCATGCCACTCTTAATTTAAGAGACATACTTTAATTTTTTTTGTTTTCTCAGCTGTGTCAGTGGACTTTGAGGCATTCAGATAATCTTGACTGTGACCATAACTCTGATTAATTCTTATAGAGACTCGTGAGGTTATTACACCTATTTTACTTATGAGAAAATTTGGCTAAGTTCATTGGACTACTCAGTGGGTCACTCAAAACTGAGAGAAGCCAAACCTGGTTTTATTTGTGCATTTAGCTGAGTCCTGATTATGAGCACCAGACTGTGCTAATCAATAAGGACATAAAGATTAAAGTTAAATTCTGGCTGGAGGTTACAGTCCAGTTTGGAAAACAAGTAAATGCATAAGTCATGTGATTAAAGTGATAGGGTGGAAAAAATTATATTTTATGTTCTTGTCTGCTGTTCCTGTAATAAAACATTAGTAAGAGAAAAGCATATAAATTTATTTCATATAAGTTTTACATGATATAGGAACCTACATAAGGAAATAAAACCAGATAAAAAGCAGTTAGAGCCAGACTCTTCTATAATGAATTGGACAAAGAGTAGTAAACTGTGAAAAATGTCCCAGGGAAAGGGACTTGGGCTAGTTAGTTAATTGGGTAGAAGGACATGACTAGAAAGATCAGAGTTAGCAAGGCTTTTTTTTTTTTTTACAGATTTGTCTTGGTCTCAAATTCCCATCCTTGGTGACAAGACTGTTTGCTTCCTTCTGCTATAAAGAGGACTTATTTCACAAGGGGATATTATCTTCTGCCTTTAGGAAGATCAGAGTGCCCTTTTGTATCTGTTCCTTTTCAGGTCACTCTAACTTAAAATAATCTACATGCTAGAGTGGCATATTTTGGGGTGGCATGTTCTGAACTTCATGACAACAGAGAGAACAGGGGACCACAGAGTGGATGGGCTCTGGAGACTCACTTGGGGGACTGGTGACTCACTGATCATTAAAACAGAGAAGTAGCTTTTCATTTAAAAGAAACAGCTTGCTCAAAGGCACAAAGACTAGCAAGAGCACAGCATAGTCAGGAGACAGTGTGGAAAATATGAGTAGGTGTTTTCTGGGCAGACACTGAGGATGACAGGGAAAGTGGGAAGGTGCCAAATATTGAAAAGTCATGAATTTCATCTGAAAGTGTTTTGATTCTCTCCTGGAGGTGATGCAGAGACATGGGGGCGATTTCAAGCAAGGAGTTGAAATTATATACAGTGTGAGGACAGACTTCAAAGGCAGAGGTGTTGAAGGGGACTCTACACAAGGATCACGCCTTCTGTTTGCATTGCATAGTCTTGTGTGCTGTGAATGGCACAGATAAAGCATAAGATGTAGTTTCTTACTTCAGAGGGAAAGGAGAAAAACAGGATTGTAATATTTGTGATCAAAGTTGCAGGGAAAAAAAAAAAAAAAAACTGCCACCAAAAATATGTCCTCTGGAAATTAGGATAGAGTGTTATCCATCATCTTGCCATCACCACTCTCCACTCCCCCACATTTTCCTTTCCCTTTTTTCTGTCCTCTGCACTTCATTTCCCCCTGAAATCCAAAGGCTGGAGAATATACAATTTCAGTTCAATGGTTGTTAAATTAGGGATAAATTCAGCTCTGAGTAACAAACATAAAAGAGGTGTGTCTTTAAAAATGTTTTCTCTATTAACGAAGCTTAGAGCTTTTATGGAGGTTGCACTCACTCTGCAGTGTTCTCTGGGATAAAGTTGGTTGGTTTCTCTATCTCCAGGCTATGACACTCATTCTCATGGGCCAAAAGGGAGCTTTAACCATCATAGGATTCAAGTGGCAAGATGAGGGGGAAAGAATAGATAAAATACATGTCAGTATTCTTCTAGGGAAATTTCCTGGGAACTTGAAAGATAATACTCTGCTTCTCTGCCATTGTTTAGAACTTAGTGATAAGGCCATATCCAGCCACAACAGAGGCTATGAAAAATAATGTTTATTCTGGGTAAGTGAAGTACAGGGACATAATGCCTGGCAAGATGTATGGGGTGCTCAGTGTTGGAAACCAGATAGTGAGTTAGACCACTAGGAGTTTGTACCGGTAGTGTTTTTGATACTTTAAATCAAACTGAATAACCATTTTAGAAATTTATTTCATGAAACTCTAACATCTTAGATGATATGTGTATGTGTAGTATGCGTGTGTGTGTATGTGTGTGTATAACAAAAATATAAATTAAACAAAAATAGTGTGTTGGGTGGAAATACTTTTAGAAGACATGAAGAAGTTCAAAATATCTATTTGTTACTTGGACATATACAGATAAGTACAGAAACATTGCATTTGGTATCACCATTTTCTTCTACTTTTCTAATTTTTTGAGTAGTGTTAGCTAGACTTTAGGAAGGTTAGAATCAGCCACATGAAAATTGGAAGTAATTTTATTTTAGCTACTACAGCCAAATAGATCAATATTGTGAATATTATCTTATATTCTCTTCAAGACATTGCCCTTCCTACTAGGTATATAAATTCAGGAATACGTGAAATATTAAAATAAAACTCCATATAAATATGTTTGCATTAATCTAACAATAATGGAATTGGTCTTGAGACAGAAAAAATAGTGACAACATGAATGATAAATAGTCTGTTTTATTTCCTTTTATTTATTTATTCTTAGTCAACATAGTAGCAATATCCATACATGTATTTTGATCTATAAATAATAAGATACAACTTATAAAGGTATATAGTATATGACATTGCAAAGTTTACTAATGCATATTTGGCTCAATATTTGAATAGCTTCCTAATTGCCTCTGTGTAAAAAGGAACTTAGTGAAAAAGCAGGATTTTATTGATGAAAAAGAATTTTCTGATCCAATATTTGTGGCTTTGATTGTGACATTCTTTGAAGTGAAAAGTAAAGTATGCTTTTAAAAAGTTTTTCTGTAAAACATTTTTAAAATTAAATATTTAACTTAAAGTGTGTTATACTACTCTTGCAGCATGTACTCTGAATTAATTTCTCTATTTCTCATTTATCTTTCATTCAATGTTGTTGAATTCAACAAACATTTGAATGCTGTTCATTCAACAAACATTTACTCATTGGCTACATTATTAGAAGTACTTTACAGGAGCTGGAAAATACCCAGACATAGTATGAGAACTTAAAAAACAACAACAACAACAAAACAAAAACCAAAACAAACAAATAAAACCAAAAAAAACCTGATACAAAGGGAAAATTAAATAACACCTATATAAATAATTAGAATGCTGGTCTGCAATAGTAACACAGGATTAGATAATGCTATGGTGATTTAGAGGAGCAAACAGTTCCATTGAACTATGGTATCCAGACTTGCAAGTGAAGGGTTTGAGATTTTACCCTACTATCAAGCTTACGAGTTAGGCTGCCACAGTTTTGTAGATGCTGACAGAACATATGAAACTCAGAAGCAGAGAAAAAAGGCCTTCTTATCCAAATCACAGCAGGTGGCATGAGTTCTCCTTGCTCCTTACATCCTATGGGGTAACATGAAGCAGCCCAGGTACATGCCACACACACACTATGGGTCATGGCTAAGGAACACTAAGCTTTGGAATCCTCAGTGTTATATTGGGTCTGCTAGCAGACCTCTTCAATCCGTGCCCTAAAGGAAGACATTATAATCCAGTCAGAAAACAAATCTGCTTTCTGCCCCAAAGGGAGGTTCTAACTTACTTTCTTTCAAGGCTGTTTGCTATACATGTACCCACGGGAAAATAGCATCAAACAAAGCTGTCAATGCCACTCATTCAGAAGATGTGTAGAAACACAAGAGACCCAAAGAGAATTGTTCTCCAAAACAGAGAGGTCTTTGTGGAGAAACATTCGTTAGTCTAGGCCTCAGATGATAGGTATTACTAAAGGAAATTTGGAGAGTAAGGCTCTTAAGGCTAAGAAAGAAGAATGAGCCATGTGAGGGAGTAATGCCTGTATGTACATACATAATACTTTCATACCTGCCTACATGAAATTTAATATCTATTACACTTGCAATATTAATATTTTTAGAAGACTCTATTTGAGAGAGAGCACAAGCAGGGGGAGGAGCAGAGGGACAAGCAGACTCCCCGCTGAGCTGGGAGCCTGACACAGGGCTCCATCCTAGGACCCTGAGATATGACCTGAGCTGGTCAGATGCTTAACTGGCTGAGCCACCCAGGTGCCCAACAATATTAATATTTCTAACAGAAAAACATAATATGTCAAAGTTAGTGCTTTCTTATTTATATTATTTATGTATTATATTTTAGGGAGAGCCATACTTTGAGATAATTTTAAATGTATATGTGTATATATACATATAGGGTAAAATCTCAAACCCTTCACTTGCAAGTCTGGATACCATAGTTCAATGGAACTGTTTGCTCCTCTAAATCACCATAGCATTATCTAATCCCATTTTACTATTGCAGACCAGCATTCTAATATATATATATATAATATATATATATCTAATATATATATATCTATATATATATATATATATATACACATATACACATACATCCTTTAAGCAAATGCAATTTATCATATCGAACTTTGGAGCTAAGAGAATATCCTAAAATGGTCAGGTTGAGATTGAAATATTGATTTGGGGATCAACCTAGTGATAAAACTTGAAACAAATTTAGGCGAAGCCCTCCACAATCTATGTGGTTTATGAGTATTTGCATTTTTACTGTAAGCAAGAGTTCCAATTGACACAGATTGAGAAGAGTAAAATTGCTAAACAGATAAATTGCCAATTGAAAGAGAAAAAACAACTATTTTCTCAACGGAGAAAATAGTAAAAATGGTGAAGGACAAGAAGGTAAAACAAAACTCAGATGTCAATATCATTAGAAATGGAACAAGAACTAGACAGAACAAGAGAATGATACCAAAATTCTTGATCATTGAATCCAAAAATGGTGGAAACCATAGGTCCAGCATCAGACATATGCCTGAGAATGCATCTTGTCAGCAATGGGAGTTATGCTTGTAATCACAAGATTTTAGAACATCCTGAAGGTAAGGCAAACACACACACAAGGATATATAGATAAGTATTAAATAATTGTTAACCTTAAAAAATGGCTCTTGTTCAGTATTTGTAAACTTCATCTTTATAAGTACTCCAGAATTCAAACATAAAATTAATTCCCTTATATTTAAATCTGCCTGACAGTGTGACGGCTTTAAATAATTCATCATAGAAAAGTTAAGTTGCTTTATTTTCAAGATGACACAAAGAACAGCTTTCTCATCTGATTAATATACAGGTTTGACAGTTGGGAAACCCCACTTATGTGTATTGAGCATCATATTCCCATTGACTTGTACTTACTTCTCCCACAAGATGTCTTTATATATCTCACATTGAAAGTAATTCCAAACAATATGGACTTTCCATTATACTTTATCTTCTTTGACATTTTATGTTTAGGCTAGGCTTGCTCTATGCAAAGTCAGATAAATTCCTACCAAGTAACATATAATGCTAGAGTTTAGAAGTTGGTAGCAATTAAAATTCTAGGGTTTTTGAATATGTGGAGTATCACATGTCACCCATCACATATGGAGACTGGAATGGTAAATTCATGAAATAAAGTCAACAGAGTATTTTTTTACAAAGACATTTTCAAAGTAACAAAAAGGGCAAAACTTTTTAAAAATGCAACAAAAGGCATTCTCTAGACCTCTTTAGAGTTCAAAGTTTAAAAGTTAAGAACAAATTGGTAAAAAAAAAAATCCAGGAAAAGGCACACATTTCAAGCAGTAACATTTGGGATAAATGTGAGCATACATTTCTCTGAGAATATTGTTTCCTAGGAGCTCTCTGAAGGAATGCCTGAATTGAAGATCTGTAAATGCCTATCTTGGGTGATGTGAGTAACTCAGTGTAAGTGAGGAAAATAATTTACAAATAATACTCAGTTATTAAATCATGAATTCAGATAATCAGATTGCTGCACATGCTCAAAGATAATTCAATTAGAATCTTTATTCATAAATGAAAAATGTGAAGCTCAGAGTAAAAAAAAATGCTTATGAAAATGTGATTTAGTGTTCTATAAGATGAACATTTGTGGCCATGTCTCTTGACTCATGGTACACTGTTACTAACTCTACTGTGGAGGAGGGAGCAGTTAAAAAAGCAAGGGTCCAGTATCTGGAAGCAACGTTTCACTTAAGTAACTGAGCAGAGGGGAGAGGTCTACATTATACATTATTGCATGTAATGAATTATTTGGAAATTACTTCTTTTTTGGACTGACAGTAATGTTTTTTATCAGAGACAATTCTTTCAAATAACAGATGTCAAAGTTGATGATGGAAAGCAGCAAATAAATTTATTGGAAAAATATTGTGCAGCCATCAAAACTGATGAGGGCTAAAGAATCAGGTTTTGGAAGTGGAAACCAAAAGTTAGATAGTAATTTCAGGTACTCACCACTGAAACAGTGTAGCTAGAATGACTCTTAACTCATGCAACTGCCCCTGGACTCCCCCAGAAGGCTGCTGGACTAACATCTGCTACATCTGGACCTTGAGAACCTCAGCACCATTGTGAAAAATTTCTCAATTGTCTCTCCATTCATCCATCATTTGTTTCAGGGTGCTGGAACATATAATTACCATGCATATGTCATTGGTATAAATTCTAATTAAAATGTTGTAAGAAGAAAGTACCAGGTCACTAAGTGTTTAGAGGTGAAAGGGCTCTGTTTATCAGACTTCATATATTGGACTGTTCCATGAAAGTTGGGAAGGTGTTTGAGTGCTGCTTAATCAGAAAATGGCAGATGTCTGCAACATATTTCCACTGTGTTAGTCTTAATATTTTAATATAATTTGTGTTTTAATTCTTTCTGACCTATGCAGGGATGGATTTCTTGAAGTAGAGCAGATTTTTATATTTGGAGATCTGTCTTCTCATAGTAAATGAAATTACTTACAAAAGTACAGTAGTAATATTTACATTTGTTCTTTCATTCCACAGAGACTTATCACTTTATAATTATCATAGTAGAGATTCTAAAGATACATTTGTAGATTAAAATGCATTTATATATTTTTGGAATGCCAGGCAAGATCAATATTATAAAGAACACACTCATTCTACATATCTGTAATGCATTACAAAAACCACTTTCTTCACCTTCACTCATGAATTATGCTTTGTTAAACAACTTAACATAAAGGGCAAAGATGTTAATTTCATTTAAAAATCACACCAAGTGGTGTGAAAGTATTAAGATAGCACCTTCTGTATATTCATCAATTTGACTTTTTTTTTTTAAGATTTTATTTATTTATTTGACAGAGAGAGACACAGCGAGAGAGGGAACACAAGCAGGGGGAGTGAGAGAGGGAGAAGCAGGCTTCCTGCGGAGCAGGGAGCCCAATGAGGGGGCTCGATCCCAGGACCCTGGGACCATGACCTGAGTCGAAGGCAGATGCTTAATGACTGAGCCACCCAGGCGCCCCCATCATCAATTTGACTTCTAAGAAGAATGACTAAAGTTTCTTTTCCAAAATCTGTGACTTGAAAATTGTCTGTTGATACATAAAAAGTATATAAAATTCAAGTAATTTATTAGACTGGAAAGAATATTAAAATCAATTATTCAAGCCACAAATTTTGGTAAATGAGAAAATTGAGACTCAAAGAAATTAGATGATTCATATGTTTGTACTATAAGTACATTGTTGAAAAAACAAAGGAAACAAAACCTGTTTTTTTCTGACTTTCTTTCCAGTGCTCTCATCATGTTGGAGCTGCAATGGTATTTTAACATATTAAAAATATGTTAGATTGACTCCTTTCATTTATTTAGTCCTATGCATTTAAGTTTTCTCCATGTCTTCTCAAGATTTGATAGCTCATTTCTTTGTAGTGCTGAATAATATTCCATTATCTGGCTCTACCAGTTTATTTATCCATTCACCTACTGAATAACATCTTGGTGCTTCCAAGTTTTGGCAATTATGAACAAAGTTACTATAAATATTCACATGCAGGTTTTTGTGTGGACATAAGTTTTCAACTCTTTTGCGTAAATAGCAAGAAGAACAATTGCTGGTTTTATGAAAGAGTATGTTTAGTTTTGTAAGAAACCACCAAATTGACTTCCAAAGTATTGCTATTTTGTATTCCCACCACTCACGAATGAGAATTCCCGTTGCTCTTCATCCTCTTAAGTATTTGGTATTGTCAATGTTCCAGATTTTTACCATTCTAATGGGTATGTAGTGGTATCTTATCATTGTTTTAACTTGCATTTCCCTGATGGCATATGATATGGACTATCTTTTCATATGCTTATTTGCTATCTGTATATCTTCTATGGTGAGATGTCTGTTAAGGTCTTTTTGCCCATTAAAAAAAAAGTAAAATTAAATTAAAAAAAATGAAAAATAGTGTTTTTGAGTCATTTTTAATTTCAATCAGTGAAATATTTATCTTTGCTTCCATAAAATATTGCAAACTTCAAGTTATATTTACCAGATAATTAAAATGAAATCCTAGTTCTAATCAATACAGTTCTTGCACAACTGGTAAAAAAGCATAACCATTAACCCTAATTTATGGGGAGAGATACTGATAGAGAAAAGCACCATATTCTAAGTCTTATGTGAGATTTTTTTCATTCCCTACTTGATATAAATATTTTTCTCAATTGTGTGAAAGAATTGTCATGGTGACTTATTTGTATACAGTTTGTTAAATCTTTATATCATCATGTCATCTACCTTATAATTTTTTCAGACTTAAATTTCAGTTTGTGTTGGTGTACCGGGGTGAATTTTATGAAATGAGAAAGTGATTCACCTAATATTTTTACTAGCTAGAGCAGCCATAATCTTGAATCCAAAAATTTTTTTTTTCCTAAATACATATTAAAACACACAGATAGGGGCGCCTGGGTGGCTCCATCAGTTAAGCATCTACCTTCTGCTAAGGTCATGATCCTAGAGTCTGGGATCAAGCCCTGCATCAGGCTCCCCGCTCAGCGGGGAGATTGCTTCTCGCTCTCCCTCTGCCTGCCACTCCCCCTGTTTGTACTCTCTCTCTCTGTCAAATAAATAAATAAAATCTTTAAAAAAATAAATAAATAACATATATACAGCAAAATTTGCTACACAATTTCATGTTTTTATAAGCTAATAATTTCAGGGTCAACTTTTTTTCCCCTTATCCTCTCTTCTCTTCCAGAAATGTGTCTTAAGTTTGGCTTTATTGTCCAATTGTACTGAAATCTAAGTCCAAGTCCTCGATATTTCATATTTAAAAATCAAAGCATTTCCTCCTGCTATTTTTGCCACCATTATTTTGTTCCTTTTACCTTTCTTTACATAGCTGCTAGAATTATGTGTAATGTCATCCCCAAGCTTGAAATCTGTTTTGCCTATATATGAAGACCACACCCAGGAGTATTATCTGCAGACCTCTCAAAATTCAGTCAAGCTATAATTCAGCCAAATGATGCGCTCTCGCTTATATTCAGCTGTGCCAATCTGATATCCATGTATGGAGTTATCTTAAATCGCATACATTTTTTTTTTCAGCCATGTTCCTTTCTGCTGTGTTTTATTTTTTTCTATTGTACTTATTAAGCAATTCAAGTATCTACTTGATTGATCTATGACAGTTTTCAACTGTAAAGTATTTTGAGTATTTTGTTGAAGTACAGTGAGTCACATGTAGCATGTAATCCAAGTATAGTATGTGTTGTGAATCTGTATCACATTTAACAAAAAAACAAAATGAACACAAAAGCAAACAAAATTTACATTTACTGTGGAGTGCCTAATAGATCCCATGTTCTAAGAGATCATATTACACCTGTGCAGATACTCATGGTCAGTTTCTGAGCATTTCTGCAATCCCAAGGGCTGCATTTCTGTTGTTTCAAAGGATTTTATACATACATACATATATAAATATACAAATATGCATATATATGTATATATGCACAAATATTCAAATACATAAATTATTTTAAAATAAAAATATATACAAATAAATATATGTATATAAATACTAATATATATATTATATACATTTGTTTTTAAATATTGAGAACAGTACAGATAGGGAGGTCCTTATAAAAATGTATGCAGTATGCAGGCTTATGCATGACTATGTGTATGCGTGTTTGCATGTATTTCCAAAAGAATTTGTATATATTCTTTACTTATCAGCATCACACTACAAAATAGTATAATTTGCATTCAGAGAAAATACTTAAAGCTACCGTGTTTTGTAATATATATCATTTTCTCTCTTTCCATTAGGTAGAAAATGGTTGTCCGTGTTCACTTACTGTGAAGATTTGGAATCAGACAACTACACCTTTGATTCTCCAAGTGTTTCAGGATGTAAATGTAGCCTGACCTTTCCCTAATGGGCAGTTAAATCATGGACACGCTAAACAATTTACTTTGGACTGTCCTTTCAAAAGATGCTCTGGCTTCTCTCTTGAATGCGCACTAAGCATTTATAACTGACAAGGAAAAGAAAGGAGACTGTGAACTGGAAAGCTATCTTACAATGAAAATTACGAGCACATCTTGCATCTGTCCAGTCCTAGTCTGTCTCTGTTTTGTGCAGAGGTGTTATGGAACTGCTCACCACAGCTCCATCAAGGTGACCAGAAACCAGACCAAACATATTGAAGGTGAAACCGAAGTCCACCATCGTCCCAAAAGGGGATGGGTTTGGAATCAGTTCTTTGTTTTAGAAGAACATATGGGACCAGATCCTCAGTATGTTGGAAAAGTAAGTTTTTGTTATTTTTTTTTTCTTATTCTAAGAAATTATGGGATAAGACGAGAGTGGGGTTGGGTTGGTTTGGAAAAGACATGGAAAGTAGAATGAAATATGCTATAGAATACTATTACTTCTACTAAAGGGTTTAAAATAATGACTGTAAAAAAAGGAGCTTTACCAGCCATGTCACCTCTCCCTAAACATTAGTCCATACATTCTGGACTGAATGTTCTTCACCAGTATATTACTCTTTACATTATTTTGTATAAAATGGAAATATTTAATTGAACACACAATTGAATAATTTTGTCTTTATTACCATGAAGGTATATTGAAATTCACAAAGTCATTTATTTGTGCATTGATATTTATATTTTTTAATCTATTGCTAATGCACATGAAGCAAAAGAGCACACTTTTTCAAGACACCTAATTTATTTTTATTAATTGTTACAGGAATTGTATTTGAATTTAAGTCTTTTAAAAGCACATGGATATTTTTTCAATTCCCCAAATTAATTTCCATATAAATGCTGATATATATTTTAAATATGCATTCGGTATACACAGGATGTACAGATTTTATTAACATTCCAAAAGAATGAAGTTGATAAAATAATCAGTAACTTCAGACAAACTTCCCTTTCTCTGGAAAATACAAGACAATTTAATGGCTTATCAAACCATTAGGAAATTGTGTGCTCAGTAATAGGGGACAGCTTAACCACGTGTCATGTAGGCTCCAGGGTAGAGAATAGAGTGGGAGATGGAGAGACCTTCTGATGAATTACGGATCATTGAAAGCAGCCACTTAGGTTTGTTCAGTACCTCTGGGAGAAACAGTAAGCACAGCAGTAGAATCTCCATGACTGCAGGCTCAGTGAATTCCATCTCCCTGCTTGACTATTTATTTTCACTTTAGCACTGTTAGTACTAAAAAAAAAAAAAAAAAAAAAATGAAAGAAAAGAAAAGAAGAAAAAAATAGTACTGCATCCAAGCCATGGTACTTCCCTCATATGTAGGCAGTGTAGGATCACAAGCCATCTGCTTTACCCCTCATCCAACAGGGATGCACTGGGTTGCAGCTGTATTTTCCATAGCCAGCAGGAGGGGCAGAGTCAGAATGTGGTACATAAAAAAAAGATCTGAAACAATTCTATAATTTTCTTATATGCACATTAAAATGAGATGAAGCAACTCATCTTCATCATTTCCTTTTTTTTTCTACAAAGTATTTGATAAAGTAAATGGAAAAAGATGTGCTGAAATAAAAACATAATATACTAAATTACTTGAAAGTTAATTTGGTTATGAACTTCAAAATGCTTTTCTATAATAATTTCTTATCCTTGAAAAGGAGAAAAATAAGAAACAAAAAACTTCCCCCCTTTAGGTGTATACCAAAAGGAAAACATATTTTATTATCATAAATATTCTGTTATGTATATTTCTTGTCATTTCAATCTAACTGAAAAAAAAATTTGCTGAAAAGGGACATATTAGACAAATTTCATTTCCTCTTGCATCATCTCATTTGGTAAACGATGTAGCCATAATAGGTAGATCAATTTCAAACATTCTTTCTGGGCTTGAGTGCCAATGAACATATGGTTGAGAGCTTGTTACCAACCAGGAGGAGGTGGAGGTCTGTGAAGCTGTTCATATTTGTGGAGGTTCTTTAGAAATTGGTATCTGTTCTATTGTTTACAGAATCAGTAGACAAATATAAAGGGTCATACCCAAGGATGTGGTTCTCTTCTTCACTATCTGACCTGATACACTCACTTAGTCTTTCTACTCTATTCTAATCTTCCTTTATGAGAAATTCTATCTTGATTGTATAGATTCTTTCCACTTATCTATTACTACATACATACATAAAAACATAACTGATTTTTAAGACTACAAAGCTCAATCCATAGTGATTAAAATAATGCTCTTTGCCCCATTATTTTAATTGGTTCAAGATGTAAATTTATATTTCACACAAATACATTCATAAGGAGCCAGCTATGTATTTTCATAGCACTTATAAATAAAATATAGAATCATTACAATTACTATGAGCATGAAAAAGAACTGAAAATTATCAACTTGGACCTTTTCTGCCACAGAAATGATAGCAGTTGTGTCAGTAGAAATAATTAGTAGTCATGAAATGCAGTTTTTGTATTAAAATAGTATTTTTGTAGATGTATTATGTATACATATTTTAAATTAACCTTGAGCTCTTGATTATAATTTTGTATATCTGCAGTTATATTTCACATTATAAAACAACTTTAATTGGGCTTTTGATTAGGGCTCAAACTCCTAAGTGTTTTGATACATACCGACTTCTCATATATTTCTTATAAGTTTTTTAGCGTTTTCTAGTCAATGATTGGATTATTATGAAGGCGTTTATTTTGTTGACAGTAGTCAATATATACTGCTCACCACTAAGACTTTTTTTTATTTTATTTTTTTATTCTTATGTTAATCCCCATACATTATATCATTAGTTTTAGATGAAGTGTTCCATGATTCATTGTTTGTGCATAACACCCCGGGCTCCATGCAGAATGTGCCCTCCTCAATACCCACCACCAGGCTAACCCATCCTCCCACCCCCCTCCCCTCTAGAACCCTCAGTTTGTTTTTCAGAGTCCATCGTCTCTCATGGTTCGTCTACCCTTCCGATTTCCCCCACTTCATTCTTCCCCTCCCGCTACCTTCTTCTTCTTCTTCTTTTTTTTTTTTTCTTAACATATATTGCATTATTTGTTTCAGAGGTACAGATCTGAGGTTCAACAGTCTTGCACAATTCACAGTGCTTACCAGAGCACATACCCTCCCCAGTGTCTATCACCCAGTCACCCCATCCCTCCCACCCCACCCCCGACTCCAGCAACCCTCAGTTTGTTTCCTGCAATTAAGAATTCCTCATATCAGTGAGATCATATGATGCATGTCTTTCTCTGTTTGACTTATTTCACTCAACATAATACCCTCCAGTTCCATCCACGTCGTTGCAAATGGCAAGATCTCAGTCCTTTTGATGGCTGCATAATATTCCATTGTATATATATATACCACCTCTTCTTTATCCATTCATCTGTCGATGGACATCTTGGCTCTTTCCACAGCTTGGCTATTGTGAACATTGCGCTATAAACATCGGGGTGCACGTACCCCTTCGGATCCCTACTTTTGTATCTTTGGGGTAAATACCCAGTAGTGCAATTGCTGGATCATATGGTAGCTCTATTTTCAACTTTTTGAGGAACCTCCATACAGTTTTCCAGAGTATCCGCACCAGCTTGCATTCCCACCAACAGTATAGGAGGGCCCCCCTTTCACCGCATCCCTGCCAACATCTGTCGTTTCCTGACTTGTTAATTTTAGCCATTCTGACTGGTGTGAGGTGGTATCTCATTGAGGTTTTGATTTGGATTTCCCTGATGCCGAGCGATATTGAGCACTTTTTCATGTGTCTCTTGGCGATTTGGATGTCTTCTTTGCAGAAATGTCTGTTCATGTCTTCTGCCCATTTCTTGATTGGATTCTTTGTTCTTTGGGTGTTGAGTTTGATGAGTTCTTTATAGATTTTGGATACTAGCCCTTTATCTGATGTCATTTGCAAATATCTTCTCCCATTCTGTCGGTTGTCTTTTGGTTTTGTTGACTGTTTCCTTTGCTTTGCAAAAGCTTTTTATCTTGATGAAGTCCCAATAGTTCATTTTTGCCCTTGCTTCCCTTGCCTTGGCGAAGTTTCTAGGAAGAAGTTGCTTCGGCTGAGGTCAAAGAGGTTGCTACTTGTGTTCTCCTTTAGGATTTTGATGGACTCCTGTCTCACATTGAGGTCTTTCAACCATTTGGAGTCTATTTTTGTGTGTGGTGTAAGGAAATGGTCCAGTTTCATTCTTCTGCATGTGGCTATCCAATTTTCCCAACACCATTTGTTGAAGAGACTGTCTTTGTTCCATTGGACATTCTTTCCTGCTTTGTCAAAGATGAGTTGACCATAGAGTTGAGGGTCCATTTCTGGGCTCTCTATTCTGTTCCATTGATCTATGTGTCTGTTTTTGTGCCAGTACCATGCTGTCTTGATGATGACAGCTTTGTAATAGAGCTGGAAGTCCGGAATTGTGATGCCGCCGGCTTTGCTTTTCTTTTTCAACATTCCGCTGGCTATGTGGGGTCTTTTCTGGTTCCATACAAATTTTAGGATTATTTGTTCCATTTCTTTGAAAAAAGTGGATGGTATTTTGATGGGGATTGCATTGAAAGTGTAGATTGCTCTAGGTAGCATTGACATCTTCACAATATTTGTTCTTCCAATCCATGAGCATGGAATGTTTTTCCATTTCTTTGTGTCTTCCGCAATTTCTTTCATGAGTATTTTATAGTTTTCTGAGTACAGATTCTTTGTCTCTTTGGTTAGATTTATTCCTAGGTATCTTATGGTTTTGGGTGCAATTGTAAATGGGATCAACTCCTTAATTTCTCTTTCTTCTGTCTTGTTGTTGGTGTATAGGAATGCCACTGACTTCTGTGCATTGATTTTACATCCTGCCACTTTACTGAATTCCTGTATGAGTTCTAGCAGTTTTGGGGTGGAGTCTTTTGGGTTTTCCACATAAAGTATCATATCATCTGCAAAGAACAAGAGTTTGACTTCTTCTTTGCCAATTTGGATGCCTTTGATTTCTTTTTGTTGTCTGATTGCTGTGGCTAGGACTTCCAATAGTATGTTGAATAGCAGTGGTGATAGTGGACATCCCTGCCGCGTTCCTGACCTTAGGGGGAAAGCTCTCAGTTTTTCCCCATTGAGAATGATATTCACTGTAGGTTTTTCATAGATGGCTTTTATGATATTGAGGTATGTACCCTCTATGCCTATACTCTGAAGAGTTTTGATCAAGAAAGGATGCTGTACTTTGTCAAAAGCTTTTTCTGCATCTATTGAGAGGATCATATGATTCTTGTTCTTTCTTTTGTTAATGTATTGTATCACAGTGATTGATTTGCGGATGTTGAACCAACCTTGCAGCCCAGGGATAAATCCCACTTGGTCATGGTGAATAATCCTTTTAATGTACTGTTGGATCCTATTGGCTAGTATTTTGGTGAGAATTTTTGCATCCATGTTCATCAGGGATATTGGTCTGTAATTTTCCTTTTTGATGGGGTCTTTGTCTGGTTTTGGGATCAAGGTAATGCTGGCCTCATAAAATGAGTTTGGAAGTTTTCCTTCCATTTCTATTTTTTGGAACAGTTTCAGAAGAATAGGTATTAATTCTTCTTTAAATATTTGGTAGAATTCCCCTGGGAAGCCATCTGGCCCTGGGCTTTTGTTTGTTGGGAGATTTTTGATGACTGCTTCAATTTCCTTAGTGGTTATAGGTCTGTTCAGGTTTTCTATTTCTTCCTGGTTCAGTTTTGGTAGTTGATACATCTCTAGGAATGCATCCATTTCTTCCAGGTTATCTAATTTGCTGGCATAGAGTTGCTCATAATATGTTCTTATAATTGTTTGTATTTCTTTGGTGTTGGTTGTGGTCTCTCCTCTTTCATTCATGATTTTGTTGATTTGGGTCATTTCTCTTTTCTTTTTGATAAGTCTGGCCAGGGGTTTATCAATCTTGTTAATGCTTTCAAAGAACCAGCTCCTAGTTTTGTTGATCTGTTCTACTGTTCTTTTAGTTTCTATTTCATTGATTTCTGCTCTGATCTTTATTATTTCTCTTCTCCTGCTGCGTTTAGGCTTTATTTGCTGTTCTTTCTCCAGCTCCTTTAGGTGGAGGGTTAGGTTGTGTACTTGAGACCTTTCTTGTTTCTTGAGAAAGGCTTGTATTGCTATATACTTTCCTCTTAGGACTGCCTTTGCTGCATCCCAAAGATTTTGAATAGTTGTGTTTTCATTTTCGTTGGTGTCCATGTTTTTTTTAATTCTTCTTTAATTTCCTGATTGACCCATTCATTCTTCAGTAGGATGCTCCTTAGCCTCCATGTATTTGAGTTCTTTCCAACTTTCCTCTTGTGATTGAGTTCTAGTTTCAAAGCATTGTGGTCTGAAAATAGGCAGGGAATGATCCCAATCTTTTGGTACCGGTTGAGACCTGATTTATGACCTAGGATGTGATCTATTCTGGAGAATGTTCCATGGGCACTAGAGAAGAATGTGTATTCCGTTGCTTTGGGATGGAATGTTCTGAATATGTCTGTGAAGTCCATTTGGTCCAGTGTGTCATTTAAAGTCTTTATTTCCTTGTTGATCTTTTGCTTAGACAATCTGTCCATTTCAGTGAGGGGGCTGTTAAAGTCCCCCACTATTATTGTATTGTTGTCGATGTGTTTCTTTGTTTTTGTTATTAATTGCCTTATATAATTGGCTGCTCCCATGTTAGGGCCATAGATCTTTACAATTGTTAGATCTTCTTGTTGGATAGATCCTTTAAGTAGGATATAATGTCCCTCCTCATCTCTTATTATGGTCTTTGGTTTAAAATCTAATCTGTCTGATATACGGATTGCCACCCCAGCTTTCTTTTGGTGTCCATTAGCATGGTAAATGGTTTTCCACCCCCTCACTTTCAATCTGGGGGTGTCTTTGGTTCTAAAATGAGTCTCTTGCAGACAGCATATCGATGGGTCTTGTTTTTTTAATCCAGTCTGATAACCTGTGTCTTTTGATTGGGGCATTTAGCCCATTTACATTCAGGGTAACTATTGAAAGATAGGAATTTAGTGCCATTGTATTGCCTGTAAGGTGACTGTTACCGTATATTGTCTGTGTTCCTTTCTGGTCTATGTTGCTTTTAGGCTCTCTCTTTGCTTAGAGGACCCCTTTCAAGATTTCCTGTAGGGCTGGTTTTGTGTTTGCAAATTCCTTTAGTTTTTGTTTGTCCTGGAAGCTTTTTATCTCTCCTTCAATTTTCAATGACAGCCTAGCTGGATATAGTATTCTTGGCTGCATATTTTTCTCATTTAGTGCTCTGAATATATCCTGCTAGTCCTTTCTGGCCTGCCAGGTCTCTGTGGATAGGTCTGTTGCCAATCTAATGTTTCTACCCTTGTAGGTTACATATCTCTTCTCCCGAGCTGCTTTCAGGATTTTCTCTTTGTCTATGAGACTTGTAAGTTTTACTATTAGATGTCGGGGTGTTGACCTATTTTTATTGATTTTGAGAGGGGTTCTCTGTGCTTCCTGGATTTTCATGCCTGTTTCTTTCCCCAAATTAGGGAAGTTCTCTGCTATAATTTGCTCCATTATACCTTCTGCCCCTCTCTCTCTTTCTTCTTCTTCTGGCATCCCAATTATTCTAATGTTGTTTCATCTTATGGTATCGCTTATCTCTCGAATTCTGCCCTCGTGATCCAGTAGTTGTTTATCTCTCTTTTTCTCAGCTTCTTTATTTTCCATCATTTCATCTTCTATATTACTGATTCTCTCTTCTGCCTCATTTATTCTAGCAGATAGCGCCCCCATTTTTTATTGCACCTCATTAATAGCCTTTTTGATTTCTACTTGGTTAGATTTTAGTTCTTTACTTCTCCAGAAAGGGTTTCTCTAATAACTTCCATATTTTTTTCAAGCCCAGCTAGTATCTTTAAAGTGATGATTCTGAACTCTAGATCTGACATTGTACTAATGTCCATATTGAGTAGGTCCCCGGCAGTCAGTACTACCTCTTGTTCTTTTTGTTGAGGTGATTTTTTCCATCTTGTCATTTTGTGCAGAGGAGAATAGATTAATGAGAGAACAAAATGCTAGCAGAGTAACGTCCCCAGAAAATATACTCTAAACAAATCAGAAAAGACCTGAAGCAGTGGGAAAAGAAAGGGAAAGAGAGAAAAAAGAAAACGAAAAAGATAAAGATAAAAACAAAAACAAACAAAACAAAACAACAACAACAACAAAAAACCAGAATGTGATCAAATATGATCAGGCTGGTATATAGATCAGTGCCACACACTAGATTTGGGGTGTATTTTGGTCTTTTAGAAGAAAGTGCCTCCCAAAATTTTAAAGAAAGAAAAACTTATATATGTACAAAAATAAGGGTTGATATGATGAAGGGATGGAATATGACTGTAAAGATGGAAATTATAAAAAAATTTATAAAAGGAATTGATAAGAAGTTGTTTGAAAAAAGAAAGAAGAGGATTTAAAAAAAGAAAAAAAGGAGAGAATGTGATCAGGCGGGGGAATAGAAAACACCATATACTAGAGATTTAGGGTATATTTTAATCTGTTAGAAGAAACTATCTCAAAATTTTAAAGAGAGAACAACTTATATATATAAGCCAAAAATATGGGTAACTACTATGAAGGGATAGAATATGACTCTAAAAATGAAAAATATTTTTTTTAAAGGGATTGATAAGATGTTGGTTGAAAAAGGGAAAAAGAAAAATTCAAAAAAAAAGAAAAAAGAAAAAAAGACAGTTAAAAAAAATTAACTTTGAAAGACTAAAGAATCATGGTAAAAAAGCCATGAATTCTATGTGCAGTATTCCCCTAGCGCTGGAGTTCTGCCCTTCTCATTGATCGGTAAACTTGGTCTTGGCTGGCTGTTGTCACTGATCTTCTGGGGAGGGGCCTGTTGCCGTGGTTTCCAAATGTCTCTGCCGGAGGCGGAATTGCCCCGCCCTTGCCCCCTCCCGGCTGAGTCATCTGCTCGGGTTTGCGCTCCGGGGCTTTTGTTCCCTGCGAGCTTTCCGTCCAGCTTTGGAGGCGGAGAGTGAAAATGGCGGCCTCCCAATCTCCGCCCCGGAGGAGCCGAGAACTCGGGGCCCCGCTCCTCAGTGAGCCCCAGAGAAAAGCCATCAGTCACTCCCGTCTCCCCGGTCTCCGGCCGCACTCCGTGCTCACCCGGCCTGTGACCGCGCGTTTCTATCTCTGGCACCGACCCCGGGTGGAGTCTCCCAACCCAGCAGATCCCTGCGGTGCCCTCCCGCGCGGCTCCTCCCGGGGGAGGAAGGTGAGTCTCCCCGGATCTGCCGCTTGCTGGGTCCCTGCTGGAGGAGCAGGGGCCCGACTGTGCCGCGGATCACGGTTTATGGCCACCCCGAGCTGAGAGCCCGCGCCTGGGCTCCGCCTCTGCAGCCGGCTTCCCTGCTCCGTTACCTGGGAGCTCTGCCGCCCTCAGGCACCCCCGGTCTTTCTGTGACCCCGAGGGTCCTGAGACCCCACTGTCCCGGAGGGTTCCACCCCCCGCTTAGCCACCAGAGTGACGTCCCTTGGTGGAGCAGACTTTTAAAAGTTCCGATTTTGTGCTCCGTGGTTCTATCATTTGCCAGAAGCGGCCGATGGAGGCCCCTCCCCCGCCGTCTATCCTCCCGAATATCGCCTCGGATTCACTTCTCCGCACGTCCTACCTTCCAGAAAGTGGTCGCTTTTCTGATGAGAGAGTTGTTGCTCTTCTTTTCTTCGATATCCTGTTGAATTTGTGGGTGTTCAGAATGGTTTGATCCATATCCAGCTGAATTCCTGAGACCCGACGAAATCCAGGTCTCCTACTTCTCCGCCATCTTGCTCCACCCCCCCCACCACTAAGACTTTTGTATATGGCTAAGACCATGATCATAGAGCTATTTCTAATCGTAAATAGTAGAATTATACATATTCATGCATAATATATATACACCATTATACATGCCTATAATTATACATATATATATGTATGTATAATGTATAATCCATATGTTTCCTGATGGCATTGACCATGAAAGATCAAATACCGAAACTAGCATGGATATATATCATGAATTTGATCTCATGGAATTATTAAAAATCTTTTTGTGTATCTTACGGACTTAAAGAAGTTTTTTAAATAATCGAAGGGTTAGGGTAGGGGAACTATAATAGCACACTGGTTAGAAAGTAAGTCCTTTCCTCCTAGAACAAATTATATAGTAATGGCATTATAATTTTAAAACAAAAGTGTTTTTTCTTTTCTAAAAATCATGTAAAAAACTTGATTTTTACATGAACAGTGCTGAATGAATCCCATTATTACTGAGGATATAATTTTATATAAGTTATCACACAATTTCTAAAATTTATGCCATCCATAAACACCTAACATTGGAATAGACTCATTGTCTTCATGAGATACCAATGATTACTAAGCAAAGAGCTAGGTTTGAGTTATAGCTTCTCTGCTTATTATCTGTCTTATGGCTGGCAAGTCTCTTTCATTCCCTGTATTTCTGTTTCCTTAAAGGTGAAACTGGGAAATACTGTTTGGTATTTCTGATACTAATTCAACTATAAAGTTTAGTTTATGGTTTAGATCATGGGTCAGTTAAACTATAGTCTGTGTGCCAAATTCAGCCTGTGCACATTTTGATATTGTCAACATACTAAACAAGTTTTGGGTTGTTTGTTTTCATTTTTAAATTCTTGAATTTTTTAAAAAAGTTTTGTGACATATGGGAATTATGTGATATTCAAATATCAGTTTCCACGACTAATGTGTTTTTTTAAATATAGCCACACTGCATGTATGTATTGTATATGGCTATTTTCAAGCTACAATGGTAGAATGAAGAGGTGGACAAAGAAAGTAAGGTACCCAAAGTCTAAAATATTTACTAATGGAATTTGCAGGAAATGTTTGTGAGCTTCTAGTTAAGATGTCTACCTCACTTAGTATATTGTGAATACTTTAGAAGCAAGTTCTAGGACTGCTTCATCTTAACACATACAGTATCTATCTCAGTGCCTATTGTAATGATCAAATGGTAATTCATGGAAAGTGCTCCCTGAGTATAAACTTTTGTAGCCATGTTAACGGTTGTGATAATTATTTGAAATTATTGAAACAAAAATCTCACTAATAATTGCCTTTATGATGGATAGAATTTTTGAAAATTTTGAAATTTTCAAATGGTAAAATTTTTGACTTCATCATTTTCACTGGAGTACCATTCACCCATAGATATTTTAATGAATGTTTATTAACTCTCATGTTTTAATTTTTATTGTTGTTGTTTTGTTGCTATTTCATGCAATTATATAATGAGTGTTCTACACACAATTAACATACATATAGGTATGTCTGTGGGAGAAATTTCCAAAGGTGAGATTCTGATTCAGATAAATAAATCTTTAATTTTGGTAGATACTACTAGATCCCCTTCTGTAGGTACTGCAATATTTTGCACTTCTCTCCCTGATGTAGAAAAGTAACTATTTCTCTACAGCAGTGCCAATAATGGGGTTGTAAAACTTGGAATTTTGCAAATATAATAGGTGAAAAATAGCATCTTTGTGTACTTTTAATGTATGTTTCTCTTATTAGGAGTGAAATTGACCATCATTTCATATTTGAGGGATACAAGTTTTTTTTACTAACTGTTCATGTCCCTTGATATTATATTCTTTTGTTAGACTCTTTAACTTATCAATACTAAGTTCTTTATGTAATAGGTACAATAATTTCTTGCCAATGATATAAGTTAACAATAGTTTTTTCACAGTTGCCATTTGTCTCTGGACTTTGTTTATAATTTCTGATTTATAAAAAATTTATTATTTTAACATAGTAATTCCTGGCATTTTTTTTGTTCTTTATTTTTTCCCCAATATTTTCTTTATTGACATATAATTACAATATAGAGTTATATTAGTTTCAGTTATAGAGTGTAATGATTCAGTGGTTCTATGCATTACTCAGTGCTCATCATGACAAGAGTACTCTTAATACTCTTTATTTTACACATCCTGTCACCCACCTCTCTGACAACTACCAGTTTGTTCTCTGTATTTAAGAGTCACTTCTTCATTTGTTCATTGATCTCTTTTTTCTTTGTTTGTGTTGTTTTTTAAATTTCATATATGAGTGAAATCATATGGTATTTGTCTTTCTCTGTTTTACTTATTTCACTTACATTATACTGTCTAGGTCCACCCCTGTTGTTGCACATGGCAAGATCTCATTCTTTTTTATGACTAATATTCCTTCATATACCCACACCACATCTTCCTTACCCATTTAACCATCAACCACTTGAATTTCTTTCCTATCCTTGCTATTGTAAATAATGCTGAATAAACATAGGGGTGCATGTATCTCTTTGAATTAGTGTTTTTGTTTTCTTTGGGTAAATACACACTAGTGTAATTACTGGATCATATGGTAATTCTATTTTTTTGTTTTTTTGGTAATTCTATTTTTAAATTTTTAGGAAACTCCATACTCTTTTCCACAGTGACTGCACTAGTTTACATCCCCACCAACAGTGCAGGAGGGTTCCTTTTTCTCCAAATCCTTGCCAACACTTGCTATTGCTTTTCTTTTTGATTCCAGCCACTCTGACAGAAGTAAGGCAATATTTCATTTCATCTGTCAGAATGGCTAGAATAAGAAAGACAAAGTCCTAGCATTCTTTGACTAAACCATGTTTTTTTTAAAGATTTTATTAATTTATTTGAGAGAGAGAGTGAGAGAGAGAGAGCATGAGTGGGGGATAGGGGCAGAGGGAGAGGGAGAAGCTAACTCCCCAATGAGCAAGGAACCCAACATGGGGCTCCATCCCAGAATCCCTGGATCATGATCTGAAATAAATGCAGATGCACCTCTTGACTAAACCATATTGTATTTGACTCGGAGTCTTCTGATATTTGAGGTTATTGGTGTTCAGAATTAGTGACAGTAGATAAAAATACATTCTTCAGGCCTTAACATATATAGCTTATGGTGTGAAAGTGGAAATGTTTATGTTAGAGACCAAAAATTATAACTTAGAATACAGTTGAATTTCTGTTTTTTAGCCACTCGCTATTGGCTGTTTTATGTCTTTGTCTCATGGTTCCTGATAGATTGTACCCTAGAGGTGCAGGTTGTAATTGCAAAGTGTATTGACTCCAACTAGTTTATGTTAGAAATATTTAAACATATGTAATTGGTAGAATTTACCTAAAAATATACATTGCAAATAATGTCTGTTAATGCCTGCTGCAAATAATGTCTGCTGGCAATAGGCTTCATATATTTCCAGTGGTAACTCCTTGTGATTAGCTATATGCTTTGCTCCATAAGTATGCATTATTTTCATTTGAATAATATAATAGAAGATTATTTCTTTAACCAGCCAGGCATTCTTACATAAAAAGTAAAGAAAACTCTGTTTTTCTAGGGTATCTGTAAGTGGATATTTTTTACATTGCATTATTTGATAATTAAGGAGAATGGAATAAAAATCATAGATAAGAAGTCAGAGACTAAAAGGTGTGTTTCTACTTAGCAGTGCATTTTAGGCTAAGATATTTAGTCTATTCACAACTTTATGTTTAGGTGTAGGGCTCTATTGACATTAAAGATACATTTGATAATAAAAACTTAAAATTTCTCAAAATAAGCAAATGAATTATATTTTCCATCTTCACTTTCTTACATTTATGGTGTATCTGCTCTGTTTATAACTATTAGATTTTTTCTAGATATAAACCATAACTTGTAGAAGCTATTGCTTACATCTATTAAGAGTTTAGTTACTAAAATTCTACCACTCTCTCCCTCTCTGCATCCTATCCTGAATAGATGAGTATAGACTATACACAATTATTCTTAAATTGCTTTTTTAAAAACAACTAACATGTAGAAGATAAGCAAGAAATTTTAGTAAAATAAAGGAGCTAAGAAATCATCTTGTTAAATCAATCAAGTAATAGAAAGCAACAATGCTCAGAACAGGTAAGTGACCTCTTCTTCTTCAGGGGATTAGTTATGGTAATGCCAAAGAAGGAATTGTAACGTATCTGATTCTATAATGAGAATCAGTTTCTAATAAACAGTGCATGAAATTCTTCTCTCATCATCACTATTACTGCCATTATTCTATACTTTTTTCTTTCTTTAAAAGAGAACCTTCAAATCTCTTTTAATATGAAGTGCTGTAGTTTCAAATTAAATAAATGATTCTGAGGTTAAAGAGAGAATAAATCATGTAGAAAGGATAGGGAAGGTTCAAGCTTTTAAGAAAATAATGTATAATATCTCTAATATCATTATGAGCTCTGAATTAAAAATTAAGTGTGCAGCAGGGAAAGGTCCTAATTGTCATTTAATATTGTCAAAATGATAATTTTATGAACATTTTTATCATAACTTCCTTGAAATAGAAAACTTCGTGTATCAAAACATGACATTTAAATTTTATATAGATGACAATGTGATGACATGATGTCGTGTGAAATTAATTATGACACACAGTTCTATATGGAAATGGAACTTTTCAAATATTTATTGTGGAAATTTAACTATTTAGATCCAGTTCTACAAGAAATTGGATGCATAAAAGGGGATTTTGATTTGGTGTATATTTCATTTAATTTATAGAGATTTAGGATCTTTTTTTAAGGAAATCAGATTTCATTAAGGTTAATTACATTTTTAGAGAATATGTGATATTTTATTATTTAAATATAACTTAAAATGTTTAAGTTAATTAATTCATTTCTTAATGCTACACTGACAATTTTTAAAGGTCATACTACATATGCCATGGCCATGACATTTATATTTATTCACATTGTGAACTTTATATTGCTATATAAACATATCCATCTGTGTGTGTGTGTGTTTATCAGTGGTGCTAACCCAGAAGTGACTTTCATCCCTGGGAGCTTTGGCAATGTCTAGAAACAAATTTTGCCGGGGCTAAATTGTCTATTAGTTATAGATGGCATCATCAATAGGGTTCATGATACTTAAAGGGCCCAGAAAACGTTTTAATGCATTTTCAAATCAGAATAAAATATGAAAATATATATTATTTAGGCTGTATTATATTAGTCTTTATATCAATACAGCTATAAACAGATTTTGTCACTTTAATTGAAAACGGGGCCCAAAATGAAAAATGGTCAACCATCCATGGAAGTTCTAATGTGAATCTGATTTTGGGTTCAATGTACTTCTTTCTGAAATATAACTGTGTCCCATTTCTTTTTAATTCATATACTTGATTTTTTTAAATTTTAATTCCAGTATAGTTAACATAGAGTGTATATTAGTTTCAAGTGTATAATATAGTGATTCAACAGTTCCACACATTACCCAGTGCTCATCATGACAGGTGTACTCTTTCATCCCTATCACCTATTTCACCCAACCCACCATCCACCTCCTCCACCAAGAAGAGGTCACTTAATTATTTTGAGCATCATTGTTTTCTATTACTTGAAAAAATTAGCAAGTGATTTCTTAGCTCCTTTATTTTACTAAAGTTCCTTGCTTATCTTCTACGTGTTTGTTGCTTTTAATAAAGCAACCATCAGTTTATTCTCTATAGTTAAGAGTCTATTTCTTGGTTTGTCTCTAGCTTTCTCTCTTTATTTTCCTTTAATCCTTTGTTTTGTTTCTTAAATTCCACATATGAATGAAATCATATGGTATTTGTCTTTCTCTGACTGATTTATTTCACTTAGCATAATACTCTCTAGCTTCATCCATGTCTTTGCAAAAGGCAAGATTTCATTCTTTTTAATGGCTGAGTAATACTCCACTGTATGTACACATATATGTATATAGATAGATATGTAGATAGATATAGATACATACCACTTCTTTATCCATTCATCAGTCAATGGACACTTGGGCTCCTTCCTTTACTTGCCTATTGTAAATAACACTGCTATAAACATCAGGGTGCATGTATCCCTTTGAAATAGTGTTTTTGCATTCTTTGGGTAAATACTCAGTAGTGTGATTACCAGATCATAGGGTTGTTCTATTGTAACTTTTGAGGCACCTTCATATTGTTTTCCACAGTGGCTGCACCAGTTTGCATTGGCACCAATAGTATAAGAGATTCCTTTATCTCCACATCTTAGGGAACACTTGCTTCTTGTGTTTTTGATTTTAGCCATTCTGACAGGTGTAAGGTGATATCTTATAGTTTTGATTTGCATTTCCCTGATGATGAGGATGTTGAGCATCTTTTCAGGTGCCTGTTGGCCATCTGTATTTTCTTCTTTGGAGAAATGTCTGTTCATGTCTTCTGCCCATTTTTAATTGGGTTATTTGTTTTTAGGGTGTTGAGTTGTGTAAGTTCTTTATATATTTTGGATACCAACCCTTTATTGGATATGTCATTTACAAATACCTTCTCCCATTCAGTAGGTTGCCTTTTAGTTTTGTTGATTGTTTCCTTTGGTGTGCAGAAGCTTTGTATTTTGATATAGTCCAAATAGTTTATTTTTGCTTTTACTTCCCTTGCCTGAGAAGACATATCTAGAAAAATTTTGCTATCAGGGTGCCTGGGTGGCTCAGTCAGTTAAGCATCTCTCTCTTGATTTCAGCTCAGGTTATGATCTCAGGGTCATTAGATCAAGCCCCACATTGGGCTCTGTGCTGGACCTGAAACCTGCTTAAAATTCTCTCTCTCTCTCTCTCTCTCCCCCACTCATCCCCACCTCCCACTCACTCTCTCAGAAAGAAAGAAAGAAAGAAAGAAAGAAAGAAAGAAAGAAAGAAAGAAAGAAAGAAAAAAGAAAGAAAGAAAGAAAGAAAGAAAGAAAAAAGAAAGAAAGAAAGAAAGAAAGAAAGAAAGAAAGAAAGAAAGAAAGAAGAAAGAAAGAAAGAAGAAAGAAAGAAAGAAGAAAGAAAGAAAGAAAGAAAGAAAGAAAGAAAGAAAGAAAGAAAGAAAGAAAGAAAGAAAGAAAGAAAAAAGAGAAAAAGAAAAATGTTGCTATGGCAGATTACAGAGAAATTACTGCCTGTGCTCTCTTCTATGATTGTTTTGGTTAACTGATATACTTTATAAAGTTTAAAGTTAATACCTTTACCATAATCCTAAACTATAGAAATAATTTAGTATATTTAAACACTCTGCTTTCCATTTTTCATATTATATTTGTCTAATATCTTTTTCCTCATTAAAAAAGTACTTTCTAGGTTTTTCATGATTAAAATTATTTAAACATTAGATTTTGCTTGGATTTACTCAGATTTACCAATATCTATTTTTTATTGCTTACATACAATCATTTATTTATTTTCTATTTAGCATGTGAGCAGTAAAAGCTTTTTTTTTTTTTTTTTTTTTTTTTTTTACACTGAATCATTGTTTTGTGTGTATGGGATTCTATGATGAGTTTTTCCATTACTGTTTTCTTAAAGTTATATTGTATGGTGAATCTATTTTTGATGAGAGATTTGTTGTGATTTCATTTTTAATTTCCTCTTTTGTTTAGGTTGATTTCAGGATTATCACTCTTTGTGGCCTATAGATGCACTAATGTGTCTAGACTTTGATTATTTTTCTTTATCTGGCTTTCTATTTCTTTCAGTATGTATATTAAGTAAGTAGGGTTGCCAATACACAGTACTCTAAACTGAGTGGTTTATAACAGAAACTTATTTTCTCACCATCCTAGATGCTAGAAATCTGAAATCAAGATGTTGGCAGGGTTGATTCCTCTTGTGGTTTCTGAGAGAAGACTTTTTTAAGGCCATTCTCCTTGGCTTGTAGACAGCTGTCTTCATGTTCACATGGTATTCTTCATGTATATGCATCTCTGTGTCCAAATTTCCCCTTTTCATATGAACATCAGTCAGATTAGAGTCCACTTAATGAACTCATTTTAACTTAATGAGCTCTGTAAAAACCCTATCTCTAAAAGTACTGGGGATTAGACTTTGAAATACGAATTTTGCTGGTAATTCAACCCACAGCAGTGTAAAATCAGTCCTTGTATAATTATTGAGATTTTTATACTTAATTATAGAACTATAGTATATGTTGTTTCTTTGCATTTTTGATTTCCTCATTTATTGTTTCATTCTAAAATTTCTATTTGATATAATTTCTGTCAAATTTATTTCTAGCATACAAATCCTCTAAGTTGAATGTTTAGTATGTTCTTTGACTTACACATGATTAATTTAAATATATTTTTAAATTTCTAATTGTATTTGGTTCCATTTTTCCTTTTTGTGTAATGACCTGTCCTTTCATTTTTACTTCTGTTTCTTCTCATAGGATTTTAGTTATTGCAAACCACTAATTAATAATCTTGTTCAAATTTTCTAATTTATGTTTGTGCTTGATGAATTTGCATAATTCTTTTGTTTATTCACTGTCATGGAGATTCGATCCCAATATGCCTTTTAAAATTTTACATTCATTTGCCCTCAATAGTATACATAAGTAGGAATAGGGATTTTGGTTGGATTCCTCCAAAATATAGCTTAAGAAATATCAGTGGAAAGTCACTTATCTTTTTGTCTGCTGGCAACCAGTTGGTTTTATAAATCTGAATGAATATTAATTTTTAAATTTTAACTATAATTTCTTGTCCATACATTCAGTGGAAATAGCAACAACAGTAACACCAATAAACACACACACAAAATAAAACATATCTTTCATCTGGGCTACAACTTTTGGTTTCAGTTTATTGCAGAACTCTTATTAGAATCAAGAACTTCTACTAGACCATTAACTTCCTTGTACTTTCTGAAGCTGGTGGGTAAATTGTCTAATTTTCATTTCATGCAGTGTTTTTAAGTAGCCTTGGTTTTTTCAGATACCTTCATTCTGAGAGTCCTATACCTTGAGGAGAATGAAAATTGCGATTTCTAATATTCAGGAGATGCAATAACTAAATTCTTGGTACCCAAAGCTTTCATCCAGTTTAATTTCCCCCAGAGGAATGAGGCTGGCTGCCAGCTGGAAATGATCTCCCAGGTACTAAGTTTTCTCTCCTTTCCTTTTCTCCAGAGAATTATCTTTCACTGTTTTTATTTTTTATTTTTATTTTTTTAAAGATTTATTTATTTATTTATTTGACAGAGACACAGCGAGAGAGGGAACACAAGCAGGGGGAGTGGGAGAGGGAGAAGCAGACTTCTGCTGAGCAGGGAGCCCGACCCGGGGCTCAATCCCAGGACCCTGGGACCATGACCTGAACCGAAGGCACATGCTTAATGACTGAGCCACCCAGGCACCCCTCTTTCACTGTTTTTAGCTCATTCATATAATACTTCAACTTTTAATTTTTATACATCATTTTGACCATTTATAGTAAGATACATGTCTTTTTTGGCTTTGCCATTTTATTGGTCATATCTTGCCTCAAGTTTTTCTTTATACAGAAACAATATTTGGATTAGGTAATCTTCTTAATATCTGTTCTGGATATAAATAATAGTATTAGGGGTGCCTGGGTGGCTCAGATGGTTGAGCATCTGCCTTCAGCTCGGGTCATGATCCCAGGGTCCTGGGATTGAGCGTGCATCGGGCTCCTGGCTCAGCGGGGAGCCTCCTTCTCTCTCTGCCTCTGCCTCTTCCCCTGCTCATGCTCTCTCTATCTCTATCTCTGTGTCTCAAATGAATAAATAAAATCTTAAAAAAAAAGAAATAATAGTATTAGTTTTACCATGCTTCAATATTTTCATGCAGAAGTAGAGATTAATCTAAATATTTCCAAAATATCAAAGAGTAGAAATATACATTCCAAAAACCTTATTGCACTTCTTAACTAAAGTCTAATTTAGTTCAACATGTATATTCCCTAAGGAAATGAATAATTTTCAACATAGGTATTAGGATATTCTCAGGATATCTGTTTCATTATTTTATTGGTTTTTATTCAATGGATTTTGAACACTGCATTGCACTGGATCTCACATAACAAAGGTATTTAATTTGAAAGTTGAGCCACAGGGTCTTCAGATGCATCCAGGCTTTTATTTTTGTTTTTAAAAGTCGTAAAGAAAACATCAAGCGTTCATTTTAAGAATTAGAATGAAATGTAATCAACTCATTTCCTGTAGGATATTTATTTTTCCTATATATGATTTGTCACTGTATTCATAGAAATTTAAACAATATATGGTATGAAATCATTTTCTATGCTAAAAAATATTACAAAATATATATTTTTAAAGATTTTATTTATTTTTTTGACAGAGAGAGACATAGCGAGAGCAGGAACACAAGCAGGGGGAGTGGGAGAGGGAGAAGCATGCTTCCCGCCGAGCAGGGAGCCCGATGTGGGACTCGATCCCAGGACCCTGGGATCATGACCTGAACTGAAGGCAGACGCTTAATGACTGAGCCACCCAGGCACCCAAAATATTACAAAATATTTAAAAAAAAAAAGCCTAAACTATAATCATGGCCTTTGGTTTGCATCATTTAGAACTAACTATAGCTTGATTATAGGTGAGTTTAATAAAAATTGAAGACTGCTTAAGATATATTCATTCATTCAAAATTTATTGAGTCCTTTCTCAGCTCTGGTCACTCTCCTAGGTATTATTTATATGATTATGAAAAAAGGAGATTTATTAGAGGACATTGACATTAAACCAACATTCACACAAATACATACTTAATTATGAACCATGATAAGGGTTACGGGAAATAATGTGCTTCCTATGTAGTGTAAAACCTAGACTGGTGATTAACAGGAGAACTCTCTGAGGAAAGAACAGTCAGGCTGATATCTAAAAGTGAATAGGACCTAGTCAGTCCAAATTGGTGGTATGCTCATGACTATTGGGAATGGAGGCAAGTCCATGGTGAAGGAATAACACATGTAAAGATCCTAGTATGGAAAGGACTCTTTGGATTTGAAGTTCAAAGAAAGATCCAGGTGCCTTAATTCATATTTAGAGAAATAGGGAGACATGGTTGACTTTTCAGAAGAAAATTACATGGCATCATTGTATTTATTATTAGGCAATCACTTTGCTCTATGAACAACTGAATTGCAGGGAAGAAGCTCAGGAAAATCAAAAGTAGTTTAATTTCTATAAAGGAGCTAATATAGAAACAGATAGTAATAGAGTGTAGTTCGCTTACTTACATTTCAGTAATGGTTCAAGGGCTAATGTATTCATGGACTATATAATGCGTTATGGACTCAGGAGAAGTCTTGAGACATATATATAAGTAACAGTGGTGGAAGTCACATTGGATAGGTAGCCTTGATTTTTCTACCTATATAATTGTTTAACCTTGGTAAATCCAAACTTTCAAATGGAGTTTTATTATGCACATTAATAAGGCAGATGAATGAAATGATTTCAGGGATTCTATTCACTTCTTCAGCATGAGTTCAATGGTTTTAAAAAACTACAGCATGCCATAGCACATACCCTCCCCAATGTCTATCACCCAGCCACCCCATCCCTCCCACCCCCACCACTCCAGCAACCCTCAGTTTGTTTCCTGAGATTAAGAATTCCTCATATCATGAGATCATATGATACATGACTTTCTCTGATTGACTTATTTCGCTCAGCATAACACCCTTCAGTTCCATCCACGTCGTTGCAAATGGCAAGATTTCATTCCTTTTGATGGGTGGGTCTTATACGCAAACAATGAATCATGGAACACTACATCAAAAACTAATGATGTAATGTATGGTGATTAACATAACATAATAATAATAAAAAAAAAAACTACAGTATGCCATACACTGTACTGGATATGGAGGTTATACTAATGAAATACACAGTCCCAGTCATTAATGAAGAGGAAGCAAATTCAAGGACAGATGATTGAATCACATTGCTAATGGTATAATAACTGCTAAGCACAGGGGTTGGTGGTACAAGAGGAAGTGTGGCATACTTACATTCTCAGAAGAGGAAGAGCTTGAACTAATATTTCGCTATTGATAGAGAATGAGACAGGAGGAAACATTTTGAGGTGACATGTTTATGGCATAGATTGTGGTGATGTATACTTATCCCCAGACTCATCAAGTTGTATACATTAAATATGTACAACTTTTTGTATGTCAATTATACCTCAAGGAAGTGGTTTAAAAAAACAGAACCATAGGGGCACCTGGGTGGCTCAGTCGGTTAAGCATCTGACTCTTGATTTAGGCTCAGGCTCAGGTTATGATCTCAGGGTCCTGGGATTGAGCCCCACGCTCAGTGGGAAGTCTGCTGGAGGATTCTGTCTCTCCCTCTCCCCCTGCTCCTGTTCTCATTCTCTCTAAAATAAATAAATCAATCTTAAAAAAAGATAACCATAAAACATTTTTTAAATTGAGAAAAAACTGCATTTTTTTATTTTTTTAACCTATGAGGTTATTTTTTCCTTAATAGTTTTAGTTGTGTCTGGGGGGCTGACCTGTATTGAAGAGGATTGAGCAGTCATATAGGAAGAAGGTTATAATTTAGTTTGAACCTATGGATTATTTACTTACTTTACTTGTAGTACCTATTCCTGCCTTTCAGGCCTTTTATCAGTTGCCCTCTAGTCATTAATTGTCTAGAGCGTGTAAAAATTTACATATTCCTCAGCATGCTACTAATCCTGAACTCATCTGCTTTTAGTGATTGACACAGTGTTTGTATTGGTTAGTAATTTCCTGCTGGTTGTTGAAGGAAACCATGTGAAACTAGTTTAACAATGGGAAATAATTTACTAGTTTGCGTTTCTGAAGAGTAGAACAGGCTTCAGGCACAGGCAGAATCAGAAATACAAATGATGTGATTAGGAGTCTAACCAATTCCCTAAAGCCGCAAACTCATAAATTATGTGAAGTCCAAGACCCAAGATTTGCAGGCAACAGTTCAGTTTCTTTGCTCTGTTATAAAAAGGATTTCCTTGCTTGCAGCTAGATAGAGAGAGATTTTAAGTGCCCAAATATTTTTCAATTCCATGTTTTAGGGGTCTATCTTTTAAAACCTCCCTTTTTTTTTTTTTTAAGATTTTATTTATTTATTTGACAGAGAGACACAGCGAGAGAGGGAACACCAGCAGGAGGAGGGGGAGAGGGAGAAGCAGGCTCCCCGCAGAGCAGGGAGCCCGATGTGGGACTCGATCCCAGGACCCTGGGATCATGACCTGAGCCGAAGGCAGTCGCTTAACCGACTGAGCCACCCAGGCGCCCTAAAACCTCCCATTTCTAGGAACAAGTTTCTCTATCAGAGTCCTTTGATTGAAAAAAATCTACACTGGTTAACAAAAACAAAATAAAATATACAAATATAAAACAAGATCAATGCATTTTATGGAAAAGATATACATCCTTTCTTTGAGCTTTATTGAACTATTGTTCAAGCACCGTGCTGGACTGATGAGTCAACCTCTGCCAAATAACTTAAGTCTCAATTTCTGATTTAACCATTAAAAAGGTTAAATTAGGGGCACCTGCGTGGTTCAGTTGGTTAAGTGTCAGCCTTTGGCCCAGATCATGATCCTGGGGTCCTGGCATCAAGCCCCTCATCCAGCCTGCTTCTCCCTCTCCCTCTGCGGCTCCCCCTGCTTGTGCTCTCCTGTCAAATGAATAAATAAAATCTTTTTTAAAAAAATAAATAAAAAGGATGAATTATCATGTGTTCAGACAAATGCTGTCCAATAGAACTTTCTGCAGTTTTGATCATGTTTTATATCTGTCCTGTCCATTATGGTAGCCACTAGCCATATGTGGCTATCAGACATTTTAAATGTGGCAACTGAAGGGATACCTGGGTGGCTCAGTTGGTTAAGCAGTGGACTCTTGATTATAGCTCAGGTCATGATCTCAGGGTCCTGGGATCAAGCCCAGTGTGGGGCTCTGCACTCAGTAGGGAGTTTGCTTCAGGATTCTCCCTCTCCCTCTGTCCCTTCCCACACCCCACTTGTGTGCACAAGTGTGCTCACTCTCTCTCTCAAATAAATAAATAAATCTTAAAAAAATGTGGCTAGTGCAATTAAGGGACTAAATATTTACATTTTATTAATTTAAATTTAAATAGCTACTTGTAGCTATTGGTTATAATATTGAATAGTACAGGTTTAGACTAATCAGAAAGGAAACCTAACCTCATATGCAAATAATATACATACAAAAGTACGAATCTATGAAAGTCACATAAAATTACAGGCATAGAGAATGAAATTAAACACAATGCATCTAATAGCCCGACTCTAATGTGTAAAAAGTTATGAAGACTGGAAGGGTCAAACCTGATTTTCTTTTCCTCAGTTTCAAGTAGCATACATTGTTATTGTTCAATTTATTTGTATGTATGGGGTTGTAGGTGGTGCTTGCACTCAGAGGCATGATTTAATAAATCACCTTCTTGACTGCAACAGAATCTTACTCTGAGTAATTTAAAGATAAAAGTAACTTTCCAGATGGATATTGGATAGATCACAAGAATTGGCAGGAAGGCCAGTGAGTTAGTGTTGAATTAAAGCAGGAACGAAGGGAAGCTTAGTGGTTGTAAATGCAGCCAGGCTGATACCCAGAAACAACTAAGTCAGAACTTCGCCACTGATATTTCTACACCTAGATGTGCACTGCTATTATCTGTGTTCTTTTTTTTTTATAAGATTTTATTTATTTATTTGAGAAAGAGTGTGAGAGAGAGAGAAGGAGCATGAGCAGGGGAGAGGGGCAGAGGGAGAAGCAGACTCCCTGCTGAGCAGGGAGCTGGATGCAGGACTCAATCTCAAAACCATGGAATCATGACCAGAGCCGAAGGTAGATGCTTAACCAACTGAGGCACCCAGGTGCCCTGTCCCTGTGTTCTTGATAACACAATCACAAATAACATCTGATCTGCCCCTTGGTCTTTTTGTCACTTGAAGTTTTAAAGCTCCAGATAAGAGCATATGTTAGCTCCGTCTAAGTCTTGCGCCAGTAGTCTGGCTGCCCCAAGTAAAGAGATACAGTCTGGCTCCTGCAGTTTCCATAATTAAAACAGGATTCTGTCTTCTACCAAAAGCCTCACAACGGGGTGTCAATTCTTCAAAAATAAAAAGGGGGTCCATAAAACATACAGTTGCCCAACATATAGTTTTATATAATTCCCAACTGTATAGGAAAATTTAATGTATTTGACTTTTGTTTTACTTCATTATTTTATGCATTGTGTCTCCAAGATAAATATGATTCATCCTATTAAAAAAAACCTCAAGAATAGAGTTCACTATCTTTACTTTTTGAACTCACTTCAATGATGTCCACTGACTTTTTTTTGAAGAAAGGGATTTTATTTATATATACGTGTGTGTGTGTGTGCGTGTGTGTAATATACCTATATACATGCTGAAAGTAATGATTCATAAACTTGTTCTGGAACATCTTGTCTGCTTGGTAATTGCTGTTCAGTTCATTAGCTGCTTTGCATTCATGGGTTCTTTGTGTTGTTACATCAAAATTATGGGAAGTATTAAACACATCCATAGTATTCAAGGTAATATAAACTACTTTTAATTAAAATAAGAGGAAAGGAAATGCTGTAAGAGAGACCTGTATATATTTCACTTGGAATTACACTCCTTTCTTATGTATGACTTATGTTATGAGTTTATGCTGTTTTTTTTTTCTCCTTTTCTCCTTGTTACTCTTGTTCTTTGAACCCTGTTATTACTGTTCCATTGAATTAAATTGACCATGAGGAGTTTTCAGTTTTATTACTATTTTTATAAACATTGAGATGGAGAATAGCAAAATAATATCTAATTATGTATCAATTATCTACACAAGCAACATTAAGTAAATATTTATGTTTCTGGGGGGAGGAGTGTCAATGTGCAATTCAGCTATGGGAAACTAAAGACTCTTTCTGAAGAGCTGTTAATTTGCATCTAAGTAATTTCTATTCTATGCTTTGCAGCTGCATTCTTCTTAGTGTCTGTAAGAAATGTTGAAAATAACAAGGAGATAAGTAAATGCTACATTTAGGTTATATATTCAAAACAAAGCTTTGATCTATGTATATTACTAGGTACAAATAGTAATAAGGTATATAGTTGTAGTTTTCGACTTTGGATATTAGAATCAGGTGGACAGGGCGCCTGGGTGGCTCAGTTGTTAAGCGTCTGCCTTCGGCTCAGGTCATGATCCCAGGGTCCTGAGATGGAGCCCCACATCGGGTTCCCCGCTCCGCGGGAAGCCTGCTTCTCCCTCTCCCACTTCCCCTGCTTGTGTTCCCTCTCTTGCTGTGTCTCTCTCTGGCAAATAAATAAATAAAATCTTAAAAAAAAAAAAAAAAAGAATCAGGTGGACAGTTTAAAAAAATCATCAAGCCTAGACTGTACATCAGATTAAGTCAGGAAGTCTGAAAAATAGAACTTGATATCAATATATTTTAAAGCTACCAAAATGATCCTAAATTTGTATCGCTCAGAACCGCTGGTTTTCAGGCTCAGTTTGCTAATGATACACAAGGATATCTTGAACAAAATGACAAGAATCTTTAATGGTGTTGGAAATTGTTACTTTGATTTAATACCTGGCATCTGTAAAATGATCATTGCAATGTATATATGCGCTCAATCTCCTAAATAGTCTTGAATAATGCTAGAACTCCTAAATGAAATTATATTTCCTCTTTGAAAAATATATGATTAAATGAGATTGAGGATTTTTCTCCACATAGATATTTTCATGTCACCTTTATTATTTTGTTATGTTGATTTTCATTTTTACTGATATAGTACATGCACCTAGGGAGAAATGTCAAGTAGTACAAGAGCAGTTTTAACAAAATTGATATTTCTCTTCCTTACCATTCCCTGCTCACAGACATTCTTTACAGATAAAAACCAATCTGCAATATTTTAGTTCTTTTACTTTAACATGACTGGGTTTATTTTAATTGCCTGCTGTGTTTTATGAAGATCTACTGGTTTACTAATCCTTTCTCTTTCTACCTTCTCCCTACATTGTCTTATCATTCATTTTTCTTTTTTTTTTTAAGATTTTATTTATTCATTTATTTGAGAGAGTGAGAGAGAGAGGGAGAGAGAGAGAGCACATGAGGGGGGGAGGTCAGAGGGAGAAGCAGACCCCCCGCTGAGCAGGGAGCCCGATGCGGGACTCGATCCAGGGACTCCAGGATCATGACCTGAGCCGAAGGCAGTCGCTCAACCAACTGAGCCACCCAGGCGCCCTTATCATTCATTTTTCTTTTTTTTTCTTTGGTTGTCTTTTTAGCATATATAAAAACTGGCATGTTTATTTCTTCCCTTGTTAACCATAGATAGGCTACCATTATTTCCCAATTTTTAGGATTAGGATATAGAAAACCGTTTCATTGGCTTTGGAAGGCATTAAAAGAGATGACAGAATTTGGGCTCTTTTTATTACTAGCTTCCCCCATTAGTTCTCCAAGACATTGCAATTTACATTTTTCTTAAAAATGTTTACTTTACATTTTCCAAGAATATGCACTGTTGTTGGGAGAGGTTTATGAGTGGCTGTTGAGTATTCTGCATGGAGACATCAAGTACTTTTTCTATAATTTTTCCATTAATCTTTATGATTCAGAACATTTCACCCCCACCCTCCATTTACTTGGCGTTTTTGTCTCCTAAGCTTTTCAGGAAATATGCAAGACAGGCATAGCAGAGTCCTCCTACTTTTATAAGAATTTTTTTAAGAATATAGTTTCCTTTGTCCTTATATGTCAGTCATCATTATTTCATTTGAAATTTATCTTAAGAACCTAAGAAATGTCTTTTGTGTTTAGAGAAAACCTTAGAAACTGTACTTTGCATAGTGTTTAAAACTTTTAAATAGTTTTTATAGTTTAATGAGCCTTCAAGGAGAAGAAAAAGTTTGTGTTCAAACTCCCACCTTGAGCAGAAAGACTTAAGGGAACTTCACGTAAAGGAAAATGTGAATTATGTTATAATGTTTCTTGAAAATTATAGATGGTTTGCAAACTTCACATGTCTTAATTTGGGGGCTATACAAACATGTGAAAGATACTGTATGATACTGTATGGTATTAGCATTTTTATCAGAGCCAACTGCATAATCACCAGTTTAACTAACATGTTGACTTCATTGTTTTCCATTTTGTTAGATGTTAGACAATAGGAAAAAAAAAATCTCCCGGCATAGTAATGAAGCAATGAATTTGCTTTCATACATTTTCACATTAGTAAATAATTGTGTTTACATATGATATGTAATTATACCATATCCTATTGTTTTTTCATAATTCCTTAAGATGTTTTATCATATCGTGTATGCTTTGCAATGGTATTTAAACATCCAAATTATATAATTTAATCAACACCTGTAATTAAAGATTAGAAGAAAAGTATAGCTTTAAAAGACACTAAGATTAGTTTTGGAATGAGTGGAAATTAATATCTAATATATTTTATACTCAATTCTGGTAAAAACATGGAGACAAATATGATCTCTAGATATTTCTGAACTTGCTTTAAGATATGACTTATGATGCAGAAATAAACTTTATTCATGCTAGTAAATAGAGGCTCATTTTGTTCATGTCCCTCCCCCTGTCCCAGTTAACACAAAGATACTTATCTGCTATGAGTATTTTTTGAAGTTCTGAGAATTCATCATAGTTTTTCTTTTTTCAACTAGGTATACTCTTTTAATTAAAAATTTTATTGAGATAATTATAGCTTTACATATATTCGTAAGAAATAACACAGAGAGATATAAATTCTGCCCAATACCTCCCAATGGTGATATTTTGCAAAGCTACAATGTATTATCACAATCAAAATATTGACACTGATGCAATCCACCAGTTTTATTCAGATTTCCCAAAACCTTCTTATAATCTTTTATTTGCATCTGTTTGTCTTAAGTTCTATAAAAACATTATCACCTGTGTAGGTCCCTCTGTCCACACTGCCACATTCACCCCACTGAATGAACCCAACCTGCAAGGGTCCATCATGTTGCCCTTTTGTAACCACAGTAATTTTCCTCCTGCCACCATCTTCTTCCTCTCACCCTTCTACCATCACTAACCCCAGGGAAAAAATATGAGTCTGTTCTTCTTTTCTACAATTTTGCCATTTCAAAAATGTAATAGAAATGGAAGTATACAACATATAACCTTTTGGGATTGACTGTTGTTCACTAGGTGTAAGTCTTTGGAGAGTCACTCAATTGGTGCAGGTCTGTTGCTTCTCATTGCAGCATAGTCTCCATGACTGGCTTATAACACATGTCAGTTCACCAGTCATTTGTCGAAGGGCATCTGGACTGATTCTACTTTGGAGCTTTTACCAGTAAAGCCTCTATGAACATTCATTTATAGGTGTTTGTATGAACATAAGTTTTCATTATTTGTGGATAAATTCCAGAGTGTGCAGTTGATGTGTTACATGGTGGTAGCATGTTTATTTGCTTAAGGAACTGCCAAAATGTTTTTTTAGAATGGTTGTAATATTTTATATCCTCACCAGCAATATACAAATCACCCAATTCTTCATATCTTCCCCAACATTTTTTATTTTAGCCATTCTGATCTTCTGTGGTTAAATTTTTTTTTTTTTCCTAATGTCTAGTGATATTTAACAACTTTCTATGTGCTTATTTGCAATCTGTGTCTTTGGTAAAATGGTTGTCTAGGTCTTTTGTTAATTTTCTATTCTTTTTTAACTGTTAGGATTGGAGAGTTCTTTATATATGCAAGACAAATTTGTTGGATATGTAGTTTGCAAATGCTCCCAGTCTCTAGGGAGCAATTACATTATCTTGTGATTCTCTTCACATAGGTTTTCATGGAGAAAAACTTTTTAATTTCAATAAGATCCAACTACATACTTAAATTTTCCTTTTATGCATCATGCTCTTGGTGCCAAGTGTAAGAAATCCTCTCCTAGCATTAGGACCAAGATCTCCCCCTGCAAAGTTGTATACTTTTAGGTTTCACATTTATGTCTACAGTGCAATTTGAGATAATTTTGTATAGAATTTCTTGAAAAGGCTATCCTTCCTCCTCTGAGTTGGTTTTGCACCTTTGTTAAAAGTCAGATGAGTATATTTGTGTGGGTCATTTCTGGGTCATCTATTCTATTCCATTGATCTATAGTTTGGTTTAACTAACTTAAGGGCTGTGTCCTCCAATAGAAATTTTAGAATAAGCTTGTTTATATCTATAAACTATATTGCTAGAATTTTGATAGGCATTGCATTGAACTGATCAGTTTTAGAAGAATTGACATTTTACTGTTTGAGTCTTCCAATTTATGATATGAACAGTATATCTTTATTTATTCTTTGATTCTTTCATCAGCATTTTGCAATTTTCAGCATTCATTGCATAAAATATCCAGTGCATGTTTTATTACTGTGCCATTTTTAAGTTTATGACTTTCTTTAGAGTAATTATAAAAGGTGTTTGTTGTATTTTAATTTTAGTTTCTGCATGTTCATTGTTACTATTGATTTGTGTTTGTTCACCTTCTATCCTGCAAACTTGTTGAACTCACTGATTAGTTCTAGGAGTTTTTAATTTTTTTATTTGTTTTGTAGGTTTTCTGCCTTGATAATGATGTCCTGTACAAATAGAATTTTAACTCTGCCCTTTAACCTGTATACATTTTTATTTCCTTTGTTTGCCTTCTTGTAGCACTAGCTAGGACTTACAGTACTAGAATAAGACTGGTGAGAGATGACATTTTGCCATGTTTCTAATCTTAAGGGAAAAGAATTCAGCTTTTCACTATTAGGTGTGATGACACTTGTAGGTTTATTATTGATGATCTTCCTCAAAGTTAATTAATCCCTCTCTACTTCTAACTTGCTGTGAGTTTTTATCATGAATAGACATTGGAGCTTCCCTGATATTTTTCTGCATCAATTGATAAGAGCATGCTTTTTTCTTCTTCTTTAACTGATTCCTTTTGTAGAATACGTTGGGTGAGTTTTATTATTCTGCCCTCATGTTAACTGACTCTATCCTCTGTCTTCTCTACTCTACTATTAAGCCAATCTAGCATTTTTCCTAGTATTGTATTTTTTTATTCTATAATTTTCTTTTGGCTACTTTTTAATAACTTCTTTTCTGAGATTACTTATCTTTCTCACTTGTTTCAAGATAATTTTTAATTTATTACTGAAGCATTTTCACAAAAGCTACTTTAAAATCCTTGTCAGATATTTCCAACTATCAGTTCATCTTGGTGTTGGCATCAATTGATTGTCACTGATCATTCAAGTTTTGATTTTCTCGGTTCTTTGTGTAGTGGGTTAGTTTCCATTATTTTCTAGACATTTTTTCCTTATTATTATATTAGCCTCTGAGTCCTACTTTAATGTTCTGTTTTATCAGGCCATCAGCCAGTTTAGGTTTAGCAAGTAGGTCTTAGCCTACTTTTATGGCTCATGGTTCAAGTGGTAGTAAATGTTCAGTGCCTTTGTGGTATTCTTTTGTTCGGCTTAGTTAATGTGGAGTCACCAGGATCCCCATTCATCCTAGATGGCGCTGTCTATGAGGGCAAAATGAGTTTTCCCTAGGCCTCTCTGCTAGGTGTCTCTTTGTGGGGTAGTGATATGGTGAAATGCTCCTACTGGTGACCTCTGGCTTCCCTAGTGTCCTTGGACAGAGATGGAGAATCTAAAGACCATTAAGTCGCAGAAGCTTTGTGGACTAGACTAGAGGTTGTTGGGTCTCTCCAGCATTGCTGCTCACCTGTCTCAGTAGCTCTTAGTGGAAAAGAGGAGTCTTACATTCTGTGAGGAAGCAGAGCTCCCATTAATGGCTTGATGGGGCTCCCAACAATCCCTCTTGTCCAGGTTATCTGCTTATCTGATATTACCAGAGGGAATTCTGTTTTTCAAAGATTTTATTTATTTGACAGAGACACAGAGAGAGGGGAACACAAGCAGGAGGAGAGGGAGAAGCAGGCTTCCTGCCGAGCAGGGAGCCCGATGCGGGGCTCGATCCCAAGACCCTGGGATCATGACCTGAGCTGAAGGCAGATGCTTAACGACTGAGCCACCCGGGCGCCCCAGAGGGAATTCTGTTTGATCCAGGGGAGAACTCAGCCTCCTCAGGTGCCTTCTGTTACCAGGATTATGAGTCAGAAAATAAACAGTTCTGGGTGGCATTCTTCTGTGGGGTTAGAAGATGTAAGACACCCTACTGCTGTCCTATTCCTTCAGTCCCAGGATTACAGAGAGGCTCACACTTCTTACCACCTTTTAGTATTCACTGCTGATTACCCCTTTGCCCTTTCCAGGATTTATAATTGTGCTTATGAGGCAGGAATAGGGGAAAATTGAGTCTGCACTGTCTTTTTTGTACTAGAAATCTAGCATACATTTCATACATTGAATTACCTTATTTACCAGGGTGAACACCTTATTTATCAATTTATCCTGTGTGTGTGTGGGGGGGGGGGTCCTGCTAGTACATTTCATGCATGTCTATGCCATTAATGTGTGTTGTTAAATCTAGTTAGAATTAATCCCATTTCATGATGTAATGCTACTTATAGCACTATTTTAGAAGAAATAGAGTCATTGGGTTGTGGTTGAATCTTGATAATTCCATTTGGATTTTGAGAGACAATATTTGATTGCTTTGAATGTTTTATTTATTTATTTATTCATGAGAGGCAGAGAGAGAGAGAGAGAGGCAGAGGCAGAGGGAGAAGCAGGCTCCCCGCCTAGCAGGGACCCTGATGAGGGACTCGATCCCAGGACCCCAGGATCATGACCCGAGCCAAAGGCAGACGCTCAGCTATCTGAGCCACCCAGGCGCCCTGATTGTTTTATATATAAATATTCAAATGATTTTCCAAGAAGATAAATATTTTTTACCTGAGTCACTTTCCCATTTTTAACATCCCAGAACTTATTTAAAATAGGGGTTATTTTAATACAAAATTTATTTCCTGTTTAGGTGATTGCTTTGCATGTGTGCAGAGGTTTCTCTAGTTCTTCTCTCCAAAATGTATTGCAGTAGAGTTCTACATTTTTCAGGAATATATTTAAGCTGGGGTTGGATTTTCAAGCACCCTTCCCTCCCACACTCGCAGACTCTCTCCTGACTCTTAAGAATGCAGTACCAAAACCCTGGTTTTTATTTGTTTTACTCACTGTCTTTTCTAAGGCTGCAATGCCGACAAATTATGTGTGTTCTCTTGTCCTTCTAAACTTAAATTTCTCTTAAAAAGATTTTATTGCCCTCAAACACCAACAAAAACCCACGATGAATGCAATGGGATAAAAGACAGCCTGAATGATTTTATTGTGGAATTCTTCCAAGTCAAACAGACTTCTGTTTTACCCCTGATGGGCCTGGCTTACAACTACTTCATACCTACTTTCCCAAAATAAAAGGGAAAGATTTGATGATGAATTTTAAGGGCAATAAGTACTTGCTCTTGATATAGTACCAAGAATATTGGTAAAATGACTTAAAATGCCCATTAACAGATTACAGCCAGTTACATAAAATTTATTTAATAGTTCACTTATACTACTTATTTTAAAGTTAGTAAAGGGTTAATAATCAGTAAACACTTTGGTCCTAGTCCTAAGGCAGGTAACAAATAGAATCATTTTACCACAAAAAAACAGCCCAGATCACTGTCTGAAAACTGGCTACTTTCTCTAAGGTGTATGCTCTGTCTTTAGAAGAAAACAGCAAAATATGAGTAGAAGGCAGGTGAATTATGGAATCACAGATTTTTTTCCATAGTAAATGGAGCAGTTTCAATAGTTATAGAAGTATGGTAATTATCACTTATTGATTACCCAGAGCCAGACTGTAGGGTGGTCCAGTGGTCTTGTTCTGAATGTCATGCTATCAGGTCATTAAAATAGCAGTGAAATAAATTTAATGTACAATGCTTGTAATCTGATATTCACAAGTTCCTCTATGCATAGATGTCTAAATGATTTTTCCTTTTGTTAAAGTAGAAGTAAAGTTTTTATTAGAGTTGATTCACATCTATGGAGCAAAATTATTTGCTCACATTAGGTAGAGTGTTTTGTATGTTACCTGTAAGTCTGTATTCTAACTTCTGTTGTCATCCTTCTTGTAGATATTTAACAAAATTGTACTTTATCATGCACTTGTGATCCAGCTTGCCTTGTGCACTAACAATACCTCTAAAACACCTGTCACAGAAAACTTCTTTAGTTCCAGTGAGCTAACATTCAGAAACCCAATAATGCCCGACATAAAACTGTTTACCTGTCATGTGGTTAAAAAATGTGTGTGTGTGTGTGTGTGTCTGTGTACAAATGTAAAGTTCCGTAATATTCATCCAAAAGCAGTCTATTGTGGAACACCACAAAATGCAGTGAAGATGAACAAGAGCTGTGAGGAGTGGGAAATAGCTTGCTGAATTTCTCAGAGTACTGACTCTGCTTCAGCTAGTGTAAATGAATGAGTAAGGAAATCTATTTCTTTACCTCCTGTTTCTGTCAAATTTCTTGTGAGAATGTGATTCCCATTCGGAGTTTGAAATGGAAAATAAAAATAGAATACTCTTTGGCTTCTGCTGTGTCAGATAATTACTTTCAAAATTCTGTAACTGAAAGCCATTTGGGATTGGAACTGTGTTTTTGTTCCTGTGAAACAGAAATTCTGTCATGTGCAGCTATAGGATTGACTGATACTGCTGGAAGTTAACTTTCTACTTAGTGAGCATGAGGATCTGGTTTATCCAGTTACAAGTAATGGGGCAGCTGTTAAAGGGAAAGATCATTCCAGCAAGTTAATGTATTTTCACATAATAGAAGTATTATATATGCAATACATTTCTTATTTTGAATATAAATAATAAAGCATACACCTTTAAGAGAAGTATTTTTTTTTTTTCCCACTCCTTCTAAATACAGGTTGGCCAGTGGATGTATACTGTGCGTATGTATGGGTGTGAGTGTGTAAATAAGTAAATGTTTACTACCACACAGTGACACCCACATTCTCAAGTGAGGACACTGACATTTTATACATGGTTTATATAGTAATGATTTAGAGATTTATGTTTCTAACTAAACCCATCTTCTGAGTATCACTCGCCTCTGGGTAATACAAATTTAATACATAGGTTTGAGGGCTTTGCTGTCACCTCAGAATTAACCTGTACAGAATTGAACCCTAAGTCTCTCTCCTCGCATCAGCCCTCCCCTACCTGGTTCCCCCCCCCAGACTCCTCCTTTCAGTAATTACACTTCCACTCACTCAGGTGTTCATGCAACACACCTGAGAATTGTTCTTGACATCTCTTTCACACTCACCTGCCCCTAAACCCAGTCTGTAGTTTGTCCTTGTCAGCTCATCTAAAATGCACCTGCCATCAGTCTGGGCTCATCATTTCAGCCCACTCTGCTCTGGTTTATTTTGTCATCATCTCTTACTTCTAATACTGAAGTAGCTTCGTAAATGATATCCCACTTCTCCTCTTACACCATCTAAATGCTTCCTTATCTGGCAGCCAGACTGATCCTTTATAAACAGAAATCTAGTCCCATCATTCTAGGGTGTAAAATCCTGCAGCTTCCAAGCGCATTTAGATTAAATTCCAAATCCACAGCACAGACTGAACGGCATGGTCTGGCCTCTGGATGCATTCCCAGCCTTGTCTATTGCTGCTTTACTTGCTTTTTCTCTCCCCCCATAGCAACTTCTCATGCTTCTTTATAGAACTTTCCAAATTAGAGTGTTTTCATTATCTGTGTATTAACAGCTGGATTCGTCACTAGATCCTAAAATCCTTAAGTGCAGATATGATCCATCTTTTGTTCACTATGTACTTCTGAACAGCAGATAGCCAAGCATTGGGCCTAGCCAAGCACTGGACCTAGTAGATAGTCTATGATCAGTGAATAAAGGAAAGTTGAAAGAAGTAGAATTTCAGAATTTATACATATATAGTAAAGCAAAGAACCAAGATTGAAACACAAGTCTCCTGGTTTCTACAGTTTCTGGTTTCATCATTTATAGTACATTGACTAGGAGAGTTTAGGTTAGATTTTTGAAAAATTAAGGATATTTAGGGAGGAGAATAAAGAAGACTTAAAGGATAGCAGGGTATTCTGATCACATATTCAGCCCATGAGACACTTGGAAAATAGCTGAAACCATAAACCAGTGCAATGTGTCTGGTAATGTTGAGATTTATGATATTTATGTATATACTACATAATAAATGGGAAATAGTTATAAATACATCAAATGCTTTTTCTACATGTATTGAAATTATCATGTTTTTTTATCTTTTGTTCTGTTAGTGTACCGTATTGATTAATTTGCATATATTGAACCATCTTTGCATCCCAAACGTTTGTTATGAAACCAGCATAACCTGATACCAATACAAGACAGACAATACAAGAAAAGAAAATTGCACACCAATATCAATGATAGACATGAATGCAAACATCCACAATAAAATACTAGCAACTGAATTCAATAGCACATAAAAGGACCATATACTAAGAGGAACACCTTTTTTTAATAATAGTAAAAAATATGAGAGCAACTATTAAAAATCTGAAAATTGATGAACAGTCAAGAAGAGAGGAAAATGTGAACTTCTACACCAAATAAACATATGGGAAAATTTCGGAAAAAGCATGAGCTAGTTGGATTTTTCCCATTCCTTCAACTGCTTAACTTCTAAGAATTGGTGTTGCCCAGTAGTACAAGTTTCATAATTCTATCTATGGTCTAAAAGTAGCACTGTTAGTAAAAATAGTAAGCAATAATAGCAGTTACATATGTATGTATCCATAATAGATGCATTTATATAGAGATATATAATTGTATATACTTTATATACACATATATATTATATAGTATATATATATATATATATATATATATATTACACATATATAAAATATATCCCCCCATCCCCTCCCCTCTGGTAACCATCACTTTGTTCTTCATAATTAAGAGTCTATTTCTTGATTTGGCTTACTCTTTCTCTCTCTTTTTTTTTTCCTTTTGCTTGTTTGTTTTATTTCTTAGATTCCACGTATGAGTGAAAATTATACGGTTTTTGTCTTTTTCTGACTGACTTATTTCCCTTAGCATTATACTCTCTAGTCTCTAGTTCCATTCATGGTGTTGCGAATGGCAAGATTTCATTTTTTTTATGGCTGAGTAATTTTCCATTATACATTCATATGTATATATATGTATGTATACCACATCTTGTTTATCTATTCATTAATCAATGGACACTTGGGCTGCTTCCACTACTGGGTATTTACCCAAAGAATAAAATAACACTAATTTAAAGGGATGCATGTACCCTGGTGTTTATAGCAGTATTACTTACAGTAGTGAAAATATGGAAGCAGCTCTTCTCACAGATTTTTGACACACAATGTAACTCAAGTATGTTTTCTCTCCTTTTTTTTTAAAGGTTTTATTTATTTATTTGAGTGAGAGAGAGAAAGTGAGAGAGAGAGAGAGCACGAGAAGGGGGAGGGTCACAGGGAGAAACAAACTCCCTGCTGAGCAGGGAGCCCCATTCAGGGCTCGATCCCAGGACCCTGGGATCATGACCTGAGCCGAAGGCAGACGCTTAACTGACTGAGCCACCCAGGTGCCCCCCCCCTCCTTCTAATAGCTTTTCTTGATTCTCATGCTATTTTAAAATCATTTTTTCACAATAAAAGTTTTAAAGAGATACTAAAAACAATGTTATTGTGTTTTACATATAAGATAGAGCAAAGTTGTTTTGAATTTTTTTATTGGCCCTTGTATTCTTGCTTTCAAATTGACTACTGAGTGGAACACTTTGCAATTGATTTCTTAATTGGCTGCTGAGTAACATACATGAACTGAAATTATAAATGTGGCATTACTAATAATCATTAACATCATAGGGTCAAATATTTATTAAGCAATTTTTAACAGTAGGCATTATTTTAAATACTCTATGTGCATCAACTCCTGTCCACCTCATTGTGCACTTTGAGGGAGATAGTGCTATTTTTACTTTACAGATACAATAACTGAAACCCAATGGAGGTTAAGTAATTTGTACAAGATTATACAACCAGCAAATGAAATAGCATTTGCAGACACGGTCTGACCTCAGAACCCTGAGAAATTAATACTTGTAAAGGCAATTGCCTCACAATTAGGGGGACAGAGCTATCATTTTAATTTTAGAGCAGTCTAGACTGGTCCCTTAGATACTTGAACTCACTCAGAACACAGGGAGGTGGAGAAGATAACAGACATTGTGCAGATATAGATGGCCCTTCCCCACCAAAGCAGGATTTTTACCCTTGAATGTGAATTTATTGACACTCTCACAACTCATCCTTATTTGCTAAGCAGGGAGAAAGCAGCTAAAAACCCCGTCTTGGGGAAACAGGAGGAAAAGGCCATGGTGAATGCTGAGATACAAATATAGTTTTAAAATCAGTTCAAAGAGTTCAAATTTCTCTATTAACCATGTGACTATTTCAGATCATAACTAAAATATAATGGAAGTCACAGTCATTACTGCAATAGGAGTATAAAATCCTCCATTTATTCCATTGAATGGCATTGATAAATTGATTATACAAAACTTTATGTCTTACATCACTTGAGTACTGGACATCAACCTTGTCAATGACAAAACACTAATATATAATCTGATATGAAGCCCACTATTTTAAAGCCAAAGCAACAGGTAAGATGGATCTCATAAGTGGAGATGCTAAGTATAAGTTTGAATGAATATAAATTATGGTAAATTAATAATGTCAGTTTCACAGTTAAATTATGGAAATATCCCTGGAATATTTTCTTAGATTAAAGTTGTTTGAAGGACAATACCTTCTATCAGTTACTGGAATAGAATATACTTCCCAACCCCCTTTTGGCCGTACAGAGACTGGACTCTATGTGAGCTAGAAGAATACCTCTCCCATGGTAATCCACTGAGATTTTAAGGTTAGTTGTAGTTGTACGTTAACTAATAAATCTGATGGGCAAGGTATGGTTAACTATCTGTGTGGAGTGCAGTGAGGTCAGGGAAGAGTCAGAGTTCAAGTGCACGATGTCAGGAGCATTATGGGGGGATGTTTTAGAACTGCTAGGACCCTAGACTATGCTATCTACTTACCTGCACTTTACTTTCATTTTTAGGGTTAAAGTGTATATCTAAGGGGACTGATAAGAAATACAGGTCAATAGCTTTTGGGACTGAATGCTGGCATTTGGATAGCAACCCCAAAACTGATCAGCAAACCAGAATGTATTACTTTCACTTTAATAGATTTACTTTACAAAATGTAGGTGAAACAATTACTCTATTTCTCTAAAATCAAATACAAAGTAAACTAATGTATTCTGTGGCCATATGGGGGACTGCAAATAGCACTCAGTGAGACTAAGAAGTCTGTCATGTTGACATTTTCCATCAGTGGTGACACAGCAGGACCATCTTCATTTAGAAATAATGGAGGGCTGTTTACATTATTTTAGTGTTCTTTATTGACTTTCTTTTTGTTTTCTTTAATTGATTATTCTAGTCTAACATAGTCTTAAAAGTATACGATGGAGAGAAAGCTGTGGCCTCAAGATTCTTTTCTTAGCATTTTTGTTGTTGTTGTGACCTGAAAAACAAAAACAAAACAAAACAAAAAATGCACTATTTTTAAAATCTGTGAGTGCTGTAAAGTTTTCTCTCCTGAGTTTATTCTTGTTCCTAATGTTTTGGAGAGAGCAATGTTCTACTTGTGCATGTCCCAAGTGCCCAACACAGGTTTCCTTGGATTTTATCCTACTTTTTGAAATACAAACACAGGAGAGAATATCCATTATTGCTGAGTTCCTGAACTTGGCTGGAAAAAAAAAAAAAATAAAACAAAACAAAACAAAAAAACTAGGGACACCTGGGTGGCTCAGTCCATTAGGCGTCTGCCTTTGGCTCAGGTCATGATCCCAGGGTTCCAGAATGGAGTCCTGAATTGGTCTCCCTGCTCAGCACAGAGTCTGCTTCTCCCTCTGCCCCTCCCCACCACTCGTGTGCGTGCACGCTCTCTCTTGATCTCTTTCTCCCAAATAAATACATAAAATCTTTAAAAAAAAAATCTGCCACAGCCATACCTATACAAGTCTTTAGGGACAATTTTTTTTTTTCCTTTAGGTAAACTGAAATTTCTAGGTCATATGGTAAGCATATGTCTAACTCTATAACCAACTGCCCAACTATTTTCTAAAAGCGTTGTACATTTCACATTCTTGGAGAATATGTGACAGTTCCTATTGTTTGGCATTCTCACTTGGAATTGTCTATCTTTTATGTTTGCTATTTTTAGGGTGTGTGAGGAGGTATATTATTGTGGTTTTAATTTTACTGCTTACATCATTTCAGGTACATATATCTGTCTATCTTTTATGAAATGTCTGTTCACATATGTTGCATATTTTTTATTGGGAGGTTTGTCTCACTATTGCATTACAAGAATCCTTTCTATACTCTGGATATAAGATCTTTGCAAGATGTATGTGTTAAAAATATTTTCTCCCAGGATGTGGGTTGCATTTTCATCTTCTGAATAGAAGTTTTTAAGTTTGATAAAATCCAATTTATGCTTTTTATGTAGTTAATTTTTTTATCCTGTCTCATAATTATATGTCTTTCTGTCTCTCTCTATATATATGTATACATATATAATGCAAATCATCTAATAGAAAATATTATCTATCCTCAAAATTTGCCTGCATATTTTCTATTAGATGATTCACATTTCAGCTTTCTTATTTAAGTCTATGATCCATTTTTGAATTGATCTTTGTATCAGGTTGTTTATTTTTTTTCCCATGCAGATACCTAGTTTCTCCACTACCATTTGTTAAAGGAATATGCTTTCTATTGACGTTGTCTAAATTAAGTGACCATATATATGTGTGTCTCTTTCTGAACTCTCTTATTCTACTTCGTATATATTTGATTACTGTGGTTTAAGTTATCTCTACATCCAACGGGGGGCTCAAACTCATACCTCCAAGATCAAGAGGCACATGTTCTACTGACTGAGCCAGCCAGATGCCCAATGGTTTAAGTCTTAAAGTCAGGTGATCCTGGTATCAAGGTCCCTTAAATTCATTCCTTTCTTTTTCACAAAATGTTGAGCCAATATCTATGTCTTTTTCATATGAAAACTAGGGATTTTATTTTGGATTCATATACATAAATATAACTATAATATATGTATTTGGAGAGAAAGGACATTTTGCCAATTTAAGTACTTAAATCCTTTAATATGGCATAATGCTTAATTTATTTGGATCTTCTGTAATCAATTTATCTCAGTAATATTTTGAAATTTGCAGTATGGAGGTGTTGTATGTTTTTCATTAAGTTTATTTCTAATTATATTGCTTTCTTCATACTATTATAAATAGTATTGTTTTGTATAATATGGTTTGCTAATGTTCTGTTGGTAGATAGAAATGCATTTTTTAAAAATATTGATTTTTATTTTGTTACTTTACTAAATGTATTTAATTTTGGCAAATTTTTGTAGATCTTTAGAATTTTCTAAATGAACTCTTATGTCATTTGGTGCAGTTTTGAATAGAAAGGATTGGCGTGAGCACCTTACCCTTTAACTTAAGGAGAAAGAATTCAGTCTTTTATCATTTAGTATACTCTTAGCTATATGTTTCTAGTAGAAACACATTGTTATGATGAGATATTTCCACTTCTTTTTATTTTTTGACAGTTTTATTATGAATGTGTATTGATATTTTTCAAATGCCTTTTCTGTATCTATGGAGTATTAATATGATTTTTATTATTTATTCACTCAATGGGATGATCTACGTCTATTGAATTTCAAATACTGAACTAACATTCCATTCCTGGGATATACCTACCTAGTCATTATGTGTTATCCTTTTCATATAATGTGGAATTTTTGTTGAGAATATTGACAGGGAATATTTGTCTATAATTTGTCAGATTTGAGGATAAAAGTAATCAATTTATGTGAAGTTGTATATGATAATATTAATTCTTCATTACATGTGTGAAAGAACTTACCAGTGAAAACCTTTGGGTCTGTTGTTTACATAATGGTAAGGATTTTGAATCCAAATCAGCCTCTTTATTAGCTATATTTCTATTTCTTCTAAAAGCAGGTTTGATATGTTGTCTTCATATTTCATTTCATTTCTTGAGTATTGGTATAAAAATCTCCAATTCATACCTTTATAGTCTTTTTAAAGCCACTTTATTGAGGTAAGGTTGACATACAAAAAAACTGTATATATTTAATGAATACAACTTACAGGATTTGGAGATAAGTATATACCTGTGAAACCATCACCACAATCAATGTCATAAACCTGCCCACTAGCGCCAGAAGTTTCCTTCAGGCCTTGTTATTTATTTCTGTGTGTGTGATAAGAGCACTAAACATAAAATCTATCCTCTCAGCAAATTTTTGAGTGTATAGTATGTTAACCATAGACTCTATGCTACACAGAGCTCTAGGACTTATTCATGATGTACAACTGAATCTTTGTACCCTTTGACCAACACCTCCCTCCCTCCCTCTTCCCCCAGCTTCTGATAACCACTGTTCTACTCTCTGCTTCTATAAATTTGACAATTTCAGTTTTCTCGTCTAAGTGGAATCCTGCAGCATTTGTTTTTTGTGTGTGTCTGGATTATTTCACTTAGCTGCAGTGACTTAGGGCAAATATAAGTGTTGTAAATCAAAGAAAGGTGGCTGGGGTATAAAGAGAATGATGTTCCTCATTTTTGACATTTTAGGTTATTCCCCATCATAACAATAATTTAATTATACTGGGAAAGTCTAGATAATATTTTATTTCCCACTACACCTTCCATGAACTCTCAGTTTCAGACACAGGGGCTGCTTCTTTATGTTTCCAAAGGAGCATTCCTACTGGTGCTTCATAGTTCAGTATTTGGCCTAATTTCCTTGTGTCTATTTAATTAGTGCTACAATTCAACAAAATTTTTTTGGGACACTTACTATATCAAAACAATTTCAGAAAGGGTTGGAGTGAGCACCTTACCCTTTTCTTTAACTTAAGGAGAAATAATTCAAAATTCAGAATTTCAAAATTATGGCAATAAATATCTGCTTAGTTACATCTGCTATGTAAATATCTGCTATGTGAATATCTGCTATGGCCTAGGCTAAATGCCTTTGTGTATGTGTGTGTGTGTGTGTGTGTGTGTATAAACATTTGTAATGTAGTACAAACATTGGTTACATATATGGTTACATATTATCAACTCACTTAATCATCATGAAAGCACTATGATCTCTCTATTTTAATCTGTATTTTACAGATAAAGTCAAGTTGAGATATTTTTGTTTCACTTATGTATAAAATCTCTATGGGGTATCTATCGGTTTGTGTTTTGTTTGTATATATATTCTGATAGATGCTAGAGATACGACAGCGAGAAAGATAAATATTCTCTCTGAGTAAATGGAGTAGTGAGTCAGACAATTAATAGGCAAAACAGCAATAACAACAAAACACAAACACATACATGTATGCAAGTGTAAGGATGGGTGTGCACAGAAATATAGACTGTGACTATGGGAGTTTTCAAATAAGTCTGAAGATCCTCCGACATTCTTCTCCTTACGAGATGATGCTAAGCTGGCCTCGGTGACTCAGTCTTGATTCTAAGCTTACCTCAGTGACTTACTTATGACTAATGGGAAACAGTGAGGGTGATGCCATGTGACTTCTGAGGCCAGGTCAGTAGACACCATGGAGCTTCCTCCCTGGGGCAAGCCAGGGACCATATAAGAAGTCTGATTGCTGTTTTGGGAAGCTTCTGCCTGCAGAAGGAGGGAGGGGTAGCAGTCTTTCCCATAATATGAATATTTATATCCCAGGGTCATTTCTTTACAGCAACATAGGATTCTTTTAATTCTTTATTTGTACTTACTTTAGTCTCTGATATCTTTGCTTTGCTTTTTTGAAGTGCCCTGGGTCAACCTGTTCTGGTGACTCTAAAAACTCGTGCTTTTTATGGTCATTTATTAAAAATGGCACTATGCTAATTATGTAGTAAACTTTCTGTTCCCCAACTTGAAAAATACCATATGTGATCACTCAGTCATGAAAACTGGAGATATTCATCCACTTGACAAATATTGATTCATCACATACTCTGTGACAGTGCAATATTCTTGCTACTGTGATTAGAGCAGTAAACAAAGTACAGGATGCCTTTATGAAACATACATTCCAGTTGGAAGACAGGCAAGAAACTAAAAAGCAACATATAGTGAGACATATCATGGTATTTGATATAGAGGAAACAAGCAAGTGTGAGAGAGAGAGAGAAGCGAGACTGTGGCTAGGGATGCTATTTTTTATTAGGATGGTCAGGGAAGAATTCACTGATAAATGGCCTTTGCATAACGACCTGAGGGTGAGAGAGAGGGAGACATGCGTAATTATAGCATAAGAGCATCACAGGTGTATGGAGCAGAACACTCAAGAATTCACTAATAAATAAACTTTGCACAAAGACCTGGGAGGGAGAGAGGGAGCCGTGCGTGTATCTATAGTGTGAGAGTATTGCCAGTGCTCTCACATGCAGAAGCCCCGAGGCAGGATTCTGGCTAGGGAAGTATGAGCTGATAGAAAATTAGGTTAGAGAGGCTGTGTAGAATTAGATCATGAGTCCCTGTAAGAAGTTAGAGAAGGAAGCCTCAGCTACCTGGACTCTGTAATTTAGCTGAGAACTTGAGAGCTTTCAGTTTTCAACCTGTCAATTTCATAGCTTTACATAGTATGTAGCAGTTAAAAAATCTCCAATGGCTAGTAGTAGAAAAAAAAAAGATATTGAAAGAAGGAAAAGATACTGCAGAGGAACAATGATCACAGAGTTTTAAATACAAACTGAAAAGAATCCATTTTCATCACCTGGATGGTAGCCATGGGGAGAAATGATGATAAACTCAGAATGTCTCTAAAGTTCTTGACATTCTTTTTTTGTACTTAACATGGAATTACACAATAAATAGTCAATATGGACAAAGGTCTGAAAAATGAATTATATTTTGCGAGGTTATAAATAAGGAATGTACACTGAGAAATTACATTGGTGGGGCTCCTGGGTGGCTCAGGTGTTAAGCGTCTGCCTTCGGCTCAGGTCATGATCCCAGAGTCCGGGGATCGAGCCCTGCATCAGGCTCCCTGCTCAGCGGGAAGCCTGCCTCCCCTTCTCCTACTCCCCCTGCTTGTGTTCCCTCTCTCGCTGTGTCTCTCTCTGTCAAATAAATAAATAAAATCTTAAAAAGAAAAGAAGAAATCACATTGGTGAGCAATTTGACAGTTCATAAAATTAAAGGTTCTATTCAACAACCAACTTACAAGGAACACTGACATGTACACAGCTTAAATGTGCAAATAGTTTTGAGCATTGTTTTAATAGCCAAAAATTGAAACAATCTAAAGCAAAGAGTAAAGGCAAAATATGGCAATCTTGCATGATGAAATGCTATATAACAATCCTGTCAGATCAAAATTAATATAAAAATTATGACTTACATGTCTCAACATGATCAATTGTCAAAAAGAAAATGTTGATGAAATTTCCAGCTATAGGATGATGGTACATAGAGAATGACATCTTTTTTTTTTTTTTTAAGATTTTATTTTATTTACTTGAGAGAGAGAGCAAGCAAGAGAGAGAGAGCATGAGCATGGGGAGGGGCGGAGGGAGAGAGAGAAGCAGACTCCCCACTGAGCAGGGAGCCTAATGCGGGATCGGAGCCTGATCTGGATTCGATCCCAGGACCCTGGAATCATGACCTGAGCCCAAGGCAGATGTTTAACCAACTGAGCCACCCAGAAGCCCCGAGAATGATATCTTTTTAATAAAAATTTTCTTTTTTTTTTTTTTTTTAAAGATTTTATTTATTTAGGGCGCCTGGGTGGCTCAGATGGTTAGGCGTCTGCCTTCGGCTCAGGTCATGATCCCAGGGTCCTGGGATCGAGTCCCACATCGGGCTCCTGGCTCAGCGGGGAGCCTGCTTCTCCCTCTGACCCTCTCCCCTCTCATGCTGTTTCTCTCTCGCTTGCTCTCTAAAAAATAAATAAAATCTTAAAAAAAAATAAAGAAAAAAAAGATTTTATTTATTTATTTGACAGAGAGAGACACAGTGAGAGAGGGAACACAAGCAGGGGGAGTGGGAGAGGGAGAAGAAGGCTTCCTGTGGAGCAGGGAGCTCAACATGGGGCTCCATCCCAGGATCCTGGGATCATGACCTGAACTGAAGGCAGATGCTTAACGACTGAACCACCCAGGCGCCCCTAAAAATTTTTAAGCACAAGGAGAAAAAAGGTCTATATTTTGCTTATAGATACGTATGTATATAGAAAAAGTATAAAACAGTCATGAGAGTGTTGAACATAGTTACATTAGGGAAATATAAATTTAAAGATTAAACTACATCTTAATGTTTTGATTTTTCCTTAAAAAAGGTTTATGGAAATAAATTATATTTGTCAAAATTGGGCAGTGGATTCAAAGGTAATAGTTATATAATTGTACCTTTCTATATATCTAGAGTATTTCATAACATAAAATTAACATGATTTTTTTTAAGATTTTATTTATTCATGAGAGACAGAGAGAGAGAGAGGCAGAGGAGAAGCAGGGTCCCTGCTGAGCAGGGAACCTGATGCGGGACTGGATCTCAGGAGCCTGGGATCATGACTTGAGCCAAAGGCAGACGCCCAACTGACTAAGCCACCCAGGCATCCTAGTTAACATGATTTTAACTAAGCACATTATATAAAATATATAATTTTTAGCTAAATACATTATATATAATCATAAATTTATATATTAAAGTTTATGTCTGAACACATTTTGAATAAATGAAATGAATTAGATATAAATGTATAATATACATATGAGTATAATAGATATGTACATAAGTATATGTAATATGCATTATATATTTCATATACATATACAGTTAATTGTATATGCACATATATAGAGTTGCAAAAAATAGTTTCTCCCTGAATTGCAGAAAGAAACAATAAAAGCTGAAGAGAGAGATTTAGTCTTTAAAGATTTATAGAGGATATTTCCAAGAGATATAAAATAGTTCAAAATATTGTAAAATATGTTTGAAAAATACTAGTTCTCTGACATGTTACACATACAGGGGATTATGTCTGCAAATAAGTGAGGGAAATATGACATTGTATTGTATCCTTTTGATTTTCCAAACACATGAACAAAATTATTTTGTGTCTTCTATCATATCAAATATGTTAAATATGGAAGTATTCTGTCACCCAAGCTGAAAACATTCATTTATTTACAAATGTATCATCGTCAGATGCTATATGCCAGATGCTTAGCTCTTTAACAGTTAACTTTATAAACCCATTGTCCCTAAACTTATTGATCAAGTGAAAATTATTCTTTAACTCATATATAAAAACAGTTTAATCCTAATTTAATCCTCCTTTAATCTCAATTAAGTAACAAGCACTTATAAAATGCTGAGATATAAAATACTTTAAATTGGCAACTATATAATTTGTGATGCTGAATAAAAAAATCTACGGTGTCTATCAATTACAGTCCACAAGATTACCTAAATATTTAATTTCTCTTGTATATGTCTGAGTTCTATTGTCAGACATTGTAAGATGAATTCTTGGCTTATAAAGAATGGAAATCAATAACTTTTCTAGATGCTTTATAGTTATTTCCCATAGGATAACTTTTGGAAATATTCTTATACTTTATTGAATTTTACACTCTTAAATTTAGTTTTTGTCTATATATTTTCTTTGTTTAACCATTGTAATCTTTAGAAGCCACAGGCTATGACATTTTTAAAAACAAATTTGCTTGAAACATTACACAATGTCACAGATATGTCATATAACTAAAATTTATTAATGAATATTGAATGAATAAATGAACCTTTAGAAGACAAAACCTGGAAATATATTTTTACTCATTTGTAAAATGAAGAAAATATCAGCTACTTGTATTATTTTTATATATAAAGGACACAGGATTGTATTTTGCAATGAATAGGCACTTGATAAACAGCACAAGATATTTTAACATTAGTGTATAAATAAATTAAAATTCATGATAGGCCCATTACTCACATATAACTCATACTATTTTTCAAATTCCTCTAGTAAATGTTTTCTTGTCTTCTGAATTCAAGCAGGATTTAATTGTACTCATTGTAATGACATTGTATTAATGTCCCAAGGTAAATATAATACATGGACATAAGACTACACAACTCATATCAAGGTCTAAGAAATGAGACAGAAGTATTCCTAAAAATATGTGGGGAGGGGAGAGGCAAGGGACAGAAATGACAGGTTGCGTGTAGCCCATCTGGTAAATGAGCTTTCCTTAACAGAAGAGCTGATTGGCTTTACTATTCAGGAATTTCTCATTGAAACGGTATTAAGTTTGGAATGTTAAGAGCATGAGTTGTAGTTATTTATTGGGGCGCCTGGTGGCTCAGTAGTTAAGCGTCTGCCTTCAGCTCAGGTCATGATCCCAGGGTCCTGGGATCGAGCCCCACATTGGGCTTCCTGCTCGGCGGGAAGCCTGCTTCTCCCTCTCCCACTCCCCCTGCTTGTGTTCCTGCTCTCGCTGTCTCTCTCTGTCAAATAAATAAAAATAAATAATAAATAATAAATAAATAAATAAAATCTAGTCTTTTTTTTTCTCTCTTGCTGCTTTGAAGGTTGAAAGCCCCTAATATAATAATATGTAGGCATATGTGTTTTACAAATGTTAATTCATGCCTTTTGTGATTTTTATTCTGTATGATCCATTCGTCCCATGTCCATAGCTTGCTGTGGAACCCATTCAGAGAGGTTAAGAGATTTTGTATCTAGGTGTGCCTTCTTAGTATATCATAGAACCAAGATGTGGACCTGTCAGACTCTCAGTTTCACATTCTTTCCATTGCTGAATGCTGCCTTCCTGTTACATACAGGAGTGCAACACATTAATTTATGATTCTGATGCATAAACCAGCAAGACCCTTCAAAAGAGTTCTATCAAGATTTGTTCATATTTATTAGGCAAAAAACAAAGTTAATGCACCTTAGAGCAGCAAAGAACTTCCATTTCAAACACATTTCGCATTTCTGAACCGGGTGTCATATTCAGAAGTCTCAGACTACACAAAATACTAAATTGTTTCCAAGAGTAGTGAGGCAGTTAGTGAAATTAAATGTTTACATCCACAAATAGAGATACATCCTCTGTATTTGTAGGCAAAAAGAAGTAAAAGTCTAGTTCTCATAAGCTTTCCTGATAAACTGAGTAAGGCCTAAAGTTATAGGAAGGTTTAGATTGCCTTCTCCATGCAGAGTTTTTATCAAAACTAGGAGAAAAATAATTTGTGATTAGGAATGGAGTTTGCCTCTGCATAGCTAGGAGGTAGGGAGAATTGTTATCATTCTCAGTTTACAATGGGAAAAACCAAGTCACAGAGAAGTTAAGTAACTTATTCCAGATTACAGGGCAAGGAAGTTTAAGTATCCTCATGAAAATTCAGAAACTCTGCCGCCAGAATTAGTCTCTTCATTGTCATTTCTGCTGTGTTGCCTCTGCCGTACTGTAATATATCCAGAAGGACATAGCTTTTTATTACCTAAATTTGGATTTGCTTTTCCTCACATCACAACCTAGAATACACCACATACACATCCCTTTTGTCCTCCCTTACCTCCATGGAAAGGAGTGTTTTCATTTTTGCATCAGTATGTGCCATGCTCGTCTAATACTTAAGTTTAAAATAGATCTGGGGCGCCTGGGTGGCTCAGTTGGTTAAGCCTCTGACCCTTGATTTCTGCTCAGGTCATGATCTCAGGGTCCTGAGATTGAGCCCCACGCTGGGCTCCACACTCAGCAGGGAGTCAGCTTGAGGATTGTCTCCAGCTCCTTCTGCCCCTCCCCCCACACATGCACTCTCTCTCGCTCTCTCAAATAAATTTTTTTTTTAAAATAAAATTAAATAGATCTTTAGGCCAGAATATACATTTTCTTTTCAGAAAAACAACTTAATTCGTTATAAACATGAGAACATGTTGACTAGGTCGCAGAGATAGATCTTTGTAGCAAAGAAATACAGAAAGTACCAAAAAAATTACAGATGTGAAAAGTGTAATGTTGCCTCTTGTTTTTCATGTAAAATGAGAGATCGCCACCATTCTTCCCCCTCTGCTCCCATTGTGTTTTCCATTTGCACCCGCAGTTCTCTCTGAACTTCATCTATTTTGAGTGTTTAATTTGAGTGCTAGAAACTTTAATGTTAAAAAAAAAATATGTGAAGCTGTCAAATCATTTAATCATTCTTCACTCTGTAAGGCAACTATCTTAGAGCAGTTTCACTAAAACTCAATTTTATGTGAATAAAAGATAAATAATCCAACGATTAGTTAAGACATATTTAATCGAAACCTTTGGCACTTACATAGAGCTTGATTTTAGAGCTTGGGTACTACTTACATCATCTGTTACTTTGGTTTTTATGATCATAATTCTGTAAGAAGATTCTAGCTCATAGATATATTTCTATTTTTATTTTCTATAGAGTTAATGGTATTTATTTTTGCTGCCATATGGAAATTTTAAATGATTTTTCTGATGTGTGACATTGAATAACACATTTATTTGTGAGTTTTTTTTTTCTTCCAAAGGCATTCTAAATCTTTGATATACTCAACCTAATTTTATATCACTCAGTAAGAAAACTCCTCGGCTGGCTTGATTTAATCACTAGTAGCATTAATCTCTGCTAAGAAGTATGAGCTCCTCCAGTATGTGCCATAACAGTTCCCATGACCAACCCTTTGCCCAAAGCCAGCATAAAATGTGACTTAAGAGTAACTATAGGGCGCCTGGGTGGCTCAGTCGGTTAAGCAACTGCCTTCGGCTCAGGTCATGATCCTGGAGTCCCGGGATCGAGTCCCGCATTGGGCTCCCTGCTCAGCGAGGAGCCTGCTTCTCCCTCTGACCCTCTCCCCTCTCATGTACTCTCTCTCATTCTCGCTCTCTCAAATAAATAAATAAATCTTAAAAAAAAAGAGTAACTATAACCCATATTTTAATGTAGGAGCCATTATGAAAGATCTAGAAATTGTGGTCATATAGAAAATATCAAAAGAAGAGATTACAGTAATGTTAAGAAAAAAAAGGTAAATTTTGTCTCTAGTGAATTTGCAGTCGGTGGTGAAAAATCATTTCACTCTTCAGGGAAGTTATTGAAGCAGAAATGAAAAAGAGTCAACATGAACCAGGCTGTGATGTTCTGCTATTTGGTAGATTAGATAACCAAGAGAAAAAAAAAAAAAAAAAAGTGTCTAGAAGCAGTGTAAAGGATTTCCATGATAAAATTGTTTTCTTTTTTTTTATTCTTTAAACAGATATATATATATAGTGAAAAATGATGTAGAAGATAGTGACAGCAAAATTTAATATATTAATAAAATAATAAAAATAACTCATAAAAATGAGACACTGTTGTTTTAAAAGGAATAGGAAAATTGTGACAATGGAAAAATACTGGCATAATAAGGATCCATTCTTACTTTCTGTTTAGCAAAGACATAGATATTAGTTTTATACAATTAGGCTTAAGGCATAAACCAATGGGCATTGGTATCTGTAACGATATTCAGTTAAATGACAAATACTTTCCATATTTGTGAATGTGGACGTGGTACATGAAGACATGGATGACTTGACTGATGGTTAAAAAAAAACAAATACAAAAACCACAGTTATGTATTGATGCTTAGGAAGCAGAGTATTATTATTACTATTATTTGTTGAACCTGCAGGAATTCGCAGTCTCATCCTCTTCTCAGTTCATTCATGTCCTAGCTCAGTAATTCCAACAGTGTCTTCAGCTAATTTCTGATTAATATTCCCACTACATGAGGCAAAGTTCCCCTGTTGCTGGGAGCAGAGGAGTTGAAAGGAATCTTAGGTGATCTGGTTAAGGCAGAGATGAAGACACAGAATCTTACCCTCCTGATTTTACATTCAAACACTAGGTCCAGTCCCAGAGTTTCTTTATAAAGGGAGACCATTAAATGGGACTAAACAGATACTGCCCAGTTATCACCCTTTAAGTTGGTAAGTAGCTAAGAGGATTATATTAAAAGGTACATTAAGAAAGTTATATAAGAAAAAACATTAACTGTTCCCTCTTACATCTTTACCAAGAATGCCTGGGGTCTTGCATTATATAGAATACATAAATTCCCACTCTTACATGGAAGTATCTATACATTGACTTGTGCTGCAGAGAGAAATGGACTAAAGTTTTTATTCTATGTCATGTGAGGGAAAATGAACTTGGGTTTTGGAATCAGACAAAGCATTCAATTCTATGAACCTTGGATTTACGGGCTCTATGGGGATGAGAATAGATTGCTAGTTAGTACCCCAAAGTCTGCTCGCCTGTTGTACATTTTAGGGATATAAACACCCCCTTGCATGTCTGCCAGCTTGGAATACCTTATCCAGCATTCATTAGTCATGCATAGCCATGGTTAAGGTTTGGCAAAGTGGGATGTTAGTGTGAGTGTTATGTGTTGCTTTCACACAGACCTTAAGAAGGAAACTGTATGGGGCGCCTGGGTGGCTCAGTTGGTTGGGCGACTGCCTTCGGCTCAGGTCATGATCCTGGAGTCCTGGGATCAAGTCCTGCATCGGGATCCCTGCTCAGCAGGGAGTCTTCTTCTCCCTCTGACCTTCCCCCCTTTCACGCTCTATCTCATTCTCTCTCTCAAATAAATAAATAAAATCTTAAAAAAAAAAAGAAGGAAACTGTATGTAAGATTTTCAGTTTCTATTACTTTGTCTTTTCCCCTTGTCTCAGACATGGCAAAAGCAAGAATGACAATCTTAGACCCACACATGGAAGCTATTGAAGATGGCAGAACTTCCTTACTAGCAATAGACTGCTTCCATCTGGACTAAGTGAAAGGATAAAGTTTATATTGTATTTCACCTCTATTTGTTCCAATAATTTATTCTCTACTTAAAACAATGACCTTAGGCAAGTTACTTAATCTCTCTGATATTAGATTCCCTCATTAGAGAAATAGAAGATAAAACCAGATTTACAGTGGCATTTTGATAATTAGATAACCAAAGGCGTTATTCAACTTACATTTAGTGATATTTTCCTATAAAATTTAAGACTATAGATTTTGGTGTTGTAGAATCCTTTTTGCGAGTCTGCCTTCGCTATCAATTTGTTGTCCTACCTGGTCGGATAACTCTCCATAGATTCAGTTTCCCCTTTATTAAATTGTATAGTACTTAACCACTAAAACTAATAGAAAGATAAAATTGTTAAAATATGCCCATATATTATTACACTTACTGTAAGATATGTAAGTTTTATTTTATTCCTAGCCACAAGTGAGAGTACCTTTTGTGTATGCAGAGACAAAATCTTTGAGTATGCATCCCGGACAGTAGAATGCAGCCTCAGGTCTAATGGAATGAGGAGGGGTCTTTGCAGAATTCAAGTAGAAAGGGAACTGGCTGTTCCTTCATACCTCTGTGGCCAGGGATGAGATGCCAGTAAGAGAAGATGGACCCTTATTAACTATAGAGTCCATGAGGGAATTATGGAGAACAGGGCAAATTTTATTTTGTTTTTGTGTTTTGTGGTATCTACTGTGTCTTTTGGGTTTCCATTCAAAATCCCTTGTAAGTTTAATTGTGTACAGTAATGGAAGGTGATTGTTTGTAGAATGTTTCCTGAGTCCAGTTGTAAGACTGGCACAGAGGAAAATAGAGGTTATCCATACATAGTTTCACATGAGTACAGCTGTCAATAATAGTGATTCGATACTACTTATTACAGATGCAGAAGAGCGGTTACTCAAAAAAACCTGCTAGTTATGTACTAATATCTATTCTTAAATATGAATAGCTTCTGTGAACCTAGACTTTGTCTATGTTCTATGGCCATATGCTCAGAACATAGAAGGCCATAACCACACAGTGATATTTTTGAATGAATTCATAAATGAATAATAAATAAGTAAAAGTCAGTAAATTATTAAATCTATGATTAAGTAAATAAAAGAATGAGCAATGATGGCTGATTAAATGGATGAATAAATGTTTATCAAGGTATAAATTTTGTAGATTCTTGAATATGGAGAGTTTATAACCTCATATTCACTTTTGTTGTTACTTTCACTTTTTATCAAGGTATAATTGACATATAATAAACTCACTTAAGGCATGAGATTTTATAAGATTTGCCATACATATACACAATCAAGAAGGTCATGATATCCACCACCCCAAAAATTTCCTCATACCCCTTGGGAATCCTCATCTGCTCCTCTGTTTCCATCCCTAGGCAACCATTTATTTGCCCACTGTTACAAATAAATAAGTTACATTTCCTAGTGTTTATTATAAATGGCATCATGCAGTAAGTACTCTGTCTTATCTAGCTTCTTTTAATCAGAATAATTATTTTGAGATCTATTAATGTTGTAGCACATATAAATGTGTTTTTTGTCTTTTGCTGAGCACTATTCTACAGAAAATATATATCACAATGTGTTTATCTATCCACCTGCTAATGGAGAGAGACCTGAACTGTTTGATGTGTTTGACTAAAATAAATAAATTGCTATTAACATTTATAGATATGTCTTATATGGACACATGCTTTCTTTTCTCTTGAAAAATACCTGGGGTGTCAAGGTTGGATATATGGTAGCTGTATGTTTATCATTTTGAGAAACGGGCACACTGTACCATTTTACATTCCCACCAGCAGCATCTGTGAACCCCAGTATTCCTTCCCCACCTCTCCAATATTTGATGTGCTCATTCTTTGTAATCACTGTAAAGGTTTTTAGTGGTATCTCATGGTGGTTTTAATTGAATTTCCCTAATGACTAATAATCCTGAGCATTTTCCTTTCTGCTTGTATTTTATCTTCTCTGGTAAATTGTTTGGTCAAATATTTTACTTATTTATTGTATTGGATTAATTTCTTATTATTGATTTAGTTTCTTATATATTCTGGAAAAAAATCCTTCATGATATACATATTTAAATTGTATAGAATTTCACTCAGTATATGACTTGTCTTCATTCTTTTAACATATCACCCAAACAACTTACTTTTTTTTTTAATTTTGATGAAGTCTAATTTATCAATATATTGAATATATAAGCATGGATCATGTGTGTTATATCAAACATTTTTTACCTAACCCATGATCACAAATGTGTTGTCATATTTTTTTGTAAAGCTTTACAATTTTGGTTTCATTGTTACCACTCTGGTCCATTTGAGTTGTTTTGTTTATATATGTGAATTATGGAGGGAAGTTTATTTAATTATACATGTATATCGATAGTTGCTGCTTCATTTTCTAGAAAGATTATCAGTTCTTCCCTGCATTTCCTTTGTACATTTGTTGAAAATCAGTTAGCATAGATGTATGGATCTCTTTAAGGACACACTATTTTTTATTAGTGTATTTGTCTATCTTTATGCAATACCACACTATCTTGATTACTGTAACTTTAAAATTAGTCTTGAAGTTAAATAGTCTTAATCCCCAATATTTGTTGTTGTTGTTGTTGTTGTTGTTGTTTTCTTTTTCAATATTATTTTGGCTGTTCTTGGTTCTTTGCATTATCATTTGAAACTTAGGACCAGGTTATTGATTTGTAGAAAAAATCCTACTGGAATTTTGAACGGAATTATGTTAAGCCAATGGGTCAATCTTGAAAAGTAGGCCTTTTAAAATATTGAGTATTCTGACCCATTACTCAGTTATTTCTCTCTATAATATTTTCTTTAGTTTCTGGCCATGTTTAATTTCTCTTAAGCCATCCCTTATATCTTTTCAACATTTGTTCCTAGTTACATAATACTCTGATACTATTTTTAAAAATAAATTTTGATTTCAATTTTTGTTTGTTGGTTACTTGTCCACAGGGATAAAAATGATTTCATATCTTGAGCTCATATTCTTCCATCTGATTAAATTGACTTATAATTTCTATTAGCATTTGTTGATTCAGTGGGGTTTTTTTTACATAGATAATATGATCGTCTGTGAATTCACACAGGTTTACTTCTCATTTTCTAATACAGAGACATCATATTTATATTTTCTGCCTTATTTCCTTGTCTAAAATTTTACATAAAATGTTAAATACAAGTGGTGATAGCATATACTTTGTTATGTTCCTGATCTTAGGGGGAAAGCATTCATCTTTCATAATCACGAGGTGGATGAAATTTTTCGTAGATTGCCTTTGTCAGGTTGAATATGCTTCCTTCTGTTTCTAGTTTGTTGTTTTTATCAGAAATGGATGTTAGATTTTGGCAAATGCTTATGAGTGTCTATTGAAATATTTGTATAATTTCTTAGCTTGTTACAGTGAATCTCATTTGATTTTCAAGTAAGTATTAAATCTGCATTGCATTCCTGAGATATTCTCAACTTTGTCATGATGTATTAGCTTTTTAATACATTGCTCAATTTGATTTGCTGGATAAATTGTTTAGAATTTGTATCCACAAGTGATATTGACTTATACTTTTATGGTAATATTTTTGTCTTATTTTAGTATCAGAATAATAGTGGAAATGAGTTGGAAAATATTTTAATTCACCCTTTCAATTTCCTGGAAGAGTTTGGGTAGGATTGTTTTTGTATGTATGTATGTATGTAGGTATGTATGTAGGTATGTATGTATTTATTTTTAGTGTTTAATTGAATTTACCAGTGAAGCCATCTGAGCCTGAAGGTGTTTTCATATGTTTGATTGATGGATTGTCTTTTGAAAAAGTTCAAATTACAAATTCAAGTTTTAATAGGTTAGGGCTATTTGTATTATGTATCTTCTTGAGTGAGATTTGGTAATTTGTATCTTCAAGGAATTTGTTCATTTCATAAGTTGCTGATTATTGGAATAAAGTTGTTCATATTATCCTCTTATTTTCTTTTTACTATTTGTAAAACTTAAATGATGTCCTCTCATTCCTAGTATTGAAAACTTTTGCCCTCTCTTTTTCCTCATCAGTCTGACTAAAATTCTAATTAATTTTAGAAATTTTAATTATTTTTTAAGCATTCTTTATATAAGAGCCCTAGTGTTTTAAAGAACTTCAAATATAAAACCTACTTTAGTTTAGAAATATAGAAGAGACAAAAGGTCAGTCTGCATGACAACTTAGAGCTATATTTACTGGGTGATTCTCTACCTATTTTTACTTTGATCAAGGAGGAATGGAACTTTCATCTCAATACCTCTCATAATGCCAACCACTTAGACCATAATGTCTTTGACCACAATGCCCGATTCTTCATTCTGTATGTTTTTGGATGCTCTAGATAAGCAGACAGAGGCCCACGCCGACCCATTTGACTCTTTCTATCATCAGTTGTCTAAGGTTATTATTTGGACACCATCTGTCCTGGTATAGCAGTACATTTGAGCTCGATTCATAATGTAACCTGTCCAAATTGCATTGCTTTTTACCGTGAACCTCTATCACCTTTAATATACATTGTGTAGAAAGAGAAACAAAACAACAACACAGTTATCCATGTAAACCTGTTTTTGCATTATGTTTGCATTTTCTTTTTCCACATTTGTGTAAAAACATGTGACTGCTAAAGTATCCTGTAATTATGTAATATTTTATTCATATCCACTTTTGAAGCACTGGTCGTTTTTTACTGAGCATTATAAGTGATTTACTAGCATCACTAGTCTTCACCCCATCCTATCTTGACTATTAATTACTATTATTTATACTTTTTAAGTGAAAAAAATTGAAAATATAAGATATTTCCATTATTCAGTACTACAAAGATATACTCCAAAGCACGCATTCTATAGTCATACTTTAATATGGTATTAATATAGTCCTATATTAATATGTTACCTACGTAAGAAAAGTCTGTGGGCTTATTTTATGTAAATACAACCAGCTGTTGTTTACTAATTTTCCAAATTAACACACTGACAGTATATGGCACTATTCATTACTCCATGTTTCTTCCTCCATTTTAATTTGACCATAGTATTATCTCTGGTCCCTACATGAATTTTTCCCCTCTTTTCCCCTGTTTTCTCGCCTTCCCTTCATCCCCTCCTCTTTATCTCCCACCCTTCTTTTTTTCCTTTTTTCTTCAGTATTGAGTACCTATGAATAGTTCATGTAAATAAATAACAATTAAGCCTTTACTGATGCTCTGCATCTATCTGTCCTTCTCTAGGCAGTGATCCCTCCTCCACTGCATAAGTGATGAGTTTCTTGAAGTCCGATACATAATACTGTAGTGTTTGCCAGCAGCAAGGATACATTTGGAAGGGGCGCCTGGGTGGCTCAGTCATTAAGTGTCTGCCTTTGGCTCAGATCATGGTCCCTGAATCCTGGGATCGAGTCCCACATCGGGCTCCCTGCTCCGCGGGAAGCCTGCTTCTCCCTCTCCCACTCCCCCTGCTTGTGTTCCCTATCTCGCTGTGTCTCTCTCTGTCAAATAAATAAATAAAATCTTTAAAAAAAAAAAAAAAAAGGATACGTTTGGAAGGTAGAAAAGAACACTTGCTTTTGCTTCTCTTTGATACTACTCATTATGCCCTTACCTTCCAGTGTACCCTGATTTTCTTTACCGTGTCAAATCCACTGTTTAATTCATCTGCTAAAATTTTGATTCCTGTAATATATATATTTTTTTACTTCCAGATGGTATTTTTCAAAAGCCTCTTCATTCCCGATGGTTCCTTGTTATTTGAGCATCTTTGTACTTGCATCCTGTATTTCTCTAATCATTTTGTGTGCAGCGTAATTTTTCTGTAGTCTGGTTGTACATCTGCAGTTTTTGATCATTAAAAATCAGTTGTTTTTCAACTTCAGTTCCCACTTGTGTTGGTCTGCCTTTTCATGTGTTTCATATGTTTTGTTGTTGTGAAGACAGCTTCATTTTCATACTGTTCCTATGGTCCCCACTTAGTGAAAATTTCTTCCGTAGAGCATATGCATCTGTTTCAGCTGGTAATAGAGGCACACCCCCGCCCCTGGACTGCCTCAACTCAACTCTCTCCCTCTAATTTTTGCAGAGAGGTAGGGGAATAAACATTCCAAGCATCTTCATCTTCACAGCCTGTTGTTCCAGTCTGACTCCTTGTCCCTTCTGGCTACTGGCTTTTTTGAATTCCTCCTGCTTCTGCCCTGCTTCCCAACATCTGCCACCTTGGCTTGGGGTGCCCACCCCAACGCCCACATATTCCTGTCCAGGCTCCAAGAATTTTGAGCCATAGCTGTTGGGCTCTGAAATCCAGGCATTTTTCTGCTTTAGCTTCTCATCACCTCCCACCATCCCAAATTCATATTATTTTGGAGGGATTCCCGAAGAGCAGCAGTATCTCCAAGTGTTATCCTACATCTTGTTGAAATAGAGAAAGGGTTTCACAAAACTCTCCAGAAAGTTCATTCATTTTTTTGTATTACTCCTCTTATTTTTTTAATATATGTGTGTGGTTATCTGATCTTTCTTTAAGTATCAGTGGTTCCAAGTTTTTAGAAGTGTTTTCTGGATTTATTTATTTATTTTTTAAAGCTTTTATTTATTTATTTGACAGAGACACAGCGAGAGAGGGAACACAAGCAGGGGGAGTGGGAGAGGGAGAAGCAGGCTTCCCGCAGAGCAGGGAGCCCGATGCGGGGCTCCATCCCAGGACCCTGGGATCATGACCCAAGCAGAAGGCAGATGCTTAACGACTGAGCCACCCAGGTGCCCCCTGTTTTCTGGATTTAATTACCATATATAAAAGCATTTAGATTATCTTTTATTTTGAATGTCCCACTTACCTGTCAACTGTCCAGATCCATTTATGAGTTTATAGATAGCTCAAAACTCAGTCATTCCCAAGTATCTTATCATCTTCCATATTAAAACCCTCACCTACCCTTCAGTATCTCCTGTATTATTTTTAAACTGTAAAAGGCATAATTATCTCCCTAGTTCCCAAGATAGTAAACAAATTGCCACCCTTGACTCTACTGATTCCTATTTCTTAAGTTATAAAATCAATCCATTTCTAAGTTTTTAATATAATGCCTATTTACTATCTCAGTAATGTGTCCCCATGTTGCATCTTGAAGCTCCCCCCACCTCCCCCCCACACATTTTTTTTTTTTTTAATGCAGACTCTTAACTTGTCAGGTTTTCTACAACCTTGCCTCTTTTAACTCAAATTCCACATTGCTTTATCTCCCTAGAATTAAATAGTGCTTCTGTCTTCTGTGTGTGTTCTCTCTCTGTAGACACCTCCCTTTCAAGGTCAGCACATTTGCACAGATTTTTTTTCCTTTTTTACAGCAAAAACTTTAAATTGTTTGGCATGCCATTCAAGGACATAAGCCCTACCTACCCCTTCAGACCTCTCCTGCTCTGATCTCATCCTGTAGGCTTTGGAACTTAAGCATGAATGCCACTTTTTTTTTTTGTTCTCGAATTTACACTTACTGTTATATTGCCTGGTCTTTAATAGTTGTTTAAGTTAGCTGGTGTTTAGTAAGTGTTCATTGCATATAGATGCTGAACTATGAAGCCGACCCAAGAATCATTTATATGCCCCTGCAATCATGCATATAGATGAGATCTTGATAAATTTTACAAGAAACATTATGAATATGAGAAGAAAAGATATAAAAACATTGTACAATAATACAACAGCATCCAATTGTTAACATTTATTTAAGAGGAGACCTATCATTAATGTTTAATCTTAAGTTTGGTGTTTAATGTATGGCTATTGCAGAAAATGTGAAAGTGTATATACAATTTTATACATTTAGTCTTTTTTAAGCTTTTTCTTTAAATTCTAGTTAGTTAACATATAGTGTAATATTGGCTTCAGGAGTGGAATTTAGTGATTCATCATTTACATACAAACCCAGTGCTCATTTAGTCTTCAATAACTATGCATGTGTGTGTACAGTAATGTCATTTGGCTAAAGTATAAGACTCCAGGTTCTGAAGTTAAAGTATTCAAATCTAAATTCTCTTACTTAATAGCTTTATAACTTTGGACAAATTAAGAAGAAGATTCAGCTTGCTAATTTAAACAATATGGGGATAAGAATAATATCTACCTCAAAAGTTACTTAAAATATGTTAATATTTTAGCAGGATATATGACGTATACGACTCTATCATCTTCCTACTTCTGCTATAACAAATTATCATCAACTTAGTGGCTTAAATAACAAATTTATTATCTTACAGTTCTGGAAGTCATAAGTTCTAAAATTAAGGTATCAACATAGTTTCATTCATTTTGGAAGCTCTAAGGGAAAATCGATTTCTCTTCAAGATTTAAGAAGCTGCCTGATTTCCTTAGATCATATTCCATTCCAAAATCTGTAAGCCGAGCAGCATAGCATCTTCAGATGTCTCTGTCTCTTCCATGGACCCTCTGCTTCTCTCATCATATATTTTATCTGACTCTTCCTATATATCTTACCAAAACACTTGTTACATTGGGCACACCAGGATAATCAAGGACAATCTCTCCTTAATTTATTCATGTTAGCAAAGTCCATTTTTCTAAGTAAAATAACGTAATAAGGCGTGGATATTTGGGGGAGTATAGTAAGTGAAAAATAAATGTTGTTTTAATTTTTTTTGTAGGAGAAACACTGCCAGTCATGTTCTATCACTCCAAAGTTTGCTCCAGATTACAGTTAATTGATTGAAGGACCCTAGTTTTATAAGGGATTGGAAAGAACATTTTAAAGATATCTAACTAGGGGCGCCTGCGTGGCTCAGTTGGTTAAGCGACTGCCCTCGGCTCAGGTCATGATCCTGGAGTCCCGGGATCAAGTCCTACATCGGGCTCCCTGCTCAGCAGGGAGTCTGCTTCTCCCTCTGACCCTCCCCCCTCTCATGTGCTCTCTCTGTCTCATTCTCTCTCTCAAATAAAAATAAAAAAATCTTAAAAAAAAAGATATCTAACTAGATCCAATGAAAATACACAGTGGAAAATAATTTGAATATTTCTTTATCTAGCAAGCTGTAGGAAAATCATAAAACTTTACTTTTGAAAGTAAACAGTTTATTTTAAAATTTAAAGTTTAAGGTCCTACAAAGGAATATGATATAAGTCATTGTTCTTACCAAACTTACAAATGTCCCTTATTATTATATTATATAATATAATTGAGGGAAATGTGTGGGTACAAATAAAACATTCCTTAGGTCATGTTCAAAGCCTTATTAACATTGTACCTGAAAGAACAAGTCATTTAACCTCACTTATTTACTAAAATAGCCATTTCAAAGTTAAGGAAATTTTGAGGTGGGCTTACAGCATTCTTTTTGCATTGCATTTTTTTTTTGTAATCTCAATGGCAGGGAGGCTATATCGATAATTATGTTTTACATAGCAACCATTGCAGTATACTCTTGGTGCTTAATAATTTTTTATAATTATTAACAATAAAAATAGGACATTTTATGTGACATATAATGGACTTATAATAAATGCATACTTGATGATATTTGAAACTTTATAAGCCATCTCAATCAAGATAATGAAAATATTGCAGTCACTAACTTGCAGCCCTGATCCCGACAACCACTGATTTGATTTCTCTAATCACAGCTTACATTTTGCATGTCTATACATTTACATTCTATATATTTTACAAATGGAATCAATATATGTACTTGTTTTCTATTTGGCTGATTTCATTCAGCATTCTCTTTTGAGATACATCCTTATGCATCATTAGGGGATTCATTATTGCTCAAAAACTCAGTGACTTAAAACAACAGATATTATCTCATAGTTTCTGTGAGTCAGGACTCCATGGCCTCTTTGAGTGTGTCTGATTCAGAATTTTTCATAAGACTGTGATCAATTTGTTCAGTGGGGCTGGAATTATCTCAGGGATAAATTATGCATAGAATCCACATCCAGGTTCACTCACATGTCTGTCAGTAAGCTTCAGGTTCACGCTGTCTACTGGCTGGACACATCAGTTTCTTGTCCTGTGAGCTTCTTTATAAGGATTCCTATACAAGCAGCTTGCTTCTCTCAGAGCACCAAGAAGGAAAGTGAGACTGCAACAGAGTTACAGATGACAAGAATGAGCAAGCCTTGTGGAAGCCAATATCCTTTTATAATCTGTTTTTCAAAATGACAGCCCATCACTTTTATCTAATTAGGAGTTACTGTCCCACCCACACATAAGAAGAAATTATATATGTGTGTAAATAGCTTGAAGCAGAAATCATTATGGGTAATTCCAGTCACTGCCCACTGTAGGCCACCCTCTGACAACCCAGAGATTCATATCCCTCCTACAAAATACGCTCATCCTTACCCAGGTCTGCACAAGTATCATCCCATTATAGTGTTAGCTCAAAATACTGGATCCCATTATCTAATCCAAGTCCAAGTGTAGATGAGGCTCTTTGGATATAAGTGCATAAGTTCATATCCTTAAATAAAATTCTTTTTGGTCTGTAGTTATGTGAAACTATAAAAACATGTCATTTTCTCACCACACACACAATGATGGGACAGGCACTAAAACCAACAAAACAAAACAAAATAAACCACTATATATTCAAAAAGGATGAAGCTAGAGACACAAAGGATTCTCTGCCAATGGGATTTTGAAATTCAGTCTAGCAGATACTAGAAGTTCCTTAACTAGTTCTCAAGATGTAGGAATAATTTTCATGAATCTAGCCTCTGGATTCTCTCTCTCTCTCTCTCTCTTTTTTTTTCTTTTTTTTCTGCAGTCTGTGTTATCCTTTCATTTTTTATATAAAAGTTAGGATGTGTTTACCGATGAGTGGCTTTCTTACCTGGCTTCCTGCTATTAGAAATTTTGAAGAAATGTCCCTATTACATTGTGTCACTTACTTAAATTATTAAATTATGTTAGAACCTTTGTTAATTCAAGTTACCATTAATCTTTGTGTGGGGTCTATTTTTGGATTCTCTATTCTGCCCCTTTAATCTGTATGCCTGTATTTATACCAATGTAGTTTTCTTGTGAAACCTGAAATCAAATAGTTTCAATGTACCAATTATGTACTTCTTTTCTAAAACTGTGTTGGCTATTGTAAGTCGTCAGTAATTTTTGTATAATTTTTAGAATCAGCCTGTTAATTTCTAAAGTTGACTGGAGTTGTATTTACTCTATGGATCAATTTGGGGGAAGATGGTAATTTTATGGTCACTTCCAATTTTCAAGTGTGCTATAACTTTCTTTGTTTTGCTTTTCTAATTTTCCAAGCAATGGTTTATAGTTTTCAGTAAAGAGATCCTTACACATCTTTCTTCAAATTTATTCCCAATTATTTAGGCTTTTTGATGCCCTCATAAACGGTATTGTTCAATGTCTTAATTTAATTTTTAATTTTTTGTGCTAGTGTGTAGAAATGCATTCAGTTTTCAAATATTGTCCTTGAATACTGTGACTTTGCTAAATTCATCAGAAGAGTAGTTACTCTGTGTGTGTGTGCGTGCACGCTGTGTGTCTATATACATAGTTTCCTTAGTACTTTTCTAGGTAAACAAATACGGTTTTGTGAATACAAGCAGGTTTACTTCTTCCTTTCCAAACTATATATTTTGTTTGTTTGTTTGTTTTTTGTTTTATTGTAGTTTAGAACTTTCAATACAATGTTGAATATAAGTAAAAATGAATATACTTCCTTTTTTCTTGGTGTTAGCAGGAAAGATATTTGGATATTTATTTATCTTTCAATGCAAAGTATGATGTTAACTTTAGCTCTTTGTAAATCCTGCTTATCAGGTTGAAAGTTTTCTTTTATTCTTAACGTGCTTAGTGTTTGTGTCATAAATGTACATTAACTTCTGTTGAAATACCTCTTATGAATTTATTGAGATAACTGTGTAATTATTTTCCTTAATTGTCTTAAGATGGTTAATTGCATTGTTTAATTTTTGAATGTAAAGCAAACCTGGGATAGATGTCACTTGCTCATGGTATGCTATTCATTTCATATAATTCTGGATTCTATTTGCTAACATATTATGAAAAAATATGTCATGTCTTTTTTTTTTTAAAGATTTTATTTATTTATTTGACAGAGAGAGACACAGCGAGAGAGGGAACACAAGCAGGGGGAGTGGGAGAGGGAGAAGCAGGCTCCCCGCAGAGCAGGGAGCCCGATGTGGGACTCGATCCCAGGACACTGGGATCATGACCTGAGCTGAAGGCAGTCGCTTAACCAACTGAGCCACCCAGGCACCCTGTCTTTCTTTTTTTAAAGATTTTATTTATTTGACAGATTGAGAGAGAGTGAGTGAGCACAGGCAGGAGGAGGGGCAAGGGAAGGGGTAAAGGGAGGGGCAAGGATAGGGGCAGGGGCAGAGACAGATGGAGAAGCAGGCTCTCTGCTGAGCAGGGATGCCTATGTGGGGCTCAATCCCAGGACCCTGGGATCATGACCTGTGCTGAAGGCAGGCACTTAACCAACTGAGCCACCCAGGGGCCCCTATGTCATGTAGTTCTATAATAGGTTCTGGGCTATAATATTTTCCTGGTTTAATAACATACTCTGTAAGTTTTTATTCTTTGGAAATTTACTGAGACTCGTGTTATCAACTATATGCTCTCTTAGTGAAGATTCCTCGTGTACTTGACAAGAATGTATTTAAGCAGTTGTCAGGCTTAGTGTTTTGTAAAGTCAACTTGGTCAAATTGTTGGATAGCACAAGTTTTTTTCTCCCTTTTTATAAGTTTGTGGTTTATATCCGTTACAGAGAGTGATTTGTTAAATTTACCACCACTGTGTATTTCCCTGTTCCTCTTACGTCAATTTTTGTTTCATGAATTTTTGTGATCTATAATTAGGTCTATGTGTATTTAGGATTTTTGTATGCTCTTAATAAATCATGAAATTTTCTCCTTTAACTCTTTTCATATACTTTGTATTGAAATATACTTTGTATATTCATAAACTTGCTTTTTTATGTTGATAGTTGGCTTGTATATCATTTCTCATCCTTTCAGCCTTCTTATGCATTTTCACTTAAGGTACATTATTTTACTTCCAATCTAACAATTTCTGCCTTTTAATTGGTGTGCTTAGTACATTTATGTAGTTTATTAATTTTTATTGAGCTATAATTCACAATATATACATCCTTTTAAAATGTACAGCTCATTGGCTTTTAATACATTCTTAAAGGTGCACAACCATCACAACTCCCTAATTCCAGAATATTTGCATTGCCCTGGAAGAGAAACCCCATGCTCAATAGTAATCGGTCTCCATTTCTCCTCCTATCCCCAGCCCTTGGCAGCCACATTTGTTTAGAGGTTTTGTTTCACATATATTTCCACATCTCTTGGGTACATACTTAAGACCCCCATTTCTGGGTCATATTGAAGTGGAAGAGTGAGATTCTTGTCTCAAGGAGTTGAAGAATGAATCTCACAGATAAAGGAGAGTGAGCAAAGTGATAGACTTTTATTAAGCAAGGATATAGAAAAAGCTCTCAAGAGTGAGAGGGGTCCTGACCAAGTTGCCAATGCGGCCCTCCACCCACAGTCTTTTATTTAGAACTGACCAGGGAGCATGTGGCCTTAACAATCTTGGGACATCTTAGTTTTAGTAAGACTGGTGATAACATCTTTAATGGCTTACTTCTTCTTTGGGGTCTGGTTATTCTTTGTTGGTCACAAGGTGACTGTCATAAAAAGACCCTACCTCTAATGCCAGGACAGGATGGTCTGGTTTGTTCCCTTATCTCTGGTTTCGTTATGCCTCAGTGTTTCTGGGATTTCTGTGACTAATCACATAGCCCTCTACCTATCTGTCCCTATCTAGCCCTGCCTGTCCCTTACTCAGTGAGACCCTTTGGATGTACATCAGTGGGTCATATGCCTGGGGGATGATTGCCAACATGTATCTTGGGTGGTAGGGATAAAGGAAGCTTCCAAAGGAAGTTTTATATGTTAAAGTAGACTTACAGGATCCTGGGGGTCAGGCTAAGATTGCCTTTTGCCCTTAGCAAAATGTCCACATTCAGGCAACTGAGTCCCTAGGGGAATGTCACATGCCTGTTTCGAGGACTTGTCAATGGGCTGTGAGTAGTAAGGGAATTTGATAATTTTTCTTCTGCCTTTGTTTCCCACATCAATATGGTAATTATATGTGTGACATTTTGAAGAATTGCCAAATGCTTTTCAAAATGGCTACACTATTTTAAACTTCCATCAGCAGTGTGTGAAGGTTCTAACTTCTCTACATCCTTGCCTACACTTGTATTTTCTCTTTTTAGACTTTTAGTCATCCTAATGGGTCTGCAGTGGTAGCTCATTATGGTTTTAATTTGCATTTCCCTAATAGCTAGTGATATTGATCATCTTTTCATGTGCTTATTGGTTATTCATGTATCTTCTGAGAAATGTGTATTCATTTTTTTGTCCATTTTTTTTTTTCAGTTGGGCTACTGGTCTTTTTATTGTTGTGTTATTTATAAATTCTAGGTACTAGACCCGTATTAGATATATGATTTATAAATATTTTCTCCCACTCCGTGAATTGTCTTTTCACTTTTTTGATATCGTGCTTTGAAGTGTCATATTTTTTAATGTTGATAAAGTTCAATTGATCTTTTTTTTTAGTTGTATGTGCTTCAGGCATCATTGCTATAAAAACATTGCCTATTCCAATGTTACAAAGATCTACACCTGTGTTTTATTCTAAGAGTTTTACAGTTTTAGCTCTTAAATTTAGTTTTTTTTTAATCCACTTTATGTTAATTTTTGTATATGATCTGAGTTTGGGATGCAATTTCAGTTTTTGCATATGTATATCCAATTTGTCCTTTCAAGATTTGTTGTAAGAACTGGAGTTGAATTATCCTGACACCCATGATGAAAATCAATTGACCTTAAAAGTATGGGTTTATTGGAGCTCCTGGGTGACTCAGTCAGTTAAGCATCAGACTCTTGGTTTTGCTCAGGTCATGATCTCAGTATTGTGAGATCTAGACCTGTGTCAGGCTCCAAGCTCAGTGTCCCCACTGAGATAATCTGCTTGAGATTATCTTCCTCTCCTTTTGCTTCTCCCCTGCTTATACATGCATGCTCTCCCTCTCTAAAATAAATAAATAATCTTTAAAAAAGTATGGGTTTATTTTTGAACTTTCATTTCTATTCCACTGATTTATAGGTTTATTCTATCCCAGGACTGCATGGTCTTGATCACTGTAGCTTTGTAGTAAGTTTTTAAATCTAGACTATCCTGTCTTCCAACCTTGTTCTTTTTCGTACCTTTCTGGCTATTTAGATTGCCTTGCATTTCCATATTAATATATGAACAGCTTGTTAATTTATACAAAAAAGGTACTAAACCTGTATTAGATATATGATTTGTAAATATTTTCTCCCACTCCATGAATTGTCTTTTCACTTTTTTGATATCGTGCTTTGAAGTGTCAGTGGACAATGGGCACGTGAGGAGCCAGATTATCCAGTTTAGTGGGGCTAAATTTTTTTTTTTGTTTGTTTACTAATTTTTTTTTAAGATTTTATTTATTTATTTATTTGAGAGAGAGAGAATGAGAGACAGAGAGCACGAGAGGGAAGAGGGTCAGAGGGAGAAGCAGACTCCCTGCCGAGCAGGGAGCCCGATGCGGGACTCGATCCAGGGACTCCAGGATCATGACCTGAGCCGAAGGCAGTCGCCCAACCAACTGAGCCACCCAGGCGCCCCAAGTTGGGCTAAAAATTTCTTGTGAATGGTGACATGCCCAAAGATTAGGTTAGATGCATAGACAGGAAACAGTGAAAATATATTCCATCTGAAGGCTGTGCAAAGCTCTCAAGTATTTTATTTAGGAAAGGATTCAATTCACATTTTAGAAATAGCACACTAAACTATGGTGTAAATGGAATGTGCATGGAACAGAAACAGGAAGACAGGTAATGAGACCACTTATGGGAAACTGCAATAATCTCAGAAGTACAAGGGCATGAATTAACTCTGGTAACTGTGATGGAGAGAAGGGGTGGGGGTCGGCAGATATTTTAAAGAGATCGAATCACAAGAATTTAGAAAGTTTTTAGTAAGGGGAAATGGAAAAAGAAAAATCATCATTAGTGCATAGGATTTCATACTGAGTGACTGAGAAAGTGGTAGCTCTGGTTATTCAAGCTGCTAAAAAACACAAGGCAAAGTAAAGAATGAGTTCAGACTTACAGCTGAGTAAATTGGTCTTTATGATTCAAACATTTCAGAATACCATTTCATCCTGAAAAGCTTAACTGAGAGGAAAAATTGTGCACAATAGTAGACCACAGAATTTTTATTTCAACCTGCAGAGTTATGTGTGCTCAACTCTGGGTTGAGTAGCCCCATACATCACAGAAAAACTTAGCAAGAAAACTTATACTTTGCACTGTATCCTCCTTGAGTCTCAATCCACAGTTTCTCTCCATTGAAAAAGCTTCAGTATTTCCATGTCTTGCATTTCCAAAGTTAGGACCCAATATCTAAGAGTTTTGCATTCTGCTCCCTTGTGTTGTGGTAGCTTTAATCATGTTTTTAAAATGAGCTTTCTCCAAAAACACAAGTAAATAAATAAATTTAAAACTGGGTGGTGTTTGCTAATCTTAAAGCAATTTATATTGAGTGATAGGATTAAATCCAGAACACACATGAATAAAGAAAAAGTTTGATGAGTGTTAAATTTTAGAAAGTGTGTAGCTTTTATCCTTTTATAGAAATGGAGAAACAGGAATATAGATTGAGAGGTTGTGTCCTTTCCTCTGGGAAAAATTCCCAACAAGGGAAAATTGGTTTCACATTATGCTTCTGTCAGAACTACCCCTACTCAGTGGATCTGTTGCTCTTTCTGTCTCACTGCACTAAAAACTTCTTAAGGACAAGGGACCTGATTTATTTCAGCACATTGTTTGATACATAGTAGGGATGGATGCAATTTTTTTTTTTTTCCATTCCATCACATTGAATTGGTTTTAAACCTAGAGTAAACACAAGGATGGTATTGATACAGACCAAAAGAATAACTGAATAGAGATGTGGAAATTGCAGGTTTACGTGAGGGACATATGAAATAGGCAGGGATCCAAAAATGTCAGGACAGGCTTCAGCAAGACAAGACAGCCAATTAAGTAAGCATTACCTAGCAGTACCTGGGCAACTTAAAGCAAAAGCCCGGGAGATGTGGCTACATTCAGGACAGAATTTAGCAACCTGAGGCGTGGCCAAAACAAAAACAAAAAGAAAACAAATCAAAATTTTAAGCATCTCAGAATGAGAATCAAGCAAAGGTTAGAGGCTATGCATGGAAATGAGATGGTGCCTGAGATTGTCTAATGATTCCTACCACTTTGAGAGAGGGCTGCAAGATATTGTGACTTTTCCACATAACTGGCCCAAATAAAACCCAAAACTGTCGTTCAGTAACAACAAGAACATTTATATAAAAAAGTAATATATATTCAATCAATTAAAACTGAAAGATATATAAAAGGAAATTGACTAGCTCTCTGCAGTGTCGGCTTTTTTCTGCCCTCCCTCAAGCCTCACTGGCTTGGATTATATTCTTTCCTAACTGTACATATGTCGTGTTTATAAATATGAATATTCTACACATGTAGCTTTTGTTATTTATACTTTTATCTAAGTAAGATCTCAGCTTCTATATTATTGCATGGCATGGTTTTCTCAGTCTACAACAAATTATAGAGAATTCTTCAGAACTAACATATTCATATAATTATTGTAACGGTAATTCATAATTTATGAAACAATCCACCTCCAGTTGGACCTTTAGATTTTTTGCCTCTGAAATAATCAGTAAGTATTATTCATATATAGATATGCTTATACACAGATGTTTATTTTCTCTGGTTTTCCAGGACACTGTCATGTGTTTGGTTTGTTTCTTCTCTATCTTTCTGGTCCCTCTGACTTTTTAATTTTGAAACACTACAGGTTTTAGTCCTCAGTTCTTCCCTTTTCTTCTACATTTATTTCATAGATAACCTCATTCTGTTTCATTGCTCTAAATGCCACTTTTGTGCTGGATGTCTCCCAAATTTATAAAACCAACCATATTTGTCTTTTGAACTACAGACTGCGTATGAAAATGGCCTCTAGATCTCTACTGAGATCCCCAATAGAAATACCATGGTTAGCATGTCAAAATTCAATTCCTGATCTTCCCCATTCTAGTTCCTGTACCTGTATCCTTCCACATCTCATTTGATTACAATTCCAAATTCTTAGTAACTGTGAGAGAGGGAAAGAATCTCAAGCAGACTCTGCAATGATCGCAGAGCCCAATGTGGGGCTCCATCTCACAACCCCAGAAATCATGACCTGAGCCAAAATCAAAGGTCAGATGCGTACTGACTGAGCCACCCATGTGCCCCCATGGTTGTACCATTTCTTATCACTTTCACCACCACCCCGGTCCATGCTGTCATCATCAATCATTGTATTACCATTGTGGCAGTCTATCAGTTCTCCCTGCTTTCATTTTTGCTCCTCTATTTTCTGTTCACAGTAATGAAGTAGACACAATCCTTTTGAGACATAAATCAATTATGATAAACCATGGCTCAAAACTTTCCAGTTTCCCTTTATCTCATCCAGGGGTCCTCCATGATCTTGCTTCCAGTTACAGTGCCCTTCCATCCATAGAGGATATGCTCCAAGACCCCCAGTGGATGCCTAAATTCTCGGATAGTACCGAACCCTGTATATATGGTGTTATTTTTTATACATGCATGCCTATAATAAAGTTTAATTTATAAATTAGACACACGAGATTAACAGCAATGATAAAACAATTATAACAAATATGCTGTAAAAAAGTTATGTAAATTGTGTATATGGTCCCTCTTTCTTAATATATCTTATTGTACTGTACTCATCCTTCTTATTATGATGATGTGGGACAATAAAATGACTGCATGATAAGATGAAGTGAGGGGAATTATGTGGGCGTTGTGACACATCATTAAGCTACTACTGACCTGCTGATGATACATCAGAAGGAGGATCATCTGCTTCTGGACCACAGCTGACAGTGGGTAACTGAAACCAGGAAAAGCGAAACCAAAGACAAGGGGGGGGACTGCTGAATTTCTCTGATACCTTCTCCTACTGCCCTTCTCTGTCCATGCAATTCTGGTCACACTTGCTTCCTCACTGTTTCTGGAATCTGCTTGTCATGTCCCTAACTTGACCCTTTTGCTCTTTCTGTTCTCCCTGTCTGAGATGCTCTTCCCTATAATATGCACTTGGCTAACTCCTTCACCTCCTTCAAGAATTTACTAAAATGTCATCTTTTGAATATGCCCTATCTGACTCCTTTATTAGATCTTATTGTTGCTTTAACAAATCACTGCAGAATTAGTGCCTTAAAACAACACAAAATTACTTACCAACACTTTTATAGGTCAGAAGTTTAAGATACTTCTCACTGGGCTAAAATCAAGTTGTGGGCAGGGCTTCATTCCTCTAGGGAAGAATCCATTCCCTTGCTTTTTCTCAGCTTCTAGAGGCCTTTCTTAGGTCTTGCATGAAGATTTTTACATTTTAGAACCAGCAATGAGGTGCTGAATCCTTCTCACACTTCCGTTTTTCTCTCTCTCACCCAGCTGGGATCAGTTCTTCCCTTGTAAGGACCCATGTGATCAGAATTGTCCCATCTAGAGACACCAAGGTAATTTCCTTTTCTTAAGGACCTTAACCTCAATCATGTGTATGAAGCCCTTTTGCCATATAAAGTAACATATTCACAGGCTTCCAGAGTAAAGATAGAGACATCTTTGAGGGGCCAGTGTTCTGCCTACCATATTTCCATATTTAATATTGCCATCTCTCTACACATTCCCAATCACCTTTGATAGTTCTTCACCTTTACTTTCTTTCTCTCTTTGTAAAAAGGAGTGTAGGTCTTGCCACCTTCTAACATATTATATATCAGTCATGTTTTCTGCTTACTGTATATTTCTTCCCACTGGGATTAATGTAAGCTCTCCCAGGGTAGGAATCTCTGCATTACTGATGTGTTTAAGTACTGAGTACTGGGACTGGAACATAGTGAGAGCTCCAAAAATATTTGTTGGCTATATACTTCTGAAAGTGATTACTAGATCAAATGATAATCTTACATTTTATTGTCAGATGAATTTTCTAAATGATTGAAGCCATTCACATTTCTTCATCTTCTTTCCATCTCCCTTCAATGTGTAATTACTGCTTTTTTATTTGAACAAAGAGCTACAATGAACAGTAATGATAGAGTTTTAATGGAGATGAAATCACAACACATGCGAATGTGTGGACAGTGGTTTGGGCCAGTATTTTTCCAAAATTGTACTAATGTTAGTACACTCTGAGATTTTTTTTTTTTTTTCTTTAAAACCAGCTGCCAGGGATGTCTCTTTCTCAGCTGGACCCTAATTGGCAGATAAAAGAACACAGATTAACTCTGATAGAGAAGAGGTTCTCCTATGCCCCATATATCTCCAACTTTAATCAATTGATTGGGTTTTGAGGCTTTCTAACAATTAATAGTGAAATTCTCAACCACTGACTTGCCTCCTGCAGTGCATAAATATTTGGTACACCCCAATGTGGCTCTCTAAAGTATAGCTGATGGATATGGAATTATGACAACTTCAGACTTCAAAGATATTTTATAGTTTTTTTTTTTTTTTTAATCTTGTACATTAATACCCCTAATCTGGGATTCAGGGGATATAATAAACACATACTGTCTCCTGTTCCTTTTCCCTCCTCCTCCTCCCTCATTAGTTTCCTTCTCTAAGAATACACATTAATAATTTAAATGTTAAAAACTGAAATTCAACAGACTTCTGCATGTTTGCAAAGACCTCTGATGTTTCTAATTAAACAAACACATCCCTCATTTCCTTACTCTCATCTAATTTCTTAACATTTTAATCAATTAATGTTAGATTTGTGGTTGAACAAAGTGCTTTATCATTACTATTTTAATATAACTTTTTAGATATTAGTTGATACCTAATTAAAACCGATGGTTATGTGTTTTTTTTTTCTTGCACAAGACTGATATGTTCATTACCAAGAGACTATTATGATTTGATATGTTTTTTCTTCTTTACATCAATTAGTTATTAATAGCTCAATTGAATTTTGTTTCATCTGCTTATAGTTCAAAATATAATACATTCTGGAAAAATATAACACATTCTGGAATGAAGGATGTATAATAAATTTTAATAATGTATTTTCTATGATCTTCACATTGCATCAGTTGTATTTTATGTGTTGGGAAAAAAAAGTAGTGGAATTACTATATAATATTTATGACTTTATTCCTGGATTCCACTGGAATACTGTAAATATAAGTTTCTTACTCATAAAAAAAATACATAAAACATATAGTTTAAAATATTACAATTTCAAGTCAGTGACCTATCTTTTTAACATAGCTCAAAGTCCTGACTAAAAGCAACTTTTGAAATTAATTGCTCTGCCACAATCTTCTTAACCTTTTAAAGTTATTCTTCCCCAAGGGATAGAATATTATCTTAGTGAGGAACTCTGCATTGGAGTGAAAGCTATAAATTTTTAGGTCTTGATCCTAATGTGGTCTGGGGTGAATAAATAGTTTTCTAGGGGGAACTCATGTGAGCCGCATGAGCTTCCTAAGTGCCATAGGTTACTACTTAACACTTAGAAAGAGACAATTTATTAAAGTAATGCCAGAGAAGTGCTCATTTTGCTTTCCTTGGGTGGTTATATTTTCTTTCTTCATTCTCTTCCCCTTTTCTGTTCTCTAAAGAACAGTTAATTAACCCTACATTATTATGTGATAACATACACAGACATTCTCTCTTCTTGCTTTAGGACAATATAACATCTGTCCTTTGGCACAAAATACAACTTACTTTGCAAAATCTCATGACTCTAAAAGTATATATCCACCACTGTGTGTTGTGATAAGACCCTGAAACTGTTCTTTCAGTGGTATTTCATATTTCTAAACTTTCTGCTGCAAAGTGTTCAGTATATATGACTAAAATCAACTTTGTCTCCCAAATATTTTTACGTCTGTCAATGTAAGACACAACGAAATTCTCTCTTAAATAACATAATAGCTAGCTCAACTTACAACATCATATTTTGCTGTTGCTAAATCAGCATTACGTCTATATCCAGAGTATTTCTACTGTATGTACTCTACTCCCAGTTCTTTTGTTTGATGTCTTCTTGCTGCCCACACTCAGAGATAACACATTTCTATCCTGGTTATCTGTTTTACATGATTATCTGTATCAAAGAGCTTTCTCTCTGTATCTTAAGATTTTTACCTCTTCTAGTATGATTACTGCTCACCCATTTCATTTATTCATTCATTCACTCATTCATCCATTCATTCACTCATTCACTGTTTCTTGCCTTAAAAAAACCTAAAATACAACATGTGCTCTTTCAGGATCTTAAAACTCACTGATTAAGCAAAAGAAAAAAAATATAGCTGGTGGTTCTCTCAAGAGCCACTTCTGTTGCAGATATGTATTCCAAACTGAACTGAACATTTGGAAATGGGTATATGGTAGACAAGAGGTAATCCTGAGAGTGGATCACTTTATTCTTTCACAAATGGTTATCATCATAATCATATAAGCTAAATGCCATTGTAATAGTTTCCCATCTGCTTAACATAAAAGCTAATCATTCCAAGATTCAACTAGGCCTGCTGAGAGATTTACAAAATCCATTAATGTAATGATTATCTACATTATTTAAACACTCACGCTAAGCATTATTAACACCTTATATAACTCAAATACATATTTATAAGATTTTAATATAACTTTTACTATGTTATACAATAATATAAATAGTGCTAAATTATAATTCACTGATTTTATTGCACATCTATTTTAAAATTAGACAAAACTTTGGGAATATTTAGGCTTAGTTGTTTACTAATTATAAACACTCTATGAATGTGGAATGAGATTCAAGTCTTAAAATCTAAAGCCATAAAATTACTCACATTTTTGTCTTTTATCTGAAATGCTTAACAATCTACATAAAGCATAGAGTGTGTTATGTTTTTTTAAGATTTTTTATTTATTTATTTGAGACAGAGAGAATGAGAGACAGAGAGCATGAGAGGGAGGAGGGTCAGAGGGAGAAGCAGACTCCCTGCTGAGCAGGGAGCCCAATGCGGGACTCGATTCCGGGACTCCAGGATCATGACCTGAGCCGAAGGCAGTCACTTAACCAACTGAGCCACCCAGGCGCCCGTGTTATGTTTTTAATACATGCTTTGGATTGACAACTTTACTATTTCTCTTACATACTTCCATTGCTGGTCTATATATATAAGCCCATTCTTTAAATATGATTAACTTTTTGTAATACAAACTTTTAATCCAAAATAAAGGAACATCAAAATAACCTCACTGAGAACATAGAAGAATATGAAAATATATCCTGAAAATAAAAGTCACTTGTCACCATTGCTATGTCTTTCTGAAAGCAGTAGTTAGACGCGTAACATATTTCCCCTGAAAGGGTTTTAAATTAGTTATATAGATTTATAATTCATATATAGTATAACAATGGCTAATAAAACTGTCTCAAAATTTTTTTTTTACCTATTATATTTCAAATTTGGGTATTTTTTTAAAAAATTTATTATGTTAGTCACCATACAATATATCATTAGTTTTTGATGTGATCCACGATACATTGTTTTCGTATAACACCCAGTGCTCCATGCAGTACGTGCCCTCCTTAATACCCATCACAGGGCTAACCCATCCCCCCTCCCCCCTCCCCTCTAAAACCTTGTTTGAAAAATATGGAATGCTTCACGAATTTGTGTGCCATCCTTGCCCAGGGGCCATGCTAATCTTCCCTGTATCGTTCCAATTTTAGTATATGTGCTGCCGAAGCGAGCACCTGTCTCACATTTTATTTAATAACAAGAGTGTTTGAGAAAGTGTTTTTAAAAACATTTGTTTAATGAATTTGTTATTTTACTTTGCTATGATTTGGTTAGGGATTAAACCAAAGTTGCAGATTGTGAAACAGGCTGCTCTTTTGATATTTTGCAGGTGTCTGCTTCATAAATGATAAATCTTTTTCTAGGTGCTAAAAAGATATGTTGAGAAACCTAAAGAAATGACTAAATGCATTTCCATCCATGCATACAACTATCTCCACACAACTCATCTGCATTCTTCATTCAGTGGTTAATTTACTAATGAAGTGTGAAATCTTTGAAAGCTATGTTTTTCATATTTTGCTAATGGATTTCTTACGCCTCTTTATAAAAGCCCCCCACAAAAGTAATTTATGAAAGATATAATTTGTTGAATCTTGCTAAGTGATTCCCATCAGAATTTGTCCCTGTTTATGTCTTATGCATTTTCAAGAAAGAGGATTATTTTTGAGATACTATAATTTATATTTCAGTTGCCTCCATTTTACCATGGTATAGTCCTTTTGTCACAGTTTATTATACTTTTCTATATTTTATCTTTTTAAAAAATATCTTCTAAGAGTTCAAAGACTTTAATATAATCCCTGAAAAATTTCTCTTTATTATGGCAAGAAACCCAAAAGCTGTATGAACAAGGTTATATTTTTCAATGTTTCAAGTGTCAGAAATGAACAAAAGGTGAGTAGTTAAGGTTAGGTAACCAAAAAGGTTTCATATGAAGGATGACTGTTCAAATCTCTTGGGAGAAATAATTCTTCAAATATATGTTTAAGATTTAAGAAAATATTGTGTGGGGGCGCCTGGGTGGCTCAGTTGGTTAAGCGACTGCCTTCAGCTCAGGTCATGATCCCAGAGTCCTGGGATTGAGTCCCACATCGGGCTCCAGTCCCGCATCGGGCTCCCTGCTCTGCGGGGAGCCTGCTTCTCCCTCTCCCACTCCCCCTGCTTGTGTTCCCTCTCTCGCTGTGTCTCTCTCTGTCAAATAAATAAATAAAAATCTTTAAAAAAAAAAAAAAGAAAATATTGTGTGGTTGTTTCTAGTTAGAAATATAACAGTGGCTCTTATGGAAATATTTAATTAAGATGGTATAAGTTATAATAGATTATGAAATATGAATTATATGCAGTTTAAAAGCATTTCTTGGGGTACCTGGATGACTCAGTCAGTTAAGCATTCAACTCTTAATTTCAGCTCAGGTCATGATCTCAGGGTTATGAGATTGAGCTCCCTGTTGGGCTCCACACTCAGTGCAGAGTCTGCTTGAGATTCTCTCTTTCCCTCTCCCTCTGCCCCTCCCCTCATGCTCTCTCTCTCTAAGATAAATAAATAAAATCTAAATAAATAAATAAATAAAAATTTAAAAATAAAAGCATTTTCTGATGTTTAAATGATGAAAAAGTGGTTTATAATTACCTTAATATGTATTTATCTTTCTTACTAAATACTTCTTCTCTACTGAAATATTACTTCTATAATATTTTTAAAATGGTATTCCATTATTTTTGTTTTAATGAATGAGAATTTGCTAGTGTATTTCAATTAATTAAAAAATAGGCCCATGTATTGATTAAATCAATCAATTTTGATTTACTACTATTTAAATTTTGAGTTAAAGTTTCATAATTTAAAAAAAGGGGGATGCCTTGCTGGCTCAGTCAGTAGAACGTGTGACTCTTGATCTCGGGGTCATGAGTTCAAGCCCCACGTTGGGCAGAGAGATTACTAAAAATAAACAAACAAATAAACTTAAAAAAAGAAAATATTCTATTTTAATCTATTTTAATGTTCTTAATGTTCTAAATCTGAACAGTTAATCTGGAAAATTCTTTTTTAAAATTTTCAAATTACAAAATTAATACCTTTGTAACAAATAAGTGCCTCTTTTGTGGAGATTTTTAATAATTTGAGTTTTCTCCTACCATATATATTTTTCTTTTTTAAATTTTAAGTTTGAAATAAAATGCCAAGCAATTAATTTTAAAAAACCATTATTCCTGAAAGTATTGAAGGCAATAGTGATTAATTTCTTTTTCCAATTCTATTTTCTGTAGTTAGTGAAGTGGTGAATTAGTAGAATAACATCAAGTGTTAATTGTTTTTCTTTTAATTAGTATTATTTATTTCTCTTAAGTCAATAACTGGATTTTTTAGATCATGATAAAATTATCCATATCAATACCAAGTAGAGAAAAACTGCAGAAAAATAAATGATTTTAGTAACTGACAGGACACTGTGGAGATAAGAAAAGTTATAATCAAAGTAAGTTAAAAATTATAGATAGACAATTTTAAGGTAACATGATGTTAAGTTGGAATATAATTGGAAGCTACATTATTTAATTTTTATTTTCCAGCTGCACTCCAATTCTGACAAAGGCGATGGGTCTGTCAAGTACATCCTTACTGGAGAAGGTGCTGGGACTATATTTATCATTGATGATACCACTGGTGATATCCACTCAACGAAAAGCCTGGACAGAGAGCAGAAGACCCACTATGTGCTTCATGCCCAGGCTATTGACAGACGAACAAACAAGCCTCTTGAACCTGAATCCGAGTTCATAATCAAAGTACAAGACATCAATGATAATGCTCCAAAGTTCACAGATGGACCATACATCGTTACTGTGCCTGAAATGTCAGATATGGGTAAGAAAAAGCATTCTTTACTTTGGCAGCTAATATATATTTGAGAATCCAAAAAATCATCATTTGAAGACAAGTTTTTCGTGTGTGTGTGTGTGTGTGTGTGTAGAAATCTGAAGAAATTTTAAAATATTTTGATATTTACATGTGGCTTAAAATGTTAAAGAATATTGGGTCTAGATATTATAATATTAAAATTCATTTATGAACTTATAATATAGGTAATGGTTTGGTTATTAAGAAAAAACAAACAAACAAACTTTCATTAATGGGAAAACGCCAGCAATGCTTATTTGACACAGGTTTTGACCATATAATTTCTTCATGTATCTTGCTAGGAAGATACCAACACATTCAAGGTGAAAATTTACATAAATAAAAATAGACAATATAATATCTGAAGTCTTTTGCTACATGTCTTTTAAGCTTGCAGTTTATGAGCAAATGACATTAAAAATGTAAGTAATAGCTACAGTATTCAATAAAACCTTTTAGATACTCATAAGCATTTACATACCTTATTTGTTTAAATATAAATAATCCTTAAAGTATTTTGGATGCCATTTTAAAGATGTATAAACCGGCATACTGTAATTAGGTGGATTTCCCAAATTCATATATCTAGAAAATGGCCAAGAAGAAATTGACACCAGGTTCTCTTGAATATAGAGCTTACACTGCAGTTGATGGGTTATGACCTAGGTCTCTAGTCACTTGGATGATCTGGGGATTTCTCATTACTTACAGATCTCTGTCATATAACTATTTTATTTTGTTTTTATCTCCTATGATAAACTTTCTAAATCGTTAAAATGAAGTTCAACTATGATAATTTTTGACTATCTCTGTAAGACTCTAAGCTGGGATGTAGAACACAATTTTTAAGTAAAGATTTTATATATTTGAGCTTATATGTATTACTAGATATGAGTATTATGTATGTAAGTCTATATGGCTCAACACCATTAAGCTGGCAGGTGAGAGTTTATGTAGAAACTCTACAACAGACTTCCTTCTCTCACCTTGTCAAGGAACTGACACCCCATTTGCTAGCCCCTTTTTGTCTCACAGAAGTGAAGATCTCTGTGACTCCATCATTTATGAGAACGACATTGGTAAGGCTACATAAGAGCCCCAAGGAGCACAAGCGAAACCACCATAACCAAGGGGCAACGCACCAAACAGAAACACAGGCAGAGTAGTCATTACCAAGCAAGTTACTGAGCAGAAGAAAACAAGAGCCCTAGTGTTGTCGGGATACTACAAAGAGATTTCTGTAACTCAGAGTCATGTTTTCTGCAACTAGTAAACAACAAAATATCAGAATATGATTAAGGCATGCACCATCATTGATATGATCCAAATTATTGTCCTGGAGCTTGAGAATGCATCAGACTGGAAGAAGTAACTAAAAATCAGAGCAAAAAATCCCCCAAATGTGGGAATCGTGGTACAAAATGAGATTTAAAAGATATGCTCATTAGACCTCTCATGTGAATGACGTATGTTCCCAGACAGCAAAAAAGAGTAGTTGAAGGAATGAACAATATTATTTTCCTCGAGGTGAAGAATATATTGAATTTATGAGTTTAATAGTTTTTTTTAAGGAAGGGTTAGAATAAGAATTAAACCTAGGTAAATCCTGGCATAATACCTAAAACCCAAATAAAAGATAAATTTTTATAAAATTTCAGATATTTTTAAATTGCCTACTAATTTATATACCTATATATATATATATATATATATATATATATATATATATATATATATACACATCTTATTTATCACTTGAAATACTAGAATCTGATTGACAGTTGAATGTATAACATACAAAGAAAAAAAAAAAAAACTCAAGCTCCAAATCCTCTGTTCATCAAAATATGATTCATTTGTCAAGGTAAAATAACTGTTTGGGGAAGGATCCAGAAAGTAGATCATCACCATATCTTATCTAAAAATATATTTGAGAAAATGTTGAAACTGAAAATTGTTGAAATGTATCCAAACAGCGATCTTTGAAATCAAGGAAAATGACAAGGAAATGAAAAAAAATACATTAGAAATGTACCCTGAAGTATGTGTTTGTGTGTGTACACAGTTAAGTGTAAATGGGTACATTTGAGGATGCTAAAGGACACTGTACAATCTAAGAATCATGAACCTTCAAGGAATTATTGAAGCATAAGCTCTAGTTTGAGCACTTAGGAACAAGTCACATTTCAAAGTCTTCATCCAGGACTTGAGAGGGGGATGGGAATGGGAAATAGTATTCCTAAGTTCTTTTACTGAGATAAGTATGGTTGAGGAGAAATATATAATATCTGCAAGAAGTAGAGAAAAAGGGGCATCTGTGTGGCTTTGTCGGTTAAGCATCTGCCTTCAGCTCAGGTCATGATCTCAGGGTCCTGTAATCAACCCTGTGTCAGGCTTCCTGCTCAGTGGGGAGTCTGCTTCTCCCTCTGCCTCTCCTCCTTTCCCCCTGAGAGAGAGTGCTCTCTCTCTCTCTTTCTCTCAAATAAATAAATATATATTTTTTTTAAATAAGCATGCATTTAAAAAAAAAAGTAGAGACAAAGAACAAAACAGAATAGGCTTTAAGTAACTGTATTACTGTGCTTCTAGGCATGATTCCATTGAGAGAGAGAAAGAGAGAGAGAGAGAGAACTCACTAAAGAAAAGCAGATAAAAAAGCATCATCATAGTATTCAATGTACATTTTAATATGAATGTATAGGAGTGCCCTGACAGTTAGTGGAGGGAGGAACTCTCTTTCCATGTCTGCTTCAGAATGGGTGATATTTGCATTGATTCTGATTTTAGAATTAAAAAGCTAGTAATATTTTAGAGGAAGGACCAGCCAACAATGACAGGGGAGACAAATTCAGCTTGCTGTCTGTTATTGTAAATAATATTTAACTGGGATGCAGGATCTAGTTACAATGTAGCTGTAAAGTACTGCCTTGTCTTTGCCCCCTGCTCAAAATAAAGCTGTTATCTTTCTAGCCCTGTCCTCCATGGTGCTTGGCAGCCAGGGATGCATGGTCTCAGACATGTTTACCAAGTAAAACACTGACTTGAGGGGTGCCTGGGTGGCTCAGTCGTTAAGCGTCTGCCTTCGGCTCAGGTCATGATCTCAGGGTCCTGGGATCGAGCCCCACATCGGGCTCCCTGCTCAGCGGGAAGCCTGCTTCTCCTTCTCCCACTCCCCCTGCTTGCATTCCCTCTCTCGCTGTGTCTCTCTCTGGCAAATAAACAAATAAAATCTTTAAAAAAAAATAATGTTTAACTGGAATACAGCCCCGCCCATTCATTTAAATCTTGCCTATGGTAGTTTGGGCATAACAGTGGCAGAACTGAGAAGTTGCAATGGAGACCATTTGACTCACAAAGTTGAAAATATTTCCTGTATTGCCTTTTACAGAAAAAGTTTGCCAACCTCTATTGTAAGGGCTTGCAGGGGATGAGACTGGAGGCAGGGGGAATAATTAGAGGATAGCACCATAGTTCTGATAAACAAAGCATCTGCTACTCTAGGGCAGTTGGTGTTCTGCCAGCCCTGCTGAATACACACATATACCCGAACATATGTTATTTGTTCTAAATGATAAGATTGAGCTTCTTCTCTTTAGGTGGATACTGTTAGTTATCTAACTATTATTCAGCTTGTCTTTTTGTGTTACTACAAATCAGTTTTGTTCAGGGTGACATGATGCAGAATCAAATATTCACCTCCCACCGCTCCCTTCCATCTAGGACACACATATTTCACCCATGGCCCATAATGCAGATGGGGTATGGAAATGCAGCAGCCACTGGTACCGTAAGGATGAAAGCTTACTGCTAAGTGAGATGGAGCAGAAAGTTAAAAGGGTCTGGAAGAATGATTCTATTGCAGAACTGATGCTCTCTCCCAGGCCTGCCAATGCTAAAATCATTCTTGACAAAGTAAACCTTGTTTCCGTTTAAACTCTTTCATTGGATCTCAGATACATATAGCTACATTGAATCTGAATTGGTACTTGGACAAATTCGAGATTTAACAAGGACCCCAAAGGCAAAAAATTAAAACCAATACTGAATCCAAAAGAATAGTGAGAATGGTTTCAGCATCAGATAAGAAACAATGATGCCATTTTCCATGAAGTGCCTTGATTTGGGTATGACACATGAAATCAGCATTTATCTCCCTTTCTATGTAATTGTGATGTTAGATGATTGTACTATGGCAGCTATTTCCCTTTTTGCTTATGATGCAGCTAACAGTTGATTTCAGATATTTAAATCTTGCTTGCCATCAGCTGGAGAATCAATTGCATCCATAGAAATTTTGATCAGCAAGGAAAAGGAAATTGGACATTTGAATGTTGACTTTGAGTTCTGCAGAAAATCTGAAGTTGATCACTGCAAAACAACTAGTTGGTTTTGCCAGGATCTGAGACTACAAGTTGTCAAAGCAGTTGTGGTAAATGGGCGCCTGGGTGGCTCAGTCATTAAGCATCTGCCTTCGGCTCAGGTCATGATCCCAGGGTCCTGGGATCGAGTCCCACATCGGGTTCCCTCCTCGGCGGGAAGCCTGCTCTCCCTCTCCCACTCCCGGGGCTTGTGTTCCTGTTCTCACTATCTCTGTCTCTGTCAAATAAATAAATAAATAAAATCTTAAAAAAAAAAAAAAAGCAGTTGTGGTAATAATCACTGAAACAGAATCAAGGAATATTTATTGAGCACTTACTATATGCCAGGCATTGCATGTAATTTGTAATAATTTCATGCTCACATCATAAGGGCAACATTATGGTTATCCTTGTTTTACAGATGATAAAACTGATACATAGAGTTAAATAATTTGTCCAAGACTACATGGTTAGTAAGAAGTGCAACTGAAAAACATTTCTAAGCCAGATAGAGATTCAGCTTTTAAGTTCCCAATTTTTTTAAAATTTAGTTAAAAATGTAAAATCTGGATCAAGCTATTTGTGGAATAATTATAACAAAAATAGTGGATGTTCCAGAATCTGTACCGTTTATTGAGCCAGAAGTGGGGGTTTCCTTCTTGACATGTGAAGATAGATTCAATGTTATTATAATGTTCCTTTTTGTTTTAAAGGATTGGATTTGGGGATGGCTACATACCATGAAGAGGAAAATTAATCCTAAAGTTCCTGAGAGTAAGAGAATAGACATTTATTTATATTAGAAATCGAATCCACAGGGAGTCCAACAAGGATATGTTTTTGGAAAAGGATTTTCTAACAACTCGAAAATGTGTACACTAGATATAGTGTGGATAAAGACAATGGGCAGTTTCCAGGAACGTATGTGTGCCAAAAGCTGAAAAACCTTTGTGATGCAGATAGTGTGCAAAGTGAAACAAATGGAGGTATTGAGCAATGGAAAGTAGCCTCCTTAACTGAGCTCAGGAGTGGGGCTCAGGTGGAGGACCAGTGTACTCATGATGCTGAGACAATGGGAATAGTGTGCTTTCCCCCACACTTAAGGACAAAGTTAATAGTAAACAAATCTGTGATTAAACTATAAAAATTAAAACTTGAATCTGCTTGTGAAAACACAGCCACTAAAAAACAAAACAAACAAGTATATGAAGGATTTTTAAATGTAAGATAAGATACAATAAGCAACAATCAATAAGACATGAATTTAAATGAATAAACATTTGAAAATACAGATGTCAAATAATTATGCTAAATGTAATAAAATGAAAGATGAACTGAAATACTGGCAAACATGGCTGACAGAGAACTAATTTTTATTACATAAGGGGATTTTTTAATAACATTCACAATCAAATTAAAAATGGGGAAATTACATTAGCAGGAGAGTCACAGAAAAAAGAAACGTGTTACTTATCCAAAGAAAAACCTCAAATTCGTTAGTAATTTAAGAAACCACGAAGGAGAAGGAGAAACCAGAGTTCACCTACCAAAGTACACAAGCCTGATAATTCACAAAGTTGTTAAGGTACAGAGCCATTAGCAGACAGGTGAAGTCCCACAGTCGTTTTGGGTAGCAATTTAATAGTATTTTAAATTGAGAACATATTATAGACAACTATCCTATAGATGCATTCACATGATTACACAAAGAGACATGTTAAAGGAATGCCATTGTAGTGTTATTCCTAACAGGGAAACATTGGAAACACACTTGAAATCTACTAGTAAGGAAGTTTTCAAGTAAATGACTCTTCAAACACATACAGATTACATGTGCAGTCTTAAAATGAACGAATTTGTATGTATATACTGACATATGAAGATCTATATTGTTTTAGTGAGAAAAAAGTTTTCAGAAATACATGTGGAATAGTCTAGTTTATTTTAGAAAGTAAGGGTGTGTTGTATGGTGTATGTGCATATAGGACATATCTTAAAAAAACACACATACTGGTGAAGGCGATTACTTCGAAAAATGGGTTGTGGCTTTATCTGCTATCAGAGAAACGCATTCTTCTTTACTAAAAATATATATTTATATATATATATATTATTTATAAAGTGATAATAAAAAGTGAAATGCAGACTTGTGATAAAAACATTTTAAATGACAGTAATGCTTAAAGATATATAGGTTTATAATACTAATAATGGCGAATAGTATAGGTAGATGACAACAAAATTTTTCTCGGCATATGGTGTCTGACAAAGTCATTGTTTTTGTCATATACTCATTAATTCAGTTTTGAATTACCAAGCCATTAAAAAAAATCTCCCTTTTTGTATCTCTTTAATTCTTTTTGCAGAGAGGACAGAGGGAAGGCATTTTATGTAAGGAAGGAAGGAAGGAAGGAAGGGAGGGAGGGAGGGAGGGAGGAAGGAAGGAAAGGAAGGGAAGGAAGGAAAGGAAGGAAAGGAAGGAAGGAAAGGAAGGAAGGAAAGGAAGGAAGGAAAGGAAGGAAGGAAAGGAAGGAAAAAGGAAGGAAAAAGGAAGGAAAAAGGAAGGAAAGGAAGGAAAGGAAGGAAGGAAAGGAAGGAAGGAAAGGAAGGCAAGGAAGGAAAAAGGAAGGAAAAAGGAAGGAAAGGAAGGAAGGAGAAACAAGGTCCCTAAGTTTGAACAGGTTACAGACATATAAACAGAAAATTTCAATATAGTGTTCGTTAAGCAAAATCCAAGGGAACCATAAAGTGGACAGTGAGTTCAGCTTGCAGACTTAGAGAAGACGTCCTCAATTAATCTTACATAGTGTGCAGGGGTTTGTCAGACAAGAACTCCACATAGAAGATACAGTAATGAGGGGTGCCTGGGTGGCTCAGTCGTTAAGCGTCTGCCTTCGGCTCAGGTCATGGTCCCAGGGTCCTGGGATCGAGTCCCACATCGGGCTCCCTGCTCGGCGGGGGGCCTGCTTCTCCCTCTCCCACTCCCCCTGCTTGTGTTCCCTCTCTGGCTGTCTTTCTCTCTGTCAAAGAAATAAAACCTTAAAAAAAAAGAAGATACAGTAATGAAAAATACTCTTGTCTTCCCTGTAGGTTTATGGTCTACTTAGGTGTGTACAGTGAGCGCGCACGTGGGCGGGTGCGCACACGTGTTAAGCGGGAAAATAAACACAATTGTCATGCAAATGATGAATTCCCTTCACAGTTTAGCGGATTATGCTATGGGAATGCAGAGAAGGCAGCACAAGAGACTTCCTGGGTGTGCAAGAGTTTATCAGATTATTTTTTTTTTGTAGATCTATAGTGCTAAGTAACAGTCATGGAGCCCTCCAAGTAATTGCTGTGTGGAATATTACCTGTGAGGAAAGCAAAATGTGGTTGCATGTTTCTTGTCAGTGAGTAATAACCAGCAGACAAAGTCTTGGCATTCTGGATGGTTTAATAAAGAAAGATGCAAAATAAACTAGAGCGTTTTTCGATGCGTGTCTCAATACAATGTTATCCTTTACCTCTTTGATTTACTTCATGTAATTTCAACTATTATCTAGGGAATCATATCCCTCTACAGCAGGGTTTATCAACCTTGCCACTAAATGGCATATTAGACTGGATGATTCTTTGCTGTGGAGGACTGCCCTGCCTTGTAGGATGCTCAGCAGCATCCCTGGCCTCCAAACATTAGATATTAGTAGCATCATTTCTACCACCACCATATTACAGTGTCTTCAGACATTGCCAAATGCTCTCTGCGGGGAGAGTATTTTTTAAAAGCATTTCAAAGTAGAAACATGAATTGGAGAATATGCTATTTGTTAAATTTACAGTCACTTCCAAAGGGAATCTCATAGTGTTAGAATACTCATATATTTTATGGCCAAAAATGATTCTATCTGCCCAGGTCAGCAATTTTTATGGTTAATATTAATTGCCATATTCATATGCACTATATTATGAAAACAGTGAGGTATACCAATGAGTAAAGTTAGGTTATTTGTGCTCACAGAGCAAAGCATAACAGTATGGCTACTTGAGAGTCATTATGGCTCTCATTTTTAAAAGAAAATCTGCTTGTTGTTATAGTGTTGATTTAGAAAAGGACCATTTGATTATGATGAATGCCTTGTAGGCTGCTGACTGTCAGATTGCATTTTTTTTTTACTTATCTAAAAATTTGATCAAATAAAACAAAATGAACATGTGTGGACAGAATGACATTATAATATTATGGACCTGGATAGGTCCATGAAGACACTTGTACACATTTTATCAATGAATATTTAACTTTTTTTTCTTTTTTCCTTTGGTATGCATTACATTATCATGCCAGTCTTTGTGATTTTACCACCTTCTAGCAATTATTCTATACAATAATTTTCTTCTTTGTCCTTTAAACAACTTTAAACAAGTACTTCTTTAATTTTGATTTAATGTAACTTCATTAAATGTCTAAGTTTTTCAGAACTGAATTTTAAGAATATGAAATAAAAAGTTAATAATACTGATTATCATGGCACAAAGAGGAAACTATGAGATTAAATTATACCTGCTTTTGGAGTCAGCAGTCTAGTGCATGTGTGGCATTTAAGAAATGAAAATAGGGTAAGTAGAAATGTACTTGTAAACAGTGTTACCATTCTCAGAAAGGACATTATAAGTGTCAAGACATTTAGTGATACTAGAATGTTGTATTCTTATAAAAAGTCGGTACAGGTGTTTTTATTATGTATATTGAGAAATCTCTTTAAAAAACATTTAAAACAATAATTTTAAAATAATTTAAAAGGATAATTTGGTCTCTTCTATATTTAAAGAAATATACCCCAATTTTTGAAATTATAGTCTTCCTTTTATCTAAAATCAGTAGTTTTTAGTATAAGTTTAAACTGTTTTGCAGTCACTCTAAATTTTCAAAAATAATTACTTTGTACCCAGCAATTGTTTCAAGAGTAACAATACTAGATCACAATGCAATTTGCCTTAAAGTAAATTTCACAACTTTTTTTGTTGTTGTTGTTTTTCGCAACATATCTCTAAGGAATTGTATAAATCTCTACTTCATTTCTTCTGTGTATTAATAAAAGATACCTATGGATAAAAATCATTTAATAAATATTTAAGATATTATAACAAGACTATAGAAATAATAAATTTCAATTTACAGGAGAGAGAACAAATATTACATTTTATTAGGTTATAAGTATGCAATTTATAAACTTCAACTTCAGTGGAGCACTGATTCTTAGTTTGACATAAAAAGAAAAGATATGAAGTTTTACTGTATGACCCTTAATAGCCACAAGGTGCCTTGCACTTGGAGATGTATTCAAACATCCTAGTCTTTTTCATGTCTTTGTTCTCCAGTCTCTAATTCCCAGGCCTATTTGCATTTGCAGCTGTGTTCTTTCTTGCAAAGCAACAAGAAGAGACACCAGCTGTGCTTACTTTATTGCACTGCTTATTGGGAGACTGATTTAGTTCTGGCCAAACATCTTGGGAGCTTCACCCTGGATAGCTTCCAGGATTCTAGTAGCCATTTTAAAATCATTACCCTTGGGCATAACTTCAAAATGAGGTAATTTCAATGAAATGAGGCTGACACTGCTATTTACATGGTAAATTAAAAGTGTGTATGAGGAATCACATTGTATAACAAAGTGAAAGTTGAACAAAAAAATTCTAAGTTTCATAACTTTTTTCTTCTCATAACTTTTCCCTTGTGTCGGTTAGCTAGTGTTTTATAACAAATCAACCCACACCTAGTGGCTCAAAACAGCATCCATTTTAAAGTGAACTACAAAAAAGATATAAATTAAGAAAACAATCCCATTTATAAGAGCATCCAAAAGAATAAAATACTAAGGAATAAATTTAAGAAGGTGAAAGATCTGTAAGCTGAAACCTGTAAAACATTGATAAAATAAACTGAAGAGGAAACAAATAAATGAAAAGGTATTCCATGTTCATGGATTGAAAGAATTAATATTGTTTAAATGTCCATTCTATCTAAACTGACCTACAAATCCAATGCAATCCTTAGCAAAATGTCAGTGGCAGTTTTCACAGAAATAGAACAAACACTATTAATATTTTTATGGAACCTCAAAAGATACCTCATAGCCACAGCAATCTTGGGATAAAAAACAAAGCTGGAGACCTCACACTTCCTGATTCCAAACTATACTACAAAGCTATAGTAATCAAAACAGTATAGTATTGGCATAAAAACAGACACCTAGACCAATGGAATAGAAAGAGAGACCAAAAGTACTCATGTATATATGGTCAATTGTTGACAAAGGAACCAAACATACACAATGGAGAAAGGATATTCTCTTCAATAAATGGTGTTGGGAAAACTGCACAGCCACATGAAAAACACTGAAACTGGACCATTATTTTACATCATACACAAAAATCAACTCAAATGGATTAAATACGTAAAACTCCTGAAGAAAACATGAGGGTAAGTTCCTTGACATTGGTCTTTGTAATGATATTTTGGATTTAACACCAAAGGCAAAAGAACAAAAACAAAAATAAGCAACTGGGACTGCATCAAACTAAAAAGCTCCTGCACAGCAATGGAAACATTGACAAAATGAAATGGCAACCTATGGAATGGAAGAAAATATTTTGTATGGATCTTAGAGCAGCATTTCAATAGTATAAAAGTGCAAGTTTCAAGGGTTTTTGAAGAAGAGGCCCAGAAGTTTTGCTCTCTTACTTTTGTTGTATTATAACCACATCACTTGAAACCATATTTTGTCAATCTTTATTGAGTAATTACAACTAATTACAAAAGTTGACCCTTTTCACCTACACTTTGTCTGCAGGAAAGATTTTTTTTGAGGAAAGATTTTGAAGAAATATTGCCTCTTAATTATTTGAACATCATTGTTCTTATATCTGGTAAAAATTTATTATTGCTTCAGGAAGTAATGATTAATTTTATTTTCCTATATATAATAAAGTTGTAAATGCAAAAAATTCCACATAAACCAACCTCGTTTCTCATTTTTACTCAATGATAGATATGATTCACCAGATTACATTTTATGCTACTACTGATTCCTTAGATTCTCCATTTAGTCTTTTTTTTTTTAAAGATTTTATTTATTTACTTGACAGAGACACAGCGAGGGAGGGAACACAAGCAGGGGGAGTGGGAGAGGGAGGAGCAGGCTTCCCACAGAGCAGGGAGCCTGATGGGGGCTCGATCCCAGGACCCTGGGATCATGATCTGAGCTGAAAGCAGACACTTAATGACTGAGCCACCCAGGTGCCCCTCTCCATTTATTCTTTATTAAAATAGACTAGACTTGGAATTCCCCTAAGAAAACTGATCAATTTATAATGGAAAATACTTCACTGGGATATATATATATATATATATATATTTTTTTTTTTTTTTTTAATCATAAGATGGACTCAATTCGGGCGCCTGGGTGGCTCAGTTGGTTAAGCGACTGCCTTCCGCTCAGGTCATGATCCTGAAGTCCCGGGATTGAGTCCCACATCGGGCTCCCTGCTCGGCAGGGAGTCTGCTTCTCCCTCTGACCCTCCTCCCTCTCATGCTCTCTGTCTCTCATTCTCTCTGCCTCAAATAAATAAATAAATAAAATCTTAAAAAAAAAAAAAGATGGACTCAATTCACAAAAATTAAATTTGCACATATTTAAAAATATATATTCAAAGAATGATTTTCATGTGTATACCCCTCAGTGTAGGAATACAAAGCAAACCAATCAGAGTTTTGGAAGTTCTACATAGAAGTCATGTGCATGTAATTGTAAAAATATAATAAGTGAAACTTCTATAGCGGCCAGTGGAGCATTTTGTTATATAGATTGGCCTTGGATCGCTTCTCGGCCTTTTGGCTAAGATCAAGTGTAGTATCTGTTCTTATCAGTTTAATAAATTGGCCTTGGAGGTTAAAATGTATCTTGATGGAGATATTTTTTAATAAAAGTCATTTAATTAATGTATGCTATTGCTCCTATATTTTATTGAAAGCATATACATTGAAATTATTGTAAAGTTTTATAAACTGGGAAAAAATTATGTGTGAAATCACTGTATTAGGGCATATGCTATTGAAATTTCATTCTCAAAACTCAGATATGCAATAAATTCAACCTCACTTTTCATTGAACTTTACTCCTAATTCCGTTATGAATTTCAAATTTCTTTTTTTGAGACACCATTTTGGATATTTTTCTTTACTTTCTGAGAGTCACATACAGAGCAAAGGAACAGTAACCCAGTATAGTAACCCAGTATAGCAATCAGGTATGAAATGAATGCTCAGTGTTCAGGTATAGAGAGAAGACTCAGCATGAGGTATTATAACCCCAGCAATTAGATAAAAAATAAATGCACAGTGATCAAGTGTAGGGAAAGTCATAGTGAGAAAAATTAAATAAAAACACCGCAGCCCAGTTATAATTAGAAGGTACAGTGATGAGGCATAGATAGAAGGGAAAGTGATCCAGTAAAGATGGCACAGTGAGGAAGAGGAATGTCTATGCCATTGTGGATTCCTGCTGCCATCTACCAGATGTCTCTGTTCCTACTAGTTTTCAGTGATCAGCCCTTGATGGTCATGGCTGCCTGTTCTCCATTTAATTTGTAAGTCCTCTTGAGATCCATTGAGTTTCTCTTAGCTAAACTTCCTTCCCACCTTAGTAAATGGGAAATATTTTGTTGCTCCCATCCACTGGTAAGGAGAGAACTCAGAAGATCAGATCAGATACTTTTTTACCTTCATAGGTGAAATGGCCTCTTAAATCTGCTGCCATGTCACACTGAAGGACCATGGAATATTGGAGAAGTTGTGCTCCTTCAGAAGAGGACACTACTCCGAAAACTTATTACAATATTGCATGTATATAGCAAAAAACAAAACAAAACACATAAATATAAGCAAATTTGATGGCTTTTGTTTTATTCAACTGTTTATGATAATTTGTTCCACAACTATAAAAAATACAACAAACTAGAAAAATCTAAATATGTGTCAAAAAACAACATGGGGGCGTCTGGGTGGCTCAGTCGGTTAAGCGACTGCCTTCGGCTCAGGTCATGATCCTGGAGTCCTGGGATCGAGTCCCGCATCAGGCTCCCGGCTCGGCAGGGAGCCTGCTTCTCCCTCTGACCCTATCCCCTCTCATGCTGTTTCTCTCTCTCAAATAAATAAATAAATAAAATCTTTATTAAAAAAAAAAAAAAAAACATGGAATGTCATGTAGCTATTGAAATTATATTTGTTGGGGCGCCTGGGTGGCTCAGTCGGTTAAGCGGCTGCCTTCGGCTCAGGTCATGATCCCAGGGTCCTGGGATGGAGTCCCGCATCAGGCTCCCTGCTCAGTGGGGAGCCTGCTTCTCCCTCTCCCACTCCCCCTGCTTGTGTTCCCTCTCTTGCTGTGTCTCTCTCTGTCAAATAAATAAATAAAATCTTAAAAAAAAAAAAAAAAGAAATTATATTTGTTTAGTTGGCATGGAAATATCCATGGCATATTATCAGGTATAGAAGAAGCTGTGGTATATATATAATTACATGATAGACTTTTGAATGAACCAAAATAAAATTATGGAAAGACATACAAAACACTATTAAGATTGCTTTTCTGAAGAGAAATGATAGTGGAGTTGTATTTATTTTTCTTACTGAGATCATGTTGTATTTCTCTCATTTAAAATACCCAGCTTGTCATCATGGCATAACTTAACCTCTTCATGCCTCTCCTTGACATGTCAAAGAGGATATTCCAAAAAGAAACCATAAATATTTCAAAAAGAAACCAGAACAACAAGATAGAGTAACAAAAATGAGTGCAAGATTTTGAAAATTCCTGGAGCATTGAAAACATTGAAAATTGAATAGGGGAAAAGAGACAGACCATATTCATGACCATAAGCATTAAAGGTGAAAATTGTTCTACCCATGAAAGCCCTAGTAAATTCACAAACACAGAAGGACCTGGCGAAATCACCCAGGCAACTTAATAAATTAAACATTCATTCATTCATTCATTATTTTATTTATTAACAAAAAAGACTTTTTCAACTTCATCTACACATACAAAGAAAATGTGTTTTTATTCTATTATAAAGACTTTGATGATTTTTTCCTCCTAAGTATGGCTAACTTAGGGATATTGGAACACTGGAATGAAGCAGAAAATAGTTTTCAGTAAACCAAAATTCCACATCAAAGAGGAACAACAAAAAAGAACAAAACAGATTTTACTAGTGGACAAATATCACAAGGTCCCTTATTCTGAGGCAAATCATTCCTCTCCTCATTTTGGGGGACACAAAAGTCCTTGATCTGCCTGGCAACTATATTGACCCATCCAGCCACATTTATTTAGATGTAGCATTCCTATTTTAAAGGGATAAGCATCAACCCAATTTGTTTTAACTTTAACATTTTTCAGCTTTATTGAGTTACAATTAACAAATGGGGATTTTATATATTTAAGGTGTGCAACTTGATGTTTTGATATATGTATATACTGTGACATCACCAAGCTCAAGCTGATTAACATATTTATCACCTCACTTCGTGAATGTTTCCTACCTTCCTCCCTTTCTTCCTCCCTCCCTCTCTCTTTCTCATTCTTTCTCTCTGTGGTGAGAGTGCAAGATCTATGTTGTTAGAAAATTTCAAATATACAATATATATGATATTGTTAACTATAGTCACCATGCTATTTTCTAAATCTACAGAACTTACTCATCTTGCATAATTAATATTATATACTATTTGACCAACATCTCCCCATTTCCCTTACCCCAAAGCCCCTGGAGACTATCATTCTACTCTCTGCTTTATGGTTTGAATATTTTAGATTCCACATGTAAGTAAGATAATGTATTTGTCTTTCTGTGTCTGGTTATTTTCCTTAGCATAATGACCTCCAGTTTTATCTACATTGTTGCAAAAGGAGGATTTCCTTCTTCTTTAAGGCTGAACAATCTTTCATATATATGCCATATATATTTTTATTTCCACATTTTCTTTAGTCATTTGTCTATTGATGGACATTTGGACATTGTGGTCATTTCTATATCTTGGCTATTGTAAATAATGCTGAAGTGACATGAGAGTATAGATATGTCTTTCAGATAGTGATTTCATTTACATACTCAAAATTGGGATAACTGGATCATTTTAATTTATTGAGGAAACTTTATACTACTTTTTATAATGGGTAGACCAATTTACATTTCCATCAACAGTGTATAATGGTTTCCTTTTCTGCACACCCTTGCCAACACTTCTTATCTTTTATCTTTCTTATAATAGTCATTCTAACAGATGTGAGGTCGTATCTCATTGTGCTTTTCATTTACATTTCCCTGATGATTAGTGACATTGAGCAACTTTTCATGTACCCATTAGCCATTTGTATGTCTTTTGAAAAATGTCTCTTCAGATCCTTTGCATATTTTTTAATCAGATTACTTTTTTTTGTCTATTGAGTTGTGTGAGTTTCTTTTATATTTTGGATATCAGTTCCTTATCAAATATATAGTTTGCAAATATTTTCTCCTATTTCCAGTGTGGTGTTTTCACTCTGTTGACTGCTTTCTATGCTGTGCAGAATTTTTTTAGCTTGACGCAATTCCATTTGTCTATTTTTGTTTTGTGTTCCATATTTTGTTGTCATATCCAGAAAATCATTGGCAAGACCAATGTCAAGAAGCTTCCTCTATATTTTTTCCTAGGATTCTCCTGGGTTCTTTATTGTGTTTTACTCTACATATCTGTTTCTATACTGTTTTGAGTATTGTCACTTTGTAATATATTATGAAATCAAAGTGTGATGCCTCCAGTTTTGTTCTTTTTGTTCAAGTTTGCTTTGGCTATTCAGGGTCTTTGGTGTTTCTATACAAATTTAGGGGTTCTGACAGGGATTGCACTGAATCTGTAGATCACTTTGAGTCATAAGGACATTTAAAAAATATTAATTCCCCTTAATTTTTTAAACATTAAAAACAAGAATTAAAATAAAGAAATAAATATCTATTACAGAGAAATAGGGATAATTCAGATAAAATAGAATAATTTAAATTAAAAATCTACTTTGCTTAACTGTGAAATCTGAGATTTTATTGCATTCATTAAACAAGAGTACATTGAAATGAAGAGTAAAGTTTCCAGGGAACAAAAATAAATAGATTTCTAAAATTAAAATAAGATGCTGAATTTAAAACAAATACTAATCAGTGGACTGAATGATGTCAAGATATAGCTGAAGACTATGTGATAGACGTAAGTGAAGACTAAGTTGGTGATCTAGCAAATAAAGCCAGAGACATCTGGTATTGTGTAGTACAAACAAGACAAAGTAAAAAAACATATGGGGCACCTTGGTGGCTCAGTCAGTTAAGTGTCTGCCTTCGGCTCAGATCCTGATGTCCTGGGATAGAGTCCCTCATTAGGCTCCCCTCTTGGTGGGGAGTCTGCTTCTCCCTCTGCCCCTCCCCTCCACTCATGCGTGCTCTCTCTCTCACTCTCTCTCTCACAAAAATAAATAAATATATTTTTTACAAAAATTAAAAAAAAAAGAAAAACACGGTTCAGTGGTAGACATGGGTGATCACCTGGAAATATTTTACTTTTGTTGTGAGGAAAAAAATAAAGATATTGAACAAAAGAAAACCTGAGTTTTCAACTTGAAGAAATATAAAAAAGTACCAAGCAGGAAAACTGATTTACTAATTTGAAAACCCACATATCAAATTTCCCTGGATAATGAAGAAATTTTAAAATGTAATATAAAAAAGAGAAGTTTTTAAGGACAAGTATTTCTCTATATTACAGTTTTCATGAGTAAAGATAGAAACGAAAAGACAATGTCAAACTGTATAAAAAATTCTAATTTAATTCCAGCAGGAAGATTATCAATCAAATATTAGTGAAAGTAATTTTTTTCAGATATGAAAAGACTCAGAAAATTTCCAACATGGAAAAACTAGGAAAAATCAACAACCACATCTAGTGCCTAAGCATGAATACACTAGAAATATATATTATGAACTTTAAACCATACAGTATTTCTAGAAAAAAGAATATATTGGTTTTAGAAAAAGAGTAGAAAATATTCTATATGCACTAAGAATTTTGAAAAATCATTTGATCTTGATACTTGTAACATTCTCATTTTTGTGACAAAGCTTAGAAATAAAGGTTTTTGCATCTTTTCAAATTATTCAGGTCACATTAACTGGTTTTGCAAAGAATATTTTTTTGTATAATAAAATAGTGCTTATTCTTGTTTTTTAAAAATAATTTGTGGAAATAAAGATGAACCAAATGATAAAGAGCAAAGGCTATTTATTCAAAGTTTGCTGTAACAAGAGAGTTAACCACAATCACTTGCATTTTTTTTAAAGGATTTTATTTATTTATTTGAGAGAGAGAGAATGAGAGACAGAGAGCACGAGTGGGAAGAGGGTCAGAGGGAGAAGCAGACTCCCCGCCAAACAGGGAGCCCGATGTGGGACTCAATCCCGGGTCTCCAGCATCATGACCTGAGCCGAAGGCAGTCACTTAACCAACTGAGCCACCCAGGTGCCCAATCACTTGCATTTTGGCAGAGACTCAAAAGCAGGGAGAAGATTGGGGGAGGCTTATAGTGGACAAAATAGAAAGTTTTGAGTATGCCATGATTGGAAGCTGATGTCATAGAGAAGCTGTAGATGAGCTACTTAGAGCATCCTGTGTGACTGGTTACAAATGCGAGTCTTATCTGATTGCGTTTAAGTTGGAAATGGGGAAAAATGTAGAGAAGCTGTAAGTTATTGATCAAGCCGTGGTCGTTTTGGGCTGAATGTTATTGTTTGACTTCCTGGATTGTTGTTAAGGAAAATCATTTAACCTCCTACACATATGATTTATGGAAAATATGTAGCCTGGCTCCTGGGCTGTTTATTGTAGATAGCAGGTTGATTTCTTGGGCTGTTTGCTACAGATTACGAGTCAGAGTTCTATTTTTATATATGGCCTAGACATTGTCCATTTATATCCAGCCTCCTAAATAAAAGCCTAGAAAAAAATCACAAAAGCCATTTTTTGTAGAGGAAGAACATAATATAATGTATACTACAATAACTTAAAACATGTAGCTGACAAAAATTAAAGTGAAAAGGCAGTAAATTATATATATTTCCTTAGAAATCATTAAGAGAATGTTTGCTGCCTAAAATTATTGAAGCAAAATACAGGAATTTAATTAACCATTTTATCCATAGTGATAAAAGTAACTAACGTAACTAAAATTAATAAGGGGGGTGCCTGGGTGGCTCAGTTGGTTAAACGACTACCTTCGGCTCAGGTCATGATCCCGGAGTCCTAAGATAAGAGTCCAGCTTCGGGCTCCCTGCTCAATGGGGAGTCTGCTTCTCTCTCTGACACTCCCCTCTCTCATGCTTTCTCTCTCTCTCTCAAATAAATAAAAATCTTTAAAATAAAATAAAATAAAATTAATAATGTAATTAAATTGTGTGATGGGAGAGGTATTGAGCGATAACTTTGATGCAGTGAGTTCTTCATTTTCAATTATGGTATATCAATGAATATTTTTCAATTGTGATACAATCAAAATTTTAAATTCTAATGAAAGAACAAGCAGTAGGCAAAAAGTTGGTACACTCAAACAATGAATCTGGTGAGAGTGGGCATAGGAACCAAAAAGTAAAAAGCCTTCTAATTATATGTATATATGGTTTAGTTGTAATTTATTTTGTTTTTGACTACCTTAAAAATATATAGACTGTGCTACTATGCTATTTTAGAAATCCATTTTCCCAGCTAATTGGTTAAAATAAATAAATAAAATGAAGTTTTTTACTCAATGATTGAAATTAGTGGTTGAATGTCAATTGTCTGTGTATATATAAATATGATGACATAAATATGTATACAAAATATACAGTATATATTATGAATATATGCTATAATCTTCAAGTAAACTCTTCCAGACTTTTATTGACAACTTTGTGAGCAAACAAGGACAAAATATTTTTATCTTTGTATTTCATTTTGTGTTGCCTTTTTTTGTTTGTTTGTTTGTTTTGGTTTTGTTTCTGCTTTGTTGTTATTGAATGAAAATTCAGCTGAAATAATATTCCATTATTCGGAACAATGCTGAATTTGGTAATTTTCTTTATTTTGCAAATAGAATATTTTCTAAACAGTGAAAATTAAAGCTATTTATAGATACAATTTCTAATTTTTGATAAGAAACTAATATTAAATCAGCAACAGTACATGTACTTAATCACCATACATGGTAAAGTAAAGAAATAACTGGTGAATACTTTGAGAAGTATTGAAGTTTTCAATTATGTGTGTGTGTGTGTGTATATATATATATATATATATATGAAATTTTCATACATATATGAAAATTTTCTCCACTTCAAAGAACACTTTCTCTTAAAATCTCATAATTTTATTTTGCATATAATGAATAACTCTCCAAATGATGTCTTTCAGATTCCAATATATTGACTAATTTAAAATTTGAATGTAAAGAACACATAGATTTTCATTTAAAAGTACTAACTATATTAGAATCAAGTACAGAAACTAACCTTTTATTTGGTAAAGTATAGTCATTACTCAGAAAAGCAATGAAGGATAGTCAGGGAGAAACCTGTTAATACCTTCTGTATCACAGAGTTTAAGCAAGAAAATAAAATCCACTGCCAGTTAGATCAAGAGCAGGAGTTACAAATATGGAATGAGCTACAAAAATGAAAGGAGAAGTGAAAAACCAAGTCGTGGACCATGAGGCAAGTAGGGCAGGAGTTTACTATCCCTAGGGCTGGAAGAGTAGTGTTACCTGACCTCAGGAGCTGGGCTTTATTGCATGGACCCATGGAAGAAGGCAGCTCAGAGGGAGCTGGGACCATTGCAGAAAAGCAGACACTGCTAGAGAGACCACCCTAAGCTGAAAGAGGGAGGGAGGGAGGGGAGGTAGACAGCAACAGAGGTAGACACATCTTTCTTTTCTGTATTGCAATTTTCTTCTAGCATCTGCTTTTATTTAGTTGGTAAGGCAGGCTGCAGAAGAGCACAACAGTGTTGTCAGTACCTGGAGAATGCTTCCCCTAACTATTCTACCACACGCCTTTATTTTACAAAATGTATATAATGACTTGGCTTTTGACCAGGTAGACAGAGCATTGAAATATAACACTAAGTCTCCCCAAATAGATGCACTTGGATGGTCATTACATACCATCAAGGAAACACACATGCACACCAAATGGTGGAAGATATGGATGGAACTCTTAAACTCCATCCTGACTGGTTGGAGAAATAGATTATAGAGGAAAGAATGTCACATATCAAAACAGATAGGACCAGGCTTGAATTCTGCCTTTTCCAATTGTCAACGACACAACCTTTTGAACCTCAGTACCCCCATCTATAAAATAGGATTAAATGTAATTTTCTCAATAGATTAATGTCATTATTAAATTGAATGGCATATAGTGGAGTGTTTTTCACCTCACTGGTGTTAAATGCATGTTACTTCCTTATTATTTTTTTTTCTATTTAGGACTGTAATATAAAATTTACTTGAATAATGTGAAATTTTACACTAAGCAGTTCCATAAAAGGGATCTAATTGAAAACACACAGACTTAATGATAGCCATGATTTAAAATACATGGTTACAACAGTGATTTTTGTTTTGGTACCAAATGTTTCAGAAGTGCTCTTGCAGAAGGAATTTTTTAAAAATCCAATGACTCCTGGGTGAATACTCAAAGCTTTATCAAATTACACAATGACTGGAATCCTGTGTTATTGCTCTGTTGGTGAAATTACAGTTCTCCTGTGTAGAATGAAATTTAAGTTGTATCTTGGTAACTATTGCTTTTTCCCAATCCCTGGAAAATTCTTCTGAGAATTAAACCCTATGAGATTCCTTCAGAGAGATACTCTCTGCCTTCATATATCTTCAGCTGCTTTTTACTCAAAAGTTCTTGCTCAACATTGATTCACTTGAGATTTTCACAGAGCTGTGAACCCTGACAAGTCATGCATAACGATTTGCAGTGTCAGAGAATATTTGCTTGTATTAAAATGCCTTATTAATATTTCAAATTGGTCTTTAGAGACTTTTAAGAAAGTCCATTTTTTCTGCTCCATTGATATGTAACTTTCCAAAATGCATGCTATTTATAAAGCATAGTACAAAAAGAAACCAAATGAAAAGAGTGACACAAGGCAATTCCCAAAAGAAACAAGGCTTAAGTTTTATTGTAGAAAAGATATCTTGAAAGTTTTTTTATGTACTTTAATCTTTTTTTTTTTTTCAGATTTGTATAAAGCATCAGCTGAAAGGTATTAATCCCAAGCATGGGAACAGCTGAGTGTGTGCCACAAGATATATTTAACATGAAAATATTGTGCATTAAATAGCCAATGAAACTTTAGAAGGCAATGTTTCTGTGGTTGTTTTTCATGGGAAATTGTTGTAAAAATTAAGAAAGCTTATAAAGCACTTTTAAAGTTTTATTTGATTAGAAGCTAGTTATAGGGTGCCTGGGTGGCTCAGTCGTTGGGCGTCTGCCTTCGGCTCAGGTCACGATTCCAGGATCCTGGGATCGAGCCCCTCATTGGGCTCCCTGCTCAACGGGAAGCCTGCTTCTCCCTCTCCCACTCCCCCTGCTTGTGTTCCCTCTCTTCTGCCTCTCTCTCTGTCAAATAAATAAATAAAATCTTAAAAAAAAAATAGAAGTTATATAGAGAAGGGGCTACTACTGGTTTAATATCTATTGACCAAATGTATATAATAATTTCTAGAAAAAATTAGATTATTTGAATATTCTAGTAGAATAATGGACTTCTTGGCATTACTTCATATATTTCTATTTGAAAATCTAGCATTATAAAGAATAAGAATTTTCTCTTTTCTACTATGTATATAATTAAGGCATACAGCATGAATAAAGGAACGGAATTGTCTAATGTGGGATACCCTTCTCAGAATAGATAAATACTGATTTTTTTCTCTTAAACATTTAACCAGGAATAGAAATCCTTCATTAGCATAAATAATATATCTCATTAATTTACTTAAAAATGCCAACAGTTATATCACTAGTAGTGCCTAATGTTTAAAAAAATCAGATACCATTAATTTCTACCTAATTTAATTTTATCAACTTGTGAGATGAACTTTTTATTTTATCTCATTTATGATGTAGCAAAGGGAATTATCCGTCATTTTATTGTGAAGTATAACTTTAGACTCTTGTCCAGATTCAGTGAAAGAACACCTGTAAATTCTGAGAATAAATGTAATTTCTTTCCATTGCAACCGTGACACATTTTATTAGCTTGCTAAGTCTCTTGTACCAATGTACCACAAGCTGAGTAGCTTAAACAACAAAAATATTTGTCTCCTTGTTCCAAAAGCTAGAAGTCTGAGGTCAAAAGTGTCAGCAGAGTCATGTTCCCTCCTCAAGTACTGGAAAAGGGTTTGTCCCAAGCCTCTCCTTTAGCTTCTAGTAGTTTGTTGGCAATTTTTGACTTTCCCTGGTTTGTAGAGGAAATTCTCTGATCTCTGTCTTCATCTTCGCATAAAGTATTCTGTGTGTGTGTATGTGTGTGTTTCCAAATTTCCTATTTTTATAAGGATACCAGGCATGTTAGAGTAGGGGCCCACTCTACTCCAGTTTGGCCTTATCTTAATTAATTACATCTACAAAGATCCTATTTCCAAATAAGATCGCCTTGATGTACTGGAGTCTAGATCTTCAACACATGAACTTTGAGGGGAAACAATTCAACCCCTAACGCACCCTGAAGAGTTCTATTTTTTTATTATCTATTTTTCCTAATGTAAAATAACTTCTAAAAGCACCAATGGTTCTTAAAATGTTGCCATCGAGGCTTCGAGTCAATAAGAACGTAAGATATGTGTAATTTTCTCTTTTGGCCTGAAACCCCCTTACCAATTCTCCTTGGTAAGAAATCCTGAAACAGTTGGCCAGGGGACTTAGTTGCCGTCCCTGCTCTTTATTTGTACCCCTACTGTGTTCAGGGGCCAGGCTGACTTTCGCTTGGGCTGTGCTGTACTTTTGCACATGCTCCCTTCAACCAGCCATCTGTGTACCCAAAGCTGTGGCCTGATCCCTTCAGATGCCACCAAAGTAGAATGATGGAGATCATTTGCTCTACCTTACTTCACGCAAATAGAATAGCCAAATACTGTGAGACCTACTACAGAGAGATGTGTAACTGTTAGTGACAGTACATTTTGACCAGGGTAGAGAGTTAATATATTTCCTTTTTCTCTCCTGGATCCCTTTTCTGCTCACTTCTCTGTGCTACTTTAAACCTTCACTTAGCACCAAGAGGCTACTTTTTCTTTTCTTTTTTTTTTCCTTTTCTCGTTGTTCTTCATTTCACTTGTCACTCCATTCATGCCTTTCAGCTTTCACTTAACAAGGCTGGACTTTTATAGACACTTTAAGCCAAGCAGAACGATTTTTTATTTTTTATTTTTTGTTTTTTTGTCATGTGGTGATCCAGTCTATTACCACAAGGGAGGTGTGATCTTGCACTATTTGTCTTTCTCAGATTTCTCTATGGAATGGTTGGTTCGGGACTATTTTTAAGACGTTAAAAATAATTTAAACCTAAATAACTATCACAAAGCCAGAGAAAATTTTTAAAATCTGAGGATTTTATAAGTGTGGCTTCTTAAAAGATGACCATTATTTTATTTATTTATTTTTTATTTTTTTTAAAGATTTTATTTATTTATTTGAGGCAGCGAGAATGAGAGACAGAGAGCATGAGAGGGGGGAGGGTCAGAGGGAGAAGCAGACTCCCTGACAAGCAGAGAACCCGATGCGGGACTCGATCCAGGGACTCCAGGATCATGACCTGAGCCGAAGGCAGTCGCTTAACCGACTGAGCCACCCAGGCGCCCAAAAGATGACCATTATTTTAATGCTTTATATCTATACTGTTCTCTCTTTCCTGAATCTCAGTAATCCTTGTATAAGCCCAGTACGATCAGCATTTTTCCAATCAGATCAAATATTTGACTGATATAATTTTATAACGCTTTATAAAGTATTATAAAGGACTGTTTATAATTTAAATTTTGAATGTAAAGAACACATAGATTTTCATTTAAAAGTACTAACTAGGGGCGCCTGTGTGGCTCAGTCGTTAAGCATCTGCCTTCGGCTCAGGTCATGATCCCAGAGTCCTGGGATCGAGTCCCACATCGGGCTCCCTGCTCTGCGGGAGGCCTGCTTCTCCCTCTCCCACTCCCCCGCTTGTGCTCCCTCTCTTGTTGTGTCTCTCTCTGTCAAAATAAATACATCTTTAAAAAAAATAAAATAAAATAAAAGTACTAACTATATTAGAATCAAGTACAGAACCTAACCTTTTATTGGTATAGGTCCATATTGTTATTTAGCCACAATATGGACTTCTTACACTTTTTAGAGCTTTGTCTGGGCACCTGCTACAGATTTAATTTTTTTTTTCAACGTGCAATCAACAAAAATGCCTCCTAAACCAACTTTTATTTGTAGATGTCTATCTACTGATATTCTCTGAACAGGTTGGAGAGATGAATGTGAGGCACGGAACAAGTGTTTTGACATCACAGGAAAAGTCCTTGGAACTTTGTTTTATAAACATAACAATAATTATACCTAGGAGTGTAATTTAACTAACTCTGCAAAGTTTAATCAAGCCAGGAAGTGTAGTGCATTATATAATGAGAAAAATCATGGTACACACACAAGCCTAAATAAGGCTCTCTCAGAATGGAATATCAGTGAGGCAAGAAAACATTTTTGTTTTTTATATAAACTTTTAATTTTGAGATCACAGATTCACATGCAGTCATGAGAAATGATATGGAGGGATTCTTTGTATCCTTACCCCATTTTTCTCCATGGTAACATCTTACATAATTATCATCTTGCCAAAACTATAAAAAATATCTTAGCCAGGATCAAAATTATTTAATCTACCAATCTTATTTAGATTTCCCTAGTTTTACGTGTGTGTGTGTGTGTGTGTTTAGTTCTATGTGATTTATCATAAATGTATGCTCATGTATCCCATACCATAATCAAAATACTGAACAGTTCTAACATCATGAGGACTTCATGTTGTTCTTTTAAAACCAGCCTCCCCTAACTCTACCTCCTTTCCTTCAACCTGGCAACCACAAATCTGTTATCAATTTCTAAACTGTCATCATTTCAAGAAGGTTAAATAAATAGAATCATACAATATATCACCTTTTGGGACTGTTTTTTTTCCCACTGGGTATAATTTCCTGAAGATTCATACAAATTGCTGCATGTATCAACAGGCTGTTATTTTTATTGCTGAGTAGTATTCCATACTATCAACTACCACAGTCTGTTTAACCATTTTCCCAGTAAAGTACATCTGAGTCATTTCTAGTTTGGGGCTACTACAAATAATGCTGCTGTGAATATCTATTAACTTTTGCAAACACGGTTTTATGCGGACATATGTTTGCATTGCTTTTGCATTAATGCCCAAGACTACAATTTGCTGAGTTGTAAGCTAAATGTGTGTTTGATTTTATAGGAATCTGCTAAATGTACATTTCCACCTGCAGTGTATAAGTGACCTAGTTTCTCAGTATTCTTGCCAGCATTTAGTGTCCCCACTGTGTTTTATTATTCATTATTAGAGATTTCTTTTAGACATCACACAGTCCTCCCCTTCTGAGTATGCATAATTGCTAATCATATTTCTGCTTATAATCTCAATGTAAAAATACTATTTAGAGGCCAGAATCTTAACATATTATTGGAAGTCCATGTGCATTTATAATCTGCTAATAAGGCTAGTCAGCCATACTACTTCTATTAAGTTTTCTAGGATGCCTTGAAGACAAAGAACAAACTTCGCTTCAAGTTGCATCTGCATTTCAACATGGAAGTAAAATCTTTGTAGTTAAACAGATATTAGGCCCTTAATAAGTGTGCCATACCTAAATAATTGAAGTACTTATTAAAACTAAAGACTGAAAATTGTCAGTGCTTTCATAGTCAAGTACCAAAATGAATGCAGAATTTCATACAGACTTACTTGATTGGGGAAATATTTTTGTTTGCTACACAACCTGAATTAGTAGGTGGAATTTTTCTAGTTAGGCAGAATAAAATATCAAGTATGCCCTATTAGATGATTCATCAAGTACATTTCATGAATAAATGAGAGCTCTTAACCCACTAAATTTACAGTGGAGTTATATAGCCCTTAAAAGATGGTTGTCTTGTTATACCTAGATCAGTTTTCATTTGGGAAAAACTGAAATATGGTATAAATATACCTAATTATGCAAATCGTATTTGAAAGATATAAACATGAAAGAAATCAGAAGAATACAACCACTAATTTTACCTCAAAATACAGTATTTTAATGTTTATAAATTCCTTTAAAGTACACTTTAATTTTCAAAAATCCAGTGTAATAGGCATATTCTGATACCCATTGTATAAAGATAATTATGTTGGTACTATATAGAAGAACCTAAAGGAATGAGAACTGAGCCTTGGAGACCAGTTAGGTGACTCATTAATAGTCCATGTAAGAAATAAAGATGGCATAAATGATGGAAAATGGTTTGAATGTACTATTTTGTTGCCACTGATAATTTAATGTCAACTCACCCGCATTCCCCCCAATCACAAACCATCCAATCTCCCATTTTCTGAATAGGTATGTAACATGCAATGCATGTTCTCACCCTGCCTTTAACTTTACCCCACAGTTGAACACCAGTTTGATTCTTTTTTCTTGATCATCAATCCAATCTAACCCTGATTATGTGTCAAAGAGGCCTTTCACAATGTTATTGGCACATAAAAAAATGTATTAAAATATGGGAAATCAAATATTTCCTTTGGTCTCTCATCTGGTACAGTTGTTGGCAGGGGAAAAAAGCAAGATAAATCCAAGAATTCTATTTCATAAGATACATCCACTATAGTGTTCCATAGGTATGTCAGAGTAACCTGTTTCTGTGTATAAGTCACATGCTAAATGTTACCGCACACTAAAATTTGTTTTCCTGAATGCACAGGTACCTCTGTTCTACAGGTGACAGCTACTGATGCAGATGACCCTACCTATGGAAACAGTGCCCGCGTGGTTTACAGTATTCTCCAGGGACAACCCTACTTCTCCGTAGATCCTAAAACAGGTTAGTGCATTTTTGTATAATTTGTGTGCATGTGCGCTAGAATAGAAGAAAGCAATGTTTTTATTTCTGTGTCTTCTCCTCCATCAGACATTGTTGTTTTAGCACATTTTAAAATGTTCTTGCTTTTTCTAACATGATGTAATTGAATAATTGAAGATAAATTCACTGTTTTCCTTAATATTTTGATTATCCATCACTTATACCAGTAAAAATTTCTTATCTTTGCATATCCCTGTATCAATTACTTTCTGCTTAAAACAAATATAGAGTGTTACATCCAATGAGATTTTCGAGTGTATCATTTGTTAGGTTTACATATTAGATTTAATTCTTTGCCAAAGATGTTAAATAATTTATTGAGAGTTTCCATACTTTATTTGAATTTGATTGTTACATAAGTTTTTATATGTTACATTGGGGGAATTGTTATGTCTTTTTTTTTTAAAGATTTTATTTATTTATTTGGGAGAGAATGAGAGAGAGCACATGAGAAGGAGGAGGGTCAGAGGGAGAAGCAGACTCCCTGCCGAGCAGGGAGCCCCTATGCAGGACTTGATCCCAGGACTCCAGGATCATGACCTGAGCCGAAGGTAGTAGCTTAACAAATTGAGCCACCCAGGCGTCCCTGTTATGTCTTGAACTGAGGTTTTTTGCTAATGAGAAAATTCTTCAGTCTTTAAATATTGTGTTATGTAAGATAAGTTAACTGAGAGTAAAGACAAAAACATATGAACTTTTTTTTTTGAAAAAATGGGAATTCTCTCTTTCCTCTCTTTTTTTTCTGTCCAAAACAATCATGTCATATTATGTGATGTCAAAGAGGGAATGGAAGATACTCAGTAAGGCATTATAGGATTATATTCAGCAGCATAATCTAAAAACCACAGAGAGCTCATGATCCCATTGGCAAATAATTTGTTAATAAAAAGTTGACTGAACATAAACCATTTTGAAAGTAGCCAAATGTTCAGTAAGAATGAGTTTCAAGTTTTACTAATAATTTCAAAGATATACATAATCATGAGACACAGATGAAGAGAGAGATCCAGGATATTCCAGAGGTTCCTAGGTCCTTTCTAGTTACATTAGATTCATTCTGAATCGGATTAACATGTGTGATTATCAAGTAATGGGCACAGGCACATAACACAGAAGAAAGCCATGTTTTTTTGTAAATATCCCCTTATACTCCCATAATTACATAGCATACAAAATATTTTTCAAGGAACCCTGCTTCATAAGTTCATAGATTCCAGGTTTGTTTACCATTATCTTAGACAAGGTACATCCAGCTGAAAAGATGCCAACATACTCTCAGTAGTTAATATAATTTGAATGCTAGGAATATTGTCATTATCATGTTTTCAAGAGGAATCCGCCAGCGTACTTATCTTCTTTCTTTCCCTGGTGTGTTCCAACACGTAAGTACACTGGACAAGAATAGAGCTCAAGCATACTGCTTAACTTCTATCATAATTTATGAAGAAAATAATGAATATGTATAGATAGGTAATTGAAGAATATGTACATACATATATGCATTATAATTATAAGATAAAGTATATATAATGAGTATCAGATAGGCAAGTCCTTTTAGTACCAAGATAGTATTAAATATTCAGAAATAAAAATGTTAATTAATATAGTAGTCAAAGCTCTGGGATAAAAATATACATATATTGTATATATTGTTATTCTGGTAGGAGAGTTTAGAATTAATTGAAAAAAAAGTTTTTTATTGAAATATAGCTGACATATTACATTGCATAAATTTAAGGTGTACCGTATGTTTGATACATTTTTATATTGTAATAATATTGCCATGTGACCATAAAAAATCTTAGGACAAATGGAAATGCTATTTAATATTGGTGTTGCTCATTTTGTTCTATTTTCCCAACAAACGTGATAGTTTTATATATGAAATACATATATTTTTCATTTTATTTATTTTTTTAAAGATTTTATTTATTTATTTGAGAGAGAGAGAGAGAAAGCACGAGCAGCGGGGAGAGGGAGAAGCAGACTCCCCATTGATCAGGGAGTCCAACGTGGGGCTCAATCCCAGAACCCTGGGATCATGGCCTGAGCCAAAGACAGATGCTTAACCGACTGAGCCATCCAGGTGCCCCTATATTTCTCATTTTAAATATGCATCTCCTGGGTGGCTCCGTCGGTTAAGTGTTTGACTCTTGATTTTGGCTCAGGTCATGATTTCAGGGTCATGAGATCAAGCCCCGCTTTGGGCTCCAACACTGAGAATGGAGCCTGCTTAAGATTCTCTCCCTCTCCCTTGGTCCCTTCTCCCCCTGCTTTCACATTCTCTCTCTCTCAAAATAAATAAATAAATTAATTAAATAAAATGGGAAAGAAATGAGGATACTGTGTTTCAGTTAACACACATACCCACCCACAAATATGCAGAACACACATAGCTTCAGTCCATTTACTCCTACGCATAACCAAATATTTATAAGTATTATATTTACTTAATAGATTATTGCTAATATATAGACATCATATACAGATTTTTAAAAATTTTCATCCACTCTGAATTTGTTAACAATGAAATACCAATTCTGCATGTATCTGTGTGTCTGAGGGTCTGAGAATGTTTGCATGTGTTTGTTTGAAGACATGCATGAATTTGCATTTGTGCGCATGGGTACTTTGGATGGATAAGCACACTACTGAGGACACGATTTGACTAGCGTTGGACACTGTGATAGTTTGTGCTTTAGTAAAGAAAGTACATCAAAAACATAATATTCAAATAAAAATTTCATTTGGTTATACATGTTTATCATAGATTAACTAAGTACTCCATTAAATAAATAAAAATCATCTGAAACATAAATAAGCTGCTATTCAAATACTGCTCTATGATATTGCCATTACAGTCCTTTGCTCCCTTAAGCAAGATGATTTATTAAATGCAAGTATACCTCTTTGTTGATATGTCTTAATTTCAATATTATATTGACTGAAGCATCATAAGAATCTATGGATATATGTCCTAATGTAAAAATTCTTTAAATATGCCAGTCTCTTAGATAGCTGTTTGTAGAAAGCGCTACAAAACAAAATGTTCATTATTCTCTTTAGTAAGACAATTTGGTAAATTATGCTTAAAAGATATATTATTGTGCAATTAAACATCCTCAGAACTAATGAATTTAGTGGAAATTGTGCTTAAAATGACTGGAATAAAATACAAATATACTGAAAACTAAAGGATCAGTTGCAATGGATAAGATGTTATATAAGAAGTGTTGGGATAATGGTTACTTAGAATAGTAACATTTTCATAGTATCATTTTTCTTCTATGCTTTGGTTTGGCATGACTCTATTTCAATATGTCTCCAGTTACTTTCAATGAAGATGAATTATATTGAAGGAATTTTTGTGACCAAATAGAGTTGTGAGTGCTCATGGTTAAAATCAGGACTTTGGGTTGCCTTGTTTTTATTGTGTTAAAAGATACAGTTGGTACTCACCATAGTTGTCCAAAGATGAGTTGCCCATAAGACCTTGCTGCCTATTTTACAAAACATCCATGAATTGCTGTATCCAAAGAAATGAATTATGTTGCTCTTGATTTGCTATACTATTCATAACTGATTTAATAAGGTATGTATTGTTTTACACTGAAAATTTGTTAATTAGTATGATGAAAATAAGTCTTGTGAATCATCTATTGTTTTAAATAAGTTTGGTTGAGTTAACTATGTCATAATGTTTGCTTAATGTATAACAACAAAAGAAGAGCGCCCATTAAAAAGTGATATTTTAACATTATGATGTTAAAGATGCAGAAAATTATGAAAGAATAAACTAAAGGAGAAGACAATGAGATATAAAAGATATAATATTTCTGTTCAGATTCATGTAGAAAATATGTTAATGTAAGCTTAATGAGTAAATTCTATTTGAAGATATTGATTTTAATTCAGCAAGAGAACACTTTCAAATTTAGTAAGTGAAGTAACCATTTTCATGCTCATGAAAACATTTAACCCTAAGCAAGGCATGTTGAGGAAGGCTGATGAGTGAGAAAGCCAGGGGAAATGGTCAGAGAACCAAAGTTAAGAAATCTGGGCTGATCCTAATCCAGTTAACGGAGCATCAACTGCATTAAAAATAAATCAATATATTTCTAGGAAGAAGTTGCTTTGGCTGAGGTCAAAGAGGTTGCTGCCTGTGTTCTCCTTTAGGATTTTGATGGACTCCTGTCTCACATTGAGGTCTTTCAACCATTTGGAGTCTATTTTTGTGTGTGGTGTAAGAAAATGGTCCAGTTTCATTCTTCTGCATGTGGCTGTCCAATTTTCCCAACACCATTTGTTGAAGAGACTGTCTTTGTTCCATTGGACATTCTTTCCTGCTTTGTGGAAGATGAGTTGACCATAGAGTTGAGGGTCCATTTCTGGGCTCTCTATTCTGTTCCATTGATCTATGTGTCTGGTTTTGTGCCAGTACCATGCTGTCTTGATGATGACAGCTTTGTAATAGAGCTGGAAGTCTGGAATTGTGATGCCGCCGGCTTTGCTTTTCTTTTTCAACATTCCTCTGGCTATGCAGGGTCTTTTCTGGTTCCATACAAATTTTAGGATTATTTGTTCCATTTCTTTGAAAAAAGTGGATGGTATTTTGATGGGGATTGCATTGAATGTGTAGATTGCTCTAGGTAGCATTGACATCTTCACAATATTTGTTCTTCCAATCCATGAGCATGGAACGTTTTTCCATTTCTTTGTGTCTTCCTCAATTTCTTTCATGAGTATTTTATAGTTTTCTGAGTACAGATCCTTTGTCTCTTTGGTTAGATTTATTCCTAGGTATCTTATGGTTTTGGGTGCAATTGTAAATGGGATCGACTCCTTAATTTCTCTTTCTTCTGTCTTGTTGTTGGTGTATAGGAATGCCACTGACTTCTGTGCATTGATTTCATATCCTGCCACTTTACTGAATTCCTGTATGAGTTCTAGCAGTTTTGGGGTGGAGTCTTTTGGGTTTTCCACATAGAGTATCATATCATCTGCAAAGAGTGAGAGTTTGACTTCTTCTTTGCCAATTTGGGTGCCTTTGATTTCTTTTTGTTGTCTGATTGCTGTGGCTAGGACTTCCAGTACTATGTTGAATAGCAGTGGTGATATTGGACATCCCTGCCGCGTTCCTGACCTTAGGGGGAAAGCTCTCAGTTTTTCCCCATTGAGAATGATATTCGCTGTAGGTTTTTCATAGATGGCTTTTATGATATTGAGGTATGTACCCTTGAACCCTCCTACACTGTTGGTGGGAATGCAAGCTGGTGCAGCCAGTCTGGAAAACTGTATGGAGGTTCCTCAAAAAGTTGAAAATAGAGCTACCATATGATCCAGCAATTGCACTACTGGGTATTTACCCCAAAGATACAAAAGTAGGGATCTGAAGGGGTACGTGCACCCCGATGTTTATAGCAGCAATGTCCACAATAGCCAAACTGTGGAAAGAGCCAAGATGTCCATCGACAAATGAATGGATAAAGAAGATGTGGTATATATATACAATGGAATATTATGCAGCCATCAAAGGGAATGAGATCTTGCCATTTGCAACGACGTGGATGGAACTGGAGGGTATTATGTTGAGTGAAATAAGTCAAACAGAGAAAGACATGTATCATATGATCTCACTGATATGAGGAATTCTTAATTGTAGGAAACAAACTGAGGGTTGCTGGAGTGGGGGGTGGGGTGGGGGGGATGGGGTGACTGGGTGATAGACACTGGGGAGGGTATGTGCTCTGGTAAGCGCTGTGAATTGTGCAAGACTGTTGAATCTCAGATCTGTACCTCTGAAACAAATAATGCAATATATGTTAAGAAAAAAAAAAAAAAGAAGAAGAAGGTAGTGGGAGGGGAAGAATGAAGCGGGGGAAATCGGAGGGGTAGACGAACCATGAGAGACGATGGACTCTGAAAAACAAACAGGGTTCTAGAGGGGAGGGGGGTGGGAGGATGGGTTAGCCTGGTGGTGGATATTGAGGAGGGCACATTCTGCATGGAGCACTGGGTGTTATGCACAAACAATGAATCATGGAACACTTCATCTAAAACTAATGATGTAATGTATGGGGATTAACATAAGAATAAAAAAAAATCTTAATTTAAAAAAAAAAAAAGAACCACTTCCCTTGACTTAGTTCAAAGACAAAGCCAAAAATCCACCATCTTTAGATGGTCTTTAGAACAGGATCGGGGGATTACACAAGAGGTGGGTGTGCAGTTTTGAATTAAGAATTCAAATCTCTTAATGGCCATGGAGTTTATAGCCCCTTGATGATTCTCTCGGCTTTTTTCAGTCAATAATCTATTAATTACTTTGTGTTACCTTAGCTATTGCATATATGTTATGTCTGTGCCTATTTCAGATAAATTGTTGAATCCTCCTGATGGTAAGTTCACAAAACCTGAAAACCTGGATTATCAACCTGATGTCAGGGAAAACAGAGGGATATGCTGGTTTACAAAATTCCAGATGAGCTTTATTTACAATTGATTATAACATTAGCAGTGGTGAATTTGACCGTAGTTAATATGAAACATATAAATCAGCAATAGTCAATAATGGCATCTTTGTGTCTATATAAATAGTACTCATAGTGAGTTTTTGCTACTCCTAATAAAGACTATTGGAAGAGTTATCTAATTTAATATAGATGTGCTTATAATTTAACTTGAGTCATTTTTCATACAAACTTCATATGTTTTTACTCATTAAATAATGAGTATTCAAAAGAAAATACAGCAGCTGAGAACATTTCTGTTGATAAATTCTACATTTAATTTTCAGGTACATAAAAAAATAAGACTAGATAAGGCCACCTTTTAATTATGCACATTCTGCATGGAGCACTGGGTGCTAGATATTCTTTTTTTTTTTTTTTTTCAACACTCCTGGGGCATTTTAGCTCTCAAGTGGTTTCTGCTACATGTTGCTAAAAAAGGGTAGACATTGAGTTTCAAATCTTTTGTCAAACCCTTCTGCACTAATAACAGCAATTCCGCAGGTAACAGGACACTTGACATCCAATAAAATATACTGTACCTAGTAATGCCTGTGGGTTCTAAAGTCACAACCATTATTACTTATTTTTACAAGCATTATTGTAAACAAAGAAATTGTTTACTTGTCCTTCCAATGAAAAGATTAATGTATTTAGTTATGTTATAGTTTAATTAATATAGTATAGTACAGTAATTCATATTTATTATTTTTCCAAAATACTAAGGTTTATTCCAAAATGATTTAAGGATATTTCATGAGCAAATCCAAGGATGTTACTTAATATCATAGTAAATTGATCAGGTTACTTAAATGTTATGTCTCTGTTTGCTTGTCTGTAAGTATGGAAAAAAAGCTAAATCTAATGAGAAAATTAATGCAATGCTCTTAGCCCAGTCCTTGGAAAGATATAGGTAGTTAGTAAATTTCTCTTGTTTACTCTCTTTCCTTTTAAGATTAAGAAGAATTTCCAAAATTACATAGTGTGCCACGACAAGAGTTTGAAATAACTTACCTGAAATAGGAAAAAAAAATAATTTTGTTTGAAAGAATTTTTAGTCCACATAACTCTACAAAAATGTGAGTTCCACATATTAACTTGTATATAACTAAATTACACTTCTTTTCAGGCATTTATTTATTGATTTTTCTTCTTTTCAGGCATTTAAAGAAAGTTTTGTAAATATTTTTATTAAGACAAATGTAGAAAATTTTTTTATTATGTTAATCACCATACATTACATCATTTGTTTTTGATGTAGTGTTCCATGATTCATTGTTTGCATATAACACCCAGTGCTCCATGCAGTATATGCCCTCTTTAATACCCATCACCAGGCTAACCCATCCCCCCACCCCCCTCCCCTCTAGAACCCTCAGTTTGTTTCTCAGAGTCCATAGTCTCTCATGGTTCGTCTCCCCCTCCGATTCCTCCCCCTTCATTTTTCCCTTCCTACTATCTTTTTTTTTTTTTTAACATATAATGTATTATTTGTTTCAGAGGTACAGGTCTGTGATTCAACAGTCCTACACAATTCACAGTGCTCACCATAGCACATACCCTCCCCAATGTCTATCACCCAGCCACCCCATCCCTCCCACCCCCCACCACTCCAGCAACCCTCAGTTTGTTTCCTGAGATTAAAAATTCCTCATATCAGTGAGGTCATATGATACATGTCTTTCTCTGATTGACTTATTTCGCTCAACATAATACCCTCCAGTTCCATCCACGTCATTGCAAATGGCAAGATTTCATTCCCTTTGATGGCTGCATAATATTCCATTGCGTGTATATACCACATCTTCTTTATCCATTCATTTATCAATGGGCATCTTGGCTCTTTCCGTAGTTTGGCTATTGTGGACATTGCTGCTATAAACATTGGGGTGCACATACCCCTTCGAATCCCTACATTTGTATCTTTGTGGTAAACACCCAGTAGTGCAATTGCTGGGTCATAGGGTAGCTCTATTTTCAACTTTTTGAGGAACCTCCATACTGTTTTCCAGAGTGGCTGCACCAGCTTGCATTCCCACCAACAGTGTAGGAGGGTTCCCCTTTCTCCGCATCCCCGCCAACATCTGTCTTTTCTGACTTGTTAATTTTAGCCATTCTGACTGGTGTGAGGTGGTATCTCATTGAGGTTTTGATTTGGATTTCACTGATCCCAAGCAATGTTGAACACTTTTTCATGTGTCTGTTGGCCATTTGGATGTCTTCTTTGAAAAATGTTTATTCATGTCTTCTGCCCATTTCTTGATTGGATTATTTGTTCTTTCGGTGTTGAGTTTGATAAGTTCTTTATAGATTTTGGATACTAGCCCTTTATCTGATATGTCATTTGCAAATATCTTCTCCCATTCTGTCAGTTTGTCTTTTGGTTTTGTTGAGTGTTTCTTTTACTGTGCAAAAGCTTCTTATCTTGATGAAGTCTGAATAGTTCCTTTTGCCCTTGCTTCCCTTGCCTTTGGTGATGTTTCTAGGAAGAAATTGCTGCGGTTGAGGTCAAAGAGGTTGCTGCCTGTGTTCACCTCAAGGATTTTGATGGACTGCTGTCTCACATTTAGGTCTTTCAACCATTTTGAGTCTATTTTTGCATGTGGTGTAAGGAAGTGGTCCAGTTTCATTCTTCTGCATGTGGCTGTCCAATTTTCCCAACACCATTTGTTGAAGAGACTGTCCTTTTTCCATTGGACATTCTTTCCTGCTTTGTTGAAGATTAGTTGACCATAGAGTTGAGGGTCCATTTCTGGGCTCTCTATTCTGTTCCATTGATCTATGTGTCTGTTTTTGTGCCAGTACCATACTGTCTTGATGATTACAGCTTTGCAGAAAATTTTGAATGACAACTTAGAAGGAAATAAGTTAGACATGGAAATAACTAGCCTTTTATCTTTAGAATTGACTGTCCCAACTCAAAATAGTGGGTCTAGATGAGATAAAGTGGCATGCTATCAGTGAAACAATTGTTATTAATGCACAGGTCTTGACCAACAATAGCTCTGATTCTCAAAAATGACCTTCCCTTAACATTTTGTAGCAAAAAGCAGTCAGCTATAAAAATGCACTCAGTGGAAGACCTCAGTGAGTTTCTTAGGATGTAACTGAAAACAAGGTTTCAACATTCTTTGCCCAGTGTACATGATGTAATTAAATTCATCAACAATTATGTTTCTATTTAACTTCTTTAATTTTATTTCAACAGTGAACAAAAAATTGTTTGTGTAAGATCACTGTGCATAAAAGATGTAGAGCATCTCTTTTTAAAAGTTTTGTGGGTTTCAATATTAATTTTGCATAATTCCAAATGAAAATCTACTTGAAAATAGTTTTTTTTCCCAGAATCAGTTTTTTATATTTATTAATAGCTCAGCTGTTAAAATGCTTAATTTATGGTCCACAAAATCTGCAGAAGGGAAAAAAGTCCATAGTAGAATATATTTTGTCATTTTTTCTTATTCATAGCCTACTCTAATTGATATAACAATAATTGCACAAATACATTTTTAAATAATTTCCTATAATTAACTGCATAATAGACTTTTAAAAATAGTTAATTAGTAACCCCAATTCTAAAGAATTTGCTTCTCTTAGAGAAGAAATCATGCATTAATTCAGAACTGTGTCATGTTGCCAAATTACTGAAAGAAACATTAGCTCACTTTTTTTTCCACTTTCTTTTCTTTAGGGAAGAATTCTAAATAGTTTCTGAAATGTAGCAGAGTGTATGGGGATTAACACAAGAAGTCCATTTTATATAGCACGTAAAAAATAAACAGTTAATGAACTGTAGTAGACACTGGTGGTTGTCCACTTAATTATCAATTTCTCATTTTGCTGGTCCTATTAGAACTCTAATTTTGCTCATTGTAGCAACATACTCAGCTAAAAAGCTAGATTTCCCAGCTTCCCTGTAACTACTGTGACGTCGTTCTAACCAGGGAAATATAAAAGAAAGACCATTGGAAGGTTTTTGATATGTCTGTTTAGGTGCCAGTGCTTCCTCATTTTGCCTTCCCATCTTCTGGATTTAAGCATACGCATAATCATTGGAGGTACAGCAACTATCTTGTGACAATGAGCACATGAGATGAAAGTTGCATGGAAGAAACTGGTGAGCAAACCCCTGGCAGTGAAGTTACTCTGTCTGAATAATTTTTGTGCAAACAGAGACAGTGCTGATACCTGACTTTTGTGAAATGTGCTTTGCAGACCAGTAAACCGCCTTCCCAGCGCAATGAGCTGCCCACACAGGTGTAGAGCTGGTTCTCCTAGACTACTTTCATTCCTCTCAATCCAAAATCCAGGATCCATAGAAAACGCACAGTGCTTTCTGTATATGAGTAGCCATTTTACAGTTCTAGTGCCAGCACTAAACTAGAAAAGGAGATTTTTCACACTGACTTGAATATCAAAAGGTATATTAATTGTTGATATTCAGGGAGCTCAGAGAATGAAACCAAAGATAATTTTCTCTGACAGGCCATTGAAAATGTATATCTGAAAAATAATTTTAGCTGTCATCAAGATGTAGCAAATACACTATTCAACACTATAGATATCAGATAACTCTCCTACTTCATCACGAGGAGATCATCATGTCCTGTTTACATCAACAGAATTAATAATATCTATCAAATTTAATTGCTATGGATATAGTTCTAATGAAAAAAATATATAGGTTAGTGTTCTATGTTAGTTACACTATTTGTTACAGCCTTAGATAGATCCATATAATTGAAATGGTTTGACTTGGGACACTTAAGTGAATAAGATTTTATTTATTTATTTGACAGAGAGAGACACAGCAAGAGAGGGAACATAAGCAGGGGGAGTGGGAAAGGGAGAAGCAGGCTTCCCGCAGAGCAGGGAGCCCAATGCGGGGCTCGATCCCAAGGCCCTGGGATCATGACCTGAGCCGAAGGCAGACGCTTAACGACTGAGCCACCCAGGCGCCCCCACTTACGTGAATTTAATGGTATGTGAGCTAAACTTAAATCTGTTAAACAAGCAAATGAAAAAAGGAAACCATTTGAATCCATTTTTTCCTCAAATGTCAACTTCTTGCAACTATATTGACCAACTATTCCCTAGAAAGGGAAAAAAAGTAATCTCTTTGAACATAAAATAGTAGTGATAGGAAGTGATAGGAATCAATGTTGGTTCATGGTAACCTGTTTTATACAATTTCTTCCTGGTAAAAACATATTTATCTTATGTAATTTCTGATTGTTTGTTGTTACATTATAGAAATGCAACAGATATTTGCAAATTGATTTTCTGTCCTGCAACTTCACTGAATTCTTTTATTAATTCTAACAGTTTTGGGTGGAGTCTTTAGGGTTTCCTATATAGTAATAGCATTTTATCTGCAAATAGTGACAGTTTTACTTCTTTCTTTCCAATTTGAATGCCTTTTATTTCCATTTCTTGCATAATTGCCCTGGTTAGGACTTCTAATACTATGTTGAATTAAAATGGTGAGAGTGAGCAACCCTGTTTTGGTCCTAGTATTAGAGGAAAGGTTTGTAGCTTTTCACTGTTGAGTATTGTAGGAGTGCTAACCACACTGACTTCATCTTTGGCCATCCATCTTGTTTTCTCCTCTGGTGCCTAGATGGTGCCATTTTAGATAACTAGCAGAGATCCTCTGGCTCACAGATGGTGCAGCCTTAGGTATCTACCCTGTGACCTCATCACCACTGTTGTCACTCTAGAAGGGCTGGGGATTAAGGTCCAAGTAGGAACAGAGAATAGGGGCTGAGAGTAGCTGCCTTGTGCTCTGGATCATCCATCTGCCTGATTGCCCCATCAGTAAGTTACCTGAATAAAACTCTGTATAAATGTTATGGAGTGGTTTGGTTGGTTTTTCAGTATTAAAGTGTCTTCTCAGTCTGGAGGGTACGTTACTGACCCTCCTTCACCTTGAAATAATTTGCATAGTCATCAGGATGCAGAAAAATGAAACAAGCAAGCATAAAGGGACTGTAACAGGGGAAAGCTCCTTGTCCATGCCAGTGTGGGGAAGGGTAGAGCCAGGGAACCCATTGGAGGTAGGTGAAAAACCAGGTTGGGCAGCCACCTCCATGTGGGGAGCCTTGGTCAGGTTTTTTGAGCATTTTGGACCAGTGTATGAGTACAGGGACGCCCCTAAAATGCCTAAGGAATGGTTAAATATCTTATTCAAAAGAGTAGAGTAAAGGAAGTAGAGAAGGGAACGCGAACACGCCACTGTAGCAGTAGCTTGGCCACTGATCCTTGCCTTAAGATGCATCACAGAAAAGGAATTATGAGTAAGAAGAGAACTGGAACAGACCCAAGAAGCACTGGCTTTGGAAAAGGATGTACAAGCTTCATATTCCTCTAATACAGACATTATGTCCAAAAGAATTCAAAAGCAAGAAGAGCAGTTAGAAATTATGGCGTGTAAGGTGGCAAAGATGTATGAGCACATTAGAGTGACAACTATTAGGTCTTAAGAGAATTGGGACCCTAAATCATGAGACCCCTGGGGTAATGATTCCTCTGATGAGGACATTATCATGGAGGAGGAAAATGATTTTCAGACAGGACTTTGGATTCAAACAAAGACCCAGGCCACTCATGAGCCCAGGGATGACCAAGAAGAAATTTCCACTAGTCAGAAAACAGCCCTGAGGGAATGTTCTGCAGCTTGGTGGAGCTAACCAGCTAATTTTAAGCAAAAGGGCTGAGAAGGGCTGGCTTCTTGGGTGTAACCGCTGTGGGATGCTGGGGGAAAGGGTATTCTGTTAAGTGGATTTCAAATGTCAAAAACGGCCGCAGTCATTTCTGGACCTGCCTGATGACAAGATTATACAACACAGGCATGGGTGAGGATCAAAGGTGCTTAGCTAATTTGACTGATTGGGTAAATGTTAGCATTAAGTTAACCTGGCCTAATGAAGGGGATGTTCTCTCGCCTCCGTTTTGCTGGACTTCTAAGGAAGAACTAGAAGAAATTATACATGAACTGGGAATGAAACATGCCATATAGCCTCCCATCTTCTGGATTTAAGCATACGCATAATAATAAGCATATGTATTTTAGAAGCCCACACAGAGACTTGTTTTCCTCTGGTATTGAAGACTGTATCTTTGAGGCTGACTCAAAGGCATGAGACCTTTGAGACCCCTCATCGTATAGGACTTTAGTATCTGGCCTCTATGGTTAATGGGCCCACTGTTATAATAGCAGCTATGGTGGCTGATTAACGGAAACCAGAAGAATTCATGATGAGGGAAATAGATTGAAAAACAGAGGATTCTGCTGATGATAAAATATCAGCAGGGGGGATCCATTAAGGTCTCTTGTAAACTCGTGGCAATATCTGGTATTATCAGGGACCCCAAGAGAAAATTTAAACAGACAACCCAATTTGGTCTTGCTAAACCTGTGGAAGGCACTGCCTAAGGGAAAGCAGTTTAGCCCCTTGGAGGAAGGCTCAAAAAAGTCAGGTGTGTCATCAGAGTGCTCCTCCACTAATAGAGGAATTTCAGGGGTAGATACCTCCTACCCCTAGAGACTAGGGGTTAGGCCAGTGTTGCTCACCAGGGGCCCCGTGTGGAGTTAACCATTTACTGGTCTTAGAAATTTCAGAGGGAAATAAAGGCTACCGATGGTTGCAAAGGGCAAATTATCAAGGTCCCGACAAACCTTGATAATACCTTGATAACAGAGGCTTCCTCCCTGCTGTTTTGTAGTGCGTATTTCCTCCATTCCTTAGTATATTTTGGGCGTAGATGTTCTGTAGGATCTGGATCTAACTACAATGACAGGTGAATTCAAGTTGCATAACATGCGACGATTTATCCTCCCTGTCTCAGGCAGCCATGCCATTACAGGTATACTTCAGGTCTCACTGATGGGAGGTAAATACCAACAAGATCCATGGTCCAGGTCAACCAGTGAAATTTCTGGGCATCATCTGGCCGGGTAATACGAAAATGATGGCTAAGGCAGTCATTGATTAAAATACAAGCCTTTCTATTCCCTAAAACTGTAAAGGAATTACAGGCTTTTGTTGGTTTATGGGGTTCCTGGAGACTTTATATTCAATCACAGACATTAACACCTTTCTATGCCTTGGTTAAGAAGGGAAGTTCATGGAATTGGGGTGTTAACTAACCAGAGGCTTTCTTACAGGCAAAAATGTTCTAAAAGAGGTAAGTGCAGGTCCTGAGAGTATTTATGCCAGACATGAATTATATATTAAGTTTATATACAGAAGGGTTTGGCTGGGGCTTCTGACGATGATAAAATGAGAAATCGATTACAGCCATAAAGATGTTGGGGGTGGAATGTAAGAGTACTGACAACACTAACTCTATAGAGTATAGAGGATATATTACTGACCCTTCCCACCTCATAATAAATATATTGTTAGCTGTGGGTTTGTCATATATGGCTTTTATGATGTTGAAGTAAGTTCCCTGTATGTCCACTTTGTGGAGTTTTTAATCATAAATCAATGGTGAATTTTATCAAATGCTTTTTCTGCATCTATATGATTTTTATCTTTCATTTTGTTAATATAGTGCATCTAATTGATTTGTGGATGTTGAACCATCCTTGCATTCATGGAATAAATCCCACTGATCATGATGTATTGTTCTTTTAAATGTATGGCTAAATTTGGTTTGCTAATATTTCCGTGAGTATTTTTTGTATCTATGTTCTTTAGGGTTATTGGCCTTTTCTGATGGTGTCCTTGTCTGGTTTTGTTGTAAAGGTAATGCTGGCTTAATAAAATGAGTTTGGAAGCATTCCCTCTTCTTTAGTTTTTTGCAAGAGTTTGAGAAAGATTGATATTAATTCTTTGAATTTTTGGTAGATTTTACCAGTGAAGCCATCTGGTGCTGGACATTTGTTGGGATGTTTTTTTTGTTTTGTTTTGTTTTTGTTTTTTTTAAGATTTTATTTATTTATTTGAGAGAGAGAGAGAGAATGAGAGAGAGAACATGAGAGGGGGAGGGTCAGAGGGAGAAGCAGACTCCCTGCCGAGCAGGGAGCCCGATGTGGGGCTTGATCCTGGGACTCCAGGATCGTGACCTGAGCCGAAGGCAGTCGTTTAACCAGCTGAGCCACCCAGGCGCCCCTGTTGGGAGGTTTTTAATTACTTATTCAATCTCCTTAGAAGTAATTATCCTGTTCACATTTTCTATGACTTCATGATTCAGTCTTGGTAGATTGTGTGTCTCTACAAATTTATTCATTTCTTCTAGGTTATCAAATTTTGGGGCATGTAATTTTTATAGTAGTCTCTATGATCACTTGTATTTCTGTGATATCAGTTGTAACACCTCCTTTTTTCATTTTTCATCCAGCTTAGTTTCACAATTTTTTTTTTCTTTTGTCTTCTTAGTCTCTATTTTGTTTCTGCTCTGACCTTTATTATTTCTTTCCTTGTACTACCTTTGGGCTTTGTTTGTTCTTATTCTAATTCCTTGAAGTGTAAAGTTAGGTTGTTTTCTGAAGTTTCTCTTGTTTCTTGAGGTAAGCATTTATTACTATGAACTTCTTAAAACTACTTTTGCTGCATGCCATAAATTTATTTCCATTTTTGTTGTTCTCAAGGTATTATTAAATTTCTTCTTTGATTTCTCCTTTGACCTATTGTTTATTCAGTAGTATGTTCTTTAATCTCCACATATTTGTGGGGTTTTTTTTGTTTCGTTTTGTTTTCTTCTTGTAATTGTTTTCTAGTTTCATATCATTATGGTTGGAAAAGATACTTAATAAGATTTTAATCCTCTTAAATTTATTGGACTTGTTTTCTGGTGTAATATATATATCCTAGAAAATGTTCCATGTGTGCTTGAGAAAAATATGTACTCTGTTGCTTTTGGATGGAATGTTCTGTGTATGTCTGTTACATCCATATTGTCTAACATGTCATTTAAGTCCAGTGTTTTCTTACTGATTTCCTGTCTAGGTGATTCATCCACTGATTTAAATGGGATATTGACATCCCCCTACTATGATTGTGTTACCTTTTATTTCTCCCTTTAGATCTGTTAGTATACGCTTTATATATTTTAGTGTTCCAATGTTAGGTGCACAAGTATTTACAAATGTCATATTCTCTTGTTGGATTGAACCCTTTATCGTTATGCAATGTCCTTCTTTGTCACTCATTACAGTCTTTGTTTTACAGTTCATTTTATCTTGGGGAACCTGGGTGACTCAGTTGGTTAAGCATCTGACTCTTGATTTTGGCTCAGGTCATGATCTCAGGGTCATGGGATCAAGCCCTGCATTGGGCTCTGGACTCAGGGCAGAGTTTGCTAGCATTTCTCTCTCCCTCTCCCTTTGCGCCTCCCCCAACTCAGGTTTGTGTGCTCTCTTTCTCTCTCAAATAAATAAAATCTTTTTTATAAAGTCTATTTTTCTCTTATATTAGTATAGTTATCCCAACTTTCTTTTGGTTCCCATTTGAATGGGATATTTTTCTCCATTCCTTCACTTTCAGTCTGTGTATGTCCTTACATCTGTTTGGAATCTCTTGTAGGCAGCATATGGATGGGTCGTGTGTGTGTGTGTGTGTGTGTGTGTGTGTGTGTGTTTATCCATACAGACACATGTGTCTTTTGATTGAAGAATTTAGTCAATTTATATATAAAGCAATTATTGATGGGTAGGTACTTTTTTTCCATTCTGTTTATTGTTTTTTAATTGTATCATAGTTCCTTTTTATTCTTTCTTCTCTTGCACTCTTCCTTTGTGGTTTGGTGACTTTCTTTAGTAGTATGCTTTAATTACTTTCTCTTTCTTTCTTTTTTTTTAATAATGATTATTTATTTATTTATTTATTTATTTATTTATTTATTTATTTGAGAGAGAGCACAAGAGAGCACAAGCCAGGGGGAGGAGCTGAGGGAAAGGCAGAAGCAGACTTCTTGCAGAGCAGGGAGCCCAATGCGGGGCTCCATCCCAGGACCCCAGGATCATGACCTGAGCTGAAGGCAGATGTTTAACCACCTGAGCCACCCAAGTACCCCTAATTCCTTTCTCTTTATCTTTTGTGTATCTACTATAGGTTACAATAAGGTTTACATATAATGCCTCATGACTATAACAGTGTATTTTAAGTAGATAACAACTTAAGTTTGATTGCATACTAAAGCTCTACCTTTTTACTCCCCTGACTGCTATTTTATGTTTTTGTCACATTTTACACCTTTTTATCTTGTGTATCCCTTAAGTAATAATTTTAGTTACCATTATTTTTACTACTTTTGTCTTTTAACCTTAACTGTAACTTTATAAATGATTAATCCATTACCTTTATTGTCTATTCACTTTTCCAGTGAAATTTGGTCTTTAGTGTGCATGTGTGTATGTGAATTTTTTTGCTAATAAGTGCCCTTTCTTTTCATCTTAAAGAAATTTCTTTCACATTTCTTACAATTCTTACTCTTGTTGAAGATTTTGACTTTTATTTTTTTAATGTTGTATTTTTACTGAGAGCGAGAGATAGCTAGAGAGAGCAGAGCAGGAGAGAGGGGCAGAGAGAGAGGCAAGCCCCCCCCCCCAAGTGGGAGCCCAAAGATTTTGACTTTTAAAAATTAGTGTTATTTTTATTATATTGTGTAGCATTTTCTCATCTCTGGTCTTCTATAAACATACTTTTTAAAATTTCCTATTTCTGTCATTTATGTAGCCTTCTAATTTACTCTCTTTCTCAAATGATTGTCATAACATGAATATTTAGCTGCTGTGAGAAAACGAAATGCTTTGATCATCAAAATAAAAATAAAAAATCATTAGAAAGTTGCAAGGTCACCAAAAAAAAAACTATCCCTGAGAAACAAAAACAACATGTTTTCTATGTATATAATGGAAAAACAAATTCCTGGAATGCAAGTTCTTTGAGAACTTCCATTACTCATGTTTGTATCTTCCATAATGATCAGTGAATTGTGTGACCTCTAGAAGAAAGCACTAGTTTATAGAAATACAATATGATTTGGAAGGTAGTTTCCAAAATAACACTAGTTTCTTTCTTTTTTTTTTTTAATTTTCTTTATTTATTTGAGAGAAAGCAAGAGAGAGAGAGAGCAAGCAGGGGGGAGAAACAGAGGGAAAGGGAGAAGCAGACTCCCCTGCTTAGCAGGGAGCCTGATGCAGGGCTCAATCCCACTACCCTAGGATCATAACCCTAGTCAAAGGCAGATGCTTAACCGACTGAGCAACCCAGGCACCCCCTAACACCAGTTTCTAATAATAACTTCTATTTTATGTTATGGCCATAATTATTTCATGTTTCAGAAAATTTCCTTTCTTTCATATATTGAATTTAGATAGGTCGAACATCTGAATCAGAAGAGAATAATGAGATTGTGGTTTTAAGAATATATTTTTCTATTTTTCTCTCATTTTTCTTTTCCTTTAACCTTGGGTGTCTAATTCTTTTAACTTTTTGGCATAAGTCCTTCCTTTAAAATCCAAATAAAAGGCTCAAGCTCCCATCCCATGCAGTGTAGGAAGAAAAGTGCTCTTCCCAGTATTCTGAATGCTCCTGATAGGAAACTAAAAAAAAAAAAAAAAAAAAAAAAAAAAAGAAAAAGTTGGGAGGAAGCTTCTCTGCTTCCAGGGTCCTAAGTCCTAATTTTAGCTCTAAGGGCTACTATCTTCTCTCTACTTCTGCTGGGGAAGAGTCCCAATTTCTTTGTTGTCCCAAATGCTGCTAATGTGGGAATTCTGGGGAAACCAGAATTTTCCAAAGATTGAGGTTATGTGAAAGAAATTATGATCCGTGCAAACAGGAGTTAACTTGAAACTAGAAACTAAATATTACAAAATCTTCCTTAAAAACATTGTCAAAGGATATTTAAACTGCTGTTTTCATTTCACAGGGGTCCCATTTTTCTCTCTTCGGGCCACGTTTTCTTGTTTCCATCTTTTCAACATCTTTCAGAATGCTCCACAGAAACTTGACTGTTATTATATAGAGGAATAAGGATCTTCTTTTGCCTCACTTTTGTTTATCTGACATACACAAGCAGGCTTCACCCTTCTCCAAGAGACACATGGACTAGGGATTTTTTTCCCTAAGAGAAATTGTCCTTCCAATCACAAGCTACCCAGTCAACCTCAAACATCTTTTGAAATATTTCCCCTCTGCTATTTCCCAAAATAGGCATGGTTTAATATTTTAGACATTCTTAATCCTCTTTTTGTACCTTCAATACTAGTCATTTTTCTTATTATAATAACTTACAACAATCATTACATGTTCTCATTGTATTTCTTGACCCTTATTTTTCTTCTTTTTTTTTTCTTTTTCTCACTGCATTTCCCCACTTGAGTCACTCAATTATCATGATCTCTATAAATAAAATATTTCCTAATTTTTCCTCTGAATCTCATAGCCAAGGAGTTTCACAGAATGAGAATTACTTAAAAAAAATGGCTATGTAACAAGACCCATGGCCTATTCTTGTGAGAAAAAAAATAAAAGCCCTTCCTAGTGGGAATGCTCAGGTATACAAATATGTGCACAGGCCCAGGAGTCCATCAAAATATACTGAGAGTAAGGCTTTGCCATCGGCACATCCATGCTTGCAAAAGGCCCACAGGGGACTCATTCTTAGTTTGGGAAGCATTCATCCAAGCAGTAACATAAGTATTAAGAGATGGGGGCTTTATTCCCTCAACGCTTTCTTGTGCAGAAGATATACATGCAAACTTCAGAAAATTAAAGTAAATGAAAATCTATCATATAAACAGCTTTCAAAAACCCTCTCCATATATATATATATATATATATATATAATATATGTTTACATTATTAAATTCATATTATACATGTAATTTTTAAAATGTGCATGTGTCCTACATAGTTATGGCCCACAACTGACATTTGTTTCATATTCTTGAAGTATCATTCATTCATACTGTGAATAAATACAAATCAAATATATTTGGTGCAGAAAATGTGACATTTTCCATTAACTGAGCATTTATGGTTTTACTTCTAGTATGTTGGCAGAGCCTCTGTACACTCTTAGTCTCTGTTTCCTCTAATATCAGCATTTGAAAACAAATAAAGCAATGCTATTATGCCTGTCAAATGGTTCATTGTTGTTTTCATCCCCTCATTCCTGACAAACATGGTGAGCTGCTCTCTCCAGGTGACTGCTTGATTGACTATTGGATGTAGCTGATTGATAGGAGTGGCAGCCCAAAGGAACAGTCTTTTGTTTAAGGGACTTGATGACCATATGTAAATGCAGTCAGTAATATTGACAGGGGGCACCTAGGTGGCTGCATCAGTTAAGCATGTGACTTCAGCTCAGGTCATGATCTCAGGGTCCTGAGATCAGCCCCAGGTCAGGCTCCATGCTCAGCCTATAGAGTCCACTTTTCTCTCTCCTTCCCCCTCTGCTTCTCCCTGTATTCACATGTGTGTGCACTCTCAAATAAATAAGTAAAATCTTAAATTATAATAATTTCAACACCTTGGGCTTCTCCAAGTTTAATTTAAGACCCAAGCAATTTGAACTACTCATGGAAACAGGTTTGATTTTTAGAATTAATTGTTCTCTAACCAATATTCCTTAAGTATATAGTAATTTTTAATATAGCTATAGTTCTCAATTTTCATTTTGTCTCACCATTTCCATTTTTTGTTTTCATATTTGTAACATCTTTTTCAGGAATAATAAGATGATTCTCAGTGTGCAAAACAAAATATTAGAGTAGCACAGGATAATATAATAGTCAACAATGAAATTATTGAGACGTGAAGGCTAAAGCTTTGAATTTTTTTTTCAATTTCTTTCATTATCTCTTTCTCAGTGAACCATTCTGGGACCTTATTTATGTATTACCTCAATCAAATCATGATTACTAATACCTATATGTAAGAAAATGAGTATGGCTTAGTAGAGTTAATGGTTGTGATTACAAAAAATAATTTATTCTGAGTCTCTTTCATTATCCATAAAATGGGAAAACCAATGAGTACCTTATATGATTATTTTGCAGATTAGAGCTAATATATTCAAGATACCAGGATAGCTCCTAACATTTGCTTGTAGTCATTAATTATATATATATGAGTTTATATATATGAGTTTATATATATATATTTGAGTTTATATATATATTTGAATTATATATATATTTGAATAATGTAGTCATTATATTTCTATACTATATATAGAAATAGACAATATTATTCTTTGGAGGAAACATGCTTATTTTACCTTTGTTTGTCCACACTTCCTAGCATACAACCCTGTATTAGAGTGAGTGGCTAAAAACTGTCTGTTCCTACTTTGTGTTATGTGTATTACCACAATTTTGAAAATTGAAAAGAAACAAAAGTTGCCTTAAATTTATTTTCTCATTTCCTTAAAACTTTTCTTACCTTTGCTCATTTGCTTTATTTCTTAAATTCCACGTATGAGTGAAATCATATGGCTAGAGTTTGTGGTTCCCAAGTGAATATAGCTCTTTGCAGAAGTGATAAAACAGGCTCTGAGTTTGATAAGATAGGCATTTATAAACAGACATAGAATTTATCTGAGATGGACCAGCTGCAGCATTTACAGTATTTAAAAATGTTCTCACTTGTCAGGGACAGAAGGAAGATTCCATGTGGATTTCCTTAAGGCATCCCTGACTAGAGATCTGGAGCAGGGAAGACTAGAAACAGCTTTCCTAGCCGGGGCCCATATTCATCTGAGGAAGATAGAGGCGGATCACTGAACAGGCACCCTAAAGACTTAGATGGATTGACTCTACTTTCTGGGAACTCATGGAATACACTCAAGGCTGTTCACATCACTTTTTTTTTTTTTATTAAAAGATTTTATTTATTTATTTGACAGAGAGAGACACAGCGAGAGAGGGAACACAAGCAGAGGGAGTGGGAGAGGAAGAAGCAGACTTCCTGCGGAGCAGGGAGCCTGATGTGGGGCTTGATCCCAGAACCCTGGGATCATGACCTGAGCTGAAGGCAGACACTTAATGACTGAGCCACCCAGGAGCCCTGTTCACATCACTTTTGTTTTGTTTTGTTTTGTTTTCTAATCTTGATAAAGCCTTTTTATTACCATGCCTATCATGGGTCCATTAGAGTGAAAGGTTTTCAATTTTTCTTCTTGTGACCTAAAAAAAAAAAAAAAAAAGTATTCTCTTATTCTAGAAATATTGAACTTTCCTCCTTATATTTTCTTCCTTTGTTCAAAAGCTAGGGCATTTTTAAAGAAATATTCAATCATACCACAGTGTCAAATTTTCTTCTGATAATTTTTTTTTAAAGATTTTATTTATTTATTTGAGAGAGAGAATGAGAGAGAGCACATGAGAGGGGGGAGGGTCAGAGGGAGAAGCAGACTCCCTGCTGAGCAGGGAGCCCGATGCGGGATTCGATCCAGGGACTCCAGGATCATGACCTGAGCCGAAGGCAGTCGCTTAACCAACTGAGCCACTCAGGCATCCCTTCTGATAATTTTCTATAGTACTGTGAGGAGATATGTCAGATTTAAGAATAAAACTTGCATAAAATGATTCATGATTTACAGTTTGTTAGTGCTCTGACTAGTAAAATGGAATTCTCTAAATCATATAAGACTATAAACCACTTATGATAACTAATATGTCTACAACAAAGATGAATATATAATTAATATACAATTTTGCATTTAAAATACAATTTAAATAATGTTATCAGTTGTATATCCTTCTATTAACATAAATGATAAGAAATATGAAACTGAGATTGACCTATAGCTAATTATTTCATTACCAGGAAACAAAACCAAAAATTCCAAACTGGCCCTCTCAGATATTCACATCAAGAGTGTTCATCACATTTTCCCAGTGCAATAAGACAAATGTGTTCAGTTTTTTTTTAAGCCACTTTCATAAATAGTGAATGTGTTCAGTCTTATTTAGAACAACTGGGTAGCTCTTGTGATCACTTTATAGATGATAAATCATGTTTAAAACAGAATTCTACTGAAAAATATTGTTAGTGTTGACAGCATTTAGACAAATTCAGCCTCCTCTGTCACTAAAGCTGACGTTGATTATGCAATACCCCATACTCTCGGTGGCATGTCTTTGCCAATATAGAGTATACTGACACTTTCACAGTTCCTTCTAGGTTCATAATGAATACATTTTTAACCTCCAAATCAAGATACACATTTTAAAATTAGAGTGTTTGTTTTTTTTTTTGAGAATTTATTTACCTGAAAGCTTTAGAGGTGTGAACAATGTCTATACTGAAGCTAATGATCTTTATTAGAAAGTAATTAAGTTCCATGGAATCATGACCACCACAGCCTATTAAACCATTTTTAGATCATAGCAAAATAGAGTAATGAGACTTCCGTGTCCCATGTGATATTTATATGGTACAAGGAATGTGGTTACCCCAAGAATCGGTCATCTAGTATGGTTAACTAAAACACTCACAAATGATCTATAGTTACCTAATTTTTGAAATCTATGAAAAAAAAAAGCAATTGATTTGCTTTTACTAATTAAAAAGCCTTTTCCATGAGGATATGTAAAATTATGTTAGCAGAATTCCCTCAAATTCCAATAAAGATTCTAGGTTCAAATTTGCTTCTAGGAGTTCAATTTAAAGAATCAGTTAGGGGCGCCTGGGTGGCTCAGTTGGTTGAGCGACTGCCTTCGGCTCAGGTCATGATCCTGGAGTCCCTGGATCGAGTCCCGCATCGGGCTCCCTGCTCAGCAAGGAGTCTGCTTCTCCCTCTGACCCTCCCCCCTCTCATGTGCTCTCTCTCATTCTCTCTCAAATAAATAAATAAAATCTTTAAAAAAAACAAAAAAAATAAAGAATCAGTTAGTTGAATGAGATGTGATATTATACTTTTTTTTTTTTGAAATCCAGCCTTAATCTGTTAAAAGAAAATAATTACTGGTGAGTTCTGGGGGCAAAAGTTTATAGAAAACAGAACACCAGACCCAGATTCAGATAACAGAGGTGCATTTCTGCTCCAGTGTGTCCTCCCCTTGTGGTCTGATTAAGTCAATTCATGACTCTGAGTTTCAGTTTTTTCCCTATAAAATGAAAATAAAAATACCTCCCTTAATTATCTGTCAGGATAGCTGTGGGTATTTTTAAAACTTACATAGTATCAAAGGCATGTTCATATACAGCTCTAAGCATTTCTTTGGAAAAATGTCTATTCAAGTCCTCTGTCCATTTTTTAATTGGGTTGTTTTTTTTTTGGTGTTGAGTTGTATATTTTCTTTGTATATTTTTACATTAATCCTTACCAGATATATTATTTGCAATTATCTCCTCCCATTCAGTACGTTTTCATTTTATTTTATTTTGTTGATGTTTTCTTCACTATGCAAAAGCTTTTGATTCTGGTGTAGTCCTACTAGTTTATTTTTACATTTGTTTTTCTTGTCTCAGGAGACCTATCTAGAAAAATATTGCTATGGCTGATGTCAGAGAAATTGCTGCCTGTGTGCTCTTCTAGGAGTTTTATGATTTTAGGTTTCATATTTAGGTCTTTAATCCATTTATTTTTGTGCATGGTGTAAGAAAGTGCTCCAGTTTCATTCTTTTGTCTTTAACTATCCAGTTTTCCCAGCATCATTTGTTGAAGAGACTATCTTTGCCTTATTATATATTCTTGCTCCCTCCTCCATAGATTAATTGACCATATCCGTGTAGATTTATTTCTGGGCTCTCTATTCTGTTCTATTGATCTTTATGTCTATTTTTGTGCTAGTACTATCCTGTTTTGATTACTAAAGCTTTGTAGTATGTCTTGAAACCTGGAATTGTGATGACAACATTGCTGTGGCTATTCGGGGTCTTTTGTGGTTCCATACAAATTTTAGGATTGTTTGTTCTAGTTCTGTGAATAATCCTGTTGGTATTTTGATAGGGATTACATTGAATCTGTAGAATGCTTTAGGTAGTATGGATATTTTAACAATAATTTTTCTTCTAAGCCAAGAGCATGGAATATCCTTCCATTTGTGTTGTCTTGGAGGAGAAAAAAACAAACAAACAAACAAACTCTATGCACATCAAGGAATTATCATTATAATAAAATTTAATTGTGATAAACTTATGCTGCAATGTATATTATAAGTAAATAAATGCTAAATTATATGATCCTATCTGGGATTAAGTAGAGAGCAGTGCAATCAACTGGATTTTGACTTCTATGTTTGAGGCTATATTCCAGCTTTCGAGTAGTGATGTTGAAAGGGTACTCACTTCTGGAAGTTATCTATCTTCTTTATGTGCATAAGAATGTTAACTTTGGTCGTAGTTGCAGTCAAAAGTTATTGTGCCCAGTGCTCGCAATAAATTGTGACTTGAGCTCTTAGAGTTGAAGTTATCTAAGTGTCAACTCAGAGAGCACTAACCTATTCCTGATTGCAGCACCCAGGATGCTGATTACAATGTGGAAACCTGTGTAAAGGAGAAGCCTGTGCATCATTTCAGTGAACTTGGGAACAGTAATTGCGATTTTGTGACTATTTTTATAAGTGATTGCATGTCAGGCAAAAAAAAAATATAATACATTTTTAGGCTTTTAATGTGTTCTAAATTTTACATGGAGTAGACTAGCCATTTCTGTTGTATAAGCAGATCACTAATCCTTCATTTTGTCTCTGAGTAGCAAGATGTTATTTAATATTCAAGGGCCTGGCAACCTTAGATTTAACACTGCAGTGATATTTTTAACATTACCCTTTGTAGCAAAGATACAACATAACCACAATTTATGCCCCTAATTTGTACTTGTTCAATAAACAAATCATTAGTTTGGAGACAGAAGGTCAATGCAGAAAAAAAAAAAAAAAAAATTACGAGTGCATCCTTCCAGCAAATTGATGCATTGTTTTCTATGGATACACACAGACTTGAAGCTATAATTCTATTCCCCATCCTTTTCACACATGCATGCACGAACACGTGCACACAGTCATGCACCAGAAAACAGGTATTTTGTTGTCTCACAGGTAATGGAATGAATAAAAGGACCGAATTCTGAGGTCATTCAACACTAATGACCTGAGCCTCAATTTCAGGCACTGTCCGAGCTGTTTCCATGCACTGTTCCTGAGATGTAGCAAGATCTTCTTTCCTCTTACCATCCTGCCTCTTCTAGATGTCTTTCTTGAAGTGTCACTTGAGAACATTCTTACCTCATAAATTATGTCATTCATCATATATAGTTGCCCTCATCATTCATTCATTCAACAAATATTCACTTTCAATAAACATTCATTAACATTAATCTTATACAAAGTGCCAAAGATTGTAGTAGGCAAGGGGGGTAAAAGAGGAAGATTACCCCCCAACCCCCCCAACATCTTAATTATAATTTAACCTTAGAATCTACCCATCTACTGGGTGCTGTATCAATATGACGTTAGGCTAGTTAAATGTATATGGACTCAAAAACAAGTTTATATTTTGCCTTCTTTAAGACTAAATTGGCTTTGAAATATGTCTGGTTATTTTTTTTTATTTTCTTGCCTGATAATTACATATTCAAAATATATCTGTACATGGAGGAAACTACTTCTTAGTTTTCTATTAATTTTATTTATTTTAGCTTATTTTATTGTGTTGTGTTAGTCACCATATAATACATCATTAATTTTTGATGTAGTGTTCCATGACTCATTGTTTGCATATAACACCCAGTTCTCCATGCAGTACGTGCCCTCCTTAATACCCATCACCGGGCTAACCATCGCCCCACCCCCACCCCCCCTAAAACCCTCTGTTTGTTTCTCAGAGTCAATAGTCTCTCATGGTTGATCCCTCCCTCCAATTTCCACCCCCTTCATTTTTCCCTTCCTTCTCCTAATGCTCTTCATGCTATTCCTTATGTTCCACAAATAAGTGAAACCATATGATAACTGACTTTCTCTGCTTTCTATTAATTTTCTTTAAAAGTATTTTATTCAGTTTTGTAGAAAGTGTTTTGAGTACCTCTTCTGTGTTTTTCCATCACCATTTCTCAGAACAGACTTCAAAACACTAGAGGGCAGTGGGGAGCACGTGCATCTTGAGAAAATAGCTTAGAAATGGCTGGATTTGTGTGTCAGTTTTTGGAGACATATTTTCCAGTACATGCTATGGATATGAAGTGTGCAGAATGGGAAAATGGACAATTGACCTCACTCTGAGATAGATTAGATGAACTTTGGAATGGGACTTGATTCAGATTGTTCAGCTTCAACTTTCCTGGTAATATTTCCTAGTGGCATCATCCAGTTACATCTGGGAATGATTAAAATAAAATGCCAAAGTGAGATAACAAGAATTTTAAGGACCAGTTATGTAGGGAGTTACAAATTACTACTTATATGGAAATCATAAAATCCTTCCCAATCGGAAACTCCCAAGAAAAATGCCCTTTAATTAGTTGAGATGGTTGTAATAGTTTTACTTTTTAACTTTTAAAATATTAAGTTGATTTCATATCTTTCACACAATTTCTAGGAATATTTGTTGCTTGAAATTGAAAACTATGGTTTATCTTTTACTAATTCTAGAAGCAGAGATTTAGAGGTAGTACAAATGTAACAAACAATAAGAGGACTGCTGTCAAAATAATTATATGTATTGAATCTTAATTTTTAAGAGTTGACTGTAAACATTATAAACTTCAAAGATGATTCAAATGTTATTTTACACTGCCTTTTTTTCCTTGGTTTTCTTTGTATTTTTGAGGATTTTATTTAAATGTTGAATAGAGGCGTGCCTGGGTGGCTCAGTTGGTTAAGTGCCTGCCTTTGACTCAGGCTCAGGTCATGATGCCAGGGTCCTGGGATGGTGGGATGGAACCCTACGTCATGGGGGGGTGGGGATTCCTCCTCAACAGGGAGTCTGCTTCTTTCTCTCCCTCTATCCCTCCCCTTGCTCTTTCTCTCCTGCATGTGCTCTGTCTCTCTCAAATAAATAAATAAAATCTTTTAAAAATTAAAAAAAAATAAACACAGAATAGAGCTCTCTGTAGCTCAGAAATCTAGATATAAACTTAAAGTTTATAGTACTTGAGATCATGTAATTAACTTCCCCTTCAATATTATATGTATAATCTCTTACCTAATCCAAATTATCTATAAAGAATTTTTTATAGTCAGTTCTGTGAATACTGAATCACTTTCCTTCTTAGGTGATTTTGATGAATTTAAATGGGCAAGGCTTTCCTTTCTTTTTTTAAAACAAACTCAAATTATTACAGTTATTACTACTTTATTTGATATTTATATAAAAGTATATATACCATAAGGGTTTCATTAAAATCGCATCATTTTCTAGATAGTCAAACTATACAATTTATTTTCCTTCATCCTTTGTTATAATCCAATACACATTTGCCTCCACAAATTCTCATCATTAACTTTAGGTGATCCTTGATTGGGTGTTTGTGCTGGGGAAGACATTTGTGGTATCTCTAGTTGTAATTGCGTGTTTCTCTGTGACAATGAAAAAGTATTGATTTCATTAATTTTAAAAACAGTGAGTTTTGCTAAAAAGCTTGTTTTATAAATACAAATGTATTCCCACATGATTGATATAATAAGGAACCATTTTTGCATAATGCAAATTTTGTATATGTTTATGTACCATTTCATCCATGAGAAACACTAGGTGAAGATAGAGAACTTCATACAACTGAATACACAAAATGTGCAAATACACAAGCATATACTTCAAACACCAACTAGCTACCTCAGTGCATGTGTAATGAGCCATACCTATCCACATCAGCAGTTATCACTTCCCCATCCAATTTCAGAGAAGCTCCCTTCCATAACCTGACTGTAATTCAAGCTCCAGCTCTTCCAACACCCACTATCACAAGCAAACTTCAGCTCTTTTTCAAGGTAAAGTGTGATATCCATTGTAGCACTAATGTATTCCTTAGCCATTTAGCAGGTGTAAACTGTTTTCATTACGTTCCTAATTTTTTTGTTTGTCACTGGCAAAATTTTTGAGTATTGTTCCGCTGGCTAAATTTTTCCCATAAACCCTGTGGTTTCTACTGGGCAATATTTCATTGCATGGTGGTTTTCAGGAGTGTGTATGTATGTTGTATTATAACAGAACAACTTTAATAGTATCAAATTCATATTAGAATTAGTTAATCAATGCATATTGCAAGTATTCTGTCAGTTGAATGTACTTCTGGGGGACTTATTAGAGATGACACACAATGTATTATGCTGCTCATACTATTTTCTTCCTTCTGATACATATTAAAACATCCCATCCTCTCTTGTAGTAACATTGCCGCTGTTACAATTGAAGTGTGGAAAAACTGTATGTGGTACTTCCAAACCTGGTACTTAAAAATATCCTGTGTGATTCTCCAGGCATCTCTTCTGCTTCCTTTGAGATGTGTCAGTGTCCAGTCTGAGAATATCTTCCTTTAAATCAAGAGAACTTAATACAACAAATTGGTTATATATGTGGTCTAATATAACAAATTAATGTAACAAATTGGTTATATATGTGGTCTAACAGCAGAGAAGCCAAGATATAAGGTGGGGGGGAGGAAGAGAGAGAGACAGGGTTAGAGTAACTGGAGCAGAAGATGATGTTGTTAGAGCCTATAAATCAGGGAATTGGAAATTGGCACCAATGTGTGCCAGCCTGGGTAGATCTAAACCCAGGGAGGAAAGGTGGCTCTCCTGAGGCTGCAACCCAAAGCAGAGAGAAATGAGAAGCAAAATCTTGGCAAATATGTTCCCATACATGGATCTTTTGACAAGACCTCCCAGAAGCCAAGGGCAGGAAAGTCTCAAAGGCAGTTGCTCGTGAATACAAAGCAGAGAAGAGAAGAGCTGTTAACTGGATCTGAAAGCAAATAGAAAATGATCTACGTAGGTGAACCTTGAACCAATTTGTCCTGGCTTGCAGGACCCTGCTTTGGGAAAAGCTGCTCGGTAGAGTCACCTGACCAGCACTGGACTGCACTGTGATGAGTAAACATTGAATTTGTTAAGTTACTGAAGTTTTAGAATTAATTTCTTGGTCACTTAGCTGAGGCTGTTGTAATTGTAAGGGTTTTCAATTTCTATGGTGGACATTTGGGTTTGTATCCTTATCTCCTTCTGAGAGAGACCTGATTTCTCTTTGGGTCTGGGCAAGCAGATTAACCCCCTGGATACAGTTATGGATTGCATGACCTTAACTAATTCAATCAGCTGTTTCATAGCAGGGCATGCCATGTAAACAAGTCCAACCAGAATCTTTAATTTGTCCTTAAGATATTCTTTCCTTTTGATCATGAATGAAACAGTGTGTAACCCTAGAAATTCCTGACAGCCATGTTCCAACCTGAGACGTGTCAAGCCTATGATAAAGCTGTAATAAAGAAAAGAAAGTTGGAAAGTAATTAGATCCTTGGTGATATCATTAAGCTTGCGGATCATAGTATCTACCTTAAAAATTGTGGGAAATGAATATATCACATTAAAGAGTAAAGGGAATGTATTTTTTCTCTTCATTCATTATTTTTTCATGTTACATGAAATACATTAAATTCTAAGTTACAAGTATTTAATTTTTTAAATTAGTATTTTTATAAACATATAGGTTTATTTCAGAAAAACTGGAAAATACAGAAAAATATAAAAATTTAAATTATAATTTTGTTATCTTCCCATCTGAACAGAGCCATAATTTACATATTTTATTCTATCTTTTATTATTCCTATGCATATATTTAAGTATATATTATACACATAATAAAATTAGATCTATGGCTGAACATATTTATATTTTATTAAAATAAAACACTTATTCTATTAATGAAGGCTTTTGTTCCCTCCATACTTTAGTCTTTTAAGTAACACCTTATCAATATATATTTAAATTAATTTTTCAGGAGTGCCTGGGTGGCACAGTCGGTTAAGCACCCAACTCTTGGTTTCAGCTCAGGTGTGAGATAAAGCCCTGCGTTGGGCACCCCACTCAGTGTGGAGTCTGTATAAGACTATCTCTCTCTCCCTCCACGCCCCCGCATTCTCTCCCTCTCTCTCTCTTAAATAAATAAGATCTTTTTAAAAATTAAAAATAAATTTTTCATCTATCTCTATTTCCTAGGTAGACTTTTTTTTTTTTTAACAAACTAAGCTGTTACTATTTTATTTTATTATTTTAAAGATGTTATTTATTTGAGAGAGAGAGAGAGCAGAGCAAGAGAGAGAGAGAGCACATATGAGCCGGGGGCTGGGGGGTGGTGGGGGCAGAGGGAAAAGGAGAAGCAAACTCCCCGCTGAGCAGGGAGCCCTACTCCAGACTCCATCCTAGCACCCTGGGATCATGACCTACAAAGGCAGATGCCTAACCAATTGAACCACCTAGGCGCCCCTAGTTGTTGCTATTTTAAATAAAATCATATATTTTACAATATTTTGAAAATTACAAACTGATATTTCTGTAAAATATAGACAATTTTATTTGCATAAATTTTCCTGATAAGGTAAAAGTAATAGAACAATGGGTCTATAATTTTGTAGGGAAGATTGGAAGAGTTTCTTAATAGGAAAGGAAAATGATCTGAAGAAGAAACAAAAAATTATAGAAAAGAAAATCAAATAAAATTGTGGCACAGAAAACTGGATGGAAAAGGAAATGATGATACAGCTATAAAACACTTCTCTGGATCAGAGTGACTCAATATTCATTTTCATTCACTCACCACTTGCCATTTCTTAGTTCTCTAGGAACTCCTGACAACATGGGCATGCAAGCATTGCATAAATGGAATTGCTCAAAATGGTTTGAGCAATAGTAATGCAATGAACAGATAGTAGGTAGGGCATAGAGGGAGAAAATTTGAACCCCCTGGATGAAGTTTAAAAAATTTGCCCCAGGAAATTTTTAATGAATGTGTATCATGAAACTCTTGCCAATGATACTTCAAGTGGAAAGTTGAGGGTCATGGAAGATGAAGCTGAATGAGTTCCAAAAATGACAAATAATTTTAATAGCAACCACCTGTTGTGCTCTTAATATATGCCCCCTTCATGACTAAACCCTCATTTCATTCGATATTTATTAAAACCCTGTGTGCTAATAATTATCAGATCATTATTAAACAAAGCAAGTGTTAGAGAGTTAAATGACCCCTTTACGATAATAGATTTAACAAGATTGAAAATCATTGTAAAACAATCTCTTACATTAGAAATTCCATGCTGCTAACCAATAAAGAATACTACCCTTTCTTTTCCCATTCCTGCTTTAGCCACGCTGCAATCACAAATATGTAATAAAAGAGGAGGAAAAGCAAAACTACATCACAAGAACAAACCCTGTATGAGCATCTACGGAGCTGCAGAAGTGGCCACATGTGTGCAAATAGTAATCACATATCAAAAGGACCCACCATATACTAAGAAAATAATATTTGGTAAAAATTACTAGCATCTTACAGTATAATTTCTGATTATATAGAATATAGGGAATAGTTGCTAAGAAGATATGAGAGATTCCTTAAAGCAGCAATGGCAGATGAGGGTTTGTTCCCCATTCCCAAAAATGGATTTGTGATTAAAAGCACAGCACAAATTCCAGAAGGAGGTAAGAGTCAAATGTATATGAAAAAGAACCTTATAAAATGGAAAAAAAAAATATGTGAATATTCAAATATCTAAAAGGGAAAGAACTTGCTAAGCAGTAAGGCATTGGAGAATATGGCAAATAATAAACATATAAGGAATAAGCAACCTCAGTAGTAGTAACTGGCACTTGGGATCCTTTTCTCTACCTATGAAGTGATTTTTTTCGCCTATCAATTGAGTTAACATGATGAAGCCCAAGAGGCTTGATGAAACCAACACCTCATGTCTTCCTTCTATAAAGTTGAGAGTATCAATGGATATCTTGTCAGGAAAAAAACCAAAAAACAAAAAATGTTATTTGCCAGTTATTTGATAAGTTATGAGATAAGGAATCTGTCCAACATGAGAAAAAAAAAAGGATATTGAATAACTCAGCATAAATGCGAGAAACAACTACCCTCTGCTTTTACCCACTTAGGATGCAGCAGAGAGGAGAGATTGGAGTAATGAAACATAAAAAAATTAGGGAAGAGGATCTGCTAACTCTAGTCCCCGCAATGGGGGAACAGCCTCTGAGGAAAGCACACTCCAGCTGCTTTCAATATGTCAGAAGCTTGCAAGAGGGACCTTGTGGAGAATGAGGGACCTCGAAGCACTGATGTGGGCTTTTTAGGACTGATATCTTTGAGCAATACAATGAGCTAGTTCTGGAAGTGTCAAACAGTATAAACAATATCAGAAAGGGAGATAGGAACAGAGTGATGGAGACAGGGTGATGGGTTTTGTCTAAGGACATGCTAACAGGAATGAGAAACAAGGAACTTGTCCTTCTGCCTCCTCCTGACTTCTGTCTCCCTCTCGTGTCCCTGTGGACAGAATCTAAGAGGGAGGAGCTGCTAAAGCTGAACTGTGGTTTGCAGAGTCTGAGCCTGAGCATCCGGAATCAAAGTATAAATAAAGTTGTAAATAGAAATTTGGAGCTAAGAAGCAATAGCTTACAAATTGCTATGTGTATCGAGTATCTGAAATACTTTCTACTCCCTTCTAGGACTCCATCTTTAAAAATAATTAAAAATGTGAAGAAAAATATGTGAACAAAGACGTTTTTTCAAATATTTCAAATATTTGAAAACAACCTAAATCTTTAAGTATGGGGGAATAATTTTATAGGATAGAATAATGTTATAGGATAAAATACTATGGCCATTAAAAATGACAGCAAATAATTTTTATGCCAGAAAATATTGAAGGAAAAGGTGAATATTCTAGATTAGGGTAGTGTTCATATGCTGTAGCATAGAGTGAAAATACAGTAGATTAGTGAAAATAGATTAATTCCCTCTCAGAATATAGCCCAGCTCTTTTGGGGTTGGCAGAGCCACTCAACTTCATGTGGTCATTTAAAGCATCATATTCTTCTATCTTATTACTCAGCTATTTATGAAGCGATGTTTCCAAAATGCATTTCAGCTCTCAGTACAAGAGGCCAAAGTCCTGCAAATGCAGCTATTTTTTTTTTCTTGGTTATTTTTGAGATACTGCCACAATATAAGGAAGTCGTTTCTAATGATTACCATAAATACTAACTTAGGAGGACCACATTGGTAGTGCAACTATTCAACTCAAGTCTTCAGTGACACTAAAGAGGGATTTGCACATAAGAAAAATAAGTGGGTAAGAAGGCTAAGTAACCTTCCAAATTTAAAGTTCTGTCTAACAAACTATAAAATGTTACTATTTTAGAGATTTTCTAAGCTTTCCAAATTAATGATGAAGTTTTATTTATCTGGACATTTGCAAAATGAATTATCAAAGCATTTGGCTATATTTAATTCAGGTTCATGTTTAATACACCTAATATCCTTTTTTACCCATATGTTGTATATTTGAAGTCTATGATAATAATTGACTTGTGACCAATATAGTTAATGTAGTTTAGAGACTATCAATTAATGACCCATATAACTAATGTAGTTAAAGTTAAAACATGCAGGTCCAAGTGATAAAAACCCCCATCTGAAGAAAAATTTTTGGAGAGAAAATCCTAAGCACTATTGAAAAAAAATATAACAGATAGAAATAAAACATTTTGTTACAGAAAACAAACTTGTATTAGACAAATTATGGGAGAGCACTACTGATTTTCTTTCTTTTTTATTCCCTTTCTTTGGATTTTTTTTTTTTGTAACAATATTTGGATATTTTTTCATTAAATCTTTAAATGAAAATCAGTTTTTTATAGTTTCTTCATTTTACAAAGTCAACTTTTAAATGTACTGAACTCTTATATTTGCAAATCCTTGTGAAGAACATTTATATTTTCTGCCCATTGAGTTGAACCCTCTGTTCCTGACAAAAATCACCATAATGTAAACTTACAAGTGTAGTATTTTCTCTTCTGCCACCTCAGGAAAAAAAAAAAAAAATAGAGGCAATAATCTGGAAAATTCTTCCTTTTCCCTCTTCATTTTCTATTTAGTTTGTGAAGATAGTGTGAAATTTGATTTGCGTCAATGATTTTGTTAGAAGTATGATTTGTGTAATGGTTCTGAGGTCAGACTGTCTGGACCTGGATCTGACTTCACACTTTCTGGCCATGTGAACGTGGGCAAGTGATCTATCTTGCCGATGGATCCATTTTCTCTGTGAAATGGAGAAGACAAGAGCACCTCTTGCACAGCCTTATTGTGACAAGTACATGTGTCCATAATTGTGAAGAGTTTATTGCATAGTAAATTATCATAGTATTTTAAACAGTCTGATCACAAGAGTAACATATGCTTGTGAAACTTAAACAGTGAAAAATTGGAATGCAGAAAGCTGGCTGAAGTTACTTGAATTAAAATAAATATTTTGCTAAAACATTTTATAGAGATATTTGGGTTTTATATCGAAAGACACAACCACAGGAGGGGTGTCTTGGTGGCTCAGTCAGTTAAGCATCTGACTCTTGATTTCGGCTCAGGTCATGATCTTAGGGTCCTGGTATGGAGCCCCACGTTAGGCTCCTCACTCAGCTGGGAGTCAGCTTGTCCCTGTCCCTCCACCCCTCTCATGCTCAGGCTGTCTCTCTGTCTCAAAAAAATAAATAAAATCCTTAAGCGGCTGCCTTCGGCTCAGGTCATGATCCTGGGGTCCTGGGATCGAGCCCCACGTCCGGCTCCCTGCTCAGTGGGGAGCCTGCTTCTCCCTCTCCCTCTGCCTGCCGCTCTGCCTACTTGTGCTCTCTCTCTATCTCTCTGTCAAATAAAAATAAATAAATAAATAAATAAATAAATAAATAAATAAATAAATAAATAAATCTTAAAAAAAAAAAAAAAGAAAAAGAAACAACCACAAGAAATACCTGATAAGGGCACCTGGGTGGCTTAATCGTTAAGCATCTGCCGTCAGCTCAGGTCATGATCCCAGGGTCCTGGGATCCAGCCCTGCATCAGGCTCCCTGCTCCTCGGGAAGCCTGCTTCTCCTTCTCCCACTCCCCCTGCTTGTGTTCCCTCTCTCCCTGTGTCTCTGTCTGTCAAATAAATAAATAAAATCTTTAAATAAATAAAATTCTGGTTTATCTTAGTTTATACATGGGTTAAGAAAGATTTAAAATAAAAAAGTTCTGGATATAAACAAAAACTACACCATTTCTCAACCATAATACATCTGGTCATATCAATAAAATATAGCTTTAATTGGGGAGCTTGGCTGGCTCAGTCCATGGAGCGTGAGATTCTTGATCTCAAGGATGTATGTTTGAGCCTCACGTTGGATGTAGAAATTATTTAAAAAGTATAAAATCTTTAAAAAACATATAGCTTTAATTGCTAAAATAAATAGCTGAAAATACATAGGTAACTGTTGGCTTTTTAAGTATTTCATAAAGCTATATGCTATTACTCCTTGGTAAATAGTTTAGTTACTGAAGATATTTAACCTAATGACATTTAACGTGACAGTTCTTCATAATTCCTAGCATGTTAAAAAGAAGCCAAAGAGAAAAAAGTTAACACATAAGGAAAAACTTTCATTTCCTTAGTGTCTCAAATTGGAAAAAAACAAATAATTTTTTAATGTAACATAATATTGTTTGCTGTTAAATGAAATAATTTGTTACTTGTTCTTGGCTGAATTCAAATGGGCATCACCTGAAGAAATTTCTCATTTAATTGTATCCCAAACTATATGTGTCTTAAAAAAAGTTATTTCTGAAAATAACTGTTGAGAGCTCTTTATTCTTGTCTATAATAATGGGGTTTGAATCTAAAAATATCTAAAAATTGTGCTATATAAAATACCCCTGATCAGTAGATTAACACAAGTATTGACAAAATATTTCTTACAGCTTCTTATCTTTCTGTCAGATAATACTTATGCTATTTTCATATTGCTTTCTTTCAGACACATCCTTAATCCTATAGAGTTAATCTTTCCTAAACTCTCCTGAATTTAAAAAGAACCTTAAGGGCATTAACACAACCAACCAGGAAGGAAATTTGTAATAAATTACCCGGTCCTTCATGAACATTTTTGAGGATTAAAATGCCGATGGGAGGAGCGGCTAGGTGGCTCAGTCATTAAGCATCTGCTTTCAGCTCAGGTCATGATCCCAGGATCCTGGGATCAAGCCCCGCGCCAGGCTCCCTGCTCTGCGGGAAGCCTGCTTCTACTTCTCCCACTCCCCCTGCTTGTGTTCCCTCTCTCGCTGAGTCTCTGTCAAATAAATACTTTTTAAAAAAAAAGAAAGAAAGAAAATTGTGAACACAGGTCAGTTACCTAGGAGAAAATGGAGAGTTGCACCTTAGTTTTCTCAATGAACCTTCTCAATGTCAAAGACATCAGCAGAATAACATGAGAGACATTGTCCCATCCCATGAGAAAAGAAGTCATCAGGTATTTATTGGCTAGGCACTCTTCCAAGTGCTTTAATTAAATGTTCCCAGCAGCCCTATGAATGTTATAACATTATTATATGGATTTTATTGATGAGTAAACTGGAACACAAGCAAGTGAAAATACTAACCCACGGTCACAGAGGCGAACAGTAGGTGGATAGTGGTTCAAAATCTGCAGGTCGGCCCTTTACCACTAGGTGATGCTGTTCTAACTGCCCGTGTTCTTTCTGTATCTAGCTAGATAGAGCTGCCCTCTTAGTCTACAGATTTGTGAACACAGTTCCAACAACTGCGGTCTTAACAACTACTGTATGTTTCTCAATCTTCCCAAACACAACACATTGTTTAACTTTATGAGGGGGGGGGGTATGTTAGGACTATACCATGCAATAATAGTAAAAAATGTCTTCATGTGTTTCATTGCAGAATGTCCAGTAATTGTCCCCACACTCCAGCATTCCTTTCCCCATCACTTGTGTTGACTATCTTGTGATATAAAAAATCATCATATAGAGTGCATTACGTCTACTCCAGTCATGCTCTTGGCCTGCCTTCTGAATTCAGCTAGACACATATCTGGTGCCATTTACATGCACTGGAGTTTCAAAATTACATTTCTCTATTGTACATACAGTTCTGCCTTCATTCTCTTCTACAGTTGATGTGTGTTCTCTGTTTTCATGATCTAGTGTATTCATCGTATACTTTTCTATTAAAAACCAAATCTAGACAAATGTAGAAATTGAGTTACTTAAATTTAAAATGATTACTTTTTAAAACTTCTATTTGGCATGTTTCCATGACAAAATTATGTAACTTGACACAATGGATATAAGGTTCAGCAGTTTTCACCAGGCAAACTTTGTCCACTTTCATAACTCTAAATGGGACCAGTCAGGAGGCAGATGTGGAAAACACCAACTAACTTAATGTAAACCTTAGATAATCTACAGAAATATTAGGTTAAAAAGGATGTGCTAAGTAAAGTATCAATGACAGATTTATTTGAAATATTTATAAGCAATACTTTTAGCCATTATAACTTTCTGTGTTAATTTTTCTTATCTATTTCCTACTTGAACCAGAAGAGCTCATTTTATTCCATTCATCTTAGATTTGGTAAAACCAAAGCACAGCAGATTGCATCCTGAAAGTCCATCAATTCTCATCAGTTTTTTCCTTGAGTGACTGCTTAGTCCCTGAACTTGACCCCTTTCTTATGCTGATAAATTACTTGAGAAACATAATTTACTTTCTTTTTTAACAAAACCTTATCCGTTTACCCATAATCCTTGAATGAATTCCAACTAGTGTATCTAAGTGTTTGCCAGATATGTCTACCTAGATATACATTAGGACTACAAACTATAAATGAACCAACCTGAGAAATAAGGGACTCGCAGTGCTGCGTTTTATTTTCCTTTCTCGTAACTCATTCATTTGGCTTAGACATTCTTCTTGACTTTCTCTCTTATTTCACCTTGTAGTTAAGCTGTCTTTGTGGATTATTGATCTGTTCTCTGCAAAGCATTTTGATCCTTTCAACTCTTCTTTATTCTCAGTAGGAGTATAGTGTCTGTCATCATTTTACTTAAAAATCCCCCAATTGGTCTCCTGCTTCCCAGGTGGATTTCCTTGAATTCTCTCCTATCTGTTGAGCAGAAGTTCTGACGTGGGTTTCAAAAGGTATATGAATCTCTTGAAATTTGTAAATATTGCTATTTCCACCTCCAATCATACACTTCTGCATATTCACACAGAGCTAGAATGACCTTTTTAATATACAGCCTATCATGTTATGAGCCTCCTTACAATTCTTCAAAATTTCCCAGTTCTTGAAGATAAAAGTTGAATTTGTCCCTAAATGTCATAGAAGCTCCTTCATGTCCAGATATTTAATTCAGTCTCTAGCCACGCATCTAAGCATCCTTCAGTAGAGTAACACAAACTCATGGCTTCCATTCTTTGCTCCCTTATAATAAGTGTTTATGTTCCTTAAAATCGATGGTCCTATAAAGTACGTTCCCCTTGACACTAATATATTTTGCTATTAACTTAAAATTTCTGTATTGAAAGCATAACTCATTTGTACCATTTCTTTAATTACCTTAAACCACTAAATTCCATATTTTACCTGAAAAAAATTTAGCAATTTTTAATAAAAGGCATTATCTTCATGGAGTTTACCAACATAAGCTTCTTTTTTGTCCTGCTCTGTTAGCCCTTTGTACACCATACCCTCTGTGAGTATTGTTCCCCAGACTTATAGGGGAATATATCCCTCCCCTCTTCCTTTAGTTCACTCTCACTCATTTTTCAGATGCATTTCAAATATGACTTCCAGGTGTCCTCAGGTTCCCATTTCACTACTTTGCAAAGCACTGGACCCTGGACCAGAAGAATCTGCATTGCCTGGGAAGTCAGACAGGCCAATCCTCAGGACCCACTGAGGTCCAGAAGATAGAAATTGATTGTTCTTGTTTTTTTGTTTTTCATTTTGATTATTTTTAACCATTTTATTTGCTATATTTGTACAGGCCTGGCATAGAGTATATATACATATATATATATATATATATATATATATATATATATATATATATATACACATACATATATACATACATAATTGAGATATACTGAATTTTCAGTAACATATATTTTCTTTTCCTTTTCTCAGGCAAAGTGACCATTATAAAGATTGCACATCTAATTTTTTTTTTAAACCACCAATTTTTTTAAGGTTTTATTTTTATGTAATCTCTCCACCCAACATGGGGCAGACTCACAGCCCTGAGGTCAAGAGTCGCATGCTCTATTGACTGAGTCAGCCAGGTGCCCCAAGATTGCCTATCCAATCTTGATGTAATATTTTTTTTCCTGAAAATTCACTTTACTGTATGAATGTCTATATAAACACAGGGTGTGTGTTACATTCAAGGCATCATGAAAAATTGGCTGAGTGGGCAAGGACTCAGAGGTGTTGGTATTTTACTCCTTATTAATATATAGCCTCAAAATATTATGGTTTGATTCAGCAAAATAGATTAGTTTGAAACCAACTGATATCACTAAAATATTTTTTTTATATATATGTAGATGCAGTGTTAACACAAGAAAGTGAATTTGGACTGGTGTGAATACTCCATGGCTGAAATGTCATTCAGTCAGGGAACATATTGATAGTGTCCCCTGTAGTCACCTTCCTTTCATATTTTTGACAATTAATTAACATCATTCATTACAAGATTATGTTCAATTATTTTTAAAAACCCCTCTCATTCATACATCTTTTAAACTACACTGAACTCTTTGACTTTCATTTATTTTATTCAAAACTGAGTTAAGCTGATAAGTCTGTTATTATTTTATTTAATACTGACTGTAATTCTCTGCAGTGATTCTCATTAGATAGTTATCTCTTATTAATTAAATGGATAGCATTTACATTTTAAATTACTCTAACAGGTCTTTTGATGATAGTGGTCTAATGCCCTAGAAAAATAAAGAAACTTTAAAAATAAGTGGAAGGTCATTATCATCTTTTTTTTTTTTTTAATACTAATGTGAGTCATAGAAACTAATAGAATATTAATGAGGACTTTATGTCAATTTAAAAGTCTGGGTGAAAATATCATCACAATATATATTCAAATGCTTTCACCAGTGCATTCAAAGACCACACATTCCCAGAGAATATCTTAGTGCTGTCCCATTCAAAACACATAGTGAAAATAAAATGTAATTGCATATAAAATTTTTAATTTGAAACTACCCAGGCAGTCATTTTAGGTAATTTGTCTCTTTTAAGTATTTTAACTGATAATTTAATACCGACAAAGTCTTTGTCATCATCCTAAATAAATCAATAAACCAACTATAGTTTTGAAAGGAAATGAAAGTGTTGTATAACTTTTGATTAGCTTTATTATTATTGGTAAAACTGAATATTCAAAATATGTTTTAACTTATTTTTTTAATTATGCATGTCACGTGGCTATAGGGAGTAATAAATGCAACTAAAATAGTGCTCTGGCATAGAAAGTAAATTCCTATTGTAAATGGATTTATAAGTGTACAGGTTAGGTATATCAGCCACATTAAGGTGAGAACAATTATCCATTGGATTTTAATATAAGGTTAAAATAATTCATTAATATAAGGACATTCAAATATATAAAACTTTATAAAACAGGGTATTTGAGTAAATATATTAAGTAAAATTAACATATGTATACACTTATCAGTTATTTAGCAAGTAATATATATTATCTGAAATAAATCATAATATTTAAAAGTTTAATTACTTTGAATGTTAGTCCTGTGTTTGTGTCACTCAGGATTAGCAAACCAGTTTATATATGTCTGTTACACACTTCACCTAACCAACAAACACTATGGTTATAAGTCTCATGAAATGTGTTACATTATGAAATTCTGAAAGATACCCTTACAGTTTTAGGATGAGAATACATAATCTATTTTTATAACTAATTAAATATTAAATGTATCCATTTATAAATACAAATAATATCGACAATAAAGTATTTAATGTTTAATCCATTAAAGAGCTCTATAGTAAGAAACTGTTTGATCTATTTTGTACAGATAACCTAGAATTACTTGAACCAACACTGATATATTCTTGTTAATTTTTACACTTAAAACCTAATCTGTAGATCATAGTATTTATTTCTGTCACTTGTCAAATTAGTTTTGGGAGAAAATAATTTCCTAGTGAAATCTTAAATTGCTAATTTAAAAATAGGAACATTTTATCCAAACACAAAAGATTAAGAAATTAGGATTTAATTCAAAACTTTATTGAAATTGATGAGTTTGGTATTTAGAAAAAACATATTTGAGTATCAGTTCATACTGTAATTTTAAACTTCAGAATTTGTGACTGAATTAATTTTTCTCTGATACACTTCTCCCTCTCTTTGTATATCCTCCCCTGTCATCCAACAGAAACTTAGACTAGGGCACAAATCACTTTTCATTAAATATAGTGGTCTGCATGAGCTCATAACCTCCTCTCTCTTTCCTCCTCTTGTCCTTACTTCTTGTCCCTATTACAGGTTTTGTGACAACGAAATATTCTAGTTCTCTTTGGATGCAGAACATTCTGCCAAAAAAAAACAATTTGCTTTGGGGAGATTGGCTTGAATCAAATTGACTTTTGGAAAACTGACCTAGAGCTATTTCTATCTGCTTACAAAATAAGTTTCTTAAATTTTTTATTGGTGTCACAAGTTTAGCTTGTTCAAGTACAACAGCTATAACGTCCCCTTGAAATAATTTTTTAGGCACATGTTCTTCACTGATTGGTATTGTAATATTCCATCTATTCCCCCCTACCAGACATTGGGAGATATATTTGATTATTCCCTTCCATTCGTCCTCTAGAATAGATCATCAGAACCTCTCATTTTTCTATAAAATATGTGATGGGTAATTTTTGTTTCAGTTCTGTTAAAGGTCATTATGACATCTTCCTTAGCTCTTCTTACTAGTCTAAATAAGCTCAACTTGAATTTGGACTCAGTTTTCTCAATCCATCCTGCCTAACAGTAAATGCTTTTCATATGAAATCACTGTTTTGTGTTCCACATATTCTGTCACAGTATCTTATTGCTGATATTTAAAATCTAAAGTTCTATGTATTTCAGGACATTTCTTTTTTTTTTTTTTAAGATTTTATTTATTTATTTGAGAGAGAGAATGAGAGACAGAGAGCACAAGAGGGAAGAGGGTCAGAGGGAGAAGCAGACCCACCGCTGAGCAGGGACCCCCATGCGGGACTTGATCCCTGGACTCCAGGATCATGACCTGAGCCGAAGGCAGTCACTTAACCAACTGAGCCACCCAGGTGTCCTTCCAGGACACTTCTTAAATTCTTACCACCGTAATAATAATAATAATAATAATAATAATAATAATAATAATTAATAATAATTTTCATTGTATCATCGCATTATTTTTCCTTAGGTTAACTGCCTCACTGTTCCCTTATTTAATACTGCATTTCCCTGTGCAGATAATTTCTGTTTTCAGAAGTACCTGTTTTTATGTTAATATCCTAATCCATTCTCCCTTTCCATTCATAACTTACATATTCCCTAAGCTTTGAAAATTTGAAGATCAAAACAGTTTGCCTTTTTAGTTTTTTTTAAAGATTTTATTTATTTATTTGACAGAGAGATAGATAGAAGAGCACAAGCAGAGGGAATGGCAGAAGGAGAGGGAGAAGCAGACTCCTGGCTGAGCAGGGAGCCCGATGCGGGACTCGATCCCAGGACCCTGGGATCATGACCTGAGCGGAAGACAGACGCTTAACCATCTGAGCCCCCCAAGCGCCCAACAGTCTGCCTGTTTAAATAAACACCTATAATGACGAATGAGTAACAGAATTCTATTCATGGTACTACTGCTGCGTAACAAACATAACTGAAGGTGCTGATAAGAAGAAGCCTTCATTAAGCTACCAGGTGTCTTTCGGTCTTGCATCTTAAAAGTATAAGACTGAGCACATAGCAACTCTATGAATATTAATAGATCATTTTAAAATTAAACCTTTTTAGGAAATAATGTATAAACATATTTTGGTTATTTGATAACTCATTCCCCAGTTTGTTACTTATACAGAAAATAATTTTTACCCCAGAGAACAAAAATGAATCTAATAATGAAAGGGATTTAGGATTTTTTTTCATTTTATTTTGAGATAGTTTATGCGACTTTATATTATTTCATACTTCATAACAGGAAGTGGGTAGCATTTACCATAATAAAAAAATATGTAAATTCTTTCTACAACATTCCTGACAGGTGATAGTTCTAAGGTTTATTCTTTTTAAAATATTTACCTTTATAAATATGTTGGGAATTCTTTTATGGAAACATTGTACCAATCATTGATGATCATGATTGTTGTCTATCCTATGTAAGTCTTCTTGATCACGTCTAGGTTTCCTTAAGCCATTCATTTTTTTTTCAAACATGTTTATGAACACTCAACTCTGTGTCATTCATCCTTCTATATAAGGACATAGTGATAAAAAAAATAAAACTAGGATGTTCTTTGCCCTCAGGAAATAAATACAGAAATTCCCCAGGCCTTAGTTTCCAAAGTTCTAAATTAGAGATAATGTACCAGCCCTATGTTTGTTTTAGGAACAAACTGATTTAATGCAGTGAAGAGTATAGCATTGTGTCTTGTGCATAAGACACATTCAATGAATGTTAGCCTGTTTCAGTGTAACCTATCACGGTATCCACATCATAGAAGAGACTCACTTTGAACATATATTTTATTAAACATTCTAAATGTCTTTGCATATGCATTGGGGCCATTTTGAAATATATGCAGGTGATTTCTTTGTACCTAGCTTTGAAATCTCACATTATCTTTCATCCTTTCAGATATGGTCAGTTTTTCTACCTAGATTAGATTTTGATTTAATGAACCTGGAATTCCTCTCAATTTTACATGGTATAAACATTTTATCAGCTTTCTACCTATGTTAGCACATCAATCACAAATACAATAATAAACATCACAGGATTGATTAATCCTCAAAAGCCTTTCTAAATGCTGCTAGAAATTTATCTTGAGTTTCATACTAATTTTCCCATAAGAAAAATTGATCATGGGAGAACAACTTAGGATATTTTAAGTGTCCCTAAATATAATTTTCTCTGGAATAAACTATCTATTGTTTAAAGGACTATTGGGGTCATCATGTCAAATATGTAATTAAAGTCAAGGTCACCAAATATTTTTAAGATTCCATGATATAATCAAGTATCATGCTGCTGGATGCAAGTTATGTCACAGGCATTAATGCATTTCTTCAAAATTCTTGCACACTCTTATGTCAATAATTGATTCCACTGTATTGTACAGACTCATGTCATGTTTGGTATTCATTTGGTAGAATCAATTTCAGGAAATAAATTTGTCAAAATACTGATTATAAAGATTATTATAAATTATTAAATATCCTTTACTTTTCCCTGAGAACTTCATGAACTCTATGCAAAAGTTAAGGTACTAGAGTAATCTAACATTTTTTTTTTCCAGTTTTTAAAGTTCCTCTTATTCAAGGCTAATGAAAATCTTCTTGAGAAAGAATTCCATACTGTGACAAAGAATGTCAACTTCCAAAATATTTTGTGTGAAATATTAAATAGCTGATTGAAAATGAATCAAATAAAAAAAAATGTTCACTGGTCAAAAAAATTGAGAATTGGAGTTAAACCAGATTATATAGATTTATTCAGTATAAGACTTGTCAATGCCTTTAGCATGTAAAATATAGTGAAATAGTCCAGGGGGAGGTGTGGTAGCTTCTATTTCCTTACTCACTGAGCATTACTCATTAAGCAATGGTCTCATCTTCTTTCCTTCAGAGATTATCTTTCAAGCTTGATTTTCTCCCAAATTCATTTGGAAAATTCTGGCTTGGGAGATCCTTAGCTTAAAATTGCTCCCAGGACCACTGAAGCAGGCGAAGAATTTAGGATATCAGTGTACAGGCACTCATATCAGTGAGATCATATGATACATGTCTTTCTCTGATTGACGTATTTCACTCAGCATAATACCCTCCAGTTCCATCCATGTCATTGCAAATGGCAAGATCTCATTCCTTTTGATGGCTGCATAATATTCCATTGTGTGTATATACCACATCTTCTTTATCCATTCATCTGTTAATGGGCACCTTAGCTTTTTCCATAGTTTGGCTATTGTGGACATTGCTGCTACAAACATCGGGGTGCATATACCCCTTCGGATCCCTACATTTGTATCTTTGGGGTAAACACACAGTAGTGCAATTGCTGAGTCATAGGGTAGCTCTATTTTCAACTTTTTGAGGAACCTCCATACTGTTTTCCAGAGTGGCTGCACCAGCTTGCATTCCCACCAACAGTGTAAGAGGGTTCCCCTTTCTCTTCATCCTCGCCAACATCTGTTGTTTCCTGACTTGTTAATTTTAGCCATTCTGACTGGTGTGAGGTGGTATCTCATTGAGGTTTAGATTTGGATTTCCCTGATGCCGAGCAATGTTGAACACTTTTTCATGTGTCTGTTGGCCATTTGGATGTCTTCTTTGGAAAAATGTCTGTTCATGTCTTCTGCCCTTTTCTTGGTTGGGTCATTTGTTCTTTGGGTGTTGAGTTTGATAAGTTCTTCATAGATTTTGGATACTAGCCCTTTATCTGATATGTCATTTACAATATGTTCTCCCATTCTGTCAGTTGTCTTTTGGTTTTGCTGACTGTTTCTTTGCTGTGCAAAAGCATTTTATCTTGATGAAGTCCCCATAGTTCATTTTTGCCCTTGCTTCCCTTGTCTTTGGTGATGTTTCTAGGAAGAAGTTGCTGCAGCTGAGGTCGAAGAGGTTGCTGCCTGTGTTCTCCTTTAGGATTTTGATGGATGGGGGGATGGGTTAGCCTGGTGATGGGTATTAAAGAGGGCATGTATTGAATGGAGCACTGGGTGTTATAGGCAAACAATGAATCATGGAACATTACATCAAAAACTAATGATGTATGGTGATTAACATAACATAATAAAAAATGCAGAAGAAGTGTACAGGCACTCAAAATCAAATGGCTTTCCTCAGTCAGTGTCTATGTACTTGAAAGGATTTGATTATTATAAAATTTGAAGGTAGCGGGGATAATCAAGTTCATGCTTATTTATAAATATTAATTAGCATCAATGTATATTATGTATATTAAAAGCATTGCAAAACTAAAACTGTAAATTATAATTTTTCAGGGGCATAGGACCGTTTTATTTCTTCATTAAGGCATTTTCCTCTATTAAAATCCTGTCATTATTTGAAAGTTCCAAAAATGCCCAAATGCACATTAGCAGTACAGAGAAAAACAGTTTTTGAAAACATTAATTTGGCTAGCTTTAATGCCCAGTTGCATTATTGTAATATTTAAATATCTGAAAAAAAACCCTGCAGAACTGTTAGATGAGTACTTTAGTGTAATTTTCAGCTTCTCATAGTTCTGAATGACCTTTTCTCATCAATGTTATAACAAAATAGGGAATTAAAGTAGATACATTCATTCATCTGATGTTTTTATCAATTTCTCCAAGTCCTCCTTGTTCATTTTGCATTGTTTCTAAAATTATACCAGCCTCATAAGCCTACCTACTTATTATTCTCACATACATTGTATTTTATTTGTTATGAGAATGAAAGCATAGGTGCAGTATGCTATAATTTTAAATAGAGCTATAATTTTATTGTGTGCATTTTGCATTAATTTCACATACTATGCGTATCACAGATAAAGCGAAAGCTTACAATTAATGTATACATAGAGAAAAAAAGGACAAATCCATGGTATGTGTCTTATGGCTTATCAAATTTTTATAAATTGTATAGGAAAGGTAGAAAAATAGGTAATAGGAAAGTCATTTTGACTATTTCATCAAATGGGATGGGGGTCCCAAGCTTCTAGAACTAAAACATGTAGGTAATATAAGCTGTGCAATTATGTACTTTTCAGATGATAAACTATATCTCTGTGGCATTGAAACATAAAGTTACAGAGAAAATTCTTGCATGGTGGCATTTACCTCTATTATACACAGCGATAAACAGCACACCTGGAGACTAGATGACCCATTTGTTCTTTTTTTTCCCTCAAAATACCTATGTGGCATTTCAACAGCACTACTGTTCATATGGGTAGCATATGCTAGCTTGAAGTAAATGCCAATATTTCAAGATAAATTCTAAAAACATAATAGCATCTTGAACATTCTGGGTAAGTGCTTATATTTTCAGGTGTAAAGAATGGCCATTAAAAAAAAAATAAGAGCAAACTTTCTTGTTAGATGAGATTTGAAACATCTGTAACAAATTAAAATAAGATAAAATATCTGTAAATATGTGTTCCATAAAAAAGTCAAGTTATCAGAAAAATGTAAAAAAAAAAAAATAGTAAAAAAAATAAGCCAAAGTGGTGACTGCATTTTATTAGAACCCATCTATTTTGGTCACCCAATGCACCTGGGAGTCTCAACACACATGACTTTGAATTTGAGCTGAGAAATGCTTATTATGAATTATTTCTTCTCCTGATGTGAAGTGAATGAAAAGACTGACTTGTTATATCATCTCCGCTGGGTTTTGGCTTCTCACAAACCCACAGGGTAACCCAGACTTCAGCAAGGGGTCAGGGGTATCAAGCATGAGGTAATCCCTAAAGTCAAGGACTGGTAACAGAGAATAAACTCATTACTCACTGTCCATCTGAGCTTGAATGTATATAACTTAGACTCTTAGAAAGGTCTCATTTCCCCTTGTAAAATCCTTCCCATCTCCAAAATAAGGCATCTCATTTGATAAAGTCTTTTTCTTCCAAAGCCCATTCTACAGGTCACTCTGTGCATTTTATTGTAATTTTATTTCATTTTGCAATGTATTTTCAAAAATGTAACTACCAACGTGAGACTTTGCATTTGAACTTCACTTGACTAAGTAAATTAACTTTTAAAAATCTCTTCTCTAGTTTTCTGAAAGGAAAAAGTAGAAGAGACTTAAATGCTTCATCTTAAAACAAATACCTTCTGGGGGCGCCTGGGTGGCTCAGATGGTTAAGCGTCTGCCTTCGGTTCAGGTCATGATCCCAGGGTCCTGGGATGGAGCCCCGCATTGGGCTCCCTGCTCAGCGGGAAGCCTGCTTCTCCCTCTCCCACTCCCCCTGCTTGTGTTCCCTCTCTCTCTGTGTCTCTCTCTGTCAAATAAATAAATAAAATCTTTAAAAAAACAAAACAAAACAAAACAAAACAAAAACAAATACCTTCTGGTCTATGAACTACATTTTATAAGTGTAATATATTTCTTTTGATTTTCAAGTAGACTCGGGTTATTATATGCTATTGCTCATATTTTTTTTCTTTTTTATAAAAGTGTCTTAAGCAATAGAATTTGTCCAAGAACTTCAGTCCTTTTATGATCTTGAAATAAGTGATATTTAATTGGAAAACTAAAAAAGTAAAATGAAATTAAAAAGATTAGAAAACAAGTACTATTCCAGTTAGATAACCTAGATGTAATAGAGACTTTTCTTTCAAAGCCTAAAGGATAATTGTATAGTTAATATGCCTGTCACAATTTCTACTAGTTCCTTTTCTAAGTTTTTTTGTCCTCCTGTAGGAATTGGGTTTTACATCCTGAGTCTCCTTTTTCTTTCCATCATTACTCTTATTAGTGTTAGTTTTCTATTATTGCCTAACAAATTACCACAAGCTAACAGACTGGGAAAATAACATTGTATTATCTCACCATTCTGCGGGTCACAATCTCAGGGTGGGCACACTGGGTTATCTGCTTAGTGTCACAAAGCTGAAATCAAGGTGTTAGCTGACTGAGTCCTTATCCTGAGGCTCTGGGGCTCTGCAGAAGAGCTCATTCAAGTTGTTGGCAGAATCTGGTTCCAGGGACTGAGGTCCCTGTTTTCCTGCTGGCTGTGATCCAGGGGACATGCTCAGCTCTGAGAGGCTGCTCTCAGTTTCCTTATATTGGAAGATGATCCCTCACTCTTCAGATCCCCCAACAAAATACCTCTATCTTGTCAGATCTTTGCACCTTCAAAACTCTGTGTTTTGATTACAACTATAATGACCGGCCAAAAACAAAACAGAACATAAAAAACAACAAACAAACAAAGAACCTCCCTGCTTTTAAAGGGCTGCAGTGATTTGGTTAGGACCACCTGGATAATCTTAATATCAGAAGTTCGAGTATTTAGTAACCTTAATTACACCTGCAGAATCTCTTTACAGTGTAAAATAACATAATCACAGGAATAACACCAGGGAGCCATGTTGATCATCTCAGAAAATCAGTTATTTTCCAAGTCAAAATTTTAAGACTTTTGCACTTTTTTTTGTCTCTGACCTGTTCCTTTCTCTTCTAATGCAAATATGTGTGATATATACATATTTAATTTACTTCAAGAAAGAAGTACCTACAGAGGAATTATATTATGTGGACTCATATTCTGAAAAAAATAAGCAGCAATATATATGTATCTCAAAATGTATTAATTCTTTATTTTAAGATTTTGTTTATTTATTTGAGAGAGAGAGAGCACATGAGAGGGGGGAGGGTCAGAGGGAGAAGCAGACTCCCTGCTGAGCAGGGAGCTGGATGAGGGACTCGATCCAGGGACTCCAGGATCATGACCTGAGCTGAAGGCAGTTGCTTAACCAACTGAGCCACCCAGGCACCCCTCAAAATATATTAATTCTTAATAAATATTAAAATATTGTGACTTCAAGATCTTTAAATGGGTATTGTTTGCATTTTTATTATAACATTTAGAATAAATAAGAAAATATTTTTACAGTTTAGTTAACAAGCAAATAACAGAATCATAAAATATGCATTTTTTTCCTTAAAAAATCAGTCATTTCTTATTTAATATCTGTTACAAATTGACATATAGTTTTTGGTGGTGAAATATATCTTATACAGTTGTACTACATTAAACTGAGTTCCACAAATACAGAATTCTGATTATTTGGGTAGCATTTATGAATAGCTTAAAGGCTAAAGCAAATTTACAGAATTTTCAAGTAGTTAGGGGTCAGAAACAGTGCTGGATATTTTTTTTTTGGTATAAAAGATTAGTACAGTTATTATATATTATTTCAACTTATTTATTAAGGAAATCTTCTAACAATACTTATGCACCATTATTTAATTAATGTCTGCCCTTCAGTCAAAATAAATACATATTCTAATCCACATCATGTAAAATGCAAATTAAAACAATGAAATACCATTGCGCACTACTGTAATGGACAAAATCTAGAACAATGACATCAAATGCTGGTGAGAATGTGGAGCAACAGGAACTCTCTTTCATTGATGGTGACAATGAAAACTGGTACCGCCATTGTGGAAGACTGTTTGGCAGTTTCTTTTTTCTTTTTTTTTTTAAGATTTTATTTATTAGAGAGAGAGAGAGAGATAATGAGAGAGAGCACAAGCAGGGAGAAGAGGGCAAAGCGGGAGTCGATCCCAGGACCCTGGGATCATGGCCCGAGCCAAAGCAGACACTTAACTGACTGAGCCACCCAGACACCCCTGTTGACAATTTCTAACAAAATTAAACATTTGGTCCAGCACTTGTTCTTCTTGGCATTTACCCAGAGGAGTTGAAAACTTACGTCCACACAAAAATCTGTACATGAATGTTTATAGTGGCTTTATTCATAACTGACAAAACTTGAAAGCAACCAAGATGCCGTTCAGTAGCTAACTGGATAAAGTGTGATACATTCATACAATGGAATATTATTCAGTGCTAACAGAAAATAAGCTATCAATCCATGAAAAGACCTTGAAGAAACTAAAATGCATAATACTAAGTGAAACAAGCCAATCTGAGAAGGCAACATACCTTATGATTCCAATTATATGATATTCTGGAAAAGGCAAATTATGGATGCAATTAAAAAAAAAAAAAAGCAAACAAAAACAGTGGCTTCCCGGGGCTTGGAGTGGGGAAATAAATGAACAAGATGAAGCACAAATGATTTTTAGGGCAATGAAACTGTTCTGTTTGATACTAATATGGTAGATACGTATCATTATGCATTTGCCTAAACCCATAGAATGTATAGCATCAAGACTGAATCCTAATGTAGACTATGGATTTTGAGTGATAATGGTGTGCCATTGTAGGTTCATCAGTCGTTTTATTTTTTTTATTTATTTATTTTATTTAATTTATTTTTTATTATGTTAATCACCATACATTACATCATTAGTTTTTGATGTAGTGTTCCATGATTCATTGTTTGCGCATAACACCGAGTGCTCCATTCAATATGTGCCCTCTTTAATACCCATCACCAGGCTAACCCATCACCCCACACCCCTCCCCTCTAGAACCCTGAGTTTGTTTCTCAGAGTCCATAGTCTCTCATGGTTCATCTGCCCCTCTGATTTCCCCTCCTCCATTTTTCCCTTCCTACTATCTTTTTTTTTTTTTTTTTTAACATATAATGTATTATTTGTTTCAGAGGTACAGATCTGTGATTCAACAGTCGTACACAATTCACAGTGCTCACCATAGCACATACCCTCCCCAATGTCTATCACCCAGCCACCCCATCCCTCTCACCCTCCACCACACCAGCAACCCTCAGTTTGTTTCCTGAGACTAAGAATTTCTCATATCAGTGAGGTTGTATGATACATGTCTTTCTCTGATTGACTTATTTTGCTCAGCATAATACCCTCCAGTTCCATTCACGTCATTGTAAATGGCAAGACTTCATGTTTTTTGAGGCTGCATAATATTCCAGTGTATATATATATACACCACATCTTCTTTATCCATTCATGCGTCGATGGTTCATCAATTGTAACAAATATACCACACTGGTTGGGGATGTTGATAGTGGAGGAGGTTACTCATGAGTGAGGGCAGGGATATATATGGGAAGTCTCTGTACTTTCCAGGCAATTTTGCTGTGAATCTAAAACTGCTCTAAGAAAATAGTCTACTAAAAAATAATTCAATGGGATGCCTGGGTGGCTCAGTTGGTTAAAGCATCTGCCTTTGGCTCAGGTCATGATCCCCGGGTCCTGGGATTGAGTCCCACATCAGACTCCCTGCTCAGTGGGGAGTTTCCTTCTCCCTCTGCCTGCTGCCTGCCCCCCCACCCCCCGCTTGTGCTCTCTCTCTGACAAATAAATAAGTAAAATCTTTAAAAAAAATTATAAAATAAAAAAAAAATAATTCAATAGGGGCAACTTACTGGCTCAGCCAGTAAAGCATATGACTCTTGATCTCGGGGTTGTGAGTTCAAGCCCCACATTACGCATAAAGCTTACTTTAAAAATATATAAATAAATAAATCAAATAATTAATAATGCAACAAAATATAGGGTAAAAATGGGATGTTTTACAAAACTTTATTGTCCTTAACTTGAATAGTCTAAGACAAATATCTGAGTAATATGTGATTCAATATGAAGTACTAAAACTACATTTGAATTCTATTTTTATTGAAATAAAATTTACATACATTTCTTTCATATTTTTGATGAGCATTTCTACAATTTTGACAATACATGTAGTCATGTGTCCACTAACATAATCAACAAATAGAACAGTATCCTCTCCCTTTAAAGTTTACACCTATTTCCAAATAGTTAACCACTCCTTTCATCCCTTGACCTGTGTTCTATCCCTATAGTTTTGTCTTTATTTTTTCCAAGTGTCATATAAATAAAATTATACATTATTTAGTCTTATGAGTTTGGATTCTTTCAATTAGCATAAAGCCTTTGAGAATCATCCAGAGTAAAACTTTCAGTAACTCTTTTCTTTTTATATCTGTGTGGTATTCCATTGTAAGAATAAATAGTAGATTATTTACTATTTCAAGAAGAGTTGGGATTTGGGCGATTATTAATAAAGCTACTATACTTGTTTAAGTACAGGTCTTTTATGAATGGAAGTTTTTATTTTCCTTTAGTAAGTACCTAGTAGTGGAATTGCTGAATTGTATAACAGGTATATGTTTAATTTCATAAGAAATTGCCACAGGTCTTCCAGAGTGGCTACAATATTTTACCACCCCACCAGCAACATATGAGAATTTCAGTTGTTTTATATTTTTGTAAGAAATTGGCATTATCATTTAAAAAATAATTTTAGCAGTTCTAATAGATAATGTCATTCCATTGTGTTTTAATTATCATTTCCTTCATGACTAATGATGTTGAGCATCTTTTCATGAGTTTTTCCACCACTGTATATATTCTGTGACATAGTACCTGTTCAAGTTTTGTGCCTATTTTTAAAATTTGAGTTATTTTATATTATTAATTTTGAAAAAGTCTGTATAAAATTCCTTTACCATATAACAGTCCATGTCTTATCTTTTCATTAACTTAACCATGATATTGACAACATCAACAGCTTAAGAAGTAACAAATTTGAAAAGAAACAAGTGTGGGCATGGTACTGGATTGTCATACTTTTCAACAGTGTTTAAAACATTTGGAATTGGTACAGCAGATACAGTTCATCTTCTACTAATCAAACTACCAAGTGTTTATTTTTCTCACTCACTATTTAATATGAGATCCATACATAGTAATTTGTTTTGACAGTTACTTATTTCAAGGAATTTCTGATACAAAGCCATGTCATAAAAACCCAGAAAGTGTTTATTGTATGGTAATTTAACAAGGCGCTGAGAGAGGCTCTCCTGTCCAACCCCAACCCCACATACTTCTAATGATGTGGCCACTCTTGTTATTTAACTATAGAAAGTATTTTTTTTAATTGTATTATGTTATGTTAGTCACCACACAGTACATCATTAGTTTTTGAGGTAGTGCTCCATGATCCATTATTTTCATATAACACCCAGTGCTCCATGCAATACGTGCCCTCCTTAATACCCATCACCGGGCTAACCATCCCCACACCCCCCTCCCCTCTAAAACCCTGTTTGTTTCTCAGAGTCCATAGTCTCTCATGGTTCATCTCTCCCTCCGATTTCCCTCCCTTCATTTTTCCCTTCCTTCTCCTAATGTCCTCCATGCTATTCTTTATGTTCCACAAATAAGTGAAACCACATGATAATTGACTTTCTCTGCTTGACTTATTTCACTTAGCATAATCTCCTCCAGTCCCATCCATGTTGATGTAAAAATTGGGTATTCATCCTTTCTGATGGCTGAGTAATATTCCATTGTATATATGGACCACATCTTCTTTATCCACTCATCTGTTGTATAACTATAGAATTTAAAAGACAATTTGATTTTACTTGAAAATATGAACCTGATTTTTCTAAAAGACAGGTTGTGAAAATATTCTAAAAATATTTTAGGGGCGCCTGGGTGGCTCAGTCGTTAAGCGTCTGCCTTCGGCTCAGGTCATGATCCCAGGGTGCTGGGATTGAGCCCCACATCGGGCTCTCTGCTCAGCGGGGAGCCTGCTTCTCCCTCTCCCACTCCCCCTGCTTGTGTTCCCTCTCTCGCTGTGTTTCTCTCTGTCAAATAAATAAATAAAATCTTTAAAAAAAATTTAAAAAATATTTTAGAAGTTTATAATTATCAAATAAATATACCAGGCAAAAGAAATTTACTCATACTTGGTACTGTTTATTATTAGCAATTTTATCAGCAATCAGCAATTAACTTTATTAAAAGCAGTTGGTACTGTTTATTATCAGTATTAATAACTACCACCAGGGGTGTCTTCCATATTCCAAAGAACTCCACACACAGTCTGTGTACTTTATATAAGTAAATATTACTGAAGGTGAGGAAAGTAAATACAATTGACCCTTGAACAATACTGGTATGCATGGGTTCACTTATATGAGGAATTTTTTTCAATTAATAGAATAGCGCTGTACATGCATTTTTTTCTTCCTTATGATTTTTAATAGCATTTTCTTTTATAAAGGTTACTTTATTATAAGAATATATATAATACATATAATATATGAAATATATGTTAATTGATTATTTGTGTTACCAGTACATTGTTAATTTCAGATGTAGGGTTCAATAATTCATCAGTTGCATATAACACCCAGTGCTCATCACACCACGTGCCCTCCTTAATGCCCATCACCTAGTTACCCCAGGACATGCACATGCTGTCATTGCTTGATGGGAAGAATAGTCTTTTAGCTCCTGTGCCACATATAAAAATCATCACATCCATATAAACAAAACAAATGTGGATGTTAAGTTGAGGCACAAGACAGTTGAATAAAGAACAGCAAAGAAATGTCTTTAATGCGGTGGAATAAGCATATATGAGTTTAGAAGTATTTGCAACAGTAGCTTCAATTTTGCGTGAAGGAAATATTCTAGTAATCAGATAGACTAATGTAGATACAGAGCATCCTCAATTCTGCCATTTATCCCTGGATAGGGCTTTTACATTAATGATAAGAGTTGTACATTACCAGAGGCCCTCTTGCTCCAAATCTCAACTGGCCAATGTACAGTCCCTCTGGGCACACTGCACACTTTTCTGTTAAGAATTAGAAAGGACAAACTCCTGCAGGCCTAATGGCTATACCTCACCTCACCCAAAGAATACCAGCTTCCCAGAGTGAGAATAATGATTTTCAGGTTGTTTCAAAGCCCAATGCTCTTGAACATAGAGAGGATGTTTTATTGGATGAATGATACTTTGTTTCTTGATTGGAAATGCATTTAAAGCTGATTCAGCAAAACTATCTCTTAGATCCATTGTTTGCAACTTTATAATATTTAAAAGAAATTGAAAACTTAAAATTTCTTTAGAGACCATGGATTACAAATATCTAAACATATATGTTAAAACTAATTGATAAATAGTTCTATTATAAATTCCCCACTGTATTTAAAATAATGTCTTAAAACAATATTATGTTTTAAGAGTGTAAGAGTACCTTTTAAGGCTTTTATGTGATAACATTGGCAAGCAGTACCATGTCTTGATTGTAGGATTCATTTTTCAAAGTTTTATTTGTAGAGTTCATGCTATCGGAACACTGGCATCTTTTTTCTTTCTTCTACACATAATACAGATTAATTTATTTTTAAAGTTATTTTGAATGATTATTTCTAATTACAGGTTATCATTTTTTCTTTTTTGATACATTCTTTCCCAAGTAAAAAGCTCATAGATATACATATAGATTTTGATCTAATTAGGTAGCAAACTGTATATTAATGGCACAAGAAAGTACAGGTTTAATTAAATTCTCACCTAGCTTTTATACATTTCACTAAAAAAAAGTGGTTATTGCTGTCATAACCTTGACCTTTAATACCTTACATATTCTGCAAGCCCCAAGACCAATGACAATTTCATCAAACCTCAAGATATTTAGTTGTTCTGCCTGGTCATCTTCATACCATGCTGTTTCTATTTCTATTATCATAATCATTTTAGCCCTACTGCTATTAGGTAATTGTATGAATAAATTGTTATTCTCTGCTGACACACTCAACAACACACACACACACACAAACATACACACACACAGGTTATACTGGCATCCATCTTTTGCCCAGCTTTATTGAGATATCATTGAAATATAACATTGCATAAAGTTTAAGGTACCCAATGTGATGATTTGATGCACATATATATTGAGAAATAATTACCATGGCAGGGTTATTGAATACTTCTGTCATCTCACATAATTATCAATTCTCTTTTGTGGTGAGAACATGCAAAATCTACTGTCTTGGCAACACTTAAGTTTGTAAATCTGTATTGTTAACTATAGTCATCATGCTGTACATTAGATCCCCAGACTTATTAATCAAAGAACTGAATTTTGTACCCTTTGACTGACATCTCCCCATTTCCCCCCTCCCCATCTTCTAGAAACCACTGTTCTACTCTGTTTCTATGAGTTTGGCTCTTTTGGATTCTGCATATAATTTATATCATAGAGCATTTGTCCTTATCTGGCTTTATCTGGCTTATTTCACTTAGCATAATGTCCTCAAGGTTCATCCATATTGTTACAAATGCCAGGATTTCCTTTTTTCTCATGACTAAATAATACTCCATTGTGTATATACACTACATCTTCTTTAACCATTCATCTGCTGATGGACACATAGGTTGTTTCCATATCTTGGCTATTGTGAACAATATTGCAGTAAACATGGAAGTGTAGATATCACTCTTGAGATCCCAATTTCATTCCCTCTGGATATATACTCAGAAGTGGAATTACTGGATTATATAGTAGTTCTGTATTTTAATTTGCGGATGAACTTCCATACTCTTTTCCGTAGTGACTATACATTCTACCAACAATGCATAAGGATTCTCTTTTCTCCACATCCACACCTGTACTTGTTATCTCTTGTCTTTTTAGTGATAGCCATTCTAGTAGTTTGTGAATGTGAAATGATATGTTGCCATGTTTTGATTTGCACTTTTTGTTGATTAATGACGTTGAGCATTTTTCACATACCTGTTGACCATTTTTATCTTGTCTTTAAAATGTCTATACAGTTCCTCTAGCCATTTTTGAATATAATTGTTTGTTTTTGAGGTTTATTAGCTATTGAATTGTATAAATTTCTTAATATCTGGCATAACAACCCCTTATCAAATATGTGATTTGCAAATATTTTCTCCCATTCTCTAGGTTAGCTTTTCATTTTGTTGGCTATTTCTTTCTCTATGTGGAAGCTTTTAATTTCTATGTAATCCCACTTAGTAATTTTTGATATTGTTGCTTGTGCTTTTGATATCATATCCAAAAAAAAAAAATGTTGTGAAGATCAATAGCAAGAATATTTTCCCCATATTTTCGTCCAGGAATTTTATGGCTTCAAGTCTTATGTTTAATTTTTACCCATTTCAAATTAATTGTTGTGAATGGTGTAAGCTAGGGGTTCTATTTTACCATTCTGCATATGATTAAGTAGTTTCTCCAGTACCATTTATTGAAGAGACTATCCTTTCCCCATTAAGCATTCTTGGCTTCCCTGTCAAATATTAGTTGACCTTTCATGCAAGGGTTTTTTTCTGGGATCTTGATTCTGTTCCATTGGTCAATGTGTCTATTTTTATGCCAGTACAATACTGTTTTGATTACTATAGTTTTGTAATATAGTTTTATGAGGAAGTGTGATGCTTCCAGCTTTGTTTTTCTTTCTCAGGATTGCTTTGACTATTAGGGTTTTTGTTGCGTTGATGTGAATGTTAGGATTGTTTTTCCTATTTCTATGAAAAATGATATTGGAAATTTGATAGTGAATGCATTGAATCTATAGATAGCTTTGGGTAATATGGACATTTTAACAATATTAATTTTTCCAGTACATGAACACAGAAACAGAATATCTTTCCATTGGTTTGTGTCCTCTTCAATTTCTGTCATCACTATTTACACTTGTCAGTTTACAGATCTTTCACATCCTTGGTTAAATTTATTTCTAAGTACTTTAATATTTTTATACTATTGTGAATGGGATTGTTTTCTTTATGTCCTTTTCAGATATTTTGTTTTTATTGTATAGAACTGCAACTGATTTCTATATGTTAGTTTTATAAACTGCAACTTTACTGAATTTGTTGGTTAATTCTAATAGTTTTTTTTTTTAAGATTTTATTTATTTATTAGAGAGAGAGAGAGAGAACAAGCAGGGGGAGTGGCAGGCAGAGGCAGAGGGAGAAGCAGGCTCCCCGCTGAGCAGGGAGCCTGATGCGGGGCTCGATCCCAGGATCCTGGGATCATGACCTGAGCCAAAGGCAGTTACTTAACCAACTGAGCCACCCAGGTGCCCCTTTAGTGAAGTCTTCAGGATTTCTTTTTTTAGTGAAGTCTTTAGGATTTCCCTATCATCTCTATACAAATACGATTTTACATCTTCCTTATGAAATTGGGTGCATTTTATTTATTGTCCTTGACTTATAGCTCTGGGTAAGACTTCCAGTACTATGTTAAATAAAAGTGGTAAAAGTGGGTATCCTCATCTTGTTCCTGATCTTAGAGGAAAAGCATTTACCCCTTAACCATTGAGTATGTGTTATGGGATTATCAAATAGCCTTATGTTGAGGTAAATTCTTTTTCTACCCAGTGTGTTAAGAGTTTTTAACATGAAAGGATGCCATATTTTATAAATTGTTTTTTCTACATCTACCAAGATGACTGTATTATTTTTAACTTCCTATTAATGTGATATATCACATTTATTGATTTGTGTATGTTGAACCATCCTTGTATTACAGGAATAAATCCCACTTAAGCATTGTGTATGATCCTTTTAATGTGCTGTGAGATTTGATTTGCTAATACTTTGTTGAAATATTTGTAAAATATTTTGCATCTACATTTATCAGGGATGTTGACCTGTGGTTTTTCTTTCCTGTAGTATCCTCATCTGGCTTTTGTATCAGAGTAATACTGGTCTTGTAACATGAGTTTTGGAGTATTCTCTCCTCTCCAACTATTTGGAAGAGTTTGAGAATGATTGAAATTAATTATTTAAATATTTGATAGAATTCGCCAGGGAAACTATCTAGAGCTGGTCTTTTCTTTGGAGATTTTTGGTTACTGATGCAATCTCCTAACTTGTATTTGTCTATTCAGATTTTCTGTTTCTTCATAATTCAATCTTGGAAATATGTATGTTTCTAGGAATTTATCCATTTCTTCTAGGTTATCCAATTTGTTGCTGTATAATTTTCCATTGTAGTCTCTGATAATCTTTTTTATTTCTGTGAAATCAATTTTAATGTTTTCACTTTCATTTTTTATTTTATTTTTTGAGGCTTCTCTCTTTTTTCCTTAGCCTCACTTTGTTGAAGTTTTTTTCAATTTTATGTATATTTTCAAGTAACCGACTCTGGGTTTAATTGATCTTTTCTTTTATTTTCCTGGTCTTTGTTTCATTTATTCCTATTCTGATCTTGTTATTTCCTTACAGCTAACTTTGGGCTTAGTTTGTTCTTGTGGTTCTAGTCCTTTGAGGTGTATAGTTAGGTTGTTTAACTGTAATGTTGTCTCTTCTTCTTCTTCTTCTTCTTCTTCTTCTTCTTCTTCTTCTTCTTCTTCTTCTTCTTCTTCTACTTCTACTTCTTCTTCTTTCTTCCTTTCTTCCTTTCTTCCTTTCTTCCTTTCTTCCTTTCTTCTTCTTTCTTTCTTCTTCTTCTTTCTTTCTTCTTCCTCTTCTTCCTCTTCTTCTTCTTCTTCTTCTTTTTATTTTTTTTTTAAAGAGGCTCAATACTGGCCATGGAGCCCACACAGGTCTTACACTCATGACTCTGAGATCAAGACCTGAACTGAGATCAAAAGTCAGATAATTAATGGACTGAGACACCCAGCGTCCCTGTATTTTCTTAATGTAGATGTTTATCACTTCTATTTTAGAACTATTTTAATGCATTCCATAAATTTTGGTATGGTCATCTTTGTTTGTTTCAAGATATTTTTTATTATAATTTCTCTTTTTATTTCTTCTTTGACCCATAGGTTTTTCAGGAGTGTGTTATTTAGTTTCCACATATTTGTAAATTTTCCTGTTTCCCTCTTGCTATTAATTGCTAATTTTATACCATTTTGGTAGGGAAAGATACTTGGTATGATTTTAATACTCTCAAATTTGCTAAGACTTATTTTGTGACCTATCACATAACTTATCCTGGAGAATGCTCTATGTGTGCTTGAGAATAATGTGTATTCTGCTGCTGTTGGATAGAATGTTTTTATATGTCAGGTTCATTTGGTCTACAGTATAGCTCAAGTCCAATATTTCTTTATTGATTTCCTGTCTGGATGATTTATCCATTGTTGAAAGTGGGGTACTGAAGTCTGCTACTATGATCACATCATATTGGGTAAATTACAGATCTCTATGTCTTTGGGGCCAACTATTGGAAGATTATTGTGATCCTTTGGTAGTGCAATGTTTCCTTAATTTTCCAAATTTCTTGAAGTCTTGGGATGGTGTCTTTGCATTTGCAATCTAATTACTTCCTCCAGTCTTTACTGACTAACCTTAGCAGAGAATTACCCTCTGTTAGCCATGCTAGAGATTCTGAGACTTTCTTGGCCCTTCTGTGGATATGCATGCTTCACGCATCTTGGTCCCTCTTATGATAGATTTCTTGAATTTGTATCCTTCTCTTAATCCTGCAATATATCAGGCCAACTGCTGACAGCTTACCTTTGCTTTCCCAAGGGTAAGCTAAAGCTCAGGTTTGTGGTTTCTTTGTGGTCCACAGATTTAGGGCTGGTTTTATACATGTTCTCACTAGGTATCTGCCTAAACTTACTCTCTCTACCTCTGTGAACATACATAGGAACTGGACACAGTGTGGGGGAGTATTAGGATGAGACGTATATAGTACTGGGGGTACCTGTGGGTCATTTGAGGGAATCTGAAGGTAATACATCCCAAGTGGCTCATAGGCCAGCTTCTTGATGGAGTCTGTGATGCATTCAGTAGGATCTACATCCCTTTAATGTTCTCCCATAGTTCCATTTGCTGCTCTCCCAGACTCTTCCACCTGCTCACTGTGTGCTGGGAAGTCAGGCACTCACTCACATGCTCTCACTTTCCCTCATGGGAAAATCACAGATTGAGAAGATCTCATATGAAACTGAGTTGCGCCGCCTTGGAGCAAGTGCAACTTGGGTAAAGTCAGACTGTTCTTACCCTCTTCAAACTGTCTAAATTCATAGTTTTTTGTTGTTGTTGTTGTTGTTTTGTTTTGTTTTTGTTTTTCTTCCAGTGGTATGGGAACTTCTCTGCTGGAAATCTGGACTTCCACAAAGACTCTCTCACCTGTGGGTAATTGTCTAAAACAGTATTTCCAGGGGCTCCTAGACAGTGGCTGACAGGGGCTGAAGCTACTCATGGGCTACTGCATGGTTCACAGCTGTGACGAAGGTCTGCAGGCCAGTCACCCAATGCATGAGTAGGTGTCACTCCTCCCACGCCTCTTGGTGTATGGTGCTAAGTCCCACAGCTCCCAGAGATACTTTTGTCCATGGATGAAAGCCAAACCATTGTTGTTGAGGGGGATTACTGAAAATGACGCCTTATTCAGCCATGTTGCTGATGTCATTCTAGCTTCTATGTTAAATTTAGACATTAGTGTTTTACTTGGAATCTAACCTAGAACTAGATACTCTATAATACTTTACAAAAGTTAATGCCATTTGTTATTCTATGTACAGATGTCAAAGGAGTGGGCAGCATAAAGGCTATATATTTGTCAGCAGACATTTAGTATTTTTCGTATTTCTTCAGTTTCTGTATTTGTTTGAGTGCTTGTTTCTTTTCTTCTTTGGTAACCTTTGGTCACTCCCACCTGGCATTTTATGTATTTATATATATTTTATTTTATTTTTTAAAAGATTTTTTATTTATTTATTTGAGACAGAGAGAATGAGAGAGGGAGAGCACATGACGGGGGGAGGGTCAGAGGGAGAAGCAGACCCCCCGCTGAGCAGGGAGCCCGATGCGGGACTCGATCCTGGGACTCCAGGATCATGACCTGAGCCGAAGGCAGTCGCTTAACCAACTGAGCCACCCAGGCGCCCAACTGAGCCACCCAGGCGCCCAGTATTTATATATATTTTAGCAACATCTAATTCAGTTAAAATAATCTCGTAAATTCATATGGTGCTCAAAGGAGAAAAAAATGTATTTGTATAGTCGGCCCAATAGAACTTGTTTAAATCTAGGGTTGTTTGGTTGATTGAAAATGGTCTTAGTTTGATTTCAAAATATCTTCTCTATTAAAAGTTTATATTTTAAGACAAAGTTTATTAAAAGAATTGAAATGTTGATTCTGAATTTGTTCAACTCAATTAAAGAAAAAGACAAAAATGGTTATCACTAGATTTTGGGAGATCTAATAAAATAAAATTGAAGATGATAAGATATACTGACAGTATTTCCAGTTAAAATGCTAGAAAGAGTTGCCTTTTTTTTTTTTAACATGCTCAGAAAAAAACAGTTACCCAGAAATAAATTTCCTGCATACCTGCATGGAAGGTAACTCTAAGGGAAATTGCATTCCTGATGATTATGCCTGAGTATACTTCACAGCCAGAGTTTCAATGACTAAAGACCTTATATTAGTGAGCCAGGAGAAATTTGTCAGTTAAAAAAAAAAAAGAAAGAAAGAAAAGTGAGTAGACTAAAAGTATCACTTGTCTCATGCTTCCTCTATGTATAGGAAGAATCAATTTGCTTTCATCTTAATCCCAAATAGAAGGAGCAATTGACTTTGGGGAAACCCTGTAAAATTTATTGCTGACAGCATGTTAGAGAGTACTTTCTAAGGATGACAGAACACATGAATTGATTTTGCTTCCAGTGACACCAGGATAACTGATTCTCTCAATCACGTAGCATAGCTCCGGGGTTTGTTGTCACTTCTTCCTGCAGTTTGAAAGGTTTATATCAAACATGTGGGAGGACAATTTGGAAGGAGATATCCAATCTGGTGCTTAATTAGTATGATGTATCCAACTGCTATTGCCTGTATTTAGATAATATACAGAGAGTTAGTCTACTAAATATATAAGAAAGAAAATGTTGGCTTAAATATAATAGCAGTATTTAAACATTAGCAAATATATGAATGGACAAAATAATGTATTCTGCAAATATTAATTAAAGTCAATTTTAATAAAAGACATAATTTAGGAAAAGTATTCTCTTATTAAATGATACTGTATTCCCTTGTGCCTCAACTTTACCGTGGATAACATACAAATGCGTTTATTTATTTTTTATCTTTTTAAAGATTTTATTTATTTATTTGACAGAGAGAGAGACAGTGAGAGAGGGAACACAAGCAGGGGGAGTGGGAGAGGGAGAAGCAGGCTTCCCGTGGAACAGGGAGCCCGATGCAGGGCTCAATCCCAGGACCCTGGGATCATGACCGGAGCCGAAGGCAGACGCTTAACGACTGAGCCACCCAGGCGCCCCACAAATGCATTTAATTATCAAATACAGTAGTTGACTTTAGACTACTAAATGAAATTTCTTTTGGGTAGACAATATTGATATCTTGTCATCTTCATGGAGTCTGTATGTACAGACATATGCGCATATACATTTATACATAGACATGGTATGGTTACTTATACAGATACATATGTATATGTGTATTATGTTATATTATTATTTGTTGAAACCTATACACATATACATTCACATACATTTAGATATGCACATGTACATATAATCAATTTCATATATGCATATATGCTTTACATATTATAAAAGTACTTTCAAATACCTATGATATAGGCAGGGATGTTTTTAGTTATATAATACAAGAGAAGGAACAGAATATTATAAATATATATATATATTTTTAAGATTTTGTTTATTTATTTGACAGAGAGACACAGTGAGAGAGGGAACACAAGCAGGGGGAGTGGGGGAGGGAGAAGCAGGCTTCCCGCAGAGCAGGGAGCCCGATGTGGGGCTCCATCCCAGGACACTGGGATCATGACCCGCGCCGAAGGCAGACGCTTAATGACTGAGCCACCCAGGCACCCAAAAACTATATTTTAATCATTTGCTTTCATCAACATGTGAATTTAATAAAAATGTTAAAAGATTAAATAAAATTTAAGTAATGAAATTGATGGTAAATCCTAACAACCAAATAAACGGCTGAAATCTTTTACTTTATGAAAAACTGTATAAAATGTTAATAGCATGAATAGCGTGATAGCTATGATTCAGGAAGTGCTTACTTAAATCTCAGGTAAGTTTTATAACCTTACAAAGAACTTTATATAAATTACCAAACCTCAAAATAAAAACCTCTTATTTTTTTACTTTTCCATTCCCTGAGGAAACTGCTTTTCTGAGGTGTTAAGTGAACTCACAGAGATAAAGAGAGAGCAAGACAAAGAGCTACCCCTATTTCTGTCTGATTCTGAAATTCTTGCCGTTAACTTCTAGGTTTTACAAAATAATCCTAATCACCCACAATTCTTGTTTTTATTATATCTTCTTATCATAGGCTTTTATCCCCTCAAATAAAAACAGAAATGCAGATTGATGCTTTTAGCTTATTAGTTCCTCAATGTGCTCATGGTGCTCCTCATCATAGATTATGGCAGCACACGAAGTTTTACCTTATAATTTGAGTGAGGCTCACACAGAATTGCCATTTTGGACAGATTTTTGGATGAAATTCTGTCTCTGGTTTAAGTTTTCTTATTCTCTCTCAGCACCCTGACACTTTTTTTGAAAGAAGTTGAGTTTTTATGCGGCTGCTACTGATGGGGTGTTCTGACCTCTAAACAATCACGATACTGTCACAGAGGGCCTGGTCTTTCTACTTTATGTCCTGATATTTTTAATGATTTTTTTTTAAGAACTACATATACAACTAGCTATGGGAAAATGTCTTTGACAAGAAATTCTATTGAAATGTTTTTTTCTTTTAAACCAGAGATATTTTCTGGCAACTTTATTCCTACAATATTTTCTGGATAATATTGGCCTTCATGTATTCATTCTTCCCACATTGATTTAGAAAGCATATAATAATACAAGGATAACGTAAAAGGGCGCTTCCATATTTGTTAGTGTTAATTTTTAGTTAATCTTAGTTGGAAGACTCTTTTTGTTTTACAGTTACAAACATATTGCTAAGCAAAGGCTTATCTATGTGGCTATGCAAAAATTTCTAAGAAGCTGCTTTAGTGTTAGTATTTACTATGTGAAATTTTTAAGGTGTAAGTTAGAACAAGTGGTTTATAGATTTGCTTGTCATGTGTATTTCTTCCAGCCATAATTGAAAACTCTTGAGGAAATTTGTAGATAAGGAAATATCTGGAGGGCAAATAGTAAATTATTGTGAATTATTGACTTCGCTTCTGCCATAAAACTATCTTGCTGAAAAAGTAAGTAAAATATGCAAATGCATCAAGAATATATAACTAGAGTCACCAAATAAGGCAAATCTTTTTATTACATTTAAATATATATTTTTCTAACTTAAAAAAGAAATCTCCCATGTACAAAATGTAATTTATTGTGAAGATTAAGAGAGGAGGAGAATATTTGAAGTCATTAAACTGGAAGTGTTATAATGTTGGCTCAAAGCAAAGATTTTTTTCTTTAGGATCCTGTAAGTCCTCTTTAACATACGGAAATTCTTTTGGAGAATTCCTTTATCTCTACCCACCATCCCCCCCCACCCCAACTTACAGTATGTAATCAATCACTTCTCAAAGTGCAACTCTTTCTACCCATGGATCTGATCCCTGTGCTTTAATGAAAGCACCTTTTTGCATCAATAACAACAACAACCCCCTAAGGTTTTTTTTCTTTAATTATTAAAATGATGAAGAAAAGTGACACCTGATTATAAAATAATTTATCATCAAAGTTAGAGATTTCTTTTTTTTTATTATTTATAAGAACGTACACCAGATAAAGAGATTTCATGTACACATGATGTGAGCATCAGTAGAATAGCTAAGGGGTAAAAGAAGAAAGAGGAAGATTTAATTAGGCAGAGATGTATTGGGTTCAAAAGCTGAATCTGAAAAGAAACAACAAACAAACAAAATGTAAAAATTAATTGGTAATATCTACTTAACAGATATTCCAGAATGTCTCATCTGACTTCTTCCCTTTATAATTAAGACACTAAATGTACAAGGCATTCAGCTGAGATATGTTTAAATCTGGCTCTAGAATCCAAGACTCTATGTGAATGGATAGTTTGAAAGTTCTGTCAGCAAGTTTCTTTAGAACACATCACATTTCCCTCTCTGAACATAATAATAATCATAAGTAAATAAAAAATAAATAAATAAAAGGCATTACATCATCCTTTTCTGCCTGCACAGCTCTGTTTTCAACTAACAAGAGTAGTTTATTGATTTTCTCAACTTTCTTATACTGATAAGTGAAACTAAGGTTCTCAGACATGTGGGATGGACCCCCCAGTCTCCTGTATGTTGTATCATTATCAACAGAAAACTAGAAAAAGAGAAACCAGGAACAGAGCAAGTCCTGTATGATCAATCTGTGGCTTGGCTGACTTGGCCTAGGTTTTCAGGCACACTAACCTCCAATTTCCTGGACCTGTTCCCTTAGTAAGTATTGCTGCAGAGAGGAGATTGCTGCTTCTAAATTACCTTTGCCTGCTTGGGTCTGGCCTTTGGGACCCACTACAAAGCCTTAAACTCCATCTATCTCTAATTGCTTAAGGGATTCAAAATTTTGCATTTCTTGCCCTTAAATTAGGAATGTCAGTAAGAACCATAACTCCTCTAACTTTATCTCGTGAGACCACATTTCTTTCCTGGGGAGGTGGGTTATAAATATACCCAAATCTGCAATTAACCGAAATTAAAAACAAACAAAACAAAAACAAAAAAAACTTGCATCAGTGTTTTTCAATAACTCCCTTTTATTCTCATTCTCAACTAAGAGCATTTTTAAATTTTTTATTGAATTTTTATTTTAGTTTTCTTAATCTTGAACTTTTTAATAAGGATGTATTTTGATTCCAATTGGTTAACATCTAGTGCTATATTAGTTCGGGTGTACAATATAGAAATTCAACAATTCCATACATCACCCAGTGCTCATCAGGACAAGCACCCTCCTTAATCCCCACCACCTAGTTCACCCATCCCACCATTCACCTCCCCTCTAGTAACCATCAATTTGTTGTGGATAGTAAAGAATTTGTTTCTTGGTTTGCATCTCTCTCTCTCCCTCTCTTTTTTTTTTTTTTATTTTCTCATTTGTTTTTTCTTAAATTCCACATATGAGTGAAATCATATGGTATTTGTCTTTTTTTTAACTGACATTTTACTTAGCATTATACTTTCTAGTTCCATCCATGTTGTAAATGACAAGACTTCATTCTTTTTATGGCTGAGTAATATTCCATTGTATATATGTACCACTTTTTTATCCATTCATCTATCCATGGACACTTGGGCTGCTTCCGTATCTTGGTTATTATAGATAATGCTGCTATGAACATAGGGGTGCATGTATCCCTTTGAATCAGTATTTTTGTATTCTTTGGGTAAATACCCAATGGTATGGTCCCTGGATCATAGGGTACTTCTATTTTTAACTTTTGAGGAGCCTCCATTCTGTTTTCTAGAGTGATTGCACCAATTTACATTCCCACCAAAGTGCATGAGATTTCCCCTTTCTTCATATCTTCACCAAAACTTGTTAACTAAGAGCATTTTGGATCTGAAAATCCAGTATCTTCTAGTCAGAAAGTTTTCTCCTTTACCTGATCCTCATCCATCTTTTCTTCTTCCCCTTCTATCTTTGAACATGGCATGTTCTATATTTTATCACCTTTAATGATTTTTTTCATTTATAAAATAATGAAAAATTTCCCCTATATCAACTTTTCTCTTTTATTCTGTGCTTTTTAAAACTCTTCTCTATGTTTCAACATTTTTTACATCATTTATTTAATTTGGATTTTTCAGTACTGATGCTGTAGTTTATTGCTTTTAGATTTTTAATTTTTTAAAGATTTATTATTTTTGAAAGAGAGAACAAGCAACTGGGGGGAGGGGCAGGGGGAGAGGGAGAGAGAGAATCCCAAAGCAGACTCCTCACTGAGCACAAAGACCAACACTAGGCTCCATTCCAAGACCCCAAGATCATGACCTGAACTGAAACCAAGAGTCGGATACTTGACTGACGGAACCACCCAGGTGCCCCAATTTGTAATTTACTTTAGATTCAGTAATTAATTTTGTGTTTTTGAATTGCATTTTTCTTCATACAAACCATATTTTAATTTGTATTCCAGTCTTATTCATCTTCGCAAACGACAAGTCTGTTCTTCTGGTTCTTCGGGACAAAAACAAACAAACAAAATAACGAAACAAAAAAATAGCCAAACAAATAAAATATCATTCTGAGTTTTTCCCTTCTCCCATACCTTGCAGCTAATCCACCAGCAAATCTCAGAAACTCTACCTTCATTATATACCCTCAATTCAATTACTTCATTTCTCCTCTATTTCTACTACGGACGTACCTCAGAGATATTGCAGGTTCAGTTCCGGACCATTGCAGTGAAGCAAGTTGATGAATTTGTTTAGTTTCCTCATATATACTATACTGTAGTCTATTAAGTATACAGTAGCATTATGTCTAAAAAATGCAATGTATATTCATTAATTAAAAATACTTGATTGCTAAAGAAAATGCTAATCATCACCTGAGCTTTCAGGGAGTTATAATTTTTTTATTGGTGGCAGGTCTTGACTTGACTTATTGAGTGCTGACTGACCATGGTGATGGTTGCTGAAGGTCTGGGTGGCTGTGGCAATTTCTTAAAATAAGACAACAGTTTATCTTCATATAGCCTATTGATTACATTTTTAAATGACAGTTGAACTAGATAACATTTATTGAATAGTTATCACATTCAAGCACTGTTCTTTTTTTTTTTAAGATTTTATTTATTTATTTGAGAGAGAGAATGAGATAGAGCATGAGAGGGGGTAGGGTCAGAGAGAGAAGCAGACTCCCTGCTAAGCAGGGAGCCCGATGTGGGACTCGATCCCGGGACTCCAGGATCATGACCTAAGCCAAAGGCAGTGGCTTAACCAACTGAGCCACCCAGGCGCCCCAAGCACTGTTCTAAGTATTTCCAGTTTCACCTCATTTTAGCCTCTTGGTAATAGAATGGAGAAGGTACTGCTATTACCTGGATTTTACATCTCAGGAAAATGAAGTTCAAAGAGGTTAAGTAATTTTAGGGGAGAGGTGTGCCTGGGTGACTCAGTCGGTTAAGCATCTGCCTTCTGCTCAGGTCATGATCCTGGGGTCCTGGGATTGAGACCCACATTGGGCTCCCTGCTCCACAGGGAGTCTGCTTCTCCTTCTCTCTCAGCCCCTCCCCCTGCTCCTGCTTGCTTTCTCTCACTCTCTTACATGCTCTCTCTCTCTCTTTCAAATAAATAAATAAAATCTTTAAAAAAAAAAAAGTATTTTTTTTTTTCCAAAGAGGTTAAGTAGTTTAACCAAGTTCACAAAGGCTTAAGTAAAAGACCTGATCCAAACTTGGGCATTCTCATTTTAGAGAACAGATTCTTCATATGCTAAGCCAGCCTGAAATTGTCTCGAGTATATGGATGACTTCTCTTTGGGGCTGGACACTCTTCATCTGAAAGCTGTTGAAATTGTTTGCCAAGATCAGAAGTTGGAAGCTGGTTTGATATAAACTGATATTACTATGTTAGAGGTTCAGTAGCCTTAGGAAGCAAAGATACTACTGGGACCAGAGCAAACCTGAACAAAGGGAACAGATGTCCTATCATTTTTTTCCTTTTATTTTTTTTTCTTTATATTTTTGGTTTTGGCGTATTGTAATTTTTTGAAAGGATCCACGTACAGAAAAACATTTTAGTGTCTGGCTTATTACAACTTCCATGGGATAATTTTATCCAAACTTCTTCCTAGCTATGACCCACAAAGTCAGAGAAGAACCTTGAACTCCTCTGCACGGGAAGAAGGAACAGCAGTTCTAATGAGTTATCTGCTTTCTGTTTATTGTTGCTTTGCTAGCTCTAGGCTTCCAGACACAGGTGATTCAGAATGATTTAGCAACACAGCACAAAAAACTGGTCTTGAACATATTGCTTTCATCTGTCTTACAGCACCTACTCATTAGAGTTTGTTGGTGAAGTAAAACTAAGACAGTGTTTATGTGTTTCCTGTGACACATAGGATTCGGAAAAATGTATACTTTATCCCTAAGATTTTTCCTATCATTTGGTTTTCAAGCTGCATTAAAGATTAATCACTAAAAGCTTATGTTGCTTGGATGGCACTTTTACAGTGGTGAGTAGATTTTCCCCTATTAGAACATTTCTTTGGTCAATTCAGTTGGACTCTAAGTGAGTGGTTTCCTCAATTTGCCTTCTTTTCCAAAAGCCAAAGCCAGTTATCACTTGCTCAAAATAAAATTTGGACCTAAATCAAGAAGCTGTGTATAACTTGGTCACTTACCTCTTATCAGTCAAGTTAGAAGGAAAGACACTGTTTTAAGTTGCATAGTTCATGCAAAATATTCAGTAAATCCCTAAATGCACTAAAGAAATATTTGATCTACATGCAGTTACCACCGTAGTGTAATATTGACAGGAGACAGAATGGAGAAGAGTGTCTTCCTATAAAATAAGGCAAAGGAGGAACAAATTAACAAATGGCCCACATGAGCTGCATTAGAAGGTTTCTTTTAAATGACATTACAGTTAAGGTACAGGGTTTTATGAAAATGAAAATGTAGATTCAGAATTGGCAGGTCTGGGTTTGCATTTCCAGCAAGTTCCCAGGTGCTGCTGATGTTGTGACTCCAGGCACCACATTTTGCCTATAAAAGGTCTAAAAATTTGGGGAGAAACTATGGTGCTTCTGGTTAGTATGCTCTATGCCACATTAATGATCATCATGTCATTTATTAAGTTATTATTTCACTTAACAGGTGTTTACTGACAACTTGTTCTATGTGGGGCCATCACTAACGTGTTTGGTGCCTGTCAGCAAACAAAAGGGATCCATGTCAATGACCACCAGTATGACAGCCTAGTTGTCGGGGGCGGTGAAGAGAAGATAGACAGTACACAATAAAAACATAATAAAAATAAAATTACATCAAATAAAAAAAAAAGACATATGGATCAGGAGTGTGGAGACTAGGACCAAACAAAGTTTGGTATTAAATAAAACCTCAGGGTTAATATTGGCATTAATAGCATGCCCAATTTATAAGGAATAAAAACGATCTCCCTGGGAAAAAAAAAATCTACCTGCAATTTGTAGATTTCCAAAAGCTTTATTGTAATATTCCCCAGAGGAGCAAAACTCTATTAAGAAAGAGGCACAGATGGTTTTGATTCAGTCTTTTTCTCTCAGTTTTGCTTGAGAGGAGATGGTATTTATTCTGTCATTTCTGGCTGAAAGAGAAGAATTGCATTGCTTATAAAAGGTAAATCCATGGTCACGTAATTAAAAAAAAAATCATGCTTGCAAATTGCAAATGGGAGTGGAGATTCAGCTAAGAATACACATCATCCTGATTTTAGCTTTTTTTTTTTTTAGTGACTATGGTAATTCCACAAGTTTATGTAAATAGTTTTGTCTTTACAAATAGCTTGAATTTAATGTATATTGATAACACATTTTGGAGATTGGAGATAGCAGTGTATATGAAAATTGCTAACCAAACATTTTAGAGGTAAATAATTAAAATTTAAATTATAAATACATTTCTCTCTCAAGATACATCATGTGAACTGAACAATTACAAAACATAGAAAATAAAGTAAAATACTTCCACTAAGAAGATCATTTGGATTAAAAAAATAAGCATTCTTGGTTGGAAAAATGTTTGTGCATGGTTTTTGAACCATTAAGGAAGTGATTAATAAAAAAAGTGATTAATGTTTATTAATTAAGCCCCAGACCTAGTTGTAAAATCTGCACTTTATCATCCTTTTCTGTAGTGTTTATTGCCCTAAGTGAATCAGACTATAAAAATCAGGGGAGGTCTTTTTAACTCAGTAATTGAAAATCATCGATTGAGCCAGGTCTATTTCAGCAAATAGTGGTTTTATGGGTAATATGTCACAATTCATTGGCACTTTACTAAGAGAAAAATTCCTCTTTACTTTTAGGAAATTTTCCCTTGCTGCCATCACCTGTAATAAATACACATTTTGACTAAAAATTAATGGGAATGTCTATTTTTCCTCTCCCAAAGCACATAAAAATGATTGTAACTCATCAAGGCAATTACTTTGGAGAATTATATTCTGTAAAACCATGTTAAGCTTGTTAAACATATCTGTGAACTCCTCTTTCAAAATCATATTCAGAGATCATTTGTAATGCAAAACAAAAAACTGAAGTAGATAAAAGATGGATACACACACACACACACACACACACACAGCCTACTTTATAAGAATTTATACAAATTTTCTTCTTTTTTTGGCCCAAACATATCATAATCACCTAAATCACTTATTAATTAGATATAAGTATCAAGTTACCACATACATTTCCAACATCAAATGCAACTTCCAAAGATGAAGGGCTGTATTATCAAGGGTTTGACAGACACTCAATTCTCATTTCTTGTGGTCTTCAGGGAGTGATTCCACACACACAAAAATAAATAAATAAATAAATAAAAATAAAAATCACAATAGCAACATCTTTGACATGAAAATTAAACTGAGAGAAGACAATTTTTAGAGTTTCCATATGTATCTGCATATGTAAATTTTATTTTTAGGTAACCTGAAGAGAATCACCTAATGACCAAACATCAATACAGATTCTGATATACTTATGTCAAAAGAGTTGCCTACAGTAAAATATAAAGTACTCTGGTAGCAACTCTGATTAGGTAGGCCTACAGATCTATGTAAGGACATGCTAAATTTATCCATTTGCTCTGGAAAAACAAATCTGGTATAAGTAATCAGTAGAAAAATCACTGAACACTTTTTAGCTAATCCAGATGAGTTATTTGATATTTTGTACCTTTGTCCTCATCAACAAATTAGGAATGATATGTAAATATCCTGCCCTATCATCTCAGGGAGCCATTTTGAGTTGAAAATTAAATTATGTTTCAAAGCTTGGTAAACTTTAAACTACTAAACAAATTGTAAGAGCAATGTTCATCCAAGCATCTTCTTTGGGAGAATATTTCCCATAAACTGATTATATTATCTGGTCATCCTGACACATGATAATATAATAAAAACAGTAAGAACAATGTTAATTTTTGCCTCTGATTTTGCTTATGTTTTCCAGGCAGTTTTCTAAGTGCTTTGCACATGCCTTTTGTTTGTTTGTTTGTTTGTTTGTTTGTTTAAAGATTTTATTTATTTATCTGAGAGAGAGAGAGAAAGAGAGGGCACATGGGCAGGGGGAGGGGCACAGGGAGAGGGAGGAGCGGACTCCCCTCTGAGCAGGGAGCAGAATGTGGGGCTCAATCCCAGGACCATGAGATCATGACCTGAGCCAAAGACAGACGCTTAACCAACTGAGGCACCCAGGTGCCCTGCACATGCCTTTTATTTAATCATTACAATAACCTTAGGGCAAGATAAGCACTCATGACCCACATTTTCTAAAGGAGGAAACTAAGTCATAGAGAATTAATTTCTTTAAGGCCACATGGTTAAACAGTGAGAATAGGATTTGGACTCTATCTAGTCTGTCTTCAGAGTCCATTTCTTAACCAATACATTATTGTCCATACTGCCTAGATAGATTTCTAGTGTGGAAATGGAAAGAAGAGAAAACATTATCTTGCCCTATTAGACAGCAGTATTGTCATGTATCAAAATATAGTTACAAGCTCATTCTTTCACACATTATAAATAGTTCTGCAGAAATTGTGTAATATAATAATTTAGATGAGAGAAAAATTTTCCTTTAACTTAAATTCCTGCATACCATTACAAGAATACCTCAGGGAAAAGGGACTTGTCTTGAATTTGACCAATATTTCCAAGTTTAAGTTAAGAAGTTCCTAGAACAGTATAATTATATCCAGGGTCTTCTCATTTCTGTCAGGGCCTACATGTTTTGGTAGCAGAAAATAATTTAAATATTAAATAGGAGGTAACCCACCCTTCAACACCTCATTCTCTAAATAAATTTTTAACACCATATTTAAATTAATCCAGATTGAACTCACATGGTTATGTAATGTTAATAAAAAAGTCATGCTATTTAATATGTGCATATCTGCTTCAGGACTGTTTTCTGTACCTCTTTGTATTCTGAGTGCTTAACAGGTGATAATACAATCAGTGCTCACCAAATTGATTACTTCATTGAAGGAATTAACGGAATTATTTTGATGATTTGTAATTTGTTAGAATTTGGTTGTATTAACATGCAAAATGCAATTGGAGGAAATAGGCTGCATTTAATATCTGTTGACATATGGAGATGTGGCTTATATCTTTGCTTCATTATTAATTCTGTTTGATGGCAGGGCTGCAATGTAAAATTTGAAGGCAATATATAATCCTACTATAGAGTAAAGAGACATCACAGAGACTAGGATATATAGGAATTTTTCTAATATTCTTTAGAATGAGGACCTAGGTAAGTACACTGGAGACCAATTATTGCAGTATAGATGAATACACTGCATTGGCCAGTACTTAAGACATCACTGTGTTCTTTTACTTAGAGGCCTCCAGCAATCAGAGCAATCTTTGCAGCCTACTGTGAATCAGCCAGCAGTCAAGGGGAGAATGCATACAGAAAGGCATGGGTGCGCTCAGAACACAGGGAGGCTGGGACACAAACAATAAAGTTCACCTTCTTCCCTAATTGATGGTGCCCAAATTAAGAAAAAAAGATTGAAAATAGTAGACTTTTAAGTGTTCTATAGACCTAAATTTTGGTAAGTAAGGACCTGAATCACAAGGTGATTAAGTGAAACAACAGCAAAAAAATCATATTTAACAGAATGCTCGGGACATGGAAGGTATTCATAATTATGTATATATGCACAAAATTAGAGATAAATGAGACTCATGACAGTATATTATAAAGTCCTGCTCATATAGTTAGGATTAAAGGAAACTGTCTAAAGGAAAGGGTCCTGGGTTTGGAAGTAGCACAGAGGCTTTTACAACAGCCAGAAGATCAGAAAGAATGAAGGGAAAATAACTGCACATTTGGATGAGAACCTGTAGGAAACATGGTTAGGAGATGCAATTCTACTTGGAATTGCAAACAAACAAAAAACGCAAACCTCTGGAGCTACAGATTGAGATATTGCCAATGCTGAGGAAAGCAAAACAAATAGCTCACTATTCTAAATTCTCTAGGGGAAAATGCAAATCAGAGGATACTTCTTGAACTGTGAAGTTTCTGACTTGCATATTTGCTCTGGAAAAAAAAGAGTACATGCTTATCTTTGAACAAAACTGTAAAACAGAAATGCGTTTTTTTTAAAAAGGCAGATGATAACTATATTGAGAATTTGCTATGTAATATGCATTGTTCTAAATGTTTTCATGAATTAAGTAATGCAGTTTCACATTAATCAAATAAAATATTTGTTGGTGTTTCCATGTTATAGCTGAAGAAAGTCAGGCAAGAGTATGGTGAAACCAAGGTTTGAGTGTAGGCAACTGACTTTAGACCCCTAGACCCTCAACCATACCACACCACCAAAGTAAGTATGTCCTTTTTGCAAATTAGTCTACAAATATAGCTAAGAGAAAATCCCAATGACTAAAGCATGTAATTGATGATCAAAAAATGAAGTTCAAAAGAAACAGTAAATTTTTCAAAATTTTAAGAGAATAAGAAATATTCTTAATTTATTTTTAGGGAGGTATAATTGACACATAACATGATAATATTTTTAACTATACAACATAATGACTCAACATTGTATATATCATGAAATGACAACCCCAGTAATTCTAGTTGACATCTGTCACCATATATAGTCACAAATTTTTTTTTGTGATGAGAATTTTTGATATCTACTCTTAGCAACTTTCAATACATAACACATAGTATTAGTAGCTATAATCACCATGCTGTACATTACACCTCCATGACTTATTTATTTTATAACTCCCTTCATTTCACCCACCCCCTACTTCTCGTTCTAGCAACCAACAATCTGTTTTCTGTATCTACGAGGTTTTTGTTTTATTTTAGATTCCATGTATAAATGAGATCATACAGAATTTGTCTTCCTCTGACTTATCTCACTTAGTACAATGCGCTTGAGGTCCATCCATGTTGTTGCAATGGCAAGATTTCATTCTTTTTTTATGGCTAAATGAGATATTTTTTAAATAGTGCATAACAAATATAAATTTTAATGATATTAACAGCATGTGGTACTATCTCTGAGTGATTTTAAACATAGTATTGAATGATTATTATCTGTATCTCTTCAGTATTTAAAAAAGACAATATTATCTTGTCTTCAATTTTTATGGATAAAATGTAAGTTCCTTAAGACACTTTATAAGCCCTTCAACAAAGCTCTGAATGTTTTTGTGGTATATAGTAAAGTTTCTTGACCCAGACTATAACTTAAAAATAGCCTCAGAGTTTGAAAAATTGCTGGTCCAGTGACCTTGCTAAAGTTACTACAAAGGAGATATTAAGAAGTAAAAAAAATATATATTTTTAATTCTTTTAAGAAGTAAAAAAATACTTTAAATCAAGGATTTGAGTAAACAAATTTCTGTTAAAAAACAAAGAAAAAATGACAAATGTAGAATCATTTTGAAACTCAATGACGTAAGAAGGAGTAAAATTGAAAAAACTTATGTTCATTTATATTACTCTGCTGCTTCTGAATTAACTGAGAATATGCCAAAATCCCAACTTGATACACCTTCTCAATTATCCATATGCATTAAATATCTCAGGCTTATGGCTTACCTGTGCTCACATTTGGTGCTCTCTCTTTAGTTAATTCCTTTTAGAGTTATTTCTGGAAGGGAAATACTGCCAAGCAAGATGTGTAAACTCTTGCCTAGTGAGCTTATGCAGTAACTTTGACAAATGGTACTTGAATCAGTGGAAAGACATTTATAGTTTCTCTGGAAACCTAAGAGTGAACAGCATTGAAATAAGCAGCGAAAGGTGCTAAATCAACAAAAGTGATATGATTTCTAGGTTTGTTTTAATAGAAAAAGTCTCCAAATAACTAAATCAATGCCTCATTTGGTCTTTGTTCTTCAACCATCATTTGCCATGTTAATTTCCTTCCTAGTTCAATCCTTCTTCCATATCCTTCTCTGATTATGTCTTGTTCTCTAATACAAATCACTCTTCAAATTATAAATAACTCTATACAAAGAATTCCAAAATATTTTCAGGAAACCAGATCTTTATATTCAGTCTGCAATACATTACATTGATTAATGCAGTATTTTTCTATTTACTTCATAGGCCACCTTAGGTGCTTCTTTTTTCTGCCCTGTCCCCCTGCTAAGAAACCAAATGAGAAAGTATTGAATGACAAGTTATTGGTTAAAGAAAGGTCTTGGGATGAGAATTGGAAAGTAATCTCAAACTGTAGGATCCTGATCCACTTCACAATATATGAGCATTCTTAGCTACAGAAACAAAACACATATACATGCACAAACCAAACAACAAACCAAAAAACAATGGATTCCTACTAACTCTGTATGCTCTTTCATGGAACACAGAAACAACATTAAAAATACAAATCTACAGTAGGACAAGGTTTATATGTATTAGTTGTAGTTGGCAGGTGTCATGTAGGATATAGCTTGACAAAGGAAGGGCCACATTGATAATTAATACATGAATGGCAGAGGTGAGATGTGAATAGATTGTTTACATCAGTAATTGAAAAAAATTAAAAATAATCTGCTTCCCCACCACTTAGGGGTTTTTTTGTTGTTTTGGTTTTGTTTTTTTTTTTCCCTCTACAATGTTTTTCTTTCACTTTTGGGACATATTGTCTACTTTCCTAAGAGTGTCTAAGTGTTCCCTATATTGTGCAAAAAATCCTCCAAATTTGGTGGAGGAAAATTCAGTGTAGTCCAGCTGTTATCATACTTTCTGTTTAAACCTGACTTATATATTATATCTTTGCTAACACAAAGGAGTAATTCTGCTAAATCTGCCCATCCAATAGTTACATTTATAGAAGAAACAAAGAAATGTTATTTTCAGTCAAAATAGTCTTTTATGGGGCACCTGGGTGGCTCAGTTGTTAAGCGTCTGCCTTCGGCTCAGGTCATGATCCCAGGGTCCTGGGGTCGAGCCCCACATCGGGCTCCCTGCTCAGTGAGAAGCCTGCTTCTCCCTCTCCCGCTCCCCTTGCTTGTGTTCCCTCTCTCGCTATGTCTCTCTCCCTGTCAAATAAATAAAATCTTTTTAAAAAATAGTCTTTTATCATTTTATATGCATTAAAATTAGAAATGTTGATTTTATCACACTTGCTTCTTTTTAATAAAAATAATTTCTGTCCTGATTATTAATATTTTAATATACAATGCAAAGAATGAAGACTCAGTGAAGAGCAATTCAGGCCATTAATTGTAGTAAGTGGTACTCTCTTCATTATGTTGGGCAAGAGTGAGTTTATATCCATCCATCTCTTCATAACTATCAATATTATCCTGATTTGCCAACCCAGACCTTTCTACTGAATGCCATGTGTTCAACCACTCATTAGTCTTTTTCACATAGATAGCTCTTAAGCACATAAAAGTCAATATAGCCATGAATTAACACTCTCTTCACTGATCTTTATATTATACTTCTAATCTTGTAGAGAGACTCGTCACTGACCCAAGTCCTTAAGCCAAATACTCAAGTGACATTTGAATCACTCCATTTCCCTTATAGCCCACTTTCAATCAGTAGTCTTGCCCTTAAAAACTTACTCCAAAATGTCTCACATATCCTTTCCTTCATTTCATATCTACTGTTAAATTTAGATCTGACTGCCGTGTTTCCCATTTTGATGTCCCTGACATCAGTTCGTTTCCTACACTGTTCAGATCACATCATGCTTGACTTAGCAACAGTGTTTGTCACTTGGATAATTTTCTGTTCCTTGAAATATTTTTCTAGGAAGTTACACTCTCTTGATTTTCTTCTTTACTCAATGATTACTGGTCATGTGTTGCTTCCATATTTTCTCCCAAACTCATTGACATAGGGCAGTGTTCAATATTTGAGCTTCTTCTATTCACTCATCCCTTTGCTAATCTCATCATGCTTAATGGCTTTAAATATTATCTCTATGCTGACCACATTTATAACGCTAGTCTGGACTGCTCCTCTAAACACCAACATAATATGTGCCAGCTGAACTTCTCTGTCTGGTGTCTAGGAAACATATTACAGCTCATGTCCAAAGTCAAATTCCTGAACTCCAACCACTCCCCACACAAAATTCCCACAGTTTTCTGTATCTATCCAAAATCTTGGGTAACACTCCATTCCTGTTTTGCTTTCATACTACAGATCTCATTACAAAACACTACCTTCAAGACATACCCAATGTCCAACGCATCTCCTCACTTATATTCTAACTAAATTTATTGTAAATATCTCCTAACCTATCTCCTTAATACCACCTTCTTCCACACGGTCTTTTCCCGACCCAGCAGCCAAAACAGTCACGTTAAGACAGATGAGATCCTGTCATTCTTTTGCTCAAAACCTGCCAATCGCTTCCCATCTCATTTATTTGAAGGTCTTACAATAATGTGCATGTCCTAAATAATCTGGCCAATCATGTTATTCTGATCTCATCTCTTCTTGTTCTTTTTGCGTTAGAGATGCTGGCTGTTCAAATTTCCAAATGATAAGAATCTTAAAACTCCATTATTTATAGGAAGTTATATTCTGTGTGTTCATTGCATATCAGTCATATGGAGGTCAATTTCATTTTACGTCTTCTCTTTATTCTATAAATACTATTTTTACCTGGACTGATAAAATATATTTACATGCACCATAACTGAAATATTTGAAATATATGTGTTTCTGTATATGTATGTGTATATGCACTCCAGCTCTGGCAAGAAGGGCTGGGTGGGTAGGTGAGAGAGAGGGAAGAAAAAATAATATTTAGGAAATACACAGTCTTGGTTTAATGGTGTTGGGGTAGATCTAGAAAGCCAACTATGAGTAATAAATGTGTGTATGCATGTATTATATGTGTCTGCATGTGTGCATGTGTCTGCATGTTCGTGTGTATGCATGTATGTATATGTATCTCTGTGTGTGTATTCCAAATTTGAATGCCATTGTTGTGTAGCAAAATTACCCCAAAACCCAGAGTTTTCAAAACAGCAGTAATTTTGGAAATCAGGCAGTTGAGAAGGGTTTGTCTGGGCAATTCTTTGATCCATGTGGCATTGGCCTGGTTATTTGGTAGCATTTAGCTGACACCTGGACTTGTGTGGATGTTTAAAGATGTGTCTATTCATATGCCTATTGCTTCAGTGGGAAGAGCTGGAGGATCTCAGATGGATCTCTTGCCCTTTCTTTCTCAGGACTTCTCTATGTGGTCCCTTTTGCTGGGTAGCTAAACTACTTACTCAAAGATCAAGGTAGAAGTTTTCAGTCCTCTTAAGTACAAGGATAGAATTGCATTATAATGTGACTTCCATTGTACTGTATTCATCAAATCAATCATAGTTCAACCCTGATTAGTAGTACTGATATTTGATTCCCTGCAAAAAGAGGAACATAAACAGTTATTGTCCACTAGGAGCAAGATGAATCTTTGGTTTCTAAGTTTATCAGTCTTTCTTCTGTTGTACAAAAGACTCAGTCCTGTGGTCTCTGGGTGGCTCACTTGGTAAAGCATCTGCCTCTGGCTCAGGCCATGATCTCAGGGTCCTGGGATGGAGCCCAGCATCAGGTTCCCTGCTCAGTGAGGAGTCTGCTTAGCCCTCTCCCGTTGCCCCTCCACCCCACTTGTGCTTGTGCTCTCTCTCTCTCTCAAATTAAGAAAAAAAAAGACTCAATCTTTAGCTTTTGGAGTCATATCTTTCAGTTACCCAGAATTATCCATGATTTGTCTGACATCTTGATTTTCCTCAGAACTTGGATTCCAAAGCTATGAGATCCCAACCAGGCCAAGGCAACCAGAGATTGCTTTTGAAACACAATGGCAAGATGTAGACATCTTTCCAAAATCCATTTCAGCCTCTTTTGTAGCATTTTCCCTGAACTCACAAGAAATCGGAAAATCACAGGGAAGTGATTATGACAGCAGAGTCTGAATTCTAATTGTACAGACTAAATGTTGGCTATCTCATGACTCTCTGTCCTTGGACAGTTTTCTTATCCTTTCTATTCTTGCAATCCCTTTATGCTGAAAGCCTGAAAATGTATAGAATGTTTGGCCATCACAAATGTCCTGGCAGCCCTATGATTTTATTGGTATGCTTATTAAATATATTCACTAGCAAGACTGGCCTTTTGAAATTATAGCTTACATTGAAACACCAATAACAGATATAAAAATAAACAAAATGCAAAAAAAAGAAAGAAAATCCAAATAAACCATTCAAAGTAAGAAGTATCTTTAACAATTTATCAATGCAACTGTATTCTCCTTGAGTCTGTCTGATTTATGCCTCTAAATCCACAGAGGGGGTAATACCTACTTTTGTGATGATATTCCCCTCTCCTTATCTTCTCTGTCTTCCCCAACTCCCTTCCCCCTGCCCTCTCTTCCTGTCTCTCTTTCAAAACAGGCCAACCCTTTCCTATAGACTCCACAAGGTTAATTCCTTGAGATAATGCCACTGTAGCATTAGGACTTTAGTGTCAGGAAATCCTGGATTATATTTCAAGTTTTGCAAGTTTCTGGTCTGGGGAGAGTGACTTAAGCTTTGAGGTTTTTCTCTTATCGAGTGTATGGGCAAAATATATGAGATATATACCTGAAGGGAGTGCCTGAGTCATAGTTCATACTCAAAACATGTGAATTCTCCTTCTTTTTCTCCCCAGGAGAAATAAAATGCTTCACCATCAATTTTAATGATAGGAAGAGAAAAAAAAATAGAGAGGAGGAAAAATTGAATCTTCCTACTAAAGCATAAAAATGTCTTCCTTCATGAATTTATGGTTGTTAATTCCATGAGTCATAGCTTGAAGCTAAATATGTTGAGGGTTCTTTTTGTTCTTTTAATTCTGGGATGCCAGGGTTTTATAGAATATTATATATTTTTCCTTAAAAATAAAATCAATTGTATAACAAAAATATAAATAAAATCTGAAGTAATCTATTACCCACTGGAACTTTAGAGTTTCAAATGTGCTAAATGTAGCTGTAGAGATTACCTCATCAGCTCAGCCACAGTCAGTAACAACATCTGACAAGTAGTGAAGCTTAGTCACACTTTCCACAGGGGCAGCAACAGAGCTTTTCAAACTTTCAGTCACTTGAGGAACAAAACAGAGAAATATTCAGAGAGTATTTTAATCACTGAGTACCTAATCTCTACTATTCTCCAACAATCATTTTCCAAGAAATCCAGTTTTCTTTATGCAGCTATGCACATTCCAGATCCTCACCTTTGTTCTTATCAGATCCCCTTTCCATGGATATCCTATTTCTCTGTTCATGCTTCCATAATCTACAAATATTCTGTTCCACCATAAAGTACTCTTTGATCATACTCATCCATTTTGATAACTATGACCTCTGATGTCTGAGTTTTGTTTACCATTTAATAAAATATATTTTCTGTATTGCTTAATTTTGCAGATTTATATATGTACCTCCCTATCAATAAATACCCTAATCATAAAATTCTAATGTCACAAGCTCTGCCCTATATGTTTCTGTATCTCACATTTTATACAGAGCAGAAACACATTCAACATACATTGAATTGGTGATGAATGAAGAAAATATATTTCTGGAGCTGTCTTGCTGATGGATATATATAGATTTAATACCTAAATGTTTTTGCTTTCAATATAAACAAGAACTTACGGAAACCCCGTAATCCTTACAAAGTCAGTAGGGAAAATTTAGAATATGTAGCTGAAGAGATATCGTATATGATATACTCAATAATGAAACAAACAACAATTGAATAGCTAATATAATGAATCTGCCAGATACCTAGTACACCACAGTCAGGCAGTTAGAAAGTTGAATTTTTACTGCCTAGATTTTAAGTGTCATCATGTAGAAAATGATTAATGAAACTTCTAAACATTTCAAGTCTCTCAGTGTTCATATTATTTTAAAGAAACATCTTCCAATGAAATATGAGCATCTTGAAGACAGATATCTTGTTTTCTCAACTCTAGGTGGATATCTCAAATTTGATCATTCATGAGAATTACAGAAGGAGCTTGTCACAAAAACTGATACTTTGACCCACTCCCCCAGATTCTAATTCAGTAGATCAAAGGTGGCTTCCTTAAATTTGCATGATAATTGGCACTCCATGTGATTTTTGTTATTAGGTGGCCCTTGTGCCTCATTAGAGAAATACGGGGGGACTCCTATATATTTTAATATACATTACATAATGATATGATAGACTTTAAATGAATGAATGAGTAATGGAGTAAATTAAGAAAGAAACATAAGAAGGAGACAAAGTGTGTTGTAGTTTAGACATGGAAGAAAGCATGCCCGTTTCTCTTGTAAATGCATATGTGGACCTTGGTTATTTCTGTAGTAATCTGAATGTGCACGCTGGTTTATTTGTTCTAACCTTTAGGAATTTTATTTTGTGGTCGTGTGTAGTATTACCTAAGGAACTAGATTTGTACATTTCCATCTTAAATTCTTTTTAGTGGGTAAAAATGCAAGAACACATTTTGCAGGATATATTGCTCTATATGAATATTGTCAGTCAGGGAAAAAAACATATGGTAGGTCCGTGAGCTGGGTTCTAACAAGTAATGCTTATAACCACAGATGAGTTTTCAATGTTACGAACTTGTATTCAGCAGAGAGTAATTCCCAGTTACAAGCCCCTACATATCAAGGTGATTGGGAAGCAGTAGTCAGAAGGTAATTTTCAGGCAGTGGGGCACCTGCAATCATTTACCAGGAAGGTAATAAGAAACAAAACAAAATGATACAAGGGTAATCACATCCTGTTGATTCAACCCAGCTTCACAAGAGAATAAGAGGCAACTTTTCCGGTTAAAATTTTTGAAGTAAACATTACTAGTGAAGCTTATCCAACAAACATTCAGAATATGGTATTACCGTTACCTAGCATGTTTTTAATAAAAATAAACAAACAACAACAATAACAACAAAAAAACAATAAAATAATTTTAGGTAATTAATTTAGCTGCTCTGTATTTTTTTTTTTAATTTACTTAAAGAAAAGACCATGTGGTAGGTATGTCCTTTTTATTAAGTTTATTTGGAAGGCAAAAGTAAGTTACAGTACAACCACTGGGTAGATTGATACATGGCAGAAAGAGCCAAACAAACATCATTTCTTACTTGGACTGTGCAAATATAGTTTATCCAAGCTTTTTACATGAGTTTAGGCTTCACAGTTTTGAAAAATGTATATATTTGTTGTCTGTGTGCATGTGTGTATCCCCATATGTATATTCATTTATTGGCATGAAAAGATGGAGATAAAAAGTAAAGAAATGTATAAATACATAGTGGCAGCGCTTCATCTTTTGAGTTTTGTCTTTTCAAACTATGGCCTGCACCCACTTGCACTGGACTCACCTGAAGGAATTGTTATGGCTGTTGGGGGTGGTCATTAAGAGGATATGACCTCCAGTTGACCTACAAGCTGAACCCAGGAAATCAAAGATTCCTCACCTCCTCCCTTGTCTTTGAAATATTCTTTCTACCCACTATCCCATAGTGGAAGCAGTTTTTTAAGAAAGCAGTCTGAGTAAGCAATATGTTGTTGAGATCATCTAGACTGTTTTTATGACTGAAACCACTTAAGTCCTCTGTATAAACTTTTAGAGAACATTCTTGTAAGTGGGTATGGAGATATACTCATCTTACAGCTTTCCAAGGCCAGTCTTATATGTAAGTTCCTTTGCTTTTTAAAACTGCCACCTAACAATCTGGAGTGGCCAGACTCTTTCTTTGGTCTCCATCTATGGGGGGAAATTTTTAAATCATCAATGGACTGAATATTTGTGTACCCCCCCAAATTCATTATGTTGAAACCCTAACTCCCAAAGTGACGATATTTTGAGATGGGGCCTTTAAAAGGAATTAGGTTTAAATTAGGTCATAAGGGTGGGGCCCTCATGACAGAATTAGTGGATTTATAAGAAGCACAAGAGAACCATATTTCCCTTTTTTTATCTTTGTGTACAAATTGGGGGAAAGCCATATGAAGACATAGTGAGAAGGCAGCTGCCTGCAAGCCAGGAAGAGAGCTCTCACCAGGAAAAAAGACGACACAGACATTACGCCCTTAAAAAAAAAAGTAACCCAAAATGGATCAGAGACCTAAATATAAAACACAAAACTCTAAAATTCCTACAAGGAATTGGGAGAAAATCTAGATGACCTTGGACATGGCAATGATGTTTTAAATATAACACTAAAGTCATGAACTGTGAAAGAAATTGTTAATCTTGACTCCAATTTTTTTTTTTTTAATTCTACACTGTGAATGATATTGTTAAGAGAATAAGGAGATAAGTCATATCCTGGCAGAAAATATTCGAAAAAGACAAATCTGATAAAGGACTATTACCTAAAATATACAACAAACTTAAAACTCAACAGTAAGAAAACAAATAACCCAATTTAAAAACTGGACAAAAGACCTAACAGACACCTCATCAAAGAAGACATACATATGGGAATAAGAATTTGAAAAACTGCTCAACATCATATACACAGGGAAATGCAAATGAAAACAACAAGACACCATTACACCCCTAATACAATGGACAAAATCTGGAACATTGACTACAACAAATGTTGGACAGGATGTGGAGCAACAGTAAGTCTCATTTACTGTTGGTGGAAATGCAAAATCGTACAGCCGCTTTGGCAGTTTGGCAGTTTCTTACAAAATTAAACAGTCTTACCATATGATCCAGGAATCATGCTCCTTGATATTTACTCAAGGATTTGAAAACTTATATTCACACAAAAACAGTATACAGGTATTTATAACAGTTTCATTCATACTTCCAAAACTTGGAAGCAACCAAGATTTCCTTCGGTAGGTGAATGTATAAACAAACTGTATATCCAAAGAACGGAATATTGTCTAGCACTAAAAAGAAATGAGCTATCAAGCCATGAAAAGACATTGAGAATCTTTAAATACCTATTATCAAGTGAAAAAGGCAATCTGAAAATATACACTGTATGATTCTGATTATATGATTTCTGAAAAAGACAAAATTATGAAAAGAGTAAAAAGATCAGTGGTTTCCAGGTATTGAGGGAGGGAGAGATAAATAGATGGAGCAGAAAAGATTTTTAAGGCAGTTAAACTACTCAATACTATAATGATGAATATATTCCATCATTGTCCAAACCCATAGAAAGTACAACACCAAGTGATCCCTAATATAAACTAAGGACTTTGGGTGATAATGAGGTTCAATATAGGTTCATCAATTATAGCAAATGTACCATTCTGATGCAGGATGTTGATAGTGGGAGAGCTGTGTGTGTGTACTCCGAGAAGGAATAGGGAGAGGGTTCACGATAACTGTACTTTCTTCTCAATTTTGCTGTGGACCTAAAACTGCTCTAAAAAAGTCTATTTAGAAGGAAAAAATAAGTTACTGGGCATCAGCTGTGTTCTAGGCTACCCCACTTACAAGCATCTGGGCAATGTGTTAGAAGGAGATTATTGTATACTGGGATCATATTCCTATGACAATTTGACAGAGCATTCTCCAGTTACCTATGTGCCTTTGGGGGAAGTCATAGCTAAGCACATCCACTGAACCATCTTGAAGAGAACTGTGAGTTGAAATGGGTTCTTAAGATAGTCATTTCTAGGGTGCCTGGGTGGCTCAGTCAGTTAAGCGACTGCCTTCGGCTCAGGTCATGATCCTGGAGTCCCGGGATCGAGTCCCGCATCGGGCTCCCTGCTCAGCGGGGAGTCTGCTTCTCCCTCTGAACCTCCTCCCTCTTGTGCTCTCTGTCTCTCATTCTCTCTCTCGCAAATAAATAAATAAAATCTTTAAAAAAAAAAAAAAGATAGTCATTTCTGAGAAATATGTATCAACCCTGGACATACTGTTTTCTTACCATAAGCAAATTTGGCTGACAGGTTTCTTCTCACCTTGTGTCTGATGTAACTCTACTATAAAAGAAGGGATATAATGGCAATGGAATGAAATTACTGAAATTCATACTCTAAAACAAGGCTTGTGCTGATTTCTCTTCTCTGATTCTCTTAAATGAATAACATTCAAATTGTATAAATACATCTATCATTCACTTTGCGATAATTGATTTTACTGTTATATTTTTATATTTAGCAAATAACACTTAAATGATTTCATTGTAAACCTTTATCCTGGACAATAATCTCAAACTTCTACACACCAGAGCCAAGTACCATTTATAATGTATTATTTTTAGAGCATCTTTATTTTTTTTCAAATATTAGAAAATATATGTTTCTTTCATAAAATATTTTTATAAATTCCTCGCTTGTTCATTTCTGCACCAATTCAATTCCTTTTTATACAATTATCATATGTGATAAAACATTGCTCTTTTTAATAAGGATGCTTGAGGCTTTTTTGTATGCATGAATTAGTTGAATCATTTATTACCATATTATTATAATTTCTCTTGATAAGAATAATTTTCATTTTTATTTAGCTTCAGGAAAATTTTCCTGAACTCCCTCAATTAAAAATTCACAAATATTGAAAGTTGTAGGATCGATTTTCCTGGTTCCTGAGGCTCTCCTCTCAAAGTCATTACACATACAATCAATTTGGTAAAAAAAAAAATACTGCTTCAATGTTCTATGTTCAAACTGATTGACTAATCCTTTCTACTTCTAAAAGACTATTTTTAACTTGAATATGCAACCCTATTTACTCTCATTATATCAATATACTGTCTATAAAAATGTTTGTTAAACTCTGTAGTTGTCAGTTTTAAATTATAATTGGCATCGTCCTATGAATTGCACTACTAACTAATCAATTGTGTGTTTGGTTGAAGCCATTGGCGCCTTTCTCAAAAAGTGACATGATCTCTGGGGCACCTGGGTGACTCAGTAGGTTAAGCCTCTGACTTTGGCTCAGGTCCTGATCTCATGGTCCTAGGATCTCATGATCTCAGGGTTCTGGGATAGAGTCTTGTGTTGGGCTGTGCACTCAGCTGGGAGTCTCCTTGTCCCTCTCCCTCTGCCCCTCCCTGTACTTGTGCTTGCTCGCTCTCTCTCAAATAAATATTTTTTTTAAAAAGTGACATGATTCAAATATTTTTTAAGAAGTAAAAAAACGTGGGGCGCCTGGGTGGCTCAGCCGTTAAGCGTCTGCCTTCGGCTCAGATCATGATCCTGGAGTCCCAGGATCGAGTCCCACATCGGGCTCCCTGCTCGGCAGGAAGTCTGCTTCTCCCTCTCCCTCTCCGCCTGCTTGTGTTCCCTCTCTCGCTGTCTCTCTGTCAAATAAATAAATAAAGTCTTAAAAAAAAAAAAAAAGAAGTAAAAAAAACGTAGTTGTTAAATGTTGACCTATGTATCGAGTAGCAAATGTGTTTATATTATGTATTTATATGCATATATAAAATAAATGTAAATACATATATGCATATACTTATTCATAATATAGCTCATCTACATGAGGACTTTTTTTTATAACTCAGGTAATAGTCCCTGACCCTCTGGAAAATGTGTTTCAAAGTTTTTAAATTTAAGGTTCTACTGACAAAGCTATCTAATTTATATGTACCTATGTTTGATACAAATGGAGATATAACACATAACATTTTTTTATATCTTTATTGAATCCAAGTACTAGTTCATAAAAAAGTACCTTTAATGTGTCCTTTGGCACTATGAAATCAAGAATGTGATTTTTACCTGGTATTTTTGGAATCGATTTCATCACTTTGTTTTGCTTGGGTACTTAGATCTAGTTCTTATTGTGGTTGTTATATCCTTTTAAAAACAGTGACTTTCTTAATCTGATAAATGTTAAAATGACTCCTGCCTACAATTTTTGTTCAAGTACCCACAATTCTTCAATGTTTTCCATCATCAAACTTTGACAACCCTGTCAGGAAGCTATGTAAATTGTTCTGTAAAGAGGAAGATTAACCTCTCCTCAAATCATCTTATCTGACACTTGTGAGGAGCACAACTTGTGAAATATTTAGTAATCCAGCAGAGGAGCAAGCTTGGGCTGTGCAGCTGCCCTCCAAAGTACCCTAAGGAACACAAAGAAATGAGCTTCCTTGGGCGCCTGGGTGGCTCAGATGGTTAAGCGTCTGCCTTCGGCTCAGGTCATGATTCCAGGGTCCTGGGATCGAGTCCCGCATCGGGCTCCCTGCTCAGCGGGGAGTCTGCTTCTCCCTCTGCCTCTCTCTCTCTCTCTCTATCTCTCATGAATAAATAAATAAAATCTTAAAAAAAAAAAAAAAGAAATGAGCTTCCTCTTTTTTTTTTTAATTATGTTATGTTAATCACCATACATTACATCATCAGTTTTTGATGTAGTGTTCCATGATTCATTGTTTGCGTATAACATTAGGTGCTCCACTCAGTACGTGCCCTCTTTAATACCCATCACCAGGCTAACCCATCCCCCCCACCCGCCCTCCCCTCTAGAACCCTCAGTTTGTTTCTCAGAGACCATAGTCTCTTTTTAAAAAAATTTTTTATTGTTATGTTAATCACCATACATTACATCATTAGTTTTTGGTGTAGTGTTCCATGATTCATTGTTTGTGTATGACACCCAGTGCTCCATGCAGAATGTGCCCTCTTTAATACCCATCACCAGGATACCCACCCTCCCCCCCTCCCCTCAGAACCCTCAGTTTGTTTTTCAGAGTCCATCATCTCTCATGGTTAATGGGCTTCTTAATTGCCATGAATAGAATGTTTTGGGATTTGTGGTTTTAAACAAAGGATTCGAGGGTGCCTGGGTGGCTCAGTTGGTTAAGCAGCTGCCTTCAGCTCAGGTCATGATCCCAGGGTCCTGGGATCGAGTCCCGCATAGGGCTCCCTGCTCAGCGGAGAGCCTACTTCTCCCTCTCCCTCTGCCTGCCTCTCTGCCTACTTGTGCTCTCTCTCTCTATCTCTGTCAAATAAATAAATAAAATCTTTAAAAAAAAAAAAAGGATTCGATGACATGGTTTTAGTAACATTTTTAAGGCAGTGTTTGTCTCAGAAGACTGGCTTTCTCATGAAAGTATTTCATTTAAAAATGCACTTCTTAAAACAGAAAGAAAAAAGGTATATCTGTGCTATTTCTCAATTAATATATAATTCATACTGTTTTTTTTTTTTAAATATGTATTACAGGAGTTATTAGAACTGCCTTACATAATATGGACAGAGAAGCCAGAGAACACTATTCAGTGGTCATTCAAGCCAAAGACATGGCTGGACAAGTAGGTGGGCTTTCTGGATCGACAACGGTCAACATCACCCTGACTGATGTCAATGACAACCCCCCACGGTTTCCTCAGAGTATGTACTGGTTTCTTATGACTTACATTTATTACTCTTTATTTGCATAAAACAAAATGATATACTTAAGTATATGATGTCATGTTACTGTTAACTTAAATGGGAATATTTTGTGTTTGTGCTATATGGTTTCCTTTCTATACACAAGAGTAAAGAAATCACTCTACTTATTGTCTCCTGAACCTGGTAGATAATTGCCACCATGTTAAAAAATATGTGTTTCAATTGGCATTATAGTTAAATATTAAAAATGATATACTGGTACTAAGTACCACTAAGTATATCTTGCATTTGCTAAAGCAGTTATGTATTAATAAGGTATACAGGGAGATACCCAAAATACATTCTGATCCTGACATTCTACTCTTGCAAAAAAAAAAAAAAAATTGCATATGTGCTTTTGGTGACTGAAATTTAAAAAAACAAAATCATGTTAAGAATGGATGCTCTCCACACCCACCCACCCATCCACACACACGCGTGCACATACAAAACATCCCACAGCAAGGTGCAGCTAATACAATAAGGTCCGCTCTCAGTAGAATATGAACCTTGTAAATGGAGGGCACAAACTTTCAGGCAATTCAGGGTCAGAAGGTGTCAGTTCTGTTGAGTGTGAAGAAAAAATGGTGTTTATGACATCATCAGAATGGGAAAGAAATACATTTCAGTATTTCTAATGTGGCAGAAATTGTGGATGACATTTTATAGAATAATCTTTAATTATCATAAAAATCCTGTAGGGGTGCTATCCCTTATGTCCTTTCGACACATGATGTTTAAAAATTGCAATAAAGTAGACACCATGGTATGTCAATACAGGCTTTTCACAAGTTTGTGTAAAATACTTTCCCCCACTATATCTCTTAATATTTCTCTTGGTACACTCCAGGCCTAGCCACAATGGTATACTGCCTGTTCCCAAAATATAATAGTCTTACACATTCTTAATTCAACCCAGAATTTTCCATATTCACATTTCTCTGTTTAAAAGTCTTGTTATAAATTTCTCTGAAATTTGTTGCAGAATTAAAGAGTTAATAAATTCTTGTTTTCTGTTACATGGCACTTTCATGTTATATTTATTTCCATAGGTACATATGGCTTCTACTATTATAAGTCTCTTTAAGTAAGAATGATGCTTAAATTGTCTATGTAACCTTAAGTGTTCAGATCAGAGCCCAGCCCTTGATAAATGATTGCTAGATGAATGAGTGGATGAGTTGAATTTAAATACTCTTTCAAACTACCATTGTTAAAAGACATACAAGTCAAGTTCATAGTTAGGTAGCATCAGTTTAAAATATTGGTTCTAGAGATGGGGCATCTGGGTGGCACAGTTGGTTGAGCATCAACTCTTTGGTCATTAGATTGAGCCCCGCATTGGGCTCTGCTCTGCGTGGACTCTGCTTTAGACTCTCTCTCCCTTTGTCCCTCCCCCCACTCTCTTTCTCTAAAATAAATAAGCAAATCTTTAAAATATATATAATGGTTCTAGAGATAGATTATGTGACCTGATTCATTCATGTGGCCTTTGTTCTATGAAGAAAGTAGGTTTATTATAAATCATAGATAAGTTCACATTACATTAAACCACAAAATTCAATTTTATAACTTTACAAATTACAGTGCATTTGTGTATTTATTTCATCACTCAGTTCACACAATGTGCACATACACATATACCACTCTATTAATGCTATTCTTTTGTAGTATAAAGACACTAAAGTTCAAAGATTTTTTTTAATGAGCAATAATGCTAACATCAATTGAACATAAACTGTATTACAGTTTACAAAGGCAACTTGTCTACCTTATTTTCAAGTAGATACTATCGCTGCTATTTGAAAGATATAGATTAATATTACACCTCTTAATAGAATGAAATTTAAGGGGTACACTACAAAGATTCAATAATGCTTGATCAGGATGCAAATAGCATCTCTCACTCTCTCCCTCCTTTTCTCCATAAACTAATTTTTAAATTTATGAGTCCATTAAAGTTGATTTTAAAAATCAACAGAAAACTGTACTTGTGATAAATATGGAGAAATTATTCCTAATTTTATTCTTTTGATTAATAACAGGGTTATTGTTGAAACATCAGGTTATGGTGAAAACTGTTATCTTACCTGATGGGGAAACAGAATAAATGTACACTCTCTGAGTGAACTCAATGTATCTAGGAAGGTCTACCTTTCTTCCGTCAGGAGCAGTCTATGCAGAATGACAGGCAGATGTCAACCCTGCCACATTGTGAGACGCACTTAGAGTTTTGAAGCAGAGTCAGTACGCACCCAGAACCTTACACTCTGACTTGTTTAAGAGATACTTTAATCTGTACTCATATTGCATTAAACACAATGCTGCTTTCAGAATAATTAGTGTCATCTTGACAAGAGTGGCTTGTAGTAAATTATTTTTAATTTACCTCTAAGCATCATAATTCATCAAATGGCTACATATATAATGGGAAACTATAAATGCTTGGCGAGAAAAGAGATATATTATGAGGATTTATGTTCATGAAGCACCATGAAATGCACAAATCTTTATAGAATTCAACTTATGTAAAGATTATATCCAGTCATCAAATGGATCCAGTAGTTTGTTTCTCTTAAGATGTGACTTTTTTACAGGTCTCCTTCTGACTTCTTTCTCATTTCACCTGTCTCAGAGAGCCATTGTTTTTATATCACTACTATGATCAACTCTAGCATAAACATCTGCACACAAAACTTTGCAAAAATATTCCTTCAAAGCATTTTTCCCCTTTTTCTTTTGTCTGTAACCTACCATGCCCCGAGGAAGTGAATCAGTTTGTTATATCTTGTACTTTCATGTTATCACTGTATTTTTTAATTTGAAATAAATTGACTCTGAACAAGTGTTTGAAAACTAGGGAATGAACTAGACTGATAATTTCCTTTATGAAGACTTTACACTAGGTAGTTGCAAACCCAGTGACCTAGGGTGAAAGGCAAATAAAGATCCAGGCTGAAGTAGGCTGCCTGTCACTGTCAGGGAGACAGAGGGCAGAATAGAGACCGGTTGGTACATGCCTAAGAATAGGATGGCCACTGCTCAGTTCTACATATTGCATACATGTGGCCAGGAAAATGTTAAGAAAGGGAGACCCTTGCAAGATTCAGAGCGAAAGAACAAATCAGCCCTTCTATATTGAGTATTTACTCAAAGGACATAATTGATGCCCAATTCTCCTTCACAGAAAAATCTTGGGGTGTAAAATTCCCCCATATTATTCCTTCTCTTGAAAGGAATGTATTCCACTTCTTAAGATTCTTGCAATGCCCTTTTCTGGTTTTCACTATGTTACAGTAATATTGCAGTTATCGCTTAATTTATTCTTAGGTAGGTAAAAAGTCACTGACCTCCATTATTCTGTGTAAATAACACGCACATAAAAATCACTAACTTACATGAAAATTCACAAAGCGGACTTTCTGTACTCTAAATGAAAGGATCTGTATTTTTACAATTGCCTTTGAGTAAGTAAGAATGAATAACCTATTCATAGTTGATATAATGCTGTGGAATATTTGGAGGATCAAGGCCTAAAAGTTCAATAGATGGCACTACTTTCTATAATACTAAGAGTTACAGATGTTTTACCTGCATTGAGTAAATCTTAATGTTGGTGAAAAATAAAACACAACTGATGAATATATTGATGTTGTTATGATTTCGTTGATAGCAAAATATATTAGAGGAAAGAACATTATTTTCACTTTATTATTTACATTTTCATGAAAAGAAATCTAAATGGCATTTAATATATTCAGCGTTAATATTTTATTTGAAACAGGAATTGAAAGAAACAAAACAAGAAAGCCTCTCCTTTGATCAATCAAAATGTGAAGTGTATGTTTTAATTACCAGCGAGTTGACATTTCTCTAGTGTACTTTAAAAATGACATCTAGTTCACTTTTTCTTTTTCTTCAAGTCTTTATTTAAATTCCAGTTAGTTAACATGCACTGTAATATTATTTTCAGGTGTAGAATTCAGTGAGTGCCTTACACACTATACCCAAGTGCCCTCCTTAATGCCCATCACCCATTTAGCTCAACCGCTGCCCACCTCTCCTCCAGCAACCCTCAGTTCTCTATATTTAAGAGTCTGTTCTATGGTTTGCCTTTCTCTTTTTTTTTTTCCCCTATGCTCATCTGTTTTGTTTCTCAAATTTCACATATGAGTGAAATCATATGGTATTTGTCTTTCTCTGACTTATTTTGCTTAACATAATACTCTGTACTTCCACCCACATCATTGCAAATGGCAAGATTTCCTTCTTTTTATGGCTGAGTAATATTCCATTGTGTGTGTGTGTGTGTGCGTGTGTGTTTACCACTTTATCCATTCATCAGTCCATCAGGTGATGGACATTTGGGCTCGTTCCATAATTTGGGGTGCATGTGTCCCTTCAAATCTGTATTTTTGTATCCTTTGTATAAATACCTAGTAGTATAATTGCTGGATCATAGAGTAGCTCTATTTTTAACTTTTTGAGGAACCTCCATACTGTTTTCCAAAGTGTTTGCACCAGTTTGCATTCCTACCAACAGTGTAAGAGCCTTCCCCTTTCTCTTCATCTTCGCCAATATGGGTTTTTCCAGCCAGTGTTATTTTTAGCCATTGTGACAGGTGGGAGATGATATCATTTTGGTCTGGTTACAGGTATGTATTTTGAAACTTGCTGAGGGTTTTTCTAAATGTCAGTATGTATTTCATTGAGATAGTGTCCTTATGTACTTTAGGAAAAGGTAAATTCTACAGCTTCATACTTAGTTTTCTACACATGTAAATTAGTTCAAGTTTATTCATTGTGCCATTCAACTTTCTATATCCATACAGAATTTTGTTTGTCGACTATTGAGAAATATATGTTAATGTATCCCACTGTATCACTGGATTGTTCAATTTATCCTTTTATTTTCTTTTGGTTTGGGTTTTTTTTTTTAGATATAGTTTGAAATCATGTTACTGGATGTACACAGATTTAAATCAAGATATAGTCCTCTTGGATTGAAAATATTTCATTGTGGAACATCTTTCTAATAATCATCTATAACTTTAAGTCCATTTTATCTGTAATATAACACACCAGACCTTTTTTTATTTTTGATTAATGGTTAGATGGTATAATGTTTTCCATCATTTTACTTTCAAAGTATATTATTTTTATTTTTTAAAAGTTTCATATGAGCAAAAAAAAAAGTTTCATATGAGCCACTAACCTAAGTTTCTGGTATTATTTTGTTTTACTTTAATATGATTTCACAGTATCTATTGCTTATTTTTATTTAATGTACGTACAATTAATTACTGATATATTTCTGTTCAAGTCTACCATCTTGCTATTTTTTTTTAAATTTTGCCCTTTTTCTTCTTTTTTACATTCTTTGAATTAGTAATATTCTTCACTGTCTTCATTTTCTCCTTCAGTAACAATTTATTTTACTGATTTTTTTCTTTAGTATTTGCTCTAGATATTATAATTTATTTTAGTTCATCTTAAATTATAATTTTATCATTTGAAACAAATGGAACAACTTCAAAACTGTTTAACTCCATTGCATTGATTTTTTTTTTTTTGCTATTTTGACATCTTATATATTAAACCCTACATAAAATTGTCATTATTTTTGTTGTGTTAAATAGTAAATGATAATTTTTAAGTCAACAATAATTTATCCTTTTTGGTGGTATTTCTTCTTCCCTGTATTGCTGTGTTTGTAAAGGAAATTCTAAATTTTCTTAAAATATCCCTTTCTGCTGTTCCTTTTAGTACTGGTCTACTGTCAATGAATTCTTTCCTTTTCTTTTTTTTTTTTAACTTATAATTTTGCTTGCTTTTTTTAGATGGCATTCCCACTAGGAGTAGAATTCTAATTTGGAGGATTTTTCTTATTTTAGTAATAAATTATACAACTTAATTGTCTGCTGACCACCCTCTTGTCTGTTGAAAATCAGTTATCAGTCTTATTATTGCTTCACTGTAGATTAGTTTATTCTACTTTAATGGATCTTTCTTATTTTAAATATTTTTATTTGAATTTGATATTCAAGAGTTTAACTATGGTGCCTCTAAGAGGTACTTACTTAAAAAAAAAAAAAATCTGCTTTTCAGTTATAAGGAATTTTTAAGCTATTTTTTGTTAGTGCTAGAAAGTTTTGGTCAGCATTTATTCAAATATTTCTTTTATTTTACTTTATCACTTCTACTGGTTGTGCAAAAGCATGCATGCTAGGTCTTTTAGCTGTGTACTATAAATCTATTATTCTTTTTTTGTGTGTTTACTTATTATTTTTATCTCTCTCTTTGTAACTTGCATATTTTATTGACCTACATTTTAGTACAATAATCTTTTCCACTGTGTTTATCCTCTAATAACTTGTCTATTAAAGCTATTATGTACACACTTCAGCATTGAAATATTTTTGTTGTATAATTTTCACGTGACTTATTAAATACACATTATTGGTATCTGCTAAAATTCTCTATTTTTCTCCCACATGTTCTTAAACATTAATCATGATCATTTCAAAACTCTTTTCTAATAATTCTAATATCAACATCATATCTAGGTATTTTTATTGTTTTTTTTTCCCTTTTGGTTTTGGTAATTTTCCAATTAGAAGCCTGCCTTGGAATTATTCATTGAAGATTATGTATAAACACTTACAGAAGTCCCTGCTTATGTCATCTTCCTCCAAAGAATTATTTTCTTGTAGATATATGGAATTTTATTTACCTAAATTAGTTAGATTTTCTTAGAACTGCTTTGTTTCATTTTCCCCTTATTCCTGGGATGTAGCCCTTATTCCTAAACACAAATTTTTCTCTAGTATCAATTGAAGCATTTACCAGTTCTGATTCCTAGTGTCTCCTGGCTTCTGAAATCTCTATTAGCTCTTTTGTCTTCCTGTTTTGCTTTGTCTTGGTTTCTTGGAGTCTCCACATACGCACATGTTGTATATGTACCTGCAATTATCACAGGAATATTGCTTCACATTCTGGGGACTATTTCTCTGATGTTTCTTCTTTCTATGCCTTTGTTCTTATTTGAGCTACGATGCCAGGGCTGAACCCCAACCTCTCTCTCCACAAACTAATTGTTGCTTGGATTCTTTCCCCTAGCACTGCATATTTAAAAAAATGCCCTGAATCATTGTCAATATAAAAACTCATATTGTTGGGGCACCTGGGTGGCTCAGTCAGTTAAGCATCTGCCTTCAGCTCAGGTCATGATCCCAGGGTCCTGGTATCGAGCCCTGAGTCTGGCTCCTGACTCAGCGGGAGCCTGCTTTTACCTCCCAACCCCCACTCATGCTCTCTCTCCTCTCTCACGTTCTCAAATAAATAAATAAATAAATAAATAAATAAATAAATAAAATCTTTTAAAAAACATATTGTTCTTACTTTCTCTCAAGGATTGTATCTCAGGGCACCTGGGTGGCTCAGTTGGTAAGCATCTGCCTTTGGCTCAGGTCATGATCCTAGGGCTTGGGATCGAGCGAGCCCTCAAGAGCCCTGGGTCTGGCTCCCTGCTTAGCAAGGAGCCTGCTTCTCCCTCTCCCTCTGCGTGCTGCTCCACCTGCTTGTTCTCTCTCTCTGGGTCAAATAAATAAATAAAATCTTAAAAAAAAAAAAAAAAAAAGGATCATATCTCATCCAGGCTTTTTACATTGAATACTCTCCAGTGACTTGAAATAGTCATTGTATGTTACTGTGCAGCTTCTGTAGCTATACTCCAGACACGATCACTTCACCATCTTCATTGGAATGACCAGCCCACTGAAGTTTAAATGGAAAGAACATGGATAATACATGAATAGTATGTCAACTTGATATCTAATATGGTTAGATTGAAAGTATAAATTCAAAAGAAAGCTGGAATTCTCAAATTAGCTGTAAAACCTAAAAGTTATTGGTCTATTGTAAATATTTTTTCATTCTGCTTTGTAGAGTCAAAGTGTGTTTATTTAATGTTATGGGATTTAGTATATAAAATAAGAATAATTAAAAGTTATTATATGTTTATTCCATTAAACAGGGTACAGATACCTTTAGGGCATATTCTTTCATACAAGGTAATAGCTATAAATAAATAAGGCTGTGGCATTCTATTAATTTTAAAATTGAGTATTTTGAAATAATTTACGATAGTCTATTTAGTAACTTACCAGTTATAAAATGTCAATCATTTTATGATTTGTTTTTAATCTATTTGGCTGTATGCTATGGCAGAGTTGTAAGATTGATTCCTTTTCTTTTGCTCACCTATTTTGTATAGATATGTATGCGTATGGTAATAAGCATATATTTCTTAGAAATTATATGATTGTTACTAACTAGTCTTTACAAATCGTTTTTTTAATTCTTCACAGAATGCTGAAAAAAGTAGGAATGATCTTCAATTAGAATTTATAAGTTTACAGTTTCTCGGATTTTATGGCATGTTTATGAATAAAAGTGAGAGAATGCTAAAAAAAAGTGGCCCCCTTTACTAGGACTTTGAAAAAAATTTCTTAAAGGATAATCAGCTTTGTAGTAATGCATGTTGACATATGGTAACAGCAAATGTGTTAGGGTAGGCAAATTTTTTATTTATTTATTTATTTATTTTTTTAGGTTAAGCAATTTTAAATGTACTATTCCATAGTACAGTGGAATTTTAATATAGGACAATTGTCCTTTTAATGTGTGACATTGTAATGTGCATTCAATTGGCTGTAGTATTTGTCATACTTTATTCATATAGTAAAAACATTGCAGTCAGGGCTTAGCATAATGATTAATGATCAGTATTTAATAAGAGTTTTTTAGATGCAGGAAAATCCCAGATTCCTTGTGTGTCTTTTTAAATTTGAGAGTCGCATTTCCAAGGTAAACTTCATCTGCTGGGTAAAGCAATTTAAAATAGAGATTTAGATGGGGCACCTGGGTGGCTCAGTTGGTTAAGCGACTGCCTTCAGCTCAGGTCATGATCCCGGAGTCCCGGGATCGAGTCCCGCGTCAGGCTCCCTGCTCAGAGGGGAGCCTGCTTCTCCCTCTGACCCTCCTCCCTCTCATGCTCTCTGTCTCTCATTCTCTCTCTCACAAATAAATAAAATCTTAAAAAATAAAAATAAAAAAAAATAAAGTAGAGATTTAGAAACTTCCTGGTTAATCTTATATATAATGTCGACATCCTGGATAAGTCAGATATCACAGCCTAACCACTTACATGTCAATCAGCCTTCCCCCAGAATCACCTATAAATAAACATTTATCTTATATAAGTATTCACTTTCCCAGGTAAATACTATTAAGGTAAGAAAAATATTAATTAGTCAAAATAAATATAATTATCAAATTGATTACAGCTTTTATAGGCTGGGACCCAGGGTTAATTTTAGGGAATGACTTATTTACTGATCTGGCAAAATTACTGAAGCAAAGAGACAAGGTCTTTTAAAAAGCAATTAGAATCAATATTATCCTGGGGGGTGGGGCAGTATATTACCAGCGGCAAGCTTCAATAAACCAAATGCCCTTTTATCATTCTCACCAAGTCTTCCTTTCTTAAATGTACTTCATCTAATCATTAGCATTTCATGATACAGTCTAAGAAATTATGTGAAAGGATCACATATGGCATATGAAATTATAGCTCATTCAGAAACAGAAATATGAAATGATGATATTTCTATCTCTCTGCCACATAAAATTACATAGTCTTAAAACCAAAATGGATAATTACAGCACCATTTAAAAATGTGTTTGAAACTTGCTAATGAGGTAAAATACAACTAGAAATTTCTCATGTACACTGAAGCTAAGAGAGAAAAAAAAGAAAAGAAAAAAAAAAAACCTTTATCGATATACTACAGGTAACTTGGTACCTAAATTTCTGTAATACATATTGCATCACCTCATATCTCAGCAAGTCCCAACTTTACATCCAGGCATTTAAATGATAATTATGTCAATATATTTAACTTTGACAGATAAGAGAAAACACTACCTTGAAATAATTCCAGGCATCAAAATGTTACAGATCCGTTTGTAGACAATTGATATAACAGACATTTCATTTAGTGAAAAAATTCTCTCCACTGTCTAATTTTTTCCATGAAAGTTATCTAATTATAAGAAATTTAGGTGTAGAAATTATGAACGTTTTGCTTTGACAAAAATGCCTTCTAATGAGAAAAATGAGCTTTAGAGGATGAGGAGACACATTGTGGTGGACCTGAGCACTGATTTCTGTATTTTAGAAAATGGTTGGCTCAGTACATAAGACTTAGCACTAGAATGTAAACTGGCAACAGCTACCAAACTTCAGAGTCTCCTTTTTAACAGAGTCACATCTTCAGCTGGTGAGCTTTCGCTGTTGCATGTTTGTATAGGTACTCTCTGTGCTCCCTGTCTCCCTGAGGCTGAAAATATAGAGAACATTATGGGAGTCAGGATTCCTTTCTACTGGAACTCTGTTGTAGAGTTCTGTGCATCCTAAGTGTCATACTCTAGAATAATGAGAGTTTAGGGAATTATATGTATTCTGCTACTGATATAAGTTTTCCCCCAATAGACTTTATATTTCCGTCTGATTGTAATGCACTTGCACAAGTGGCAAGTTGGCAAGCTGATGTGGAGTCCAGAGGGAGCATAAGGCAGAATGTAGGTTCCAGAACCTGGTATCTTAGCTTGTTAGCCCTAGAAAGGGAGAAAGTGTACAATTACAAGAATTCACTGGGGATGTTACTAGAGTTAGGTGTCTGGCATGAAACCAGGGTTTGCTCTGAAATGGAAAATGGAAAACTTCACCTCCCAGTAAACAGAAGTCACAACATAGACACTGACATTAAGAATTGACATTAAGATCTCAAACAAACTGGGGGAATAGGAGATTAGATACAACTGAATGCAGAGTAGGTAAATTGGAAGATAAGTCTGAGGAAACTAGCCAGAATGCATCAAAAAGACCAAAGATAAACAAAAACAATTAAAATATATAGTAAAGGAAAACAAAGTTCCAATGTATAATACTAGGAGTTTCGGATGAAGACAGCAAAGAGAATTATGAGGCAGTATTTAAGAAACAAACAAACAGGGACACTAGGGTGGCTCAGTCAGTTAAGCGTCTGCCTTTGGCTCAGGTCGTGATCCCAGGATCCTGGGATCTGGAGTCTCACATCGGGCTCCTTGCTCAGTGGGGTGCCTGTTCTCCCTCTGCCTGCCTCTCTCTCTCTGACAAATAAATAAATAAAAATCTTAAAAATGAACAAACAAGCAATAAACTAGACTAAGAGTTTTCAAGAATAAGTATAGAGGGGTGCCTGGGTGGCTCAGTCGTTGAGCATCTGCCTTCGGCTCAGGTCTTGATCCCAGGGTCCTGGGATCGAGCCCTGCATTGGGCTCCCTGCTCTGCGGGAAGCCTGCTTCTCCCTCTCCCACTCCTCCTGCTCGCGTTCCCTCTCTCGCTGTGTCTCTCTGTCAAATAAATAAATAAAATCTTTAAAAAAAAATAAGAATAAGTATAGAGGTTAAACCTTAGACAAATAATCATAAGAAATCTCAAATGTGCTGGAAAAATATTATCACCTAGATGTGTATGGTAAAGTTTAGAATATGAAAAACAAAGAGAACGAAATTTGACATTCCATGGGTTTCTCATTGATAATAATGGAGTACAGATGACAATAGAAACTTGGCCTCAAATTTAATGAGAAGATGAAAAATAACTTTTACTCCAGAAATCTTTAACCTATTAAATTGAGGATGTAATAAAAATAACCTATTAGGGCGCCTGGGTGGCTCAGTTGGTTGAGCGACTGCCTTCGGCTCAGGTCATGATCCTGGAGTCCCGGGATCGAGTCCCGCATCGGGCTCCCTGCTTGGCGGGGGGTCTGCTTATCCCTCTGACCCTCTTCCCTCTCATGCTCTGTCTCCCATTCTCTCTCTCAGATAAATTAAAAAAAAAAAAAAATCTTTAAAAATAACCTATTAAAATGAGGATGTCATAAAAATATATGTTAAAACAAAAATAATGAGTTCACTGTTCAAAGAGCCTCATGGGAAACTGCTTAAGATGTATGTTTTGTATTGCAGTTATTCACAACATTCATTCTCGTTTGTCTTTCCCTAGAAAATTCTGTTTGGAATAGAATTTTACTGACTTCTCGTCTTGATATTTCTCTTACCTGTCCTGGTATATTCAATTATTTGTTTCCAATTATCCATTTTCTCTCTGCCTTTGACATACTTTCCTATAAATAGAAGATAATTTCCCATTGAATTTAGGATTAGCTAGTTAATTTGCTTTGGTCAATGGCATGTGAAATGTCATGGTTTGAATCACATCTGAGCAGAAACCTTAGTGAGCTTGCATGCTTTGGCTCAATTTCTCTTGTTCTTGGCCTCCACTCTGATAAGAACATAATTTTAAAAAAAGCTAGTCCTTCAGTCTAATGAGAAAACACTTGTGCTTAATGGAGATGAGCATACCAGAGCCCAGCAGAGCTTCACCAAGCCAGAGTTCTTATATAATGTGAGAAGAAATAATGTTTGTGATTATAAATTATTGATATGGAATTTGTTAATGCAGCAGAAATTGTCTAATAAACAAAATTATTATGCATTCTATATTATATCTCTCTAGAAGCAAGTTTTTGTCACCACCACCACCATGACCAAAACAACAAATTACGTGGAATTGTGTTTGAAGAAGAAAATAGTATGAAGTAAAGCTTATAGGATGCTAGAAAATGACTGTATTCTGCTTTGGTAAACATTTTTGTGGGATAATTTGGAAGGTAGAAAATATAGCTAATGACCCTCATGGCTTTAAGAGAAGAGGTTTTAGGAAAGAATGTCTGTAGTGTGAGTTGATTGCTATAAGCTGCATTTGATAAGATACTACAAGAAAAAGATGAGTACAGGAAAAAAAAAAAAAATACCAGTCTCTTTTCTAATAGATATGAAAGGGAGGAGGAAGAAACCAGAAATTTCATGACTTTTAGGGCTGAAAATGCAAATTTAAAGGGTTTACCAAATAAGTTAGCCTCAGAGCCTTAGGGACAGAAATCCTTGTAATGATTGCACAGAAAATTTACTGAATTACCATGAGCCATTAACATTCTTTTCCTTTCAAATAGGGCCTTTATTTTTATTATTCTGTCCTTATTTATCCCTGGTTATATGTTGAATTTGTGGTGGGCAAATAATTTGTCCTTCTAATTCAGTGGTCTCTGGATTAAACTCTGATATGACTGTATCACATGATTTTGAAATCCAAACCCGGTTCCATAGTTTAAAGAGATTTGGGGGGTATCAGGAAGCAGATAAATGGATTTCATCTATAAGAGGCACTCAGATTATCTATTTGTGACTAGAGGATGGGCTATGGACAGATCGTATTGTTTGTTCATAATTGTTAGTTCCTTTCCCTCTTTCATCATGTTTTCCTATAGGTGGCAAGTATGTCCCTCCTTTAACTCTGTGCTTTGCCAATGACTTTGGCCAACAGAATATGCCATGTTTGAGGAGAAGCTTTAACTGCACTTCAGTGGTTTCATTTTATGTTCATGATCTTGCCTCCTTCCAGTGGTTGCTTTTTCAGGTCATATTCTGGAATGAAAATTCATTTGAAATTAAGCCTATCCCTGCAGAGTGATAGTTAATTATAGTTTTCTTCTGTCTTTTGTGTGTGTGTGTGTGTGTGTGAACAACAACAACAACAAAAAGGTGTTTTTTATTAAATCACCTGGACAGGACCCTTGGGCAGAAAGAGCTACACCGGGATTGTGAGGAGTGACTGATTATGTACTTTTTTGTTATTTGGGTTAGGGCTTAAGTCTGTCAGGAATTTAGAAGCAAGGCTTCCAGGACCTTGAAGGGCTAGCTCTGTTAAGATAAGGTCATTTACTACTATCTAGTAAAACATTAGTCATGAGACATTCAGATGTACATCAGTGGGCCATATGTTTGGAGAATGATTGCTAACATATATCTTGGGGGGGTAGAAATAAAGAAATTTCCAAAGGGATTTTGATATGTTAAGGAAGACTTACAGGAACCTGGAGGTCAGGCTAATGTCAAGCAAAGGTTGCTTTTTGCCTCTAGCAAAATAGTAACATGAAGGCAGTTGAGTTCCTTGAGGAAGGTCACTGCCTGCCTTATCTGTATCTGTCAATGGGCTGCAGTGTTTGTAAGGAGATTTATTTTTTGTTTCTACATTTCTTTTGCTTTTTTTCTCCATATCATTCCCCGCCTGAACAATTTTGACCCTTAAATCTTTAAGGTTGCTGAGGGTGGAAGGTCTTATCTTCTGTAACACATTCCTGCTGAATGAGGGGTATAGTGATGTCCCTATTTATGGGTTAATATTGGTCAGTTGGGGACTTACATACAGAAGTTATGAAAGGCAGAGGCAGCTAAATCCAAGGTAGACCACACGTATGGATCTCCCTATGTAGAAAGGATCATCTGTCAGCTTGAAGTCATGGATGGCATTGAAGGACTCTCAGCACCAGGTAGAGAGACATGGGAGAAAACAGCAAAATATAATTAGAATAACAAAAAGAGGGGCACCTGGGTGGCTCAGTCAGTTAAGCTTCTGCCTTCAGGTCAGATCATGATCCCAGGGTCTGGGGTCTGGGGATCAAGCCCCATATTGGGCTCCCTGCTCAGTGGGGAGCCTGCTTCTCCCTCTCCCCTCCTCTGGTGCTCATTCTCTCTCATGCTTGCTCTCTCTCATGCTTGCTCTCCCTCTCTCTCAGACAAATAAATAAAATCTTAAAAAAAAAAAAAAAAAAAGAAAGGAAAAAGAAAAAGAAGCCCAAGAGTCTTGATAGTTGACAAACACCCTCCTTCAGTTCAGGAGTTTAATCACTAAAGGAAAGAGAGGGATGGTTTAATGTGCCAATTTGGGTATTCATGTCTTTTAGTAACCCTGTCACATTTTTGTGGTATCTGGAGTATATACAAACACTCTGTTTTAATAAAGCATAGTTTCCTCCTTGAGCTGCAGTCAGGATATCAAGGCACCACTGAGTTTTAGAGCGCCACTTTTTTGAATTTTTGCATGTCAAGCTTAGTTAAAGATGGCCACTGTATGCTTGGCTAAAGCCTCTATTTGCAATTTTACATTAATAGAGGTGGCTCCTGGGACAAAAAATGGCTAGGGGATAAAACCATCAAGAAGCTGTCTTTATTGGATGCCTCACCTTAACAATATCTTAATTATGAGGAATCACTGGCAAGTAGGAGAAGATGTGTCTGGGGATATAGGCATCCCCAAGTGCAACATCCAATCCAATCATTAGGAAAGTGGGGTTACCATTATTTTCACAAGTCCATAGTTAACCCCATGAAGCAAGATATACTGCAGCTTTTAAGGAGCAATTTTGTCATCCCAGCTATACAAAATTGGTCAAGGTGATAGCTGAGTTATACAATTGTTGGGGAATCCATCCCATTTTCCAGCCATTCAAGTAATCATATGCCCATGGGTTCTGTTATTATCTCCACAGAATAATAAGCCTGAAGATTGTCTATACATGAGATGTTGTGGCAATTTCTCTGAAGTTTACCTCAAGTTATCTAGCTTAGACAAACAACATTCAAAGAATCAAAACTAGAATTTAAGATTCACAAAGGTGTGTTATTCAGACATGATTTTTCTCTATATAAATGCCCTCACTTCCAGAGATAGCTAAATCAAGACTAATTCTTTATAAAACAAGTCCAATTTTAACAAAGGCCTAATTATTTACATAAGCAAGATCAGCAAGAATGATGACTGGCCATATAGATCTTTTAAAATCTGCTTTGTTGGAACTTTTTATAAGAATTCTCTTTTTTATTATTATTATTATTATTATTATTATGTTCAGTTAGCCACTGTATAGTACATCATTAGTTTTTGATGTAGTGTTCAGTGACTCATTAGTTGCATATAACACCCAGTGCTCATCGCAACACGTGCCCTCCTTAATACCCATCACCCTGTTACCCCATCCCCCCACCCCCTCCCCTCTGAAACACTTAGTTTGTTTCCCAGGGTCCATAGTCTCTCTCAGGGTTCATCTCTCTCTCTGATTTCTCCCCCTTCAGATTTCCCTCCCTTCCCCTGTGGTCCTCCTTGCTATTATTGTTTATATTCCATATATGAGTGAAACCATATGATAATTGTCTTTCTCTGCTTGACTTACTTCACTTAGCATAATCTCCTCCAGTTCTATCCACATCAGTGCAAATGGTGGGTATTCATCCCTTCTGATGGCTGAGTAATATTCCATGGTATATATGTACCACATCTTCTTTATCCATTCATCTGTTGAAGGGCATCTCAGCTCCTTCCACAATTTGACTATTGTGGACATTGCTGCTATGAACATTGGGGTGCATGTGTCCCTTTTTTTCACTACATCTCTATCTTTGGGGTAAATACCTAGTAGTGCAATTGCTGGTTCACAGGGTAGCTCTATTTTTAATAACTTGAAGAACCTCCATACTATTTTCCATAGTGGCTATACCAGCTTGCATTCCTACCAACAGTGTAAGAGGATTTCCCTTTCTCCACATCCTCACTAACATTTGTTGTTTCCCGTTTTGTTAATTCTTGCCATTCTAACTGATGTAAGGTGGTATCTCATTGTGGTTTTGATTCGTATTTCCCTGATGGTTAGTGATGTTGAGCATTTTTTCATGTGTCTGTCAGCCATTTGTATGTCTTCTTTGGAGAAGTGTCTGTTCATGTCTTCTGCCCATTTTTTGACTGGGTTATTTATTTTTTGAGTGTTGAGTTTGAGAAGTTCTTTATAGATCTTGGATATTAGTCCTTTATCTGTAATGCCATTTGCAAATATCTTCTCCCATTCCATGGGTTGCCTCATAGTTTTGTTGACTATTTCCTTTGCTGTGCAGAAGCCCTCAACTCTATGGTCAACTCATCTTTGACAAATCAGGAAAAAATATCCAATGGAATAAAGACGGTCTCTTCAATAAGTAGTGCTAGGAAAATTGGATAGCTACATATAGAAGAATGAAACTGGACCATTCCCTTTCATCATACACAAAGATAAATTCAAAATGTATGAAAAACCTTAATGTGAGACAGGAATCCATCAAAATCCTAGAGGAGAACATAGGCAGTAACCTCTTCAACATCGGCCAAGCAACTTCTTTTAAGACATGTCTCCAAAGGCAAGGGAAACAAAAGCAAAAATGAACTTTTGGGACTTCATCAAGGATTCTTTATTGAACTTTTAGTAGGCTCTCTAGGCCGGATTCAAGCCAAATACTTACCATCAGACATGCCTGCAATACCTGTAGATTTGGGTGAATTCCTCTTCTCAAGGTTCCTGCACCTGCCAAAAAGTGACATTCTTTACTCAATTGGCAAGGCTGCTGGGAACTCTGTAAGCAAGGTGTCAGGCCAACATTTCCAAGGGGCTTTATGGCTCCATAAAGTCAACCTTAGTTCCTTAAAGCTATCTGGTCATATCTGAGTCTATGAATGTCTCCCTCAAATATGGCATCCCAGTCAAATCCTTGGTAAAACCACCAAAGTTTCCAATTGGTATCCTGTTACAAGGAGAAGAGATTCTTATTGAACATATGTAAATGACTATGACTGCCATGAAAGAAAAAATATCCCTGAGACCTTGAATATCAGAGGGTTCGGGTAGAGAGAAAAGTTAAATGCTTTAATTTGTTCACAAATGAATACTTTACCATATTTCTCATAAGACATAGATATTTTAGGAGAAAATTTCCTTAATTTGGAAGAGCAAACATTAGAGAACCAATAAGAGTCATAAAAACTCTAATCACCTTCCTCAATTCATTTAGTCCCATGTAACCAATTTTATTCAGTTTGAATGCAGGTTCTGCCAATTCTTACCCAGTTTAGTTGTAGGATTTTAAAGATATCAAGTACCTGTATTTGTAAAAGTCCTTTTTGTGAATCTGGGGTGACTGGACGGCTCAGTCAGTTAAGATTCTGACTCTTGATTTCGGCTCAGGTCATGATATCAGGGTCTTCAGATCAAACCCTGCATGCTTAGCAAGGATTTTGCTTGAGATTCTCTCCCCGTCCCTCTCCCTGTTTGTACAATTTCTCTCTAAAATAAATAAATAAATAAATCTTAAAAAAAAAAAAAAAATCCTGTTCATGAATCTCCTTGAAGTTGACACATTTCACAAGAGCATCAGAACAGTAACTATAAGTGACAAAAGACTTAAAAATGGACATGGTTAAAAGTTTGATATGAGAGTTCATTATAATGCATTTGACAAGAAAATTCAGTTATATAACACTTCAATAATCAGAATATCAAGTGATGACCTTATACCAGAACATAATATACCAAATAAACAAGCCTAATTAGTCAAAGAGACTTCATTTACAATTCAAATCTTGAGGAAGTCTGTTAAAAACCTTAGAAAATTTTTAAAGTAGATGCCTAAATAGGATTTTGGATCATCAAAGACATGATAAAAACAAAACCTAGAGACTTGTTTTTCTGGGCAACTTTGTAAACAAAGATTTTTTCTCTTTATCTGTTCATAGTTTTCACATAATGTGAGCTAGAATTAAATATTTGCTGTTGTAAACTACTGAGATATTTTGGTGATTAATCAACATATAAACAGCTAATAAACATGCTACGTCTGTTATTTTTAGAATTATCACTGTATCATCTAGTATATATTTTTTATCATGTGTCTTGCTCATTTTCTCTCTCCCTCATAAGAATGTACACTTGGTAAGGATGAGGACTTTTGTCTGTTTTGTTTACTGTATTCCCAGAACCTGAAATTATGCCAGCATGAGGTAAGTGACATTTACTGAACAAGTTGACAAACCTAGGCTGACCCCAAATTTCACATGGGTGAGTACAAATTCATAAATAACAAAGAACTTTTAAAGAAAAAAATCAGAATGGGGGAGAAAAAGCAGATATCAACATCCATTTGGTTTGACAAATAGATACAGTGGATTTCACAGAGCACTTAGGAAGCACACACATGTGTACCCTGGGGCCTGGTATATTTCCACAAAAATTAGAAAATGGAAGGCAGGGGCACCTGCATGGCTCAGTCGTTAAGCGTCTGCCTTCGGCTCAGGTCATGATCCCAGGGCCCTGGGATCGAGCCCCGCATCGGGCTCCCTGCTCGGCGGGAAGCCTGCTTCTCCCTCTCCCACTCCCCCTGCTTGTGTTCCCTCTCTCGCTGTGTCTTTCTCTGTCAAATAAATAAATAAAATCTTAAAAAAAAAAAAAAAGAAAGAAAATGGAAGGCAGTGGTACCATTGACCATCAGTGTGAAAGTAGATAAATTGACATTTATAAATTGATTAAAGACTTATGTGCTGTTTATGCTTTAAAAGAAAATACAAGATTATTTCTTGGCATCAGAAGAGGGAAAGATTCAAAAAAGAAATACATTACACATAAAATGATCGATATTACTACATAAACATTTTTTTAAACGAAAGATATAAACCTTGGGAAATGACAAGTTACCTGGTATTTTAAAAAACATAATAGTTAAGGGGTGCCTGGGTGGCTCAGTGGGTGAAACGTCGAACTCTCGGTTTCAGGTCAGGTCGTGATCTCAGGGTCTTGCAATCGAGCCCCTCTTTGGGCCCTGTGCTCAGCTTTAGAGTCTGCTTGAGATTCTTTGCCTCTGCCTCCCTCCCCCACCACTCCACCTGCATGCTCTCTCTCAAATAAATAAATCAAAATTTTTAAACATAATAATTATAATAATTATACATATAATTTATGAGATTTTGTATCAAAATCAGAAAAGTTAGCAACATATGAAATTATTGCCATAAAAGAAAAGATCATCTTTACAGAAATCTGAGGATAAACCAACTATAAACATCCAACTTTCTTTTTAGAACTAGTTACCATTTTTAATAGAGCAGAAAGAGAAATAACTTCAATACACTAGGAAAAGAGCGCTTGAAGTTCTGATGTAAATATATTTTTGTTGAAATAATTAAAAACAAAAATAGACTCCCTGATAATGTGTAAAAGGAGATATGAGAAATAAATTAGGAGTGCTATAAAACTGAAAATGCTTAATTAAGATCAGTCTTGGAAGCAATAAATATGAAAAGAACCAATAATATTACAAACTGCTATAAAAATAATGAAAGTAGGGAAAAAGAAAAATCTCTATACAGTAAACAAGGAGAGGGACATACGGGAGAGGACTTTAACTATGGAAGGCAAATATCACTTCAAAACCGACAAAAAAAAATGTTTTGGGGAAAGAAAACTTTTATGACTGAAAAAGATTCAGGACTCAGATTAAAATATCTCGACATGTTTTAATATTAAAACTCCATCCAGGGCGCCTGGGTGGCTCAGTCGGTTAAGCGACTGCCTTCGGCTCAGGTCATGATCCTGGAGTCCCGGGATCGAGTCCCGCATCGGGCTCCCTGCTCGGCGGGGAGTCTGCTTCTCCCTCTGACCCTCCGCCTCTCATGCTCTCTGTCTCTCATTCTCTCTCTCAAATAAATAAATAAAATCTTTAAAAAAAAAATAAATAAATATAAATAAAAATAAAAATAATGATGTAATGTATGGGGATTGACATAACAATAAAAAATTAAAAAAAAAAAATCCAACCTGCTAAATGTGTTAACAGTTAAATGGAAGAAACCTTAAAAGTGAAAAGAAGGGCGCCTGGGTGGCTCAGTCGGTTAAGCGACTGCCTTCGGCTCAGGTCATGATCCTGGAGTCCCGGGATCGAGTCCCGCATCGGGCTCCCTGCTCGGCGGGGAGTCTGCTTCTCCCTCTGACCCTCCCCCCTCTCATGCTCTCTGTCTCTCATTCTCTCTCTCTCGCAAATAAATAAAATAAAATCTTTAAAAAAAAAAAAAACTCCATCCAGAACTATAGACATCTTGGTGATATTTGATATAAAGACCAAATTATTATTAAAGTTAGGAGTGAAAGAAAAAAGCTGGCCTAATAGCATGAGTCAATGACCGATTGCAGTTTTCTCTTCTGCTGAACTATATCCCCATCTTCTCAAAGTTTATAATCGTGCGAATGTGGATACAGTGGTTGGTTTGGGGGACGTTTTTGTATCACGCAATTTTTTTTTTTAAAGATTTTATTTATTTATTTGAGAGAGAGAATGAGAGAGAGAGCATGAGAGGGGGAGGGTCAGAGGGAGAAGCAGACCCCCCGCCGAGCAGGGAGCCCGATGCGGGACTCGATCCCAGGACCCTGGGATCATGACCTGAGCCGAAGGCAGACGCTTAACCATCTGAGCCACCCAGGCACCCCAATTCCTGCATTTTAAAAACAAATATGGAATGGCTTGTTTTTTTTTTTTTATACATAATCCTTTTTATAACAGGTATTGTTTAAATCAACCCCTTCATTATATTAACTAGATCTATGATTATATCTGACATAAAATTTTTAAATGTATAAGTACATTGTAGCTATGTGATATATATATTTATATCTATCTAACATCTATCATCTATATCTATCTATCATCATTATCTATCATCTATCATCTATCTATCATCTATCTACCTATCTATCTATATGACAGTTTCTCTCACAAATGCTCTAAGAAAAAGGAGGGAGCTGGGAAAAACTTTCCCCTTAATTGCAACAGAGAGAATTAAAAGTTAAGTCTCTTGGTTTAAATTTGTGTATGTCGTTACATATCTATTTATATAATTTAGAGACTTGAATACACAATCTCTGTCTCCCTGTCTCTCTTCCTGTCTCTCACTAATACATAAATGGAATGGAGATACGCCTTCATACAACATGTGTTTGTATACATAGTCCCACACTGTTTGAGCATATATGTGTATATGCTTACACGCCTGTATGAAAGTGCAGTGAGGTTTTTAATCCTTTTTCATCCTCTTGGAAATGTATAATGTTACATAGCATATAACCTTTTTGTGAACTTGAGCAGAGTACTCTGAGGGATATTTTGGCAGCCATAGAAGTGCTGATTAGGCTGTGCTATAAATTATCCAAGATGGGCATTTTTTTTTTCCCAGAAGGAGTAATTACAGAGTAAAAATAATATGAAAAGCAAAAGATCATTCACCATGTATTCCAAGATTCTAGGAGTTATGACCTTTGTTAATCTGATTTAGATAAAAGTGCATTTTTTTCCGAAGTAGTAAACTATTCCTTCTAGGCAATTGAGCCACATCATGGATAGAAATGGCAAAGCTTCAGGCTGTTAGTCAAAGATTTACATTTTGAATCATATTCTTTAAAGTTTCTCCCAAAGGTTCTTCAAGTCTATAAAGAATGACAATTCTCATAAATAACAGGTAAATGAAGGTTCAGATGTAATTATTATTATTCAAAGATGATAATGTCTATTCATGGACATTTGACTCTCGGCTTTCAGAATTCTTAAAGGTAATACTATATGTTATATGTCTTTATGAGTGGTATTTGCATTTTTGTTAGAATTAGTATTTAGAGAAAGGTTTGTCTGATATCTTTTCTTATTTTAGGATAATTCAATATATTTCCTCCCATGGTTAATCAAACTATATTAAAAATGTGACACATAAAAGTATTTAATGGATTAAAGTTGCAAAGGTGCATGTGAATCTTGTGTTTATGCTAAACATAACTATTAATAAAACACTTAAGCATCAATCATATACTAGGCTCCTTAGAAGGACTCCGGTCCCAAAGATCTTGTTTCTTCGAAATTAAATTCCTAGCAAGTCTATTTTTGATATTCTTTGTGATCTTTTTATCAGAGATATCAGAGGTCATTGACTCAATCTCCATTTATCATAATATATATATGTTATATATTTACATATATTATTATATATTATCTAATATACTTACATATGTATTTATTATATATTATATGCAATTATATATACATATATAATATATTTATTATATAATATTATATTATATAATATTATATGGTATAGATTTCTAATTTCCTCTTCTATTAATCTTATATATGTGATACATATATATTTCTAATTTCTTCTTCTATTAATGCTATAATTCTCTCACTGGAGTATCACCTTTTACACACACACATACACATACCCACACACACACTCAGAGGTTTTATTTTCCAAATTGCCGGTATTTCTTATCTTATTAGAGAGGCCCTTTATTCATTCTCTTTATTGATTCATCTATTGATGGAGACTTGAGTTGTTCCCATATCTCGGCCATTGTGAGTAATACTACAGTGAACGTGGTAATATAGACATTTATTTGAGATTCTAATTTCAGTTCTTTAGGATATGTACCCAGAAGTAGAATTTCTGGATCATAGAGTAGTTCTAGTTTTTAATTTTGGAGGAACCTCCATACTGTTTTTCCACAGCTGCTGTACCATTTTACCTTCCCACCTACAGTGTACAAGGGTTCCAATTTCTCCGTAATGCTACCAACACTTTCTGTCTTTTGTGTTTTGATAATAGTCATTCTACCAGGTGTGAAGTGATCTCTAAATGTAGTTTTGATTTTTATGATAATGATGTTGAACATCTTTTTATATAATTGTTGGCTATCTGTATGTCTTCTTTGGAGAAATGTCTGCTTAAATCCTTTGCCAGTTTTGTAATTGGCTTATTCTTTTATTTATTTTTTTTTTTTAATTTTGCTCTTGACCTGAAGTTCTTTATATATTTCAGAAATGAACCCCTTATCACATACATGGTTTACAAGTATTTCCTCCCATTCTGTAGGTTGCTTTTTCATTCTATTGATTGTCTCCTACACCGTGCAGTTTTTAGTTTGGTGTAGCCCCACCCATCCATTTTTGCTTTTGATGCCTGAGTTTTTGATGTCATATCCAAGAAATAATTGCCAAACCAATGTCAAGAAATTTTCCCTATGTTTTCTTTGAGGAATTTTACATCTTCAAGTCTTATATTTAAGTCGTTGATTCATTTTGAGTTGATTTTGTCGAAACTATAATGTAGAGGTCCAACTTTTTTCTTTTCTTTTTTTTTTTTTTTTTTTTTTTTTTTTATGTGTGTATCTAGTTTTCCCAATACCATTTGATGAAGAAACTATTTTTCCCCTTTTACTCTTGGTACTCTTATCACAGGTCGGCTGGCCTTACATGCTTGGGTTACCTCTGGGCTCTCTATTCTGTTTCACTGGGTTATATGTGTATCTTTATGCTATGTCATACTGTTTTAAATACTGTAGCCTTGTAATATATTTTGAAATCAGGACATTTTAAGCTTCTAGTTTTGTTCTTTTTTCTCAATTGCTTCATTAATTCTCTGTCTTTTGTAGTTCCATATTCTGAGTTTCTCTTTCTATTTCTGTGAAAAAACCACTGGAATTGTGATTAGAATGGCAAAGCATTACCTGTGAATTGCTTTAAGTAGTATAGACATTTTAATAATATTAAGTATTCTAATCCTTAAACACAGGATGTCTTTCCATTATTCCTATCTCCTTTCATTTCTTTCATCAATGTTTTGTATTTTCTAGTACACAGTCATTTCACTTCATTGGTTAAATTTCTTTTTAAGTGTGTTATTCTTTTTTAATGCTATTGCAAATTGGACTGTTTTCTGAATTTCCTTTTTGGATAGTTTGTTGTTAGTGTACAGAGACACAACTGATTTTTGTGTTTTGATTTTGTATCCTGCAACTTTACTGAATTTGTTTATTCTAATATATATATATATATATATTTTAGTCTTTAGGTTTTCTACCTATAAGATCTTGTCATCTGCTAACAGAAATAATATTACTTCTTCCTCTCTAATTGGATACCTCTTATTATTATTTTCTTTCTAATTTCTCTGGCTAAAACTTCAAGTACTGTGGTGGATAGAAGTGGAAATATTGGACATTCTTGCTTTTAACCAGATCTGAGAAGGAAGTTTTTCAATTTTTCATCATTGACTATGTTGTTAAGCTATGAGCTTATTGTTATAGCCTTTATTATGTTGTGGTACCATTCTTCTATGCCTATTTTTTTTTAATTTTGGTATATATATTCAGTATATATTTTCTTAAAGAGCCACACCATATTTATTCTTCTGGAATTTATAGCATTTTTTAGGAACCTGACTATTTATTCTGTCCTTAGAAATTCTAAAAAATATCCTAAACCTCTTTTGATTTATAAATAAATCTCATCTATCAGCTATTTTCTAGTTATTAGGAAACATTTTGAATACATTTTACAATTCACAAATTCTCAACTATATGGAAAGTGTATGAATGCTGAAATATTAATCTTAATATATTCTAACTTGTCTAATGGGGCATAGTGATTGGGGAAGAGTTACTGTACTTGCAATTCTTAGAGTGTATCAACAAGTATCAGCTCTTTTCCTGAACATGATTATCTTCCAGGGATATGCTCCTTCTTTTAAGATGTGACTTAAATGTTTTCTGGGACATGAATCTTTTATGACCAACTTATACAGTTTTTTACAACTGTCTTTGTAAAAACAACCTGCTTTGTAACACTACCACCATAATAATTCTGTGATTTGCTTATTTATTTCTGTGAACTAAGACTTCTTTTGTTTGCAAGGGTATCACCCCAGTTTTTTTTGTTTGTTTGTTTGTTTTTTAAGATTTTATTTATTTATTTGAGAGAGAGAGAATGAGAGACAGAGAGCATGAGAAGGAGGAAGGTCAGAGGGAGAAGCAGACTCCCCGCTGAGCAGGGAGCCCGATGCGGGACTCGATCCCGGGACTCCAGGATCATGACCTGAGCGGAAGGCAGTCGCTTAACCAACTGAGCCACCCAGGCGCCCTATCACCCCAGTTTTAACTAGCTGAGAGTCCTTTGGGAGGCTTAGAGTTGTGGAAAGTTAAGCTGCAACTTAGAGACCTTAGCAACCAGGAACTTGACAACCTAGCCTTTCTACCTCAACGGCGGGAAATAGGAGATATGTTCTAATTTCTTTTCTCTCTCTCTCTTTTTTTTTTTTTTTTAACAGAACAGTGTCCTATTTCATATGTAACTGCCTAGGATCATTATGATATTTAAAAAGATTCTGAGAATTATGGCTTCTTTCTGATACTGAATTTGTGCCCTGAGATTAGGTACTTCAACATGGATTTTGGAAACATGACTATCGTCAGAAACCCCTTCCAACATTTCCTAGCTTTGCCACCGAAGAGAGACTAAAGTTCTTTCCTAGTTCCAGTACCAACATTTTGGGGGATGTCCCCTCTTTGGATCATTGTGAGTCAACTGCCTACCCTTTCACAAATCAACTGCAAGCAGAAAGGGGGTCCTGTAAAAATTGGGGCCTTATGCTCTTCACAGGTCAATTAAATATATCAAGACGGGTAGAGTGTTTAGCAATATGACAAATCCTGATAAAAACACATGATTAATGTTAGGGGATATGTGTTTCACAGAAGAGGCTGGTATATACAGGAAATGTGAAGTTGGTGAGAATTGTTGAACTAAAAAAATAATGTCAGGTAGCATCTCAAATGTTTATAGAGGAAAACGGGGAAGAATCTTTGTTGAATAATGAATAAACACAAATACATAAATCAATCCATGGTATCCACATATAGCATTTTAAAACATACAATTGTATCTTTAGAAATAAATTAGAGTACTCCATACATTTACCAGATATATTAACTTAAAAAGATATTATCACACCATAACTAAAAAAATATTGGCTTAGGGAAATTATTTTCATACAGGCTCCATATTCACTTACCTGTATAGTTTAATTATATCCATGCAGAATGTTAAATCACCATTCATTTAGTCTTGGTTGAAACTCTTTTACAATTATATTTTAATTCAAAGTTCCTGTTATTTATATTGTTATTTGAAATTTGCTATAACAAATAAGTTGTTTTAATAGATATGTTTCTAATTTGTCAATAAAACAGTTGGTAACGACATGGCGATTCATATTTCATAAGTTTCTATAAGGAAAGTTCTATGAGCTCTTTCTGAAGAAACTTAGTATCAGGACAAACTTTGAAAATTTTTAAATTGTTTGGTGTAAACATTTAATATCAGGACATACTGAAAAATATATTTTTGCAAATCAGATCATGAGATATATATAATCAATAGTGTTTTAATATATATAGTGTAAAAATTAGTTCAATCACAAATACTACATCATCCCATGTAGTTATATTTATTTTTCTCATTCTTTAACTTAGTCATTATTTTTACTAATTTTACTAATTTTATTTTATTTATGACTTTATTATAAAACCACTTCAAATTCTTTCCAGAAGCTGACCTGGAATACATGGCAATTAAATGCATAAACAAATTTACTATCTCTCTTTGTCATGGCTTATACATTTCACTAAACTTAAGTTTATTGATCAGAATAATAATCATATTTATAGGTATGCTATATTATTTTCTTTGTTTTCACTTTGAATTTCAAGTTTTGAATTTCAGGTTTTCAAACTCTTATATTTTAACTTCACATGCTGTATGGAAGCAGAGATGCAATTTCACATGCTGTATGGAAGGAGAAATGCAAGAAATACTTGACTAATTTAGTTTTTGCTCAACATAAGAATACAAATTTGATCTCCCTTACCTTTTTTTCTGTTGCCTAGGGATGTAGAGCTAATAAAATATTTTATATTAAGATATCTACAAATTATTTTTATATATTTAAAGTTTATGTAAACCTAGCATTTCAGTACTAAACAATTTTGTACTTAATACAGTGTTTGAGTGTGTGGTCTAGACATTTCCATGTCTTTTTCTTGTAAAACTTTTTTTGTGACTGGTATTACCATCAAATGATTTTAATATGAAATATTTTTCAGAGCACTATCAACTGTATGTTCCTGAGTCAGCTCAAGTTGGTTCAGCTGTTGGGAAAATCAAAGCAAATGATGCAGACACTGGTTCAAATGCTGACATGACATACTCTATCATTAACGGTGATGGTATTGGGATATTCTCCATCTCCACTGACAAGGAGACCAGAGAAGGGATACTTTCTTTAAAGAAGGTAAAAAGAACATACTTTCTCTGATTTAAGCAATTCACCCATTTTTCCACGAATGATCCCTGTTGGTGTCAATAGTCTATATTGTCAGATCATTAAAATGATAAATATTTCCTCTTTAAGATGTAGTTACATTTTAATTATGACTATGTCTGCCTCTTTGGAGCTCCTCTCAGAACATAGAATTTTTTTAATGGGGAAGATCTAATGTAGAATATACTGTGAATGTACCTGCCATCTTTGTTTTCAAATAACAGCTTTATCACGATTGTCAGTTCTATTAATGCCATTACTCTATGTTTTACTAATCTAAGTAACATTAAGAGACTTTTCTAACCAATGTAAAAATCTTCATCATGTTAGCTAACGCTCACGGGGAGACGGTTTTGTTTGACAGTCATGGATTCATCAAGACAGCTTTAGCAAAACCATTAACCTCCTCCTGACTCTTTTTTCTTGCTAAGAATTTGTCAGTGGACTAAATCTATCTATCACCTTTTTGATTTTAGAGTACAATATGTTTATGTCCTTGTAAAAATGTAGTGGAACATAGAAAATTAACAAAGAAGGATTTCAACATAAGTCCTAAAGCAGTGTGTGTTGAATGTTGAATGGTTTCAGCTTGGAAATCTAGTAACGTTCAGATCTTTGGGCTTTACCTTCATATATTTTTTTCCGAAAGACTGAAATGGAGCTGAGGAATTGGACTTTTTAATAAATACTCTCAGTGATTCTACTGGAGAATGTATTCAAAACACGGGCTGAGAAATTTTATCCTGATGTGCTACTGTAGATATTGAAGTGAATCCATCATCTGTCTCTCTGTCTATCTATCCATCTATCCATCCATCCATCCATCTATCCATCTATCATCTAGCTATCTACATAATTATTTACTTGTGTGTTTTGTATATATTTTTCTATTTGAACTATATAAAATTTTATTAATTCTTCTGATAAATACCATTTTATATTAAAATTGAGGATTAATTTGTTTTTAGATGCTACAAAAGGGACCTGCAAAGTAGATTTTAGAGTGTTTAAATATTACAGAACAGTAGTCATCACTAGTCTATGTAAAATATTGATGTCTTCACCTAAAATCTTTATCATTTTAATCTTTCTTTCCTGAGATTGTAATGAGAAATGTTGTAAAACAAATAAATGAGAGGGGCACCTGGATGGCTCAGTAAGTTAAGCATCTGACTTTGGCTCAGGTCATCTCAGGGTCCTGGGATTGAGCCCTGTTTGGGCTCCCTGCTCAGTGGGGAGTCTGCTTGTCCCTCTCTCTTTGCCCCATCTCCTGCTCATGCACTCTCTCTCTCTCACTCTCTCTCTCTCAAATAAATACAATCTTTGAAGAAAAAACTTTAAAAAACAAAACAAACAAAAAACATATAAATGAGAATATGATAAAATGAGGATTTTAGTTGTAAGTTGAGAGACTGAATGTGTGTCTCTATGCAGATGAGTAAAAGTCAATAGAGACAAGAAATTGAGCATACTAAAGAGTTAATTGATTTAAAAAGATGGACTGGGGTAAAGATGACCCTGTATAGGATCTTGATCACAGGTAGAAAGAAACAACCCATGATGATCTGGCTCCTTTCTTGAGTAAATCAAATAGAAGTGCAAAGTAAATGGTTGCTAATAAGTTTGCAATGATCCAGCTGGTGTGGGGAAGGTGGGGGAGGGGAGCAGTTCTTGCCTATTGAGAACTATGGTCTTTATAAAGTGGGAAGTTACAACATATTTGCAAAAAGTGAGGGTGATGGATGGTTTGACTACATAAAGGATCTGAAATACATCCCACTATATATCATGGGATTAAGAACAGTGGGGATTTACCACCCTACATGGCCTCAGTTAATTTGATGGTGTTTGTGAAAAACAAAGGCAAAATGGTTTGTGTGCATATGCATGCACATATATTTAATTAACATACAATAGTTATTTTCAAGATGAGAATTATTTCAATTGTGTAAATGGTAGTGAGAATATACTCAAAATGATCTCCACAGTTAGTGAGTTCAAATTTTCTTTCACTGTTTTTCCATGAAATTATTTTTTGATAGTCTGCACCTCTTTTTTTTTTTTTTTAAGATTTTATTTATTTATTTGACAGAGAGAGAGACAGCTAGAGAGGGAACACAAGCAGGGGGGAGTGGGAGAGGGAGAAAGAGGCTTCCCACTGAGCAGGGAGCCGGGTGCGGGGCTGAATCCCAGGACCCTGGGATCATGACCTGAGCCAAAGGCAGATGCTTAATGACTGAGCCACCCAGGTGTCCCTGTAGTCTTCACTTCTTCCAAGATGCTTTCGTGTTTTCATTCATCTAATTTTTGAATCCTTCAGATTAAGATTATTAATCTGAGTTACTTCCATTGCTATATGTCATATGTTGTAAATAATTGCAATTTGAAAAATAAACTATGTGGGCGCCTGGGTGGCTCAGTTGGTTAAGCAACTGCCTTCGGCTCAGGTCATGATCCTGGAGTCCCGGGATCGAGTCCCACATCGGGCTCCCTGCTCAGCAGGGAGTCTGCTTCTCCCTCTGACCCTCCCCCGTCTCATGTGCTCTCTCTCATTCTCTCTCTCACAAATAAATAAATAAAATCTTTTAAAAAAAAATAAACTATGTAACTTATTCAGGGGTACTCATTCAGGGGCGCCTGGGTGGCTCAGTCGATTAAGCCTCTGCCTTTGGCTGAGGTCTTGATCCCAGGGTCCTGGGATCAAGCCCCAAGTTGGGCTCCCTGCTCAGTGGAAAGTTTGCTTCTCCCTCTGCCTCTGCCCTCCCCTCTCCCCCGCTCCTGCTTTTTCTCTCTCTTGCTCTCACTCTCACTCTATCTCAAATAAATAAAATCTTAAAAAAAAAAAAAAAGAGGCACTCATTCAGGTGGCAGGAAATGGATCAAACAGTCTTTTAAAATCTGTCCCTTATATAATCTTCTAATGCAGCTCACCTTAGCCTTCAAGGCAGAACTGCTAATCTTCCCAGAGATCAAAATCAGCACTGCTTTCTAAATCGGCTTGCAGAGCATCAGCCCATTCCTTTCCATATCATTCCTTTATCAGAAAATTGCCAAGTTGAATTCACCGGTCCATGGTGTGGTACATTGTAAATACACTTTGATAACTTTCATTCATTGTTTAATGGAGCCTGACTGGGTGGAAAGGGGGAAAAAAAAAGATGAATGCAACTTGATGCCCTCTTTCCTCTGGCAGAAACCTCTGTAGCTAAAGATGCAGGCTTCTTAGCAGCCTTTCTCAGATTCTCTTCCTGTGGCCTCTCTATCAATTTGCACTCTTTATAGTACTTGTTCCATTTTTTTTTAATTCAAAGATCCAACCCTATTGACTCTCCTGACTTTCAGCAAATACCATCTGTAATATCATTTTCTTTTTTCAGATGTGTTTAAACACAAAGACAGTGTCTATTATCTTAAGCCAAAAACACTTAATCTTGGTCTTCAAGTCAATGAAGAGTAGTGGAAATTAAGGATCTTTACTATCAAAGGAAATACAAATTTTGGTCCTGCCACTGTAAGATCTATGGCATTATTTCAAGTCTTTGAATCTGCTGTTTTCTTATTAAAGCACTTTACAAGGTGTTTACTAAAAAATGGATAAAAATGTGAAAGTTGTGATCTAAGCTGTGTCTGCCGAAAAATTACAATAATACTTCAATTTCTACTTTTCTCCTTGTCTTCCTTTTTTCCTCTGTTTGCACCAAGTTTTAATTACACTTTTCAGACCACTCCATGTAGTTATTATTGTCGCCTCCTTTATTTAATGTTATCCAGTTCATGCATAAGCACATAAAAAAATATTCTGTGTATATTATATCACATATGCATGTTGTCATTCATGTTTTTTGGTAATCTACTTCTCTTTCCTTCTCCTCTAAAAGATTTTTTTTCAAAGTTCAAGTTTAATATTATCTTTGTAGTTCAATATTTCCAGGTACATATCAGTCACAAATATCCTTCTCTGGATTATCTTTTCTATTTTACATATCAGAGTAGGCATTTCACTAATTTCTCACTGTAGAAAATGTAACAATTCTAGATCCCTCTTAAATATGCTAGATCTGATAGAGTAGAAAGACCTTATTCTAATAAATTCACTGTGAATGCACTGATAATTTCCATGGATATGTATCTACACATGCTATAAGTGTATCTGTCACCAATGCTTGCTAAATATTTTTGCAACTGAAAACTTTGTATTTTTAAGCTTCATACTGTTCACTGTGTAAAAAGATTGCTATCATTTTTTTAACAAATGATTTGAAATGGACCATAGAGTAAACATAACAATTTATAGAAGTATTTTTATAAAGTTTAAGCTAATCCTAAGAAAGAAAAATATGAAATATGCTCAATTATAACCATACTAGATCTATTCCAAATAACCACATTTTTGGTTGTTTAATGGATTATTTTTATTGAATTTTTCTTTAGTATACCTTTGCACTGACTGATAGAAAAAAAATCAGATTGTTCTGGCCATTGGATTGTAAAGTTTTGGGGCTCTGAGCCACAAAGTGCAATGAGTAAGACATCCCAACCTGTTGCAAATGCCCACAAAGACAAACACATGAAAACACTTTGTTCTTAAGAAGAAATAGGTTTCTGGGGCACATACGTGGTGCAGTTGGTTAAACGCTTGACTCGGTTTTGACTCAGGTCATGATCTCGGAGTCCTGGAATTGAGCCCCAAGTTGGGGCTCCACACTCAGCTCAGAGTCTACTTAAGACTTCTTTCCCTCTCTCCCTCTGCTCTCCCTCCCCCACAGTCACCCTCTCTCTCTTTCTCTCTTTCTCTCTTTCTTTCTAAAATAAAGAAAAAAAATCTTAAAAAAAAATAGGCTTTTAATTCTAATGAACTATTTACAAAAACCAAACATTCACTAGGGATTTTATTATTAAAAAACTCATCCAAGCTGCTATTTTTATTCTTATAAGGGTCTAATATCTGGAAAGTAGTTCTGCTGCTCAACCAGAAGTTAAAGAGAGGAGTCCATATTTCAATTCAGTGAAATCTATCACTAGATTTGAAATGACTTTTGACAGAAAACTACTTTGGGGCAACTTTGTTCTTACCACTCATATATAGGCATGGCCATGAAGTGATGGAGACCAGTTGAAACTACTTTGGATGTTAGTTGACTGTTTTCTTTTTTAATTTAATTTTTATTTTTATTTCTTTGACAGAGAGAGGCAGTGAAAGAGGGAACATAAACAGGGGGAATGGGAGAGGGAGAACCAGGCTTCCTGCTGAGCAGGGAGCCCAATGAGGGACTCAATCCCAGGACCCTGGGATCATGACCTGAGTCGAAGGCAGATGCTTAACGACTGAGCCACTTAGGCACCCCAGTTGACTGTTTTTTACACATATATTTCTATAATATAATTTAGTACATTAGTTGGAAATTGGTAACCTGTTGAAACATCCTGATAAGTTAAGCTAATCATATCCATAAATTATTGATAAGTTTTCATATGTGTGGGCATATGGAAATACACACACATATTGCTTGTATAAAAATATATGTAAGCAATATATAAATATACTTTATATATATTATAAAATATATGTGTATTTGTTATTTGAAATTAAAATGTCCCATTTATTCTTAGTCTTCAAATGACAGTAAGCGAACATTTAATATTTATTTGTATCAATATCCTTAGAATTATACACATAGAATGAACATTACACTCTTTTGCACAGAGAAATATATACAAGAAAGCTTATACATGTGTTCTAGTTTCCACAGAATGTCTACCATCCAGGAAAGATCTTTGACAAGGACACAAACCAAGGCATAGTAAGAAAGTCTAACTGAAGAAACATTATTCAAATCCATGCCATTTTCCTCATGTTTTGGCAAAATGCTGTCATTTAAAAATACACTTTTTTTCAGAAAGCAAAAATTAATAATAGTATCAGTTACTATTCCAGAATTTGGCCATTTTGTGGAATGATTAAAGTGACATTTGCATGTATTAAAATATTGCTATCAATTCCATTATTATCTTCCATTCTTGCATTATAAAACCTGGATGAGAGTGCAATATAGAAATTGGACCAAGGTGAGGTCATAAGGAGTCTCTTCTCTTATTACTAAAAAAAAAAAAAAAAAAAAAAAAAGGAAAAGAAAAAGGAAAAAAAGAAAGAAAGAATTTTAGGACCTTCTCGAACTCCCAGAAGAATGGATTCATAGAGCAACTTGGCTGAATTCTGTTTTCAGCATCTTTCTACTTATGTTGGTTATATAAGTCCAGAGGAAGAATATACCAGTGTGATTTAATGAATACTAGAAGTGATTAATGAGAAACAGTTAAGTCCCATATATGTAAAGCTGGCTGAAAAATGATTGATGAGAACGATAACTATCTACAGTAATGTGAAATGTGTTAATATTAGAGGGAAAAGTATTATTTTATAAGAGAGAGCAATGATATGTAAAAGTAATTACGAGGAGTAATAGGATGAAATTAAGAAACCAAAATTTAAAATGAAAATTGGAGCCAACTCATTGACAGTGAACTGCATTAGGATATTGAGCAGTAATTAAGGAAAAGGAAGAGAAGCCCCAGTGGCTGGAGAAGTTAATATTATACCAGAATAAGCCCTTCTAGCAGGGACAGAAGAGAGAGAGGATTTTGTGCGAAAAGCATTTAAGTTTCTTAGCTCTCTGAGTCTATGAATTAAGGAAATTATAAAGGCACTCAGAGTTCTGGTAGCCAGAATTAATAAAATTATAATTAATGAAGTTATCAATTCATTTTCAGTGTTGTAGCAAAGACTTGAAAAGATGTGTAAATGTGTCTTTTGATGGTGAGGACACTATATTCCACTAAAAATCTGTTCATCTTCAGTCACCAAATTGGAATGTTATACTACACTGTTTAAGTGCTAAAGATTTCAGGCAGTCTATATGGCGTAGTGCTTAGGGGGAAAGCCTGTAGAGTCCCACGGCCTGAAGTCAGATCCCATGTATAGCACTTACTGGTTGCTGCTCCTGGGGAAGTTTAGTTGTTCTGTGCCTCGATTTTCTCATTTGTAAATGGGAAGCAATTATAAGTCATGGAAGCGTTGTGATGATTAAATGAGTTAGTATATGTTAATCGTTTAGGTCACACATAGGTGTCAGCTATGCATATTTTAGAAATAATACAGAATTTTTCATCCTTCAAATATAAACCATGTAGTAGTACTTTTCTGTACTCTAAATACAGCTATGTTTGAGAGGGAGGAAGAGCTATTAATCACCCACCATGCACTAGGAATTATGCCAGATACCTGAAATATGAAGATGAATTAGATAATACTCTTTCTCTTAGAGAAAACTGAGTAGATGTGAAACATTATTGTAATACCAGATGTCAAATGCTAACGATACAGGTTTACTTACATTATTACGAGCTCACAGGTAAGAGGGCCAACTTTTCAAAGATGAAGAAGGGTCAGGAAAAACTTTGCACAGGAAATTACATTTAGGCATGCATGGAGTAATATGTAGCAGATACTAAGTAAAATAAATGGAGTCAAGGGCTTTATATTTAACTGCATTGTCCTTTAAGTGTGGAGGTCACAGGCAAACAATTTTGAACATTAAAAATGAGGAAATATTATATTGGGGGATACATCATCTAACCAATATAGTTGTGGCACGAGGGACCTGAAATCTATGTCTTTCCTGAAGAAATCTTTATGGCCCATAGCGGCAGAGTGGAAATTTCTGAACACCAAACCTGGGGTCTCATCCTACAAGTGGTTGAATTAGAATGTAAATTGAATTCCCAACAATGCTGTAAATGTCTTCTTCCTCAGGAAAGCCAGGGCAGTCACAGAAATTGGAACAGGTGAGGAACGGGTTATATTCTCTAAAGCCCAGAGAAAGGTCAGGTCAGCCAAATTTCAGACTGTCCCCAGAATTGTGAGAGAATAAATTTATGTTGAATCAAGCCGTCTACTTTGTGGTAATTTGTTGTGGCAGTCCTCAGAAACTAATGCATCAAGACAAAAATCTAACAGACCAATAGAAATATTAAGCAACCTCATTTCTATGTACCTAGGAAATCATTCTAAGCACCATTCCAGTAAAAGAGAGCATATCGCAGGTGCAATTATCCCAGGAATGTTTGGATGGTTTAATGTTAGAAAAACAAATATCTTACACTGAATCATATAAAATCATCTTTTGTGTATGTCATACATTGTTAATATCAGCAATTTCATATGGTTAATGCTCATTTTTTTATAGTTGAGAGTTGTTAATACATATCCATGTTGTATTTGTGGTAACTATATTTTTCTGGCATATTTAGTTATTAATTATGATTGTCATGATTGTATCATAGTTAACATTGTTAGATAAAACACAGGACACCTAGTTAAGTTCTAATTCCAGATAAATTATAATTTCTTAACTAAGTATGTCCCATGTGATAATTGACACATACTCTCTCAAAAAACAATTTTAATTTACTAAATTTGGCAACCCTAAGCATAGCATTTGTTAAGTATGCGCTGATGTGATAGTCTGTGTTTGTAACTCTCAGAGCTTAAACTACAACTGAACTTGTCCAGAGAATTGAACCCAAGGCAAATTCTATAAAAAATGAAAAAAGAATTTGATGGCATTCCTGGAATATTTCTTCCTAAACATTAATATTATGTTAGTAATCTCTGGTAGAATATCTTTGTCTTATTCTTACCTATTAAACACTAAACTGATAATCCAGACATACAGTTTTCCAAAAACAGAAAGTTGAAATAGTCTGCAGTTTTGTTAAATGAAATAAACTATATTTAAATTATAAAGCTCTATCCCCCACACCAAATATCTTGGTGAGGCAGAATTTATGGAGTAGATAATGGGTGAGCAAATTCTCAAAGACATCTCTTTCAAAGAGTCTTCAGATAGCTCTAAAAGGAAAAACTCTTCCCTCAGTTTTTTCTTTAGCTTGAGTGTTTTCATCACTTCAGTCCGAATGTTGTCAGCATATAGACAGAAAGACCTAAAAGCATGAACAGTTGACATTTTAATATAGAACTGGAAAAAATTTTTTTCTTAATCTCATGAACAATCTCTGGCTGTACAATCCCCCTTATCAAGTTCATAAATAATGCCTCATGTTTATGGAGCTATTCTGTATCTGTTTTTGTTTTGTTTTAAGATAGGAAAAACATATGTTTTGTGTTTTAAAAACTCTCAACCAGGGGTGCCTGGGTGGCTCAGTCAGTTGAGCATCTGCCTTAGGCTCAGGTCATGATCCCGGGGTCCTGGGATCGAGCCCTGCCTCAGGCTCTGGGGCAGCCTGCTTCTCCCTCTCCCTCTGCCCCTCCCCCCATTTGTGCTCTCTCTCTCTCTCTCTCTCTCTCTCTCTCTCTTTGTCTCTCTCTCTCTCTCACACACACACACACACATACACAGTCTCTCTCTCATATAAATACGTAAAATCTTAAAAAAAAAACCCATCAACCAGACATTTTATGTTTTTGCTTTCTGTGGTAACTCAATAGCCTGGGGGTGAATTTTCTTTAAGATTTTATTTATTTATTTGAGAGAGAGAGAGAGTGTGTGTGTGTGTGTGTGAGAGAGAGAGAGAGAGAGAGAGAGCATGAATAGGGGGAGGGGCAGAGAGAGAGAGAGAAGCAGACTCCCCACCAAGCAGGGAGCCTGCCAGAGCAGAGAGCCCACCACAGGATCCCAGGACCCAGAGATCATGACCTGAGCCGAAGGCAGATGCTTAACTGACTGAACCACCCAGGTGTCCCTCAATTTTTTTTTCTTTTAATCATTTTCCTTCCACTATCTTCTTATCAGAACCAGGCTTTAGATGAATAGATTTCACCATTCCTGGTATACTGTTTTTAATATACCATTTTTAGGTTAAAATAAAAATCTGGTAACTATGGAAAGTATAACCCAGAGTTCTAAATAATTTCCCAGGACTATATGATTAATAGGAAATTACTGGAAGATCTATTTAAAATGTGTGGATGATGAGTATTTGGATAGCTTTGCCAAAATTATAGAAGTAGCAAAAATAGGGGCGCCTGGGTGGCTCAGTCGTTAAGCATCTGCCTTCGGCTTGGGTCATGATCCCAGGGTCCTGGGATCGAGCCCCACATCGGGCTCCCTGCTCGGCGGGAGGCCCACTTCTCCCTCTCCCACTCCCCCTGCTTGTGTTCCTGCTCTCGCTATCTCTCTCTCTGTCAAATAAATAAATAAAATCTTTTAAAAAAAAGTAGCAAAAATAATAATCCTAATCCTAATCCAGTATCTATATACTATTGTAGTTTTAATGCAAAACAAAAAGTTACCATACTTTATATGCTATACATAATCCTACAGTCCAAGAATAAATGGCGGAATTTCTTCTCAGTTTTTCTGTACTTGCAATTTAGCAGCGCCAGATTTTCTACATAAATGAAGTTGTAAAAATATTTCCATTTCCATTAATTCATTTTCTTCTAAATCCCTGTCTCCATCTTAAATAACCCTCTCATTCCTTAGTGGCTCTAGCTGGATTCCTATCCATCTATCTGCCATCCATCTTGTGGTAAACAAGTCTTACAAAGTGATTATCCCCGCCTTGGGGTAGTTAAATATATATTAGATAATCATAAGCATGAAACCATGTGTCTATATAAACAGCCTGTACCTTAGCAGTAGGTAGGCTAGTGTTAAGATAAATGACATCTAAGTTGCCAAAGGACCTGAATAAACCAAGAGACGGCCGTCATATTGAACGCACAGCTCGATAATAATATCCGATGGTGTAGAGGTGGCCAAAATTGCCTCTACAAACTTCCTTGAGAGTCACAAAGATGTAAAAGCCTACGACAATGAATAAATGGAGATGACTTTTGAAATCCTGTGTTATAATGAAAAAGAGATGTTAAGCATTACTTAGTAAACAAATCCTATTTTGTTTTTTGGGTAGTTTTTTGTTTTTAAGTCTCAAACACGTAAGTTCAAAGAGAAGAACCTTAATCATTATAAAGTTTACCAGATGCAGCAGGTTGACTTTAAGAAATTACGTTGATCTAAACATATGGTAAACCTGCCAAGGGTGTTGCTTTCCATGAACAAACTACCTGGATTCTGGCATCCCACACTCCTCTGCCCCTAACAAGGATCATATCCAGCTACCCAATGCCTGATAGGCAGCAAGTGGGTATTGTTTCTAGATCAGGCTATTTAAATTTGGATGAGATTTGCTGAATTAGTCAAAGACAGATTCTCATTTACTAATGTTTAGGAGAGAAGTCAAGGAAGGAAAAGGACTATTGATTTCTATTTTAAATTCCCTCAGAAGGAAATGATTCCCAATTGATGGAGTCATAAACTTCAGAACCAATTAACCCTTCTTTAAAATATATAAACCTAAAATATATAGTATTTTATCATATATAAATATATATGTATATATGCATATATATATTTATATATGATATCTGTGGTCTACTTTTAAGAATTTGAGTCCTTAAATGTTTTTACATTTTTACTTTGTCTCATAAAAACTTGTAAAATATTTCAATGGCCCACTCTCATCCATGTCCCTGAGACGTATGATAGGTTCTAGGTTCTTAATATCTCATTTGGAAATTAAATTGTTTTACCTTCTATGCTATCTTCAGTCTCCAAGAAGGCCAGTTTTCCAAGGCAATTCAGAAGAGATAAGGGAAATAATCATCAGTAGGCTTGATGTTCTGTTTATAAAATCCCTTTAAGGACACTCTTTCTAATCAGTTTCTCCTTTGCTGTTAGGGTAAAGGAAACTATCTGAGTTCCTCCATAGGAAATAATCATTCTCTGATCTTTCAAGAAAGAAAGCTGCAAGACTGGAGCATGCTAGTTAGATTTAGTGCACCATGCTAGCACTAAAATTAGTGGCAGATATAGGGATGAAAAAATATTCTGTTTCTTCTCATAGATATTGATTAGGAAGACCAGCATCAATGGATACTTCACCTGGCTCTGAAAAGGCTGATGTCTGGATCCTTTGCACTAATATCACTATGAAAACTTTTGACATTGTTAATCCAAAATCTGAGCTCATTTTAGGTCATAGAATCTATTATATGCATCATGTCTAACACATTACATTCAGTTATATGAAAAAGTACTTTTTCTTAGAAACAATACCTACCTGCTTACAGGTACTCCTATTTCTGATTTTGTATACTTATTATTTTCATAATATCTAGTATGTCTTATGGCATTAAGTACAGTGATATAAATGTCCATTTACTATTTTATATCCTATATTAGACCATATGTTCCTTGGAGCAAAACACTTGGATGACTTTATTCATTATTGTAATTCAAATCCATGACTGCTGACCTATATTATTAATAGGAAAAATATATATATTGGCTCGATGATTTTAAAAATTAAGACAAAAAACTAAAAGGCTTATGAGAAACTATTGATATGGACTCAAAGCTAAAAAACAAATGGTATAAACAAAAAAAAAGATTATAATTTAAAAAATAAAATAGATCAAAACTTTATATTAAAGAATATGGAAACAAAACATGTAACAAATAAAATCTTTAAAAAAAAAACATGAAATGGTATTACCAGCAAAACAAAATAAATATAATTAAAACAATAAACATAAGATTCAAAAGTCTGCATAGTTTACTAAGATTCTAAGGAAATGTTGTTGAATTGAAAACTTAAAAGTTTATCAGATTGTAGAATAAAATACCAAGTTTAAAACCAGCAAGGCGAAAGTAAGATGAGGATAGATTAAAAAAAAAAAAAAATCAATGATAGAACATAAATTGTTTAAATGCAAAACAAAAATCTATTTTTTAAAGTTAAAAAATTAGTAGGAAATATATTTTTTAAAGATTTTATTTATTTATTCGACAGAGGGAGACACAATGAGAGAAGGAACACAGGTAGGGGGAGTGGGAGAGGGAGAAACAGGCTTCCCACAGAACAGGGAGCCCGATGCAGGGCTTGATCCCCGGACCCTGGGATCATGACCCGGGCTGAAGACAGACGTTTATTAAGCCTACCGGGCACCCCAGTAGCAAATATTTTTAAGAGTGCTAATGCAAACTGAAGAGAAGATAGAAGTTACTAGAAACTAAGAATGAGAATCTCCAAAAGACAGTATTTGTTTGTCTGTAGGAAATATTTTTTTTGTTCCTAGTTATCATCATATTTATAGCTTGAAAAATTACAGTTGATTCAGACTTGAGTTTTCATGATTTTTGCTTTAGATGTTATTATGAAGACAAACTTCATAGTCTGTTGATAAATGAAAATAGATTGAATTAAATCTATCCACATCTGTTTGTTTTCAAAAATGCAAAAAAAATGTTTGTTTGAAATGCAATGATAGTTATAATATTGGAAATCTTATGTATTTTTTCCCAACAGCCACTGAACTATGAGAAAAAGAAGTCATATACTCTCACCATAGAAGGAGCAAATACACATCTTGATTTCCGCTTCTCTCACTTGGGTCCTTTTAAAGATGCTACCATGCTGAAGATCATTGTTGGAGATGTGGATGAACCACCACTCTTTTCCATGCCTTCCTATGTCATGGAAGTCTATGAAAATGCCAAAATCGGGACTGTTGTTGGCACAGTTTTGGCACAAGATCCTGACAGTGCTAATAGCTTAGTAAGGTACGGTATGCCTTAATTTTGTAGACATTTAAAAATTTTTATTGCCTCTCACAATAATTTAAAATGAATAATAAAATGTGAAATATTTTATTTCCAAGTTATTTTCTATTAAGGTAATTAAATTAGAAAATTGATTCCTTGACTGAGTAATGTAGCGATGGGTTTCTGTCAAATTTAGAATACATGTAACTATCTCCTTGAATGCAGTTGACTGTCAATAGCATGGCCTTGGACTGCACAGGTCTGTTTATAATACATGGATTTTTGCTTATAGTACATGGCTTTTTTTATAATAGTTCTGCAAATGTATTTTCTCTTCCTTATGACTTTCTTAATAATGATTTTTTTTCCCTAGCATACTTTATTGTAAGAATATAATATCTAATACATGTAACATATGAAATATGGGTTAATCGACTATTTACATTATTGGTAAGGCTTCCAGTCAACAGTAGGCTTAGTATTTAAGTTTTTGGGGGGTCAAAAGTTATACGTGTTTTCTACGGTGTGTGGGTGAAGGAGATCAACACTTCTAAATCCTGTGTTTTTCAAGGATCAATTGTATATTGTTGACCACATAGATTATATTTTTTCATTTGACTTAATAGATGTGAGCGTAATTGAATGGAAAAGTTATGTAGAAATATTTAACTAGAGAATTTTGAGTTCTTAGTGATAGGAAGTGTAGCTATAGTACAAATTAAGGATTTGGGAATTATACTCATCTCTGCCTCCTGGTTCTGTCACAGTAGTTGTGTGCATTTAGGAAATCATCTACTCTTATCTGTAAAAAGAGAAAATTAACATCTGTCTCTCAGAGTTATTGTGAGAATGCATGAAGCAATGTGCATGAAATGCTAAACAGAGTTGCTTGCATCTAGTAGTCACTCTATAACTTCTAACTTCTAAATTTTAAGGCAGCAGAGAGTGCTATTTAGAGAAGTACTTACTTCCTGAAGATGGAAAGACCAGGGTGGGAATTCTGGTGTCTGACTTACTAGCTATATCATCTTCTAGTCAATCAACCTTGCTGAATCTCAAATATATGAGCAAGGAATAACGATGTTGTATAAATATGTTGATAGAATTAAGTTAAATTGATATAAAATACCAAGCACAATCAGTAAGTTATCACTAAATAATATTTTTTTATTGTGGTATGTCATGCAGTAGGGATAATGAAACTTTTCTTGCATGATCAGAAAGGTGTTTCCTTTTTCTTTTTCTTTTTTTTTTTTGGTCTCAATTATGATAAAAATCAAAGGGTTGCATACTGGTACAAGGCTTTTTAGTTACCTTGTATTTATACCTTGGATAATCCTAAGGCCCTAGAAAGTTTGAAATCTTTAACAAATTTGTCGGCTTGATCCTATCAAGTCCTTATTCTCAGATTCTTCATTTATTATCCTTTTTTAACAAAAGCTATTATGGTAAATATTCTCCTTGATGTCTATGTTATGTTTATAAAGGGTTTCAATTTTCTTTTATATAAGCATTATTATTTCAGTTAAAAAAGAAATGCCGGCAGCACTCATGCATGGACAGAAACAATTTTCTGTGCACTAATGTATATATTCAACAATCCTATTCCATCTGTGAGTACAAAAACAACACCTTGTCAATTGATAACCCCTCTGTCACAGTTACAGCAAGAGTTAAGCATGGTTTGAAGTTTCAGGATAGGCAAACTATACAAAATAATATGCATAAACCCAATTTTAGAAATTGATCTCTGATCAAAGGGATGGATATTTAAGTCAATGTGTTTAGTTGTCAAATGAGGGAGAAGCCCACTATGCTTCATTATTCCATGGAATGCCATATTTCAACAATATTTTTGTCACATAATAATAAGTAAAAATTCTTCTAACAACATTAAAAACTAGAGCATTCTAAAAGATACTTATAAATGTGTCCATCCTTTATCAAAAGAAGACAATACACTTTGAGAAAAATATTTCATGCTCTTAGTTTGATGTGAAAAGATTTGATAAATAATGGTAAGAGTTTCTTTTGAAAACTCAAGTTTGATATTAATGATGTATTCTGTAATACATTTTTACAACATAACAAATTTTAAAAACGCTATGAGGGGTAGAATATATTTTCCAAAATGGTAGGCCAAAGGGAGGAAAAATTGAGGTCAGACACAAACTTCTTTCAGTGTTGGTCTATATATCCCAACATACACAAAAAACACTCATTCCACAAAGAATAATAGTTCTTACCCAAGGACAATACCACACACACACCAGAGGATATTTGGCAATATCTTAAGACATGTTTGGCCGTCACAACTGAGGGAGGAATACTATCATCTGTGGGTAGAGGCCAGGGATGGTGCTAGAACATCCTACAATTCACAAAAGAGTCCCCACAACAGAGAAGTAGCTGGTCCAAAATATCGATAATGCTGAAAATGTGAAACCCTGACATAGAGCAAACCAAACTGGGCTGTCCCTTGGTAAAACGGAAGGAGTAATTATTCTCATGGAAAGAAATTCTGAAAATACTTTTTTTTTTAAAGATTTTATTTATTTGAGAGAGAGAAAGCAAGTGAGAGAGAGAGCACGAGTGGGGTGTGGGGTAGAGGGAGAAGCAGACTCCCCAGTGAGCAGGGAGCCTGATACGGGGCTCGATCCCAAGACTCCGGGATCATGACCTGAGCCGAAGGCAGATGCTTAACTGACTGAGCCACCCAGGCGCCCCTGAAAATACATTTTTGAGGATTACATACCAGTATGTATATTTCACATACATGCATAGCCATGTGGATGTTTCAACATCTACAGTTCATTTAATAAAATGTTATTTATATGTAATTAATTGTCCCATGATATTATTGATTACCTCAGTAATGGCTCCATATTATTAAAAGCTTTTAATTGAACACCTGCTATGTTACATATGTTCTCCCAGTTTCTGGGATACAAAGACGATTGGTATATTGTCTCTAAACACTAATATTGAGACATACTAATCCATTAGAATACGCATTATCCTTTTTATTTTGTTTTGGTTAGAAAACTAAAATGAATCCTTCCAATGCTGCCTTAAAATAACTAGACTCTATAGCTGCTGTTTGGGGGCATAATTAACATAATATTTATTCTTGATTTTAATAAAAATGTGTCATTCACACAGGCCTCTAGGTGTAAACAGTGAATAAAAAACAGAAAACATTAACAAACAGAAAAGCAAGCTATACTTCCACCTCTCTCAGGGACCAAATGTTTGTACTAATTAAGGAAACGTACTTTGAAAAGATGTACCTTGCAATGTGCCCTGAAATGCAATTAACTCCAAGTTTGCAAAATTGATAATGAAAGGGAGTTTGAGTCTTATAGGCATTTGTGCAAACTTCCTGACATCAGTCTTTGTGTTCCAATTTTCTAAACTATTAGTAAGATTCTTCAGATTTCTAAGAGCATACCAGGTCTAGCTTTTGTCTCTCTTAAAACAAGACTGTGCAATTTGCAGCAATCTAATCATCACCTTGTATTTTGAAAATGAAATCAGAATCAGGCTTTTTACTAGCAGTGAAGAAACCCTTGATTTAAACAGTCTGTACTCACTTGCTGGTATATTACAAATGGAATTCAGGAATTTCCTGTGTAGCTACTGAGAGATGAGCAATTCTATACTGGACATGAGAAGCTAGAGAGCTTTCTAGAAAGTGACTGTTAAAAATAGTGATTGTTCATTGCTTGCTATCTGTGGGCCAGGGGCTTTATATAGCATGCCAAAAACCCCTGTAAGAACCCTAAAGTGTCTGTATTATTCATCCCATTCGACAGATGAAGAATTGAGGGCTCAGAAAGTTAAGTAATTGGACCCATTTTCCATAGTGATAAAGTGGCAGACTAGGAATTTGGATCCGGTTTTACTTTTCCCCCCAAACCCTGTTTTTAGCAATATTCTGCTACATCTTATATATCTCAACTAACAAAAACAATAAAAACTGCACTTACAGAAGTCACATATCATAAAGTAGGAAGCAGATGAATATTTTGCATGTTTATAAAGCCATTAATTAAATGCCAGTACGTGGGATCTCGTATTCACGTAGATGTGTTTCACACATGGGAAAAGGGATCTGAAGACAGTCAAGTCTTATTTTACCTCTAGCATCTCAAGAGCAAAACTGTTCTTAATTTTAGAGTTTCTTCATATTATAAAGTCTAAGACATTAGACTTGATTTAGTTCAACAAAAAAGAAAATTATTGAAGTCCTCAATATTTCTCATATGATGAAAAGCTTTACTATAAATTTATATGACTAAGTATTTCCCTCACATCTTTACTTCTTTTCCACTCTGGTTCATAATCTGATTTTATCTGTACATTTACTCATTGTTAAGATTTTTATTTTTTTCTTCGTATGATAACCTTAAAGCAGTCAGAGGAAATATTAAATATTTTGCATAATCATGTCAAATGCTCATCATGACACTATTTAGGGACAATAGCCTATTTACATGCTAACATAAGAAATAAAATTGTGGGCGCCTGGGTGGCTCAGTTGGTTAAGCGACTGCCTTTGGCTCAGGTCATGATCCTGGAGTCCCTGGATCGAGTCCCGCATCGGGCTCCCTGCTCGGCAGGGAGTCTGCTTCTCCCTCTGACCCTCCCCCCTCTCATGCTCTCTCTATCTCATTCTCTCTCTCAAATAAATAAATAAAATCTTAAAAAAAAGAAAATTGTGATCAGATTTAGAAATATTTGCCAAAATAAAAAAAATCTTTCTAAAATATCTTAAAAAAAAAAAGACTAGTTGCAGAGAATTAGAAGTGTTTGTTCAATCTGTTTTGAGTTTAGCTGTACTTTCAGTGAACAAACGCTTACAGTATATTCACCACATACTTATTGTTATATTTGTTTTCCTATGCATTTCTGAATTTTCACATAGTTCATGATGAGATGGGAGTTAGAACATTGCATTAATTTTGAATGCCATAACAGCAAAAAATTAGAAATATTTCAAAATAATGACAAGGTCATGTTGCAAAATTGAAAAGTAGAGTAAAAACAAATATTTAAGAAGGTTTGCATGCAGGATTCATACTCTTGAAAAGAAGATGAAAAATTATCAAAATATATTCATGTAAAAGATCATCTGATACAAAATGAGCTTTTATTCTATAGACAAAATTTATTTGTAAAAGTTTAGTTCATTTAAGTCACGAATACCTTAATTCGTTCCATAATAGGAAGACTTAATCTACCCTCATCAAAACTATCATGGTCTTCTGATACAAAGGGGACAACTTGGGACTCCCAGGTGGCTCAGTGGTTAAGCATCTGCCTTTGGCTCAGGTCACAATCCCAGGGTCCTGGGATGAAGTCCCGCATTGGGCTCCTTGCTTGGCAGGGAGCCTGATTCTCCCTCTGCCTGATACTCCCACTGCTTATGCCCTCTCTCTCTCTCTGACAAATAAATAAAATCTTTAAAAGAAAAAAAAATGAGAACTCATTAGAGACATTTAATGCAAACGGGGCAGAGATAGAGAAAGGAGGCTCCCATTTAAAGCCAGAAATCTTTGTCTCTGGCTTGTATTTTGTATCATATTATATATGGTTAGCACATTTACATTGACTAATAACTTGACTACAAAATGTCATGTGAATATGACATTTGAGAATGTAAAGGGACTTAAAGATGATGGAAATAACCCTGTTCTTTTTTTTTTTTAAGATTTTTAATTTATTCATTTGAGAGAGAGAGAGAGCACCAGACAATGAGAGCATGAGCAGGGGGGAGGGGCAGAGGGAGAAGGCTCAGCGGGGAGCCTGATGTGGGACTTGATTCCAGGGCCCTGGGATCATGACCTGAGCCAAAGGCAGACACTTTACCCACTGAGCCACCCAGGTGCCCCCGAGATAGCCCTGTTCTTATAAAGATACAGATATCTTCGACCAAGAAGGCTGAGTGACTCACACAGCTAACTAATCATAGAGACTGGATAAGAATGTGATCATTTTTACCAGGCTTCAATAAAGACACAAAAACTCCTGCAGATTTTTTTTCCATTTGGGGGTTCAAATTTATCTGACAGTCTAGCATATGGTGGTACCCACCCCAAATCGCAGTCCGGACCCCAGAAGAAGAACTTATTTTCTGGGTGGCAAGCATAACTCATTGAGCCTTGGAATGAATACATAAACCCTGGCTTAGTGATGCTTTGCTAGTCTACTGACCGGAGACTAAACACCCAAATAGCTTGCATGTAATTTTTTCAAATAAATGGTAATTGCTAAACATGGTTCCATAGCATTCTAGAACTCAGGAGTATTAGAATTTCTGATATCTTAGTTACTTACAGGCATGAAAAACTGAGGAAACAATTTTTAGGCAGAGATTTTTTTCTTCTTTAGATATTTTTTGTTTCCTTGGATCAGGGTCTTGGTTCAGGAAGTTAAAAAGCTTCTAAAATATCTGTGTCCTATATGTGCTGCCTGTTTTATTAAGTACAATACACACTATCAGGTGGTAAATGGTCCTTGTGTTTTTCTGTTTGTTTGTTTGTTTGTTTGTTTGTTTGTTTGTTTTTTTCCAGAAAGATTATTTTCTGGATACATGGATTATGGAGTAAATTGCATCCCCAAAGTAAGCTAAGGGAACCTTAAATCATTTAATGAATCTAAGCTATACTGCAAGTGTGTGACTTTTTGTTAAAGATGAGGCCAAGTTGTTGTAATATCCCACAGGGTGCATATTGATTAAACTTTATCCCATCTATTGATCATAGTCAGTAAAACTTATAAAAGCTGTTGTTTGGGAGGCAAAATCTCAAATAAATTTTCTTTGCCACTCACATTCTATATCTACAAGCATCTAAATTGTGACAACTGAAAGAGGTCTCCTATACTTTAAGCCAACTGATGTTTCTCTAGGTAAATCACTGTAAAAATAGATTTCCATTACATAAGTTTTAAATTAATTTCTTACAGTAAAATGGACAGAGTATAATGAAAATAATAGGTGCCTCTGAGGACTGAAATTTTATTATCAAAATGAAAAATAACATTCCAGTGCACTTTAACATGACTAATAATTATCTTGAGTTTCTATCTACATAATCAAAGGGAAATTGAGTGCCAAATGATGAACTGGTAATTTGTTTAAAGTTGCTTCTGTTAAGGAAAATACTTGAATGAAGGGAATCATTATTGAGATTGACTGTTTGCTCTGGCCAATAATTTGTCTGCATATTTGTTGATCCATAAATTCTAATTTGAATAATGAATTTTCATCATATTTCAGGGTAATGCATTTTCTCTTTACTTACTGCACTAATACATATTTACTAGAAATAAGAGATGATGCATATGTTGTATGACAGAAAAGAGAGTAACTGTAGGAATAAAAATTATAACCCAGGATTATAACTTATGATGGCCACATTGCAAGACGTTTTCCTATGCTACATGGGCCCATGTATGTGTCAGTGTGAAATTAAGTAAGGTTTGCATAGGGAACTGGTCCAGTTAGAGGGATCTTAAGGACTACCAGGCAAATATGAGCTCGCACAAACTTAATTTCACTTACTCTAGTCGATAGCCAAGAGATTACCAATTCCTCACACACAGCATCTTATTGATCATTGATCATATAATTTCCCAAATAGCATTTAATATAGATGTTACCTTGATGATTCATGATTACAATGATGATTCATGCAGAATGCAGTGAACACATAGTGGTGGTAGAGATTTAATGATGTGTCATAATCATCATATTAGAGTAGCCTTGTATCTGCCTCAACATTTCCTCTGTCATGCTTACCCTTTGACCAAATATGCCTGTAGATTGGTCCCAGGAATTAACTAGATATACTATGGAGTGTCACTGTATTATGTCTTAAAATTATATCTAGAACAATGAGTTCAGTGAAATACTGTGGGAAGTATAAATGAATCTGTCATTTTTCAATATTTAGGTATCTCTTGATGACAGACGAAAGTAAGCTAAGCACTCACTCTTTAAAAAAAAAAAATAGTTTCCTAAATTAACCTAACAAATTTCAAATATTAGGAGTATGTATGAAAGATATTAGAAACGCATAAAAAAAACTGTCTCTATATGAAAATATACTGCTCTAAATAAGTGAAATATGATGACTTATTGGCTTGATTGTTTCTACCAAAATGGGTATAAAAGAAGTAAAAGCTACTATGAAATGCCTTAATTAATTTCATACTAGGTATCAACATGTTCTTTATATTTGTTGAATAATTGATTAGTTTATTGATTCACTTATGAGCCAAAGTCATACACCTATAATATAATGAGTGAAAGCAAAAGAGCTTTATTCTCATATAGTTTCCAAATGAAAATGACTCATATGCACCAAATAAGGAATTACAGATAATTTCATTCTCTGATAGATTTTTTAGAAACAAACAGTAGTTCATGCTATTTACATGGAAACTCTTGTTCCTTCAATAATAATCCTTATTCAGATCCCATTGTGCTTACAACACTTTGCCAGAAAAACAAAACAGAAAAGAACGAACAAACAAAAAACAGCACTTACTATTTGTGAACTTTCTAATCAAAATAGACTCAAGGTTTCCAAGACATAAAACCATCCTAAAAGACATTGAAACAAATGATATTTATCTATTAAGGCCTATCATTTGGTACCCAACCATAAAATGCTTTCAAGTATTACCTCACTTAATCCTCACAATAAAATTAGGATGTAGGTCATATCTGCATTTTGCTTACAAAGAAAATTCAGAGAGGTGATATATTGATTAAGTCACAGAGCTAAGAAGTGGTTTAGATTTATGAGCATCACATTTACTTGGTTTCCAAACGTGTGTAAATTTCTTTAGTGCTTAACACCATTTTCACACATATGCTGGATCTATTTTAGAGGCAAATTTCCATAGAGTTCATCTTTGTGTTTTGAATAAATCAAGGCCAGGATCTACATCTTGTAGACAGAGAAAAAGAATATAGATATTTTTCAGCAGCCTCAAGAGGTTATTTTCTCTAAAATATCTGAAAATCGGAAATTTTGTTCTTGATAAAGTCCCCTACACATTCTTCTTTCTTTTCTATGTATCTTCAAGAGCCTTTCTGTGTATTTAGCCTTTGAAGATGCCTCTCTAGTCATCGCTGCAAAAACCACTTCTGAAGCCTTGTTTTGTTTAGAATTTTACTCTTGTCTCTGATTTTTGTTTTGTTTTAAAAGATTTTATTTATTGCGAGAGAGAGAGATTGAGAGAATGAGTGGGATGAGGGGCGGAGGGAGAAGCCAACTCTCCGCAGAGCAGGGACAATGTTGCAGAACTCAATCCCAGGACCCTGGGATCATGACCTGAGCCCAAGGGAACTTGATCCGAAGACCCTAGGATCATGACCTGAGCCGAAAGCAGACGCTTAACTGAATGAACCACCCAAGTGTCCTTTGTCTCTGATTTTAAACTCTGAGCATTGATCATGTTAGTTTGCAAATTCTTCCCTTTTCTGTTTCCCTAACTAAATCATGTTTAATTCCCAGGTCTTATTATTTCCTCTTTTAAATACCCCTCATTCTTTACTTGTGCTCGTTCAAATAAATACTTTTGAATGAATAGATAAAGCCTTAAATACTTTCAAGATCTATAAAGAACTCAAATTCAACACCCAAAAAAATCAAATAATCAAGTCAAAAAATGGGCAGAAGACATGAACAGACACTTCTCAAAAGAAGACCTACAAATGGCTAACAGACACATGAACAAATGTTCATCATCATTAGCCATCAGGGAAATTGAAATCAGAACCACACAGAGTAGTGAAAAGTAGGGCCATATGCACCTCAGTGTTCATAGCAGCAATGTCTGCAATAGCCAAACTGTGGAAAGAACTGAGATGCCCTTCAACAGATGAATGGATAAAGAAGATGTGGTCCATATATACAATGAAGTATTACTCAGCCATCAGAAAGGATGAATACCCAACTTTTACATCAACATGGATGGGACTGGAGGAGATTATGCTAAGTGATAAGTCAAGCAGAGAAAGTCAATTATCATATGGTTTCACTTATTTGTGGAACATAAGGAATAGCATGGAGGACATTAGGAGAAGGAAGGGGAAAATGAAGGGGGGGAAATCAGAGGGGGAGACAAACCATGAGAGACTATGGACTCTGAGAAATAAACTGAGGGTTTTAGCGGGGAGGCGGGTGGGGGGATGGGATGGGTTAGCCCGGTGATGGGTATTAAGGAGGGCATGTACTGCATGGAGCATTGGGTGTTGTATGAAAACAATGAATCGTGGATCACTACATCAAAACTAATGATGTATTGTATGGTGACTAACATAACACTATAAAATTAAAAAATAAAATAACAGTGATAGGATCCTAAAAAAATTAAAAAAAAATAAAATAAAATAAGGGAGCTTATAAATATTACTTGATGGACTTAAATTGTATTTTAATCACTTGACCTAACTAGCTTCGTGATATTGAATAAAATTCTTCATCGCTCCATACCTCACTTTCCTCCTCTGTAAAAAGGGGCTATTTTTTTTTTTTAAGATTTTATTTATTCATTTGAGACACAGAGATACAGAGAGAGGGAGCATGAGCAGGGAGAGAGGCAGAGGGAGAAGGAGAAGCAGGCTCCCCGCTGAGCCAGGAGGCTGATGTGGGGCTCGATCCCAGGACCCTGGAATCATGACCTGAGCCGAAGGCAGATGCTTAACCATCTGAGCCACCCAGGCGCCCCAAAAGGGGCTATTAATAGTACTTGTCTTGTGCAGTTGTTTTGAGTTTATAATGAACTAATATATAGAAAACATTTAAACATTTAAAGTATATTATGGTACACTGTGAGTGCTCCATGAATGTGAGCTTTCTTTACTTCTTATTAGATAGCTTTTGTAAATAATTCATGTATGAGTATTTCTTTTCAATCTTATCTATCATCCCTGGATAGTCTTATATGAAGAGAGAAAGTAGAATTTGAAGAATAACATCTTGCCAAGTTATATATACTCTTGCCTCAGATTATGCTAGTTCATTTTTTATAGCAATGGACAATAATATTTTTAAAAAAACTTCTCAGAACTATTTTCTCAGGTTTTATCATTAATCCCAATTTATAATTTACATCGTCTACAGAAATGGCTACTTGATTTTATGCTTGTTATATATCCCTGAAAATGTCAAATTAACATTAGCATTGTAAAAAAATCTAAATATTCATATATGAGTTCATAAAGTATTAAGATGTTGTGTTGACCTTTTTGAAGGTTTATGGAAGGAAGCAAATGGATTTTATTATGAATATATTTTAAAAAGTTACCTACTGAGAATATTTTCATCTACTTTTTATTTGTTTGATAAACATTTTTATGGATCCGTGATATTTCCCTAATTTTAAATCATTAGCAGTGAATGATTCTACATTTAAAACCCCAAAATAGTTTTAAATCGTTTCTTTTCTCTTACATTTTCATTTTTTTTCTTTTTTTTTTCCAGTTTTTATTTGTATGGTTAGGCAGAAATCCAAGGTTAGAGTAAAGCAGAACTCTTTAGTTCTACTTGAGTTGAAATTCAATTGCAACTCCACGTTCAAGACTCTGCATCCAAGCATCCCCTAATATCTAGCCCTTAAATTGTAGATTTCTCAGGAGAGTTAGGTCACAGAGAAAGCTAACAAGTAAATAACATGAAACTGAAGACACATACCTAGCATTATACCTACCATTTAAAAAATATTTAAACATATTTTTTAATTCAAATAAAAGCATTTTTATTCTGAAAGTATGCTTTCAGAATGCTGCTAGCATTTACATTAGAAAGTCTGTGTGAAGTGCCTAAAGGAGAGCAGATTGCCCTGATACAAACACTATCCATGTCTTAGTCTTAATTTAGCTTAGAAACAGAAGAAATCTAATTTTTAAAAAAGATTTTATTTATCTATTTGAGAGAGAGAGAGAGAGAGAGCAGAGGGAGAGGGACAAGCAGACTCGCCACTGAGTGCTCCATCTTAGAACCCTGAGATCATAACCTGAGCCTAAATCAAGAGTTGGACACTCAACCAACTGAGCCACCCTGGCGCCTCCCCCCCATTTTTTTTTTTTTTCCACACTGACAGTTCTGTAGCGAGCAGATTTCTAAGATGAGGCATGCCATCCCATATTTCATAGGGGTGAGTTGATAACAATGTAATCTGAGTTTTGCTGATAGTTGATGCAGGAAACTTTGGAATTGAGTATGTTTTAACTTTAGATATAATTTTCCAATACAGAGATCATGGTTCTTAGGGTACTGAAAAATGGAAAGTGTCTTGAAGGCAGGTTAATGACAACTAACTTTAGATGATGTGATAACCAGTTTTCCAACTGATACATTTTAAAGGAAGTTATCCTTTTTGTGTGACGAAACTTCTTACATCTTTAAGGCAATCCTGCCTTCATTCTCAACATCAGGGTCTCTGGAAAAAGAATATTATGAGAAGGATCTTTTTGTGATATAAACTCAAGTCAAAATCAGTTTCAGTGCACGAGGACCTAATGCTTCAGGAAAGCCCGATGACATTGCTCTTTCCCACTGTTCTGTAGTGTCTGGATCTTCTGTCTTTTCTCTGAATCAGATTTGCTTTATACCTGTACCTCTTCCTGTTTAAATTCCTTCTTTAGTTTCAGCTTTCTTCAACTAGCATACAGTTATTATTAGAACAATCTATGCAAAATGATCTAGTTCTTCTTTTGATCACACAGTTGCAAGGGTTGTATTCTAGCTCCGTAAGGTGTTACTTTCATTGAATGGGATTTCTTAGGATGCTCTACAGTTTTGATCTGCATGATGCTATTAATATCTTCTGTCATGTGTGTGCATGTGTATCCACAGGTTGTTATAAGGTTTCACACTTTTGCACTGTGTTCTACATACTCTGTTAATACATTACACCTAGGAGAGGCATGGTATTGTATTTCCTGACTCGGGCTTCACAGATTCACATTCAATATATTCTTGAATTCACTGTTAAAAATAAAAACAAAAAAAACAGTTTATATTTTATTGAAACTGTTCTTTTCAAGTTAACGAATGATGGCCATCTTCCCAAATCCAATAACCCTTACTAACCTCACTCAGCCTCTTAGTAGGATTCACTATAATTGTTCACTTGAAACACTCTCCTTTCTTGGCTTCTGTGCCACCCACTCCCACTTTGCCTCCTCTCCTGGACTCTTCCTCTCCTTTTGCCAGCACCCACTCTTGGACATATGCTGGGCTGTTTTAGGCTCAAAAGTCTGGGTGCTAGAGTGTTCAATATTTCACTTTTGTCCTATCGTTCTCTCCCAGATGAAATCATGCCTTTCCCATAACCTTAAATTTAGGCTGATACATCTCAAATGGGTATTTCCTGTTCAGAAAGTGAACTTAAACTCTGCCCCCATATCCAGTTCTCTAGTTTTTATTCCACACGTTTATCTAATTGGCTTCTAAGGCCTAATGTGTCAAAATCATTGATTACTTCCCAGTTTTTTTTCTTTTCTCCCAAAGGGTGTTTGTTTGTTTGTTTGTTTCTCCTACCTCTATTCAGCTCAGTAAATAGGTTTATCAATTACATGGTAGCTCAAACACACATACACACACAAACACACAAAACACACTAAATTGAATCATTTGTAATTTCCCCCTTTACTAATGCCACTCAAATAAAAAGTTTTATAGGCTGTATTCAGTATAGAGCATTATTTTGTACAGTTCTGTCCATTTTCTTACTTTTTCCACCTTTATTCAAGATGACATCATTTCTTTTCTGAATTGTTTTTAACTTTCTGCAATCTAAGAATCAAAGTAGCCACGGTGGGGGCGCCTGGGTGGCCCAGTCGGTTAAGTGTCCAACTCTTGGTTTCGGCTCAGGTCATGATCTCAGGGTCATTTTGGTTTCCTGGATTTCAAATATTCTTCCCCTAGTACTTTGTGCCTAATCAGTTCATTTTTGTTCTGAAGGTCTAGATGAAATGTTACTTATGCTGAGGTTAAGGAAGAGGGGAGAAGTATTTGAGATTTAAGGAGGAAACACTTCCTTCAATAGTTCTAGAAATAGTTTGGAACATTTCTAGAGAATATTATGACTGTTTACTATTTTTTAATTCATATTTATGTGAATAAACTGTTGCTGGATAATGTAAAACTCCAAAACTTAGAGGCAGAGAAACAAGTAATTAAAAAAGAAAGAAAGAGGGATGCCTGGCTGGCTCAGTTGTTAAGCGTCTGCCTTCGGCTCAGGTCATGATCCCATGGTCCTGGGATTGAGTCCCACATCGGGCTCCTTGCTCAGTGAGGAGCCTGCTTCTCCCTCTCCTTCTGCTGCTCCCCCTGCTTGTGTTCTCTCTCTTTCTCTCTGACAAATAAATAAATAAAAATCTTTTAAAAAAGAGAGAAAGAAAGAAAAGAAATGAGTAATTTATAACCATAGTGTATGTGCCTGAACTAGTTGAAGACCAGCTAAACTAGGCTGGCTTCTTTTTGCCAGCTCTGCTTAACTCCAGTGCATTCAATAATGCATCTGCTCATTTACTAGGTAGCTCTCCTCTAGGATGGGGTACCTGAACTGGAACAACTTTGTCCTTGTGTCTCTCATCTTCCTTCTGGGACTAGTGGACTAGCCCCAGAATGTTCTTTTTGTGTCAGTGGCAGGGCATAAGAAAGAATAGGCAAAGTCTTATGAAACCTTGGCCCAAATATGGAACAGGACACCATCACTTTCAATGATGATGATGATTACTTTCAATCACTTTTCATCTCATTCTTTTTTTTTTTTAGTTTTTATTTAAATTCCTGTTAGTTAACATACAGTGTAATATTAGCTTTGGGTGTACAATTTAGTGATTGGACACCTACAAACACCCGGTGTTCATCTATTTGCTAAAGTAGGCTGGAGGCAAAATCTAATGTGAGAAAAATCTGAAACATCTTATGCATTGGAGATGGAAGATGATTTGTGGCCAATAATGCAACCTACCTCTCATTTAGTTGTTTTCTCATTTTCTCACTCAAAAAGTGGGCTAGGTGATGCAGATACAATGATAATTAATTGAAATGTTTTGATTTTTATTTTATATTTATCTTCAAATGTCAGCTATAATGAAACTCCGGGATAAACTAATCTCTGACATCTCCTACTATCCTAAAAATTTTGTATATGTAGCAATGAGAAGTTTCATTAAAGATTTAATGTTTTGTTTTGTTTTGTTTTCCAAAGTACTATAGACTTCCCAGGGGCAATTTTTTTTTTTTTTTGTCTCTACCTTATTAATCCCAAAGTTCCTACTATCTACTGTTCTATTAATGGAATTCAGAAAGGTGTTTTTTTTTTTTAATTTGAATTAGTAATTAGAGTAAACATTAATTAAGGGTTGACAGACAAAAATAATTGATGTCAGTTCTATGCAAATATAAAGTTGCCAGGCAAATCTTAGGAGGCAAATATAGAAACTAAAAATATACATTTAAATATTTGAATATATCTGATTTAATACTGCCCTTGTCTTAGTTTTACTTTCTTCGTTGTATTATCAAGTGAAAAGAAGAGCTATCTGTTTTTTTCCCTAGGTACTTCATTGACTACAGTGCTGAAGATGACAGATGTTTCAACATTGATGCCAATACGGGAACCATTAGGACTACAAAGGTCCTTGATAGAGAAGAAACTTCATGGTACAACATCACAGTTGCTGCTTCGGAAAATGGTAAACTACTTTATGTATCATAAAAAAAGATGTCACTTTTACATGAAGATTTATACCGAGATTTTCTCGGGAGCAGGGCTCTCACCATTTTTATTTGAGGCGCCAGCATCCAGCATCTAGCAGAGTGTACAGAACATATTAGATGCAGTTACTCATTGTCAGATGCAGTGAATAAATCTCATACTTTTTTTTTTTTTTTTTTTGCTTTAATCTCAGCATACTGGTGGAAAATTGACATCACAGAACACTTCATCCCCATCCCTGAGTCAAAATATCTGGTTTGCCGCCTAATTGTGAGGCTCGCTCTGTGGGTGGTTTCCACTGCTTGCCTACCATGAAAAATATTGCTGTGAGCATTAATATGAAAGCTTTTCCTAGACATGTTTTTTATTTCTTTTGGGTATATACCCTGAAGTGAGATAGCTCAGTCACATAGAAACTCTATATTTAATTATTTGATGAACTGCCAGACTGTTTTCCAAAGTAGCTACATTTTACATTCCTAAAAGCAGTGAGGATTCCAATTTCTCTATATGATTACCAGTATTTATTGTTATGTATCTTTTGATTATAATCATTCTAGTGGGTATGGGGTGATAGCTCCTTATGGTTTATGCACTTTCATAATGTCCTCTGTTACCAATCAATGATTAGACTACTCCAGCCTTTTATATCCTGCCTGAATTTTTATGTTTTTACATCTGCAAAATTAGCTCAAGTGGTTTCCATTTAGATAATTTTTTCAACATAATATTCTCTTTGAAAATAGCATTCACTAATTACTTTTAAATGATTGTTATAAAGAATACATGAGTGGATTCATTTATGATCATTCTGGTTAATTTTCATATTCAAAATAACCAGACTAGGAATAGAATTGCATGCTCTTTGTCACCTAATGACAATTAAATGACTGTCAAATGATAAGAGCTCATTCAATATCAGTTGAAAAAATAAAGGAATTAATGGGTTAATATATCCAAGAAATGATAAGGGCATTGAAAAAGATTCAGAAAAGATTATGCACTTTTGGGGAACAGGCTCCAAATATAGAAGATGGAAGGGAAGAATCCCTGGAGAAAATGATATTTGTTAGAAAAAACAGGAACTTACTTTAAAATAAATTCAAATGTCACTCCAGAGGTATTTCAATAAGAAACCATACTTTAGATTACTTCTAAATATCACCTTAGTCCAAATAATATTTGCATGAAGTAGAAACTAATTTGTGAATATACATCAGTTCATATATACCATGAAAATTATATTATTTGCAATGATCGCTGAAGGGAATGCTCGTTTTTACTTAAGTAACATCTTAAATATATACTTAATAAGTTATTTTTCTTTTCTTTTTTTTTTTACTATTTGTTAGTACTTCATATGGGAAATTAGTTAATGCATATCTACTAAGTAAAAAGGTATAGTAGATCGCATTATACTCAATTATATAGATGATAATTTAAAAAAAATAGCCTTAGGGACACCTCAATAAGCATTACTAAAAATAATTCAATCCTAATTATAAATAGATATGTAGAAAGAATGAGCAATAGTTAAGGTTTTATAGACATATTGGAGACTTCTTTAGGAAGTGCACATTCATACACCGATTCCTTGGCATAAGTGCCTTATTAAATATCACTGGGGGCCCTTCTGTATACAGTTGCTTGTAAACATTAACCTCAAATTCAGCCACATTAGAAAAGCATTTACTAGTATATCCTGTTTTGGAAATGTACTTGCTGTTTTTTATAAAATGGATTTTTTAAAGGCTCTATTTTTTTGTAGAGCAGTTTTAGGTCTATGGCAAAATTAAGAGGTAGCTACAGAGATTTTCCAAATAGTCCCCACACCTACACATGCATAACACCCTCCATTATGAACATCCTCCACCAGAGTGATATATTTGTAACACCTTTGACACATCATCATCATCCAAAGTCTATAGATTAGCTTAAGTTTCATTCCTGGTATTCTGTGGGTTTAGATAAAAGTATGGTGGCATGTATTCATTATTATAGTATCATACACAGTGTTTTCCTTGCACTAATAACCCCATGTGTACTGCCTATCCATCTCTACTCACCCTGATCTCCGGTAACCACTGTGTTTTTTGTTTGTGTGTTTGTTTTGTTTTGTTTTGTTTTTTACTGGCTCCATAGTTTCTCCTTTTCCAGAATGTCATATAGTTTGAATTATACAATATGTAGCCTTGGGCGCCTGGGTGGCTCAGTTGGTTAGGCGACTGCCTTCGGCTCAGGTCGTGATCCTGGAGTCCTGGGATCGAGTCCCACATCGGGCTCCCTGCTCAGCGGGGAGTCTGCTTCTCCCTCTGACCCTCCCCCCTCTCATGTGCTCTCTCTCTCTCCCATTCTGTCTCAAATAAATAAATAAAATCTTAAAAAAAATAAAAAATAAATAAATAAATATACAATATGTAGCCTTTAAGATTGGCTTCTTCCCTTAGTAATAAGGGAAGAGTAATAAGTAATAAGATCTTCCATGTCTTTTTATGGCTTGATAGTTCATTTCTTTTTAATACTCAATAACATCCCATTGTCTGAATGTACCACAGTTTGTGTATCCATTCACATACTGAAGGACATCTTGGTTGGTTCCACGTTTTGGCAATTATGAATCAACTACAACAATAAAAACATTCATGTGTAGGTTTTTATATGCACAGAAGTTTTCAATTCCTTCTGGTAGATTCCAAGGAGTGCGATTAGTGGGTCAAACTAAGGGTATATTTAGCTTTGTAAGAAACTGACAAACTTTTCCAGAGTGGTTATGCCATTTTGAATTCTCCCCAGCAATGAATGAGAGTTCCTGTTGTTCCACATACTCATCAGCATTTGCCGTTAGATTTGGGTGACTCCAAGGTATAGAGTGGCATCTCATTGTTGCTTTATTTTGCATTTCTCTGATGACGTATATATGGAACATCTTTCCGTACATTTATTTGCTATCTGTCTGTCTACTTTGATGAGGTGTCTGTTAAGATCTTTGGCCCAATTTTTAATCAGGTTTTGTTTTCTCATCAGTAATAAGAGTTCTGTGTATGTTTTAGAAAGTAGTCCATCAGATGTATATTTTACAGATATTTTCTCCCAGTCTGTGACTTGTTTCTTCATTCGCTTGACATTCTTTTGCAGAATTGAAATCAGGTTTTTAGAACTGTTCTTAATGTAAGTTTCTGAGGAACTTGGTGTGCTATGGAATGACATTTAGAAGTTAATATTTTAAAGAACTTTTTTTTTTTGGCCTAATAGAGTGTTGTGCAAGTAAGACAAAGGTGCCCCTTCTGGGCAGATGAAACAATGAAGCAGGATTTAAGAGAAAATAAGAAGCCTGTGATAAAAGTTGTCTATTATTTAAATAAATAAATAAATAAATAAATAAATAAATAAATAAATAAATAAAATTTGTTTTAAAAATAATAAAAAAAATAAAAACAAACCAGTTCTGTGCACAGGAAAAAAAAAAATCCCCTTCCTCCAGGGGAACAGGGCGCATGCTAAGGGACTGATGTGAGAATATGGGGTGTCACAAAAAGTGTGTGGGCCTCTGAACATGTACGTAGGGCCCAAATGCAGTGCAGCTCTTATTTTCATGGTGTTTGATTCTGCTTTCCTTTATCCTTCGGTTCTAAGTCCAAGTGACTATTCAGCTGCCTCATCATATGGTAAAGACAGAAAATATGTGTCTGGTCTATGATATCCTTCCCTGCTACTGGTGAATAACTGATAGCTATCTTGCTTTTGTACAGTGTATTTTTACAGATGTGTCATCCTAATAAAAATCTCTGGAATAGAAAGGATGGGTATTATTTTCATTTTATAGATAAGGAAATTGGGACTCATACGAAATATGAATCTAAGTATTCTGACTCCTAGATCCGTGTTCTTCCTAATATGGCCTTTAAGGGAAGCTGATATTCATTGAATCCAAGTTTGGGTTAGATATTTTAACTAACTGAGGTTTATTTTGTTATTTATCTTTAAAATGCATTCTGTGGCAGAAGATTATTTCTAGGATTTTAATGAAGACACTAAGAATCAGATGAATTCAATAAGCTGCCTTGATTAGAGAAGTAGAAAGTGTTGTATTCTCATCACATATCACAGTTGTTGAGGAAGAGTGCTTTCCAAATAAATACCTGGAATATTTCTGTTACAGGTAACAATGCCTTCCCTCCATGTAATCCATAATTTAGCTACTTAGAAATTTCTATTACATTTCTGGTTTGTAGTAGCAAATAACCACATGATTTCTGTGGGTCAGAGGTCCAGGTAGGTTCAACTGGATTCCTTGCTTAAGGTCTGGCAAGACTGAAGTCATTGTCAGCTGGGCTAGGCTCTTATCTGGAGGCTCTGGGGAAGAATCTGCTTTAATGCTTATTCTTCTCATTGCCTGGGTCTACTTCCTTAAGATGTAGTTGTAATGTCTCCATTTTCTTTTTTGTTTTTTAAAGATTTTATTTATTTATTTGACAGAGAGAGACACAGCGAGAGAGGGAATACAAGCAGGGGGAGTGGGAGAGGGAGAAGTAGACTCCCCGCTGAGCAGGGAGCCCAATGTGGGGCTCAATCCCAGGACCCTGGGATCATGACCTGAGCCAAAGGCAGACGCTTAATGACTGAGCCACCCAGGCGCCCCAATGTCTCCATTTTCATCCGTTGTCAGCTGGGGCAGCTTTCTTCTCCTAGAGGCTGCCTGCATTTCTCCTCATGTGTTTTTTTTCCTTCTTCAAACAACCAACAGTGTGTCAAGTCCTTTTGCTCCTTTGAATCTCTTTGACTTTCTCTTCTGCTACCAGCTGGGAAGTCTCTGCTCTCAAAGGTATCCACTTGGGGTGCCTGGGTGGCTCAGTTGGTTACATAATCACCTCTTGATTTCACTCAGGTCATGATCTCAGGGATCAAGCCCCACTTCCATCTGGCTCCATGCTGGGCATGGAGTCTGCTTAGTATTCTCTCTCTCCCTCTCCCTCTGCCCTTCCCCACCCTGCACCCACACATGCATGCTCTCTCTCTCTAAAAAAAATATAATAATAATAATAATAATAATAATAATAATAATAATAATAAAAATAAAATAAAAATAAAGGTATCCACCTTATTGGGTCAGGCCCACACAGATAATCTCTGTATTTTAAGGTGAACTGAATTGGGACTTTACATCAACAAAATCTTTTCACATTAGTACCTAGATTCATGTTTGGTTGAATGAACAAGGAACAGGAATCTTATTCTGTCATCTTTAGAATTGTGCCTATGATAACCCTAAAATATCTAAAAAAAAAAAAAAAAAAGAAAAAAAGAAAAGAAAGAGAGAAAAATGAAAGCTTATTCTTTTTACTGGATAATAAATATTCTTTCAAGGTTGTATGCTATGACTTACTTTTCCTTTTATATGACTCTCTAGTAAAATAGTGGGACTTTTAGGCACTCGATATATAGTTATTAATATAGTTTTCTCAAGTAAATAGCTACCATTTCCTTATTTATGCCTCAGGTCAAGATAATGTATAATTTTATCCACACCGCTTTTCAGAAATTCATGTTATGATCATAATTTACTATTAGCTAAACCAATGAGTACTTTTCATTTCTGATCACTCCGTGATTTCTTTGTGATATTTGACTATATTAATCATTCTCTTTTCACTTGGCATTTTCTACTTTCTTAGCCACCATTCTAATACTTTGGTATGGTATAATTTATCATTTCTATCCTAAACTACACATTGATTAATTCACTCAAAATATATTAATAAATGATACTTGCCTGGCAGTATCGTATGTTAGGCAGTAAGGATACTGAGGACCCTATTTCACTTTGGAGCAATTCAAGAAGCTCATGCAGAAGACAAGGTAAATAGATGATTGCACTATGGATAATTATTGTGGCAATAAGGTTTTTAGGGGCTAGAGAAACATAACACCATGGTAGTTTACCCTCCCTAAGAGGATCAGTGAAGGTTTAATAGGATAATGCATGGATTCAGTCTTTTTTTTTTTTTTTTTAAGATTTTATTTATTTATTTGACAGAGAGAGAAACACAGCGAGAGAGGGAACACAAGCAGGGGGAGTAGGAGAGGGAGAAGCAGGCTTCCGCTGAGCAGGGAGCCTGATGCGGGTCTCGATCCCAGGACCCTGGGATCATGACCCGAGGAGAAGGCAGACGCTTAATGACTGAGCCACCCAGGTGCCCCTGCATGGATTCAGTCTTGTGATGAAGGATGAGTAAAGGTTAGCCTGCATTCTGTTTCCAACTGTACCTGTATTAGTCAGGGTTCTACAGAGAAACAGAACCAATAGGATTTGAGTCTAGAAGATTCAGAATCAATAAAGAGATTTATTTTAAGAAATTTGTTCCTGCAGTTATTGAGGCTGGGAAGTCAAAACTCTGAAGAGCCAATGTCCCAGGTCAAGTCCAAAACCCAAAACCAGAAAAAGCCACTATCTTAGTTTAAAGGCAATCAGGCAAAAGAATTTTCTCTTATTCAAGGGAAGGTCAGCCTTTTTTTTCTAGTCAGGTCTTCAACTGATTGGATAAGGCCCACTCACATGAAGAACAATGTGTTTTAGTCTATCTTTTTTTTTTTTTAAGATTTATTTACTTATTTAAATAATTTCTGCACCCAACATGGGGCTCGAACTCATGACCCCAAGATCAAGTCGCATGCTCTACCAACTGAGCCAGCCAGATGCCCGTTTTGTTTACCAATTTAAATGTTAATTTAATTCAAAAACACCCTCATAGAAACAAACAGAAAAGCGTCTGACCAAATATCTGGACACACCATGAAATAGAAACTTGTAGTCCAGTATCTAGGGTTTTATGCATGTTAAAGTTTGCGAATCACTGGCTTAGGCTATTCTAAAGTAAATTATTATTAAGAAACATTGCTTCCAATCACAACTTAATTTATGTCATAGCTCCATTTAGTACTAATACCAAAGGCATGAGTACACATATACGTCCTGAATTTTTCTTTATAAAATTTGGCCCTGTCTGTTCTCAGCTTAATTCTCAGAAAAACGTATATCATACTTTTAGTCACAGATCCTCAAACAGGCCATGTTCTTTCAATAATTATATAATCCCTTCATCTCTCAATGCCCTCTGCTCATTCTGTTCTGCTTTACAAACATCTGTTTACTTTTAAGAACTATTTCATATGTCACAACATCTGTGAAATCTTCCTCAACCTCTTAGGCAAATTTTATAGCTTCTCCTTCTATATTCTAACTTTATGCATGGCTGAATCGAGCACTTATCTCTTATTAGATTTAAATATGGCACTTATCACATTTTATTGTAATATTTTTCCCCTCTACTAGATTGTGAACATCCCAAATCTAAAAATCAGGTCTAATTTATCTTTATCATAGTATCCACAAATACTAAGAACATTTCCTGACACATCAAACTGTGTTAGATACATGAATACTTTTTGTCCTTCATTTCTGTACCTACCTTTACTGCCCCAAAACTTCATGACTTACTACACAGTTCAATGATCACTAAATTATATATATTTCCCATTTTGCCTAAAATATCTATTTCTCTAACTATTTCTCCTTGTTCTGTGCACCATATGTGAGAGCTTATCCTGATCAATACCCTGAAACGGGACCCCCATTGTTCATTGCTTGGCTGACAGTTGTATTTCCAAAGGAGCCGAAGTCAGGGAGCTGGTACTGTATTCATACTTCTAATAAGTCTAAAAGTTTTCGGGACTTACCAGAGTTCACAAATTAAAGAACAGCACTACTTGTTTTTTGCACTGTTACAATGTTTTCTTCAGCTCTCTGTTTCACTTCTCTAAACAAATTATATGCATAACTCAGTCTAGAAACCAATGTTTACGGCTGTTTATTTGTTGACTCTTGTTTTTTTTTTCCTCAATTCTCATGCAAACATATTCAAAGATTAGGACCCACAAATTTCAAATTTAATCTAATTGTAACTTTAGGTGATGGAAATTAAATTTAGATTTTATGAATTCATTCCTCTTTGCCTGAAATGTTAGCAGCGGCATCTAAGAAGAGTGAGTGGCTTTAAGTCCTTCTAGCTTCTACACATTATTTTTCTATTGTCAGCATGCTTATTTTGATATAATAAATTGCCTTTCACAAGTGTGTTCATATCAGTAATTCCCCTTAACATACAAAAGGATCCTATTTGACACTTTTTTCCTAGCAGACAAAGGGAAGAGCACCCAAAGAAGTTGGTATTGCTTTAACCAAGGATCAAAAGTAATAAAACAAAATACTTTTATGAAATATTTGTTTATAATGTATATGTTAGTGTATTAATTACCTGTTGCCATGGAACAGATATGTACAAAATATCTAAAAATAATTCAATTTGTTCTAAATTTAAAAGAAATTTATTGGCCCACATACCTGTAAAGTTCATAGGTAAATCAGGCTTCAGGGTTACTTTGATCAGGTCCCTATAAATATTTTTCTGTGATTTTTTTTTCTTTTTTGCATTCCTTGGTATCTCATCTTTTACTTTAGTGTTGCTGTATTATAGTAACAAGCAAGAAGGCCTGTGCTAACTTGCTGTATGGTAACAGGATGAATGCCACCTGAAACTGCATTTCACGCATCCTCATTCACATCCACGGTGAGATAAATTGTCACTTCAGACATTCATTACAAATATTGCTCCAGGGGTGCCTGGGTAGCTCAGTGGGTTAAGCATTTGCCTTCAGCTCAGGTCATGATTGGGGGGGGCGGCGGGGACGGGGTTGATGGAGCCTCACTTCCAGGTCCCTGCTTAACAGGGAGTCTGCTTCTCCTTCTCCCTTTGCCCCTCCCCCTACTTATGCTCTCTCTCGCTCGCTCTCTCAAATAAATAAGTAAAATATTTTAAAAAATGTTGCTCTAATTAGGTCTGAACTTAATCTCCATTCACTGTTTTTAAAACCTGTATTTAATACATAATATGTGCCCATAAGTAGATAAATTATGGCAAAATGTATGGGGTTATTCACATTGGCTCAGGCCCATCAAGGCCCATTTCTTATCTTTACTTGCAGGCCAATTCCATTCAAACCTCTTTTGAGTTTTACCCATGGGGAGAATTTGGGTGATGCAATTATAATATATACTATGTTCTATTTTTTTTTGTTTTTTGTGTAATATGCCGATACATTTGAGTTCTTAAAATTTGCACTATCCCAATCTCAGTATCAAATTCTAGAAGAATGGGAACAAATGTCTTTATTCAAAAGGAACTTGACTAACTGAAACAATTATTTGCAGCATGGCTAAATATTTCTTTTATAGTTTTCCTGGCTCTTCAAATTTCCAATACCTTTTCCAATTTCCTTACATATATCAGATAATCTTACCTCTCTAGTGCTTATCAAAAAGAACAATCAGAAAAGGTTTCCACAGTTTCCTGCCATCAGATCTAGAAGCCTAGCTAATACTGTGGGCATTAGTTTCCATAAATCTGTCTTCCTTTGTCACTTCACAAGGTGCTGTGAGTGAGCTCTCCACACCATGTTTATGGCCACCCCTCCATGTAGGCCCTAAATCCTCATCTTTCTTGTTCACTCAGTCACTGAACTGTCAATTAATTCCTCTCCTTTAACTTCATTCCCCCCCTCCATAATTCCTCTGTCCTCAAAAATAGGCTTTAATTCTATCTGAAAATAAAATGTACTCAAGCAAACAAAAACTGAGAAACTACCTTGATTTAGGGTTTCCAAAGCCAGATACAACTGTATTATCTGACTCCCTTTCCTGATAAACTTCTTGAAAGAGATGCCTGTATTCACACCCTGCACTCTCTATCCCCATGCTCTTTAAAATCCACTCTTAGGGACACCTGGATGACTCAGTCGGTTAGGCGTCTGCCTTCGGCTCAGGTCGTGATCCCAAGGTCCTGGGATTGAGTCCCGCATAGGGCTCCTTGCTCAGCAGGGAGCCTGCTTCTCCCTCTCCCTCTGCCTGAAGCTCTGTTTACTTGTGCTTACACAAGTAAGCGGATTCTCTGGGTTCTCCTTTCTACACATCCTCTCCAACGTCTGTTGTTTCATGTGTTGTTAAGATAAGATATTCCCAAATAAATTAAGACTCTAAAACATGATACTCATAATGAATGACTCAAGATAGACACACATACATACACTGCCAAACAAAGGGTAAAGGTAATACATATCTTCTCTTTTTACTTTAGTTCTGGGTAGAGGGAATGAAAATATGAAAATGTTACCCATCAGAAATTGTGTATATGATACTTCTTACAAATCATTTTAGATCACCTTGGCCTCAATAACTGTAATAACAGACACATAAAATATGTGATACAGAAAAACTTTCAAACAACCAAAATTGAGAAAGTACATTGCTGTTGAATAATTCATTAAAAAGAAAGAAAATTATCTCAAAAGGATGGTGTAAGTTTCAGTAAGGAATAATGACAAAGAAGTGGTACACATGAGAACACCTTTCTTTGTAATAACAAAATGTCAAATTTGACAGATTAACAAACCCACAAATATCATCATCATCCTCCTCCTCATCACCATCATCACTTAAAGGCACAAATTTGAGAAACTTGATCCAAATTAAAGCACTTAAAAGTTATTACAATGTATAGAAAGGGTAAAATGTTTATTGTTCTTATATTTTCCAGAGATACCCAAGCATGTTAATATTTCTGGGTTAAGAAAAGAAAATAAATTTAGTATACAGATTTAAAATTAGAAGACATAACAGGATAAAGCCTTAAAATACTGGAAAATAATATTAGGAGTGATAAAAAAATTTTAAGACAAATTTGAAGTACACAATGAAGTGGTAAAAATATATATTGATAACCAAAGTGGTGTAATTGTAATAAACCCTCCTATTAAAAAAAATTACCATACTGAAGTGTAGTAAGGAAAAATAAAATCATCTTATGCTACTTGTAATAGGCACATATGAGATACAAAGATATAGAAAGTTTTAAAATAAAAGAATTTATTTTAGAGAGAAAGTGCGAAGCAGGGGGAGGGGAGAATCCTGGAGCAGACATCCCACTGAGCACAGAGCCTGATGCAGGGTTCCATTCCGAAATCCTGAGATCATGATCTGAGCCAAAATAAAAAGCCAGATGCTCAACTGACGGAGCCACCCAGGGCCCCTAAAGAATACATACCATTTTCAAGCATACAAAGCAAAATATATTGACATTAATGACATGCTAAACCACGTAACAATTAAAAAAAAATGTGTTGATACAAGATATATTTTCTAAGAACCATACAGTCAAATTGTTACAAGACAGAGTTGTTTGCAAGTCAGTAGGGAGAATAGATGGACACCTCAACAAACAGGTGAAGAAGGAGCTATGATATCTGGTTCTGCAAAGAAAGTAAACTTACTTACATACCTTACAACTATGCAAAATAAGTAATTCCAGTGCATAGAAGATAAACATAAAATTTTAAATGAAATGTGGGATAACATTACTGTGACTTTGGAATAGAGAAAGTTTTATAAAAATACAAATTGTACAACCCATAAAGGAAGACATTGATAAATAAAACAATGAAAACTGTGCTTAGTTGAAAATCAGCCCATAACTTGCTATCATGAATGAAGTTGTGTATCCATATATGAGGTGTGTGTATGCTATGTATACACACATATATCTGTTAATATTTGGATAAATTAAAGTAATTGTACCAAATGTTTCCAATTAGAATTATAATATATGTCAAATATATTGATATCTTAAGTATATGTCAGTCTTAATAATAAAATGAACACCAATTTAAGAGCCACTCACCTCAAAGAAATAAGTTTTAAATACACCCCTTAGGGGCGCCTGGGTGGCTCAGTTGGTTAAGCGGCTGCCTTCGGCTCAGGTCATGGTCCTGGAGTCCCTGGATCGAGTCCCGCATCGGGCTCCCTGCTCGGCAGGGAGTCTGCTTCTCCCTCTGACCCTCCCCCTCTCATGCTTTCTCTCTATCTCATTCTCTCTCTCAAATAAATAAAAAAATCTTTAAAAAAAAAAAAAAAAAATAAATAAATAAATAAATAAATACACCCCTTAAAGGTGAGTGGGTGGCTCATTCGGTTAAGCATCAGACTTGGTTTCTGCTCACCTCATGATCTCAGCGTAGTGAGATCTCAGCATGGAGTCTGCTGGGGATTCTCTCTGTCCCTCTCCCTCTGCTCCTCCCTCTCACTCACTCTCATTCAAATAAATAAATAAATAAATAAATAAATAAAATAAATAAGTAAATAAGTAAATACACCTCACTATTGCATCCTTCTTCATTCCAGAGCTTACCAATATTGAATTTAGTATTATTTGTCCCTTTCTTTTCTTTATAGTTTTACCAAATACATTTGGGTATATATATATATATATTTATGTACGTAACTACATCTTTGGCTCATGGATATTATACATAGATAGGTTAATATTATATGCACTTTCTTTGTTTTTTTTCCTCAGTGCTATGTTTTTAAGATTCGTCCAGGTAAAGAAATACAGCTGAAGTTTTGTTTTTGTTTTTTTTTTCATTTTCACTATGATGAGAAAATAAATCTATTTTAATTCATGTTTAAAAATCCCAATGTAGGGGCGCCTGGGTGGCTCAGTTGGTTAAGTGACTGCCTTCAGCTCAAGTCATGATCCTGGAGTCCCAGGATCGAGTCCCGCATCAGGCTCCCTGCTCAGCAGGGAGTTTGCTTCTCCCTCTGACCCTCCCCCGTCTCATGCTCTCTCTCTCTATCTCATTCTCTCTCAAATAAATAAAAAAAAAAATCTTTAAAAAAATTAAATTAAATTAAAAAAATAAAAATAAATAAAAATAAAAATCCCAATGTAGGGGTGCCTGGGGGCTCAGTCGTTAGGCGCCTGCCTTCAGTTCAAGTCATGATCCCGGAGTCCTGGGATGGAGCCCTGCATCGGGCTCCCCGCTCTGCGGGAAGCCTGCTTCTCCCTCTCCCACTCCCCCTGCTTGTGTTCCCTCTGTTGCTGTGTCTCTCTCTGTCAAATAAATAAAATCTCAAAAAAATAAAAAATAAATAAAAATCCCAATGTATCTCAATTGTTATAGCTTCATATATTATTAATATTGCTGATATAACATGTCTTGTACATGTTTCCTATTGTAAATATGAAAACTTCTCAATATATGTAACTTGAGTACTCATACCAAGAGCATATGATATATTCTTAGAAGTATTCTCAAATGTTTTTCAAAGAGAATGTTTAACATGTTTTTAATAAATACATAATAATAATCAATGATTGACCCAGAAATTAGTATGTATGTTTAATACATGAGTTAAAGCTCCCTAAATATATTTCATTTATGCAGTAAAATTCCACTCTAAAATATGCTTGTATTCAGTTCCAAAATTATATTAGCTGTCCCTAAAGTCTCAGCTTTTGTGTTACTTGAAATTGTAAGAATTTAATGGTTCCAGAAAAGATGTCTTAATATCTTGTATATGAATCTCAACACATTTTAGGGAATTATTTACTAATTATTATTTACTAAAATTATTTACAAGGTAACAAAACATTTACCCTATCTGTTCTCGTATATTTAAATTGAAGGTTTTATATTTTGGTCTAAGGCTTACTTTTAGTGATATTTTATATACAATAAGGGTCAAGTTTAATTTACTTCACATTTTTTTTTACTTCACATTTTAATTTCCAGTGAATCCATTATTTGTTATAAATGCTATTTCTCCATTTAATAATCATGGCAACTTTGTCCATTAACACTTGACCACTTTTGTTTTTGATTAACTGTCTCTTTTGTATGTACCACTAATCATATAAGCATATATTATATAACACTGTACATACATCCACACACACAGTCTTATGCTATATCATTGTCTTGATTATTGTGGCTACTTACTAACACTTAAAATTAAGTTCAGCATCATTCTTTCATCAAAATTGTTTGGGCTAACTTAGGACATTTTCAGATAAATTTTAGTATCAGCTTGTCAGATTCTTCAACAATATCAGCTGGAATTTTTATTGTATTGCAATTAATCTATAGTTCACGTTTGGGAGAATGGATGTCTCAAACATACTGAGTCTTTTATCTATGAACATAATATATGTTTCCACTTAACTAGGCATTTTAAATTTATCTTCGTAATATTTGTAGGTTTCAGCATACAGATGCTGAACATATTTTATTTGGTTTCATTTTTTTCATGTTACATAAATTTGATATTTATTTAAATGTTTATTTTTATTATTATAGAAATAGATGTTAATATAAGCTTGTATCCTACAATATTGGTAACTCTTATATTAGCAGTAGCAGCTTCTTGTAGATTATTTGGTCTTTTGTACACGGATGATCCCCTCTAAAGAAATATAGATTTGTTTCTAACTTTGCAATTGGCATAACATTTCTTTCTTTCTCTAATTGCACTGACTATAAGCTTTAATATGATTCCCAGCAGAATTGATACAGGATATATCCCTGCTTTTTTTTTTTTTTTTTTTTTTTTTTTTTTCTGATCCTTAGGTTAAAGCATTCAATCTTTCACTTGTAAGTATGACAGTTACAGGTTTTTGTTATACAATTATTCAGGTTGAGGAAGTCTCTTCCATTCCTACTTTACTGATTGCTTTTTTTTTTCTATTTAAATCAAATACAGTGTTATGTTTTGTTGTATTTTTCTGCATCAATCGAAATAATTATGTGTGTGTGGTGAATTATATTCATTGATTTTTAAATGTTAAACAACCAGCCTTTCCTTCCTTGAATATATCCCATGTGGTTATGATGAATGTAACCAAAGCTGAAGGAGATCCTTGCACTCAGCTTATGGGTCTCTCTACTCTCAAGTAGCATAGTTCTTCAGCGTCCGTTTGCGAAAGTATGAGAAGAATATGTTCATATAATTTCAGTTTTATAGTCACTTATGACAGCAGGTTAGTCTGGTATCAGTTGGTATTTCTGGCCAAAATCTGAATTTTGCATTCTTAAATTCTATTTCAAAACCTGTTAACCTTATATTTGTAATTATTTAATTTATTTAAATATTACACCAAAGAATGTCATAGATGTGCATAATGGAATCAGGATTTGTGTAGGTCAAGCTTAAGTTTTCCTAAGACTTGATAAAAGTGATTTTAGCTAAAAATAAGACTATTATAATATTTCAGGGAATTTCATTAAAATGCTACTGTTTTTAAACTGTTTTGAACATATCTTCATGTCCTTCCTTCCCTTGGAATAAATTTGGGGCCCAAAGATGATGCAGTAAGTGTGATTTTTTTTTAAGAATGGTGATGCTGAACCCCAAGCAGCAGCAGATCCATTCTCAGAGATAAGGCCTTATCTCTACACCAGAGTAGAGATTGCTGAATGATTAGATATTCGGATATTTTAGTACAAATGTTTGGGAAAAAAAATATATATATATATATATTCATATGTATATATAATTTTCATTAAGGATGTCCTATGTTAGTTGTTTTCTGTAATTAACAAAACCACTTTTGAATGCTGACTGTATCAGATAAGAAAATTTTATTATCCTTACATTACTTACCCCCCCAAAAATGCAAAATGATGGTCCATTCTATTAGTGAACTTCTGTCAGCATAAAAACACATGATTGCAAATGTAGTTCAAAGGATAGCATGATACTTGATCACAAGCTGAATTTGTGGGGACTCAATAAAGATGAAAACTCGATGATCACAGACACTATAGATGAATAGACCAAGAAGGAAAATAAATGTAAAAACTCTGAATTATCACAAAAATTAGAAAATAAATGGTACCTTTGTTAGATTCTTTCATGCAATTGAATGGGCCGATTTTAACAGATTTTTTTTCAACTATTTTCCATTTATATAGCAAATGCATCATCCCCATGCAATTAATTTCACTTAGAGGTGAATTACTTTGGCTTTATGGTTCTAACTTAAAGAACAAAACAGCATTTATTCCTAAAATCAGAGGCATGATTTAAACTTTAGCAGCTTCCCACTTACTTAGTCTCAGGCAAAAATACTAAGACATTTTGGGAATTTCTGGAGGATTTAGGGGTAAGGAGGAAAAAAAATATCATAAGAGTTGAGACTCCTTCTAGGTAATTCACTTCAAAGTGAATTCTTTATGATGATTGGGCCTTTAATAAAATTTTATACAGCAAACTGACAAAAAACCGCATAAATACACTGAGTTTGGGGTGATGTGTTTCTAAATACTTAGTAATTTTTTTTAAAGATTTTATTCATTTATTCATGAGAGACAGAGAGAGAGAGAGAGGCAGAGGGAGAAGCAGGCTCCCGAGGAGCAGGGAGCCCGATGTGGGACTCGATCCCAGGACCCTGGGATCATGACCTGAGCCATAGGCAGACGCTTAACCATCTGAGTCACCCAGGCGCCCATCTAAATACTTAGTAATTTTTGAAAGAGCTTCTAGACAACTACCAGGTTTTTTGAACTACTATAAAATAAGTAAGGGATTTAAAATGTATAGGGGCAGTTATTTTTTTTTATCTTATAAATGTCATAGAATGTTTTATTTTAAACCTTCTTATTTGGCAACAAGAAAGAAACATTTAAGAGTTAATCAATTAGATACCAGATATGAATTCTTACTTATCCATTATAACAAATTATTTTGAATACAATATTCGGTTTCTCAGTATTTAAACAGGATACAAAGAAGGAAGGGAGGAGAGAAAAGGAGCATCTGCAGCATACCAGGCTTGTACAAGGCATTGTGATGGTTTTAGCCATAAAACAGTTCTTAAATAGATTAAACACTCATATTAGTAAGGAGTATCTATCATCTATTAGCTATTTTATCTTAGTTAATTTTGCCTAAAAATGATATATGACTTTTACATACAAATTTCAAAATACCAGTTAAAAAGAGCAGAACAGTCTCATTTCAAAACAAATAGGCTGAATGAGAATTTTCAGGGACGCCTTGGTGGCTTAGTCAGTTAAGTGGCTGACGCTTGGTTTCCACTCAGTTCATGATTTTGGGGTGGTGAGATCAAACCCCACATCGGGCTCCACACTCAGTGGGGAGTCTGCTTCAGGATTCTCTCTCTCTGCCCCACCCCTTTAATAAAATCAATCAATAAATCTTTAAAACAATTTCAGTTTCATCTGAGTACTAGTTTGCAAAATTTATTTTTATTTAAGGAAATATTAGAAACATATTTGTTAATAAAATATTAGCCTAGCTTGATTCATGAAAGTTCAGACTGTTTGGTTTATACATATTTGCTTTTAATGAAAACTTTTAATAGAAACCAAAGAAACACAGACCAGAAAACAAACAAACAAACAAACAAACAAACATCAATTAAACACATTTGTAACACACATTTGGAAACACATCCTCATAAGCATGGGAATTTATGAATCATAGACAGATATAAATGTGATTATTTAATTAAATTCATAATCACTGCAATTTACTATTGTAATATATGGGGTTTTTCATGTTGACTGAATGAAAACACATTTTGAGGAAAATAATCTACATTTTACTGACAAGAAAATTTGCACTAGTCTAAATTTATACATTTAAAAGTACTTAATACTAACTTTGGAATATGAATATTTAGATTAGACATCTATTGAATTCCTTAGTAAACTATACCACATATTCTAATGGTCATGATTTAGAGTTTTAGGAGGGAAATATGTAAGTCATAACGACTGTGGGATAAAAATAAATTGAACACTTAAGACTCACAATTGTAAAGAGAACAAACTGAAAAAAATATTAATATTTAATTTGTTTTCTTCATTCTATATTGATAATGGGGAATCTACGGGAGTGGTATATTTCATTGCTCTGTTTGCTAGAGCCCATCCTAGTGGCATGCATGTATCAGACTTATCAAATGAGCTCACTGGATAAAATGGATTGTTCCCCAAGTTATGGAAAATCCTCTAAAAATCATAGCATCAAACTAGCAATTGCATGGGAATACCGTATACCAAGACTTTCACTGCATCACTATCTGCAGAGAGAGCACTCTGCTAACGTGAGCTGCTTTTACATTGGTATTGGGTAAAACATGGATGATTTTTAAATAGTGTAGTTGCTGCTAAAAATCACATGTATAGGATTGCCAGCACATTGTGTTTTGTTTTTGCTTTGTTTTGTTTTTGATCTTCGGAAAGAATTCAAATGTGCAGTCTGCTCTCTCCCAGGATCAGTATTTTAAAATTTACATGATTACCTTAATTGTTTCTCAAAAACACAATTTGGCAAGTTAAATAACTCATTGCAGATTAAGTAATGAAGGCATAGAAATAATAAATAACTTTCCAAATTTCGTGTTCCTAAATAGAGGGCTGGAAAGGGGATTCATATTTAAATTTGTCAGATTCCAATGTGTTTTATTTACTCTGCCATCAAAACGAATTAAAATTGAACAAACAAAAACAGAAACAGACTCATAAATACAGAGAAGAAACTGACGATTGCCAGAGAGGAAGAAGGTGTGCAGGAGGGTGGGTAGGCAATACAGCTGAATGGATTAAGTACAAATTTCCAATTCTAAAATAAATAATTGCAGCCTGGGGATGTAATCAGTAATATTATAATAACTTTGTATGATGACACATGGTAACTACACTTAACATGGTGAGCATTTTGTAATGTATGTAATTGCCAAATCACTTATGTTCTTGTACACCTGAAACTAATCTAATATTGTATGCCAATTATACATCTATTTAAAGAAAAACCAATTGCTAGAAATAAAGCATGAAGATAAAAGTAACAATAGCAATAACAGAAATGTTGCATTAAGAACTTAAGGAACAGAAGAAAATGCTTTGAACACACATGAATATGTTCACATTTTATAGGTAAAGTTATTGTCATTTGAAGGGTAACATACTAAACCAGTGGCTGTGGGAAAGAAAGAAGAGAAACCTAAAAGAACTTGCCAGTTTGCTAATTTAGAATTAGCTAATTTTATTATTGAGCAGAGAATACCAGAATGCAGGCAGGTAGACTGCAAGAGGATACAAAGCCATAGTGGGTTTTCAACCTCTAATTATCTGGAATTAAAGGCACAGTTTTTACACATCATGCCACTTTTAGTAAATAGACTGCAGGTATTCAGTTTGCATTGGTAATGACAGTAAGCTTACTCCAACATTCTGTTTTTCCTAACTCTTCATCAGCACCTCCTGAGGTTGCCCCTGGCAGGGCATGGCACACAGATCATTAGTCGTAACCACACCAAGGTTAAATTCAGTTCAGCTTCCCCACAGAACACATAAGGGTAGTAGGTCTGCAGATAAACAGGCATTTGTCTGATGCTAAACGCTGTGCTTTTAATCAGTAAGTTATGGAATAGTAATTATACACTGGAGTAATAAAATAATATTCGATCAACATAGAGTCTATTTCCATCTAGAAGAACTGAGAAGAATTGAGTTTCCTGTACCCCAGTATGGAATGAGTGGAAGGCCAGTCCCAGTCCAGAGTTCAGCATGAGCAAGACAGAGTGGGGACAGTGAGAAGGTGAATGTTGAACACGGTCAGATGCTAGTTGTTCTTTTATTCTAGTCTTTCATCAAGATATAATCTTTCCAGAATCTTCTACAAAACAGGTTTCTTTCCTTCTTTTTCTTTTTTTCCTAACTTCACTAAGGTTGCTTATAATTCTGCCTGCTCAGAAAATAACAGAGAACTATTTACTCAGGGACAATTACGGCTGCTGATACTAATGATTAGAGCCAATAAAATTATTCTTGCCTCGGATTTCTAGAACAGGTTACTTTTGTCTGCTCTGAAAAGGTGAGCAAGTACCTAGTTGGGAAATATAGGAATACATGAAAAAAATCATATATGACATTTAGAGTAGAAGAGATATATTTATATACCGGCGAGAGTAAGGCCGTGAATATCCTATATAGGATAAACCTTGGTGAATTGTAGAGCAAGTATGCTTTATTGTTCTTTCCCATAAAAATCTAAATAATCTTAGTACTTATAAATTTTAGAATCAGCTTTTAATTCTATGGACATTGGGATTTGCAACAGATTACATTGAATACACACGTCAGTTCAGAAGGGTTGGTTTTATTTGTGATTTTGCGTCTTCCTAACCACACACATGATATAGCTCTTAATTTCTTTAATGAAGTCTAAATAAGCTAAACTAATATGACACTTCAATAAAGTGGTCTGCATATAGGTCTTTCACATCCTTTGTTAGATTGAGTTCTAGCTTCCTTATAGCTTTGTTAATTAACTCTAGTTTTTCACCATTAAGAATAATGTAAGCTGTAGTTTTGTTTAGTGTGCCCTTAATCAGCAGGAGAAGGCACATTTCTACTTATTCGCTGAGAGTTTTTGTTTTTGTTTTTTGCTTGGTTTCATTGTGTTTATCATCTATGGACATTACATTCTATTTCTTTGTTTTTCTGTATGTGTTGAGATGATTATTTTTGTTTGTCCACCCTTCAATTCATTAACCCTGTGAATAATTTTTATGCTTTTTAAAATGTCCTTCCTCATTTCTTTCTTTGTATCTTCCTTCCTTCCTTCTTCCTTTAATGCTATACAAAGCAAGTGTGGAACTAAATTGATAAAGATAGATTTTTTTTTTCTTTTTTACACACCAGTGGAATGGGTTTGCTCTCATTTTGTTTAGGCTATTTACATGTAAAATCTCTCATGAGTGAGAATGTCTGGTATTGATATCGACAGGTCACAAGCCACAGAAAACAAGCTTTCGAGTATTTTCTCCTTCCTCCGTTTTCTGGGAAAAAAGATGTATAGGACTGAAATTACCTGTTTCTTTAACTTTAGGTAAAATAATCTAGACGTGATTTTCTTTTTTTTTTTTTTTGCTTTAGAAAAATTATGTTTTAAATGAAATTTGATTTTCTTTAGTTACTGTAGTACTCCTCAGATTTTCTATTCCTTTTAGAGCCACCTATGGCATTTTTTTTTTAAAGATTTTATTTATTTATTTGAGAGAGAGACTGAGATAGAGAGATCATGAGAGGGGGGAGGGTCAGAGGGAGAAGCAGGCTCCCTGCCGAGCAGGGAGCCCGATGCGGGACTCGATCCCGGGACTCCAGGATCACGACCTGAGCCGAAGGCAGTCGCTTAACCAACTGAGCCACCCAGGTGCCCCTGGCATTTTTTATTCCATCCATATTCTTACTAGTTTTAGTATCTTCAGTATATGTCTATGTATATCCATACCCACTTTTTTCAAATATAACTTCTCATGTTCTACTTTGATAAATTGATAAATTTATCTAGATTTTATGTCTTTTGTTTTAGTAATACTTTTTAAAATTAATCTATTTTAATTTGGGATTTTTAAAAAATAATGACAGAAACATCAGCAATAAAAATATACATATTTAATTTTCCCATTATTAATTCTGCATTTATAGCTTTAACATGTAAAATAAACTAAACATTTGCCTTTTCCTCACATTTCAGAACTAATAAACTTACTGAAAAATGGAAAGACTGTGTTTAAGAGTTATTTAAGGTGTTATTTATAATATTTTGCTATCTGCCAGAATTATATATTAATTCTGTTATGTTCTGATTTCAATTATTATTTCTCCCCATGTATGACTTAACATCACACACTGCATGCATTTTTTTCTATAAGAAGAAAGTTATTCTTTGTGCAAAAATGGTAATTCTTTATTTTCTCCAAGTCTATTTAAATTTGAAAACTCAAACTTTTTAAAGATTATGTATTTTTTTTTACCAACTGCTATGCTTTTCTTAAATTAACGATGAAACCAATTGTTGATCCCTTAGACTCTGACAGCATACAATGAACTCTGACAACTCCCCCCCCCAGTTCCTGAATAACATGTAATTTCCTTGATATGACAAAATATCATTTTAGCATTCATGTCATGCCTTGGTGTTCATTTTTCATTTTTCTGTAAGTTAGCGAGTTCTAGCAAAGAGTGCCATCATAAAGTTTTTTGCCAAAAGTCCTGTTGTAGCATATGGAGCCAGTGACAAGCTACAGTATTAAGGAGATTTGTTTTAAACCAAGCCTCTAAAGTGTGCATGGAAATACTAAATATATCCCTGCATGTTTTGCAGACAATCCTGGTTTGCTGAGCCATGTCACAGTGGGTATTAGAGTTCTGGATGTCAATGACAACCCACCCGAACTTGCCAGGGAATATGATATTGTTGTCTGTGAAAATTCAAAACCTGGCCAGGTAAGTTAATTGTTTCCTTACTATCATTGGAATGGGAGAAAAACAAGCAGCTCTATTTCTATTATTTTAGGTATAATCCTCAAAATCCCTCAATATTATTTTTGTGCTCAGTGAAAATAATTTTATAAAGCTTTAAGTACAAATAGATTTCTTTGAGAATCGTTGAAAATAAATTTTCTCCAGAACCCAAATGTAAATCAAAAAATGAACTCATTAATACATACATTCATCATACCAATAAAATTATATTGAATGCTTTGTGTGAAGCCTTGTATTAAATGAGGAGGAAACTGTGAACTTTCTTGTCCTGTGACATTGTACTATAGTTTTGCAAGATGTTACCAGTGGGGGAAACTGGGTACATAGCATCTCTCTATATTTCTTACAACTGTATATGAATCTATAATTATAAAAAAATAGAAAATTTAATTAAAAGTAAAAACATTTTTAAAAGATATAGTACCTTAAAAAGAGTAATATCAAAAGCTAATTTTTCATCCAAGAAAGATAAAACCCAGGGGCACCTGGGTGGCCCAGGCAGTTGAGCATCCACTCTTGGTTTCAGCTGGGGTTGTGATCTCAAGATGGCGGAATCAAGCCCCCCTAGACAGGCTCTGCACTAAGCATGGAGTCTGCTTGGACTCTTTCCCTCTTCTTCTCTGTCCCCATTTTGCTCCTCCCCCCTGCCCCTATTTGCTCATGCACACACATGTCCATGCTCTCTCTCTCAAATTAATAAATAAAATCTTAAAAAAAAGAAAGATAAGACCCAGAAAACAATGGAAAGATAAATTCCCAACAGTTGCAAGATAATAACTGACAATCATGAATTTTTTTTCTACCAAAATATCCCTCAACAACAGACCAGAAAATCTCAGAGTTAAGCCAACAAAAATGTGAAAATCTCTTACCATAAGGTACACTCTAGAGCTTTTATTGGGTAAAAAAGAAAAATAATTACACTGGCAGCCTGGAGTCATAAGGAACCTTCAAACCAAACACAATCAATAAATATATTCATAAAAACTAAATCATTAATGAATAAATAGAAATCAAAGGAACATTTTCCAGAGTTTAAAATAGACGTAATATACATGGCAACAAGAGATCATAAGTTAGAAAGACAAATGAAGTTAAATGAAGTTAAAATATTCTAAACTCTTTTAATTTAAGTTTTGGTTCCTTAAAATTTTAGAAATTTGGCCTCTTAAAATTTGAGCATTTCTAAGAAATGATTTATGTGACATTGACAAATGCTTTCTTCATCTCTAAAATAAAGAAAATTGTTGGAATTTCAGGGCCCTTCCAAGCATGAAATTTTATGAGTATATGAGTAGATAAGTCTCAAATTCCTTTAAATGTGGATTACTTTATTCTCCTCACATGGGAAGCCATTCCGTTTTTTAGAGAAGGCTAAATTTGTGACAAAAATGTATCTTTATCTTCTGGGTCCCATTTACCATTTATATAGTATTTTTCTTTTCTTCAGAGAACAAGACTTAGCACCCCTGAGATCTAATGTATATAGATTTATTTATGTGATTATGGTTATTATCCTTTGAAAACTATATTCATAGTTAGCATCATTGTTGTCTTTAATATTGTATGATTTTAGGTGTCACATTAAGATACTTGGGTTCTTTATATTGCTTAAGTATCTGTTTCTCTAAACATTTGTTTTATCAAAATGAATTAAAACTTTTTACTGAGGGAATGAAAAGCCATTTGAAAATATTGTTTATCGCACTCTTATTTAAACAAACCATTGCCAAACTGTGTGGCCATTTTTTATGATTAACCTATAACAAGGGAAATGATCTGAATCTTTCTATTGTTTAATTTTGCCACCTTTGGTTCATTTAACTTTTTGTTTGTAGCATTTCTGGATAAACTTTGTGTATTTTGATGCAGAGTAGGAATAGGGAACTCTAAATAATGATTTGTGAAATAGGTTTTCTGAAGCATATTTGTATTGCCCAGCTGTACAATGTCTCCTCTTTCTATAACGATTGCTTTTAGAATTATAGATATTTTTATTATGGATGCTGTGCATCTAAATATAACAGCACGTGACCATGGCAGAGAGACGTGTCTTTTGTGAAGCAGAGGTTTAAACCCCATATAACAGCAAAGTTCACATTGAATCAGGTATCAATGCACCTGAACTGCAACAATATATTTCTCTGAGTTAATAAATTTTCCTGTTCTGAAAAAAAAATCTTTTAAGTACCTTGCATGAAAGAAATATTAAGAAGAAAATCATGCATGCATGAAATTTGAAGTCAGTTCCCAAAGTAAAGTGAATTCATAATAAATGAGATGGTTCTACATGTAGAAACTGAAATATAAATGACGGAAATGTTTTCTATCTTATTTATATTGACTTTCCCCTCTGTGTGTGTGTGTGTGTCTGTATGTTTCATTACAAAGTAAACTTAGGAAGTATAACATATATTTAAAAAATTGTATCACCTAATACCAGCATACCTGGTGTTCATCACGTCTAATTATTAATAATAAACTTTGTATGAAAAAAATACCTAGATCAGTAGAGATTTTACATCAAGATTTTACAAAGGTCAACTCATTGAACCAACAGAAGTTAGTGTTATTATTAAATAAATTTATGATCCCACTTGAGATTATATTATAAACAAATTCATTGATTAATTAAGAAGATACAGTGTGTTCCATAGAATATTCTCTTTTTTTTTTTATTTTATTTATTCACTGGAGAGACAGAGAGAGAGGGCACAAGAGGGGGGTGGGGCAGAGGGAGAAGCAGACTCCCCACTGAGCAGGGAACCCTATGCAGGACTCAATCCCAAGACCCTGGGATCATGACCTGAGCCAAAGGCAGACTTTTAACCAACTGAGCCACCCAGACACCCCTAGAATATTCTTTTAATTTAAATGTTTAGTTAGGACTAGCCCATTTACCTAACAGAAGACTACATTATTTGTATATATCTGTGACACTGACTAGTTTGATGTTTTCCCCCTTTAATAAAGTACTCAAGAAGTAATAGACCATAGAAAAAACATTTAAACAGGGTGATACATTTATTTGGTGAAATAAATACAGAATTGATTCTAATTAGTTTCTGCTAAAAGTGAATCGTTATTCATGGGTATTACCAAAATTACCATGGGCAATAATTACCATAATTTTTGGTAATTATTTATAAATACCAACTATCAATTTGGATTCCCTCCCCCCTTTAGTAGACTAAATCTGTGACTGTGTTTTTCTCAGGTCTTTCAAAATAATCAAACACTTTATGCACAAATTACATAATATGCACATGATAGAAAACATCTAAGTTCAGTTAGAAAGATTGAGAGACAGAAAAAAAATTGTTACGGATTGTACATCATCAACAATTTACACAAATGGAGGGCACAGGTAGCACAGTGTAGATAAATCATAACTGACAAAAGCATAGAAAATACTGATGACGTATACATGGCACTTATCTAGATATTTGCCAGAAGCTTACATCTTTTCAAAATCACAGACATGTTCACTTCTGAGGTGATTTTCCTAATAAAAGTCTAGGGAAACAAAAAATGGAAATCTATCTCCTACTGAAAGAGAAAAGGTGATTAGTAAACAGAAAAATTGAATATACCATTCCCTAATAAGAGGCTGTCTCTGAGTTCTAGATAAAAGCTGAGCAACATTCTAGGTTTTTGGAAGCATTTTTCAGAGCATTATCGAAGAATAAGTATGGATGCATGAGGAACATTCTTCAGGAATTCAAAACGAATGGTTGACTCTTAAGCAAAACATGGCAATCAGCTCATCTTTTGCTATGGACACGAGATCAAGAAGTTTTTAAGAAAGATAAATTTGCCATTAGGATGCCTGGGTGGCTCAGTCGGTTAAGCGGCTGCCTTCGGCCCAGGTCATGATCCCAGGGTCCTGGGATCGAGTCCCACGTCGGGCTCCTTGCTCAGCAGGGAACCTGCTTCTCCCCCTCTCTCCCTCTGCTTGTGCTCTCTCTGTCAAATAAATAAAATCTTAAAAAAAAAAAAAAAGAAAGATAAATTTGCCATGAGTGAGCTTCCTAGTAAATTCAGATTTGAAATTACCTGTATAAAAATGGAAAGTATATTTTATTAATGATAACAGTAAAACAGTAAAGATATAATATAAATTATATCAGTGTTTAACAAATAGAATAAGCTTGTTTGTAAAAAGTTAAAACGGGAAGGAAATAATTGTCCCAAATTAGTAATAACAGGAAATATAAAATAATTTAGTTGATTTAAATAAATTGTTCTCTGCCAATCTCTTCCAAAATCACATTCTAAGATAAGAAGTGAATTTGCAAACATATCAGTAGGTTATTAAGTATCATCGAGAAAATAGGATTGTGCATTGGAGAATGAAAATGAGCAAGGATTAGGGGAGATAGGACATTTATTTTTGAAAAAAAAACTTGTATTTATTTTATTTAACCCTGAAAACAATCTTGAAAATTTGATATTTTTATTTCAGCTTTATGTTAAGTACCTGAAAACGTAGGTATTTTCCTCAGATTACACACTCTCTGAACTCTATGGAGCTTTTCACACTTGAGAAAAATTGTCAGATTGCTTCCAATTATCCATCAATTTATTCTCCTATCAAGTCAAAAATCAATAACAAGGGGGAAAAAAGGATCCATTCAGAGACCAGCTGTAATTTAAACAAAAAAGAAAGCAAACAACAAGGAGATATGTAGATTTTTCAGCTCATAAATTAATAGTGTGAAGGGAAGTAAAGAAGAGAAGAATGATAGAGACTTCTTGGGATATGTGGGGGCTGGGGGAAGTTTTACCTAAATTTCTTGCTGAGAAAGTACATTCTGAGCAATACAGAGCCATATGCAGATATGGATGAAATAGAACACTTCCATAGCCCAAAGCACTTTCTTCACTTCCCCTTTATGAAGACACATGTTTTTCTGGTCCTACTGTCACTGATGACTCCTTCTTAGTACTTTTACATTCATCTTCATCTCCCTGACCAACTAATGGATTCAATGCATGGATAGGAATTTAGCTTTTAACTGTTGTACATATTGGTATATTATTTCACTTGGAAAAGATTGAAATGGCATGAAATTGAGTAAGATGTTTTTAGAAATCATAGCAATTTTTGAAATGAACACACTATATTTCACATGCAGGAAACACTCTCTTTTTTAAGATTTTATTTATTTATTTGAGAGAGACAAAGCATGAGCAGAGGGGCAGGGTGCAGAGGAGGGGCAGAGAGAGAGGGAGAAGCAGGCTCCCTGCTGGGCAGGGAGCCCAATGCACAGGGATCCCAGGACTCTGGGATCATGACCTGAGCCGAAGGCATACGCCTAACCACCTGAACACCAAGGTGCCCCAGGAAACATTCTTTTTATGGCTTCCTTTCCTCTCTTTCTTTTAATTTCTCTAAGGAAGGGCTAGGAAAAGGACACCTAAGCATTAGGATACTAATTTTTAAAAGAGGAAAATATTATCTTGCATATTAGTTTGGATATTTCCTAAGACTGTAATGGCTACCACTGTTGAAATTTGTGTTCTGTTCATAAGCCACCTGGAATATTTCATGTATATATTCTAACTTCCTCTGCTCCATAATGTGCATAGTCCGAATTTTAGAATTATTTTCTCTCAACCACTGTATATGAGAAGTATTCCATAAAACTGTGAGTAGTCTGGTTTTGCTTCTGGCACTATTTTAACAGTTTGGGGGCACATCACAGTTCTTTGGGGTCTCACATTCCTAATCTTAGCTATGTTAAAATAGAGGGGCTAGGTCATGCTCTCAAAGGTCCCCTAAACAGTAAAAATATTATGACTCCACTGTTTTTGCATTTACTTACTGAAAACAACATACACTGCAAAGCTGTTCTACACGAACACTAGGATATTTATATTTGTACAAACAATACTTCCTGTTTCCTCAAACAGGTGTTCTTATAACATCTTGCAGCTAATTGACCCCAAGGTACTGTGGGTGATAAAGAAAAAAAAATTAAATGCTTGTGCTACCCTAAAAAATAAAGTGTGGATGATTATAAATTGTTCCGTAACGTGTTTCCTAAAATCTCATGTAAGAACAAACCAGTTAGCTGGGACATTTATTACTTGGATTTGAAAAGACTCAAGGTGGATAAAGGTGACTTTTAAAAATCCTTTTGTGATGGTAATTAAAAATGCTATAATATAATTATAATCAAAGGAATAAGCCAAATTAAGTTTCCAATTTAGTCTTTGCTTTTTCTCTTCAGGTAATTCATACCATCAGTGCCACGGATAAAGATGATTTTGCAAATGGACCAAGGTTTAACTACTTTCTTGATGAACACCTATCTATAAACCCAAACTTCACTCTGAAGGACAATGAAGGTGAACATGATTTACATACACTTTTTAATCTATGTGATATCTGTTTTGACTTCATGTGGAATAGGCCTGAGCAGTTTTGCTTTATTCATACATACCCATGAACAGCTTGCAAATCAGCATTCAAAGTCAGTTTGATGTTAATGTATTATGATCTGTGAATAGCTTGTATTTAAAATTGAGCCATATGTACAAATAACTTTCATTGAGTTTATTCAGAAGCATCCCTTTAAACAAGAAATGTACATGTGATATGCTCTTGGGCAAATTTTAAGAGAAATCTTAGCTGACAAACATGTTTATGAGAGCTGCTTGCAATTGCTAGGAGGTAGAAAAATTTTAAATTAGGAAAAATGAAAAATATGTCCTAGGGACAGTTAAGAAAGGAAATTCAATGTTTGAACTCATCTTGCATTAGCAAGGCTATCAAGATGTGGTGTACAAATTATATTTCCTCTTATTATGAATATTTTTCAAAATATGGGTATAAAATATGCATAATTGCAGAATATTGTGGAAATTTTGAATTACTTTTGTTTAAACTTCTGTATTGTGTGGGGGAAAAAAGAACACCATAATTTAGTAACTAGAGAAGAGTCTCATGTTTTAGATTCCCTATTTGGTAGATTTCTCAAGGTTGTATAAAACTCCATTTTGCTGTAAAGGAAACATTGAATCAGTCAATGTGTGCAATGTTCTGATTTGTATCAACTTTCTTCTTCCCCAAAACTATCTTTGATCACTTTTATCTGAATATGCTGTTATTTGGGATTTAACATTTGCCTCAGAATCCTATGAGAGAAACAATAGTGCATTCATTTAGGAGTAACATTTAATTCTTTAATTCCCTCTCTGTACCCTTCAGGGAGATGTATTTTCAAATATATATATATATATATATATATATACACTAAATGTCAACTCACTAAAACATTATGTCCATTTTTCCTAAGCTTCTTTAAATTATCATAACAAGGATACCAAATTGTACATGTGGCCATAACAAAGTTTATATGAAAATAAAAAGCTGCTTGTTTGTCTCTCTCATTTTAACTGCCCTATGGTCAGCTTTACCTATGGAAATACATATTTGTGCGTGTTTGTGTATGACAAATTGTATTAATTGATTGCTATATATTTATGTACATTTGAACGTCCCATTCTACAATCCCAAATACATTTAATGTAATTGTGTGAAATATGTAAAAAAAAAACAACTCTATTCATATTTCCCATATTTCAGATAGTTACATAATTTGGGGAACACTCAACTTTTTGCCTTAGTAGATTTTATCTAGATCCCTATATTTATATTTCAGTTGTTTCTTTTTCCATTCTGATAAGGATTTTATTTTACATTTTTTTTTAAAGATTTTATTTATTTATTTGACAGAGAGAGACACAGCGAGAGAAGGAACACAAGGCAGTGGGAGTGGGAGGAGAAACAGGCTTCCTGCGGAGCAGGGAGCCCGATGCGGGGCTCGATCCCATGACCCTGGGATCATGACCTGAGCTGAAGGCGGACGCCTAACGACTGAGCCACCCAGGCGCCCCTTTATTTTACATTTTTTAAGTAATTTTAATTTGATATTATCATGAAAATTTGACTTGGATTTAAAGGTGTATTATATTCAAGTTATTTAACCTATGTAAGTAAAATAGAAACAAGAAAATTTTACTATTGTTGAGACCCTCTCAGTGACTATATAAAAGTTCTTTATATAAAATTTTTATATCTGGAATTTGTGAATTTAATGAATGGATATACTCAAAAGGGCTTAATTCAATTGTTTGACATCACTAGTGCTGGGAGCTCATTTTAAGGAATTCCCCTCAAACATATGCACACTTTTAAAAGGGTTTATGATGCTGATGTGAATTTTTTAACCTTTGTTTTAACCATAACTATGAATGCTTAAACCAGCTATACTATGTCAAGTATGTGAGGCCTATGGACAGTTGAGTAGGGATAAAGATGTTTTAATCCATTTGTAAGACTGTTTTAAAAAATATTGGGAATTGATAAAATTATAAATAACACGGGAAAATTTCTTTTGAATAGGTAACAACAATTTCTAGAAAAGATTCAAATGTACAGCTGAAAGCATGTGCTTATACAAGCAGGCTTAATTATGCTAGGTAAGCCAAGCCACCTAACTTTCCGAGCTCAGTTTGTATATCCATAAATTAGGGTTTAAAATACCCACTTTAGGAGTGCCTGGGTGGACTCAGTCGGTTAAGTGTACGACTCTTGGTTTTGGCTCAGGTCATGATCTCAGGGTTGTGAGATTGAGCCCCACGTAGATCTCCACGATGGGCATGGAGTCTGCTTGAGATTCTCTCTCTCCATCTCCCTCTTCTTTTGCCCCTCTGCTCCCTAAAAAACTAAATAAATAAACAAAATAAATAAAATAAAATACTTACTTTGGAACATTGGGAGAATTAATCATACCATATATAAAGATGGCCTTTTCTCTAAACACATGGCAGCTAGAGGTAGTAATATGTAAAGATGAGATTAAAAATGGAATAGCCATACCAAAATGAATACACTCATACAAATATATGGACCCTTATGAGGAACATAAATACCAAAACCAAGCACAAAATTAAATCTATACTTGGATATGACAATTTAAAACTGTTAAGCATCAAAGATAAGGAGGAAGAATTTTATACTATCAAAAAGAAAATGCAAAATAATTAAAAAGCAATGATAATTAGATTTTTAAATGATTTTTTTAGAGAGCGAGCGTGGGGCGGGAGGGAGGGAGGACCAGAGGGAGAGGGAGAGAGAGTCTTAAGCAGACTCTGTGCTGAGTGTGGAGCCTGATGGGGGCTCAATCTCACCACCCAGAGATCATGACCTGAGCCAAAACCAACAGTCAGTTGTTTAATCGACTTACCACCCAGGCGCCCCAATAACTAGATTCCTGGTTAAAAAACAATAGATGGCAGAAGTTGATAAAAATCATCTGCTCAAAATGCTGATGAAAAATAATTTGCTATTATCAACCTTCTCTAGAGTTAGTTAAAAATAGTAAGCTATCAGGAATCAAGGAAGACTCATTATTAACCAATGTACAAAAATAAGCTTTTTACTTTTAGCTACTGATGTTTTGGCAAATATTGTATCAATCTTTGTTTTCAGGATCTCTGCGGAATATAATAAGAAAAAATGTGTAATTAGGTTTCATTTCATATGTTAAAACTTGAAGAGTAAACACTAAATTAACAGCATGAAAATCTGTTTTCCAAAGCAAGGAATGATTTCCAGAAAATTAAATAATAAAACTTATTTTATCAATAGATCAGAAGACCAGAAAGGAGAATAAAAGATGTAAAGTCAAAGCATAGAAAATGAAAGAAGAAAGTAGAAATTCATTCAAACATACTGTGGCCATTATCAGATTGAATATCATTTTTAATCAAAGCTATATCATATTTAAATATATGTAAATACACACACACACACACACACATATATATGCTGCTTAGATGAAATACACCAAATTCAAATGATATAGAAAGTTTGGTATAAAAAGTTAGAAATACTTAGCCTATTGCTTCAAAAGAAACAACTATTGCTGGAAAAAAAAAAAAAAAAAAAAAAAAACAAATCCCAAACCTGGTGTCTTAAAATATCTTTATTTAGGTCACATTTCTAAGAATGAGTGATTTCTGATAGGTTTGTCTAAGCAATTCTTCTGATCTCAGGATGACTTCAGGCACTACAAATAATCAGCATTGTACAGAATGTTCTCAATTCAAAAAGAAAAAAAGAACAATAATAAGTAGAAACAAAACACAAGATTATCCTTGTTAATAGATGATGAAATTGTCTATATGAAAATTTAAGAGAATCTTAAATTTTAAAGCACCTTCAGTAATAATGAGATACTTTGCCAATTTTTTGGAATGCTAATTAAATGCCTCAAAATGGATAGATTTTCTATATTTAAAAAAATATGAATAGGTAGTAAATCAGGTACAATTTAAAATGGCAAAAATGAATCAAATAAATTAGCCCAAAACCTTTCTAAAATCATTAGAGGAAAACAAATCCAATGTATAATGTTCAAGTTTACCCTATGTAAAGAGCAATGTTACTGAAAATATAAAACCATGCAAGAAAAATAATATATTTACCAAATTAGTGAATCAGAGCAATCAGATTTTCATATTAATCTATAAAATAAATATAATTTTAATGATAAACTGAATTTAGTAATCTGTTAATAAAATGCAAATAGCAAAGCATTAAGAAAAGCAAGAATGTATTAAAAAGAAGATGAAGGAGATATATAGTTAGCAGAAAGAGAAGAAAAGAGGGCATATGCTAACAGCTATCAAGACATTATAAAGATGAATGTAGGGAGTGTAAACCCAGACAGCTGGATTTTTTTTCTTTTTTTTTTTTGTAATACAAGTGCATGACTTAACACTTCCATTGCCAAGGCATCCACTTCAAAGAGGCACCTACTTCAAAGGGGAATTCACTTCAAAGAGGGCTAGCTGGAAAAACACATTTCCAGCCATAGGACTAGATAAAGATCCAGGCCTCTTCCCCTGTCCCCTGAGACTCTTTGTTTTAGAGCTCTTAATTGGTTTTGATAACTAATCATTTGGGCCTTCTCTCTCTCTCTCTCCTTGTTTTTTAAATTCCCATTTATATGTTTTAAATTCATTGATGGAGTGAGCCCCCAAAACCATAGGACCCACCCTTGACCCCAATAACAGCAGAACTTCAAGCCCCCCCCCCCATTCTCTTTCTCTCTACCCTCCATGTCTTTGTGTGGACCCAGATGTGCCATGTGATTTTCCAGGACATGTGAGTAAAAAGCCTTTTTTCCAAAGTTTCCTGATAGTTATTGCTGAAGAGTGTCTTGCAATCATAATAAGAATCACAAGCACTGGTATAACCACAATATTGGTTATTAATAGTCTGAAACCAGCACAAAACAATGAAGTACTCCTTAAATATGGTAGGAGTACAGAAATAGATAAGGAGAAGAGGAGAACGAATGGAGGGGACTGAAATGAAATGATTAGATAACAAAATCTATATATAAATATATGAACTTGATAGAAGACAAAGGTAGCATTTCTAACCATTGTGGAAAGGGTAATCCAAAGAGTATATAGAATTGGATCAACTGTTTATATATCTAGAGAAACTAAAATTAGAATCTCTCAAATACATGCACAAAAATAAATTATATTAAAGAACTACTTGTACAAGCAATATTTTGAGAAATTTAGAAGAAAATAAGGTGAACAAATTTTATATAATGGGGTAGAAGAGGATTTTTGTATAAAAGATACAAATAGCACATTCATAAAACAGTAAACAATGTGATAATATTGCATCAAATGATTTCTAAACAAAACTTACAAACAGGTTATAACCTGGGGTGAGATATAGCAATACTTATAAATGAGTAAGGATTAGTGTCATGAATATATTTACAAAACAAAATAAACATTCCAAATAGGAAACAAAATAGTTAAAGGATATAAATAAGTAATTGAGAGAAGAGGAATAATAAAATAGTAAATAAACCTATGAACATATGAACATGTGTTCAAAGCTATTAATGATCTTACACATAAACATAAGAAGACAATAACAAAAATGTCACATGCATCCCATTAGTCAAAAATAAAAACAAAATCTGGGAATGTCAGCGGTTCAGCAACCAAGTAGTCATTGAAGATGTATAATAAGAGCCTTCACACCTTTATGTTGACATTGTACCTTACCTACATGGTAAGCAGTGAGTCTTGACCCAAATTCATGGATGCTGGCACAAGGCTCTTTATTCCCGGGTCAGGGATGAATGCTTCATTTCTCACGGCATGGGAAGCAGTATGAACTTCATGTTTTTTCTGATTCCTCTAACCCCAAAGTCTCAGAGAGTGACATGGAGTGGCCCAGGTGCATGGCATGCACATAGTGGGTTTGCTTCACAGCAGAGGAGCCTTAAACTAGGGCATTCCCAATATTCTATAATGGGCTGCAAGGAAATTCGGTTGGACTTTGCCCCAGAGGTTGTCCTTACATGTATATAATGGGGTGATAAATAAACCTGCCCTCTGCTCTGGAAGGAGGCCCTCTGGCCATCTTGTAGCACTATCTTCTGTGTTCTGAATGAGAGTCCATGCTGCATGCTGTGACATGAGTAATCAAGTCCTTTGTATCTGACCCAGGAACCTTGTATCTTCCGGCAGCATCCATAAATCTGTAGCAGACTAACCTGTTAGCACATGAGTCTGGTAAAATCTCAATCCCTCTTGACACATCATTGGACTAATTCCTACTAAAAACTATTGTAAAAAAAAAAAACCAAACATTTATTATAACTCATTCATAAGTATATACTAATCTTATTCCAGAGACAAATACCTTAACCGTGTTTATGCCTGCAATCATATCATGTCACTAATGTCCTCATAGAAAGTCAGATCTTGGAGAACAAATGTCTCTGTGCATGTTCCATCCTACTTACATAAATTTTCTTTATTTGGAGCCTATTTTTCAGTATTCCCTGTGACATACACTGTGGGTGTATTAGTAGAAAACACCAGCATGCAGCTAATATTCTGCTCAAAGAAACAACAGTCCTAATAAAGGAAATATGTCCATTCAAAGAAAGCATAGCCCAAACACCGACTGCTTTGGTTGATAGAAATTTTTTCTGTCCTTTCTTTCTTCCTATATTTCTTAAACATATTAATCTTAGCAATTTCACAATCATTGTCAACTATCTCTAGTGTCTCAATAAGACGACAGGTTTTTGTTTCTCATCAGGGACATTGGAGAGACAGTACTGGGACACATGGCCTTGTGTCTTGATATGTCTAGTAAATTCTTGTTCGATGTCACATGTAGCTCACAGACCTAGGAGAGTCTCCACATGACAATGTGTTTCTTCAGGGAGTATTCACCATTTTCTCTGACAAGCAAGGAGAGAGGGGGATCATTTTTTTTTTTAAAGATTTTACTTATTTATTTATTTGAGAGAGAGAGAGAGAGAGAGAAACAGCATGAGAGGGGATAGGGTCAGAGGGAGAAGCAGGCTCTCCGCTGAGCCGGGAGCCCGATGTGGGACTCGATCCCAGGACTCCAGGATCATGACCTGAGCCGAAGGCAGTTGCTTAACCAACTAAGCCACCCAGACGCCCGGGAGAGGGGGATCATTACGTTAATCCAATCAGAGTTGAGCTAAATCAAGGTTGATTTGTAGTTTTGTTCAGATTCAATCTCTGCCCCATTGCTAAGACATGGCCCTCTAGGACTTTCAACTGGGGGCTTGTTTGTGTACTGGGACCATAGCCCCGCTCACTAACTATAACTATTACCTGTTCAATACAAAGAGAGGGCAAAGAAAAAAATCTCTTCTATGTATTCCAGGCCTTTTCCACTTAGAGTTTTACATTTCTGCTCAACTTGCAATTTAACTTCCAATTTAAACTTTTAATTTAACAAATGTCTTTAGGGAAAGTCAGCCATGTGTTTAAGGTCCTTCAATTTCCAATTTGACTGCAGGCGCAGGAGACTTCTGAAAGTTCTAGTTTCTCTGTCCCCAGGTTGGAATTCCATCTTCCCATTAGTTTTTAGTACGAGCAAATGGATTGTAGTCAGCAGCCCCCTGTTCATGTGCTTCCCCTCTCTGGAATCTTGCCCCATCCTGTTATCTTGCTTCAGCAGTTCCTGAATGCCCTTAAACAGATACTTCCTTGGAATGTTCAGGCTTTCTATCACTAAGAGTATCAGTCAGTCAAAAACCATTTTACCTAGACCTCCATTTTATAAAACAAGGACTGTTTGGCAATAGTTTTGTTAAATAGTTGGCATATAAACTGGACTCAGAAGAAAGGATGCTGTTCAGTAGTAACCTAATTATCATAGAGATGCTGGCTCCCTGGATGTTCACTGATATGCTGCAGATATTTATTCCTTAAAATTTAATTGAAATTGGGGCACCTGGGTGGCTCAGTTGTTAAACGTCTGCTTTCGGCTCAGGTCATGATCCCATGTCAGGCTCCCTGTTTGGTGGGAAGCCTGCTTCTCCCTCTCCCACTCCCCCTGCTTGTGCTCTCTCTCTCTCACAGTGTCTCTCTCTGTCAAATAAATAAATAAATAAAATCTTTAAAAAAAAATAATTGAAATTGGTTCAGAACACCATCCTATATACTGAGCAAAACCAAGATCCTTTGCAAAATTTCTGAAAGTTGGATTGGGTAACAACATTGTCACTCCATGCCAGGTACCACCTCAACTGATTTTTTTGTACTTCTCTGGCTTTTGTTTGCCCTGTTACTCTCCCATGTCTGCTACATTCCTTCTCCCAAAGTACCACGTGCTCAAAGCATGCCCTAGTATCAAGAGTATGGGTGAACAGAGTACAGTGAAAAACAGCCCAGCTTAGCAGATAACTGAAAGGAATAGTAGATGAAAGCAATTGTAGCCTAAAAATAGATTTCAAACTCATTCTTCTAAATCTTTTGGGCCAACTAGGTACAGCTAAATAAACTTGGCCTGGGGATAGATCCAGAAAGTCACCCCCAGAGCACTGTGGCATTGAGATTCACAAGAAGATATTTAAATACTGGCCCAAATCTACTCACTACCCCTTATGATGTTGGAGAAATTGCTGGGAATCAGAGCTCAAAGAATTTCCCTAAGTGGAAGCATTACAAGGATCAAGTAGGTTGAAAGAGGCAGTTAGTGTATATTGGGATGCACTTACTACTAGAAAGAGAAAACAATACAGACTTTTTGAGTGGACACATGAAAACATTGCCAATTTAAAATTTCTGGTAAGATAAGAAAACTCAAATGGACACTGCTGAAAACTGAATTAGTAATCAGAAAGATGGAAGAAGAAGCAACACTGCCCAAGAGAACAGTGCTTTTCCCATATTCTCTCAAGGGACTTGAGAGGTGGGGTCCATGTCCTTGGGTACCTCCTGCTCTTGAGTCCCATGGCATTTTGCTACCTCTCCTGGTTTCTGTCATCTACCAAGCTTCAGTCACTTCCCTCTTTTCACCAAAGTCTGGGGAACCCTGACTCCATCCCCTCTGAATCATAACTGGAAAAAGTTAATGCCCTTAAGAGCAAATTGGCCAGCGCCTCAGCCACCCAACACCCAGTATCAAAGAGTCATCAGCCAAAGCAGATCCATTTTTTTTTTTTTTAATGACAGATGGTTGTATGATAACTGGCATCTCCCTAATCACAGCCATTGTCATACTGTGGGCTCTCTCCCCATTTAGACTGTAAGATTCAGGAATACAAGGACTTTTGTCTGACTTATTTGCCTGTTGTATTCCTAACTCCTGCCATGATGTATGACACAGAGGATATTTTAAGTAAATATCTGTTAAGCAAAATAAGATGGAAAAGCAGAAAAGAATGATTTAGAGGTAGATTCTGGAAATAGGTTGCCTCTATTTGAAACCTAGGTTCTCTGCTGATTATGTGTGAGACCAGTGCCAAGTCCTTATTCTCAGTGTATCTCAGTTTCTTCTTCTTTTTTTTATTTTATTATGTTATGTTAATCACCATATATTATATCATTGGTTTTTGATGTAGTGTTCCATGATTCATTGTTTGCATATAACACCCAGTGCTCCATTCAATATGTGCCCTCTTTAATACCCATCACCAGGCTAACCCATCCCCCCACCCACACCCCTCTAGAACCCTCAGTTTGTTTCTCAGAGTCCATAGTCTCTCATCATTTGTCTCCCCCTCCGATTTCCCCCCTTCCTTTTTCCCTTCCTGCTATCTTCTTCTCCTTCCCCTTCCCCTTCCCCTTCCTCCTCCTCCTCCTCCCCTTCTTCTTCTTCTTCTTCTTCTTCTTCTTCTTCTTCTTCTTCTTTTTAAACATATAATGTATTATTTGTTTCAGAGGTACAGGTCTGTGATTCATCAGTCTTACACAATTCACAGCAGTCACCATAGCACATACCCTCCCCAGTGTCTTCACCCAACCACCCCATCCCTCCCAACCCCTACCACTCCAGCAACCCTCAGTTTGTTTCCTGAGATTAAGAATTCCTCATATCAGTGAGATCATATGATACATGTCTTTCTCTGATTGACTTATTTCACTCAGCATAATATCCTCCAGTTCCATCCACATCATTGCAAATGGCAAGATTTCATTCCTTTTGATGGCTGCATAATATTCCATTGTACCACATCTTTACCCATTCATCTGTTGATGGACATCTTGGCTCTTTCCATGGTTTGGCTATTGTGGACATTGCTGCTATAAACATCGGGGTGCACATACCCCTTCAGATCCCTACATTTGTATCTTTGTGGTAAATATCCAGTAGTGCAATTGCTGGGTCGTAGGGTAGCTCTATTTTCAACTTTTTGAGGAACCTCCATACTGTTTTCCAGAGTGGCTGCACCAGCTTGCATTCCCACCAACAGTGTAGGAGGGTTCCCCTTTCTCTGCATCCCTGCCAACATCTTTCGTTTCCTGACTTGTTAATCTCGGTTTCTTCTTTTGTAATATGGAGATATGGAGATAATTTTTACTATTTCATGCTTCTGAAGAGAGATCAAAATACAAAGAATTTGAAATCACATATGAAGGGCTACAAGTTATAAAGGTCACATTGAAAGTAACTAAAAAATAAATATATAGATAGAAACTAGTAAGAAATACCCAAATAAATTACTCTGCATAAAGAAATATTTAAGATTGATAGAATATGTATATATATAATCCCAGAGAAATTCCCTAACTTGATGGATAAGAAAATACTTTTACCAATTTCCAGACAATGAATTTAAATTGTAAAGGAAATAAATGGTCCTGAAGTACTCATTTGCAAAATTACAAGCTAATAGTCGATGGGTCTTCTTTATGTGACATTTGAAAAACAAAAAACAAAAAACAAACCTACAATAAAATAATCCTCTTCCTATTAGGATATCACTCATATGACAATTAGGGAAGAGTATTTTATTTTTTTTTAAAGATTTTATTTATTTATTCATGAGAGACAGACAGAGAGAGAGAGAGAGAGAGAGAGAGAAGCAGGCTCCCAAGGAGCAGGGAGCCCAATGCGGGACTCGATCCCAGGACCGTGGGATCACGACCTGAGCCGAAGGCAGACGCTTAACCATCTGAGCCACCCAGGCGCCCTAGGGAAGAGTATTTTAAAATACTGAATGCCTCAGAAAATCTAAAATCTATCAATTATAATAAAATTCCATGGATAAAATATTTGGAGATATAGCAGCCACATGAAAATAAGATAATAAATACCTGAAAAGGTAGAGACAAACTATAAAATGAACAATGTGTAATTACACATCAAACAGAAATAATGATGTAAGTGTAGAGTTTAATTACATGGATGAGCAATAATGATAATATAAAAAACATGCTTCTTAAGAAATGTCCATGAAATGGACTTTGGATATTTTCAATAAGAATATACTTATTTATTGTATTTAATTTAAAAATGAAGAAAATCACCTGAAATACACACACACACACACACACACACGCATGCACACACACACACAGAGCTTCATTTCATTGCTTGACATTTATACTGACTTCCAGCATTCTACAGGAGACTCACACTGTTACTATTCATCAACACTCTTACTCTCCTTAGAAAGAATGAGTTTTTTTTTTTTTTTCCTCTAAAAGAAATTATTGTAGTCAGGTCTTAAATTAACATTGGTTTTCTCCTACCACTTAATCTGTAAGATGGCATGCATTGTCTGTGGTGTATAAGGCAGTGAGTGATCTAAGCTGTCCAGAATGTTAGGAGTTAAAACACAAAGTTCCTGCTTTCAGGGGACTTGCCATCTAGTTGGGGAAACCAAGATGTTATGAAATGTAACTTGAGACTGAAGGCAGTGAAACTGGAGTAACTTTAAAGAGATCACTAAAGGTTGTACTGTTCAAAAGAAGTAGAACATGATTTGACTTTAAAGGATAGAATATGTTCCGCCAGGTAGAGTGAATCTGAGAATACTTTTCAATTAGATGGGGAATTGTGACAGCGCAGAGATGACAAAATATAACATCAGTTAGAAAAATCTAGCCAGGGAGATTGGCAAAGCAGAAACACAGGCATTGTATTCACTATTGAGAACATAATTAGTATTAAGCACTGTGCTGTATTCCATGCTTAAAAAAAAAAAAAAAAAAAAAAAAAAAAAGATATTCTGCCATTAATCCTTTAGTTGTTCTAGTACCAAATGGTGGTGGATAGAAAATTTTGTACTTAACCAAAATCTTCAATATTTATCTGGAAAATTAGGACCCTTACCTATTGAATACTAAAGACTTCGATTTGGAAAATAACCAAGTGAAGGATTTCTACGATATATATTGTTTGTTTAATAATGACCTTATTTATCATTAACTAACATATCAATAATAATACAGTTTTATTTAAAATAAACAGTTCAGGAGATAATTTTTAAGTCACAACATTTTAAAATTACATTACTCTAAAACAACAAAAAAAGCATGAAAATGAAAATTTTTCCTATGGCCACCTAATCTTTATTTGTTTATTCTTCTTCAAAGATTTATTTATTTATTTTAGAGAGAGAGCAAGGGGGCTGGGAGGAGGGATAGAGGCAGAGGGAGAGAAAGAATCTCAAGTAGACTCCCCACCAAGCCCAGAGCCCCACACAGCTCTTGATCTCATGACCCTGAGATCATAACCTGAACAAAATCAAGAGTCAGACACTTAATGGACTGAGCCCCGCCCCCCAGAGGTCTCTGACCATCTAATCTTTAAATTGTGATAGGTAAACTTCATTTTAACCTCAAAACTCCATTGTTTAATTCCAACTTCTTAACCAAATATCTATAGCAAATGAATTGTAGCCATAATGTCACAAAGTCCGTGAGTATAAGCTTATACCAGGGTTCTGTGTACACAATAACTTTGTTCATTCATTTTGTAATATAAAAGTGTAATCTAATCCCCCAATATAAAATCATCATTAGTCTACCAGGTAAATATGTTCTGCTTCATGGTCTTTATGCTGCCTCTTGAGGGACTAGGTTTTATCTGATGCAAGGAGATTTGCCAGCCTACTTAATTCTAATTGTCAATGCATTTGTAAATCTTACAGATTTTACTAGGGGAGAGATCATTTATAACTATATGTATACTCATATCTCTGTTTGCAGGGCTCTAAATCACATTTAATATGCCTTTCAAATTTGAAAATCCTTATCATAATTTTGTTGATAATTTGCTTTCAAGAACATCTACTACCCATATTTGTTTGTTTTCTTCTTTAGATATACGTTTTCCACTTTGTAGATACTCCCATTCTGTGGGACTGTGTTAAAAGGTTGTTAAAAAGGTGTCTTTTGGGGGCACCTGGGTGGCTCAGTCGGTTAAGCGTCTGCCTTCAGCTCAGGTTATGATCTCAGTCTGCTTCTCCTTCTGCCCCTCTGCCTGCTTGTACTCTCTCTCTCTTCTCTCTTTCTCTCAAATGGATGAATAAAAATCTTAAAAAAGAAAAGTCCTGTCTGTTAAAAAAAAAAAAAAGGTGTCTTTTGGGGGCCTTTTCTTTCAGATTTCACAGTCCATTGGTAGTGAAATGCAGTTATTTAGTTTGATACATACTGGGAACCACCAGAGATTTTATGTATATTTGGTACTTCTTTGGCATTATCAGATTTGTAGTAGTCAATATTCCCATAGTTTATTTTTGTCCTTCAAATGAGAACTCACAGCTGGTGTTGTAATGTGCTTAATTTCTCTACAGAGCATAACCATTTAAAATTCTGTTTTTATCCACAGGGTTTCAAGAGACCATTTAGCAGTTTCTCCCATTCCTAAATAAAATAACACACACATAGTCTGAACTGAGAATATATTACAAATGATGCCTCAAACATCCTATAATGGATGTGGTCGCGGTTTTGCCTTGCTCAGACTTACCTGCAGTCTGGTGAGGCTGAGACTCACTGTTTCGGTTCTCCTAGGCATCTCCTTTCCTTCCTAGTCAAATCTCAGTCCTCCTTACTAACATGAGTGCCGTCACACCTGATAGAATCACACTGTCCTTTACGAGAAGGTAGAAACTCAAAACGTGACTTGTGAGAGGGTAAGGAGTTCACATACCATCTTGACCCTAAAATGGGGAAGCGTGACTTGCAAGTATAGTGACTTGTTTTGGTGGCCCTTTTGCTCTAGATAGGAAAATATTCTTTTGTTTTCTTCTTAGTTATTTTTAATCTCCGTTGATTTTTTTTTTTTTTTTTTTACTTCTGTGTATTTTTTCCTAATGTATTTGTCAGGCTCCACCTCCTCTCGCCTTTTTATACTCCTACTCATGGTGACAACAAAAGGACAGCTAAGTCATATTCTTTAGGCAAAAACATAAAAGTAGAACAAATAAAAATATGACTAGTTATACCATTCCATGCCTCTTTGTTTTTGGTTTCTGTTTGTGAAAATGTAGGTTATTCTCTGCCATAATGGTTGGAAGGACATAATGACTCCTATAGGAGTCATGTACTCCCCACCCCACCCTGAGGCAGAAGAAACATTAAACAACTTCATAAATAGGATTATGTATTCACTTTTTAAAGCTAAGGATTTGGGTGCCTGGGTGGCTCAGTTGGTTAAGTGACTGCCTTCAGCTCAGGTCATGATCCTGGAGTCCTGGGATCGAGTCCCACATCGGGTTTCCTGCTCAGCAGGGAGTCTGCTTTTCCCTCTGACCCTCCTCCCTCTCCTGCTGTCATTCCCTCTCTCAAATAAATAAATAAAAAATCTTAAAGCTAAGGATTTATCCTTACAATTTCCTTCAGTGTTTATAAGTTTAGTGACTCCAAACATAGTATCATCTACTTTGATTCATCCATTCCCTACTAAGAATAATAATAGTTGTTAAAGGTATGTGATCAATAATGGGTAGAGGGTTTCTCTTATAGTTCATATATATATTTTTTCTTTTTTTATAAACTACTCTCATATCTACCTCTACAAGTATTATATTATTGTGATATGTTCATGAATTATTTTGAATTTTGGGTTGGATTTCTATTTTAAAAGCTTCTTTTTTTTCATCACTTTCTCCACTCTTATTAACACTTATGCAAATTCATGTGTTATTCATGAACAGATTTGCTGATATTCTTCAAGATTCATATTTTTGCTTCAGATGTATTTATATTCTTTTTTAAGTCTCTAATACATAGTCTTGCATATACAGACATAATGAATAGCAAAGAGGAATTGAGCAATTTCAAATGTGGTTTTAAAATGTTGATAATAGATGGTAGCTTCTTTTTGAGGAAGATGTTTTCCTGCTGTGAGTGGAAGATGAGGGCTCAAAAGAAAATGGCAAAAGAAACTCAGAATAGCTACTGCCTGGCGTCTGATAAACAATGGATATTAATAGATTGATTACTAATCTCCTTTGAGAGCATAGTCTAAGTTTCTCCACATACTTGGTGGAACAAACTGAGATGGTTATAACTATTTTGCCAACATATTTTATTTTTATGAATCTGAAAGCAGAAACCCTAGACATTGGTTGGTTGTGTTTATCTGGGATTTAGAGATTATCAAGAAGGAGTGTGGCAGATGGTCAAAGGGATGACATTCCAGGGTGCAAACTAGGAACATAATGACATATTGGATCATACATTTGTGGCTTGGCAGAAATGCAAGTGAGGCCAGGGGGATGTTTACAAACTTAAATGAACAGGAAGAACTGGAGTTTGAAAATTGATATTTGGGCAATTAGAGGCTATAAGAAGGGGAAGCCAGGAAGCAGGAGAGAAGGAATGAACGTTTAGTAGAGAGCATGAGGAGATAATACTGCTGAAGTGTTACAGGATATATAAATTCATTTTCTTTTTAATGTTTTAATACATGTCAACATAATAAGGAAACTGTAACAGAAGACAAGTTCCTGCTGAGTGTAGTTCAAATCATTATTTATCAAGTACCTATTATGTGAAAGGAGTTTTACGGAAAAGCAAAAGAGCATTGTTTCATGCGTGGGCTCCAATCATAGTTAAATTATGATCTTATTGCTGCTGGAAGACCAGAAAATAAATGAAAACAATATGAAGTCATGCATATTTATCTGTCTGGTGAAATTAAGTTTTTATTTCCTAGCTTTCACTTCAGACAGATTAAAAAAAAAAAAAAGTTTAGTTCAATTCGAGATCCACATCTGGGGATCTCAAACACTTCTGCTATTCTGACGGATTTGGAAATATTATTTTAATAGCCTGTTGGCTATGCTTGAAGCATATCTTTATACCTGCATTATCAGGCAAAGAATCCTATGAAATGGCAGGGAGTGTTTAGGTGTCTAATAATATAAGTGTTTTAAAGAACACATAGTTTTAATACTTACCAAAATATACTTACCAGAGAGTATTTAAAAAGCATCCCTATTTTAACTTAAGTTATTTTACAGTTTACACAAGTAGCACAGAGATTAGAATCTTTCAAGGTCTCTCAAAATATTAAACAAAAAGGGGCGCCTGGGTGGCTCAGTTGGCTAAGCATCTGACTCTTGATTTCAGCTCAGGTCATGATCTCAGGGTTGTGGGATCAATCCCCACATCAGGCTCCACATTCAGCATGGAGTCTGCTGGAGATTCTCTCTCCCTCTCCCTTTGCCCCTCCCCCTGCTCTCTCTCTAAATAAATAAATAAATAATCTTTAAAAAAAGGTTAAACAAAAATATAGGACACATAGTAGTAGTTTCAGAAAATTATGTCTGAATTCCAGAACTAATATGCAACTTGCATCGTGGTATCATATTCTGTGGCCTTCTGTCCCTGTAGATACAGAGAGGTTGCAAGTGTACCTCTCTATTCAACAATATATTTTACTGTAAAAATTTTTTATGAATTATCAATCTGTTATTTCCCTGGAGTTTGGGTGCCTGGGTGGCTCAGTCGTTAAGCGTCTGCCTTCAGCTCAGGTCTTGATCCTGGGGTTCTGGGATCGAGTCCTGCATTGGGCTCCCTCCTCAGCGGGGAGCCTGCTTCTCCCTCTCCCACTCCCCCTGCGTGTGTCCCCTCTCTCGCTGTGTCTCTCTCTGTCAAATAAAAAAAAAAATCCCTGGAGTTCTTAGAGCTCCAAAATGAATTTTATTCTTATGATTGCTTTTCAAAGGACTCCAAATCTCACTTCTTTCACTATTTTTAAAGTGTCTACATGAGTCAGAACTTACATATGCACAGCAGTCTCCCTACCTCCTCCTGTATGTGCCCATATCCTTTTAAGAAAAAGAAATAGAATATATATCAAAATAAAGAATGCTCTGTCACCTGTTTTGAAAGATTAAACCACATTCAAGGCTATTTCCAAATTACACTGAAGATATAGTTGCTGGGAATATCAGGAATATACGGACTATATTCAGAAAGACATGAATTACTAAGAGAGTTTCCCAATTTTTCTGGCCATTTTCTGAGACCCTTTGGTCACCTGAATCCATATGGGATATGTAGAATTTTCACACTATTGCTTCAAAGACTCTTCATATGAAATATTTTTCTAACTTTTTTCTCATCCCAAAGTCTTCTAAAATACCCATTGGGGTAAAATAGCACTTTTAAGCTAGTAGATTCAAAAGTATGCACAGTATTCCAGTGCAGTCTTCTCAATTAAGAGATGCATAGATATCCCATACATTTATTGAATGATTCCAAGACTGTTTTAGTTTCTTTTTTTTTTTTTTTTTTTTTTTGACCTCCCTATGGCTTTATTTCTGCTTTCAGAGATATATATTGCAAAATAATCACTGTTAAGATCTCTCCTATATGATATTTTTACCATCTAATATGCATCTTTGTTTCACATTGTTTTAGTTTAAGGTCTTTGTGCTAGCTTTTCAATATCTTTTTCAATACTAACCAAATATATTTGCTTGGCTTCCAAGAGTCCTATGACCTTCTGTCTTCATCCAAACTATTGAGAATTAGAATTAAGAACCAAACTTGGGTGTGTTATTAGAGACTGTCCTTTATTTGGCATTGATAATTAGCACTTTTCATTCACAGATGTTCCATCCTACTTGCCCTTTATTCAGCTCATATTAATTTTTTATCAACTTCGAAGTCAAGATTTTCTATAACACTTGGTTTATACTGCTTTAATTATACTTCAAGTTTAGAGATTTGTTGTTGCTTTTGACACCTAATTTTGCAGTTTCAACAAGACAAATTTTGTTCTCTGCACATAAGATAAAAGTAAATAAGATATATATGTATATGTATGCATATATATCTTCCTACCTCTTTCATTTTAGTTCAAAGTTTTCTTGTTCAAGTTCAATGATCCTTCAGTCAAGTACATTTTTTGCAGTTCTGGTTAGATACACAATATCCCTTTTCAGGAGCTCATTATTCTGCTCTGCTAAGTCTTTCTAGGGAGGAAGCTCTTTGCTTCCTGAATCCTCTTTTCTTTTCAGAAGTCAAAACTTCAGCTGGAAAAAAAAAAAAAAAGAATATTTTTATGTTGCTGTGTCTAAGAGCTTTCTATTTAGGAACCTAAGGTGTACAAAAACGTTTTCTGGCTTTCGCCTCATTTCTGATTATGTTTCTGATTGCATTTCCAATAATTATTCTGAAAGAGAGTATGCTTCCAGATTAAGAATGTAAAGTGAACATTAGGTCAGAGCTATAAAAGGAAGTCCACACCTACCATTGCATGTTAGGTCATTCTACATTATTAATCATGTTTATTGAAATCAAGGACCAGTGCCTTACATCTCTTCTTCAGAGGCCAGCAGTGAGATTCTCAAACATGTTTGCACCTGTGAACACTTAGTTCATATCTTTGCCTTAGACAAGAGAGTTGTACATATAGGCAAGTCTATATAAATCATGGTGCAACATCCTACAGCCAAGAGATGTGCTTCCTCAAAGCTTAGGTTTCTGGGAGAGTGCTTGTGACTGTTTTAGTTATACAATACACATGATGTAATTTCTGCTTTTTGCTTTCTCTATTCTCAACTTGCTTCAGAATAGACAATTGATACATTATTTTTTTCCTTTTTTACTGGGTAAGAAACCTTTTGTAATTTCTCATTAGGTTATTTATGCTCTATAACAAGCCTTCAATTATATGTATATGTGTACATATATAATCGTGTGTGTGTATATATGATTAGAAATACATATATATGATTCATGTGTTTTATTACCTGTATTAAATTGAATATTTTAAAAATGTATTATTTTTCTTTTTTTTTTCTTTTTTTTTTTTTAAAAGATTTTATTTATTTATTTGAGACAGAGAGAATGAGAGACAGAGAGCATGAGAGGGAGGAGGGTCAGAGGGAGAAGCAGACTCCCTGCCGAGCAGGGAGCCCGATGCGGGATTCGATCCCGGGACTCCAGGATCATGACCTGAGCCGAAGGCAGTCGCTTAACCAACTGAGCCACCCAGGCGCCCCTGTATTATTTTTCTATTGCATTAATTTGGCCCTGTAAAATCAAGAGAGCATAGCTGTAGGTTATTGTATCATGACTATCTTAAACATACTCATATATAACAGAATTCTAATTTTCAGGAAAAAAAAAAGTCATGAGATGAAAGAATTTCTAAATGTAATTGTTTAATGATTCACTTACTTTTTAGTGAAAAATATTTAACTCATAGGTGTAGTTGCAGGTTAGGTTCTCTGGAAGCCAACTCTGAACTGGGGTTTAGAGGGCAGGTTGTTAACAGGAGTGTGTCCTTGAGATCAACATCTGTGGGGCAGTGGGAGGAAGAAGCAGAGTGAAAAATTGAGCTGTTATGCAAATTTAATGCCTCACAGCTGACCCAAGAGTAACGTTCTGGAACTAAACATGTCGTTCACTATGTCTACATTCAGTAGAAATGGCTCCACCTTTATATCATTGGAACAATGAGTCATTGACAATGTACTGCTCCAGAAGGATGCAACAAAGGGCCAGGTGATAATCTACAGCTAGGGTAGCTAGTTATTCCATGCGGGGAATCTGCACAGCTCCTCTAAGTGTACATACCAGAAGGGTCTTTTGGCCAACAGACTTGCTGGAATGAGGAATAACAATACTAAGATAACCATATATTATGTGCACTTGAGAACTTCAGTATAATTAGAGATGAATGGGTAAAAAGGCAGTCTGACATTGTGGTTTTGAGCAGGATTCTAGAATGCATTGAGGTTGTATCCTAATTATTCACTAGCTCTATGACTTTGGGCAATTTATCCTCTGGGTCCCAGGTTACTTTTTTTTTTTTTAATTATTATTTATAGTAAAAATGATTTTTCCTAAAAAATTAGAAATTTAATATCTTCTCCCTTATAAGGTTGTGTGGATAGATCAAAATCTATAATCCACAGATTGACCATGCAGGCATTTAATGTAATATATAGCATTTTAAAAGTACATAAAAAATAGAATTAACTATTCTATCTTGTGAGCACAGGATCAAATTAGATTAATTAATGAACTAGATTAATTCATCATTAACTTTCTATGGTACACCTACTATAACAAGAATGCTTCAAATCACAATTAAGTCTGAAGTTTATCAATTGATCTGGTCTCTTTGTAATTCATCATCTATACCAGTGGCCCTCTTTTTGCTATTATGTCCATGTCCAAAATGTTGACTGCTTCTCCACTCCTCTGTCTTCCACTCTTCCCCTTCTCTTTTAGTTTGGGCTCAATTTATTTTTCCAAGTCAGTATCTCAATTTAAGAACATATATTAGTCACCCTCCGTGTTCCTGTGTCCATTTCATAAACTAAAATTAAAAAAAAAAATCACACATCCCCATTTTATCCATTAAAGGAAATGTGAATCTTGAACGGCGGCTTTACTAAGTGCATTTTGTTTTGCTTGTGTCTGTCATAGATAACACAGCCAGCATTCTGACAAGGCGGAGGAGATTTAGTCGAACTATTCAGGAGGTGTATTATCTCCCCATTATGATCTCTGATGGTGGAATCCCCTCTCTCAGCAGCACCAGTACCCTCACCATCAGGGTTTGTGCATGCGAGAGAGATGGGCGCGTGCGGACCTGCCTTGCGGAAGCGTTCCTGTCCTCGGCTGGCTTGAGTACAGGGGCCCTAATCGCTATTCTGCTGTGTGTTGTCATTCTCCTAGGTAAGCCATCCTGCCTCCTACTGTTGTATGATGGCGATTCGGAATGTACCCTACGATGGCCAGCAGTGCCTTGGAAAAGAGAGAGAAAGACAGTCATTTTGACAGAGCTTAAAAATTAGGAACACAAAATTTGGACCACAAAGTATAGCTGTTTAGACTTCCTTTTAATTAGCCCTCTCAATACCATGGCTGATCTAGAAATAATTTGATTCACAATTGATGAGAGAGTTGAAATACCGGAAGGAAGGATAGATTATGAGAGCAATCCTTTGGGGAAGGGTCCATTTTAAAAAGAATTCATATTAAAAATTCTAAATACCATATTAAAAGGGCTCTTATAAGTTATTTCAAAGAATATAGTGGTATCATTCTAAAATGAATCTAAACACCAAGTGAAAAATAGATTTCTTGTAGAAATTTCTATTAGTTGAAAATATTATTTAATCATCAATGTTAGCTGAATCAAAAGTGATCTTGGGTAAGATGGTGCAGATCCCTGGATGAAAATTTTTTATCAATTTTATCAAAATTTTAACAAAATGTTTACTGGAAGTCCCTGAGATTCCTTTTGAAAACTACAACATTGATGATTTCATGTCAGTGAACAAATATCTAATGTTTATGACATGGTGTCTTTTTCTTGGAACAAGTTTCCAAGGGCAAGGGCTAAAAATAAAGTAGCTGAAATTAAAAAAAAAAAAAAAGTGATCTTGGATAAATTAGATATTGTCTGAGTTAGCACAAGATCAAAGAAGACTTTTCATCTCTTGCTGAATGTGGGCCCTGATCCTCACTGAGCTGGGGGCACGAGAGGTGTGCTTTATTAAGGTCCCTACAGCAGGAAAATCTAAAGAGAGAGATAATAAACAAGGCTGAGCTGTGATGAGTTCCAGCGTGGTCACTGCATCAAGAAGGATGCCATGACAGGACAGAGTGAAGGGAAAGTCAGAGAAGAAGGAGGAATAAGAGTAAAGTATGATGTGATCAAAGTCAAAGGGAAAAAAAGTGTATCAAAGAGGACAGAGCATTCAACAGTGTCAAAAGCTGCTCTGAGGTTAAATAAATTGTGTATCTAAATGTATCAGGGGCACCTGGGTGGCTCAGTCAATTAAGCTTCTGCCTTCAGCTCAGGTCATGATCCCAGGAACAAGGCCCCCGGTGGGCTCCCTGCTCAGCTGGGAGTCTGCTTATCCCGTGCTCTTTGCCTCTCCTCCGTCCCCTGCTCGTGCACTCTCTCTCTCTCAAATAAATAAGTAAAAAAATCTTAAAAAATTAAAAAAAAAATAAATGTACCCATTGCACTTAGCAAGAGGAGCATGGAGGTTCAGTGCCCCACCACTGGAAGTATTTCACGGTGGTATAGTCTTACAGTAGATTCAAGGTGAAGAAAGCTAGGAAAAATAGGCTTTCTGAATTTTATTTCCTTATGTATTAATTGGTTACAACTGTTATTTGCTTTAGACAGTTACGTATTACCTTTTTTGTGTTTGAAAATTAAAATAGAAACTCACAAACAAAACAAAAACAGAAAATAAAATAAAGCAAGAACAAATATTGATCCCTCCAGAGTTCCTAACCTAAACCACAAAGAATAGAACCCAGTGACTTTAGTGTAAGTTCTTCCAAAGTACTGATTCTGAAAGATAGTTCATTCAGAGTAGTCACTTATCTTTGCCTTTTATTTTCATCTATCACCATCAAACCATTTTTATATACTAAAGACTTAAAAACTTAATTGAAAAATGTTAATATACAGGTACATTTAAGGTATATTGTGTAAAATAACATTATTTCATGAAACAATACTTCCCTTTAATAGATTTTATAAAAATGTTGTTTCTCCTTTGGGGTAAACAGGAGAGCATTCTAAATTTTATGCTCTCCCATAGGACTAAAGAAACAGAGGTGCTATTTAACATGTTTACTCCTTCAATTTTTTTTGAAACTCAAAGTGGTTTCTACAGTTTTATGCAAAGGATGCAGAATCATTTCATAAGTTTGGGCTTAAACAATCATTATTTATGATGTAATTTTTATTTTTGATGATATTTGTAAGGGTTTTTATTGTTATTCAGAAGATACCTAGCCAACAGACTCAGAATGTAGTCATTTGTAACTTTAAAATAATGTTTGTTAACGTGCAAGCTCATAATTTTCAAGGAAAATATCAGCAACACCAGAGGTAGCAAAACTTTACTTTAGAACTTTTTGTGATTCTGAAATAACATTAAAAACTAACAGCTAAACAAATTGTGAAATTAATACTTTAATATTGAAAAGTGTTCTGATTATCAGCTGTGTGTGAAAATGACTTGTATAAACCCAGCCCTAGTTTTGCTACTAATTAACTGTATGATCTCAGGCAACCTGTTCAGTCTCTTATTTCTATTTACAAATCTATAAAAATAAAGTATCAACTGGGCGCCTGGGTAGCTCAGTTGGTTAAGCGACTGCCTTCGGCTCAGGTCATGATCCTGGAGTCCCGGGATCGAGTCCCGCATCGGGCTCCCTGCTCAGCGGGGAGTCTGCTTCTTCCTCTGACCCTCTTCCCTCTCATGCTCTCTCTCAAATAAATAAATAAAATCTTTAAAAAATATAAATAAATAAAGTATCAACTAGTGAAGAACCTTAGAGTCATCTATAAAATGTTGTGGTACTTATTTATGTTTTCTTATAGACTCCATCTATGTGTATATTGATTATCTGAAATTGGTGCCTGAAAACCAGTGGGCCTTAATTTGAATGGTACATGTGCACATTGTGAGTCAGGTTATGATTTGTCAGGATTACCTTTTTAAGATCCTTTTCTGATGGGATGAATGGGAGAGAATTTAGGGTGAGCCTTCACGATGCAATCAGAATTTGGTGCTAGAGGAGGGATAACTGGAGTTCTCTTTCCCTTCCAGGGATCTGACATTTCTTTCCCAACCTCATCCCATCCCTCGTGAGATGGTCCAGAGCAGTTGTCAGAGCAAACCTAAATCACACTTAGTGCAATAAAACATTGAGTCAGGCTCTGAATCAGGCCTCTGTCACCTGCCCTTCAGTCCACACATCACATATAAGAAGGTGACTTAGATGAGTCCATCACCTGGATTGTTCCTACTCTTGGATATAAATTTCCTAATCAATGAGGATCAGGGTAGATTTGATGTGAGGGGAGTGAGGGACTAGGAGCAAAGGTAGAATCGGTGAGGAGAGAAGTGCCAACCTGCTTGTCAGCTGAGCTATCTCACGTGACTCTGTGGGTTCCCCTTGGTTTGAAAAAGTAAGTTTCAGTGAGAAACACCATTAACTGGTATGACCAATAGCAGGACAGGAGCTAATAAAAGTAATCTCCCTGACTTGGGCCACCTCATTTCTGCCAAACTTAGTATCAACATATGATGTTATGAAAAAGAATGAAGTTATATTTATGGATAAAAAAAAATATCTGCTAAGGAAAGTATTTTGGGGAAATATGTTGGGAGTCAGTATATAATGTATTCAAATGCAGGCTGTATGACAGTTCAAGTTACAAAAACTCAAAACCCTTTAGAACTCCAAGCACTTTGGAATCATGGATAAATAAATTAATATATGAATGAGTAGAATGATATGAGAAAGGAAATATAAAAATGTTTCCCCAAATTGGAATTCTTTCATGAATAAAACTCAATAAATTCATTTTGTTTCTTAAATAAAAAGAATAAAATGGATTTAAAATCCTAACCAAACTCAGAGAAGAAAAAGAAATATACTAACCAAGGATACAATAGTCATTAGAATAAAATCCTCCCCAAATACTACAGTTTAATATTTCAACCCAGATTATATAAAATTTCAAAATACTGAAAATCTTATATAATTTTGAACAAAGGGATAAGCACTGTATCTCATTGATTTTACAATGCCATGGCTCTGTCAAATTATCTCTTCCCAGATGACCCACTTTAAGAAGAGGTACCTTGTTTCACATGAATGGGTTGATAGACTGTGGAGCGAGGGGAGTCATGTGAATATACTCATTTGACTGCCATTTTTAAAAAGAGTTTAACTCTCAAAGCTATGTGTGTAATTGTTATCTTCATTCTCTAAAATATATTGGGTTTGGGGTTTTTTTTTTACAAACATTTAGTTTGGCTTTCGAACGTTAAAAATTATTATCAAGCAAAATTAGGTGTTTGGTATTATTAATGACCATAAGCTGACTTAAAACTATATTTAAACATTATTTTCCTAGTGAGGTTATGCCGCATCATCACTTTCACAGAGATTATTCTTGTGTTAGTCCACAGAGTATCTACTGTGTACCATTTGCTCCAGAAACATCTACTGAACAAACATGAATATAAAGCAATTCACTGGAAAAACACCTTATTATCTGTGTTTCCACATTCTTCTCTGATTTTCTTTAAAGTTACCTTTGACTAGAGGGACCACATGTCCATATTTGCCCTGATGTCCTGGAGTAATTGTAAATGAAATCCCCTTTCACTCTCAAAAATGTCCCAGATTATATGGTTAATCATATGTTGATATATTAAATAGATATGGAATAAATCTAGAAATCATTGGTCACTGGCAAATGACTGTCCATGCCTAGGAAAGAGATAGATGTAAAACCTCAAAGTTCAAACTTAATTAATATCTATATTTTGAATCAAAATATATCAGGAATATTTTTTAATTTGGGAAAATAAGTAAATATGAGCTATCATCACAATAATCCCAGCTTTATCCCCTGTATTTCATTAGGCAAATATGGCACTGATATTGTGGAAGGATACAAATTACCTCCATACTTTAATAATGATATTGATCACATTCTCCCTGCTATGCATGCACATAAACTCCCTTGAAATCAACAATTAACCATTTTAACATAAAGAAAAATAACTTCATTTATTGACAAAAGTAAGATATTTTACTATAAAAAAGTCTGTAGAAATAGATGTTTTAATTTAGAACAACCTCCTTACTTAATCATAAAGAGGAGCAAAAATATATAATGGATGATAAATCTAAACCTCTGAATGGAATGAAATGAGTTACTTGGGGATGCTGTTTGGGGTTTTAAATTAGAATGCCCTAAGCTGGTTTTACACTGAAATAAATAGTAAGGTATTGGGGCAGCTTGGTGGCTCAGTAGGTTAAGGGCCTGCTCTTGATTTCTGCTCAGGGTCCTGGGATCAAACCCTCTGTCAAGCTCTGTGCTCAGCAGAGAGTCTGCTTGGGATTCTCTTTTCCTCCCCTTTGCCCCGCCCCCAATCTCTCTCTCTCTCTCTCTCTCTCTCTCTCTCTCAAAATAAATGAGTAAATCTTTAAAAAGAATAGTAAAGTATTAGATGCATATTTGCTACATTCAGCAAAAGTCTTTTTTTTTCTTTCTAAAAATAAGGTGCTATATTAGATAATGTCTTTGAAGTATAAGTAGCATATTTGAGAAACTATTTTTATATAGCATAATATTCAGGGATGCCTGGCTGGCTCAGTCAGTAGAGCATGTGATTCTTGATCTCGCAGTTTCACGTTAGAGTCCCATGTTGGGTATAGAGATTACTTAAAAATAAAAATCTTGGGCGCCTGGGTGGCTCAGATGGTTAAGCGTCTGCCTTCAGCTCAGGTCATGATCCCAGGGTCCTGGGATCGAGTCCCACATCGGGCTCCTGGCTCAGCAGGGAGTCTGCTTCTCCCTCTCCCTCTGCCTCTCCCACTGCTCATGCTCTCTCTCTCTCTGTATCTCTGTGTCTCAAATGAATAAATAAAATCTTAAAAAAAATCTTAGATAAATAGATAAATAAATAAATAGCATAATATTGGTGAAGCAGGGCAACATATGGCATCTGCATTTCATTTTCAGGTTTCTATAATCACTCCAGACACAGTGACTCACTGTTTCCCCATGTCTGCCATAATCTCTCTCATTCAATTCTGCCATTACTGAGTCCTTTTTTTCCATACTTTTCAAGATGATTTTCTAGCCCTTTCTATAGGTGTTTTGTCTTTTTGTTTGTTTGTTTCTTCATTCCATAGGTGCTCACTTGCCCTTTCTCTGCAAAATTAGACTCTCCAGTACATTGTGACCATCTCTTTCCATGTGTAGTAAACTCTCTGATAATTGTCCTTTGTATTTCTGGCTTGAAAATCTCCTTTTCCTCTTTCTATTGTTGTCTTCAAAGTACATATACACTGTTTTATCTAGTTTAAAAATAGGCAAGGCTCATTTATTATATCATTTAGGGATATGCATAAAATGGGTTAAATTATAAAGAGAAACAAGGAAACGATAGCGATATAGTAAGAGAAGGTACTTTTTAGAGGTATGAGGTAAAAGGTCAATTTCTAGGGTACCAGCTATGTTCTTTATCAGAGAATAGCTAACCTGGTGTTTGTTTGCTTTACAAGTATTTGTTAAAGATACATATCAGCAAGGTTGCCAGATAAAATACAGTATATAGAAATAGATAAAATACAATATAGAAATGTGAGTTTCAGGTAAAAATATATGTCTGTGGGTGTATATTTGTATGTGTGTGCATATAGCAAAAGTATGTCACATGCTATATATATATAAACTGTTTCTATATATGTATATTTATGTTATGCATATATATCTATACACATATATGTACACATATATACATGCCTTTTGAATGTACTTCTTTGATTACTATATTGTAAAGAATATTTAAAATAACAATGCACTAAAAATTGCTGTCATAAAACCTAGATTATCAGCTGGCCAAGAACATTCTGTAGAGCTGAAGTAAAGAATATTGGGCTTAATAGCACAAAGTAGAAGTGAGGTAATTCTTTCTATTTAGTAATGGCTTAGTATCATCAAATAGAAAGATTTGAAAATACATGAGAAACAGCCAAAGCAAAGTGCCCAAGATCCATTTACATCATTTCATCTAATGGTTGTGACATTACTGGTAATAACCCACATGCCCAACTCAGTTCCTTGTTCCATATTTTTTAAAAAACAAAATGGATTATGATAATGGAAGCTTCATCACCTTTGGTGTGAGAAGTCATAGATTACAGTCTAAGTTCTTCCATCTGCCATTTGTGTAATCTTAGAGTTGGATCTTAGTTATTTACGTAATTTCTCTGGAGCCTCAGTTTCCTTGAGGAAACCCATACTTTGCTGGGGGGATTAAATCAAGAAGTTATGTAAAAAACATTTGGTAACCTGAAAAATTCCTCTGAAACATAAGTTAGGTACAAATAAAATAACATCTTTTGTGCAGCTTGATAGATACATGCAATTATTAATGCCTGATAATAGTATTCTAAAAGATAATGGGCAAAAGAGATCAACCATGTAAAATATACCTGCTTTGGTTTCCTACAAATCATCAAAAGTAAAGGGTTTAAGGTAGGGGCTCCTTCTTCCTATTTAACAGAAACTTAAAATATCCCTCCTTTAGTGTATCTGCCTAGAATCTATACACAGAACAACACTCAGCATTATTCCTCCAGGCAAAATTCCATATACTCTTCCATCATCTGTTTCCCTCAGTGTGAAGACTGGATGATAGACCACAGTGAGCCAGGAATCCTGAATGCATAAGTGTGACAAATGAGAATATTATGTTTTTCTAGAGAAGATCAATGACTCCCAAGGCCTTATAGAGAGAATCATTTTTCACATTCCTTGAGATTTTAAAACTCTCCAACTGTTACCCAGAGAATGCAGAGATCAAGATTGTGTTACAATGCAAGCCTAAATGGAATGTAGTTGCTGATGTCAAATCTCCAAGAACTTCCTTCCTTTTTGCTAACTCTCCATCCTCTTTCCATTTTTCTTCAGCAATTGTGGTACTTTTTATCACCTTGAGACGCAGCAAAAAAGAGCCCCTAATCATCTCTGAGGAGGACGTGCGGGAGAATGTGGTCACCTACGATGATGAGGGTGGCGGTGAGGAAGACACTGAGGCCTTTGACATCACAGCCTTGAGGAATCCATCTGCTGCTGAGGAGCTCAAGTATCGGAGAGATATCAGACCTGAAGTGAAACTCACCCCCAGACACCAGACATTGTCCACCCTGGAAAGCATAGATGTTCAGGAATTTATTAAGCAAAAACTGGCAGAAGCCGACCTAGACCCCAGTGTCCCCCCTTATGACTCTCTTCAGACTTATGCCTATGAAGGTCAGAGATCAGAGGCTGGGTCCATCAGCTCACTGGATTCAGCAACCACACAATCAGACCAGGATTATCACTACCTTGGAGACTGGGGACCCGAATTTAAAAAGTTAGCTGAACTCTATGGAGAAATAGAATCTGAAAGAACAACTTAGGGGGTTAATTCTTGCAACCTTCTAGAATTCGCTTCCTGAGCAAGTGGAGATATAACCTCAGCAATGGCAAGGAAGAAGAGTGGAGACAATACTTGGAACTGAGCAAGCTGTACACAACTACTGTAGAAACAAGTGCCCTTTTCATGATTGAAACTGGGTTATTTAATCAGAAGACAGTCAAATTAAAAAAATACAGAGAAAAAGCTATTGTTCCTTGTGTATATTTTCAATTGCTCAATAAAGTCTGTGGTACTGTTTAATTAAGAATACCTGAATTAAGCCAAACGATGATATTTGTTTCAATATTTTGTGATTTCTTTTCAAAAAGCAAAACTAAACAAAGATTCAAAATCACTTGTGAGTAGGGGTGGTACACTACGGAATGAAACATGTGCAGGTAATCGGGACCTCTTTTTCCACTTTTCTGTGTGGACTCTTGAGACCCACACTCTGTTATTGTGACAGATCTTATTAGCATTGTCTTGTGTTCGAATGACATGAGGTATATCCAGTATACCATGTCATTCCATCATGGACTTGTATGTACCATTTTCCTTTGCCCTCCCCACTTCTTTTCTCCATACAAAATTGATGGAGCATGGGGATTTGCTGCTTGTACTATAATGTATGCAACTTCTGTGCACCCATTGTGCACTGCTCTGAAGCACAGAGACCATAGTCTCTGTCCTGCCTGCCCTCCTTTCTTTTAACAAAAGACCCCCCCCTTTTTTTTTATGGATAGAATGAATGGTTTAAGTAAGATATACTCAGATAATCTGATATGTCAGGGAAAGATTTAATTTGAAAAATAGTCATAAACCTTATCCTGTATAAAACATTGGAAAATTCAATGATTAATTCCATCCCATTTGTTTTAAGACATTTACATCAGCAGTTTTGATCCTGCCAATACCTAAAATTAGTTGTTGGACATTTTGATGGTTGGTTTATACTTCAGTCTAATTTGCTTACTTATAAAGCATGAGTAGTCATCGAAAATATGTACCTCACATGATAACAATGTAATCTGAAAAGATGATACTCCAATTTACATAAATCTTGAAGACCTTGGATTGACTTACCTTTATTCCTTCACACAGGTTCAGATTGTCCCCATCTCACTGACTGCTTAGCCCTTATCTGTTTGGGATCTACAGGAAAATATATAAAACTGAAGCAAAAAAAAAAAAAAAATAGGAGATTCACACTTATTATCCTTGGAAACGTGCCTCAAAGTCTCTGAGCTTCAGGGTCCCAAACAGCAAAATAAAGATGGTAAAGACTCCCTGCCTGTCTCACAGGGTTGTGTGAGGATCAAGAAGCATCTGTAAAAATGCTTTGCCAACTGCAAAGTGTTCTGTTATGTAAAGGCTTGCAGACACTAATTTTCTAATTCTGTTAGCTTACAAATATATAGTTACATACATTTTGAATAAAGTATATTATCATGAGAGAATTTCATAAAACCTTCAACACTGTAGCAACTGCTAACTAAACATAATACACAAGTTTAATTATTTTGATATTTTCCCAAATAAACTAATTTTCTTCAAATTTCTTGTTCTTTTTTTTTTTTCCTGAAATGGTTTAGATAATATTTTGCTGTTGTTGCTATTGGTCTTAAAATAAGAATAATGGTCCTATTCTCCAAAAATTACCATATTTATGTATTTCAGATAGATTGGAATTTTGAAACCCACAAATTAAGAATTATCTCAAGGAGGAATTTTTCCTTTACTCTTTGAATTTCTCATAATCAAGTGTCCTCAAATGTTCATGGCATTTTCTGTCTGATTCCACCTATGTGCAAAATTTTAAATTTTGCCTCTGTTTGCAATTGCCCTATGCTATTATATTTCAGTTTCAAGGTATGGGAAGTAAGTAAGCTTAATTTGAATAATTCTCAACATGTGTTCTAAGCCTGAGGATAAAATTTTTTTAAGTTTTTTACCACATTGTAGCTTTCCAGATGCTGCTTTATCATTTTTTTATATCATAATGCTATGCATTGCAGTATAAAGCTGTATCAGAAAAAAACACTCAGGGGTTTTGGGGAATAACTTCTGGAGACACATACTCTGATTATACTAATGTTGGACCACATTCACCCTGAAATAAGGGTACACCTTTGGAGAACTACTGTGGATGTTGGTGTTAGGACTTTCCTATGCAAAGAGGAGCAGGAAGGTCAGGTTTGGGAACTCCATTACATTAGGCTTTGTTTTTATATTTTAGATAAACTGTTCATAGCTTTTATTTTATTTTGTTTGGTTTGGTTTGTTTTGTTAATATTCACCTGGTAACTTTACAGATGTTACAGGTAACTTTAAAACGTAAAAACTTTACGTTTTTAAAGACTTAGGTGAAAGTGAATGGAGAAAATAGGCATTTAAGGACTCCCAAAATTATATCCTGTGAAGAATGCATGTGCCATTTATAGATTTCAAGAGGGCTTGAAAGCTGAAAATGTATGTGTACATTTAATCATTTACATAAAAGCCAAGGTCCTCTGCATGTGTTTTGAGTATGAAAGTATTTCCCTTATTATATGAAAAAAACACCTCAGATCCAACTAATTTTTAATTATACATTATAAAGATAATGGATTGTTTCTAAGCCCCTAATGTTAAATATAATATGGAGGAAAATGGAACTTCTGTAGTCCTGAAATACTATGTTTCTGTGTTGATTTATCCTAGAATTTTGTTAATGAAAGCATTCCAAGTGTTATATTTTATATGAACTCTGAAACTAGGCAATTATATTATTATTGTAAATATGGATTAAATCTCATTTTTAAAATTCTACTACTTTGAGTCAAGAAAAAAAATAATGATATATAAATGTTCTGCAAATAGATTGAAGTCATCCTAATACTTAATATCTTGCTCTAAGAACTCCACTTGTCAGTGTTGGAAGAAAATTCTCAAAGACTTTAGTGGGCAAAGAGTTTACATATCAACTCTTGAGTATTCAGTAATCACAGATAATTAGCTATGGAATCATATGTGATTCCATATAGAATCAGCTGTGGAGTCACTCATGTGTCTCGAACAACACATTTTGTAAGCGTTAGTTGATACTTATAGATCTAAATAAAATATAACTTCGAAATCAACTTACTTATTTCTAATAAAATAGTTTCCTACAGACCATCCCTATACAAAACGGTGGCTGCTAGTTAGAGGAAATATAAACAATTATGATAATTTTTTATCCAAGGTGTTTTTTACAAGAATTTTTAAATTCCAAGTATTCTTTGTGCAAACACTGGGAAATTAATAGATCTTGCAGGAATCACTAAAGATGTATCATCAGAAAGTCTTTCTATGATAAATCTGTATAAACACAGATCTGAAGTGGAGATTGAAGACAAAATTATCCTTAAAATAAGACTCTATAAAGTTAACTTATGACTTTCTATAACCTGGTATAAGAAAAAAAAATATTCTGAGAGAAATTGCATTCACATAACACACACACAAACATGTAGAAACATATATGTCTTCTTGAAAAATATTTGAAGAATAAAAGAATATTCAAAATAGTATTGATATGATCCAATTATGTGGTGAATACAAAATTTTAGTACCCAACATATGAACAATTTACCTGGAAGTTAATGAACAGTTTTTAACCTTTATTTTGTATCCAGCCTCAGGCTAACCTTCAGTACTGTCAATGATGAGAGCTGATTCACAAGTGTGCTTACACAGAGCAGACAAAATTATTAGTTATAAATCCAAATTTTACAAGTGAAGATTTAATGGACACAGTGCAGCTATTAAATACTAACAAGTGCTTGGACTTAGATACTTTGTATACTGTACAGTATAGTCAGAGATATGGGTAGAAGGAGGAAGATGTATTGAGTCCACCATTTTTAGCAATGTAGAAAGCTTAAATACACAATTAGTTTAATTTGTTCTTATCAACCTGCATCCATACGTTTGATTTGTTTTCTTCTTTTTGGGTTAGCTGAATGTATAGGGAAAACAAACCAAAATTCAGGTAGACTCATTCATTTCAACAGCCATCAAGAAGTGCTAGTTAACTAGGCATGGTAATAGGTATCCTGGGGCATGCATATATCCAAAACTTTTGGGTAAGTCTTTTTGCTTTTTAGTGTGGACAGTGTTTGATTAGCTATTCAACAAATTAGAACTCTAAAGCTGATTATTCCGGGAAGAGGAAAGAGTCCCATATTTCAAACTGAAATTGTACTTAGCTTCAAGGTATGATAACATTCAATTAACTCACTTGGCTTTCAATTTTGAGAATAGAAGAAATCTCAGAATGGTCCTTTGGAGAAATGTGACTTGAATTCAAATTTTCTCTCTCTCTTTTTTATCCTTTAGGATTAAGAGCAAATTAAATATTATCTGAAGGAAACAAACCATTTCAACTTTTATTTTCTACTTCATCTGCAGAAGGTAAATTTTTTTGCAATGTAAAATTAGAAATCTCATAAACCCTACAGGCAAAAGTAGCTCGCAACCATTTGAAAATAAAACTAGTACAGAACCCACTCTCTTTTTCAAAGATTCCAAATACAACATTTTAAAGTGAAAATATGAATATGAACACTCTTTAACATGTCAAAAGTTGTATTCTTAACTTTGACTTATAGCAATGAAAGATGTAGTTTTGTTGTTTTTAAATAAGGTAGAGATGAGAGGATAACAGAACACATTCTTCTTTGGAGCATTGATACAGAAAAAAAAAAGTGCTCTTAGGCTAGTAAGGAATGATTTTATTTATCGACTTTGCTGAGTCTACAGAAATGAGGGATCTTTACCTTTCAAAAGTACAAAAGCATCAAATCTATTTCAGTAATGATTCGTTTTTAAAGACTTAGGTGAAAGTGAATGGAGAAAATAGGCATTTAAGGACTCCCAAAATTATATCCTGTGAAGAATGCATGTGCCATTTATAGATTAAAGTGGGTTCACCAAATGGTTTAGTCTTACTGCCTAGCAATATTAGCTTTGGAAGTAGGAAAATGGACCATGATAGTTAGTGTCACCCAAATAATTTCATCAAGTCAATTTTTCATATGTCAAATGCATCAAATTCTTACTGTAAATCATCTATTCTTTTCAAAGTACTTTTTCAAATGCCTTAATTTCAAACAGAAATTCACACTATCTAACATTTATTAATTGAGTAAGTTCTTCTAATCATGCATTACATGTAAGATACTATTTCAGGCACTGAAAGGGATCTGAAAAAAATATCTTGGTGGTAGGGATTATCATCAGTGAAATTAGAGTCTCACTTCAGAGGTAAGACCTACATATAAAAAGTTATAGAGGATTTAATACAAAGCAAAAAGTGGCAAGCGTTCTAAAATAGGTTTGGATACAATGTTGGGAAAGGTCCCAGGGTCCCATTGAAACTGTGTCAATACTGTGTCTACGTGGAGCAAAACTGGAGTTACTCTATAGGACAGAGGAATGGTACAGTTCAGGGAGAAGTAGAAGCAAAGGGGACAGTGTAGACAAACGTACAAAGGTTTCCATACAATTCTGTATGGAATAGAGGATTCATGCAGGGAAATAATGCAAGATGCTAAGCAAAGTTGGATTTAGATTAGGGTGATTGAATGAAACTTACTTTTTAACCAGTGTCATTGAATTTATTTTTCCCCAAAACAAGAGAGTGACAGTGGCCAGAGTTCCCTTTTAGGTATCTGAGTCTTTTATTGATGTCTATCATTCAGTGAAGATAGAGTAAAGAAAGACTCTAGAGTTACATACACCTACAGAAGAAAGAGTAGACTCATCATTTCCAAAGTACAACTACTTATTTTAGGAATATATCTTGAGAAAAAAAAGCCATAGGTGATGTACATTTCAGGTTTGATTGTTGGAGTCATTTTATTTTATCAATTTATTCATTATAATAATAATAAATTAAAATGAGGGCAAGAAATATACTTTTAAGAACAGTATCTATTCATATGAATTTATTCTTAACTGGATAAATGTGTCTATCTTCTATAATCTTTGTTTTAGGTATAAAAATATTTTAAAATAAAAAACAAATATCCAAATGCCAAAGACTGAGCTGAGGCCTTATTAATACTATATCAGTTATTTTTAAAAATTATTTTTAATACTTAACACAAGAGATGTCATAAACTCTAGTGTTTCATTGTATATAAATTTACATTTGGATTTATTTTTAAAAAGTGGCTATCATACAACATAAGATTAAATAATTTGTTAATATCATAGGTAGACTTAGCCTGAAATCCCTATTTTTATATCTTCTATGTCTCACTTTTTCTTCTTTCACATCGACTTGCCTTTTTTTTAAAACCCTTGAATAGCTATGTTTGAGCAATTTCTATATTTCATGTATTTTTCAGAACAAATTCAAGAAAATGTTTTTCAGAAATAGAAAGTAGTTATCATGTTATTTTCAGGGTTTTGATTTTCAACGCATTTTCTCCCCCTCTGTCACTAATCATGCTCTTCCTCACCAAAAAGTAATAAAAGAAAATTGCATTCAGAAAAATACCCTGTGAAAGTCACTTTTTGAGCTTGAGGTTTCCTTCCATGATGTGATTTTGTTTTGTAGTTCTTGAAACACTGCACATTTCTAGACTCTTGGAATTCATTTTATCTTCATTCTTTAAAAGATAGCAGGGGGCTGTGGGGGGGGGGAGTCATTTTTGTTCATGTGAAATTTATTTAAAATATTTCAAAAGACTTTGAATATATATCCTAAAACATTGAAAGTATCAATCAAATTAAAATAATGCTTTATTTTTTGCAAAGTATTTTTCCAATATCACACTTCAAATCTTTAAAATATAATTATCATTTTCAAAAAACAACTATAATTTGATCGATACCCTTGCCTTCATTTAAAAGAAAACTTAGATAATTGGTTTTCCAGAAGAGCTAACACTGAGTAAATCTCCCAAATTTCATCACCTAAGTTATGTTTTGTTTCTTATTGCTCATGTTTCTCATTGATCACACAATGATAGTATATGACAATTAGCATATCAATAAAACACCACATTACAAATTACTTTTAATTGTATCTAATAGATTAGGCTGAGGTACAGTGCTTAAACTTTTTTTTAATTTATATTTCATTAAGTTCTCCTCAGAATATTATTTCTGAGGCATGCAGATATATGCACTCCTTCCCCTGCCTCCTGCCAACATTTATCATTTTCTTTCACCTCAGTCTTAAATTAGTCACCTGTTCCACCTGTCCTCAGCTGTCTCAATTTCAATTTGAAAGAATCAAGGATACAGGACAGTGAAATTCTTTGCTGGGACAAACTGTCTTGAGAAAACCAGGTCACAACTCAACTTTCTTGATTCCTACTCTGTGTCTTGAGTTAAAATATGAAACAGGACAATATTAGAGGGAAAAGAAACCCTTAGGTTTAAGAATCTAGGATTCAGAACACGTAGTTAGGAATCTTGACTGAAAGTACTTGTATAAGTTTAAATGTCAAACATTCTTTAAATTATCCTACAATTTAAAATAGAAATAATAATACCTTTATACTTATCTCGCAAAACTTTTAGGAATACCAGATGTGATTTTGTGTATAAAACACAGAAATGAGGGGTGCCTGGGTGGCTCAGTTGGTTGTCTAACTCGTGGTTTCAACTCAGGTCAGAATCTCATGAGTCTTTGTGCTCTGTGCTCAGCAGGGACTCAGCTTGAGATTCGTTCCCTCTCCCTCTTTCCCTCCCTGTGCTTGTGCATGCTCTCTCTCTCTAAAGTAAATAAATAAATCTTTTAAGGTTTCATTTATTTATTTGAGAAAGAGAGAGTACAAGATCAAGAGTTGGGGGAGGAGCAGAGGGAGAGGGAGAAGCAGACTCGCTGATGAGCAGGGAGCCAGCCTGAAGCAGAGCTCATCCCAGGACCCGGAGGCAGGGCTCGCTCCATCCCAGGACCCTGGGTTCATGACCTGAGCTAAAGGCAGGCACTTAAACCACTGAGTCACCCAGGTGCCCCAATAAATAAATCTTTTTAAAAAATAAAATAAAAAAGCACAAATAAAACACAGAAATGAGTATAGTCCTTGGCAGATTGATTAATCTTATTATTGTGGTTTCTTTTTTTGCACCCTCAATCTTCCCCAGTCTCTGGCCTAAGAAAATTATGACTTTGGTTATATAATACAGGAATAAAGGCTTTGCATATTTTCATCACAGTGTAAGGACAAAGATGCATTCTCCATCTGAGGAGACCAAAAAAAAAAAAAAAAAAGGAGCCGTTTTAATGTTTACCCATTGGATTCTTCTTTTCACCATGCAGAGGACAAAGGAAATTATGATCTCTATTTAACTGTATGGATTAGATTTCCCTCAATACCTTTTGTTCATAAAAATCTAAGATTAGACTAATAAAATTATGAATTATACATACACTATATTGACTTCTCTGTTTCAGAATATTTTTTTATAAACACCAGTCTCTCTTATTACATAATTATTTAAAAATGTGAAAATTAGTTCTTGGGATTTTTTGAAAAACAATAAAAATGTTTAGTGCAAGGATATTTGGCAGTTTATAAAAACTTTTAAAATTCAAGGGAAACAAAACTCATTAGCGTAGCCATGGAATATATTTTGCATAATCAAAGAAACACACTTCTATGATGTCTGGGACCTCTTTGAGGAAAATTACAGGGACTCTATCATGTACAATAACACTATGCTATTATAAAATAATTAATGAATACCCAGAATAATAAACAGTCTAATGTCACTCAGTGCTTGCAAATTCTTAAATAGAATAGATATGATCCAGAATATAGAAGCAAACCTAACATCTCCTTTAAATTCTATTTTCCTCTCCATTTGACCCACAACCCAAGAAAAACTGGTTGTTGATTGTTATTTATACATTATTGATTGTGATATTGTTGTATCTCCAGTAGATAATAGTCTATCCTCTAATTTCAATCAAAGAAGAATGTTCCTATCTAAGGAGGGATTGAATAAAATTAAAAATGATTTATTAAGGGCTGCTTTATTGCCAGACAATAAAACTTCATATTCTATATATAGGAAAAGAAACATTTATTTTCATAAAACATAGCTTCCTTTTGAGGAAATTAATATCAGTACATTTCATTAGCACCCAGTAAGTTAAGAATATTATCGCACCTAAACCAATTTTACCATATATGTTAACTAAATAGAATTTAAATAAAACCTTGAAATAAAAAAAAATATATTAGTGCAGGTCTAATTGGAAACAACAGTACATTTTGAGGAAATTTCAGCTTTCCTCTATATCCCAATAATACACCAGCCCGTCTCTGTTAAAAGACAGCTTAATCTTCTTGTTCACTGAAAAGGAGAAGTCACTACTTCAGTCAAATAACAGAAGTCCACATCTTTCTCTTTATCACTCCCAAATCTTATTTTGTTTCCACAAACAAATTTTACATCTAGAACATTTCATAAATCCCTCTGAAGTCCTCTTCAATAGTGACTTACTTTTCTGTCAGTTAGTTAAAGAATTGTTCTCTCCAATTTACTCCAAGAAAATTATTCAGGAAATTAAAAAAAAAAAAAAAAAAGCAAACAGGAAAAAAAAGTCAAAATGTTGGTGAATTAATACAGTTTTCTGAGAGTGTTACAACCTGGCACATTTTATCACTGATTTTTGCCAGTGATTTCTTAAAGAGAAATAACCAGCAGCCTAACCAGGTTACACTGAAGTTTTTATAGAAAACATTAAATATAAGGGAACTGAATTTTTTAATCGCCCAAATAAAAGTTATGACAATATTACCATAGAACAGAACCTGACTATAGGGAAAAGGAAGTAAACAAAGAATTGTGTGTGGGGGCGGGTTGTTTGTTGGGTGTTTTTTGGAGTATAGTTGACACACGATGTTACACTAGTTTCAGATGTACAACATAGTGATTCAATAAGTCCATATACTATGCTGTGCTCACCACAGGTGTAGCTGCCATCTGTCACCATTCACTGCTATTACAATATCATTGACTATGTTCCTTATGCTGTGCTTTTTATTCCTGTGACTTACTGTTTTATAAAATGCTAGTGACCATGCTAAGAAGATTAAAGCCAGAGGTAGGTAAAAGAGGTAGAATATTTGGAGTCAGAGATGTTTTCATATTGCACTGGGGGAACAAAGCATCCTTAGGCAAAGTATGGAGCAGAAGATAGGGATTTCACTCTGTTCAGTCATACTTTTATTTTATTTATTTTTTTAAAGATTTTATTTATTTATTTGAGAGAGAGAGAGAATGAGATAGAGAGAGCATGAGAGGGAGGAAGGTTAGAGGGAGAAGCAGACTCCCTGCTGAGCAGGGAGCCCGATGTGGGACTCGATCCCGGGACTCCAGGATCATGACCTGAGCTGAAGGCAGTCGCTTAACCAACTGAGCCACCCAGGCGCCCCAGTCATACTTTTAAATAAAATCACTTTCACTACCACTATGCACAGGGGCTGACAAAGGTCAGTGTGGAAAATCAAATGAAAACAGAGAGCACAAAAAAACTCAAATCTTTGAAGAATGAAAATACCTCAGATTATCCAAATTATTACAACAAAAGACTAGCAAATTAGGACAGCTAGCTAATGGCAGTCGCTTTCTGTATGACCTTTAGAAAGCAAATTTTTGTTAATGGGAAAAAGTACTCAGTGTGGATCTCTAGGAAAGCCTCCAGTGGTTGAATTTCCAAACAGAAATTGGAAGAAGAAATAAAGCTACCCTGAAGAACTCATCTGTAAAATAATTTGGGCCTACATGGGGAGAAGTGAGAGTGGAAAAGAGAGAGATTCTTAATTCCTGGCTCAATTGTTTAATGTTTGTAGGAATATTCAGATTTTCTAATTCTTCTTGAATCAATTTGGTTAAAACTACACTTTTCTAGACATTTATCTTCTTAAAATGTTTTCAAATTTTTAGCAAGAAGATATTCATATATTCTTACTAGCTTTTGAATATCTAGTGCATTTGCATCCATCTCTTTTTTTATTGCAAAATGTTTTTCTGCCTCTCCCGTCTTATTTTTATCAAATTCGAAAGAATTTTGTCAATTTTATCACTTTTTAATGAATGGTACTCATTTTTTATATTTTCTCTATAGCATATATATATTTTTTAATTTCCTAATCCTGCTCTCAGCTTCATGCTTTTTAAAATTATTCTGCTTTATTTGGCTTTATTAATTAATCTAACTCACTGAAATTAAGATTCTCTTATTTTCTAATATTAGCCTTCTAAGATATAGATATCTCCCCCAACTATTTTATCTGTATATATCCGGGCAATACTATCTGCTATAACACAAAAGTCCAAATATCAGTGGTTTATCAGAAGTTTATCTCATGCTCTAATAAAGTCTATGTTCCCGATCTGTAGTTGGATCTGCCCAGGCAGTGATTCATGCATCCAGTCACCTTCTGTTTTATATTTCTGATATCCCCTAGGTCTTGGAGTCAAATGCTGGACTTTCTGCATCCAGTTGCCTTCATGGAAAAGACAGGCCAATCCACTCATATCCTATTAGATGAGATCAGCTATATGGTTTACCTAGATGCAAGAAAAGGTATGAAATATTATTGCATAAAGATCATTTGGGGACTGGTCACATATGCATCCTCTGCCTATACATGTCAAAATTCCAGACTCCTAGAAGCAAAGGAGATGTTCAGAATAAATCATATATATTTTTTTTCCATAAACAGTTTAAGTACTATAAACCATGCTTATCAGTTAGGGAACAATGAGATGTCTTTGAAAATCTAAGCCCTTCGATGTTATCCAAGGGTCAAATTGCAAGCAGACCTTTTTTTTTTTTTTTAAAGATTTTATTTATTTATTTGACAGAGAGAGACACAGCTAGAGAGGGAACACAAGCAGGGGGAGTGGGAGAGGGAGAAGCAGGCCCCCCGCCAAGCAGGGAGCCCGATGTGGGGCTCGATCCCAGCACCCCGAGATCATGACCTGAGCTGAAGGCAGATGCTTAACGACTGAGCCACCCAGGCACCCCGCAAGCAGACCTTTGTAAGGAAAACACTGAGGTTTACAATGTGAATTGTTTCCTAAAAACTTGCTTTGGTGTTTTTGGGAGAAAGTGTCCAGTTTCTTTCCATTAAGTATGTTAGAGGTAAGGTTTTTTTGTAAATGCTCTTTATCAACTTAAGGAAATTCCCAATTATTCCTTGTTTGCTGAGGGTTTTTGTCATAAATGTAGTCAGGGTTCTCTAGAGAAACAGAACCACTATGATGTGTGTGTGAGTATATATATATAGGTTTATTATTATAGAAATTGACTCGAGTGATTATTAGAGACTAGTGAGTCCAAAATCTGAATGTGAGCAGCAGGCTGGAAACTCAGGAGAACGATGGGGTACAGATGAAGCCCAAAGGCATTTTGCTGGAGAATTCCCTCTTGCCCTAGGAAGTTGATCTTTGTATCCTATTCAGGCTTTCAGGTGATTGGATGAGGATACCCACATTGTGGAGGGAAATCTGCTTACTCAGATTCACAAATTTAAATGTTAATCTCATCCAAAACATCCTCCAAGGTGACACCCAAAAAAACCATAATGGGTATCAGATTTTGTCAAATGCTTTTTCTGCATCAGTTGATATGGGTACATGTCTTGTGTTTCCTTAAGCCTGTTAATATGGAGGATTCCATTGTGATGTCTAAATGTTGAAACAATTCTTGGAAATCAGAAATTATTTCACTAAGTCATAGCATGTAATTTCTTTATACTGTTGTATGATAAAAATGTTGTCTAATCTTTGTCTGGGTTCCTGAAATAGAGCTTCTAAAGTTTTGGGATTTTTTGAGTGATAGGAGACCTTTGTTATTCATAGCGGGGCCCTGAAATCATCCCTTAGTTATTGCTAATAAAGTAACTTATGATGGACCTCCAAAAAGTTTCAGCATGAGTAAAGGATAAGAGTAATGCCAATAAGACCAACCATGTGATTAGATGACTCAATCTTTGAACCAGGTGATATCAGTTCAAGCTCTGGGGAGTGAAGGGGCACTGGACATTATATACCGTCACTTAGACAATTATTCAATCACACCTATATAATGAGATCCCAACAAAAACTCTGGACACCAAAACTCAATTGACCAGTCTGGTTGGTGATCACATTGATGAGTCAGGAGGAGGATATGTTCCAATTCAACAGGATTAGGACTTGATAGCTCCACATTTATGATCCTTCTAGACTTCTCCTGTAGGTCTCTTCATTTGGCTGATCCTAATCTGAATCCTTGATAACAAAACACCAATTTAAATCATGAGATTTTTCTGAGTTCTGTACATTATTCTACTAAATTATAAAATCTGACAGGGTTGTGGGAATCCTAGAATGTGTAGCTGTTTAGTCAAGGTGAAAGTGGAATGGGGACCCCTGAACTTCTGGCTGGTGTCTGATTTGAGAGCAGTCTTGTGCCCTTTACTTATAGAGTCTGGGCTAACTCTAGTAGCTAGTCCACGAATTGTATTGTGGTATTGCATATAACATGTTGCATTTGATTTGCTCATACCGTGTTGAAGATTTTTGCATCTATGTTCATGAGATAGGTCACTCTGTAGTATTCCTTTCTTGCAATATCTGGTTTTGGTATTAAAATAATGTAGAATTCATAAAATGAGTTCTGAAGTGTTCCCTCTGCTTCTATTTTCTGGAATAGTCCAATTATTGCTATAATGATTCCCTATGTGTTCAGTAGAATTCACCGGTAAAATCAATTAGTTTTCTTTTTTTCTTTTCTGGAGGATTATTAATTGTTGATTAAAAAGTTTAATAGATGTGTCTATTGAAATTGACTTTCTCCTGCGTCAGTTTTAGCAGTTTATATATTTTAAGAAATTGCTTCATCTAATTTGTTACGAGTTATTTATAATATTCCTTTATTATCCTTATAATACCCATGGGATAATCTCAGTTTACATTGCCCTTCTTTTCTTGCATGCTGTCAACTTTTCCCATTAGTGCCCTTAACATAGTACCCATAATTCTTTTATACTCCAAAATCTTTGTCATATCTGGGTTTGATTCTGATGCTTTCTTGGTGTGTTCAGATTGTGTGTTTGCTTGCCTTTCAATATGGCTGGTAACTTGTTTTTTTTTTTTTTTTTGAAAGAGAGAGAAAGAGAAAAAGCATGAGAGGGGAGAGGGTCAGAGGGAGAAGCAGGATCCCTGCTGAGCCGGGGGCCCGATGTGGGACTTGATTCCAGGACTCCGGGATCATGATCTGAAACTAAGGCAGTTGCTTAACCAACTGAGCCACCCAGGCGCCCCCCGCTGGTAACTTTTGATCAAAGACCAGACATGGTTAATCAGGTATCAGAAACTCAGGTAAGTAGTCCTTTAGTGTGAAGTTTTACATTAACTTGGCCAGGAATTGGATACCATTTAATATTTTTGTTACCTGCACATGCCAGAAAATTCAAAATCCTCTAGTGTCCTTGTTTCAAGTTCTCTTGAACTCCTTCAACAGAATCTGTGTCTTGCAGCTCTTTCAGTTGTAATCCACTGTTACTGTAGTGTAACCCTGTTAATATGGTGGTAAGAAGTAGGGAAGGAGAAGGGTCTTCTAATCTCATCATTAAATCTATGCATTTTAGTCATCTGTGTCCTTGGGCTGTGATTTTTTTCCCCAAATTCTTAGATAACCCCCTTCCTTAGCCCTAGAGATGAATGGAATCAGGTAAATGTTTTTTCCCTAGGTGGAATAATGCTCTAATAAAGCCTTCCCTGCCCCCTTTTCTTTGTTTACAAAGAATACTTTGTGTTTATTTCTCAAGGGTTGATTTTCCCCTCAACTTGTTAGAGCCAGGAAGAAATATTTATTGGCCCTTGGGTGATGTAAAAAACTGATAAAGTTCTTGCAAATGAAACTCACAAAATTGTGGGCTCCTCAAGACTAAGCCCCCAGGAGTTTCTCATGGTCATGTTCGTTACAATCAACCTCTAACAATTTGTCAAAATTACTATCTTATTGTTCCTACCAGCTCATACTCCAGTGGCTTCTGACCCAAACAAGCAAATCTTGGCTGTTATTTCTGTGTATTTGCATGTCTCTCTACATTCCTGTGTGGAAGTTTGTCCTGAAGATCATTCCTCTGCTAGGTCCAAGAAAAGTTATGGATTTTTAGTTTATTCAGCTTTTTCTTTTTTTCTTATAAGGATAGGAGTGATGACTTCTAAAATTTGTGCATGACAGAGATAAAACCAAGGGTGACTGGTCATTTTTAATACAATAATTTTTCAATCATACATTTAATAAGTCCTTTTATTCATTTAAATATATTGATTGCATCTATTTTCATTAATTGATTTTTTAAAGTTTTAATTTATTTCTAAAATCCTTAGTCTTCCAGTTTTTGAGGTGACTCTGCTGATGTCTGAGGAGCAGAGACAGGCTATCCTCCAAAATTCTGCCCATATGCAGATTTGTGAGCAAAAGAAATGATTGTTGTTATTGTGAATCACTAAATTTAAAGTGATCCATTATGAATTAATAAAAAACTAAAATATGTAGATTAAGAGATTTTTGTTGTTATTGTCTTATACAGTACTAGAGTTATTATCAACCAGGAACTATCTCAAACTAAATAACCTTTGATGACACTTGCATTTTATGTGCTTTTCCAACCTCATTAAAATGAGGCTAGCATATGTTCCCCATTCTTAGAGGAACGTTGTTATTGATCTGAATCAAAGACCCAGAACTGGGATGGTCTATTCTCATTTATCTCTCCTTCATAGTGTGATCATTGATGATTCACTAGTCTTGGTCCTAGATTTATGAGATTTATGAGGAGTTTTCTAATCTGAGTTTTCAACTTGCATAAGCCCTTAATCTTTTTCTTTTTCTTTTTTTTTATCCATTGTCTCCTTGTAGCTCTTTAAAATAATTTCCAGGACATCAGTAGGAGACAGAAGCCCATGGGATCACTGCTAGCTAGAAGGCTTGTTTACCTTTATAGATTCATGCTCTTTCACTGTTTGGATCCTGTTAGGATTTCCTTTACATAATTGTCTGCTCAACAGTGCCTTGAAAAATATGTCTTCATATTTTATCAAATATTTGAAGTGTTTTGCACAGAGAGATTTTTTTTTTTTTAAATAAGATACCATATTCCCTTGTTGCTAGAAAGACAATTAGTTTGCATTTCTACACTCTTACTTTAAAACTCTCATTTCAGAACAATTCTCTAAAGGCTAGTGACCGATCATGCCGGCTACATCTCAAAAGAAAACCACTTGTTATAATTCTATCAAACCTCAAGTTAAGAGAAAATAAATGAAAAGGGAATGGTGAACCATATCCAACAAGTTTTAGCTTGAGGATATATTCTTTGCTGTCACTTGCTTCCTTTTCTTTTCTTTCTTTTTTTTTTTTTTGAACACTCAGATAGATATGGGAAATAACTAACCTTTACTGAGGATTCAGAGGGGTCATAAAGCAATTCACTTTCACAGTAGTTGATTACAATCACTTCATAGGAGAAATTCTCATCACAGCTTGTGCTTATGTTGGGAGCATTCTCCTTACTTAACCCATGTAAAAATGTGCTTTTACCAAAAAAGGTATGAAGAACACCTTCTTATCTCATTCACTCAGCTTTTTCATGTGCTTAATATATATATGTACATACAAAAATGCACAAATAAAATTAGTACTCCCTATAATCTTTAATCTCAAATCCCTGCTAAGCTGTATAAATAAATACATTACTATATTCATCCATTAAAATAATTCACAAAATAACCTTCCATGTATTTTTTTTAAATTCTAAATATTTTAAAATTTTAGGTCACATTTTCATTATTATATTCTTAAATTCACTGTATTATGATCTAGAATTATGACAATATATACTTAATTTTTGAATATTTAAAAAATTATAGCCAATGGCATGATAAATATTATTTTAAATATTCCACAGATATACAACAAAATGCATTCTAACTTCAAGGGATGTGATGTTTTAACACTGAAAAGTGTCTAGTTATATAATATAATGAGTACTTTTTTTTTCTCTATTAGCAACCTTACATGGTGGTCTGCTCAACCAGTATTTTAGGTGAGAATTTTGATACTAAATAGTTTAGTTTTTTTCATAATTTATTTTATCTAAATGGCAGCTTGTCAGATTTTCTTGAATTCAATATGTTTATTGGGGAATACCTAAATTTGCATTGTTTTCACTATTTCAGTTTTTCAATTTGAAGGCATGGGCATTTCTGCATCTCATGAGGGTATTATCTTTCGTTATTTGTTTTTCTCTTCCGTCTGCTCCTTTTCTTATCATAACAATATTTCTATTAACATGTGTTAAAGTGTATACTTTCATATTTCTTTCTCTTTCTATTCTTTATTTAGTTTTTAGATATTTCTTCAATTTGGTATCAAAGATCAGTAATTTAGGTATTGATGGTAATTAACCACCCTCCAATTTGTCTGCTTTTGTTGTGGTTTTTGTTGTTGATTTTAAGTTCCAGATGGTCTCTCTGTGATTCCTCTTGAATCTTTTTAAATACAGCCAACACCATTAATATGCAAATGTAGACTCTCTCTTTCAGTGACTGTCTTGGTTTGGACATCATATTTAGTTCTATCTGTTTTAATACTAGTGCTATCCAATAGAAATATAATGTGAAATGATGTGGTAAAGTACTATACAAATATGAGCATACCACATATTTACATGAATGTAAAAGATATAATTTTACATATTTTTAGTTTCCATACTGAAAACAAGTTATAGAAAAAGGTAAATTTATTTTTGATAACATATTTTATTTATTCAATAGATAAAAGATATCAAATATATCAAAGTATCACTTCAACATGCAATCAATATAAATATTAATACTTTATTTTAATTTTGCTATATATTTTTTTAAGATTTTATTTGTTTAGGGAGAGAGAGGACACAAACAGAGGGAGTGCACAGGGAGAGAGAGAGAGAGAGAATCTCAAGCAGACTCCCCAATGAGCGTGGAGCCTGGAGATTTGTGTCAGGATTCTGATATCATGACCTGAGCCAAAATGAAGAGTCAGATGCTCAACCGACTAAGCCACATAGGCAACCTATAATTTTTGATATATTTTTTAAATGGCTGTATGTTTTATACTTAAAGCATATTTCAATTAAGTCATCAATTTTTCATCATTTAAAATGAAAAGTAATCTTTAGTTGTGCTAGTCACATTTCAAGTGCTTATTAGCCATATGTATCTAGCGGCTACTATGTTGGACAATTCAATTTTAGTACTTGACCACTTCAGTATGTGGTTATTTGACCTTTTTTTTTTTTTTCCTGGTATTCAGTTCTGGTTCTTAGAGTGCAAGGAGAGAGTTTGCATTCCATCTATCTATTTTCGACCAGTATTAGGACAAGGGAAACCTCAGCGGACCTATTTACTTTCTTTCTCTTCAGCTTTTTTGAGACCAGAGACAATAGAAATTTTGAAGCAAGACCAATATCATAGGTCCCTTAGGGCCAAGCTATGAAAGATACACATAGATACACAGGCATGATAATCTACAAAACACAAAACAAAAAACAAACAAAAACAACAACAAAAAGGATAAAGAGAATTAATTAGATGAATTTCAACAGTCTTTCCTGATAAAAACTTTTAGGAAACCAAGAACAGAGGAGATGAAATTTAATGAAACTTCATTACTGAAAATAAAGGTAGAAATGATTATTTTTATTGTGAATTTTATTAGAAGCAAGAGTAGGATGCTTGATGCTCATTACTGAATCTGCTATTCAATATATAGAAGGTCTGATCAAAAGAAAGGAAGAAGGAAGGAAGGAAGGAAGGAAGGAAGGAAGGAAGGAAGGAAGGAAGGAAGGAAGGAAGAAAAAGAAAGAAAGAAAGAAAGAAAGAAAGAAAGAAAGAAAGAAAGAAAGAAAGAAAGAAGAAAGAAAGAAAGAAAGAAAGAAAGAAAGAAAGAAAGAAAGAAGAAAGAAAGAAAGAAAGAAAGAAAGAAAGAAAGAAGAAAGAAAGAAAGAAAGAAAGAAAGAAAGAAAGAAAGAAAGAAAGAAAAGAAAGAAAAGAAAAGAAAAAAAGAAGAAAGGAAAAAGAACGATATTTAATGATAAGAATTGTAGGGGAAAAAAGATACCTTTATTTGAGATCATTTGACTGTCCAAGTAGAACATCTGAGAAAATCTAGAAACAATTATTAATGGGGAAAAAAAAAAGAAAAAAATGAGTAATATTGCTAGACACAAGTTTATGGGGGATAAATGAACACCTTTTTTCTTATTTTTTAAAAGTATTTTATTTATTTATTTGACAGAGAGAGCACAAGAAGGCAGAGAGAGAAGGCTAAGCAAAGAGCCTGACACAGGACTTAATCCCAGGACCCTGGGATCATGACCTGAGCCTAAGGCAGATGCTTAACCTACTGAGCCACCCAGGTGCTCAATGAACACCTTTTTTAAAAATAAAAATAAACAGATTTTAGGTGTAGTACAAATGAAAGAAGTTATTCATTCTAAATAAAAATAAGAATTTTCAAGCCTTGTTTTTATTACCTGAAATCTGGATCAGTTCCCTTGCAATTCATATTTGGATTATACATAAATGTGACCTTCAGCAGCTAATTACAGCACTCAATGTTTATGGTTAGACATTTCCATATTATAAGATGTAGAAAGATGACTTTTGGGACATTGTAAGCATGGAGGCAGCATATCACAAACTGTCAAATTTTGGGTGTGTCTTCTAAACAGCTTTTCACAAAATGTATGTAATGCTTTATCCCTTAGCAATATTCCCATTCTTATTGGGCTTTTGCTATCCATTTTTGGACACTGCCTTGGTGGAAAGATGGACTCTATGTCTTACACTTCTGTACTTGGTGGATTGACTAATATGTTTCTCTTTCTAATCAACAGCCTCAGATGTTCTAATTACAATCTATCAGAGTAACCAAAAATTGTGATAATTTATCTCTGGATACCATGTCATGGTGCTGTTCAATATAATATTCACTCACCAATAATGGAAATTTCTACAATCTGTACTTTCCGATATGGGAGCCACAAGCCACATATGACTATTGTGTAACTGAGAAACTGAATTTTTTAATTTTATTTAAATTTAATTGGTTTAACTTTGCATAGTCATGTTCATGGCTCATGGCTAGTATATTAAATAGCACAGCTATAGATCAACATAGCCATTAGAAAAAATTGTATTACCTAGTTGTGTATTCCATGTTTAAACATTAACATATCCTTTTTAAATGTGTCTTGTTTTGAACTTTATGGAACTAATTTCACCCTTCATAGATCAAATAAGAAATCATTTTCTTTCCTACCCAAAATGTATAGAACTTTATTACAGTATCATCAAAGTATTCTTACACAGCTCAATAAATAAATGAGCCAAGAAACTCTTCAAGGACAAAAATAAATATTTATTAGGAAAGCAGAACCTATTTGTCCTCACTTAGGGTATACACAGATTTTGTCTTGCTACTGTGTCAGTCCCTACTTAACAACCCATAATGTAGACCTGGTTAATTTCCCAAACCTAAAAATTAGGAAAAGTTAGGAAAAATGGGTAAGTATAGACCCATTCCTTCCCTTTCTTCACAATTAGCATAAATAATGTGATGCTACATGTGACACTTTTTTAGTCATGCTAATCTTGTTTATGCTTATATCTGCAAATATTCTATGAGTTAATATTCTATGAACTAAAGAATTAAGTTTAAGCAAAATAAGTTACATTAAAAAAATTTCCCTGGTCAATAACTGTCATGAGAACTTAAATTCACTTGGTTCTGAAGAGCTATAGAATTTTTTTTTAAGTTTAAAAATTTATTGAGGCATAATTGACATAAAATAAAATTCACATGTTTAAAATGTTCATTTTGATAAGTTTTAACATATACATAATCCTTTAGCAGAAAGTTTGGCATTTTGATTGTGGGAATGGCTTAAAGTTCAACTGCATAATATAACAGAAAAATGAACCGAAATAAAAAGTCAGAATTTACAAAAAGTTTACAAATTTTATAAATTTGTACAAAAATTATAAATTTTATAAGAATTTTACAAATTTTAACAATTTTATATTCTGCATGGAATAAGGTATTGAGTATCTCTATATCAATGGAAAATAATGTCCATAAACAGTATCTCCACCATCATCTTTAGTATCCATCTTGTAGAATAAATACTAAGTCACCACAGCATGCTGAGGAGATAGAAAGTAATCCCTTGTCAACCAATGCTAGTTTCATTTAGATATAGTCACCCATTATAGTTCATTTATGCTACATAAGCATTTGTAGAATGGAATTCAAGGCATTTAAATAACGACAGAATAAGAAACTTGGCTCTCTGCCCGAAGAAGTCAAGCTTATGAGAGACATCATTTTATGTGTCCCTGAGGAACATAATCCACAAGTGTTGGGAAATGGCCATTCGAAAGAACATAGGAGTTCATTTTAGGAAATGAGAGTGGAAGTATGCAATTAGAAATGTTATGTCTTTTCAAATTCTGTGTGGACTCATATATAATTCAATTCATTAGAGTTATCATTAAATAGATGTTTATATATGTATGTGTGTGTGTGTGTGTGCATATTAGAGATTGCTTTCAATACTCCATGATTCACTTGCCTGGACTCCAGATACTTCTATCCATTATTAGTTAAGGTACATCTAGTCCTCTGAAACATCATATAATCATCATAGTAAAAAACATTATTGTCAAAGGATAACATTTGTCTAGCTTCTTGCAACTTACAAAAATATCATTCATTAATAGCTTTTAAGGTAGGCAGAGAAAATGTTTTTTTTTTTTATTTTTAATGTGTTCTTTTTTTTTAAATTTTATTAGAGAGGAAACAAAGTCAGGAATGAAAGAAAATTCACAAGGTATGTAACAGTGACAAGCTAAAGAAAAATTTTCTTTCTTTCTCATACCATGCACTCTGTTCTCTGAATTGCTAATTCAATTTAACTTTAACTTTGCTTCCAAATGTAAGTAGCAGCCATAAGATGTAAATCACCAAATGCATGATGATTGATAGTATCTTGGTGAACAATCAAACGATGATATGAAAATGACATGATACAATGGAGAGAATATCACACTTTAAACAGGGAACGAAACTGTAGTCCTATTTCCCTGATGACAAGCCATATGCTGTAACACAACTATTAATACCACTGAGTGTAAGTCTACTCAACTTTAAAGAGGATGGTTAAAGCCTGTGATCTCTATGTTAGTTTACACCTAAAAAATTCTACACTTTTTTTTTTTTAATTTCCTTATCTGATTTCACTCAATTTAAGGTATCTTATTTTAAACATTTAATCATCAGTATCATGAAAGAGAATGGATATTCCTAAGGATGCACACCTACAAACTTTAGCTCTTTCATTAACATGCTCATTTCCAGATTTCCTGATACTTAATTTCTCAAACAGTCTTGGAAATTCAGTGTGTGCACTTTATAGGCAGATGTGAGTATTTTATCTATGATCCCTGCACATGCTAAAACATGTGAATCTGTTCTGAAATTTTTACTTCATTTTGCCATAAATGGTTTGTGATTCTTCCGTAGCTATGATTACTTATTAAGTTAGGACAAATATGATTAATTACTCATTGCCATCTGTGCAATCCAATGTCAAGTATTTCCTTGAAGTAATAAGTGATACTTACCAATGTCTCAAACTCAGCACCTTGAATGGATTATGAGAGCATTAAGACACTAAACCTTATGTGCCAGTGGGAATATCATATATCAGTTTTCTCAGAACTCCTTAATTCCAAAAAGTCTTTCACAAACTTTCCATGATAAAGTCAAGTGAACACATTAGAAAAATGAAAGTGCATAAAAAAGAGAGTGTGTGAACATGAGGAAAATTAACAATATTGACAAATTCTTCCATGATGACATCAGCCAAAACTATTTATTAAAATGAAATACACAAATTTATTCTCCTCTGGACAAAATGACAAGACAGAAAAACTCACCTCAAAACTGATAGGGACATACTCAATACAGACATTAATAAGATGTTGGAACTAGAGTTCAGAATGATGATTATAAAGATGCTAGTTGGGCTTGAAAAAAGCATGAAAGATACTAGAGAATCCCTTTCTGGAGAAATGAAAGAACTAAAATCTAATCAAGTTGAAATAAAAAAGGCTATTAATGAGGTGCAATAAAAAATGGAGGCTCTAACTGCTCAGGTAAATGAGGCAGAAGAGAGAATTAGTGCTATAGAAGAACAAATGATGGAAAATAAAGAAGCTGAGAAAAAGAGAGATAAACAACTACTGGATCCTGAGGGCAGAATTTGAGAGATATGTGATAACATAAGATGAAACAATATTTGAATAATTGGGACCCCAGAAGAAGAAGAAAGAGAGAGAGGGGCAGAAGGTATATTGGAGCAAATTATAGCAGTGAACTTCCCTAATTTGGGGAAGGAAACAGGTATCAAAATCCAGGAGACACAGAGAACCCCCCCCTCAAAATCAATAAAAATAGGTTCACACCCCGACATCTAATAGTAAAACTTACGAGTCTCAGAGACAAAAAGAAAATCCTGAAAGCAGCTTGGGACAAGAGCTCTGTAACCTACAATGGTAGAAACATTAGATTGTCAATGGACCTATCCACAGAGACCTGGCAGGTCAGAAAGGACTGGCATGATATATTCAGAGCACTAAATGAGAAAAATATGCAGCCAAGAATACTATATCCAGCTAGGCTGTCATTGAAAATAGAAGGAGAGATAAAAAACACTTCAGGACAAACAAAACCTAAAGGAATTTGCAAACATGAAACCAGCCCTACAAGAAATATTGAAAGGGGTCCTCGAAGCAAAGAGAGAGCCTAAAAGTAACATAGACCAGAAAGGAATAGAGACAATATACAGTAACAGTCACCCTGCAGGCAATACAATGGCACTAAATTCATGTCTTTCAATAGTTACCTGAATGTAAATGGGCTAAATGCCACAATCAAAAGACACAGGGTATCAGACTGGATAAAAAAACAAGACCCATTGATATGCTGCCTGCAAGAGACTCATTTTAGACCCAAAGACACCCGCAGATTGAAAGTGAGGTGGTGGAAAATGATTTACCATGCTAATGGACATCAAAAGAATGTTGGGGTGGCAATCCTTCTATCAGGCAAATTAGATTTTAAACCGAAGACTATAATAAGAGATGAGGAAGGACACTATATCCTGCTTAAAGGGTCTATCCAACAAGAAGATCTACAATTGTTAAGATCTATGCCCCTAACATGGGAGCAGCCAATTATATAAGGCAATTAATAACAAAATCAAAGAAACACATCAACAACAATACAATATAGTAGGGGACTTTAACATCCCCCTCACTGATAGGACAGATCATCTAAGCAAAAGATCAACAAGGAAATAAAGACTTTAAATGACACACTGGACCAAATGGATTTCACAGATACATTCAGAACATTCCATCCCAAAGCAACAGAATACACATTCTTCTCTAGTGCCTATGGAACATTCTCCAGAATAGATCACATCTTAGGTCACAAATCAGGTTTCAGCTGGTACCAAAAGATTGGGATCATTCCCTGCATATTTTCGGACCACAATGTTTTGAAACGAGAACTAAATGACAAGAGGAAAGTTGGAAAGAACTCAGATACATGGAGGCTAAACACCATCCTACTAAAGAAGGAAATTAAAGAAGAATTAAAAAAAATTCCTGGAAACAACTGAAAATGAAACCACAACTGTTCAAAATCTTTGGGATGCAGCAAAGGCAGTCCTAAGAGGAAAGTATATAGCAATAGAAGCCTTTCTCAAGAAACAAGAAAGGTCTCAATACACAGCCGAACCCTACAACTAAAGGAGCTGGAGAAAGAACGGCAAATAAAGCCTAAACCCAGCAGGAGAAGAGAAATAATAAAGAGCAGAGCAGAAATCAATGAAATAGAAACCAAAAGAACAGTAGAACAGATCAATGAAACGAGGAGCTGGTTCTTTGAAAGAATTAATAAGATTAATAACCCCTGGTCAGACTTATCAAGAAGAAAAGAGAAATGACCCAAATAAATAAAATCATGAATGAAAGAGGAGAGATCACAACCAACAACAAAGAAATACCATCAATTATAAGAACATATTATGAGTAATTATATGCCAGCAAATTAGACAATCTGGAAGAAATAGATGCATTCCTAAAGAAGTATAAACTACCAAAACTGAACCAGGAAGAAATAGAAAACTAGAACAGACCCATAACCAGTAAGGAAATTGAAGCAGTAATCAAAAATCTCCCAACAAACATGAGCCCAGGGCTAGATGGATTCCCAGGGGATTTCTACCAAACATTTAAAGAAGAATTAATACCTGTTCTTCTGAAACTGTTCCAAGGAATAAAAATGGAAGGAGAACTTCCAAACTCATTTTATGAGGCCAGCATTACCTTGATCCCAAAACCAGACAAAGACCACATCAAAAAGGAGAATTACAGACCAATATCCCTGATGAACATGGATGCAAAAATTCTCACCAAAATACTAGCCAATAGGTTCCAACAGTATATTAAAAGGATTATTCACCACGACAAAGTGGGATTTATTCCTGGGCTGCAAGGTTGGTTCAACATCCACAAATCAATCAATGTGATACAATACATTAATAAAAGAAAGAACAAGAAACATATGATCCTCTCAATAGATGCAGAAAAAGCTTTTGAAAAAGTACAGCATCCTTTCTTGATTAAAACTCTTCAGAGTACAGGGATAGAGGGTGCATACTTCAATATCATAAAAGCCATCTATGAAAAACCCACAGCAAATATCATTCTCAATGGGGAAAAATTGAGAGCTTTTCCCCTAAGGTCAGGAATACCACACGGATGTCCACTATCACCACTGCTAGTCAACATAGTACTAGAAGTCCCAGCCATAGCAATCAGAAAAAAAAGAAATAAAAGGCATCTGAATTGGCAAAGAGGAGTCAAACTCTCACTCTTTGAAGATGATATGATACCTAATGAAGAAAACACAACACACTCCACCCCAAAACTGTTAGAACTCATACAGGAATTCAGTAAAGTGGCAGGATATAAAACCAATGCACAGAAATCAGTGGCATTCCTATACACCAACAAAAAGACAAAAGAAAGATAAATTAAGAGGTCGATCCCATTTACAATTGCACCCAAAACCATAAGATACCTAGGAATAAATCTAACCAAAGAGGCAAAGAATCTGTACTCAGAAAACTGTAGAATACTCCTGAAAGAAATTGAGGAAGACACAAAGAAATGGCAAAACATTCCATGCTCATGGATTGGAAGAACAAATATTGTGAAAATGTCAATGCTACCTAAAGCAATCTACACATTTAATGCAATCCCTATCAAAATACCATCCACTTTTTTCAAAGAAATGGAACAAATAATCCTAAAATTTGTATGGAACCAGAAAAGACCCCGAATAGCCAGAGGAATGTTGAAAAAGAAAAGCATCACAATTCTGGACTTCAAGTTCTATTACAAAGCTGTAATCATCAAGACAGCATGGTACTGGCACAAAAACAGACACATAGGTCAATGGAACAGAATAGAGAGCCCAGAAATGGACCCTCAACTCTATGGTCAACTAATCTTCAACAAAGAAGGAAAATAATGTCCAATGGAAAAAAGACAGTCTCGTCAACAAATGGTGTTGGGAAAACTGGACAGCCACATTCAGAAGAATGAAATTGGGCCATTTTCTTACACCAACCACAAAAATAGACTCAAAATGGATGAAAGACCTAAATGTGAAATGGGAATCCATCAAAATTCTAGAGAACAACACAGGCAGCAACCTCTTCGACCACAGCCTCAGCAACTTCTTCCTAGAAACATCACGAAAGGCAAGGGAAGCAAGGGCAAAAATGAACTATTCAGACTTCATCAAGATAAAAAGCTTTCGTGCAGCAAAGGAAACAGTTAACAAAACCAAAAGACAACCAACAGAATGGGAGAAGATATTTGTAAATAATATATCAGACAAAGGGCTAGTATCCAAAATCTATAAAGAACTTATCAAACTCAATACCCAAAGAACAAATAATCTAATCAAGAAATGGGCAGAAGACATGAACAGACATTTCTGCAAAGACATCCAAATGGCCAACAGACACATGAAAAAGTACTCAACATTGCTCAGCATCAGGGAAATCCAAATCAAAACCTCAATGAGATACCACCTCATACCAGTCAGAATGGCTAAAATTAAAAACCAGGAAATGACAGATGTTGGCGAGGATGCAGAGAAAGGGGAACCCTCTTACACTGTTGGTGGGAATGCAAGCAGTTGCAACCATTCTGGAAAACAGTATGGATGTTCCTCAAAAAGTTGAAAATAGAGCTACCCTACGACCCAGCAATTGTACTACTGGGTATTTACCCCAAAGATACAAATGTAGTGATCTGAATGGGCACATGCACCATTGTTTATAGCAGCAAGGTCCACAATAGCCAAACTATAGAAAGAGCCAAGATGTCCATCAACAAATGAATGGATAAAGAAGATGTAGTGTATATATACAGTGGAATATTATGCAGCCATAAAAAAACCCCAAATCTTGTCATTTGCGACAACGTGGATGGAACTAGAGGGTATTGTGCTAAGCGAAATAAGTCAATCAGAGAAAGACAAGTATCATATGATCTTTGAGAAACAAGACAGAGGACCATAGGCGAAGGGAGGGAAAAAATGAAACAAGATGAAACCAGAAAGGGAGACAAACCATAAGAGACTCTGAATCTCAGGAAACAAACTGAGGGTTGCTGGAGTGGTGGGGAGTGGGAGGGATGGGGTGGCTGGGTGATGGACATTGAGGAGGTTATGTGCTATGGTGAGTGCTGTGAATTGTGTAAGACTGATGAATCACAGACCTGTACCTCTGAAATAAATCATACATTATTTTTTTTTAAAGATTTTATTTATTTATTAGAGAGCGAGCGAGAGAGAAACAGCATGAGAGAGGAGAGGGTCAGAGGGAGAAACAGGCTCCCTGCTGAGCCGGGAGCCCGATGTGGGACTTGATCCCAGGACCCTGAGATCATGACCTGAGCTGAAAGCAGTCGCTTAACCAACTGAGCCACCCAGGTGCCCCATACATTATATGTTAAAAAAAAAAAAGATAATAAGAAGGGAAAAATGAAGAGAGGGAAATCAGAGGGGGAGATGAACCATGGACTCTGAGAAACAAACTGAGGGTTCTAGAGGGGAGGGGTGGGGGGGGGTCGGTTAGCCTGGTGATGGGTATTAAGGAGGGCAAGTATTGCACGGAGCACTGGGTGTTATACACAAACAATGAATCATGGAACACTACATCAAAAACTTATGATGTAATGTATGGTGACTAACATAACATAATAAAATAAAATTTAAAAAACTTACATGAGAGTCTTGGTTTGTTAAGGATTAAAGTATGGGTTTTTGGATCCTATTAAAATACAAAACTGTAACCAATTAAGACCACATCTTTTACCATTAGTATGTATTCCCTTTGTCCATACATAGCAGAATAGTGAATATGAAATATATTCACTATTCTGTATTCTGTTATTTGACAGAAATTATTCCCAGAACTTGACATTTTAAAAATGCAGGTAATTATGTTCTATAATGAGGAACTTTTCAACTGCTATGATGAGCCTCAAAATGGAAATTACCAAACACATTGACTATTAAATTAGCATCCTACCTTTAGATCATGGATAATTTTGAATATTCCTTCATTATTAAATTTAACCATAGGCAAAATACATACGTTTGTTCCTCTATGTTTTCAGAAAGATGAACAAATATATATATAATTATCTAATAGTATCCAGCAGAAGAAAAATCCTAAAAATAGAGTACTGGCACTAAAAATTAAATGTGAACGTGTCATAAAAATATCCTCACAGTATGCAGTGTGGAAGCAATGGGTCACAGAATTCTCTCAGTTACACTCACACACCGATATTAATCACTACCATAATGACATTTTCCTTTTGAAGGTGGTGATATGTAGTTATGGTTAAGGATTTAATATAATGAAACATATACAAATGGATATTTATGTGCAAACACAAATTTTGTATGTATCCTCATAGATCCATGCATGTCATAATGGCATGCTAAAGAACGACATCAGGAAAGAATCAAAGCATTTATGAATTAACCTCTAATTACTCAGGAAAGAATTTAGTTGTTCTCTAATAATCAGTAATTTAAAATAAAAGAGCTTGTACGTAAAGATAATTGTTCTGGTAAAGATTATCCCATACTTATTTATTTATTTACTTTTCCAGAAAATATAACAAAACTGCTGGCCATTTGAAACCATGACATTCTACTTCTTCTGCTAACTTGAGCACCTTTGTTCTTTGGTCTTTGTTCAAGCTTTATTATGGGCCCTTTAATCAAGACTTTTTGAGCCCTATTCTAACTGTAGTTGGAAAACAAGCCCAAGAACCTATTAGAAGGAGAGTAGCAACTGATAAATGGTAGACATTACAGCTGTGCCATAAAGAAACCATGGTGTCACAGCACATTATATCCAAATAATTACTTTACCTTTAGACATAAAAGTATATTTTTCAATATGTTTTTGGAGGAAAGTGAGTATTTTTTAATGTATAAATTATAGAGTGTGAGACTTTCCCAATAAATGACTTCTGCCCATATTAAGTATTTAGGTTCATCATAGCCAAGGAGACAGAGTAGATACAGAAAGGTAGAAATAAATAGCACATTCATTATATAAATTAGATTCATTTTGATATTTTATGATAAATTTTCACTGCTGAACTATTGATATGATCTCCATATACCATGATCACTTAAGGTGGTGTTTTTAATGGAAGAAAACCAGATTTTATTTTATTTTATTTTAATTTATTTATTTTTAGAATAGAAGGCAAGATCCTTTTTTTTAAGATTTTATTTATTTATTTGACAGAGAGAGAGAGAATGAGGGTGAGAGAGCACAAGCAGGCAGAGCGGCAGGCAGAGGGAGAGGGAGAAGCAGACTCCCCGATGAGCAGAGAGCCCGACAGGGGGACACTAAGGACACTAAGATCATGACCTGAGCTGAAGGCAGTTGCTTAACTGACTGAGCTACCCAGGTGCCTCCCAAAAAACCCAGATTTTAATATAGAAAAGAAAAAAGTTTATAAGCAATAGTGTTCAAAATCAAAGTGTGTGAAATTTGGGTGTGGTTGATAGTAGAAAGAAAAATGTGTGAAAAGTCTATAGAAATTATCTGCATTGTCTTTGCAACTTTTCTGTACACCTAAATTATTTGGTGTATTGATTTTTTTATTAAAACATATTGAAGTGTATCCCAAAGCAGAATATACCCAAGTTCCTCCTTAAAAGATGACTTGCTCTTCTGACATTTCTAACTTTGGGTTAAGGTTTGTCTGATATATCCTAGAAAATAGGTAATTACTCTCTTACTCTTGACCCTCCCCCTGTTTGTACTAGGCCCAGAACCTATTCCTACTTGTAGAGGACTGCTGGTCCTAGATGAAGAGACATTTCCCTTGACCATAAAATCAGCTTAATTTAACCTGGTTGAGAAAAGGAGGATGAGTTTGCCTTCACATCTTCCAAAATCTCTTAAGATGTCCTTGCAACGTAATTCTCTTCTCCATAAGTTGTGTGATGATACAGTCATTTTCAAAAGAAACAAACAAACAGAAAAAGATCAACCAAGTAGCAAATGAGGACCTCAAGTACTCAAAATACTATTTTCCACCAAAAGGAAATGAGGCTGCTTGGAAATCTTTTCCTGGAAAGAAAATCTACTAAAGATCTATAAAATAGGCATGGGGTCCAACTTGAAAAGGCCAAATAACCAAATAATAGCTGATGAGAAAAACATTTCTACCATATCTTTCAACCTAAAGGGAGGGAAAAATGCTATAAGAATGTCAGAGTTACACAAACGTGAATCAATTCAATAGATCTATCATTAATCATCAACAGTTGCTAACTGATAAGTGGTAGACATTACAGCTGTGCCATAAAGAAACCATGGTGTCACAGCACGTTGTATCCAAATAATTACTTTACCTTTAGACATAAAAGTATATTTTTTAATATACCACCAAAAGAAACTATCCAGCCATCATGTCCCTCCTGTTTGAAACAAAATACTATCTATTGAAGGAGACATGTTAAGAAAATAAATAATGACAAAATATGATCAAGCCTCTAATTGAGATATAATTTACAGGAAAGAGAGAAGACAGATAATTGTCATTTACATTGTGTGATAATGAACTTTTGAGCAACATACTTTTATATCTATAAATCTATATCTATCTAAATATATATGTATGTATGTATCTTTTTATCTTTCTGGCAACTAGCAAGTGGGGTAAGAATCCTGGTAGTCTGATTCTAATGCACTTGCAAGATCATCTCATTATTTTTTCTGCTTGCATTAGTAATATTTTCTTTGTTTGAAAATCATAGTTAATAGACATATCATTAATGTAAATAAATATACAGAGGTCACCATAGTCATTAGAATGTTTACATCTTCTGTGACACACACACACGTTCCACTATACTAGTGTATCTAGTATATACTAAATAGTGTATACTATCACTGTACTTATAAATTCTGAACACATTACTATTTCCAAGATAGATAATGGCTTCTGATATACTGATAATATGTATATTTAGCTTGTTATAAAAATAATCTTGTACAGTTATTACATTAAATATTTTATTTTTCTACTGATACTTATTTTCAGAATGAGGATATCATATATCGGGCAATAATGTTATGGACTGACTAGTATCTAATGAAGAAATACATTTTTATTATTACTGTTTTTAAGTCCTATTAAAGGGAGACAACAGGTTTAATATAAATTTCCTCTGTATCCAATACAAAGTATTTTTATTCGGAATTTTACAGGCCAGAGGTAGTAAGGAATCTTTGCAGAATAACAAATGATTCATAGGTAAAGAAAATTTCAACATGGAAATTCTTATATAGATTATGATACATCTATAAAGGGGATATAGATGTAGATATCTATCATCTATCTATCATCTATCATCTATCTATCTATCATCATCTATCTATCTAATTTATCTATCCTAAGCTGAAAATGAGAGAATATGATAGGTATGCATGTACATGACCCCCTTTACTACCACAAACATATATGTGTATCAAAATTATGTGCAGATTAATGGAAAGACATGGGTTATTGGACTCTTATTCATCTGTTTTTTAATGCTATTTCTGCTTCCTAGAAGGTCTGAGATATTTAGACAAATAATGAGCTTTCCATATCCTTTTTAATAGTAAAAACTGTTAGTATCTTACATTTTACATAGTTATTCTTACTACAGGTAGTTTGCAATGTGGTTCTGGTATCAAGGCCATGTTCATGCTTGAGTGTGGAATTCTTTCATTTCTAGTATCACTTGGAGGGTTTTATTTCAACCTTGTTTGAAGTCATTCTTATCCAGTATTTTATGTTCTGTTCTTCCATGTGCTAGGCTGCTAGAACAATTCAAAATGAACTGATCATTTCCATGAATCATTCCTTTCTATTAAAGAAAAATAATTGTCTCTTGAAATTCCTCAATTGATATTGCAAATGTTTTTCTGTTTCTCAGTATTTTTAAATGTTTTTGCTCTAGATATGAGTAAACATATGATGAATCTGCAGTCTATCCATTGTGAATGACCTTGCTAGCTCTCCGTGGGTGTGGTCTCAGAGCTCTCACCTCATCAGTATTACCAAAGAGCTATGAGGGTTTATAAACGCTGCAAGATTTCTTCCAGTGAGAAAGCAAATTTAAATTGAGTAAAACCTGAAAAAAGCCATCTCTTTGTATTCCTCACAAATATCCCCCTGGTTCCAGCAACTGGGGATCTTTTGGTTAACCATTTTTTTAACCACCACATGTAGGCAACAGCAGTTCCATAATGATAAAGAGTCTCAAATTATCTTTTTATTGACTGTAATTACCTCAATTATCGTAAAGCCTATGGACAACTGGAGATATATAATTACAACACATTTGTACTTAAAAATGGAGTTCCAGTACTTAAAGATCAGTATTTAATGGGAACTACTCTGAAATAAACTGCCACAAGTGGATTTATGCTAAGTTATCCACAAAACTACCAGATGGTTAAAGATGTTTCCATTTTATTTTACAGAATATCAAGTGTAAAACTCCAAATGGCATAGCCAAATTTAGAAAGAAACAAAATACATGTTCAAGACTCTCAAAGTAATGCTTAGTCAGTTTTACAATACCTTGAAATTGATGTTATTCAACTGGATGAATTTTATGTGAAAAAGATTTAATCAGTTACATAAATAGTTCATACACATAATGTTGAATTCCAAGTTAGTTGTTCTACCAACAACCTATTGAATTGAACTAAAATTTCCAATAAACCTATATGAAATTCTATAGATTCTATCTGCAGAGTGCATTTGCTTCACAATTACTTCCTTTCTATTAATCAAGTAATAATAAAAAAAAAAACAAGTCAGGCATGGATTATGGCAACTTAGTTTAAAAGCAAGACCTACAGTATGGTTTGGCCATTCCAAAATGGGCAAATCAGTTAGGATTTGTAGTTCCTAGATGACCAGAAATACAACTGCTACTTGAATAACACTGGTTTGAACTGTGCAGGTCCACTTATATGTGGATTTTTTTCTGTAAATACAGTACAGGGCTATAGATATATTTTTCTTATAATTTTATTAACGACATTTTCTTTTCTCTAGCTTACTTTATTCTAAGAATATAGTATATAATATTCTAAGTATATAGTTATTTAAGTATATATAGTATATAATTATTCTAAGAATATAATATATAATATATATATATATACAAAGTATGTGTTAATCAACTGTTTATGTTACCAATAAAGCTTGTGGTCAATATAGGCAGTTAAATTTTGAGGAGCCAAAAGTTATACACAGATTTTTGACTGTGCAGGGGATCGATGCCTCTAACCCCTTTAAACCAGCATTGTTTAAAGGTCAACTGTATTTCCAAGGGAATCAAAGGGTGGATTTCATACATATTCATTACCTGCATTCTTTCACTTAGGATCATACCAAGTTTCTGTGCATTTTTTTTTTAAAGTAGGCTCCACACCCAGCATGGAGCCCAATGTGGGTCTTGAACTCACAACCCTGAGATTAAGACCTGGGCTGAAGAGTCAGATACTTAACCAACTAAGCCACCCAAGTGCCCCTCAAGTTTCTGTGTATTAGGCAGAAATGATTGTGACTGGACGGTGACAAATTACTTTTACTAGATATTTCAGTTTGAAGCTATTTTTGGGTAAAATAGCTTCTCTTCTATCAGACCCATTTGATAAGATATCTAGTAATGGTCAATAACTTTCATAATTTGACCTGTTGCAGCTCATATGCCGAAAGCAATATAGAAAAGAAGGATGTCCCTAAAAGTACAGGATCTGAGAGTTTTCTGTTACATGTACACCTCTGATAAAATGTATCTACTCTCCATCTGACTTATCTCTTCCCCATTCCACACTGTTCTACTACCCATAGCTTGATTCCAATATGTTTGCCTTTTGTTTCTGCTCTACCCCTTGGCATGAGTTTTTCCAACAGTGTAATTCCTTTTAGTTTTCTCTCTTCTGAGTTTGGTGTCCTTTTTTATTGAACCACACCTGACTGATTTTGGTTTGGAGATCAAGAACTTGTTTTTAATTTCTCCTCCACTTCTAATAAGTAGTATTTTGTCTCAACCAATCTGCACAGTACCAGCAAAACTATGTAAGTTTAGACCCAGTTACTTTTCAGTGCTGCTCGAAGTGGAAAAAAAATGTCAAGTTACATGTTAGAGAATAATATGTTTTTCCTCAGTTTGAAACTACAGAGCTAGTTAAGGCAGTGTTTTTCTCCCAGTATGCTTGTGGCAATGCTTTGCTTCTATTTGGGATTTTAGCACTGAAAAAAAAAAAAAAGTTGGAGGCATTAGAATCATCTCATTAAAATGACTACACAGCATTCTTTGCCAAGAATTTATTTAGGAATTTAAGATGTATTAAGAGGTCACTCACGGATTTTACTATGTGCATGCTTCTGGAATTTAGTTAAGTTCTTGAGTATCTAAATTGAGAGAAAATCCTCCTACTACCTTTTAAAATGGTTTCATACTATAAATATACTCTGCACTATGACAGAAATAAGATGTTTTAAGGCAACAGCTTCTTAAGGACATGGCTTAGGTTCTTTTCCCTTTCTGGGCATTATTAGAATCTTAACAATGATGCTGAATTCGGGGTTATTTGCTACAGAACTTAGCATAGTTCTGGCTTCTAAGTAGGTAATAAATGTTCAGTATTTGTAGAACAGACAAATTAAAGAGTTTTGTAATGTAAAGAAATAACTACCGAAACAATATCGTAAAGTGAGAATCACAGAGAGGTTGTTTATATAAAAAAGCAGTAATTGTATACCAGATATATGTAACTGGTATACACGGGTTTAATTTGGGGAGCCTGGGTAGTAAAAGTTGGTTAAATTTCTGACTCTTGGTTTCAGCTCAGGTCATGATCTCAGGGTAGTGAGATTGAGCCCCAAGTCAGGCTCTGCACTCAGTGGGGGGTCTGCTTGAGATTCTCTCTCCCTCTCCCTCTGCCCCTCCCATTCCTGTGCTCTCTGTCTCTCAAATAAATAAATAAATCTTAAAAAAAATAAATTGGGTTTAATTTTTAACTGCCAAACCCCCTATACAGAGAGTTAGCAACAATCATTTAAAAGGGGGTATATACTGATTAAGTATGTGTGTTTCTTCTCCTTTTTAGTCATTTTGTATAGTATTTATCAACTTCTGCTGCATCTTCTAATGTTCTTGTCCAGCAGCAATCTCCATCAGAATGGCCACTGAATGACACTGAATTTAGTGTCAGGGTTTTAGACTTCAGCCACCAAAAATTTTTCTACTTGCTTCAGCAATGCATTTTTATTAACATTTCCTATAACACACACCACACTGGCATTTAATAACTACATTTTTTTAAATGCATGGCTCTTTGTTTTCTTGTGTGGAAATTACTTTTTCTGTTCTCTTCTCTTGAACTCCTTCTTCACTCTCTCATTTTCTTCAGTATCCTCAAACTGTCCTGAATTATGAGGTAAGTTAATTCCTTCTTTGATAAGGAAAGACACATTGCATGGATGAGGGTGACCTGGTTTAAAAATTAAAAGAAGAAGAAAGAGCTTGCCTTCTTCACAGACATCAGCACTTTCTCCCCACCCCCCCAAATCCCAAGTAATGACCCATACCATATAGTTCACAATTTTAATTTTTAAATACATCAGTCATTTGTCAAACTACATTACCACCTGAACTGTGTATGTATTTAATTTAGTTATGTAAATAGTTACATGTCAACCTAGTTGGTTTTATATATATACATATAGTTACTAAGAAATAAGAATAACAGCATGCCTAATGAAAATGATTATTTATTCATTCTCGATCATAAATTTTATTGCAATCTATTAAAGTTGTATGTGTAGCTGGTAAGATTTGGAGTTTTAATAGCAAGTGTATTGACATTTGAAGACTTTTGATATGTTCCCCAGCCTCCTTGCCTCAAATCTGTATCATCCATAAAAGACTTTTACTGAAGAAAGAATGGTGGAAATAGGGGATTACATCCAAGCACCTATGACATGTTCCCTGATTGAATCCTCTCCTAAGAATGGCTTTGCCTCAGTTTTGAACTTGTTGAGCCTTCCTTGAAGAAAAAAACTAAAGGAACAGAAAACATAGTTTTTCTTTGCCACATTTTTCCTCAAGCAATTCTTCCAGCTGGAGGCATGATTCCACAGACCTCTCATATTTTGCAATGAGTTGTTTCAAGCAGCTTTTTACATTTTATTTGATGTTATACCACACATCGCTACTTTTCTTTAGTTGCAGTATTTTCCCAAACTTCCAACTACTCAGAAAGCTACTGATCTCACTGGGTAACATGAAAGATTTCCCATCAAATGTTGTATTTGTACTGCAGAAAGAATGGAAAGTTAATGATTGTTTGAAACCATATTTTCTGACATTGTAGAAGTCATTGTTTATATTAAATGATGCCTTTCTAAAGAGCGAATGCTACTTTGAATAGTTGGCATTCTATTCACCTGCATGACACAGAGCTAGTTTTTAAATAATTATGAATTTCAGTTTTCTCATCTGGAAAATGGAGTGACAGATCAGTTGCAATTAGTGGAAATATTTGAGGGTATTCCTTTGATAGTCATCAAGAGTAGGGAACGTACACATAGTGCTATCCGAAAACTGCTGAGTTCTTGGCTCCTGTAATCAATTTCAGATGGAGCCCAAGATGGGGTGGGGTGGGGTGATAGAGAACATGCAACGGTTCTGCCTGTCTTTTCTCTTCTTATTTCTCTTTATGTTGTTGTGGTTTTATGTTGTTGTTTTGTCATTTATCTGGGTAAGGTTTTGTTGACTTTTCCAGTTTTCTTGAATACACTTACTTTATTTTATTTCTTTTACTTTTTAGTCCTTTTATTTACTTTTATTTTCAAAATGAGTCATTTTAAAGTGATCATTTCAGTGGCATTTAATACACTCCAAAGTAAAATCCCTTACTTATTTTTGTTTGTTTGTTTTGTTTGTTTATTTTATTATGTTATGTTAATCACCATATTACATCATTAGTTTTTGATGTAGTGTTCCATGTTTCATTGTTTGCGTATAACACCCAGTGCTCCATGCAGAACGTGCCCTCTTTAATACCCATCACCAGGCTAACCCATCCCCCACCCCCTCCCCTCTAGAATCTTCAGTTTCTCAGAGTCCATAGTCTCTCATGGTTTCTCTCCCCCTTCAATTTCCTCCCCTTCATTTTCCCTTCCTACTATCTTCTTCTTTTTTTAAAAAAATATATAATGTAGTATTTGTTTCAGAGGTACAAGTCTGTGATTCAACAGTCTTACACAATTCACAGCACTCATCATAGCATATACCCTCCCCAGTGTCTATCACCCAGCCACCCCATGCCTCCCAACCCCCAGCCCTCCAGCAACCTTCAGTTTGTTTCCTGAGATTAAGAATGCCTCATATCAGTGAGATCATATGATACATGCCTTTCTCTGATTGACTTATTTCACTTAGCATAATACCCTCCAGTTCCATCCATGTCGTTGCAAATGGTAAGATTTCATTCCTTTTGATGGCTGCATAATATTCCATTGTATATATATATATACCACATTTTGTTTATCCATTCATCAGCTGATGGACATCTTGGCTCTTTCCACAGTTTGGCTATTGTGGACATTGCTGCCATAAACATAAGGGTGCATGTACCCCTTTGGATCCCTATATTTGTATCTTTGGGGTAAATACCCAGTAGTACAATTGCTGGGTCATATGGTAGCTCTATTTTCAACTTTTGAGGAACCTCCATACTGTTTTCCAGAGTGGCTGCACCAGCTTGCATTCCCACCAACAGTGTAGGAGGCAAAGAATCGGTACTTAGAAAACTATAAAATACTCATGAAAGAAATTGAGGAAGACACAAAGAAATGGAAAAATGTTCCATGCTCACGGATTGAAAGAACAAATATTGTGAAGATGTCAATGCTACCTAGAGCAATCTACACATTTAATGTAATCCCTATCAAAATACCATCCACTTTTTTCAAAGAAATGGAACAAAGAAAATGGAAAAAGAAAGAAACAAAGGAAAGCATATTAAATAGTAAACATACAATAAATGAGTAGGAATTGGGATGTGGGGAATTGATCAATGATAACCATGAATAAGTAATGGTTTTGATTAAGAAACAATTAAAAACCTAACAAACAAAAACAAGATTGATGCTGTATAAAATAAATCTATCTTAAACAAAAAGATAGTGAAACTATGCAACAGATGAAAAGAAAGTAGTAGTTTTATGTAAGTATTCTGAAATGGAATAATGACAAGTCACCATATTGCTACTAGGAAGGGCAATTAGTTTTGAACTATTGATTTAAAAAAAATGCATATATATAGACATTCATATAGACTTAAATACCAAGGCATATACATAAAAAAACAAGAAATAAAAAGTTTGATATTGGATATATCCTAATATGCTTGCAGAAATACATGAAAGAAGATAATAGAGAGCACCATTTCTGCTCTGTATTCTCATTTTTACAATGAGTACGCAGGTGTATGTTACTTTCACATTTTCGAAAGTTAATTTAAAAAAATAAGTAGAAAGTTAATTTAAACAAAAGAGATCTTCAGGGAATTTGTAACTGTTAGGTTTTATTGTTTAGGGTATGGTCTTATCTAATAATGCACATTGATGTGACTGTAATATCATTTCAATTTGGTTTGATATAATTTAAAATAATATGCAGAACAAAAGTAGAAGCTCACTCTTAACTATTGTGTCCTTCTTGGTACTTGCTAGTTTTGAGGAATAATCTGTCATGAGGTATTTAAACACTACTGAATTACACAGGTAGATGCCTATAAAGACTGAATAGTAGAGGCATTCATCTCATTGGTCCCAAATGATTTAAATGACATAGAAGCTGTTGGACAAATGACTCCTTGGATGTGCTGGAGGTACTTTCCAACACTTCTTTGACATCTTCCATTGAGAAGGGCACACGTATATTGTTTTGTCACAGTCATGAATAAAGACTCATTTGGATTAAATGGAAACAATAGTAAACAAAACCATTAAAAAGCTTGGAATATGAGGCACCTGGGTGGCTTAGTCGTTAAGCATCTGCCTTGGGCTCAGGTCATGATCCCAGGGTCCTGGGATCGAGTCCCGCATCGGGCTCCCTGCTCGGCGGGAAACCTGCTTCTACCTCTCCCACCCCTGCTGCTTGTGTTCCTTCTCTTGCTGTGTCTTTCTCTGTCAAATAAATAAATAAAATCTTAAAAAAAAAAAAAAGCTCGAAACAGAAGTTGAATACTTTAACCATGAGTAAAAACACACTTAAAATAGAAAAGAAAAAAAACTATTGAATAAAAAGGTTTATAAAATTTTGAAAATATGGGGCACCTGGGTGGCTCAATCAAGTGACTGCCTTTGGCTCGGATCCTGATCTCAGAGTCCTAGAATTGAGCCCTGCATTGGGCTCCTTCCTCAGCAGGGAGTGTGCTTCTCTCTCTTCCTCTGCCTGTCCCCCTGCTCATTTTTTTTCTCTCTCTCTCAAATAAGTAAATTTAAAAAAATTTTTTTTTTGAAAATACACCTAATTTACAAAGAGAAAGTAAGTTTCTGCTCATTTGTTTACTGAATGAAAATATGATATGTTATTCATATAATACAGGTTCAATCATGATTTTATTTAGAATAATGATCAGGGGCACCTGGGTGGCTCTGTCGGTTAAGCAACTACCTTCAGCTCAGGTCATGATCTCGGGGTCCTGGGATCGAGCCCCACATTGGGCTCTCTGTTCTGTGGGAAGCCTGCTTCTCCCTCTCCCACTCCCCCTGTTTGTGTTCCCTCTCTTACTGTGTCTCTCTCTGTCAAATAAATAAAAAAAAAATCTTTAAAAAAATAGAATAATGATCATATTATTTACAAACCCTGTTTCTTTTTTCCAAAAAGAGTTAAAGGATTTTGCAAAATTCATACACTAGATCAAGACAAAAAAATAATAATTGAACAAATAGGGATCAATGAAAGAGGAGACAAAAATAGAATCGAGACAGAAATTTTAGTTAGCAGTCAATATATTGCTGTAAAATAGCTCAGAGTCAAATCAATTATATAACTGAAGTTTCCAAAAGCCAAAATAAAAGACAGAATCACTATTGGTCATGTGAATTAAGTTTTCCATAATTAAAAAAATCTATAATCTATCAAGTATTTGTGTTAAGATCATAAACATCCTTAACTCTGAGACCTCTAATGAGTGTCATAGGTGGATCCTCACAGCTGCATCAGTAGACACCACCATATACTTAGTAACTAACCCATAAACTTCTTGCAGTAAATATGACAAGGATTTGTATGTTTTTGTCTAAAATTCCATCTGGGTAGAATAATGCCATAAAGTCAAAACGCATCCTAGGAAAAGTTCTTTTTATGGCTGGAGGACGCCAACTTGGCATAGACTGTGTTCCAAGTACACAAGCCTGTGGCTTGACTCAATCTTTATTTAGATATTCTTCTATAACCATTACCATGAATTGAATGTGTTCCTGAAAATTCATACGTTGAGGTCTTAAACTTCATTATCTCAGAATGTGAACTTATTTTGAAATAGGGTCAATGAAGATACAGTCAAGTTAAAATGATATCATTGGGGTGGGCCCTAATCAAATGTGACTGGTATCCTAAAAAGAGGAAATCTGGGCACAGAGACAGATACACATAGAAGGAAGACAATGTGAGAAGACAGAGAGAATACCATGAAATGATAAAGGCAGCTGAAGTGAGGTTTCTATAAGCCAAGAAACCAATCTTGCTAACACCTTGATCTTGTACTTCTAGCCTTCAGAGCTGTGAGACAATACAGTTCTGTTGTGTAAGCCACCCAGTTTGTAGTAGTTTGTTACAGAAGCCCTAGCAAACTAATAGAACCATTTCTCTCTACCATGCTTTTGATAAATATTGTGTTGATGTATGTTTGAGGATATCAGCTTTGAGAACTATCTGGAGGTGCGTGTTCTGTGCTGCAAGATAATTGTGTTTTAACTTTCTGCAACCCTACTGATATGCTTCACAAAGGCAAGTATTTTTGTCTTTTCATTCACTGATATAATTCAAGAGACTTGAATGGTATGTTTGGCATATGGTTGGCACTCAATAGATATTTGTTGCATGAATGATTGAATCCTCTTATGAGAGTTGAAGGGTCTAACCATTACTCCTCCCTGAGTAGACTGTTACTCAACCATATCATGGTTTGAATGCACCTGATGTTGGCACAATTGCTAAGTAGAAAACAGAAAAACAATCCACACATTTAGTTTCTACAGTTGCACTGTTTTATTGCATGGGGGCAATATGAATATAGATGGTCCTCGACTTACAATGGTTGTACATAATGATTTTTCCTTTGCAGGGGTGCAAAAGTGATATTTAGTAAAAACCGTGCTTCACATTCTGAATTTGGATCTTTTCCCAGGCTAGTGATATGTGGTCCAATCCTCTCTCATGATGCTGGACAGCGGCATCCAGTGCAGCTCCCAGCCAGCAATCTGATCAGGAGGGTAAACAACTGGTACACTTACAACCATCTGTACCCATAAAACCATTCTGTTTTTCACTTTCAGTACAGTATGAAGTAAATGACATAAGATAGTCAACACTTCATCATAAAATGAGATTTGAGTTAGATGATTTTGCCCAACCTTAAGCTAAGGTAAGCATTCTGAGCACATTCAAGTTAGACTTGGCTAAGCTATGATGTTTGATAGGTTTACTAAATGCATTTTCCATTTAGGATATTTTTAATTTATGATGGGTTTATCAGGATAACCCTATCATAACTTGAGGCAGATCTGTAGTTAATTTGATTTGCCATTATTAGCTAGAAAGGGATCTTGAAATCAGGATGAGTGCTGATAGCTCAAAGTTTTAAGTGTAACTCTGCCCAACTTAAGAATATGTCCAATGGGAAGAAAGTCCATCCCTTGTTATTTGCTTGTTATCATCTAATTTTCTGATTTTTTGAGACTATTACTGATAATCTTGATTCATAATTTCCTTTACAAAAAATTCTATATGGAATCTATGCTGAGTTTGTACAACTTAACTCCTATTCCTGGAGATAAGATCAAGGAAGACCAATGAATACTGAAAGTAATATTATATTATTTTTAATGTGATTCTTAGGTCATAATAAAAAATTAGAGTGGTCTTAGGTGGATTAGATATGCTTAAATCTCATCTATTTTTCAATTAGTATAGTAGTGATGATATTAGAAATGAATTTGATTTGATTCTGAGTCAAAGTTCCTAATGCTTTCAAAATAGTTCAGAACAAGTAGTTTACTGACAATGAAAATCATCATATGGAATAGTTTTTGTATAATTTGAAAAGTATTTTCTATCTGTGTAGGACAATAGTCTGTAACTAGATGTTTTTCATATGGAAAATACTGGGAAAAATACCCAAACATATCTAAAAACAACAGACTGTGCCATAATTAAATAGGAAAATAAAAGATGTATGTAATTGTATATGGTTTATAGATGAAAATAAGAGCAAAATATTAGTGAGAATTGTTGTAAGTGAGCATATGATTTAAAATCAAGCAGATCTGAGATCAAATATTGACTCTACTCACAAGTAATTTAAAGTATTCATACTATTTCACTTCTTGGAACCTCAGTTTTCTTATATGGACAAGAGAGGCAAATAAGGCTTTAATATATATATTTTTGTGAGTATTAGGGACTATATGCAATGCTCAGTGTCTTAAGTTCTGGCTCCTTAATAAATAAGATTTCTTCATATTAATTAATTATATTAATAACCACAGTCTAAGCCCAAGAGAGTTGGAGTTACTAATCTAAGTGTGTTCAGCTTGGAGGAAGGTCCTTGTAACTGGATATCTGAGCAAGCTAGATTAGCTATTTATGGAAAATGAAAGTGATATCAATACAGAGGTGGGTCAAGCGAAAATCTTAATTCTTAAGGAAAACACATATTTAAAATGAATAAAATTACCAGGTATGAAGAGTAAAAGAAGTCCTGTGTTAACTCTATCCTTAATATACAAATACATACAGGCTGAGAATTGGAAAGATCCAAGGAGAATGGAAAACTGAAACAGGGAGCCTTAGTGCAGATTTTAGAAACAAAATAATAGGAAGTTTATGGCTTAAGAAGAAAAACCCAGGGGCGCATGGGTGGCTCAGTTGGTTAAGTGTCTGCCTTCAGCTCAGGTCATGATCCTGGGACCCAGGGAGTTAACCCCACCTCAGGCTCCCTGCTCAGCGGCGAGCCTGCTTCCCCCTCTCCCTCTGCCCACCATGCTCCCCACCCGCCGGCTTGTGCTCTCTTTCTCTGTCATGTAAATAAAATAAAAAATTCTTAAGAAAAAAAGAAAAAGAAAGAAAAAGCCAGTCACTGCAGCCTCATAGAATAATCAGAAATTGGAATATATCCTAAAATGGAATATCAGGGATTGTTAGTAAATGTAGGAGATGTAGGAAGAAATACATACGTGGTTTATAGTTGGATAGGAAAGGGTAATTTATTTTTTGAGTTCCATTAGACTAATGGAAGTACAGTATTCAGTCACAGGAGAAATCTAATGCTATAAAACACCACAACAAGTAGTAAGTGTGAATCCCACTACCAACATTCCTATTATTGTTGGGCCCTAAATTCTGGATATGATGGAAAGAATTTTAATTTGAATATATGTTTAAGGACCAAACCCTAATTTCACTACGTTCTGTCTCTAGAATTTCCATTGTGTTCCTCCTATTAAGATCAGAAACAGAAGAAATTAAAACATTCCATTTGTGGCAACATTTTTTAAGTCCAGACTCCTTGTACAGTCATCTCCCGCCTGGAAGGATGAGTAGTGAATCTTTCTAATAAAACACATTCCCAAATGAATTGGGTACACTCCTGATACTCTTCTGATGTTCTTCTGGCAAATGTGTCCTCAGGTGAACTGCCCTATGGAGTATGAAGTAGAGTTTAGAATTTGTGATCAAAGGGGATAACCATGATTTATAGCCTCCCTTTGATTCTTCTCTCGTCCCCTTTCTCTTCCCTTGAATGTGATTACTAGTTATTAACGAACATCTAGAAAATATGAGATAAAGATCATACTACAATCCTCAAGTGAGCCAGAAGCTTTTTCCTCTTTTATGGGTACTAGAATAATTTTATAGGATAGGAATTATCTTTTTCTTGATCATTTCATAAAATTGAGTATATGGATTTTTCAGTGTCTACTATTTAAACTGCTGATTCAATTTGGTTAGTATTGATAAAGAAATTCAGTATTTACGTGTTTATTGAGAAAGTTTGGTATATGTCTACATTACTGGAAATTACCTATTTATCTATTTTCAATAGGTATTTCTATTTAATATCTATTCAATTTGCAGTCCTATTTCATATTCCCCAAATTATCTCTCTCAGCTTTTCCTTTTTTTTCTTAAGGACCAAATTCTTTTTTTTTTTTTTTTTTAGTTTTTGATGTAGTGTTCCATGATTCATTGTTTGCGTATAACACCCAGTGCTCCGTGCAGTACGTGCCCTCTTTACTTTTTTAATATGTCTTGAGATCTTAAAAGTACTATTATTAATCTTGTCAGGGCGCCTGGGTGGCTCAGTTGGTTAAGCGACTGCCTTCGGCTCAGGTCATGATCCTGGAGTCCCTGGATCGAGTCCCGCATCGGGCTCCCTGCTCGGCAGGGAGTCTGCTTCTCCCTCTCCCACTCCCCGTTTGTGTTCCCTCTCTCGCTGTGTCTTTCTCTGTCAAATAAATAAATAAAATCTTTAAAAAAAAAAAAAAAAAAAAAAAAAAAATCTTGTCAAAGAGTCAAATTTGGTTTCTCCTTCCCCTTCCTTTGCCTCCTTCTCCTTATTCTTTTCCTTTTATCTACCCACATTTTATTTTCTTCTATTTCTTTTAATTCTTCTGTAAAAAATCACTTTTCTATGTTCTAAGGACTAATTTGTTGCTGCTTTTTTTTTAACTTCAGGACCTTTTCATTCAATATTTTCTTATTTTCTAAATTTTACATTTAAGGATAAATTATTTCCATCTACTGTTTTATTTATATCACACTAGCTTTAGGATGTAGTGTTTTCATTGTCATTCATTTCAAAATATACTAAGTGATATTATAATACTATTCAATCATTTATTGTTTAAAGAAAATTATTTTATTTTTTAATAATACCTGGTACTCTCATAAATACCAGATATTCCCAGAAATAGCATTTGGGCCTCTGATAATAGACCAGGTAATTCCAAAATATCCTGTAGGTTGTGTAGGGTCTCATGAATCACTTTATGGTGGTATATATTAGGCGATTTCTTTGTATACACAATATAAGAAAATATAGTTATACAATAAAAAACCAGGTAATATGTAGCAAAGGCAAGGCATACAGTGGCAGATGATACCATTTGTTAACTTATGTCCATCTGTTGTTTCTACATTTTTTAGTCTCATCGTTTTCTTGTCAAAAACTTGCTTGTGACAATATTCCTTAGGTTTGGGGGAAAAATTAAATCAGATATTTTATGTAAAACTTTTTTCGTCTACAAAGCATGCACTATGAAGTTTTAATATAACAAAATGATATGTTTCAGAAAGATGTAAAGCCTAAGGTCTTAGTAAATACAATAGTTTGGTGATGAATACTGAATGCTTGGTATCATGGTGAAATATATCCCTCCTATTATATAATGTGGTTCAGAAAGTATAGACTGAAACTGAGAAAATGTGAGACAGCACAGGTCTCTACAGGGGGGAGTTGTCAAAACCTGTGAAGGGTTTGAGGTTTTATCCTATTTGTGAGCTAACAAGTTAGCCTCCCAGTTTTAAAGTCGTAGTGAAAAACAAGGCACCTGGGTCAGAGACAGACCATTATTACTTACAGAAAGCACCATGATCATGTACAGATCAGCACCCCCTTGCCCCAGCTCTCAGTTCACTTGGAGCAATGTAGAGGACTCCAGCTGAATGCTACCACACAATGGGATTGGGTCACAGCTGAGGGGCTCCATGTTCAGGAAACCCCCAATTTAGAAGTGATCTATATGTAAACCTACCCGGTATTTCCCAGGAGATAGGCATTATTTTTATTATCCTCAGCAGGAAACAAAAATACGCCCTCTGCTCCAAAAGGAGATACCATATCCCTGTTCCAAGGTTATTTGCTATAAAAACGTCCTGAAATAAATAGTCTGGAACACAGGTTATAAATGCTGCTTCACAATATTTTCTGAAATACAAGAGATCCCTTGAGAATTGTCCCTAAGTGAGAGTACTCAGTACACATTTGTGCCCATTAATAACACTGATCATTCTTATTGAAAATCTTATATGTAATTTTCCTAGAAAGCATAAAGATTAATACAGATTCTATAAGGGATATTTGGGGAACTAAGCTTTTGACATTTATTTCTGTTTACTAGTAAGTATTACAGTCTTGGATATGAATTAAATGGAGAGTCAAGAAATAACCACATGATTCATAACAAACGGTGACATTTATTTGTAATTTCTAAATGAAATGACATTCACCATTTCTCCTGCACTACCTTTTCATCTTGGAACGAGATAACATCACCTATGATATTTCATCTCGCAGAGATGGAATAAAAACAATCTAAATGAATGTCTTCTACTTGTAAAATATGATAGCAAGTACCAGATAATATGAATTACACATTTTCAAAAAAAGAGTTGATGGTTTAATAAGAACCTTTTGGACATACTTAGTACATAAATGATTAATCCATGTTAAAATATAAATCACTGACAAAAGCTTGTCACCAGTTAGTATAATATTGCTAATTGCCCATTTCCAGGAATTACCCAAGTGCCAGAATTTCCCTGACATTTTCCTCAGGCAAGGCAATTGAGAGAAATCTATTTAGTCTCTTTGCAGTCTCCCTTTTATGTCAAAGAACTTCATTTTCACCCTCTTTAGTAATCCCACTGATCCTCAAACTGGCTTCCTTTGTTTAATATGCTGTTAGAAGTTCATAATATCACTTTCAAGACCACTATCTAGTGATTCTCTATTTTCATTCTGCTTGACTTCTAGTTTTGTTTCCATATGAACAAAGAGATCCAAAGAGAGTTACCTGAAGAAATAATCTCTGATACGCTTGCAGAGTACAGCTCAGGATATGAATCTAAGCTTGACCTTGTGTGATGTCAAGGGCTTTAACTGAAAAGTAAATTAAGTTGCTTGCAAATTCAAACTTGAATGGGTTGTAGACTTAAATTATTAGAAAAGGGGATTCTTTTTGGATTAAAAGTCTCTGAGACATCCCATGACATATAGATCACCCAAGGATTTAAGCCATAACTTGAATGACAATATTAATGGCTGAAAGCTTTGAGAGATGTATCATGGGCATAAACTGAATACAGATTAACATAATCTCAGATAATTTAATTTTGATGTGAATCTACAGCAATGTTATTTATTAGGGGTATGTGTTATTTTATTTTATTATTTTTTTTAAACAAACTACCATGCTCAAGAACATCAAAAGTTATCTCAGAAGTGATTTATGTAAAACAGACCTGGGACATTTACCTGACAGGAATAATATGAACCAACAATGTACTAAGAAACATAGTATATCTAATTAAAACTTACACATCATTATTAAGAGCATAATGTGGTAATTTAAAAAAAAAATGATAATCTTTGATAAATCTCCAGTGGTTGCCAACTCTGGAAAACAATATTGTCCTCAGTTCCCAAGATTCCATTTTTTCTTGAAGAAAAAGTATGCAAAACAAGTATTACCTTAAAGTAGCTGAAGCCCAGAGTAAAGAAAAGAGACTAGATTTAGTGTGAATTACCCTCCTGAGAAAAATAAAGAAGTTATACAAAAGCAGTTTCCAACTAAAAATTGAAAAGACTATTCTAATGGTGAGAAATCTAAACATTGTAACGATGGGACAGATTGCTTACTGAGAAGTCACTGTCAGCAGAGTTATGTAATATACGCTAAATTACTGCTTACCAACATCTCATGACCTTCCTTGCCAGAAATGGCCTGGGAAATACCTTTCCAATACTGATATTCTGTAGTTCTGTGGAAGTTGATATGTAGATTTTTAAAATTTCTTTCTTGTTATTATTTTTTTCATTTCAACAAGAACAATATAAAGCAATATTTTTTTTCAAAACAAAACTAAAAAATAATGGTAAATGGTAAGAGGAGGATATAACGATCAGAAGTATGGTTCAAATAAGGATTATTAAATTAATTCACTTTTGGATTGATTTTTTTTTAAGATTTTATTTATTTATTCATGAGAGACAGAGAGAGAGAGAGAGAGGCAGAGGGAGAAGCAGGCTCCCAAGGAGCAGAGAGCCCGATGCAGGACTCGATCCCAGGACCCCGGGATCATGACCTGAGCCGAAGGCAGACGCTCAACCATCTGAGCCACCCAGGCGCCCTGGATTGATATTCTTATATGACACTAATATTGCAATTAAAAAGTCAAAATTCAGTCAGTTTTTTTTTTTTTAAGTCACCAAGAGAATATTAAGTTTATGGAGGATAAAATATTTTAACAATGAATTTTATGTTTTGGTGAGTAATATTATTTAGGACTAATGATATTTTTTAAAGCTGGGATTTGTAAGGCTAAGCAAGGAGGTATGTAATGCTTCTTGCATAGCAAGGTAGGTTCTCAGAAAGTGATGTCTGCCATAATCCTCTGGGAGCATAAGCTCTTCCACATCTCTTATAGAGGCTGAGATCCTGCTTGTTTCTACATCACTGCTTTTCTGTACGCACAGCTCCCGGTCCTATAGTGATGTTAGATCAATGCTACTCTGTCCAGGTTCTCACAGTCACTACTTGCTATTTTCCAGAGAGAGAAGGTGTAAACACTGAGAAGAACAGCAAAAAGAATTTCTCCTTTATGACACCGGATTGATGCATCAAAAATATATTTGTTTCAACTGACGGTTGTATCAGTTATCTACTGCTGCATAAAAATATATATATATATATCACCTTTTAACAGTTTAAGAAAGCAGACATTTATTATCCCACAGTTTTTGAGGGTTAGGAATCCAGGTGTCACTTAGTTGGTTCCCTCTGGCTCAAAGTCTGTTACGGTTTTATAGTTAGACTGTTGGCAGGGGTGTGGACATATTTAAAAGCTCCACTGGGGAAGTTGTCCACTTTTAAACTCACTTTCATAACTGTTGGCTGGTTTCAGTCTCTTGTTACCTGGACATCTGCACAGGGCTTATCATGCAACATGAAAACTGGCTTCCACCAGAAAGAGAGAATGAGAGAATCCAAAAGAGAATGAGAGAGATAAACCAAGATGAAAACCTGAATATCAGGAGGTAAGATTAGTGGTAGCCATCTGAGTGTCTGCTTACCACAGTGGTCTACTAATCTTTTAATCTCTGGATTCCTACCCGAAGTATTCAGGGTCTGCATACAGTAATACACAGCTCTCGGTGGAATCTGTTTTATTAGCAACAGATGAATCACTATTCATGAGTTCTTTCTCAAGGAGAACGTGACCTTACTACATGGCGGTGTTCATCCAAACTAATAGGTTCAAACATCTCTTATTAAGGATACCATGTGTTGTCATTCTCTGATATTATTCAACAGAACACCAAAATTTGCATTTGATAAACAAAGATTTATTTTTAATATTAAGAATATATTAGGGCGCTGCGTGGCTCAGTCGGTAAAGCGTCTGCCTTCAGCTCAGGTCATGATCCTAGGGTCCTGGGATCAAATCCCGTATCTGGCTCCCTGCTCAGTGAGGAGTCTGCTTCTCCCTCTCCCTCTGCCGTTCCCGTCCACTTGTGTTCTCTCTCCCTGGCTCTATCTTTCTCAAATAAATAAATAAAGCTTAAACAACAACAGAAAAGAATATATTAACCTATTTTCTTGAGTATCCATTTCTACCTATTTTGTATTTTCACACAGCTGAAACACACTTATGTCCCATTTTTATTAATAGGTTTACTCCCCTTTTCAGATAAATTGGGAAATTTAACATTTATCAGAGGTCAGCTCTTTGCATTTTCAATTTTGGTCTAATTCTCACTTTGGTTCCAACAACTTTGTCTCTTCAGACCTGTACTTCCTTGTAACCTCTGTTCAGTATATGCTAACTTGGTTTGATATATTTTGCATTCCGAGTCTTTGACTAGGTTTATTACCTGCTATTAATTGTTCAACTATGATTGGACTAAATTCCAATATTTTGCTTTAGAAACTGACATGTCTTATTTATTATGCATTCACCTTAGTAAATAGAATATTGCTGCATGTTTAATATTGCTATTAACAATATCTGTAAATGTTCTCATAATTTGCAAAGCTTTATTTAACACTTTCATATTTAATAATTATAATAACGTTTAGAGTTATATATTTTCATTTTATGATTAAGTAAATTGACACCTGGGGTTAAGTGATATCTGTATTGTGCAGTTATTTAAATGGTAAAGTCAGGGGCGCCTGGGTGGCTCAGTTGGTTAAGTGACTGCCTTCGGCTCAGGTCATGATCCTGGAGTCCAGGGATCGAGTCCCGCATCGGGCTCCCTGTTCAGCGGGGAGTCTGCTTCTCCTCTGTCCCTCCCCCCTCTCATGTGCTCTCTCTCTCATTCTCTCTCTCTCAAATAAATAAATAAAATCTTTAAAAAAATAAAAAATAAATAAAAAATAAAAAATAAATGGTAAAGTCAATACTTAAATCTATATTTTGTCTATTGCATACCTTAAAGTCTATGTAAGTAAATGACTACATCGCATAAGGTTAGAATACGGAAAATTATAAAATAGTGAAGAAAAGTCACTTTTAAATGTTTTTTTCCTTCTTTTAATAAGCCAGGAACATCTAGGAGAAACTTGTTTCAGATAAAATTTGGTTTAAATAGGTATCCAAAATGATATACCGTTATATTAGTTTTGGTAAACAGTTCTTACATTCTGTACTGCCAAATGCAAGGAATGGTGTTCATGGATATTCTGCTGATTTTTGGAATGCTGGATCTCTCCAAGTGTTGGTAGCACTGTTTCTCATCACACTCTGTGCCAGAACTCTTAGCATGACATCTACTTATGATATTGCTAGCAAAAACAAAAGCTGATGCAGGCGTCCCAGGATAAACATGAAGAAAATGCACTGGCCTAGTGAGCAATAGACAATTTAAATTGCTCTAATCAATTCAATAAAGTGGGTAATAGAATGTGGTAGTTAAGCAATAAATAAATATTTTTAAATGGTGTATTATATACACTTCTTAAGTGGAATCCTTAGATGCAAAGAGATGGTTCTGATTTATTTTATTTAGAAAAGAAAAAATCTGGGCGCCTAGGTGGCTCAGTTGGTTAAGCGACTGCCTTCGGCTCAGGTCATGATCCTGGAGTCCCTGGGTCGAGTCCCGCATCGGGCTTCCTGCTCGGCAGGACCTCTGACCCTATCCCCTCTCAGGTGTTCTCTCTCTCTCATTCTCTCTCTCTCAAATAAATAAATAAAATCTTTAAAAGAAAAAATTTGTACCACCATTTTCATTTAATGATTTTATCCCTGAAGTTTCTATATAGAAAATAACCCTGCCAAAATTTCAAGGTGCTAATTTCATTTCTTTGATTACATTGCATTAGGGTATTATACTTGGGGGAACATTGCAGAGGGAAATAAGGGATTCATTTATTATCTAATATCCTCTCTTTCTCTCTCTCCCCTGTTATTATTTTCAATAATAAAATATTAGAACTAGACAGAATTTCTGAAAAAAGGAACAATTTAGCCCAATTTATTTCTATAAAGGAATGAGAAGATTAACCTGTATTTAGGATCCACTCTTTGCCAAGAGTCCTACATGAGTTATTCTACATTTTTTTTTAACAGTAGCTTTGCCAAGTAGATATATTTTATAGGTTAAAAAGTAAAAAGTGCTTAAATAATTTATTTCTAACAAAGGTAATAATTAGTATAGCTGGGAGTTCAGTATCTTCCCTTAATTCTTCCTTACAGTTTATAAGAAGATACCATAATGAGGTAGTGATGGTTGCCATAAAGGGATATCCATTGCTTAAGTTTTGTGGGAATTAGCTTGCTTGCTTTTTCCTAGTGAATGATTCATTTTTAAGTTATGAATTTATTTAAAACTGTGCCATGCCAAAATAACATGAATTATAACATATTAAGCAAAATGTTCAGAATGGAAAATTTAAGTTTAAAATTGGAAAATGAAATTATTTCCTGTCTTCAATCTACTTACATGGTTGCTTGTGGCTGGTTATGGCTAATGAGATAAATTAAGTAGAGAATAAAATACTTATATATTATTTATATTTGAATAATACTTTGAATTCATACATTTATTCATCTCATACAAGATGTTTTATTCAATCTGCCTTGGTCTCAAATGACTCTCCCCTTCTGTACACCTACTTCCTCCACCCTTCCTTGGTAACTCTTACTAATGTGTCAAATCCTTGCATTATCAACTCTGAAAACTTTAATTCTCCTTTGGAGGTGGAGCTGCTTCTTTACTTCCATCTGTCCCTTCACCAGTAACAGCTATCTTCTCATCACCACCCCCCACAAAAAAAAAAAAAAAAAAAAAAAAAAAAACCCAAAAAAACCAAAAAGCAAAACAAAACCAAACCTCAAAACCTCCACATTTTTATCAACATCCAACCTTGCCTACTTCTGTTTATGGAAGTAGTCCTATCTTGGATTTAGGCTAATCAGTTTCTGCTCCATAAACCATCTTCTCTTCTTCCTTACGACTCATCCCCTCATTTCCTTGAATTTCATCATTCTGGCTCTCTTCTATCTTATCAAAACTGAAAAAAAATAGTTAAACTTTATTTGATTCTAATGCATCTCACTATGATCCCACTTTCTCTTCTCTCCTCTAATGCCAAGTTTCTCAAAAAGGTGGAAGGTCCTCATCACATATTCATTCCTTAGATAACTCCAATCTGAAGTCGGTCTCCACTGCTGCTTGAAGGAATTCTAACCTAGATCACCAATAACTTCCTCACTGCTTAATCTTAATGCAACTTTTATTTCTCATATTAATTTACAGTCTTTGCAACATTTAACATGCTTTTTTTGTTACTATTCTTTTTTCTTGGTTTTTGTGATTTCATATCATACTTGATTTTTGTTTTCTGTAGTATTTCTTGTCAATGTTCCTGTTTTTGTGGATTATGATCTCCCCTATTTGTCATAGTCTGAGTTCAAATAATATAACACCTCCTATTTAGTTTAAGGAGTTTACAATTGCAAATGTCCATTTTTTTCTTTCCAGGATTTGCAATTTTATTTATATTTTTCTACTTATGTGATATGTCCATAATACATTATTTCTTTTAATTTAGACAGTCAATTATCTCCATAGACTTAAAATAAGCAAATATATATTCTATGTTTATCTTTTTTTTTTATTTATTTTTACCATTCTCAGCAGTATTAACTTTAGCATAGCTCAAATTTCTATTTGGTATCCTATTCCTTCTTCCTGAAGAACTATTGATAATATTTTTTGTAGTTTAGAGCAGCTCTCCTGCTAATGGATTCTCTTGGTCTTCCAAAATTTATTTCACCTGAGAAGGTCTTTAATGTTCACTTTTAAAAAAATACCATTATTGAGGCATAACTGGCATATAATAAATTACATGTATTTAAAGTTTAAAATATAACTTGACATATTATCACCAATGAAATCATCATCACAAAAAAAGCAAGCATATCCCTCACCTTCCTTTAGTCAGGCAACCACTGTTCTTTTTCAAGTTACTATAGTTTCTTTTTTTAATATTGATAAAGTCCTACGAAGATTTCCATATAAATATACACAAACACACACACACACATAGTAAGATATATATGGGAATATATATATGTAATAATTTTCACATATATATACATAATATTTCCTATAAATATATTCTTCATATATATGTATATATATAAATATAATCTTATGCTTTACATTTAGATCTATGGCCAATTTTATGCTAATATTTATACGGTATAATCTCTGGATCAAAGTTTTCAATATGGCATATGAATAGATAATTCTTCCATCACCATTTGTTGAAATAATTATCCTTTCTCCACAGAATTGCCTTAGCACATTTATCAAAAATCAGTTGTCTATATATGTGGGGGACTTATTTTGGGGTTCTCCATTCTGTTTCCTTATTCTGTTTATCTTTATACCAATGCTACATGTTTAAAATAAGTTTAGGATTTTTTTTTATTTTTTTATTTATTTATTTATTTATTTATTTTTATTTATTTATTTATTTATTTATTTTAAAGATTTTATTTATTTGACAGAGAGACACAGCGAGAGAAGGAACACAAGCAGGGGGAGTGGAGAGGGAGAAGCAGGCTTCCCGATGAGCAGAGAGCCTGATGCGGGGCTCGATCCCAGGACCCCAGGATCATGACCTGAGCCGAAGGCAGACGCTTAACGACTGAGCCACCCAGGCGCCCCTAAGTTTAGGATTTTTAATAAGTCAGAGAATATTATGGGCACCTCGGTGGCTCAGTCGGTTAAGCATCTGCCTTTGGCTCAGGTCATGATCCCAGTGTCCTAGGATCAAGTCCCACATTGGTCTCCCTGCTCAGAGGGGAGTCTGCTACCTCTGTGCCTTGCTAATGATCTCTCTCTCTCTCTCAAATAAATACACAAAATCTTTAAAAAAAAAGTCCAAAAATTAGTCCTCCAATTTTATATTTTTCTTCTAAGTTGTTTTGGCTCTTATAAGTCCTTTATAACCCATATGGATTTAAAACTTTTTTGTCAATTTATCCCCCCCCCCAGAATAGTTAAAAATATTTGATTTTGTATGGCATTGAGTTGAATCTAAAGATTAATTGGGGAAGAATTAACATCTTAACAATAATCTCAATATATCTCTCCACTTTTTTTTCGGTCTTTCTCAGTAATGTATAATTTCAACATACAATTTTCCCCATATTTTATCAGAATTTATCCCAAATACTTAAAACTTTTGTTGCTATTGTAAATTATGTTGTCTAAAATTCAAATTTTGTTTCTTACTGGTATTTATAGTATAGCTGATTTTTGCATTTTGATATTTTACCCAACAACTTTGCTACATTTATTTATTACTTCTAGTAACATTTTGTGAATACAGTTAGGTTTCCTACAACAGTGCTTATGTTATCTGTGAGTAAAAACAGTTTTGATACTTTATTTTCATTAAGGTTGCCTTTTATTTCTTTTTTATGTCTTATTGCCCTGACTGGAATCTAATGTAATCTAATTAGAAGTGGTAAGAAAGACCTTCCTGTCTTATCCCTCAGTATGGGGGAGAGAGGAAGCTTTACTCTTTCACCATTAAATATGATATTATCTGTAGATTTTTTAGATGCTTTTTATCAGGCTGAGGAAGTTTCTATTCTTTAACTGGTTTTTTTTTTAAGATTTTATTTATTTATTTGAGAGAGAGAATGAGATAGAGAGAGCATGAGAGTGGGGAGGGTCAAAGGGGGAAGCAGACTCCCCGCTGAGCAGGGAGCCCAATGCGGGACTTGATCCCAGGACTCCAGGATCATGACCTGAGCCGAAGGCAGTCGCTTAACCAACTGAGCCACCCAGGCGCTCCTGATTTTTTTTTTTTTTAATGAAGCACGAATGTTGGATATTTTTCAAATGATTTTCTGCATCTGCAGTTAAGTAACCATATGGGTTTTGGAAAAGTTGTTTAAAGTGGTGAATTGCATTGATTAAATTTTAGGTATTGTATCAACTTTGTATTCTCATAATAAACTGTATTCAGTCATGATGTATTATCATTTTTACATGTTATTGGATTTGATTAGATAAGTTTTTCAAAACAGCTTTCATTTTTGTTTTCACGAGGTATCCCTTGGTGGAAGTACTGAATACATTTACCTTCAGAAATAAGACTAAAACAAATATATCCTGAACGGACAGAATAGAATATTTACTGTTTGCATTGACTCAATAGAAATTATGCAATTAATACAAATATAAGAAAAAGAAAATGTGCATTGATTGATGGATCTGTAATAGCTTAGAATCAGAATATTTTTTCCTGTTGAAAATCAAGTAATATAATTATCAAAATATTAAATATCAAAAATGCAAAAATGATAGTGTAGTCGGAGGAAACGTTTATTCTTTGCTCATATCAGGAAACTAATATAGAGAGCTTAATCCTAATGAATAAATGTTTTATAAAGACAAATTATAAAGTTAACCACTAGAAAACATGTCACAAACTAAAAGTTAAAAAAATATAAAAAAGAAAAGAGCATAAAAGTTTAAAGGGAGCTAAGATCAAGCATATTGTAATATTAATAAATACCAATAAATTTAAAGGTGCTTAATCCACCCATTAAATTTCTGTTCAGGTGGTGCCTGCACAGCTCATCTGACTCTTGATTTCGGCTCAGGTCATGATCTCATGGTCATGGGATCAAGCCCCGCGCAGGGCTCTGTGATCACCAAAGAGTCTTCTTGTCCCTTTCCCTCCATTGCTCCTCCTCTTCCTCTTCTCTCTCTCTCACTCCTTCTCTCTCAAATAAATTAATAAAATCTTAAAAAAGAAATTTCTGTTCAGACTGAGTAACATGACAAATCTGAAATTTGTGTCTTATGTAAGGGATGTAACTAAAACAAGTTAATTCAAAAAATTTAAAAATAAAAGAATGAGCAATGATATATTAAATATAGACAAAATTATACTGGAAAAGAAGGTTAAAAAAAGGGAGGAATAGCAATTTTCATATCAGTCAGGTGAATGCAAACCACAAAACATAAATTAAAACAAAGAAGACTTGCAACACTGACATTTTGCAGCATATGCAAAAAACAAACTACTATGAACTTCTAAAAAGAATAAGGAAGCCCTTAATGCAAGGTTTTTGAAATAGTTCCAATGTATGATTTTAAATGAAAAACATGTTGGAAAACTGTATAAATAGCAGGCTGTCTTTGGTAAAACTTAGTAAACTCACCACCATACTCTTATTCTGTGATGAATAAAAAAAATATTTCATAAAGTTTAGTATAATTAAATTTAGATTTACATCTGACTATTTTGTTTTTTAAGAATAGATTTTTTTAAATGCATGTAATTTCATTTGGATTGAGGCATGACTTGAAATAATTTTAAGTACATAATTTATGTCTTATATTAAATATGTCCAAATTCAAAGTGAGCTTCAATTTATGAGAATCAGAAATTCCCTCTACAAATAAATACATTGTATTTTGATATTTCATAAAATAACATTTTTCATTTTGCTTTGAAATACCCATTCACTGTTATAAAAGCCAATATTTTTTCATATTTAGCTATTTTTACAGCCATGGCATTTGTTTTTACTCAGTGGTTTCCGTTTTGCAGTTTAATATATAAAGTATATTAAGTCTTTATTCCACATTACTAACTTTTAGTTTTTATGCTCTAGTATCTTCTTAAATTAAAACAAAATTTATTTTTTAATGTCTTTAAAGTGGCACTAAAGCAAAAAATATATTTGGTATCATTAAATTGTTTGATGCTTAGCATCATATATATATAAATATATATATACATATTTCTTCAAGTAATTATTCAGTGTGCATTACTTATGTTACCATTTTACTATCCAATGTATATTATTTATATTATTTATGATACTACAGCCAGAAGGAGAAGATATTGACAGGTTTATTTGTAAGTTAAAAAAAAAGTTGGAGGTCAAATATTATAGAATTGTGCAAGATTTTTAATATTTAACCTACATCCGTTATTCGGTTTCCTTTGCATTCATTACTTAAATTTATGTGAGGGTTAAAATTGAGAGGGTGACCTTTCTCTAATTTCACTTCATTCAAAACTTGTGTGAATGTGACTGAATCAAGAAGGATTAAATTGTTTGTAAAATCCAATTTACCACTCTCTAGCAGGTTCCCAGAAACACCAGTCCTGAGACTTCAAAGTCATTTAAGAGTCTTTGTAATTTGGATCTAACTACAGTTGAATAAGCTTAAAGAAATTAGTAAAATACCTTGAAAAAATATATATGTGCGTCTATCAAATGCAGTTCTGAGCACTCTCAACCTATCTTCCTCCCACCCTACTTTTGTCTGAATTCTGATTTATTGAATTCAAACTAGTTCTTCCTGCCTCCCACCATCTTTCCCTTCTCCCTCTCCCTTTCTCCCTCCTCTCTCCATCTTTCCTTCCTTCCCGTTCTAGGCCCTAGACAATACATTGGTTTAAATTGTGAGCAAAATGGACATGGTTCTCATCCTACAGCTCCACTTTTTTTGGGATCAGATATAAGAACTGATTTGTATCAATGTATGTATGAGTATGTATGTCTGTTTATGTGTGTGTGTTTTGTGTGTGTATGAAGAGAGAAACAGAGAGACAGAGAGAGGAGAGAGATTTGAGAAGAGATTATTTACTTTGATATTCTTTTTGCATGATATGACATATAAAGTAAAAAGCAATTTTACAAAACCCTTATCTCCACCTAAAAGCAAGCTACTTGAAGTGAAGCTAATATTTTATTTTCATTAAAGGAAATGAATAGATATGAGTCGTTTTAAAAAGCATGATGCTACTTATTCCACAAAACATTTCCAAAGTTTCTTCTTTACTTTTTGAGGACTCTATTAAAATAGGTGGAAGGCATATCCCATGCCTGTTTTTCAATATAAACTATGATTCTGTTAAATAGATTGTAATTGAAATCAGACAAATGTGCATATAAAATACGGTATTTTTATGAGTGCTAAAATAAATAATTATACAATTATAAATAAAAAATTACATTAATCTAAAATTATAACCTAAAACCACAGATAAAAATGTTTAATCTTGAATTAGTTAGCATATGTTAGGTTGTTTTACTATAATAAATAAACTCTGTATTTCACTGGATTAAAAAATACCCATTTTTTTTTTGCTCAAACACTTCCTTCAAGATTAGATTTAGCATTAGGGGAAAGGGGTGGAGTGGAAGGAAGCATTGCTCTACCTCTTTCTTCCTGAAGGACCAAGTCTCAGGTGCCTACCACTCCATGCATCCATGATTTCCTAGGCAGGAAAATTAAATTAGTGGCAATTCAACAGTGGCTTCTCAAGGTTCCATCTGGGAAATATACCAGTCATTTCTGCTGAACTTTCATTTCTCAGGGCAAATCATGTGATCACAACAAACTTCAAAAGTGAAGTGAAGTACAATTTGACCATGCGCGTGGAATATGGAAAACCAGAATTATATCTCAAGAACAAAAATGATAGAGCAATGATATAATTGTAAGCCTTGGAGTATCAGAAATTCAAGGTTTGGGTGAGGGATATGTTGAGAGCCGCTGATGGAGAATTCAGCTGAAGGTAGTTCAAGATTGGCACATGGGCTGAAAAATTCCCAAGTATCCTGACTGCATTAGTAGATTTTTGTCAAAAATTACAAATCATGTCTCAGAGTCTCACCACCCTTTCCAAGCTCTAACAGGTGTGGGCCAGGAGACTTCAGTTTGAATAGAAATTGATAACCTCAGACTCATGAATGGATGGCATTCTTTGGGCTTAGTCTTGCATCTTGAAATATGCATATCTGGCGTCAATACTCACTACATGTGTCTTTATGAAGGAGCCTCTGCTGTGATTTTCTGTTTGCATGACGATTATCATCCTGGAAAGCAGAATCATTACTAGATTCCAGTCTAGACTAATGAATTCTGTATCTCATAAGCATTTGATACATCTTTTTTCCCAAAACATAGTCCCTGAACCTAAACTTTAGTAACAGGTATGGGTATTACTTCAAACTGCACCCACACCTGAAAATGTCCCTGTCTTTCCCAAGATTTGATCATCAAGAATGTATCTTATTATTGCCACAAAATGGGGTTTGTCCTGTTTATATACTGATAAAGTCCAGTGCTTAAACTTGGTATTATTTTAGTTAACTAATGTGTTGGCTCTCTTCCATGGGACCCATTCCTTCAGGCTTGTATCGCTGAATCAAAGTTATTTCCAATTATTGCCTGGATTTGGTTTTTGTGGCTGCTGTAACCAATTAACACATACCTGCTGGTTTAAAAGGACAGAAATTTATATTCTCTCACAGGTATGGAGTATCACCAATCAGAAATCAAGGTGTTGACAGAGTTTGGACATGCTCCCCAGGGCCTATATGGGAAATCCAGTTCCTCATAGACAACCACATCAAAACTACGAAGCTCTAATTTGTACCACCATTTTTTAAATCAGTAAGTTTTAAAAAGCAATGTCAATTTTTAGTCTTTACCATGCACACATTTATTTTTATGTATTTACAATGTTTTCATAAAATTGTTGCACATTTAACATTTATTTAAACATCATAATGATGAGATAATCTATTATTCTATGGTCTCTTTTTTTTCTTCTTATGTTTGATACTCTTTTTTTTCTTCTTATGTTTGATACTCTCCACTGAAACCATTGCAAATTTGGTAAATGGTGTCAAGACTTCTCTTTCTCTTTCTCTCTCTCTCATATATATATATATGTATATATGTATATAAAAGTATATATATATGTATATAAAAGTATATATATATATAGATATGAATTTGGGAGTAAAGACAGTATCATTCTGTATTATCTTCTCTCATCTTATTTCTCACTTAACAAAATATTATGAAAATGCCTCTAAGCCTCTAAGTGTGTACATATATACCATGTATACAAAATGTGTGTGTGTATATATATATATATACATATACACATATATATACTATCTTAAAATATATAATATTTTTATTTATACACACATTTTAATATATTTTCAAATATATATATTTATATATATGACTTATTTTTAATAGCAGCATAATATTCTCCATTAAAATGTACTGTTTTTTACCTAACGCTTGCCTGTTAATGGATATTCCAAAAGTTTCCAGATTTCTTCTACTATAAAAATGCCAAAATAATCACTGTACAATTTTATATAGTGATGCTTTCATCTCTATAGATTTCTTGTATAAAGTGGGATTTTTGACTGACGAATGTATATTTTAATTTTAATTATCAGATTGCTTTTAAAAAGTACTTTACCAATGTACATCCGTAAGAGCAATGTGTGAGAATGCCACATTTCTTATATTCCGGCAAGCACTAAGTTTTATTATTTGTTTTTCCTAATGATAAGAAATCTATTTCATTTTTATTTTTATTCAATTTTTTTGACAGCCCCTAAGGTTGAGTAGCTTTCCTTCAGTCGACTGCCAGACTTGGGATTCTCTTTGGATATACCCTTTCATGAATTCAAATTCTTTGCCAACTATTTTTTTTATTACACTGTATCTTTTTCTTAATTAGTAGCCGGTGTTTGAACAATATAACTATCAAAACTTTATCTCTGTTAAACAATTGCCAGTCACTTTGTTTTGAAGCTGTATAATGGAATAGTTATAAATTCAAAAGTATAAAACTTTGTATAGTAAGTATTATATATATTTTTTTTTACTTCTGGATTTCTTCTCTTATCTCTAAATCTCCCTTTGTGTATGCATTTATCCCACTAACATTTATTCTATACTCTTGATTCTTTTTAAGTATTTTATCTTCCATGCAATTTATATTGATCTTTCTATATTGTGAAGCAAAATTACAAAGTATTTGTCCAGATGCATAGTGTATTTTTCCAACAAAAGTACATGCCCCATAGAAATGACATACCATCCTGTCATATATTAAATTTCTATACATACTAGAATGTAATTTTGGAAACTTCATTGCATTTCTGTAAACTATTTTCTATTATTATTAAAATGTTATATTGGTTTTGCTAAAATTACTTAAAGAGATGGTTTGATGTTTGATGACAAAAACCTTTTCTAACTATTCTACCTTTTTAATACTTTTTAAAATATTCACCATTTATCTTTTACCACAAGACCATAAAATTGTTTTATCTAATTAAAAAGTCAGTAAATTTCCAGAAATATATACTCAAAATGCTGTGCTTATCCCAACTTTACCATCAGCTTACAAATATTTTTTCCATGAAGTAAAACAAAGATATTTTTAAATGGCTACTAAAATCCATATACTATAGCCTTCATCTTCCTCTTTAAATATTGGGTTAATTTTGTGTGAATTCTTAGAGCAGACCAGTATAATTTTTAACCATTATAAGTTAATAAATTTAACCATTATTATACATTGTAAGAGCTCAGAAATCATTTATGAAACAACGCATTCCAATATTTTGCTACTCTCCTGTCATTCATTACATCGATGGTTATGACTTAGTTTTGCCATTCTCTATTTTGTGCTGCGTTTTCTATTCTCCGTGTTAATTCAGAAATCATCAATTTGTTCTTTCAGCTTACAATTTCTATTGTGTCTCTCAGACTTTGGAGTGCCCACTATTTTTCCTGGAATAGACCATACTTAGATACGTTTGAATATATTGGAATTGAGATCAGGACACCAAGAGGTAGAAAGCAAACAATGGGTTTCACAAACCTCCTATTCTCTTTCAACAGTAATAACTTAAGAATAGCCAGATCTTTTTCTACATTGCTCCCATCTTTTACCAAATGATGAAAAGCTTAACTTTTTCTTAATTTTCTGAAAGTCCTTGAAGCTCAGAGCTATCATTTCACAATGACCAAGATGATTGTAGGAAAGGACATAAGAGAAGGTGACTTTCAAGTCTATAACTGAAATCCCTTTAGGGGACACTGGGTGACAATTCTCAAAATTTAAGGGAATTTCAGACCATGTTATTGCTTATACTCTGGCATCAGTTTGAAGTTTGTAAGGTGGACATTTACAAAATCTTTTTGAGAAGCAAAAATGTAATTTTTTTTTACAAATTCCCAAATATGAAAAAGAGTGAGTAAAGTCTTTTCCTAAAAAACAGACTTAAAGAAAAAAAAAAAAAAATCTCCAGATATAATCCCTCAGAACAGAACAGTGTGCCTGGCATACCTTATTCAAAAACAATTACGACTGACAATAAAATGTAAAAATTTTATTTGACTTCAGGAGGTATGTTAATAGATTAGAAATAAGTAAATTTTACGATCTAAAAGAAATCACTTTCCTTCAAATATCAGAAATATTAACCAACGTATGGAGCAACTTGCTATCAGTAAACTTTGGCATCAGCATCAAGTATATTCCACAGTTTCAACTGCAAAAACAAAATATAGTTCTTTTCTTGTGGAAGAAGATTTGCTAGCATTAAGCTTAATAATGCCATACAAGTTTTCTTAGTAAACCTGACCATTCATCACAGTGTGGTGATATGTTGATATTATACATTCACAGTAATTACTAACATGGCCTCTTGAACTATGAACTGAAAAGGAACCCTTGTGGAGCTCTGAGAGATGGTATTTATGAATTAACTGTTATTTTAGCATTTTACTGTTCTAATCACTTCACCTTTATTGATGCCAGGGAGAAAGGGGACTGCTGAGTGCAGAGGGGCTGGAGACAATTATCAATAGTCATGATTTACTAGTTCCCCTTTCTCTGCCTGAAGGAAAAAATGGTACAGAGTGTCAGTACACATCTCAGGTCCCATGGATTTTCTACAGCAACAACCTCGAGGTTGAAAAGATGATGTTTTACAGATGGAGGATTAGGACATTTGCAAACGAAGATTATGTTCAACAACTGTATTAACTAGAAAGTTTATTCGAGATGCTCCTTGTTCACCAGTAACCTCCCACACTCAACTATACCAATCATTCCAAGACAGCACAGCACACACAGATACTCCCACATGAACACACAGGAGGCTGCCATAGCTGGGATTTTGTCAAATACGTTGCATTTCCTCCTTTATATAAGTTTTTTTTTTTTTTTTTTTTAAGATTTTATTTATTTGACAGAGAGAGACACAGAGAGAGAGGGAACACAAGCAGGGGGAGTGGGAGAGGGAGAAGCAGGCTTCCTGCTGAGCAGGGAGACCGATGTGGGACTTGATCCCAGGACCCTGGGATCATGACCTGAGCCACCCAGGCATCCCTGAATATTCATTTTTTTAAAGCTTATTGATTTAAAAAACAGAGGTACAAATTCGAGCTTAGTAGTTTCGATGTGGGAAACAAAGGCAAAATAAAAATAAAAATTCCTTATTACTTACAGCTCACTGACAGGTCCTTGAAACAGGCAGAGTGAGCTTCCGCTAGGAACTCAGCTGCCTCGATGCCGACACTTTGCTAAGGGCAAACGGCAGTGCCCCCAGGATCCTGTGAGTCTGAATTAACATATAAAAATTCCTTTGGAAACTTCCTTTATCTCTACCCCCCAAGATACATGTTGGCAATCATCCATCAAGCCTATGACCCATCGATGTATATCTGAAGGGTCTCATGACCAAGGATTATTAGACAGTAATAAATGACATTTTCCTAACAATAGCTATTCCCCTGAAGGTCCTGGGAACCTTGCTTCTAAAATTCCTTAGAGAACTACGCTATCCCTAACCCTTTGTCAACATGAAAGTATATAATGGGCCACTCCTCACAACCCCAGTGCACATCTTTCTGCCCACGGGTCCTGTCCCCTCACTTTAATAAAACCACCTCTTTGCACCAAAGACATCTCAAGAATTCTTTCTTGGTATCGGCTCCGAACCCTAATATCTTTCCTATCTTTCTACACCAGTTTCATTTTCTGTCAGCTCTGTATTTGTCACATCATATATCTTATTATGTGTTTTGTTATCTTCATAAGACCAACCCTATGCATATTTTCACATATACTGTACTGTTTAGACATACTCTTACTATTTGCAGTTTCTCCAGGGGGACAGAATATAAAAAAAAAAAGTTTCTTTTTTTTATTAAAGATTTTATTTATTTATTTATTTATTTATTTATTTATTTATTTATTTATTAAAAGATTTTATTTATTTATTTTTTAGAGAGCGAGCGAGAGAGAAACAGCATGAGAGGGGAGAGGGTCAGAGGGAGAAGCAGGCTCCCCGCCGAGCCAGGAGCCCGATGTGGGACTCGATCCCAGGACCCTGGGATCATGACCTGAGCCGAAGGCAGACGCCTAACCATCTGAGCCACCCAGGTGCCCAAAGATTTTATTTATTTATTTGAGAGAGAGAGCACAGTGGGAGAGTGATAAGGAGAAGCAGACTCCCCACTAAGGGAGAACCTGACACTGGGCTGGATCCCAGGACCCTGAGATCACAACCTGAGCAGAAGCCAGACCCCTAAATGACTGAGCCTTCCAGGCACCCAAAAAAAATGTTTCCTAAAGAGAGGTTTTCAGGGGCACCTGGGTGGCTCAGTCAGTTAAGCGGCTGCCTTCGGCTCAGGTCATGATCCTGGGGTCCTGGGATCGAGCCCCGCGTCTGGCTCCCTGCTCAGTGGAGAGTCTGCTTCTCCCTCTCCCTCTGCCTGCCACTCTGCCTACTTGTATTCTCTCTCTATCTCTCTGTCAAATAAATAAATAAAATCTTTAAAAAAAAAAAAAAGCGGTTTTCAAATTTTGCTTCATCAGTTTTAACCATAGCGATACAAATACACACACGCAAATATGTATATATATGTATATATATTTGATTTTATTTAAATTCAAGTTAGTTAATATATAGTGAATTATTAGTTTCAGGGGTAGAATTTAGTGACTCATCAGTTGCATATAACACCCAGTGCTCATTCCATCAAATGCCCTCTTAATGTCCATCACCCACCTCCCCTCCACAACTGTCAGTTTGTTTCCTACAGATAAGAGTCTCATGGTTTGCCTCCTTCTCTGTTTTTATCTTATATTATTTCTCCTTCCTTTCTCCTATGTTCATTAGTTCTGTTTCTTAAATTTAACAATATACATGGCAAAACACCTGTGTTCCTGTGTCAAACGCATTGCCAAATTCCTTGGTCACAGGAGAAATTGACAACATTTGCCCCAGGCAAGGTTCAGTGAGACAATTGCCCCCGCCCCCCCCCCCCCCCCCACCATCTAGGGCTAAGCTCTTCTCTGCACCCCCTGTGGCTCCTCATTCAAGGGCTTTTACCTTCAGTACTCTGGTGACTTTTTCTCTCCCTCTTCCCTTTAGCAGTCGCTCTGAGGGAACTGAAATGAAAAAGAAGAGATAATTCATTTTCAGTGTAGGCATTTGCAGAACTCGGAGCCAGAGGTACAGGTTAAAACACAGATTTGAAGCTGAACATACATGAGGGAGTTAAAAAAAAAGAAGTTTGCCTCTTCTCAATTAGATGGAATAAAGGATATTTTTTTCTAGATTATAGGAAAATATCAGAATAGAGAATTTTGACATGAATTTTCTCTTCATTGGGTCTTGCATTTTAAAAGGCAGCAATCTCTATATAATATATGATGGGCCTATTTTCAGTTGTTTTTTAATTAGTAGTTTCTTTGATTTACCAAGTATAAAATATTATAATTATCCTCATAATGACCCCAAACTATGTTGCATTAACTTATTTTGGAACAAGTAAATAAAGCGGAAAATAATGACAAATACGCACTGGCTTTAAATCATGAGCTCTGAGCCGACTTCTCTACTGACTCATAGACCTTGTCTACACATTTCCACCTGCAGCGCACTGCAGGTATTTCAAATGTAACATTTCTTTCTTTCTTTCTTTTTTTTTTATTTCAAATGTAACATTTCTAAAATGACTTCCACTGGCCATTTTCCTTTCTTTTCTTTACCTCTAAAGCTCATTCAGAGGTGGGTATTGTCTAATTTTATTTTCTTGTATCATCAAAAGCTGTTACAAGTCTTTCATCAAGGATCATCAGTTTCTTATGAAGGCAGACAGTTACATCTACTCATAAGATTAATACTCCTTTAAAGACCACGCAGCCCAGGCAAATAGACGCCACAAATGGATACAAAAGAAGAGAGGTGATTGAAGGAGACAAGGCCAAGTGGCCCCATGCGGGCCTTTCTCATTTGCTGTTTCTCACGGAGATGTTATTCTTGGACCATCAAGCATTTTGAATGTTTCAAAATATGAGAGTTGAGAATCATGCTACGTCAAATTTAGCCTTGAATTGTTCTGTCCAAAGATCAGCTTAGATTTGTGTCGTTTTTGAGGTTTAGAATTATTCCACGAAGTTTACAAGGTAGGCCTATTAATATGTATATCAATGTGAGCTCATTTTATGAGAAGTTACAGAGAAGAGACCATGCTGTCTCCGTCAGAGCATTTATGTACCTGAAAAGTTGAAAGTTCATTCAGTGGAGGTGGTAGTAGCTTGTTTACAAAAATCTTGCATACATCCTGATAAACAGAATCTGCAGATGAATCAAATGGGGAATCAAAACCTCCTAGAAAGTATTAAATTACAGGGAAGAACTTATTACAGTACATCTAATCTCTATTTTGAAGATCGTCATTTCTTCCAAGCATCGCTGTAAACTAAATTAACTTGAACTGATGTTCCAAATGAGAAGCTGTGTGCATGTGCTTATTCCTAATAATGTCTTCAGCTCTGGGTGAAAACTCCCACCTGGGCTAACTCATTTCCACCTCTGCCTCCTCATGTAAGTTTATGTATCCAGAGTAAAACCTTGCAAGCGCTCTGAGAATGTTTATATAAGTAAACACAGCATCTTATAAATTCTTACAGTCTTCTAATTTCCTGTCATTTACGTGCTAATATAAATCCTGCTACTCAGGTCTTGCAGTTACTGTGATTTTTAAAAAAACTTTATAGAACTACTCTGATGCATTAGACAAAATTTGCAACTTACACTGTTTTAAAACATTTTTTTTTAATTATTTGAATTGTAAAATTGAAACATTCTTATTACAAAATTTGCAAATTCAGAAACTTACTGGGAATAAAATGTAGAACTCTTTCCCATCAATAGAAGAAATCTCTTTTTATTACCAGTCTGTCCAGTCATGAATTTTTCTTGTGATTTTCTCTTTAAAATTGCCTATCCCCTTCTCTCCCTCGCTCCCTCCTTCTTTCACATTCTCTCCTCTCCCCCATCTCTCAATCTGTCTCTCTCCTCTTCTCCTCTCTCTCCCCATCCCTCTTTCCCTTTGTCTCTCTCCTCTTGCTCTCTTTCATTTATCCTCATCCTATGTATCTTTCTCTCACAATCTGTTTCTTTCTTGGACATTCTTTAGTTTTCTATCTGGAGTCATTTGTTAGTGCTCTTTCTCTCTGACTCTACACACACACACACACACACACACACACACACACAACTATCTCTTGTATTGAACTACAGTTACATTCATAAGAATCCCTAACATTTCTTATCTGGGTTATATCTAGATTTTTTTTCAGTTTTTGCTTTAATTTTTAAAAAAAAATTAAGATTTTATTTATTTATTTGAGAGAGAAAGAACGAGAGAGAGCACGAGAGAGGGGAGGGTCAGAGAGAGAGGCAGACTCCCCACTGAGTGGGGAGCCTGATGCTGGACTCGATCTGGGGACTCTAGGATCATGAACTGAGCGAAAGGCAGTCGCCTAACCAACTGAGCCACCCAGGCGCCCCAGTTGTTGCTTTTAAGGGGATATTTCCACCCAATATGTCCTCTAATTGTGTTTTCTGATACACATGAAAATTAATGTTTCTTATATGGTAACTGCTCATAGTTCTTACTTCTATGTAATGCTCCTTACATTGAGTAAACTTAATGAAAGAAAACTAAGTGCGAGGATAGTAAGAAAGTTTATTTGTTCTCAGTTTCAAAAGGTAATGTTCTTAGAACAGGATCATCACACTGAGGAGTATTTGTTGTTAGCTTGGGACAATTATGAGAAGCTAAGAAAGTAGCTTCTATTATTAATATATTGATTTGTTCATTTTATTTTTTATAGATGTGGATTTGGGATTTTATTTGGTATGTTTCAGAATTAATAAATATCGTTGGGAATTTTTATTAGCTGTTTGATAAACATGTTCTCCTAATTTCAGTAGGAATATCACTTCACTATGGGTTATAATTCTATTAGAAAGTTCTGTGAAACCAATTATTATCTTGTATAGGATTTTGCATATGTATTCCAAAGTTTTATATTCATTTCTCTTTTTTATTTCTTAAAATTTGTAGTGCTCTATTTCTATTTTTTAAATCAAGATTTGCTACTATATAAAACATTTTGAAATAATTTTTAAAACAAATATTCTGAAATATGAATTTAAAGTACAAGAGAATTATTCAGTTGAATACCATTTTAGTTGAAACTCGTATAAGCCACTCTGAGACTCTCTGTCTAGATTAGGCTAATTAAACACATATATATATACACACACACACATCTAAGATAAAATATATTAAAATAGGTATTGAGTGTGTTGTATTGATCAATACATTTACAACTAGTTTTATCTTTTAATTTTGCTTATACCAATATGTTTTTTCTTCTTCCCTGACTTTTTTAGGTTGATTCTATTTCCTTTGTTTCTGTTTTCCTTTTCAAAATTAGACATTATTTTCCTCTTTCCAACAACTGCAATTCATTAAATGCAATTTCATTAAAATTTGTCTAGATATGAATATATTTCCCCATCCTACCCAAAATTCATTTCTATACTAAAATCTGGGAAGTTGTCCAGCATTTATGTCTTTGAATATTCCCTCTTGCCCATTCTCTGTTTTCTCTTTCCATATAAATGAGAAAGTTCCCAAGATGAAAGCTGATCTATTTTTTTTTTTTTTGACCTGATTTCAGAAATGTTAGCCCATCATTTCTATGGTGTTCTATTATTTAAAAGTTTGTCAAATAAGTCCAGCCTCCATTCAAGGGGTGACTTTTACACAAGGACATGGATCCCAGGTACAGAGATCTTTGGGGATCATTGGCGAGACTGCCCACAATAATAAAGTATTTAATGATATGAATTTATCTCTGGAATGGCCCATTCACATTTTTTCAAACATAATAACATTAATTATTTATTTATAGCTTTATCTGATCAAAATTACAGAATTTGTAATGACATTATCGTAAAAGAAAAATAAATAAATTTTAAGTATTTTTTTTATATTAAAAGATTTTGTAGGTGACAAGTAAACACTACAGTATAAATCATTCTTATTGTGTCTTTGTCTTTAACAAATCTGGTCTCTCAAAGGCTGAGGGAATTTTATTATTCTTGGCAAATATCAGATATTCACCAAGGTATACTTGTATTACTAAAATATTTGATTTACTTAATATGATATAGTGCATTTCACTCGTGGTCATTTATTTAGATTTTATTATTTTTTTTTACCAACTCTCCAGCCACACCCCTTCCTGCTCCCATTCTCAGGAAAAAAAAAAAAAAATCACAAAGCATAAGCTGCTTAACAGTAACCCAGTTTTCAATGAAAAACTACAGACAAGGGCACTTTGGTGGCTCAGTCAGTTAAGTGCCCGCCTTTGGTTCAGGTCATGATCCCAGAGTCCTGGGATCGAGTCCCACATCGGGCTCCTTGCTCAGCCGGGAGTCTGTTTCTCCCTCTCCCTCTGCTGTGTTCTCTCTCTCTTTCATTCTGTCAAATAAATAAATAAATTCTTAAAAAGAAAAAAAAAAAAAACACGGACTAAAACTGTTGACAGAAGGAATTTAGATGAGTTTAACTAGTGCTGTATTTCCAGCACAAAAAATATACATAAGATTTGTTAGAATATTAAGTCAAATACAATATTCGATGAAACAAATAAATGGAAAAGATATAGCAAACTCAGGAAAGGGTGACATGACCACAGACATTAGGAATCCATCTTGGATCTAGAGTGTGGACCTTGGGGCTCTGAACAATGATCAGATCAGCAATAACGTTGTTTGTTTCAATCTATGTCAGACTTCAACATTTTACACAAAATTGGGATAGAAATAAAACCCTCGTAATTACTGAGAATAAATTTTACTTAAGACTATTGAGATATAGGCATCAATTGATTTTAAGTTTGGTTTATTTGTATGTTTTATTATTACTTTTTACTACAACCTTTTAGCACTTTTGAGTTTCCAGTCCAAGCAATGCATATGTTACACACATGGAGTTTTATCCAAAATTGCTATGATTGCAAAGAATTACAGGCAGATTACCCAATTGGTCATATAATGTTGCTATATGTGGAGACACGATCATGCCCTTCATTGACTTTTAAAAAAGTCACCATTGTGAATAAATGTGTAGAATACTAAATATGTCCCTTTAAATGTGTTTTAGCCTATTTTTTGCTTATTCTTAATTGTGGATGTGATAAATACAAAATTAAGGATATCCTGGTAAGAGTGTTTTAAGAGGGGCACCTGGGTGGCTCAGTCAGTTAAGGGTCTGCCTTCAGCTCAGGTCATGATCCCAAGACACTGGGATCAAGCCCTGCCTCGAGTTGGGCTCCCTGCTCAAAGGGGAGTCTGCTTCTCCCTCTCCCTCTGCCCCTCCCCCTGCTCATTCTCTCCCTCTCTCTCTCTCTCAAATAATAATAATAAAAATATATAAAGAGTGTTTTAAGACTGTGAAAACTTAGGTGGTTGGATTAGTTGGATTAGTTCCCTGTAAAGTGTTACCACCAATTTAGTAGTACCTTATAGTACAGTGGGTTAGAAACCTCGCTGGGCTAAAATCCAGTGTCAGGAGGACTGTGTTCATTTTTGGAGGCTCTAAGGGAGCAGCCTTTTCCTTATCATTTCCAGCCTTCAGAGACAGCCTCCTTTCCAGCCTGTAGCCCTCCTCCATCTTAAAGACAACAAGGGAGGTTAGAGTCCTCACATCTTCTCGGCCTCCCTCTCCACTACAGACTTTTGTAGCTACATTGGGCTCCCCTGAATAATCCATGATAATCTCCCTATTTCATTTTTTTAATCAAAATTAGAGTTTATTAGGGCAGTGTGACATAATGGCCTAAACCACTAAGCCAGTCGACAGAGCACCCTTTTCAAAAGTGGGCACCAGCATACAATCATGTAGCTTCCCCACTAAGCCTTATTAACTACAGTCACTTAATTGAATCCTAAAGATTGACTAAAATATTCTTCACTTTCATTTATTGCATAAGCTTTTCTAAATGCACAATTCACCTCCCACTTCTGGCGGGAGGGACATCTCATCCAAAAACCTACAAAGGGGGTCTTGTGCTTATCTAATGGTGAGTACCCCCCAAATACTACTCTCACATCTGTCCCATGGCCATAGCACCAGATTCACTGACCAGACAAAGACACACCAACCCCACACCTGTCTGGCAGTGCATTCCTGGAAAGGCTCTGTACTCAAGACCAGGGGAGGAGGAGTGTTCCAAATGGGGTGGGGGGGCGCTGAAAGAAATTGAAACTGAACTCTTCATCAGGAGTGTCCCTGGTGGCTTTGGCTCCTCCTTGTAGGTGAGGCCTACGGATCCTTTGCTCTTCTTTTTGGAGTCCTCATCTACCACCTGCACCGGGGCTGAGCTGGCTACAGTCGGGGAGGGGGGTGGGGGGCAGTGTCAGAACTGAGTAATAACATTTAACACTAGTTGTTCCTATACCTCTCTAACCCCTTTGTATAAATTAACCATTTTCCTGCTCAAAATTATAAGGTAGGTGTTGTTGTTACCCCTTATTTAGAATCACAGAGAGATTCACTAATTTGTCAAAGGTCTTAAGGTTACTAAGCAGTAGATTCAGAATTTGAATTGCACTCAAACATCTATGGGATCAAATCAAGCTTCATGGCCAGCAGAGAAAGCCAAGGCACAGACAGGGTAAGCCGGTTTTCTCCAACCCAGAAGCAGAGTCAAACCAGGACCACCTGTCTCTCCAGTCCACGCCCAGGCTGCATGTTGCAGAGAGGCCCAGGCTTCTGTTCCCCCTGCTCGCAGGCTTCCTTGAGCCCATCTGCTGCCCTCACCAGCCCTTGCCCTGGGCTGCTTTTCACTCCCTAGGCTCTTCCACGTCACCCCTTTGAATCAACCGTCTCCCAGTTCCTCAGCATCCCTGAGAACCATCTGAGCCCCGTTGTCCTCAGACAAGGAGCATAGCAGCCACCTCTCCTGGGGCACCTGGATCTTTCAGGGTGCAGGGTTCAGATAAAGTTCTAGCAACCTTCTCTATCCTCACCTCCTATGGTCCTCCCACAGAGGCAGCACTTCCATCCTCTGGCCGCACCTGCAAGCCCTATTACATCACCATCCACCTCCCCACCAAAATGGAGGGGCCCCTCACTCCCTTTGGGGCTGGTTTTCTGCATCTTGAGTGTCAGTCAGCTCTAGCTCCTCCACTCACCAGGCCAGATCCTGGACCAGCTGCTCTGCCTGTGATGGGTTGGAAAGAGTGGCCAGGAGAGGGACCCCAACACCCCTATGACACCCTCTTCTTTCCTCGTCTCCACACATCCAAGACCACCTAATCTCTCTATTTAAAGTTAGCTAATTGGCCAATTTACTTCCCCTTTGTCATGCAATCTGACCTATTCACAGGTGCTGGGGATTAGGACGTGGACGTTTGGGAGGGGGCATTAGTCTGTCTACTATATAGCTTTGAGATAACTTTAGGTTGGGAGGCATTAGTCAAGTACTCCCATTTAAAGAAAATATGCATTTATCAACATTGAATTTATATTATTTAAAATGCACATCTTATAATAATAATGTGACTTGAAAAACAACGTGAAGTAATCTTTTAAGAAATGCTCCTTAAGGAAAGACAAGACTGAGAAAATATTACAAAGACTCAGACTATTATTACAAAGACTCAAACTATTATCAAAATGCATTTGAATTTTGAATATGTGTGCATGTTTGTGGGTATGTGTGAGAGAGAGCATACAGGGAAAGAAGAAGGGAAAAATGAGAGCAAAGGAGAAAGAGGATACGATATGTGACCAAAAGAAAGTTTTTCATGAAATAATTTTTTGTTTAAGATAATATTTGTTCCAGGGGCGCCTGGGTGGCTCAGTCGGTTGAGCCTCTGCCTTCAGCTCAGGTCATGATCCCGGGGTCCTGGGATCGAGTCCCACATCGGGCTCTTTGCTCAGCAGGGAGCCTGCTTCTTCCTCTGCCTGCCTCTGTCTCTCTCTCTCTCTGATAAATACATAAAATCTTAAAATAGATAGATGATAGATAGATAGATAGATAGATAGATAGATAGATAGATAGATAGATAGATGATAGATAGATAGATAATATTTGTTCCGTTGAAATCTCTCTGAGATTTCTTCGGGAAAGATTTGTTTAGACATGCAATCATTTACACGGTTCTTTAACGGCCAATTTCCTTTTACTTAAAAGCCACCTTTGCAAATTTCTAAGTAAAGGTAATGAAGGTGCTGAAATTATATAGCTCCCTTCTTTCATGTTGCATTTTCTCTTTCCTCTCTGACACCAGTGCACTGTTGTGCTACAACCAATAATTTTCCTTTCCCAAAGTGTTTTCTTTCAAGAGAAAATCAACAGGAATTTCATGTCCTTACTTTCTTATTCAAATTGGTTTACTGTATTCTCTTTACATCTGTGTGTGCAGGTGTGTGTGTGTGTGTTTTAATATAATGCACTTCATGATGCTGACCTAACTTGGAAGAAATCCCATCCATGTTTGTTCATAATGCCTTGACTTTGACTCTTTCAACGTTTATTCCTTTCCTCAGTTTCAAAAAGCTGTTCTATTATTCATAGTCTTTTGAGCTAGAACTAGTGGCAATACTTCTCTGAACTTAACCTGACAAGACAGGTTTAATCATCTCTTGCCCTTCATGTTCATTTATTTGACAGAGAGAGAGATAGGGAGAGCAGGAACACAAGCAGGGGGAATGGGAGATGGAGAAGCAGGCTTCTTGCTGAGCAGGGAGCCCGATGCGGGACTCGATCCCAGGACCCTGGGATCACGACCTGAGCCGAAGGCAGACGCTTAACGACTGAGCCACCCAGGCACCCTCTTGCCCTTCATGTATACATAACCTCCACTTATCATGCTAAGGGAGCTATATATGTCCGAAAATCCCTACATTATTAATAAAGTCCCAGGGACAATATTAATCAATGTCATTTTGACTCAACTTCCTAATACACAGTCTATGAACCCTTATTTATGATTCTCACCCCAATTTTCTACTACAAAACCTTCTAGAGTTCATCCAAGTTACCTCTGATTCGTTGTGTTGCCTCTTGTGTTTCATATAATACTTAACACATTTATAACTTTATAATTATTTTTATTAGTATCTTCCCTCCTGCTGAGACCATGGACTCGTTAAAAGACTGTGTCTTTTGTCCAACTCTGTCTTCCAGGTTTTAGCCTAGTGGCTGAAATAGAGAAAAGTTCAAAATATTTTGAAGGTTGAAGAAATGCAAGATGATTTGCCTGCTTAAACAGGCTTTGAATAGATATTATGGGAATAGAACTCAATAACCCTTTCCATTTATTCATTATTATGTATTTTCTAGATCCTGTTAACCAGTATTTTCCAAAAATATATGGAGACTGTATGTATAAACTCTAGTCCTATAAATTCAACTTAATTTTATGCCACAAGAAGTTAACAGAACTTTGGAAATAACACGAGTTTTGGACTCTGTGACACCTTAGTTAGAATCCTATCTCAACTCACTCTAGTCATGTGATGCTGAATATTGATGTATAAAAGAACTGAATTTTCTTTGGATACAAGATAATATAGCCCATATGTTAAATTTCTTTTCAATAAAAATATTTCTTCACTTTTTTGAATATCTACATCTTGATTTACATCTGTCTGTTTTGCTTAACTTACTGTTCATATTTATGGATGCTATTATTTTATTATTTTTTATGTATTCCACAATAAACCTGTGTAAGTCTTTGCCAACATGCCTTAGACTTCTTTTTTAATTAAATGCTTTATCTTATTTGTTGATTTTAGGGGCTATTTATATTCTTTTGTTTTAGAAAAATGTCATTTACAAGCTCTTTTGAGTGGGAAGTTCTCTTTCATTTAGTTTTCCCTTCCTTTTCCATCTTATGGTTGCCTCTAACAAATCCCATTTTGACACATATTTTATACTTGGAGATCTTGCCCACCATTCACAGGAACACAGCTGCTTGCCTGAGTTCCCAAGGGCAACCCTGCACCACCCCAGGTAAACACGTAGCTTTGTAGTTACCAGCTGCAGCTATGGGAGTGGTCTCAGTCTTGGTCAGACCCTTTTCAATGAATGGACTGTCACCCAGGGCCTGCTTTAATGTGTAAGTTTCCTATTATTCCATTTCAGCTCACATCTTCCTACATAACCTAAGTTCCTGGACATATGGATGGATTAGTTTAGTTTCTGGATTCAAAGGCTAAAGGGATATGCCAGCAGGTGCTGCTCATCACCCATAATTTCATTGTATTTAGCCTCTGTAAACATATTCAATTTTTAAACATACTTCTACCTATTCTTCTTCTGTTTGTAGTAGTGGTGTTGATGCTGTTAGTAGTGATAAGACACAGCACAATGATCTGAACAAAGAAGCCAATTAATATTATTTAATGAGATCCTCTTTTCCAACAAAGCATCACACAGAAATGTCAAACTCACATTTGCACAAATATGAAAGCAATACATTTCCCCCTAAATTATGCAATTATTAGTGCAAATCATATATTGCTTCCTAGCATTATCATACTGAGTTATAGAGCCTGGAACCTTGAACTTGCCTTGAACTTCTCCTTTTCCTTCTGCAATGTAGCAAAACAGTGACCAAGTACAGAAGATCATAAATTTGTTACTTGTCTTATTTATTTTTTAAAGATTTAATTATTTATTTGAGAGAGAAAGAGAGAGATAGAACATGTGAGGGAGTGGGGGAAGGGGCAGAGGGATAGAGAATCTTCAAGCAGACTCCCAACCGAGTGTGGAGCCCATCTTGGGGCTCTCTCCTAGGGCCCTAAGATCATGACCTGAGCTGAAATCAAGTCGGATGCTCAACCAACTGAGCCACCCAGACACCCCTGTTACTTGTTTTATATCAAAATATTTCTTAATTCTCGGGCACCTGGGTGGCTCAGTCGTTAAGCATCTGCCTTCAGCTCAGGTCATGATCCCAGGGTCCTGGGATCGAGTCCCACATCGGGCTCCCTGCTCAGCGGGAAGCCTGATTCTCCCTCCCCCACTCCCCCTGCTTGTGTTCCTGCTCTCGCTGTGTCTCTCTCTGTCAAATAAATAAATAAAATCTTAAAAAAAATATATTTCTTAATTCTCTATTGTTATTATCTAATTCAGATTCCTTTCATGTCTGATGTCATGGTGCGGGTGTTATTTACAAAAGTAAGACAATATATAAACTTCATGTCGGTATTTTAAAGTAGATAATGTGGATCCACTGAATTTTTTGAACAAGAAAATATTAGCTAAATCTCATAGTTTTAGAATAGTATAAAAGATAGACTGCTATTCTTGCCTCTACTTATAACTCCTTACAATATCTATTTGCTTTGATATATCTACATGTTTACATGCATTAGCAAGATAAACTTGCATTTCAGGAATGTGTCTTGACAGGCTTTCTAACTGTTTGGAATGGATTGGGTAATAAATCATAACTTATTTTCCTATTACTTATCATATAAAGATGGCAGACATTATAGTTATTCTTGTGGACATAGGATACGATGGATTTTATAAATGTTACAGACTACAAAGAGTGGCAAAAAAAACTGAAGTTTTTCACATTGTTGTGAGTTGAGTTCATCCTAGTAAGCAATAGATAAGTAGCAGGGCTTTTTTGTTGTTGTTTTTTTTTTAAGCTATATGCTAAAGATATATAAATATCAGTTTGGGGATCATATACAATATTCTCCATAATAAATCTGTATTCAAGATTTAAACTATGACTCTATAGCATTTGATACTGAGATGTTTGTCCTTCAAAAATGCTACAATCTACAGCAATGCCCTTTAAAATGCCATAGGTCTGTATTTATATCTATATATTTATATCTGTATCGGTACATGTGTGTTGTGTGTGTGACCTTAATTTTCATAACCTTTGCTAAGGACAAAAACAAATAGATGGAGAGGATTTTAGAGATGAAAAATCTGAAACAGAGAAGACACTTTCCACAGAAAACCATGAGAAAATGTACTGTTGTTTCCTAAAATAGCAGCAACGGGATTTAAATTTTGACCAACAAAATACGCATAAACACACTCACACACAAGATTGTTAATGTGATTTGGTTTGAAGTAAACGAGGTCTAGATTTTTAGTGGTTAAGCAGCTGACCTTCAGGAAATATGGGTAACAGTCATTTCTTACATACTGTCATTTCTGTCTTACAGAACAGTCATACAAGACTGTCTTACAAACAGTCATTTCTTACATAAAAATATGCTTTAAAATTTTCATGATGGTTTAAGCCATTCTCTAAAATTAAAAATTGTCCTCTCAAAAATTTCTCAAATACGGGCGCCTGGGTGGCTCAGTCGTTGAGCTTCTGCCTTCGGCTCAGGTCATGATCCTGGGGTCCTGGGATCGAGTCCCACGTCGGGCTCCTTGCTCGGCACGGAGCCTGTCTCTCCCTCTGCCTGCCTGCCATTCCCCCTGCTTATGCTCTCTCTCTCTCACTCTCTCTGTGTCAAATAAATAAATAAAATATTTAAAAAAAAAAATTCTCAAATACTGTAAGGTCTCTGGGGGGTATATAAACCCATATGAGATGAATAAATACTGGAGCTTTTACTTCTATTTTTAAAAATTTCTACTTGGGATATATAGTAGGACATAAGTAATATTTAATAAATAATAATCAAATGCTGGTGGTCACTGTCAACGTTTCTACTGTTAAGCCTGCAGATGGAGCCCACTGTTATTTATAATTTATGTGCCATTTATTATATAATGCCTCATAACTTATTTTTGAGTAGACTTATACCAAGCCGTTATAAAATTAGGCCAATTCAGTTGAATATATAGTGTCTTCCTCCAAAATGAGTCATAAAATTATTAAGTCTGTTGTAAAATCTACAAGATGGAATTGTGGGGGGAGGTGATATTGAATTTTATGTATATATATATTACAGATATAATATGTACATTATATACAGAGATATATAGAGATGTAATATATATGTGTTGAATTTTATAGTTTTAACAGCCGAACGCGCTAACCGATTGCAAATTTTATAGTTTTAATGTACAGATCCTTCTTCACATGCATACATAATCTCTAAACTGCTTTTTTTAATCTGGATTCAAGAAGAAGGGGTTTTAATATTCTTTTCATTCGATGGCATTTTTGTTCTGGGAAACCAATAAAGACAGTGATAGTGATATATAATTTCAATATAAAGACCTTTAAGAAATAGAGATATTTGGGGCACTGCATTCCTTTTGGGTAGTAATTTTTAAATTACCTAAGTTAAATTATGGTCTAAGGTAAAGTATGGTTACAACTTCTCATATTGGATTATTTTTGGTGAAAATGCACTTATTTCTAACTAATTGGATAAGACATATAGAGGGAATAGCTGTAATTCTGTGTCATGAGTCATATTTCTGAATAGACTTGAGACCTTAAATTAGAATACATTATTTTTGTTGAGGTTTCTGTACACAGCTTCCCTTCAAGGGAAGATTACATTTCTTGAAAAAGCAGGAACAATGACCACTGCCTTATCTATATATTAAAGCTGACTTTCTTTTGTGCTGAGAGGATCAGTATCTATTTAAAATGATATCTTCTTTACAATCTTATCCAATTAGTTAATGCTCATGGACTAGAAACCTAATGGTGTTTGCCTGTTGATTTTTTATCTATATCAACCCGCTCTTAGAAATCCATAGAATTAAAGAACAGATTCAAAAGCTTGTTTTTACTCTATGACAACTCCTGTGGGTGTCCAGGAACTCAACTCATGTGGGGGCAAATCCTTGAAATACCTTGTGGCATTTTCTAAGAGATATTTTGACAGAGGTCCATTTAGAAATAAATACAGAGGGTGATTAGTCTTGAAAGATTACTGTTAATTAAATAGGCAACAGTGAGGGGTGCCTGGGTGGCTCAGTCCATTAAGCGTCTGCCTTTAGCTCAGGTCATGACCTCAGGATCCTGGGATTGAGCCCCATTGGGCTCCCTGTTCAGTTGGGAGTCTGCTTCTCCCTCTACCCCTTTCCACCACTTGTGCATGCCCTCTCTCTCTCAAATAAATAAATACATAAATAAAACCTTTTAAAAATAAATAAATGAATAAATGAACAACAATGAAATATCAACGTCAGGAAGAACTGTGCATTGGTTTGGGTTGTGTGTGGTGTTCACAGAAGTGAACATGAGTGGATGTACAGTAGTGTTTCTATTTCCCATGAGTGGAATATAGTCTCAGATGGTGTATAACCGTCTGTCAATTCTGACTCTATTTCTTTTCAACATGATCTTCTGGTACCTACTATCTTACTTTATTCACATTCTTCTCCAATGTAATCCAACATCTCCTTCCCTACACTTTCTTCAGCAGGTTTCTCAAATTTAGTTTTAGTGAGAGTGGGAGGATACATAGGATTATTATTTGCTTACCCTTTATGCTTTCTAGTTTTATTGTTAAGGTCTAATCTCTTTTCCTGACATCTCTGTGGACTTTGACTTTCTCTAGATTCAGTTTTGGCAGAGTCTCTTCAGATCCTCAAAATTCATATTTTTATTATTCTAGATACTATGTGCCTCTGAATGGTTAAGAGAAGATGATCACTGAGTTGAAAAGAGGAAAACCCAAAGACTGATATTTCTAGCTCTATTACTAATAAATTATGTGTAAATAATACACAGATTTCTCAGAAAACAAAACAAAACAAACAAAAAATGACATTATTCAAGAGTGTATCTGAAGGAAAATATCTTACATAGGTTAAAATTTTAATTATGAGGTAACTTATTTAAGTGTTTTCTGGATTATTTATGTATTACTTTATGTAATTAATATTTATTAAGGACCTATTATATGCTAAGTCTTGTGGATACAGTAATAAAAAGACAATAAAGGAGTCCGTTCCCATGGAGTTTACTTTTGATTAAAGGAGACTTAAAAATAAGTAAACAAAGATTATAAGTAGCTTCATTAAAGGTAAGTATAATGGAGAAAATAAAAGAAAGTAATAAGAGGTGACTGGAGGAAGGATCATTTGGATTATGTGGTCAAAGAACTGAGGTTAAGACAACCCTGGAGCTAGAATTAGAATGCAAGGGAAAGTGAGAAAATTATTCTCTGGGTAGAGGAAATAGTAACTAAAAAGTCTTCAAGGAAAAAACAGTTTAGTTTTTGTACTAGCTTGCTATGACTGCCATAATAAAGTACCACACATTGGTGGGCTTAAATAATAGAAATGTAGTGTTCAGCGGTCTGGCTGCTATAAGTCTGAGAACAAAGTGTTGGTAGGGTTGCTTCCTTCTGAGAGCTCTGAGGAAGAATCCATTCCAGGACTCCCCTAACTTCTGGTAATTTGCTAGCAATCTCTTGTGTTCCTTCACTTGTAGAAGTTCCTTCACTCATTCTGCCTTCATCTTCACATCTCATTCTCCCTGTATGCATGTCGATGTCCAAATTTTCCCCTTCATATAAGGACACCAGTCATATTGGATTGGGGACCCACCTTGTTCCATAATGATTTCATCTTAACTTAAGTAATAATACCTGCAACAATTCTGTTTCCAAATAAGTTAATATTCTGAGGTTCCAGGAGTTGGAGTTTCAAGGTATGAATTTTATGGGGACATAGTCATACCCACTAAAGATTGTGTAAAGTAAGCTTTTGCTGTAAAATAAACATCCCAAAACATAGTGGCTTTAAACAATAACCATTTATCTCACCCATGATTTTATTTGTTGGCAATTAGATCTGGAATCAGTTGGTGGCTTAACTAGGTTCTTTCATGCATTTGTGTTCAGCTGATGGTTTAATGGAGCTGCTCTGCTTCTAGAGGTTGGCTGGTTATCAGCTGATGTGGCAAGTACAATTAGGCTAAGTGTCTTTTATCACCCACCAGGGTAACCCAGAGTTATTCACATGTTGGCATCAGGTTCCAAGAGTAGCAAAAAAGAATGCCCAGTGTGCAAGTGCTTTCCAAACCTCTGCTTATTTTAATTTACTAATGTCTCACTGGCCAAAGCAAGCCATGCCCAAGTTCAATGGGTCAGGAATTAGATTCCAACTCTTGGGAAGAGGATCTGCAACATGATATGACAAAGGTCATGATGCAAGAATATGACAAATTTGTGGCCATTTTTATAATTGACCACAGCTTATCTCAAGACCAGAAATAAGATTTGTATGAATATCTACCTGTTTCAGTGGAATCATTTTTTAATTTGGTAATGTAAAAATACAATTAATATTTTTATTGTGTATGTGAAAAAAGTGAAAACAGAAATGATTTTTAAAAAAGCCAAAAATTAATTCCCCCATCCTTGCTTCCATAACCCCGTCTCCCTGTGACCATGGGGGATGACTTTCATTATCTGCACATTTTTCTCCATGCAATGCACATAATTTATAATATACGTGGTATCAACCATTTTTCCAAGCCAGACTCAAAAGTTTAAGATTCTCTCAGTACGATGACAGAATTATATATGCAATCAGTGGCTCTCAGTCATACTAGCTCACATTTGAACAGGTTTTGGATATTTATCTTTATCCTCTTTTAACCTCAATTAATTACCACAAAAGAATCTGCTTATAAATTTCCCCCTTTACTCTAAAAGTATTACATTAAGAGTTGAGGGTTACATATTTAATTGACTTAGTTCTTAGCTTCAAAAAGAGGATTCAAATTCTTTTTCCATGTAATGTACTAATTTCCATTGTACTAATTTCCAATGTTTTTTGCTTATCAATGACCCAGTATCTACCCATTCCCTCATATTTCTAAGAGTAGCCTGATTCCCTGCTAGAAAATTATATTTTCCCTTTTGAGGAGACTTTGAATGCCCTCACATAAATAAGGGGTGAGAGTTAAATTAGATCTATCTGATTCATTGCCTTGGAATTTTCAATCTTGAGATAAATGATTTAATGATGAAGCAAATAAAACAGAAGTTCATTACTTGTGGAAGCTCCCTAATGGGATTATTGAGTAATTTCTTATTCATAGCCCTCAATGCTGCCTAATGTTGTCTTTTGTTAATCCTGGTTCTCCAGTCTCTTTGATTCTGCAAAATACCTATTTTTCTAACCAATTGTTTTTCTCCTCAAGTTAACCAGGATAAATCTCCATTACTCATGTACTCTTACAAACTAAATGATTAGGGTTTACTTATTAGGAAAATGTAACGCCTATGAAAATTCTACTTCTTCTGTCATGTTGAATAATATAAAATTATATTTAAATAATAATTAATTTTGAGTGAAAACATACTCATTATAGAAAATGTAAACAACATCCGGTCTTGTTTTTACTTCCAGTTTCATGAAAAACCTACTGACTTGTTTTAAAATTTCAACTATCATGATTAGAAATTTCCATAAGAATATAAAAATATAATCTACAAGTCATTATTTCTATTTCCTGTCACACTGTCTACACTGTATGGTCTTTACACTGAATAATGTAGTTGTGTTGAATATTTGAGCAACTAATGGGGATGATTTGAGAATGAGTATGCTATAGGCAGAGGGAACTGATGCAGATAAAAAAGTTATATTTGATATGAAAATGCCTAGGTTGGGAAATGGAAAGTTTTTATTATAAAGTGATGTAGCAGAGAAATAATTTTGATTAAAAGGGAAAAAATGACTAGACATTTTCATATACCATAAAAAATATCTCTAAGGCATTTTAAAGACTTTAAATAATTTTTTTTGCCATTTAATTAATAGTGACCAGGAAATCAAGTACATATGTTAATAGTTAATAAAGTCTATCAAAATGTCAAAATAGTTGTAAAAAAAAACCAACCTAAAGATAATTTTAAGATAACAATATAGAAAAATCTGCATATGTATTTGTTTTGCAATGTTGTTTTTGTCTGCATTTGACTTCTCTATTTTCTTTTTTTTTCTATCCTTTTTTTTTTTTTTTTTTTTTAAGAGATTGAGATTGAGCAGGAGTGTGTGTGCAAGCCGGGGGTGAGGGGAGAAGCAGAGGGAGAGGAGAGAGAGAATCTTAAGCAAGCTCCATACCCAGGGTAGAATCTGATGTGAGCTCAATCTCATAGACCTGAGATCATGATCTGAGCCTAAATCAAGAGTCGAACACTTAACCAACTGAGCCACCCAGGCACCACTTGACCTCTCTATTTCTAAAATGTTGTATGTGTAACAAATAATTATATGATGTTTATCCAATAAAAGGTGTATGTAGCCAGCATTGATGGGGTACTGCTCAGGTGCTAGCTGTTGGTCCTTAGCATGTATGTCATTGTACTAATTTCCAATGCTAACATGTACATTTCTTTGCTAAAGTCTTCATTTGGTGGCAGAAATCTGCCTTACCCATGCATACAACAGGTCAGAAATGCCAGAAAAAAATTTTTTTTGAACATGCCTTAACCTATGATCAGTGGAGCAATATCCTTACTTTCTTCACCCACTGGATGGAGAAACTCCAAGGCACATATTCTGGTTTTCTGGCAAGATTAAATCCCAGTCATTCATGGCGCTATTTTCCTTGATACTACATTGTTGTTAACTACCTGTACCTCCCTTTCCACTTCATGTGTCCTCTACCTTTGGCGGTTTCTTGGGATGACTTCCAAAGTAAATTAATTGCACTTGAATCTTTGTCTCAAGATCTGCTCCTGGGCAAAACTAAACTCAGATGAAAGGGAAATATTTTATACTATTTGATTTAATCTTTCCAATAATTGTTTGCCATACATAATAGAAATATGTAACATTTATTTGGCATATTATAATTTACACAGAACATTCCTTATATTGTGGCATTTGATACTAATTTTTTCATTGCTCCTCTTTGTAATGCATGCACTCATAAAACTAATTTTCCTTGTAATTTTTCAAAATTGCAGTTCCATCCTCCTATGTTTTTGCTCATGTGGTTCACTGTGACATGAATATTCATCTCTGTTATGTTCAGTCCCAAATTTCAGTTCATTCTTTATGATTTTATTCAGGCAGAAGTAGATTACTAAACCATTTTTTCAGTACTTGTTAGTGTATGAATCTACTGGAATATCTTGTAGTTGAGTTAAATCAAGTTAAAGGCAAGGTATAATTTATATATTTTTTTATTACATGTAGCAGATTCTAGGTCATTAGTCAATAATTTCAAGTGGGCCAAGCTTTAGTTCCTGAGTTCACTATTAAAATTTTGGTTTGTGAACTTTACTTTTAATACTTTTAATTTATTAATTTTTTTTTTGTACATTCTCATAAGATTTTCAGTCCTATGTAGCACAGGTCAGATATTATTGTAAAGACTGTTTATGTACATTACATCTTCAGTAGATGAAGGCTTCTAAAGAACAAAGACCACAAAAATTAAAAAAATAGAAAGTGAGAATTTTTCTGCTTACATGCTTGACTCTAGAAATGTAATATTATATATCTATAAAGAAGTGAGGGATGTCGAGAAACAGACTTGAAATATGTAGCTTGGGAACTTGGAGTAAAATTTAGAATGTTGGCCTTTATTTCTATATAATTTAAAAAGAGTATCTTCCAATTATCCATGATATAAAATGCCACACTTTAATTCCAGATTTAGTGACTACCGATTTTTAGTTGACCTCTGGGCCATTTACCATTTCATATCTAATTTGAAAATATTTATAATGAACATAAAAACCTGTTAGTGCACAATTCAGGCAACTCTAAATTACTAAAGTAGTTTTCAATGAATTTAATATAAGTATATTTTAGAGTTATATATATATAAGGACCAGTAATTCAAAATTGAAAGAATGCTCTTTCCAAGACATTTTCTGAAGTGGCCAGTCTTATTTATACTGGCAATTAGTTTTACCTAATCACCTTAGCAGTTGTAATGGCTGTCTGCTGAGCAGTGGTAGAAACAATAAAATTGTCTTTTTTAAATCAAAATAATTACTTAGAAGGCTGGATCACTTGTTCATGTGGTTCAATGCACCTTAATTCCTGGCCAAGGTGTGAAATAATTAGGGGTAAATTCCAGCCCAAGCTTGGCCCTTGTATGGGCCATATCAGAAAGGGGTTCTCTTTTCAATTTGTGCAAATATGCTTTGCTTTCCATTCTTCCTATAATAATAACATTTTTTTTTTTTTAATTTGCAAGAAGGTATAATGAATAACATGGAAGCAGGGGTCACTTCAGGAGATAATCAAGAATGAGTCAACATTCTGTAAGGAAATCTAAAAATAAAGCTAAAGAGAAATTCTGCCTACTACAGTCGTAGGGAAATATATGGATTCACAATGTCAAATACCTGCAAGGCAGAGAGACTAAGTCTTCAATTGCGAATGGAACACTTATATTATCTAACATCTCCAGCAGACAAATATAAGACACTTTAAAAAATTACATCAGTTCCTGAAATTAAAGATAAGAGAAACTATAATATAAGAAAATGAAAACATTTTCTACCTAGGTCTAAGCTCCTCATCTTAAGGCCAAGCAAAAAGAAACGAGTGCAATGAAGTGAGACTCTGTTGGGAAGTCAGGTTATTACTTCTTCCAAAGCTTCAGGTTATTTATAATAAAAAAACACATCTACTTGGAGATTAAAAAAAAAAAAAAGTCAGTCAACCATGTACTCGGGAAGATAGAGAAGTAGTGTACTATTTAAGATATTCTTAATGATGTGGAAAACTGGTATAAAAATTTTCTGATTTGTGTGTTTTATTAATTTGTTCTAATATGTTCTTTTTTGGTAACCTGTAGATGAGTTCATTTTATGTTTAGATCTCCCACGACACATTGTTCACGTTTTTTTTTGTGAACTATATTTAATTTTTAACTTAATCAAAAGCCAATAATATTTTTAAAAATATAAAAATTATATAGAATAGGAGCACCTAGCTGGCTCAGTTAGGAGAGCATGAGATTCTTGATCTTGAGGTCATGGGTTCTAGCCCATGTTGGGTGTAGAGATTACTTAAATTAAAAAAAAAAAAAAAAAAACCTGCAAAATAATTTTTAAAATAACGTAAAATATAAGATGTCTGAAGACATTGTTAAACCCACACTTCTGCTTTCTAAGGCTTACTTTCCGGACACTAATGTGAAAAAAAAAGGTTTCTTCCAAGAACTAAAAGGTATTTTGCAATCACTTCTCATTTAAATTGTTATTAAACATATGCTAACACTGAAGGGATTTTATATTGAGTTGAAAATTAATAAATGGTAAAATTGGATGAAACTATTTTTCTTTTCTTTTTTTTTTAAGATTTTATTTATTTATTTGAGAGAGAGAATGAGATAGAGCATGAGAGGGAGTAGGGTCAGAGGGAGAAGCAGACTCCCTGCTGAGCAGAGAGCCCTATGTGGGACTCTATCCAGGGACTCCAGGATCATGACCTGAGCCGAAGGCAGTCGCTTAACCAACTGAGCCACCCAGGCGTCCTGAAACTATTTTTCTTGACTAAAACGTAAATCTCTCTAAATTTGAAAGGTACTTCAAAAAAATCTTGGTTTTCCAACTACATGGTAACTACAAATTGAAACAGGAAAAAAACAACAAAAAAAACCTAGAGATGTGCATTTTTGACCAGCCATTTTTGACTTACCTTTAATATATAGATACATCTTATCCTTAATAATAACTCCTTCCTAAATTTCCCATATTGAAAATTAGAGTCCATTATGTTTTATCTTATAATTGATCATAATTCAGTTAGAAAGAAATTAAATATTTAGTAAAAAGGTGGAAAAGTTATTAAAAATCCTGTAGCAACTCATCACTAAAAATATAACTTTTCTAGTGTTAAAAACAAGACACCAGGTCCAAAATGGAGTCACTTATGCTAAGCCCCATTATCACCAATCCAAAACAATTTAATTGTGGTTTCTATTCTCCCAGAAACTTAATTTTAAACCAGTCAATAGGGAATCACCCGGACAGCACGAGTTAGGTCATCTGCCTCATAGACCACTGCCAGTCTCTAAAGGAAAATAACCTTGCAACAACCAACTTGCTTTTTGCTTAATATAATTTCCTTGCCCCACTCTCTTCTGCTTATAAATATCTTTCATTTTGTACAGCTCCTCAGAGTTCCTCTCTATCTGCTGGATGGGATGCTGCCTGATTTGAACTGATTTTTGCTCAGATAAATTCTTAATATTTTTAATATGCCTCAGTTTATCTTTTAACACAAAATGGAAATGACCTACATTGAACGATATTTTCCCGTTATTTATAAAGAGGCACTATAAAATCAGTAAACCGTAAGTTAGAATTTGATCAATATGGAACTATAAACATTGTCTTTGCATTTACCTGGGGAAATAATGCAAAATGTGATACAGGGCGAAGTAGAGATGTGTTGCCTACATATTAAATCACCACCACCAACAACAAAATGATTGAAAATAAAACTTTGGAGATACAATTTTAAGTGTTGGAAAAACATTTAATAAATGGAAATCAAGACATTGAGAGTAGAAACACAAGTAAAAATAAAAGGTCATATGTTATAAAAGCTGGAAGGACCATCCACTTTGAATGTGTTTCAGTAGGAGAGGTTCATGCTAGTTGGCATAACCAGAAGAAACTTCATGAAGAAATTGAGACTTATTTTAAATCTGGAAGAATGGATAACAATAAAATATATTAGAAAGATAAAACAAGAAAGAAAGAGGATCTGTGAACTATGAGTCCTGGAATTGGAGTGATTGGGGATTTTCTTTCAGACTGATAAGGATCCACCACAAGCAGAAGATGCGTTATTTACCTTCCTTCCCTAAAAGAAAGAGAAAGACACCCACAGTCAAATCTAACCACACAGAAGGCCAGAAGCTATTAGCAAATAAAAAAAAGAAATATCCAATTAATAGTAATTCAAAAGTTTAATAAAACCAATGCCAAAAAAAGAGTTATTTCAAACTAAATTCAGAGAATGTGTAACACCCCAAAAAATATAGTAAAGGAAATGGAAAAAAAATAATTTAAATTAAATATAATATCTTGAAAGAGGTAAAAATAAATCAACTAGATACATGAACTAAGTATTTGAAAATTTTATGATTTTTAAAATAAAAAAAAGTATTGTTGGACACTCTGGTTTAAAAAAAGGAACACTTCTAAAGAATAAATTTGCTGGCAAGAGATAATGGACAGGAATTTTACAGAAGGGGATAAAAAGTTTTAGGGAACAATTTGGCCATATCTAGTGAAACTGAAGATGCACATTTCACACAGATGCTAGGTATTAGAATATTCATAGCAACTTTGTTTATAAAAACAAAGCACTTGAACCAAAGAAACTGTCCCTTGTCATTTGAATAGATAAATAAATCATGGATATTCATAAAATACTGAGTGTATTAGCGCAAAAACACTTTAAGTGGAAAATACAAGCAATCAAAGAGACATGCAAACTTATTCATATGAATTTTTCAACACTCGAAATTATACGATATAAAGCTTAAGGATAGATACATATTTGTTGAAAGAGAAAAAGGCCTGACTAATAGAGAATAAAGTGGTTATTACTGAGGGTGGGAAAATGCAATCAGATATTGGCAAACTGGATATTTCAAAATTCTTTCTTTATTCTGAATTGTGGATATGATGTATTTAATTAATAAAGCAAATCTGGAGCTAAAAAAGATGAAATAAACTTTGATTACACATTTAATATACATCAAGAGATATCTAATATAAAAATAATGAATTGAAATTATATTTAGAAGGTGTATGAAGATAGATTATAAAAAGTTATATAAACTAAATGAAAAATGAGGGAATGATAGAATAGGAAATTTATTGTTAAATAAATCAAATATCTAATGATCAGGAGAAAATTGCCCATTCCTAAATCTGAAAAAAAATGGAAAAATGAGGTATACTTTCTTACCTATAAGAATGAGAAATAAGATACTGACTTCTTTCAACAATTATAGGAAAAGGAGGAAGAAATATGAAACATTAAAATAACTTGAGAAAGCCATCCAGCACTATTTCATTTAACTATACATCCACAAAACAGGAGAGTCAGTATTATTACTCCTGGGAATCAAATCTAAAGAAATAAATTTGCTAGGGCCCCTGGGTGGCTCAGTTGTTTAAGCAACTGCTTTCGGCTCAGGTCATGATCCTGGAGTCCCTGGATCAAGTCCCGCATTGGGCTCTCTGCTCAGCAGGGAGCCTGCTTCTCCCTCTGACCGTCCCCCCTCTCATGTGCTCTCTCTCTCTCATTCTCTCGGTCTCAAATAAATAAATAAAATCTTAAAAAAAAAAAAAAAAAGAAAGAAATTTGCTGGGTTATAATGAAAATGAGATACAGCACATTGTGCTTTGTTTTTTGTTTTGTTTGTGTTTTGTTTTGCACAGATTCTGGAATCCATTACTTGCTATTTGTGCTTGGAAAATTTACTTAGCATCTGGGTTTCTCAGTTTCCTTATCTGTCAAATAATTGTAGTACTTTTTGAAACAATTATGTCATTTTAGTGTTATTGAGAAGAATATCTAAGAAGATATATATCTAAGAAGATATCAAACATATACACAAGGTTGTTAATATTGATCCTAGAAATGGGAAGTTTGTCTGTAAAAATGTGGGTATTAATGATGTTTAGAAAACACAGTATGTGTGAATATGTAGCATTCACAAATGTTATACATTCCAATATGATCTGTGCTTATATATACATGTGAAGTGATGAATAAAGGGATTGTCACTAAGAACGAAAAAGGTGAAAACAATTAACAACTCTAAAACAAAGTAAAGAAATAAAAGTTTAAAATTTTAAGATATGGAAGAAGATCCAAGTAAAACAATAAACACGGATCTACTTTGTTGAGTGATGTGTTTATGATGTTATATTTTTAAAAAATTTCTTTAGGTTGCGACTTTCTTTTCATTTACTCTAGTTTACTAACACAGTCTCTCCCCCACCCCCAATGGCTTCTTAACACATCTCAGTCTAAACAAATAAACACATCATTTAAGTGCTACTTATATTACTCCTTCAGAAAGACTTCTCTGACTTTTTCATGCAAAGTTTTTTTTCTTCATTTTTTATGACCTCATTTTTAGAAGAAATTTTCAAAAGAATTATTAAGAAAGAAACTAAAACAAATAAAAATTGCTATTACCAAACAAGTGGTAATTGTCTAAAGTGTGCTGGAATGGACTCATAATGCCTTGTGAGGCATTACATTTTCAAGATTTCATGTTGGTAGTTGCAACTCAGTCATAAATGAGTTTATTTGTTTTCTAAGGCTGCTGTAACAAAGAACAACAAACTGACTGGTTTAAACAACAGAAATGTATTGTGTCACAATTCTGGAGGCTAGAAGTCTGAACTGGAGTTGTTGGAAGGGCTAGACTCTTCTGAAGGTGCTGGGGAAAATTTGGTCCAGGCCACTCTCCTAGGCTCTGGTAGTTCCTTGGTTTGTGGTAGTGTAATTCCAATCCTCACGTTCTCTCTGTGTACCTATTTGTCTCTGTTGAAGTTTAAAGCAATTTTGGAAAACCATCCATCAATATTTCATTAAATTATAAATCTGTTACCCAGGCACTAGGCTCTTGTCCCAGATGCACCTAAGAATTGGAGACAAGAGACCAGAATGGGGAGATAGAGTTTATTGAGTTGGTAAGTACAGGACACTTTCAAGAGTGAAAGCGGGCCACTACCTGGGCAAGAGTGGCAATGGCCCCAAGTAGCTCTGGCTTCACCCTTTGAAGCCTGGTTTGTGTACCTGTAAATGTGGCTTTGATTGACAGCTGGTGGTTATATAACATTTGGCCTCTGCACATGCCTCCCTCCATCATGCATTCTGTTATAATTGTATTTATCTATGTATTGTATATTTATGAGTGTCTAATGAACTTCTCTTGTGACCATAAAGGTAGTGAAGGACAAGTTGCACCTTTTGTGCACATGCTCAGATCTTAGAAGTGCCCTTGTTGCTTTTAAGCCAGTTTTGTGGCTAGGCTTTTCCTGATCTGCTAGCCCTTAGATGTGATTCTGAAGGTATGGCTGTTAACCTTAAGGGGTGGTCAGTACCTGCTTTATCCCTCCTCACCCATGCCTAACTACCTAAAAATCCATTAAACATAAGACTGTAATCTCATTCTTGGGAATCAAAGGTTTCCGAGGAATACCATTTATATTGGATTAGGATCCACCCTAATCTTGTTTTTACTTGATTACGTCTGCAAATACTCTATCACCAAAAAAAAAAAAGGTCACATTCTGATGTCCATGAGGTAAGGACTTCAACATATCTTTTGGGGAACACACAATTCAACCTTTAACAATGAAAATATTTATACCAGGGAAATTGGCAAATTTTACACATAATGGCTTCTTTCCTAAAGCCAATTATATTTACCAGTATGCTACAGGTGTATGTATTATATGTCATAAATAGACTTTATTAAGCATTTGCTTTTCTCTTGGGAAGATAACATGAGAAACAGAGAATGAAGTAAGTATTAAGAATGCAAAGCCACTGGACTCTCCTGACAATACTTTTTTTTGAGGTGTACTTGGGGCATCAGATCTCCCTTGCTTAGATAATTCTCACACAATTCCTTTGTACCTATGACCTTCTATTCTAATTTTCAGATAATTATGTTTTATTTTTAAATATTAATTGGTCCTGAATTTTAATAATTTAGTTACCTGTTTTTGTTTGTTTATTTGTTTTGTTTTGTTGTTCTAACTATCTTAAGCTTTTGAGACAGAGTCCAGTGAAATTTATTAAGCTTAGAAATAATAATGATGGGCTAGAGTAGTAGAATAAAATAGAATTAGCATAAGTCAGCATAACAATAAAGTATGGCATTACTAATTAGATTTATATTTGTATTACTACTCATTTTGAACTAACATAAATTTTTAACTAAATGTTTACAAAATAAGTTGTTGATGTGTTAGAATCAACACAATCCTCCTTTCCCCCAAAAGGCATTATTTCCAGGTCATTAATTGAAAAGATGTCACTTTCTTTGACTTCTTTCAAATTTTGTAGTAGTGAAAAGTTTAAACCTTTTAACATTGATCATACTGAAAAAGATTGCATTTTCTAGATTTCTTTTTGAAATATACATATGAAGTAGTTAAGTTGGAGGGATACTTTATTTATGAAAATATTGTTTATACACTGTTTCTAAAGACCTCCAACTAAGGAGTGATTGACACAAAATCCATTGTTTGTTAAACTATGAGGAGAAAGGAAGACAAGGAATAAAATATATATTCTCCTATGGAGAATGAAATTAAGTATGACTGCTGAAGTTTCCTAGTGGACAGAAAATAAAAAGAATTTCCTAGTATGTATGTGTTTCCTTCCCCATTTCTGTTCTTCACACCCATCTTTCAATGGATTGGGAACTTGTTTTTCTTTTATTTGTGGATAAATCTATATTTTGAAACGAATCCCTTGGAAGTGAGAGTATATAAAAATGTGTTAGTAAATTTACAAATAGGACAAATAATTTATTCACCTAATAAATGCTGAATAAGCATCTTCTGTTTGCTAGTCCCTGGGCTAGTTCTGTACATACCAAAATAAATTAGATCATCTTGTCTATGAGAAACATACCATCAATCTATAAAAATAGACAACCAAACTATTACAATATTACATATAAAGCAATAAGTGCAATCAGACACAGTAAATTTTATAATTTTTATATATTGAATAAAGCCAAGGATTCAAAATAAAGCAAAGAAATTAAAAACTAGATGTCTCTTAACTAAATCAAAAATGAAGATTTAAGGCGATTACCATGGTGTGGGTCATGGCATTTATTCTTCTGAAAAACATTTTAATAAGTGATGTCCTGTTAAAATTATTTCCCTTAGATACCATTTTAATTCACTTGGGCTTCTCAGTTTTGTACTCTAAAAATGCAGCACACAATGCAAAATATTTCATAAAATCATGACTTTTTTTTTGTAGTAAAACATTTTTTTCCCAACTGCAAGAAACAAAGATGGACTCAGAGAGTATAAAGTAAAAGTGTTTTATAATAAGTGTATCCATAAAAGGAAACTGGAAAGCCATAATCAGAAAACACCATCTCTAGAAAATAGGTGAGTGCTCTTTCTTGTTCTCTCTTTTATCTCTCCCCTTCTCTCTCCTTCTCATTTTTATGAGATTCTCAACAGTTCTCTACTGAAATTGCAATTTCTTCCTGCACTCCCACTTAGTTGTCCTCTCTTTACTCAGCCTCCCTGATACTCATTGTCTGTGCTTCTTCCTGCCTATAGCTTGCACCCACCTGTAATGGCTGTGCTGTCCTCTCAAGCAATCAAGACCATTCCATTCCATCTCTCACTGCCAGGACATGTCCCCATTAGATCATTGGTCAGATTTCGGGAAAGGGGACTGGATTTATCCAGGTTCAAGCACTGTGACACGTTTCAGTATTTCATCATGTTTCTGGACTGAACAGCCTTCATTATCATGGAACGTGGGTCTGAGAACTAGTAGATACATTCTGAATACATTGCAGTGTGATTTTACCTTAGAAATGTAAGAATATCTATAATACTATCAGCAGAAACTTAATTTTTTACATTCCAAGATATGTTTGGGGAACTTCAAAAAAGTTGTATTTGAGAGAGCATGCATTCTTGTATTTAAAATTTTCTACAGGACCATCAAATCTGTAGGAGTGGACCTACGTTTATAACTGATCCAAAGATTCACTGAGAACCTATGTTCTTTATACCAGTTTAGTTAGCTTTAGAGACTATAAAGAAGGCAAAGTGACTCAGAGAAAAAGGGTTTCATTGTGATGTCCCACAACATGTCAAGCATACTTTCCCAAGCACTTTATCCTACTGGTTCCCCTCTCATCAAAAAGAGACAAGCCTGAATCAAGTGCAGACTACTTCAGCTCAGGGAAGTCTCTTCTCCATTCTAGACTTCTTTACATACCATGGTTTTCACATGTTCCCTATGGGTCCATGTGCCAAGTCCAAATTTGCCAGTGCATCCTGAGTCTAGAGGTCAAACTTCAGACAATTAACTAGGTACCTGAACAAGTTTAAGAACCAGCTGACATGGATGGAACTAGAGGTTATTATGCTAAGCGAAATAAGTCAATCAGAGAAAGACATGTATCACATGACCTCACTGATATGAGGAATTCTTAACCTCAGGAAAGAAACTGAGGGTTGCTGGAGTGGTGGGAGGTGGGAGGGATGGGGTGGCTGGGTGACAGACATTGGGGAGGCTTTGTGCTATGGTGAGCGCTGTGAATTGTGTAAGACTGATGAATCACAGACCTGTACCTCTGAAACAAATAATACATTATATGTTAAAAAAAGAAGTAGCAGAAGCAGAAGCAGAAGCAGAAGCAGAAGCAGAAGCAGAAGCAGAAGAAGAAGAAGAAGAAGAAGAAGAAGAAGAAGAAGAAGAAGAAGAAGGAGATAGCCGGAAGGGAAAAATGAAGGGCGGGAAATCTGAGGGGGGAGACGAACCATGACAGACTATGGACCCTGAGAAACAAACTGAGGGTTCTAGAGGGGAGGGGGGTGGGGGGATGGGTTAGCCTGGTGATGGGTATTAAAGAGGGCATGTATTGAATGGAGCACTGGGTGTTATATGCAAACAATGAATCATGGAACACTCCATCAAAAACTAATGATGTAATGTATGGTGATTAACATAACATAATAAAATAAAATTAAAAAAAAAAAAAAAAACAGCGGGCGCCTGGGTGGCTCAGATGGTTAAGCGTCTGCCTTCGGCTCAGGTCATGGTCCCAGGGTCCTGGGATCGAGCCCCGCATCGGACTCCCTGCTTGGCGGGAAGCCTGCTTCTCCCTCTCCCACTGCCTCCTGTCAAAAAGACCATGTCTATCATGGTGATTTGTTTCTAACATCCACAGGTTAATGATCAGAGGCAACACAGGCAGTACAACTTCTAGTATCTTTTGTTGCAATTATTTTCATTGAGGACTATTAAGCAAAACAGATTTTGTCTATTTGAGTTGCCTGTAAATACATAACTCATTATTCTTCAATTGACTAAACTCATTTGGGAAAATTTACAAAGATAAAGCCTGACAAAAATGATTGATTACCTTTTTTCATAGAAGACATGTTGATGTATTTCAAGAAGAGAAGACATGTATATTATAGCAAGCGTGTTTGTTATTTAGGAAATCTTTTTAATTATTTTTTAATGGACTAACACATTTTAATTAAAAATAAATTATTAATAGCTATCAAAGCCTTGAAAACTACTTATATATCTAAAGTTCATAACATTTCCTTTTTTTTAAGATTTTATTTATTTATTTGAGAGGGGACGAGAGGGAGAGAGAGAGCATGAGCAAGGGGAGGGAGAAGCAGACTCCCCACTGAGCAGGAAGACTGACCCAGGGCTGGATCCCAGGACCTGGAGATCATGACCCGAGCTGAAGACAGACACTTAAAGAACTGAGCCATGCAGGGGCCTCAATAACATCTCCATCTAAATAGACATGTTGAGATTCTAAAGTAGAGCATTTTATATTTTTGGATAAGTTTTATTTCAAATAGGCGTGTATATATGAGTGTTTTAGCAAACTATAATTCATTGAGTAATTTCTACAGAGAGAGTTGTCCTACTATTCCATTTGACCAAAATTTGGATGTAGACTTTTCCTAAATTTATAAATGACAAATTAGAAAACACATTCACAAAAATGAATTCAACATGCATGTGGAAGAGTCTTTAGGATGTGATTTGGTTATTTTATAAATCAATGTATTTTTTTTAATTTATTTATTTACTTGAGAGAGAGAGAATGGGGATGGGGGTGGGTCAGAGGGAGGGGGAAAGAGAATCTCAAGCAGACTTCTTGCTGAGCTCAGAGCCTGATGTAGGGCTTGATCCCAGGACTGTGAGATCATGACCTGGGCCAAAACCAAGAGTCAGACCCTCAACCAACGGAGCCACCCGGATGACCCTAAATCAATATATTTTTAAATTTATTTTTACTATTCTTTTTTTTAAGATTTTATTTATTTATTTGAGAGAGAGAGATTATGCACGAGTAGGGGGAGGGGCAGAGGGAGAGGGAGAAGCAGACTCCCCACCGAGCAGAGAGCCTGATGGGGGGTTTGATCCCAGCGCCCTGAGATCATGACCTGAGCTGAAGGTAGCTGCTTAACCGACTGAGCCACCCAGGCACCCCTGTTTTTATAATTCTTAAAATCCATAGCCATTTCCTAAAATTTGATGTTTGTAATATATGCAATACCAGACATTACAGCAGACTATTGATTATATTTAATATAAATAAATTAAAAAGTAAATTAATTTTCAATATTTCATGTGCCAAGCCCTGTGCCATATAACACCAGGCTTAAGAAGAAACTGTGCCATATGGGCTCTTTCCAGATTTAACACACCCTGCATTACAGTGGTGCATTCATTGAGCTGAAGGTAGCTGCTTAACCGACTTAAAGATGATAAAGTTTAGGGCACCTGGGTGGCTCAGTTGGTTAAGCGACTGCCTTCGGCTCAGGTCATGGTCCCGGGGTCCTGGGATCGAGTCCCGCATCAGGCTCCCTGCTCTGCGGGAAGCCTGCTTCTCCCTCTCCCACTCCCCCTGCTTGTGTTCCCTCTCTTGCTGTGTCTCTCTCTGTCAAATAAATAAAATCTTTAAAAAAAAAAAAAAGATGATAAAGTTTAAACACATCCAATCGGAATTTTTAATACACTACCAACCTCTACTTGAGTTGTGTATATTAATAATACATATTCAAATATGAAATATATCACTGTGTAAGAGAGGAACTTTTCAATCAGGTATTACTTCAACAAATATTTTTGCATATTTACTACCTAAATGTTTTAGACTTTAGGATCACAGTGAGAAGAGCAGTCCATGTCTTCACAGAACATGTAGGCTAATGGGTGAGACAGTTAAAATAAGAAATACACAAATACATAAAATAATTATAAATTTGGGTGAGAACTAGACCTAAAACAAACAAAAAGATACAAGCTAATATGAAAGCAAAAAAAAAAAAAAAAAAAATTCATCATCAAATGGAGTGGTCTATAAGAAAGCTTTATCTGCAGTAACAGCCTGTATGGTTGCACCCAGACACTGATTTTTCACTCATGAGCTTGCAAACTGGCAGTGACTTGGTTAGAAGTATATTGAGCCAATCAGCCTTCTTTAGGACTTTGGCCCTGAGCTGTTTTGAGCAACGGAAATATTTACTGGGGTGCCACACTAAGGTTATCGAGTATCTTAACAAATGGCATAGTATCCATTCTTTTGAATTCATCTTAGTCCTGAGTCTTAGTCTTATTCTGAGTCTTATAAGGTCTGTGTAAATAATAGCAGTTGTCAAATTTTTTTACACATAATCACAAGCACCAGTTCACTTTTCTAATCTTACAAATTTCATAATTTCTAGGATCTCTACTTTCCCTTTTATCTCTTCTTGTTCATAGGCCAGTTTTAAGTGTGTGTGTGTGCGCTCATATTTTTTGTAGCATTTTATCATAGAAAGCTAATCAACCAACACTCATTGCCAACATTTTATTAATTTCCAGGTTTAGTAGATATAATAGGTTTGGATGTTATAGCTAAATTTGACTCCTGGTAAAAATTTATCTTTGGTCAGATTTGGTAAATCAAAGAAACTACTAATTAAAAGGGAGAGTACTAAAGCCAGGACACCCCAGACTTAGCTAGGGTGGCATATTAGGTGAGCCCATGGAAACCAGTCACTCTTAATGAGTACTCATGAAGCACTTACTCCCTTGGTATTGCCTAAGCTCGTGCTAAATTTTACTATGAAAAATATCTAGTCCAGACAGCTTTCCATGTTTCTGACTCCCTCTTCTATATGGCAGTAATGTCTTACATGGAAATGTACTTTATGTTGTTCATAAAATATTAATACAAATGCCTGGAGGTAGCTAGTTTCACTCAGTAGTCTAGAGCTCTTTTGGCCAGATGACTCGTTGGCCACATTTGACCTATGCCCTTCTACTTCTTAACTTTTTTAAAATTCCTTTTGCAAAAAATCATTATTCAAAATACAGAGGAGAAGAAGATAAGGTAAACTTCAATAAAATTTTTGAAAACAAAAATTTAACCTTATCATTGATAACAATGAAGCTGATACTACTAAGAAGAAATTTTATACCATGATAAATGTGGGGTACAATGATTTTTCTTCAAGATACTGACTTTGAAGAATATTCATTACAATACTGACAACTAAGTCTGAATTTGACTTTTAACCATTGAGTAATTCCTGAGAAATATTTCGATGGTACACCTCAAACTGACAGAAACTATCTCTTATACTTTTGTATTTATGCTTAGTACCATGTACCTGGTACAGTGCTAGACCCCATCAAACAATTGTTGATTGGTTGGACAATAAAGAATTTACTTTGGAAGGAAGATAGCACAGCCATGTGCTTCTGAATGTCTTGAACAACTTTAAAATCCCCTACGCCCTTCATCTTAGCAGGCTTTTTATTGAAAACTCTCAGGGCATTTGTAGAAAGGACAACAGACAAGTGCTGTCCAGTCCTTATGCCTTTAGCAATGCTCCTTACTAGGTGCACTTTTACTGTACTCTTTTCTATTTCTGTGATTTTGGAGCTGGTGAGCTGGGAAGTTGGGGGGTGAGGGGCTTTCAATGTCATGGCTTTGAGAAAAGTCTTGAGTTCCTGAAAGTCATCATCCCAGTTGTGTCTCTCATTAGCTGGGGGCCTTGGGCCACTTATTCTTAGCTCCCATATCTCTGAGCCTCAGTTTACCTAACTGAAAGATGGATAATCACATCTACTTCATAGGATTATAAGAATTAAATGTCTCAGACCTTTTATATGTCTTCCCTTGTGTTTTTCTCTTTCCTATTTACTTATTTATTTATTTATGGAGAGCAGGGTGAGCAGGAGAGAAAATAGGGGTTTTTGAAGTGAGGAGGGAATGAGTTTCTTCATCTGAAGAGGAGTCATTATTGAATAAACAACCCCCACAGGGCTGACTCATCACTCTTCTTAGGGAACCCACCTTCCAAGAGTTGTGGAGAGACCTCAAATACTTGGTAGAGCTAATATTTAGGGAGAGAAGGGCATCCACTTAAACTTCAGCCACCTCAGTCTTATTCTAATCCTGCATACCATCATCTTAAGAATGTCTTTCCGGGGCGCCTGGGTGGCTCAGTCGTTAAGCGTCTGCCTTCGGCTCAGGTCATGATCCCAGGGTCCTGGGATCGAGCCCCGCATCGGGCTCCCTGCTCTGCGGGGAGCCTGCTTCTCCCTCTCCCACTCCCCCTGCTTGTGTTCCCTCTCTTGCTGTGTCTCTCTCTGTCAAATAAATAAATAAAACCTTTAATAAAAAAAAAAAAATGTCTTTCCAATGGAGCTCACAACCCTCCTCTACATAATGGTCACTGTGCTCTTCCATTAGATGCCCTAGTGAAGCCAAATTGCTTCCTGATAGAGCAAGCCTGCTGTATGGTCAACCACAACTAAGACACACTCTCTAACAGCTCCAGTTCTGATCAGAAACCAAACTGGAAGATCACACTTGTGCCTGCTCTGTCTAAGCCTAGTTTTGCTCAGGCCGCTTTACTTGATGGCTGGAACTGGCTTGGAGAGTGGCCTGGGTGAAGTGAAGAGTCACTGAGACAGCTCAGGTGGACTGTCAAGCTCATATCCTTTCAGGTAAAGTAGGTACTGCTGATAATGCCCAAAGACTTCAAACATGGTAGGTTTGGCTTTGATATAGTCCACCAATGATTCAGTGACCTCCACTGCCATCAAGCTTCAGGCATTCAAGACCCTCCATAATCTATCCCAATTGACCTTCCTTTTCTATTAGAAATAAAGCTCCTTAAAGGAAGGGGTTTCTTATCTTTTCATCATTGTAGCTCAATTGCCTACATTAGCATGTGGGATACTATAGGTAGTCAATCAGTACTTTTATTTTTATTTTTTATTTTTTTAAAGATTTTATTTATTTGACAGAGAGAGAGACAGCGAGAGAGGGAATGCAAGCAGGGGGAGTGGGAGAGGGAGAAGCAGGCTTCCCGCGGAGCGGGGAGCCCCATGCCAGATTTGATTCCAGGACCTTGGGATCATAACCTGAGCCAAAGGCAGACGCTTAACAACTGAGCCACCCAGGCACCCCATCAGTATTTTTAAAAATGAGAAAAAGGAGAAAAGAAAGAAATAAAAAAGCAAAAAGAGAAAATATTAAAAAAAACAAATACATGATTGAATTTAAATTATTTCAAAGTGTATATGGAAAAAATAGGTTAAAACATTTTAACACTTTTTGAAAATACTATTTTAAAAAAGTAAATATAGATTGAATTTTCCATGTATTAGAGCTCATTACATAAATATAATTGAAATGATATGGCATAAGCTAAAAACTAACCATGTAAATAGCCAGAATTGAGAAATCCCAAAATAACATTGTATAATGTTTACAATAAAAGAAATTGTATTAATGTATATAAAAAACATTTCTGTTTTGAATGGACAAGAAGACAAGAATGACTCAAAAAAAAAAAATCAAAGGAACTAAAATTCCTGTGCTTACGTTCTTCTGCCAAATTTCTATCTTGAAGAAGATTGTTTGGGGTGGGGGTGGAGTGAATCTCGAAAATCTTCTGGAGTCTCACTGCAGGAGAGTGGAAAAATTTCTCAACTATACAACCATGGGTATAAAATACGTGTTCCTTTTCTGACCAAAAAGTTATATCAGGAAGAAAAGAATATAATGCCCAAAGAAGGGGGGGAACCCTAAAACTGAACAAATAAATTAAAGAAATGCTACTCTGAAACTGTAAGTGTATAAATCATTTTTAATGCTTTCTCTAGTATGATAATTACATATAAAATAAATTACATGCATTGTGGTTATTTTTTTAGTTTCTATCAATTGAATAATATTACTACAAATCCAATACATTTTAAAATATATGGCTTTAGGTGTCCAATTTAAAAGAATATGTATTTGAAGAATATTATTTGAATGAATTAAAACCTGAAGAAAAAAGAAACTGATAGAAAGACTAATAGAGATCTTGTATATAAGACTGAATTGACATTCCAGGTTTAATTTTGTTTTGATAGTTTTATCTTCGCATTAAAAGTCATTCTAATTTCCTTGGTTGAAAAGACAGCTAAAAGGGAACTGAGCCACAAACTTCCCAATTTGATTGTCTTAATCATTGTTTTTAATTTAAATTAAACTGAATGGCTAGAATAGAGATTTGTAATGAAATTTGTCTGATCATGGGCACCGCTCTTTCTAATCCTATAAAAAGAAAAAATGAGACTTAATTTCTCTTAATATAGCCTCCAGATAAAGACTTATACTTCCTTTTAGCTATATTACTGCACAGAAAGCATTCAAATTTTGACTTAAAACTTATCTATTGCATACTATTAATTAGGACTTAATGTGCAGGTTCATTAAGGATATGCAACCACTGGATTTATTTTGGCTTTTATTTTAATTGCAATAGCTATAATATAAAATCTATTATCCTGCACTTTTTAAAATTATAATATATCCTTATGTAGTTTGAGTTAAAAAATGATCAGGAATGCATGTAATGTTCCTATTGGTCATGACCGGTTATACAAATCTACTTTTATCTCAAATATTCTTAAAGGTAGGTTCATATTTTAATCCCATTAAATTAAAAATTAAAAGACACAAAATTATCAACCAAGAAAAATGGTTTTTATTCTCTAGTTTCATCTTGATAATAGACATTTATTGTTCACTTTCTGTTTTAAATTATAGTGTGCTGACTTGAATCTGACAATAGGCTTTATTTAGTTTAGTATGTGTTTCCAGAGGTAACTGTAACATTCTTTAATACCTACTAAGATACTTTCTCATATGATGAAACCCTTATTCCTAGATCTGTACACTATGAACCAGGTGCTGATGCAGAGGTTTTAAAAGTGGAAATTAGGGGTGCCTGGGTGGCTCAGTCGTTAAGCGTCTGCCTTCGGCTCAGGTCATGATCCCGGGGTCCTGGGATTGAGCCCCACATCGGGCTCCCTGCTCAGTGGGAAGCCTGCTTCTTCCTCTCCCACTCTCCCTGCTTGTGTTCCCTCTCTCTCTGTCAAAATAAATAAATAAAATCTTTTTTTTTTTTAAAGTGGAAATTAAAAAAAAAAAAAATCCTGATTGGAATTCAGGTAAAACCATCCTGCACAATTCTAACAACATACAAACTGGCAAGATTATAAATTCAATGCAATTGCAGCAAAGTGGGATAATTATATCAAGAAAGACTGTTGTCCTGTTGTATTGATTCCTATCAAATTTGTCACTAGATATTAATCTTTATGGGGTGGTCATTGTCAGTCACTTTAATTCCCGGTTTAAATAAGTGACTGCATTATCATTTTCAATTACATTGACATAATTCATTGTCAGGGACATCTTCGGAGGAAAATAAACCTATATCTCTAATATTCCTTTTCTGGAATTGAAGAAGCGGAGTCAGGTCATGGGAGGTGTTCTATCAACTGTGAATAGGGCACAAACCTGAGGATTACTAATTATAGATGAAATTTCAAGAACTTCTTGGAGTTGAAAACATTTGATTCTTTTTGTTGTTTCATCAGTTTTTTAACTCAAAATTGAGGAAAAAGCAAAATAATAATGAGAGACCATTAACACTAAGCACAGTGTTCTCAACTGCCAGGGTTAAATACAGGGAAATTTTTGAAATATATTAATATAAGAAATAAACTTGGTGTATGATAAAAAACTGATTATTTAAAATAAAGGTTTAACAGCAACAAACAGCATTTTTAAAAAGCATTCCTTTTTAAGGGACTTTCAAAGAAAATCCAACTACCTCACTTCTTAAATGGTGAAATTAAAGCTCAGAATTTAAGGGGTACTTGGCTGGCTCAGTTGGTTGAGCATGTGGCTCTTGATCTCAGAGTATGAGTGAGCCCAATATTGGGTCTAGAGATTACTTAAAAATAAAATCTTAAAAAAAAAAAAAAAACCTCAGAATTTAAGACATGTATATCAATGTTCTTTCTACTGTAACATATAACAGTGACATTAGGTTGCTATTCTGCAGTATATTAAATACTAAATTTCACATTGGCTAAATACCATTTCTTTGATAAATGGATCAGCTTACAATGTTTTCTTTGAAAGTCTATCCAGTTTGTGTAAACAATATTGGACAGATTAGTAATGCATGATAGAGTATGGATATATATGTATCTCCATATATAATGTCTCTATCTTTATATTTCTATTTACAGTCATAAGTTCTATTTACTACTTATAAAATTCTGCTGGTCCTTGATCTTGGAGGGATGGTAATTACTTTTAACTGGATGTGGGGTAGAATTTTTAGATAGATTGACCTGGACAAAAATTTGATTATTTTTATAGCTAAAAATGTAAAAATGACCGAACAAATTCAGAATCTACCCAAGATATATTCAAGAGTTGAGGAAAGAATAAGACATGGGGCAAATTAGAAGGCAGCGATTAGAGAAAACTAAGCCTCTTTTACATATTGCCCTGCCCTTGATCCATTCTATACACTATTTATATTTCTATGGACAATCTTAGATGACTAGAAATTAGATTATTTTATGAAAGCTTCCATAATGGCTACTGTTATTTGGTAAGTTAATGTCCCTAAGGAAGAAATAGATATTTGTCTCTGTTTTCATTTTACAGGGAAGCATTTTCACCTATAGCACTACTAAGTTATTAACTTTTATAATTACCCATTTTTCTTGGATATTAAGGATTAATAAGCAATCTTCTAAGAGAGAGAAAGTGGAAGAAAGTTCAAGATGCCCAGAGTCCAAACTTCCTTTTTAGTTGGGGTCTTGTGAGATGGAATTAAAGAAGGGAGAAAAGCATTTCTCTTTTCTCTGGTTCCTTCTCTTGTTAAGAAAAATGTTTCTTCTTCTAGGGGCTCCTGGGTGGCTTAGTCCATTTAAGTGGCCGACTCTTGATTTCAGCTCCAGTCATGATCTCAGGGTCCTGGGACTGAGCCGCCCCCCTCCCATTGAGCTCCACCTTCAGCAGGGAGTCTGCTTGAGGATTCTCTCTCCCTCTCCTTTTACCCCTCCCCCACAATGCTCGCTCTTTCTCTTTCAAAAAAAAAAAGTTTCTCTTTCTGAGGAAGTATCTCTGGAGCTTATTCCAGTGCAGAAACTGCTATTCTGATGACCAAAATTAAGTGTTCTTTATTTTGTCCAGCTTTGAGTCATCTTCAGCAAGTATCACTCTTCCATATCAATTGTTCTGATTCCAATAAACAAGCCCCCATCTTCATCTGCGAAAGTCCTTGTGGAAGCTGTACTCAAAGAATCATATTGTTTGGATTGTTTTGGTTTTCAATTGGTTGTTCCAGGCAAGCTTCTGGAAACTGATACTTTAAAAATCCAGATCGTGATAATCTGAGCAATCTCCTTCATCTCAGACTTTTGCTGTGTTTTCTCACATGAATGAAATAAACAAACAGATTTTGTATTAAAAGTATCAAACTGACAACTTCCATAATTATATATACATTCTATATGAATGTCTTTGCTAACATGTAGCCAGATTGTGAGTTAAATTTAGCTTAATTTAAATTAAGACAATTTTTTCAAGGTTTGAAATAAGATTTTTTAAATTCATATGTGATACAATAAAAAATTATCCCAGATAATCATTCTCAAAAGTTGCAAATGTGTTCTGATGGATAGAATATGTTTATGTTTCAATGCTTTGTGTATTAAATATTGAAGTGTTGCCTCCAATACTCTCTATGGGTTTATATTTTGCTTGATTGTTCAACTTTATATGTGAAAATAGCCTCATAAACATAAAGACCCTAAATTTTGCAAATTCTGATATAATCCCACTTTATTAATGTATTTGAAAAGATTAACAAAAACTATTTTGTAAACAACTGATCATCTACAATGCCATCCTCTTTACTGTTTTGAATTTTCTATTTTCCTCTGTAGTTAATCTGAACTAGGCCCACACAAGTTTCCTTTATAATCAAATGTCCCTTGTTATGGGGAATTTTTTATCTTCTCTACATACCTGCATTATATTATTTCCACCTAATTCCACTCTTTGCTAAACATGATTTAATCAGATGACTTAAAATCCTGAATTAACACTTAATAAAGATTTTTTTTCTTATTTGATAATTATTGCTTCATTCAAATTAAAATAAACAACCTATTACTTCAGAAAGTGTAGTGGACAACATATCATATGGAACCTGACATTGTACACTGTCCCAGATTAAGCCTCTTCACTCTGGCTGTGGGGCTGTCTTACATGTATGGTGATTTTACTTAAACCCACAGTCCCATATGTTGCATAATTACAGCTCCACAGATAATATAATCTGGCCAGTATGACTTGTCTCCGTAATGCTTTAACACACTCTGGGTTACAAAGACCATATCCTGTACTTACACCTATAATAATTTAAACAAAGTACTACATTTGCAATTACAGATTAAAATACATTGTGATCACTCCAAGCTTTTGCTCTTACTCAGAAAAACAAGGAATTTGAAGAACGCAATTTGTATCGCAAAATTATAATTAAATCTGCAAAATATACGACATAAATTTTTAAGTATATTAATGTATTTTTCTAAGTCGTCTTCTTCTTCTTCTTCTTTTTGGCATACAATTAGTGGCTTTTGGACTTTTTTTTTTTTAAGATTCTATTTAATTTGGTGGAGAGAGCAAGAGAGCACAAGCAGGGGGAGCCCCAGAGGGAGAGGGAGAAGGAGGCTCCCCGCTAAGCAGGGAGCCTGATGTGGGACTTGATCCCAGGACCCTGGGATCATGACCTGAGCCAAAGGCAAACGGTTAACCGACTGAGCCACCCAGGCGCCCTGCTTTTGGACTATTTGTAACATTCACAATTACTTTTGGGACCAAAATTCACATTTGTACATTATTTAAAGCATCATTTCATTTTGTTTTATATCATGTTTATGAATCTCTGAATCTGTGTAAGTTTGTGTCTATGTAGGTCTGTACTTGTACTTGTGTGTCTGGGTATATGTTTGTATGTCTGTGTGCATATTAGAATTACTTGAAATAGATACCAGATAAGGATATATGTTTTCAATTACTAAAAGAAAAAAACATAAATTTAATGATGAAAACTAAAATAGTGTTCAAAAATAAACTTTAAAATGCTTTAAAAAATATTTGTATTCTCAGTTCCCTTTATAAAAAACATTCCCAGAATAACGATTTTCCTTTTTTAGTGGCTATTGTATATTTCTTGATAGAATGAACAAAATAACACCATTATTCTATGTTGAAATTTGTTTTAAACTAGAATATATCAAATGATAATAATTTCCTCAGAATCATTTGGAAAGCAAACATCCAATATAGGTACTTTATGAATATCACCACCCATTTGCTTTTCTCTTTCCTTCAAGTTGAACTTTGTGTGGCAACTAAAAGCCTGAAAACTAATGGAATTTGCACTGTGGTTGGTACATCAGAGCACTGCTTTTAGAATTGACATTCTGTGGGAAATGAAGTAAAACCTTATTATGCAACAAATTATACAATTTAAATAAAGAAGCAGCTGGCCATCACAAGGTTTTATGTGAGAATCATAGCAAACTTTGCACAACTTTATGGAATCAGATTTCCAATGGATTTGTTATCAGCTGTGGAAGATTCACAGTGGCAATTCAATTACCACTACTTATAGGGAGTAATTGGCATTATTCAATGATTCATAAATCAGGAAGCATTCCATCTAGCAAAGAGAAAGGAGGTCCACAAAGCTGTAGAAAAGGAAAAGTTTTTAAAGGCAGAAAGGAGGTGAAAAAAGGAAATGATTAGCAAAAAATGCATTGTTTTAAGCAAGGTCATTTTCCAAAGGGGAATGGAAAGGTCTCAGGGGATTACCTCCTAGTGTTGATCAGGTAATTCCAGGTTGACTGGTTAAAGATTCCTGGGAGAAGCTGAAACTGCAATTAGGTTAAGCATTAAATCTTGGTTTGCTGATGTGGGGCTTAGCAAAACTGACTCCATTTTGAGACTCATCTCCTTTTTAACATTATGCATGGATGGCCAGAAAATAATCTTGGAAAAGACAAATAGTGTAGTCCTCAGAAAAACTGTGTGTTATCAGTTTGGAACTTGAAAGGGTAACATTCTAAAGAGCAAGATTATTAGGGGCCCCCGGGTGGCTCAGTTGTTAAGCATCTGCCTTCAGCTGGGGTCATGATCCTGGCATCCTGGGATCAAGCCCCACATGGGGCTCCCTGCTCCGTGGGAAGCCTGCTTCTCCCTCTCCCACTCTCCCCGTTTGTGTTCCCTCTCTTGCTGTGTCTCTCTCTATCAAATAAATAAATAAAATCTTTAAAAAAAAGCAAGATTATTAATCCAAAGCCTCAGAAGTAATAAATAATTACTTCACTCAAAGCAGTCTGAACTAAGTGAAGTTAAGGTAAAGGGGAAAGACAACACCAGAAAGGAAAGAAGGAAACATAACCTGAAGAGAATTGCACATTATGGCCAAGTGCTTAGACTCTGCTTTTACAACAACTGGGAACCGCAAAGCTAAGTCACTTCTTTAGATTGAGGAATTTAACAGGATCTTTGTCCCTTTAAAATTTTTCAATCTGATCTCCTACTCTGTAATGGAGCAAGACAGGCAATAATTCCAGTCTCATAAGGCCTTCCATCTCTGGAAACTATTTTCTTCAATTTTTGCACAAAAACTAGCCAACTCATGTCTGCACTCATCTCTATCTTGTAATAACCAATAATAGTCACTATACACTATTATTTTCAGGTTTTGAAATCACTTCACCAATATCCAGAGGCTTCAGAGGCTTCAGTTTTACCTTTTTTTTTTTTTTCAATTTCCTAACACGAATCTCCAAGTTTTCAAAATTCAATTTTATTTTTTTTTCTTGTCTGCCATCTCCCAAATACCATGCCATATAGTTTAGGTTTTTGGCAATGGGTGAACCCAATAGTATGCTAATAAATATTTAACAACCAGATATCCATAAAATAAAATAAAACAAACATAAAAGCTTTGATTTGTAGCACCTGAATATTTCTTTGGTGTTAATACTTCTACCATGGATATTTGAGGCTATGCTCCATCTATCAATGAATGCAGAGTTGAGCTCTCTTGACGCATCAGTAGGAGGCCCAATATGAGACAAACTTTTGGTATATATTTTTTACAACTTTCTGTATTAGTAAAGGTAATAATAGACACAATTCTAATCTAGGTTGTATTTGCTGTTTGAAATGGTCCTATTAGTTTCACATCTTTTAAAATACAACTTTGCAGTTCCTCTGGGTGTGTTTCTTAGCCATTTAAACTCACTTACTTTGACCAAGAGAATGTGCCAGTTCTGAGCATCTGTCTCAAGAATCATTGTACTTTTATTCTCTACTTTATACCTATGCCTTCACTTTGAGAGCAAGATCAGACCAGCCAGCTGAGGGATTTTAGAAACATGAGGGAGACAGTTGAGCCCATCAGCCATGAAGAAGCATGGACCCCCAGCTCCAAGAAGCCACCACCCAGAAACAGTAGCAAACCTAGCTGGGACCAAATTCAGCCCAGATTAGTTGAACCACACTGTCTCTGTATAGACCACATATTTGACCCATTACAGATTGCCAACAATCCCAAATGTGATATCCATATCACACACTACAATGGTCTAGAACTGAAGCTTAATTTTATTTCTCTCTTTCTGTACACACACACACACACACACACACACACACCTCAACACTTTCTTGACAACTTGAGGAAGTTTACGTTTGTTAAAAGTTGACTATCAACAAATCTTACTATTTAATGCATTTGAACAATATTTCTATCAGATATTTCTTTTTCTTTTTTCTCCATATCTATACTACTGACTGTTAACTGAAGTAATGGCCTAATTTCTCAGCATCAACCTGGCTCCTTTCATTGCCTTGCCACTTATTTTCTTCTTATAACTTTGTCCTAAACTTATTCGGTGACGTTCAAATGGTCTTTCCAAATAAGGAAGCAAATTTATTAATGGAAACCCCTCTTTCAAGTACCTCTTCAGGTTCAGTTTGCAGGTGCTCAGTGAAGAAACAAACAATAAACAAATTAACAAACTTCCGTTTCAAAGAAATTTACTTTTTAGGACATAGCCATAGATACACATGGGTTTTTGTCTTTGCACAATTTCACCAATTTTCCTTGCAATTTTTCAAATTTTTTTTTAATTTTTAAGTTTTTTTAATTTAAATTCAATTAGCCAATCATTAGTTTTTGATATAATGTTCAATGATTCATTGGTTGAATATATTACCTAGTGCTCATCATATCACATGCCCTCTTTAATGCCCATCACCCAGTTATACCATCCTCCCACCCACCTCCCTTTCTGCAACCCTCAGTTTGTTTCCCAGAGTCAAGAGTCTCATATGGTTTGTCTTCCTCTCTGATTTCTTCCCATTCAGTCCTCCCCCCAACCCCTATTGTTCTCTGTTCTACTAAGGTTCCTTAAATAATAGTCTTATATGGAGCACTAATCTTTGAGAAAAGTTTTCAATTAGCAATAATCACGCCTTGGATAAACCTCATTGGCTATGATACTGCCACTGTGCAAAGCTGGAACACTAATCTTTGAAAATTGTGAAATGCCTCAAGAGTTTGCATTAGACAATGTGGTGATCAGACCCCAAGGTGACTTCTAATAATCCTGTCTTTGGTATTGACACTTTTGTGGGATTCCCTCTCGCTGAGTGTGGGCCAGATCTGTGATTTACTTGTAACCAACAGTATATGCAAACAGGATGGTTTGACACTCCCTTCACTTCTTGATGACAAAGGTGGTAGGAAGTCACTCCCATCATTACCTTTTATAAGACTCAAACTTGCTAGTAAATCTATCTATCATATCTATCTATCATCTATCTATCAATCTATCATCTATCTATCTATCTATCTATCTATCTATCTATCTATCCATCCGTCAGTTGTGGGAGAGTCTGTGTTGTATGAATGGAGGTCTTTGTCCTTGGATTCCCCCACCAGAAGATTTACATGGGGATCTGTGCTCCAATGAAGACAGCCAGAAGGAAAGTAGTAAGCACAAAGCAATTTACTAAAGCAAAGTACACTCTCAGGGTGGCAGAGTGGGCAGGTTCTGGTTGATGGAACCAGACCCTAGGTTATTTTGGGATTGGATATTATTGGGTCTCTCTGGGCTGGGAGGAGGTCTGACATACAGTGGGGTGGTCTCAAATGAAGGCCCTTCCAATCATTTGGGAAACTCCTACAGGTTGGGAAGGGGAGTTTTTGACCCAACGAGGTTTGTAACCCAACCGTCCAGGCAGCCTTTCTCCCTCCACCTGGGAGGGGCTATGCTCTCAAAGCAAATGCATTAAAATGAGTGTAGGGGCTATCCTGGGGCAGAGGTGGAAGAGGAGAGCACATGCTCTGCACCTGAGCTCTTTGGTCTGTAGCCCCAAGGTCTTGGAAACCACAAGGTCAGGATGTTGTGCCCTCCAGCTTTTAATAGGTAGCTTACTTATCACCTTTCTTGCCTCCAGTTCATGTTTGTCATTCACCTTCAAGAACTTGGGACTCTGCCCCTGGGCATTCTTTCCACTGCTTATATCTTTCTTCTACCTACTCTATATCTATCTATCTATCATCTATCTATCTATCTATCTATCTATCTATCTATCTATCTATCTATCTATCATCTATCTATCATCATCTCTCTATCATCTATCTATCTATTGGTTTGTTTATAACTTCTCTTAATGTCTTTGAAGACGCAAGCTGCCATGAATGCTGTCAAAAATAATAAGAACAAGAAAGAAGATCATTCTCTAGTAGATCTTTGAAACAGAAACTTCAATTCTGGCTAACACATTCATAGCAGCATTGTGAGGCCCTAGCTAATATGCCTGGATTTCTAACCCATAATAAGTTTGAGAAAATAAATGGGGTTGTTTGAAACTGCTAAGTTTGAGGTAATTTGTTATGAAGCATAGAGAACTAATCACAGCATGTCTCCTCCCAGAGAGAAAGAATATATTCTAGTTAACTTTGACGAAGTCCAGAAAACAATTATCCTACCATCATCCTTTTTAACAAACCCCCATCCTCATAACTTTCTGCAGCTTCTTTAATTATATTGATTTAATTATGTTTTCGAAGAGTTTGTTTTTTCTTCACATTTCTGATATTTCAAATATTTTATTTTGGTTATTAAAAGTTTATACAAGCTTAGTATTTTTTCACACTCATTTTGTAATAAGATATTTTATGATTGATAGTTTTACTAACAAATGCATGAAAAGGAAATGGCAATTTATAAATTGTAATTCTAAGTTAAATTTCCAATTTAGAAATCAGAAATTGGTTGTTACAGTAAAGTCACAATTTGGGGGATATACAATATTGTTTCATTTTTAATTTTCTGCTCATATAGCTAATATAAAATCAATTGGCCATTGAATTTTAAATGTGTATGTGTATAAATAGCAGAGCTAGAGTGAACCTACGTCTAACTCTAAAACCCATAGTCTTAGACATTAGTGCTATTTTATCATCCTTATATTTATATTCTTTGCCATAAGTATGATAGAATTAATGTTATCTATTAATATTAATTAAATTTGTATTCAACTATTTTAATTAAATCTGATTACGGTTATTATTTATTTAAATAATAGTTATTGAGCAGCTACTATATTTATTTATTTTTTTTAAGGATTTATTCATTTGAGAGAAGGAGAGGGAGAGAGAGAGAGAGGGGAGGGGCAGACGGAGAGAATCTTCAAGAAAACTCTCTGCTGAGCAGGGAGCCAGCTGTGGGGCAGATCCCACAACCCATGAGATCATGACCTGAGCTGAAGCCAAGAGCCAATATTCAAATGACTGAGCAACTGAGGCACTGCAGAGCTATTATATTTATTTATTTATTTTAAGATTTTTATTTATTTATTTATTTATTTGAGAGAGAGAGAATGAGAGAGAACACATGAGAGGGGATAAGGCCAGAGGGCAAAGCAGACTCCCTGCCCAGCCCGGAGCCCGATGCGGGACTCGATCCAGGGACTCCAGGATCATGACCTGAGCCGAAGGCAGTCGCTTAACCAACTGAGCCACCCAGGCGCCCAGAGCTATTATATTTAAAACACTGTGTTAATACTGTGCTGGGGGTGGAGAGATAAGCAAAAAAGATTGGTTTCCTGCTCTTATAAAACTTAACACTATATGGTGATCAAAGATAGCCACATTAATCAAATAGTCATTCTAAAAAATGGTTCACAAATTGGTATATAAAAGCTAAAGGAAAACATCTGTGGTTCATTGATAAACCATGTGTTGTTTAAAGTACATTCCTCTGAGTTGTCTGACTCTGATTTTGGTTCAAAGAGGATTCTGGGCTTTCTTTATCTTTGAGCCACTTTGTGGTTATCCAAGTGCTAGATAACTGATGCACTTGCAAATAAATGTCTGTAGACATGCAAATAAATTCTGCCCAGTGGAGAGACTAACCTTTTCTTCCTACTCCTCTGTTCTACTTCCTCACCTGATGGAAAAATGGCAGCCAGCCATTTACAAATTTACTTCAGTAAACTTTGTTTGGCAATCTGTGTTTTACCAAGCCCTCCACATGATTCTGATGAACAGATACGTTTGGGAACCATTTCATAGGTGATAGAGGCTTCACGTTTGTGTTTTGATGGAATTTGGAAATTAGACCCAAATTGTACTAAGAAGAGTTAGTGGGGAGTGATAACGTGGCTGTCAGGAATAAAAACAATTGGAACTATTCTGGCTTAAAAGGAGAGGAGATAAGATAACTATGGGGTGGGGGTAGTAATGTAGTTAAGGGTTAGTTGCTTGATGTTTGTTGTTGCTTTTTTAAATAGATATTTAAGGATAGTTAAAGGCAATAGGAAAGGATCTAGTCTGGAGAAAAAGTCTGAATATAAAATAAAATAAATGTATTATAACAAAAATATTCTTTTTTTTTTTTTTTTTAAGATTTTATTTATTTATTTGAGAGAGAGAGAGCACAAGAGAGGGGAGCGGGAGAGGGAGGAGCAGACTCCCCGCCGAGCAGGGAGCCCGATGCGGGACTCGATTCCGGGACTCCAGGATCATGACCTGAGCCGAAGGTAGTCGCTTAACCAACTGAGCCACCCAGGTGCCCATAACTTAAAAATATTCTTAAGAAGACTGAAGAAGATAAAGTCCAAAGTAAATATTTTCAAGTTCACCATTAGATGAGAATTGCTATTTGCTTTTAGTGAAGATTTGGCAAAGTTTTCTGTAAAGTGTGAGTATTTTATGCCTTGAGGAGCAGTCTTTGTTAAAACTAGTCAACTTTGCCATTTCATCAGGAAAGCAGACATCAACAAGTAAGAGAATGGGCATTGCTGTGCTTCATTAAAACTCTTACTTGCCAAAGTAGGCAGCAGGGTCATTTTTGGCCCATGAGCTAAGTTTCCAGCCATTGCTTAAATGGAACAGGAACAAAAGAGTAGAATATACTGAGCTATAAGAATGCTTTTGTGTTGGTATATTTGTAGAATAAAGATGGAAGGGGTTGACTTTTTCTTTTTCTTTTTTTTTTAAAGATTTATTTATTTATTTGAGAGAGCGAGAATGAGAGAGAGAGAGTACATGAGAGGGGGGAGGGTTAGAGGGAGAAGCAGGCTCCTCGCCGAGCAGGGAGCCCGATGCGGGACTCGATCCAGGGACTCCAGGATCATGAACTCAGTAGAGTTAGAGTGTTGCAAGTTAAGTGAAAACAAAACAAAAGGTTAAAAGGGGCAAAGGGCTTTTACAGTATTTTCAATGCTGTTAATGAGCTTGTGATCTGTAAAGTCTATGCTACACAGGAAGAGAAGAAAACCCTACCGAATTATAAGTATAGAATACCAATGGGCCTAATGTGTCCATAAAGTAAAAAGACAGTTCTAGTGGTATAAAACTGAATAAAGAAAACCTCACTTAAAGTGAAGTCAGAGAAAAAAAAAAGTGAAATCGGGAGGCCAGAGAGGGGGCTCTCATGCCCTACAAATTCTCATTAACTGCTGTCCCCTACAGGAAGAGACATTGCATTCCCAACAGCAAAAAACCTACTTCACTACTTTAGCAAGAAGAAAGAATTTCTTCTTGCTCAGCAACAAACTCAGCCAATTAGAAAATTCCACAACTCAGCCAATGAGAAACCATTACTACCCAGAACTCTCACTTTCCTCTATGGACTTCCAAAGCAGCCCCTCCCAACCTCCTCCTTTTCTTTATAAAGCAGCAGTTCCTCTCCTTTGATCTCAGGGCTTACCTATGGTTTGCTGTAGCTTACATGTCCCAAATTGCAATTCCTCTGCTATTCCTCAGTAAACCTATTCCACTGGTAAAATAACTGGCTATTTTACTTTTAAGGTTGACAGTGGTAAACACTGTGAAAAAATGAGAAGCTTGTGAGTTCCAGAGAAATAATTCTAGGGGGGCAAAGACAGCTACATTAAAATTATCTATGGATGTTTTAATTTATTTTTATTTGAAGGATAATTTAAATTTTATTTTGACTGTGTTTTACATGATTTAAGTAACCATCTTTTATTTTATTTATTTTCTTAAAGATTCTATTTATTTATTTTAGAAAGAGTGAGAGAGAGCAGAAGCCGGGGTGGAGGAGAGGCCGAGGGAGAAGGAGACTCCCTGCTAAGCAGGGAGCCAGATGCAGTACTTGATCCCAGGACTCTGGGATCCTGACCTGAGCCGAATGAAGGCAGGCACTTAACCAACTAAGCCACCCACGTGCCCTAGTGATCATCTTTTAACCAAATATTGCCAAGCTATTTTTGTATCCTTTGATACATGTTTAAGATTACGTTGGGCACCTTCAAATAGCAGTGCTAATAGGAAACAAAAAATCAGTCATACTCAAATCATGAATGAAGCTTTTGCCATGAATGAAATACAAGTAGTGAAAGGTCATACTGTACTAATGAAAGTTTCATGGAAGTTTCATTAGAGAAAAGAAGTGAAAAATTAAGAAATCACACATTGACTAGGCTTCATTAACTCAAAATAATCTGAAGCTTAATGATTTATCTTTGATTAAGCAACATAAGCATTATATTGAACTTTAATTAAAATGCATTATTTTTGTAGATTTGTTTGTATTAGTATGATTATATGTGTTAATATGGCAATGTTCTGATGGTTATTTGGTTAAAGATTGTTGCTATTTGCTTACACATATCTCAGTAATGTAATTAAAATGATGTAACTAAAAAAGGGGGACAAGTTTGAACAATGATGTTACAGGTGATGCAAACATTTTAGGTAATTTAAATATATCAAATGTTAGTTCAGATGATGATAATTATGGGTCATATGGTGAAGATGCACATTTTTATGTAAATTAGAAAATAAATCTTAAAATAACTCAAGCTGGCTTCTTTTGGTGCATGCCACCGTTCTTGGCTACATTCAAATCCCTTTGGAATGCAAAAAGCCCTAATGAAAGCTATGATTAACTAGTTACATAGTTGATAACCGAGGTCTAATTATAAGTTTAGACATCTCCTTGCCTAACAAAGAAAAAGTCATTGCTGCTGACAGCTACACAAGCTATAAAAGCTGGGAAATGTCTAAGTAAGGGCATTTAAAACAGCTGTGACATTGTCAGGGTAAAACCCTGCCGTTTCTCTTAGGTGAAGTGAGAGAAGATGTATCATTAAGTACACAACAAGACACATCTTTATGTGCGAATTCACCAATTCTCATAGGTAGTAAAATTATAACTGCCAATTTTTTAAACAAAGCCTACAACTCTTGGAGTTTTAAATAGAAAGTAATGCATTGCAATCACAAAACATTCACAAAACTTTTCTTGGGAAAAACTGTCTTCATACTGTTTTTTATTTCTTTGTATGATATAACTACACTCCTCCAGTTTGCAAAGACAGCTACATTAAAGAGCAGAATTTAAAGGTGTCTCTGTGGCAATTTGATAAGGTAAAAATAGTTTATAACATTAAACATTAGGTGTTAAATTCCAAACTTCTGACTGAAAAACATAGAGTGAAATTTAATAAAATTTTGTATCTGTTTTTATATCTAATTATATATATATATATAATGTTATATAGGTATAATTCTATATTTTATAGTCAGAGATAGCCAATAGTCAAAATATGTTTTGTAATCAAATATATATATGATAGTACTCACATATATAAATTATATATATCAATTGACTATTATGTACAATACATGATTATTTGATAATATTTGCCTATAAAATATAATCATAAAATTAAATATATAAAGAGAGAGTATTATAACTTTATTGTTTGGTTTTTGTGTTAAATTTTATCACTTAAAAAAACAAATTAAGAAATAAGAAGCCCTAAGATTGAAATGGTTTTACTTTAGAGCTTTTGATAAATTCACTCTGTAAAATAAATTAGCAATTTGTAGAGGTTTTCCACTATGTGGCTTGATTTATACATTCATTCAGGAAATGAATATGTAACAGTTAATATGCAGCGGCACTACCTTAGGCTGTTGTTCAAGGTTGTGGAACAAAATAGACAGAACCTCATGAGCCTTTCAGTCCAGAGGGAGCATTCATTGGCCAATGAAAAATGTCAACCAAAGATAGCCTTTATTTTACTAATACTAAAATGCATCTTTTTGGTTTTGTTTTGCATTTTAACGTCTCTGAACTTAGGATTCATTGTCTGTTTAATAGTGCCTTTCTGTTACTATGGTCCAGGAAGCCATTTTTTAGTAGTCAAAATAGAAGTAATTATCACTCTCTGCCTGTGGGCACATTTGGTCGGGCAGTTCATATATCACTATTAGTGGAGTCATGTTTTGCATGACAAAATTTCTCAGTCCTTAGGGGAAAGGAATTCACAGACATAGCAGTGCCTCTCATATTAATTAATGTAATTAATTAGTCTAATTAACTAACATAAAAGAAAGGGGATTTCCCTTCAACTTATAAGTATGAGCAAGAGATGCATGCAAGGATCTGGGGAAGAGAGCAGGACTGGAATTGGCTTAAGTTGACAGGAAGTAGAAATAATGAGGCAGTCCTATTTGGTGTAGACACAAGCTCATGTAAGAGCACATATAGCTGTTATTGCTGGTGGTAGGTCTTGAAAGGTAACTCCACAGACATTTCTGTACACAAGATATACAGGATTATTTAAAGAAGGAAGAGGAGTCCTGATTATTGATCACTTCTGCTGAAAGTAAGAAAGTGACAACACCAAACTTGCAAAATGTGAGCCAGTGGTTTCATTTAAAATCCAGGAAACAATGATAAAGAAATCTTTGGAAAAATAAAATATTTGTTTTTTCTCTGCATTTGTCAATTCTCTAATAGCATTCCATGGAAAACATGGACATCATTAACTGTGAATCAAAAAACAAAAAGTTGGACTGTGAATTCAAGGAAGGCTTAGGGATACCTGCACCAATTTATTTTGCTTATAGTTATGATTGTTTATATGTACAAAAGTCATAAATGTTGAATAAAATTCAAACCGTTATTTTCGAAACTTTAAAATCAAAATTATGAGTGATACAAAAACAATAATTCATAGTGTGAAAAAGTTGCTGCTTTCCTAGCAGTATATAAAATAATTCTGGGCCTTCTAGTCAGATAGGAACATAATGAAATACATGATAATTAAAACATCTGCTTAAAGGAAACAAAGTAAGGGATAAAACTGTAAATTAGGGAATGCTTTGTAAAGATTGTCTGGTGACATTTCTAATGAAGTGACATTTATTTTTGAGATTTGAGAAATTAGAATAGTTTGCTTTGCAAATACATGTTTACTGTAGAATTATCCAATTGAGCCATTTCTGAGGGAAAAGGGGCACTCTTAGTAATTATGCTGGGATTGTATACAGAAAACCAGTGACTATGGTCACAGTAAACAGAGTGTGGGGGGGAAACAAAGGGAAGGGAGAAGAAAATGTAAAATAATGAGGAAAAGGTTGGCATATAGGAGCAACTTAACTGCTGTTGTAACATTTAATAAGATCGGGTGAGAGGAATTGCTGCCAATGGATTTAGCAATAATTATTGAAAAAAAATATATATATAGTAAAAGCTGCCTCCAGCCAGTTGTGGACAGATAGGTGAAAGGCAGATTCAGAAGTTAAGAGACTGTGGGTGGTGATTCTTTCAAGAAGTATGCCCATGAAGGGAATGAGAGAAATGAGGGGGAAGATGGAAAGCATCTCAGAATCAAGAGGGAGCATCATATTTATTATTGCTATTATTTATTTTATTTTAATGATAATGTCCCAGAAAGAATCTATATTCTTTTTTTTAAAAGATTTTATTTATTTATTTGACAGAGAGAGAGAGAGAGAGAGACAGCTAGAGAGGGAACACAAGCAGAGAGAGTGGGAGCGGGAGAAGCAGGCTCCTGGCTGAGCAGGGAGCCCGATGCGGGGCTTGATCCCAGGACCCTGGGATCATGACCTGAGCCGAAGGCAGACGCTTAACGACTGAGCCACCCAGGCGCCCCAAGAATCTATATTCTTGAGTAAGAGGTACACAAGATACATTAGGAAGGGAGAACTTGATTTAATATATGATAGCAAGAAGCAAATCTCTTGAGAAAGTGACAAAATTCAGGTATAAAAACTGGGATTGCTTTCAGATTGCCGAGACACATTGTGGTATCTGAGAGTGAGATATCACCTTGCAGACCTCCAACTGCCAAAACCATGATTTAACAACAGGGTGGTAAGGACAAAATTAGAATACAAAAAGGGAGAAAGAGAGAGAGAGAAAAAAAAAGAAGGAAAGAAGGAAGGAATGAAGGAACAAAGGAACGAAGGAGCTATAGTAATAGCTACCTCTCACAAATTGATTGCATCGATATAGATTGGATCTGATTCAGTGGTTAAGAGTGAAATAACCAGAAAACTGCAAAGTCAACTTATTTTAACAATCTTTATCACTAAATTGCAGTGCACTAACTTATTTAGGTTAAGAATGATCTATTTCAAAACAGTTGCTATTATTTTTGCTTGAGATGGAAGTTAATCATTTGTGGAAGCTCATCATACAGCCTTTTTGTACTGAATCTGATATTGTTCAAAATTAATTATTGACTTTTCTGATTTAGAAAGTTGAAGAGTGATAGGCAAACACTATAGATTTTTAGAAATGTTCTGTTTTTCCCCATGGTTAACAGGAAAATATTCAGGGAATCTGGTTATGTAGAAAGGTTCTCAGAGTATCTATTGTCTGGAAATAAGACAGTAATGCAGAAAGATATCTTTCCTGCTGTTTTCAATCAGGCTCCTCTCAGTATTGTAATAAAAATAAGACAGTAATGATTGTTATATATACAAATAAAACCCCTCAGATTGTAATCATGGAAATTAATATTGACTTGTCAAACCATAGCCCATGCTACCATATATGACAGTGGGTGATTGTAGAGTTTACAATGTACCATGACTAAGTGAAATTCAATTTAATTGGAAATATGTGTAAATTTTATTATATTTTATGAATATTTGAACTGATAACGATGAAGCCTTTTGACCTCACCAGAATTAAATTATAACAGCTGTGATGTCTCAAACCCAACCCATGTCGAATGAACCCAACACTTAGAACATCTGTTCTGCAATAAAAGAAGGCTAATTGCCTCAATCTCAATGACATTCGAGTAGAATTGCCAGATTCCAACAGAGAGCAAAGAAAGGAAAAGCAAGTTGGAAGAATTAGTATTCACTAAAGCAAAAGCCTTCATTTTTTTCTAAGAGAAAAATGTTTAAGAATTCTGCAGTGAATTACTTTATAATTTTAAAATGTTTAAACATAGTTGGAGTATTTGTTTTCTAAATAAGTATGTGAATGAATGAATAAATGACCCAGCATGGCTTCTGGCATTTCTCAAGTTAGACTCCAGAGTTGGGGCACAAACCCCTATCTAAATATAAACATGTAGACATTAGGACAAGTTCTGCTTTATTTTCAAACTCTTGCCCCAAATCTATTTTTGATACATAGACTTTCACCAGATTACTGTTCCCCATCTCACTCACTAGCCTTGAGGAAAAGTGAATCATCTGTAGCTCAGCATAGAAGAAGCTTCGTGATCTAACTTAAGGTGTTCATTCCAGATTGTTTGCATCACATCACATTCCAGTGCATGGGCTCTGGATTCTGGACTTCCTATCATTAGTCTGTATGCATCATACTTTCTCCTGCCCCATGCTTTCTTCTAAAGGTAGTCTATTTGCTATCCATAGCTCTCATAATATGCATCACTTTCTACTAACAGAATTCTCCTCAACCTCTTTCCCCACAGCCTAATTGTGGTCATTCACATCTTCTATCCCATGTATTATATGCCTAAAGTTCCATTTACAACTTCTTACTGTAATTATACACAATAATTACTTCTGTCTCTCCTGGTTGAATTTAGTCTTCTCTTGAGCAGAAACTGTGGTATTCCATTGTATAACCTTAGCACCTAGCACACAAACATGCATTCAATGGACAAGCATTTGTTTATTACATGAATGAATTCAATTGAGAAGTATCTTTGTGTGGTGGAAAAAGCATACATATTTTGGTGTTAGATCACCCTGGATTAAAGTTTCCACTCTATCAGTGATCAGTTCTGCTATATTATATAAGAAAGATAGTTTCTGATTCACGAGTATTGATTCATGTCCAAACCTGGATTAATAATGAATGGAACTTGGTAAGTTACTGGAAATCAGGATAATGTTGTTTAATGTAACAAATAATGCCTCAAGCATAAGGAAAATAAGTAAACATTATTTTTTCCTCTATTTCCATTACTAATGTCAACTTGGACTACTAAGGGAAAAGAAAAAAAAAAGAACTTTAAAGGGAAATTTGACCTCTCAAAAATGAATGGATAGAACTAGGTGACCAGTATCCCTCTCCAGGGTTGCCTTAACTTGTGATTATTAAATCATTACTTTAGAATCTGTTAAAAAGACAGTTATAATTCCTCATTTAATAGAACTAAAATATTTATAAAGTAAGACACTTGTTAAGTTTCCAATCTTAAAAGATTAAAATGCCTTTAAACTTATGGATATTGAAAACAAATCTTGGGTGCCTGGGTGGCTCAGTCATTAAGCTTCTGCCTTCGGCTCAGGTCATGATCCCAGGGTCCTGGGATCGAGCCCCGCATCGGGCTCCCTGCTCGGCAGGAAGCCTGCTTCTCCCTCTTCCACTCCCCCTGCTTGTGTTCCCTCTCTTGCTGTGTCTCTCTCTGTCAAATAAATAAATAAAATCTTTAAAAAAAAAAAAAGAAAACAAATCTTTAGGCTCTTTTGGCTTATAATCTACTTTGAGAGCCTCTAATATATCAATAATAATGTACAAAAATAATAGTATATGATATGAGATTGATTATATAAGGAAAAAAGTTAACTTCTACATTGAGTTTGATAAGAATTGATTAACAATGTAAAATCTTTGCCACACTAACACTTTTGCAAGACTTTTAAAGTCGGAGGCAAGACAGAACTTTGGCCTAGCATATGATGTGGCTGTTTATAAATAATTTTCCTCATTGCTGGGTGCCAATAGACTCAGGACCACTCAGCCAAAAAATTACAAAATTACTACCTTTTGTGATCATTTTTGTCATTTAGGTTTTTAGAGAACCTGCAGCAAATACAAATGCTATTTTGACAAAAATGTGTGTTTGGCAAAAGCCACCATCTTAGATTTGGAACACAGTTTTTGAATTGATTCCTTAATTTTTTTTTTTTTTTTTAATTTCCAAAATAGGTAATGATTGCTATGGATGACTGAAAATGTTCTATAAAGTTTCTTGGGAAAAAAAAAAATTGTAGATTTTTTTGGAAAGTGGTTTTGTTTTTATTGTAATTTTTACAGAAAGAAAATTCACTGATAAAAATATATTTCTATGTTAAATATATAGTTACCATATAAACCAGCAATTCCACTCCTAGATATCTACTCAAGAGAAATAAAAATACATGTCAACATAAAAGTTGTACACAAAGGTCCATAGGAGTATTATTCATAATTTTCAAGAAATGGAAAAAACCCAAATGTTCAATTGATGAATGTATAAACAGAATGTGAGGTATACATACAATAGAATATTATTTGCAATAAAAAGAAATGGAATACTGATACACACTACAAAATAATGGTATGTGAAGGGAGCCAGTCATAAACAACTACATAAAATTCTATTCATATAAAATTTCCTGATTTTGTTTACATAAAATTGACAATTCTATAGAGACAAAATGTCAAGTTATAGTTGCCAGAGATTAGAGATTAGCGAGGAGAGAAGGGAATGACTGATAACAGCTATGAAATTTTTTTTTGGTGTGATGGAAAAGTTCTAAATTAGATTGTGTTAATGACTGCACAACTCTAAATATACTAAAAAGCATTGAATTGTATACTTAGAACAGGTGAATTACATTATGCAAATTACATCTCAATAAAGCTGTTTAAATATATATATCTTTCAAAGTTTAAAGGGGTTTAGTATATTGAGTAGTAAAACTGTTTTATATTTTAACAAAAAATCTTAAGAAATTAATATTAGCTTCGAAAGATAACAGTAAGTCATCTGCTTAGACATCTTTATTCTAAAATATTCAAGGTTTAATATTTTTTATGAATCTATCCTCATGAATATTAAAACATAACCCCTACAAATAAAAACTAGTGACTAATTTGAAAGATATAGAAGTTTAAGAGCTTTAAATTTTATTTAAATTTTCCTATAATTACTTAAGTTTTTTTAATACATAATGAGGTTATTTCTTTTTTTTTTATTCTTATGTTAATCCCCATACATTACATCATTAGTTTTTGATGTAGTGTTCCATGATTCATTGTTTGTGCATAACACCCAGTGCTCCATACAGAACGTGCCCTCCTCAATACCCATCACCAGGCTAACCCAACCTCCCACCCCCCTCCCCTCTAAAACCCTCAGTTTGTTTCTCAGAGTCCATCGTCTCTCATGGCTCATCTCCCCCACCAATTTCCCCCCCTTCATTCTGAGAGGGGAGTTTCATACTAGCTTTTGGGTTTAAACAGAGAGCAACCATTACACTTCAAAGAACAGGTTTCTGACTCTGGGTCTTGAGGTCTTTTTAAAAACCTACCTTCATGGGGCGCCTGGGTGACTTAATCGGTTAAGCATCTGTCTTCAGCTCAGGTCATGATCCCCGGCTCCCTGCTCAGTGGGGAGTCTGCTTCTCCCTCTCCCTCTATGTCTCCACCACCACTTGTGTTGCTCTCTGTTTAAACGCAAAGGCTAGTATGAACAGGGATTCATAGAAACTCCACTCTCACCCATGAGAACTGCATTATCTGTTGTAATCTCAAATTGGGAAGCTATCCACTTCCCTACCCGACACAAGTCACAGTGAGTTTTAATAGCATTCTTTAGCCTCTCTCAAAACACGAAACTCCCTCTCTCTCTCTCCCTCTCTCTTTCTCTCTTTTTTCTTTTATTTATAGCATCTGGTCACAAAACAAAATTCAAGTACTCTTCTTTGGCAAGATTTTATGATCTCTTGGTCACTATGACTCATTTCCTTAGGTTTTGAAAACTGACTTACTTTCTCTCTTACTTTTCTCACACACTGTCTTGCATTTGTGCTTCAGTGATTATTTAGATGATTTATCTATTTTAATAATTTCTTATTGAATTAACAACCTCCAAATACAGTTACAAAAACACAACTTCTTTGTTTTTTTGTTTTGTTTTGAGATTGCAGATGAGCTATAGCTTTTCTGCAATCTTCTCATCTCTAAGGAGTTCTTGTACTTTAATGCAGGCCAAAAGGCTGCCCACACCTGGGATGTGCTGTTCTCATGGTCCTAGTACAGGAATAGAATGAAACAGAACCAAACCATGTAAGTTCATTGAATGCTTCAGTACATATCTGGAGAAAATTATGTCTGCTTGCATACCATAGGTCAATGTATGGTTAAGCACAAGTCAGTAAAGTATACTCAGTCTCCAAGGAAGCATGGCATGGGTTGGAAGAGAACAAAGAACTGAACAGTTAGTACATTCTACCATAATTCCACCCTCTTGGCCAAAAACATCTGCTTTTTCTTAGTGCAATTAAACCCATCCTCTCTGAGAGATTCCAAGTGCCTCATCCAATTATTGTAATCAGACTTAAAATTTGGAGCTGATGATCTGCCTCAGGTCAGGATGCAGTTTTATTTGATCCAACATCTGTGAGCTGAAAAATAAGATACTGTTTTTTTACATCACACACACGCACACACGGCCACATCACAGAATGGTGGAACAGTAATAAGACAATGATAATAAATTATCACATCTGGAAAAGAGGAAAAAATAGACACGTGCAATTCACTGGTCAATAGCAGTTCTGAAGACAAGGCAAACGTTGTAAGTCCCCCTTTCTTGAAATATGGAATATCCCTTGATGACGTTCTTGTTTACCCTAGAAGGGACTCCCGGAGGCATTGTTCTCCAGAGCTCTGCTCTGTGGAAAGTCATTCCTTTCTTATAAGCCCCTGGGATACTTTTGAAGAGAAAAAAAGACTATTAACTTTTAGGGGATTATGCAGTATTTTAAGCAAGTTTCTTGTACTTCGGAATTTTGGAACTCAAAGGTCATATTTTCATTTCAAGCAGTCACAATTTTCCTTAATCTAGACTGGTAGGATTTTAGGCAATACAACGCACTCAATGAAAAAAAATATCTTATTAATTGATTTAACTCCAAATGTTTATATATAGATGCCTCTCTCTATCTGATTAGAAATACCTTGTTTCTCAGGCTTCCATGGATAATATCCTTGTTGTCTTTCCTGTAGCTATTCTGTTTAACTGAACAGAATTTCCAAGTGCAAAGTGATTCTAACTATATATTTTATTTTATTTATTTTTTTTTTTAAAGATTTTTTATTTATTTATTTGAGACAGAGAGAATGAGAGAGACGAGAGCACATGAGAGGGGGGAGGGTCAGAGGGAGAAGCAGGCTCCCTGCCGAGCAGGGAGCCTGATGCGGGACTCGATCCTGGCACTCCAGGATCATGACCTGAGCCGAAGGCAGTTCGCTTAACCAACTGAGCCACCCAGGCGCCCCTAACTATATATTTTAATAAAGGGTATGATGACCACAGCATCCTTGACTTTATATTTATTTTTAAAAATATTTTTATCAGTCCTTTCACTGGCTAGAATTGAGAAAGAGTTGTTTCTTCAAATCCTTATAGTCCTGATACTCTTCTCATTTTCTTTTTAAAATTTTGTTTGTAAGCAGATTTTTCTTTTCCTGGGCCAATCTAACTTTTGGCAGTATTTATCCAGTGCAGCTAATAATAAACAGTTCATGACGCCCATATTCTCTATTGGGTAAAACTTCATTTCCCAAAGTAATAAATTTATTTGACAATTTTTTCTGTCTTGCAAGTTATTATAGGTGATAGTCATACCCAATGTTTTTCTTTTCTTTTTTTTTTTTTTTTTTTAAAGATTTTATTTATTTACTTGACAGAGAGAGAGACAGCTAGAGCAGGAACACAAGCAGGGGGAGTGGGAGAGGGAGAGGCAGGCTTCCCGCTGAGCAGGGAGCCCGATGCGGGACTCGATCCCAGGACCCCAGGATCATGACCTGAGCCGAAGGCAGACGCTTAACGACTGAACCACCCAGGCGCCCCCCCAATGTTTTTCTTATGCATAATGTGGTTGCAAACTTCAATAGCATTTTCCTCATGAGTTGGTATCTAGAACAGAAGCTTATGTCATATATTTTAGGTGTTTGCTGTAGCAGCTTGCTGTTGTTGTACAGATTTTTTCTTAGTCAGCTCTTGCTTTAGAAACAAACAACACTAATATTTTAGGACTTACACAGACAAATATGTTTTTTTTTTTAAAGATTTTATTTATTTATTTATTTGAGAGAGAGAGAGAGAAAGCATGAGGTGGGGAGGGTCAGAGGGAGAAGCAGGCTCCCTGCCTAGCAGGGAGCCCGACGCGGGACTCGATCCAGGGACTCCAGGATCATGACCTGAGCCAAAGGCAGTTGCTTAACCAACTGAGCCACCCAGGCGCCCGACAAATATGTTTTTATTGTTTACATTAACTGATGGCTGCAGATGAGATGTTCCTTGTCTGGCTTCTGTTGGTAATGCATGGCTTCACTGGCCTTCTCATTCCAGAATTCATGCTGAAGGAGAAATCCTCATTTAGGACTTGTTATATACATGGCAGAGGGCAGACTTTCAAGATGCAGCAACAGAGAGCATGTAATATATTTCACTGGTCTACATTCCCCTGGTCAGTGAAGTCTTGTGCTTAAAGTCAATTGGCAATATGTTTTACTTATAGAGAAACATGGCATAACGTAGAGAAAAATAATTGTGAATCACAATTTAATATCCCTCACCATTTCTTATGGGTTGAATTGTGTTCCCCCAAAATTCATATATTGAAATCTTAATCCCCAGTACCTCAGAATGTGATGGTGTTTGGAGATAAGGCTTTGAAAGAGAAAATTAAGTTAAAATGAGATCATTAGGGTGGGCCCTATTCCAATATCACTGGTATTCTTATAGGAACAGGGAATTTAAACACAGACATACCCACAGGGAGAACGCCATGTATCAGTCTGCTCAGGCTGCCATGACAAAATGCCACAGACCAATGGCTTAAACAATAGAAATGTGGTCTATCACAGTTCCGAAGGCGGGGAGACCCAGATCAAGGCACTAGCAGATTCAGTCTTTCTGGCTGGCAGTCAACTGCCTTCTTGCTGAGTCCAAGCATGTCTTTTTTGCTTCTCACCAGCCCAACCTTGTGCCCTCATTTAACCTTAAAATCATATCCATAAAGTCCACATCTCTAATGACAGTCACACTGGAGTTTAGGACCTCAACATGAATGGAGCTGAGGGCCACAGTTCAATCCATAACATACTGCATGAAGATGCACACAGAAGACAGACATCTATCTACAAGCTGGAGAGAGAGGCCTCTGTGACAGATCTCTACCATCTCTATCTCATACATCTAGCATCCAAAACTGTGAGAAAATGCTTCTGTGTTGTTTAAGCCACCCAGTCTGTGGTACTTTGTTATGGAAGCCCTCGCAAACTCATACACCACACAAGGCCACCTCATTCTCCCCTGCCTCAGTCATAGTTCCATAGAGACTGCCCCCTTATGCAAACACAGGATATTCTCATTGCAGGACACAGCTCAAGTCGGAAATTCCACTGTTCAATATATAGCCTCTAACAATACATTTATGTTCCTCCAGCTCTGTTTCTCTTACTTTCATCACATGGTACTTGCTTTATAATCTTTCAAGACCTCCAGAATATTGATTATTTTGTATCATATGTAAAACACTGAATGTTCATCTATTAACTTTCTTTCCTAATTAAACAAATTTATTTAGTGCAACATGAATCTCAAAGCAAGGAAACATCTGGTTCCTTCCTCCCTTGCCCCTCCATTGCACTTTAATATTCTTAATATGGCCAATATGGTTTAGTTATAGTGATATTCGTAAGGCTAGAATTCTACTTAAATTGCTTTAAGTAAAAGTGGATGATTAAAAGAAATCTTATAGAATGTAAGAAGCAGAGTTCCACCTTCCTCCGACTGAGTGGAGATCTTGCCACCTGAACTGGAGTTGTCATAAGCTCCCCATTAACACATATTTTCCTCCTCTTTTCATTTGTTTTCTCTTAGTCCTGTTAAATTAATTAAACAAGGAGCCCATTACACTGAGGTAGTTCTAATGCTGAGGCGGCCTACATCAGCAAACCAAAATCAAAGCCTCTAAGTGCCTCAAGGTCACAAAACCTTAGAACAACCAATCACAGATGGCCAACTAGACTTTGCGCTATAGCCAATCAATCATTCCCTAACTTTGCTTTCATCTTTTCTCCTTGTCTTTCCCAAGTCCTGTCACTGGAGTTTGTCTAACCACTTGCAGCTTGGCACTATCCTTCTCAAATTGTTTTTTGCTCAAATAAGCTCTTAAAATTTTAATATGTCTCAGTTTATCTTTAAAAGCCCATATTAGCATATACAATTCAAATTGAGACTGATCAAGACAGGGTTTTGTCAGTTCCATTTACTGTTGTTTTCCAGTTTCTAGAACTCCATGAGGAATTTGTAGGTGCTAAATATAAGTGAATATAATGCGGGAAGAATACAGGGATAGCCACAGGCATGACCCATGACAAATGTAACTGAAAGTTTCCAGTTGAAAGAAAACATCAGTGCTGACTATTGACCAGGATCAGAGAGCCTAAGGCCATCTTGCTGGCTGACCTACTAGGTAATAGCTTTTTATTTCACTGTATTGTTCCTTGCCCTTGCCTTGAAGTTAAAAGCTAAATGAGGAGGAGAAACACGAAGGTATAAAGGACATTTACTCATCTCTCCCTAGTGAAAGGGGCCAGTGTATAGTGTTGTGGAAATATAAATTAAAACAAAATCTCCTCTCCAACCCAGAAAACTTCCTCACAAAAGTAGAAAAGAAATGAAATGTTTTATTATTGAATAATACTTAGACTAGAATACAATGCATATCACAGGCAATTTGCTAAAAGATTGCGAAGACCAAATAAAATCATACCCGTTTATATAGCGAAGCAGATGTAACACATTACATACATGTGATAAGTATTTGACAGACCATTTGTCACACATAAATCATCCTAAATTCACATGTTAATTGGAGTGATCACCTGCTAGCTATTTGGCATTGTACAAAGGAAGCGCAAACTTTTCATATTTTTATGACAGGAAATATGTTTGCAATCTGGAGTGAGTTGCCTACATAATTTAGACTCCAGCTCTCCCACAGAAACTGGGAAATAGGGACACTATCTTCCTTGATAATGACATTTCAAAGAGATGGCTCCCAGGTCATTTCAAAGACATTCCTGGGTCCCAAAGCTGAGGCTTACTTAGCTTTTCAAAAGATTTACATACATGTGCCCCTTCGAATCACTGTGTTTGTATCCTTTGGATAAATACCTAGTAGTGCAATTGCTGGGTTGTTGGGTAGCTCTATTTTTAACTTTCTGAGGAACCTCTGTACTGTCTTCCAGAGTGGCTGCATTCCCATCAACAGCATAAGAGGTTTGCATTCCCATCAACAGAATCAAGAGGGTTCCCCTTTTTCCACATCCTTACCAACATCTGTTGTTTCCTGACTTGTTAATTTTAGCCATTCTGACTGGTGTGAGGTGGAATCTCATTGTGGTTTTGATTTGTATTTCCACATATTTTCAGGTGTCTGTTGGCCATTTGTATGTCTTCTTTGAAGAAATGTCTATTCATGTCTTCTGCCCATTTTTTGATTAGATTATTTGTTTTTTGGGTGTTGAGTTTGATAAGTTCTTTATAGATTTTGGATACTCGCCCTTTATCTGATAAGACATTTACAAATATCTTCTCCCATTCTGCTGGTTGTCTTTTAGTTTTGTTAACTGTTTCCTTTGCTGTGCAAAAGGTTCTATCTTGATGAAGTCCCAATAGTTCATTTTTGCTTTTGTTTCCTTTGTCTTTTTGATAGCTTAGATCTTGAAGAAGCATCCCTGAGCCAATGCCCCAGGGGTTCCTGTTGGCTCCACCTGTTGTTTCGACTCAGAGCAGACCCAAATTTAAGAGATGATCTGTTCCATTCTAAATATATGACTTAGGTCATATCATTTCTCTTTACTCTCATTCACATATTGTTTTCAATAACAAAGGTTTTGCTTCCCCAGTTCTGACTAATTTTCAGAATAAAATGGAATGTGAAAAGAACCTGGAGTTAAATTTAAAAAAAAAAAGAAAAAAAGATTTACATACAGTCCCAATAGTTTATTTTTGCCTTTTTTCCCTTGCCACAGGAGACTTATCCAGTAAGCAATTGCTACAGCTGATGTCAAAGAGGTTACTGCCTTTGTTTTTCTCTAGGATTTTGATGATTTTCTATTTCACATTTAGTCTTTTATCCATTTTGTATTTATTTTTGTGTATAGTGTAAGAAAGGGGTTCAGTTTCATTCTTTTGCATGTAGCTGCCCAGTTTTCCCAACACCATTTGTTGAAGAGACTGTCTTTTTTCCATTGGATATTCTTTCCTGCTTTGTTGAAGATTAGTTGACTAGAGAGTTGAGGGTCCATTTCTGGGTTCTCTATTTTGTTCCATTGATCTATGTGTCTGTTTTTGTGCCAGTACCATACTGTACTGATCACAACAACATTGTAACTTGAAGTCCAGAATTGTGAGACAGGAAGCAGTCAAAATCCTAGAGGAGAGCATAGGCAGTAACCTCTTTGACATTGGCTGTAACAACTTCTCACTACATATGTCTCCTGAGGCAAGGAAAACAAAAGCAAAAATAAACTGTTGGGACTTCATCAAAATAAAAACCCTGCACAGCAAAGGAGACAAAACTAAAAGGCAACTTATGGAATGGGAAAAGATATTTGCAAATGACATATCCAATAAAAGGTTAGTATCCAAAATATATAAAGGACTTATAAAACTCAACACCCCCCAAAAAATAATCCAATTAAAAGATGGGCAGAAGAAATGAATAGACACTTTCCCAAAGAAGACATGCAGATGGCTAAGGGACACATGAAAAGATGATCAATATCACTCATCATCAGGGAAATACAAATCAAAACTACAGTGAGCTATCACCTCACACCTGTCAGATGGCTAAAATTAACAACATAAGAAACAACAGGTGTTGGTGAGGATGCAGAGAAAGGGAAATTGTTGGTGGGAGTGCAAACTGGTGCAGCCATTCTGGAAAATAATATGGAGATGCCTCAAAAAGTTAAAAATAGAGCTACCCTATGAGCCAGCAATTGCACTACTAGGTATTTACCCAAAGGATACAAAAAGTACTCAAAGGGATATATGCACCCCGATATTTATAGCAGCATTATGAGCAAAAGCCAAATTATGGAAAGAGCCCAAGTGTCCATTGACAGATGAATGGATAATAAACACACACACACACACACACACACAGTGAAATACTACTCAGCCATAAAAAAGAATGAAATCTTGCCATTTGCAATGACATGGATGGAGCTAGAGAAGATTATGCTAAGCGAAATAAGTCAGAGAGACAAATACCATATGATTTCCCTCATATGTGAAATTTAAGAAACAAAACAGATGAACATAGGAAACAAAGAGAGAGAGAGTGGCAAACCAGAAAACAGACTCAATAGAGAACAAACTGAGGGTTTCTGGAGGGGTGGTAGGTGGGGGAATGGGTTATGGGTGATGGAGATTAAGGAGGGCACTTGTGATGAACTGTATGTTAACTAATTGGAATTTAAATAAAAACTTGAAAAAAAGAAATAAAATAAAGTAGGACAGAAAAGAAAAGATTTACATACAATTTAAAGACACAAAGATTTTACAAGTTCCCTAAGAAAAATGCTCCAAAGAAGGGAGGGGAGGAGTGTTTTCCCTTACTTTCAACAGGGTTGATTAAGCTTCTTATTTTTAATTTGTATTAACCATTAAGGATAACAGACTCAAGCTGTGGAAAGGGTTGAGAGGTTATATTAGAGCAAATTCAAAAGATCACAGCTCTGAATTGATGACCTGGGACTAGTCACTTTTGGTTACTGTGTTTATGACCTAAATTACTGTATAACATTTTATTTCTTATTAATAACTCAAGAAATCATGAAGCTTGCAGGAGTTTTCATGTGGGAATAGGAGAAAAAGTATAGTCAAAGAATAGAGTTGAGGGACAGTGAGTAAAAAAAAAGATGCTTTTAAAATTATACCTTTTATATGTTTTTATAATTATATTAACTATAGTACCCGTGTGTGCATACACACACACACACACACACTATTTCAGAACATTTTGTCAGGACCTAATGAAGAGTGTGCCACCCAGGGGAAACTGGTTTCTATATTTTTAACTGCTTAGTTTTACCGAATGCAGCCATAATTTTAAAAAATTATGTCATTGAAAAGCAGGTTAAGTGTATAAAAGTATGAAGGCAAAGAAGAAATAATGTGCATTATTAGTAAACCCCATGTTAACTATTTTTTTTCTTCAATGCTAGGGAGAATGAATCTTTTTTTCTTCTAGAAGGGAGAAGCTATATTTGTGTCTTGTCCCACTCCCCTTCCTGATGCCACCCTACAGAGCAAGACATTTATTCATACTTAAAGAGAAAAATCAGAGGTCATAAATGTAACAGCTAATCTTCATATCTTCATATTGTGGACCCCCAATATACATATTTTAACCCCTCATGATATATTTCTATGCAATCACACTAAAGTGTATACACACACACACACACACACACGCACGCATTGAGTTATACTATGCTGTTTTTTGGTGTTAAGGTAGGTAGCTGTTCAGTCGTATTGTCTCTATGAGACAAAGCCACACTGAATAAGAAAGTGCTCTCTATTGAGAGACTCTATAGAGCTGACTATACATCGAAATAGACAAGTAGAAACTGATCTTTGGGATCACAATAATACTTTCCAAATTACGATACAGACTGGTGGCTCTGATTGGAAGTCAGATAACTCCATACTTCTTTGCAGTGGAACTTGGTGATAAGCATGTAGAAAATGCTTAAGGCAAATGAGGACGTGGGGTCTTGACCCCTAGCTCAGTTTAATTTTAAAATGATAATTCACCGCCTTATAAAGGAGATACAAGGGCACCTGGGTGGCTCAGTCGTTAAGCGTCTGCCTTCGGCTAAGTCATGATCCCGGGGTCCTGGGATCGAGCCCCGCATCGGGCTCCCTGCTCAGTGGGAAGCCTGCTTCTCCCTCTCCCATTCCCCCTGCTTGTGTTCCTTCTCGCTGTATCTCTCACTGTCAAGTGAATAAAATCTTTAAAAAAAAAAAAAAAAAAAGGAGACGCAGACTCACTTGACTGGAACATGGGCCACAGTTACCATTTTTATCACAACTCAACTCCCACATTCAAGCTCAAGAATATGATTCTTATACTTTATTTCTACATGCAGTTTCCTGATTGTGTTAGTCCTCAAACTCTTAGTTGTTTTGCACTCCAACTGCTTCTGTAACTGATAGTTCCACATTAAACAGGTGCATCAAGAAGAAAACAACACTTTTGAACACAATCTGCTTTAATTACTAGAATATTGTCTCCTCTACCAAGGACAATTTTATTTGCATGAGCCTGTCTTGGAATTGTCAGGGATGATGGCAATCACCTAATTCCACATCTTCTACAGTGCAGTTCCTCTCCAGCTTCTGGTTGTTCCCAATGCAGGAAAAATCTCCAAGCCCCAAGCCTCCTTTACCTAGAGATTGCTTTGGGTTTCAGCATACAGATGATTTACTTTGGGAAGTTTTCCCTGACTCCTCAAGTTTAATTTATGAACCCCTCATAAGTACTATCTGCTATATTTCTTTAGTAAAATCCTGCTTTACAATTAGCTCTTTCTTTCAGTGTTGCCTGCTAGATGGATTTCAGATTCTATAAATAAGGACATTTGTTGATCTTGTTCTTTATGATAATCTGCTTCCAGCACAATATCCCTCCTATAATAGATGATTAATAAATATTTTGACTTGGTCAATGAATAGTACTATAACCTCAAGTGTGACAAATCTTTTGAAGATAGTATTGAAGTCCAAGGGTCAAAATTATTTCTGAATTCTGTACCAAGAATAGTGTCTTTACACAGATGGCATGATTACTTGTATAATTAATAATGTTTTATATTTTAGGTTGGATTCTTGGAAGATTAGAATTAAACATTTGATTCGCACATGAAATATGATTGTACCCACCTTATTGATGGGCCCATTTTAAACCTTACCCTTGTTTAGTTTTCTTTTTAAAATTTCTCCTTTATAATTCTCACATTTCTCTAGTTATCTTGACATTAATGAATATTGCACATCACCATGAAGTGCCTGAAATTGATATCGAAATAAATTCGGAGTATGTTTTAAAAACTTAGAAAAAACCATAATGCCAGAAAAAATGCATTGACTTTTTTCCAGTAAAACTAGTCAGTTTCCTCTTAAAATGTAGAATTATTTATGAAGGTTTTTACATTGTTCCTAGGAAAATACTGAAACTAAAACTGAATAAAAGTTAAAATTGACCTTTGCAAAAGACATGAGCTAGATTTTGCAAACAAAAGGGAAAAAATCCTGTTTTTAGTTTTTTCTTAATTTTTTAAAAAGTTTTTATTTAAATTCCAGTTAGCACACAGTGCAATTTTAGTTTCTGGTGTACAATGTAGTGATTCAACACTTGCATACAACACCCGGTGCTCATCACAGCACATGCACTCCTTAATCCCCATCACCTATTTCACCCATCCCCCCACCCACCTCCCTTCTGGTAACCATCAGTTTGTTCTCTGTAGCTAAGAGTCTGTTTTTTGTTTTGCCTCTTTTATTTCCCTATGTTAATTTGTTTTGTTTCTTAAATTCCACATATGAGTGTAATAATATGGTATTTGTCTTTCTCTGCCTGACTTATTTCACTTAGCATACTCTCTAGCCTCATTCATATCATTGCAAATAGCAAGATTTCATTCTTTTTTATGGCTAATATTCCATTGTGTGTGTGTGTGTGTGTGTGTGTACCACATCTTCCTTATTCATTCATCAATGGACACTTGGGTAGTTTCCATAATTTGGCTGTTATACATAATGCTGCTATAAACATAGGGTGCATGTATCCCTTTGAATTAGTACTTTTGTACCCTTTGGGTAAATACCTAGAAGTGCAATTGCTGGATGGTAGGGTCGTAGGGTAGTTCTGTTTTTGACTTTTTGAGGAACTTCCATATTATTTTCCAGAACGGCTGCACCAATTTGCATTCCCACCAACAGTGAAGAGGGTTCCTTTTTCCCACATCTTCACCAACACCTGTTGTTTCTTGTGTTGTTAATTTTAGCCAGTCTGACAGGTATGAGGAAATATCTCCTTGTAGTTTTGATTTGCATTTCCCTGATGATTAGTGATGCTAAGCATCTTTTCATGTGTCTGTTGGCCATCTGGATGTGTTCATTGGAGAAATGTCTGTTCATGTCTCCTTCCCTTTTTTACTTGGATTACTCATATTTTCAGTGTTGAATTTTATAAGTTCTTTATATATTTTGGATACTAACCTTTTATTGGATATGTCATTTGCAAATATTTTCTCCCATTCTATAGGTTGCCTTTTAGTTTTGTTGATTGTTTCTTTTGCTGTGTAGAAGCTTTTTATTTTGATAAAGTGCCAATATTTTATTTTTGCTTTTGTTTCCCTTGCCTCAAGATACATACCTAGAAAGAAGTTGCTAGGGCCAAAGTCAAAGAGGTTACTGCTTGTCTTCTCTTCCAGGATTTATATGGTGTCAGGTCTCACATTTAGGTATTTAATTCATTTTGAATTTATCTATGTGTAGAGTGTAAGTGGTCCAGTTTCATTATTTGTATGTTGCTGTCCAGTTTTCCCAACGTCATTTGTTGAAGAGGCTTTTTCCCATTGGATATTCTTCCCTGCTTTGTTGAAGATTAACTGACTGTATAATTGTGGGTTCATTTCTTCTATTCTTTTCTATTGATCTATGTGTCTATTTTTGTTCTAGTACCATACTGTTTTGATTGCTATAGCTTTGTAATATAACTTGAAGTCTGGAATTATAATGCCTCTAGCATTGTTTTTCTTTTTCAAGATTGCTCTGGCTATTTAGGGTCTTTTGTGGTTCCATAAAAAGCTTAGGATTGTTTGTTCTAGTTTTGTGAAAAATGCTGTTGGTATTTTTATAAGGATTGCATTAAATGTGTAGATTGCATTGAATAGTATAGACATTTTAACAATATTTGTTCTTCTAATCCATGAGCATGGAAAGTTTTTACATTTCTTTTTTTTTTTTTTTTAAAGATTTTATTTATTTATCTGAGACAGAGAGAATGAGAGAGACAGAGAGCACATGAGAGGTGGGAAGGTCAGAGGGAGAAGCAGGCTCCCTGCCGAGCAGGGAGCCCAATGCGGGACTCGATCCAGGGACTCCAGGATCATGACCTGAGCCGAAGGCAGTCGCTTAACCAACTGAGCCACCCAGGCGCCCAGTTTTTACATTTCTTTGTGTCATCTCCAATTTCTTTCATCAGTGTTCTATGGTTTTCAGATTACAAATCTTTCACACCTTTGGTGAGGTTTATTCCTAGGTATCTTATGGGTTTTGGTGCAATTGTAAATGGGATTGATTCCTTAATTTTTCTTCCTGCTGCTTCATTGTTGGTGTATAGAAATGCAACAGATATCTACATTGATTTTGTATCCTACAGCTTTACTGTATTCATGTATCAGTTCTAGCAATTTTTTGGTGGAGACTTTCAGGTTTTCTGTATAGAGTATCATGTCATCTGCAAATAGTGAAAGTTTGACTTCTTCCTTACTGATTTGGATCCTTTTATTTCTTTCTGTTGTCTGATTGCTGTGGCTAAGACTTCTGGTACTATGTTAAATAACAGTGGTGGGAATGGAAATCCCTATTTTGTTCCAGACTGTTGAGGAAAAACTCTCAGTTTTTACCCATTGAGGATGATATTGGCTGTGGATTTTTAATATATGATGTTTATTATGTTGAGGTATGTTCTCTCTAAACCTACATTTTATTGAGGGTTTTAGTGTGGATAGATGTTGTACTTAGTCAAATGTTTTTTCTGCATCTATTGAAATGATCATACAGTTCTTATCCTTTCTATTAGTGTTATGTATCACATTGATTGACTTGTGAATATTGCAGGTAATCTTCCTGCCCTAGAATATCCTGCACAATCAGCTAAAAAATAGAAAAAAAAAGTACTAGTAAGAAGAAAATAGTGTTTTGATATGGTATATGGCATAACAAGGGATAGCTTTTTTAGACTATTGTGACTTCAGGAGAAATTTAAAATTTAAAGTGATAGTATGTGTGCATATATATGTACATGTGTGTGTTTTTCAATAATTTCATAAGCTGTTAAAGTATTTTTGTCTTGCTAATCATGATGAGAAGAAGATTCCTGTTCATGTATCTCTATTTTGTTTTGCTTATTTCCAGGTATTATGTCTCTTTAGCCACCAGATTTCAAAAGGTAAGTAATCTCCTGGCAAAGTATTTCCTATGACACACAAGATCTTTAGTAGTTCCCAAAATAGCCTAAATTTCAATGAGGAAAACATACTTCATTGATTTTTCATTTTGTGTGAATTTTCAATAGCTGTTGTTTTGTGTATGTTTTAATGTAACTTCTGTGACCATAGAGTGAATTGGGGGATGATAAGGAAAGTCATTTACAGTTTTTCAGCCTGGAAGTGTCTTATTCTTTAAAACAACAAATGGAAGGTCAAAGAAAGACTTCACATTGCCTAATTACTATTTATTTGTTATTATTATTATTATTAGTTTTTTTTTTTCTAGAGGGAGAGAGAGGAGAGGGGAGGGGCAGAGGGAGAGTATGAGAGGGAATCTTAAGCATGCTAGGCATGGAGCTCAGTGTGGGTTTGATCTCACATCACTGAGATCATGACCTGAGCTGAAATCAAGAGTCAGATGCTTAACTGACTGAGCCACCCAGGTTCTTCACTTAGTTACTATTTAAAACAAAACACTTTTTTAAAGATTATTTGACAGAGAGAGAGAGAGAGAGAGAGAGAGCTCAAGCAGGGGGAGGGGCAGAGGGAGAAGGAGAGAATCTCAAGCAGACTCCCCACTGAGTGTTGAGCCCGATGTGGGGCTTTGATCTCATTGAGCCAAAATCAAGAGTTGGATACTTAATTGACTGAGCCACCCAGGCACCCTTAAAACAAAATATTAAAAGTCAGTTGCATTACACAACATTGCCTAGTATGCATTCACTGTAATAGCTCTTTATTTCACATATCTGACTGTGTTAAGCTAAAATCATCACATAAGTTATTTTCTTGTTTTCAATACATAATAAGAACTTAAAAAAATAATAAATGAGGGGCGCCTGGGTGGCTCAGTTGGTTAAGTGTCTGCCTTTGGCTCAGGCCATGTTCTCAGGGTCCTGGGATCAAGCCTGGAGTCAGGCTCCCTGCTTGGTGGGGAGTCTGCTTCTCCCTCAGCCTCTCTCCCTTGCTCATGCTCTTTCTCTCTCTCTCTCTCAAATAAATAAATAAAATCTTAAAAAAATAAAGAAATAAAAACAAATGATATAGCAGTGAGCACACTGCATGCCCAAATTATGGTTCATATTACCATTCTTCAATGAAAGGAACTAGTGCTCCTTAGAGAAAGATCTGATTCTAGGACTGGTGTTAGAATATACAAGATAAGTAAAAATATTTTATAGTAACTGTAAGGAAGTGCTAGAATACACACACACTAATGGAGATATGTCAGAAGGACAGAGATACCAACCAAGAGAATTGCTAATGGCAAAAGAAGGAAAAATTTGAGCAGGAAAATTTATAAAAATCACATTGGGTTAACCCAATGTATAAAATAAACATCCTTAAGTCTATATTGTTATAAATGGATGAATAAACAAATAGGGGAGAATAGACTAATCTCCTGTGCAGAGAATTACAACCAATTTATGACAATCATCCTCAGGAAGGTGGCACATAACTCCCTACTCTTGAAGTGTGGCCTGCAAAGTGGTTTCCTTCCCAATAATACAGTATGGAAAGGGAGAACAAGATCTAACTACTGTGGAGAAACCTGGCAAACCTCATCAAAGGAATAATGGTTAACACTGGTCATGCATGATGATTCCTGTTGATAGTATATACCCTTGAGATGATGTGATAAGAATGGCATTTTCCTCTGTCCTTCCTCCCCCAATATCCCATGACCACAGTCTAATGATAAAAAGAACATCAGACAAATCCCAGTTGAAGGATATTCTACAAAACAACTGACTAGTAGTCCTCAAAACATAAAGTTATCAAAAACAAGCAAAATCTGAAGAACTGTCATAGCCAAGATGGGCCTAAGGAGACATGACTAACCATGTGTGGTATCCTGGATGGGATCCTGGAAGAGAGAATGAACATTAGGTTAATGATAAGAAAATAGGAATAAAGTATGGACTTTAGTTAATAAAAACATATTAATATTGATTCATTAATTGTGATATACATTCCCAGTAGTAAAATGTTAACGATAGAAGAAGCTGGGTGTATAGTATCTGGGAACTTTCTATACTATCTTTATCATTTTTGTGTGAATCTAAAACTCTAAAATAAGAAGTTTATAAAAATATAAATGATGAGATGGCATTTAGAATTATACATTATGTGTTGAGCTCTTAAGATTGGTTACTGTGGGCTACGAAAAATAGGCATTTTCAATATGACATAATAGTTTGGGTTTATTTAAACTTAAAATTATTGGGCGCCTGGGTGGCTCAGTCGTTAAGCGTCTGCCTTCGGCTCAGGTCATGATCCCAGGGTCCTGGGATCGAGCCCCGCATCGGGCTCCCTGCTCAGCGGGAAGCCTGCTTCTCCCTCTCCTGCTCTCCCTGCTTGTGTTCCCTCTCTCACTGTGTCTCTCTCTGTCAAATAAATAAATAAAATCTTAAAAAAAAAAAACTTAAAAGTATTAATAGAACAAAACAAAATGCTCAAAATGATTTATGATCTATACTAAAGATAAAATATGTGATAACACAAATTCATCAAATTAAAAAAATAAGATAAAAAAAGATTTTTGACAGCCATTTTCAAAATGAAAATTAGAGACAGATAGACATGGTACAACTGGGCAGAGATACATAAGAGATTAAATGGCCAGCCCCAAGCTGGATTTGATAATGTTGGTTTGTTAAAAATGTCAATACTCTATCTGCCCTGGATTGAAGAAGATGAGGCAGAGTACATATAGACCTACTAACATTTCTTTTTTTTTTTTTAAGATTTTATTTATTTGACAGAGAGAGAGACAGCGAGAGCAAGAACATAAGCAGGGGGAGTGGGAAAGGGAGAAGCAGACTTTCCAGTGAGCCAGGAGCCCGATGCGGGGCTTGATCCCAGGACCCTGGGATCATGACCTGAGCGGAAGGCAGACGCTTAACGACTGAGCCACCCAGGTGCCCCTAGACCTACTAACATTTTAACATCATAAATAAAAGTTTTACAAAGTTGGAAAATAAAAGAAGATCCACAGGGCGCCTGGATGGCTCAGTTGGTTAAGTGACTGCCTTTGGCTCAGGTCATGATCCTGGAGTCCCTGGATCGAGTCCCGCATCGGGCTCCCTGCTCAGCGGGGAGTCTGCTTCTCCCTCTGACCCTCCTCCCTCTCATGCTCTCTGTCTCTCATTCTCTCTCTCTCTCAAATAAATAAAATCTTGAAAAAAAAAAAAAAAAGAAGATCCACATTTCAGCATGAAAACTATGGAAAAATCATTTTTTTTAATTGTCAATTTTTTAAATGATAATTTATATCACCCTGACACAAAAAATTAATTTGAAATCAAATTGGTCTCTTCTTGACAATGAATTCTACTCTCATATCAAAGCTTTGTCTCCGATAAAAATAGGAAAAAATAGTGTCCCATAGGATTTTGTGGGGATTCGTAGTGCCTGGCTAGATAAGATTTAATAAACACATGCCTCACTGGATGAGACTAATTGCAAAGCAAAGAAGGAGTGTCCAGAAAACTGGGCTCCCTTTAAGGTTTCCTGGCTGAAAACAGCCGGATCCTCGTTGCAACTCAATACACTCATCCAGGGAGTAGATGGTTGACTTAGAAGAGACATTTATCTTTGGAGGTCATGCACTCCACGCACTCCCTGTCTGCACACCCATCAGGAGCTCAGCTTGTTCTATTCACACAATACTCCTTAGACCACTGTCCTGATTATTACAGTTTCACATTCCTTCTTGTTTTTCTTATTCCCTTGTTGTATTGTTAATCCTCACAATAAAGGTGGAGGCAGAATCTGGCTCAGTACCTTTCACCGCTAGAGCCTCTGGCCCCCACACCCTCTCCTTGCTCCTACTAAGGTGTCTGGAGTAATCTTTTCATTCACTGCCTCAGGGTTTGTTGGCCAAACCCGATAGTATTTGAAGTTATTTCCAAAGCAGAGTACCACAATCCTTCTGAACCTCGCACAATTATTGAGTTTACCTACGCTCCTTTATGGAGACTTTAATGAAGGTCATCATGTATTTGGAAGGAAAGATTATATCATAAAAATTTAGAAATAAAAGCTTACTGCATAGATATCCTTGTGCTTTGGTTGTGGAAATAGATTGCACATAGTAAAATTTGACATTAAGGCTATGTCCTTTATTTGCATGTCTTGCATAAAGTGAGAAAAAAGAATACACACTCCAACTAGTCAGCTAGTCATAACACCTTGGCTATTGTAAATACACTTTTATCTACTTTATTCAGAACAAGTGTGGGTAACTACAGAAACTGAGAAAAATCTCAACTGTTTTTTTGTTTTTTGGTTTTGGTTTTCCTGAGAACTATTTTTCTCTTATATTGGGATTTTTTTCATGGCACAAAGGAAGGTGAGTTTGATTATTTTGTGACCCAAGCAAACTGTCAAGGGCTCTTTCTATAGACCATTTCCCACAGTTTGCAAAATATAAAAATATATATGTATATATACATATATATATTTTAAGATTTTATTTATTTGACTGAGAGAGACAGCAAGAGAGGGAACACAAGCAGGGGGAGTGGGAGAAAGAGAGAAGCAGGCTCTCCGCTGAGCAAGGAGCCTGATGCAGGGCTCGATCCCAGGACCCTGGGATCATGACCTGAGCCTAAGACAGATGCTTAACGACTGAGCCACCCAGGTGCCCATATATATATATATATTTTTTTTTTTTTTTTACAGAGAGATACACTTAAATGTATGGGCATTAATATAAATGAGTACTTAATGCAGAATAGGGGTGAATTGGTCTTTATCATTTTCACTTTGTGACTCCTTTTATGCCTCATAGTTTATTGAACAATTTGTAACATTTGGTATGATTCTCAGGATAACAAAATGAGCAGTAGGTTTAAGGAAAATGTAATTGATTTCTGTCTGTGCTAGGAATCAGAGGATAGCAGCCCTCTACCACCGTTTGAAGGAGATGACAGTCAGGGTAGAAGGGTTCATGTGGAAAATGGAGAAGAACGGTCTTCCTACAAGGTCATGTTAAATCAAGACAATTACAAAGTAAAAGCCACTAAACATCCTACTGTATTTGCTCAGTGGGCCCTCAGTTGGTATCAGAAGCCCTGAGATTATTTTTCGTGTGTACATCTCCCTGCCACTCATCTGATTTGCATCCATAGAATAATCCTTTCCATCTTTATTTTTTAAGATTTTTATTTATTTATTTGAGAGAGAGAGATAACAAGAGAGAGCACAAGCAGGGGTGGCAGGAGAGGGAGAAGCAGGCTCCCTGCTGAGCAGGGAGCTTGATGCAGGGCTCCATCCCAGGACCCTGGGATCATGACCTGAGCTGAAGGCAGACGCTTAACTGACTGAGCCACTCAGGTGCCCCAATCCTTTCCTTCTTTAGTGAAAACTGAATATATATATAGCTTCCCTTTTAAGCTTTTGAACTAAGTTTGAAAATCTTTTTTAAAATTTCTACTTATAGTTATTTTTTTTAAAGATTTTATTTACTTATTTGAGAGAGAGAGAATGAGAGAGAGAGAGAGAGCACATGAGAGGTGGGAGGGTCAGAGGGAGAAGCAGGCTCCCTGCCGAGCAGGGAGCCCGATGCGGGACTTGATCCCGGGACTCCAGGATCATGACCTGAGCCGAAGGCAGTCGCTTAACCAACTGAGCCACCCAGGTGCCCTTCTACTTATAGTTATTTAAACAACTTTTAGGTGACCTTTGAATAATGTTTGGTTCCTTTATGATCTAGTAAGTTTCTTGCTAGGTTAGGATTCTAAGCACACTGCCTCCACTCTCAAGTTTTTGCCACCTAGACTTACTTTAAGGAATAATTTCATTTTTTTTATCTATTAATTTAAATTATATGGATTATTTGTTATTATTTGACCAATTTGACCAAATCAGCAATTTCATATGGTTCGGCTAAAATTTCCAATTACTCAAGTGTCCCATATCTTTTTTTTTTCCAAGTGCCCCATATCTAATAGACAGTTAAATACTGCCCTGTGCATTCTGAGTTAATTAATCTTGGTCTTTATTGAGAGAGCCTCAAGAATCTAAACTGTGCACAAACAATGAATCATGGAACACTACATCAAAAGCTAATGATGTAATATATGGCGATTAACATAACATTAAAAAAAAAAAAGAATCTAAACTTTGTCTAATGAGCTTGAGAGAAGTACTTCTCTCCCAGAGAGGTTAAATTACTTTAAGTGATTGAGGGGAGGAGCAGAGGGGGCTTATACACCTCACTTAATACACCTCCCTTGTTCCTGACTAGGTGTTTCAACTAGAGACAAACACATGTGTTTGAGAACCTATACAATTTCAAGCTATCCCCTGTATACCATTTTCATTTTTGTAAAAACCTATTTTACAGAGCAGGACCATAATAACAGAACACAAATTGAACGGGATGAGACTCCACTACTGGAAAGTAAGGTATCTGTGTGAACTTGATCTAGCCTAGGAAAAAGCAAAACAGAACATTAATTCTTTTTACAGAGAGCTGTAGATAAAATATTAATGGCAAAAGAGGGGTAGCAGAGAAGTATAGGCAGAACAGCTCAGTTTATGGTCCTGATAGAAAACAGTGTCTTCTGGACTGACTACAGTTCAGCTTCAGAGATAAGCTGTAGTAGTCTACACAAAAGGGAAGTAATACGGAGAAACAGAAGGTCAGACAAGAAGCCTGGAACCTTCATGCTGTTCTCCTCCTAAAATTCTTCTTGCTCCAAATGATATCAAGATCATGCTAAATTCTTAAGAAATAAATACTACAATCTCAACATTTAAAGGAAACTTCATCTTGTCTAGAATTCTGGATACAGATAGGAGCTCAGAGTGTGGAGATTTCTGCCTGAGGACTGTCTGCTTGTTTTTCTATTTTTTCTCTTTTCTCTCACTGATGTTAAGGTAACTGATGAAAGAAAGGAAGAAAATAAAGAAAGAGAGAGAAAGAAAGAAAAAAGAAAGAAAGAAAGAAAGAAAGAAAGAAAGAAAGAAAGAAAGAAAGAAAGAAAGAAAGAAAGAAAGAAAGAAAGAAAGAAAGAAAAACACTGTTGTAAATTTAGTCTGAGGTTTATATTGTGACAAGATAATGGGGCACCCGGCCCTAATCCTGTTGAAGAAGGAAGAGAGTGCATAGTAATCATCAAATATTTTGGGAAGTGCAGCAAGAGTCCAAATGGTTATCAGTTCAATTCTAGACCAGTTATTTAAAAAAAGGGAAAAAATGACAAAATTTTGAGGAGAAACAAAAAGTAAGGCACATCTCCATTAATCTCAAGGTGACCACTGGAAAGTGTAGAAGATATAGTTATTCTTTAAAAAGCGTTTAAAGCCAACAAGATTTATAAACTTAGAAAGATAGAAAGAATAAATATTTCTCAAAGGCTTTCTTGCTTTTTATTAAAATGAGAAAGACAAGGAAGAATTAGAAACATGACTGAATATGAAGAGAATTTCACTCACTGCAGTAAGGAAGAAACTACATTTAATATATTAGAATGGTTTATTCCTTGGACAGAAACTTCTAGAATTAATCCCTGTTAGAATATCTCCTCTGCATAACCTTAATACATTAGTTGAAATTTCTGATACCGGAACTGGAGACAAGAACAAGCACTAAAAGTACAAAACTCTCCCAAACAGTTATAAAAGAGTTAACATCTCTGTATGCTCATCTCTTTTCTTTACATTGTCTCATTGACTTAACGTACATTTTATTTACTGTTGAACAAATCTTATCTTACGAACTATATGTACACCTTTTAAGAGCAACAACTGAGCTTTATATTTCTTCCACAGTTTATTGACCATAATAGAACCTTCTTAAACTTTTCTGAAAAGCAATTTATTTTTATCTCTATAATGCTTTCTATAAATAACCAGTAGGTTACTGCTAAATAATATAATGTTGATATCAATTATAGCAGGAAGTTTACTTTATCTTATTAATAAATAGTTACAAGATTCTTAAAAATGAAGTAACAGATTGGAGTGCTCTTCAAGGGACTTGAACATTGGTATAAACATTTAGCAAGATTTTTTGGAATTCTAATGCTTTTCCAGATCATTTATCTTCATCCTAATCCATGAAAATTATGCATCAAGATGATTATAGGTACTAGAGGCAATTACATGTGCCTAACCTATTAAGAGTACTCTAAATTCCACATAAATTAAGTCTCTTTCAAAGTGTTAATTAAATGTATGAAAACTTGATTATAATTTGGCCTCTGGCATTTTGAAAATTATTAATCCCCTTAAATTATCTTCCCTTATTACTTCCCTTTTACTGAAATTCTCTAAATACAGTAAAAGTATAATTCATATCACCACCACCAACAAAAAAAAGACAATTTGCCTCTCTTGGATTTGGAAATTACACAGTTGCTTTCAACTAATAGTACTTATCGTCCAAGAAAATCAGTTAATTACCCAAAGCCAAATTTTAGGAAAACAGTGTATGAGACTTTTAAAGTGGAACTTATTTTCACAAAAAGGAAAGCACTGTTTATTTCCAAATTCACAATTATGAATTTTGGTCATACATTATGGTTTGAAAAAATTTCCCTAGGAAGGAATGTGAGAAGGTTTAGCCAATGGCAACTTACAGGAATATCTTTTCTCTTTTATAAAAGGAGATTCTGGGGAAATAGACCCTACATTCTCTCCATTATAGCTCTTCAATTTATGAGCAAGGCCATAAATTATCCCCCACTTAAGTAAGGGCACATTAAATAAGCATTAAATAATGAGGAGAGGGGGTAGTTCCTTTTCTTTTTTTGTTGAGTACTTGAATGATCTTCACCTAACTGACAATTCAGATTAATTGCATATTTGGTATATTTCTATCTCTATCCATAATTGAAAGCATCAGTGTAACTTTCACAAGTCAGTTACATATGATTAGAGTCATATTCAGGGGTGCCTGGGTGGCTCAGTCGGTTAAGCTTCCAACTTTTGGTTTTGGCTCAGGCTGTGATCACACAGTTGTGGGATCGAGCCCCACATCAGACTTCACACTCAGTGTGGTGTCTGCTTGAGATTCTCTCCCTCTGCTCCTCCCTCACTTGCATGCTCTCTCTCTCTCTCTCAAAATAAATAAAATCTTAAAAAAAGAATTATATTCAAATCATATTATGTGATCCCTTTAAATGTGTTTCTATTTGTTTTTAATTTTTGAAAGATTTTATTTATTTATTTGACAGAGAGAGAGAGAAAACGAACAGAGAGAAGGACAGAGGGAGAAACAGACTCCCCACTGAGCAGGGAGCCTGATGAGGGACTTGATCCCAAGACCCTGTGATTTATGACCTAAGCCAAAGGCAGATGCTTAACTGACTGAGCCACACAGAAGCCCCTTAAATTTGTTTTTAAATGTCCATTTTTAATTCTTACATTAATTTATATTTGTTGTAGACATTTGGCAAATCATGTGAGGTCCAAATAAGAATACAGAATACCCATAAACTCAATGACCCAGAAATAACACTTCTAACAACTGTTGTTAGTTGAATGTCTTCCCTGAAAAGAGCTATTGAAACCCTCACTCTCAGTACCTCTGAGTGTGACCTTATTTGGACATAGGGTCTTTGCAGGTGTCATCAAATATGAGGTCATTTTGGATTATGGTGGCCCCCAGACACAAAGGAGAGCATCCTCTGAAGATGAAGACAGAAATTTGGAGTGACATGTAAACAAGCCCATGGACTCCAAGGATTACTAGCAACCACCAGAAGCTAGGAAGAGGTCAGGAAGGATTCTTCCTTAGGATTCAGAGGGGTATGGGCCTATAGACCCTTTAATTTCAGACTTTTAACCTCCAGAACTATGAGAAAATCAATTTCTGTTGTCTTAAGCCACCTAGTTTAGGGTACTTTGTTACAGGAGCCCTAAGAAGCTGATACTTAGTGCATGCCCTGCTGAACACTTATGGACACTATTATCAATGCTATTTCATAACTTGATGTGTTTATACATTGCTATAGACAGAATGTTTGTGTCCCAAAAGTTGAAATCTAATCCCAGTGTGATGGCATTTGGAGGTCAGACCTTTATGAGTTTATTAGGTCATCAGGGTAAAGCCTTCATGAATGGGATTAGTGCCTTATAAAAGAGACCCCAGAGAGCTCCCTTTCCCCTTCTTCCATTTGAGGACATCAGACCAGGCACCAAATCTGCTAGTGCCTTATCTTGGACTTTCCAGCTTACAGAATGAGAAAATTGAATTTCTGTTGTTTATACATCATCCAGCTATGGTATTCCATCATAGCAGTGGAATGGACTAAGATGTAGGTATATCATAAATACTAGTTTAGGTCATCAAGTGTTTTCTGTAGAAATAAGTATTCATGATGACTACTTTTAAATAAAGAGGTCATCCTGTGGTTATATGGGCATTATCCATTCATAGAATTTTAAGATTTTTTTTCTTTTGTATGGTACTTTATTAAGTAGATTTTTTTTTATTATTATGTTATGTTAATCACCATACATTACACCATTACTTTTTGATGTAGTGTTGCATGATTCATTGTTTGCATATAACACCCAGTGCTCCATGCAGAACGTGCCCTCTTTAATATACATCACCAGGCTAACCTGTCCCCCCACCCCCCTCCCCTCTAGAACCCTCAGTTTGTTTTTCAGAGTCCATAGACTCCCATGGTTTGCCTCCCCCTCTGATTTCCCTCCCTTCATTCTTCCCCTCTTGCTATCTTCTTCTTCTTCTTCTTTTTTTTTTTTAACATATAATGTATTATTTGTTTCACAGGTACAGGTCTGTGATTCAACAGTCGTACACAATTCACAGCACTCACCATAGCACATACCCTCCCCAATGTCTATCACCCAGCTACCCCAGCCCTCCCACCCCCCACCACTCCAGCACCCCTCAGTTTGTTTCCTGAGATTTTAAGTATTTTTTTTGATATTGAAGAATGAGTCTTAATATTTGGGGAACTACTTAAAGCCTAATTAAATTGAAAAATATTGATTATTTCATTATTGACAAGTACATTTGGCTTTGGAATTAAATTTAGTCATAGTAGCATGTTCAAATTTATTGGAGCTGATTAATGATACCTTCTTGGATTATTTTATTTAGAAATTGTTGATTATTCCATCTTTCCAATTCTGAAAGAAGTTTATTAAAATATCTGACTATAATTATAATTTATTGACATTTACATATCAAAAAATATTTTACATTTTATCCCCTTTATGCATTTTCTATGTAGTTTTATGCATATATGATGTGATGCATATCTCCTTTCTAAATTGTGCTTAAAATTATATAATTTTAAGTTATATAACATCTATCTTGGACACTTTTTTTAAAATTTTTATGCTTTTTTTAGTATTTCATTTCGGTATCGTAGCCAATGAGGTTTATCCCAGGCACAATTATTGCTAATTGAAAGCATTTCATTTCTTAAAGTTCCTGTAAATAATATAAAAATGAGGCTTTTTAAAACTATCTGACAGGGGTGCCTGGATGGCTCAGTCTATTAAGTGTCTGCCTTTGGCTCAAGTCTTAATCTCAGGGTCCTGGGATCGAGCCCCACAGCAGGCTCTCTGCTCAGCAGGGAGCCTGCTTCTCCCTCTGCCTGCCTCTCTGCCTACTTCTACTTCTGCTTACTTTTTCTCTCTCTCGGCCAAATAAATAAAATCTTAAAAACAAAACAAAACTATCTGACATAACTTTTTAGGGGATTTTAACAAGGAGTACTTATATCTTATGTAACATTATTGTTTTTTGCTTGCTTTAGGTTTATTATTGTCTTCTGTTATACCGTATTATTGATTTGATCAACTTGCTATTTATGTCATCTCTCTCTCTCTCTCTCTCTCTATATATATATATTTATGTCATCTCTCTCTCTCTCTCTCTCATCTCTCTATAATTTCTCCTATATATTTCTTTCTAATTTGCATACTTTCCTTTCCCAATGGCCATGATGAAATATATTTCTACATTACTATAAGCAAAAGAGACATAATATCTTCCCCTACCTTTACTCTCCCCAGCACACCCCAAACCACCACATAAAATGAGCTATTTCCTTTTTTTTTTTTTTAAGATTTTATTTATTTATTTGACAGAGAAAGACATAGTGAGAGAGGGAACACAAGCAGGGGGAGTGGGAGAGGGAGAAGTAGGCTTCTGGCCGAGCAGGGAGCCTGATGCGGGGCTCGATCCCAGGACCCTGGTATCATGAACTGAGCTGAAGGCAGATGCTTAACGCCTGAGCCACCCAGGCGCCCCTAAAATGATCTATTTCAAATACTTCTCTTCAACACCTATTTACAAAGCAATTTTTAAGTTAATTTTCTTTCTCTTTTTTCTCTTCCCATATCCCATAATTCTAAGGTTTGGCTACAATACTAAGTAAGACAATTAGCTCTCAGCCTTAACTAGGCTTTACCTGATGATGTCTCTTCTTTTTTATACGTTAATTTGTTAGTTACACAATTCTATTCTTCCTAGCACTGCCTATTTCCAGTATCTCTATTGTTATGGATTGAATGTTTATATCCTCTCAGCCAAATTCCTATGTTGAAGCCCTAAACCCCTAATGTGGCTGTCTTTAGAGATGGGGACTTTAAGAAAGTAGGTAAATGGGGTCCTAAGACTGGGGCCTTGATCTGATAGGTGTAGTGTCCTTAAAAGAAAACACACCTGGGGTGCCTGGGTGGCTCAGTCAGTTAAGCCTCCGACTCTTGACTTTGGCTCCCGTCATGATCTCAGGGTCCTGAGTTGGAGCTCTGTGTTGGCTTTGTGCTGACAGCTGGTTGTGGAGCCTGCTTAAGATTCTCTCTCTATCTGTCCCTCTGCATCTCCCCAGAAGACACACCTGAGAGCTCTCTTTCTCCAACCAACAGTACACCAAAGGAAGGCAACTTGAAAACAAGCAAAAAGGTGGCTGTCTTGAAGACAAAAAAATAGCTTTCACCAGAAACTGGCCTTGCTAGACCTTGATCTGGGGCCCAATAACCTCTAGAACTGTGAGAAAAAAAAATTTTTGTTGCTTTAGCTACCTAGTCTGTGTGTGTGTGTGTGTTGTTGTTGTTGTTGTTGTTGTTGTTGTTGTTTTTCCCCTTATGGCAGCCCTAGGAAACTAACACATCGATGTTCCAGGCTCTGTTAAAAAAAAAAAAAAAAAAAAAAATTAGAGGACTGCTAGCTAGGCACAAGATGCTTCTAATTGAATTCTTTATCCTTTTTACCTCTCATTTAAGATGTTCCCCTTTCAAATTTCCATTGTTATTAATAAAGCCAATCTGCATATGCAGGCCTATCTTTGAGGAAAAAAAACTTCTTCTAATATTAGAGCTACCTCGATTCTACTTTCTGGAATACTTTTTATTAAGGTTTCCTGATTCTGGCTTCCAAAACTCTAATGTTTTGTTTTTTCTTCAGGATTGTTCTGGCTTTAATATATTCACTCCTTGTTCATCTAGTTCAAGGGTTGATAATCTACAGCTCAAGGGTCAAATCTGGCTCCTTGCCTGTTTGTGTCAATAAAGTTTTATTAGAACATAATCATGCTCATTCATTCTTGTCTTATCTATGACTTCCCCAGGGTTGTGAAGTCACCAAGAATTGGTGCACATTGGCCAGAAAGACCTCATTGCCAGAAAGGGCTAAAATATTTATTATTTGGCTTTTTACTGAGATATTTTCAACCTCTGATTAAAATCACTAATTAAATTGTGTTCAGTGCAAACAGAATAATCATTAGGAAATGAATTTCCAAAGCTCTCAGAAAGCTCTTATTATTTTAATTTAATGTTGTTGTTTTTCATCTGGTCCTATTTCACCATGTGCTGATATTACTGTCTGAAGATCCACTTATAATTTCTCTCTTCATCATTCAGCCCTCTTAAATGTCTCATTCTATTTTTTTGCCTACCCATGATGTTAGTCAACTTTGAGGTTCAGGTGAAATTGGTCAGGTAGCTTTACTGGTAACAGATATTGAAGCAGATGGGGATGTTGTGTGCATCAGATGCTGGTGATATGTTAGATGGTCGGACAAAAGGAGAATTTCTAAACGATCTAAGATAGGTGAAAAATTAGTAGTAGGTTGTAGGGTTTTGGGAATTCATAATTTGTGGTGGGAGAGCATACATTTCTGGAAGTCATAAAGGACTTTACTGTCTCTTTCATGAACGTGGTGTTGACTGTAGTCTCCTTCCTTTATTTCTGAAGTTTCTTTGAAAATCTGAATGTAACATTGATGTTTATAGAGTATTACATATAAGGTTTTGGACTTTCCTCCTTGGTTACAACTGGTCAAATCACTCCTTAATGTATTGCCACAATATATAAGACAGGCAGTGTCCATAGCAAACAGTAGCATACATTTTATTTATTTATTTATTTATTTATTTATTTATTTATTTATTTATTTATTTATTTATAAGATTTTATTTATTTATTTGACAGAGAGAGACACAGTGAGAGAGGGAACCCAAGCAGGGGGAATAGGAGAGGGAGAAGCAGGCTTCCCGCGGAGCGGAGAGCCCGATGTGGGGCTCGATCCCAGGACCCTGGGATCATGACCTGAGCCGAAGGCAGATGCTTAACGACTGAGCGACCCAGGCGCCCCAGTAGCATACATTTTAAATCAAGATATGTATGGTCAGGTTTTACGGAGTGTGAAGAATGGATGGAAGCAGAAGTGGGATATCAGGGCACCTGGGTGGCTCAGTTGGTTAAGCGACTGCCTTCAGCTCAGGTCATGATCCTGGAGTCCCTGGATCGAGTCCCGCATCGGGCTCCCTGCTCGGCAGGGAGTCTGCTTCTCCCTCTGACCCTCCCCCCTCTCATGTGCTCTCTCTCATTCTCTCTCTCTCAAATAAATAAATAAAATCTAAAAAAAAAAAAAATATATATATATATATATATATATATATATATGAGAACTGACACATTGAAGAGGGAGAAGTGGTTCTAGAAGGATGATTATCTCACTTTTATATCTCTTTCCCTAACCTCTATCTGTAAGTCAGCTACAGAATTCCTGAACTAGTAGAGAAGCTGTTGGGAGCAGGTGGAAATGAAGAATTGGTGCACATTGGACTGAGTATTTGGACAGACAGGGTGAGTGCATTTTCTTTGGTGTGAATGTAGAACTGGACCAGATATCCTTGGTGCAATGATCAGAATCCCACAATTCCTAAAGAGCACTTGACCTAAAGAGCTCCATGGATCCCAGACAAAGAAGGTACACCAATCTGTGTGTGTGATAATACATCAATCTGCTCATGATCTCCAGGCTCCCAAAGCATCTCCAGGATCCTATTAACACTGTGGTTCAGGGGCGCCTGGGTGGCTCAGTTGGTTAAGCGACTGCCTTCGGCTCAGGTCATGATCCCAGGGTCCTGGGATGGAGCCCCACATCGGGCTCACTGCTTGGCCAGAAGCCTGCTTCTCGCTCTCCCACTCCCCCTGCTTGGGTTCCCTCTCACGCTGTCTCTCTCTCTCTCTCTCTGTCAATTAAATAAATAAATAAAATCTTTAAAAACAAAAACAAAAACAAAACTGAGGTTCAAATTCCACCTTAACTCTTAGCCTGAGTTAGTGTAAGGCTTTGAAAAATATATATATATTGTAAACACAATGTAAGGCTAGCTTTATGCTAAATACCAGGGATCCAAAAGAAAAATAAAATAAAATTTAAAAAGATACAAATGTGACCTACAGATAACACAGGGAAAAGACATACATCTAGAGTCACTTTTCAATGTCCTATAATATGTGCTGTAGTAAATGTTTGCTTAGGTGTTATCAGAACATCAACTCAGGGCTTGATCAAGTCAGTAACTTTGCTGAGAAAAAAAAATCCAGTGGTTTCATCTATTTTATTTAATTTTCTTTGCCTAGGTTTAAAAGCCATGATAAATTCTCAACTACACAAAGTCTATCTTTCTAATAGAATAGAATTTAAAATCTGTCACCATGTATTATCCAAGATTTTATTTATTTTTCTTTTTATTTGATCTTGATGGCAAATTTCTGAGGGAAACGTCATATCCTACAATCTTTACTATCACCTCAGAAAACAAAACAGATCAATATATCAATTATAATTCACTAAATTATCTGTAAACCAGCTCTGAACAAAGGATCCAGTAAAGTTAGCTTTTGTAATAGAGAAATTATGGGCAGAAATAAAAAGGAAATTTCTATGACTGCCTGGAAAGCCAGAATTTTATTTAACTTTATGTTACTGGGTGAGACAGATCACATTACCCTTTTAAGTAAATGAAATTCTCATGTCTTGATTTGTACAAACTGACAGAAAAAAAGATGGAATTATTTTGATGGCTTTTTTTTCCTGCCTAGAAGGAATGAATCATTGAAAGTATGAGATCAAAAAGAAATATTGCAAATAGAATTTGTAAAGAATAGAAATAATAAGGCCATTGTTTCCATAAACTAGTGGAAAACACTCTTTTTAAATGTTATGAAGTTCTCAGTAGTTTTAAAAATAAAGTGAAAACTAAATCATATTGACTTCATAGCCTGCAGTGGAAAAACACTGAGCCTTAAATATTAACATTTGGTGCTTTTTCTTGTCCTATTAACGTTACAATGAAGACCAACTTCAACTAATCTGTCTTCACACAGTTCAATTTTACAGTATAATTCCAGACAAATGGACTAAAATAAACTAAATATCTGTACACCACTTCTTCTCAGCAATGATTTATTTCTCTAATAAAAAGTCACCAGTATTCTCTATTTTGAACAAATATGATATAAATAGCATAAAGTACGAAAAACAAAAAAAAAGGAAAAAGGCCAACATATTGTATATAGGAAATGGTTTTGGTATCATAGGTCTAAGAATCTGAGGGATTGAAGTTCATTTCAATCTACACTTGGGTGAATTGGCCCAAGAACCTTGGGGGTAAAACAAAAACTTATTACTGCTAGAAAATGGAATTGGCTGCACTATTTCATTTTAGTGAGAATTTGTTAGACATGATAAAGTATACACCATAAATGATTGTGCTATCCTGATTACCAAGACTGTAGTTCTGGTTGTTCTTTAAAATTGTAAAACAAACAGAATTATGTGTTCCTTCTATTCAATAGCATTTCTGTTATAAAATCATATTAAATTTGGATTATACTGTTTTGCATTATCATGCATTTTCATCATCACATATATATAAGCAAAATAGGAGTAGGATGTTTGCCAATTTGTTTCAGTCAGTATTCATATTTTAATTAATACTTTTCTCTCTCTACCACTTGGTATAACATATGCATAACACGTTCATACAAATAAATGAAATATAGGTATATTAGTTTTCTATGGCTGCCATAACAAATTGCCACAAACTTGTCTAAAACAATGTATATTTATTACCTTACATTTCTGACACAGTATTAGCAGCTAAAATCTAGAATGCAGGTCCACATTCCTTGTGGAAGACTCCATTTACATTCTTATTTCCTTGATGGCTGACAAGTGAGGGCCCTTCTCAGCTCCTAGAAGCCACCAACGTTGCTCAGCTTGTGGCCCCCATCTTCATCTTCAAATACACAATGGTGAGTTGAATCCTTCTCTCACTTCAAATCTCTCCTGCCTCTTCTTCCATCTTTGTATTTCTTTTACTGAGTCTTCTGCATTCCTCTTCCACTTTTATGAGCCCATGAGATTACTTATATTGAACCCATGAAAAAATCCAGGATAATCTTCTGCCTTAATTCTATCTGCAAAGTTAATTGTGTCATTTCAAGTAACATATTCACAGGTTTCAGGGATTAGGGTGTGGACATCTGACAGAGGGGCATTATCTTGCCTACCACAACAACTTTCTTGAAATTGTTAAGACTTCTTGAGAATCTAGCTTTAGATTAAAGAAAGGGAAGTTTGTCTTTTAATCACACTCTTTTAACAAGCAATTTGGGCAAGTTGCTTACTTTTCCAGAGGTTCAATTTGTATACTGATACAGACTTATAATGTACCTCTTAATGTGGGTTTGAATATATTAAGTACTTTCAAAATCTTAAGCACAAGATGGCAGCACAAAGGAGAAATAATCATTTTTTCCATCCCACCTATTCTCAATCTCTTTCTTTCTCATTCCTTAATGTGTGCTGTCCCCAGAAAATAGTATTTTCCTCTTCCTTTTTTTTTTTTAATCTAACAAATTCTTCTGTCTAAATTCATTAATTCACAAAGCTGGCTGGCCTCTACTAAATGGCACACAATTAGGTGCAATTTGATATCAAGCTGAACACATAATTTAACCTCCATCTTCCGCATCTATCTACCTCCTGCATTTGATGCTTAGTGAACGACATTCATCCCATGACCAAGGCTATCCGTGACATTTTCCCCTCCATCACCAGTCTCAGCCAGTTGTTAAATTTCCATAGATGCTACCAAGTAAGCTCTTTTTAAATCTGTGCATTTCTATGACTGTTGTCTTATACTGGACTTTATCCTGTTTGTCTAAACTCATACTATTATTGCTCACTAACACAAATAAATTTAAATGATGCTTTTTAGTACTTGAGTTATTTGACTTCTCAGGATTATTCAACACTTTTGATCATTCTGTCCTCCAAACACTCACTCTTGGCCTCCGTGTACCAAGATATCCTGCTTCCTTCATCTATCATGCTGTGCTCTTGTGATGGTTATTTTATGTGTCAACTTGGCTACATTATGATGGCAAGATTTTGGTAAAACACCAGTCTAGATGTTGCTGTAAAGGCTTTTTTTTTTTTTAGATGTAATTAACATTGACAACCAGTTGACTTTGAGTAAAGCAGATTACTCTCCACAGTATGGGTGAGCATCATCCAAAACAAGAGAAATTTCCTATTGAGGAAGCAATTCTGTTTTCAGTCTTCGAACTAAGACTGCAAAATCCACTCTGACCTGAATCTCCAGCCTGCTGGCCATAATACAGATTTTAAACTTGCCAGCTTGCAAAATTTGCTTGCATCATTTTTTAATTAGTCATTTTATTTTATTTTATTTTTGAATATATTTGCTTGAGTTGATTTCTTCTATCATCTATCTATCATCTATCTATCCAAAATAACCTAAATACAGAAATATATATTGTTATAGAATAAGATACATTAATTTCCCCAAGTAGGAAAAGAGACAAAGCTGGCTATACCATCTAGAGAAAAATAAATATAGTCTTGAAAGTTAAAAAGAAATTTTTTCTCATTTTTTCTCTCATTTCAATCACCAATTCCCATTCCTGTTGATTTGAACACCAAAATATCTAAAAATTCTTTACCTCTCCCATCACTTCTGACATAATCATTGTCTATCCTAGTCCAAGCTTTTAACAACTTGTTCTACATTCATTCATTATTTTTCTCCTTTAATTTATCTTTCCTTTTATAGTATCTCTTTGACTTCAGAGAAAATTCTAATTCTTCCCAGCCTGTTTTTCCAGCTTCATTCCTTACTATTTCTCCTGTCCCATTCTACTAATTCAGTCATTGTTCTTTATCCTCTTCTTAAGGTTTGCTTATGCTCTACCCTTTGCCTGGGGACTCTTTTTTCCCCTCCACCCACTTCACTTCTACTGAAATTTGTATCTCACTGTACACTTATATGTTTAGATCAGTCTTTAGGTTATTCTGTCATGCTCATTGTATTAATTTCTGTTCATTTTTAGCACTCATCAGACTTCATCTCACTAACTCAGTATTTCTCTGCCCTTTTAGACTATAAACCTCACAAGGCCAGGGGTTGAGTTGGCCTTATTCTCGCCTGTATTCCTGTGGCTAGCACAGATAACTACATATATTTGGTGCTCAATGAACTTTTGTTCGAGAATGAGATAATACATGCATGAGTGTGTTTCTCTCGATTTCTTCTATGTTGATTCTCTTCAATTCCGTCTTTGCTCTGTTATTAGATTCACTGTCCTGACTATAAAATTTAACTTATCAACCCCCTTATTAAAATAATTCTATGGCTCTCCATCAATTTATTTTTTTAACATTATTTATTTATTTATTTGAGAGAGAGAGAGTGCGCATGAGCAGGAAGAGAGGAAGATAGAGAAGGAGAAGCAGGCTCTCTGCAAAGCAGGGAGCCCGACGTGGTGCTCGATCCCAGGACTCCGGGATCATGACCTGAGCCAAAGGCAGACACTTAACTGATTGAGTCACTCACACGCCCCTCTCCATCAGTTTAAGAATAAAGTTTGCCTAGCTTACTATGGCACATTTGACCCTTCATGGTTTAACTTAGGAGAAGAAATATATATTTAAGTAATAAAGAGCCCTACAGCTTCATTTATTATTTTTTTTTAATTTTAAGATTTACTTATTTATTTTAGAGACAGAGAGAAAGAGAAAGAGCAGAGGGGCAGAGGGAGAGGGAGAAGAAGAGAAACAGACTCCCTGCTGAGCATGGAGCCCGAACTAGGGCTTGATCCCAAGACCCATGAGATCATGACCTGAGCTGAAATCAAGAGTCAGGTGCTTAACCAACTGAGCCACCCAGGGGCGCTTTTATAGCTCCATCTTTTACCTTGTAATTCCAATAAGGATAAAGCAGACAAAAGAAATGACAGAATTGAAATTATGAAAGTAGCAGGTTTCTTAATAGATTCCTCTGAACCTGAACAACTTTCCTGGGCACTGAGGACCCAGAAAAGTTCCCAGATCTGAGGAATCATAGAGTAGAGGTAGTTTTTTTGTCTTATTTCTTTTGTCTTTAACTTTTCTTCTCTATCTTGCACAGCCAAGCTTATCTGTCAATTTAGAGATAGGTAACCAGGAAGGCAACACAGACCTCAATACTTACATGGCCCTGTCTACACACCATCACCTCCTGCCTTCTTTTATCACACTGCTGCCTGAACACAGCAGAGCCAGTTCTTGCCCTACCTATTTCTTCTTCATTAGTACCAAACTGATTTCAGTTGCTCAGATTCACCATATTGTCATTCATTCAACAAATATTAATCAGATGCTTACTTCATATCAGATAATTTTGTATGCTTGAGATACTTTAGTGAATAAGAGATCCCTCCTAACTTGCATTCTAGTATCATTCATAAATATCTTACCTGGACTAATATCTTTTAATAAGATACAAATTCCCCAGTTCTGTATGGATAACCCATACCACCTTCAAAACTCAGCTTAAATATGATCTCTCATGGGATATCTTGCACATCTGTTCTTTCAGTTTGATGCAGAACATTATTACAACACATAATATGCAAAACTTTAATTACTGAATTACCTTTCCATCCAAGACTATGATCCTTCTGTGTGAAGACTTTGTTATCATCATCGTCATATCTACAAGCTCCATTCCTGCCTCAGATGAGGCTTTTTCTTAAAATTATAGACAACACTAAATCACCTTTAAGTTCTACATTTCTTCCTGATCACAGTCATGGAGAAGAGAGAGTAGTACAGATAGCATGGGTAATAGACTACTAAGGGAAATGTTAAAAATGTGTGTGTTGTTGTTGTTGTTGTTGTTGTTTGAGGGATAATAGTAATAGAAGTGTCTTTAATAAGACTGAAGCATGTGTTTTTAATAGACCTAATTTGAACAGACCTTAATTTGAGACTATAAAGAAGAAGAATTTTCCTTTTACACCTCATCTCTCAAAGTCTTTTTTTGTTTTTTTCTTTCCCCTATGGATGCTTACATTGGTATTTTTATCATAGACAATTAGTTCTTTTTATAGACTTATAGACATAATAGTTGTGATTTCTTCTCATGTTTGAAGGCTGAATGAAAGACTAAGTCCCTAGACATTTCCTAATGAGCAGGGAGATATATACATAAAATTTTCCTTTAGCTAACTCAGTTTCATAAGTTCACATCTTCATTTTTTGGTCTCATCTAGCAGATTAAGGTATAAATTAGCATAATAGAGTGGGCAGGAAGAGGATGAGTAATTTCAGGAGGGTTTCACTTTTATCTTCCCAAGGGTAGAATTAACCCATTCATCACCAGCTAAATTTTCTATGTCTACTATCAAAATATGGTTCAACTGGTAAACCCAAATAATGAAATCCATATTTCAGAATCTGGCAAAATTGTGTGTAGTTTAAGTATAAGAATCGACTCACTTTAGCTCAGCAATATCCATGGTTGAGGTCATTTTTTCCTACCTGTTTTGTGTAAAATAAACAAATATAAATGGCCAACTAGTTTCCCACCACTAGTGAAAGTACACAAAACTATTAGTGCTTTGCCCTGGTGATTATCCATCTCAAAATAAAAACATAGTGGAGTCACAAAGTTGACCTGTTGATACTAAGAACATATCTACATCACAAATAGTATAGCTGTTAAAAACACAGAGTCAAACTGACTGGGTCCAAATCCTGGCCCTACCCCATATAGACTGTGTCTCCTTGGGCTTAGTTTCTTCACCTATAAAATTATGAGATTAGTGAAAACTCTATGGTAGAATAAAGTGAGGATTAAATGAAATAATCGATGGGAAGTTTACAGCACAGTGCTTGTAACCGAAAAATACACAATAAATATAGAACTTTATGATGTAAACTGTGACTATTAAAACCGAATTGAAGTGAACTTGTTTATTCTGCCTAATCCTCCAATATATACTGGTGAAGTGACATCTCCTTTTTTTTGTCATTTCCAGACTTTGCTAATAAGGACCCAATAACTGTTGATATTAAATGTCTGTATGAGATCCTTTAGAGGAAAAAACAAATCTTATTAATGGTGATATAACCTACTTATATATAGTTATCCATCCTGGTCTAACTAAAGCAATCTAGATTAATGTCTGTTTTCATGGTATGATAATAGCATCTTTTTATATTCTAAATATGATTTTATTTGGATGACAAATTATATGATCACACTAATTTTAAAAGACATAAAATCATATTAACATTCTCTAAGCTCTCAATTAATTTTCCTTTTGTTCTAGCATATATTCCACAGATAGATTTAAACAAACTATAAGAAAAATCTGTTTAATAATCAACAATTCAATTGGTCATGTGACTACTTAGGTGGAATTGCCTCCAAATTATGACCTATTACATTATTATTGGCAGTCTAATTTCCATAAGGAGATTCCAAATCAAATATTCCGAGTCAACATAGTTCCAACTCATGAACCAACAACCCACAAAAAAAATTTCATTAATGCCATTCCACTAATAGGGGAAGCATTTTTGTTTGTTTTAATAACAGTGACCTGAATAAAGGGAGATATTTCAGAATTACATTTCTATGGTAATAAGGCTAACATATTAATGTCAAAAGCCCTATATCTAGGGTTGTTTTATTTATTTTATTTTTTTATTTTTTTTAAGATTTTTTATTTATTTGACAGAGAGAGACACAGAGAGAGAGAGAACACAAGCAGGGAGAGTGGGAGAGGGAGATGCAGGCTTTCCGCGGAGCAGGAAGCCCGATGTGAGGTGCGATCCCAGGACCCTGGGACCATGACCTGAGCAGAAGGCAGACGCTTAACGACTGAGCCACCCAGGCGCCCCTCTAGGGTTGTTTTAAATTCATGGGTTACACTGCTATTGCTATTAATGAAATCCTCATGTTTTCTTAAGAAAATTAGATGATTGTATTATGTATTTATGTGCATAAATGCACATTTCATGTTTTAAACTGGGGAGTTAGAGGACTATGATCTATGTTGGGAGGCAATTCTCCATGGTTCTCTTGCATTTCTGCATATCATATGACCAGAGACACTGATAGACTTTTTCTAGACTATATTTCTTGGATGTTTATATAATGACTAGCTTTATAAGACAGAGATAGTGTCTCCCTCTAGAGCAGAGAACAAGTATCTTAAAGTTTAATAAAGACAAGGTCTACCCTCTGGCAAAGTTTGGGAAGATTTGATGGCGTCTCATTAAAAGTTTGGTGTGTCCTAACCTCAGGGTTTCTCAGCTATGATGCAAATAATATTTGGAGCATCCATCTACACCAACCTGCATAGCTTCCATGGGATCTGTGGTGCTTGGGAACAGCATGAATATGAAGCTCATGTTGCCTCTTCTTTTTTTTTTTTTTAAAGATTTTATTTATTTATTTGACAGAGGGAGACACAGCAAGAGAGGGAACACAAGCAGGGGGAGTGGGAGAGGGAGAAGCAGGCTTCCCGCCGAGCAGGGAGCCTGATGCGAGGCTTGATCCCAGGACCCTGTGATCACGACCTGAGCCGAAGGCTGACGCTTACCGACTGAGCCACCCAGGCGCCCAATGTTGCCTCTTCTAATATAGTAATACAGTCCATTGTCCCTGACCCAGGAGTCTTAAATTTTGGAAACTGCAGTACTTGATTAGCTTACAAATCAGTAAGTTTCTCTCCATTGAGTCATAATAAGAAACATATTAATATTATGTATGTGACATTTAAATTTTTATGACAAGTACATTTACATATTCCTAGGGATACACACAGCACAAACATATCTGTGTGTGTGTATTTGCAATATATACTTTTAAATAAGTTATATTATTTAAAAATGAGTTCTATTCCACAACTAAAAAAATAGGAATTATGATCTTATATAAATATTGCAAGAAATAATTCTGATTAGATAACAGTGATTTTTTTTCTTTAAGGTCTAGCACAAATACAATTTACTAACAGCATTCTGAATAATTTCCTGTAATAAGCTTAAAAAAGAAAATCCAGACACCCTCCCATGAATTTATCACCATGCTATTAATGGATAGAAAAATTCTATGAAGCAATTTAAAGAAAATCGGGAAAGTCTATAAACTAAAAAAGATATATTTGTTAGAGACACTTAAAAAAGAAACTTGAATGTTAAAATCCTAATTTTCACAAAGATATTTAATTGTCCTTATTAAATTTTCTCTTACGTTATATACTCTGCCACTTGTACTACAAACTGTTGCCATTTCTTTGCGAATGCTTGTACCATTAGTCTGTACCAATTCTTAGGCTAATATATACCCTTGCATGCTTTTAACTCTCAAATGTCACTTCAAATTTTGGCAGACATACCTCTCTGGTATGTTAATCTAAAATTATAATTCCAAATATTGGGTTTAACCTTGGCATTAGATTTAATGAAGAAAGAAAGAAAGAGAGAAGAAAGAAAGAAAGAAAGAAAGAAGAAAGAAAGAAAGAAAGAAAGAAAGAAAGAAAGAAAGAAAGAAGAAAGAAAGAAAGAAAGAAAGAAAGAAGAAAGAAAGAAAGAAAGAAAGAAAGAAAGAAAGAAAGAAAGAAAGAAAGAAGAAAGAAAGAAAGAAAGAAAGAAAGAAGAAAGAAAGAAAGAAAGAAAGAAAGAAAGAAAGAAGAAAGAAAGAAAGAAAGAAAGAAAGAAGAAAGAAAGAAAGTAGAAAGAAAGAAAGAAAGAAAGAAAGAAAGAAAGAAAGAAAGAAAGAAAGAAGAAAGAAAGAAAGAAAGAAGAAAGAAAGAAAGAAAGAAAGAAAGAAAGAAAGAAAGAAAGAAGAAAGAAAGAAAGAAAGAAAGAAAGAAAGAAAGAAAGAAAGAAAGAAGAAAGAGAAAGAAAGAAAGAAAGAAGAAAGAAAGAAAGAAAGAAAAAAAGAAAGAAAAAAGAAAGAAAGAAAGAAAGAGAGAAAGAAAGAAAGAAAGAAAGAAAGAAAGAGAGAAAGAAAGAGAGAAAGAAAGAGGAGGAAGGAAGGAAAGAAGAAAGGAAGGCAGGAAGGTAGGAAGGAAGAAAAGAAGTTGTTGAAACAATTTATTTTGCAATCTCAAAGTACTGGGTTAGCTTTTACTCTTTGTTTAGAACCAGAAAACATGGAAAAAGCTTGAGAAACTAGAAATTATTTATATAACACCATAAAAGTAAAATTACCCTTACATGTTCTGAATCTTCTCATCAAAATTAAACTGATTCTTATTTATTAAATTGTGTAAAGTTCTTCTGCTTATTCAGAGTTTTCAATAATAGCTTTATTCTAGGGATTATCTGGTAAATGGAAGAGGGGTATCCTTTACCATTCCTTCCAACAATTGTGGGTTCTACTTCCCTTCCTTTTGAAGTTGGCTAGCAATGTGACAGCCTTCAACCAACAGAAAGGATCTAAAAGGATGCTCTGTAACTTCTGAAGCTGGGTCTTAAGAGATCTGCATCCTCTGCTATCAGCTTTCTTGGAATGCTCCATTTAAAAAACTCCACCATGCTGTGAGGAAGCCCAAATAGCAACATAGAGAAGTCTTAAAAGCCCATGGAAAGTGAGGAGTTTAGATCTACAACCCTTTTCAACTGAGAGTCACCAGGCTTTCCTGCTGGAAGAACCAGGTGAGCTAACAAGCCAAGATTAAGAACCAATTCCTGATCATGTGATTCGGGCCATTTAAGACCCTCTAGCTCCATTGTGGCCACTGCAGTCAAAGCCATGTGAAGCAGTGAGGAGCCATCCTGTCAGGCCCTGTCTGAACTATAAAATCATGACAAATGCTTGTGGACACTTGAAGTCAATGGCTACCAAATATTTATGGAAAGGTGCATATGTGAGCCACTCATGATCTTTGTTGCACATTTCCTTTTTTTGTTTTTTTGGTTTTTGGGGTTTTTGTCTTTCATAACCCTTTAAAAAACGTAAAACTTCTTTTCACTTACAGGTAATACATAAAGAACCTGTAAGCAGAGTTTGACCCATGGGTCATAGTTTGCCCTCCCCTGCTTTAAGCCACTAAATTTTAAGGTTGTTTGTTATGCAGCAATACATAGCCCAAACAGACTATATCATGTAACCTTTGGATTATTTATGTTCTAAATGATGCACTTGTTAAAATGTTTCTTGTAGAGAATTGATTATATTCACCTGAAGATCTAAACTGAATTTTTATAGCAGGTTCAATATTATCACCCACTTCAATCAAATCACTCCCACTTTTTCCTCATTCACCAAATAAAAATATTAAAATAATATAAATTCTTTTACTGGTTAAAGATGCTTTACCTTTTCAACAAAAATTTGTTGAAATTAATAAATAAGAAAATAAATAAGAAATATATAAATAAGAAAAATAACTTGTTATTCTAATAGATTTATTTTAACCATAATGCTGCGTATCATTTTTTCACCAATCTTCAACACAGCGTTTTTCTCTTTTGATTTTAATCATGTAGATATGTATATTTTTAAGCTATTATCAGTAGATGCTCACCACTTTTGCTTGTCCTCTTTTGTATGCTATCTCTGTTAATGACATCACCATCCTTGATTTTCTCAAGCTGGAAACATAAGGGTTAATTATCCTCAACACTTCTCTCTAACTCCATATAGTCAAATGATTTTTGTTTAGCTTGATATGATTTATAATTCTTCTTCATCATCCCAACTGCCATTGACTTTCATTTAATCCTTCATTATTTTGAACCGAATTTTTGATATATATTATCTCTGGCCACCAATGTAGATGCAACACAGAAATTCATGGGAACTTGCCTTAAAATTCTTAACATTAACTAATGGAAATCCCAGTCCTTATTTATTAGACATGGCTAAGACCAACTATACATTGAATAGATTCAATATCCCTTGCATGCAGGAAACTCTTCTTCTCTTTACTTTTTTCTTTAATTAAGATTTTATTTATTTATTATTTGAGAGAGGGAGAGAGGTTGAGAGAATGAGTGGGAGGAGGGGCAGAGGGAGAAGCAGACTCCCTGTGGAGCAGGGAACCCAATGTGGGACTTGATCCCAGGACCCTGGGCTCATGACCTGAGATGAAAGCAGACGCTTAACAGACTGAGCCACCCAGGCACCCTCTTCTTCCCTTTCTTTTTCCATCATTTTTGTTATAACTTGAGAGTCTGTTTATCAGCTACTCACTTTTATCTACCATCTCTCTCATATCATCCAGGAAGTCCTTAGACATTAGGCAATGACAACCATTTTTTTTTTCTTTACTTAAATTTCTCTAGATAAAAGTATAAATACCTACTACTTTTTATTTTGTCCCAATCTATAAATCCATTACCTTTAAAATAACTCCCAGCTAATTAATTGCCTTTTTAGTATGTAGACATTATCCAGCCACCACAAATCCCTGTTGCCTAAGGTATATAGTCCTACTCTATAGCTCAAACTGCATGCTTTTTATTGAATTGTCCCCAATGTAGCTTAACAATTAAATCAATTAGTCTTCTCTGATTGATTCCTAAACATCAACCATAATTACCTCTTTAATATACCTCAAGTAAGACATTTTCTTTCAATCTACTAGCCTTTGCACAAACTGATTCATTTCCCCACCCCCCTTTCTCCACTTAACCAATCCTGATATATTCAGTCTAAATTTCACCTCCTTTTATAAACTGTCAGGACACATATGAGCAGAATTTGTTGTTCCATTAGATTTGTTTCCACAATATTCTTTGCATTTCTTATATAAACTCTATATTCTGATTAGATTTTGATTTCCTCAGGGAAAATGGCAGTGTAGTATTTACAGATGTTTGCACTGATTATTATTCACAGGTTCTCTCTCAGTGAAAGAACCAATACAGGTTTGTTTGTTTGTTTGTTTGTTTTTTCCCTCAAATATCAACTTGCTTTGGTCAAGTTGTTAAAAAAGAACACTGCAAAAAAAAAAAAAAAAAAAAAAGAACACCGCATTTTTACTGATGTCCTATACAAGTGGAGTTAATAAATAAAATAAACCTCTTTGTACACTAAAGTCAAAAATAAAATAAAATATACGGTGAAATACTCAGGGATTCTTTCCTCATAAAGATTCTCTGTTTATACTAATGAAAGTCAAATACACCTCAAACTTGATTTTTTTTTCATTCAAATGTAATCAGATTTTACCTGACATCACTGGATACCTGTATGATTTCTGTTATTATAAGGTAATTTTAAGAAATTACAAAATCACTGCAAATCAATAATCTGCATACTGTTGTAGGGAGAATTCTAAACCGTTCCCTGGCTATCCTTCCGCTGATGATACACACTGTATAATCCTCTCCTCTTCAGTGTGTCAGTGTGGGGGGAACTGTGACCTGCTTCTAACAGTAGAATATGGCAAGGTGTTTGGATATTATGCCCATGATTAAGTCTTACATTGCATAAAACTGTTATCAGAATAAAGACAGAGAATCTCCTGCTGACCTGGAAGAAGTAATCCAGCATGCTGTGAATTGCCTATGAAGAGGGCCACATAGCAAAGAACTGAAACTGACCTTTATTTTTACTTATTTATTTTTTTTTTTTTAGAGGGAGAATGTGCATGCAAGCAGGGTGGGGGGAGGCAGGGAGAGAGGGAGAGAGAGAATCTTAAGCAGGCTACAGGCTCAGTAAGGAGCCTGAGGCACGTCTCGATTTCATGACCCTGAGATCATGACCTGTGCTGTAAATCAAGCCAGACACTTAACCAGCTTAGCCACCCCCACACTCCTGAAGTTGACCTTTAGATGTTGAGGGCCATAGTCATGCAGCCAGAAGGAAAATAATTTTCCTAACAACCTGAGTAGAACTGGAAACAGATTATTTTCCAGTTGAGCCTGCAGATGAGAATGCAGCTCAGTTGGCCACTTTATGACAACCATGTGTGACCTTAAGCAAAGGACCAGCTAAGCTGTTCCTGGATTCCTTACCCACACATAGTATGAGATGATACATGTATATTGTTTTAGGGCACTAAAATCTTAGCAATTTGTTACGCAGTTTTAGAAAACTAAGAGCAGTAATAGGATTCTAATACATATGCTCTTGGATGCTAAAGTAAGGTGAAGTGCCCTTCTTTAGACTTCACCTAATCTAGAATTTTTTAAATGCTGCAGTATAAGAACTTCAGGATACATGGAATCCCAGAGACTATTCAAAGTTTACTTCAATGACCTTTCATCCCCACTCAAAATGTTATTTAAATAAATTCATATTTGACCACATTCCTTTCAGTTTCCTGCTTATAAGATTTCCCCCCTTTTCCTTTGTTTTATTGCTTTTGACCCCTCATTGCTGAAGCTTATTTACTCTAAAGCTAAGTGATCCTAGCCATAGATTCACATAAGCATGTTCTTTATAAAATATGCAAGGGTGAAGATTTTAGCCACAATTGTTTAAGAATGGTGTCTCTCCATAACTTTGGCCACTAGTCTTCGCAGTCTCCTCTTGCAGGTGATTTTAAAATGGCTACAGTTATTTTTGGGATCCAGCTGTGGGAAGATGATTTAGGGCACAGTTAGTATTTAGCCTGATATATTTATGATCAGAGTAGCTTCCATATATTTTAAAGTTACTGCCAAACTTCCTTATGTTGGAATGTCCTCCAGAAACATTTTTATGGCCTGGACTTTTGACTCATACAAAGTGGTGAAAGAAAGGTTTGTACAATGGAGGCTTACACCACTCATTCTCTTAATTTAATCAGAGAAGAAGCTTCTTTCACAATACCTAAATTTGTTGACTCTTGCTACCTTGTAATTTTTTTTTTTAAAGATTTATTTATTTATTTGAGAGAGCGAGAATGAGAGAGAGAGAGTACATGAGAGGGGGGAGGGTTAGAGGGAGAAGCAGTCTCCTTGCTGAGCAGGGAGCCCCATGCGGGACTCGATCCAGGGACTCCAGGATCATGACCTGAGCCGAAGGCAGTCGCTTAACCAACTGAGCCACCCAGGTGCCCCGCTACCTTGTAATTTTTAATATATTTTTATTTCAAGTTCATCTAGCTGCCAATTTGGATTTTTTTTTTTAAGTGTAATGAGATTATCTGCCCACTATAAAGCTGTTCAGGCATTGCATTATGGGAATAAAACCACTTTAAGCATTCTAAAATGTATTTTCAAAATTTGAGAGATGAAACCCACACAAATGAAATGCTAAAGATTATTCCAAACGTTGATATGGCTCAAATATGTCTTTCAACTGCAATTCTAAAAGACATCTTGTAATCTTTAATAGAACCCATGAGAAATAACAGATGCCTGATTTGGACACTTTATGAAAGGTATCTCTTTTGTTGGCTTTATATTTGTTTATTGAAGAACAGAAAAATTTAGGTTAAAAATAAGTGGAATATGAAGCAATAATGATAAATATAAGCAGTAAAATAGGAAATATTTTGATTTAAGAAGTAAATTGTAACAAAAAATAGGTAATATTAAGTACAGTAATTCATTAAGAAGAAGAGATAAATTCTAAAAATAATTAATGTATAAGGTCTGGGTTTTGAGAATCCATTTATCTAAAATGATTAATCATAAAACATATAACAAAATTTAAAATGCATTGTTCATTTGGTGTACCGATATCAATGGCAGTAACATAAAACTAATAAAATGTTATCCCCATAAAGATATTAAAGACAAAGTAGTTAATGAGTGAAAACTTAAAATTAGTCACTGAAGAAGAAATTTTAAAAGACCCTGAAATCTTACAGTTCATAAGTCAAAAATGTTTGATAAGGATTTCCCCAAATTTAACAACTCTAAAAAATTACATGACATAAAAATTATTTGAGACCCAAAGCTACTTTTCTAAACAATAATATTAACAATAAAAAATATGTCAAGTATACCAAAGGAAAGACTTTTCTCTTTCCTTTAAAAAAAATATAAAACATTTTCATATTAGGAGGTGATCACAGTGTGTAGTTAACAATATTATAAAAAAAGTAATATAGAGGCATGTCAGGCAGTTCATTAATAAAAATATGCTATTTTTTCTAGCTTTTGAATGTATGAGCCTCTTAAAATTTTAATGTGTTGTGATTTCTTTTCTCATATAAAATATATAGTCACTTTCATAATACTTGTATAGCTTTTTCTTAAAATAGACCTCTTATATACCCTTGGAATCTATACCAACTTTGGTGTAGAAAGTGAAACCAAATGTTTTCCTTATAACTTCATGTTTTTTTCGGGTAGGAGGCAGTGGATGTTTTTCTGTTCACACTTTGAGCAAATACAGTTAGGAGTAAGGACATTCAGTCTGGGATTCATTCCCTCCTTCCAAGGCAGGTCAACTGTTTTCCAGCAATCACATTACACAGACACAGGGACAGTGTTGTTCAAAAACAAAAGTTTTTGAATAGAGGGTTCTGAAGGGAACTTCACAAGTTTTTAATATTCCATCTGTTGCAATAACATGAAAGGGAATGGATGACAGGCTGAGACAATGATTTACTTGAGCATAATACATAACAGTCATTGTTGGGATTATTTTTGTGTTATTTTTCTTTCTTTCTCTCTCTCTTTCTAAAGGAGGAGAATAAGTAAATTTCTGGTGAATGCTAGGGAAGCTTCATGTCTCTGAGGTGAATTTTGCAAAAATTCTCTTGAATCATTGATACCCTTAATTTAGTGCTAATGGATATGCTAGAGAATTCTGTGAAACATGCCATCAGAAAAGTCAGACCCAATTTCTGAAGAAGCTATCGATGCATGAATTCTTGAAGAAATAGAGAAGGCAACAGTTTGTTAGTGTTTACTGATTTCATGGTATTCACTAGTTTCAGCCAGATTTAGATTCAAAAGGAAATATTTACAATGACTTCTTTGGCTGTTTTCATCGGTATATAGTTTACATGTGATAAAGTTCACCTGCTGACATGTACAGTTCACTGATTTTAAGTAAACTTATGATGCAACCATGATCATAATTTAGCTACACTTCCCCATCACACACTCTCCCCCCAACCATGTCTTAGCCTTCATCAGCCATGGGCAGCAACTAGTCTACTATCTTTCCTGATAGATTTTCTTATTTTGGATACTTCATATATAGAGAGAATCATGCAATGTCATCTTTTGTGACTTCTTTCACTTATCATAATGTTTATCCTCACTGTAACATATATCAGTTCTGCATTCATTCTATTGCCAAATAATATTCTAATGTATAGATATGTTACAATTTATTAATTAATCAGTTAATGGACATTTGGGCTTTCCAATTTTCAACAAGAATAATGCTAGAAAGTTCCAACAAAAGTGTGGAGGCAAAAAAAAATAATGCTGCTATGAACATTTATACACATATGTTTGTGCAGACATATGTTGTCTTGTCTATTGGGTAGGTGCTTGGGATTAGAATTGCTGTATCACATGGCAACTCTATTTTTAAACTGCCAGTTTTCCAAAGTAGCTTGCACCAATTTATTCTTCCACCTGCAACATATGTGGGTTCTAATTTCTCTCCATCCATGTCAACACTTGTTACTGTCTGTGTTAGAGTTCTCTAGATTAACAGAACTGAGAGGCTATAAAAGGTGGTTTATTGTGAGGAATTTGTTCACACAATTATAGGAGCTGAAAAACCCTATGATCAGCTCTCTGCAAGCTGAAGACACAGGATAAGCTGTGATATAATCCAGTCTGAGTTTCAAGATCTGGAAGCAACGGGAGCTCATGATGTAAATCCCAGTCCATGAACAGGGGGAAAAGAAATGTCCTAGCTCAACAGTGAGTCAGGAAAAAAGGGACCAATTCCAACTTCCTCTGCTTTTTGATCTATTCAGGCCCTCAATGCGTTGGATTATGCCTACTTATATTGGAGAGGGCAATCTACTTTATTGAGACTATTGATTCAAATACTAATCTCATACAGAAACACCTTTACAAACACAATCAGAAATTAAGTTTAACCAGATAGCTGGGCATCCCTGATCCAGTCAAGTAGAAACATAAAAGTAACTATAACATTGTCTCAATTTTATAGCCATTCTGGTGAATGTGAAGTAGTATATCACTGTGGTTTTTATTTGCCCCACCCTAAGTAATGTTGGGCACCTTTTCCCGTGCTTACTGGCCTTTTGTACATTTTTGGATAAATATCTATTAAAATACTCTGACATTTTAAATTGGATTATTTATCTTTTTATTATGGAGTACAATACTTTAATATTTTTATTAATAGATTATATATTTTTAGAACAGTTGAAGGTTTACTGAAAAATTGAGCCAATAGAACAGAGAATTCCCATATATTCCTACCTCCCCTTGCAGTTCCCTTTATTATTAATACCTTATCTTAGTATGATAATTCTGTTACCATTAATAAAGAAATATTGATACATTATTATTCACTAAAGGCCATCATTTACTTGGACTTCTTTTTAAAATATTTTTTCCTAATGTATGCAATTTTTGACATCAAAATTAAAGTAAATTTTTCAACCATTTTATTTTCCTGTGGTTTCCCCACAATTCCATCACAAAGAAGGGAGCAGAATATATTTCTAAAGATAATAATATCAGGGGTGGGAAGGATGGGGTGACTGGGTGATAGACACTGGGGAGGGTATGTGCTCTGGTAAGCGCTGTGAATTGTGCAAGACTGTTGAATCTCAGATCTGTACCTCTGAAACAAATAATGCAATATATGTTAAGAAAAAGAAAAGAAGAAGAAGAAGGTAGCGGGAGGGGAAGAATGAAGCGGGGGAGATCGGAGGGGTAGACGAACCATGAGAGACGATGGACTCTGAAAAACAAACAGGGTTCTGGAGGGGAGGGGGGTGGGAGGATGGGTTAGACTGGTGGTGGGTATTAAAGAGGGCACATTCTGCATGGAGCACTGGGTGTTGTGCACAAACAATGAATCATGGAACACTTCATCTGAAACTAATGATGTAATGTATGGGGATTACCATAAGAATAAAAAAATAAATAAAAATAAAAAATAAATAAATAAATAAAGATAATAATATCAGCAGGACTTTTAATATATTTGGATATAGACCTATAGCAAATGAAGTTTGAGCTTTGTGGTCACTTTCATGAACCCCTACCTCTCAATGCCCTGAGTGAAGCTCTAGCAGTGTGTTCATGTGATCATAATTTTTTTTTTAACTTAGAAAAGTTAGATACATACATATTTTTATAAAGAAGACTCCAAGACCCCCAAAAGTTGGATGAGCCCCCCCAAATTCTTTATTATTCTATAACGTATGACAACACCAAATAGGTTTGGCATCAAATTTGCCATTGTGCATTAAAGATTTCCAGTTACCTATATTAACTGGCAGTAAAGGTAAGGGATTCCAATCAGAGAAATCCCATGATGTGGGGCTCAAAAAAGAGTCATAGGAAAATATGTCATCTTTAATTATCCCTAAGGGGAAATGCCATATGCTTAGGAGAAAATGGAGGACAGGACGGCATCAAATGCACTCTGCTTGTTTGGGTCATTCTGATTCTGTTTGAATATTATCACTTCTTATGATTAATATTAGTCCTCTAAGGAATAAAGGCACTTCATATTTAATATTTATCAATACATTTTTTATTAGGTCTTTTGAGCACATTTTTTCTTACATTATTCATGTCTACTCAAAGACTCTTGTGAGAAATTCCTCCTGAGTCTTAGTTTAAGAAAGTATAATGCTATAGGGCATATAATTTTATTTTTATCTTATGAATATGGCCAACTGTATGAATTATAAAATTTCTGAGATGGTTGCTAGACCAATTGTCTTAACCCTTGCTTGCTCACCTTCTGCACCTAGATTTACAGTATGTTATTTTATTTCATATGATAAGCTTTTTCAAGGCACCTTAAAATATATTTTAGAATATATTGGCATGACATAAATAGAAGTGTGATATAAAAAACATAGATAATAATTAAATAATGAATACAAATGAAATTAAGTCATGAAATAAACCTAGCTTTATGGGTATGTCTCACTAGTTTTCTGGCATAGTTTAGAAGTTGGGAAAATTTACCTTAACTCTATTATGCTATTTAAAATAAAGCTTCTTTTTTAGTGAGAAATTCCGTGCTATTTCACATTCTAGAATTTGTTTTACCTAAATACTACTTCCATTTCACCCAAGTTCTATGACCTTGATTTTTATTTCTTGATTGGTTGATTGATAATTTATTGTTTTCACATATTAAGATCTTTTCACTACAACTCAAGACTCACCTGTCCAGCACTAAGATTGATCTTGAATCAATCCTGAGGAATATTTAAAGCATTTTGCCTATATATTTAGTATGTCTTGATTTGTTTATGTTTTCAAAAATCTATCAGTATATCTAACATTGTTATATTAGCACTCTCTGTTTTCTTTTTTTTTTTTTTAAGATTTTATTTATTTATTTGACAGGGAGAGACACAACGAGAGAGGGAACACAGGCAGGGGGAGTGAAAGACAGAGAAGCAGGCTTCCCACCGGGCGCAGGGAGCCCAATGCGGGGCTCGATCCCAGGACCCTGGGATCATGACCTGAGCCGAAGGCAGACGCTTAACGACTGAGCCACCCAGGCGCCCCAGCACTCTCTGTTTTCTTAAAGTTTTTCTTGATTTTGTAACTCATTTAGTTTGTGCAGAAATTGAAGGCATCTCCTTAATTCAACCCTTCTTGGTGCCCTGTTCCACCCTTACTAAAACACTCACTCTAAACTAGATTGTTTCCCATACTCCCAGCCAGACATTAGATGGTTTATACAAAGCTTAATCCCAAGAGGTTCCCTACCTAGAATACCTTGTATGTCCTGTCTAGAAATGAGTTGTTGTCTTGTGTTCATTGAGTCCTTAAAGACCTGCCCCCAAAATAGATTAGTGCTATTGGTCCCAGCTTTCCCATCTCCATTGACCCAAGCCACTAGGTTACAATAAGCCCAAAGAATTATGACACTGTCACCAAATTGTCCTCTTTCTTGAGGAGAATAAGCAAATAATGGAATTTATTCCAATTGTATAAATTTCTGTTTTGAAACGAGAGAGTGTTTCCATGTAGGATGGCAAAGAACATTCACAAGTTTAGGGAAACTTGATGTTTCATCTCAAAACTCTAGTTAAGGGGCCATGGAGTTCATCAAGTTACAGGAAACATCCTGATAGTCTTTTTGTCATTGTTTTTGTTTTCCATTTTTGAGGACAGAAAGATGATGAGAAATATTTTTCTGAAACTCAGACTCTCTCTTCAAAAAGTAAAACTGTAATAGCAATGATCTAGTCCAAGTTCTTCTTAGCTTTTCTGTTAAACATGTACATTTGTACATGAGAGCTCTGCTTCTGTGGAATCTCTGTATCTTTTACACAAGAAATTTAGAAATGCTCTCACCACCAAATGTTTCCACAATTTAGACACTTTTTAAATTCTATATCAAACACTGATTTTTCAGAGAGAAAATGGCATCACTAGAGGCTTACTTATTACTGTCAGGTCAGATTTGTGTGTTTTTACACCAATGACGAAAAATCAGGGACCCTGTATTTTAGAGACAGTGATGAGTACTAGGAATAAAAACACTCTTGCCCATGAAGGCAGATGTGCTACAAGTAATAGATGACAACATTTCAAGACTGAGCAAATACCATGGAGTGGAGATTGATAGATACAAAACCTGTAACAGGCAGATCCTTTAGAGAGTTTATGTATTGAACAGTCCATAGCATTTTTATATCACAGATCGCTACAGTCATCATATTAGTCTGCTGCTATTATGGAAAACTTTCATAATTAATCATCAGAAACTATGCTAATAAATAGAAGAGGGAAAAGGATATTTTCTTCAAGGTTGTGAAGTATATGATAGCATGGTAAATACTGGAATGGCCACAGACCTGAAAACAATGTCGTGTCATGACCACAATTTGTTTCTGGGTGTTCCATCATAAAAACTGCCCTTTACACTTTGCACAGTCTACTTAGTAACAAAATTAGTACTTGTTGTGATATATTAAATCTTAAAAAGTTGAGGACCCAGGAGCATGCAAAATAAATTGTAAGACCTAAATAAATAATTTGTTCGTCGAGAGACCTGGTAATATTACAAAAGCAAGCATCAGTGGTCTAATTCAGCAGTGGTGTATTTCTTGCTCATAACGAGTACAGTCTGAGTTTTGTACCTTTTTTGTAATTTTTTTTCCAGGAATTCAGCTGCTTCTACCATATTGCTCCTCCATCTCAAAACATGGGCTCTTGGACAGCACAGGAGCCTGAGAGAGCACTTAGAATGCTCACACATTTTCTTAAACAAATCATCCTAAAAATGACACAGTTTACTTTTTTTTTTTTTTGACACAGTTTACTTTTGTTTACATCATATTGGTAAGTACTGGGCAAGTGTCCCACTAACTACAAGGGGGCTTAGAAATGTGGGCCACACAGATGCACAGAAAGCTGAGAGCTAGAAATATCAATGATACTCCCAGACAGAAACCTGAGATGGTTTTCGAAGTGAGGTCCTGTTGATAATATGATATCAATTCTGTCTAAGATATTGCTATTTTTGCTATCATGTTTTTAGATTTTATTTTGTATTATAATACTTTTTTTTTTTTTTTTTTGGTCAATCCTGCCAGGGACTGAACTATTCCCTGATTGAAATATATATTAACTTCTAGGTCCCTAAGTTTAGAGAAATTAATTTACTTATATAAGAAATCGTAAGATAATCTATGAGTGTAATACATGCTATCCAGATATCAGCATTTTCTGTGTAATTTCTACAGAAAACATGCTTTCTCACTGTACTTTCCCACCCATGGATTGCACAGAGATGGGACAGAATTAGGTATATAATAAAAAGGCAGTGATGGACAAGATTTAAAACCAGTCTGAAGCAACAGTTATTTCACTCTGCAGTATAATTTCCTCACCTCACCCCTACCACCAAAACAAAGGCTGCTAAAATTCAGCAATTCTACAATTCTGTCCAAGCATTAACTATGAACTGCACTGAGATACTTACATTAATTTCCTAGCCAAAGTTCTGCTTTCCTGATCACTGGTCAGTCATTCTCTCCGAACATAATAGAAAGAGATTTAACATTTTTAACACCATCAAGAAACATATAACTTTCATTCTTCTTAAATTGAATCCTTTCATAGTGTTCCATATCAGGAATCCGCAAGGTTACTTAAATTGAATAAGGTTCTTCAGGGAAAAAATAATCCGTTATAAAAATTTTTTAGTTTTTATTTCTCTTGTTTTTTCATGACTATAATATTAGGACTAAACTTATTTAATTAATCCAAGCACACAAATTTTTATTTCTATTTAATTATGGTGTGAAGCATTTTAGGTTTAACAGTGTTTTAGGATTTAAAAACTGAGTAAAAACTTTACTTTTCAAAAATCATTAAATATTAATTTAGAAATATCTCTATATTGGGGTGCCTGGGTGCCTCAGTTGGTTAAGCAACTGCCTTCTGCTCAGGTCATGATCCTAGGATCCTGGGATCAAGCCCCACATCCAGCTCCTTGCTCAGCTGGGAGCCTGCTTCTTCCTCTCCCTCTTCCTGCTACCCCATCTGCTTGTGCTCTCTCTCTCTTTCTGCCAAATAAATAAAATTTAAAAAAAGGAAATATCTCTATATCCAAGGAAATTTTGCTTTTAAATTGATGCATAACCAAATTTTGCTACAAAAAGCGTATCATGATACATTGAACCATGCTCTAGTTTCAATTTGGAAAATAACCTTGGGGGGAAGAAATGGGGAGATGATATTGGCAGAGCCATCTGAAGCTTTATTTGGGAAAGGACATTTGAATTGGCTTTTAGTTGTGGGCATAGGCAAGAAGGGGTAGCCAGGGCAGTAGACTCCCCACAAGGGTAGGTTGAGCACTGGGACTGAGCCTCTCAGGTGGGTCTCCTCTTCCCAACCTTCCCCTGCACAGCTCCTTCCCTCAGAGTCTCTGTGGCATCCACAGAAGCAGGAAGGCTGAGAGAGACCACAGAGGCTGTTCAGTTGAAGAGGACATCAGACGACTTGGACACCAGCTTCCCATTGAGGATGTCTATCTTCTTCACAACCGCAGCATGGGAGTAGCTGACGCGGCTGAAGGAACTGGAGCGAACCTGGGCTAGAAGGAGCTCAGGCTACAGGTGCGGCCAGGGCTCATGAGGCCCCCGTAGGCTGAGCTCAGTCCACCTGAGTAGCAGCTGATGGCTTTAGTATGGATACTCATGTTCTGCATCCCAGACTCCAGTCGAGTCTCCTCACCCTCTAGTGGCTTGTGGTAGTGGCGATCTCCATATCCAGGGCCAGGGTGACGTTCAGAAGCTCCTGGTACTGGCACAGTTTTCCTGCTGGGTCCTGCTTGGCTCACTGCGGGGGCGACCTCTATCTCGGCCAGCTTGGCATTGACGTCCTTAACAGCCAGCTACCTGTGCTGCTCAGTCAGCATCATCGATGCTGTCTCCAGGGAAGCCCTCTGGCCTTTGAGGTCCTCAGTCTTATCCTGGTGTTGGCTAATATTCTGGTTCATCTAAAAAATCTGTCTCTCTGCGATAGAGGTCATCCCAGTGCTTCCTAACCAATGTCTGCAGCTCCTACTACTTGATCTGGTACATGGTCTCCGCCTCAGGCCGGCTGCGGTTGGTGATGTCCTCCTACTGGTCCTTTGCCTCTACAATGATGCCGTCCATGTCCATGTCTATGGACAGCACCATGGACGTGTCAGAGATCCGGGACTGCATCTCACGGATCTCCTCTTCATATATGTGCCTTGAGCTGATCTCATCGGCCAGCCCTTCCAGGCAGGATTCCAGCTCTACCTTCGTTCACATCCTTCTTGATGAGGACAAATTCATTCTCCATGAATGTATGCTCTTTGATCTCCTATTCTACTTATTCTTGAAGTCCTCCACCAGCCCTTGCAAGTTGCCAAGCTCCATCTCAGCCTTTCCTGGCCCAGTGTGTCCAGCTGCAGCCAAAGGTTGTTGATGTAGCTCTGGAGCATGTTGTCCATGTTGCTCTGAGCTGTTTTCTGCTGCTACAGGAGGCTGCACTTGGTCTCCAGAATTTTGTTCTGCTGCTACAGATGCCGTACCTTATCGAGGAAGGAGACAAACTTGTTGAGGGTCTTGATCTTCTCCTTCTCCTGAGTATGCACAGCCTGGATGTTGGGGTCCACCTCCAGCTTAAGGGGGCTGAGAAGGCTCTGGTTCACTGAGACAGCTGTGATGCCCCCCATACCCCTGTCCCCACCATATCCCCCAACTATCTCATGCTGGTGCCCAAGCCACCCCTGAAGCTGCCGCTCCTGCCCACCTGGGAGAAGGCTGAGGAGCTGATGTGGGAGCCAGGTGTGCACGTGAACAAGCAGCTACTGAAGGCCTAGGGTCAGAGGTGGACACCGTAGGACTTCCGGGTCACCCTGATGGATGTGGTGAAGGCTGGAGTAGAGGCAAATAAGCTCAACCTGACAGAGGTTTGAGAAAGAGTCAAGAAGCTGCTTCTAGGTCAACTTTGGAAAAATTTTGAGCAATAGATATCAACATTATAAGTGATTTTTTTTTAATTTAGTAAAAATTTAAATTAAAATATATTCTTTATAACTGAATTTTTCTTAGTTAATTTTGGACTTGGAGTAATTGTATTGCACATTATTTAGCACCTTTTTATATATTTTACTGTTCTTTATTACTTTGGGTTTTCTAATACCACCTTTAAGTTTAAAAACAATAAAATCAAGTCTGATATTAATGTTCTAAATTTTCGTTCCATGACCATTGGTTTCTCCAATCCTCTATCCTGTAACTTATCTATTTGTATGTAAAAGTTTTCAGAGGACTCAGACTGTAAAATACAACACTACATGTGTCCAGAGTTTTAGAAGTAGTTTATGTGTAAAACAATGGTGATGTCAGTTGCTGATTTGGCAAAACTAGTTGTTAGTAAATTTATCAATCTCTTTGCAAAAAAAAAAAAAAGCTGAATTATAAACAAATTGATGCAATCACTAAATGTTTATGGTAGTACACTGTTGAAAAGGCATGTTTCCCCCCACGTCTTTGTGTCCATTTTTTATTAACACTGACTCCTCCCATGCATTTTACCAAGTGAGGAAGCATTTATTTTAATGCTAGATCTGAGAGGCAGAAATGGGAATGCAGATTAACATTAGCAATATCTACCTTCCCGAAGAAAATGAGATCCTTTTTTTATTTTAACTCCTTATGCGATAGATAATATAGGGGCATCCTTCTCTAGAGATGTTTGTGATTCATCTGCTTATAACTGGTAACATAATACTAGTATTAGTAAACCCAGTTACCTCTTTCTAACGCAAGGTAAGCATCAATAAAGGTGACCCATTGCCATGGATCTTGGAAATATCTCTATTGATCTCAAATTTGAATAAGGTCTTTTCCTTGAAAAACTGAGATTTCTGATGGAATTTTAGAAGTGTATTTATTTGTTATTGGGTGCCTGGGTGACTCAGTTGGTTAAGCAACTGCCTTCGGCTCAGGTCATGATCCTGGAGTCCCGGGATCGAGTCCCACATCAGGCTCCCTGCTCAGCAGGAAGTCTGCTTCTCCCTCTGACCCTCCTCCCTCTCATACTCTCTGTCTCTCTCTGTCTCTCATTGTCTCTCTCGCAAATAAATAAAAATCTTAAGAAAAAAAAAAAAGAAGTGTATTTATTTGTTCTTTCTGATATGCTACTATAAATGATTAATTTATTAATGGCATTTTTGAAAACATTATCTGAATGAACTTTCCACTGATAATTATTATAGGTGATTTTTTTCAACAAAAAATTTTAGGATATAAAGAAAACTTAGAAATGTCTTGAATACACCTCAGATTTTATAGAATGATTTTCTTTTCAGGGGATTCGTTTTATATTGCATATATTATGCTCATGGAAACATATACTAAGTTTGGCAAAAATTATTAAATGTTATGAAAATCTATAAAATTATTGAGGATTTAATGCATTTATTTTCTTATACAAAAACATTGATTGATGATAGATACAGATAAAAGCATGTGTTTTTTAACTAAATATGCTTTGTTTCTATGCTATTTCCTTACACTGGGTAATTTAAATATAAATATTTTAAGAATGAGAATATTTTTCACAAATATTAATGAGCAAATATTTTAAAAAACTTTTCCAAAAGTAAAAACCTGAAATGCGCAAATGTGCGGCTTTATCCACAAGTTGTAGCAGTTTTAGCAGTAGTAAATAGTTGCTGTTAAACCAACCATTATGGATATTGAATCAAACTGTGCCAAAATGTCCTACACTTAGAGTATATTGTTGGATTTAGTCTGCCAATATTTTTAGAGTTTAGTTTCACATTTGTTCATAAGTGTTATTATACTGTAATTACTTTATTTCAAACTGTCTTATTAGTTTCTGGTATAAAAGTTTTTGCTAGTTTTATAAAATGACAAGGAGCATGATTTCTCTCTTTCAACTATCTGGAATGATTTATAAAATTTTGGAATTACTTGCACCTTAAATGGTTGATAAAACCTCGTGATAAGATTATCTAAGCTGTATGTGTATGTTTGATTACTAATACAATTTATTTAATTGTAATAGGCTTATTACATTCAGGTTTTCTATTTCTTTTTCATCTGTTTTTGAAAGGTTTTTTTTTTTAATAGATATGTGTCTGTTAGATCTACATTTTCAAATGTTGGCATAATTTGTTTATATCCTCTCTTTTTTTAAAAAAATATTTTATTTCTTTACTGGAGAGAGACAGAGAGAGCAAGTGGGAGAGAGAGCACAAGCTGGGGTGGTGGTGGGGGGGGGAGAAGGGGCAGAGGGAGAAGCAGATTCTGCACTGAGTTGGGAGCCTGATCCAGGGCTCCATCCCAGGACCCTGGAATCATGACCTGAGCCAAAGGCAGACATTTAACCGACTGAGCCACCCAGGCACGCCTATATTCTCTTTTATTATTCCTGACTTAGTTTTTGTACCTTTGTTCTCTGTCTCTGCCTCTCTCTGTCTCTGTCTCTTATCTCATAAAAAATATGCTTGTCTTATAAATTCATCTCAATTTCCAATATTAAAAATATATATAAGGATAATATTAGCCAACATATTTTTATTTTGTAGAAAGTTGTGAGACAGTAGGATAAAGGGCCAAGCAACATTTGCAGATAAAAGGTGAATGCAAACCTCATACAAATTGTTAATCCTATAAATAGATGAATAGATGATAGATCAGATAGAATTTAAAAATATAATAAACTTGAAGTTAGAGTAATGTAGTTTTAAGCTACTTTAAATCAGTTTTATGACAATTAGCTTGATAATGTTCCTTTACTAAGATAATTATGTACATTTTACACGGGAACTCACTCCTGTATCCTAAACACTTCAGCAAAGATAAATGCATTTTTTAAATAAATTCTATTATTAATCTATGGAATTTTATCTTTCCATAAATTAAGTTGGTGATACTTTCACTTAAGTAAGTAGATGTTTCCACCAGCTTCTCAGTAGGAATAGAGCTAGGACTAAGAATAAGGACTCTGTTTTACCAGATGATCAGGAATGTGCTAGAATTCCTTCGGGTCATGAAGATCATTGAACTCTTAAAGGGAATTGGCTTTGTTTTCTTTTAGAGTCTTTATTTTTATGTCTAGCACAGGAGGGCTGAAGAGGGTGAAAAACATGGCTTTCTCTTTAACAGTCAGTTAGTTCACCATTCAAAATCATTTTGTTCCATTTTCTTCAGGCAATGATAGGCCTGAAAGAAATGTAGGGTTTTCCACCTAACTACCTTTATTGAATAGTTGGAATGATTGACAACTCAAAAAACTTTTTTCAAATATAGTAATTAACAGCAGTAATCCTTCCACACAGATGATCTGCTATCAAAAGCATCACAAAAAGGCTTCCCAAACTTGAAATGATGGCTTAGTTAAGTAAGGTATGAAAGTCAGAACAAGCCAGGCACTTTATCTCTCAAATTTTAATGATGGAGAAAACACACTTTGAGCTTTCCTTGAGAAATAGCAAAACCTTAAAAGAAAATTTTGAAAAAAGGAAACTTTGAGATGGTTCTCAACAGATATGCGATGGTTATGCTCAAAATACTCTATCTTATGTGATTAAATATTTCAAAATAAATAATGAAGCAAGTTCCCTTTTGTCTGAAGTCTTTATTTGTCCCCATGTTATTGGCTTTCCTTTTTCTTTCCTTTCTTTTTCTTTGGGATTTGCCAAGATGTCTGTTTGCCATTTTACTAAAGTTATCATCATTTTGTTTTTCCATATACTGTCACATGGACAAACTCTTTTATTTCTGTGTGGACCTTATAATCATTACAGTTTAGGAAATGAATTTACCTTTTTTCATGATGAAAAAAAAGAACTCTTCTCTTTCTATTAGGCCAACATTCTACTGCACTGAATGCTTGCACTTTCAAAATACAAGTTAAACTGTTCTTTATTTACATGGCTGTTTAAATGATGCATGGTATTACATATTGAAGTTTGTGGTGAAATTAATTGCATGTTTCTAAATATGTGATTGCTCTATCACTTTCACTCCTGTAAAAATGAGATGTTGATTTTTACCAAATTTCCCTTGATATTAAATCTTTAGCATAAATGAATATAATTGCTTTCTCATCTAATAGAGCTATCTCCATAATACAGAAGATATTCTTTGGTGTTAAAATAAGGTCATCTAGTGAACTTGGTCTAACACCTCTTTTCTTCAGTAAACTCTGACAAATTTAAGCTTTGGTGCAAGTAGGCTGTTTCAATTTCTTTCTCTTCTTTCAGTATTTTGCTGTAGTTGCTGAATAGTTTCTTAGCAAGGAAAGAAAAAGGATTAACTTGACTAAAACCCAGTTAAAATGCAAATGAAATGAATTTCTGGGCAATAAAGCATGCATTAAGCTGGAACTCTAATGAGCATAATAGTAAAAAGCCCCTGGAATATTTTATGCACCTCTATCTATTTCATCTTTATGTTCATTTAGATGTAAGTCTTCCGATAATTTTAGAGGTTTTCCATTTCTGTTTGCCACAAACATGATTAACAGCTTTATTGCTCCGTTTTCTCCAGAGAAGTCTTCAAACCTACTTAATTTCACTCTCCTGAAACCAAACCACGAAGCCCAAAAAGATTCTTATCTGACTTCTACGATTTATGCTTATTTCATAGGGATGACTGAAATTCAATATTAACGGCAGTATGTAATGTACAATAGTTAAGTGTAGTTAAGAGGCTCTGACATTTGTTTTGCGATGAAATATTTAAAACAAAAGAAATTTAATGTTTGTATTATATTGGTGTGTTAATTATTAGGGTAGAGATAAGAGGGAATGATTTCTTTACAGAAACAGAGACACTAGTTCCTCTTATCAGCCTGCAGATGGAGGATAGCCTATCCAGGAGGGCTGCAGAGGAGGGGTCATTTTGGTGATAGATTTTGCTGAGTTAGGTATTCCTTTGGTTGAGCTAAGCCCAAGTTTAAGCAAATGTAACTAGGTCGTTTCTTTTACCTCGTTAGGCCTATTCACATTGTTCTCAAAAGCCTTTTAAAAATTCAGAGGATTTTAATATATTATCCTATAAAATAATTGTATAATCTATTATTATAATAGATCATAAAAAAGTATGGTTATTATAGAGTAAGTACTATTCCAGAATCATAAAATGTTAATAAGTGTTCAAGGTCAAGAAAATATAGGATAGGTTGAGAGTTAAGTCTATAGAAGCTGGTACATTACGAGTTGAAATAGCTGCAAAAGATTCATGAAGTCTATTCTATGCCAAGAACAGTATCCCTGAAACTAATTTAAATGATTAGTTTTACTTTTTTCATGTTCATCCTTTAGAAAGCATATGGTATAGCCTCAATGATTACAGCAATAAAAAAGGACCATTTGCTACTCATGGCAATGTTGTGACTATGAGATATAGGGTCAAATAGAACAAAAGAAAAGCAGTCTTAAAACTAAAAGCCATAGAAATGTATTATTTAATGTGCATTATCCACTTTCCATACAGTATGCTTTTTGATACTGAAAGAAGGTATTTTGACCTCAACTCTATGTTCCCATATTAGATATATAGAGTTGGTGGGGCAAATGAGTTACTGAGTAGGTGGCCCTCTCTACTAATCCTATTTGATCGACTATCTCTGGACTCTTTCTTTCCAAAGCCAGATTATTAACTTTGCCAATGGCCCCACAAATGAAAGAGCCTTCATCAAGTATATGCTCTGTCCTCTAGGAAATACAAAATGCAGTGCTGCCTGGTGACTCAGAAAGCACTTTAAATACTGAGGAAATGTAACTCTTTTACTATCCTATTTAAATTATTCTTTCTACAGTTAAAATTGAACTGTTATTCTATCATAAAATATGTACCTGTATACTCATTTACTTTCATAGAGTCATGGAGTCCTTAATCTTCACTTCCTTGAAACAATTAATTCTATTCCAGTCATGCTCTGGGTACTGCTCTTTCCTGCCATCCCTATCTGGCTCCACCTCTGCATTCTTTTTGAGTTCTTCCCTATTATTAAAGAGAACAGAAACAACATGAATATGCACTTCCTGTGCTTATCTGAGGCAGCAGTGCTCTGTCTCCATGAGATGTTTCTTCTTCTAATTTGTAGTGTAGTATTTATTCATTAAGGTAATGTACTATTTTAGTCATTCATGGTGGTGGTCGACAGTCTACATTCTTGCAGAACTATGTAGATAGATTATTGGCTCTGACACAAGAAGTTTAGGTCACTTGACTAAACACCACCATTATCGTTTGGCTGTCCAACACTTTTCCCTCTCACATCCAAGTGTGTATAAATCACCCTGTATTTGTTAGAGAACTTCTATCTTCATTGAGTAGGCTATTCTTCTAGTAAACCTTCAGTCATGGTGCCAACATCCTGGCCGACATCGCCCACTGCTGTGATCAATTCAGGGATGAGCACATGATTGGTGGCTTGATCAAACCCTTCCTAGTAGCTATTCTACTACAAAGGGAAGGGATAATTTTTTCTTTGTTTTGATGTAATTTATTTGTATAACCCAATGTCAGAATAAGAAGTCTTTGTTCTCATATTTTTTCTATCTAGAAAAATAGCATAAAACACACTGTTGGTTTGAAAGTACCTAGGAGGTAATGGGAAATAGGTCCTGTATTCAGAGGGAGGGAGAGATGGAAGAAAGAGGTAGGCCACCCCATATTGGTAGGTTGCAGGTTTAACAAGCAAGGGAACTTACATACAAGGCTTGCCTTGGATGGCAGTAAGACAAATAGATCTCCCCACCTGCCTTCCAAATCTTAAAAGTTTATATAGAAGTCTTAACTGGGTTCAGTCACATATACTGTCCATATGGCCTTAATACCACATCACTATCACAAGGCTATGTCCTTGGAGCACTTTTCTGGGAGCAAGGAAAGCAACCAGAACCCACATTCCAAGGATAGGGTCAGGGTGAGGAGCCTCCAATTGCCCACAGCCAGCTCAAGGGTCAACTAGCTGTCACTTCCTCTCCTTCAACACTCTACCTCTCATGACTGGCTCTTATAATCCTACATGCCCCCTTTTCCAAAATGTGTCTTGAGCAGTCAGCAAAGGGATTCATTAGCATAGAGGTGGCTATCTGGCTACATTGGAGGCACATGCAAGAGAAAACTTGGATTAAGACAATGACTTCCAAAATTAGTGACAACTTTTTCAACCAAGATCCAGGATCTGAAACACTGATTTATTAAATTCCCTAGGCTGGGGGTTGGATCACTCATGGCTTTCATATATATCCTTATGTGATTTAATAAAGATAATAAATTAGCAGACTCATCAAGTAAGAATAGACAATATTAGGTTAGGGTGATGGCACAGGTGTCCCATTGTGAGCCCATCCTATTTTGGAGGACAGCTTTTCGCATTGGAGGCATTTCAGTGTTCAATAAGGACAGCCTTTGTTGGCTATTACTCAAAGCTTGATGAGTAAATTTGGTAACGGTTTTGTATGTGCTATAACATCCTCTACATCAATGGAGGGAACAAAGATGGCGGCCAAATGATCATACCAGTGAAAGACACAATGTGTGTACCTGGCTTTAAAAAGAAAGCTTGACATCCAATGTTATTGTGGAGCAGATTCCACCTCTGTGTCCAGGAAAAACCGAAGGTGTGATGGTCCAACCACTCAGGTGCAAACTACATTTTGTGCTGCACAAGCATTGGATTCCATTTAGAGCTACCAAATAAATATCTGGAAAGTGCAACCAGGCAGTGCCAAATGAGTCAGTTTCCCTTAATGTGACAGAATGACTACACAGTGATATCCATCCCATGTTTCCAGTACAACTGGGTTGATTCTGTTCAGAGGGATTTTTCTGCTCCCAAAATAGGAGTTCCCAAGGTGCTCAAATATCCATGACATGGAGTAAGCCATTCCCAAACCTGAGCATAGCCACCCAAGGTTCCAATGGCGTTATTTCCAGGACCTTTTTAGTTTCATTCCAAGCATCGCTTGTTTCAACAGGTCTGGCTATAGCAGGACAACAAGATGTGACTGGATACTGAGTAGTTTCCCCTCATCCAGGAGTCAGAAGTAACTCACCCATCTCGGCAGGACATCCCATTGCAATGCCAGTCGATAATTCCTTTTCCAAGGGTGATGACACTTGGGTGTTCTCAGCAGCATAGCATGTTGATCCATGTTGAACTGAGGCAATGGCTGTCCTCTGTGTCTTCCACACCTTAAAGGTGTTGTGTGCCTCGGCAAGGGTCCCCAGTCTAGCATATGGGGCAAGCGGGCCCTGCTGGTCAATCATTCAAAGCATTAAAGCCTGGGACAGTACTTTTGTCTGCCCAGCCAAGGTGGTTTTACCTGTTAACAATTTAATTTACTGCTTTAATATTTCATTTCTCCTTTCAACCAACCCTGCTACTTGTGGGTTATAGGGGAAATGGAACCTGCATTCCATGGCATGCTATTTTGCCTAGTCTTACACATTATGACCTTTAAAATGTAATTCCTGATCACTGTGTATTCAATGAGGGTATCCACACACAGTGTTCAGTTTCTCTAGTCCCCTAATGGTAGCAGACTAGTCAGCACGAAGGCAGGGAAAAACTTGCGTTAGGTTAGATGTTAGTGTCCACAACCAAGGCATATTTAGAAACCTCACTCAGAGGGAAGAGGCCAATATAATTAATTTGCCAATCCCACACCAGCTGGCAGCTCCAATGGATAGCCCCAGATGCTTTTGGCAGTTGCCTTGGGTGTTGTTTAGAATACACTAGACACACTGTTACTGCATTAACCAAAATACTGTACTTCAAGGACAATCCAGCATTGTTGGCAATATGCCATCTTACATGTGAACTGTGATGGTCACTCTTTCTATGCATCCAATCTGCAATATCTACTTCAGGGTCAGTAAATAGACTCATACTTGAGCGAAGGCATCAGCACCCTAATAACTAGGGGATGTCCAGTGCCTTATGAGCTGGGACATGAAAATGTGAGCACTGCCTTAGTCTCTTGTAGATGGACCCAAATGTCTTTGCACATATCTTGCCCCCATAAGGGATTATTTATGATCATCCACCCCTTGGCTTTCTCTTGCCCAAGCCTGAGGGCTAATCCTCTTAGAGCTGCTTAACTCTCAGCATATAGGGTTAACAGCCAGGGCTCATAAGTAGTCACCAGGAACACTGCTCTGAGCTCAGCCCATTGGCTTCAGCACTTGTCGCTATGTGAGAAGCTCTACATAAAGGAGCACCATGCACACTACTAGAAACTGTTGCTCTATGGGGGTGTGGGGTTTCCGCCCCCTTCCAGAGCTGAGACCAAAGTCCCAGGGTCACTTGTGTTTTGCCAATCACAGCTTCTGGGACAACAGGGTCTTGCCCAACCAGATAGCTCCCCAAAACTTCATGGTGGTGTCTGGGCCTTGAATTTTCTGTGGGTCCACTGCCCATCCTCTCCCTCTCAAATGCTCCAGCAAAGCCTGCAAGGTGTCCTGCAGCAGAGGCAATCTTCACATGTTAAATCTGATATGATCAATATAATGGGCCCATTTTATTGATGTGGGGACAGAGAACAGGATAGGTCACAGGCTACCATCGTATGACGTATGGTAGAATTATGCAGGTAACCTCGGGGGAACACTGAAAAGGTCCATTGTTGTCCCTTCATGTGAAGACAAATTGATCTTGTGACTCAGTGCATAATGAAAAAGGCATTTGTTGGGGCGCCTGGGTGGCTCAGTCGTTAAGTGTCTGCCTTCGGCTCAGGTCATGATCCCAGGGTCCTGGGATCGAGCCCCGCATCGGGCTTCCTGCTCAGCGGCAAGCCTGCTTCTCCCTCTCCCACTCACCCTGCTTGTGTTCCCTCTCTCGCTGTGTCTCTCTCTGTCAAATAAATAAAATCTTAAAAAAAAAAAAAGAAAGAAAGAAAGAAAAAGGCATTTGTTAAGTCCAACACAGCATGATACACTCCTAGGACCATGGTCAAGATACCTAAGATGGTGGCAATGTCCGTCACAGTCATATAGATGGGGAGAGGGCACTACCTTATTAGTTCTTGGTAGTCCACTGTCATCCACCATGAGCCATCTGTTTTTTTTATTTTCTAGACCAAGCTGTTGCAGTTCTTGGATGGTTTCCCTTATGTCCTCTAGGCAGTTTATATTATTTGTCAGTAACCACTCTACACAGGATTATTGGTTTTCAGTTGGTGTTTCCCCTCAGCACTGGTTTAACGACTCTAACCCAGAGGCAGAATTCACCGAGAGAGGTTTGCAGAATTTGACCTTGTGGGATATCAATGTCCAATATGTTCTCTGGTCTTGCAGAGATAAAAACACATTACTGGGGGGATGCCCAATTTTTTGGTGTCAAAAAGACCTTCCTGACTATAACTGTTTGTCCTCTGTAAGCACCAATGTCGCTGAGGGGGCCAGAAAGCTTCTGAAAGTTACCATGTATTAGACTACATTCAGCTCCAGGATCCACCAGAGCTATCACCTTTGTGCCCTCACCTGGAGACAATCTTGAACTGCATCCTATATGCAGGGTGTGGGAGGCTCCTACCCTGAATGGGACTATATCCCTGAGACCTCTGTGGGAGCAGGTGGGGCATCAGGGACGATAGGGGCAGGTGAGGAAGGTCTGAACTGTTTTTCAGGTTTTAAGGCTTTCCACAGGCCAACCGACACAGTGTTGTTGGTCATCTCTTCATGTAGGGTCACTGCAGCAATGAGGTCAAACCACAGTTTTTTCTGGGTTATTTTTACCAGACCCTTTACAAGTGATTGGGATAACCTAGATCAATAATGGATCGCTCAACATTGTAAATATCTGTCCCACAACTGGGCTCAGCATGGATACCAGCATCCCATACTGCCTCTTGGGGGTTAATAGGATAATCTTGGCTCTCATTCTTGCTGTGATTATGGCCCAATCAGGGCTTCAGAGGTGTAAACATCCTGCTTCATTCTCAACTCCCTAAAAATGTGTTGTGCCTCCTTTATATATTTCCAGGGAGATCCCACATGCTCAGGGAGATCCCCCTCATTGGGCCATGCCTCATAGCAGGCTAGAACGATCCATTCCATAAGGGAACAAGTATCTTGAATCCCCCAAGCACCATGCAGGTGCTACCGGAGGGCAGGGTGTGTAGAGATCTTTCTCACTTTCTCTGCCTCTTATTCGGTCAGAGAAATACCATCACCCCCAGTATCCCACAGCTGCCCTAACTGAGCCTGGATACTTGCCCTGGCCTTTTCTCTGGCAATTAGCAGCTATATCAATAATCAGTGGGAGTATATTCTCTCATCGTGAATGTTTCCTAAACTGAGGTCTGTCCCACTGGCTGGGGTTGCTATTGCTGTGCTTTTGTTTTCCTTATAGATCTGGGGTAGGAGGGCACAGGACGCTCTATCCCTCTCACTTTTAATTACCACAACATCCTCCTCTTCACTCTCATCACTTCCCCAGAGATTCCACTTCTTAGCGTCCCAGTCAGGCTTAACCACAAGTTCTATGACCTTACTCCCTGGTATATGTGCCCTCCTAGCTTTGCAAAACTCTACACTGAGGTCTCTGATTTGTCATCATTCCCACCCAACTTGTCTGCCAGCTCTGAAGCTAACAGAGTAGTTGGATACCTGCACGTCCTTCTCTAACTTCAGCTTTTCTTCCAATTTGCTAACTCAAGGGTCAGCCTCTAGCTGGGCATAGGTGGCTGCCGATCTACCCATTGTAGAGGTCAGCCCATTGTGGCAGCCATGTATTTCTCTTCTTTGCTGCAGGGTGCTATGTGTAGTTTCCTCCAACAAGTGGATCAAACTGGCTGGTGTTGTCAGGCATCCCCATACTCACGCTGTGGTCCACACATCTGACATAAAGACCACACCTCCCAATGGCCAACTCGGGGTCTCCCCAATAGATGCCTCATTCCCAAGGCCCATTTATTTGGTCTCCTGGCCAGCTTGCCAAATGTTGATTCACAAAAAGAAATTTCCCAGGTATAATCTGAAACTGACCCTGGAGAGGGTAAGGGATAGCTAAAGAGAAAGACCACTCCAGATTGGTAGGTGGCAGGTTGAATAAGCAAGGAAACTTACATATGAAGCTTGACTTGGGCAGCTGCACCTGGGCACCTGGGTGGCTCAGTCAGTTAAGCGTCTGCCTTCAGCTCAGGTCATGATCTCAGGGTCCTGGGATCAAGCCCCACATCGGGCTCCCTGCTCAGCGGGAAGCCTGCTTCTCCCTCTCCCACTCCCCCTGCTTGTGTTCCTGCTCTTGCTATTTCTCTGTGAAATAAATAAATAAATCTTAGAAAAAAAAATATGAGTAGATCGCTGCATACCCACCCACCCACCCACCAGAATCTTTAAAAAGTTTGTATAGAGGCCTTAGCTGGGTTCAGTCACAAATACCATCCAGATAGGCTCAACACTACTTTACTATCTCAAGGCTATGTCCTTGGGGCAGCTTCGGGGAGCAGGGAAGGCAAGCAGAACCCAAATTCTAAGGGGGAGCGGGGTTGGTGAGGAGCCTCTGATTGCCCAGGTCCAGCTAGCAAGTCAACTAGTGGTCATGTCCTCTCAATGACCTCCTCTAACACATGTAGTTTTATTTAATAGTATACCTGTTACACTTTGGAATGTTAATTTAATACGTTATAAGAAGTAGTACAGGTTATAATTATTAACATAAAAATTGATGCACACAGTTTGGAATAAAATATATCTCAAGAGGAGTTAAGGAGTGTATGAGAGTGAAGGAATGCATGATACTTTTCTCATAAACAGATAAAATATTACTTAAAATTAAGATATGGATCATTCTTTCGATTAGTGAAAACAGGGTGATAGTTAGCTGGAATGGATTCAAAATATTACAACAACAACAACTTATCATCCTGGCGATTCATAAAAACTTTTAATCAATATAATTCCTCTGTAACTAATGGGAGGAAGCTAAATTTAATTTAGAGATCCTTTTTCAAATATCTGATACAGCGTATCATGTTAATATATGCTTATTATGCTAATATATGGAATATAAAGCCTAAGAAATGTATTTAACTCAAGATTCCTTTTTTTAAAAGATTATTTATTTATTTGAGAGAGAGAGAGCAGAGAGAGCAAGAATGGGAGTAGAGGGAGAGGGGAAAAGGGAGAGGGAGAAGCAGGCTTCCTGCTGGACAGGGAGCTCATGCAGTTTGATCCCAGGACCCCGGAATCATGACCTGAGCTGAAGGCAGAGGTTTAACCAACTGAGCCACCCAGGCGCCCCTAACTCAAAATCCCTTATGAAACAACACCATTGCAATGAGCAAGGAATCACATCACCATTAAAAACAGGAAGCTTGCTGGGCTCTGTCTCATAGTGCCAATGATCACAGGGGGTCCAACATTGTCACTGCTGTCCTTTACCTTCTCTTTTTCACAACTGTCTTTTCTTCCTCCAAGTCCCAGCCTTCTACACAGAAAAGACCACCGTGTCCTAATTGCAGGCATCTCCAACTCTAATGCTTTTAGCTGGAATCTTCTTGGATTTGCATCAAATGGGAAATGGAATCTTTGCTCCTTGAAAACCACAACATGGGCGCCTGGGTGGCTCAGATGGTTAAGCGTCTGCCTTCGGCTCAGGTCATGATCCCAGGGTCCTGGATCGAGTCCCGCATCGGGCTCCCTGCTAGGTGGGGAGCCTGCTTCTCCCTCTGCCTCTGCCTCTCTCTCTCTCTCTCTCTGACTCTCATGAATAAATAAATAAAACATTAAAAAAAAAGAAAGAAAACCACAACATGGGGTGGATGACAGTCCTCGACAGGGGCTCATCTTCCCCCGAGTGTGCCTGGACTGTGTGAAAGGTCACTCAAATGAGGGAGTGACACAAGGGTGTGGATGTCAGGGAAGCCACTCATGGATGTGGAGGATGTAAGCAAGTTCTCAGTCCTCTGCGGGTAAGGATGTTGCAGGGCACTGACATATACAACCACGCCCCAAAGGGCAAAAAGGTGGGCTGTGTTCTCTGGCTGTGCTACCACTCCTGAGAGAGAAATTTAGACTGAAAAAGAGTAGTTGAGAGTCTTCAAATGTACAATGTGAGAAAGTGTGAGTTGTATATTAATGGATAATGATGAAATCTAACAGTGAACACTCTGAAGGAAAGAGAGAAGAAACAGAACTTAAACTTATTTAAATCACATAATTGTCAAATGGAATGCATTTGTTTGAAAAAAATTATTTTAATATGTGATAATAACACTCAGGGGAGAGAATCCAGGTTGCCCTGGTTGCTTTTCCATCTCCTGTTACCTATGCTTCTCACCTGCACTCACCTCCCCTCACTGTTGGGACTCGGCCAACACCGGCCGATGCTTTCTCTCTATGAAATGTGTCTTCTTCTAATGTTAATGTACTTTTGTTCTTTGTGTTAATATGTCACATGGCTGTATGAATGGTGGCAGTCTATATTTTAGATTCTAGCCGAAATATATGTGGGTTAGTAGCTAGAAGGTTGACAGGTTAAGTCACCTGACTGAACAACATCATGGCAATGGGCCATGAAAGCCTATCCTTAGACAGGTTTCACAGCAATGTGAATTGCTATTTAATGAGAATAAAAGAATAAAAATATTATTCTGATACACCACAGGAATTTACATTTATTTAGGAAAATCTTACATTGAAAAATATTCCAATTCCAACTGATACTGGGTCTGAAGTGAATGATAAATGTCCCCACTCTATCCTCATTATAAATAAGGCTGAGGCAGATTTGTCTCATAGTTGTGAAAGAGGGAGAGATGTTCTTTTCTTTGCTTGACCTACATAGAACAGTTATACGCTAAAAGACCAAATTAGGTCTGGTGAGGACTTCTCAATAATAAACAATTTTTGAAATTTTAATGGTAAGATATAAATTGTGGTTTACAGGATTTTCAAGAGAACAGATTACTTCTAACTGTTAATCATATAATGTTTTGCCTCTAAAGCAGGATGGATTATTTTATTTTATGAGCAAATTCATCAAGGATGTTGCAGCTGCTAAAAATTTGCTCCTTCTCTAGGCATTTCTCTTTTGTCCATAACTTTACACTGATTAAATTTAAGTACATCCTCTCCCACCAGTTGCAAGATCTGATTCTGTCCTTTAGTCCTCTGAATATTGAGAGGCTTAACTCTTGTCTGACATTACTCACTCACAAAATGAAAATTCAAATTAGGGGGCGCCTGGGTGGCTCAGTCGTTAAGCGTCTGCCTTCAGCTCAGGTCATGATCCCAGGGTCCTGGGATCGAGCCCCACATTGGGCTCCTTGCTCCTTGGGAAGCCTGCTTCTCCCTCTCCCACTCCCGCTGCTTGTGTTTCCTCTCTCGCTGTATCTCTCACTGTCAAATAAATAAAATCTTAAAAAAAAAAAAAAAGAAAATTCAAATTAGTAGTTTGGCTGGACTCCTCTATCTATTAACATAATATTGCTGGAGAATATACCCTACTCATTAAACCTTACTGCCATCATCCAAGCTTCCTGCTAAGGCCCTTCTTTTGTTCTGTTACTTCCCATCTTTCTTCCAGAGATCTCGTTCATGTGTTTGTGGACGCTATACTTTTTTAACGAACTCTTCAACATTCTTCACTTTTCTTCACAAGTACTTGTAATATTGAAGTACTTGTGTATCCCCTCAGAGAGATCTTTAATGACGCATTTATATAAGTGGACCACTCCACCCCATCCCAAATAGAGACTGCCTTGGGATGAGCTTTACAAATTTTACAAAGTGGTGCACATCGATCATAGTCAGCATGGGGTAGCCCAAATTCAATTCTTGGTTCTGCAATATAGAACTCTTTGACTTACACACCACCTGTAGGAGACCCCTCTTGCACCATTTCCGGTCCTTTCTTCCTCAGTCATCTCTTGTTGCAGATGTGGCCACAGTAAATAGCTCTGCATGACTGTGACCTACTGCCCCAGTCACCACCTGGCACGCCACACTGTGCTTCAGTGTCACAAACTTCTTGTTCCAGAATATCTTTTGGCACCACTGTGAGAACTTGCTTGGTGTCCACGCATGCACACTCTGAGATTGTGAGGTCTTCATGCCATGCAGGATGAAACTTGGATGAATAGGAAATGAGAACCAGAGGACAGACAAATCCTGCTCCTTTCTGTTCTCCAAGTGAAAGTCTTGAGATGATTTTATGCAGTTTCACTGGGACTGTGTAACGCTGTGAGCAGCTCAAATTATATCCTTGACCCTTACACCATGAAATTATACATCCAAGTAAAGTAATAGCACACATGTCATTCAGTTTAAGTTCTACTTAGTAGGTAACCTATGCAAAGACAGTATCAGAAATGGTCCTAGAAAGCAGATCCTCAGGATAAGAGTTTGTACCTGAATTAGTAACAAGCAGAAGAGCAATGAGGTTGTCTGTGAAGGAGGAGTGTGGTGAGACACCCGGCATCCGATGCCATCTCAACTAGTGTGGGTTTTACCTGTGCTTACACCAGGTGGTATAAGGAGGAAAGTGAACCATCGTGATGTCCATTTACTGTGCCCTTGGCCAGTATGGGAGAAACAAATATAAAGATGGCAGGCTGGCTTCAGTTAGCTTACTGAAAGCCTCAGAAATGAAAAATGTTCGGCTAGAAGCAGCAAAATTCAACTAAATGAGAAAGCCATAAGAATTGTTTTAAGTTTTTATTTAAATTCCAGTTAGTTAACATACAATGTAATATTAGTTTTCAAGTGTACAATTTAGTGATTCGACACTTCCATACAACACCCGGTGCTCATCCCAACAAGTGCCCTCCTTCATCCCCATCACCTATTTCACCCATCCCCCACCCACCTCCCCTCTGGTGACCAGCAGTTTGTTCTCTTGAGTTACGAGTCTGTTTCTAGGTTTGCCTCTCTCTCTCTTTTTTTTTTTTTTCTTTTCCTATGTTCATCTGTTTTGTTTCTTAAATTCCACATATGAGTGAAATCTTATGGTATTTTTCTTTCTCTGACTGACTCACTTCACCAGCATAATATCTTCTAGCTCCATCCATGTCATTGCAAATGGCAAGATTTCATTCTTTTTTATGAAAGCCATAATATTCTTTAAGGTAACTTTTAGCAGATACTCATCTTCTATAGTCATGGAGAAATCTGTGCTGAAAATCAGGCCCAGTTTCAGAATATAAGTGTACTTGACATGTAAAGTTTTGGCAGATCTCTTATGTCAAAGTCAGGCTACCCTGGAAAAGAAATGAGACTCAAACCTGGAATAGGCATGTGGATGACAATCCCAAGACTCTTAAATTCCAAGTGTCCCTTGAACACTCAAGAGTATTCAAAATATGCACATTCAAATCAGGGTAATGAAGGACTGTATTCTTTGAGGGATTAAGGTCTATATATCCTTAACAGGAATATATATTTGCCCTGGCCAGGCAAATTACCGACCAAGATTTAGGGTAATCTAGAACCTGTGGTGGAGGCAAATGGAGATGACAGATATTAATTACAGCCTGTAACCAGCTGAAATGCTGAGGAATGTAGCTTGCTGAAAGTTTTTTGGTTATTGCATATGGTTACTACCTTTGAAAAGACGCTGTGGTTAATTCAACTTTTACTTTCACTCTTGTAAAATAATTGTGAACCTCTTATTCTCATTAAAATGGTATCCAGATATTGTACCATGGGAGCCTAATATAATAAAGGAAACATGGTACAGGGGCTAAATTGCATCCGTCACCTCAAGTACAGCATTTCATATATACTCTGCCTTACCTGTCTTGTGACAGCTACCCCAGTTATCTTGTTTTGCTCTAGCTAGCCCTTTCTGGACACAGGGCAACCTGGCTGCACCTGACTTTTTGCCAGTTCAGCATGAGTCTCACCTAATTTCCTAGATCTCACCCTTGATGCTGTTATAGGAACTCCTAGGTATCCACTCCTATATTTCCTTGGAGGGTAGAGGAGTTAATGGCAAGACGATATGTCTTTTACCAATGGAGGAGCAGAGCCAGTGGATAAATCCTTCTCCCTTTCTTTCCCAGGATCAGTGTCCCTGAGGTGTACTTTACCATGGTACCTGCCTGTGGTTGGGACAATTGCTCACTTACAGTGGCATCCATTTTGATAAAGTGATCTTATATTGGGCCACCCTCCTCTTGTCCTTTAGTCTCCTGGTTATTCCTTATGTTTTCTGGGATTCTGATTAGTGAGATGACAGCACCAGAGATGTTTGCCTCAGATTCCACTTTCTGAGAAACTCAGGGTAAGATATAATTTAATAAATACAATTAAATACATTACCTTAAATTAGCAAATAATACTAGTGTGTAGAGAAGATATTAAATCCAAATTTGTCTAATTTTTTTTTATAATTAAGTTTTTGTAAGCAACTCTGCTGTTTCTGATTTCCTAATATGCTGCTCCCTTCTCTGAAGACTAATTTGAAAATAATTGTCAAACAACCCTTTGTTGCAATAACTGTACTAGCAAAAAATGTATCCAAAGGATTTACTCTAAGGAGCATACAAACCATTTTATAATTGTGATTCTTATCTCATTATGTATGATAGGAGGCAAACATCAGAAACAGATGTATAGAGTCAAGATAAATAATTTAAATAAATTATGATACACATAAAGGATGAGATGTTATATAATAATTGAAATTCACTATCTGGGAGTATATGTAATTATCTGTAATATGTTCCCAGGAGAAAGTTTGTTAAAACTTGGATATAGTGTGTGACTTTCATTTTAGAAATATACCAAAATATTAATAATAGGTACTTATGATTTTTGTACAATATTTTATTGTTTCAGAAATGCTTTTTTATGTTTTTCAGTTTTGTATGGTAAAATCATTACTTCTAAATCAGATAAGTAAATTCCTTATTGCCATAAATCATCTGATCCTTATATTTGTGACATTTTATCTTTGAATACATCAGTATTTTTTATAATAAATGATTATCTCTTTAAATATTTCACATTAAATAAATGTCCATGACCTTCATTAACCAAGTGGTCGCCAAATATTTTTTTTTCTCTTATCAAGGAATTCAAAACAGACTGAATCATAGAGCTCCAAAAACACTGGTATGTAGTTTAACCAACATTTCCCAGAATCCATAATGGAAAACAAGTGGCATATTATAAGCCTACAACAACAAGTTGGCATATTCTAGAAATATGTATGCAAAGATTATTAAAATATAAGGAATAATATCAAGACATTGGTTTTACATTTACTTTTCATATATCTATCTGTCTATCTAATCTTCCACATGGCTACTAGGAGACAACTTTGTAGGAAATTAGATATAGTGTTGTTCAGGGACAAAATAGAAAAAGGGAGGTACTTTTCTGATTTGCTGAAATCACATGTATAAAACATGCAAACTAGATTTAAAAAGGTTACTCACTTAATTGCCATATCTTCCACACCAAGATTATGGTAGGGAGGTTGCTTTAGCACATACCTTAGTTTCTACTTTGTAAGGAAATATCTACATGCCTTCAACTACCAAGGGTAAAATCCAGTGATAGAGATTAAGGTCAGTTTGCAGAAATTATAATGATTGCATTCAACTGTATTTGCTAGCATCTTTCTAGCTTTTTCTCAGCCAATAAGAAAACCATAATTAATAGCTGCCTAGACCTTTGACACATTATTTTTAGAAATGTCATGGTCAATAGCAACCAAACCCAGATAGAACATTTCTTGATGCTTCCTGAACCTCAGGCAATAGGAGAGTTAACCGACAATGGATCTGAAAACCAATATTACGTGCTTAAAGCAGTTATTACAGAAATATGTATCTTTTGTGCAAATATCTTAAAAAGCCAACTGAAGAAGTTACCACATTTGGCATTGATTGACATTTCAATACTACCTACTAGATTAGCAGAACCTTAACCCCTGCTATCTTTTCTCAAGGACTTTTGAAGTTCAGACACCTGACCAAGTATACATTTTAAGATTAGCATCATTAAAAAAAAAATGTATCCCTGGGTAATATATTATCAAAACAGAGCAGTGAAAGCTCTAACCTTAGTTTCCTAAGTAGGATCACAGGTTACAATATAATATTCTAACCAATCTGATTAGGTTTAGTGTTTTTGTTTTTAAGATTTTATTTATTTATTTGAGAGAGAGGGGGAGAGAGAGCACAAGTGAGGTGAGGGGCAGAGGGAGAAGCAGACACCCTGCTGAGCAGGGAGCCCAGTGGAAGGCTTGATCCCAGGACTCCAGGATGATGACCTGAGATAAAGGTAGATGCTTAACTGACTGAGCTACCCAGGCGCCCTGAATAGGTTTAGTTTAGTTAAGAAAGCCATAGTTTGGTTGTAGAGAATTGAGGTTTTTTTTTTCTTTTTTTTAATCCACTAAAAGAAAAAAAAAAAAAAACAACATTCACATATATTTCTGAAATGGGTGCAACACTTTATTTGGAATGTCTATGATTAGAACAATCAGTCACAAATCCCCAGCAATTGTAAATAATGGTATTAATAATAACAAGCTCCCAGAATTAAGCTAAGTGATTTTCAATATTTAAGACTATTAACAATCTTGTTAAAAATGTTGGCTCTGTAAATCTAGAGTAGGGCCTAGGAAACTATCTTTTAATCAGGAAAACAAGTAATTCTTTTTATATAAGTAGCTTAAAGATATCATAAAGAAAATTAGACCTAAGTTATTTTTTTGTGTATGGTTCCCAATTTACTATGATTATATTTTTCTTAACCAGATTGAAAATATTAATCTCTATTTGCATTCACAGGTTACTTTTAGCATAATGTTTGTAGAGGTGTGTAATGCTATATGGCTATTTATTATTATAACTCATCATCTATGTATTATACTTATAATTACCCAAAGTGCATGTACATATAATGGTCTTTTTCTAAAGTAGAGCTGATAGCAACTCTGCCAGGTTCATAAGGCAGAGGCCAACCTCACTTTTCATATAAAAATAAAAGTATAGGAACCTTAAATAATATACTTATAACTTCACTTGCACTTTTTACTACAGGGAACTACATTGTTAAAACAAAACCAGCTTATGTTACTGTGGTTTTATGTCTTCAATTATTGGATTCACACAAATCTTGGTTATTTGTGTGAGGGTGGGTGCTATATCCCTAACACCTAGAATTATGCCTGGTAACAACAAAAAATAAAAAGAAAGAATAAAAGTAAGAAAACAGAATTTAAAGGAAAGAAGTGTATCTATATGTGTAATGATAAAAGTGAAATTTTCTGGGGCGCCTGGGTGGCTCAGTTGGTTAAGCAACTGCCTTCGGCTCAGGTCATGATCCTGGAGTCCCAGGATCGAGTCCGGCATCGGGCTCCCTGCTCGGCAGGGAGTCTGCTTCTCCCTCTGATCCTCCCCCTCTCATGCTCTCTGTCTCCCATTCTTTCTCTCAGATAAATAAATAAAAAACCTTAAAAAAAAAAAAGTAAAATTTTCCAAGGATTTTCCCCCCAAAGGAGAAATATATTCAGTGTACCTCATGTGTTTAAGTAGTTATATCTTCTTATCCAAAAGTATTTTCCTATACTTAAACACCCTCAGATACCTATTTATTTTCCATTATAATCCAGTATGAAGCACTTTTCTTACCCTACAGTGAATTTGAATTAAAGTGTCATATGCTGTTCTGAAGAGCTTGTTTCTAGAAAGTATTTGCTACAATTATGGGCACCCTTTTCAATTTGTGTTGCCACTCCTATAGTAGAACTGGAGGCAAACCACATAAATGTGATTGTATGTGTTCATGTATATATGTGTGTGTGTTTTACTGACCTATATCTGTACCTTTGTATATGATTAATATTTTACCTATATCAAAGACGTGTTACTAAAGTCATCAACTTATTTTGTTCAAATGATTAATCAAATAAAATGAAATAGAAATGTAGATATATTTTAATAATCATGTTCATAATTTTAGAACATTAATTCTAACTATGTGTAAAAGAACAGCATAAAAATACACGTTTGAAGACATGTAAAATTTGAATTCACTACTCATCTTCTGCAATAACAAACTGGATTCTGTAGGAATTTTTCAAACATTCCTTGGTGTGCGTGCGTGTGTGTGTAAATTAATTTTCCCATTTGATTTTAAACAGGGAATATTGTGTTGTCATTCATTTGCTATTACACAGTCCCAAATCACCCTGAGTTATTTTTTTCTTTCCCGAAAAATTTTAGCAGATGCTCCTTCATAGTAAGAGGAGTTATATTAACATTGTTATGCTTAAAAACTATTTATGAGCCAAACTGTGGAAAGAGCCAAGATGTCCATCGACAGATGAATGGATAAAGAAGAGGTGGTATATATATGCAATGGAATATTATGCAGCCATCAGAAGGAATGAAATCTTGCCATTTGCAATGACGTGGATGGAACTGGAGGGTATTATGCTAAGTGAAATAAGTCAATCAGAGAAAGACATGTATCATATGACCTCACTGATTTGAGGAATTCTTAATCTCAGGAAACAAACTGAGGGTTGCCGGAGTGGTGGGGGTGGGAAGGATGGGGGGGCTGGGTGATAGACATTGAGGAGGGTATGTGCTATGGTGAGTGCTGTGAATTGTGCAAGACTGTTGAATCACAGATCTATACCTCTGAAACAAATAATACATTATATGTTGGAAAAAAAAAAAAAAGAAGAAGATAGCAGGAGGGGAAGAATGAAGGGGGGGAAATCGGAGGGGTAGACGAATCATGAGAAACTATGGACTCTGAAAAATAAACTGAGGGTTCTAGAGGGGAGGGGGTGGGAGGATGGGTTAGCCTGGTGATGCGTATTAAAGAGGGCACGTTCTGCATGGAGCACTGGGTGTTATATGCAAACAATGAATCATGGAACACTACATCAAAAACTAATGATGTAATGTATGGTGATTAGCATAACATAATAAAAAAGAAAAAGAAAGAAAGAAAGAAAGAAAGAAAGAAAGAAAGAAAGAACCTAAAAAAAAAAAAAACAACTATTTATGAGTCTTGTAAAACATTTACTTAGGGTAAGGAGAATGGCTTTTGGGATTTCATCTTACTGAATTTATATATTTTTTTAATCCACATAATCCAAATGTTTCACAACTTCATGATTCAAAGCTTTTAAAACAACTCCTATGAGTGTTTTGTCTCAGATAGAGTATAAATATTTTTGTAGAGCAGATATTAAATGTGCAGTACAGTTGAATAAATGTTTTATCTGGAGACTGTGTGTACCTGTAAATACATTTCTAGTCATGGGCTGAATTAAAGTAATTTGGAGTGGGTAGGGAAAAAGAGAAGAATTATACAGACTTGTACTACAGAAGGACGGTCCATTGAATTAATTTCTATGCCCTCTTCAAATCCACAGGCTGTCTTCCCAACACTTATTCATTAGCTAAGGATTTAGGTACTGCCTTACCTCAATATTTGAATGATCCTCTCTTCTCCAGAAACACAGGGGCACTTTTCCTCATTAGGAGTAATCAGAGCTGTCAATCCCAAAGTCCTGTGACTTAAACAAGAAGAGAACTGTTATTTTTAAGTGAAAGGATATTTCTTACATGCGTCCCTGAAAGACAGTTTCCAACTCATTACCAGACTGACATGACCCCGCTCCTTGGTGAGTTACCCATAGAGGCTACAACACGTGGCATTTTTGCACAAATAATCTTTATTTGCAGCAAATAAGGAGATGACAGGGAATAATTTCCAAAGTCATGACTCCCTGAGCAAGGTGAGTGGGTTCTTTTAATTCAGGGTTTAGGATGAATATTTAGAAAGGGGAACTCTGCCATCGCATGTAAAGGTGGAAGTAGGTTTATGCAGGCATATTTTGAAAACACACTTTGAAAAGTTCACCCTGTGCATCCTCTGTTAGGTTAGTAAAGCTTGTGGTCCTCTTAGGGCAGAGACTTTAACATTATAATGAAGCAGAGGTAACTTCAGACATATCTTGGTTCATGTATGCAAATGTTGAGTTGGTGACTGGGCTGGAGCTGGTTTAGGCTGGCCTAGGCTGGCCAGTTCTTGGTCTGCCAATAGATAGTCTGGGGCTAATCTGTGGCCTAAAACCATTTGGCCTAAGGAATGTAGGGCCTTGCTACTTATAGGCTAGAACCACATCAGTTGACCTTCAATCCGGGCTCCTGCAGAGACTGCTAGTGTATTTGTTAGTGGGGCCTAAAAAGAGACAAGAGCTGTTTAGGGAGAAATAGTTCTCTAAAAAACAAGCTTTACATTTTCTGTAGTTTTACCCTTATTAATTCTTTTTTTTTTTTTTTAAGATTTTATTTATTTATTTGAGACAGAGAGAATGAGAGACAGAGAGCATGAGAGGGAGGAGGGTCAGAGGGAGAAGCAGACTCCCCGCCGAGCAGGGAGCCCGATGCGGGGACTCGATCCCGGGACTCCAGGATCATGACCTGAGCCAAAGGCAGTCGCTCAACCAACTGAGCCACCCAGGCGCCCTACCCTTATTAATTCTGTCAGGCATGGTTTCAGTGCCTCAGCTCTAATAGTATCTTTTTGTGTACTTTTTATTGCTTCTAATAAAGTAGAAATTTGCTGGTACAAAAGAGCCATGGCTATATAGTCAATAGATTATTCTTGCAATGGCTAACAATTAAAGAGCTAGTGGTAAAATGAGATTTGTAAAAATATGAAATAGAAGGTAAATTCCTGTATTGCCTGCTGACTTTTATTGTGAAGTTAAACACTGATTTAAAATATGGCGAAGTATGGGGTGCCTGGCTGACTCAGTGGATGGAGCATGCAACTCGATCTCAGGGTTTTAAGTTCAAGTCCCACACTGGGTGTAGAGATTACTTAAAAATAAAATCTTAAAAATATTCAAGTTAAAAAAAATAAGAGGTAGAAGGGTGTTTTGTCCCTCCTCTGTGTCTCCCTCTGACAGCTACTAAAGTAAAATTAATATAAAGCACAGTTAAAGATAACATAGACATTTCAATTAACTAATGTGAAATATGGAATGAAAATGATATTATTTAATATTTTTCTATCCCAAGCTAGATGGACTATACCATATATATTTAAGACAAGAAAAGGGAAGGGGATAGTCACCAAGAAGAAAATGTATGAAAAATGTTCAGAAGAACTATTATTTTGATAAACTAAAACTATTAAGGCAAACAGTTCTTAATTTTTTCCCAAATTGTAAAAAGCGTCAAAAATGAGCAAAAGTTTATTCAATGTCCTGTCTACTGTACTCTTTTAAATTATCTCTGCTTTTCACTGTCTTTAGACATGCAAATCACGACCAGTGGTACTCAGTGGATTATTGCCCTATGAATACTAACACATTTTGTATTAACTTGTAAATTTATTTATTTTTACTTTTTTTAAGATTTTATTTATCTGAGAGAGAGAGCAAGGGGGGCAGGCGGGAGTTGTGCCGAGGGAGAAGTAGACCCCCCCACTGAGCATGGAGCCCCACTGCAGGTCCTCAAGGACCCTAAGCTCATGATCTGAGTCAAAGGCAGACACTTAGCCGACTGAGCCACCCAGGTGCCCCCATAAATTTATTTTAATGCCACTAATGGGGTGTGTGTATGTGTGTGTGTGTTTTGAAATTGCCTTTGAACCAATTATAATATCTTCCTGGTTCCTTCATTCATAAGTTAAATAAAATATTTGACATTTATTCAACTTCTATAAAAATTATTATTTTACTTTATCTTTAACAAATATCATAGACCACATAGACATTGTAAAGTAATCTTTATTATGATAAAACCACAAAAAGATATGACAAATGATCTGAAGAGTATAGGAAAGAAATTAAATAATACCAAAAAAACTGTAGTGACATAAACTGCGGTAGAAGCCCACAGAATTGAACCAATAACACTGAAGTCAGAGTCAGTAACATGGAGAATACCTTGAGAAAGTAATGATGCAGAAAAGGAGGAAAGCATTAAATAGAACAAATGAGATATTTGGAATGGAAAAATTTTTATAAAATAGAGATATCACTGAATTTTAGAATGGAATTAAGTAAATAGGCCGACAATATTTAAAGAATATTAATAATAAAGAGGAAGTTTTCTGCTGTTCAGAGACAGAAATCACATCTCTTGTGTGAGGAAAAAAATCAGAGTGACCTGAGTTTTCACTGGGGAAAAAAAAAAAAAAGCAGCAAAAGACAATAAAAGAGAAGTTAAGAGAGTGATGTAAAATATAGAGAAATTATTAAATTTCAGAAGAAAATGATAACAGTTTTCCCAATGAAAGTAATGACTTGAGGATATAAGTGCAGATGTCAGTGGAGTCAGCCCAGGGCAGAGGAGCTAAGATAATTAAACAAAGTAACTCCCTGACAGATGACTGGATATGCCAACCAAGATCTTTGTGGTATCAATATCTGTGCAGAAGAAAGCAGACTTAAACAAATGGGCCACATATACACCTGTGGCTGGGAAACAGGCCACATATACACCCCCAAAAGAACTAAGAGGTACTCACAGGAAAGTGTGGGGTGATCAATTTAAGATCAGCAGCTGATAGGGTAAAGGCCTTTGCATACTCCAATCCATGGAAGTGGGTGAAGGAAACTTGGGGATATCATAAATATGACAACTAGCAGGATTTTTCAAGACAGGACTAAAGAGAAAAGACAGAAAATCAAGTTCAACCTAAGCAGGACAAGGACCATAAGGGCAAAAGAAATGGAACTTTCAAATAAAAGAGGATAGAAAGAGAAGAGGACCTCTCCCAGTGCATTGAGCTGTCCCTTTGAGTATTGATGAGCCCAACAGAGGCAGCTCTAGCATTGTGGAATTGAAAGTCTATCCTTACCCACACCACTTCCTCCTGCTACAACATATTTCTTCTAAAATTTGGGAACATCAAGTCCCTGTGAAATAAACAACAGAAAAGGATTGCATTTAAATCCCATAAAGATTTTCTTTTGTTAGAGAAATGTAATTAAAACAAAATCTCTCCCCAACCCCCAAACCTCTCCAAGGGTAAAAGAGAAAGAAAATAATTTCATTATTGAAGAAACAAGCCAGGATGTGAAGCACATCTGGGCAATCTGCTCAGAGAAGGCAAGGCAGAAGGAAATCTCACCCTTTTATATCATCAAACAGCTGCAACCCATTACACACATGTCCTCAAGATGAACAATAACTAATCCTAAAGTAAGAGGACTTGACAGCACATTTTGCCACCCATAGGTCCTCTTGGATTTTGGGTAATCTGGGTGGACCATCTGCATTAAGTAATTGGCCTTATGCAAGGGAAAAAATACAAACAAAATGCAGTACTGTAAGTTGGAGCAAGGCTCCCACAGAAATCAGGAACTGAGAGAGAGAGTCTCTATCTCCCTTGATGATTACGTATCAAAGAGATGATTCTAAGTTCTTGAAGAAGACATTCCTGTGTTCTAAAGCTGGGAAGAGGTTTATTTAGCTTTTAAAAGGTTTACATACATTTCAAAGACACAGAGAAAATGATCAAAGAAAAAAGAGGAGGAGAGTATCTTCCCTTTATTCACCTGGGAGAATGAAGTGTCTTTTTCTGTTGTTGTTTGTTTTCTTAGAGCTTTCTACCTCCTACTCAATTTTTAAATCCAAACAGCAATCACCTACATGTAGAGAATCAATGATAAATGGGTGTCATCTAGGATTTTTTTTTAAATAACTACATTTTCCAAAACATACAAACAAAAATGATGAATGTAATGTCACTGTTTTACATTTTTACAATTCTTTTCAATGCCTGGCTTAACAGAAAACTGCTGCATTGCCATGCTGAAGAATTTGAAGAAAAATACATGTATTGTATATGCTATATATTAGAATGGGGTGGCATGTTTGTCTGGCCTTGGATCGTGGCAAATGTCAGGTTGGGGACCCAGGCTTCAGTGCCAGAAGCCCAAAATGTTGCCCCTTGTGGCTCCTGGAAGGCTAGATTGAAGCCCATGCAGGTGTGGTTTACCCCCACGTTCTGGTCTCAGTGTTTGTTCCCTACCCTACACAGTCTTTAGGCCTACCCTCGGAATCAAGTCTGGGGCTCCCAGGTGAGTCACCACAGGACTGTGACTCTGGGAGGAGGGATGGGGAGGCACGGTGTCCAAAGCATTGGGATTCATGGGTGGTGTGAGCCAGACTCCTTACAGGCAAGTCTTGGGAGGAGGGGCCTTCAGAAGCAGAGGCAACCAGATATTTCTCATCCCAGGACTCTCCTGTTAGCCTAACAGAGTTCCTAAGAGCCCATGAGATTGGGCTTCCACTGGGAAGAGGAAAAAAAAAAAGCTGTATATTATATAATATATATGATATAATACTATATAATGGATAGTGAAGGTGGTTCTCTTGATTACAAAAACAAAACAAAACAAAAACAACACACGGAGAAGTTATTTAAGCCAGAATAGGTTTGTATCCAGGATAGGACCATGAGAAAATAGGGTAGGTGTGTGGGTTCGTGAATGGGAGGAAATAAGGAGAAAAATTGTTTTACTCTAGGTATTTGAGTGTCCGGAATGCTCCTCTAATTTTGTTCAAATGCAAAGAATTTTAAAACTAATCACAATGCACTACACTGTGCTAGATTGTTTTCCCAGGGTACTGATAAATGTAAGTGTTTAGCCGATAATCAGAATGGCAGTTCACATCCAGAGACTCTTCTGCTGTTCACAGCCAAGAAGATAGGGGGATACATGAAGTGGGAAGAAACTGGCATTGACCTTAATACACACTTGGAGGTTTCCAAATAGATCCAGGATCACGTCAGATTGGGGACAATGATTAACTGTAGAATTTCTTTTTTATTTTATTATTATTTTTTTAATTTTATTTATTTATTTGACAGAGAGAGACACAGCGAGAGAGGGAACACAAGCAGGGGGAGTGGGAGAGGGAGAAGCAGGCTTCCTGCCGAGCAGGGAGCCCGATGCGGGGCTCAATCCCAGGATCCTGGGATCATGACCTGAGCCGAAGGCAGACGCTTAACGACTGAGCCACCCAGGCACCCCAACTGTAGAATTTCTTGATTTGGCTTCCAGGTGGTTCTCCAGTGGATGAGGGGGAGAGTCTTCCAGGAGCAAATCTCCCAACCGATTGATTTTTTTCCAAGTTTCTTTCTGCCATTATTCTATCTTCCTTATGAAATCTCAATGATCAATAACATATATTTCTGTTTTCTTTTCAGTATGTTATAATGAATAGGTCTTGAAACAGACCACTACTAAACACATTTTAAAGACTAATATTCAATTTTTACATCAGAGACTGTGTATCTGTGTGGGTATGCGGTTATGTGTGCAGAAATACAATTTTTACACTTTGACATAAAAACACAACAATTTGTATACCTCTAGAGAGGAAGATGACATCACTTTAAAGAAAATAATGAAAGCAAGTGTCTTAAAATTTTCAAGATGGGACATATAATTACCATTGTCATCCACTAGAAATATTATTGATAGATATAATTTGTTTACTTTGGAAACTGGGCAGTGGTTATGGAATTTAATGTAGGGGAAAATATTTCAGAAACAGACAAGAGGCATTAAATATTATAGTGTTTAACAGTGAAGTACTCAATATCCTAATTATATAGTGATTAACACTCCCAAAAATCATCATTGCAAAGTGACATTTCTCATTACATGTTGGCTTCTGTGCATGTGTATTTCACAGAATATAATATACTGATTATCGTAGACTACTCTCAAATTATATTTAGTTTTATATCTTTATTTAGCCAGCATTTAATAAAATGTTTTAATTTACACAGTTAATTTGAAAATATCACTCCACTGAAAATAAAAAAAAAAAGCTATATAAAAAAATAGAAACTATGTTTGATCCTATCATGTAGGTACAACCATTGTTAATAGTCTTCTATTTTCCCTTTGGGTAAAGTTTACATGCAGTGCCAATTGCATTTTATGAGAATTGACTTATGCCAATTTTTATTAGTATATTATAAAATCTCAATCACCTCTCTAGGCACAAAATTCAAAATAATGTGAATCCCTGCAAATTAAAATTTTGTTAAAATTAATTAATTTTGAAGTAGTCAGCCTCAACAAATTGCAAAATTTTTTAGATGTTGCCATGTTACACCACTACTTAAGCTGAAATAGAGAAACACCCGGCTTTGTAGGATAAACCTTGAATTAGGGAAGGTTTGAATTGAGCCAAGTATTCAGACTTGCATTTCTCACAAACATGCCACATTCCTGAGGATATTTCCATTTCTTTGTTTACATGTATAGACTATGAGGTTCCCAGTGGAACCTCAGTCAAATCTCCCTGAAGATCTCCTGAGACTTACCAAGTATTTTTTTTTTAATTTATATAATGCATAAGAAGGTATACTTTAAAACTATGACTATTATCCAACTTACATAAAAAATGATTATAGATATTTTAACAAGGTAGTAGATATCATGTAGTATTTAACACAATATCTGTGAAGACTCACTTTTTTCTAGAAATGCTACTTACTTGTTTTTACTATTTATATTGGAGAATACAGGGTGATGTGTCCATTGAACTTGCCTCAAGTGATGTAATAGAGTTGTGATTTTGGATGGCTCTGTGATCCACAGTTTACAGTCTCATTGGAAGTAATAAATAGTCTCAAAACACCATTTACAAAAGCTACCTGTTGGTGAGCAAAGAGCTTGGCTATTGGTCCTAGTAAACCTGTTAGAGAAAGAAAAAAAACAAAAAACAAAAAAGCAGCTATGCTTTGTTGCCCTGAATTGCTTTGACATGTGAACAAATCCTATCATTAACTGATGGATGAAAAAATTATAATGTCAACATGTCACTTGACATTTTCATAGCAAAGGAAAAAAGAAAGAAAATATACACAAAAATCCTCCAGTAGAGTTTGTTTTCTGATATATGAAGTAATGTTCATGTTATTATGCTTTGAATTATGTACACATATTTCTTATGCTTTCAAGAAGCATATTCAAAGTGTATTCCAGCTTAAGGAAGTAAGTCTTACTGAAATTTGACAAGGTGCTGATCTGTTCTATCATCTGTTTTTTTCACTTTACACGATGGCATGAGCGTTTTCTTCTGTGACAACCTGATTTTTGGAACACCACCACTACTCCTATGGCTGGCTCCTACCTCTGTCATCACCCTTCTCCCTCAGTTCAGGATAAAGACACTGAGGCACAGGGGATGTATGACGTGTCAAGCTAACATATCTAGTAAGTAGTGAACCCCAAGATTTCAGTTCATGTGAGAACTCTCAGTCATAATTACTAACGGTGTCTCACTAATGACTCCTAAAATTCTCCTATAAAGATGTACCATAGGGCGCCTGGGTGGCTCAGTTGGTTGAGCGACTGCCTTCAGCTCAGGTCATGATCCTGGAGTCCCAGGATCGAGTCCCGCATCGGGCTCCCTGCTCGGCAGGGAGTCTGCTTCTCCCTCTGACCCTCCCCCCTCTCGTGCTCTCTCCCCCATTCTCTCTCTCAAATGAATAAATAAAATCTTAAAAAAAAAAAAAAGATGTACCATAATTCATTTGAATGGATATTTAGATATTTTTTCAAATTAACCTTTTGTAAATAATATAATATATAATTATACATAATATATCATATATATATACATAGCATATAGCCTTTCTTTTGTTTCCCTTTTTTTAAGTGAAACCAAGTTAATGCAGATTTATATTCCAGGATGATAAGCTTTATCTCTATAATAATGTTTATGTACTTTACTTAATATATGGTTTCTTTTAAAGTGATAAATTCTCACCCCATGCTGAATGCTATTTTTGATGAAATATGTGCAAATGGTTTATTTTATATACTTGTGAAAATAACACTGATTGCAGACTAAGTACTTTAAATATGATGAGCATCCTACTGCAAAAACAGGAAATGTGGAGTTAAAATACTTCACAAAGTAAACATAAGAGCTGGAAATTAAATAGGTAGAAAATTCATATTCTTTTTATACACATTAGATTTTTGAGTCCACATTGGTCTTAAGCATTTTGACAAAGTACAGCATAAAGGATGATTAAAACTCTCCACAGTGTAGGTATAGAGGGTACATACCTCAATCTCATAGAAGCCATCTATAGAAAACCTTCAGTGAATATCATTCTCAATGGGGAAAAACAGAGCTATTCCTCTGATGTCAGGAACACAGCAGGGATTTCCACTATATCCACTGCTATTCAACATAGTACTAAAAGCCCTAGCCTCAGCAATCAGACAACAACAACAACAAAAATAAATAAATAAAAGGCATCTGAATCGGCAAAGAAGTCACACTCTCACTCTTTGTAGATGAAATGATACTTTATGTGGAAAACCCAATAGACTCCACCCCAAAACTGCTAGAACTCATACAGGAATTCAGTAAAGTGGCAGAATATAAAATCAATGCGCAGAAATCAGTTGCATTTCTATACACCAACAAGAGTGAAGAAAGAGAAATTAAGGAGTCGATCCCATTTACAATTGCACCCCAAACCTAAGATACCTAGGAATAAATCTAACCAAAGAGACAAAGGATCTGTACTCAGAAAACTATAAAATACTCATGAAAGAAATTGAGGAAGACACAAAGAAATGGAAAAACGGTCCATGCTCATGGATTAGAAGAACAAATATTGTGAAAATGTCAACGCTACCTGGAGCAATCTACACATTCACTGCAATCTCTATCAAAATACCATCAACTTTTTTCACAGAACTGGAACAAATAATCCTAAAATTTGTATGGAACCAGAAAAGACCCCGAATAGCCAAAGGAATGTTGAAAAAGAAAACCAAAGCTGGTGGAATCACAATTCCAGACTTTGAGCTCCATTAGAAAGCTGTAATCATCAAGACAGTATGGTACTGGCACAAAAACAGACACATAGATCTTTGTGCCTTAACAAAACACACCTTTGATGTTGTTTTTTGATGTGTTAAAAAAATTTATTATTAAGAATAAGTTTTAAACAATGGCTTTATTGGGGCGCCTGGGTGGCTCAGTTGGTTAAGCGACTGCCTTCGGCTCAGGTCATGATCCTGGAGTCCCGGGATCGAGTCCCGCATCGGGCTCCCTGCTCGGTAGGGAGCCTGCTTCTCCCTCTGACCCTCCCCCCTCTCGTGTGCTCTCTGTCTCTCTCATTCTCTCTGTCTCAAATAAATAAATAAAATCTTAAAAAATAAATAAATAAATAAATAAAATAAACAATGACTTTATTATGTCTGTACCCTCATCATTCAAAAGACAAAATGATATAAAAATGTACAAAGATGTAGACAATTTTATTAAGAATAAAAATGTATAACTGTAAGTTTATAGATTTTAGTAATAATGTAACTTTTTTGTCTACACACACACAGAGACACACAGACACACACACGCACAGCCAGGTATAATTTGTACTCTCTAACCTTTTTAAATATTTTTCATCATTCTCCTATTCATTCATTTTGTGCACGTTTCTATTTCTTGCCTCCATCTCATTTTTTTCTGTTCCAATTCTAATCTCTCCAATTTCTGCACATATTTTTTAATTTTTGTATGAATTTTTGAAGTTTCTCTGAATTCTTTCAGAACAGATGGAGTATAAATCGAAGTTTAACTCTGATGGAGGAGTTGTCAATCACTGTCTCCATTCTGAAAGTCCCAAGACTAATTCTGTTGCATCAATTACAGGTGCAGGTGCAGGTATGAGTTACCCATCACCCTTCCATTAGGTTTTCAGGATACAACTCCCTCTTACTTGATAATAAGGGGACCCTGAGGTATTGTGTGAGGAAGCAAGTATTCCAATGGTGAGAAAAATGGTAGGACAGGAGGTATCATTAACATTATGGTGAGAAAAATGGTAGGACAGGAGGTATCATTAACACTATGTATTCAGATAATGAGCTGCTGATGCTTAGAAAGGAAGCAATAATGTTAGGCGCAGCTAGCCCAGTCCTTGAATTTTGGCAGTGTCTTTTTCTTGTGGGAATAAGATTTGGGAGATTTATGTGTGCTGACTCAACCATCGCTTTGCTCCTGGGCTATCAAATACCAGACTCTACGTGATTATTTGCCATCCTTTCTTCTTGTGACAACATCTTGCTTCTCCCAATATTTAAACCCTAGAAGTTAGCAAGAAGAAATATATATACATTCATATTTCTACAGAAGTAAATAATGGGGGGGGAGGATATATGTCACTATAGCAATACAGTCTGAATGTACCATATTTTACAGAGCTGTCATCTGTCACTATAAAACAATCATCTTCTAATTTTTTTTTTTTTAAGATTTTATTTGCGAGAGAGACAATGAGAGACAGAGAGCATGAGAGGGAGGAGGGTCAGAGGGAGAAGCAGACTCCCTGCTGAGCAGGGAGCCTGATGTGGGACTCGATCCCGGGACTCCAGGATCATGACCTGAGCCAAAGGCAGTCGCTTAACCAACTGAGCCACCCAGGCGCCCAAAACAATCATCTTCTAAGCCCACCTCACATTAATTTCTCATTCAAACTTCAATATTGGGGATTTCAAGAGATATATGGATATTTTCATTTGGGAACTCAAAGAATGAGACATTATTTTCTATACAATAATGTTTTTTTTCTTGTTCATGTACTGTATGAGCTCTGTATACCTTAGAAAGATGTTGTTCCCCTGTGCCTTGCCCAAACACAATCCCATTCCCTTTGTGATGAACCAAAACAAATTATAATATTCCATAAATCCTTTAATCATTATTTCCTCTGGGACCAAAATAAAGGGTGCTGGCTGGATACGTGTGTTTTAAGAGATGTAAACACAATAAAAATACTATTTCATATGCTCGGTGGAATTGATTTGAGTGATCATAGTAAACCAGAAACCTGAAAGAACCTCAAAGTTATAATTAAAAAATACATTTGCAAATTCTATTAAGTTAATTTGTTCTCATGGTTGTGTCATTGATCACATTATCAGAACCTTATCTATCAAAGGACAAGGCAAAGTCACCAACTGCAAAGACTACCAACACAAACATTTGTCTGCACATGAAAACTTTCCAGTATAGATTATGTGCAAACAATGGATTTCAGTGGAATTCCCACAGAGCTGCCGTGTGGCAATCATGGGTCAAATGCAAGCCCAAAACAGATCCCATGCTGTAATAACAGGATGGCACAGATCTTTAGTTAATGTTGGCTTTCATCCTGCCCCCAGGTTCCCATATAGATGTAGGTGGAGGCAAAGCTGTCAGTTATATTCATGTTAATGAGAAATCCAAGATGAAACAGACACTAACTTTTTTCCTTTGCTTCTCTATATCACAACTGAAAAAGCAAATTCTATCACTAAACAGAGAACTTATGAACTAATGATGAAAGTTATCAAGAATAATCAGCTTATAATTTTACATAGGGCATATAAAATGTATTAAACAGGTATTACTCTTGTTTTTTAAAGAATGTTATATTTAAAATGCAAAAATGTAACAGAGTTTTAGTTCTTTATATGAAAAATGTTAAAATCTCTCTTCCCTAACCCATTTATGGGACATGAGATTTGACAAATTTTTTACTAGAATGTTACATAATGACGATACTCTAGCTTCCCATAATAACAATTACACAAAACCTGGTTTTAGCATTATGGTCTTTGTTTAAATGTTAAGAGTCTTGTGACAATTGTCTGTAGGCGCATCTTGACACGGAACTTTTGATGACACTATGAGTTGTGTTGTTTCGGGTCCCTATATGAACATCTCAACTCAGGCTTTATTACTCCATGAAAACGCTGTCTTTCCCTAAAGGTTTGGTAAGCATCTTTTTATAGGATAATTAGACTCCTGAAACTCAGCATGTTTATGTTCTTGCTTTCCCTGTCACGGAACCTAGCACAAAGATCTCTGTTCATTTCCAGTTCCTCCTCTCGGGCTAGGTTCTTCGGAAGAGTTATTTTCTTCTCACTCCATAGCTTTTTTTTAATCATCATTGGATTTTTGCCTCAATTGCTCTATGATTTTATTATAATTGTACCCTCTGTTACACACTTCCTCAAACAGTTTGACAGTATGCTCACTCTTTGCTGGTCTTATCTCATTTATTTATTTATTTTTTATTATGTTATGTTAGTCACCATACATTACATCATTAGTTTTTGATGTGGTGTTCCATGATTCATTTTTTGTGTATAACACTCAGTGCTCCATTCAGTATGTGCCCTCTTTAATTCCCATCACCAGGCTAACCCATCCTCCCACCCCCCTCCCCTCTAGAACCCTCAGTTTGTTTCTCAGGGTCCATAGTCTCTCATGGTTCATCTCCCCCTCCGACAACCCCCCTTCCTTTTTTCCCTTCCTGCTATCTTCTTCTTCTTTCTTTCTTTCTCTCTTTTTTTTTTTTTTTAACATGTAATGTATTATTTGTTTCAGAGGTACAGGTCTGTGATTCAACAGTCTCACACAATTCACAGCGCTCACCATAGCACATATCCTCCCAAAATCTATAAAGAACTTATCAAACTCAACATGCAAAGAACAAATGACCCAATCAAGAAATGGGCAGAAGACATGAACAGACATTTTTCCAAAGAAGACATCCAAATGGCCAACAGACACATGAAAAAGTGCTCAACATCGCTCGGCATCAGAGAAATCCAAATCAAAACCTCAATGAGATACCACCTGACACCAGTCAGAATGGCTAAAATTAACAAGTCAGGAAACAACAGATGTTGATGGGGATGCAGAGAAAGGGGAACCCTCCTACACTATTGGTGGGAATGCAAGCTGGTACAGCCACTCTGGAAAACAGTATGGAGGTTCCTCAAAAAGTTGAAAATAGAGCTACCATATGACCCAGCAATTGCACTACTGGGTATTTACCCCAAAGATACAAATGTAGGGATTCGAAGGGGTACATGCACCCCAATGTTTATAGCAGCAATGTCCACAATAGCCAAACTATGGAAAGAGCCAAGATGTCCATCGACAGATGAATGGATAAAGAAGATGTGGTATACATATATATATATATGTGTGTGTGTGTACACACACACACACATATACAGTGGAATATTATGCAGCCATCAAAAGGAATGGAATCTTGCCATTTGCAATGACATGGATGGAACTGGAGGGTATTATGCTGAGTGAAATAAGTCAATCAGAGAAGGACATGTATCATATGATCTCACTGATTTGAGGAATTCTTAATCTCAGGAAACAAACTGAGGGTTGCTGGAATGGTGGGGGTGGGAGGGATGGGGTGGTGGTGTGATAGACATTGGGGAGGGTATTATCTCATTTAATCCACAAAGCATTGCTTTGCTACAACTATTATTATTTAGGTATTCATATTATATACATTTTAGAGGAAATTGGTGGTAGCAAAGTTAAGTAATTTGTCCGGGATTGCATGGCTAATGTTGCTTAGGTCTCTGGCTGGATTCAAAAGCTGTGACTGTAAATTGTGCTCAAACTCTACTGGAAGTCAGGAAAATAGCATGTATTCTGTTGTAAAGGAGAAACCTGCTCATTTTCTCCCTCACTCTTCCCCTTCCTTTCCTTTTTCTCTTTCTTTTCTACCTTTCTTGTTCTTTCATGTTTCCTCCTTTCTTTCAAGAAATCTTATTGAACCAACATTCATATTATGTGTCATCACCGTAAGTCCTGGGGGAAGAGTAGATGACAGAGAATGAACTAGGAGACTGGGTGTTTCCACAAAAGAGAAAGGCCTATTTCACCCTATTCATCCTCATCTTCAAATAGGAAAGTTAAAACTTAATACACACCCTCTTATAATTTCTTTAATTTTGCATTTCTAAAGTATGGCAAACAGCTTTTCTGTTTTACCCTTGAGGGCATTTTGGTATTTATGAAACAGTTTTAGAAGATCTAGGTAAAGAAATCAAAGATCCAACCTTGCAGTGAAAACATTTCCCATGTGGACATGTCTAACTTACAACATAGCAGCCAGTGAATTACATGGTGGGTAGAATTTTTGGTTGTCATATGACCCTTGCCATTCTTATCTTTTTACCCCAAGCCGAGAATATAAAATGTTCAAGTGTCATGAAGGCTTATTGAGTAACAGGAGAGCTATAGGTTTAATGTTCCATTTGCGGCCTATTCCTTCTGCAAAATTCTGACAAATGTGGCTAAAGGACCTTGCCCTACATTAATAACTCTGGTTGAAAATTCACTGTCATCTTGTGATTATGCATAAGCTCTTGGTTGCTGTTTTCTCTCCCTCTCATTTTCTTTGTTACTTACTTTGTTTCAGAAAGCATTATTTTTGAAAATTGTTCCTTCAGAATTTCATTTAGCCACTGACAGCTCATCTCTAATTTTTAGATTCCTTCTTAGTAGTGATAATGTGTCTTCCTGGATATTAATGAGAATATTCCTTTGAGTGTCATTTCACAATTTAAAAATTAGTGGCCTGCTGCACATGCCTAATCTCTTCATTCAAAACATTGACTCAGTGTTGTGTATTTTTTGGCTCTCTCCAGCCTTTGGCACACTATTTTGTATTTTTAATATGGGATTTTTATCCCCTTGAAATTGTACATAACTGACAAAAATGATACCCAAATACATTTATATTTTTTACAATATATCTGATAAAAATCTATGATTACTCATATATGTATCATTAAAGTGATCTATTTTATTGAACTCCGTGTAAGGGTCATAATAGTTACAGTAATAAATATTTATTGAGTTTTTATAATTTTTATAAAGTTTTAAGTGTTTGTGTTTATTAACTCGCGTGTTAAGCCTGTGGTGTAGGTCTGACACCTGGTTACATTTTACTGATGAGGACTGAGTCAGAAAGAGATTAAATAGAGAGCAAGTCCCAAAGTTGGTAAGTCAGAGACCTGGTTCTAATAGGCTCCACCTCACTGCTACACTATGCTGGGTCTTTTTTTTTTTTTTTTAAGATTTTTATTTATTTATTTGACAGAGAGAGAGCGAGAGCAGGAACACAAGCAGGGGGAGTGGGAGAGGAAGAAGCAGGCTTCCTGGGGAGCAGGGAACCCGATGCAGGGCTCGATCCTAGGACCCTGGGATCATGACCTGAGCCGAAGGCAGACGCTTAACGACTGAGCCACCCAGGCGCCCTACACTCTGCTGGGTCTTAAGGCACTGAGTTATCCTACTCCAAGACATATGCTTACTCTACACAGTGTGTTGCCACACGGAGTGAAGTCAGTCACTAGCTTAAACTAACTTTTGAAAATTCCATGTTGCAAATGATTTAAGGAAAGGAAAGAACACCACTATTCTCATTTCAGAAATGTTAAGTGCTCAGTTTGCTTCCAGATAGCAGATACATAGGATCATATGTAAACATGACTACATAGAATACTTGCTTAGTTAGATCTTCCTTTGTAATTCTGTAAGATTTTTCCATTGAATCTTTCTTCTTTCTTTAATGTTAATGATCTTTTACCTCAGGAAAGGCCTGACGAGATTAAAATAGATATATGGCTCCACAGAGGAAGTTTCTATAGTAACGGAAAATACATAAAAGAGAGAAGCACCAAAATGTAACATTCAATTCACACTGAAAGATGCATTTATTCTATTTATAAATCTAATACCATGTTGGATTCAATGTTAATTCCCATCTTCAACAGTCTCTAGTTAATTTGTCTTAAAAGCCGATACATTGTTGGTTCTTGAAAGATAACTGATGTGAATACATTTTCATTTTCTACCATGAAAGGGAAATGTGGAAAACTAAAAGAAACAATGTTGAGACATGCATTTACATTCTTCATAAGGCTCTCTCAACACCCCTGCTGAGCCATCTATCCTCCCCACCCCTCATCCCCTACTTCCCCTCTACCCCAATCCCCCCGCACTCATACATCAAGCTCAGGAGTCTACTTTAAAGACAAAAAAAAAAAAAAAAAAAAGGAGTCTACCTTCCCTTCTGCCCTTAAGCACTCTGCCTATGAGGACATTTAAGCTCATTTACCACATTTCTGACCAGATATGCAAGATTCTCTTCCTTGCAGAGCACTTACACATCCTAGTTTGACCCAATCTTACACTCCTTTTTTTCCTCAAATAATCCTTCTATTTTCTGGAACTTAAAATCTGTCATAACTACAATTATTAAAGTGATCTCCATCTGTTTTATAAATCCCCCTTTAACTTTTCCTTTAATTAGAACCTAGTTATGCCCTAAGAGCAAAAATTCCCTTTTTTTGAAGTCTTAGCTGGTGTGTGGGGGGGGGTGTGTGTGGGTGTGTGTGTGTGTGTGTGTTCATTCTCCATGTGGCTGAAAATGGCATAGGTAAATTCCTTACAATGCATTGCTACTTCTTGGATATTTTTCGTCTTCAAGAATACCACTCTCTTTGAGACTATACTTGAAACTATGTATGGACTACCTCTCTTTGCTGTACTAATTAACAATCTTTCCAGGGATTTCTTCATTTTATAAAATATTTTCTCTCTTGATTTACTGTCTTTATCTTTATTTCTCCTGCACACTTGGATTACAATTAGGAATGCCTCCGTAATTGGTCCAACATATGATCTTATATACGTGATACTCTCCTCTAAATTGGTTATCTTGATCTTCCACATCTCAGTTAAGGACCTTATCATTTATCTAGTGAGATCACAATCTGGGAGCCTTCCCTGACTCTTCCTTTACTTACACCTCATTACTTACTCATCAGCAAGTCCTATAATAGGTAGACATGTAGACGCTTTCAGCCCATTTTAAGCAGTTTGTATTTTATTCTGAATATGATTATAATCCACTGGAAATTTTTGAATAGGGAAAAGGATTTGCCTTATTAATCCATAGAGAATTGACTGAAGTGGAACCCTCATGGAAGCAGGAAGGATTCAGGGAGGTTATTTCAATATCAAAGTGAAGTAAAATATTAGTACAGATTTGGGTAGATTTCAGTAAAATAGGAGAGACCTGGATGCCCTTCCAGATGTCCATTCCAATCTGGCCATCTGGGTTTTCATGACAATCCTCAAATACAAGGAGCTCACTCTTGCTTTAGGGCTTGTCAGTTTGTTGTTCTCTTGCCTTTGAGATATTCCCTAGCTCTTTTGCAGGGCATCAACGCACTTCATACAGTCTGTTCAAACATCTCCTCAGAGAAGCCATCTTAATACACATTTAAATACTCCCCATCTGTCACAGTCTGTTTCACAACCTGATTTTACTTTATCCCACATATATGATATATGTAACATATACATATAAAATACATCAATCATATACATTTGTGTATACACACCCTTATATATTATTAATATTATTATGTAATGTATTTATTTCTTTCATACCATTTACAATCAAATGACTCATAAACTCTGGACTTCTGATTGTCTTTTCAATCACGAATCTTTAGCACCTACAACATTGACTAAATAAATGGAAGGTTTGTCAAATTTAGAGCTTGGAGAAAAGGGTAGAATATATTCAAGTGGGTGTAATTTATACCAATTTATACCAATTTATTTCTTTATATACTAAAATAAATTTTCAGTTCCAAATCTATACTACTTTACAATGCATTAAGCAGATGGACATTTTATATATGTTTCAATGGGAAGATAATTGGCCATGAAATGAGATGCATCTGTCTCAAAACTCTGTAACCATCTTTTATTTAAACTATGAGATCTTGGGAAAATCATTTAAATATTTTGAGTTTTAGTTCTTCAATCTGTTAAATGACAGTAACAGAATTTCCCTTGCAAATTGGTGGCAGGATTTACCAACTTTCTATGGGAAGTGCCTAATAGTGGACACATGTCACAACAAACTTAAGTGATAGTTTTATGGTGGTGTTGGTGGGGCTGATGGAGTTGCTCTTGATTATCACTGCTACTTTGAGCCCAATTTGAAATGGTCAAATGTTTTTATTTACAGTAGCCCCTCCCCCCCCCCGATCCACAATTTCATCTTCCTTGGTTTTAGTTACCCACAGTCAACTGTGGTCGAGAAGCAGATAATCGTTTCCAATGCACTGCAGAAGGCCAGTCGTAGCCTAACACTACATCACAATGCCTATGTCATACACCTCACTTCATCACATCACGTAGATATTTTATCATCTTGCATTATCACAAAAAGAAGAAAGGTGAGTAATAAGATATTGTGAGAGAGAAAGAGAGAGACCACATTCACATAGCTTTTATTACAATATATGGTTATAATCATTCTATTTTACTATTAGTTATTGTTGTTGATCTCTTACTGTGCCTAATTTACAAATTAAACTATCACAGGCATGTATGCATAGGAGATAACATAGCATATGTAGGTTTCAGTACCATCCACGGTTTTCAGGCATCCACTGGGGGTCTTAGAATGCATCCCTTGTGGATGAAAGGGACAAGTGTAGTTAGCTCTCTAATAATGGACCATACTTCTCAGCATGGCTATCTTGTAAAATTGTGCCGGGAATGAATGACATATTACTCATAGAAAAAGCAGTTTCTGTTTTATTATGAATAAAATGTGTTTCTATTTATAAAAAAAAATTGTATCTTTGCTTCTAAGTCAAATAATCCTTCTGTCAAGAATTTAATCAAATCATATTCATCCCTTTTCATTTGAATTTTATGCTATGGATTTATTCAATCATATTAATGTCTAGTCTATTATTATCTAATTCTGACATTTTTCACTAACAAATAAATTGCCTAAGAGTATATATACTCATATATATATATGTTTTTTTTTTTTTCACAATTTCAGATGTGGAATTTAATTTAAATTAATCTCAGATTATTTTTCCTGGAAGTATCTCCTGTACAATATATTTAGGGCATTTGTTTTAGCCTTCATGGTGCAGAGCTCTCCCCACACAACCCCAGCTGTCAGAAAGCAGCCATTTCATTGTATGTGGGAGTGTTGTCTGACAGCCTAATGGGTAAATGACATAATTAAACAATTTTATTATATTAAAGATTTGTGACTAAAGTGTTTTAGGGTTATTTTATTCCCTGTAGTAAATGATATATTTTAGAAACTTGGAGTTGATGTTCCTTGTTTAACCTGCCAATTTTAGTCCCAAAATCTACAGTGTTCAGAAGTCAATGCCATAAGCAAAGCTCTTTACATATTTTGTACATTTTTTCTTGAATTAATAACTTCCGGGATTTGATCACACACTCGTGCCTAACTTAAAAATATTGATTAGTGATATTGGATTTCTCATTAAAGATATCCTTAAGAGGGAGTCAAGTTAAATATAGCCTGTGATTGACATTCTTCATTAAAAACTCCTCTATTTCTTTTTATTCTCTGGAACTACATAGCTTTCTTCCCCTTCAAACCTCACAACTAACTCTTCTGATTGGCTTTCTCTTCCTCTTCCTTAAAGATTCAGTGTTCTTTTCTTATGTTCTTTATTATCTGCATTCCCTCCCACCTCCAGAAATTATATTTGGGCTTGAATGTTTAATAGTCACCTCTCTGTGGGTGAAAAATTGTACAATAATAGGAAGACTAGGTTTTACTTCCATCTCAAAATATTTTCCAGTGCTCCATATATGAATAACTCTTGTTGAGAAGGGATGAAGTCCAAGGAACATTTCCGGGAGCAAAACAATTACCACCACAGCATAAGAAAAATTACCCTAAGCATTCCTGTCCACTGGTAAAGTAGTATTGCTGGTAAATTCAGGAAGCAGATGCTTTTGTTATCTGTTATCAATGTGTCTGCATTCCTTTAGTAAACTCTCTTTTCTGAGGACACAAACATATGTATGTATATGTGCATATATACATATATCATCATGCATGTATTCATTATCTATTAAATACACATTCATACTCATACTGCATTTCATTAAATGTAGGATGCCATTGATTTTAAGTTGTGCCATTGTTTTATTTAGCATTATAAGTATCAATGTATAATATTAATAAATATTTATTATCAATTATAACATTAATTTATAATATGAATACATAATAATATACTACATTATGTAATATGGCATATATACACACTATATATATTATATGTACATGTATTATATGTAATATATACATATTTATATATATATTATATATAAATACTAAACTATGTATGTTAGTGTAGATAATTCTACATATATAAACACTATATACATATATACTATCAATATATATAAATACTATATATTCTATTTCCACAGACAGTTGGGAATTCTACAAGCACTGGACATTTTTCTGGCTGGAGGTTTTTTTTTTTTTTAAGATTTTATTTATTTATTTGAGAGAGAGAGAATGAGAGAGAGAGAGTACATGAGAGTGGGGAGAGTCAGAGGGAGAAGCAGACTCCCCGCCGAGCAGGGAGCCCAATGCGGGACTCGATCCCGGGACTCCAGGATCATGACCTGAGCCGAAGGCAGTCGCTTAACCAACTGAGCCACCCAGGCGCCCTGGCTGGAGGTTTTTTGTTTTGTTTTGTTTCGTTTTGTTTTTTTAACAGGAGCTTGGGAAGATGGGATGATGGAATTAGGTAATAGATAAAAGAGCTATGTAGCAATTCAAAGTATATACTATTTTGTGGAAAGATGGAATTCTATGCAGTGTATTGGGGAGGAGGATGGAGGGAGAAGCTGATGTCTTTCAGCAAGATACTGGAAAAATTAAAGGATGTCACAATACATGTAAAGTCAGAAAGAGAGAGGAATAGTAAGACAGATTTAGACCTTGAAATAATTACTTAGGTTATGGTCAAACGACACTGGATGGATATTATATTCATTTTCTATTGCTGACGTAGCCAGTTCTCACAAATTTATTGGCTGAAAGCAACACAAATTAACTATTTCACGGTTCTGATGTTCAGAAATTCCAGGTGAATCCAGGTGGGCTCAACTGGTACCTCTGCTCAGGGTCTCTCAAGATTAAAATCAAGGAATTGTCTGGCCTAGAGTTTATCTGGTAGCCTGAAGAAGCTACTTTCAAGAAAATTCAGGTTGTTGGCACAATTCAATTCCAAGCAGTCGTAGGACTGAGGTCCTGTTCCTTTGCTGGCTCTCCACTGGGAGTTGTTCTCAGCCATTTGCATTACCTCATTTATGGTCTCCATCTTCTTAGTCAGCAACAGCAAGTCACTCCCCTCCTGCCTTATCATTCTCACCTCCTGCAGGAGAAAGTTCTCTGCTTTTAAGGATCATGAAATTAGATTGGGCCCAAGGAAACTGTCCCTATCTTTTAAGTTCCATAAACCTAATGGCAATCTTCAAAGTACCCCCTACATATTTGGAAGGACCATTCTGCCTATCATGTGCATATACATCCTGCCAAAATTGTAGAACCAGAATTTACTGAAAAATGCTAGTCTAGCTTGACGTTAACACAATGAATTTGAGTGCTTTATTTCTTCTCATCACTCTGTCATTTGAGTCCCCTCCTCATTCTCTAATGCTAATATAACTGAAATTATAATTTTCTGTCTTCTACACTTCATTTTGCTCTCAGGAAGACTGGAGGTAGCATCTTGTAGAATATGAATCATGTTTGCATATTTGCCTGAAGGGAAACCATGCCCTCAACCCACACTCTATTTACATAACTATTAGAGTTCTGCACTTTGGGGATGTTTGTCATTAAATAGCACTAGTGCATTGATAGAATATATCAGCACCTTTGCATTTTTGTTTGGTAAGTTCTTACACACTTGTGGAGCTAAATGAAAAATATATCTTTAAAAATTTGGCATATGTTTATTCATTTTTGAACAAATACTTATATATAGCACCTGTCATGGTTTCTACCCTGCTCTAGCTATAGGAGGTTCAGCAGTTAGATAGATAATGTGTCTGGTCATTTGGAATTTACATTTTAGATATCAATTTTTGATAGATTAAAGCAGTGAGGGAGAACAAAAAGGTTTGTGGTTTTTTTTTACTTCTTAAAAATCAAACGTTTGATGTACCAGCTAATAAGTAAAATTAGTTTTAGAAGCACTGCTTTTTTAAAAGTGCAATTAAAGAAAAAAACTGGCAGTTTTCCCTCCACTAGCATTTCAGAGGCTATTGACTTATTGCTTGAGGCTACAAGTAGCAATTTAATGATGCTGAAGGTATTTTGTTGTGGCGATTAAATTGTATCAGTCTAATTGGTGTCTATTTAATATTTTCACCCAGGGTTTTACATACTGGTGGAGGAGCCTAGGTCACGAGCCATAGTATAATATCACAGGTAAGGGGAGCCTAGGTGGCTCAGTCGTTAAGCGTCTGCCTTCGGCTCAGGTCATGATCCCAGGGCCCTGGGATCGAGTCCCGCATTGGGCTCCCTCCTCGGGGGGAAGCCTGCTTCTCCCTCTCCCACTCCAGCTGCTTCTGTTCCTGCTCTCGCTATCTCTGTTTCTGTCAAATAAATAAATAAAATCTTTAAAAAAATATATCACAGGTAAGTCTTTAAAGAAGAGCAATGTTGGACAGCACATGCTACCATATATCAAGCTTTATAATTCAACAAGAATTTTAAGAAATTTGCATTGGTATAAGGGTAAAGAGATTTTTTATTTTTTATTTATTTTTTTATTTTTTAAGATTTTATTTATTTATCTGAGAGAGACAGCACAAGCAGGGAGGGAGGGGAAGGGAAAAGCAGACTCCCCTGCTTAGCAGGGAGCCTGCCTGATGCAGGGCTTGATCCCAGGACCCTGGGATGATGAACCAAGCTGAAGGCAGATGCTTAATTGACTGAGCCACACAGGCGCCCCAGATTTTTAAAAATTAGAACTATTAGTCCACAAATAGACCCATACTTATGTGAGCCCTTGATTTATTAAAAAAAAGAAAAGAAAAAGATGGCACTGCATGACAGTGGTAAAGGATAGTCTCATCAATAAGTTGTTTGGGTTCATCCATACCTATATGAAAGAAGAGAGATACTTTACCTCACACCACACCTGCAGACAAACAATAATAAATTCAGTAGACTATGGGACAAAATATGAAATATAAAACAGTAAATTATAGATATTTGAAGATAACATACATTTCATGACCATAAGACTGGCAAAGACACCAAAAGGAAGAGATTGATAAATTGAAGATTAAAGATAAGAACTTCTGTTCATGAAATTACACTACTAAGGGAATAAAAAAAAGCCCCAGGGTGGAAAAATATTTTTGGAATAAGTATTGCCAACAAAATACTACTATCCAGATCATATTGAAAATATATGCAGAATGTCTTCAAATAAATTAGAAAATAGAAAACTAAATGGTCAAAAGGATGGAAATGGCAGTTTACAAAATAAGAATAGCTAAAATGTCAATGAATGTATGAGAAGAAAAATGAAACTTGACATGACGTGTCACTACGCAATCACTGGAACGTGAACACATGGAGTATGTGGGGTAGTGGGGTTGGGGCTGAAAATACCAAGGGTCGGTGAGGAAATGGAGCAATCAGAACTAACAAACATTACTGGTGTTAATAAGTCAATAGTTTGACAACTCCACTCTAATGAATATATGTATAGCCTGTGACTCAGAAATTTCACTCTGGATATAATAGCAATGCATACAGACACAGACCACACAGACCAATAGATATGTACAGGGATACTCATAAAAGCAGTATTTGTATCATCCCCCATCTGGAAAAATATATTTATCATAAGTACACTTGATAAATACATTTTGGAATATCCATTCAATGTAATACTAAATAGATTTTAAGTGGACTAACTAATCCAACTATGGCATGAATAAATCTTGTGAAAGATCTTGATACACAATAATAAATATTGTATGATCTAATTTATATAAAGTTTAACAACAGGCAAAACTAAGGCATGGTGGCTATCCCAAAGGAGAATTTGTGGCAGGCTACATAAGGAATGCTTTGGAGTTCTGGAATGTTCTATTTCTTTGTAAGGGCAAAGGTTACATAGGTGTGCTTACTCTCCATTTAGAAATTGTTACTGTATACTAATTTGCGTAAACAATGGTACATATGATTTGTTACTTTATATGTGCTTATGTCTGTGTGCCTATATTCATGCCTTAGTTCAAATTAAAGCAAACAAAAATGTACAGATTTGGGGCTTGTATGAGCCAAGTAAATTTTCAATCCCTAACCACTTACACATTATTATAACATTGGAGAAGTTACTTTAACCTCTCTGAGCTTGTTTCCTCATGTGTGGAATCAGGAATATATTACTTAACTAAAATATCTGTGAATAATAAAATTACTAACATCTTTACATCTTCTCATCTTTTCTTGTGTATTATGTGCAGAATTCCATCTAACACTCATGATGATACCATGAGGAAAGAGCTAACATAGCCTCTACTTTAGGCATGAAGACATGTAGGCTTCAAAGTAATTGATTATCTTGCTTACAAGTCTTACAGTGAGCAAGTGAAAAAGCCACGATCTTTTTTTCCTATACTGTTTATCATACACCTAAATCTCATATTAAATGGTGCATGCTTTTGTATTACCAAAGTGATCAGGAATCTTTGGGTGGCAGGTAGTAGAATAATAGCTCAAATTGGCATGGGCAAATGGTGGAGATTTTATAGCTAGTAACGAAATTTGCAAAATAAGCAAGTGCCTACCTGGGATCTAGCAATGCCTGGAATAAAATAATATCCCACTAATATGTATCTCACTGCTTGCTGTTAATCCACAAAGAAGAATTCTAAGCACATTGGTTTGGGTCCTAGACGCACAGCATGGTAGTATTATGACTAGCAGTCTCTAGTGAGACAATAGGGGGGAGAAACAGCTCCTTAAATGTATACGTGTGTGTTCCCTGAATTGTATTTGTATATTGGGGATGGGTTCTGGGAATATAAATCATACATGCCCACCACAAGCACTAGCATGGAAAGAGTCAAGAAGTGTCAGCTTTTACCATTATTTGCATCGTGTTCAGAAGAAGATATCCTTATCTTTATCTTCTAAGCCTTTTTCATATTTTATTTAGTATTTCATATGTCTTTTCTTCCATCGTATTCTGTCACTTCTCTACAAATGCTGTGGATACGATTTTTATTTCTGGAATTCCCAGAATTTAAGGGTCTTTTAGACATTTTCTTTGTGGTCATCTGTCTTCAATTGAAGAATACAGAGAAGATATAGATGGGAAATTATACATCTTAGGAGGTAAAATTGTGATCCTTCCCCCACAGACTCCATTTTATCCAAGATGAGTGAAAGTGACACTCACCTGGTAGTAAGGACGCTAAATAGGGCTCATCTCTGATAACATTTTTATAAAAGATCTATGGCTTTCTCACTCTCTTTGTCATTAAAATGTGTTTCAAACTGCTGACAGTAGGGCTAAATCAGGAATGGAAGTCAGATTGATCATATAATTGCTTTTATATAGAGCTCCTTGGCATGTCTCTGTTTGAATATGAATCTCAAATTCAAAATCCAAAGACAAATACTCTTTTGCTTATTCATTATCAGAGATTAGGCATGTGGGTTTAGCTAATCTACAGCTGTCTCTAATGTCCTAATGGCCTAAGGAAATTAATGACTTCCTAAATAAGTCAGAACAGTAGGGGGATGTGTTAAAATAATTGTTCTCATCCTTGGCTGAGCAGTAGAAATGCATTGGCAGCTCCTAGAAATATGATGCTAGTCTTCATAACAGACCAATTAAAACATAATCTCTGAGAGCATGTCCTGGAAATAGCATTTCCTAAATTGCTCCCTAAGTGATTGAAAATTTCCCCAAATATTACCTAAATTTTAAGAGAAATAGGATATCTAGTTATAAACCACTGCATTAATGCCAGGAAGAATTGAGCTTAATAAATACTACTTTTTTTTTTTTTACCCGTGTACTCTAACATAATTTGGAAATATTTTTATTTTATAGCACTTGAATTTTTAAGCAGAGAGGAGAAATGGTTTGGATTTCCCTCCTCTTCAGTTCATGACACTAATGAATCTGAGCACAAATGCTGAGTCAAACCTCTGTCTTTCCATCATTTGTCTCAGCTGAGTAGAGAGAAAATGGACACCAGTTAGGGAAAGGAAGAAAAAAATTCCAAAATGCTGAACTTGCTTCTGTTAAAAGTAGAACTGATTACTGGCTTTCCTACACACATAAATGGTAGCTGATGCTCAAACAAGTTTCAAATTACAGGCACGAGCTGGTCTTACACGTGAGTCTTAATCACCTGTGACGGTGTCATTCCCAGGTCATAAACATGCTTTGTCAGCAATTACTTATTTATTTTTTCTGAAGAGCCTGAGACTATCATTTACAATATGCCTATAATTGAGAAAATAATAGAAGAGACAAGAAAGGAGAAATTCATGGTTTATCTTTGGATCATAAATCTTAGTGTTTTAAAAATGCTGGCTTTTCCTATTTAATCTTAAAAGCATTCATTGATTCCTTGAATTTTCCTTTAGAATGCAAGCTCCATGAGAATGAGAGCCCAGTCTCTGTTCACTACTGTATCCAGTGCAGATTTGGTGCTTAGTACTTGCCGGGACTGAATGACACTTTAAGATGGTGTGATTTTGTTGTTTGACGATCTAAGATTTACCTAGGGACTAACAACTATGGAATAATTCATTAAGTTTATTTGTTAGACTAATTCACCCTCGAATAAATAATAGATATTCTGTAAGAACATCAATAAATAAATGGTGTATGGGCGCCTGGGTGGCTCAGCTGGTTAAGCAACTGCCTTCGGCTCAGGTCATGATCCCAGGGTCCTGGGATCGAGTCCCGCATCGGGCTCCCTGCTCAGCGGGAAGCCTGCTTCTCCCTCTCCCACTCCCCCTGCTTGTGTTCCTGCTCTCGCTGTCTCTGTCTCTGTCAAATAAATAAATAAAATCTTTAAAAATAAATAAATAAATAAATAAATGGGGTAAATAATGGAAGAAAACTGACAGCTGTAGGTCATGAGGAAAAGTTATAAATGTTAGGAATAAATTTAGGTGCAGAAACCATATATATATATTTTTTTAATTTGAGAGAGAGAGAGAAACAGCATGAGAGGGGAGAGGGTCAGAGGGAGAAGCAGGCTCCCCGCTGAGCAGGGAGCCTGATGTGGGACTTGATCCCAGGACTCCGGGACCATGACCCGAGCCGAAGGCAGTTGCCTAACCAACTGAGCCACCCAGGCGCCCAGAAACCATATTTTTTTATATTAAACACTCAATTAAGGATCTATTAAGAGAAATGTACAAATGGAAGAATGGACCTTACTCTTGCTTAAGAAATCTCAAGGTTTTAAAGGTGTTTTAAAATAATGTATAATTTCAAATCCAGCCATTCAAAATACCAGACCCCCCCCTCACATTTATATTTATATTTTACATAGGAGTTTATATACTTATTTTGTCTGACAGAATGTACTGGGAAGGAATAAATAGGGAGGGGGTTACTTTTTATCGTTTGGCTGGCTGATTAACTCAATTTTCCTTTTAAATGCTTTTAAAAATGTCTAAGTATACATTTTATTTTTTTTAAAGATTTTATTTATTTATTTGACAGAGAGAGAGACACAGCGAGAGAGGGAACACAAGCAAGGAGAGTGGGAGAGGGAGAAGCAGGGTTCCTGCGGAGCAGGGAGCCCCATGCGGGGCTCGATCCCAGGACCCCGGGATCACGACCTGAGCTGAAGGCAGACGCACAACTGACTGAGCCACCCAGATGCCCCTGTAAGTATACATTTAAAAAAAAATTAAAACATAGTATGACATATAAGTCCAATGCATACTTTTATAAACATCCAGTTGCATCAAAAATATCAGACAGTAGCATATGATTTTCTAATTATAATGAATATGCAATTTAATTTTTTTTTTCACTTTAATGCCTCTTCATGGTAATTTAATTATGAGAAACTGGGTATTCATCTCTAATTAACAAGGCACATTTAAATTGATTTAAAGATAAAAATGGATGATATTAACGTTCACCAAGTTCATGCTTTATACCTGAATTCAGATCCAGATAACATATGAGAAATCTTTCAGGGTAGCCATTTGTCTGAGCTTTTAACTGGCCTTGAATTATCTTGCACAGATGGCCAGGTTGTTAAGCAGATAACTGTTTCCTTGACCTTTAAAATCTTTGTTTTTCTTTTCATAATTACCTGTGATTTATAATGGACCAAATTCTCCATTTTCTATAACTAGCTTTTCTATTTCCATCATGTGTTTGTTCTAAAATATTACCTAAACAAGGAGAAAGAGCACACATATTTATAAGTAGATTTCAATAAAATGCATTTTCTATTGGGTAGGGAATTTTAGAGTGGAATAACTTTTCAGAGTTAAAAAACATATCCATTCCCTAGCACAGTGTGTGGCTGGGACAGACACCTTTCCTCTTCCAATTTCCTTAAACTAAAATTTATATGTGACAAGAAGGGAGAATAAGAGGGGTCATAGTGAGAATAAATACCTTATTTTTCATAATGAAGACAGAGGACTTTTTATAAAGGATCTACGATTTGATCTGGTTATATAAAGGATTGTTTTGAACACTTATCTAGGCAGTGTGTCCAGGTGTGTCCTAACATTTCACGGAACGCCTGTGTTTGCTCACTGATTGTGCAATGCTCAGTGACCATGTCAAGTGAAGTCCGAGAAATAGATTGGTATTTCGTGTCAATTAGGTATTCCTTGTCTACATGTTGATAGAAGTATTTGAAATTTCACTCTAATGAGTTAACTTTTGCAGATTCTTGGGTGATATCTAAGCAAAGCAAAAGGTGACAAAAACTATGACTTCGAGGGATTTGGGAAATTTTCTGTCATGAAGAATCTAAACTAATAAACTCTCTCAGTAATGTCTCCCGATCCCAGGTCCACCATTTCATATGACACTGTTGAAGCAGGCCGTGAGACTATGAGAATCATAAGGTCTACATGAGTCACTTGGCAGCTTGAAAGGACACTGTGGATAGGATCTACCTCACTAAAGTCCGTGGGGAATGCAGGGGAACAATGCAAAATAAACCCGTTAGAACACTGGAAATACACCTGGCAGAGCATGCCTCGGTATACCCTTTGACTCTTATTTGTGCAGTCCCAGGCCAGACTTATTCTTTACTCATCTTTACATTCTGCACCTTGCCATCTCCTCATGCTAGTGCTCACATCATCTGTTCCTGGTCTGTTCTATGGTGGAGACTGGTCCCTAGCTCTTCCAATCCATATACACCTCTTCTGCTCTGAATCCTGGCTCATAACCCAATTATCTGTGTTCTTTCCTTTCAGGTAGCATCCAAAATACAGCAGACTAATTGCCTATTTCTCAAGTCGTATGATATAATTGTTTTCTCAAAATTTGATAAGCCAAAACAGTTAGTATTAAGATTTTTACATTTTGCAAGATATCAAATTAACCCTTTCAACCTTAGTTGCCTTATCTTTAACAAAATACATATAAATACTTATCACCATCTTTTTAAAAAGATTTTATTTATTTGACAGAGATAGAGAGAGAAAGAGCACAAGCAGGGGGAGCAGTAGGAAGAGGGAAAGGGAGAATCAGACTCCCACTGAGCAAGGAGCCCAATGTGGGGCTCAATCCCAGGACCCTGGGATCATGACCTGACCTGAAGGCGGACAAAAGCCACCCAGGCGCCCCATCACCATTTATTTAGCTGCACGCTTCCATATAACTTAATTTTTTAGAAATGGACAATTTGTGGTAAACATCACAAACATAGTATTTTATCCTGAATGATGTTGGGTTGCTTAAGTAGACCCATTTAAATGTACTCACCTTATGGTGCCTGGGTGGCTCAGTCGGTTAAGCATCCAACTCTTGATTTTGGCTCAGGTCATGACCTCAGGATCATGAGATCTAACCCGAGTCAGGCTCTGTGCTCATCCAGAGCGTGCTTGAGATTCTCTCTCTCCTTCTCCCTCTGCTGCTTCCCATGCTTTGGAGCTCTCTTTCTCTCTCTTCTCTAAATAAATAAATAAAGTCGCGGGGCACCTGGGTGGCTCAGTCAGTTAAGCATATGTCTTCATCTCAGCTCATGATCTCAGGGTCCTGGGATCGAGCCCCGCAGCAGGCTCCCTGCTCAGCCGGAAGTCTGCTTCTCCCTCTCCCTGCCCCTCCCCCTGTTTATTCACGTTCTCTCTCTCTCAAATAAATAAAATCTTTATTTATTTATTTATTAAGATTTTGTTTATTTATTTGACAGAGAGAGACACAGCAAGAGAGGGAACACAAGCAGGGGGAGAGGGAGAGGGAGAAGCAGGCCTCCCGCGAAGCAGGGAGCCCGATGCGGGGCTTGACCCCAGGACCCTGGGATCACGACCTGAGCCAAAGGCAGACGCTTAACGACTGAGCCACCCAGGCATCACCAAATAAAATCTTTAAAAATAAATAAATAAGTGCACTCACCTTCTCAATAAGTAATATCACAGGGTGGTGAGGGTCAGAACTTGGGAGTCTGTCTGGGTTTATATACCAGTTCTGCCTCTTAGTAGCCGGATGACTTTTGGCAAATTATTTAACATTTCTGCTTTCAGTTCCCCGTCTGTAAAATGTGGACTCTAATAGAGGCGACTTCATATAGTTCATGTGATGATAGCATTAGGCATGAGTAAAGCACTCGGGCCGATACCAGCACACAGAAGGTGCTGTGTTTACAGTAACCGTATCCGTTATTCAAATTCCTTTTTGTTTAATGCCTACTATAGATCTACATTATCTCTTCTCATACCACAATCTATCAGATAAATTGGGATTTTTTGATTCACAGATACTCAAGCCCAGAGATATTAAGAGATGTTAAATGGTGAACTCCAAAGTCTGCCTTTTGTCTTCCCATTTATATTTATAAATTTGTTTAGTTTCGAAATAGTTTTCAAGTCTTCAGTAAACTGTATTTTCCTGCTTTATTAAGTCCACTGCTGAAAGCTTTCAACTTTCTAAGAGTTAGTATTTAACTTGCTGGTGAAACCAGATTGTCTTGCACACTTCATGCTGGAAATGCAAAGGTACTTTTTTTTTTTTTTCCTAAAGCAAGTTAATCCTTATTTTGATCTCAGTTTCTTCAATTGTATAATGAATTACTTTGAATGGATGATTCTTAGATCCTTTCTAAGCCTAATTATTTGTGCTGATATAACCTATATTTGTATGTGTCCTCCCCTATGGTCTTTGGTTAAGCTCCACCTGCAGTTTGGGTGGACTCATATCATATCAGTAATCATAGCATATCAATGTGTGATAATTGGCAAAACATTTCCACTGGACATTATAAGCATTATTTATGTTAGCCTTGATCTAAATGAGGTTTAATCTTTTATATAGATACTAACATATATATTAATACATATATAGGATGGTTTTTAAAAAGCTATTTTATTAAATATACATTCTTGGAATTTGCAAAGAAAAAAGGTAAAATTATTATCATTACATTCATTCTCAATATATGCTTTTTAACTCACTACAGAGTTGTTTACTCATCACTGAATTATAATTACCTCATCCAAAATAGTGTAGTGTACTATAATGCTATAATGTTATAATATGGACTTTTAAGTCATTTACCTCTTATACATTTATAATGTGATCTCTCTCATCTAGTTGCATGGTTTTAACAACATATATGTGGTAATGCTTCCTAAATCAAGAAAAGTATGAATATATATGTATATATTTTTTTAAGATTTTATTTATTTATTTGACAGAGAGAGAGACAGAGTGAGAGAGGGAACACAAGCAGGGGGGAGTGGGAGAGGGAGAAGCAGGCTTCCCGCAGAGCAGGGAGCCCGATGTGGGGCTCGATCCCAGGACCCCGAGATCATGACCTGAGCTGAAGGCAGACGCTTAACGACTGAGCCACCCAGGCGCCCCTATATGTATATTTTCTCTATCACATACTCTTCTCTGGCTTATATGTCCTAATGCCTAAAAAATATGTCACTTGGATGTATGAGAGTGTCCAAACATTACAGCCAAAATTTTGATTCCACCTCAAAACCTGTTTTTTTACATTATTTCCCATTTAAATAGTAGCACCATCTTTAGCTCAGGTAAAAATCAATGGTTTTTGTTTCCTTCTCCCCCCTTCTCATACACAAATGATCAGAAATTTCTCACCTCTCTCTCTCTTTTTTTTTTTTAACAAAACCTACCCTATTATTTTTAAATTCTGGTTTTTTTTGGGGGGTTAATCATTTTTTAATTTAAATTAATTAACATAGTGTATTATTAGTTTCAGAGGTAGAGTTCAGTGATTCATCAGTTTATATAATACACAGTGCTCATTGCATCACATGCCCTTCTTAATATCCATCACCCAGAAATCTCTTTTCTCATGGTCCAACAACATCTGACCCCATCTTGCTACCTCTACTGCTGTTATTCTGGCTCAAGCCACTATCTCGCACTGGGACCATGGCAATAGCCTTTTACCAGAACTTCCCGATTCCTCCTTTGCCCATCTCCAGTTCCAAGTTCTCTATAGAACAGCCAAATCAACTTACTGAAATTGGGAGTTCTTTGCACCAAGCATGCCAAATTTCCCCTTTAAAATTAGAATGAATTTGAAATGTCTTACCATAACCCGCCAGTGAAATCACCTAGGATATAGTCTCTCCTTCTTCAACAACCTTGTCCTCCATCGCTCACCATCGTCCAATCATCCTTCAATGCTTAATATGACAAGAAAGTTCGCATCTCTGAGTCACAGGTATTACCCATTTTTCTAGCATGCAACACTTTGCCTCTGTGTCTCCTCACGGTTACTTCTCATCACATATTCTTTTAAATGCTCCCCTTCCTAAACCCAGTTTTATTTATGTCCAAGATTTCTCACAATGTGAAGTTCACTTAATTTATCTCTTTGTTTACTTGGGTGTTTTATATCTTCTGCTAGAGAAGGAAAGTTCACTAAGATCAGTGATTATCTTTGTCTCAACTTTAGCACTTTATCTCCAGCATCCAGATTAGTGTCTCACAGAAAACAAGCACTCAAGATATATTTATTGAATAAATAAACCACTAGCCTTTTATTTCTGTAAATTTATAAGCTATTATTCGGTTTCTTTTTCCAGATAACTGTCCTAAGAGTACTTTGAATTTCTAGGTGATTTGGGCCATTTTCTAAATTATTGTGTTCATATGGAATCAAAATTCTATTATTCTAATATGATGGTTGCACTAATATTATGATGTATATATTTATGATAAATTTTATTTTTATCTCATGACTCAAACATTTGTAATAGTGCCATTATAAAAAAATAATAGGTGATATTTATCTTCTAATTATGATCATTTTGTCTATGGGAAGAACATTCTAAACACTAATACACACCTAGATTTGTTATGTTGTACACAATTATTCTTCTTTTCAGATGAATTTTATTATATGCAGTAAAGTTAGAGAAAATGAAATCTATTTCGGGTGCCTGGGTGGCTCAGTTGGTTAAGCGACTGCCTTCGGCTCAGGTCATGATCCTGGAGTCCCGGGATCGAGTCCCGCATCAGGCTCCCTGCTCGGCAGGGAGTCTGCTTCTCCCTCTGACCCTCCTCCCTCTCATGCTCTCTGTCTCTCATTCTCTCTGTCTCAAATAAATAAATAAAATCTTAAAAAAAAAAAGAAATCTATTTATACCAGAAGATTTCTCATTAACTTAGCCTTTTGACTTTAGAAATAATAACAATATAATAAAACTACAAATTTTATAATAGTCCCTAAAAAATAAAAGTTGGCTTTTCTCCTCCATAAAAAGAGGAAAATGAAAAAAAAAAATTAGTTGTAACATTATCTTGCATGTTTCATGAAAGCCACCATTAAACATTGGGAATTAAATGGCTTAGACAAATGTTGTTGGCAAATACATACATACATATCAGGACAATGCCTTATTTGGATCTGAAAGACTAGGATCCATTTCTATATCAACCAGCTTCTAACCATGTTGAGTTCATGCAAATCTACTTAGCTTTTCATTGGTTAAATTGTAACAACACAACCTGTAAAGCTCTAGAGAGGATGAGGGGGCGCCTGGGTGGCTCAGTCGTTAAGCGTCTGCCTTCGGCTCAGGTCATGATCCCAGGGTCCTGGGATCAAGCCCCGCATCGGGCTCCCTGCTCTGCGGGAAGCCTGCTTCTCCCTCTCCCGCTCCCCCTGCTTGTGTTCCCTCTCTCGCTGTGTCTCTCTCTGTCAAATAAATAAATAAAATCTTAAAAAAAAAAAAAAAAAGCTCTAGAGAGGATGAATCATGGGCATAACACATGTGACACTCTGCCTATCGCAGATATTTAGTAAAGATCCAATTTGTATTATCTATTATCATTAGTTTACTTTGCTGGAGGCATCGCCTGTCATTGGATGTATGCTATTGGTTGTACAAAGATCTCATTAGATTCTCATATACAAATGATCAGAAATCTCTTCTCAAAGTCCAACATCACGGAGTGACCCCATCTCACTCCATCTACTGCTGTTATGCTGGCTCAAGCCACTATCTCATCCCGGGACCATGGCAAACGTTACCTTAAATAAAGTTCAGATCAAAGGCAAGCTTTATGGAACCAATGCCAATCATCACTAGGCAGTACATATGACACATGGACATAAAAGACACTGGGCGGTTTGTTAGCAATGAGCAACTAAAGAAAACAAAATGACCACCTAAGGTAGTTCAATTCTCAGCTGAAGTCAGAATCTGAAACCCTGCAACAATCCTGCTTTAGAGAATTTCTGGTTGTTATCCCTTTACTGAAGCAAGTGAATACAGTTCCTGATACTTGATGTGCAACTTGAGAACACAGGAAGCAATTAAACATAGGTCACAGTACTCCTTTGCTCTGTGACTTAAGTTGATATCACTCTCCGTGTTTTATTAAAGAGAGAGATTGATTATCTTACCTGAATGTCACAGAATCCACTTCATAAATGATATTGTGCTTACAGGACCTGATAGGCAAAAAATATGAGGTATTCCAGCTACCTTCCTTGAGTATATGCTTTCCCCCCACCCCCCGAATAAATGGGCCTGTTACCAAGTTGGAAACTGACTTGTCAAGCCAAAGGAAAAATCTCGGTGCTACACTCTGTGCTGATTCTCCTACCAAAAAGAAAGAACGATTATTTGAGGGCCTCACTGATTTTTAGGGGAATGTTTGCAATGTTTGGTTGTACTGCTCTGACCTATTTAAGGCTTTGAATAGGTCCCAGAGTAAGAAAAAATTTATTTAACTGGTCTAGGGTGCAATTCAAAGAAATTTTTCACTTGGCCCTTGTGACCAATTTGATCCAGTTCTACTCAAATTGTATGTGGCAAAATGCCAGGCAGTATGCAGTGTAGAGTCTGTAGCGAGCTATGATAGAATATGCACAGGTCAAGTGCCTGGGTTTTTTGGAGAAAATCCATACCCTCTTTGGTAAAAACAACAATACCCTATTCTTATAAGAAACTGCTTCTGGCTTGTGCTTTGGCTCGGATAGATAATAAGCACCTGACCACCAGAAAACAAAAATTCATGCAACCTTATCTTTCTACTGGGAATTGGGTTTTAGCTAACACACAAAGTCATGTGTTAAGTATATCTAACAGAATTCTATCACTTTGTGGTTGTTAGTCATCCTGTGTGTCCAATTATCTCAACGTTAGCTGAGGGGACTCAAGAACAAAGTGCCATGGTCCCAGGAATAGAGGTGTCAGACATGATACTGAGGTACCGAGCCTTCTCCAGACACTTCCTGAGGTGTTGATTGGTCTTTCAGTATACCAGTCAGTATCCAGTAAGGAAAACACAAACTACTCTAGATATTTTAAACAGATATGGATTCAATATAGGTGCTGGGAGCCAAAATATTGTTGATTTCTATGGTTTGCAAAGAGGAAACTTGAGTGGTAAATGTGTATTTTAGGGATATTTAGTGTCTATTAGATACAGGTACCATTGGCATACATTTGTTTCATCTTGTATACATTTTTTTTTAATTTGTGATTCAGTATTTTTTTTTTAAATATTTTATTTATTTATTTGACAGAGAGAGGCACAGCGAGAGAGGGAACACAAGCAGGGGGAGTGGGAGAGGGATAAGCAGGCTTCCGGAGGAGCAGGGAGCCCGATGTGGGGCCCGATCCTAGGACCCTGGGATCACGACCTGAGCCGAAGGCAGACACTTAACAACCGAGCCACCCAGGCGCCCCTGTGATTCAGTAAATATTTTTGAATATGTACAGAATATATTTCAGGATCTGTGCTGAATTGTATAAATGCAGAAGTGAACATGATAGACACTGCTCTAACTGTATGCCTTTCTGTCAGTTGTATTAATAGTAGTAGTACTAGCAGCTGTTTTCATTGTCATAAATTTAGAGTAGGTTTGAGGAAGTAGCTACTATTTTGGTTCCAGACATGGTGAAAACGCAGAACTTTTGAGACAGCATGATCCGGAGTCCTGAGCCTCTTAGTATGGAGCTTAGCAAAGCTGGACTAAAAATACAGATTTGAGGGTATAGACTTCTCACTCATGTTTGATGGCCTGATTTGGGATCAGAGCAACCAGGGAAAATATAGAATGACTTTCTCTCACTGAATGAAAGCAGGGGGAGGACTGAGTCTTACAGAACACTAACATGGTATGGGAAGGAATTGTGGAAAAGTCAGGACATAACCAGGGAGAGGGGTGTCTAACTCATATTTCAAAAGCATATCAGAATTTTAATCTCCTGGAAAGCATTTCTGATCCATCAGATACCAAAAATTTGATTTGACTCAATCTGTGCTAGTATATAAATATCTCTGTTGGGGAGATGGTATAACATAATGATTAGAACATGAGTTCTGGAACTAGATTGTTAGCCTTACCATTAACTCTGTGATACTGAGCAGCACATTTTGCTCTTCATATCAGCTTCCTCGTCTGTGACATGGGGATGTTAGAATGCCTACATAGTAGTTTCTTTATAACAGTTACAGTTAATATGCAAAACATGCTAAAGGTCATTTTGATTCCAAGTAGATTCTCAGCATGTGTTAGTCATTAATTTTGCACTTTTACCTACAGGCGTTGGCTATAAATATCTACCTTTAGATTCATCTTCTCTAGTGTAGTGACTTATTTATGGTACTTGTTCAATAAATCCTTGTGGGATTAGGTGATTTATAATTTTAAAGTTTATTTCACCATGCCATTTAAGATTCATGGAGCTAACATTTGGAAGAAGTCATCATGGAACAGCACCATTAGCTAAATTACCAGGAAAGTGGATTTACAGTAGATCATTATGAATCCAAAATAAAGAGGAGCTCTATATCCCACATCATCACCTCTAACTACAGTTGTGATTTCTACATCAAACAGCCACAAACTTCCGTTTGTTCCTGAGTTGTTGACTGACTATAGGCAGAATTTCTTGAGAATGTTTTACCTTTATTCCTGGTAAGTGCCATACTGTACTTTGAGCTTACATGTTTTCAGTCTAGCCAACAGAATTTATATCTGTTACATTTATGTCTGTTACCTTGTCAAATTTAGCTTGTTCCTTATGGCTATGAAGATCATGGGGTATACTAATTCTGTCAGAATATCTTTGAAATAAAAGATAACCTCATAAGAATTAAGGTTCTTTATCAGGTTTACTTTCTTGACTGCTTTGCTAAGAAACATTTCTGAGATTATAATTTATTTTCAATACCCCAATATATATGGTAATACAACTGTTACTGATAGGAGGCCTGAAGTCATAATCTTTTTTTAAAAAGAAGCTAGTATTCTCCATGTAAAATTATAAATCAATATTGTGTTATATAATTATATAATTTTTATTTCCTCTCCCACATCTTTTGTCTACCCTTGTCCATTTTTATCAATGCCCAATGCCCTGTAGACTGACTTCTATAGACTATATTACCCAGATACCTGTCTCTAGCTTCCAATTGGATTGGGCCAATAGAAGGCAGTGGCAGGAGATTGGAGGGAGAGAGAAAGAGAGAATGAGAGAGAGAGAGGAAGAGAGAGGGAACAAATTAGGTATTAGGTGTTAAGGGAGAAAACACAGTATTAATCTCCCATGCTTGCTCTTATCAGACCATTATATTCATACTGACTATGTTCGTCCATCTCCATCTCCATGTATGGCCAGAGATTCCAGAGCATCCCTTGCTCCTTTAGACCTAGTTGTATTAATGGTTTCCTCAGGTATTTCCACAGGTATTTCACCATCTTCTTGTTGGCCTATAATTCTATAAGTGGTCCCTTTAAAAACTGTCTTAAGTTACAATTTTTCTGCCAATAATCTGATTGCTACAACCACCAATTTATGTAGGTGTATATATACGTATGAAGATATTTCTGTTGAGGATCCTGGTATCCTGAATTTAAGCAATATATTATGTGTCCTGTGAAAATGTCTTTATATAGCATTACATTTTTGGAAAGGAAAAAAGAACTATTATGTAAATTATATTTTACATAATATCCCATTTTTAGACAGTTTAATAGAAACAAGTTTGTTATTTGTATTTTACATAAGGTCTCATATGGTGTGGTGACATATTTTGATTACCAAATCATTTTTTTGGACTCTCTATTCAGTAGACTTTAGAGTCTTTGCTAAAGACATTTTCCTACAAAAGAAATATAATCTATATGGATGTATAATTTAGGAAAAGAGAGTTAATATTTTCACAAAACTCAAGGGAAACAGGAAAAGTACACGTGGACGAAGATAATAAAAGGAAAAAAAATTAACTTCCACCAAGAAAAAAGATAGCTGAGTTGGTTTAGAATGAAATCATATTTCACAGCTGAATCATTGGCAGGGGAATATGAGATAGGTCACGACGACTCCTCATTACTCATTCAAATTCATATGACTTAAAACTAGGCTCACACTTCTAACTGGTGTGGGATAAAGTTCTCTGCACAATTGCTAATTTATTTTTATTCTAAGATTTACTCTTGGGTTTTTCTACTTTTATACTTTTAATAGAAATAAGGAGATGAAATCCACAGAACTTGTTTTATTAACCAAAAGTGACATATTCTACTTATAGGGAACTGAAATGATCTTCTTCTACAAATTTTTTTTCTCAATTCTACCATTAATTAATTGTATACTTTTCAAGAATATGAGGTAATGAGTAGATAAATATGTTGTAAAAATATATACATTTATTAATATAAACATATTCATCTGTTTCAATATTCCCCTTTCATTTTTAAAATGTGAGAGAGATGGGGAGGGAGAGAGAAAAAACTTAAATATTTTATCGAACCAACTTTAACCTCTAAAATAGACTTAAATAGATTAAATTATTGTTAAAATCAGTAGTATGACTTGTATTACACATAAACTGTGGGTCCTTTCTAGTATCCTGAGTACCTTTCAAATGGGATTGTCTCAAAAATTTAAAAAGGGAGGGATATATAAGTTTCATCTTTCATTCAACTTCCTGAAATTTTAGCCACATAAATTTTCTAGTTGATGTCTCTTTCAATAGATGGGAATAACCCTTTCAATACAACATAGAGTGAGGGAGATAACTGAAAAAAACACAACATATCTGAAAATATTTACCTTGCAATTAGATCTTGATAAAAATGCATGAGGGAAAAAATGCCTAATTTTTTTTTTATGTCAAAGGTATTATGGTGATACTCTAGCAACAGTATGTGAAACCCTAAATTAAGTTTAAATACATGTAGAATGGGATTAAGAGTACAGAGACTGGCTATAGGATAGCATCATTTACTTTGCAGAGATGTTTGAACTTAATAATTAGATCCACTTCATTTACCACTGTATATCATGCAAAGACTGACCAGATTTTTTGAGAATTTTTAAATTAATTTTTTATGAAGAGGGTACAAATAAAATCATATAGGATGGCTAATGTTATTATGCCAAGAAATTATGCTTTTTTATTGTATGGGCCTAATGAAATATTTGTTTTTAGAGTAATTTAATATTACATGATAGAACATAACAAAAAAAATGCTGCAATAAAAAATAGACGAAGAAAAATTCTCATAACAAAAATTTCTAGTAACATTTATTTGCATGAAAATATATTCATTTGTTATGAAAACCATATCATTACATTAAAACATGTTTTTATTTTTTTTAACAATTTTATAACATGTTTTTAAGTTTTGAGCTGCATGGCATGTAATTACATTTATTGAAACCATTATATACACTACGATTTATAGATGTGAAAGATACTGGCACAAGAAAGCTCACTTTCTACAAAACTATCTTCGTGTATAAAAGAACCATCCGTTGTATTCTTCTTAAGTTTTTCATCATCTGCAAATAGCTTTAAAATAGAAAGATTCCTAGCAATTAATTCTCTTGTACTCCAGAAACAAGCAGTCTAGGAGTTAATTTATTCTAAATGACACACTGGGCTTGTTCAGTGGAAATTACTACTGATATAATTCGCCGTGTGTAATTATTTTATTAACATGGAATAATGGGGAAAGGCAGGGGCAAGCATTCTTTAAAAAACAATTTAAACAATACAGGTTTCTGTATTTATTCTTGGTATTGAAAGAGCTAACCTTTTCAAATACTTTAAAATCCCACCACAGGAGAGAGAGAGAGATTTCCACAAAAAGAAGTTCCAATTTTGACTGGCTGTGGACCAGCTCAAAATAATAGTTTAAGCCAAGAGCAACATGAACTCAGCATAAAATATTATGAAAATATGATATATTGGCTCCTTCAGTTTTTTTCTCTTTTTTCTTTCCAAATTTTTATTAAAATATCATTCAGTTAACATGCAGTGTGAATTTAGTTTCATGTGTTGCATTTAATGATTCAACACTTACAACACCCGCTGTTGGCTCCTTTCAATATCAAGTGATCATAACAAATCCTCAAATCTACCTGCTGCTCCCTTACCTGTTAAGTCTTGAATCTTTCCAGAGTTCTGGAGGGTTGAAATTTCCTACTGTGAATTTCTCCCTATGTATATTTAATTTATGATTCACTCTTTCCGCACCTTCAATCTGATAAAAATTTGTATTAATATTTAAATCTCATCTACTGGACCCAATCATTCTTTTTTTTTTTTTTTCTCTTTGTAAGTATGTGATTGTTTTCATTTTTATTTGGGTTGGTTATCTGGGACTTAGAAGGAATAAGCAATTGTGTTCAGTCTTCCCTTTTTAACTCAAAGGCCAAAAATATACTATAAAATATGTAAATTAAATTCTAGTTAAATAAACAGTTCAAATAATTGAAAGTTATTTTAATAATAATTTATTATTTGCTACTGAAAAAATGACCTCTTCAATTTTCCCCCATATTTCAACCTCAATGCATACGTGTTTAGTGAAGTAGAAATTATATAGTTATATAATTTTTCTTTACAATCCTCCCAATTGTAACACCAAACTTTATCATTAAGTTAAGATACTGGTCAATAAAAAGACCTTAAAATGAAACCATTTGCTCTAAAATGATTGCCATCTGAGCAGCACTAGAATTAAACACCTCAGATCTTCCCTATAGACTTAAATCTAATAAAAGACATTGACACCTTAAATAACCATCACCTGCACTTTTCCAGTCTTGGTACAAATCCTACATACCATATATGACTTTTAAAATTTTATTTACTTATCTGACAGAGACAGAGACAGCGAGAGAGGGAACACAAGCAGGGGGAATGGGAGAGGGAGGAGCAGGCTTCCCACTGAGCAGGGAACCCGATGTGGGGCTCTGTCCCAGGACCCTGTGATCATGACCTGAGCCGAAGGCAGATGCTTAACAACTGAGCCACCCAGGCGCCCCTCATATATGACTTCAAACAGAATAATTAAAAAAAAAAAAAAAACAACTTAGCCTTCTCCAATATTTCATTTCTAAAAATCAGTTTCTATTCCTTAGAAAATAAAAAAAAAAGTTCAAAAATTTACCTTATATATTAGATATAGCTATTAAATTGCAACAATAAAAATTTAAAAGCCTTGTATTTGGTAAAATATTTGCCCTGTGTTAGGCTAGAACAACTATATAAATAAGATTCATTGCTAGATCATATATCTACCAGATAAATCCTAGAGGTTCAATTTTTTTATCTCAGTAGTTTAGAACTACAGCATTTTTTTATGTTGAAATTACAAATGTAGAAAGAAGAAATCTTTTAATTTGGAGTAAATCAAAGATAAATTGGTTAAAGCATTTGGACTTTGAAAATTCTCATTGCCTTGGACAATTTTATCCTTTGAGGGAGACATTTGGCCCAATCCATCCTAAGTGGTTCTCTTTCACTGTTCCTCAAACCAAGCCATCCTATTATAAAATTCAAATGTGTATTTATGTCTCTAATTATTAGTCTTAACTGACTTACTAAGGATTTTTCCATTTGTCTCCATGGGATCTATTGGTAAGTACATGGTACCACTATGGTAAGAATAATAATTTATTAAAAAAATTTCACAGCTATCTAGAATTCTAATCTCTAAAGCATTTTGAGTAAGCTGTATTCTTATATTAATAAGGTCACATCTTCTATTAGTCAATCAATAACCAGTTGATTAGTTGGCCAGTGTTGTGAGGTTAAACATTTTACTCAAACTATATTCAGATACTGGAGAACATGTAACTTATTCTTCATAATTGATCTAATATCCTGTATAGTCACCATCACCAGCACAAAAAGAGAAGAAAACATTAAGTTAGTACAAATCACTAATAGTAATTTTGAAAAGTATTTGCTTGGTTAACTTATTGGCTCTCTATTCCAATTATACTATGCAAGATGATGTGTAACACATATGAGGTTGAATGTAGCTTATGTGATCTTGTGACACAGAAGATAGGGTCTTCAGAAGCAAAGGATATGTCCTTGCTCATTCTGGTCTCAGATGATGAATAAATAATTACTCGGTGTTTAGAACTGTAGCTACTAATCATGACCGTGTCCTCGTAGATCTCTGGGTTTGTTGGACTTCTTCTCCCTGTTGCTCTGTGACTTTACCATATTACCTGTGAACTTGAAGTCCTTACTCATCAAGTCCTCTTCATTCTGACCCTGAATCCTCTTGCTAGATACTGGAACTTTTGGCAGTTGACCATCTCATTGTGGTCATATATCAGAATCTTTGTTTCTCTTCTTATTGAACTCAGGCCATAGGCCAGTCATATTCATATACTCTCACCAATAGCTATTTATAGCTATTAAACTACAATAATAATCATTTATTATTGGTCACAGGGAGTTTTGCTAAAGTCTCCCAGCCTCCTTCCAGAGACCCATGGAGCCACACTCTTAACCATAATGTTTTCATTCCATTCCATTCATATCTTAAGATTCTAAGGTGTCTCTTGACCCTACAACTACCTCCCACTGAATAGAAGGAACAAGGAGCTTGACATCTGGTATATTTTATTTCTCTCTTTCTTTTTCTGCCTATAACCCATCAAGAATGGAAGAGGTAGCTTGTCTTCCTTTTTCTTCATGCCTAGTAGAAAATTCTCATCTACAACAGTGCATAGAATATCAGGTTTTTAGGGTTTTTCTTATACTAAAATGGGTAGCAGAAGTGATAGTTAAAAAGAAGAAACAAACATTCTGCTTGTTTGTTTTTTTCTCAACAATGTCTGGATATTATGTCTTCTTTATCACTAAGGAGGTCAAGAATGCAAGCTTCTTTCTGAGCTGTGGAAAGGAGAAGGGACAGGGCAGGAAAGCTGTGATCTGTGGAAAGCTGTGTTTAAGAAAACATGGCTTAATTAGAATATTAATATGCAAACATTTAATATTTGCAAAACTGCAGTTTCCTTGCATTTCTTCCCTTAGCAGTTCCTTTATTCACTCAATGGCTATTTTGCAGAGTTTACTGTTGTCAAAGCATCCTGCTGGGCTTTGTGGAACATACAAGTTGAATAAGATCTAGTTCACCTTCTCGAAGAGCTTACATTTTTTTTTTTCATTTAAATTCGATTAGCCAACATATGGTACATTATTAGTTTCTGTTGTAGAGTTCAATAATTCATCAGCTGTGTATAACACCCAGTAGAGCTGATGAGGGAACAGAAGGCAAGCTGAGGACAAAGCAGAAGCTGATACCCCACAACGACCCCCCCCCATGGGTTATATGTGACATTCCTCAGGTACTTCTGGCTGCCCTAAAGCTAAGGAAAGGAAAAACAACTTATAGAGATCACAATCCTGCAAAACATGAGTCTCTCTCAGTTTACAAATGTCTTAGCGATCCACAAGAACAAAGCATTTCTATCAATAACCTAGCTTCCAGAGGAAATGTAGATATAATTAAATGTCCTTATAATCTGCCGCGCATTGACAGATACTTGAAGCCAGTAGAGTATAATGCTCCTCCAGGAAGTTCCCAACTATCTTCTTGTTAATGCCTTGCTAGAGGGAAAAACAACCTTAACTTGACAATGGCAAGGTCCAGGTATCCTGTGAGCCTTTAACATATGAAAATCCTTTTGAAAACCTTCCTTTTCCTTACCCCTCCCAACTCCCAGTATATAATCAGCCACCCCTCACAATCGCGGTGCAGCAACCCTTTCTGCTCATGGGTCCTGTCCCAGTGCTTTAATAAACCACCATTTTGAACCAAAGATGTCTCAAGAATTCTTTCTTGGTCGTCGGCTCTAGACTCCAACCCACTGAACCTCACCTATATTCCAAAACCCTATCAGAGCTTACATTTTAGAATAAATATACAATCTAGAAAATGCATACAAATTTTATTCTCAGAAGAAAACTAAATACAAAAATTTGTTTTTCATCAACTCTATATGATCATATATTCCATGAATTTCTTTTTATATTCTTATTATAATCAAATTTGTGAATTATCACTTCTGTAACTCCTCGATGACAAAAGTGATATGCTAACAAACCTCATTTTGCATATATTTTTCTAAAAAGAGAAATTAACTTTAGAGTCATTAATTAGAACAATGATCTGTGTGTGTGGAGAGAGAGAGAGAGAAAGAAAGAGAGTTGTTTCATTGCTTTTTTTTTTTTTTCTTCCCAAATGTGGCAGTGAACTTCAGACACCCCCTTAGGTATCAATTAGTACTTGGCAATATTTATCTATGTTTCTAATGCTACTTGACTCAGTTTTACTTAGTTATATTCAGATGAGGACCAGTAAAGAGCCCCATGGGCAGAAATTCTTTGAAATACTGAAAAGACAGTTTCTTATTATACACAGCAGAGGAAGCTTAGATAAATTAATATAGGATAGTGCTGATGAATTAAACTTGGTTATGGTTTTGTCTGAAAATGTTCATTCAGTTTTTCAAATACTTGAAGAAATAACATAGTCAATATGACATTTTCAATATTCTAGTACCTTAATTGAAAGGAATTAACTAAGTACATTTTAATATGTATGTGTTTCTAATTACTTTTAAAAGCTCATATGGATTGTCTATATGACATTTTTTTCCAGAGGGGTATAGAAGCTTCAAGAACTTATCTAATTTGATTACAAATGAAGATGTTATATTCAATATACACTATAGAATTTCTAAGAGAACCATCTTGTATATTTTACTTTCTTCAATAAAAACCTAGTGGAGGGGGCAGTCTATGATGGCTGAGTGGGAAGATCATAAACTCATCTCCTCCCACTTTAATGTTGGATTCTGTGATGTTCTTAAGCTTCTTCTTGATTATCTTCTACCACTTCCTTATTACACAAACACATTCTTTACTTAGAAACAATGATATATACATGAGGCCATAATGTGCGGAAAATAGAATTAACGTAAGCCACTGTTACAAATACACATGCTGAAGGAGCCACGGATTGAATTTCAGCTGAATACCCCAAGAAGGAAATAAGGTTTTGTTTTAAACACAAGAGGAGACAGTTAAACTGAGAGCTTTAGCACCTTTCTCTACCATGGATATGAATACTAGTTTCCTGCCTCTTACCGGCATTTAGGAAAGGGCTATTTTGTTTTAGATTAAGCTGGGAAATGGTACGCTCTTGAAGAGGGGTGAATTGGCATGTATTCTCTCTTTGAAGGATAGTCTTTTTATTACTATACACAGCCACGCGAGTTGGAAAGAAAAGGAAAAAGAAAAACACTATTTGGATTAGCAGTAGTCAAGCAGAAATAGGAAAAAAAGATCCCTCAGTAAATCTAAATATGAATACTCTGAGTTTATGATGATTTACCAACTTTTGTTTGCAAAAAATAACATGTATCTGTACAAATTATACTAAATGTTGGATCCAGGAAAAGTGCACAGCAGAGAGGTAATAATAAAGCTCCCATTTTTTTTTTTTTAAGATTTTATTTATTTATTTGACAGAGAGAGACACAGTGAGAGAGGGAACACAAGCAGGGGGAGTGGGAGAGAGAGAAGCAGGCTTCCTGCTGATCAGGGAGCCCGACGCAGGGCTCGATCCCAGCACCCTGGGATCATGACCTGAGCCAAAAGCAGAGGCTTAATGACTGAGACACCCAAGTGCGCCCCATAAAGCTCCCATTTTGAGTCCTTACAGTATCACATTAATAAATATTAAGTTATACATGAATGCACATATATAAATTAGCTATATGTAGGTCAAAAGATAAGATATTTACGTGTTCTAAATTAATTAAGCTATGCAAGATAAAAATTAAATTATTTGTGACAAAGTAATTGCTGATGTCAACATATTTAATGTCTTAGAAAGGTTTGGAAATATGTTTGATGTAGCCTGAAATACAATTTACCCCTTTCTCTCCCAGGGTATTACACAAAAGTAACAAGGAAAATAGAAAGGGGGAAAAGAGGAAACAGAATTTTAAGAAAACCTAGATTCAAACATGTATTATGGCTTCTGGAATCAATTGAGATTTGTGAGAAACAATAAAGATAAATACTCTTTAGGAGAAATAGTCATATGTTTACATGTATTTTGCATGCTGTAACTAGCAAATATATACAGATCTATATAGATGCTTAACATGGGTCTATAAGCTTTTTATATACCAAGGTATTTAATCCTTGTATCCTCTCTATGAGATAGGTGGCATCTTGCACATAGGGAAATTGAGGCATAGAGATATTAAGGAACTGGATTAAAACCATATAGTTCAATGGTAAGCCAGGGAAAGCAGGATTCAAGCTCTAACAGCTTCACTCTAAAGGCTACGCTTGCAACCACTGAACAGATTGTCCTTCCTAAGGTTGATGTCAAAGGTTATCCAAATACTAAATTTAATGATTTTAGTAGCAAAAATTAGCAAAAGCATAAATGTTATTCCTAGACAATTTGTTTTAATCAATCATGCCACACTGATTCAATGGGAAACTGTGAAATAAAATGAGGTAGATCGACATGTACTAATGAGGACTAACCCACGAAGTATATAGTTAAATAGAAAAGCAAGGTTCATAACATCGTGGGGTAGCATGTTTTTGGGCAAAAAACACATCTGTGTGTGTATGTGTGTGTGTGTGTGTGTGTGTATATATATATATATATATATACACAAATATATATATATATATATTTTTTTTTTTTTTAATGTGAGAGATCTCCAGAATAGTTTAGAAAGGACTCATATCCATGACTGCCTCTGAAGAGGGAAACTACTTATCTATATATAAGAGATTGGAAATATTGTGAACTTTCAAAAAAGAATTCTAATTCTGCACATGATCAAGTATTAGACCAAATCTTTTTATTGTTTTTAATTAATAGATGTTATTTTTAAAGCAGGTTTCAGTACATGGAAACAAGGCTCCACATTAAAGAACAAATAGACTTTAATTCTCACAAAAGAAAGCCCAAGTATATGTGATGAATTCTATCAAATATTGTAATAAGAACTAATACCAGTTCATCATGAATGCTTCAAAAAATATATGTGAGGGAACACTTCCCAACTCATTCTGTGAGGCCAATATTATTAAGATATCAAAACTATGCACAGTCTTGTAAATATACTAAAATCACTGAATTTAACATTTAAAAGAATGAATTTTATGATAGGTAAATCATATATCAATTTTTAAAAATGAGATCAATTAGAAGCAACCATAATATGGGAAGTAAAATAAAATTTAAAAAATCTTCATGCTCAAATATGGCTTTAACAAAGGAAGAAATTAGTAAATAGCCCCAATATTGACAGATAAGATAAATATTTTAATTTAAAAGTACTATAGCATATTGATAAAGATTTAAATATTTATTGAGAAATATATAAAGAAATAATAGAAAACTACATCTATAAAAATCAATTGCTTAAGCAATAACATCAAGTATTAAGAATCAATAAGTACTAGAGACGGAAAAAAATCTAAAAACTTCCCACAGAGGAAAATCCAAGCCCAGATAACTTTACTGATAAGTTCTGCTGTATATTTAAAGAAGAATCAATACCAATTCTTCACAAATTCTTCCAAAATACAGAAGAGGAGGGGGACATTTCCCAACTCTTACTATGTGGCCAGTATTATCCTAACAGCAAAACTAGATAAAGATAACATAAGAAAAGAAAAATAGTTCTTAACAAATAGCTAACTGAATCCAGCCACATATAGAAAGGTTTATAGATCATGATAGTAGGATTTATTCCTCGAATGCAAGCCTGCTTCAACATTTGAAAAATCAATGGAATCCACCATGTCAATTAACTAAAGAAGAAAAATCACATGATTGTGTCAGTTGTTGCAGAAAAAATTATTTGACAAAATTCAATGCCCACTGATCCTAAAAAATTCAGCATGCTAGAAATCTAGGGGGATTACTTCAAATTAGTAAAGACCATCTACACCAAAACTTGAAGCTAACATCACGCTTAATGTTGAAAGACTGAATACTCCCCCCCACTAAGATTGGGAACAAGACACGCATGTCCACTCTCACTATTTATTTTCAAAATAGTACTAGAAGTTTTAGCTTGCAGCAATAATGCCAAAAAAAGGAAATAAAAAGCATACAGTTTGGAAAAGAAGAAATTAACCTGTTCTTATTTGCAGATGACATGATTGTCTATGCCTAAAAAAAGAGGTCTCTAAATAATAAATGGGTTCAGAAGAGAATTTTTTTTCAAGCTTCCACCATATGTCTACCCATCCTTGAGCATCTACACCTGTGTATTTTACTTTCCCTCCTGATACTATGATAAATGTGCCTCCTCCTCTCTAGGGCCAACCTATTTCTTGCACACCAAGTCTCATGCCCTGCTGCAGTTATGAGGGGCATCACCAGGTTGTTCTGTATTTTAAGTATGTTCCTTTCTACTGATTCATTCACCTCAGCATAAAATCATGACATTTTGGTCTTCAAATAGCCTCTCTTGTCTCTACTACCTCTCCAGGCACCAGTCCATTTTTTGGCTTCCTTTAACATGCAGACACCTCAAAAAGTTATTTATATTTACTGTTTCCAACTCTTCTATTTTCTCTAAAAGTCTCTTAATTGCAATATTTTGCCTCTAGCATGCTAACAAATATAATGGTCACGAATGCCAATACCGTGAAGCCCTGTAACCATTAAGTCTCAACATTTTTGTCTAACCAGCAGTATTTCTTGAGTTGAAGATTTCATTTGCCTTGAAGAATTTTCTACATTTGGCTTCCTGGATATTACATTTTCATGATATTTTTAATCACTGGTCTCTATTGTTCTCTCTTTTGCTGGTTCTTCCTCATCTTTCCACTCACTTAATTCTAGAGTCCTCAAAATTCAGACATCGAACTATTTTCTTTCCTTCATCTTCTTTTTTTTTTTTTTTTTGGTCCACATTTATTGCTGAGTGATTTCATCTCATTTCCTAGCATTAAACACTATGCACACACTGGACTCTGCCTTTATTAGTATTGGTTCCCCAAAAAGAGATCTTGAGGAAAGGATTCAAGTACAAGTAGTTTATTTGGGGAACAATCCTGGTGGTGGTAGGGGGTGGGGGACATTAGGCAAATAGAGAAGTTAGTTAGGAAAATAATGGAGGCAAATAAACTTGTCATTAAACAAGTTTTCCATGGAAATAAAAATCCCATTGGGGAAACCATGAGAATCAGAGAAGCGCATATGCCCAGGTTGTCCCACTGGAGGGGTGAGAGAACAAGGGAGGATTTATTCACTCTGATCTGTCAGTCCTTGACTGAGGGCTCCTCCAAGAGGATGTTAGTTCCTCCACAGTTTTGACCAATTTGGGCTTCTGCCTCCATCTGTCAAAGAACCTAAGGCAAAAAAATCATAGCTGCCAACAGTTGGAAACTGTGCGAGTTTGCAAGTATATGAAAAATGTAATCTCTACTAAGATTTCTAAGGCATCTCAACAGTATGTTCTTCGTGGATTTCCTGATCTCATATATGCCCCACATTTATTTCTCCTGCAATTCCCCCATTTCATGAAATGGTAATTCCAACCTTGCAATTGCTCAGGCCAAAAAGATTGGAGTCACCCCTGAGTCTTCTCATTTTCTCACACTACCTTTCCCAACCCCATCCAATCTGTCCACACATCCTGAGGGCTTCTCTTCCTCTGTCTCTCCCTTTCTCTTCTCTCTCAATCTCTCACCTTTCCTTGGCTACCACCCAATCGGAGCTAGCATATGGTGACAATTTTCTAACTCATTTGTTTCGTTCTGCTATAGCTTCCTGTATAGCATCCAAAATGATTCTAAAAACTAAAACCCATAGTGTAATTCCTCGGCTCAAACCTTCTAGTAGCATTCCATATCACTCATAATAAAAACCAATATCTGCAAAATGCCTACAAAAACCTTAATAGACGTGTCCCCAGGGTAAACTCCCTAAACTCATCTACCACTTACCTATTTGCTTGTTCCAATCCAGCCACGCTGATCTCTATGTTTTGCCTTGTACAGGAGAGCACAATCCCTTTTGGTACCTTTGCATGTGTCAATCTCTTCTCAGAATATTCTCACCCCCATCCACCAGCTCCTTCACCTCCTACCTATTTGATTATAATACTTTCCCCAAAAAACACTTAAAAATTCTAAATCTTCCCCAGTTCCCAATTCCCTTTCCGGTATTTTATTCTCTTAGCACTTACCACTGAATATAATATTATATAATATTTAAATTAAATACTTTATGTCCTTCTTCATCTTAGAATAAATGTTGCAGGCAAGTAGTTCTTTTTTCTGTTTTATTCATATATTTATTCTCCAAACCTAGAACAGTTTTTAGTGCTAGTGGGTCCTCAAATAAATATTCATTTTGGGAATGAATTCACTGAATTGTATATTTATTTGAGGATTAACTGGAGGACTCTTGAAAAACAAATAATTTTATTTCATCCACCAGAAGAAAATGCTTTATATTCAAAGGTGTTTATAGAACACACAATAATCTTAACACCAAAAAGCATATGAAAACAAAAACACCTCTGCAATTCATTTCAAATTCAAAACAATTTTGCATCTTATTATAACTCTTTTATATTAGTGTGTCTGGTTTCCTTACACTTTCCATTACTATTATTGTGGTTTTATAAGCAGAGATTATACCTAGAGTGAATTCACAACACATAAAAAAAGTAGGCAGTAAAGGAAATCAAATGAGGGAAATTTCATTCACTGTTATCATCTGATCCTGACTAGGAAAGAATTATAAGTTATGTTTAGTGATAGTAGAAAAATATATTTAATATATTTGCTTAATAGAAATATTAATCATTATATTACATCTCCTTAAAAATTTCTCTCAGAAGTAAATGTGCCTTCCCCTCCCCCCTCCATTTTGTCTGGATTGTGTTGGATAGCTCTGTGTAGTGGAAAGCAAAAAAAAGCAAAATATATATGCCGATTGATCTCTTTGGGTGAATATCTTTTTAAAGTAACATGCCTTTAGAAGAGCAAATATATACTCACACCAGTGGCACTTTTATTATAGAATAAAAAGCAATTTATTCACTAGTAAGTGTAGGTAACCACAGTATCTGACCCATGGTAAGCTTGATAAACATGTAAATGCATAACTGAACAAGAATTGTTAGATGCTAAAGACACTGGCAAGGAGGGAGGAGAATGACATTGCCTATTCTATCAAACAAAGATTTATTTAGTTTAACAAAATCTAGCTTGAGTGAATTAATTCAATCAAATAATCTGATCATTTATTTCTGTTCATAGGACACTGACTTCTCCATTATAAACCTATCAAAATAGCAAATAAACAAGAACACTTGCTTAATTATTTAATACTATTTCTCAGCCCCTAGACTATATGTTTGTTCGTTTTTTTAACCTTTGTTTTTACCTTGGCAACAGGCAGACTATTCTGCACCTGAGAGTAAATACCCAGCAGAGCTTTGCACAATTACAACATGAATAGGGCATACAAATTTGTAGAAATGTGAGTTTTGATAAAAGGAAGAGTGGTATGGATAGAAATAAATTTTGTGTGGTACTAGAGGGGCAATTTTCAGTTTACATAGACTGCAAACAACAACAGCTAACCCTGGGAATGAGGAAAGGTAAAATTGGGGGCAAAAAGGGAAGCTCAGGTAATAAGGAGTAAACAACAAAAAGGTAGAAGAAGACAAAAATACCTAGAAAGAACTTTGCAAATGTGCCTATAGCGACATTGTCAGCAATCATTAGGAACACTTCTGACATCTATAATGCAACCCAGAGAATCCTTGAGCATACTCATGTGTCTGCTTCATCTATCATGGGGTAGTCTAGAAGCTCTAGGTGGTGTAGGTCCTCTGAAATCTTAAGACCCTATTTTGTTACTATGTTTGTATTATTTCTGGAAGTATCTAAAGCCATTGAATACTAGTGGGAATGATTTTACTAGTCCCCAAATCACATCACAGTTCTTGTACTAACTGGACAGATTAATAAAACAAAGTGAATTGCCTACTTACTAGTCCTAGTGATAATAAATTAAGAGGATTTTTTTTCTTGCAGATTAACTCCATAAAATTGAAAATTCCTTGAAACAAAAAGCTTGTCATTAAATATTCTCTGGATTCATGTTAGGCACAATTTATGAAATCAATGACTAGGCTCTTGAAAAAACAATAAATACCTTACTAAAACATATTTCCTTTTTCTTTTGTATGGTCTCATTATCTTTAAAAAAATGTGTTGAAGGAGGTGGGATAGTGTTGAGTTTGTACACAAGATCATCCCACAGAGCACCTAGTTGGTTAATAGAAACGTTGCTAAAAGTTACAGTAGTGCAGGATTTTCCCTTAGGCTATAAATAATAGATTACTTTGGTGTTTAATCCAATGCTGACAAGAAGAGGAATGAGTTGGCATCCATATGGTGAATATTAACTACATTTCTAGCTATTGTTGCACTTAAATATTTAAGGCCTTATTTAGAGATTGCAATAAAATGAAATAAGGAATTAATATATTGAATATAAAATTGTAAAGAAGATCGTGTGCAGTAAAGGCATTATAAAACATTTCTTCTCTACAAACCCTGCCTTGCCTGATTAATAGAGAACCTGCAAAAGCATTGCTTAATTATTGAAAGCTTGAATTTATCTCTTTGCAAACAGTTGGGATCCTGATGTAAATATTCTTTAGGTGAGAGGGCATGGCATGATATCATGGAGTCAAAAAATTGTTTTGGTGTTCTCGGTTCTGCCACTCTCTGTGTCCTACATGGAACCCCTTTTGCAAAAGCTTCAGTCTTGTACATACAATAGGGAGAGTAATATGTAGTCTACATTGATGGTACCCTTATAACAATTAAAATAAATATTTTTCTAAAAGAATATGTAGATTGTAAAACATTTTAATAGTATTTTTTTTCTGCTTGTTTTCTATGGACTGTAGTTCCTTAGAGAGAAAGATCTGTATTCTTTCCATCTTTATATAGCTTCCTTGTGCTTTATATATAAGAAATTCTCATTCAATATTTATTAAATGAATAAATAAATGAATGCACAATTTTGATCAATGTGCTATGTTTTCCATTGTCTATGGTAGGAAAATTCACTATTGCCAGTGAAGCCCACTGAAAATTTTATTCTCCATAATAGCAGTCATAGAATTAATTCTGATTTCCAACAGAAACAAAGTTATCTCTGTACATCCTATTGTGGTTTTGAAATTGGTTTAATTATATCCTGCTCTATTTGTACTTCATTCTTCTTTGGGGCATTGTCATGTGAGAGAGGCTGAAGAAAAGTTATAGCTTCACAGAGATTCTCATATTTCATCTCAATTTTCTACACTATAGTGAACTACACTATATATATATGTGTGTGTGTGTATTTCACTAGAAGGTGTACTCTATGTGGATTCATATGAATTCGGTATTACACCTGGACCTGCCACATACTAGCTGTGAGGTGTAGGTGACTCATCCTTTATTCATTAAGTTAGGATATTACTAACTCCTACCTTACTCACTGAGAGTGGTAAGTACCAACTGGGCCAATGTACATAAAGGGACATTGCAAAAAACAAACATTTCTAGAGATAAAACCAATTACTGAAATTAGACACCACATGATCTCTAGTTTTTGATTTTTTTTAGCATGCTCTTTATTCTTTTTAGTTTATTTCAAATAGTGTATTCTTCATGCAATGCCCAATATAAAGCTCTACATGAGGCAGTGATCAATATTAATTCTTAGCTTACTATATGAATGATTAAAAATAGTCTTGACTTCAACAAAGATTAAACAAAAATGTCATCATGGGAAGAGCAAGCCATCTGAAATGTGATTTTTTTTATTGAAGGACAAAAATGTAACAAATACAAATGTAAAAAATATTATAATGCCAGGCCATTCTATTGTAAAAAAGAGTCGCTACCTTGTTTGTGACCTAGTATAAAACTTATAGTGATGGATACTTTTTTTTTTAAAGATTTTTTTAATTTATTATTTATTTGAGAGAGAGAGAATGAGAGAGTACATGAGAGGGGGGAGGGTCAGAGGGAGAAGCAGGCTCCCCGCCGAGCAGGGAGCCTGATGCGGGACTCGATCCCGGGACTCCAGGATCATGACCTGAGCCGAAGGCAGTCGCTTAACCAACTGAGCCACCCAGGCGCCCGTGATGGATACTTTTAATTATTTTATTGTATTTTCTGATTATGTCTTAAAAAGTCATTGAGTAGTTTCTCAATTAATGCTCTATTAAAACTAAGCTAATTTTTATATTAAAACAAGGAAGTTCACAGTGAGTCTATCATCTAAGTAAAACTCAGTATCTTTGAAATGTTACAGATTTACATATTATTATTATAAAAATTAAGATATAAAAATTTTATGGCTATGAATATTTTCTTTTTATTTATTTTACATGACACATAAAAGATTCTATTAATGTCTTTTTTTTAAAGATTTTATTTATTTATTTGACAGAGAGAGACACAAGAGAGGGAACACAAACTGGGGGAGTGGGAGAAGGAGAAGCAGGATTCCTGCTGAGCAGGAAACCCCATGCGGGGCTCTGTCCCAGGACCCTGGGATCATGACCTGAGCCAAAGGCAGATGCTTAACTGACTGAGCCACCCGAGTACCCCTATTAATTTCTATTATTTATTCCACTTAAGGCAAATAATTTGAGATATAAAAAACACAATACAAAACTTTTCTATTGGTTGTTTTTTTTTAGTATACATTCCCAGATGAAGCAGGTTGCCTGTGAAGGATGGTTGTTTTTCATTTGTTTTTGGTTTTTTATTTGGTTTTTTGTTGTTGTTGTTGTTATTTTAGTATTTAGTTTTGGGTTGTTATTTTAGTTTTGAGTTGTTATTTTAGTATTACATTCCCAGATGAAGCAGGTTGACTGTGAAGTATGGCCTATAATGAATAGTATTTAGGCTTCCAAAGTCATCATCATCAAGAAATATTTCATTTATGATGACCGAGGCAGGAACATCATGAGGAATAAGGCATGTAATTACATACAATGGTTTCAGACACTGTTTCTATTCAAGAAATAATATCAGAAACAGACTTTGTTCATTATCAATGATATGATGAAGGGAGGGAAAAACAGGGCAACTACCCCAAATGGATCAATTTCTGTGGTTCGAAAATATCTCCTGAGCACTTTCCTATTAGACTCACTACTACACTTCTCCTCTTTCAACGTATTACTCTGCTAGGCAATGTTCATTGGGTGGATTTGTCAGAGCATGATGTCAGACAAATACTTCCATCCTGACACGGTCCATATCTTTCAACCTAGAAACAGAAATTGGACCATAATCTTGAAGATTTCCCTCATATATGACACTAGCAGACTGTATTGGTCACCCTGCAAAAGCAGGGAACCCATCACCACAAAATTTTAATGATATCACACCTGAATTAAGAGGGTATGAAGAGATTTATTACTCACGTAATGAAGCTTTCTGAGGAGAGTAGGACAGGTCCCCAGCAGTCCAAAATAGCTTGGCAGAACTGGGAGGGGTGACTTGCTTGGGGTTTTATGGTTTTTAACAGATGAGACTAGAGTAAAGATTCCCTTCCATGGATCATGACTTTTGTGGTTTGAGCTTCTTATACCAGCACCAAAAGAAGCACCCAGTCTTTCTTATCTGCTTGTTCAGATGTGGGGCAGAAGGGAAACAGGAGTGATAGGGCTTAGAAACTTTAGTCAAACATCAATAATAGAGTCAGACAATTTATTAAATTTAACCCCCGATATTTAAAAGAAAACTGAAATATGTCATGTTTCATTTAATTTAATTTGAACTTGCTTAATTAAGCCATTATGGTGCACTATGAGGCCTATAGCCTGATGCTGGTAAAAGAGACAAAAGTTCCATTGAATGCCTCATTTAAGAGCCCAGCATTTTGTATCTTGAGAATTTAAATGAGTGTCTTGGTAACTGTCAATAATGCCTAGAACTCCAAAAGGCATAAGTAATATCTTGAAGAGGACTTGTACAGGTGTGTTAGAATGTGTAGAGACTTGTATGACCTCGATTCATATTTTGAGTAGCTGTAAGGCAAGAGACTTTTGGAGTTCTGTACCCCGGAGGTAGCAATCTTGAATAAGGAATTATTGTTGCTGCCATTAGACAGACCACCTAGCCAGACCATTGGCAATGGTTGAAGAATATGTAAAAATTTGCAAATGGATTGTGCTTTTTGTTTTGTTTTGTTTTGCATGGGCATTTGGGGCTAAGATAACTGCCTAAAATCTGAAGAATTTTGCTGACCATTGGTTCTTATTTATCGGGGACATCTGATCTGGTTAAGGCAAGAAAACCAACAGCTCTTCAACAGACTCCATCACATGTGATTTTGGTGCTGCTGTCCACTAAGTATACAGATTCCTTTTGCTGTTGATTTAGTTGATCTCAAAGGACTACCAAAGAGTTTGGGAGAGGACTTACATCCACAAGTACCACACGGTAGGAGATACCCTGCTCTTCTGGAAGCAGCATGGGAAGAGGGCTCAGGTTTGGCTCTACCCTCTTGTTACAATTTACATGTTAACAAAGAGGACGTGATGAATGCATCAGCTTGCAGGGTTCTGATTTCAAGTCCCAAAATATAAAGGGAAGTTAAATATGGAAGTTCAAGGTCTCAAGGCCTGGGGAAATCTCTGTTCTAGGAGGATAAAATACGAGTTCCCTTGTCATTCTCACAGCATATAGCATGGGACAGTGTTTTGACTAGAAGTTCTTGAACAACTTATAGCCATCATGGATAGTCAAGAAACTCCTGAGGGTATGAGTGGAGTTTGCCAACTCTGTGTCATGAAGAAGTCTCTGGGATATTAATGGAAGTGACAAAAAAGCCTAAAAGATGTTGGATTAGTTTAATATCGTAAGTGCTGAGTGGGTCAATAGTTGTTTCTTAACAACGTCTTGACAAAGCTGCTGAAGAGCTAGGAGTTTTTTGTATTTCTTAATTTCTAGCTTGAAGAAGACCTACATAATACATAATATTATTCTGATTCTTCAGGTAAGAAATCTAAGTTATACTTGCATGCTTTTGATTTTTCAGGTCCAGCACTCTCTCATAGGCAATAAGGCTCTTCCTGAGCCTATGATTTCAGCCTCTAAATTATGCCATGTGGAAAATCTTTGATAGATGGGGAAGAAGTGATGAATTCATAAACAGGGCAATACAATATTGTATAGATTTTAGTAATGTACACAACTTAGTACAATATAATTCAGTAATATTAGTGGACTTGATTAATAAAACTTTATATTCACTTGTCTGAAGTCCACTTAACTTTATTAGAGTTATATATGATTTTGATTAATATATATTCCTAAATCCTTATGGGTTAGTTGCCCTCTTGACATATAGATATTTTTAAAGATTAATATAATATGCTTTTGTTTCAAGCAGCTTGGGGTAACCTAAAAATCTTACCTCCCTCTGTCGTTTCATCCAATTTCATCCAATTTCATCAGAAAATCCTATTAGCACTACTTTTTTTGTTTCTATTATCACTACTTTTTAAAATATGTTCATATGGCTTTAAATAAATAACTACAAAAGCTAAACATGAATAAAGTATTATATAAATTCATTGAAGAACTGAAAGCTGAAACTGATTTGCTTATTTGTCATGTAAGGAAACACACACTAACAAAGAAATTCACTGAGTGGACCACTAAGGGAGAAAAGCCAAGGATTTTATGGGTAGGAAGATGAGGTTCATGATCTGTTAATTAGGGTTGAGAAGTTTGTAGTCTGGATGAGGTGGAAAATGTACCTGTCTGCACCTGGTTGGTTCAAACGAATCCCGTTGTTCATCGGCCAGGGAAGACTATTTGCATAGGTCCGTTGAGGATCTGGTGAATGGGCTAAGTAAAAGTACCCAGTCATTGCTCAGCCTCATCTGGTAGGTTGCTCAAAGTTCAACATCGTTTAACAGTTTGAGTACACTAAGACAACATTCAGTTCTGTTGCCCCCTAGACAACTGCTACTGTACATGGACATTAATCTTGTTATAAATCTGAATTTCTCACTAATTACTCTGCTGTTGCCCTATATAAGATATCATCATTATCACCTGGATAATTACAATAGCCCCCTAACTGGTTTCCTAGCTTTTGTCTTTGTTCCCTTACAAAAGTGATCACTGAGAAATGTAAGTCAGATCCTGTCACTTTTCTGTTCAAAACCCAGATTTAACTACTCATTTCAGTTGTAGTAAAAGCTGAATATCTTACAATGGTTTATAATACTCCAAAGTTTCTATACCACCCCCTATATATCTGAATTACATTCTAATATCCCCCCATCACTTACTTGTCCCCATGCACATCTTTTTTACCCCTATAATACTGCCACTCTTAGGCTTTGAACTAGCTGCCCCCACTGCTTGGAACTTATACCCTAGATATTTACTGGCTTACCCCTTGACCTTGCCAAGTGTTTGCTTAGGTATTATCTTCTCTAAGGGGGCTAACTTGGCCACCCCACATAAATTTGCAAATTATTCACTGTGTACTCAATTTTTTTTTCTTAAGAAACTCATAATAGTTATCACCTTCTAATATACTATATAATTTACTTATTACATCTACTTACTATGCATTATACATTTCTTATCTCCCCACGGAGGAACTTAAACTACACAAGAAGTATAGACATATGCTTTCTGTTCAAAAATATTTCTCAAGCATGCAAGTGATTAACAGATGTTTCAGCAAGCTCTCATAATTTAGCAAAACAGCATAGATGAGGTCATATTGTAAGTCCCCAAATTTAAATAATTTAAATTATATTCTCTGACAATAAGCAATAAAACTGAAAGTTAAAAACAGAATACCAAAGCGAACTTCCCCAGATGCAAATTTATTAAATAAAACAAGTCTTACTTAAATGAATAAGAAAAATAAATTAGTAATATAAACTTAATATGTATGTTAACCTTTTTTTCCCTTTGAGATACTTCTTTTTGTTGTTGTTATGTTTTTATATTTAAAATTTGCGGTTACTTTTTTGTGAGTAAACTTAACTACATCCAGTTTCATTTTTTTTCCAGATATTCTGATATGTTTGATTCACTTTTAACTTGATCCAAATGTTGCTTAACAAATTTTTAAAACTTTTTGCTGGAATATATTTTTTTAATATTTCAGCTATTAATTTCTACAAGTAGTGTACCATGATTAAATAATCTCTACTGTTTCTGCTTTTGATAAATATTAAGTCTTTTGTGGCTTGATACCTAGCTATTTTTGAAATAGATATTCTAATGGTCACTTGAGAAGAAATAGTGACTTCTGCATGGTAGAACTGTGGAGTGGGTAATGGGACATGTGCTTGTTGTATTTAATGCATCTTATTTGGTATGTTTGAAAAAATGCTAATTTGGTAATCAAATGACTAATTTTTAATTATGAATTTTAAATTAAAATCCAAATTAAATTAGATTGAGTTAAAAATTATCCATATTAATTATAAAAAACTAAGTCATTAATAGGAAAAAACCCCAAGTTTGTTGAACATTTCTTGTTGTTGTTTAGCATTATAAAAACCAATGCCTGTGATTTATGGAAATATGAATAAAAGGTATTAAACTTAGCCTTTGAAACCTAGGACCTTTATGCATATCAAAGAAAGTTACCATAATCTCTTCAGATTTTTTTATTTATACAAATATGTTTAATAAGGGGATTAAAGCTTCTTATATATAGTTTTAGAGTAATATGAGAAAAATTTTCTTTAACTCATTGTTATTTTGTTCCCCAACTGTAGTAAATTTAAAAATTCATAGCATGGGGGCTCCTGGGTGGCTCAGTTATTAAGCATCTGCCTTTGGCTCAGGTGATGATCTAGGGTCCTGGGGTGAGCCCTGCGTTGGGCTCCCTGTTCAGCGGGAAGCCTGCTTCTCCCTCTTTCTCTGTCTTCTGCTCCCCCAGCTTGTGCTTGCTTTCTCTCTAATAAATAAATAAAATCTTTAAAAAAAATTTAAAAAAAATTCACAGCATGAAAATAATATGTATAGTTAATAAGAAAGTGTATGAGCAAGAAAATCTCTAGAAATAAAATTCAAGTCTTGGGGCTCCTGGGTGGCTCGGTCAGTTAAGCATCTGTGCCTTTGGCTCAGGTCATGATCAGGATCCCTGTTCAGCAGGGTGTCTGTTTCTCCCTCTCACTCTGCCTCTCCCCCCACCCCACTCATGCTCTCTCTCTCTCTGTCTCTCTCATACAAATAAATAATATCTTAAAAAAAGGAAATAAAATTCAAGTCTTAATTGTTCAATAGAACCTGACAATATAAATATAAAATTATGTTTTAAATGGTGTGTGTGTGTGTGTGTGTGTATGGTCCTATATTGCATTGTATACATTATCAGCAACATGAACAATTGACAACTGTAATTTGTTTCATCTCTTCTTAAAATTAAATGATCACCATATATTACAATAAATTATCACCACATAGTGATTTGCAATGGCACCACTGAAAAATACTTTGTTAGAATAATTATATTTTCCTCAAAATTAGCCCACAGCTTGATCAGGTCTATATTACTTGTATCTTTCTAGAGCTAAAATACACTCTCCCTTTCTCCCAGATGTGTAGTGGAATATATTTCTGCTTTGTTACTTCTGGTACCATCACTGAAGAGGCATAGGAAATAGTTATTATCCACCCAGGAGATAAACAAAATTCTTGCTAGAAAAATATTGATTTACTTAAGTGAATGAGCTAGACCTGAGCACTAAGGGGTCAGCATTGGAAAAATCAATTAAATGATTATGTACAAATGAAAGAATTGATATGATAATAAAAATAGTATTTACTCAGCAATTTCCACACATTTTCCTAAACTGTTATGTGTGGATTTGAATTATATTCTGTCTGAAACTTAGCATATGCAATTAAACTAAGATATTACCTTTTATTTGTCTAGGAGCCCAAATTGTCAAGTAGTTCACTTTTCAAATAAAGACTGCCCTGGATTTCAGTTTCCATTTATAATTTGAATGATCATTAAATGTAACTAGATTGAGTGAATAAGAGAATCAATAAAAAGAGGATCCCTTCTTATATGAGCTTTTTGTTCAGAATTAAATTCATGAAGAAAAATCACTGATAATTGAAATTCTCATTGAATATGAGCAAGCCATATTAAAATAAACTAAAAAGTCTAATCCATCTAGCTTTTCTCTAGTATTTAAATAGTTTGCTGTATGCACATATATGTGTGTGTGTGAGTGTGTATATTTTTGCTTGATAAATAGATGAAGTTATTGTTTTGTTTTGGGTAGCCTTACTGAATTGGAGAAACAATAACTAAGGCAAAAGAATCAATTATCATACTCATGATGTTTTTTTCTGGTTATTACATATCCCCAGGGCTAAGATCAGCTGAAGAAACTACTGACTCTTTTTTTTAATTAATTAATTAATTTATTTTTTAAAGATTTTATTTATTTATTTGAGAGAAAGAATGAGATAGAGAGAGCATGAGAGGGGGGAGGGTCAGAGGGAGAAGCAGACTTCCCGCCGAGCAGGGAGCCCGATGTGGGACTTGATCCCGGGACTCCAGGATCATGACCTGAGCCGAAGGCAGTCGCCCAACCAACTGAGCCACCCAGGCGCCCAAAACTACTGACTCTTGAGTCTGAGGTCATGTTTACTTTCATACAACTCTCATTACGATCGCATACAAACTCTCATTAAAGGGTGCAGTGAGTGAAAGTATTTGCATATTATTTTATTTCATAGTATGTTTGGCCTTTTCTCCTCCATAATTCCAGGATGACATTTTCATCAATTAAAAATATGTTGAGAATACTATCAGGATTTACAAAACAATGTAGTCTGTTAACATTTGGCCTTCAAGCGTATACGATACCTGTTACTGTAATACACTCCTAAGTGTGTAGAGACTTAATCTATTTAATAGAAATCAATCTGTGATTTGGGAAGGTGGGAAAATAAAGGAAAGGATTAGTTCATCTATGACAGAATCTGAAGGGAAATTACACCAAGGGACACAGTAATAAGTGAGTGTCCCAGTACTAGAACACTGAATTTGTGTTGGGAAAGAATTCTGAATTTAGTGAGTTCTCATGGGAGAATTTTGGAAGGGGCCAATAGATTGGGAGATTTAGTTATTAACAGTATTATTAGAAAAGATGGCAGGTGGCGAAAAGGATAATAAATCCTGGTTGGTTAGTTTCAAGATTTCTAAGGACTTCCCAGATAATAATCATCCATTTAGTTATGGAAAATATGCAAACAAATATGTCTTGAGACACGACACAAGGGTCATGCAATATTCAATCAAGCTACTAACTTCAGCCAAGATTCAATTGAATGCAAATTTGCCTCCATCTGTCATTAAGGGTGATTAGCAAAGATTAGCACATCCCTCTTCACTAAAAATCAAGTACGTAAAGGAGACACTGTCGTTTAGCTGCCTCCTTTCCAGTTTCCTTTATTTATGAAAATAGACCAAAAATGCTAAAAGAAAGAAAAGCAAACTTGACAATGTACACAATAAACTGTCACATACTGTTAATAACCACTCTCCCTGACTCATCCCCAGGCTTATTTGTCTGTCAAGTCACACATTCGTCTGTAAAGGAATATCTTCTATGTAAGACAGGAGTCACATTTCCTAAGTTTTACACATTTCCTTACCAAGATGTGATCACAGTATTCATATCAGTTGGCACTTTGCCTTGTCTCCCCCCAAATTTATCATAGGATTTTTTAGATTAATAAATATAAGCTGCCTTGTTTTCTTCCATTGGCTGCCTAACATTCAATTGTGCGGATAAGATTTGATTAATGAAATTATTCCTCTTCTGAATAACACATAAGCTTTTTGCACAGATTAGCTATTATAAAAATACTGCATTGGCTCTATTTATACATATATCTCATGTTCTGTTCTACACAAAATAAATATTTCTAAGGGGAACTGTTGAACACTAAGAAATACACATTTAATATTTAATGAATAATAGTAAGTTATTTTTCAAAGTTGTGATTAAATTATACTCTCATCAGCAATGAGAGATACTTCCAATCATTTCCCTAATGTCTTTCCAAAAGTATGTTCTAAGTACTTTTTTGAATTTGCCAGTATTTTCACTTAAAAGCTTTCTCTATGTATTTACATTCTAATGTTTAAAATAGTTGAGAATAATTTCAAATATTTATTGACCATATGTATATCTTCTTTGACAAATTGCCTCCTGTTTTATTTTTGCTTGTTCTTGATAGTTCAGGCACAGTATGCAAGGGATTGTCATTAGAAATTACTTTGCTTCTAAACCAGAAAACATTCTCTTAACTATAGAGAACAAACTGATGGTTATGAGAGGAGTGGGGTGGGGATGGATGGGTTAAATGGGTGATGGGTAATAAGGAGGGCACTTGTAATGAGCACTGGGTGTTGTATGTAAGTGTTGAATCACTAAATTCTACTCCTGAAACTAATACTACACTGTATGTTAACTAACTGGGACTTAAATAAAATCTTGGAGAAAAAACAAAAACTAAAAAGTAATATGAAATTACTCTAAAAAAAAAAAAGAAATGTACTTTGCTTCTGAATTAAAGGGAAAGAATTCAAAAATGGATGGATTGATTGGGACATTCAGTAGAGATACTGACTGTAACTCCAGGTCCATAATCTACATTAACATTTTGGTTTCTCATGGTACCGTACACTCAACCTTCAACCAAATGTTAATAACTTTTGCAAAGAATAATAGGCTAGAGAATTAAGCAGGGGTCAAACCAACTAGTACTTTGTAAAGCACTTTAAATCATACTAAGGACTTTAGTTACATTATGTGGAATATCAAAATATATTCAGAAGAGATATATCATGAGTAGGTGACTAATTTTAAAAATTCATATGTAAAAAATAAATAGATGGTATATGATTTAGAAGGAAAATATACTTGCCAGTGAGAAAATTTTACCTATGCAAATAAATTAGGCAGGTGACTTGGAGTCTGCTAAAGGCAATGGAGATCAAGGGAATTGGACTGGGTTTGGACAAACTGAGAAAAAATTGATCAGCAGAGTTTGTATATGGGATGAGAGGAAGAAAAAGAATTAGGAGTGATACCTCGCTTTATGGTTACGTAACGGTATTATTTACTAAACAGGGCAAGTTCAGTAGAGCATATAAAACAAGTTAAATGGGTAGACATTTGGATAGGTTAATGTGAGCTATATCTAAAACCTATTTTAGTATTCTGTAGGGAAATGATTAAATATATCAATACAGATTATTTCTTAACTTCACAGAATCACTGATGGTGAATTCATTATAAGTCATAAGATGTAAGACAATCTAATTAATTAGGTATATTTATAGATTAAATTACATTGCTGACCCTGACTTCAAAAATGACAAGCATTTTCCATTAAACAAATTACATTTTCAATATATATCTATCCATACATATATATATTTATAATGCCACTGTCCAAATAATTTTATCAGATATTTTAATATGAAGGACACAAAAATGAAAGCTTACAGAATTCCAAGTAAATAATTATCTTTACAAAAGTTTTACATTTTTTCTGAAGTCTTTTGTTCCTTGGATTTTTTTCTTTTTTTTCTTTTGCAGTTCAAGTGACTATATTTACTTTGTTAAAACAATTATCTTTCAACAAAGATGTTAGGGATATAATCAAAGTGATTTTCTTCTGTAATTTTATTGAGTATAAAAAATGTTTACATTACCATTTAGTCACCAAAAAATATTGCAATAGGAAAGAGAACACATAACATGTCTGCATACCTGGAAAAATAATGGCAAAGCTTACTAAAATATTTTAAAGGTAAAGAAGTAAAGATAGGAGGAAGAAAAGAAGGAAAGGAAGAATGGAGGGAACGAAAGAAAGGGATATATATAGAGAGAGAGGGAGCAAGTGCAATTGTTCTTTAATATTTCTTTAATAGAACTTTACTTCTTTATGACTCCTCTTGAACATCAGCTTTATAACCCAGGGTGCAGTTAAATATTTTAAAAGGATATAAAACAGATCAAAAAGGTTCTTCCTGAAATTAAAATGGAATAGATCAATGAACAGGATTTCTTCTTGCAAATCCCTTGCTTTATAGTTTATCATTTCATTTTGCTATAAAATTACAGTAGCCTTTGAGAATTTGATGTCATTTATGCCTAGTCTCTCATTTACCCTTGGTTTTTAAATTCTATTAATCCTATTTTATGCTGTGTTCTACCCTACACATTATTTTATTCTCAGCAAATTTTCTCTGTGTAAAATTATGTATTTGCTTTGTTGTCAGTATCTTTCTATTTCCTTTTCTTTAATGTGTACTGATAAGTTTGGGTTCATATTTATTTAAATAATGAATACCTTTAGTGCTTAAATCACTTATTTGAGATATTAAAAGGATCCGTTTACTTATAATTACTTATGTTCTGTTTGTACTGACTCACCTTTGGAACAATCTTGGACTGAAGTGATTAAATGAGCTCACAGGATTTTATTCTCAATGGATTGTCATTTAACTATTGACATTGTAGTTCACATCTTTTTAATAAGTCATGGTCTCACTATTTAGTGTGATATGACATGTAGGGTTGCCCTAATATGACCATGGACATTTATCTGGACTGCCTGGACAAGGAACTAGCTGGAAGCACTTCAATTCTCCCAGCAAAAAAAGGGCGACCCCCAAGCTAGTTTCCCACATGACTAGTGACTTGTCCCCATTGTGTGTACCTAAATCCAACTCCCAACAGATTCCTAGGTCCATAGAAAGCAGGGCAGCTGTCACCTAAAGCTTTAGTTGCTTCATTAGTACATTTGTCCTCCCTACAAAGTCACTGTCCTTTTGAACTAAATAAAGAAAGGAAAGGAACCAGAGGCTGGGTTTCTTTTTCTGGAATGCAAACCCATGCCTTTGACCATCAGCACACCCTGACCCTGGCTTATGTCTTTCTGATTATAAGGAGAGTCTAAGACCTAAGTCATCTCTATTTTACTACCCCTGATTTGTAAGTTTCTTCACTAAAGCCTTTTTTTCTTAGTCCTTCAATACAGGGGAATCTGACTTGTGAAATACACAGGATCATAGTAATTGGTGTCACCTGAATGATAATTTATGTAAAGTGAGTCATTACTCATCCTGTTAATCTATTACTTTCCCTCCAAGCATCAACACTTCTCTCCATGCTCAGACCTAGCCATTCCCTTTCATTTTATTTTACTGAGTAAACTGAATTATCAGAAAAGAACCACAATCTGTGCCTGTGAACTTTGCTTTCATTTCTATTGTGAAAACTTTCAGTGACTTCCATCTCCACATAGCAAAATGCCTATGAGTTTCCAATGGCCTGTAGGGCCTATAAGATCTGGCTCCTGTTACCTGGCTCAACAGTCATGGGATAGATATCTACCTTTATTGTGCCCTTTGCTTGGAATATCCTTCATCAGATATCCACATGCTGCACTTTCTCATGTCCTTGAAGCCTTACTCAATGTCACCTTCTCAATGACATATCTGACCCCTTTCTATTGAAAATTATACCCTTCAGTCTTTCTCTCTCCATATGTCTTCCTCTCAATTTCTACATAGCACTGAAAAGCCTCCATAAATATATACATTTCCTCTTTCTCTTTCTCTTTACCTGTCTCTCTCTCTCTGCCTAGTTTTCTGTGTAACTCCAAAGGGATCTGTAATTATCAATTTATCCTTGGTCCTTTTATAGAATATTGCCTAGTACTTAAAAAAGATCCTCAATAAATACTTTTGATTTTAATGTTACTATTTTTTCAACAGAATAATTCAGCATTTTTTTAGTGACTGATACAAAATAGCAGTAAGCATAAAGGCTCACACTAAATTTTATAATTGTTCTCATATGATGATTTCATATGTTTGATAATGTCACTTATTTTCAAGTTTTTTTAATTATTTTTATTTATTTATTATTTTTTAAAGATTTATTTATTTATTCATGGGGGGGGAGAGGCAGAGGGAATCTTTAAGCAGACTCCCCACTGAACACAGAGTCCAATGCAGAGCTCCATCCCACCACTCATGAGATCGTGACCTGAGCCGAAAACCGAGTCAGATGCTTAACCTACTGAGCCACCCAGGTACCTACATATTTTCAAGTGTTTAAAAACAATATTAGGAACATGAAAATTTTTATTGAAAAAATATATTTTACAAATACATACAAAATATATTTAACAATAATTTTGTACCCAAATAAAATATTCGAACACACATACAGAACTCACTGATTCTTCATATGCCTAAGCTAATAGGAACCAAGAGACCAATAAAATGTTGTGAAGATATAGTAACTGAGTAATTTATATTTGCCGATACCAGTCTTGTGGGATTTTTCTCTTGTTAATGCAAAGTAAAAATGTAATTCTTAAAAAAAATATTCAACTATTTAAAATAATTGATCAGTTCACTCATTAATTCAACTAGACTTTGTTGAACACAACTATATCTACTCTGCTAAGGAAAATAGCAGTACAAAACTGAGTAAGACAGAGATACTTTCCTCTGAAACCTTAAAGTCATCAGTTATTTGAAAGACACATTTTTTAAGGAGGAGCTATTACCTGATATAAGTGACCAGGAAGAAGCTTTGCAAGATGGCATTAAACTTAGTTAATCTGATATAGTATAAAGTTAAACCTTCTGTCTTGTAAATTGAGTGTTAGTTTGTTTGTAAGTGCCCTTGAATTGATTGGATTTGAGAATCTGACTCAACACTAAACACCTACAAGAGATGTCATATGTAGTCCATATGTCACACTTATCGTCTGAAGTATGTCAGCCTGGTGGTTGGAAATTTGCAGTGGCATGAACAACATAGTAACTTCCTGAAAGAGTTATCTGGTAGAGCAAAAAAGTCTTTTTTTTTTTTTTTTTTTTTTAAGTAATCTCTATGCCTGACATAGGGCTCAATCTCAAAATCCTGAGATCGAGAGTCACAAGCTCTATGGACTGAGCCAGCCAGACACCCCAAAGGGACTTTAACTTTCTATCTGGATAATCCTTTTAACAAAAAAGGAGATGAATACCCATCTGTCAAATTCACCTAATATTGCAAGGAAATAGGATGAAAATGAAAGGAAATAATTACAATTATTTTTTTAATTACAATTATTTTTAATGCAAAGACACAAGGTCTTCAATGTAAAAACAGGAATTTAGCTTTTGCATTGAATTCTACAGCAATTATTTGAACTATTTCACCTAAAATGGTGAAAGAAAGTAAATGTGAGGATTTTGTGTTTCTAATAGTTTCCTATTGCTGTATAACATTTTTTTCAACAACGTGGTGGGTTCAAAAAACACCCATTTATTATCTCATAAGTTCTATAGGTCAGGAGTCTGAGCACAGCTTCAGTGTGTCCTCTGTTTAGATCTCATAAGACTGAGATCAAATTACCAGCTTGGTTGTTAGTTCTAACCTGAGGCTAGAGGTCTTTTTCTAAGATCGTTCAAGTTAGTGACAGAATTCAGTTATTGCATTTGTAGGGCTGGAGTCCTTGTTTTCTTACTATCTATAAGAGGGCCAGGGATGCTATTGGCTCCTAGAGATCAACCCAGAGGTTTTTGTCAGATATTTGAAGGCTCTCAAGGAAAATATTCTAGGGAACAGAAGAGTAAATTCAAAACACCAGAGACAGAAAATGTTTAAGGCCTTAGAGAGGGGAGAGGTGGGTGGGGGAGGAGAGGCCCTTGTAGCTAGAGTCAAGTTAGTGAGGGAGAACTCATGGAAATTGACTGACATTGCGAATGGAAATGAGATTGATATTATTATATCAATTAGAGAGGTAAGGTTTTTTTGTTTTGTTTTGTTTTTCCTTCTATGTTAGTAAGTAAGCTGCAGGAATATTTGGGCATCATGTATATACAGGTTTGAATCAGGGAAGCAGTTTTATGGAATGAGAATTTATTATAAAAATCATGTATTGCCTATTTTGTGAACGAGCTGGAAAAGTAGGTCCAGAAAAAGGATTTGGAAAATCGAGGAAAGTCACAAACCAGTTTTTCAGAAGTTCCAGGATATACGGGACAAAATCTAAGTTAGGTTAAATCCCTTATTACTGACATTTTTTTTAAGATTTTATTTATTTATTTGACAGAAAGAGACACAGCGAGAGAGGAAACACAAGCAGGTGGAGTGGGAGAGAGAGAAGCAGGCTTCCCACGGAGCAGAGAGCCTGATGCGGGGCTCGATCCCAGGACCCTGGGATCATAACCTGAGCTTAACCAACTGAGCCACCCAGGCACCCCTATTACTGACATTTCAAGCACAATCAGCATTTGCTTCAAAGAATGTAGACAGGTTGCCATTTTAAATTTACTCATATGATTTTTAAAAATAATGCCCTTCTTCTTTACTCAACTGTAGGATTCATATGGGCAGAGGACATAATCATTTTTTTAAATATATCCCTGAGTCTTAGCACAATATCCAGAACTTACATTGTACACTGAATAAATTAAAATATTTAAAATTTCTAGGCTTCATTTCATGCAATGTAAAATAAAAAATAGTTAAGTCATTTTCTTTTTTAAATTAAGTCTCACTTTTAAGTGTTGATATAAGAATTAAATATAATAAGGATTAAGTAACAACAATACCTGGCCCATAATAAGTACTGAACATTGTGAAATCAGTGAAGATCTCAGAATGATTATCTTTTAAAACATCCAGTCAGCATGTATTTAATGAATACCATGTCACCGCATTGTGCTAAACTTTGAAAAATGAAATCTTTTAAGATATCCAAAGCACATAGTGTTATTATCATGCAGAGCTGTGAAAATCGCATGGGATTGGATTTACAGAGTTTTAAATTTTCCCTCTCTGACTTCACAGGCATCTGAACTTGGTAAGTTACATCTACTGTCTGAACATCAGTGTTTGTATAAATATTTTTAAGTGGTGACAATAATCTGTATTTACAAGAGTTGTGAGGATTAAATGATTTAATATTTATAAAGTCCCTTGTCTAAGGAAGACACTCACAAGTATTATTTTTATGTGCTATTGAGGATAAGACTAATCTTCAGTGAAAACAGACTCAATGACATTCAGTACGTTTCATATTTTGTGTTTCCTCAGAAGATAATTGGTTACAAGACAATTCAAATTTAATGTCTATACTACCCACACATCATTTTCTAAAGTGCCCCCAAAAAGCCTATTTCTCAAATCCTGCACCCATAGACTGACACTGACTTAGTAGTTTGAAACTAAAATAAAAATAAATCCAAGAACAGTTTTTATATAGGGAGATAGATCTGTTTTATCAACTAAGAAGCAAGTAAAATATAACACATCAAATATTACCACCCCAGGAAGTGGAGTCTGTATATTCCAATTAATTTTAATGGAAAAACTGAATATTTGAAAGATTGCACAAAACTTTATGTGCAAATGATGACATTTCACAACTCATTCATAAATACTTCTTGAAGAAGAGTCCATGTATCATTTGAAAGTACATGTCAGTGCAATCTCATCTAAACCAAATGGCATTTTCAAAAACTTTTATATTTTTATTTAATGGTTTCTTCCAGCCCTGTAAGTATTAATAGATTATCAAATTGAAAGATGTTTGTTCTGACCTTCACATATCTCCATTTCTCTGGTGGTTTAATGTCTCTTATGAAGTACCAGAAGTGCATTAAGTCATTTCTCATTTCTCTATGATTCCATGATGCCAATGTCAAAAGACAAATGCTGAATCAATTGATGGGCAAAACCCAAATAAAAACACACAATAAAATATTTCCTATTTTCCTCTGACTCCTTAATTCAAAATCCTACAACGGAAAAACATCTAGATATTTCAAATTTACACTGTTTTCCTGAGAAATTTTGTTTAGTTGATTGTTAGACACTTGGTAGAGAAGATTAAGCTATATATTTGTATACTATTTGTGTATATATACTTTAGAAAATGAAAATAAGACATTAAAAAAATGACCAAGGAACAGAGGTTTGGCACATAAGAAAAGATGCATGAGGGATCTTTGAAGTATATGCCACAAAGTTATATTTGTAAAACAAACCACAGCTCGTTATCTTGGAGGCATTTTTAATTAAGGAAAACTTGGAGGATGTGCCCCCACAAAATGAGGAAACTATAGAAAAAGAAGTAGACATGTTAAGAGGCTAAAGAAGTTCAACCCAACAGAGTAGTCATGGGAAGTACTATGAAGTTAAGTTTGCACTCAACCAGGGAGTCAAGAGTTTAGATAAAGTCAGAAAGGGGGAGGGCTATGAGAAGTCTACAAGAGAAAAAAAAAAAAAATCATGTTAAGTAAATTTTTAAAGAAATCAATTAGAACATAATGTGAGAATTAATATAGGAATAGGCTTACAGAAAACTAACAAACTGGAAAAGAAAGATCAAGTATTAACATCAGCAGCATAAAGAGTGAGAAGAAGAAAAGTCAATAACGGAGTCAAACTCAGCAGTGGACAAATGTTTACATACATGCAGTATGTCAGAGTACATGTGAGTACAAGTCATGGAGCTAGACTGATTGGGGTTGAAACTCAAATCTGCAATTTACAAGCTCTATGACCTTGGACAGATTCTCTGGGCCTCGGCTTCCATATATGTACAATAATAGTAACTTTATCATTAAGTAAGTTCCTAGATATGTTTAGAACAGTGCTTGACACTGTTTTTTCGTGCTGATACCTAATGGATTAACTAAATTTATAAAATAACTCATACAAAGAAGATAAAATAAAAGGCATATATCTATAAAAGAAGTTTCAGAATTAGATATTTAATCACATTGACAAACAGGCAGTGGATTATTCCTTAAAATTTTTGAATTGATAATTTAAAAAATTATCAATATTAAACCAATTTTAAAATAAAAGGGGATATATTGATATTAGGAAGTTTGCCACGGGGCACCCGGGTGGCTCAGTTTGTTAAGCAGCTGACTTTTGATTTTTCCACTCAAGTCATGATCTCAGAGTCTTGGGATCCAGCTCTGCGATGGGACTCTGTGCTCAGTGGGGAGTCTGCTTGAGGATTCTCTCTCTCCCTTTCTCCCTCTGCCCCTCCCCTTACTCTCCCTCTAAAATAAATAAATAAATAAATCTTAAAAAAAAAAAGAAAGTTTGCCACAGACTTTAAAGTTTTGTGTGTGTGTGTGTGTGTGTGTGTTTTTAGTATTTCTTTTTTTTTGGGGGGGTTGTATTTTTTTATTATGTTAATCACCATACATTGCATCATTAGTTTTTGATGTGGTGTTCCCTGATTCATTATTGCATATAACACCCAATGCTCCATTCTATATGTATCCTCTTTAATACCCATCACCAGGCTAAGCAACAGGCCTAGAAGGTACAGAGGATTGTGTTTTTATTAGAGACCTGTAACTTATCTGATAATTATTAACCTATGTCCATGAGTTATATTTATAAACAATTAAGATATACTTAAGATATATATTTTTGAATCATTATTTGTAAAGAATTTTTATGTCAGATTGATTCCCAAACACATAACGAGACTAAAGAGAAAAAAATAGATGAGGAGAATACTGTATATTTATTCTTGGAATAATTCTCCATGAGATTTCCACACATCTTTTAAAAACATTTGTTCCAGACCTTTCAAGGATACTTTTGTAACAAACAGCCTTGGATAACAGAAGTAGGTTTCTTTCTAGGGCAGAGGACAGATTCATTTTTCTGACTGGGATTAACAAAGATAACACATCCCTTCAAGGGTAAAAGTTGGGCAGGTTTCTAGCTACATTCTTACAAAATTGTGTTTTTTTCTGAGTTTGGGATTCTTCAGCTGTGATACAAACCTATTATTTGTACAAAATCCACTGAGGTTTCTCAGTGGGAAAAATTCCTGTGGGAATTGGGAACACGGCAAAGGTATGCAAATATGAATGGCATGCAGTGGCAGGGCAAGCTATATTGTGAGGAATAAACTATATTGTTTCTGACCCTGAGATCTCCTCTTCTAATAATATCTATGAAACTATGTCAGGCTAACCTGTTAGCTTACTCACAGGATAAAAATCTCATTCTCTTCACAATTCTTGACTTTTTTTTTTTTTTTTTTTTTAGAAGAGGAAAGATTGATTAAAAGATTAGTTGTATGTATGTAGCTAAAGCAATGAAACCGGTCACTGCTTGGGTGACAACAACTTGACTTCATTGGACTTGATTGTTGAAGTGGTTTCAGGCCATCCTGAGTTAGGCACAAACTCTTATTTTAATTCTGATATAGTTCATCCTGTTTGTGATAGGGTACATGAGATTTAGAGTAGTTTTTAGAGAGCACAGGAATATTTGGATGGTGCTATTAAAGAGAAAAGGGGGAAATAGAATATTTTTAAGATTAATTTTAATTTTGTAATCAAATTATCACACATATAGATAATAGTACATAAAGGTGCATAAAAAATTATAAAAAAGAAACTGCATTACTACCACACAGACCATCCCTAACATTCCAGAAGCCCCTAGCTTCTATCTCAATTAATCCCTTTACTCTCCAAACCAAAGATCAACACTATTATGATTTCATACATCAAGAGTAGTATGAATGTAAAAAAGAGACTTTTGAGGGGTGCCTGGGTGGCTCAGTCAGTTAAATGTCTAACTCTTGGTTTTGGCTCAGGTCATGATCTCAGGGTCATGAGATCTCCCACATGGGGGTCCACACTCACTGGGGACTCTGCTTGAAATTCTCTCCCTCTTCCTCTGCCCCTCCCCCACTCCTGCTCTCTCTCTAAAAATAAAACAAATAAATCGGGCGCCTGGGTGGCTCAGTTGGTTAAGCGACCGCCTTCGGCTCAGGTCATAATCCCGGAGTCCTTGGATCTAGTCCCGCATCGGGCTCCCTGCTTGGCAGGGAGTCTGCTTCTCCCTCTGACCCTCCCCCCTCTCATGTGCTCTCTCTCATTCTCTCTCTCACAAATAAATAAATAAAATCTTAAAAAAATAATAAAAAATAAAAATAAAACAAATAAATCTTTAAAAAAAAGAAAGATTCTCTCTCTCCCTCTGCCCCTTTTCTGCCCCCCTCTCTCTCTAAAAAAAAAAAAAAAAAAAGAGAGAGAGAGAGAGAGACACTTTTGACCATTCTGGGTATTTTAATCTGACCTATATTCTATTTTATGTAATCACTCTTCAGTAGAAGTTAATCAATTATTAAGCATACCTATTATATTCTTAAGTAGAATATTGTGCTTATAAATTCTAGAATATAATTTTGCTTATTACTATTTCTGCAGATTTTCTTAATCTCCTTCTTTCATAACACATAAGACAACGTTTTTTAAGTCTCTCAGATAAATTCATTATCAAAGTTCATTTTGAGATCAATTCAAGTCTTTACTCATTCTTTTGTTTTCTTCTTCTGTTATTTTATAATCTCATATCCCTGATTATTTTTGACTGATTAGTAATTATAGTAAAATGGAAGAAAAAATTAGCCAAGGATCATGCTTTCTCTAGAGAACATTTAGGATTGCTTTAGGCAGGAGGTAAAAGACTTTAGCAATCCCTGAGCACTTCAATCTTACTGTAGCATTTGACATGTTTTGAATCTTGGCTTTAGTCCCTCAGAAGGCCTTACTATTTCTAATATCTTTATCTTAATGGGCATCACTTGGAGTCCTAATCCGAAAATATATGGTCTTTACTAAGAATCCATTCACTTGGTAATATCTGAACTCCAATTTTTATGTCTCTATATATGACACACTCAAAAGTTCTATTCATTGACTTAATCTCTCAGCTACTTCCTCCTCTCTTTCATCTGTGTTTCCTGGAGCAAGCTACCAAAATGTTGGACTAATTTCCTTCTTTCAAAATATCTTGATCCCATAATTCATCCCTACTTTTCAAGTTCTCAGAAGATTTGTTCTTCTGTATTCCCTAATCCAACATTACTGGAAATAAAAATTTGAGGTAATTTTTCCATCAAGGACAAGGGATGAAAGACAAACAGAATAAAAACTTTGTAACTATGATATTGCTTTCCTATGACTGCTGTAATAATTTCAATAAACTCCGTGGCGGCGGCAGAAGTGTTCTTCTCATAGTTCTGGAGGCCAGTAGCTTGAAATCAGTTGCAGGACCATGTTTCCTCCCAAAGCTCTAAGGGAGAATTTTTTCTTGTCTCTTCTAGCCTCTGGTGGTTCCAGGAGTTCCTTGGCTTGTGGCTGCATAACTCCATTTTCTGCCTCTATCTTCACATGGTCTTTTCCTCTTCCAGTCTGTTATGAGAAAACTCGTCATTGGATATAACACCACCCCAGGATAACACAGGATATATTCATCTCAAGGTCCTTAATTATATCTGCAAAATGCCTTTATCCAAATAAGGTCATAGCCATAGCCTCCAGGAATTTGAATGTGAACGTATCTTTTGAGGGGTCACCATTCAACCCACTACAAATATGGTGAAACTTCATCCAAAACAATCTCAGGGTATAAAATGTTTTGAGGAATGTGGGGTTTTAGGATTTAAAGTCAAGACATGAAACTTAACCACAGTGTTAAATGAAGGATTTTAATTACATTAATTAAATATAATGCATTTTTTCTAATAAACTGAAATGGAAAAACAATAAAATGGAACCAGTTTTCTTCTTTCATTTGGATATCAATCAATATTTAGTTTTCTTTATACATTAAAAAATTCATAAATGTAAACACAGTAAATTACATACATTGCAAAAAGTTATAAAATGCATAATTTGGGTGGGCCTTGTGTCTGGGCCTGTGGGAGATGGTCTGGTACTGGCGAGGGCTGGAGCGTGGTTTCCCAGGAGCTGGCCTACAGGCTGGAGCCACAGGGGCTGCCTTACAGTGAAATAAGCCCACCGCTTGAGCCTATGGGGGGTGGCCTGTAACCTGGAGCCTCAGAAGCCAGCCTGTAGGTGTGACCTACCAGTGGGGTAGGTGGGGAGCCTGGGTCTAAAGGAAACATCCTGGGGGCTCAGGCTGCAGAGGCTGCCCAGACATTAGGGTATACCAGGGGCCCTTGCAACTGGGGTGGGTCAAGAGCCTAGTGTTGCTTGTCAGCTTTGCGCTGGGCCTGTCTGGGAACCTGGGTTTGCAGGAGCCTGTGGGCACAGGAGACATCTAGGACACAAGAGCTGGCCAGTGCTGCGGTGAGCCATGAGCCTGGTATCACCAGAGCTAGATTCTTTAGAGTACCAGGAGCCTGGTGTCTCAGGAACTGCCTGGGGCTGTGGGAGTCATCAGGCACCTGGAGCCAGTTTCATGGGAGCCCTACAGTAGTCATTTAAGGCTGGGGGCTAGGCCTCATCCTGGGGTCCATGGTGAAGTCAGATTCTCATTTTACTCTCTTCCTCCCTTGGGGCAGGTGTCTCTCTCTCTCTCTCTCTCTCTCTCTCTCTCTCTCTCTGTGTCAGGCTGCCTGGGTTTGGGTAAGGGGTGATGGGGTAATGTGAATCTATTTTCCTACCCTCCTTAATGCGCCTTTTTTTTTTTTTTTTTTTCTGTGCTTCACCCAGGTACTACAATCCCTCACATGGAATAGATCCTGTGAAGCTATTTTCATGTGCCCATGATTGTTCAAATTAATGTTTCTGGGAAAGACAGGCACTAGAAATCCCTATATTACATTTTGCTCTACCCTTTTGTTTTAAAATTTCAAAAGCAAAGTAGCATTGCCCCACAATGGACAATGTTCTATCAGTGCTTCCTAAAAATATTTTACTTTTGAGGGAAGAGTCATTTATGAAAAGTCAGCATCCCACTGCCTCACTCCAGGCTTGCTGTTTACCAGTGTTTGACATATGTTAAAAATGAGAACTTAATAGGTTATAATTATGCTCTAGCTGTGTCTGTGAGTAGGAGAGTGGCATATACAAAGTCATACAACTGGCAATTCTCAAACATGTGCAAAAACAATTTGTAAAATGAAATTTGGGAACAAGATTTAGTAAGGGAAATTCACTAAAGCATATCAGTAAGCTAAGGAAAAATACTGAACAGCCAGCTTAATTCAAGACAAATTCTCATGAACTTACATTGCCAAACTTTGTAGACTTATTGAAGATGAACACATACTACTTTGAGGAAAAACTCCATTTAGGAAAAATGTCTTTTTCTCCTCTTCTTAAAAGAACTCACTGCTGCAAATCATGAAGCAAAACATTTCAAGGTTGTTTTCTTTACAGATGTAATCAGAATGCCTCATTCTTGGACATTTTTCTTGTCTTTTTTTTTTTTTTTTCCTTTTTCTTCCCTGAACTTAACGCACCTTCAAGTTCTTAATCCACTTCCAAAGTTTCATGACCATGTTTTCTAGGTCAGATCTCCTTCCTGGGTTCTACATTTTCTTTAAATTGCATGTTCTATACCATTTCCAGATACCTAGATGACATAGTTACATCTTACCTCATCCTCCTCTGCTGGACTCTCTTCTTCCTGAGTTTTCTTCTTTTTTTTTTTTTTTAAGATTAAATTTATCTACTGGACAGAGAGAGAGAGAACACAAGCAGGGGGAACAGCAAGCAGAGGGAGAAGCAGGCTCTCCGCTGAGCAGGGAGCCCGATGTGGAGCTCAATCCCAGGACCCTGGAATCATGACCTGAGCCAAAGGTGGACACCTAACCAACTGAGCCACCCAGGCACCCCCAGAGATTTCTTCTTCTGATTAATGATATCCTCTTCCACTAAGTAACTAAAAAGAATGTGTCATCTAAAGTAGGTTCTTCACCCAGTCACCCCATCCCTCCTACCCCACCCCCCACTCCAGCAACCCTCAGTTTGTTTCCTGAGATTAAGAATTGCTCACATCAGTGAGGTCATGGTGATAGACACTGGGGAGAGTATGTGCTCTGGTAAGCACTGTGAATTGTGCAAGACTGTTGAATCTTGGATCTGTACCTCTGAAACAAATAATGCAATATATGTTAAGAAAAAAAAAAAAGCAGAAGAAGATAGCAGGAGGAGAAGAATGAATGGGGGGAAATCGGAATAGGAGACGAATGATGGGAGATGATGGACTCTGAAAAACAAACAGGGTTCTAGAGGGGAGGAGGGTGGGAGGATGGGTTAGCCTGGTGATGGGTATTAAAGAGGGCACGTTCTGCATGGAGCACTGGGTGTTATGCACAAACAATGAATCATGGAACACTACATCAAAAACTAATGATGTAATGTATGGTGATTAACATAACAATAAAAAATTAAAAAAAATAAAAATAATAAAGTAGGTTCTTTCCCTTGCCACTGAACCTGAGTCCATGACTAAGGACCCAAGGGATCTCTTCAGAGTGTGCTCTTGTGCGCACTCTCCCTCCCCTTCTCTTCCTCTGCAGCTTCCACATTTCCAGTAATCTCTCCCACAAATCCTAACCTTGTTGACCTCTCTGATCTTCAAATTTGATCTCTTCCACTCAGCATTGCTGTCTGGCTCTGATGGAGAACGTTTACCTGTAATAATCACATCCCGAAACATTCCAGGCATGAAATGGACATTAGCAGCGTTCATCCCTTGTATTTCCCTCCTCCCAAAAATTATTATCCTTCGCTCCTTGTTATTTCAAACCTGAAAACACTTGTGTGTGTGGTACATGAGTGTGGTTTTCTAGTTGTTCAAGGTTGGATGGTAAATCTAGTTCTTGTTATTCCATCATAGCCGGAAATGTTTACTACTTAGATATGGACATATAGAGATTTTATTGTTTCTTTTTAGAAAAGCAATAAACATTTTAAAACAAAAGTCTGTTCCACTATGATAACAACTTTTATTTATTTATTTCCTTTAGCTCAGTGGCAACTATAAAGAAACAGGAGGAAAAAGCATTAAAAGGATACAGAACATATTGAGGGATCCTGGCCAGGGATTTAAGACTGTTAAGACCCAGCACATGCAATGATCTCTGTTTTCAGATGTCATTGATGTGGTCTTCAGCAGGGTAGGAAGCATCCTAGGATCTCTATGTTAATGGTACTCAACAAGTTTGGCATGCTTTGGAAAGATGGAAGGAATTACTGCCCATCATAGTCTGGTTTGCTAATCTCATCTACTAACTGAGGGGCCTGAATACTCTTGACGTACCTTCTTTTTTCTTGGCTTGCAGTTCTATCAGATTATTTTGAATGTTTAAACTCAATGTTACATAAATTATTATATTATCATATAAATCACATAACATCATATCAATACATTCTAGAACTTTATAATACTTTCCAAAACTTGATAACAATTTTGGGATATATTAGGGGTTTACTTCCTTTGAGAGTGTTAGTCATATGCTTAACTGCCAAGGGGGTAAATATAATTACAATATTAACTATATTTGAGAAAAACATTTTTACAAGAAAAGACATTTTCTTGGTGAAAAAGATTGTTTAACTTCCTTCAATGCATGACAACTTTATACTCACTGGCATGTACATGGAGAATGAGGCATCCTTAAGAAAATTTCATTTCACACATTAGAGTATGAAGCAAAGTGCTAGAACTTAACAGGGAAATAGATGCACAATTATAGTTGGAAATTTCAATACCTCATTCTGCGCAGCTGATATTGAAAGTAGACAGATGGTGAGCAAGGATATATATAGAACCCTATCAACCTGGTTAACCTCATGGACTTTTATTCAACATTTTGCCTAAGAACAACAGAATATAGGTTTTGCTATAAAACCAAGAAAAAAAGGTTAAACAAGATAGACCATATTATGGGCCATAAAACAATTCCCAGTATTTTTTTTAATTAAATTATTCAAAAGTATATTCTTCAAAGAAGATAAATGCAAATTTGAGAATAATAACTGAAATATATCTGAGGAATCAATAAAACACTTCTAAATAACAGACTTCAAAGAATAAATTACAAGGAAAATTAAGTATATTTTGAGCAGAATAAAGAAAAATTTTAATGTATACAATTATCTGGAACGCAGCTAGAGCAGAGTGTTGGGGGAATTACAGCACTGAATACTTGTATTAGAAAAGAATGCACATATCAAATGCTTTAGTTTCTACCTTAAGACAAAAGAAGAATATTTTAAAATAAATCAGATGGAAAGAAATAATAGCAGACATCAACAATTTTAACAGAAAAAAATTGAGAATTACCAATATCCAGAATGATATAAGAAACATCACCTCATTTCCTACATATTATAAATGACAATAAGTATTTTGGGAATAATTTTATGCCAATACATTTTTTAAATTAAAAAAAATGGAAAAATGCCTTGAAAGACACAAACTACCATACTCCATTTGAGAATAAATAAGTAATGTGTTTCCCTATATCTATTAAGTTGAACTCATAATTATTTTTTTCAATAACAAGTGCAACAAGAAAAACTTGATTTAGAGATGGATTCACTAATGATTCTACAAAATTTTTAAGGAAGAAAATGTAAAACTTTATACAAATTGGTTGGAAAATAGAACATGAGGAAAAACCTTACAAATCATTCTGCTATCAAGATTACACCGACCGTAAAACAAGACTCCACAAGGAAAGTAAAATACTGACCAATATTCCTAATCAACATAGACACAAAATTCCTTAAGAACGTTTTAGAATATAAAATGCAGGGCTACACATCATGACCATGAGTTTATTCAGCTAGTGAATGCAAAGTTGACTCACCAATTGAAAATCAAGCAATGTAACTATTTTACCATAATGCATACATTATGCACGTAGTAAAAGGACACAATCATCTTAAAGTTGAAGAACAAGCATTCAACAATATTCAACATTCATTCATTAGGAAATCTCTTAGCAAACAATGACTATAAGGAAGCTTTTTTTTTTTAACCAGATAAATGGTTATCAACAAAATTCAACACCTAAGACCATACTTGATGGTGATTATTTTACGCTCTCTCATTAAGACTAGAGGAAAAGCTAGGATACTCAATCTCTCCACTTCAGGCTTATCCCGACATTCCTATGCTGTGCAGTAAGACAATAAAAAGAAAGAAAGCTCATCCATATTGGAGAGGGAAAGTGAAACTCCTGTTATTCACAGACGACATGAGCATGTATATAGAAAATTTTATTTTAAGATTTTATTTATTTAGTTAGTTAATTAGAGAGCATGAGCAGAGGAGGGGCAGAGACAGAGAGACAATCCCAATCAGACCCATGCTGAGTGTGGAGCCCAACGTGGGGCTTAATCTCATGATCTGAGCTGAAATCAAGAGCTGGATGCTTAACTGACTAAGCCACCCATGCACCCAAGAAAATTCTAAGGAAAATATAAAACTTATGAGTTTTATAAGATCAAGAGATAAAAGATCTATAAACAAAAGAAAAAATCAGTTTTATCTTTATATACTAGCATTGAATAATCTATTCAATAAAGTAATAATAAATATTTAAAAATTGGGTTCACAACAGCATCAAAAAGAATAAAATAGGAGTAAATTTAACAAAGAAAGAGCAAGCATTATACAATGAAAACTATAAAAATTGATGAAAAAGCACCAAAATATAAATAAATGGAGAGACACTCCATGTGAATGAATTGAAACAGTATTATGTTAGTTGTCAAATTAAACTGTAGGTTCAATATAATCCCATCCAAAATCACATCATTGTGTATGTGTGTGTGTGTGTGTAGAAACTGAACAGTGATTTTAAAATATACATATAATTCAAAGGTCTAGAATAGCCAGAACAAATAGAAAAAGAAGTTTGTTCTAGTAGGTATGTCTCAAATTTTCTACCCAGGGCTTAACCCAGTCTTGATGGATTTGCATTCCTCTCCCCTTACAAGGTTTTAACTCCTCAAACTTTTTAACACTGATGTTTATTTTATTGAAGTAACAGAAACAATTAGAAGAAAATCTGTATACACTCTCACCATCAGAGATACTAATAAACTTGTGTCGTTAACCTTTCTTTTTCTTTTCCTATTTCAATGCGTGGGCTACCCATAGCTAAAGCCACTCCCGCTTGTCCACTGGATCCTGTCTCCTCTTCTACTTAAGCAGTGAGACCTTTCCTGATCACCTCATATAAATAAGCAAACGTGCACCATTTAAAATCAAACTCTACATTTTTATAGCATTTTAAACCAAGATAGTGTATATTTAGAATGTTGAGTTACCTATTTTACTGAACTTTATCTTCAATTTACCATTCCATTAAGTGGAAACTTTGTCTTTTTACTGTTATGTCTTCACTGTCTAGACTAGTTCCCAGCATCTGGTAGTCTCTTAATATCCTTTTCAATGTTATCACTCCATTAATTGTTCGGTTTTTCATTTACATCATTAACATCACCCTCTCCACTAATTATCACCATCTCCATACACCCATGTTACACTATAACTCATTTTAAGCAAAAAATACAGAACAAAACATAACATTAATTCCATATTATAGATATTACCCCATTTCTCAGATCCATTTATTTTCAGCTGAACTCTCTTAAAATGTTTTTGAATACCCTACAAATTCTATCATCTCAAATACTGAAAACTATTTTGTGTTTCTTTCACTGCTTCTACTTTTGTCCAAGAGATAATATTCTGTTATCTGGATTATTGTAATAAATTTTTAACTGGTCTCTGGCTTCCATGCCTGGACACACTGAAATGCTAGATTGATCCTTTTAAAATATAGTAAGTCATTCACTTGCTTGAAATTTTTTGATGTGTTTTCATCTTACTTGTGGTAGAGGCCAAAACCTTCATTAAATCCTCCTAAAGCCATATGCAATCTATCCCCCCACTGGTTTACTGACTTTTTTCCAATCTTACCTTTTGTGAGATAGCAAACACACAGCATCAGTGTTGGCCCTCAGGTGTGCTAAAATAGCTTGAGCTTCAGGGCTGTCTGTTGTTAAGAAATCCCAGTGCTTTAACCTGTAAAATACATAATTAGCAACATTATTTTCAATAGACCTTGTGTTAAAGGCACCAGAATTTTTGTAAATTAACAGAAATTAGGGATACCATTGACATTGAGAAATTATTGTTGAACATGTCCTTTAAAAAAAAAAAAAAATTCCCGGGGCGCCTGGGTGGCTCAGTCATTAAGCGTCTGTCTTCGGCTCAGGTCATGATCCCAGAGTCCTGGGATCGAGCCCCGCATCCGGCTCCCTGTTCAGCAGAAAGCCTGCTTCTCCCTCTCCCACTCCCCCTGCTTGTGTTCCCTCTCTCGCTGTGTCTCCCTCTGTCAAATAAATAAATAAAATCTTAAAAAAAAAAAAAATTCCATACCTTTAATACCAAAGATTTATTTTAAAGGTCATGGGAGGAAAACTTAAAAATTGAAAAGTGATCAGTTTCTGTAAGTTTTTGAGGGAGATGCAAAATAATTTTTGCTACTTTGGCACCAGTGAGAATAATGTGGTTAGTTGGGTAGTGGTTATTCATTTTAAAAGGTTAATTAAAAACTGCAGTGTTTCTAAAGGAAATTTATTTGCTATATGGGGAGCAGCTAAACCACCTTAGCTGATTTGAATTTCAGAACGTGAAAATAAGAAGAGTAAATATTTTATAGGTTCTAAAAATGATAGGCATGGCAACAAGTACCAAAAATTTGGAAGACAAATACAGTTCAAAATAAGGAAAATTTTCTATTAATGGGACCTGTCCAAAGTTGACATGACATCACAAGGAAATGGTTTTATTTTACCGGTTGTATACTAGAAGAGTCTAAATGACTATTTGGCAAAACAAACAAACAAACAAAAACATGCAATTATCAGTTGAGTAGTCAAAATAGAACATCTTTAAGGATAATATCAAACTTGAAGTTATTTTATTCTCAGCATTACAAGTATCTTTAGGCCTAAAGCGTTTAGTAATGTGCCCTCATCCTTTCCTTACCATGCAGTCTTTATAAATCATACTGAACAGGTTTCCCTTTGAGATAATAAAACTACTGACTTTTTGAACTATTAATTAAGTTACACATAGCACAGTTTTAAAACACATAGGCCAAATGAACATCATCAAATAATGTTTAATAAGTAAAATTTAAGTGGAACTAAAATGCAGGTGTTAATTATGCTAGCCTAAAGCAAGGTAAGCAATAACAGTTAATATTTTTAAAGCTTGTAAATATTTAATAATGTATTAGAACTGTAAGGGAAGTCTAACTCAAGAGCAATCAAACTTGTTCCATATACATGAACTAAAATTGCTTTATGTAGTAAAAAGGAACTATTTATCCTTACTTGTTGGGTATTGCTTCTCCCTTTTTAATAATTGTTATTAAGCTCAATTATTTCATATACATTCATGAATATATTTCTTGAGAGAGAAATGCTGTGTACATTTCAAGTTATATCAATGATAGTCTCCTACTGTTTGAGCTTTCTTAAGTCCTAAAATCCTAAAGAAATTTACCAACATGAAAAGATTATCTTTTTTCCTTAACATCTAGCTTTTGGCTGTGGAAGTCAACTTCCTCTTCTCAAATAATTTTATCAAATGAATATTTTAGCATGAATAGCCTCATTTTAATAACAATTTGGATTTAAATGATGATGAATGTTTTGAAGTGAAGTCTAGTATCTCCATTTCACTTCTGAAACTGTCTTGCAGAGAGATTGGGACCATGCCTAGTGGTTTTAATTTTATGGCATCATTAACCATCCATACTGGATTCACACAATCTGATTTCAAATATAGACCAATCATCTATAGCTCTGTGGCCCTAAGTGAATTTCTATATCTAATGAGTTAAGGATCTTTATTTGTAAAATGAAAATAAAAATGGAATGTAATTTTCCCAGCTTATACATCTTGAAATATTATTGAAAATTAAATAAGAGTACAGGTAAAAAAAAAAAAAAAAAGAAACCCTAACAATGTCTTTGAATTAATTTTGGCCAATTTCATAAATTTTATGAATTCTAAGTCTTTTTCTATCAGGCCCTTTTTCTCCTACAACTTCATGTAGATAATCTAGACCAGGAATCAGAAAACTATGCAGAGGAGCTTCATGTAACACTGTCTGCTATTGTAAATAAAATGAATGGAACACAGTCATGCTCATTCATTCATTTTTAATTTCCCATGGCTACTTTCATACAAAATTGGGTAATTGCAGTAATATGGCCTACAAAGACAAACGTATTTACTATCTAGTTCTTTAAAGTAAAGGCTTTCCAATCCCTGATATAGAGCTCTACAGAAATCCATGAATATGCTTTTATTTTACCCAAACTTCTGATGAATTCATACACAACAATTTTTTTTTTAAGATTTTTATTTATTTGACAGAGAGAGACACAGCGAGAAAGGGAACACAAGCAGGGGGAGTGGGAGAGGGAGAAGCAGGCTTCCCGCCGAGCAGGGAGCCCGACGCGGGGCTTGATCCCAGGACCCTGGGACCATGACCTGAGCCGGAGGCAGACGCTCAACAACTGAGCCACCCAGGCGCCCCCATACACAACTATTTTTATCATAACTTCATTTCCTCTGTTTGAAATGGTTTTGGAAACAAGTATATTTACAGTTTCTGATTTATTACTACTACTACAGTTATTAAAACTAATAAGACTTCAACAAGTTAGCAGTCTACAATTGATTGTAAGTGTATAGTATAGATTTGTGATTTTCTAAGATTTAAATTGTACAGATATAGTAACATTTTTACAGCTTTCTCAGTTTTCAAATGTTTTGGAATTTTGGCTATTATCCAGCTATCAGCTGCTAACCTACTTGTCCCTCTTTCAAGGTTATTTTACATTTATTCTATGGCAGTTGATCTGATTTAATTTTGAATCTCCTCTAGATCAAAAAAGAAGAATGAAGCCAGATCATCCTTTTGCAAATACAGAAAATTACTCTTCTCCTTTAGATGTGTGGGAACCCTACATAGTAGACATGAAGAGACTCAGGCTGGGGCCTTTGTGCAGGATATAACTTACTTAGATCTGAACAGTAATTCTGGATAACATTATTATTATTATTATTATTATTACTATTTTTATTAGATTTACTTTTTTCCTCAACTTTCAGCCAACTTAGTGAGGTGGTCAAATTTATTCGCATGTGGATAAGAAAAGTATTTCTTTATAATTACTCTACTCTCTTCTATATTATTGCAGCTCCATTATTATTATTCTAAATAATTTAACAATTTTACTACTAGTATCTTTTCAATTAATTTTGCTAATTCGTTTTGTGGGTTTTTTCCCCCAAAACTCAAGATCTAGTTTTCTTTAGTTTTATATTTTAGTTTATTTTATAATTAATTTAGTGATCTTATTTTTAATCTCTTTCTATATAGTTTTATGTATGGCTCCCTTTCCTTTTTATCTTAATGCTTAGTTTCTTTTTTGAAAAAATACTGTAATTTTTTTATATAATTTTATCTATGTTGATACTATCAATTCTATTCTGAGCATCATTTTAGCCAAAATCCTTTTGTCTTTAACACATAGTAGTCATTTCAGTGTTATATTCTTGAAAGTGTTTGCCGATTATTGATTTATTCAAGCATTAGTTATAAAAGACTTATTGATAAATATTGATTTAAGGTGAGAGGATTTATTTCGGTTATGAATTTTAAGATACATACAAAGTTCTATGGGTTAGACTAAGCTAATATCTTACACAGAAATACTATCAGTAGTTTTTGATCAGTTGGTTGTCCATTGTCAAGATAGAAATATAATAAGAAAGCAGATTGCATTTCTAAGTAAGGAAAAACATACAGATTAGAACCATATTAACTAAAATCGATCCATACAGTATTCTATCACTTCTGGAATTCCTTGTATTTCAATATTAAAATCTTTATAATTTGCAGGTCTTACTTTGCAATAATAGTTTTATTGTAAGATATACAAGAAGGCTTGAATAAATGATGGCACACAGTATTTTCCTAAGTAGATTCATTAGTGTTAAGATATCATCCTCCCATACTACGTGTATACTTCAGAAAATGCAAACAAAATCTAAATTGTACTTTTGTAAACTTGAAGTTAATAATTTAAATGAAAACTTAAAACAAAGCAAAAATAAAATAAAATTCATGTGGAATAATAACCACGTGGTAATCTTTTAAAGAGTGTCTTGTGTTAAAACAGATCCTTGGATTATAACAATGAATTTTTTTTTATTTTATTATGTTATGTTAATCACCATACCTTACATCATTAGCTTTTGATATAGTGTTCCATGATTCATTGTTTACATATAACACCCAGTGTTCCATTCAGTATGTGCCCTCTTTAATACCCATCACCAGGCTAACCCATCCCCTCGCCCCCCACCCCTCTAGAACCCTCAGTTTGTTTCTCAGAGTCCACAGTCTCCCATGGTTCGTCTCCCCCAATTTTTAAAAACTATTCCCTCTGTATAGATAGATAGATATAGATTAGTATACAGAACAACTAAATGACATATCTATCTATCTATCTATCTATCTACTTATCTATTCAGTTTATACTAGCATAAGCAGTTTACTCAGTAATTTGTTAGGTCAAATGGAACAGTTTGTTAAAAGAAAAAAGAAAACTATATCCTTAACTCTTTACTTATTCAAAATGAAGCCCGCTAGTCATATATTGAAAGGAAAAAGATTTCAAAGCATAGAATTCTTAAAAAAATAATTGAATATCTTTAGAATATTCAAGAAAATGTAGAATTTCTAAGTATGAATCCTAAAGATATACTCAAAGACTAAATACATAGATACACACATATATTGTTCAACTGAACTACACTACTAAGAACAAAGAATTTCAATATGGAGAGATTATATAAACAAAACCATAAAAGGCAAACTGTAAAATAATTACCCAAAAGATACATGGTGGGTAAATAATTTTAATACAAAAGCTGTATGAAAAAAAGTTAGCATTTGAATTATAAGATGCTTAAGATGATGTGATACCCCTTAAGTTTTAGCTCAGCATAGGGACACGAGCTGGAGTCTATTTTTCTCATCCCCTACTGCTGAGTGTGGTAGTATAACTAATAACTGGATGATTAAAAGCAAGCAGAAGTGATATCTATGGGTCATGATCTGATAAATTAACGTTTTTCCTCTTCACTTCCTTTTTCTTCCTTCCAGCTGCCTGGGAAATGGGAGGAAATGGAACAGCATCTCGAGCTTTAAGGTGAAGCCATGTAAAGGGAAAAGCAGCACCAATCCCATCAACCCTGGATAGTCCATTCACTTCTTGCATTAGAGAAAAATAAACTCTACCTTATTTAAGCTATGGCATTTTGAAACCTGTTTATCTACATATTTATTTTGAAACCTCTTTATTTATCTTACACTGAACCCTAACAAACACAAATAATAGAATCCATGGGGACACAGTTCTGAAATGATGAGAAAATGTTTCACCATTTGTGGAAGGAAATTTTATAGTATACACAAAAAGCCTTCAAATATTAATTCTATTTGAATTAGCAATTTGAGTTTTAGAAAGTAATGCAAAAAAACAAAACACAAACAAACAAAAACCCCATAAGTACCCAAAGATGGTTGTGCATAATAGGAAAAAGAAAAGAAAAAGTGTCCATCAGTAGAGAATTGACTGAAGTCATTTTGCAGCATTTGTTAAGGTGTAGTGGACAGCTGTTATTTCTGCCTTAATAGCCCCATTCTCCCTTCTGGTAGAAATCCTTTCCTCTAGGGATTCATTTTTCTGTTATAGAGCTGCAAACCTCCTGTTTCTAGAGTATTTTGGGAATATAAACAGCTTACAAATTCCTTAGGAGCAAAGTTAGAGAATCATTGCTTAATTAGAGCCATAGAACACACATACACTATTTTATACTCTTAAACGTATTTATTGTTTTGGTAGGCTTTTAGGAAAAACAACTATAAAAGCTAACACTCCTGCTGCAATTCAGGATTATTAGTTCAGTCTTTTCTCTTTTCAGTAATTAAATAACTCAGTACAAACGAGAGCAACTGAAATTTCTTCTGACATACAGTCTTTTGAATGCCATCTGAATGACCAGAGGGATCATTTTGCCCTTTTTCTACAGACTATTTTAAAATTTCCTATTTCAAAACGTGATATTGTCAAAGGATAATATGTATGTGTTGAAAACAAATATACTATTTTCCCTTTTGGGTACTTTTGTTTCAACTCTGTGCCTACTTAAAGAAACATTAATTATAATAATAACCCTACTTCGGTTTGTCATAGTCTCAGAAGGATGTTTTGTTTCTATTTTAAAAGGAGACTTTCAGATTCTTCAGGAACTTTAATTTTCACAGGACTTGAATTTTTAGTAAATACAGGTGATGCTAACTTACAAACACAGATAAATTAAATGATGGGACCTAGTAGAATTCTTCTATTCAATTCACTGGAAGATATTTTCTGGTTTTTGTTTTTTGGTTTTTTAAGATAACATTTGTTTCTTTTTTTTTCTTATCGATTGATTGATTGATTGATTGATTGATGTCGTGTTCTATGATTCATTGTTTGCTGGAAGATTTTCAAGAGAAATACAGGAAAAAGTTCTTACTCTCATTCTGTTTTTCAATACATCTTACTTGATCAATGCAAAAATACTTTTTTTCCGTTTGAACACTTCGAACTGGGAAAAAGTCTTAGAATGTATCCCATCTGTCAACCATGAGACAGTCATGAGAAAGGTGCCATTTCCTGAATACATACAGATGTGGTTATAGCTGTTCAAATTGTTGTCTTTACAGTTAACTCATTTACATTGTTGGCACTATACATGTAGAATTAATTACCTCTGAATGTCTTCAGAAAGATTACAGTATGACTTGGACATAAAACTAACGGTGACTTTTATTTATCTCTAGCAGGAAACTAGAGGAGGGGGTCATTGCATTCAAACAAAGAGAGTGGCATAAATTTGACATTACTGGAATAAATATTTATGGCTGGAGGAAAGACTGCAATTCTTTTTTGCAAAGCACAAACTGGGTGTTTTGTGGAATCGAAGAATGGAAAATAGACACGTGTAAAAGAAGCTGGGCCACAAAAGGATTGCTTTTGTCACATGATGTGAAATGTAAGTGAGGGCTTACAAAATTGCAAGATCTTTCATATGAAAGCGGTTCACACCCATGACGGGCTGGGAAGATAACAAAAGAAAAACTTTGCGTCACAATTCCATTGTTAATATGTTTTCTTATTAGAGGAATAAGAAGAAATGGTGTAATTTATAATAATGTAATCATAGTTTGTAAAATAGGGCCTTCAAATCACAACGCATAAAAAATAAGGACAAGAAGAAAAATTCAGAGTGGCTTCAGAATTCTCCCCAGTGCCTCTCCAGTTTCAAATTTATTTCTGGGAGCTCAGGCATGCCATCTAAAAATTAGATTTTTAAAAAATGCAATACATATATGCACACGTACCTGCACATATATATGGTTCTAGGTACACACATGTACATATGCATATAGACACATAGAGTGTGTGTGTGTGTGTATATATATATATATACACACACATACATTATATTTTATTTTTCCAGATGATCGTTTCTTTGATTTAAGAATAAATTTCCCATCACTCTTGCTAATTGAAAATGTTTGAAGCACAAAATGAAAATATTCAACATTTCAAGGCAGAAAACTATAGCAAAGCATTTTATTTAGAAAAGTTTATCAAAGGATGACACATTTCATTTTATAGTAATCCTAAGTTTTGTATTTCCACCTTTGTGTGAGGAAAAATGAGTTAAATTTAAGAGGTTGCTAAGTACATACAGTAACAGAGAGTGCTTATGAATTTACTTCCTGCACATCACGTACTATGAGATGGAGATGGCACCTGAATGCTCCCAAGCTGAACACACGGTCAGTTCGACATTCTTAACATATTAGAAGTGATAGGTCCATGGCAGGCCTAGTGCTTTCATGAGCTGAGGAAGAGTATGCTGGGGTGAAATAGACAGGAGCTCAGCACTGAATCTGTCTCAGGAACATATGCTTAATTTTTAAAATTAATGTCATGTTCGTTCTCTATTATTTAACAGTTTTCTTAGCTTTTAAATATTAATCCTATTTTATCATTTTAATTCAGCAATGTTTCATAAGCTCTGAAGAAATTATTTTAATGAGAGTCATAAGATTGTTCTTATTCTTTAACATATTATTTTTAAATGGTTGATGTAATGGACATTTTCTATTTTGTGCTTAATTATAAAGAAAAATAAACCAAATGAGAGGGAGAGGGAGAGAAATTTAAACTAGAGTTGGAACAGAATAAGATCAAAATGAGAATAAATAGTAACTATATTAACCCATGTCTGTCAGCATAGGATGGTCATGATGAGGCTACAAATGATCCCCTAAATTTCAGTGGTTTACAACAATTTATTTCTCTCATACTACATTTTTGTCATGGGCTTTTCTCATATTGTTTCCCAGTTTCAAGCTGATGAAATTGTTTCTATTTTGAACACAGCCAGTATGGAGAAAAAGAGAAAAAGAACATGGCTCTACACACAACTCCAACCACTGGTTCAACGTTCTCTTAAAACCTCTGACAGAGTGTGACTATGGTTCTCAAGTCCAGTTTCACTGACAAGTTACATGGCCAACATGGTTTCCCCAGGAAGAGTTAATGGATATTTGTGGACCCTCATATAATCTATCACACTCAGCCAAAACAGAAGATGGGCCTTGAAAAGAGTAGTGACAGTGAAAATGCTTTCATTCATTCATTTAACAAATAATTACTGGCCTCCTATTGTAGTTAAGACAATATGATCAGTTCTGATGATAGATTGGTGAAGACAGTCATGTCTGAAAAACGTGTATTGTCACAAAGAATATGTACATTAAATGAAAATTAGAATAATGCACGATGAATGTAGTGATAGACTTCATTACACAGCTGGGATGGAGTCAAGTAGTGGATTCAAAAGATACTCAAAAATAGAATGTTGATGCCTAATGATTGACTGGATTTTTCATGTAAATGACAGACAATGTTCACAGCAACTTTAAGATTTCCAGGTTGGAAATCGGTTATACCATGACACTTTTTAGTTTAATAGAACACAAGGAAGTATAATTATTGTAGACAAAGGGCAAAATCATTCTGTATATATTAAATTGTAAATATGTTTGAAACACCAAAGTAGTATTGGAGATTAAATCTCAGATTGAAACTATCTTATTATGATGAAATTGATACTTTGATATTCTAATTGAATATTTTAAATGCTAAATTTGAGATTGCTAGCCTGAATTATTTCAATGATTCTAGTATACCTGACAGAATTGGGGATTTCTAGGGCACAGTGGTTTGATAGGTAAATACTGAATCTTGATATTATGATAGTTTTCCAATTGTACAAATTTGGAATATTCAGGTAGAGTTACATAGTTGAAATAAAATATAGAGATTTAAAATTTGAAACCATGAATTTAGAAGCAATATCTCATGAAAGGGAAATAGAATGATCTAAGAGCAAAAGGCCTGAATCTTGACTCACACAGAAGAAAATAAGTCAGTGATGGAAAATAAATGCAAGGTAAGAAGGACTAGAAAAATAGAACTAGAAGGTTAATAGAGATGATCAATAATATGAAATATGAAAATTCCTTTTTATTCTCCCAAATCCCATAAAACCTAAAAAAAATTAGAAGTGTCATCACAGGATCAAATCATTTCAAATAATTTGAAATATTTATTAAAGTTGTGCCAAAAAAATCTGCACAAATAATCCCTGGATTCTTAATATAATAAAAAATATTTTTTCTCATGCAGACCCCTGTAGGAATTTTTTTTTAATCTTTTTTTTTTTACTATGTTCAGTTAGCCAACATATAGTAGTACATCATTAGTTTTTGATGTAGTGTTCAACAATTCATCAGTTGCATATAGCATACAGTGCTCAACACATCACATGCCCTCCTTAATACCCTTCACCTGGTTATCCCATCCACCCATCCCCTTCCCTTCTGTAACCCTCAGTTTGTTTCCCGGAGTCCAGAGTCTCTCATTGTTTGTCTCCCTCTCTGATTTCTTCCCATTCAGTTTTCCCTCCCCTCCCCTGTGGTCCTCTGCACTATTCCTTATATTCCACATCTGAGTGAAACCATATAATTGTCTTTCTCCCCATGCAGGAATTTCTATCCTGAAGTTTTCAATGGGACTCTTCAGGAACCCAGATTCTTCTGTTATGAATCTACTTTTATCTGGATCATCATGGATCTCCACATCCAGTGCGTAGATGGAAGAAGAGATAAATGGAGAATTCCAAGGAATATTTTATTGCAAGGATAAAATGAATAATTTCTGTCACATTTTATTGTCCAGTATTCTATCCTGTGGCCTCACCTAGATGCCATGATAGCTTGGAAATGTAGTCATAACCTAGGCAGCCAATTCCCAGCAGAAACTCTACATCATGGAAAGAATGTCCAAATCTTTGGTGATAACTGCCCTCCCTTTCATAGGAAATAATAAATTAGTGTAAGTACAAGTACAATAAAGCCACAGTTCAAAACAGAGTAAGGGAAATATATACCTTTCAAAAATGAACCTGAGCTGAACACAAAGTCAATGCATAAAGAGATCTAGAAGGATAGTGAGTAAAATAAAACACAGATTAATGTGGAAGTATGTGTAGTGGTAACAGAGATAATCACACATACCCACATAGGCACACACACATGTGCACACACATACATATAAATGCAAGTATAAATAAACTGGAAACAAAGAAAGAAAACTAAATAGTTGATAAAAATGAAGAGAAAAAAATGTAGAGCCAGAACAGTAAGTCGATCAATCATTTATGCAGTTGACAAGGTAGTCAGGAGGAGATCTTAGCTGAATATGGTTTCCGAAGGCTGCAGAACTGGGATTTAATGGTTATTTGGGAAAAGAGATGTGGTCTTCTACCAACACCAAGGAGGGAGTTGGAATTGAGAGCCTAGCATGTTGGGGCTTCTGAAAGGGGTTGGCATTCTATGCAAGGATGAATTGTGAAGCTTCACAAACCAGTCTACACTGTGAAAGAAAAGGGTGATTTATGGGAAATACTATCTTATCACTGGATATGAGATGAAATTGAACAAACAGAATAGCAGGTATAAACATATAACTAATCATTGTTCAATAAAGCATTTGAGTCGGAAGTAAATTCCAAAAACTGATCTTAAGGAGTACATCCATATGTCACAAGAAAGCCAATAGGAGGTAAATAGAATTCATTTGGCCAATGATGAGATTACAATAAAAAGTTATCAACTTTTTTTTTTAACTCAGAATTTTTTTTTTTTTCTTTCATTTAAAGAAGTATTTAGAACACATAAAACAAGGCAACATTTATTCTTTCTTCTCGTCTTCCGGTGTGGGCCCCGCGGCTCTCTGAGCCAGTTACTGTCACTGGCCCCTTCCTCAGCCATACTGTCCACCCCCTCCTGCCCGCTCTCCTTGTCCTCAGGAGTAGATGTGCCTTCTTCACCATTCTGTTGGCTTTCCGTCGCTTCTTCAAGGTGTGTCTCCTCTGTCCTCTTCGGGATGCTCTCGTCCTCCTTCTTCTCCTCGTTCAGCTTGCTCTGCTGCTGCTTTCTCTCTTTGCTCCTGCCTTTTTCGAGCCTGTTTCCTCTGCCTGTGCAATTTCAGCGGCAATTTTTTCCATATCCACTTCTACTTTCAAACCGCACAAACTTTTAAGTTCATCGTTCAACGAATCTGTGCTTTCCAGGAATCTCCTCTTCTTTCCCTGGTGTCGCTCCTCTATTTGAAGAAGTTCAGCTTCTAGTTTTCGCTGATAAACCATTAAGGGCTGGAGCTGTCGTCTGAGGACCTGCATTCTAGCTGTTGTGACAACTGACCGGACGTCTGGCACCACACTCTAAGGATTTCCCTGATGAGGCAGTGGTTTCTCTGGAAACGGGCAGTGGCTGTATGCTTCATGGAGAAGCCATCATCATAATCATCTGGATCTTCAGCAGGCTGGATGCTCATGCACGGTTCTCCTTTCTCCATGCGAGACTGTCTCTGTCGACTTTCTTCCTCTAAAGCAGCTTCTGCACGACTTTTTGCATTTAGGTGAGCAAGGTATGCGGGGGGATTATGATAGGCCTTCACAGAGTCCTTGTACTCTACCTTTTCTGCTTCGTATTCGTTTAAATATTGTTTTTCTTCATCAGTGAGATCTCGCCACATGCCACCCATAATCTTGCCAATCTCCCACAACTTTAGGTCAGGGTTGGAAGCTTTTAGTTGGTCCCAGACCTTTCTGCTGTACCTCATGTAGGGCATCAGCAGCTTATCTGGTGGTTTGGGGGCTTTTGGACTCATAATACCAGAGGATGCCGTGACCCGGCTCTTGGTGCCTGGGCTCCCTCCCAGCCTGTAGTTGTTGTAGGTGAGATGACTGTATGGCTTGCATCCCACAAACCCTGTTGTGCTGGGCATTTGTGTTGCAGGAGCTGGGGTGGGAGGTGGGGCATAAGATGGTCTTTTTGACATTTGGGAAGATTAAGTTCTCAGTTCCTTAGGAATGAATCTGAGACACCGCGGGCAGAAAAGCCGCCCGCAGCTCGGGCCTCGTTTGCCTTTGTCCCACGCACGCCCCACCCCTCGCGTCCGGAGCCAAAAGTTACCAGCTCTTAAAAGAAATAATGAACCGGGGAGATGTAACAAAAATCTAAATCTCATAATAATAACACAATTCCTTTTAAAAGATTTGACCTTCTAGAGAAAACGCATTAATGTACACCAATAGCTGTAGACAGAAATTTGCATGCCTTTCAGTATTAACCACATCTAGCTAACCCTTTAAAGATTGTATATCTGGATGGAATGGAAGAAATTGTTAAATGTGCTCTGCATTCTGAAGTTTAGTTCCACTAATCAGTTCTCTCCCTTACCACATTCTGAAGCTTATTCTAGAAACACTTGCACTCAATAATAATAATGGTAACAACAACAACCATAAAATGTAGCTTTGAGTCAGGCAGATCTGGCTACAAACTTTACCTTCACATTTTCCCAGCTATAGTTTATGCTTATGTAAAATTGTATTAATAGTAAATACTATGCAGGACAATTGTGAGAATTGATAAAGAGGCAAAGAACTTCATGTCTATTCAATAAACACTTGAAACAACTCTGTTAAAACTGATTCATAGAATTTGCTCTTTGTATATACTCATAAAAATAACACAATTCCTTTCAAACATTTTTGTAATGTGGAACAATGATTGTTTTACCTGGAATTAAAATTCTACTGTGTTCGGTCTATTCAAAACTGTTATGTATTTACAACTTCTCTATGTAAGGGTTCATGGGATGACAATTTATGTATCATTAAAATTGCCACACTTATTATTAGTACATTCTACAGGATAGAGTAGCAAAAAAATGTTCAAGTTTTCTTTGTTTCCAGCTAACAGAACTACAAGTTTTTTTCTTAGGTTAAAAAAAAAAAATATTTAGTCACATCTTAGGCTCTGGAGTGGAGTAGGAAAATCTTATAGTAGGACACTAGGTTCTGGGAGGAGTATGACCACAATTACATGTGTTGAGCAAATATATCGGTTAATCTCTCTACTTCTTGGTTTCCTTATCAGTAAAAATAAGAAGGTCTTGGAGAGCCTTCTAATTAGACATTTAGAAAAAAGAAATATTGTGTTGATTTTCACTGTTGAATAGTTTGGGGACTTCCATGCATACGCTGACAGAAAGGTTAGCATGAAGTCCATTAGGAAATGGAATATTCATATTGTATATAACAGCGAAAAAGAACTAAATAATGTACTCATAGATGTTTGTCTTATAAAATGTTCATGAGAATAAAGCCTATTTATTCATCTTTAAGTACAGAGCAGGATGTGTAAGGAACGGGCAACAGCTCCTCAAGCTTATGCAAAATGCATAACTAAATTTTTCACTGAGAATATGTAGCTACATACTCACAAGGTGAGTGAAACTTAGCCTCATTTAGCTAATGAGAGCTGTAGCTGCATATTTCATATGAAACAATGTAGGCACATTCTCATAGAGGTTATTTAAAAGAGCAGATATACAAAAATATAGAACACAAGTTACCCTATGTGACTCAGGAATGACTTAAATATCAAGAGAATGACTTTACATCTAATATACTACTTACTCGTCGGAGTGTTTAATTGTATTTTAAGAAGCTAATTTATTCAATATAACTCACCTTTACATTATAAAATCAACACTAGTTTGCCTTCTGAAAAGAATATGATTTTATTTTACAAATTGTCCGCATTTACCTGATTTTGATTTTTAAAAAGTAGTTGGCTTTCTAACTTAAAAAAAAAAAAAGTTTATACCTAAGATTAAGATACTTTTATGTAAAATTACATCACAAAAAATACTAATTTTAAAACCCTCTGCTCTAGCTTATATAATAAGGTAGATAAATTCAGGTAATGTATAGCTATTCAAAATATTTGTTCTTTCAGCCTCCTTTGGACATGCAAAACACTTGTAAATGTGTTCAATCTTACAACTACTGCCCTGATACAGAACAGATACAAAATGCAAATTCTCTGTGGAACTAAGTTTTCCTGAAAAGGAGCAAACATGCACAAACTTTCAGTTATGCAAGAGGAAGAAGTCCTAGAGATTTACTACGCAGCATAGTGCCTAGACTTAAAAATTATTTTGTATGCTTAAAAATTTGCTGTATGTATAGATCTTATATGAAGAGTTATAATAATAGTAATAATAATAGGGGGAGGGAGAAAAAGGAGGCAGGGGAGGAAGAGGAGGAGGAGGACAAGGAGAAGGAAGAAAAAAGGGGAAGAAGATAGAGGGTGGGAGGAAAGTTTTAGGGATGATAGATGTTTATGGCATATATTGAGGTGATGGAAATAAAGTATATACTTATCCCCAGCTCATCAGTGTATTACATATGTACAGCTTTTTGCATTTCAATTACACCTCAATAAAGTGTTTTTTTAAAAAAGAAAAAAAAATTCTAAAATCCCTGTAGCTTCGTTCACTTAGTTTACTGACCTGGAATAAAAACTACTCAAGAACCGTGGTTCTAAATATGGTTCCTGAAACATCAGCATTGCCTGAGAACTTGTTATAAATGGATTTTCAGGCTCAGTCCAGAAATACTGAATCAGAAGCTCTGGGCATGTCTACAAAACCCTCCAATTGACATAGATGCGAGCCAGAGTGAGAACCACTATTCTAGTGCAGGATGGAGAAATAGATCTCTATATAAGAAGGGTATCTCTATCATTCAAATAATAAAGGACTAAAGAGTTAGGGAGTTTTCAATCTTGTAAAAATAAACTAATAAATAAATTCACTTTTCCTCACTCAATTTTTCAGAAGTATGTGGTTGGCCCAACTTTCAGTAAGGAAGTTCTAGATCCCTCTGAAATTACTTGAGTTTGTGTCTGTTACTCAGAAAAATTACAACTGGATAATTGGAAGAATACTGTCCTGGGAAATTGGATAGAAGAGAACTCATCAACATGTGTGGTCACTATTAGTTCAAACCTTTATTAAAAATATTGCAGGATGAGGGGCACCTGGGTGGCTCAGATGGTTAAGCGTCTGCTTTCAGCTCAGGTCATGATCCCAGGGTCCTGGGATCAAGCCCCGCATCGCGCTCCCTGCTCCGTGGGGAATCTGCTTCTCCCCCTCCATCTGCTTCTCCCCCTGCTCATGCTCTCTCTCTCTCTCTCTCTCTCTCTCTCTCTGTATCTCTGTGTCTCAAATGAATAAGTAAAAAAATCTATTAAAAAAAAAATTGCAGGATGAGAAGAGTTCAAAATGACAGTTTTGGGGAGTAAAAGGCCCAAAGCACTGACATGGTGGATTGAGGAGCTGTAGTTAAAGCTCAGTTTTAACTGTCCAGATTTCAAAAGGATAGAGAACATGAGGGTTCCTCATTATACAGGACCTGCTAGACCGAGGCTGTGGTTTCGGCATTAGTTGGTCCAACTGGGCTTAGCAAGACTGGAGGAGAAACAGAGGAGCCTACAATTTTACCAAGGCTTTCAGTCCTTCACCATCTTTCACACTTGCATAAAATCTAACGTGAAAGAATTGTAGAAATAAGTCCCCATTATTTATTTTCAATCACGTAAGAGTTACCATAAGAATTTTATATCATTATTATTGGTTTTTTGAAATTTTAAATATAAGGTAATACCACCATATGTTGTGGGTAGATCAGCACATTTAATCTTCCAAGTATTTGTAGTATGATTTCTCATTCCATATTTTATAAACATAGAATGGTTAGCTACAAGAGCAGTTTCAAACTAAAGTCTTAGGCCAAGAACTTCCTCTTAGCAGTTCATCTAAACATCTTTTTCATAAATTGAAAAAAATAATTTTAAACATGCTTAGAAGTGCTTTATACCAAAGGTAGGAATTAAATAACATTTATTTTATTAATTTAATTATCTTGTTCTGTCTCCATTTCTACTAATGATCCAAATAAAAATGATCAAATAAAAATCAGTAAAAATAGAAAACCAACTACAATCCATTAAAAATACCCCTGATTATTATGTGATGGGGAAAAAAATCTTTTGGTTTTCTAGAACAGCAGATTCTTCAGAATATATCATGTGTCCAAGCTTTTCTAATCATATGGAATATATAATATTGAAAATGAGCTATTCTTTCCGTTTTAATTTTAGAAATACACACACACAGAGAGAACTAATTTAAATACTTTTTCTCAAGATATTTCTTAAAATATTACATTACTGGATTACAGATGACCAGTAACTAAGATATAATGCTATAAATTGCTATACTTAATCTGGTAAGGGTAAGTGTTTTGTACACAATTACTTAATTCAAAGAATGTGATTTGATATGGGCAAAGAACAAAGGTAATCACCATGATCATCATCATATCTTAAATAACATATAATTAACACTGTATTGCTTCTTCTCCAGGTGAGTATAGATTAATGTAATACATAGCCTGCTACTAATTCGAGAATGTCTATAGATGAAGTAGCTTGGAATATGACTTTCTCTGTCATATTTTCCCTGGGCAGCTGGAGAGCAAGAGTCACTAAAGTGATTTAGCAGTCAAGCTCTCCATTCTCCCAGCCCTTCACTAGACCAAAAGTAGAAAGATGCAAACCACTCTTCTTGGAGAGCTCAAGTGAAACTATTTCTTTCTTCACTCTTTCAAGTCCAGAGGAGAGCGTATGATTTACTCCAGGGTTAAATCAGAATTTTACTGGCAATACATGAGTAAAAGCTTAAATACTGTTAAAACTTCATTGCAATATTTTCTCATGCATCAACCTATGTTAAGTAACATTTTCAGGTTTCTTGACTCGTTAAAATCCTTCAATGCTACTTGCAACTCTCCTAATAATTAATAATACTACAGAAGAGAGAATGAAATTCTGTTATTTCTTTTACCACTTTCCACTCATTTTTAAAATTATCCATTTACTCATGTATATGTTAGATGATTCCATTGTTTCTTTTCCATCTCTCCTTATACTTCCTTAGTTAAGGCACATATCAATTGGCATTATGTCAAAGAATCTGCTCCATGTCTCTCCCTTTAATTCATTTTGGAATAATGTCCAATCTCCTTATTGCAAACTTTAAAATATTCAACATTTTCACACTGTCACACATTTGCAGAAAGAGTGTTTTAACAAAAAACTTATTCCTCTGCTCCTTAACTATATTGCATGTTCTTTATTTGCACATGGTTGGGAACCTCAAGTTAACATACTAAGACTCTGTATTCAGAGTTGAAGAGTCTAATGTATGTATGTTCCATCAAACTCTTCTGTTTATTTTTCTTCTCTTCTTCCTCCTCTGATTAATATTGTAACAACCAATAATATCTATGGATCTCCTAAGTTATAGGCAATGAACCAACTAATTTATATGTACAATACAACATAATGAAAGATGAACAATTATTATTAAAATGTGTGTGTGTGTGTGTAGCAATGACGTTTTTAGGAACTTTTCTTGTATTTACAGGAAAAGTGATCATTTCTCTAGTAATAGGATGAGCTTTTAGTTGTTATCCTCTCAACATTTAATTAGCCCAAGTAAATGAAAAGTTACAAATAACTACAAACAAAAAAAAATTCCAAAGAGCTTAATTAGTTTAAAAAATATAAATGAATAATTCAAAATTTCCAGTGAATTTCCAAGCATATGATTTGTTTTGATAATGCCTAGTTACTTTGTGGTATAGGTGGGACATTATTAAATTTAAAAGTTTATTTAGCTAATATGGAAGGAGTTGAAAACTGAATCCAAGTTATCTGAAACTTGATTAAGGGACTGATTATTCTCTGTCAAGCAACTTCCTGGACAATAATGCTGTAATATATATTTCCTAAAGTTCGCCATGAATTTAATTACTGAGTGCAAACATGAACTCACGATAATACTTAAAAGAGAATTTATCTCTGAAGGACCTTATAAAATCTTAAACCTCTTCTATTTCACTGACAGCATTAGGATAATAATATAAAGGGAATGTATAGTTCTAATCCTTACATTAATTCTGTAAATTGATATTCCTTATAACATTGAGAAAGCAACCCAGCTGTCCTAGACCTTGGTTTTCCCATCTGTGTAACAGAACAGTTGATAATTCTCAAGAAATGAAATATTGACTACTCCGTTTGGCTGAAGGGACATGGAATTATGATTTGGCAGATGGCAAAAGAAAGCTTGAATCAAAAACCTCTGGCTTTAGATGATGGGCTTAAGGTCATAAAGTTATAGAAAACTTCATAAAACTGAAGCTACTCTTCTTATTTGTGCAAAATACTAAAGCCATCCTGAGAGACTCATAAACTATGCTTGTCCTTTATGAATTTCCTCTCATTTCTTTTTTCATTATGGGAGTTAAAAAATCACACTGTTGAATAATGATAATTAAAATTAGCATAAAATCACATGGCACTTCAAAGCAATGTACAAAATCAGTTGAGGAATAAAGAAATAAGCTCAGAGTTACTAAGAGTCATGTTTTTTAAACCATTTTGTTTGATGCTTTCTTAGGTCATAAATTTTCCTTTTTGCAAAAGACACTATATTGTTTAAGAGTGTAAATCCCTACAGAGCCCCATTGAGAACAGGGAGAAAACTGCTTCTAAATGAATTACTCAACCTCTGCAAGTATTTCTTTTTAATTTTAACATTAGGTAGATGATAAGAATACTTATCTTTTGTTCTAATCTTTCTTTAAAAATGTCTAATTTTGAAATATAGTGAATATTTTCAATAAATATAAATTTATATGTATTTTTAAACATTGTAAACACCTGCCATCTGTCATATTTAAATTAATTGTATTTAATTATAATTATGTAATAAATTATAGAAATATTTTAAAATCTTCTACCTGTAATCTGATTTACATACTTCTCTAATAAGCAAACACATTAAATAGAGCTCCCTTGAAAATGATAATTTCAATGATGCACATCTGGGGAAGAAATTGGCACTGAAGATTTAATGATTTTCTAAAATAATTTCCAAGCTAAAAGAGAATATAACATTTCTTGGCATGCCTGTTAGAATTGTTTAAATGTAAGAGGCATATGATAATATATTGTATTTTCTTTGGTTTTACCTCGTAAGGAAAAGCATCAGAAGAGCAAATTAACACAAACTAAAAAAAGCTATTTTGGGGCACCTGGGTGGCTCAGTTGTTAAGCGTCTGCCTTCAGCTCAGGTCATGATCCCAGGGTCCTGGGATCAAGTCCTACATCAGGCTCCCTGCTCAGCGGGAGGCCTGCTTCTCCCTCTCCTACACCCCCTGCTTTTGTCCCCTCTCTCGCTGTCTCTCTCTGTCAAATAAATAAATAAAATCTTTAAAAAAAAATTAAAAAGCTATTTTGATATCCCTGAGTATAAATAAGAATGAAAAGGTCATTGTAAAAGATTAGCTTCAAATAATAGTGTTAAATAAAATAATATAAGGTGTCTGTAGGTCTTGTTTTATTGATGATTTTATTTCCAAAACATTAGCCATAAATGATGGAATTAAATAATGTAATCACCTTACACTACACACACATATTAAGGTCAATGCATAAAAAAAAGAAAAAAAAAAAGAAAGAAAAATCAGGGCAAGATTGAGAAACAATTCAGAACAGAAAATCCCATCAAGGACATGATAATGTCTCCTAAGATCTGATCTTTGATTAAAATGAAATACCTCCATTCTGAAAGGAAGGTGAATCATTTATTTCCCTTTCTCTTTTATTTGAATCCACCCAACTATGGTTATAATGCAAAGGAAAAATGCCTAAAATAAAGATAGTTTAGCTAAAATAGTAACTTAGAGAAGTTGCATAGCAAGGGTATGCTATACATTTTACAGCTAAGGAAACGTAACCCTAAAGAGTTTATACATTTATATAAGATTGCACAGCAAACCTCAGAGTCAAAGCTAGCATTGTGTCCTGGAGACTGGTGTTCCTACTATATATTAGGTTGCTTTCTGTACAAGTTAATTAAGAGAAATTTAAAATTGGGACTCTTTCATACTAATGACAACAGGTCTTAGAGCTGTAGCTATAAATCCTGGTTCTGGGTTAACTACACAAGAGTTATCTGGAAGCGGGAGTGGATTTTATGCAATGAGTTTCTGGAGCCCACCTAACATTTCACACACAGCACAGGAATCCCCACCTTTAACACCCTCCCAGGTCCTCGCTCTCAGACATGATGGGAGCCATTATTCTGGAAGACTGTTCAGTGGAGAAGTTTAAAACTAACCATAATAAAGTTTTTGTTGTTGTTGTTGTTTGTTTTTAATTAGAAAAATTGGTCTAGGTTTTCCCGGAAAAAGTCCTGAAGTGAGGATTTGAGTGCAAAACTTTGAATGGGGTTATTTGTTCCTGAAAGTTCAGAGAGAAAGAATCAGATCAGTAAGAGAAGGGAAGGAAAACATAATAGTGGTGCAGTGGCCATTGTAGACAACGGGAACAAGGATGCTGGGTTATTGATCTATCAACTCTCTACCATTGATTAAGAGCTCTTTCCAGGGCTATTACTAACATTTCCTCTCTCTCTCTCTCTCTCTCTCTGTCTCTCACTCACACACACACCTCTGACTCTCCCTGAACTAAGAGGGTTACTATGGTCACAAATAAAAGCCCTTTGTCAGAGCCATCAGCGTTTGAAGTAAAAAGCTTTTGTCATGCAGAGGAATTTGTTGAAGGTATATAGGTGGGGCATTGACAGTGTTTGCTACAGAGAACTCACTGTAAGTAATTTGATGGTTCACATAAAAGAACAACTGCAATTTGTGTATGTGTGTGTTTATCCACTGAAATTCAATATAAATAATCTATAGTATGGTGAGTGTGTCTTTGGTATAGTATTCACAAATTTAGCAAAATAACAATCCAGGACACTCAGTTAAATTTGCATTTCAGATAAACAATGTATCCTTTTTTAGAAAAAGTATGGTCCAAATATTCTATGAGGCATATTTGTAAAAAAAAATATTCATTGTTTATGGATCCTCTATTCTATCTGACAACACTACTTTGGCTTTAGTAAGGAACTGACTTTGCATGATTATTAGAGCTTACTGTTACATTTAAGAACGTTCTGAGAATTCTTTGACCCCAAATCCATTTTTACCAAAACAGTTTAAGTGAAGATTATGTAAAGCTATCAGATATATTATAAAAATTAAAGGAAGCTCTCTTTCAGTGCCGACTACCTCTACAGTAGAGGTGAATGCAAAAATGCACTTATAAATCTTAAACATTTCAGAAATATTTGAATTATAGTTATTTATCCAATTGCTTTCTGGTGTTGCTCTAGTAGAATTTTGCCAATTTGGTGAGGTGGCTAATTCCTTTTATTGCATCAAGAGTAAGGAAGACTGGCCTGTGAAGTAAATTTCAAACCCATGAGTTTCAAATTTACATCTACCTACTATGAATATGCATGCTCCTTCAGGAAATAAAGATAGTCAACATTCAAAACTGTGGAAGAATTCTGTAAATAATTCATTTCACATAGATTTCTAAGTATGACGTTATTTTCTTTCAAAAATTGATCAGCATCTTATATGTAAACCAGAAACATAATCCAGGTAGAATAACATAGCATATCAGTCTGTCTTTCAGTTTGATGGAAACATATGCTTACACCGAAATTGCTAAGAGCAGTAGCAAAAAAATCAAAGGAACAATTTAAAATCATTATTATTCATGGTGGACAATATTGATTGGGCATCCATTTCTGCTCCATGGGCTAACTCTATTTCTCCAACCAACTTACCTCTCCATTAAGTACAAAAATATCTTGAAATCTATTATAGTCTCCTTAGAGCTCTACGTGCTCCAACTTTCCTAATCCTCTCAACTAAGTAGATAAATTTGACTCATTACTTATGGAAAAAAAAAAAAAATTCAAATGGAAATCTCCAGTTTCCCACCACCAGATCTATATAAATAATTCTACATTCACATTTGTGTTCTTCCATCCCAGTACCTCCACTTTCTAAATCTGATCACACCCTTCCTTACCAAGAACATTGCCCAAGAATTGTCCTTTCTTCTGTGTCAACATCTCTTTTTGTACTGGATCATTTATATTTATATTGGATCAATTATACTGGATCGATTATATTTATATTGATGCTCAAACTCAAGTTACCCTATCTTAAAAATATTTTAAAAAATAAGTATTTCTCCCTTGATTCTTCATTTTCATCCAAGGACCATCTTAATTCTCTGCTATTCATTGTCTATATTCTCCTGACTTACCTGTCCTTGCACTATCCATGTCTTAATTTATTTCCCATTTATGATCCCTTTTAATCTTTCTTCCTTACTATGCCATGGTTTTTATTTTATTTTTTTATTTTATATTTTCACTAATCACTGGTGACCTCTATTTGATTAAATCCAGTAAATACCTCTCATACTTTATCAGTCATTACACTGTTGATGGCACTTCGGTTTTTTATTTGCTTGTTTGTTTGTTTGGTTGTTGGTTGGTATTAACTTTCTATCCTTGGTTTCCATGATATCATACAAACCTGAATTTCCTTTTACTTTCTGAATCCTGGTTTTCAGCCCTATATGCCACTGTTTCCACATCAGTAGATGTTACAAGTTACATAGGAAGATATCCTTGATCCTCTTCCTAATTCTAAAGAATCTTTCTAGAAACATGTGTTTTCTACCATGTTTCTAAGTTACATTAGTATGCTGAGAGGAGCCAAAAATATATGTCCAGCAAAGACTGTCTTCTAGGCTTCAAGCTTCAATTTCAATATGCAAATGTTACAGATTTGTTTTGATGTCTTGTTGGCAGATCAATGTCAGCATAGTCATCCATCCATCCATCCACCCATCCATTAAACAAATACATATTGAATGATTACTATACATAAAAAGGATAAGGCAATGAACAAAACAGAAAGAAAAACAACTAAATAAAATTCTGTCTTATGTGCAGTTAAGGCACTATTTTGAAGAGTGGAACAGACCAAAAATTATTAGTATGTTTATTAATTTTTTATTAGTAACATAATATTAGCTGGGGAAAGGGTGGCGATGTTTGGGTGATGACTGAAATTTTAAATGAAGTGTCCAGTGTGTAAAAAGTGTAAAAAGTGAAACAGTGTTGAGGCTTCCTGGGGGAAGGCCAATCCAGTCCAAAGATACAAGTGCAAAGACCCTGAGGCAGACATATGATAGTTTGTTTGAGAAATTACTGGGAGGCCAATGTGCCTGCATTAGCATTATGAGGATGAAGACTAAGCAAGGAAGATAGAAGAAAATGAAATAATAAAGTTAAAGGAGTAATGGGGGGCCTGACTAGTGGTCCTCCCCATTATAAGTTTGGGTACTATGTAAGATGAGAAGTTAGCAGAGTTGAGTAGAGGAATAGCAAGAATTAATTACATTTTAACATGATAAATTTTTGGTTGATCTTTAGGATTGAAGAGGTCAAGGGAGAAAGTAGGCTGAACAGTTAGAATGCTATTGAAATAAATCATTTAAAGAATGAAGTGCCTCAGATTAGGGTGTTAACAATGGAGGTGCTGATAAGTATTAAGATGTTAATATTTCTGAAGATTGATCTATTAGTTTTGATGTAGGTATAAGAAAAAAGAAGAGTCAAGGACAATTTCAAGATTCTGTATGTTGCTATGTATGCTTGAAAAATTGGAAGACTGACACTAACTAGATTAAAACTGAAACCTGACATGAAATATTCAAATTATTCACCAAAACTTGTCTAGTGTTTCTTTTTTTTTTTAAAGATTTATTTATTTATTTGAGAGAGCGAGAATGAGAGAGAGTACATGAGAGCGGGGAGGGTCAGAGGGAGAAGTGGGCTTCTCACTGAGCAGGGAGCCCGACGCGGGACTCGATCCCGGGACTCCAGGATCATGACCTGAGCCGAAGGCAGTCGCTCAACCAACTGAGCCACCCAGGCGCCCCGTCTAGTGTTTCTTTTCTTAGTATATTGTATAAATCAGTTACTCAATCCAGGAAAATTAAATCATGCTGATATCCCTCTTCCTGAGAAAAATATTTAAAAATTCAAATAGGATTATATAAATATTTAAAGATACACTTGATATATAAATGTATATTGATAAGTTAAATATATTAAATATTTGATATCTATATCTCATCAATCTATATAAATATGTAAAATATATTTGAATATATAATATAAATAATACATATTTTCTTATTTGAATGCAGAGACCAAACACTGACAATATGAAACCAACCCCCTATTATTATCTTTAGTCCAGTCTATTACAGAACGGACTTAATCAGATTCTCCACATCCATTTTGCCTTCTTCAAATTTATATTTTAAATCAAATAAAGAAAATGTTTTGAAGTAGAAACTTAGGTCCTTACCTGAAAACCTTGTGATTATTTCCCCAGTTTCCCTTAAATTCAAAAATTCTTAAATTGACCATAAGAACCCTGAATATTCTCATTGCCATTGCCTCTCCAGCTTGATCATGAACCAAACTATCCTTTTGTTCATACATTCCAACCATGATAATTTCCTTCCGGTTTCTCACATACGGTCTACTCTCTTTTGCATAGTAGGCTCTTCGCATGTGCTATTTCCCCATATCTTTCAGTCTCCAATATGGTGTTTTCTTTGTATGAAAATGCAATTTCTGAACCCACAGAACAAGTTAAGTTCAATAGTCAAGTATGTTTATAGCATCTTAGGTTATAGTTATTTATTTACCAACTTGCCATACAGACAGAGGCCCAAATTTCTTGATGAGATATAGATCACTTATAACATATAATTTGTTGGGGCGCCTGGGTGGCTCAGTTGGTTAAGCGACTGCCTTCGGCTCAGGTCATGATCCTGGAGTCCCTGGATCAAGTCCCGCATCGGGCTCCCTGCTCGGCAGGGAGTCTGCTTCTCCCTCTGACCCTAACCCCTCTCATATGCTCTCTCTCATTCTCTCTCTCTCAAATAAATAAATAAAATCTTTAAAAAAAGAAAACATATAATTTGTTTATTAAATTAATGAAGGGGTAGATTTTATATTGATTTTTGTTTCTCCCATCATATCAATTTTAAGTGCTTTCATGTGGTTATGCATTAAAATGTACATGTCTTAATTTAATGTATTATTGAATATATGCATTAATTCAGAACACATTCATTAAAATATCTACATTTTTATATATGCATTAATTTAATGATTACTTTCTTTTTTTTAAAGATTTTATTATTTATTTGACAGAGAGAGCACAAGCAGAGGGAGAGCGAGGGAGAAGCAGGCTCCCTGCTGGGCAAGGAGCCCGATGTGGGACTCGATCCCAGGACTCTGGGATCATGACCCAGGCGGAAGGCAGCCGCTTAACCGACTGATCCACCCAGGTGTCCCTAATGATTACTTTCTTAAAATTATATAGTTTTTGTTGTTGCAAGGTAGCAATATTTCCCAAGTTGTGTTTGGAAAACTTTGGAGGATTATGTAATATGTTTACAAATGCAAATAAATTAAGAAACACTGAATTAAATAAGTTTTAAAAATATACATTTTTAGGACAAGGGTTCTCACTGTCTTGATATAACAAAATGCATTATGAATCTCTAAAAGGGAAATAAAACATGAAAAATTTCCCCAACTAAATGCCCATGGAATTTCTAATACTAAGATTTTGTTTGATAAGAACTTACAATAAACTGTAGACTGGCTAATATATGAACATAGAGCATCAGAACAATCTGTTCATTTATTTCAAGGGCTAAATCAAAATTATGAGGATACATTCAGTCACAAGTGTTCATTTAATGATATATAAACCCATGTTGATATAGCCTAGAAGGAAAAAATGGAAAATTCAAGTAAAGAGATATAGGACCAAGAGATAAGAGCTAAAACAGTAATGAAGTCTCCTTTTCATTTTCTATATGAATAGTTCACTATGAAATTTCCTAGTAACCCATAACCTTGATACATGATGAATTTATCTGATTTTTTTAATGTCATATTCCTTTACAGCAATTTAAACCATTAAGGACTAGAGAATTACTTCAGATATTTTGGATGTCTTTAAAGAGAAGGTAATTTCAAGGAACATATATTCTTTGATTACAAGCTGAATTCAAAAATAAGAAAATGCCCTGGGAATATGGCTCAGATCAATCCATTAAATTGTATAAATGAGTTTTCTTTTTTTAAAAAAAAAAAGATTTTATTTATTTATTTGACAGTGAGAGAGACACCGAGAGCAGGAACACAAGCAGGGGGAGTGGGAGAGGGAGAAGCAGGCTTCCAGCTGAGCAGGGAGCCCCATGTGGGGCTGGATCCCAGGACCCTGGGTTCATGACCCCAGCCAAAGGCAGACACTTAACGACTGAGCCACCCAGGTGCCCCATGAGTTTATTTTCTCACAATGTACTTTAAAATATTTTGCCTTCTACCAGATGCTTTATGTTCTTTACATGGGGTGGAGGGTGGAGTGGGGAGGGAGTTGGAGGGGAGCAGAAGAATCTTAAGTATATATATCTAGTGCTTGAGAAATGCATTCCATATAAATATTTTTGTAAATCGATAAAAATAAGTACCCCAAGAAAATAAAAAATAAAAGCATTGTAAATTTACTATACTGTACTCAGCATCTGATAAGACACCTGAAAAATTCAAACTTACATCCTGATAGATCTTTTAAAACACTGTGTGAACTATCTTTGAAATTTACTGAAATGAATTGATCCTCGGGGAGCTAAGAGCAGGACCTTGAATGAGAGCCAACAAACGCTCTATAAATATCCATAGGCAAGGTTAAATCTGAATATTATTTCTTTTTAAAAAAGAAACAAAAATCACAAGAATCCCTACCTGTTAAAATATTTTCCTTGTTAACTGTTCATCTTTGACCTAATTTATACGTAGGATTAATTTTGCTTTACGAATTCCTAAATGTATAACTTGCACACATACCTTGAATGCCATCCCCTTCTCTTATGGAGAGCACCTCTCCAGAGAAACAAGTGTATATCATTTTGCATTTCTATGGCTTTCTTAAGGTTATTCTATAAACGTGCTTTTTCTGTGCATAAAATGTCAATTAGGATCAGTCTTGCCTCTCCTACTGACAGTTCTTGATTTCTCTCTGCAGGAGTTTTCCCTAAAGATCATCCATTTTCAGGGAGTTCCTCAATCTCATCATTTCATCTGGACTTTGGTTTGCTTATGTTAGCAAAATATACAAGACTCATATTATTTTTAATTGAGTTTTTCTTAATAGGCTATGTTTTATAAAATCTATTTTAAAGTGCTTTTAATATGTTTAAAATATGATCCTAGAATGCTAATTATTGCTTTTTATGGTATTTTTGAGTCAACAACTTTACAGTTGTTCCCAGTCCCCAAGGAAGATTTGATGACCAGTTCAAAACCATACACCATAATTTATGTGATTTGTTGCTCCTTTTTTTTTAAGTACTCAATACATTGGACACCTAAGTTTATATGATTTTTTTTTTTTGCAAGAATAGGATTGTGAACATTAAAATTGATTTCAAAGTTGAAGAAATTTCATTTTTACAAAAAAAAAAAAGTGATGAGATCCTCAATGTTATAACCTAATGGGATAAAAATTAAGCCTTAATATGTAAAAAAAAATTGAAACATTTATACTCTACCATGGAACAGGAAGTCTCTCATGGTATTTAAGCGAATGACAGATAATTACTTGGCAGCTGCATTATAGGACAAACTCTGACACTAAAATAAAATGTATTCCAATTAATTATTGAGGACCTTTTGACTCTGATATCTTACAATTATTTCAAGAGTCTATGTTAGAAAATGAATAGTGAAAATTCTGTTTCTAGAAATCCCACATACTAAAAAGCAAAAACTATCACCATAAAATTAAGCAGAAAATCACTGTAAATACAAAAATATTTTAATTATTATCTTATATTAAAAATAAGAGCAACAACCAAGATTCAGAAACAAAGAGGGAGAAGGAAACTGGACTTGCAAGCTGAGATAAAACTTTAAGCTCCTAAAGGAATTTGCTAATTTCAGTAGACTAGAGGATAATATATATTTTTTAAAGATTTTATTTATTTATTTGAGAGAGAGAATGAGATAGAGAGAGCATGAGAGTGGGGAGGGTCAGAGGGAGAAGCAGACTCCCCGCTGAGCTGGGAGCCCGATGAGGGACTCGATCCCAGGACTCCAGGATCATGACCTGAGCCGAAGGCAGTCGCTTAACCAACTGAGCCACCCAGGCGCCCTAGAGGATAATATTTTTAAAGTTTATCCCAGGGGAACGAAAGAGGCATGAACTGTAACAATGTTAGTATTTGGAAAGAAAAAATCCACTACTAGCAGCCATAGAGCCAAAAGGACAGTCCTATTAAGAATTATGTGCAAAAACCAGGATGACCACAAACAAATAAGTTCTCATAGAGCTACACAATGTCTGACGAAAAGTCACCCTGAGAATTTTAATCACAGAATTACTCTCTAACACATCTAATTTTTGAATTTTTATTACCTATTAGCCCCAGACTCAAAAAATCACAATTAACTGAAAGTGGTCCAGAGTATGTAGCAAACTTAGTACTTGTCATAAAAAAAATGCAATACTCTCTGAGGAATAAACTCAACAGGTTCCATTAACTGAGCTCAATTGAACATGAGCTCACAATAGAAAATTAAAAAACAAAAGGAGAGGAGCCAACAGAAATACCACCGGTGCAATTAAGTCTTTGGGCTCCAGACAGTGAACTTATAGAAGGTAAAATAAATGATGGAGTTAGACATGGCAGATATATTGATAAAATGCCCATTAGAATGAAGAAAATAGGGCACCTGGGTGGCTCAGTCAGTTAAGTGTCTGCCTTCAGCTCAGGTCATGATCCCAGGGTCCTGGGATGGAGCCCCGCATTGGGCTTCCTGCTCAATGGGAAGCCTGCTTCTCCCCCTCCCTCTGCCTTCTGCTCCCCCTACTTGTGTGCTCTCTTTCTCTCTGTCAAATAAATAAAATCTTAAAAAAAAAAAGAATGAAGAAAATAAACACTACAAAATGATATGTTTCTAATAATTCAGTGGATAATAGTACTGTTTATGAAGGAGAGAAAGAATGGGGATATCAAAGTTGTAGAGAATGATACTGTGGCTTTTCCTAATTGAAGAGGAGCATTTCACAGACTCAAAAGATAAAATTGCTGAATGTTCCAGCAACTCCAGTTTACAAATTCTGACCATTCTCTGCTTGGACAAGCCTGTGACAAGCTCTGATCATTCTGTTTCTTTGGAGTAGTCTTCCTTAACTCCCCCTTTTTGAGAGGTCTCATGGTTTTCCATGCTGTAGGTCTTCCCTTGCTTCTGCAAGTGAATAAACCTAACACTGTTTCATTACAGATGTGTTTCTATAGGTCTCTGGGCAATGGGCTTTAACAATTACCAGTTTGTGAACTATCAGGGAAGTTCATAAGCCTGGAGCTTGAAGAAGGGTTTGACCTGGTGATTATGTATAACATTATCACACAGGTGGTAATTAAGGCCTTCAAGAAGGAAATCCCCATACAGCACAACAGACAAGTGAAGAATGTTGAGTCCTGGGGATGAAAAGGAAATAATTTCAAGAAGGAGAAAGCCATCGGCTGTGTCACATGCTAATGCAAGAGTGACAAATATGAAGGAAGGGAAATACTCAAAACCAGGTTTGATTGAGTATATGCACGGGGACCAAATTGGAAGGGTAGGCAGTGAATGGGGTTGTGGGGGTATGGACAGCATGTAGACAATATTTTCTAAGATGCTTTGTTGAGAAATAAGAGAATAGCTTATAGGAAGGAAGAGCCATATGGATAAGGATTTGAGTATATTTGTATGCTGCAGGGGATAGCTCAAAACTTAGGAAATTAAAAGGATTATACAAGGAGCCACGTTTCTTTAAAAGGTAAGAGTTGATGCAATCCAGGGCACAAAGCCGGGGTTATCTCCTTGTGAGAGGAGGGAAGCTGCTTTAGGTGTAAGAGAAGGTAAAGGTTGAGACAAGTGCAATTGCAGAGAGTTTAGAGGTGGAGAGAGGGCATGGGGTTGATGCAGTCTTAGTTGTTTCTTTATTTTCTTTCCTGAACACATTAATTGTGTGTACAGAAGGGTAGAAGTTAAAAGGCAACAGAAGTTTGAAGAAAAATATGGAAGAATGTGTTGAGCTTCCTATTGAAAGTAAATATTTCCAGGCAATGTAAAAAGAATATTTGAGATTTGAGATTATAATATTAAATTGATTATAATATATATATATATAAATTGAGATATATATATATATAAATTGAGATTATAATATTAAAATGAAATCAGTACATTCAACTTATTTTTTCATGAGGATCATTCAACTATTTGTACATATTTCTAGGGAAAGATGACAGGAAACCCCTCAAGAAGAGAATATCTTAGAGCTTAATTCAGTAGTCCAGGTGAGGGAGGATATGCTGCAACAATAGTGACTGCAACAGATACAGGAGAAGTGAAAGATTTGAAAACTTGAGGCAAATTTAGCAACAAGAATGACATATGATAGAGGAAGGTATATGTCACCAGACTTTCAGCTAAATCTACTTCTTGGATGGCTGTGCTATTTATATTGATGGTGAATTAGATAAATGGAAAATGTCAGTATTTGGTGAGTTCAGTTTTATTTATTTGTTTTTTTAATTTTTTTTTTTTTAAGATTTTATTTATTTGAGAGAGAGAGAATGAGAGACAGAGAGCATGAGAGGGAGGAGGGCCAGAGGGAGACGCAGACTCCCCGCCGAGCAGGGAGCCCTATGCGGGACTTGATCCCGGGATTCCAGGATCATGACCTGAAACGAAGGCAGTCGCTTAACCAACTGAGCCACCCAGGCGCCCTCAGTATTTGGTGAGTTCAGTTTTAGAGATATCAACTTTTAATGGAATGTGTTTCTTAGACACATACATGTTTAGCTTGAGTGTTTGTTTATTCAACAACTACTTAATATACTAAAGCTAAATTGTGTCATTTGCACTGAGGACATAATAGAGAACAAAACAAGTAAATATATAAGCATATATACAAACAAAACAAGCATATATTCTGGTGGCTTTGTATTTTAAAAGAGATGTCTGGATTACAAATAAAAATGTGAGTGATACCAGAACAAAATCATGGAAAATTCCCATGTGAAGGAAGGTAATATCCAAGGAAGAAGTTGTGGAATGCAAAGAGAAGAGGATGCCAGAGAGAATCTTAAAAATCTCCAATACTTGAGAGTAAGGAAGATGAAGGGGTGCCTGAGATATTTTTTAAAAGATTTTATTTATTTATTTGAGAGAGAGAGAGCGAAAGAGAGAGAGAAACAGAGCAAGCATGAGCCGAGGGAGGAGCAGAGGGAGAGAGAAGCAGACTTCCACTGAGCACAGAGCCTGCTCCATGGGGCTCAATCCCAGGACTCCAGGATCATGACCTGAGCTGAAGGCAGACACTTAACCAACCAACTGAGCCACTTAGGTGTCCTACAAGATATATTTTTTAAGATAGTGATTAAAATAGTTGGTTATTGGGGTGGCTCAGCTGGTTAAGGGTCCAATTCTTGGTTTTGGCTCAGTTCGTGAAATCAGGGTCGTGAGATCAAGCCCTGTGTCAATCAAGCTCCATGCTCAGTGCAGAGTCTGCTCAAGATTCCTCCCCCTCCCTCCCTCCCTCCCCCTCTGCCCCCCCAACTCACACTAGCACACATTCTCTCTCTCTCTCTCAAATAAATAAAATATATTTTTTTAAATAAATAAAATAGTTGACTATGGTGCCCATGGAGATGAGAATGAAATGTGAATAAAGAAGAAAGGGACAGGGGCTCCTGGATGGCTCAGTTGGTTAAGCGTTGCCAGCTCAGGTCATGATCCCAGGGTCGGATCGAGCCCCACATCGGGCTCTGAGCAGGGAGCCTGCTTCTCCCTCTCCTTCTCCCCTTTCCCCTGCTTGTGCTTTCTCTCTCTGTCAAATAAATAAATAAAATCTTAATTTAAAAAAAAAAAAGAAGAAGAAAGGGAAGGATGGATGCCAATTAAAATCCTCTTTTAAAATCCAAAGATCATCAAAAGAAAAAAAGAAGAAAGAAGGAAAGAAAGAAAGAAAGAAAGAAAGAAAGAAAGATAAAGAAAGAGAGAAAGGAAAGGAAAAAGAGAAGAAAAAGAAAGAGAAAGAAAGGGGGAAAAATGTTCTAATATAGGACTTACCATGTATTTCTACTAGTCAGGATAGGTTAGGTTCTGCTTCAGTGCTAAAAGCAAGCACACAAAAAAATCTCCAAACTCTTAGCAGCTTAAGAAATCAAGGTTTAGTTCTTGCTCCTATCATAGTCTGATTGGTGTTTAATGAGTAACCATCCACACTGAAACTAAAGAAGCAGGGGCTTTTCCAATTGGTGACTCTCCTGCCCCAAAGGGCCTACTCAAAGTCCTCTGCTGGATCCTGCATTCAGCAATCATTTTTAAAGAAAGAGTGAACCATGGGTTTTATGGGAGACTCTAGGATGGAAAGTATTATATATCAATTCTGATCATATTCCAACAAACCCTAGAGCACTAACCCAACTATAGTTCTCCCGGGTACCCAGGAAGAAAAGATAGCAAGATGAACATGTAGCCAGTCCCCATCATGATAGAGTAAATTGAAGTCACCTGTGTCTATCATTACCTTGACATTAAAATTCACAAGGTCAATAACCATATCTATTTATCTTTAAGGTGATCATTATATCAGAAGTGAGTGGGAGGAAGTGACTTTACAACTCTAATAAATAGTGATGTGGCGTAACAAAGGTATAAATTGCTAAAGTAGCAAAAAAGGAGGTAGTAAGCCAGCATACTGCACTTGAGATACAGCTCAAATTAAAGGGGAATTTTGATAAAAGGTGGCCTTAAAGAATAGGGAGTCTATTAAGGAAGGACAAATCTGCTTTAAAAAAAAATGATTATCCTAAATAATAGTTCATGTATGACAGTAAAAATCCTCCAGGTATTATTTCACTTAGCAGGTACAGGATTAGGTAAAGAAAATGTTGATATGTATGGCTTTTTTAAATTATAAGAACTGCCAAATTAAAAGAACATATTAATTCCTTATAAAATCCATGAATAAAATTAATAGCATCCATGAAAATACAATTTATGTGGAAAAAAATCATGTCACAAAAGAAAATAAGACCTTGTGTTAGCCATTAATCCTGTACTAGACTCCTGTGGTATAAAATCTGTTGCCCTAACTTTGAAGACTTGAACTTAAAATATATTAGCATTAACACTGACAAATGACAGAATATATGTGTGTACTACAGAAAAAAAATATATGTGTGTGGGTCCATAGCTCTATGCTCCCAAAAGGAGAGTTTTAGCTTCCATTCATTTGCTTTAGGCATGCTGACTTTATGCACTATGATAAAAAAAAAAAATGCTAAATAATGTATGGGATAGAGTCAGCACACACCACTTCATCCTTAGTCTTCAAAGTATTGCTCTGAGTTATGCTGCTTATTAGAGTATCAAGGGAAGCCAATTTTCAAAAGTGCCCACATAAATATGTACACAAATCCTAAACTGGTGTTGGTAATGGGTCCTTAGGAGCACAAAATGGATAATGGCACCACAGATGCCTATGTACATATGTGAATGTTTGATTTAAAAACCACTGTTGGCTATTATTTCTAAAATCTAGTTGTACCGTGTTATTGGCCAATCACACTTAGAACTGACTCTTGTATACAATATTTTAGACTAAATAAATTATAAAAAAATTCTCACTTCCTTTATTATTATATTAGATTTTATGCAATTCATATTTGATATAAAGTGACATTATTATTGACATTGCACACTTACATATGGCTAACAGATTATTATTTTTGTGACTGTGTTACATTGAGTCAAGTTAGGTATCAATTTTGATTAAAAAGACTATGTTAGATTGTCATTTTGCAGATTATGAGAACAAGGATGTGGCAAAATTTTCCATTGGGATTTTTCTTTTCTTTTGCTTTGTTTTTAAAGGCTTCTGTCATAAAGTAATGTATTTAAAGCCATCAAACAATTTCAAAACTGACATACTATTTTATGTATCATAAAATGTTATGATTTCCAGCAAATTTAAGAACACAATGTATTTTATAATCTATGAATAAGAAAAAGCTACACCTAATATTTCTATAAAAGCTATAGAATTATAACTTAATAATAGTAACTTCAAGACGAGATTTTTCTTGCATACTCAAAGCAGTAGAACTATCTTTGATGAAACTAAAGTACATTTATTTTCATGAAACACTGAATTTACTGTTCATATCTCATGATGTTCTCTCATGTAGATAACAACAAAAAATATTCTGTGAAGAGCAAGAACAACCAGTCCTCTGATGTTGAGCTGTTATTCATAGCGATTTCCTCAAAAATGAAAATTCTGAGTAGAATATATGTTTATATCTCTCGTGACTACATTTCAATTACATTTGAAAAATTACTAATTGACCATAGAAGAGTAATTTAAATATAGAATTGATATAACTAAATATATGGAGGTTCACATCATGGATCATTAAAGATTGTTTTCAATTAAAAATGTACTAAACTAGGCTCTCTGATATTTGACAAAAATTTCCAGCTTACCTCACAGTGCTGCTCTTAAATTATATAAGTTAACAGATGCAAATCATTTAGAGACCTCCAAAGGAAACAAAATTATTTTAACTATTTCAGTCCCACTGATTCATCCACACCTACAAAGCATGAGTCTATCTGCTTCATACTTGTCTATGCATTCTCTTATTTAAATTTCTAAAAGTGCTGTACATTCTGATGCTAATTTTACTGGTGCCAAAATGGGGCTCAGGCTTAGATAGTTACATAAATTACTCAGTACTAAAAAGCAAGCAAGACATACTGAGGATCTGAATCAAAGCTCTATATTAAAAACAAACAAACAAACAAACTATATTTCCAAGGGAAGCACATTTTTTTCTTCCACCACAGTCCCCTTAGATTCCTTTCCCCAGTTCTGCACACTCATACCTCCGGTTCTAGATGCTTTATTTCCAACAGCTTCATCCTGAATTCTTCTTCAGAGGATTGCTCTTGGGCTCCTGGAGCTGCCTCACTAAGAATTCAAAGATCGCAGATAGTGCAGGAGCAGGCGTGAAGGGTCACACCTTGTAAGAAAGCCTAGAAGAATTACCCATTAAGTGCAATTCCTACTCGAGGCCTGTCCAGGGTCAGGCTAAGGCTGAAACTTCACATAAAACTGGGCTCCTGCCTCTGTCTTCTGCTTCTTGATTCTGTTTACCAGGCTCCATTGATTTCTCCTGATGGAACTTCCTTTAAAAATCACTGGCACCTGGACCTTTATCCCAAGGTCTACTTTCAGAGAATAAGAATCACCTGGAGAGGCTGTTAAACCCCGGTTCCTGGGTCAAAGGTTCCTGGCCCCAGATTCAGTAGGTGTGGAAGGGAGATCTGAGAATTTGCACTTCCAACAAGCTCTGAGTTGATGATGATCCTAATGGTCTATCACTCACAGTATGATATCTTCTTTGTAGACAACCTAACCCAAGATAATGTCCTAACAAAGTGGTTCCCTACCTTCCTTGTGAATCCCAGTCCCTGGAGGGCTTGTTAAAACACCATGTGAAGGCCCTTCCTCCCAGTTTTATATGTGTTGCTAAGCACATTGCATTTTCTAGCAAGAGTATCATGCTTTCAATTCCAAAGAAATTCAGTTTCAGTTATTGAGATGAAAAGAATTACCTTTTCATTGCTGATAGTAGAAAATGAAAAGTAGTTTTATAAAATTAAAATATTTTCCTATTGGGGTACCTGGGTGGCTCATTTGGTTAAGTGACCGACTCTTGATTTTGGCTCAGGTCATGATATCAAGCCCTGAATCAGGCTCCACACTCAGTGGGGTGTCTGCTTGAGATTCTCCCCCTTCTCCCTCTGCCCCTCTCCTGCTCAAATGCTCGCTCTCTCTCATTCTCTCTCTCTAAAATAAATGAATAAATCTTTAAAAATATATAAAATAAAATATTTTCCTATTAAATTTTATTTGAGGTAATTGTTTTTCTATTCTAATTTTTAATTATCAGTTACTCCAAAGAAGAATAGCTTACTTCTCACTAGAAGGATTCTGTATTATCATGAGCTCCCCGGTGGTGTTGGGCTAACTGTGGGTTGTGTGAAGAAGAGGAAGGACAGAAGGGAACTTTTGAACTCCACCCATTTGTGGCTCAGATGAATGTCAGCTTTTGACAAAAAATGTGCAGCCATCAACAGAATGATAGCATTTTGGGTTGTAATGTATATCTTGTTATATTCATTCACATCACTATAAAAATTGGTAGTGCATTTTGTATGTGTTGCTCATTATGTGGTATTATTTTTCTTATTACTAAATAATAGTCCTTTAGAAAGGCACAAGGAAAGACTAAACACACACACATATACACACACAACAAAAACAAAAATCAGTGACTTTTGCTAATAGAAAACAGGATTCATCTTGCACATTCAAAGTTAAAATGTTCAGTTGAGTTTATTGAAATAAAAATGTTTACTAAAGTGCCTAAGACAAGTAATTATTCATCATGGTAATAAATTAATACCATACTGTAAATGTATATGTATATAAAGCTGTCAAATTCTCATGGTTATTTCTGCTTAAAGGCATTTTTTTTTTTTTAAAAGATCTATTTAGTTAGTTTTAGGGAGAGACAGAGAGAGCACGAGTGAGAGGAGGGGCACAAGGAGAGAGAATCCTCAAGCCAACTCTGTGCTGAGTGCAGAGCCTGATGCAGGGCTTGATCTCACGACCCTGAGATCATGACCTGAGCCAAAATCAAGAGCTGGTCTGTCACTTAACTGACAGCCACCCAGGCACCACTCCTTAAAGACATTTTTAATACACAAAACATTTCATTGTAGTTTACTCTCACCCTCTATGTCTGTATAGAAACACTGCTATGAAAAATGCCATGACCACATAATAGCTTTCTAAAAAATAGTCAGTGACTATGAAACTTCCATGAAGAAACCTATTAGCTAAAAGATAGCCCTAGTGTAGCAGTAATATGAGTTTTATTTGAGTAGATACGGAAATTTATGACCTAAGGATTATAAATTTAACATCAGATATATTAATATACTTGAGACTGTCAATGTCAAGGATCATATAAATGCTATTATTTGTTTAGGATAAGTAGAGTCAGTTTATCAACATTCTTTTTATCCATCTAGTATAATATCTCTATATAGACGTATTGGTACAATCCATCACAGGGTTCCATACACATACAAATAACTTGCAAGAAATGAGGCCAATGGAAAAAAAAAAAAAAAACAGTAAAAACTTTACCTTAGAATTTCAATTTTTGTACAAGTTGTGCCATATGACTCCTTCTCTGCTTCATTTAGACATTCAAATGTGACATTGACATTTTATATCCTAAGAAGCAATATTTCACTTTTAGTACAGGTCAAGGGATAGTAATGATAGATTTATGGCTGTGCCAAGATCATTATATGGATAAAAATAAAGCAGAATCTCAAGAAATCCTTAGTCAGCTCTTTACATAGCCTGAACCTTACATCTTTGGAGGTGACTTTGATCTTAACTCTTGTCCAGGGCATCTCACATCACAACTACATCTGTCTTGTTTCTCACATAACATTTCAGTTTGGGGAAATTTTTGCAAAACCCTTTTGTGAAAAAACTGCCTTGAACACTAGGGACAAATGAACCATTTGTGTCCATGTCCCATTTAGAGTCAAAGACCGTGAGGAATACATCAAAGGAGACATGAGCAGCTAGAATAGTCCAAGCTAGGAAGTACTACACTATGGGGGTGCCCGGGTGGCTCAGTCGTTAAGCGTCTGCCTTCGGCTCGGGTCATGATTTAGCGTCCTGGGATCGAGTCCCCACATCGGGCTTCCTGCTCGGCGGGAGGCCTGCTTCTCCCTCTCCCACTCCCCTTGCTTGTGTTCCTGCTCTCGCTGTCTCTCTCTCTGTCAAATAAATAAATAAAATCTTAAAAAAAAAAAAAAAGGAAGTACTACGCTATGAAGCAGTGGTTGAAACACATTTTCCCCCAAAACTATTTATTATTAGTCATCTTGCACTTATGAACCAGTCTTGATGAATAGGTATATTTTTATTTGCAATATGTATAATTTTGAAATGATCCATAAATATTAATTAACACCTTTGTATTTTCTAAATGTGCATTGTATGAGTGAGAATATTTTCTGGAAAATACAATATAAATATATCAACCTCAATTAGAATGAGGTACAATGATCAATAAATTAGATATTCACACAAATCCACAAAGCATTTCTGCTTAGTTATAGGCTGCTTTTTTTTTTGCATCACTAAAAACTATCCAAATTTATGAAATGAATACACTATTATTATTATTTTTTAAAGATTTTATTTATTTATTTGACAGAGAGATAGACAGAAGAGCACAAGCAGAGGGAGTGGCAGAGGGAGAGGGAGAAGCAGGCTCTGCACTGAGCAGGGAACCCGATGTGGGACTCGACCCCAGGACCCTGAGATCATGACCTGAGCCGAAGGCAGATGCTTAACCATCTGAGCCACCCAGGCGCCCCGAAATGAATACATTATTAAGAAAATATTTATTCATTTTATACATGTATAGAAGTGCATATATTTATCCACGCAATGCAATCCTGGTGGGTACATGTGTCACATAAACATAGGTTGAATATGGATTTTATGCTTGAGGAGCTAATCAGTTAGCAAGTGTAATAGAGCATGCCAATAAAAAGACAAAATTAAATAGAAGAGTGATCATTGTCCTAAGATTTTCAAAAATAAGCAGGGTATAAATCTTACTCTATTATTATCGCAAGTGTTGGTTTTCTTCATTTTTCTCCAGTACCCTACATACAATAAACATTTTATACCAGTGGTAGTCAGATTGTAAAATATATACTCGTTGGAATGCATTTGTTGTTTGTGAGAAAGAAAAATCATATGGAGCTAACTTTCAAAAGGAGGAACTGATTTGTCATCAGAGGAGAAGGGGTCTCAGCACCAGGAAGGTGGGGTTTTTTGCTCTGCAAAAGAACTAGAGGCTGGGACTGAAATGCTGATAGCTGGGGTTTAGCCCCCCTCACCATTCTCCTCTCTATTTCTCCCCTGAATCTGCATTGTATCTCTCTTTCTCTACTCTCTTTGGCCCCCTTACCTCTGTAATATTCTGGTTACAGTAGTTCCCTCTTATCCGTGGAGAATGAGTTCCAAAACCCCAAGGGGATGCCTGAAACCACAGATAGTACTATAAACAGATAAATGATTAGATAGATAGATAGATAGATAGATAGATGATAGATGGATAGATAGATGATAGATAGATGATAGATAAATAGATGATAGATGATAGATGATAGTTTTTGTCTAAGTATATATATATATATTTTTCTAAATATACATACCTATGATAAACTTTAATTTATAAGTAGGCACAGTAAGAGATTAACAATAACTAATGATAAAATAGAATAATTATAAAAATATGCTCCAATAAAAGTGTTGTGGAAGTGTTCTCTATATCCCAAAATACCTTATTGTACTGTTTTTGCCCTTCTTCTCATGATGATGTTGAGATGATAAAATGCCCACGTGATGAGTTGAAGTGAGGTGAATGACGTAGGCACTCTGATATAGGGTTAGGCTACCATTGACCTTCTGACTATTTGTCAGAAGGAGGATCATTGGTCTCTGGACCTTGGTTGAGGACTGGCAACTAAAACCGCAGGAAGAGAAATCATCAATAAGGGGGTAATAGTGTATTGGAAAATGTACCTATCGAAACATTTTGAGAGAACATTATAGATCTCTATGTCCACATAGTTTGGCTGGGATCAGGTGCTCATATCAAGTCTGAGCACTTGTACCTGAGGTGGCTAGGAATATAAAATGATAATTTAGTTAAATGGTTGCATTTATGAACTTTTAGAGGCTTGTCTTCTTTTGATTCTTTTAATTTACATCATTTTGAACTTATTTATTATTATTGCTATTATTTTTAGCACTAATAATAATATTTTATATAGTATGGTATACACATTGTACATAATTCAAATTATACAGAAGAATATATATGAGCCACACATTCTCCTCCCATGACCACTGCCAACCAATAAGTTCACTTGGATGGAAGCAAACACTATTAAATTTTATGAATATATTTCAACTATACTATAGATTATTATGGACTGAATGTGTCCTCCCCAAATTCACATGGTGAATGCTTTATCCCCACTGCGATGATATTTGGAGATGAGATCTTTGGGAGATACTTAGGTTGAGATAAGGTCATGGGAGTGGGGCTCCAATGATGGGATTAGCCACCATATAGCTCTTTTTTTGATTTTTGCATAAAGAACAGTGAACCACTTATATCATCCCAACCCTTGACACTTGTTAGCCATTTACAATAAAGGTTAAAAAGTCTATCTTATCAATACATAAGATGTTGACTTACTCTTTTTTTGTGTTTCATTATATGGATAAATGATTAGAAAAATCACCTATCAATTTACTTTTCTATTTTAACCAATACCATTATCACCAACAACATTAAAATTAATGCTGCATACTTATGATTCTTCATATATATGAATATGTCTCTAGGATAATTCATATGAATTGAAATGTTATGATTAATGGTAAGCAATTTAAATTGGTATACTCTGTCAAATTGCCCTTGACAGAGATTTTACTCTCATGAGAGATTTTATTTCCCCAATCCTCCACCAGGACTGTATTCTTTTTGACATTTACTAATAACTGAAAATATTCATTACATTTATTTTATTATGACTGAGGCTGAGAATCTTTTCATATGTTTAAGAAGATATTTTCTCTTTTGATAACTGTTTGCTCATATTGTCTCTTTTTCTATCATGCATTACTTTATTGTTTTGTACTATTTCTAGCTTAAAGATATTAGTTTTTCTCCTGTTAAACAGATGCACTTATTTTCCCCTTAGTTTGACATTTTTGTTTTAGATTTGTTAGTGATAAGTTTGAATTTGGTCATGCAAAATATTTTGTATTTAGATAGCAGATGTATATGCTCTTATTTTTTAAGACTTCTGGAATTTTTGTTATAAAATCCTTCAGAACTCAAAAAATATATATATACGTATTTTTTAAATGCAATCATACATTTCTTCCATTATTTCTAATTTTACTATTCAATAATTTTATTTAGATGTTAATCCAAATAGTTTATTTTGGTGTAAGATGGGAGGAAGGGTTTCAACATCTTGTTTTATTATTTATTTATTTATTTATATATACATATATTTTTAAAGATTTTATTTATTTATTTGGCAGAGAGAGAGCAGGAGAGCATAAGCAGGGGGAGGGGCAAAGGGAAAGGGAGAAGCAGGCTCCTGTCGAGCACGGAGCCCGATGTGGGGCTCCATCCCAGGACCCTGGGATCATGATCTGAGCCAAAGGCAGTTGCTTAACCAACTGAGCCACCCAGGTGCCCCTCAATATTTTATTTTTTTAATTAGTGAGGTTTGTTACAAAATTGTCTTATCTTTATTGATTTGAAATCACATATTTCCATCTGTAGCTATATCTGTTTTTAGATGTTCTTCTATTGAGTTTTATGTCAAGAATGCACATTTAAATATACAATTTGTAGTGTCAGGTGATATCTTTTGGGGCCAGTGCCCCTCATGACATTCTTCTTCTTCCTCTACTTCCTCCATTTCTTCTCCTTCTTTACCTCCATAGTGTAATTATTATTACTTTTTCTCATTATTCTTAGTTTATTTTTTATTTCCACAAGATCTTCAGAGGCAGTTTGCCATTTTTCCCAGACCCAGATGTGCATTTATTAGGAAAAATTAAATTCACACATTCATACAGGATGCTTTTTCAAGCACAAAATTCATTTCTTGCTCACAGCAATATTTTTTCTTTGTACTATTTTTGCAAAATTATTGTTTAATTTATCCTTCAATATTTAAAAACTTATCTTCAATTATATCGTCAGTATATTTTTGTTATCTTATGCATTAAATATTTGGTAGCCTTTCTGGTCTGAGTTGTGGAAATATTTATAAACATGAACTATTAGAGTAGTAAATTTGCTGTGTCCATACTTCGTGGCAATTTGTTTATATGTATTATTTCTTATCCTCACAACAGTTAGTAATGCATAGCTTTACTTAGCTTTGATCTCTGTACACCCTTCCTGGGGAATTAATTGGAAGTGATAATTGCTAGTGGACTAGTCCTTAGAATAATCTTATGCCTTGTTCCAATATATTTGCAAAGGATTCTCAGACCCGCATTCCTAGAGGTTTTTATTTTCCAGCACCTACATAGCCTTAAACCATATCTACGAAATTCTCTCCTAAAAAAAATCCATGGATTCTACTTACTTCTATTAATTTGTAGCCTCTGTTTAATTAATGTCTTTTATAAAAAACAAAAACAGAACCATGTAATAGAGGTGGGGCAGGGGAAAACAAAATATTACCTTACCAATCAGTAATGCAGAAAATTTTATATCTGTCATCCAACATGTATATTCAAATAGAAGCATTACTCACCAGAAAGGTTAATTTCTCTTCAAATATTAAAATTCTATGATGATTACTATATATACATAGATTCAGCAAAAAAAAATCTTTTGCTAATGATTTTTTATCATTAAAATGACGTTAAATAAAATGCTTCTTTTGCTTGTATATTTGAGATTTTGATTTAATTTTCCAATAAATAACATGTTTATGCACAACCGATCTATCTTATTTTATTCGTGGGTTAAATAAGCTAACTAAGAAAAGTATACATTTCCAAAATGACACTGATTGTTGCTCCTTCCCAAGATAACATGTTGAGAAGAGTCTATACATTAGCTGATATGAACAATATGGTTGGGAGAATTTCAAGGAAAAGTTGTAACACAAAACCTGCTTTTACTTGAGATATTTCAGATTTACATGTATATCTTGGCATGAAATGTTAATATCTAAAAACTGATAACTGAAAATGAATAAACATAGCTATCATCTAGTAGTTTATTTATATCTATTAACTAATGAAGTCAAATTGTGGTCCTAAATAGACATTAGTGAATCAAAGCAGAATGTCACGCTTTCACTTAAAGAACATACGATTATAAGATTCTCTCTGGTATATGAATATGTGCCATATAGAAATAGAAACAATAGCAATACAGATATGTAATTGTGTATATATTTGAAAAAAAAAAACTTGTTTTACTCACTTTTATTCAGATTATAGCAAAAAGAAACATAAAAAGTATATATTACATTTAGTAAGAATAAAATTTGGAGACATTTTAAATAAATTTTTAATAAATTCATTTAATTTAAGCTTGTAACTATTCTTAACATCAATTTGTTTCAAAATATATAGATTGACAAGCTGATGGCTGACAGAATAAATTACACATTAAATTTAACTTGATGACCAAATATAACAGCAAGAGAGAGCCTATCAGTTGGGGGAGAACATGTGAATAAATTACATTTTTGACAAGCTCTCACAAGGATGAAAACACATAAGCACGCTCAAGAAAATAATGTGTACTTAGAGTGGATAGTGACATTAGGAAAATGAATGCAGGTTTTCAATTATGGTCTACTTTATTTATTTTTATTAAAGTTGGTGATTCAAAGCTTAAAATATAAGCCAACACAAGTTCTCAGAAACAATTTTGCTGTATTACTGCAAAATTTGCTCTGGAAACTCTTCTTTTTTGGGGGGGTTATCAAATAAGACAAGCACTCAGTTCTGGGACAAAGTTGAACCCCCTAGTATTTAATAAAATGAAGAGAAAAAACAAAAATATACTAAAAACATTTTTTAAAAGAAAAAAAAAAAAAAACTCACCGAGAAAACCAAACAAGAGAAATGGAAGAACCCCATTTTCAAAACGTAAGGAGGAGAAAAGTAAGATTTTGTGGATTTGAGAGAATTAGCACAAGTTTTGAGGCATCTAACTCTACCACCTTTTACCAAGCTTGAAATTAATAACTTGGAAAGTTTTGAGAATTTCCACTAATATTCCCAAATGTTCTCAGCGGGGAGAAGTAAGGTAAAAGGAAAGGAAGCTGTATAATTATGTTTACCTTTTCCTCTGCTGGTAATAAAATAGTAGAAATATTTTACTGGGGACAATTAAGTGAAACAGGTATATACACACAAAAATGAGCCAGAAATTTTATGTCCAATGCTATAGCTATAGATTATATACCATGAATATCCCTGTAAGTGAGTAAGGATTGGGTTTGTAGTGAAGATGGGTTAATGTGTAAGTGAACCAGTGAAATTCCTCATCCTTCTACCTCCAGGTAACATGAAACAAACAACAAAAACAAAGGCATCATGTCAGGGAGATACTACTTTCTCAATGAAACAAGCAGGTCTCTGCATGTCAAGGGGTCACCAGTATAGTATTGGAGTAAGAGGCAATCTCCACAGACAGGGCTAGATCATGAGTGAGATTAAATCTAAAAGGAGGTAATGATGAGACACAAACAGAACCAGCAAAACACAAAGCAAAATACATCCAGATAGCATGCCAAAGACTGCCAAAAACCTACTCTAGAATAAAATGTAACTGAAGAATAGGAGGACCTTCCCCACAGCAGCACCCACATATGGATCGAGTTAATAAGAAAAAGTGTCAGGGCTCCTGGGTGGCTCAGTTGGTTAGGCGACTGCCTTCGGCTCAGGTCATGATCCTGGAGTCCAGGGATCGAGTCCCACATCGGGCTTCCTGCTCAGCAGGGAGTCTGCTTCTCCCTCTGACCCTCCTCCCTCTCATGCTCTCTGTCTCTCATTTTCTCTCTCTCAAATAAATAAATAAAAACTTAAAAAAAAAAGTGTCAAATAAGAAGAGAGATGAGAACTAATAATGAATAGAACGGCGTAAGTGGTCAGTAGCAGGCCTCGGGAAACAAGTTCAGTAACCAAGAACATTTATTCCAGAAATCACAAAAACTTAAGAACTTTAAGGAACAGAATAGATACAGTGGGAAATCAAACCAAAACACAGAGATAAAGCTTCATATAAGTAGAATTAATTCTTATAGAAAAGAAAATATGGCCATATATAAATATACATATATAATTATGAAAAAAGATGACTGATAAAAAAGATAAATAGTGCCCCTAAATTGGAAAAGAAAAACATTAAAGAAGAGTATGCTACATTTAAGAATGTTTGGTTAGAAATGTTTCTCTTCTTTAACACACACTAGTAAAATAAGAAAATTCAAAGATAAAAAAAAACTAAGTAATTTTTTTTTTTTTAAGATTTTATTTATTTATTGAGAGAGAGAGAATGAGAAACAGAGAGCATGAGAGGGAGGAGGGTCAGAGGGAGAAGCAGACTCCCCGCCGAGCAGGGAGCCCGATGCGGGACTCGATCCCGGGACTCCAGGATCATGACCTGAGCCGAAGGCAGTCGCTTAACCAACTGAGCCACCCAGGCGCCCCCCCCCCTTTTTTTTAAGATAAAACTAGGTAATTTTTGACTAGGTATTCAACTAGCCAAAAAATCAAAAACGTATCACAGCCAAATGATGAAAAATCAATCACATATCAGACTTTTCTCTATAGTATAAACCCAGGAGAAAATAGTGCAACACCTAAAAAGCTTTAAAGAAAACACATTTGTTAAACATTAAGATCGTATGTATTCAGAGAAGAATACGTATGTATTTGAATATGGGCTAGAAGGATGGAGAAACTCAAGATGTAAGACCTACAGTTAATGGAGGGTACAGAATACTCTGGGGAAATCCAGAGCTCTTCCTTTAAAGGCCTATTGGTGAAGTGAAAGGTCATATAAAAAAAATAATATATTAAATCAGTTATGACAACTATGTGTTATCCTCTATTGATTATAAAATTACATATAAAAATAACAACTCTTAGGACCTCACTCTGTTGCTGGGAAAATTGCTGTCAGACTCTAAATTCAGAAGGAAAATAACATTTGATGGATGTGTGGGATATGTACAGAAAGCATATTTTCCTGCAGTGGTTAAGTCAAGAAAAAGGTTGTGTTAAAAAGGGCCATGTTCTCTAACTTGAACTTTTTCTTCCCTTGGCTGACACTGTGCTATAATTTTTTCTTCATATTTCTAGAAGCTACTTTTTTTTTTTTTTTTTTTTGTCTAGCTGCTAAAACCACAGAATCCTAGTAACATTTGACGTCTGTTTTTTTCTGCTGTAACTTCTTTGGGAAGAAACTAGGTTTGTTTTTTGTTTTTTTGTGTTTTTTTAAAGATTTTATTTATTTATTTTAGAGAGAGAGAATGAGAGACAGAGAGCACGAGAGGGAAGAGGGTCAGAGGGAGAAGCAGACCCCCCGCCGAGCAGGGAGCCTGATGCGGGACTCGATCCCGGGACTCCAGGATCATGACCTGAGCTGAAGGCAGTCGCCTAACCAACTGAGCCACCCAGGCACCCAAGAAACTAGGTTTTAAGTGTGATTCTCTATAATTTAAAAATATTTTTTCACATAATGGTAGATAATTATACAGATGTTCTAACATTTGAAACAAAACATCTATTGATTACAATGAAAAAATTACTTTTTGGTAAGAAATAGATTAGCATAGTGGGCAGAAAACTTAATAAAAGTAATGCTTCCAAAATTTGTTGCAAGGATACCAAATTGATGATTGTTTCTTTTTTTTTTTAGATTTAATTTATTTATTTGTCAGAGAGAGAGAGAGCATAAGCAGGGGGAGTGGCAGGCAGAGCAGGGAGAAGGAGAAGTAGGCTCCCCACTGAGCAGGGAGCCTGATGCGGGGCTCGATCCCAGGACCCTATGATCATGACCTGAGCAGAAGGCAGACACTTAACTGACTGAGCCATCCAGGTGTCCCTCGATGATTTTTTCTATTCCTACACGTGTGAAGTATACTAAAAGCATTTGCAAAATATATATATCTTTTTTTTTTCTAAGTCACTGGTAAAATCAATATGAGGTCATAAACAAAAATTAACCCCTATCATTAATCAAAGATATACTTAGTTCCATGTCCATGAACCAACCAAAATAATTTTATAAACAGTTACTCATCCCATTGTATGGAAAATTTAGCTTAAGGAATTGGGGTGGAGTTCAATTTAAGGGATACCTAGCAGCTTTCTTCAATGAAGCAATGAAGAGGGATTAATCTATGTATCTTTCCATTCTATATTGCCTTGAAGGAGAAACACAAATGAACAGTAAAACCTAATAAGATGAGATTTTACCTTACCATAAAAATCCCAAAAGCTATCAAAAAGGGAAGCATCATTTTTTTTCATGTAACCCCCTATACCAACTACAAAGGAAAACAAATACCGCACTTCACAGGTGAAGAAATTAGAACTAGAAATTACTATTTGCCTAGTGTTGTGAGGTTTAAACTGATAAAGCTTATAACTGAGTCTGGACTGGACTAATAGCAAAGCCTAAGATTTTTTTTTTTTTTTTCTTTCCTTCCTCTGCCAGAGGTGACCCATCATGTTTAGGCACTTAAGGAGGATAGAAGGACACCATTACAAGGAGGCTCAAATGACCTTTCCAGATGCCTTCCAAACTGAAGATTCTATAGAAGAGTTACCGATCAGGATCAACTCTATAACGGTTTTTAAAGGGCATCAAAAGACTGAAAACTAAAAGAAAGAAATAGCCAGAGACAGCAGAAGTATTATTTTATTGAACAGGCATTAGATAGGCAAATATAGCCAACTCCTGATTTTCTGGCTTTTGGGTTGAGGCTCCTGATGACCAGCAGTCCAACTCTCCCATGAGGACTCCATGACTACTACAGGAAATACGAGCAACGTCAGTACCTTTTTTGCAAATGACCAGTACTTTCATCGTTTTCATGCTATGTGCCACAAAATTCCCAAAGCCAGTATGCAACATTTACCTTTTTTTCTTGTTATTCTCATAATTAATATTGGTCATCCATATCAGCCCCTTGAACTGCTTCTGTATCTATTATCAGTGCTTCTATGTTTCTACCAATGTACTTATTTTTTTAATGAATCTTTTTCTTTTTTTTTTTTTTTAAGATTTCATCTATTTATCTTAGAGAAAGTGCATGCATGTGAGTGGGGCGGGGGGCAGAGGGAAAGAATCTCAATCAGACCCCATGCTGAGCAGAGAGCCTGACAATGGGGCTCAATCCCACAACCCAGACCCTGAGATCATGATCTGAGAGGAAACCAAGAGTCCAATGCCAAATAGACTGAGCCACCCAGGCGCCCCTAATGTACTTAATTTTGACACATTCATCTGATTGGTGTTGGATTAATTTATTAGGTCTCCTTTTAACAACCCTAAAATTTATGAGGTCTGATGATCAATCATCATGACGCTACCTCTTTAAGCAGTGGCCCCAGCATGCAAATATAAAACTGACTTTTAAGAAGTTCACTGACATTTCAGACAATCCCTTCTAAGTCTGAAATTTACAATATATGCTAACTTTTTTTCAAACATTCCTAATTATTTTGTCTGTCTGTTTTTTTTTTAAATACCAGTTTTTACATGAGTCTGGTCAAACCAGAAAGTGAAATCAAAAAGTGAATTCCAACATTACCTTAATGTTTCCAGCTCCATCTAATGTCATTCTGCTAGTCAATAAATAAAGATGCACTCAGTATGCACCGGGATGGGGAGCATTTGCCATTAATCTGACACCAAAGAAGTAAAAACTGAATAAAAACAATTGAGTAAAAGGGTGCCTAAGTGATTTAGTTGGTTAGGCCCCGGACTCTTGATTTCAGCTCAGGTTGAGATCTCTGGCTTTTGAGAATGAGTCTCCTGTGGGGCTCCACGCTCAGTGGGGAATCTGCTTGAGAATTCTCTCCCTTCCATCTGCCTCTCGTCCCACCTGCACTCTCTTTCTCTCTCTCTAATAAATACATAAATAAATCTTAAAAAAATCAAGTAATTTAAAATAATAACCAGACCAGGTTGATTAGCTATGTTAAGTTTATCATATTTAAGTTTCCATTCATAATTTAAAAAAATCAATGTTCAAAAATATGTTATGATGGGGGCACAATCTGGACAAAGATAAATATAAAGGTAACTGAATTTGTTGAATGTTTTCATATTGCATTATTGTTATGTTACATTTCAAAAATTTTACTGTTTTTCAACTAGAAGCCTATGAAGCTCCCTGTTAATTTTTTTTATTCATACAGGCTGATAATATCGATATCTGTAACTATAATTTTAAGTTTGTTACAAACAAAATAAAACTAACATTTTTATATTTGAGGGGAGCTGAATAAACTCTTAGATAAAAAGTCTGTCCACCATCTTTGATTAACATGGATTCTAGCTGTCTTCACTTTAGTTCTCTTGCAACCTCATGCACTTGAAAGAGCCTTATTATTATGTTTTCTTGACAGTTGAGAGTAGACTATCTGACACCAGATTTTGAGCAAAAATAGAATATTCTATCATCTGTCATTCTCAGTATGAAATTGTATGTCATTAGAGCATTATTAAAAATGAACTGAGTTTTTCTGTCCAAGAACATGGAATTCTTTTCTAATCATTGTCTTTTTTACATCTTTCAATAAAGTTTTATAATTTTATAAAGGATTGAGCAACATTTGCTAGATGTATTCCTAGGTACTGGGTATTTTCTATCTCCTGTTTTGTAAAAATACAATGGACTTTTGTATATTCATCTTATTTACATTTGATAAATGTAATTTTTGTTAATTTTCAAATATTTGCTTTAAGTTTAAAATCGCTCTCATTAGGTTTACCATTTGGACAATCACCAGGCTAATAATTTTCAAATTATGAAAATTTAATATCTTCCTTTTTAATAGTTGTTTTTTGTTTATTATTTATTTTCTCATTTTTGCACTGGAATATATAGTTCCCTTAGAATGTTGTAACAGAAGTAGTAAAAGCAGATTGCCTTGACATGTTTAAAAACATGCTTTTAACATTTCAGGTTTACAATTTATTTTTTTTAATTTTTTAAATTTAATTTATTTTTTTTAATTTTATTACATTATGTTAATCACCATACATCACATCATTGGTTTTTGATGTAGTGTTCCATGATTCATTGTTTGCGTATAACACCCAGTGCTCCATTCAGTACGTGCCTCTTTAATACCCATCACAAGGCTAACCCACCCCTCCACCCCCCTCCCCTCTAGAACCCTCAGTTTGTTTCTCAGAGTCCATAGTCTCTCATGGTTTTTCTCCCCCTCTGATTTTTCCCCCTTCATTTTTCCCTTCCTACTATCTTCTTTTTTTAACATATAATGTATGATTTGTTTCAGAGGTACAGGGCTGTGATTCAACAGTCTTACACAATTCACAGCACTCACCACAGCAAATACCCTCCCCAGTGTCTATCACCCAGGCATCCCATGCCTCCCACCCCCCCCCCCCCCACTCCACCAACCCTCTAGCTGGCCTTGAAAAAAGCATGGAAGATATTAGAGAAACCCTTTCTGGAGAAATAAAAAAAATAAAATCTAACGAAGTTGAAATCAAAAAGGCTATTAATGAGGTGCAATCAAAAATGGAGGCTGACTGCTAGGATAAATGAAGCAGAAAAGAGAATTAGTGATATAGAAGACCAAATGATGGAGAATAAAGAAGCTGAGAAAAAGAGAGATAAACAAATACTGGATCATGAGGGCAGAATTCGAGAGATAAGTGATACCATAAGATGAAACAATATTGGAATAATTGGGACCCCAGAAGAAAAGAGAGAGGGGCAGAAGGTATATTGGAGCAAATTATAGCAGAGAACTTCCCTAATTTGGGGAAGGAAACAGGCATCAAAATCCAGGAGGCACAGGGAACCCCCTCAAAATCAATAAAAATAGGTCAACACCCCGACATCTAATAGTAAAACTTACTAGTCTCAGAGACAAAGAGAAATTCCTGAAAGCACCTCAGGACAAGAGATCTGTAACCTACAATGGTAGAAACATTAGACTGGCAACAGACCTATCCACAGAGACCTGGCAGGCCAGAAAGGACTGGCAGGATATATTCAGAGCACTAAATGAGAAAAATATGCAGCCAAGAATACTATATCCAGCTAGGCTGTCATTGAAAATAGAAGGAGAGATAAAAAGCTTCCAGGACAAGCAAAAATTAAGGAATTTGCAAACACGAAACAAGCCCTATGAGAAATATTGAAAGCCAAGAAAGAGCCTAAAAGTAACATAGACCAGAAAGGAACAGAGACAATATGCAGTAACAGTCACCTTACAGGCAATACAATGGCACTAAATTCATATCTTTCAATAGTTACCCTGAATGTAAATAGGCTAAATGCCCCAATCAAAAGACACAGGGTATCAGATTGGATAAAAAAATAAGACCCATAGACATGTTCTCTGCAAGAGTCTCATTTTAGACCCAAAGACACCCCCAGATTGAAAGTGAGGGTGTGGAAAACCATTTACCATGCTAATGAACACCAAAAGAAAACTGGGGTGGCAATCCATATAAGAGACAAATTAGATTTAAAACCAAAGACTATAATAAGAGATGAGGAAGGACACTATATCATAATTAAAGGGTCTATCCAGCAAGAAGATCTAACAATTGTAAATATCTATGCCCCTAACATGGGAGCAGCCAATTATATATGCCAATTAATAACAAAAGCAAAGAACCACATTGACAAGAATACAGTAATAGTGGGGGACTTTAACAGCCCCCTCACTGAAATGGACAGATCATCTAAGCAAAACATCAACAAGGAAATAAAGACTTTAAATGACACACTGGACCAAATGGACTTCACAGATATATTCAGAACATTCCATCCCAAAGCAACAGAATACACATTCTTCCCTAGTGCCCATGGAACATTCTCCAGAATAGATCACATCCTAGGTCACAAATCAGGTCTCAACTGGCACCAAAAGATTGGGATCATTCCCTGCATATTTCCAGACCACAATGCTTTGAAACTAGAACTCAATCACAAGAGGAAAATCAGAAAGAACTCAAATACATGGAGGCTAAAGAGCATCCTACTAAAGAATGAATGGATCAACTAGGAAATTAAAGAAGAATTAAAAAAATTCATGGAAACAAATGAAAATGAAAACACAACTGTTCAAAATCTTTGGGATGCAGCAAAGGCAGTCCTAAGAGGAAAGTATATAGCAATACAAGCCTTTCTCAAGAAAGAGGAAAATTCTCAAATACACAACCTAACGCTACACCTAAAGGAGCTGGAGAAAGAACAGCAAATAAAGCCTAAACCCAGCAGGAGAAGAGAAATAATAAAGATCAGAGCAGAAATCAATGAAAAAGAAACCAAAAGAACAGTAGAACAGATCAATGAAACTAAGAGCTTGTTCTTTGAAAGAATTAACAAGATTGATAAACCCCTGGCCAGACTTATCAAAAAGAAAAGAGAAATAACCCAAATAAATAAAATCATGAATGAAAGAGGAGAGATCACAACCAACACTAAAGAAATACAAACGATTATAAGAACATATTATGAGCAACTCTATGCCAGCAAATTAGATAATCTGGAAGAAATGGATGCATTCCTAGAGATGTATCAACTACCAAAACTGAACCAGGAAGAAATAGAAAACCTGAACAGACCTATAACCACTAAGGAAATTGAAGCAGTCATCAAAAATCTCCCAACAAACAAGAGCCCAGGGCCAGATGGCTTCCCAGGGGAATTCTACCAAACATTTCAAGAAGAATTAATACCTATTCTTCTGAAACTGTTCCAAAAAATAGAAATGGAAGGAAAACTTCCAAACTCATTTTATGAGGCCAGCATTACCTTGATCCCCAAACCAGACAAAGACCCCATCAAAAAGGAGAATTACAGACCAATATCCTTGATGAACATGGATGCAAAAATTGTCACCAAAATACTAGCCAATAGGTTCCAACAGTATATTAAAAGGATTATTCACCACAACCAAGTGGGACTTATCCCTGGGCTGTAAGGTTGGTTCAACATCCACAAATCAATCAATGTGACACAATACATTAATGAAAGAAAGAACAAGAACCATAGGATCCTCTCAATAGATGAAGAAAAAGCATTTGACAAAGTGCAGCATCCTTTCTTGATCAAAACTCTTCAGAGTATAGGGATAGAGGGTACATACCTCAATATCATAAAAGCCTTCTATGAAAAACCCACAGCAAATTTCATTCTCAATGGGGAAAGACTGAGAGCTTTCCCCCTAAGGTCAGGAACATGGCAGGGATGTCCACTATCACCACTGCTATTCAACATAGTACTAGAAATCCTAGCCACAGCAATCAGACAACAAAAAGAAATCAAAGACATCCAAACCAGCAAAGAAGAAGTCAAACTCACTTTTTGCAGATTATATGATACTTTATGTGGAAAACCCAAAAGACTCCACCCCAAAACTGCTAGAACTCATACAGGAATTCAGTAAAGTGGCAGGATATAAAATCAATGCACAGAAGTCAGTTGCATTTCTATACACAAACAACAAGACAGAAGAAAGAGAAATTAAGGAGTTGATCCTATTTACAATTGCCCCCAAACCATAAGATACCTAGGAATAAATCTAACCAAAGAGGCAAAGAATCTGTACCCAGAAAACTATAAAATACTCATGAGAGAAATTGAGGAAGACACAAAGAATTGGAAAAACGTTCCATGCTCATGGATTGGACGAACAAATATTGTGAAGATGTCAATGCTACCTAGAGCAATCTACATATTTAATGCAATACCTATCAAAATACCATCCACTTTTTTCAAAGAAATGGAACAAATAGTCCTAAAATTTGTATGGAACCAGAAAAGATGCCGAATAGCCAGAGGAATGTTGAAAAAGAAAAGCAAAGCTGGTGTCATCACAATTCCGGACTTCAAGCTATATTACAAAGCTGTAATCATCAAGACAATATGGTACTGGCCCAAAAACAGACACATAGATCAATGGAACAGAATACAATTTATTTTTGACAAAGTACCAATAAATATAATTTATCAAGATAAGGATTTGTTTAATCCTATTCTGAGCTTGTTAAGGGTTATTAACATAAATAATTATTGAATTTTATTTTAGTTTATGGAAATTATATTATCTCAGATTAAAATGCATTGAAAGATCTTCTGTTGTGAAGAAAACTTGTATTCCTCAAATATCTAACAATTGGGATTAGTTAACTTCTTTATCTGTTTAAGATTATTGCATCAATGTTTATGAACCAGGAATTAAGTAATTCTGACTGGGATCAGAAGCCCATGTTCTTTTTTTTAAGATTTTATTTATTTATTTTTGAGAGAGAGAGTGCATGTAAACAGGGGGAGAGAAGAGGAGGAGACAACTCCCAGCAGACTTGCACTCAGCACAGAGCCGACACCTGGCTCCATCCCAAGACGCCAAGATTATGACCCAAACTGAAACCAAGAGTTGGCTGACCAACCCATTGAGCCACCCGGGCACCCCCAGGAGCCCATGTTCTTAGTCACTGCCTCATGGTGCCTCTCTGTTACCCAGGGATCACACTAATATGTGTATACCCGGAGATACTTGTCTGGTGTATGTATGGATGTGTATATATAATATTATATTTTATATCATTATATATCATATTATATTTGTTATGTAATATATATTATAATGACATAATATAATAATATATATCATATTGTTATAATATAATATATAAATTATTAAATTCAATTTTATATTATTGAAATTAATACAACTATAAATCAGAGGAAATGAATAAATCAAATGCTTATCATAAATATATGTCATAATATTGGACTAATGAAAAAAACACATCCTCATACATCTACATATATGCATACATTTACCTCTACATCTACACCTATGCTTACATGGATATGTGTGTATATCCATCTATGTGTCTATATGTATGTTAGCATGGGTATAACTTAAACACATAATATTGAATTCTGCAGAAAAAAATAAATATATAGATAATCACAGCAATGGAAATTTAAGCATTCATGTATAAATACTATGTATGTTTTATAAATATACATGGATGAATGCACATTAAAAAACAGAATTCTGCTCTGCCCCTGGAGAACAGAGTAATGGAGTAAAACAGGGAAAGCTGACAAAAAGAATTGATTTGGTATGTATTTCATAACTTTATATGTATTAATATGTATAAATATATGAAGTGAGAAGATGATTAATGACAATAATGGGTAAACTATGAGTGTGTGGGTGTATTCACTTGAGTATCAAAAGTTTATATTTTAAATACAACTACAAAATAACTAGAATATGAAACATGAACTTTTGAGACAATTGGTAGTTTTATCTGTCCTCCATTCTTTAATAATCTCTGAATTGTGATTTAATCTCAGTGTCTGGAATAAAAAGTTTAGTAATTTAGACATCTTAAAAATTAGTGACACCAATTATTTAATTGTCTCAAGATAATTGTGTGTAAATTATCAAAATGGTGCCATGTTTCAGTTTAATGCATTTTCTATTTCTTGGCTTCTTATACAATACTTTAAACACTGAAAAAAAAATGCTTTAAAATTAATGTAATCATAGTTTCTTCCCTGACTCAATGTATTCTCCTTTCTCATGGATACAACACAGGTTTTTCCTGGATTGCATTTAATTTAATTTAGACTAAATTTAAATTTAGATTAGACTCTTAATTTATGGGGTTCCTGGGTGGCTCAGTAGGTTAAGAGTCTGCCTTTAGCTCCAGTCATGATCCCGGAGTCCTGGGATCAAGTCCCACATCGGGCTTCTTGCTCAGCGGGGAGCCTGCTCCTCCCTCTCCCTCTGCCTCTCCCCTGCTCATGCTCTCTCTCTCTCTGTCAAATAAATAAATAAATCTTTAAAAACAAAGGCTCTTAATTTAGGCTTTCTGGTTTGGGGGTTGTTTTTAAAACTCATGAAAGAGGGGCACCTGGGTGATTCAGTTGGCTGGGCAGCAGACTCTTGATTTCAGCTCAGGTCATGAACTCATGGGTCCTGGTATCAAGCCCTGTGTGGGGCTCTGCACTCAGCAGGAAGTCTGCTTGAGGATTCTCTTTCCCTCTCCCTCTGCCTTTCCCCCCAACTTGTACATGTGCACAGGCTCTCTCTCTCTCTCAAATGAATAAATAAATCTTTTTTAAAAAGTGTTTTTCTTGGGGTGCCTGGGTGGCTCAGTCGTTAAGCGTCTGCCTTTGGCTCAGGTCATGATCCCAGGGTCCTGGGATCGAGCCCCGCATTGGGCTCCCTGCTCTGCGGGAAGCCTGCTTCTCCCTCTCCCACTACCCCTGCTTGTGTTCCCTCTCTCACTGTGTCTCTCTCTGTCAAATAAATAAAAATAAAATCTTAAAAAAAAAAAAAAGTGTTTTCTTACACATGCAGACATTCTTATTTTGTACATTAGTATCTGGCACTTTCAGCAAAAACTGTAACAGTCTCCTAGAATCCAGTTGGATTCGTTCAGACTATCTCTTCACCTTACAGTGAAGGAGAACTGTGAGGAATTTAAAGGAAAAAGGAGTGAGGAGGGGGCCTACAGGTGAGTCTCAGGATAAATGGCTGAGTCACTGAAACTGAAGTAAATGATGAGTTCTTTGCCTCACATCATTTCCATTTTAATCTGCTTGAATACAAATAAAACACTGAAATAGAACATGTTCGGGGCACCTGGGTGGCTCAGTTGGTTAAGTGACTGCCTTCGGCTCAGGTCATGATCCTGGAGTCCCGGGATCGAGTCCCGCATTGGGCTCCCTGCTCGGCAGGGAGTCTGCTTCTCCCTCTGACCCTCCTCCCTCTCATGCTCTCTGTCTCTCATTGTCTCTCTCGCAAATAAATAAATAAAATCTTTAAAAAAAAATAAAAATAAATAGAACATGTTCTAGAGAATGTATATTTGGGTATTTTATTTCTAGTCAGTTGAATTTAATTCTATTTATGGTTTAAAATTCCAGCTGAAATATGAGGAGTGGTGATAGCAAAGTGGTCACTAACTTGCTGATGAGGTACATTCTCGCATTCTTCTGCTTCATTTGCAAACTCTGTAAAATGAATTCTGTTCTCTGACAGGCCACTTGTCATTCTTTCCCATTGTATTAGAATACAGAACACTTGAACTCAGCACTGGGAATAATGCAGCTATCTTATTTTACGTTACTTCTTGGTAGTTTATACGACAAAAATCTAATCTACAACACATTTCAATATGTCACTATTTTAATGAAAAAGGGCTACCTCAAGAGCATTAATATAGCTGCAGCTAGTAATCGTGGGGCACTGGGTTTAAATGGGGAGCCAAGACATGTGACCTGAAACTGTAATATCACCACAGATCAGTAATCATATGTAGTATACGCCGTTCATCCTCAGAGTTAATTTAAATCAGCAAAAGTGGAGCTTCATAAAATCACACTTTAGAGCTAGGTGAGCTCTTATAATAACAATATAATCCTTTCATTTAATAAATGGGAATGCTATGATGTTCATAAAAGGTTATTAACCTTCTCAAGACCATTCACATAGCCATCCATAGTAATATATTATAATGCATAATATATTTTTATTTTATAATATCTGTATTTAACAGTACAATTAACAATAAAGTAAATTTAATATTATAATGCATTAGTTTTCCTAGGCTTTGAGAAGACACTTCCCTTTGGGTGGGCTTTTTATCATTCTCAAAACAAATTTAAGAAATAAAATTTCCATTTAAAGCATAGGACATCAAGTTAAATTCAAATTTCAGATAACCAATGACTTATTTTAGAGTAAGTATACCCTATATAATATTGGTAAGATACTTCCACAAAAAAAAAAAAAAAAAAAAAAAAAAAAAACTAACCCTATATCTAAAATTAAAATTTAGGGGTGGTTGGGTGGCTCACTTGGTTAAGCGTCTGACTCTTGATTTTTGGCACAGATAATGATCTCAGGGTCCAGAGATGAAGCCCCGAGTTGGGCTCCATGCTGAGTGGGGAGCCTGCTTAAAATTCTCTCTCTCCCTCTCTCTTTGCCCCTCACTGCTCACACACACACTCTTTCTCTTTAAAATAAAATTAAATGAAATAAAGTAAAATAAAATAAAATTCAAATTTAACTGAGTATTTTTATTTTCTTAATCTGGCAACCTTAGCCCAATCTCCAGCTACCTTTAGAACCTCAGAACAAGGGCACCTGGGTGGCTCAGTCAGTTAACTGTCTGCCTTCAGCTCAGGTCATGATCCCAGAGTCCTGGGATCAAGTCCTGCTCAGCAGGGAGTCTGCTTCTCCATCTGCCCCTCCCACCGTTCTCTCAGTCTCTCTTTCTCTCAAATAAATAAATAAAATCTTTAAAAAAAAGAACCTCAGAACAAGAATGAAAATCTAATTCATAAGATAGTTGTTAGGTTTTTAGTAATTTGTAGCTTCTTATATATTATACCCACTAACCTTTGGTTGGTTTTTGTATCGTGAATATATATACACCTACATTGTAACTTTTCTTCTATTTACTTAAGTTATGCTTGACTATTCATATATGAATAGTCAAATTTTATTAATCATTTGTTTTATACTAATAATATTTGTGTCTCATCCTTCTCTTTTGAAAAATCTAAAGAATTTACATATATTTTCTACCAACAGTTTGAAGGTTTACTTTTTTAAGATTTACATCATAATCCACATGACACTGATTTCCATATAAAGTGTGAGATAGAAATATAATTTTTCCTTTTATATAAAATAATAATTTTTCCTAGCTCACCTCTCCATTCAAGCGGCATGTCATTTCTCTCACAAACTCATGTATGCACAAGGGTGATTGTAAGCTCCGTGTTTTGTGCAAGTTTAGTTCTCCCATGAAGAACTGTCAAAATCCCAGATGTAAGCAAGACCTGAGATTGGAAATAAATACTTCCATCAAAAACCTTCGCATAAACTGAAGTCTTTATCCAAGACACACATCGTAGCAGGAAGCAGGAAATATACCTCCAGGTAGCAAATGCAGTCAGACCTGGCTGAAGACTTAAAAAGAACAGGAAATGGGTGAGATAAAGCTGTCTTCTTGAAATATAGTTATTTGGTCATGTAAGTGTAAATAGCAGGTAGTGGACAAAATCGTATCTTGCATGCAGTTTAATGTTGTTCTCCATAGCTACTAGGGTGTCCATCATCACTGGAACTTTCTGACCTGGGGTGGGAAAACAGTCACTTCGAGTGAAAAATTATAAAAGATAGTATTGCGTCAATTTTGAGGAAGAAGTAGATGCTAGTAGACCAAAGATTGATTATCCAAAAAGCCAGGTTCTGAGGTTGAGCTTGAGATGAGATGTTAGAAGTCTACACAGTGAAATGTATGATATTCTGCGGAAAAAGTCGCCACTGAAAAAAGTGCAGGAAAAGTTCATCTTCCTACAACATAATGAATGTGCTCTAAAATGGCTGTTGCTGATGGGTGTTGTGTCTGGAAGCAGCTGTTCCCTCATCTCTTTATCTTGCGATAACCCATGTCTGGTGGCGCAGAGCCAGTGACTCAGCAAAATCAGTCGTGTTGGAGGAGAGGAGCCACAGCCTTGATCTTTCTTATAAAGCAAGGTTAAGAATGCAGTGTTCGTTGTGTCCCTTAAAAAAAAAAAAAAAAAGTAAGAAACTATAAAATACTAAAAAATAAAATCTATTAATGTGCGGAGGAATCAGAGATTTCATAAAATAATCTAGCTGTGGCAGATGACAGATCAAGCTGCCTTGATGGGTATTATGCTTAAAGAAGCAAATTACTGTTTACTTCTGGCATAAGAAATAATTCACAGATATCTTGGACTATTTCCCTGTGCTAACTAGTTTTAAATTTGCCTTCAGATTTCAGGTAAAATTGATGCTCTGTAAGAAGATGTGCATGTTTAGACTCTCAAATGCCTAACATTGTACACCACAAATAAAGAAAAGCAGCATGAACAGCTACTGAGCAGTGAATTTAGCCTTTTATTTATTTCAGCTGTTTCAGGATTGCTTTTAACTGGAGGTTAACACTGAGGCAAAAAAGGCAGAGTGAAATTCTTCAGTCTTCATCAAGAATCACTATGCACACCAATAGCACAAGCAACAAAATGAAAATAAAAAGGAATAGATAAATTGGATTTAATCAAATTTAAACTTTTGTGTCTCAAAAAAAAAAAAAAAAGCCATAAACAAAGTGAAGAGACAATCCACAGAATGGGAAAATATATATGTACATAACATGTCTGGTAAGAGACTTGTATCTAGAATATATTAAAAAAAATAATTCAATGATAAAAACACAATCCAGTTGAAAAATAGACAAAGGATTTGATCAGGCAGTTCTCCCAATAAGATATACAAATAACCAGTAAGCACATGAAAAGATGCTCAACATCATTAATCATTAGACAAACACAAATCAAAACCATAATGAGTTATCCCTTGACACTCACTGGGACAGCTGTAATCAAAAACACAGATAATTAAAAAAATGTTGATAATGATGTGGAGAAATGAGAACCTCATACACTGCTGATCAAATGTGAAATGGAGAAGCTACTTTGGTAAGGTTGGGCAATTTCTCAAAGGTTAAACAAAGAATTACCAGATAATTAAGAAAAATGAAAACATATGTCTACACAAAAACTTGTACACAAATATCCATACCAGCATTGTTTGAAATAGTTAAAAAATGTAAACAATCCAAACACCCATCAACTGATGAATGAATAAATAAAATGTGGTATATCCATACAATGGAATGTTACTTAGCAATAAAAAGAAGAAAGTATGAAACATGCTACAACATGGATGAACCTGGAACATTGCACCAAATTAAGCTAACGTTAAAAAGAAGACCCAGGCCCAAGGTGCAGTACAGCAAACTAAGACTTAATTACAGTTTCTAACTCTCCAGGAGTGGAATTTTGAACCAATCAGTCTGGAATTGTTCTGGTCATCACCAATGAGGTTATATGTCACATGGGATGAATTTGCAAAGAAAGATGAATTTGCAAGCTGAGATCCCTGCATTTCCCCCTATGGGAAGATGACCTGGCCTGAAACAATCCATGCTTTTTCTTTTGCTAGTAACTCTTGTCCCCCCTTTCCTTCCTATAAAAACCCATTTTGTACAACTCCTCAGAGCTCCCCCCTCTACTTTGCTAGATGGGTTGCTGCCTGATTTATGTATTGTTTAATAAGGCCAATTAGATCTTCAAACTTACTTGGTTGCATTTTGTTTTTTAACACCAGTCACAAAAGACCATATATTGTATAATTCCATTTATATGAAAGATCCAGAATAGACAAATCTATAGAGACAGAAAGTAGATTAGTGGTTGACTGCAGAATGGGGTTGAGAGAAGTAGGGGTGATAATGGGCATGGGATAATTTTGGGAGGGAGTGGTGATGGAAATGTTTTATAACTGATTACGGTAATGCTTACATAATGCTTACACAGCTCTATGAATATATGAAAAATTATTGAATTTACCCTCCAAATGGATGAATTTTATGGTATGTGAATTCTATGCCAATAAATGGGTTACAAAAAAAGTTAAAATAATAAGGTCACTATAGTCCCATCCATAGTGCCCACAGGCTCAGTGGAGCCCAGAGGCAGAACCTCTAGGGTTATCTCCATCAGCTGGGAAATAAGCATTCTCAGTAATACCTCATTCAGTTGCAGCAGGTAAGTGCGGGCTGGATTCATGATGAGAACTTGCCCCATTAATTTCAGGTAATGCCCTGTGACACAGGAAGAACACATTCAAATTCTTTTGAAGGACACTCTAGAACATTGGAAGCCTATCTTCACCCAATGTGGAAGATCTGTCAAGACTAGTTTGGGGTCAGTATAGAGAGAAAGATGTGAGCCATCATCATCCAAGGTTTAAAAAAAAAAAAAATCGCAATTAAAACAGCCTAAATAAAGACACTCTCTAAGTGTGTAATCAGGCCACAGTCACCAGATGTGAATACAGGAAAAGGAGTTCAGCAAGGGGATGACAAAGGCAAAGCACCACCTGAGATAGGGGATTTTAATCACAAGGATCATGTATGGGATGCATGGGGCTTTGGCTCTGGATTGAAACAAAATTGATTAAATAAGATACTGAAAGTCAAAAGTCCATGAAAAACAAACAAACAGGAAATCCACAGGAAGTATAGAATCAGCATTCGAGTTTGTCCAAGATTGAGACAAAGAGTTAACAAGATCTGCAGAAAGGAGCAAGGCAAGATCAAAGCCAGTCTGAACACCAACGCACCTTAACTAGCTGCAAAAGTGCAAGCCCCGGACTCTGGCAGGGGGTCATGTTGTCCCAGGCGTAGTGGCCAACCTTGGAGGTACACCTGAGCTGCCAACTTGGGGGCCTGCGGGTATTGATCACTGAAAACAACAGCCTGGCTTTTTAGTCGAGGTGGAGAAACAGCAACAATTCTGTTTTCAAGCTGAAGCATTTCTCTGACCACAGTCAATAAAAATTTCCATACTTAATTTGGCTTTCAAGTGTTTTTCTTCTGTTCGATATTCTGCAGTAACAAAAAACTTCTTTACTATAGCAAAACAAATAGCATTGAATGCTAACTATGCTTCTCAAGTGAAAATATTTTGTGTGCGGAGGCTTACTACTTTGAATAGTTTCATCCTGCTAGTGTAATAGCAATTTTCTCAAGATCTGTAGGAACCCAATTGGTTTCGTCTGAGTCTATTAATTAATTCATTAAAAAAAAAGGAGCAAAGTGTTTTATTTCTGATACATTCCACACAGTTAAGAAAAAAAAAATCTTTTTGGTTTAAATGTTTATTGATGGATTAAATTATTCTTAGAATGGCTATATAAACTGAAATATATCATTAACCATTTTTTGAATGAATTTATAGGATGAGCAACAGGAAAGGAACATAAATTAGAATTTTAAATGAATAAGAATGAATATTTGCACCTTTTTATTTCCAAGTTTATGAATATTTGTGAATCGGAACTTGAGAAGGAAAATGTCTGCCTCTCTTTTCCTTTAATAGCAACAATATAATTTTCCTTGTTAGCTAAATGCCACTTCAGATATAAGGATGAAAAGGGATAAAGAAGGGAAAGAAGATAAAAGAAAGAAGGTAACAATAAGTAAATGAAAGCAACCTTTCATGCAGTTTTAAAGAGACTCATAAAGAAACTCTAGGTGCTTTTCTGCATTTCTTTCTCTCAGATCCTTGCTCCTATTTCACCTTAAACATAAGAAACCATATTACAATGAAATTCAACTTGAATAGAAGCTTCCTCACTATTACCATTCTATGAGCTTACAAATGTTGGAAATATGCAGAAGAGCTTCTATATTACTAAAGAAAAATTTCTGATATTTTCTAAACATAATTACAAGCGTTTTAGAGCCTGTGTAATCAGGTCTCTCACAAATAGCTGGGCTATTTTATTTGTACTCACAGAATAGATAAGCAGAACATTCATAAACCTCAAGGAGAGGGATCCTCTAACATTTTAAGGAGTCTACTCAAATTAAACATCTTCAGTAAACAACATTTATTAACAGGGAATGTGAATTTTTTTTTTTTTTTTTTTTTTTTTTTGAGAGAGAGAGAGAGACTGAGAGCTTGAGTGGGAAAAGGGGCAGAGGCAGAGGGAGAGAGAGAATCCTAAGCAGGATCCATGCTCAGAGCAGAGTCGATGCAGGGCTGAATCCCATGACTCTGAGATCATGACCTGAGCCAAAATCAATAATCAGACATCAAACCAACTGAGCCACCCAGGTATCCTGAAATATTTCTGCATTCTTAAACCAACTTACCATTTTAAGTCAGAACTTACAGTCAGTATCTGCAATAGTTTTAAAAGAGGGATTTTCAGTTTTCCCTGTGAATCAACAATTTATCATTATAAGTCTCCATACCAGTATTGTTCCTGGAACATGAATATCAAGAGAAAAATATTATAAAAAAAATTAACACACTTCTCCTGAGGGAAAGAACTGCTTCTTTATTCAGAAAACAAAACAAAATAAAACAAAAAACAAAACAAAATCACAACACTACAGTGAGTCTCCACTGTGCATACATAATAAGGAGAGGTATGAACCAAAGGCAGTTAAATTTGTTTTTTAAAAATAAAGTAATGGGGTGCCTGGGTGTTTCAGTCGGCTAAACGTCCAACTCTTGATCTCAACTCAGTTCTTTATTTCAGGGTGGTGAGTTCAAGCCCTCCATTGGGCTTCACACTGGGTATGGAACCTACTTTAAAAAATGTAATAATAATAATAAAGTAAAAAAATATGAAGTAGCCTACTGATACCGCCTGTAAGGTGGTAGAAAGACACATCTAGAGAAGCAGATCAGGAGAAAGATGACTAAAAAAACAAAGCAAACAAACAAAAAAAACCCACCACCACCAAAAAAAACAATATAGCATTTTGTGATATTATAACTACCATGGGCAAGAAGCAGTGACTTAGTTGTGGAAAATGGCCAGTGGATTTGTAAACAGTGTTTACGAAAGTGTTTACAAGTGTGGATATAATCACAATCCGATCAATCAAAATCCTGAGTAAATGAACGTTATGTGCAAAATCTTGCGATACAAGACTTGAGGTAGAGAGTAGGTTGAAAATGCAGTGCCCTCAACTTGGATAGGAGGCCTTTAAAATCAACCCTTCAGTCCCATGGTTTCCTGATGTCATCATTTCCAAGGTGAGTTCAAGCATGTATCCAGCAGGCTGGAGAAGAAATGATGACAAAGTATTCTGGGTCACTTGTTTAATTCTAGAAGCTTCTCTCCAAGGTTGGCTCTTTGTTATTGGACATGTATATAAATAGCATAAAGATTGAATGTGTGATAAAGTTATTGTATGTGTTTCCAGAAGAGGTTGTTCAAGATGTGTGTGTCTTTAATATCCCAGTATAAGTAACACGATAGGCTTACAATAAAACTAGGTTCTTAGCAACAGACCATGAACTAAAGTAAAGATTCCAGGCAATTTAAGAAAGATTTCTCTCTCCACAAAAGCAGTACCTGAATTCTTCAATCCATGGCCCTCATTTCCAATAGCATAAACTGTCTACAGTTTGTTGTCATTATGGAAGATGGCTATGTCATGAGTGAACTATGCTTCATTACTAAATATCAAATCACATAAGCAGCAGCGAAGGGGAGCCAGTGGTTTAGGTAAAAAGCAGGTGGGGCCAGAGTGTGGGTTGCCACAGTTTTTGGTGAAGTTATTTCAGATCTTAGGGGCAGAGCTTTGCACTTAACTAGACAACCTATTTCAATTTTATGATAAAATTTTCTGAGTCTTTCCACATCTTGGAAAACATGGGTTCCATTGCAGGATACACATTTCAGGTTGAACATATCCTTTGTTGGGATACCCTGTCTGTACCAGGAGCCAGTAATGGTCTAGAAGTGGCTACTAACTGTGTATGTATGTATTCAGTACCTGCAGAAAGTCTTAGTCCAAAGCCCAGAGACCAGAAATTACTAGCAGCATCTTATTACCAAAGTTTCACACTTGTTGATATTAAGACACCTATTAATTTCATAGCACCTGAGGGGAAAAGCAAACTAAATTTAAACATTTCTTTCTGGCTACTTAAAATGTATTCAAACTTTCTTATTACAGATAACCTCATTTAAGTTTGCTAAATGTTAGTTTTGTATAGGTACTTTCATAGAGCTCCCTGGTGTAGCTTCTTCCAATATCCAAGGTGCCCAGTTATCTGCTGGGCCTCCTTCTCGACAATGAGTACTGATGGGGCCAACACTTTATCCATTAAAACTGTTGAATGTCTTTGGGGCTGCTAACAAGAAAGTCACTACAGTACCAGAAACCTGAACTCCATCCTCTTTCAATGCCTTTTAAACTTTGAGGAGCTGAATTTGGAGGGGGGAAAACAAAACAAAACAACACAAAACAAGAGCAACAACAAAAAACATCGAAATGGAAAAATTCTAAAGATACCACAGAAGACATAATCTAAAGGTATAATTGCCCACTCTTCATGTTTTGTTTTGTTTTGTTTTGTTTTTCTATGAAATTCATTTAGTACATGAGACACTTCTGGCCTTAATCTCCTCTTTCATATTCTTTCCTTGGAAAACTGAGTGGTTTATTTGATTGGAAAGTGTTAGAAAAGTAAACTGAGTGTTCCTGACTCAACAGTTTCAAAGAACAAGGCTATTGGAACACTTTAGGTGGGAGATAATCCTTATCATCTTTTTAAGATAATTATTTAAAATTGAATAATAATCATTATAATTATTATCTCTTATTGATGTAGATGAAGTAAAAATTTTAAAAAGAACATTTGAGAGAGATCAAACATGCATAATCAACTAAAATTTGTCAGAATTATGACTACGATAGGAAAAATAATCAACAATTCCTTCACTCAAGAAATCTTTATCTATGGTCTATTGTATGCTAAACTTTGTTCACAACACTGGGAATACAGCTGTACTAATATAAGGGTAGTAAGTGACCGTAAAGAAAAGGAACCTACACATCATAATATGCTAGGCAGTAATAAGCATTATCCGTAAGTACAAAATGGTAGGGAGGAAAATTTCAGGGTTAAGATGTTAAAGCAAAGACCAAAGATATAATGAAGACGAAGCCATGTATTGGGGGTAGGGAGCAAAGCTGAGTGAAGGAACATTAGCAAAAACATGTTTTTCCTGTGTAAGGAGTAGCCCAGAGGACCAATGTAGCTACAGAGCAGTAAGCAGAAGAAGGTGACCCGAGCTACGTCCGTCAGCAAAGTGACTGGGGCAACACTAAAATAGAGTCGTGTGGACCCACATCACCATTTATTAAATCACTTATGTTTTCTTATATTGTGTCGTGTGTTGCTGAGCATTGGTTGAAACCAGAATAACTCGTTCTATAACAAAGGTGGGTTTTTTGTTTGTTTTTGTTTTTGTTTGTTTGTTTTTTTAATTTTTATTTATTTATTTGACAGAGAGAGACACAGCAAAAGAGGGAACACAAGCAGGGGGAGAGGGAGAGGGAGAAGCAGACTCCCAGCTGAGCAGGGAGCCCGATGCGGGGCTCGATCCCAGGACCCTGAGATCATGACCTGAGCCGAAGGCAGACGCTTAACGACTGAGCCACCCAGGTGCCCCTGTTTGGTTTTGTTTTTAAGATTTTATTGATTTATTTGAGAGAGAGAGAGTGTGTGAGAGCACACAAGTGGGGGGGAGGCGCAGGGGGAGAGGAAGGAGCAGACTCCCCCCGTTGAGCAGGGACCCCCATGCGGGGCTCAATCCTAGGACCCTGGGATCATGACCTGAGCTGAAGGCAGATGCTTAACAGAATGAGCCACCCAAGTGCCTCTCAAAGGTGTTTTTATATTGTTTTGTTTTGAAGCTTTCTAAAGTAGTTCCTTCTACAATATCCTTCTGGCCATTTAAGTAAAGTAACACGTGTGGAAATACTGCAATGGAGCAAAGTCTGCTGGGATAAACTGTGACATGTTGACACTGAACAGTATATTTTAAAGAATTTGGTAAAACATCTTTTAGGCTATCTCTTAGCCAACTGGAATTACCTAACATCTTCCATTCTTTCTCTGAAAAACACTCAGATGGTAGTGCAGGTATATCTTTAAGATCCTGATTTTACTTGGCAGCATTATTCACCGTAACCAAACAACGTTAAGTGTCCATCAATGGAAGAATGGATAAATAAAATGTGGTATACACACACACAATGTATTTAACCTTAAAAACGATGAAAATCTTGTCATATGAGACAACATGAATGAAACTGGAAGATATTATGCTAAGTGAAATAAGCAGGTACAGAAGGACGAATAGGTCATGATTCCATTTATATGAAGTATCTAAAATACTCAAACTCATAAAAACAGAGAGTAGAATAGTGATTGCCAGGGACTGGGGTAGGGGGAAGTTCGGGAGCTTCTGTTCAAAGGGTGTGAAGTTAAAGTTATGCAGAATGAGTAAGTTCTAGAGATCCATTGTACAACATTGTGCCTATAGTTTGTTAACTATAATACTGTACTGTGCACTGAAAAATTTGTTAAGAAGTAGATTTCATATTTTTTTTACTATAATAAGAAATAGTAATAAAATGAAAAAAAAAAAAAAAACAACAAGAAAAATCCTCAAAAATGCCGTGGCTCACTGGGACTTGCGCTGGTAGCCTACTATCTATGACCATCTACATACCTTTGTTTTCACCAACTGAGTTGTTGGCTTACCAAAAGTCGGTTGTGTTATTCTCACACTTGTTCATGTCAATTGTATTTTTTATTATAATTATTTAATGTCATTTTTTTACAGTGTGTTCCAGAGGAAGGGCTTTTACTCCATGTAAAATTGTTACTGAATCAATATACAATTATAAGTTTAAACCTTAAGTGAAATGTTTAAAGTATCTATGTATTATTTTAATTTTCCATTTTATTTAACTTTTGAAATTAAATTAGTGTTTATTGGTCTCAAAGAAAAGGGTTTCCACCACATAGTGTCACTGTTTGTCATTTCCCCTGATTATTTACCATTAACGATTTACTTCCTTTGGATCTTCAGAACTCTGTTTATTTCTAGTGGTCCATTCAATCAGTACAATTGCTGAGAGTCTGAATATCTTAAACAGTATCAGCTAATATCTTAGGAGTGACAAGCCTCCCCAAACTGACCTCCAGCTAGAGAGCTAGACCCTGATAAGATGGGCCATGCTGCAGATGCCTGGAATGGAAATGAGGAAGAAAAAATATTATAATATCACCATTTCTCCTAAGGCCTGGTGTTGAAAGAGCAAAATATTTATGTTTAGGAAAAAGAAATAAGGCTTCTCAGTGGGATGATAAGAAGGATGTTTTATTTCTAACTTGTTAAGTGCATGTCAGATTTGAAAAAGAAAAAAATGAGGAGGGGAAAAAAAAAAGCTGGAGGATAAAGAGGCAATCAAGCCAAGAAAAGTCAGGTCCAATTAAATTATGTAAACCAACAGCTAACTTTTGTGTGTGTGAGCTCACAGCTGGAGGGCACCGAGTTCACTCAGTTGTTCCCTCCTGCTCAGGCGCAGGCATTGGCAAAAGGCAACTCCAGGGAGGTTACAGTTTGAAAATATTTGAGCAGCTAAATATCGTTTATTGGCCTTAAAATGTATTTCCTATTAGTTTCTTGGGAAAGGAATTTCTAAATTAAAACTGCGCCTCTGGTCTATATACAATAGTCATTAAAGTTTTAAAATAAAACTTTTCTGAAGTCTAATTAACATGTACAACTTCGTCACACCATCTGCCCCAATAAATTAACTGTAGGGTCCTCTAAATTTCATCTTATTCAAGTATTATCATTTCAGATATTAATTTTCAAAAATCTTATTCTGGATGCTAAACCAAGCATTTAGAATAAATACGCTTTTTAGGAAATGCAACATTTGAAAACTATCACATGGTTTCTAAAAGTAAAGCAAACTATGCAAGTATTAACATGGTATGTCATCAAGGAAATAGAAGACTCAAATAAATTATAAATGTCAGGAGTGTATATTGTCAAAGTAAATATTAAGGACAATTGCACTATTTAATGGGAACAAAGTTTTCATTTAGAGGCATTATAAATTTATTAAGAATAAAATTTTACTTACTCTTGGTGGGCAGATAATCAGAAAAGGAATTTAAAGAAAGGAACATAGGTTTTAAATATCTGTATGAATTCTGATGTGGTTTTAGTGAAGTAAAGACTGTTTAAGTGTTTACAAGGGTCAGCATCTTGAAGCCTTTATGACCGTAGTGTGATATATTCTTTGTTAGCAAAGGAAACAAGGGAAAAGCAGCAACAATAGTGACAGCAAAACCTCTAGGAAAAATGGCATACTTGGGACTTTTGCTCACATATATGTGACTTATTACATTTTCAGCTTGCCTGTGGAGCCTGTAAAAGACCTTTATGTTTAACACAGAAGATAAACATCCTTAGAGAAATCCTAGAGAAGGAGGAGAGTAAGAATAATATAAAAAAATAAAGAAAGTAAAGAAAATAGCAGAGATCAGTCTCACAAAGAAAGTGATAGCCAGAGCTTCAGGCTATGATTGTGGAAAAACTAGAAAACAAATCTCAGAGTTTTAGAAAGCTGTTTTAGCTAAAGATGAAACCATGACTCAGTTCATAACACTAGATGACACACATCTCCTCTATCTCTGGATCTAGATCCATAAAATCAATAGTCTTGGGTGTAACTTACAATTACAATTTACTCACCAAAATATTACTATATTAAGAAAAGAGTTTGTTGAATGTCTACAATCTGGGTTCCTTGATTTCCTCCCTCCTAGAAATAGCTGATATTGCTGATGTTCAGGAGAGACTTGGATATTATAGAATATGCACAGTTCAGTTGAAAATTTCATTCACAGTGGAAGAAATTATTTTGTCCAGTATTTAACTCAATAGTAGCAAAATTTAATTTCCCATTTGGAATCAACTTTCACCTACTAAATATAGACTTGGAACATATGTATGTATACACATACCTATAACTATTCACATATGTGTATAAATACATATATATGTATATCAATATATAAAAATATGGTTCTTTACAGAAGTATGGTGTCTGTTGTGTGTTATTGTGTGTATATTTGTTATTTTTAACTTGCTACAAATAGGTCTTTTCATGTGTGGTGTTAGTACCTACTAGTATTTGTATATACAGCATATATGTGGGCAAAATACCTACTAGTATTTGTATATACAGCATATATGTGGGCATACAGCCTGATCTTTTGTTCTTGTTAACCTCCCCCAATCTGCCTTGCCATTATTGTGTGTGATTATTATATATATATAACCATATATCTAGGTAAAATATTAGGTTATCACTTTATCTATATTCTTATTTCTATATAGTTCTGAACTTCCTCTTTTTTTTTTTTTAAGATTTTATTTATTTATTTGAGACAGAGAGAATGAGAGACAGAGAGCATGAGAGGGAGGAGGGTCAGAGGGAGAAGCAGACTCCCTGCTAAGCAGGGAGCCCGATGTGGGACTCAATCCCGGGACTCCAGGATCATGACCTGAGCCAAAGGCAGTCGCTTAACCAACTGAGCCACCCAGGCGCCCTGAACTTCCTCTTTCTTGACCCACTATACAACTGCCCCATCTCCTCTCTTTATATTTGTTCTCCAGAACACCCGTTCACTTTATTCAAGAAAGATCATCTTCAAATCATTTTTCATATTCTACATTAAATTTGGAAAAAGACTAAGAAAGAGAAGATTCATCAGTCAAGTATCATCATGTTGGAAATATTCAGTGATTCTTCCAGGATCTCTCACATTTTCTATACGATTTCCATGTAGATACGCTGACTGCCCTTGCCTTTCACTCTTTTCCAAAAATATCTGTAAAGTGAATAACCTTGGTAGGTAGAGATAATGGCTTCTTTTGAAGCAAAGGGCAGGTGTGCTTCCCATTTGGTTAAATAGATAATGTCTTTCTCCAGAACAAAAGCAGGGAAGCTGACTGCCCAATGTAAAACATTTTGGAACTCACCAATTCTTTCCTGTAACTCAACACACTATATGGGCAGGTAGCTTTGGAGCTTCTTCATATAGACCTGTGAGAATTCATTCTCAGGAGACCAGCATAGAAATTCTGATAACTCTGATGACTCTCATTGCTGTGAATGTTAAGCAGTCATTTATGTCTCTCCCAGAAATCTTGTGTTCTCTTCTAGAGGCATCCATGAAACTTGACAGTTCTCAGGTAAGGTAAAATCTCAGACATCTCACAGTTCTTGGTGTCTTCATAGCCTGGAGTCCATTGCTTTAGCAAGGCTCATAAAGCCTTTCCTGATGTAGCATTGCTTGATTATCCAGCCTGATCTTTTGTTCTTATTAACCTCCCCCAATCTGCCTTGCCATAATTAGACCTTTATACAACTATATTCCTACTATTCTGGCTTATTTTTATTTTGTCTCTTCTTCTATACTACTCCCTTTTTCTTTAGACATGCTCCCTGATATTCCACTTATATATGGATAAGAATTTCATAGGATATATTCATCTTTTATAGGTACTTCCTAATGCTGATTAGATTCTCAGCATGTTGGCCATTTAGCATGCTCTTTGGTCAATGAACATTTTTGAACTCCTTCCCCACATTTTGAAGAATTTCAAATTATGAGTGCATAATTTTGCAAGACTGAGACCTATAATTCAGTTTTCCAGTCTCTTTTATAACTATGCCAATTAGATATACCTAATTCATAAGTTAGTGAACCTGCAAAATTAGGCCACATAGAGGTTCCATCCTGATGAAGAAGCAACAGGGATATTCAGCTTTTAGATTCAACAGTGGCAACAATATTAGTGGCTGGGTCCAGAGTCTGGTACCGGTAATGGGGTTTTAATGTTCATGCTCCCTGACAATAGAAATAGAAATGTGTCACATGTATCACATTACAACCTGTGGATACTTACATAACATATATTAACCCTCTTACTTCCAATTTTGATTTTCAAGACAAACTAGAACTTCAGTAAACTTAAACATTTTTAAATAAATAATTTCTGTTTAATTTTTATAGAATTTTTTCTATTTTCAGTAGAGAACAGTGACAGAAAAAAATAATTAGTACCAATAGTGCTGTGGGTAAAAGACTTTCACAGAAAAAGGGAATGAAGAATTGGTTATTGGACTTGCTTGGGCGTGGTGATGATGAAAAGCATGCTTTTATTACAAAAGGGAACAGTCTGGCCTGACCTCATTCAGAGTTAAGCAGTGAAATTATCACCTGTGCCATTTAGAAAGGTGCAAAATGAAGGCAAGACAGGGAATTATATATACCAAATGATAAAAAATATTATCAAGGACATGAAGAATTAAAAAAAAGCTGAAGAGTTGTTCTGGTCGTTTTTAACTGTATGGAGGAGCTAAATAAAAAGAATGGAAAGACTTGAATTCTGAGTTCAAAACAAAGTCAAAGGCAAAGACATTACCTCTCCCCTGAAAGAATCTTATCTCTTTCAGATACAATATTCATATAGCCAAAATTCACACAAAGGATTTGCTCCTTTGGGCTGCCAAGTTAAATCAGCTCAATTCCTAGCCTTGTTGGATTTACTACGTGGAAGTTCAGTCATTTATCAGGAAAGATGAGACAAAAATATTGTAAAGGGATCATAAGAAAAGATTCATGGGACTCAAACCCCAAAACCCCACTGATCATATTTTGCCAGCCAAAGCAGTTCTGTGTGTACATACTTTTAACTATTTGATGGAGTCATTTCTGCATTGCTTTAGAATGCTGAACTAACTCATTACAGCCGCTGCAGGTAACTTGCAAGGAGAATCCAAATATCTTCATTTTACCACCCCCACGGTCTCATTTTTTTTCCGGTCCTATAATAAGAGTAAGATCAGCATTTACCTTGGGGTCCAATTGCAAAGTCAAACCCAGGAAAAGACAGCTTATTTACAAAAAAGAAGAATTGGAAGATTTCTTTTTCTATATCTATACATGTGTGTGTGTCTGTGTGTGTGTACTAAAAAACAAAATATGCACTCTGTGTGTGAAATTTATAAATTCTAAATAAGCTTAACCAGGAAGAAAAATATAATTTTATATTAGACGAGACATTGATTTTAGTGCAGTAGGAAACAGCCTTTACTGATGGCTGATCTTCAAAATTCTCCGAAAGATTGCCTTTGAATGGTACAACCCTCGCTGCTCAATTCTCCTGGGAGTTAAATACTTTACCCCTCAGGCCTTAACCATGACATACTATGGACTGGGAAGAAAGTTCTGGCCTCTTGTGTCAAGTTGGAACAGAATATGATGCCATTTTCACTCCAAAGCTTGCTGCAGAAGTAAGCTAAAGCTGCATCTCACCCAACACCCCACCCTTGCCTATCCCTCCCCCCTTCTATTTCACTTTTCTCGCCTGAGCATTCTGTCAATAAATACATGTATAGAAAACCCAACCGAGGGGCGCCTGGGTGGCTCAGTCGTTAAGCATCTGCCTTCGGCTCAGGTCATGATCCCAGGGTCCTGGGATCGAGCCCCGCATCAGGCTCTCTGCTCGGCCGGGAGCCTGCTTCTCCCTCTCCCACTCCCCCTGCTTGTGTTCCCTCTCTAGCTGTCTCTCTCTCTCTCTGTCAAATAAATAAAATAAAATCTTAAAAAAAAAAAAAGAAAAGAAAACCCAACCGAGGTTCTGCTTCTAAAGAACCCAACCTAAAACAATGTATATGAGGAGAGGTCCTAGGAAACAGAGACACAGTTTGGGTTTCCAGAACTTGGTCATCTTTCAAGTGGTGGCAAATAAGGATTCCATCACTGATGGTCAGGAACATGTTGGTAATTCTAAGTATGTGATCGCAATGCAATTGCTAGAATTTTCAACTATGACCAGGAAAGAGAAACAAGTGCAAAAATGGCCTGCAATGGTTGATGTAATGGTGTGGCATTTGAAAGATACAGTGGAGCTAGCAATTAATGGAGATGTGGAATCACTGGGATGTTGGAGATCACTGTGGATACACTGAAGAGAGAAAATGACAGGCTCCCTTCAATTCATCATGAATTTAAGGCAAAGTATTAAAGTCAGTGGAGTATTAGCCATCAGAAAGGATGAATACTTACCATTTACACTGACGTGGATGGAACTGGGGGTATTATGGTGAGCGAAATAAGTCAATCAGAGAAAGACAATTATCATATGGTTTCACTCATATGTGGAATATAAGAAACAGTGCAGAGGATCATAGGGGAAGGAAGGGAAAACTGAATGTGAAGTCATCAGAAAGGGAGAAAAACCATGAGAGACTCTTAACTATAGGAAACAAACTGAGGGTGGCTGGAGGGGAGGTGCATGGGGTTGGGTGATGGGCATTAAGGGGGCACATGATGTGATGAGCACGGGGTGTTATATGCAGCTGATGAATTATTGAACTCTACATCTGAAACTAATGATGTACTATATGTTGGCTAATTGAATTAAAAAAAAAACTGCCTTCAGATTTTGCATTTGTAATAAGAGATAATTTGTTTGCAGTGAATACATCTGATTTTAAAAAGCAAATAATAATAATTATTATTATTAAAGTCAGAGGCCCTCATTGGCAGTGTTTGAAATGACCCTATCAACTCTTGCAATCAGAGGGCTGATGATGCTGAAATATCAAGCTCAGGATGTAATAATAACATGGATTTTTAGTCCAGATGAAGTTTCTATGACAAAGTCAGGGTCTTAAGAAAAAAAAAAAAAAAAGTGGAATGAACAGATACTGACACTGATATGGGGAAATCTGGGTAGAAAAACTTGAGAACTTTGAACACTGAAACCTCTGGTCAGGCAGAAATGAACCTCCTGCCCCGACACACACACTTTATTTGAGGACTGTACTCTTCTCCCTTGCTTAGAGATTATGCAGAGGCTTTAAATGAGGCAAATGATTCACATGGCAGGGATTGGCACGCCACTTTTCCTGCCACTTATTCTAATAATTAAGATTTTTCTTTTCCAGGCTTAGTCAGGTGTAATTGACATTTAACATCATGTTAGCTTAAGGTGTATAACGTAATGGTTTGATACATGTATATATTGCAAAATGATTACCAAAATAAAGTCAGTTAACATCTCCATCAGCTCACATAATTGCCACTTTAATTTTTTTTTTTGTGGTGAGAACGTTTAAGATGCACTCTTTTAGCAACTTTCAAATATATAATACAGTATTAACTATGAACACCATGTGGGATATTAGATCCCCAGAAGTGATTCATCTTATTACTGGAAGTTTGTACCCTTTGATAATACACCCCCATTTCCTCCACTTCCCAACCACTGATAACCACCATTCTACTATGTTTCAATGAATTGGCTTCTATAGATGTCATATATAAGTGAGGTCATAGAATATTTATTTGACTTATTTCACTTAGCATAAAGCCCTCAAAGTCCATCTATACTGTCACAAATGGCAGGGTTTTCTTCATTTTATGGCTGAATAATATTCCATTTTATGGCTGAAGGTATATAGATTAGATAGATAGATAGATGATAGATAGATAGATAGATAGATAGATAGATAGATAGATAGATAGATAGATGATAGATAATCTCATATTTTCTTCATCTGTTGACTAACACTTAAGTCGTTTTCATATCTTGGCCACCATGAATAATGCTACAATAACCATGGGAGTGTAGCTATCTCTTTGAGATAGTGATTTATATCCTTTAGATATATAGTCAGGAGTGGGATTGTTGGATCATATGGTAGTCCTATTATTATCTTTTTAAACAAACTCCATACTGTTTTCCATAGTAGTTGTTCTAATTTTTATTCCCACCAACAGTGGACAGGGATTCCCTTTCTCCACACCCTTACCAGCACTTGTTATTTCTTGACGTTTTTTTATAACAACTATTCTAACAGGATAGAAGTGATATCTCATTGTGGTTTTGATTTGCATTTCCCTGATGATTAGTGATATTGAGCAGATTTTCATGTATGTCTTCTTTGCATGTGTTCTTTGGAAAAATGTTTTTTCAGGTCCTCTGACCATTTTTAATTACATTATTATTATTATTATTATTATTATTATTATCATCATCATCATTATCATTATTATTGCTATTGAGCTGCATGAGTTATTTATATATTTTGAATACTAACCCCTTATCAGATATATAGTTAGCAAATGTCTTCTCCCATCCCGTAGGTTGCCTTTTCATTGTGCTATTTTTTTTTTTTTTTTTTTTTGCTGAGCAGAAGCTTTTTATTTTGGGTAGTCCCATTTATTTGTTCTACTTTTATTGCCATTGCTTTTGGTGTCATATCCAAAATAAAAAAAAAAAAAAAAATCACTGCGAATGTCCCCAGTGTCAAGAAGCTTCTGCCCTATGTTTTCTTTTGGAGTTTTATGGTTTACCAATAAGTTAAGTTTTGTTTGTTTGTTTGTGTTCCCACAGAGATCTAACTAAGGAACAGCTGGGCTTATCAAGGGAGGAGTGATATTATGTATACGGGTACTGAACCTGACAAATAGGTATTACCAGAAACAAAGAGAACACGCCTAAGAGTGGATCCTGAGGAAGCTGGATAAGGAAGATGAAATATAAAGCTGGAAAAGAAAAAAAACTTTGTTAAAATAAAGCACTCTCTAAAGATACAGCATTTGATGTTCTGGCAAAGTCTTGGGGGACAGTGTTGATAAAGTGCTGGAGTGGTTCTTGGAAGTTTGACAAAAATGAAATGCATAAGTAAGGAGGGCTACATTAGAATATGAAAGAAGAAATACAAAGGTTCAGATAATTGAGAATTCTCTAAAAGATCCAGTATGTAAGATCTGCAAACTCACTGGCCGGTAGTGGTCCTTAGGAATCCCAGAGCAAAGCCTATTTACCAAGTGATAAGAAATGTTCAGTACAGCTTATTCCTTGTGAGCCTGAGCTGATGGAGTAAATAAGAAACTATGTCAAATCCCAGGTGAGATCCCAGAAAAACTTGTCCTCCTCAAGGACTTCAGAGATGGTGTTTCCCCTCAGCCACCAGTCTGGCACCATGGAAAGTGGCAATGGACTTCCACAACTTAAGAAAGCAGCAGCTCCAATCCCAGCTATTATGCCAGATATGGCATTTTTACTGAAACAGATTACCATGGCATTTGATACGTGGTATGTAGTTTTTGACCTAGTCTGTGCATTCTTTTCTATTTCTGAGAAGAAAGAGGGCAAAAAGCAGTTCACAATCATCTCATTTGGATGGCGGTATATATTTACATGTTGCCCTAGGACTCTGCTATTTATCTAGCTCTCTGTCGCAACATAGTCTAAAAATGCTGAAATCTAGAAATTCTGCAAAATACCACCACTGGTCTATTCTAGTGAATCTGGTGTGTTAATCAGACCTCATGTTCTGAATACCTTTGGGAGACATGTGCATGGTAGAAGATGAGAGATAAATCTTACAAAGTTTTAAAGGCTTGCCATATTGGTGAACATTTTAGCATTCTAGTGTTCTTGTGCATACTACGGACATCACTTCCATATGAAGTACCAGTTATTAAACTCCGTACCACTAAAAAAAATAAGTACAAACATATCAGCTCCTGCAGTTTGGAGGCAGTATATTCTACACTTGGAAATACTCTTAGATATTTTCATCAAGTGACATGAATGTCTGTAGGTTTTGAGTAGAGTCCAATGCAAGTGCAGGCAGAATGTCACTTTGGCCATATGACCTATCAGATACCACGGTAATAGCCATATCCATAATAGAAAATCATTTTGTGCAATGCTCTCAGCAAGAGAAAAAGAGGTTTTAGTGCAAAACCATAGAATTCTGTTACCATCTGCAACAGAAAACTATGCACCATTCAAAATCAGACAATGGCATGTTAATAAGAGTTGGTAGAGACTGAGCAACTGACCATGGCTTGCAAATGACCTTGTAACTTGAGCTTCCTATCATGAGCTATTCGCTTTCGGATTCACTACATTTTTGAGTTGTTGAGTAGCCATGACAGCATCCATCCTAAGATGATAGTTGAACATTTGGTACTGGGTATATGTAATCTGTATAAATAAGTGGTCCAAATACTCAAGTCAATCATCACTATCATACCAATACTGTTGCCATAACTATGGACTCATGGAATATTCTTTATGTGAGCTAAGGGTACAATAAAATTACTAGATTTGGTTCCTGAATGAATTAGCCTGTATGTTGGTGTGAACTAAAAATGGTCTGCTATGCTACAGACATGCATAGATATGGTGTTAGAACCACTGAGAAATAGATTATTCTCCAGAGGATGGCCTTTTAGTACTGCACTTGGTCATCCCCTTGACGTAGAGAGAAAGTGTCCTCATAAGGATACACATGGACTCATGTGCATTTTCACATGGTTTGGCTGGCTGGTCAAGGGGTCCTGGAAGAAGCAAGATTTAAAACTGGACCACATGTTTGGAAAAGAATCATATAGACAGACCTATGGCATAATATACCAATTGTGCATGTCTTTGTTTAACATATTCCAGAAAGCATCTACTGTAGAAAATTCACTGAAAAAAAAAAAAAAAGTGAGCAGAATTATTTGGCCAAGATATATGAGGCTCATGATTTTTGAGTCTCTTTCTTCAGCTACCTCACAGATTGTGCAATGGAATATGCAGGTGGCAGAGATCAAGTCCATGCCAACACTCATGAGTGTGGACACCCTCTCACCAAGGCTGATCCAGCTATTGCTGCTCTTGAATGTCTGACCTGCTTGCAAACAAAACAAATACACAAAAACACAAAAAAACACAAACACACACACACACAAACCCAAACAAACAAAAATACCTGACCTCCCAACAACCTGTACACTTGCAGAGACTGACAAGACACTTGTTAGCAAGTTAGTTACATCAGAACAGTTCTAAATTTTACTTAAAGTTACATTTTTATAGCTTCTTGCCCTTTCTTATCTTACTTCATTCCTTTATCATTTTTCTTAAAAGTACTCCTTTAATAAATCAACTATTCATAAGTTCCCATCTCAGACTCTGCTTCTAGTGTATCTGACCTAAAACGAGCACATTTAACAGAGATTAAGATTACAATATGTTGTTTAATACACAGACAGATGTTCTAATTGTTTGCTTGGTTGATTAGCTGAAATCTCTACTCAACTGTGGCCTTCTAGAAATGAAGTTGAAAGACAGAAATTGCTGATAGAAAAAGAAGTAATCTAAAGACTTAGGGAAATTGTAATGTTATGAAATCCCTAAATATATCTCTTAAACAAATCCAGGAGATCCTATTTTCACCTAAGATTTATAAATATATTGGTGAGAAGAGTGATTCCATCTTTACCATTGGCCACCATGATTGTTTTCTGTAAAATGTGTTGCAGCTGAAACAAGATTCCTTATTTCAGTAAAGACAGAGAATTTTTGAGCTGTTGAATCAAAGTGATAGTAGTTAACTTTCCCAGGCAAGGTGAGCATGGCATCCATAATCAGGTTGACCACTGCTAGAATCTTTGGTGGTGGATAACAGATCATTAGGTTCCTAATTTATAAATGTGTGAATAACCCACAAAGTAATACTTGATCTACTTAGCAAGGAAAACAACCCTGACCCAGATTTGAGTTGCCTTGAGAACGACAATAATCTTTCACTTATTTTCCAGACCCACTTCATTCTCAAAGGCAGAGTCATATGAAGAAAGGGAAACTTTGGAGCTGGGAAATTTTGAAGAAATATACTCTAACAGCAGTAAAACTGTGCACTGAGTATCTACTCAATAGATGATATGCTTTCAGGATATTCCTGGGTGAAAAATTCATCAGAGAAAGAAAACGTGCAGATACTATGGAGATTACTTTACAAAGACCATGACCTAAAGCTAATCCCTTGGGATACAAAACATCATAGTAGTTGAATGATTAGGGTGGGGATTTAGAAAGTTCAAGTGAGAAATGGAGTTTTGAACCGAATATGCAATAAATTAGGTCCATTGGAAACCAAAGCTCATGTTAAGATGATTTCCCCATTAATCCTTTATACTGAGAGTTAAGCTGTTGGAAAAGGATTAACCGTATGTCTTGGATAAAGGGGAGCCAAGGAGTGGATGATCATGATTAAGCCCTTGCGGGGTCAGGATTGGTGGAAAGACATTTGGGTTTATCTGCAACAACCTGAGACAGTACTCACTGCCTTCCACGTTCTGATTCATAAGGCACTGACACCCCTTCACAATCTGGAAGCTGATGCCCTAGCTTGGTTACAAGCCCTAGAAATTTAGTCTTCAGGTGATAGCATATTGGATGCATAAGAAGAGTGGCCTCTGTAGCACCCAGGTGAGTTGGAGTATTACCAAGGATGTAGGATTGCTCTTGAAATACAGTGACTTATTTAATGTAGTAACAACATGTCCTGTGTATTCTAAACAAAGTCCAAGGCAACTGCCAAAGAAGTCTGGGGCCACCCACAGAATTCCCAACTGGTGAGGAACTGGTAAATTTATAATATTGGCCCCTTCCCTCCACATGCAGTTTCTAAATATGCTTTGGTTTATGTGGGCACTGCTACTGGCCTAACCCAAGCATTTCCGTCTCATTACACAAACCAGGCTGCCACCATTAGGGAATTAGAGAAGTTAGTACCATGTATGGATACATCCATTGAAGAGACGGTGATTGGGGGTCACTTTTCAAAGATCATTATGTGCAAGACTGGGCGAAAGAACATGCCATTGAATGAAAGTTCCATCTCCCCTATAACCCACAAGCAGCAGGGTTGATAGGAAGAATGGAATAATAAAGCAGCTAATGAAGTTACTAATTAGTAAAATCACCTTGGCTGAGGTTTATATACATATAAATGATCAATCAGGAGGGCTTTTTACCCCACATGGCAGACTAGGGACCCCTGCTGAAATACTCAGTGCTGTAAAGGTATGCAACTCTCTACTGGGGATCAATGTACTTATGCTGCTAAAAACACTAAGCCCCATCACACCTGGGAAAGGCACTATCTACTGGAATTTGAAATGGAATGTCCTCTGGGATGGGTGAATTACTTCATACTTCTGGGTAAGGGGGAATTACTCAGTCTTATTGTGATGCAAAGCCAGTTACCTGAAGGCAAAATTAAGTTACATGAACATGTAGTTCACCTTTCTCGTGTACCTACTCCTTCCAAGATGTCCCCATTGCCAAAGCTCACACCTTTAGCTTCTTGGAAATTTAACTGGGAAGGAACATTTTTAAAAACATGGTTACACATATAAGATAATTTTGCGTTATTTGTTGACATAGTTGGAAGTGAATCTTGGGACATAATAATTACAGTAGAGGTAATTATTCTTGGAGGGGTGAAGACAGTAGGGGAGGATGATTTTATTTTGCATTGAATAAAACTTACCTGTCCTTTTCACCTGGAAGAAAAGACAATCCAAGGTAAAGATTTATGGGAGTTCATAGAGGAAGATTAATGGTTTTGTCAATAGTTACGAATTTTTAACAAAAGCAGTTATGGGATTAGTTAAAAGAACATTTTTAGAAAAAAAAATGGCATCTGTCCAAAGCTTTCTTTCACACAGGAAGCTTTCAAAAATTAGATCAGTAAGATAATCTACCCTGTGGAGGTCTGTCAGTCTTTTTCCCCATCCTTATTGCTTTTGAAATGGATGTACAAACAGAATGACCTTGGTGTCGTATGTTCATCAATATAATTTTCCTATCAGCAATTACTGATCTGGCTACCAGTCCTATTGAGTGCTCAATATTGCCAACAGTGAAAGAGAAACTAGCCACTATCTTAGTACCAAGAGCCAATGGGGCCAGTTGATTCCATTGGATCCTGTCCTTCATGGAAAGTACAACAGATACTTATAATATTGTATTGTAATTTGATTTTTGTCTTCCCTGCTCATGATAAATTCTTTATAATGTCATTCATTAAGCTACCAAAATGTCATATTCACTACACATTTTTATGCCTAACTTTTAATATTTCTAAAATATTTATTTTGTGGTGGAGAATGTTGGAAATAGGTAATTTCCTTGGGATTTGATGATCTTAGTGTATACTGTATCACCTACAAGAAGCTGGGTTTATGAAATAGAAAGATATTTTTTGAAACCTTGTAAGTTTGAAGTCATGTCCTACATGATATGGCACATGTTCTGAATCAGAAAGTAATATGTTTCACTGGCATGCATATATATATATATATAATATATACATACATATATATATATATATATAATTTTTTTTCTTTTTACTTCACATTTGCCCCATTATGGTCTCTACTGGATTAGAAATCTTAAGTTTTCTTAAAGAAATAATTCCACAAAAGGAACAGAAAAGCATTTATTGAATAAGAAGTTCAGACTGACATTTGGGTATCTTTGCCAGTAAAAAAATAAGACTATCTACTTCTATTAGTCATCCATCTACCATTTCCATCTACCCTACTGTCTGTTCAAGCTGCTATAACAAAATACTACAGACTGGTTAGCTTATAAACAACAAAAATTTATTTTTCATAGTTCTGGAGCTTGGGGATTCCAAGAATAAGCCCAGAACCCTATTCTTGGTTCATAGCTGATACCTTCTCACTGTATCCTCTCATGGTAGAAGGGACTAGAAAGCTCTGTGGAGGTCTCTTTTTTAAGGCACTAACCCCATTCATGAGGGCCCCACCCTCATGACTTAATTACCTCCCAAAGGCTTCAACACATAGGGGCATTAGGATTTCAACATCTGAATTTTGGGAGACACAAACATTGAGACCAGAGTACAATCTCTACATATAGATATAGATACCAAATGATTGCTCTACATGTGTGTTCTATAGGGTGTGTATGAACCCAAGATCCCTAGAATGCTTCACAAACTCTCATATTCACTATGAGGGAGAAGTTAAAGGAGTTGTACCACAACACTGTGGAGGGATGCAAAACTAAACAAAGGTAGAAATGTATTATAACACCCTGAGATAAGGATGCTGAGATGTTCACTGAAGATATTCTTTCCCTGCCAGTATAATAAATTATGTATGTATTTAAACTGACATCCGCCCCACCTTCCAGTATTTTTTGGACACAATATAAGCACACTTTCATTTTTTCAGAACTAGTTAACTCTCAGTTAATTAAGAACATTCTAACTTTTTTGTTCTTACGGCTTTGCTGTCATTGCTGCTGTCTTGCATCAGTTTAGATGAGTTCTCTTGGCAAGCTAAGAAGTAGGCAGTATTGTCCATATAAACTGATGACCAGCATTACATACATTTTTCTCTGGGAAAAATTTATGAGATTCTATGACTCTCAAAAGTATAAAGCAGAATCTTACTTTTCCAATATTTGGCTGTGTCTCAGGCAGGTCATGTAAAACACTTCCGTTAGGCACTTCTTCACAGAACTTCCATTCAGAAGCTACTGCCATGTAGAAACAAGTCTTTCACTAAGTTTATTTGGAGAAATGTAGCAGCAGTGGTATCACATTCTAGGCCCACCTTGAATGATAAAAGCAATGGTGTCTATGCTCAGAAGAAGCAACAAAGATTCTTCACAGTAATAATCCTGCGATGCAATTTAGACAACAGTCCTGGCTGAGCACCTGACAGACTTGATTCTTTTGGATTTGCACGTGACTTAATGCCATTTAATAAATCTCTTTTCTAATAAAACTAGCTAGTGTGGGTTTGCTATATTCAATTCAGAAATGGTAATAGTGTTACTCTCTTATGCCCCATCAAATACGTTGCCCCACTCCTAAGATCCCCTTATTGTATTGTATTATAGTTTCCTGTCTCTGTCTCTGTCTCCCCACTAGAATACATTTAAACAAAGGCAGGAAATAAATCTAACTTCTTTTACAAAAAAAATTAATATTGGCACTTAATACAGAGACTGGCACAGATTAGGCTCTGAAAAATATTTATTAAGTGACATAGATTATAAAGTTGCTAACTTATATATAAATATTAAATATTCACACGTTTGATTTTTATTTGCTCCATCATAATATCACATTATGTTTTCTATTGGATAATTACCTTATTCAATATATAATAGGACAATAAATAGAAACGATGCCATATAAATGTTTCTGTAAGTGTTGCATTCAGCAAAATTTACTTTAAAAAAAAGAGGGTTGGGCGCCTGGGTGGCTCAGTTGGTTAAGCGACTGCCTTCTGCTCAGGTCATGATCCTGGAGTCCCTGGATCGAGTCCCGCATCGGGCTCCCTGCTCGGCAGGGAGTCTGCTTCTCCCTCTCCCACTCCCCGTTTGTGTTCCCTCTCTCGCTGTGTCTTTCTCTGTCAAATAAATAAAATCTTTAAAAAAAAAAAAAAAAAAAAGAGGGTTGGGGTGCCTGAGTGGCTCGGCCGTTAAGTGTCTGCCTTCAGTTCAGGTCATGGTCCCAGAGTCCTGGGATTGAGCCCTGCATCAGGCTCCCTGCTCCGCAGGAGGCCTGCTTCTCCCTCTCCCATTCCCCCTACTTGTGTTCCCTCTCTCTCTGTCTCTCTCTCTGACAAATAAATAAATAAAATCTTTAAAAAAAATTAAATTGGGACGCCTGAGTGGCTCAGTCGGTTAAGCGTCTGCCTTCGGCTCGGGTCATGATCTCAGGGTCCTGGGATTGAGTCCCACATCGGCGGGCTCCTTGCTCAGCGAGGAGCCTGCTTCTCCCTCTGCCTGCCTCTGTCTCTCTCTCTGATAAATAAATAAAATCTTAAAAATATATATATATAAAATTAAATTAAATTTTAAAAAATTTTAAAAAAAGAGGGTTTATGGAGGAAATTTGACTCAGGGGAAGACCACTATAGAATAAATGCAAATTTGTAACAGAGCACTAAGGAAAATAAAATAACCCTAATAAAATTAATAGGAAAACATGTTAATTTCCCAATAAATAAATAAACATTATAATACATAAAGGATGTAACCTTTAAATTACAGGTGACACGACTTGAGATTTCTGAATCATGGGGAACAAAAGCACAAAATGCACAAAGATAGTATAGATCCATGCAAAGCTTGACGTCGATGTGGGCACAGCAGCAGGAATACCAGGTGAATGGACATGTAAGTGACTGGATTTTACTGTGGCTATTTGCATTTTGTTGTTTGATGTACTCTGAATCCACCTGATGTTACTTAATTATGTGAAACATTAATGAATTGGGAAAAATAACACGCAAATTAATGCAAATTTTGCTTTAAGTTGACATCTTTATGTTTACCATTCACATTCAACTACTTCTCAATACTACAAAATAATGTGTAAGTTATATGACAAATGAAATAAATACCTGAAAAGTCTTAAATATCCTATAATGGATGCAGTTTTAGATTACTAAAATGACTTTCACTTATGGACTGCCTGCTATGTTCCAGGTATTTTGCTAGACTTATTTTGTATATGATTGATAACCATACAAATAAATATGTATATTTACTATTACCAATAGAACTATTCTCAGACTTAAGGCTATCTCTCATTCTACAAATTACTCAGCATCCTATACTCACACATCAGAAACTAAAAGATAGGACATAGTTGGCAAGACACTCCAGAATTTCACTCCAGACTCCTGTAATACCAAACTGCACGTGTTCTTATGTACCCTTTATACTGAAGCAGCAATATTTAAGAACCTGACTATTCGGAGGCAATAAAGAGATATATCCAAATCTAAGAATTTCCTAAATTGAAGGCAAAACAGGTTACCTATTTTTGCAAGATAATTACCATCTCTATGCACACATGCCACTGAGATACCATTTCGTTCAGTTTGTGTGGAATTTGAATTTATAAATTCCTCAGTGATACCTCCCAAAACTTAAATATCAATCAGTCGATGAGTTTACAGCTGTTTTCATTTCCCTGTTATACATTCTGAAACATGAAATTCTGTATTTCCTGAAACATAAAATGCAGTATTTTCTGAAAATATGAAATGTTATGTTTTCTGAAATATTAAAAATTTATGTCTTCTGCTTTCCTTTCATGGACTCAGACTGTTTTAAATCCACACTCCAAACACATCATTTCATTAATACCATAAAGTCCACACAGCAGAAGAGTAAAATTAGTTTTTCTCCCCATAAAATTGCACCTAGTCATAGAAACGGGGCAATAAAATACAAACTGCACCTAAGTGTTAGGCAAGACTAGAAAAGAATTTCCCATAGAATGTAATGATAATGAAGGGCTTGTTTAAGCATCAGTAACCCGTGGGCTTTGCAATAGGAAAGATTTTTAGATGAAAATACCCCTCTACCCTTTATTAGTTACAAGATCATAACAATGTATTTAATTTCTCAAAATTTCATTGTCTTCATGTGTCAAAACTAGTAATTAATCATTTAATTGTTTTGATTTTACCTTATGTTGGATGTGCTCAATATTGTAATATGTACGCACATGCGCATTGCGTGCACGTGCGGACACACACACACACACACACACACACTCTTAAGTAATTTTCTTTGCCTCTTTCTCTTATTCCTCTTCCTATTATCTATTCCATTGGTTTATACTACATGCTAATGCCTTCCCATGAATTAAATAATATCTCTTTACTATTTATCCAATAAATATATAATTCATTCTTAAAATATACTGGGCTTTGTGCTAATTTTCTATTAAAATGAATAATTTGCCTCAGATAATGACACTTTTAAATTCCAGGTAGGTAGAAGCCTAAATACCATATTATTTCACTCAGATGTGGAATTTAAGAAATGAAACAGATGTACAAAGGGGAAGTAAAAAAAAAAAAAGAGGGAAACTATAAGAGACTCTTAACTATAGGGAACAAACTGAGGGTTGCAGGAGGGGGTGGGTGGGGGGGGATGGGTTAAATGGGTGATAGGCATTCAGGAGGTAACTTGAGATGAGCACTGGGTGTTACATATAAGTGATGAATCACTAAATTCTACCCCTGAAACTAATATTACATTATATGTTAACTAACTGGAAGTTAAATAAAAACTAAAGAAGAAGAAGAAGAAGGAGAAGGAGAAGAGGAAAAAGGAAGACGCATTAAAAAAAAAACAAACAGCAAACCTAAGACTCATGGGAACATGGAAGTTATATTAACAGATACTCATGCCTTTTGTATTGAAGGAAGTGGCTTTTTACCCTGGTTGCATATTAGAATCTCCTGAAAAATACTAAAAATATTATACTTTGGCCACATTACCAGAAAGTCTACTTTAATTGGCTGGATTGGAAGTTAATGATTCCTATATTTTAAAGCTTAACATTTAATTTGAATAGATACCAGTTTTGAGAATTCCTAAGGCCATTAATAGAGTATTAATACAGTTCTTAATTATTGAAATATTGTTGACATTAAGATATGTTTGTTGAATTGTTAGACAAATTTCTAAGGTGGCTCCTAATACTCCCTGTGTCCTAAAATAAACATCCTGTATATTCCTCTGCCCTTGAGTGTGAGCAGAACTTGCGAATCTTATGAGATTTTCACTCTCTTGAATAGCTTACATTACATGAGACTCCAATTTAGGATATTGGGTGGGGAGATTTGAAGCAAGTGGGATTCTCCTTCTAGGTGTAAGAACACAAGCTTTCATGTTTTGAGAGGGACTTATGACTGGGATTGAAGGTAACTTGTAGGACCTGAGAGCAAACACTTGCCAAGAGCCCACAAAACAACAGAACCTCAGTCCTCCAGCTTCAACGAATTGAAATCAGCCAACAACTTAGCTTGGAAGAGACACCTCAGCCTCAAAGAAGAACACAGGTCTGACCAACACATTCACTTCTTCCTGGTGAGACCGTGAGCAGAAGACCCAGTGAATCCCTGCCTAGCCACCTGATTCAAGGCAATTCTTGGATAATACATTTGTGCTGTTTAAGCTGCTAAGTGTGTAGAAATTTGTTAAGCTTTAATAGAAAATGCGTGGATCAACAAATACCCATTTTTTAAATTGTGATGACATCCAAGTGATTTTGCTGTCATCCTTTTTATTCAGACTGAGATCATTATCCTATAAATCCCTTATTTTTTGTTCAACTCCTAATCTCCCAGTAGTTATTAGTCAAGAAATGGTGATGAAAGAGAATGTGATGACAGAAGTTATTATGAATAAAATGAGTGGGTAATTTTCAATTCAATTTTAATGAAGACATCCAGAGGATGTAGATCTTTCCTAATCCAGTGTAGGTACAAAAGACTTTGAATTTTAAAATGGGGAAAAAGTGCTTATTAAGAACTTTAGTCATACAAGGACAATTTTCTTCCAAGTAATCTCTACTTGTGCTAGAATATTGCAATAAGTAAGATGATTACATGGAAACAAAGCTGATCAAGCACTGCTTAGTAATAGCTATCACTAGACTAGAGTTTTGACATATGATTAACATGTATTGAAGCAACCAGAAACGTTTGTTTTCCGATATGCTTTAGAAATACGAATATGTATTAATCTGAATATCCCATTAAACATAAAATTACTGCATTCCATTATAAGTATGCTCTTGACCTTCCACTATTATGCATTAATATTTGTAAGAACTCAGGTGACTCACCTCAGGGTTCCTCTATAAACAATGTGTATGGGAAACATGCACCATTTTACTGATTTTTTCCTTATGGCATTGATGCTAGAAATGTTTTATGTTTTTGTTGTTGTTATTTTTCTCCTAAGTGTTTAAAAATAATAACCTCTGATGTCTTAAAGGTCAGAGGTTAACAATATAAATACTTCCACTCACTGCTCTTTACCTGGTTTTCCTTTATAATCTGCTTGCTTTATCCTAATGTTTCAAAACAATGTGAACTAAGGCATTATTAAAGACCAAGGTAAGTTAATAAGATCATTTTATATTTTAGTATTGTTCATATCACTTGCATTTCCTCCCCCTATATGAGACTAAAATAAACAGTGTTGTGGTAAATTAGTTTGACTAATGTGCTCGTATTAGAACTTTCCTCTGCTCTCTAGTAATGAAAGTATATTCAATACATAATAACTTTAAACACAACCTCTATTCTCTAAACATGTTTCCACTTGAAATATTTTATAATTTGGAAACTAAAATATCATGCATGTATATTTTTCTCAATAATGTCCTTAGTATTAGTATCCACATTACTTAAAATAATAAGGCAACTTCCTCTCTGCCCTGCCTTCCATTTTGCCAAGCCCCATTGCCTTTATTCTCCTCCAGTGTGAGCTGGTTACTCTATTCATTATGGCCACTGTCATGGATGGCACAGTGGGGCTTCCCTCATCTGTTTTCTCAGGCTGACTCCACTTATTCTGAACATCTCTCTTTCTTAAGTTACTCTCTCATTTTCCTGGAGCAAATGCAGTCCTCATGAAAGGAAACCTAGGAAGGACATTGTCTGAGTCCCTTCATGGGAGCAAATAATTTCATAATGCTCTTATAATCAATTAATATTCTAGGATACCCATTCTACCTTAAAAATATTTATTCTTCAAAAATGTGGAGGCACTGTCTGGCTGTTTTCTAGTATCCAGTGTTCCTATTGAAAAGTCTGCTGCCATTTTGATTCTTACTCCTTTCTTTGCCAAGAGGTGTTCTTGGCACTCTTGATAATTACCTTGATATTATATTATGATGCTTAAAATGGATTTGTAAAATTTTCATAAATAAAGTCTCAATTTCCAAGATCTCCTAATTGTTCCCAGATTATTTTGTATCAAAATGTCCAATTCTAATTTATGTATGAATATTTTCATTTTGATTCTTTTAGTTCCCCAAAGTATTAATTGTTTTTATCTAGATCCCTCAACTTATGTTTGTTTGCTTAGAAAATGGTACTGAACAGAAGTATTCTAGCTGTGAGTACAGGTTTAGTGCTTCTAGATCAGCAGTCTTTTCTCTAGGTTGAGAACAGACAGGAAGAAAATGGTATGCTAGGGGCAAATGAAAATTGTAGCTGTTGTTTCGTTCTCCTTATCTTTTTTGTCTTGCAATGGTACTACATGAGGTCCCTTGTTTGCATCAATTGCTCGATAAGCACACTAACCTGTCCCTTCATCTTCAGCTTCAGGTACCATCTCCTTCTCTGATTTCTGCCCTTCACAATTTTGGATACTTTTTTTTTCTTTTCAATCAAAGTTTTATTCATTGGTATCTCCTTTTATTTATTCATTGGTATCTCTTTTTGCTTTGTAATTGTGGAGTTCCAATCTGCTGTCTTTAACTAAAACAGTAAAATAGCAGAGGTTTTTTTCAGAGTAGGTGATACATTGAAAAGCTCTAATTAACACTTCAATTGTGTTTTCTGTCTTTTCAATTTAAAATTCCATATTTATTTTTAAATTGGCTTTTACATAAATTGACATTTACTAATCGCAACTCTATTTTTGTGAAATATTGCCTTTTATTCTTAATGCATGTTCCTCCTATTCATTAAGCTACATCCCCTTTCTGTGGAGTCATATAATGGTACATTGATTTTTATATGATTCAATTTGAAATAAAATAACAGTGTTACATTTTTGTTCCTGATATTAAAAAAAAAAAAAATAGTCCATGAAGTGATGCATTAAATAGTAATGGAGAGATCAGGTTGATATAGCAATTATCGGAATGTTATTTGTTTTTATGCCTCAGTATTGAATAGATTATGTAAAAACTCTAGAATGTAAGCTCTTTAAAAGCATAGGCCATGTCTTTATTCATCATTTCCCTATCCCTGGAGGAAATATTGGATAGGGTATCAATAAATATCTACCAAATGAGTAACTTTACAGAGAGTTCAGGTTTAAAAGTCTATCTGTCACCCCCTCTCTCTCTCCCTCTCTCTCTGTCTCTCTCATAGGTACAAAGGAAATTAAATAGTACCCCCAGGGCGCCTGGGTGGCTCAGTCGGTCAAGCGGCTGCCTTCGGCTCAGGTCATGATCCCAGGGTACTGGGATCGAGCCCCACATCCGGCTCCCTGCTCAGCGGAGAGCCTGCTTCTCCCTCTCCCTCTGCCTACTTGTGCTCTCTATCTCTCTGTCAGACAAATAAATAAAATCTTAAAAAAAAAAAAAAACAGTACCCCCAAAATAGAAAAATAGGTCTTCCACCTCTAAATATAAGAGATTTTACATACAAATGAAATGATTAGAGATGAAATTCTAGTTCAAGGAAAAGGATAAGCAGAGCAGTTGGGAAAAAAAACATGGAATCCCATAAAATTAGATGGCTGGCATGATGGTAAAACTTCAGTTTCTTAAGTACCCGCAAGAAAAAAAAATGAACAATTTTATTTTACTTAAAAAATACTTACATAACAATGCCTACTGTGAGTCAGTCACTGGTCTTAAGTATGTTGCAAATATTAACTCACTTAGATCTCCTAACACTATGAGATTGTTAGCTTCATTTTCCATATGAAAAAAACTGAAGCACAGAAGGTTTAAGTATCTTGTTAAAGATCATACTGCTAGAAAGTGGTGGAACCATTACTGAACTTAGGTGATTAGACTCTAGCTTTCACGAGTTTAACCACTAATCCACACAAGTGTAAATATCTAAACACAAGGATATTAATGTGAAAAAAACCCAATAGTGTTGACTGCTTATATGATATATAATGGACATCAGTAAAATTTAACAAAATAAGTATCCAGTGTATTAACTGGTGAATTGGAATAACGTCTCTGAGTAAATCTGCCATGAGGAGGGTAGTAAAGTGAAATATAGATGTATTTTATCGTGCATTGTTTCAGAATGATGGTTCCTTGGTCAGCACTAAAAACTGCTATAAAATTATGCATATAGATACATATCTATGCATATATACAAACATATGGGTATGTGTCATTATATATCCAAGTGACATAAAAATAAAACTTCCGATAAGCAAATTTAGAAAAAAAAAGGCAAATATTTAGTATGTACCTTAATCAAAAAGTCTTAACTACATACAGTTGCCCCTCTTTATATTTAATTTATATTCACAACCAATCAGTAAACTTATTCAGAGCAAGAATCTTATTTTAACACACAGACACTTGCATATGAACATTTATAATTTTGCATAGAGCTATGGGAATTATTAGAGAAGACATAGTTCTTTCTAAATTAAGTATTTTCATTCACTTGAAATATGCCTACATTTATTCTTTCAAACTATGGTTCATCATCTATATGTTCTTTAGTTTCAGAATAATATCTAGACTTGTTTCCATTCAATGACTATGAAATTAATTATATGGTATAGTTATCAATTAAGGGTTTCTTTGACTTCAGGAGCTATAGTTTGAGAACTCAGCACAGTATTCTGAGTGCATTCTGAAGTTCGTGAATCCAAAATGCATATGTAGATGCTTAAAAATCTTCACACAACCTCCAATCCCATCTATAAAATTTTCACGTATGTGAGTTTTGTGTATACACTAGTGTGTTTGAGGGAGAAAAAGAGTCTCATTAGATTTCATCTTTTTAAAGTTACCATGGCAAAGGAATTTTTAGTAACAGCTTTGCCTAGAGTTTAGGATTTAGACTTTAACTATTAACTGTCACAAATATTCTTTGCATAACTTACCTAATTTCCAATCTCCTTCTAATTTTTAAATAAATTTTGATGCATTCATGGTCACAGAGAATTTTTTACAGTTTACTGTTAAAATGATTATTATTTACATTCAATTCATTAAATAATGACATTTATAATATTGTAATTATTGTTTGTTGCAATAATCATTTACCAAACATAACTCTCACATACAATAAATGTTTAATAAAATTAACTTTAATCTAAATGCAATTTATAATAGTTAAATAAAAATAATAGTAAATATAATAATAGTATAGTTATTATTTACTTATTTCTTAACTCAAAAGCCTCTTAAAATTGTAGATTTGATATTGCCTACGTCCCTTCCTGGTTAGTTGAAGGAAACTACTATTTACTTTGCATTACAAATGTGCCAGAATCTTTCAAATGAAGACAAAGTTAGTTTGGGTTCATTCTACAAATAGCACAAAATGCAGTATAATGAGAGCATAAGGATATGTAGGGATGAAATGGAAAGATAAAACAAAGAATATTTTTTGAACCATCTTGCAGAGATTTTAAGTGGCAGGATAAGATATCTGGGTTTAGTTAGGTCAAGTGGTGAGAGACTATCAAGAAAAATTTAGCAGGGCGATAATAGGATTAGAACTGTGTTTTAAAAAGATAAAACTAAGAGCTAGGCAAGGAATGAACTTGGAGCACAGGAAGATTAGAAGATTTAACCAGTCAAGAAACTTTCAGCAGAACAACGGAGAGTTAGGATAGTGGCAGAGAAAATGACACTTTGTAATTGCACAATGATTCCTAATTTGACTTATTCCTTGTTGTATCATTTGATTTGCTGAGCAATCTCATTAAGCAGGACAGCACTGATTCCAAAGCAAATGCAATTTTATTTTATTTCCATAGTCTGAGAAAACAAGTGAATTATTTGTCTGTAAGGAATTGATGAGTAGAAACCTGTCTTTGGAAATCTAGATACATTTTTCTCAAAAGAAATATAAGCAAGTATTTAATGAAAGGCAAAATATTGGTCATGAGAGAGACAGACGTCAATGTTGATCAAAAGAAGAAAAAAAGGCATGGTTCTGTGACTTGGGAAGAACACTTCTACTAAAACCAAAAATCACAGTGAGGAGTTGATCTATGGGGTTGGGGGGTGGGGGAATAGAGGAGATTGCTTAGTTTTTGTTTGCTTATTTGTGTGTATATATATGTGTGTGTGTATATACATATATAAAGAATTTTTTTTTAATTACATTTGTCATACTTATGTCTCTACCTCAAATATTTTAGTCATGGATTGCTAAATCACATAATAAAGGGCTATGTACAAGGAAGCCATGTGGGAAAGGATCAACTACTCATGACAAAAAAAGCAAATGTCACAACAATATAAAAATGATTGTAATATGTCAGTATTTTTAGCATCTTACATGTTCACTCTCTCTCTCTCTCTCTCTCCATATATATATGTATATATTTATACACACACACATTTTTTCAATAAAATTAGAGAATTTTGAATCCACTTGGAAGTTCAAAAGAGAATCAAAATTCTAATATAATTTACATACTATCTGATTTCATTTGTATGACATACTGAAAGGCAAAACTGTGAGAACGATTTTCAGGTTCATGGTTACAGGGTAGGTGTGGGAGGAGGAAATTGAACAAAAGTGACACAAAGTACCTTTGTGTAGGAGGGGTGATGGAAATATGCTATATCTTAATTATGGTTGTGGTTACCCAATTTTATACATTTGTCAAAACTGTACATCTAAAAAAAGTCTCATTTTACTGTGTGTGAATTTTACCTTCTAGGAACCTAATTTTAAAGAAAATTGTATAATTTATTATGCCCCCTCACCTTGGAGGGAAACCAAATTAAACTCAGGTGTAAACAATTGTTTTTAGAAATTCAACCGAAAGTAAATTATCTGTACATCCAGTTTCTTCTCTTCTTGAAAACATAATTGGCATTGGTGGCAACCCATCACTTAAAAAGAACAAAAAATTATAATCAGTAAAAGTTAAACACTCTGATAAATTGTTGGAAATTCTCAAGTCAAACAAATTTTTACAGGTGGAATCTTTACTGGGAGGTTGTCTATAAAAAGCTGGTAAGTAGAAAGAGTAATTTACTCACTGATTCATGAATTTAAAAATATGGTTAACATATATACATCAGACAGTATTCTAGATACAGGGGACACAGAAGATAAAGTTCTTGCCCTCTTGGGCTTATATTCTAGTGGGGGAGATATGTGATAAACTAATAGGTAATTAATATACAATAATGTAAAACAAGCTAGTGAAAAAATTAAATCGGAGCATCCAATTCAACTATTGCTGATGGACTAGGAACTGGCTTTCATCCTCAAAAGAAATGCTCAGGGTAGCAACAGAATCTCTGGGAAGTTTTCAACTTTTACTGTTACCAGTTCCTCACCCCTAAGTTCAATGGAATTTTTTCTTTACCGTGTTGTTGAAGAGGAAGTGACGGAGGCTCCTGTTTATCTTATTTATGGGTGAAAAGTGTCATATTTTACATATTCATCTATCATTCCCAAATACCCAAAGGGAGATTTAATAATACTATATGCCAGGCACTGTTCCCAGGGCTTTCACATGTATTAGATCATTTATTGGACATTAGACCATTAACAATAGGCTTCACTCACATCATCAGCCACAGGTGTCAGTTACCAAAGCCAGAGATTGGTAAAGGGACTTGCCAAAGGTCTCCCACCTTGCAGTAGTTGTGTCTGTACTTGAACCCAGGTAGCTTGGCCCTAGAGTTGATGTTTGCCTGCTCTGGATCTTCTTTCTATCTCGTTAGCAGGAAGGCTGTCTCCCTATAGGGCACAACTCAGTGAGCCCATCTGGGATGTGGTTATAAAAAAATTAGAGAACAGAATTTTGGATATACCCCTTATCCTTTTAGTCACAAGAAAAATCTCGTGGAATTAGTTGGGGATGCCTCTTCCATATCACAAAAAGCCAGATTCTTTTTTTTTATTTTGATCCTAAATAAAATATCCAACATTAACAAATGATCTGTAATGTGAGAAGCACCTGGACTTTGTGTCTCTTTTATTCACTACCATCTCCGGGCCACGCTAGGACAAGGTCTGACACATACTAATTGTTCCATAAATATTTTTTAATTGGTCTCTTTGAGTTTCAATGCCAGATACTCATATTTCAGATTGCTATTTGTCCATCTCGTACATTAAAAGAACCAGATTAAGGCTCAAGATGGAGTCACTCATGCTAAGCCCCATATCAGCAAACCAAAACTTCACTGTTTCTGTGCTTGCCTCTCAGAAGAGGAAGGCATAGGTCAATGAATCAGCACATACCAGCTCAGCACAAGTTATCTGATCCAGCTCCAAGGCTTCCCTTTGCTCCATATAAGGAAAGTAACTCGGCTTTAAGCAATCAGCAAATGCCCGAATATAACTTCCTTATTCCTGCTCACTTAGGTCCATACAGATCTGTCATTTTGTACAGCTCTTCTAGAGCTCCTTTCTATATGAGACTGGATGTTGCCCAATTCATGAATCGCTGAATAAGTGCCTACTAGATCAGTAAATTGTGGAAGTTTTTATTTTTAACACTTACAACCTGGTACCTTTTCATCATGCGGATGTATTTATTTCTGGCCAGATCTCCCCATGGATTGAGATGAAGTTGGAGAAATATCAGCACATTTCACACATTTCACAAAGTTGCCATTGTTACATTCTTGTATATCCCACTGCATTATTTCCACTTCAACATTTTCCTATTTTACATTTAGGATTTGATTAGTGAAAAATCCTTTCCAATTGCTAGGTCCTTTATTCATATGCTTGGAAATAATTATGAAAACATTATACAAATATTCTTGTTCTTTCCTAGGAATGTGATAAAATTATACTTTTCCATGCTCTTTGAACTTGGGTATGCTCCTGGTGATGTGTAGGCCAATAAATTAAGATTGGGAGTAATATGAATAATTTTAAGGTGGAGATTTTAAAATCCAGAAAACAAGTCACCATATTCTTATCATCCTGCTTCAAATGACATGTTAGTGGCATTGAGTCTCAACTTCCAACTAACTGGGTTCCTGTGGCCCTAGAGTGACCTTTCTGAGAAGAAGCTATCTTGGTACTCCACATTGGGCTTGTAACATGAAAAAAAAAATGCCTTTATTTTGCTCTGTGCCTGAGACTTGGACATTGTTACTGTAGCCTGTCATGACATAATGAAGAGTTTTTTATCCCATAGCTAATAAAATAATAGCTACTGCCTAAAAAAAAAAAAGTCTTCCTCATCCAATTCCCCTAATCCCCACCCCTGAATGAAGGTGATCAAAGGTACAAACTCTGATATAAGTTAAGAGAGAAATAAATACTGGGAGTATAATGTATAACATGATAACTATACTTAACACTGCTATATGGTATATTGGAAAGGTGTTAAGAGCATAGATCTTAAAAGCTCTCATCACAAGGAAAAACACCTTTTACTTTTTTTTTTTTTCCTATCTATATGAGATAATGGATGTTAACTAAATGTATTGTGGTCATCATTTCACAATATAAGTAAGTCATTATGCTGTATGCCTTAAACTTATATAATGCTGTATGTCAATTATATCTCAATTACACTAGAAATCAAATCAAATCAAATCAAATCAAATCAAATCTCATACCAGGCCTTGTGCTAGGCTATTTATACACCTGGGCTCAATAATGTTAAATAACCAACATTAACAGATGGATGTGGAATATGATCCTTTATAGATCACCAGGTGCATTGCCTGGATAATTACACTGATTTTACGGTTCTGGAAATTGAAGCTCATGAGAGTTCTGTGATGTCCAAGGGTCCACGGCTAATGGTCTGTCTAACTTCAAAGGCTGTGCTCTTCCACTCTGCCATCTTGCCCCCTGGCTCACCTTACACTTTTAAAACATCCTTCTGCCCTTTGCCTTCAACTTGTGACAAGTTTTTGGCTTCTTTTAGAATGAACATTTCAAAGAAAAATGAGTTGCTTGCACTGTGCCTCTGGGAATTGACAAAATGTTACATGGTGAAGAGTACCAGATATGGAGAAGAAGCAGGCTGTTCATTCAGGCAGGAGTGATACCTTGGTAAGTAGTAAGGAATTACTGCTGAAAGTGGCAAAAAAAAAAGGTGACTGTAAATATTTTCAGTTCCTAAAGGAGAGCGGAGGAAAATCATTGGTTTTCATAATGAAGTCAACAATTAAATAACCATTCCCCAAACCGATAATAAAATGTTGACTTTGGCATAGCTTCAATTAATCAAAATCCAACATAACAGTATATTGTATGACTATAGATCCATTTTTAAAAACTAACTTGCAGCAGAATCAGGAAAAATGTATAACAATACATAGGATTATAGATTCATTACAAAAAGCTAATTGTATTCATTAGTTTTCATTTACTATTGTGTGAATATACATAGCTTGGTAGGCTGAACTGTAGCCCAAAGATACGTTAGCATCCAAATCCTCAAAACTGGTGAATATTGTCTGATATGGAATAAGAGTAAATATTATTTTATGTGGGAAAAAAAATGTGACTAAGTTAAAGACCTTGAGAGGAGGAGTCTCCCTTGAATTATTATGATGGGTCCCAAATGCACATTCTAGGATACTGACACTCACAGAGGAGAAAGCTTTGTAAAGGTGGAGACAGAGATTTGAATGATAGGGCCACAGGCCCAGGAAAGCCAACAGCCCCCAGAACCTGGAAGAAACAGGCAAGGAACGGAATCTCCCCTAGAGCTCCCAGAGGAGTACATCCTTGCAACACTTTGGTTTAGGATTTGGTCTCCAGAAATGCAAGATAAAAGATTTCTGTTGCTTTTAAACCAAATCTGCCGTAATTTGTGCCAGTAGCAATAGGAAACTAATACAGATTTGGTAGGAGGAAGTAGGGTGCTGCTATAACACTTAAAAATATAGAAGTAGTTTTAGAGTTGGTAATGAGGAGCCTGGAAGAATTTTGCAGGGCATGAGAGCCATAAGAAGTTAATACACCTATTTAGATGTCGTTAACCAAAAGATTTATACATTTCCATCAACATACACTGTATTTACCACTGCTCCATAGGAGACCTTGCTGAGAATATTATAACTTAAACAATAAAAGTAGAAACAAGCACCTAGAAAAAAAATGGGGGGGGGGGGCAGGAAAAACAGCAAAATAAAAGACCTACATGAAAGTAAATTAATAACCAAACCATTCATTCATATCAACTACTGTCTTAATATGACCACTTTCAAATACTGCATAATATACAATCTTGTCCTACCAATATAATACTTACATACAGATATATATATTTTTAAGATTTCCTAATAGCTTTCTTTTCTTTTTCTAATATTTTTTCCAGATGTGTTAAGGTATGATTGACAAATAAAAAATATATACATTTAAAGTATATAATGTAATCCAGCAATCCTACTTTTGGGTATATATCCAAAGGAAATAAAATCACTATCTCCAAGAGATATCTGCACTTCCATGTTCACTGTGACATTATTCACAGTGGCCAAAATAAGAAAAGAACCTAAGTATCCAAGTGACAGATGAATAAACACAGAAAAAGTGGTATATATAGATAGATAGATGATAGATAGATAGATAGATAGGTAGATAGATAGATAGATTAGATGATATAGATACAGATATACTTTTCTTAATTTCAACTTCCAAGTTGATTATCTGCCTCAAATATATTATCCATTTGTTTAATTGGAATGTGGTAGAATTTTAAGAGTATTTTATATATTCTAGATATAATTCTTTTATTAGCTGTGGGTTGGGAAATAATTTCTCCCAATCATGTAAGTTGTATTTCACTCCATTGATATGTATTCCTCAGAATAAAAGTTTTTACTTTTGTAAAGTCCAATTTGTCACTTTTCATGGATCATACTTTTGGTGTTATATTTCAAAACTCATTGGGGCACCTGGGTGGCTCAGTCATTAAGCGTCTGCCTTCAGCTCAGGTCATGATCCCGGGGTCCTGGGATCGAGCCTCACATCGGGCTCCGTGCTCGGCGGGAAGCCTGCTTCTCCCTCTCCCACTCCCCCTGCTTGTGTTCCCTCTCTCGCTGTGTCTCTCTGTCAATAAATAAATAAAATTAAAAAAAAAAAACCAAACTCATTAATAACCCAAAGGTCATATAGATTTTCTCCTATATATACTTTTATGATTTTACATTGTATGTTTAGTTATGTGGTCCATCTTCAATTAATTTTATCAGGTACAAGGTATGCTTCAAAGTTCTTATTTTAACATATGACATCTAGTTGTCCTAGGATCCTGGAGCCCACTTGTCACCTGTAGATTTTGCATAGATGCCCTCTATAAGATTGAGGAATATCCCTTTTATACCTGGGTTGCTGGTGAGTCTGATCATGAGTAGATGTTGAATTTTGGAAAATTTTCTGCATCTATCAATATGATCTATATTTTTTCTAAATTAATATGATTAGTTTATACTCCCTGATATTCAAATATTGAACCAGGCTTGCATTTCTGTGATGAATCACACTAGTTATTATGTATTATCTTTTCATATATTTTTAATTTTTCATAAAATATACTACCCTAACCATTTTTAGTGTACAGCTCAAGGATATTAAGTGTATACATTCATACTATTGTATAACTATCATTACCATCCACTTACAGGACCCTTCATCTTGTAAAACTCAAACTGTGTACCCATTCAACAATAACTCCCCATGACCCCTTCTCCTCAAGCCCTCGCAACCACCATTCCTGTCTTTCTTTGTCTTTCTTTCTTTCTTTTTTTTAAGATTTTATTTATTTATTTGACAGAGAGAGACACAGCGAGAGAGGGAACAAGCAGGGGGAGTGGGAGAGGGAGAAGCAGGCTTCCCGCCGAGCAGGGAGCCCGATGCGGGGCTCGACCCCAGGACCCTGGGACCATGACCTGAGCCGAAGGCAGACGCTCAATGACTGAGCCACCCAGGCGGCCCTTTCTTTCTTTCCTTCTTTCTTTCTTTCTTTCTTTCTTTCCTTCTTTCTTTCCTTCTTTCTTTCTTTCTTTCTTTCTTTCTTTCTTTCTTTCTTTCTTTCTTTCTTTCTTTCTTTCCTTTCCTTCCTTCTTTCTTTCTTTCTTTCTTTCTTTCTTTCTTTCTTTCTTTCTTTCTTTCTTTCTTTCTTTCTTTTCTTCCTTTCTTTCTTCCTTTCTTTCTTTCTTTCTTTCTTTCTTTCTTTCTTTCTTTCTCTTTCTTTCTTTCTTTCTTTCTTTCTTTCTTTCTTTCTTTCTTTCTTTTCTTCCTTTCTTTCTTCCTTTCTTTCTTTCTTTCTTTCTTTCTCTTTCTTTCTTTCTTTCTTTCTTTCTTTCTTTCTTTCTTTCTCTTTCTTTCTTTCTTCCTTTCTTTCTTTCTTCCTTTCTTTCTTTCTTTCTTTCTTTCTTTCTTTCTTTCTTTCTTTCTCTTTCTTTCTTTCTTCCTTTCTTTCTTTCTTCCTTTCTTTCTTTCTTTCTTTCTTTCTTTCTTTCTTTCTTTCTCTTTCTTTCTTTCTTTCTTTCTTTCTTTCTCTTTCTTTCTTTCTTTCTTTCTTTCTTTCTTTCTTTCTCTTTCTTTCTTTCTTTCTTTCTTTCTTTCTTTCTTTCTTTCTTTCTTTTTTCTTTCTTTCCTTTCTTCTTCCTCTTCTTTTTTATTCTTAATCTCCCCTTTACATATATTACTAGAATCAAATAGCTAATATTTGTAAGGATGATTAAGTGTATGTTTATAAGAATTATTAGTCTATAGCTTTATTTCCTTGTCATTCTCTGCTTTTGGTATTTGGGATAATGCTACTATAAAATGAGTAGAGAAGTACTGCCTTGTATTTTATTACCTGGAGGTGATTGTATGGAATCGGTGTCATTTGTTCTTTAAATGTTTGTTGGATGTGACCAGTGAAAGCCCCATGTTTAGATGTTTTGTTTTGCTTTGTTTTGTATTCTTTCTGGAAAGGAAATTGAAAGTGGCCCAGTTCTTAGCCATTTTACTTTTCCTTAATGTGAAAAATAAACTCTTATTTCTGTTGAACATAATCAGAAAACAATTACTGAAAGTTTATAATCCTCAAGCACAACTGTAGGAATGGTAGCTGATTTTTTTTTTTTAAAGGAAAGAAATAAAGTTTTCCCCATTCCATTTTATATAAATGTGATTTTGGAAGTGGCATTCCTGCAAGAGACTATGCTTCCCAGAACAGGGATGGGACCATCTGACTCATTCTTGCCAATGGAATGTGAGTGAAAGGAATGGCTTTCACTTCAAGGCTGAAGTGGTTAACATCAAGTGTGCTTTTTTTCCATTTTGTCTTGTCTTTTTTGGAAGCTGAATACTAATTCCAAGTTATTGTGAAAGCCATGTACAAAGATGGAACAGTATCCCTCAGATACTACCTGAATTTGTAAAGCAGAAATTATTCACCCTCAAATTGGCCCCAAATTTCTATTTTAAACTTTTAAGAACATAAGAAATAAACTTCTACCTATTAATCCACTGAAAGTTTGGAGTTTGTTACAATTGCTTGTGTTATCTTTCCTAATATAGACATTGTTACAAGAAGTGCTTACCAATTCACACAGCTGGTGGCAAAGAAATATTTATCAAAGGCCTAGGACATGGATACTCTTGTGCATTTGGTAAAACTGTTTCGTCAGATAATGCAGAAGACAGATCTAGCCTTTATAGCCTGCAGCTAGGGGGAAACAATGAAGTACAATGTTATTAGATGCTGATAGTTACTTGCTGGATTCTGAAAGCTTTTACATTTTGTTCTGTTAAAACATGTATCTCTGTTACACAGATTCTTTCATACATAAATGATGAATAGGGGAGTGATATCAATATAATGCAGAAGACACGTTGGATTATGATTTTTATTTTCTAGCATGTTAATATTTTGAACCACCTAGTGATAGCAAGTGACTGCACATATATTAACAATGCTGAGTACAGCGGAGATGCATAGTTATTCATTATACCCCTTCAGATCACTTTCTTCCTCTTCACTTAGTTTAGCCACATGGTCTGTATTGAAAGTGCTTGTCACATTGAATGTGGGATCTTTGTGTATTTGTCACAGTCAGCTTATTCAACCTTTCCTTGCATACGTTTTCATCAAGGTACCTTCACCAAAAGTTTAAAGATAAACTTAATATATTTACCAGAGAAAGTATAAATCTTCGTTAGTACTTTAGATCATTTTAAACTTTGCTGTTCTTTTCTTAAGGAATTAAAAAAATATATTACTATAACTGCTTTGTTTACAAAGCCACAGAGATTTTGACTGGCCTATCTTTTCTGTCAGAGTTCATTCATGGCTCACACTTTTGAAAAATATAAAGTTTTTCAGGAATATATTATGTTGCATTATAGCATAAATTGCCTGTATAAGAAAAAAGAAAACTCACAAAATAATTGTCTAATTGATGGGCAGAATTGAAATAAGTAGAGAGATACTCAAAGCTTAAAAACTCAAAGGTTTTGGAAAAGCAAAATCCTTATAGATCCCAAACAGTCTGAGACAAAGTTCTACAAAAACCCTTGAACAAAGGTCTATTCAGACTTCTCAGTCAAATATACAAATTCAAACCAAATCCCAAATCCATATATCCCTATAGATTATATATTTTAAACATATGTTTTCAAAGTGGAAATTCCATAAATTTACATAATCCTACATTACGTTACTTAAAATACACCTCTTTTTTTTGTTTGTTTTTCCAAAAGAACAAAGAATGATGGGCTGACACAACAAAATACCACAGTTTGGGTGGCTTAAGCAATAGAAATGTATTTCTCACAGTTCTGCAGTCTGGAAGTTCAAGATCAAGGTGTCAGCAGGATGGGTTTCTCCTGAGGTCTCTTTCTATGGGCGGTAGATGTCTGTCTTTTTGCTGTGTCCTCAGATGTGCGTGCATCCCTCATATCTTTTATTCTTCTTATAAGGATACCAATCATTTCAGATATGGGTCCACCCACATGACCCCATTCTTCCCTAATTATTTCTTTAAAGACTCTATCCCTAAATGAAATCATATTCTGAGGTTCTAAGGATTAGAATTCCAACATATGAATTTAGGGGCTACTGGTAGAGAGACACAATTCAGTTCATAACAGATGGATATGTATGTTTTTGTTTTAATATTTTTAAATGTAATGATAAAGTATAAAGGAAATAAGAGACCAAGAACTAAGGGGGATCAATAACACAACAAAGCAAAAAAAACAAAAACAAAAACAAACAAACAAAAAAAAAACTTTTAAATAAAGGTGGTTTTCACCATAAGAAAATTCAAGTTGGGTTTTCATGGCTTTTCAAGAAGCAGGGAACATGAAACAAACTGTAAAGTACATCCAAGTTCTGCAATCTAATAGAAATATGATTACCAAATTCTAACTTCTCAACATAAAACATGTTAAGAATATAAGTTTATCCCCTTATGGGAGACATGGAAATTTTGATTAACTTATTTGGAGGCACAGAATAGGTAACTAAAAATAAGAAAGAGGAAATAAAGATATTAGGCACATTTTGAAAAATGATTTTTAAAAAATATCCAGATTAACAATTGCATTTATACACAATATAATGTACAGATCATATAGTTTGATGAATTTTTACATAGTTATATACCCAACAACCAACACTCACAATAATTATATAGCACTCAAAGGCCCCTTGGTACTTATTCCTAACCAATGCCACCTTCTTAAAAAGTAACCAGTATTCCTTTTTCTTTTTTTCTCAACTTAGTTAACATATAGTGTATTATTGGTTTCAGGGGTAGAATTTAGTGATTCAGGGGCACCTGGGTGGCTCAGTCGTTAAGTGTCTGCCTTCGGCTCAGGTCATGATCTCAGGGTCCTGGGATCGAGCCCCACATCGGGCTCCTAGCTCTGCAGGAAGCCTGCTTCTCCCTCTCCCACTCCCCCTGCTTGTGTTCCCTCTCTCACTGCCTCTCTCTGTCAAATAAATAAATAAAATCTTAAAAAAAAAGAATTTAGTGATTCATCAATTGCAAAAACACCCAGTGTTCATTACTTCAAGTGCCCTCCTTAGTACCCATCACCCAATTACCCCATCCCACACCCACCTCCCCTCTAGCAACCCTGCTTGTTTCCTAGAGTTAAGAGTCTCTTCTGGTTTGCCCCCTCTCTGTTTTTATCTTATGTTAGCCCAGATGTCCATCAACTACTGAATGGTAGTTCAAGAATGAAATCTTGCCATTTTCAACGATGTGGATGGAGTAAGAGAGTATGCTAAGTGAAGTAAGACAGGCAGAGAAAGACAAATACCATATGATTTCACTCATATGTGAAATTTAAGAAATAAAACAGATGAACATAGGGGAAAGTAACCAGTATTCTGACATCTATTATTATTGATTGATTTTGTCTGTTTTTGAACTTTAAATAAGAGTTGGGATTTAGATGAGATAAGGTGTTCCTGGGGGCTCTAAAAATTTCAGTGATCAAGATAAGTAATATTTTAACACAATATTTTTAAGAAGCAAAACTAATGGAGAACTCTGTGGTAAACAAATATTAAAATGGAAGATCCTCCCACACACAAATATGGAAGTTCCAGATTGTGTATTGACAATTAAATAACTAAATTTTAGCTAAATTTGTGAGTATATAATGTTATCTCAACATGGAGTTGTATTTCCCTGATGTCTAATAATGTTGAATAATTTTTATTTATTTCTGATTTAAAAATATATTTTATTGAATGATTCATCCATGACTTCAGCCATTTTTAAATATTACTTTCTTACTAAACTGCAAGAGTTCTTCATGTATAGTGACTCTGAATCCTTTACAAGGTGTATGTTCACCCTGCCTGTTTTTCTTTCTTCTTCATTCACTTTATGATGCATTTGATTAATAGAAATTCTTAATATAATGAATTTGAATGTATCTGTCATTTCTAGCTCATGATAATTTTAATAATAAGACTGTGTTAAAGACAGAATAATGCCCTCTCCATTAAAACAAACAAACAAACACAACCACATCCTAATCCCTGGAAACAATAAATGTTTTACTAAATTAACAAAAAAGACTTAGCAGATTAATTTAAAAGTCTTGAGATGTGAAGATTATCTTGGGTTATCTAGATGGGTCCAATGTAATCACAAACATCCTTATAAGATATGAGTCAGAACATAATACATAATATGATCAGAAAAGATTGATACAGTAGAAGTGAGAGACCCAAAGAAGTTACATTGCTGTCTTTGAAGAGACAAGAAGGGGGCATGAGTCAAGGTTGCATGAAGCCTGTAGAAACTGGAAAATGCGAAGTAACTGATTCTCCGTGGTGCCTCTAGATAGAAGGCAACCCTGCTGACAGACTGATTTTAGAACTTCTGACTTCCAAATAATAAATTTGTGTATTTTAAGCTATTGCATTTGCAGTCATTTGTTAAGCAGGAGTAGGAAACTAATACAGATTTTGGTATTAGGAAGTGGGGTGCTGTTTGTAACAAAAACCTACAAAATCACAATTTGCTTTAGGACTGAGTAAAGGTTAAGGCATGAAGAACTTTGAGAAGCATAACAGAGAGAGGCTAGTTTGCCTTGAACAGAGTGTTACTAAGATATGGATTTTAAGAACTTTGCTAGTGAGAACTCAAAATGAGAAGCACGTAGAGAAAAACCTACATTGCCTAAGAGAATATTTACATCATCATAAACTGGCATTTGGTAGGAATATGGACATTAAAAGAACAGTTGGAGGGGCATCCTGGTGGCACAGTCAGTTAAGCATCGGACTCTTGGTTTCAGCTCAGGTTGGGATCTCAGGGTCATGAGATTGAGCCCCACTTCAGATTCTGCACTCAATGTGGAGTCTGCTTGAGATTCTCTCTCCCTCTCTGCCCTCCTGCCTGTGCACTCTCTCTCTCTAAAAATAAATAAATCGTTTTTTTTTTTTTCATTAACATATAATGTATTATTTGTTTCAGGGGTACAAGTCTGTGATTCATCAGTCTTACACAATTCACAGTGCCCACCATAGTACATACCCTCCCCAATGTCCATCACCCAGCCACCCCATTCCTCCGACCCCTCACCACTCCAGCAACCCTGTTTGTTTCCTGAGATTAAGAGTCCTTATGGTTTGTCTCCCTCTCTGATTTCATCTTGTTTCATTTTTCCCTCTCTTCCCCTATGATCTTCTGTCTTGTTTCTCAAATTCCTCATATCAGTGAGATCATTTAATACTTGTCTTTGTCTGACTGACTTATTTTGTTTAGCATAATACCCTCTAGTTCCATCCATGTCGTTTCAAATGGCAAGATTTCATTTTTTATGGCTGCATAATATTCCATTGTATACATCTATACCACATCTTCTTTATCCATTCATCTGTTGATGGACATCTAGTTTCTTTCCATAGTTTGGCTATTGTAGATATTGCTGCTATAAACATTGGGATGCACGTGCCCCTTTGGATCACTACATTTGTATCTTTGGGGTAAATACCCAGTAGTACAATTGCTGGGATGTAGGGTAGCTCTATTTTCAACTTTTTGAGGAACCTCCATACTGTTTTCCAGGCTGGCTGCACCAGCTTGCATTCCCACCAACAGTGTAGGAGCGTTCTCCTTTCTTCACATCCTTGCCAACATCTGTTGTTTCCTGACTTGCTAATTTTAACCATTCTGACTGGTGTAACGTGGTATCTCATTGCAGTTTTGATTTGTATTTCACTGATGCCAAGTGATGTTGAGCGCTTTTTCATGTGTCTGTTGGCCATTTGGATGTCTTCTTTGCAGAAACATCTGTTCATGTCTTCTGCCCATTTCTTGACTGAATTATTTGTTCTTTGGGTGTTGAGTTTGGTAAGTTCTTTATAGATTTTGGATACTAGCCCTTTATCTGATATGTCATTTGCAAATATCTTCTCCCATTCTGTCAGTTGTCTTCTGGTTTTGTTGACTGTTTCCTTTGCTGTGCAAAAGCTTTTTATCTTGATGAAATCCCAATAGTTCATTTTTGCCCTTGCTTTCCTTGCCTTTGGCGATGTTTCCAGGAAGAAATTGCTGCAGCCGAGGTTGAAGAGGTTGCTGCCTGTGTTCTCCTCAAGGATTTTGATGGATTTCTGTCTCACATTTAGGTCTTTCATTCATTTTGAGTCTATTTTTGTGTGTGGTGTAAGGAAATGGTTCAGTTTCATTCTTCTGCATGGGCTGTCCAATTTTCCCAACAACATTAAAATAAATAAATCTTAAAAAAAAAAAAAAAGAACAGCTGGAGAAGGCTCAGAAAGAAATGAGGAACATGTTATTAGAAACTGGATGTGAATTGTATAAGACTGATGAATCAAGACCTGTACCTCTGAAACAAATAATACATTATATGTTAAACAGAAGAAGGAAGAAGAAGAAGAAGAAGAAGAAGAAGAAGAAGAAGAAGAAGAAGAAGAAGAAGAAAGTGAGAAGGGAAAATGAAGGGGGAAATCAGAAGGGGAGATGAACCATGAAAGATTATGGACTCTGAGAAACAAACTGAGGGTTCTAGAGGGGAGGGGGATGGAAGGATGGGTTCGCCTGGTGATGGGTATTAAAGAGGGCACATATTGAATGGAGTACTGGGTGTTATATGCAAACAATGAATCATGGAACACTACCTCAAAAACAAATGATGTACTGTATGGTGATTAACATAACATAATAAAATAAAATTAAAAAAAGAAACTGGATGAGAGGGAATCCTTATATCGTGGAAGAAATCTTACATAGCTATATTACATCCTGTAGCTATTAAGAGGTGGAACCTGTAAGTGGTAAACTTTGATATCTAGCTGAGATTTCCAAGCAAAGTGTTAAAGGTCTGACCTAGTTTCTTCTTGCTGCTTATAATGAAATGTTGCTTATATAGGAAAGGAGGGAAGAACAATACAGCAAAAAATAGCCCAACTTGATGATTATGAAAATTCTGAGTTTATCCAAATTGTAAAAATGCTAAATTTAGGAGATTCATTTTTAGAAAGCATGTTCTATAGAGAAAGCTGGGGATGTAGTTGGGTAATCTTTGACTAGTGCCCCGGAAGAATCAGTTTATTCAGTCATAAAACATCTTTTTTAATAGATTGAACATATGATTTATGGATCTCCTTAGCCATATTAGCACAGGAACTAGAAATAGAGATAAGATTCTCCAGGAAAGATTAATAAAGGAAACTTTTGTCTAAACTAATGAATTCCTCTGAAATACAGAGGAAACCCAGAAAGTTATTGCAAATGTTTTACCAGAAGAGATACTGCCATCATGGATTAAAAGGGACAGAAAGAACATAAAAAAAGGCTGGAAGAGTCCCAAAATTCTACAGGAAGGAAGGATATGGGTGCATAACATTTATCAGATATAAACATGTAATATTCTTCATGAAAAAAGAACGATGATTCGCAGGGTGGAACTATGAGCTAGACGATGGGACTATGAACCACAGAGAATTATTCCTAGACCTTGAAGCATAATGCTGTTTGCCTAGCCTGATTTCAAAATTGTTTGATAAGTGACTCCTTTTTTCCTTCTATTATTTTCACTTTTCAAAGGGCATTGTTTATAACTCTTATACTATAGGATGCCTGTCCCACCATTGTATTTTGGGAGCCACATGACATATTTTATAGTTTCACAGCTATGAATGGAGTAGATTTTTGCTCCAGGGACAATCATACCAGACTCATCCACACCTGATTTAGATGACAAGACTTGAAGCTTTTGAGCTGCTAGAAATTAAGTGAAATCTGGACTATTAATTGATGCTATAATGGGTTAAGATTTTCAGAATTTTAGGATGGGTGAAAGCTTATGCGTGGATGGACATGAATCTCTCAGGACCAGAAGTCATTCCCAAAAATGTCCACAGCCAAATTTCCTGAATATACGAATTTGTCACTATATGGGGCCAAAAAGGATTTGCAGGTGTGATTAAGTTGATTAAGTTAGGGATCTTGAGATGCAGAGATTATTCTTGATTGTGCAAAAGGTCCAATGTATTCATAAGTGCCCTTATAAGGGGGAATCAAGAGGACATAGAAGAGAGAGAGATTTGACAGTTCTGCGGTGCTGGCTTTGAAGATGGAGGAAGCTGCCTTTACCCAAGTAAAGCATGTGACCTCTAGAACTGGGAAAATTCAAGAAAACAAATATTTCCCTAGTGTATCCAGAAATTTGGTCCTTCCTATATCTTGATTTTAGTACTTTTGTCCTCCAGATTTGTGAAATAATGTATTTGTGTTGTTTTGGGACCTTATATTTATGGTCATTTTTGTAGCAGCACTAGGAAATAATACTATCATGTTAAGAGACAGTTATTTTCCCCGCTAATTTTGTCTGGAAGGTATACTGTTTTACCTTTCATGTTTAGGAATATAATCTAACTCAAGTTACATGGATAATCACATAACCCAGAACTATATGTTGCTTCCCCATTCAATTGCAATGGTATCTTTGTTAGAAACAGTTTATTGTACACTGTTGATCTGTTTCTGGACTCTCTATTTTGTTTTATTGATCCATATTTCTTTTCTTACACTGTATTCATTATTGTTACCTTATCTCTGATAGGAACTGTTTTTTAGTTTCTATTTTATATTCATAATTTCCTAATTTATTCTAAGTCCTTTGCATTTTCATATAAATTATATATATATGGTTAGGGAAAAAAATGGACAGTGTTTTCCCAAAATAGAGCCTATTCAAAAACATTTCAAAATACTCTTCCTCAGGCACAAAGTTCTGAGCTATAAAGAAATAATGAACAAAGAAGTGGTAAATATGTCGCTAATTCTAAGCAAACATTGCTGTATTAAACAACACTATATAAAGACAAAATACAAATAAATGCATCAATACAGTACAATACAATGGCATACATATTATGGGAAAATAACTAAGATAAAGTATTCTAAGTCAGGTGATGTGATCTACCTATGCTACAAATGAAGATTCATTTTATTTGGTATGCTAAGTATGCCTATTAAAATTTGTGGGCTAAAACTGTGGAAGGAACCTGGATGTCCTTCAACAGATGAATGGGTAAAGAAGATGTGGTTCATATATACAACGGAATATTACTCAGCCATCAGAAAGGATGAATACCTACCATTTACATTGACATGGATGGAACTGGAGGGTGTTATGCTAAGGGAAATAAGTCAATTAGAGAAAGACAATTATCATATGGTTTTACTCATATGAGGAATATAAGGAATAGTGCAGAGGATCATAGGGGAAGGGAGGGAAAACTGAATGGGAAGAAATCAGACAGCAAGACAAACCATGAGAGACTCTTGACTCTGGGAAACAAACTGAGGATTGTGGAAAGGGAGGTGGGTGGGGGGATGGGGTAACTGGGTGATGGACGTTAAGGAGGGCATATGATGTGATGAGCACTGTGTGTTATGCACAACTAATGAATCATTGAACACTACATCAAAAACTAATGATGTATTATATGTCAGCTAGTTGAACTTAAATTAAAAAAATAAAATAAAATAAAGAAAAAAAAGAAAATTTATGGGCTAAATAAATTATTAATAGCAATGCATAACTTTTTAGCAAGTAGAGGTAAACATTTAATGTAAATAATAATCCCAATAAAGGGAGTAAAACAGAATAAGACAAAGAGAAAGATGAAATAAGATAAAAGCCCAAAATAATGAGATATTAAAAAAACAAACAAAAAACAAAAAACAAACACTAAGATGGATGATCTAAATCAATGCGTGGCTGGCTGATATCTGAGGAACACAGACCTTGGCTCCACAAGGTAACTTCCTGCATAACCTTTACATATTTTCAGTGATGTAGCCTCTGACCACCATACTTCTCATTGTCTAAACCTCAGTGACTATTAATTAAGCTTCTTAAACCTTTAACCTCTTAAATTTGTAGATTGATTTTAAATATAGGTCCATATTTTGCTTTTGCCAAACAACATGTAAACGTGAAGAATAGAAAGTGGGTATCTGTAGTATTCCAATACTACGCTTCTTAAAAACAAACAAACAAAACCAATACGATGCTTCTTGAGGTTAAATAAACGATTGAGCAGTATTAACATCCATTTAGCATTCATTTAGTTTTAAAATATCTACCGTTACTTTTACCAACATGTTTTGTATAAATTTTGTGAGAATAACCAAAACAAGGTTGATGTAAAACTCTTGATTTTGTAAGGAGCTGTGAGTTTCAATTTATGTCCCTCTCGATACTCACATTTTGTTCTACCATCAAGGGAAATGTTCTGTACTTGCATGTGTGAAACACCCACAAATGTTAATGCCTATAAAATTAATTTCAGCCTCAGTCATCAGAATGTCCCATTTGGATTTTTCTACAGAGAAAACAACATATGTTCCAGCACTGTTTTCCTTGATTAGTCTGGCATCAGCATCCATTAGTTCCCTTTCTTAACACACTTGTGGCTTCTTCTGAAATATTCTGTTGAGTCATTCAAAACCCCAATAGGACAAAGTGTATGTATTTTAAATTTGTTCCCACAGAACCACTTACTATGGAAACAGTCTAGTTTTCCCTAAGGTCTGATCATTAACTTTTTTTTTTTTTCTAATGGAATTTATAAGGATGTGTTTTTAACAGTCACTTAATGATATATTACTCTGAGAATAAATTATATTCAGTTATATTCTTCACTATCATTAACCCTTGAATTATCACTATCAAAATGACATTTAAAATTAATAACATTTACATTTCAAATATGAGGCAGGCCCAAACTAATGTCACAGTGACATAAAATATTTGCTTACACATAATTTTTAATAGACAATGATAAAAAAAAAAACATAAAAACAAAGTACACAACAGTCTTCATTACCAAATAGAGTAGAAGGACAATAATTGCCCATCTGGGATAAGCCCGTTGATTATGAAAGACATTTTTCAAGGCTACTTGCTATGAGAGTCTCAGTTTGTTGTTCTCAGGATATATTAGGATTAGTGAGGACATCAGAGTATGGAATGCCATGAAAGGAAATGGCTTTACAAACTTCACAAAGAAAAAATAAATACACAAATTATCTTATTTAAAGTCTTAGGCACACAGATTCTGTGTCTATTTTGGCTGTATATCTCTAGAGTGATACACAGTGAATAAGGAAAGAAATAACATCATATAAGATGTGAAACAAAGTATTTCCATTGCCACTAACCTTTAATCAACTTGAAATGCCTTATTTGACATTGACATATATCTAAATTCAATTTATTTATTTATTTATTTTTAAAGGTTTTATTTATTTGAGAGGGAGGGAGAGAGAGAGTACAAGCAGGGGGGAAGTGGTAGAGGGTTAGGGAAAAATTGTGGTTATTTTGTAGAAATGAAGCTTTGGTCTAGGTGTACATCATTGGGATCCTGCAGCCCTACTACTAAACAAGGGCAAAAGCATTATTTAAATGGAAAACTCTCAGGGTGGAATTGACTTCAATTCTCTATATGACATCAGTGGAATATGCCAGGATTTAGAGCTCTCACAGCAAACTGTTTCATAAGACTGATTTAAAATAATTCTATAAAATCTATAAAATACTTTTGGGCCTCAAGCCATATAAATGACATTGGTAATTTCCTATTAAAATGTGCATGGCAATGCTGAAAAGGTAAAAAGAATGCAAAAGTACCAAAAGATAAAATAAAACTGAAATGATAAAAACACAAAAGGGTAATGGCTTGGCAGTGCTTGATAGTTGATAAGTGTGTGGATAGAGGTGAGGAATGTGCAAGGGGCTGGTGTCAAAGGGCAGTCCTTTTCTCTGAATGTATTGTCCACAGAAATTAAGAGGAGGCATATTGCTGAATCGGAATAAAAATAGTATGGCCATCTGCTGATAAATATTATACACTATAACATAGATAATCTAATTATATATATAATATTAAATATATAATCTAATACCATAAATAGATAGATATTGATATAGATATTAAAGGTACTGGGTTAATTATACTATTTTAATTAACCTGTGTTCAGAATCTTTACTGTCCAGGAAAATAATTAATAAATAAAGTAGTCATCCCCAATTTGTGGGACTATATTCTAAGTCAAAGTTCTGACATTTTTTATCATCATCTACTTACTCTAAATAATAATATTTAAGAAAATAACAAAAATAACAGATCCAGAATATCTGTAAGTTGTCCATGTTGGGGTCAGAGTAATGGGAATGCAGCCTCTTATATCTTGATCCTTGCCCTTTCGGAATCTCTAAGGAAGCTGGAAGACCATTGAGCCTAAGGGGAGATAATCTACCATCAGACAATCAGGTCCATGGAATAGCACTTTTGCCAGAGATAAGAATTCCTAAATGTGTCTTCCAAAAGAAGAAAGCTGGAATACCTACATGGCAATATAGAAGCAAAGGACACTTCATCCACACTCTCATTGGGAATACAGACTCTTGATTTTGGCTCAGGTCATGATCTCAGGGTCGTGAGATCAAGCCCTGCGTTAGGCTCTGCACTGGGCATGGAGCCTGCTTAAGATTCTCTCTCACCCTCTCCCTCTGCCCCTCCCTTCTGCTCCTGCATGCTTGCTCTCTTTCTCTCTCTCTCTCTCAAAAACAAAACAAAACAAACAAACAAAAAAAGGTAAATTTAAGGTACCAAAAAATAAAAAGGAAAAAGACTTTTAAAAATAATTTAGGTGTATGAAAAATAATCAATGCATGTGAGTGAAACAATGAAGACTCCTTCCTACTCTGTAAAGTTCTTATCCCCCTCAAAAAAAAAAAAAAAAAAAAAACGGAATTTTTTTTTTTTTAAAGATTTTTATTTATTTATTTGTCAGAGAGACAGAACACAAGCAAGGGGGAGAGGCAGGCAGAGGGAGAAGCAGGCTCCCCGCGGAGCAAGGAGCCCAATGTGGAACTCGATCCCAGGACCCTGGGATCATGACCTGAGCCGAAGGCAGCCAGCCACTTAACCGACTGAGCCACCCAGGCGTCCCAACAATGGAATTTTTGTTCTGTCATTTTTCTAACAACAAAGGAAAAAAGTGTATTTTGGATATGAGCTGTACATGAAAGGGAATTCAGATAGAATATCCTTTACCAAAACTTTTTATACACATGTAAAATATTGTTCATGTATAAAGACCGCAAAACCATTTTGGTATATTGGCAGTTAATGTGGCCATACAGCTCAGTGGTGGCAAAAAGAGGCTCTGGAACTCCAGCACCTGGGTTCAAATCTTAACTCTGCCCTTTGTCAGCTGCATGAAGACATGGTAAGCCTCTTTACGAGCAGTTTGGAGACAATTAATGAATATATCAGTAAGAAAAACATATTATAAAAATCATGCCATTCACTCATAAATAATAAAAGTAAATTAAAATGGGAAATTTGGAATAAATAAAAACTTAAAACTTAAAAAAAATTAAAATCAATGGGTGTTAAGTGTAAAAGAATGGTGCAAATATGGGGGGAAAAAAGTTACCTACCCTGAGGGGTGACTTATTGTTAAAATACGGCACATACATTGAGTGGCTCAGTTCACCCAAGGAAATTAATATAGATTAGAAAAGTGGAAAAACAGGGAGTTGGAGAATAAAGAGAAATAGCAAAAAGTATATCAGATTCCATATTACATAAGAAATCATAGCACTTTGTTTTTCTATATAACATAGTGAAAAATACAAAAATGAAGAAAACCATTTGCATTTTAAAAGTAGGGATAAATTTAAACAAAAATAGGCTTTTTGTTAAAAATATGAAACTAAAATATGAAAATAGCTACTGAACCATAAGATAAACTGAAATAAAATGGAAATATGGTAAACAAAACAGAAACAGTAATAATATATATAATAAATTACACGGTCTTAGTAAAGGGAAGGACAAAACATGGAGCTTAATTTAATCTATATGGTGCTTAGATGAGGCACACAAAAATACACTGGCAAAAATGTTTGAAGGTAAACATATAAAATAAAATGAATTGAAATACATCAAAACAACTACAAAGAGCTTTAAATCTGAGTGGCAAAATTCATAGCAAAATCACATCCAATTATATATGAGACTAACTGAATAATTCATATTATTTTATGACCTATATTTGAATAATCCACAATGAATTTAAGAAGCTTTATACATACTATAGCACAAGCATCAGAATATATGATGTAATATCAGCTATTAATATAAATAATGAACAGGTATAAAAATTGGACAGGTTTATAGCATTTTAATATAAAAGACTAATAATACTATCTGACAGATGAAGTAGAAAAAGCAAATGATATGGAATTTCAATAATAAAAGCATTAAAGTTATTAAAGGGAAATCAAGGTTAAATGTTTTCTCCTAAACAACTTTACTGTTAAACATAAACTTTAAAATAGTGTTGAGACCTATTTAGAAGATATGAATATGTTTCACTAACACCTGACTTCCCTTAGTTCTGGGCAGTCAGGTATACTGCATGTTCCTTCAACCCTGGCAACAGAATATGGCCTTGTAACTGAGTTCTGGCCATTGAAATATGGATCTAAATGATTTAGCTACTTCTAGGTTTCACCCACAAAAACCTCCTAAGTGCTGTCCTTTCTTTCCGTGTCCATCACCTGAGATATACATGGAAACAGAGCCACAAGAATGAAGCCTCGGTCTCCATAAGTAAGTTTTTCGAATGCTTTTAACAATAATACTTTATATTTTGTGATATTCATTCTTTTACTTATCTTTTCCCAAAGTAAATCAATTTTATTTATACTAAATGTTTGTTTAATTCTTTGTCCCCACAATAGCCTCTTTGATAAATCTCCAATGCTTCTGGAACACCTTGATGATAATAGTATTTGCCTTTACCACCAAAACAGGGAAATTGTGTGGATTACAATTAAGTTTTATACCTATAAAGCCATCTGGAGCAAGTTTGCAATGTTATGTCTCCTTTTGCTTCTTTGATTTAATGGGTACTAAGATTTTGTTTTGCTTTGTTTGATAAAAGTCTAGGGCTCAAAAAAAAAAAAAAAGTCTAGGGCTCATGCCTATTTATAGAGTGTTCTTTTTTTTTTCTTATTTTATATCTTCTTTTTTATCATATATTTGCCTTGATAATCATTGTCAGTTGCATACTCATAGCACTTTCTACATTCAGTATTATTTATTCCTTGTCTTTCAGCATCCTTCCTACTCTATAATTTGTTCCATTCACATGGGTACATTTAATCATTTTTTTCATCAGTTTAATTTATTTTACTTTCAGTATAATCATAAGCCTCGGCTTCTTAGTAGTGCTTTCATCTTTGTCATAGCATCTGCACTTTTTAGAAATGATGGAATAATTTTTTTGAAATCTCTCAAAACTCAGAGAAACATATCAAGTACTCAAAGAGATAACAACTAGATGGCTGAGACAAAAGTGACATTAAAACATCACTAATATTTGTCAGTAGTAAATGGAATTGACAAGATTCTGTTCTGGAATTTAGCTTGGTTAGAATGTAGAAGAGTCAGTGAACTAAATGTATAGAAATCATGGGGTATATCAGTCCTGTTATTTATGTTTGTATCTGTATCCTGTGATTTCTTTCTCCCTCCTTCCTTTTACCATCCATCCATCCATCCATCCATCCACCCATCTATCCAACCATCCATCCATCCACCCATCCACTCACTTATTTACCTGTCTATCTAACTGGAATGCTTTATTTCTCCAAATTAGATACAAACATAGGTTGTATTTTAGTTAATGGTCAAACTATACTAGCTCTGACCTTGCATTACTTATAACAGCATGAAATTCATGTCTTCATCTCTGTCTGAATTAGCATCCTGAGGTTCTCTTGGGACTGTATGTACATCAGTTCCATGTACATCAGTTTGCCCTTCCTTATCTTTCCATGTAGTCCAATGATGTATACTACTCTCTTTATCATCTTTCACCATCTCATGATTGCATGCCCATGGTGCTACACTGTTATCACTTCACAGTGCTCTTCCAGTGGTGGTATCTCTTCCTGGTCTCCAAAAGGCTCCCTTCCTGCAGAAGCTAGATACTTCCTCCAGAATTTTAGGTGCTTTGCGAATGCTCTCTTTTTCTGAGTGGGTGCTCCCCTGGCTCCTGTTTTATATCCTGTCCAATTAAAATCATTTATTTAACATCACAATATTTCATACTGATATTGTTCCCTATCAATAATGGCCACTTTGTATATAAAGCATAAACAAACAGAGAACTACATACATACATACATACATACATACATACATACAATAACATAAATATGTGTGTATAAATATATAAACACACAATCAGGTTTTTTGTATGATCAGAACACTGACCGTATATCTTTTTTTTTGGCAAAATTGGGACACTTTTGGAAGTTAAAGTCATGGTATTAACAATTACACTAGGGTTATGTTCAAATCAAGGCTGACCAGGATGCATGGAGACATATGGTCATCCTAGTTATGGATAGATACTTATTTTATATAAGCTTAACTAACAGCCTCATAAAAAGAAAAGGGTGGTCTCCATGGGGACACGACTTCTACTCTTAAATAAAAACACTGCTGAAAAGTTCAAAAAATGCTACTGTTCTAGGGGCGCCTGGGTGGCTCAGTCATTAAACATCTGCCTTCGGCTCAGGTCATAACCCCAGGGTCCTGGGATCGAGCCCCGCGTTGGGCTCCCTGCTCAGCGGGAAGCCTGCTTCTCCCTCTCCCACTTCCCCTGCTTGTGTTCCCTCTCTTGCTGTGTCTCTCTCTGTCAAATAAATAAATAAAATCTTTAAAAAAAATGCTACTGTTCTCCTTTCAAATATTTTAAATTCCAGCCTCAAAGTTAAATAATAGAGGAAAAAGAACTTTTGACATTTGTAGATAATTTTTCTCAAAATATACGTGATTGTATTTGAGGACACTAACATGTTATTAAAAATGTTGGGAAATATTGATATATGTAATTGAAATTGTCTCACATACACTACACTCTTTTCCATTCGTTTAAATTATGTCATAAACATGATGCCAAAGCAATATAAATCCTACATCTAGAGGCTCAAATTCTTGTGCCCTAATCTCTCTGATTTCCCTTTGGCCCTGCTTTAAAAAGCATGTTATCAGTCAGGGTCTTCCAGAAAAACAGAATTTACATCACATCACATCACATCACATCACATCACATCACATCACATCACATCACCATCACATTACATTGTAGCACATTGTTATGTTACATTATATTACGTAATATTGTAATGTCATATTGTTATATTACGCTATGCTATATTATATTATATATAAGGAAAAGAGAGCGAGAGAGAGGAATTTTTAAGGAATTGGTTCACAAGCTCACATGATTATGAGGTTTGCAAGTCCCAAATCTGTAGGACTGGCTGGCAGGCTAGAAACTCAAGTGAAATTTGATGTTGCAGTCTTGAGCCTGATATTTGTAGGGCAGGCCAGTGAACTGGAACCTCAGGCAGGATTTCTATATTACAGGCTTGAGAAAGAATCCCTTCTTTTCTGAGAAACTTGTAATCTTAAAGACTTCAACCAGTTAAATAAGGCTCACCAACATTAGCTAGAGTAATATCCTTTACTTAAAGTCAACTGATTTTTTTATATTACCCATATAATATAACTTATTTATTTTTTTATGTTTCAAGTTTTTATTTAAATTCTAGTTAGTTGACATATAGTGTAATATTAGTTTCAGGAGTAGAATTTAGTGATTCATCACCACTTACATAGAACACCCAGTGCTCATCACAACACGTGTCCTCCTTAATACCCATTTAGCCCATCGCGCCACCTACCTCCCCTCCAGCAACCCTCAGTTTGTTTTCCATAGTTTACAGTTTCTTTTATGGTTTACCTCCTTCTCTCTCTTTTTTTTCCTTTCCCCTATGTACATCTGTTTTGTTTCTTAAATTCCACATGTGAATGAAATCATATGGTACTGGTCTTTGTCTGCCTGAAAGTCAACTGATTACATCTATGAAATTCCTTCACAGCAACACCTATATTACCAAACATCTGGCCCCATAGACTAGCCAAGCTGACATACAAAATTAATCACAGGATTCATGTGATTACATTGGGACTACTCAAATAATCCAGGATAATCTCTCTGTTTTATTTTTTTATTTTATTTTTTTAGAGATTTTATTTATTTGACAGAGACAGAGATAGTGAGAGCAGGAACACAAGCAGGGCGAGTGGGAGAGGGAGAAGTAGGCTTCCCGCCGAGCAGGGAGCCCGATGTGGGACTCGATCCCAGGACCCCGGGATCATGACCTGAGCCGAAGGCAGATGCTTAACAACTGAGCCACCCAGACGCCCCAATCTCTCTGTTTTAATGCCAACTACTCAGTAATTTCAATTACATGTTCAAAGTTCTCTGTGCCTTAACTGACTTTGGAAGCCATGCTTATGCTTAATAGAATACAGTACTTAACATAGTGTCCCCTTTCACAAAGATCAGAACACAAACAGTACTGAAACAGGATAGAAGCATGCTTCTTACGCATGTAAGGGTCAAAGCATAAAAGGGTCAAAGGAAGTTATGATCCATAGTATCAGGTTCCAAAGTGTAAAGATGTTTTATAAGATTTAAAGTATCTTTTGATGTGGGAGAACAACACGATGACATTTGGTTAGATGAAAGGCAGAAATCTTTCCTATTCACAGCTTTAAATAAGAGGTCTGCCAGGGTGGGCCACACAGAATGTTATATGCAGGGGCAAGGTAGCAGGTCCCAGGAGCTGTGACGGGCAGCTTCTATATGGCACATGGAGTAATGTTAGCTAGGTATCAAGGGATCTCTGTGGATTGGCTGAATTGAATAATTTCAGTGGGTTCTGATATATAGAGATTGTCCCCAGTAGTCTGGTACCTGGTCCTGGGGCAATTAGGCAGGTGCCTAGTGGTCCTGGAGTGTGAGAGCTCCAGAGAGGGAATAGTTGGGAGTGTGGACTTAATCATCTGCTCAAGAAGGGGAAATGACCAACATCTCTCTGTGTCAAGGTAGTACAATAAAAATAGAAAATTAAAAATAACTGTATTAGGGCGCCTGGGTGGCTCAGTTGGTTAAGCGACTGCCTTCGGCTCAGGTCATGATCCTGGAGTCCCGGGATCGAGTCCCACATCGGGCTACCTGCTCGGCGGGGAGCCTGCTTCTGCCTCTGACCTTCCCCCCTCTCATGTGCTCTCTCTCATTCTGTCTCAAATAAATAAATCTTAAAAAAAAAAAATAAATAAATAACTGTATTAAACAAAGATGCAGTGCTCCATGTTTATGTCTTTTCTAAGATGTTCTTGTCTGTGCTGCCCAAAGTGATTTACCACTGTTATCTTCTTTCTAGGAAGCAAGACATGGACAAGGGAAGAAGGGGCACGAGACTTTTTTGGTAGACATGGCCTATGTGTTATAACATCACTTTTCCTTAGAACATATGGAACAGATTTTAATCACATGTCCAGATCAAACTATAAGGGACGTTAGGAACTCATGGTCTCATTATGAACATTTATATGTACAGCTAAAAATTCTATTACTATCAAAAATTCAAAAACATAGCAGAGGACAAGTAACAGTCTTGGCTAGAGTCATTTAAGAGTGGTGATAAAGACAAGTAAGTAGATTAAAGAAATGTATTTTTGTGGTAAAATCATTGGGCACCAAAGCTTGAGTGGGTAAAGGGTAAAAGATAGTGCCCCAGTATTCTGAGTCATGCAATGAGATGGATGGTGGATCCTTACTGAGATAGGAAATCTTGGAGAGAAATAAATCTGTTCATTAGACTTGAGAAATAGTATTTAGATAAGGAGTAGCACAAAAGGACTTGACAAAAGAGGTTGAGAAAACCCTGCCAAAGGCAATTTACAAAACCAAGAAATTCTAATGTCAGAGAATCTATGAATTTTTTTCTAATATGAAATAGAAGTCAATGATATTGAAAACTGAAGAAGTATAATCAAAGAAGTGGAAATTATTGATGTGTTGAAATTACAAGAAACCAATGGGACTACAATGATTATTATAATTCTTTTCACAGTAAGAAGTTTAAGTTGATTTTGTGACTACCACTGAGGCTACACTGCAAGCAAACAGCAAATGAATAGTTGTTTTCATCACTGAGCAGTGATGGCACTCTTCTGGGACCTAATCAGAACAGGCTCAAAGAGTCTCCCCATTTAATCATTAGTAAGAGTGTTCATAAAAAAAAAAAAAAGAAAGGACGCCTGGGTGCCTCAGTTGGTTAAGCAACTACCTTCGGCTCAGGTCATGATCCCAGGGCCCTAGGATCGAGTCCCACATCAGGCTCCCGGCTCAGTGGGGAGCCTGCTTCTCCCTCTGACCCTCTCCTCTCTCATGCTGTTTCTCTCTCGCTCGCTCTCCAATAAATAAATAAATAAAATCTTTAAAAATAAAAAAAAAAGAAAAAGAGGCAATTTTAGATTTCCACCCTATTGTTAAACTGAATACAGTAATAAAAATTTTCCAAGAAGCATAGAAATGCCCTTTTGAAGTATCTTGTTTTCTAATGAGCCCCAATAATCAAAGGATAAAATTAGGTGAACCATTAACTCATTTTGGAAAAAAAAAATTTTAAGTAACCTCAGAATGAATTTTAGTATTTTCTTCAGTTATAGAGGGAAATCACAGTAATGGCAGAACCTTTGGCTTTGTAACAAATTGAAACCACAAATATTTTCATATTAAATACTGTATAGGTAAAAATATAGCTTATATGTAATCTCCGCTTTGAGATTATGCTGTTATTATACCTGCCACTATTTTTACTGCATTTATAAGTACTTATATTATGACATCATATGTAAACATTTTGACACCTGTATTTCCATATAATTACTTTCCTTTGTAATCTTTTATATTTTATTTGATAGATTTAGGATGAATTCATACACTTTGAGGAGTCCATTCTGCTTTAGCAAACTGCCAAAGGGATCTATGTCGCACAAAACAATTAAGGACTCTTGATTTAAAGGACTCCACAAACTAAAAAGAGCCTTTTGGGCCAAGAGTGAAGCAAGTGTTTATATCTTTAAAAAGAAGTGTTTTTTGTTTGTTTGTTTGTTTGTTTGTTTTTAATAGCATTTTCCATCATAGTATACCTACCTATTTTTTTTTTAATAAAGAATTTGACAGAATCTATGATGGATATTTTGTGGAAAACATCACTTGTAAATGTTAATATATCTACTCACTCTGAATTCTTTATTTCTTCCGAAGTACTACTTTAAGGGCTAGAATCTCCTTTCCTCCAAATTATACTGGATAGTCTCATTTCCATAGGTAACATTAAATTCCAGAAGATAGTCTCCATTTCTCACCCCATGTTTTTCCTAAGGCTGTGTACATAACTTGAACGCTAACCTCTAAATTAGGTTTCTCCGAGGATGACTGTAGTTTCCACACAGTAAAAATGTTTTAAAGTGAGTTGCAAGCTATAACTAATATAAAGTACCATGGTAACTTTCAAAAATATTTCACTTTATTAGAATGCAGATATTAAAACATACCCAAATAAGATATATATTAAAATCTGTGCTCCTTTCATGTTTAGAGATCAATCAAAAGTAAACTATATTCAGAATTGCATTTTAAAGGTAGAAAACTCTGTTAGAATTTTTGTTTTGAAATTTATTCTTTAGTGTAGGTCAGTGGTTCCCAAATAGGGTGACTTTGCCCTCATCCAGGGTAGATTCGCAATGTCTGGAGATATTTTTGTTGTCACGGCGGAGGCGGTGCTATCAGCATTGAGTGTGTAGAAATCAGAGATGCTGCTAAACATTCTACAACACACAGGAACAGCATCCGATAACAAGGCACTGTTTGGCCCCCAAATTCAATAATACCGAGATTGAGAAACTCAGGTTCATATGTTTGAATCAATATAATGATGAAGAAATCAGTTAGAGAAGTCCCAATGAATTAACACACACTCCCTTATATGCCATTTCTATGCCGCCTCTTAATATCTCTTAATTATTTTCCCTCATGTCAAAAGAGCATTTAATCCTCTGTCTTGTTTCTCAAATTCCTCATATCAGTGAGATCATATGATAATTGTCTTTCTCTGATTGATTTTTTTCACTTAGCATAATACCTTCTAGTTCATAGGGGAAGGAAGGGAAAAATGAAACAAGATGAAACCAGAGATGGAGACAAACCATAAGGACTCTTAATCTCAGGAAACAAACTGAGGGTTGCTGGAGTGGAGGGGGGTGAGAGGGGTGGGTGGCTGTGTGATGGACACAGGAAGGGTATATTTTATGGTGAATGCTGTGAATTGTGTAAGACTGATGAATCACAGACCTGTACCCCTGAAACAAATAATACATTATATGTTAATTAAAAAAAAAAGAATACAATGGGTATGGCATGGGGTGGTAATTTGAAGGAAAGATATGATGGATGAAAATCTTAGGGGAGACACACAAGCACATTCACATATTTAAATGCTTTTTTTAAATTAATACTCTTTCATGAGTATTTTATAGTTTTCTGAGTACAGATTCTTTGCCTCTTTGGTTAGATTTATTCCTAGGTATCTTATGGCTTTGGGTGCAATTGTAAATGGGATCGACTCCTTAATTTCTCTTTCTTCTGTCTTATTGGTGTGTAGAAATGCCACTGATTTCTGTGCATTGATTTTATATCCTGCCACTTTACTGAATTCCTGTATGAGTTCTAGCAGTTTTGGGGTGGAGTCTTTTGGGTTTCCACATAAAGTATCATCATCTGCAAAGAGTGAGAGTTTGACTTTTTTGCCGATTCGGATGCCTTTTATTTCTTTTTGTTGTCTGATTGCTGTGGCTAGGACTTCTAATACTATGTTGAATAGCAGTGGTGATAGTGGACATCCCTGCCATGTTCCTAACCTTAGAGGAAAAGCTCTCAGTTTTTCCCCATTGAGAATGATATTCGCTGTGCGTTTTTCATAGATGGCTTTTATGATATTGAGGTATGTACCCTCTATCCTTACACTCTGAAGAGTTTTAATCAAGATTGATTGATTTGCAGATGTTGAACCAACCTTGCAGCCCAGGGATAAATCCCACTTGGTCGTGGTGAAAAATGCTTTTAATGTACTGTTGGATCTTATTGGTTAGTATTTTGGTGAGAATTTTTGCATCCATGTTCATTGGGGATATTGGTCTGTAATTTTCCTTTTAATGGGGTCTTTGTCTGGTTTTGGGATCAAGGTAATGGTGGCCTCATAAAATGAGTTTGGAAGTTTTCTTTCCATTTCTATTTTTTGGAACAGTTTCAGAAGAATAGGTATTAATTCTTTTTTAAATGTTTAATAGAATTCCCCTGGGAAGCCATCTGGCCCTGGGCTCTTGTTTGTTGGGAGATTTTTGATTACTCCTTCAATAATTTCCTTAGTGGTTGTGGGTCTGTTCAGGTTTTCTATTTCTTCCTGGTTCAGTTTTGGTAGCTTATACATCTCTAGGAATGCATCTATTTCTTCCAGATTATCTAATTTGCTGGCAGATGGTTGCTCATAATATGTTCTTATGATTGTTTGGTGTTGATTGTGATCTCTCCTCTTTCATTCATGATTTTATTTATTTGGGTCCTTTCTCTTTTCTTTTTGATAAGTCTGGCCTGGGGTTTATCAATCTTATTAATTCTTTCAAAGAACCAGTTCCTAGTTTCATTGATCTGTTCTACTGTTCTTTTGGTTTCTATTTACACATTGATTTCTGCTCTGATATTTATTTTTTTCTCTTCTCCTGCTGGATTTAGGTTTTATTTGCTGTTCTTACTCCAGCTCCTTTAGGTGTAGAGTTAGGTTGTGTATTTGAGACCTTTCTTGTTTCTTGAGAAAAGCTTGTATTGCTATATACTTTCCTCTTAGGACCACCTTTGCTGCCATTGTATTCTTAAGACAGCTTAGTACCCCACTGTCTTTACTCTTAAGACCATTTTATCCCCTTCCAAATGGTCTATAATTCTAGAATAAGCCTCAACCTGCCAATAAAATTTCTTTTGCTGATATTAGTGAGCTTCTTTTACTAAATCTGAGGGGCACGTTTTCAATACTTTTTCTTACTCAACCACTTAACACATTGATTTTATTTTATTTTTTAACATGGCCACATGATATTTGTACTGAACTATTTTCAAGTATCTTCCTATCCGTCTTTCATGGTAGAGCGCCCTCCTATATATTCTTCCACTCATTTACACGCTCCTTCTCTGCCTCCTCACCCATGTCCTCTTTCTTACTGAGCAAATATAATGTTGACTTTTACAGAAATGAGATGTATGCCTCTACTTTTCTTATTCTGCCAATAGCTAGAGTCAATATTACTTACTTTGGTGACTTCACATACCATTGCCAGAAGGATAAGTCCCAAATCCTGTCTCAAGCTTTATTTGCTATTTTAGAAACAGACCTGATTATTCAATCACCTACGTGATACTGTCATATAAATGTCTCACGATTAACATGTACACAGGGGGGCCCTCAATTTTCTACCCCAAACACACACTTCTGCTCATGTTTTATGTATTAGTAGAAGCCATTATGATCTGATCAGTGATTCAAAGCAATCACCTGGGAGTTTCTATTGAAACTCGCTCAATTTACATCTCTCTCAACCTCATACTTAATCAAGTACTACCAATTAGACGTCTTTTATAATAGCCTCTCAGCCCTGTACAATTTCCTGCATTCCCCTTTGCCATTGCTCTGTTGGTACCTATATATAATCATTGTTTAATCTCGAGTTATACAAAATCCTCTGAGTGCTTTCTGTGCCTCCTCTCTGCTGAAAAATTTTAATTGCCTTCCATCAGATTCACAGTTAGCTTCTGCCTCTGGTTTGTAAAGCCCCATGCCGTACCCCTGATAGCCTTAGCAGCTCAGCTTTCTCTACCTACCTGCCTCAACCCACTACTCCTGATTTCTGGATTGAGGAAGGAACCCACTTCCAGGTGACAGACATAGAATTCTATTGTCTTGGAACATTATTTTCCTCCATTGCCATACTAATTTTAACTCATTCTTTAAGCCCCAACATAAGATTAAATTGTCCCAGAGGAGATACTCTGTTCTTGCCAACTTAAACGTGACTTATCTGCTCTTTTCTCTTTCTAAAGATTTTTTTTTTTTTTTTAAGATTTTATTTATTTATTTGAGACAGAGAGAATGAGAGAGACAGAGAGCACATGAGAGGGGGAAGGGTCAGAGGGAGAAGCAGGCTCCCTGCCGAGCAGGGAGCCCGATGCGGGACTCGATCCCGGGACTCCAGGATCATGACCTGAGCCGAAGGCAGTCGCTCAACCAACTGAGCCACCCAGGCGCCCTGCTCTTTTCTCTTTCTAAATATCCATAACACCCTCTGTCTCTCCACTCTTATTTTTTATCATATATTTTTTTTAAGACGTTATTTATTTATTTGAGACAGAGAGAATGAGAGACAGAGAGCATGAGAGGGAGGAGGGTCAGAGGGAGAAGCAGACTCCCTGCCGAGCAGGGAGCCCGATGCGGGACTTGATCCCGGGACTCCAGGATCATGACCTGAGCCGAAGGCAGTCGCTTAACCAACTGAGCCACCCAGGCGCCCTTTTTTTATCATATTTTTTATAAATATGTTTTTGTTTTTATCTAGCTTAACTCTTTTTATCTAGCTAAATCTTTTAACTAGCTTAAAATAGTTGGTACCACATACGTATATTTCCGATTTTGTCCTCAGAATCTAATACACTCTGCCTCCCCCAAAATAAATCCTCCAAATCAATTTTTATTTCATTCTTATTTATGAAACTTCTATCAGATTGTTTCTACACAAATTGATACTACTTGCATCTGGATTCACAGCACTAATAACCTTTTTCTACATTTGTTCAAACCAACTTATGATGTTCTATTAGCACTCATGTAAAATAAAATATATAGGGAAAAGTCCTAACACTTTATATTTGTTTATAAATATATATTTTTTCAGGTAAATCCCCAACGCTTATTATTTTATTTTATTTTTTTGAGCAAATTATGGAAATGAAATGAATTCCCTAGCTGTTTAATGAATTTGATCAAAAGCATGCCTGGTGGAGAAAATTGAAAGACTATAGGTTGTAGCAATGACTTTGTCCTCAAAACTTCATAAGATTTCTAAAACATATTGATTTTATTAAGGTATTTTTAGGATTTTGCTCATATAAATGATAGTTTACCTATGATAAAAAGTTACACATAAAGAAAGGTGAAGGAAATGTTGAGAATTTTGAATGAATATGGCAGGAGGATGGAAAAAAAAAACAAACAAACAGCTTACCTGTTGTCATGAATAGAGAAATAAGGACTGGAATATTACAGCTCTTGCAGATACAGAGATCTATAATATTTCGAATTATTATTTGCCTGACTAGGAAAATTTGACTGCATGGTGCAAAATTAAAGTCGGTTTAACAATTACAGTCACATAGTTGATGAATTACATAAAAATAAACAGGCCTTTGAATTTCATGCTCAAGGACAACACAATTACTTGCATGACATGCTTTTAAAATATCTGTATTTTTGTATATTACATATTGTCAATGGGACAAATTGTAGGAATGAGCTTACTTTTTACATAAACATTTTGAACATTTAAAGATTTTTCTGAAAATATTAGCAAGATAGTACAGCGTTTCCATATATCATACACCCAGTCTCTCCAATTATTATCTAACATTAGTTATTCTGGTATATTGTTACAATTGATGAACCAATACTGATAAATTAAAAAGCCCATGCATTATTCAGATATCCTTAGTTCTGTTCTGGGATTCCATCCAGGATTCCATATTCCATTTAGTTGTCATTGTTCCTGGGCTCCTCTTGGCTGTGACAGTTTCTCAGACTTTCCTTGTTTTTAATGATCTTGACAATTTTGAGGGCATTTTATAGAATATTTCTCTGTTAGGATTTTTTGGATGTTTTTTTCTCATGAGTAAACTGGGCCTATGGATTTGGGAAAGGAAAAGCACAGGGTTAAAATATCATTTTCAGCATATCATATTATCAGCATGATTTTCACTGTTGATGTAGCCTCGGTTACATGACCAAAGTAGTTCTTACCAGGTTTTTCAATTATGAAATTACTTTATTACTCCCCTCTTTATACTTTACTTTGTAGAAGAAAGTCACTACGTGTAATCCACACTAAGAGTGGGGAGTTGAGCTCCATCTTGAATGTGTAGCATCAACATAAATCATTTAGAATTTTTCTGCAAAGGAATTTGGTCTGTATTCCCCATTTATTTACTTAATAATTTATGCATGTCAATATAGACTTATGAATATTTATTGTATACTTTGAGTATACTCACATTGTTATACTTATTAGTTCAGGAGATTTTTGTCTGCTCTTTGGAATTCACTACATCACAATCATGTCATCAACAATAAAGAAGGTTTTCTTTTATTTTGATCTGTATACACTTATCTCCTTTTTTTGTTTTATTACCCTACCTAAAACTTCTAGTACAATGCTGAATAGTAGTGGTGGAAGAGGACATCTTTTTTAATTCCTTGTTTATGTGGAAACCCTCCAGTCCCTCACCATTAAAAATGATTTTAGCTGTGCATTTTTTTTGTTAATGTTCTTTAACAAGTCGAGGAAATTCCCATCTATTCCTAGTTTTAATCATGAATAGGTATTAAGTTATTCAAATGTTTTTTTTCTGCATCATTTGATACACTCATATGATTTTTATTCTTTAGCCTAGTAATGTAATAATGTTTTTGTTTTTCAAAGGTTGGCCATAGTATATACCTTGTTTTATATATTTAGGTTTGCTCAGGTTTGGTTAAGTATTTTTGCATCTGTGTTAACGAGAAACATTCATTGGTAATATTCTTCTCTTGTAATACCTTTTTCTTGATTTTCATATCTTATAATATGAAATAATATGTAACATTAGGAGTAACATTAACCTTTTAGAATGAAATAGTTCTCCTTTTGCTTCTATTTTTTGAAAGAGATTGAAAAGAATTTTTCAATTGTTTCTTGTTTAAATGTTTGGTAGAATTCACCAGTGAAAACATCTATACCCAGAGATTTCTTTTTTGAAAGATTATTTAGTATTAATCCAAAGTCTATAATGGAAAGAGAAATAGATTATTAATTTCTCCTAGTATGACTTTTGGTGTTTATGTCTTTCAAGGATTGTTTTTTTTTTCCTAAATTATCAAATTATAGGACACAAATTTGTTCACAGTATTAATATATTATCATTTTAATATTTATAGTTAGTTAAAATGATGACCCCTCTTTCATTTATGATACTTGTACTCTGTATGTTCTCTCTTATTTCTTATTTAGTCAGGCTAAAGATTTATCAATATTACTGAGCTTTTCACTGTAGTAGCTTTTGGTTGTTGATTCTCTATATTGTTTTCTGTTTTAAATTTCATTGATTTCTGCACTAATTTTTATTTATTTTCTTTTGCTTACTCTTGGCTTATATCACTTATATTTTTCCAAGTTTTCTAAAATGGCAGATTAGATTATTGATTTTAGTTGTTTTTATTTGCTAATATATACATTTGATGCTTTAAATTTCTTCTACGCTTTTTAAATTTCTTATTTTTGTTGCATCCTACAGATTTGAATACATTGTATTTTTTAAACTTCTCAAGATCTTTCTTTGACTCATATGTCACATGATATATGTTATATGGTTAGGTCAGTGCTGATCATTTTACAGCAAGATTTCTGTTATTGGCTTCTAATTTCCATACAGTATAGTCTGAATATACATTTTTATAATTTTATTCTTTTATATTTGTTATGTCTCATGGGTCAAAATATGGTCTACCTTGGTGAATATTCCATATATGCTTGGGATGAATGTATGTTTTGCTTTTTTTGTATGGAATATTCTATAAATGACAATTACATAAAATCATAGTGCTTTTTAGAAACTGCCAATAAATCAGCCTAAATCTTTACATTAGATCATAGCTTATTTCCATCATGAATGGAAATTCCTTAATCTTGGAGAGTTCCAAATTCTTTCATCTTGGAGAATTTCTCCCTTCCATTGTCCTCCAGTGCCTTCCCAGGCTGAAGCAGACAAAAGAGCTTGGGCTGAATCTTACAGATTCAGATGTAAATTAGCTTCAACATTAAGTTAACTGGTCATAGGAGAATGTAGATGCTGATTGAGAGAGAAGTGGCATCTTAGCCAGAATAAGTACACTGAGAGACTAAGTAAGGTATTCATGCAACTCAAATCTCCAGGAGTTGGTTTGGCATATTGCCACCTATGCTTGATTTGTAAACAATGGTTGTATCTTATTTTTGTGCTAGGTACAAAGATAGTGTCTGTTTCATGACAGACAACTCAGATCACATAGCTACCTTTTCCCCAGTGTTTAGATATTCATTCTTCACTTAAGCTACCGATCCATGAGCTATGTGTCAAAAGAAAAATAATTACTTTCCAGAGAGCATAGCTTCAGAGTAAAACCTTAGAGGACTATTTTTATGAGTCTTATGTCATGACTTACCACAGGATCCACACGCATCCTATTCTGCCTCAGATAACCTATGCAACATTGGATCTCCTAAATCAGACAATAGAATGTTGAAACTGAATGCATTTCCAGTTTAAATAAAGAAACTTCTCTATTTTCAAATTTCATCAAGACTCAAAATCTTGTAACCATTCAGTAAATTTATGAAAGCAGTGTATCTAATTGTGTATGTCATTTCTAAAATCTCAAGTCTTTGCAAGCATTGCATTTCTAATTTAATGGCAGGGGGCCCAATGGTTAGAAAAGCATGTTACTTAGAGCACTGCAAATTACCCAATATAATATTTTTAAAGATACTATTTATTTATTTATTTATTTATTTATTTATTTATTTATTTATTTGAGTAGACTTAAGTTTACAGCAAATGAGAGAGAGAGGTACATGGATTTCCAATATACCCTATAGCCTCAAACATTCATAGACTCTCCTATTATCAATAACTCCCTCCCTCCCCTCGCCCCCTTGTTATAAGTGATGAACCTATAATGGCATGTGATAATCACCAAAAGTCCATAGTTTACATTAGGGTTCACTCTTGGTGTGATACATTCTGTTGGTTTGGACATATGTGTAATGACATGTATCCATCATTATAGGACCATACAGAGTATTTTCACTGCCCTAAACATCCTCCGTGTCTTACCTATTCCTCTCCCCACCCCAACTGGTGGTGGTGTTCTGCTGCAATTATAAATGGGATTGATGCCTTGATTTCTCTTTCTGCTGCTTCATTATTGGTGTATAGAAATGCAACAGATTTCTGTACATTGATTTAATTTGTCCTGCAAATTTACTGAATTTATGTATCAATTCTACCAATTTTTTGGTGAAGTCCTCCAGTTTTTCTACATAGAGTTTTGTGTTTGTGAATAGTGAAGGTTTGACTTCTTCCTTGACAATTTGAATGGTTTTATTTCTTTTTGTTGTCTGATTGCCAGTACTATGTTAAATAACAATGGTGAGAGTAGTGGACACCACCATCTTCATCCTGATCGTAGAGGAAAAGCTCTCATTTCCCCATTGAGGATGATATTAGGTGTGGGTCTTTTGGAAATGGCCTTTATGATGTTGTGGTATATTCCATCTATCCCTATTTGTTGAGGGTTTTTATCAAGAATGGATGCTCTGCTTTGTCTAATGCTTTTTTTGCATCGACTGAGAGGATCATATAGTTCTCATCCTTTCTTTTATTAATGTGGACACACTGTTGCTGATTTGAAGACAGGAGAGAATATAATGTTGATTGCAGGCAACCTTAAGAAAGTGAGAGAAACTCATGGAACAACCCAGCAAGGAAATGGGAATTTCAGCTCTACCACAAATAGAAATGACGTTTGCTACAACTTGAATGGACCTAGAAGCATATTCTTTTCTAGAGGCTCTCGTAGTGAGTTTAGGTCAGCCCATACCTGGATTTCAGCCTCTGAGTCACGAAGCAGAAAAAATAATAGAGCTAACTTATAGAACTGTACTATAATAAATATGTGTCATGCTTAGTCACTAAGTTTATTTGTGATAATATCTTACAGCAGCAATGGAAAACCAATATAGTTATATAACTCCATGCTGAGATAGGGAAACTGTACTTCTTTGCAAGACTTTGGGGGGAAAAGGTATTTCTGGAGGTTTTTTGCTTATTTTAGTAGAAAAAAATAGACATTCACTAGCTACAAAACTATACATTATGTACCAAAAGCTGTACTGCTGTGAACCATAAAAAGATTACATCTGGCAATAGCTGCATTTTGTAGTAATGATGTGATTAAACTTATAAAAATATGTTGTAATTTATATTTTTCCTTAGAAATATTTACATTTAAAAATGAATTCTTATTTTTAATCAAGACCCATTAATTCATCTTAGTAGAGGGGGATCATTTCTTTGGAAACTCTGTCATATGGTATTGATTTGGGTTTATTATTTTATTTTTATTTTTTATTTTTTTAAAGATTTTATTTATTTGACAGAGAGAGACACAGCAAGAGAGGGAGCACAAGCAGGGGGAGTGGGAGAGGGAGAAGCAGGCTTCCCGCTGAGCAAGGAGCCTGATGCGGGGCTCGATCCCAGGACCCTGGGATCATGACCTGAGCCAAAGGCAGATGCTTAATGACTGAGCCACCCAGGCGCCCCTGGGTTTATTATTTTAGAAAGGAGGAGAAAGTTAAAGGATTTAATATGGTCTTTCCTATCAAAGTTTCTTTTAATTTTATGGCCCAGAAAGATAATAGATGGATTCATCTTGTTGCTATGATATGTATTCTAACTCCAAACTTAAGAACTAAGAAACAAGCAGGGATCTTAAAATAGAATACCATCAAGTTGTACTTGTCAAAGGTCCACATATCACCAGAACTTCACAAAACTCCACTCTGATTACTAGACCACTTTGGGATACCCTGTCTCCTAGAATAAGTTCAAAATTGCACCCTTAGAGCTCATTTTCCTTGTAAAATTGCCATAATTCTGCTGAGAAATCTAGTGGAGATATTAACAATATATGTAGAAATATACATTTCCAGAAGGTTGCTTAAGCCCTCATTTATTCATAAATTGATGAATATGTGAAGGCAAAGGTCACAAATTAGGTGACCATTACATTGGTTCAAAACACTGTTGGAATTTTCATAGTTATACACATCAGGAAGGACTTTAGATTATTTCTATTTTGTTGTAGAGGCACAGTAATGTATTAGTCAACATCAAAAATTGTATCAATTATATTGGTCAGATAATTTTGAATCCATACTGTGATAACTTTATCCATCTTGTTCCTTAAAACTTTTGGTTTCTGGGGCGCCTGGGTGGCTCAGTCGTTAAGCGTCTGCCTTCGGCTCGGGTCATGACCCCAGGGTCCTGGGATTGAGCCCCGCATCGGGCTTCCTGCTCTGCGGGAAGCCTGCTTCTCCCTTTCCCACTCCCCCTGCTTGTGTTCCCTCTCTGGCTGTCTTTCTCTCTGTCAAATAAATAAAATCTTAAAAAAAAAAAAAAAAAAACTTTTGGTTTCTGTCATCCCAGAAAAAAAACCAGACAGGCCAACTCAATTGTAGTGCCTTCTACTATAATTCCAGACCATTAGAGCATAACCCAAATATGTTATAAGCTTCACCAAAGTTTCTCAAGATTCTCATGAAAGGAGTGTCTGTTGGGCTCTTTTAGTAGACATAGTCCAGAGACTGATGGAAGTGTCCCCATAGATAACATACTCCAATATCCTTACTAAAGAACCCAATAAATAATTGAAATTGTAATTTCATTAATCATGGGCCGCTCCTGAACCTACTTTTGCAAAAACAGGACAAAGGGTTAGAAACAAACTCAGACAAATAAATCATGCCATAGTCCTTCTAATTACATGCTTAAATGCAGTTTTAAGCCAATAAAAAGTCAAGTTTTTCTTTAGTCTTAGAATTCAGTCTTGCAGATATGTTGGGAAAAAATAAATTTAGCAAAGTTTTGCAATTGTATTATGTCTAATACTTGTGTAAGAGGGTTTAACATTGCTATTGGCCCTGAGGCTGTGCAGGTTTCTGACTCTAATTGTACCCTGGGAGAGACTATAGATTATGAGGACAGGGCAAAAGGAGAAGAGCCTATTCCCATCACCTTCACACTTAGCCTTGTAGTGGCCTTGAGAACCAAAAGTGTATATCTATGCCATCTATGTGATTTGCATCGATTTGCTTTAGATGAAAGTGTTCAAACATACAAATAATGCAAAAAATAATAAACACAACACCCCAAAACACAACAATCGCATGACCTATTGTACCACATTGGTTTCATATCGTTTGATTTTAATAATAAAATATAATTGCTAATGTACAAGGTTTCTTTTTAGAATGATAAAAAGTTTCTATGAATTACAGACCTGTACTTCTGAAACAAATAATACATTATATGTTTAAAAAAAAAAGAAGAAGAAGAAGAAGAAGAAGATAGCAGGGAGGGGGAAATGAAGGAGGGGGAAATCGGAGGGGGAGACGAACCATGAGAGACTATGGACCCTGAGAAACAAACTGAGGGTTCTAGAGGGGAGGGGGTGGGCGGATGGGTTAGCCTGATGATGGGTATTTTTTTTTTTTTAAAGATTTTTTTAATTTATTTATTTGAGACAGAGAGAATGAGAGAGAGAGAGCACATGAGAGGGGGGAGGGTCAGAGGGAGAAGCAGGCTCCCTGCGGAGCAGGGAGCCCGATGCGGGACTCGATCCTGGGACTCCAGGATCATGACCTGAGCCGAAGGCAGTCGCTTAACCAACTGAGCCACCCAGGCGCCCCTGATGATGGGTATTAAAGAGGGCACGTACTGCATGGAGCACTGGGTGTTATATGCAAACAATGGATCATGGAACACTACCTCAAAAACTAATGATGTAATGTATGGTGATTAACATAATATAATAAAAAAAATTCTGTTTAAAAAAATACAAAAAAATGATAAAAAGTTTCTAAAATTATAGTGTTAGTTTCATAGTTCCATAAATATTTTGAAATAATCGAATTGTATAGTTTAGGCAGGTGAATTTTTATGGTATATAAATTATACATCAATGAATATGTCTATAAAAATATTATAGACACCATTAAAATATTTCTTTTAATCCATCCCTGATTTTATTACCTTTTCCATTTCACCAGAGTTTCCCCATGCTTAAGTTGGAATATATTTCTTTCTCGTTATTGTTCGCACATTTTTTTCATATGCAAGTAGATATAAAAACATTAAGTACTAGTGGTGTGTATTTAAAAACCTTTGAGGGTGCTTGGGAGCTCAATAGGTTAAGCATCTGACTCTTGATTTCAGCTCAGATCATGATCCCTGGGTCCTGGGATCAAGCCCCTTTTAGGCTCTGTGCTCAGGGGGCTGTCACCTTGAGGATTCTATCTCCCTCTCCATCTGCCCCTCGCTCCCACTCTCTCCTCTCTCTCTCTCTCTCTCAGATAAATAAATAAATAATCTTTAAAAACCTGTAAAGTTGTATTTTTTGTACATATGCTTTTTGTAATGTGTGTATTAATAGTAATTTGTAGGTTTATACTTATTAATCGTACCAATCAAGTTAATTTTCATTCCTCTATATTCTTGAATTGAATAAGTCAAATTATTTATCATTTTCATGGATAATATTTCAAAATTTCCTCATTGCAAATAACACAACTATGAACATTCTTATACATGCCATCCTTGTCTGTATATGTACATAGGATATACACAGGCAGCTAGAAATTTGCAGTTGAAGGGCATGCACATTGTCACATTTACTCTGTAGCGACAATATATTCATGATGTTTGATTTTACCAATTTATGCTTACACCAAGAGCATGTATGTAAGTTCTTTTCCATATGGCTTTGATAAGTCTTTTACTAGGGACACTTTAAACATGAATTATGTTTATTTGAATTTTTCCTAGAAATAGTTTTGAGATGATTCTGATATTCAAAGATCATTTGATGAACAAAAGTATTAAAAATAGAGGTCTTCATGTATTTAGAAACATGAGCTTATGTGAACTTTTAAATTCACTGGTGTTTTGAACATAAGACTCAAACGTTAAACGCTAGGGCAGGATGCTGTGCTCTGGCCCAAGATAAAAAAATAGACTTCAAATCACTGTGGTTTGTATTCATCTGATTCACAAACTTTGACTGCTTTGTTCCCACACTGTAAAATTTTAAAAATTACAACAATCTCATGGAAGTAATATATGTAATAACTATGGTAACATGTGAAGTCTCATGACTTGTCCACAGCTGGTGCTCAAAATAGAGTTTACTTCTATTAGTAGTTATTTAAACTACTGACAGTTTTTGTTGATTTTTCCTAAATCATAGGACTAAATAAATGAATATTGCTTTCAAATGACAAATATTGTTCTAATTCTGAGGAAAATATTTTAATCTTTGTGATACAGAAAAGTTAAATATTATACAAAAATCAAAATATTAACAAAATGAATATCCATTTATCCATCAGCTGACTTTCAATGATCATCAGTTGATGGTAACACTATTTCATCTATTCTACACCCAATACACTCTTTTCACTTCTAGTTTTTTTTTTAAAGATTTTTTTTTTATTTGAGAAAGAGAGAGAGACCACAAACAGGGGTGGGGGCGGGGGAGAGGGAGAAGCAGACTCCCTGCTGAGCAGGGAGCCCAAGGCAGGGCTCAATACCAAGACCCTGGGATCATGACCTGAGCTGAAGGCAGACGCTTAACAACTGAGCCACCTAGGTGCCTCAAGATTTATGTTTCTTATATGAAAGAGTAGCATCCTATTTATATTTGACTTTAGATTTTTTTTTAACAATAACATTTTATTTTGGATATTGTTAGAAATACTAGTAAACAGATATTCTTCATTGTGTTTTATAGCTGCATAGCAGTCATTTAACTAGACTCCTTTAACTATTCACGCTGATTCAAATCTTTTGCTATTATTAATATTACAATAAACAACCTTGCACATACATAGTTTTCCAGTATTGTCAGCGTGTCAACTTAGGTTTGATTTCTAGAAGTGACATTGCTGGGCTCAAATAACCAACACATAACTTTTTTCTTTCATAATTTCATATTCCATATTAAGTCCATGCCTAGGTGTTTGATTTTTCTTTTTGCTACCAAAAAATCGGTATCCTCTTCTGATATAATATCAAACCTTTTTCTTCTGTTTTCCTGACTATGATACAAAGATAGATAGATAGATAGATGATAGGTAGATAGATAGATATAATTTTATAAACATCTATGTACTAAATTCTCTTTTCTGGTGCAGTGTTTTCTAATTGATCCTCTTGGGTTTTCCACATATGCGATCCTATCAACTCCTAGTAGAGATTTGTTTACCTCTTATTTTGCAGTGCTTGTGTTGTTTTCTACGTGTGTTTTCTACTGTAAATGACCACAGTATTGAACATTAGAAGAGATATGGGACAATTTTTTCTTGCTCTAGAGTTTAGTGGGAAGGACACTAATATTTCCTTGTGAATAAAATGTCAATTGGACTGAGGAATATCTGTGTGCATTTTCTGAAGTGATTTTAACATGAATGGTTATGGCTTTTGCAAATGTTTTGTTTACTCCATGGAGGTGACAGTACGGTTTTCTTCTTATGTAATGGATTATACTAATGGAGTTTCCCAGATATGTTCTTAGAATAAGCTTCAATTGGCTGTGATACATGTATTATTGTAAAGTGCCTTGGGATTTTGTTTGCCAATATTATATTTAGGATTCTTTCCATTGACAGTTATGTCATATTAGACTTTATTTTCTTTCTGAAGCAGGATTTGTTGGGTTGTGACATAAATGTTATATCTGCTTCAGAGAAATAGTTTGAAACTTTTTTTTTGTAATCTGTGAGTTGTTTATAGATAATCCCACCTCGTTTTTTGTTACTTTTCTTTCAAATCTTCCTTTCCTGAAATCCCTTCACTACTGAATGTTGGCGATCATATCTTTCCAGATTGCCTTTCACTTTCCAGGTTGCATTAGCTCACTTTAGCTACTAACCCCACACTTATGCCCTTTTCAGGGTGCTTTTACTGATGACATTTAGAAAAGGCCTTTCCCATCATTCCCCAAGCTTTTTTCTTCCCTTTCTGAGAAGGAAGTTATATTCTAGTCTTGGTCAATCTCTCTCTCTCTTTCTTATTTATTTATTTATTTATTTATTTATTTATTTATTTGAGAGAAAGAGTGCATACAGGCATGAGCTGGGGGAAGGATGAGTAGGGGCAGAGGGAGGGGGAGAGAGAGAGAGAGAGAGAGAGAGGAGAATCTTAAACAGGCTCCATGTCCAAGTGGAGCCCCATGGAGCTCAATCTCATGATCCTGAGTTTATTACCAGAGCTGAAATCAAGAGTTGGATGCTTAACTGACTGAGCCACCCAGGTGCCGCTCTAGTCCTGGTCTCTTGAGCAACAGCCTGCCTTGGCCCACTGATGTCACAACCCACACGTGTGACACTCTAAATGATGGTCTGTGTGAATATCTGCATCTAGCGCTGGAGAGCAGGGGAACGTGAGGAGAGCCAGGTCTGTGTGTGGAACCTGGGCAAGATGAGAAGGCTCTGTGAGCACCCCAGCTCCAGTGCCCCTTGGTATAGGTGGAAGCCCCAGGTTGGGTCGGTGGTAAAGTTTGAGATCCTGAGAAAGAAGCCCTTAGGCCAAACACTTGTGTGGAGCAGGTCAGAGGGGTGTCCAGAGATTTCAAGGGGCGGTGTATGTGCAACAGCCCAAGGAGTGGGGTCACAGATGTGCAGAGCTTTGGTGAGTGTGTGATCAAGTCTTCCTCCCTTTTCCCTGGGGAGATGCATGCCTGAGCCCCTTTCTTCCCAGGGAATATACCCTCAGTGGCTGTTGGAGTGAGTGGGCTGGGAAGGAAAATCAGTGGAAAATCTTGTAGGGCTCAGGGTCCACATTCTGTGAGAGGGAGTAGCAAGGGGTCTGACTGTCTTGATGCAGTCCTCAGAGCCACTGGAGACTGCCTTCTAGGGGTGGAGATGGTTTTCCAGAGGAGAAGGTGACTAGGAGGCTTAAGAGGTGGGGTCAGGGCTGCTCCATCCAGAATCAGGAAGCCTAGATTGGGCACCTCCCCCATTCTTCCTCTTCAGAAATGGTAGCCAGCCTCCACAGAGTATTAGGTGTCATGGAGAGGACTGTGACATTCCCCTCAACCTCACTAAACTTTACACAGGCTTCTTCTTACCCCAAGGCTTCTGACTTCCCTCCCATCTTGGCCCTTATAGAATCCAGATGGTCTCTGTCCACAGAGGTCCCTTCCTTCTCTGTTCTTAGAGCATTTGCTTTTGAAAACAAGTCATTGTCATTTCTTTGTCTGCTCTTTTGAGATGTCAATTTTTTTTAAGAGCCTCTTCCCAATTTACAACCCAGGTCTGTCTTTTTCAAACACCTGAAAGTCATTCCATTGAAATGTGTCATCAAAGAATACAGTGGCCCTATTTCCCAATTTCTGTGGGAAGGTAGGAGCCTACTTCCAGTGGCTACCTTGCTCCAAGTTATAAGCCTACCTCCTATCATGAAAAAAAGAAAAAATTTACTTTTCTTTGGGTAAGACAATTAGCAAATGTAGATAACCTAAGACCCCCCAATCACAGTTCTTAAAAACTCTCTGGCCCTTTGATTCCACGGAGTTGAGTTCAGACTGGTTCTGATCTCTCTCCCCCATTGCAACAGCCTTAAATAAAGTGCCCCTTCCCTGTATAACTGAGTTATGTGCATTTTTTTGCTTTTCTTCTGTTGCTTTTCAATTTTTTCCTGTTTTGTGGGCATATTTTTGTCATCAGCCCTCATTGTCTGTAGGGACCTTCTTTTGCTTCTTGGCCTTTTTTTCTTACAATAGCTTTATCTAGGATGCAATTGGGATCTTTTTCTGTTTCTTATGTTTAGGTGATATGAATTATTTTGCACTTTCAACAGGGATTGGAGCACAGACTTGCTTTCTTAGCTTCAGGGACTCAGAGATTCATTTTCAATTGTTTTAAAGAAGTGATAAAAAAATATATGTCCTAGCACTTTCTGTTATTTGCCTCCTCTGATTTACTCACCCACTTTTTATCTGTTCCATCTCTTTTCTTTCCTCTCATTGTCTTTGTCCTATCTAATTTAGATTATACTCCTAACAATATCACGTTAAGGCAGGAATTTGTACCCAAAGGGAGCTTCTGTTTGTTTCAAGAATTCATATTCCCTAGTCTGTGTTTGCTCTTTCCAAACCTCTGGTCCTACTTGAAAACACCCATAAATTGAAACTTGCAAAATTCTGTCAATTTTAGTTGTCACGCTCATATTATGCCACATGTTTTTCAGTGACAACCTGCTAGATACTTTCATGTTCTTCAGTTCTCAATACCATCAAAGTCCCCTTGTTGTCTTTCTGATTCCTCTAGCAAAGGAGCTGATACTGCTTATGTCTCTGAGGAGACTTGTGTATACCACACATATGTTATGATTCTTGGGTGTTATAAATTGAGTTGTGTCCCCCTAAAAAAATGTTGAAATCCTAATCCCCAGGATCATGAATGTGACCTTACTTGGAAAAGAGATCATCAGGATGGACCCTAACCCAATATGACTGGTATCTTTATAAAAAGAGGAAATTTCATACACAGAGACAGACACACACACACACACACACACACACATACACACACACACAAGGAAAATACCATCTGAAGAAACATAGGGAGAAGATGGCCATAAACATTTTATTCATTACCCATTACTTATGATTGGTGGCATTATCAGATATTTTGTAAGTAGGATATTTTCCAAAGCTATGGAATATACAGTCAACTAAATGTTGTAATTCTGTAAACCCAACTTTGCTGTAAAACATACTTTTTTCTTACTTATTCATTAATATTTATATAGGAGTTAGAAGCCATTGTCAAAAATAGGTAAACTCATCTTTGGATGTAGAAAGAATACATAAATCTAAATCATTCATAACTGTATCCTGTGTAGTGCTGATTCAAATTTGTGAGGTGGCAGCACCTGGGTGGCTCAGTTGTTAAGCATCTGCCTTCGGCTCAGGTCATGATCTCAGGGTCCTGGGATCGAGTCCCACATCGGGCTCCCTGCTTAGCAGGAAGCCTGCTTCTCCCTCTCCCACTCCCCCTGCTTGTGTTCCCTCTCTTGCTGTGTCTCTCTCTGTCAAATAAATAAATAAAATCTTTAAAAAAAAAATTTTGTGAGGTGGCACAGTGAAAATAGAAAATAATTTCTTGTCCACAACTATAAAACTGTCTGAGGTCTTTATTAGACACTAATTCAATAATATTTAATAAACTGACACATAATCTTTCACTTGAAATGATTAAAAGACAATAGACCTATGGAAAAACTGCAATTACAAGAGTGAATGATTGAAACTTTGGAATCATATCAAAGATTATTTCTAAATGCCATTCTCCAAACACCATACAACACTGCCATTAGGAGGAGAAAATAAGTATTCTAATATCACTATATGAACTGACTTATTTCTAATTATATATTTTTTATTTGGTTACCCGAGGAGAAATACATTAATTAAAAATAAATGATTTAAAAAAAATAAATGATTTTTGTGTGTAACCAATAGTATCTCCAATGTAGATGAGCAGATCAGAAGCCATCATGAAAGTTTTTATTTTTATTTATTTTTTTTATGAAAGCTTTTAAAGCCAGATAATTTCACAGATTTTCTGTGGCTTTTTGAATGTGTGTGTGTGTGTGCGCGCATGTGTGTTTATGGACATGCATACTATTTTTGCAATGCTTTATGAAAAATATGTCCAATATTTGTATAGAATCATTTTTTCCAAAATAATTTAAATATAAAGAACATTAACATTGTCTAATTTTCCATTAAAAAAAGACCTTTTTTTAATAATGTGTTTTATACACTTGAAAATAATGAGGAAAATATTTGAATTCTTTATGTAAAAGAATATGTAGCCTATTTGTTGATATATGAAAGACATTACTGAAGAATATTTTTAAATTTTGTGATATATACTATGCATATATATATATACATATAATATGTATATATTTATATTGCATAAGAGATATTTAAAATTATACTCCTGGTCAAATCTGCTATGTGATTTGTAATATATTGATTAGGCTGAAATTTTATATAGGACAGTTTTTTTTTTTATAAATAGATTAAAAAGTACAAATAGGAGGAGCACCTGGGTAGCTCAGTCAGTTAAAGCATCCAACTCTTGATTTTAGCTCAGGTCATGATCTCAGGGTTATGAGATCAAGCCCCACATTGGGCTCCACTCTTGGTGTGCAGCCTGTTTAAGATTCTGTCTCTCTCTCTTCCTCTCTCTCTCTGCAACCCTCCTTTCTCTCCCTCTCTCTCCCTTTCTTAAAAAAAAAAAAATATATATATATATATATATATATATATATATATAGGAGTATTTGGAGATTTATAATCCTTTTAAATTTGGTCAGATCACAGGCAATCCCAAACTGGGTAATTCAGACCACTATTGAGAGAAAACTGTTTCTGAAGCACAGTTAATTTTTCTGAATACACAGCTTTAATATATTTCAAATACTAGAACCTTACTTTAAGGACATGAATGAAATTAGGATATCTAACTGATGACTGCGGTTACTCATTTGAGATAGAAATTTACAGTGCGGTTAAAAAACTATGACGAGTATCTCTTAATAACAATCTTAAAGTTCTGGGTAAGGTGACTTTGTTATAATGCATCTTGCAGCTGTGATGTAAACATTGATCACCTTTGTACCAGGTTATATCTTGATGAATAGTTGTTTTCCTTTGTGCCATGTAACAAACTATATATTATTCCCAATTATGTCTAAGGGAGGACAACAGACTCACTGGTTGTTAATGGTGAAAATAAACAGATGAGTGGAATGTTAGTATTTTCCTCTACATATAAATATCCAGTTTGTAAATAATCTGAGTCTCGTTTCTTTTGTAAAATTTCTAACCACTTTGCGCTTCCATAGTATGGCCGAATAAGCACAGACTTTTAATAGAACATTGAAATCAGCTGAACTCTGTAGGCTCTCAAGCTTTTGTCTGAGGACCGCTACTGTTACTTCATGCTCTGCAATATGGTGTAAAGGGGGATTGCCGTCTGTAGAGGCTACTTTGATGAAATAATTCTTATTTTATCTACATGTCACCCATTTGAAATAAACACAAATAATATGTCTCCTAAGAATCCCATAATGGTTATATCACATCCTGAAAAGGTGCATATGCTCTAAAATAACTAGAGAGTTTCACTGGTCTTAAACTAGCATAAATGGCATTAATGTCTATATTTATTAGAGTTGTTTATTTCATTGTTCTTACTGTGCCGTATTATAATTCTTAATTTAAATTCAATTAGCCCACATATAGTATATCATTAGTTTCAGTATAGTATATCATTAGTTTCAGATGTAGTGTTCAGTGATTCATCAGTTGTATTTAACACCCACTGCTCATCACATCATGTGCCCTCCTTAATGCCCATCACCCAGTTACCCCATCCCCCCACACACCTCCCCTTCAGCAACCCTCAGTTTGTTTGACATAGTTAAGGGTCTCGTTGTTTTGTCTTCCTCTCTGGTTTTTTCCATTCAGTTTTCCCTTCCTTCCCCTATGATCCTCTACACTATTTCTTATATTCCACATAGGAGTGAAACCATATGATAATTATCTTTCTCTGATTGACTTATTTCACTTAGCATAATACCTTCTATGTTGACGTAAATGATAGGTAGTCATCCTTTCTGATAGCTGAGTAATATTCCATTGTATATATGAACCACATCTTCTTTATCCATTCATCTGTTGAAGGACATCTCGGCTCTTTCCACAGTTTGGCTATTGTGGACATTGGTGCTATGAACATTGGGGTGCAGGGGCCCCTTCTTTTCACTACATCTGTATCTTGGGGTAAAAACCCAGTAGTGCAATAGCTGGGTCATAGGGTAGCTCTATTTTCAACTTTTTGGGGAACCTCCATACTGTTTTCCAGAGTGGCTGCACCAGCTTGCATTCCTACCAACAGTGTATTATAATTCTAACTCACAAGGATCAATCAGGATTCAGCAATGTTTCACTATAGCATAAAATTAGTGATGGGAAGGATAACAGAAAAATTGTAACAGAAAATATCATAAAATGGTCAGAACTCTAGGGTAGGATAATGAAGTCTGGGGCTACAAAAAGTTGCCCGGTCACCTAAAATAAAAATGTAAAGATAGGCCTGATTATGAAAATATGGAGAAAAAGAACTTAATTGAGCTGGACATCCATTTGCTCCAGATCCCAGTGTCTTTTCTTGGCAACCATATAGAGTGGCATGAAGCCACTAAAGTTTCCTGTTGGGGTTAATGCAGAGTATGAAATCAGCCATAGTACCTGACTTGCCAAAATGCAACGTGGAGGCTGCTGGGGGCAGGGACGGTTTCGGAGAAGGGCGTAGGCTTTTGGAATGCCAAGGCCCGCGTGACCACCCTGCCATTGGAAGGAGGCGGGGAGTTGCCTTCCTGAAGCTCTCTTAGCCCAAACAGCCGCCCTGTGATCTAAGAGATGTATGCATTGTCCCTTAGGCTATATTTAGTAGAACACGCAGATTAGCGTATTTTATATTTCCCATAAACAGATCCTCCCAGTTCCAGTAAGACCCCTTGTCACACATCCTGTGCTTGAGAAACAGTGAAAAGGATTTGTGATTATCCTGAAGGACCAATAAAAGGGGGAGCAAAGAAGAGTAAAGGGTCTTCATCTCTGAGCATTGACCCCCTTGCCTTCTCCTCTCTTTCATGGCAAAGTTTGGGGTAATCTTTCATCCGTCGGTATAGGGATTGCTGGCCATTTCCGGCAGTTTCCTATCATTTTCAAAACAGCATTGCTTGCTACTCTCTAAGAAAGCAATTGTAGTTTTATACAGAATAAGCACAAAGTAACACTTGCAAGTTTAGAATTGATGAATTATATTTCTAAATGAGGAGAAGAGACCATAAAAACTGAGGCATCATGGAAATTTGCATTCCTAGTTTAGGAAAAAAATTATATTACACTTTCTCTAAAGTTGTAAAACATAGCTGCAAATGTTATGACAAATATCAGGCACTGAGAAAAAGCAGTATGAGCTGTTGGCAAAACTCTTTTATCAGACAACATGTTGGACCTTACCCAACCACTATCACATTTGTCTGGCTGCAGATTTTTTGCTTTACACTTGGATGAAATCAAGTATGAGCAGGGTATGAATCAGCTCTTGGCACTCTGGTAATGTATATACAAAAAAGATACGGTCACCAGACTTCGATCCGTTTATCACTGAAGTGCCATGCTATAGGACAAGAGGTTTATATAGGTAATTCTGTTGTGAACTGTAATGTACAGTAGGAAAAAAATGCTGATTAGGATCAATATCAATATCAATGGAATTATGTTTGCATACAGCAAATAGAAAAATTATGCATATAACTACATGCTATTGTGGTCATGGTAATGATGTTGGTTAACAATAGATTGGCTCATCTTCTGACTTTTTTTTAATGAAATAACTGTTTTATTTTATTTTATTTTTTTTAAGATTTTATTTATTTATTTATTTGACAGAGAGAGAGATAGCGAGAGCAGGAACACAAGCAGGGGGAGTGGGAGAGGGAGAAGCAGGCTTCCCGCAGACCAGGGAGCCCGATGTGGGACTCGATCATGACCTGAGCTGAAGGCAGACGCTTAACGACTGAGCCACCCAGGTGCCCCGAAATAACTGTTTTAAAAGCCTTTGCTTTCAATTTACTTAGGCTGATTGGATGGCAAACTTTAATTAAATGGATAATGGGCACAGGAAGAATGCAGAGAAAGAACTGTACTGAAGTGTTTTAAATTGATTACATCGATCATTTTGTATGAAGATTCCCACAACATGTGTTTTGGATATCTCTGTTAAAATTAGGATCTTTAATAATCTGAATTTTATTATTTTATTTTATTATTTTATTTTATTTTTGAGAGATAGTGAATGGGAGAGAGGCAGAGAGAGTGGGAGAGAGAGAATCTTAAGCCAGGATCCACGGGGCTGGATCTCACAACCCCAAGACCATGACCTGAGCTAAAATCAAGAGTTGGATGCTTAACTGACTGAGCCACCCAGGTGCCCTAATAACCTGAACTTTAAAGCAGTGTTTACTGTCATTCTCCTGGAAACTGATTTGCGATGATAATACCCTCGATGGCAGTTTGACTAATTCTGGAAAGAGATCATCCAGACAAGATTCCACAGATAGGAGTAGTATTAATGCTATTTGCCCTATAACCAAAGATGGCTTTGACTCCTTTTCCTCGTGTCCTGTTGTGCTGCATATGGCAGCCGTATCCGCAGTAGCATATCCACATGATATTTAAAATCATCAGTCAAAAAACTTTATCTGTCTTGGTGGGTTTCTTTCTTTTTCTGAGTGAAAGCAAACTCCACCTTCACCCTGTCCACAGTTTATGGAGACACATGGTTCTAACTACATCAGGTGCAATAATGATACCATTATTATCATTCTTAAATGATAATGATGCATTTTTAAATCCACTGCAGAACTGCAACTGCACATAAATCATTCACAGAAATATCACAGAACACCTGTATCTGAGAAGCATGAATGTTTATAGTGATAAAGCGATTGACCTAAGTTACTGCTTAGGCTCCAAATTTTGCATAACTGGAATAGAACTCCAGTTTTATGCTTATTATTTAAAAGATTTGGTTTTTTAGTCTTTCCTCTCCTTACTCTAATGTTTGCCTGCATTTCTTTTTTTCCTTTTTTGCTCCTTCTCTCCCTCTCAATCTTGCTCTTCTCTTGCCCTCACCTTTTTAAGTATTGGAAATATACCAGTATTTCCATTTCACCAGCATATAGATGATCTTCTTTAACAGCCAGAATTAAATGTAAGTTATGAATTATTATATTAATATATATTAATATATATTATATATATTATATTAATATATATATATTATATATTATCATCCTCTTGAAATATATTTGATCAATCTATACCATTGTTCTCACCATGACTTTGCATCAGACCGATCTCTCTGCCCCATCGCTTATATTTATTTTCACATAATTTAGAATATTTATTTGTTGGGTGCCTGGGTGGCTCAGTTGGTTGAGTGACTGCCTTCGGCTCAGGTCATGATCCTGGAGTCCCGGGATCGAGTCCCGCATCGGGCTTCCTGCTAGGCAGGGAGTCTGCTTCTCCCTCTGACCCTCCCCCCTCTCATGCTCTCTCTATCTCATTCTCTCTCTCAAATAAATAAATAAAATCTTTTAAAAAAAATTTAAAAAAAAAGAATATTTATTTGTTAACTATTCACTTACCACTCCTATTTATTTTTTCCTGCTTCAAAAAAACGTATTTAATATATTTCACTGTATTAGAATTATTTTTATATTTGGCTATACAAATTCTACAATATTAATTGATCAATATTATCTAAAGTACCAATCCCCAATTCAACATTCCTTTGGATTCAATTGTATCTTTATAGAGAATATACAGTTGTATATCTTATGAGCCACTGTATATCCAAAATTATCTCTCTTTTTTTTTTTTCCTGATAGATAAATGATTTCTTGTCTGGGAATATTGGACACATTAGTTGTTTTTCTTTTCCTATTAGTAATCTCTAGTCATTATTCCATTGTCTTCTTGCTCTAAGTTATTCATATGAGAACTTCCACTTTGTTGATTTTCTTTCCCTTTAAAGCAGTCTTTGAGATTTTTTAGGAAAAAAAGGTCTTGGTTTTCATATTATGTATATGCAAATATCCAAATTTACACATATTTGTAAATGTGACCTATAGTAGATTAATATTAGTACTCAGTACATATTTTTTCCCTTGAGGTGTTCCTTTCTGGGAAGACTTTATTTTTTTCCACTCTACTGATATCCTCTTAGCCACATAGCTTGCTTTGGTCAATGAAATATATGGGAATAAGATCACTCCAATTGGAAGTCATAAGATGGTGCTTGCTCACCAAATCTCTTTTCCTTTTGACATGAACCTGGGTATCATAGGCAGGGGCTACTATTTCAGCCTTGGTTCCCAAGTGCAGATGACAAAGACCAGGGCAGCAAGCCAACATGTTATGGAGAAGAGCAAATACAAATGTATTGTAAGTATACTTCCATATTTTGTCATGAGCATAGTATCTGTTAGTTATATGTTAATGCACACAATATGCACACTCACCCCATCCCACAGAAGCCACACACATACACACTAAAAACATGCATATACATGCATATGTGTGTGCATACATATTCACAAATATATGCTCAAATACATATATATATGATTTTCATTACTGTTTTGATAAAAGGAATCAAGTACATCCGCTTTCTGCATCTTGCATTTATCACTTGCTCTTTAAAAATTCTTTCAAATCAATTGCATTGTATTGATTTTAAACTCCTCTATATCCTGTGCTTTACAAACAGTTTTTAATAGAAATGAATTGGGTAATGTATCATAAGTCAACAGAAAAATAATAGGTTAAGTAATTTTTTTCCCTCTGGAAACATAAAAAGTGGTCCCGTTTATGTTAGAGAAGATTATGTTTGTGGGTCCAAATTATTTTGTCTTATGTATTCAATAGACTTCTCTCTATCTGCTCCTTTTTCTCCCTCTGGAAATCTGCTTAATCATCCAAGCTTCATCTTTTAAACTCTAATTTTTGAATTTTCACTTGTTTATTTTTTTCCTCCTTTTCATTATCCAGAACATTCATTTGGTCCTTAAAGTGGTTGTTTTCTTTTTTGATTTGTTCTTAAAACAAACAAAAAACAAACAAACAAGGAAAATCATTCTATTTGCTGTAGTTCTCAGTGTCTGTTTTGAAACCTAAATTCATCTCCATATAGATTATCATTTGCTCTTTTTAAAGTATCTGTATTTCTCTTTTTTTGGTCTTTCCTAATGTGACCCACTGGCCTTTGAGGTCTTGGGACTGGCTTCATTCTCTGAGCAGAAATAAGCCTCCTTTTCTGTAATGAGCCTTCTGCTTTAATTCAATTCCAGTGAGGATGTAGACCCTTGTCTTGGACTTCCTCCCAATGACTCAGAGGAACCCACAGGGACATGCAAAATCCCTTGTTCCCCTGAATGTCTTGTCTCATTTTTTTGTTATTCCAGGAAGGAAATGGGAGGGAGACATGTGCATTCAAACCTCTATACTCGTTTTAAGTGATTCTTATATTATTGTTTAATTGTATAAATGTATTCTGAGATATGTGGAAAATATCCATATAGTCAGAAAATAATAGTGCAGGGGTGCCTGGGTGGTTTAGTCAGTTCAGTCAGTTAAGCATCCAACTCTTGATTTCGGCTCAGGTTATGATCTCAGGGTCGTGATCTTAGGGTCATGATGTCAGGGTCATGAGATGGAGCCCCACAGTGGCCTCCACACTCAGCTGGGAGTCTGCTTGAGATTCTCTCTCTCTCCCTCTCCTTCTCTCTCTGCCCCTCCCCCTGCTTTCTCTCTCTCTCTCAGATAAATAAATATATCTTTTTTTTTTGTTTTAAAAATAAAATAATACTGCAGGGTGACAACTAGAAATTACTCAAGGCTACCATATTATTTTCTAATTGAAAAAATTGGGGATGCACTAAGTATCTTTTCCAAGGATGCAGAGAAAGTTAGTAGTAAAATAACTAAACTCAATGGTGTGGCCCTAGCTGGTTGGCATGTCTGCCTCAGAGGTAAGATAAATGTTTTTGCAAAGCCTGTAAAGCAGATCTAATTGCTTTTAACTATTTCAGTTTAACTAATTTGATATTTAGTTTGCTCTCAGCTTATGATCTCTATGTCTCTTTTTAGTTTGCCATCACTTATCCTAAGGCCACCATTCATATTTTGTCACTCATCCAACCCTATCCTCCTGTTTTTTTTTTTTTAGTCTTGCACTCCTCTATGTCAAATAGTTTTATGAAATTAATATAAAACCTCATCATCTTCAAAAATAATTAAATCATTGACATTCATATGGTGATGATTTTTCTTTACATCAATTTTTTCTGGATATTTTAGTGGCTCTTATTTTGTTCATCCTCTAAAGTTAAATTTTACATTAGTTATTAAAATCAGTGTGTATAATCACACAAGTGTATATTCTAGCACCTATTGGTGTCCTACTTGTACAGCCTGGGTGCTCTTTGCTACCATGTCTTCTTAAGGCAAACATCTGTGCCTCTTCCTGAGGCTTTTCTCTGGGCTGCTTGAAGGTCAGGCTGAGGATGCTCAGCAGTTATGCTCCTGAGAGCAGCACCCCATCTATGGCAGAGTTGAGTTAGTAGATTAGCATCCCAGGTTTTGCATCCCTTGGAGGAGTGACTCCGGGGCTTTTTTTTTTTTTTGCTGCTTTGCTTTTTTTTTTTTTTTAATTATGTTATGTTAATCACCATACATTACACCATTAGCTTTTGATGTAGTGTTCCATGATTCATTGAGATGGTTCAAAATATGCCCCAGATGCAAACAATGAATCTGGGGCATATTTTGAACCATCTCCTAGAAGTCCCCAGCCCTGTGGAGACCAAGATGTCTCCAGTGGTCACCTCTTCATCAATATCCCTTGCATTGACTTATTTCTCTCAGCTCCTTCACTCTTGCTGTACCCTACGGTTGCTTTCCGGGATCCCTTCCCAAAGAAATAACTCAGTTTCAGATCTTTGTTGCAAGATCAGCTCAGGAGAGTCTAACCTTAGACATATGTGCACACATATACACACAGCACTCACATACCTACATACACCTAAATATAAGAAACGTTCTTGTCTAATGGCTTCAACACTACAGCCTGACATTTAGCGTTGAAAGAAATTGGTCTTCCTAACATATCCATTCTAAATGCTGAACTTTTATTTAAACAATTCAGTAAATTGGGGTGCCTGGGTGGCTCAGTCATTAAGGGTCTGCCTTCGGCTCAGGTCATGATCCCAGGGTCCTGGGATTGAGCCCCGCATCGGGCTCCCTGCTCTGCGGAAGCCTGCTTCTCCCTCTCCCACTCCCCCTGCTTGTGTTCCCTCTCTCGCTGTGTCTGTCAAATAAATAAATAAATAAATAAATAAATAAATAAATAAATAAATAAAATCTTTAAAAACAAAAACACAAAACAAAACAAATAAATAAATAATTCAGTAAATTTAATAACACTTGAGATTTTTAAAAATGTTAAATTCGTAAGTTTTGAGTTTGGTGTTCTGGTTAGAAATTAGATGCTTCAGCTAAGTAAATATTTCTATTGTATGTTTTAAAACAGAAGAAGCCCAATAAGATTGAATATTACAAGATTATACTGGAGAATTGCTAGTTAGTTACATTTCACTTTGATATGATGACAATAAATCACTCTAGACAGTTGAAAGTATTCTAACACTTAAAAATAAAAGTGTTATGGAAGATGTACAAAGCCAGATACCATGTCCCATGTCTTGTGAATACATATAAAAGATGCCTAGAAAAACCTTTTAGGTAGAGCATTAAGTAATTGTTCAGCAATTCATATAAATTAAGTGGTTGATAATTACTTGATTTTTAATTTCATATAGCTTATTCATAGCCCTTACCTTTCTTTTTTTCCTTACAACGTGAAACATGTGAAACTTAAACCAGTAAAGAAATGCATCCAATCAGAGATCTAACACTATGCAAATCATTTTATTCCTTCTGTACATCCTTTATTGAGTCAATAAACTTCTAATAGAGAAAAGCATTTGTCATGACTCTTAAATCCTTGTATTAACTATCTTTAATTTCTGGGTATTAAACACAAATTGCTAACATAAGCTATCACCTTCTCCTGGTTACATATCAAATACTAACCAAAGTAAAAAACATGACCTCTACGTAATCTAATAGTCTACTGTTAGTTAAAATTTGTTCTTACTATTTTTCTGACCTTGTTTTCTAAATCTTTTTATTTTTTATGGTTAAATCATTTTTTCTTAGTTCATACAGAATCATTTTTGTGAAGTGGCCTAGAAGTTTTAGCCAAGATGTTTTTTAAAAACAGAGAGAGAGGGAGAGAGGGAGAAAAAGAGAGAGGGGTGAAGGAGCAGAGGGAGAGAATATTCAAGCAGACTCCCCGCTGAGCACAGAGCCCTATGCGGGGCTTAATCTTATGACCCTGAAATCATGTCCTGCACTGAAACCAAGAATCAAATGTTTAACCAACTGAGCCATCCAGGTGCCCCTAGCCAAGATGTTTTAAATCATAGCAGAAAAGGTTTTGCCAGGTCTTGGTGGTATTCGACTTTATTTCCCAATTATATGCAATGCCTTTAAGATAGGCCTCTGGTTTGTAATACTGATTAGTAATATGCCCTGATGAGGAATTTTTTACATTTCTACTAAATATCTAGAAAACTGCGATTAAAAATTATCTCTTAACACTGACATATGAAAAAGGCAATTCATTATCCAACTCTCAGAAAAATATACATTAAATTAAAAAGCGAATGGAGACAGTGAATGAAAAGAACAGCGTGGTGTACTTGTGTTTTGGCTGCTGAAACAGAGTAGTCTTGTCTCTGTGAAAGAACATGAGAAGAACACTTGTTCCTTTCCACTGCCTTCTTTCCTTACGCTGACAAGAACACAGACAACCACCCATCAATGTCAGAAGAGTTGCATTTAAGGCAGCCAGTGAAATATTTGATATGCTCCCTATATTATGAATATCCATAAAACAAAAGGGAAGAAAGAGGGGACGCAGATTAAGAGTACCCTTATTATGATGAGCACCGAGTAAGGTATAGAATTGGCGAATCACTATATTGTACACCTGAAACTAATATGACAGTATATGTTCATTATACTTGAATTAAAAAATAATTAATTAATTAAAACAGAAAGTAAATCCAAGAAAATGAAGCAAATGAAAAAGGTAACTCTGGTTTTCAGGAACTACCATATAAAGAGATTAAAAAAAGAGAGAGAGAGCGAGAGCTAAGACTATTATCATAATGCAGTATTGGCTCAATGTAAACATGACTTACATAGTCATAAGTTAAACATTGAGTATTGATTTAATCCAAAATTGTGACATAACTTGGAATGAAGGGTGGAGACCAGTGGGGAGTGAGGGTGCTACAGTGGCAGGCAGGAAGACAGCCATGGTACCTTGGATGCTGATTTCCAAGATGAATATCCAATGAAGGAATAAACAATGAAGAAATGATTATTAAACACTTAATGGCACTTGTCCTTAAAAGAAGTGCATAAAACACTGGGGTTCATTTGAAAGACAGCCATGGAATAGTGTGGGGTGGCAGTTCTATGTGCAATTTAGATGCAAGATGTCACTTCTGTTATAACAAACTGGAAAATCTACAAAATTGCAGCTTGTCTTGAACCCGTCAGAAAGCCGAGTTTCAAAGCAAGCAAATGAACTGAATTCTGAAGAGTGACAAGCCCCTCTGAGGAGAGATGGGACAGGGGAACTGTGTGGATCCCCCTTTAGGCTAAGAGTGGGCTAACATCTAGGTTTAGAATAACAGGGAGCTCCTGACACAAGGAAAGTTTGTATTCACTCAGAAGCTGTTTTCCACAGAGGCTGGGCACTCTCTCCAGCCTTGGTTTTGGTACTGGAGTTTCCTCTTTATTAATTTTTTTAAAGAGATTTTATTTATTTATTTGAGAGAGAGAGAGAGAATAAGCAGGGGAAAGGGGCAGAGGGAGAGGGAGAAGCAGACTCCCCACTGAGCAGGGGGCCCGATGCGGGACTTGATCCTAGGACCCTGGGATCATGACCTGAGCCGAAGACAGATGCTTAACTGACTGAGCCACCCAGGCACCCCTGAAATTTCCTCTTTAAAAAACAAAACAGAAGAAAACATAGAGATGGGAATTATCGTGGTGCACTGAAATTTGGGTTATAATCTCTAAAAGCATATCGAGAGGATTGGGGAAAGATTAATGGTTGTTTTAAAGTCGAAGCTATTAACAAACCTGATGTTCTGTAATTTTTTATAGAATCTATCAATTCACAGTAAATAAGAACTAGTCAGTGGTGGGAAGTACAAAGGACTTCATATTGTAGAAAATAAAGATGCTCATACTCATACCACTCACATGTAACTGAAACTAACCTAGTCCAAATTTATAAATGACTGCCTTCTCCCAGCTAGGACCAATTTTAGTTCATTTAACATAAGTGGTGAGTCAGAAATTTCAGGACTAAAGAGACCCTGAGGACATTTAGTGCTACTCTACTGAGTATTCCTACATAAAACACCCTGTCATCACATTAGGATACTGCCTCAGTGGTTTCAGGCCTTTGTCTATGAGATTTCCATCCTCTCTTTGAGACTGAGTTATTTTTCTGTCAAATCAGAAGTGAACCTCTCTCCCAACAGTTTATACGGTAGACACAAAGCATTTGCCAGTTACTGCCCATCAATGACCACATTTGTATGTGTTCCAAACTTCTTACAGCCTCTCTAAAAGAAAAGTGATTGGCAGTGGTCAGAATCAATCATAACTCCATTACCCATCTGCAGAAGATTAAATAAGCAGCACCTTCTGTGTTACTCAGAATCAGCATTCAACAGCAAGCTAGCATAATTTTTATACAGTGATTTCTCACAGAATAATAAAAGCATTTCATGTTCAGTTTAATACAACAATTTGAGATTCACATATTGAAGAAAGTTACACATGGATCTTTCTAGGACTTACCTGAAAATAATAATGAGGAGCGGTTGTGATTTCTTAGTCCCTGCTTTTTCAAAGACACTGAGGAAAAGCCGTCAACTGTGTCCTGAATGACAAGATTTCTAATCTATTGAAAAGGGCTTAAAAGGGGTTTTCCAAAATAACTTTCACCATTTTTTTCTTTATATATATCCATATTCATTAATATTTTCAGCAGGTTTAATGCAAAACATAACTTTCAATTCTTATAATTTATATATATAACATTATAATATCAATATGTTCTGTTATTAAATAATATTTGACACATCATTTTTAAATTTCACTGGGGATTCCATTTTATGACTATGCAACAATTGGCTTAACTATTTCCCTATTGTTGAAAACATGTTTTATTTTTATAATTAACATTGTGAATATTTTTAGATAGGCTATGTTCTTAGCATGAATAATTAAAATAATTGTTGAGACAAGGGTATCATAGAATTTTATACATGTTGGCATATTTCTTACATGAAAATGAAACAAACGGGAAGTTTCAGTTTCATCTAATTTTTCTATGAAAGTTCATTTTGTATCTCACCTCCCCTAGTCTATTCTTTCTTTCCTCACTCAACTCCAACTCTTGTTGGATTTGACTCAACAGGTGAGATGATCATAGCAGTAAATCCTTACAGTGCCTGATGGTTGGTAGATGCTGTATTAAGTGGTTTTCATTTATTAATTCATTTAAATACCATTTTAAAGAAGAGGAAAACAAAACACAAAGATACATAGTAAGCTTCCCAAGGTCTCCTAACTGAGACATAGCTAAGTGTGGATGCAAAAGCGAAGTGACTACCTGTAGACACTATAGTCAATGATAACATGGAATGGTCTCTGGTTAAAGCCCCAACACATGAGCAGATTTACATTTTGTGGGAAACCAAGATCACTGCTGGAAGCTGTAGGGGATTCACATACACATAAGGTTTCATGGTTCTGAAAAGTGCTTGTTGGTGTGAGGCCTTGAAAGCTTCTCAAGACCACTGTTTGAAGCAAGTAGAGCTGAAGAATGGGGCAAGACTTTTTCCTAGAGGAGAATACAGCTCAACTGGGGCCCACTCAACCTCATCTGCTGGCCCTGTTGATATCTATCACATCTGTGATCTGGACAAACTAATTTCTTATATTAGCTGCCTATTAATCTACATATGCCTGGGATCTCAAATAGATAATGCAGGTATATAAAACACAAAATGACTGTAGAAAATCTCTAAAAGACTCAGGACAGAAAATGCTTACTATATATACTTAAACATTTTAAGAAATGCCCCTGTATTATGTACACTGTTTTAGAATGCAGAAAACGAGAGACAGGGTATAAAGTACTTGTCAATTCCTAAAACAACATCACAGTTAGTTAGAAAAGTAACATGAATTTAACAGGATGTATGTGAATAAAATGGTAATGTTTATTTTAAACACAAAGGAGTATTTGGATAAATTAAGAAGCAGCCAAGGTTTTGAATAGTTAGGCAAACTGAAAAGAAGCATATCCCTCTCAAAATGTTATATAGGAGTGTATGATTACATTTTAAGTCCTAATGGGAGGTAGGGAAAGTTAAAGTAATTCTAAATTTCACCTGAAAAAAAAATAATTTGTCGAGATGTCAGTTCTTTCCAACTTGATCTATAGATCAATGCAATTCTAATCAAAATCTCAGCAAGTTATTTTTTGTCAATATTTATAAAATGATTGTAAAGTTAATACAGAGAGCCAACACAATAATGAAGGAAGAAAACAAAGTCAGAAAACTGACACTACCCAACTACAAGATTTACTATAAAGCTACAGTAATCAAGACAGTGTGGTATTTGTGAAAGAATAGACAAATAGATCATTGCAACAGAACAGAAAGCCCAGAAATAGACTTCTGATAATGGATCAAAGGCAGTACAATGAGAAAGTTAATCTTTTCACCAAATGGTGCTGGAACAACTGAACATCCACATGCAAATAAAAATGAATCTAGCCACAGACCTTCCACTTTCCACAAAAATGAACTCAAAGTGAACCAAAGACCTAAATGTCAAATACAAAATGGTAAAACTCACAGTAGATAACATAGAAGAAAATCTAGAGGACCTTGGATTTGGCAGTGGTTTTTAGATACAGCACCAAAGGCAGGAGCCATGAAAGATGAAATTGATATGCTGGACTTCATTAAAATTAAACACTTCTTCTCTAATAAATATATATTGTCAAGAGAATGAGAAGACAAGTTACAGAATGGAAGAACATATTTGCGATGGCCTTATCTGATAAAGTACTATTTCCCAAACTATATAAAGAACTCTTAAAACTCAACAAGAAAACAAACAACCCAGTTAAAAATGGGTCAAAGACCTTAACAAACAGCTCACCAAAGAAGTTATACAGATGACATATAAGCATATGAAAATATGCTCTACATTATATGTTATTAGGGAATTGCAAAACAACAATAACAACAACAACAGCAATAAACAAGATACCGCTACACACCTATTAGAATGGCCAAAATCCAGAACACTGACAACAAATCCTGACAAGAGGATGAGGAATAAGAACAACTTTCAGTCATTGCTGGTGGAATGCAAAATGGTTAGCCACTTTGTAATACAGTTGGAAGCTTTCTTAAAAACAAACTAACTAACTAACTAACTAAACAGATGGTGCCATATTATTCAGCATTCTGCTCCTTGGTATTTACCCAAAGGAGTTGAAAACATATGTCCACACAAAAACCTGCACACTGATGTTTAGAGAAATTTTATTCATAATTGCCAAGACTTGGAAGCAACCAAGACGTCTTCCAGTATTTGAATAGATGGATAAAGTGTGGAATATTATTGAGTGTTAAAAAGAAATCATCTCTCAAGATATGAAAATACATGGAGGACTCTTAAATGCATATTACTAAGTGAAAGAAATGAATCTTAAACAGCTACATACTGCATGATTCCAACCATACGACATTCTGGAAAAGGCAAAATTATGAATACAGGAAAATGATCAGTGGTTTTCAGGTGTTAGGAAGGAAGAAGGGTGCATAGGCACAGCACAGAGGATTTTTAGGGCAGTGAAACTATTCTGTATAATATTATAATGGCAGACATATGTCACTGTACATTTGTCAAAACTAAAGAAAACTCTACAATATAAAACATCAATAGTGAGCTTACTGTTAATGGAACTTCAAACTCCACGGCAAAAGTTAAGTATTTCGACTAAATAATTACTAATGTCATATATTGTTTTAGAAACAGTGTAAATCATCTTGAATATAGTGGTCAATCAAAAAGCCACCAACCTTAAATAACTAATAATTTAGTGGCACCAATATTTACTCAATTGTGATGCGTCTTGTCAAATCTAAAACAGTCTAATTGTCCTTCCATTCAAGGAGTCCTTTTATTTGTGTGCTTTTGTTGTGGCTTATCATTGAAGTTATGATTATTTATCCTTATTATTACAGAATTTTCACAATGGCTTTGGGAAAGAGTCTTTATAACTCACTGTGCTAGGCAAAAACTGATTCCTTCCTATCTGAGGACTTGGTAATTTCAGAAAGTACAGTTGAATTTCAGTGATGAGTTTCTTCTCTTCAATTTTTTGTGTTTTTTTCTTTTTATAATACATGTAATGCAGTTGTCGAAATGTCAACATTGGTTGATTATTTATAGCTCTTATCTTTCCTAACACTTTTAATCTTTGTCATTTGATTCTGTCTTGGAAAATTCACTCTGCTGCAAAACTTTTTTCTTCATATTGTTCTGTCTCTAACAATTATATTTTTAATCTGAATTTTCTTATGACTCTATTTCTATTACGTCCATTTTCACTACACTAATTTCTAATTTTATTGATTCATTTTTTTTTTCTGTTTTTTTTTTCTAACCTAGTATTTTTCTTTTATGTTTTAGGATTTTTTTTTCAGTTATCTGTTGATCTTTGATAGTCTGTTAATCATTAAGTTGAGAGAATCTTGATGCCGCCATTGGTCCATGGTCATGAACTGTTGGTCAGCCTCTGGACAAGGGCACCTCTTCCCTGAATAACTTCAGTGAATATAAGGGCTCTAAAGAGAACAGATAAAATGTCTCTGTGGCTATAAATTTTATTTTATTTTTTATTTTTTATTTTTTTTAAAGATTTTATTTATTTATTTGACAGAGAGAGACACAGCGAGAGAGGGAACACAAGCAGGGGGAGTGGGAGAGGGAGAAGCAGGCTTCCTGCTGGGCAGAGAGCCTGATGCGGGGCTCGATCCCAGGACTCTGGGATCATGACCTGAGCCGAAGGCAGTCGCTCAACCGACTGAGCCACCCAGGCGCCCTAAATTTTAAAATACTTTGTGCAAAAATGAAGTGACAGTGAGTCAATTCTGAGTTTAGGTCCCAAAAGGCCTTCTGCTGTCTGTCTTACAGCCCTGTCCAGCTGCCATGAGAATATGCTCAGGCCTGCCTACTAGTGAATGAGAGATCATTGTGAGTTCGGTACTTATAGAATGAGAGATCATATGGACAGAGCTGAGCCTTGCTGAGCCACCCTATACTGCATGGCCACTTGCCAACCTGTGGAGAGTAACCACAAATGAATGAGTTAGAATGGCTAAAACCAGAAGAATCACCTAGCTGAGCACCCCAATTACCAAACCAAAGAATTTCGAGCCATGTAAATGGTTGGTTTAAGACACCAAGTCTTGGAGAGCTTTTTTTTGAAACACGTTTTAATTGATATAGTCTCCTCAATACTGTCCATACCTTTGTGAATAGACTGCAATTAAATCCTCATCAGATGATGTTTTAGTATAAAATCAATGCCTCCCTATTCCCTGATTGATGTATCTGTGATCAGTAAAATTCTTAGGATATATCACAACAAATGCAAAGGCACCACTGTATCCCTCAACACAATTCATCTCCCTGTACCTAGGTCAATTGATCCCTATTAAATTTATCTTTACTTACTTTTCTGGATAGTAAATAGGAATATTTTGACCTATTTCAGATTTATGACTTGATATTCTCATTTTGTGGGTGCCTGGGTGGTTCAGTCAGTTACGCATCTGCCTTTCACTCAGGTCATGATTCCAGAGTCCTGGGATCCAGTCTGGCATCAGGCTCCCTGCTCAGCAGGGAGTCTGTTTCTTCCTCTGCCCTCCACCCTACTCATGCTCTTGCTCACTCAAATAAATAAATAAATAATCTTTAAGGAAAAAAGATATTCTTATTTTGTACATCTGATGACTTTGAATTAATTCTCTGAGTTTCATCAAATTTGGGTATACTAAGAGCATTGAATATTCTAAATATGGCTTAAAACTTAGTACCATGGAGATAACAGAAAAAACTCCCATTATCATTAGAACACACTCTGTCTCATCTTTCTATATTTGCAATGGAGCATAGAGAAACCTCGCACAAATTTCATGGCACATCACAAGTCAATGGTATTTTATGTATCTTTTAAAAGGCAACAAGTAAATAATTCAATTTACTACTATTCATTCAACACAGATACCAGGAGTGATTACTTATAACATGATACACATAAGACATTTAAAATGCAAATATTGGTAGTAACAGAAGGTACATATGATTTATTCTTAACTAAATGCATTCATTATTATTTATAAGTTAATAATTGAAGAAAAATAGCTTTGAGAAGATATTTTCTTTTATTTAATTTCAATGGTGCTGCTCAATGGAAAACTACTGTCTTCCAAAGTCAATTGAAATCCTTCATAAAATACCATTTGGCTATTCATTAGTAGGGATCACATTGAAAGAAATTGCAAGATACTTGTTCAAGACCTGACTCATCAGAATTTATATATGCAAAGACTGTATTGACCTCAGAGTCAATGGAACTTCAGGCAAAAATTTTTCCTGAGCAATCACAGCTGAATCAGGACCCAAATGAATTAATTTAGTGCCTATCTTTAATATAGATTGGCAATCTTCCAGAATGAATAAGTTGAAAGGAGTTTGGCTTCTAAATGTAAGACTGAACTGCTTGCTATTTCTCTTTAGCAATATAAAGAGAAATGTAAATCTACTGTTAAGGGATGCAGAAATTTTCTGACATAAAATAGCTTTATCCAATGATTAAATTAAACTCAATGACTTAAGTTGGGCTTAAGATTTTGGTGTGGTGCTGTTATTAAAGAATTTGGTTGGTTCCAAAAGGATATGAATTTAGGGATAGACCTATGGTTTTCAGAAGAAATGGGGAAAGGGAGAATAAAGCCGGGGTGTATTGTAAAAAGGTAAACCTGAGAACAAGTGGAAATGGAGAGTGTACAAGAAATGGATACAAGGTAGTCTAGGTCACTGGAGTACAGCAATTAATGAGAACTAACATTTATGGAGAAATAGCTTTCTTTCCAGTGGCAGAGTCTGGAGAAGACGCTCCCAAATGGCATCTCTCAAGGGGAGGGAAAAGAAGGAAGAACAGCCTTGGATGTTAAAGTAAGTCTACATTTTCTAAGGGCTTCCATCGCATTGACTCATTGAGTACTCCCATTGACCTTATGGATTAGGTGGTAATAATATCTCCAAATGACAAATGAGGGAAGTAAAGTAGTAGAAATTAAGAAATTGCCCAAAGTTGTGTAAGTAAGCAGTGTCAGAGCCAGAATTCAAACCCAAAGCATATAACTAAAGAGCTCATGTCTTAATGAGTATATGATATTTTCCCTCCCAAGTGTAAGTCTATAATTGGCAATTGATGAATGAGAGTCAGACCAAGAATTGGACTAATTTCATATGAATGCTCTGAATATTTAAAAGCATTTTCCAAATTTCATTACACTAAGAAGAAAATGGTCTGTAGGTAGTAAAGTATAAAATGTTACTTCTGAAGCTATACCTTTCTTGCTAGAGAAGCTGAGAATAATAATAATAACCTGGAAGAGACTTTCAAGTAAATATTCAAGTGATTTGAAACAGATCTACTAGTAAACATACTAATGGTATTAATAGCAGAAAGGGGAGTCTCCATCTATAAAAATTTTTATCAGGATATAGGTCATATATCCAGATTGTAAACAAACATAGCATTTAAAGATTTATAAGATACAGCTGGATAGAGGCTGAGGGGTAGTCAGATATCCTATGTGTTTAATGAGTATAAAACATAGATGTTTCAACATTAAAAGTCTCCTTTTGTGAATAATGTTGCACATATATTACTCTTATTCTAAAGCCAAAATATGTCCTGATGCCAAAAAAAAAAGAAAAAAGAGAGAGAGAGAGACGTTTGGGAATTCTCAGAGGTTTCACACTTCTCAAGGAAAACAATATTTTGTCTGTACTTTGCATTTGACACAACTTTTATATCATTAGTAAAATTTGCAATTGGGTAACATCTGTGATTCAAATAATCAATAATTCAACCCATTGTGCTAACAGTTGGCAACAACAGAATTGTCTTTTAGAACTATATATCATAATGCCTAAGACAGTATTCAGTTAAAAAAAAGGGGGTGGGATGATAGGGGGGAATGGCAATCATTTGATGTCCATATAGTTCTCTATGGATGTTGTCTATGAAGAAGTGAAAAACTTGAGGCAAGTTAAAAGAGAACATATTACCAATGCAATTCGGAGGAAACTGACATATTTGGGATAATCTGCTAAGTGAATAAACACAGAATATCAAATAAAAGTGAGCAAACATAATTTTTGATGGCTATTGTTAGACGCTCTATTGGAATCTAGAAGAAAGTAATTAAAATTGATTTCTCCTATTACTGTAAATCCTTCTAATGTATCACTATATTGTGTAACAAAGGATCTGTAGGTTTAGAGATATAAATAAAAATCAGATGACAAAGTAGTTGTTGAGCCTGATTTGAAACTTCTTACATGGTGCGGTACTGGCAGAAACTAAATTAGCCATAAAGGGAGATATATTTGGTCTTTAAAAATTATATAATTAAATGCTTTCACTAATACATATAGAATGTATCAAATCACTATTGATAGAGAAAAGAAAAACTCATTGAAAAAAATATCAAAGACTAATGTAGGCGTATGGGTATGATTAACATGTTTTGCATCAGATTTAATCTGGTTATTGCCTCGGTGTTAATGGCTTATTCTTTTGCAGAAAATGTTGAAAGACAAGTTGCGAAAAGATGTATGAGAAATATGAGGTAAGGGAATATTCACCACGATCAGGGGTTGGGTTAGAAAGAAAAAGAGTGGGGCACCTGGGTGGCTCAGTGGGTTAAGTGTCTGCCTTCGGCTCAGGTCATGATCCCAGGATCCTGAGATGGAGTCCTGCATTGGGCTCCTTGCTCAGCGGAGTAGTTATTCACAAATGAACATGTAGTATGCAATGATTAAATTTTCCCACACATGTCACATTCTTTAGCACTACGAATATAATTGTTTTTTCATTGTTTTGTTCCTATTTACTGATCACCAATATTTTCTCTAAGGCATTATTTTAGTAAACACTTCAACCTTTTCTTCTTGGAGAAATCCCTCCTGGAATCCTGTATCTATCCATCCTATTCCGGACTCAGCCCAGTTCTCATCCCTGACATTCCTTCCACCACCCACCTGGCACTGTCTTTATTTTGGTTTGGTTTTGGTGGAATACATATTCTTCAGCAATGTCCTTAGAAAGGGGATATTGGAGGTAAAATTGTTGAGATCTGAAATGCTTGAAAATATTTTTGCTTTACCTTTATAATTAATGAGTTATCTAGGTTATGGATTTCATATTTCCCTTTTTCTCTCAGAATTTTTGCAGCATTATTTTTTACTTCTTTTCCAGGACAACTGCTAGCATTGAGACATTTGATGAAAATCGAGTGCTCAGATAAACATGGTGTTTTCCCCTTGCTGGAAGGTTTTAATAACTATTCTTATCCCTATTTTCTTAATTTCCTAAGAGTGTACTCTAGAATAGTTTTGTTTTGTTTTGTTTTTCTGTATGCCTATTATTCTGGAAACCCATATGCTTTGAGTATCAGACACTTGATTGTCACAGTATTATCATCATGATACACCTACATTTTCTCTGACTTGTCTTCTGGGAATTCCTACCAGTCTTTCATTAGATATACTTCACTAATTTTCTACATTTTCTATTTTTTCCTATATATTCTAAACTTTTTTAAAAACATCTCTCAGATATTTATTTGATGTTTCTTCCAAACATGATATTTTTAAACATCTACTACCATATATATTTCACTGCTGAAGAAATATTCTCCATACCTATTTTTGCAGCATAATTTGTTAATGCAATAACATTCACTTTTCTGAAGATATTTATAAAGTAACCAGATTTTTAAAATGATTTTTTTTACCATCTCATATTTAAATTTTGAAATACGTCCTGACCTCCAATTACTTCCCAATTTATTCATTAGGCCAAGTTCTCAAAATCTATCTCATTTAGACAATATCTTTTCATCATGCTACTTTCTTGATAGGACTGAAGACACCCCTCACCTTAAAAAAGAAGTTAAAAATTCTTATCTTAAAATTAAATAGACATAATTTTTCTTCAAAAATGTACCCTCCTTATCCTTATGTAAAACCTTCTGATTGGGGCGCCTGGGTGGTTCAGTTGGTTAAGCGACTGCCTTCGGCTCAGGTCATGATCCTGGAGTCCCAGGATCGAGCCCCGCATCGGGCTCCCTGCTCGGCAGGGAGTCTGCTTCTCCCTCTGACTCTCCTCCCTCTCATGCTCTCTGTCTCTCATTCTCTCTCTCTCAAATAAATAAATAAAATCTTAAAAAAAAAAACCTTCTGATTGATAAAAAATTAACTGAATGGTATATATATATACATGTGTATATAAATATGTATATATGTATATAAATATATAATATATATAAAGACATATGTGTGTGTATATATATAATCTATTACTATTGCAACATTTTTGGTTATTTTAAATACCAGATACTGAGATGTATCTAAAAAAATCAACAATGAATGTTAAGTTACAGTTTTATTTATACATGGAATTATCACCAAGAAAGGAATAATTAAAGACAATATGAAAAAATATATGCAATCTCTATTGCAGAAATAATTGATAATGCTATACGTAAAAAAAAGTGGAAATACATGTTTCCTTTATCATTTTCTCTGAGTATACACATATTGCTAGTTTTATTTCATATTTTAAAAATAAAAGGAGAGGAAAGAATGTAAGAGAGAGAAAGAACAATGAGTTAAAAATTTTGCTGACCCCGGTATCTACTAAGTTGTCTTGGTCTGGGCAAAATGGATGCTCATCAGGTAGAAAAGACAGTTGCTATAAATCAAATCCTGTCAGGATTAAGCTCTGGATGTCAGATCGTGTTTATCAGACATGGATACAGATCAAAGCCCGTGTTGTAGGTTAATACAAAAACTCAGTGAAATATTTTACATCAGGAAGGAACTTAAAAATGAACAGCCTGCTAAACTAAGAACACTTGGATTCCCTTTGAAGAGATGTGTAAGAATCTGGTCTATTTCTAGGGCCTTTTCTTGTCTGAAGTATTTTCTTCCTTCCTCTAGGCAACTCGTTTTTATTTACCGGTTTTCTCCCAAGACATTATTTTTTATGTTGCTTTTTGTAGGTGTAGGTGTCTCTGTCAGCAAATCTTTGTGTATAATCTAAATAACGCACATTTCATATATATTCCACTATACACATAATCCGCACACATATAGATTATATCAAACAACTGTAATGCCAGAAGTACAGCAATAGCAAAAGTAAAACCAATGAATCACTGAAGTAGTAATTAGTAAAAGCTTATTGAGCACAGAGCAAAAGACAGTTGGCAAAGTAGGAGCACTCAAACCAAAATATGGGGTACATTACTATAAAGCAGCTTATGTAGTGAGAAAGCAGTGACTGTTTATTCTTCACAGTGACTGGCTATAATATTAGAAGTTTCTTAAATGATAGGCATTGTTTAGTGGGTATCTCATGTCAGAATTACGATAATTTATAGCACAAAGCCCTTTTTCTATGTTTGCCGGTACTCAGTTTTAGTATTACCCCAAAATCAACATATATATATATATTAGTAGCCTGGACTTAAGCATAAACATTTTTTTAAATGTTCCAGCTACTGAAAATTATTTTGGAAAAATGTGCATTCCATTGAAGAAAGATTTGTGAGTTTCTTGATCATAGAACAGATTAAAAAAAATAATATGATATTTCAAAATGTCTTAAATCCATTGTAGCAAAGAATCAGTTTTAAGGCAAGTAGGTTTTTAGTTTAGCTGAGCAGTATGCATTCAAATATCAGAAGTGTGTTACTATAACTTTTGAGACTTTTGGAATATGGAAGTATCTAGTACATTTTATTTGTTTTTTTTTTAATGTATAACCCTTCAAAAACATGGAAATATAATTTAGCAAAATAGCCAGAATTATATTAACAACAAAAAATAAATAAATAAAATGTAAAGACAACATAATTCTATTTTTACCAAAATAAAAGGAAGTTTTAAAATTCGACCTAGCTAGAGCTTCAAGTCTCTTCTTTAATGTCACACTTTTATTCATACAACTTCAGTGCCATGATAATTTACTAAAAATTGATTATGTAACACGACTGGTAATCTTTTTTGGCATGTGAGCATTTCTTTTGACAATAAATAAAAGCAAATGAGGCTTTCAATTTTTTATATAAATAAATTACAAAAAATATAATTATAAGGTATATGGTTTCATGCAAAAATATATAACTGTAGTCTTATTCCAAATATTCAAGGCATAGTATAAAATGCTTAGCTAATTCTGCATCATTATTATGTTTTTTAGTACATATATCAGCCTTCATATGGCTCTGATTCATGCTAATCCGGGGATTGTTCATTCTCTATTTCTCTGTGGTTTATGGACAGTTTTCATATTAGCTATTATCTCATGGTTAATTCAGTTAAATAGAAAAGACGATAGCCTTCTTGGCCCATTAATTTCCTGTATGAGTAAACTGTGCTTATAAAGTAACTTTGTTTTGTTGATAATAGCACTATAGAGTTATGTTGCTCCAGTTATACATGTTTACTGCAATGCATAACTTGTTTAACTATAATACTCTCTAATGTTTAGTTGATGTCGTTGGCAATTCCTTTTCTTTGCTAATGCATTGACTTTAATGGAAATTTTAAGACATAATAATGGGGTGGTTTATTTGCTTTAGAATCATCTCTCCTCTTAAGAGACAAGATTTCACAAAATATTTCCTGCATATAAATCTCACTTTTCTGACTTTTCATCCACTCTCTCTTTCTGTCCTTCTCAGTTATTTGTTAAATTTATAAATTAAGTAACTTAATTTATAAATTATATAAAATAGTTATATAAAACTCTAACAACTAAATGATAGGTTCATTAAAAGATGGAGGTTGCTGGGGCGCCTGGGTGGCTCAGTCATTAAGCATCTGCCTTCAGCTCAGGTCATGATCCCGGGGTCCTGGGATCCAGCCCCGCATTGGGCTCCCTGCTCCGCGGGAAGTCTGCTTCTCCCTCTCCCACTCCCCCTGCTTGTGTTCCCTCTCTCACTGTGTCTCTCTCTCTGTCAAATAAATAAATAAAATCTTTAAAAAAAATTTAAAAAATAAAAATAAAAGATGGAGTTTGCTCTAGCAGGCCTAGCACTATATAACCTAGAAATTAATGTGGTCAAAACGTATGCAATAAAACTGTAAAACATACATGAAATTTTAAATTTTTAAATTGAAAAGGAAATTCTAAAAAAAAAAATATATATATATAGTTAATTTGGGGGTCTTTTTTTTTTCTTTCTCCTATAAATAACTTAAATTTCAAGGTATGTTATTTTGCTTTTAAAAAGGAATTTGTTTTTGCTTAACACAAAAGCATTTTATATTAAAGTAAGACATCTGCAAAATTATCATTCAAATACAGCAGTTCCCCTCCACCCCCCACCCCCGCCCAGAAGTAACATTAACTTTGTAAATAGCTAGCCTGCTTCTTACCAAGCTCTCAAATGTTATCATAGGGCATGTAGTACCTACATGTTTTCATCTTCTCATTTAGAAAGATCCTATACATCAATGATGCAAATGAATTTTGATCATTGGCAAATCTTTGGTCCTTATCTGGATTGTTCCCTCTGCTGTAACTACAAAAACATAACACATATGGGAACTAACTACTTAAAGCTTGATTTCTTATTTTCTCTTAATTTCTTCCCGCCAGTAACATTTGTTCCAAGAGTTACGTTCCAAATTAGAATTTTAGCAAATATCAGAGAAAAACTTACGTATTGATAAATGAAAGATTTAAACTATTCTTCTAGTCAAGAACCATAGAAAATGTGTTTGACAAATGGTTCTATAATGGGCACTTGTGATTTTTAGGAAACTAATTATGAATTGGTTCACGAACAGTAACTTCAGCCAAAATGTGATTGAGGAGAAACTCATATTTGCTTTTGCATTTTTCCCTTGATGTATTTTATTATGCCATCATTCTTTATCCAAAAGCACTCAAAGCATATTTTGCTGACCCTAAAACTTCTTTCTTTTATATGCCGCTGTGCCTATTCTTAAACATGCAGAGAGGTAAAGTGAAACACAGTTGATTAATATCACTTGTGCCAATACCACTTTGTAGTAGAGTGCTTTGAATGTTGCAATTGCCTGTAATCATCAGGTCCTCTTCTACGGGATAGTAAATCATCATCATCAGGGTTTTAAGTTCATGAAAAGGATCATAAAAGCAAGAGATCTCAATCCAAGGTATTTTAAGTCAAGAGCGGCTATACACACAAAAGTAATATAATGATTAAGAAGTTCCTAAAAGCATTTTTTTCAAGAGAAGGGAAAATACGGTAAGCAATTCTTCCACATGGTAATTCAAAAATAAGGTTTTACTTAGTCCTCTTTCTTTCCTTCTTTCTTCTCCCTCCCTGAACAGTTCATTCCAAAAACTATTAGGTAGTGCACCACAATATAGGCATCCACCCAGGTGGCTTTAAAGCGGGAAGAGTTTCACTTACCTATAACAGGCTGCTAAACCTGAACAGAGAAAACAGACACTGGCTTGGGGGGCAAAATCCTGCCGGAGAAGAGTTTACTTCTCTGTTATTTTATTGAAAAACGAAACTTTAATTCACATTCTTTATTGATTATTCATATGCTTTGGTAAATTAACATATGTCAATCAAAAGATATTGGTATTATTCAAGAATGAACATAAACACTTTCTTTTTATTCTAAATAATGATGAAATTTCAAAAGTTGAATAGATACTATAAATAATATTTGCTATAGGAGTTACATCACTAGGAAATATTTCATCTCTAAAAAAGACTAGAATAAAATGGTTAGCCTTTTCTCTTCTTTTTTTGCCCCCCGCCCCCCAACTGGTAAATTAACTCTTAATTAAGACTGCTTATTTACCCCTAATATTTGCATGGATTTGGGATTCTGCTAGGAAGTATAAAGTGTGAAGTTACATATAGTGAACTTCGCACTGAGTCAAGTTTGATTTAATTTAAGCAATTACAATTTAAGTTGTATCATAAAAATCCTCAGTGTGTGAAAGTACAAGTCCAAAATCATATCTTCCCTTTACTTTGTTCAAAAAAAGGTTAACATCTTCACAGCACTCATTGTATCCCATAACGTTTTTACTTAAAGCGGCTATTGTTGTAGGTCAATGTATTTTTTAAACTGGGATATAAAAATCATGTTACTTTATATGTTATATTCTTCTTTTGTTTTCCAAAAGCAAAAATTAGTACACTTCAGCTTTCTCTGAGGTTTAGATTTTAAACCAAATTATAATTAAATACACTCTGAATTTGCTATGTTATCATCTTCTTGACTTTCATTATAATAGTAGCTCATGGCAAGTAAAATGATTAACATATTATATGATTGTCATATTGGTAATCATTATAACTATACCAAAACTATGATGATTATAATCCCTACTTATATTTAAATAAATAGCTTTGTAAGTAACAGATTAACTGTTAGTATGCTAATATATCAACATGTAAGCAGGTTACTTTTCCTTGCATTTGAATTGATATTAATATAGGAAGCTGAAGTGTTTGGAAAAGCCAATTTTAAAAGAAAAGTTTAATTATCATCTCAAATGTAATTAATGGTGGTTGTCAGAGCAAAGACCTAGGGAGGAAGTAATGAGTTACCAATTGTCACTCAGCTCATGTGTACTTAAATAAGGAACTGAATGGAAGATAGCTGAACTGTTTCCCTTTTTTTTTTTTTCCTATTTGTACCCCACGAATTCTTGGCCATATGCAGTCCTTGAAATAGTTAAATTTTAAAGTTTCTTTTTATTGATTAGACTCAACCCATAGAAATTCATATTAGATGTGTACACATTGAACATGTATTTTTTTTTTTTTAAGATTTTATTTATTTTTTTGTCAGAGAGAGAGAGAGCACAAGCAGGGGGAGCGGCAGGTAGAGCAGGTAGAGGGAGAAGCAGGCTCTCTGCCAAGCAAGGAGCCCGATGTGGGACTCGATCCCAGGACTCTGGGATCATGACCTGAGCCGAAGGCAGACACTTAACTGACTGAGCCACCCAGGCATCCCCACGTTGAACATGTATTAACACATATACAAAACAAACACATAATTTAAGAGTTTTAAAATTTCTATTTATCTGGGGTGCCTGGGTATCTCAGTCATTAAACATCTGCCTTCGGTTCAGGTCATGATCCCAGGGTCCTGGGATCAAGCCCCGCATTGGGCTCCCTGCTCGGCGGGAAGCCTGCTTCTCCCTCTCCCACTCCCCCTGCTTGTGTTCCTGCTCTCGCTATCTCTCTCTGTCAAATAAATAAATAAAATCTTTAAAAAAAATTCTATTTATCTAAAATATTTAGTTCAAAATCAAACATGGATTTCACTAAATCAAACCAAACAAAAATAGAAAGAATAAAATGAAACCTTTAATGAAGCCTGCTATTAATCAGCCACCAGAATATATGCAATATTATAAAAATACAAACTAGTATTTGTATAGTATCTGTTACTGATTTGCAAAGAATAGATAATAAAATAATACATATCATTTACGGTATGTTTACTCTTTGACAGAAATTATTTTAAGATCTTGACACACATTAACTTATTGAATTATAACAAAAAACATTAACTCTATTTTATATACGGAAAGCTTAGTAAGGGGAAGTTTACATAATTTAGCAAAGATCATGCAACTAGGAAATGTTTTATGAAAAAATGAGTGGAGACATTCCTGCCTTAGAACCTGAGCTCTAAATACTTTCATATTCTACACTCCCTTAGCACCAACTAGGATTTTTCCTATTATCAAACATAATTAATCAAGTAATATTTTATAGGAAAATCTATCAGTTCTAATATGCAATTTTAATGATGAATAATTTTATTAAATATAATTTAAAGCATCCAGTTACATGATAAATATAATTAAGAATTAAAATTCCCTAAATTTGTACTAATAAAAAAGTAATATTTCTTTAATTAAAACAGAGACTCACTCAGTACATGATTTACTAAAAAAAAAAAAGGCTGTTTAGACTTCCATTACCAGTTTAGCCGGAAGTTGCCACTCTATCTTAACAACAAGTAAAAATCTGAACAGACTGAACAATCCACAACTCTTCTTGGATCCATGAGAGAGGGGAGGACACAGAACGAATGGTCCCTGTTAAGACTGGAGAGATGGATCGCTGAGTTACAGCCTCTGAGACCAGAATCTCACTAGCAGAAACTGACTCTGGAACAAATGCCTGGGGAGGACAGCCTGAACTGAAACTGATGACTTGCAGAAGGCTCAGTGAAGCCAACTCTAGAGATAAAAACTCCAGGGAGACCCACTGATGGTGGTGGCAGGGCACAATATTGTGAGATATGCTTCCTGAAGGGGGAGGAAAAGGGGAACCATTTGGAGATCCACAACTGCACTCTGTTTTTCTTAACAAGGCTTGCCCTCAGGAAAATTAGCTAACTAGTTAACCCTGCTACGGTATGATGAGAGCCTAACTGACCTGGGAGAAGGGAAATAACCAACTTCAGCCCCCTCTACCCATCTTCTCCGGCATAAAGGATGAGGTGGGGCTAGGAATAAGAGCTATTCAGTGGGACTCACTGAAAACTGAGATCTAATCCTAAATTATAGAATGCTTTCCTTCCCTCACATCTCATAACTAATGATTGAAGTCATTTATTTAGAGCAGTTCTTTTTACCCAGTGTATCATACCTGGCAATCAAAAAAAAAAAAAAAAAAAAAACTACAAGGCATACCAAAAAGCAAAAAACACAGCTTGAAGAGACAAAGCAAGCATCAGAACCAGACATAGCAGAAATGTTGGGTAAGGCAGACAAAAATGATTGGCAATGTCAGCAGGGAGATGGCAATCCAAGGAAAGAGCAACAACAACAAAAACCCACCTAGAAATCAAAAACACTGTAACAGAAATGAAGAATGCCTTTGATGGTCTTATTAATAAACTGGACACAACTAAGGACAGAACTTCTGAGCTAGAGAATATATCAGTAGAGTCCACGAAACCCAAAAAGTGAAGAGAACAAACTGAACAGAATATCCGAGTCCTGTGGGACATCTACAAAATATGTAACAGACTTATAATAGGAATATCTGAAGGAGAAGAAAGACAGGAACGGAAGGGAAGGTGTCCTGAGAATGATTTCCATTTAGGGGATGGGTTTTTCCACAGCATCAAGCAGTTCTCAGACATCAGCTGGGTCTCCTACCACTTCACCCAATTCTGACACTGTCTACACATAGGTAGCATCCGATTCCTCAGGTTAAGGGCTCAGTCCCCCCAAACTGCCCGCCTCTGCAGATGCCAATCACAAGTCCAGGTTGACATATCTGCTTCTGATTGACTGACTATAAATCAGAAGTTCCCCCAACCCCCTCCTTGGGTTTGATAAGTTGATAGATGGGCTCATAAAACTCAGGGAAACCTCTTACTTACCAGATTATCAGTTTATTGTAAAAGGAGATGAATCAGGAACAGTCAGATGGAAGAAATGCACAGGTACCAACCCATCACACCAGCAATTCTTAGTCTAAAATCTCATCAGTTACGCATTCCAAGTTCCAGCAAATCTAGATCATTTTCAACAGATATGGTGACATTGTGGGTATGATACATTCCGGGGCAAATTCCCTCTCTGCCTGTGGATCTAAGAAACTAGAAAACAAGTGATCACTTCCCAAAATGCAATGACGAAATGGGATTAGGGGAGCATTTTAAACATTTCCATTTCAAAACAGACAAATTTAAGGAAGTAAAGGGTCACTGGTCTCAAGCAATTTGGAAATCCAGCAGGTTAAATTCTGTCAGTTTTAAGGCCTGGGGGTAATCTTCTGTGGTCAGAGGCTCAACCAATGGGCCTGCAGCCCTGCCCTTTGAATTATTCTTGCTTTTTTTGAAGGACAGAACATGTTTGCAGAAAAGCAACTAGTTTAGTCCATTTCCTGCATATAGAAGTTTGAAAGTCTGCATCCTTCTCTCTTTTTTTCTATCTCCATTCTTTCAGTCCAATGTTTCTCATGGTATAACATTTCCCCACACCTTGTAGATTCCTGTGTCTGTCACAGGGATTCACGACATCAGCAAGACCGTCATCCACAGATCTTTCCTGTATCATCTCTCTTTTTTAAAGATTTTATTTATTTATTTGACAGAGAAAGTGAGCTAATGAGCACAAGTAGGGTGGAGCGGCAGGCAGAGGGAGAGGGAGATGCTGGCTCCCTACTGAGCAGAGAGCCCAACTTGTGGGGGGGGGTTGGTTCCCCGGACCCCAGGATCATGACCCGAGCTTAGCAGAAGGCAGACGCTTAACAGGACTGAGCCACCCAGGCACCACTTTCCTATATAGTCTCATCTCTATTCTTGTTTTCTGCTGAGAGGGTTGAGGGGATTCATGAGTCACATGCCTAATCTCTTCAGCAACAGCAAATGCCTATCCCATTATCCTTTGATATTCTCCATAACATGTTTTGTTAGTAGTTAATCTCTGAGTTTTAGAATCTTTTGCAATCTGGAATGGCTGAGAATTTAAAAAATCATCAAATCCTAGTTGTTTTTTGCCAAACGGCTCTTCATCTCTTTTCTCTCACATTTTAATATAACCAATAAGAGAAAACCAGGCCACAGTTTAAACAGTTTGCTTAGAAATCTCATTAAATCCAGTTCATTACTTACAAGTTCTGCTGTCCACACCAGTGTAACACACAACTTAGCTAAGTTTTCTGACAGTAAATATGAAGGAATGCCTTTCCCTAGTTTCCAAAAGTATGGCCCTCATTTCCTTCTAAGTTCTGTCACTGCTTTAACATTCATATTTCTATCAATATTCTTTTTGTGATGATATATGGATTCTCTAAGAAAGGCTTTCTATACTCTGTAACCCTTATGAGCCCCCAAAAGCAGTGCCTTTAATGTCCATATTTCTAACAGTCTGTTATGTTTAAAACAATCTAGGCTTCTTCTACAGAGGCATCAAAATTCTTCCAGCTTCGGGACCTGGGTGGCTCAGTCAGTTAAGTGCCTGACTCTTGATTTCAGCTCAGGTCATGATCTTAGGGTCGTGAGATCAAGCCCCACGTTGGGCTCAGCACTGAGTGTGGAGTCTGCTTGAGAGTCTCTCTCTCCCTCTCCCTGTGCCCCTCCCTCTGCTTGTGCTCTCTCTCTTAAGAAAAAAAAAAAAAAATTCTTCCAGCTTCTATCTAATATCCAACCCCAAAGCTACATCCACATTTTTCAATTTTTACAGAATTACTTCACTTCCAAAAATCTGTATTAGTTTTAAATGCACTGCCGCAAATTACCATGAACTTGGTAGCTTGAAACAATGAAAATTTATTATCTCATAGTTGTGAATGTCAGATGTCAAAAGTCAGTTTCCCTGGGTGTCAGCAGGGCCATGCTCCCTGTGGAGGCTTTAGAGGAGAATTTGTCTCTCGCTTCTTCCGGCATTTGATGGCTTCTGGCATCAAGTGCCACCCATCACAATGAACAGCTAACCCATAGCTAAATAAAATAGTTATTGCTTTGGCTAATATTGATGTTATGTTGTTATCTAAAATTAATGCATTTATTCCATGTTAAATATTTTTCAAATAGTGGCATTTATACTGTTTTCGTTTGTTTGAATTCTCTTAAGACTTTCTGAGGACAGCTTTCGCTCTTACAATGGAGATGTTATTGTAGCCCTAGTACCACTGACTACTCATTTTTGTTTAGTCATAGAAAAAGCAAATATATGTGCTATGCCGGTTGGTTTTAATTTTCTACACCATGTTTTGAAGGAGGCACTCTATCAGTCCCATATTTATGGTTTTAACTTTCTTTGTGTGTTAACCACGCAGCAAAGTAACTCCAGGCCCAGAGAGGAAGAGCTAACTTACTATATTTGGGTGGTTGTTAAACATCAAAAATTAACTGATACATTTTTTTTTTTAAGATTTTATTTATGTACTTGAGAGAGAGAGAACTCAAGCAGGGGTGACGAACAGTGGGGAGGGGCAGGGAGTGGGGAAAGAATCTCAAGCAGACTCTGCACTGAGCAGGGAGCCCAACCCAGCACCTGATATCCCAACCTTGAGGTCATGACCTGAGCCAAAACCAAGAGTCGGAGGCTTAACTGACTGAGCCACCCAGGCACCCCTGATAATGGCTTTTAAGTGGTATAAATGAATTTAAATGCAGCCAGTCTAACCCCAACAGTTATCTACTTCAGAAAGGCCCTCAAAATCATCTTCTTATGATAAAAAATCAACATCAGAAATATATGGAATATTTTTTAAAGTATCTGTACTTTTTTCCCCCCAGTAAGTAGACATAATCATTTTTTCTAACCTCTTATAAATGAATATCTAGATTTCAACTCAATTTACTCTTCTGGATATAAAAGTGTTTAATTGCCAGCTCTCTTTACTACAGGGAATCTTTTATTTAAAATATATGTAAATTTAAGAAATATATATACTTATTTTAATTCCATGGGTTTTCAATTCCATAGATTCACTGGGGTCTGATGTTAAAATCTAGTCTTGAGTCACAATCTTAAACTTCTAGTATATTATTGCAGCCTCCATACCCAAGATTTTACTGCTCACAATAAGAGCATTGAACAAAAGTATAACTTCTATTTTTCATAGAAATGAACTTGTCCTAAAAAAAGATTTAAGGTGCAGTTTCCATTGTGAATGTCCACTGAATTGTCAAAGATGGCTTAAGAATTGGCCATTTATTTAATCTGTAGAATAGTCTCTTGTTTTTGTGCCTCAAGGCTACTAGAATATATAGTTGTAAAAAGAAATTCTCTCCAACTAAAATGTGGGAACTTCTAATCTAGTATGTCTTTAGAAGATAGATGTATTTTGGTTCCATTTGGAAGAAAGCAACTATTTTCTAAATATTATGTTTAGACTCCATTTCTATGTTGAAAAGCTCCCAGGTACTTATGAAAGAGAGTTTCTTGCTGCTTATGATATTATAGTCTAATTCAAAACCTTTTTACCATGAAAAATAGCATACTGTAAGGTAATAGGAAAAATCCTTGAATCTCAACACATTATCTCATTTTTAGTCCGGTAGAACACTTTTCTAAAAGAAATACATTTTCTTATCATTTATTTCTAAACATGTTAGATACTTGCACTTCATTTGTTATGTCTCTTTCTGAGTATTCTTTGAACAGCTGATAATAGTACCTAATTAAGTAGAATATCATGCAAAAGGAAATTAGTAAATGTCTCCATAAAGCCAAAGCAAACTGAGGTGAATTTAGAAATGATTGATTATAAATTAAATTAATATTTCAGTCATTTTCTGATTGATCTACCCACTGAAAATAACATTCTGAACTACTAAAAAATGCCATTAATGCTTGTAACTCTTACAAGTCATTCTCATTCCCTTTTTTTAAGTTTTCTTTTATTCTCTCTTGTACACATTCATTCTTGTTTTAGCAACATATTTATTGAAAAGCAGTCCAAGATGATAATGTAGAAACACCCTGAAACCACCTCTTTCCAAGGACACACAGAATCTATACCTACATATGCAGCAGTTTCTCCTAAAGAAGAGCTGGGGGCTGATTGAACAGTTTTTGCACAATAAATAATAGAGATACCATATAAAGAAATGTAGGACAGAGACATGGTAACTATAGGACCCCACCCCTGATTAGTGGCAACCTGCAGTAAGGAGGGCTATCACTGAGGGGCTGCACACAGGCTCTTCTGCCCTGGGCACAATGAAAAAATAGAAGTTTAAGGAGCAACTAAAGTGAAAGAATAAGTTAAGATTAGGTAAAGGAAATCCATTTATTAACCCTAGAGAATCTCCAAACAGGCAGGGAACTTTGGAAAGTCTCTCCCAGGTCAGAGACATTGTGATATACTATTTCTTACACTCCCCCTCTACCTTGATAGGGCATGTGGGATCAAGGTCCAGGTGCTCTAGCTGGCCTGGTAGGGATACCCCAGCATGCCAGTGCACCCGACCTTCAGTCATCTTGTCAAGGTGGCCCCTGAATGGCACACCACAGGGCTGCCCTGGCCCATAGTCTCTCCAACTCCAGCTGTCCTGACAAAGTGGCCCTGACCTAGCACATCCTGGGACACCAATGGCCTGTATCTGCTCCAGTTCCAGCCAGCCTGCCAAGGACATGAGGCACACACATGTCTACACCAGGGATGTTCCTACACAAGGCCATTCCTTTAAAACCAGGAGCATTGGCTGTTCCATCTAATTCAGAGAAACAAACACAGAATGTCAAACAAAATGAGGAGATAGAAAATATGTTCACAATGAAAGAATGAGATAAAAGCCCAGAAAAAAGCCCTAATGAAATGAAGAAAAATAGTTCAAAGTAATAGTCATAAGGATACTCACCAAAATTAAGAGAAGAATGGAGGAAAACAGTGAGAACTTCAACAAAGACATAAAAGATATAAAAAAGAACCAATCAGAGCTAATATATATATATATATGTAGTAATTGAAATGAAAAATACACTATAGGGAATCTTCAGCAGGTTAGATGATAAAGAAGAATGGATCAGCAATTTGGAAGACAGAAGAGTTGAAATCACCCAATAGGAATAGTTAAAGGAAAAAAAAAAAAAAAAGAGGACATTTTAAGGGATCTCTAGAACAACATCAGGTGTACTAATATTCCCATAATAGGTGTTCCAAAAGGAGAAGAGAAAAGGGTAGAAAACTTATTTGTAAAAATAATGGCTGAAAACTTGCCTAATCTGGGGAAAGAAACTGATAACCAGGTCCAAAAAGCAGAGTCCCAAAAAAGATGAACCCAAATAGATCCACACCAAGTTATATTATAAAGTGGCAAAAGTTAATGATAAAAAGAGAGAGAGAGAGAGAATCTTAAAGGAAGCAAGAGAAAAATAATAGTCACAAGGAAAACCCCAGAAGACTATGAGCTGATTTTTCAGCAGAAATTTTGATGGCCAGTAGAGATTGCAGGGTCACAGTTGGAACAACTGGCCTATCACTGATGACAATTATTTGTCCTGATGATTTGAGAAGCAATAGAATTATGAGGAGGAATTCTTCAGCATCAGTCAATCTCCTCTTGTGATTCTTCTTAGCACTAAATGGCATGAGGTCATCAAAGGCACTGAATAAAGGACTGATTGCTAGTAATAATACATGTAGACCTTACTGTATTGTCTTACATATTTTTAATGAGACTTCTTTCAAACCAAACCTAAGTTACAGAAAACTTGTATTCTAGTTTTTTCCAGTACTTGACTATGGCATATTAATCAAGTCACACACAAAAAAAGTTTAAAAATCCCCAGAAAGGTTATGTTTATTTAAATTACATTTAATAAGATGTGAAGATCTCTGAATGAAAAAAGGGCATGATAATAGGGTTAGCTGCAGAGAGTGTTTTATTATTATATATTAATAAAAATACATAATATATAGCTATGTATAATGTTAATATAATATTATTACTTTATTGATTCAAAAAGGCCTTTTTTGGGGGTGCCTGGGTGGCTCAGTCATTAAGAGTCTGCCTTTGGTTCGGGTCATGATCCCAGGGTCCTGGGATCCAGCCCCACATCGGGCTCTCTGCTCAGTGGGAAGCCTGCTTCTCCCTCTCCCACTCCCCCTGCTTGTGTTCCCTCTCTCACTGTCTCTTTCTCTCTCTGTCAAATAAATAAATAAAAATCTTTAAAAAAAAAGGGGGGCTTTTTTAATTTAGGTTGCAGATGGTCTTTAGTAGCACATTTCATAAAGTAACAGTCAAGTTTGAGATCGAAGGTACATCTGCTGAGGGGTCACCTAACATGCCAGGTTTTATATACACAATGTGGAAACCTCAAAATGCATGCAACAAATTGTGCCTTTATGCCTAGAAGAGTCACCTGTAGTTGTACAAATTTAGGGTCAGAAGGCAGGCCAAACTTTTGGTGACTGCACTGATGCATGGATAATGTCACTCCCAAAGACCCAGGCAAGGCCAATCTCATCGTTTGGAATATGGATTATCAGTATGCTTATAAATCTCATAAATCTGTCTCCTTCCTAAAAATTAAAGACTTGCTAGAGAAGATAGTGCTACATCAATCAAGGTGAATCAATAAGGCAACAGAGTCTAGGTTAATGACCTAAGCTTAATACAAGGTTAGAACCTCTACTAGGGTGGGCTGGTATCAGCACACAGCATGGAACTTATGCAAGGAAGTCCTCTGACACTAGCACATGTAGCATAGCGACAGGATTTTGAGAAAGACTTGCTAAATGTGTTCTAAATTAAAGTTTTAAAACATGGGAGAACAAGCATAAATAAGATGTCACACCAACAGCCAATAGTTCAGATTTTAGTTATCTCTTATCTTATATAGGGAAAAGTAAATCCAGGTAGGATTTCAAAATCCTTCTGCATTTAGAAACAATCCATTGTATGGGGGTGAGAAATTGAACCTCTTGTCAAAACACAACTAAAGGTCCATCGGTTAAAAGAAAAAAAAAGGGGGGCACCTGGGTGGCTCAGTCATTAAGCGTCTGCCTTTGGCTTAGGTCATGATTCCAGGGTCCTGGGATTGAGCCCCGCATCGGGCTCCCTGCTCAGCGGGAAGCGTGCTTCCCCTTCTCCCACTCCCCCTGTGTTCCCTCTCTCACTGTGTCTCTCTCTGTCAAATAAATAAATAAAATCTTAAAACAAAAAAGTAAAATATCAAAATGATTTTGAATCTCCAAAATGTGAAGCAGTTCTCATAAGTTTTACATGTTAGGGAATTCAATAAACCATGTTACTGTTATTTCCTTCAGAATATATAATACTATGTAAATTGCTGTCAAAATAAGTAAAGTGGAAAGACACAAAACCTCTTCAGATGCTCAGGGCTGACATGGAATTCATGAAGTTCTAACATTTTTTTCTTCTTTTCTCATTTAGAACATCAACAAATCAAAGTTCAGTCACTTTTCTTGGTAAGGAAGATATAAGAGCCCCTGGATTTTAAATATAGCTTTCCATTTCTCTCCTCTATGTAACTCTGCTACTACAGAGGAACATGCTAAACATAAAATTGATTTCTAAATAGTGTTACCTAAAAAATAAAAATAATTCTGTAAGATAGTCAAAATTTCTATTAAGGAGAAAAAAGAATGTTTGCCTTCCTGCTGAACTTGAGTGGCCAAGAGTACATCTAGCCTGTGAGAGAGATTCAGAGTCCATATTTAAATGAATAAAGGATTATTAATGAGCAAATAAATGAATGAATAAAATATTTTCAATGTGATAACATCCTGTCATTCAAGCTTTACCAGAGTGAGAGTTTGAATAATACCTTTTCCTCTTTGCTTCACCATATATACTTAAGCACATTGAAAAACTGATTTGAATTGTTACATTTAAAGATGTGTACAAAGGACTAATTCTTTAGTTCCTGAACATGGCTAACTTTTGAATAACTTCTCAAGATCTTAAGAATATTTGCTGGAAAAAATGATAAAATAACTATAATACAAGCATCCTAAGAAGACATTGAGAAATTTGAAACAAACTATTTGCCTGAATGCTCATATCCAGGAGCACTCTAAAGTTAAGAATCCTCTCCTTGAGTATTTTAATATTTTCTCTCCTCCTTTCTTGATGCTTATGATGACACAGTGATAACAGGAAATGATTTTTTTTTGTTCAAACATAATTTCCTTAAATATCTGGTACTGTACTAGTAATGTGAGATGAAGATAGGGACATGTCATGGAAAATAGCTTCAGAAAAAGCTCATACTCTAGCTGAGAAAAAAAAATATATATAGATATACATATATAATTGCTATAAAATAAAAGTATTGCTAAAGTCTTACTGTGAATTCTCAGAGTTTAGCTGAGAGCTCTCTAACTCTGAGAGAGTTAAGCTGAAGGTATTCTGAGTCTGATCTAGGTACTTTGCAAATAATAATCTCAGATTTCCTAATTTCCGACTGGATGCATTCAAACATCACAGAATCAACTTCAGTGTTCAGTATGAGTAGGTGTACAAATTAAAGGATCACACATACAGAAATGTGAGGACAGATGAAACTAGTTGGAATAGATTTCCTGAGCATCACCTGAGTTCAAATAAGCCATTTTACTGCTTTACATTTAATAAGGAAAATATGTATTTTCTTTTGTCGCCATTCTGGTGATAAGCAAATTCATATAGGATATATAGTAAAAGAGACAAACAGATAAGAATGGAGAAAAAAAGAGGGAAAAAAATGAAAAAAGAAGAGCAGAGAAGAGTGGGGACATGGAGAAATAAATGTGGATAATAGTGGAGATCATGAAGTTACTGACTATCATCTCCCTCTTGTAAATCATTCTTCTTGTAAACCACTTTTGGGATTTGCATAAAAGGTAGATATACAAGCTAGCCATGGGTATAGCTCATGTGTGACAAAGTAGCGTCTCTTCTGGACAATGCTTAGGCATTGCCTCTAAACTCTCTTTATTTGCAAGTATGTAAAAAGGTGCTTTCTGGCATAAGAATGGCTTGTTGGTAGCAAGAAGACTGTGCAACAGATATCTAAACTAAAATAAGTGGTTGGCTTCACATTTGAATAAAAATTATTTATTTACTCAGCTAGAGATTCTTGTTACAAGAGCTCAAATAAATGAGTAAAGATAAATAACATACTAAAGAAAAGGCATTTTAGGGGCAACTGGGTGGCTCAGGTATTGAAGCGTCTACCTTCAGCTCAGGTCATGATTCCGGCGTCCTGGGATCAAGCCCCACATTGGGCTTCCTGCTCAGTGGGGAGTCTGCTTCTCCCTCTCCTTCTGCCCCCCCTTGTATTCTATCTCTATCAAATAAATAATAAAACCTTGTAAAAAAAAAAAAGGCATTTTACTTTACAAAGGTTTGGATACATTATCAAAAAATAGTAGTTGAATTTATTTAGCTCTGTAAAATGAAAAAAAAAAATCAATCTGCAAGAATTACAATTAATCCCCTTAAGAAACTAAACTGAAGTCTATGTAAAATACACATCATAGAATTTTGTTTTAAACCAAAGTAAAATTATTCCAAATATTTTCTTATTTAAATAATAAATGCATAACATACTGTTGTATTGTCTTATAATTTTAAAACAAAAGTGTCTAAGTATAGCTGGAGCCCCAAATTAGCTGCCTTCCTTTATCATTGGCTGAGTCTCTAGGTTAATACAAGGATAATCTGAATATATATTTCTTTTGAAGCAACTATTCATTGAGGATGGTGTTAGTAAGTAAAGTTAGAACACATACATTAAAGGGGTGCCTGGGTGGCTCAGTTGATTAAGTGTGGACTCTTGATTTCAGCTTGGATCATGATCTCAACATTGTGAGATCATGAGTCCATGCTGGGTACAGAGTCTGCTTAAGGTTCTCCCCCTCTCTCTGCCCCTGTCCCCCCCACCCCCTCACCCCTGCTCCTGACTTGGGGATAATTCCTCAGACAATGTCCTCCTTTACTTACTATTTCAAGAGAAAACAAAAAACAATACTAACATTTGTATAATCAAATGGTCTCCATAAGGGATGATAATTTTATAAATATATAAAATACAGGGAGGCCTGGGTGCTCAGTCACTTAAGCATCTAACTCTTGATTTTGGGTCAGTTCATGATCTTAGGATCTTTAGATAGAGCCCTGAGTCCAGCTCTGTGCTCAGCATGGAGTCTGCTTGAGATTCTCTCTCCCTTTCACTCTGCCCCTCCTTCTTGTGCTCTCTCTCTTTAAAATATATAAATAAATAAATATTTAAAATACAAAGATTAAGAAATACTTGTCATTTGAGATTACATTTTTCATATCATTAATAATAAATTATGTTTTGTTATTAATGGATATAATATGCTCATCATAATTTTGTCAAAATGGTATAAATATTATGAAATATTAACTTAAAACCTTTTCTTCATGCTTTCTGCTTGCATTCAGTCCAATTCCCCTAGAATAACAGTGATATTTAAATTTTCATATCCATCCTTCTAAACTTTTTTTGTCTTAAAAATGACTGTTTAAAAAAAAAAGCCATATTAAAAAAAAAAAAAAAACAACTTTAACACATATAAAAAAGGCTACCTTGTATTTTAACCATTAAGTGAGCATTCCAGGTGATCTGTTATTTTTTAGAAATTAAAAAAGCAAATAAAAAGGAAAGGTGGATTGAAAAGAAGAAAGTAAAAGAAAGAAAAAAGAATAAAAGAAAGTATTTTAGTTAAACGTGGGGTCATACTATAAATTATAATTTTAATATAAACTATATTTAGTTGAATTTAAAAGAAAAAAAAAAATTAAAGGAACTCATACACAACAACAGAGTGTAAGCAACATATAGGATACTCTCCCGAAGTGTCATGTTCTGGTGAATAGAGGACGTTGCACTGCAGGGCACTCCAGGACCTCTTCTTCATAAAGCCACAACTTTCAAGAGTAGAAGACATAGCTGACTTCTCTAACATAGAGGAACAGACAGAGAAAGGCAGACAAAATGTGGAGACAGAGAAATTTATCCCAAATGAAAGAACAAGACAAGGCCACAGCCAGAGATCTAAATGAAACAGATATAAGTAACATGCCTGATAGAATATTTAAACAATGATCACAAGGATACTCACTGGACTTGAGAAAAGAGTGGAAGACATGAGTGAGACCCTTAATAACACAGAGGTGAGGAATAACATAGCAGAGATACAGGATTCAAAAATGAAAGGAGAGGGGCACCTGGATGGCTCAGATGGTTAGGCATCTGCCTTTGGCTCAGGTCATGATCCTGGAGTCCTGGGATCAAGCCCTGTGTCAGGTTCCTAGCTCATCAGGGAGCCTGCTTCTCCCTCTCCCTCTGTCTCTCCCCCAGTTCATGATCTCTCTCTCTCTCTGTATCTCTGTGTCTCAAATGAATAAAATCTTAAAAAAAAAAAAAATGAAAGGAGAAACACACTTGATGGAATGAATGGCAGCATGGAAGAAGTAGAGGAACAAATTAGTGATCTAGAAAACAGAGTAATGGAAAGTAATCAAGCTGAACAAAAGAGAGGAAAAAAGAATTATGCATATTGGGAACAGACTTAGGGAATTCAGTGACTCCATCAAATGTAATAACATTCCAATTATTATTCTGGACTTCTAGGAGTCCCAGAAGGAGAGAGAGAAAAGGAGCAGAGAATTTATTTGAAGAAATAATAGCTAAAGACTTCCCTAATCTAGGGAAGGAAACAGATATCCAAATCAAGGAAGCACAGAGAACTCTCATCAAAATCAATATAAGCAGATCCAAACCAAGATATATTGTAATTATATTGGCAAAATATAGTGATAAAGAAAAATAAATAAATAAAGCAGCAAAACAAAGAACTACAGTAACTTACATGGGAAAACCCATAAGGCTGGCAAGGGATTTTCCAGCAGAAACTTTGCAAGCCAGAAAAGAGTGTCCAGATATATTCAAAGTGCTGAATGGAAAAAAAAAAAAAAATCCTTAGCCAAGAATACTCTATCCAGCAAGACTACCATTCAGGAGATATAAACAATTTCTTAGACAAACAAAAACTAAATGAGTTCATGAACACTAAACCAGCCCTGGAAAAAATATTAAAGGGGACTCTGAGTGGAAAGGAGAGACCAAAAGTGACAGTAAAAAGTTAGGAAACACGAAAGCAGTAAAAGTGAATATTCTGTAAAAAAAATCAGTCAAAAAACTCAGAAAAGAAAAGGATATAAAATATAACAACATATACCTAAAATGTGGTGGGGAGGAGTAAAGAATGGGTTCAAACTTAAACAACAATCAGCTTAATATAGACTGCTATATGCAGAAGAAGTTACATACAAAACTAATAGTAACTATGCATCAAAAAACCACTAATAAATATGCAGAGAATAAAAAGAATTCCAAATATATCACTAATGAAAATCAGCAAACCATGAGATGGGCGCCTGGGTGGCTCAGATGGTTAAGCGTCTGCCTTCGGCTCAGGTCATGATCCCAGGGTCCTGGGATTGAGTCCCGCATCGGGCTCCCTGCTCCTTGGGAGCCTGCTTCTCCCTCTGCCTCTCTCTCTCTCTATCTCTCTCTCTCTCTGTCTCTCATGAATAAATAAATAAAATCTTTAAAAAAAAAAAAAAGAAAATCAGCAAACCATGAGAAAAGAAAGGATCAGAGAAAACCTTCAGAAACAACCACAAAACAAATAATAAGATGAGAATAAGTGCATATCTATCAATAATTACACTGAATGTAAATGGACAAAACTTTTCAATCAAAGACATGGGCGACATAATTGATTAAAAAACAAGACTCATCTATATGTTGCCTACAAGAGGCTCATTTTAGACTTAAAGACACCTGCGGACTGAAAGTGAGGGGGTGTAGAAACATCTAACACACAAATGGATGTCAAAAGCAAGCTATAGTAGCAATACTTATCTGAGACAAAATAGATTTTAAAACAAAGACTGTAGCAAGAGATAATGAAGGACACTATATAATAATAATGAGGACAATCTAACAAGAAGATATAACAATTATAAATAGTTATGTATTCAACATAGGAGCACCCAAATACATAAAACAGTTAGTAACAAACATAAAAGAACTAATCAGTAATAATAAAATGATAGTAGGGACTTTAATACTCCACTTACATCAATGGGCAGATCATCTAAACAGAAAATAAACAAAGAAACAATGGCTTTGAATGACACTGGAACAGATGGATTTAACAGATATATTCAGAACATTCCATCCTAAAACAGCAAAATACATATTTTTTTCAAGTGCACATGGAACATTCTCCAGAATAGATCACATATTAGCCCACAAAACAAACCTCCACAAATTCAAGATGATCAAAGTCATACCATCCATCTTTTCTAACCACATTGCTATGAAACTAGAAATCAATCATAAGAAAAAATCAGGAAAGACCACAAATGCATAGTGGTTAAATAACATGCCACTATCAGTGAATGGGTCAGTCAGGAAATTTAAAAAAGAAATTAAAAAAAATACATGGAAACAAATGAGAATGAAAATACAACAGTCCAAAACCTTAGGGATGCAGCAAAAGTGGTTCTACAATAGAAGTTTATGGCAATACAGACCTACCTCAAGAAGCAAGGAAAATCTCAAATAAGTAATCTAAACTTACACCTAAAGGAGCTAGAAAAAGAACAACAAACAAAACCCAAAAACCAGTAGAAGGAAGTATATAATAAAGATGAGAGCAGAAATACATGATGCAGAAACAAACAAACAAAAAGACCAGATCAATGAAACCAGGAGCTGTTTTTTTGCAAAAAGAGAAAATCAATAAAATTGATAAACCTTTAGCCAGACATATCAAGAAAAGAAGAAAATGGACTCAAATAAAGTCAAAATAAGAGAGGAGAAATAATAGCCAATACCACAGAAATACAATCATAGGAAAATATTATGAAAAACTATATGTCAACCAATTGGACAACCTAGAGGAAATGGATAAATTCCTAGGAACTTATAAACTATCAAAACTGGGAGAGGAAGAAATAGAAAATTTAAACAGACTGATAACTAGCAAAAAAAAAAAAAAAAAAAAAAAGAATCAGTAATCAAAAAACTCCCAACAAACAAAATTCCAGGACCAGATGACTTCACAGGTAAATTCTACCAAACATTTAAAGAAGAGTTAACAACTATTCTTCTCAAACTATTCCAAAAAATAGAATAAAAAGGATAACTTCCAAATTCATCCTATGAGGCAAGCACTACCCTGATACCAAAACTAGATAGAGACACCACTAAAAAAAGAGAATTGTAGGCCAATATCGCTGATACAAAATCCTCAACAGAATACTAGCAAATTGAATTAAATAATACATTAAACAATTCACCACAATCAAGTGGGATTTATTCCTGTATTACACGTGTGGTTCAATATTTGCAAATCAATCAATATGATACATCACATCAATAGAAACGTTAAGAACCATATGATCATTTCAATAGATGCAGAAAAAGTATTTGACAAAGTACAACATCAATTCATGATAAAAATCCTCAACAAAGTAGGTTTAGAGAGAACATACATCAACATAATAAAGGTCATATATGAAAAAAACACAGTCAATATCTTTTTCAATGGGGAAAAACTGAGAGCTTTTCTTCTATAGTCAAAAACAAAATAGGCTTGTCCACTCTCACCACTTTTATTCAACACAGTACTGGAAGTCCTAGCCACAGCAATCAGACAAGAAGAAATAAAGGGCTCCCAAATTGGTAAGGAAGAAGTAAAATTTTCACTATTTGCAGATGGCATGACACTATATACAGAAAACCTGAAAGATTCCACCAAAAAAAACTACTAGAATTGATAAATTCAGTAAAGTCACAGTATACAAAATCAAAGGACAGAAATCTGTTGCATTTCTATACACCAATAATGAAGTAGCAGAAAGAGAAATTAAGAAAATAATCTCATTTACATTTGCACCAAAAAAGATACCTAGGAATAAACCTAACCAAAGAGATGAAAGACCTATACTCTGAAAATTATAAATCACTGATGAAAGAAATCAAAGATGACACAAAGTAATGGAAAGACATTCCATGCTCACAGATTGGAACAATTATCGTTGAAATGTTTATACTACCCAAACATTGCATACATTTACTGCAATCCCTATCAAAATACGAACAGCATTTTTCACAGAAATAGAACAAAGAATTCTAAAATTTGTATGGAACCACTAAAGACCCTGAATGGCCACAGAAATTTTGAAAAAGCAAGGTAGATGCTTCACAATTAGGAACTGAAATTATACTACAAAGCCACAGTGATCAAAACAGTATGGTATTAGCACAAAATAGACACACAGATCATTAGAACAGAATAGAAAACCAAGAAATGAACCAACAGCTATACAGTCAATTAATCTTCAACAAATCAGGAAAGAATATCCAATGGGAAAGACAGTCTCTTCAACAAATGGTGTTGGGAAAACTGGACAGCAACACACCGAAGAATGAAACTAGACCACTTTCTTACACCATATACAAAAACAAATTCAAATTAGATTTAAGACCTAAATGTGGGACCTGAAACCATAAAAATCCTAGAAGAGAACACAGGCAGTAACTTCTTTGACATCGGCCAGAGCAACTTCTTACTAAATATGTATCCAGAGTCAAGGGAAACAAAAACAAAAATGAACTATTGGGACTTCATCAAGATAAAAAGCTTTTGCACAGAAGAAGCAACAAAACTAAAAGGCAACCTACAGAATGGGGAAGATATTTGCAAATGACATACCTGATAAAGGATTAGTATGCAAAATATATAAAGAACTTATACAACTCAACACCCAGAAACCAAATAATCCAATTAAAAAATGGGCAGAAGACATGAAAAGATATTCCCCAAGGAAAACATTCAGAGGGCTAACAGATGCATGAAAAGATGCTCAACATCACTGATAATCAGGGGAATGAAAATCAAAACTACAATGAGATATTACCTCACACCAGTAAGAATGACTAAAATCAAAAACACAAGAAACAACGTGTTGTCAAGGATGTGAAGAAAAAGGAACCCTCGTGCATTGTTGGTGGGAATGCAAACTGGTGCAGCCACTCTGGAAAACAATATGGAGGTTCTCCAAAAAGTTAAAAATAGAGCTTCACTATGACCCAGCAATGGTTCTACTGAGTATTTAACCAGAGGATACAAAAATTCTAATTCAAAGGGATACATGTACCCCAATGTTTATAGTAGCATTATCTACAATAGCCAAATTATGGAAACAGCCAAAGTGTCCACTGGCTGATGAATGGATGAAGAAGATGTGGAGTGTGTATGTGTGTATATGTGTGTGTATTTGTGTGTGCATGCAATGGATTCATTTCATAAAAAGTCATAAAAAGGAAGGAAATAGCCATTTGCAACAACATGGACAGAGCTAGAGAGTATAATGCTAAGTGAAATAAGTCAGTCAGAGAAAGACAAATACCATGCAATTTCACTCATATGTAGAATTTAAGAAACAAAACAAACAAGTAAAGGGGAAAATAAGAGAGAAAAATTAAGAAATTACCAGAGGGAAGGTGCGTTGGGGGGAGGGGATGAGTGAAATAGGTGATGGGGAATAAGGAGTGCACTTGTTTTTTGTTTTGTTTTATTTTGTTTTTAATATAAGATAGTTCCATCATTTTTTAAAAGTTTTATTTATTTATTTGAGAGAGAGAGTACAAGTAGGGGCAGAGAGAGAGAAAGAGGGAGAAGCAGACTCCTCTCTAAGCAGGGAGCCCAATGTGGGGCTCAATCCCAGGACCCAGAGATCATGACCTGAGCTGAAGGCAGACACTTTAGCCAACCGAGCCACCCAGGTGCCCCTAAGGAATGCACTTGTGATGACTACAGGGTGATGTATGGAAGTGTTGAATCACTTATTATATACCTGAAACTAATATAACACTGTATGTTAAGTAACTAGAATTAAGCTCAAAATAGAAAAAGAAATGAAATGAAAAAAAAAAGGAAAGGAAATTGAAAGTTTAAAATGTTTTTTGTATAAATATTTATTCTTAAGGGATACTTATTGAAGATACCTTGAAATTTAAGAAAGGAGTGTGAAAAATATTCAGACGTTGGATGTTTTAATTATATCAACTTAAAATAGCATACCATGAAAACTCTTGGACTTTTTTCACATCCTACACTATGTTACTAATGTACATAATATGTACATTTTCAGGTAAGTTTCACTACAAGGATGTTAAATCTATATTTGATTTGGATTCTTAAAATTCCTTTCCTTATCCCTTACTTGACTGACTTAATTGTCAAAAAAAAGGTGCTGTGTTTTCTTGTCTCTGCTTGTTTTCTTTCCCCAGAAGGCCTGGTGGTTTATTTCCTCTTTTTCTTTTGATATGGAAAGTAACAGTCTCTTATTTTCATGCTTGAATGACAACTTACCTGAATAAATAGGTCTTTAGTAACACTTTACCTTTTATTTCCTTTGAACCCTTAGCTGTTGCGCTATTAGCTCTTGTCACTAAATACTTAGGTGGGCAAGCCTGAATTTCCTCCCCACACAAAACCTTCTTTTCTTCCCTGTGTGCCAGGCAGTACTTAGTTCTTCAATTTCAATGACATCACCAGGCTATTTCTTGGGACAAATTGTTCTTCAGCTATTGTTTCTGGAACACCGTGTTTTCTATTGTTCTGCAGATATATTTAAAACTTTATTTCTGGGAAAACTTCGTCCATTTTGGTTGAGTGATTTTTGCTAATTCTACTAGGGTTTTCTACATCACAGATGACAGTAATTCTGTTGGAACATCTTTGTTCTCTTCATCTATTGTAATTCGTCTAATTGCTTTGATCTTGGTCTTTTTCCTCTGCATTCACATCATTTTAATAGGTCTTTTCTCCACTGTGTCAGCAATTCCTTTGCAACCACATCTGCTCTGTTCTGTGCTACTTAGGATACATTTGTTTTTCTGCACTGCTGTAATTTTGTTTCTCAATTTGTTTCCACACCTCTTCCATCCCCATTTCCTCTTACTGGGTTGTAGTACCATCAGGTCTTTAAACTTTTGTTTCATAAATTAATGCCTTTAGTAAGTACTTACAAGGCGCTTGTGGAACATTTTCTTCTATTCATTTGATGATTCAGTCTTGGCTAAGACAGTCCCATGTCTCTTACAAATGGTGTTCTTCAATTTGCTCATTTTAATGTTTATATTTGTTGTTAAACCTCTTCTCTTCATCTTGCTGGCATGCTATTTTTCACAGAATTTGGCATAATTCTCCTTTTATTCCTACTCCATTACCTAAATTTGGCTTTCCCCTCTGAAAATATTCCTTGTTGACTTTTGTTGTTAAGTGTGTGTGTCAGGGAAAGGGGATGGCTCAGCTCTGCAGGCTTTCTTGACAGACTGGTTCCTAATGCATCATATACATATAATATTTGAAGTCTTTAAAATAGTATTTTCAAACATTAATGTCACAGAAACTATATGGTCGTCTTGCTAAATGTGCAAGGCTGCCCATGATTCAACATTTGTTACAAGCTTTCAGGCAATGCCAGTGTGCCTAGTCTGATAATCCTACTTTGAGTAGCAAAGATTTAAAAGAATTCACCACTCTAAACAAAGGCAAAATATAATTCCAAATTCAATGTATTTCACAACTGATTGAAGATTCCTGGAGTTTGTGCTTTTTTTTTTTTTTTTTTTCTTTAAAGAGAGAGCGAAAGTTGCGGGGGGAGGGGTAGGAGAACCAGAGAGAGAATCTTAAGCAGACTCCACCTTCAGTGTGGAGCCCAACACAGGACTCAATCTCAGGACCTGAGATAATGGCCCTGAGATCATGACCTGAGCCCAGATAATGACCTGAGCCAAAATCAAGACCCAGGTGCTTAACTGACTGAGCCACCCAGGCACCCCTGGAGTTCGTGTTTTATCAGAAAATTTCAGCCCCTGCAGTATCTCAAATGCATCTCATCCACAGACATTTCACTCTCTGCTGGCCAGAGATAGGAAAGACAAAAGGACCCTCTGTGGCAGCTTCTCAACAACTGAGTGTCATTTGTGAAAATTCTCAAGACTAAGGCACCCCTGCAGTATCTCATTTGGAGGCAGAGCCAGGGAAGGACAAGGTTAGGCTTTCCTTAATTTCATTTCTGATCTCAATTTCCTTCTTGTAAAGTTTAAAATATGAGATTGTAACATTCTCTTTGTTTGCCAGATTTTATTATTTATTTATTTTGTTTGTTTGTTTGCTATATTTTAAATCCTAAATTCGATATTATTGATTTTTCCAGTTAGATAATTATATCAAGGACCAGGGAACCAAATTTCAGTGAATAAACTCAATTGTAAATCTCAGATTGAAAATTAAAATTATTTTTTAAACGTTTTTTAATGCATTCATTTGCTCATAAATACATATGTAGTTGAACATTTAAATGTCATCATATAATGTATATAATTTTCTTATTTAAAATAGGTCTTCATAATCTTTCTAGAATAATATATAGAGACACACTTTATTCTTTCTAATGGCTTAGTAGTTTTCCACCTGTTGAAGTTACTATCCCCTTGATAGTCATTTAAGCCATTTCAATTTTTAATAAATGCAAAATCAATCATTTTATATTTTTAGTAAACATTATATTATTTTTAAAGAATATGTTCCTAGAAATTAAAACTTTGGTCAAACATAAACACACTGTAAAATATAACTACCATGCAATTACTTTACAATAATGTTCTTCTAATTTTCATTTTCAGCATAAATAAGTGAATATCCATTTTTCACAACTTATTCAGAATTATATATTGTCCATCTTTATCTTTTGATGATGCAATAGGTAAAAAATGGTATCTTCTGTTTTAGTGTAGTTTTAAACAATTTGTACAAGTTTTAAAATAATTTTATATGTTCATTAAAGATTTATATTTTTATTATAAGACCTGTCTATTCATAATATTTTACTAATACTAGATATTTTTCTTTTATTGATTTTAGGAGATAATTTAAATCTTAAAATAGTAAACATTTACCTCTTTTCTATGTATTGAGTTTTGTTTTATCAAATATATTTAATGATATATCAAAATTCAATGTAATCAAATCAGAAACCCAATCTTAAGAATCAACTAGAAGTGTTTTAAAAAAAATATGATGTTTCTTTCTCATAATATTCTATATGGTAAAATCACACAATGAGTATTTAAACTGATTATGAAATGGCGACATTTGCATCGTTTTATAGAATTCACATAGATGACTGTGCAATTCTAGCTTTTCCTTTTGTAAAGGATATAGATTAGGAAACATTACTTAAACATACTAGGTGCAGTGTAGCTTTGCATTCTATGAAATATCCTTGTTTTGTGTTCTATAGTGTACCACTCTGCTTGAACTGCCATATCAAAAAAAAATACCACAGAGTGAGTAGCTTAAACAATAGACATTTATTTTCTCACAGTTCTGGAGCCTAGAAGTATACAATCAAGGTGCTGGTAAATTCTGTTTCTGATGAAAGCCTCTTCCTGATTTGCAGATGCCTACCTTCTCACTATGTAATCCCATGGTTTTTCCTCTGTATTCATGTAGAGATAGAGAAAGAGGTTCATTGGTATCTCTTCTTACGAGGACACTAATCTTACTGGATTAGGGCCCCACCCTTAAATCTTCATTTAACCTTAATTACTTCCTTAAAGTCCCATCTCCAGATACAGCCACACTGAGGTTTAGAGCTTCAACATATGAATTTGGAAGAATAAATACACTGAGATCATAATACAGAGTCTCAGCAAATGTTCAAATGTAATCATAACCTTTTAAGTACAAATTAGCTTTAGATGATACATACAAACAATGATCTCTGCCACATCATCCAAGTAACATGAAATGAAAATGATAGACACAAATGGAGAACTACAGATGGAAATATCACCATTAAAGCTTCTCAGAAAAAATTTTTTTTCAAAGATTTTATTTATTTATTTGACAGAGACAGAGATAGCGAGAGCAGGCACACAAGCAGCAGGAGTGGGAGAGGGAGAGCAGGCTTCCCGCCAAGGAGGGGACCCGATGTGGGACTCGATCCCAAAACCCTGGGATCATGACCTGAGCCGAAGGCAGACGCTTAACGACTGAGCCACCCAGGCACCCTCAGAAAAATTTTAAGATATGAAATGTTACCTGAGTCTTCAGTAAACTATAACAAAACGTACAAAGAAAAATTGGTTTGAATTTCATGTGCATATGCTCATTATATATGTTGATTTTTATAATGAATTAGAAGCACTTCATACAAAATTTAAAAAAATCTTTAAATTACTTGTTATAATTAATTCTTAAGCAGATGTGTTGAGATTTGCAAAATATCCCTGAAGCTTAAGCATGTCTTGCTTTATACAAGCAAACACTGGACATTTGCAATAGAATCAGGACAAAAGAAAACAGGAAATTCTTTTTCTAGTTTTTTTCTTTTCACAGGTGAAAGGCATTTGTAAGACTATTCTTTCATGCTAGATTTTAAACTATCAACAAGATCATCACATATAAGCTGAAGCAAATGTGAAGAAGAGAGAAGGGGAAAAACTACCTGATTATTCATTCTACAATCACTACTCCTTGTAAAGTAGAAGGTGAGAGGAGAAAAGCTCTGTTTTACTAAGGATATAGGGAGGATGGATACAGAAATATCAAAGGACATATTCCAAAGCAGATTGCAACTCTCACAAGATTTTTTTCCAATTTAAAGAAATAGAAGGAAATCATTGCTCCATGAAAAAGTATGCATTCTACACTAATAATAAATTCTGAAAAAATAAGAATTCCTGAGAAAACATCAATCCATATTACTACTCAGTTGTGTTTCCCATTAGAAAAAATATTTAGTAACATGACCTTGAATTTAATTAGTTTCACAAAGAAACCTAGAAGCCTAGTAGATACTTCACATAAAATAATGGATTAAAATCCCCTGAAAATTATTTTGTAGTTAGTAATTTTTTTACTCAGTTACCCATTGTCTTTCTTCTTAGTTCCATCCTTGTTACTCTGCTTTGAGATGCTGGGACTGTTTCCTTGTAAACTACATTTCTCAGTCCCTATCCCCATCCCAATATCAATAGAAGGCGCTAAAGAGAAAGATGAAGGGGAAAAGAAATGACCTCTTCTTTATTTTTTATTTGTCCTTTTTCTTTTCTTTCTAGTCAGCTTTGCTCCAAAAGAGAGAGTTGGTTCCAGCCTGCAGTTTCTTTTGCCAGTCCAAGTATCAACTTCATCACCCTTCATTATTCGTACCAATAACAGCTGAGAGTCACGTCTTCTTCAGCGATCTGAGCACCAACCCCCTCCCCCTGTAAGGGGCCTCCTTTGGGACTTGCAGCTTTTTCTATTACCATCTCTTCTACCATTTCTGTTTGCTTCTGTTATTGTCTCTAATTTAGCTCAGTTCTTCCTGTTTGTTCTTTTAATTCTCCAGTTTTTGTAAAGCCATTTTGCTCTATGAAATCCCCCCTCTGTATAATACTTCATATGCTTTTTATACTGCGTGCATCGTGCCCGCCTGCGTCCGTGCCTGCTACTCAATCTTCATAAGGAAGGTTGAACTGATCCAGCAGCACATTTTCACAGACACACACAGACCAAACTAAAGCTCCTGTTAGCTGTTTATCTAGATTTCTTCACTAATTCCGAGTCTTGGTTTATCTCAAATAGTTGACCCTCAACAATCAGCCAGAGTTTAAGGTGAGATTAGGCACCATATTACATGTGGGAATCCAGACAAACCTCCTGCTCTAAATGGAAAATTATCAGCGATTTATTCACTTCACAATCACTATATGAACTGAGTAGATGACTTTTTTCATTTGGAATAATATAAAACACTACAAAAACAATGCAGTATAAAATCTTTATCTAACATTTAGAACTGACAATTTTCAACACAGGAAGCCGTTCATTGTTATTTGCCAGAAAGCGATTCTCTGTGTTCTTTCTACCACCTCAGATTATCTTTTCAACAAGGTTTGCATAGCAAATATTCTTGAAAGTTAGAGATAGTGTATCCCTCCTGACAGAGCAGATTTCTGTGTCATAATCATAGAGAATGTTTTTTTCCTCAGATATTTTCCAATAATAAAATCTTTCTGGAGGAGGAGATGGGCAGTTTCGCTAGCGATCCTCTTATAAAATCAAGCTTTTGTAAGCTCAGTGTTCCTCGAGTGTGGCACAAACCCCTGTGTATGCAATATGCATCTGAGCCCACTTCATGTCACTCCCATGGAACTCGGGGCAACTGATGCAAACATGGAGCTCATGTTGCCTACAATGTAATGAGTTATAAACTAAGTCCATATGGATTCACTGTCTCCTTAATGAATTTATGGAAGACTGGCCAGTCAACCTCATAATTATAATTGCCGCTCATGCTTAATATATAAGGACTATATATATATTTAAATTTATATAAACACCTTAAAATTTGTATCTGTATCTATCGCTATATTTCTCCATTTAAATATTTTATTTACCTATTTGAGAGAGAGAGAGTGAGAGGTAGAAGCAGACTCCCCGCTGAGCAGGGAGCCTGATGTGGGACTCCATCCCAGGACCCTGGGATCATGACCTGAGGAGACGGTAGGTGCAGTTAAGACTGAGCCACCCAGGTGCCCTTATATTTCTCCATTTTTAACCAAAACAAAATACACTTTGGATACATTTCATAAAATAATACTATTTTGATTAAATATATGTTACTTAACCTTAGAGAATAATTATTATATCATGAATATTTAAAGATAACTAGTGTTTTATTTCTTTTAGTTTTTTGTTTGTTTGTTTTTTAAGTAGCATCCTTATCACTTTCACTAAAAAGGCAGAATTTTTCAAAGGAGGTGATAATCCACTGGGATAGAGTTGAGGATAATGAGATTTTATATGATTTATATGATTATGACCTTCCTCAGCTTAATCCACATTTAGACATGTAAGGATGTTCTTGGAAGACAGAGGATATTCCAGAATGTCTGATGTGAACTTTGTTATGCAGGTTGGTGTCTTTTGATTTGTGTCCTCTGATAATTTTTTCCTTTCTTTGAGAGGATCCCCATATTTTTACACCCCATCATTCATTGAAGTACAGTTCTAGTATTGCTGTTGTATATCTTTGTTGTGTTGGCTTATTTGTGTATCTCTAGAATCTTCCTCGATTTACCAAAAATCTGTTTTCACTATCAATCTGAAACAAGTGTCAGAATTAATAAAATGTTTGCAAATTTCCATTGTACTTATATTTTTCAGTGTATTCTTCCTAATTTGTATTTTTTCTATTATGTACTCTTTCAACATACTTTTCATTTCTAATTTATCAACTTACCTCTTCTTATAACTTTTATTTGCATTATTTTAATAACACTGACTCTTAATACATAAAATATGTTTATTAGCCTATTTTCAGTTCTTGGTTCATTTATACTAATGTCTGACTCCTGGAAATTTCTCTTACTACTGGGGTAGACTCTCTTGTATTATTATCTTTAGAATAGCTCAGTATATAAGTCAGAGGAAGAAGAGTCTTCAAATCTGCTGTTTTGTCTTTCCTGGCATTGAATTTCCTTGTCTGAGATTCTTTGTCTAATACTCTAAGTATCATTCACATATCACTGTACCAGATACTGCCAGTTCTTTATATCTGTACATTATATGTTAGAAATGCAAAGTAAATCATCTTGCATCATGTGGCTCAGTATGGACACCTGCTACCGCAGCAAATGCTCTCAGTTTCTAAAAATACATATTTTCTGCTTCTTTGGTTTCTATAGATTCTTCTTTTCTGCCAACTCAACTTGATTAATTCCTTGCATTAGATCTTGCATTGCATCTTTGTATAATCTATGGATTGATGCATTTTTATAGCATGTTTATTTTTATTTTTTTATTTTGTATTTTTCTTTGCATACTTACTTATTTTACTGTACTAATGTTCACATATCTACTTCACTGTTGATTCTATTTATATTTAGAGTAGCCTAATGGGCAGACAGGGAGGTGTACTGAAAGAAATAGATTGCCTAAAATCAAAACTATTGGCATACACACTTGACTTTACATTGACTACAAATTTCAACATATTTTATTCTTTTTTTTCCTTCCTTGAGTCTCATTTTTATAATCTAAGACATTTTAGTATTGGCCGAATTGATATGAAATGATTCTGCATATAGCTATTATATTTGTGTTTTCTTTTCTTTCTAAACTTTTTCTGTCCTCACTTATTTGTTCTATAACTATTACTTTAAAGTTGTGCATTTCTCAATCTCTTCTTGTCCAGCTTGTAGATTTTCAAACTGACCTATAGATGCCTGATGTCTGCTCTTATACAAAGACAGGTATGGTGAGTATTCATCTACAGAAAATTAATGTTTTCTTTAAAGTAACATATTTTAGAAAGTTAAAATCATATTATCTTTTTAAAAGCAGTTTACTTGATTTTCTGAAGTAAAATTGAGAAATTTAAACCAAACCTGAGCTAGCTGGGTCAAAGGACTACATGCATCTCTAAAATAAAAAATACCAAAACTACAGAAAATGAATGAGTAGGAAAAAAAAAAAAGTCTATTAATTTAAGAGTCAGAGATTAGAAACTCAATTTAAAATATCTAAAAATAGTTAGACATACAGAAATGAATCCACAAATATGTTTCATAGACTAGAAATTTGAACAAAATAATAAGACCCTAAAATTAGGAGAAATATTTTGAGACTCACCTGCAGAAAGTACCATGTGTAGAGGGTTGTAAGAAATAATAAAAGAATTCATCAAAGGATAAAGAACTGTAATGCATTTTCTTTATATATCCATAAAAATGACAGGAGACAAAATTTCAAATAGGATATGAAAGTCAAAAAGCTATTTACATTATAACAATGCCTATAAAACATTTAAACAAAATATTTTCAGGGATGAGTTCTATACAGATCTTAAGGGGCAAATAAAAGGTTCGGGGTATCAGAAATATCTTCGGAAATACTACTAAAATATTTTAGGGTAATAGTAAAATCTTGGACAGAGGCCAATTGTGCCAACTTCTCTTGCCTAGAGGGTTTTCCAAAAACTTTTCTATAGATCCTGTTATCTCTAACTACTTATGGTAATCTAAACCATTTTCAGTAAAATTTTAAGATCCTGCATTATCAGGTGGCTTAAACAAATAATAAGTGAAAAAATTGCTTCTTTGACCTTCATTTTAAATGTCTTCAAATAATGTGTTGTACTGAAGCAATTTTTGATTATGTCTGTAGATGCTGGTAGCACTCCTGATATTGACCTTTTGAAATTATTGAAAAATAAAGCAAAATAAATCTTCCCCCTGGAAATTCTAAACAGTCTTCTATTTTCAAGTGACCTTATTCGATGTTTGATCCTCTCACCTTGCCTGTGACCAAAAGTCAGGGCTTTCCACTCAGGAGAAAGCGATCATTTATTTTCTTAGCAGGAGAGCTCCCCCATGTTATTAATGATTCATATAGGTCATATTTACAAGGGGCAAATGTTTCCAAGTTTGTTCTATCATAAAGCAGCAACTTCCAATTTATATAAATATAGTGCTAGAACTTCTTATTTAAAACAATCAAGAATAAAAATTTAAGTTCTATTACTTTCTCTATTTACTGGATGACAAAGGAATGAAGGAGGAAAACAAAGAAAAAAAGAAATAGAATCCTGAAAACAATGTGTGGGAGTCAAGAATTGATGAAGCTCTCACAGAAAATCAGGGAAGATTTTTTTTCAGCTTTCTTGATTTATAATTGACAAATAAAATTGTAAGATATTTAAAGTACACATTGTGGGGCGCCTGGGTGGCTCAGTTGGTTAAGCGACTGCCTTCGGCTCAGGTCATGATCCTGGAGTCCCGGGATCGAGTCCCACATCGGGCTCCCTGCTCGGCGGGGAGCCTGCTTCTCCCTCTGACCCTCCCCCATCTCGTGCTCTCTCTCTCTGTCTCATTCTCTCTCTCAAATAAATAAATAAAATCTTTAAAAACAAAAAAGAAAAAAAAATAAAGTACACATTGTGATGGTTTGATAGTAATATACATTATGAAAGGCTTTCCACTATTGAATTAATTAACACATCTGTCGCTTCACATATTTATTTTTTATGTTGTTTTGTGTGTGTGAGAGAAAGAGAATACTGAGGTTCTACACTATTAACAAATTTCGGTTATACAATAGAGTGTTAAGTATATTCACCTTGTTATACATTAGACCCACAGACTTTATTTATCACATAACTGAAAGTTTGGACCCTTTTATCAACATTTTATTTTCACTCCCCCCCACCAAATCCCCGATAACTGTTTTTATACACTGTTTCTAGGAATTTGACTTACTTACATGCTTATTTATTTACCACAGTTAAGTGAAACCATGTGTTTGTCTTGCTTTTTTCACTTAGTATAATGACCTCCAGGTTCATCCATATTGTCATGAATGACAGGACTTCTTTCTTTTTTAAGGCTGAATAATATTGCATTATATATATCATATTGATCCATTCATTCATTGGAGACACAGTGTTTGTTTCCATACCTGGGCTATTGTGAATTAAACCTGTATTGAATATGGGAATGCATATATCTCCTTAAAATAGCCTTATTTATTTATGTACTTGTTTATGCATTTATTTATTTATTTATGCATTTATTTATTTATGATATGCACTTCAATTGGAATTGCTGGAACATATTGTAGTTTTAATTTAATTTCTCGAGTAATCTCCAAACTGTTCTCCATAGCAGCTGTACAAGTTTATATTCCCACTAACAAGGGTCTCTTTTCTCCACATTTCTCTAGAACTGGTTACCTCTTCTCTTTATCATTCTAACAGGTGTGAAATGATATCTCATTGGGGTTATGGTTTGCATTTCCTTAGTGATTAGAAATGTTGAGCACATTTTATGCATCTGTTGGCCATTTGAAAGTCTTCTTTGGAAAAAATATATGTGTATTCTGTTCTTTTCCCCATTTTTTTAGCCAGGTTTTTTTTTTGTTGTTGTTGTTTTGTTTGTTTGTTTTTTTGCTCTTGAGTTGTATGAGTTCTTTATATATTTTGGATATTAACCCTAATCAGATATGTGGTTTGCAAATATTTTCTTCCATCACATAGGTTTTCCTTTCATTTTGTTGGTGTTTTCCTTTGCTGGGAAGATTTTAGTTTGATGTAGTACCATTTGTTTTGTATTGTTACCTTTGTTTTTAGTGTCAAATCCAAAAAATTATTGCCAAGACTGATATAAGGAGTTTTCCCTGTTTTCTTCTAGGAGTTTTATTGTTTGGGATCTCATATTGATTTTGAGTTGGTAAAAGATAGGGGTTGAATTTCATTCTTCTATATGTGACTGTCCAGTTTTCCCCTCACCATTCTTTGAAGAGACTATCTTTTCTCCATTTTATATTCTTGGCTCCTTTGTTGTAAATCCATTGACCACATAAGCATGGGTACATTTCTGGCTTCACTATTCTGTTCCATTGATCTATGTCTGTTTTTATGCCATTACCATATTGTTTTGATTACTATAGCTTTGTAACATAATTTGAAATCAAGAAGTATTATGCCTCTAGCTTTGTTCTTTCTCAAAATTGCTTTGGATATTTGAGGACTTCTGCAATTCCATAAAGATTTTAGGATTGTTTTATTTCTGTGAAAAATGCCATAGATTTTGACAGAGATTGCAGTGAATCTGTAGAATTCTTTAGGTAGTATGGTCATTTAATAATATTAATTCTTACAGTCTGTAAGTACATACTACCTTTTCACTTATTTTTATCTCCTTCAATTTCTTTTATTAATGTCTTATAGTTTTCAGTGTATAAGTTTTTCACATCCTTGGATAAATACATTCAGAAGTATTTTATTATATTTAATGCTACTATAAATGGGATTTTTATAAATGTATCTTTCTGATAGTTTATTTTCACTGTATAGAAACACAGCTGATTTTTATATATTGATTTTGTATCCTGTAACTTTACTAAATTCATTAATGGGTTCTAACAGGTGTTTTGGTGAGGTCTTTTTTTTGGTGAGGTCTTCAGAGTTTTCTATATATGTCATCTGCAAAGAGAAACAATTTTACTCCTCCCTTTCCAATTTGGATACCTTTTATTTCTTTTTCTTGCATACCTACTCTAACAGTTGCAAAAACTTGGTCATAGACATGTGGACAAACTTCTTCTAGGGCAATGCTAGTAACTAGAGGGAGATGCCAGTTTCCTAGTCTCTGAGGAGGACTGCAGCCAGTCCTTAGATGTATGCTAAATTAGAAGCATGACCTTCAGTCAGCAGCTTTCAAAGTATGTAGTTGGACCCCTTTCAGGAAAAGACTGGGAGATGGGTGATTTTACCTGCTCCTTCTGAGCTCCAGGAAGATAACTGTGGCAAATGCTCATGTTCCTATTAACAACTGCTTCATTATTTGCTATCATCTCTGGTTGTTGTGGACACAAGCCTTGTTGGCTTTCAGAGCTAAAAAATGAGCATGTTAAATATCCAGTCCAAATCCTTCACTTCACAGGGAAAAGCTAGAAGTTGGGAGTTTCCACCCAATTGTATGGAGTTTTGCTGTGGTGAGGTTTATGGAGAGAATGTGTCTCAGCCTTTTCTAATCCATTTTGATGTCCCTATTTTCTCATTTATCCAATGTGTAGGAATCACTCATCTGGTTTCTGGATTTCTTTCAGAGATAATTGCTCTGTATATAACTGTACATTCTGTGCTCTGTGGGAGGAGGGGAGTTCAGGACCTCCTGTATTACCATCTTGGTCAATATAACTCAGGGAAGATTTTAACATGCTTGACTATTCAGATTTAAGATTCAAAGTTGGTATCAAGCATCACAAAGAACAATATGACTACAAACATCACTAATTTCTTATTTTTTCTTTATTTTTTTATCATTTCCTCCCTTTTTTTGCATATTAAGGACATTTAATTCAACCACTAATATGTATATTTCCAAAGACTTTTCATTACTGACTAGACTTTAGTCTTACTTAATGTGCATGTTACTTATAATAAAATTATTTTCCCATTGCATACTTTCTCATTTTCAAAACATTTTTTCAAAAACTTTTTATAAATGTTTTAAATTTCTTTCACTTTTTCTAACTTCTTCTGCCTAAGCTAAGCAAATTGCATAGGCAAGTGTGAATGTGTCAATAGCTATTATAATGTTCATAGAATTCTATACAAATTTAAAAAATATGGGTTTTAATAATTCTGCTTATTCCAAACTTCTGGGGATTCTAAGCAATGCTGTACTATCTATGCTTGTATCTATAGATTTCATATTGTTGCATTTATTTTGGGACTGTTGATTCTCAAAACTGTCTTTGCTAAGTGAATTGTATATGTATCCATAGTTTTAATATATAGTGACAAATTATTTTATGTAAAGACTACAGTAATTATATTTGTCAACATTTTCACTGACCAGCCAAATTTAGACCATTGCTTTTTCGTTTTGATTTGTTTTTGTTTTTTGGGGGGTAGCCTTTCTGAGGCTCACCTAAATACTTTGCTCCTCATTGTTTTTGCTCACAGCAGACTCCTAACTAGCAGGTATTGTTCCTGAGAGAACATTTGACTACTACTATAGATTGTTATTTTCTGGTTTTGGATTTACTGTTCCTGTGTCTCCCACCTTTGTTAGACCATCTATAAATGTCTTATATCAAACATTTTATCATAACCAATGATAGTATTCTATCCATTTTTCTGTCCACAGAATTTTTGTTATAGAAAAATGACTAATTCTATGGAAAAAATGCTCACGGGATCCACTGAATTTGTTGTCTATTCTGTGATAGAGAAAAGCAGTAGCTTTTACAGTATATAGAAATAACCTCTAGAAAATGGAAGATAATACATTGTAAATTTGGGTGCTGTCCAACAAGATGCAATGTATGCTCCCAACTAATAACAAATATGATGTGTCTTTGTAGTAGCTGTAATACATACACTTGGGGATTAATAAGAAATAAGCCAATGTTGAAAGAAATTTTTTGGTTCTTTGCAAAGGGCAGTATTAAATCATATTTTAAGGAAAATATTCAAAATAGTTAAGTTGCATTAATAAGTGTGCAAATATTTTTAGTGGTTTAAAATGTATATAGGATCTGCTTGAGTATTGGTGGATGCTACAGTTTAAAAAATACTCAAAGTAATATTTTCTATTTTACTGGTCTTAAAAGGAACCTGCTGATTGAGAAACCTGAGACAAAAAGGGAATTACATAAAGTAAAGTAAAATACTCAAAGATACAGTGGTATAATATACAGTATAGTCTCATATTAGACATGCTTTAACTGAGAGGCCCTTTGTGAGTTAAATAATACATTTTTAATGTATTCTCATATTATAAGAGGTTTTAAAGCATTTCATGTGCTTATTTTAACATTAAACCTAACCATTTCATCATTTTTTGACATTTAGATTAGTTATGCATTTACACTTTATAAATATCATTTTATTGTCTATAACAGTGTAATTAACAGTTTAAAAATTATTTTCTTGAGATAAATTAGTTAATTAAAACAATAGAGATATTCCATGTGAAAGTCCCCAGATATGTTTTCAGCTAATTTTGTGTTGTTATTGTTGTCATACAAATACTTTAGACATTCAGTCTAAGAAGGTATAATTCATGTTTCTATATGCAATGTGTATTTCAAAGAAGAAGACAATAAGCTGCAACCTTTCACACCACAGAACAACCAGTTTATAGCACGTTAGTCTAATAATTAATCTATTCTATCACCTAATCCTTTTGTAAACAATATTGTTTCTGTCATAATCCATTAACTCAAATTGTTCCTCTTAGGAGGGTGGCAGATATTATTATTTTTTTAATTGCCAGACTGTCACAGCAATAAGACCTGTTGTCTCAGGCTATTAATTAAGGAGACAATTTTTTGCTTCCCTAAAAATATCTTTATAGACATAAAAAATTAAAAAAAAACTGGATGTGATATGCTTAAAATAGTATTGAAATCTTCTCTATGTACATATATTCTGACCAGTGAACATATGTGAAGAACATCCTGACATGTTAGCTATTGCTGCTAGAAGGTCATTAGAGAATATAATCACAGAGACAGAACTTGCCAGGATATGTGGTGATGTTCAAGTCTATATAAGCTCAATTATTGACTGTAATTGAGCAGTTGCCGAAGGCTTGATGAATCTATCTAATATTTGAGAATGACTGTGTCAAAGACAAATCAGGTCCCCATTCTCTTAGCATCCCCAAGTATTAAATCTATTAGATCATCTAAAGGAAAAGCACCTGCACAAATAATTTCATTCTCCAGAAAAAATGTCTTCACTGGATTTCAATTTAACTTTGTTCCCTCAGCCATTATTGAGTCCACGTAAGAGTCAGTCATTTTTAACAGTATATCTGTATCAATTTAAGAACTAAATTTGAGAATAATACTGAGTATGTCATCCAATGGCCATTACATAAAACTTACAATCTCATTGTTTCTTTGAGTTAAGATTCAGGGAAACATTGTGTTTTCAGATTGATTGCGTGCTTTATTTTGTTAGATCATGAAAATTGCTTATAGCTACGTGATGTTCCGTGGTTTACAAAGTGTATTCAAAACACATTTTCATTTATCCCCACTAAAATCTAATGAGGTAGAAAGGTCAGATATCACTGTCCCAATTTACATAAAAACAAAATACAAGCAAATAAAAAAGTGAGACACAGAGAGTTAATGTGACTTTCCCTGTTACAAGTATCTGAATTAGAACTAGATTTCAAATATTTTATTATGCCATATTTCCACTATCAGATATATTTTATATCTTTTTGTAACTATGAGGTAAAGCAAAGAAAACTTACTACCAAAGTTACAAATAGCTAAATATGTATCTTCTTTTTTTTTTTTTAAAGATTTTATTTATTTATTCATGAGAGACAGAGAGAGAGAGAGAGAGAGGCAGAGGCAGAGGGAGAAGCAGGCTCCCAAGGAGCAGAGAGCCTGATGTGGGACTCGATCCCAGGACCCTGGGATCATGACCTGAGCCGAAGGCAGACGCTTAACCATCTGAGCCACCCAGGCGCCCTAAATATGTATCTTCTATATATAATTTATGTGCCATTTTTAACATCAACCATTAAATTTTAAGTTACTTTAAATTATTAGATATTCAATACATTTATAAACATATTGGATTTAGAAATCTGTTCTGATCAAAGAGAGAGAAAGAAGTATGCAAATATGTGTATCACAGCTTAATTTACCCAAAACTTTTCTTAAATGCATATTAATGGTAATCACTTCTTATGAAAGTCCCTTGGTTTCTTCCCAACTACAAATGGAAGCTTATGAGTAAAATGTATCTGCACAAAAAATATTTTTGTAACTGAGGCAGAAAGGGTAAACAAAAATTTTTTTCTGTAGCATATAACAAGGCTTTCCACACTGTCCTTAATGACAAATATCAACCTTGAATGTGATTACAAATTTAATAAATATCACACCTTGAATGTCTCATTCAAGTTCATTGAATATATAAATTATAACATATTATAATATATAATATAGAATTATATAAATCCAGTGGCTCATTAAATATATAAATTACAAAGTCTCACCTGGAGGATCCAGCTTAGGATATGTGGGAGGTGCTAATTAACAGGCCCTCAGTAGTTGGAAAGTCCTAGTTAAGTTCTTCGGTGATTCTTATTATCTAGGAAGTTAGTAAATTGTGCTCTGAGTGATGGTTAAGTACAGTGAGGCCGGACAAACATTACAAGTATGAGCAGCCAGTTTGCTTGCCTGCTTTCTAGGCTTTCTTTCCAACCACAAGACAAATGAATAGATAAAGCAAAAACAAACACACCCACAATTATATATGGCCACATGAATTATTAGGAACACTGAATCTTGGGGTGCCTGGCTGGCTCAGTCAGTTAAGCATCTGCCTTCAGCTCTGGTTGTGATCCCAGAGTCTTGGGATTGAGCCCCACGAGGGGCTCCCAGCTCATCAGGGAGCCTGCTTCTCCCTCTGTCCCCCTGCTCGTGCTCACTCTCTCTTTCAAATAAATAAATAAAATCTTAAAAAAAAGAGAGAGAGAACACTGAATCTTACTAGCATCTACTAGAGAATGCCAGAGGACATCAGTAGCTAAAAGTTCTCTCTTTCCCCTCAAGTATATAGACTTATTTCACATTGATGGACAGAAGATAGCTAGATAGGTAAATAGATGCATATATAGAAAATCTTTTTTGTTCCATATACTATTCGCAGAGACAAAAATCCTTCTCAACATATCTTCCTATTATCATCCTTCATGTAGAGCTAAAAATACCACATTTGATCTTCCCACCTCCCAACCCTGTGAACATTTCCTTCTTTTGCATATGGTTTTTCTTAAGATGGCTTTAGCCATAAGGGCGACATCCTATCTCCATAGCAACAGGAAATAGAGTATTTGCAGCACAGGTTTGACCTGATACATAGTCCTCCCTTATCTGATTCCCATAACTTGGTTAACATTTACTGTAGTTATTTTGGGGTGGGGGGGAAATGAGGGGAAATAAGGTTATTCTTTCCTCCTCCAAATGCTTTTTTCCCCTCATGGACTTTTTTTTTCTTTCTTTCTTTCATGGAGATTTTCACCTGAATTTACAGATTTAATTTTATTTTTAATCCTCAAACTTGTGTTTCTTTTTTTTTTTCCTGCTGCACTATTGATTTCTCATCTAAGCAATACTTTGCACTCCACAAATGGAAAGGCATGAGGTGTGAAATTTAAAATTTTTCATTATTTTTTTTCTTCCTCCATTATATATGGTATATATATTGATGGAGGTTTAATTTTCAGTTAGGTCTGTAGGCTACCATATCAAAAATAGCAGCATCCTCGTGCTGAGGAAAGAAACCAGCCTGGACTTACTTACAGCTGAATTTGACAAATACACGTGATTTTTCTTTTTTTACTTTGGGAAATACATGAGAAGGAAAGACGTATTATTTAAAGTGCAGCAATTGTGGATTTTGTATTAGATTTCTAGGGCTGCCTTAACAAATCACCACAAACAATTTGACTTAAAACAAGAGAAATATATTGTCTCATAGTTCTAGAGGCTAGAAATACAAAATCAAGATATTGGCAGGGTCATACTTTCTCTTCAAAGGCTTTGGGGAGGATTCTTCCTTGCCTCTTGCTGGCTTCTAGTAGTTGTTGGCAATCCTTGGCATTATTTGGCTTGTAGATAATCACTCCAATCTGTACCTCATCCTTCACATATTCCCCCTCTGTGTCTGTGTCTTTACATGCAAATTTTTCTTTTTTTATAAGGACACCAATCATTTGATTAGAACTCACCCTAAATTAATCCTCTTAACTTGATTACATCTACAATTTCCAGATAAGGGCAAACTCACAGGTATGTGGTGTTAGAACTTCAATTTATCTTTTTGGGGGTGGGGTATACAAGTCACAACACAGTAGTATAAATTGAAAAACATGATGTGAGTTGGCAAGAGATACAATATAATGGATATCTCATGTTTTAGTCTATTTTAGTCACCATCCTCTTTTAAATACAGCCTTACGATCTCTAGTCACCTGAATCTGTATGGTTGCCCATTTCCCAACTACCTAACACAGAATTGGTCATAAATTTCATTCAGCTCAATCACACTTTTGTGCAATGGTAAAAACAATAAACATTCAAGATGATTTAGAATACTCCTTTTCTTTCTTCAATTTTCAGCTTACAAATAAAAGAAAATACTTCTCAATCTTGGAAGAGAAACATGCAAGTGAAAATGTTTGAGGTCATATTCCCAAAACAAGCAAAAACTTCTGTCAAAATTAAGGGAGAATGGGACAAGAGGCAATTCTGTAATGGTGATGTAAGAACCTCTGAAAATATATCCATCCAAAAAAGCAGTAAGACTACTGGCAAAACATATCAAAATCAACTTTTTCAGAATCCTGAAAATTAACCAAAAGCTTGCAAAAATTCAATGAGTGTGTATTTGAGAAAAATGAGTGAATTCCTCTCCAGTGAGATTCTTATTAACTTACCTCATCTCATACCCCTTTCCCCAGCTTCACAATAACTTTGGAAACAGCAGTCTGAATATCAGAGTAACTGTGCAAACCAGCAGCCTATAGCCAGGGGAGGAAGTAGAGCAGGTTTAGAGCTCCTCAAGACTCACCTCCAAGGGTTAATATTTGACCCATGAGAGAGGTCCCTGGAATGCACCATTCACGGGGCTTGTCCTCATTTGACTACACCTCGAGCTTGTTCAGTTGGCAAAGTCCTATCCCCAAGGCAGTAGTTGAAAACAATGAGAGACATTTGTATACCATCAAGCCTTTAGAGGTGGAAATACCAAGCAAGAAGCTAGATAGAAACTTTAAAAGGAAAATGTAGGGAATGAGATATCCAAGGGGGGCGGGGGGAGCATGAAAAGTTCTGCATATTAATAGGAACTGGGAAGCCCAGGCACATACATAGGGCCAAACAATTGGTCAGGAAAGATCTTAAAAGGTTCCAGTTGGCCTCAAGACTCTTCATGAGGCTAAGATATAATTGTATACTGCAGACCATTAAGGCATGAGCCAACAAATATACAGCGAGCCTCTGAAAAGCTGGGTTCAAAGCATTAAAGGAAGTCTCTGTTCAGTCAGGGAACACTAAGCTGAGCCCTGACTTTAGCAGCTGCAAATGTCAAAAATACAGATTTTAGGGAATTAGTCTAAAAAAGTCACTAAACACAAAGCAAAACAACTAACTTCAAAGAGGAGAGGAGAGGAGAATGTATTTCCCTAGTTCCCACAGTATATTATTATTATAATGCTCAATTTTTGGTTTAAAAAATGAAACACAAAAAGAAACAGGGAAGTATAGACCATACATAGAGAAAAAAAGGCAGTCATAGCAACTGACCCTAAGGGAACTAATTCTACAAGGACATTAAAGCAACAATTATAAATATTTTGAATAACTAAATAAAATCATGTCTCATCAAATGAAAAAGCAACATCTCACCAAATGAAGAATATCAGTAAAGATCTATAACATAAAAATAAGCACATAGATATTTGGAAGGTGAAAACATGGTAACAAGCGGAAAATTCACTATATGGTCTCAACAGCAGATTTGAATTAACAGAAGAAAGAATCCATAAAGTTGAAGATGTTTCAACTGAATATCTAGTTTGAGGAACACAACAAAAAGTGAACAGTGTTAGATACCTGTGGAACACCACCAAATGGGCCAACGTACACCTAGTGGAACTCTCTAAAGTAAACGAGAGAAAAAAACCACAGAAATATTTGAAAAAGTAATGGCTGAAAATTGTCCAAATTTTGATTAAAAAAAAAACCACAATAATCTAAACATACAAGAAGTTCAATAAATTTAAAGTAGGAAAAACTCAAAAGAGATTCACAACTAAACATGTCTTATTCAAACTGTCAAAAGTAAGTGCAGAGAAAGAATCTTGAAAAAGCAACAGAACAAAAGTCACTCATCATGTACAAGGGATCCTCAGTAAGATTAGTACTTGATATCTCATCAGAAATCATAAAGTCCCCCCACCAAAAAATCATAAAGTCTCGAAAACAGTGGGATATCATATTCAAAGTACTGAAAGTACTTTTCAAAGTAAATTATTAGCATGCATTTTACCATTTATCATTATAGTATGGAATGCCATTTTTGAATGCAAATATCAGAGCACTTAGTTCATATACAGAATCACCCAAATTACACAGTTTATATTTCTTGGTTCATTTATCAATGGCATCTCAATTTGGCTAAATGAGACAATCACAAGCTAGATTTAGAAGGTTGCAGGAGGAACAAGACTCTCTTTGGGCATAGGACAGGCTGAAGGAGTGCTCCCTTGAGCTTGAGTACATTTGTGGGGTGAGTGCAGACTCACACAAGGGCCTCAAGACACTCTCTCACTGACTCTCTCATAGACAAGCTTGGGCCTGATGGGTGACCCATTGTGTTCTAGCATGGAAGCCAAGTATCGTTCTTTCTTATAGACCCTCTGTGCCCACTCCACTGTGGCTGGCAACCTCAAGGATATTGCAACCACCTGACCCTGATCCTTCCTATACCAATGAGAGTAGAAGAAGAGGTGTTTCTCGGTGGGTGCAGGGGCAGGAAGGGGGAGGACAGGCAGGGACAGTTCTCCAAAGAGAGAGGGAAGAGGTGGACAACCCATCCAGGTAGATGAAGAGGTAACAAGAAGAATGACCACGGTTGAGTTGAAGTTTTAAGACCCTGGAACATGCCCTATTATCACAATGGACATCATTTAGAAAACACAAATTCAACATAAAATTAATAATTTAAAGCCAGTGACTGCAGAGTATTAAGCCCCAACTATGTAACCCTTCTGGTCCCATGTGACTGTGCTACTCACCCATGTACAAAACAAGACCTGTCCTTGGCATTGTGAAATTAGGAGCATGTTAGAAGAAACTGACCATCATTGTAGTTTGTTACAGAGAGGAATATTGAAAGAGGCAACATACGTGCCTAGAAGTAGGGTTTTTTTTTTAAAGATTTTATTTATTTATTTGAGAGAATGAGAGAGAGCACATGAGAGGGGGGAGGGTCAGAGGGAGAAGCAGACTCCCCGCCGAGCAGGGAGCCCGATGCGGGACTCGATCCAGGGACTCCAGGATCATGACCTGAGCCGAAGGCAGTTGCTTAACCAACTGAGCCACCCAGGTGCCCCTAGAAGTAGGTTTTGAAAGTGTCATAATTTATAAATCTTTAGAATTGCACAGTTTGACACTACATTGGAGGGAATGACAAATTCAAAGACTGTACTTTTTGTGTGCAAGTGCCTGGTTGTTGGACAAAATGAAAGCTAAAACAAATGAAACAAGGTCCAAAATACCCTATGCAAAATCCTCCATGAGAAAACATTAAAAGTCAAAATATTTATACAAAACTGGCAAACACCTAAAAACCCAGATAGTTTTTCTCCTGAAAAACTGAAAACAAACATTTTAATAAATTTGTTGACTACAAGTGTGCTGTCATTATTAGTTCAAGTAACATCACAAATTCATTTTCATTAAGTTTGAAAATACTGTATATTATATATTTACAAAAATATATGTATGTACACCATTTTCACATAATTTATGTTATTTACATAAAATTAAACCAAGCTTATATGTGCCATCGAATATTCAGATAAAGAACAGAAGAAACAGGCTTATAATTCTTAGAACACACACACAAACATGTATCGGTTGATGTGTATATGATTCAAAAGTCATATACATATTCTCGTCTGATGTACCTTCCTATAAATAATTAGCAGTGTGAATAAAAATTTCATCCCACTTCTTATAGCTTTTAGTAAGTTACTTATTCCTCTCATAAGAAAGAGTTTACATTCATAACTACTTCTTCAGATAAGAAAAATCAAGTCCTAAAATCTTAATTGAAGCACGAGAATTGAATCTTAAAAATACTGACTTTCAATCCAAGAATATTTATTAAATGCTTGGCGTATATTATCATTATAGAAAATTAAATACAAACTCTAAAAACACGGCATTTTCATAAAAGGTTACCTTATAGAAAGAAATATCTTTGGGAGAAAGTAAACACTCACCTACCTTAAAGGTGAGTCCTACTTGTTGATATGTAATGGTCTTGAGATTCTGGAGTCATTTTATGAAGATATTTTCATTCTCTGAGTACATGAGCTTCTTTATAACAGATATTTCTGAAAAGAAACAAACACATTAGTGGACTATAACATTTACATCTCATTTAATGTCTTTAAGTGGCAATGAAAGCAGAGGAGAAAGAAATTTTATAAACTGAAGGATAGGTTGTGGTATAAATTATAAGATAATGCCTACTTTGGGGAACATATCAAATATATACAGTATGGCACCACCATCTGTCCCAGATGACCTCCATCTGCCTGGTTAAATCATTAGTATGTTCTGTAACTGCCAAATGTTAGTGTTTTCCCAATACATGGCTGACATATTGGAAGGAATTCTAACCTTACGGAGTACTGCTTTGAAATCAGGGTTTGTCAAGAAAACCAAACAAACAAAAAGCCACTTTTCAAACATTTATTATCAAAATCACATTAATTTAGCTACATGCAATTTCTTTCTTTTTTTTTAAGATTTTATTTATTTATTTGACAGAGAGACACATCGAGAGAGGGAACACAAGCAGGGGGAGTGGGAGAGGGAGAAGCAGGCTTCCTGTTGAGCAGGGAGCCCAACGCGGGGCTCGATTCCAGGACCCTGGGATCATGACCTGAGCCAAAGGCAGACACTTAACGACTGAGCCACCCAGGCACCCCTAGCTACATGCAATTTCATTCCCAGAAGTACCTTTGTAATTTATTAGTACAATGTATAGGTACTGACCATAGAAGGACCCAATATCATTTACAAATTATTGAGAATGTTATAATTCCTTTTTTTCTGTTAAAAGTAATATACTTTTAATGCAGATGAATTAAAAGACTCAGAAAAATATAATAAAGAATAATTAACGGCACATAATATATTGTCACTTGAATGTAACTATTATATACACGATGGTATATTCATTTACATACTGTTTTCTATGTATATTCAGAAATATTTTCAGATAACTAGCGTTAAATAAAATAATTTATTAAAACAGCACAATGGCTATCAATATAGGATGTTAAAAACTATGGAAAATAAAATAAGATCAATGTAACTTTTTGATTAAATTTGCCATGATTCGAGTCATTCTATTACTTGTGTGCTATTCTAAATTGTACAGAGAAAATACAAGGGGTATTTATGAGTATTCAGAACTACTGATGATTAACCAGATATTAATTCTCTACCTTATAGTATAATTTGTATTTCATTTTCTAATTTTACTTAAAAATTATGTCAGTTATATGTCATACAAGAAAAACTATCTACCTGCATGTTTCTGATATCCAAAGAATGCACAAATTAAGGGGCACCTGGGTGGCTCAGTCAGTCAAGCGGCTGCCTTCAGTTCAGGTCATGATCCCAGAGTCCTGGGATCGAGCCCCACATTGGGACCCTTACTCTGTGCGGAGCCTGCTTCTCCCTCTCCCCCTGCCTGCTGCTCCCCCTGCTTGTGCTCGCTCTCTCACTATGTCTCTCTCTGTGTCAAATAAATAAATAAAATCTTAAAAAAAAAGAACACACAAATTAACACACACCTTTATTAATTCCTAGGTATTGTGATTCACATTTACTTCAGCTTCTTTATAGATACATGAATTTCCACACTCCAGCTCAGGAATGAATAACTCTCAGTGGTCTCAGGTCTTGTCTTTGTGCTTGTTTTCCACAGTATGTGAATTTGGCTTTCAGTTCACTTGTAGTTCTTTTAATCCCATTCCTAATCTTCTTTGAAGCAAAAGCCTAAAATTATGGATCATAGCCAGAATCTGCTACAGTCAAATGAAAATGTAGATGAAGATATATATTTTTTTTAATGTTCCAGTCAAATGGGAATTCAGATGAAGATATGCAACAATGTAATTTAGGAAAAATATGGACTTGCCTAAATTGTCAGAACAAAAGTCATGCCACAAAGGAAACCAAGTACCACGTGCTTGCTTATGAACTTTGGTGTTAAAAGAGTAGTTAAGTTGAAATACCACGTATTTATATGGCTAGCAGGTGCTAACAATACACATTGCTGAACATAACTCAGGCAGAGAAACTAATATATTTTGACATTTAATAAAATGGTATCTGAGCTACACCTTCTAATGTATGCCATTATTTAGGTGGGAATGGAGGTACCATTACAAAAGTCATACCTCCAAGCAATCTGTATACAACTATGTGACAAGGAATTCATTGCTAATACCACAGATGTGAATGATAACGGGATATGCTTGTGGAGAAAGTAGTACTGAACGCATGGACTCTGATATCAACAGATCCAGTTTCATCAAACCTCTACCCCATGTCAGTTATATGTTTGGAATCCAAATACTCTCTGACGTGTAATAAATATCAAAACTCCCTTACGTTGGAAAAAGTGCTATTGGTTAGGGTTTTGTTTTTGTTTTTTTATAAAAAAGTGATGATCTGGATCTAAGTTCTTCCAGGATTTCAGTTATATTAAATTAAAAGAATCACACAAGTAACATCAAATGAAGTGAACTGTGAGGATTTTGTGGCTGAGGAGAGCCTGTCCATGCCTGGAGGGGCAGCTGAAGAGTGCAACCTGGACTCTTAATTGGAATCTTCTAAAGTGTGAATGTCAAATGTTGATAACTTACTAAAATTCTTCAAACACAGTACTGATCTAACAGGAGCTGCCTCTTAGCTACAGGTTGATGACTTTCATTAGAATTTTATATAGTTAAATTATATATTCAATTACCAGAGTCACAATAGCAACTAATTTTGAATATGGGGATTTATATCACTTTTGCATAATTTGAGACCTTGCTTTTCTTTCTTTATTGCTTAAGAAGCTTCCTATATTGTGTCACGACTACAGTCTCTGTTTTCTAGCATTCTACCTGCTATAGTCTTATCATTGCCCATTAGCAGAGAGAAGTGGTCTTCAGTGAAGCTTCCTGAGCTAGACCGGATTTAATTCCTGATTGGGTGCCCCCCATCCCGCACAAGAATGATTTCTCTGATTCTCTTGGAGAGTCTGTAAACTACCCCAATACCCTTGAAAACATTCTTTTTTTTATACTCTTAAAATGTTGGCTTCTTAAGGCATTATTTCATAACTAAGAATCCTAAGGCTGAAAACTTTCCCACAGGTGTGTGTGTGTGTGTGTGTGTGTATGTTTGTGTGTGTGTATGCAGTTGCCTTGGTTCTCTGTTTACTTTCAAACTAAGCAATAAGAAATTAATCTTCTAAGTAATCTTTTTGTATATCATCCATGAAAAATGCTCTTGGAATGGTGGAAATTGTGGGCACAATACACTGGCATATTACAAAAATATAATCTTTATAAGTCATGTCAATAGTCCATATATATTTATGAAATGTTATAATAAAGCAGTATGTAAGCAACATTTTTCAGTTCCTTTTCTAGTGAACTGTCAAAGTTACGGAATGAAAAGTCAATGTCCCTCTAAAAAGGGAAGAAGTCTGAGACTGTACGCTATCCAGCTTGTGCATTCTGATTTTCAGATGCTTTCTCTAGACAAGAAAAGCCATAGCAACTATACTGCATAGACCTCAGCTTATAATGTAATGATATAACAACATCCCCAGATATATATTCACTGAAAATTGTGCAAAAAGGGTCTAAAATTTTTTTGCCAAAATTTAAGGAATATCATTTGTACTTTCACTACATTTTTTAAAGATTTATTTATTTATTTGAGAGAGAGAGAGAACATGAATGGGGGGAGGAGCATAGGGAGATAATCTTCAAACAGACTCCCCACTGAGCAAGGAGCCTGACATGGGGATGGATCTCAAGAAATATGAGATCATAACCTGAGCTGTAACCAAGAGTCAGACACTTAACCTACTGAGCCACCCAGGTGCCCCTACTTTCACTACATTTAATTGGTTATTAAGTTACTCTAAAGTATAGAGAATTCAAGGATTTAGCATACATTTATTAAATATACATACTTTGTTAGGCACTAATGGCCCAGCTGAGCAGACAAAATTATACAAAATCTACTGTGTTCCTTCAAAGAATGAACAGTTAATTGAGGGAACCCTCCAACAATGTCGGCTGGAAATTGGTGCAGCCACTGTGGAAAAGAGTATGGAGATTCCACAAAATTAAAAATAGAAATTCCATAGAATCTAATAATTCCACTACTGAATATTTACCCAAAGAAAACTAAAACACTAATTCAAAAAGATGCATGTGCCCCCTATGTATACTGCAGTATTATTTACAATAGCCAATATATGGAAGCAGCCCAAGGGTCCACTGATAGAAAAATCATCATATATATACATAATAGAATACTACTCAGCCATAAAAAAGGATATCTTGCCATTTGTGACAACATGAATGGACCTAGAGAATATTATGCTAAGTAAAATAAATCAAAGAAAGACAAACATCATATAATTTCACTTATATATGGAATCTAAAATAAAACAAAACAGATAAATAAACAAAAAAGCAGAATCAGACTATAAATACAAAGAACAAACTGATGGTTGTCAGGGGGGTGGGCATGGGGATGGGCAAAATGGGTGAAGAGAATGGGAGATATAGGATTCCAGTTATGGAATAAGTCACAGGAATAAAAGGTACAGCATAGGGAATGTAGTCAATGGTATTGTAATAGTGTTGCATGCTGACAGATGGTAGCTACTCTTCTGTTAAAAAAAAAAGCATAATATATAGACTTATTGAATCACTCTGTTGTACACTGAAACTAATGTAATAATTGTATCAACTATACTGAAATTTTAAAAAAAGAATAGAGAGAGGGAGCTGAAGAAATAGACATTGAGTGAGAGCAAGAAAGAGTGAAAAGGGGAGAGAAAGTTTGTGTGTGTGCACGTGTGTGTCGGATGTCATAGGTAAATGTTTGAGAAGCAGATTGGAGTGTTTTAGGAAAAAGGGATTAGGAAATGGGATAGGTATAATTCATAAAATTTCTTATGTTGATCTTGCATGTTCTATGCAAGAGTCAGTAATTTTTTTTCTTTTTTTTTTTTAAGATTTTATTTATTTGCGAGAGAGAGAATGAGAGACAGAGAGCATGAGAGGGAGGAGGGTCAGAGGGAGAAGCAGACTCCCTGCCGAGCAGGGAGCCTGATGTGGGACTCGATCCCAGGACTCCAGGATCATGACCTGAGCCGAAGGCAGTCGCTTAACCAACTGAGCCACCCAGGCGCCCAGTAATTCCTTTTAAAAGGCTGTATAGTAAGTATAAATTTTTGTTTTAGTGGGCTGCAATTCTTCCTTTGCAACCCAAAAGCAGCCATAGATAATATGTACATTACCTTGGGGTCTCCTATGTGGGTAACCACTCTCCTCCCCAACCTATGGCAAGCACTGATGTATGTTCTTCATTTATCAGAAGAAGGTTTATCTTCTGCAGAATGCCATATAAATATGGGGTTTTGGGGTCCAACATTTCATTTTGCGAAGACATTTAAGATGCGTCCATATTGCTATATGAACATATAATTTGTTCCCTTGATTTTAGGGCAGTATTCCATTGGTCCAGTGTATCACAGTTTACATTTTCATATGTAGAAATCAATCTTGAGTTTTCAGTTTCTGGTGATAATGATTAAACTGCTGTAAGTATATACAGGGTTTTATGTGAATCAGTTTTCCTGTGACTTTAGTAAATGCTTAGAAGTATAGCTGCTTAGTCAAGTAATAAATACATGTTCAACTTCAAAATAATCTCTCAAAATGTTTTACAAAGTAGCTGCATCATTTTGCATTACCACAAGCAATAAATGAGAATTTCTGTTGCCCTATTCCTTGTCATTTGCTGTGGTCAGTTTTTGTTTTCAGCTATTTGCATAAATGTGTAGTGGTAGCACATTGTGGTTTTGATTTGCATTTTCCTCAAGACTAATGATGTCGAGCAACTTTTTATATGCTTAATTGCTAAACACTAACCATTTCCCTTATTTGCCAAAGTGCTTGTTTATGGTGTTTTGGCCATTTTTAAAATTGGGTTGTTTTCTAATTGTTGAGTCTTAAAGTTTTAAATTATTACAAACTTAAAGATTTAGTGCTTTAGTTTATAAAATAGAAATATAAATAGAAGGCACATAAATGAGGAGATAAATAAGTTTCTATAAAGTGCTTTACACATAAAATATGTTCAGGGTACATTATCTGTTGCTATTGATGTTCATTTCAGGGGAAACAAGTTATGCCTTTTCATTTATATATATATATATATATTCTATTTAATAATCTATATATAATATTTTATATTTCAATTTTATATTTTAATAGTCTATATATATTTTATATATAATTATATAATTCAGTATACATATATACACACACACATACAATTCTCTTTTTAACAGATGCATGATAAGAAGAGCTATGAAATTTAAGTTTTAAAGAGCTAATCATAGGGGCGCCTGGGTGGCTCAGTCATTAAGCGTCTGCCTTCGGCTCAGGTCATGATCCCAGGGTCCTGGGATTGAGCCCCACATTGGGCTCCCTGCTCCGCGGGAAGCCTGCTTCTCCCTCTCCCACTCCCCCTGCTTGTATTCCCTCTTCCGCTGTGTCTCTCTCTGTCAAATAAATAAATAAAATCTTAAAAAAAAAAAAAAGAGCTAATCATAAGTTATGAGTTTTTCTTAAGACAACAAACTCAATGTATTGTAAGTACACATAGTTTGGTCATCTGCTCTTCAACAAAAAGCAAAAAATGCTAGAAACATATTGTTGGAGATTAAATTACCTAAAATGTGATGTTGATTTTTTGAAGGCTAGTATTACAATCTTTATTTCAACTATCAGAAAAGACATATTGGAAAATAACTTTTTTTTTTTTTTTTGGTAAACAGATAAGCATTTTTCTTTTTCATGATCTACCTGGTAGAAAGAAATATAAAATTATGAGATAGATTTAATTATAAAGGCAAGTGTACTTTTACCCTTGAAGAGCTGTTCTCTTAATATATTATTCTCTTTGGCTCAAAACTAAAACTTTTTATAATAAGACACTTCCATCTGTCCATTTGACTGTATCCTATCAATGGGAAAATGGGCAATTTGTTTCTTATGTGAGTATGATGATCTATCTTTAATGCCCTGTTTTCTGCCCTGTGGAGATGAACACATTTTGTGACTGAAGAATGATGGAGACTCCTTAAGCAGTGACCAACATTAACACTTGTTTCTCCTGTCTCCCCCAAAAGGCAGGAATAATAGAGTGGAATTGAATGGCCATACTTAACTCCAGGGTATAATCTATGGGATTGCTACACAAAGATCCAGGTCATTTATCTTTATATGGTATTCTCTATCAATTTGTAGTATATTAACTCTCATTTTATGGTGAGAATTTTATTCCATTATTAAAAAAGATGTTTTAGAGATAAAATTGTATGAAATGTTTGAGTCATTTACGTATGGATAGAGGATATAAAACTTTATTTCCAAACACTTTTAGGACATAAAAATTCCCAATAAGAGGATAATTTTATACAAACTCTACAAAATGAATTGAAGTTCTAAGTCCTCATTTAAACTGGTAAAATAATGTAGATAAAAATGCATTTTGAGAATGCACAGGTGTTCATTTATACTTTACTTCAGTTATGCCTTTTGTATTTTCCTCATTCATTCACAAATTAATGTATTCATTCCAAAATGTTTTCATTCTTTCACTTTAAAATGTCTATAACGGATGCATTAAGAGCAAGACATTTTTTAGAAAAGTGAGTAGAGTCAATGATGACATAAATAGACTTGATTCAATTATTTAAAAAAAAAGTCCCATGGTAACAGTAGTTGCTTTACATTGTTAAAACCTAAAAAAAAAAAAAAAAAAAAATATATATATATGTTTGGGATGTTACAAAATACCAAACTGTTTTTAAAATTTATTTATTTAAGATTTATTTAAGATTTTTTTAGGGAAAGAGAGAGAAAGAGGGGAGGGGAGAAAAAGAGGGGAGAGGGAGAGAGAGGGAGAGAGAATCCTAAACTGATTCCATGCTGAGCACAAGCCTGATGTGGGGCTTGATCCCATGACCTTGAGATTACTACCTGAGCTGAAACCAAGAGTTGGCTGCTTAACTGACTACACCACCCAGGCACCCCTCAAACTTCTTAAAATGGAAATAAATTTGATGTATGTGTCTACCCAGTTTTTTTCCCTAAATATATTTAAGTTTTAAATCAAAAGATTTCTCAAAGAAAATGTTAGCAACAAAAAGTTTTAAGAGTTCAATACTCACATTTGAGAGAAGAAAAAAGAAACCTAAGGAAATTAAACTCTATCCTCACAAAACTCAATGTATGAAAATCCATGTTTGAACCTGGGTCCCATAATTTCCAATTAAGTTACATAATAAATGCTCATTATTATTAACACACTGCTTTTTAATTTTTCTCATAAGCTTAAATTATTCCCTCTGTTAGATTATGGATATTCAAATTTTTGTTCATTTAATAACACAGAAGTTATGTGTGTTTAAGTTAGAGGTGGGTTTACTTAAGCTTAATTTACCCTGATATTAAAAATCAATTACCAAATTATTTAGAGGGAAATTTATTTAGAGTAAGAATTTGTAAAAGCTTACAAGAGATCTTTAACTCACCTTCATATGTTAATTTTTCCCCCAAGAATTTTGCAAGCTATAAACAATTGGGGGTAGTTTTTATAGAGAGGCAATTTACCTCATAGGAATTAATATTAATGATTAGCAGTTATTTCATCTAAAATTATATCTAATTAAAAAAAATTCTCTGGCCTACTAGTGACATGTTAAATATTTTGCTTGATGTACATCTTTAGGTCTTTGAGGCTACAGAATGACACAAATAAAATTATCTTCTCAATATTTTATAAGGAGGGTTGCTTCACAAGTTTTATTTGCTCCATTTTTGACATCAACGTCTTAACTGTGATAATTAGACTAGAAACATTAACACCAGGTATGCTTTCTGTTGTTGTCCTTGTTGTTTTTATTAAATAGGCTCCACACGCAGCACGGAGCCCAACGCCGTCCAAATGCACCACCCTGAGATTGACACCTGAGCTGAGATCAAGAGTCAGACACCTAACTGACCCAGCCACCAGGGCGCCCCAACACCAAGTATGTTTATACAGTCATACTCTCAAGGGTCTTGAATGTGATTTATTTTGTTATGAAAATTCTAAAAAGGAATTGCTAACTATATATCCTGGATAATAGCTCCTGGCAAACCATTGATGTAGAAATGTAGAATATATGTAGATATACAGTATATGTATATAAATATATATATACACATATATATATATAATTATGTGTGTGTGTATACACAGAAAGAGAGAGAGAGAGATGTTCAGTGACTCTAATTTACTGTCGGTGTTTGGTTAAGTTTGGCCAAATATAGAACAGATAAGGACCTTACAGAATTTGTTGGAAGCAAGAGTGCTAATAACGTACACTCCTGTTTTTCCTATTTGAATTCTGAACCATTCAAGATAAACATAGAAGGAAGGCATAGTGAAATCAGAATGTGAGCTTTATAGCGCGTGGAATTGTTGGCCTTGATGCTTAGCAACAAAAACTTCTTTCACTGCTCCCCAGCATGCAGCAGCCATACTAAGTCAGTTACATATGGAGCAGGGACTTTATTGCTAAATTTACAACATGGCAGCAGAGATCAGAACTCAGGCTCTCTGCAGGCTGAGACGTCCTAAAAAGAAAAAAGGGGGGGGGGGGGTAATATCGCCAATCATGTAAAGAAAAAGTGAATGGGGGACAGGAGTAGTATGCTAAGATATTTAGATGTTTTTTTTTCTATATGGAGTGTTTTTAAAGAAATTCCTTCTCAGCCACAGGGACTCTGAGCTAATAAAAATTATTGAGGAGAAGGATATTAGAAACTTGAGTATTGAGCAAGGGCACTGCTCCCATGTGACACAGGTGTGAATCTATTATGAGAATTATAAGAATATTTTTATAGATAATGTCTTCTATATTTTTAGAGTCTGGAGCTACTCTTATAGGCCTCAGTTTTGAAAAATGACCTCAAATTATTTTATCTAATTAAGAAATGCAAATGGTAACATTTTTTCCTCATGGGACACAACTATTTTTCTTTGGAAAGAGGAAAAAATGATACAATGTCAAGAATAAATTCTCCAACTTACTAACCAGCAGTAACCAGTGAATATTGACTAAAATATTTAGATATAGGTAATAATATTTTAATATGCAAACTAAATATTAAAGTTATCATTCTTATGCCTTCATAAATTAACATTCTAAATTATCCCCTAAGAATTTATTTTATACATTCTCCAACTTCCTATTTTCCCCAAGTTTTCAGAAGACATTCAAATACATCACATTATTAAACGGAAGTAAAAAAAAAGATTTCAGCTAATCAAATTAAAAATACAATTGAATGAGTTTTATTGAAAAATTTTTGATAAATCCAACTCCTATTTTTACACATAAATGTTTTCACATAATGTCTTCTGGATAGTGATTTTTTTTTTTAACAACATGGAATATTTGGGTTAAATGGTCCCAAGGATACCAATTATTCAACAGTACACAAGAATGAAATGATTTTGGTGAGTCACATACACTTTGATAACTATATCAGGAGGCTTGTGAAAGCAGAGTTATCAGAATGGAAGCATTTTGACCGCTGAGGAGACTATAGAAACATTAAAGTACATAACCCACCATCTAAGATTTATGAGTAAGAGATTTATATTCATTTTGTTTTAATTAGAGCAAACAACTTGCCTGTGGGGTGTCTACACTCAGAATGAGTTTGACATCACAACACAGTTTATGTTCTCTAAGGAAAAATTAAAGAAAAGGAAAGGATTTTCTTTCTGAGGCTCCGAATTACAAACAAAAGAGCCCAATTTACTTTGGGTTCTCAGTAGCATGTTTATGTCTCCAGGGCCTATCATACCTCACCATTTCTGCATTCCAAGAAGAAAAGATTATGGTTCAAAAGTTCACATTTGTACCGCTTTTGCAATTTTTCTTTAGATCTGTAGGTGTAAAATTCATTTAAAATAAAGTTTACTAAAAAACAAGTTTAGATTTGCCACCTGCTGAAATGAACTGCTAAAGGGAAGACACTACAATGTGGAACATAGTTGTGCAAAGTAAACACTCATCAAACACATCAGATCTTTGCTAAATTCGCTTATTAAATGGATATTGTGGAAGAATCATTTTTGTTTTAAATTCTCTAAAAAACAAAATAGCTTTGGATATAGGAACATTTACCCCTTCCTATATAAACCAAATTAAATATTATGTATATGTATAATGTATTTTGTCCATGCATATCTTAAATGAACCTATCTGTATTGTTCATATAATCAATATAGAATTATTTTAGGATAAATAAATCTTTTCTTGATTTTTAATCTATCAATATAAGAGATGATTAAATTTGGATGACAGTAAACCTAAACTGAAAGAATTAAAGAATAAGCTGAATTACAACTTTTGCCCAAACATTTAAAAAAAAATACTATTGATTATAATCAAAACCATTACCTGTCATTGGCATTTACTTCTTCAAGGTCCTAACTTGATAACAAAATTTAGACATAAAGAGCCTACATTTATCCTCTTAAGTGCTATCAACATGTTCCCTAATTTGACTTAAACATTTTTTTTTACTGTGAAATTATGTAGTGTCCCACCACAGGTAGGATGTCCACTAACATACATTCCCAAGCCTGTTTTTCTTTCTTCCTTTCTTCCTTTCTTTCTTTCTTTCTTTCTTTCTTTCTTTCTTTCTTTCTTTCTTTCTTTCTTTCTTTCTTTCTTTCTTTCTTTTCCTCTTTCTTCTTTCTCTCTCTCTTTCTCTCTTTCTTTTTCTTTCTCTTTAAATCTAAGTCTTCTCTGGAAGCTAAGTTCCAGTATTTGGCTTACAGAAATGTTCACCTATAGTAACTCCAAAGATTTTATCAGAAAAGACAATATGCCTGGGTAGCACAGTCAGTTGAGTGTCCCACTCTTTGTTTCAGCTCAGGTCGTGATCTCAGGGTCCTGAGACTGAGCCCCACTCCCCCATGGGCTCTGTGCAGAGTCTGCTTGAGATTCTCTCTCTCTCTCTCTCTCTACTCCTCCAGCTCATGCTCGCTCTCTCTCTCTCTAAAATAAATAAATCTTAAAAAATAGAAAAAAGACATAATTTTGACTACTAAAAGTCTCTTTATGGTTATATTTATATCTGTTTATATATAAGGGAGATCAAAGATTGAACTTGAAAAATAAGCTTTCACCTAAGAACATGGTAAAGTTTAAAACTTTGCCAATTCTAACTCTATGACCTCGGGAATGCTAGTTATATAATTTTTTAGTTTCCTGATACATGAAGATAACAATAATAACTGTCTCATAATTTTTTCTTTTTTTTTTTTGAAGTTGTAAAACACTGGAAACATTGCCTGACATAGAGTAACTATCACATGTGTTAGTTTTCATTATTATTTTTTATTCATATTTTTCCTGCTTTAAATTATATAATGGTGTCTCATTTTCTTCATAATGTTGTAGGCATACATCCAGATACAATTCACAACAAATGCTAAAGTAAATATCTATACATTCCACCTCACATTTTATCACTTGAATTTCTCCATAGTTTTCTGTACTCAATAGCGTAAGCTAAGTCACCTCCTATTTTATTTGGTTATGAAACAGTCTCCTGCCTTATTTCTAGATATTATCATTTATTCACTCTTATCTTGCCTTTGTGATGATGCTTGCATATTTTGCAAAAGAATAAATTTGTGCCATTTGCTTGCTCAAATAGTTCATTGAATTATCAAGGTTAAATTTAAAGTTTAGTAATGAGATACAGGTTTTCAAATGCCTATCTAATCAATGTTCTTAGATGTATCCCCTATCAATCAGAAAAATCCCCTGAATTTTTCACCAGAGTGTATTATATCCCTCAGTCTGTGTTTCCACTGCTCTCTATATATTTCTGTAATAGCGATTGTGCTATATATTCTGATTTAACTATTACAATTATCTATTCCACTGGACTCTAAACATATTCATCTTTGTATCTTCAGCTAATAGTAAAAAGATAAGTAAGAATAGTGTTCTCTAAAACCACGGTCAGTTTAACATTGTGATGACAATTACGCTTTCATTAATTTAGAATTTCAAAATATGGAGTGTGAGGAAAATGAATAGAATTATTAAAACTGTAAAATTTTGGTGAAATTCTATTTTTATTACCCTTGTAAACTTTGTTTTTCTATGAAAGACTTTGAGGAATTGGAGTAATGTCCGGTCATGGATCTCACAGTAAGATAAGATTTTTCTAACTTCTAGAATTAGTTCACTTTTTAAAGGAAATGGAAATAATTCATTAAATAGTGACTGAACTGCAATTTTGTTTTGATTTTCCGCTCAAGATATTTTAATAAAATATTCTCTTTCATATGGTAATGTTTTTTAAAAGATTTTATTTATTTATTTGACAGAGAGAGACACAGTGAGAGAGGGAATACAAGCAGGGGGAGTAGGAGAGGGAGAAGCAGGCTTCCCGCTGAGCAGGGAGCCTGATGAGGGGCTCGATCCCAGGACCCGGAATCATGACCCAAGCAGAAGGCAGACGCTTAACAACTGAGCCACCCAGGCGTCCTGTGGTAATTTTTAAATAGGTATTTCCATGCATTGGATTTTTTCCATTCTTATAATTGTTTTTTATCAACTAATATTACTTATTTTATTATGGTAAAATATATGGCATAAAGTTTACCATCTTAATTGTTTTTTAATTTAGATTCAATTAACATATAATGTATTATTAGTTTCAGAGGTAGAGTTCAGTGATTCATCAGTCATATATAATACCCAGTGCTCATTACATCAGGTGCCCTCCATAATGTTCATCGCCCAGTAACCCTATCCTCCCACCTGTCCCCCTCCAGCAACCCTCAGTTTGTTTCCTATGATTAAGAGTCTCATGGTTTGTCTCCCTCTGAGTTCATCTTGATTTAATTTTTTCCTCACTTACCCTATGATCCTCTGTTTTGTTTCTTAAATTCCACATATGAGTGAGATCATATGATAATTGTCTTTCTCTGATTGACTTATTTTGCTTAGCATAATATCCCCTAGTTCCATTCATGTCATCCATGTCATTGCAAATGGCAAGATTTCATTTTTTTTTTGATGTCTGAGTAGTATTCCATTGTGTATATATATGCCACATCTTCTTTATCCATTCATCTGTTGATGGACATCTGGGCTCTTTTCATAGTTTGGCTATTGTGGATATTGCTGCTATAAACATTGAGGTGCATGTGCCCCTTCAGATCCCTATATTTGTATCTTTGGGGTAGATACCTAGTAGTGCAATTGCTGGGTCGTAGGGTAGCTCTATTTTCAACTTTTTGAGGAACCCCCATACTGTTTTCCAGAGTGGCTGCACCAGCTTGCATTCCCATCAACAGTGTAGGGAATCTGCATCCTTGCCAATGTCTGTCATTTCCTGACTTGTTAATTTTAGCCATTCTGAACTGGTGTGAGGTGGTATCTCATTGAGGTTTTGATCTGTATTTCCCTGATGCCAAGTGGTGTTGAACATTTTTTCATGTGTCTGTTGGCCATTTGGATGTCTTCTTTGGAGAAATGTCTGTTCATGTCTTCTGCCCATTTCTTGATTGGATTATTTGTTCTTTGGATGTTGAGCTTGGTAAGTTCTTTATAGATTTTGGATACTAGCCCTTTATCTGATATGTCATTTGCAAATATCTTCTCCCATTCTGTTGGTTGTCTTTTGGTTTTGTTGACTGTTTCCTTTGCTGTGCAAAAGCTTTTTATCTTGATGAAGTCCCAATAGTTCATTTTTGCCCTTGCTTCCCTTGCCTTTGGAGACGTGTCTGGCAAGAAGTTGCTGTGCCTGAGGTCAGAGAGGTTGCTGTCTGTGTTCTTCTCAAGGATTTTGATGGATTCCTGTCTCACATTTAGATCTTTCATCCATTTTGAGTCTATTTTTGTGTGTGGTGTAAGGAAATGGTCCAGTTTCATTCTTCTGCATGTGGCTATCCAATTTACCGAACACCATTTGTTGAAAAGACTTTTTTCCACCGTCTTAATGGTTTTTGAATGAGGAGTTTCACAATGTTATTTTTGAACCAACTTTAAACAATTTTATCATGAAAATGAATGTTAAGTATATTTAATAACATATTTTGTTTAATATATTATTTTGGACCCATTTTCATTATTGACATATACATTAAAAATATATAATTTAGAAATACGGCAATCAAACTGAGTTTATACAAAAGTTTATGGGACAGTTTCATTTCTCTGAACTAGGATTACAAAAGCATTACCTAATAAGCAAAGTATTGTATTTTTAAAACATGAAGAACTGAATATGAACATAAATATAAGAAGCTTTATTTTTCTTTAAAAAAAGGCACATAGAAAGGTAAAATAAATTGGAAAATTGTAGCATTTGTACTTCCATTTTGTAATTATGACTGTGATAGTTTGCATGTCATTAACTTAGCTTATGAGATCGGTATTTTAAATATCTGATTCAGTTCTTATCACTTTACTTTTTATCTGTAAATCTCAAAATTGTGTAACACTTTGGGAGACATTGTTTCTCTATTTAAAGTTTAAAAAAATAAAAAAAATTCCGTTTCCAATTGTGTTCAGCATAGTTGAAATTATGGTTGACAAATTCAGTGACTTCTAGTTAATTAGATGGACTAGAAATCACATTTAGAAATAGTCTAAACACATCTCCATAAATGTCAGAATGGCCTACATCAGCAGCAATTTGCTTAAATATTTGTATGAGTCTCAAGACAGGCAGGGATTATATGGTATCCAGAATAATGGTCCTTTAAAGATGTCTACAGTCTAATCCCTGGAAACTGTGAATACCTTACATTAAATGCAAAGGGGATTTTGCAGATGTTTTTAAAGTTATTGAGGGTTTTTGTTTTTGTTTTTACTTAAATTCAATTAGCCAACATATAGTACATCCTTAGTTTCAGATGTAGAGTTCAGTAATTCATCAATAACATCCAGTGCTCATCACATCAAGTGCCCTCCTTAATGCCTGTTATTGAGTTTAAAATAAGAAGATTATCCTGGATTATATGGGTGGGAATCTAGTCATATGAGTACTTTCTCAGATAATTTTCTCCTGTTGTAGGCAAAGAGTGCAGCAGAAGGGTAGTCAGAGATATTCAAATCATAAAGAGTCTCAACATGCCAAGATATTTGAAGCACGAGAGAGATCTAACATGCTGGATGTGCAATGTAGTGGCCTGTGTGCAAAAACTATAGACAGCCAAAATCTCCAGGAGCTAGGGGGAGCCCACCATTGACATCTGGCAGGACACAGAAACTCATTTCTACAACAGCAAAGAACTAGATTAGGCCAACAACCAGAATAAACTTGGAAGCTGATTCTACCCAGAGCCTGATGATAAGAACCCACCACCAACACTTTAATTTCAGCCTTGAGAAACCTGGAGCAGAGAAGCATGCAAGGCAACCTGACTTCTCACCTATAAGAATGTGAGCTAGTAAATGGGTGTTGTGTTAAACTGCTAACATTGTGGACATATTTTTATGGTAGCAAAACAAAACTAAAACAGAGCACTGTGGGGATTTTCAACAATTTGCTTAACTTCTACATGCCCCATTCCTCTCAACACTGTGGTGGGAACAATATGAACATATATGAGACAAAATTTTTATCTGAGCAAAAGGAAATATATAAAGCTGATAGATTCTTGGCAGTTGGACAGAATGTAGTATATAACATAAAATATTTTTTATTATAATTATTAAAGTATGGTGCTCCTTTTTATTTACAGAAGGGGAAGCCAAAAATCCAGGCACATTTGTACATTTTTTCATCCAAATAGCTCCTCTTTCTAGGAGATAAATGTGAGCAGGACTTCTATCCATGGAAAACTTATTGAACAACTAGTCAAAGGAAGGCAATTTGTCCTGGAGCAGTGTTCATAACAAGTAAGCTGAGATCTCATAGACTGGACCTTGTGGACTGATAGGTTTGTAAGTGTATTAGTTTACTCAATTGAAAAGTAAACTGAAAGAATTTTCTGTATGGCTACTTTTGACTGAGAACGAAGAGTGACTGTACCTTTTGTAGAATCGGGGGCTTCTCATCAATGACCTGTACCCCTGTTCTCTACTACACTAACAAATCAGCTTCCAAATGGTATAATATTATCTGAAGGTAGATTCTGATAAGTATGCACACTAAAAACTATAAATAAACTACTAAAATAACAAAACAAAAATTTAAATCTAATATCCAACAAAGAAAAAAAATGGAATTAATATGAGAAAAGCAAAAAAAAAAAAAAAGTAAAAATGTGCACCATAAGAATCATATGCCATAACAGAAAATAGTGAGATGTTCAAGATGTTCAATTTTAAGCCAACCATGTAAGTAATACAATTAAGTGGAAGTGATAAAAACATGCATTTACATGTCAGAGATTTTCAGACTGGATAAAAGAGCAAGACCAAAATGTATGCTACCCAGAAGAAATGCATGTTAAATGTAAAGATACAAATATGTTAAAAATAAAAGCATACTCTGCTAACACTAATGAAAAGGCTGAAATGCTATAACAATATCAGATAATGTGGGTTTCAAAAACTATAACCAGAGTTAAATCCATTTCTTAATCACAAAGAGGTCAAATAATTAAGACATAACATTCTTAAATGTTGGTGTATCTAATAATGAAACTTCAAAATGTGTGAAGCAAGATTTGACAGAACTGCAAGGAAAATAGACTTTCAACAAAATAGACACTCAACAGATTTCAATGCCCTTCTCTAAAAAAAGGATACAAAATGCAGAGATGAATTCAGTATGAATATTGAAGACTTGGATAATACTACTAACAAACTTGACATACTTGATATTTATAGAACACTCTTATCAACAACAGCAAAATACACATTATATTCTTGTATGAAGTAACATTTCTCAAGATATACTATATTCCGGGCCAAAAAAAATAATCTCAGTATGCTTATCAGAATATAATTCATATAAAAGTCTGTATTGATAAAACTAAATTAGAGATGAATAGCAAAATAAATCACTTAAAAATCTCCAAATAATTAGAAACAAACTTGGACACTTCTAAATAACCAATGGGTCAAGGAAAAATTCAAAAGAGAAATTATAAAGGATTTGGAACCAAATAAATTTGAAACTGCAACATATAAAATTTTCTAGTATGCTGCTAAAACAGCACTTAACATGAAATTCATACCATTGAATGCCTTTGTTAGAAAAGAAGAAAGATACTAAAATCAGTGGCCTCAGCTTTCCCCTTGAAGAAACTATAAAACAAAGAACAAATTAGGCCTAAAGAAAGAAGACAGAGGAAATAATAAAGATGAGGGTAGTAATCAGTGAAGCAGAATACAGACATTAGAGATAATCAATGCACCCAAAAGCTAGTTCTTTGAGATCAAGTAAATAAATAAACTTCTAGCCAGATTGTTCAGAAAAGAGAATAGATATGTGTCACCAATATGAGGACTTAAAAGAGATAGCCTTTTTTTTTTTAAAGATTTTATTTATTTATTTGAGAGAGAGAATGAGATAGAGAGAGCATGAGAGGGAAGAGGGTCAGAGGGAGAAGCAGACTCCCTGCTGAGCAGGGAGCCCGATGCGGGACTCGATCCCAGGACCCTGGGATCATGACCTGAGCCGAAGGCAGACGCTTAACCATCTGAGCCACCCAGGCGCCCTGTTTTTATATTTTAAAGCCAGTTTGAATGGATGTTACCGCTTCTTGCTACTCAAAAGTATTCTCATCCAGATTTTGGCACCAGAAAATGGGGAATGGTAAGAGATGCTGAAATGTGAAATTCAGAGGGTGGAGAATTAAGCCACAGGAAGTTAAGATGCTATGTTTTCTGTCTAAAAACTTGGTGACACTTGTTTTGCACATACTAGAGTTGGTCCCCTAGACACAGAGTAACAAATGAGTCACTAAGGTTGTGCAACTCATCTTTCATATGGCTACAGAAGATAATAAACAGTGAAGGAAGACCTTTCCCAGAAGCTGGAACCAGTGTCCATGTTGGACAATTTGATATATGTTTTGCCCTATTTGCCTTTTTAATATGTTTTTATTGTAATGACTCTTTATAATTTAAAATATCATTGGTAGATAAATGTTTCTAAATATGATTCTGTACGAGTTAGAATTTAACCAAATTCTGGTCCATGAGTCATAAGGGAATGTCTTTGGTGAATTTTTGTGGAAAGTTTGCGGTCTCCATAGAAAGAATTATGGAAAAGAATGGCTTATCATGTCTTTTGCCCTTTAAACACCATGCCTAGAAATTTACGTTTCTATCAATTCTCAGAGTTCTAGCAACATATGAATAAATTCCATACTGATATTAATAGAACAGGGGAAAAATTAATCTAGGTCCAAAGATATCATTACCCCCAAAGGATCAATTACTCATGATTCTGGTCCCACCACTAAACTGCTTATAAGAAAAGTCATGTAATCATATTTATATTAGACATTGTTTGCAAACAAATGTATCCTGACAGTGTTTGATAAACACATACACTAATGGTGATAGAACACATCACTATAAACTTTTCTGAAGGCAGTTTGGCAAAATGTTACACAAGTCTAAAAATCTCACTCTTCAATAAATTTTTAGTCCATAAATCTTTCCTGGGGAAGTCATTTCAACTAAATACAAGTATTTATGCCAAAATATTCATCACATAATTACTTATAATAGTGCAAACTTAACAAAAATCATAATCATTTACAATAAGCTGTTGCTGTAAAGACAGATCCATAAAACTAATGTTTTCCAGCTTAAAAAAAAAATGTGTTTGAAGTTAATTTAGCTCAGGGATATACTTAGAGTACAGAGTTTAGTAAAAATATAAGAATTTGTTTATATGGATTTATCTATTATGCTTAAAATATAGAAAGATTTTGAAAATATAGAAAGATATAATGCTGATAATTATTTTGGATAATGGAATTATAGATTTTCCAATTCTTTTCAAAATTCTATACTCATTTTTTACAACGAGAAAAGTTTTCATTATGGAAAAGTAATATACATTATTATAATGAGCTTGACTATGTCATAGAGAACAAAATTATAGGAAGTAGATTTCTAACTATTGCATGTTGAATTGCATTAAGCATGTGTCCTTACAATTCATAAGGTAAAAAATGATGCATTAAAATATACTACTTCTATTCCTCACCCTAATATTTAAATTTTTATTTTATATGAAATATAATTTTACCTGTTGCGTATTTTATTACTTATTCTGATGGATCACAAATGAATTTCTGGTTGTGACCAAAATTGATTTGTTATTCATTGGATATATTATCAAAAGCATATAAAAGGTTAAAAGTGAGAGTTAGAATGTCTGTATATTTTTTAACATTAGTTATCTTTAGATTTTCCAATAATGGAAAATACATAATCTAGCTACTGTATGTTTGCTTAAATTACATTTGCAGACACTTTAATAGATCAATATTAAACTTAGGCAATTCAAAATCCCAAGAAGAGTTTGTTTGGTTATATTTTAAATTTTACTTTAACTTACAAATTATATAACCTAGTCTTCATTTCCCAAAAATAGTAAGTCTCCCAGGGCATTCCCCTCACTAACCAAAGTCGGTATCAATTTTTCCACTCAGCCAAGATTTGAGTTTCATAAGTTCTTTTGATAAACACTTTGCACAGCTCCATTGAATTAAATCACATTAGGGAAACATGGGCCAAGTTAGATTTGACTTGTCTACCTAGCACTTGAAACCAACCCGAAGGGAATGCAAGACCCCTGCATATGGCTCCAGTACAGTTAGGAACCAAGGTTACATGTAAATGAGAATGTATAGGCAGCTCCACCATCTGCCTGCAAAGTCCTTCCTGATTTGCTTGTCGAAAATGTTACAGGTTTAGTTAAAGCAGGCAGCACCAGGGGGAAAACCCAGGAAGAAAGCTGCCTTCTCTTCTGTAATAGAACAAGGCAACACTCACTAATAAGAGTTGGGACCTGTCTAACCTAATCACAGAAATCCCAAATGGTTTCTCAGTAGTCTATCTATCACTGACACAGCTGAATCCTTAAAAATTTTTGCATGCATGAGTAATAACTAATCCTTTTACTCTATTCAAATGAGAATTTTTTGCCTTTTATAGATCACAGGCAACTTCCAATAAAATAAAATTAAATAAATAAAATAAAATGAAATGAAAAAATGAAATTTCCAGTTCATTTGGCTTTGGGTGACAACAGTAAAATATTGCACAACACATGTGATATAGTTTTTTTATATATATAAAGATATATAAGAGATGTCCTATTTCTATTATAGAGATGAAGTCACTTCAAATTTAGTGTAAATAACTTAGACTATATATTACAACTTAAATTAGTTTATATTTCCAGATCGTGGAAGAAGTGAAGCCATCACCTCAGCCATAGTTTCAGGTTATATATGTTACTAGCCATACTGAAAGACTTTCATCATGTTAATATAAAAAGTTATATTACATTTTTTTTTTTTTACTTGGGCTACTGAATATGCTCTGTATGTGAACTGAGAAATGTTTCTCTCACTATTGAGCAAAACTTCTGTTTAATGGCAAACTACCACTCTTTTCAATAATCTTTTCATTGCTTATGTCACTTATAAAAATATAGGTACCTAGTTTGTTTCTCTTAATATCAGTCATCAACCCAAATAAAAGCATTCCACAAATAAAAAGGGGTATCAGCTAATACTTGTCTTTACAGAAAATTATTTAACATATGTCATCTCATCTGTAAAATGGGGAAAATAGGACCAATTTTGCAATGTTGCTAATATTAAATATATGACAATAAAGTTTCTGGCATATAGGAAGTTTCAGTAAATGACATTGTTTATTCATACATTCATCAAATAAATTTTGACTTCCTATTACGGAATATGTGTAGTTACATTCTGAGTAGTTAATATTACTAACAAATAAACATATCCATTTTTGAGCTATTTTCCTAGTATATCAAACAATCAACTTGCTGAACAGAAGTCCATAATATGCCATAGTTCAAATAAAACATTATCATGGATTGTTAAAAGAGCAAAGTATCTAGCACATAAAATGTAGATGAGTCATGTGATCTATGTTAATCCCTGTTAAATTCTATTTTAAGCCTAAAAATTTTTAAATATTACAAACATTTTTATTGAAATATTCTTTCTGTGTATATGTTTAAATGAATGATTGATATTTAACATATTTTTTTTATTCAGAGATAAAGTACTAGGTTTCCCTCATACTGTAATGTGAAGGATCCTAGAAAATCTACCCCAAATCACCTCCATGTCTATTATTAATAGCAAAACTCCTACCTTTATTAATATGTACAACTATTTTACTGTCTTTTTTATTTTATTTTTAATTTTTTATTGTTATGTTAATCACCATACATTACATCATTAGTTTTTGATGTAGTGTTCCATGATTCACTGTTTGCGTATAACACCCAGTGCTCCATGCAGTACATGCCCTCTTTAATACCCATCACCAGGCTAACCCACCCTCCCACCCCCCTCCCCTCTAGAACCCTCAGTTTGTTTTTCAGAGTCCATCATCTCTCATGGTTCGTCTCCCCCTCCGATTCCCCCCTTTCATTCTTCCCCTCCTGCTATCTTCTTTTTTTTTTTAACATATATTTTATTATTTGTTTCAGAGGTACAGATCTGTGATTCAACAGTCTTGCACAATTCACAGCGCTCACCGTACCACATACCCTCCCCAATGTCTATCACCCAGCCACCCCATCCCTCCCACCCCCCACCACTCCAGCAACCCTCAGTTTGTTTCCTGAGATTACTGTCTTTTTTTAAAGAATAAACAATTCTACTCTGTTAAGTTATTTAGCTGCTCCAGTTGGCTCCCTACCCAATATTTATTTACTATTTTCTTCCTTCCCAGATAGATGCTGATTTTGTTCTGTTGGCCACCCTCCACCACAGAAGGTGATCCTTTATCAATCTCCAGGAACATATCCTGACTGGTCTATGACCATCATGGCACTCTCATATATATTATCATTTATTGAATTTGAAAAAAAAAAGCATGACTGATTGTGATTAATAATGAGATATGAGGGAAAAGCTTCTGTGTGTTTTTCTGGGAAATGTGTCCTTTATACTAGCCTATGAAACAAATCCAAGAATAAAGAACCCTTCTTCTTTATGTAGATATTATTTACTCTGAATGTAAAACCTGGAAGGACTTGAAGAAATGTCTTTTGCTCTAGGTTGAAGCTACAATATAAAAGACAAAAGAAACAAGCAAGAGGCTGAACCTGAGGATATTTAGATCCTTCCTAATATCTGGGGATCCTATTACATGAAATAATATAAGATCCTTATGTTATAAGCAAGTGAGTACAATCTTCTTTTATTTGCTGCTAAGGTTATCCCAACTGCTAATTGTTACCCAAGAGAAAATCAGTTTTGTCATTTCTTTTCAAGAACACAATAGCATTGGCATCGAGGAAACTGGGAAACTGGGAAGTGGTAGATTAAAAAGGATATATGGTAGCAGCAAAGAAATATCAAACCACATCCTTCACAATTTCCTGTAACACATGCCCAGGAGCCAACACTGAATTTCAAACAGGTTGTTCTCAGAGCTAACATCAAAGCACAAGTATTCCTCTAAATCTTTATCTTAATAGGATTTATAAAGTTAAATAGAAATTTAAAATTTTTCTAACACTAATCTAATAATCTCCTTTGCATAGATCTAAATTTGCATGTGTTAGAATTTAAATGCAGATTTTAAACTTTTATATCTTCTCGGGGACTATCACAGTGTCTTATGTAACATATTGAGAACAAAATTACCTATATAAAGTCCTTAAAATCAAGTTATCTACTCTGTTAATGACCAGATTTCTATCCTAAATGTTGGAAGCATTTAGTCCCTGATTTCACATTTTTTTTTCATTCTTACAATATCAGGTTTCATATCTGCAATTTCCAGGAAAACAAATGTGATTAAAACTAGGTTAAAAACAAAAGCAGAAGAACTCTGTGAAATCACTCTATTTTAAGACTTCAGATTAATATAGGCATTAATATCATTTTTTCACTAAATTTACAGATTTCCTAAGAACTTTGTAGCAGGCATTGCAGACTGGCTACCCCAAATTCACTCATAACCCATTCCTCTACTGAGGACATGTTCACTCTTTCTGGACTCCATGGAGTTTCTTGTGCAATTGCATTCATGTCTACCAAAGTATTTACAAGGAATTTATGTTTGGATCTTCTTAAGAGTATTACGGACCTGGGTTTTGACATTTGCCCTTTTCTTTTGTTCTTTCCCTTCTATCTGCTTGGAACACAGATTGAAAGCCTTTATTAGGAATAAAAGATTTTGAAATTGTAGACGTTATACATCAAATTTAGTGTTTATTATTTTTTAACTTACACAAGAGTTCATGACTATATTGTAATTAAATGGCGAACAAACCAACATTGATAGCAGGACAAATGTCAATTTTATCATGATAGAGTTGAGATGGGGAGATGTAACTCAATAAGATGTCCAAATGGAATTTCTATCTGAATCTCAGAATAAGACTTACTAATTCAGTCACATATTCTACTAATCACAGATAAGATTCCCCATATGGAAGAAAAGTCTAGCCAAGTGACAGAAGTCATGATGAAGATAATACAAACTTGTTCTCCTTAGGACTGGATTTGCTCCTAAAAGGAAGTAGGCAGGGTAGGCTACCCATGCCTACTTAGTCTTTCTGGTAAGACTCAATATACAAAGGATATGAGACCTTCACTCTAAGCCTTCACTCTCATCTTGGCAGATGGGACAGTGGACAGTAAAGTCGGAGGGTACTTACAGAAAATCTTTTGTATTGGAAACCAGGAAGGTGTTCTATCTTTAATGTATAAAAATACTACTGATGGTATGGATTTATGTGTTAGATACTTTATCACTTTAAAAAATAATTTTAAAAATGATTTTATTTATTTATTTGTCATAGAGAGAGCAGGAGAGAGCACAAGCAGAGAGAGTGGCAGGCAGAGGGAGGGCACGAGCAGGGGGGAGGGGCAGAGGGAGAGAGAGAAGCAGACTCCGGACTGAGCGGGGAGCCCGATATGGGGCTCGATCCCAGGACCCTGGGATCGTGACCTGAGCCGAAGGCAGACACTTAACCGACTGAGCCACCCAGGCACCCCTAAAAAATAATTTTAAACATGTATTTGAGAATCTTTCTTTAAACCAGTTTAATTGATGTAAAAATATTTATTTTATCCCCTGCTTATATTTATAAGTACATTTCCTCCTTCATTATAAAACGTATGCTGGTGAATTGTAGCTTTGATGACTGATGTCGATTGGCTAACATTCAAATTGCAAGATACTTAAAGTATGTATGATTGCAAGTAAAAATACATGCATATGACCAATATTTGAGAAAAATGTGCCATTTGGCTGTAGAATGCAGCAATAGAAATCAGATAAATCCATAAGTCAACATAATTATAATAGACCCTAGACTTTTCATGAAACTTGCAAACTAGTTTCTGAAGATCTCATATAAAGGACATAGGCAAAACTAACTGAAGTGATATTTATAATGATAAACAAAGGACATTTTGCCTCCCAGCTACCTAAATATTTCATAGAAAGAGCCCTTACAAGTCTTAGAGGGGTCCTAAATTGGGGTAATAACCCAACCCCTTACATTGACTCCCTGTATACTCCATCCTTGGCTGGGAAGAGCCGGTGAAAAGCCCAGCTTCCATGAAACCATGGAGATGGAATTTAGAGCACAGACCTGATTTGGAAGACTCTGAGGCACATTCTCTTGTCCCGGTCATGCATCAATAAAGAAAAGATACAGCACTGACACACAACTGAAAAGATATCAAAATTTAAGAAATATGTTTTTGAAATTAGAATAGGAAGTATATGGTTAAAGTAGAAACAAAAACAAAGGTAAAAGGATCAATTGATACTTGGACTAGATTAAAATATAAACTTTGATAAAATAAGAAACAACATTAACAACATTTAAGAAAAAGTACATACTGGGGTAAAATAGATGAGATTTCTAGAATATAAAAATGTCAATATTTATAATTCATATAAAATTTCCCAAGTCAATAAGAAAGTTCAGCCATTTCATAAAAATGGGTAAATTATTGGAATATGAAAATCTAAAAAGACATTTTTCAAACATCAAATAATCTTTTGTAGTAATTCATAGCATGCCTTGGAACATCTAGAAAATCCTAGAGTAATTTATTAGAGGCAGCAAAAAGATCCGGAAGCAGTCCAGATGCACAAACAGGAACATTTTCCTTCTCAAGATATTTGGGGAATTCTGAAACTATGCAGGATGGTTGGTCACAGTGCTAGGCTAAAACCTCTAAGTAGCAGACTAGATACGCCAACAGTTACTCTCCAGGGAGGGGATAAAAACCTGCCAGGCTCACCAGCAAGGTCAAATCTCGTTCACTGACACTGGGATCCAGTCTCCTTACAAAGGGAGAATGGGGAAGGAGAGGCTTCATCTTTATTCTCACATTCAGAAATGGTACACAACCCCTTGCTCATGGACCTTTGGTCTTGTAAATTATATATAACAATCCAATTTCTGTGGAAGAGAATAGGTTATATTGGATAAGTAGAAGTTTCTGCCCTTTCAACCATCTACCATATTCTTTTCCAGTCAGACAAAATCCAACATTTTTCTTTTTGAAAAATGGAATTTCAATTTTTTGGTTTATACTCATAATGTAGTACTCTCAAGTGGAAATAATAAATCAAATACATTTGACTCCTCTAAGACTTGTAAAGGCTCTTGCTATAAAATATTTAGATAGCTGGGAAGCAAAATGTCCTTTTTTATCATTATAAATACCACTTTATGTATTTTTTGCATACATCCTTTACATTAGTTCTAGAGTATTCCATGAGTTAAGGATAACAGTTTAAAATAGTTTTCTGCAGCACTCATGAAAATAAATTAAAAAAAATAGAAATGATAAAGTAAAAGAATAATGCTAACCCTCTATAGATTTTGCTACTTTTGCTGTATTTGCATGTTTGTTTCTGAGGTGTGTTTAGCAATTTTGCAATGTCTTTACTTTCATCTATAAGAACTGAGTAAACTATTTGGAGAAATTTATCTCTATTTCTGGAATATATAATATAAATTTATCCCCATTTCTGGGAATGAAATAATTTTCTTTTTCTTTTTTTTTTTTCCCACCTCTGCTGCACGGAATTCCAGGAACTTCTAAACATCAAGAATCAAAAACAAAATAAGCTCAAGTGCAAGGCATGTGCACACACACAAACACACAAAATCAGAGGTGTTTTATTACCTGGGGACATAAAAGTTTAGAGCCAAGAAGATAGAACATAAGTCAGTAACTTGAATATCCAGGTTACTGACAAATCTGCCAACTCTGAAGAAAGTCAATCCATGATTGATGAGGAGTGAGTGATATTTTGGATTCACTAACTCTACATGAAAGCATCCTTGAGGCATTCTGGTAGAAAGAACCACGATGTCTAATTCCCCACGAAGTAATGTCTGCATTACTTGAATGAATTTGTAGCATACTTCAATATCAAATTCATGAAATGAATGTAAAGAACTTAAGATATCCTGACTTTTCAGAAAATAAATTTTTTTCACATAGTTTTCCAATTTATGTTATATTACACAGTATAAGTAATCATTTTATCTTCCATTTTTCCTGAGTTTTATCTATAACTTCCAATTTATACAATAACTTACCTAAAAACCAGAGTTGTGTTTTTTTTAGTAGAATACTGATTAATATTTTCATTCTCATTTGATGAATGGTTATCTTAGAAAACAGTTTAGTCTGATTTACTGAATACAATGATAATTATGATGATAAAAGCAACTAACAGTTGCTGGAAACTTGCTCTGTAACTTGCATTCTCCTAATGTGATTTGCCTATATTAGTTACATAAATTATCTCATAACTTTCATTTTACCAATTAGGAAAATAAATCAGGTAAAAGAATTTAAATAACATAATCAAGATTATATGGCTAATAACAGGCAGCAATGACATTTGACTAGGAAGTCCTATGTGAAAGGCTATGCTTTCTGCTATTCTAATACTGCTTTCTCAATTTAAACTAGTCAAGTTATTAAAATAACAAAATTAATTATGTAAATATATATAAATATTACTGTATAACATTATAAAAGTAAAAAATTAAATAAATGAGTCCTTCACCCATGTTTTGTAATATTTTCACTGACATTTAAAGCAGGAGTAAGTTCTACAAAAAACACTTATTAAAGATATTTTTACAATTTTGGAAGAAAACAAAAAATGTTTTTGGAAAACATTCTATTTATATAATGAGTTCATTTAATATTATTGTTTAATTAAATTCTATTTCCTTTTATCAATGTTCTTTTATTTCCAAGTCTAAAAGAAAATTAATAGCTTGAATGCCCATTTGATTAAGTGCTTACTGACCTTGGGTCAGCATTTCTACTTGGCTTTATTATTTTCCACATGAGACCCAATTCCCTGGTGGACTAATTTGAACAAATCCATGCAAAATATTAATTAGGTGTACTAGTGAATGCAAAAATGGCAAAAATTCTCTGTAGCTAAAGATCAGCTTTTCTGCCTTTGACAAGTCTATGCTTTCTTGTAATGTGATCTCTTCATCATAGGTTTCTCAATCCCCAAAGATAAATTAATTATTCCTAGACTGCCTCAACCTATTTCATCTTTATCTGATTAAGGCTAATTATTGCCTAGATGCTGATCTGGTCACAGAAAAATATCCTTTGGAGAACTGGAAATTGAGGTAGGAAGCTTTGTAAAGAGTACTACAATACAAAATACTACACTTGAGTAAATATGGAATACTAAAGGGGTTATCCATACCTATAACAAATGTACAAAAAATTTTGTTTGTGTGTAGAAATCTTTGTCATAGTCACCTGATAATATAGAAGCAAAAATTATTTATTTGAATTTTAAAATAATAATAAATTATAACTTTTGTAATGAGAGACAGAATGACATGTTTTAAATGTGACGGGTCCTGTGCATTCTTTTATATTTATGGTTAGGACTTTGACTTCCTATATAAAATTCATATGGCAGTCTTTGCTTTTAACTGTAGTTTTTAAATGTACATTTCATGACCTATGAATTATTTTCGTGATCTCATTCTTAGGTGAGTGCAGTTTCTTTCTTGCTTTCTTTCCTCCTGTCTTTTTTTTTTTTTTTTTAAGATTTTATTTATTTGACACAGAGAGACACAGTGAGAGAGGGAACACAAGCAAGGGGTGGGGCAGAGGGAGAAGCAGGCTTCCCGCTGAGCAGGGAGCCCGATGCGGGGCGGGATCCCAAGACCCTGGCATCATGACCTGAGCTGAAGGCAGACGCTTAACAACTGAGCCACCCAGGTGCCCCTCTCCTGTCTTTTTTAAATCTTTAACCATCATTTCTTCTTTTCTCACTTCTTTTCTTACTTCCTTCCCTCTTCCTTCCCTTCCAGTTTTTCTTTCTTATTTTACTTGTTTGCTTTCTCTTTTGTGTTATTTTTTTCTTATTTAGTTTGATAAATAATTAAGAATCTTAAAATTCTATACTAAATATAATTTAATATGACAAATCAGATGAAAGAATAGTTAATATATTGTATGTTACAATCTCAAGACATGAAAATATTACTCTATCTGAATGAGAAAAGAAATACAATATGAAATTATTCTAGCCTTGGAGATGCTCATATGTGCATTTCATTTTAAAAATACCTTAAAAAATGCTAGCAACATTTTGAAATTATAATAAAAGTAATCATATGAATTCCTCTTCCAATAGTATCCTAAAATTTAATTGGATTTAGAACTTTATAAATTTTATTTTCCTTAAGAGAGTATTTTTCCTTAGTGCCATTTTGAGTTTAGGTTTTTATTAATATGATTTTGAAAAAGCTTAGTATGGTTTCATCAGAAATCCCTCCAGACCATGATTGACTGATTACATAGCATTTTTTTTCTTCAGTGTATTAGAAGTGCTAACCAAAATTGGAACTACAATGGCTTACTTTTAATGAGAAAAATCTTATTAGCTACTCAGAAATAAATGGCATGAGGAAAAAAAAAATGAGTCAGATCTAGAAATACAAATAAATCAAAATCAATGTTTATACTGAAAGGAAAAAAATGAAGATGTAAGAAGTTTAAATGAGTTCTATCCTTTGAAATATGATTTTTCTGTATCAGTGATATTTTCTGAATCATTCCCAAAATGGTTAATTTTTAACTTACTTTTCTACAGGAATGAAACACAAAATCATTAATTCATTTAAACATTTGCTTTAAGTAGTGCCATTAAAATGCCATATTATTACATAACTTAGAGGTTAAATTTTCTTCGTTTCAATTCGTATTTTCCTTAAATTGTAATTTAAGTTTGGTTGACCTACAATATTATATTAGTTTCAGGTGTACACCATGGTGATTTAACAGTTTTATATATTACACAATGCTCATCATAAGTGTAGTTACCATCTGTCACCCTACATACTTATAATATTAGTAACTATATTCCCTATGTTGTACTTAATTCATATTTTCTTATGTATGAGAATCATGTGCTATGGTCTTAATGTTTGTCTCCTCCCAAAATCTATATGTTGAAATTCTAATGCCCGCTGAGATGGTATTGATAAGTAGATATTTTGGAAGGAAATTTGGTCATGAGGGTGGAGCCATCATGAAAAAGACTGATGCCCTTATAAAGGAGACCCAATACAGTTTCCTAACCTCTTTAACCATGTGAGGATACGGAAGAAATTGCTGGCTATGAACCAGAAAGTAGGCCATCACCAGAATGAGATTGCTAGTACCTTGATCTCATACTTTTCAGTCTCCAAAACCTTGAGAAATCAATTTCTGTTGTAGTAGTTTGAATGGAATAAGACAACAGGAAAGAACAGTGCCTGTTCTGAACTATCAGAGTAAAAAAACCTCATCATTCATGAGGAGTTGGGTGGAAGACTAGGAAGAGTCATGTGTCATTTAGTGGGGAAAAGCAACCTAGACCAAATGTAGCTCTGACCTGATTTAACAAACACTTAAAAGTATGACTCAAAAAGATCAGTTTCAATTTTATATTAAACTTTTCAATAAGCACATTAGCTGTAAATGGTATAAACAATTCAATTAAGACTCCAAGGTGACCACTTTATATAAAAATTCAAGATCCATTATATACTGCTTTGGGGAGCCAGTTAGCACTTTTAATCATCTGCGTATCCTCAGCTCTCAAGGTTTTGGCCACCCCTTCATCTGGACCACTTTTCAGGATAGCTTTTGCAGTTGGCTATCCTAAAAAGTGAGACAATGCAGTCAAAGTCTTGTATTACACCTGATCTTCCTCAAAATAAATAGGCTTGCTTACTACTTGCTAGGAATTTGGAAGTTTCCCTAAGCCCAGGATTCTATTCCTTTAATGGACCTGCACGGGTCCCTAAGTCATCCTGTGAGGTGTAGTGCTCAGGAAACCAGTACATTGCTAATGTTCCTGCTACTGCCGCTGTTGTGAGTAATAAAGTCACTTCTCTCCAACCTACCAGACTCATGTCCTCTGTTGGAATTCCTGGAACAATGGCAGCCTAACTTATAGAATTATTTCAGTGGCAGTTCCTCTGCTTCTAGCTCCCACATTTACCCCACTAGATCAAACATAAGGTAAAAATCTCAACCTTGTTTAGAAGCAATCTACTTTAAAAATAAATACACAAGTGAGTGGAAATAAAAATGATTTAAAATGTATACCATGCTAACCCTAATCAAAAACAGTAGTGACTAAATTAGTTTTGTGATGTAGGTTTTTGAGCAAAGAATATTACCAGGGTCATTTCATAATGATAAAGGGGTCAGTCCAGTAAAATGGCCCAACGATTCTAAGCACCCACGCACTTAATATCAGAACTGCAAAATATTTTAAGCAAAAGCTGATAAAATTGCAAGAAGAAGTAGGCAGATCCACAATTATGGTCAGAGATTTCAATGACACTTTCTTGCTATTAAAAAAAAAAAAAAAAAGGGTGCCTGGGTGGCTCAGTTGGTTAAACGACTGCCTTCGGCTCAGGTCATGATCCCAGGGTCCTGGGATCGAGTCCCACATCGGGCTCCCGGCTCAACGGGGAGCCTGCTTCTCCCTCTGACCCTCTCCTCTCTCATGCTGTTTCTCTTTCCCTCGCTCTCTAATAAATAAATAAATAAAATCTTAAAAAAAAAAAAAAAGGTCAGTAAGGATATAAGAAACTTGGACATTATCCAAGAAGTTGACTCAATTGATGCTTATAGTATACGTCAAATAAGGACAGCAGTATACACATTGTTTTTAAATGTACAAAAATATTTACCAAGATAGATATAATTAATACAAATTTTAATAAATGTAGAAGGATTCAAGTATTAAATAGGATATTCTCCAAAGATATTGGAATTAAACTAGAAATCATTAACTGGTGACCTGGAAAATATCCAAATACATGAAACTTAATCCTATACTTCAAAATAATGTGAATCAAAGAAATATTGAAGAGGCAAATTAGAAAGATTTTTTTTCTGAAGAAACATAACACACCATTTCAATTTGTAGAATGCAGCTATAAATATAGGGACATTTCCAGTAGTAACTACATAGACTAAGAAGACGAAATGTTTCAAATCATTAATTTCAGATTCTACCGTAAATAACTAGAAAGAGTATTTTAAACTAAAAGTAAACAAAAGAAAGGAAATGATAAAAGTCAGAGCATGAGTTAATGAAATAGAAAACACAATAAAACAAGAAAAAAAACTGATGTAATCAATAATGGGTTCTTGACAGAATCAACAAAATTTATGAATTTATAGTTGGATTGATCAGGAAAAAAAAAGAGATGGAACAGAAATTTCTAATATTGGAAATGGCAAGGTGACATTATTGTTAATTCTACAGATTAAAAAATAATAGGATATTATGAACAAATTTATGGCAATAAATTTGAAAATTTAGGTAAAATGGACAAATTCTTTAAAGGACATAAATCATTAAAGCTGACTAAAGAATTGCTGAATTCCTCTACATCTAATGAAGAGATACAGAAAACTGGAAAGATGCCAATCTTCTACCTGCCACAAGAGAACAGCTGGACAAACTGCAAATAATGACTTTTCTTGAAACTATCAGGGAACTGAGGTCAGGGGGCAAACAACTATTCATAAATACTGAGTGACACAGAAAGCAATAGGGAAAAACTGGGCCTGAGTATTTGCTTACCTGGGACACACATCACCAAATGATTTATAAATAAGGATAAGCTAGAATATTTTAACAATTTCCTAGTGTATAGGCTAGTGAGAGAGTGTAAAACCATAGGGGGTATCAGACATACTAGAATTTACTCCCTTTGAAGGCTTTTTCTCCAAAAATATCACCAAATACTCACAGGGAAGATCAGAATGAGTCCTGAGCACACTTCCCTCAAGGTGATGGTCTGAGTACTGGAACAGCAACCTCTGCCCAAAATGCACCCACAACCTTCTCTCTTAAGTCTTCTAAGGATTAAAAGGTCTCATCTAAATTTGCGGTGTGCAAGCATGCTTGGAAAACCCCATGGGCAACAGAGGAAGGAAAGATCAGCTATAGACAAAAATCCACCCAGACCTTTCTTCTACAATCTGTAGGAACAAAGGCTTCAAGACACCAGCCTGAGGGCATTGAAGCCTCCAGATGAAATGCAGCTCTCAAAGTCACCTTGACTTTAGCCAATGAAATGCACATCAGACTTCTGACCTCTAGAACTATAATATGATAAACTTGTATTGTTCTATGTCACTGGATTTGTGGTAATTTATTATAGCAGCAATAGAAAACAAATACAGCTATCATTCTAATATTTTACACAAATCCTCTTGAAAAGCATACACTATCAACCCTTGTAGGGAAATGTGATCACGTCTCAACATTTTTAGTACTTAACTAGAAGATTCACCACTAATACAAACACTAATCTTTGTAATATCTCTGTCTCTGTCTGTAATTCTCTTCCATACCTGTCTGTTTTTCTTTCTCATACACAACAGTAAAATTTACTTTTTGGATCCCAAGATTAAGCTCCAGTTATACCTTCTATTCCTTGTTAACTGAAGACATCATGAAGTATGTTTGTTTAAACTCCCATAGCATCTACCATTTGTACTATTCAATTCATTGTGTCATAGGTTAATACAATTGCCATTTTCCCTTCATCTGTATTTGTCTTAACAATGTAGGGACATTAGAATTTGTCTGTGATATAAGTGCAATTCCCAGTTTGTATTTTGAATTTGTTTTCCTGGATAAATTTTGTTTTTATAGTTCCATTTTGACCTGAGTTATTTCTGTTTATTTTTTTTTAAGATTTTTTTTTAAATTTATTCATTTGAGATGGAGAGATACAGAGAGAGCATAAGCAGGGGAGAGGTGCAGAGGGAGAGGGAGAAACAGGCTCTCCACTGAGCAGGGAGCCTGATGTGGGACTCGATCCCAGGACCCTGGGATCATGACCTGAGCTGAAGGCAGAGGCTTAACCCTCTGAGCCACCCAGGCACCCATTTCTGTTTATTTTTTAAAAAATTTTAGCAACAGCTATTAAAAAAAAAAAAAAAAAAAAAACATTGAGCTGCATCTTTAATTATAATATACAAAGGTGTCTTAGAAAAATCTCATAAGAGAAGCTCTCTCTAAATTCAGTTGTATAAGGAGAACAGATTGCCTTTATCATGATGGTTAGTTTTTTACCTTACTGATATGATTAAAGGGTACTGATAAATTCTTGATAAAGAAAAAGAAAGGCCAGGGTTGATAAAAACAATTTATGGCAATAAAAATAGTATAATCAACGTCCAGAGAAAAGATTGGTTTGGGGAGGTGGGTCAAAATTTAAAAATAGGCCAGAAGTTAATCTAATCAACCCATTCCACAAAATTAGGAGAATAGAGTTTTATGTTGGTGAAAGTGGGCAGTTTTGTGCCTACAGACAGGAAGAGTGAAAGGATGACCATGAGAAGCTGGAAATACAATGTGATGCCCCATTGAGGTTAGGTCTCATAACTACAAACTATTACAACGTGAACTTACCAGAGTCACAAAGCAAAGGGCACTTCTTTTTCAGGTACCTAGCGTCCCAAAAGACTTCACCTTAGGCTTTGCTGGTCATAGCATGAAACAAAAATGTTCAAGCTTAATCTTACAGCTACAGCTTAGAAGATTGAAGAAGAAGTCTCCGAGAACTTTGGGAGTATCTTCAAAATTGTCAAACAGCTAGTTTTTAAAGAAAAAATAAAAACACATCAAACATTTCCTTATGGTGGGTCTATCTGTCTATCTATCTATCATCTATCTATCTATCATCTATCCATCTAAATATAAAAGTTAATTGAGGTTACCTTGAGAAAGTTTATCATTGTATATCAACATCAATGGCATTCATGAAAATATTAGTATTAAAATGGGAACAAAGCTGTGAGATTATGGGAAGAGCATGCCCCATAACAGAAACCTGTGATGCCAGAGATTGAGTTAGGTCCCCATCGGGCTAAACACCAATTTCATGGAAGGTGAGTCTTTCTGTGTTTCGGGTTGTTTATTATCATTAAATAGATATTGTTTAGGGATCCAGCTTCTTGGTTCATTTATCATCATCATCTCAAGTAGATTATGGCTAATGATGGGTAAATACGCAGTGGTGATTTGGATGTGTGAGGATGTTTATTTGTCTGTTGAACATGGAGTTTTGTTAATACGGTCATTTTTCAATCTCCCCCAAGTTGCGGTGATTTATATCCATGTAGATTTAAAAAAGTGGAAATTAATTTCATGCCATCAATTTGCTTTTCCACTGAGTAATTTGGGATACAAGATGTTGGTTTAAAATGTAAGAAGAAAATTAACTCCCAGCAAAGTAATTTAGCCATTCAGTTGGAGTTTATTTTTCCATTAAAGAAACAACTTCTGAGTGTGCATAAATTCTTAATTTTGCATAAAAATAATACAAAAGCCTGGTTATTACAATTACTTCCAACCCATATATGTCTGTAATTATGAAATACATGTCATTTTGCCTTATTTTGTTACTCATAGCAGTGGATTTTCTTTTAGAGATAATTTTGTCACAAAGTACATTTGTAAAGCCCCATGCTATATATCAGGGTAGATTTTTAAAAAGTTTTTTAAAAAGTTATTGGTTCAAAATAACAGAATTCTGTTTTTAGTGTGACTCTAAGTTTTCACAATACAAAGATAAAAACAAAGGAGTTCTGATATTCATTCTATTCTTCAAATTAGCAATACTAAGTTCATCAGAAAACAGAATATTGATTTGATGTTTAGCCTTTTTCTATCCATGTCAATTTTCTCTAAAAAAGTTGTTTAAAATACTGTTTTTCATTTGTTTATGTAATGTTCTATCTGTATTATCCAAATATAAAGAAACTTAACAAAATATACCTGTTAAAGCAAAAAGTATACATCAGACCCATGGAAAGGAGCAGAAACATAATTATATATCCTCTTCTGTAAGGATGCTGTATATTATTATTATCACTTTACCAGGGAAGTGTTTCAGGTTCCTAGAAGATGAGAAAATCACCAAGGGTTAATTAAATAGTTGTCAAACAAATATGGTGCTCTTTCAGATCATGACTGGAGTCTCTAATGTGTTCATTGCCATAACTCTTTATTGCAAACATACATAAATACATTAATTCTTGATGTCTTCACTGATATCTTAGAAACTTAAAATTTATTACAGGACAATCATGTACATATAGTATATACGGAGGTTTTCTTCTAGAGAGAGAGAGAGAGAGAAGAAAATGGTTACATTTACAAACTGCTCTCCTCTTATATATCCCTAACTCAGCATTGAAGAAAGTTACGAGGTCATATTTCATAATCTAACTTTCAGTAAAGCAAGTCACAATGCCATCTCCTTTCAGCTACTCGATAAGGATCTTCATTATTGGAGAAGCCCACTTTCACAGGAGGTATTCTCACTACCATTAGTCTGTGCATTGTATCCTGTTTCCAATAACTTCACGTCCATTACCATTCTGGTTACCTTTTTTTCAGGTTAAATTCTAAGTGATTCAAAGGTACTGCTTGGCATTTGGTTATGTGGATACACATCCCTATTATCTTTTTAAATTCTAGACACTAGGCCTTTATTAATATAACCAGAAACCTCATCAGCTTCCCAAATAACATCTTAATCCTGTCAATAATTGGATCTATCTCTTTGAATCATAAATCTGTCACCAATCATATTCTCTACTTCTATCATATAAGTTTGCATTGCATTTCCCTAAATACTATGTATAGGACATTCCCCTTGCTGCGTGCCCACTAAGTCTATAGAAGAGTAAATTACAGTCCGTTTTTATCACCCCTAGAAGGAAAGTCCCAAACCCTCAGTGTGGAGCTTCTGAAGGTAATTTTGAGACCTGGTGAATAAGAGAACTGGCTATTGCAGTGTTGAAAGGAAGAAACGTGGGAAACCAGAGGATAAAATGTGAATCTTGGGAAATGTTCATTTCTGGAGTTAAACAAATTAAATTGGGAAGAGAAAGTATTCTTTGGAAACTTAGTGACGCTAGGGGGAAAAAAAAGACTAAAAAGTGTCTCCAGACGGAAACTCAAAAACAAGTTAATATCAGTAAATCAGAAGACTGATTCCCCTCCCCAAACACAACATGTAATTTGTTATGAAAACTGTGTTTTAATGTGGCAACTGATGAAAACAATCTTGAACTAAGAAACCAAACAAACCTCTCTTATTCTTTCTCCCCATATGATTGTCTCATATTGTAGGTCTGTGAAAACAATCATGAATACAAAAAAAATAAAAATAAAATAGAAAAACATCAAACAAAACCTCATATCCAAAGTTAATGAAATAAATAGAATATGAATTAATGAAATAAATAGAATATGAGAATCAAAAACTTTCATTAAAAAAAGTACTCTAACAGTCTAATTAGAAGAAAAATCTAATGCAACATTGCAATATGAATTAAATATAACACCAAACTACTGCAAATGTGTGGGGGGTGCAAAATTCAAAAAATATAAATAAAAAAACCTACAACAATACTGTAGAAAAGATATGGACAATGATTTTATTATATGCAGAGCCCTTGAGGGGAAGTAATGGCAGTGGGGGCTGAGGTTACATTTCCCAAATTCATGGACAGCTGGTCTGGACCTTTGACTTGGTGTGGCAAATTAACTGTGAGCACAACTTATTTTGCCATGTTCAAGAAGATGTTTTAAGAACTAAAATATAGACCTTCATGCTCTATTTTGTCCCATGTCTTAATGACTAGTCATGTGTCAACCAGAGACTGTCTTGATATTTTTGCCTCTGAAATGGAAGTGGATTTTTCTCTTCACACTATATTCCTTTATTTCTTTAATGCTATATCATAACTTCACATTTTTAGTCCCATTTGTATTATTATTATTATTATTATTATTATTATTATTATTATTTTAGTGCCACTTGCTTTAACTTTTCCACATATGCAAGTGATCACATCTTCCTTGATTTCTTATTTGCCTTGAGGAAATTTAGCTGAATATTCCTTGACACACCCTACCTCTTCTGGCTTCCGTTTCCTCCCTTGTCTTCAATTTTTCTTGGAAGATGTATTGGTCTGCTACAGCTGCCATACAAAATACCACGGACTGGCTGTCTTAACCAACAGAAATGTATGTTCTCACAGTCCTGGAGGCTTGAAGTTCCAGCTCAAGGGCTAATCTCACTCCTGATAAGCATCTCTCCCTGGCTTGTACATAGCTACCCCTGCACTGGATATTCACACGAACTTTCCTCTATGCCTCTGTGGACACTTCCCACAGATGGGCTTTCTGGTGTCTCTTGTAAGGACACTACTCCTATCACATTAGAACTCCACTCTAAAGACCTCATTTCACCTTCATTACTTCCTTAGAGGTCCCATCTCCAAACACAGCCACAATGGGGGTAGTAATTTTGACCTAGGATTTTGAGAAGACACAAACATGTAGATCATAACAGAAGACTTGGCAGTGTTTCAAGCCACTAGCCTATTCTGATAATCTGAGGTGAAATAGTGCTGGATCATTTTGGACATTGGGTGACACAAGCTTAGGATCTAGGGCTTTTCTCTCTTTTCTGAGACCCTGTGTCAGGATCTACTCCACTAATCTAGCAGCTTATTTCAGTCTTTTGAATTTCATTTTGTATATTCCTCTTATCTTCATGCAACAGAGAACATGTCAGGCTATTCAGAGTCTATTTTTCATAAATATTTGTAAATACCTCCTACCAATGAATTACTAGAAATGCAGACCTTTCCAATTTATCTAAATTACAGGAAGGTTGATTTTTTAAATAATTGCTAGTGTAGCATTGGAAGATCTTGTGTCAAAGATTTGATTAATGCATACCATTTGGAGAATCCTCTTAATACTCTTAAAATGTAATATATTTTTTTAAATGGTGGTAACTATTGAAATTAAACAATCAAAACCTTCCATAAACATCTAAAATTTAAAAAACAAAATAACAAGAAAATTTAAATTACTTCATTTTACCATCCGCTTGCATTTATGCTTAATGTGTCAAATCATAATTTGCAGACCGAAATTGTTTTTCAAGCTACATAATTAAACTTTAAAACAAAAAGTCCTCATTTATAAAATACTAATGCTGACTTAGATGTTATTGGAAGTACAATTTCAGATGTTGACAAGAGGTATAGAAGAGTTTGGAAAAGAATGTATCACAAATAGGCATCTCAGCAAGAGCTACATAATTTTTTAAACCTAAAAATAAAGCACTATTTTGTCATCCCAATGTCAATTTCTCAACTGGTCTTAATATTCCATAATCTCTTATGGAAAATATTAGATGAAATACACGAAGAAAATTTACTAGTAGTAGTCTAATGGATAAATCCAAATTGTATGTATTTGCAAACAAAAGACGTGTATTAATGGCAAATGCATATAAAATGTATTGAGTCCAAGAAGATAAATAGAAGACACATGACCACAGCCCTCACCCTTCTGTGTTACTTTTGAATGTCTTGAGAACAGTTATTTTGTGCTTTGCCTTTAAATTTTATCTCAGAAAGTTCCTTTCCTAGGCTGCATTTGTTTATTTTACCTTTTTTTAGTTTGGATAGCCTAATTCTGGATTATCTTCAGAGAAAATGTGTGATGTGGGAGGGAGAAATCTTTAAGCATAGAGGTCAATGGGTGTTGAAGTCAGCTAGAACATCCTGGCTCACAGTAATATAGCTCTATTTCATGGAACATTTATTATTATAATAACTAAATATGGCACTGCTTCAGCTTGGCAAAAGTGATAGAATGCCTCCTGTAAATATTAATAATCTCACTGTCTTCATTTTGTACATCTGTCTCCCTTGATACCTTTGAATTTATCAAAACTATTTTTAGAATTAGTACCCCACAGTGAGAAGCATATATTTAACGTGGATTCTGAGTCAAATTACTACAAAAACATTTTCAGATCCCTAAACATTTTATAAGAGATATCTCAAGACACCACATATCATTCTGAGTTTCTACAAAGCATTTCCCTTTCCTGACTGTAAATACCTGAACTTGAGGATGCTTTCTTACACGTGCACTTGCATTGATGAGTGCAGTAACATATGCAAATAATAACATGTTTATTTTATTTTATCACTCTCTATTAGAGAAAACAAAAAGCAGGATACTTATTTCTACAAATCCATACAAATTTACAGACAGTCAGCATATATGCTGTTACTATAGTTATAATGGAACTGAAGCTTTTGTGGATTACTTTCCAATACATTTTGCATGTCTCTTCTAAACCAAAGAATTATCAATTTTTTTCAAGTTTTTATTATATCTGAATATATTTACTGTCTATTTGCACACACACCCCCCACCTGGCATACATTTAAATATAGATGATAGACATATAAATTACAGGAATAATGGTATTTATCTTATTTCACAGTCCAAAACCAAAAAATAAGACAGGAAGAACATATGTTTAATACTATTATGCACATTACACATAACTTATTCTTATTTATAAATTATATGGCATTATAAGCAGAAAATATTTCATGTCAGTTTTTATTTTTAAAGAAAACAGATTATTTTAGTATATTCAATCAAAATATATATCATAAGTGTTTGAAATTACCACATTTTATTTAGTATATCAAGTATGTTTGCTTGTAATTCATATGTTCTATTTAATATTATTTTAATTTTGTTTTTTGACTACTTGCTCTGTTCTTTTCTTTAGGAAATTTGCTAGTAGTTTCATATAATTATGCAAATTTATACATTTCTTATCTTTCTAAAAATGTTTGCTTTATAATTATTGCTTGTGTTATTAGATTTAGACTAATCCACAGCTTTTGTAGTTTCCAGAGTGCAATTTAATTAAAATATTTTTTCAGCAAGATGTTTCTGGTTTGTATGTCTGAAAATTTTCTGTTCTCTTATTGTTGACCACAGCTATGACTGAATGTCTATTTAAAATTTCTATTCTTTTACTTTGAGAGATCTAATTCACTGTCTTTGAGTATTCTATGCTGCTGATTAAAGGGATGGCATTAATATGTTTATTATTGACTCCCTGTGATTGACTTTTATTGTTTTCTGCAAGCTATTTGGGTCTACATTTTGTTGTTAGTAAAATTCTGAAGTTTCACTAAGTGATTTCTAATGTTGATCATTTAATTTCTAAATTTATTGTGTTTGGCACTCAGTTACAAGTACTATTCTAGATTGTAATATAATATAAATATATATTATGTGATATATATTTTATGTTATTTATATCATATAAATCTTTTCAGAAGAGTATTAAGATTAGATTAGTCCCATCAGATATTCAAATTTACAAGACAGCTGTGATACTTTAAAAGTATGACACTGACATAAGAACGCATCAAACCAAAAAAAGTGCCCAACAGCAAGTCCAGAAATTAAATATAAATATATTAGTAAATTATAAAATATGAATATAAAAGCAGATAGAGATTTTATTTTCATGAAAGTATTTCAACAATCTAGTAGCCATCTGAAAATATTCAAATAAATATAGATACTGTCTTTTTCCCATTGGATATTCTTTCCTGCTTTGTCAAAGATTAATTGCCCATAGAGTTGTGGGTTCATTTCTGGGTTTTCATTTTGCTCCATTGACCTATGTGTCTATTTTTGTGCCATACAATAGTATCTTACTGTCTTGCTCACTACAGCTGTGTAAAATAACTTGAAGTCCAGAACTGTGATGCTTTTAACTTTGCTTTTCTTTTTCAAGGCTGCTTTGGCAATTTGGGGTCTTTTGTGGTTCCATACAAATTTTAGGATTGCTTTTCCTAGCTCTGTGAAAAATGTTGTTGGTATTTTGATAAAGATTGTTTTAAATGTGTAGATTGCTTTGAGTAGTATAGACATTTTATCAATATTTGTTCTTCCAATCCATGAGCATAGAAAATTTTTCCATTTCTTTGTGTCATCTTGAATTTCTTTCATCAGTGTCTTATAGTTTTCAAAGTACAGGTCTTTCACCACTTTGGTTATTTTATTCCTTCCTCCATATCTTAACGGTTTTTGGTGCAATTGTAAGTGGGATTGATTTCTCCTTCTGTTGCTTTATTATTGGTGTATAGAAATGCAACAGATTTCTGTACATTGATTTTGAATCCTGTGACTTCGCTGAATTTATTTATAAGTCCTAGCAGTTTTTTGGTGGAGTCTTTCAGGTTTTCTATAGAGTATCATGTTATCTGTAAATACTGAACGTTTGACTTCTTCCTTGCTAAATTGGATGATTTTTATTTCTTTTTCTTGTCTGATTGCTGTGGCTAGGACTTCTAGTACTCTATTAAATAGCAGTGGTGAGAGTGGACATCACTGTCTTGTTCCTTGGGTAAACCCTTGGGTAAACTGGAAAGCAACATGCAGAAGAATGGAAGTGGACCACTTTCTCACACCCAACACAAAAATAAATTCAAAATGGATTAAAGACCTAAATATGAGACCTGAAACAATAAAAATCCTAGTGGAGGAGAACACAGGCAGTGACCCATAAAAATCAACACCCAAAAAACCAAATAATTCAATTAAAAAATGGGAACTATCCTACCATCCAGCAATTGCATCCAGCAAAACTAGGTTTTCACCCAAAGAATACAAAAATAGTAATTCAAAGGGATACATGCACACGCATGTTTATAGAAGCATTATTATCTACAGTAGCCAAATTTTGGAAACAGCCCAAGTGTCCATCAACTGATTAATGGATATAGAAAATGTGGTATATATATATATATAATGGAATATTACTCAGCCACAAAAAAGAATGAAATCTTGCTATTTGTGATGACATGGATGGAGCTAGAGAGTATTATGCTAAGCAAAGTAAGTCAGTCAGAGAAAGACAAATACCATATATTTCACACATATGTAGAATTTAAGAAACAAAACAAATGAACAAAGGGGGGAAAAAAAAGAGAGCAAGAGAGGCAAACCAAGAAACAGACTCTTAACTATAGAGAACAAACTGATGGCTACCAGAGGCAAGGTGGGTGGTGGGATGGGCAAAATAGGTGATAGGAATTAAGGAGTGCACTTGTGATGAGCACTGGGTGTTGAATGGAAGTCTTGAATTATTATATTGTAGACCCGAAACTAATATTACAGTGTACGTTAACTAAGTGAAATTTAAATAAAAACTTAAGAAAATGAAAAGAAAGAATGGAGGAAATAAAGATATAATTTTTTTGTAATGGGCTGAGTCTATCTATAATAAGAAAAAACAAAAGCTGAAGTGAAAGTTCATAGAAAACTTCGAGTATCCCTAACTGTGACACACAGAGATTAGAAATGGTGCTAAATATAGGTGATGTAAATGATTATAAATGTATATTTTGGGGCATATTGAGCAATTTGTGCTGGAGCTTATCAATAAAGAACATACTAAATTTGAAAATAAAGACATCAATAATATACTTCCTGTTTCCATAGATTTGTTTATTCTAGATGTTTCATTTAAATTGTAAAATAGATTATAGTCCATAATCCAAATGCAGATTTTTGAAAGATAGGGGTAAATGCCAAAGTAAAAGTGTTAGGCAACTGGTAGGAGGCTAAGAAGTAGACACAAAAATTATAAACAGGATCCCAAAGAGATAAATGCACTTTAATGGTCACTGTAGCATTTTTCACAATAGCCAAAACAAAGAAATAACCTCAATATTCCCTGACAGATGAATGGATTAAAAATATGGTCTATATATATAGGATATTATCTAGCCTTAAAAACAAGGGAAATCTGATGCAGGATCTAGTTACAATGTAGCTGTAAAGTGCTGCCTTGTCTTTGCCCCCTGCTCAAAATAAAGCTGTTAGCTTTCTAGCCCTGTCCGCCATGGTGCTTAGCAGCCAGGGATGCATGGTTTCAGACATGTTTACCAAGTTAAACACTGACTTGAGGGGTGCCTGGGTGGCTCAGTCGTTAAGCATCTGCCTTTGGCTCAGGTCATGATCCCAGTGTCCTGGGATCGGGCCCCGCATCGGGCTCCCTGCTCCGTGGGAAGCCTGCTCTCCCTCTCCCACTCCCCCTGCTTGTGTTCCCTCTCTCGCTGTGTCTCTCTGTCAAATAAATAAATAAAATATTAAAAAAACAAAACAAACAAACAAAAGAAACAAAGGAAATCTGCCACATGTGACAACATGGATAAACCTGGAGGATATTATATTAGGTGAAATAAGTAAGCCACAGAAGAACAAATACTGCATGATTCCATTCATATGAGATATCTAAATTAGTCAAACTCATAAAAAGAATAAAATGGTGGTTGCCAGAGACTGGAGAGAGGGAGGACATAGGTGGCTGTTGTTCAACTGGTATTAAAGTTTCACTTTGGCAAAGTGAATCAATCCTAGAGATCTGCTGTACAATATTTTGCATATAGTTAACACTGTATTGTATACTTTAAGTTCTGTACACAGGTTAGATCTCATATTAAGTGTTCTTACATGGAGAAAAGGAAGAAAAGAGAGAAGGAGGGAGAAAAAGCAATAGTATTGGTAAGTTCACCTTGGAGAAAAGGAGAGTGGGTAAAAATAGTAAGTCAAAGTTGCTGCCATCAATTCTTTTCTCCTGTGTGAGAATGCTGTTCCTCATATCAAATACGGAATATAAATCCCTTCCCTTAAATCCATGACTTTCCTTGATTTGTGGAATGTGGAGGAGTTAAGATGTTTTGGAGCTTACAATAATTGGTCATAAGAAACTTTGTAGTATCCTTTCACTAGTCTTGGAATTCTTGCTCTGTAGATACTTCTTACGGAAATCCATCACTATGATGTGAGAAGCCCAAGACACATGTAAGTGATTATATATGTTCTCCGATTGAAAACCCCAGTTGAACTCCTTGCTGAAAGCTAGCATCTAGTGCCAGGTACACGAGTGAGCTCTTTTGGATATTAGGTCTACTTGATCCTTCATATGACTATAGACACTGCCAGTGTCTTACTACTACAACCTTTGACAGACTCCTAGTGAACAGTGTCCATCTGAGCCCAGACATGATAATAAATTGTGTTTTAGGCCAGTAAGTTTGTGGGGTAATTTGTTATCAATAACAAAAGCACAGTTTGAAACTAGAAGTGAGATGTCACCTTAACCTAAAATGTGTGATATTGGCTTAGGGGCTTAGAACATGTGATCTCAGGAGAATTACCCTTATCAGGTGGCAGCCACACTGATTCAACATGTGACAGAATAATAGGCATCTATTAAGCCAGGATTTCTTGAATCAAGATGGGATAATGCTACAGAGCCATTTTCATTTGACAAAATATTTAACTCTAGGGTGCCTGGGTGGCTCAGTCGGTTAAGCGACTGCCTTCGGCTCAGGTCATGATCCTGGAGTCCCGGGATCGAGTCCCGCATCGGGCTCCCTGCTCGGCAGGGAGTCTGCTTCTCCCTCTGACCCTCCCCCCTCTCCTGCTCGCTCTCTTCATTCTCTCTCTCAAATAAATAAATAAAATCTTTAAAAAAAAAAAAAAAAAAAAAAATATTTAACTCTAAATGTATGGATATTGGGTGGTTGTGACATAGGAAATCACAGATGCAGAAGAGTGACACATCATAGAGAGATGGGAGTGGAGACTTAATATTTGTAAAAGTGACTAAAACAAAGAAGTAAAAGGAAATGCATATATTACAGACAAAATGAAAACGTTTCACCAATCAGGCAAAATTGGTAATATTTAGCCCATTTTCAAATTTATAAAATTTCTACTGCAAGAATAAAAGCAGAGACATTCATATAGCACACTCATGTACAGTGAGGGGCATGTGTAATAACTCTCAAGATTCTAGCCTTGCACATATTTATAAAATATTAACTAGTAACAAATTGCAAAAAGATAAATGATTAGATTGCTTAACTCTGTATAACTGAGACTCTGTATAACTAAGTAGTGGCTTCTGATTGTGATATTACCCCAGCTCACAGAGATGAACATAGTATATATACCATGACACTCTTTGCCCTCTGTGAATGATCCAGTGATAGAATTATCTGACTCACAGAGGTGCCTGAGTGACTCAGTCAGTTAAGCTTTCAACTCTTGATTTCAGCTCAGGCTATGATCTCAGGGTCTTGAGATGGAGCCCCGTGTCAGGCTCTGTGCTGAGCACGGAGCCTGCTTAAGATTCTCTCTCTCCGCTCCCTCTGCCCCTCTCTGCTCATGCTCTCTCTAAAAATAAAAATTAAAAAAAAAAAAAATTATCTGATCCACAGTGAGCCAGTTTCCCTAAAAGAAATTTGAAATTGAAAATAGAAAGGAAGCCTAGAGAAACTGAAAAATAGTGAAGCTGAGCTTAATAGCAGCTTTCTAGAGGTAAAATTTTCTACAGATATTCTGTACATTCAAGCTCTTGTCATTGAATTTTGGAACTTCAGCATCTCCTTCAGCTTGAGCAGATATTATACTGTGTTTCCTGTAATGTGTGTGTAAAATTATGTTTTACTTGTACTTTTATTCTGTACCTCAAAATTATTATTTGCAGAAGAGTGTTCTATACTTTAAAGCATTATTAAAGTTTATTTTTCTTATTCACAGTAGGATTCTCATTATAAATATAACTTCACAGAATCCAAGACACAATTTTTAATAGTGATTTATGGCCTATTATACTCTGGGAAATCATATTGAAAAAGTTTTTCATAAGGATAATGTACATACACGTTTAATTTCAAGTATCTGAAATATAGTTATTAATCACAGATGCGTACTACTTCCGAATAGTCTCAGGAATAAATACAATTAAACCTGGAATTGTACAAAAAAAAAAAATGATGCCTCCAAATATAGGACTATTATATTAATTGAAGATAAATAGAAAAGAATGGATGAAGCAAAAGGAAGTTTATGGGAAGAAATCCACTCCCACAACTGAATTATTAGAATATTAGGTTTTTGTGGGGTTTTTTTACTGCAAATTTCAATTCATCAAAAAGTTGTGAATTTCAACAGGTCATGATCAACACTTATGTTTTGGTATTTTCAAATATCAGTTTTATTATGGAAAGTTTCAAACACATAAAAAGTAGGAAAAACAATATAATGTAGACAAATTGCCCATATCTAATAATAATATTTTACCACAATTGTTTCCCCTCACTCTTTTTCTTTTTCCTTAATTGATGTAATTTAAAGGAAAAACCTATTTTATCTGTCGATATTTCCTTAGGCATTTCTAAAAATCAAGACTATTTTCCTACCTACATATGATTCAACTATCTCACTTAAAAATTCCCAATAATTCCTTAATATAATTTATTAACCTAGAATTAAGAATAAAACAAGACAGTTTCCTGTCTTGCATTTAGGTCTTTTATCCATTTTGAACTTATTTTTGTGTGTGGTGTAAGGAAATGGTCCAGTTTCATTCTTCTGCATGTTGCTGTCCAGTTTTCCCAACACCATTTGTTGAAGAGACTCTTTTTCCCATTGGATATTTTTTCCTGCTTGGTCAAAGGTTAATGGCCCATACAGTTATGGGTTCATTTCTGGGTTTTTTTATTCTATTCCACTGATCTCCAAGTCTGTTTTTGTGCCAGTAACATACTGTCTTGATCACCACAGCTTTGTAATAAAACTTAAGTCTGGAACTGTGAGACAGGAAACAAAATCCTAGAGGACAGCACAGTCAGTAACTTCTTACTAGATATGTCTCCTGAAGCAAGGGAAACAAAAGGAAAAATAAACTATTGGGACCTCATCAAGTTAAAAAGCTTCTGCACAGCAAAAGAAAAAACAAAACTAAAAGCAACCTATGGAATGGGAGAAGATATCTGCAAATGACAATAAAGGGTTAGTATCCACGATAAATAAAATACTTATAAAACTCAACACCCAAAAAACAAATAATCCAGGGGCGCCTGGGTGGCTCAGTTGGTTAAGCGACTGCCTTCGGCTCAGGTCATGATCCTGGAGTCCCGGGATCGAGTCCCGCATCGGGCTCCCTGCTCGGTGGGGGGTCTGCTTCTCCCTCTCCCACTCCCCGTTTGTGTTCCCTCTCTCGCTGTGTCTTTCTCTGTCAAATAAATAAATAAAATCTTTAAAAAAAAATAATCCAGTTAAAAAAATGGGTAGAAGACATGAATAGACATTTTTTTTTCAAAGATTTTATTTATTTTTTTGACAGACAGAGACACAGCAAGAGAGGGAACACAAGCAGGGGAAGTGGGAGAGGGAGAGAGAGAAGCAGGCTTCCCACTGAGCAGGGAGCCCGATGCAGGGCTCGATCCCAGGACACTGGGATCATGACCTGAGCCAAAGGCAGACGCTTAATGACTGAGCCACCCAGGTGCCCCTAGACATTTTTTTTTTTTTTAAGATTTTATTTATTCATTTGACAGAGAGAGAGCGCACAAGCAAGGGGAGTGGGAGACAGAGGAACAAGGCGAAGCAGGCTCCCCACTGAGCGGGGAGCCCAATGCAGGGCTCGATCCCAGGACCCTGATATCATGACAAGAGCTGAAGGCAGAAGCTTAACCAATTGAGCCACCCAGGTGCCCATGAATAGACATTTTTCCGAAGAAGACATATAGATAGCTAACAGATACAAGAAAAGATGCTCAACACCACTCATGATCAGGGAAATGCAAATCAAATCTACAATGACATATCACCTCACACTGGTCAAAACGACAAAAATTAACAATACAGGAAACAACAGGTGTTGGCAAGGATGCAGAAAAAGGGGAATCCTTTCACACTGTTGGTAGGAATGCAAACTGGTGCAGCCACTGTTGAAAACATTATGGAGGTTCCTCAAAAAGTTAAAAATGGAACTACCCTACCATCCAGCAATTGCACTCCTAGGTATTTACCCAAAGGATACAAAACTACCAATTCAAAGGGATATATACATCCTCACATATATAGCAGCATTTTTTTTTTTTTAAAGAATTTTGTCTTTTTTTTTTTTTTTTTAAAGATTTTATTTATTTATTTGAGAGAGAGAATGAGATAGAGAGAGCATGAGAGGGGGGAGGGTCAGAGGGAGAAGCAGACTCCCCGCTGAGCAGGGAGCCCGATGCGGGACTCGATCCCGGGACTCCAGGATCATGACCTGAGCCGAAGGCAGTCGCTTAACCAACTGAGCCACCCAGGCGCCCCTATATAGCAGCATTATTAACAATAGCCAAATTATGAAAAGAGCCCAAATGTCCACTGACTGATGAATGTATAAAGAAGTGGTTTTATATATATATGAATATTACTTGACCATGAAAAAAAATGACATCTTGTCATTTGCAATGACATGGATGGAGCTAGAGAATATTATGCTAAGCAAAATAAGTCAGTCTGAGAAAGACAAATGCCATATGATCTCACTCATACGTGGAATTTAAGAAACAAAACAAATCAACATGGGGGGATAAGAGGCAAACCAAGAGACAGACTCTTGACTGTGGGGAACAATCTGGTGGTTACCAGAGAGGAGATGGGGCAGGGGGAGGTGGATGGGTGATGGGCACTAAGTGTTGTATATAAGTGATGAGTTGCAGAATTCTATACCTGAAACTAATATTGCACTGTATGTTGACTAACTGGAATTATAAATAAAAACTTGAAGGAAAAAAAAAAAAGAATAAAACAAGGTGTAAAAGCACAATACTCCCTAAGTGGTTATTATGACTATTACATCTTTCTTCTTTGTTTCCTTATTTTTTGTTTCCATGCCATTAATTTATAGAAATAACTGGGTCCAATTTTATGGAATATCACCCAGTCTATATTTATCTGGGTGATTCCTACTGATATTAGTTAACATTTTGCTCTATTCCCTTTATGTCCTGTAAACTGGAAGCCAGAGCTAAATAGTGATTAAATACAGGTTCAGGGGCCCTGGTGGCTCAGTCGGTTAAGTGCTCAGGTCATGACCCCAGAGTCCTGGGAAGCCCCACATCAGGCTCCCTGCTCAGTGGGGAACCTACTTCTCCCTCTGCCCCCTGCTTGTGTTCTCACTTGCTCTCTATACCAAATAAAAATAAATAAAATCTTAAACAAACAAACCTAGGTTCAAATCATTTTGGCAAGACTACTCTAAAGGATGAACAATACATTTCATATTGTGTTGTTTGAAGATGAACACAACATCTTTATGAATTTGATCACTTTTAGTCATGTTGAGACTTACGAATGGTGACAACATAGTCTTCCAATTATAAATTTCCCATTCATATTTCTCTCTCTATATTTAGCATTTACCTATACTTGGCTTACTTCAAACTACAAACAAGTGCAATAATTGCTTATTTATTATCCCATGTGATCAACTTTATGAAAAAGAAGCCTCTTTTTCTTTTAATAAAACTTTCTTTTAAATCAAAACTGGGTTGGATAAATTGATGCCACTGTTAAGTGAAATAACCTTAAATGAAACAGAAAAAGTTACTCATGACCTTGAAAAAATATCCATCATTTGGTTGTTATTTTAAGAACAGGACAGGTCCAAAAATGAGCTTCCCTTTTTCTTTTATTTCTACTGTAGGAAACAAGAGCCAATGAAATTCTCAAGTGAAGCAGCTAATAATCAATTTTAGTTAGCAAAGACTGTAATACAAAGAATTTGTCAGGGCACCTGAGTGGCTCAGTCGTTAACCATCTGCCTGCAGCTCAGGTCATGATCCCAGGGTCCTGGGATGAAGCCCTGTATCCGGCTCTCTGCTCGGCGGGAAGCCTGCTTCTCCCTCTCCCACTCCCGCTGCTTGTGTTCCCTCTCTTGCTGTGTCTCTCTCTCTGTCAAATGAATAAATAAAATCTTAAAAAAAAAAAAAAAAAAGAATTTGTCCCCAAAAAGCCAGCTGCCAATCTCTTTAGAGGGGATAAAAACATTGAAAGCTGTAGGATCCCATGCCTGCTCCTGACAATTTTCCCCAATCCAGAGTGATAAAAATATAAATTCACATCTTTCCATTCTAATCTTAAGCATAGAATGAAACTTAGGGCCATTATCTAAATAAAATACTTCCTAAGGCTATTATACCTTGACTTTAGAAAGCCCAGTTCAGAAGACAACTTTACAAATCACTGAATGAAAACACTATTTGAATAACAATTATAAAAAATCGTGAAATTTAGGAAGAAAGTATAAAACCATGAAAACTGGAATAGAAATATGTTGGAGTTGTTGGATGCTCTAGAGAACACTGAAATACAAAACTTGCCTGATCTACCTTCCACTGAAACTTTCTTCCTATAAGAAGTTGGTATTCACTCCTTCTCTCCCTAATTCTGAACTCATAAAGCTTAACATTTGAACTCAGAATGTCTCTAAGGAGGATATTCAGGATGAGTATTAGTTAGAAAGCAAACATAACCATAAGAAATACCAGAAATTTGGGGTGCCTGGGTGGCTCAGTCATTAAGCATCTGCCTCTGGCTCAGGACATCATCTCAGGGTCCTGGGATGGAGCCCCACATCGGGCTCTCTGCTAGGCGGGAAGCCAGCTTCTCCCTCTCCCTCTCCCCCTGCTTGTGTTCCCTCTCTCGCTGTGTTTGTCAAATAAATAAATAAAATCTTAAAAAAAAAAAAAGGAATACCAGAAATTTGTGAGTTTATACTAAAAAGTGTAAATTTCATGAGCAAAAGGTTTGAAGTGTTGACTAAGGTAAATCAGACGTAATTTTGGTTGCCAGCAACCATTACTACATAGCATTAATTATATCTACAGTAGCCAATTGATTCTGATATTTCAGATAATGTGAATGTGGGCTAAACAATGACCAACTCTGAAATGACATTTATAGGACAGAGAGCTTTTGGCAAACTGTCAAGGCAAAAAATAAACTGATACAGTAAATAATAGAGTAAGAGTGGCTATATAGTGCAAATTTAATTTTTTTTAACTCTTTAACTCATTATGATAAAATGTTTAAAAAAAACACTCTACTGGGAATTAAGTGCAAACATATCAAATAAAAACATCAAAGTAGATGGTTGCGCCTGGGTGGCTCAGTTGTTAAGAATCTGTCTTCAAAACAAACAAACAAAAAAAAGAATCTGTCTTCAGCTCAGGTCATGATCCCAGGGTCCTGGGATTGAGCCCTGCATCCGGCTCCCTGCTCTGCGGGAAGCGTGCTTCTCCCTCTCCCGCTCCCCCTGCTTGCGTTCCCTCTCTTGCTGTGTCTCTCTCTGTCAAATAAATAAAATAAAATCTAAAAAAAAAAAAAAAAGCATCAAAGTAGCAAAAAGAGAAACGTTATTAGTGATTAGTGATTAAAGAAAAACTCAGGTATAGAAGAAACTTTACAATTAGAAAAAAGAATTCTACTGAAGGCACTGATACAGATTTAGAAGACAAAGTTGTTGAAAATGATTTTGAAGACAAAGCTATGATTAAATAAAAGCTTTTTGAAATTATAAAATACAACAAATGTAAACAAAATATAAAACAAGAAAATATAACAAGCAAGGAAATGGAAATTGGCTGACTGTGTCATTATATCATTATAAAATTAAAATATTTTAAAGATAAAATATTAGACAGAATAAGGAAAGTTTAACAAGGTGATTGAGTGTGAAACTAACATAACAAGTTCTGGTTCGGCACACACAGAGTTTTCACAACAAGTAAAAACATGAACAGACTGAAAATTAAACAGTACTTCTTGGATCCACTAGAGAAGGGAGGACACAGGAAAAATCACTGCCCCTAAGATCAGAGAGGCCAATACAGGTAGGCATAGCTTACCTGAGCGGAGACTCCTGAGCAGAAGCCACCTGGGAACCAGTGCTGCAGTAGGAAAACCTGAACTACAATTTAGAAATTGCTGGAGGCTCAGTGTAGACAACTCTGAGAGCTATAATATTGTGAAATTTAAGTCCAGGAGCTTGTCCAGCTTCCCATAGTAAACATCAGAGAAATCCCTTTGGGCTTCTGGCAAGGGAAGGGGAAGAGGAACCATTTTGAAATATTCCAGAGTACCCTATTCTTCATAACAAGGCCTGCCCTCAGGTGAAACTAGTTAATCAGAGACTAATCTTCGGGGGTATTATCAGAATCTGCCTCACTTGGGGAAGGGAAATACCCAACTTCTATCTTCTCTAGCTCTCCAATGGGAGAAGGGAAAGAGCCAACTCCAGCCCACTGTAGCTATTCTAACCTGAATAAGCAGGAATTAAATAGTAACACTTGTGGGGCACTTGGGTGGCTCAGTTGGTTAAGCGTCTGCCTTCGGCTCAGGTCATGGTCCCAGGGTCCTGGGATTGAGCCCCACATCGGGCTCCCTGCTCAGCGGGAAGCCTGCTTCTCCCTTTCCTGCTCCCCCAGCTTGTGTTCCCTCTCTCGCTGTCTCTCTCTGTCAAATAAATTAAAAAAAAAAAAAAAATAGTAACACTTGTGCTGTTCAGAGACATAGACTCACTAAAGACTGAAAACCAATCATGGGCATATAGAATGCCCCACCCCCATCCACCCACATTACTAAAGCTGATTTACAGCATTTCTCTTTACCCAATACATTCTACTTGGCTATCAAGAAAAAATTACAAGGCATACCAAAAGGCAATATATAGTGTTTGAAGAGACAAAGCAAACTCCAGAACCAAAAAAACAATGATATTGGAATTATCAGGCTGGGAATTTAAAATAACTATGATGATATCCTAGGAGCTCTAATGGATAAAGTAAACAGCATGCAAAAACAGATGGACAATGTCAGCAGAGATGTGGAAATCCTAAGAAAGAACCAAAAGGAAATACTAGAGATAAAACCACTGTAACAGAAATTAATAATGTATTTGATGAGTTAATTAGTTGGGGAATGCAGAAAACATCACCCAATTATATGTTGTCTATAAGAAACCCACCTTTAATACAGAGAAACATATAGATTAATAGTAAGATAATGGAGGAAAATATATCACACCAGCCCTAATCAAAAAAAGCAGAAGTTATAATTGATTTCAGACAGAGTAGATTTCAAAGTAAGAGAAGTTATAAGGGACAAAGAAGGGCATCAAATGATAAAGATGCCAACTATCCAAAAAGACATAACATTTCTTAATGTGTATGCACCTCACAACAGAGCATCTAACTATGTGTGGCCCAAACTGAGAGAAATTCAAGGAGAAATAGACATTCTACTGTCAGAGGTGGAGACTTCATTTTTTTTGGGGGGGGTGGTGGTGGAGACTTCAATTTCCTATTCTCAGAAATGGACAGATTCGGAAGGCAGAAAATTAGTAAGGACATAGTTGAATTCAACAACACCATCAATCAACTGGATATAACTGACATCTATAGAGGATTTCATCCAACACCACCAAAATACACAGTTTCCTAAAACTCACATGGAACATTCACCAAGATAGAACACATTCTGGGCCATAAAACAAAGCTTAAGAAATCTGAAAAAAATAGAAATCACTCAATATTTGTTCTCAGACCATAGTGGAATTAAACTAGAAATTGAAAACAGAGATATAACTGGAAAGCCCGAAAATACACAGGGATTTAAAATCAGACTTCTAAATAACACATGGTTTGAAGAAGAAATCTCAAGAGAAAATTTAAAAATAGTTTTAATTAAATGAAAAGGAGAACACAACATCAAAATTTGTAGGCTGCAACGAAAGTAGGCCTAGAGGGAAGTTTATAGCATTGAAAACATGTATTGGAGAAGAAGTATCTAAATTCAATAATCTATGTTTCTACCTTAGGAAACAAAGAAGGAAGAGGACGAGGAAGGTGATGACAAGGACAACAAAGAAGAAGAAGAGGATGAGGAGGAGAAGGAGAAAAAGAAGAAAATGAAGAAGGAGAAAAAAGGGAGGATGAAGAAGAGAAAATTAAAACCAAACTAAATGGTATAAAAAATAAGAAGAATTAGAGCAGATATCAATGAAATTGAAAACAGGAAATCAACAGAGAAAATTGACAAAATCAAGAGCTGATTCTTTGAAAAGATCAATAATACTGAAAAACCCCTAGCAACACAGCAGTTAGAATACTAGCAAAAAAAAAAAAAAAAAAAAAAAAAAAAAATCAAATATTTGATACATTAATCATCAGGGAAATGCAAATCAAAGCCATTTTTTTCTTGTTCACTGTTGCATAACTAACACCTCGCTTCTGCCTTCTACCACTCTAGTTGTCCAAAAACATAACACTTGCTGTTTCATTTGAAAAGCCAAGAACACTAGCAAGCTATTGCGGTCATTTTCAAATACCTTGAACATTTCCAACACAGTCAACTCTCTCTGGATTGCTCTTTGTTACAATAACATCAATTTTCATCTCAGGTCCACTGGAATATTGTGTTGATTTCAAAATTTCCTCTACAGAGTTCTGTTTGGCTCATATCTTTGTCTCTCCACACTTTCTGATTGCCTGAAGTAGGAGAAAGCGGAGCTCTTCCTAATTTTATTATTACCTAACACATTTTCATCTAGGTTTCAACCAGCTCCATCTGGACTGGCACTGACTACTCAGAGGTATGTTTTGGAGAAAAAGGATCTAATCTTCAGCCCAGAGTTTAACATACAATTAATAATTCTCAAAATGCAACCATTGTTTATACTAGTGTAATTGTGACCATTGAAGATATCTTCCCCAGCCTGCATAGCATATGCAACCCTGCATTTCTAGAACAAGCTTTGCATGCTTCTAACTTTATTTAATTTCATTCCATTCTTGAGTATATCTGATGTCTAATAGTTGTAAGCAATCCGAAAGCACAGATCATATTTTATTCATTTGAACTAAAGAGATAAATATTACAGGAAAAATGTCTTCCAGACAGATGGAATATCACAAAGGCCCTGAGATATGAAAATATTTGACAATCTAAAAAATGAAATGTCTGGTGGCACTAATGCAAATTAAGCAAGAAGGAGCTATATTTGGAAAGCTAAAATTAGGCAAGCATTCTTGTAGGGGACAACACTCAGCAGGATGGGTTTTATTCTAACTCCAATTGAGAACCACTGAAAAATACTTACCCGGGAGAGTCCAGTTTGAAGTTTTACACTTTTAAAAGAACATTTTTTTAACTGAATAAGGAATGCATGTGGGTATATGCAAAAAACAGACATTACAGTCTTCAGTGAAAAGATGCTTATTGCCTGAATTAACACATGGCAATATAGATGAACATAGATGGACACATAAATGCTGAATTATGGAGTTATAACTGACAAAAGTAATAAATTGGGTACAGTCTAAATAAAAGATATAAACCAAGTTAACCATTATTTCTACCTTAAGGATCAAGGGAAAATGGTGGTGATTTTCTTAAAACAGTGACTGGGGGTGTCAGAGATGCAGAGAATAAAACAAAAGTTCACATTTTGTTTGAAAATGTGACTTCAAGGGATGCCTGGGTGGCTCAGACGGTTAAGCGTCTGCCTTCAGCTCAGGCTCAGGTCATGATCCCAGGGTCCTGGGATCGTTTGGGCTCTCTGCTCAGCAGGGAGCCTGCTTCTCCCTCTCCCTCTGCCCTTCCTTCACCCCTCACCTCATGCTCTCTCTCTCTCTCTCAGTCTTTGTCTCTCTCTCTCTCTCAAATAATTAAATAAAATCTTAAAATTAAAAAAAAATAAAAAATGTGAGTTCAAGGAAATGGGGTGCCCTCAGAAAAGAGTCATTTTTCTATTTTCCAGGAGTGGAATTAAATCCTTAATTACATTTAAATATTTCTTACATTTATGGAATCAAAACATACATGTTCCAATTCCCAAGACTGAATAAAGTCAATCATAATATCTCGCATAAACTCAGTTCAAGACAGATGACTTGTGTGCCAGAAAGTTAATTAGGGGAGTTGTGATAAGAAATTCAACCGCCAGCAGGACAGAATATACACTTCCTGGGGTCAGCATGTTTTCTCCCTAGAGAGAACACTCAATGACATGCCAAATTATAATCCACAGACTTCATGGTAAACGGGAATTCCAGGGGTAATTAAAATGTAATCAGACCAAAATGGGAATATAACTGCTGCTCGTCTTTGATAGACCTAGTCCTTGAGTCAATCAAAAAGAAGTAGCTGGATAGGAGAAAAAAACATGAAGTGAGGATGGCAGTTATTAAATTTCTTTATTACTTAAAACACTAACTTAAATTTTGTTATATTTTATCCCTGTTATTTCAAAATGAATGTCACATTACCTATCAGCCATTCATCCTTTCATGGAGCAAAATTAAAAAGAAAACTATTTCCTGGAGCTTTGATTCATCATAATAAGCATCCAAACCTGCTGTACATTTTTTCTAATCTGAAAGATAAGCGTGGGTTTCTTTTCAGAGTCACATTATAATTTTACTTGTTCTAATAGTATGTGAATAATGAAGGCTTCTCTCTTTGAGTGGGAACTGATTAATTGGTTGAAAATACAGGAACAAAGTTGAACAGCTTTTATTTGAGAACTTAATGATTACATGGTTTCTTTTCAGTGATGAAACCTTTCTTTTCTCAGGGAGAATAAAATGTTATATAAACAGAAGCCTGAAGATCCGTATTAACAACCGGAACAAGATGGTACAGAGAAAATATTAATTACTGTGATTCCAGTTCTAATGGAAGAGCCTCAGAGTCTTGAAAACAGTAGAAAGAAGCTACTATAAGGACCCATTTTACTAAATATCATAAAATAGAGGGTCTCTGACTTAAGGTGATTTGACTTATGATTTTTCAAGTTTACAATGGAGCAAGAGTACTATGCATTTGGTAGAAACCATACTTTGAATTCTCAATTTTGACCTTTCCCCGATATGTGTTCCAATGCTTTTTCATGGTGCTGGGTAAGGGGCAGCAGGGGCAGCTCCCAGTGAGCCACACAATCACAAGGGTCAGCGACCAATACACTGACAACTATTCAACCATTCTGGTTTTCACTTTCAGTACTGTACTCAATAAATTACGAGATGGGCAACACTTTATTATAAAATAAGCTGTTAGATGATTTTGCCTAACTAATCTAATGGAAGTGTTCTGAGCACATATAAATTAGGCTAGGCTGAGCAATAACAGTGAGTAGATTAGGTGTATTAAATTTTCAATCTACTATATTTTCAACTCGCAATGTGTTTATTGGGATATAATCCCATCGTAAATTCAGGAAGATCTGAAATTACATGTGCAGACTTTTTTGGTCACTTGCTGTTTTTTTGTTTTGTTTTGTTTGCAGAGGGTTTATATGAGTGCATAAGATAAAGAAAAAGTAGAGCTGCATACTAGAACTAAAAGTTGGGTCACATAAATTCATACTGTTTTTCATTATTTGCTAATTATCTCCTGTGCATTAGTCATCCCTCTTTAATTAAATTGTAACATTATTGAGAATAGGAACTAAATCTAATACTTCTCTTTAAATTTCTTCAGTAGCCGGCTTGTGTAGAAATCCAAGTAACAACTTATTTATCTATTAGTCAAAATATATTTATGTATAAATGTTCCAAGGTGCTAGAATATTACATAATAAAAGTATCTGATATTCTGGTTCTATGATAGTCTGTCTCCAATCCACTTCATGAATTTGCTTTTTGAAAAAATAATTGGTTTATACTTTAGTGTGCAATCTTCCCCGATTATATTTCCATTTTAACCATCCTAATTGGAATATAAAAGTTTTGTTCACCACAAAGTAATTGCAGGTGTCAAGTAGGCAATAAATAAATAAGGGATACAAAGACTTGTCTTTTAAAGGTTTCAAATGTGTATGTTTCTTTCCATAAACAATTCTTACCTAAATTTATCTGCATCGAAACACAACACCCATATCAATAATTTCAAATTGAATTAAACATAACATGTTAAAACATCAGATGAAGATAAATACTCCTCCCCCATCCGGCATTTTAAGATAATTATCTCCAAGTTTCTGGATGGTTCACATTGCTTTATTTGTCGTTTTCCTTTACTTATTTATTTGCAATCTATGAACAGTGGACTCAACATAAAACTTTACAGCCATTCCTTAAACAAGCCGGGTTGAAAGGTAAGTTTAATTTGCAAATGAAGACTGAAATCAGAGTTTAAATATTTTTTTCTAAAAAAATAAAATGAGTTGGTGAAGAGATGCAACCCGCTAGGCTGGCAAAAGCAAAAGATTTGTTTTAAGAGCCAGAACGTTTATCTCCGCCTTTATGCGTAAATGACTCACGATTGCTCCCTCATAGAAGAAAAGGAAGTATGGTTTTATGTGCCGCTCCTCTCCCTGCTGCTGAAGTCTTGTACTGGCAGCCTTAGCAAGCCTCAGGGATGGGCAGTCTCTTTCTCATTTCTCCAAATCACTTTCCAAGGTATTGCACCGAAATTTTTCTCTCCATACTCATTGTTTTAGTTTTCTATTATTGCTGCAACTAATCACCATACATTTAGCAGCTTAAAACAACACCTATTTATTGTCCCACAGTTTTGTGGGTCAGAAGTCTGGTGTCAGTTGATCCTGGGCACTTATTTGGGATCTCTGGGGGACAATCCAGTTCTAGTCTCGTTGAGGTGGTCAGTAGAAATGCCGTTCCATGGGGTTGTCGGACTGAGGCCCCCATTTCTTTCTTGGCCTTTGGAAAGGAACCATTCTTGACTTCTAGATGCCACCTGCATCCCTTGGCTGTTTCACATTCAAGAGCATCCGTGGCTGGTCAGTTCCATCTCATGCTTTCTCTTTCAGACTGACTCCTCTGTTTTCCCTTGCTGCCTTTACAGGCCCTCCTCTTGTCTTTGGGTAGTCCCAGATAATCTCCCCCTTTTTAATGTCATCTAATTAGGAATGTTAATTCCATCTTTTCATCTTCAAAGTCCCTTCACAGCAGTATGTAGAGTTGTGTTTGATTGAATAGCCAGAAGTCAATAATCTTGGGGCATCTTTAGAATTAAGCCTTACCCCCCCAAACACACACACACACAAAAAATCCTCCTATTTAAAGGTGAAGTGTTCTCACATGCCATCCTATTTGTTCTTGCTTGAAATCTGAGAAACATAAAAATTTACCTGCTTCATACTTTCACTCAAGACATACCTACTTTGGACTAAATAAAGTACTAATCCATTGGAGAATAAAGATATACCAGTCTATTGGTGGTAATTAAGAAGCCCAGACTGACGTGCAGAGCCAGCCACTACCAGAAGAAGTGAACCAATCATGTTCATTTTTTTCTGAAATCTGAAATCTGTATCAAAATCACTTCAGTAGCTGCCGATCAGTCCTGGTAGGAGTATTTATATCTTTGCAGAGGTGACCTGCCAACGCATCACTGCACGTTGCAATATATCATGTTATGTAGTCCCAAGTATGCCTTTTGCTAGTTGGGAACATTAAATATCCCACTTGGAGATGCTATCTGACAGACCAGAGGTGCATCTCTCAATGTACACATACTGGCTAAGTGACCTTCAGCCTTTAAATCTGTAAAATTATTTCATGAGTTTTTTGTTTGTTCAAACATTCAACAAATACTAATGATTTCCATATATCATGTGATATACTAGATCTGGGGATAATATGGTGAAGATTCCATATTTGTATTAATCCAAAAAGTATTTAATGTACATTGTACAGAAATTGGAATTGAATAAACAAATAAAAGTTAGTGATAATGATTTTGTGTATTTGGACCTGCTTAACAACTTAAAGAAGCTTGAGGAAACTTTCTTGAGAGAAGCACTTCTATGCATATATGTCAAACTTCATATACACGATTTTAAGAAACCCATGGGGTATTCCATGCTTATTCAAGGACTCACTTTTATCCATGTAATGCATATTAAAATTTTGGAATTTTACTGGGAAAAAGTGGAAAGAAGATAACTCTTCATTTTCAAAGGCAGAGTAGGGGGAACTAATAGGAAATATACTGAGAACAAAATGTGTTTGATATGACTGAGTTATTGGACATAGATGCAGAAAAATGCACCACATAAGAAACAATAGGTACATCAACGTAATCCCGTACATGGCTTTGTGTATTAAAGTGGAGAATTCACTGTATTAAGTTCACTTTCAGGTTCAGATTTTTTAAATTGTGGTTTTGTAGTAGTAAAAGAAAGACCTGGAACTTCCTTTCATTTTGGAGGGAATTTGCCCTAAGAAAGCCTAGGGAATGAATTATATAAGTTTCTCTAAACCTTAGGGAGGAAGGTTCCTTTTTTCCATTAAAGTTATTTCCCTTGTGTTGATTTTTTACTACTCATCTATTCCAACAACTGTTAAGTTCTAAGAGAAATTCATGTAGTATTAGAGCTATGTTAACTGAGAGTCTTCAAAATATTTAAATGATGCATTTTAAGTGGCCTGCAGCTTCCTAACTCTTAAATCTTTTCCTTATAAAACAGCCAGAGTTTTCATTGCTTTTTACAAGCCTGGAGCAGAGAAACATAAACTTAATTTTGAAATTGTTTTTGGAACTCTAAAGATAAATACACAATAGGTTTTTTTTAATAATAAAGGAAAATCAAGAATTTATCCTTAGGCAAATTAATAGTCAAATGAATTCCTCATTTTCAGTTTCTTCAGAATGACTATTTGAAAACTTAATATAGACAAGGTCAATTTCTCAATATAAATTTAATTTTGTAAAGAAAAACTCAATCTCAAAGGCATATTTTAATTTGCATTTTTATTTTAAGAACCAGTAAGTTTAATTTTTTAAATAAAAATCAAAGTTAACCTAATAGATGAATATATCTTTATATTATTCATTAATATGTTTGCTGTCTAATTTCATAAATGTACTATGAAACTATATTATGTTTCTCTTAAAGATTATTCTTTTTTATTTATTCATTAATTCATAGTTTTAATTATTATTTCATTGCAGTAAGTATTTAAAAATTTTCAGTTTTATTTGAAATTAAAGATGAACAGACAAAGACCTTAACTTTGACTATCTGGGAATAACAATTACTATTACGAGGCTCTTTGTTCTAGTTTCATAGTATATATATAAAAAATAGTTTTAATGACATTTATTTAAGCTACATATTTCTGTTCCTAAGCTCTATTCCCATTAGTAAGAAAAATGCCATGAAAATATTTGAATGACTTAATAGAGACAGAAAGCATAATCTTCATAGAAATTGGCCAAAACATAGGTAAGTATCACAAAATAGCAAAAAAGGTCATAGAAAATATTCATTTTAAATGGGAAAGTATAATCAACAAGATTTTCAATATTCATCTTCAAACTGGGGATGGGGGGACATCAATGTCATGGACTGCCCAAGAGATTGACTTAAATAAGGTAAAACCAAGCTCTTCTTGTGGTTATGTAATCTACACATTACTTGAGTTACACATTACACTACACATTACAAGAATTATACCTTTTGATTCAGTAATGTTTTTATGAGGAAGTAAACTTTAATTTTAAAACGTAACTCCTTTGGTATAATCAAAGAGACTGAAAAAAACTGAGACTTTGAACTAATACTGTGACTGGACAGGAGTTGGGGGGACCTTTGGAAGAAATGAGTATATTTTGCAGATGGGAGAGACATGAATTATTGGGGTCAGTTTGGCTGAGGACTCTCTGGCTAACTTCCTTGAATACATTCTTCTCCAATTTTAGATCTATGAGATTAAAAAGACAAATTATCTGCCCTATTCAGACCCAACCTACAATGATAGGAAATGTATACCTCACTGCTATAGGAATTCTAGTTCAGAAAGTGGAAATAGAAGATATTTTTATAGAGTTTCCATGGAAATTCTGAAATTCAACTCAGCAAATGTTGAGCATTCCTTAAGTTTTAGCCTGGGAATATTTATTTTTTTCTTGAAGGTCCCCAAGTTGGCTTATAGACTTAGTACAATTTCAGTCATAATCCTGGAAGGCTTGGGGCGCCTGGGTGGCTCAGTTGGTTAAGCGACTGCCTTCGGCTCAGGTCATGATCCTGGAATCCCTGGATCGAGTCCCGCATTGGGCTCCCTGCTTGGCGGGGAGTCTGCTTCGCCCTCTGACCCTATGCCCTCTCATGTGTTCTTTCTCTCTCATTCTCTTTCTGTCAAATAAATAAAATCTTAAAAAAAAAACCTAAAGGAACATTTTTTGATTAAAAGGAAATATAGTTGTACAATTTGACTCAACAATAAATGCTATTACAGTTTGTGTTGATTAAGACTCAATTTAGATGTAGATATGTATTTTTATATATCAAACTTTTATATTAGAAAATAAGTTCTAAACAACTATGATTCTAAAAAAATGTCTCATCTTTGTCTTTCATTACTCTCCATATCCTTTATACTACTTTATTACTTCTTAGTGCTTCTGACTGCATGGTATTATATTATATGTTGCACTGATTGCCATGATTAATCATAAATCTCAAAAAGATCATTCAGAGAACGACCTAAGAATCCCAAAGTGTTTCTTTGATCTATTCTCTATTCCATTCCCTACAATGACAATATTAATTCTTCTCCACTTTCCTCAAATATTATTAGAATCCCCCCTTTCTACTGCCACTATGAAACACATATTCACTCTCAATAGATATTTCAGAAAAATTCAGTAATTTAATATTTTAATGGCTACATATTTCAAATACTAAACTTAAAGCCAAACATTTTTAAACTACCCTTATCTTTGTTACAACAGAGCACCTATCTCTCATATGCATTAAATACAGATTATTTCAAATATACATCGAAGTCCAAATCATTCTCAAATTTACATTACCAAATATATCTTTTCTTCTTTGTGTCAATTTAACTCTTTTCTATTCAAATAATAATTTGCATCAAATTTAAAAAATAGTTTCACCCATTAAAAATAAAGCAATTTCTAGGGCCCTATTTTCCTTTCCAGGATACTGTTCCATATATTACTTGGTTATATTTCTCATCATCAAACTTTTTGAAAGGTTTTTTTAAACCCACTGTGTTCATTTTCTCACTTCTCATTTGCTACAGTCCCAATTGGCTTTGACTTCACTCTGCTGAAAAGACTCTCTCTAAGGTCATTCCCTCAAAACTATGTCATACATCATCATCGATGACAATGAACATCAACTCTTATTATACTGGCCTCTCACCAGCATTTAGCATTGATAACTACACCTTTTTAAACTTTTCTCCCCTGGATCTTTGTATTTCAAACAATTTCTGTTTTTGTTTTTCCTATTATCTCCCAAACTTTTTCTCTTTCCTCATTGAAGTGTTTCAGTACTGGCCCTAGGCCCTTCTGTCTTCTCAGTTATTTTCTCTCTTACTGGCTCCTCTATACTCAAAGATTCAATTACCACTTACATGCAAATGAATCTCCAATATGATTCCTAAAGCCAGAAACCCACCGAACATCAGATCCACATATCTGCAATTCATCTTGTTCTTATTTATACCAAAATATTTCATACAATGCTTAATCAAATCTAAACTCATTTGTCTTCTACAAATGTGGTCAATTTCTAATACTATCTTTTTCATTGAGCCATGCTAACATCTATCTTGCTTTTGAAACCAACAACCTAGGCCTCATCCTTGACAATTATTTTCACTTTTCCCAAATATTTACCTTTAGCCAGATATCCTCACATGTGATTCCTAAAATCTCTCTTAAAATATACACTTCTTTAAAGGAAACTTTAGTAAATATGGCAACACAACAGCCCTGTTATAAGTTCTCTCATCCCTGTATCTAGCTGTCAACACAATTATAGTTTGAAATTGTCTGAGAAAATTCTGTGTTGATGGCACTCTTCCATCCTTGAGATGTTATGCTTCCTGTATCTACCTTTGCTCACCACTGTAAATGCCATTCCAAGAAAATTGTCTGAAAAATAGAATAACGTGAATATATGAATAAGGAACTTATGGGAACCACCTAGCTTATAAATTGAAAAAATGAACCAACAAATTTGTCAACCAACTGCCCCTATTGTGTCCAGCTGGTTTTGACCACTTCGTTCTGCTGAAATGACACGATATCAAACCCGTGATTTCTAAGCGCATTATGTACAAAATAAGTCTAAACTTGTCTTGGCTTCTCAGCAGCACTGGATCTGGATATCTCTACTTCCTTTTGTAAATTATCTCTTCTCTTGATCTTAATAACTTACAAATAGTTGTTTTGAAAAAATAGATGAACTAAGGTAGGAGGACACCAATTTATTGTGTATTTTAAGGATATTCACTAATTTTAAAGTAGGTTCTATTAATTTTGCAAATACTGTGGAGAAGTGTAAGGCATATCAGTTAAACAGAACGAGTGATCAGTAAGTACTTTAATATTATCACTGGTACTATTTATCTCCCAAAGTTAGTAGAAATCCAATCAACTTGGTTAACAGAATTTCAGTCTTTCTCTTGAGTCTTATAAGTTGAAATATAAGAAAATTATTCCACACCTGACCTATGTCCTTTATAAAGCCTTCATGTTCTCAATCACAGGCTCAATTCATATGTCTAATAAGAATAATAAATAGTAGGAGGAAGTGACTTCACATATCTTTTAATCCATTTCAAATTAGAAATAATGCTAACCTATAATCTGCATATAGTTATATAATCACATAGTTATATAATCTATGTGAGCAAATTCGTGTTATAATACATACACGTTCTTTATTTTACATCTTTCAATCTGAAACATATGAACTGAATAAATATGTGCAAGTACAATATCACTGCAGTAAATTAGGGCAGAAATGCAGTGGAAGGTCATATTTCTCAGTAAGTCATTGAGCAAAATATTTGAGCCATGCCAAGTACAAAATCTTTTGTTAAGGCTGATTAGGTTGCAGAATATAAAATGTCCTAATAGTTCCAATAAATTAGAGCCACCTTTCTCAGAAGAAAGTGACTAACAATATTTTGTTGCTGAGTTAAATAAAATAAATGTCTCAGAACTTGGCCAGAGGCTGAGATTTTAATTAGTTATTAAGGTGTTCAGGTTAATGTAAATCAGATTTGCCTTTTCTAGCTAAAGAATCTAGATTGACAGTGGCATTAAATCTTGAATGAACACTAATCTGCCAGTGCTTGCAAAAGCCTGACCTGAAAAAAAGGAAAAAGAAAAAAAAAATTGTTAGTAGAGTATTTTTGTTAATTACCAAGCTTTTTCTTTGTATAATGTTAATCAGAGATGTACCTGTTCAAAATAGATATGTAAATGCTGATAGTTAAATGAAATATTTTTAAAACTGCTTGTTGGAGTTGAGTGATTACTCTTGCCTTTTCTTTCTTTCTGTGTTTCTTTCTTTTTTATTGTCAATTTCCCTTCTTACTGACCAAAAACAACTTTCCTGACAGTATTCCTAAATAAGGCCATCCCTCCTCACAAATTAAAATGTATTTTAATTCTTTGATTAAGAAAAACAATCTACGCTTTCTAACATTTCTAACTAAAAACACTTAATATAAATATAAATACATGCATGTATAAGTTAAAATTTAAAAACATGTGATGTTTAATGGACCTTTTTCCTTCTCTTTTTCTCCTTAACACTTAACTTTCCTTTTACATTCTCCATCTACAAATACCAAGACATTCTATCTTTTAACTCATCTACTCCCCGTGCAATAGTGTATCTACAGTGGGCAGGCACATATGACAGATGGGGAAATCAAGGGACAGTCATTTCATAAATTGCCCCAGGACACAAATTTATCATTGAAAATGACAGCTTTTGGGGCACCTGGGTGGCTCAGTCATTAAGCGTCTGCCTTCAGCTCAGAAGGGGTCCTGGGATGGAGCCCCGCATGGAGCCCCCTGCTCAGCGGGAAGCCTGCTTCTCCCTCTCCCACTCCCCCTGCTTGTGTTCCCTCTCTCGCTGTGCCTCTCTCTGTCTAATAAATAAATAAAATCTTTAAAAAAAATGGCAGGTTTTTAGGATGATTGCATAATGGTTAAGATCATTGTTTGCAGAATCAGAAAACTGGATCTAATTATTGACTAATAATTAAACTTTAGGGGCACCTGGATGGCTCAGTTGAATGAGCGTCTGACTTTTGGATTCTGCTCAGGTCATGATCTCAAAGTCATGAGATCAAGCCTCGCGTGGGCTCTGTGCTCAGCAAGGAGTCCGCTTGAGATTTTCACTCTCCCTTTGCCTTTCGCCCCGCCCTTCCCACTCATTCTCTCTTTCTCCCTCAAATAATAAATAAATCTTTTTAAAAAGATTAGGTTTTCTTAGTATATGTGTATGAATTTTAAAGATTAGTATGGAAAAACTTCCTGGTAATTTAGCAGGAGTGCTACAAAAGTATTCCTTTTTTTCCCAAGTAACTTATGAAATACAAGATTATTAAAGTATCATTGTTTTGCTTACTGATGTTAAATAATAAAAAGGGGAAAGTAAAATTTCAAGGCTTTGTACATTCAACTACTTATTCCTTTATCTGAACATACATTGGGGGGAGTGGGGGAAGCATACCCTGAGGGGAATTTTTTTGTGGGGAGAAGATTGGGAGGAGGGTGACTGTCTGAAGAGAAACTAAGGGGGTTCCAGTACTGTGAGAATAAGATTCTAGGTGAGTTTTCTGAAAATGGCAGAATTCACCAGAAGTCTTTCCTTATTTCAAAATGTTATTTATTGTAATAATTAGCTTCTGATTGCTGCACATTCTGTAGTGATCTGAGGTTGTACCGACTAGTAATAGATATTTGAAGGGAAGAAATGTTGAAATGAATAAAATACATGGATATGTAAAATAAAATAAAATACAAACCTTTATGTATAAAGACTGTGCAATATTTCCACAAATAATGGTGCATCTGTTTTCTGAGTGAGAAGATGTTTGAAAAGGATGACAGTGGCCCCTGGATTGAACATTGGAGATGGCAAAATCAGAGGCAGAGAAACTGATAGGGATGATGTTGACAGGTGAGAAATAGTGAGGGACACAAGAACTAGCCATACTGTGGATACATTTTGAAGATAGTGCTAATTGGGTTTCCTGTTGCATTCAACACGTGGTTTGGTTTGGGAGAAACAGGATTTGAGGAAAATTCAAGTCTTTTGGCCCATACCAATAGAATGACAGAGGTTCTTTGTACATATTCTTATGTGACTGTTTTTATAAAATATGGAAGACTGCAATAAAAGTAGATTGAAGTATGGAAAGGTCAGCAGTGCAAATTAGGACACGTTAATTTGAGATTGCCTATTGGATGTTCAAGTACAATTGCTGAATAGTTAGTTAAATATATGAGCCTGGGATTTCAAATAGTGGTCTGGACTGGTGCTCTTTTAGGGTCCTCCACATTTCCATGATACTTAAAGCCATGGGACAAGATTTAGTAATTGTGGGATGAACATGGATAAAGAACAAAAGTGATTCCAAACTAAAGTAGAAGCATCTCAAAGTTAAGTGATTGGATATATGATGATGAATTCACAAATAAAGTAAGAAGGACTGCAAGTAAGAGATGAGAGAGAACAGAGGGTGTCTTATTCCTGAAATAAAGAACAGTTTCTAGAAGGAGTCTGTGATCAGTGCTGCAAGGAAATCAAGTAGGAAGCGAATTAAAAATTCCCATTGGTTTTTCCAAGTGGGGGTTATTTGTGACATTGGCAACTATGTTTTTCTTTTATGGTAGTGTTAAGGTGACAACTTGATTGTCATTGGTTTGAGCGACAGTGAAGGGTAATAAAACAGATATTTATGTCCTTATCTTTAAAAAAGAATGACAATAATAACTACTTCATAGAGTTTGTAAGGATTTAATTAGATGATTTTCATAAATTGCTGAACACAGCACCAGATACATGGTAAATAATTTTTAAAGAATGTGTTTAAATGTTTATCATAATGATTTTCATTATTTTTAATAGACTTGTATTAAAATAATTAAAGAAGGAGCAGTCAGAAAAGACTGTGCCATAATATCTAAGTTAAAAAAAATGTATACTATTTTTGTTATTGAAATTGCCAAATCATTTGATATGACTTACTGGAATTTTATTTATTTTATTTTATTTTATTTAAGATTTTATTTATTTGACAGAGAGGGAAAGAAAACACAAGCAGGGGGAGCAGAAGAAAGAGAGAAGGAGAAGCAGGCTCTCTTCTGAGCAGGGAGCCCAGTGTGGAGCTCCATCTCAGGACCCTGGGATCATGACCTGAGCTGAAGGCGGCCGCATAACTGACAGCAACCCAGGCATCCCGGGCTTACTGAAATTTTAAATGATATGCTAAAATAGCTTGGATCCAAGAGCAAAAGTTGAAGCCCATTCCTTGCCTTTTCAGAATTGCATGTACTTTCAAATGAAGTATACTAGGTACACAAAGTGTACTTTAGGGTCTATAGTTTTATATTTGCAGGAGGATGGAACTGGAAACTTTTTGTAATTTAGGTGCAGTTAGTGTAAATCAGTTTATCTGAATGAGGTTTGTCTCTGAGGTTCATCGAACACACAACGATGGCAGGCACCCATACCCAAAATGGTTGTTTTTATTTGCGTTTCCCTAAATCCCTAATTGTTAAAGCAGAGAGTGGAGGTGAGGTGTTCTGTTTGCCCTGCCACACTACGTTCATGTGTCCCTCCCTCCCTGAGCTTTCTGTATCTCTGTTACAGGCTGTCTTTAACCTGTTTCTCACTTCTGTCTCGACAAATCCATGAATGTAATAGAAAAGAAGAAAAATATTTGAATAAATATTTTGCCCCATTAGCATCTTTGACTGGAAATGAAGACTAGCCCTTGATATAAAGAGCTTTCATTATCACACATGGCAGCACCCTGGCAACGATAAGACTTGTATCCATGCAAGAAACATGTTTCTCAGTTTGAACTCAATAATGAAATGTATGTAATTATAGAGTAATTAAAAATGCATACCTTCAGGGCGCCTGAGTGGCTCAGTTGGTTAAGCGACTGCCTTCGGCTCAGGTCATGACCCTGGAGTCCCGGGATCGAGTCCCGCATCGGGCTCCCTGCTCGGCAGGGGGTCTGCTTCTCCCTCTGACCCTCCCCCCTCTCATGCTCTCTCTATCTCATTCTCTCTCTCAAATAAATAAATAAAATCTTTAAAAAAAAAATGCATACCTTCATGTACTCCTGCTCTTGGATAACAGATATGAAATAAGCATTTTAGATTAGACTCGTAGTAATTTCTGTGACATTGTTAGAAAAGGAAGAATTAGTCTGAATAATAAAAAAAAAAAACAGAAAGAGCAGAGTCACAATCAAGAAGTTTCAAGATGATTATTCTAATATTCATAGTACATTCATTTGCATGTTGATGAGACAGATCTTATATCAATGTATTTATTCAACAGACTCTTGCTGCCACTCACTCTGCTACTGTGCCAAGCCCACAGCGATGAAAATCCAGTCCCTTCTCAGAAGAAGCTCATAAGCATCACAGGAGAGAGATGTTTGCAATGGAATATACACAATGGTGTACTAATTAATGAACCATACACAATGGTGTACTAATTAATGAACCAACAGTCTTTTTTCTTTAATTGATTGATTGATTTTTTTTTTAAGATTTTATTTATTTATTTGACAGCGAGAGACACAGCGACAGAGGGAACACAAGCAGGGGGAGTGGGAGAGAGAGAAGCAGGCATCCCGCTGAGCAGGGAACCCTATGTGGGGCTCAATCCCAGGACCTGGAATCATGACCTGAGCCGAAGGCAGACGCTTAACGACTGAGCCACCCAGGCGCCCCTAATTAATGAACCAACAGTCTTGGCAGAACAGGGAAAAGTCTATAAATCTATTCAATATTTAAAAAAATTAATACATGCACAGATAGACACACACCTGTACAAACACACACACACACACACACTATGGGGAAGATTTTTATAATCAGGATTGGGTTACTGGTTGATTATTCATGGTAAGTAAAGTAGAGAAGTTTCAATAACCCCTAGTGTTACAAATTGGACACCGCAGTGTATTAACAAACATGGTATGCAAGAATAACTTGGAGATGAAGAGCAATTTACTCCCCAGGCTTCATTAAAATTCAAGTATTTATTTAAATGACTTTACAAGTAAAAATTAAAGTGATGAAATTTAAGTAGCAAATAATTATACTTTATCACACAATTCTTTTAAGATACTACATTTTTCATTATTTCCATCTATTCAAAAAAATATTGTGGGAACAATTAAGTGTTTTAGGCATTTATTTTGCCTCTCAATTAGTAAATAATATTTAAGCTATATTATTTATGTCAGAATTCTGAAGTCTGCTCATTGGAATCAATTTCCCCTGATATAACTTTATTTAGTTATGCACTTATGGTTCCTCCATGGCTTGATAGCTCATTTCTTCTTAGCACTCCATTGTCTGGATGTGCAGCAGTTTATGTATCCGTTCATTTACTGAAGGACATCTTTGTTGCTTCTAAGTTTGGGCATTTATTAAGAAAGCTGCTGTAAATATCTGTGTGCAGGTTTGGGTGTGGACATTAGTTTTCAGCTCATTTGGGTAAACACCTAGGAACATGATTGCTGGGTCATATGGTATAGTATCTTTAGTTTTGTAATTAGATATCAAACTGTCTTCCAAACTGACTGTACCATTTTGCAATCACACCAACAACGTACAAGAGTTGCTGTTGCTTCCCACTGCACTAGCATTTGGTGGTATCAGTGGTCTGAATTTCAGCCATTGTGATTGGTGGGTAGTGGTATTCTTATTTTAATCTGCACTGACATATGCTATAGAGCATCTTCTCATATGCTTATTTCCCATCTCTATCTTCTTCTAGTGTCTGTTAAGGTCTGTTTATATTTTAATTGGGTTGTTCATTTCCTTAAAGTTAAGTTTTAAGAGTTTTCATATATTTTGAATAACATATATTTTGAATTACATCAGATATGTCTTTTGCAAAGATGTTTTCCTGGCCTGTGGTTTATTTTCTAATTCTCTTGATATTGTCTTTCTCTGAGTAGTTTTGAATTTTAATAGCGTTCAGCTCATCAATTATTTCTTACATGTACTATGCTTCCGTATCTTATCTAAAAAGTCATCACTATTCCAGAGTCACCTAGATTTTCTCTTATGCTATCTTCTGGAAATTTTATATTTGCATTTTATATTTTGTGTATGATCCATTTTTAGTTGTTTTTGTCAAGGGTGTAAGGTTGAGGCCTAGATTCTTTTTTTTTTTTTTTTTCCCATGTGGATATGCAGTTGTTCAAGCACTATTTGTTTAAGAGAATATCTTTTTTCCACTGTATTGCCTTTGATCCTTGGTCAAGTATCAGTTGGTTAAATTTATATGAGTCTATTTCTGGGCTATTTTTTTTCCATTTATCTATATGCTTATTCTTCTGCTAACACCACACTGTCCTGATTACTATAGCTTTATCATAAGTCTAAAAGTCAAGTAGTGTCACCTCTCCAACTTTGTTTTTCTCCTTCAATGTTGTGTTGGCTATTCTGAGTCCTTTGTCTTTCCATGTAAAGTTACAATGTTTTTTCTGTTAGTTTTTGTTTTTGTTTGTCTTTAGAAAGAGGAAGGGAGGGGCAGAGGGAGAGAAAGAATACTAACCAGGTTCCATGCCTAGCATGGAGCCTAAGGTGGGGCTTGATCTCACAACCCTGAGATCATGACCTGAGCTGAAATCAAGAGTCAGACACTTAATCAACTGAGCCACCCAGTTGCTCCTCTCCATATAAACTTTAGAATCAGTTTGTCAATGTCCAATATCAATAAAATAATTTGCTGGGAAAAATACAGTTTTTTTTAAATTTTTAAAATTTATTTATGAGAGAAAGAGAGAGAGCAAGAGTAGGGATAGGAGCAGAGGGAGAGGGACAAACAGACTCTGCGCTGAGTGCAGAGCCTGATGCAGGGTTTGATCTCAGGACCCTGAGATCATTACCTGAGCTGAAACTGAAGGTAGGATATTTAACCAACTGATCCACCTAGCCACTCCAAAAAAATAGTTTTAATACTTGTTCTCTTCAACAATTTCCCCCTGACTTCTGTAAAAAATACTATGTTTTGTCTTCCATAGACATCATTTTTTTCCTAATACGATAAAGATTGTATTTAAATTTATGGAGAAAAAAAATGATTAAGTGTTTCCTTGCTCCATGGCAGCAAAGTTCCTGGAAAATATTCTCCACCGTGAAATGGTTTTGCTATTTTATTCCAAATTTTTTCTTGACTCATTTCTGTATAGATGCTACAAATGTTCCCTTTCTATCATTCATTATTGATTGAGACAGGTTCTCCATGAAACAGCTAAGTACAATATGTTCCATTTATATAGGGAAGAAGGTTGTTTTCCTTACCGGCTTGTCACAGTACACAAAACCCTCTTGTTTCTGTTGTTCTAGTCACGTGTTAACTCCTCCTCGTATTTCCTATTTGTGAGAATGTTCATTTATGTTCACTTCCTTGAGTTTCTGAACCTCTCTTGGCCCTTGAGAGCTTCTGCTGCTGTCTCAGTGCCCATATCAGAGTGTGCCCTCTACAAATTTATTGTTTCCTTGCTTGCGTGTGTGTATGTGTGTGTGTGTGTGTAATAAATGCTACAGATCTCCTGCAGATCTCACGATCTGTGGCCTGTCCTTTCTGCTTCCTCTCACAGAGCTTCTATGCAGTTTTGCTGCTACTTTGGTAGCCTTTACATGTGTTTTACAGTCTAAAGATGCTATTGGCTCCTAATTTTATTAAAAATTTAAGTTTGTGTTTTTATTTCCTACCTTCAAGTTTCTTCTAGATGATTCACAATATGTAAATGGAACGATTCTGATTTTTTTTTCTCTATTTCATGACCAGAAGTCTTAACAGTTTGTCATAAAGAAATTAAATGTGTGTATTGAATTTTATATACATTTAGAAGAGGAGGAGGCTTTGAATTCTGGTACTTTATTTCCTATTCTGCTCTAAATCTGGTATTACTTCCACCTTAAAAAGGCCATGATTTATCTCTGTGCCCTTATACTTTGTAGGTTCTCTTCCTCCCACGTAGAACATCTAACCCACTTTTGTCTTCCGTGCAAATATATATTTTTTTCCTACCAAAAATAATATGTCTTATATAAACCCTTAGTTAACTGCTGCAGAAATTAATCCTTCAATAAATTTTATTTTACTTGTGTTTACATTTGCCCATTCTCACCAGAATGTTGGCTCCTTGAAAGTGAATCTCAGGTTTCATTCCATTGCTTTAATCCCTTTTCTTTTTCTTTAATGTTTCAGAGGCATATGCTAGTTATTCATTTTTCTTTAAATAAAAGTGATTGATTAAATAAATGTTTTAGGTTACATGAGAAAAGGATAATTACCAAAAAATGTATTTGAAGAAATTTCAAAATAATTGTTCTTTTTAGAAAAAGTATGGTATTTTCATAATTGCCTTGTACACAGGATTGTATGTCAAGACAAAGGGAAGAGTGACTTGGTAAATATGTGAATTTTTGCTTGAAGTAGTAGCAATAATTTTTAGTTAACTTTTTTTTTTTTTGCTCTAAACATGCTGATCTTGCTGATTATGTTGAGCACAAGGCAGATGTGAAGCAATGAGGAGAAAGACCATTCGCAAAATAGTTCTTACATTACATTACTGGGAACTTAAGCATGAGTCTTAGCTACAGAAGTCATAAAACATTTTATTTTCACCTTGCCAAAGTGATAGTGAGGGAGCTAATAGCCTTTAATAGCCTTTTGAAGAGCAGGGTTGATTCATTTACATAGTGTTGAAGGTAAAAAAGTTTAAGGAAACAGGGTGTTTAGACTGTCACTTCCAAATCCTTTTCTTTGTTCATTTGAAAAGCAGATGCAACTTGTCAAGTTGACATAACTGAAAGGTGTTTCCCTGGGGATGCCTCATTTCCTATCTCCTGGGCCACATATTAGAAGATGAAAATGTTTTCTCTTTGAAATGCCTTTGTGGTTTAAATCAAGTGACATCAACTGCAAATAGACTGAAGCAAAGTTAGCCTTGATTGTTCCTTTGCCTGAAATGATCTAGTCACTTTGGAAAAGACAACTCACATCAAGAGGAAAATGTTTAAAAATGAAAGATGGAAGGAAAAGTAATATTTTAAACAACACAGATTTAGTTGCTGGGATAATGATCAGCCCACTAACTGCCCTGGGATTACTATTTCATTTTGACTTTCAAAGTATATATTATGTTGAAACAGTATTATATTATGTACCAGGGACACAGGTACAAGAGTACCTGGCTCCGGGGTCCCAGACAGACCACGTTCGGCCACTGGCAGCTGACAAAACCCAAAGATGTTTCGAGAAACAAGAAAGGGATTTATTTCAGTAAGGCCAACACCAAGAAGACAGTGGAGTAATGTCTCAAAGATTGTCTCCAGAGTGCTGGTTTATATAAGGAAAATGAGGGACAAATGTTGGTGGGTAAAGGCAGATGGGAAGTAAAGATCAGGTCAGTCATTGTCTTGGGGTCAATCATGTGGGTTCTTGCAAGCATCAGGCAGTCCTATTGCTTGAGGGGGTAGTTTGCATTCCCATTATGGGGTGCTTTGCCCACAGGGTCTTCTGCCTGAGTTAAGAGATAAGCTAGAAGGAATTTAATCAATTAGAAAGTACAGAATGAGGTCAAAATGGAGGCAGTTGGAGTCCTTGCTCAATTATTGTTATCATTATTATCGTTTGGAGTCTAAGGTTACAGAGCATGAAGTCATTGTCTCATTGCAAGATTCTTACAGATGACAAAACTAACAATTGACAAACATAAGTAACTTTTCCTCCTGCTATGTTCTTTGTAAGTCATGGACTTCATCTGTTTTAAACCATGCTCAGTTTACCACACCATTATTTCCCAAAACAAGGTTTCAGAACCAGAATCACAACAAGGTTAAGAAGCAGAATTATAATAGTTCTACAAACTTCAATCCCTCTTGGGTAATACAAATGATGAGGGAGCAGAAGGCTGGCTGAAGACAAAGCATAAGCTGACACCCTGCAACCTCCCCCAACCCCCCACTTTTGGGTGGGATATGTGTGACATTCTTTCAGGAATCTCCCAACTATCTTAACGTTAAAGCCTTCCCTTTAACATTTTTCATATTTCAACCTTAACTTGAAATAATCAGGCCTCCAGTATCCTGAGGGTCTTCTTTAACATATGAAAATCCTTTTTAAAGCTCCCTTTCCCTTACCTCCCCCAACTCTCAAGTATATAGTCAGCCACCCCTCACAACCCTGGTGCTGCAGCTCTTTCTACCCATGGGTCCTGTCCCTGTGCTTTAATAAAACCACCATTTTGCACCAGAGACATCTCAAGAATTCTTTCTCGGTCATCGGCTCTGGACTCCACCCCACTGAACCTCACTTATATTTCAAAACCACATCACAAAGAAACACTTTCATACCAAAGGCAGTGAGAAATACAGGAAAGGAGAAAAGGTAGCATCGGTTTAACTCATAGTTTCTCAATTTTATCTGACCACCTACCTCATTTTTTCCCTACCCAAATCTGTTAAAATCCAGTATGGCCAGTCTCTTTCAAACACACTTTGGTAAACCTGGGAATACACCATATTAAAAAGAAGTGAATCTTGGAAGGAAGACCTCAAAAACTGGGCTATATATATATATATATATATGTATATATGTCTGGTTTGTTCCCTTATCTCTGGTTTCCTTAACACCTCTGCATTTCTGGAAATTCTGTAAACATGACCATGTATCCCCCTACGACTATATATATATATATATATATATATATATATATAGCACTATTTGCCCAGTTGGTTTTCATTATAACTAAGAATCTTCTACTACTTCAGGAGGACTGACCTTGAATTGTACAGTATATAGCTTTATTTCTATGATAGTAAACAATAAACAAGAAGAGTTTTAGTCGGGTCAGTTAGGATTTTTGATAACCTATAACTGAGTAAGGGACAGGCAGGGATAAGTAGGGAGAGGTCGTAGGGGGATACATGGCCATGTTTACAGAAATTCCAAAAATGCAGAGGTGTTAAGGAAACCAGAGATAAGGGAACAAACCAGACCACCCTGCCCTAGCTGTCAGTGGTGGGGTTTTTTTTATGACAGTCACCTGTGACCAAAGAATAACCAAACCCTAAAAAGAAGTAAGACATTAAAGATGTTATCACCAGTCCTTACTCAAACTGAGTGAGGGACAGGTGGGGCTAGGTAGGGAGAGATAGATAAGGGGCTATGTGATCAGGCTCACAAAAATCCGAAAAAATGTGGAGGTGTGGGGGAAAACAGAGATAAGGGAACAAATGGACCACCCTGCCCTGGCCCTGTAGGAGATATTTTTTCCTAATAATCACCTATGACCAACAAAGAATAACCAGACCCTAAAAAGGAAGTAAGCCATTGAAGGTGTTATCACTAGTCCTTGCTCAATGGTGATATCAATAGAGATGTTAAAAGGATTTAAGTTCCCAGGTTAGCTTTCTATAAAAGACCAACCCTAAAGGTCCTCGGTGGCAACCCTGTTGGGACCCTTCTCACTCTTGAGAGCTTTTTCTGTATCTTCACTTAATTTCTATCACTCTACTCATTCTCCTTTGTCCACGAGATTCATTCTTGGACTCTGTAATACAGACAAGAACCTTGCTCTCCTGCTTCATAACCATATACAAATATACATTTGTGTTTCCTTACTGGACATTTATTTGTTTATAATGAAGAAACTTTACATATATATTTGTAAAAATACATACATCTATATGTAAAGAAAATCTTTATATTTAAAGTTCCACAATGCTTGTTCAATGGGGATATAAAACTTTTTTCCTACTTCATGATGCTAGAAGTAGAATTTATATTTCACCTGTTCTTAGTGAGAATATAGCTTTTTGGGCTTCTCATTAATGTTGATGTTTTATAGCATTTGCCTACACACTTTGCAGTTGCATGTAGAACACAAATTGGATCAACTCATTTGTACATTTTTTATTAAGTACTTGCCTGAGGAAAGTACTCCAGTGGCTTGCCTGGCAATTGCTCTGTGACAAACAGCTGAATCATTTTACTTTATCTTAGATGAGCCATACTCACTTTCATAATCTGCCTCATTTGCTAGTGTCAAGGCATCTATGCTACTGATTGGAAGGTCTACCTCCTCATAAATACCAATTTGATATTATTTAAACCTCTCTCATACTACAGGAATTAACACACCATTAAAATGATTTTAATTTAAATTTATTTTATGCTTACCATTTATTAATGTAAATCAAAACAGGTATTATACAACATCTTATTTAAAAATGTACATATGTTATTTATATCACGTTGACAAGGACATTACAAACAGCTGTGTACTACCCTCTTAAATTCAAAAGATAAGTTACTAAATGCTAAGGCTAAAACGGGTTCTAAGAGATTAATGGCTTGACTAAATCATTCAAATCTTACTGCCTAATGGAGGAGACAAATAAAAAAATTGCAACACACTGTGATATAAACTAAAAAAAGTTTAAAGAACAAAATATTAAGAAAGCACAAAGGGAACACACATCAGCCAGGGAGAAGGAAACATGGGAGGCTTCCTGAGCTGCGGAGATGGGGAAAGGGAGGAGACACACTTTACCTGCTGAAAGATCAATCAGGATTAGTTTGATAAGAACACTTTACTCCCAAGTAGAGTCTGTTAAAAGTTCAGAGATTAGAAAGAGCTTGCCAAGGTTGCTTAGAGAACTATAAGGAATTGAGTATGAACGGACAAAAGTGTGTGACCAGGACAAATGGGAGGTAGCTACAGGAGAAGTGACTGAAGAGGTGGGAAAAAGTCTGATTATCAGGGGTGCCTGGGTGGCTCAGTCAGTTAAGCTTCTGCCTTCAGCTTGGGTCATGATCCCGGAGTCCTGAGATCAAGCCCTGCATCAGGCTCCCTGCTCAGTGGGGAGTCTGCTTCTCCCTCAGCCCTTCATCCCGCTCATGCTCTCTCTCGCTCTTGCTCTCTCTCAAATAAATAAATAAAATCTTAAAAAAAAAATAAAGTCTGATTATTAGTTACCTATATTGTTAAGCTGAAGAGTTTAGGTTTATTTTGGAGTATTGGAAATGCATGATGTTGTTAAAACACAGAAGGACTTGTTCAGGGCGCCTGAGTGGCTCAGTTGGTTGGACGACTGCCTTCCGCTCGGGTCATGATCCTGGAGTCCCAGGATTGAGTCCCGCATCGGGCTCCCTGCTTGACGGGGAGTCTGCTTCTCCCTCCGACTCTCCCCCCTCCCGTGTGCTCTCTCTCTCTCTCATTCTTTCTCTCAAATAAATAAATAAAATCTTAAAAAAAAAAAAAAAAAAACAGGACTTGTTCAGTAAGCAACGGAACATAAAGATCTGTGTCTCAAGACAAAGATTTAGGCATATGATCGATTTTCAGGAGCCATCAGTATATGGATGAAATATATACAAATATGAGAGAAAAGAACTGGGAGAACATTGGCAGTCCTTAAGAAAATTTGAAAGAAAGAGTCAAAAGATTTCAGTGTGAATGGGGATTGTTGGGGAATGCCAGGAAAGACCATTTTCCAACGTGCTGTGGCAAACAATCCTCAGCACATCATCATTCTTCCTTGTGAACCAGACCTGCCATATGTTCACATATCAAAATGGCAGCAGATTCCAGAATGTCTCTCCCAGCTCCAAGGGATAATCTGAATTTACTGGATTTCAACCAGTATTAGTTGATCTAGTTTGTGACAGATTATATGGAGGTAAGCCATTAAAGCTACCATGAGTTCCACTAGGATCTAGTTACTACAAAATCATTCTCTATAAGAGTGATGAGCTGCACAAGGGAAGAGCCTCTTGGTGACACTGCTTCCTTTCTTCCTATTTTAGAGACTCTTGTGTTAAGAAGTGATGTCTGGAGCATTGACAGCCTTGTTACAACAGATGGATGCACAAAGAAGTCTGCTTAGTTTCCAACTTTGATGAGTACTTAAGTGGTATCTAGAGAAGCCTTTCTCCAGATTTATCTTTACATATGACAATTAAATGCCTTTGCTGTGTAAGCCATTGTCAATGTGTGTGTGTGTGTGTATGAGAGAGAAGGAGAAGAAGAGGGATCTAGAGAGAGGGAAGCATGTCTAGCTTGCATCCAAATACATCAATGAGATATTGATAGAATTGTCAGAAGTGCAAATCTGATAAAAGAGTAAAGTGATGGCTGAAATATAACCACCAAATCCAGCTGCAAATGAATACTGGGGAAATATAATTAAAAAGAAAAACTTCTCACAACCTAGAAAACCTCTCCACCAAAATAGCAGAGAAAGAAACTGGCTTTATTATTGAATAAGCATTAAACCAGAATGTGATTCATATCACAGGTAATACTCTAAGAAATTGCAAAGAAAGAAATTTCACCCTTCTATGTAACCAAGTAGATAAATCCATAAGATGAACAATAATTAGAATTCAATTAAGATTTGTCACACATAGTTCATCCCAGATTCACCTGGTAATTGAGATGATCATCTGCATTAATTAATTGGCTTTATACAATGGAAAAATAAACAACCGTATCATGGCTACCCCTTGCAAAAACCAAGATGGTGGAAACATTCTACATTCAGGGATATTTATACACTCTCATTTGCCCTACTTATTTATGAGCTTGAATATATAGAGAAAAGAGAAGCAGATTCCATTTTTTAAAAGACATTTAAAATTGCAACAACTATGTATCTTTTCTTCCCATTAGGATGATGTTTCTATTATCTTCACTATGTTCTTATTACCTGAACTAAAGCTGACATTTAGTGTGGCTCTAAATTCACTGCCACTTGCTAAGATACGTTATCAAATAAATATTGCTATATAGTTTTGAAATCTTTGGAAGGGAAAGATTTGTCTTCAGTATTAAGACTATTCCAAAAATTGCTGAATGTAAATTAGTATTGTAACCCAACTTCCTGGCTGAAACTGTTCTGTAAAAGTCATGGCTTCACTAGTGAATTCCAGTTAAATATAAATCTAATGGAAGACCATTCATTACCTTTCTTCTCAGCTACTATATTCACTTTCACTCTATTCAAGCTATGTTTTTATTTATTCATGTTGTGCTGTGGAGAAAATGTGTTTTTCTTTTACCTTTGTGACTGGTTCTCTTTGAATGGTGACTCACACAGACTAGAAAGGTCACTAGGGCAACTTTCTATAAGGAATGGTATTAATTTTTTTTTCTTTTTGTATAACGTGCATTGCAGATCTTCTGTATAAATGCAGGTTGAGTCATCTGTTTGAGACATTTCTTCTTAATCATATGTGAGGGGAACATGTAGCAAACACTAAGATGTACCACAGAGATCCCCCTTTGAGGTCAGGACTTCAAGGCTTGCTTCAGCTGCATAAAGAACTTTGCCCTAGATCATGGTCTTGTTCGGACTAGCCTCAAAGCCTCAAGTGAGTAAGACAGAGGTAAAAAGTCCTGACCATTTCAGCCCGACTTGAGGAATTATAACTAATGACACTAACTCCAGACTCTCATTAGTCTGGCTCATGCTTTATGGGGCTTACAATGTTCTGCACAATGTTCATCCTCCTTCTCCCTCTACAGGTATTGGTACCCAATACAAATCTTGTACAACAAACTCAATCTCCATGTCTTCTTCTGTAGAGCCCATTCTAAGACAGCTCTTATTTGGAATGGTCTGAGCAAAAAGGTGATGAGAGGGGTTTTAGAATTAGATTTTTTACCATCCTGCTGGCAATGAGGACCACACCACCAGTGGTGAGTTGGTTGCATAAAACAAAATCTCTCATCCCTGGCTGCAGTGGGATAAAGAAAGCAGCAGACCAAATCGAAGACCTAATAATCAGTGTCCAAAAGTCATTGAAAATTTAACCCAGGCAGTTCTTTTGTGTGAAAGCTTGGAAAACATAAGAAGATAACCTGACGTATGGGTTGGAGAACTCTGGCAGAGAACCACAAAATTTTGGATTCCTCATTCTAAACCTTTATGTCTGTTAAAATGGCTTACTTCTTCAAAGTGCTGGAACATCCCCAGTACTGGAAAACAATACTCTTCCCCACAGACAAAAGGTTTCCCTATCTGTTCCTATCCATTAGCTTTAAACCTAGAATTGATTTACACCATAATTCAACCAGGAAGAGAGTGTTTGTCCATAGTAGCTGCATGACCTAATCAATATGTAAGGACAAGAACCAGGAAAAAATGTGCTGGACTAAAGTTTAAAGATTTTTTTTTTTTTCCTTATCAAGAGGATCAGAATTTGAACATAAAATTTGATAGGAATGAGTTTATTGATTAGAAGCATCACTTTTTTATTTCATTTATTTTTTAATTTTATTTATCTATTTATTTATTTATTTATTTACTTTAGAGAGAGACAGAGAGACAGAGCATGCACACGAGAGGGGGGTGGAGGGAATAGGTAGAGGGAGAGAGAGAATTTTAAGCAGGCTGCATGACCAGTGCAGACCCTGGTATGGGGCTCAGTCTCACAACTCTGAGATCATTACACGAGCTGAAATCAAGAGCCGGATGCTTAACAGAGAGCCACCCAGATACCTCATAAGCATCACTTTAGATACAGAATTTGATATCTTGGCAAGGTCCCCACTTAATGGTGCAATCTCACTATCTGGTTGATTCTTAGAATCATGGAAAAAATGATGGCCATGCTGAGTGAAGTTGAAATGCTCAAATTATCATGGCAGACTGAAGTAAAAGATTAAACAAACAAACCATAGGAAAGTGTGCATACTCGACTGGATCTACCAGGGGTGCTGTATGTGTCTTATAATATATAATATCATAATAATCTTGTATCATATAATGCCTACCACAAAGAAGGCAGCACAATGTCCGGTAGGCCTCTTCAAGTTCCAGAAGACAGCATAATCTGCAGCTAGGAATCAGTTGTTATGCAAAGTGACTCAAAAAGCCCCCAGCTTTGAGTGCATCCCAGAGGAGCAAAGCACTCTGCAGAAGATGCAGGCTGCAATGCAAGCAGCCTTGCCACCGGATCATACAAATTACCATCTATGATGTCGGAGGTATCAGTGGGAATATTGGACATATGGCATTTGGACAAATGAAGGAGTGAATCCCAACTCTTTCTCTTGTTTCCCTGGAAGAATGTGATGCCTCTGCAGGGGAGAATAGTATGCCTGTTGACAAATCTTAGCTTGCGAAGGGGCCCTAGTAGAGACAGAACATTTAACCTCAGATCACCAAGTGACTAGAATTGCCTATCATGAGCAGATTCCTCTTAGTTCCATAAAGTCATTCATTCAGACATGTATAGCAACTCTCTATCACATGGTGGGACTGTTACATCAGGAATCAAGTATATCACAAGCAAGGTCTTTGGGAAGACAATCCAAATCCACATGACCTCCATGGTGGTACTACTGATGGTCTTCCAGGACACGCAATATCTGTATGAGGGACATTGTAAAATCATGAAGTATGAGACACATTAATTTAAAAATGTCTCTTCAATATCTGGCTGCAAGTTAAAAATGAATGACAGATATACTATACCTGCACTCATAAGTGACCTTGAAAGACAGTGGAGAGGGAAAATCGACTCTATTAGCAGAACTGAGAGCAGTCACTTTGTGGATAAAGATATGGCTTGATATTAAAGATATAATATCAAATCATTTGATATAATGGCATGCTTTTTGTGTGGATAAAGATATGCTTTGATATTAAAATATATACAGATTTATGGGTAGTGGGAAATGACCTGGCCAGCTGGTGCAGAACACGTGAGGCAAATGGAGGACAAAGATATGTGAGTTCCAGGCATGTGGATAGATATATGGGAGTGGAGAAAAAAGTCTAAAGATCTCTGCATCATATGTTAACACCCCCAGAAAGAATCCACACAGCAGAGGTACTAAAAATAAATCAAGTAAAGACATTGATGCATCCAATTACATGAGCCAGCCCGGTGCTGGACTGATGAACGTGGTGGCAAACATGAAGGCTAGGTATGAGCCCCAAAACTCTGATGCTCATTTACCAAGAATGACTGAGGTGCTGCCATTGTGAGTGGTTCAACCTGCCAATGACCAAATCAAAAACAACCCACAAAATGCAATCACTCCTCTAGTAGATGAACTACCAATTTGATGGTGAGTTAACTAAATTGGGTCACTTCCAGTGTAGAAGGGCCAGCAGTTTACTTACAGGGTTAGACATGCTTTCTTAGTATGATGTTACCATTCTTATCTGTAGGTAAGATAATTTAAAGATAGTTTTCACCAGGACAATGAGATTTCATGGAAGCCAAGAGAGGTTAGTTATTATTTACATGACTGGGTTCAAGTCTCTCATCTTATATTTGTTTTCTACTATCCCTTCTTTTGGATTCCATTCTACTGTATAAGATAAAATTCCTTCTCCTAACATAATTTTTATTTTCAGGAATAAAAGATGCCTTGGGTCTCTTTACTTCCATGAAAGAGTTGTCATTTTCTGAAAGTTAGTTTATTTAGATTGTATTTTAGCTCTCTGAGATTTTTTATAGTATAATTTTAGATTACTCCAGCCATATATTTTGGTCATTTGAATGAGAGCAATGGTCCCTTGTGATTTTTCTTCTGTCTCTGAACCAGAAATGGAACTGACATATGTTTACTGAACCTATGAAAATGCAAGTACACCAACCAAATGCACTTTGTATAATATATAATCGTTTTAAAATGTATTTTGTTGATAAGGTCAAATGATATATGTCATTATTGTTTCTTTTCCATTGAAGTTGATTTATAATCTATGTTAATAGTTCAAGAATTCTTTTCACCTGAAGTCAGATGGAGAAAGATACAACTTAATGAGTGCTTCTTTTCCATTTTAAGAAATATACACTGTTAAATTCAGGGCTAGACTAGGTTAATGGTTTATTTCCCCTTATATTTATTAGCAATGCTAATGCATTAATTTGTTGTCACCATGACAATACTAAAAAATAAAAAAAAAATAGAGAAATTTAAAAAACCCACAAACTCAGAGGCATCTGATATATTTACCAAGTGCTTGGGATTTGGCTGGGTGATTTCATCTTGGCTTGGTTCTTTTATATGCTGAGGGGTTGGCTGTGTTTGGACTGATCTAATGTTATCTTGGCTGGTATTTAATCCACATCCGTATTCAGATTTTGTCAACTGTTCCAAAAGTATCCTTCTAGCTGTTTACTTTTCCCAAGTTAAGTATCATTGGGGTCATGCATTCATTTAGTTGTCATATCTCTGTAGTATCCTTTAATTTGCAAAGCTTTCTAAACTTTGTTTTTTTCACTTTGACATTTTGTAGTACTGGAGTATGGAAAAGTACAGGCCATCATTCTATCAAATGTGTCTAAATATTTTAGTTTTCCTTATTTTAGCCATGATCAGATTTAGCTTATGCAGCTTTGACTGGAACACCCCAGGAAATATGTTGTTTCCTTCTTGGTGCATTATAACAGGAGGCACCTGATATCTCCTCATGCCAACAGTGGTGATGCCCATGCCGATCACTTGCATAAAGTGTGCGCACCAGTAAATCTCTCTCCATTGTGAATCTATCATTTTGCTCTGTGTCATTAACTAGTAAGTTGTAGGGAAGTGTTTTGAGATCCTGTAAATAATTTATTCCAATGGAACTCTTTTAAAAAAAAAACATACCAAACAAATCTGTCCACAGACATAAAGACTAAGAAAAAGGCAAATATTGGGTAATATATTGAGGATGTCGCTCTATGTAATAAAAGCTGATGCTACTGGGAATTGCCAAAAGCTTAAGAAGTTTGCTGAAGTTATTAGTCCAAAGATTGGAAGACTAGAATATTTATATCTTTGCTCATACACTGAACTCGTTGAGAGATACCCTCAAAAGTGTTCATTTGGGACTGTGGCTCCTGTGAGCTGAACAAGTATGGGGAATTCCCAAAGCAGAAAGAATTACAATTGTCTGAGGTGAGTACATGAGTATGATGCTGACAGCATGCACAGATGCAGCTGCATTCAGCAGTAGGCCAAGGAAAAAAGACACATGCATCAAAAGCATTTGCCACATAGCTAGTTTGTTCGTGGTGGAAAACAACACCAGATCTCTCTCATAATCGTCCTAATTTTAGGGACATCACATCACTTTTTTTTACTGCATACAGTCATCACTTTTGCAAAAATCAGAGATTAAGGTGTTTTACTAGGGTCTGGTCTGTGTAACTTCTGGAAAAAGGCAGAAGCTCTTATCACCTATTTTGAGGGTCAGTGCTAGTCAGAGCAGCCTTTTTCATTTTCAGTTTATATCAAGATATAAAAGGTTATTCTCTCTGCCACACACATTGGCCACATTGTGCACACTTACTCATACTGGGTTAGGACAAGATGCTAATTTTATCACTAGAACAATTATATACCTTCTCTGAAAGTAGGAAAGCATCCTAAACACCGAACATGGGAGAATCCCCAGGCAGCATTAGGGCCCATTTTTATTAGGGATCATGATGCAGTGAAGTTAATTGACCTGTCTCAGTTGTTTATTCCAGTCTCATGGAGATGCGTGGGTATGGAGGTGCAGATTTTGAGTAGTTGAATTCACCACAATTTGACATTGGCCAGGAAACTAGGTCTAAGATCAGAAAGGACAAGGAGTTACAAAAGAAAGTATTATTAGAACGTGCTAGATACCATTGTATTAGAATGACACTCCATGGGGTCTAATATGGAGGGAAGATAGGATGAGATTAGAATGGTATTGCCAGCCATAGAGGGGAGGGGGATATGGGGAGATGTTGGTTAAAGTGTACGATGTTTCGGTTATGGAAGATAAATAAGTTCTAGGGATCTAGAGTCACAACAATGTGACTATAATTAACCATACTGGATTGTATATTTGAAATTTGCTAAAAGGGAAGATTTTAAGGGTTCTTATCCCCACCCCCACCCCAAAAAGCAAATTTTAACTATGTAAGATGATGGATATGTTAATGAGCTTGATATTGGTGATTATTTTACATTGTATACATATATAAAAATGTCAACTTGCACACATTAGATATATGCTTTTTATTTTCAATTGTACCTCAATAAAGCTAGAAAAAAACTTTGTATAATATGTCATCTGAAAGAGTAATGTTGTATAGAAGAAATCATACCATACTTGTGTCAAAAGATATGGGTTTGCTTCCTGATCCTTTCCAGAATCAGTAATGATTCGTTAGCTATCCCCTTAAACTCTTTGAGACTTAATGTAGTCATCTGAATTATCCAACAGAATTGGCATTGTTTCCAGAACTGTCGCTAAATAATGTTACAAAACCTTGTGTTTTGAATTAAATAGCTGGTAGCTGCTGTAATGAATTCTGATAAAGCAAACAGCCCCCTAACATTCCGTAACTGGTTTGACGCTTAGACTTGTTTATAGGGTAGGGTTCAGTGTTATTACAAACTGGTGTGAGGTTCACAGCTAGGCCATGTCATTATCCTGGCGAACATAAACAATCTCACAGAACATACCAATATCAGGTCAACTTTGAGTGAATGATAAAGTTAGACAAAACAAGGTCACTGTGCAACCCATGAGGTATCAAACTTCCCTTTCTGCTAAAATAAATGAAAGCTACTTCTTTACTAGTTCATTCTTCCTATAGCTAATATTTACTGAGATACTCAGTCTTAAAATTATCCCTTTTCCTGATGACATCCAATCATGAGCAAAGCCTGCCTTCCTCGGACCTTCCCAAGAATTACCCAAAGTTCAAATCATATAATAGGCTTTTCTAACATCCTCTTACTGAAAGGCCCCACTGGATCTCTATGCTGTGTATTTTCCTTTCCTGTAATAAATCGAACTCTGACTATAGGTGTGTTCCTGGTAGCCTTTGGTTGGAGGTCTTTGACAACTGATATTTGTCAATTTAAACAATCCCAATGCTTTATAATGAATGCTATTTGAAATCAAAATCAGTGGCTATATAAGTTCTTTTCTAGCATTCTTTTTATTCACAAGATTAATGACGATCTGAAATATTCATAATATTCTGCATTTATGTCTATTTCTCCTTAAATATTTAATTTATGACACTTCATGGAAATAGGAGTTTAGGAAAAATATTTATGTAAGAGTTACTATATGCTTTGAATCGTATCACCATTAGGTCTTGATCCACAGGCCACATTGATTATGCTAATAAATCATCTAAATTATACCAATTTATTTCAGAAAATAATTTGACTTAATAGTTTACTTAGCTTATAATTATAGTTGTAAATGTATTGATCTTGAAATGTTTAAAGCATATTTTTTTCTTTCTTCTTTATAAAATTATTCTAAATGGGAAATTATATTGTTTGAATTCTAAATTAATATTTGAAAGTTACTTCAGGTTCTAGACAGGGAAAAGCATTTTTTTAAAAGATTTTATTTATTTATGTGTAAAGAGAGAAAGAGATTGTGAGCACAAGTATGGGGAGTGGCAGGCAGAAGGAGAAGAAGGCTCCCCACTGAGCAAGGAGCCCAATTCTAGACTTAATCCTAAGGACCCTGGGATCATGACCTGAACTGAAGGCAGATGTTTAACCAACTGAGCCACCTAGGCATCCCGAAAAGTATTATTTTTGTGGTTGCATTATTGCATTATGGAAAACTAGCTGACTGTATCAGGTGGTTTCTATCTTATATGCTTTGATGTGTTACATGCTAATTATTTAGTTTGAGTTATATAAGAGTTTTTTGATCATATTGACAAAATTAAATTTGGCCAATTTCATCTTTGCTCATGGCTGACTGAAGATATCTCAAAGATGACTTGGTGTATCTTCAATAGAGATCTTTAATGCATGTTTGAAATTTAGTCTTTAATCCATGTGAGAATATTTTGACACTTGATTTTCTTAAATAATCAGTTTCACAATTCTTGTATTACGTAAATCATAAGTGTTTTCTAAAATGATTATGTAGAGATTAGAGACCATTACTTCTATAAACAAAGCACATGTATAAGATATATGTGCCATGTCTGGTCATATTGATTTGCTTTTGGCATGAAAGCTCATCAACTTATCCTAGAGTTCTTATTTTAAGGAATTAAAACAAAACAAAACAATGACAAACAAATGTCTTTCCAAAAAGCTTAAAAAGTGACACAAACGTCACTCAGCTAGCAACTGGCATGTTTGAAACTAGAAATGAAATGTGTAATTATATATATATATATATATATATAAATTTAGAGAATAATTATTTGGCAGTAACAGATGGAGCTGTGGGGGAGCAAAATCATAGCAAAACTCAGATGAAGGCCCATGTATGAGCACACTAAGCAACTTTCATATCTTGGACATAAACCAAATAATAGAAAACACAAGCATGAGTCACTGTGATGTGGAACAAAAGGCTGAGTTGAATGAATGAGACATGTTTCTATTTAGTGCTTCAGAGTCTGAATAAGATAGTCCACCTTCTTTGACCATTGAATGAAATATAAATATAAAACTTATACAGATAAATATATATATTTTATTCAACAGTCAAAGAAGATGGATCACATCATTCTAACTTGCACACTAAATGTTTTATTCATTTAAGTCATATATATGTGTATACATATTATATACATAAATTATATATAATATTTATGATATAAGGAGAATAATGTTGCAACTAAATTATCTACAAATGCAGATGACCAGTCAAGGAATGATGAAAATCTTCCTTTCATTCAAAACTTAAATCCCCCTCCCCTTGCAAACTGTTATATCCAACGTAAAGAAATATCTTCTTGGGCGCCTGGGTGGCTCAGTTGGTTAAGCGACTGCCTTCGGCTCAGGTCATGATCCTGGAGTCCCTGGATCGAGTCCCTGGATCGAGTCCCGCATCGGGCTCCCTGCCCAGCGGGGAGCCTGCTTCTCCCTCTGACCCTCCCCCCTCTCATGTACTCTCTATCTCATACTCTCAAATAAATAAATAAAATCTAAAAAAAAAAAAAAAAAAGAAATATCTTCTTACATAAAGTTGAAGACCTTTAGTACATTCTAGGGCTCATATGAGTTTGAAAATAAAATAAAATAATTCTTCTATAATAATAGAAGAATATTATGTATGGTACCTAAACATTTAGTATTCAAATTCTTACCTTTATTTTTTAAACTTTAAATCTTTCCTGCTCTCTCAATATTTTTCATTTCTTTTATATTTTGTTTCAATCACTTATCATGCCATGATAAATAGTAATCTCATGAAGCATCATGTTATACCCTCACTGAAAATATTTCAGTGTGTTTAACTACCCAATCTGGTTGCAATTTAGTTTGTTTCAAGTGCTTTGATTCATCATGTATTACCAAATAGATTTTTGTCTCAAAGACTGATTCTTAGAAAAGGATTTTCACTCCTAAGGAAATATCAATTAAGATTAATGTGTTAAAGATGAGAATCCATCAAGTTAAAAAATATTTTTTTAAAAAAAGGATACTTAGAAAAAAGAAATAGAGGTTAATTTATGAGCAGTAACCTGGCCCATGTCCAAGGGAAATTCATCAGGGAAGTCTCGCTTCTGGAGTTTTCTTTCCCTCGCTCATATCATGGTTCTAGATATAATTCTTTCACCTTGTAGGCTCTTCTCCTCCTTATTCAGAGCAGATACCACTGGAGAACAATTACAATTGCTGTGTTTTTTTGTGTCTTCAGCTTTCTTTGCTACATTTATTTTCTTTCTACTCCTGAATCTGCCACTCTCTCACCTTGTGATTTCATACTTGCAACTCTAAATTCAAATTATCCAGAAAGAAGATTCCATTGGTTCCTTCCAGAATATGGATTGGTAAGGTCTCCTTAAAAAAAAAAAAAAAAAAAGTAAAACATTGATCCATTATCCTCAATAGGAACATGGTTATGCATAACTATTCTAATGAGATTACAGGCTGGGTAAGAACAAACACATACAGTGGTTACTATACAATTCATTCCCCAAGGCCAAAAGTAATAGATGAAACTACCTCTTCTCTTGTTTCTTTGCCCACATTGAGTTTTATCAAATAAAACTGACTTTTTTTTTTGAATCCTTTAATATTGAATGAGTTCAATAATATGTGTATTTTGAGATTCATATGCTATTTCTTTATGAATCATTGGCTAACATTATTTCTATAGTTTTTGGAAAGAGTTTTTATTTATTCTTTTCCATCCATGCATTTCTACATTATTTTTTTCCTTTATAGCTGCATTTTAGAATCCTCCTTAACATCCATTTTTTTAAAAATTTAGTCTAGATTGTTTTTTAATATATATGTAAATAGAGCTATTTGTGTTATTTTATACTAAGTATCTGCTATTCTAAAGTTATTTTCATAGACTTACTTATTTCCTGATCATTTCAACACATATAGAAAATTCTGTTAGGAGAAAGCATTATCTACTGCTGCATAAAAAATTGCCACAAACTTAGTGGCTTAAAACAATGCATATTTATGTTCTCTCGATCTCTGTTGGTCAAGAATTTTGACAGGGCATAGCTGAGATCTCTGCATTAGGATCTCTCAAAAGGCTGAAATTGAGGTGCCAACCCAGACTGAGTTCTCATCTAAAGACTTAACTGGAGAATTCTAAGTTCACGTGGTTGTTGCCAGAATTTGATTCAACCATCATTGAACCAAAGTTTGCTTTGCCTTTATTTCCCTGACAAATGGGTCTCTAAAATAGCAGCCTGTTTTATCAAAGCATACAAACTGAAAGAACAATAAAAAGAGTTTACTTACAAGACAGAAGTTATAATCTTTTGTAACCCAATCACAGAAGAGGTATCTAATTATGCTGGTTATATTCTATTAGTTAAAAGGATGTCACTAGGCCATCCCAAATTTAAAGAGATGGTATTAGTTAAGAGCACAGCAAAGGGGTCATTGGAGAGGCCATCTTAGAATACGGTCTGTGTCAGACACTGTTCAATAACAATGTTAATTTATACATGATATTGAACACATTGAAAGCTGAGAGAGAACTATTTTTCTGTTAATTTCAGTGTTGTGTTAGTAGCAGAGAGTTTCAGTGTTCTCAGAGTTAAAAATTATACTTATTTAAAACTTGTTGATAATTAAAATCCCTCTTTAAAAAAAAGATTTTATTTATTTGAGAGAGAGAGAAAACAAGAGACAGAACATGAGCAAGGGGGAGAGGGAGAAGCAGACTCCCCACTGAGCAAGTAGACTGACATGGGACTGACCCCAGGACCCTGGGATCAAGACCTGAGGCAAAGGCAGACACCCAGGCAGCCAGATAATTAAAATCTCTTATACACATGGAAGAAATATTTGCAAATCATATGTCTGTGAGGGATTAATATTCAGAATATATAAGGGACTTGTACAATTCAACAACAGAAAACCACAATCCAAATTAAAAAAATGAAGAGAGGACTTCGGAAGAAGATGTATAAATGGTTCATAAAAGGGTTTAATTTGATTTTTTTCAGTTTTAGTGAGGTAAAATCGACAAATAAAAATTATATGTAATTAAGGTGAACAATCTGATGCTTTTATATATGTATACACTATGAAATAATCTCCACAGTTAAGCTAATACTGTATCTCTTAGGTAACATTTTGGCAAACTCTTCATGGAAATTGTATGACTTTAGAGAGTCCATTGATATTGTAATTTTTTTTGACTGCCACCAAAGTGCTTATTTATAAAATCATAAAATTTCCCTAAAAAATTTGGCGTAAGGCTTATTACATACATTTTCAAAAGATATTTCAGATGTTTAGAGGAATGACAAAATTTAAGTTGAAAAGGAATTTTGATATTGTCTTGTTCAAACATACCCTGCTTTTAAGAATGTTTGGAAGTAGTAGTTAGAGTATTATAAATCTATGCAAATTTTACCATAATTATTTTTTATAAATACTTGTCTTAATTATTAAATTGAAGACACTTTATTTTTTTTAAGATTTTATTTATTTATTTGACAGAGAGAGAGAGAGTGAGTGCACTAACAGTGGGGAGGGGCAGAGACAGAGGGAGAGGCAGACTCCCCTCTGAGTAGGGAACCGAATGCGGGGTCTTAGGACCCTGGGATCATGACCAGTGCTGAAGGCAGATGCTTAACTGATTGAGCCACCCAGGCACCCCTAAATTGAAGATACTTTAGTTCATATTCACCTTTACAGTCTCACTCCCAAGCAAAGAGTTGGCTACACATTAGGTAATCAAAGACTACTTGCTTAAATAAATCAGATTAGTCTTGTCCTGTGGAACTTTTGAATATTACTTTTTCTGTCTTTGAAATATTACAGAAATTATTTCCGTTTTCTTTCTTTATTTAGCATTCAAAACACCTAGTGGATGTCTTCCTAGACATGAAATAAGCATTGAGTATACAGAGAAGACCAAGAAATATATGATCCCTGGCACATGAAATTTTTCATTAGATAAATTTGACATGTAACATTGCATAAATTTAATACAATTATATTTAATATGATTGCCATTTCAGTGACATTTATTATATTACATAATTATAATACAATATTGTTTATATTTATTATATTGTGCATTAGATCTGTGTGGCTTATATACTATTTCTTACACATGCACTTTATTGTCTTCAGTTAAGTGTATCACAATCTCTTGATTTTAAAGCACTCTTTATTGAATTTGGTGCTCACCAACTTAACCATAGATTTATGAAAACAACCACTTACATGCACACTGTTTGCAAAATATACTCTTTTTCCAAAACACTAAAGTGAAAAAAAAATACTTAATTTTGTTAGATTTGGGTAAATTTATTATACCATATGTGTATACATTGTACAAAAAAAGTCTCCACACAATTATTGATATAAGAAGAAACAACTCTGTGAGAAATCCCACATAATTAATTTCACATGTAAATTGAAAGAGAAATGTTTACTAAATATAAACCATGGGTCATTTAACTTTTATTTATCAAATTAGTCAAACTGAAATTCATGGTTACATTACATACATCAGTAACTATATATTAAAATAAAACTATACAAGGAAGTGTCCTTGTTGCTTCCACATTTGTTGATGTACATCAGCTAACATTAGAGTGGTAAACATATAGGACAATTGGGAGTCTAAACATAAAGATGTAAAGTGGAAGAGATTGTTATTATACCAGGCTATAATTAGTATAGTAATTGTTTTTGCTAGAAACATTTTTTTTCCAATCATTATAGCATTTTTGACAAAGTATTAATAACAATGGTTCAATTAGCTACACAAAGTGTAACTCAATGTATTTATGTTGTGGAAATGTGTTATATAAAGTGCAGAGATAGTTCAGGAAGATATTAACTGAATTTTGAGATGTAATTGGTTGGTGCTTAAACTGTTCAGTGAGGTGGTCTTACATGCTCTGGAGCAGAGCCGTTGTAGAACATTCCAACTATTACTTTCAATTTAGACCATCAGCTTCGGTCCATTTACTGAGTAGTGAAATCAGAGCAATTGATTCTTCTGAATCTCTGCCAGTTATACCCCATATAGTTCATTCAAACCATGTGCCTTCAGCTGAGTGTTATATTTGGACTTCAACAAGAATTGCTCTACCATCAACTGGATAGGCATAGATTTAGGATGAGGTTCATAATTTGAAGGGCTGAAATTGCTCACCCAGGTAACAAGTAACCCTTCAGTAAATTACGGATAGAATCCTAATCTAATAAAGGCCACTATGTTATGTAACACCTCATAACAAGGTCATTTTCCAGTCTTGTATTACTTCTCATAGAAGCATTATTTATGGATGCGAATGATGTATTTTCAGTAACAAATATTTTCACAAGTCCTTATCAATTTATGATCCATCTATTTAATAACTATGTTGTATTTTATATCTAGTACAAGTGCACACTAAATTTATTATAATCTTTGCATCTTGTTAAGTAATTATAATCTGTGGTATGGTTTACAAATGAGTTGAAAGGGGTAACTGATATATATATGATCTCTATTATAAATTCTATATACCAGAGCACTTACTTTTTCTTTGAGAACAAGATGAGTATTAAAAAACTTACATCAATTTTTAGAAGAATTTGAGTTATTTTAAACATTTGCACTCTAATGATCTGACCGTTTATTCAGTACAATATACATGTACATTAAAACCACACATATATATATGCATTTACTATACACTTGCATATACATGTGCATTTATTAAACAAATACAAGATCAGAGGAAAAGCAAAAAATGCAATACTGAAGCAAACTTATTCATAGTCTACCAACTATTAGTCACTGGGCTTAATATTCTATTTATTTTTAGAATATTTTCATGTCTTAATAGTATAATTTTGCATATATTTGAGAATGTAGAAAATGTGTACATATGCTTAGTGATATCATTTTTTTTAAATGTAGGTAATGGGTAACATGGAGCCAATACTAAGGAATCCTAAGCAAAATTAATTCAATTAGTTGCTTAATTCAAAAAAACATTTATTGGAACTTTACAAATCACCAGGTCAGGTTCTCAGAGTCAGATGTATTACTCTGAATAAGACAGAAAAGCATCCCTAAGGATTTACAAGATAACAAAATAGAATTTTTCTTTCTTTCTTTTCTTTCTTTCTCTTTCTTTCTTTCTTTCTTTCTTTCTTTCTTTCTTTCTTTCTTTCTTTCTTTCTTTCTCTTCCTTTCTCTTCCTTTCTCTATTTATTTTAAATTTATTATTATTATTTTTTTTGTATTTTGGTAAGAACACTTACCATGAGATCTATCCTCAACAAATTTTGGACAATACAGTATTGATAAACATAGGTACTAGAATGTATTCATCTTGTACAACTGAAACTTTATATCCATTGAAAACAGCTCTTTTCCCTTTGCCCCAGCCCCTGGGATCCACCATTGCACTCTCTGTTGGACTATTTTAGATATTTTATATAAGTGGAATCATGTAGCATTTATCCTTTTGCAACTGGCTTATTTTGGTATGATGTCCTCCAGGTTCCTCCATGTTGTCACATATATGGCAGGGTTTCCTTATATTCTGAGGCTGAATGATGTTCAGTTGTATATGTATTCCATATTTTTCAGCCATTCATCTGTTGATGGGCATTTAGGTTGCTTCCATATATTTTACTATGTTAATATTGTAGCATGAAGCATCTATGAAAGAAATAAGATGCCTTCCTTGCAGGGCGCCTGGGTGGCTCAGTTGGTTAAGCGACTGCCTTCGGCTCAGGTCATGATCCTGGAGTCCCGGGATGGAGTCCCGCATCAGGCTCCCTGCTCGGCAGGGAGTCTGCTTCTCCCTCTGACCCTCCTCCCTCTCATGCTCTGTCTCAAATAAATAAATAAAATCTTTAAAAAAAAAAAAAAGATGCCTTCCTTGCATGGATGACCAAAAAAAAAAAAAAAAAAAGTAGGTATTTCCCCAATCCCTATAACAATGCTCTTGTGCCTCCTCAACCTCTGCCACAAGGTCCTTTGTCTCAGAAGTCCTGGAACTCTTACCCTCTGCAACTACTTGAGTATTTATTTCACATGGTGCCATGGCATCTATTTCTCCTCCTTGAGCACTGTTGCCCTCTTTGTCTCCCCATTTACCATTCAGGTAAATGGCTCAGGGTCAGGCCTGAAGGCCACATTCTGGCAGTGTGGATTGGACCTTAGCATCAGCAGCTCCAGTCTGAGTCTAGGTCTCGGATTTCGCTGGTGCATTTCCTGGTTCCTGTCTTTCAAAGAAAAGCCAGGTCTTTCCTGTTCATAGAAGGTTTGGGAAGGGAATTTGAAATCCCTCAATACATTGTTTACTGTTACATTTCAGAAGGAGTTTAATCATCATTGGCTTAAATATTTTTATATAAAAAATATGACTAATTTAATTAATTACCCTTAATCATGCCCTCTTTTGAGGTAATCCCTGAAGAAATTAGTAATAATAGAAATATTAGCTAATATTTACTGAATATTACCTATATGCCATGGACTGGACCAAATGTAAAGATCTATTAAATCATCTCCCAAATGAAGTAATTGAGGAACAGAGGTTTTCTTTATTTCCTTAAGTCACAGAACAAGTACACTCTGGGACTGGTGCAAATTCAGAGCCTCATGACTCTAAAGCCAGACCTCCTAAGTGCACCATTCTAAGTCTTTCCTTGTTTAATATATGATATCATGTTAAAGAAGTATTCATTAATTCTAATCTTACTTGGTAATGGGTATGGACTTTTCACCAACTATGGGATGATCATATCATTTATTGTTTTGTTTTAATCTATTAATATGGTGAATTACATTAATGGATTTTCCAAAATGGAAAAGAAGAAAGAGAGAGACTAAGAGAGAGAGAAAGAAAGGGAAAGGGAGAGAACAAATGTTAATATTTTATGTACCAGGTCAATTCTCAATAAATATAGAAGAAATGATAGAGTAAGAAATAAAAATTTGGGATTTTCAATGAAATAATTGATTCTGACAAAGATCCTTAATTCATGCTAACGTGACTGGTGAAAGTTTGTTGGGGCAGAGGATCTAGAGGTCTAGAGGTCCATAGCATTCATATTAATTAGCACTTCTTACTTATCAAAGAAAATAAGTACTTTTACAACAAAGAGTTTTCACAGAAACCACCTAAAGCAAGTGAAAAATGACAATCTTTAGCCATTGATTCATACAATGGAAATTAAACAACCTAAACTCTGCAACCCCCCCACCCCCCCCACCAAAAAACTTAAGCTGAATAAACTCAAGTGGAAGCAATTAGATAAGTCCCAGTAATGCAAGCAACCAGTAAAAAAATAGCCCGGATTACTCAAATATGTCAATGATCTGAAGCACAAAACAAGGAGAGGAAAGTTAATATTACCATATCAATGATAAATAATTGATTTATAGTAATGGTATCATGGTTATGAAGGATAATGTTACTGTTTGTAGAAATTGCATGCTGTAATAGTTTGAGGGAAAAGGTTAAAATTATTGCAACTTATTTTTAAATCATTTAGAGTATAAAACCTTCATCTATATGTGTGTGGAGAGAAAGAAAGAGAAGACAAATGAGAAAATATATTAACAACTGGTGAACAGTATATTGGAATGTACTGTATAATTCTTTCAAATTTTCTGTATGATTAAACTTGTTGATGATAAGTTGAAATAAAAAAGTTAAAAGCACTCCCCATTCAATATTTAATATTTTTCAGACACTTCGTGCTCAGGCTAACTTGAAAAGTTCAGGTTGTGTCAAGATGAAGTTAATAAGGACCAACAACAAAGGGAAAAAATCAGTCATTGAAGGTCTTTCTCTTTTAGATGTGGTAATATTTTAATAAATATTCAATAAATACTGTATAAAACCATATGTTTAGGTCAATGTTTAAAATTATCCTAATAGTTTGCTTCTCTCCTTTCTCCTTTTTTTTATTTGCCTTAAGGACTTTTTTTCTCCTTAGCTGAAATCGATTTTTTTTTCTCTCTTTTTCCTATCCTCACGTGAATTCGAATTCAGATATTTTTCAGAAAAGTTTTAGTAACTTGATTTGTCGATAGTAGTAACTGTGTGTTAAAACTTACAGAAAACATTTCCTGTCTTACAATGGCATTAATGAAGCTCTAAAAGTGGTCTATTTTTAGTCCTCTTTACTTAATAGAATGTTAGCTTTCTATCACACTTTAGTGGCTTTCATGGAGGGTGGGATTTTTGTTAGAAGTCAGGCAGAGAATAAGGCCCTCATAGAATTTGTGTTTATACAATCTGATTTTATATATTATTATGCTCAGGTAATGTGTATTAATGTGAAGGTGCCATAAAATATACCTTTTAAGGAAATACAATGAACATGTTTTTAGTTCTATACTTATCATCATGCATTTTTACATGGAATCTAAATGTTACGGGTAGAAAATTGACAGACTGTGCTTCCAAATCATAGGTGAAAGGGTCATAGAGAGAGGGACTTCTAACTTCTAAAATTAATGAGTTGGCAGACATTTTATGCTTAAACATGTTACCTGCCATCTGGGTAATTAGAAAACTGATTCGTTATGGAAAAACTATCTTTCATCACTGTATAAACCTTTAGATAAGGGGAATTTAATATTTACAAAGAATGGTTCATCCAGGAAGCACTGAAACGGAGTAGAATGAAAGCTCTTTAGAGTTATGTATCAGTTTTCTATTGCTGACTAACAAATTACCACCAACTTTGAAGCTTAAAACAATATAAATTTATTTACAGGGTTTCTAGGAGAGATCCCAGGCACTGGTTAGCTCGATTCTCTCTTTAAGTTCTCACCAAGATTGATTCAAGGCATCTGATGAGGGTTGGAATTTCATTTTGGGCTCAGGACTTTTTCCAAGTTTCTACTGCTGTTTGCATGCAATCGTGGAATATCTAGTTATGTCTTCAAGGCCAGCAGCAAACTGGTAAGGTCTTATCCTGTTTAAGGGCAAGGTCTTATCCTGTTTAAGGGCTCACCTGATCAGGTAGACCCACCTGGATAGTCTCCATTTTGATTAAAAGTCAATTCCTTAGTAACCTAATCACAAGGATGATATCCCATGATATTCACCAGTTCTTTTTGTACTCATAGGAAGGAGACTGCACAGGACATGCACACCAGGAGCAGGAGTGTTTGGGGACAGCTTTGGAATCCTGCCTACCCCAACTGGTATTAGAAAATCTGAGCTTAACTAGTGACTATGTCACCAGCATTTACCTTGGGAAAATAAATAAAGTCCCTTGAATGTATTAATTACAAGGTGAACAATTATAAGATGAACAAGAAGATAATGCTCTAAATATTTCAGTTTCCCATGAAAACCGTATGATGCATTTAAAGGAACTGAGTGTTCCTTCTAAGCACTGGACCATGACTCTGCGAAATAGAGACTTGGTCACCATATTCAGTGAGTTAACAATTTGGAAAAAAAATTTTATTATGAATAATTTATAACATAACTATTCAACATCATTCTTTTTTTTAAGATTTTACTTATTTATTTGACAGAGAGATAGAAAGAGAGCACAAACAGGGGGAGTGACAGGCAGAGGGAGAGGGAGAAGGAGGCTCTCCACCGAGCAGAGAGCCCAACGAGGGGCTCGATCCCAGGACCCTGGGATCATGATCTGAGCTGAAGGCAGCCGCTTAACCGAATGAGCCACTCAGGCACTCCTCAATATCATTCTTAATACCGCCACAAAATAAAAATGTTTTTCTATATATCAACTTTAAGAGACTCCAGGTAAAATGAGAGTCTCAAAATCACAGAGTCCAGAAACTATTCGTGGTAATAGGGACTATCTAATTTATGTTTAATTTAATTTAATTTAATTTAATTTTTTTAAAGATTTTATTTATTTATTTGACAGAGAAAGACACAGCGAGAGAGGGAACACAAGCAGAGGGAGTGGGAGAGGGAGAAGCAGACTCCCTGCCGAGCAGGGAGCCCAATGCGGGACTCGATCCAGGGACTCCAGGATCATGACCTGAGCCGAAGGCAGTTGCTTAACCAACTGAGCCACCCAGGCGCCCTAATTTAAATTTTTTTAAAGATTTTATTTATTTATTTGAGAGAGAGAATGAGAGAGAGAGAGCACATGAGAGGGGGGAGGGTCAGAGGGAGAAGCAGACACCCTGCTGAGCAGGGAGCCCGATGCGGGACTCGATCCTGGGACTCCAGGATCATGACCTGAGCCGAAGGCAGTCGCTTAAACAACTGAGCCACCCAGGTGCCCTATGTTTAATTTTATATACAAAGATTGAGGTAAATATCACGAGGCTGTTCAGTGATAGAACAGAGGAAAAAATCAACCCACGTCTTAGAGAAATATGGTTAAAAATTCTTCCAAAGAGTAAATGGTTAAGAAATTAACTAGAACATTGATAAATTGGACACATATGAACCATAAATGCAATGATTTAATATCACCTGAAATCAAATAAATCAAAATGTAAGATGTGCTATTTTTATTTTCTTAGAGAGAGAGAGAGAGAGAGCAAACATGCTGGGTAGGGGGGAGAGCAAAGAGAGAGGGAGAGAGAGAATCTTAAGCAGGCTCCATGCACAGCACCAAGGCTGATCCAGGGCTAAATCTCACAATCCTGAGATCATGACCTGAATTGAAACCAAGAGTCAGGCACTTTACCAACTAAGCCACCTACGTGTCCCAAAATGTGCTATTTATAATGTCATGTTTCCAAGGGCTTTGGACAAAAACTTGAAATTGTCTTTGATTCCTCTTTTTCTCCATCTCATCTACTCAGAACATTTCAAGATGCATCCTGGATCATCTATATCTCATTGCCTCCACTTTTAATACTCATAATAGCCACCAGTACCATGGCCCTGACTAGTGCATTAGCCTCCTAACTTGTCTCCTTGTTTTACTCTTGCATCTCTTCATTTTTTTCTCTGAACTATTTCATGTAAGTCCAATTGTCTCACATTTTTGCTCAAAGCCTTCTAGAGAATTTCCATCTCATTGTGAGTAAAAGCCCACCATGTACAATAATTCCTGTTACCACTTGAACTCATTTTCTACTCATTTCCAAACTCATTACACTTTTGCTTCATCAGCTGGCTACCCTGCTGTTCCTATAAAAGATGATCTCCAGCCTTAGAGAGACCATATTTTCTATTCTTTTTCTGGAATGCCCATTCTCCAGATATCAACATGGTTCACTCTCCAAACAAGAAGAAGTAAGTATTTTAAGATAGCTACATGATGAGATTTTACAGCCATTAAATTTGTGTTTTAAAGATTATGTAATGACAATAAGAAAGCAAAGAAAATCACAATGATATAACATTTTAGAAAAATAAAATCCAAATTCCATAATCAACATGGAAACAGCTTTTTTTTTTTTTTTCCAAATACTTCTTGTAAGGAACTGCAAATATCCAAAGTTTAGCATTAGGAGATTATTTTCTTAGTGGACCTACAGTGAGTATATTTTTCTTCTTTAGAATGTTTAAATTATGATAATTTTGTGGAGGAAAACAGATAAAGTAATCCCTTAATTAAAGTAAAAATAGAGATCCATGTTCCCCTGGTCAAAGTAAAAAAAAAAAAAAAGAAGTAAAACCGCATCCAAGTAAACAACATAAGACATATCTCTAGAACACCTGTGAATATTATGAACAGGCAAAAATTCCTTAATCATGATGTTTTTGAAAACATGGATGTAGTTCCCCAACAACATTCATCTGTTTTACATGGTCAAAGATCTCGATAAATTAAACAAGGCACAGAGTTGTGGTTTAGACGTATGTGATTATGTCTCACAAGTGGATATTCCTCACTGAAGTTAGAGGGGATGCAAAGGAGGATAAAAGGACACTAGTGGGAGGAAAACTAAAAAAAAAAAAAAAAAAAAACTAGAAAAACAAGAGCAAATTAACAAACATAGCAGACAAACAAACTATGAGCAAATAAATGTGCTCAGCTATACCAATCAAAACAGAATGAAGGTAAATGTCTCTGGAACTTGAAAAACCCCAAACTAGCTCTGTCCTTGATTTCACCAGTGGGTATGTTGCCTAGAAGGCAGGGAATAGAATAGATAAAAAATAATTATATCAAAAGTGATAGAGGCTTTGCAGTCAGGTCCATGCTTCTGACAAAACTGAATATGAAGGGCGCCTGGGTGGCTCAGTTGGTTAAGCGACTGCCTTCGGCTCAGGTCATGATCCTGGAGTCCTGGGATCGAGACCCACATCGGGCATCTGCTCAGCAGGGAGTCTGCTTCTCCCTCTGACCCTCCTCCCTCTCATGCTCTCTGTCTCTCATTGTCTCTCTCTCAAATAAATAAATAAAATCTTAAAAAAAAAAAAAACTGAATATGAATACCAATAAAAGAAGGTGTGTCTTGTTGACTTGAACAGGAAATAAAAAAAGAAAGCCGGTTATTTTACCAGCAAATGAGTTCATTTGGGAATAATAGAGAATTGTAATTTTGGACAAGCAAACTATGACAAACCATAGGTAAGTCTAGAACAGAGAAGAGGGGCTTGCTTTTTTGGAGGAAAGGAAGAAACAGCGAGGGGTTGTTTCAAGGAGTTCAGGAGGTGATGGCTTCACATTGGCTGAGTGTGCTGGTTTCTCACTGACTGAGTTGTTGCTGGACAAGGAGAAATTCTCCATTCTTCCTGTTAAGGTGTGTAAACTAAATGTCCTCCTGTTTGGGATCTAAGTGGTAGTGTGTGAGAGCTCCCGTGTCAGAGCTTTCTAGCTCCATTTTTAATGAGGTTTCCTTTATTTTCAATTTTCCTTTTTGTTTAAAATCTTTCTTCAAAAGCATCACTGATCAAGAACCAGGTTTTTGTTGTTGTTGTTGTTGTTTTGTTTTTTGTTTGTTTGTTTTTGTTTTTGGTAGGACCTTTCTTGGTTGTAATGTCTCACATGGGAAGGAAAGTGCACAGACCGAAAACTGTTGAGGTCACAATTGAATAACAAGAAAGGGCCTAAAATCCAGGAATTTCTTAGCTTGTGGCTCTGTCACTCCAGTCTCTGCCTCTGTGATCCCATCATCTCCTCTTCTCCGTTTTTCTCTCTCTGTGTCTCTTAAAAGGACACTTGCTTTTGGATTTAGGGCCCACATAGATAATCCAGGATGGTCACCTTATCTCAAGATCCTTAGCTTGCCTCTGCAATGATATTTTTTCCAAATAAGGTAATATTCACAGGTTCCAGGAATTAGAGTATGGCTGCAGCATTTTGGAGGCTACTATTCAGCCAACTACAGGGACTAACAGAATTTTCACTGACCAGGTACAATAACACAGGGGGTTGTTGAATACCCCCCTATCTGAAAGAGCAAGTCTGATACTCAACTGGTATGCATTGGTATGGACATCCTGGTCAACAATCTTCAGCATCTCTCGTTAGCATTCATTCAGACTTGGTCAGTCTCTGTTGCATCTTTTTTTTTTTTTTTAAAGATTTTTTTTTTTTTTTTTATTCATGAGAGACAGAGCGAGAGAGAAAGGCAGAGGGAGAAGCAGGCTCCCAAGTTGCAGGGAGCCCGATGCAGGACTCGATCCCAGGACCCTGGGATCATGACCTGAGCCGAAGGCAGACGCTTAACCGACTGAGCCAGCCAGGCATCCCAAGAATTATCATTTAATTGAAAGAGAGAACAAGCATGGGGAGGGGCAGAGAGAGAGAGAAGCAGACTCCCACTTTAGCAGGGAGCCCAATGCAAGTCTCAATCCCAGGACCCTGAGATCATGACCTGAGCCGAAGGCAGACGCTTAACCATCTGAGCCACCCAGGCGCCCTCTGTTTCATCTTTTAACACAATGAACTTGAGGGCTATGACGTTACATATATAATACATTTTTAATTTTTGGTTGACCCTCTCAACTCACTTTCTGCTTTATTCATCTACTTTTTATCCCAGGAATCTGAAAAATGTATGAACAATGTCAATGTATTCTCTAGCAATCTCAATCCCTTTTAAATTTTGCCAATAGAAAGTTTTAATAAGAGACCAGAGAAAGGAGAAAGATCAGTTCCCTTCATTTTGGAGGTAAGTGTTCTCTCTCTCTCTCTCTAACATCTATCTATCTTTCTCTGCCTTTGAAGTACTCGGGACTGACTCTATTCTTTGACTGACAGCTATAGCTTCTGTTGGTTGGTCCGTGCCTCAAAGCTCTTGTGTTCTCTATGTTCTCATAAAACAGGGGTGTTTTCAGAGTCCATGTCACTGGAGTACTGCAAGAAGTCTTGTGGTTGCCTGACATCCTACTCTTACCTTTGGAGAGAGACCTTGTTTCCAACTCTCCTCATATTACCACATTTAAGTGGGATATCTTTCTTGGAGGAATTCTAACTGAAACAGAATATCACCCTGCTATGAAGTTTCACAAAAATGGAAAGAAGTCCTATTCTCTAAAAAGAGAAGAATCTAATGATAAGCTTATAAAACCACCTGATGTGTAAACCAGAATCTTTTAAAAATCAAAGTAGATATTGGGGAAACATAACATTTCTGTTATAGATCAAAAGTAAGTTTTAAGAAATGTAAGAGGCTCAGTATCAAGGAATACCAGGCAGAGTAGAAAATAAGAATGAGACCTGGGTCTTGAAACAAGGTCTATGTAGGAATTATTTAAACCTCCAAATTCAATCTCTGTATTTAGGTGTCAGAAATTCTGGGAAATAATAGATTCTTGTTTCTGCATGCTTCTGCATACCTACCCACCTTTATGAAATAGGAGCCTAGAAAATCTTTCCATGGAGAATCTGGGAAATCCCAGAAAAAAAATCCATATACTTACAATGGTATTAAAAAAAAAAATCCAGGCATCCCATCTAGTTGGTCACTCTTCAGTGAAGTAAACACACACACACACACACACACACAAACACACACACACATGTCAATTGACTTTTTATTGCTTGAATTTAAGAGTATAAAGTCAGGGATGTCATATGTTTGAGGAAAGGCTTTAATATTAGCAGAACCAAAACAGATAAAAGGGTCTGAGAGGGTCTGGGGAATTGGAGGAAATGGACAATCCAGGGATGAAAAAGAAAACTTTTAAAGACAAAACACGTAATATCCTCAAAGAGTTAAGAGAAAATATTCTAGCCAGACAACTAGAACAATATATGAGATAAAGGGAAATAAGAAAGATCTCAAAATATTTATTTATACAGTCTTTATGATATGGAGGATGAATTTAGAGAATTTCTCAGAAAATATAGTAAAAATGAATAAGCAGAACATACCAAAAAAGATAAGACCAAATAAGGGATGTGCTAGAATGTCCAATATCCAAACAGTGGAGGTTTCAAAATGAGAAACCAAACAATACAATGTGGAGAACACTTTCAGACACAGAATACAAGACAAATTCAATATTGAAAAGCAGACTTTCGCAGATTAAAACTGCCCACTATTTACCAAGTACAAAGAATGAAAGTATGGTTAATTAAAGATGTGTTACTAACATTTCTTTTTTTTTTTTTTTTTAAGATTTATTTACTTATTTGAGAGAGAGACAGAGAGGGCATGAGCAGGGGGGAGGGACAAAGGGAGAGGGAGAAACAGGCTCCCCACTGAGCAGGGATCCTGGTGCTGGGCTCCATCCCAAGATCCTGAGATCATGACCTGAGCCAAAGGCAGATGCTTAACCCACTGATCCACCCAGGTGCCCCATTACTAACATTTCTAAATGAGAAAAGAGAGAGGGTCCTCTGATCTTGTGTGTGTGTGGAGAAACAAACGGCTCAAGTATATAGGACCAATAATTAAAATGGAATCAGACCTCTAAGCAAGAATTAGAAAGTCAGGGAAAAAAATCAAACTTTTAAGGAAAAGTGATTTCCCATCTGGAATTCTTTATCCAAACTATCCATCCAATAGAAGTTTAGGAAACAAAGTTACTTTCAAACATATAGAATCTCAAAAATTTGCCTCTGCTTCCTTCTTCTTTTTTTTTAATTTTATTTATTTATTTGACAGAGAGAGACACAGTGAGAGAGGGAACACAAGCAGGGGGAGTGGGAGAGGGAGAAGGAGGCTTCTCGCCGAGCAGGGAGTCTGATGCGGGGCTTGATCCCAGGACCCTGGGATCATGACCTGAGCCAAAGGCAGACGCTTAACGACTGAGCCACCCAGGTGCCTCCGCTCTGCTTCCTTCTTAAGAAGCTCCTGGAAGAAGGAAAAAATGAAAGACATGAGAGTCAGGAAATAGAAAATAAATAACTTTGTAAATGGAAGGAATGGGGAGCCCTTATGTGAGCATTTTACAACGGTCCTGGGGAGAGACTAGTCCAGGAGTTACATCTGTGTGAAAATAAATGGAAATAATGGAATATCTAGGCTTTTGAAGCTCTTAGGAAACATCTTGGTGTTTCTTGATCTGTTGGAATATTTGAGGAAATTTAAAAATAGGAACATAACAAAAAAACTATAAAAAAAAGCGTATTATAAACTTCAAGGAGAGTTTTTCTTTTAAAGGAAAATTTTTTAAGTAACATAAGAAAGGACACTTTCTGGATCAGCTATGAACAATATTTACACATTCATAGAAATTGAATCATTTATGATCAATCAAAGATGACAGTATAATAATGCTAGTGGAATAAAGGAAGGGAATGGGAAAAATATTACATAGTCACTTCTTCATTTACTATCATAGTAAGTCAATTGATTAAAAAATTGCTCAAAATCAATAAATTATAAAATGGTCATAAAATATACATTTAAAAAATAGAGTGAATAGCAAAAGAAAAAAAGTATGTGTGGAAGTAATTGCTTCCAAGAAGCAGGGCTGGGAAGTCAAATGTGGTCAGGTAAGACGTGGTTATTTTTGTAACTCCTTAACACCACTGAATGTTTATGGTATGTGAATTTATTAATTTGATTAAAAATTAGGAAATAACACTATATTTAGGATAAATATAGGAAAATTATTTTAGAAAGGCCATTAGTTGGTTAATATTTTAAGTAGCATAAATTTCTTCACAGCAACCAATTCCTGAACTGTTATGTTTGTCATCATGCTACAAGCTTTGTAGGTAGAAGGATAAATAAGTCAAACAAGGAGTTAGATTTCTGTTAGCCTCAAAGGTAATCTTTTTCTTAATTGTAGTTTGCTCATTTTATATCCATCTGTTGTTTTTCTTACACTGAATCTGTAGCTCTCCACTCAGGGATAAGATTTATCACCAAACAATGCAAAATTCACACATAAAGAGAAACAATCATCACCTTGTCTTCAGCGTAATAGTTTTATAGATTTGAAAGGATGTAGAATTTAATTAGTTCAAGAAACTGATTTTTAAGAGAAAATCTGAGGCCAAGACAACTAAAATGGCAAGATTAAGGATATATAGTTAGTACTGAAAACACTTTTGAGCATATAGTGGAAAGATTTGTATTTATTTAGTATGAGTATACAATTCTTGGAATTACCATATAAGAGTGATGAGTAAACACGCTTATAATTATGGTATCAAATTAGCCCCTACACGTAAAAAAGGAAATATTTATTTATTTATTTATTTATTTATTTATTTATTTATTTATCATACAGAGAAAGAGAGAGAATGAGGGTGCCCAAGCTGGGGGAGTGGCCGGCAGAGGGAGAATCAGGCTCCCCACCGAGCAAGGAGTCTGAGGTGGGACTCCATTCCAGGACCCTGGGATCATGACCTGAGCTGAAGGCAGACACTTAACTGACTGAGCCACCCAGGCATACCTGAAATCATTTTTAATATACAGTAGTATTGTAATTAAGGTTGATATAATATATTCAGTCTGTATTGGTAGTAGTAACACTGTGAAAACATTTATTGATTATCACATTCCATTATTCTAAGAGATTTATGTGATTTAATTTATGACATTCACATACAGCAAAGAATTAGAAAAAAAATTCATTGATACTTCCTGTGGATATTACACAGATTTCAGATGCTGTGATAAAAAAAAAAGTTATTATGGAGGAAAAGATATGTTAATTAGCTTGACTGTAGTAATCATTGATTATATATATTTATATCAAATCATCATGTTGTACAACTTAAATTCAACAATTTTTATTTAAAAATAAGAAGTTAATTTAATTTTTAAAATTATTTACAGGAACTAAAATTGGATAGAAGACATTATTTTAAAATACTATTTTCAGGGACAGGACTAACAATTATTTTACATGCTCTGATTCTATAAAGTCTTGAAGATATAATTTGGTCCACAGTTGTTAAAATCATATAGATAATTATTCCTATCCCCAGTAGAATCTATTACAAGTTTAACCAGGCATCAGTCTTGGACTTCACTCATGTCTGAGAAATTAGGGGGATGGAGTTCAGCATGCTTTATTGTTTTCTTTCTTCCTATTTTGTTTATTTATACTTTCTCTAAGTCTCCTAATCAGAATACTCAAGATTTTATTAATACTTACCTTTATATCAATGAACTATAATCCACACCCAAACACACATTTAAAATGTGAAGCTAAGATCAAAAGTAAACGTTTGCTCTCCAACATTCTGTATTTCCCAAACTACACATACTTACATACTACAACACACATATTAATTGTAATAAATGTAACTATTACAATATTACAAAAAAACACAAAAACAAATTTCAGATTCATTCTCCTCCTCATTCATTCTTTCCCTGCCCAAGGGTCAGAAGAGAAAATGCCCCCAATTTGGCCAAAAGCAGAACGTTTTCTCAGTGTACCAACAGTGACCTTGAGGGCTCTTTCAGTTGGGTCTGATCTTTAAATTGCCATCCTTACCACTTCCTCTCCATGCTGCCATAAGTCCCTGATTTCTTCTCCTTGATTGAGTCTCATTAGGTATTGCTGTGCCATCTCAAGTCTCCTGCATGTATCAAGCATCCTATTTTTCACCTGGGACTTCAGCTATCTTTTTACCAAGATTTTTCACCACTGCTTCTTCCTTCCATGTTGGCCCCTCCACTTGAACATAGTGGGCTACCACTCCTACCTGCCAAAAAAGTCCAGTTTGAGAAGACAACATGAACAAAGAATCAGATGACTGAGTTTGGGAAGTCTGAAGTTTGGTAGTCTTTGTTGCTTATCCTCCCAGTGTTTCATGTACACTCAAATAGTCTGCATCCCCACTGGCTCTCCTGGTTTCATTGTGTTCTCTTCCTGTATCCTTGATCCTCATGTCAGCCTACGTGAGTTGTAATTCATATCAGCCAATGAAAAGAGCAGAGAAGCTGGTGGTCTGAGGTAATTAATCACACCTGCATAGAGGCTAAATCACCCTTTGTCTATTCTATCATTTCTTGAAAATGTGTTGACTCGATTAATGAAGGAAGGACTGATTTATGGGAATAAATTCCACTCTCCCTGAGTGCTTACTATTCTCAAAGCATGCAAGGGAGACAAGTGAATGCAACTGGGCTCCTCCAATTACTGAGAGATAAAACAAAACACTGTATTTCTATCTCTGCAAATACTGCTGATCTTATGGGATAATGCTTACATTATACCCATTCCACAATCCTTTTCTAGAATCACTAGTGAAAAATGCTACTTTCTTTCCTTCTTCTCATATGCCAAATTGTATCATAGCAATTAGATGGTATCATAATAATCAACTTAATCAACTTGCAAATGATTACAATGAGACTAATGCATTTGGGAGGAAGGGGTACCTTCATAATTGAGGACTCTAAAATTGCCTTTTCACTGAGTTACGCTTCTTTTTAAATGCCCTTTTTTTTTCCCATTCCAATTTATTCTAAGGTCACAAGACTAACATTAGTAAAAAAAATATATCTCACCATTTCAGAGATCTATTTAAATTCTCCCAAACCTCCTCATTTCTTAAAGATCATGTGATGCACCTAAAAATTGTGTGTAATTACTCCATAGAGTCCCTGCTCATAGCAATCTAAATATCTTTAATGACAATGGGCAATGAAAGCAGGGGGGCCACAAGGAAGACAGAGTGGCCTTTACATTTCCACTTATAACTTTGTATGCCAGTCTCTAAAACAATAGCCATTGTGCCATTCAAAAATTAGTTTGAACACAACCTTTAACACAGGTGATCCCAATCTTCAATCTACCTGCTAACATTACCTGATAATTGCTAAAACTTCACCTCATAGGTTAGAGAAGCTACATGAATCTGAGGTGCCATTTCTTGATTTTAAAGCTAGCTTTGGGTCAAATGTATTTAATAGCTTCACCTTTCAAGAAGACTTTTTTTCTTCTTTCATAGACTAAGTAACAGGGCTGACCTTATTCACATAATAAAATGTCATCCTGTCACATCAGCTTGCAAACATTCCAAAACAAGCTCATTAGCAAATAATGATGCCAAAAGAGTAACTTTTTTAATGTCAGTAAATACATTTTACATCCTTCTGATAATTTGTGAAAAGCAATGTAATTATCAGAGTTTTACCTTTCTCTGTAGAGGAAGAAAAGAATCTGTAAAAACTTTAAAAGTTATATTTAAAACATAAAGCAAATCAATGATTCTTCTTTCTCCCAGTATGAAAGATTTCTTAATGAGATTCTAAACCTTAAGTGACCTATTTACAGGACTCTGCTTGCTGCTATATAATGAGAATGAAAAGGTGATAAAAATTTCAGTAATATAACCTCCAATTCAAATGTTAGCTATGTCTCCAAATTACCTCAGAAGTATTGATCCCTAATCAAATTTACACACACGTGCACACACCACACGGCAGGAATGTTGAATGAAAAAAAATCACCATTGTCCAAATGCCATCTATTCTGTACAGTATTGGCTTCGAAATGTATCTTGGCCACATGGACGAGAAAGTGCTGAAATATACTAGGGCAACAATCCATTTTGACAAGTTTCCCAAATACCCACATTGAATTACCCAGTTTCTTAAGTTGTGGGTAAGTAGAAATTGACACTTTGAAGAGATTGTCTTTATTAAAATAGGTACCTATAATTGTAAAATAATATGATACAATAACTATTTAAAGTCTTCCTCAGTGACTCAGTACTTTAGTAATATTTGAGAATTATTTGCTATGAATTAACTAGAGATAGAGACTGGAGACAGCAATGCCATAAATAGAAACTGCATAGTATAGGCAAGAAGGCATGGAAGGAAGGAAAAGAAGGTAGAAAAAAAAATGGATTTTATCATTCTAAACTGAGATAATGCAGAATGTCCATTATTTCCATATGTTTTAGGGGTTAATAATTTTTTTCTTAAGTTTTTGAGGAGTGTGAAAAATAAAACCCCATGCCAGAGAGAGTAATACTTATAAAGACAATAGGGAGCTTTGGATACATCTGCCAAATAATATACTGTTTGGTCTTTCATCTGTTTTTCTAATATACAGTGTTATAAATCCTTTTGAAATACATCATATATTTGGAAGCATGCTAGGAGCCATATTTGACATTATCTCAACTTTATAAATGATTGCCCTAAAACTTAATAAGAATACATGACCTGAGTAAAGTTTATAGATTAAAATGTGATAGGATTAGAACAAAGTCCATGTATAATACTAGTCTTAGTGTGCTTTAACAGCTACAGTGGCCCTAAGCAGAGGTAGATAATTATGACTTACATAAAATTTCGAAGTGGCTCCACTCTCTCCCCCATTTCCTAGTAACTTCTTTATACCCTACAGCCTAAGATGCTAGACATTCTTTTTTTTTTTTTTAAAGATTTTATTTATTTATTTGAGACAGAGAGAATGAGAGACAGAGAGCATGAGAGGGAGGAGGGTCAGAGGGAGAAGCAGGCTCCCTGCCAAGCAGGGAGCCCAATGCAGGACTCGATCCAGGGACTCCAGGATCATGACCTGAGCCGAAGGCAGTCGCTTAACCAACTGAGCCACCCAGGCGGTCAAGATGCTAGACATTCTAAAAATCTCCTAGTGGAACTAAAAGAGGAGAGAATATTAACAAATGATAATTACTTGATTTTTCATTGAACGAAATGAAAAATCAAAATGGATTCTGTGAAATCTAATGTGGCATGTCCTGTACAAGATATGAATTACGAATTTATATGAAATATATGAATTATGAATATAAATGGCTGCTGAACAATCAACTTAAGATAACTATTCTACAAACCTATGGTAATCAAAACAGTATGTCACTGGCATAAAAATAGACACATAGATCAATGGAACAGAATCAAGAGCTCAAATCTTCACGTAAACATTAATATTTGGACCAGGAATATTTAATGGCAAAGGAAAGTCTCCTCAGTGAATGGTATTGAGAAAAATGCGTAATCACCTACAGAAGAATGGAATTGGATAGCTATCATTAACCACTAATGAAAATTAACTTGAAATGAACTAAAGACTTAAACATTAAGACCTGAAACCATAAAACTCCTAGGAAAATAATATAAGGGGAAATTTCTTTTCATTGTTCTTAGCAACAACTTTTTGAATATGACACAAAAAGCACAAGCAACAAAAGCAAATAAATAAGTAGGTAGGACTACATCAAACTAAAAGGCATCTGCACAGCAAAAAAGACAACAAAATGAAAAGACAACCTACAGAATGGGAGAAAATATTTGTAAATCGCTATGTCTGATAAGAGGTTAATATCCAAAATATGTAAGTCATACAGCTCAATAGAAAACCATTAATATTCAGATTTAAAAATGAGCAGAGTAACTGAATAGACATTTCTCAAAAGAAGACATAAAATGACCAACGGTTACATGAAAAGAAATGCAAATCAAAACCACAGTGAGATATCACCTCATACATAAAATGGGTATCATTATAAAACAAGAGACAAGTGTTGGTGATGATGTGGAATAAAGGGAACCCTTGTGCACTATTGGAGGGAATGTAAACTGGTCAGCCATTATGGAAATCAGTATGGAGTTTCCTCAAAAAATTTTTAAAAAGTACCATCAGCAATTCCACCATTGGCTATATGTTCAAAGGATCTTGAAGATACATCTACATTCCCATATTTATTGCAGCATTATTCACAATAACCAATATAGAGAAACAACCTCAGTGATCATCTATGGATGAACAGATAAAGAATTGTGATATATATATATACACACACAAAATAGAATATTATTCATAGATGAAAAAGAAGGAAATCCTGCCATTTGTGACAAGGAACAACTTTGAGGGCACTGTGCTAAGTGAAAGAACTTAGACAGAGAAAGGCAACTACAGCATAATATCCCTTATATGTGGGATCTATAAACACCAAACTCATAGAAACAGAGAGTTGAATGGTGGATGCCAAGGTCTAGAGGATGGAATAAACAAAACACTGTTGGTCAAAGTGTGCAAACTTCCTGTTGTTAGATGATCAAGTTCTAGGGATCCAGTGCACAAGATTGTGGTTATAGTTAACAATATTGTATTATAAATTTGAAAGTTGTTAAAAGTGGATCCCAGTTTTTTTTTTATCACAAAGAATAAATTATAATTATGCGAGGTGATGAAGTATTAACTAACCCTACTGTGGTAATCATTTCACAACATATAAATGAATTTATTCAAAACACTGCACACCATAAACTTGCACAATATTATATGTCAATTATATCTCAATACAGCTAGAAAATATTTTATAAAATGTTTGTATTATCTCACAATTTTACTACTTAATAATTACCCTTATACTAGTGGATATTGATAGTCATCATCCCATATTGCCATTTTTGTTATCATTTTCTAAGAGGACTAAGCCAAGTGTAAAATGTATGTTAGGTTCTTCCCTGGGTAAAGTTTGTCACCATTGAAAAAATAAAATTAGATCCTTATCTAACTATTCGGCTACAAAACTGACTTTTCTTCAAGTTACTGAGTGGAAAGTAAATATTAATTCACAACTTCCATTAGGATAATTTTAATGCCTATTTACTTATGCAAAAATACAGATCTTTTTAAAAGAAAATAATATTCACATAAAGGGAAAAATCAAGTTTCCAATAAAGAAGTTAAAATCACAAAAAAGTAAAAGAAAACAATAAATTTCTTGTCAATAAAAATTTGGTGGTCACTGTATCTTTTTTGTTTGCACCAAAATCTCAGCCAGTTTTTGCTGGCTCATAATATATTCATGACAATTTCACAGGATGCTGCATACAGTCTCACCATTATTCTTCACCTAAAAAGAAAAGATAGTAACTTAATGTGAAATATAAAGAACTTGTACTTGGGATACCTGGGTAATTCATTTTGCAAATATGTATTATTTTGTTTATCATAAACACAACTTACGTCATAGATTTTTTATTCAATTTTTGTTGATTTTTAAAACTTATTCTTTAAGAAATTTAAACCTGGAACTTGACTTTATATCATCATTGGAATTCAGTGAGTACTGTCTTCTATGCTTTACTGTCCGATAATTCTATGGTGTAATTCAAACTGATTGTCAACATGTTTCTTTTTAATTATACATCCAAATAATGATAACATGTCCTCTTAAGTATTACTGAGCTTGAATATTATTTAATTACCTAAAAAATACTCTAAGGGATTATTCTCAACACCATTGAGATCTTAACTGTATAGCCAAATGTATTTTATGTAAAATTATGAAAAATTTACTCATTCTATGGATTCTATCCTGTCATAAAATTATCTTTCCCTCATATTCAAATTATAACAGCGAAGAAATCTAGTAATCAACCATTTAAGAGTGAATGCACCAAACAAACACCTGGCCCATGAAGAAAAGTAGTATGGAATCAGTTAGGATCTCAAAATATGAGCAAATTGAAGTCTGGCCTGGAAGTTCTACATTTTTTCATGGTCCATAAAAGTCACCTCAAGCTGAAGAGCAGAGATTTCTGTGGCTTAGGAAGAGGATATGGACCATTGATCTATATAATAATGTTGAAAGCAATGATAAATCTGTGGGGTTTTTTTTTTTGTAGCAATTGCTTTTACTTTGAAATTAGAAGCAAAGTTGAAACAAAAAATTTTGTATAAAGTAAAATGCTATAATGAAGATATATTTGTTGCACTCATAAGTTACCCACAAGTTTAGAAGACACATCCTGAAAACCAACTAGTAGGTTTCCCTTCCATTGAATCTTCCAGTGATTCTTAAGAACTGGATAATGTGATTACATTGTAATGTATATAATGTGATTACATTGTAATGTATATGAACTGTTACCACAGACAAGACACTACCTAACCTGAGTTGCCACAGAATACCACAGGCCTGTGACAGAAATTCATTTCCTCACAGTTCTGGAAGCTAGAAGTCCTATATCAGTTTCCAGAATGGTTGGTTTCTGGAGAGGCCCCTCTTCCAGGTTTGTAGACGGCCACTTTCTCACTGTGTTGTCACAAAGCAGGGCTCATAATTTAACCTTAAAAAAAAGAAGGAAATCCTGTTGTTTGCAGCAAAATGAATAAGCCTAGACAACATTACACTCAGTGAAATAAGCCAGACACAGCAGATAAATACTGCATGATTCGCTTATATGTAGAATCTAAAATAGTCAACTCATAGAAGCAGAGGGTAGAATGGTGGTTGCCAGGTGCAGGGAGAGGGGGAAATGAATAGATATTGGTCAAAGGATATAAAAGTTCACTTATGCAAGATGAATAAGTTCTGGAGATTTAATATATAGCAATGTTACTATAGTTAACAGTATTGTATTGTATGCTTGAAATTTGCTAACAGGGTAGATCTTGAGTGTTCTCACCATGTAAAGAAGAAAGAAACAAACAGTAACTATGTGAAGTGATGGTTATGTTAATTAGCCTGATTGTGGTGATCATTTCATAATGTATACATATAGCAAAAAAGTTGTACATGTAAATATACACATCCCTATTTGTCAATTATACATCAATAAAGCTGAAAAAGTTGATGGTATGAAAATTCAAACTGAGATATTCTCTCTCTCCCTCTCTCTCAGTCTAGTGTTTTGGCTTTTCCTAATTATAGCAAAATGTATGCCAGTAAAACTGATTACGGAGCAGTGAGCATATGATAGGTGTGATTTTATTCTACTGCAAAATAAAAGTAGGCCACAATGAAGAATTTGTTAAATAAGGTAATTCAAACGATGAGGCAGAAGCAAACTAAAATTTATAATTAATTTAATTACACATTGCAAACTAAATTTTAGTATCACGAATAAGATATTAAGGTATAAATATTTGGTCATATAGGTGAGTAGAACATGAACTGACCAATGTCTCATAATTACAAAACAAAATAGCATACTAGAAGTTACATTTAATCCATCACAGGGGATATCAGTCAGACATAAGAAAGGACATAGGTTCTATCTGGAGTTTATAGATACTAATCATCATGAAGGTCACAAAAATATTGCACATATATAGACAACTGTAGAGATGTAGTCTGAGTTTTTATATTTTTTGAATTTTCATTTCTTCCTATCAAGGTCTAAATCATATTTGAAAGAAAGATACATTGTTTGGAAGCAATAATAAGTTTATTGGAAGCAACCAAAGATTTATATCATCTCAGATTGAAGAAAAAAGGCAATTGTTACATATCTCATCACCTTTTTGAGTTTAGATGCCTTCTGCCTTTCACTCTTAAAGGTATTATGAGATATATATTATATGTTTTTAGTATGAGATATCTACAATAAGGGTATTGGTCAAAGTGGTAGATTCCTGATGGGGAAAATAAATGAGAGTCTGGTGTGCGTTAGTATTCCTTCTCATGATCAGTTGAAATGTTTAGTTTATTCAGAGGGTCTGTAAGAAAAAAAAAATGATATGACAAAATGCCTTGGATATAAACTAAAAAGTTCTTGAAAGGACACGTGTCCATGTTTGTTATGTTGTGTAAGCTTTGAACTTTTTTTTTTTTAAAGATTTTATTTATTTATTTGAGAGAGAGAGAATGAGAGACAGCACGAGAGGGAAGAGGGTCAGAGGGAGAAGCAGACCCCCGCTGAGCAGGGAGCCCGATGCGGGACTCGATCCCGGGACTCCAGGATCATGACCTGAGCCGAAGGCAGTCGCTTAACCAACTGAGCCACCCAGGCGCCCAGCTTTGAACTTTTTTACTGAAAAACTTCACATCTCACAAAAAAAAAGTAAAATATAAAACCAGAGATAAGACCAACATGATGGATAAAACATAGTTACTATCAAGCTGATTTAAGTGAATTGGAGGGCCACACCTGCCATAGTGTTCTATGTGGTCAAGTATTAAACAACAGATAGCACTATGATATGCAAAACCATTAAGTTACTGATTTATGGTTTCATAACTTTTTAAGTTTGTCTCCACTGTAAATGTTAAGGCAGCTTAGATATATTTGTATACATTTTTAATGTGAAATATAGAGGACTGACCTACTTGAAACTCAGAATTGATAGTTTATCTTTTATGCTGGATCTTTCTCTCATATTTATTATTAATTTTTGTTTCTCTCCCAAAGGGCAGAGGTTATTTTTCATAATACATGGAATAGTATTTTTAATAAAAGCTTTTAAATGTATGTTATTTATATGACTCTCTAGGATATTTGGAAATGGCCAGAACATTTAACTACTAACCATATAAGATAGTATTTAAATATATTATGAATAAACATTTTATATTATATATAGAACATTTTCTACATAAAAGATATATGTATACTTACAAAAATTATCAAACTATATAATTACAGCAATATGACTATTATTCACATTTGTTGGTAATGGAGATTGAACTAAAAATAAAGTTAACACTGATGCTCTAACAAATGAATAAGGCCATTTATAAATATGCACATATGTATAAAAATATGTGTTTTAGTCACGTCACAAAAATGTAGAAGCAAAAAGTATGGGGAGAACTAAATCACCAGGAAGGGCAAGTAATTTTAAGATAAAATGTGTATGTCCTGGCCATGAACAGGTAAAGATGTCAACGGTCTCAATGAAATAGCTACAGAGTTTGGAAACCATTTGATACAGTCAGCTAGAAAACTTGGCTGGAAACCATAAAGTGCCAATTAATTGCCAGTATTTTCAGAACTAAAAAGATAGATATGCAACAGGACCTCCATGAGAGCTTAATGAGAGATAAACCTTAAGAACAGGAAACAGTTTCAAAGGAAACTGTTAAAACTCAGTTTCTGATTGAGTTGAAATTACCAGTTCTTCACTCTAACAAAGAAGATGGGAAATATTTCTGGTGGAATGTGATGTCATCAGGAGGCATCCATCGTTCTTTTATAACCATAACTGACATGGATAGAAATATCATGTAGAAGAAAGAAAATGTGGCCAATATCAAGAGAAAAGCTATAGAATAGATGACCCACAGATAATAGAGATATTGGAGTTAGCAGACAAAAATTAAATATAAGATTTTTTACTATGTTCAAAAATATGGAAAATGGGCTTTATAGAAGAAATCATTAAGAATTTGAACAGTGAATTGCAATCTACAGAAATGAATGGAGGACTAAAACATTAAATGTCTGAAGTTAAGAATAAGATGAATGGCTTTAGCAGGAGTTTGTAATTTCCCGGACACAAAATGATGGGTCTTAAAGATAGGTTAATAGAAAATATCCAAAGTGAAACACAAAGAGAAAGACTAAAGAGAAGAAAAAAGGAAAACAGAACAATGTAAGAAGTATCTTAGACACGTTAAGAAGTTCTATCATTCATATAAATGGAATCCCAGAAATAGGACAGAGTATGTGGGAAAGCATAAGATTCAAAAGAATAATGGTGAAGAATTTTATAAAAGTGAAGAAAAACAGTAATCCACAAACACAATAAACACAGCACATAAATACAGCAGAAAAACTCCAAACAATGTAAATACAAATAGACCCATATCTATGCATATAGAATAAAACCAAGCCAAACAAACCCAAAACTACTCACTACCAAAGGCCAAGGGAAAAGAAAACCTTAAAAGTAGACAAAGAACTTTTGTTTCAACTTGGAACTTAGAAATAAATAAGATATTTTTGCTCTGTATTTAACATTGAGAACAAGCAGTGATAACGTAGAAAGCGTAGCACTTTAAACTCTGTAATAGGCTTCATGATGCAGAGAATCCTAAATAAATTCAAGTCCAGACACTAAGATAAGCAATGAAAAAGCATGTTTGCTTTCATGGCTAAACAGCCCATGGAGGAGAGAGAAGCCAGAAACTAAAGAAAACCCAGCTAAACTTCCTATAGATTTTTTAATGGTCAAGTGTGTTCTGGAATGAAGTTTCAGAATCCTAAGAATCCCAGACGTAAATAAAATGTGCACCAGTTTCCAACGCCTGGCCTCCACCGCATATTCTCATGGAAATCTGTGGCTACAATCCTAGGGAGGAGGGAAGTACTCATATTGAGCACCTCTTTCAAAATGGATTCTTCCTTGGAAGTGTTTTCCAAAGTGTTGATGAGACATAGAGAACTCATGAATGAAGTAGCAGCCTCAACTGGTGGAGGAACCAGAGATTCAAGTTCAAGGATCCTAACACAACTGAAACTCAAAGGCCAGCACACAGGAAACAAAGGAGTCGAAGATAGCCTGGCTGTCATCTATCAGTGTCATCTGGGACTTCTCTTTGCTCTTGCATCTGGCCCTCAGTGTTCAGTTCCCCAAGATGTCTCTCTGTTCTGATTCCCTGCCCTCAGCCTTGGAGAACTGTCCAGAGTGCCTCAGAGGGGTTTTCCTTCACTTCCCCGCTTCCCTTAGCTCTCTTCATGCCCCGTCTGCCTGTGCTATGCTGCAGCTCTTCTCCTTCTCCTCCAGCCATTGGCTCTTTTTGCAAGTTTCTTCTGTTTTTTTGGTTCATTTCATTCTCCAGAAGGACATGCAGGTCTAGCTTCAGCAGAACTCCGTCAACTCTCTGGGCCTGTCACAGATTAGATTTATTTATTTATATTTCCTATTGTACTGTTTAAGACCTCCTATTAGCACAATAATGAATTCATACAGTGAAAGTGGCTGTTCTTGCTTTTCTCTGTTTGCATTATTAGGGAAGGTATTCTGTCTCAACATAAAGTGTGAGGATGGCTGAAATTTTATATTTTGTATTTGTTCAATACAGATTCATTGTCCAGATTCACAGTTGTGAATAGTGGGAGGGTAAGTGCAGAATCAACTACTCCAGCATGGTTAGAATTGGAAAAATCCATTTGTTTAAAGTTATATTTATATAATATATATGTATTGTTTCTTTTCTTCTACATTATTTCACTGTCAATCTTATTTCATTTTCTATATTCTTGATACTGAAGTTTAAGTCACTGATTTTAAGCCATTTTTTTTCTTTGTTTGGTTGTTTCTGACAACCAAAAGAAAGAATATAGGTAATGGGAACACTCCAGTTCCTATGTAAAAAAATGAATGCATTACTAAAAACTACTAACAAATAAATCTCAAGGCACAGATTGCTTCTCTTGTGAAATCTTCCAAATATTTAAGGAAGAAAATACACTGTCACACAGATTCATTCAAAAAAAAAAAAAAAAAGTATGGAAAAAAAAGTTTCTGACTTTTAATGAGGCCATGACTTTTTAAAAAATCCTTGTAAGTGCATTAGAGACAGTAAAAATTAGACCAATATTTCCTCTTCTTCTTTTAAAAAAAGATTTTATTTATTTATTTGCCAGAAAGAGAGAGAGCCCAAGCAGGGGGAGTGGTAGGCAGAGGGAGAAGCAGTCTCCCCACTGAGCAAGGAGCAGATGCAAGACTGGATCCCAGGACTCTGAGATCATGACCTGAGCTGAAGGCAGACGCTTAACTGACTGAGCCACCCAGGTGTCCCAATATTTCCTCTTCTTATAAAACAAAATGCAAAAGTACTCAAATCATAAGTAAATAGAATCTTCAGATACATGAAAAGACCAATATAACATAAGTGATATTTATATTAGTTTTTTAATTAAAATGTTATTCAATTTTTGCTTATTAAACAAAGTATTCACTACATTTACAAATATGATGAGGCCATAATGAACTTAAGCAAGTCACGTAAATGGAGAAACTAATCACAACACAAATATTTAACAGAGTACATTTACCCTGAATATGTCTTGATCTGGATGAATATACATATAAAAAATCCACATGATCACCTTTATAAATTGGGGGAAAGACATCAAATGAAAAAAGTCCTTCAAATTTATGATTTAAAAGATGTTTTTAGGGGTGCCTGGGTGGCTCAGATGGTTGGGTGTCTGCCTTCGGCTCAGGTCATGATCCCAGGGTCCTGGGATCGAGTCCCGCATCGGGCTCCCGGCTCAGCGGGGAGCCTGCTTCTCTCTCTGACCCTCTCCCCTCTCATGCTGTTTCTCTCTCGCTCGCTCTCTAAAAAATAAATAAAATCTTTAAAAAAAGAAAAGATTTAAAAAAAAAGATGTTTTTAATATACTCTTCACACTAAATAAATAAGTCTATCACAAATATCATTAAAGAGAACTGTTGATAGTTTCAGTCTGAGATTTGAAACAAGTCAAGGCAAGTAAAGAAAATAAAAAGGTGTAAGGACTATTAAGAGGGAAATAAATTCATCAAAATTACAGATGAAATAATTATGTACCTATCATCCCATTTTGATTAATCTGTTTAAACAAGATCCCTGTATCCAAGGTCAACCTACAATTTTTATTATAATCTGTCAACAATGAACAAATGGAAATCAGAATGCAAAAATATATAGGTATATACCAGGTATGACAATGTTGAGAAAACAACAAAAACCTTAAAATAATTAGAATTAAAATTACAGTATATTATTGAAAAATAAAAACAAAGACCAAAATAGATGGAAGGATATAGCTTATTCGTGAATTGACTATCTGGTAAATATATCAAATTCTCCATAATCTTATCTACAAATTTAATACAATTCCAACCAAAATTCCTTTGAAAATTAACAATCTTATCCATAATTCCTATAAAGTAAAAGATTAAAAAACACTCAAGGTGATCTGGAAGCATAAATCTAGAGCACTTACACTATCAAATTATGTATTATAAATCTAGATGATTATCGAAATGCAATATCCATGCAATCATATAATGACCAATGGAATGGAAAGTCCACAAAGTAAAGAAAACTATAAGGTCACCTGATATATGACAAACACAATCCTGAAGCAACATAATAAAAGTATATTCTTTCTAATAAATGCTGCTGGTTTAATTGAATACCCAAATGGGGCAAAAAGTATCTGCATACTTTTCCTCCAACTATATACAATAAATCAATTCTAGACAACTGAATATTTCAATTTGAAGATTAAAGAAATAAAGTTTTTGGTTGTTGTTGTTCTTCAAGTAATCGTTATCCACACCTGTGTTAAAAAAAAAAAAGTAAAATAAAGGTTACTGGGCAAGTCTCTCAGCTGTGAACTGTGTGGTAACCAGTGAAGCAAGATTTAATACTGGATTCATAAAGCACAAAGAGGAGGGCTTAAATTCAAGTGGAAGAAGTGACTCTCCTGCTCTGGAAATGGCAGATTCTTTAGACATTGGGCCTGAGACACATTCTCTTTATCCCCCAAAATTTTCCTCCATCTTAGTCAGCAATAAAATTTTAAAAGAAGTGATCAGGGCGCCTGGGTGGCTCAGTTGGTTAAGTGACTGCCTTCGGCTCAGGTCATGATCCTGGAGTCCTGGATCGAGTCCCGCGTCGGGCTCCCTGCTCGGCAGGGAGCCTGCTTCTGCCTCTGACCCTCCCCCCTCTCATGTGCTCTCTTTCTCATTCTCTCTGTCTCAAATAAATAAATAAAATCTTTAAAAAAATAAAAAAATAAAAAAAAATAAAAGAAGTGATCAAATAGTTTTGTTATCCATATAGGTAGTATATCTTAAATGAGAGAAAAATGTTTTACCATTACAGAAAAACTGGTAAAATAAGCTATATTAAAATTAAGAGTATCTATTCAACAAAAGATACTACAAAGAAAGGGAAAGGCACATCACAGACTGATTTTTACTATTTTTTTATTGCCTAATTTCCAAAACACTTCGATAATTTCTACAAATCTGTAAGAAAATGGCAACATGAAAAGAGGTAAAATACTCAAAAAGACACTTTACAAAATTGGTTACTCATGGCTAAGAAACATCTCAAAAGATATTCAGCTTCATTTGTCATCTAAAAATACAAATCAAACTCAAAATAATATACCACATATATCCACTTGTACAGCTAAAATTACATAAAAATGAAAGAACTGGATTTGGCAAGATTTTAGAGCAAATAGAATGCTTATACACTCTTAATAGGTTGGGAATTGGTAAAATAACTCTGAAGAATTATTGGACACTGTCTACTACATCTAAACTCATGCACATTCTACAATACAATGATTCAATGTTTCTCAACTGGGAGAATTTGCCCACCAGGGAACATTTGGTAATCTCTGGAGAAAATTTTTTTGTCATACCTGAAGAGAAAAGTGCCACTGGAATCTGCTGGGTAGAGGTCAAGTGTGCTCTGAACATCCTACAGAACAGTGGACGGCCTCCACCATAATGTCTGATCCAGCCCCAAAATATCAATAGTGCCAAGGCTGAGAATCCCTATAATTTCATTTCTAGAAATATACCAAATACTAATGTGTACTAAAATCTTAGAAGCATTTTTGTTTGTATAAAAACCCCAACTGGACACTCCTCAATTGCCCATATCTATACTTAAATGGCAAATTATGGTATATTCATACTGCAAAATATTCCTGAGTGTAGATCACTAAGAAAAAACCTATAACTACATTCTACAACATGAATCAATCTCAAAAATGTCATTGAATGAAAAAAGCACTTCCTGCAAAGATTTCACTTACACAGAACAAAGAGTATGGTCCCAGCTATATATAAAGTCAGGTGAAACTGGTCTGTCTTGTCAGAGATGATGACAGTGGTTTTCCTTGGCATGGGTTTAGTGACTGGAATTAAGAATAAGGGGGCTTCTCGGTTTGTTGATTTAGTTTCAAGTTACGAAGCATATTCAGTTTTTGAAAATACCTGTGATATGTGTATTATATAGTATATTATAGGTAAGAACAAAACTATATAATATAGTACAATAGCATCCCATTATCTACAGGGGTCCTAAGATCCCATGTGAATGCCCAAAACCACAGATTGTATCAAACCCCATATACACTATGTTTTTTCCTTTACTTACCTATGATAAAGTTTAATGTATGAATTAGGTACAGCAAGAGATTAACCACAATAACTAATAATAAAATAAAATAATTATAACAACATACTGTAATAAAAATATGTAAATGTGGTCTTCCTCTCTGAAAATGTCTTGTACTGTACTCACTTTTCTTCTTGTGATGATGTGAGATGATAAAATGCCTCCAGGATGGCACAAACTGCAGTGAATGATGTCAGCATTGTGACATAGCTTTAGGCTACCATTGACCTTCTTACAATAGGTCAGAAAGAGAATCATCTGTTTCTGGACTGCAGTTGACCGCGGGTAACTGAAACCATGAAAAATGAAACTGCAGGTAAGGATGGGGACTACTGTATATATTAGGTGGTAGGAATCCTAAGTGGTAGGGTCTAGTGTATTAAAGAACAGGGCAAATAAATAAATTTTCCTAATGTAGAAAAATCTTGCAAACATCCTATAAATTATGTGTAATTTAGCAATGTAATCCAGTAATATGTGTTACCATGAATATGAAGAATGTTTTCATTCACCTCAGATCCCAATTTATATTATTAATTGAGTGATAGATCAATAAGTATGTCACTAGATGAAAAGATACACTGCTAATTATTTAGATAATTCTAGGTCCTAGAGGGAAGTTAATGCATAAGAACAAATTTTTTTTTTAAAGATTTTATTTATTTATTTGACAGAGAGAGACACAGCGAGAGAGGGAACACAAGCAGGGGGAGTGGGAGAGGGAGAAGCAGGCTTCCCCCCAAGCAGGGAGCCCGATGTGGGGCTCGAACCCAGGACCCTGGGATCATGACCTGAGCCGAAGGCAGATGCTTAACGACTGAGCCATCCAGGCGCCCCCATACGAACAGATTAAGATAAAATAGTAATTAATAATAAGCTGGAATTTAGGATTCAAATACAAATGGAAAATTCTGGTAAACTAAATTGAATTATATGAAAGTCTTCCTAAATTACTCAAAAATTAATCATCTAAGAAATAACAATAAAGGTAACCACAAAACCATTGACAGCATTCTTCCTTTGTTAGGCACTATTCTATTTGATAATCTTTAACCCATTCAGACATTACAACAGCAGCTTTATGAAGTAAGTAGTCTTATTACATCCATTTTTGGAGGCAAGAAATATGAAGTACAGTGAGTCACATTGTAATCAAGTACTGGAGCCAGGATTCCAATTCAGTAAACAAGACTTCAGAATCCTTTCTGTAATGCTCCCTGCTATATTACCTCCTTTCTCCTCCATGTACAGAGTTACACCTGGGATCTTAAGACTCTAATTTGAATAAAAACTGTATTGTGGCACATATGCCAATCAGGAGAATAAAGCAAAACTCTTTTGGTTCCAAACACAAGTTGACTCCAGACAAAGCCACTTGGTCTGACATTTGGAGACAGAACATTGTCAGAAAATTTGAGCCTATGGCTCTTAATTTAGGTAAAACAAGGGCACTTCAAAGAAACAACACATGTGTATCTTATCAGCAAGAGCATTTGCATAATTTTTTAGGAATACGAGCACTTCATATCAGTAATTCTTCTCAGAAATGAGCTGCATGAGAGAGCAATTGGAAAGGAAGAATGGTCATTATAGTCCTAGAAGAAACAAGCAAAAATCATGTCTAGAGCTCCTGACACATTTGTACAATATGTTTTTGTTTGTTTATTTGCTTGTTTGTTTGTTTTAGAGAGAGAGAGTGGGATGAGGGATAGAGAGAGAGGGAGAAAGAATGTCCCACGCAGGCTCCATGCCTAGCACAGAGCCCAACACAGGGCTTGACCTCATGACCCTGAGATCATGACCTGAGCTGAAATCAAGGGTCGGACACTTAATTGATTGAGTCACCCAGGCGCCGCAATATGTTAAATTTAAAATTTCTCTGTTAGATTATTATTTATGCATGGCAACCTCTTCTTGGAATAGCATTTTTCTATAATAATTTCTACATTTGAAGACCTGCATGATTAGAAAAAAAAAAACTAGTTATTATTTCAACCTTCAGACTTTATTCTGAAAGCACAAAGAGAATCCAATTCCTATTTAGAGAAGACTGAAGCACCCCAAGGTGGAAATGTACCCCAAAGGTACATTGCTATTTATTTTTTAATTGAAATGGTCTATTGAGATTACCAAAGCCTTGTAGCTAGATTGAAAGAAGAAATTTTAGAGAAGGTGAGTATAAGAAGTAATTTTGAATAAAGTTTATGAAATAGTTCTTTTTTTTTTTTTCCTTTTTCCTTCTGGGCATTGTCCAGTGTTACTTAATTCTCAGACTCTTCTAACTTTAGGGATAAATAGAGGCAATCATGTGTATATAATGCTGAGTAAATCCATCAGTAAGCAATGTGCTACCCAGAATCAGAATCAAATTTCTCACGTTTTTAAATGACTAGACAGTTCCAAAAATATTCTTTACTTTTGTAAAGAGTTACTTTTTAATTCATAAATACATAGCTTCAGTATTTTAGTATTTTACTTATTCTTAGCTCCTTTATATATAGCGAATATATATAAAGGCTGTTCTATGCCCTAAGAGAGGTAGTCACCAAATAATGTTAGAAATAACAGGGTAACAGGAAAGTTTGGCATTTTTGATAAAGTATCAGTTAAATCACTTTTAGAGAACTATTTTCCTTAATTATGACATTTTAAACTTAAAAACTGTAATCATTTTTAACATATATCTCCAAAATTAATCTATTTAGTGGGCTTATTATTTAGATGAGCTAAATTAATTTAAGAAGATGGCCCTTGGGCTAAATAGATGACAAGGTAAATGGCTCTACAGACAATAAATATGATATAATTTAGCAATTACAAATCACATTACAAAATACATTTTGATGGAATTGCCTGAAACTATATGAAAATAATTAGGTATAATACCCTAAGTTGCCTCTCCACCCATGGGTTCTCTATCTCTCTCTTTTTCAGTCTGTCTCTTTCTCTCTCTCTCTCTCTCTCACACACACACACACACACACACACATACACACTCAAACGATTTGTTTGGCCAGTACAACACTTTAGAGGAAATCCCTAATACACAATTTTTTAGGGGTCACCTGTGAACCTTGTGTAGAAATCAAGCAAAAAAATTTAAAAATACAATGAAACTTTATAATTTGCCATCACTTATACATATAATGTATAATAATATGCTAAAAAGCATTACTAAGCTGATACTCAGAGAGCCAGTTGCCTTTGAAAAATTTGAAAATAAATGAGTTCCTCAAAGGTGGAAATTTGATGTTTTTTGTAAGTACCTAAAAAAATTCCTTTACACATAGAAGGCACAAATATTTGTGGAAAATTACTTCAGTAAATAAATGAGCAAATACAATAAAGGATAAAAACATACAAAGATAGACCAAGTTTGAAATTTTAGCAGCAACATATTAAATGCAATAGTTTTTGGAGACATTTATGAAAGTAAAATATATAAAAATGGATTTGAGTATAAATACCTAATATATGTGCAGTGCTTTTTAATAACCACTTCATTGCATTAAATCTTGCTATGGAAAATCACTTTACTTCCTTCTTGGTCAATTTATTGCATATTTTTTTTAATCTTCCTGTAGTCTATATTTTTTGGGATAATTGGATATATCATACTAGAAAAATAACTTCTGGAGCACCTAGGTGGTTCAATCGGTTAAGCATCCGACTCTTGATTTCTGCTCAGGTCATGATCTCAGGGCCATGAGATTGAGTCCTGCATTGGTTCCACACTGGGCATGGAGCCTGCTTAAGATTCTCTTTCTCCCTCTCCCTCTGCCTCTCTCCCCTCTCCCTCTTAAAAACAAAACAAAACAAAACAAAATTTAAAAAAAACCTTCTAATTATCTCATCTTTCACTTACTGCCTTTATCATAGTAACCAATAAGCCTACAATGGGAAAAAAATGTCTGTTTATAATATATATCTATAAAAGTATATGAAGTGTTTGGTAACACAAGTAATTTCTTACCTAGATAGTGATAAAACTACAGAGAAGACATGGAATCTACTTAGGGTCAGAGTATAATTGCACATCATACAGGGTGACTTTTTAAAAATATTAAAAATATTAACCAGTATGACACCTTTTTTTATGCTAAAAAGTAAAATACAAAGCCACATAGGCCTTGGTCCTAAATGTCTTATATCTGTCCCTCAGATCCAGTTTCTATCTTTCTTTGTCCTGAGTACTATGAATAGACTATATTAACAGATTCCCTCTCCTTCCTTCAAAGATACTCGATCATCACTTGCTGATTTCCAAAAAGTACTCATGTGCCTGTGAACGGTCAATTTATTAACTCATAACAAATTGCCCAATTAAAGCATGCATGTTTCCTGAAAGAACTCTGAGAGAGAAGATATTCTTCAGTTTCACTGAAGGTAAGATTTGCCTTACTCTAAAAATAGCCTGATGAAGACCAAGTGACCTTCATGACCTTATACTACAGTTAAATAACTTATTCTAATTATATTAGTATAATTTTTATAAAATATTCTAAACATTTTAAGATATCGATGATTGTTGTAATATTTGAAATCTTTTCACAAATTCAATGGATATGACTCAATTAGCTTTCTTTATACAATATGTTTGTTGTTAACAAGAATAGAGTTGCTTTTATGTATACCAGATACAAAAAAGAAACCAAAAGAGAAATTAGAAAGTTTCTTTAGACAAATAAAAATGAAAATATAACATACCAAAATTTATGGGGAATGGCAATTTTTATGAGGAAGCAGTTCTAGGAGGGAAGTTTATAGTGATAGTGTATTAGAAAACAAGGAAGATCACAAATAATCTAAATTTACAATTCCAGGAATAGAAAAAGAGGACCAAGGCACAAAATTAGCAGAAGGAAAGGAATAAATAAAGAGTAGAGCAGAAGTAAAAGAAAGAGAGAATAGAAAATAAATTAAAAAAAAAGAAAACCCAAAAATCAAAAAACCCACAATGAAACTAAGAGTTGTTTTCTGGAAAAGGTCAACTGACAAAGCTTTAACTAGACTAATTAAGAAGAAAAGAGAGAAGATACATGACTCAAAAGAATCAGAAATGAAGGAGATTGTATTACAACTGATGCTATAGAAATAAAAAGGATCATGAGACACTGCTATGAACAACTGTATGCCAACACATTGGATAACCTAGAAGAAATGGATAATTTTTAGAAACTACAACCTACAAAAACTGAATCATGGAAAACCTGAATAGACCAATAACAAATAAGGAGATAGAATTAATAATCATAAACTTCCCAAAGAAGAAAAGCCTAAGACTAGACCTATCAGCTAAGGCTTAAAATCCAAAATATACAAAGATCTTCTACAAGTCAATAGTAAAAGAAAAGAAAAAGAAAAGAAAGAAAGAAAGAGAAAAGGAAACTCAAATAACCCTTTTAAAAATTGGGCAAAGAACTTAAATAGACATTTCTCTAAAGAAGACATACAAATGGTCCACAGGTATATTAATAGATGCTCAACATCAGTAATCATCATGGAAATGCAAATCAAAACCACAATGGCATACAACCTCACAACTGATAGGAGATAGATAGATAGATAGATAGATAGATAGATAGATAGATAGATAGATATCCCCAACAAAAAAATGACCCACCTTAGATTCCAAGAAACAAAACATTTGAAGTAAAATAATGATAAAAATAATGTAAACAGTATAGATATTAGTATATGTTAAGATTAGACAAAATAGACTTTAAGTCAAGAAATATTATTTGAAACAAAAGGGATATTTCACAATAATAAAAGTGTCAATCCATAAGGCAGAATCCACAAAACATGCAGCAAAAGCTAACAGTGTTGAAAGGAGAAATATGCAATTCAAGGACAGTAGTAGAATATTTTAATACCTCATTCTAAGTAATTGATAGCATTTCTAAATGGAAAAATCAGAAAGGTTACAGAAATTTGAGGAACAGTATTAATCAAATCAACCTAAATGAAATATATAGAACACTCTACCCAAAGGTTATAGAATACACATCGCCAACAAGTATACCTGGAAATATTTTTAGAATAGGCCATATTCTATGCTACACAGGTCTCAATAAATTTAAAATGATTGAATCATAAAAATTACATTCTTGACCACAATAATGATAAATAATAAGTTAGAAAAGAACCCCCCCAAAGTTAAAGTTCTATCATATTCCTTTGCAACTTAAAAGCCCCCCAAAATCTCTTATTACAACTATACATATTTTTTCTTTTTTTTTTTTCCCTATCATCTAGAAGATCCTGTGCTAGACCTTGCCTACTATTCTAGTTGAGACTAGATTCACGATTCACTAGGTTGACTATACTGGTCTTCTTCCTTTTACTAAAATACGCTTAACCCAGTTCTTTATCAGAATTATAGCTTCTCTGTTCCCTCTACCTAGAATCCTCTTTCCACCTGACTTTGGGTAGTGCCTCTTCATAATTCAGATCTCTCTTCAAATAACATTTCTTCAGTGAGATTTTCTCTGATTTAGTACATCCAAACAAACACACAAACAAAAAACAACACTTTTCTCATTCAATATCTTTCTTTCACAGCACTTAATATTATCTAAAAGCATTTATTTATTCACTTGTTTATTCCCTGTCACTTCTGTTTCACATAAGCTCTACCCAGACATCAATAGTACCATAGCTAATGTGATATATCATAAGCACAGAGTAAAATTGCAAATAAACCTTAAAGTGTATATTAAATGAGTATTTATATTGTTTGAATAAATATTATTATTGTTATATTGAAACTATTAGATCTTTGTGTAGGATTAAACAAATAAGTAATGTTACCCTAATTTAAAAATAAGAATTTTCAATTTAAAAGTAGAAACAAATATAAAACTAAGCAGGTTATGTAAAAACCTGCAATCACATTTGAATTGAAAATTGCAGGATGAATTTATAATCCATGCTTAATTTCATAAAGAACATATATTTTTTTCTCCCTAGCTAGAAACTGAAACACCTAAAAAGATTGACTCACCATTAGCAGGATATAACACTACCCCTCAGAATGCAGTCTTTGAATACCATTTCCCAATAAAAGAAAACAGGGTTTTTTGGAGGAATGACTGATTCGAGGTCTAGAGCTAGACACATAAAAAATATGATCCTGTAATAATTTTTATACTAGAAAACGATAAAGTATCAAAGAACATGGGCTTACATTGAAAATACATAAGTGTCAACTTGAAGAGAATCCCATCAGCCTAAAAAGGGACAGTACAAGAATCAAAAATAATAATATCCGGGACAGATTGAAGCATATAAAATATATATATAACCTAGGGGTTCATAAAGACGTTATAACTAAAACTAAAAAAAGGAAAACCAAGGAAAAAAACTAACAACTGCTACAAGAAAACTTAATTCTAAAGGTTACCCATACCGGCCTGTTTTATTGAACATTGGCAAAGAAAGGGAACACAGACAGCTTTTACACTCCTTTTCTTTAAAAATAGTTTATGAGGAAAAATTGTAACCAAATGGTTTATAAAGAAAAAATTTTGTTTGCGCAACAAGTCAATCTTAATAAATAAAACACGATAGAAATAGAATAACAGCATTTTGCAATTCCTAATGAGATGCTGGATTTAAATAATGACCATAAAAGTCTGCTAAAACCATTAAATGAATGCCTAATGGAGGAATTGGTAAAGATGGATCAGGCTGACAACACCTGAGCCCAGTGATGGATTTTCACATCACAAAAAATAAAATAAAATAAAATAAAAGATCAACAGATTGAGTATGTCTCTCAATGTAATATGAAGGTACGTAACACCAAGTATAGCGTATTCTGGGCAAATATTGAACAATGCTTAAAGGAACTATGTAAATTAATCAGCAAAAATCAGAATGTGGAAATACCTACATGACGACTGACGCACTTTCCTTAACAAATTACCTGGGAAAATAATGAATGTGAAAGTCCTCTAGATTAAAAAACACATATAAAATATATCCATCAAAAAAACAATTATTTGGACCCTGTTATGATCCAGAGCTTCTGGAAAACTATCTTTATAAAAGATTTTCACAGGACAAATGGGAGAATATTTAACACTAACTAAATGTTAGATAATATTAAAAAACTGTTGTTAAATTTGAGGTGTAACAATAGCATATGTTAACGTTAAAATAGTTAGCTTTTTAAATTGTTATATTATTGTATGTACAAATAAATCATGTAAACCTGAGGTTTGCTTAAAAATAGTCCAGAAGGCAGAGGATGGTATAACTGAAACATGATTAATTATATACTGATAATTATTGAAATTGAGTGATGGTTGAGACTTTTCTGTCTCTTTGATACTCTCAATAATAAAGAGATATAGTAGAGAGATAACAACTGATTGAAAAAAGTAAAAAATAGAAAGGATCTGGCTAGGAGCTAGAACTTCTATGTTTCAAGAATTTCCTGAGTGGTGAAATTAATAGTCCCTTCTATCCCTTCTATCATGGATAGAGGGATTGATGATATGCTCATCAATCTTAAAAAAAAAAAAAAAAGATGAAAAATTCATTAATTCATTCATCATTTTTAATATGATTTTGGAAACTCTTTAATCAGGTAGAGTTTACTTACCATATTATGCTTCCATTATCCCTCTATTTTAAAACAAGAATTAGTTTCTCTCTAACTAGAACTCTGTTCAAATGGAGGAAATGTTAACCTATGATGACCAAAGTATTTTATTTACCTACCTTAAAATGTAAAAGTGAAAGAGAATTGCTGAAGATATTTAAAAAAGAGAAATATTGAACTGTACTCTATTTTTCAAATGTATAACAAATATAAAAAGAAATTTATAAAGTGGATGCTCAATTTATTCTAAAGAGAATAAAGAGTTCAGGGATACATAAGCAAAACAACTTGGAGAAAATAAATATGTATCTGTGTGATGAGCTGTGATAAATAAAAAAATAGAGTACCCTGTAATTCATTAGTCAATGAATCTCCAAATAAAATGCATCAGAGTCATTCATGATCCTGGAGTCCCAGGATTAAGCCCCGCCTCAGCAGGGAGTCTGCTCCACCCTTTGCCCCTCACCCGCTCATGGTCTCTCTCTCTCTCTCTCTCTCAAATAAATAAATAAAATCTTTAAAAATAAATAGATAAAAAAATAAAGAAGAGGCTCTTGAAAAATAATGAAAAGGACAGGAGTGAAAAAATGGGGGAGGGGAGCTGTAGGAAAACAGTCACAATTTGAAATAGTTCTTCTAAATAGCATAAATTTTAAATTTTATAAACATCTGAAAGAATCATTTTTTTCTAAAATGATATTTGCTAAAAAGGAAGAAATAAAAGAGATGATACTGACAAATTTTATAATACAGTGTTTTTGCCTGTTATTTGTAGTTTGATTATGCAGGGAGATTATGGATATGCACATATGTGCACAAATTATACACACACAATGAAATAATAAAAGATTTAAATCAGTTGTTGGGCACCACAGACAAAATTCTTCAAAAATTTATTAAATTATATAGTCTTTCATTTTACAAATATTATGTCTTCAGGCATGCTACCTAATGGTTAACTCCTTAATATTTGAACATAGCTAATTTTGATCACCTATATTATCATTGAGACTTCATTTTGAAGAAAATATAGCCATGGCTAATTTTTGAAAATTATATTTCTTTAAATGTTTCTACCATATTTTTTAAAGATTTTATTTATTTATTTGAGAGAGAGAGTGCATGAACATGGGGAGGGAGTGCATGAACATGGGCAGAGGGTGAGGGACAAGCAGACTCTCCACTGAGCGCACAGCCTGATGCAGGGCTGGATCCCAGGACCCTGAGATCATGACCTGAGCCGAAGTCAGAAGCATAACTGACTGAGCCACCCAGGCTCCCCATGTTTGTACCTTATAACATTTAATAGTAGTATTTTATATCATTCATAAATGCACATCAGTTATGAACTTTGTAACTCTAACACTCCCTTAAGATACTCTAAATGTCTGTGTTAAATTACTGAACATTTTTACCAAGGGCATCTCAGCTCTAAACTTCAGCTCTAAACAGTATAATATATTCTAACAACTTGGAATCTTGATTCTCATTAATTTATTTTAACCACTACTATGTTACCTTTCAAATTTACACATTTTACTCCTTACCAAGGACATTACTCACATTTCAAGTTTTATTCTACTTTAGGAAGTAGTCTCCCTGCCTTCATCTTGTTTTAGATATGCTCCTAGAAGAATAAGGATAAGGCAACTTCAAGCTGAAATGAAATTAGGGAATAAAGCTGAGAATGATAATAGTAACATAATAATTCCAACATCATAACTAAACATTTTCTTTCTTTCAAACTCTGGAGTATACATTAAATTATTTAAATTATGTTACCATTATTAGTGTTTTTATTATAAGTAGTAAGAATTTATAGAAATGTTCATTATTACATAACATTTTAGTTTCATGTCCATTTTTAAAAATAAATTTCTTGTCCATGTTTTTAATAAGGTACTTGAAGCTCAGATGTCTCCTTTATGGACATTTATAGAAGGGTCAGAGCATTGATATGAATGAGCATCTTCTACTAATATTTAGATCCCCTAATAGAAGAAATGATTTTGTCTTCTTCCCTGAGGGCTGACAATGAGTCAATGAAAGTCAACTGAAATTCACTGAATTGAATTCTAAATTCCTTGTAATTCCTAGTATGCACTTATTTTCAACAAGCAATACAACTTCTGTTTCCTTGAAATTTAACCAACTGTTTATATTTTAGTGCTCTCTAGACAATATGATTTTACCAAAGTAAAAATTGTGGAATAATATATTCCAAGATATTGTCATAAGTTACATTTGCATATGTATGTTAAGATTTGAGAGGGTGATTTGGAAGAAAAAGAGACCGGAATTGAATTATCAAGCAAAAAGTAAAGGAAAATAAAAACTATATAAAAATTCCTGCTTTTATGGTATGATTTCATGCATTTAAAGCTTTAGTCACATAGATGTATCTATTTACTTGTATAAATAAATGAGAAAGAAAACATGCTGTGGTATATGAAAGAGAATGTACTCAGGAGAATAGAGAGCAATAGGTATTTCACAGGAAAGATATAACATAGGGAATCGCTTACATAGAATTTGAAGGGCTCAATAACAACAACAAAAAAAGAAACATTGAGATAATCAAAGTAGCAGCTACAATCACTAATGATGGGGATGAAACGGTAATTAAAGTAGCCTAGAAAACTTGGAGGAGTGAGCTCCTTAGATCTGGCTCTCTGAACTCTGTGTAGGGCCTGCAGTCAGCTAGTGATATTACCCCTGAAAAGGTGCAAAAAACTGTGTATGGGAGGGTAGAAAGAAGCAAATAGCTAGAACTAATAACACCACCCTGCTTCTACTCCAGGGAGCAAACTCCTATCCTAAACTTCTACAATGAGAAATCATTAACTCACACGATATCCCACTTTCTAACAACCACCTTGCTCCTGCATCAAAATATTTTTACAGTCACCCAGATTTAGCTCAGTGTTTAGTCTCATCAGTACCTCCAGCTGATTGACACTCTTCTCTCTCATTATGATAAAATGAATAATAACAACAGTGAAATATATACCAAATACCTATTATCTGTCAACTACTATTCAACATGCTTCATGGGTAATAATTCACTTAATATAAATAACATAATATAAGATTTATTTATTTACTGGCCCCATTTTACACATGAACAACTTAGAGAATGTAAAGGTTTCCACGGCAATTATGCATGAACGAAGCTGGGATTTCCACTCGGGAGTCTTCTGAGTCACTGATAGGAAGTCTATACTTCCTTTCTCTTTTTACTTTGCTTCTGCCCATGTCCTTTTTTTAATAATCTAGTGGCTGTTATTTCAATACAATCTTTGTCACTACAATTCAGTCTTGCCTTAATTATTGCAATGGCTTCCTAAGTTGTCCTCGTGTATACATTCTTGGCCATAAAATTTATTCTTCACATAAAAGCCAAAATGAGACATCAGATATGTATGCCTCAGGTCATTCTTCTGCTTAAAACTCTCCAAAAGCCTTTCAATTCCAACTAATTAAAATCCCAAATTGTTTCAATTTCCTAGTAGATTCTAAAAGATCTGCTCCTTAATTAACTCTTTTATGTCATATGTTTCCTCCCTGTCTCTGGCTCATTCCCTTAAGCCATACTAGTTCTCTTGCTTCTTCTGGAACAAATCACATACATCTAACCTCAGGACCTTTGCCTCTATTCTAATCTTCCTCCTTTTTCCTTCCTTTATATGCATGGTTGTTCTCACAATTCAATTTTTTGCTCAAACATCACTTAATATATTGATACCATTGATAAACACTCTGTAAAATATAATTCTAACGATTCATTAGTTCCCATCCTAATTTATCTTTGTTTATAAAATTTATTTTTGCCTAAAATAATAGAACAATTGTATATTTTTGAACTCAATCCATCAGAATGTGAGTTCCATAAGAAATGTCTATATTTTAACTGTTACATCAGTGCCACCCAGGAGTGTTACTGGCATGTATTAGATGTTCATTATTACTAGTTATTGGCCAAATGAATGTTGAATAAATTCATCCACTAAATCCCTTAGTGGTGGATTTAACTTTTCACTTTATTCATTAAATAATCCAATCCTGAGTGCAACTAATTTATTACATTAACCACCACTATCACAAAGGATCTAGACTCTGTCAAATCAAGTTTTCCAGGAGGGAATGGGATGGGCAGTTACTTAAAAGTAAACTTCTCAATGAGAAATAATTTATTTTTATAATTCTATAAATTCAGGGAAACACAACCAGAAATGTGCCTTCCTGGCATATCCACTCTTTCTTTTCTGCTCAGTTATGTACATAATTATACACAATGTCTCCAAACCCTGAATTCTTTATTCTTAGCCTTGGATCTGATCTATTATATTCATTTAGAAAATATTAACGTCCAATGAGAAATGTCTCATCTTCTGATCACCCACCCGTATCTGGAGACCATCCTCTAATCCTTTTCTCCTGTTACAACATAGAGGCTCCTCCCATTCTTAAATAATCTGAATCTCTCCACCAGTGCTTTCAATCTTTTCCTCCTGTCTTATGAAGAACCAGCTACTACTATCCCCTTTCTCACTTCAGTATTCCACCACCCCTTCTCAGCTCAGTATTTCTCAGTAACTTTTAAACATGTTCCCATGTAAAAATACAAACATATCAGAAAATCTTGACTCGATATCTCACATACCACTAGCTAAACTTACGGACTCTCCTTCCCATCACTTTCCACTTCAAAAGATTTCCTTCCACATGTGTCTCTCTTTCTTTAACCCATTTTATTCTGGAATCTGGTCTCATCACTTAAACATTTCTTGCTGAGGGAAATTATAATATCTATATCTCTAAGTCCAGAACATTTTTATCTTATGGTTTTTAATGTTTCAACTACATTTAATAATACTGATTACTCCATCCAAGAGATTGTCAATGCAATTGGCTTCTATGATACATCCTGTTTCTGGACATTTTTTTTCTTACATTCTTCCTGTTCCCTCTCAGTTCACTTCTCAGCTCTGTCCTCCTTTTTCACACTAAGGAACTCTCCTGAGCATCATGCTTGATCCTCTTCTTTTTTTGCTCTGTGATCTATCCCTATGTGATGTCATTCACAATTCTGGCTTCAATACTACCTACATATAATTGAAATACACATTAAAATGTGAACTTCAAACTTAAATCAGAGCATCAAATTTGAATCGCCCCTCAACACTCTACACTCTCATTGCTGTGCTCTTCTCAAAGGTTATCGAGATATTGATAACCCTGTTGCCTGAATAGATCTTAATGCAGTTGGCACATTCTTATAGTGAGACCTACAGGCATCACCTTAAATGAGAAATCAGACCAAACAGAGCCTTCTTACACTTACTCTTTCTTACATCAACCCTCTGGTATTTTGTATTCAAAGCACATACCATAATCTGCAATGATAATAATAATAATAATATTTGTATTAATTATAGGATTAATAATAATTTTATTATTACTAATAAGTATAATAATATCACTGTTAATATTATTGTAGCAAAACATGTACAAAGCTGGAGGAAATAGAGATGTAGATGATAGAAAATATTTGCTTATAATCTCTCCAGACAAATACAGCAATCACTGAGTTTGTGGTGTAATATTCTGATAAGTTTCTAGACTACTGAAATTTTAATTTCACTGTGTTGATCTGAGTATGTATTTCATAGATCAGCATATGCTTAAAAGTAAACTTCCTACCAGGAAATATTTTATTGGATTTTGCCTTCAAAATAATTAGTTACCATACATGAAAACCAAAAGATTTTAGTTTTAAAACATGGATAAAGAAACAAAATTGAAAAATTATGGCAGGACTGTACTGTTCCATCAAAATGAGATTTCAAGTATTGCAAAGTAGACATATTGGAACTATCTGGAACAAATCAAATGGTAAGAGAAATAAGGAATTAATTACTATTTTTTGAACTCAAAAAGAAATCTTAATTGTATTCTTATTTGATGTTGACCATATGTTTTTCCCCTAAAAAGGAGCATGGTTGCATACATAATATATATAATGTACTTATCTTTCATAGAAATGGAAATCTCTTTTTCTGACTTTCATCTGTTAATGTGCAATCATAGTTTTGATTTTTTTAATGATATTTCTCTTATTTTTGGCAGTCTTTGTCTGATGTAGCATTAAGGCAATGATGACTTCATAAAATGAGTGGGTCGTATTTCCCTGTGTTATATTTTCTGGAAGAGGTTGTATGAAAATTGGTGTTATTAATTCTTAAGTGTTTGGTAGATTTCAAGTATTAGATATTTTTTCTATTGTCTCTCTTTGATTTCGAGTTTGAGTCTATAATGGTCAGATTAAACTCTGTATGATTTCAGTTCTTTGAAATGTTGAGTTTTGTTTAATCATTCAAGATGTGGTCTATCTTGTTCAGTGTTCTAAATGTTCTAAAATGTGTATTTTTCTGTTTTGGGTGAAATTTTCTATATATGTCAATTATGCTAATTATGTTGATCATATCTATATTCTGCTGGGTTTTGTTCTGGTGGTTCAAATAGTTGTGTGAGTAACAGGGGTGTGTTGAAGTCCCAGAAACTCTAATTGTAAATTGATCTGTACTTGAGTATTTTAAACCATTTACTTACCAATTTTCTGAGTAAAACTTTTCCATCTTCTTTCTATTAGTGCTTTTCTATCTCAATTGTGTGGTTTTTTTTAAAGATTTTATTTATTCATTTGAGACACAGAGATACAGAGACAGAGAGAGAGCATGAGCAGGGAGAGAGGCAGAGGGAGAGGGAGAAGCAGACTCCTCGCTGAGCCAGGAGCCTGATGTGGGGCTTGATCCCAGGACCTTGGGATCATGACCTGAGCCGAAGGCAGAGGCTTAACCGACTGAGCCACCCAGGAGCCCCCTCAATTGTGTTTTTATTCTTCTGGCCAGAGAGTTGTTTTTTGTTTTTGTTTTTCCTTTTTCCTTTTTTACACTTTTTTCTTGTGACTCTGATGCCCATTTGTGCCTTCAATCATGGCTCCATCCCACCCTTCTGCTGGTTCCCCACATTATAGCCATGAGAAAAATAATGGTTAACTCCTATTCAATTACTACTCTAGTGACTTTTGCCTTAGGGTAAAATCCATATGAATTTTCCATATGCTGTGTTATGTACATATTCCTCACAAATGTACACAGCACAAGCATGTGTTCATGTACTGCACACATTCCAAAATACCTGACTACACAAGCTATTGTCACACAATGCATACTTTTTAATCTTTTAAATAATGATTTGCGTGACCCCAACCATCATAAATATAAAAGAAATTCTAGATTTTTGAATATGAATCTTTTACTTCATTTACAACATTTTTAATGTTTCATAGTTTCTATTTCGGCTTCTATTTATAATTATGGCAGCATAAAAACAGATAAGTTCATAACTCGGACAGCATAACATGAAATTGAAAGTAATATAACTGCATTTATTTGAATGCCATAGTCTTAATTGTAACTGAAAAACAGATGCTAAATTTAAATATGCTACATGAATCACTTCAATTATGTTATTTGTCCTTGATATCATTTAGCTTACATGTACCTCAAAGTAAATGGTTTATAGCAGCTAATAAAACACTGGTAATGTCAATTTGACTCCATAAAATTTACATCTTTCAGTCTCTTTTAGTGTTAAATTTTTCTTTTTTATTTCCTTTTGTTATTCCTTTGGTGATGCTGATGGTGATGATGATGTCCAGAGTGGTTCTGCAGAAATCCAGGGCATTAGCATCATAAAACATTGGCATTTACAACATGTCAAAACAGCCAGCCTAGAGATTGTTTGAACCCAGTGAAAAGAAGAGAATGGAAGAAATGATTCATGAGATACTTCTTTTCATCCTGGTATAAAGGTTAAATGGCATATATACTGAAACTTTTACAAACTCACTCAATTTCTTTTTAATATATTTTACTATTGTGGGTCAATAAAAAACTGGGTAGTCATATAATTTTGAAAACAATGTAAACTTTTCTGACTAACTTCATGTCATATAATTGTACATATGATGGTTTTGATATATGTATATGTGTTGTGTTAAAAAGTTTGCTGATATTAAAAAAATTAAATTCAGAGGAAACAAAATTTGAGCTTTTAATGCATCCCATATTATATTATCTTTAAATGTGATGCTCATTATTTCAAGTATTTTCAAATGAATCAATACACTTTCTTATTAGATTGATAGATGTCTGTCTGATTCTCAGGAGAGTCAGTGAAATGCTCAGTCATCAAAAAATAATTTTGTTACTCTATTTAGACAATCTGTCTCTTTCCTACTAGTACTGAAATTTTTATGCCAAGAATCTTTTATCGACAAAGTATACAGGCATAAAATTCACTTAAGAAGTGCAAACTCTGTATAAACATAAACTTGAAGAGAATTTTGCTGTTCTGGGCTTCCTTGTTTATATTAGGAGAGATTCCTGTATTAATTAACTAACTTTAAAAACATGGGTGAAAGTCTACGTAAATGAAACCAACATGGAAGACTGATATTTTAAGAGGTCATTAAATATTTAGGAGTCATTTAGAGTATTGCTACCCAAAATATGTTCCACCTATCAGCAGCATCGACAAAACTTAGGAGATTGTTAGAAATGTAAAGGCCCATCGCCTGGGTGGCTCAGTTGGTTAAGTGTCTGCCTCAGCTCAGGTCATGATCCCAGGTTCCTGGCACTGAGCCCTGCATTGGATTTCCTGCTCAGTGGGAAGTCTTCTTCTCCCCCTCCTTCTGCTGCTCCCCAATGCTTGTACTCTCTCTCTGTCAAATAAATAAATAAAATCTTAAAAAAAAAAAAAAAGAAAAGAAAAAAATGTAAGGGTCCCTATCCAGAACTACAGAACTAGAATCTACAATTCAACAACATCTCCAGGAGTTTTCCTTGCACATGAAAGTTTAAAAAACACAGATTAGGAGGACAAAGCAGATTAGTATAGCCTCACAGAAACTGGGTAGTTGTCTGCAGGAAATGGGATCCTAGATAATATAAAGCTCAGAGTATATACTAGCCAGAGGTCAATTGATTTCAGGGGAAGTAAGCATACAAATGACAAAGGAAGGTCACACATGTGATTTAGAGAACTAATACTCAACTACTAAATATTTTGAAACAAAAATTTGGAAATCATAAAAAGTAAATATGAGCAATAAGATATTTCAATATTAGATTTAACACTTTTTAAAAGACAAATAATATACTTAAAGTCAATTATCTAAAGAAAATAGGGGCACCTGGCTGGCTCAGTCAGTAGAGTGTGAGACTCTTGACTTTGGGATTATGAGTTTGAGCCCCACATTGGATGTAGAGATTACTTAAAAAAATAAAATAAAATCTTTTAAAAGTTCATTAAACGTCTTGATTTTATTTTATTTTTTTTAAAGATTTTATTTATTTATTTGACAGAAAGAGACACAGCAACAGAGGGAACACAAGCAGAGGGAGTGGGGGAGGGAGAAGCAGGCTTCCCGCGGAGCAGAGAGCCCGATGCGGGGCCCAATCCCAGGACCCTGGGATCATGACCTGAGCCGAAGGCAGACACCTAACGACTGAGCCACCCAGGCGCCCCTAAACGTCTTGATTTTAGCTTAGGTCATGATCTTGGGGTTGTGGAATCAAGCCCCATGTCTGGCTCTGGGCTCTGTACCTAGCATGGAGTCTGCTTGTCCCTCTCCCATTGCTCCTCCCCCTGCTTGCACGAACTCTCTTGATCTCTATTTCTAAAATAAATAAATAAATAAAATCTTTTAAAAAATTATCTAAAGAAAATAATAGGCCAATCAACTAGAGATGGAATTCAGCAAGATAAATAAAGGACAATAAACAAACAAAAAGCCAAAACAAATAAATGAGCACATATGGGTAGATGTAAAATTGTGCTTTTTTCAACTGGAGGCTGTATCATTGAATATATCTCCTAAATCTAATCATTTAACCACCTTTACTGCTACTATCAGTCTACATCCCCATCATCATCCCTGTGGATTATTCCAATAACTCCTTAAGTGCTTTCTCCACTTTCTCCCTTAACCATACCCCACTACTGTTTCCCTCCATGGAAGCCAGAGTGATCTTTTTTTAAAAATGCATATCAGATAATGACATTTCTTTGTTTAATACTCTATAATAGTACAGGATCATATTAATTAACAGTAATAATAGCTTATAACTTCCATTACATTTATTAATGATAATAATAGCTAATGGGTATATGATGTGTGCCATCTCTATATATGTTAACTGATCAAAACTAAAAAGTACTTTTTCCCAAAGCGTGATGGTTACATCCAGGAGTATATGAGAAAATGGAGGTGGTGTTTGTTACACAGCTTGTCCTAGCACACTGGTGATATGTCCTGCATAAAGATAATCCAGCCTCCCACAGATATGTAACTGGAAAAGATAGGAGAGATCATAATAACCTTATCAAATAATTATGGATATTCCATTTTGATACTGTATCAAAATTCAGTGAGTGTTAATTTATTAAAAATTAGTTACAATGTGGAATGTGAAAACATCAACAAACTTTTCAGACTATAATTCTAAAACATTATTCTGTCTTGCATTTTTAGTAGATCTTCCACCCATACATGATTTTGATCACCCATACATGATTTGATCACCCATACATGATCCTTGGCCATTTTGAAAATAATGATTCTGAATTCTACAAATCTTTCAAATGCTGACCATTTAATAATATTTTTTTTTCTTTTTAATTAAAATCTTTATTCTCTCCACTGATTTGATTAGCAAATCTTTATTTTGGGAAGCTGTCAAACACATGTTGACAACATTTACCATTTGTCACCATTGAAAATTCTATTTTTAGGGAGCCTGGGTGGCTCAGTTGGTTAAGCGACTGCTTTCGGCTCAGGTCATGATCCTGGAGTCCCGGGATCGAGTCCCGCATCAGGCTCCCTGCTCAGCGGGGAGTCTGCTTCTCCCTCTCACCCTCTCCCCTCTCATGCTCTCTCTCTCATTCTCTCTCTCAAATAAATAAATAAATAATCTTTAAAAAAAAAAAAAAGAAAAAGAAAATTCTATTTTTATTTGAGAGCCCAAATGTTATTATTGACAAGTACTGTCTGTTGTTTTCCTACAAATGACATGCTCACTTGGTCTGTTTGCAGGAAACTGCAACCAAAAACAGAAATCCGAATAAACCTAGTTTGTCAGTCATTCTTTCAAATAAAAATGGTGTTCCATAAAAAAACAAAGACAGCTATTTCAGTTTCCACTGCACGCCGTCTCAGACATGTATTTTTCTTGAGAGACCATTGTACTTTCGTATGTGGCAGAACTGCTCTAGATACGTTCCATTGCATCAGTCAAAATGTTAAAATTATGTCTACCCAAGAGTTGAGGTTTCTTTTCTGCTAGGTAAAAGAAATCCCTAGTTAAGACCAGCCATTACTGTTGCTGCTTCTTTTCCTTTTTCTTTCTCCTTTTCTCCAAAGAAAAGGGAAGAACTGTCAGGAGAGGAACACAATGACTCCTAGGTCCACGAGGTGTCAGTGTTGTGACTTGTGCAAAGTCACTGATAGTTTTACCCACAAGTGCTTTGGTGCCATCAATGAAACGAACATGGTAAAAAAGAAAGAATACAAAACTAAACAAAACAAAACCCTCAGCATTATTTCAAAAATAATTTTAACGTGCAGACTGCTGATGAGTCTGAGTTGTACAGACAGCTACTATAACACTTTAAGAATTGTTAATTTATAGCAATGACAAATGAGAAGCACCCATTCATATACACCTATGTTTGCAGCTAATTTGGAGGTACTTTTACAGTTCTCCCAGAAACTCCCTACAACATGTTTTTTAAAGATTTTATTTATTTATATGAGAGAGAGAGAGAGCGCACAGAGGAAGAATGAGAGGGAGAAGCAGAGTCCCCACTGAACAGGGAGCCCCACTTGGGGCTCCATCCCAGGACCCCAGGATCATGACCTGAGCTCAAGGGAGACCCTTAACCAACTGAGCCACCCAGGTGCCCCTCCCTGCAACATTTTAAGTATTCTTTATAACAGTGCTTACTTAAGTGTGTAGAAGGGAAATCATTAAATAATAAAACTGATAAATAAGTATAAGGAAAAAAGCAAAAACTAAAAACGATGTCGAACCTCCTGAACAAAATATCTGAAGCGATGGTTAAATACCAACATAACTCATGCAGGGCATGCCCCGAATCTATCAAGAACAAGGGAGACTCCACGTGATGGGGCTCTGCTCTCGGCAGGCTCACATACTGGTGGTCGTAGTGGATCATTTGACCTGAAGTCAGAAACCATTTGCTTAAGGGAGGTTTCTTACAGAAAGCAAGGAAAATAAACGGAAATAATGATGTGACATTTTCCTGAACAAATTGAAACAAACAAACAAAAAATTAATCCATAACTGAAAATTGTTGTGGAGCCTATAGGATATTAGATGTCATTATATAATGACTAAATTGATTGAAATGATAAAAATGAAAATTTGACAATCACGACTGAATATGACTACTATAAAATACCTTACATAGGGGCGCCTGGGTGGCTCAGTTGGTTAAGCGACTGCCTTCGGCTCAGGTCATGATCCTGGAGTCCCGGAATCGAATCCCACATCAGGCTCCCTGCTCGGCAGGGAGTCTGCTTCTCCCTCTGACCCTCCTCCCTCTCATGCTCTCTGTTTCTCATTGTCTCTCTCGCAAATAAATAAAATCTTAAAAAAATAAAAAATAAATAAAATACCTTACATAATATATTCATTAATAAGTCTGAGCTTCCTCTTCAATTCAACTAATTTTTTTTTTTTTTGCTTACACTTTTAACACATTAGTCTCCTATTAAATCTTATATAGAGAGAGGATATCTGATACCAAAGAGCTTAGTTTAAATCAGATATATTTAAATAGCTAGTTTTTTTTAATGGGTTGGTTTGCATTCAAAATAATATTACTCTTCACCTATATTCAGCAAAATAGGATCTTCAGATAATTGCTTTTCTCCTTCATTAAAATTAGTTTTTAACTGTGCAAGCAATAAATATATCTTAGTCTCTAAATAAGCTTGCTATTCAAGATAAGACAAACCTCCCCATTGAAAATGACCTTTCAATCTCATTAAAGAAAACAATGGTTAGTTTTAAAGCATGTGTTTCCAGATATTTTCTATGCTTCTACAAACATGGTTTTATCCATAAAAAAAAACATAAAGCATTGCTTGATTTATTTTTATTTGCATAAATGTTTGATACACATAATATTTTTAGAACTTTATCAACACTGAACAATTTGCTTTGGAAATATATTGACATCAATATATACACACAAACATAAATAAAATATATAAATAAATTATATGTATATGATATGAATATACATGGATACATATCCCATAGTATGATAAGTGATTTAGTCATTGCCTCATTGACAGTTTGCTTCAAATATGTCACTATTATTATCATCACATGCTTTGTTTTTGGTTGCTTCTCTTGGGAGGATTCCATGAAGCAAAATTGGTGGATCTGAGACATATAAGGAATATATCTTTAAGGTTTAGCTAGATGATGTTGATTATTCCCATCAATGTTATTTTGATATAGTATAATAATATGTGAGATTATCCTATATTCAAATCAGTTATTCTCTTTAATATAAAAATATGATCATTTAGCACTAAAACCATTTTAACATTTCAGTCTAAGTTACTTATTTAAGTCAAACAATTATTAAAAGTAAAACCAGAGGGCACCTGTGTGGTGTAGTCAGTTAAGCGTCTGACTCTTGGTTTCAGCCCAGGTGGCGATCTCATCATGAGATCATGAGATCGAATCCTACATTGAGTTTTGCACTCAGCAGAGTCTGCTTGAGATTATTTTTCCCTCTGCTTCTGCACCTCCCACTCATGCTCTCGCTCTTTAAAATAAACAAATCTTTAAAAAAAATAAAACCAGAATGCAAACCATATTGCAGACAGAATATCTTACTATTAATATTTCTGTTATGTATATGTATGCATGTATACATTTCTTTTTTTTTTCCAGCTCTATTGAAGAAATAATTGACATATAACTGTATACGTTTAAGGTATACAGCATGATGGTTTGATGTGCATATATTGTGAAACAATGATCATGATGGGTTCAGCTAACATCCATCATCTCATATAGATACAATAAGAAGAAAAGAAAAAAAGGAAAAACAAATTCTCCTTGTGATGAGAACTCTTAGGTTTTGCTCTCTTAACAACTTTCCTATATATTTTACATCAGTGTTAGCTATTGTCATCATGTTGCACATTACATCCCTAATAATACTTATTTATTTTATAACTGCTAGTGACAAGCCTGATCTCTTTTTCTTTCTTTTTTTTTTTTAAAGATTTTATTTATTTATTTGACAGAGACAGAGACAGCGAGAGCAGGAACACAAGCAGGGGGAGAGGGAGAGGGAGAAGCAGGCTTCCCACTGAGCAGGGAGCCCGATGTGGGGCTCGATCCCAGGACCCTGGGATCATGACCTGAGCCGAAGGCAGTTGCTTAACCAACTGAGCCACCCAGGCGCCCGCCTGATCTCTTTTTCTGTTGTTGTTGTTGTTTTTTTTTTCTTTTTTTGGATTCCATATATAAATGAGATCCTACAGTATTTGTCTTTCTCTAACTTATTTCTTGTAGCATAATGCCAATCCATGTTGTCACAAAGGTGTGCTTTCCTCTTTTTTTATAGCTGAATAATATTCCATTATATAACACAACTCCTTTATCTATTCATCCATCAGTGGACACTTGGGTTGTTTCTATATCTTGGTTATTGTAGATAGCTGCTATGAACATGGAGATGCAGATGTATTTTTGAGTTAGTGTTTTTGTTTCCTTTGGATATGTTCCTAGAAGTAGAATTGCTGGCTTATATGGTAGTTCTATTTTTAATTTTTTGAGGATTCTCCATGCTGTTTTCCATAGGGGCTGTACTAATTTACAATTTTACCAACAATGCATAAGGGTTTCCTCTTCTTCACATCTATGCCAACATTTGTTATTTCTTGTGTTTTTGATGGTCATTCTAACAGACATGAGATAATACCTCATTGTGGTTTTAAGTTGCAATTCCCTAATGGCTAGTGATGAGCATTTTTCCATGTACCTGTTGGCCTTTCCTATATTTTCTTTGGATAAAAATCCATTCAGGTCCTTTGCCCATTTTAGTTGGGTTATTTTATTTTTCCTATTAAGTTGTGTGAGTTTTTATATATGTTGGATATTAACTCCTTATCAGATATATGTTTTGTCAAAATTTCTTCCCATTCTGTAGGTTGTTTTTTTCTTTTTTTAAGGTTTTATTTATTTATTTATGGGGGAGAAAGAGTGAGCACTTGTAAGCGAAGGGAGGGGCAGAGAAGGAGGGAGAATCTCAGGCAGACTCCATGCTGAGTGTGGAGTCTGCTGTAAGGGTCCTCATCACCATGAGATCATGACTTGAGCTAAAACCAAGAGTCAGAAGCTTAACCGACTGAGGCACCCAGGTGCCCTGTCGGCTGTCTTTTCTAGTAGTGTCCTTTTCTGGTTTTGGTATCAAGATAATAGTGCCCTCATAAAATGAGTTTGGGGGCGCCTGGGTGGCTCAGTCGTTAAGCGTCTGCCTTCGGCTCAGGTCATGATCCCAGGGTACTGGGATCGAGCCCTGCATCCGGCTTCCCGCTCGGCGGGAGGCCTGCTTCTCCCTCTCCCACTCCCCCTGCTTGTGTTCCCTCTCTCGCTGTCTCTCTCTCTCTCTGTCAAATAAATAAATAAAATCTTTAAAAAAAATAAAATAAAATAAAATAAAATAAAATAAAATAAATAAATAAAATGAGTTTGATATTTTGAAAGAGTTTGAGAGGACTGGTGTTAATTTTTCTTTAAATATTTGGAAAAATCTACCAATGAAGCCGTCTTGTCCTGGGCTTTTCTTCATTGGAGGATTTTTGAATACTGATTCAATCTCCTTACTAGTAACTGATATCTTCAAATTTTCTATTTCTTTCTGATTCAGTCTTAATTTGTATGTTTCTAAGATTTTTTCCATTTCTTCTAGATTGTTCAGTTTGTTGGCTTATAGTTGTCCACAATAGCATCTTATGATACTTTAAACTTCTGTGGTGTCATTTGTAATCTCTCTTTTTCATTTATATATATTTTTTTCTTTACTTGGGCCAGCTAAGTGTTTGGCAGTTTTGTTTATCTTTCAAAGAAACAATTCTTAATTTGGTTAATCTTTTCTATTGTTTTTTTCTGTTCTTTGTTTCATTTATTTCTGCTCTAATGTTCATTATTTCTTTTTCATTGTTGTTAATTTTGAGCTCAATCAGTTCTTTCTCTAGTTGCTTAAATTGTAGGATTAAACTGTTTAATTGGGACTTTCCTTGCTTCTTAGTATACTTGTCTATTGCTATGAACTTCACTTTTAGAACAGCTTTTGTTGCATCTCATAAGTTCTGGTATATTGTGTTTCTATTTTTGCTTATCTCAAGAAACCTTTTAGTTTTCCCTTTAATTTCTTCTTTTATCCATCAGTTGTTCAGGAGAGTGTCATCTATTTCCCACAAATTTGTGAACTGTCCAGTTTTTCTCTTGTTGGTTCCTAGTTTTATAAAGATACTTGGTATGAAAATATTCCATGTGCACTTGAGAAAGAATGTATATTATGTTGTTGAAGAAAATGTTCTGTATATGTCTCATAGTCCTGTTAGGTTGGTTCTCTGGATGATCTATCCATTGTTGAGAATGGGGTATTAAAGTCCCCAATTATTATTGTATTACAATTTATTTCTTCTTTTGGTGCTGTTATTTTTTGCTTTATATATTTAGGTGCTCTATTTTGGGTGCATACATATTTATAATTGTTAATCTTCTTGATGTATTGATCCCTTTATTTTTTTTAAGATTTCATTACTTTATCTGAGAGAGAGAGAGAGTGCATGAACGGGGGGGGGGGACAGAGGCAGAGGGAGAGGGAGAAATAGGCTCCCTGCTGAGCAGGGATTTGATGTGGGCCTCGATTCCAGGACCCTGAGATCATGACCTGAGCTGAAGGCAGATGCTTAACTGACCGAGCCACCTAGGCATCCCAACACTTTTATTATTATATAGTGACATCCCTTATCTCTTTTTATCATTTTTAGTTTAAAACCTATTTTGTCTAAGTATAGCTACCCTTTTGTTGCTGTTACTATTTTCCAGAAATACCTTTTTCCATCCTTTTAGTCTCAGTTTATATGTGTCTTTAAGCATAACAGTGAGTCAGCATATTGTTGGCTCTTTTTTTTTTTAATCCATTCAGCCATTCTAAGTCTTTTAATTGGAAAATTTAATCTGCTTACTTTAAAGTAATTATTGACAGATAAGGACTTAAGTACTGCCATTTTGTTAATAGTTTTTGCTGTTTTATAGATCCATGATACTTGTTTCTTACCCTGATGTCTTTTTTTGTGTTTCAATGTCACTTGGTATTAGTATATTTTGACTTCTTTATTGTGTAATTACTATAGGATTTTTCTGTTATTACTATGAAGCTTACAAAAATAATCTTAAATTTGTAAAAACCTATTTTAAACTGATAATAATGTAACTTCAATAGAATTCATAAACTTTACACTTTACTTCTGCTTCCCCTCACAGTTTAAGTAATTGCTATTCAATTTACGTGTTTTTTTAATTATTGTGTAACAAAAAAACATAATTATAATTAAGGTTAATTTCATTACATTATTTTCTTTTTTTTTTTAGCTTTTAGCCTAAAGTTGTAAGTGAATTATGCCCTACTGTTACCATACTGCAGAGTCTAATGATGACTATATATCCTTTTACCATTACCAGTGAGATTTAAACTTCCTTTTTATATTTTTATGATGTTAATTAGTGTTCTTTTACTTCCACTTAAAAAACTCCTTTTATCATTTCTTATAAGGCAGGTCGGGTGGTAATGAACTCTCTCAGCTTTTGGTTGTGTGGACGTTTTTACCCCTTCTTTGTTTCTGAAGGACAACTACACTAGGTATTGAATTCTTTTTTTTTTTTTTAAGTAAGCTCTAGACCCAGTGTGGAGTCCAACATGGGCCTTGAACTCATGACTCTTAAATCAAGACCTGAGCTGAGATCAAGAGCTGGATGCTTAACCAACTGAGCCACTGAGGCATCCTTGGGTATTGAATTCTTGATTGACAGTTATTTTCTTTCAATATTTTGAACATGTCATCTCCTCTTCTGGTTTTCAGTTTCTGTGGAGAAATCCACCAATAATCTTATAGAATTCCCTTGTATCTAACTTCTCTCTTTTCTTTTGTTGCTCTTAATATTTTTTCTTTGTCTTTGATTTTTGACAATTTAATTATACTGTGCTTTGGTGTATTCAAATTCAACCTATTTGGCTTCCTTTGGGCCTCATGGATCTGGAAGTTTATTTCTCTCCCCAAGTTCAGTAAGTTTTCAGCCACAATTTTTTTAAATATACTTTCTGTTCTGCAAATGAACAAAGCCACTGGTTGGGATTACCACTTGGGCACTGCAGGTATGAACTCAGTCTGCTAAGAAATATGTGCTGATTATTACAATCCCCTTCCCACTTCTCCGTCATAGTCAGATTCCCAGCAGTTAAGCCTCATAGATTTCCCTGAAATCCCCATGCTGTGAGATCAGAACAGGGGCTCCCACAAAGCAACCCCAATGCTAATGGGAGCTTATTGTCCCCCTTGGGTTCTCTCTTCCTATTGGAGGAACCAGAGGCTAAGGGGAGACTTCTCCATGTGGTGCTGTACTGACCTGGGAGTAGGGAAATGCATTTAATGGGTAGTCACTGCAGTTTCTCTTGGTCTCTGTGTGTAGAAGAGGTGCTTTAGCCTCACCCCTGTGTTCTAGAACTCTGTCAATGATATTTTATTCTTGAAAAGTTGTTAGTTGTACTTCCTATGAGAGGGAGTAAAGTCAGAAACAACCTATAGCACCCTCTTGGTGATGTCACTCTTACAATTTCTTAGTTGAAACTATTGTATTTACTGTGCCATTGTCTCTTCTTATTTTACATGGAAATCTGAGTTCGTGTTAAGAAAAATCTACTATGACAAGGGAAGAGAGAAAGTAAATGAAAATTATGTAGAAGATTACAGCACCAAGAGAGACAGGCTGAAAAAAATACACCAGCACTTCTGCACTAAAGCCAAAAGCTGTCAGAGCTAATATGAAACATTTCAAACTCTCTCTGAATTTTACAACACAACTTCAACATTCAAAACCCTCAGCAAGGACATCAGATTGACTGCACATGCATTTTAGCTGTGAGTTTTTAGAGAGATAAAGGATCTGGTTTCTATGTGGTGAAAACCTCTCACTATTTATCAGTCACCACCAATGGGTTCTGCAAGATAAGGAGGGGGCCTATTATCTCAAAAGTAACAGATTTCTAATTTGGTTTCTACACTTAATTATCTTCATCAATGTATAACATTATTGTTGTGTTTTCAAAACCCATATTGTATACTTTACAATTACATTTTTTATAATTACATTTTTAATAAAATAATTCCTAATACACATTTTTATTTATTTATTTATTTATTTATTTATTTATTTATTTATTTATTTATTATTTTTTATTTTTTCAAAATTTTTTTTAAATTTATTTTTGAGAGAAAGAGAATGATGGAGAGAGAGAATGAGAGGGGTGAGGGTCAGAGGGAGAAACAGACTCCCTGCTGAGCAGGAGCCCAATGTGGAACTCGATCCTGGAACTCCAGGATCATGACCTGAGCCGAAGGCAGTCGCTTAACCAACTGAGCCACCCAGGCGCCCCCTAATACACAAATACACATTTTTAAAGATCAATTGCACTTAGATCATATTTTTATTGAAATGTTTACATAGGCTTGGGTCACCTGCGTGGCTCAGTCGGTTAAGTGTCTGCCTTCAGCTCAGGTCATGATCCCAGGTTCCTGGGAACAAGTCTTGCATTGGGCTTCTGCTCAGCAGAGAGTCTGCTTCTCCCTCTGCCCCTCCCCCTACTCGTGCTCTCTCTCTCTCTCTCTCTCTCTCTCTCACTCTCTTTCTCTCTTTCTTTCATAAAAATAAATAAAATCTTTAAAAAATATTTACATAGGCTGCATTTTTGTTCACAAAATTATGTATGCAGAGATGTATGCATACATTCCCTATGAACAAACTCTGTATCAAGGAATTTCCCTCTTCTGCAGAAAAATATCCAAAGTTTACAAGAAAATTGAGAACCAACTAGAAAATCCATTGTGGAGAAAATTAGGAAAAGTACTATAAAATATGTGTTAGGGTTGTCAAAAGCAATGCATTTGTGTGGGAGCCATGCAGTGGAGGAGAAAAACCACCTCAGAGAAATTTCAGTGTTGAGAACCCAATATCAGAGCAGCAACTACAGTTATCTTTGTGATCTTACCCTTTTGATTAAATTGACAAAGAGGAGACAAGCCTATGTTGAAACTTGAAGATAAAAGACACATGAAAATAGTTTTGTCCTTGAGGAAACTGGGAAGTAATTCTTCATATTGTGACACCTAGATAAACCATAAAACCACTCTTGAATCTTGTGTTCCTTAGGAATATTTTATAAATAACTGATCTAGGAAACCTAAATTATTCAGTGAGAGTAACAAATAATACTAGAAAATATCTTGTCAAAGAGCAGAAGAAAATTCTGGACAAGTAATTCACTGTGGGGAGTAGAGGGAACTTAATTAAGCTTTTGGTGGAAATCAAACAAAAATGCAAGAATGTGTCCTACCAGATGTTTAACAGATATCTTTAAAGGAATATTGCTAAAACAGAATGCCTGATTCTGCTTGTTCTTAATGTGCTTTCTCCCAGTCTTCTCACCATCAAATGCCATCATGATGGCATATTTGATTAAATCATAATTCCCGGGGTCACTCTTGTGGCTTTTCTTCATGTCCTTTAGCAAGTCCTAAGGGCTCCAACTGTGTAAAATATCTCAAATCCTCCAGAGATGTAAGACTTCATAGTTCTCTTCAAAGTATTAGAACATTTAAATTCTATGCTTAGAAGATATTTGTATTTTAAATTGGATTTTCCTTGGAGAGTCATTTTTAGCACAAAGGAATTATTGGCGCTATACTAGACAACAGAAAGATACTTTGTGAAAGCAGGATTTCCTAGTGCCCCTGAGGAAACAGTACATAAATGAATATATATAGTTAGACATTAATTTTGGCAGATCACTCCAGTGCTTTGTGCATTACTGGACCTGGAAATAAATGGTAGCATATCACTTCCTTGTGAAATGTGCATAAACTTCCATTATCTAACACTATGGGAAACACTGAAGGGAAGAGTATGCTGCATTCTGATTCTGGATGACATCATAGCTTATATTTTCTTAGGTTCAAAGGAAAATCTAAAGGTTATTTCTTCTAAAGAGCATAAGAAAGTGAAATTAGCTAACTTCATTTTAAAGTATTGATTAATTTAGTGTGTCTTATGGTCACTATTACACCTAAATTTCCAAGTTGCATTATCCAAGGATATTTAAAAGATCTAACTTTATAAAGTGATTGAGATATTCAGCACACACACAAAAAAATTTCTTAAATACAAGTATTAAAGAAGCTTATTTTCTACATATGCATAATATTAAACCATTTGTCATTTAATTGTTGTATTAGGCTCATAGGAGAGTCACTTTTACATTTATACATATATCTCAACATTTGAATGAATATAATCATCATTCTTATTAAATGGCATTATATCCTTCATGTACCCAATTATTAACTAAATCAATTGAGTTAAATGAGTTAAAAATAAAGAAAAAATCCATAGTAAATTAAATGAAGTGTATTTTTAATAGTTGTCACGTATTTTATTCTTCTACAAGTACTGAAAAGTGTACATTCCTACGAAGTAAATAATATCTTTGCCATGAAATATTACTTATCTCAAGAATATATTGAACATATAGGACAGGGAATAAAAAAAGATACTGGGGAATTCATTTCATATGGGGGATTGATCAACTGTGTATTGCATGAATCAGAATAAAAAAAGCAGCAATTTCAAGACTGTGCTATATAATCCACTAACCTCCAGAACCGTCTTAAATTGAATACAGTACTAAATGAAAACTGATGGATAAGTAATATTCCTGGAAACATTTATTATCAGAAAAATAAAAAATATATATATTTTGAAATTATCATCTTTCTTTCCTAAATTTGCAAGCTGATTCTTTTCCATTTACTGGGTTAAATTGTCCTGTATTAGTCTGATTCTCAAACTTTTAATCTCCTCCCCAAATAACTTCACAGAAGACTGGTTATCTGAATATCCATCCTAAGTACTGTTGCCAGATAAAATACAAAACATCCAGGTAAATTTGAATTTCAGACAAAAAAAGAATATTTTAAAGTTTAAGTATCTCAAATATTGCTTGAAATGTACTTACATCAACATATTATTTGTTGTTCATCGGAAAAATAAATGTAACTAGTCATCTCATAGTTTTATTTGTTAAACCTGAAATGTTAATCCTAAAGAATATTTATAATTTCTTATTTATGTATATTTACATGGAAATTTCCCTGTAGGTATAAAACAATCTCTTCAATATGCCTAATTAAAATATTCCATGCTTGACACAGTACACCTGTTAGGAGTTTGTTGTTGTTAGTGTTGTTGTTTTGGTTTGGTTTTGTCAAGTCGCTGTCTCACATTCAGCCATTCGAGGCAGAAGAAATCAGGTTTCCTTCTTGTTGTAACTTCATAAATGTGCTCTGAGACATTCAAAATTCAGAAACAAGAAAGATACACTATTCTCACAAAACCTAGGTGTTTGGAACTGTGAGATCATTAAGTTCTTCTGCTGTGTCAAAAATATTGTGAGGGCGCCTGGGTGGCTCAGTTGGTTAAGCGACTGCCTTCGGCTCAGGTCATGATCCTGGAGTCCCTGGATCGAGTCCCGCATCGGGCTCCCTGTTCAGCAGGGAGTCTGCTTCTCCCTCTGACCCTCCCCCCTCTCATGTGTTCTCTCTCATTCTCTCTCTCTCAAATAAATAAATAAAATCTTTAAAAAAAAAAATATTGTGAATCTGTCATGAAATGGGGGCTAACAACAAATTAAGTTTGAAAATAAATGGGTAAAACCATGAGAGTCTTGGTGTTTCAGATGCAAAATATTAATCAAAATGAAGTCTAGTATTCAAACGGTATTTGAAAAAAGTAGGCCGAGAGACATTAAAGCTGTTGACTATTAAAATACATCTAAAATAGGCATCTAATATTATATTCTCCCCCAGGAGTTCTCTACTAGCTCATTGATTTCTTCATTTATTCATTAACATATGTGAAGCAGCTACTATATTTCAGACACTGGGTTAGTTGAAAAATGATGGACAAAATAGATCAGACTCTTACTGAGTTCACCATCAAATTTAGAAGAGAGATTACTGAACAAGTAATTACAATAAGCAATGTGGAAAAATCTTAATAACTTCTGTAAGTAAATAGTTCCTTTAAACTATAAAATTGTATTATCCTCTCTTTTCTTCTTCTCCTTCCCCTTCTTCTTCTCCCTCTTGCATTTATTTTTGTATGATTTCTCTCCCTCCATCTGCTCATTGTCTTTGAAATTGTGTTGGTAAAGTAAGACAACACAGAAAAAAAAAAAAAAGACAATCTTTTTTTCTTAGTTTCCTACATGATATGAAAGGAAAAGTTTGTTGACAGACTTACATACTTTCTAAATTTCCCATTTTCTTTATAAATCAAAAACCATGATTGATGGTGACCAAGAAGGCCTTATATGTCTAATTATAGTCATGTTTCTTCCTGTCTCTAGAATCCTGACCTCCCTTTTCTTAGAGAATTTACTTCAGAAAACGTGCAATTATAAATTCTTTCTCTGCCCCTTTGGGATATAAATCTTGGTAAAACCTTTTTGCCAGTGTTTACAAGCCAGGGAGGTCTTTTCTCAAGACTGGGAACTATCCCTATGAACTGTCGTCATCAGGGAAGATAGTGCCCCTGTCTCCCAGTTTGTATGGGAGAGTAGAAGTCTAACTTCTCTGGGTACCTCGCTGCAAGTTGTAAAACTACTTTCCGTAAGGAAAATAAAAGAGTTCTCTGTTCCTGTAAGTAAATCCACTGTCCCAGTTGTTGACAACTCTCCCACCTTTTATTTCGGACTGAGCTCAGGCTGTGCTCTGGCCTCTCACTCCTATTACAGTAGCCTTGAATAAAGTGTACCTTGACTGTTTAATTTTGTCTAGTGCAACTTTTGCTTTGACAGTAAATCACGAGAGTTAGAAAACATGATGTAAACAAATATTCCACTAGTAAAAAGAGGATATGATATAAGTGAAGTTCTCACAACAAAGAAAATGAAAATAAGAAAGTCTTATACTGCACCTAAATAGAAAAAAAAAAAAATCAAAGTATTTAAAAAAAAGGGCGCCTGGGTGGCTCAGTTGGTTGAGCAATTAACTCTTGGTTTCTGCTTAGGTCATGATATTGGGGGTCCTGCATTGAGCCCTTCATTGGTTCCCTTAGTGTGAGTCTGCTTGTCCCTCTCCTTCTTCCCACTTGTGCTCCCTCTCTCTCTCAAATAGGTATGTGGAATCTTTAAAAATATATAAAAATAAAATAGTTAAAGATAATTTAAGAAAAAAAGTTATTCAATTAGGTTGTAGTTAAGAAATAGAAAGTTATTGGTTCCATCTTCTTCCACTTGGAATCCTGGTAGAAAGGTGTTCCATTGAGTATCTCTGTGTCATCATGGGGTAAAATGGCAGTGTGCTATATTTATGCAGAAAAAGGGGGCATGAAACAGTTGTCCACACTGAGTCAACCTTATATTATTTTTCAGAAGAGATATTTTTAAAGTCCCATTCTCCTCTCAAGAATTCCAGATTGGTACTTGAAACCAGCATGTTATCTAGGGATTCTGTAAGTAAAATTCTGTAATCACTCAATGTGGCAAGGGAATAATTAATGGAGCTGCAGGTTGGAAAGCCTAAATCTGGGGAGAGAGGGGTGAATAAAATTTCTGCGAACAAAGATTGTTACTGAGGCTTGATTAGGGGCAGGGCAGGGGGAAGGGTGAGGAGTGATATGACATAACGTTGATCTAACTTTCTGCTTTCCATAAACAGAAAATATAAAATTAACTATGCTGTCACTAATACTCTAGCAAAATGGCACTGAAGTTCAGAACCTCCACTTGTTAGAGGAAATGACATCAAAGTTGAGTCCCAACTATTGTTGTCATGCGGATAAAGGGGATATCATAGCCATATTTGCATTTAGTTGGCTAACTGTGTCTGCATTATGCAGACTATATAGGAGCTCATCAAAGTAAAAGATCATTTAGAAATGTCCAGGAGTGAAAGGTCATGCAATAAAACTTGTTTCAAACAGCTTACATGGAGAAAGGGAGAGAATGCTGGTTAGGGAGTATAACAAAGTGTGTGGAGAAATCTGGTGGATATAAATCATATGTATAAGATTCCATGACTGATTTTATAGAGCTTGGCATATGAAAGTAAGAAAAGAGTCAAAAATGATTTCCAGTTTCTTGGCATGGGCAACTCCTAGAAAGAGAAAGAATCATGTTACTTACTTCAAAAAGTCATGTTATTAACTTCAGAAACACTGGAGATCGTTTCAATCTTATTCCTATTGAAGACATATGACACTCAACATATAGATATTTAACTGTTGATCTTCCTAATATCTAAAAGAAAAATTTTGGTGTAGGCGTTATTATTCCCAATATATAGATAAAGAAACTGAGTGTCATATTGTGTAGAGCAAGCAAGTTGTGAGGTCAATTTACTGCTTTACTATAATTCTCTGACTCTTTCTATTCAGATATGCTGTCTCTCTGGAGGAAAATACTTTCAAAATTTGGGAGAATAAAGTCCCAAGTTTCTAGAATGTAAATAATCTCTGGAAAGAAACTTTAAATTCAGGAAATAAACTTAAGAATTATACCAAGGGTGGGACTACATATAATTTAGCTTCAGTTTTTCTTATTTTTTTAACTTAAGCTTATTTTTTTAATCTCACAAGATAAAGAAATGTATTATACTTCATAAAATAAAATGAATGTGAGTATACATGGCCTGAATTGATACCCAGAATAATTCTGATGACAAAGGGGCTTAGACTCCGATTTTCTAAAGAAAGTGAGCCTAGGCACTGCATGACCTCTGTAAGATCAGGATCATTGTTTTGTTTTTATTTTTCTAGTTTCAACTTGTCCTAGTATTTACAGATTCTAATTTAATTCTTCAATTAGTGTTTACATTTATACTCCTATGTTAAATAAATAACATAATAACTTTACAAAAGAGGTTGTTGAAGATTAAGAGATGCAAACACTTCTTTACATGAATTTCTGAAATTTGGATGCAAAATGTTTAATATTGTACTTAAGATAAACTCTAGAGATACATATGACTGCATAACTCACCGTTTTCAGAATACTATCATATGATTTCATTAAATTTAATTCACATAAATTGCCTCAATCCATTATGCAAAGTTGCCTCTGTAAATGCCAACACAGAACTATATAATGGGATTCAAAATGTTCTTGTCCCTATTAATGAATATTTAGTCTATCTTCATTTACAATTGGTATTATTTTTTTTTTGCCACATGAACTTTTGCCACAGATAAATTTTCCTACTGATATGGTGTATGTATTCGTTCTTGCAAATTATCTAGCTTATAAAGTTTATTGAATTTGTTTAAGGCCATTTAAGGGAAAGTGAATAAAGCTGAGGTTTGAAAACCAGTGCTAGGATTCCTGATACTCAGTTTCCTCAAATTCACTATGAAAACGCCTATCACATTCTTCACAGTGTGCCTCATTATTTCCAAGGTCATTCATGCTTATCTAATAGGCAGGCTGCCTGATAACAGACCAATCGGATATATGAGAGTGAAAACAAGAAAAGAGCTCTATTAATAGGCGCTTTAGGTATAAGACATGGATCCCAAATGTAAAACATTTTCCATGTATAAAAAGAATGCATTGATTCAATGCATTCTCTGGTGAATTCTGAAGTTGGTTAATCACACTAATTAGGTGCCACTTGATGACATTCATTCATGATCACCATCATGAGCACTGTCACAAGCAGAATTTTCTACAGCTCATTAATGAATGTCTGTGTCATCACATCTTAGGAGGCTTTTTTATTACCCCGTATTCTTTCAGTTTAATTAAACATCGCTCCTACTGAAAGAAGAGATTTCAAGAAAACTTATGCTGGGGCACCTGGGTGGCTCAGTCATTAAGCGTCTGCCTTCAGCTCAGGTCATGATCCCGGGGTCCTGGGATCGAGCCCCGCATCGGGCTCCCTGCTCCTCCCCCTCCCACTCCCCCTGCTTGTGTTCCCTCTCTCGCTGTGTCTCTCTCTGTCAAATAAATAAATAAAATCTTAAAAAAAAAAAAAAGAAAAGAAAACCTATGCTGAAAGCGAAGATGTTTTTAATCAGTCATTAGTGTCTCATAATTTTTTTTTTCTGTTCCAAAATAACAGTTTGATTTTCCAAGTAGTAATATTTCTTTCTTTTTTTTTTACCCCCCTTGGTGTTTCCTTCAGACCTGCTATTCAAATATTAAGCTTCCATTAAGAGTGACTTCTTAACGACAACAATTAATGTTTATATTTTCTATTAGTGATATAGGCAAAATGATATACATCAGATTCACCTGGAGAAACTTTTCTGTTTTTTTATTATTATTATTATTAAATTCCTGTTAGTTAACATACAGTACAATATTAGTTTCAGGTGTAGAATTTAGCAGTTCAGCAGTTCCATACAACACCCAGTATTCATCACAACAAGTGCCCTCTTACTCCCCATCACCTATTTAACCCATTCCCCCACCTACCTCCCCTTCACCTGGAGAACTTGGGGGGACGTGGTAACTGGGTGATGGACATTAAGGAGAGCATGTGATGTGAGGACCACTGGGTGTTATATGCAACTAATGAATCACTGAACACTACATCAAACACTAATAAAGTACTCTATGTTGGCTGATTGAATTTAAATTTTAAAAAAAGAAAAAAACTTTATTGAAAAATACATACAGATGACTTGTTTAACATGACTAAAAATTGGCCTTTGAGAATATGTGTATTTCTTAAAAATTCCATATGAGTGATATTTCATATAATGATATGGCCTAGTCTTTTGTCTGTTTTGTTTGCTGAATTTAGCAACTCCACAATACCTGTTTTATGCTTACTGTGTTTTTTTAATTTTTTTTATTATTATGTTATGTTAACCACCATACATTACATCATTAGTTTTTGATGTAGTGTTCCATGATTCATTGTTTGCGTATAACACCCAGTGCTCCATGCAGAACGTGCCCTCTTTAATACCCATCACCAGGCTAACCCATCCCCGCACCTCCTCCCCTCTAGAACCCTCAGTTTGTTTCTCAGAGTCCATAGTCTTTCATGGTTCGTCTCCTTGTCTGATTTCGCCCCCTTCATTCTTCCCTTCCTGCTATCTTCTTCTTTTTTTTTTTTTCTTTTAACATACTGTGTTATATGCTTGAGACATTTCTAACAATGGTCTGCCCTCAGGGAGCTTAAATTCTAACAGAAGGAGACATAAAAACAAACATATAAGCAAATCATACAAAATATTGCAATAAATGTGATCCTCTTCTTAAAAAATAGATGGCAGTTAAAAATGCCAATTTCGTACTTGCAAGAAATTCACTGGCACAGCCAATTTATTGCAAAGCACTTTGCTTATATTGAACACATGCAGTTGTTTATACTTACATGAAATTCTCCATCCCGTTTATAATTTACATCAAAATTTATAAGCTCATGGGTATTTTGTGTACAGACACAAATAATCATAGAAAATTCCACTAAAATTTAGTTATAAAAGTATTAAGGCATTGTGATACAAATATAAAAATTGAATTATGTCTCCTAATGTGAAATAAAAAAACAAAACGAAACACACTATGCAGAACTGGATTAACAAGTGCTGTCCTTACAGTTGCAATCCTGGTCTTCCAAGTAGCCAGACATGTATTTCATGTTTAATTCATGCTCCCACTTTACAAATTTCGTAGGCATTGGCAGGGCGTTAGGGCAATCATTTAGGACAAGTGCCTTTTGACTTTATTTCTCTTTAGTGCATTTTCACACTAAATTAAGAGTTTGATTCCAGGTTGAGAGTAAGAAGGGTCATATAGAAATTGTGAGTAAGCCTATCTCCTAGAAGCAAATAAAATATCATAAATTGGAAAGTTTTGTTAAAGCAAACTTCAGGGTGACTGTGAAATGAATTCGAGGAGATGGAAGAGCATTATTTCAAGTGAAAGACCTTGAGAACGTTGCGATCATGTTTAGTATTGCTCAATTATGGAATGCAGTGAAGAGAGGAAAGAGGCAATGCTCAGCTCATGAAGAATTTCTATACCATAGAAAATAAGGTTGTTGGGTTTTTTTCGTTTCGTTTTTTTTTTTTTTTTTTTGGCTTTTTTCTTTTAAGTGCAAAAGAGAAATTCATTCAATATGCTGAACAAATTCACGGCTTTTAGATTTGAATGCTGTAAAGATCTTCCTGGTGGATGTAAAACAATTAGAATTTCAATTGCTGCTAGAGTTGGCTTGTTCTGAACAGCATCCACAATGCAGATTCATGTATGGGAATGAGACATAGGTTTCTCCTTCATGGTAAGGTGATGGGATAGAGTAGGGTTTTCAAATTGTGGCCTGTAGATTTTTAGGGGTCCCCTAGACATTTTCAGGGTTTCTGTGAGGTCAAAACTAATTCAAAATGCCATTACTTTGTCTTTTGGCTCTCATATTACCAATGGAGTTTCCCAGAGGCTACATTACATGTGTTGATATTATCATTCTGGCAGGTAATGGAATGTGCACTTGGGTATTTTTTGAGTTTTAAATTCTTCTGTTTTAATATGTACCATGGCATCTAGCAACATTTTTTTCTATCTAGCAGCAATTTTGTCCTCATAATGCCTTTTCATAATTTTAAAATATCGAGGACACCAAAACGATTGAGGACAATTGGAATAGAAGATTGTGATTGCTAAATTGATAAAGAAAGTAGGAATAGATGATAAATGGATGGATGGAAAGAAAGATACTTTTCTTCCTAACATACTTAACCTTCCCAACTTCTAGTAACAGAAATTCTAGCCTATACTTTAAATTGGCTTACCCATGCTCCTGCTATAAAGTGAAGCATTTGGCCCTGCATATCAAGTGAGAGAACAACCAATTCCTGACCACTGAGATGGCGTAAGTTTGGGACCCGACTCTGGTAAGGCCTGCCAAAGCTCTTTAGCAGAATGTTGCTACAGCTGTTCAGGAGGTCTGTACTCCAGAATCTGTGAGAAACACGTAAGCCTGAAGAAACAGTCAAGAAGTTTGCTGTAAGCTACAGACAACTTTACTGAGAAAGAAGCCAACAGCCAGGAAGTTCCCGCCGACAGATCAAGCGAGTAGAACCCTGTTGGCATCTCAACTCCTAAAATCCTACCATATTCACCAAATCTATAACTTTAAAAAATGCCATATTTTTGTCTAATCAACTCTAAGTTAGGTTTAAATTAGTCATGAATGAAATAACCCTGACAAATATAAATTGATTATTTAAATATTTTAGGCCTTTTGATATTTTATTTTTTAATGGATCTCATCCTCAGGGCACCACATGCATTAAGCTCCATCAATTTTCCAAACTATTCTATTTAAGGTCAAATTAATACTCTCAGTTTAAAAATGAGCAGATTGAGGGGCTCCTGGGTAGTTCAGTCAGTTAAGCATCTGCCTTCAGCTCAGGTCATGATCTCAGGGTCCTGGAATAAAGCCCCGCATCGGGCTCCCTGCTCCACAGGGAGTCTGCTTCTCCCTCTCCCTCTCCCTCTGACCCTCCTCCCTGCTGGTGCTCTCACTTGTGCTCTCTCCTTCTCTTTCTCTCAAATGAATACCAATTTTTTTTTAAAGATTTTATTTATTTATTTGACACACAGAGAGAGACACAGAGAGAGAGGGAACACAAGCAGGGTGAGTGGGAGAGGGAGAAGCAGACTTCCCGCTGAGCAAGGAGCCCGATGCGGGGCTCAATCCCAGGACCCTGGGATCATGACCCGAGCCAAAGGCAGACGCTTAACGACTGAGCCACCCAGGCGCCCCATCAAATGAATAAATACATTTTTTAAAAATGAGCAGATTGAGGCATATAGTCATGTAGGTCATTTATTGTGTGACTACATTAAAACAGAATTTTCTTTCTCTAGAAAACTTTAATTTTATCCACCTACTGAAATTCCTTTCATTCCACATGTTTCATGATGAAAAATAAAACTTACAAAATAAAGTATAAAGCTTTGGGAACACACCTAATGGTTCCCTGTTAATGCAGCACTGGGGATCTTTTGCTGAAAAGATCACATGTTCAACTCATTTTCCAAGTTCAGAGCATGTGAATATAGTTGTTTTCAGCAAGAAAACATCACAGTTAGTATCATGTAACTTCTGTTTAAAACTTAAAGAAGAACCATAAATCTCATCCTGAAGTGTCCTGGAAGAGAACTAGAGCAGTGATTTTCTAAACAGGGACGTTCAAATGATCTCATCAAAACTATTGGTTTTGAGTTTTTTGTTTCGTTTTGTTTTTTTAAAGATACAAACATCTTTTTGCTTCTCATTTTTTTTCACGATAAATTCAATCTCAGAACAGTACTGATGCTATTTCCACTTCAGTACCTAAAGGAGGAAAACAATGGCTTAACCTATTTTTTTTTTTTTTTTTCAGCAGGGAAGGAAATAACAGTGTCAAAATGACAGTCTCAAAAGAGGCTGTCCTGTGAGGAGAAATCATTTGAATGGGTTCCAAAAAATTCACAGAAATTGTTTTTCTAAGAAATCACCCAATTAAACAGCCACATCAGAAAATTGCCAACAATAGCCTGTAAGCATCCACTCTGCTCTAATCTAAAGGTTTTCAGTTTTCCTAAAAAATTCCTTTAAAATGTCAGCAGTAGTTGTGCTATAATCCATGACCGGTGCAGCAATGTTTGGATGGGGGGAGGAGGGCAAGAGAGGCAATTGAGAAGACAATAATCTGAAATGCAAACTCCTATGTTTTCATAAACATCTGGAGGGACACAATTAATGTGACAACAATGCTATTTATATTATTGATTTTATTGATTTAGCAAATGTATTTATTTGCATTGATTTAAGAGAATTTCTACTTCAGAGAAATAATGTCAGGATAATAACTTCATTATATATGAGTATTTGATTATTTATGAAAACAAGCAAGAAAAGACAGGGTTAATATGAAGAAAGCCAGGTGCTCAGAGGAATGTGCATCTTCTCTAATGGAGTTAACTAGATGGAATGAAAAGGGACTTCTAAGTTCAGAAAAATGTTCTTTTTGGCTTAAACATTAAGCTGCCAACCAGCCTCCCAATTATTTCCAATTGAGGTAGTGATATCTGTCCTCCAGAAATGTACAAAAACAATCAGTTTCCTTTATCTGTGAGTTACTTGAATGCCTGTCAGGATGTAACCGTCAATAAGTAAAGCTGTCTACCCTTCAACCCATGACTCAGGACTGTGTGCACATTTAGAAACTAGTGTCCAAATAAGTGTGATTCACTCATACTGATTGAGCTTCTGTTCTAACCCTCTAGGATTTTTCAATTTTATTTAATTTTATTCAAATTCCAAAGTGAAACAAATTCCCTTTGAGTACAGATGTGGGTGAGGGAGAGACTATAATCTGTCTGGTACAGATTTCATTTGGGTATTACCATTTTACACAAGTTCCTCTTGAATTGAGTTTATCTCTTTATTTCATTTTTTAATTTAATGAATACTTGGGCATCTGCTATTTACAAGACATAGCTCCAATTCCTATGCCTAGAGCTGAAAGCAGAAGAGATAATACAGCTTTTCTTATAGAGCTATTTTCAGCTACACTTATTTTAGTGGTTGTGAATTCTATTGTTCCTAAAGAATTCATAAGTTGGGTAGGAATTTTGTAATCTAGATTTTCATCCTTGATTTACCACTATTTGTTCTCATTATTTTTACCAAGTGTATTAACTTTTTCCAGTTGTTAATAATATACAAAAAGTTACTATCAAGCACTATTTTTATTTAAAATCAGAAGTATTTAAAACTATTTGGCTGTTTGTGTGGGAGGCACTCTGTAAAGAAATAGTACCAATTACGATTGCATGTGATTACTTATATAGAATGTATTTAAATGAATGCAATAAATCATTTACCTACACATAACTATCATTTCTAAATGTTTCTAATATCTCCTGAACTGGGCTGAGAAAAAAGCACTGCTACAGGAAGCTGAGGATATAATTTGGAAGTGTTTACAAAGGGAGATTCTAGGTAGAAAAATCTCAAAGAAGATTAAATATGCAAAACAAATGAATGTTAGCAAAACTTTTACAAGATGATTATGACTACAGAATATTTGGGCACAATGGTCTAGACCAGTGGTTCTCAAACTTTAACATATATAATAGCTGAAGAGCTTACTAAAATACAGATTGCTGGACCCTACTCACAAAGTATATGGAATGGGACCTGATAATGTGCACTTTTGACAAATTGCTGCTCATCCAGAGAACACACTTTTAGGACCACAGGTTTAGACTATACATGTATATAGTCATAGATAGTCTACACTAGATGTATATAATTTAGACCAGTGGTCATATATATTAGTCTATAAATTAGTCTAGGCTAGAGATTCTATGATATACAGTATATATCCAATTACAGGGCAAAGCCCAGGACATATTTAAGTTTCTAGTAGCATCTTAAGTATGTAACTCTTTCCCAGGTGTAGAACCCTCTTAAAAAAATAAGTAGCTGTTCGTGAGGGCGTATGCTAAGTGACGTAAGTCAGTGAAAGACAGTTACTGTATGATATATATGTGGAATCTAAAAAGTTAAACTTGTACAGAGAGTAGAGTGGTGCTTACCAGGAGGTGGGGTGGGGAGGAAAGGGACTGGGGAAATACCGGTCAAAGTATACAAACTTGGAGTTAGAAGATGAGTAAATTCTAGGGATCTAATGCATGGCATTGTGATTATAGTTAGCCGTACCGTATTGCATACTGAATTGCTAAAAGACTGGATCTGAAATATTCTCACCACACACACAAAAAAATGATAATTATATGACATAGTAGATATGTTCACTAATGCTATGGTGGTAATCATCTTGCAATATATAAATGTATCAAATCAACATGTCGTACACCTAAAACTCTACACAACATTTAAAAAAATGGTTGACTAAAAAAAAAATTGTTGACTAAAAATTGTGCAGTGCACCATTCAGGGTTAGAAGTCTGTGGGTCAACACCTTTAAAGCCACATAAAGTATGAAGAATATTTTTAAAAATCTAAATTTCCAAGAGGTATTTAATCTAGCCATATTTCTAATTATGAATGTGAAATTGAGAGCTATATAATCGACATAAACCATACAGTTAATTTTTTTAGCAAAAACAAACAAAACTGCTCGAAGATTAAATCCAGTCAATAAAGTGATAAAATAAGCTTATTTGTTTTGAATGGATTAAAAAATGACAGAGTACAATTTAAGCATTCATATAGATCAAAGGAAGGGTTTTCAGTTTTGCCATGCATCAAAATCACCTGAATATTCGAATTGTTAATAGCTCCCTAGAGATTTCCAATCTGCAGCTAAGATTGAGAATTACTAAAAATTCAGCATCTATGTGTATTAATACTGCAGAATATAGCATATATTTAGGAACTTCAGTAGTGTGGAAACAATAGTATGTCCAACAAAATCATTAAATTGAAGAAAGAAAAAAATGCTGGAAAATGTTATCTTTTTTCTAGATGGTATTTAGCTCATACTGTCCCAAAATGAATACACAATATTTATAGGTAGTTCTAAGCACTGACTCTCAAGTGTGCTTGTATATTGGATTATCTAGGCTTTAAACATGACTGATACCTGTATCTTATCCTCTAAGATTCTGAATTAATTATTCTGGGATACAGCTTAGGCATCAGTAATTTAAAGCCCTCCTCAGGTGATTTCTTTATAGATTTTAAACCACAGAATTTGATAGCAATGACTAGGAAGATTAGCATGCATTTCAAATAAGTGTTGTTAGAAGAAATGAGTAGACATCTGGATTCATAACTCAATGCATACAAAATGGATACATAATAGAGCATAATTTCAGATAAAAATATTGAGACTTTGAAAGTCTTAAAATAAAACATGTTTTTTTTTTCCCACATACATTCTTACACTTGAGGTTATTTGAGCACAAGTATATACATTTATACAAATACATTGGTGTTTACAAATTAATTGACAAATCCTGAAAACTATAAAACCAAAAATCCATTTAAAAATATTGATGCCTTATCGACCTGTGAAAATATGTTAAACTGCCACAACAAGCTAACTGGGCTTAATTGTTTGCCTGTTGGTAGGTCATATCATGGTAATGTCTCTTGCATGGGGGCTTTAAGGGAGAGAATATGAGATTTGATTCACCATTAACACTCAGGATTCTTTAAACAACAATCATTTCCCAATAGGATTAAGGGATTATACTAAAATTATACTAATTTTTTCATGCAATGTACTAATTACATTAGTCAACACTTTACATGTTGTGATTATGCAAAATTAATTGTTTTTTTAAATGTATCCATGAAGTATCTTTCACTAAGTTTCATGTTGGATGGAAACCTAATTATCAACTATCTAGTCCCTTAACCAACACATTAATAGTCTATTTCTTGCAGGTCACCATATCATCTCTTCAACCTCAAAAGGAATCAACCATAAAAAATATGATTTTTTGTTTTAATAGTGTGATAAAATCAGTATATTTTATGAAATTAATCACAAGTAAGGTTGATTAGCAAAGCACCATCCTAGAATCTACTGCCATGCATAACACACGTGAGCTTTTATAAGTGTCTTATGAAGAAAAACACAAAGTTTCTATATCCATAGCTTCTCTGCTTAAGATTCTGGTAGGGATGTGCCAGAATGTGTGCTTCAGAAACTAGGTTGAGAGAAGAGCAGCTTTTCTCCATCTGTGTAAGAAAGCAATAATCCTTAATATGACTACTTTTCTGGGAACGTGAAAGCTCTATGGCAGATTGTGGAGTCTTGACATGACCTTTTGCAGTGTGCTACAGTCGGATATCTGATATAAAAGGTATACAACATATCTTGACAAATAGCTACAAAATTTATGTATATATTTTATATATAATATATATTTTATATATATAAAAATTAATTCCCAAAGGCTATCAGTTAATGTGAAATACAAATAATATTTTAATGACATATAATTCATTCCACTACATGTATAATCTAACTGTAGAAGATAGGAGATGCAAATTAAAATAAAAATTCATTGCTTATGTTAAATTTTTAGGACTATCTCTTCCTGCATAAGGAAGATAGTTGTGCAACTCACCCTGTCTGAGGCTAATATTGACCCATGGATGCAGTAGTCTTCTGAGACTGTTACCTACAATCACCTTCATAGATCCATTTTGCATTGGATGTGGGGTGGGGGAGAAACAAAAAACTAGAGCAAGAATAAATACTTTAACTCTAAAGGCATTTAAAAAAAAAAGTGATTCTAAGGTAGATAAAGGGGATTAAGAGGCACAAACTTCCAGTTATAAAATAAATAAATGAATATAGTGAATTGACTATATAGTGAATACAGTCAATAATATTGTAATAACACCGTTTGGTGACAGATGGTGGCTACGCTTAATTGTGGTGAGCACTAAGTAATTGTTGAAGCATTGTGTGTACACCTGAAACGAATATAACACCGTATGTTAATTATACTTCCATTTAAAAAAGTAAATCTAGGGGCGCCTGGGTGGCTCAGTTGGTTAAGCGACTGCCTTCGGCTCAGGTCATGATCCTGGAGTCCCTGGATCGAGTCCCGCATCGGGCTCCCTGCTCGGCGGGGGGTCTGCTTCTCCCTCTGACCCTCCCCCCTCTCATGTGCTCTCTGTCTCTCTCATTCTCTCTGTCTCAAATAAATAAATAAAAATCTTTAAAAAAAAAAGTAAATCTAGTGGCAGATATTTTTTTTTTTCTGATTCCTTATTGCAGGAGTACATCTTTTGGTCTATAAAATGCACCAAATATCTTTGAGATGATTTAAGATGGTATCTAACACTTCCAATCTTAGTTCTTATAATATGCATTATAATGTATTTTTCTAATCTGAAATTGCATTAGTTTTTCATTCAGTCAGTCCTCAAATGCCATCAACGGCATCAAGCAGCCGTAGGTACACATATCGGACTTGTCATGGTCATGTTCTCTTGAGACATATGATTGTGGAGTGGTATCCCACAAGTCGGGCAAAGAAATGAACGTTCGTGAGATTTTATGAGCCTACCAGCTAATCATCCCCCATTTTTTCTACACTGATCATCTCAAAAGGGAAAAGGGTTTCATATGGTACTGAGGGCAGAACTGTAAGTATTGGATAACGTAGAAATATTAAAGAATTTTTTCTTCCTTCCCCCATGCAGTCTTTCAAGTCACAACCAAAAAATTAACAGAAGCTTTTAGACAGATATCAACTCCACTGGATAACAGCAAAATAACTTCTACAGGGATGCCGGGGTGGCTCAGTTGGTTAAGCGTCTGTCTTCGGCTCAGGTCACGATCCCAGAGTCCTGGGATCAAGTCCCACATAGGACTCCTTGCTCAGCGGGTCCGCTGCTTCTCCCTCTGCCTGCTCCTCCCCCTGTTCATGCTCTCTCTCCCTCTCTCTGATCAATCGATCTATCTTAAAAAAATAATAACTTCAACAGAGTTCATTTTATAAGTGCATTAATTTTACTTTAGTTGATACCAGAGTTTCATCTCCTTACTGACATTTGAGAATATACATTAAATTCATGGTGCAAAGAGAAAGCTCTGAAATAAAATAAGATATGAAATTATTTTTTTAATTCTTTATTCAATTTGTAAAACTGGTGGCTCAATAGAGGGAATATGAAAGAAAATTATCTTACCATACATACTATAAGCTAGGTATTTATTCCCCACTGAATAAAAAAATATTCACAGAGCTTTGCGCAGTGGAGTATCGTAGCCAATGAGGTTTATCCGAGGCGCGATTATTGCTAATTGAAAAAATATTCACAGAAAATGTACCTATTTAATAGTCAGGGTGTAAGGATTATCAGGAGTAAATCTGGTATCTTTCTATCTGGGTGCATTATCTCCTCTATCTGTCTATATACTTTAGTCACATTTTCAATAAAATGGTTTATGCCCTCTTTGTTGTTTATTTCTGAGGTAAAGAAAGAGTAATGAAAGAACATTGCAATTGATAGATGCTGTCACTCTTACCCTCCGTCAACTTAATAAATCAATTATGAATTTTAACATTTGGTTAGTTTTATTAGGTAGACAGTGCACGATCTGGGTCAATATATCCATATATGCTCATGGACATACACACACATACACACACACACACACACACACACACATATATATATATACATACTTATGTTAAATGTTGAACGGCATCAAATTATATCTAGGCATCTACTGAGATGCTTATCAGCCAAGGACATTTATTCAGTTCTTATTTTTCCATATATAAGTCTATGTGACACCCTTGAAAGAAATATTGTTAGGTAAACATTTCTGGTTTCATTATGTTTCCCTTTTTTTCCTTACAAGGTGTAAGGAAAAAGTAACATTTTTGACTGTTATAAGGCATGTCTCCCAGTCTTATAAAATCCTCTTTATTCTGTTCAATAAACAATTTCTAGGGCAAAACACACACCCTCCTCCCCCCACCTCCTGCCTAAGTAGCCATAGGAATGAGAAACTTCCACTCACCGGGATAGTGAATATCTTCTCCCTTCCCTCTCTTTGAAGGAAGGAGGGCTTATCCCATTCAGGAGTGTGGGAGAAAAAGACACCACCAGCAGAGCCTTCATTTCCCTGATTGTCCTGCCCCCGCCCCAGCAGGGATTTGCTGAGTAAACTGCTGGTTTTCTGGCAGTAAACTGCTTGCACTTGGTGATGGTCCAGTGCAAAGTGGCTAGCAGCAAGGAACATTTGACCTTTTTTGATGTGACTGCTTTGCGCGCTCCAATCACCAAAGGGAAAAACTAAAAGTTACTTTATCTCATCAGTAAATTCAAAAGAAAGAACAAAAGCAAACTCAGTCTAGTGGTTCTGGCACACCTTTCAATATGTCTGCCTGCAGAGAAAGTGTTTGTTTGTTTGTTGTTGTTTTTTTCTGTTCTCAGCCATGTAATATGGTTATACGGGCAGTATTTGCTCCTCGAGAAGTCTAGACATCCCCAGCTCTCTCTGTGACCGGGCAAGGTGTTAATTCTGGATGAAGTAGTAGGAAACCAGTTGTGGCTGCCATACACTAAAGTGAAGCACCATATACTAAATACCATAGGAGCAGAACTTTATCTGTTGCTTTGTCTGTTCTATCACCAATTCTGGCTGCCATACACTGTTATAGCCATACACTCCAATCCAGGCTTCATCAGTCATGCAGCTGACATTTTTTTCTCTCTAACATTCTGACTTCTGTGACTTATCTCTCAATTGGATCTGAACACAAGAGAAAAAAAAAAAGGTGAGTTTTATCAATCTAGAATTCCTAGTACCGGTGACTTAACAAGTTAGGATTTTTCTTTATTTTCTATTGTCATTGAATCTGTTCTACTTCCTGTATAACATACATTAGTCAGTCTGGCCTTTTATCCAGTACTTGTCAGAAAAGACTTAGAAAAACTTTTTTTCTTTTTTTTTTTTTTAAAGATTTTATTTATTTATTTGAGAGAGAGCAAGCACATGAGAGGGGGGAGGGTCAGAGGGAGAAGCAGACCCCCTGCTGAGCAAGGAGCCCGATATGGGACTCGATCCCGGGACTCCAGGATCATGACCTGAGCCGAAGGCAGTCGCTTAACCAACTAAGCCACCCAGGCGCCCGTCTTTTTCTTTCTCTAATCACTTCCTACCGTGCTCTGTGTCTTAAACTCAGTCCCATTTAACTTCACTTACATTTTGAGATCTGCATTTTCTAACCTCTACATGAGAAGCTTGTTTACCTTTACTACTTTTGATGAAAGAGAGATTACTAGCCAAAGGCCACTAGGCAGATGCTCCTCCTAAGAAAAAAAAGACACTTTTTAAAAATTATTTAAATTCAATTAGCCAACATATATGATGGCTAATGAGGATCATTACTTTCAGATATAATGTTCAATAATTCATCAGTTGCATATAACACCCAGTGTACATCACATCATATGCCCTCTTTAATGACCATCACCCAAATACCCCTCCTCACACCCATATCCCCACCAGCAACCCTGTTTGTTTCCTATAGTTAAGAGTCTCTCATGGTTTTTCTCCCTCTCTGATGACTTCTCATTCAGTTTTCCTTTCCTTCCCCTATGATCTTCCACACAATTTCTTATATTCTACATATGAGTGAAACCATATAATTGTCTTTCTCTGATTGACTTATTTTGCTCAGCATAATACCCTCCAGTTCCATCCATGTAGATATAAATGGTAAGTATTCATCTTTTCTGATGGCTGAGCAATATTCCGTTGTGTATATATATATATATATATATATATATATATATATCACATTTTCTTTATCCATTCATCTTTGCCAAAGCACAAAGAATATCCAATGGAAAAAGAACAGTCTCTCCAATAAATGTTGCTGGGAAAATTGGACAGACACATGCAGAAGAATGAAACTGAACCATTTTCTTACACCATACACAAAAATAATCTCAAAATGGATGAAAGACCTCAATGTGAAGCAGGAATCCATCAAAATCCTAGAGGAGAACACAGGCAGTAACCTCTTGTTAGACCTGTTGCCAAAGGCAAGGGAAACAAAAGCAAATGAACAAAAGCAAAATGAACTATTGGAACTTCATCAAGATAAAAAGCTCTGCACAGCAAAGGAAACAGTCAACAAAACTAAAAGGTAACCTATGGAATGGGAGAAGATATTTGCAAATGACATATCAGATAAAGAGCTAGTATCCAAGATCTATAAAGAACTCATTAAACTCAATTTCCAAAAGAACAAAGAATCCAGTTAAGAAATGGGGAGAAGACATGAACAGACATCTCTCCAAAGAAGACATACATATAGCCAACAGACATATGAAAAAATGCTCTACATCACTTGGCATCAGGAAAATACAAATCAAAACCACAATGAGATACCACCTCACACCAGTCAGAATGGCTAAAATTAACAAGACAGGAAACAAATGTTGGCAAGGATGCAGAGAAAAGGGAACCCTCTTACACTGTTGATGGGAATGCAAGCTGGTATAGCCACTCTGGAAAACAGTATGGAGGTTCCTCAAGAAGTTAAATATAGAACTACCCTACAACCCAGCCATTACACTACTGGGTGTTTACCCCAAAGATACAAATGTAGCGATCTGAAGGGGCACCTGCACCCCAATGTTCATAACAGCAATGTCCACAATAGCCAAACAGACCTTTTTTAAGAGTCTTGTAAGATGCTCAGGAAATTTAACTGTTCATTACCAGATGACTGCACTATTCCATGCCTCTCTTATGGGAAGTTATAACATATATTACAATATCAGTAGTTATAAGGGATTCTTCAATAAAGATACCAACTTACATTGAGGTCTTTCATCCATTTTGTGTTTATCTTTGTGTATGATGTTAGAGAATGGTTGAGTTTCATTCTTCTGTGTATAGCTGTCCAATTTTCCCAGCACCATTTATTGAAGAGACTCTCTTTTTTCCATTGCATACTTTTTCCTGCTTTGTGGAAGATTTTTTGACCATAGAGTTAAAGGTCTGTATCTGGGTTCTCTATTCTGTTCCATTGGTCTTTATGTCTGTTTTTGTGCCAGTACCATGCTGTCTTGGTGATCACTGCTTTGTAATATAGCTTGAAATTGGGCAACGTGATGCCCTCAGCTTTGTTTTTCTTTTTCAACATTTCCTTGGCGATTCAGGGTCTTTTCTGATTCCATACAAATTTTAGGCTTGTTTGTTCCAGCATTTTGAAAAATGTCATTGGAATTTTTATTGGGATGGCAGTGAAGGTATAGATTGCTCTGGGCAGCATAGGCATTTTAACAATGTTTATTCTTCCGATCCATGAGCATGGAATGTTTTTCCATCTTTTTGTGTCTTCTTCAATTTCGTTCATGAGTGTTCTGCAGTTCCTAGAGTATAGATCGTTTACCTCTTTGGTTAGGTTTATTCCGAGGTATCTTAGGGTTTTGGTGCTATTGTAAATGGAATAGCTTCTCTAATTTCTCTTTCTATAGTTGCATTGTTAGTGTATAAGGAAGCAACTGATTTCTGTGCATTGATTTTGTATCCTGCCACATTACTGAATTGCTCTATGAGTTCTAATAATTTGGGTGTGGAGTCTTTTGGATTTTCCCCATAAAGTATCATGTCATCTGTGAAGAGAGAGAGTTTAACTTCTTCTTTCCCAACTTGAATACCTTTTATTTCTTTTTGTTGTCTGATTGCTGTTGCTAGGACTTCTAGTACTATGTTGAACAATAGTGGCAAGAGTGGGCATCCTTGATGTGTTCCTGATCTTAAGGGAAAGACTCTCAGCTTTTCCCCACTGAGGATGATATTCGCTGTGGGTTTTTCATAGATGGATTTTATTAACTTGAGGAGTGTTCCCTCTATCCCGATACTCTGAAGAGTTTTAATCAGAAACCAATGCTGTATTTTGTCAGATGCTTTTTCTGCATCAATTGGGAGGACCATAAGGTTCTTCTCTCTCCTCTCATTAATGTGTTGTATCACACTGATTGATTTGTGAATGTTGAACCACCCTTGAATTCCAGGGATAAATCCCACTTGGTCATGGTGGATGATCCTTTTAATGTATTGTTGGATCTTATTAGCTAGGATTTTGCTGAGAACTTTGGAATCCATATTCACCAGGGATATGGGTCTGAAATGCTCCTTTTTGATGGGGTCTTTGTCTGGTTTGGGGATTAAGGTAATGCTGGCCTCATAGAATGAGTTTGGAAGCTTTCTTTCTGTTTCTATTTTTTGAAACAGCTTCAGGCAAATAAGTATTATTTCTTCTTTGAATGTTTGGTAGAATTCCCCAGGGAATCCATCAGGCCCTGGACTCTTGTTTTTTGGGAGGTTTTTGATCACTGCTTCAATCTCGTTACTGGTTATTGGCCTATTCAGGTTGTCAATTTCTTCCTGTTTCAGTCTTGGGAGTTTATAGGTTTCCCAGAAGGCATCCATTTCTTCCAGGTTGCTCAATTTATTGGCATACAGTTCTTGATAATAATTTCTAGTAATTGTTTCTATTCCCTTGGTGTTAGTTGTGATCACTCCCCTTCCATTCATAATTTTATTAATTTTCCTCCTTTCTGTTTTCTTTTGGATAAGTCTGGCCAGTGGCTTATTGATCCTATTCATTGTTTCAAAGAACCAGCTTCTAGTTACATTGATCTGATCTACTGTGTTTCCGGTTTCTAATTCATTGATCTCTGCAAAATCCTAGAGGAGAGCATAGGCAGTAACCTCTTTGACATCGACCACAGCAACTTCTTTCAAGATACATCTCCAAAGGCAAGTGAAACAAAAGCAAAAATGAACTTTTGGGACTTCATCAAGATAAAAAGCTTCTGCACAGCAAAGGAAACAGTCAACAAAACAAAGAGGCAACCCACAGAATGGGAGAAGTTATTTGCAAATGACACTACAAAGGGCTGATATCCAAGATTTATAAAGAACTTCTCAAACTCAACACCCAAAAACCAAATTATCAAGTCAAAAAACGGGCAGAAGACATGAACAGACACTTCTCAAAAGAAGACACACAAATGGCTAAGAGACACATGAAAAAATGTTCATCATCATTAGCCATCAGGGAAATTCAAATCAAAACCTCATTGAGATACCACCTTACACCAGTTAAAATGGCAAAAATTGACAAGGCAAGAAACAACAAATGTTGGAGAGGTTGTGGAGAAAGGGGAACCCTCTTACACTGTTGGTGGGAATGCAAGTTGGTACAGCCACTTCAGAAAACAGTGTGGAGGTGCCTCAAGAAGTTAAAAATAGAGCTACCCTATGACCCAACAACTACACTATTGGGTATTTACCCCAAAGACACAGATGTAGTGAAAAGAAGGGCCATATGCACCCCAATATTCATAGCAGCAATGTCCACAATAGCCAAACTGTGGAAAGAGCTGACATGCCCTTCAACAGATGAATGGATAAAGATGTGGTCCATATATACAATGGAATATTACTCAGCCATCAGAAAGGATGAATACCCAACTTTAACATCAACATGGGTGGGACTGGAGGAGATTATGCTAAGTGAAATAAGTCAAGCAGAGAAAGTCAATTATGATATAGTTCCACTTATTTGTGGAACAGGAGGAATAGCATGGAGGACATTAGGAGAAGGAAGGGAAAAATGAAGGGGGGGAATCAGAAAGGGGAGATGAACCATGAGAGATTATGGACTCCGAGAAACAAACTGAGGGTTTTAAAGGGGACTGGGGTGGGGGGATGGGTGAGCCCGGTGATGGGTATTAAGGAGGGCACGTATTGCATGGAGCACTGTGTGTTATGAAAACAATGAATCATGGAACACTACATAAAAAACTAATGATGTACTCTATGGTGACTAACATAACATAATAAAATTAAATTAAATTAAAAAAAAGATACTAACTTAGCACTATGTAATCTAGCATTTTCCAAATATTTTTCACAGTAGGAGATTTCATTTGTGTGTTTGTTTATTTCCCCTAAAATATTATCATCTTCTACTTCTGGGATTTTGCTCTATTGTCTCTAGCCTTGCTTCATTCTCTATAGTAATGATGATCACCTGATTTATTAGTCATTTATTGGTTAATTTTTTTCTAATTTGGCAACCTTCTTCACTATACTGTAAATACCGTAAGAGCAGAACTTTATCTGTTGGGTTTTCTGTTTTACAACCCATATTTAGAAACTTGTTTTTCTATAGCAAACATTGAAACAAAAGAATATGTTTCAAAGCATGAGTTTCATTGAGTTTTCACTACCTAATGCTTCTCTGTCTTCCTTTTATATATATATATATATATATATATATATATATATATATATATATATATATATATATATATATATATATATTCTAAACTCAGGACTACATTCTACCTGATAAACAGTACTTAAAACTATATTTCAACCCTTGGCAAAGCTATCTGATAGAGAAAACTCATGTCTATTTTATTTTCTATCTCTCCTTTTCTACTAATATGTAAAGGTTATACAGGTATCATAAGTCCATATAATAAAATCTATAGTAATAAGTTACAAGGTTCCTATTACATCATTTGTACTAGGAAAAGTTAGTAAAAATTCCTTATTGGTGATCTTTTTTGGCCAAATTTCTTATGGATAATATTTTAAAATTGAAAGAAGCTGTTTTGGGTTTTGGGGGTTACCCCCCGTTTTTTCTCTGCCACTACTATTTCACAAAGTTCTAGCAGCAAATTCAACTGTTCTATTTCATGAACCTTGCCAAGTTTTCATCCGGTCTGAAAAAGTAACACTTCTCCAAATCAGATGAACTTGGATTTTTAATGTATTGAGTGGTAGTCTTTAAAACAGGGTTAGAGGGCGCCTGGGTGGCTCAGTTGGTTAAGCGACTGCCTTTGGCTCAGGTCATGATCCGGGAGTCCCTGGATCGAGTCCCGCATCGGGCTCCCTGCTCGGCAGGGAGTCTGCTTCGTCTTCTGACCCTATCCCCGCTCATGTGCTCTCTTTCTCTCTCATTCTCTCTGTCTCAAATAAATAAATAAAATCTTTAAATAAATAAATAAATAAATAAATAAATAAATAAATAAATAAATAAATAAATAAATAAATAAATAAAACAGGGTTAGAATGACTAAGCCACCTAGACATGTTATAAAGTCTGGCTCTACCCAAACTTGTCCTCTCTTGATTTCTTTCTACAAGCAATATGCTGCCAGAAGGTTGAATGGCTTTCATCTGGGCAGTCAACAGGACTTCTTCACTATAAAACAGCTCACTTCTTATCTGAGCACAACTCATTCTCTTGAACTGTGAGCACTGCTTATTCCTCTTGGTTAAGACTGGTGTTGTTCTGTAATATTATATAGTTTCTGTTACAGTTTCTCCAAAAAAGCCAATCATAAAACTTTGGTTTTCACTTCTGCCTGGGAAAAATGCAAATCTTGCTAGGTTTTCCTCTCTATGTATTAAATAATGACTCCTTTAAAGATCTAGCATTTCACAACAGCATGGAAATAGAGATATTTTATAAGTTTTTGTCAAAGTAAATGCCATACTGTATTTAAGACAGGTCATGAAGCCTTCCTTTCCAGCATTTTCCATAGAATTATTTTTGCACATAAATACATTTTCTATGTTTTTCTCCATTACAGATTCCAAAATTTCAAGTCATAGCAGGAGGGCAATTTGGATATAGAGAAGAAATGTGTTTGGTACCTTGATTTGCTTTACAGACCTTTGTTTAACTCGTTTGGATAGATTTTGTTTTATTGTGAGAAACATCTTTCATTTTAGATTTTGTCCAATTTACAAAATAAATAGAATGGAAAGAAATAAAGAGTGCAATATTTTCTTCTACTCAGAAAAGAAAGTTTGCTGGCTTTCATTTATCTCCTTACTAGAAGTCCCATTTTTTAAATTATTTTTCTGAGAAAGTTTGTGTGCTCTGAACAAAGATAAATCAGTTTGATTTTTAAGTATCAAAGCCTTGATATATTGTTTGCAAGACACTTACTCATAGTGCTACTTGAAATGGAAGTTTGGCAGAAGTAAAGGTTAATACCAGAGTAGCTCTTTCAATTACTGTCTCAGAAATCTGCCTCTAAAATGCTTTTAGATTACTCATTTTAGAAATATGCTCTGAATCACATTCACATAAGAGGTGCCTTCTGTCTTTCATCTGACTTCTGTTACCCATGCTCTCAGTAAGTGTTCAGATTCTTGAGATCATATAATACAGTCTTTTCTTTATGTAATGTATTCTTGTTCTATATTGTGTGACAGAAGGAAAAAACACAGGAGAGTGAGTATAAATTGAAGAATTATAATTCATACAATTCGTGAGAAAATGGTCCTGATTACCAGAGAAAACTTAAAATATATTTGTTAGATATAGTAAATTCTATACCATAATGTACAGTGTTATATATCAAATGGAAAAAGGACAGTTTCTTCAATAAATGGTGCTGGGGAAATTGAACAGCCACATGTAGAAGAATGAAACTGGACCATTTTTTTACACCATACACAAAGGTAAACTCAAAATGGATGATAGGCCTAAATGTGAGACAGGAATCCATATGACATGTCATACATATATGACATATATGTCAGCTCATGTTGACATAACAAAATACCATAGACTGAGTGTCTTAAATAACAGAAATTTATTTCTCACAGTTCTGCCAGCTGGAAGTCTAAGATCAAGGTGTGGGCAGGTAACTTTCATTCTGAGGCCTCTGCTCTTGGCTTGTAGTCAGCTGCTATCTTCTGAATGATCACATGACCTCTTCTTATTTGCTTGGAGGGAGAAAACCAGCTCTCTGGTGACTCTTCTTACAAAGGGACTAATCTCATCAGACAAGGGCACCAACCTCATGACCTCATCTAACAACAATTACCTCCCCAAATCCCCATCTCCAAATACTATCATCCTGGAGGTTAGCACTCCAATAAATGAATATTTGAGGGACACAAACATTTAGTCCATGACATGCAGTATCAACATCTTAATAATTTATTATGTCAGAGATTAAAACTTTTATTTTCTGTGAGTTATGAGTTTGGTGAAGGTATGTGTCAGCTGGATCCTCTGGGAAACAGACATGGAAATGGAGTTAAGAGTCCACATAGTTTATTAGGGGATGATATCAGTGAAGAGATAAAAGGAGGAAGAAGGAGAACCGGGCAGGGAAATCCTTCAAACCAAGGTGCATATCTGACACATGAAAAAGGGTGAAGTACAAAAGCTAGTGCAGCTAAACTAGCAGATTGCAATCTAGATGTGACAAGATCATTCCAGTGGGGAGCTCCAGAGCTAAGATTGTCTGTCAGAGGAGTCCTGCATTGGACAGAAATAGCCAGTCTTTGATGTATTTGCCATTGTCACTTACCAGCTCAGGCAATCCAAAAAGAGAATGACCCGTTTTCAAAAGCAAAGGAAGATCCTGAAGGTTCTGAGGCTGAGTCCGTCAGCTAACTGCCCTACCTTGATGAGGCCCAACTAGTGCATTTCCATGGGTGCCAGACTCTCACTCTTGTGCCGTAAGGACTGACTTCTACAAACATGTTAGAAGAGTAGTTCCTACCTGCCCTAGGCATGCGGGGTGGAGGACCACCCTGCCCCAGGCATGTGGGGTGGGTCGTGTGGGGTGGGTGTCTCTATAATAATCACCTGTGACCAACAAAGATTAACGAGACCTTAAAAAGGAAATAAACCATTGAAGGTGTTATCAATAGAGATGTTAAAGGATTTAAGTTCCCTGGTTAGCTTTCTATAAAAGACCAACCCTAAAGGCCCTCATTGGCAACCCTGTCGGGACCCCTCTCACTCTTAAGAGCTTTTTCTGTACCTTCACTTAATAAACTTCTATCACTTTACTCAAAAATAAATAAATAAATAAATAAATGAGCAGTTCCTTCAGAGTTCTAGTTCTATCATGTTTTTCTTTTCTAAAAAAAATGTAGAAGATTAGTAAGATAAATTCAGCCTCAGTTGCTACAATGTGTGTGTGTGTGTGTGTGTGTGTGTGTGTGTGTGAGAGAAATAACTGGTACTCATCACCTACCTTGACACTATCCATTCACAATTTGTTAGCCTAACCTATTACCTTTATGGAGTCCATTGTCTTACTTGGTGATAAAACCCAAATTCTCCCTCCTGAGGGAGCTTAGCCTCTGATAAACATACTTTTCTCAGTCTATTTTTGCTGCACTTGTCCATTTATAGTCATAGCTGGGTAATGAAGTAATAAGAATTCCCCCCCGGTGGATGACCTGAGTACCACACATTTTCTTCCATGCCCTCAATGAGTAAAAGCAGCCCTGCCATCTCGGGCTGGTCAGGGTCAATTTTTCCTACCTAGATAGACTCCTCCTCTTGTCTGATTCCCTGAACACATGGAGTTCAAAGTGCCCAATGGTCAACACTAGTTTGCAGTTCAATGTAACCCTTTTTGTGTCCTCTGGCAAGAGTGCACAACCCATAGAGACCAAGCCCTCTATGAAAAGCCCACATTTGCAGACATGGGTGGGGGATGGGCCAAATGGGTGATGGGTATCAAGGAGGGAACTTGTGATGAGCACTGGGCGTTTATGTAAGTGATGAATCCGTAAGTTGTACTACTGAAACCAGTATTTTATTATATGTTAACTAACTCAAATTTAAATAAAAACTTGAAGCAACAACAATAAAAAAGGACTCACTATTGGGTACATTCCAACTGCCAAGAACTTCAACCTCAATTATGCATTCAGAACCTGGGAGATATAACCAATGGGCCAGTTGTCAGGACATGGTTCCACAAACCAATCTTTGGCCAAAACTTCAATAATTACTTGCCTCACGTCTGCCCCTGTTTTAATACAGAAGCCATGATGATGCTTGAGAGTCATTAAGTATCAGACCTAACTCAAACCCTGTGTCTAGTTGCTCTTGAAATGCTTGGGTGTCCCATTTCCAAGTGTATCATTAGAGTAAACAGCTGCAGCCCCCTTTGGGTGAAGAGCTGAGAGAATCATTTCCCTGTGTAATTATTGTGAATGCTTCCATTTGGGAATCTAGCCACATCAGTTGGTGCATCTGGGTCTGAAAATTGACTTAGTTCTGGAAACTGAGGAAAAGATTATGACTTTATTTAGAGTGGCTGCTCTTAGCCTCTTGCTCATTCAATCTTACTTCCTTTTGATTATGTGTATTCAGCAGAGTGTTAGCTTCACATGTTGTGTTCTCAGACATGCTGTTTTGTTAACTATCTTCTCAAGTTTCTGTGTATCAATCCTGCTTGAATGCCACTCACTACTCATTATGGCAAGTGTGGCCACCCCCACAGCCTTGAGCCGTTAAGAGTTGCCACTGACCTCTAATGTTTTGATGCCCCACTGTCCCCTTGCTATCAATATGTCAAGCCCTGTCAGGCACTCCTGCAGTCACCCCTGACCAGGACTTCTGAGTGATGCTAGTGTCCCTCTATCAGCACGTTCCCAAGCTTTTGTGAGTGCAGTGTCTTCTGAGCCTTCCTTTGGAGCATACTTTTCTGCTGGTCTTTTGGACTCACGTAATATATCCATTCTAGTATGGCCACTTCCCTGAGCTTTTTGTCGAGTCTTCCATTATCTGTCATGGCAATTCAACCATTTCCACTTAACCCAGCATGGGACATTACTTTCTCTAGGCGTCTATGAGACATCCTACCAGCAATTTAGATGGCCATCCTACTCATCAATGTTAGATGATTCTTACATTGGGTAGAAATGACTTGGTCCTAATTCTTCCACCATTGTACATTCTTGGAGGGAAGCTGTTCAGGAAGAGAATGGCCTCAGCTTGAAACTCAGACTGATCCAGCAGGTGATACAGCTGGAGGTTGCCAGCTCTCTGCACCGCTTGTATCTGCACAGCAATTACATTCTTGAAGGGAGATCCAACTAGCACACCCCCCTTGGCTGCCTCAAGATGTGAGGATAAAAATATGAAATTGATAAGGGAATAGCATTTAAAATTCAAATTATTAAAATGACTTATTTTGGCACAGTTTTCAGAAAATTGATATTAGAAAATCAAACATTTTGGGGCACCTGGGTGGCTCAGTCGTTAAGCGTCTGCCTTCGGCTCAGGTCATGGTCCCAGGGTCCTGGGATCGAGCCCCGCATCGGGCTCCCTGCTCCGTGGGAAGCCTGCTTTTCCCTCTCCCATTCCCCCTGCTTGTGTTCCCTCTCTCACTGTGTCTCTCTCTGTCAAATAAATAAATAAAATCTTAAAAAAAAAAAAAAAGAAAATCAAACATTTAGTTATGTTATCCGATGTTAGATGGGTAATTTGCTTGCTTTGATAGTTTCAAAATTCCTACCATTTCTCATTCTGCTGACAGCATATTACACTTAAACAATAAATATTTAATCAATGTGAAATTATTGCAATTTGTTTAATTAAGCATATGCATATGTGTAAGCTATTTAAATGTTAATATTGGGGTCATTGATGGAGGTTGATACTAATGGTCCCCAATAAAATATTCCATGAGGTCCCTCCCACATCAAGTCCAGGCCATTAGTTAATATAATGAATTGGGACTTGCCCTCATACAGTGTTGCTGTAAGATCTTCATGCTGTGGAAAACTCTAAGATCATAGACCATAGTGGAGAGAGAGGTCCCACCATCCCAATTGTCCCAGCTGAGTCCACTTCCTGTATATTGGCCACCTGACTATAGCAGCATGAGTGAGACCTGGTGATTCCAGGTTATTCCAGAAGTTCTGATCAGTCATTTCACAGAATTGTAGGAAAAAGTACATTTCTTTTAAGTATTTTAACTTTTTTGGTGCTTTGCTATGCAGCAATAGATAAAGGATACAATGTCCTTTCAAAAGCATCAGGGAGCCATCCGTCAATCATATTTTCAAAGGTAAAAACTGAAATGTCAATTTCTTAAAGTAACAGATATTATCTGAGGAAAGAATGTCACAACCTGTGTTTATCTAAACAGAGACTCTAAATTATGCTTAGAAAAAAACTGCTTGTGAATGTTAGAACAGGTATATTTTTCACTTCTGATAGAATATAAACTTCTAGACTATATTTATTACAATACTTTTTAAAAAAACATTCTATGGCAGTGAGTCCATTGTTTTTAACATGTCATCTCTAATAAAATTTAAATTTACACCCCCATAGTACTGTGTAGAAATTCGATAGTGAGTAAGGCATATAAATATGGAAAGAATTTATGGGTGTTAAAGACTCTGCTCAGAAAAGAGATAGTCCTTAATGTATTTTGATTTTACTCTATCTTTTATTGTATTTATTTCACTTATTTGTTAAATACCTCATATTGGCCAATACTTAGGCTCTACATTTAATATATAAAATTGAATATGAAATGTCCTCACCTTTCCCTAAAGGTAGACAAAGACAACAATACAATAATAATAGGGGACTTTGATACCCCACTTTCATCAAAGGAGAGATCATCCAGACAGAAAATCAATAAGGAAACATTGGCCTTGAGTGACACATTAGTTGAGATGGACTTAACAAATATATCCCTCTTTCAATTCTTTCAATATTCTTACCAGCAGATATGTAAGCTAACAATTATAATGCAAGGTTGCTGTAGGAAATAAGAGAATGGGTTTCACAAGAAAAAGATACCGAGATGAGATTTAAAGATAAATTGGGTAGTCTGTAAAGGAGTTAAAAGAATTGTAGAATTGAGGTAGGAGTTGAGAGAATATCATGAGAAACTATTTTGAAATTTCATGGGAAAGTTCAGTAATGACAATATTTGTCCATGAATGAATCATTCTACTGTAAAGACAGTTGCATATTCTGATCTGTATTCTCATCCTCAGATTGGTGGCCACAACAAGCCACCAAAATAAGACTAGACTTTGTTCTGATATTAACTATTTCCTCGAACTTGAGGAATGAGTCTGAATGACTGTAAATGAGTCTGAATGACTGTAAAACAATTTTGAAAATTGTGAAGTAATTAAAAATTGAACATTTGGATTTCTATTATTTTTCTTTATTTCATTAGCCATGATGATTAAACAATGTTGCAAAATTTTGTTAATTTCATCTTGACATTTAAATATTCAGAGTTGACTTTAAAGGTGTTAAGTTAGCTAGCAAGGCCATATTCCCTGAGTGTTCTGGAAATTTAAAGGTGGGGAAAAAAAAAAAAAACCTCATTTATCCAGCTCCATTTTGTCCTACACCGAATTTCAATGTTATAGCTTCATAAAGGAAAAATATGTCAATCATTCTCAAATATTACTTTTTAAAGCTATATATTGTCTTAAAATATTTTCATAACTCAAACACATTTTCATCAGGCTTTCAAAACAACGTGCCTGTTGTTCATAAAAAATGATTTGGCAAATGAAGCTGACAGACATTATTGACTACAGTTTTTAAAAACGGAAGAAGCAGAAATAACAACATATTTACTTCAAATGCACTTTGAAAATAAATACATGTTTGCAATTGGCTACTGGCGACGAAGTTTGGCCTAAATACATGATAATGATTTTGACATGATTATATTGGCATCTTAAACAAGTACAACATAAATTTTCTAAGCATTGGGTTAAACATATAATGTGACATGTTAATCATAATATCTGATTTAGGTTTTTATATTTCCTTTTAAGGAACATCATATAGTTGATCACGTTCCCTTATATTATCCTTTGAGATTACTGTTAAATATAAACGTAAGTTCAGTTGAACAATAAAAAATCCACGGCCACCTGAGAAATTCTGAATAGTTTTGTTGCTTTAGGTAGAAAAACAACTTGAGGTAACCTTGATTTGATCGACTTAACTCAGCAAAAAAGTCAAGAAATCCCCCCATGCCAGCAATTATTTCTCAAATTCCCACTACAATAGGGAGGATGATAAACTTTAAATGCCCCCCCCCCGGGGGATTTTGAGCTAGAGCACTTTGGAACACGGCCGGCCGATCTGATCCAGTTCTATCACTTTCCATTATAAACGTTGTCAGCCTCATTCTAAAAATACCTGGGAGCACAGCTTAACCTTTCCAAGAGCTGCATTGTAGGAATGTCTACACCAGACTAGATCCCGTGCATCGTTTTTCTCCCCTTTCATCCACAACTCCTTCTTGTATTGATTATACGCCTCAGATCAATCTTACGATAGCCTAAAACTTGTTGGGAAACCAAAAGAATTTAATTGATCTACGTCATTTAATATGTGCCAACAGTTCCATTTCAGCTACATTGTCCGACTTCGCTAGGGTTTCATACTGATGCTTGAAATGTTCATTCTTTTATTCTCTCCTGGTTTGAGTTACTAAAAACCCCAATTGTCTGGCAAATATGCCATATGGAGAAATACGTAAAATCATTACCTATTAAAACCCCAGAATGAGTTTGCTTAATAAGCAAGACAAGGTAGAGAAAGAAGCATGTAAAATAATTGTACATACATATTGATGCGTACATATATACCAACAGAGAATAGCCGCTAGAAGAGGGGAAGATAAAGCAATTCTCCAAAGCTGTTCTGGGACATTTGGATTGGAATTTTATTACTATTACAAATTTACTGTTAACTGTTGGCTCTCTTTGTTTATTTTTGTTTATTTATTTATTTGAGAGCGAGAGAGAGCATGAGCACGGGGAGGGGTAGAGAGTGAGGGAGAGGGAAGGAACCTCAAGCAGATTCCATGCTGAACGCTGAGCCCCATTTAGGGCTCCATCTGCACAACCTTGGGACTCCTGAGCCGAAATCAGGAGTCACACACTTAACCAACTGAGCCTTCCAGGTGTCCCTGGCTCTCTTTATTTTTATGAATGTTTTCACCTTGAATTATATAGTTTAGGTGATATTAATATTGCAATATTCTGATTTAAATCAACTTAAAATAGTTTGAATTTGCCTGAGTGGAGTTTGATTTTTAATTTTTCCTTCTTTGAGTCATTGTTTTTTCTTTTTCTTTGAGTCCTTTTTATTTGAGATGTTCCTCTTTATAGGTAGATATAGTTAGACTATGTAGGGGTATAAAGTGTAGTATGAGATTCAACACATTTTACTCTGCTAATATGTTTGAAGTGCTTGGTGGGTTTTCTATAATATTTTGTTTCCCTTTAAGTATTTTGTATATTTCTTTCTTTATGCAAAATGTGAATATTTTGATTTTTCAATGGTATAGTAAAGACAGGGAATGAAAGAGTGTTAATTGTCTTGGCCATAGGGTTTAATTTGGGTCTATGGAATAGTGTCATCTACAGCACAGTTTATTTTTTATATTTCATACCTTTTTAGGTTTGACTTCCACATTTTTAGTATATCTTTTTTTTTTTTTAAAGATTTTATTTATTTTTTAACAGCGAGAGACACAGTGAGAGAGGGAACACAAGTAGGGAGAGTGGGATAGGGAGATGCAGGCTTCCTGCTGAGCAGGGAGCCCGATGCGGGGCTCGATCCCAGGACCCTGGGATCATGACCTGAGCCTAAGGCAGATGCTCAACGACTGAGCCACCCAGGCGCCCCATTTTTAGTATATCTTAACTGTAGAGGTATAATAATAATAATCTTACAGAAATCTGATAATAATCCAGAAAATAAGAAAACATGTAGCTGCTGAATTTATGGCAGAAAGCTCACCCAGTTTTTTCCTTTGAATATTTTTCTCCCATCTAGTAGAGTAAGAATGATTCTTTAAAGAAACTGGCCTCTGGAAACAGGAATAGTTACAGCCCTCGATCCTCTACTATTCAGTCTCCATTCTAAGAAATAAGGGAAAGGGATTATTACTGTGCAAGCATTTTCTCTAAATTGTGATGAATAAGGATAATTTATCAATTATTCATATCTATTTATTATGATGATTATCTGAGTGCTAACCCCAGAGATGACCCAGACTATTGTCCAATCAAAATAAACTACCATTCTGAAGCTTATTAAGAAGTGATCATTCTTCAGAAATTTAAGTCTTGTTTTTTAAGACATGGAATGTGATGTATTTAAACACATGTCTTACCTTTAACATTACCCAGCTCACTTGTATAGGAAATCTTCCTTAAGTGTAGTTTCTGATTCTCTACATTATACCATCAACATTCAGAATGGCCGCAAATTATGTTTGATTAATACCATGGGAAAAATAGGAACTGTCCCTAAATAAGCAAAACAATGCTGGACAAATATGTGAACAAATCCACATAAAGAAGTGTTCAAATAGAGGCGCCTGGGCAGCGTAGTTGGTTAAGCCTCTGACTCTTGATTTCAGCTCAGGTCATGATCTCAGTGTCATGAGATTGAAATTCTCTCTCTTCTTCTCCCTCTGCCCCTCCCCACTCGTGCTCTCTCTTGGAAATTTAGCCTGAGAAAAATATTATATGCTGACTGGAAACAAAAAGTCAGAAACAACAAAGGGTCATTGAGGACTTTTGAGAAACATGATGTAGGGAGGCCAAGTGTACAATTCCCACTGCCGTGACTCAGACAGCAGCTCAAGTGACCAAAATAATACAGGTGTGAGCAGGAAGAAACAAAACAAAAACAAAACAAAACAAAAAAACACTATCTAGGTAACAATCACCAGGGAGAGCACTACCCAGAGCCTTAAACCAAGGGGGACCAGCATAGAGTCAGTACCTTAGGGCGGTCTGGAAAAGTGCGGAGGACCAGGGTCACCCTGAGTACTGCAGAAGTGGGTCAGTGGGGTTCCGGGTAACAGAAGACCTGCAAGAACTCACCTACTCCCCTGGTTTCAGGGAGTGAGGATAAATAATGAATGGCGCAGGCATCACCCAGGACACTTAATAAACTCATAATGGCTTATCCTTTTTAAACACATGTAATCTTGTCTCTAAAGAAAAGAAAGTTCAGCCACTCCAAGTAAAACATTGGTAGGACTGTGGAATTGTCTGTGCAGATTTTCCAGACGCAGTAGCTGGTTTCATTAAAGCAGTAATTCGTTTTCCAACCTGCTGGGTTTATAACCCATGGCATTGGGTTATAAAACTCACCATCTTCATCCACAGTGATTGGTCCAGAGATGATCATATCAGTAAAGCAAGGGCTACAAAAAGCCTTCCTTGGATTTGTGCTTGTGGGAACTGGCAGTGAAATGCCTGCTTTCATTTCTCGGATGCCTGAGGCTTCATGGACATGAGCCTGCTGGGTTGTTGAAATGAAAGAGACATCAAGTCCAGCCACACAGGTATCTGACAAAAAGGGCAAGATGAAAGTAAAAAGCAAATATAGAAAGCTAGTTTTTAGTAGGGTTGTTGTTTCTTCTACCCAACCCAGAGAAAATATTTTATGCGGATTTAATTTCCTTGTTCCTCAGGACCTCACCCGGGATGCCCTGACCTTGAACTGCGTAATCCATCCATCAAACATGGTGTTACATTGTCTGTGGAGTAGTTTGTTTTAAACATCCTTCAGTATAAACAGTTTTATGTAAGCGTGCATAAGTGGTCTCTAATCTACTGCATAGTAGAAGAGAGTGAGTCTTTGAGCAACTCTATCAGCAAAGTGCACTCCAGACCTGGCCTCTTAAGCACTTCAAATATCATTATCACGATTTCCATCATACTGCTTGTTAATTAGCAGGAGAGGTGATAGAGAAAATTTAGAAAGATAAGTGGCATTCAGAATGGTGTGGTCTGGTAGAAAGCCCAATGCACCAAAGAGGAGAAACTATCCCACAAGAGCAGTAACTACTTTTGAATTCATATTCCTGATACTGAGTTCTGTTGGTTTCTGTGTCCTCTGTCTGCTGATCTACATCAATGTGTCTGTGTTGCTGGCATGGTACTCAGACTCAGACATCCCTATCCGTACACACACACACACACACACACACACACACGTATACACACACCAGGAGATATCTAAGAACATATCCTAAAACTTAAAAAAAAGAAAACACAAATCCTAGCACAGAAGGAGATAAAAAGCATAGTAAATGACAAAAAAAAAATGATAAAAGGAACTGAAGCAAATTACAGACATCATCTGCTTTGCATTTTTTAATGAAGAAAAATTCTAAAATAAGGGATTAAACATCATTTTCGAAGTGCAGAATGTGCTAGCAGCATAAAAGTAAGCACATTGTCTCTATTTTTCTTTCAAATCACTTTACCCCTGGTGACAAACCCCAACCCCATGGCATTGGGTTATAAAACCCACCATCTTCAGCCACAGTGATTGGTCCAGAGATGATCATATCAGTAAAGCAAGGGCTACAAAAAGCCTTCCTTGGATTTGTGCTTGTAGGAGCTGGCGGTGAAATGCCTGCTTTCATTTCCCGGATGCCTGAGGCTCCATGGACATGAGCCTAAAACTATCTGTAGCTGTGGATTCAATCTTGCCTGAGCAGCTGGTCTGAGAGAATCAAGCCAACAGGCAGAGAGAAACACACACAAAAAAGAGAGAGAAAATGTCTCAGCAATATTCAACTTTTATGAACCTCTAAGCCGGTTCCACCGCTCCATAATTCAATAGCAGAAACCAGTACAAATCCCAAGGTTCTTTGAATTAGTGTGTAGGGCTTCTGTACACCAGGAACTTCACTAATACAAACAGGAAAAGAGAAAGTTGCCAGTGACAACCATAAAGTGGGGAATCCGTCATAAAATGATGAATCAAGGGGCTGGGAAACAGAGTCCCTCCCTCACAAGCTGGGATGGAGTTAGAGGGCGAACGGTGTCTCCCTTAAATTCATATGTTGAAGTCTTAATGCCCCATGCCTCAGAATGTGAACTTGTTTGCAAATGAGGTCATTGAAAATGTAATATTAAGTTAGGATGAGGTCATTATGCTGGACCCTAGTCCAATATGACTCCTGTCTGTATAAGAAGGGGAAATTTGGTCATGTACACATGCATGCACACAGAAAAGATGATATAAAGAGACACGGAGAAGATGACCATCTACAAACCAGGAAGAGAAGCTTGGCACAGATCCTCCCTCACAGCCCTCAAAGACACAAACCCTGTTGACACCTTGATTTTAGACTTCTAGCCTCCAGAGCTGTGAAATATTAAATTTCTGTTGTGTAAGCCACAGTTTGTGGTATTTAGTTATGGCATCCCTGGCAACAAATACAGATGGTAACAACCCAAGCCCTGAGGCAGGAACCAGTCATTAAAATGCCTCTATGATATCCTGGCACTTAGATGTTATACAGGCTGAGTCTGTTCAGCTGACTAGGAAAAAAAAAAATGTTGGGAGATTGAAAAGGATTGCTCACTTCTTTCTGCTTTGAGTAATAAAAAAAAAAATGCTGCAAGTTAGAAACAAGTAGAAATAAAATGTGGCCTGTCTAGAAGAAATAAAACAAAGCAAGCAAGATCTACAGCATTGTTGAGGCAGAATGTTTCTGTCTATTGTAATATGCCCAGCCAAGGAAGAATGGCAAAATACTCTGGCCAGTTATTAATGACAGTAGCATCTACAAACACTGGGTAGGTTCTGACGTGAAGTTGTTGACTTCAGAGGCTTCCTGGCATTGCTTGTTAGCCATTGAAGTGGACATTCAGTCATTTGATATTTTAAGGGTCTTGGATTACAAGAGAAACATCTTGGGATTCTTCAACAGCTTTAAATTCCCATTTTGTCACCCATTCAGTCAAAATGGGAGAGGCCAAAGCTTCTCTAATAAGCAGTTTTCCTTGAGCCAAGGTAAGGGATCAGGTTTTGTAATTGGACTCCTTCATATCAAAAATCTTATTTAGGATAAATCTTGATTCATTCAGGTATCCAAACAGTAAAGAAATTCAGCTGAAGACAAGAGAGGTCTGGAACATTATAATTGATTCCCAGATCCTTCCTCTTCACATCAGATATGTGCTCTTCAGAATCATGTGTGAAATCTCTAATAAGGTGTGTGGGCTGTTGCCTCACATAGCCTAGAACATGTATGTTATAAAAAAGTTATTTTATACCCGAATAAGCACTTACCTTGTGTGACAGTTTTATGGAACCATGCAGTGGAAATCCAGAGATCCTGGCATAATTTAGGATTACCACACTTAAACCAAGGGCTCTGTTCCACAGATTAGGAACCTCCCACTACAAATGTCACCAATCTATATACCAAAAGGAAAATGTTTCCAAAGGGACTAAACTGGGTTATCTGCTTAGGGTATGCTTAACCAGGAGGGGAATGGATCCAGGTCCTGCTGCGTAATTGTCATTCTTTCCAGACCCAGTGGCCCTCTTTGGTGGGTGGAAAAGGGAGAAAGGGAAGATTTTCAGTGGGAAGAATCTGAAACACTTTACAAAAGCGCATTCATTTATTCATTCCATTCTCTGTAAAGTGCGTGCTTCCAGTTTCTTTTACACCCTGGCCTGTAGGGGGGGGTGAGTATTCTATATAGTGACTGATAGGGGCTACTTTCATGGCTATTCTTTTCTAGATGGCCATTTTTTGAGAGTTACTCAACTTTCCATTGGTTATTAAATACAGGCTAAATGAAAGGCAGTTAAATTTATCATATAGCCCATAAATTTAATGATTATGTTGAGACAAACCCAGGCTTGACTAAAAAGAATACAGAAAATGTAGGCTCCTTGGACTAGGAAATGAGTGAAAAAACTGGATCTGACTTAGGGTTTTCTCCTTTTCTGAGTGTGTTTTCAGATGTATGTAGAATGATAGCTGTGTATCAGATAGGGAAATTTTGAAATGTTGTGTGTATTAACAGGTGTGTTTAAGGAATGTGTGTGTGTGTGTGTGCTGGACAGTTAGAAAGTAGAAAGAAAGAATACTGCAACTACTGTTGTCATCTTACCTCATCCTCATCTTTTTCTGGCAATATTCCTGCTTCCCTGAACACAAGAAAGGGTACATTGTCAGGCTAGACCAATCATAATGCTCAGAGTTGTCAGAATGATCAACACAAGGATGGCACATGACTATCCTGAAATTTAAAATGGGTTCCAATGAAGCTGGAGATATGGAACCATTACATTCTGATGAGCCTTTTTTGCCAAGAGAAGCATTCCTTCTACCCCTATCTGAAAAGTTCAGCCCACCTTTGTCTAAAATATTTGTAATAGCTTCTCCTGAGGTATTTTCCTTTCCAGGCATTGTCGATTCTCTCTTCAGGGCCTGCTCCCACCATCCCTCTTTGCTTCTAGACATATAAATAGACTCAAGTTCCAGCATGACTCAAAGAGTGAGCTATTTATGAAGAGGTTGCTGCATGTCATAAAAACGGTGTGGTCTTCCCAATTTAAACAGAAATTTGGGGAGTATATGTGAGAATGGATGTTAAGGTGAAGGATTATGCTGACAGGAATACAAGTTAAATGAGGCCAAAATTATTGATCAAGCCCAGGAAGCAGAGATTCTAGATGTTTAATTGGCTGGCAGAAATATGGACTCAAAGGTGGCCTATACTAAATGAAGTTGAAATGCCAAAACTACCTTGGTATACTGTATCCATAGGCTTAGGAAAATGGGAATGCTAGAGAGCACTTCCATGTAAGATCACACCCACCCTGGGACATTACAGAGGACAAAACACAATCTCACCATTACTATAAGAAAAATATTTCTGAGAAGATACCCAGCATGCTTTAAGAGCTCTGTGGTTGCTATTCTCAGTAGATCTGATATCACAGGGAAAACTCTACCGTCAAACTGGATCACTAAATTCAATGGGGTTAATGGGAACCGAGGGTTGCAAGGCTCAAGTGCATCACTTAATTGTCAGAGACAAGGTAAGCGTGGTTACCATAGTGGACAGTCAAGCCAAAGCAGTGATCAGAATAGTCTGTGGCATTGGCTAGTTGAGCATGGCTTCCCTAAAAGTGAAATAGATGGGCAGTCTACTATTGCTACGTCATCTGCATAAATGGCACCACCTACTGTTACTTTTAGCAATCCATCAGCAAAATTTTTATTTCCACTGGAAGATACAATAATGATTAGATTGACCTAGAAGTTCAGACTGCTACCTGGCCACTTTGGCTCCTTATACCTCTGAATGAATAGTCAAAGAAGAAAGTAATGTACTGGCTGAAGTGATTACCAAGGGTCAGTTGGGCTGGAGGCACAATGGACATAAGGACTATATCCGGAACATAGGAAATCCTTTAGGACATCTCCTAGTATTACCATCTCCTGTGATTAAAACTTATGGAAAACTACAATGACCCAATTTAGGCAGGAGTGCTAACGGTTCAGACACCTCAGGAATGAAGGTTTGAGTTATCCCATCAGACAAAGATCCACAACCAGCAGAGGTGCTTGATAACTGCAGAGGGAATACAGAATGAGTAGTAAATACATGTTTTTAATTAGTGTTTCATTTTATACTCTAAAATTCAATTTAAAAATAAAAGAAGCTTGGGGTGCCTGGCTGCCTCAGTTGGTAAAGCAGGCAACTCTTGATCTCAGGGTTGTAAGTTGGAGCCCCATACTGGGTGTAAAGATTACTTAAAAAATAAAAAAAATAATAATTAATAAAGCTTAAGTCAGAGAGTCAAGTAATTAGCTAAAAGGCATGTAATTATTAAGTAGCAGATTCTAGAATGCGTAGTGTGACTGTCATTCTACCATGCATCTCTTGTTTAAAAGAAAACAAAACAGAACAAAAAAATAGGAACGCAGGATTCATGGCATATTAAGAAAACAACAAGTGATGGATGAGTAGAAAAAAATCATTAAGGGGAAAAGAAAAGAAGCATTTGGCTTGAGTTAATATCGCTCTTAGCTGTATTAGCAATTGGAACGGGCCAATTATGAAGTGGATGAAAAAGCTTACAGAGCACTGAAGGTAATGTAATTCTCCCAGGGCTTTGTCATAATATCAAAGCATGGACTTCTATGATGGCTGGACTCAAATGTGAGGACAAATCCAAATTAAAGGAATCCCCTGCAGAGAGCAGAGTCAGACACCTAAATTTCACACATTGCTGATTATATGAACAACTGACAACAAAGGATTTTTAAAAGAAAATTAGTAAATCATTAGGTATTGAGGCTTTCGAATTTCTAAAGCCAAAACAGCCTGTTGCCTCCTATCAACACAGCTGCCCAAACCTGTAGGGCATATTTCTGTGATTCAAAAATGAGTATTGTGTTGAGGGTTAATGACTTGAAAAATAGGGGTAATGATTGAGATCTATTTTTCAAAGGCATATGTGTAAAATTCGTAGCAAGGAGTAGATTTCATGTATTTTAAACTATTTATGGAGAATTAGTTGGAAAAGTTTTACAGGTCCATCAGGAAAATAATGGTCTGGACTTGTGTTAATCGTATTTTCCCTATAATATTAACTAGTACCCAACTGTACAACCTAGGAACCACACTACTCCCCTGATTTAGCAAATCCACCTAAATGCAGACTGTGTTTATATTATTAAAATACTCTTGTCAGTGGGTCTCCATGGACTTAAGAGAATACAGGAAGCTACAATTATGACATACAGATACATTGTCTCTAATCACCTGAATACAATTCCTTGAGAAATAAATGCTTGCTTACTCTCTTTCTCAGTGCTTTTCCCATGAAACCAAATCCATTATTCACACTGTGTCTACTTCATCATAATGCTATCTTTATACTTTTGTAAAAATACATTTTTCTTAATGATATGCTAATAAAAAACCATGACAAAAACAATTTTAAGTTCCTAAACACTAAGAATCATGACCTCAAGATTTTAAATTTATAAACTCCTTTAACTTTTACAATATTTTTAAAAGGAAGGCACATATTCCCATTGCACAGATGAAAAATTCAAGTAAATTCCCCAAGAGTACATAACTAATAAAAGATAAAATGAGGATTTCCAACCCACATGGTCCAAGTTGAGAAGTTCTGCTTTTCAACTCTATCCTATCAGTGATTATTATTCAATCAAAATAATAACATTGACATGGTTAAAGTATTTATGGAAATATTTCATTCAAAACTTAAATCTAAGAGTTTTATTTAAGAAACTTAAATAGATATTCACAATGTGAGCTTTGTTGTCACTTTATTGAATAGCCATATGGCACTGTAGTAAATCCTAAAGATGACAATCCAACTCCCAGGCTTTTGTCAATGACTTAAACACAGATACTTCTTTTTTGCTTGGATTTGCTAAAACAAAGAGGATATTATTTGCCCTGATGATACTGAGAAAACTAATGGTGAATGTCCCGATGAAGGATCATTTGGATATGATTGATGAAATTTGTTCAGCCTGCTTTAATAATAGCATTTCATTCTGAGAAACACAAGGACATATATTACAAATGAGATTCAGGTTTAGAATAGAAAATAAAAGCAGTATCCAAATCACAGGATGTCTTTTTCTCATTGTCACCACTAGGCTTTTCTTATCTATGATTTTTCTCTGCCTTTTAGTTTCTTTTTCTTTTTCTTTTTCCCACGAGACTAATATTTTCTTTGTCATGCACATGGTGGAAGATATCTGTCTCACTCACTCAGTTTGTCTGGAAACCTGTCCCCAGTTCAAGAAATCAATAAAGGCCAACTTCAGTTGCAAATGCCCGAACAAGAGTTTTATTTGTTTGTTTGTTGTTTGGAGGGTTTTGTTTGTTTTGTTTTGTTCAATGTCTATCTCTCATCCAATCAGCTATGGCCAGGTAGGTAGTCACAGAGTAAAAACAAAGTTTCCTGGAACCACCCACAGGAACTAAAAGAGTGTTTAAATCCGTAAAACACTTGGACATTACTGATCTATTTCAAAGTGAATTCTGAGGAAGATCGCCTAGAAATTTCGCAAGAGAACTAGACACTGAAATTATGGGCAAACTCAGGACTCTGTGTAAACTTATTCAGGTTATCCTACAGAAAATAAAACATGCAATGATATTCACCTAAAAGAAACAAATAGTTTTTTAAAGTATTCCACAGATGTTTACTTAAGTTGTTATATTTTTTCTCTTGAATAAATCCAAAGGTCTACAGAATTAATCTAAGTAAATATTTAAAGGATAATGCCCATTGCAAACGAAAATTTATTCTTCTTACATTTTAATGTTTATTTTTTCACTCTTAACCAGTGGTAAGAAAGTCAAAGTTTTCTGGGGACCAGGAACATAGGACTTGAATCAATCTGCTGTAACAAAACTGGGAGTGGCAAATGTTTTGGTCAATCGAATGATCTCAGGCTAAGCAAAGAATATGGATGGAACAGATGAAGCCCTTATTCCCTAAGTTCACTCTCTTTACTCTGAAGAGTAATGTTTAAGTTACATTTCCAACTAAGTTCATTAGAATGTATTTTATCCATATAGTCAATTAAAAAGGAGGGAGAGGTAAAAATACAACCAGGACAAAACAAAGTAAAAACCAAAACTCAGCATTCTAAAATGAAACAGATGCATGAAGAGCAAATGTTGGTATTTTATATATCCTATGCATCTATCATTCAAAGAAAGAAAGAGAGAGAGAGGGAGAGAAGGAGAGGGAAAGGAAGGAAGGAAAGAAGTCAAAGAACTCATATAAACAGGCAATAGAATTTTAGAATGGTGATTACCAAGGCCTGGGTGGGTAAAGAAATGGGAGATGCTGGTCAAAGAATACAAACCTTTAGATATAAGATGAATAAACTCTAGGGATCTAATATATAGTATGGAGGTTATAGTTCATAACACTGTGTTGTGTCCCTGAAATTTGCTAAGAGAATAGACCTTAAGCATTCTTATGACACCCATACACACAAAAGAGGTAACCATAGGAGGTGATGGGTATGTTAATTAACCTAATTATGGTAATCATTTCACAAAGTATATAAGTCAAATCATCACATTGTACACCTTAAATATATACGATTTTACTTGTCAATTACACCTCAGTAAAGCTAAAATAATATAACAACATAACAGGAAAAAACATTATTTTATTTTCTGTTTCCATAACATGAATATATGCAAAGTGAGAGACATGAACATTCCACAGAGCTTCCCCCCACCACCTCCATCTTTCACACAAGCACATATATGGCAAGAGAGTGTAGGGAAAAATTAGAACACAGGGATGTAACTACCATATCATAAATATGATAAACAACACAATGAAACATTGCATTAAATCGTCTATTTACTTTGGGGCACCTGGGTGGCTCAGTCGGTTAAGCATCTGCTTGGGCTCAGGTCATGATCCTGGGGTCCTGGGATGGAGCGCAACCCTGATAAGCGGGGAGTTTGCTTCTCCCACTCTCTCCCTCTGCAACCCCACTACTCATTCACACACTCTCTTTCTCAAATAAATAAATAAATAAATAAATTCTTTTTAAAAAATCATCTATTTACTTCAATATAATGGCATGGAATTGGGAAGAGAAATATAGGAGACTTCAATTGTGTTATGAAGCATACATGGTTAAATGTTAGATTTGATGGAGAAGGATGATGGCACACAGTACTTCCATCCTTCTATTTTTGTGGAAATTGAAATATTTAATAATTTGTAAGAGAAATGAAAAAAATATTAAAAGTATACAGTATTTGTGACATGATGGATTTCAATATACTTATTATCATATTTATTTATATAGTTTCCACTTCACTTTTTCCTGTGAGTCTTACTTTAAATTGAAGCTGAGGAAAAACAATTTAAGACCAAAGGAATCTTGAGAAGCCTGGGTAACTCAGTCGGTTAAGCTTGGGACTCTTGATTTCAGCTACGGTCATGGTCTCAGGGTTGCAGGACAGAGTCCTACGTCAGGCTCCATGCTCATCAGGGAGTCTGCTTGAGATTCTTTCCCTCTCCTCCTGTCCCTGCTTTCTCTCTCTCTCAAATATATAAATAATTAAAAAAAAAAAACACCGAACGAATCTCAGTCAACTAAACCTCTGATTTTCTTTCAGTCTTCTTAAAACTGCTCATTTCAATTGGTTACCAACTTGATATGGATTGTACCTTTCTGAAGAAATTCCTTATATTCATAAATAGTTCTACATGGATGGAGAGAAAAGATTCAAATGCAATTGACATTTATTAAGTGTTCCAAATTGCCCAGGTACTGTGTTGAGTCATGCAGCATCACATGTGTTTTTAAAAGCCAGTGAGAGATAATATCAATGCATAACAACCAAATATCAATATGTAGCATTTTTCATAATAAATACCATTCACTCTTTCTGTTGGTCTTATTTCATCTACATAGACTACAGGAACAATACAAAAAATAAATTCTGATTAGACAGTTTCAGATCATATAGGAAAGTTTAGAAAAAATATCAGAAGCAATTATGTAATGATACATATTTTTAAAATACATGGTGGTAGGATGTTAAATGGAAAGTTAAAGTTATACAAATAGCATATATAGTTTGTGCTTACAGAGACTGAATCCAGTCCTGCTAAACTGAAATCTTCTGTCGAATGATGAACTAAGAAGACCTCCCACTGGCATTCAAGTGGCATATTTATGAGAACTGATAACAGCAATCCAACCGTGTTATAAATGAGGCCTTTATATTATAAGGACTTTCAGTGAACTCTAAGTTCCCACAATCATCTTTTTTCTATTTAAATGCAATTGCTCCATATTGAGATGTCAGTTGCCCAACTCATTAAGTACATTGCAAACTGCTAATAAGTTCATTTTAATTAAGGTTTCTCAGCATCAGTAGATAAAGAGTTCAAGAAGAGCATACCCAGAGGAAATTGTCTGATCATGATATTTAGCACCAAATCCCACTTTTATTACTAGAATGAATAAAAAAGGACTATATTCTAAAAAAGTACAATTTAAACCATTAATATTATTGTTGTTTTCATATTTTTTCTCCCTTAAAATGACCTACTTCAAATAATATACTGTTTACAAACTTCCTATTAAAGAAGCAATCCTGTGTTTTGTCACTTTGATTCACCTAAACATTACAAACAATTAGTGTCTGGAAACAACAACAACAACAACAAGGGAAATCCACATCATTTTAATATATAGAAACAATAATAATTTTGTTAATAGCCACAAAAGAAGTAATTCATAATAGGTGCTAAAATTTTATTGAAACTTTTTATCAATATGTGATCTCAGTGCTTTGCATTTTAACTTATTTCATCCTTATAAAAATCCTTTTATTTAGAGGTAATTATGACTTATATTTTACCGATCAAGAAATAGACTTGCCCAAAGTGACACTGCTCTAAAATGTGGTACTAAGTATAAAACCCAGACTGTTTGCCTTCCAGGGCGTCACTCTTGTTTCATTGTTATGACTTACTGTTTTCTTCAATCCATTAGCATTTTATCAAACTGAAGTCAAAAGATGTAGCATTTACTTATTGATAATAGTTAAATCTCATGGTAGGAGAGGGAGGTCATGACTTGGGATTATTTTCTTCCTACAAATTTATGGTTGTGAGGAGAAATCATAAGAAGAAGTTAAGCAATATGTCAACTAGATGACCAAAATAAATATCAGTCAAAGGGTACATAGACATTGTGGCTTCATAATGTCTTACCCTGAGAATGACACCATGATGTATACGGAGTATTTTGTTTGAGGAGGAAAAACCTGAATAAAATAAAGAGAAATTATTAGCAAACTCAAACTGAGAAATTTTATGTAAAAAGAAGATGGTCTTATTATTTAAAAAAATAATGTTAAAAAAAGACAAAGAAATATTGATAAACTATTTCCAATTAAAGGAGATTAAAGAGAATTGACAGCTAAAAGCAATACCTGGTCTTAGACTCGATATTATCAGGGAAGAAAATATTACTATAAAGAGTAGTATTTGGTCATTTGACCAAATTGGAATATGGACAGCAGATTAGGTAAAAGTAACGAGGAGACAGAGTAACTAAAGTCAGTCACATGGGTGTTCCATGTGACCACCCCAGTGAAAATACTCTGCACCATGGTTGAGTCAGCTTACCTGGTTGCCAATACTTTGTACATGTTATTACACATTGTTGCCAAGAGAATGAAACGCTGTCTGTATGACTCCACTGGGAAAAGACAACTGGACAACAGTGCCTGGTCTTTCCTGAACCCTATCCCAGGTCCTTTTTCCTTTGCTGATTTAATTTGTTATCTCTTTGCTGTACAAAACCCTAACTGTGAGAATAACAGCTTTTCTGAGCTCTCTTAGTCCTTCAAGTGAATTCTCAAACCAGACTGACCCTGGAGATCTCCAAAACATGTAGAAAATAGACACTGACATATTTAACTATAAAAGGCATAATATCAGTAAACTATTTTCAAAATGATTCACAAATAAATACATATTTATATATGCATATAATCTACATATGTATATTTTCATGAAAACTATATATGTACACATTATATATGTATATATATTTAGATGAATGCACATAGAGAAGGAAAAAGAGAAAGAGGATGATAAAGATTCTCTCTTATGTTTTCCCTTCAAATTTTAAAGCTTTATGTTATGGTCCTACTTATGATCCATTTTGAAAACACCGTAGAGTGCACAAAGGTTCCAAATATTTTCTCATTCTTTCCAAGACTTGTTCTTTTTTTCTTTTTGGACAGTAGCTGCCTTAATGGGTGGGAGCAGTATTTAATTGGAGATTTTTGATGTGTTTCCCTAATTATGAGTAATGTTGAACATCTTTACATGTGCTTCTTGCGCATTCATATATCTTCTTTAGAGAAATATTTTTTCAAGTTCTTTGCCCATTTTTATTTATTTATTATTTATTTATTTATTTATTTTAGAGAGAGAGAGTATGAGCAAGCAGGGGGAGGGACAAAGGGAGAGGGAGAATCTTGAAGCAGACTTCCTGCTGAGCACGGAATCTGATCCTGGACTCTATCCCAGGTCCTTGAGATCATGACCTGAGCCAAAAACAAGAGTCAGCTGCTTAACTGACTGCGCCACCCAGGAACCTCTATTTTTTTTTTTTTTCTTTGCCTATTCTTGAAGGAGGCGATTTTGCTGTTCCTTTGTCTCAGGAGTATTCTACATGTTCTGGATGTTAGTCCCTTATCAGATATATGATACACAAATATAATTCTCATTCTGCAGCCTGCCTTTTCACAGTGTTGGAAGTATCCTTTGGTGCCCCAAAGTTTGTAATTTTTAGGAAGTCCAATTTGCCTATTTTTTTTTCTTTTGTTGTCTTTGCCTTTGGGGTCATATCCAATAAATCATTGTCAAATCAGTATTGCGAATACCTCAGTTTTCTGTTATGGATTTTATAGTTTTATCTGTTACTTTCAGTAATAATCAAAAACCAGTTAAACATGTAAATATGATTTTCAGTCAAATCCTGTAAGTAAAGTTTTAGGGATTCCTGGGTGGCTCAGTCAGTCAAGCGTCTGCCTTTGGCTCAGGTCATGATCCCAGGGTCTTAGGATCCAGTTCCACATTGGACTCCTTGCTCAGCCAGGATCCTGCTCCTCCCTCTGCCTGCCCTTCCCCCTGCTTTTGCATGTGCACGCTCTCTCTCTCTCTGACAAATAAATAAATAAATCTTAAAAAAATAAAGTTTTAAAAGTGAATGGAATAACATCAGCAGAAGCCATCATCATCATTTCATAAAAGCTAAAATACATCCAAGTGGCACCTCTGTGAGGAATCCAGTGAGCTATAACCTGACTGAAGTCAAATATTAAATCATGCAAAGGTGCCAGAAAAAGATTCCAGCAGTTTAGCCAACATGTACAAGGGCCCTGACATAGGAATATGCTTTTTATTATCAAGGAACTAAAAGAAAATATACCTTAGATGTAGTTAAAGTGGAGGAGAGTGTTATTAAGTGAAAATAGAGTTCTAAACATTAAGTGAAATTAAAATTCAGATAAACCAATAAAATAAGATTCTGATAAGCCAAAACATCTTAGTTTTCTGAAAGTCATTTTTAAGGAAATAGAAATAATTGAAAAGAATTTAACAGGATGAGATCTAATGTGATTTCCAATTTAATAAATTTATTCTGGTCTATAGATAAGAAATAGTATATTAGAAGGCAAGAAACAGGGAACTTTTGATGTAATAATCTTGGTAAGATATCAAAGTTGGTTCAGATGAAAGAGAAAGCAATGAAGCTGGTTGGTTGTAAGAGCAAAAGAGGTCAAATAACCATTTCATTGCTGTATGCTGTAATATATGGCAATTTTGCAACTATAAACCACACATTTTCTGATGACTATCAAGTTGTATGGATAAATCTGATATTTAGTGGAAAATTATTGATTCAGACTTATACCTTAAAATTATGAACAAATATGTCAGACCATTTCATTATTGTTGTACATACTCTAAAGCTAATGAAATGTTCTAAATTTAATTAGAATTGTATAGACTTTTCATTTACAATTTTTATAAACATGCATCTTTCCACAAAGCATAAAAAGAATTATGACACTCAAATATTCGAAGGTTATCTGCGTTGATAAGAGATACTTACGTATTAGCATTATGATGACGATGAAGCCATAATTGTGTAATGAGAAGAGGGGAAAATGTGCTGTTATAAAACTGCTTTTCAATATAAAAGCAATTATGTTTCAAATATGTTGCTTCTCCTGTCCCCACCCCTTCCCCACTGATTAAGCTGAACAAATGACATACAATTTAGTGCATGTCGGTAAGACTCTTCCTTTTTTTGATACTAATCAGTTTGGGGACATATTGACATCAATGTTGAAAATACAGAACTAATGTTCCTCAAATGACATATAATTCAAAAAATAAAACAAGGTCTTAAACTAGGAGATTTCAAATATGTTCTTGAAGGACATATGAGACGAGATCCGTGTAGAATTAATGAGCTGCCTGAGGCCAGGAGCATTTTAATCTCTTTCCCAAATTCTTCATCCCTTAAATTTGAAACACAATATCTTTCAAAAGTTATGATATCCATTTATATTACAGATATTACAAGATACTCACATTTCACTATCATTTTCATGAAACAAGTTTAAGAAGTCTCTGCGATAAAAAGTAACAAAAGTGTTTTAAGATAGCCTTGAGTTCTTCAAAAATTATCTTCTATTTATTTTTAGAACTGACACCACTACTCGTCAGATAGGTATTCAGAGAGCAGCAGAGTCGGGGTAAATTGTGACATTACCAATTTGTCAGGGGAAGTAATATAAGTGTTCATAAAAATGATTTGGCATCGTATGATCAATGGAACCCTCAAAATACTTGATTTTATCATTAAAAACTTTTGGTTAATAAAATGCTCATATGAATGAAATAAATGATGCCATTTTGTGGTAGATAGTGTTCATTGTCAAGAAATAATGAATAGGATTCAAACACAATGTGTTGTGAACATTTTTCCTGCACAGAACACAAAATAGAAAGGAAGACTGTATTGAAGATTAAAAGACTGTAGCTATTGTAACAAACCTGAAAGATAGTTTAAAATAGTATTGAATTGTAAATTAACCATTTCAATTTTTAGTAGTGAGTAAAAGTAAAATTGCAGGGCTGAAAGCTGCAAAGTAGAGGATTAGTCCACTATTTGAGGAGTATCCAAGAAGGAAATAATCTTGAGAATAAAACTTAATCTTTGAAATATGTCTATCTATGGGTTATTTGTGTGTATGTGTGTATAAAATTATCAATTGCTATCTGTAATTACTGTTATTCTCCCTGGAAAACATTGCATAATATGCTCTTTCTTTTTCCAAATTATTACCATTAATCCTTCCTGTTATTTCACTACATTATTTTGTCTGTTTAGTATAGATAGACACTATAATCTGGACGCAGACATTTTCTACTTATATAATTCAACATTTTTTTCCACTAACCCTTTTGATTCATTCACATTTATTATGCATGATTCACCTTACTATTCTCCAGCCTATTTTTGTCAGTGAGTCACTTGTACCTTCTCTTTCAGCTCCCTTTCTTTCCTGCATTTGAATGAAAGTCCTTCTAAATGGAATTCTGGGGTCATAATTCTAAAAATAAACTAAGAGAACTACTTCTGAAACATCCTGGGCAGAGGAGTATGTCTCATCTTTAAAGACCTTCACAGTGTTTTCCCCAATTTCTTGCTAACTTATGTAGGCATTTGCATTGTTTTCATTCCATACAGATTGGGCAGAATTTCAAAAAATTACAAGCATATTGGCAAAATGGATCCATGTTAACATCATAAGTGCATTTTGCCCTTAAACAGATATATTTTTGCATAGCTTTCCCCAAACTAGATTCTTGAAAAAATCTATAAGGCTGACAGCTTTTTTATAATGCTGTTCTTTTTTTTTTTTTTTAAGATTTTATTTATTTGAGAGAGAGAGAATGAGAGACAGAGAGCATGAGAGGGAGGAGGGTCAGAGGGAGAAGCACACTCCCCGCTGAGCAGGGAGCCCGATGCGGGACTCGATCCAGGGACTCCAGGATCATGACCTGAGCCGAAGGCAGTCGCTTAACCAACTGAGCCACCCAGGCGCCCTATAATGCTGTTCTAAAAGTCAAAGACAAGCTGGCTAAATAACAAAAGGTATGACTCTAGCCTACATGAAATTAATTTAAATTCAAAAATATAACGTATCAAAGTGTAACTCACAAAATTAGACTTAAAAGAAATTGCAAAATGTACTTGATAAGATAAATAAAATTTTGAACTCTAAGATCTTTCTATATAACTAAAATAATTAGAATATTTTAGACAGTAAAATTTCAATAGGCTTTCAGTGATCTTGAACGATATCTTAGATCTCTGGGCAACCTAACAGATCTATTAAAACTTACAGAACATGAGGGCGCCTGGGTGGCTCAGTTGGTTAAGCGACTGCCTTCGGCTCAGGTCATGATCCTGGAGTCCCGGGATCGAGTCCCGCATCGGGCTCCCTGCTCAGCAGGGGGTCTGCTTCTCCCTGTGACCCTCCCCCCTCTCATCCTCTCTCTCTCTCTATCTCATTCTCTCTCAAATAAATAAATAAAATCTTAAAAAAAAAAAAAAAAACTTACAGAACATGAATTTCCTAATGACCTGCATCAAGGTTATTTTGGTCAAAATGTATGAACATTGCTTTTGGGGAACTAATATATATCAATAAAAAAAGATTAAATGGAATCCATCTTTTTGTTACATTGTTCCATATGATGTAAAGGTTTAATCCTCTTTTCTACATATATAGGGATAAAAAAATCTCATCAAAGAACTGCATGTATGCACTTTGGTAACACTAATTTCTAAGGGGTATAATCTATTCTCTTTCACTGGTATCTATCTACATCTTGATGATAAGCCTAGAAACCAAGAATATGCATATCATAGATTATACTTCTTCAGAATTAGCACTACCAAGTTAACTCATGTAGTGCTTTACACACACACACACAAACACATGTACACACATACAGAAATTTTGTGTCTGTGTGTATATATATGCATATTGGGGAAGGGAAGGAAAAGTAAAATAAGAGAAAAACAGAGAGAGAAACAAACCATAAGAGACTCTTAACTCCAGGGAACAAACTGAGGTTTGCTGGACAGGAGCTGGTGGGGAGATGGGGTAACTGGGTGATGGACATTAAGGAGGGTACTTGATGGAATGAGCACTGGGTGTTATATGCAATGATGAATCACTAAATTCTACCCCTGAAACTAATAAAACACTATGTGATAACTAACTTGAATTTAAATAAAAACTTTAAAAAAGACTTTATATATATATATATATATATTTTTTTTTTTTTTTTACTTTGTTCAAGTTTGACCAAAAGAACTGTGATACATAAACCAACATTATTGTAGCTCATCAGAGAATTGCTGTTCTTTGTTTGGCATTATGTGTTGACACCAAAGGAGACCATTTTAAGATAGAAACAACTTACCAAATACAGTAGTTTGTTGTTAATGGGGGCAGCAGCATGTTTCTCTTTTGTTTAAAACAATTTCCCATTTTAAAGACCTACATGAGAAATTTCTTTCAGATCTCAGTAGAGGCAAAAAAAAAAAAAGGCTTCCTTTGTTCTTTTTTAAGGAAATTAACACATTTTAAACTTACATATTATCCTTTGCATTTTTACTAGGAAGCTCAAGGCCAAATATGTTACTCTTGCTAATTCCTAATGGCATGCATTCTTTACACTAACTTTATTCCCTGCTTCACCTATTTTTCTACTGTTATTATTCCCATGTTCAAGTTTTCTCTTGTTATATCTTGTGTGGTATAGATTACTGTAAGGAAACTATTTTAATTTTGGTGCTTTCATACTTCATTATATAGGTTGGAGAAATATTAATTAAAATTTTCAAAAATGTGTTGGGCATATTTATATTTCTTTGCCCTTACACTTAGATTTTAGCTATATAACTTTCTGTCAGTGATTAACCAGGGTGTACACAGTTCCTGGATCATTTTGAAGCTGGAATATACAGAAGCTCAAACAGCAGTAGAAAATCTACTGTTATTGAGCACTTATTGTAAGCCAGGCATATGTCTAATTTTATTAACATCCTGAGAGTAAGTACTATTTGTACTATGATAATACTGATGACTAAATGATCCAAGATCACAAAATTGGTAAATTGCAGAACTCAAATTTTCATCTGATATTCTCTGATTAAAAGAAGTCTAGGAGTTACCTTCAAATTATGGCTTTTCTTTGAAGAGTCCAAGAGGAATAATCGCAGTCTCTGTGTCTTCTAGTCACTCATGTACTGTTAGATTTTTTTTTTAAGATTTATTTATTTGAGAGTGAGAGACAGAGAGAGCAAGCAAAGGGAGAAGGAGACAGAAGACTCCCCTCTGAGTGGGGCTCCATCCCAGAAGCCCAAGATCATGACATGAGCTGAAACCAAGAGTTGGATGCTTAACCGACTGAGCCACCCAGGCACCCCCAGCAATTACATTTTCAAGCACCTCTACACATTTATTCTTGAAGGAGTATTTATCTGGAACAGTTTTATAAGTGCTTAAAATCATTAATTTTTGTTTACTCATCTCACATTTGAATTTTAAATTAGAGTATAATTGTGATGAGTGTATCCAACAAGTTATTTAGAAAGTTCTTATCTTTTAATTACTTACTGATTCTTATTAGATTCTCAATAAAAGTATTGACAATTTTCTAAAGAAAATCTGTTTTCCTCCTTTTACTAAGTTGCAGTTTTATCAGTGAGTCTCTAACGAAATGATGCTGGGTACACAGAAACTTTCACTTAATGTTTTGTGTATCATCAAGCATATACTGAGAGTCCATTTATCAAGGCCTGGTTGATATCAGGGCACATGATCTCCTGTCCACTATCTTGCTGCTTCACTGATGCAGTTGTTCCTTTACAATGGAACTGCTTCATGCCTGTGCTATATCCAGCCCGGTGAGCTCATGAAATATTGCTCCTAAATGTCACTCCTTTTAAAATTATAAAGTAAGGGCGCCTGGGTGGCTCAGTCGTTAAGCGTCTGCCTTCGCCTCGGGTCATGATCCCAGGGTCCTGGGATCGAGCCCCGCATCGGGCTCCCTGCTCCACGGGAAGCCTGCTTCTCCCTCTCCCACTCCCCCTGCTTGTGTTCTCTCTCTCGCTGTGTCTCTCTCTGTCAAATAAATAAAAAAAAAAATCTTTAAAAAAAATTAAAAAAAAATAAAATTATAAAGTAAAAACTGAACTAAACAAAATTACTTATTAGATTGTTTACCATGAGTTTTGTTCCGTGCAAAGGTCTAAGGAAAAGAAACAACAGTTTCCAGCTTAAAACCCAAAAGAAAAAAAGATATCTCATTTAGTGGTTTATATGTCCGTTTGCTCTCAGTTTTGTCTAGTGAATGTGAAGACAGGGAGTTCAGTTTTAATAAAGGATATAGCCATTACTCTTTATGAGATCGTTGGGAGGTATTTACTATCCATTATAATCCTAAATCCCAGTCAGTTTAAGATAGTCCCTTGACTGCTTCTAAATTGTTATTTTTTTGTCAAGCACGAATCTAGTAATTATGATCACACAATATTCTCTCAATTTCTTGGCAATACAATTCAGTTCCCTAATTATATTATCTGTGGCATCTGATATTTTTACTATCATTTTTATTAATAAATATTTTTATAGCCATCATTTTATTTTATCCTTTGCTACTATTAGAAAATAGACTATGTAATGAGATCATGGGTAAGGACATCATAGTACATATTTAAAAATACAAAATTGTGTAATTATTTGCTTTCTTGTATTTCCATGTTAGTCAGTTAAATATTTACTCTAGTTTGCTCATGTGCCAAATTAAATAATTTACCTATATTGAAAGAAAATGTCACTATTTTGATGTGACATATATAGGGAAAGAAACTAAATGGGGAAAGAAAACTTCTTGTTAGAATGCTGATTTAAGTTTAGATTGCTATAAAAAGAGTTGTTATTATTTACTTCAATATAAATATCTCTCATCAGTTCTAATACTTTTTGTCAGAGTCAAGCTCTCCTCAATTAATCTCTCCTTATTAGTTGTTGTAAGAAATATGATTATTTATAAGCATTCAAGAAATTTTACATCTTACGTTCATTTAAGTAATATATTCCTTATTGTGTACATAATGTAAAAATAAATGTACTGTAAAGGTAAATACAATCTCTAATAATAAAAAATAATAATAATTCTCCCTGGTGGAAAAAAAAGGAAGGGACACCTTTTCTTTGAGCATTTATTTTAGAAAACTGTAATTTTAATGTCTTTCTCCACCTCTTTGGATTATGTAAGTTGTTTTATTAACGAAATAAGCCTCTTACCTGTTTTACAACCCAGGACTGTTTCAACTCAAGGACCAGGGAGCCATCTCTTTTGAAATGTCATCATCAAGGAAGATAATGTCCTCATTTCCCAGTTTCATTGGGAAGATAGGAGCCTGACATAGGCAGGTGCCTCACTCCAGTCCCACTGTGACCTAACATAAAGATAAGGGAAGTTAACTTTTTCTTTGGAGAAGGCCAATTGGCTAACACAAATGGTCATCCTGATTGCCAGGTGAATTTAAGATGCACTCTGTGTGATAAATGATGTTGTCAAGTCTTTTTACGGGAGGACTAGTTGTCATTTATCTTGAGAATTTGAACAAATGGGTTGTATCTGCTTGGCTCTACAAAAGGGTGAGATCTCTTTCTGACTTTGCGATCTCTCTGGTGGCTTGCCTGTGATTGGGCATCACATTCTGGTGTAAAGCTTACTCAATGATGAAGCCGTTGTTTTTTCCCTTCGACCTTTGGGGAAAATTTGCTGAGTTGGCAGGAAATTTTGTTTTTAATTATGTTTTCCAACAATACTCAATATAATTGTATATCTTAAAGCTTGCTTCTGGTTGAGATATTTAAACAATTAGGACAATACATAAATTACTTTTTTTGCTACAACAGGAATTTGCAGCTCTTAGAAAATTGAAAATTTTCATAATTTAATATATAATTTAATAAATTGCATGTTATAATCATGCAATAGAAAAATGCTGTACAGCTAATGTTAAACAAAATATGTGGAAAAGTGTAGCACCATGGCAGATACTCCTAGAACTGCTTTTCTTCTTAACTGCATATAAAATCATGTATGTAAAAGGTCAAGCAGGTCCTTATTGGATATCAAGGTCTATCTAAAACAACCAAAAGCAGCTTTTTTTTTTTTTTTTTTTTTTTGGCCCAAGACTACCCTACCCTATTCCAAAGATTTAGACATTGGAGCCAATTTCCAAGTATAGTTCAAGGAGTGGGGCTATAGACATGTTGTGTTTGGATTTAAAGATATAATAGAAATCAATCTTAGGAAGGTCATAGATTTTAGGGAGTGCTCCAGAATCATCTTAAATAGGTTTCAAATTAGGGTATGTAGGATGTAATATGCAGGAGCCATTCAGCTTTTTTCTGAATATTCTTCCAAGATATTGAATTTTTTTTTAAGTTAATGAAAATAGTTGCACATCTGAAAAAAAATGAACTATTTTTTGCTTGGTACATGGTAATTTATATATAGACTTTGCCCTTTAATATAAAACTTGGTAGTGATTTGAAATCTTTTTTTTTTTCTGTGATTTTTCAATTTGTATGGCTTATTTTATTTGAAAGTGAAATTTAGGCATGAGTAAAACACTGTAAAACTCTCAGCAGAGTGTGGTTGCTGCAATCACCCTATCTTTCCCCCAGCACCTGTGATCACGGTCTCCTACACTGCTGTTTGTTTACTTCATAGCCTGGTCACTTTCAAACTAATATATAATTTACATATCAATTATATTTATTTTTATTGTCTCTCTCCTCCCACCAGAATGAAAACTTTATGAAGCCAGATATTTTTGTGTATTTTTCTCACTAGTGTATCCTAAGTGTCTGGCACATCAATTGTGTTCAGTAAATGTTTATGATATAAAATTTTACATAGCACACGCTCAATAAATCTTACTTGAATTTGAATATCAATTAAAGTTGTAATTGACTTTTAAATCGCTATCCATTTATACTGAATGTTCTTAGATTTATCTATTTACTTTCATTGAGTGAGACCTCAATAAATATTTTTTTTAATTGAAAGGGACATAAGAACCACCCAAACAGCTTCATATCAAGGTTTCTTTTTTCTTTCTTTTTTCTTTTCTTTCTTTTTCTTTTCTTTTATTATTTTTACTTTAATTTTTTTGAGAGAAAGAGAGGAAGAGGGGTAGGGGCATAGTGAGAAGGAAAGTGGGAATCCTAAGCAGGCTCCATGCCCCAGAACATTGGGCTCCATCCCACAACACTGAGATCATGACCTGAGCTGAAATCAATTGTCAGACACTTAACTGACTGATCCACCCAGGTACCCCCCAAGGTTTCTAAAAGAAAGTTGTATAACCTCAGTTTAAACAACCCCCCAATACTGCCTACTTGACAACACAGCACACTCCATCTTTTAACAAGCTATGTTGGAAATATCAATCTTATAGTGTACCAAGGTCTTAATCATGACTTTCTTTTGGAATGGTTACTTTCTTACACCAGCATTCAAAGGTGTTAAATCCAGAATAGTGTGGAGCATCTACATTATTATAGAGGAATTGGCTCCATGGAAAATTTAAGGAAAATCAGAATTCCAGTTTTTGAAGACAGTAGATAAGAATGAGTATTTTCAGACTAAAGGAAAGCTTCAGAACAGACTGGAGGCAAGATAATTTTAAATGGCTTCCTTACCAGTCCATATCCACTATAAAAGCCAACTTCAGCACTGAATACTCCAAGTGGTCTTTGGTTAGTCCATAGTAGACTATAGCCTGCTTATAATTCAATATTACAGATGTATTAATTAGACCCAAGTTTGTTCTTTTTCAACATACACATACATCTTTTGGTAAAAAAAGCAGTTAATGGGCAGATGATTGACTCCAACACATATCTTTTTTTTTTTTAAGATTTTATTTATTTATTTGACAGAGAAAGACACAGCGAGAGAGGGAACACAATCAGGGGGAGTGGGAGAGGGAGAAGCAGGCTTCCCATGGAGCAAGGAGCCCGATGGGGGGCTCGATCCCAGCACCCTGGGATCATGACCTGAGCCGAAGGCAGACGCTTAACGACTGAGCCACCTAGGCGCCCCATCCAACACATATTTTCAACAGGAATTACTGTTAAACCAGGATCCTTTTAATCTGGTTTTGTGTAACTGAGTCTTTGAATATAAAATCAGGGCTTATATTTTTTTTCCCATTTTAAATCTAACAAGTGGAGATCATCCTCTTGTCTTGCCAACAAATGTATTTTTGATTGTGTCAACCAATATCTTAGCTATTCCTTCTAGATGTGTATTCATAAATTAGATATGCCTTCCACGTTTTTCAATCATAAAATTCTTTTTTTTTAAGATTTTATTTATTTATTCAACAGAGAGAGAGATAGTGAGAGCAGGAACACAAGCAGGGGGAATGGGAGAGGGAGAAACAGGCTCCTGCAGGGAGCCCGCTGTGGGGCTCGATCCCAGGACCCTGGGATCATGACCTGAGCCAAAGGCAGATGCTTAACGACTGAGCCACTCAGGCGCGCCTCAGTCATAAAATTCTTAAAGGTTGGAATGGAGGAAGCAAAGGGTAGAGACTAGGTGATATGCTCTTACAGACCTGCTGTAAGATGACTATGCCAGGTTCCTAGTTAGCTGTGTGCTCTACTTTATTTCCTTTAATTTCCACAACACGATGAGTAAATAATAATAATAATTAATAATAATAATAAAGTAACCCAATAAGGTTAAGTAGTTCATTCAAAAAACATTTATTTGGTAACTGATTGCAGAAGGATTAAACCAGTTTCAAAACCAAAGACACATTTCCTTCTTTTCCCTTCCCTTCTATTCCATTCTAATTTTGGTTGTGTGGAATTATTTAATTCGTGTTCCTATCACATTAATTTTAAGGAAAAAATCAAATTCAATTTAACATTTGCAGACAACAAAATTATAAACCACAAATGGTGTTTTGATCAAATTTAGACATATTGTTTGTTTTTTTTTTAAAGATTTTATTTGTCAGAGAGAGAGAGCAGAAACAGGGGGAGTGGCAGGCAAAGGGAGAAACAGGCTTCCCACTGAGCAGGGAGCTCGATGCGGGGCTTGATCCCAGGACCCTGGGATCATGACCTGAGCTGAAGGCAGACGCTTAACGACTGAGCCACCCAGGTGCCCCATTTTTTTTTAAGTTTTATTTACTTAAGTAATTTCTATACCCAACCTGGGGCTCGAACTCACAACCCCGAGATCAATAGTGGCATGCTCTTCTGACTGAGCCAGCCAGAGCCCCTTGACATCTTGTTAAGGACTGAAAGTGAACTGGTACATTTGAGTTGTCCTTTCAATTATGTCATGCTCCCTGTTATTGTCCTAGAATTTTGCTGCAGAAGATAACAAGCTTAGGTAATTAAGGTATTGACACTATGCTCTTATTTTCCAGAAAAATTTTGTAGTGATTTCTCTCAGATCAAGGATAGGAAATTTTGAATAATCATTGCATTTTTTTGTTGTTATTGTTTGTTTGGTTTGGTTTGTATTGTTTTGTCTTGTTTTTTTTTTGTTTGTTTTTTGTTTTTTTAAGTTTGACTTATAAACCAATGGTTCTGGAGACAAATTTATTTAAAGTAAAAAAATCCCCTGCCACCATTTTCTCCTCTTCTCCATAAGTTTAAATATTCTTGATCTAAACTTGTACTTGATCTATTTTATATATTTAAATGAAATTGATCTACTCTTGAAGTTCATTTTATTTAATGGGAGAGAAACCTGTAGATTAGGTCTGTTCTATGTGTCTTCTGTTAACATTGTACCATCTGCCCCAAGCAGTGGATATATTCCTTACTTCTTTTATTGCTCCAAATAAGCATCACAAATTAATTGACATCTAAAAAATTTGCATTAAGGTAGCATTAAGCTTCTATACAGTAAAAGATTCATTAATTAAGCCTTCCTTTGACATTCCCAGTGAAATAAAAATCTAAATTGATTGAGCCATAAGACTGGGCACATTATTTTTATTCTACATATCTCAATGTCAATTAAAAGCTAAATTGATCATTGTTTTTTGGGTATAAATCTAAAATAGAAGTGTATTGTTTGTTGACAGATGAATGGTTAAAGAAAGTGTGATTATCTATCTAAATATATATATTTTTTTCTCTATAGATATAGATGTATGTATCTATACATAGATATTTATAGAGAGAGAGAGAAAGAAAAAGAGAGAGATGATATTATTTAGCCTTAGAACAGAAGGAAATCCTGCTATTTGTGACGACATGATGAATCTGAAGGACATTACACTAGTGAAATAAGCCAGACAGAGAAGGACAAATACTGCATGGTATCACTTACGTGTGGAATGTAAAAAGTCTAACTTATACAAAGAGAGTAGAATGGTGGTTGCCAGGGACAGGGGGGTTGTGGAGAAATGTTGATCAAAGGGTACAAACTTTTGGTTAAAAGGTGAATACATTCTGTGGATATAGTATATAGCATGGTGTCTATTGTTAATAATTCTGTGTTGCATACTTAGAATTACTAAGACAGTAGATCTTAAATGTTCTCCCCACAAAAAGCAAAAGAAACAAACAAAAAATAATGTGGAATGATGAATATGTCAATTAGTTTGATTGTTAATCGTTTCACAATGTATATTTTTCAATCATTGTTATACCAGTATGATAACATTTTTAAAAGCACAAAATTATCAGTACTAGCAATAGGAAGGTTCCAAAGCAGTTTACTTACTCAGCAAGAGATGACAAAGAGTTAAATCTGTTAAACAGATACAGGTAGATAAAATTCACCTTAATTAAGGAGCATACAATAACTTAAAAAAAAAATCCTATTCCTCTGCTTGTTTCTTATTTTTCTAAAACTTCCCAAGTTATGTGGGTGGGTGTCTCAGACTCTCTCAAAATGCATAGCGGGTAGCAAATCACATAATCTCTCAGCCTCCCACCTCTGCCGTCTTTCCTGTAGAACACCTGTTCCCCACTGACCACTGGCCCGAAGGTTTCCATCTCATCAGTATAATCTCAGGGATTAGACAGACTTTTGTCAAGACAAGATAGACCAAGAGTTTTGTTACTTTTGATACCAAAACCGTTGCAAATCTTATTTTACTAACATACTAAGTAAGCAAAGTACATTTACTTTATTCTGACTCAGTTGCTTTCTGCCCTCAGAACAATGAAAGTTTAATATGTGAAAAAAAAAAATGCTTTCAAAAGATAATGTTGTATGGCCTCCACTGCGGCTTCGTGAAAAGGCAGATCTACTCAAGCTCTTCCCTCAATGCAGTGTTGGCCTTTGCTCTAACAGCCCAGAATGAGACATCAGAGGTCGAGGCCTGCTCTAGCCAGTTGTCTCATCGTCCCTGACCCAGGCAGTAAGTGCAGTGATTTGGGTCAGCTTTCTGCTTTCTGCAGTACTAAAAGCTGTTATTCAAAATAGTCCCTGGCCACTAACCTGTCTATCAGCCAAGCTGGGTGAGGGTCAGCTCTCCATTCTCTGTAAAGTACATATTATTTTTATTGTTCTGCCTGGGAGCTTGTGACATTTTTTCTTTGCCCTTGGTATTCTCAGCTACAGGAGGATACTGTTCTTTCTTACCTAGCTTTCCGGGACTCCATGACCCTTCTCCATGTCCTGATTCTTATTTAGTGCAGGGAAATATTCTATTCCTCTATTCTACCTCCTCTGATCCTCTTTTCTTTTCATTTTCTGAACTCCTACTATTCACATGATAATTTTCCTGATCTGGGAACACCACTCATACAAACCTAGAGGATTGTTTGCTATAGGAATAGCTTCCATGGAATTGTGTAAGTAGTGGTCCTACCTAATGGGACTTCTGGATTCTTATCTGTTCCCTTTTGATTTCCCAGTCTGTGTACCTTGGCTTGGAATTTTGAGATATTTGTTTCAATTGATTGTCCAGATCACCAATTCAGGTCTTGACATTGACCATCCTTTTCTTCTATTCATCCCCTAAAATGTTTAAACGTTATTATATTTTGGTTACAGAACATCTTAGTCTGTGTGCTAAAATGGATTTTTATGAAGTGCTCTCGTTGTTGTTGTTATTTGTATTGAAATTACCTTTTGTTTCATTTGTATTTCACTATGTTTCTGCATTTCTACTTGTTCTTTAAATGCTGGATGTAGAGTGCATGCTAGAGTGTTCTCTTTGGCCTAAGCCACTCATCAACCCTCAGGCCCATTTGTTTGTGCCTTCTAAGTAGCAGTAATTCCTCCAGGCAATTGATTGTGCCATGGTCTCTGTTCCTACGGGTCTGTTTATTTTATAGCTAGATTCTCTTAACTTACTTTTCTAACTAGGGTATTAATACCATTTTTTCTTTCCCCCAATCTTAATGATAAGGGACAAACATCAAATACTTAATGTTTAGAACGATAATGAGTTCATATGTGCCCAAGTCTATCTACTAAAGAATCTATTCTCTAATTAGTGAGTATGGTATTTCTTAACATTTAATACTACATATGCTTAAAAAGTATTATATAATATTTTATGGAAGTATATTAACACACAGTGTCGTATTAGTTTCAGGTGTAAATATAATGATTCAACAATTCTTTCCATTACTCAGTGCTCATCAGGATAACTGTACTCTTGATCCCCTTTGTCTATTTCACTCCTCCACCCATCCACATCCCCTCTGGCAACCACCAGTTTGTTCTCTGTATTTAAGAATCTGTTTTTTTTCCCTTTTTTTTTCCTTGTTTGTGCATTTGTTTTATTTTTTAAATTCCACATATGAGTGAAACCATATGGTATTTGTCTCTGTCTGGCTCATTTCACTTAGCACTATATCCTCTGGGTTCATCCATGTTGTTGTAAAAAGCAAAATCTCATCCTTTTTTAATGGATGAGTAATATTCCATTATATATGTTATATATATATGTGATACCACTTCATCACATTAATTTGTATATATATATATATATCATTTCTTCTTTATCCGTGCCTTATTGATCAGCTCTTTCCTTCTATATCTTGACTATTATAAATAATGCTGCAATAAAAATAGGCATGCATATATCTTCTCAAATTAGATTTTTCATTTTCTTTAGGTAAACACCCAGTAGTGGAATTACTGAAGCATGTGCTAATTCTATTTTACATTTTTTGCGGAAAATCCATATTGTTGTCATAGTGGCTGCACCAATTTATATTTCTATCAGCAGTGTGCAAGGGTTTGCTTTTCTCCACATCCTTACCAAGACTTGTGATTTCTTGTGTTTTTTTTGTTGTTGTTTTTTGGGGGGTTTTTTGGTTGTTGTTTTTTACTTTTTAAATTTTTTTTTTTTTTTATTTTAGCCATTCTGACAGGTGTAAAGTGATATCTCATTGTGGTTTTATTTTGCATTTCCCTGATGATAGTGACGTTGAGCATCTTTTCATGAGTTTGTTGGACATCTGTATGTCTTCTTTGGAAAAATGTCTATTCAGGTCCTCTGCCTATTTCTTAATCAGATTGGTTCTTTTAGTGTTGAGTTGTATAAGTTCTTTATATATTTTGGATATTAATCCTATATCAGATATATCATTTGCAAATATCTTGTCCCATTCAATAGTTTGCCTTTTATGTTTTGTTGGTGGCTTTTTTCCCTGTGCAAAAGCTTTTTATTTTGGTGTAGTCCCAATAATTTAATTTTGCTTTTGCTTCCCTTGCTTGAGGAGATAATTCTAGATAAATGTTTCTATAGCCAATGCCAAAGAAATTACTGTCTGTATTTTCTTCTAGGAGTTTTATGGTTTCAGGTATCACATATAGGTCTTTAATCCACTTGAGTTCATTTTGGTGTATGGTGTAAGAAAGTGGTCCAATATTATATATGTAATATTTTAATATGTTTTGATATATTTTGGTCATCTTAATGTTGTGGAAAATATTAAAATAAAATCTAATGTGAGATATTCAATGTTAAGGCTTTTTCCCATTTTTAACTTCAAGATTAGTACTATCTCATTAATGCTGAGTATATAATATATGGAAATTACTGGACAACTTCTTTAGATATTTCTCCTGTGTTTGTAAAACTACCTATTTTGTGAATGTTTTAAGTACATTTTATAAAGTCTGGATCCAAAGCTTATGCTGTTTTCCATGCACAAATGAATAATTACATATATTGTGTATATTCTAAGTTTTCCTAAGTATTATTCAAAGCTTATATAAGTAATACAAGAAGCAGCATTATAAAAATAAATTTGTCCATATTTTAATTTATGCACACCCATACCCAGATATACTTGCTCAAAATTAATACTTTGCAAATTAAATACATGGCTCTTTCTCACAAAGATGCATTGTGATCTCATAACTGTACTCTCTCTCCTCATCCTCTGAAGCCTACACACACACTCCTTGTAGGTTAAAGGTATTCAGAGATGTTTGAAGTTAAGGGAAGTGTTAAATTTCATAAAGGCAGACTAAGTGTATGTACCTTAATAATATATATGTAGTAGATATAGTTTTATAACATATGTTTAAATAAGATAAAATATAAAATTTCCACAAAATCAATGATGCTGTTACAGATTTCCACTTTGCTATTTTAAATTTTTAATAAAAGCAAATCATCAGGGGCGCCTGGGTGGCTCAGTCGTTAAGCGTCTGCCTTCGGCTCAGGTCATGATCCCAGGGTCCTGGGATGGAGTCCTGCATCAGGCTCCCCGCTCAGCCGGAAGCCTGCTTCTCCCTCTCCCACTCCCCCTGCTTGTGTTCCCTCTCTCGCTGTCTCTCTCTCTGTCAAATAAATAAAAAATCTTAAAAAAATAAAAAATAGGGGCGCCTGGGTGGCTCAGTTGGTTAAGCGACTGCCTTCAGCTCAGGTCATGATCCTGGAGTCCCTGGATCGAGTCCCTCATCGGGCTCCCTGCTCGGCAGGGAGCCTGCTTCTCCCTCTGACCCTCCCCCCTCTCATGTGCTCTCTCTCTCTCATTCTCTCCGTCTCAAATAAATAAATAAAATCTTTAAAAAAAAATAAAAAATAAAAGCAAATCATCATAAAATTACTGATAAGAAAATCTATTATAGAATCATATATTCCCAAAAAGTGATTAGTGTATTTTGTTTTCAATGTTTATGTGCAAATTAATATCACATATTATCACTGAGAGATTATTTCAATACAATGAATATTATCCACATAGAGCTACCTTGACTTGGAGAGAGTACCTCAATTCTAGGAGATTTTTTTCTCCAATATGAATTACCAACTATTAAGTTTAGGGCAATTAAGATATCTGCCAAGAAAATGGTGAAGTAACCAGCATTTTTTTTTAATTTCTAAATATACTTATTTTTCAAATACTACCTTGTAAAACATTCATATTTATTTTAATGTCATTTACAAGTCATTTAACTTCTGACTTGATCTGTCAAAAGTGTAATCTCAGAAAATTTTCACTTATATTAACCTTAATGATTTTGCGTTACTTAGAAAGACAGTTATAATTAGATGTCGAGATTCATATAATAACTTGAATGAGGCATTCCAATCCAATCAGTGATACAGCAAGCTCTCTCCTTAACAAGTTTAAGTTCAATACTGAACTTAAAAGGTTTTTTTTTTTTTTTCAGTGTATTTGGAAAACAATTTTTATTGCAAAAAAAATGAGCATTGGTTTATCCCAAGTGAAATCAGCACTTGAAGAACAAATTGGATTTGCTTTCTGTCTATTTTTCTATGACAGATATACCAAGTAGGGAACTGGAAGTAGACCTTTAGTCTTTACCTTCTTTAGAAAGACATTTATTAGATTTATAGTCGTCCCCCCTTGGGAAAACACAGCAAAGAAACATTATGACCCTCAATTAAAAATTAAATTGAACAAGTTTTCTGTGTTCCATAAACATTGAAATGCAACAATATTGGACTCTGTCTTAAAGAAATGCTGTGATGTCCCTATGTTATTTGGAATTCTATACCTTTAAAATCCTTAGAAGAAAATTCATCAGGTATTTACGTGTGTATATCTATCTATCTATCTATCTATCTATCTATCTATCTATCTATCTATCTATAGAAGAATCATTTATTTCTAAAGTAAAATGAACTGAAGTTTTCAAAATAGAAATATATATTTTAAAGTAAAATTATTATTCTAAAAATCATTTTTCTTGTGAAAATATAAAATATATACATGTCAAAGGTTTTATGTATCTTTAATTAGAAAACAAAATGATGTCACCAGCATTTCAGATAATTTAAAGATAGACACATATAAAAGCATTAGGGATTCTGGAATGAATCTACCAATAGACTCAAAGGTGGGGAAACTGAAGGTACATAAGGTGCTAAGAGCTAATCAATTGAGTTTTAGTGGAAACAATTAGCATTCTATCAACACTGATTTGGTTATTATCAGTTTTAGAAATTGAAAAATATCTCAAAGACAAGAAAAGTCTCAGAGCTCTCACAGAATGAGAATAATCCACAAAGACGTGCTCTGCAATGCCTTGTATCCCACTGAGGAAATTCAATGATCTTTTGGTCTATTTCGAAGCTGCTACAATTTTTCTCTTTAATGCCCTTCTTCAACATTATTTACCAAACAGCCTCTTCAAATTCAAAACATCGTGAATAGACTCTTCAGTATTTTCTTTGCTTAAAGTTCATTGCATGCTTCTTGAGAATATTTTAAAAATTAAAAAAAAAACTATTCCACCAAAAAGAAAAAGAAAATCTTAGTCATTCGAACCATGAGAGACGATGGACTCTGAAAAACAAACTGAGGGTTCTAGAGGGGAGGGGGATGGGAGGATGGGTTAGCCTGGTGATGGGTATTAAAGAGGGCACGTTCTGCATGGAGCACTGGGTGTTATGCACAAACAATGAATCATGGAACACTACATCAAAAACGAATGATGTATGGTGATTAACATAACAATAAAAATTTTTTAAAAAGAAAGAAAATCCTAGTCATTATCTTAACACCAAATAACATTTAACATTTTAGTATTTCATTTTTCTTTATCATCATTTCTATATCACCCTACCTTTTTTTTAACCAATCTAACTGAGCACATATACAGGACATTTAAGTGTTCATAATCAGCTTCCTATGATGTGTTCTCCTTCAGTGCATCCGCAGTAGAAAATTGTGCTTTATCTCTTCCCCTAAAACCTCTCCAATTATCAATCCATTCTTAAAGTTCTATTAGTTTTGCCCTCAAAATATTAGCCACTAATCTCTATCTTGCCCAACTGACATTTTTTCTGCCCTGGATTATCTCTCCTCTTCACTAGATTCTTGCTTATCATTTCTCCAACATGAGTAATGCTATTCCTTTGTAGTATAGTGCTGACCTTGCTATTCTTTTATTTAAGCATGACATCATTTTGCATTACTTTTAGAAGAGATGAAGTCTTAACGAACAAAGTATTTTTTAAGCCCTGTCTTCTACCTATTTATCACCTATTTTATCACTGCCTATGATACAGATACTGACTTTCTCTTAGTGACTTAAAAATGCCAGGTTCATTCCTCTGCTATCTGGAGACTTCCATCTTGCTCTTCCCTAATATACAAGCTCTCCCCTTCTCTGAGCTAGTTTAATTCTTTTTTTTTTTTTTTTTTTTTTTTTTTTTTTTTTTTTTTATTCTTATGTTAATCCCCTTACATTACAACATTAGTTTTAGATGAAGTGTTCCATGATTCATTGTTTGTGCACAACACCCAGTGCTCCATGCAGAATGTGCCCTCCTAAATACCCACCACCAGGCTAACCCATCCTCCCACCCCCCTCCCCTCTAGAACCCTGTTTGTTTTTCAGAGTCCATCGTCTCTCATGGTTCGTCTACCCCTCCGATTTCCCCCGCTTCATTCTTCCCCTCCCGCTACCTTCTTCTTCTTCTTCTTTTTTTTTTTTTCTTAACATATATTGCATTATTTGTTTCAGAGGTACAGATCTGAGATTCAACAGTCTTGCACAATTCACAGCGCTTACCAGAGCACATACACTCCCCAGTGTCTATCACCCAGTCCCCCCATCCCTCCCACCCCACCCCCCACTCCAACAACACTCAGTTTGTTTCCTGCGATTAAGAATTCCTCATATCAGTGAGATCATATGATACATGTCTTTCTCTGTTTGACTTATTTCACTCAACATAATACCCTCCAGTTCCATCCACGTCGTTGCAAATGGCAAGATCTCATTCCTTTTGATGGCTGCATAATATTCCATTGTGTATATATACCACATCTTCTTTATCCATTCATCTGTCGATGGACATCTTGGCTCTTTCCACAGTTTGGCTATTGTGGACATTGCTGCTATAAACATCGGGGTGCACGTAGCCCTTCGGATCCCTACTTTTGTATCTTTGGGGTAAATACCCAGTAGTGCAATTGCTGGATCATATGGTATGAGCTAGTTTAATTCTTATTCATCTTTCACATTTCACAGCAAGTATCGTTTTAGGGATAATCTTCTGCATCTGCCAGGATAGAGTATGTCTGTCTTTCCTGCTTCATCTCTTGACTTTTTTCTCTGTATCTCTTCATATATGTATATAAAATATTATATAACATATTTTGGTGGGTGGCAAAATCAAATTAGTCAATTGTTCTATTAAGCCTCTTTTTCTAATTATTCTTTTGTATTTCATTCTCTTTGTTTGGGCTTAAGGTTCTAGCTGATTTCTTCAATTTTACTTTTATGTTCTGTTGGATTTCAGCAATTTTCATCTCTGTGAGTCCTTCACATTTTCTTATTTCACCCTGAAGGGTGAGATATAGTTGTAATCCTTCTAAGTATAATAATTAGAAGCTTTTGAAGATTTTGTTGTCTGCTTTTCCTGTTTCTGTTTCTTAAGTTTTCTCTGTTAGATATTTTAGAAAAAAAATATGGGTTCTTTGTTTCTATGCATTCATATTGGTCTTCCTGTTTTTTGCTATGGGTTCTCCTATTATGCCTGGCAATCACATCTTTTCCATTTTTATTTGAAAACAAGGGACTGAGTAGTATTCATGCTGCTTTTCTAAGCTCATTATAAGAAAATTTCCCTTTAAATCCTCAGATTAAGAAGTCTGATAGACTTTTCTTTAAAATAAATTATTGGGGATCCAGGTTCTCTAATTCCAATACACGACATTTATTCTTGGTTACTGATAGTCCATGAGATTGCTTCAGTTTATTCAGAGATGAGCCCTTTGGTTTTCCTACAGGTAAGTGCTGACTATGAGAACCTAATGCATCACATGGACAATGGCCGGACCACATATAAAAATAAAACCCTGGCTCATAACCTCTGCAGCAACCAGCTTGGGAAGCCAAACCATAGCTGTTGCAATAATCGGCCCCAAACAACCAGGACTTGGCAACTGCTAGCTTCCTTAATTTCTGTCCCTGCTTCCAACTTAGGACCTAATCAGAGAAAGCCAAGTATGTTCCCCAAACCAATCACATGGGATGCCTTTCTCCTTGTTAGCCCTCCTTTAGTATCCCCAAGACAACAACTCCCAATCATGACATACGTGATACTTTTTCTTTTTTATAAAGCTTTCCCAATTCTCTGCCTGCCTTTGATCCTCTGCCAAATACAAGTGATGGTGGCTGATCTTCCTGCTTGGAGTTAAATAGCTTTTGTTTATTCTCTTTTGGGAGGTCTTCACTAATTTTCTTAGCTAAAAGACATTATTCAAGTGAGAATACGGAATGTAGGCCAGTGGGGTATTGGAGGAAAATAATATATTTGTTTTGAATAAAGATTTTCAGTGCATCCTCCTAATAAACCACAATCTCACCTTCTGTACTTCCTTTGAATTGTGGGCCAGGTTCCCTCTCCAGGATTCTTCTTGGCAGGTGGTCTTTCTTCACTTTTGGAAAGTATATTCAACTCTACGGCTCCTGCTTCTCATTCTCTTCCTCTCGTTTCACTGTGTCTTTCTTTGAGGGCTATTTAGATGAGAATATCTTTCTATTACCTTTATAGCTATGTGCTTATTTATTTATGCAATTCTATATTTTAGGTGACTTATCTTAAAACAATAATCTGTATTCAGTTTTTAAAATGAATTAACTAGATATTTGTGTAAAATTAAACAGATTTTTCTCTTAGAGATTTGCCTCCTTGATTGACTATGTTAATAGAACGGGTTTAGGTGTTCCAAAATGCTGTTTTTGCCTGACTTCATATCTCCAAGCTACTGTTTGCTCTTAGGTGGCTGAAATTTCACATCTGAAAATAGAAATAATAGTACTTGTTTTGCATAATCTCAGAAAATATTGGGTGTGAAGTGCTAGAGCCATATTGTCACTTGGCACATTTTAGTATTTCCTGTTAGTGAACAACATAAAAATCATAGTTTACTTGAAATGAATAATATGCAAGTTGCATTTAGAAAATAAATATTTCTGGGGCACATGGGTGGCTCAGTCAGTTAAGCATTGGACTCTTGGTTTCGGCTCAGGTCATGATCTTAGCGTTGTGAGATGGAGCCCCATGACAGGCTCTGTGCTGAGCTGAACATGAAGCCTGCTTGGGATTCTCTCTCTCCTCTCCCTTTACCCCTCCTGCCCTGCTCATTGCTCACTTTCTCTCTCTCTTTCTCTCTCTCTCATCTTCCCAAAAAAAGAAAATTTAAAAAAAGAAAATATTTCCATTTAAAATATTAATTGTTAAATTCAAATTATTTTATGTGTTCCACTTTATATTGCATTTATTTCTGCATTTCTTTGTTTTAAGATTTTATTTATTTGAGAGAGAGAGAGAGAGAGCGCGCGCATGAGTGGGGGAGGGGCAGAGGGAGAAGAACACTCCCGGCTGAGCAGGGAGCCAGACAAGGGCCTTGACCCCAGGACCCTGGGATCATGACCTGAGCTGAAGGCAGACGCTTAACTGACTGAGCCACCCAGGCGCCCTTATTTCTGCATTTCATTTTACCTCTATTTTTCTTTAGACAACACCCAATTCACAGAAGTTTATCATCTCATATTTCGTAATCTGAGAGAGAGAAAAAGAGAGAGTGGTCTGGTATGAATGTTACAGCTGTACATCGATACAAGCTGATAAACAAAATAGAGACTCTTCTTGTAAAGAGTCACAATATTATACAATTGATGATTTCCTAGGAAATATGATGATTAAGGAACAACCCCCTAGTTTGAACAAACTTTTAGAATTGAGCAGTCATGGTGGAGTCTTGACCATAGCATACAAAAAATTTCAGATACATTTCTATATAAATCCAAACTCTATAAGAAAAATGTCAATGTCCATGTCTGTTCCAAATTTTCTTTTTTGTTTTGCTAATCCCAGAAGACTAGCTATTTCCAAGTGGAAATACATCTATATTTTAAAGGCAATCTGTATTTACATAATTCCATTCATATAAATTAACATTCTACAGATCTGTTAAGCCTTCAAAACTTGTACTAAAGAAAAGAAACGAGGCTAGTAAGTCAGAAAAGAAAATTCTAAGATTCTTAATAAGAACAGTTCTTTATATTGTCTAACTTAAGAAATATTTCTAAATGAGATTTCTCCTTTCCAAACATCATAACCTGTACCAATATATGGTATATTTTTTGAATTGTATTTGATAGTTATACATGGTTGTGAACTTTTTATTAAGAAAACACTACTTCTGTAGAACATGCAGCTTTAAAGGTTTCCTGTGTTCTGTAATGAATGGTTTAAATACATGTAGGTGGAATTATTTTCTCCATAAACATGTACTCTATTTAAAATGTTTCTCCATAGACACATACTTTTTTTTAATAAAATAAGAGTTATGTGTATTTATACAAATCTTATATTTTGTGTAGATTGATGCATAATATATAATAGACAGTAATCTTCATAGCTGTTAAATAATACATGCTCAAATTGTCAAAAATATGTTTTATAAATTAGTAGTAGGTCAAGAGTAGAGCTGATGTCAAGAATACAATGAACTCTGGGGCGCCTGGGTGGCTCAGTCGTTAAGCGTCTGCCTTCGGCTCAGGTCATGATCCCAGGGTCCTGGGATCGAGCCCCGCATCAGGCTCCCTGCTCCACGGGAAGCTTGCTTCTTCCTCCCCCACTCCCCTTGCTTGTGTTCCCTCTCTCGCTGTGTCTCTCTCTGTCAAATAAATAAATAAAATCTTAAAAAAAAAAAAAAAAGAATACAATGAACTCATGGCTGGCATCTATAAATTGGAAAGGGAGTACAGATGTTAGAATAAATTCACCTCCTGGGAATCATGAGGCAATACTTTATTTTATAGCAAAAGTATTAATAAAGTGATTTATCCTGAAAGTTACTAGAGGAGGCTGACATGAAGTTCTCTTACAGGAGAACATAAGTTCTGACTGTTTATTCATGAGGTTCACAATCCAGTAGCATGCCAAAGCTAACAATGATGTTTGTTGAAATTATTCCCTGAATATTACAGAGCATGTGTGTGCACTTTACCAGATACGATTTCATGCAATCCTGGGCTGATCATAAGCTAGTTTCTCCTTGCTCCAAATACTCTGCTCTGTGACACTAGAGCTGGGACTTTGCAAATTACAGTTCCATTTACCAGCTGACTTTCAGTTAGTCCTTGTTAATAGATGGCATAGAGGAACACTGGAAGGCAGGAGGAGAGGGAATGTCTTCTGATACAGAGATACATTCCAAAGCCCCCAGTGGATGCCTGAAACCGTGGATAGTACCAAACCCTAAATATACTACATTTTTCTTTATTTGTACATACCTATGATAAAGTTTAATTTTTTAAAGATTTGTTTATTTATTTTAGAGAAAGAGAGATCAAGCATGAGCAGGGGGGAAAGGGCAGAGAGAGAGAAATCCTCAAGCAAACTCCCTGCTGAGCATAGAGCCCCCCACCACCCACAGGGCTCCATCCCAGAACCCTGAGATCGTGGCCTGAGCCTAAATCAAGAGTCAGATGCCCAACCAACTGAGCCACCCAGGCGCCCCTAAAGTTTTATTTTTAAATTAGGCACAGGAAGAGATTAGCAATAGTTGATAACAAATAGAACAATTTTAACAATACGCTGTAAGAAAAGTTCTGTGAATGCAGTCTCTCCCTCCCTCTCAGAATATCTTCTGTACTGTACTCACCCTTTTTCTTGTGATGATGTGAGACGATAAAATACCTACATAATGAGATGAAGTGAGGTGAATGACATAGCACCGTAACATAGCGTTAAGCTATTATTGACCTTCTGACAATACAATACAGCAATACACCAGACTCCAACCCCAGTTGACTGGGGGTAACTGAAACCACAGAAAGCAAAACCCCAGATGAGAGAGGACTACTGTATTCCTGATGTCCTGTCAGATTCACCTCAGCAATGGCACTCACCAAACTACGTTCACTGTGTCTGTTAAGAGGTACTTAGCAGCAACTGAACTCTCTTTGGGAGGTCTGGATCTAAGTTTCATGTGGAGCCTCTGCTGAGCCTCTAGATTTTGATCATCTCAAACCTTTCCCTTTGTTTCCTCAGTTCTCAAAATAGAAGCTGCTCTGGGGAGCTATTATTTTTGGGATCACCTCAGTGTTCTCTTTGTGTATGTAATATTTTAATCTTTTAATTTTTAGTTGTAATATTACAAATCCTTATATAAAATTCACTGTGCTAAAACATCTAGTAGGGTTTATATCATCCTAACCACACTATATATAGTGACTAACGATCTCTCACAAAATTAATTAAATATCCCAACGTCCCAAGCCCATGCAGCCCCTATCATTTATATAGCTTGGAAAACAAACTGACTGTTCAGATGTATTCTGCATGATTCAATCTATTATCTTCCTTCCTATAAGACAGAATTTGGTCACTGAAATACTTTGCATCTCCCAATTAATTATGATCAATTGTTTTCATTTCAAAAGTATTGTGCTTGTTTTGGTTCATTTCACTCTTTATAATTGATCCTCTCAGTGACTTAAGAATTCAAGTTTTTACTGTTTAGAAATAAGGTACACTGTCAATACCTCAGCTATAAAGTACAGTTAGGTGTCTTAGATACATATAAATATAAGAAATAAGATTGCTCCAGAGAGATTATTACAGTAGTAATAGAAGCATGGGGACAGTGATGGAAAAATTGGATGTAGCCCAGTTTGGCTGGAGAACAGTGTTTATTGTGAGATATACTGAATGATAGAACTTAGAACATAGAATGAGGTCAAACTGCAGAGGATCTTTGGTAGATCTCAAACCAATTTAGCAAATACAAAAAATATTATTGAATAGCACAGGCTTATCAATTATTACTCTCAGAAACTAAATTATATAGAAGATTGATAATAAAAAATAAAGTTTATGTTAGCTATGGGGCTGTAGTGAACACTGTGGGCACATTCCAGATCTCTCCTTCCAAGATGGAAACACTCCTGGCTGACTGTCAGGATTGCTGGCTGCTCACACCACAGACCCAATTATTGCTTCTATTCCCATACCCAAGGAAGCTCCCTCAACCAAGTTTACAAAAACCTTCCCAGATCAGCCCACATCAATGGGTGATTGATAGGAAATATGAAGAACCAGCTATAGTGACTCAATTTGGAGGTCTCTAAGAGATAGCACAGAGTGCCATGTGTTATCAGCTGAAGATCCTGTTGTTTGGGCATCACATTCAAATTTTTCCCTCTGCCCCATCTAGTGTCCTAGTACTTAGAGGGGTTAGTTCAGGTAACATCAGGCTGACTGGATCTGAAATACAAATCTCTACCTCAGGATTTGTTTCCCAGGAAATCATGCTTAAGACATTGTGAGCCAGGTATGGTCCTTAGGAAGAAGACTCTAGAATGTGACTTAGGAACTAGAGCACCTGCACGTGACTGGCAGTGAAGATCTCAGCACCAGTTGAGAGTAGAGTTGAGAGTAAAACACTGTTATAACCCAAGTCATGCTGTCCAGGGGAAACTGTTAACATTTTCACCATTGCTAAATTGCATTGATAGAAATGGGAAAAGTACCTAATGGATGTGATTTCTCAGGTGTTTAAGCAATTGTGAGCAGTGGTAATTGCAAGAACTAAAGAATCAGAGAGCTCTAGCTGGCAACTCTCAAAGCATTGAAGAAAAACAAAGGAAACTGATTAATCAAAATCTGAAATCGAAATGTGAAAGCCAAAGAACTTCCTCCTCAGCTTATAAAGAAACTCTCATCCTCTGTACTCAGAGGGCAGGAAAAATGAGAATCCAGTCTAGGGCAAAATATAGGGTTCATAGAGCTGAGAAGATTGAATTATCAAAACAAGAAGGCCAGTTATGAAAATGTCAAGTTTCTAATGTTATATGTGATTCTAAAATTTGAGTTGGGAACAGCTGGGTTGTGCACTTGAAATTATTGAATCCTGAATTTCCTGTACACTTTGTGCTTGGAAATGTGGTCCACTCCTTTTAAAAGTGAAGGGCTCCCCTCTTGCTGAAAGATAATGCAGAAAATTTTGCATTACAAGACAGTATGCATCCCCCTTGCCTTTACCTCTCCTCTCTGCCACCAGGTCATTAGCTAGGGTGAAATGAGAGCATCACCTTGTCATGGAAATGCTGGATCAACCAAAGAGACAGGTAAATGTGCCATGTAGATGTCTCAGGACCTAGTCAATATTTACCAGCAGTATCTCATGGTGTACACATGGAACTGGAGTCTGAGTTGGCCAAAACAAAGGCAAAAGGCAGAATATAAAGTTGGATTAAGGAAAAAACAGTTTAACAGAATGGAAACATTCCCACATGATACAGAACTTAATATTATGACAAAATCTCAGAAGTCAGTGCAAATATGATGCAAGATGACTTTGAAAGCTTAGAAGCGATGATCCACACTAAGTAAGTTAGAAATGTCAAAACTACCATGGGAGAGAGCAGAAGAAGTTTTCAAAAGAACATGGAATACTATCTAAGATCAGAACATCCGTCATGCAAGTATGTTCCTTGGTAGGGCCTGAAGGACAACACTTTTACCATAATGATTAGTAAGTTACAACTGAGAGGGCCACCAGTGTTGCTGACAAGCTCACTAGTGGCTCTCCTCTGTAAGTGGGGGCTGAAGGAATGAGATGTTATTGAAGACTTGGATTCCCTAATAGCAATGAGAAAAGAGATCTCTGAAATCATAGAGGTCAAGAGGTGGTGATTATTCATCAGAAATAAGATGAACAAATTATTTAAATGAATAGCAGCATTTAATTGGCATCAAAGGGTGCCTGACCTGCAAAGAGCTTTTAGGAAGGTTAAAAAAAGATAGTAACCCTAGGGTAAAAATGATGTGCATTCAACAAAGGTAATGCTCCAACTAAAGGAAGAATTCATACGGATGGTCAGGAGGTTGAATGCAGCTGACTGAATTAAAAACAATCATAATAACTTGTCCAGTTTTGTTTATTCGTTTGTTTGTTTTAGTTTTTGAGGCAGTTTTCAGACTCAAAACCCAATGACTACAAGAATGTCCAACTCCCCAGGAGGAAGGTTCCTTCAATGCCATAACAAGTAAATATGATAATCTAACTCACTCTTTCCCAAAGGGAGATACAGCCTTTACAAGAGTATCTGTAAACTAGGGAAAGGCAAATATTCAAAGATCTTGAGACCTGTGGCTAGAAGGTTAAAGTTGACATTACTATACAGGAAATGATGCATCATCATGGTCTCCCAGTAGAAGGGTATATTAGATTTCTATGGTTACTGTAACAAATTATTACAATCCTGCAGGCTTAAAACAAAACAAATGTACTCTCGTACAGTTCTAGAGATAAGATGTCTGAAATGAATCTCACTGGACTAAATTCAAGATTGTTATCAGGGCTCTGTTCCTTTCTAAAAGCCTTTGGGGAGAATCTATTTCTTTGTCTTTTCTGTCTTCTATAGGACACCACATTCCTTGGCTTATGGTCTTTTTCTTCCATCTTCAAAGCAATACATGGGTGAATTCACACATCGTATTCTTTTGATTTTCTTCCATAATATTGTCACATCTCCTTCTATGACTCTCATTTTCTGACCCTCTCTTCCAGCTTATGTATCCTTATAATTGCATTGGACTTACCCAAATAATCCAGAATAATTGCCCCATCTCTGGGTCACCTGATTAAGAACTTTAATATCATCCATCTCCTTAATCCCCTTGTACTATATAAGATATTTATAGGATATAGTGATTAGGACATGGACATCTTTAGGATATTATTCTGCCTACCACATAGTAACATATGGATCTAGTAACAAATCAAGAATCATGTCTGGTCTGGTTTATGGAAAGTCCAGTAGGTCCACAGAACAAGTCACTGGTCCTTTTCTTGGTCTCCTGGTATATAACTGGAATGGACATTCCTGATAGTTGGAAGAACCAACATATAATTTTCTTGCTCTATGAATAAAGAACTAATTTAGTGGGGAAGGTAAAGTAGAAATGACAGTCCACTGTCCAAAAGAGTAGATCCAAAACAATATCACATTCCGGGAAAATGGGTCTGTATATCACTAACCTTAAAGACCCATATGATTCGGTGATGGTGGATCCCATTATATCCCCATTTAATTCATTCTTTTGGTTCCTACAAATCAAATGGCTCTAGAAGATGACAAGGTACTGCACAAACTCAACCAATTTGAAGTCCTCATTGAAGATCCTTTGCCAGTCAATATGGATTTGCATGTATAGAGTACAGGCATTCATCTTCTCCTTCCCAATGAGAAAGAATAATCAGAAGCAGTTGAAAATCATGTGAGAGGGACAGCAATATACATTTATATTATTGCCTCAGAACTACATTGACTCTCTCACTCTTTGTAATAATTCTCTTCAAAAAGAGCTAGATCAAATACTCAGTCCACAGAATAATACAGTGGTTTAACACTTTATTACATTGTATTATTTGGACCAAATATTCAATAAGCATTCTATTAGAGTCTCAGCAGGATAAATGTGCTCCAGAGATTGAAAGATGAACCCCAAGAAAATTCAGAAGATCAATAAAGTTTTGGGGGAGTCACTGCTTGGGAGTGCTGAAAAATTGCCTCAATGAAAATCAAATTATTACATCTCATATTTCCCTTTACCAAGAAAGAAGAAAAATTCTCAATAGGTTTGTTCAGGTATTGGCAGCAACTCTTCACACACCTGGGAATATTGTCCCAACTGTATTGCAGAGTGACAAAAAGAGCTGTCAGCTTTGAGTGAGACACAGAGGAAAGCACTCTGCAGCAGGTCCAAGCTGAAATGCAAGCATACTGCCTCAAGCCACACAACCTGGAAGACTGTATTGTAACTGGTATCTGTGGTAGGATCTGATGCTGTTAGAGTTTATGGCAAAAGCCAACAGTGGAGGCTTCCAAGGATGATGACAGAATAGGAAGACCCTAAACTCACCTCATCCCACAGATCCAACTAGACAATATTCACATCAGTGTAAATAACCCAGGAAATCACCCAAAGACCAGCAGAACAAACTCCACAACTAAATGCAGAGAATAAATTACACTAAGAGAGAAGGAAGGGTGGAGATGTGGTTGGGAGCTAGATGGACCCACAGTTCAGTCTGAGGGAGGGAAGGAGCCAGAGAGGAGACAAAAATAGACTTTCCTACCAGGGAGCCTGCACAGGAAAGACAAATCCTTGTAATACTTGGCTTTAAAAACCAGAAGGGCCAAATGTCATCGAGTTTTACAACGACTGAGACTTAAACCTTGGAATTTTAAAAATCAGTTGACTCAGCTCTGGGAGAGCAGGGAGGGTGAGAGAAACCTGAGGCCCCACCCTTAAAGAGAGGGCACAACAGAAAGCCTGTGGAGGGCGCCTGGGTGGCTCAGTCGTTAAGCGTCTGCCTTCAGCTCAGGTCATGATCCCAGGGTCCTGGGATCGAGCCCCGCATCGGGCTCCCTGCTCCGCAGGAAGCCTGCTTCTCCCTCTCCCACTCCCCCTGCTTGTGTTCCCTCTCGCGCGCTCTCTCTGTCAAATAAATAAATAAAATCTGTAAAAAAAAAAAAAAGAAAGAAAGAAAGCCTGTGGAGATACAACATAGAAGCAGCAGTTTGAAAAACGACTGAGGAATAGGGGAGGGAGAGTTATTTACTAATCTCAGAGTGTTTCCTAGAGGAACAGAAACCACTGGGGGGCTCCTTAAGGAACAAAGTTACTAATCTCAGTGAGTGTCATGGAGGGACAGGGACTGCTGCTGTCCTCCAAGAACAAAGGAGCCCGCTAGCATCATTTCCCTCCCCTGTCGCCCAGTATGAACATATAGTCACTTGAGGGAACCAGCACTATGATGACCCTCGCTACTTAACTTGCTAACGTGCACTTCCCCCCAGTCTTGCCCTCTGGCTGTGCTTTGGTGAATCCCCCACTCCAGACAGACTGACCTCAGTCCTGGTGCTGCAGGGCCTTTTTTGAATGGAGCCCATTCAGGGTGGTGCCACAGGGCTGACAGTGCAAGCAGCCCTGACAGGGACCAGCCCCACTCTAAAGTGACTCCTGCCCCAGAGAGAGGGAAAAATAACCACACAGACCAGTCAGATGGCCTGACCAGTGGACTGCAGGCCTCACCCACCAACAAAAGCTTCTCAGGGGACCAGACAGGGAAAGCACCCTGCAGTCTGGTGCTAATGCATCTCGGGCACACACCTAGTCTGACTCAACTCAAGCCCAGGTATCCTCAGATTGGCCCACTAATAGCACAGAGATGAAATGCTGCCAATAATGGGCAAAGACAACCATTGCAGATGACTGAACTGAAGGAAAAAGTGGCTTATCCACAATAGTATGGGGCATGCATCAAACATAGGAGACATCCCTGAAGCACCAGGTCCTGGTGAACAGGGGAAACTACACTGCAGGGCACTCTAGGATCTCTTCTTCATAAGGCCACTACTTTCAAGTGTAGGAGACATAACTTTTTCTTACCATATAGAAACAGACACAGAAAGTTAGACAAAATGAAGAGACAGAGGAGTTTGGCAAAATGAAGAGACAGAGGAATATGTCCCAGATGAAAGAACAGGACAAAATCACAGCAGAAGACCTAAGCAAATGAAGATAAGTAATATGCCTGATAGAGAATTTAAAGTAATTATTATAAAGATACTCACTGGACTTGAGGAAAGAATGGAGGACATCAGTGAGACCCTTAACAAAGAGATAAAAAAGAACCAGTCAGAGATGAAGAACACAATAAACAAAATTAAAAACACATTAGATGGAATAAATAGTAGACTAGGGGAGGCAGAAGAACGAATCAATGACCTAGATGACAGAGTAATGTAAACAATCAAGCTGAGCAAGTGAGAAAGAAACAAAATATGCAAAATGAGAATGGACTTAGGGAACTCTGTGACACTATCAAGCATAATAACATTTGCAATAGGGATCCCAGAAGAAGAGAAAGAAAAGGAGGCAGAATATTGGAAGAAATAATAGCTGAAAACTTCTGATCTGGGGAAGGAAACAGAAATCCAGATCCAGGAGGCACATGGATTCTCCTGCAAAATCAACCCAAGGAGGTTGATACTGAAAGGAAAAAAGTCTGCAGCCAGAAATACTCTATCCACCAAGGCTATCATTCAGAATAGAAGGAAAGAAAAAGAGCTTCATAGACAAACAAAAGTTAAAGGAATTCATGACCATAAACTAGCCCTACAAGAAATGTTAAAGGGGACTACAGAGTGGAAAAGGAAAGACTATGTCTGGAAAGGGAAGGCCATAAGAAAGGCCATAAGAAAGAGTAAGGAAATTAGGAAGCACAAATTAGGAAAAATAAGTACATCTGTAAAAATCAGTCAAGTGACTAACCAAATAAAAGGATGTAAATTATGACATCATATACAGAAAACATGGAGAAGAAAGAAGAATGGGTTCAAACTCAAATGACCACCAACTTAATCTAGAACTGCTATATGCAGAAAATATTGCATACCAACCTAATATACGTAACAACAAATAAAAAACCAGTAATAAATATGTAAAAATTAAAGAGAAAAAAAACCCAAGTATATCATTAAAGAAAGCCAATTCATAGTAGGAGAAGAGAACTAGAAAAGAACATAGAAAAAGAACAAAAACAATGATAAAACAAGTTACAATGTGGCAGTAAATACACACTTATCAATAATTACTTTGAATATAAATAGACTAAATACTCCATTCAAAAAACTAGGGTGATGGAATGCACAAGACAAACAAATAAAACAAGACCCATCTATATGCATTCCAGACCTAAAGATGTGTGCAGATTGAAATAGAAAGGATGGAGAACAATTTATCACACAAATGGATGTGAAAAGAAAGCTGAGGTGGCAATATTTATATTGGACAAAATAGACTTTAAAGCAAAGATAGTAACACGGGGCAAAGAAGGATATTATATAATAATAATAGATGCAGAAAAAGCATCTAACAAATAAAAAATAATAAAAAATAAAAACTATTGGGACTACATTAAAATAAAAAGCTTCTGTACAGCAAAGGAAAAAAGCAAGAAAATTAAAAGACAATGTACTGAATAGAAGATATTTGCCAACGACACATCCAATAAAGGGTTAGTATCCAAAGTATATAAAAAGTTATTATGAATATTCATGTAAAAGCCTTTATATTCACGTCAGTCTCAGATTGTTTGCTTCCCTTCTCTTAGGGATCACTGTACTTCACTTCTAGATCTCTAGATCTTGAATACCAGTTTTTCACACATTCTGTTGTTGTTGCTTTATCAAATGGAAGGGTAAATATGGTTCCTTTGCCTCCATATTTTTTTTTCTGAAATAAAGCCCTCAAAAGTTTTCCGGTTTTTCAAATGAGATATATATATATATCAAAGATGCAGATGGCAGGAAGGCAGGACCTTATTTCAGACCACTAGTGATCTTCATTGAGAATATCCTATTGGCTTTTTTTTTCTTTTTTATTAAGTTTTTTTTATTTTAATACCAATATAGTTAACATAGAGCGTTATATTAGTTTCAGGTGTACAATATAGAGATTCAACAATTCTATACATTATTCGGTACTCATCATACATGTACTTTTAATCCCCGTCACCTTTTTCACCCTTCCCCACCCACCTCCCCTCTGGTAACCATCAGCTTGTTCTCTATAGTTAAGAGTCTGTTTCTTGGTTTGTCTTTTTTTTTTTTTCCCCTCTTTGCTTATTAGTTTCTTAAATTCCACATATGAATGAAACCATATGGTATTTTCATATTATTTGGGTAAATACCCAGTAGTGCCATTACTGGATTGTAGGGTACTTTTATTTTTAATTTTTTGAGGAGCCTCCAAACTGTTTTCCACAGTGATTGCACCAGTTTGAATTCCCACCAACAGTAGAAGAGTGTTCTTTTTTTCTCCACATCTTCACCAACACTCATTTTTTGTGTGTTTTTGATTAGCCATCCTGACAGGTGTGAGGTGATATCTCAGTTGTGATTTTTCCATTTTCCTGATGATGAAAGGTATTGAACATCTTTTCATGTGTTTTTTGGCCATCTGTAAATTATCTTTTGAGAAATGTCTGTTCATGTCTTCTGCCTATATTTTAATTGTATTATTTCCCATACAATGGAATATTACTTAGCAATAAAAATAAGTCATCTATTAATACACACTGCAACATGTGTGGATTTTATTATGTTTCTGTTGACTGAAAAAAAGAGAACATACTCTATGACTCCATTTATAATTTTTAGAAATACAAACTAATCTATGGTGACAGAAAGCAGATCAGTGGTTGCTTAAAGATGAGGGAGACAGGAAGAAACAGGAAGTAGGGATCATAATGGGATATGAGGAGAATTTGGGAGTGAAAGAAATGTTCACTACCTTGATTGTGGCAAATATTTATGTATATTTTGATTATTTTTATGGAAAAACTACATGTTATAACTAAACTTACCAAGTTAAACACTTCTTATAAGTAGTTATAAAAATTAAAAGGGCAGCTATTTCTTCAGCAGAGTAAAGCAAAATGAGTGCCACCAATAGCCTGATTTTCTCAATGACCATGCCTATTCCCCAAGTGCCACTTTCAATGGGATGGGCATTTATTCTCTCTGAAGAATTTGACTGATAGCTAACATGCAGGTAATGAATTCTTATAGACAAAGGCTTTTCCAAGGGCTCCTCCAGACTTCTGTCCTATGGTAGCATTAGCAGGTTTATTTCTAAGGGTGTCATCCCAACATCCTGTTACACCTCCAGTACCCCCAACAGCAGATTATGAATGTGATGCAGAGCTTTCTATGATGCCCTCCCAGATCCCCTTTGTCATATCAGAAGCTAGCTTATTAACTTACCCTTCTTCTCCAAAACTATGATGCATAAATGGGGGAAGAAATTGTTGATGTTGTGGAGAGGAAAAGAGTTTGGGTGGAGCTTACTTCATTTTTACTAATCTTCTAAGTACCCTTCTCTCTCTCTTTATTTTCTTAAATTTTATTATGTTATGTTAATCACCATACATTACATCATTAGTTTTTGATGTAGTGTTCCATGATTCATTGTTTGTGTATAACACCCAGTGCTCCATTCAATATGTGCGCTCTTTAATACCCATCACCAGGCTAACCCATCCCCCAACCCCTGCCCTCTAGAACCCTCAGTTTGTTTCTCAGAATCCATAGTCTCTCATGGGTCGTCTCCCCCTCCGATTTCCGCCCCACTTCATTTTTCCCTTCCTACTATCTTCTCTTTTTTTTTTTAACGTATAATGTATTATTTGTTTCAGAGGTACTGATGGCTAATGGCGTAATAGCTAATCTACTCTACCATTCTTTGAATGACTACTGTAGTCAAACAAAGACTCTTCCACTCTGGTTTCCTTGATTGGTTCAAAGTTACATCTGATACACACCTCTGAATTTAACCTAAGGTAAATGCATTTTCTTTTGCTTAAAAAAAATTCTCCAAGATTTTGCATAGAGTCTGTCACCTGCTTTATAATTTTCAATCTTATCAGGATCTCAAACAGAACGTCAATCCTACATTATGGTACCTCTTTGCAAGTGCCAGGTGACTCCACTTCAACATTTGTACAATAGACAAAAATTACCACTCGTTCATCATTTAATATGGTGATGTCTCTTCAATAGGACCAAGGAACAAACAGAAAGTTACATAATTCTAGATGAAATGTGCCTAAGCGTGTACACATTTATATTCATTAAGGGGGCACATTCATGCAGATAGGTCTGATGCAATGGAACACCTTTTCCAGGAGATGCTGAACTCTCTCTCACTAAAATTTCTTTATCTTGATGGAACTGATGGCATTTATCTCTCTCTTTTGGTTCTAAAGCAAGACTATTTGCACCAAGCTGCCAATATAAATATTCTTTAAAGATCTCCTTGATCACATCTGAAAGAATACCCTACTTCATGAGAATTTCAAAGAGTATCTTGGCAACCTATTGGTAATGTGAACCTGAAGAAAAAATGAATTAATATTACTAAATTTGAATTTTCTTATTTGTAAAATAGAGACTACAGTGACTAAGAGTATTACAATAAGATTTTTGGAAGAAAACATTGTTAGCTGATATATATGGAAAGGTAAAAGATTTCCAGTTTGTGCCCTCCAAAATGCCCAACCCTATGTTAAGCCAAATTAGGATCATTCTTCAGCTGGGAGAAATCAATTAATTAAGGAATACATAAAGGACAAATGAGGAAATCAATGAATCAATGAAACAATGACTCAATGAATGAATAAAATTGAAAGTCTGTTAGGGTCATGGTCTTTTTGTTCTATGATGAATGACTAAATCAAGGAGCATTTGAGTGAAGTCTGTCTCAGTTAATAGTTGCTTATATCTTTTCTGCGGTAACCCTCTACTCTTAAGTTCTTATATTCACATATCTGAGAGAAGCCACTTTTGTTTTCCATGAAAAGAAAAATTAAAAAGATTTTCTATCTCCATTTGAATGGAGGTGCTCCCAGTAGCTTTTAAATGGCAGTTTCTTTGGTTGTTTAATAGGTTAGTATTTTAACAAATCCAGACAGGTAACTATTAAACATTATAAACAGGAGTAAGTAAACATTCCTGATAAGGAAACAGAGTTATCTCCTTTCTCTCATTCTTTGCTAAGTTACCTTAAGGCAGGAAAGCTTGAGAACATTAGCGTATGTACATATGGACATCGAATTTTTTATGCTTCTTTTGGTCCTGTTCATTAATTTCAAACAGGCCTAATTAAATACATATGTCTAATAAACTTGTGCCTAAGACCCAAAAAGGAATGAAGAAAAAAGTCCTTATGTTTCTAGGAAGTTTGAGAAAATAGGCAGGTCTATGTACACACATATGGGCATGGAATATCTGCAGGCCAAACAACACATGGAAAACTCTAAACTTCCATATAAGCTGTTAGGCCACCTGCAAGAGATAGAAAATCAGATTAACATTGCCCTTTTAAAAAATCTTGTTTCCATTGTGGATATTATTCATGGGTCCGAGGGGAAACTTCTTGTTTGTTTTGTTTTCAGAGAATTGTATATCTTTTCTCCTTATGGAGTGAGAACAGAAAAAGTAAACAGGGGCAAGCAATAAATTCTGCAACATAAATAGTTTAATTAAATTGACTTTGATGCTCAGAGACTATCCCCAGAGATTTGGAAATTACCTGATCAAATATTTGCTTCCTAACTATGTTTACAGGTGAATTTCATGAGCATCAGGGTAGAAAACCACTAAATATAATAAAAGCAATTGGAGAACAAAATGGACATAAGCCAGGGCTTCAGATTTAGTTTAGTCTTCAGTACACATTGTCAGAAAAGTTTAAGGATACATTGAGGGGAAACAATTTATCAGATGAAAAAATATATAGTTGACCCTTGAAAAACAAGGGGGTTAGGGATACTGACCCCCACACGTAGAAAATCTTCATATAACATTTGTATGTTATATGTATTATATACTGCATCCTTCTGATAAAGTAAGCTAGAGAAAAGAAAATGTTATTTAGAAAATCATACAGGAGTTTAAATACATTTACAGTCTTGTACTGTAAAAAGTCCACATATAATTAGATCCATGCATTTCAAATTCATGTCATTAAGGGTCAACTGTACACATTCTTCAAATATCTGTCACTATAAAGGGAAGTTATTCACTTCAGCAGTCTTTGTGACATAAATTAGAAATCATGGAACAAAAGATAAATAAAATTGGACACCATAAGCAGCCTAAAAAATTCAAGGGAGGATATCAGTAACTTACAATAGAAATAAGAAATTCTGTATATGTGTGTATTAAAAACAACAAATTGATACAACATATCATATATACACATATATAATATATACATATATATTGTTGGAGATTGTAATAGTTTTTTTTTTTTTTTTAAGAAAAAGAGAACAACAGAGTGAGGACAGAATGGAAATAACTAAAGACAGACAATAATTTGGAAACACAAGTCTACAACCAGTTCCGTGGGAGAAAGAAGTAGTAAAGCCAGCGCAAATCTTTAAGAAAATGTGGTATAGGGGCGGCTGGTGGCTCAGTCGGTTAAACGTCTGCCTTCGGCTCAGGTCATGATCCCAGGATCCTGGGATCAAGCCCGGAATCAGGCTCCCTGCTCAGCAAAGAGTCTGCTTCTCCCTCTCCTTCTGCCCCTCCCCCCCATGCTCTCTCTCTTTCTCTCTATCTCTCTCTCAAATAAATAAATAAAATCTTCAAAAAAAAAAAAAAGAAAAGAAACTGCAATATAGAAAAGCACAAGTGATATCAAGAAAATAAACAAATGTCAGAACAAGCAAATGAGAGGGAGAGAGAGGAGAGAGAGAGAGATGGAGAAAAAAATGACATAGAATAGTTCCAGAACTAACAAAAGATAAAAGTCCTCAGCTTTAAAGGGTTTAAAGAGTGTCAGCCAGGATAGATAAGGAAAATGCACAACTACTCTTGAGAGGGACACTTCAAATGCTGAAGACAAAGAGAAAACTGTAAAAAATAACCCTAAAAGGAATAAGAATCATATTGACATCAGACATTTCAACAGCAACTTAGAAAGTGTCTTGCCAATATAATTAACTCACCAAATAGGAAAAAAAAAAAAAAAAAAAAAACAGTGAATAATATATTTTTTTAAATAATGAAGAAAGTGAATTCTAAACACAGATTTTTTTTTTTTTTGTATACACCAAACTTATTTAATGTGAAAGACAATAAACATTCTCAGACATACACATCTTGGTGTATTTAACAAGCAAAAATCTTTTTAGGATAAATGAAAAGACAGGAACAGTACTTTGAAAAGAAGAGAAATAGTTCAAGGAAGTTTCTGTAAGAGATACGAACATATGTGTTAGCCAGAAGATGTGAAAGTTTGTGAAAAGGAACAGAAAGATAACAGGTAGAGAAGATATGGGCGATGTTCCAAACCATTAAATATCTAATATCTAAAATGTATAAGGAATCCCTGTATTTCAAAAAAGAAAAATCCAATAAACTATCCATATTACATGGAAACCTCAATAAAATACGGAAATATTTTCAATATTTCACTGAAGAGGAAACAGAAATGAGAGAAATTACGTCAGTTTTATAAGGCCACAGTTGTAGCAAGTGATTTGGGATTTTGCATAATTTAGTAGTGTTTCATTTGTCACTTCAAAACTCGCTAAGATTAAGTTTACTTCTGTTTATTGATAGGATTTTTTTTTATATATGGGGGGTGGTTTGAGAGGGGTGGAAGGAGAGGGCAAGAGAGAATCTTAAGAATCTTTTTTATATATGGGGGGGGAGGGTTTGAGAGGGGTGGAAGGAGAGGGCAAGAGAGAATCTTAATCTTGGTCCTCTGTTCCAAGCCTAGCATGGAGCTCAACATGGGGCCCAGCCTCACAACCCCAAGATCATGACCTGAGCCAAAATCAAGAGTCAGACACTTAACCAACTGAACCACCCAGATGCCCCTATCGATAGGAATTTAGTAAAGTTGTTGGACAATGAATATAAGGGAAGTTCACAATTTACTGTATGGTGTAAGGATTTCCTTGGATTGTGTTTGTGAGACTCTTCATCAATCCACTCATTAAGAATGTCTTCTTTGATTCAAGTCAGTATTCCCATTATGAAGTATAAATGTGAATTATGCAAAGCTAACGTGGCATGGGAGTGGGGCTAAGAAATTGATGTCTTCAAAAAGGAGGTGGGAGATGTCCAACTGTACCTTGTAGGCTGATGAGGAGGCTTCTACTGTAAGCAAAACAGAAAAGGCTACCTCCAAGAGCAGAAGTAGAATTTGAAATGATATGAAACCTGATTATGAGATGTTAATTGGAAAAAGAAACCATGAAATATAATTGATTTGACTTTAAGATAAACCTCTAAGCTCTGTAAATATAAAAAAAAAAAAAATGAAGAGACTTTTGCATAGTAACTGCTTCCTGGATAAGGCACTTTTCTGAGTATGACTCTTTTAGCAAGACTTGTAGAAACAATAGAAGAAATGTAGCAACAATCACTAAATTCTATTCTTGAAACTAACATTACACTATATTGTAACTAACTAGAATTTAGGTGAAAATTTGAAACAAAAAATAAACTTCTTAAGGTTAAACAAAACAAAACAAATAAATAAAAACATAATGCTAGCATATTAGCAAGGATATGTGCCAGCAGAGGACAAAAGAGTGAAGATATCCATAAGATATAAAAGTGAATATGAAAAATGCTGAGTAAAAAAATTGTTAATGCAATACATGCAAAAGAAAACAAAAATAAAATAGCAATATTCATTAAAACTACAGCAGGAAAAAAGGAAAAAATGTTAACAAATAAAAGTGCAGATTTTCATTAACAAAGCGCAAAATACCTGTTTTCACAGTTAATATTATCTGATCAAATGCTTCAATTAAAAACAAATTCTGAGCAATAAATAAGGAATGTTTGATTTTGCTTGTATGAAATACCTAAGAAAGGCAAATTCAGAGGCAGAAAATAGGCTAGAGTTTACCAGGATCAGGATAGAAGTAAGAATGGGAAATTGTTGCTTAATATAAAGTACAGAATGTCTGTTTCAGGTGAGGAAAATGTTATGGAAATAGCGGTGATATGTGCACAGCATTGTAAATGTAATTAATGCTGTTAAACTGCACACCTAAAAATGGTTAATATGCAAATTTTATATTTTTTTACAATAAAAATTTTAAAAACAGACTCTTATGAGTAAATGTACATCAATAACAAAGAGAACTTCAGCTATCACTCTTAAAGCACTATGGTTAAAATAAATGTCACAGAATGGTTGACTATAACCAATATTTAAATTAGATCACAAATGGGCGCCTGGGTGGCTCAGTTGGTTAAATTAGATCACAAAGATGCTGACAACAACAAATACAGGCATGGTTATGTTATCAGTAGTCAAAAGGTAATTGAACATGATCAATTACATCTTATTTCCAAAAGGAAATATTTCATGGAGTTCTAATAGTCAATAAATTGTGTATATTTTATTTCATAAATTTTCAAAATAAAGCAAACTTTCCAAAAATAAACATATTTTTAAAATTCATGCTATCATGGTAAGGTAGATTTCATATAAAATATCCCATTTTTTAATATTTACCTCTTTTTTTAAACTCAAGCATTTTTTGATGTTAAAATCATTTTATTATTCTTAATATTATGATATGGTTGATGTACATTTTCTCTCCTTGAATTTTTTCATAGCATGTTCAAATACCTCCTTAGATCAAAACTCAGCCCCAGCACTCTATATGTATATTAATTTAAATGATTTATTTCATGTTCCTGAGATGTATACAAGGTGCAGAAAGAATAGAATCATCAATCATCTCTTTTGGAGGGGAAAATGAGTGAGAGAAGGCTTCACAGTGGAGATGATGTCTAAAGTGAGTTTGAAGGTTCTTAAATACGGTCAAGAAAAAACAGTTGGTCATTATTGGGCATTCTTCCTCCTCCCCCGCCCCTCCACTCTTTAACAATTGTCATTCATTTTGTTTGTTAAAATATCCCTTCACTTCTCTCTGGAAAATAATATAACTTTACTAAAACAAAACCTGATCTAAACGTGACTGCTCTTTGAAATTTTACTAGATAGAGAACACAAGAAAAGTTTCACGCTTGTTTTTCTCTGTAGCCAGCAATACTCAAGACTGTTTTATAGCATACAGGCTGTCCTCTCTGCAGAGCGGTACCGGACTATAAACAGGACTACCCAGTAGAAACCAGGCAAGGTAATCTAAATAACCAGTGGGGAAAAATCCAATTGTTCTGTCATCTTTAAAAATGTCTGTCAGAACATTAAAAGCTTTTTTACTGTTGCTTATGAACATATAGAGAAATAGGGAAAAAAAGTGTAGTTAGCACCTTGTAATTTAAAACATTGGAAGCATTGAGAATCGAGGTGTTTCAATTCTTTGTGAAAACGGTATCAAGAATAATTTGAAGTACAGCGTAAGCAATATAGTCAATAATATTGTAATAACTTTATGTGGTGACAAATAGTAACTACACTCATCATAGTGAGCATTTCCTAATGCATATAATTGTCAAATCACCATATAGTACACCTGAAACTAAAATAAGATTATATGTCAACTATTCTTCAATTAAAAAAAGTTTGAGGACTTCTTATCTTCCATACAGATTATGGTATGACACTAGCACAAAGTTTGAATTAACTTTAAACATTTTCTCTTTTGTGCTGTAAATCTCATGAAATATCTTTGAGCATTCCTTTAGTGTGCAGTATTTGCTGGTTCACTCACTCTAGGATATCTCTATCCTTTTCCTTACAGCCACTTTCTCATACATATATGCCAGTAATTTTGTCTTTACTGTCCCTTTGTCTGCCTATCCAGAGTCTTCCAAACATGTCAATGCCAAGATTGTCATGGTCAGCTATTTCTCCTACAACTCCATTTACATTCTATTAAAATTTCATTTTCAGAGTCATCATTTTGTATTTCTTTGTTGCACTTTCTTCTTTGTTGGACAGTTTCTTCATTTCTTTCTCTTTCTTTCTTTTCTTTCTTTCTTTTCTTTCTTTCTTTTCTTTCTTTCTTTCTTTCTTTCTTTCTTTCTTTCTTTCTTTCTTTCTTTCTTTCTTCCATTTTTAAAGATTGATTCTTTTTTATTTTAGAGAGAGAGCAGGGGGGAAAGGCAGAGGGAGAGAGAGAATCCTGAAGCAGACTCCCCGCTGAGCCAGAGCCCCAGCACAGGGCTTGCTCCCAGGACCCTGAGATCATGACCTGAGCCAAAACCAAGAGTCAGCTGCTTAACCAACGGAGCCACCCTGGTACCCCTATTTATTTATTTATTTTCAAAATGTCATGTGTGTTTATTGCTGTGAGACAAGGAGGCAATACAGCTGCACACTTTGCTATTTGTGCATGAAGTAAATAGGATACACAACGATGCATCTTATAAGATGACCGATCACTAACAGGTGGCCTGATTAATCATTGATCACCATGTTAATCTGTTATTTACATAGTGATTTGTGGACTAAAGAGCTGGCAGTGATATTTGTACTTTATGCAATTACTCACATTTTATGTACCATGGCAACTGAAATGCAATTTGTATTGTTGAGGATTTGGTATTGAAGTAAACTATAGTAGCTGAAATCTATTATATCAGAACGGTACAGAGTGAGGACTGCCTGTGCAAGCAGCTTGCACTATTCTCCAATACAACAACATAAACATTTTTAAACCCAAAAAAGTTAAAAGAAATTTATAGTGAAGTCCCGTATCACCACCTTATAGTTTTTCAAAGATATACTTTATCTATTTGTCTTACTCATATCTACCCATTTAGCTATCCATCTACCTATTTGTGCATCCATCATTTTACGTAAATTTATTTTAAAGTAAATTGAAGACATTAAACTCTTCCTTAAATATTTCAGCGTGTTAATCATTAAAAATAATTCTCTATTTGCTCATAGTATTTTTGACTTTTTATATGCACTTTACATAAATAAAATACATCAAAAGTTTACATTCTCTGGGATTTAACATATGTATACACCTTTGGAATTCAAACATTTAGCAATATAGAGAACATTCCTATCCCCTCAGAATCCATCATGCTATTCTGAGTAAATTCCCGTGCCCATTCCCAAGAGACAGTAACTGTTCTGATTATTTTTGCATCATAGATTAGTTGTATCTATCCTAGAATTTTATATAAATGAAATAGAATACACTTTTTGTGTCCGTCTCTTTTTACTCAGTAAAATATTTTTGAGTCATCCATGTTTTTGCATATATTAGTAGCTCATTCTGTATTTATTCTGGCTGAGCAGTATCACATTTTAGGGCTATACTGCAATATATTTAGTCATTTTTCCTATTGATGGAATTTTAGGGTGTTTCCAGATTTTGGCTATAATAAATAAAACTTACAATAATCATTCTTATACAAGTAATTTTGTGAACACATTTTCATTTATCTTTGATAATTCTGAGAAGTAGACTTGCTGGGAAGGAGCATATTTAGTTTTTTTTCCCCCTTATAATAGTCTAATATAGCTAGTTTTATGAGAAGATTCCAGACATGTCTTCACTCTGTGAATAGTTCTTCATTCCTGGGGCGCCTGGGTGGCTCAGTCGTTAAGCGTCTGCCTTCGGCTCAGGTCATGATCCCGGGGTCCTGGGATGGAGCCCCGCGTTGGGCTCTCTGCTCGGCGGGAAGCCTGCTTCTCCCTCTCCCACTCTGCCTGCTTGTGTTCCCTCTCTCACTGTCTCTCTCTGTCAAATAAATAAATAAAATCTTAAATAATAATAATAATAATAATTTTTCATTCCTGTCAAAAAATTATATGTGTTCTAGCTGATCTACAACTTCACCAATATTTCATGTTGCATATGTTTTCATTTTAGCTGTTTTAGTGAGAATGTACTGGTATCAAATTGTGGCTTTAAACTGCATGTCCTTGATGACTGATGATGTTGAGCATGTTCTTGTTTTTTGGGTTATTGATATAACTATTTTTATGAAGTGTCTGTTTAGAAGCTTACACATTTTTATTGAGTTTGTTGCATCCATTATTGAATTGTAAAGTTCTTCATATATCAAAATAGCAGTTTTTGTCAAACCCTTTATTTAAAATTTTCTACTGATCTATGGCTTGCTGATTCACGTCTAAAAATTTGGTTTGATGAGTATTTTTTTAATGTTGCTGAAGTTAAATTATTAATTTTTAATTTAAGTTTGTTGATTTTGAGTTTTTGTCTAAAAAATTCTTTGCCCACTCCAAATCCCAAATATATTCTTGTATGTTTGCATTTAACATCTTTATGGTTTTGACTTTAATATTTATGTCTATGCACTATCAGAAATTATTTTTTTTGTATATGGTATGAAGAAAGGGTCCAGAGTCACTTTGGTTTGAATAGGGATAGCCTTATTTTTTGAGCACCATTTGTTGAAAATACTTACCTTTCTCCATTGTATTACATTAGTGCCTTACTAAGAAGCACTTTGACCACATAAGAATAAACTTATTTCTAGTCATATATTCACCTGATAGCCAATGACACTGATAATATCTGTTGTTAGCACTAATGTTTATTTTATAGAGTTCTAAAAATTTTTTACATAAGTTATAATATCATCCTCAAACATTTTACTTCTTCAATTCTGAACTTTAAGCACACCTTTTTTTCTTTCCTTAATAAAAGAGCTAGAATCTTGAGTAACATTTTCACTAGAAGTAAGGAGACTGAGAATCCTTACCTTTATTCTTCTGAGAGTATACAATATACTCACTATTACATGTGATGTTACCTATGGGGTGGTTTTGTTATTATTCAGAAACAGAGAGAGAGAGAAATTTTTAATTTCTTTAAAAGACAAATTATACACAATCATAACCATACATATCTCTAGAGTCTAAGTATGATTCAGAAGTCACTGAAAATTCATCTTGCTAGAATTACAGAAATAAAATAAAGGCTATTGTTAAAACAATAAAACCACAGAGAGACCATTTGAAAGGAATGCAATTTGTATGATGTGACCTTATAAAATGGCCCTTTTAGAAAAAGTGATAAAATAAAAATAAAAATAAATAAAAGGCATCCAAGTTGATGAGAGAAAAGTAAAACTGTCCCCTATTGCAGATGACATGATACATGATACTATTATATAGAAAACCCTAACAACTCCAGCAAAAAACTACTAGAACTGATAAATGAATTCAGTAATGTCGCAGGATACAAGATTAAAATACAGAAATCTGTTGCATTTCTGTACACTAATAATGAAAAAACAGAAAAAGAATTAAGAAAACAGTCTCATTTACAGTTGCACTAAAAATAATAAAACACCTAGGAATAAATTTAACTGAGGAGGTGAAAGACCTGTACTTGGAAAACTAAAAAACACTGATGAAAACAATTGAAGATGACACAAACAAATGAAAAGATAGTCCAGGCTCACAGATTGGAAAAACGAATGTTATTAAAATATCCATCCTACCCACGGAAATCTACAGATTTAATGCAATCCATATAAAAATACCAACAGCATTGTTCACAGAACTAGAACAAACAGTAAAATTTATATGGAACCACAAAAGACCCCGAATAGCCAAAGCAATCTTGAAAAAAGAAGAACAAAGGTGGAGGTATCACAATCCCAGATATCATGATATACTATAAAGCTATAGTAATCAAGACAGTATGGTAGTGGCACAGAAATAGACACATAGATCAATAGAACAGAATAGAAAGTCCAGAAATAAGCCTACGCTTATATAGTCAATTAATCTACAACAAAGGAGGCAAGAATATACAACAGGGAAAAGAAAATGTCTTCAACAAATGGTGTTGGAAAAACTCGACCGCTACATGCAAAAGAATGAAACTGGACCCTTTTCTTACACTATACACAAAAATAAACTCAAAATGGGTTAAAGACCTAAATGTGATACCTGAAACCATAAAACTTCTAGAAGAAAACATAGGCAGTAATTTCTTTGACTTTGGCCATAGGAACATTTTTCTAGATATGGCAAAGGGAGGAAAAGCAAGATTAAACTATTGGAACTACACCAAAATAAAAAGCGTTTGCACAATGAAGGAAATCATCAATGCAACAACAAGGCAACCTGCTTCATGGAAGAAGATATTTGTAATGATATATCCAATAAGGGGTTAATATCTAAAATATATAAAGAACTTGTACAACTCAGCATCAAAAAAACCCAAACAATCTGATTAAAAAATGGGCAGAGGACCTGAATAGACATTTTTCCAAAGAAGACATACAAATGCCCAACAGACACATGAAAAGATGCTCAATCCTGGGATTGATTCCTTCATTGGGCTCCCTGCTCTTGGGCTCCCTCTGCCTGCCACTCCCCCTGCTTGTGCTCTCTCTGTCTCTCTCTCTAACAAATAAATAAATAAAATATTTTTAAAAAAAGAATGAGATCTTGTCACTTGCAACAACATGATGGACCTAGAAGATATAGTGTTAAATGAAATAAGTCAGAGAAAGACAAATGCCATATGATTTCACTTATACGTGGAATTTAAGAAACAAAACAAATGATCAAACTAAGAAAAAAGAGAGACAAACAAAAACAAATCCTTACAGAGAACAAACTGGTGGTTGCCAGAGGACAGGTGGGTGGGGGATGGGTGAAATGGATGAGGAAGACTAAGAGGTACAGACTTCCAGTTACAAAATAAATAAGTCATGGAAGTGAAAGGTATGGCATAGGGAATATAATCAATAAGATGGTAATAATATTCTTTAGTGACAGGGACTACACCACCTGTGTTGATAATGAGTAATGTATAGAGCTGTTGATCACTATATTGTACACCTGAAACTAATGTAACGCTGTATGTTAATTGTATTTCAATAAGAAAAATCAATCAATAATCAATCAATATTTTAGAAAAAAATGGCCCCTTTAATATTCCTTTTAATGATCTAGTAGAGTAATTCTCTATTAATTCAATGATTTTACTTTTCTTCTCACAGGTCTTGTGGGTTATATTTAGGCTATGAGTATATAGTTCATATTTTACTTTTGTTGGAAAAAAGAACACTATCTTGTCATTTGTAGTTCTTCAAGTACCATAGGGTGATTTATATTCAGGTTTATGCAACATAAAATATAAAAGTAAAATCATTGCCTTTTCTAGTTTGAATTAACTGATTTATATCCAAATTTCTTGTTTCTTCAGCAGTATTTTTTGTTTTTCCTTTGTACGCTCCATCAGCACATTAGTTAAGCTTGCATTATTCTCTTCAGTTACTTTTCACTGTGGAAGTTAAAGCTGTACCTGACTTTAAAAATCTCCTCATCAGTGTACCCATCAGTAAACCCCAACTCCAAGTGTCTGGAACCAAGCTAATCAAGATTAATGCATTCATTTAACAGATGGTTACACTGTTATTAAAATGTAAATGATTGGTTTCTGCTAATTGTTCAACATCAGAAACAATTAATCAGGGGATTTTTTTCATTTTCTAATAGCCTTTGTAGAGTTTACCTTCAGAGATTAACATAAAAGACAAATATGTAAATTTCTCTCACTAACCTCAGGAGAGTCAATCAACTTGAAAGAAAAGTAGAATAATGATTATATATTTATAGTAATGGGAAGAATCCTTTTAGTACTGTAATTTGCTCCTGAATTGTTTTGCACCCAATTTAACTAGTCTCCATATAATTATGTTTACTGGAATATCTATTCAAACGTAATGGGATTTGCTGCCTTACTTCGAGTCAAAAAAAGATAATCTAAGTGTTTGAAGTAAATAAACTGAGATATGGTTGTTCTCAGAGAATAGTAACATTGTAACATTGAGGGAGGTAATATTTCAGATACACTAAATAATGTGAAATTAAAGCCCAAAGTATTTCATCCATTCATTCTTTCACTCAACAACTTTCTAATGAATGATACATTGTATTAGTTTTGTTCCTCAGATAAGCAGAGGACAAAATGTCATGAGATGTGCAACAGATTTATTGGGGGAAATACTGGTGGACAATAAAACGAAGAGGGATGTAGAGTAAGCAGGGAGAGTCTCAGACTAGAACACAGGTCTGAAATCTGGGCAAGGGGAGATGGAAGAATTAGAGAATAGGAACCACAGACTGCCACACAGCTATGCGAAAGTCGTGGCTGGACCACTACGGGGACACAGAATGAACACTGATCAGAGGGTCCCTATGTAATTTCTTGTAGAGTACAGTTTCAAGCATTAGAAAGTAGTATAATCGGATCTAAACTCCCAATTTTTCCTTCTCTAGCCTTAACTCTCTAGTCATTTAACCATTTACTAAAGTGGTGATTTAAATTCCAATTAATCTTGTGAAACAGTACAGTGTATATTAAGTCTGTACTGAAGGGTGTTGTTCCCAACTGAACTGTATGCTGCAGATGTACTCAGGTCACTAAAAGGTACAGCAAAACTATTACATCTTTGTCTAGGAGCCTATTTATCTGTTGCGACAGCTGAAGTTTTTTTCTGGAGGAAAAGATTTTGCAAGGATTGAGAAAGCAGATTCACAACTCTGTGGCTATACTTTGGCTTCATTTAATTTAAATACATTCATACATCTTGTTTTTAGATTGTTTATTTCTTGACCTATTTTAGGACAACTCAGTGTATGCACCTCGGTATCTAAATAAAATAAAGATGACCAAAGTTTTTCCAAATAATAACCAAGCATTTAAAATTAGGGATCATAGTTAACTGTAAAATTATGTCTTCATATATAAAATGATAATTTGAGTTGTCCTACTATAGAAAAAAAGAGAGGCACCTGGGTGGCTCAGTCAGTTAAGCATCTGACTTTCGGCTTGGGTCGTGGTCCTGGGGTCCTGGGATGGAGCCCCATGTGAGGCTCCCTGCTCTGCAGGGGCCTGCTTCTCCCTCTCCCTCTGTCTGCTGCTCCCTCTGCTTGTGCTCTCTCTCTCTCTGTCAAAAAGGAAAAAGAAAAAAAGAAAGTCATATAATTAAGGATATACACATTATATCAAATTGACTTTGCAATTCCTTTGCAACCTAGATTCGCAAAAATGGATATAATGTCATTCTAAATCTTCATTAACAAATAATATTGATTAATACATACTTAACTTGGCAGTTGTTTGTATATTAATTTAAGAAAAGACTAGTGTCTGTGCTTTGCATAACTTCGTATCTTTCAAAATGATCAATATAATCTCAAAACCAAACGTATTTTATATGAAAACTATGATGCTAACCCTATATTATAAAGGTTTTTGTAACCAAAATAATGGATCCTTACCAAAATTTTAAAATTTTAAAGATATGTACTTATACCTATTGAATCTACATACTGACCACATATGATTTTTTTATTTTATAATGTTTGCCATTAAATATTAAATATCAGAATTTAAAATAAACAATATCTATATGTAGTTAGTATATTAAGATAAAAATATGTTATTATCCTTAAATTATATGAACAAAATTTTAAAAGCAATATGTAAATTTGAGTATATAATATATAGAATAAATAAGCCATTGATTTTTTTCTCATTTTTTCCATTGCCTTCTACTTTTTCTTACATAATTAGGGATGATACATTCTACATCTATTTTACAGATGAAATAGCTATATTTTAAAGAGAGTAAGTATAATATGCACATTAACACAGATAATAAATTGTTTATCCAGAATTTAAAGCTATTTTTGACCACACTCAGTATTTTATTAATTTGTTGCACATTTCTTTATTTTAAAATAGTCTACACTTGCCTTACATTTTAATGAAAGCTGATTGACAAGTATAATATATAACTTTATTTTTTTATATGTATCTGAAAGACAATATTTTTTAAGATTGAGTTAATATTGTCCAAAAATTTCTGGTGATTATTTTAAGAGTGAATATAATTTACATTTTTATTGTCAAACCATACTGTAATGGCTTTGATAAGGAAAAGATGTAAAAAATGGCTAGGATTATTGCAGTTGGGCTGGCATAATATTTTTATGGAACAGATAGACACTTAAACATAGAGTTGTATAATAAATTAGTGTCATACAGTTTTACTATGATAATTAGTACAATCACAAGCAAAGTACACATTATAATAAACATGAGTCATGTATTTTTATTCTCTAAGGAAGCCTATAGTGGAATCCAAATCTTTATCAGGGGGTGAGTTGTAACCATTGAACTAAAATAAGAGATTTAGGGGTGCCTGGGTGGCTCAGATGGTTAAGCGTCTGCCTTTGGCTCAGGTCATGATCTCAGGGTCCTGGGATCGAGTCCCGCATTGGTCTCCCTGCTCCTTGGGAGCCTGCTTCTCCTTCTGCCTCTCTCTCTCTGTCTCTAATGAATAAATAAATAAAATCTTTAAAAAAATAAAAATAAATTAAAAAAATAAAATAAGAGATTTAGATTTATGTTAAACATAATCTGAAAAATAGACCAATTCACTGAATGTATCTGAAGAATCATCTTTTGAAAAAATCAAACTTTACTTTTTTGTATTTCTATTACTCAGCATTCATAACAAATCTTTTGACTGACATATTCTTTGTTTAGGTGTCTAAATATTTCAAAGTAAATTTTCTCAAAGAGACATAAACGGATATATTTCTAAAATATGTGAAATCTCTATGGATAAACTTACATTTGCATTCTAATTGTTATGCTAATCTAGCCACCTAAACAGATACTCACAATTCACAGAAACACTTAAATTGAGGTCTTTTAATTTACACTATGACCTTAAAAATTTAAATATTTGCATCTTTCTTTGTATTCATGACATGTAGTGTTATTTTAATTGTTTGGAGATAATGAGAAACAAAGATAGGTGGACTTAATTAATACAGCAAGCATTGTTTCCAAAGAAGGCAGATCAACTTCAAGGCTAATTGACAATAGTTCAAGGAGAGCAGAAATGGCAGACCTATATCCCACAGGTTAGGCAATCCCCAGTTGTCTAATTTGACTCATACAGGATTAAAAGAATGAGTAATAATTCATTGGATACCATAAATACAAGAAATTTCAAGAAAATTCTAGACTTCTGGTATATCTTGAAAAATGTAAATGATCAATATTGGTCTCCTGGACCCACTTGGAAACAATGTGTTGCAGGGCGCCTGGGTGGCTTAGTTGGTTGAGCGACTGCCTTCAGCTCAGGTCATGATCCTGGAGTCCCGGGATCGAGCCCCGCATCGGGCTCCCTGCTTGGCAGGAAGTCTGCTTCTCCCTCTGACCCTCCTACCTCTCATGCTCTCTGTCTCTCATTCTCTCTCTCGCAAATAAATAAAATCTTAAAAAAAAAAAAAAAAACACACAACAATGTGTTGCAACTGAGTATCACCTATTCCATTTGTGTTGATAAGTGTTTTTCAGTTATCACTTTGTGGATTGCCTCATTAGTTTATCTTACAGACATTTGGAATGATGTTCCATAAAAAGAAAATAAGTTTTGGAATACCTAACTTATACAGCACACTTGATTTTAAACATGCTGCACTAAAAGCAAATTTTATTCTGCTAAATAACACCATTCATTTATTTAAAAAATGCTGTTTAGTTTTATTCATTTTATAGTTTGGTTTGATATTAATATACTTTTCCTTTTAGGGAAATTAATGCTTACTTTCAGCCTATGAATGTCACTGAATTTAAAGTAGGTTTCTTGTAGGGGCGCCTGGGTGGCTCGGTCAGTTAAGCATCCAACTCCTGATTTCAGCTCAGGTCATGAGCTCAAGGTCATGAGCCCCACCCATATTGGGCTCCACGCTTAGCAGGGAGTCTGCTTGAGATTCTCTTTCTCCCTCTCCCTCTATTCCTCCTTCTCCCCATTCACTCTCTCTCTCTCTCAAATAAATAAATAAGTCTTAAAAAAAATCATAAATTAAAAAAAAGTGAGTTTATGGTAAACAACATATACTTGCGCCATGGTTTTTGTTTGTTTCTTTAATCTACTCTGCCAATCTTTGCTTTTCAAGTGGTATATTTACAGTGTTTACATTTAAGGCACTTTCTGCTATGTTATGGCTTAAGTATGTTATTTTACCATGTTTTCTATTTGTTTCCTGTTTCCCTGTTTCTTTTTTTTTTTTTTTACTTTCTTGTGCATTATGTAAACATTTTTAAGACTCTTTGATTTTTTTTTTAAGATTTTATTTATTTATTTGACAGAGAAAGACACAGCAAGAGAGGGAACACAAGCAGGGGGAGAGGGAGAGGGAGACGCAGGCTTCCCGCTGAGCAGGGAGTCCGATGTGGGGCTCGATCCCACAACCCTGGGATCATGACCTGAGCCGAAGGCAGACGCTTAATGACTGAGTCACCCAGGTGCCCCGAGACTCTTTGATTTATTTATAGTGTTTTTGAGTGCATCAGTTTGTAAGGTTTTTTTCAGGTTTTGTACAAATTAGCCTAACAAATTAGCCTAAGGTGGTGTGTTAAACAACATTTATTCCTCACAGTTATGGAGGCTGGGAAGTCCAAGTTAAGTCTGAAACTCCAGTGATACAAATGATGGATCTCTTTTATTGTCTCACATGTCCTCGAGGCTCTGTTTATTTTTATTTTATCTTATTTTTTTATTTCTTTATACTTTATTTTATGCATTTTCAAAATGGTCTTTAGTGATTATCTTACTTTTATTTTTTTTAAAAATCTGTTACTATATTTTCTAATTCTATAATTTGCATTCTTTTATAACTTCAGTTTTCCCCAGAGTTTCTAATAGTTTTTTTCACTTGTCCAAGAGAATTCATAACTGCTGTTGAACCATTTTTATGATTGCTACTGTAGTGTCCCTGCGTTCCAGTATTCTCGATGTTGGCAGCCCCTGATTGTCTTTTTAATTCAAGTTGTGATTTTCCTAGTTTTTGGTATGATGGGTAATTTTTAATGATATCATGGACATTTTGACATTTATTATTTAAGAATTCATTCATTCATTCATTCACTCATTGATTCATTTAAGCAAGTATTCACCCTGTTAAATTTTATCATGCAGATCATGGCATACTTTTGTGGGCTGTTGTAACAATGACAAAAATTTGCAGAGCCTTTATGGTACCATTTTGGTCTGGTTGGCTTACCCCCTGCTGCTGGTCCTTGTTCAGTCTGCTTGAGAGGGAAGAAGGAGCTCCTCTGAACCAGACCTTGTGTGGGGTAAGAGTCTCCAATCCACAAAAATGGCAATGCTTCCCTAGCAGGTACTTCTTGTGGCAGAATATTTTCCTGAGTGTGGGGGACAGAGAGTTCTTCATGAGCGGAACATTTATGGAAGTTGGATCACCCTTGCCAGGCTATAGAATATCACTGCTTATAAGGGGATTCTTAGGTGTGTTGAGAAAGGACATGCTTTTTCTGGCTGCTTACTATCGGCAAAGGGCCCAGGCAATGCTCATTGTTCATTTTGACAGGCTTACCTGGTATTGTTGTCAGGATACCCACTCAGTTAAGTAGACAAATGAATCTACCTGGGCCATATTCTATTATCAGGTCAGATGTCCAAAATTCCAAGTCTGGATTGTCTTCTTCCACTGGCCATAACTACCTTCTAAGTATGGGAAAGATTCTAAGATGCTTTGCCACTATGTTGTTCCAGTCTTTGAGTCCCTAATCAATTTACCATCCTTTTTCTACTTCTCAGAAGTCTACTTTGGTTGTCTCTGGCATTATTCTAGGAATTATACCTCTTCTTAGAGGAAAAGAGCAAGGAGAGACAAGTCTATGCTGTCTGGGATAGACCAAATATACCTTTGTCCAAATATCAACTGTACAGTAACTCTTTATCTTTTGCTTTGCTTTGTCTGTTGGCTGATTTGGGGGGTATTTTGTATGTTTTGTATAAGATATGTATATCAAATCTAGATTTAATTTTTTTTTTTACAATTTATTTGAATTGATCTAATACCTGTTAATTTTTTTTCTTGTTTTGGTTATTTTCTTAATGGTTAATCCATTATTTAAATATGAGAAGCATTACATTAGATGCAGTAGATATATTAAAACTTTGGCTTTCTCATATATTAAATCATATTACAGCAAGATTTTGCTGACCTAGGAGACATTTAATGTCTTTAAGGTGACTCAACACTACTTCTCAGTTCTATCATGCACCTATTTTACAACTGGACTCTCAAAAATCAATAATGCTTTCCTCATTTCAAGTGTCTTTAACTCATATTACTGGAACTGTTTATTATATATAATACCATGTTTAATCTTTATGACCATTCTATGTAATAGTTTTTGTTATGCATTTTTTCATAGAAGTTCAAAAAAGGTTAAATAACTTTCCTATGGTTGAACAGAGATTGATGAACATTTCTTTCATTTTAATCTTCTTAACTTTCCCATGATAAATTTTAATAAATATACCCATATAGAAAATTTCTTAAAGTTTGTGATTATACTGGGGTGCCCGGGTGGCTCAGTCATTAAGCTTCTGCCTTAGGCTCAGGTCATGATCCCAGGGTCCTGGGATCGAGCCCCGCATCGGGCTCCCTGCTCAGCGGGAAGCCTGTTTCTCCCTCTCCCATTCCCCCTGCTTGTATTCCCTCTCTCACTGTGTCTCTTTCTGTCAAATAAATAAATAAAATCTTTAAAAAAAAAAAAGTTTGTGATTATACTATCTTGAGAAACTTGGAAAGAGTAAATGTCAATTGTGTTTATAAATGCCTATTACTTGATAAAAAGGCTAGGACAACAACCTTTACTCATAACAGATGCCAACAATAATGTTTTACTTCCTAGTATTAGTAATCTTGCTTCTGTAAGCAAAATAATAAAGAGATAAGCATTATAAAAAGTGTTTTCTTTCCCCAAACCTGGTTATACAAATTACATATATTATTGTCATTACATATTTTAATTAAATGGTAACAAACTCGATCTATGTGCAAGTGTCTTGTTTCCTTAAATCTAGTATTGTGTAAATATTTATAAATTCAGTCAACCAAATTGCTACTAAATTAGGTATTTATAAGAAAACATAAATATAAGAAAAAGAAAGTCTACAGAATTATGCTTCTGAATGGTTTACAGATGCTTTTAAGATTTCAAAATATTTCGAAGCCATTGAAAATGGAAATCAGACTTTGCATTGCTAATGAGATTTAAGCAAGAAAATGGAGTGCATGAACCAAGGCAACTTGGCTTAAGAATATTTTTAAATTAAGAGACAATATCAATGTATTGTGCATCCTTATTTAAGATATCTTGTTTAACTGTTCCATTAATAAAATTCAAAATTCGGGCATTTATTATCTCTTTTTTCTATTAATTTTCACTTTCACTTATTTTGTATTTGCTTGCATTAATTTTCACTTTTTTTACTACTTAATATGTAATGAACAAATTTCTATGACAATAAATTTGATTTACATAAATTCAATAATACTTAATCATCAAAGAACAATCTTAGTCATTCTTTATATATAAAAGGATTCCGTAAATCTTCTGCTTTGTATTGTTTCCAATAGAAGGCTGAAATAAAGAATATATTCCAAATGATGGAATTGTTGTATCAAAAAGTACTTTTTGGGGTGCCTGGGTGGCTCAGTTGTTGGGCATCTGCCTTTGGCTCAGGTCATGATCCCAGGGTCCTGGGATCGAGCCCCGCATCGGGCTCCCTGCTCGGCGGGAAGCCTGCTTCTCCCTCTCCCACTCCTCCTGATTGTGTTCCCTCTCTCTCTCTGTCAAAATAAATAAATAAAATTTTAAAAAAAAGGCTCAATTCTAATCTTCAGGAAGTATATGCCAGTTTATCCTGACAGTAATTTATAGAAGTGGGAATTTAGAGTCGGCAACTCTAATAACTTGGTCAGTATGGTTGGTTTCTTTCATGATTTTCTTATTCTCATCAAGCCCAGGGATATTACTGAAACTCAAGATAATCAATCACAACATTCCCTAAGCTCCTCTGGTACCAACCTAAACTACCACCTCCTTTTCTCCAGTTCTTCTCTCTGGATTCTGTATGGTTACAAAAATCTATGTCCCGCCAAACTACCTATTTTCTGTGCCAAGTTCTAATGTTATATTTTCCACATTTATACTGATTGGAAAGTCTCCATATCATGGATGAATTGGTACATAGAATCATATTTCAGATTCTAAACTTTTGACCCCTTTACATTAAAGGTACAAGTATCTTTGGTTGTCACCCAATTAATTATCACCCAAACCATGTGTGAGCCTGCAATGTCCTTCAGACACTGTGATTTTAGCAAATCCTCTGCTTCTTAGTGACCAACCTCTGACAAAAAACTAATTTCCCTTCTCCAAACCTCATTCCATATGCTAGAGAATGAATCGTTCCCAGGTCTTTCTTTTATCTCTATTATTTCTAATATCTCTCAGTTAGAATCTACATTTCTCCTAGCAGGGCTTAACTGCAAGTAGAAGTTCTACCTTAGATTACCTGTAAAAGTTTATGAACATTTCAATTCTAACAAATTAGTCAAATATACATATAAATCCCTCATATAAAATAGATACTGGAATTAAAGGAAAAAAGAAACGTTTCTGATTTAGAGCAGTTCATGGCTTACTAGACAATGACTTTACCACGTTTTCTCCTACTGGTTTAGTGCTCTCAGAGGATCAAAATTTCACATACAGTAGATACTAGTAGGTAAACATTGCAATCTGGAAAATATTACCCTATAACTAGAAATGTGCAATGGATTTTAAAACATAATATAACAAGGAACTTGTGAATATTAACTTACCGTAAAGGAGAATAGTCTTCTTCATTTTCTTAAATCCCCTATTTATTTGGTCCCCTAATTTGTCTATGGGGTATGTGAAGATATCTCCGTCTGTAAAAAATCTGTCCTAATCAGCTGAAAGATAATGTCAGAATTGCTGTTCTGGAAAAAAAAGCCCTTCACAAGGGCTCTCTTTCACTTCTCAATCTCTAGGGTTTAGCAGATTGTCTCAAATCAGCACTAAGAGAAGTAAATACAAAAAGAAACACACTTTCACATTTATCACAACTTAAAATGAATATTAATCACAATCCTCTATAAGCCCACACTAATTTACCCTTCCTTATTTTCCCATATTCCAGTCATTTATCCAATTTTACTCATTCAGTGTGAGGATTTTATAAATTCTCAACTTTATAGCAATGCTCATCTGTCTCTTGTCTTTTTAGTATCATGTGCCATGCAAGTCCTTCATATACTCAGCACTGATTCATTCATCCTACAAATACTCTAAATGCTTATTATACAGTAGACACAGTTCCAACCAAAGAGGGAAGAGATCGATACCAATATTTCTTTCTCTCCTATGGATTCAACTACATGATATGAATAAAAATAACAAGAAAACATGTCAAAGAGTTAAAGCTGGTATGCAGAGAACTAATATAGGGTGTAGGCTAAAAGTGACTGGGTGGTTGATTTTTATTGTTATAAACAAGAATGCTACCAAGTGGTAATATTTAAGCAGAAATCTGAAGGACAAAACATACTTGGCCTGACAATATTAAGGAAAAGAGCATGATTTGGAAAGGAGGAAAAAAAAAAAAAGTTTAACAAATAGGCTCTAAGTTTCCCCAAAGCTTTGTAAGTAGATGGAAACAAAGAAGACCAGTTCAGTTAAAACCTGATGGATGAAAAGAGGCCCCACAAACTAAAGTCTGGTTGGAAGGCATGGGATCAGTCATGGAGGGTCTGGAAAGCTCACCAAGAATCATGGATTTTACTGGAGTTTAAAAGAGAAAAACAGGATTTTTTTTTTAATTCCAGTATAATTAACATAGAGTGTTATAGTAAAAGATCTTAATCACAGGGAAGAAGTGACATAATGTGTTATGCTTTACGTATCACTTTGCCATCTAGTGAATCGGTTGTAGGGAGGGGAACCGAGACAAGTGTGGATATTTGGGGTGAGATATTGTCTGTTCATAAGTGAGGGAATAAAACATAAGATGCAGTTCATGACTTCCAGTATGGTACAGTCTACTCAGCATGTGTGACCATTCTTGGGCAATAGCTTCCCATCCAAACCTTACGGTTCAAAAGGGTCATTTCTACCCCCAAGACATCCTCGGTCTCCTCCCTGAGCTGCCACTTCTTCCTGCAACCACCTTAAGAGTCAGCTGAAGAAAATAATCTCCTTGTTGAAACTTCCATGGTATTTTATGTGTATCACCTATAGGAAACTAAGCAAAATTTTCCTTAAATAATATCTCACTTTAAAAAATACTAATTACAATTATTTTTCAGGAAAATAGTCTGAATCACTTTTGTTTCTCCACAGGACTCTCAATGGTGCCTTGGAGATCATTATGCACTATTAGTAAATTCAACAGACAAAGGACATGCTAGAAGGACAAGGGGTGTGAAACAAGATGGCAGTTAAGAGCTGAGAGTATAGTAGGAGGCAAGTGCATGACCTGCAGACTAACACTATTCTCAGAGCCACAGGACAAGGCCTTCCACTACTTAGTGTATCATGCCTGAGGCTGGAGTGTTGCCGGCTTCCATGCAAGCACACAGGAGAAAAGAACCTGCAGTTGGAGAAGGCTGGAATAACAATGAGGAACCATGGTCATCCAGGGTGATCTCTCATGTCCTCTTTTATTTCTCTCTCCTGTCACTCCATCCTAGTCACACTGACTCCTTTCCTATTCCTTAAATGTGCTGATCACTCTCAGGTGTTTGCACAGACTGGTCTCCCTGCTCCATTGCTGTCCCCCAGAAATCAATTTGTCTATTTCCCCACATCACTCATCATACTGCACAAATGTCAGTTCATCAGAAAGACCACCCTAACTATGTTATATAAAAAAACTCCATTCTATTCCTAACTCCTCATCATATTTTTTTTCTTCATACATAGCACTGCACTTATTTAATCTTTGTTGCCCTCTGTCTCCACTAGTATGTAAGGTTTGTGAAAGCAAGAGCTATACCTCATTTTGTCAACCTATACAGCCCCTAGAGCTTGGCACATAGAATGTTTTTATCGCTGAATGAGTGGCCAAGTGGATGAATGTGCGAAAGTGATCTCTGCGTAATGTTCTAAGGATTTGATGAGACTCTGGTGTAAATATTAGGAAAGAGTGAAAGGGAATTCCAAGCAAAGTTAGCAGCATCTTTATAGGTACATTCTGGGCACTATACAGAATTCACTGTGTATAAATAAGGTATAAAGGATTGATGTCAAGAAGAAATCAAGTGTGTTGACATTAGATGAATAATGCTAACGTGCTTTGATTTCACCTTTAGAATAATTGGTGCATTAAAGTGACAACAGCTTTACATTTTAGAAATAAAAAGTCTGCATCTTGTGGAACCAGATACCTGAATTAAAACTGATCAAATTCTGTAGTGAGAGGTTTGCTTTATTTGGCAGAATAAGTATATGGAGCCAATTTTTCTCTCTTTAATTTTCACAGATGGCAAGTCCACTCTTATAAATCATCTTTTAAAGAAAGAATTACAAATACCCTATAACTCATTAGATTTCTGTCGATTACCTGCTCAATGAACAATATGCTCAAGAGAACCCAGAAATGCACATTTAAGAAATGACCTGACAGGGCGCCTGGGTGGCTCAGTCGTTAAGCGTCTGCCTTCGGCTCAGGTCATGATCCCAGGGTCCTGGGATCGAGTCCCACATCGGGCTCCCTGCTCTGCAGGAAGCCTGCTTCTCCCTCTCCCACTCCCCCGGCTTGTGTTCCTGCTCTCGCTATGTCTCTCTCTGTCAAATAAATAAAATCTTTAAAAAAAAAAAAAAAGAAATGACCTGACATTTTATTATATAAGTTTTTAGACTTCCTAAATTCAGAATTATGACAATCATTAAAGGTGATATAATTGCTTTGAATAAATAGTTTTTCAGAAAGCTATTTCCTTGTTAACCTTTATTCAAAATTATTGATATACTTGTAGTAAATTTGTCACATTATGCTTATTAACTTTTATTTACTTATTTTATTTCAGTTATATGACAGCAAAATTGGTCATATTTTCAGATGAAATTAATCTAGAGATTTAAGTACAGATAGAATTCAAGGCTGATTTTGAAATTTATTAATTTTATTAAATGTATTAGAGGTTGATTTTGAAATATTTGTATATTAAATGTATTAAAATTTAGCAAATATTGAACATATTGATGATTTCACAGCAAAAATTTCTGTGAAATTTATGTATCCCTTGTATAAATCAAATTATATGTAAAAGAACACAAAAAAATTAATTAACTTGAATAAAAGAACAGTCTATGAGAAGCAATTTGAAGCAAATTATGTTCATCCACCTTTTGCAAGAACCGTAAGATTTACTTATAAATCACTGGTTTTTATTTTGATTAAAAGAATGAAGCTGTAAAAAAGTGAGTCCTTTCCACTCCTAAAATAGTGATGTCCAGTGTGAAATATAATGCAAACCATCTACACAATTCTGAATTTCTCTTCCTTTTTTTGGTCATTTGTTTTGGTTCTTTTACCTTTTTAAAGAAATAAAGCAGAAATAAGAACTAATTAATTATACAAAAATGAATTTATTTTCAGAATATATTTCTCATTTTATGCATAAATTAGTAATAATAATTTGGAATTTATTTCACTACAGTAATTCACTAGAAATATATCAAATTAATAAAGAACCAAAAAACATGTATCAGCTATTTTAACTGTCCACAATTTGCATTTTACTACATTTGTTCCTCTGAGAAAAGCATTTACATAATGCAGTTTAAATTATCATGCTAAACTAAAATGAACATTTATTCATACTTTATTTATAATGTAGTTGACACATAAACACTATAAAATAAAGAATCCTATTCCTGGTAATATTTTTCTTAGTTAATAAAAGTTTGCTGAATAATCTTTTTAACATTCCCTATGAAAAATGAGAGCATTCATTATTTAATAATTAGTATCTGTTAACTATTTCATTTTCTACAAACTAAACCCCTACATGAATCTTGTTATAAAATCACTAGCTGTTATTTAGCAATTGTAGACAGACTTTGTGACCACAATGCTAGGTACAAATGCATTTACACATAAAGAATCAAGGTTAAATCCATCCTGTCTCAACTTCCAGGTGACTTAAGGCATTGGAAAAATTCAGAGATCATTTACTATGTCTTTTTTTTAAAGATTTATTTATTTATTTTGAGAGAGAGAGAGAGAGCACAAGCATGAGCAGGGGGAGGGGCAAAGGGAGAGAATCTTTCAAGCAGACTCCCCATGGAGCAAGGAGCCCAAGACTGGCACAATGCCAAACCCAAGAGATCCTGACCTGAGCCAAAACCAAGAGTCAGGCGCTTAACTGACTGAGCCACCCAGGTGCCCCAATCATTTATTACTTCTTAAACTCCCCTGCTGCTCTGTATATCTCATTTGGCCCAAAACCCAGAGGTAATAGCCCCACTGCAACAAAGTAATTGTTCATGTGAGTTTAGCATTTTTTTTTAAATTTTGTATGTAATTATTTCAACCACCCAAGAGTTTTATCAGGTAAATATTATCATTACCATATTATAGATAAGAAGCTAGAGCACAAGAAATTTAAACATGACTCCTGTTTTAAAACTGGAATCACAGAAATAGAACTTGGACAATGGCATGGCAGTTTGCTTAAAGCACTGATTCATGTAACATAAATATTATTTTGTTTGTCATTACATTTCAGCTAACAGTACAATCTCCATGGATATTTTACAATACTTAGAGTTAATAATTGTTAGTAAATGTTAATCAATTAAGATATAGTTAAATCAAAATGGATATTTCAGTTATTATTTGTTAGACATATTACAGATCTTTCATTTAATGATAAATACACAAAGAAATACATCTGTTTTATTATACATTTTATAGATATTTCTTTTAATGATAAATATACAGAAAAATATATCAGTATTATCTGAATATAATATATGAAATATATTTATTGAACACTGTGTAACAATGCCTTAAGTTTGGTCCACTGTGTAACATTAGTAACATTAGTATTTGTTGCTATACTAATTAGACTCTTGGATATTTCTATCTAATTACTGAAAACGTAGGATAACGTTTATCACACAGTGATGTTTTGGTAATATTCTACCAGTGGTTGTTAGTTTTCAGTGTATAATGTGATGTTATTTAAGTAATTTATGATTGGAATTTAAATTTATAGGCCTGCAATTTATCGAATATTATTTTCCTTCTTCTATCAGATTTCCCCTTCCTTTACACGTTAATGTAATTAGAAGTTGTTTTATAGCTCTGTCAGAATTGTTAAAATATTTAGAGCTTTAAAATATTAATCAAGGATCATTACATATTCATTTAAAGACTTTCCGACTAACTGACATGAAGGGAAATGAAAAATGAAATATCTCCCATAAAGCCATTGAAAGAAAATAAAACTGTCTATAAAATATCCATTAGATGAAATGAATCCCTACAGTCCCCTGGACTTGAAGTCATCAAACTTCTTCATCATGAACCTTTCTTCATCTTTTTAAGTTAAAAACATGTAATTTTCAATTACAGAGTTTTAATTTACTTTAAAATTTAAATTGCTAATTAATCAGCTTCAAACACTAAATTTTTGATGTGTTGGGAGTTTTACTCCTATCAAAAATGTATATGGATAAGCCCTATTAAATATTATTCATTTCTATTGAGGTGACTATTTGACATATTTCCCAATTCAGATAAACTTTTCTGTTAGAGAAATTTTTTATCTCTATGACTCTTTGTTCATATTCAACCATCATGGTGTCACTATGCCTCAACATTAATTAATAAGTACTTTCATTGCATATAGAAAATGAATAATCTCAACGTGTGGTCCTTCCTGGAGATATATTAGTCTGCCATTTGTGATGTTTTCATTTCGAAACAAGCACCAGAAAAGAAAAGAGCAAACATATTTTGAGTGCCCAATTCCTGAGCTATTTTCACCATACATCTGCTTCAGAATGTTCTCTCTCTTCTTTTCTCTGGACATCTCCTTCATGTGTTTGCTCTAATAGAAACTTGCCTGTCCCCTGAGGACACTGCTTCCCCTGAGAAATTTATTCCCCATACTGGATAGTTGTTTTATTTATTTGTTTTTCTACTTCTTCTCTGCCTTATTGGGCTATCATTGAAATACAATAAACTGCACATAGTTAGTGTATACAACACAATGTATTTGACATAGACATACACCTGTGGACCAATCAGCACAAGTATTGAACATATTCATCCATCTTCCTGAAAAGTTTCCCCAAGCACCTACAACTGTAATCGCTCCCTCTTAGACCAGAATCCTCTTCCCTGTCCCAGGTGACCAATGATCAGCTTTCTGTCAGTTATGTGTTCTATCTTATTTTTTTCATTTTATTTTATTTCATTTTATTTTAATTATAATATTTTTCTCCAGAGACATGGTTTCCCTAGACCTTGAAGTGAGTATGTCATTGCTACTTCCAGATATTCTCTTCCTTTCTCTTTCTCTTGAATCTTTAAAAAGATGTCCCTTTAATTCGTTCAACAGTGAATTCTCAAAAGTCTTAATGTCTTTGTATTTTCAAATAGAGAGAGATTTTTTTGTTGAGACCCAGAGGTGCTAAGAGAAAGCATACAGCTTGTTCTTTTTTTTTTAAGATTTTATTTATCTGAGAGAGAGAGAGAGAGAGAGAGAGAGCAAGAGAGAGCACAAGCAGGGGGAGCAGCAGAGTGGGAGGGAGAAGCAGACTCCCCGCTGAGCAGGGAGCCCGACATGGGGCTCAATCCCAGGGTCCTGGGATCATGACCTGAGCCTAAAGCAGGTGCTTAACTGACTGAACCACCCAGGCGCCCCTACAGCTTTTTCTTGAAGCTGCTCTCTGAGACTTGAGTATTGATGGCTTCCTTTTCTCAGGACACACAGCTGCACAGCTCATGATGCTTTGCTGGACCGACTTGTGTTCCTTCTCCCTCTCCCCATGCCCTAGCCCTCCGACAATGAGGATAGGTGGCAACCAAGAAAAATCCTAGATTCCACTATGCTCTGGTTCAATGTGAAGACTACGTTTCCCCAAATTTGTCTTCACCTATTGTCTGTCCCCTCATTTGAGTTGTACCTTGTAACACTCATGGGTCATCAAAGTACTTTTTTACTTTTATAGGATTTATGGTTTGGGGGAAATCCCTCCAAAATTGTAAGATATTAACTGTCACTCTTAGTTCTCAAGTGGTGAATTTTTGTGATATGTTTGATACCCCTTCCCCTTGGTGTTTTAGTAGTAACCAGGAGAGACTGTGACAAATACCACTTGCCAAATGTCACTTGGAACAGTAAATCTTGAACACAAAATTGTATACCATTGTTTTGGGTGGATGTGGGCAATTTAATCATTCTCTCACTCTTTTAAGAGTCAAGAGGAATGTGCCAAAGAGTGGTGTTCATAAGCTGCTGGTGTTTCATTCAAAAATCCATTTTAGTCATACCTGTTTATCCTACATGTGTGCATACTATATACATGGTAAGGTCTACCGCACATAGTCATGGGAATTGAGAATATCACATACATGTAAATAGTATATCACATATATAAATATATATGCATAATTTTACCTTAAAATGCCAACTATCAATTCTCTAATAATACACTAAACTTCACACACTTTCTTGAGGGCAGGAAATATTTTAATTACTTCAAGTAATATGCAGAATGGTTTACTTATATATTTCAAGATATCTTATTTTTTAGGTTTATAGGAAAAGAAACAGCAAAAGTATTCTTAATAGTCTAAATATCTCTTGCACTTCCAAAAGAGTAATTTAAATACATGCCTTTAAAAAAAAAGGCATACTAACACAAGATTTTAGATGTCTCTTTGAGAATGAGACTAATTCAAATTAATAGATGAATAATTGTCCTTCTCTGTTGTTACATGTATTACCTAATTAAAGAATGAATAAAATGCCGCAGCAAAGAGAGTGACATTTGCTTAACAAGAAATCGTTAACATTGTGTCTGTTCCTATTGAACTCAGGAAAAGCTACACAGTTGATTATCCCTGATAATCTAGCAACCATGTCAATTCACTTTAATCTACATACCATGTGAAAAAAAAATCATTTTATACCTATTTTGGGGAAGTATAACTATTTATTTCTCCTGAAAAATAAGTAATTCCTAAAAACAAGAGTTAAAACAAAACATAAAAGAATTATATTTTATTCACTTCTCATTTCTGTTGAGATTGTTAGCTGAGGTCATTTATAAAAAGAGGCTTTGCTTATAAGACTTAACAATAAAGTCCGAGTATATAGTATTATTCATTTGTAGTCCAGATTGATTATTATATATTAAAATTCTTAATTTTTCCCTTCATTAAGATCAGTGATTATTTATCGAATTATCATTAGTAGAATATGGAATTGTTTGTTTTCATTATAAAGCTTTAAAATGGTTTAATTTATTTTTAAGAATTGATAATGAATTTATATTTCACTGTGATTTTATTTCTTTACCCAATATTTACTTCATTACCCAACTAAGGTCAAAAGATCAGACAAATCTTATACAGAGTTGTGTAAAGATAAAGTATTTCTTAATGATGCTACAATTTTCTTCCTATCCTTTAAGAAATAATCATCTTATCCCACATCTTCCTTTATCCTAGAGCATAGGATTTAGTCCCAAAACCTTCCTCTTATATTTTCCACAGCTATGTGTCCTTTTGAGTAACATTTGGTCCTTGTTGTATTTCAGGATTATTTCCACTAGCCAACAAATATATTCTCTTTTTTTTTTCAGTTTTTATTTTTATTTTTCATTTTCTCAGAATTGTCTCTTTCCTAGAGTTAATTATCACTGCTAACAATAGAAGCTTTCCGTGTTAACACAGGTTTACTTCTCATTTTTTACCTATTTTCCATCATATTTTTATAGCTCCTCTAAATCTGAACCTAATGAACAAGATAATTTGGGAGTTTCAGATACTGCAACAAAAATCATCAATATATATATTTGGAGCCAGAAATCTTCAATGAAATTGAAAAAGTCAGTGAGAATATGTGATTCTACTGCACATTTGCAAACATTTGGATAGATGAGTACTTCCAGCACAGAATAAACAAAGTGTGGCCATAAACTCTATTATTGGTTTAATACTTCACATTTTCCAAAGCTTTTTTCATGTGTGTTTTGTTGTTAATTCCTCACAATTGCCCTTTATACAAATGTTATTGCAATTTAATGACGATTTTAGTGTTTTACCTTCAAGCATGCTAATTCAGAAGCCGTCCTGTATATATCTAAGTTGAAAAGGCATTTCCTGACTTATCCATCATATCTATTTCTAACGTTCAAGAGATTTAGTTAGATTCACTTAAGAGTTAAGGTAATATTATTATTATGAAATTCGTCACTGGCACCACCACTAAGACTCAGTAAATATGGACACAAGTCTATTTTTGCCAGTAATCCCTGTATGAATCTACATTCATACAGAGAAAACCACATTTCTCTTCCTGAAACTGAGAAGTTTGGATGAAAATATCTCCTTTTTTTTCTTTTTTCTTTTTTTTTCTGGTAGGCTTGTGTCATGACTTTAGCCAAACTAATCCATGGAACTGCTGCCTTAATATCCATTTTGTTTGCCCAAGCAGCTTGCAGTGGCTTAAAACAGACACTAGCCACCTCATGCAAAGGTATACCTTGCTAGCAGTCTGCAGATTTCAAGCAAGTGTTAAGTTCCTGGGTTGAACTCAAAAGCTCATGTAATCAATAGAATCTCCTGTCTCCCAGCACCTTCCTCTATGTGGCTCTTAGATAAGACCTCTGCGGGGTTTACCAAGACCCCTCTCTTTTGGTTTGACCCATTGACCTTAGCCTGGGAACCTCAGAGCACTCCACCTTTGGACCCTATATCAAGGCATGTGCCCCAGGTCCTCTCTCTCTGTCTGCACTCCACCTGGCCCTCTCCTTGTGAAGAAGTAATATCCAATGTCTCTTTTAGAGAGACATACCCTTAAACATCAACATGAGAGTTTCAAATATTCTTTCAGATGTTCTTTCTAATATCCTGAGCAGATGGAAGACTCCAGTTTTCTTTGTCAATCATCACACAATTAATAGCATACAATCCCATCAGAAAACCCTCACAAAGTCTCCAGCCTACAGTAAGATCAAGTGAAGCTTCACTGAGCAAGTGACATTAAAAGTCTAAATCTATCTTGTCACATACTCAGAGGTTCTTGGAGAGGTTAGATGGTGCATATAAAGAGATGCATGACCCAGTAATACTTAAGGCAAAGTAAGGTGCTGGCAATTAAGGTCTACAACATAATTGAGCCCTCCTCAGCCTCAGGCACTTTTCTAGTATGGTTACTAGGGCCTTATTTTGCCAGGTCTTTGGGTTTTTCAAGACAAATTTGATGTGTGAATGATGGGTCCTAAATGTTATAAGTTGGTAGGTAACTAAAACTATTTAAAACCAAAGTACAAGCATATTACACCTGGACAGCCAGGTAAAGGCTGTGGGTTTGGGATATCTCTTGCAAATGTTTGAGATTGGGCCCAACAAAGGATGTACCCGTAGGACGATTTCAGGCCAAATGAATGTGTGCAAACGTCTATATATGGGGGATAACAACCCATATACATTTGGGTTACAGAAAGATCTAAAAGGGCAGAATAGGGCAAGAAAGGGCAAATTCGATTAGAGGTGTAAAAACACCGTATCATTCAGGGCACCTGGGTGGCTCAGTTGGTTAAGCATCTGCCTCTGGCTCAGGTCATGATCCCATGGCCCTGGGATCCAGTCCTGGGATTGGGTCCAGAAGGGGCCTGCATTGTCTGGCTCCCTGCTCAGCAGGGAGTCTGCTTTTTCCCTCACCCTCTGCTTCTCCCCACTTCTCATGCTCTCTCACTTGCACTCTCTTTCTCTCAAATATATAAATAAAATCTAAAAAAAACAAAACAAAACCAACCCAAGGGTGTTTCAAGTCTTAATGAGAATTTTTTTTAATTATTCAAAAGCATTACATCTCTAAGAAAGTGTTTGACTCTATGATATATTCATGAAAATCGATATTTATATCAAGTAACACTTATGGATAAAAGCAATATGTAATACAAATAGTTTTTAAATTCACCCACCCATAATAAATCAATATTTATACTCATCCAATGAAATAAATTATTATAAAATGGTGTATAATTACCTAGCTATATTATAGATGATAAAAAGCAAAGATGTAATATCTAAACATTTAAATTTAAATTATATAAATGCCCACAAATTGTTTGGAATTGCCTATTATCTTAGTTTTCCTCAAAAGCATAATCATTACTAGCAACAAAAGTATAGCATTTATGCACAGCACAGATTAAAATTTAAAATCACAAGTGTTTTAACATCACCAGTTTTTTTCAATTCATACCTGATTGTCAATTTTTACAAAAATTCTGATTATTATGTATACTTCTAAAAAATTAATCTGCAAGAAATTAGCAGACCGAAAGATTCCAGAAGAGACGGTATAGTAAATTCAGTGCCTCACACAATACAAAGGCTTTTGGATTTTATTTCTCACTACCCGCAGTGCATCAATAAGCTTAAAAATATTCAGTATTCCCTTGGAGTGATCACTGTTCACATCACTCCACCATTTCAATATATTTCTTGATTTCCTTGGTACATATTATTGTCATTTTATCTTCATAAGTAACTGATCATTGTCCTTTTCAAAGAACCAGACTTTAGTTGTTTGTTTTTGTTTTTTTTTAAATAAATTCTAGTGTTTTTATTTGTTTGTTGTTCCAGCATCCAAAATCTTTTTAATAACAAGGCAAGATCTAGGGTTGCTTTTTGTAGCCTTGGCTGGCCTGTCAGTCTGGTGAGTTTTTTTTTCCTGAAGCTGTTTTCTAAGGAATAAATTTTAATTTTCATCTTTATTGATTTCTGCTTTATTTTTAATGTGGTTGACCATCATCCTACTTGATTTCTTGTTTTAATTTCTTGGATTGTTCTTTTTTAGCATCTAGTTTAATAATAAAAGTTGTTTGGGTCCTCTGAGTACAGATTTGAACATTTTAGGTCTTGTGAATTTTTTGTTGTGGCTAACAGATAAATTATCTTCTTAGAAATACAGTTTGATGTACTACTGGGTCCAACAAGATTCTAAAAGGCTTGTAGCAGATATGGAGTAAAGTAGGTTTAGTTAGGTTTGTTTTATGGATCAGCTTGTTTTCACTGATTACTACTTTCACTTAACTGTGAGGTCATATAATGTAGCTTATAAGATTTATTATTTTAAGCATTGATCAAGGTTTACTTTGTGGGCATATGTATGATTAATTTTTTCTATTGTTCTATGATCAAAATTGAAAGCCTTATTCTGCAATTTTAAGTATATTCACACATACATATACAAAAACCTATTTATGGGGGTGCCTGGGTGGCTCAGTCAGTTAAGCCTCTGACTCTTAATTTCGGCTCATGTCATGATCTCAGCGTCATGAGATGGAGCCCTGTTTTGGGCTCCATGCTCAGCCGGGAGTCTGCTTGAGATTTTCTCTCTCCCTCTCCCTCTGACCCTCTCCCAGCTTGCACTTGCATACATATGCTCTCTAAATAAATAAATTAATTAATTAATTAATTTAATTTAATATTTTAAAAAACCATATTTATGTACCATGGGCTATGTCTCCACGAAGATATGGAGAATCAGTCAACGCTTTTCTCTTTTTTTGGTGGGTAAATTCTAATTGTCGGATAACCATGAAGTCAGCTCCTGAGAACTCCACACCAAGTTTCAAGCAGTAACACATTCCAGGGGCCTCAAGATAAGTTGTGCAGTGGGAATTGGACATTTCTCCTCTTCAGTTTGGACATGATTTTGAGTACACACACTAGCATTTGCTCCTAATCAAGAAAAATTGGTTGTATTAGACCGTGGGGTGGTATGTCAATTTGCAACATGGTGCAGATAAATTTGACCGCATGGGATCGTAACTTTAGTTTCTGTCTCAAGGCCTTGTCTCCTGTTTAAACATTGTTACTGATGCAACTCTGCTGCTGCTGGTAGCACCAACACCTCTGTTACTATAGCAGGAGCCGTTTTACTATGCGCGCACGCATGCACATGCTTGACTTGCGATCGACTGGTACATCTTTGCTTTTTCAGCTTGACTCTTTTTTTGTTTCTCATAATAGTCAATACATCTTTGCTTTTTTAGCTTGACTCTTTTTTTGTTTCTCATAATAGTCAATACATCTTTGCTTTTTTAGCTTGACTCTTTTTTTGTTTCTCATAATAGTCAATACATCTTTGCTTTTTTAGCTTGACTCTTTTTTTGTTTCTCATAATAGTCAATACATCTTTGCTTTTTTAGCTTGACTCTTTTTTTGTTTCTCATAATAGTCAATTTTGCTAATTACCTCAATTAGAGAAACTATCTTTCCAGTACAACTAGAAATGTGATGGTGACTTAACTTTCTGCTATTTTACGTCTATAATACAATATGATGTGACATACTATAATAAGTATTGTTCTAAGTTCTGCCATAATGTGTTTGAAATTATGCAAGTAAATATAGTAATAAAGTATCTGCTAATTCTCCAGTGTGTGTGTGTGTGTGTGTGAATTGCTTGAAGTACTGAGTTTTACTGTGGTGGTAATTGTTATTGTCTATACATCAGAGAGAGGTACTGAATATGACTTTCTAGTAAAAGTTCCAAAGCCCTGATGTTATTAAAACCTGCAGATAAGAGGGCTTAGTGATATCTCTGTTCTACATTTTTCTCCTATCCTTCTTTAGTCCCTTTGGAAATTTCCGCACATGTATGCCCATTGTCTTGATTTTGAAATAGGTATGTTAACATCAGTAGGGAGGGTTTTACTGTGCAGTAAGTGTAACTTTCAGAGACAGAAACTTATGCAAGGTCTTGTGCTGTGTACTACACAAACCTGTACTCTCCCGACTCCTATGTAGTTTAATACCAAAGGCACTCCACGGTGATTTTTTTTTTAGCCATGTTTGCTGAGGTCTTGATGAGCAAACAGTGATCATTGCAGTTATTAACTTGTAATCATGTTAGGTCATTTAAAACAGATATTGACCAAATCAATCTGGAGTCTGGTCTTTGGCACCTGACACATTAGGGATTCTACGGGTAAGTAAGGTCTGCACTTGAAAATACGCTGCTCATAGTACAACCATTGTCACGTACGATGCTGTAGTTTCTGTGACTCCATCTACATCTGCTTGTGAATTCTGACTTCTAGACTTGGGGAAATCTAGTTAATTATTTAGCCAAGGCTTTAGAGTTTTTCAACAGTAGAGCTGAGATTCACTGTGATGGTCCCTGTCTTGGCTCTTTCTTCTCTCCTATACAGAGGCTCTAATTTTGCTTTAATTCGTCTCTACTGAATTCATTCTAAAAGTTTCCAAATGACATTATAATAAACTCTACAATATGTACCAAGGCCAACAGGCCACACATGTGCCTATCTGGATTTTTTCCCTGCTCTTATTCCAGACATGTCTCCCCATCACCCTTTCTGCTCAGCCACAACCGATTGCTTTCTATGTTTTGAACATCCCACATTTTTGCCTGTATCAAAATCTTTGCCCATGCAGTTCCTTTATCAGAGATTTCTCCACCACCTAGCAGGACCTTCTGTCCTAGCCAAGCCCCTTAAATCCTGGACTTCTGATCATTCCTCTTCCAGGTCTCCGGTTAAACATACCTGAAGGCATTTTTAGTTCACTTCCATGTGCTTGAGCAGTGATTGCTCCCCCTTTGTCCCTTTAATTCTAAGAATCTTTTCCATTTAAGATGTATAAAATTAGAGGGCGCCTGGGGGCTCAGATGGTTAAGCATCTGCCTTCGGCTCAGGTCATGATCCCAGGGTCCTGGGATCGAGTCCCGCATCGGGCTCCCTGCTCCTTGGGAGCCTGTTTCTCTCTCTGCCTCTCTCTCTCTCTCTGTCTCTCATGAATAAATAAATAAAATCTTAAAAAAAAAAAAAGATGTCAGTGTGCACATTTATAGAGGTAGTTGTCTTTGTTAGAGCGGTACCATTTTTTTCCTAGAATGCTGCTATTAAACAGTCATCTTATATCTTAAGAGATGTTAGAGTTTAAAAAAAAACAAAAAACGAAAAACAAAACACTGCAGTAATATTTCACAAATAGCCCTAAGTAGTCTTCATATATCTTACGAGGCTCTTATTAGCACTATAACCCTTAGTAAGTGAACAAACTGAAGCCCAAACGGAAGGTGCTAAATGTATTACTCGGTGGAAGAACAAATGAATAAATCGATCAAGTTCTTTATGCGAGTGAACCACCCCTCTGTGACAATTAGCTTGTGCTTGCGTGTGTCAAATGGCTCTTGTTGCAATGCCTCCTACCCCTTTTAATGTCAGTCCCTGGTCTTGATGGGCTTTTTATTTGCTTCTCCGACCTTTCCACTCCACTGCTTACCTTGAGATGCCTGTTCTTTCAAGTCAGCCTGTGGAAGCTTTCTGCTGCCCTCTGCTGACTACAGCGAGTGCTTGGGGCTCAGTCTTCACAGATTTTGGTTCTATCTCAGGACAAATCAGGAGACAGAAAAAACAATCCAAGGAGATACCGCTCAGCCAATCACAACACTAAAGACACCTATTCGATTATCATTCTGGGTATGATCGATTATCAGATTGGATATTACAGTTGTCAAACGAGTTGTCAATTCAATGTTTTTTCTTTTCCTTTTGACCATAGCTGTGTCTTGCGTTGTCCAAGAAGTCATACCCTTTAAGGAGTGGATGGTTAATGGCCTGCCTTTCACCTTTGCTTGTGCTATATTCTTATGAAATTAAGTTTGTGAATGACATATTTAAAGGAAAGGCATCCCGGGAAACTATGACCCTAAAAGTTGAATCTTCACTGCAGTCTCTTGACCTGAAAGAGACTATTCCGAGAAAAAAGGCAAGCCATTCAGTAAGCCTTCTTAATACAGCACGAAACAAACGTAACCTATGGATCTAGGACGTGGCGTCGCTCCTGTCCTGCTGACTGCATGTAACCTGCCTCGCCACACGCATGTTCTGCATTAAAATCGACACATGTTCCTGAAGCGTGCCATTGTCAACTACATGGTCATTCTCTCCCCGAAATGGTAGGAACAATAATACTTCTATTATGCTGGCCACCCCATTTCACTCTTATGTAATTGTTTTCTCCGTATACACTGTTGGGAGTTAGCAGACACTTTTTTCCTATTTTTTTTTTTTTATTTGTCTGGATTTTCTAAATTCCCTTCAGCGAAAGATATTCCTTTTGTGGTCAGAGGACAAAAATTCTATACCAATGAAAGTTTATTTTAAGAATAAGCAAACTAAATTAATTAACTGCTTAATTAAGGAAACCCATGGGGAGTTGAAAGGATGATTGACACCAATGGAGACAGCTTCCACTTTGTCACTGCTAAGATACGGATGACGTCATAAACATGGTCACTTGGGGTTTGTGGTCAGGATATGTCTTTCTTCCTCATTTTTTTTTTTAATTTACTTTTTATGTATAGGAAAAACATTCACGTTTGATGACTAATTCTATGAGTCATGAAAAATTAATATGGTTGTATAAATACCACTAAAATCAAGACACAGGTTTCATCACCCTCTAAGATTTCTTCTCCCCCGCCTTTGTAGGTAACCCCTAAACCCAGCTTTTACTTCTGCCCCCTGTAGTTGTCCCCTTTCCAGAACATAATATGATGTTTTTGAATGTGAGGTTTTCAGTTGGGCTACTTGCATTTGAGATTTTCAAATTATTGTGAGTATCAACAATTTCTTTTAGTAAGCATATTTCAGTGTATAGATGTATCACATATTGAGCATCCGTTCACAAGTTTGCCTCTAGTTTTTGACAATTAAGAATAAATTGTTATAATTAATACAGGTTTTGTGGGCCCATAAGTTTTAATTTCCCTTGGTTACCTGTCTAGGAGTAAAATGAAGTGTTCATGTGGTAAGTGTATATTTAACTCTATGAATAACTGCCAAAGGTTTTTATCCAAGGATGTGCAGCATTTTTAATTCCCACAAGAAATCTGAGCGTTTCCATTGCTCTCTATCTTTGCCAGGATTCATCATCATAATTAAAAATAATTTCACTATTACAATAGTTTTATAATGACATTTCATTGTGGCTTTGATTAGTATTTCCCTAACTATTAATGATATCGATCATGTTTTCACATGCTTATTTGCCATCAGGATATTTTCTTTGGTGTAAGGTATGTTTAAGTTTTTGTCCAATATTTATGAGAATGTTTAATATCTAATTATTGATTTTGAGAGTTCTTTATATATTTGGATAAAAGTATTTGTCTTTTAATGCCCTTAGTGTTGTCTTTTACAGAGCAAAAGTTTTAATTTTGATGAAATTCATTTTACCAATGTATGGGTCGTATTTTGGGTACCATATCTAGAAAACTTTGCCTTAAAAATGTTGCAGAATTTTTCACCAATGTTTTCTTCTAAAAGTTTTAGTTTTACATTCTACATACCACTCTGCGATCCACTTCGAATTGATTGTTTATATGAAGTGTGAAGTATGCATTGTTTCTTCTTTTTTTGTATTTTGGATGTACAAATGTTCCAGATCATTTGTTGTAAGGAGTGTTGTTTTTTTTTTTTCTTCATTGAATTTTCTTTTTACCTTTGTCAAAAGCCATTTGATCATATTTGAGTCTATTTTGAGACTCTTTATTGTTATATTTATCTATGACTTGATAATTGTAGCGCTAGTGCAGGTCTTTAAATCAGCTACTATGACTACCGCAAGTATGTTTTTCCTTTTCTTCTTCCATTTTGCTTATTGCACTCCGTTTTGTGTCCAAATGAATTTTACAGCTTGTCAAAATCTACAAAAATCCCTGCTGAAATTTTGATAAAGATTGTGCATAAATTGTGAATAGAATAATATGTTGTCTGTATCTCTTTTCATTTATTAAACATTTAAAATTCTAATTAAAGTTAGCATTTTACCAGTTCAAGTAAAATGTTAATTTTAAAGACACATAGGTATCTTTTTCTTTTTCATTTTATGTAATGACTGTCATAAATATATTACACCTACATATCTAATTTATTGAAATCGCTACTAGAAAGGTTCGTAAGTTTAGCTTTCAACATTTATAATTATTTTAAATAACAAGAAACTACTTACCAAATATTTACCTCTTACCGTCATTATATACGTTTTACCTTCATTCTTATAGTCCAGAGTTTGTCTCTGTAATTTTTCTTAAGCCTGAAGGATTTCCTATAGCACTTTTTAGAGAAAAATTGTTCACAAAATTTTCAATTTTCCTTCATTTTAGAATATCTTTATTTAGCATTTATTTCTTAAGGATATTGCCACAGGATTGAGAATTTGCTTGGAGGTTTGTCCCTCTCTCCCCCTAAACAGTTTAAAATGTTGTCCCAATGTCTTCTAGGCTACATGTTTTCTAAAAGAAATTCACAGGAATTCTAATTAATAATTCTCTATATACAAAGTGTCCTTCTCTACTCTCTGCATTCAGTATTATATATTTTTACCTTTGTTTTTCAGCTTTTTGATCATGATGTGCCTGGGTATGACTTATACTTTCCAAAGTTCACAGACCTTCTTTAATCTGAATGTTTATGATTGTTTTAAACCAAATTTGGAATTTTTTAACCATTCTTTCTTTCTTTTTTTTCTTTTTTAATTCTGAGTAAGACTTGTCTTCTTTCCTTCTGGAACTCCAAAGTAACAAATGTTAGACATTTTTATATTGTCCCTAAACCTCTGAAGGTCCAGTCTTTCTTTTATCTCTCTTTTATTTTTTCCTTCTGTTTTTGAAATGGGATAAATTCTATCGATATATCATCAAGTTCTTGGACATTTTCATCTATCTTCAACATTCTGCTACTAAGCTATGATGTGAATTTTTATTTCAGATACTGTTAATTTCAGTTCTAACATTTCTAGTTAGTTTTAGAATGTACTTTCTATTGCTCCGATGGGAAGTATCTTTCCTTTTTTTTAAGAGCTTTCACCTCTACCATTTGCGAGAGAATGAGAGACAGAGAGCATGAGAGGGAGGAGGGTCAGAGGGAGAAGCAGACTCCCTGCTGAGCAGGGAGCCCGATGCGGGACTCGATCCAGGGACTCCAGCATCATGACCTGAGCCGAAGGCAGTCGCTTAACCGACTGAGCCACCCAGGCGGCCCCTTCATTATTTTTTTTTTAAAAGATTTGTTTAGGGGCGCCTGGGTGGCTCAGTCGTTGGGCGTCTGCCTTCAGCTCGGGTCATGATCCCAGGGTCCTGGGATCGAGCCCCGCATCGGGCTCCCTGTGCAGTGGGAAGCCTGCTTCTCCCTCTCCCACTCCCCCTGCTTGTGTTCCCTCTCTCTGTCAAATAAATAAATAAAATCTTTAAAAAAATAAAAATAAAAACATTTGTTTATTTATTTCAGAGAGGAAGAGAGAGACAGCAGGGGGGAGGGACAGAGGCAGAGAGAGAGACTCTCAAGCAGACTCCACACGGAGAGAGGAGCCCACCGCAGGGCTCGATCCCACGACCCTGAGATCATATGACCTGAGCTGAAACCAAGAGTCAGACGCTTAACCACCTGTGCCACCCAGGCTCCCCAATACCTAGCTTGAGATCTTTCTCAATTTGGACTTTGCAGCTGTTAATTGGTCATATTTTGTAGTTTTTATTTTGTCACTTATTCTGGGGTTGGACTTTGGACATTTTCAGTATTATTCTGGAGACACTTGATTCTTTTAAAATCATTTGGAAAATGTCTGTTGAAATTTTGTCTGTTTATTTTGCAGGCAGTGAACACGGTTAGGTCAATTCCACAAATTGGTCTCACCTCTGTAAGTGGTGATTCCAAGTTCAGTCCAGTTTTCACCTCCTGTGCTATTTGTACACATGCCTCCCAGTGTACGTGCCATTTAGAGGTCCAGGGTTCAGTATTTCTTCGCTATAAAGAGTTAGATGATATTGTAGGTTTTGTGGACCACATATGGTCTCTGTTGCATATTCTCCTCACTTACCTGTTTTACAGCCCTTAAAAACCTAAAACTAGTCTTAGCTCATGGGCTGTATAAACCCTATCCATGGGCTGGCTTGTTCTGTGGGATGTAGTTGTTCAAACCTGATTTATAGACTATTTAGTTCTCCAAGTCTCTGCAATGCTTCTTGGAGTCTGTTCTGTGAATGGAAAGCTTGAGATACTGACTGATTCCCACAGAGAATTACAGGATCAGAAGATTACAGGATCAGAATTCCAGGACCAGGCTTAGGGTCATCTCTCACCAGGATCTCCTTCACTCTCTCTGGATCCTGGGAGTCACTTTTCCTGGTATTTCTGGCCAAAAACACAGATTTGTCTCAGAGTCTCATCTCCTTCACTCTGCTGCATGTTTCCACACAAACTGAGCTAAATCCAGAGCAAAGCAAAGAGAAAAAGGAGGGCAAAATAACAGAACTCTTCCCACACTCTGGACAACATGGATCTTAATTCCTGACCCCTCTGGATGGAGATGCAGGAGTTTGGTCTTAGGTGTGAGGTGCTTGGGGCATCTCTGCAGCAGTGTAGTCTGATGGACCCTGCTGTCCTCAGAGCTGGGCAGGGAGAAAAAATCGTGTTACCCCAAACTCTCCAGCTTGTAGCTTAAACTGTAATTTTTGTTGTTCACACGTGGTTCACAGTTCCTCATGTTGGGCCACCCTTGGGTGATGAATGAAGGAAAAAAAAATAAGACACCCACCAGCAAACCAGTCTTCACTCTTGACTTCCTGCTCCAATACACCCACCATTGTGTACTCTTCAGAGTCAAGGGTTTTTCACTGCATTCAATGGAAGGAATAAGGTAGAAGGAGCTTGCTCCCTTTTGGCTGACAATAGATGACTCCACATACATTTTCGAGATTTTATTTATTTTTTTTCAAAGATTTTATGTATTTGACAGAGAGAGACACAGCGAGAGAGGGAACACAAGCAGGGGGAGTGGGAGAGGGAGAAGCAGGCTTCCCGCCGAGCAGGGAGCCCGATGCGGGGCTCGATCCCAGGACCCTGGGATCATGACCCGAGCCGAAGGCAGACGCTTAACGACTGAGCCACCCAGGCGCCCCCATTTTCGAGATTTTAAAAATATGTTCCACATGCATCAAACTCATAGATTTTTATGCTTGAAGGTCCTTCCATTTTGAAATATGTAGAAGGAATTGGGAGAACAGAATTGACTAAATACTTTGGAACTATGTATTTTACCGGGTTATATGCAAGACCTACAGCTCCAAAATGGACTCTGTATGGGGACTTTTATTAAAAAATTCCCTTTAAAAAAGTAATGACAAAATAAAATTGTCAAAACTTCTGGCAATATTTACAGTCATAAATTACAATTAGGAGGAAGTGGAAGATAATTTAAAACTGAATTTGTGTCCATATCTGCTAGGGAAAAAACCTGCACTCTGATCACACACACATCTCTTCTTTATTTGATTTCACAGAACATAAAAAACTGGAAGTTGATCATAAAAAAGTATGACAGCAGAAAATACAATTCATGGTTTCAATAGCTTTTGCATTGTCAACTTTCTAAGAAATGGGTCCATGGTGCACACATTCATCAACAGAAGAAATCTTCCTGGTGTCAAACTGAACTGGGCATGAATAAATATAACTTGCCATGTATCAGGAAGTCTACAGAATGTTAACTCTTATAAAACTGTCAATGGAAGCAACATCTTATGAAAACATATCTCAATAGTTTGACACAGGATTTCTACAAAATTTGCAGTTAACATTTTCAAAATCATGTTTCTATGTGTAGAGTCATAATTTTACATTTATTTTCCTTATGTAAAAATGGATAATTACATAATTAATATAGACAAGGAGAAATAGTTCAATAGTCAACATAAATATTAAACATACACTTAATGATACGAGACCCTGGTACACCTAAAGGGATAATCCAGGCACTCCTGGTAAATATGAAATGGCATCGTATTAATTGTAGAAGAAAAAAATAATGAATATAGGTGCACTCATTAATATAATTACAAAACAAATCTTTTAGTAACATAATCATAAAACAAAACTTTTAGTATCCATATGTGAGTATGGATAGAGTGGTTTATAAAGCTCCAGTCAGAATACTGTTCTTGAAAATTCATAGATCTGTTATATCCCTAAACTGTGTTGGCCTTAGTAGCAAATCTGGAGAAGCTGTGCGAGCTTCAGGAATCTTATAAGAGCAGCACTGGAAACAAGAAGGAAAATCTTTGCTGTATAGGACCATCAGGAAATGTTTTGCTGATCAGTGATTTTGAGCAAAGAGCAGAAGTTTAGAAAAGCCTGAGCTGTAAGCCACTTGAATATATTAGAAAAGAATATTCAGGGCCAGAGGGAATAATAGTTACAAGAATTGTCTTCTAGGTGAACATCAGGTTTATCAGTTGTGGTTACAGCAGGGTGGGTGAGGAGGAGCCTGGTAGATATTTGATCAGAGAGGGACCTGGGGGTTCCCTTATACGTTTGGTAAGCTTTGTAAGTTTTGACAAGTTCTTTGCCTTTTATTCCATGTGAGGTGATAAGCCATTTGAAAGACTTAAGCAAATGAGGGACATATGTTTTAGAGGTGTCACTCTAGCTCTTCTTAAGAGGAGTATCAGGGAGGATAGGGAGTAGAAATCTTGCAAACAACAAAATTAGAAAACTTTAGTGTCAAAACTTGACTGATTTTGTGGCAGATATTGCTAGGGCTTGATATGTTTTCCTGTTCATACAAATATATATAGTTAATATAGTCATATTACTGTTTTTAGAAGAAAAAAAAAAAGTGTGAGATTTGAAGAATTTTTGTTTCAGCAGTTAATGAGTCTTATCCTAACTAACACAGGCATGTTACCTTGAAATGGTTTTGCTGCCTTTATAAAAATATTAAAATATGATAATATCTTAATGGCCAGACTGAAAATCCAAACACCTGTTAGGAAGGGAAAGTGTTTGAAAGATAGACCAAATGCACTTAAGCCTGTATCTCTGATTGAAGTGATTGGAAGGAATCAGAATATTGTGTATGTTATTTGTTTTTAACAAGCTATTATGACTTAAAAATGAGCATAGGCAAGAACTGGCTGGGTTTTAAACAGTGATCAAATTAAATAGATAAAGGCCTCAGGGTTCAAAGGCCTAGTAACTGGAAAGGATGAATGCCACTATATCCCAATAACAAACAATTAGACTAAAATGGTTTTGAGCAACAAAGGACAATAAAACTTCTCAGCTGAATGAAGTGTTTCTGTCATGAGTCAACATGAGATAAAGGGTCTCAAAATAGCTGCCATTAATTTGTGAGGAAGAGAGCAAAGGGAATGATAGTGAAGGAAGACAGCCAAAAGGTTGATAATGACTTTGAGAACAGGTTCTAGGGAAGAAATTTGCATATAGAAATTTGTATGTGAAAGTGTGTGGAAGAAGACACTGGAAGTTCACAAACACTTTTAGGAAACTGTATTACCAGTGAAATCTCCAAGCTAGGACTAAAATAAACGTAGGCAATTCAACTATGAAAACAACAACATCAACAACACAAAAACTTGTGGCCCCCACAAACTTGCATGTCCAGGAAGCAGGCTGAAAACTGTAGAACTATAGAAAAACGATAGCACACCCAGGTTTTGTATAGCCAAAGAGGATAAAAGTGTAGAAGAGGCTCCCAGGGGCAAATCAGGGTCTAATCAAGGACTCTCCCTCTTGAGGAAAGGAACCTCACAAAGGTGCCCTGTACTAGAATTCCTTTCCAAAGGGAGTTTTAAATGCAAATACCCCTGTTTTGATCCACATTTTATAATAATTAGGTTGTAAGAGTCTTTTTGTCTTTGTATTTCATATGTCACCATTTCAAGAGAGTAGAGCTTGCTTGACAAATTTTGAAACCAAAACATGCTGAGAAATTCTATTTCAACATGTATATTTTTTTCAACTCCCCTGTTCAAGCTGTGCCAGTAGATGTCTGGATATGCCTATGACAACAAGTACACATGTTAAAAAGAAGAGGATTTCACACCGACTGTCATCAACATAGGTCATCTGATGACTTGATGTTCTTGGGTGACTTTGGAAGACATTTGCTGATGATAAATAGAACCTCTGTCAGATTGAGTTTCTAAGTATACAAGTGAAACAGAGCCATTCTTTTTTCTTTTTTAAAGATTTTATTTATTTATTTGACAGAGAGAGAGAGACAGCGAGAGAGGGAACACAAGCAGGGGGAATGGGAGAGGGAGAAGTAGGCCTCCCATGGAGCAGGGAGCCCGATGTGGGACTCGATCCTAGGACCCTGGGATCATGACCTGAGCCGAAGGCAGATGCTTAATGACTGAGCCACCCAGGCGCCCCAAAACAGAGCCATTCTGACCACCAATTCCATGGCCATTTGGTTTTATATTAACTATTGTATTAATCTATAGAGATTTGAAGGTTTATCAGTTATAGCAATTAAAATTATCTTAACTAATAAACTTGTTTTAGTATTTTTTATATCCCTACTTTTTATTTTATATACCCCTTCTTTCCTATAATCAAGTAATTATTAAAATAGGGCAAGCATTTATCTAAGGAAGAACTTAGAAATATTTGAATGATGTTGCTACTCAGAATCATTATTATGTAAACACTCAAAAGAATTGACATTGCAATACTAAAAGAAAAACAAGGGGCACCTGGGTGGCTCAGTCGTTAGGCATCTGCCTTCGGCTCAGGTCATGATCCCGGGGTCCTGGGATCGAGCCCCGCATCAGGCTCCCTGCTCCGCGGGAAGCATGCTTCTCCCTCTCCCACTCCCCCTGCTTGTGTTCCCTTTCTTCCTATCTCTCTCTCTGTCAAATAAATAAAAAGAAAGAAAGAAAAAATATATCAATAATTTTTATACTCCCCCCAAATTAATAATGTGTATACAGATCTTCCTTGACTTACAATGGGGTTATAGCCTAATATATTGTCCTAATAACCCCATCATAAGTTGAAAATACTGTAAGTCGAAAATGCATTCAATATACCTAACCTACGGTGCATCATAGCTTAGCCTATCCTACCTTAAACGTGCTCAGAACTCTTAGATTAGCCCGCAGTTGGGCGAATTCATCAAGCACAAAGCCTATTTTATCATGAAGTGTTGATTATCATGTAATTTATTGAATATTGTACTGAAGGTAAAAAATGGAATGGTTGTGTGGGTACAGGTGGTTGTCAGTGGATTGGTTGTTGACCCTCGTGATCATGTGGCTGATGGGGAGCTGGGGCTCGCTGCCACTGCCCAGCATCATGAGAGAGGATCATACAAGGATCACTAACCACATTCAAAATTCAAGGTACATGCATACATGCATTGTCTTTGCACCATCATGAAGTCAAAAATTCCTAAGTTGAACTATCTTAAGTTGGAGGCTGTCTTTAGATTATACCTTGAACTGTGTTCTATTATTGTTCCTTTTATGAAAGAAAAGCGCAACTTAAAAGTAAAACATTTATTTTTTTCATTGCACTTACTTATTACAAAGATATGTAATAATAATATAGGATTCCTTTAAAAATCAACTGCGAATCAGGACATTATTTACACAAGTGGAATACTACTTCAGATAAATCGGTTCTTTCATTAGTTGCAATTTCATCAATAACCAAATTGTTGTTGTTTTTTTGGTTTTTTGGGGGTTTTTTTAAGATTTTATTTATTTGAGAGAGAGAGAGAAACAGCATAAGAGGGGATAGGGTCAGGGGGAGAAGCAGGCTCCCCGCCGAGCCGGGAGCCCGATGTGGGACTCGATCCCAGGACTCCGGGATCATGACCTGAGCCGAAGGCAGTCGCTTAACCAACTGAGCCACCCAGGCACCCTCAAGTTGTTGTTTTATGAAAGTATTTGATTTTTCTAATTATTGGAGAATAGTGAATTTTTTACATAAGTCTCTTAAACACTTTTGTATTAGTTTTCTAGGGCTGCCAACACAAAGTGCTGAAAACTAGGTGGTTTAAAATAACAGAAATTTATTGTCTCATGGTTCCAAAAGCTAGAAGTGCAAAATCAAGGTGTCACTGGGCCATGCTTCCTCTGGAGGCTGCAGGAAATTATTCTTTCTTGCCTTTTCTTAGCTTCTGGTGGTGGCCAGCAATGCGTGGTGTTCCTTGGCCGATGGCTGTTGTTCGTCAGTCTCTGCTTCTGTCATCACATGGTGTTCTTCCCCATCTCTGTCTGTCCTCCTCTTATAAAGACCCCAGTCATCACAGTTTAAGTAATGTCACATTGTCATCACTGAAACCCTTAAAGCAGATGAGCACCTCAGATAAACATATCGAAGTCCATAGAACTACATGACTTTATATTGTTAATAAATGAACAGGAAGTGAGATCTCTATAACATCCCAATTCTTTTACATTATGTTGACATGGACCATATTGCCCTCATTTTTCTTACGACTAAGTGCAATTAAATCATGGGTCAATTCTATCATTGTAGAACAGTAATTATTTATTTGCATCCACAGCTATAAATGTATGGTTATTTATTCTCTATTCTCTATTACCTATCTTATTGGAAAAACACTTTTTCTGGGCAAACGTAGCATGAATTTATCTATCTATCTATCTATCTATCTATCTATCTATCTATCTATCTATCATCTATCATCTATCTATCTATCTATCTATCATCTATCTATCTATCATCTATTTATTTTACAAAGAAAAGAATATATATTTCTTAAAGTAATTGTATATGGAGGGGTCAGGGAAATTTGTTATACAGAATTTTCCATTTTTTAAATTTGATTTGTTAAAAATTTCAGTACAATATAGATATATTTGTTTCTATTCTTAAAAAAAAAAAAGGAGCAGGCTTAAGAGTTTTACTTCAGTATGTTTCTATTTTATTATAAATGAAGGAGAGTTCATCTGTCCCTTTAGATAGGACCTCAGAAGCCATAGAAACCGCCTGTTTATATTACCTCTTCTCTCCTTCCTCTTCATAAACCTTTCCAACAGAGTGAAGGTACATTTTAGTTTTATTAGGCCATAAAACTTGGTGCAATACATTTCATCCTTTTACGAAATGTCTTGAGAACATTTTAATTGCGTTTCATTGTGCCTTGGTGTCAGATATGTTCTTTTATGACCTACTCTTCAAACCTCAGTCATTACTCTTCTCAGTTTCTCTACTAATAAGCAATATTGTATTTCTTAAGATCTTTTGTCAGTTCTAAAGCTGTAAACTTCCCTGTGCAAGTATTTTCTCTTGTGTGCTGTGTTTAACCACATCCTTCAATCTTGCTCTTCCGATTTTTTTCCTAATTCTTCAATACATCTCCGTATTTTACTCTGACAAATTTCTCTTATTTATTTTTCCTTGCCTGAAAAACACATCTACCGTCATTTTGCAAAACTTATTTTCAAGAAAATAATTGATACTCATTTGCACAAATGAGAGATTTGCAGGAACTAATTGCATAAATTAAAATGTTGTATTCTTTGACGGTTGGCACTGTGAACATTTTGTTAATCCTAATGGAATGCAGAGCCAAACAAGGCTCCATATAATTGGATGTAACATGGGAAGTAGTGTTATGAGGGATGGGGTGCAGTTTGATGGTGCGTGGACAAGAACCAGGGCAAACAGACTATCCATACAAGGCTCTGACAGGCGATACCTCTTAGAAGACGTAAATCCTTGCTTATTATACAGGATAGGAAATTTTAGAGACAATAAAAAACTAAAGCTATGTTCTTTTTGTTACTGAGGCTGCGTTTCCTCTCCCTCTGCACCAAGCTTATAGATGTTCCAGAGCTTTCCTTTCCTTTACATGCAAATTTGTTTCTATGAGGAGGGAGCTGAGACTTCTGGACAGACGTCACAGAGCAGTGATGAGAAAACATCCCCTCGGCCTCCAGAAGAGATGTGTAACTCTTCAAACAATAAATGAAGAGTCTAGAGCCACACAGAACACTCTCCCATCCTCCAAGGTGGAGACATATAAGATGAGCATATTTTAGAGTCACCTGGAGAGGAAAACAGAAGACTGGGCCATTCCTGACGTAAGAATTGTGTATGTGTCCACTGTTAGTTGTGATGTCTGCAACTGAGGATTCAAGGAGACCAAAAAAAAAAAAAAAAAAAAAAACAGAAGAACTGTCCACAAGAGCACGTGGACAGGAGGGAAAGAATGTGGCTTTTTCTCTGCCTCCGCTGGAAGTGAAGGAGAAAAATTGATGAAACAAAAATTGAGATTTGGTCCATTTACTTACTTCATATATGATCTGTATCATCCCTAGACCTATCTTTCCAAGTACATACTCATATTTATATTAACTTTTCTTAATTTTATGTGTGTCTTAGAAATATGGGCAGACTGTACAGAACAATGACAGAATGACAGAAAAGGGACAATCGTGTGACCCTGGTAACAGGAAGAGCTCTCTGAAGGCTGCACAGGTGGGGGTTAAGCTGCCCTGATCACCACTCTGTCTCCTTTAAGTATATTTAACATTCTCTTAAGTGTTCAATCTCGTCTCTTTCAGATCTACTGGGGCAACGAAATTGTGTAATCTAATTGTCGCCCTTTTATTTTTCTTCTCTACTTGTTCATTAACAAGATTCTATTAAATGCAGAAAGGCTGACCTAAAGAGATGGTGTGATTTGTATTAGAATTGATTTCAAATTTCCTGAAAAAAAATCCTAACCCAAGTGAATTATTCCTCGAGGAAAATAATAAAAACTAAAGAGTCACCTTTGCTTTTATAATATTTCCTTAGGAATGTAAGTGTGAACATGCCTCTGGACTCACAGCTACAATATCACACCTCTAACGCTTCAAAGGAAGTGCTCCCTGAGAATATTTGTAATTTTTGGTTTTGGTTTCTTAACTATTTGCTGTTCAAGTAGAAGACTAGAAGATAAATAAAATTGTTTTGACATTATTTTTTCCTCTTTAAAAAGGTTTCTTAAGAATTGTGATATAAAGGTATTTTGCTCTCTACCATGGTGTTATAGGAAAACAAATAAGATACAACAGAATTGCAGGCCTTCAGGTTTAAAATCACTCCGCAGATACCTGGTAATAGTCTTAAAACCAAAATAAAAATAGCATGGACACCATTGAATTTTTTTAAAAATTTAGAACTATTTCAATATCTTCGGGTGATTTGGTACATCACTTGGAAAAAATACACCTATGACATTGCAGTCCTACTGTTAAAACAGAATCAAAGTTCATGGCAGCTCATATGTTTAGTTCACTATATACCCTTTTTCTTCATGTTGCTCAATAATGGAAATTCACTTTTAAATTCATTCAGTTAAATAATCACACAGGTGGAGAACATCTTCCTTCAGCAATTATTTATTATGTACCTGCCATGAAGCAGACACTGACTTCAATGCTGAGGAAGAAATCTAATTCCCTCCTCTCTTCGAGCTCCCATTCTAATGGAGAGGAAAGAGATGATAATTATAGAACACGTGTCTAATGTCAGGTGAGGGTAAATGTTATAAAGAATAGTAAGGCCAGGGGTGCCTAGGTGGCTCAGTCGTTAAGCGTCTGCCTTTGGCTTGGGTCATGATCCCAGGGTCCTGGATCGAGCCCCGCATCGGGCTCCCTGCTCGGCAGGGAGACTGCTTCTTCCTCTCCCACTCCCCCTGCTTGTGTTCCCTCTCTCGCTGTGTCTCTCTCTGTCAAATAAATAAATAAAATCTTAAAAAAAAAAAAAAAGAATAGTAAGGCCAAGTAAAAGTACAAGAAGGGAAAATAGAGACACAGCATGAATATATATTGTATATTTAAACTTATCCTAGGAAATATATATATGTATATTACATAGCATGTCCAGAAACAGCACCTCTGGAGCAGTCATATTTGAACAGATAACTCAATGACGTAAGCATGCTGGCCGTGACCAAAACTGGGGGGAAAGTTGTCTAGTAGAGGGGATGACAAGTGCAAAGGCCCTGAGACAGGAATACACTGAGTGTGCATTAGGAGCATCAAGTGACCATCTTGGATCTCTCCAAGAGCATAGCATGTTGAAAGTGACAGAAGATCAGAAGGGGAACATTGGTGAAATCATAAGGATGATATGATTCACATTAGGGATTTTGACTTTTATTTTGAATTATATGAAACTCCATTACATGTTTTTCAGCAGAGGATCTCTCTGCAGTGGTAAAAACGGACTAAGAATTACTGAAGTTGGAGGCCAGGGGTCAGTTAGAGGTCATTGCTAAAGTCCAGAAGAGAGTTCATGGCAGCTTAGACTAGAGTTGTAGTGGCAAAGAGGGTAAGAAACCAGTAAGATTTTTGTGATTAAACTGAAGATAGGGCCAACTGAATTTGCTGGTGCCTTGGGTGTAGAATATAAGAGAGACAGAAGAGTCAAAGACAACAATTAACATCTTTTATTTAAGAGACTTGAAGGATTATTGCCTTCAACATAAATAAAGAATGATGCTTTAATTTCTCAGAAAGAAAGTGTAAGGAGAAAATTATTATTTTATATAAAACCAATATTGAATATGACAAAACCAGATTATATTATACTGGAGAACTCTTTAACCTAAAGTAAAATTGATAGTTTTATTTTTTCCTAGGATAAGTTTAAACGACTTATGAAGGAAATAGACTACCAGTATCTTTTCACTTCTATGCCGCAAGAAAAAAAAATACATTGGGAATTCAGGCACATATACAACAATATTGCTTAAAGTGCTGTAAAATTATTTTGCCAATCAGACAAAATTACCCAACGATTTGTAGTCACTGATGGGTAGTTAAATTAAAGCAGAACAGATGCATCATTCTGGAAACATAATCATACATTGCCTCTTATCCGAAGGATGTACATAATAATTGATAGACCTAATTTGCATAATGAGATGATCTTTAAGATGTACAAGAAAAAAAATAATCATTTTTAATGATATTGGTACCTTCAATTCAATTATAAGCTACTTAATTTAGTCGTATATATCCGTAAGTTTCTAAGAACATAATGTTGAAAATGAAATGCACCCCCAAATGAATTTGAGTTCACTATAAAGCATTTGATCTGTTGTTTAAAGATAATTCAACTTAGCATAACCAAAAAGGGTATGGTAAGTGATTTAGAACTATTATTGATCTTTGCTGATATTTTTATATTATTTTCTTATCATCTATTTCATGTTGCATCATAGCTTTAATGCCTGGTAGGTATATTATTTCAACACTTAACTGTTTTAATAAATAGGAGGAATACAAACTACAAAGAAAGTCAGAAACAAAGAAAAAAGTAACAAAATTTATGCTTTACTTCTAGGTAATGGCACTTTAAGCAAAATAAAATTGTACTGGCAATTGTTTACAGATACACATACAAAATACTGTATTTTCTGCATGATTTTTCAAAGACTACTGTTCTGAAGGATAAAATATCACAATACTTTGGTTTGAAAGAGCAGTGAATTATTTACATCCTTTTTATAAAAGCAGAATATCAAGAAGTCACCATTCATGTTTCTTGATAATGTATACAATTGTGATATAATTTTGATTATCTACATTCAACAGTACTCTCTGTAAAGCTTAGGTCAAGCAGAAATGAACTGCTGAATATGAGAAACACATCCTCAAAAAGGATCCATTTTGGCCTAGAATGTGGGGAAAGTAGGCATAACCAATATACCAATACAGTATAATATCTACTAAAATTTATTAATTTTTACTAATTCTGATCTTCCTTACTAAAATGGGACAAGAGGGGCACCTGGATGGCTCAGTCAGTTAAACATCTGCCTTCAGCTCGGGTTATGATCCCAGGGTCCTGGGATCCTGCCCCAGTACAGGCTCCCAGCTCAGGGGGAGTCTGCTTCTCCCTCCCCCTCTGCTCCTCCCCACCCCCCAACTCAGGCTCTCTCTCTCTCTCAAATAAATAAATACAATTAAAAAAATAAAATAAAATGGGACAAGATATGAAAAAAATATTTTCTTTAATTTCTAATAATGTATTTATATTTTTATAATCTTCTTATCCTAAATACATTTCTTCATTCAATAATTCAAAACAAGCAAAACAAGAAAACAAAAAACTTGCTGAATGGCAGTTTGAAATCAGTTAAAAATGTAATCCCGAGATTTATAATGAAGAGCAAGATAACATTTTCCTCTGCCATATTGGACTGTAGTATTTTTAAATGCTACTATTTCTTATTATTTTAAAGAGGTCCTGAAACTAGTCATTAATAACAAGGACTTCGAAGAATCACAATTTCCCATGCTAAAACATTTACCAACTATAATAAATAGCCTTATAATTACAACATGTGTGGAGTAAAATAGTGTAATTAATATATGTGGCGTGAAGGAAATAATTAGTGTTTACAAATGTAGTAATTATATTTAACGAGAAGATCAATAAAACTCTGAATATTTTGGCAAATTTTATTCTGCTAATATTGAGAAAATGACCCCATGAAGTGGTGGGAGAGGGGTGAGATCATTGGAATTATGAGAGCTTCCCCCTATTCAGTGTTTATGCTGAATGACAGTAATTACAGGATATAAGTAAGTTAAATAAAAGCAAACAAAAGCTGGTAACTGTGATGTGTAAGATTAATCAGGTTGACAGTGATTTTCAAATCTATTAGATTTTTATTTGTTCTATCAAGTATTGAGAAAGGACTGTTGAAATTCCAACTAGAATTGTGATCAAATCTTTTTGGGTTTTTCAGCTTTTACTTTATGTTCTTAGGAACACACACATTTATAATGATGGCTATTATGAATTGATCCATTTGGAATTATAAAATATCATTCTTATCTCTGGCAATATTTCCTGTCTTGAATTCTACCCTTTCTTTTATTAACAGAGCTATACCAGTTTCCTTGTCGTTATTATTTATGTGATATTTATCTTTTATTCATTTACTTTGAACCTGTCTGTGTTCTTTATATTTAGTGTACTTCTTCTTAACAGCACAGAGTTAGATTTAATTTTTTTCATCTATTTTGACAAACTGATTTTAAATGTAGTGTTATAATATTGAAATTTAATATAATTTTCAAAAGTATAGGGTTTAAATCTGCCATTTTGGTATTTGCTTTCTATTTATCTGTTGTTTCTTCTCTCTTCCTAATTTCTTTTGGATTAATTGATTATTCATCAGTATTTCTTTTTTTCTTATTGGATTATTACCTACACTTCTTTCTTTAAATTTTTAGTGGTCGTTCTTCATTCTACAACGTGCCTCTTAAAATGTCACAATCTAGGGGCGCCTGGGTGGCTCAGTCGTTAAGCGTCTGCCTTCAGCTCAGGTCCTGGTCTCAGGGTCCTGGGATCGAGACCCGCATAGGGCTCTCTGCTCAGCAGGAAGCCTGCTTCCCCCTCTCCCACTCCCCTTGCTTGTGTTCCCTCTCTTGCTGTGTCTCTGTCAAATTAATAAAATCTTTAAAAAAAAAAAAAAAAGTCACAATCTAGGATGCCTGGGTGGCTGGGTCAGTTAAGTGTCTGCTTTTGGCCCAGGTCATGATCTCGGGATCCTGGGATGGAGTCCTGCATTGGGTTCCCTGCTTAGTGGGGGAGTCTCTTTCTCCCTCTCCCTGTCCCTCTGTGCTTTCTCTCGCTCTCAAATAAATAAATAAAATCTTTTAAAAAAATCTACCTTTAAATAATAAACAACTTCATATATAACATAAGAAATATCCAGCAATATTTTTTTAAAGTTCCATAATACATTATTATCATTGTTGCTTTACGCAATCTTTTAAGGAAATTAGAACATAAGGAAACAAAAATCTTTACCATTAATGTATATATTTCCCATGTTTGGAGGTGTTTATTTCTGTGGGTAGACTCAATTTTCCCTAGGATACTGATTATTCTTCCACAGCAGTAACTTCCAATACCATTTATTCCACTATAGGGGTAAGGGGGAATAATTCAGCTATTTACATCTAAAAATGGCTTTAATTCACCTCATTTTTTAAAAGATGTTATAATTGGATATACAATTCTAATCAGTGGGGTAGTTTTTCAGTGCTTTAAAGATATCATTCCACTGTCCATTGACATGTTTTGGATATGAAATCAATGAACTTTCTATTGCTTTATGGCTGTAATTTGTTTCTCTAATTGCATTTAATGTGTTTTCTCTTTATCATTGGTTTTCAGCAATTTAATTAAGAAGTGCCTTGTGTGGTTTCTTACTTTCCCTGCCCTCCTACCCCAAGATGTGGGTTTTTGGGTTTATGGCCTGATATTTTTCATTAAATTTGGAAATTTACATTTTTGCTTCAAATATACCCTCCAACCCCATTTTGATAATGGTATTTGATATTCCAGTTACAGGACTTTAGACTGATGATTTTATCCTCTATTTCAGCCTTTTAAAATTATTATTCAGTTTCACTTTTTATATTTTCTATTGGAGTGTTTTCAAGTTAATTGATATTTTTCTTTTGCATTGTCTAAAATGCCAATGAGCTACTCCAGTGAAGTTTTAATTTGGGAGACTATATTTTTTAACTCCATAATTTGCACTTCATCATTTTTTGTATCTTCCATTACTCACCTCATTATGTCCATGTTTTATTTTAACTATTACGCCTATTTATAATAGATGTTTTAAAATCCTTATCTACTTATTCCATTATATCTGTCATTTTTTATTCTGTTTCCATTAATCAGGTATTTCTATTGCTGGACATTGTGAATTCTTTGCTAGATTTTGTTATATTTCTTTTTAAGGGGTTTAAATTTCATGTTAGCAGGCAGTTCATTTATTTGTGGTCTTTTCAAGGTTTGTTTTTAATTTTTGTAAGGATAGGTTTAAAGTAGATTTTATTTTCTGGTGTACTTGCATGCATGACTCAGGAGTGACTCTTTCGGTACCATTCTGCTTGATGGCCAAGGGGCTCACAAACATCTCTTCATTGTAGCTTCTGGGCACTTGAATATTTCCCAGCCCTATGTACAATCTGATAATACTTTATCTTACAACTCCTTGGCAATTATAATTTCCCCAGCGTGAAGGAATTCTATCTTATGTCTATGAAGCTTAAAATTCAGACAAAGACTTAATGCCACTGGTGCAGATGTCTGCAACTCTCTCTGTACAGATTCCCCCTTTCCAGGATTCTGTCACTCAAGTGCAGACATTACAGTGTTTCTAAGTTCTGATCTCTCTCTTTCTTCTACTCAGAGAAACCACTGTGTTCTGTTTAGGTGTCTCCTTCAACCCTTGTGTCCAGGTCTGGAAACATATTCAGGCACAAAGCTAAACAATTTGTATTGGATGAGTAGTATCCCCCCAAACTTCATACCCACTGATGTATTAGTCTGCTCAGACTTCTATAATAAAATATTATAGATCAGGTGACTTAAATGACAAAAAATTATTTCTGATGGTTCTAGGAGACTTTGAAGTCCAAGATCAAGGTGCTGGCTGATTCATTTTCTGATGAGAACTCCCTTCCTGACATATTGCTATCATAAAGGGGTCCCTTCTTATAATAATTCTATTGGATCAGCACCCCACCTCTATGACTCATTTAACCTTAATTACCCCATAAATGTCCTATGTCCACATATAGTCATATTGGAGGTTAGAAGTCCAAAATATGAATTTGGGGTGGGCATTAACATTTAGTGTATAGGGGCACCTGGGTGGCTCAGTCGTTAAGCATCTGCCTTCAGCTCAGGTCATGATCCCAGGGTCCTGGGATCGAGCCCCGCATCAGGCTCCCTGCTCAGCGGGGAGCCTGCTTCTCCCTCTCCCGTTCCCCCTGCTTGTGTTCCCTCTCTCGCTGTGTCTCTCTCTGTCAAATAAATAAATAAAATCTTAAAAAAAAAAAACATTTAGTATATAATATCCTGGATCCTCAGAGTGTGACTCTATTTGAAAATGGGGTCTTTGCAGATGTAATTAGTTAATATTAGGTCATGCTGGATTGGCCTAAATCCAGTATGGCCCTAAATCCAGTGTGACTGATGTCCTCATAAGAGAAGACATAGAGAGACCCAAACAAACAGAGTAAAGTTGGAGGCAGAAGTGAAGTTATGCTGTCACAAGCCAAGAGACCAACAAGATCTAAGAATGCCGGGGAACATAACAAGGCAGGAAGAGGCAAGGAAGTTCTTTCCTGGAGACTTTAAAGGGAGCATAGCGAACACTCTGATTGTGTACTTCTGGTTTTCCAAACTGTCAAGTAAGAATTTACTATTGTTTTAAGGCACTCTATGGTACTTTGTTACAGGGCCCAGGAAACTAATAGACAAATATTACAATCACCTCATTTGTTTTCTTTCTCTTGGTGATCCGAATCTTGCACTAAATTTAATATCTAAAAAAAAAAATTGTTTCCTATGTTTTGTCCAGTTTTTTTTTTGTTTGTTTCCAGAAAGAGAACCAGAATGATACCAGTTACTTCATGATGACTGGAGACAGAAGTTTCTCTGGCTATTCAGCTATCTTCTCCCCAGGAGTACATAAGAAGAAATATTTTCTCATGCTTTAACTAACATAGTGTGCCTTCATCATTTTTAATCATTACAAATTCAATATATGAGAGGTATTTTATTTGACATTTTCGCATCATCAGTGAGACACAGTATGCTTTCATAAGCTTGTCATTTATATTTCTTTACTGCCTATTGTCTATCGATGTCATTAACCCATCTTTCCTGCATAGTTTTTCTCATTGATCAATAAGGTTTTTGTGTTAGGAAATTGTTTTATGTCATGTATATATGATAATTTTTTTTCTAACTTTTTTTTTTTAAGGTTTTGTGGTTGGTCTATGCAAGGGAAATGTCTATTTTATACAGTAAAACTTACCAATCTTCATTTTTCCCTTATAAGATCTATGCCTTGAATATAAAAGCTTTGTTCATTAAAAAAATGTCATCTGTGGGGATTTTTTGATTGTTGTTTTGTTTTGTTTTTTGGTTTGGTTTTGTTTTTAAAGGAGATAGAAGTTTATTGAATCTACCGCAAGGAAGCAGTTACAGGACAGCAGAAGAGATGCTGTCTGCCCCGTGTTTTCTAAATAACACTTACAGTTCAAATTCAACATTTAGAACTTGATACAGTTGGAATTCACCTAATATAAAAAAAACGACAGTTGCCTCTGTTTACTTACTTTACAATTAAGTAGCCGGCTTCCCCAAACTGAGTTTTTGGGAAAAAAATCTTTCTTTTCCCTCTGATCTCATATAATTTGTCTCATTATTAGTGACGCCACCTACTTTATCAGCTGAACTAAATCTTTGCTAGTTTGTCTTGGCATACTTTTTGAACATGTTGTGTGCTGTCTGTTGCCTTTCTCATCGATTTATAAGAACTTTAAATATATTAGGAATATTAATCTTTTCATTGTTCTTTACATGATAATCACGTCCCCTGCTTTTATTCACTCTTCAATTTAGGTTAGTGTATCTATTTTCTGCACAGCTTAATTTTACGTAGTGGAAGTCATTGTGCTTTGCATGCTTGTCCAGCAATGTTCCTTTTTCTGAAGCTAACCCCCGCTCTCAGCTCTTAATGAACAAGCACAGTAATTATATGGTATAGAACTAGATGTCTTTGGCATAAATTCAATGTCATTAGAACCCAACATGGAAACCCTGTCCATTCAAAGCCTTAGAAAAGGCAAAATTAAAATAGAGAAAAGTAGAAAAGTAGAAGAGACTCCCTGAGGAAATAGCAAACCAAAATCCTTGTTATTTTTCAAAGAAGACAGAGAAAGACATTGTCTAGAGATGACCTAGCCATTCAGGAAGATAAAGAGAGTGATTTCCTGATGTTTACGTTTCCCTAAGGTCTCCCCTTTATTCCTGCATCTCATTTCTATAACTTTTCCTTTACCCTTTTATTCATTCTTATTTTAATTTTGAAAATTTCTCTGAATTCCTCTATTTTGTACCTATAGTCATGGCCGCCACATGTATTTATAAAGTGTGTGCTCTGTCCAAGGGAATCTGGCCAAGGAAATTGGCAACTAAATATGTACTCTATGCAATAGAACTCTGTTCTCCTTGTGGGAAAGGTTGATACTTTTAAAAATTTACATATAGGTTTTGTATAGAGTAGCTAGTGATGGACATGATTAAATGAGCCTTGGTTTAAATGAAAATAAATATGAATAATGAATCATAATGAAGTGAGAATAATGAAAAATAGTAAAAAACCAAACTGGTTTGCAAAGAATCCTTCTATGTTTTACGGTGAGAAAGGAGTTTTCTATTAAATCACATCCATTACTTTATACCTCTTGCCCAGAGAAGGTGAGAGATTGGTGACATTTGTAGGCAAATATAAGAATCTGTCAGTGTGTGTCATTTATACTAGACTTCAAAACAGAAGAAATTCCTGCATTGCTGGGTGGATGTCCATAGGTAAAAGTTAACCATTACACAAAACTATGAAATCCCATTTGTCTAAAGCAGAAAGAGAAACCACTGAAGGACAACTACTAGACTTTAAATGTGGGAACTAACCAGGTACTGACAGCAGTCAATATCTCCGTTGCACAAGTGTTTTGTGATTGGAAATGCACTGATTTTTTAACAACAGGGAAGTTGGCAATTATAATGGGAATGTGAAGGAGATATAAGAGATTCTGGCATCATGAGTCCTTATAGGGTATTTCTTCTAGACCCAATTTCCCCCCTCTGACCCAGTGATGTTCACTGTCATTCTAAAGCTGAGGAAAGATGGAGAATGGGGGGTGATACACAAATGCTCCCTGCATCATGTCTCTGTCATTAGTTTCTAAACAGGAGCCTGATATGAGGACCATTAAGTAAGTAATAGTGCAGGAAGATGAAGCCCTGTGCTACATTATTTCTAAGCAACAGAAGCTCATGAGTCACTTCCCTTCTTTACCATAAGCGGCTGTTTAGAACAGACAGTCTAACTGTGCTGAAGATAGAGCAAGTGAATGGAATATGGCAGGACCATACCCAGTCTCATTTTTAACATTGGTTCCCAAGTATGAATCTGATAGAAATTTCACTGAAGCTTCAACAAGGTCATATTGCCAGGAGACCCCATGACCTATTGAACAGGGGTATCTCTGCCTATTCAAACATCCATAGCACGAAATCTTGTCCCTCCAAAAAGGAGGTCAGCAGTGCTTTACTTAAAATGTCTTGCTACATCACATCAGTTCCATGCAAGCGAATCCCTGATTTGTTGAGATTGTCGAGAAGAGACATCTTGTGAGTGGCCATTAACTGTCATAGCTGGAAATCACTGCATGGTTAAGTATGTGAAAACCAATGTTCTAGGGTAGTAGTTCTCAATTATCTGATGATCACAGGTGGCTTTCCTCTAAGGCTATATTGCCTCTGCAAGTTCCTAGCTCAGAGGAAGTGACATTGCTGATATTTTGGGTTCCAGACATTTTGGAGAATTCTATTTATTGCACTTGTTTCATTTTGTTTTTGTTTGTCTGTTGTTACTGTAGTTCTATTTAATTACTATTACACATAGTCCATGTCGACATTGTTTAATCAATAGATAGCAAGACGAGAATTGTGTACACTTAGTACTGATTATAAGCCTGTCTCATGAGTATTGTGAAATCTGAGAGAAATGGCCCCGTGATATCAAATCCACATTTAGTAGGGGGGATAAGATAGTGTGTTACCTCTCATTCAGAAAGTCTGACTGCTATGGTGATTACATAAATTAGAGTTGGTCAATATAAACAGGGCCTTTGAGGACTGTATGTATAAACATAAAGTTACATGTTTCAGGTGGGAAAGATGTGAAATGTAGTGTGCATTTGACTCCATGTATCAAGCTTAAATAGAGTTTGCAGTTTGCTTAAACAAATGGGGTTTATTTTAAATAAAAGCCCAGAGGTGGGTAGTTCTAAGATAATATAGTTCCAAAATAATACAGATAATAATATTATAGATAATATATTTACTTTACCTTTGCCAGAAATGTGTCATGTGCCTGTCACTATTTGCAAAAAAAAAAAAAAAAACAAAAAACAAAAAACTTAGAGAAGTGACTTTATTTTCAGTGCTACCAAAAAAAAAAAGAAAGAAAGAAAAATAAAATTTGATCACTCTGGTAAAAGAGAAGACAAGACATTGCTTAGATGTTTTTGCCATATTTCTTAACAACAATCCCTTCTCTATGAGAACTATTTGTTCCGTATCAATAAACACTGCAGAATGCATTAAGGGGTCGGTCATAGGTCTAACATATGATGCCACCCTAACACGAGATAGAAACATATTATTCTTTACAGAGTATTTCTTTTAACAAAAGAGACTGCAAATATTGTGAGCCAGACTATGAATTAAAGTAGTGTTAGGCCTGGAGATAGCATGTAGCCAGTAAGATTATTTGTCAAAGAAATATTTCAAAAGGGTGAAATTTTGAGTGAGTTGAAGCTCTAATACAGAAAGGGATATGGAATAGCCATGTTTGCAGAGCAGAGATGAGTAACTATATCATCCCCAAGAAAGAGGGGAAATAAGCACTACAACATACATTTTCAGTTGTACATGTTCTGGTTAATATCTATGACATTACTTTATCAAGTAATTATTTAACCATATTCTTCAGTTTTTCAAGAATTGTATTTTGACCATTTGTTAAATATCAATTTCACATTAATTTATAAAATATACTTATTGTTTACTAGGTTCTTCAATTTTTTTCTGTCTTTTATTTACTTATTTATTATCATGCCTATTTCAAACATAATGTTTTCTATTATACAATCAAAAAAGGCATTGGATTTTCACCCATTCTTCATTTTCAAACTATAACAAAGTGTTACTATTTGGGTATTTTCCCAAATTAAAAATAAGGATTCTTGTGTCAATTTATTAAAATTCTCAAAGATAATTTATTGGAATGTCCTGAAATTTATCAATAATTTTGGAAGGGGAATGAAAAAATTAAAATTGAATTTCCCCTCAAAAAATTAACTCAAGAAGGATCATTGACCTAAATGTAAACTTCAAAAGTATAAAACTCCTGGAAAATATATAGGATAAAATCTAGATATCCTTGCATATGGTGATGACTTTTTAGATACACCAATGGCACAATCCACGAAAGAAAGAATAAATAAATTGGATGTCATTAAAATTAAAAATTTCTGCTATATGAAAGGCAATGTCAAGAGAATGAGGACAAACCACAGCTTGGGAGAAAATATTTGCAAAAGACACATCTTTTAGAAGACTGTTATCCAAAATATACAAAGAACTCTAAAAATTCAACAATAAGAAATGAATAACCTGCATTAAATTTGTGAGATCTTGGTAGAGATTAATATTCTCTACGATGTTAAGAAAGCATCTTTTAATTCATAACTTGTTAAAGGTGTATATAATAAATGTATTCTTAAATTTATTAAATGCACCTTAAACATCTGTATTCATTTGCATATAAGCTAATATATAATATCTTTTTACATATCTTTCTATTCTAATACTTTTATGAGGAATCCTTAAATACACACTCATATGCATACATATTTTGGTTCTCTGTTGTCAGGCACATACACATTGTGGATTGCTGTGTGTTCTTGGGGAATTGACCCCTTTCTCCTTGCTAAATTTTCCTTGCTCTGAAGCTTGCTCTGTCTGAAATTAGTATAGAGATTCCAACTTTGTTTTGATTTAGTATTAGCATGATATATCTTTCTCTACCCATTTACTTTTAATCTACATGTGTCTTCATATTTAAAGTGGGCTTCTTGTAGAGAGCATGGAGTTGGGTCTTATTTTTGAGCCATTATGATAATTTCTGTTTTTTCATTGATGCCATGAATTTTTGAAATTCTCAGTCATTATTGCTTCAAAACAGTTCTTCATCCCTTTTCTCATTCTTCCCCTTCTGGTGTTAGTATTATAATGTGGTGTCATACCTTTTGTACTCACCCCACTCATTGTTCTTGTTTCTGTCTTCCTTTTTTTTTCTACTCTTTTTCTTTGTTTTTTAGTTTGGAAGCTCCTATTAGCATCACCTGAAACTCAGACTCTTCCCTCAGCAATGCTCAGTCTAATAATGAACCCATCAGAACATTTTTTCATTTCTCCTACAGTTTTTTATTTCTATCATTTCTTTGTGATGCTAACTTAAAATTTCCATTTCTTTTCTTTTCTTTCTTTCTTTCTTTTTTTTTTTTTTTTTTTTTTGCATTGCACATGTTCTTGCATGTGGTCTGATTTTTCCATTATAGCCCTTAACAAATTAAGCATGATTATTGAATTCCTGGTCTGAAAATCCAACATCTTTGGCATGTCTAAGTATGGTTTTGATGATTGTTACCTCTTTGAACTATGTTTTTTGTCTCTTACTATGCATTGTTATTTATTCTTGATAGCTCTACATGATGTATTAAATAAAAGGAACTCTGGTTAATAGGCCTTTACTGATGTGGTTTTAAGGTGTGTTGGGAAGGGAAACATTCTTTAGTCCTATGACCAGGTTTCAGTATTTTACTGAGCCTGTACCTCTGCTCTGTGAACTTCCAAAGTGCTTTCCATCCCTCCATCTCCCTGCCCATACCCCTGCTTAGGTAGGATAGGGTAGCTGGAAGGTGCTAGCCTTGCTAACCCAGGCTGGTCATATTCTGACAAAACCCTTTACAGGCTCTGAGAAAATAGTTTCTCTTTAGGGCAGACCTTGCTAAGAACAGAGTCTGGGCATATATCAGAATAGCTGTTTTTTCCTCTCCCTGCAAAAAATGGGGGCTTTTCCTCTGATCTTCACTATGAGAACCTGGTAGGAGTCCTAGAGGTAAAACTCACACAAGTGTGGGGAATTCTTTCTAGAATGGACCCCTCTAGAGGTGAGGTAGCTGTCAGATCTATGCCCTGAGTCTACAGCAATTCACGAAGAAGAGTTCAGGTTTCTGCCCCACTCCTGATTCCCATAGAGGTTTCTGCTCGTGGGTACCTCTTTGAGGGTTGCTGTTTGTCCTGTGACCTCAATTTTCTGACAAGTCTGAGAAAAGCTGTTGATTTTCAGTTTGTTCCACATTTTTACTATTGTTTGGAATGATGACTTCCAATTCTTTATATGCTGGATCAGAAACTGGCAGCCTGTTTCTTCTTAATGAGCCTCTACAACATGAATATGTTTCTTTTTTTATTATTTTTTATTGTTATGTTAATCACCATACATTACATCATTAGTTTTTGATGTAGTGTTCCATGATTCATTGTTTGTGCATAACACCCAGTGCTCCATGCAGAACGTGCCCTCTTTAATACCCATCACCAGGCTAACCATCCCCCACCGTCCTCCCCTCTAGAGCCCTCAGTTTGTTTCTCAGAGTCCATAGTCTCTCATGATTCGTCTCCTCCTCCGATTACCCCCTTCATTCTTCCCCTCCTGCTATCTTCTTCTTCTTTTTTTTCTTAACATATATTGCATTATTTTTTTAAAAGATTTTATTTATTTATTTGAGAGAGAGAGAATGAGAGAGAGCACATGAGAGGGGGGAGGGTCAGAGGGAGAAGCAGACTCCCTGCCGAGCAGGGAGCCCGATGCGGGACTCGATCCAGGGACTCCAGGATCATGACCTGAGCCGAAGGCAGTCGCTTAACCAATTGAGCCACCCAGGCGCCCAACATATATTGCATTATTATGCAGCCACCAAAAGGAATGAGACCTTGCCATTTGCAACAACATGGATGGAACTGGGGGGTGTTATGCTGAGCAAAAAAAGTCAACCAGAGAAAGATGTGTATCATATGACCTCACTGATATGAGAAATTCTTAATCTTAGGAAACAAACTGAGGGTTGCTGGAGTGGTGGGGGGTGGAGAGATGGGTGGTTGGGTGATAGACACTGGGGGGGGTATGTACTATGGTGAGTACTGTGAATTGTGCAAGACTGTTGAATCACAGACCTGTACCTCTGAAACAAATAATGAATATGTTTCTTAAATGAGTTCACAGTATTTTTTTTTTTTTTGAGAGAAAAAGTGAGGGAGGGATAGAGGGAAAGGGAAAGAGAGAATCTCAAGCAGGTTCCATGCCCAGCACAGAGCCGGACACATGCCCTCAATCTCACAATCCTGAGATCATGACGTGAGCCAAAATCAAGAGTCAGATACTCAACTAACTGAGCCACTCAGGTGCCCCGGTCAGTCCACAGTGTCTTATAAAAAATGTCCTGTCATATGCTCTGTAAACCATACAGAAAGGAAACACACAGTAAAATTTACTTAAAAAGACATATATCCTCTAATATACCAAAAACTTCTTTAAGAGCTACCCCATCAGGGTGCCTGGGTGGCTCAGTCGGTTAAGCGGCTGCCTTCGGCTCAGGTCATGATCCTAGGAACCTGGGATGGAGCCCTGCATCGGGCTCCTTACTCAGTAGGGAGCCTGCTTCTCCCTCTCCCTCTGCTGCTACCCCTGCTTGTGCTCTCTCTCTCTCATATAAATAAATAAAATATTTAAAAAAAAAAGAGCTAACCCATCTTACTCTACTAAAGCATAGCCATAGGGAAATATTTTTAAAATACGATTATTGAGATTATAGTGATCACCTTGGCAAAATTTAAATTCAAATATTCACAACTTCCATATACCTAAACTTAGTCCAACAATTGTTTTGGTTATAACACATATGAATTTGCCACATATACAAACACACACACATACAGACACAAGATTAATTATACTAAGTTTTAAACTTGGATTATCTTAGTTTGGTGTTAGTTTAATGATATTAAAAGATTCTAAGATGATAATTTAAAACTACTTCATTTGCATGTTACTTAATTTTAAGTGCAGATATATAATTATATGCTAGTGAGTGCTACCTATAATGTCTCTAATTAAATGCTTAGTAATGGCACATTTTAAGTGGAAATGTAGAAAGGGTATAGAGAATTGGATTAGTGTCTGGGAGGGACAGGGAAGCAAATGGGTATTGAACTAAAATGTTGCCAGAGAAGATGGGTATTGAACTAAAATGTTGCCAGAGAAGATGGAGCAAAGCAGAGGGGACACTTGTGATAGTGACCTAACATTAGAAGGGCTTGCTCTTAGATTGAAAAGTAGGGTGTTTATATCAAAGATGATCAATGAAGATGTGTTGTTTTCTATCTTTCTTTCTTTCTTTCTTTCTTTCTTTCTTTCTTTCTTTCTTTCTTTCTTTCTTTCTTTCTTTCTTTCTTTCTTTCTTTCTTTCTTTCTTTCTTTCTTTCTTTCTTTCTCTTTCTTTCTTTCTTCTTTCTTTCTTTCTTCCTTCCTTCCTTCCTTCCTTCCTTCCTTCCTTCCTTCCTTCCTTCCTTCCTTCCTTCCTTCCTTTCTTTCTTTCTTCTAGCCCGGCATATGGAACTTCCTTTTACTAGAGACTCAGGCACAAGAACAGATTTGGTTCAAGACGTTGAAATAGAGTTCAGTTTTAGACTTACTAAATTTGTGATCCTATTAAACATCCAAATGGACCTGCCAAGCAAGGAGATTTCCCAGTAGAGATTTCAGATATGTATTTGAAATCATGCACATAAAATATTATTTCAAGTCATGGAAAGGGATAAAAAGGAAGAGTTAGATTTCTTTTTTTTTATAAAGATGCAAAACTAGACATAGGGGGCATCTAAATTTAGGGAGAAAAATCATCCAGGACAGGAGACTGAGACTAAATGCTCACTGAATTCCCAAGGAAATCAAGACTGCAAAGAAGGGAAAGATAGCCATCTGTGCTTCAGAGTTCTGGAATGTGTAATGTGATGGGAATACAATGTTCTTCATTGAAATAGGTAACAGAGATCATTGATGACCATGCATGTAGACTTCTGGAGTAGTGGGGTACTAACAAGACTGCGGTAAGCTAAAAGTGAACTAAAGTGAGAAATTAGAGATAATACAGCATTGCAGTTTTTTAAAAAAGTCTTTCTGTGAAGGAGAGCAGATAAAAGAATTCATATTTGTTATGATGCTTTTAGCTGCTAGTAACAGAAACACCAACTAAAAGAAGCTTAAATATAAAGAAAATTAAAAGAAGCTTACGCATTAAGGGAAACACTATTTTGAAACAGAATCCTGGAAGGACAGTGTGTACAGAGTGGCAAATTAATGGCTGAAACACTGAGACTTTAAATCTTTACACTCTATGCCCGGATAATCTCAACAGGAAAACTGTTCTGTGACTACAGATGGGCTGTGGCACCTCAAAATGTAGTATGTCCTTATAGAGGTATGACTCTCCTGATTTTCTTTTAGGAAAGCACATAACTTTTCCCAGACATTTCAGGACAACCTTTTTCTCATATTCTATTAACCAGATCTGTAGTGCTCTGCTTGTTATATATTTTTTTTTTCATTTTATGTGGTTGCATGTGTTCATACTAATGAGATTAATATTTACTGATATTTTTCCACTAAAGCATTCTAGGTTCTAAGGATACTGTGATGGAAAGCACCTGATATCATAGAGCATATATATTTTTTTAAGATTTATTTATTTATTTAAGATAGCGAGTGTACATGTGAGCTGGGGGAGGGGCAGAAGGAGAGGGAGAGAAATCCCCAAATGGACTCCTTGCTAATCATGGAGCCAGACCAGGGATTCATCTCAAGACCCTGAGAGCATGACCTGAGCCTAAACCAAGAGTTGGATGCTCAACTGACTGAGCCACCCAGAGGCCCCTAAAGCATATTTTTAAGAGGTGGCACAACTTATTTATAAATAAAAATACTTAAAATTTTAAGAGTGTTTTGGGGGAAAATAAAATATTGCAATGTGATAGATAATTCCTAGGGTAGAGGGAGGAGGTTTCTTTAGCTAGAATAACTTTGAAAGATCTCATTAATAAGGTAGTATTTGACCTGAAACCAAAATCATATGGAGTGAATATTTATAAAAAGAACTGGGAAGAAAACATTCAAGGTGAAAAAGCAAGGAATAAATTTGAAGTTATGTCTGATTTTCTGTGATTATTGAATTCCTGTGCATGATCAAAGCAAGAAAAAATGATCATTTTTATGTAAATACTTTTATACGAAAAATAAAATTAAACTTAGTAGGAAATGACATCAGAGGGATAAAAAGTCTTAAAACCTGTAGAATCTATTAGAAAATAGAAAGGAATTGACAGGTTATTCCTAATTAAAATGAGAAGCCATTGGCAAGTTTTAAGCATGAGGATGTTATACTGTCACTTATCTTTTTAGGAGGCCACTCCATCTATTTTGTTGGATTGTAGGAGGTAAGAGTGGATGGTGAGTTTTAGTTCTCCAAGAGAGAAATGATGATATTTTGATCTAGGTAGGTAGAAATGGAAGAGTTGAGATCTTGACTATATTTACAATATTTTTAAAATAATTTTATAAAACTTACTGAGATTGTATTTAGGATGTGAGAGAATGATCACAATTATATATGATTCCTAAGTTTTGGTCTTGGGCAGGTAGTTAGTTGATAATTCCCTTACCAGAGAAGGGAATGCATGGAGAAGAATAAGGTTGAAAAAGGTGGTTAGAAATTATCTGCTAGAATAGAAAATTGATAATGAGGGTGGAAAGAAGGTCTACGGAAGGAACCAAAGTCTTTACAAGATCAGAGAGAATGTTCTCCTGATGGTAAATTGAACACTTCTACACAATTGATTTGGAGGAGTAGGAGGTTTGACAAGAGAAGAGAAAATTCAATACTGTTATCCCAGAAAATCAAAACATAACTTACTAAGCCATCCAATTAAAACTGCTGGGGTGGGGTATGTGCAGTTTGTGGTTTGTGCAGTTCATCTTAAAGCAGAGCTAGCATGGAACATTCTATTTTTTTAGATCAAATATAGGTAATAGAAGATATTTATGATCAATTGGCACTGAAGTGTTCCTTAGTTATTTAGGATGGAGAAAGAGACAGAGACAGGGATTATACATATTTTGAAGGAAGCAACTTAAAAATGGACTATGGCAACTACGCTACACAAGTGAGTTTAAACTGGAGGCAAGTGAATTTAGAAGGGATGTGTGGATAGTGGGATCAGTGTAGTAAATTCATTGGAAGACCCACTGAAGTTCAAAAATTATACAAGTAAGTATACAAGAGCTAGGAAGCTGAAAAAATAAGAGGCAGAAGTTAATGCATTAGATATTTATAATAAGTGTTGTCAGAAGTAATTGTTCGTAGTCAAAATGTACAAACTGGTTACATAAAGGATGACACCAGTCTGAAGACTTGCTTTATTTATTTTGGTTAAACGAATCGATAAGAATTCTAAATTTTAATTATTTTATAATTTTATCTTTTGCCTGTCACATTTCCTACAACTTCTTTTGGGCCTAGACATATTTTATCTCCATTTTGTCTTACCTAACATATCCCTAAGTTATCTGAAGGTGAGCTGTAGCCTGAGACATGACTGCGAGAATAAATGAACAAAGCAAGGGTGAAAATGTCAAGAAACTGAGCCTCTAAAGTGTTTAATGGATTATACAATCTGTGCTTTTTTGACTTTTCATATTTTAGTACATTTTAATTAAGTATCAAGGACATGGATTGGGTACCAGACAACCCTAAATCAGTTGTATTATCCGTAAACTCTTTGAAGATGCTCAGTGAGTGGGGTATGAAATTTAAACTCTCCTCTACTGGTGAGAGTAGACAGCTTCATCCCAAAGGAATAGCTTTACCTAATTTGTACAAAGGACAGAAGAGAACTTGCTAACAGATACAATATGTGGGGAGAAAGGTCAAAGGATACAAAGTTTCAGTTATGCAGGAAGACTAAGTTCTAGAGATCTAAGGTGCAGCACAGAGACTATAGTCAATAATATGCAACTGTATACTTGAAATTTGCTAAGTAGTTGAAGTATTCTCACCACATGTACAAAAGAATGATAACTGTGAGGTGATGGATATGTTAATTAGCTTGATTGTGGCTATTACTTCACAGTGCATATGATTATTAAAACATCACGTTGTACACTTTAAATTTACATGACTTTTATTTGTCAATTATACTTCAATAAAACTGAGGGCAAAAGGCACTATGCTAAGTGAGACTTCACAGACAAGAAAAACCAAAAAATACATATTATTAAGTATACGTGACTGAGTGAATAAAACAGACCATATTGTGGGCTAAAAACCAAAACTCAATATATTTAAAATAATAAAAATAAGCCAAAAATCATTATCTAAAATGGATCTGGACAGTGCCTACCTCTGTAGAAATAAAACAGCACACTTTCAAACGATCCACAAATAGAAGAGAATATCACAAGGGAAATTATAAAACATTTTGATATGAGTGAAAATGAGAGCATCATATATTAAAATGTGTGAGGTGCAGCTAACACAGTGTTTGGAGGGAAATTTATAGCATAAAATATTTATATTAAAGGAGATAGCCTCAAATCAATGATTTTTACTTTCAGTTAGATAATCATGATAAAAGAAAGTGAATTAAACACAAACAGGCAGAAATCAATGAAACGAAAGAGAAAAACAGCAGAGATAATTAATGAACTGTAAAATATCAATAAAAGTGATAAACTTCTAGCCATAACCATCAGAAAAACAAAGATACAGATTTCCAATTCTAGAAATGAAAGGGAGGGCATAATTTCAGACTTTACAAATATTAAAGGATAATACAGGGAATATTATGAAGAACATTATGTCATTAAACCTGATAACTTTAGATTAATGGAAAAACTTCTTAAAAAGCTATTATTACCAAAGCTCAATCAGGAAGACATAGGAAATCTAATAATATGATATCTAATAAATAAATTATATTTGTTATTAAAAACTACCCAACAAGAATCCTGTATGCTAGGTTAGAGACAGAGATACAAGTTCAGTTTTAAATATGTATATATTTAAAAATATGTATACACACACACCTACATACATGTACATATACATACATATATACATATATGTATTACATATATATTCATGCATATACATATACACATAGAAAAATATGTATACATACACATAGATGAAAACACATATGTGTGTGTACATGGCTTAGTCTACATCCTTATATTTCATAGCTCTGTCTGATTGGAGAGCTCAGAAGAAGCAATATTCAGGAGCAAAGAGCACACCCAACATATGTTGATATTGGTTTCTAAATATTATCCTCCATTAAAAGCATCCAGGGGTCCTTGGAGAAACTGTTATCCCTAGAAGGAGGCAGGGAAAAGCAAAGTGTATTTTCTTTTTTTTTTCTTTTTTTTTTTAAGATTTTATTTATTTATTTGACAGAGAGAGAGAGCGAGAGAGGGAACACAAGCAGGAGGAGTGGGAGAGGGAGAAGCAGGCTTCCCACCCAGCAGGGAGCCCAATGTGGGGCTCGATCCCAGGACCCTGGGATCATGACCTGAGCCGAAGGCAGGCGCTTAACGACTGAGCCACCCAGGTGCCCCGCAAAATGTATTTTCTTGAGGATCCAAAAAGTAAGGACGTGGAAAAAAATATTTTTTTGTTTTTGAAGAAGCCTATAATAAGGTCAAAAGGAACCAAATTCAAAAAGCTCCCAAAGGCCAAAACTGGAAAATTCCAAGATAAAAAATATAATTATAATAATAATAATAATAATAATAATAATAATAATAATAATAATAAATTATATAACCCAAAGAATAAAATAAATATCCATAGGTTCATGCCACTATAAATAAATGTTTGAATAAATAATTTAGTAGGGGAGGAAAAAAGCCAGCTCATCCATTTAAAAGAATTCCAACTTAAAAATGTGGAAAGAATGAGAAAAATAGAAAATTGCCATTAGAACATATGAGTAATAAATGCTGCAGAGAAGATCCACTCGGGAATGCTAAAATTAACGGTGAACCTTTAGAAGAAAAAGGAGTTTTTTTATGCACAAAGTATCCCCAAGACCCTCATTAATCTTTATAATTGCTAACACACGACCCCACATTCTTTGACTTCTCCCTCAAAGAGGTGGAGTATTATACCCCAATCCTCAACGTGAGTGTGGGCTTTGTCCTGTGCATCTCTTCCATCTGGTTGTTTTGGGGTTACATCCTTTTATGATAAATTGGTGATCTAGCAAGTAAACTGTTTCTGAGTTCTGTAAGTCACTCTAGTAAATTAGTCATACTTGGGGCGCCTGGGTGGCTCAGTTGGTTAAACGTCTGCCTTCGGCTCAGGTCATGATCCTGGAGTCCCCGGATCGAGTCCCGCGTCGGGCTCCCTGCTCGGCGGGGAGTCTGCTTCTCCCTCTGACCCTCCCCCCTCTCATGGGCTCTCTCTGTCTCTCTCTCTCAAATAAATAAATAAAATTAAAAAAAAAAATTAGTCATACTTGAGGTCAATAGAACCTGCAACCTAGTCAAGTAGGATTGAGTCCTTATCCTGTGGGATCTGATGCTGCTATCTCCAGGTAGATACTGTTAGAATTGGGTTAAATTGTAGGATATCCAGCTGATATCTGAGAATTTCTTGGTGGTGTGGGAACACCCCCCAGTGGAATTGAGTGCAGAATCTCTTCTAAGGGAGCATTCTACAAAATGCATGACAAATTCTCTTCGAAAGTTTAAGGTTAAGAAAGACAAAGAAAGATTTGAGGAAGTGTCACAGACTATATAATACTACAGAAACACAAAATCTAAAAGGAATATGGTATCCTGGATTGAATCTTGGAAAAAAAAGATATTGGGGAAAAATAGAATCTGAATAAGGTTTGTAGTATTGTTCATTGTAGTGTACTGCAATTAATTTCTTAGTGTTGAGAATTGCACGCTAGTTACGTAAGATGTCAGTTTGAGGAGAAGTTGAATGAGGGTCTATAGGAACTCTGTACTATCTTTGCAATTCTTCAATTAGTATAACCTTATTTTAAGATAAATTTTTTTAAAAAAACTACTGGCTAAACAGCTTCACTGGCTAACTCTACCAAATGTTTAAAGAAGAACTAATACTAACTCTACACCAAATGATTGAGAAATTAGAAGTGAAAAATCACATTTCTCAAGTTATTTTGTGAAGTAAATATTACCTAAAACCAATATCAAACAAGATATTGCACACTGAGAAAGCCACTCATTGATATCCTTAATGAATAAAGACATATCACCAAAATATTAGTAAATAAAACTTAGTCATATGTCAAAAAAGATAGTATACATGAACAGGTTGGTTTAATCCCAAACATGCAGTGTTGGTTTATCATTCAAAAAAAGCAATTAACGTAATTCACCTGATCAACAGGCTGAAAATTAAAAACCATATGAAGCTCAAAATTCAGCATCCATTTGTGATACAAGGAGTAACAAAGTAGAAACATAAGGGAACAGCCTTAAATTGGGAAAGGGAATCTACAAATAACCTAAAGGTAAATTATACCTGTATATTGAATTTACTGCCATCTCTCTTTTTTTTTGCTCTTTATGACAATATATATATTTGTTTTCTATCTCCCACTGACTCCTCATTTTAATTATCAGTATTGTCCATTAGGTGACATAAGTTGAGTGACATAAAATCATATTATTTTTTCTATCCAGTCCTAATGCCACGCCCTGGCTGTGCCTTACACGGCATCAGATTACAAAAACTAGTTCTTGCTTTTCAATTATGTCACCAGCCACTAGTCAAAGCATTTTAGAAAAGGATGTAAGTGCCATTATTCTAAATAATTTTTACTTAAAGATACAGAAAAATATAGTATGCAGAGGCTGGAAGACAATACTGCAAAGACCAGCACAAGAGAAGTAAACGCATAAATTTCATCTTCCATAATGTGAAAAAGTGAGAGATTGTTTAAAATTGAAGGATCAATAAAGACAATTTAGCTTACAATATTTAAAGACATTGATACAACTAAAAACCCAGCTAAAAATAAACTCACAATTGTTGGCAGTGAAGCAGAACATACTTCGGAGGAATTCTCTTTTGAGAGAAGTTGTATATCTTTCACAGAAAAACATCAATATATATTGCTCGAAGTTGATAGCTTAAGAAGCAGAAGTGTTCAGTCATTGAATCACGATGTGAAGACTGGTCTGACATGAGCAGGGAAGTTAACTTTGAGTTTTATGTTTGAAATAATTATGCAGAAGCATATAGGGGTACACGTATAGGACGTAGAGAAGAGAAAGAAGGATAACTTCTAGTAAGTTAATTATAGTTTAATTTATTTCTTTTTATAGAGTTTTGATTATTTTTCCCCAATGAAAGTTCTAAACATGCTTTATTTGCATATATTTGCGTGTATGCATATGTCTGTATGTGTGTGTGTGTGTGTCTGTGTTTCATGAATCCAATTCTCTCAAATTTCATAATATCTCTGAGAAGACAAATTTCATGGATATAAAGAGGGCTTAAAATATTTAAGCTCCATCTGTCCTCTTTGCTGGCTTAAAAACTACCTTTGTCAGACAGATATAAAGTATCTGGAATGACATTTATCATCTATACAATAGAGTAGAGGTTCTAACTTCAAATATAATGAGATGTTGCTGTGTATTTTCAGTTAAAATTTTTAATTAAAACAATGCATAATGTGCCCTATATGAGTTTTGCTACAAGGCCTTATATATTCTATTAGGTATCCTCCATTAATAGTCTAGATATCCTATGCCAAGGGTAAAATAATGTTTATGTGTGTCTGTGGGCCTGGAGATACTCATTATTTCCTCAGACAGGTTAGAATAAGATTTCTGACAGCATATTTTAATCTTAATATTTTTTTCTTTGTTATAAGAGTTCTTTCTCCTAGTCATTATTACAATATAAAATTTTCAGGAGCACCTGGGTGGCTCCATTGGTTAAGCATCTGACTTCGGCTTGGGTCATGGTCCCAGGGTCCCAGGGTCCTGGGACCAAGCCCTGCACTGGGGCGTCCCTGCTCAGCGGGGAGTCTGCTTCTCCCTCTCTCTCTGCCTGCCGCTCCCCCTGCTTGTGCTCTCTCTCTCTGTCAAATAAATAAATAAAATCTTTAAAAAAATAAAATAAAAATTTCAAAATATATGTATACATTCCTTTGCCCATTATATTTTAATAAAAATATTCAGTAACTTTTGAACTAAGTTAGCTCAGGTTTCCTTTTTCAAAAGCAGGTCAATAATATATTTTTAAGTATTTTTTTAATTAGAGAGCAAGCATTAACAAACTATTCTCACTTTTCAAGACAATCTCTTAGAGATCTAAATGATTTATTTCAGAAAAGCAACTATTATCATATTCCATGCCAAAGAATTATCCTTTGCATACTCTGTACTTCCATGTTAAAAGAATCGCGGGGATGCCTGGATGGCTCAGTCGGGTAAGCATCTGCCCTCAGATCAGGTCATCATCCCAGAGTACTGGGATTGAGCCCTGGGTTGGGTTCCCTGCTTAGAGGCGAGTCTGCTTCTCCCTCTCCCTCTGCTCCTTCCCCACTTGTGCTCTCTCTCTCTCTCTCTCTCTCAGTTGCATGCTCTCTCTCTCTCAAATAAATAAATAAAATATTTTTTAAAAAATTAAAAAATAAAAGAATCATAAATGGTAGTTCGATTTCCTTCCCAAATACAACTAAGTCTATTCAGTTTATTTTGTGAAAACACTGTCCTTTTTTAAAAAATTACAGAACACTGGGAATATATATCATCCATGGACCAGGGGAGCAAGCACCTTCAACAAAACTACTCTTCCCCATAGCAGTACTGATATCACACCCCAGAGATGCAATAAAATATTCTGCAAAATCTAATAAACTGTGCAAACTGCATTTGTATGAAACGGTCATGTTTTTACGTAAAGATAGCTCAGTATGCTTTGGAAGAAAAGGGCGTGCAAAGACCTTTACAGCGCAGGTTCCGAAAGTTCTTCAGCAGTGGTGATGAGGGGCAGTGGACTAGCAGCTGACTGATGAGCTGGATTTTACTGCACAAACTGGGGAAAATCCCCAAATCAGAGTTCAGCAATTATAGTGTGTACTGAACACATACGTTCAAAATGGACCTTGCAGACCCGGGGGCGGGGGGTGGGAGTGGAACTTAAGAAGTATAAGAGCACCCCCTGCATCCAAGGGGGTGGAGGGGGAGGAAGAGAGAGAGGAAGAGAAGAATTCAGGAAGCAATAGACATAAAATTTGAGGATAGGGAAGTTTAGTACCTCAAAATCATCTGGTTCCTTGCAAAGACTTTACCTCTGGATGTGTGCCTCCTCGCTTTGAAAGACTGCTGGAATTTAGTCTTGGCTTTAGAAACAAATGACTTTCTTGAGATCCTATTTTGGGTGCTTATTTTAAGAACCCCTTTGTGATCATCTCCTAAATATTTTTGTCCAATTGTTTTCTTCTATTCCATTTGTAGTACGAAAAGTTTGTTATTTCCTGCTTTTTGGTTTTTTGGTTTTTTAATTCCAATTAATAGAGTTTATTAAATGTTGGCATTATCTATAGAGGTCTCATGCAGGCTCTATTCTCATTCTACTTAGTTTACATAGGATTTTTTTTATTTTTTTGGAGGATCAGCTATTTCCTGAAAAATATGCTGAGAAACAGGCTATGAGTGTGTGACAGTAAATAGTACATCAAACTTTGTCATTTTCCTTAGAATATTCTCACTCACACAGTTATGCTTCCTGGGTGATTCCTCTCCCTTAGGGTGCTCCATTTGCCTTTGATTAAAAACGCTACAGAGCCAAGGCACAATCGACGAACTATAACTTCCAAATACAGGGACACTTCACCAAATTGAGGCAGGATGCTGAGAGAAGACACACACCTCTATAAATCTTAGCTTAGTGCAGAATGTTCCAATTCTCCACTTACCAGCAGGGGTGTTGCCGAAAAGGAAGAGTACCTTCCCTACCGGACTGAGATTTTAGGTAGAGGCAGAGGAAAAACAATGTGTGCCAATCGCCTCTTTGTTAGCCTCCCCCCCCACCCCACACACATACAAGTTAGAAATAATAATAAACAATCTCTGGCCTACAGAACTTCAGGAACAGCCCAATAAACCTTGGGTATGGTGAGGGTTCTAAAGAACTGTTGCTAATTTGTAGCTTATTTTATCATTAGAATTAAGACTTTATTTTGTTGAACAAATCTTGTGAGTGTGTGTGTGTGAATTATTCTAAGTTAAACAAAGTTAGATGAAGAAGAAATTAGAGGAAGAAATGAGACTCCACCTCACCATCAATGCCAACAACAAAAAAGAGCAAAGAAACTATTTAGAAAAAGTGTCTACTTCTTTTTGGATGATGGAAATAATTTGAAGTGCAGGCTACATTTTCATGAAGTCTATTTTGGATGTCATTTCTTCTAACATTTATTGGAATCACATTTACTCTTCAGGAACACCCTGATTTTCTGTATTTTTACAGTATGTGAGCCGAAATCTTTAAATTTTCATTCAGTGTTTGAGGAAGCACCAAGCAACCACCAGCATGCAAATTAGAAAATAATTTGCACCATTGATATATTCCCTTCATTTTACTTTTTTTTCATTTTGCAAAGGACATCATTCAACTTAGATTTGTTTTATTATTTTTCCATATTACTATGAAGAGTTTTTAAATATACTTGTCCTTTAATATTTGTGCATACCCTTAAATTCAAATGAAACTTGTATCATCTATTAGATTCCACAATGGCTACAACAGTATTATAGTCTTCTCTCTGCTATATTAAATATTATATTTTTCACCAAGTAATTGTTATTCTAGTCATAGTTTCTGAACATTTAATTATTATGAAATTTTCCTCTCAATTATAAAACTAGTCACAGCATTTCATCTGTATATCCAGGAATACCTGTGCCCACAGGGAAATCAAAGGGTTGTATTAATTATAGTTCTTAAATTGAAACATTGACACAATTAACCTACAGCATCCGTAAAACATTGTAGTCTAACAGAGAACAATTGCTGCAGTGTGTAAAATGCGCTATTAAGTTTTATAAAAGTTTCATAAAAATAACACAACAGAGATAAAACACTAAGACCTATTAATAGAAGAATTTCTTTGATCTCTAAATCAAGATAACAGATTTGTAACATTCATTTTCTCTTCTCACAGAAATAATTCCACACATGTAAATTGTCCAAAAATATAATTCCTTTTTCCTAAACTAATAGCTTATTAAGACTTTAGAGAATGTTGAGGAAAAATCAGTATCCGTTCAAAGACAAAAATTGTATGCGATCTTCTATTTGTGGACTATTTCAAAAGTCATTGTGGTCTGGTAGGAATTGGTGCACTTTGTGCTCTCATTTGCAAAATTAAAATAAAGTAAAATAAAATAAAAAATATTGTTGTAACAAAGTAAGCAAATGCTTTGCACATTTTTTTTAAGATTTTATTTATTTATTTATTTGAGAGAGAGAATGAGAGACAGAGAGCACGAGAGGGAAGAGGGTCAGAGGGAGCAGCAGACCCCCCGCTGAGCAGGGAGCCCGATGCGGGGGACTCGATCCTGGGACTCCAGGATCATGACCTGAGCCGAAGGCAGTCGCTTAACCAACTGAGCCACCCAGGCGCCCGCTTTGCACATTTTAATATATTGCTTGAGTATTATAAAACATACTTTGCTAGTTTATTTATAGTTTAGTAAATGTTTTCTTCATGAATTGTATTTATTAACATTATAATAAATTGCTGCTTAAAAGAAAAACAGCAAAAGGATGGCCTAGGAAATCCTTCTGTTTTGCTTTGGCAACTAGTGTGAGACTCACACCAACTGGTGATATTTTCAGTGACAACTTTATTACTTTTCTTACTAGAATCTGATGATTACATAGCATCCAAAGAACTATTCATTTGCCTCTACATTCCCTGTTCAAATTCCAGGTATTTCATATAATCCAGGATTTCTTGACTTATTATCATTGTAACCTTTAACTCACTGAGGCTAAAGCAAAATATCCAGAAGTCCCATTCAAAAAATGATGATGAAATTCTTCCTATATGTTAGACAGTGAGCTAAGTATTTTAAGGGTGAAAAAGAATTTGAAAAGACAATCACTAATCTCTAGCAAAAAATAAAAAAAAAAGTAAGGGTAGGTTAGAAGAACAATTAAAGCTTATAAAGAAATATTTCTCTAATAGTTTAAGAGTATTACAAGGAAGGAACGCCTGGGTGGCTCAGTCGTTAAGCATCTGGCTTTAGCTCAGGTCATGATCCCAGGGTCCTGGGATCGAGCCTCACATCGGGCTCCCTGTTTCGCGGGAGTCTTGCTTCTACCTCTCCCACTCCCCGTGCTTGTGTTCCCTCTCTTGCTGTGTCTGTCTCTGTCAAATAAATAAAGAAAATCTTTAAAAAAAAAAAAAGAGTATTACAAAGAAGTATCAGAAATTCACCTTTACAATAAGTAATCCTTATGCCTATAGTCCTTTCAATATGAATATCTGCGTAGACCATGAAATGGTGTGTCCTCGTCTCCACAAATTCTAAACACAGCAATGCCCCAGGACCCAGTCTTTAGCCCTCTTCTCATCTCTTACACTCATTCCTTTATAATCCACTGTATGACTTTCAAAATCATCTCTATATCTCCTTCCATCAACTCCACCCTGACTTAACTGTCTAATAGTTTTCACCTCTAATATGCACCTTAAATTTTACATAAATAACCATAAACCCCTACGTTCATTCCAAAATTGGTATTTTTCACAAGATTTCCCTGTTAGTTCATGGTATTTCCAGTCCACAAATCCTTGTAATAAGCCTTAGTTCTTATATTAATCCATCAACCTATATGCAATATATCAGCAATTTATAATGTCCACCTTCAAAATACACCCAGAAGCTAACTAATTTCTCCTCAGTGTACAGCACCATCAATGCTAACACCTTGATATGAGTCCCTATCACATCTTTTCTTATTACCGCAAATATTTCTCCTTCTGCTTTTACATTTGCTTCTCTATATTTTATTATCACTACAGCATCCAAAATGACCCATTTAAAATATGTTAGATCATATATTTTCTTCAATCAAACCTCTGGTGGTTTCCTATGAGAGGAAGAGTTAAGACACAATGTCCTTAAAATGACTTCAAAAGCCTGACCTCATCTGCTACACCCCATAATCTCTTATACCTCCTGCAATTCCAATCTTCCCATGACTCAACATGCTGCAACCATAGTGGCCAAGTAATCTCTTAACAAAAGACCTTTGAATTTTTTATTCTTGCCACCTGAAATTTTCTTTCTCAACAAAGTCTGTGGTTATCTCATCTCTACCTTCAATTCTCTGCTAAATTCATCTTATAAGCGAGACTTTCCCTGACCAGGCTATATAAAACAGAAACACAGTCCATCACGGACTTCTTACCCCCATTGCCCTACTGTGTTTTTATTCATATGATGTATCACCACCTGATAATTTGTAAGAATTCATTTATGGTCTCTCCTGCCCAGAATGTTTTCACCATCATGTACAGTTCTATTCCAACATCATAGGCACCCAATACATAAAAGACAAACAAATAAGTGGATATCCTAGATAAATTCTATGAATAGAAATCTATTTCTGCTTTCCAGAATCAAATCAATTGGTAAATGTATTTTTAAAAGGTCCACATAAAGGAAGACACTATTCAAGAAGCAGAGAACAGATGTCACAAGTTTTATTAGATAATATTTGCTATGGTGTGAATTCTTGTGTTCCCCCAAAATTCATATGCTGAAATCCTAATCCTCAATAGAATTTTAGATGTGAGGCCTTTGGAAGGCGCTTGGATCATGAGAGTGGAGCCTCATGAATAAGATTATATTCTTATGAAAGAGATCTGGCGAGCTCCCTAGCCTCTTTTGCCATGTGAGAATAGAACAAGAAGTCTGCAACCCAGAAGAGGGCCCTCATCTGACCACGCTCACACCCTGATCCTGGACTTCTAGCCTCCACAACTGTAAGAAATAAATTCCTGTTGTTTTTAGGTTATCTAGTCTGTGATATTTTATGATAGCAGCTCAAATGGACTAACACATGTCCATCACCAGAGAAATCTGATTTATTCAAGGAGGGAAATTTGAGTAGGTTAGTACAAGTAGAAAGTATGAGGTCAGTGATTTTAGAGGTATGTATTCTTTCCTCCATGAAATGATGAAAAGCCAAAAAGATAAATGAGAGGAACCTTCAGAAAATGTGTATTTTTGTAAATACCTCTGTGTTCTCCCTCTTGCATATTTTTTTTACTCCCTTGGGTGTCCCCCAACTAGAAATATAATACCCAGTTGATGGAACTGCATGAAGAATTTAGTTTTTTGATGTTTTGTTTCAAGGAATATAGAGATACATTATTTTTTTTCTTCTTCCTCGATCCCACTCCCTCCTTCTTTTCTTTTCCTTCCTTCCTTCCTTCCTTCCTTCCTTCCTTCCTTCCTTCCTTCCTTCCTTCCATCCTTCCTTCCTTCCTTCCTTCACTCTCTTTGTCTTTCTCTCTCTCTCTTCTTCCTATTTTTTATCTAGGCACTAATTTAGAGTTGCCTCAATAAGTATTACCATTTTTGTGTCCTGCCTTTCATCCTTTCCTTCTTTCCCCTCCAACTACCTTTAGCAATGTGACATGTACTTTCCTGTTCCTTTTTCTGTGATCACATAGTCACAAATTCATGTTGTTACTTAGGCAACTATAGATACATGATACACTTTGTTTGACTCTTACGTGTTTCTCTTTGCCTTAATTTTCTCAATTACTAAAATATCATAAAAATTTCTCCAATTCAGCTGTTACAGATCAAATTCATTATTTCAGTGGTTGCACATAATATTCTACAGTTGGCAATATTAACACATATTTCAACAATTGATACACATTCACTTTGTTTCCATTATATCACTACAAGTAGCGCTGCCATAAATGTTCTTACATGCATTTCCATGTTGAACATAGATTATAACATCATATGGTGGGAATAACAAGGATCTATGCAACTAATTCTCATCATCATTGCCCTTTCTTAAAGGCTATGATAATTCCTATTTAACCAGTAGCTTGAATGAGAAGCTACCTGCTTAACTATCCACTCCCGAAATCTCAGCACAGTGGAAAGTTTTTGTGTTTGCTTGCTTGTTTCTTCTCACTCTGGAGGCACTCAAATGGAAGTCAGAATCTCCTGGGCTGCCACCTGGGCTTCTTGTTCTGTGTAGTTCTACCATATCAGAGAGTTCTCCTCCCAGTGAAACAAATGGAAGCGATATATGATAGCTTGGCTAATTCCATTAACAAGAACAAATCCACGATCAGCCTAACTGTAAGGAAGGTTGGGAATCTAGGGGAGCACAGAGCTATTGATGGACTACTTCCTCTGTAAATTCAAACTTAAATATGCTTACGTATGGTAAAAATAAAAAGAAGAAAAAGGAAGAAATGTAACATATTAAAAATCAGTCATTAGAAGTAAAGAATGAAGGGCTATTTCTGAGATGGATAGCATAGTAAGTAAAGCCTTAATTATATGCAGACTTCATACAACATAATGAAAACATGAGAACCTTGATAGAAAAATTAGCAAAATGCACAAATAAAGAATGTACAGCAGCGTTATACTTATAATGAAAAATAAAAACTATTTACCAATTACTATTACCAACAGCTATCATGCAATTCTCTACTACTCTTAATTACCAAATTAATACTGCCTGCTTGTGAATAAACTTTAAAAACCTAAGCAAAACTCTGGTTTTTCTTCAGATCACATAAATCTTTCGCCTTTTTAAAAACCTAAGCAAAGACTGATACAGAGAAACAGGCATGAGAAGCTGGGTGAAAAGGGAAAGAAGAAAGGACAGAGTCCGAAAAGATCATTTAATCTACTTAATCATTAGGGGAAGAGCAGAAGAAATAAAGAAGAGAGCTTATAAGTCTGGATATATAGAGTTTCAAGAGAATACAATGAGTAAGAAGATTTAGGGTAGCTATACGATGCAATGGCATTGAGGTATCTCCTGGCAAAGTGGCTTTCACCAGCCAAGGGCAAATTTTCAGAGCAGGATGCTGTCATGAGCCATTGTCAGCTAACTCTATGGCAGCTAGAATGGGTATGTGCAGACCCAGCAGCAATGTCTACTCTTGAGATAACATAACAGATAGGATTGTGACAGTCAGACTCATACAAATCTAAGATCTTACCCTATAATGCATGTGACAAATAATTTCTAGGGTACAAGCAATCAAGAGGCCCAGAAGTAGAGAGAGAGATCCAGAAGAATCCACACAATTCCCCAGGTATTTTCTCCATCAGACCCATACTGACTGCCAAGAATGAAAGATGAGGTCTCTAAATGAACACAGCAAGCATCTCATGGAAGGAAGCAATTTCTGTTATGAAATATTTTTATTTTATATCCAGATATTTACAGAGTTCTATAAATTTTCCCAGGAACTGTGCCTTCTAAATCCACAGATACTAGGTTCAGATAAGCAATTCTAAACTAGAGACATCTGGTCAAAAGCATCCCATACATAAGGATTCATCTCTGAGCAAAATCGTTGATTTTGTGTATCAGAACTTCTATTATCAATATATTTACATGAAGATAAGGCTATGTCATTTGCTTTCTTTCCTTCCTGGAGGGAAAGATATCACAGGAAAGCTACTTCCCAACCTAAACACACACACACACACACGTACACACACACGCACACACACAGGTGTGTGTGTGTGTGTGTATATATATATACACATACACAAAGCATAATCATATATATATAATATATAATACATATATATATTCATCACCAGCATAATACATAATCAAACTGCATTTTCAAACATTGTGGGAGTATTCAGACAATAGAAATGAAAATATTTTGCATGCAATCACACAGCAAAGTTTCTTAGAAACTTTTGAACAATGAAGATACAGAAGGTAATCTATATTATTAATTTTTTAGAGATTTATTTATTTATGTGAAAGGGAGAGTGAGCATGAGTGGGAGTGGCAGAAGGAGAAAGAATCTCAAGCAGATTCCACGCTGAGCATGGAGATCAATGTGGGGCTCCATCTCACACACTGAGATCAGGACCTGAGCCAAACCCCAAAGTTGGAGGCTTAACTGACTACACCACCCAGGTGCCCCGATAACCTATATTATTATTAAATTTATATTAAGTTCCCAAACAGAGGAAACAAAACTATATAGAAGAGCAAGGAAATGGATATCACAAATGTTAGGATTATGGATACTTCTGAAAAGGAAAGTGTGACACATGAATGGAGGTGGGACCACGATGCCTACTGGGGACTGGCCACAGTCTACCTCATGATGGGTGATGCTCTATAAGGTGTGGTTTAGACTTATTTTTAAGTCTGCACATACATGTTTTTGCATTTTCTATGGATATGGTCTCACATTAAGACAGAACAAAACTAGAAACAAGCAAAATTAAAAAAAAAAAAAAGGAAAAGTGTAAGAGGGTGATGCTTTCTTCCCACTTTCCCACCAAGAATCTTTCTTAATTAGCACTGTTAATATGGCTACCACACTGCCTCAATGCTCTGCATCTCAGGAACTTTACATTCTTTTTAAGAGAACTTTTTAAAAGGGTAAAACACTTTCCATAAATATGCCTTGTGCCTTTCCAGTTTTTTTAAAAAAATTATATTTTATGTCTTGTGATACTTGTAGCAAGCAAGCTCTTAATGTGAAATGGTGCTAGTATCTGCCAATAGTGAGAAACCTACTCAGGTTACAGAGTTAGACATGACATTACCTTTGACGACAATCCAGGAGTTCATTGTCTTCTTCAGCTGAGAGGGAAAAAAAAAAATGTCTTTACTCTTCTTAAAAAGTTATTTAATACACTGAAATTTAAGTGCAGAGTAAAATATGCCAGTTCAAGTATATCATTAATGTTATAGCCAACCATGGATTAAGAAATCTATCTTCCCTGATCAGCAGGCTTATGACTCTCTAACAATACCTAAGTTAATCACATTCACTTTACCAACAAGTTTCAGAAATTCTAATTACTTTGGAAAGGCACTTGCCCAGCTCATCACAGCAGTGTCCTCATTTTGCTTTTAAAAATATTTGTCTGAGTCTACAGACTTTCTCCCTTGATAGTAAACAAACTTCAATGACAAGAAACTGTTCCAAATTTCCTCACATACCTAATGGAAGAATAAACTAGAAAAGTACTACTTCAAAAATAATATATTTTTTCATATTCTCTTATTTTGGGTTGCTGTAACAAATGCCACAGACTGGATGGCTTAACGACAACTTACTTTCGTACTTCCAGAGGCTGACACATGCATGATCAAGGTACTGCTGGTTCTGTTCCCTGGGAGGGCTTGCTTCCTGGTTTGCAGACAGATGCCTTCACACTGTATCTTCTCAAGATAGAGAGATGGTCTCTCTCCTGTCTCTTCTTGTAAAGGCACTAAACCCATTCAGAGGGCCCCACCCTCATGACTTTGTCGCCTACCATACAGGCCCCACCTCCTGATGGGCACTGGGGCTTCAATATAAGGATTTTGAAGGAAATCAACATTGAGTCCACAGTCCATAGTAGTCTCTGTTGTGGTTTCCGAAAATAATTGAAAATTTACGGAACTCAAAATGTACTTTTTTGAAATCAGCTCATACAGATATTTTTCACAATTGAATATGTTTACCTAAATAGGACTCAATTAATATTTTATCTAATGGTGTTAAGAGGAAGAAAATGAGACCTTTCTATAAAAGACCTTTCTATAAAAGACCTTTCTATAAAAGTTTTTGGACTGGTTCTTTTTGATAGATAGAAGCACTTTAAAATAACTTTTTGAAAGAATTCAAAATAAATTCCACAGCAGTTCTCAAGACGCCCTTTACATTTTCTGTATGTCTTTCAGAGTCTGAAAGATCTGTTTTGGTCATTTCTAAATCATATTTAAAGATAAAATGTTAAACTGATTAGAACAGTTACAACACTTGATCTTAGCCAAAAGGGCGAGAAGCAATCATCTAAGCAAAAGATCAACAAGGAAATAAAGACTTTAAATGACACACTGGACCAAATGGACTTCACAGATATATTCAGAACATTCCATCCCAAAGCAACAGAATATACATTCTTCTCCAGTGTCCATGGAATATTCTCCAGAATAGATCACATCCTAGGTCACAAATCAGGTCTCAACCAGTACCAAAAGATTGGGATCATTCCCTGCATATTTTCGGACCACAATGCTTTGAAACTAGAACTCAATCACAAGAAGAAAGTCAGAAAGAACTCAAATACATGGAGGCTAAAGAGCATCCTACTAAAGAATGAATGGGTCAACCAGGAAATTAAAGAAGAATTTAAAAAAATCATGGAAACAAATGAAAATGAAAACACAACTGTTCAAAATCTTTGGGATGCAGCAAAGGCAGTCCTAAGAGGAAAGTATATAGCAATACAAGCCTTTCTCAAGAAACAAGAAAGGTCTCAAATACACACCCTAACCATACACCTAAAAGAGCTGGAGAAAGAACAGAAAATAAAGCCTAAACCCAGCAGAAGAAGAGAAATAATAACGATCAGGACAGAAATCAATGAAATAGAAACCAAAAGAACAGTAGAACAGATCAACAAAACTAGGAGCTGGTACTTTGAAAGACTTAATAAGATTAATAAACCCCAGGCCAGACTTATCAAAAAGAAAAGAGAAATGACCCAAATAAATAAAATCATGAATGAAAGAGGAGAGATCACAACCAACACCGAAGAAACACAAACAATTATAAAAACATATTGTGAGCAGCTATATGCCAGCAAATTAGATAATCTGGAAGAAATGGTTGCATTCCTAGAGATGTATAAACTACCAAAACTGAACCAGGAAGAAATAGAAAACCTGAACAGACCTATAACCACTAAGGAAATTGAAGCAATTATCAAAAATCTCCCAACAAACAAGAGCCCAGGGCCAGATGGCTTCCCAGGGGAATTCTACCAAACATTTAAAGAAGAATTAATACCTATTCTTCTGAAACTGTTCCAAAAAATTGAAATGGAAGGACAATTTCCAAACTTATTTTATGAGGCCAGCATTACCTTGATCCCCAAACCAGACAAAGACCCCATCAAAAAGGAGAATTACAGACCAATATCCCTGATGAACATGGATGCAAAAATTCTCACCAAAATATTAGTCAATAGGACTGAACAGTACATTAAAAGGATTATTCACCACGACAAAGTGGGATTTATTCCTGGGCTGCAAGGGTGGTTCAACATCTGCAAATCAATCTATGTGATACAATACGTTAATAAAAGAAAGAACAAGAACCATATGATCCTCTCAATAGATGCAGAAAAAGCATTTGACAAAGTACAGCATCCTTTCTTGATCAAAACTCTTCAGAGTATAGGGATAGAGGGTACATACCTCAATATCATAAAAGCCATCTACAAAAAACACACAGCGAATATCATTCTCAATGGGGAAAAACTGAGAGGTTTCCCCCTAAGGTCAGGAACACAGCAGGGATATCCACTATCACCACTGCTGGTCAACATAATACTACAAGTCCTAGCCACAGCAATCAGGCAACAAAAAGAAATAAAAGGCATCCAAATCAGCAAAGAAGAAGTCAAACTCTCACTCTTTGCAGATAATATAATACTTTATGTGAAAAACCCAAAAGACTCCACACCAAAACTACTAGAACTCATACAGGAATTCAGTAAAGTGCAGGATATAAAATCAATGCACAGAAATCAGTGGCATTTCCATACACCAACAACAAGACAGAAGATAGAGAAATTAAGGAGTCAATCCCATTTACAATTGCATCCAAAACCATAAAATACCTAGGAATAAATCTAAACAAAGAGGCAAAGAATCTGTACTCAGAAAACTATAAAATACTCATGAAAGAAAGTGAGGAAGACACAAAGAAATGGAAAAAAGTTCCATGCTCATGGATTGGAAGAACAAATATTGTGAAGATGTCAAAGCTACCTAGAGCAATCTACACATTCAATGCAATCCCTATCAAAATACTATCCACTTTTTTCAAAGAAATGGAACAAATAATCCTAAAATTTGTATGGAACCAGAAAAGACCCCAAATAGCCAGAGGAATGTTGAAAAAGAAAAGCAAAGCTGGTGGCATCACAATTCCAGACTTCAAGCTCTATTATAAAGCTGTCATCATCAAGACAGTATGGTACTGGCACAAAAACAGACACATAGATCAATGGAAGAGAATAGAGAGCCCAGAAATGGACCCTCAACTCTATGGTCAACTAATCTTCCACAAAGCAGGAAAGAATGTCCAATGAAAAAAAGACAGTCTCTTCAACACATGGTGTTGGGAAAATTGGACAGCCACATGCAGAAGAATGAAAGTGGACCATTTTCTTACACCACACACAAAAATAGACTCAAAATGGTTGAAAGACCTCAATGTGAGACAGGAGTCCATCAAAATTCTAGAGGAGAACACAGGCAGCAACCTCTTCAACCTCAGCCGCAGCAACTTCTTCCTAGAAATATCGCCAAAGGCAAGGAAAACAAGGGCAAAAATGAACTATTGGGACCTCATCAAGATAAAAAATTTTGTACAGCGAAGGAAACAGTCAACAAAACCAAAAGACAACCGACAGAATGGGAGAAGATATTTGCAAATGACATATCAGATAAAGGACTAGTATCCAAAATCTATAAAGAACTTATCAAACTCAACACCCAAAGAACAAATAATCCAATCAAGAAATGGGCAGAAGACATGAACAGACATTTTTCCAAAGAAGACCCAAATGGCCAACAGAAACATGAAAAAGTGCTGAACATCGCTCGGCATTAGGGAAATCCAAATCAAAACCTCAATGAGATACCACCTCACACAAGTTAGAATGGCTAAAAGTAACAAGTCAGGAATCGACAGATGTTGGCGAGGATGCGGAGAAAGGGGAACCCTCCTACACTGTTGGTGGGAATGCAAGCTGGTGCAGCCACTCTGGAAAACAGTATGGAGGTTCCTCAAAAAGTTGAAAATAGAGCTACCCTATGACCTAGCAATTGCACTACTGGGTATTTACCCCAAAGATACAAATGTAGTGATCCGAAGGGGTACATGCACCCCAATGTTTATAGCAGCAATGTCCACAATAGCCAAACTGTGGAAAGAGCCAAGATGTCCATCAACAGATGAATGGATAAAGAAGATGTGGTATATATAAATAAATAAATAAATAAATAAATAAATAAATATATATATATATATATATATATATATATATATATATATATATATAATGGAATATTATGCAGCCATCAAAAAAGGAAATCTTGCCATTTGCAATGATGTGGATGGAACTAGAGGGTATCATGCTAAGCAAAATAAGTTAATCAGAGAAAGACATGTATCATATGAAGTCACTGATATGAGGAATTCTTAATCTCAGGAAACAAACTGAAGGTTGCTGGAGTGGTGGGGGGTGGAAGGGATGGGGTGGCTGGGTGATAGACATGGGGGAGGGTATGTGCTATGCTGAATGCTGTGAATTGAATAAGACTGTGGAATCACAGACCTGTACCTCTGAAACAAATAATACATTATATGTTAAAAAAAAAAAAAAAGAAGATAGTAGGAAGGGAAAAATGAAAGGGAGGAATTGGAGGGGGAGATGAACCATGAGAGACTATGGACTCTAAGAAACAAACTGAGGGTTCTAGAGGGGAGGGGGTGGGGGGATGGGCTAGCCTGGTGATGGGTATTAAAGAGGGCACGTTCTGCATGGAGCGCTGGGTGTTATGCACAAACAATGAATCATGGAACACTACATCAAAAACTAATGATGTAATGTATGGTGATTAACATAATAATAATTGAAAAAGGCTATGGGTAGCCCACACAATATTGACCATGCAGTGGTGAAACACAGGTCAGAAACTTCTTGCAGTTAAAGTGGATGTTTAATTATATTACATTAGGAGCATCATGGAATCTGTGTTTCTGCTCAATGAAGGATTCCATCTGTCTCAAATTCCATGTGAAAGTTGCTCTTCACATTAAATTTAAAATATACCCTCCCACAAATATTTAAATGCAATTTTGACCATTTGTATTAGCAGACAATGATAATTTGTGCAAAAAGTAATAAAGACATGGATTTTAAATTTTTTTTAAAAGATTAAATGATGTTATGTTATCATATTTCTGAGAAAAATCTATATGGTTAAAATGTATCTACTTCAAAATACATTTACTTCTAAATAGGCAATGCCTTATTTAGAAATTAGTGGCATTATTAAATTTAAATAAGTTTAAGTCCTTGGAAATTCAAATGCATTTTATAAAAGGAAAGATACTACTAGAATGGAAATCTGAATGGAAAAAAGACACACGGGCAAACCATAAAAGAGACTCTTAACTATAGAGAACAAACTGAGGGTTGCTGGAGGGGAGGTGGGTGGGGGAATGGACTACATGGGTGATGGGTATTAAGGACGGCACTTGTTGGGATGAGCACTGGATGTTGTATGTAAGTGATGAATCACTAAATTCTACACCTGAAATTAATATTGCACTATATGTTAACTAACTGGAATTTAAATAAAAACTTAAAAAAGAAAAAAGAATGGACATTAGTTAATGTGAATGTATCCACATTGATTTGTTAATTGTAGCATATGCACCACATTAATGGAAAATGTTAATAATAGGCAAAACTGGGTATGGTGTACATGAGAACTCTTTGTACTATCTTCTCAATTTTTCTGTAAATCTAAAATAAAGTCTATTTTTAAAATGCCATTGTGGGTGGTTGTATCCCCATATCAATCAATAAAAAAATCTTTTTATATATGTAATACACATAGGAGTTCAGCCATTGCAGTCTCTTTCCATTAGATGCCCACTCACCACATGAGGAGACACACTGTATTTGTCCCATGCTGAAATAGATGGTATCTGGAATACAGAGAGAACTTAAATAGATTCGGAGGTGTGGGTATGCCTTTCAAGAGTATTTGGCCTAGGGTTGCGAAGAGGAAAATTAAAAGTCCTACCCCATCCCCCCAAATTAAAAAGTAGCTATGCACTTCTCAGAGTCATTTTGTGAATTAAAATAACTAACCATAAGAGACTCTTAATCTCAGGAAACAGCTGAGGGTTGCTGGAGTGGAGGGGGATGGGGTGGTTGTGTGATGGACATTGGGGAGGTTATGTGCTATGGTGAGTGCTGTGAATTGTGTAAGACTGATGAATCACAGACCTCTACCCCCTGAAACAAATAATATATTATATGTTAATTAAAAAAAATAAATGGAAAAAATGTTTAAATATATTGCATAGAGCTGTAAAAAAAACTTACCTTTTAGAGGATTACAAAATCTTGGTTGTGGATATTAATATCTAGATTCATGAATATCATAACATAAAAAAATTTGCTGTGACTTTGAATCTGTCAGTTGTTTACCCAAAATAATACTGTGACTTAATGATTTATAAGAAATACATATTTTTCAGATATGTTTGGTCTTTATCCACAGTGCTTGAAAATGCTTCAGAGCCATAAAAGTGAATGGTGTCTTGTTAGTAATGAAAGTGTCCTTTAAACCACACCCGAGGTCAGGGATTGGTTGCCAGGAGGACCAACCATGTAATTAAAGGGTTGGAACATTCAGTCCCACTCCCTAACCTCTGGGGTAGGGAGAGGGGCTGGTGGAGGTTTAATCAACCAATGGCCAATCATGACTATGTAACGAAGTCTCCATAAAAACCCTAGAGGACCGCTTTTTGGTCCTTCTTGGAGAGTTTCCATGCTTGGGAAACCAGAGTGCTCCTACATGCTACCAAGTCAGGACCCAAGCTCCATGAGAACAGAAGCTCCTTTGTTTGTGACATTGCCCTATGTATCTCTTCATCTGCCCATTGATTCATGTCCTTTATCATATCCTTTTATAAACTGATAAACCTACATAAGTGTTTCCCTGAGTTCTGTGAGCTGTTATAACAAATTAATGGTACCCAAGGAGGAGGTTGTTGGAACAGCCAATCTGTAGCTGCTCATTAAGAAGCACAGGTAATTGTGACTGGAGTCTGAAGTGGCAGGGTAGGGGGCAGTCTTGTAGGACTGAACCCTTAACCTGTGGAACTAATGCCATCTCCAGGTAGATAATGTCAGAATTGAGTTGAATTTTTGGACACCCTGCTGGTGTCCAAGAATTTCTTTCTGTTGTGTGTGGGGGAACCCACCTCCTGGCCACATGGAGTTGGGTGCAAGAACTCTAAAAGAAATACTATGGCGGATATTAACAAAAGATATAATTAGGTAAAGTTACTATGCAAAATATCTTATTTTACCTAAATTTATAGTCATGAACATTAGCTAACAGGTGTTGCTATTGATGTTTTAATGAATGCTATCATAGAGATTTTTAGCATTTTATAGTTGCTTTTTATTTGTAAGCAAGTATCTTATGCATATTAGCTCTAGCATTTGATTTTTTAAATTATATTAAGTCATGAATCCATAATAAATAAGTATAACAGGAAATATATTGTTTTAGTTGATATCTGTAGGAAGACAATACTACTTTTAGTAGAACAAGCACTTTTTGATAAAAATGAACAGACTTCCCCAAACATTATATAAGTGGGAAACAAATTAATAAAAATGTAGTATTTCCTAAAAGAGGACTTCAAGGAACAGAGTTTCAGGGCACTGAATCAGAAAGAAGAATTTAGAGAAAGAGAGTTTGCATAGAGAGAGAGGGGAACGAGAAATGTCATTGTAGGAAATGAATACCATCCCAGTCCCTATGAGACATTTCTTGTGTCAAAGAGCAGCAGAGATATTTCTAAGTAGAAATTCCAACTTTGAATTGTGTCCTTTGCTAAGCTGTGCAGAACTACAACTGGGCAAACCCACACTTGGAATAAAACCTGTTACACACAACAGCTGTGTATTAGGAACATGCTTTTTTAGGCGTTTGATAATGGATGGAACTGGAGGGTATTATGCTGAGCGAAATAAGTCAATCAGAGAAAGACATGTATCATATGGACTCACTGATATGAGGAACTCTTAATCTCAGGAAACAAACTGAGGGTTGCTGGAGTGGTGGGGGGTGGGAGGGATGGAGTGGCTGGGTGATAGACATTGAGAAGGGTATGTGCTATGGTGAGCACTGTGAATTGTGTAAGACTGTTGAATCACAGATCCGTACCTCTGAAACAAATAATACATTATATGTTAAAAAAAAAAGAAGAAGAAGATAGGAGGGGAAGAGTGAAGGGGGGAATCGGAGGGGGAGACGAATCATGAGAGACGATGGACTCTGAAAAACAAACTGAGGGTTCTAGAGGGGAGGGGGGTGGGAGGATGGGTTAGCCTGGTGGTGGGTATTGAGGAGGGCACATTCTGCATGGAGCACTGGGTGTTATGCACAAACAATGAATCATGGAACACTTCATCTAAAACTAATGATGTAATGTATGGTGATTAACATAATAATAACAAAAATAAATAAATAAATAAAAAAGAGGTGGTGGCTTTACCATGGGAATAGGACAGCAGCTGTAGTACCAGAGAAGAATTAGAATCCACAAGACAGTAGACAAATAAGCTGTGGGATGGATTTTGATGGAAGCAGATGTGAAGCAAATTCTCTTCCAAGTGTTTCCAGACTGATTGAAAAATCTACAAGCTGAAATAGGGGTTCATGGAGTAGTAAGGATAGAGAATGTGTCTGTTTGACTTCCCAGGTTTGTGAGTTCCTGGAAATTGTAATGTAGTTATTGAAGAAAAGGATGCCACAAGTAACTGATGGGTTAAAAGTATGAGAGAAATGCAGTAAAGGCAACCTTCGATTATATAGACCTTCACAGGACAAATAACTTTACATGATCCAGCATGTGAGCTTCATTAAGAAGTGTGTTTACGGGGCGCCTGGGTGGCTCAGTCGTTAAGCGTCTGCCTTCGGCTCAGGTCATGATCCCAGGGTCCTGGGATCCAGCCCCACATCGGGCTCCCTGCTCAGCGGAAAGCCTGCTTCTCCCTCTCCCACTCCCCCTGCTTGTGTTCCCTCTTTCGCTATCTCTCTCTGTCAAATAAATAAATAAAATCTTAAAAAAAAAAAGAAGAAGTGTGTTTACACTCACCATTGTTCTATTTATGGAAATTTAGAGCTTCCAAACATTTATTTTCTCAAACGTCTTTCCCGCACTTTCTTGAAAGAGAAAAAACTAGTACTTATAATGATTTATCATGAAGTCACTAAGAACTAAGAACTAGGCACTGTTAGTCATTCCATATTTATTATCTTTTTTTCAATTTTAGGTATATTTTATTTATTGACTCTGAAATTCCCGTATTCACATGTTCCTGCTAAATCTCATTTATGTTTTTCAATACAATCTTAGAAAACTTAGAGTAAATTATAGAAAGAATTATAATACGTGCATTATATAATATATAGGCAATTCTTATGCAATAATGAATCTATAGCTATTGAAAGAAGTAGGTTTGATACCAGATAATTCTATTCCACTAGATTTAGGGATATGGATTCAAAATGCATGCTGCCTGATGTATTATACAATTATACATTTAAATTTCTGTTCTCTACTTTCCATGCCATTCCTCTAAAGCACAGACAACTATTCTTAAGCAGTTCAAAGACTAAATTGGAATTCTTGCCAGCACGGTGCACATATATTTAACGACATTCCCCTTTCAACACTGGCTTAATATGTTTTAGCTGCCTTATAAATCATTCCAGGAATTTATGTCAAATATAAATAACTCTACTTCCCACATAAGGATTACTGTGTTTAAACAAGTGTACTTTATCCATATAGCAAGGTCGAAAACAAATATGGAAAACAATCTATCAAGCTTATAATAAAAGTTTAGGTAACCAAATGTGAAAATTCTATGAAAAATATGTTATTGCATATTTGCTGGAGGCCTGGGATTAAAGAATGCTCCCATTTTAGGTCCACGTCTTATTAAATAAGTATACTTGAGCCCATTTAACAATAAAATTTGTGACCTCCTTTGCAAGAGGTAAAATCCAATTTCCTTTTCAGTCAACGAAGTATTATACCAAATGTCTTTCTTCCCACTCTGCTGCTCTCCTTTATGACTTGGAGTTCATAAAGCAATTCCCTAGCCCGAGAAGAAAATAAACAAGCAAATGGCAGCACTTAAGGAGCCCTAGGCATAACACCTAGAATAATCTGCAATATAACATTTATCAAGCAATAGTAAGTTACAAAACATTTGAGAAATTTGTTTCTGGAGGGAGTTGAGAAAGCTCATTTGAATCCACTTTGTCTCATAAAGGAAACATTATGTTCATAAAACCACAGGAACATTAGGAAAACAGCTGTTTCCTTTCAAAATAGAGTTGCCACATCAGGTGTAAATTTCACCAAGGGTATAGCTTAATCAAGTGTCACATATTATGCAAAATACAATGTAGTATGTAATTTCCAAATAGAAAAAAAATCGCAACTTTATTTATATTTTCTTATCATGATAAAACCTTTTACAGGCTCACAAAGAAATTTGTGCCATTTCTAAGTTACCGACTTTGAAAGTGAAGTCTCATTTTATCTAGTCTTATAAAATCTAAAATAAAATTTCTTTATAGCCCAAGAAATATTTATAAATTAAATTTACTTTTGGAAGCTGTAACCTAAGTTCTTTTCTTGTTGTTGTTAATGGTACGATTAATTGGGAGCAAATGAAAAGATGTCAATAAAATAAGCTGACTATAAATACAGCCCCCCCCCAAATTACTCTCTCAGAAATGTAGGTAGAAATTTCTGCTATCTACCTGTATAAAGTTTGGGATTAATCATAAGAAAAGCTGCTTATTTTGCTATATAGATCCAATATTAAAAAATTGAAACTATAAATCAATGTCTATGTTTTAATCAGAAACTAAAAATATATATAGCATTAAATATTAAATTGATTTCATGTGCCATTTGTTATAATCACTTAGCAAATTACTAAGCATTTAATGATTTGGGAATGATTCTGTTAACAAACGGCAGTTAACTTAATGCTGCGCTACATTATTATTTGGAAAATCCACAGTACATTAACAATAGTTCAGTCGTCAGTTATTGAAAAGTGAGGTGTGTTGGGTGACATGTTACTCAGCCCTAATTTAGATAGAACAATAAGGTGCATACATCAGAAAACAGTTGCTTGCATATAATTGTTTGGGTTAAAAAGAAAAATAAAAAAAATACAAGAAATCAAAAAGAATATTCAATGGGTATAATGTTGTTACTAGGGCTTTGTCATTCTTCAACAATGCAGCAAAATATATAGTGGACAAATATGTAAAAAATAAGTCATTTATTTTTTTAAATTTTTATTTAAATTCAATTTAGCTAACACATAGTGTATTATTAGTTTCACAGGTAGAATTTAGTAATTCATCAGTTGCATATAACACCGAGTGCTCATTACATCAAGTACCCTCCTTAATGCCCATCACCCAATTACCCCATCTCCCTCACTCTCCTCCTCATTAATATAGTTTTATTATTTAAATGATTCTGAAAACTTGTTATTATTGCTCCAAAATCATATTCTAAATGGGATAGAGTGATACCAATTCACATTTGCAACAGATTTATGTAGCATATAAACAGAGGGTTCACTCTAAAATTACCCACTATGATATTTAATACTAAATAAGCAGTTTACTATAAAGGAAACATTTTTTCACTTTAGCTTTTATTTTTTTTATTTTATAAATTGTGTAAATGATACTATTCACATTACCTGTGAATATAATTAGTGAACAGTTTTAGTAGGCTTGTACATGAATAATATCTGTTGTTACTGTTTACATCAGTAGTTCTATGATCTTGACTTTATTCCAGGCTTTTAGACACATAATCTTGCTGTCATCTTTTAATGGGCTATGTTCTCAGGAGAAAAAAAAAAATGAGAATGTTTAGTCATCAGTCACTTACTAACTTATTAAATAACAGATTTTGTGTTCAAAAATATTTATTAGGTACACACCACGTGCTGGACATTATATAGGGCTTGATGGGTATGAAGAATTATTCTGAGTTTGGGAGCTCATAACAATGTAGAACTGTAAGACTTTTTGCATCTCCAACATCATAAATCCTTCCAGTTCCTAAAAACAATCCAGCATTCTTCAACTAACTATGTATTGACGTTGAATGCATACCGGGCATCAGGTTTTATATTATGCATGAAAAAGAAGCAGAAGAAATAATAAAAATTAGGCTTTCTGTCTACTGGTATCTGTCAGGGTACACCAGAGAAACAGAACCAATAGGATGTATAGATCTACCCTTAAAGAGATTTATTTTAAGGAAGTGTCTCACACCCAGTTCTGGGGGTAGCAAGTCTGAAATCTTGGAGCAGACCCTCACGCTGGAATCCCAGACAGGATTTGAGGTAGCTTTGAGTCAGAAATATGGCAGACTGGAAACTCTGGCAGAATTTCTATGTTGCGGTCTTGAGGCAAAATGTTTTCTTGGTCTGTGAAACCTCAGTGTTTCAACTATTGAATGCTCTTAAGAGCAAACACTGAGGTGTTTGCTGGAAACTACCAGAGTTTCCAGCCTGCCATTTTTCTGACTCAAAGCTACCTCAAATCCTGTCTGGGATTCCAGCGTGAGGGTCTGCTCCAAGATTTCAGACTTGCTACCCCCAGAACTGGGTGTGAGACACTTCCTTAAAATAAATCTCTTTAAGGGTAGATCTATACATCCTATTGGAATGAGATCTTGCCATTTGCAACGACATGGATGGAACTGGAAGGTGTTATGCTGAGCGAAATAAATCAATCAGAGAAAGACATGTATCATATGACCTCACTGATATGAGGAATTCTTAATCTCAGGAAACAAACTGAGGATTGCTGGAGTGGGGGGTGGGGTGGGAGGGATGGGGTGCCTGGGTGATAGACACTGGGGAGGGTATGTGCTATTGTGAGCGCTGTGAATTGTACAAGACCGTCGAATCACAGTTCTGTACCTCTGAAACAAATAATGCAATATATGTTAAGAAAAAAAAGAAGAAGAAGATAGCAGGTGGGGAAGAATGAAAGGCGGGAAATCAGAGGGGGAGACGAACCATGAGAGACGATGGACTCTGAAAAACAAACAGGGTTCTAGAGGGGAGGGGGGTGGGAGGATGGGTTAGCCTGGTGATGGGTATTAAAGAGGGCACGTTCTGCATGGAGCACTGGGCGTTATGCACAAACAATGAATCATGGAACACTACATCAAAAACTAATGATGTGGGCGCCTGGGTGGCTCAGTCATTGAGCGTCTGCCTTCGGCTCAGGTCATGATCCCAGGGTCCTGGGATCGAGTCCCACATCGGGCTCCCTCCTTGGGGGGAAGCCTGCTTCTCCCTCTCCCACTTCCGCTGCTTGTGTTCCTGCTCTCACTATCTCTGTCTCTGTCAAATAAATAAATAAAGTCTTTAAAAAAAAAAAAACTAATGATGTAATGTATGGTGATTAACATAACAATAAAAAATACTTTAACTCATTCAAACTAAAAAAAAACAAAAAAAAGAGCATTCAACTAGTTGGATGAGGCTCACCCACATTATCAAAGGAAATTTCCTTTCCTTAAAAATCAACTGATTGTGGATACTAATCACAACTACAAAATACCTTCACATTGACATCTATACTAGTGGTTGACCAAACAACTGAGCACCATAGTCTAGCCAGGTCGACACATAAAATGAATCATCACTCCGTTCCCATAAAACCTATGTATTATTTTCCTAGTAGGCAAAAACTAACAAAAAATACATTGACAAATTATATATATACACACACACACACACACACACACAGATGTATATTACATATTATAATCTAACATATTGTATATACCATATGTGACTCTATGAAATGTTCGGAGCCAATCCTCCTTCAAAAACTAGAAAAAGTCCATTTATGGAAATTTATATTTAATAAACTATATATCTTCTCTCCATACCTCGTCTCTGAACTTCAAACTTTGTTTACCTGTGCACTTGATAACTCTGCTTGAATATCTAACTGGCATCTTTTAATCTTGGCAAACTCAACACCAAATTCCTGATCTTTGCCTCCAGTCCAGCTCCCTTCCACCATCTTCTTTATCCCAGTTTATGGCAACCACATGCTTCTAGGCACTCAAGCCATGCCTTAGATACATTCTTAAACTCTTTTCTTTAATTTTCTGAGTGAGCAGCAAATAAAACCGCCATTATTTTTCTGATCTCAACTCCTACCCTTTGCCTAATTTACTTCACCATACCATTTGCTGAACTCAAAACACTGGGTCGTTTGCCTCTGAGAATTGGCATTTCCTGGAATGATCTGTCCCAGATCTAAATGGCTTACTACCTAACATCTTTCAATCTTTCTTTAAACATCACCTTCTCTCTGAGGATTTTTCTGGTTACCCATTTACATGTAATCCCATCGACCCACTCCTAGAATTTTGGGTTTGTTTTTCTTTATAGCACTTATCACCTTGTGACATTTTATATATTTTACTATTTTTTTTATGATGTTCCATTGTCTTCTTAGTAGAATGTAAGATGCATGAAGGTATCGACCATGGGCTTTTCATTGCTTATGTGTCTTCCTTACCTAGAAAAGTACCCAGTTCAATTAAGTTTTCTTTAAAATTGATATATGACTTTTTATAGCCCCCTTTCATTAAAGTCCCTATAATCTTGCAATCCATTGTCTATAAAAAAAAACAAACAAACTGGGAAATTGGTAATGTGTGCTACTTATGAGGTATAATGTGAGGCACAGAAAGAGATCCTGAAACGATAAACCATCATTGGCATTTTTAGGAATAGTTACCTATAAATTGCAATCTGACAAAGTTATTTTCATTTTGCATGTCAGTAATTGCCTTTGCTTCTGCATTGAAGTTTCATTATTGAGTTCAGTATTTACCAAACAATGTATATTGAAACTTGCTTGAAGTTTATCTCCGTGGCTAGATCTGTAAAAGGCTACGGGATAATAGGGGCTAACAACACTAGCTTCTACTGTGAATAAATGAGTGCACGGTGCTTATATTTTTGTTGAAGTATCATTAGATGTTCCTTTATTTTTGAAGCGAAATTTAGCAAGTATAAAGAAGAATTTCAAAAACAAGTCAAAATCTAAACTAGATGATCTAGAGGTAAAGTCCCTACTTTTGAAGTGGTGGAGATTCTGTTTTTGATGTGTTCCAGTGCTTTAAAAAAAAAAAAAAAGCACACATTTTAATTACAGATTAAATTAATTCTTTCATGGAATTTGTCGGTGCCAAAATACAAATGGTCATGTATTTAGAAATATATACATGTAAATTAATGACTGGAATTAATGACTTTAATAATTTTAGAGGCAGCAATTTAGAAATAGTGGTTGAAAATATTTGGTTATAGACTGCCAATATTCTTTTATCAAATGTAACTGATTCACAATGTCCACATATTAAAATTCCTAGTATTCCAGAAGAGAAAAAAAACTACATTTCTTTAGTGATTAGATACTATTTATATAAATGTCAAACTCACCAAGACATGAGACATATATAAGGCAATTTACCCTCAATACACAGTAATAACCTCATCTTTAAAAAAAAACTATTAATGATTTTCAATATAGAGCTTTGATTGAACAAAATACTTAAGTTTTTTGGTAGAGACCAACAGGCGCCATTCCAAACAGAAAGTAAATGTAGCATCGAATCACTCTCTCTGCTCATCTGACCCCTTCCTCTCCTTTGCATTGATATCAGCTACCTTTAGAAGAAAAATGATTAAGCCAAAATCCCCCTGTTTCCCAGGAACAGTGAAAGCCATGCACGTTTCTGGCTCTGCATGGGAACACTGAGAAGGCAGGGACTCAAACATTTATGTATCTATTGCATCCGGGCTCCTTGGTCACCCTCCCACCAGGTCTCAGGAAAAAGAGAGTGTTGGGAACAGGAGCAGCTGAAGATATTGAGGACCACGGGGCAAAGGTGGGGTGGTCTCTGCAAAAGCAGAGAGAAAGTGGCCAAAAGTTAAGACAATTTTAGTTTTCTTCCCACCTCTTGCCTCCACCCCTGCCCTTTACTCCTCAAATCCCCAAGCAATGAATAGCACATTGCCATAGCCCAAACTTACACATATGTTAAGCAATCTGGTCTATGTTTTGCAGGGATAAAGTGCTCAAATTTCATGAATGGGGATTCACAATGTGAAGAGAAGTTGAAGCGGTCTTGTGGAGCCCGGAAGCATATTGAAAGTACTTTTGTTGTATATTACATTGAATGTAATAGGAACTGTTAGTGTTGTTGATACATTTGCCCTTCCCATCCATTAAGCATAAGAGGGAATTCTCCCAATTCAGGGACAGCCACTTGTAGGCATATAGAGAAGTGATCTCTGTTTCCCCCAGGCTGGTGAAGCAGAAGCAACATAGAATCTCAGGAGGAGAAAGAGGAATCACAACTTTGAAGATGGAATTGCCGTGGAAACTCAGAGAAGCCATTCCCCAATAGAATAGTGCCACCTGCCTGATGAAGCTCCCCAAAACGCCACTTAAAAACAAAACAAAAAAGCAGTTATTAACCTGCTTTAGGAATCTGACCCCCTGACTCATTGAGCCCATTTAGTAGTGAGTCAATTCGATTCAATAACTAACGAAGGAAGGGACTAATAGTCCTCCTGGAAAATGGTAATTCTACGTTCAAGAGCATAGACAACCTGGATCTCGCATCATCTCAATTTTACGTGAAAAAGTGACAGTTTGATCTTTAGGAAAGTTTGATCCCTCAATCAATTTTCTGAGGCAAAACCATTAGCTCCATGAGGCCCTTGATCTACAGAGTTTCTCCTAAATGCCTGGTCTTGGTTTACTAATGGGGTGGTGATGATAAATGCTGCTGTCGTCATGTGGGTGGTAGCAACTATCCAGCCTCAAGGAGAACTCTTGAATGCGACTGTGCTAAGAGCCAGTCAGCACGATGGGATAGATTAAGTCATTCCCTTTGCCTTACTCCTCAAGACCTGGCAGGTTGTATTACTAACACTCGGGCTTATCAATGTCACAGACATGTGGTCTTCCACACGGAAGTCTACAGACCATCAGTTTCAAATAACCATCTCTGGGATTACAACCAGCACCATAGACTGAGAAGTCCAGATCAGTCACATGGATGCTTATATGTGGATACAGGTAAAACCAGCTGGACACAACATGCTGATTGTGTCTGTCACACTTGACATGGCCTCATGTACCCCTCACAGACCAATCACAAAGTAAAGGACTCTCTTTCTGATGCAAGGCCACCACTGTATGCCAAGCTTGTGACTTCTGCAAAAAGTTGGCTCATTTTCCTTGTGGTGAAAGAGGCCACATCACACGGAGCATTGTCTCCGCCTCCTCCTGTCAAATCGACTATATCAGATCAAATCAAGTTTAACGACAAATCCCAAAGTGTAATAACCTGTGCCCCTTTGGGTTCTGTGTTTGTATAATACAGCGAGTGAGCCATGGACTGCTTCCACTGGGGACAGGAGTTACTAGTTGGCCTATTTTTTTGTGATTACTGGCATTACCCCAAAGACCAGCAAGTCTCTAAATACTCTTTCTTGGGTCATAATAAATATAGAATGGCCTCAGACTTGATTGCCTAAAAACCCTACTGGTGCCCCGGCAACTTATTAGAGTGACTGAGACCCTGGAGGCCAGGAAGGGTTGTGTTTGAGATCAATGTTCCTGCTTGCAATCCTTCAGCATTAATTTACTTCAGTATGAGACCACTTGGTCCCAGCCTCTGTGTACTCCTCAAAACTGAGAAGGTGACACATTATAATTACTCCTCCTATATTGCTAATATGTGTAAGTATAATTGTCTTTATGTGTGTGTGTTATCTTTTTATTTAGATGCTTGAAGGGTTCTCAGTCTCTGAATTTCAACAATTCACAGTATTTATCATATAGCTTTCGAGTATTTCCTCCTATCTTAACTACTCCTTTCATCTCCAAATTCAGGTGTCTAAGTTTTCTTCTATAAAATGTGTGATTGCTTTTCAGTCCTATCTATCTGGCCTCTTCTTGTGGAATGTCTTATTCCATTCTGTGCACTTATAATTATTTTATTATTCCCTTCTTTGTCCTACTCTTCATCTAAGGGGAGCAGAACTCGGAGCTTGAACTGCCACTAGCATTTCTGCAATATTAATTTGTCTCTAGTGCTTTAGGCCCAGATTTAAATTCTACTATTGCCTTCTGATTTTCCTAACATATAATGTACTTGTAGGATTTTTGAGACGTTTAAATAGTTAATATATCCAAAAGATTTTCGTGTAGTTATTATAACTTTCATCAGTAATAGGCACCGTTTAATTTCTACTTCATATTAGAAATTCTTCCCATTTGTATATCTTTCATCTCAATAAATGAATTCATAATTTCAATTGTCTTCTCTTATTTTTGCAATACACATTCACTTGATTTTTATAATAAGGTGAAAGCAAAGGCTTTGAAGGTTCTATCCATCATTCTTTAGAGTCTTTCTCTGCAATGAGAATCCTGGCTACACTTGACTTTATTCTAGTACTCTGTATTTTTTTTTCATGGCCTGAAATCAAGGTATTTCTCATTCTAGAATTAAGGGGAAACACCTCAAGTGTGGTATTTGTTTATGAACAATATTTGTGGTATCATGTTCAATACCCACAGAGTACAGATATTCCTCAGTTAGGATTCGGATTAGACACGCTCTTTCTGGGAAAACCTCACTGATCCACTTAAATTGAGATATGTGCCCTGAATGTGCTTCTGAACCTGTGTGTTTGCAGTACCTGAGCCTTCCTGAGAGTTGACTGTAATTGATTACTATCATCCTATAATATGAATTATGCTATGATGCAGGAACGGGGCCTCTTTTTTCCAACATTCTATCTCTCATACTTAGTCCATTAACTGGAGTGCTGTGATCACTCAGCACATACTGTGAATAGAGTGGAACTGACTTGAATTAAATGAGATTTGTTTGGGGGGCCTGGGTGGCTCAGTTGGTTAAGCCTCTGCCTTCGGCCCAGGTCATGATCTCAGGTTCCTGGGACCAAGCCCTGCACTGAGCTCCCTGCTCAGCTGAGAGTCTGCTTCTCCCTCTCCCTATGCCCCTCTCCACCCTCATGCTCACACTCTCTCGCTCTCAAATGAATAAATAAAATATTTTTCAAAAAATGAGATTTGTTTGATGTGGCAGTTAAGAAAACCTTGGATAAGGGGAATCTGAGAAGAGAAATTTTATTTCTGTTCATCGTCTAAGTGTGTTTGGTAAGAGTGATTAAATGAGGACCAGATTCCTCTCAGAAGTTCTATCCAACCTGACCTTTAGTCAGGGAAAATAAACTCCAAAGTGTATGTTCCTACCTGCCTTCAGAGTGACCTTACCTTCAGCCACCTGCACTTCATTGTTGCACATAATGGGTTACTTAGAATATTAGGAATTTTGTTACCATTGTTTTTGCTTAACTCCTACCCCCTGCTTCCACCAAAGTAGCTAGCCCAACCCAAATCTTTCCATATCATGCATCTTTTCACATATATCCAGTACAACTAATTTTATGAATGCATAGACTTCTTGACATTTTCTATTTTACAAAAATTATAATAAGTACTTATATTATGTGCACATTTCCATACCTTGCTTTCTTTAGTTAAAAAACATTGCGTTTGTAAATTCTATCCCTTTTCACTCTTTCAAACTGGTCAGGTTTTGTTTTTGTTTTTGTTTTTGTTTTTCCTGTGCACATTTTTCTTGAAGACCTTGCTAAATAAAGCCAATAGGAATTAACTTATACTGTTAATATCCCACTCCCCACTTTGTCCCTAAAGCTACAAGGCAATAGAGAGGGACAATAAATATTAACAAAATGTACTATGGCTTACCCCCACCGTAAATATTCCTATTCTGTCCTTGAGATCTTTTGGCCAATTTTAATATCATAGTCCTTGTTATTCTAAATTTGTTGGCCAGTAAGACAAATTTTTTTTCACCATATTTTGTTCTAAAGTATTTTGGGCAATTTTCCAATGGATGTCCATATGAAATAGAAATTATTCACTAATTTAAAATTTGAGATGCTGGGTAGAACAGATTAAATATATTTACTACTAATAATAATTCATATACTGATTATTTAATATTTTATGTACATTAAATCTCCCCTTCCAAAATTGTAGTATAGGTTTTTACTTGTTTAGGTTTTCTGTTAAGAGTTAAGAGAAAATCTATTGCCTTTTTTTAAGTCTAGTAGATTTACTATGGAATTTAACTCTATGTTAGAGATTCTTTGTCATTTTGTAATGAAATAATTTATACATATATATGTATACATATATATAAATATGACATGTAAAGGAAAGACACAGACAGAGGAAGAGAGACAGAGATTTATTGTAAATAATTGGTTCATGAGATGGTGGGTGCTGGCAAGTCTGAAATTTATACAACAGACCAGTCGGCTGGAAACCCAGGCAGGAATTCTATGGCAATTTTGAGGCAGAGTTATTTCTCTGGAATTGGCTTTACACTTAAAACCTACAACTGATTGGATGAGGCCAGTCATATTATGGAAAGTAATCTGCTTTACTTAAAGTCAACTAATAGTAAATGTTCATCACATCTACAAATATCTTCACAGTAAATCTGGCTAGTGTTGACCAAATAACCATACCAGCATCAAGTTAACACACAAAAAAATAACCATCACAGTAAGGAAATAAATGTGGTTGTTGGAAGCCACTGAGATTTGAACTGAGTTTTAATAAAGCATTATTTTGCAAGAGGAGCCTAATACCGATATTTAGAATTATGTTATATGTTTCTTCTGTCTCCATGCTACTTAACACTCTTATTAAGAGTGATGCTTGGGCTTTCCCAAGCTCCCTTTAAGCAAATATTAATAGATCACGATTTTTTTTTAACATATAATATATTGCTTGTTTCAGAGGTACAGGTCTGTGATTCAACAGCCTTACACAATTAACAATGCCAACCATAGCACATACCCTCCCCAATGTCTATCACCCAGCCACCTCATCCCTCCCATTCCCCCTAGATCACAATTTTTTAAAAACAATTTAATGATACAATCTGATGATATAATCTTATTTTGATGATTTTTCTAATATTGACTTTATCCTCCATTTAAAAAAATTAGATTGTAATTATTCTGACACTCAACCTACCTATGGTAGTAATTTATTTAAAATTTGAATGTAAGGTACGTTGGAAGATTATTTTATTTTTCAGAATTATTCTCCTCCTTCCTATACCTATAAAAGGATGTTGCCCGGCCCTTGTCCTGTGAATTTCAGTGCCTCCAGATAAGTAATGTCAGGCCTGGCCATGTGGTTTGTTTGGCCAATAACATTTGAGTGGAAAACTGCAAGTAAATGATTTAAATGTGGTCATTGCTTCTCCCTGGGCCATGAAAATGGGCCTCCCCACACAGTTACTGATATCTCAGTCTGAGTCCCCAGGCACAGTCCAATAGCCTGGAGAAGAACCATCACCAATGCAGTTCTCGTACAACATAAGCAAGAAAGAAATCTTTGATATTGTAAGTCACTAAGATTTTAGGCTTATTTGTTATGCAGCAAAGCTGGTTAACACAAGATGAGGATTTACTCCAATTATTTTCAGTCAATTTTGAATATAAAGGCATTTAAAACATTTTCAAGTGAGTGGTCCATCATTTTGCTATTAAGTATACTTCCTTTCATTGACTTTCCTGAAGATTGTAATTTCAGGAGTATTCCCTCAGGAATTAAACATTACTTATGAACATGTTTCTTATATTGAAGTAGTTCCAATTCTTATACCATATTTTTGCAATGTATTTCTAAGTTCATTGAATTTATGGCAATGGTTGTAGCTTTTGAAATATGTACTTAAAAAAAAAAAAAAAACTTTAAGGTTTCCCTTATAGCCAAGTACATGATTGATTCTGTAAATGTTCCTCAGATACCAATAAAATATACATATTCAGTATTCATAGAATGCAAAATAAGATATTTATTTTTGAGTGGAGTTTATTACAGTATTCAGTTCCTATATGTTCTCATTTATTTATTTCTACTAGACCTTTCTAATTCTGAAAAAGATATATTACATGCCCTAAGTATAATTCTATTTTTATCAAGTTCTCCCTGCATTTCTAATAGATCAGGCTTTATGTTTGGAATGCTAAGTGGTTTGGTGCTTACAATTTTTATGAGGAATGTTTCCTTCAAATGAATTGTCTTTTATCATTACACAAAATGATCTTTTACCTTGTTTAAGAGCTTTTAACCTTAAGAGAAGATTTCATTTCCTCCTGCTTCACATCTAGTTTCCTTAATGTACTATTTATATTTCATTTTTATTTTTCCTTTGCTATATGAATACTCTACATCAACAAATGTTGCATAGCTCTGATAGTGCAAAATTCCAAGCACACTATCACTGCATTAACTATATAATAAAATGTCATCAGTCACTACTTTTTCTTCTCTTTTCATTTTCTCTCCTCTTAAAGTATCTATTTTGAGTCACTTACAGTTATTTAGAGCATTTTCTGAAACATTTTCCTTAGATGATATAACTAACACTAGAGTCCCTAATTTTTCTCTCAACAGATAAATGATAATTTGTCTGCCTATAAGATTCTATTATCCTTTTTCCCCAGTAACTTACTGATATTTTTAAGCTTCCAATTTTGATGTATTTTTGAAATATACATTGTTCCCGTTGATTTGGAAACTTCAAATTAAAAAAAATACTTGAAATTAAAAAAAAAATCATGAGAGATTGTCAGTCTATTCCCTTCCTCCACCAAGACACACGCGCACACACACACACACACACACACTCTCAGTGTCCATTCTTTCTTTTTTCCAGGACATATGCCTGCTTAGCTAGTGTCTAGTTTTCTGGCTCTTTCAGTAACTAGGCTGAACCAAGTTTCTGTCAGCAGAACGTGGTTGAAAAGTTGTGTACACCCTCCATCTTACATGCTTACAAAGACAATAGTTTCCCGTGAATCTTTCTTTGCTCTTCACCCAAGCTAGAACAGGGATAGGATGGCAGCCATACTGGTGAAGACAACTCCTTTGAGGATGGTGTTAACCACAATATGGCAGAAACCAGCTTCCTGTTTTATCTCAGGAAACAGAATTTCCCTTACAGATTACACTAGTGAGACTTATGTGTAGAGGATGAATAAAACTTCTATGTCATATAACTTCTCTGCTTTGCTGTGGGGTGGGGAGGGGTGGGAAGGGGTGGGATGCCTTCTTCCTGGTGGTTCTGAGTAGGTCTGTGGACTGTTGGGGTTCCCAAAGACATGTTCAGAGTGTTTGTGAGTCCAAACCACTTTCCAAATAATATTAAGACACCACTTGTCTTAAACAATGGTGTTTAAGAGTGTTGGCATCAAACTGTACAAGTTGTCATTGTACTATTCACTGCTAAGCACTCATAAGAAGAAAAAAAAAGGTCAGGTTCAGTTAAGAATGTCCTTGAGGAAACAGTAATAATTAATGCTATCAAACTTTGACCCATGTTTATATGTCTTGTGCTATTCTGTGTGAAGACAAGAAATATGCATGAAGCATTTCTACTACATACTGATATAATTGTTACCTCCAGCAAAAACACTTAGACAACTGTGTGAGCTAGCAGTTGAACTAGATGCTTTTTCCATGGAACACTGTTTTGACTTGAAAGAATGAAAGACAAACTATGATTATTCAAATATGAATATTTGGCAAAAGGAAACAAAGGACTGTATTTATTGATGATAATAAAACTTGAGTTCCAGGGAAAAATTAGAATTTTGGAAAATGTGTGCCCCCTGTGAGAACTGGCCACTTCTCAGTACTCAAAGATATTTCAAAAATAAATAGATGTTCATGCGCGTGTACATGTTTTGATAGAGTACAAGGAATTATGTAACTATTTAGAAGATCTACGGTTAGGCAGTATTTTCCAAATGATCAATGCATTATGTGACAAATCTGTGCATGGATAAAAGATCTATTAAAGTGCAAGACAGTGCAATGGATTTTAATATAAAAGAGTACAAAAAGTTCATCGATGCAGATCCAGATTCTACATAGCTACTAACCTTTAAGAAATGATCACTCATCGAATTGTGGTATAGTGACAAAAAAAAGAACACCAACAATTATTTGAAAAGGTTTAAAACACTCTCACCTTTCCAAATACAATCTATGTGAAGTAGATTTTTTTCATGTGCTTCAACCAAAATAATGGATCACAACAGATTGAATGCAGAAGCAGACATGAAATCAGCTGTATTTCTAAAATATGTACCAGACATTAAAGAGATTTGCAAAAATACAATATAACATTATTCTTCTCACTAACTTGTTTTTTGGAAAAAATATAGGTTTTTTAAATTAAGGTATGTTTTTGTGTCAACATGCACTGAATTTATTATTTTATTTTTAAATAAATTAATAAATATATTACTTTTAAATCTCCATTTTGTTTCCTAATATAGTAAACATCAATAGGCATAAATCACATAAATAAAAGTTGTTTCAGATCATTAATAGCATTTAAGAGTATAAAGGGTTTCTGAAACCTTAACCACTAGTTTGCCAAGATCAACTTTTTTTCCTACCTATTTGATTATCGCCACTCTATCATCTGTCCTCTTTTCTCCTTGTGTAAATCATCTTATCCCTCGTTAATTCTCTCTCTTTTTTTCTGGTGCTTTATTTTTGGATGATTTTACATTTGTTTTAACTGTACTACATTTCAATATTTTTTATCCAGTTACCATGCTTTCTGTATATTTATTGATTTATTGTAAAATTAGAAAATGATTTGAGTTGCAGAATGTGTATTTATGTTCTAAGCGAATGTTCTTCTGTGCTCTTTTGATTTAGTGGACTCAGGTTGATCATTCTAAGTTGGCAGCTTTCCGCTCAGGATTCTCACTTCATTTGGCTCTTCCTGCTCTTTGCATGGTATTTTGTGTTCCCTTCCCTAGATCATGGATTTGTCACTTAGCCTACTCTCAGCTCAATACATCCTAGGAGTTCAGTTCAATGTGTTGGTATTTCAGTGAGAGGCAGTATTTTCTTGTGTGTTAGAAGTTCAGGTCCTCTGGGACAAGGATGTGCAAACTAGCCTACTGTCAGTTTTCATTTAGGAATACAGAAGGTATCTTCTTACTCCCAACTGTTCTTATTTTTAATTGAACTCACTTCAGTCCTCAGATATTGTGAAAAATTCAGCCCAAAGTATTTTAAGAGCTTAAAAGACACAACAGCATTTCCTAAAGCCATAAATTATGTCAAGGGAAGGTGCTGCACTTTTTTGAACAGAGGTGCCCAGCTCTCTCTGGGAATCATGGAATTATGACCCTTACTTCAGGCATCTCTGCCTTGCTGTTCCTGGGCTCAGGCAAATACTGTGTTGGAAGACATTAAGTTCGTGGTTTACTCTTGCATCTGACTGGGATATATGAAAAATCTGGGACTTTACATTTTCATTACAGGCTCTTCTTCTGTCCAAGCCTTAGCTACTGCATTGCTTGGAGGAACTCTATGTCCACCTTTCTTTCCATAATGCTGAAACTCCCAGAAGGTTGAAAACCAAGTCTTTAACAACAAAACCGGACCTAGTGAAAAGACGCATAGGTCTAAATGCAGAACTATGTACGTGTTTGAAGACAGAGTAATGTTCCAATCTCCTTTCCCATGGTTTTATGCAATGAAAATTATATGTACTGTATTGCTTTTGTGAAATTTGAAATTTTCTAAATTTTTAAACATGCCTGATCCTATTTGATGCTGTGCTTCTGTCCTTGAATCTCTCCAAATTCTGTTGTTCTTTGCGAAGTTTGGCTCTATGCTATGGCTTCTCCTGTGTTATTACCCTCCTCATCCACATTTGATTGGAAAGTATATTGCCCTCCTTCCTGCAAGACTGAGTTTTAAGTGGCTTTTATTACTTAAAGCATTCATTTATAATTTTACTGCTTGCTTCTTAGAGTTGAGAAACAGTTTACTTTTCAAGCTACAATGTCCCTCAATGCATGGGCTTCTCTATTATGTTTTATTTTTGCCTAAAGCTAGCATGAATTGCCTTCTCCCCCCAACACTGCTCTCACCACCTTCAATCTAACCCCTAAGCAAATGGCATGTGTTTTACGTTTTTATTTGTGGCAAGGCTCTTCTTTCTGTACTAATTTTTCCACAGTACAGAGAGGCTTGGCTACTTTTCATTTTCATCCACACAATGTCTCCATCACAGGCTGACAGCACTTTGTTCATTGTTGCTATTCAAGCACTCAGGCTGAAGTGGCAACTATCATCTTGAACATTACTGATTGCCATGACAGGAAAACCAGAGGTTGCTGGAAAGGGCTCCCACTGAGTGAATGATTAAATACTCTAGTCAGTTCACAATGTATTAGCCTGAATTAGTCACATGGCTCCACCAAAGCCCAAGGAAGCATAAAAGTTCAATGCAACATTTCCCCAGAGTGGGGTGAACCAGAAATATTGGATGAAAAGCGTTAATGAGCACCTCAGAGTATAAGCCAGATATATCCTACAGATTCTGAAAGTCTGAGAATTGATGAGGAAGAACTTTTACATATTAAGCCCATACAAGCATTTGTGAATTTGTAGACATACACAATCAGAATAATTATTTGATTACACACCATCTAAAACTCATATTGTGTAGTAGATATTTATTAGATAATTTGTGTAAAGTATGATGACAAAGATAGTATGATAAATCATCATCATCATTTTGAATTATTACATAGAAGTGTTTACTTAAAACAAAACTTGTTTAAGCACCAAGGTGAGATTTTTTTTTTTTAATTCATGTAATTTCTGCTAATGATATGGCGGGATGCTGTGTAACATCTGTTGTTTACAAGTTCCAACTACCCATTGGGTCACTTGTAAATTTTCACACAGATTATAAGCAATGTTATTAAGATTTAAGAGAATAAACAATTTAACTAAATAAGTTAATATTATTTTAATTAGAAAATCATATTATTCTTTATCTATATTAAAGCTTAAATAATTAGCCTTCTCAAAAAAAACTTGCATTAAAGCAAACATTACAGCTACCGCACTGGATCTCAAGTTGAATAATTAAACAAAGTCCCAAGCGTCAACTTGCATCACATTATATAAATCAATGAAAACATTTTTATTGTTCTTATATTGTGAATTTCCTTATGAAAAGAAAAATTAAGCATCTTCATTATTTTATGAAAAATATTTTCCTATGGTTCTTAACATTTTTTTCAGCCCTTTTCATATCAGTTATTGTTGGCTTCCTTCTAAATGGTTTATTCATAATATGATCCACCAATATCAAAACCAGTTTCTGGAAATGACATTACATGTGGGTACAAATTCTGCCCACAGAATCAATAATTTGGCAGAATATATATTATTTTCCTTAATCTAAGGATACATTTATAAGACACTTTTCTTAGAAATCTGGGAGGAAGTGAATACAATCAACACTCTAAACATATAATCAGATTCCATTGTCTCCAATTATATGGCAAAAACATGTACTGATAAATACCCTTAAAATTACATACTAATTTAGAACTGTGATTAATAGGAATACTACTTTTCTGTCAATTGTTTTCCAAAGACAAACTGATTTATTTATTTCCAAAAGTTAACCCATTTATTTTCTAAATATAGTCACATAATTAATTTATGAAATACACCATTAACAAAACACTCAATATAAAAAAAAAAATCCTTCAGTCACTTCCCATGTCTCCATCATATGAGCTAAACAAATCTTCACACAATTTGAGATCTACTTAATTATTCAGGCTACCTTATACCTGTTATGTGCTCTCTCTCAAGGTCAATATTACTAGCCTTCATTCTTTCCTTTGTATTTTGCATGCTCATTTAAGTTATAAAAGTCTCAGCATATGCTATATCCTCTGTGTGAAACTTCCCCTACCCTGTTTGCCTAGTTAAATTTTAGTAGGCAATTTGCTGTTTTTGCACTTATTCATTTCCAGTTCTCTGGGTGACATTTCCCCTGGAATTCCAATAGGAAACATCTGTCTACTTATCCTCAGTCTATGTGGTTTAAGTAGGCCGGCACCCCACTCCACTGAGAAGCATGTGTCCCTGAAGTGTCTAGTCCAAATAATGGCATCCCTCTAGTCTCTGCAAAGATTATCACAGGGGTAAAAGCATGACCCAAGTTGGCCCAATTAGAATGATTTCCAGAAATTTTATGACTGCCTAGGACTCAGAACTATGATAATTACACTTGAGCTGCCAGGGGGTCAGTGGAGCAGAAGCGCTGCCTGGGAAGGAAGCCAACATGAAGAAGAGCAGATGGAAGAAATGGAAATATTCAGACCTAATAGCCTTGTTTGGGCCCCAGATCCATGCAGCAGACCCTGTTGTCATATTGTTCTCATCCTCTTATCTCTAATGTCATTGGCACACACTAAACAATTAACACATCTGTACTGATTTAACAAATGAACATCAAAATTGTTAAAATGTTTAAATATATTTTAATACTTGTGCTTTGTATCAATGTCTTCCACAGTCTGCATTATTAATTAATCAATCGATTCACTCATTCATCAACAAAATTTCATTGCAGGACTATGTGCTCAGCAATTAACATGTTAGTGGGAACCTCAGAGTGATGAAAATATTCTATTTCCTTATAATTGCTTAGCTGTATTTTCAAATGATATACAAGACTCATGTCGCTTTTTAAAAATAATATGTAATTATTTTGAAATGTTTCCTTAAAAATATAGGTATACTATCATTCATAGAATTCTGATAGTAGTTATGGCTTAGAATGGGGATTTTCTGGAATGGATTCTGCTCTGTAACTTTGACCTTTTCTTCAGGAAACTTCAAATTGACCTTTGGAGTCATCTAGTTTGAGTTCCTCTCAAACCCATTCCAAACAGGCTTCATTAATTGGCCTGACAGGGTTTGCACTGATAAAATATCTTTTCTCACACACCAACTACCATTATAAGCAACAACAAAAATTGTATGGTTTTATTTTTTAAATTTTTTTCTAAACATGTTATTTTTTTCAAGTTTTTATTAAATTCCAGTTAGTTAACATACAGTGTATTAGTTTCAGGCATACAATATACTGATTCAGCACTTGCACACATCACCAGGTACTCATCACAAGTGCCCCCCTTAATCCCCATCACCTATTTCACCCATCCCCCCACCTATCTCCCCTCTGGTAACCATCAGTTTGTTCTCTATAGTTAAGAGTCTGTTTCTTGGTTTGCCTCTCTCTCTCTCTCTTTTTCCTTTGCTTATTTGTTGTTTGTTGAATTCCACATATGAGTGAAATCATATGGTATCTGTCTTTCCATGACTGATTTATTTCACTTATCCTAATACCTTCTAGCACCATCCATGTCAGTTCAAATGCCAAGATCTATGCTTTTTCATAGCTAATGTTCCATTGTATATATGTCACATCTTTATCCATTCGTCAGTCGATGGACACTTTCCATAATTTGGCTACTGTTGATAACACTGATATAAACATTGGGATGTATGTATCCCTTTGAATTAGTATTGTTGTATTCTTTGGATAAATACCTAGTAGAGTGATTGCTGGATGGTAAGGTAGTTCTGTTTTTAACTTTTTGAGGAAACTTCATACTGTTTTCCAGAGTGGCTGCACCAGTTTGCATCCCCACCAACAGTGCAAGAGGGTTCCCCATTCTCCATATCCTTGCCAACATCTATTGTTTCTTGTGTTATTGATTTTAGCCATTCTGACTGGTGTGAAGTGATATCTCATTGTAGTTTTGATTTGTATTTCCCTGATGATGAGTGATGGTGGCATCTTTCCATGTGTCTGTTGGCCATCTGTATGTCTTCTTTGGAAAAATGTCTATTCATGTCTTCTGCCCATTTCTACATTGGATTATTCATTTTTTGGGTGTTGAGTTGTATAAGTTCTTTGTATATTTTGGATACTAACCCTTTATCAAATATATCATTTGCAAATATCTTCTCTTATTCCAAAGGTTGCTTTTAGTTTTGTTGATTGTTTCCTTCCTTGTGCAGAAACTTTTTATTTTGATGAAGTCCTAATAGTTAATTTTTGCTTTTGTTTCCCTTGCCTCAGGAAACATCTAGAAAGAAGTTGCTATGGCTGATGTCAAAGAGGTTTCTACCTGTGTTCTCCTCTAGGTTTTTTTATGGTTTCCTGTCTCACATGTAGATCTTTAATCCATTTTGAATTTATTTTTCTGTTTGGTGTAAGAAAGTGGTCCAATTTCATTTTTTAAATTACATACTTTTTAAATTTATTTAGACTGAATGTAAATCTAAAATAGTGTCCTCTAAGGTTTGCTTAGCTGATCAACATGCAGAAGTTCAGGATGTTTACTACAATGCTCAACACAATTCTTCGCAGAAGAGCTATTTTAATATATTGCTCTATTTGAGAAAAAATTACATAAAATTTATATTTCCACACTTTGTAGTGAAAACAAAATATTCATTGAGAGTGAATATAGCTAAACCACATCTTCACCACATTTGGCTCTATATTTGTTTTCGTTTTTTTTTTGTTTTTTTTTTTTTTTTCAAAATTATATACCACAAAACATGAGGAACATAAGTGGGCCTCTGCTATAATCTTTGAGTTTTCCTCAATCAGAATTATTGCACTTTGTACCATAGTGAACAGAATAAGTTCTGTTTATTGTTTAGTTCCATATTCTTCTGTGTCTCTCATCCCCCAGTGACACAAAACGATCTTCTATGATCTACATGCTCCTTTGCACCATCTCATGCACCATAGAGCTTACTTGCTCTAAGGCCTTACATTCTGACAAAAATAAATGTGAGAATTTTGCATTTCCAGTTTTTAAATGTTGGGCTTTTCAGTCAGAAACTTCATCAATTAGGGGTGCCCAACTGGCTCAGTGGGAAAAGCATTGGACTTTTGATCTCAAGGTTGTGAGTTCAAGCCTCATGTTGGGTGTAGAGACTACTTAAAAATAAAATCTTAAAAAAAAAGAAACTTCATCAATTGGAAGTGAAAGAGGTTGTCAAGGTTGTCATCCACTCTCTACAAGATGCCAGCCACCATTCACTTATGACCTCAGAGTGTCCTCTTCTAATATTTCTATAGCTCTATTGACAAATACTTCTCTGTGCCATGGGCATGTCTGTGGCCAGCTATCTTACCCTTGTGAAATTTGATTCTGCATAAAAACAGGACAAAAGAAATACCATCATGCTAACTACATGCATCACGCTTACAAACACACAATTTATACCATTTTTTGTGTAAAATAAATACATGAATATATTTCTTAAGCTTCAACAGTCTATAACTTTGTCCCTTAATTGTTTTTTGCCACAAGTTTTGAAAATTTCAAGAGCTGACAAAAGTAAGAGAGAGAACAATAAACCTCAAGGAAAATAACTAGCAATATTGTTAATATTAATGAAGTTAACACTTCTAATAAGTGCACTATATCAGTTAAACCCTTTCAATTTCACATCTAAGCACAAAGGCTCCCATTACCACCCTTACATATGGTTAAGAATCTAGTATCCTAAGTAGAAAATAATAATCTAAAATAATCTAATCCAGCCTTCATTTGATGGCAGAAGACATGGGAGACCTATACGATATATGCTGATTGGTCATAATAAAGGGGGAAGAAAATGAGGCAAAGAAGTTTGAAAAAGGCAATGTGTTCACTGAGATTTTAGGAATAAAGCTGTTTTCATGTACATAAGTATTTTTCATTTTTATAGAATTCATTTTTCAAATGAGGGTGAAATGGCTTCAGTAAACCTTTTGAAAAGCATTGCAAAACAAGTTAACTATCCTTGTGTCTGAGTATCATCTCACCTTCATCCCTTTAAATCAATAAGGACAATTTTGGCTGGGTTGAATCAAGATTTCTAGCAGTAATTAAAAACAATTCAGTGGAAATACCCACCTAAGTTTTATCCTTGAACAACCAAAAGAGGCAAAACTTGAAGGAAAAAGAATTTTAAATTTCTCTCCACTGTCACCCTGTTCTAAACCCTCCACTCTGGTTCTAAAACATAATTACAACAAAAAGTTATTATCAAACATAATAAATATTCAGGATAAAATCCATTAAGCACAGAGATTTGATTAACTATATTGTTATCATTTAAGAATAAGGATTGTGAATAAATAAAGTAACAACTGGTCGCATATACTATGGTTTTAATAGTCATAGTCTTATATGTGGTTCATTTTCACAAATTTGTCAGACTATCAAATTGGTCAAAGGGAGAGGAAGGAAGGAAGGAAGGAAAGAAGGAAAGAAGGGAGGAAGGAAGGAGGGAAGGAAAGCTTGCTGTTTTGAACAAAACAGGACCAGAGTAATAGCTGTTTTATTTTACACCCTGAAAGGGGGAGAGTGATGTCCATTACTTTTTTATTGCAATCACCCAATAGTTGAAAATTTAACTTTGCTTAGGACCATAGTCTAGCAGCAATATTATTGAGGTTTGATGTGTTCAAAGTCTTTATTTATTAGGATTCTTCACTAAACCATTAGATAAATAAATATCTTTTTGATGAAAGGGAAAATATAAAACTTATTGACTTGAATGTACAGGCCATATTTTTTGTTTTATGCTAATCGGTGGGGAACATTTCTAAAAACTATCTACACATATCACATTTTACTCTCCCATTTCTCTTCTTGAACAAGAAGGACCTTGAATGAGAATATGATGAATACCAACAAGACAAAAATGTATTTAGAACTATTTGGAATAGCACGTGTTGAATATTTGAATAACGTGTAAAGAACTGTTTCATATTAAGCTTTTCAGTTTAGCAGAAAAAACTAAAAGTGTAATTATACATGCTGAATCACTTGGTTCTCTCTTCCTTTCAATGATATTACTATCTGGAAATAAATGATATTACTGAAAAAAACAAATCAGTAGAGATCATTTTTGGTTTAGGTTATCTGATCATTAAAAAAATGTTATCTTATTGAGTAAATCCTGGTTTCTCAGCAGATATTTATAGAAGCCATTTATTTTAATTACCATGTATAAAAAGGATGCATTGAAATCAAAATTTATATGCAAAATTATTTTTATTTAGTTTTATATTAATTGGCACTTTATTACATAAACAGTAATATGAATTGTAAGTAAACCATCAAGTTTCAGAAAAGTATATTATTTGTAAGAACCTAAGGAAGTTTCATGATTTTATTTTTAGTTATGCAGTATTTTAGATTAAGTTAGGACTAAGAATAATTTAAATATTTCTCCATGACAGCATGACCCTACTGTACATGCCAATTTAAGAAAATATAATTCTATTTAGATTTATACTATATTACATCTCCAATAAGATATGTGCCTAGTAGAGTTTCCACTGGAAATTCTCCAATTACTAAAAATGGGTATGCTCAGGAGGATAACACTTACTTAAAAATGTGCACTATTTCCAGTTAAAAATAACTCCCCAGAGATTCTTATATGCTCCATCCAACAATCTTTAAAAAATTGTGCTGGTAAAAGTCCACTGCTGGAAATAATTTAAATGATGTACTCTAAAATAAGCATGCCAGGGATGTAAGTGTGGGGATATTCATTGCAGCATCCTTAGCAATCAAAAACAAATCCTGGCAACACACAGGTTGTCAAAAACATGGGTCTGATAAATCGTCATTTGGGTCTATAATGAAACACTCTACTTTTAGATGGAATCAAGTGTATCCATAGTGCTGACATATAAAGCATGACAAAATATATTAGGGGGACAAGTACAGAGTCTTGTATCTGATGTCATCATTTTTGCATAAATAAAAAATACACCTATATCCTTTTTAGTTCATATATCAGAACGTAGTATATTGAAAGTTTACAAAGGAAAATACAGTGATTTTCTTTGGGGTGATGGGCTGGGAGTCCTATAATAAAGTCAAGAGATATTTACCTTGTACATATATCTAGTACATGTATTTTTTTTTTTCTTAAAAAAAGAGTAACTATTATTAGAAAAGTGAGAATACTTTCTGGGATAAGAAAGAAAAAGAAGATGATATGGTTGAAAATGTGTACATAGTCCTAAGTATTTTTAGAGATCCTGAAATTTCTGTTTCTTAACCTGAATGGTAATTATATAGCTATTGCTTTACAGTTATTCTTAAAAATGTAAATATAGGGGCGCCTGGGTGGCTCAGTTGGTTAAGCGACTGCCTTCGGCTCAGGTCATGATCCTGGAGTCCCAGGATCGAGTCCCACATCGGGCTCCCTGCTCAGCAGGGAGTCTGCTTCTTCCCCTGACCCTCCCCACTCTCATGCTCTATCTCATTCTCTCTCTCAAATAAATAAATAAAATCTTTTTTAAAAAATGTAAATACAGTTTAATACTTCCTTCTATATAAATATGACATGTTGCACAAAATAAAATTTTGCATAATGTAAACTTTTATAAAGCAGGGTACTATATTTCACCTGCAAATCTGAGTCTATCTCTGATTAAATTTTCTGTTTTCTAAATGTTAGCAGTGGCATTCCTCTTGATTTTATTTTTTTAAGCTAATTCATGACAAATTCTGCATCGTACTAGAAGAGATATAATATCTATCCCTGAAATCTCATTACATTTTATCCTTTAAAATAAGGTTCACTTTGAATATAATTATTAAAGTTTGACAAAACTCTAAGATAAACTCAAAATTAATACATATATTTTTGCCTCAAGTATCATATTTTCTGTTCTTTCAATCCTACCTATATATATATAGAGAGAGAGAGAGAGAGAGAGATAGCACATATTTCTTAAAATTTAAATTCTATTACTGTTGTGATGCTAAATATTTTGTTTACCTCTGGTTCTCACCACACTGAAAATTTGCAAATCTTATTCTGAGCATTAGTTATTGCTTTCTCATTGAAGGTATCTAGAAATATCATTTTTTAAGAAGATTTATTCAATTTACTTGAGAGAGAAAGAGAGAATATGTGTGTGTATGTGCGTGCACGAGTGGGGAGAAGGACAGAAGGAGAAAATCCTAAGCAGACTTCCCCTTAGCACCTAGTCAGATGTGATGCTTGATCTCACAACCCTGAGATCATGACCCTGAAATCATGACCCTGAGGTCATGACCTGAGCCAAAACAGAGTCAGACACTTAACCAACTGTACCACTGAGGCACCCCACATACTCTACACTTTTAATTTCCTTCCATCATCCACTTTTCCAGGCCTTGTCATGGTTTTCTGCATATACTCTATTCTATCACAGCATGTAATCTTTTTTTAAAAAAATTAGTATTGAAGTAACTTCTGAGCTGATTTAAGAAATATGTTTTACTAAAATTAAAAAGAATGAGTAAGAGAATATTTCATGTATTTAGAATGACCTAAAAATATGAATTCACTACACGATGACTAACAGTACTTATTACCGAAAGAAGGGAAAAGATGGCAGAGGATTAGGAGACCCTATTCCAACCAGTCCCCTGAAATGAGTTGGATATCTACCAGACCACTTTGAACACCCATGAAATCAGCCTGAGATGTAAGAAGGTAGGTCTGGATATCTACAAACAGAATATCACAGGTGGTTGGTTTCAAGGCATGAAGCGAGTAGCAGTGATTCCCCAAGCAGATATTGGAAGATAAATGGAAGGGGGAAGGAGACTTTGGGATCCTGTACCACTGGAGTGTGAAACCCTCCTGTGTTAGGGACAGGGCACAAACTCATAGGCCAGTAGTGGTGGGGAAAGGACTTTAGGGCAGCTCCCCGGATTGAAACCTGGAGCGGCAGGGCTGCACATATGAACTGGGGGCAGCTGGCAGTTTTAGAAGCACAAAGGGCAGAGACGTGCCCCAACCTAGAGGTGAGGACTGGGAGTGCTGCTGAAGGGCACACAACCTAGGAAGCTGCAGTTTTTAGCAGCACAGACAGAAAGGGAGCTAGTGTGGCCTGGAGAGCTCACTGAAGAATAGACCGTGATCTCTCTGCTCTGAGGCAGAGGGTTGGAAAGAGTCTCTTCTGCTATGACTCTCGGAAGAGATGTGGAAAGCCACCAGAGAACAAAAGCCCCCCAAAAACGGTTTTCATTTAGCCTATCCTCCCTCACAGGGGGCAGGGCAACTCTGCGCAAACAAGGTTGCCTGAGTAACAGCATGGCAGGCCCCTCCCCCAGAACACAGGCTGGGAAAATAAGAGGCTGACAACCCTAAGGTCCCTATAAAACAGGTGCATCTTGCTTGAGTTGTGGTCAATAATTTAGACTCTGTACACTCCCTCAACCCCCCTCAACAGAATGACTAGGAGGAGGAACTCCCAAGATAGGAAAGACTCAGAGACTGTGACTTTTGCCACAGATTTACAAATGGATACAGATATAAGCAAGAAGTTGGAAATGGACTTCAGGGTACAGTTAGGATGGACTTCAGGGTAATAGTTATGAAGACAATAGCTAGAATGGGAAAATCAATTAACGGCAACATAGTCTCTAAAGGCAGAAATGAAAGCTGAACTGGCAGAACTTAAAAATGCTATCAGAGATCCAATCTAATCTAGATACTCTAACAGCTAGGGTAAATGAGGCAGAAGAATGAATTAGTGATCTAGAAGACCAATTAATAGACAAGAAGGAAAAAGAGGAGGCCTGGGAGAAACAGCTCAAAATCCATGAAAACAGAATTAGAGAAATAAGTGACGCCATGAAATGTTCCAATGTCAGAATTATTGAGATCCCTGAAGGGGTGGAGAAAGAGAGAAGACTAGAAGATATATTTGAGCAAATCATAGCTGAGAACTTCCCTAATCTGGGGAATGAAACAAATATTCATGTCGTAGAGGCAGAGAGGACCCCTCCCAAGATCAAGGAAAACAAACCAACACCCCAGCATGTAAAACTCGCAAACCTTAGAACCAAGGAAACCATCTTAAGGGCGGTTAGGGGGAAGAGATTCCTTATGTACAGAGGGAGAAACATCAGAATAATGTCAGGCCTATCCACAGAGACTGGCAAGCCAGAAAGGGCTGGCAAGACGTATTCAGGGTACTAAATGAGAAGAACATGCAGCCAAAAATACTTTATCTGGCAAAGCTGTCATTTAGAATGGATGGAGAGATGCAGAGCTTCCAAGACCAGCAGAAACTGAAAGAATATGTGACCACTAAACTGGACCTGCAAGAAATATTAAGGGGGGTTCTATAAAAGGAGAAAGACCCCAAGAGTGATATACAACAGAAATTTACAGGGACAATCTATAGAAACAAGGACTTCACAGGCAACATGATGACAATAAATTCATACCTTTCAATAATCACTCTCAACGTGAGTGGCCTAAATGCTCCCATAAAACAGCACAGGTTTGCAGATTTGATAAAAAGACAGGACCCATCCATATGCTGTCTACAAGAGACTCATTTTGAACCTAAAGATACATCCAGACTGAAAGTGAAGGGATGGAGATCCATCTTCCACGTCAACGGACATCAAAAGAAAGCTGGTAGCAATTCTTATATCAGACAAATTAGATTTTAAGCTAAAGACTGTAGTTAGAGACACAGAAGGACACTATATCGTTCTTAAAGGGTCCATCTAACAAGAAGATCTAACAATCTAAGTCCCCAACATGGAAGCAGCCAACTACATAAGCCAACCGTTAACCAAAATAAAGAGTCATATTGATAATAATACGTTAATTGTAGGAGACCTTAATATTCCACTCTCAGCAATAGACAGATCATCTAAGCAGAAAATCAACAAAGAAACAAGAGCTTTGAATGACACACTGGACCAGATGGACCTCATAGATATATACAGAACATTCCACCCTAAAACAACATAATACTCCTTCTTCTCGAGCACACATGGAACTTTCTCCAGAATAGACCACATACTGGGTCACAAATTAGGTCTCAACTGATACCAAAAGACTGAGATTATTCCCTGCATATTCTCAGACCATAATGCTTTAAAACTGGAACTCAATCACAAGAAAAAATTTGGGAGAAATTCAAACACTTGGAAGCCAAAGACCACTCTGCTCAAGAATGTTTGGGTCAACCAGGAGATCAAAGAAGAACTTAAACAATTCATGGAAACCAATGGGAATAAAAACACATCAGTCCAAAACCTATGGGATACTGCAAAGGCAGTCCTAAGGGGGAAATACATAGCCATCCAAGCCTCACTCAAAAAAATAGAAAAATCCCAAATTGCCAGCTAACTTTACACTTTAAAGAACTATAGGAAAAGCAATAAATGATGCCTAAACCATTCATTAGAAGAGAAATAATTAAGATTAGAGCAGAGATCAATGAATTAGAAACCAGAAACACAGTAGATCAGATCAACAAAACAAGCAGCTGGTTCTTTGAAAGAATTAATAAGATTGATAAGCCCCTGGCCAGACCTAGCCAAAAGAAAAGAGAAAGGTCTCAAATTAATAAAATTATGAATGAAAGGGGAGAGAGCACGACTAACACCAAGGAAATAGAAACAATTGTTAGAAATTATTATCAACAACTATATGCCAATAAATTGAGCAACCTGGAAGAAATGGATGTCTTCCGGGAAACCTATAAACTCCCAAGATTGAAACAGGAAGAAATTGACAACCTGAATAGGCCAATAACCAGTAACAAGATTGAAGCAGTGATCAAAAACCTCCCAAAAAACAAGAGTCCAGGGCCTGATGGATTCCCTGGGGAATTCTACCAAACATTCAAAGAAGAAATAATACGTATTCACCTGAAGCTGTTTCAAAAAATAGAAACAGAAAGAAAGCTTTCAGACTCATTCTATGAGGCCAGCATTACCTTAATCCCCAAACCAGGCAAAGATCCCATCTAAAAGGAGAATTTCAGACCAATATCCTTGATGAATATGGATTCCAAAATTCTCAACAAAATCCTAGCTAATAATATCCAACAATACATTAAAAGGATCATCCATCATGACCAAGTGGGATTTATCCCTGGGATGCAAGGGTGTTCAAAATTCGAAAATCAATCAGTGTGATAGAACACATTAATAAGAGGAGAGAGAAGAACCATATGGTCCTCTCAATAGATGCAGAAAAAGCATTTGACAAAATACAGCATCCTTTCCTGAGTAAAACTCTTCAGAGTATAGGGATAGAAGGAACAGTCCTCCAGTTCATAAAATCCATCTATGAAAAACCCACAGCAATATCATCCTCAATGGGGAAAAGATGAGAGCCTTTCCCTTAAGATCAGGAACATGTCAAGGATGCCCACTCTTGCCACTACTGTTCAACATAGTACTAGAAGTCCTAACAACAGCAATCAGAAAACAAAAAGAAATAAAAGGTATTCAAATTGGCAAAGAAGAAGTCAAACTCTCTCTTTTCGCAGATGACATGATACTTTATGTGGAAAACCCAAAAGACTCCACCCCCAACTTACTAGAACTCATCCAGCAATTCAGTAATGTGGCAGGATACAAAATCAATGCACAGAAATCCGTTGCTTTCTTATACACTAACAACGCAACTGTAGAAAGGGAAATTGAGAAACGATTCCATTTACAATAGCACCAAAAACCATAAGATACCGCGGAATAAACCTAAGCAAAGAGGTAAAAGATCTATACTCTAGGAACTACAAAACACTCATGAAAGAAATTGAAGAAGACACAAAAAGAGGGAAAAATATTCCATGCTCATGGATCAGAAGAATAAACATTGTTAAAATGTCTATGCTACCCAGAGCAATCTATACCTTCAATGCCATCCTGATCAAGATTCCAATGACATTTTTCAAAGTGCTGGAACAAACAATCCTAAAATTTGTATGGAATCAGAAAAGACCCCGAATCGCCAAGGAAATGTTGAAAAAGAAAAACAAAGCTGGGGGCATCACATTGCCAGATTTCAAGCTATATTACAAAGTAGTGATCACTAAGACAGCATGGTACTGGCACAAAAACAGACATATAGACCAATGGAACAGAATAGAGAGCCCAGATATGGACCCTCAACTCTATGGTCAAATAATCTTTGACAAAGCAGGAAAAAACATGCAATGGAAAAAAGAGGGTCTCTTCAATAAATGGTGCTGGGAAAATTGGACAGCTATATACAGAAGAATGAAACTCAACCATTCTCTAACACCATACATAAAGATAAACACAAAATGGATGAAAGACCTCAGTGTGAGACAAGAATCCATCAAAATCCTAGAGGAGAACATAGGCAGTAACCTCTTCGACAATGGCCACAGAAACTTCTTTCAAGATACATCTCTTAAGGCAAGTGAAACAAAAGCAAAAATGTACTTTTGGGGGCACCTGGGTGGCTCAGATGGTTAAGCGTCTGCCTTCGGCTCAGGTCATGATTCCAGGGTCCTGGGATCGAGTCCCACATCGGGCTCTCTGCTCCTTGGGAGCCTGCTTCTCCCTCTGCCTCTCTCTCTCTCTCTCTGTCTCTCATGAATAAATAAATAAAATCTTTAAAAAAAATGTACTTTTGGGACTTCATCAAGATGAAAAGCTTCTACACAGTAAAGGAAATAGTCAACAAAAGAAAGAGGCAACCCACAGAATGAGAGAAGATATTTGCAAATGACACTACAGACAGAGGGCTGATACCCAAAATCTATAAATAACTTCTCAAAGTCAACACCCAAAAAACAAATAGTCAAGTCAAAAAATGAGCAGAAGACATGAACAGACACTGCTCCAAAAAAGACATACAAATGGCAACAGACACATGAAAAAATGTTCATCATCATTAGCCATCAGGGAAATTCAAATCAAAACCACACTGAGATACCACCTTACACCAGTTAGAATGGCAAAAATGGACAAGGCAAGAAACAACAAGTGTTGGTGAGGTTGTGGAGAAAGGGGAACCCTCTTACACTGTTGGTGGGAATGCAAGTTGGTACAGCCACTTTGGAAAACAGAGTGGAGGTGCCTCAAAAAATTAAAAATAGAGCTACCCTATGACCCAGGAATGCACTACTAGGTATTTACCCCCAAGACACAGATGTAGTGAAAAGAAGGGCCATATGCATCCCAAAATTCATAGCTGCAATGCCTGCAATAGCCAAACTGTGGAAAGAGCCGAGATGTCCTTCAACAGATGAATGGATAAAGAAGATGTGGTCCATATATACAATGGAATATTACTCAGCCATCAGAAAGGATGAATACCCAACTTTTACATCACCATGGATGGGACTGGAGGAGATTATGGTAAGTGAAATAAGTCAAGCAGAGAAAGTCAATTATATGGTTACACTTATTTGTGGAACATAAGGAATAGCATGGAGGACATTAAAAGGAAGGGAAAAATGAAGGGGGAGAATCAGAGGAGGAGACGAACCATGAGAGACTATGGACTCTGAGAAACAAACTGAGGATTTTAGAGGGGAGGGGGTGGGGGGATGGGTTAGCCCAGTAATGTGTATTAAGGAGGGCAAGTATTGCATGGAGCACTGGGTGTTATATGAAAACAATTAATCATGGAACATTACATCAAAAACAAATGGTGTATTGTATGGTGACTAACATAACATAATAAAAGAAAATAAAATTAAATAAAAGAGCCTTGATCACAAAAAAAATAAATAAAATAAAGGTACTTATTACCTGTATATATATGTTGTATGTTAAGCATGCTCTAATACCTTCCTGAACATAGAGGAAAACTACATTGCCATGCTTCCTTTACAATATAGTTTGGAACCAAGTGACTGATATCTGGTCAGTGGAATATGGCCAGATGTGATATGTCACTTCCAAACTTGGTCCTTCTTAGAAAGGTGCAATCCTCTCTTCCCCTGCCATGTCACCAAAGAAGACACTTGTTATAGTAAGCACAGTCATGTATACAAAGGAAGGAACTCAGATCTCAGAACCAGTGGCTAGAGGACAAGAGTGGGCAAAAACTGGCTGTCCTCCACCACACAGTGAGGCAAGTAAAACATGTACCTTTATTTCATTAAGCCACTGATATTTCAAGTGAGAGTTGTTTTGTCCTACTTTCCTCTGTCCAGGACAGAAATAGGCATCTTGAGCAGAGATGCTTCTATTAAAAAAATCTTTTAATAAAAATAAGAAGTCTTGAATTCTGAGGACTAATGAGGAAACTTATTTCACAGGCTTAAAACTTGGGATGATTCTTCTAAGAAGGAGCAAATATTGATAACAGTAATTCTTTCCTGCAGTAGCCTAGAAAGCAATAATTGCAGGAGTAGATGATTCCAGAAATAATTGGCTGCTTATCCAGTATAAATAAAAGGAAAACAAGTATCCAGAAATGTAAGGATTTTTAGAATAGGAAAAACTGGATGCTTTTCAATCCTAAACAGTAAGGGATTGGATTTCAGAAGACTTAGCCAACAAAAGCTAGTGAAACTTTTTAAGTAAATAACGTAATTTAAGGTAATGTTCAGTTTTAGTGTGAGATTTCTCATCTATTGTTATTCAGTTGCTTCAAGGTGGTTTCCATTAGGTTGAGGTAAAGAAACATAAAAGTGAGGGGAAAAAATGGTGTTTTAAAGTTATACCATGAGGGCGCCTGGGTGGCTCAGTCGTTAAGCATCTGCCTTCAGCTCAGGTCATGATCCCAGGGTCCTGGGATCGAGTCCCACATCGGGCTCCCTCCTCGGGGGGAGGCCTGCTTCTCCCTCTCCCCCTCCCACTGCTTGTGTTCCTGCTCTCGCTATCTCTGTCTCTGTCAAATAAATAAATAAAATCTTCAAAAAAAAAAAAGTTATACCATGAAAAGAACTTTTGGACAGGACACTGGAATCAAAGACATATATGTCTAGGTTTTTGATATATATATATATATATATATATATATATATATATATATATGTCTTCCCTCTAAAAAAATCTTTACCTTGCTGAATACTTACTAAAATCCCTGGTGGGGATGGGGTCATTGAGTGGTGGATCATTGAATGAGGACAAGATGGTAATGTCAACATAGCTTTTCAATCTCAATGAATTCCTCAAAACAACTAAGCAACTATAAGGACTAGGCAAAAAAACCCAAGATAATATCTTCAAAAAAAGAAAATGACAAAGTCTTGTAAACCTCAAAATCCAGGAAGCCAGCCCACTCTTGGCAAACAGGGAGCAACTCTGTGGGATGAAACCACAGATCATCTGAGATCCAGGTGGCCTAAAAGTCCCTAACAAAGACAGAAGTCATCTTAGTGGATGACTTGAAGTCAAGAGCTGAAATTGAGAAGAGTCCGATGAAGAAGGGCTGCTGTTGCTGGTGTGGCCTACCTAGGAGGAAAGAGCTCAGGAAAGCAAACAGCTTATGCTCTGTTCCAAAGCGAGATCAATAAAGAGGAGAAGCCTCAAGGAGGAGAATCAGAATTGTGGACAGGAAAACCAGGGGCAAAGGTAAGAGAAGATTCAAACACATGATGAAAAGTAGAGCAGAAAGGAAGGCCTCAGAAAATAGAAGCATATTTTATTAAAAACACTTTTTGGTGACACAACAAAGAACCTGAGAATCAGGAAGTTAGAAAATTTAATCTGGCCTCCCCCTCCAGTCACATACACTCCCTGGAAATGAGCAGAAAAGCCCTGTGTTCACACAGTGGACATGAGTAAGGTGTAACTGAGGCTCATCCAAAGATCAAGAAGGAAGAGAAAGAATAATTAGCTGAATGACAGCCCAATGGGCATGAAGACACTAGAAAGACATGCTCACAAAATGTGAAAACCAAAAATATAATATTCCAAAACAAACTAAAAGTAATCAAGAGCACAATAGAAGATGTGAAAAACAGTATAATCACAATTAAGGAAACTTAGTTATGAATGATTATATGAAAATGAGAATGCAAATAGGAAACTGACAAAGGGAAAGAATTAGAATTCAGTAGAAAAGATTTAGAAAGAGAAGAAAAAATGATCATGAAAAAGGAAATAAACTGAACATAAGTGAGCCTAGATTAAACAATTTGAGAGAAAACTAAAGACATAAGAGACAGTTGCATAAAATCCAACACCACAGAAGAAAACCGTAGCAATGGGAAATGACAAAAGCTAATGTCTCCAATTAAATTAAAATTTCTTAAAAAATATATTTGGGGCGCCTGGGTGGCTCAGTTGGTTAAGCTACTGCCTTCGGCTCAGGTCATGATCCTGGAGTCCCGGGATCGAGTCCCACATCGGGCTCCCTGCTCAGCAGGGGGTCTGCTTCTCCCTCTGTCCTCTTCCCTCTCGTGCTCTCTGTCTCTCATTCTCTCTCTCTCAAATAAATAAATAAAATCTTAAAATATATATATATATTTGAACTCATACATTCAAAATGAATACTATATATTTAGGAAAATCATTCCAGGACCATGAACACTTAGATAGTTCTTGTAAATCTATTAAATTTTTAAAAAAGACAAATGAGATTGAGTATCCAGACAACAAAGCCAAAATCTCTTATGAGTGAAAGATAATCAAGTTGGTAATGAAAAATTTCAAGTTGTCTGCAAATACAGAAGTGGAAAGGGCACAGGTGGTTATACAAACCATGAAACACTTACTACACACATGTGTGAAAAGAGAACCTTCTTAGGAATTACATTTGATAGGGTCACAACTTTGTAATATATTTTTCCTGTAAAATTAATGCTATAATTTTAACTTAGTTCCAAGTACACAATATCTGATTTTTTATAGATTAAGATTATTTTAATTTTATATCTGAAACATTTAATGTATCTCCCAGCTATGAGACTCTGGCAAAATAAAAAATTTTTTTCCAGATTATCTATCTCTAAAATACTCAGAACATGTCATTAATGCATTGGGAGTTCCAATTATTAGCACTTCAGTGTCCTGAAAGCAGCTCTAGAAATAATGTATATTATAAGCCTTGTGGCCTTCATTTTTTTACAGTGCTTAAAAATTGTTTTACTGAACATAAACACAGAACATCAGACAATTTTACAAAGATTAGAATTATGGTATCTAATTTCCATTATTCTACCATATATATTTAAATTCTTTTTCTTGGGTATAATTGACATATACCACATTAATTTCAAGTGTAGTCATGATATTAATTTATGTGTAGTTTATAAGAAACTACTTTCTCTCTAAAAGACCCTAGGGAATAAAAGAAGAATCTGGGCTAAATAGCCTTAATCCTGCTGGGGGTGGGGGTGGGGGAGGGAAGATATTTCTAATCTAATTAATGCACTAAGGTTGTGCATGAGCCAAGAATAGTGGCCTGAGTCCCAACACATGCAGTGGCAGCTTCCTCCCTCCCACTACCATCCCCATCCACTAACAGTCACTATAAACTATATTTTTCTTTTAAAAAATAAAAGGTTAGGGCGCCTGGGTGGCTCAGTCAGTTAAGTGTCTGCTTTTGGCTCAGGTCATGATCCCAGGATCCTGGGATCAAGTCCCACGTCAGCTCAGCAGGGAGTCTGCTTCTCCTTCTCCCTCTGCCCTTCCCCCCTGCTCGGGCTTGCTTGCGTGCTTTCTTTCTCTTTCTCTCTCAAATAAATAAATAAAATCTTTTTAAAAAATAAAATAAAAGGTTAAAAAAAGAGACTTCATGATTTTTAAAATATAAACAGCTAATCCACTAGGAAAAGAGTTTTATCAGGGAAAATCTATAAACAAGATGGAGTACTGAATTTTTATTCTGAAAAAAAGAAATCAGTCCTGGGATGATGAGTAGTCAATAAAAATATTTCCAAATGTAAATAGCCACTAAATGTTATTTTTTAAAGGTCAAAGAGAAATTAGGCTTTTTTAAGTTGTTTTCAGTGAGTATTACTATAATGAGGAATATCATTAAACCAGCAAAACGTGAGATAACTGATATGGGGAAGTAGACTTTTCAATAGCAATTTCTGTAGCAGAAGAAAAATATGCTTGTTTCTATTCAATAAAACAAGAACATAGAGAAAGCTTTTATGGATGTCCATAGGGAAAATGACACAAAAGGATTCAATTTAAGAAAATCCAACAGCAAGTGAAATGATATATGTAAAAAGTGATTTGTAGTCTTAAGAAGAAAATGCAATGTATACCCAAAGTAGAGTTTTGGAGTAACATGATGATACCGGTTCTCCTTTCAAATGAAACTTGTACAACTAAAATGTACATTTTACCAAAAGTACCTAAACTTTCTTCAGCAAATGAGATATTTTAAAATATTTCTCAGCTTGAAAATAAAAATCTTAGATTCCTTGCCAAGTAGAAATTAAGTACACTAAATAAGAATATAGCAATTACTCAAAATGGTTCAGGATCAGAATTTAAAATGCCCTATATTTTTAAAATACAAGTTTAGCTGTTTTTCTGTCCATCCTAAAACAACACAGAATGAAGCATAGTAACTATTATAATAATGTGAAAATTAGACATGAAAATACTTACCAACCAACCTCTACTCTTACTCTGACCAAATGAAATACAGTTGACTTATAACTACATTTTATTTTTTTTATTTTTTTTTTAAGATTTTATTTTATTTGAGAGAGAGGAGGGTCAGAGGGAGAAGCAGACTCCCTGCAGAGCAGGGAGCCTGATGCGGGACTCAATCCAGGGACTCCAGGATCATGACCTGAGCTGAAGGCAGTCGCTTAACCAACTGAGCCACCCAGGCGCCCCATATAACTACATTTTAGATAGATAGATATGGATGATAGATAGATGATAGATAAATAGATATAGATAGATAGATGATAGATAGATGATAGATAGATATAGATAGATGACAGATGATAGATAGATGATAGATATAGATATAGATAGATGATAGATAGATGATAGATAGATAATAATGTATCCTTCATGTCAAACTTGCCCTTATTTTTGTGTAGCATGAAGACAATTTTGTAAGTACTTACTCCTTATCCACCAAAAGTGAAGCACAGTTTATCTAAAAGCATAAAGTTTTCAAAATCATAAAAGGTCATCTTAAAGCTGAATGAAAGAACATTACAGAAATAATGTTTTAGGTACAGATACATTTATTACACTATATTTTATGCAAATAAATAGAGTATTTGAATCAAGAGAAAAGTTAAGAGTACAAACTGGTCAGATAGCTTTAGAAATGAACCGTGGAAATGTTCAGGAAATGCACAGGGTTCTGTCTAAACGTCTATGATAAATTGCCCTATCAAAGCTTGCCTTCAACTGCCTACACACCACTGTTATTCGATGATTTCAGTGGCAGTTAGAGGGTTTCTCCGAGAGTTCCTCAATCTATCCTTATAAATTTGCTTGAAAGAAGGCAACTAGACTGGTGGAAAAATTAAAAGTCGCAATTTTCATTAACCTTTTAACAACATTTTATCACTTGTTAAATGTGGACTATTTAAAAGAAAAACATACACGGGAGCTCTATTTCCAGAGGATGTAAGTATAAGCCATAAGGAAAGCAATGAATGATAAACTGGGAAGTTACTTATTTTATAAAATTGAAGGAAAAAAATCAAAATCAGATATAAAAATACATAACAGGGGCACTTGGGTGGCTCAGTTGTTAAGCGTCTGCCTTCGGCTCAGGTCATGATCCCAGGATCCTGGGATCCAGCCCCGCATCGGGATCCCTGCTTGGTGGGAAGCTGGCTTCTCCCTCTCCCTCTCCCCCTGCTTGTGTTCCTGCTCTCGTTATCTCTCTCTCTGTCAAATAAATAAATAAAATCTTTAAAAAATAATAAAAATAAAAATACATAATATGTTTATTATATGACACCAATGAAGGTGATATTGTGTAATTGCTCCATCCCAAAACAGACAGGCAAAAAAACATGCTCTTGGCTGTACCTTCATTTAGAGACTGTCATAAAAACATGGACTAGTTCATAAACTTGACATTATACTGTGATCTATCAACTCAGTTTAAAGGCCAGAAATTAAGAAATATATATCTAATTGGCATTCATATATAATGCCATGTCTATCATTCTATCTCATAAAGCATTGCATTTTTGCCACAATTAATACAAGACCATTAATCCATTCCACATGGCATTATTAGGTAATTATAAAACTCCTGGTAAAAATCAACATGAAAGAATGTTTTGAAAGAGTGAATATATATATATAGTGAAGTGGGTGGAGAGAGGCCACGTTTCATGGTCTTTAGCAACATTGTATATTTTACCTGCCCATGGTAGCCTTTGTTTTCATGAAGCTAGAATAATAGCTGACTGTGACCAAAATCCATAGCATATATTTTCACTTTTTTGTGTAATTTGGGTTAGAAATTGCTCTCACATTCAACAGCTTTAATACAGCCACTGCTCTGGAAGCTTGGGATTCAGGGACAGAGCCTGGAAAGCGTGATTGGAGATGGATGACCACTCCACTCAAAGCCAGAGTCCTGACGGCTCCTTTGAAGATGTTTGGAATTTGGAAACTTTGATCACGAAGGCAGCCTCAAAACCCTAGCGAGGATCCAGAAAGAGTGACTGCAGAGCATGTGACATTAAAGCAGGGCCCCGTATATGGTAGGTTTATTCAGGCTTTAAATGGAATTTCTGGTTTGAGAACATGCCATAAGACCATGCTTTATTTTTGAGTATAAGTAAAAATTTCAGAGATGCAAAAGTCAAGTAATTTGTTAATCCATCATTCACGGATCGATTTAAAAAAACCAAGCAACTTGCATGGGGTGCCTGGGTGGTCCAGTCGGTTAAGTATCTGCCTTTGGCTCAGGTCGTGATCTCAGGATCCTGGGATCAAGTCCAATGTCCAGCACCCCACTCAGCGGGGAATCTGCTTCTCCCTCTGCCCCTCCCCCACTCGTGTGTGTGTGTGTGTGTGTGTGCACGCACGCGCACGCACGTTCTCTCTCTCTCTCTCTCAGATAAATAAAATCTTTAAAAAAAGAAAGAATCCAGCAACTTCCTAAGAAATAGGAATGCCAAAAAGGACTGCTACAGACCCTTTATCATCTTTAATAATTGAAATCTTTGATATTTCACTGGTTCTAAGGAAAGTTAGTCTCTGGAGCAAGGCTCAGTTATCTTCAGCAAAGAGCCTTAATTTCTTTTCCCTCTTGTAACTGCCTCATGGACAGTCTGCATCCAGTGACCAACTAGTCACATAGTATATACGTATGGGTCCCATGCAAGTAAGAGTCTGGTTTCACAGGTGACTAGTGTCCTGACGATAGCTTCATCATAAGCCATTAGTGAAGACTATTTCAGCCTCGCAGTGCCTGCAAGGGCAGCTGGGGTTTGTTTGGCTGTCACTATAGGGTAGCCCAATCTCTCCAGGACCCTCACCTGTTTCTTTACTTTCCTGTACACAGGTATGCATTCCCAGACAATTCTCTGACCACTGATATCTATCTCAGATGCTGCTTCCCAGGGAACCCTACTCTAATAAACCCAGTTTATCCATATCAGTAGATGAATCTGTAGACTAGACCCCTCGTCTATTTTGCCTCACCCCTTATTTTGCATTCTTTGTTTCATATCTGCAAGACAAATGGAACGGGATAGTCCTGGTAGCTTCCACAATTGAGGACCATGTTCCTTCCATTCATTCAGAGCCCCAACTCCAAGGAAGTACAACGTCATGTGCAAGTGTGAGAAAGAATGTAGGTCCGGAGAGGCAAACCATGGGTTACAATCTCATGGGATCTGCACATGGGCCTCCTGGGAGTATGAAGTGGGAGGAGACGTGGTAAGTACCAATTCAGGTGACCAAGGGTCCTTGGTTGTTTGTGGTATTTCTATTTTTAGCCTGAAAGACTATGAGTAGGAAACTTCTAAGTCACAGGTAAACTGGGACAGTTGGCCATCCTATTGCCAATACACATTAGCCTTTTTTTATTAAGTGTATAAAATTCAGAGCAGTGACTGAAAATTTGGTTGCCTCTAGCAACTGCCACTCAAGGTAACTTAAGACATATTTTAAAAACTCATATGATCATTCACATGAGGATGTTATTTAAAAAATATGGGTCTTCTCACAGTGCTTGTATTCACTTATTAGTCTTGAACTGGAAACATAACAAAAAAATCCCAGTTTTCAAATTGCCAACATCTTAACTGTTAATAAATTAGGATAATACCCTAGCTTCCCTGACTTTTGAAGTTCATCTCACCAGTCATCAGCCCATTGAGAACATTTTCCACGCCAACTTTCTGCCACATGGGGAAAATAAATCACACTTTTCTTCCTAAAGTCTGAGTACTGGAAATGGTTTTGTTTTACATAAAAATTTCATTTTATGATGACTCTTAGGAATTTTTCTCACTTTATAGATTTATGCTTTTGGCAAACTCACTGATCTAAACTTCTTTCACCAACAGTTTGCTCTGGCTTCTCAGCAGCATTTACAACCATCATTTCTCTATCTTTTGAAATTTTGAAGTAATTCTAAAGTTCTTGAACCACCCTGTTGCATTATTTTTGTTGTTGTTATAAGCCATAACATAACCTCTGTCTTTTTGTGGATAAAATAAAATTAACTTTTAGATTGTTCACAAGATTTCCATTCATAATGAGATTTTCAGTTATCTAAGTAACAACAGGAGGTATCCATGCCCAAGGCAGGCACCCAAAGTGTCACAGACTAACATCTTTATTTTCTATTTTGCCAATTGTACAGAGTATGATGACTATACTCCTATGACATAACTTGTAATAAAATCCATGTTAAATAAGAATTTTATTAATGAAGTAATCTATCTAGAATAGAAGTTGTAAATAGTAGTCAATATTTTGCAGAGAGGCTTTAAATACTTTGTCATAACAAATAAATGAAATTCATAGGAGAACCTATAAGAATGGTCAGGAGCATTGATACAAGATTTCTGGTTTCAGTTTCAACACAAGAGCTTTGAATTCAGCATTCCTTCCTGAAACAACAACAAAAGCTGGACAAATAGAAAAGCCATTATCTTCCAGAGACCCATCAGAGAACTGAGGTTGCAGAGCAAACCACCACCATGAAATCTAGAGAGAAGTTACTTCCAGGGAGACACAGGACCTATGCTTTGCTTACCTAAAGCAGAAGCTGCAGGATGCCCTGAGCCAGTAGAACATTGGAGTAGAAATGTTCGTGAGCTACTGGAAACCAAATGTTGACAAGGAGGATAGTCCTTTAAGGCCATACTCAGAGTCCTCCTTCTCCAGAGGCTTTCACAGGCTTTTACTCCAGGTATTCTCTCAGGTTCATTGTGAAGATCAAGGTGAACCCCCATGACTCCAGCAGAGGAGACCGAAAGATCAGCCATTATGAAGTCCACCTAGACCTTTCTTCCATGGATCAAAGGTTTAATTTAATTCCAGGAAGGTCATCATCAGAGGCCACCAGGAAAATCCCATTCTCCCTGGCACATGGGAAACACTGTCTCTCCAGCCCCACTCCAGCCCTTTTCCAGCCTTCTTGTCTCAATTAAAAGAACAAAAAAGAGAGACCATAATTATAGAGGAGAAGGCTTCAAGGACACAAATGGAGAAAATGGGAATAAATGTGCTACGGTCAGGGAAGGAATATAGGTGGGTGTAAGGGAGAGAGCTCTATGGGAGGAGGGACAAAAACATTTGTGAAGGTCACAACTCCAAGACACAAGCCCACCATGCACTCCAAAAATTGAGAACCAATCAAAAGATGAGAGAATAACTTCCCATCCCCACATCCTATGACTGTGCTAATAAGGTTTCATAGCAGCAGTGAATCACAGCGAAGAGAGCTGTGAAAGACAGACTCTCTTGGTGGAGAAGCACAAGGGGAAAGCCTAATGTCAAGAGTAGAGCCACAAACAAGGTCAGTATAGACATTTGATGGCTTTGGATATGATGGCCACAGCAAATAATCCAGGGTAACCTATGTAGAGATTAACATAAATTCCCACCCAAAAGAACTATTACCTTAGTATTAACTGCCCCATAGAACGTGTTTGGCTCTGGACAACAACAACAAAACTACAAGGCATGTCGGAAAAGCATTTAATAAAATTCAACTTCCATCCATGATAAAAACACTAAAATTCTGGGAATAGAAGGTAGGTTTCTTAAATTAAATTAAATTAAAGATTAAATTAAACCTTTGTTCCATGGAAGAAAGGTCTAGGTGGACTTCATAATCGTTGATCTTTTGGTCTCCTCTGCTGGAGTCATGGGGGTTCACCTTGATCTTCACAATGAACCTGAGAGAATACCTGGAGTAAAAGCCTGTGAAAGCCTCTGGAGAAGGAGGACTCTGAGTATGGCCTTAAAGGACTATCCTCCTTGTCAACATTTGGTTTCCAGTAGCTCACGAACACTTCTACTCCAGTGTTCTACTGGCTCAGGAGCCTACAAGAAAGGATGTATACAAAAATCAATGCAGCTTATCTTAAATTTAATGGTGAGACAGTGAAGGCTTTAGCCTTAGCATGAGAAGCAAGACAAATATCTCCTTCTTCCCCTATTCCTATTCACCAAAATGCTGCAAGGCACTCACTGAGAATGTCATGTTTGGGAGCAAACTGGTCTAATTCTGTATGCCATGTCAGTGGTGTACCACTCACGTGGGGGGTGCCTGGGTGGCTAAGTGGGTTAAGCCTCGGACTCTTAGTTTCGGTTCAGGTCATGATCTCAGGGTCTTGAAATCAAGCCCCATGTCAGGTTCCATGCTCAGCGCGGAGTCTGCTTGAGATTCTCTCCTTCTCCTTCTGCCCCTGCCCCCACTTGTGCATGTGTGTGTGTGTGTGTATGCACGCATGCATGCTCTCTCTCTCTCTCAAATAAATAAATAAATAATTTTTTTGGAAAAAAGGCTCACTTGGTGATGACTTTTTAATGAATACCTGATTTGTTGGGTTTTTTTGGAATACCTGATTTGTTGTATTCAACATTAATTCAAGAAACACTTGAGGAATATTTCCTAAATGATAGAGATTAAGATAAGCACAGGAAAGAGAAGAGTGAGAACAGGCAACATTCTCTCCATAGCCTGTGACCAGCAGTTGTTGTGTTCAGTACTGTTTTCCTTTACCCCCTTCAATAAGGTCATATCACACATTTGTAACACAGCTGAGTACTTTATCACAGTTTGCATTTCATTCTGGGATTCCCCAGACCTCTTAGTTCATTTTTTTTTTTTAATTTGCAGAGATTAAGTTTCACCTTTTGTGTTGTGAAGTTTTGGGTTTCAATAAAAGCATGGCATAATGAATCTACCACTACTGCATCATACAGAATAGTTAATAATTTTATTTTAGGCCACTAAGTATTTCACATCCTAAATTCTCACCTTTCCAGCTTTACTGTTAATACTGATGAAGTTTTTTATCGTATACTTCACTACAGTTTCTTCAAAGAGAAGTCAAAGGCTATAATCCTTTGATAAACCTCAAAGCTAATGCTTTGAACTGAAAAGTCAGTGACTTGGAAATGGAGTTGTGTGTTTTCTTTCTAATCTCCTAACATTTTTTTTTCATATAGATAATTTTTGAAATTTTGAAATTGAAATTAACAAAATGGCAGGGGGTAAGATAAATACACAAAATTGTATTCTTCAATTCAGCCAAACACCAAAATGTAGATGTTTGTTTCTGAGATTGCTATTCTAATTTTAAAATTCTAATCAAAATAGTGAAATGAAAACAAACAATAAAATAAGTAACTGTAGGTGAGATTTTCTGAAATCATAATAAATATGGTAAGTTAAATCTTAAAAATTAAAACTTTCACTCAACAACAATGGCTTCATCCAGACTGTACAATATTTCATCTTCTTTGCCAGTGTTGATCACAAGTTTTGATTCGGTTAGTAGTGAAATTTGCCTAACCGTGGATACTGAGTTTAACGAATTCAGAGGGATGGATATATATATTTGGTGAGGAAGTTTCTGTCATGTAAATCTTGGGTTTTAGTCTGTAAAAAAAATTCTGTTCTCATCAAGATAAATACAAAAAGCAGTTACATATAATATATTCATATCTATAATCTAATCTTAAATCTTATGGGAATATTTGGAGGAAAATATTATTTTTCTATTGAATTTAATAGTATGATAATGGACCAAGACTACTTGGTGAAATTCAAGTCACCCACTGCCAAAGGAGAACAGTTGGCATCAAATGCAAATAAACTATCAACTCCTTAGAATTCAGAAGACTGTACCTGTCTTGTTGTGAAGGACAAAGCTCAAAAGCAGTGTGACAATCACATCATGTCTTTTTATGGTTGTTGAACTAAACTCAGACACCTGGATTTTTTTTTTCAATAATTCTATGAAAATTACTTCCAGCATGTTAAGATTTAAAATCTTGTGACTCAGCTAACAAAATTATTTTCAGAATTAACTATTTTAGAGAACCCAAATTTGTAGAAGAGTTGTTTTTGTTTTTGTTTTTGTTTTTTTACTCCTTAGAAAGGTCATGAAAAGCAGGAGAGGCTTATTTAGCTGCACCAAATTGTTTTTCCTGGAAAGAAAACAAAAACAACTTAAAAGCTAAAAAAGGTAGTGGGAAGCACTATGTCCAGGTAATATTTTGTCCAAACTGCCAATTTTCTTTATGATTTCACATGTTCACAGAATAGAGGGAGGAAGTTCAGAGAGAAAAATCTTTTTTTACTCTATTTTCATTTAAATGAGACCTTTGAGATTAACCTTTATTTTAAAAAATTCTCAAATAAAACTATGGAATGTGGGACTCTTGGTTGGACTCTTTTTCTTTAAAGTTATATAACTCAGGGTGCCTGGGTGGCTCAGATGGTTGAGCGTCTGCCTTCGGCTCAGGTCGTGATCCCAGGGTCCTGGGATCGAGCCCCACATCGGGCTCCCTGCTCTGCGGGGAGCCTGCTTCTCCCTCTGCCTCTCTCTCTCTCTGTCTCTCATGAATAAATAAATAAAAATCTTTAAAAAAAAGTTATATAACTCATTGCAAATGGAACTTCATGGTTTCCTCAAATGCTGGGAAACTCATTTAACTATGTTGTATGTGAACTTGTCGACAGATTTAAGAAAAGCAATTTCAGATGTCAGAATGAGAAAGCACTGAGGGGAAAAAAAAACACAATCTTTTAAAATGCAATCTCTACATTAAGATGCATTATTATTCCCTGTAATGTTAATCTTTGATGTACATATAATTCCTAGGGTAATCAATTAAAAGATTAAAAGACTCTGTGGCCACATTATGAATTATAATTATTTGAACAATCTGGTGCTCAGGTAGATAAATGGCCTGAAAAATCGTTTGAAAATAATGATGCTGGTACAGAAGGAAGTCAAAATATGTTTTCCTTTTTGAACTCAACACTGTGACATAATTTCTTAAGCACTTTGTCTTTCAAGGTTGGGTCTTGGAGTCACAGGTTACTGACTTTTAAAGTTTTTGGAGGAACTCTGCAGATAACTATACTCATTCCTATCTAAATTGCACCACAGATAAGAATCCCAGTCTATAAAAACAATCTGCCCAGTGCTTAACACACACTCCTTTAGAAACGTTTCAAAGCATTTGCTCCTGCTGCTAAAATCAACTATAACCTTTTCCAATCTGACCCTTTTCAAATCTGATTGCATTCCTATATTTTCCCCTGTGGGCAGGCACCTGGATCTAATTCACAGTCAGTTTACCATCCTGTCTTTGAGGTTTACAAGCATTACGTCAGTCATAAAAGCCTTACCAGCGACAGTGGGTATCTCATCCTTCTGGCAAACCCTGGCCGTCTACCTAGAAATCACCTCATTTGAAAGTTAGAGACACTTTCCCGGTTAAACATGAAGCTCTTAAATCCAAAAATTCAATAGAGGAAATGAAGTATTCTCTAGCACAGATTCAGTGCACAACCCATACAAATTCACTATGAGATGTTAAACAATAGTCCTCCTAGCAAAAACTCCAGTGATAGACACTTTAAACAGCCAATAAATTTCCTATAGAATAGAATGAAGCACCTGTAATAGAAATACATGGAAATATTTTAAGCTTAACATGTTACACAATACAAAGTATAATGTCCAATTTTGCCCTATCTACTTGTTCAACAAATGTTTATTAAAACCTAGTTCATAAGGATTAAATTAGTCCTTAAAATAGACACAAATAATTTACCAAATAATTCAAATTTGAAATAATTGTCTCTGAAATTATCATTTAGCCTTACCTTGAATCAACTTTATAATAAGCATAATTATTTCTATGACTGTTATACACAGACCTAAAACAATAATTTTTATGTATATTAAGTGAATCATATTTATTATGACCATTTATTAACAAACTGCATGTGCATATATCTCACATACATGCTATCTATAATATATTTAGACATATAACATTTTCCCAACATCTCCTGTGATATTTTTGTAACCATATAAGATCATGGGAATTAATGGTTCTTAAACTTTAATGTTAATAAGAATTATATGGGGGGCGCCTGGGTGGCTCAGTTGGTTAAGCGACTGCCTTCGGCTCAGGTCATGATCCTGGAGTCCCAGGATTGAGTCCCGCATCGGGCTCCCTGCTCGGCAGGGAGCCTGCTTCTCCCTCTGACCCTCCCCCCTCTCATGTGCTCTCTGTCTCTCTCATTCTCTCTCTCAAATAAATAAAATCTTTAAAAAAAAAAAAAAAAAGAATTATATGGGGCATGTTCTTTTACATTCTGATTTCAAATCTCCATTCACAGAGTGTTAGATTCAACAGGACTGGCTCAGAGCTAGAAATCTACCTTTTGACAAATATACCGTGTAGTTTTCATGAAAAACTCAAGTTAATATCACTTTAAGAAGCTAGTGAGTTAAGTGTCATTATTCTGATTTCACTGCCCTCAGTCAAGAGTCACCTAATGAATAAAACCTACATCTTTCTGCTCCAAAGCCCTTAGGCAACTATATCACTCAAACATGGAGCTGTTCTTTCCATGTTTTGTCAAAGTGAACTATATAATCTTCTAAAATTCTAAGTAGGCATTGTTGACAAAATTTATGGATTCTTCTCGGAGAGGACACGAATTGTGTAAGTTCCAATACTTAAAGAGTATGTATGTTTTACAATAATTTATAATAAAGCCAGATATTATGTCAGTAGTTAATGTCTTTGAATATTATGAAAATAGAAATAAAGGATGTATTCTATTTTATGAGGTTTTAGTTCAGTTGGATACACCTACAAACAACGGAGTCATTTTGCTAAAGAGCTTCCGTTGTCAGAAGCATTTCTCCAGCTTGCATCTCTGTTCCCTGCAGAAGTTTCTTTCACTTCATAAGATAACATGATTCTGTAAACGACTCCTTGGATTTCTGGCATGTTTGGTGGCCTGAGTGCACTTCTAGAGATATATACCAAAATCAGATAACCTGACCCTGTATGCTTTTAAAACTACTAACATAATAAATTTCTTGGAGTTACAATTTATCTGGACAAGCAAATAACTACGTGGTAGATAAATTCACATCCCATAAGAACAAGAAGCAAGAAAATGCTCCATAAACTTCCCTTTTCTCCTTCTGCCCTCCGGTTGAAAGTGCATGAACATGTCAAGGATATGGACACTAGATGACCACAAGATTTGTTTCCTGAGTCTCTAGCTTTTGCTAAGGATCTGAGAACTCAAAACCAACAGATGCTGCCCACATCTAATCTATTATACATTAATTTCTGTTCAAGAGTACACATAATATAAATTCCTTTTTACTGAAATGGAACTGGAAACATGAGACTATATAAAGTAATATTAAAGAAAAAAATGCCTTAGGAGATAAAAGATCACTGATTACACATTTGATTTTGTCTTCTGATCTCTAAAATACAATGGCTGAAAAACTATTGATTCATTCAATTTAATAAATATAGTATGTATTTGTATATGTGAATATTTAAAACATGGGTTAAGTATGAAATATAGTAGTTGAGTTTTTCAGTTACATTTATTACAATCATTTGTTTTTCATTGAACCCAAATTTTGGATGTAGTCATTTCAAATATAGATGAGATTTAGACATACAAAGTCAAATGTTTTTACTAGCCTCCAAGATCTAAAACAATTCCTGCTGGACAACACGATCGTATTTTTGTACGTTATAGATGTGTTGCCTCTGGAAGAGGTAATTTCACAAGCGACACTGGAGTGCTACAACTTTTAAAGTTTCTTCTTGTGTTTTGTTTTAGAGAAGAGGATGTAAAAATCAGTGCTACCATAAAGTATCAACTTTGTCCCCCCAGAAGTGATGAGGCATGAATGGACAGGCCTCCAGAAATAATTTTCCTAAGTGCACATGGATCTCTGGGGCTTCCCAAGCTGTTCACAGATTAGAAAGTGGCACCACTGAATCCCCTTCAGCCTGAAAGTATGGTACAGAAGCAGCTGACCTGGGTCTGAATCCCGTTTCTCTCACTTAGGAATTTTGTAATCTTGGGTATCTGAAGTTTGTTGTTCTCATCCGTTGAATAGGCATAATTATGATGCCCAACTCCACAAGTTGTTATGAAAAGTGAATATGAAAGTGTATAAGGATCACTTCAATTTTTAAACAATTCCTTTATTATCAAATAAATATCTGTACTACGTATCCATCTCTATCTGCGCAGATACTAGGGAGAGAGAAACTCCAAAGGCACTATTTATCCATGTCCTCAGAGCTTGTGACTGTGGCCCAAAGAGCTCATTTTCTTTACTCTGGCTACATCTGTTTCAGAAGAACACTTATCTGTACCATGAACCGAGGGAAGGTCTCACTGTCTTGAAGAGACCACACAGGTTAACACTGTCTCACCAGATGTGTGGCAAGAAGACCTCAGGAGAGCCTGGCAAAACTTCTCTTCCCTTGCCAGGAGCAGGTCAATGCGGTCTCCTGGACGCAGAGGAGTCTTAGACAAGAGAGAAAACCACATGCCTTATTTTTTGTTTCCTTTACATTTTTCTTCTGCCTCCTGGAATAATCTCGTAAAATATTTGCATCCTTTTTTGGAGACTATCCAAGTGAGCAGTTACAGAAAGTGTCTTCTGTTCAACATCAGCAATATAATATACACTTAAGCTACAATCAGCTAAAAGCTAGACAGAGCAAAAACTTCATTTCATTTCTCATCACAGAGATAATAGTTTATAAATTGTTTTGTGTTCCTGAACTAGGGGTAAAAAACTTGAGAGCTTTTTGCCAATTTTTTTTATGGCACATAGAATGCATTAAGCAATGTCTTGACACTTGCTGACTTTCTTTGACACACACAGAGAGGAGATAGAACAGTAGTAATGGATTCTGTTACTTTATTATCTGGGAAACTAACTTTAGGTTAGTTGGGGTTTTTTTGTTTTTTAGTTATGCACATCCACACACACACACACAGTCAAACTCATTTCAAATTGATGGATGGCCCTGACTATTTTAAAATATATTTGGAGTAAAATAACTTCCCTGAAGTTACATTTTATTCCCAGCATTTTGGGTTCTATCGAAGTAAAGTAGAACTTCAAAATTATGCAATTGACATAGCCCTCAAATTAATAATTTACTTTCAATGATACTCAGCATCACTTTATATGTTTTGGGTTCTACTATAACAAATGTTGGCCATTTAACCTACCTTTTTTTTAATGGAGTACAATATTACAGCCAAATTCTGGTACATATACTAATAATCTACCAAAGGGTCAAAGGTATAGAAAATTTTAGATGTAAAAGTGAAATAAAATTGGCCTCAGTATGAAGAAGCTGAATGACTTAGGAAAATATGACATAAGAAGTAATTGTTGACAAAATTGTGCCCCCAGCAAGGTCAGCATGATTATCATAATAGACTGTATAATTGCTGCCATAATATCCCATTTCTAACCAAAGACTGCTGCTCAGTCCACTAGAGAAATTTATTTCACTGTAAATTTAGTATGTATTTTATAAAAGATACAAATAGATAAGAGTCATTTAAGCAATGTATTTTAACATTAAATTTTCTGGAATATTGTATTTTGATAATTACCATTATTTTTGAGCATTCTCAAGCTATTAAGTCTTTTTTTTTAAAGATTTTATTTATTTATTTGAGAGAGAGAGAATGAGAGACAGAGAGCATGAGAGAGAGGAGGGTCAGAGGGAGAAGCAGACTCCCTGCCGAGCAGGGAGCCCGATGCGGGACTCGATCCCGGGACTCCAGGATCATGACCTGAGCCGAAGGCAGTCGCTCAACCAACTGAGCCACCCAGGCGCCCTCAAGCTATTAAGTCTTAAAATCTTAGAGACAGTAGTATAAAAATCTATGATTTTTGTACCAAATGTTGGTAGGACAAAGAATTTTTTTAAAGCGTGATAAGGAAAGCTAAGTATAGCTTTTTAAATGGATATTTTATAACATGAAGGTATAGAAGTCACGAAGAGGAAATCGTAAGTTTTATTGCATTTCCTGGCCCTCTTACCTCCCTTGGAGATAGTTGATATTTTCTGGCCAATGAAATGTGAGAGGATGTCCTCACTTAGATGGTCAAGATGGTTCACTATCTGGCCCAATTTTCCTCCATTCCCTCTATCCCTTTTACACTAGAGAATTTGGCACCAGATGTTGAGAGCAGTTGTGTCAGGATAAAAGGAGACTTGAATCCTGGAGTAAAGTTGCCCAAAGAGAAACCAGACAAAGAATATTTGCATTGGGCTTGGTGTGAGTAAGTGTATATATATACTGTTTGCTATCAAAATATTAGCACAGCTGGCCTGCCCAGACTACTACAGCATCTAAAGCATTTAAAGCAATATGAAGAATACCTAGGTTATGGAATGAAGCTGCAGACACCAACCATTCAGCTAATACCAGCTATTTTTATTATTATTAATGGACAAAATAAATCATTTCTTTTTTTAAAAAAGATTTTATTTATTTATTTGAGAGAGAATGAGAGACAGAGAGCATGAGAGGGAGGAGGGTCAGCGGGAGAAGCAGACCCTCCGCTGAGCAGGGAGCCCGATGCAGGACTTGATCCTGGGACTCCAGGATCATGACCTGAGCCGAAGGCAGTCGCTTAACCAACTGAGCCACCCAGGCACCCCTAAAGGAAATTTTTTTCTTAAAGATTTTATTTATTTATTTGACATTCAGAGAGGACACAAGCAGGGGGAGTGGCAGGCAGAGGGAGAGGGAGAAGCAGGCTCCCTGCTCAGCAGGGAGTCAGATGTGGGACTCGATCCCGGGACCCTGGGATCATGACCTGAGCTGAAGGCAGTTGCTTAACCAACTGAGCCACTCAGGCGCCCTTCGAAATAAATCATTTCAATTTAAAGTCACACTGTAGGAACGAGATAAAAGAGAGAGACTAAAACTAATAATAATAAAGGAAGAACTCAGGTAGTGAGACTATTGAGTGGGGAAGCATTCCAAGAAGCATTATAAGGAGCATTCCCAAAAGTGAACATGTGTCTCCTATAACTAAGAACGAGAGGATTGGGATTATATGCTAGATACCTGTTGACTGAGAGATTGATGGAAACCTAAGGTAATGATGATTAAAGATTTAAAAAGAAATATTTAATGGAGGTAGCGATATGAAAATTAGAGTCTAAAGAGAATTTTCTGAAGGAAAAGGACATAGAGTCAACTTGCTGTTTCTATAAACTTTCTGTTCTTAAAACTTACAGTATATAAAGCATGTTTCTTTCTCATGACAGAGTGCAGAAATAGTGAACATAGCAACAGCTTTCTTTAATAGCAAACCTTTACGTAGATAATGACAGAGAACAAGCCATCAAATCTTCTTGCACCATTTATTAAGCCTGATTTGATCAACTTGAGTTTATGTGATAGTTTGATTGGAACTTGCCTTATGTTAATACATGTTTAATGCCATCTAAAAAATACCACAATGATGCAGCCACTCTGGAAAACTGTATGGAGGTTCCTCAAAAAGTTGAAAATAGAGCTACCATATGATCCAGCAATTGCACTACTGGGTATTTACCCCAAAGATACAAAAGTAGGGATCCGAAGGGGTACGTGCACCCCGATGTTTATAGCAGCAATGTCCACAATAGCCAAACTGTGGAAAGAGCCAAGATGTCCATCAACAGATGAATGGATAAAGAAGATGTGGTATATATATATATATATATATATATATATATATATATATATATATACAATGGAATATTATGCAGCCATCAAAAGGAATGAGATCTTGCCATTTGCAATGACGTGGATGGAACTGGAGGGTATTATGTTGAGTGAAATAAGTCAAACAGAGAAAGACGTATCATATGATCTCACTGATATGAGGAATTCTTAATTGTAGGAAACAAACTGAGGGTTGCTGGAGTGGGGGGTGGGGTGGGAGGGATGGGGTGACTGGGTGATAGACACTGGGGAGGGTATGTGCTCTGGTAAGCGCTGTGAATTGTGCAAGACTGTTGAATCTCAGATCTGTACCTCTGAAACAAATAATGCAATATATCTTAAGAAAAAAAAAGAAGAAGAAGAAGAAGGTAGCGGGAGGGGAAGAATGAAGTGGGGGAAATTGGAGGGGTAGATGAACCATGAGAGAGGATGGACTCTGAAAAACAAACAGGGTTCTGGAGGGGAAAGGGGTGGGAGGATGGGTTAGCCTCGTGGTGGGTATTGAGGAGGGCACATTCTGCATGGAGCACTGGGTGTAATGCACAAACAATGAATCATGGAACACTTCATCTAAAACCAGTGATGTAATGTATGGGGATTAACATAAGAATAAAAATAAATAAATAAATAATACCATAATGAAAATGTACAAATTGTATGTGTTTCATTATCTTAAATAATTATTTTTATTTAAGGGTGATCTATTTTTCTCTTCCATGTTTAATTAAATTTGAGATATTAAAATATTTTTAGTACTAAAGCAATTGAAAATATCTGTATATCGGCTTTGTTACTATGACTATAAGAGCATAAAATGACGGTACCACAGCCTTCTAGTGACATCTACTGAACAACCAAATTCTTCCTGTGGCAATAAATATAACAGGAGAGAGTATCTGTTTGAAAGACAGGAAAAAGAATTTTCCCGAGTTTCCAGACAGAATTAAAGGATGAGATTTAAAATCAGACAGTTAGGTATTACTTAGTTAAATGTAGATGGAATAACTAGTTTAACAAGAATATTGATTGTGCTAACACATCACAAAATATAAATTACTGCCAAAGCATGATGTCAATTTTGCTTCCTCACGATCTCCATTTCTACAAAAGTTTAATTTAAGCGAATATAACTTTAAGAATAAAAAAAAGATTTCTTCTGAAAGGAAGTGCTGACAAGTGAGCAATGAGTATATAATAGACTCAAGAAAGTTCGAGAAAGAATGAGACCTAGAAGTCTTATTTATGAGCACAAGCAAGACTAGAAGACTTGTGATGGAAAAAAAGAAAAACGGTAAAAGTTAAAAAAAAAAAACCCTTATAAAGAAATTAAAATAAACAAATTATTTGAGAAGATTCTAAAAACTAAAAATTATCCATAAAATACACATATTAGCTAACTTAACACATAATAAATATACGGCATGAATCCATGAGTAGTGGAAAAATATTAAATATTTTTCATGCCAGTAAAATGTATAGATTAATAACAACTTTTAATAATATTGTATTAAATAATTTCCCAAGTATATATTCTCATTTAATCAACCAAGTAACCCCAAGAGGTGGGTATATTTTAGTGTAGCTGGCAAGGAAACCATGGTAACATGAGCTTAAGTAGCTAGCCTCAAGTCACAAGGGCAGGACTAGGTAATGAAACTTGGACTTCAAAGATTAACCTCGGTGTCCTTCACATTACAGAGCTCCCATTTAGAGGGAAAAAAATGCATTCTGTAAAGATGAAGACACTTGGGGCTCCTGGGTGGCTCAGTCTGTTAAGCGGCTGCTTTCGGCTCAGGTCATGATCCCAGGGTCCTGGGATCGAGTCCCACATCAGGCTCCCTGCTCAGCAGAAAGCCTGCTTCTCCCTCTCCCTCTGCTGCCTCTCTGCCTACTTGTGCTCTCTTTTGATCTGTCAAATAAATAAATAAAATCTTTAAAAAAAAAAGGTGAAGACACTTATAACATTTGGCATGTGTCAAAAATACATCTATTATAATTCATCACTTAAAATAGGATGCCATGACCTTGGGACAATCATCTACATTGTTTAACTGAAAAACAAAGTTGCCAAATATTTTTAAATATTTATTTTATGCTTTACTTATTTTTTCCTTTCTATAATATTATCTTAAATATTTAAAGCTATTTTAGAACATTCCATTGGTGCAGATTAGTTTTTGGCGCATGTTTATGACTTTTAAATTATGGAAACAATTATGTTAGAATCCAGCCAAATTCTGTTGATAATATATTTTTTGCTCTTATCAATAAAAAATAGATGATTTTAAGAAAAGCTTTGTATCAATAATATTATAACCTTAATGGCACAGAATGATTCTTTTAATTCCCTTAAAGGTAAGTAGAAAGATCATTGATCTTCACATAGTGTTCTTAACCAACACAAAAACATCAATGTAGTTGCTTGCTCTGATGCTCAGAGATGTTGCTACAGTTCTACACATATCAATAAAATTTAAACATGCTAGTACCATTCTGTGATGAAGTAAAAGCAAGATAATTAAGTGGAGAATTAGATCATAACTCAAGAGGCATCACTTCCACTGTACCATAAAGAAGAAAGAAACAATGATGTAGATACAAGTATATTTGTAGATTCAGAGGTGGGTAGGAAATTGTCAACTCAGCAGGTCATGGTTGCTCAAACTTTGAACATTCAAAAACAGCACTAGCCTTTGGCTGGCTTTTAAGACGTAACATCTGCGCCCTTGGATTATTCTGTTTAATAAGTGTGTTTCTATATGCTTGAGGGCTTGAAATAAGCTGTCTCTGTTTGACCAAGTAAGTTTATTCTGTTGATGTAATTCCTGATAAAAGAGTCATTTTTGTTGGAGTTTGGGATGCTGATGGAGAGGAAATGAGGCTGGAACTTACGTGGCTGAGGTCGGTTACATGGGCCCCAGGCCCCAGGAGGAATGCATGGATCATGATTTTCATCTTGTATTGACCAATCTATTAGTCTTTACTCTAAGGCTCTAGACTGCTTTTGGCACCATTTTGAGTTTTGTCACTACCTAGAGGATCAAATATTCTACCATTGCAAGTTGTATTAATTAAAATGAAATTTGTCATTTTCTTTCATCAGTAAGCAAGCTTCCAAACAAGGTCTCTGAACCAAATTTACTTGTGAAGATTACCCTGCCTCTTGACCAGTATTCCCTCATATGTTTTCAGAAACACATTAGATGCAGAATAAATGTTTATGATGATGTTGATGGTGATGATGGTGATGGTACATGAAGACTGATGACTGCTACAAAGAAGCATTGCACATACACTGAAACCAAAAGAAAAGTATATGAAAATGAGAAAGGTAAAATCATGAAGAATCTCTTCCAAGTTACCATAGTTTAAACAACATTATTCTACGAGTTCTCATTATATGCTGCTTCTATCTGATGTGCTTTATATTATTCACATTAGGTTCACCAAACAAACCAAAATCTTGTGATTTTTAAATGCATTTTAAACTTTTAATTTAAATAGTATAAATAATATGAAGGTATCTGATTACCCAGCTTATTCACGGAGTATCTTAAATGACCAATTCTAGCTGTTTTATGAGTCTTCTTTCTCCATATACCCAAAGAGATAAAAAAAATTCCTCCTTAAAACATATTTAACATTAAATAATTTTAACTTCTTTAATGCATGAATGAGTAAATGAAAGACTGAATAAATGAACAAATTAATAAATGTATACCTCTCAATGAGTTTTAAAATTAAGATAAATAGATGGCTATATTATCAAAAGGAAATGATGTAGGGTTGGGATTCCCAAGGGACATAGGTACATTTCCTATACTCAGCTAACGTTCTGCTAACCTTGCTAGGAGTTCAAGCTAGAAATACTAGGAAACTCATTCATGTCATATTTCCAAAATATTACATGTTTCCCCCCAAAACACATAAAGGATAGTAATCTAGGTCTACTTTATGCCTTCAGGTAGTTGAGGTATTTTCACACACTTTATGAGGAGATAAGAAAGGGACAGAAAATCTAAGTAACTAAGGCATAATCGAGCAGCTGATAAAGGGGAAATTTGGAATCCAGGTAAACTATTAATGTAGCAGGTATGAATTTTCAGAATCCCAAACTTACTTAAATGATACGACTTACTTTTTTATAGGTCAACTTCCTCTCTCTGAGGAAAGACTATATTAGTCCAAATCAACTCCAAATGAGCACAGTGTACTTGGATTTTCCCATCTCCTGGCCTCTTCCTTTCCCCTGGAGATCAGTGTCAGTTTCTGAGGATGTATGAAACGTCATCACATGAGTTGAGAAACTGGGGGTAACAGTGATCATCTCTCCTAAGTGGCCATGTTGTGTTGGGTCATTAGTAATAGTTAGTTTCTATATCTAAACTCTCTACTCTATGCCAGACACTGTTCTGTATGCTTTATTATGTATTAATTTACTTAATTTTCTGTAGATTTTTTATCTAAGGAATCTGAGGTACAAAATATACTTGCCTAATGTCCTACAGCTAGAACGAAGACTCTGGCTCCTGATTCTGAATTCAGTCACTGCAATATGCTGCTTCTGCATGTTCCCAAGGTGCATAGCTCTATCAGTCTCTGGATGTGGATGTCTAGCTACTCTTAGTGGTGCCGCAGAAGCCACTCTGCCCATCCCACCCCCCGCCCTGTCCCTAGTTCTATTATCTTTTGAACTGCCGCTGTCTATTGGGAAGATCACAAGAGTCCTTCAGGTCATCAGGCTCTCAGTGTCGTGTGTGTGTGTGTGTGTGTGTGCTCTGTCAAATCCATTGAATCTAGGCTGCTCCCTCTCACTAGGATCCATGTGCCTCTATCCGTGCTCCATTCCCATGACATGGTAAACAAGAAACATTCTATGAGAATTGCCTGCTAGGACAAGACAGGAGTTTAACACAGACCTCCTATAATCTCATAGCTCCAAACTATGTGGAGATTCCATTATCCCTACCCTTCAGAGCAAGCACCAGGAGTGAACCCAAGTACAATGACCCTTTTCAAAGAATTCCACTTTTCTCTAGGATTTTCTCCCTGAGTATATTGGGGGTGGGGCATAGAAGAGAGGGAGGATGGCTATGCCTCAACACGTATTCCTTCTAGAACTGTTTTACAAATGAGCTAACTTTTATTGAAGTTTAAAACCCAATAGTTTCATATCTCTGTTCTCTAGGTGACTTGACAGTTTCCCATGGAGAAGTGGGTTGTAACAGAGTTCAAGATTCACAGGGGTTGAGGGAACAACAGCAAATACTTCATAATGTCCTCTCACCACAGCAAGCTAAAAATAACAAAATACTATCTCCTCTACCCAGAGAATTCAGGGACCTCAGGTCCAAATCCTTACCTTTTTATTTGTTGTGATTTCTAGAATATCTTGTAGGTGTTCTTTAAAAGTATCTACATTCAGCCCTCTCCCCATCACATGTCAACATGCATTTTTTTTTTTTTTCACTGTAGTGGTTGTCTCTGAAATGTCATGAGGCTTCTCTCTGGAGCTCTTTCTAACATACCGCAGAATCGCATGATGAATTGGAGAAAAACTCTCTACTCCAACTTATGTTACTTTCTCTTCTCAGGACTCATGCTCCATTTTTAAAGCTTTATTTAATGTTTTTCTTTTTTATTTCTCCTTCTTTATTATAACCTCCAATACATAAGAATCTCCCATGAGTCTAGGAAAACTGGACTCAAACTGAGTGGCACATCCCCAGGTCTACTCAAATTGCCTATTGTCCCTTGGACACATTTGTCTTCTTTGACTTTTTCCTTTTGGAGGTAAGTTTCATCATATCAGATACTAGATATGTTTACTTGCTGGCTATTAAAAGATAAACTGAAGCATATTAAAATTTTTAAGAGATTATTTGAGTAAAAACTTATTCAAATCAGGCAATGCCAAACCTGATGTGGTTAGGAGAGCTCTCCTGAAATGAGCCAGAGAAAAGACCAACATAGAGAAGGTACAGAAGCAAAGAACAGAAATCATTCGATTGGCTTCAGCTTAAAGACCCGTTGGCTGTTTGTGACTGGTTGCCCTGAGCATTCTGATTTCATAACCTGGAGGCATTTACGGACTTAGATTGTGGTTTGCTTATGTAGACAGCCATGGGTTAGAGCCACGTCAGTCCAATGGCCTCCTTGTTTAGTTCCTTTAACATAGCTGTAATATCTAAATTCTGTGGTGGCAAAATAGCCCTGATACACTCATACTTGTCCCACAACAAGGAAGAAAAGTTTATTCTTGCGCACACAGATTAACACATTTAATAGAGTCTCAACTAATCTTTGAATTACAAAATCAGATATGGCTGAAGAGAGAAACCCAAACTGAATGACCCCAACCCACATCTGTGTTTTCTCTTCTAGAATCCAGAGGACACATGTCAGGCAAGCAATAGTCCTCTTAACATCGGAGGGATGTGGCCCAAATGCTAAGGTGTGGGGATCCGACAGAAGTGGAAAGAGGAGTAAAAGTTACTCAGCACCATCATAGCAGGTTTTTTCTATCACAAAGAGAAATGGTTGGGTGGTTTTTACAAACAAATAGAACCAACTTAAGTTTCACAACATACACATAGTTTTAGTAGTACTCTTCGTTATCGATTAAATCAAAATTGCATACTCCTCTAGGAAGCTCTGATGCTAGAGTCAAGCCCAGTTTTCTTCCCCTGGATCTACAGCTGTTTGGTTTCTTAATAGAAGACATTCCTTCTTGCTGGTAGCAAGACTTACGTAGATATTTGACAATATGCAGTGCTTGATGAAGCTACCACAGGCAAGGATCTTTTGTTTAATATTGCATTTTGTAAGGATTGCACAGCATTGTTCATTAAGCTTTAAGATTTAAATAATCTTGAAAATCCTTTTGAAACAATAAGCAATTCACAAATTTTTTTTGTATGAATGTGCATTTTACAGAATGGATGTGTAAGCTTCAGATAACCAAAGAAAGGCAGAAGGTAGAAATAATGCAGGCTTTTGGATTTCAAATCCCGCCTTTCTAGCCTTTAGAATATCCAGCATAAGGAAACGATGTGTTTCTCATGGAATGAAGCCAGCAGGGAGCATATTTTCCTTTCGTAGTCCAGGGTCAGGTGGCTCCCAGTTTTCACAGGCTGAATTCAGATGAGGCAGTTGGTCTGCATTCAGCTTTGTTTCTAAGTGCTGAGTGGTTTCATGCACTTATTCTTTCTTTTCTGCCTGTCTGGTTTCCATGGAAATGCAGGCCCTTAGAAAAAGCAGAGCCTTGCACCTCATGCACAAGCACTGTGTGTTATTTTTGGAGTCAACTGGATAGTGAACACATCTGAAAATGTCAGTGTGAACAGGTCCTGGCAAGGGCGAGCGGGGATGCGGAGTGAAGACACAATAACCAATTGTCTTACTGGAGAAAGATCTTTGCATCCAGAGGGGTTACATGTTATCCGTTACTCCACAAGAAATACACAATTTATCTTGGTAAACATTAATGTAAGTGGAGGGAGGACGTAAGATGGAAAAAAAATCCAAACAGGTTTTTTGGCTTCATTAAATGTTTATTTAGTATGTGTTCAGGGATTATAGAGATGTACCTTTTACTCAAGTCAGGGTTTAAATAAAATTATTATAAACTTTATATCTATCAACTTCTCCACCAGAATATGTAATTTCATAAAGAATTTTTCCTAATTAAGTTAAAAATGTATTTCTTCTCTCACACACAACCACTTTCAAAATAAAATGAAGTATGATACTAATTTAAGAAAAAAATAAAGAAAAAAGGTACTTGAAAAAAACATTGATTATGTTATATAATGGGAAAATAATTTTGCATTTCTTTGAATTATATGCTGATTCTTTTTTTGTTTTAAGATTTTATTTATTTATTTGATGGAGAGAGAGAGAGCACAAGCAGGGGGAGTGGCAGGCAGAGGGAGAGGGAGAAGCAGACTCCCCGCTGAGCAAAGAGCCCAAAGTGGGGCTTGATCCCAGGACCCTGGAATCATGACCTGAGCTGAAGGCAGACGCTTAACTGACTGAGCCACCCAGGCGCCCCTATATGCTGATTCTTGATGAACTTATTTTACTTACTATTTCTCAGTTTTCATTCTCAGTAGGTTACAGTTCTATAGTACAACTGATTTTACTCCTATCACTAACAGAACTTATTAAACCTGCATAAAGTCATGGGCTTTAAGGAGATGCTTGGATATAAAATATTAATCATAAAAAGACTTGTTAATTGCACACTTAAATTAATCCCCTCTCTGTGCAAGTCGAAATTCAAAGAATTGTGTAATTTTTTTAAAGTTTTCTCTCCTTTCGATTTGATCCCTATCAAATGTGTTTAACATAAACATAAGAAACAATAAGTAACCTACAAAGAGCTGTGGAATAAATAAATCAGTCTATATGGGGGAAAATGTTTACTCTACTACAGCCTTGCCTTGTAAGAAGTTATGTCCATAGAAAGAGTGGAAAGCAAAAAGGTGCAGAAAAGAAAAACACCTAAAACTCCCAAACACAAAAGACAAAAATGGATATTCATACAAATTACTTTAAAAACTTCATTTTGTATTTTGAGGGAAAGGGAAAGCAGGAACAGCAAATAAGGAACAGAAATAAGGAAGAAACAAAACAGCTCATGTCTTAAGAGAAAGGAAAAAAGAAAACCTTGATTATGAACCAGAGGTCAAAGTTAAGTTTAACCATCATGGCAAAATGAGAAAATAAAATTGAGACAACAAACAATTTTAATACTTTGTTGTTTTAATAAGGGAATAAAGGCAACGTGTCCCTGGAGAATGAAATGTAAACCTCAGTCACACTCACATACAATAAGTACGACAAGTTGAAATCTTCTGTAAACGTAGGTGTTTTTCCCAGCTCAACTGAGATATCATTGACGTATATCATTGCATAAGTTCCAGTAAGTGTATCCTAATGAAAGCTATAGATAGATAGTAATAAATTTCAACTAAGGATGGCTTTTTGAGATTAGTTTTAAATACTTTTATCCTTAATGAGAAAAGTTCATGCTTTAGACCCCATGCATCAGTAAAACATATGCTTGTTTCTTTAAAATATAAAGCTTCATCTCAAGTATCTAGGAAAAGAAACAATTGCTATTATCCAGAAATCAGCCCTGCCCATCCCTAATCATGGCTCTTGCAATTCAATATCATGGAGGTCATGTGGGACTGAAGATGAATGACACATTTATAAGTGCACTGGTGATTCAAATTCCATCTCAGAAACAGAAACATAGATACATAAAAATCATACAAGCATAATTTTAGATGATTTTTATGTCTTGATATTATTGTCTTTTAAGTCCTCAGGTCAGATTTAATCATATATAAATAACAGGAAAACATTCCATTGAAAAAGTATTGTTGTATTCAAAGCTCAGGTAACCAAGTCTACTACCCCTGTGAACTGCTCCCTATTTCCACTCCTACCATGGGAAAAATGTTTGTTTGTACCCCCATTACACTTTCCTCAACTTCACTGTTCACGATTTGTTTATCCCTTGTCCATGCATCTACATACATTAGGGCTGACAACTAAATGAGAAAGAAATGAGTCTCAGAAATCTCAAGTCATTCCTTTAGATGTAAATCTTTCTGACTGGTATCTTCATCCAGCTTAAATTTTGCCAGGTTTTGCTACTGAATAGAGAGAAACTTTGAAAATATACTTCCACGAATGACCTAGAGGTACATCTTCAGCATTCACTGTCTCACAGGATATAACTTGAGTCTGGTCTTACACTTAGTGAACTTGTTAGTTTCTAAAAATCATCCCTTCCCTTTGTAAGTGCTCTAATCCCTCAAAAAATCTGTTTATTAATCTGCTTAGAAATTTTGCCTGAGAATGACTGTGTCCTTTTTGCAGCTTCTTAACATCACTTTTGATCTGTACAAATCAAATATGACTGATAACAGCTTAGCCATCACAGCCCTGAACTCTAGGAAAGGGTGCTGTACTGTGTGATCTGCTCTAAGAAGCAAGTCTGAAATCCAAGTCTAGAAAGTAAATGCAAAGATATTATTATGTCAATCAACTGATTTCCTAATCACCAACGATATCCTGGAGTTAGCCCAAAGAATGTATTACAGTCTGTTTCATGAATTCTTAAAGGGACCTGCCTTGTGTGCAACTAGAGGTTGCCGAGACTCTAATATCTTGACATTGTCGGGAAGATAAGCCAAGGACACATCATAGGCTCTCCAGTTATGTAAATTAGATCATCAGCACATCTCAATACTTGGAATCCCCAAACATTATGTAACTTCTTTGTGCACTGATAGCACTTTTGAGATTTTTGAAAGGTGGAGCACAGAGAATTTTTAGGGTAGTGCAATTATGCTATATGATATCATAAAGGTAGATTCGTGCCATTATACATTTGTCAAAACCCACAGAATGTACAACACCAAGAGTGAACCCTAATATAAGCTATAGATTTTGGGTGATAATGATGTGTTACTGTAAGTTCATTGATTGTAACAAATGTACCACTCTGGTGGGACATGTTGATAATGGGAGAGAATATGCATGTGTGGGGGGCAGGAGGTATGTGGAAATCTCTATACTTTCTGCTCAATTTTGCTGTGAACCAAAAACTGCCCCCAAAAAACAAAGTTTATTTTTATTTTTTTTGTTTAAAGATTTTATTTATTTATTTTAGGGAGAGAGTGTGTGTGTGCAAGTGGGGGAGGGGCAGAGGGAGAGGGAAAGAATCTCAAGCAGACTCCCCACTGATAGTGGAACCCTACAAGGGGCTCGATTCACCACTCTGAGATCATGACATGAGCCAAAACCAAGAGTCATATGCTTTAACTGACTGAGCCACCCAGGAGCCCCATAAAGTTTATTTTAAAAAAAATGTTTTATGTAACTTGGAAAATGCTTGTCTTTCTTCCGCCTCGTGTGGCCCTGGGCATAGACACAAAGTTTTATTCATTTCTTTGACCACGCTTACCATGTCTGCATAGGGCATCATTTATAGATGTTTCTTAGTAATTATTGTTTGAATGATAACCCCTTCAGGCCAGTTTTGTGATATAAAACTCATAGTCAAAACACCGTTATGCTTAGTTGGGCTGTGGCTACACAAGATATTGTAGTAAGCTGATTGATTCTTTGTCCTCCCATTGTTTCACGAGGAATTCCAACGTTGTCCTACACTAATTTGAAACTCCTGTTTCAAAATGGCTGAAATTCCTGCCATCCAGTTCATTTTCAGGCCAAAAGAAGACATTTCAAAAATCTCTTCCTAAAGAAATGAATTCACTTAAGAGCATTTCTAGAAGCCTAATAAAACTCATCCACTTAGATTTCACTGTGGAGGATTTAGTGGCGTGGCCATACTGAGCTGCAAGAAGGACAAGAAATGAGGTCTTTTATTCTGGATGGCAATATGACTCGCAAAAGCAGAGTTCTGTTACTAGGGAGGACAATGAGGCTTCACGTTGGGTTAGCCACAGTAGTCTGCGTCTCACCAACCCTCAAACACGTGGGAGAACCTCACCCAGGCCTGCCTCCCCTGCTTTAACAAACCAACCCACAAACACCCTACTTGCTTCTCCTGTTCTGGATCCCTCCTTGAAGTCTGGTGTTCTGACGCCACTCCCTGGCATCGTCATGCCCTACAGTGTGCCTTCAGAGTGGGGACTTCAGTGCAATGCAAGCACCAGGAGGGCCGTATCCAGATATTCCCAGAAGCCACTCATTCTCAAGTTTCCATGACAGATATGAACTCTCAGCTGTATTGGCATGAGCGATCTCCGCCCTAACTTAATGCAGCTCTTTGTAATCTAGACAAAAAGCCAAAGTTTCACACCCAAGGTCTTGGAAATTTGTGCTGAAACTCTCGGGCCATGACTCCTTTCTCTTCAAAGGCTCAAGAAATGGGATGCTGCACTGAGGTCAGGCCCCTTTTCCACTCTTCCTCTTCAAGACTCCTTTGACCAAAACAGAGCACATCTCAAGCGTGTCAAATCTGGGAGACGGACGTTTGTCTGACTCCTCTTGGATTCTGGTAGGATGTCCCACTGGGAACACTTCCTCATTTTCTCTGGAGTATCAGTGAGTAGGTGATTCTTCTACACTTGGTCTGTTTTTGTTGTTGATATTGTTTTACAAAATTTCTCTTCAGGTCATAAAAGGAAACTCTATAAATAAATATATTCTGCTATTATTAAAAGTTCAAACACCAAATCCTAAGGAAATTGTCATATGATTGGATTAGATTTTAGAGGCAGATACAAACAAAAAGTGAATGCATTCTATTTGTAAACACAGGCAATTAGAGAAATAAAAATAAATGTAAGAATTTGAAAATATGTTCATTTTTATATGTTTTAATGTTTTAAAGGATCAAATTTAATCTCATAAGGTACTTAGACATATTAATGGGTATACATGATAGCAAGGATAGAATAACCTGTTTATTAATTATTTGGGAGAAACAAACCAAGTGGCTTGCTTCCTCATAACCACATTTTCAACACTAAACTCATATCAGCAAAAGAATTTTGTTTTTTGTTTTGTTTTGTTTTGTTTTTTTATTTTATTTATTTGACAGAGAGAGACACAGCAAGAGAGGGAACACAAGCAGGGGGAGGGGTACAGGGAGAAGCAGGCTTCCCTAAGAGCAGAGAGCACGATGTGGGACTCGATCCCAGGACCCGGGATCATGACCTGAGCCGAAGGCAGCCGCTTAACTGACTGAGTCACCCAGGCGTCCCAGCAAAAGAATTTTGAAGAGGAATACAGTGAGCAAGACAAATAGATCTGAAGCAAGGTAACACATATACTTAGGGAGAGGCTCTCTGGAGTCCGACTCTCTGAGTTCTAATGGCAACTCAAATACTCATGTGCTCTGTGATTCCAGAAAAGGTAAGTAATTTCTCTGTGCCTCACTTCCTAAATCTAGGAAGCAGAAATAATAACATCATATAACTTACACATAGATACCTTAAAAGAGCATTTTTAATAAAAATAGAACATAAAAAGCATAAAAAATTTCTATATTGTGCTATATAAACGTTAGCTATTATTATGATTAACTTGAAAAAGATTTCAGAACACAATAAAAAATATTGCAAATTAACCCTTATTAGCAGAACACTTGAGCCAACTTTTTGATCACATAGAATGTATCAAATATATCCCAGTTAGAACCTGCTTCCCCCAAAAGATGAAATATTAATAGGCACCTGCCCCCTCAAATAAGAGCCTATGAAAATAAGAAGAAACTAACAAGCATCAATATCAAGTATCTTCTCTGTGCTTGGTATTTAGGGCCATCACATGGCATAACTCCATAGTGCATCATCACAATGTATTCCTATATGAATTGAGTGCCAGGGGCTGCCATTAATATAGACTGCAGGGTAACGGGTACCCCCTGGAGTTGTGCAAAAGTCATGGGTATTATGACAGCAGCATATATATTTTTTTCTTACAAGATTTTATTTAAATTCAAGTTAGTTAATATAGTGTAGTATTAGTTTCAGGAGTAGAATTTAGTGATTCATCACTTACATGTAACACCCAGTGCTCATCACAAGTGCCCTCCTCTCCTCCATCCCCCACGCACCTTCCCTCCAGCAACCCTCTGTTTGTTCTCAGTAGTCAAGAGTCTTTCATGGTTGGTCTCCCTCTCTGGTTTTTATCTTATTTTATTTTCCCTTCCCTTCCCTATGTCCATCTGTTTTGTTTCTTAAATTCCACACATGAGTGAAGTCATATGGTATTTGTCTTTCTCTGACTGATTTATTTTGCTTAGCATAATACACTCTAGTTTCATCCACATCAGCTTTAGTAAGTCTCTGCTCAACCAACGGTGCCCTAATGGTATGCCAGAATTTAACAGCATCTTAAACACAAGAGCTTATAATTGGTATTTTATATTTAGAGTTCATGGATGGGCCAGATTGGGTCCTGTGAACCTCTGGGTGTGTCCTAGAGACCAAAATAGGCCAACTATCCTTGTTGATAAGGAAAAGGTCTTGCAGGAGCAACTGAGACCTACTGAAAGAGAAGAGTAATTAATTGTGAGTAATCCCAGGACCCAAGCTACTCATCTCTGGTCCTGGGCATTGGAGACACTGCAGGATCTCAGGGGAGGCAATCATCCTTTCATTTAAATGAGGTGAGGAAATGGAGGGGCAGCCTATGTCTTCTGCTTCTTTTCTCCCCCTGTCATTCTTCTGTCTAGACCTATTGCGAGTGCCCCTTTATTCTTTCAAAGTCTGAATCTTTTCTTTTCTGATGTTCCCAGTTGTCACTGTGTTTAATGAGCAAATCACATGACTACTGAGTTGGAAAGCCCTAATAAATCATACCTTGTGCTAAATTCTCGGTGGAAAGAGAACGGAATCATTTTATCTTAATGTTAGTTTGTGTCAAATTGTGCAAAGAATGGTTAAGAAGATAAGTGGCCAAATAGGTACAAATATATGAATTTTCAGCCTTTTGTGTAGGTCATGGCGGGCTACCATGTAATAAGAAAATACTCCCCAAATCTTAGTGGCTTGATGTAACAAAGGTTTATTTTTGGCTGATTCGAAGTTCTCTTTAGTTCAGGTGATACATCATGGCCTCAGATTTCCCTACCTTAACACAATGATTCAAGCAAATAGAGACCCCAACATGTTGAAGGTGCAAAATCTGGAATATGTCTCATCCTTGATTGATAGAGCAGAGAAAACAAGGGCTGGATAGTCCTCATATTGGACTTAAATGTTTCAAACCAGAAATGAGACAAGCCACCTATTTATAATCCATTGGTCATCGCTGGTGATAGGGTCATGCCTAATCATTAGGTAACTGGGAATAGTAACCTCACTTGCTGCTTTCCCAGAGCAAGAAGCAACAGGATATAAGTGAGTATCAGAAATACCTACCTACTCCCTTTCATGATCGGGATTGATTCAACATTTTATATGCTACACACTTCCTCAAGTTGAACTTGAATCACACAAATTAGAAAAATGCTGCTTTCAGAACAATGTTCATTCTATAATGACTGATTATTGTAATTCTACTGAGGAAGAGCTAAAGCCTAGACACAGTTCTGTAAACTCATCTGTGTTTTGTTTGTTTGTTTGTTTGTTTTAATTCAAGCACAGTATATCCATTTACCTATTGATAAGTTACACTAGAGCACATTTCAATGTGTTCCTATTGCTCCTCAATTCACTATTTTTTAAGTATGCTCTAATCTATTTTTCAGAAAAAAATATTTGCATCATAATGAGCCCCATACATACATACGTATACGTATGCATATCTATGATCAGATCTCGATTTAATAATTTCTTTCTAGTTTGTTTGATTGGCTCTCAAAAAGCCACAAGTAACTGTACCAATCCTTACCCAGTAAAGCATAATCCTCTATGGTCATGTTGACGATAATTAACTATGTGTTATGCTGTGTTTTGAAAATACATATTGTTGGGTTTAGATGCATACTTGACCGAATTAAAAGCAGAAGGTTCTATAAACATTTTGAACAATGTGATAAAACTATCACTATTTAGTTCCCACTATTCTTATGCTTCCTCTTGGAAGAGCCAGGATGCTAGAAAGACCAAACTAAAACTGAAGCTGAATCTCCCACAAAGTGCCCCTTCACTGGAGGAGACAGATGTGAAACCCCAACCAAGGACTGAACGGGAATATGAGTGAACAGCCATCCCAGTGGAAAGCAGGTCCTGGGTAGCCGGAAGCTGAAACTAGGTGAACAAAACCCTCCTCTGTAGCATCTTAAAAGAGCCAAGTCTGTGCTCCGAGCTGCCATTTGCAGCATGCCCTGTCTCAGGCACGAAGTGATGAGAGAACGTTTTACGAGCCGTGGGCTGTGTAGAACATCTGGCTTTAAATATGAAAGAAAAATGAAAAAGGCAAAACTATGGAGACAGCAGAAAAGATCATTAGTTTCCAGGAGTTAGGATGAAGAAAAGGATGAAGAGGTAGAGGACAGAGACTTTGTAAGGTAGCGAAATATTCTGTGAGATACCATAATGATGGATACATGTTATAATACCTCTGTTCAAACCCATAGAATGGACAACACCAAGAGCGAATCTAATGTAAATTATGGGCTTTGGGTGATAATGTGTCAGTGTAGATCCATCCATTATAACAAATGTCGCACTCTGCTGAGAGATGTTGATAGTTGGGGGGGGAGGGTTGTGCATGTTGGGGTGGGGGTAACAGGCATATGGGATATCTCTGTACCTTCCTCTCCCTTTTGATTTAATTTAAGAAAATTAAGTCTTTCAAAATTAGAAAAGTTCAACCAATATACAAGAGGGCTAATCTAAGAAAAAATATGATTAAACTCCTAACTGTAAGCTCTATAGACGATCATGAAATTTAACCAAATATTTTAATTACTCTATAACCTAAAGCATGTAATAATGACAGACACCACATATCTCTAGCTCCAGATATAATTTTTCTTTACCTTATATGTCCATTCAAAGAATGTGAATTTGTTTAACTCGTTAATATAAATGATTTTATTTTGCAGAGGCACAGGATAAAATATACATCATAAAACTTATTTGTGTGAAGACAGTACCAAAAATGTAAAGACAGCATTTAACAGTGTTTTCTTCTTTTTCTAGGCAGATGTTAATATCAATTTACGTAGAATTTAATATCGAAGTAAGGAAATTTTCAGATAAATATATAAAACTTTCAAATGCCAAAAAATAACTATCATGACTTATTTACTGATATATAGTTAAGAGGGTATTATTTATAAGAGTAAATATCTTCCACGATGCTGGAAAATATGTAATGCTTTAGGAGTCAGTCTGGTACCCTGGCCAGGAATGGCATTTTTTAAAATTGACCAAGTGGCCACAAGATGGCAGCATGGCATAATAAAACAATGCAAATTAAAAAAAACTGTTGTATAAGTAATGTTAATGTATTACATGCCTTAATTTTATCTGACCAAAAGAAAAAAAAAAAAATAGCAAAAGAGATGAATTCTCTAGAAAGTACCTGATGGGAACAGATCAGTAGGGCATAGGCCGTTGCACATCATGCATTTTTAAGTATAAATACCATATTACTTAAAAATTCAGGAACATGGCCCCAGACAAAGGAAATTTTGCAAAGAGGCCCGAAGAGTTTCCCTTCCTTAAATAAATGAGAGTATCAAAGTGAAAGCAAAGTAGATAGATTACACATACTCAGTCACAGCCTTCATGTACACCCACACATACAAGCATAATAGACATGAAGTCTGAGAATTTCTCCATTGCCATACTCAAAGGATATCGCTACTATTCCTGAAACACTCAGCCACTCGAAATTTACATATGGATTTACCTGAATTCATTGAAACTATTACATAACAAAGTGTTAGAATAATGTCAGTACTGTTACGAGTTCTGAATAGTTTTATAAATATAAAGTATATTGCATTAAATATTTTAATCCCAAATTTTAGTAGAAAAATAATTTTTACTATGGAGCTATTGTAATATATGTGAAGTTAGAAACAGTTTACTGTGCGAAGAAATACTTGAACATCTTAGATGTCAGATTCTAATTTGATTAAATGTGAAATTGTGCGTGCTTTTTCCTCTTTTTACTTCAGCAAAGCCAATCCAAATATCAGCCCATTTGAGCACCAGAGTTCATTTATTCTTTTTTTTTTAAAGACTTTATTTATTTATTTGACACAGAGAGGGAGAGAGAGAGATCACAAGTAGGCAGACAGGCAGGCAGAGGGAGAGGGAGAAGCAGGCTCTACGCTGAGCAAGGAACCCAATGCGGGGCTCCATCCCAGGACCCTGGGATCATGACCTGAGCTGAAGGCAGACCCTTAACCGACTGAGCCACCTGGGCGCCCCTGGGAGTTCATTTATTCTTATAGCTGAGGATTAATCCTGGATGCTTTGATTTCAACCCTCATGGTGCAAAATCTCCTTAAATGCACTAGTCTATTTTCCTAATTTTGCAATTAGGATCCTGAATAGAACAAATAATTTGGGTTATATGATTAACATTTTGTGTGCATTGAAATTATTCAGTGGTTACTAAATAGAACTACCCACAATGTCTGAATTTGATTTAAATATGCATTGACCCTAGGTCACAAATTTAAAACTTTAAATAAAATATGCATAATATTGTATTATAATAGGTCATCGATTTATTTTTTCCTTTTTAAGAAACACTTTAAAATAAATGCACATAATATTATCTTATAATAAGTTCACAATGTGGTCTTTTAATAAATTTCCAACTTTGGTATCTCTTAGTCCAACATTTTATATTCAAGAAGAATTTTTATGATGGCCAAGCTAATTGATTTCATATTATTTTATGTTGTGTTATGCTGTGGTTTGCTATGTTATGTTATGTTGCCATCTTCCAATATATTTTATTTTATATCTAATATGTATCTTCTTATCATATTATCATAGCATAGCACATCTTTCTGCCCATTATTGCCCTCCTGCTTTGTTGGGCATTTCACTCTTTCCACTGACCACTCTGGAAACTTTAACACCAACTTCGCCATTTTTTTTTAATTACAATAATTGGGGGGGATCGTTCTAATAAGATTTCAGTGCTATAATTTTTCATTAGGCAAATGTTTAACTAGGATCTGTGCTCCATGCTCTCATGTTAGTGTTGGTAGAAAGCACTAGCAAGATTTGGCCCTTTTGATTAGCGGGAATCCAGACCCCTGGTACGTACACATCACTGAATACCTGTTGTGATAGGACAGGGTGCTGTGGGGTCACGTGGTCCACCACACCAAAAAAATAAGGCTCAGGGTTGGGGAAAACTTTGTTTTGTGCAGGAAATTACATCTCATCTGAAACCTCAAGATCATGGTGGATGTTGGCAGGTGAAGTGGGGAGGAAGACGGAGAAAGAAGAAGAGAGAACATTCCAAGAATACTCTAAGAATAAGGAACAGCGCAAACAACTGCCCAGTTGAGTGAATTTGCAGCGCTCGGGATTATCTCCAATAGCACGAAAGCAGAGAGGCGAGCTAGGAGGGATAAGGAACGAGCCTAATGAGGGCAGTGCCATGTCAAAAGCCATGTTAAGAAAGATTTGTTTGCTCCCAAGGGTACCAGCCATGATCAGTGAACGGTTCTGGTGACAAGTAAGGTGAGTGTCCACCAGAGCGCACTGGTTCCTCCTTCTAAGTATCTCCCCTGCCTCTTCTGAGCGACTCTCCGTTCTTCCCATAGATGGATGTTTCTAGTGCACAGCTGAGCAAGGTAATTCCTGGCTTTGAAGCTAACCCACTGTCTTTCAGGAAGATGGCACAAACCTCTCATCCCGTTGTTGCTTACTTTTTCAAATGTATCATCTTTCAGGTCTCCTCCCCCTGCTCCGCAGACAGGATGCATCCTGTTTTCCAACTGCTTTATCAGTATGTTCCAGCATGCTCATGCCCCCTCAGCTCCCCCTGCCTTTGGGTGTAAATTGGCTCACTCAGCCTGAAATTCTCCCCACTTCTTTGGTTTTCGACCCCAGAATAATTCCCTCTGCTGAACACTAATCGCTCTTGGTATTTCCTGCTCTACTACTTTGCAAATACCCCGCGTAACACTAACCAGCCTTAAAATCATTTCTCCTCTTATCTGCTGCTGCCCTCAGTAAAACTCTGTGCTCCTTGAGGAGGTGACTGTGTTTTGTATTTAGTAACCATCTTAGCATGATAGACTGACGGGGGAGTTGGATCCTAAAAGAGACCTGAACAGAAGTTAAGAGCGGCCTCCCTTGCTTGCAGCGTGTGTTCTACTAACTGGCATTTGGGGCATTGGGTAGTACATCAGCATCCTCTGCCAGCCAAGAATTTAATCTAAGCACTTTGCGGGTATGTGTGTGTTTCAGTAATTTTTACATGGTTTTGTTGTATCTTGTTTTTTGTTTTTTTTTAATATTTTATTTATTTTTCAACACAGAGAGAGACACAGCAGGGGGAGAGAGGGAACACAAGCAGGGGGAGGGGGAGAGGGAGAAGCAGGCTTCCCGCCGAGCAGGGAGCCCGACGCGGGGCTCGATCCCAGGACCCTGGGATCATGACCTGAGCCGAAGGCAGACGCTTAACGACTGAGCCACCCAGGCGCCCCTGTTGTATCTTGTTTTTATTTTAGAAAAATAAAAAAGGAAAAAAGAGATAAGATGATTGGCGTGTAGCAATTTTATGCTTTTCTTTGCAGCTCAGTGTCTCTCAGATAAGCCTAAACTCCAATTGCCTGTGGACATTGCAGAAAGCTCAGTTACCAAGAAGGAGGAAAAGACAGCGATCTTTGCAAAGTGCTGATAAAGGCAAAATAAAACTTGCTGGTAACCTCTCAAGGCTGTACTTTTACTCCTTGTTACCATGTGGAGTGAGCCCTCACACAGACGGCTGGGAAGATGGGGTGGACGGCAACTTTTGCGTAAGCCCTTGAGTTTTGAGACTTTCAGGTACATGAATGAAGCTGGGCAGATCTATCAAATTTCAAATCCGAAAGGAATTTGTCCAACAACTTACATCCACCTTGAGGGCAAACAGCCCATTTCTGGGTAAAGCCACATGAAATGCCACTGCGATTTGTCAAAGTCAAACAGAGGAGACAACGCCTGCGTCCAAATAATGATGCGATGGTGTGGAAGGGCTGTACGTGGACCATCAAAGTCATATCTCTCGTCTAGTGGTCTTTGGAGAAATGTATTCCTTCTCTTGTTTTGTTTTGTTATGATGTAGAGCGTGCTGTGTATGCAAATTGCTGTTTGTGGAGAGATGCATCCGCTGTCAGGAACAGATGCTCCCGGGCTAGGAGCTGGGAGCATGGAGGCTACAGGAATGATGTGCAGGTGGGATGAACCACCCCCCTGAAGGAAGAATGGCCCGGAGAACTGAAGCCTTTGGGGTGTCGCTCAAACTAGACCACTGATTTATTCCACCTGGTGGTACTTCATTCTGAACAAATCAGACTTTCAGAGATTTTTAAAAATTAAAATGGTGCATTGCTAAGTGGAAGACTATCTTTCATAATCATGTTGAATCTTTGAGTTCTGAGGAGATGGCCCTTTTTTTGGCCGAAGGGTAGGAGCCCTGCTCTGTAGGGAGGGGTGGCCTTCTGACCTGCTGGAAGGGGGAGAGGTCTTCCCTGAGCGGTGGCTTTCAAACATTTTGCAAAGGGTGGGATAGAGGGAGGAAACGTTTTTGTGTTTTCACTTTAGGGCTTTCTTTCTTGAACCTGGACTCGGGACTCCAGGAACGTGAAATGCCTGCCTGTGTGGTGGATTAAAAGGGTCTTCTACCACAAACTGTGGCCTCATAAGTGGGCGAGGAGACTCGTTAGTGGCAAGGGCATATGTGAGGATTGTGCAAAGCAGATGTAAACTAAAGGCAGACCAGAGTTTCTCTATGTTCTCATTCTTTCTCTAAACCATCGACCAAGTTTTGTAAACAGTATAGTGGATTTCCACGCTGTAGGGAAGGAGGAGGGGTGGACTAAGGATTGTTTCCTCCTTGGACCACAACAGCCATGCTTTCTCAGGACAGACTGAGAGCGGCAGCTACAAGCTCAGGGCATATCTGTGATCCGATCCCCATTGCGGGGGGAAGGGGGGGATCATGAATACTTCAGAATCAAGTGCTGGCAGAGCCCAGACAACACCTTGACTTGAAAATCTGCCAAGGTCTTCATATCTACCTTAAGACTTTTCTGAATTTAGTACTGAGGTCTTTTAATTCAGTCAATAATTAAAGAAAAAAGTAACATAGGAAAAAAACATTTTGCATATATAAGTGAATGTCAATGACATATGTGTAACTTGCTGAGAGTGATAACAAAAGAATACCCGTATAACTATCATTGGGTCTGGGAAAAAGAACACATCCACATGCTCTGAGGTATCTTGTGGTCCTATCCTCCATGCAGTTGTTTTCTTCCACCCAAGGAAAATACTTTTCATTGTCCCTTTACCTCCCAAATCATCTCTGATTTAGGAATAATATGTGAATTCTCAGATTCTTCCCTTTAGACACCAGTAATAAGAAAAAAAGTTTGATTTTATTTTTTCCCTATTTTTTATCACACATCAATTGCAATTCCCTCTAAAACCCTGACAGAAATCTAATTCAAAGGCAGAAAAAGAGACTATTTCCCATCCATGAAAGAGTACATTCTTCTCTGTATCTCTGTATCTTGTACACTGTATCTTGTACTCCTATGCCTTCAAAATCCTAAAAGTGAAATTTAATTTCAAATGTCAGCTTGCTGGTTGCACTTCCACAGTACTTGCATTACTTAATTTTTTTAAAAAAGCAGAAATATGTTTTTATCTACTTTTCAGTGATTTTTTTTTTGTTAGCTCCTTAAGCCCCCAGCCCTTTTCAAATATTCTATATTGGATTCAGAAAAATGCAATGAAATATGCTGCTGAAACAAATTACAGTAAAGTGACATGTCAACGAGAGTAAGGAACCATCTACGTAAATTTAAATAATCTCATCTCCTGGCATTCATTCTTTCATTAAAAAAAAAAATTGTTGAGATTTTACTATATGCCTACAACTGTGATTGGAGGAGACTTACAAAGTACAGAACAATTCTTCTAATTCCCTAAAAAAAAATGGATGATGCAAAAGCTGTATTGTCTCACAACAATGATTTATACTGATCTTTATGTACTCACCCTGAAACTAGAATTGAATACTATGATGGGCTGAATTGTGTCCCTTAAAATTCATATCTTGAAATCCCAACTCTCAGCACCTCAGAATGTTACCATGGTTGGAGAGAAGGTCTTAAAAGAGGTGATTCAGTGAAAATGAGGTCCTAAGGGTGGGCTCGAATCTATTATGACTAGTGTCCTTCTAAGAAGAAGAGGAGATGCCCAGGATATACACACACTGAGGAGAGGCCCTGCGAGGTCCCAGTGAGCAAGCAGTGGTCTACAAGCTAGGGAGAGGACTCAGGAGAAACCAAGCCTGCTGACATCTTAATCTTGTTCTTCTGGAGCTGTAAGAAATTAAATCTCCGTTGTTTAAGCCACCATCTATGGTATTTTGTTATGGCTACCTTAGCGGACTGAGGCGAATACCTCAGGTGACAATCACTTTAGAAAACGCTTTATAGGGCGCCTGGGTGGCTCAGTTGGTTAAGCGACTGCCTTCGGCTCAGGTCATGATCCTGGAGTCCCGGGATCGAGTCCCGCATCGGGCTCCCTGCTCGGCAGGGAGTCTGCTTCTCCCTCTGACCCTCACCCCTCTCATGCTCTCTCTCTCATTCTCTCTCTCAAATAAATAAATAAAATCTTTTAAAAAAAAGAAAACGCTTTAAATAATTTAGGTGATTGCCAACTAATTTAAAAGATGTGCTTTTATTATTTGTTTTCTTAATTCTTTACTTGCATCCCTCTTCATAAATTATTTTACTTCTTTGAATATAGTTGTAATTCAGCTACATGCACACCAGGGGGCAAACGTGTTCTGAGTCTCTACTTCTCATTTGTAAAGGCTGGACTCTAGTCTAAAACCAAATGACCATAATGTGCTTACGTTTGTACATTCTATCAAACAAAGATAGGCAGAAGCTCAGATTGCTGGGACAATAATCTGGATATATACATCAAGAATGAGAGGGTCTCACAAATGAATCTTTTTATTCCCTTCAATGTCAGACACACTAGATCGTTGTTCTCTTTGTTCTTTTTTTTTTTTTAAAGATTTTATTTATTTATTTGAGACAGAGAGAATGAGAGACAGAGAGCATGAGAGGGAGGAGGGTCAGAGGGAGAAGCAGACTCCCTGCCCAGCAGGGAGCCCGATGCGGGACTCGATCCCGGGACTCCAGGATCATGACCTGAGCCGAAGGCAGTCGCCCAACCAACTGAGCCACCCAGGCGCCCTACCATCTAGTATTCTTTAATCTTGATATTTTCACACTTACCACTGAGAAGCATTCATAATGTATTTTTATATATTTAAATAAGAAATCAATATATTCATTAATATAATATGCAGTTAATATTCCAAGGGTATTTTTTGGTTGTAGTAGTGAGAATTGACAGCAGAACACCAACAAATTCCCACATCTTTTAGCTTTTGACCCATATTCCAGGATTTTTTTTTATTTTTTTATTTATTTTTTTTTTTTAAAGATTTTTGTTTATTTATTTGAGAGAGAGAGACTGAGAGAGAGCACATGAGAGGAGAGAGGGTCAGAGGGAGAAGCAGGCTCCCCGCCGAGCAGGGAGCCCGATGCGGGACTCGATCCCAGGACTCCAGGATCATGACCTGAGCCGAAGGCAGTCGCTTAACCGACTGAGCCACCCAGGCACCCAATTTTTTTTTTTTTTAAATCTCCAGATTATAACATCCACACAACCAGCACTGTAAAGGCCATATACTGACTCTGCTTTCTACTTTTTTCTTTATCAACGAACTGAAATGTACTGATATCTACAAAATCAGCATTGTTCATTTAACAAGTTTCAACAGAAATTGTATCTTTAGAAACAAGTCTATTGGCACAGGTTTCAAGGTACATGCATGATTTTCCAAGGTACAAATCCTCAGAGTTTTATACAAATGTGCACAGAGCTATTCTGGATAGTCCGCCTGTGGATGTGGCCTTGCAAGCTTAGGGGGGTTGATACAGTGCATGGGCAACCAAGTGTTTGTGGAAATAATAGAAAATATTGTATTGGAAAGGAAAACTAAGTAACACACTAACAACTATTAGCCTCTACTAATAAAGAAAGAGAGCTTATTAAGGCTAATTACAGGAATCCAAAAAGTGAAGCTACAGTTTGAAATCATTAGTTCATTGCTTATTCATCTTTAAGACACTAAAGGCAATCTCCTTAGAAGGGGTGGTTTCCTTGGGATTTACTATAGTCACCCACTGAAGGGGGAGGTGGGGTATGTAAGTTCCAGGTAGCCTTGCTCATGAGTAGGTGCAAGACTGGAGCTCATTTATCAAGAGAGAGGATCAGCTCTATTCAAGGGCATAGAGGAGAAATGATCGGACGCTGAGGGAGGCTGAGTGTCCTTGCTGTCTCTGAATACAAACTCCAAGTCCAGAAGTCACCTGTTTGGCAGGAGGCACCAGGGAAGAAAGGCTGAGCTCAGACACTCACTGATGCCAGGAACAGCGGCCACTCCAACACCAAATGCTGGAAGCTGATGCAGAATGACATTCATTTGATTCTTTGACTATTTCCTTAACTCAGATGACCAATGGCTAATACTCCAGTTAAATAATATATAATGCTTCAGAGGAACTCACTATAATTCACCCTCACATGTATGTGAATCATTCTGTTGTAGTGGAACTTTGCTAAACCAAGAGATTTGTGTGAATCTTACTACTCAGTCTTTAGAGCTAAGAATCTCTCAGCATTGTAGTGAATTTTCTTTTTGTTGTTGTTGTTGAAGATTTTATTTATTTATTTGAGAGAGAGAGCACAAGCAGGAAGGAGGGAGGAGGGGCAGAGGGAGAGGGACAAGCAGGCTCCCTGCTGAGCAGGGGGCGGGGGGGGGAGCTCTGTCCCAGGATCCTGGGATCATGACCTGAGCCCAAGGCAGATACTCAACAGACTGAGCCCAGGTGGCCCTGTAGTGAATTTTCAAAAGTGAAACTTTACAAAGTGAACTTTACAAAGTTTTGTATCCATTTAGACTTAGTAAGAAAAAGTAAAAAGAGCAACCTCCACTCTTATTTACTTGATGCTTAGTAAGGATTGTTGAGTGCAAATGACTCAGCTAATATCCCCCCCCCCCCAATTACTGGAGGGTTTCTCATTCTCTCATTCTCTCTTTCTCTTTCCCTTCCAAACCCCTCCACCTCTGTCTTTTATTTGTTTGCTTGTTGGATTATTTGATACTTTAGTGGTTTTTTTGTTTTATTCTTGGGAATTGTTATACCGAGGGGGAAATTATGGATACACTGTAAATGAACTGTTTAAAAGAAAAGAGCACACATAAGCATCTGTTCATATTTTTCCTTCTCTACCTTTACTGCCAAAAGAATACAATGTTACATTCTCAATAAGAAAGGCTACTGACAAAGAAAATGGAAAAAAAAAATCATTAGCATCTAGAATTGCCCTATACTGGAATGTTTTATTGGACAACAGAATTGAGATTATATTACTAGGTAAGAAACTACTCTGATTTTCAGGGTATCCTGAGAACTTATTTATTTTCTTTCTTTCTTTCTTTCTTTCTTTCTTTCTTTCTTTCTTTCTTTCTTTCTTTCTTTCTTTCTTTCTTTCTTTCTTTCTTTCTTTCTTTTCTTTCTTTCTTTCTTTCTTTCTTTCTCCCAAAGAATTTCTAGGCATTATCAAATTCCTTACCACAAGCTTATGAGGTAGGTATTGTCATTCTATTTTACAAATAAGATGAAAAGGCTAAATAAATCCAAGGTTATGGGATTAGATAGTTACAGAGCCTGGATTCAATAAACCCATGCTCTTTCTCTGGTTAAACCAAGTGTCTTTTCAAGGCCATAGACAATGTTTGCAAACCAAATGTAGCATTTTGTCCCACAGATTATTCTGACTCTGTACTATTTCAAATAGTATGAGTGTCAGATATTATAAATTTATATTACCATAACTATTGTAGGACTTTGTATTTATATGGTTATGTGCTTATTGGCAGCACTGTTTCTCAAACACAATCTCTTCTTAAAAATACTAGTGAGGAGATGCCTGGATGGCTCAGTTGGTTGGGCGACTGCCTTCGGCTCAGGTCCTGGGCTCGAGTCCTGCATCAGGCTCCCTGCTCCGCGGGAAGCCTGCTTCTCCCTCTCCCACTCCCCCTGCTTGTGTTCCCTCTCTCGCTGTCTCTCTCTCTGTCAATTAAATAAATAAATAAAATCTTTAAAAAATTTTTTAAAAATTTAAAAAAATTACTAGTGAGATCGTGGGTGTCTCCATCAATTAAGCCTCCAACTCTTGATTTCAGCTCAAGTCATGATCTCAGTGTCCTGGGATTGAGCCTCACATTGGGCTCCCTGCTTAGCAAGGAGTCTGCTTCTCCCTCTCCCTCTGCTCCTCCCCCTGCTCCTGCTTGCTTTCTCTGAAATAAAAAATCTTAAAACAAAAAAAAATACTAGTGAGAAAGGCATTAGAATCCCTTATGTTAACTGAAAACAATTTTATTAATCATAAGATCAAATACTTCCCTTCTGACATTTTAGTTAAGTGTTAATCTGCAATGCTTTAGGAAGAGGCCAGAAAATTAAAATAGCTTTATAATTTAATAATAACAAAGCCCTTACAAATCATATGCACAAACCATTTACCAATAAAATAAAATTATCATTTTATTCAAATGGTAATACAACTTGCAATTTTCAAATAAATGTTTCTCGGTGACATTACCATTTGAATCAAGATGTTTATTCAAATAATTCTCTGTTTCATTCCATGCCCACTTTCTGTTTTTGGATATAAAACTGCTCCAGATTTTTCCTAGGCAGTAGGAATCAATGTTAATTCAGTTCACTAATAATATTCTTCATTGTAGGTGTTACTTCATTATTTTGCCTAATGGAATATTTAAAAATGAATGCCTAGTATGAATGCCTCTACCTTAAACTATGCCATATGTTTATAACAAGACACAAAAATAAAAATCTAGCCCAAATGTCCAACTTACAAGACCTCAGAATATAAGAGAAAATATGGATAAGCGTAATTCACAAATTTCAAGAAAATGTTTCATCTCTACAATTCCCTTTCACTTATTTGGACGTCCTTTTTTTTAGAAATCTCAACTTGGGGACATTAAGTTATATTTGTTAGTGTGATGCTAGAGTTCTAAAGATGTAATAAAAAGAAAAATGAACTCTATTATGGCCACTGCAAGAAAGAAAGAGTAACATTAAAAAAATATACTTGTTACAGTGATGCATATTTAAATGGCAGTAATAGAACTTCTTTTAGGGAATTTTTATTATAACTTGTAATTTCCCCCTTGTTGAACCCTTAAATATTTTAAACCATTAAGAAACTGCCCCCATTTATATTTTGATAAGAATACATTAATTTACCTGTATTTGCGTCAACCTTCTATGCAGTATGCCACCACTGTTGAGAAGTAATATATAGCAATAACTCCTAGCTGCAGAGCAGTAATTTCAAATTCGCAGCAGATAAAAAAAAAAAAAAGGAATTGGTGTCTCTGAATGTCAAAATTAGAGTTTCACCCTAGACATTACCTGAGGTCAACAGATCTTCTTCCTTTCCTTCCATACAAGCAATAAGAAGCATTTTATGAGCTAGAAAAATAGACATACTTCCCATACCAAGCAACCTGATCAAATAAGACTGGGCAGACACAAGAGCTTCCAGCTGGTGCTTAAAATACTGATTTAGGGATGCATATTCATAGGGGCACAAGGATTTTTATAAGATAATTCAGAGTTAAATAATCCATATTAAAATTAGTAAATGGTTGTTAGATGTAACTCTTTTGAAATTGAAACTAAATAAGGAACAAAGACCAAAAAGGCTAGAGTGTCCTTCCATGGAGATAATACCAACTTCTTTGCCAGCCACCTAGTGGGATAAGGGGGGTCATTTAAGGACCCAGTGCCACCTACAGAGGTGATATAAGGGATGCAGCTTTCTTACAGGTTGAAGGTGGGGTATGTGAAGAGGGGGTTTAAGAATAATGTGCTTATGGGCCACCTGGGTGGCTCAGTCTGTTAAGTGTCTACGTTCAGTTCAGGTCATGATCCTGGGGTCCTGGGATGGAACCCCACATTGGGCTGCCCACTCAGTGGGGAGCTTGCTTCTCCCTCTCCCTCTGCCCCTCTCCCTACTCATTTTCACAATTGCTCTCTCTCTCTCTCAAATAAATAAAATCTTTTAAAATGAGAATAATGTGGTTAAAATTTATTACCCCCAGAGCTTCCTAAAAGAAAATTGGAATCTTCAATTCCATCATTCCTTCTCTTCTGCTGGGGATACAGACATGGATGTGGTGACTGCTAATGGCAATGTGTTTGTCAAGAGAGAGAGAATGATGACATTAAAGTTGGATATGGAAAGTTTGGAGCAGGTATAGGTCATATTCTCCAGGGATAACTGTCTTAATTGAGAGATGAGTACATAATATATCTAATTTCCTGGTTCTCAGTCATGAGTGCACATTGAAATCACCAGGAATGATTTATTTAAAAAATGTCTATATATGAGCCCTTGTACTGGATATTCTGATTCATTTAGTCTTGGTTGGAGCTAGAGATTCAGTATGTAGACTTTATTGCCAGATGTTTCTAATGTACTGCCAGAAAAGAGAATCACTACTCTAACTTCTTGATAAACTGTTGAATCCATGGTATCACTACAATTTGCAGGGGAAACCTGCAAGTTTTTTTTTTTTAATCTTCCTGATTGTTTTAATACATTTTCCCCTTTTCTGGATCAAATATATATCACTCTGGCTTTTCCTAAAAGTGTTGAAACTGTTATCAACCTTAACAGGAAGGAAGGATTAGAAATGTAAATGATGACTTGCAGATGGGGTAGTTGGTGGTTGATTGACTCACTTACCTTCTCACAGTGTTGAAGTGATGGAAGCATTATTTCAACTCAATAGAGACACATTATGTCTACTTATGAGTTAAGGGTCTTCTGGAGGGAGTAAATGGACTTGTAATTGGAAGGCCAGAGAGTTTTTGCCAAAAGTGAAATCAACTGAAGAGGTAGCTATGAGATGACCTGGCCAAAGGATTCAGGAAAATTGGAAAGTTCTTTAGAAAAATGTCAAAATGTCCTCAATTACTATAAACGTCCTTTGACATTGTAAAAGAATGTGCTGACCACCATGAAGTCACCATTGTGATATTAAGGGTTAAGTAACAAAAACCCTTGACACCATGCCTGGGTTTTTTGGTGATTATTGAGAGATTATAGGAACTTTTGCTCCCTAATAGCATTTAATCTTGTACATATATCTTATACAGGGATAGACAGTATCTTTCATTCTCCAAGAATTCACAGCTACCGTTTATTTTGCTCATTTTCTGCAATGTTTTGAAATGCCTAAAGAAGTCAGAGAAAAGAAACACTAGAAATGCAGAACTTCAGTGAAGCTATCCTTGGTGAAAAAGGAGCATTGCACATACAGATGTAATGTGTGTGACTTTTTTTTTAGAAAATAAATCCTTTCACCACTGATGGAGGGAATTTCCCATGGTGCAGCGAACAGGATTTGAATTTAACATCGATTTCTATTTTCCCTGAGGAGAATCTAGATCTAAATCCCAGAAATAAAAGAGTTTTTGTATGTGCTTATCTACACCTTGCAAATAAGTTTTGCACAATCCTTTGAGTTTGAAGTTTTTATTTGTGAAGTGCACACAGGGATGAGAATAATTGCTCTAATTTATGTTGAAATAACATCTTTGTTCCAATAAACTTTGTTTGCTTAAGTATTTTTTGCTATATACAAGTGTTTAGGTTGTCAAAATCAGCAGTGTGTGTGTGTGTGTGTGTGTGTGTATTTTCTAGACTTACAGTTCTGCTAAAGAAGCTGTCCACACTCCTTGTCATCCATTTTTTTCTTCAACTATTTTAATTAATTCATTTTTAAATATTTATTTTGTATAAAGAAGCAAACAGAAATGTATCCTACATTTTCTCACTAATGGGAGATGACAATATTTCACAGAATAAATCTATGTCAATTTATTGCTAGCTCTTGTACGACCCACTGAGATACAGGTTTATTTCTTTTTTAGTAGCAAAGGGTTTTAATCATGATGATTTTACATTAACATTTTCTATGAATCTCACACTTTACTACTCTTCCTCGTGCTTATGTGATTATTTTAGTATTCAAATTTTTAAATTAAATTTAGATTGACATGGAAGATAAAGATTCAGTAAGGAAAATTGTCAACACAGTCATTAATTTCCTTATCTAAATACAAACTATTCTCTATTTCCTTAACTATTCAAACATATGTTAGATTTCATATAAGTTTTGCCCAAATCTTGTTCAACTTTTTTAATTTGTTGTTATATTTCCATCTTTATTACATATAATACTGCTTCTATCATATTTTTTGTTATTTCTAGAAATAACAGTGAACTTGATATTTATATTTATTTGTATCCATTTAAGTTGTTGGGTTTTTTTTCTTGGTTCTAATTATATTTTGTTGTTCTGATAGTTTCCTGCTCCTTTTTAGTGCTTTTTAAGGAGTTTAGAGGTAGACAGTAAAATCGGATGCAGTCAATAATGTGGCTTGATTTTTTCTAATATTTAGCTTTTGATTTTAATTTTGCCACCTTGCATTGACTTCTATGCCCAGTAAATATTAAATAATAATGGTGCTAGAGAGCACCATTTTGTTGATCCTGGTTTTATATATAATTGTGTGTGTGTGTGTGTGAGAGAGAGAGAGAGAGAGAGAGAGATGAAAAAGAGAAAGAGGACCTATGTCGAATGTTATCAAATGCAGTTTCCAGTTTCCTTTTTTTTATTGGTCTTTCAACAACATAAACACCTGTTAAGGAAGCAGATCCTCCTTTGTGCCATTATCTTCTTCCATTGGTTGGAAGATCCTTGGGTTCAAGAATGATAATCTAATTTTCCACAGTACAGGGAAGAGCCTTGAGGAAAATAGATATTCATTATTTGAGGGTATTACTTAATTCCCATTATGTCATAAATAGAAAATACTCCTTTGGAGGTAGCCTTGAATAGGCAGCTTTTGCAAAAAAAAAAAAAAAAAATGAAGATCCTGTTAGAAAATATTTGCAGATTCCAGAAGCTTAAGGGATCTGCAGGGATCACTATGCAATCTGGAAAAATAAAACACTATTATAATGACAGCAAGACCTTAAGCTTCAGTTTTGAAATTAGATATATATGTTTTTCACATTCTCTTCAAGCATTTCAAGTTGCCACAGGCTATTGGGAATCACTTCACACCAAGCTCTTCATAAACCATGATGCCATTCAAAAGTTCAGAACAAGGCACTGAAAGTAGGCATTGTTAAACTACATCTAAATGAGAATTACAATCAAATAGAGTATAATCATACAAACTGAAAATTGACCCATGTTTGGAATATACTGGCCATTTATAAGAGCAACTTAGTAGTCATTAGAGTGAATATTCTTTGCTCACGTTCACAATAATAACCACAAATACCGCACCAGAGAATTAATTCAAAAAGACAGTGCCGTGGTGCCCGTGTGTTTTCCCATCTTCCTCAGGTGTTCTCTCAAGCCTTCTGTAATCTATTCATGCCATGGCCTTAATGTGGAGTTTCCCAAATCTACCCATAGCCCTGGCCACTGGTAGCAAACGCCTGCATGCTTTGTTACAGGGTTGCCAGTGTACGTAAGAATTCCAGAATATGAAGAGAGTTGTTTGAAGTGTATAAATTGCTGCCTACAGAAATAACTCACATTACATTCCCTTTGGCTGAATTTTTATAGTCTATGTGATTAACTTACTGAAACAACTCTTCTGAGAGGCGAAATAAAGACGAGTGAAAACAGGAAGGCACAACCCACAAGAATGAGAAAACACTGAAGTTTTCCTCTGACTTTTCAATCCAGGTGACTTTGCTTTAACTCAAGTGCACTGTCATGAAGGTACCCAGGGAGATACCCACGCGGCGTGGGATACGGCCATGAGCTTCTCGTAAATGTGTAAGGGTACTTACGGTATTTTAGCTACACTTGACTAAGACTGTTGTCCCCTTCCGTTTGAACACCCCCACTTGCTTCCATACTTCCCCATTGGTCACTGCTACTGGAATGACCATAAATATGACAACAAAGGAGAGGCTGATTTGAGGGTACACTTGGTTGGCGTTTAGTAGATTATATGTACAGAGTTCACAGTCACTTTAAGCAGAAATAATTTATCACTTGCCTTCCCGGTGTGTAAGGGCATCCATGAACATGTCTATAGTTCCTGTGCCAACTCACTTTGCATAGGGCTCTGCAGGCTCTGGCCCAGAGGATGCACCATGAAATGAAACATGGCCCACCACCCCGGCACACCAGAGGTATGAGGGCAGTGAGGGAGCAACAAAACTTGGAGTGCATGAAGTCAGAAGGCAGCCTGGAAGAAATTCTCCAGTATCAGCAAGTGTAAAAATGTAATGGTGGATTCGGTGTTCAACAACACCTAGTCAAGATGGAAGTTCTCTCCTCTTAGAAATGTATTTTAAGATAAGGTGCATAAAAGAAAGTGCTAGACATTTTTAAAAGTCTTTTTTGATGGGAATATTGCAAAGCAGAATTAAATGGAATTCCCGTTGGGAATCATAAAACCTCCGACACATGAGAAAATAGCTCACAGGTGGAAAAACCCTAACAGAGAGCCTTTCAAATAGCAATCCTAAAATTATATATGACATTTCAAAAAAAAAAAAAAAAAAAGATGTGAAAGAAAATTTTCTAAACTAGCAATCATAAAAATTAAATTGTGATCAGGTATGATAACACATGCTAATTATTATATGGAAATTTATAAAAGAGTATCGAGCCCGAGAATTGGAGGAAAAAAGAATGGAGAGGTCAGGCAGTGAATAATAGAAATATTGTTGTGATTTAGTGATGTTTTGAATCTGTCAGCTTTTTAAAAGTTGTAATTCTTATTCCCTTTCTCATTGTAAATAAATATGCTCATTTTTAATCTAACTTTGTGATTGTTGTTTTGTATTATTTTCCTTGAGGAGAACACCTAAAATTGGATATGCTTCAGGCTTCCACGAATCCTGGATCTACCCCCATTGTATTAGCAGTAGCTGTATTGTTGTTCTTTTAGAATCAGAAAATCCACTTCTGACAATGAGAACTGTAAATATGAGGCTCTGGCTCTTGAAGCTATTTTCTACGTAAACAGCAAGTGAGTTTTATGAGGAAATTAAAAATTCCAAATTAAGATGCTAAGTTAAATAATTTCTCTGTATCTGGAAAGATTTTATTTAGACTATTCAGCTGGTGCCAACAGAGATAAAGGGGAAGGTGACAATAACCCCAAGCTATTGTTATCAGCAATGTATTTGTCAGCACTGCAAGTTGCAGAAAACAGTGTAACTATGTTATTTTCAGTTAATTTCAAGTCTCGTCTTGAAACCAGGACCTCTGCATCTTCTGAGCTGAGGGAGGAATAAGCTCTACTAGGCGTGACCTTCGCAGGCTCCAGTGTCCCACATCTTTAGTTAGACCCAGGGAAACTGAAAGAAGTTATCAGAAAGGAGAAGAGAGTGAGCCAAGCCCCAGTGAAAACTATGTACACAGTTGTCTCACATTCCCCGTATGTGGGAAGGGAGTGCCGGGTGAGACAGGACTTCTCCAGAGTGGAAATGTGCAACATTAGCTAGGAAAATTTCCCCAAAACTGAGCTTCTTGGATAAGAAGCCAGATGAGCCAGATGGGCTCAAGGCTGTAGGAGAAGGAGACCAAAATCTTAAGATCCTCGTATGTGCAATGCTCTAAGACTTACAGGAAGTGACAAAGGAATTATCTTTGGTTGGGATGATCCAGGATTTTTGCAAGTTGAGAGAATGGCAACTTTCCTGCCTTAGTGCATAATTAGTGCAGTCCTAGAACATCTCATGAAAATAGGATCCCCAAATATAGGCCTGAGACATTTGGTAAATTGAAGCAGATCCATTCCTGAAGATGGCATGGGTTAGACCCCATATACTCTACCATAGACAGTTACCCTACCCACATTTATCAAACTTGTTTTCATTGTGGAGAATCCACCACCCAAATGTGGATATCTAACGGCCACATCCACAAAGACAGCTGGAAGGAACTGGTGTTGTGTTCTTTGCTGTGCTTTTTCAAGAACTTACTCAGCTGACGAATCAAATAACCATTTCAGAAAATAAAACAGTGGGTAGTATACAATGGCAGCACCAATTTTCACTACCTCATAACCAAGGTAAGATATGCAAGCCATACACAAAATTCATGCTATAAGGAAGGGAATGATTAGTAAATTATCACATAGAACCATATGAGATTGCTAAACTTCAGTTGCTTTGGAGCTATGAAAAAAATGGCAATTTCTTCTGATTTGACTCAAGAAAACAATATTCGCTTCAAGACGATAAGCTGAACACATGCTGTAAGTTCTCCATTCCCAGAAGACCTGTGACAATAGTAACTTAAAAAACACCTAAACACATCCACTCATGCATATGTTCATGGAGATCCAAAGCAGCAAATAAGAAGTGGAATTGTGGGGCCCTTGGGTGGCTCAGTCAGTTAAGTGTTGGACTCTTGATTTCGGCTCAGGTCATGATCTCACGGTCGCTGAGACTGAGCCCAGTGTGGGACTCCAGGATGAGCATGGAGTCTGCTTGTCCCTCTTCCTCTACTCCTCCGCTCCCACCACCCCCTCCCCTGCTCTCTCTCTCATAAATAATAATAATAATAATTTTTAAAAAGTGGAATTTGGCAGGAAAGGGAATTAACAGCTTAGGATTGACAGCTGAGTACAGACACTAAGGGTGAGCACAGCAAGCATCTCCTCTCTTCCAAGCATAGGGGAGATGGATACGGAAAACCGGAGAAGCCCAGGGTCATGCAACAAGGTGATTGGTAGCTTCTGTACTTGATCACGAAGAAGCCGTGAGGGTTCTGCTTGCAACAGAAACAAGAGGAAAAGAAACCACTGTGAAAAGGATTACTATATACTGGCTAACTGAACATAATAAAAAAAAATAATAAGTAAACTTAGAAACACACACACACAAAATTAAAAATAAATAAAAGGATAGGACATTGCTCCTGAAGTGTGGTGAACCCTGGAAATATCAAAAGCACTCACACACAGAAACATAGCTCCTGAGGTATTTCCCGCAACATAGGCTCTCACTATGACCTCTCAGGTGAAGATGTTTAAATAACCGTGGCCCCCAAACACTCCCCCAGGCTGTACACAGGAGATAGCAGAGAAAATTTCCCTGGAAACCTAAGGGTGTGGCCAAGAACCAAGAGCTATTTAGGCAAAGCCAGGAATGACAAATAAGGACAAGAAGCTCAACAAGCAGGAGGAAACCCACCCTAAAAAAAATCGATAGATCCAACAAAATAAACATTAGGTCAAGAACAATTAGGGGCGTCTGGGTGGCTCAGTCGTTAAGCATCTGCCTTCGACTCAGGTCATGATCCCAGGGTCCTGGGATCGAGTCCAGCATCGGGCTCCCTGCTCAGCAGGAAGCCTGCTTCTCCCTCTCCCACTCCCCCTGCTTGTGTTCCCTCTCTCACTGTCTCTCTCTCTGTCAAATAAATAAATAAAATCTTTAGAAAAAAAGGAACAATATCTTCAGAAAAATAAGTGAAACAAGATAAGAAGACAAGAAACAAGATAAGACTGCCAACTAAAAATAGCATAGGTATTGTATATCAATATGTAGATATACACAGGCATTGCTGATAATTTTTGAAAGCTTCACAGATGATATACATAGATAAGAATAAAAAGAATTACCACCTGGAAGATCAAACTGAGTAATTTTCCTAGGATGCAATACAAAATGACAGAGAAGGATGGGTAAAAAGAAAACAAGAATAAGAGTCAGATAAAGCATGCTCTCAAGTCCTAGCACCTGCCTCCTGACAAAATTAAAGAAGAGAAACAGAAAGTGGGAGATACTAAAAATTTTTTAAAAATCATAAACAAGAATCCAAAGAATTAATACTTGAGTACTTAGATTGAAAGTGTCCACACTGAAAGTCAAGCAAGTATAAAGATTAAAAACAAGCAGCACCTTGACAAATATCAGATCCTCAAGGTTAAAGGATAAGGGAGGGGAAAAAAAAATCTAGGAGTTCCCAAAGTGAAAAAAAAAAAAAATTCCCAGAAAGGAACAAGAGCCAAACTGACATCTAACTTCTGATAGTAACACTGTCTGGAAGAAAACTATAGCATAATTTATTTAAAGACTTGAAAATAAAATATATTCTTAAAAATATTATCCAAAATTCTATACCCAGCCAATTTTTGCCAACTGAGTTCTAGAAAAAAAATTCAAGAAGTTGTAAGAATGATGGAACTATACATGTACAACATAAAATGATCTCAAACTATGAAAAACAGAAACTAACCAAACTAGAATTAGAAACTAACAAATCAATAATCATTGTCAATGTCTCTAAATAAAACTCTAGGGGAAGAAAAATCAAGTACAAACTATAGACAATTTAATTAACAATTTAATTAAAAAGCATTGTATATATATTAACAGATACAAAGAAAATATTTGCCAAAATGATCATGTGATTGGTGAAAAAAGAAAAATATGTTTTTAAAGATTGTATTTATTTATTTGACAGAGAGTGTGATTGGTGAAAAAAGAAAAATATGTTTTTAAAGATTGTATTTATTTATTTGACAGAGAGAGAGCACAGGTAGGCAGAGCGGCAGGCAGAGGGAGAGGGAGAAGCAGACTCCCCACTGAGCAGGGAGCCCAATGCAGGGCTTGATCCCAAGACCCTGGTATCATGACCTGAGCCAAAGGCAGATGCTTATCCAACTGAGACACCCAGGCACCCCAAGAAAAATCTTAATATATTCCTTAAGGTAAAACATTTAAGCCATGTTTACTAACCACAGTGCCATAAATTAGAAACCAAATATGAAACTTAGAAAATAATCACAAAGGCCAGATACTTGGGAATTTCAACAATATACCCCTAAATTATGCCTGATTTAAAAATTAACTAAAAATAAAATTACAAACTATCTAGAACAGAACAATATGATAACACTACATTCATCAAAAACTCTGGATTAAAATAAATGATTTGCAGGAATATTTATAGTTGTAACTTTTGAAAAGATTTCAATTTAAATGGAACTAGAGGATAGGAAATGAGGAATCCCACACATGTGCCCTCTGAAGAACTGAACTTAAAAACTGAGAGACTGATTGCTCATAAATGCCTGATTTACCAAAGACAAAGCTTTATCTTCTGACCAATGAACATCCACCAAGAATCTCTCCCCATCCTCAAGTCAATGAACTTACTATTTGAACTCTGGCTGGACTTACCCCTCTTTGCATTCCTTGCCCACAAATACAGGCCACCCCAAAACCTCAATGAACTTGCCTGCAGGCATTTCCCAAATTGCAATTCCTCTTCTATTCCCCCCAAAAACTCAATTTCTGGTAATTTGGACTTGCCTTGGTTTACCTCTCGATTTAGGTTGACATATTTAAGAAGTTAAAAAGAAAATAACAAAAGATAGTGGTATATAGTATAACCAATTGATACGTAAAAATATGTTAAGGAGGTGGAAAACAAAGCCAATTCATCAATAAAAGGGAAAGTTGGTTCCAGAAAGCCGATATATCAGATTGACGTTTACAAAAGATCAAGACAAATCAAAAGAAGTTAAAGATTAATATCTTAAATGTAAAATAAAATATGACAAATAAAAAATTAAATAAAAACTGAATATTGCAATACAGAAGTAGGAAAATTGAGATAAAATGGCCCAAAACATACACTCTTGTAATTTGAAATAAGCGCGCACACACACACACACACACATATCCTGGTAGTTAAATATTGATAAGACAACTACCTTAAAAAAAGTAGGAGTTTACACTATTTTTATTTTATTCTGTTATTTTTATTTTTTGAGTTTACACTATTTTTAAATTTTATTTTGAAATAATCAAGAATTTCAGAAAAATTGTAAAATTAGTATAGAAAGTTCCCATGTATCTTTCATCCAGCCTCCTCTAATAGCAACATTTTGTATAATGTAACTTTACTAAAACTAAGTAATTAACATGAATATAGTATCATAAAATAAACTGAAGACTTATTGGGATTTTCACTAGTTTTTTCACTTTTTTCACCCTTGGTTCCAGGATCCAGTACATTGCATTTACTTGTCATGTCTCCTTAGTCTCTAATTCATCAGAGTGCTCTGTCTTTCCTTATTGTTAGTGGCCTTGACACTTTTGAAGAGATCTAGTACATTATTCCGTAGAACGTTCCTCCATTTGGGTTAATCTTCTTTTTCTCAAGCTTAGGTGAAGATTATGCATTTTTGGCAAGAATACCATAGAAATATTTGTCCTTCTCAGTGCATCAATTTGGAAGTGCATGATGTTCATATTGATGGAATTAATCTTGGTCACTTAAGGTGCTGCCTGCTGGGCTTCTCTATGGTAATTATTATTTTTCCCTTTATAAGTAATAAATATCCGAATCTTCTCACAGTCTTGCCCATCAGTTTTAGCACCCTTTGGTAGAATTTGCCTGCAACAATTCCATGCTGTGTTAATGGTGATTCTTCTATTATCTTTATTTTTTTCCTACATTTATCAATTCGAGTTCTTCTGTAAGGAAGAACTGTCCCTTCTTCCTCATTTAGTTATTGAAATATATAGTTTTATCGATGTGAACTTATAAATGCTTAGTTTATTCTGTGACTTTTATCCAATATTATCATGACTTTGTTGCTTAAATTATTCTAGCTTTGGTTACTGGGAGCTGTTACAGGTTGGCTCCTATGGCCTTTCCATATTTCCCATGCCTCTTTTCTTTTCTTATTCTATTGATGATAACTGACAAATATAATTGTATATGTTTAAAGTGTACAATGTGGTAATTTGATGTACATTTATATTATGAAATGATTACCGAGATCAAGATAATTAACATATCCATCACCTCCTATAGTTAACACTATTTATTTATTTATTTATTTATTTATTTATTTATTTATTTAAGTAATTTCTTACTTTCCAGAACTACATCTTATTCCAGGCATTTACTCTGTACCAGCCCTGGAATCAATCAACCACTTCTTCAAGCAATCCCAGTTCCTTTAATTGGAGAATAGAAACAAACATCTGGGCTTTAAGTATGCTCATTGCTAATATAGTGTCATTGAATATCTGCTGAGGTCTATATACATCAATATATGTGTCTGTACCAACCAGTGCCTACACAGGCATTATCTATTATCTATCTATCTATCTATCTATCTATCTATCTATCTATCTATTTATCTAACTATCTATCTATCATCTAACCATCCATCCACCATCTAACTTTAAAAAGCATAGGCTTATAATAATACCTCTGATTCCATTCCTACACAGCGTTAATTATAGCCTTTCCCTTTCTTCACCTGTATCTGTTCTAACGGTAAGAAATCTGACCCTCAATACATATAATATATTCACTTATTTATTAGATCCTAGTATATGCAAAAAGTATTTTCAGTATTCCTATACCCATACTCCTGAGAAAAACAGATTTATGAACCCAAATATAGATTTCATGTGCAGTGCATTTTTTTCTTTAATCCTAGAGTATTCAGTCAAAATTCTGATTTCCAAAGTATTTAGGTTAGTTATTTTCTTCGCTACTCTCAGTGGTCTCATGTTTTTGTTTTTTTTCAATGTCATATATTTGTATTCCATTTTACATTCTTCCCATATCCTGGTTGATTTTTTTTTAAACTTTGCATATAGTAAAATTCACTCTTTGTGATGTTCTGTTGGTTTTAATATTCCCTCCCACTGCTCATATTTAATCAAGCCCCATTCCCACCCCTGGCATCCACTGATCTCTTTTCTGCTCCTTTAGTTTTCCTTCTCCAGAAAGTTATATAAATTGAATCAAGCAATATGTAGCTCTTGGGCCTGTTTCTTTCACATAGCAAAATGAATTTAGATGAATTCTTTGGTGAATCAATAAGTCATTTCTCTTTATTGCTGACTCAGATTTCATTGTATGGATGTACTTATAAAGTTTGTTTATCCGTTCACCAGAAAAGCATCTTGACTTTTATCCAGTTTTTATTGACTATGAATAATGTTGCTATAAACATGTGCATGTAATTTTTTATGTAAACATAAATTTTCATTTCTCTTGGGTAAATACCCATGTGTAGAATTGCTAGGTAATATGAGAATGTATGTTTAACTGTATGATGAATTACCATCTTGTTTTCCACAAAATGGCTGTGCCATTTTGTATTCCCAGCATCAATATGAGAGAAGTCCAGGTGCTCTTAACCTTCACCATCACTTCATCATTGTCAGTGTTTTTTTAATTGGACATTCTACTGAGTGTGTATTGGAATACCACTGTAGTTTTCATTTGCATTCACCCCATGGCTGATGATTTGGAACATCCTTCATATGCCTTTTTACCATCAGTACACCTTCTTTGACAAAGTTTCTTTTTAGATAGTTTGTTTATTTTGGGGTGGTTTGTTCATTTCCTTGTTGTTGCTTTTTGGTGTTCTTTATTCTGGATACAAATCTTCTGTGAGAAAGGTGATTCGTAAAGCTCAGCTATGGATTGTCTTTTCCTTCTATTGACAGTGTCTTTCACATAGTAAAGATCTTAAAATATGTATAATATGTATCAGAATACAACATATAATATTTATATCAGATCCATACTGTCTTTATTTAAAACAAAAGTACATGATGTCTAGAATATCTGGTCTAAACTTTAAGAAAAAAGAGACCCATAAAAAGACCTTTTTTTTTTTCTCTCACTTGATGGAAAGGAGTTTTTGTTTGTTTGTTTTTGTTGTTGCTGTTTTTTTTTTTTACAAAGACTGGTGAAAAGATCATATTATACTGGAAATCTTCAAGCTAGGAGACCATAATTGACGCTTATACAGCCATAAAGATCAGGTATATGGAGAGTCAGACTTACAAACAGAGGAAGTAACATTTTATTTAATCATAGTAAAACTTCTTTGTATCAAAAGGTAATGTAAGGTATAAGATACATGACTTCATGGGGAACCATTTTAACACTGACAAAAAGCAAGTGACACCTGAATAATTAGGTATATCCCCATTTTGAAAACAATATAATGATGGCCCTCTGCCATCTCATAATATCTAGTTGCACTGATATAAAGAAGGCGGAGCTGTGCATCCATAACATGAGAGCGATGAGATAGTTCTCAAATTTTCAGAGAAGTTGAAGGGGTCTCAGTACTCTGAGTAGAAATCAAAATAGCCTACATTTCTGAATTTGTAGAAGAGAATGTCTGATATTTGAAAAAGCATTTTTAGAAAAACTCCAGTAGATGGCATAAATACCCCTATTTTCAGGTGTTGAGTAGCATTCTTAATCATGAGAAGGTTGCTGTCGCTCTCCAGACAGAGGGAGGAGGCTCAGGGAATGTTCTCAGATGCTGTTCGAAAAGCTGCCATCAGCCTTGATTAGAAATAGGCCTCAGCTTTGTAAACAGAAGTGATTGGTGTAATGGGCTTGTCATTGGTGGTATCAGAGATTTTATAGGAGTGGAATTTAGAGTTCCTGGTGTTCCTTATGTATGTATGTATCCTAAACAAAATTATTTTTAAACATACATATTTTAAAGAAATAAAATCATGAATATGGCGTAGTCCCACTAAACTTATGGAAATTAATTGCTGAAGCCTTGCAAATAACCACTAATTAAGTAATCTACCTAATATGGGCAAAGAGTCCCTGTTTGACCCAAAGAGATTGTCCAGATTCATGATGCTTTCTTACATAAGATATTATAAACCAGATCACATAATTTTAGCGAGCATCATCTACTAATGTTTTCCTTAGTCATGTAGCTCCAATCACTTCACATCGTCTGAATATTCTAATTCTTTTCCAGGACTTCTCTACTGCTAGCTCTCTCTCATACCATGCTGTCTATCTACCCTAAGAAATGTTTGTAGTTGGTAGATAATAGAGTAATGACTGCCCACCATAAGGGACATCACTTCCCATGTGTTCACAAAAATACACATACACACTCATACCATTGTATCATTTCTGTGTCAGTTAGGGTGTTTTAATCACAAAGATTTGAGCAAGGAGAGGTTTATTTCTTCTATAGCAAGAAATCCAGATATAGACTCTTCTGTTGGTTCAGTGCTTAACGATGTCATCAGGGCTGGTGTTTTTTTCTATCTGTCCACTCTTTTATCTAATCTGTAAGCAGCCCCTCACGTTCACAGGTGGATGGAGCTTCTCCAGATGTGGCCTGCTGACACAGCTGAGTGTCAGAGCATGCCTCCCCTTCCAGCAATGGAGAAAATGTTCTGGAAAAGCCCTCAGGAGATGCCCCTTTACATCTCATTGTTGAAGGCTCTTTGTGGTATGTGAGAAGGCATTTGCTTCAACTAAGTTATATTTATCCGCTGCAGATGGGTTGGACCCCTATGGCACACAATCTCATAGCACGTAAACACAGCCAGAGTGTGGAAGAAGAGAGGTCAGGATGTTGGGCTGGCATCCAGAGGTGGCAACATCTATTATATTCAGGCCTAAGTCACATAGGTCCACATTAATAAGGCCTCCCTTGACCACCCAAATGCATTCCATTTCCATTCCCCTTGCTCTCATCATCATGTTCTTTCCCCACATCCTGACTTCTTTATTCCAAGAATACATTCTCTTTCAAAAATCTTTTTATTGTTTCTCTACTGTCTCCCTTCCCCTGCTATAAAGTGAGTCCCTATAGAACAGAAACACTGTCTGTTCATCACCATTTCCCCAGTGCCTGGAACAGTTCCTCATGAGCGCTAGACGTAATTATTTAAGAAATAATGAATGGATGTAAATATTAATAGAGGCATCCTGATCTTTACTAGCTCCTTTTTTCTTTTAACAGTATAGAAGAGGTTAATTAGGAAGGATGTTTTTCTCTTGGGATGTGATTCTGGCATAGAATAAAGATTCTTCAGAAACTTAACAAAACAAGGGAACATTAGAGTTGGAAGGAGGAACTTGGGAGGTTGTGGTTAGCTACAGAAAATAATATTCCTTAGGAAGATAGAGTTGGCTGGACAACAGCTGACGAAATAGGAAGATTGGACCCTCAGTGAACCTGGAAAATGATGGGGATTTGGTTTTAGTAGAAAAAGCACTTTTTCTATGTAGTTGCTTCTGGCTTTTTCACTTATTAGCTGTGCTACATTGAGCAACTTACAAGTTTTCTGTGAACTTGAGTAGCATCACGTCTAAACTATGGCTGCAGGATCTGCAGGATCTATTGGAAAGAACATGAGCATTGAGGCCAAAAATCTGAGTTGAAATGTTGATTCCAGCAACAGTGGCTTTTTTTCTTTTTTAATTTTCTTAACCTTTAACCTGGACTTCTTTGAACTTTGGTTTCTTTAAGGGCAAAGTAGATATTTAGAATACCAAATACCACAATGGGTCTGTTACAGCCGACTGTTTATGTTTGATGACGTGGATCCAATTTTTCCCAAATTTTAAGTTGATAACTTATTCATGAAACACACACACACACACACACACACGACCCAGTAGTGTGCTAAGAAACCATGCCGTCTAGGTCAATTTTTCTGAAACTAAGTAAATTATCACCACTGTATTCCTTATTAACACTTTTTATTTCTCCTATTATATTAATTAGTTACTCTTAAATATTTATCTCTGTAAGATATTGAAAGCTACAGAAAGTCAGGGGCATTGTCATTCTTGCATCTCTCTCTCTCTCTCTCTCTCTCTCAAGCATCTGCCACAAGCCATGGCAATGCGTACTCAACAACTATGTGCTGAAAGAATGAATAAACAAAATGCTTGCCATGAGGATAAGAAAATTTCTGAAAACCACTGCCTTATGATTCTATCCTACATGAAAATCATTCCACAAAAATGGATAAATCCATGACAAATACAAGAGTCCCAAGGCAAGGGATACAATACCCATTGAGAAGCAATGGATTTCTCCACAAATGAATACAGAATACCAGAAGCAAATGCCAATGGTAAAAGGGAAGAGTGGATTATGTGGACATTTTATTCTCAAAAGTTGTGATATTTGCTGAAAGAGACTGGAACTGTTACTAGGTAGGTACTAACTATTGAAGATAGATGCTCTTAAGAAATGAGTAGAGGATGAGGTGCAGTACTGACAATAAGATGGTTTACTAAGGACAGCTCTCTCAAGAATCCCCTCTGCCGTTTTCAAAAAGATCTGTTGAGCAGGTACAGATTATGTAATATTTCACCTTGGTAGGGAAGTCCACAGTTACTGCAGTTTTTATCTGGATTGAAGAAGTATATACTGTGAGCAAATTTTCTTGTCTGTAATAATATTTGCTGCTTGTCGTTGTTGTTGTTTCACCTAAACTAGCCCAGGAATTTTGAGCGGCTCTAAGACGAGAAGTTTTTATGGTCACCCCTTCATCCTCTGTGAATTGGAAAGTAAAAGGTTTCTAAACATTTTGTCTAGACTTTCTAGACAAAAATGTTTTTTTTAAATATTTTATTTATTTATTTATTTATTTATTTATTTATTTACTTATTTGAAAGAGAGAGAGCATGAGTGGGGGGAGGAGGAGCAGAGAGAGGGACAAGCAGACTCCCTCCTGACCACGGAGCCCAATGAGGGGCTCAATCCCCTAACACTGAGATCATGACCTGATCTGAAATCAAGAGTTGGAGGCTTAATTGACTGAGCCACCCAGGTGCTCCTTTTGACTGTTTTAACAAAAGAATCCATAAGACACTACTTAATAGTTAAAGAATAGTGAGACCTGAGTCTACACCAAACCTGCACTCTCCTCCAATTTCCACCACTTAGCTGGGTTACTTTGGGCAAGTCATTTCACCTTCCTACCCTTCAATTTCTTCAAAATGAATAAGTTTGGGTGGTTTCTAGGTTTCTTTTCAGTTTTAAATTCTTGATTAAGAGAAGGAAAGAAGAAAAAAGAATCCTTTGGAGATGTAGGTAACCAAAATCAGTTTAAGAAATGGTGTTGTTTATAAGAAGGAAATGGAATAGAAATAAAGTCAAAAAGAGCAGAATCTGCGTACATATGAAACCATACAAATCACATAAAAATCTTTCCCAAGACAGTAGGTTTTGTGTAGGAATACAATTCTTGGTTCAGCAAACAGTCTAGAGGGGGAAGCCTCATTGGAAGAGGACATTCTTGTAAAAAAAAAAAAAAAACTCCACTCCAAGGGTGCTTGGGTGGTTCAGTCAGTTAATGGTGAAACTCTTGATTTCAGTGAAGGTCATGATCTCAGGGTCCTGAGATTGAGTCCGATATGGACTGTGCGCTCAGTGTGGAGTCTGCTTGAGATTCTTTCTCCCTCTGCCTCTGCCCCTCCCCCACTCATGCTCATTCTCTCTAAATAAATAAAATCTTAAAAAAAAAAATCTCCACTTCAAAACTAGACAGACAGCAGGAGGAAGAAAAGGCAAGCTCTCCAGGGGGTGGGTAGCTCATGGCATGAAATGCGGATAGACTGGGAAGTTTGCAGGTGAAAAAGGTACGCTTTTTGTTTGCCTTTTCTATGAATCACAGGGGTTGACCAGTAATGTTTCATTCACATAAATGAAGAGGCATTTCTTTCAAAATCTTCCTTGAATGTCTCATCACTCGTAACAACTATTTTGTCCAGATGCCTCCAAGGTTCTGTGGAAAGCTGCAACTTCTGGGAAATGGTACAACTGCACTTCTTTTTGCCACTTCCCTGTCCCCAGGCTTGTGAGAGCAGGGTTTAATGACACCCTCTGAAGACCATGGATACAAGACTCTGCTGATTAGACATGAGTAGCAGGAAAACTTTCTGCAGCACACATGAATCATCATGAGGACTTTGAGCTGAGTCAGGAAAGTTACCAATTAATATATGTTTGAGTCCCCTGGATGGATGGGGGTGGGGCAGGAGGGAGAGTGTATATATTTTTAGGGTTATTCTCAAAAACCAGAAGACTAGACATACAGGCAGAATTTTCTTTCTTTTATTTTTCCTGGTGAAAACTAAAAGAGAATATAGGGAACACATGGATAATGTTTGTAGGTTTCATGAAACAAGATTTGATATTCTAGATCATGATATATGTCAGAGAGAGAATCTCCTGCACAGAAGTGTTTAAAAAGGAGTTTGTTGATCTGATCAAAAGGGCTTACCTCCGGGGCACCTGGGTGGCTCAGTCATTAGGTGTCTGCCTTCAGCTCAGGTCCTGATCCCAGTGTCCTGGGATTGAGCCCCGCATCGGGCTCCCTGCTCAGCGGGAAGCCTGCTTCTCCCTCTCACACTCCCCCTGCTTGTGTTCCCTCTCTATTCATCAAAATATTCAATAAGAAATTTTATGATACTGGAAATAAGATGAAAATGCAAACTGGATATTATAGTTAGATGTGGGCAGTGTAGAGGTCTCATCACTCAGAGATTTAAAAACAAACTTCAGTTCTATTGTATTTGAGCCTTTTATCAATGGCTTTAATGTTTTATTAATTACGTTCAGTCTTTAAAAGTCTTAGTAAAATGAAGCAAAATTCTCAAATGTATTTTATACCCCAGCACATAAGCTATCTATGAAATTGTTATGCTTTTGGAAAAAGAGGAAAAATGAAGGATTTAAATGAAACGGTAACAAAATTCGTAAGTTTTAATATATTTCTCATGAATACAGTATACTCTGATAAAGCACACTGTAGAAGCTCATTTATTTCTATATAATTTCTATCCTTTTCATTTCTACAACCCTGACTGAAAACACAAACATTGTTGATTTGAGGGATTTTTTCCTGATATATTGAGAGGATTTTCCCCAAAGTTTATATGTTCCCAAAGTGTATGTCTTTTAACCACTGAGTTTTTGAGGTAGAAGCAGTGGCCTCTGATTCATTGCCTTCGGTTTCCAACAGCACATTTTGTTGTATCATGATTAGGTATGAACAAGCTTTCCAAATAGGACACATCACAGTTTGGTCTCTTTGTCTCTTTTTCCAGAAAGTTTGTTGAATAAATCTCTTAGAAGAATAGACACAAGCACACTCAGAATGAGGTGACAGAACATGGTTAAGGCAGTATTGTGGGCACAGATGCAGCGAAGGATGGAGAGGGAGAAGCTTATCCTCGTTGACCAACAAGCATCAAAGACCCTCCAGACAGAGGGAGCAGGAAATGGAGAGCTAATAGGTTGTCTGCACAACATCTGCTTCAGCTCTCTCCCAACACAGGCAGCAAAGGACTTCCCTCAGGGAAAACTGGATAACCTACCCCTGCCAAATTCTCCAGACACCAAAAACCTGTTGGGGAAAGGCTAAGACTCTTGGAAGACATCATGTGAGGCCTTTGAATATGAAGCATGAGTCATTTTTATTTAGAGAATTTAAAGGTACTTCTTTGATTATTGCTCTCTCTCATTCTTTGTTCTCTATATCTTGGAATTAATATTAAGTAAACATGGTGGTTTCTGGATACATGATTGCTCTCTCTTTCTCTCTCTTTTCTCTCTCTCTTCCCACCCCCCCCTTCTCTTATATGTGTTTTATTTTGGGGGTGGTTTTATTCATTTTTTAAAATTTAGTTCTAGGCAAATTAACTTTATCATCATGATAATTAATCCTTCTCTTATATCTGTTCAGGTCTTGAGCATTTCGAGTTAGTAGTTCTAGTATTTGTTGTGATTAATGTTACAATTGTTTATTTTTAGCAACTTTTCTCATTTTAGAACTATACTAGGTAGAACTCAAGTTTCTTCTAGCTGAAGGAACAGATTTTTAAAAGGTTTTTTTTCTTATTTCTTGCAGTACCTCTTTTCATACCTTTACTTTATTACTTATTCTCCTCAAATAGTCTTTGACTCTTGATGAACTGTGAATGTGTTTATGTGAGAGTCTAAATCAGTATTGGTAAATGGGATGGGCTTCCTCACCTGCTACAGTCTTGGTGTTACCTAGTGGTCCAACCCACTGTTGGTTTCAGAGGCCTGGTTAGAGAAAGCAGACTGGCCTGTGAGACTGGTCAGGATCTCTCTAAGTTAGCAGGGATCTGGCTTTCAGTGAAGGATGTGCTCCTTGATTGTTGTTATAGGAAATTTCCTGGGGACATTCCTCTGTTTCTCTTTCTGGCTTCCATTTCTCATGTTAGAAGTAGCAGTCAACTTACTTCATTTATAAATCTGCTCTTACAGTCTTATTGATGGCAGACACTAATGCTTAGCCTCTGAGACTGGACTCTGAAACAGCCATTCTGAAATCCTTGGTCATAATCCTTCTCTCTTGCCCATGGGATATTTATTCCAGTTTTTGCTGTCTCTGCCTAAGGGTTTTCCTGTATATACATACATATCTCATATTTTCTGCAGATTACGAGTTCAGCAATTCAATTCTCTTTTTTTCTCTCCATCTTTTGGACATCTTCCCTTTTTAGGTCCCCTAATAGTATCCATAGAGGTTGTCTAGTGGCTATGGATTATCTCTTATTCTTATACTTCTTTCATTTTAGTTGGATTTTGGTAGTGAAGAAAGATGTACCCATCAGCTTTTCTGAACCTAGGTCCCAAGCCAACTCTAAAATTAACATTCAACTGTGTCTACTCTAGTGGGAAACCAAATAATGGTAGGGGAAAAAAAAAACTCACTGATGAATATGAGAATTAAGATAAATGGGCTCTTGGCTTTTGACTAGAGATTTGGACTGCATGTTGAATGGAGATCATTGGGATGAGGCAGCAGAAAACAGGAGGTGGATTAAAAAGATATTTGGAAATAATTATTTACTGGGATTCAAAAACAAAAAGAACCCATTAGGCCATACCATTGCAGTTCAACACTATAGGGCCATGGGGAACTAAAAAAAATAATAATATTGCACCAGAACATCTTCTATCATCCATATGATGAGCCCTTTCCACTTTTCCCACTTACAAATCAACTCGCATGATAGCAAAACAACAAAACAAAAAACCTCCCTCATTTTACAATTAACTGTAGATTATAGAATTTCAAAATAGAGGGATGGGTTAATGTCCTACTTTTATCTTTTAAAAATTTATTTATTTATAAGATTATTTCTTTATGAATCATGGTAACCCCAATGCTACCCTTAAATGCTCCTCTTTTCTATGCAGGATCTTGGATTCTCTATTTCATTGTTTTTCATTGTTGACCTCCTAATATTTTACTTCAGACAGCTGATCTAAACTGGACATAGATTTTTAATCTATTTTTTTATAAAACCCAAATATCTTTTATCAATCAGGATTTATATGTCTGGTATTTTTTTTCAAATGTTTGTACCTTGTTTTAGAATATCTCTGCTAGATTATTTTTATCTTGCACACTAGCTCATTTTAACTGGAATTCTCATAATAGATACATTCTGAATGTAATACCCATGACTACCTCTATTTTCAGCATTCATTCAACTTTATCTCCTCATTTTCCACCATATTGAAAACTATGCCATCATTTTTAAATGTACAATTTTATCTGTATTTTTTGTCATATTCAATATTTTTCATGCTGCTATATTACCTTCTCCATTGCTCTTGTCTCAGGCAATTGAAAGGCACTTCCCCAGGAAGCACAATAGTATCACCTAGTACAAAACAACGCCATCCTAAACCACAGGATTAACACCCTTTCAACACGTACTACTCTGCCCACTGAGCCAGTTCTCTCAGGTTATAACTTCCTGGTGACCTTAGTAGAAAAAAAGACCTTTACACTTTTATTACCTCACTCAGAGGAGTCTTATACTATTGTCTCTTTGTTCCATATTTAAACTAAAGCACAACGTCTTTTCTTTACTGGCTCACAATAGACAGAGTGGTATTGCATAAAGCATCCTGCTCTCAGACTGCACTCACAGTAATTATCTTCGCCAACAATTTCATTTTCTGTGTTTTCCCTTGTGTAATGTCTTAGCAATTGTGTGTGGTTGGTTGCTCTATCCAAATGGCTTTCAAGCTGAACACATGCCTCAAATTCACTTAAGCATTTGGGCAGCATGGGTATTATCTATTACTTAGGGTACTCTTTCAGACCATATTTCTATTAGTGAGATACTCATGCCCTCCCTAATCAGAGGGGAAAAAATGGCGTAAGGTCGCTATGTGTGTGAGTTCAAGACAAAAGCACTTGAATTCTACAAATATCTCAGTGCATCCTGAACATTTAAATCACTCAGCTTCTGCCAGTGTAATCACAGCTGTGAAAATTGAATTAAGGTCTCTCTAATTTAGGTATCCTTATTTGACTTTGATCTTCATGTATCTCTTCCTTTTCTCTCTCATTTTATTCATTTATTTATTTTTGGCAAGCATATAAGATATGTATACTTTAGTGAGATTTTTCAAAAGTGTCCTATAATTGTTATAATGTCCAAAATTATAAGATGTCAAGTGATCAGGCAGGGAAGCTGTTCCATATATAAAAATTGCCCAAAAAGATTGCCATGAAATATTCATATCTTATTACCTCTGAGCCAACAAATGAAGAAACAGGATGGTGAGGACATGTTAAAATAAAATTCCAGTTCCATGTTAAAAATGTTGTCTTTTAAACAAATATCTTGGGGAAAGGCTGAAGTAGAAGTTTTAAAGAAGCATTCATTGGTTATCCTCAGTATAAAAGAAACACAATTTCATTCTCACAAAAAGAGAAAAAATAAAAATTATATATACAGGTTGCCCTCACTATCCAAAAGTAGAACATTTCTATGAAACATTGAATTTGGCTGAAATATCATAAAGCAAAGAAGCAATTATTTGAAAAACTTTTGAGCATACCCAGGCCCCCAAAAATCACCTTTCTTAGGTTTTTCTGATACCTTAAGATGCATCTTGCTAATGGAAGTGCAAAATACATCAAGATAAAGCCCAGATGCTCACAGACCCAATTCAAAGCTATGGGGCTAGATGCTGAGCCTGAGCCTGGTGGTGGTGGGCGGGGGTTGGGGGGGGAGTGGGGAAACACTCTGCATGCTAGGTCCCGGGCTAGGTGCTCTGTGTGTGCTGCCTTTGCTAGGCTCCCTGCAAAACCAACACTGGACATAATCTTTGCTTTTTGCCTTTTTCAGTAAAAGCAAAAACCCCTTTCAGATTTCTTTCTAGGTAGTGAAAATAGGTACTAATATAGGTCCTCAGCAAAAGTCAAGTATCTTAGAGCAAACTTTCAAAAAGCAGAGGCTGTGTGTATCTAGAACCCCACCATCCAGCTTCAACCTTCAATTACATTTACACCAATCTCTCTCTCCCTCTCCCCCACCCCCTTCTTTCTCTTTGTTTCCAGCACTCTAGTTCTTACTTTGCAGAATGCTTTATATCTTCTATTTATTTCACTAAGAAGAAAATATGAAACTTCCTCATGGTATTATTCTTTTAGAGATATAGACTATTTTATTCTACTGAATGGATATTGATTTCTGTTTCTCTGTTCTGCTGCTGGATATTTGCATTTGGGGAAGAGATTTCCCTAATGACAACATTTTTAGCTGCATAGGCCTGTGCAGTAGCCCTTTCCTGATTCCTGTCATGTAGATGTGGAATGACAGTGTGAGTGAGCACAACCTCCTAGAGATGGTGGAGTGACAATCCAGATGGAACTTGAAACTATGGCAAATTTGTGGGGCAGAGTCATTATATTAGAACTCAATCTCCCAGCTCAAATATTTATGAGGAAACCCCCACCTATAAGTCAGGATGAATCAATCCAGTCCAAGGTGGACGATAGGAGGTCCCAGCTTTGTCTCTTGCTCTCATTTCTCCCGACAGCTCTGCACCACCAGGCTTTAATACTGCCAGCAATTCTCACATGGAAGCAATGACTCCCTTTTGCTTTCTGACGGCCCAAGACACTTGCCTTCAATGATTGGAGTTTCTCCCATCATCTGCCTCTTCACATCTTAAACTCACCTTTCTGACTAAAAAGGACAGACCTTTCTCTTTAAGTACCCAGCTCATCACAGAAGCTTTTCACTGGGATTCCATTTTCTCTTCTTTGATTCCATTTAATCCCCTTCCCATTCCACTGGTAATACCATTATAGTCTTGGACCCCATTTGTAGACACATTCAAATTCTTCCCAGCAGGCTTCCATGATTAGTATAAATGAGAACTTTAGCTGGATACCTGCTTAGGTGACCTCCGATGTTTTACGAAGGTTAAAGAAATCTTTTTTCCCCCCGAAAGGAGAAATTTCAGAGATGCCCTTGTATAAACAAGTCACACACCTGGATTAGAATATGTATCCTGTTAAAGGTCTATCTGGGACTGTATTTCACATATATTGCCTCATGTGCAAAAAATTAGTTTACTTCTTCCTAAGCTAAACATACCTCATGATTCTGAATTCGCAACATGATGTGAGTTAAGCAATAGAATAAATAAGTGCATTCAGATGTATCAGGTTCTCTCTGTCTAATCCTATTTGTGGGAGACATGGCTAAAATTCTCATTATTATCCATTGTCCTCTTATCCCTTAAGAAAGAGGACCCAGGAGTTAAACTCATACATCAACTGCCCATCTAGAAATCACATTTGACAACCTTTCTTGTAGCTGACAGCAAGTGAACGTAGTTAGGCTTTGAAGAAGGTTGTACAGAAGGGGCTGAACTCGGATGTGTGCGTCCCAGGCTGTCTACTTTCAGATAAGTGACACCATCCTGCAGGATAAGCCACATTCCCGTCATTGGTGAAATTTACTCTTCCCCTCCGCTAGGCCTCTGTCAGAACACTAGCTCCTTCCCTTTCCGCAGTTCACAGAGCAGTTGCCAGCATGCCCTTCCTAGGAAAAGGCTGCAACATTTTTCTCATGTCTCACTGTCATGAAATACTTAACTGTGGTCCCTGCTTTCAACATTTTACCAGAGAAAAGTAGGATTCTCTATGTGGAGACCCTTGCCTTCAAAAAGAATCCTCTCATTTTTCCTAATTTCTTTGTCCTTCCTAAGGTTTGGCCTGAGAGAATCTGAAGGACAGAGATGCAATCCTGCTCCCTCTCATTCCTCCCCTAAAACTATCTGTCCGCTCATCTTGGAACTTGTTAATAACGCGGGCAACACATGGCTGGTGGGAGCAGCGTGAAGGGCCAATAGAGGTGTCAGTACTTTAAAGTTACATATAGTCCTTCGTCTTGTTTGATCCCTATTTCCCACGAGTCCTTGACATAGCACTCCGGAATCTCATTCCCCCCCCCCCCCCCGCATTAGTCCATATGTGGGATGGTTTTGAGGAAGCAAAAATGCTTTTTTATTTCTCAAGTTGTTACAATGCTCTCACAAATGATTTCTGTGTGTCGCAGAAAGAATGCCAAGATACATTAGAAAGAAAGGAGGTGATTCGTATGTAATATTCCCACTCTACCTCCAGCCACAGCACAAAGCGGGTTATCTCACTGGGCTTTCTCGCTTTTCCTCTGTGCACGTGTTCCCTTTCCCCCACCTCCCCTTGGGGTGACCTTCCAGAGTGAACTCTCTTTGGCGTTGCAGAAATGCAGCATCAGCAGAGAGAGAGGAAGCCAGAGGTAAAAAGGCCGGCGTGAGAGGGAAAGCCGAGTGAACGAAGCTGGATCTTTTTGCCCAGTGAAGAGCCTGACAGGGAGAGCAAAAGGAAAGTAGAGAACAAGGTGGAGCTAGGAATGGCTGAAAAACCTTCAGAGCGGTAGGAACTTGGCGGCTCCTGAGCATTATATGAGCGGTATCTGAGAGGGAAACAAACAGGAGTATGAGAAGGGTTGCTGCATAGTGATTTATTTGTCTTTTAAATTCATTCTGAATGCAAGGTAAAGATTATGATTATTGTATTTTTTGGAGCTATTCAATGATTCAGATGAACACCAAAACAAGCACTGGAATCGTGTGTCTGTAACTGACACAGACTTCCATGTGGGTTTTGGATATGAAGGTACAACACTCAGCTCTACTGTCTGTGATCAAGATCACTACCTTAAACTTGCTACCCTCAAAACATAATCTAGATTCTCGCTGCTCCTTATCATCACTCCAAGCTCCCCTCCACCCTCATGCAAGTTTTATCACCTTCCAGCCGGTTTATTGCTGCGGATGGATAACTGGTCTCCTTACTCTGCATTGCTTCTGTTTTGCCTCCCGAAGTGTACTCTCTCAAGAACTGATCATCCTTTTTTTTTTTTTTTAACACATTAGCCAGAAAGTGTTATTAAACTGCACAAAACTCTACAGTAGCTTCCTATCTTACTCAGCAAAGAATCCAAACTTGTAATAATCTGCAAGACCTTGCATGATTTACACACTGACATCTCTGGCTTTTCCTCCCACACTCTGACTCTCCCACCCTCCTCTTCATCCTTACTGGAGATTTTGCTCTTTTACTGTTCCTCAAGAATGCACTAGCCTCAGGGTCTCTTGGCTTACTGTTTCTTCTGTCTGCAATTTTCACTCATTGTGCAGCCAGGGAGCCACAGATCTCATTCTCTCACTTCTTTCAATTCTCTTTTAAAATATGAAACTATCAGGGAGATCTATCCTGCCTCCCCTATTTAGAATAACAAGCCTACCTTTTTTCTGTGTTCTTGATTCTGCATATACCTAATTTATTTTTTTTTTTCTTCATAGCACTTACCACTCTCTGACATATTATGCAGGTGTTTATTTTGGTTTTGTTTTTTTTTTTTTATCACCCACAATTAAAACTTAAGCTTTATGAATTTTGTTTTCTTCTAAATCTCCTGTGCCTAAAAAGTGCCTGGCACTCAGTAAATGTTTGTTGAATGAAAATAAACAATGGTGTATTCTGAAAAAAAAAAAAAAAAAAAGGAGAGTGTAGTGAGGGAGTGACCCAGTTTGAGCCATGTAGCATTCAGAAAATATTACAAAGGCTATGAATCAATTCTGGGAAGATGGTGACAAGACCGGCATAGTTTCTGAAACTTCTTACTCCTCTAATAAAAAATAAGCAGAACCAGTAGGATAGCACGATCAACAAACCCAAACATGACACCTCCAGTAAATTTTAGTGGCAATGTATAGGTGGCTAGGGTCAAAGCAAGGCAGCTACAAGGCCCATGTGCTGTGAGTGCATGTGTATGGGGAAGCATGGAAAAGCAAAGAGGTATCTGTTGGATAAGAAAAGAAGTCTTCTTCCGCTAAACACACAGACTTCTCTTCTCTGAAATGGCTTTAAGAGATCCCAATTAACAAATGGAATGCAAAAGGATCATAGTAAATTCTGAAAGCGCGCTGGGATCCAAACACTTTTGAAACTAACAATCTGAAGCTTTCTTCCAAAACAAAGCCAGGCATTGAAGGGAAAATGATATCTATAATATCCAAAGAAACAAAAAATTACAAAGGGGAGGAAGGAAAGAAGGCAGATCTCAGAAGGAAAGAGTACACATTTTTTATTTTTTGCTCGCTTAGTGAAAACGATACAAGAGAGTTCTAAAGCAATAAAAGTGGAAAAGTTATTTTGCCCTTTCTCTCCATTCTAAAGATACAGAAAAACTTATTTCACTTAAAATACTTAATGAAAGTAATCGCAATCAAATTCTACATACAAATATGGGGCATAATAAAGTTCTTATAGGTTTCAAAAAGACAAAGTCCCCCCAAAATTGTGACTTAAATTTCAAAATGGACTAAAGGCATTAAAAAGTAATGGAAACCATGAAAGAATAACTTAATTCATATTTTTTAAAACCTCAAAATCAGGAGATTGGTCTAAAGCATGAGCTCAGAAGAGGGGACACAAAATTCAGGGAAAAAGAAAAAGAAAAGGAAAAAAAATTCAGAAAGCAAGATAAAACTAGAAAAAACACAAGAACAAAAAATATAATGGATACTGTCTTAGTTATAGAAGATGAGAAGAATCACTTCTAAAATTTAAAAATAAATGGAGAGGAATAAAGATGGATTCAAGGTAAGTAATAGATACAGAAGTTAGACAAAAGGATCATCATACATTTAATAAAAGTCCAAAAAGATAAAACCAAAGCAATGGAACAGACTCACACACACACAAAATTTATTCAATAGAATATTCATAAAATAAAAAAACCTGAACATTAAACTAAATATTTAAAAGACCAAATATATACCTAAGAAAATTCTGAAACTTAATTTTGTGAAACTACATGTTACAAAATCAATTGTAAAAATTAACTGTAGATCCAGATAAATGGAGACATGCTATGTGCAGATGGAGAAGAAGACTCAGTATTGTCAAGATGTGAATTCTTCCCAAATTGATTTATAGATTCAACACAACCCTGAACAAAATCCTAGGAAGTTCTTTTGTGAAACCCAACAAATTGATTCTAAAGTTTACATGAAAAGGCAAAAGACCCACAATAATCAAGTCAATATCAAAGGGGAAGAACAAAGTGGGAGGACTGACATACTCACCTTCAACATTTATTATAAAACCACAATGATCAAGACAATGTGGAACTGGTGGAAGAACAGATATATAGATCTATGGGATAGAGTAGAGTGTCCAGAAATAGACCCACACAAACATAGTCAACTAATCTTTGACAAAAGAGAAAGATAATTCAAAGGAGAAAAAAGTGGCTGTTCAACAAATGGTGTTGGAACAATGAACATCCAAAAAAAGAAAGAAAGAAAGAAAGAAAGAAAGAAAGAAAGAAAGAAAGAAAGAAAGAAAGAAGAAAGAAAAGAAAAAAAGAAAGAAAAGAAGGAAATAAAGAAAGAAAGAAGAAAGAAAGAAAGAAGAAAGAAAGAAAGAAAGAAAGAAAGAAAGGAAGAAAGAAAGGAAGAAAAGAAAGAAAGAAAGAAAGAAAGAAAGAAAGAAAGAAAGAAAGAAAGAAAGAAAGAAAAGAAAGAAAGAGAAAGAAAGAAAGAGAAAGAAAGAAAGAAAGAAAGAAAGAAAGAAAGAAAGAAAGAAAGAAAGAAAGAAAGAAAGAAAGAAAGAAAGAAAGAAAAAAAGGACTTGGACACAGATCTTACATGCTTCACAGAATTGAACTCAAAATAGATCACAAACCTAAATATAAAATGCAAAGCTATAAAACTCCTAGAAAATATGTAGAAGAAAATCTAGCTAACTTTGGATTTGAGGATGACTTTTCAGATACAATGCAGAAAACACAAACCACAAAGGGAAAAAAATGATCAGTTGGATTTTTTTAAAATTAAAAACTTCTACTCTGTGAATTATGTTGTTAAGAAAAAGAGAAGACAAGCCAGAGATTCAGAGAAAATCTTTGCAAAACACATATCTGTTAAAAGACTAATATACAAATATACAAAGAACAGTTAAAAAGTTAACAGTAAGAACATGAACCACCCAATTTAAAAATGGGTAAAAGATCTGAAAAGATACTTTGTTAAAGAGATATCAGATGGCAAGTAAACATATTAAAAGATGTTCAACATCATATGTCACCAGGGAATTTGCAAATTAAAGCAAGAATGAGATACCACTATACATCTATTCAAATGGCTAAAATCTCACACACCGACAACACCAAATACTGAAGAGAATATGAAGCAACAGGAACTCTCATTCATTGTAGGTAGGATTGCAAAATGGTACAGTCACTTTGGAAGACATGGATGGTTTCTTACAAAATCAGACATACTCTTACTCTGTGAAACAGAAATTGTTCTCTTTGGTTTTACCCAAAGGAGTTGAAAACTCATGTTCACACAAAAACCTGCACAATGTATGTTTGTAGCAGCTTTCCTCATAATTGCCCAAAGTTGGAAAAACCAAGATGTCCTTCAGTAGGTGAATTGATAAACTGTGGTGAATCCAAACAGTGGAATATTATTCAGTGCTAAAAAGTATTGAACTATTAAGTCATGAAAACACATGAAGGAATCTTAAATGCATACTACTATGTTAAAGAAGCCAGTTTGAAAAGACTACATGTATGATTCCTACTATATAACATTCTAGAAAAGACAAAACTATGGAGACAATAAAAAGATCAGTGGTAACCATGGGTTGGAGGGTAGAATGGATGAATAGGCGGGGCACAGTTGATTTTTACTGCAGTAAAATACTCTATGAAACTATAAATGAGGTTTATGTGGCATTAAAATTTTGTCTAAACACATAGAATGTACAACACCAAGAGTGAACTTTAATGTAAACTACGGATTTTGGATAATTATGATGTGTCAATGTAGGTTCATCAATTGTAACAAACTATGTAGTTCTCTGGCAGAGGATGTTGATGGTGACGGTGGCCATGAGTGTGTGGGAGTAAGGGATAAGTGAAAAATTTCTGTACCTTCTGCTCAATTTTTCTGTGAACCTAAAGCTGCTCTAAAAAATAGAGTCTACTGAAAGAGAAAACAAAGAAGAAAGAAAGAAAGAAGAAAGAAAAGAAAAGAAAGAAAGAAAGAGAAAGAAAGAAAGAAAGAAAGAAAGAGAAAGAAAGAAAGAAAGAAGAAAGGAAGGAAGGAAAGAAAGAAAGAAAGGAAGGAAGGAAGGAAGGAAGGAAGGAAGGAAGGAAGGAAGGAAGGAAGGAAGGAAGGAAAGAGGGGCACTTGGGTGGTTTAGTCAGTTGAGTGTCTGACACTTGATCTCAGCTCAGCTCTTGATCTCAGGGTCATGAGTTCAAACCCTGCATAGGGCATGGAGCTTAATTAAAAAAAAAAAGAAAGAAAGAAAGGAAAGAAGGAAAGCAGGAAGGAAGGAATGAAGGAAGAAAGGAAGGAAGGAAGAAAGAAAGGAAGGAGGGAAGGAAGGAAGGAAGGAAGGAAGGAAGGAAGGAAGAAAGAAAGAAAGAAAGAAAGAAAGAAAGAAAGAAAGAAAGAAAGAAAGAAAGAAAGAAAGAAAATATCAAGGAATGAAAATACATGGATGAACTTTAAATGCATATTGGTAAGTGAAAGAAGCCAGTCTGAACGAGTGCCTACTATATGATAGAAACTATTTGATATTCTAGAAAAGAAAAGCCATGGGCACAGTAAATAGGTCAGTGGAGAGGGAGGGAAGAAGGGAGGAATAGGTAGAGCCAAGAGAATTTTTAGGGCAGTAAAACTCTTCTGTATGACACTGTAATGGTGGGTACATGTCATTATACATTTGTCAATACTCACAGAGTGAAGCCTAATATAAGCTATGGACTTTAGTAGGATAATAATGTATCAATATTTGCTCATGGATTGTAGCAAATGTAATACATTAATGCAAAATATTAATAATATGGGAAATAGGGGCCAAGATGAAGGGGAAGATGGAAACTCTCTGTACGTTCCTTTGAATTTTTCTGCAAACCTAAACTGCTACAAAGATAATCTATTAATTGGGAAAAAATAAATATAAAAATTAAACTTTCCAGAAAATAAAAATCAATTGGGTATCTAGGCAAAAATGACTAATTCAGATTGCCATCAGGCTCTAATAGCAGCTCTCTATTCCAGAAAGCAATGACCTGGCACTTTTGAGATAATATAGGGAAGAAAACGTGACTAAAATATTCTGCATGTAGCCAAACTTATCTTTACTTATGAAGGTCATGAAAACAAACATGTGTGAAAGTGCAAGAACTCAGAAAATACTATTCCTAGGAGCTTTCCTGATCAATCTACCTCAAGCTTGAAATAGCCAAAATTATTGAAATGATATCCACATAAAGACTGGTGAATTATGTCTCTGGCAGTGGTATATGGATGGGTGTGCAAATGGTAGGAGCTTTTCCTTTCTGGCACAGAGGTGTATTTTATCCTTGTAATTGTTCAAAATTGCTTGTTCATGGTGTTAGAGTCAATTTCATTATTGTTTACATTCTCTATAAATATTGCATCGACTTCTTATAGTACACCCAGGGCCAACCACTACGACCAGCCCAATTTGATAAATCTCATAAATCAGACAGTCCTTTGTAGAGTTTAAAAAGAGAAAAATATAGAACATGCTCATTATCCTGGGGGTAAAACACTCCTTACTTTATGGGCTCTGCTCCCAAAAATCCAGTTCCATATTTTGAGTAGTTTACAGGAAATCCTTAAATAATGGAGGCAGGACGCCTGGGTGGCTCAGCCGTTAAGCGTCTGCCTTCGGCTCAGGTCATGATCCCAGGGTCCTCAGATCAAGCCCCGCATCGGGCTCCCTGCCTGGCGGGAAGCCTGCTTCTCCCTCTCCCACTCCCCCTGCTTGTGTTCCCTTTCTCTCTGTATCTCTCTTTGTCAAATAAATAAATAAAAATATTTTAAAAAATAAATAATGGAGGCAGAAGCATAAGCACCTTATGTTCCAAAGCCATTGCCTTCAGTACCAATTGTGTTTTTAGTAGAAGAAAACCTGCAAAAAAACAAACCTAACAAATTTAACCACTTTTGTTGGGGGAAAAGTAAGATCCTTATTCAAAACCTAAAGGGTATAAAGAAATTGCACGAGAAAAGCAAAGTTGGTGGGGGGGGTCTTTTTTTTTTTTTTTGCCTTTAGATTTCCAGAAATGCTTTTATATCTTCTAAAGAGCACTCCTACAATGAAGTAGGTACTATTTCATTCACTGTCTTCCCAGACCTGTTTCTCCACTACCCGGGATGCACAAATACACACACACACACACACACACACACACACTCACAACATTGTAGACGCTACTGAACAAGAAATCAGGCCACTCCTGTGTTTCTCTTCAAATTGATGACTCTGTACCCTTAGGCCACTAACAATCACATTGGAGTTCAGTTTTATCATTTGTAACATAAATGAGGTTTGGAATAGATGATTTCCAGCATCTCTATGTAAGCTAAGCAGAAGTAATTGTGTGGGGGAACATGGTTAACAGATGAGGTGAGGTAGTAAGATGTAATAGTAAGGAATTGCATATTGGTCACAGGATCAGTTTAAGGTATAAAATCTGGAAACACCCACTTCACATCTTTGAGCTTAGTTATAAAATAAGAACATGTTACTTTACAGAGTTGCGCAACAGGTTTGACATTTTCTTGTAAAATGCTAGATATATATTAATGTCATTAAACTAGATATATAAAAAACATTTTTAAATGTCTGAGTTACATTGGGGAATGTGCTGAACTTGGAGCTGTAAAATGCAGAAGTATGCAGAACTCTAACTTGGGAGTCTGGTTAGAGAAAAAAAACAAAACAAAACCCTCATTGGTACTGTTAAAAAATACTAATTACCTTCTTGTTTTCTCCCCTTACTTCATTACCCAAAACTGGAAAATTATTATTTTTTCCTCCAAACCAAATCTGGCTTCTTGAGGAATTGGTTTCTTCTGGGGATCATGGTCTCATCTACTCTAGTTTGTTCAAAGCCACTCCTGCAACTTCAGCAACTAAAACCAGGAGTTATTTTATTGTGGTGAACTTGAATGAACCATGCACAAATTGTAAGCAACCTTTTGTCCAGTTTTCCCCCATGTACAAAAATACAAGCATGTAATCATTTCCTATGAATCAAAAATAACTCGCAAATAGAAAACACAACTACCTCAATGTTTTGCCTCTAAGGAAACACAGAAAAACTGATAGACAAGGAATATAAGGTAGGTGAGCATAAACATGAAAGTCATGACCAACCCATTTATCTTGGTTATCAACCTTTGATCCTTGCTGCATATCAAGTTTCATATCTTCACTGAAGAGGTTGATGTACATAGTGAAGGGATGGTGTGATAAATATGAAAAAGTAAGAAAAAAGTAAGAAAATGTAAGAAAAATTAAAATTGTTAAGTGTTTCAGGAAGCCAGGTCTTACTTATTAGGGACCACCACATTGAAGTTCTTTCTGGCAGAATTACAGTTAACTAAAATCTGGCTCCAGTTCTAGTAGCTGAATGCAAGTTATATTGAATAGGCTGGCAACTGGGTTCTGTGTTAATTACCATGGAAACAAGATACAATCAATCACCAGACAAAATTAATGCCTAGTCATTGCTATATCTTTCAAACCTCATGCACAAAGACAGATTTAAGTTTGAAACATGCCTTCAATGGGATATATGTTTTCAGAGGGGATATATGAATATGTATATATGAAGAGCAGCGGACAAAGTAAAAAGTTATTATAAGACAAAGTACATTAGTGTAGATATTTTTAAGTATCTTCAAATTACGTTGATTTTGTTTATGACAATTTGAATTTACATTAGTTAATCAATTAACCCATATAAGATCTCTGAAGCATGAACTCTCAAATATATTTCTCCTAGCCAGCCTCCTTTATGAAGTCATGTCTCCACATTCCCTAACTTATTATGCATCCCACAGACCCATCTTCAAATTATATTTTTTAAGTAAAAACAAGACTTTTGAAATATTTGGTATTTGGTGGTCATTCTGTAATATGATAATTCAAATGGTTATAAATGTACTGTGGGGATTTTAAAAAACTAAAAGAAAACATCATGTAAATTTAGAGTAACACTTTATATCCCATCATTAAATATGCCTGAGAAAAACAATGCAATAGAAGAAGACAATGTGTGATACTTGTGATTGAACAGGAGGACTTTGGACTTTGGATTTAGTAGTTAACTCAGTTCTATAAATTGCTGGGATTTTATTGCCACTTAATTCAGTGGTTGGAGACTTTTCCCAAAAAGTATCTGATGAAAGGTCAAGGGTGAAAAAATCAGTGAAAATACAGTAAAGAGTTTCAGTGTTTCTGAGATTATTAATTTTTATCAATTTATTTTGCAGTAGAATAATGAAATAAATTCACATGGTAACAAAATTTTTAAGAGATAATTCTAATATGAACATGAATGCTTAAAGTCAGCATCTTCACCTCCCTCCCAGGCTCCTAGAAATTTAGGAAGGATGAAAAGGAAAAAAAAAACACAAATTTAATCACTGAATTCTACTCCAGAAACCAATATTGTACTGTATGTTAACTAACTAAAATTTAAATTAAAAAAAGAAAATATATACAAATTTAAATGTTGACAAAACTAGAGACAGATTCCAAACTAATTGCAGGACTGCAAAAGCCAGCTGAAACTATAGGAGATACATGGCAAGAAGTGGAGAGACGCTGAAGAGAAAGGCCAGTGCCTACAAGTCTCTAAAGCATTAACAAGAATGTATTTCCTGACAGTGAAACAACACAATGAAAAAGCTATGTGTTGTGTCTAGGATGCAGGTATGAAAGTGGGTAAATAACAAAAGTACCCTTACAGATAGTATATTTTACAAATGCAAAAGAGATGGTGCAGAAGGCATACTAACTTACACATAAATTATATTTAATATATACTTATTTAAATACATTGTTATTTTAAATATATATTTATATTTAAATAGTTATTTCTATCATATATTTAATATTTTATTTAGTAAAGTACTTTTGGAAATGGCCTATCTTTGAAACATTGGGAGGGAGATCCTTAATACTTTCCTGCTCCTTACTGTATCACAAGAACCTCCAACAAACAGCTGGTCTAGGAAACCCAGTCCATTCAACAATAAACAATTAAAAGGAGTTGATAAAATATCTATGTCAAAATGTTTTATGAATAAAGGATACAGAAGGGTGTGGCTTAGTTACAGATAAAGAATAGCCCAGAACTGGAATCCACAGAGAAATCCTCCCCCTCTGCCTGCTGCCCACTGTGCTGGGATCTGGTTTTTAGTGGTTCTCTTTCTGGCTGCCACGGATGGCCAGAGCTGCTTCCTGCCCCAGAGGGAGGCCTAATACCCCTCTGCTTTGGCCAGATGTGCTGGCTGCCCCCCACTTCTGACTGGCACTCAGCCGGCCACGGGGCTTCCGGCTCTGCTTTCAGGCCACGGGGCTGGAGAAACAAGCAGTCACTGCTAACAAGAGCCCATTCCTCTCAACTGCTGTAAATAAAAATAAAGACACAGATTTATTTACATTTAAAAAAAAAAAAAAACATATACATACCAGATACATATACATATACATATACATACCAGATAAATATTGCCATGCAGGAAAGGACAACTGAAATCACATTTTTCCCCCATGAAATGTAAAGCAATCAATTCTGAAAAGTAAGAATACAAAGCAGAAATGCAAAGATGCGTGGAAGAGTTGGAAACAGCAGAAGTAGTTGAACTGGAGCTGGCAGAACTCAAGAAAGAAGTAGAAGAAAGAGTAAAGTTATCACAGAAATAAAATAAAATTGAAAGAATATGGATGAAGGAGGCATTAAGGAAAGCATAAGAGACATAGAAGCTAGAAATGTGTTGGAAATAAATACTTTTTAAAAAATTTGAGAGGAAATTATAGATATAAAATATCAAGTTGATTCAATATATGTATAATTGGAATCCCAAAAATAAAATCAAGCTATTATAATAAAAGTATTTATAATTTAGGGTCATTTTCTAAAATGAAAGATGTCTTCAAACTCCACAAAAGGGCATCCAGTATGTCAGAAAAAAAATGACCCGCACTTGTTAACACAGGGATATGTATTGTTTAAATTACTAATCTTCAAAATTAAAGAAAGAATAGTATGGGCAGCCAGGCAAAAATATCAAGGGGCTAAAAAAATCGGGCTCTGCCAATTTCATAGCAAGATTAAAGAACAGATGAGAATGGTGCATTAGTTATAAGATCTTTAAGAAAAGAAAGTGTGAGCCAAGGACAAACTAAATAGTCCTCAAAAACAAATGCTATAGTTGAATAATTTTGAACATGCAAGCTTTTCTTTGGAGAAAACTACTACAGAACAACCTTAGCCAATCCAAACATTTTTGGTGAAACTATAAGAAAATTTAGTGCCAACAGATCTGCACTATGGAAAATGTTAAAGGAAGTTCTTCATGCAGAAGAAAAATAACACCAGATGGAATCTTGGAAAAAAAATAGCTCCAGAAATAGCAAGTTTGTGGGGAAGGATAAAAAAGATTTTTCTTATTTTTAAATTTGTTTAAAAGACAAAGGATGGTTTAAAGCAAAATTATAACAATGTATTCTTATATTTATATCATGTGTATAAATAAAATGTAAGATGAAAATACAAGGATGGGAGGAGATAAATGGAAGTATAATGTTGTATGGTTTCACATTATATATCAAGAGCCTACATTATTATTTGAAGGCAGATTACATGATAAAATGTGTATTATTAACTTAAGAGCAACAGCTAAAATTTAAGCAAAAAGGGCTTTTAAGAGACAATATTGGGGATAAAATAGAATATTAAAACATACTGAAGTATAAATCTAAAGAAGAAAGGAAAGAGACTAAAGGTAAATCAAGCAGATAGAAAACAAATACCAAAATGTTATATTGAAATCCAACCATATGATAATTTACATTAAGTATAAATGGACTAAAGACTCCAACTAAAAGGCTGACTTTTTCTTTTCTTTTTAAAAAGATTTTATATATTTATTTGAGAGAGAGAAAAGAGAGATAGAGAAGATAAGCAGGGGGAGGAGCAGAGGAAGGAGAAGCAGACTCCCCACCAAGTGGGGAACCCGATGTGGGACTTGATCCCAGGACCCTGAGATCATGGCCTGAGCTGAAGGCAGATGCTTAAGCCACCCAGGAACCCCTAGACTGATTTTTTCAAACTGGATTAAAAAGAAAAATCTGACCACATGCTGTTTAAAAAAAATCCCAATTTAATGTGAAGATTAATATAGGTTAAAATGAAAATTATATAAAACATATAACAGTAAAAGTAATCACAATAAATCTGGATACCTTTACTAATATACCAGAAAAAAAACAGACTCAAAACATAATATTATCATAGATATTGAAGACAATTTTACAACAATAAGAGCTTAATTATAGATAGAAATCCTAAATGTTTATTTATGAACTTAATAACACAGCTCCAAAATACATAAAATAAAAAGTGACACAACTGAAAACAGTACAAACAAATCCACAATTTTAGGTGGAGATTTCAATACTTCTCAGCAACTATAGAATACATAGACAATAAGGATGTAGGAGACTTAACACCTCAACCAACTTGTCTTAATGGATATTTATATAACTGCACATCTCAACAACTGCAGAATAAATATTCTTTTCAAGTCCACATGGTATGTCCACCAAGATAGACAATAATTAGCATCATAAATAAGTCTCAATTAATTTAAAAGTTTGATATTGCATAGAACATGTTCTTTGACAACAATAAAAAGAAATTAATTAAATAGAGATATTTGGAAAATCCCCAAATATTTGGATACTACATAATACTTCTATATTGTGATATACACCTCAAACATATACAATGCCTGTATGTCAGTTGTATCTCAATAAAACTGTGAAAAAATAATGTTCCAAATAAAACAGAAAGAAGAAGAAATAGCATAAGAAATTTTGAAATACTGTAAACTGGATGAAAATAAAAATGTAATTCATTAAAAATTATAATTTGTTGTGGTACTTTGCTAATTTTTAGTTTTAAATGCTTTTATTAGGGGAAAAAGGTGTAAAATCAATTGTCTAAGATGCCATCCTACAAAACTAGAACTAGAAGACCAAATTATATCTAATGTAAGGAAATAAGAAGGAACAAATAAAAATATGATTAAAATCAATGAAAAAGAAAATTCTAAAAAGTAGAAAAGTCAATACTAACCCAAAGCTGATTCTTTGGAATAAATAGAAAATTGATAAATCTCTGTACATTGATCAAAATAAAAAGAGAGAAGACATACATTACTGACATCAGGAATGATTAAATGGATTATAAAGATTTACCATGAAACACTTTATACCAATACATTAAATGCACATGTCTGTTGCTGCACAGCTTATAAAAGGTTAAGGTGTGGGGCACCTGGGTGGCTCAGTTGGTCTAGCATCTAACTCTCAGTTTTGGCTCCGGTCATGTGATTGAGCCCCACATCAGGCTCATGCTCAACATAGAGTCTGCTTGAGATTCTCTCCATCTCCCTCAACCTCCTCATCTGTCCCTCTCCCTGCTCTCTATCTAAAATAAATAGATAAGGGCGCCTGGGTGGCTCAGTTGGTTGGGCGGCTGCCTTCGGCTCGGGTCATGATCCTGGAGTCCCGGGATCGAGTCCCGCATCGGGCTCCCTGCTCGGCAGGGAATCTGCCTCTCTCTCTGACCCTCCCCCCTCTCATGCTCTCTATCTCATTCTCTCTCTCAAATAAATAAATAAAATCTTTAAAAAAAATAAAATAAAATAAATAGATAAATAAAATCTTAAAAAAATAAAAATAAAACAAAAGATTAAGATGTGATGTAACATTAGATGTTTAATTTCCTGGCTCATGCTCTTAATTATTATACTAACTACTGTTAAGTTCATTGCTTTCTTTTAAACATTTTTGAAATTATTTGTAATTTATAGAATCACCAATATAGTAGAAAAAATAGATACTACCTTTTCTAACCCTTTATTTTACTTATATAGAAACATAGCTTTTATTGAATTATATTACTTTTAAATAATAATATTGTTAGGCAATTATACAGGTATCATAACATTCACTGATCATCACATGCTTAGATCTGTCTGCCAAAATAAAAAGGACAAGAAGAAAGTGAGATAAGGGGACGGGCAAAGAGAGCAGAAGGAACAAAATATGGGCATTGTCTATTATTAGAAATAAGTCCTTTTTTTTCACAACCCTGAGATCCTGACCTGAGGCAAAATCAAGAGTCGGTCATTTAGCCAGCTGAGCCACCCAGGTGCCCCTATCTGAAAAATTTATTATTAATGTTTATAACTTCCCAACTCAGGATGCTGCAGATAGTCTGTGTATCCCATGACAATATCTAAAATGTGACAACAAATTCATCTTAGTACAGACCATCTGACTCATTTCAATGGCACAGTTAAAATCATTGATTTTTAAGACACATAAATGAATAGATAGCTTGTGCCCATTTAATCATGACCGAAACTGATTAATTTATTGACTACCTTCCTCCTCTGGGCAGAAAAATTGTTTTCTCTCTCCTATCTGTCCATCAATAAACTAACTAGAACTAATAAGTACTTCTCACATCAGAAGATTTAATTAGAGTAAGAATAAGTAACTGAAAGAGGAAGTGCTAATACAGAGGGAGAAGTCAAGGCATTTGTATTATCTACCTTCCTCACACCGCAGAATGTGTTAGTTCAAAATCCAGTTGAGCAACTACCAAGTTCTGTTATTGATACCATGATGTAAATACTGCTTAAAATGAACTAGGAAGGGAGACGTTTTGCCAACAAATAGCCATACCATAAGATTAGATACCATCGGTGTTCTGAAATGGCACAAGTTGAAAGTGAGATTGCTTTTCAAGAGAGGAAACTGAATGTTTTTGTGTAGGGATTGTTGTCTCCATGGAGTCTCTAATGAGGTTCAAGTCTACTCAACAAGGAGCCATGGAGAAATGGAGCACCAGGTAAACCAGTACAATATAAATAAAGGCCTCAAAGCAAATAAGAGCAGCTGTGTTTACAATTAATTAGTGTGTTGATGTATTGGCAACTTAGAAGGTGGTATAAAAGGAGAGGTATTTTGAGGCCAAAAGCATAGCACCTTTACCATTATGCTAATGAGCTTTCTCTTCAGACTAAGCTTTCTTAAAATATTTTGTTTTAGTTATTTATGTATGTAATAAGAAAAATTTATAGTTTTATAAAAATTTATAGTTATATAAATTGGAGAAATGCTTGATGAACTCTTTTTCTACTGCAAGACTTCTCCGAGCTTTCAATGTTATTTGTGATTGTCCCAAGGAATAACAGATATACAATACTTCCTCAACGTATTTGACAACAGAACACATTTATTTTCTTCACTTTGTTCTTTTGAGATGCCTTACTAGCATTTTTGGAAAAAAAATAAAAGCACATGGAAAAATTCTACTAAAGAAATTCCTAAGATATTCCATGAACATGAGTACATAAATTATATGAAAATGTGAAAAATCCACCAAAATAATAATGTATAGAACACTTACCCCAAAAAAGCTTAGTTCAAAATGATGACTGGCTCTACAGCAATGGTTCAGTTCAGTGAAGACCTTAAAGGTCATCATCATGGTTTGTAGAAAGAGATGACAGATAAAAGGTGACCATTTTTTTCTGAAATGTAAGAAAATCAGTATTTTATGTCATAACTTTTTATTCCCAGATTAAGCCTTTAAAATGGAAATATTTATTTAGGGATAAATTCAGAACATCTATCTGTACAAAACACCATAAAAACTTAAATGATAAATAGAATACTGATAAAATATTTTAATACAAATAGTAACCTGAAGTGTTAATATTATATATAAGCATGTGTGTATATACAAGTGTGTGCACATATATCTAAGTTAAGGGAAGTAAACAATCATATATAAAAATAAACAGTGACTTTGTGTAGGCAGTTTACAGAAAAAATACAAGTAATTGGTATATTCATAAAACATGTTCAACCTCACTGGTAATTGCAGGAGGAAAAGAACATAATCTATTATTTTTGCTTTTTAACGCTTAGAACTTAAAATGTCTAAAATAATTTAATGCTGGTGAGAAAATGGGAAGCCAGACAAGTTCCACTGTGGAAACAAGTCTAAAGTAGTACTTGTTAGGGACCAATTTAGAATCTGGTATTGATCAACATCTGCTATCAGGTATTTGATACGATATGTGATAATCTGTTAAAATGAACACTTTTTGAGTGAGATTAGTGGAGAGCATTCAGGAGGAAACAAAATCTTTCACTTCTTACAACCTGTATATTTTATATTGAAAATATAATAGTATCATGACTGTGATATTAAGATTTATAAGAAAAATACATTTTGGTCATCTTGATGAGTATTTTTCTTACATATTTGGTCTTATTTGCTCTTCCTACATGGTTCCCACCATGTTCTCACCACTCCCCAAATGCTTGGAATTTCCTAAGTGTTAAGAGTGATAAAGGTATCTTTTATGTTAATAAGGTGACTTTTGGAAAGCACCTAAGGATGGGAGCTGGTGGCCAGTGGAGCCAGCTAGAGATGGGAGAAGGACTGGAGATTGAATTTAATCACCAATGACTAATGATTTAATCAAGGGTGCCTATGGAACGAAGCCTCCATAAAAACCCCAAAGGACAGGATTTGGAGAACTGCCAGGTCAGTGACCAGGGTGAGTGGTATACTAAGAGAGAGCATGGAAGCTCTGAGCCCCTCCCCACATATCCTGCCCCAATGCATCTCTTCCATCGGGCTGTTCCTGAGTTACATCCTTTTATAATAAACCAGTGTCCTAGTAAGTAAAATTTTTCTCTGAGTTCATGAGCTGTGCTAGCAAATTATACCAAACCCAAGAAGTGGGAAGTTGGACACTCTGATCTAACAACTTGGACTTGCGATTGGTGTCTGACATTGGGAGTGGGGGTGGGGGGAGGCTTGTAGGACTGAATCCTTGCCTGTGGGACCTGATGCTGTCTCCAGGTAGATCGTGTCAGAATTGGGTTGAATTACAGCATACACAATTGGTGCCAGAGCATTGCTTGTTGGAGGTGTGGGTACTCCCCACACCACCCCACACATGACACACACGCACACTGAAACTAGTCCAGAACCCAAATTAGTCACCAAACATAAAGATAAATGCACTAAAGGAGTAAATGTTTTCTGAAAATTATGATTTTTTTAAAATATTTTATTTGTTTATTTGAGAGAGAGAGAGCATGAACAGGAGTAAGGGCAGAGGGAGAGGGAGAAGCAGACTCCCCATTTAGCAGGGAGCCCAAATGGGGCTCAATCCCAGGACCCTGGGATCATGACCTGAGTGGACTGAGCCACCCAGATGCCCTTGAAAATTATAATTTAAACAATCTTTCAAGATGAAAAAATGTGATTGCAACTTTTAATAATCAAATACTGGGATTTTTTTAGAATGTAGTTGTAGTTTACAAATGCATAGAAACACAAAATTATCATTTTAATCCATTTCCAAACAGAATGCTCATTACTAGCAGCACAGGCTTATAACACAATAATAAGAATATAGCTAAATATACATTCTATTACACTATATTATAGCAAATCATACATTATAATATGCCTTCATAATATACAGTGCCTTAGTTCATGTCTCTGAGAAGGTGCTAAATTTCTAGGAAGTGCTATTCTGTAGCTGGTAAGAAGACAGGCTTTAAAGACGTTAAGAAGATTTAAATGTTGGTCCCATCATTCACCAGCACAGTCACCTGGGCAATCTGCCTACAGGGGCTTTGCTCTTGGAATTTCTTCTATCTGAAATGTTCTTACTTGATCATCACCACGGTTCTCTACTTCCCTTGACTCAGATCTCTATTTGGATACTAGCATATTAGAGCTGTCAACCCCAGTCACCTGTTTAAAATAACAACACCAACTTTTATGTTATTACTCACCATTCCTTGTTCTGCCTACATTTTCTTCTTGTTCCTTACTGAGACCTAGAAACTGTATCTATTTTTATTGACTATCTCCCCTGCTAGATTGTAAACGCCGTGGTGCTAGGAGTTATGCACATCTATGCTCACTGAACAAGGTAGTAAACATAGCAGATATTCAATAACTATTTGTGGAATAAATGAATTAATGAGAAATAAACAGCTCTGAGCCTCATTTTTCCCCACTTTTAAAATCAGGATAATAATAAGTTCTTCCTGTGGTTATTTTGAAGATGTTTAATTGTGATTATATGTTTGGCACAGTTTCTGGCACATAGTCATCATTCAACATGTCGTTGAAATTTTTATTTCTTGTCTTGGTTGCCTACAATTTCAGTGATCTTCCGTTTTGAAGAATCTAATATGTGAAAATGATTTTAATGCTTCCTTAAGACTGGTCTCCTCTCCCTCTCAAAATATTTATGTCATTTCATTTTATATATCATTATTTTCAAAATTTGTTTTGTTTTGTTTGTTTTCAAATTTTTAATTAGAGTAGGTCCTCAATAGGAAATTATAATAAGAAGTATTTGGGGAAGTATAGTTTAAAAGGCTGTAAGAGGGGCGCCTGGGTGGCTCAGTCGTTAAATGGCTGCCTTCGGCTCAGGTCATGATCCCAGGGTCCTGGGATCGAGCCCTGCATCGGGCTCCCTGCTCAGCGGAGAGCCTGCTTCTCCCTTTCCCTCTGTCTGCTGCTCTGCCTACTTGTGCTCTCTCTCTCTGTGTTAAACAAATAAATAAAAATCTTTAAAAAAAAATAAAAAAATAATAAAAGGCTGTAAGATAAAGCTCTTTACTCACTGTTGTCCTAAGAATTAAAGATTGCAGTGATGGAAGGATACAGTCTGTTTATATGAACAATAATACATCTCTTTGATAGAATCATTTTCTATCAAATTACAGGAAATTATTCCAGAGTATACAGAATAGCAGGTTGACTTATTCCAGAGTACACAGAAGAGTAGGTTTTACAGAATGTAAAGTTTGGCAAAAGTTGCCATATCTGATCTTGACACATTATTGGATATCTTTAATGTTCCTGGCAATATTTTTTTTTGTTCTCTAAGAATTGCCTTTATGGTTAAAATAATCAAAATATAAATATTTGTTGTTGCATTCAAGATGTTGGGAAGTGTCCAAGGACAGTTGCGTACTCATGTAATTTGCTTCAGTAAAAATCAGATAACAGTGAAGGGAACTTAAGAAGTGTAATCTCAGACCTAGAGGATATTTGACTTTACGTCATTCTGTATTCCAGTAATGAACCCTGAGAATTGAGTCACCCTAGAGAGCCTTTATCAACTCCAACTGACCCTGACTTTGGAGAGCAGCTTTTTCCCTTCCATACCAGTCTTCTCATCTCTGAAATGTAGGCTAGTTATGTAATCATCACTTCTTATCCAGATCTATGATCCATTTGTTTATAACTTGCTTTTATGGCTCCACAAAGAGAACACTCAGCTCTACAAACCACCAGCAAACCCTCACTAATACTCGGGATATTTTTATTGAGTGATTGATGAACATATATAATCAAGGAAAAAATATCTTGTAAAAGCAGCTGTTCTATTCTTCAAAATTTTAAGTGGTATTTCAGAAAAAAAAAATGTATATTTCTCCTCTAAGAAATACTGGAAAATGTACTTCCTCTTTAATGCACGTTATAGTTAGTTATATCACATTAGTCAGAATGATGTCTCCTTCTGTTAATTCCCATAGTATTTATTTTAAAGATTTATTTATTTATTTTTAGAGAGATGGGTGGGGGAGAGGCAGAGGGAGAGAGAGAGAGAATCCTCAAGCAAACTCCCCACTGAGCGCAGAGGCAGACTTGGGGTTCGATCCTAGGACCATGAGATCCTTGACCAGAGCTGAAATCAAGAATTGGATGCTTAACCGACTGAGCCACCCAGATGTCCCAATTCCCATAGTATTTAAATGCATGTACCACTCATATGGAGCGGGAGTGACACTGCATTTTTGTCTGTTAAATCCTGATTATATTAGCTCAATAAATCTTTGTTTACAAGCTGATTTTATGAGAATGTGAAATGTCCATTCAAAGTCAAACATTGAAATTTTGGGGTTAATATTGACATAATTTATAAATCATCGCAATCTTAAAGATAATCAGATCTCTTAAAGCTTGAAATTAAATGTTGGCCTCTTTCAAAACTGAATACTCATTTCCAAAAATGTTTCTTATAAATCCAATAGGAAACATTTGCCTGAACGTATTAATTATCCTACTAACTTTTAGTAAAATTTTATGGCAAAAAGCAGTGTAGGAAAATATGAGTGAAATTCCTCCAGTTGCAATGGTTTACAAAATATTTTTAGCCCAGAGATTTTGGCACTCTAGAGCATTTTTCCCCATTACCATGAAGAGGAGTGTATAGCAGTGAACTTTAGCTCATTAGGGAGGACTAGAGCCTACTAGACAAGAGGCTTTTCAGAAATACTATAGATATGATGGGCAGAGTTTGAATAAATGAAGAGGAAAAAAATGTCTTGTAGTTTAGGGGAGAAATAGGTCTTCCACATTGAGCAAGCAAATTGACTGAGGTGCAAGTGAAGGAGCTCTCCACTGGTGGATTCAAGATTCAGAAGAGCAGAGTTCCCTAAGATGACTTGGCAGGAGGGGAGGGGCATGACAGAGCCTTCTGTTCTTAGGTCCCACACAGTTTCTACTACCTCTTCTGCATGTTCTTTCTCTCTTCCAGCAGGCAAACTCTTGACGATGCACTTTTGTAGCAAAGAATGTAGATAGGATTTTCTGATTAGTGTAAGAGCTGAAGTTGAGCATTTCAGGAGATTCTTACAGACTTATTAGTCTCTCTGATGTTTTGCCGTGAGCAATTAGTTTCCCTGCACATCTTTAAAAAATACTCTCGTTTTCCCTTCACTAAAGAGGATCACCCATACTGTTTTTCAAATCTTGTTTCTGACTAAAGGTATGTACATAAGAACAGAAAGTAATTTGAGGAAAAACTTTAGTTCCTCTTTCTAGATAGTAGGGCCACATTAATGTGAGCAGCTTCGAGCCCCATTTCTGGCCTCCCTCCTCTATGTTCCAAATTACTGGTTGTCTGACTATACTGACTACATTTTCCATGATAAGCGGGAGCCAACCACACTTCTTCCCTTGCCAGAGTCACAAGTGAAGATCATAAAATACTAGAAACCACCATTTTCATTGCTTTGTCTGTCTTGTATTCCTTCCTACTTCCCACAAACACCAAGCAGGCAAACTTCTACCACATATCTTTTTTCTCCTTGTTGTTTTGCATTAATGTGACATTTGCATCTGGTTTGTGTTTTCTGAGTATTTCATGGGATATTGAGGGTCAGGATTAGTCATTACCACATAGCCATCATTGTAACAGAAAGGCCTTGTGTGTGTATATCTCTTTTCTTTTTTTTTTTTTCCGTCTTAAATATTCAGTTACTTATATGATTGGAAGAAGTATCTTCCAAAATCTGAGACTTTCTAACAGACATCAGAATCAAATCATTCCAAAGCCTTAATGCACACAGGCAAGATTTTTAACTTTAAAGATTCTGACAGATGTACTTATATTCACATAATATGATATGCATTAAAATTTTATTTTACAAATCCTAAATTATTTTTCCAGCTGAGTGAGAGCATGAGCAACATGCTCGCGGGATGGACTAAAGGGACCATTTTCAAGTCCAATCCATTTGTCTTCCTATAATAATATTCATGTTTCTCTCGACAAAGCTCTTCCTTTTTATATTTGTAAACTGTCTTATTTTTTACAGTCTCTAAGACTCCTAGTTGCTCTTTGGGCATTTAAGGTTATGTTTTAAGAATTATTGTCAATATATTATCTGTTGATTAGAGTCACTTTAACAAGTGGAAATTTACTGAACACATACATTTGAAAGGAAAATAAGCATTTATTTTTCTCTAAGTAATAGAAGCTCTTGTACTTCTATATGGAAATTAACATGCTACAATACTTTTCTACTTTTGTGCATTCATCATAATACATTAATTCATAGCCATGGGGATTTGATTATTTCACACCCCAAACCAGGAATATCAGGAACTCTCAGCATTATTCTAGCTATAACTACTGTAGAATATAATTTTAAAAACATTTAAAAAAATTGAGACAAGGAAATTAGATGTTTTTCATCTTTAGGAGGATATACGCAAGATTATTTTACTTCTATTTTTTTTCTAAATAAACAAAATAGTAATTTATGTACAGGTGCATTCTATAAAATAGTACTAGTACTCCTGAAATTGCCAACTTCATCAAGAAACAGGAAAGTCTGAGAAACTGTCGTAATCAGGTAGAACCTAAGGAAATATGATGACTACATGTAATGTGGTTTCCTGGATGGGATCCTAGAACAGAAAAAGTTTTTTAAATTAAAAAAAAAACTAAGGAAATTTTAATCATCTGTGGAGTTTAGTCACTGTTAGTGTATTAATGTTGGTTCATTATTTTTGGCAAATATAGCATACTAATGTACAATGTTAGTAGTAGGAGCAACTGGGTAGAGGGTTAAAAGTTGGTTAAAGTTTAGTTAATGAGAGTTAGTTCTTATTATATAACAGAAGTTATTAAGATAATTTAAATTCTTGGGTATATTTGTGAAATAATTGTTGAGCTACACTGTTTTTTTTAGCACCTTAGGATTTCAAAACATTGTACATTTTGAGTTAGTTATTAGTAACCAGAAACTCAAAACTCCCCGTATATGTGTCACATAGAGAACTACTTTACAGAATTATTTATTTATTTGAGAGAGAGAGAGAGCACATGAATGGGGGGAAGGGCAGAGGGAGAGAATCTCCAGTAGACTCCCCTGCTGAGCTCAGAGCTTGACTGAGGGACTCCATCTCATGACCCAGAGATCATGAACTGAGCTGAAATCAAGAGTCAGAGGCTTAACCGACTGAGCCACCCAGGTGCCCCACATAGAGAACTATTTTAATATTACTGTAAAAAGTTTTTGTGAAAAAGAAAGCACTCTACTCTGTACCATCTTCTCAACTTTTCTGTAAACCTAAAACTACTCTAAACATTTTTTTGAAGTTTAGTTTTGAACAAGAGTCACTACTAAGTTGTGAACTGTCTTATGAAAAGACATTACCATCAAAGAGTCTGGAGAGGACCCTATGCAGGAGACAAGTCAGAGTAATGTCCCTGCAATATTGAATCTGGCATAGAAAGCTTCTCTCCTGTCTCTTGTATTTGAAAATAGGCATTACCAATGCCTTGTTCTACCTGGCTTTGGTCACTGCTTTATTATTGCTGCTGTTTGTATCAGAACCCATTCATGACCCTAAGTCCCATATGGCCTGCAGATGAGTAGCTCCCAGTGTCTACCTTACCCAGTGTAGAGTAGAATAGTCATGCCATCTAATAGAGTATGTGCTTTCTTTTTCACAAAAACTTTTTACAGTAATATTAAAATAGTTCTCTATGTGGGGCACCTGGGTGGCTCAGTCGGTTAAGCCTCTGACTCTTGATTTCAGCTCAGTTCATGATCTCTGGGTCATGAGATGGAGTCCCTCAGTCAAGCTCTGAGCTCAGCAGGGGAGTCTACTGGAGATTCTCTCCCTCTGCCCTTCCCCCCATTCATGTGCTCTCTCTCTCTCTCAAATAAATAAATAATTCTGTAAAGTAGTTCTCTATGTGACACATATACGGGGAGTTTTGAGTTTCTGGTTACTAATAACTAACTCAAAATGTACAATGTTTTGAAATCCTAAGGTGCTAAAAAAAACAGTGTAGCTCAACAATTATTTCACAAATATACCCAAGAATTTAAATTATCTTAATAACTTCTGTTATATAATAAGAACTAACTCTCATTAACTAAACTTTAACCATAATATTCAAGTGGTTCTCTGTGTGATACATGTTGTTTTCTTTATGATTATGATTGTGATTATGATTATGGTTATTTTGGAGGACCTACAGTAACCTTTACTCTAGAACTACTCTAGTCCTACTACTAAAATGTACCTATTCTGCTTCTTTCTGAGCACCCCACGTGTTTGTGAGGTCTCTCTACTCTCTCTGGTCAGAGAATTGAGACACGTCCAGCACTTTGGGAGTTCTAGGAATTGCTCAACTTCATATTCTTTGGAATTGTTCTCTGCTTACCTGGCCTTACAAAGTTTTGTGCTTGTTTTCACTTGTGCTCAGGTAACCTAACACAAATGGGACCATTTTATTTGTTTGACAGCTTTTGTTAAAGCCTCAGTGTGGCATTCTTGTGCATGGATAAAGTTTCATCCGAGACACGTATGTGACAGCACAACACAGGTGTTTCTTTCTTTCTCATTTTTATTTTTTGGTGTACACTTTCCTAGGAGTTCATTATTTTCTTTCAGAGATCATGCATTTATATGTTTAAGAACTCTTTTCCTAGTCCTAGATTCTTAAGGTATTCTTCTGTGTTTGTTTTTAATTCTAAAGGTTTCCACATTTTATGTTTTACATTTTAGTTCAGGATCTATTTTTTAAAATCTTTTATTTAAACTCAGTTTAGTTAACATATACTGTATTACTAGTTTCAGAGGTAGAATTCAATGACTTTTCAGTTGCATATAACACCCAGTGCTCACCACATCACGTGCCCCCCTTAATGCCCGTCACCCAGTTACTTCATCCTCCCTCCCACGTCCCCTTCAGCAACCCTGTTTGTTTCCTAGAGTTAAGAGTTTCTATGGTTTGCCTCCCTCTCTGCTTTTATCTTATTTTATTTTTCCTTCCCTTCTTCTATGTTCATCTGGTTTGTTTCTTAAGTTCCACATGAGTGAAATCATATGGTATTTGTCTTTCTCTGATTGACTTATTTCACGTAGCATAATACCCTCTAGTTCCATCCACGTCATTGCAAATGGTAAGATTTCATTCTCAATTGGAGATAGATTTTGAGTGCATTTTTGTATGATGTGTGAGACTTAGGTCAACGTTTATTTTGCTGCCTATGGATGCTCCATTCCTCCAGTATCATTTGTTGAAAACTTATCTTCCCCTCATTAATTGCTTGTACCTTTTGGAAAAATCAATTGTGAATATTTGTGTGGATCTTATTTCTGGATTTGTGCATCTCTGCCATTGGCCCAGGTGTCTAACTCCACCAAAATGAAAGTCTCATCTTCCTACTCACTCTTCTCTGGTACCACCTCAGTGGGGGAAGGGAGGGCATGAACCAGAGAAGGGCTCCTCATTACAGCCTGGCAGCATTGGAATTCTGGGCTCCCCACTCAACCCTTGCTGGCTGCAGTGGGCACAGGGCACAATTTATCTCTGTTTTCATCTTTCTAGGTTGCTTTTTAAGGTCCTTTGGCCAAAGAGAGTGGGATTTTGCTGAGACTTTGTGTTTTTTTTTTGTTTTGTTTTGTCTGTGCTTATTGGTGTTTCTGAGTTGCTGGCTTCTTGGGGATATATGAGGCAAAAAAAACCCAGGAACCTCACCACCATGTTGTTCCTCAGGCCTGAGGTCTTTCGCTTGTCTGCTTTGTTACTTTCCACCTTTCAGAGTCTTGCTATGCTTGTCATATGTATAATGTCCAGGGGGGTTCTTTACACATAGTGAGAGGAATAGGGAAAAGCATGTCGACTCCATCTTCCCACAAACAGAAGTCTTTAGCTCTCATTCTGCTGTCCCAGGTTCTATCACACACCTTCACAGAGCTGAATTGCCTGTGTATTTTTAACTATTTTTCTGTCCACCTATTTGTGTGTTTTATTTATTTTTTAAAAGATTTTTTATTTATTTATTTGACAGAGAGAGAGACAGCAAGAGAGAGAACACAAGCAGGGGGAGTGGGAGTGGGAGAAGCAGGCTTCCCACCGAACAGGGAGCCCGATGCGGGGCTCGATCCCAGGACCCTGGGATCATGACCTGAGCCGAAGGCAGACGCTTAACCGACTGAGCCACCCAGGAACCCCTATTTGTGTTTTTCAGTATGCAAATATTGCCCATAATAATTTTGTTTGGCATGTTACTGAAAACACCACAGTGAATTTTCAGGAAATATTCAGATAAATTTGCACAATTTCATTTTATCAGTCATGTATTTCATTCCACATCTATCACCCCTGGCTAATAGTAGAATTTTAGCAAGTATGTCTTAAAAAAGTAGTGAAGCAGTAAATGCTTACATCAAAACAGTAACACTTAGCCACAGGGTTAGCTTCTAAAATCAATTATCAATCAAATGATTTATTTAAACTCAATTATTCATTATATTAAGTAAAGATTTCTTTTTGCATCTTTCCAGATCACCTGGCCTTCAGATAATTCATGATTAATACTTAAAATTAGGCAAAGGTCTAATGGACATTTAGTATATGTGTTACAGCTTGAACAATATCAACATCTTGGAAGTTCCAGGTGTTTGGTCCTTCTTCTTACTTCTTGTTTCCACCCATTTCTCCCCAGTCTCCACATAAACTTCTTATTAGATCAGTATCAGGGCTTCACTGCTTGGTTTTAAAAACTTTCTGTTTTTTGTGTTACCTCCATGATGACAGCCAATCTCACTGCCATACCTTTACGGCTCTCCAGATTCTAGTCCCCATATACTTTTATGCTTTCTCTCATTCTATCTCCTACACAGGCTAATGCTAAGTAAACTGTCCCCCAAATCAAATCATGTCAATTACAAGTCCCAGGTCTCACCACTTCTGCTGAAAAGTATAGTCCCAATTCCTTTCCTGTGGTCAAAACGACTGTGAGGTCCTAACATTCCAATGTTTATAAGTTGGCAGTCTTCTTCAAATCATTTCCTAAAATTTCAGCATTTCTTTGGAAGTTGTTTCACAAATCCTTTGAGACAGTGATCTCAGTTTCTTCTGTTCCAGCCTACTCACCTTGCCAAAATATCCACAGTCATGGTGAAATCGCAATTTCCAAGACCTCCATTTTGCTAGGCATAGCTTTTCTCAGCATTTTACTTCCAGTGTCCCCTCTTGCCCTACTAAGGTGTATGACAGAGGGGAAGGAATGTGCTTCTCTTTCAGTTATGCCCACAGAAGCCATTCTTTCTTTTAAAAACTGTCCACACCACAACTGAAACCAAGTAGGCCTTCTGACAATGTTCCACTAAAATATCATGGATTAAGGATAGGATATATGCCACGGAAAGGTGGTTTACATGCTCCTTCCCCAGCCAACTCTGGACAAAGTTTTCTATGAGCTTACTCCTGCACCTTGTTTTTGCCTGCAGGCTCATTTCCATGGGCAACTCCCTCTCAGGTTGGATCTAGTCTAAGTCCCCTTAGAGTCTGAGAGAGGGATAGTTGGAAAGGGGAGGATTTCAACTATAAAAAATAAATTAGCTCTTTTTTTTTATAATTTGTAAGTGAAATATATCTTTCATGTTTTATACTTAATTACAGGATTAAGATGTATGAAATCAGCAAATTCAGAGGAACATGGCCACATGCCATTCAGTCAGACATTGAAAGAAACAGGCAAGAAGAGAAAAAAATAGCTATAGAATTTTTAGGTTTTTGTTTGTTTGGGTTTGGCTTTTGCTTTTTTTTTTTTTTTTTTCCCCTGCAAAAGCAATATTTAAGTGGGTGCACAGTTGGAGGTAAGCAAGTAGAGCAGAGGGTCTGGCAAAGACTAAAATGACAGTCACCCAATCCAGTTGTCTCAATTACAACAAACCCCACCAAGGTCTCATGCCTGGGAGGGGGGTGGAATATGAAAATAAAACAAATAATTAGTTCAAACAGAGTGATTTTGAATAGCTTCATCTTGATGGAAAATCCAGGTAAGTGTTTGGGAATTGTATGAATAGGACACAGAAGGAGATCTTAGGCAAAATGTGTGGGTGGTCAATTCTTGGCCTGTGCAGATCCGCAGTGAACCACACCCTTGCTCTCTGCCTATCATGTCTCCTGCTGGCATGGTTATGTCCAGTGGAGGTAACCCAAAGGTTTGCAGTTTGTATATCACATTCCTTTTCATCCTGGCCAACAAGGCAGCACAGTGTGGAGGAGGGAGAGACTGCAAGGGATAGGGTGGGGGAGCAATGGATAATGATTTTACTATCCTCATGTAGATAGACCGCCCCTTACCTATTTCTCATTTCTTACTCTTGAATTAAGCATTCCAAAGAAGACTGAAAATAAAACTGACCAATTCCTTGAAGGTCACAACCCACTTATACCCATAAAGATGATTAAAAAAAATTAAACCCAATAAAATTATATAAAAATAAAAATATTCTGGTATTTTCAAAAGGACAACTCTTTCTTTCATCTATAGTTAACTTGCTAAGGTCTCAGACTCAGTATCTGCTTTTAATCACTGGTCTGGAATCTTAGAAGGAATGATAAAGTTGATGTTAGACACTACAGTTGAAATCTGACATTGTGTTTAACAATGCTAAATTAATATACTTTTCTCAGCTTAGTCAATTATTTGATTTGCCAAAATTGAATTTGAAATGAGTTGGAAATGGATATACATGAAACCGTGGATATGCTGAATGATAAAGATTCAATTATTTCTTTTGGCAATCTTCCGGCACATTAGTCTCAAAGGAAAATATCAGTCTTTCTTTTCGAGGCTTTATAGATTAGCATTTGAAGTTTTTTTTTTTTTTCCAAGAAATATGCATTCCATCTGGTATACAGTTGTCAAATAATGTATTTCCTTCCACATTAAAGAGATAGCAAGCTACATAATTGTGACTGCTACAATTTTTCTACCCATTTCAGTATGCAGTTAAGCCTTTCTCATATCAGGAAGAGAAATGTCTCCACAAATCTTGACACTCTAAAAATTTGGGGAGTTGTATATCTTTCACATCAGTTTTTAACCATAACTTTTGTTATGAGATCAATATAGTGACTTGTCACATTTTCCAACAGCCTTTTCACTTTTGATTGAAATTTAAGTCCAAATAACTTACTTAGAAATTAGATTCTGAATCCATGCTTTGTGCCACTTCCACTTACACAGAAAGACACTATAAACTAATTCATTGTAACTGCAATTTTATAGGCAGAGTACTCTTCCCATCCTCTTTTATACATTCCTATAATTCACAATATGCTTAATGGTTGAAGTTGCAGACCAAGTTCATCTGTAATGAGATGTAGGTTTGATCACTTTCAAATTTTTAAAGTATGTTTACTCTTTTGTTCTAAACTAAACTTTAAGACCTATGAATTGACCCTGCAGACTAAACCACTTTCTAGTCATGAATGATCCTGAAATGACTGTGGAGGTGTAAATATGATCCTGTACAGAAGGACCAAAATTGAATAAGGGCATACATATGACTACAAGGTAAATACATTGTTCAGCCTAACTGATCACCTTCCTAATGTGTGAAGGGTAAAGAATTTAACAAAAATAAGGTGGATGATGGGCACCTGGGTGGCTCAGTTGGTTAAGCGACTGCCTTCGGCTCAGGTCATGATCCTGGAGTCCCGGGATCGAGTCCCGCATCGGGCTCCCTGCTCAGCTGGGAGTCTGCTTCTCCCCCTGACCCTCCTCCCTCTCATGCTCTCTGTCTCTCATTCTCTCTCTCTCAAATAAATAAATAAAAAATCTTTAAAAAAAAAAAATAAGGTGGATGAGAAGCACTGACATGAAGTACCCATTGACTTATTGACTGTTGGAAGGAACTCATTGCCTACCTTCACGTGTCTATATGTGGTGGAGAACTTCCACTGTGGGCCACAGGAGGAAAAACAACAACAACAAAATGTTTGGGAAGAACCCTCCCAGCTCTGCTCAGCCCCAGTACTCTCTCCTCCATATGGGAAGAGTGATATCTTATCAGATGCGGGGAGAAAGCTTTCAGCATGTTTATTCTAGATTATATCTTTTCAAGTTGACCAACTTCCAGCAAGGATATATCTTCTTAGATGTGGTGACACTCTGTCTCCCTAAGGAAACTTGGAAATTGTCCAGTTTGCTAACGATTGGGTGTCTAATTCAGAGCTGAAGTACTAGCAACTGCATTTGCTTATAGATACAGACACATAGTCTTTTTCTCCAATCAGTTTTATCAAAATAAAGTGGAAATTTTATTTCTATATGCCCTGCTGCTTCATTTCTCAACTGGCCCTACAGTAGAGTAGGAATGATCAGCTCTTTAATACATTGCCGATATATATTTAATTGTTGCCATGTTTGGCAAAATGCTATCTTACTCAGGGAGTTTCCATCCCTGCCCAGCCTGTCTCTTGTGATTGTTTTGAAACAATGTAAAATGCATAAAACAAATACATAGGTAGAGATTTTTGTAAATAATTATGTAACATAAAATATCAACTTTATCCTTGTAATTGTCACTTGCATTAATATCATAGTTGTATCTTTGGGCATACACTCATTACCATATGAAGTCCTTGGTTGGAATTGTAGAGAGTCAAAAATCATATTCCTTTTCCTAAAGTTCAAAACCTAGAAGGAAGTCAGATAATGGTCAGAATACCAGCTCTGTTAATCGTACACACCTCAGACAGTGTAGCTTTACATCTATGGAGAAATGGACTCCCTAATACTTTACCTTTGGACTACATGAAATTATAGGTCATTAGACGTACAGAGGAAAAATTTCCTATGGAGTTTCCACTGATTCTCAAATGGGAAGATCTGGGCAGAATGTGCTTAGGTATTTCCTCGAAATTAGATTAAGTCACTGAGCAGATAAAACAGCTTTCTTTATTCCATAGGGAAGAAAGTATGAAGAGTGTGAAGAAAAGCCAGGAGTGTTTTTGTAGTAAATGTCCTTCATATTTCCAGGAGGCTAGGGAAATGGAGGTTATCCGCACAACTTCTAAGTAATTTCCTGTTTTATTCTTGATGCCAGTGCTTTGAGACTGGTCATTTGGCCTAATCCTTAACTCTGGTCTAGACCTGGCTTGCCTTCCAATTATCTAATACTTCTGTCTAGTCCCCTGATTTACAGATTCCAAGCCTCCTCATGGTGACTCTAATCACCTTGATGTCTTCTGATTTTTACTTAATTTTATTATTAATTTCTTGACTATATAGATCTATATAATCTTTTTCTCATTGGATTGTGGTTCTTAAAGGTGGTCACTAGGCTTCTCGACCTGTAGAACATGATTTTATGATTTTTAGTAAGTAATATTCCTCAGCCATTCCTTGAAGTTTGGTCTACCTCTTTGCAACCTGAGTCCCGTCTGTGTACCTGCATGTGTGTGTGTGTGTGTGTGTGTGTTCTGAACAGGTACTTTGCTCAAATCCTTATTTTGCTTTTCCCAGAATCTCTATTTTCTTTATTCTACCTTGTCAGATTTTGCTATTTCTTCACTTCCCAGCTGAGGAGGTCTCAGGCAGCACAAGCTGGTCAGAGATTTTAAAATTATAGGAGCCTATATTTATATATGGGCATACTACCTCCACAACCTTCAAAAATGTGTGATCTTGAACAAGTCACATAGTGTAAACTTCAGCAACTATCTGAAGAAAGTTCTCACAATGAAGTAACAAACTCATTACATAAATCAGTATAAAAAGTTCCTAGCAAGTCACCAGGTTAAAAAAAATACCTAAGATGCCCTCAAACATGTTAGATTGCTATACTTTCCCATGAATTTGTTACTTGTATTCCTTTTCCTCCCATAAATATAGACTTAGAAAGCCCAGTTTTTATGAAGTATTAGTATATTTTACCTACACTATTCTATTTTTGTCATGTGCCATTTCACTTTATTTCATTTCATTCATTCATTCATTTAACTAATTTTTGGCTTGGTTGTCTCTCAAGTTGCTTAATGTTTTATATAGTCATACCTTATTTTCTTACATTCTCATTTCCTTCATCCTTTTATGTAACATCCTTGTAGTTAGCTAATGATTGTGCATTTTATGTCCATGAATGTGTTAAGCTCAGTGGATTTCACATCATAATAGTTCATTTAGATTATTTAGTAAATAAATGATGCTTAACAATACATAAAGTTGTGGAAACCTGAATTACATGAAAATATTCCACCAAATTTTTTAGGATAATTTAGGCAAACTACTTTCATACATATTTATTGGGCCCTGGTGTTAATACTAAAAGCATAGCGATGGCAGAAAACAATGTTATTACATACTTGTTTCTATCTTTTGAGTACAGATTACATTACATGTAGAAAAATAATTATGATAAAGTAAATTAAGCAATTGAAAAGTGAGAAGTGGGCGCCTGGGTGGCTCAGTCGTTAAGCGTCTGCCTTCGGCTCAGGTCATGATCCCAGGGTCCTGGGATCGAGTCCCACATCGGGCTCCCTGCTCTGCGGGAAGCCTGCTTCTCCCTGTCCCGCTCCCCCTGCTTGTGTTCCTGCTCTTGCTATATCTCTCTCTGTCAAAAAATAAATAAATAAAATCTAAAAAAAAAAAAAGAAAGAAAAGTGAGAAGTGATTATGCAGTACCTAAGCAGTCTGAAGATAATATCAGATTACTGAGAATGTAAGGGTAGGAGGAGACACGAATCTTACGAGGAAGATTCCCAATCATGGAAATCCTGTTGGTACATCTGAAACATGAATAATCTATTATATGTAGTCATAAGATTATAAAGGTATTTGTGCAATTTTACATTTCTATTTAAATATCATTTCCTCACAAGACATTAAATAGAAAGTCACTATTAATGTAATATGGACAATAAATATTTCCCTTATTCTCTTCATTTCACAAAAATACAGTTTTGTAGATGAACCACCATGGCTCTCAACATAATTTTGGAACCTAGAAAGTTATTTTGGTAATCTTTCATCTCTTTTGAAAGTAAAAAATATATGATGAGGAATGAACAATTTGCATGATAACATTGATTGAGTCCATGATATAAACTCATTAATCCTCACAATGATCCCTTGGCTTTGCTGTCCCCATTGACAAACAAACAAAAATATTGGGGTGGGGGGTACCTACCATGCCCTTGGGATAAAGAAATTAGAAGTTGGAGTTCTTGAATTTAAGCAGCTTACAGTTTGGTGGAAAGGAAATAAATAAAGCTATGATTGCAATTCAGAGTAATATATATTATGATCCAGAACTTTCCAGGATGTTCTTTTGGCCCAGAGGCAAGACAAAAAGTTTTGCCTGAACCAACATCCTGCTGAAGAGGGTCAAACCCAGCATGCCGGAAACCTGGTAAACTCTTCCTTCCATTTCCCTGAGTTCTACCAATATTATCCAAACACCCTCTGTGTCCCTTTTCTGCAACACTCACATCCATTTCTGATATTATTGCTGAGCCACTTTTTTTTCCACTCACAAACACACAAAAAATAAATATGATTTCCTTCTTCCTTCTCCACTTTCAAGTAATCAACACTGACAGGAACTTTTTAATTGCGTGAAGTCAGGACTTAAGAAATTTGATCTGACTAGAACTCTACATGGATTAATCATGTATTTGTCTTGAAAGGATTTCATGAAAAATTCCAATTACCTTGGAGTTTCGATCCCTGCCTCCAGAAAGCAAAACACTGTAATATTTTATAATTGGCAGTTCTTATCTCCCCTGCTTAGCTTTTCTCCTGCAAGGGGGAAAGAAGTTGAGGGGAAGGTATCTGTTTTGTCAGCTCCTGAAATACAAGTGAGACTATGGGATTCAAGGACTTTAGTCATCTCTGTGTGGGTTCCCATGATTTTGTCCAGAGATGCAGGCAGAAATAGGTTAAAAATTCAGGTTGACAGATAAGCATATTTAACATTAACATTTTTAAATGACCCAAATAAAATGCTTTTACAGTTCTTATTTTTTTCACATATTTTCCCCTAGCCTTTATCAACTTAGTGGGTATTGGGCAACTGTGAACTTCAAGTGTACAAACAATGCCAAGCAGCCAGGAATGCTTCAAAAACCAGCTGAAGAAGGTGTTTTGATGATTTCTTTATCAGCTATCTTGGCCCCAGACAAGAGGCTTTGCCTCCTGTTTGAGAAAAAAATTAAGTTGCTATGGGTTTCAAAGCTCACATCTATCTAAATGAAATTATTTAAGAAATGGTAGTATCTAAATAACATTAGTATTTCAAAACTGTTGAATACCTTTGAAAAACACTTTTCCTTTGGTTTTTATTTTGTTTTGTTAGTTTATGTGTTTTTTCCCTAATGTGATGCCTGATGATTGTAGAGTTTAAGGACATAAGTGTGAGTTTTTTTGTGAAGTTTCTCCAGAATCTCTCCTAAATAAAATAACCAATTTCTAAGGGAGGTTAGCGTTCAATGTAAGTAGTGTAATCAAAGCTTTAGAGGTGATTGTTTCTCTTTAATGTAAATATTCATGCAGAAATGCAAAAAGCATCTAGAGAACAAACTTATGCTTAAATTATTTCAGTAGACAAATTAAAAATTCTTGTACTCACAATGCCAGTGAAATAATTACAAGGGGATTTATTTCATCTTTTTAGATGGACTAAAGCAGTAAGAGCATGTAAAATTTCCTCATTAATAAACAACAGCTTCATGAACAGTGTGCTTTAATTGAATTATGGGGAAGACTGAAATTGAACAGTTCATGATGAGAGGTGTCTATGGAAAATATACATGACTTTGAATAACCCTAAATAGAGGTTTTTGTGCTTATATACATAGAAATGGGTCTTTTATGTGTAAGTGAAATTTCTGTCCATAATTATTAGCTTATTATACTTCTCTATGGGTTTCAAGCTGTCGCTGTTTATTTTCTGCCTATCTTCTGTAGCTAGTCTTGTTCTTTTTCTGCCCAGACTTTTCCCTTCTATTGAGAAACCTGCTCTTTACTTTTAGGGAGCTATTCCTTCCTTATTACCTATCTTACTTGTTGTCTGAAAAGGAGTTGTTATCTTCATGCATGACCCTGACTTCTCTAGAACAATGACTGGTCTAAAAAGAAGCATGCAAGACAAGTCAGTTTATCAATATCTTCTCCTGGAATTTTTGACATAAAAAAAATCTATTTCTACATGGTGATGTTGGAAATAGGCAAACCTCCAGTTTCTGACAACTAGTGTTCTGGCACTTTGGAGAAAGCAAATTTGATATTGCAGTAGTCAGTGTAGTAAGATTCCCCTTATAAAGGGATCAAGTGATCATAAACTTTCCCTGAAAAGTTCTAAGGCATAAACATATTGCATGTGGTTGTGAATGTATGTCTTGCCATTTGGAATAAACTCTGCAAAACTGAATGTGTAAAGATGCAACCTATTAATTTGATGTGCCCATTCTGTGCGTCTATAACCAGGATCTGCTATAGGGGAGGAAGCTGGTGAGTGACTTCTCAGATTTTCTGCACTAACCAGGTCTCCCCAGGTTCAATGACCTTATGGACAAGTCAAGCATTTATGGATCTCATGCCCATCCCCCGGCCAGTATTTCCTCAAGGAAAAGAGAGGCTGAAGATGCTGTGCAAAGTTTCATTTCTGCATTTTGTCCCATAAATTAGGTAAACATTTGTTTATCTATTCTAACATTTCGGTGAAACTGACCAGTTTGCATGCAAAATAACAACTTTCTATTGCAGAAAATAAAGCTAATATCAAAGAGATGCAAAGATGAGAGTCCTGATCAAGCTCATGTCACTGTTTACTATTTTGTACCCATCTTTCCTACTGAGGGCCCTAGCTATTCCTTTCATGAAGACCACGAGCATCTCCCCAGCTATTTCCCTTCATGCTTAGTTTGAGTTGTGTATCTTTAACACTCAAGAGTCCTGATCGATAGAGAAACTGTCAGTGGAACTGGGATCTTGCAAGCCACAAACCCTAGAAAGTGAGGATGGGGACACTGAAGTATGCTCTGAGGTATCAGATGTTCAGGGTTGGTGAAAGAGTTGGTTGGGTCATGCAAAAGCAATGTGACTATATATTATAACACACTGGTCCTTGGACCCCCAGGCATGCATTCCCCAAAACCAAACCAAAACAAAACAAAACAAAACTCCCAGCCCTTTAGATGATTCCTCAAAAATGCATTAGCAGTATGCTGGCTACTTCTTAAGTCAGGTGCTACAAAAGTGAAACAGGCTTTGGCTCCAGCTTGTCCATCCCAGGGTGATCAAGAATACCTGGACAAATAAACAATCTCTTACTCAACCTGATTAAGTAAGATCATAGTTAACTAAAAATTGGTTAAACAGATTAATTAGAAAAAGATACCTGTGTATCTTCAATATTTTGTTTTAAACTAAATATACTTTTTTAGGGGCACCTGGGTGTCTCAGTCAGTTAAGCCTCCAACTCTTCTTTCGACTCAGATCATGATCTCAGGGTCATGGGATGGAGCCCTGAGTGGAGTCTTGTGTCAGGCTCATGCTCAGCATGGAGTCTGCTTGAGATTCTCTCCCTCTCCCTCCCACTCCCCCTCTGCCCCTCCCCCTCCCTTTCCCCTGCTTGTGTGCTTGCTCTCTCTCTCTCTCTCTCCCTAAAATAAATCAATAAAATCTTTAAAAAATAATAAATAAATAAATAAATAATAAGTGTACTTTTTCAGTACAACTCTGTTGGTATCAATTTTTTTTTTACATCGACCAAATAAAATATGTATCATCTAAATTTCTAGTTTCTTTAAAGTGGAATATAGATTTATGTATACTATTAATCTGAATTCAGGTTGCTTGTAGATATTTATAATTTTGCTCTAACATTTTAGTTAATTTATGTACATATAATTCAAGGATGTGTGTGCATGTGACTCATCAATCTTTCCAAAGCATTTAGCTTAGTTTTCATAGAAATAACAAATCTCTCTCTTTTTTATACTCCCATATCTAATTTGGTGTACATTTATAAATTAATTATTTACAGTAGCAAATGAACTGACAACAACAGATTAGGGAGGCAAAAACAACAGCTTCTTAATCACACGTGTCAACTGGTGGGATTAGAGGGGCTCAGACTTTCTGGAACGGGGCCTCTCTGGGTGAACTCCACAAGCTGTGGGCACAGGTCATAATGTTTTACAGGGAAAATAGAGAGTGAGGGACGTATTTATTCGCTTCGTCTGCAGTAACAAAGTCCCACAAACTGAGCGGCTTAAACAACAGAAATGTATTGTCTCAGCAGATGAGTTAATTGATCTGTTCAACTTTAACAGTGTAGTACATGAAGGTGTTTCAAATTTCCTAATCTAATTATGTACTAATTTAATAATTCTTGACATTATCTACCACATTTATATGGTGAGCTCTGTGAATTGTGTAAGACTGTTGAATCATGACCTGTACCTCTGAAACAAATAATACATTATATGTTAAGAAAAAAAAAAGAAGAAGAAGAAGAAGATAGCAGGAGGGGAAGAATGAAGAGGGGGAGATTGGAGGGGGAGATGAACCATGAGAGACGATGGACTGTGAAAAACAAACTGAGGGTTCTAGAGGGGAGGGGGGTGGGAGAATGGGTTAGCCTCGTGATGGGTATTAAAGAGGGCATGTTCTGCATGGAGCACTGGGTGTTATGCACAAACAATGAATCATGGAACACTACATCAAAAACTAATGATGTAATGTATGGTGATTAATATAACAATAAAAAATTTTAAAAAAAAGAAGAAGAAGATAGCAGGAGGGGAAGAATGAAGGGGGAGAAATCAGCGGGGGAGATGAACCATGAGAGACTGTTGACTCTGAGAAATAAACTGAGGGATCTGGAGGGGAGGGGGGGCAGGGGGATAGGTTAGCCTGGTGATGGGTATTAGGGAGGGCACGTTCTGCATGGAGCACTGGGTGTTATAAGCAAACAATGGATCATGGAACACTGCATCAAAAACTAATGATGTAATGTATGGTGATTAACATAACATAATAAAAAATGTATTTTCAGATTCATTTATATATATATACTTTCTAAAAGTATATATATATTTATAGGTATGCATATATGTATAAGTAAATGTACATACACATCTGAAAGCACAACTTAAAGCATAAAATGAGTGTGTCTTTGGAAATTGCCAGGTAGGTTCTAAGGTTGATGATTAGACTGGAGAACTAGAGTGATAAAAGGAAAAGAACCCAGGACAGATATCTGGGACCACAGCCTTGAGACTAGTTTGCTCATACTGCCCCTCTGCGTGCTTGAAGAAACTGCTGGAAGCACTGCTGGGAACACAGGATGCTCTTGTGATGGTAATGAACTATCAGCCACGTTTTGCTTCTTGGTTTCACTCAAATGAGATTAAACATCTCAGATGGGATTATCCAACTGGTGAAGCTCAGGTAAGCGACTACACTATAATGTTCTACTACCCTTGTTCATGGAAAGCAGAAGTCTAGCAACTTTTAGATTCCCTAATGGGAAATGAGGACTGAAGCCCATGACAAGTCAAACAATGGCATGGTCCCTAAATACAGAAAGTGGATATATGCTTGGATTAAATTTACCCCCAAAGATCCACCTTGAAGGTAGCCTTTTGATTATCCCACATACTTACACCAAGTTATCATCTTTCTGCTTCTCAAAGTAATGGCTCCTTATCACAATCAACTATCCCTGATATAACCAAAACCACACAGCTTCTTGGAGGAGACAACCCAAATCTTATTAGTTACTGCATTCACCTCCAAATCTAAAATCTTGATTTATTGATCATTTTCTTTCATCCAATCCTGTCTCTGTGGTCTGTCATCACTGAGCTTCATCATAAAGTTAACTATATGTATCTAGAATGTACAGCTGCAGCTGGTCTGAGGGCTATGGACAGTATCTATGCCATTGCTTTTACATGATCCTCCCCATGAACCTCTTGCCTCTTATAAGAAACACAGCTCCTTGGCTTTTGCTACATCCTGTGGTTTTATTACTTTGCTTGTGTTCCCTCTCCTTCCATTTCTGAAGATTCTAACCATTTGTAAGTCCTGCAGTACGTGGTTGCACAAACTCTATTTGTAGTAGCAACTGAATTTCCCTTTAATAGGCAGTCATTCACCTAAATCTTCATATTTTACCCACTTTTTTTCTTTATTTAGGTAGACAAGAAGCTTAAATTTGCCAGACTGAAATGTTAACTTTCAGTTTAATAAAACCACTGTTGTTCACCAGGTAGAAACATTTTTTTTTTTTAATTTCCTCTTGGGGTAAAAATATGTAATTAAGAAGATCCCAGGGAATTGAGAAAAGGCATGTTTTTCAAGTAGAATAGATATAACAGTGAGAAATATTGTTCCTGATTTTAAGCATACATGGCCCCCTATATAATAACATCCCAGTCTCATAAAGTATAATTATCCATCCAGCTCTGCACCTAAACCCTGGGAACCATTTCACTGTTTTGGCTAAGGGGAATTACTTTTATTTAATGAAATAAATTATAGGACCAATGGGTAATGCCATGGGTATCGGACCTTCCCTTATCATTTTGTTTGAAGGTGGGTTTCTTGGCTAGTAGCAAGATTGTGAGGTAAGTTCTAAGGAACTTTTGTTTTTACTGAAGGTGTATATATAAATATGAACACGGATATAAGTATGAATATATTTATTTGTTTTTGACTGAGGTTGGTGAGAGGAAGAAAGATATTGTGCAAAATGGAGAAAGCCTCAAATATTCAAATATAGCATGGAGGGACGCCTGGGTGTCTCAGTCAGTTAAGCATCTGACTTTGACCTAGGTCATGATCTCAGAGTCCTGGGATGGAGACCCACGTCAGTCTCCCTGCTCAGTGGGGAGTCTGCTTCTCCCTCTTCCTCTGCACCCCCCCTCACTGGTGCACGCTCTCCCTCTCTCTGTCTCCCAAATAAATAAAATCTTAAAAAACATATATATTCATATATAGCATGGAGATATTCAAATAGAGGAAAATGTATGGATTTTGGAAAGGAACATTTAGAGATGGAGATAATGTTGGTAGTTTACCAAATGTATTCACATATAAATAAGAATAATGGAAATGCAAAAGTTATCTCACTTGGATACTTGCTGCTAGCCATACTTCCCTCAGTCCGTCAACCTATTGCCAACAATTGATTAGGTCCTATTTGGTCTGACCTTAAATGTAAACAGTCACCTTTTATCAGGGGTCATGTAGGTTTGCACACAATATAATATCTAGCAGGTTTAAATGGAATTAAAACCAAAAATTAGTATAAAAATGAAGAAAATCTGCATTATAGCTTAAGATAATAGGGTAAGTATATTTATGTAACACACAAAGTTTCTCTTTATCTCAAGAATATAGCAATACTATTATGAGAAGTGAGGCCAGCTTTTATCCCATCATGAATCACAGTGGTTTATTTACTCTTCTAATAGTTATATTTAGAAATATGCAAGGAAATTGGTGATGAGGTTTTTGGAAGAATATGGCATAATATTACTTTTATTCATCGGAAGGGATTTTAGTGTTTCAAATTATGGCTATTCCTAAAGACATTTTTTTTTCTGTCAACTACTTTTAGGAGATAAGAATATTTCATAATTAATTCCCAGCTGTTTCTTGTTATGCTTCTAGTAATATATTTCTGTACTTTAACAGATTGGAGGTAGTGTTAGAAAATAAATGTAATCCACATTTTCTATTTGTCAAAGCCTTCTCTTTAGAAACAAAACATTTTGAAATTGGAAGTTTTGTAAATTACATTAAAAGCAATAATTACCGTTTGAAAAGTTTCATGTCGTGCTAGTTTCTTTGAAAGATACACATAAGTATAACATGGTTTCTGCTTAAAGCTTAAGGAAAATAAACTTTTAGGGTGAAGGAAAAGTATATAGGTAAATGAGCACAAAGCAGAATTCAAAGTGCATCACAAGGACCCATGTGTATATAATAAAAGAAAATAATGTTTGAATTATTTTTTGAAGAATGAATAAGATTTTGGTAGGTAGACATGTGAAGAGGAAAACATTTCAGATAGAAAAAACATAATTAAGTGGGCAAATATTCAGAGGCTGGAAAATTTGAGTCACTATTAGTAAAATACATTTACTCCATTTGTATAGATTACATGAATGTTATTAAAGTGTAGCCAGCTCTAAGGCAGAGAAAATGTGTGGTGCCAGGACATTTGGGGTTTTGAAAAATTAAGACTATGGAATATGGAACAAATGAATGAGACAATGGGAAGGCTTAAGAGATTTGCTTAAGGAAGATTGATTTTGCAATACCGCAATCCATAAAAGATATTTAGCTGAAGTGTTGATAAAGATTAAAGGCAGTACTTGGACATCACTTCAGTAAGCCTATGATTGTATTAAATGTAGAGATGAAGAAAAGAAAATGATTGTAAACAAAACAAATCAAAGCAAAATGAATCCACACTGAAAGTAGAAAAGTACAAATGTAATTGCTGAAAAGATTTAGGTGAAAATAGAAGAATAAGACCAAGATGACTAACGTCTCATATTTAGCTATTGGGAGATTCATGGTCCATTATTGGGAGTTGTCAAAGGCATGATTTGGAGTCACGTCTTGGGGAGGCTGGTAAATAGGCTGTAACTATCGATTTCAGCCCAGGAGTTCTGAATGACTGTTGTAATATTTAATGACATTAATACACTGATTATGTCATTGCCTGAAGGACTTTGATGAAAATTTGAATGAGATTTACCTATTTATCCTAAAATTGATATTGGGTCTATGGGAATTAAAAATCATTTCTTAATATGATGTAGTTTAAAACAATTTCAATTATATTTTAAATTATTGACTGTGAGTTTCTTTGTTTTACTCTTATCTGTGCTGTACTCTCTATGCTTATTTTCCAAATATGAGCTACATATTTTCAGCTGACACAACACACACACATACACACACACACAATTTATGAGAGTAAGAGATGGTAACGCACAATATGTGTAAATAAAAGTGGTGGGTTTTTTTGTTGTTTTTTTTTTAAAGTGGTGTTTTAATTTACCAAATTCCAACCTGACAACATTCCCTACTAGTTTTGATTGGAGCAGATGCATACGTTTCATGTTGTTTTTGTCTTTTTTCTATGTGTTTATCTTTAGGGAGGAAGTAAAATGATTCTTAGTGCTGAGCTCTAGTTAACTAGGTGCTCAACTGGGTAATATTAGAAAGCGTGTAATTTTCCATCCAGATTTTTCATAAAGGTTAATTTCATTTCAGACCAAACGAAGATGGGAAATGAGTTCCTCTATTTTGTGTGACTAGGAGAAAATTTATGGCTCTGCCAATATTGCCAAGTCATTATCCATGCCATTGATTTATAAACCCATGTGGTAGTCTCAATGGTGGGCTTCTCAGCCTCTCATGATGTCGTTACTCCCAACCCCCAGCGCCACAGCCCAGAGCAGCTCTTGTTCTTCTGTGTTAGAGGATAGGGATGGGGGATGTAATTAGAACATGGTTGTGTCATGTGAAATCTATAAGGATCACTACATGTTACCTAAATCTCTCTCTCTCTGTCTCTCTGTCTCTCTTTCAAATCAACTATTTCCTTCAATCTAAGTCTCATAGACATTGTTAGGCAAAACTATTCCAAGCTTTTAACATGGGGAGGTTTAAATCAGATTTTTAAATAATGTATGTTTTGTTGACTTTTAAAGAAGAATTAGAGAATGTTTCCAAAGAGCATTCATGCCTTCAGTTTGCCTGACTGTTAGGGTGTGTGTGGTGGAGGGGAAGTATTCTCCACAGAGAATGGTGTTGGTTCCAGAGCACTGTCTTTTTTCTAATTTTGAACGTATTAATTATTTAGACTAATACTAGCTCTTACAACAAACAAAACCACAGATTTCAGTAGCTTAACAATACATTTCATTTCTAATGTACATAAAATCTAAAATATTTATTTCTTTTATAGCTTGTGGACCTGCTGTCTTCAATATGCAGTCTCCAAGGTACATTTGTTTACTAAGGCTACCGTAACAAGCGAATGGGTAGCTTTAAATAACATAAATTTACCGTCTCATAGTCCTGGAGGCTTGAAAGTCTGAATTCACATGTCGTCGGGGCCATGCTCTCTCTCTCTCTGAAGGCTGTAGGATAGGATCCTTCTTCCCTCTTCCTAGCTTCTGATGATTTCTGGCAATTCTAGGTGTTCCTTGCCTATAAACACATCTCTGCAATCTCTCCCTCTGCCATCACACAGTGTTCTTGTGTGTCTCCGAGTTTAAGTTTCTTCTTCTGACCAGGATCCCAGTGCTTATAAAAGATACGAGTTGTATTGGATTAATAGGCCATTCTAACCTACTGGGACCTCATTGTAACATGATTACATCTACAATGACCTTATTTCCAAATAAGGTCATGTTCTCAGGACATGAAATTTAAGGTAAATTATTCAAATGAGTACACAGGTCATAAGCCTTGGCTACATTAATCTACAAGAGGGTAAAATAGCATGGAATATCAGAGCTCAGAGAATGCTAAATGGACTAGGCCTACAGCTGATGTGTATCTGTGCTGTTCCAGCATGTAACTACATGGATGCATCGAAATCCACAGAGACTGGTATCAATAGGACAGGTATGTCGCCAGGCAGCAATGAAAATAGGTTTCTGAGCAGGTAGTCAGTATGTGTCACACTTGGTTCTTCCTTTTTTTTTTTTTTTTTCTAATTTAAGATAATACATCTGGGAAACCCATAAAAGGGTTCTCGGTGCTTCTTTGAGGTCATTTGCCTAGGCCCAGCCCCAGCTCTTAGAAAACAATTATCTTATTTCTACCTCTATAGTTTTATCTTTCTCACATAAATGGCATTATACCGTATATATACCTTAAGACTTCTTTTACTTAGCATAAATCATTTGAGATTTATCTGTAATGTTGAGTATACCCATAGTTATCCTTTTTCATGGCTGAATATTCCAGTGCATGGAGGTACCACAATTTGGGAATTAATTAAAATACTACTTTTTATTTCTTCCTTCTGCTCTGTAAATGCAAAACTTCCAAATACACTACTTTTGGGGAAGGGAGAGCAAAAGACCATATGTGCTCTCGGAGGAAATACTGAATGGTGTTTGTAAGCCAGTGGCCGTCTTAAATCTGGATGTGTCCTTAACGTGTGCGCTGGAAGCAACAAATTTATTACTTGATATTCCACAGCATGTTGCTTCTCATTAAACTGAGATTTCTTATCAAAGATAAACATCAAAGTATGCAATAAACCCACACAGTTCAAACTGGTAGTAGGTAACATGTTGACCAGTAAATTTTAATCCTCAGCGTCCCCATTTTGTAACTGACAAAACCAAGTAAACTTTTGGGCTGTGTGAACAGCCTCAGGGCTGTGGAGGCTGGAGAGTCTGGACACTCAGGAGCCACATAGCCAGCTACTTAAGGAGCCTTTGTAAAGTCAAAACGTGGGACTCACTGAAGAGCGTCAATGACTCCAGATAGTACCATGCAAAGAATGGATTTTACTTCCTCTTCATAAAAATAGAAAAGCTGTGAACTAATTTGACATTTCATACAGATACCTTTATTTCAGATGTTAAATCAACCACGCAGAAATCAAGCAGATAAAGCAATAGATTATGAGTTGCTGCTACCTGTTTAAAATTATTTTAATCTTGTGGCTAACAGAGTAATTTATATCTATATATGATATCTTGAAACATTGATGTACTCGTATGAAAAATCAATAGAAATATCACAGGCTGCCTACAGATGCATTCATTTTGTTTTAGAATAGGTTTCAGTTTGCCTTCTGGTTTTCAGTATCAGCTTAAGAAAATTAAGTTATTACAATGAGAGAAAGACACATAAAATTAATGATTTGAAGTTAACAGGTACTGGCTGCCTCCAAATCAATTTCATTACTGTGGGATAAAGCAACCAGAGAATATTACAAATTTCACTTCTGGTATGCAAGCTAAATACACAAAGCCCCCAAAAGTTCTGAGACACAACCTAACACATATGCAGAACATTTAATACTGGGACCATGCAATGAGTTTTCTGAGGGATATACTAATAGGTGCTGCGTATTATACATAAGTAAATTGCATGCAGAACTATTCTACATGTCATATGTATTTCTTTGTAAGGTTTTCCCCACCTTCCTATTTTTAGTTTTTTTTTTTCCCTTCTATGACCTCCATAGGCATTGCTTATATTATTTCTCTATTAAAGTTCATAGAGGGGGGTGCCTGGGTGGCTCAGTCAGTTAAGCATCTGCCTTCGGCTCAGATCTTGATTCCAGGGTCCTGGGATCAAGTCCTGCCTCTGGCTCCCTGCTCAGCAGGGAGGCTGCTTCTCTCTCTCCCTCTCTACTGCTCCCCCTGCTTGTGTTCTTTCTCTCTGTGTCAAATAAATAAATAAAATCCTTAAAAAAATAAAGTTCATAGACATCAGAACCATGTTTTGTCTGAGAAAATAAACTTGGTACAATAGAAATAATACTTATCTTCTCTATCTTGCACCTCTGACTAGGGCTGGTCTAGGTTGAATCATGAGGTTTGATTTTGTTGCCTGAGACTATCCTTTTAATATTCACTTTCATTCCTTGTGTCACCTAAACTCCCTTGCACAACCTAGCACCCTGATGGTAAGCATCTACATTTAATTAATTTTTTTCATAGTCTTAATATCAAGTTACTCTCAATATAAACTGTAGAAGTAAATACTTGATTATGAAAATCTCAGTATGAAATATTGCCTTCATTTTAATATAGGAATAGAGTTGTGACTTTTAAAATTTCCAGAGTCAGAAGTTTTGAAAGTGAGAACATGTCATAGATTAAATTCTCTGATACCATATAATTGTCATTGTCTACTTACAAAAGCAATCTTAGTCTACTTTTCACAAAGTATATTTTTATTCTACATATAACAAAACATCACCAAATCCCCAGATACTTTTTCAAGTATTTGACATCAATGGAAATACGCCTTACTTGCTTATGTTTTAAGTTGTAGAATTCTGTTTATAATAGAAATATTCCAATGAAAAGCATCCGAATGAAGCAAAACTGCTTCTTTCATGTGGCATTTGATCACATAAACTATTTTAGAAAAATGCCAACAAACTCTCATCCCGTACTTACTGCCCAACACATTCACAGAGATTCTCCAGGTTTGTGGGATAAAGTCATTTCCCCAAAATAGAAGTAAGTCTCTTAACACTATAATTTTCCCAGTAGTAACCTAAGAGAAATGGTTGGTACCTCAGCACCTGACTCTGCTAGAGCAACCTGAAAGACAAAGCAACGTCAGATTGACGCGGCGGAGCACGGGCTGAGAAAGTGAAACATGGCTATGTGTACTTTAAGGGTGAACTTTAAATAACAGGAAACGTTGGCAAGCTGCTATATAGTGGCTCTGTTTCTGGGAAATGGATGTACCATCTGCAAAGCTAAACTGAAATGACAAGCCTTTGAGGCAGAGAGTAAATGTTCAATCCATTTGGCAGATAAATCAGGTCATGGATTGGTTTATTTAGCTGCAGTTTCGCATAAACAATATACAAGCAGAAGCGATGAACCATGGCTAAATTCAACAGGATATTCCATTTGAGGTTTTATCTATTCTCAAGCTTCCAACGGTCTATGCTCTCCCACTCCATCTCTTTGTTATGTTCGTCTCTGCCATGGCTGCCAGTGGGTTTGGGGAGTTTAGATAGCAGGCTTTATTGGAACTACACATATTTTGTCGTCAGAGAATAACCCAACCATCACCATTCCAAAACTTACCTACCCATATGTCTGTAATAGAAGGAGATGTGTAAAGAAAAAATGCATATATAAAGAATGCTTTTCACATTTCCAAAAATAAACAGAGGATATATATCTAGTCACGGGAGAAATGCACTTTCCTAGCATTTCATGGCCATGTGCATGCGGCAGGCTCAAAGAGCCCTTGATGTCCTGGGCAGCTAATCACTGAAAAGCAGCAGCCTCGCATCTCTTCTACCTTTGACCCTTGAGCAGAATTTCACATTGCGTTGGTTAGTGTAATGAGATGCTAGGTTCCAGTTCTGCTTGACTTCTGCTTTCTATTTTATCGAAGTCCACGTTAGTCTAGAGAGCAGAGGCATATTTTCTTTTTCGGTTTTGATGAAAGAATGTGAACTACATTTCACCTTTATTCTCTATGAAGGTCAAGGGGCAAATATGATAGAACATTAAGATCCAAGTCCGTTTTTCAGTTTCCTATGAACCTAAGCAACACAGTCAGCTTAACAACTTAATTAAAATTGTTCTTTTTGTCTTTATGCTATCAGGATATTTCATACTTGTTGGGCTGTAAGAAAGTAATATCATAATAGAGGCAGAAAGACTTTGTTTACTCCCGTTGCAGAAATCTTAACAACAACAACAAAAAAAAGTGCGTTGTTCAGTTTCCCTTTTATTTTGACAAGATATTGTAAAAGAGTATACTTCTCTTTTTCTGTAACTGCCTAATTAATTTCTTGGTATTTTTTCAATATGGAATAATATCAGGCCTTAATAAGACCTGTAAAATCCTCAATTTATTGCTTCTGTGTTTTGCCAAATTTGAGTAGCAAAATATTTCCTGCAATAGGTGGGTTCAATTCACTCACACGCACACACACACACTCACACACACTCTGTTTTGTATTATATAATGATTTGTATTATATAATGTTTTGAATTATATAATATTTTGTATATTATATTTTGCATTATATATGCACATATAAACTTTGAAGACATTATAACTTGATCCACTATGAAATCAATAAAATGATTTGTTGAATATAGCACTATGAGACCTATATATGAGAAAAATGTATATACCTAGCTACTCTTCAATTTTAATCTAGTGAAAAATGTTGATCCAAATATAATTAATATAATTGATTCTGCACTGTGCAGGTTAAATTTCTTTTCTGTTTCCATTATCCTTTTATGGTACGTCCTAAGCTGATAGTAGTGTGTCCTTACCTGCTTCTCACAGATTCCCCTTCAGGACCGAAGGCCTTATTATTCAATACTGGGAACGCTGCTATAGGCTGTCCTCAGGGATCTTCTCCAGGTTGTGCCCTCTGTTGAAGAAGGCTGTCATGCCCAAGTTAATGCATCCCTCCAGGGGGCAGCCCACATGTAGTAACTGCCCCATGTGAGGCCATAAAACCTTGCCCCTTCTTCCAATTGCCAGAGAACTCCAATGAGTAATTCCAGCTTCAGAGCTCACTGGGTGATCTAGGGCTTTCATGTGATGTCATTGAAGCTCTGATTCTCCTCCTGCCACATCCCGTTTCCTTCCTTCCCTCAAGAATTGTTGAGGCTGAGAATACTATCGTTTAAGTTCACTGCACTCCAATCTATGCGTTCAAGAACCTGACCTGCAACAGATCATACCAGGATGGATTCAAGAAAGTAGATGCTACGGTGTGATGTTGGAGTTGGATTGCTCAGCATTGCCACTACCCAGGTGGCCAAGAGGACCTCATGACTGGCAGTATGTGGCCATGAGAGTCTCTGGCATATTGAAGTACAGTTGTTCAACTTTCATTAGTGGTGAACTGGGATGGAATGCCTAGAGAATGAAATACAGTCATGGATGTAATAAAAAATACAGTTGAAAAAGTAATAATTATAACATAATGGGTAATTAATTATGATTTAATAAAAACATGTGCAAAAGTCAGAGGGCCACCTTTTCAGAATATGAAGTTCTCATTCTCTGAAGGTGGAAAGTAAAGAAAGCTAAAGAGACAACATAGAGCTTAATCATAAGAGCTCCAAATAAGGATATATTCTCAAATTAGGCAAGTGTGCTATGTTGAGTCCAGGACTATGATAGAAAAAATGAGATCCTGATTCAGGGGATGGTGACGTCTGGACTGATGCCTTCAAACATTATGTATCTCCCAAACCCATCCTACTGAGGGATGGTGAGTGCCCTCTTCCTTGCAGGTGACGCAGATGACCTTGCCTTGCAATAAAACAAGAGTCCCCTCAAAATTTGTTGTAGAATTCTGTTTATAATAGAAATATTCCAATGAAAAGCATCCGAATGAAGCAAAACTACTTCTTTCATGTGGTCATAACATCCCAGGGCTAGAGAAGCTCTAGAACTTTCTAGGGGAAAAAGGGGGACTATATGCAGAAGGAGTTACAGTACCTAAGTAATATGTGCCAACAGGTGACTGGTGAGTGTATATGGGACTGGATCCTAAGGGTGTTGGATCAAGAAGGAAAATTGAGTTTGGACAAGGAATTGTTTATCAAATTGGAAATACTCTCACAGGATCGGATCTAAAGTCCTGGCAAAAACAATAGAAAAAAGGGTCAAAGATTTAGAGAATCGGACATGATGGAGTTTTTATTCTGTAAAAAGCTAAGAAGCCCACTTGGTGACTGTAGTCCCCGGAATGGGACATAGATATTATTGACCGAGGCAATCAGGATGCACTAGTGGTAAGAACACCAATACTACTGGAAAACTCATTGATGGTTGTTGTCTACAGGCAGGTCTGATGGTTGAAGTTACTGTATAGAAATGAGCACCTCAATAGCACAGGGGTTGAAAAGATGATCAGAAGTCTGACGATAGTTGCGCTAGTAAAAAGTTATGACCCTTTGCCCAATTGCTGGTCCTGGACAAATTTTTAAACTTAAAACCCATTTTGTGAGGGAGTGTCATTGTTCCAAGGCAGAGGATGCTGCAACATCAGAGCAAGTATATATATACACACTGCCCCAGTCTTTCCTCAAAGGGACCTATGGTGACTTACCTGAGTAATAGTACAGAGAGGGAAAGATAATATCCATATATTTTAAGGACAACTAAACAAAGGGTAAAGTTGATACTGATTCTCTGGAATTTAGAGCCTCACCATGAATCCCCTATTAGAGTGGGGGTATATAGAGGAGAAGTAATGAAGTCCTGATACTAATCCACTCAGCATAGTCTACTGGGATCACGGATACACCAGTGATCATTATCTATCCCTGCCAGTGAATTGCTGGAATGGACTTACTAGGGAGTTGGCACCATTCCCATGATGGTTTGGGGTCTACAGAGCAAGAGTTTCTCATTAGAAAACACTAAGTTAAAAGTTCTCAAACTCTTCCCTACACTCTGAGAAAGATGGCAGTAAAAGACATTGGCACATCCCACTTCAGTATCAGGCATTAACATCACCCTGAATTAGTTATCTATTTGCCCACTGAAGAGTTTTGCACAAACTATTACATCTGCCTGGAAGTCTCTTTTCTTCTATTTCATCTCACAAAGTACTACTAATGTTTCAAACTGAGTCCAGTCCTCACTTTCTTCCAAAGCTATCTTATAGTGTTTTAATTAGGCCAGTCCCCCTTCCCATGCTATCATAATATCACATAGCTTTTCTCTGTGGGATTTGTCTTTTGCACACATGTTTATTTGATTAATGTGCATTCTTATATACTAAAATTGTAAATTTATCTCAGAATCTAAGACGGAGTCAATAAATATTGTGATGAATGACTTGATTATATCTAGTCTTCCTATAATTTGAACACAGGGAATTCTACATTGTTGTATATTTTGATATATCTTACAGAAAAAGATGCTTATTTACACCACAAACATAGATTTCACAGGAATTTCTTAGGAGAAAAAAAATCTATTATAATATCCATCTTTGAAACAGGAAAGAGAAATGGACTTAAAGCCATCTCAGGCTGCACATTGTTAGAGGCTGGAGTTGAGGCCTTTGGCTGGCTGAGGAGCTCACAAGTGTGGATAGTGCACTGCATGAGGGGTAGGTCTTTCACTAACACCACAAGGGGCTCTATCCAGATGAGTGGAGTTTGATAGTAATTATTTCTATAAGTAAAACAAACAAACAAACCAAAAAACCAAAAAACAAACAACAAAAATCATCTTAGGAACTAAGAGTAGCTTCTGGGAAAATTTAAATACAGGTAAAAAATAAATATTACATAAGATCTTATAATAAGGAGAAACATGTATGAGTGAATAAATGGATAAATATAATATGCTTACTATTCTGGTAGAAATTCATGTGTGTTTCTACGTGAATACAAAAAGAGTAATGTGTAACTTCTACCATAGGAAGGTGTGTTGGTGTAGGAAGGATTCTGGAGAGGAAACAAGGTCCCAACTACATATATACATATGGAATAGAGAGCCAGGGAAATTATTTATTTAGCAGAAGGCACAGTTTGAATTGTCTTATATACATAATCTTATTTATTATACACAACAACTCTGTAAATTAAATCCCATACTCCTACCTTAGAGAGACAGTGGGGAAGGAATTAATATTTATTACTGTGTAACAGGTACTGTACCAGCTTTATATACGTTCCTGCTTAATACTCAGAACAGTGCAGGAATGTAGGTCTTATTATTGCTGTTTTACATATGAAAAAGCATAAGTTAAAGAGAAAATTTAATTTGCTGAAGGTCACAGACCCAAAATAATAGTCAAAACAGACTTTGAACCCAAGCTTGCTCCATAATGTGGCAAAGGTCCCTTTAGGGTCAGAGAAAATGTGAATTTAAGGAGTTATAAACAAACTTGGCAGAACATCAGACCTTTATTGAACATATTATTCTACCTGCTGTACACAAGATTCCGTGTGTAGAGAAGCTGTTTTCTAAAGGGGTCTATAGAAGTCAAATATATCTCGGTGTTTGGGAAAAATGGGCATTACAATGGAAAAGTGACAAAAGAATCATGTGAAGTCTTCCTGTATTTCACTTTTTACAAGAGTTTTCAATTTTGTACAAGTTAGAGATAGATGGGAAGAAAAATCGATGTACAGAAAGATGATAGATTCAAATAAATAAATTATCCACATATTTTCAAAAAGCATAGAATTATTTCAATGCCTTTGCTTTCAAATTACAACTCAAAAGATCTCTATTGAAGAGTAACGTGCATAATAACCCAGTAAACTCTGTTATTTTTAAAGGAGATTTTTAATTTTAAACTTGCATTAATATTACATGAGGGTATCTTATCATAGTCACACTCAAGCAGTTGAAATGTAGGGTGAATGAAATAACATAATATTTAAGAACCCCAGATCTTAGATCCTATAATGATTTATTTATGAGCCATCTGGTTATACAAATATGATATTATGGTCAGATGTGCTCTATATGCATGGAAAGAAAGAATTATTCAGAAAGAAATAATTAGGTTTTTATGAGTTACATCCCAAGGCAAGCTGTAGGATTTAGGTAACAGACTTTTATTGAAAGTCAAAAGTTGTACAAATATATATTTTAATGTATATAATAGAATATTAGCATATATATGTATATATACATATGCACACACCTATTACATCACTTCACCATAGCAAGAGAAACTTATAAATACAACATTTTATCTAGGGGATTATAAATGCAAACAGATACAGTGAGTATGACTCATTCTGAGTTCTTAAGGGATGGCAGGGGAGCCCAAGGGAGTATGGCCTTCCATTTCTGTTATTACCACCATTAATCAATTTTTACCTCCCCATCTGTCACATGTTTAGAGTGGACATGCACAAATGCATATGTAGGGTTATATGTGGGATTGGGTGGGAGATGGTGAGAAACCACTTCAGTTTCTTTTTGATGAATTCCTAGTTCAAGTAGTGATCATATGTGGATGAAATTAATTAACTTCCAAAACAAGTAGAAGGGATATAAATTATAACAAGCCAAAAGTCTTTTTTTATAATTAAAAATACAACTCTCTTGACTATAGCCAAAAATCAAAATGAAAAGTATTCTCCAATCTGCAATCAATGTTGCAAGCCAAGGCAACTAAAATTAAAAGCAAAATTTGGAACAACTTCAGGACATCATGGACATAAATGTGATAATAAGTTGAAAATACACTAGATCATAACATATAGTACATATGTTGTACACTGTACAGTTCCAGGATGCCATTTACATTTTCTATGATTTTTATGGTGCTTATCACCACCATCAAGTTGTGTAACATGGCAGCCTTATCAATCTATACATTATGGGCCTCTATTATACCTATAACAGTGAAAATAAAAACTTAACAAAGGTCTACAGAAGTGTCAGATACTTGAGCTCTACACAACAGTAATTATGAATACCATTTATATTTGTTTTTATATTAATAACCTATTTCTTTTTTACTATGCAAATGAATAATTTTATCATCAGTTGAACAATGTAAATTTAGATCATCTGTACTACTAAATGAATATATATAGAAAATAGGTATTGATTCTCACCTAAGGGAAAATTTGTTTTATTTACCCAAGAATTTTTTTTGGGGGGGGCAGTGGCAGAAACACTCAAATATTCGCAAGTATTTATTATTTTCTCCAAACATCCATACAATTCAAATAATTTATATCAGTGTGCACATATGAGGTTTATGTCTAACAGTAAACCATAAAGGATATAGTGCAGAATTTATTAATAATATCCTATTCCTGTGTACTTATTTCCTGTAGAGTATAACAAAACCATCAACACCCTTCATTTCACCAAGTCTCTCATTTCTGTTTGTCCTGGCATAAAGAGATCATAATACCACTTCTTCACTCCAGGCCACACTCTTTCAAACTTTAAAACTACCTGTGAAAAATAGGTGTTTGATTCCTATTCGGATCTACCCAACACTAATGAGATTATAAACCTCCTTATATAATGATGGACTAGATTATGTGTATAGCTCCCAAGAACCTGAGATACAGGGCTACCAGGCATCAAATAGAGTGGGAACTATTGGGGTCACAGATGCAAATTTATATCAATAGACACTTCTCTTGTTTGCTTATTATAAATATTTTGATACTAAATGTCAATTGAATATAGAATATTATCATTTTCTTACATGGTCTTGATGATTATATTTTCTTATTTAGAAGACTTTGTATATTATATACAAATAGTTTCAAGTTTCAAAGTTTGAATAAAACATTTAAACTTCTAAAGAACATAGGGCAGAGAAATTTGTAATATATCTAGCTATCTAAATTGAAGGGACTATATGTAAATAAATAAATAAATAAATAAATAAATAAATAAATAAATAAATTGAAGGGACAAATGGGCAATTCAATAACAGTATTTGGATACTTCAACATCTCATTTTCAATAAGGGATAGAGCAACTGAGCAGAAGATTAACAAGGAATAGAAGATGTGAACAACATTGTAATCTATTTAAACCAAGAGACATCTGTAGAACACTCAACCCAACAGCATTTGAATACGCATTCTTCTCAATTGCAAGTGAAACATACTTTAGGATAGACCATACTTTAAACCATAATATAAGGCTCAATAGATTTTAGAAGATTGAAATCATATAAAGTATGTTCTTCTACCACAATGGAATTAAATTAGAAACTGGTAATTCACAAATTGGTGAATTCACAAATGCGTTGAAATTAAACAACACATTCACTCTTAAATAACTAATGGGTCCAAAAATAGTTCACAAGGGAAATTAGAAAATACTTGAGATGAATAAAAATGAACTCAAACACACCAAAATCAAATTATGATAAAGCAGTGCTTAAAGGGAAATTTATATCTACAAATGCCTATATTTTTATTTGTTTCTTTAAATTCCTTTTGGCTTTTATTTTTTTTAAAGATTTCATTTATTTATTTGAGAGAGAGAGAGAGTGCGTGAGAGAGCACAAGCAGGGGGAAATGCAGAAGGAAAGGAAGAAGCAGACTTCCCGCTGAGCAGGGTGCCCAATTCGGGCCTTGATCCCAGGACTCTGGGATCATGACCTGAGTCTAAGGCAGACACTTAACTGACTGAGCCACCCAGGCACCCCCAAATGCCTATATTTAAAAAAAAAAAATAAAGACTTCTGACGCATAACCTAATTTTTCACCTGATAACACTAAAAACAAAAGAGCAGGGGTGCCTGGGTGGTTCAATCAGTTAATCAACCGACTCTTGATTTCAGCTCAAGTCATGATCTCAGAGTCATGAGATCAAACCCCACATGGGGCACCACACTCAGTGTGGAGTCTGCTTGAGATTCTCTCTCTCCCTCTACCCCTCCCCCCGCTGGTGCTCTCTCTCTAAATAAATAAATAACTTAAATCTTAAAAAAAAAAAAAAAAAAAAAAAGAGGAGCATACTAAGCTTAAAGTAAGCAGAAGTAAAGAAATAATACAGATTGGAGAGGAATAAATGAAACAGAGATTTAAAAACAATAGAGAAAATAAACAAAACCAAAAGTTGGCTCTTTGGAAAGCTCAACAATTAACTCTGCATTTTAAACTTAATTTCTGATTGAGGAATCAATTCTTTAATTTCCTGCTCCAAGAATTATATGTGTGAGCTAGCAGGTGGGAAGTATGTTCTTGGCCTTGGAGACTTAACTGGTATTCTTGAAAGCACATGGCAGAATAAATTTATGGCAGTGCAAATATAGTTAATGAGAAAACATTTTGGATGGACTGGATATATTGATATCTTTAGGATCCAAGTCACAAGAACAAATTCACTCCAAATATGTAAAATAATTCCTAAGGAAAGGAATTAATTATAGGGACAGTTCTATGTGTTTTTTCTCCGGAATGGAGATGGTAGTTGAGATGAGGTATACAAGTAGCTGAGAGGTACAGCAGCTGAGAAGTAAAAAAAATAAAATAAAATTCCACAAAATTTGCTGTGATTCTCTGGTTAGCAAACCTGAGCAAGAACAATGACCCAGTTTTGGGGTTTTTTTTTTTTTTTTTGAAGTACTGGTCATTTTTCCATTAAACAAGTTTGTCATATTACAACTATCTTTCTATCACCATTTTCTATAAATCAGGATTTTTATCAATCCTGATTTGAAAATCCTGATCACGATTTTTATCAATTGAATGATAAAGAAAATATACATTTCCTGGTTCTCATTATTCTACTTACAGATTAGGGTTATAGCCCTACTTATAATTATCAAATATTTATCAATATTGCCAAAAATATGCTAATTAGATTAGATCAGCTACTAGTAAGTAAATAATCTGAACAGGCAATTTCTTTTAATGTTACGCCTTCAATACCTGGGAAAGTGCCTGGCATATGAAAGGTAGTCCACGAATATTGGTTGAATGAATTGATTGTATCCACATGTCAGCTCAATATATCTGACACAGAAAAGACGTAGTATTTAAATAAACTATCAACTAAATAATCAAAAATTTTCATCTAAAGAGCATATAATACTTCAGTAAGATGCAATACTCAAAAATTTGTCAGGGACTTTAGACTTGTTACCATGATTTTGTCTGAATTTTTGTGCTATATTTTATTCATTATATCTTGTTACATAACATAACAGTATTACCACAGACTTGGCTTAAAACAACACAAGTTTATTATCTCACCATTTCTCTGCATGGGTTTGCTGTGTCCTCTGCTTATGGGTCTCACTCAGGAAACTACAGTCTTGATGTTAGCTAGGACTGGATTCTGTATCTGCAGGATTCAGTAGGTCGGATATTCCTCCTTGATCACATGGTAGTTGGAAGCATCCTATTCTTTGGACGCTGGACTGAGTTTCTTTGTGGGCTATTGTCACATGCTCAGATCCTAGAGGTCACCTGCATTCCTTGCCATGTGGGGTTCACTAGCACGGTTGCTTGAGAGAGAGAGAGAGAGAGAGAAACTAAAGTAAGATAGCACTACAATTATATGTAATATAGTCACGTTCACATAATCCAAATATTCCGTCTCCTTTTACATTCTACTGGTTAGAAGTAAGTCACAGTCTTGCCCGTAGTCAAGGTGAAGGGATCATACAAAGGTCTAACACTAGAAGGCAAGAAACATGGCAGCCACCTTAAAAGTTTGTCACATGTATGTAGGGGAAAACCTAGAGGTGTTTACAAATAACATTTCTGTTATACTGAAAGTTAGAAGAAGAATAGGAACTCATATTCATCTTAGAAGTTATAGCTTATCTTAAAGTATGTATGAAAGAGGATCGAAAAAGAATGTTATGATAGTTGACATCAGAATTGTTAGGCAATTTGGAAAGGAATTTCGAGAAGCCAAAAAAATGTAATTAGATCAGAAAATTAACAACTAAAAGGTAAATAACTTGTTTACTTCTCCCAGTCTCAGTTGACCCACTGCCCATAGACATGGAAGGCTTTCTTCCTTCCAAGATGTGCACTGACAATGCAGAAATTAGTAACGAGAAAGGATGAGAAAAAGTACATTAAGTTGCAGAGTGAAGGTGTTAAGACTTAGGCAAGCCTTAAATTTTAAATCATAGGGAAAAAATATTCAAGAGAAAAGAGAGGGGAACTTAGTCTGCTTTAATGAAGCAGAAAGAAATATGTTTAAAAAAAAGAGAATGAAATTAGAACCTTAGGTAATCTCCCAAAATGTGGAAGACTCAGAATATAGTTAAGGCTGCTTAAGACCCTAATTAAAGAAAGAGAGTCCCCCTGTTGAGATGAGTCTTTGCTGCAAAGAGAAAGTGTTGGTCCAAAGCTGATAAGTAGCTCTCACATGAGCAGGAAGCTGAGCTTCATGCAGCTTCTTTTAGATGTAGACGCAGAATGGTAACTGGCTGTGCTTTCAAGCCTGTTTGATGATTCACAGGGATTGTGTTTATTTAATCAAGTGTTTGAAAATTCTTACAGACGAAGAAAATATTTTGAATTTGAAAGCAATTTAAGCTGTTTGGAGGTGTTTATTTAAAGTGACACTTTAAATGAGATTAATCATTAATTAATCTAAGGCTTCTTAAAAGTAGTTACATATTCATGGATCTAAAATAGAATAAAATTTATCAACTGAACATTAAATTTTAAGAAAGAGCTAAGGTATTGAATTTGTAAATTTACTAAATTTAGTATCAAATATCAACAATAAAATACAAAATGTTTTTTCTAAAATAGTAGCTGCTAATTTTTATTTATTTAATTTATTTATAAATTATAAGATTTTATTTATTTATTTGAAAGAGAGAGAGAGAAAGAGCGGGGGGAGGGGCAGAGGGAGAGAGACAAGCAGTCTCCCCGCTGAGCACGGAGTCCAACTCGGGCTCAATACCAGGACACAGAAATCATGACTTGAGCCAAAATCAGACGTTTAATTAACTGAGATACCTGCAACATGCGATACTATCAGTCACCTAAAATATGGATTCAGAACTATGGAAAATATTCTTTCATTTTAACACTGGGTAACCATAATGTTGAACAGATATTTTTCCTCAAATGCATGCATCATTTTTTATTTCTGAACCTATCACCATACTCAAAAGGATGCAGTATGCTGATAAGGATTAACTTAAGGTCAGCTTCTACTGAATCATACAAAATGGTTTCCATATTGGAAAGTGGGATCCTATTACCTAAAGTAAGAGGAGGGGTACAGAGTGTATAAGCTTTGTTAGTGTGTAACAATTACCAAAAGTTTAACAGTTCAAAACAACCCGCAATTGATTATTTCACAGTTTCACGGGTTGGGGAGTTCAAGCATAGCTGGTTGAATCCCTTGTACAGAGTCTCAAATGGCTGTGGGCATGGGCTTGTTCTGGGCTGCGCTCTCATCTGAGGCCCCCAGGCTTCTCCCAAACTCATAGGGTTGTTAGCAGAATTCACTCACTTGCAGTGAAGAACTCCTGGTGGATTGCTTCTTCAAGGCCATGAAGAGCAGGATGTCTGCAATCCTAGGATAATCTCTGTCATGATTAATTTTATAATAATCCACTTCACCTTGCTTAAATGACATAGAAAAACAAGAAAATTTTCTTAGAGTACATTTTTTTCCCAAAATGATACACGTATTTACTGTAAGCCTAAGTGGAAAGGATAGTTGATTTTTACTTGGTGTCTTCTGTATAACTGATATTGCTAATGTTGATTAAGCAGATTTTATATCATAATTAGTAACAGTCTATTTGTGCCCAAAGAAAAGTGAAATTGTCACGGTAATATAAATTTCAATGTGAAAAAAACAAAGCTACAATGATTAAATATGATATTTTCTCTTACCAGGAATAAGCTCAGAGATAATCCAGATGGTAGAAAATATTAAAATGTAAAAAGGGAGATATTTTTAAATTTAACTCTGTCAGTGCAAAATATTCCTCTTCTAATTTTATTTTTGAAAGATCACTCTTGAAATGAGCATAGATGTCTGAAAAAGAAAATATTTATTGAGCAATTGTTCATTATAACCTACCATATTACAAAGATACTGAAAAAATATGTATACTATATAGAGGCAGAACATTTAAGTAAAGTTTAATGTCCACAGGAATTTGGCTTGGGAAATAAAACTTTACATTTCCTCAGAAAGCAGATTTTGCAACCTATCAAAGAGTTAAAAATGTCCCTATTAACATATGTAGTTTTTCTGTGATATAAGTCAAACAGTTAAAGAAATATCATGGTAGGTTTTTTATAATAACCTTAGCTGGAATTCCCTGATACTGGTGAGAAGTCATTTCTGACACTCTGGTTGTGTCAAATTTTAATCAATTTGCATATGATTAAAAGCAATGTTTTTGCATTTCATTCTGAACACTTATTTTTTAACTTGTCAAATGCTGCTCTAAGAGAGAGTGGTCCTGCATACTTCTGAAGATCAAGAGCAATCCTATCACAGCAAAGGCGATTGACTGGCCTGAATATGACCAATGAATTCTAAAGCTCAGGTCAAAAAGGATTTTTTAATGTATGGAACAAATATGCAAAATAAAAAATTATAGAAGGATTAGAAATGTAATTGATGTAAATTCATGTAAAACAAAGTATTTAAAGACAGTCTGAGCCCTTGAAAACACAAAGGAAAATAGACTTTCTCCTATATGTAAGGTTTAGCTGACTTCAAAATGAGAGCATAATCCTTTTTGCTGTGTTAGATCATTTATTCACTTTCATTTCAAGTCATATTCCTTTAACTGATACAGAATTTACATATGTCTCCTCATTCAAATGTGTCATTAAGATGCAGGCTATGTTACAGGGCTTGGAAATGATCTTCAGACATCTGTCTCTGGAACACTTAAGAAGCTAGCTACTCCAAACAGACCCTGGACACTGCTCATCAGAATATGTCCCTGATGCTGATCATTAGCATAAGAAATAACTTAAAAGCAGAATTTTGTCATTGTGTGGGTAAGGTCAACTCTGTCAAGTTTATGGAAGCAATGAAACACACACTTGGCAACTCTAGGGAACAATGTTCCTATTTTGCATTGTCATACCTACCAAGAAGCACATAGAACATTCTGGAAAAGAAAGGGAGAGATGGAATTTTGATCTAAAACCTAAAATCTTGATGCAGGAAGATTTCACTTGCGTCTAATTCATAGCATACTTATTGGTCTGATCTAGCTGGGAGCAGGGAGTGGAGCTATAAAGGATACAGGATTTAACATTTATGGAAATCTCTTTAAAAATAATAATCTATAATATCAAATAGAAAAAAAATCACTTATGAATTACAGACACAAAAGAGTTTGTGTTTTTGTGTTCCTAAACGACTGATTATTAAAAATATAGAGAAAGCTGACATATTTGCCTAAAGTAAATTGATAATTAAAGCCCCTGAGCCTGTTGTGATCTCTTTATTAGTTTTCTATCACTGCTGTAGCAAATTCTCATAAACATAAAACAACAACCCAACAACTGTCTATCACAGCTCTGTAGGTTGGCTGACTGGGTGGGCTTGACTGGATTCAGAACTTAGGGTCCCACAGTGCCAAAATCACAATGTGAGCTAAGCTGGACCCATAGCTGGAGGCGCTGGGAAAGGAAGGAAGGAAGGAAGGAAGGAAGGAAGGAAGGAAGGAAGGAAGGAAGGAAGGAAGGAAGGAAGGAAGGAAGGAGATAAAGAAAGAAAGAGGGGGAGGAAGGGGGAGGGAGAGGGGAAGGAGGAAGGAAGAAAGAAATCTGCTTCCAAGCTCATTTAGGTTTTTGGCAGAATTCAGCTCCTTGTGACTGTAGGACTAAGGTTCTTCTTTCCTTGCTGGCTTTTACCTAGGAGACTGTCTTAGTTCTGTAAGACTACCTATGTTCCTTTTCATGTGGCCCTCTCAATCTTCAACACTAGCAATGGCACATCAGGTCTTTCTCAGGCTTCAAATCTCCTTGACTTCTGCCATCAGAAGCTGCTTTTAAGGGCTCATGTGATTACATCAGGTCCATTCATATTATCCCTAGAATCAATGGCATCATATAGCATAACATAATCATGGGAGTGGTATCTCTTTATATCCATAGGTTCTTGGGATTAGGACTAGACATCTCTAGGGGAGCATTTTAGAAATTTTGCCTATCACATCTCTTTTCAAGGAGTCCATGACATCCCAAAACAGCTACCTTATTTTATAGTCTTTATTATATTTTTCCTCCTGTTCTCTGTGCCAAAAATGTTAAATCAGCTAATACATCCCCTTTCACCAGTATCCTATCAGCTCTCTATTGGTGAAAGTTTTAACAATCTCCTCATTAACATTTTCCTCATGCAACTATCAAGAGTCTGTCTACTCTCAGCGATGGGATCCTCACTCTTGGTTAGATAGTGAATGTTTTGTCAGTAAAATCCCCTTTTATGATCTGCTCCTTAGAGTCATTTCTGGTATCAACTGTCTCAGAAGAGCTCCACTGGAAAGAGACTCTGAGACAGAGACTAAATGCAGAGACTTTACTGGGGAGTGTTCTCAAGTAATACAGCTAGCAGGAAGTAGGAAAGATAGAACTGGGCAGAGGGAGAAGCTAGTATTTGCTGCAGTAGTAAAGGAGGTCTCAGTTCATCCTACATCAAGTTCTGGAGCTAGGGTGACCCTTCAAGGCATGATGGCTGGGCCTTTGTATCCCTACTTTAGCCTGTCCTAGGAGTTAATTCCCTGCAGCAGTGAGCAATTCCCAGTGAGGCATCAGCTGGGAGCTACCAGCAGCTGATAAGGCAGAACAGTACAATATCTACCAACACTACAGTACCTACTAATATTACAACACCAACACGATAGTACCTACTATCACTACAGTATCTCCCAACACTGCACTACCTACCAACACTATAGTATCTATCAACACTACAATATCTACCAGCACTACTATATCCACTAAAGCTGCTGTATTTACCTCCAGTACAGTCTCTTCGAACACTACCATATCTGCTATCATTACTGGATCTACCAAGACTACCATAGATACTAACACTGTGGTACCTACTAACAGTATAGTATCTACTTATACTATAGCATTTACTAACTCTAGTATCTATACCATTGAAGGAAGAAATTATGTTCTTTGCTCAACTGGAAGTTTCCTAAATTCTATTCTAAATTAGAGAAAATATTCTTGATTTTAGAATGCTTACTTTATATGAAAGCAAAAATGCATCACACTTGGTTGCCATCAGGATAGACAAAGTACAGGGGTGCCTGGGTGGCCCAGTCGGTTAAGCATATGACTCTTGGTTTCAGCTCAGTCATGATTTCAGGGTCCATGATCTCAGGGTCCTGAGATCGAGCCCTGTGTCAGGCTCACCTAGGGCCCCTGTGTTGGGCTCTCCACTGGGTGTGGAGCCTGCTTAAGATTCTCTCTCACATTTTCTCTGCAACCCCCCCAACCAGGTGTGCTCTCAATCTCTCTCTCTAAAAAAAAGGATAGACAAGTACAAATAACAATATAACAATAGACATGATAAGTATAAAAAACTAAGTCCTTTCTGATAAGAATCTAGCTTTTATTTAAAAAATTTAAATAATATTTTTTTTCCTTTTAATCCCACTTACTGAACTACATCAGTATTACTTTCCAACAAAGATGTGTTTATTTCATACTTAAATTCAGTGGAGCCAAATGCATTAATGAAGACTCCCAATGCTAGCGACCTAAGCTTTAGCCCTTTCTATTCAGTGTGACCTTGAAGAGGTCATTTAACGTGATCCCTTTTTTCCTCATTTTTAAAATGAAAATATTGGGATAGTTAATTTTTAATGTTCTTTCCAAGTCAGCAACCATAATCTGGATAATTGATTTTATTCCCTTTGTGAAAAATTCTTCTCCCTGGTGCTTAGATTTCACAATCTGTTTTCCGTGTTTGTCTTCTTTACCACTTGAGCAGCCTTGACTTGAGATATAAGGCCACCCCCATACAAGCTGTTCCGATCTGCCAAGCTGTCCACTCTCCATCCCATCAATGAATGTGTGTGCGCGCACGTGTGTGTGTGTGTGTGTGTTATTTACATATCCTGGCAATAGAAATTCACAGGATTCTTTCCTTCAAAGAATTTCCTGTATATGAGATAACACCTCAAGTAGCCATGGGAAGATTTTGAAGCTCCCAAAGGAGAGAGCTTCTAACAGCAAATATAAAGAACGTTCTTGTGTTAAATAGGCAAAAACATTCTTTTTTCTAAAGTGATTCACTTGGATCCTAAGAATTTGACTTCTATCTTCGACTCTGGCTGATTTTTAGGGAATTTACTGGCTCCGAAGGGAGACGTCTTAGCTCTGCATATCAGTGTTCCAGTGCTAGAAGCCATCACACACCTTCATGGCCATGCTCCCCTCCCACTCACTTTTCTTTCAATCACCTGCTGCTTTCTCCTATGATTGAAAAATATATATATATTTATAAAAAAGAAATAATCTCACCAACCAGAGGTGAACACTGGTAACATCCCAGTGTGTTTTTACTGTTATGATGCTTTCTCATGCACTCAGTGTTAAGATTTGGCGTCATTAAATAGCTTATCCTTTTAACTTGAAATTTTTACTGATTCAAGAAAAAAAATAGTTCTGTGATAAAAAAAATCAGATTAAGGAATGTACTAAGAGAGCTAGAATATATTTCTGTATTTAAGGGGACTTGATAGAGATTGCGTAACACTACATTGATTTCAAAGGCAGAATGTCCTAATTGGTAAGACCACAAATCAGAGAATATTAGCTTCAAATTTTGGCTTTGCCACTTATAAGATGTCTGACTTCTGGCAAATTGCTCAACTTTGCTAAATAATTTCTACAGTGATAAAAAGAACATACGTATTTCTTAGAATATTTATCAGAACATTTATAAAGCTTCTCTTATAGATTCCAAGAATGGAAATGTGTTCAGTACCTATTTTGTCAGAGTAACAGTAATAAGAAAGTCGAATACTGATCTAGCACTTACTAGATGTCAGGTAGCGTTCTAAGCACTTTATATGTATTACCGCTATTACTTCTCACAACATTTTTATGAAGCAGGTACTGTTCTAATAGAAGCCCCACTTTACAAGTTAGGTAAGTGAAGAAAAGAAAGGTTAAGTAACTGGCTCCCAACTACACAGCTGGTAAGTAATCAAGCCAAGATTTGGATACAGTCTGTGCCTTTAACCATTAGTCCAAATCACTGCAGTTGTTTAATCAATTGTATTAGTTTCATATTTGACTAAAGCTTCATATATTAAGCCTACCTTATCTAAGGTAAAGAGTATAACCTAGAAAAAAGTGGCTTCAGTTTATCTAGTTTGATGACTAAGTAAGATTGATGCAGAGATGTATTTGTGATTGGCTCATCAATTTTATCGTCTGCTTTGAGAATGTTTAAAACAGTGTGAATGCTTAGGTAATGTACATATTAACCTGAAGTTATGGTTACACTATTAATGTGTACTTTTATAGAGATATGCCTGGGTTAGCATCAACTCTATATTATTAAAGCCCATATTAATAAAGACTTAAGAGCCAAATTCTAACTTCAGGGTACATATTCAATGCTGTGGACATCTGTGAGTTTGGGTAGTGGTCCAGGATCCACCCACTTCCTTCTGGCAGCAGCATCTTGACTTCCCTTTAAGAAACAACTTCCCCCTTTCTCTGAGTGCATGTGGTTTAGGCATGGTCATGCCTCCCTTCTGGACATGGGAGTGGACCTATGACCCACAGAGTAGGAGACAGCACATCTTCTACCCTGCTCCCTTTTGTCATACCCTTGCCCCACTGATGCAGTAATGGACTAAGGGGTGGCCTAAGCCAAGAAGTGAGACATGATGCTTAGACATGTTGAAATTGTTCAGAGAGATGGATTTTTTTTTTCCTATCTGATTTACCAAACTGGAAATATGTGAGCTGGCAGCTTGAGAAGACCACTACTCGGAGAAGGAAACAGAGGTCAAAAAATGAAATAAGAGAAGCTGAACCCTGGTGATCTAGCATGCATGGAATAAATGATTTTTAAAATGAATGTTTGAGGACATAATTAAGTGAAAATGGAAAATTCGGAGCCTTTGGGTCTTGTACTTACAGCAGGGAAGAGCAAGAACAGGCAGGAACACAGAACTCTGATGTCAGGGTGCATCAGTAGCTAGTATAAAGCAACCCTATTTTCATACTTGCAACGAAATATACAATCTTGTGAGATCAGTTCATTGTATGCTAGACACTCACAAAAGGATATGTTTTAATCTCTCTTGGTAATTGTTATTTGGAGAAAAATTATTTTATATATTTATTATCACATAGACACATACTGATACACATATTTTGAAGTTTATTTTACTTAAAAATGCTGTTTTAATGTATTTTATTTATGAATATAATTAAAATTATAACTTAAATCACAACATTGTGAAATTCATTATATAATGACAATGGATATATATGATGAGCAGTAGAAAGATGTTTTTGTTCATCTCCCAATGAAAAACAATAAAAATGAAATTAAAATAATTTGAAATCTTTTATTACTTTAATCTATGTGGCAATTTACTGAAGTTTTAGAGAAAAAGAGCAGGAACATCTTAAAATAAAATTTTCATATAATTATGCCTATTTAGCACTGCAACAATTTTTATATTAAAGTAATATTTTTAATGAAACCTTGCTGTGTATGCAAGTTGTGAAAACATATCAGTACTAAAATAGAATGCATTTTTATTTCACAGAGAAAAAAATCACTTGCTTTTCAATGACTTGCCTTACTCTTTTTCCATACACTCCTCACAGCTGAATTGCTGAAACTACCAATAGAACTTCATGGCCCCCTGAAGCTTCCAGTCCCTCCTGCCTGTGAGCAGGGAGCATTAGAGTAGTGGTTCAGCTGGATTAAGAGACCCAGCATCTGTCCGCATTGCTGCTGTGTCTGGTCTGACCTGGCATCCAATGCTGGATACTATCCTCTCTCTACTTTGCCTTGGAAACAAGTCTCCTCTTTGAACCATCTACCACACCAATTCCAATCAATTGGCTCAGCCTTATTATCTGTCAACATTTCTCTGACTTAATAAGCCACTAAATAACCCAGTTTTCCTGTTTTGTTTTTTACTGGTGTGTCCAGGACTAAGCCCTAAGTCATTACATGATCAGAGCCTTGTGTCCTACTACTTGACCTTATCAATAGTGACTGCCATCCTAGTCATTTGTTTCAGTGTTTTGTAGAAAACAGTTACTGTGCCAAATAGTAGTGATGTTAATGAAAATAAACTTAGATTCTTTCTTTTATTTTAAAGATTTATTTTTAAGTAACCTCTATACTCAACATGGGGCTTGAACTCACAACCTGAGATCAAGAGGTGCACATTCTACTGACTAAGCCAGCCAGGCACCCCAGATTATTTCTGATCTTCAGTAGCTCATTATCTAATGGAAAACAAAACATGTTACAAAATGAGAGATCTTATACCATGAGAAGTACAGTGAGAATGTCTAACATGCATCCATTTTCCACGCTTAGACAGCAAGTTGATTTAGTCGATTGACAACCACAGAAGGCTATTGTAGAACACAGTATTTTAAAGCTTGACAATACAAAAATAATGGTATGGAGGACAGAAGTTGGAAGAAGGAGAAAAAGAGAATACTTCATCTGACCTAGAGACAAGTCATGATATAACATCAAATACTGATGAATAAAGGAAGTAGAGGGTCAAGTACATTAAGTAGATGAATAAATCTAACCAACTAAAAGTAAATATGTTAACTATCAGGGAGTAAAAGTAGGGCAGAAGTCAGTTTTCATGTTTAATAAATGGAGGCAATCAATATTGTTAAAAATTAATAAATCATAAAATGCAGACATTACTTAGGAAAACATTTTAGGAAGAGAATCATTAGAAAAAAATACGTCCCTAGAATTTCCTTATTATTTCATAAAATAATAAGGAAAATATGATAAAGCAATTTTCCAGTTTTTTAGTAGAACACATTCTTCAACCCAAACATAATCTAGAAAGCCAACATATAGCATGGCTATAAATAGAACCTCTGTCATCTTCTCTCCATGTCTTCCTTGAATATCTTTGAAGAACTCTGCAGAAACTCAAGGCTACAAGGAAACCAGCATGAAATCATTAGAAGAGAATTATTATAAAAAAAAAAAATGTTTAAAATTGAAACCCCCTGAAGATTGGGGTTGAGACTGAGTTTGGGCAAAGAAAAGGAGACTTTCACTTTTTATTTAATATCCTCCTCTACTATTTTTGTTATCAAACTTATGTATCAATTTAAAATTATTAAATTAGGGCACCTGGGTGGCTCAGTTGGTTGAGCGACTGCCTTCGGCTCAGGTCATGATCCTGGAGTCCCGGGATCAAGTCCCGCATTGGGCTCCCTGCTCTGCGGGGAGTCTGTTTCTCCCTCTAACCCTCCCCCCTCTCATGTACTCTCTCTCTCTCTCATTCTCTCATTCTCACTCTCTCAAATAAATAAATAAATCTTTAAAAAAATAAAATAAAATAAAATAAAATAATTAAATTAAATTACAAAGTGATTATGAAATTCAATTATGGAAATAATTTAGGAGCACAAGTACCTACATTTGAAATAAGCTGTCTTGGGAAGGAAGTATGTCAAGTCTCTGAGGTAGATATTGTTAAATTTTACAATTTGAGAGACAGAAGCTTAGTGATTTATTTAAATTGTCCAAATTTGAAAGGGTAACAAAGAAAATTCACTTTCAGTCATACCTGAATTCAGAATCTGTGTTCCCCATTTAAACCTCATGCTTCCAAAATGTGTACTATTCTCACCGGCCTCAGTACCAGCCAGCAACAGCCCTAGCTACAGTGACTTCAACCTACTCAGATTTTTTGGTTAATGCTTTCTGGGGACAACCTCATCACTGAATTATTTACTTAGCATGTGATCCTCTCATGATATATCTTGCCTTTAAATTTATTTCACTTTTGGGCGCCTGGGTGGCTCAGTCGTTAGGCGTCTGCCTTCGGCTCAGGTCATGATCCCAGGGTCCTGGGATCGAGTCCCACATCGGGCTCCCTGCTCCACGGGAGGCCTGCTTCTCCCTCTCCCACTCCCCTGCTTGTGTTCCCTCTCTCGCTGTCTCTCTCTCTCTGTCAAATAAATAAATAAAATCTTTAAAGAAATGTATTTCACTTTAAAAACATTTATTGAATGCCGTCTATGAATTAAACATTTGTTGAATTTTAAAATGGAACATAAAAATGAGTAAGATACTGCCCCAGTCTCTCAGACCAGTAAACTCTGTGGTTTAGAGGCAACAGGCACACACCAAAGAAGCAAAAATTAGCAGGGTGTCCATTTTTTTTATATGACTTATTTCTGGAAACATGAACTCATGCTCTCTCTCTCTCAAATAAATAAATAAAATCTTAAAAAAAAAGAGTCAGTTCTAATGTCAATCACTCTGTGAAACTTTCATTGTCTCTTCCAAACCAACTTATGGGCCTTTAGCCTATGTTTACATTAACATTTGCACATTCCTCCATTATAGCAGATCACTCATCATGACATGTGCCCTGACTGTCCCTTTATTGGTCTACTAGCTTCCCACGAGTGCAAAGCATGTCTCTCCCCCTTTGTGCTCCCAAAGACTGCACCAGCAGTGCCTGCCACATAGTAATGCTAAAAAATAAAAGAATTTATGAAATCACAAGACATCTTATTTTCTCATTTTACTTAAATATCTTTTCACTTGAGTGAGAGGGATGAGCAGTCCAGACTGTGAGGGGTTCAATTCAAACTCTGGCTCCACCACTCATGAGACGTACAAACTTGAGTAGATAATACAGCTTCCCTGTGCTTCATTTTCATTGTATTTCAAATGAGGATGACAATGACACCTACCTCATAAGATGTGTGGCAAAATCATAGCGCTAATATATATATTAATTCACTTGGAACAGTACCTGGCATGTGTAGTAAGGGCTATATAAGGGTTTGCTAATTTTTATTAAAACTACCGTTATTCATATTTACCTTAACAGTAAAGGTATTTACACAAATTTGTTTATTTACACAAATATGGCAAACTAAAAAATCAAGCTGGCATCAAGTATATTTTCACTATGTGCATTTGATATAAGATTGAGATTGTGTCACTGAGTTATTTTATGAAGTGGATTTTCATTCATCCATTCAATAAACATTTCTTAAGCCCCCAGTTTGAGCTAGACACTCCTCTAGACATTAAGGAAACAAAGATTTATAAGAAACAGTCCCTACTGTGAATGTTTTCAGTCTAGTTGAGGGAGATGAGAAGCAATTAGACAATCACCATGGGATGCCATTAAGTGCTAACATAAGTACACAAAATGCAAAGGTTACACACACACACACACACACACACACATATATATATATATGGAGGTGAGACAAAGGTTGTAATTTTCTTTCTCTTCAATAGCTAAATTAAAAACAAAGATCTTGATTCTCACATTGCTAATTTAGTTCTTACGGTTAGGGAGGAAATCATAAACTGAGCCAATATACGTATCTAATGTCACAGCTGAGATTTGGCATTACGAGCGGGAACTGGCCTTGATAAATGAAATCCACTGATAATACAAAGGCTAGCTTATCCATTTATTTCAGTATTCTCCACATTCAGTGCTATTTACCATATAATTCCCTGAGCAGCCAAAATTATAAATTTGAGCTTTATTTATTATCTTGTATACTATTTACACAGAAATGGAGGTGTCAACACCCACAAGGCAGACAAATGATAGAAAGCTAAAAAAATGAATGAAGTTGATAAAATCATTAAACATTTAAGGATCTTAGAGATAATTTAGTACAAATCTTTAATGCAGAGATGAAGGCCCTGAGGTCCCACGTGGGCTTAGATCAATGTCACTCAGCTAGTTGGTTACAGAGCGGGAACTGTAACCCAGGTGTCTAAACAGCAATGCTCATTAATTTATCCTAAAGAAAATGACAGCTGTGCAACATTTCAGACACATAAGCTTTCCACTCATTCTCTAATGCATTCCACAGTTCAAGGTCAGTAATTAAAGGAAAGCCAGCCCACCAGTATATTCACTGCTGGAGAAAATAACACAGAAGACTGGGGGGAAAAGAATACTAAAAACCCAAGGGGTTAGGAATTGGTTGTATAATGTTCGGAGAACTAACAAGCACAGATTTTAAATTAAGCTAAGGCAAAAGAAGTGACAAGATTGTCAAAAAAAGGGAGACAAGAATGTTTCAAATAATGGATATATTCTCAAAGCAAATATATAAACTGATTTTGTTAAAATAAATTCATAGTTTTCTAGGGAAAAGTGTTGGACGTTTAAAAGTTCATCTTAAAAGTTTATCTTATAAAATTATACCAATACCAGTGTCTACAAATTAATAGATTTTTCTCTTCTTTCCACATGGATAAATGTTAATTTTCAAGTGAATAAAGTCATTTGTCTTTGACATTGACGTTCAGAAGGTGACACTCTTTAAAAAAAAATACCTAAGACATGACATGCAAAAGACATAATGAATAAGATTTTCCGAGTGGTGCCCATTTTCTTGTTTGAGTTGCATAAATTACTCTTTACCATTGTCTTGTGTATTATTAGTTTACTTCACATTGACATTTTACAAAATTGAAAAATTAGTAGGCATTTACAAGATCTTCTGTATTTGAGGATATTGTGTCTTTCTTTGAGATAGTAGGATGCCAAAAGACCACCTTGATTCAAAGCTATACCCCTGAATCGATCTTTTTGATGGTTATGTTCTTCATTAAAATTCCACACGAGTTGTTTTTATTTTACCAATAGTCAGTTGATGAGTAATTCTTCACACGTGATCTGTAGTCTCTAGGAAAGTTTCTATAAGTAATATGTTATATTAAATTTGTGTTTGTGTGATAGCAGTTTTATAGTATTACACTTAGAAGTAAGCTCATTTTAAAAGGCACTAACAATGAAGAAAACAGATCAAAACAAAGACAAAGTTGGGATTATATCAGGAATTTAAGGTTAAGATTTACATCCTAAAGAGTTCAACACATTAATTAAAGAAAAAGAAACCATCATGATTAACTAATAAATGTACATGTCTTTTAATTATATTGATGATATCTTTTAATTATATCAGTTATATCTTTCAATTACCACAATTTATGGTACCAGTCTTAGGAACCGTATCACAAATTCAGAATATAAAGAAATATTTCATCAAACATATGACAAAATATTAGATTTATTATTTTGTGTTCTGGAAAATACTTTGTCTTAACTTTATTTTTAAAACATATTAGACTTTCAGAGGTGATGGTTACCAAGAAAGACTTACAAAGGAATTGTATTCCAGCTTTGTATATATCCAAAAACTTCTCCCATGATCTAATCCTGCCACTTAACCAGGTGGTTTTACTCTATGTACAGTTGCTTGGTTCTGTCCCCGGGTTGATGAGTTCCTTTAAATTGACAAACTTCTATGTAAAATTCACTGGATTCTATGGAGGCTAAGTGCCCTGATGTTTGTGGTTTTATTCTTTTGGTAATGAACATTTTATATTGAGTTGTTTCTCATAACTGTACTTCCTCAGACACCAATTTTATCTCTTTATTCCCTTTGACCTTTCTTCCCATTTTGACTTCATTTATGTACTAAGCCATCATTTCCATTATTAATCCAAAAATATGCACATAATTCCTACTATGGAGTAGACATCAAGCTATTTGTTCCATACACAATGAACAGGATGGATACATTTCTCTGACTTCTAGAAACTGAGATAGGGCAGAGAAATTAAAAAGGAAAAGAAAAAAATTAGGCCGAAAAAGAAAAGAGAAAGTATACCAGAGAAAATCATTGCAAACTATAGTAAATACTACAAAAGGTTAAAAGCGGAACTGAGAGAAAATAACTAGACACCACATAATGGATGGAGTAGTCGGCAGGAATTTTTTTTTTCTTTGCAAATGACAATAAGGTCTAAAAGATGAGCAAGAGAAAAGGGGATGGTAGGGCAAGGCATTTTTTAAAATGTGGTTGCTTATTTCTTTGTATCAATGTTGGTTTTTAAATTTTGCAATGCTACTTTGGACAGCCTTGCAAAATGTCCCTGCTTAGTTCATCTAAAGCTTCAAGAACTTTATATGGCTCCTGGTAGCTTTAGTCCTCACCTGGACTGGCCTATGTTTAAGGGCAGGATTCAAATAAATAGCTCTTTGTTTATAGGATATTTTCCCTATATCATTATTTTTATTCAATTATTAATGGTAATGGAAGTTCTCTGTAGAAATATAAAAATGTAACAGGTAAGCAAAGAATGTATAAATAGAAATCACCCTACCCACCAAAGAAAAGCACCATTGATATTTTGGTATGAGTTTTTCATGAAACTTTCTCATGAGCTTATATACAAAAGAATATTATAGTTATAACTGTATTTTCATTTAACAATAGCAATTTGTTTCCATGATAATGAACATACACATCATTTAAATGGCAGCAGGTATACGTAGCTTTTTTTAACCAATTTTCTATTGTCATAATTTTCCCCATTTGCCTGCCATTAAGAATAAGACTCCAGTGAAGTCCTTGCAGATACATACTGCACAATCCTCTGATTATTTTCCTGTTAGAAGTTCTTAGATTTAGAATTTTATTTTTTATAATTTTTATTAATTTATTTGAGAGAGTGAGTGAGTGAGAGAGAGACAGAGAGAGAAGGAGCAGGGGAGGGACAGAGGGTGAGGGAGAAGCAGACTCCCTGCTGAGCAGGGAGCCAGACGTGGGTGGGGCTTGATCCTGGGACTCCAGGATCATGACCTAAGTGGAAGGCAGACGCTGAACCGACTGAGCCACCCAGGTGCCCCAGATTTGGAATTTTAGATCAAATGATAAATTAAGCCATTTCTAAAATATTAATACGCAGAATTTTAAAGACTCATAGAAACATTTTCAACAGCATGATATGCATTCATTTATTTCACCATAGCCATACTCATCATGGAAGTTATGATTTTTATTTGATTTATCAGTCTGACATGTAAAGATATATTTCCAATATTGCTTAAAATTGCAGGTTTTCTTTTAAACTTTCTAGTTAACAAGGATATTTTTATATACTTTTTAATTGTATCTTTTGCTTTCAATCTTCACTTTATGGCAGCTTTCTGTCTTGTGGTTTATTTGTTCTATTTATTATTAATTAATATTATTATTTTATCTTCATAAATTAAGGTCATTAAACTCTTTTTATTGTGTTTTAAAATTATCTTCCATAGGTCTCTCTTTATACTTATGGTATTTTTATACACTGAAGTTTTAGAATTTGTAAATTCAAATTTATAAATATCTCTGGTTTCCTTTTGGTGTCATTTTAAAAATTAACATAAATATTAATTCATCTAAGTCTTTTTTTTTTCACTTTTAAGTAACTCTTAGATGTCCTAAGAATTTATTTTGCAAGCATTGTCAAGAGAAATAATTTTATGATTTTGTCCAAATAGTTGGTTGTTTTAACATCATTTAATTAACAATCTATTCGCAATAAGCAAAATCCTACTCTATGTACATTTACATATCTGTGTGTATGCATACAAATATATATATTATAAAAATATATACATACATACTCATATTTTAAAACATGCATTATATTTTCTTTCACTGATTTGTCTGTCTATCCTTTAGTCACTACAATGAAAGCTTAGCAAATAATAATTTAAAACATGATTTGTAACTGAATAAGGTAAGGTCTTTCTTTTTTTTTCTTCACTTGCCAACAATAAAATTCAATAAAGTGAGGAGGGGATTTAAAGGTGTACAAATAATATAGGAAATTTTACTAAAAAGCATTATAAGGAGAAAATGAATTTTATGTCAGCATCTCACTGCTTTTTCATCCCAATAGGTTTGAAGTTGTTGCACCAAGCAGGACGTTTTTTATATGGGGTAGACACTAATGTTAGCTGAATAAGTCATGAACTCACTATAAAATTTGAGACTGGTTATGGCAATTTCTTGTGTAAAACCGTATCTTGACTTATCTCAGGAAAACTTTCTAAAATTGTTTCCATCATTAGTTTATCCATTTATTTATTCATAATTATGCCTTCTCTCACAAGCATTTGCTGAGATTGATATGTATTTAACATTTTTCTAGAACCGGGATTCTAAATAATTAAAACACCATCTTTGTGATCAAAGATATTCTACAGGCTGGCAGCAGAGGCAGACGTAAGTATAAATAAATAGTATAAAGAGTAGTATATGACACAGTGAGCAATTAATAATATTAGAGGTGTGTACAAGGTACAACAATGACAAGTTATAGAATGAGTATGAAATCAAGCAATCCTTGCTTCATGACTTCCAGGTGTTGTACAGATCTGTTAATACTATTCCCATTTCTGTTAATACTATTCCCAATCTGTTAATACTATTGATGTCTTCAACATTTTCTTCCTCCTGTGTTTCACTTCCAACAGCTAACACCTACCTTTCTTTATTGGAAGGTTGTCCTTGAATCTCACTATTCCTGGGTGAACTGAGAACCAAAGTGACTGGAAACGTCCTCCTCCTGTGGGATCATTCCTTAATCAAAAATGGGGAGTATATTAGGCTAAGAACTCTAGTTGTCCTCCCCTGATCTGGACAACTCTGACAGGTGACTTTCATCGAGAGTTCTCAGGTGGGATTGAACCAAAACTTCTCTCTGGGACTCAACTTGAGATTACCACCTTGCTTGACTTCCTTCCATTTATGCTTCCATTTTCCTACTCCCCTACTGTTTGTTTGTTCTGTTTTTTCCTGGAAACATTTCTTAGTAAATTACTTTTACAAGAATCCTTATCTCAGGACCTGCTTGAGGGAAACCCAACATATAACTATTGCCTTGAAAGATATTCTGCAGCTCCCTCTATAAATTTACAGCAAGTAGAATTCCTGTCCTCCTACTAGATCCATCCAGAAGACATATCATGTAGGGCAAGATATTAGATTATATTGGTTAAAGCTGAACTAACAGCTCTTCCACACCACCGTTTTTGTATTGGCAGGTTACTTCCTTTGTAAACAAATATGCAAATGTATTTTTTCTACGTTTTATTTTGTATTTTGTTATATTTCACAGAACTCATACCATTCATGCTAAAAGAAAATCAAACCAATTTCATCGAATGGAGTCAGACCTTGGAAAACTGTTAGGAGTTCCATTTCTCATGAACCGCATAATTTCTACCCAGAAATATTAGAAAAAGAGATAAAGCTTGAGACTATGACTGTTTACCTAATGGGCATTTTCCTGTTTTCTAATAACTGAACTCTGAATTTGTCCATGAATTAGGCAGCAATCAGGAGGAGAGGTGAGTATGACCTCCGTCATAGGCATTGAATATATGACAAAGATCTGATCAATTTGATGTAAGAAGTCAGCCAAGTCTTTTGCTTTCTGATTGTGAAAAAATACCAATTAACAGTTTGTGACAACAACTTGTTGATGCTACCTCTTCCTAATACGTCTTCCTGGGATGCTATTGAGATACCTGCAGTGGCAGGAGCTTTCTCGTTACTTTCTCGTTTCTCATGGAGTGTGCAGAAGCACAAGCAAGGAAGACAAAAAAGCCAACATACTTAGAATGTTGAAGGAGAAGGCTGGAAAGAATTTCAGTCTTGGTGGCATTGCTTAGCCACTGAAACAACCTGGAAATACCAACTACAAAACTTACATTAAGTGAGATAATTAATTGTTACTAATGCTTAATACCATATGTGTCACATTTTCAGCTAAAACCACTATTAATTGAGACAAGGTGCATCATGAAAGTATTTTTTAGCAACAAGTAGTGTTCAAAATCAAGTTTTGAAAGTGTTTTCAGAAAATGCTGAGCAGGGCGCCTGGGTGGCTCAGTCGTTAAGCATCTGCCTTCGGCTCAGGTCATGATCCCAGGGTCCTGGGATCGAGTCCCACATCGGGCTCCCTGCTCGGCGGGAAGCCTGCTTCTCCCTCTCCCACTCCCCCTGCTTGTGTTCCTGCTCTCGCTATCTCTCTCTCTGTCAAATAAATAAATAAAATCTTTAAAAAAAAAAAAAGAAAATGCTGAGCAAGAGCCTATAAGTAGGAACTTAAGTGCACCTAGTAACACTGGAAATATGCAGGGAAAGAAAAGAAAATTGTTTTGGATTCTGGAAAAATGTCTGTAAAGAGAACTAATGTTCAGCATTACTGATGTTATGATATACTGTGCAGGAGTCATTAAGGCAAATGCCCCAAGCTATTTGAAAACAACAACATCTAAAACTAACATATATTTAGAAAGTATATCTCTTAGTTTTAAAAAATTATGTAGGATTTGTCTACGTCTACATTTTCTTTACTGGGTAAATGATTTAATCAAGTGATTTTGGTTCTAAAATTAACAGTTTGAGTTTAACAACTTCCTATATTCAGTTTGATTACAGTTTATTTTTTTAACAAATATGATTTAGAATAATATAAAGGTAATACTTGAAACTTTTGTCCACAATTCATGCTGGAAATCTAAATAATTCTTTATATGGAGCTTCTTTAGTAGTTTAAAATAACTAAACATAATCATACTATGAAACTGAATCATCAGATCTTTATACTCACTAGATTTTTTTTCCCTAAATGTCAGAACTTCAGATCAAGTGAGCAGCTGAAGGCATCATAAAATTAAAAAAATGAATCCTTGTAAGTCATTTGGTTAATACAGTTGAAAGAAAAAAATAAAGGATTGATGAGCAAAGGACAAGCATGTTAGATTTTTTCAAAATATGCCCCCAAAAAAGACCTGTTTAAAAATGACAGATAGTCATGACAGTGCTTTGCCTGTATGGCTCAAGTACAAGAAAAGCATTATTTAGCAAATCTAATCTCGTATTTTTTAAATTAGAATACTAATCCAAGTTACATGTATTAAACATTTCAATTTCCCTTTTCATTATGGAACTTCTATTTAAGCATCTTTTAGCAAGGGGTAAGATTCTAATACATATCAAATATAAAATTGTATTGAAAACTCTCCGGATACCCTAATATATTTTTGTTCTCACTTATCACACTCATATATACTGAGTTGGTTTAATCTATCATAAATTGCCATGCCTTACTCTTTCATGACTGCGTCAACATAGAAACATTTTTATTTCTGTTTAGTTGTAAAAAAGTTATATTTTGGCCTGCTGGTCATTTTATTCTTCCCTGTCCCATTAAAAGAATATTATTTTCCAATTTCTTTTTTTTTTTGTCCTATCCTTTCTTCTCGTGCCCAGAGATCATATCTTGGCATTATACATCAACTCAAACACTGCCTGCCTAATGTTACTATGTTTTAATTCAGTTTCCATCTCTAATTAAATATATGATTAGATATATATTATTTTATTTTTATTTTTAAGTATTCATAAATTTATTACTAAATATTTATTTTGTATTATTTTATTTTATTCTATTTACCCTTTTGAGCTATTTTATCTATATATAGTAAGAAAAGAAAGTTAAGTGATCTGTATAGCCTTTTAATTGCTAATCTATACTGTCTTCATTCTACATAGTATTTAACTCTTGCATAAAGATCTCTTTTAAGTAAGTTCTTAATGGGTATTAGGCTTCAACAATTCCAAAGTGTAAATAAATATAGCATAAATTTAGAAAGCATCATTACTGAGCCAAAACAGATCATATGCTTTGATACTTAATTGGATGGATGGCTAAGTTCCTTTCATAAAAATTATGTAGTCCATCCATTTATGTCTAAGAGGGTAGAAGACCCATCTCAGTTTGGAATTCAGCTGAGTGCTGGGCAGGTAACCATTTAATTTAATTTATTTATTTATTTTATTTTATTTTATTTTTTTAAGATTTTATTTATTTGACAGAGAGAGAGATAGTGAGAGAGGGAACACAAGCAGGGGGAGTGGGAGAGGGAGAAGCAGGCTTCCAGCGGAGTGGGGAGCCAAATACGGGGCTCGATCCCAGGACCCTGGGATCATGACCTGGGCCGAAGGCAGATAGCTTAACAGCTGAGCCACCCAGGCACTCCAGGTAATCATTTTAGAATTAGCTATAATTCTCTGCTAAAGCACAAGTGGAATATGATCTTTATGTTTTATTTTAGCTATAAAGCCCTATATTTCTATTATTTATGAGATATTTCCTAAGCCTCCATTCCACATACAAATTCTCCCTCGTAATTTTTGTACTTTGGACATTTATTTCAATCCACATTTAATTACAGATTGATGCATATTGTGATTGATATAAGTGAAAAGCACAGGCTTTAATGACAAAATAACTTGAGTTGAAATAGCTTAGTTTTCTTGTTAGTTTGATTTTGTGTTACAAAAGAAATGCAAGAGAAGACACACTGCTGGATTGCAACCTTGTGAATTTTCTGGGTAAAATCTGAAACTGGCCCAGTACATGGAGGGCAGAGAGAGATGGAGGAAAGAGGCAGGCCACTCCAGATGGTAGGTGACGTGTTTAACAAGGAAAGGAACTTACTTATGAGGCTTTTCTTGGATGGCTGCAAGATGAGTAGATCTCCACACCCACGTGGCAGAATTTTAAGTTTATGTAAAGGCCTTACCTGGCTTCAGTTCCATATACTGTCCAGATAGTCACAAGAACACATTGTTCTGTGAAGGCTGTGTCCTCAGAAAAGGCCCCCGCTGTGGGACCAGAAGACATAGTGACATTCCAAGGACAGGCAAAGGGGTGAGGAGTCTATGATTGCTCAGGTCCAGGTCATATGTCAACCATGGGTCATGTCCTTGATTATCTCCTCCAACACCCACAAGAAGGAAAGAGAAAGAAATAGACATGCATTTATTAACAATCTAACCTTCAGATAATGCCCTTGATTAATACTGGGTTGAAGTGGTATTTCTTGGCTAATTTACAGGCCCATAAGCAAAAATACCTTTCTCGCCTTGAATCTGACCACCACTGATGACTTTTTTTAAATATATGTTTTGCTTTCCTAACCCACAAATAAGACACTCTAAGGCTGTCTACCAAGTAAATACATTTCAAATGTGAGAGTAATTAAAAATATGCACACATACACTTACCAATGCACAAAGACATCATATTATCTCCTCTTTATTGGATCCCTCTTTGAAAAAATATTATGTATCTGTTATTAATAACTTCTTTTTCAGATGCACTAAATCTGAAAATACACTTTTAAAAAATATGTTTTAAGACAGCAAAATAACAATTATTTTCTTTTATAACCACGGAGAAAAGATATCTTGAAATAGTCCACTTTGGGAACTAGAATTTATATTCCATATATATAAATGAAATCATGCAATAGGTACTCTGTTTGACATACGTGTTTATTATTGCATGTCAATAATAACTCAATAATTTGCTTAAAAGTAGATTCTATCTTGTAAGGCAGTAGAAAGTGAGTAAAGTAAGCTTTGTAAGGAGAATGATAGGGAGTTGTCTCTGTTTTAGATAGTACTGACTTTAAAAACACATATTTTAATTTGCATTTAGGTACAATTGTATAGGAGATACCTCTGTGTATTTTATACCATATTTATAGCAACAGAATTCTTTGTATCTGTAAGAATTCCGTATGTAAACACAGGAAGAAAATAGGCAATATTTTTTTTTTGGTCCAGTCTAGAATAATGATATGCATCATCATTACCATCATCTGTATCATAATAAAAATGTATGTATATCATACACATTACACACATATAAATACCTATAAGTATATGTATATGTACATGAGCCTATTTCCCCACGTGTAAGACATACATACAGAAAATGTGTGATGCACTTAATCTACATGGGACTATTTTTTTTAAGATTTATTTATTTATTTGACAGAGAGAGACACAGCGAGAGAGGGAATACAAGCAGGGGGAGTGGGAGAGGGAGAAGCAAACTTCCCACTGAGCAGGGAGCCCGATGTGGGGCTCGATCCCAGGTCCCTGGGATCATAACTTGAACTGAAGGCAGACCGTTAATGACTGAGCCACCCAGGCGCCCTCTACATGGGACTTTTAATTAGATCTCAAATCATCTAGAAAAGGGTGGACATTTATCTGTATTTATATTTATTCTTTGAATTTTTTGTATACAAAAAAATTACTGGGGCACCTGGGTGACTCAGTCAGTTAAGCATCTGCCTTTGGCTCAGGTCATGATCCCAGGGTTCTGGGATTGAGTCCCACATCAGGGTCCCTGCTCAGCAAGGAGTCTGCTTCTCCCTCTCCCTCTGCCCCTCCCCCCAACTCGTGCATGCGCAGGCTCTCTCTCTCTCTTTATCTCTTACGAAAATAAATAAATAAAATCTTTAAAAAAAATTACTCAGAGTAAAATAAAAAGACTTCTCAGTACCATTAAGACTAAACTCATCTTAACATTATACTTCCTATATTAACTATATAGAATAATACTTTAGTGTCCTCCCTTAAAGAATACACCAAATAGTTAAATTGTGTTTACTCATTTCATTAAAATGTGAATTTTGTTCTTCCTTTCATTCACACATTAATTTAGCAAACAATTTTTCAAAGATTATTATGAGTCAGACCATTGACCGTGTTGGGTGGGAGAGGGTAATTACCGTATCACTTATATTCACAGCATTGCCATAAATGCTAAAGTAAGATATACCAAGTACAGCAGATGTTCAAAGACAAAAGTTTAATTATTCCCTCTAGAGATTTGGACATTCATCTTTGAGGGCAATAAATCCATTAAAAAGGAAAAAAGTGTATAATATTTCAACAGAAATCAAAATTATTGGATCATTAATTTATAGAATTAGAAACAATACCTATTTCTATCTATCTAGTGACAATATAATTGGAGAGGTGTTGAATAGGCTTACGTTATTATTAAGCAAGGTTCAAGTAATAGGTAAAAGTGAAAACAACTCTGATTATATATCAACGAGACACATTTCTCATTTATTGCAGCCATAGGAAGCCTGTTAATGCAGTCCTGCAGTGTCAGGGGGTACAACTTTATAAAATATGTAATCTCAGATTGCCCACCAAATATCTATGTTGCTCACCTGCTTTCACCACTTTTTCAAATCTTTCATTAGAATTGTATTTGAAGTCTATGCTAAGGAACTTGTGCTTTGGTAGGCACTGGAAATCTCTTAAATGTCCTTTGATCTAGGAAGTCACATGGTAATAATAAAATATAGTACCTAGGGAATATTATTTAGAGAGAATCAGAACTGAAGATAAAAAGCACAGTCAACAGGGTATTTCTGTGTTATAGATGCTAGGTAATAAAAAATACATCTTGGGCACCTGGGTGACTCAGTCGGTTAAGCATCTGCCTTCAGCTCAGGTCATGATCCCAGGGTCCTGGGATTGAGCCCCTCATCGGGCTCCCTGCTCAGTGGGAAGTCTGCTTGTCCCTCTCCCTCTGCCCCTCACCCCTGCTTGTGCTCTTTCTCTCTCTCTCTCAAATAAATAAAATCTTAAAAAAAAAAAAAAAAAGAACACATCTCTTATGGCAAATAGAAGCCAAAGAGGAAAGGATAAAATGCCTCAGGTTTTGAATCTAGATTACTTGTAGAAAGATAGCCATATTTTAAAATTACATAAATTTAAGAGGAAAACTGTGTTTGACTTTTGTTGGTTTTTTTCTTTTGTTTTTAAAAAAAAGAAAAAATGAGTTCAAGGATGGATATGAAATAATAAGGAAGAATATCCAAGTAATTTTCATAATGAGTGTTAATATTTTCAACTACTTATTATGTCCTGGGCACTAATTTAGTGCTCATTGGCTGCTTGCCACAAACCCATTTCTCAGAAGAGGCAACTGGAGCCCAAAGAAGCAGTATGTCCAATGTTAGTTAGATTTTCAGAGGTTGAACCAAGACTTGAACCCAGATATCCTGGCTATAAGAGATTGTGTTATCATGCAATTTACCATGCACAAATAAATGTTTCAAGTAGGGCTTAGGGAAAGGGTCAGAACTGATACATAGACTTTGGATAGAGAAGAAATCGTAGTTACATAAGAGAAGACAGATCAGTCATTCTCAACAGTAGCCAACTGTGCAGCTTTACAACCAGATTCATTGGTCCAAGTATTGAGGATCCTCCATCAGTAGGTTTTAAGAAGAAGCTGGCATTTCTATTTAAAAGAAGATCCACAAGTGATTCTGATTTCACAGGCAGAGTGAGAATCACTAATGTAGGAAGGGAAATTTAGAGGGTGAAAATATAAGCCTTGAAAAACATCTACATGTATTAGGAACACTAGTTAAGCTATATCATTAATTCTGTACAACATCCCCATATCTCAAATTTATCAGGGAATAACCAAGTTTAAGCTATATCCATGGTTACGCATTTCTAAATGTTGAAGAGGGGTTTCAATCAAACTCTGACAAAGTCTATGTTTTTCCAATTAGACTGGTGCTTCTTTGCCATTGTGTTTTCAGAGCCCTAGTGTTCTAAAGAGTTGTCTTGGGGCCACCTCGATGGAGCGAAGTGGAGTAGATGAAAAGGATGCAGACCTCCGTTCATTAACTTCTCATATTCCAGTCACAGCATCTCTGCTATTACATAGTGGGATTCTGTCTAATATTTATTGTAAAAGGTTGTCCAATGGCTAAAGAATTTGAAAGTTTCTGAGCTAAGCCAAGAAGATAGAGAGGCATGACACCAGCAGATAGGGATATTCAGAAGATATTGGCATAGATGTACAGCAAGTCTCTATTGTAACAACTTACGTAAATCATGAAAAAAATTTAAAAATTCACAATCCTATCAACTCTAAGAATAGTTGAATAAACTATTCCCAATGAAACAGTGATACGGATATTGTTTCTGTTTATCAGAGAAATCACATTTCTCACCTAATGGACAACCTCCCTCTGCCTCTCATTATAAGGATTCTCACTCCTTCTCCCCTATCACCCCAAGTCAAGATCTTTTTCTCCCAAGGAAGAATTCCAATTGACCATACCATCCATCCACGCAATTAATATTATGATTTCCATTATTCTCTTTAACTGGGCATAATAAAAAACCAACAACCTACTTGTAGCCTGTAAACAGTAAGAACCATACACTAGTAAATATCTTAATACTTGGCCAGATTTTTTCCCATCTGACCTATATTATACTTTTTAAGTCATAAGTCTAATTAAATACTAGCTTTGCTGAATATATTCATCATAAAATAAATGGAGTTACATTAGCAAAATGGCCAGTTTAAAACACAGAAGTGTTAAGGTGACTATTTCACCAACACCTTTTATTTTGAAGAACTTGAACATAAGCACAAAGCCGTAAGAATGAGGATAATAAATTATGGCGATCAGGACTAATTGTGCTTCCAGGGGTTTGATAGATTAATTTTTTTAACGGGAGAGAAGAGCTGGTTTTTTGTTTGTGCAATGCTGAGATGAATTGCCCATGACCTTATATAAACCGAAAGCTTGTACTGACCTGTTGAAATGGGAAAGCTTGTCACCATGGCAACGGAGGACAAGTAAAATAGGTTTTTGCTGCAGTTATAAATAAGGTGGAGAAACCAGTGGACATTTCCTCCCTCATCTGCGATAAAGACAACACAGATTTTTTTTTAAAAAAACACCATTTTTATGTCTACATTTTTTCCAGACATAAAATACACGTCATCTTTTGGATGAAAATCTCCAGGGAGGCAGACTGTGATCTGCAAGGTGGGGAGGAAGGGAGGTTGGAGGGTAGGGAATGAAGAAGAGCGAGAAAGATATAGAAAATCTGAGACAATGCCCCTGTTTAAACAATTCATTCTTTCTGAGATGCATGCCATACATCATTGCAGTTTAACACGGGACATATTAGAATGCCTAAACATCTTGGGCAAGGTGGAGGAGGAAAAAATGATCAAGTTGTTTCAAGTTGATATACTGTATCTCTCTTTTATCTAGAATAAAAAAGATACTAGATATATTTTATTTGTAATTATATCCATGCTTATGGTGTTCTAAAATCTATGATAAATGAATAATTGTATATAAGGCTTTGAAACCTAAACCTATGCAGGTTTAATGGCCACCATGGTTAATTCTTTTAATTCTTTTAAATCAGAATTTTCATCAAATTTCTTTCAAAAATTTGAACCTCTGTCACCCAACACTTGGTGGCACTACTACTTCATAAGGTAAGTCCCTGCAAACAACTCCCAAATCTGCTTCATGGTTTTTGGAAATACCTTGTATGCCTTTCTACAGTGTAACCCTTCAGCTATCATGCCTTGAATATGCAGCCTGAGGCATCAATGAGTCCTCTGTCCCTTGCACAACAGTATTGTTGTGGCAATTGGGAACAAAACTGTTACAAGCACTAATTTTCATCACAGGAGGTTCATAGGGAAAAATGGAAGAAAATCTCTTTTATAGAGCAGTAATTGGGTTGATGCTCTAGAGTCTACACTGTCTAATAGAACCATCTGAGATGATGGGAATATCCTATAGAACATGCAGATGATGGAAGTCTGTGGTCTAACAGGTAGCCACTAGCCACATGTGGCTATCGAACACTTGAAAGTTAGCTAGTGCCATGGAGAAACTGATTATTTTATTTTAATTAAATTCAACTTAAATTATAGTGATCATAAGTGGTCAGAGGCTACCATGTTGGGCCACACATGGACCTTGCTATGCATGAACCTAAGCTGTTGGCTCAAGAAAGTTGACTCAAGAATAAGGGCAGAAAAAGATGCAAAGTATAAGAAAAGTGATGACACCATCCACCCCAGTGGGGGGAAATAAAACAACATTAAAAAAAAAAGAAGTCTCTGATGTAATAAATTAGGCTCATTTTCCTTTATATTCTCATCTAAGAAGAAGTGAAGTTTTTCCTTTGCAGTCACATATGAACTGACTGAGTTCCCCTTCTAAAAATTTCTCCTTGTCAGTGTTTTTGTTTTCATTTTTTTTAATTGCTATTGTTGTTTTTACCTGCCTAATAGTCAAAGGAGGAAAAACACATTTAGTGACAGTCAATTTGAAGTGTGTAAGCCTGAGGATGATCCCATGGAGTTCCTCAATACTCAGCCTCCATCCCCAGTGACCTGAACTAAAAGACAGAATGAAACTTTCCAAATTAGTTCTTTCTTATCCCATTGAACGCTAAACAGTTTGAAGAGATGAACGTCACACAGTGAGTTGCAACAGTGAGAGGGATGAGTCAGAGGTGCCGTTTGTCCCCAGAAATAAGGGTGTATTTGGAAGGAGAATGACAATGGCAATGTTCACGCTGTCATTCCCTGTACTGGATTCCCTGTAATGGACCACCTCGTTCTAGTACTGATTTCTCCTATTTCTTCCCTAGGGGGCATTTTCAAGTTTTATTAAATTAGCTTCTGTCTTCCTTATTTGGATTCAAGCTCTCAGAGGAAAGGGGCTAGGTTTGATGTTGTTTTTTGTTTTGTTTTGTTTTGTTTTTGGTTTGTTTTCATTTGTTTTGTAACCTCTGGCCTCTAACCCTATATGGTGACTCTTTTCCTATTGTCAGAGGAGATGAAGGCATTAAGAGAACTGAGGTGTCACAAGTGGGAATTCCTCTATTATAAAAGCAATGTGTCAATAACAACCTCCTAAGAGTGACAATGCAATTATTCTACTGACAGCGATGGATGTGGGGACATTAGTGCCAGACTCTTGTAAGAAATCCGTTCTGGGTTCTGAATTTGAGCAACTGTATTGCTGTGATAAGAAATACTGTGGCATATCAAGGGTGACTCTATAGGTAACTGGTTATTTTTTTTTTAATTATGCTGTAGCTATATTACTGGCATATATATAAAAAAATCTTTCTGAAAAGATATTATGTTTTTCACTCATCTGTTTCCTGTTGCCTTCAGCTGGTCAAAATCTGTACTCTGTTCCTACGAACCATATGCCAAGACTACTCCCCCAGTTTCATCACACAAAAATTTTCCTTTTTCCCTTTCACTTCCCTATAAATAATCACTTCTGTTTATAATCCATTTCTAGTTCAAAATAGGTACAGAATGGACTTGATGATTACATTACACTTTGACAATTATTTCTCACATTTTCACTAATATTTTCATTGATCATTTGCTGTCTTTATCACGTCCCTGATCATAAGTCTTTAACAATCACTGAATTTTAGAACTCACATGGTTTATTGGTTAAGCACTTCTTAACTCAGGATTATCAACCTGAAAACTAAAGAAAAATTTTTGTTTGTATGAGAGTATTTAGCAACTAGGGCCCATTTTACTGAAACCATATCAGCTACTTGAATGGAGAGAATTAGTATAAGGACTTGTTAACTAAGTGTAAAGAGTAAAATGAAAATGCTAAGGTAGGTATCATGGAGGTTGCCACTCTAAGAAATAACCACAAGCACTTGTGCTCAAAAAACAAGGGAACAATTACAAAAGCTCAGAAACTTAAAGGAGGGGCCCCAGGTGCTGAAACTCAGAGCTCTCAGGAGGGGCTGAACCGATGTCTCTGGGAGGGAGGCAAGATGAGGCTGATTCTGTAAGTGTTGGCAAAATTGCTGACTGGATTCAACTGCTGTTTCAGAAATAATTGCTGCCATCAGGGTGAGGAAATGTAGTTGGAGAAGACCAAATGACATCATGATAGCAAGTTTAGTGTCTTTTTGTCCTTTCTGCTATTTTATGCAGTTTCTTCCATTCCTTGGTTAGTTACTCTCTCACTAACAAGAAGGCATATTAATGCGAATTTGAAAACATCATTAATGCTCACAACACATTACATATTGGGATATGGTAACCAGAAAACAAAACAAAATAAAAGTAAGCCAACAAAACAAACCTTGCCCATACCTTAATTGATTTCTCTGTCCACAAGAAGATATACAAATATACCAAAATCAGATTATTATTTTAACTATAGCAAAGTGTGCAACTCGTCTTTTGTATTTAAGCATTATTAGTGTGTTAATAAACTGAAAGTATGTTGAACATATAATTTATTTAACATAGCTTGACGTTTTAGAATAAATTTTACTGGAAGTCCTAGCCTCAGCAATCAGGCAACTAAAAGGATTAAAAAGCACCAAATCAGCAAGGAAGATGTTGAACTTTTACTATTTGCAGACAACATGATACTTTATGTAGAAAACCTGAAAGACCCTACCAAAATATTGCTAGGACTGATACACAAATTCAGTAAAGTTGCAGGATACAAAATCAATATACAGAAGTCTGTTGCAGTTCTATACACCAATAATGAAACAGCAGAAAGAGAAATCAAGGACTCGATCCCATTTACAATTGCACCAAAATCCATAAGATACTTAGGAATAAACCTAACCAAGGAAGTAAAAGATCTGGACTCTGAAAACTATAAAACACTTAGGAGAGAAATTGAAGATGACACAAAAAATAGAAAAATAGTCCATGCTCATAGATTGGAAGAAAAAAAATACTGTTAAAATGTCTATACTACCCAAAGAAATCTACACATTTAATGAAATCCCTATCAAAACACCAACAGCATTTTTCACAGAGCTAGGACAAACAATCCTAAAATTTGCATGGAACCACAAAAGACCCCAAATAGCCAAAGCAACCTTGAAAAAGAAAATCAAAGCTGGAGGCATCATAATTCTGAACTTCAGGTTATATTACAAAGCTGTAGTGATCAAGACATTATGGTATTGGCACAAAAATAGACACATAGATCAATGGAACAGAATAGAAAACCCAGAAAGGAACCCACAAATGTATGGTCAACTCATCTTTGACAAAGCAGGGAAAAAAATCCAATGGAAAAAAGATAGTATCTTCAAAAAATAGTATTGGGAACATTGGACAGCAACATGCAAAAAAATGAAACTGGACCACTTTCTTACACCATACACAAAAATAAATTCATTGGACAGCAACATGCAAAAAAATGAAACTGGACCACTTTCTTACACCATACACAAAAATAAATGAATCAAAGACCTAAATGTGAGACAGGAAACCATCAAAACCCTAGAGGAGAACACAGGCAGTAACCTCTTTGATATTGACAATAGCAACTTCTTCCTAGATATGTCTCCTGAGGCAAGAGAAACAAAAGCAAAAATAAACTATTGGGACTCCATCAAAATAAAAAGTTTCTGCACAGCAAAGAAAACAGTCAACAAAGCTAAAAGGTAATTCACCAAATGGGAGAAGATATTTGCAAGTGACATATCTGATAAAGGATTAGTATCCAAAACACATAAAGAACTTATCAAACTCAACACTCCAAAATCAATAATCCAATTAAGAAATGGGCAGAAGACATAGCTAGACATTTTTCCAAAGAAGACATGCAGAAGGCTAACAGACACATGAAGAGATGCTCAGCATCACTCAACATCAGGGAAATGCAAATCAAAACTACCATGAGATATCATCTTATGCCTGTCAGAATAGCTAAAATCAACAACACAGGAAACAACAGGTGTTGGCAAGGATGTGATAAAAAAATACTTTTGCACTGTTGGTGGGAATGCAAACTGATGTAGCCACTCTGGAAAACAAGTATGGAAGGTCCTCAAAGAGTTAAAAGTAGAACTACCCTATGATGTAGCAGTTGCAGTACTTAGATATTTACCCAAGGAGATACCAAAATACTAATTCAAGAGGATACATGCCCCCTGATGTTTATAACAACATTATCTACAATAGCCAACTTATGGAAACAGCCTAAATGTCTGTCAACTGATGAACAGATAAGGAAGATGTATATATATATAATGGAATATTTATCGGCAATAAAAAGAAGGAAATCTTGCCATTTGCAATGATGTGGCTAGAACTAGAGAGTATTATGCTAAGTGAAATAAGTCAGTCAGAGAAAGACAAATACCATATGATTTCACTCATATGTAGAATTTAAGAAACAAAGCACATGTACATTGGGGAGGGGGGGAGGAAGAGAAAGAGGCAAACCAGAAAACAGACTCAACTATAGAGAAAAAACTGAGGGTTGTTGGTGGGGGGAGGTGGGTGAAGGGATGGGTTAAATGAGTGATGGATATTAAGGAGGGCACTTGTTGTGATGGGCACTGAATCACTAAATTCTACACCTGAAACTAATATTACATTATATGTTAACTAACTGGAATATAAATAAGAACTTAATAATAATAATAATAATAATAATCTGGTTTTTCCTAGCTGAAAAAGCTTGAAGCAGTTCCTTTGGAATGCTTGGTATCACTCATGCATACACAGCTGTTTGGGTATGTTGCAAACTCAGAGGCAGGTCAGAGGAAGAAAAAAATAGAAAGTTAAGAGTCTAAGGTTAGAAGTATTCAACTGTTTGCATCATGTAGACCAATACATCATAATAATGTCTTGGATGGTGTGTTAACCTTGAACTTGATATCCAAGTTGTCCAAGAAATTACATGTAGTCAATTCTTACTTGACATTCAAATGGGACCAATAGGATTTTGTGGAGTGTTAAATAGACCTTTCTAGAGATAGAGATGCTCAGGGTAAGTTGGCAGTGCTGTTTCATTTTAGAACTATCCCACAATTTCCAGAATTCGGTAGATGCAAGAGTTCTGGAAATAGGGTTGTCATTAAGGAGAAAGCTGACATGACCTAGAAAGCCTATTTGTACCCAATCAAATGGATTCCTCATCATAACAGATCTCTAGTCCCAGTGCAGGAACAGTAGAAGGAAGAGAAAATTCAAGCAGCAGTGCGGTCACATGGGCCAAAGTAATTCACTGAAGATTAAAACAAAAGACTACAGTGTGGCTTGTACTCAGTCCCCTAGGGCACTGGACATGGATTTTGGTACAGCTAGATTAACCTATCCACCACAGTTCACCAATTAGACTGAGCCTTCAGGTGACATTGAACAGAACTGGGGGAGGGACTAATGATCACAACCTCAGATTCTTAGAAAAATAATGACTAGACTGATGGAGAGGTCTGAATACAGAAAGGTGCCTTTCATTAACAAATGGATATATGAAATCAGTATTACTTATTTTTGCTGGACTAGGTAATCTTCTCTGAGAACATTTCCCTACTTCATGAGCAGAGTAATTCCACATGGACACCTTTTCATTTATTGGGTCTGAACCTTAAATGTTCTTCATATTAGGGATACTGTGTATATATTCGTTTGCCATGGTAACCTCACTGATGAGGTTATAAAAAGCCCAGGACAGGGCATATGCTCCCTTCATCTGGGAATCCTCATTACCTGTCCCTGAGCCTGGCATCTATACAGTTGAGTGAATTTGTTGCATTTCAATCTGTTTTTAAAATAGATTCAATTGAATCAAAGAAGTGAAAATGTCCCCTTGATCTCAGGGACTTCTTGTCACTCTTAGACAATAGACCCAACTCACTAAATGCTATATTTCAAGGTTTTCAAGGACCTAAAAACTCATCTATTTCATCAGCCTCTGAAATCCTGAATTTCATTTCTTCATCTATATGTATGTGTGCATATGCACACTGATTGAAAGTAAATATATGTGCACACACATACATTTTACACATACATGTTTATATAGTGACTTTTTCCTCTAAGTTTCAGTAATTTGTTTTATTCATTTAACACAGAAACCTTGTGCTCAAATTCAACTTTAACAAGTCATAAAAAGGTGAAAAATAAAGCATTAGTATTCATTAGGGTTTTAGAAAATATCATAAATACCTAGCTGCCTTTAGAAAAAGAGCAAGGTAAATATAGAATATTTTATTGCATTCTCAGCGTAGTACATGATTCATCTTTTTATACTCTACCCATTTGTAAACGCTATTGACAACAGTATTACTACAGATCCAGTAAATGGATGAGAGACAGCATATTACTAAAATGGTACTTCAAAAGTAAAATATCCACAACACCAATAAAAAATAAAAATATATGTAAACAAAAGTAACAAGTTAGGCATTTATTTAATTTTAATTTTTAAAAATAAAAATTGTAAATTTAAACTGAAATTGATGATCCTTTTTAAAAATGCTATCCCCAGTAATCCACATTATGACCCATTGCCTGGAAAATAAATACTCATTCATTCAAGAAATATTGATTGACCATTTGTCAAACAATTTGCTAGGCTCTAAAGACAAAATAGTAAGACTAGTGAGGTTCCTGAACTCACTGAACTTACATTTTAATGGGAAAAATATGCAATAAATAAGTTAGCTTCAAATGAATTAAGCTTCATATGACTAACTTCTGAAAATTGTAGGCATTATAAACAGGGTGTTATAATACTGGACAAGCACTGTATAACTCTAGGCTCAGGAAGCAGCATAATATCTGAGGTAGGAAAGGATTTGGAGTATCTGGAAAACCCAGATATGTCTGAAGATCAGAGTGAAATGTGGGAGATGCTATGAGGTGAAGGTGGAGTGAGATCAAAGACACTGGTGGCCATCAAAATGGACTTGTACTGTTTTCTAATGAAAACTAATGGAAACTTTTTTTCATTTTTTTTAAGTTTTTATTTAAATTCCAGCTAGTTAACATATAGTGTAATATTAGTTTCAGGTGTACAATATAGTGATTCATCACTTACATACAACACCCAGTGCTCATCACAAGTGCCCTCCTTAATATCCATCACTTATATAACCCATTCTCCCCCACCTTTCCTCTAGTAAACAACAATTTGTTCTCTATAGGTAAGGATCTGTTTATTGGTTTGCCCCATCTTTCTTTTTCTCCCCCTGCACTTGTTTGTTTTGTTTCTTAAATTCCACGTACGAGTGAAATCAAATGGTATTTGTCTTTCCCTGACTGACTTATTTCATTTAGCATAATACTCTCTAGCTTCTATCCACATCATTGCAAATGGGAAGATTTCTTTCTTTTTAATTGCTGAGTAATATTCCATTATATATATATATTACATCTTCTTTATCCATTCATTAGTCAATGGACATTTGGGCTGTTTCCATAAGTTGGCTATTGTAGATAATGTTGCCATAAACATCAGGGGGCATGTATGCCCTTGAGTGTTTTTCTCTAAGGTCTTACAAATTAAGTATTGGTGTGATCAATCAAAAAACTTAAAAGTTATAAATTTAATCACTATGTGATTGGCAATCAAAAAAACACACTTATTGGTAAGAATATGTTCCACTGTGGTGCTGGATGACTTTATTCTTGACATAATCAAAGATCATACCATTAGACAGCAATTAGTTCCCTAGAACTCCTTAAGAAGCAAACTATTTAGCATTCTTTATTTCTGTGATCTAGTAATTCAGTCAGTTAATATATATGCATGGATTGATGATAAATTGAAATGCTCCCTCAAGTAGCTTGAAGCTCTTGAAAAAGAAATATATAAAAATGTGAGCTTTTCTAATGTCTTTCTCACCTGCATTCATCATCTTTCTGGGTAGATAAATTTATGTAGTTGAATTAAGAATGGATAATTAAGAGCAATGGTTATAGTTAACATATCTATTGAACACACTTAAAAATAAGATTTTAAAAAAAACATTCCCCAAATTGTAATTTCTGGAGATGTGAGGTAATTTATGAAAACAAGAGTTTACAAAAAAATTGCATGTGTCCTTACAATGTCCATTACCATAACCTGTGGTCTGAAAAGAAACGAAGTTAGAAGGATTGAGCTAGAAAAATCTCTTCCACTGCCGTTAGACAGGGTCTACTTCTCATTTCAACCTTTGTGCTTTTGCCATGTCATTCTCCCAGCCCTTCTCTGCAGTTTTCAGGTTCAGTTAGACTATATCAGTGGCTTAACACAAGAATTCCCTGACAAAGAAGATGACTCGAGGGCAACTGTTCTTTCTGCCACATTCCACTGCAGCAACCATCATGCAACTCAATGACTTCTATCTTGCTGCTAAGTCATTTGACCATGAGACCTCCATTTTTGCCATGACATTAGAAGAAAAAAACCCTGGCAAGTTGCCTGGGTATTTTCACTGCCTTAGCTTAGAGAACACACATCCTTACTTCTCACTTCTCTTTAGACAGAATTAGTCATGTAGCCCTACTTAACTACAAGAAGGCTGGAAGTATACTTTCTCATATGGCCAAAAAGGAAGGGAAAATCAGATATTGGTGAGAATTAAAATGTCTACTGTACGCTACGATTTTTGCCCCTGTTTCCATGATTAAATTGCCCATATGTGTAACTTATGGAACAGGTATTCCAGAAGCATCCTGGCTACAATGAAATGCATTTTCAGCCACCGTTACAGAACTGATTGCATCCATTCTCTGCTAATTGAGGATCAAACTATCAAGGCTCACATCCTTATTACTTCAATTATTGCCCTAAGTATAACCTTTATACTTATCCATTATCACTCTCAATGTCTTCCTATTTTGGCAGTGTATACTCCCAGATGAAAGCCAGTCTTCCACTTTTTTTGGCCAGCTGGACTTTAACTTAGAATCTGGATTCAAATGGACTGATTTTGAATCCTGGCACCAATGCTTAGTAGATATATGACCTTGGGAACGTTACTCAACGTTTCAGTGCTATGAGTTCTTCACCTGTGAAATAGAGACAATCATAGCTTCTACCTTGTTGGGTGATTATGATAATTATATATGAAAATATATGTAAATATTAACTATTATTAGTAAAGGTCCCAATGTTTTTAATCAATCTTAAGATATTTCCACCTACCTTTTGGTGTGAACTGAAAACTGGATTTCATTCCATAAAGCTGAGTTTTCTTTTTGGTCTTTTTTTTTTTTTTTACATGCCCCTTCACACCACAAGAACAGATAATATGAAAATGTACTTTTTGCTCCCAGTTATGGTCTCTAAATAATTTCTTCCTCTTCCTCCTCCTCTGGGGAGAGGGAGGGAGAATCCTGTCTCTTTAAGCCACATGCCTTCAAGCACACTATCCCTCTTACCTAATCCTGCTATATACCAACATCCTTGCCATCTCCTTGTATTAGAGACTGTCTCCAGATTCCTAATGTTTCTTGGTGAGCCCAAAATTCATGTGGATGTTTCTTTATCATGTGCCACTTCTCCATTCTACAACTCTGGATGTCAAATAACTTATTTCCATTAAGTTCTAGGTTTTGCTTCCAGAATTATAATATGTACTTTTTTTAAAAGATTTTTTCATTTACTTATTTGACAGAGAGAGACACAGCAAGAGAGGGAACACAAGCAGGGGAAGTGGGAGAGGGACAAGCAGGTTTCCCACTGAGCGAAGAGCCCAATGTGGGGCCCGATTCCAGGACCCTGGGATCATGACTTGAGCTGAAGGCAGACGCTTAATGACTGAGCTACCCAGGTGCCCCTATAATATGTACTTTTATCATCAAAAATATGTTAATTTGAATATCCAATTCCTCTACTGTCACCTCTTACCATTCTGACTCACTTGTTCTTATATCCACCTGTCAACAATGCTTTCACCTTATAGAATGGTCCAAAATCTTTGGAATGCAGCAAAAGTTCTGAGAGGGAAGATTATAGCAATACAAGCTTACTTCAAGAAGCGAGAAAAATCTCAAGTAAACAACTTAACCTTACAACTAAAAGAGCTAGAAAAACAAGAACAAACAAGACCCAAAACCAGTAGAAGGAAGGAAATAAGAGAACAGAAATAAACAGTATAGAAACTAAAATAAATAATAAAATAAATAAATAAATAAATAAATAATAAATAAAGACAGATCAATGAAACCAGAAGCTGTTTCTTTGAAAAGTTTAACAAAATTGATAAACCTTTAGCCAGATGCATCAAAGAGAGAGAGAGAGGAGATTCAATGAACAAAATCAGAAATGAAAGAGGAGAAATAATAAACAACATGACAAAAATATAAAAGATTATGAGAATATTATTTAAAAAAATATATGCCAGTAGATTGGACAACCTAGAGGAAATGGATAAATTCCTAGAAACATATAACCCACCAAAACTGAACCAGGGATAAATAGAAAATTTGAACAGACTGATTACCAGCAAGGAAATAGAATCAGTAACCAAAAAATTCCCAACAAACAAAAGTCTAGGACCGGATGGCTTTGCAGGTGAATTCTACCAAATATTTAAAGAAGAGTTAATATCTATTCTTCTCACACTATTCCAAAACACAGAAGAGGAAGGGAAGCTTCCACATTCATTCTGTGAGGCAAGCATTATCCTGATACCAAAACCGGATAAAGACACTACCAAAAAGAGAACTACAGGTCAATATCTCTGATGTAAATAGATGCAAAAATCCTCAACAAAATATTAGGAAATCGAATCCAACAATACATTAAAAAAATCATTCACCATGGTCAAGTGGGGTTTATTCCTGGGATGCAAGGGTGCTTCAATATTCACAAGTCCGCCCATGTGATACATCAAACCGACAAGAAAAAGGATAAAATTATATGATCATTTTAATAGATGGAGAAAAAGTATTTGACAAAGTACACTTATTCATGATAAAACCCTCAATAAAGTAGATTTAGAGGGAACATACCCCAACATAATAAAAGCTCTTTATGAAAAACCCACAGCTAACATCATACTCAATAATGAAAAACTGAAAACATTCCCACTAAGATCATGAACAAGACAATGATATTCACTCTCACCACATTTATTCAACATAAAATTGGAAGTCCTGGCCATGCAATCAGGCCAGAAAAAGAAATAAAAAGTAGCCAAATTGGTAAAGAAGAAGTAAAACTTCCACTAATTGAAGATGACATGATACTATATATAGAAAATCCAAAAGACCCCACCAAAAAACTACCAGAACTGATAAATGAATTCAGTAAATTCACAGGATACAAAATCACTATACAGAAATCTGTTGTATTTCTATACACTAATGATGAAGCAGCAGAAAGAGAAATTTAAAAAAATAATCCCATTTGCAATTGCACCAAAAATTATAAGGTTTACCTAGGTATAAACTGAACCAAGGAGGTGAAAGACCTGTACTTTGAAACTATAAAAAATTGAAGATGACACAATGAAAAGATATTCCATGCTCATGGATTGGGATAACAAATATTATTAAAATGTCACACTACCCAAAGCAATGTACACATTTAACACAAGCCCTATCAAAATACCATCAGCATTTTTCACAGAACTAAAAAAAAAAAAAAATCATCCTAAAATTTGTATGGGACCACAAAAGACCCAAATAGCCAAAGCAATCTTGAAAAAGAACAAAACTGGAGTTATCACAATGCCACATTTCAAGATATACTACACAACTGTAGTAATCAAAACAGTATGGCACTGGCAAAAAATAGACACATTGATCAATGGAACAGAATAGGGACCCCAGAAATAAACCTACAATTACAAGGTCAATTAATCTTTGACAAAGCAGGAAAGAATATCCAATGAGAAAAAGACAGTCTTCAACAAATGGTGTTGGGAAAACTGGACAGCAGCATGCAAAAGAATGAAACTGGACCACTTTCTTACACCATACACAAAAATAAACTCAAAATGGGTTAAAGACTTATATGTGAGACCTGAAACCATAAACATCCTAGAAGAGAACAAAGGCAATAATTTCTTTGACATTGGCTGCAGCAGTATTTTTCTATATATGTCTCCTGAGACAAGGGAAACAAAAGAAAATTAAGACTATATCAAAATAAAGACTTCTACACAGCAAAGAAAACAATCAGCAGAACAAAAGGACAACCTATTGAATGGGAGAAGATATTTGCAAATGATATATCCAATAAGGGGTTGGTATCCAAAGTATATGAAGAATTTATACAACTCAATAACCAGAAAACAAATAATCCAATTAAAAAGTGAGTAGAAGACATGACATGAACAGATATTTATCCGAAGAAGACATATAAATGTGTAACAGACACAGGAGAAGTTGCTCAACATCACTCATCATCAGAGAATGCAAATGAAAACTATAATTAGATATCACCTCACACCTGTCAGAATGGCTAAAATCAACAACATAAGAAACAATAAGTGTTGGTGAGGATGTGGAGAAAAAGGAACCCTGGTGCACTGTTGGTGGAAATGCAAACCAGTGCAGCCACTGTGGGATACAATATGGAGATTCCTCAAAAAATTAAAAATAGAATAACCATGTGATCCAGTAATTCCACGACTGGGTATTCAGAAAGATACATGCACCACTATGTTTATTGCAGCATTATCTACAATAGCCAAAATATGGAAGCAACCTGAGTATCCATCATAGATGAATGGATGAAGATGTAATACACACACACACACACACACATAATGGAATATTACTCAGCCATAAAAAAATGAAGACTTGCTATTTGCCTCACCATGGATGCACCTAGAGAGTGTAATGCTAGGTGAAATAAGTCAGTCAGAGAAGGACAAATGTCATATGATTTTACTCATATGTGGAATTTAAGAAACAAAACAAAGGAAAAAAGAGACAAACCAAAAAACACTGTTAGTTACAGAGAACAAAATGATGGTTACCAGAGGGGAGGTGGTGGGGGTATGGGTGAAATAAGTGAAGGATTAAGATTACATTTATCATGATGAGAACTGAGTAATGTATAGAATCACTATATCGCACACCTGAAACTAACTTAAAACTGTACATTAATTATACTGGAATTTAAAAATAGATAGATAAATATTTTTTTAAAACAAAATTCTTTCACCAGTATCAAGATACCCAATCTATTTATCTTATCAGTTTTTTACTATCAATAGTCTCATACTATTTTCAAGTCTACCTTACCCCTAGTCACACTTCATGTTCAATTTTTGTAATTTTTCTCCTGAAGAAGCTTTAATTTCTTTCCTTCCTTCTTTTTCCTTTATATTTCAGTTAAAAAAAACAATCCTGGGTGAAATCACATACCATCCTTTTCCTTCATTGCATAAAAACATCTGATCATTTCTCAAGAAAATCGTACAACTAACTGAGCAGATTCATTTTAAGTGCTTGATCGAAAACATCAAAAGGGTTTCCACATTTCTTGAAAATGCTTTGTTGTTTCTTTAATATTATCTTTTATCTTATTGTCTTTAAAAAGGACTACATTTACCAGCCCACCCTGTCAGCACACGCATGTTCAGTTAACAACCTTATTAATTCCCAGTCCCTCCAATTACAGCATTACACATCTCTTACACTTTGGTCAATAATCCCTCTCAGACTCTGGGTCTTACCTTCTGTAGTTTCCTTAAGGATTTCATTCTTACAGTTATTTCTTTTCTGACCTACATCATTGTTCTCTTTCTTTTCTGGATTATTCATAGACAGCCAAGTATACTGTCCCTTTCTCTGGTTTCTTTGCTTGCTCTTCATTCTTGGTCCAACATCGAAATTTGGAGTTCCTCAGCAGTTGTTCTCGTGTTTTCCCATCATTTTTCTCACATGTCCTCTTCTGCGACCCATTCATTCACAGCCATGAGTATCATTTATATCTTTATGACTCTTAAATTTAATATGCCCAACCCAGACATTTTTAGTGAAATTCAGACTCATTCAACATCTCTACCAACCTGTCTTATAGACATTTCAACATCAATATGTCCCAGATAGAGCCCTCGATTTCTTTCCTAAATCATAATAATACCCCACTTTGTCTCACCTGGGTTTTATGCTATGTCTCTCCTGGGAGTTACTCAAACTGTAAGTATAGATGTTCTGTTCCTCCCTTTGTCTTATTCTAACTTCTTATCTATCAGTACATCCTTTTAATTCTTTTTGTATGACGTATCTGGAATCTTTCCACTCTCATAGCTCCACTGTCACCTTTCTAGCTCAAAATCTCATCCATTCTTAGCCCTGCAATCACCTCTTTACAGTGTGCATGGTTCCACTCTCTCTGCCTTCCAATCCATTTCCCTCCCAATAGCAAAGTGAGGTTTGGGGTATATATTGGATATTCTAATATTTAAAGGTCTTCTTCCACTTATTAATCCTCTGAGATAAAATGAAAACTGTCTTATGAGACTCCGCTTAAACTGAGCCCAGCTTATATTCCAGTCTATCTGGTAGTATTTTCCACCCAGCTCATTTCATGCCCAATGCACTGGCCTTTTATCAGCTTCATATCAATGATCTTTTCCAACTAGGGATCTCTGTTTAAATCTTCTCGTCCTCTCTTTTCCTCAGATCTCAGTTATCACCTCTTTAGAGGAAACAAAGCAAATGAATCTTCATGTGTTGTTAGACATCCATGCAATAAGCCAGTGGGAATGGTCAGTTCCATGACCTGAATAGGGAACAGGTTGCTTAGCCAAGACTCTTTTGTTTTTGGCATATTCATCAACTGTGTGTATTAAGACTCAACATGCTTCCCGATAGAAACTACATAAAATCTCTCTCTGGCCATCTTTTGAAATATAATAGTTTGAAACCCCATTGCCAACATGAGCACTGGCAAAATTCAGATACAAGATAACTCTCAGGGAAATTATGAAACAGTAATCCAGATCACCTAGGTGACCACTTTTTAACTCAATGCATAGAATTTGCAGACCTGTAGAAATATGTCTCAGGATACACCACAATTTTAAATTATTATTTATTTGGCTTGTCAGTGAAAGAATGGAAGAAAGAAATGTAGCTAATAAGCTTTGCCAGATCATGGCAAGTAAGATCTGCCTCAACATTTAGATCTCATAGAATCAAAGAAAATGAATCTTCTTTTATGTGCACTAACTCAAAAGCCATTATTTGGGAAATAAAGAAAATGCTGCATCCTTTCATGGGATTTCAAGTCTGGAGGGGTGTTTGCAAGGTGAGAGAATATCTTTGTCAGAATAAAGCATAATTTCAATACAACAGATTAAAAAGAAAAAGACAGGAAAGATATTTATTTGAATGATGGTTGTTCCCTCTTTTAATTTTTTATGATTAATTTCAAAAAGTAGGGGCACGTAATGTGAGCAATGAAACGTGATTATAATGTTTTAGAGAAGCTGTCCAGAAAAACAGGAGGATAGGAACCTTGACACTGTTTTATTACTCACTACCTGAATTGCATGGAGATCTTAAGAGGCTGGATAGGAAAAATAATTTAAGTATCAAAATGATCGCTAAGGTGTCAAAGGAGTTACAGCTGCCGTGATCTCTTTCTGCCCACTAACCTCTCTTCATCCTTTGATTAGGTACTGGAACGGGCTGTATTTTTACAGTCTCATAAATGGGACATAAATTGATTTCTGGAGTGATGGCATTGCATAAAGCATTTCATTAAAACCAAATATTTCAGATAATAACCATAGTGTTACAAAAGATTTCTGGGGGAGTCAAAAGAACAGCTGGATGAAAGAGAGAAGTGACGGATGGATAAACATCAACTCAGCAGGAGATAGTACTTAAAATTTTAATATGAAATAGGGCCACATAGATAAGCTAGACGTCAGAATGAAGACATTTTTCTGTTTCATAATAAACACTGATAACTGGCTGCTGTTGACAAGATTTTTGATTCTATTAAAATTAGTCAATATTTTGTTACCTCTGACATTTATTTTTGCCTTTGCCTGTGGCCGTGTGGCACATGAAGGCACGTCACGTCTTGTTTTGTTTATCCTGTGTCTTGGGATCATTAAACATTTGAGTGTTAGATGTGATTCAGAAAATGTTATAGAATTTTACAATTAATTGTAAATGAATTTGGAAAGGGGAGCTGCCTCCCTACCACAGCTTTCTAAAATGGTACCTCTAATAAATAAAAAATTCCCCTGAATTGTAACTAATTACACAAGTGTCTAGGGTGCAACAAGATGCTAAGATGTTCAAGTGGAAAAACATCAGCAAGATATAATTCTATAATAAAATCGGTGATAGTTTTTCACATGTTTTTACTGAATATTCCATTGAACAGTTAATTTTTAAGAGCAAATGATGTCTAAAAGTGTGAACCTGCAATATAGCTGCTTAGATCCAGGCTCTTTTTCGTTACCAAGGAAACCATTTCATAGACATTCACATAAATAAACTCTAGACAGTGGGAGGAAGTGCCATAAATATAGGGACAGGTTCACTTGATTTTTTATTTCTCTGAGAACAATTCTCTCTCCCTGTAACCATATATGTACTAAAAAAACCCTTACAAAACATGAGAGTAATACCTTGTGCATGACAGATGTAAGCAGAGTAATACTACGTTTACTCAGAACATGAGAATTAACAGTGGGAAGGTTGCTAAAATCGCCAGCTTTCAAAGTTTTAGAGATGAGCACCACGAAGGCTTATTTCCATTGGGATTTTAATGGATTGCTCATTTACACATTCACAAAAATAAGTCCTTATATTTTATTTCTTTTCTATACCTATCTCTCAGGAGAAACAAGTAGAGATCATTTTCCTCTTGCCAAGCTGTGCAATACTACCTGTCAAACAAGAGCTCAAAAATATTGTAAAGCTGTGTCCTCTAATTTTTGTCTGAATGGACTCCAGGGAGTGATCTCAGGCTTTATTAGACCTGCAAACACTGCTGAGTTCTTAAAATTATCAGGCATCTAAATACAAACCAAACCAAACTAAACAAAAACACAATTTAAAAAACCTTGCTTTTTAGACATCATAACACAAATTCTTTGAATCGAGAGTGTATTCCTCTTTTCAGTGATTTCTTGGCATTAGTTACCTACCTTAACCTATTTAATCAACCAGCACAATGGGCCCCTTAGATTTTGCTGGATGGCCACATGTGTCCTTCCTTTGTCAGTATGGCCCTCTGTTTTCCTCTGCAGCACTAAGCTTCTCCTTCATTCTAGGCCAGCAGACCGGCAGATCAATCACAATTCCCCTGGGGTGTAGACCTAAGCCTCAATCCAAGCCTAATCCTCTACCAGAGTAACACAGTTAGAAGTTGGTTGGAACCCACTTCCTGCTGTGAAAAAAAAAAAAATCCTGATGTATTATTTGTCCTAGCCAAGGTCTGGCTTTTCAGGGTTTCCTTTAATTCTATCAATTCCTCCCTGTTCTTGCAATATATTTACCTTCTTTAAATTAAACTAGAATAGGTTTCATCTGAGTTCAGCCAATGGCCTCCAATCCAGTATTCTGCCTCTGACTACTGCAGCAAAAAATATTTTATAATAAAATTACTAATTAAACCTAGCTTCCCTATAATAATCAATGTAGAAAATGTCCTATTTTCACTGAAGTGTCTTAAATGATTTTATTGTAAGTCAATGTATTACGTATATTTACCATTTTATGCAGAACTAAATAGAAACCTCTATTTAGGTTTTAAAGGATAAAATCTAGTTCCAGAAGTGTAGGTTTGGAATAAAAAGTATACATCCATTCTATTTTCTCTGGGTCTATTAGTATATTACAAGCTACAATTTTACTCACCCTCAATGATGAACAGAATAATTGCCTCAATACAGTCTTCAGATTGAGCCCCCAATATATTTCAGTAAATGGACAACAGTATCTATATTTAGAAAACATTTATACATCTAGGAAAAGAAAATACAAATTTGTAAGGTATAATTTGTAATATATTCAGAGAAAACTTAAAACAAGGCAATGCGTACTTCTATTAAAGCCCTTTATAATTTTAACCAAAAAAAAAGTGTTGGCATTTTATAAATATTACCTTATGTTCTTGTTCACTCACTCATCAAGTATTTATCGAGTATCACTGTGGACAAGAAATTGCTTCAGCTCTGAAGACAGAGCAGTAAACCAAAGGGACAAAATAATGCCTGCCCTCATGAAGATTACATTCTGGTTAGAAATACAAACATTAACAATATTGTAAGAAAATTGATAATGTGTTTGATCATGACAAGTCTAAGGGGGCAAAAGCAAGAAAGGAGATGCATGTCACAGAGAGGACAAGGAAGGTCTCTGTGGAAAGGACTTTTGATCCAAAGATCTGAAGAGGGAGAGAGCCATGGGAATATTTGACAGAAGAATGAAGAACATGCATTTTATCACTGTTTGCTTTGTTAAAATCTTCTCCAGGTGCTGACCATCCTGGCCAATGCAAAAAGCACTTGAGAGATAATTACTGAAAGAGGGACTAGCATGTGGAAAGGCCCCGAGGTCATGGAGAGTGTGATGCATTTCAAGGGAAAAAAAGAATTCAGGTGGGAACTTAATGAGAATGGCATTTTAGCCGAGCAGAAGGAACAGTGTGTGAGATTAAGTTGGAATGGAAGGATAGTCTAGTTAGCAAAGGGCCTCAGAAATCATGCTGGAAGACTGTACCATGTTCTATGGGAGAAGTCATGCAAAGATTTGAAAGCAGGTAACTGCTATAATCAAATTAATGTTTTCAAAAGATCACTCTTGGACTTTCAGGAATTGGAAATGAGAAGGTGAAGAAACAGCACGACCACTTAGAGAATGTTATGTTTAAGCTCAAACTCATGTTGGAAATGCAGTTTTGAGGAGAACTTGACACAAATGTTCTTTCTGAGCAACAGCCGATTCTAATTCAGTTTAAATGTGTCAGAGAGGTCTTTAACCATGACATTTAAAAGTCCCCAGCCCAATGCCAAACCATTATCTATTAAGAGAGGGTATGTGCTTTCCTCAGTCTTCCTAGCATTTATCACCATCTGTATTCACTTATTTTTATTCACTATTTACCCCCTTTTACCATAATGCAGGTGCCAGGAGGGCGGGGACTGGTCTTTCATATTTTTTTAATTAGTAGATCTTATTTTACAGCAATTTTAGGCTTATGGAAAAATCAAACATAAAGTACAAAAAATTCCCATATATCTTCCCGCACACACCTTATAATAGTGCAAGCCATCTTGCATTTGTGTGGTGCATTTGTTACCATGATAAGCCAATGCTGAATCATTATTAGCCATAGTCCAAAGTTTACATTAGGGTTCGCTCTTTGTGTTTGTGCATTGGATGAGTTTTGAGTTATGGATAATGGCATGTATCCATATCCACTGTTACGGTATCCTACAGAATCATTACACTCTATTGTGTTCCACTGATTCATCTCTCTCTTCCTCCCCCACACCGCCCCCCTCGTAGAGCAACCACTGATCGTTTTAGAGTCTTCATAGTTTTGCCTTTTCCAAACGTCAGTTAGTCTGAATCATATAGTATGTATCCTTTTCAGATTCACTTCTTTCACTTACCAATATGAACTTAAGGTTCCTCACGTCTTTTCATGACTTGATAAATCATTTACTGTTATTGCTGAAAAATATTGCATTATATGGTTCTACCACAGTTTGTTGATCCCTTCATCTATTAAAGGACATCTTAGTTGCTTCTAAGTATTGGTAATTGTGAATAAATGTGCTATAAACATTTGTGTGCAGTTTTGTGTGAACATAAATTTTCGACTCACTTGGGCAAATACCAAGGAGTGCAATTGCTGGATAATATGCTGGGAGTATATTTAGTTTTGCAAGAAATCTAGAAACTACCAACTCTCTTCCAAAGTTTTTTGGGCCCCTTACCAGCCATGAATGAGAGTTTCTGTTGTTCCATATCCTTGCCAGTTTTTGATGTTGTCATTTTTTTTTTATTTTAGCCATTCTCCTAGGTGTGTAGTAATATCTCATCATTGTTTTCATATTCACTTTTAAATCTCCAGTATCTACAAGAATGTCTGACAGAGAAGCATTGTGTGTGTGTATGTGTGTGAGGGAGAGAGAGAGAGAGAGAGAGAAAGAGAATGAGAAAAGGAATCAATCTAAAAACTATCAAAACTAATAATGAGAAAACTCAGATACGTTGCACACAAATCAATAGCTTTAGTATAAACAGCAGGGTATAGTAAATAGAATTACCAAGGGTTTGGACACAAAGTACACAGTTGTACTGAGGAAAAGAAAATAATATTTGAATAAATAAACAAGCATATAGAATTTTTAGATTAGAACAACTAAAAGTTTCAGAGAATTCCCAAAATAAATTCAAACCACAAACCTTATTTTAATAAAAATTACAAAACATTTTGTTTTACATAGCAATTAGAATCAACGGAAAGACTACATCAAGGAAAGAACATCCTAACGAACACTCTAAACCAGTTGCCACATGTCAAGCAACACTGCACTTCTTGAAGGGAGACATCTTAATCTTGCTTCTCTGATTGCTTCTTCCTCAGTGACTCCTGCAGTGAGTCTCGTTTGCTTCCTCCACACCATCAAAGTACAATCTCACTTTCTATCCCATTTTGAAACATCTTTCTGGCATTGAAATTATTTTGCCCAAAATATCCTTTTATCAAAGTTAAAATTTATTTAGCTTCATCCAGTTCTGCTTTGAAACAGTTTTCTTTCATAAGTAACACTCCTAGTATAAGACACTTGCCAAGTAGCTTGCACTTCCCACACAGAGGCCCACATACTAGAAAGCGTTACAGTCGAAATTGGAGACCGCGTCTCTGAACAATGCCGACGACTTTTAGGAAAACAGTCCGTAAGAGCTGCAGTGAAATATGCAGAAAGGCATTTGGACAGGAGTCTTATTCTCATGAACTTCCCAAATGCTGCCCCCGTGTATAGCCTGTTTTGTTAATCGAGGACAGAAAATCCATTTGTAGAAATCATCTATCAAGAAGTTATATATTAGATTATTTGCCTTCCAGGGATCCTTTCATACAATTCCAACAAAAGGAAAATGTCATCATGCCAAAGCCTTGACTGGGCCAGGCGAGCCCAAGAACAGCTGCTTCTATTTTCCTGATTCACATCTGTGTCTAATAATTCATGCTTGACTTTGATGTAGTCATTGGCAAGTTAACATTTCCCAAAATCCAGGGTTTCAACCAAGAATAAAGTTTCATGCTTTGTATTTTTAAGAACTTAACCCATTTCCCCACTTAAACCCCCTTATCTCTCTTAATGCAGCGACATATGACTCAAATGGTTCAGTGTATCCCTGGTGCCGACATATAATCATTTATGCAGGTAGTTCACATGGCCTGATCCTCTCAGGGTTCTATTTGTTCCTGAGCATTCCTAGATGCTTATAAATTTGTTCATGTAGCAGTTTACCCTGCTAGCTCTACCCTAATAAGTCACATTTTATGACTATGTTCCTTTATTCAAACTATCTACTCTCACCTAAACTTCATGTCATCTACAAATAGGGTATCATCTCAAATATCTCATTCATTTATTCATTCAGAAAACTTTTATTGAAAGCTGAGCATTTTTCAGACACTAAACTGCACTAGGGATAAGAAGTTAAGTTATTCCTATTCCTAAATCCATGTCAAGCAGAAGAAGAAAATATTAAAATTAATATTAATTCTAATAACCATAAAAGGAGAAAAGTAACTATTGATTTCTTGCATCTAATAGAAGATAGGTCTCCGATATGTGGTAGAAGCCAGAATTTCAACCTTGGTTTTCCAGAATCAAAGGTGATTCCCCAATTCCTCTAAGCTTTGCTTGTCATTCAGTGAACAGTGAGAAAGGGAAACTCGCCAGTGTGTAGGATACGTAGGAGGGACGATCAAGAGCAGGACATGAAGGAGTGCCTGGTGGCTCAGTGGGTTAAGCGTCTGATTTCAGCTCAGGTCATGATCTCAGGGTCCTGGGATCCAGCCCTGGTCATGGCTCCCCGCTCAGTGGGGAGTCTGCTTATCTCCCTCTCCCTCTGCCCCTCCCCCTGCTCATGTGCTCTCTCTCTCTCTCTCTCTCTCTCTCTCTCTCAAATGAATAAATTCTTTAAAAAAAAGAGCAGGACATGGAGGGATTGAGATCCTTATGTCCTTATGCTTCTCATATGTGCAGCACATATTTTAGCTCTATTTTTTCTAAGTGATTTCTGTATATCTATTTTCATTTATTTCTATATTTACGTTTTTATTGCACTGCACTTTCATTCCCTTTTCCAACACAAAATACACTATTATACATTTAAAATTGCTGTAGAATATTGACTAAAACAAGGTCTTCAAAATGCCACTACAAATCTCCCTGTTGTTGCTATTCAGAAATTATTTTCTTTAATTAAAATTGTTGAATATTATCCCAACTATACAGCATTCTAGTCTTTATTTCCCCATTTTACATATAAGACATGTACAAGAAGGCTTGATAGGTCATTTGCTTTCAACTTGTCTGAGTTTATTGGTCAATAAAAGGCAATCTCAGTGATTATCATCTTCTCGTTTGACTCCCATAAAATATTTCTTCACTAATGCTTAGAACTCAAGCTCTGTGAGGCATTTTGTGTTTGATTCAATGCCGTATCACTGTACTTAGGAGAGTGTCTAATACAAAGTAGGTACTGTTGCCTGAAATAAATGACGTAAATGAAACCTGCAAAAAAGTCATTCCACAGCACAAAATACTAGCTGATCTAATGTTACTGAAATATACCTTCCTGTTCATTTTGAAAATCAGAAGACTCTGTCAGAGGACTAAGAGGTAATCCCAGACTTGGATTGCAGATGATATGAAAGCAGAGTAGTCCATACAAACCCTGCTGAGGAAGACTTTGAACTAGTAGACAAGCCAACCAAATTCAGGACTTCCTTCTTGTCACCAGCTGTGACATCAATCCCGGCAGCAATGATAGACCTCATCCCTCCCTAATCGATCCACATAGGCAAAGCACACTTGTCCTCTTAACATCTAGACATTCAAAGCAAAGCTCTTTATTGGGTTGAAATGGAAAAAAAAAAACAAAAACAAAACAAAAAAAACACCACCAAGAAATAGAGCCAAAAGCCCCACCTCCAACCAACCTTTTCCTCAGTTCTTAATGCAGGTTACTGGGATCACCAGTTACATTGCGGCTGATGCTAGGGGTCATATCATGGCTTCTCTTAGATCTTCTGTCATTTACTTTTTCAAGGAGGGTCAGAGAGTCAAGTTGTTTTAAATCATCATCTGAATAAGGAATGTGTGCATTCAACAACCCTAATCTGCAATGAGGGCTCAACCTTTTTATTGCTTTATCAGAAGTAGTTTTGTTTTTCACTGACCTACAGCCCTAAAAGTTGCTGTATCCAAAGTGAGTCCTTCTCTCTTTTTAGTAAATTTGACTCAGGCAACAATGGATGCTAACACATTTTGCAAGTAATATCATGAACAAGAATAAGATTCTGCATATTCTCCTAAGACAGTCACTAAAGAAATGATGTTTGTTCTCTCTTGTCCATTTCTAATGCAGAAATAATCTTATAAAGAAATCCTTTATGTATTTGTCCACTTGCTGGAGTCTTTCTAATTTGCAAAGATAACTAAGACCACTAATAGTGGTTGGAATTTGTATTTCTAGTATTTCTTAGTCACTCTCTTGGTGACTAAGGATATAGGTAATCTTGGCCAGTAGAACAAACCAGTTTCTCACACAATCACTTCGAGGTTTGCAAGCTTTGGCTCTGAGTAACCAGTATTTGTCTTCCCTTTTTAATTCAGAAAATCCTTTTCCTTCAAAAGAAGATGACAATAATAGGAGCTAAAAAGGACTTTTTCATCTCCTGTCCACATAGTATTGGTTTGAAATGACCATTTTTAAATGTGTATTTCTGTAAGATGTACTTTTTCCAGCAAGCTTTAAAATCCTTTTTCATCCTGAGTAGTTTTCAAAACACCTGTTCATTTAAAATGTAGTGTCCCTGATACACTTTTTGTGGATATATACCACCATATTATTTTTTTCTTGCCTTGGCTTCCAATTTTCCATATTATAGATGGAAGCTCCTGACTATGAATTAGTTTATCTCAGGGCCTGGAAGCTTTCTGGTGACCCCTCCAACATCACAGTGAACTCGTCTCTCCTAAATTGTCACCATTAACTATAGTGATCCATTCTAATCCCTTCCAGGAAATGAATCCTGACAGTAAGCCCCAACCTCTGAGATGTGAAGCATTGTTAGTCAGTATCTTGTTTTAAATGTTTGTTACTATGCCTTCACCAAAGGAAAAAAAAAATTATCACTCATAAAAGACAATAAGTTAATGAAGTCAGGGGGAAAAGTAACAATACTTACATTATATAAATATAATAATATGATTAATTATTTTCATAGTAACTGTTTGAAAAAAATCATTTTCTAAATGTTACAAATATTCGATCCATTTTTAACACATGCTCTTAGTTTATTTATGGCTTGCCAGATACAGTTTTGTAAATAACACTGCACATTCAGTCACCTTGATAGAGTTGAGAGCTTTGAGGTAGTATACTAAAATATTTTGATTGTAGAATTTCTGTTTTAACTATCAGTTTTATTACTTGCTTATGTATCTTTAAGCACTACAGTTCTCTGTGCTTCATTTTGTTCATCTATAAAACATACTTCACAAAGTATCCATGAAGAGATAGAAATTTACACTTTCAACCAGCAAGTATGTCTTTTTTTTTTGCTTCTTCATATTCTTTTATTTTTTATTGTTATGTTAACACCATACATTACATCATTAGTTTTTGATGTAGTGTTCCATGATTCATTGTTTGTGCATAACACCCAGTGCTCCATGCAGAACGTGGCCTCTTTAATACCCATCACCAGGCTAACCCATCCTCTCACCACCCCCCTCTAGAACCCTCATTTTGTTTTTCGGAGTCCATCGTCTATGTCTTTCTAAATTCAAATTCACTTATCAATTATATGTTTTTCCTTTGTTGTGCTTTGTTTTTTTGTTTGTTTGTTTGTTTTGCTTTCCTTATAAATTTGAGAATCATCCTGCCTCTTTACACAGAAATGGTTTCAGTTGCAGTACTTTTGAGTTCAGTTTTCGGGGAATCGACATTTTAACAATATAGAGCTTCCAGATTGTCTCTGTACATTTATTACATTTTTTATTTAATTAATCAGTGTATCTCTACATTTAGTACATCTCCTTTTCTTTAATTCGTCAGTGTTTTGTTATTTTCAGCACATACTGTATATATTTTTTTATTTTCAGCACATATTGTATATATTTTGTAAGGTTACACTTAATTCACGTATTAGTGCTTTTGGTGATCATAACAGTTTCATTTTATTTCAATTTGTAATTTTCTCCTGCTAACATACAGAAATATAATTGACTTTGAATATTAATCCTCTAACTTACCATCCTTCTAAACTCACATTTTAGTTTTAGTATCTCTTTGTCTAGTTTAAGGATGGTCTATATAGAAAATTTGGGGGAAATCTCACTGTAATTTCTTCAAATATTTCTTTTTCCCCGTTCCATCTCTTATCTTTCTGGGTTTCTGGTGACATATATTTTAGATTATTTAATTTTGTTCTTAGTTTGTTCATAGTTCCTAGATGCTCTGGTCATTTTATTTTCACAAATTTTTTTGTTCTTCAGTTTGTATAATTTCAATTTGACTATGTTTAAGTTCACTGATAATTTCCTCTACAGTGTTAACTCTACTGTTTAGTGCATCAAAAGCATTCTTTACCTTTGTTAATGTGTTTTTCCATTTGATTCTTTCTTATAGTTTCTAAAAGTCTGCTGAAATTACCCAGGGGATCATGCATATTGCCCACCTTTAGCACATGACACTTTAACATATCCATTGGAATTATTTTAAATTTCATGCCTGATGTCGTTTCATTCCTATTGTTTGGTTTTTTCGACCATGTGCTATTTTTGCATAGTTCTTGTATCTCTTATATATTTTTTTTCTTTTGTGGAAAGTGGATATCTGGTACAGTGCTGAAGAGTAGAGATTGAAGCAAATTAATTGTTGTGACTCCAGTGGACAACTTTTTGTTCTGTTAGAACTTTAGTGTGGGAAGTTGAGTCAATAGAGTCAGAAGGTAAGGTGTTTTTTTAATTTCTTTTTGCTATGATTACCCTCAAGAACCACAGGCCTCAAATTCCTTCAATATTACCTTAGGTTTTGAGGTGAGACCTGAGTCACTGCCACCAATATCCATTCCACTCTCAGGATTAGGTCTTCCCCTTTACACGGTGCCTTAGAGTTTCCTTCATGTTCTTCTACAAGTGAAATTACTTGTACTAGTTACCCCATGCTTGTGAGCCTGGCAGTGGCTTTGAAGGGGAAGGAGGAGAAACATCCCGGTTATTCTGTTTAATCTTCAGTCTTAGGCAGCCACTGAGTCCCTGTGTCACAGGGGTAGGACATTCTCAGTTATCCAGCCCTGTCCCTGGCTATAGCTCTGGGCCCAGCATCTTTGCCTGCTCCTCCACACTGGTAGGATTAAGAATGTTTTTCTAGGGTGCCTGGGTGGCTCAGTCGTTAAGCGTCTGCCTTCGGCTCAGGTCATGATCCCAGGGTCCTGGGATCGAGACCCGCATCGGGCTCCCTGCTTGGCAGGAAGCCTGCTTCTCCCTCTCCCACTCCCCCTGCTTGTGTTCCTGCTCTCGCTATCTCTCTGTCAAATAAATAAATAAAATCTTTAAAAAAAAAAAAGAATATTTTTCTATTCTATTTCCCTAGATGCAATAGGTTTTCACCTGTGTTTCAAAAGCAGCAGGTTCTGTTTTCTTTCCCAAAGTGTTTCAGAGCTGTATTTTGTAGAAGAGATAGGAAGAAGGATCTAGACGGTGCTCCATGCCTTTCCCAGAATCACTGAGACTCTCCTCCCCAGACCTTCACCACAAGAGGAGGAATTCTTTATAGGACTCTCATCCTGCCCCTAACCTTATTAAGAAGATCCTATAGGAGACAAACAACAACAACAACAAAAACACAAATACAAACTGAGACAAATTGGTGGTACCCAAGAAAGACGTGGGGGCAGGTGGTGAGTGAAATAGATAAAGGGGATTAAGAGCTACAAACTTCAGGGCGCCTGGGTGGCTCAGTCGTTAAGCGTCTGCCTTCGGCTCAGGTCATGGTCCCAGGGCCCTGGGATCGAGCCCCACCCACATTGGTCTCCCTGCTCAGCGGGAAGCCTGCTTCTCCCTCTCCCACTACCCCTGCTTGTGTTCCCTCTCTCACTGTGTCTCTCTCTGTCAAATAAATAAATAAAATCTTAAAAAAAAAAAAAAGAGCTACAAACTTCAAGTTATAAAATAAAGTCAGAGACGAAAAGGAAAGGATAGAGGATATAATCAATAAGATCATAATTACATTGTTTGCTGACAGATAGTGACAACACATACTATGGTGAGCACTGAGTATAGAATTGTTGAATCATTACACTGGACACCTGAAACCAAAGTAACAGTGTATGTTAATTATGCTTCAATAATAAAAGAAAATATCCTATAAGTATGAATAATGACTCTTGTTTCTCTGGATCACATGTGGTTCTGTATTCAGACCTTTTACTAGGTCACACTCAACTCTTTATAATTAATTAAAATTTGAGTTGAATTTTTATCAATGTCTGGCCCATCTGCCCCCATAAGCAAATGTTTACTTCCAGTCTCTCTCCTTCGACACAACTGTCTTTCTTTAGATTTTGGATTGGTTGGTAGCTCTGCAACCTCAGCTCTCAGATGGGTTCAAGAAAAATTGTGAATTTGCTGGTGGTCCATATCGGGCCTGTAGTGGATATTGCTGTGACGGTCAGAGGAATGTTCTCCCCAGCTTTCTGCTTCCTTAGTGGGAGCTGGAAGTCCCCATGAGCTGAAGCTTTGCAATCTTTAAACAAGCTCATTTTTAAAACCAAACAAAACATGCAAAGAAACAAAATGAATAGTGCTTTAACAATTTGACATAGTCCTTCCAAACACAGGTTCATTTTTTTCTCTCCTTTACAGTCAAATACCTTAAGAGACATGGCTCTTCCTTTGGTCTCCATTCTGTCAGCATAGACATACAGCAATCCAATTCAATTTGCTACCTGTTCAATTTTGTGACTGAAATAATATTGTCTCTATTTAACTCACTATATGCAATGTATATTTTTCATTCTCATCTTACGTGATCTCCCAGCCTCATATGACATTCATAATTACGGTCTTCTTTACAAAATCTCCTCCCCTTAGTTTCAGGACCTCAGTCTCCAAGTCATCTACCTACAGCTCTAGTTGCTGCTTCTGAGTCTCTTTTGCAGGCTAATATTCTGCCTCCAAAACATCAAATGTTGAGGTTCTTCAAAGTCATTATGAAGATCCTATTCGATTTTCATTCATTCATTCCTATGGTTTCAACAGCTCTCCTTATACAAATGATTTCCAAATTTGTATGTCCAACCCAGGCTTCTGTTCATAGCTCTCATTCCCTTTTTTTCCAGCTTTATTGAGGTGTTACTGACAATATTGTGAGATTTTTTAAGTGTACAGCATGATTTGTTTTTTTTTTTTTTAAGATTTTATTTATTTATCTGAGAGAGAGAGAATGAGAGAGAGCAAGCACAAGAGGCGGGAGCGGGAGAGGGAGAAGCAGACTCCCTGCCGAGCAGGGAGCCCAATGCGGGACTCGATCCCGGGACTCCAGGATCATGACCTGAGCCAAAGGCAGTCGCTTAACTAACTGAGCCACCCAGGTGCCCCCAGCATGATTTGTTATATGTATACATTGTGAAAGGAGTCCCCATTGAGTTAATTAACACGTACATTACTTCATGTATTTGCTCTTTTCTTTTTTTGATGAAACATTTAAGTTCTACTCCCTTAGAAAAATTTAAATACACAATACAGTGTCATCAACCATAGTCATCGTGTTATATATTAGATCATCAGACTTTATTTATCCTCTAACTTCCAGTTTATACCATTTTACCAACCTCTCTTTATTTCCCACTCCCAGCCCCGGGCAACCACTTTTCTACCATTTCCTTCATAGCTCTCATTCTGATCAGCATTCCTATCTGGATGAATTTAATGCATCAAAAATTTAAAATATTCTAAACTTAACTCCTTTATCCTCACTCACTGACTAGTTCCCATTGAGCTGTCTCCACAAGTTAGAATTTGTGCAGTTGTGTTCAGCACATTGATGATCCAGTGGTGGTCTGGGCCACCTGTCTGGTGGTTCACTCATGCCCTCTGGTCCTTTTCATGCCCAGTTCCTAATGTGTCATTTTCATCTACAGAGTTTTATTACTAGGGCTACCCATCTTTAGAATTCAGTGGTTCTGACAGAATCTATCTTTGGCCACAGAGTCACTGGATACCCCATAGTCAAAGAAGCCATCTCTACGAGCACGCACTAGTACACCAAGAGCTGATTTGCACATAGTGTAGACTTCTATATTATGGATTATATGGCTTTGTCTGAGAATCCTAGGGGCTCTATGTTGGGATCCTCCCATTGGAGTGAGGCTGGCTATAAAACTAACACAAACATCTTTTTTTTCACCATAGATATCTCTAATAACAGAATGTCTGCTTAATTTTAGGCTCGAGCAATAGTTTTTATTGACCCACAACCTGGATTTGCTGTAGAATTATTTCTCTATCTAGGTCCAATTCGAAGCTGGTAGCTCTCCGTGTCACTAAGTAAATGAGATGGAGAAATGCAGAATGTGCTGCCTCCTGAACTAAGACATGCTTACAAAGTATCAGGTGATAGAAAGCTTACAATTCAATAATGTGTCCTTTATAGAAGATGTTCCAGCATACCTCAGCCCACTGGACCTCAAAGTACTTAATTTACATGGCAGGTCCTGAATCTTGGTAAAGTGTACTTCTCACCTTCTCAGAAGTTTTTACTGAGGCTTCCCATATACTAGTCACATCTTGGTCCTCTGGTGCAATTCACATGATGGCAGCAATAGAGTGGATTGATGGGTTGTCCTGCAGAATATCCAGATGGTCCAGGTCCCTTTGAACTATATTATGATAGAAGGCAGAAGAATAGCATAACCTATAGTCCATGTCAATTCAAACCAATGTTCAGCAATCCTTGAAAGGTCTTTTTCCCCCCGTGCTTAATTACATAACTAAACGGCAATAGATAACTCAGAGAATCAAGTCATTTACAGTAAGTGATATTGCAAGTTGCTTTCTCATTGACATTCAGCCTCTCCTTAAATAAGCGAATGGATTCTGAGTCTGAAAACTTGCTTAGGATTATGTATGGGCTCATGATTTTTTATCTGATTCTATAATTACCTGTAAATAGAGTGTCTTCTGGATCTTTTCATGGAATAAAATCAGCTGGTGAGTCTTCTAGCCCTACATAGGATATACACTTTGGCATGCCCACTATTGACTCATTCCTCTATGATATGGCATTTATACTTAGTGTGAGCAATTATTTTTACCAAATTTCAAAGGGCCATCCTAGAAGCATATTGGTAACATCATCAGGGGTCCTCACCAAGGTGTTGAATCTTCTGTCACAAGAGTACTCCAATTTCTATAAACTCTCTCTTATCCAACTTCACATTCTGCACCCCTTTATCAGCACCTAATGATTCCTCCCCATGTATGCTGTCCCATCTCTTGCTGGCACATATTAGACATATCCTGCAGCCTCTTCAATGCATAGTCCTTCTCTTCCTTTAGAAAGCTCAGCATCTTGTCATCCATACTCTGCTGAGATTCAAACTTTGTTATTGGTCTCGTTGACAGTAAGAGAGATGGGATAGATCCTAAGGGGGTGTGAGCATTGTCTTGAAGTGCTTCAATTAAGTAGTTTTCATGATCTTCAATCAAGAGAGAAGGGCCAAGACTAGGATGAGGTGAGTGAGGTGCCTGGAGGAGCTCAGGATCCCAGAGGGCCCTGCATTTGTACAACCTTGAGAATGAGTGCCTCCTTAAATTTTGTCCCATATACACCTCACTTGCCTCACATTATGGAAGAGGAGAAGCACTGCCATCAAACCAATGTGTGTGTCACTTCTGAAAGGCTAGTGGACTCACTGGAATCTAGATCAAAGTCTCAAGTGAATCTACCTAAATATACACTTCTTGGATTCACGGTCCCACTCCCTTCCTATGAGGCCCTTAAATTTGGTATAAGAGATGTTAGGGTTGAAAGTTCAAAATATAGTTCAATAATTTTATTTCTAAAATATTCTAGGTTCGGGCGCCTGGGTGGCTCAGTTGGTTAAGCGACTGCCTTTAGCTCAGGTCATGATCCTGGAGTCCCGGGATCGAGTCCCGCATCGGGCTCCCTGCTCGGCAGGGAGTCTGCTTCTCCCTCTGACCCTCCTCCTTCTCATGCTCTCTGTATCTCATTCTCTCTGTCTCAAATAAATAAATAAAATCTTTAAAAATAAAAAATAAAAAAAATAAAATATTCTAGGTTCTATCCATATCCCATTTACCATCATGATGGAGTCCTCAGTGCCAACCAAAAGGTAAGTAATGTAGTTCTAAAATTCTACTTTCTGTGTCCCCTCTAGGTAGTAATTATCTTAGATCAAGTTCCCCAGAAACAGACACTCAGATAAATAATTTCATGTAGTAGTTATTCAGGAGTAGTGCTCTTGGAAGGTACTCCACTTAGGAAAATGAAGAACTCAAGATTAGGCACAAGGAGAAGTTGTAAGATACATGTTGCCACTGATAGGGATGTAAGGTAGTTTACAGATCCTGAGGGTAATTCCCAGAGAAGAACAGAAATGTGAGCCATCAAAATCACATATTCCCAGCAGCACCTGAGGATGAATATGTTGGTCTGTAGAGGGGATAGACCACTTTAGTTTCCACTACAGGGTATACTTCATTTTATTTAAGATGATTGCCAGATTCAGAATTCATTGAAACAAAATTGTGCTTTTGAGTAATTTTGCATTTCTCCTGGAGAAAAAAAGAATATATAGTCAAGGGCAACTGGAAAGTCCTATGCATTTTGACACAGAGATATGGGCAATAAAAAAACATTTTCAAGTGTCAAGTGATGTAAATTTGATATCACAAGATGATTTGGGGTACGGAGGTAGTGGTGCTTGGTGTACCTTCAAGTAGGTGAATGTTGAATGTGTTTCCAGTGATCATGACATGCTGTGTTCTAAACTAATAAGAATATGTGCCTGGAATGTGAAGCAACAATTCAGCACTGGTCTTCTTCCAACATGACAAATCTGCATATTGGATAGATAGACCCCTAATTTCTAATTTTGCTGAATCAAATTTCTTTCAGTCCACCAGTTAGTGTGCAGTGAGCATATCGGGCTGCAGTTTGTTCTGATCCTTGGCCACATTTCTGTGAGAATAGAGATCATAGTATCAGATAAAATCAAAACACCCATAGTCTTGAGTTTTTCACCCCCAAATCCAAGGATAACTGCCACCAAATGTCAGCCTGTTTGGAAAAACATAGATCAGAGTTGTTGAAAGTAATGTGCTGTTTTTGAATAACAATAAAAATCTTTGATTTTCTTGTCTATTTGGAAGCCACACATTTATGAAAAAGAATGGGTAAATAATCCTCATGCTAAACTTAGAACTCCTTGTGAAAACCTTTCCTAACCAAGATTTAATGGAATTAAATAAAATTAAATAATTGGGGTATATATTTTTAGTACATACAAAGGAATTAATACAAGAACCCCTTTTTAATAAGTATTTATTGTCTAAATTATATGTTGGCTAAGGGGTAGTTCCTGACAGTAATTTCAATTTGGGCTGGAGCCTTCTGAGGTTAAATCACCACCCTTCCTTCTATGCATTGACAGCCAGTGAAAAAATAGAAAGAGGCATCAGATGGGGATCAAAATACCAGCTCTATTGAAAGACTGTTGATTTGAAGATGCAGCTTGGATCAAGGCCCAGATGGTTTTGCTTTGCTTTATCCTGACTTTGATTCCCTTGCCACCTGCTTTCAGAGTACAAAAGCCTTGCTCTAGTCACCTGATAATAGAAACATGAAATAGAACGACCTTTTCTGGATACAGGATGATCCAAAGTAGAGAAGTCACAAATCATAAGGCACAATAAACATTACACCTTCATGTTGCATAAGAGAAACTACACCATTGAATACTGGACTCCTGCCCACATGACAATCACAGTAATGATTTCTTTTCCAGGGAGGAAGAGTGTATAAATAAACTTAAAATGGCAAAATGTTACTCCAGTATTGTCCTCTCTTGGAAAATATTTTCCGCTTGAGAACAATAAAAGGTTAAGTAAGCTTTTCCTTTAAAAATGATCTGGAAAATGGGTCTGTCATTGCATCTAATACTGAGACATGAGGTCTCTGAGCATCCATTGAAGAATAGATCAAGGGGCAACTGGGTGACTCAGTCAGTTAAGTGTCTACCTTTGGCTCAGATCTTGATCCCAGAGTCCTGGAACGGAGCCATGTGTCAGGCTCCCTGCTGAGCGGGAAACCTGCTTGTCCCTCTCCCTCTGCCCCCTCCCCCTGCTCATGTTCTTTCTCTCTCTCTCTCTCTTTCTCAAATAAATAACTAAAATCTTTGGGGGAAAAAAGAATATGTCAGAGATATCTCAAAGTAGATGATGAATAGGCAAGAGAAAGTGAGATAAAATTTTAATATAGGGCAACTAATGATCTAGTTATTCTAATTGCTCTTCTACTGTGTGTCATTCCTCTATGGTTTGTGTTTTTGAAACTATCTCCAAGACCATAATGTGCTCCAAATTTAACATTAACCAAAAGGGGTAGATGAATATTTAAGTACCACCGTGTCGGGAAAACAAAATTTTTAAAAGCCCAAATTACATAGCGCTAGATGGTAAATTATAAATACGTTCTTGACACAGCATTAATAAGTTAGAAAATCCCATAGTTTATTGAAAAAAAGTGCAATATATTTTAGTAGACAGATGTTAAAATGAAACTATGACTTCTGCTATGCAGGAATATGTATATAGTTTCCATATTCTCTATTCCCATCTATCGGTCTGTTTGCTCATGAACCAATTCCAAACCAACTTCACCACTATTATTTTATAATATGCTTTAGTCTTTCACAGCAAATTCTCCCAACTTTCACTTCTCCAAGAATGTTTTGATCATATTTGCCCTTCACATATATACTGTAGAATAAGATTGTTGGGTTGCATTAGAATGTAAACACACACATTCACAAACCCAGTTGAATTTTTGATTGGTATGGTATTAAATCCACACATTTATTTGGAGAAAGCTGAGCTAATTCAAATACCACATCTTCCATTCTTTGAAGATGATACATCTTTTCATGTATGTGAATTCTTTTAAGACCCTTTTCTCTAGAACCATGAGTTTGGAAAAGTAGGAGGAGAAGGAGGTTTACTTCTCAGGTTCATGCTTACTCTGAAGAGTTCAAGTAAATGTGAGGAGGAGGTCTTGTAAGATGCCGCACCTTGATAGTCCTAGGCCTTAGTCTCTACATCTCAGCTAGCTAAAAACCAATTGCAAGATAATAGATAATGGCCTGAAGACAACAGTGGTGAAATTGTAGAGCTCTAATACTCTTTTTACTCCTCTGAGTTCATAACCATCTACTGAAATTATCTTGGCTGTCCCCCCACATTTTTAAGCTCTCCAGTCCCATTAAGAAAATCAAAGAAAATATATTGGACATTTATAAGGATGTAGCATTGATTCTAAAAAGACTAGCTGACTAATACAAGAAATAGAAGTCAAGTATACATTTCATAAACGCCTAGCAAATGGAGGGTATGTGACAAAACTGGAGAATTAATATTTTTTTAAAAGGATTTTATTTATTTATTTGTCAGAGAGAGAGAGAGCACAAGCAGGGAGAGCAGCAGGCTCCCTGCTGAGCAAGGAGCCCCATGCTGGACTCGATCCCAGAACCCTGGGATCATGACCTGAGCCCAAGGCAGATGCTTAACCGACTGAGCCACCCAGACATCCAAATAATTCATAATTTTAAACTAAATCTATTAAATTTTAATATTAATTATTTCTATTTTATCATATGTTAATACATTAATAATTTAATGACAGATAGCACAGGCTCCAAAGAAGTGAATTTCTCAAACAAGTTTCAAATTTTATGTTTTGGTTCCTTCGTTTCCCTAAAGCTACTTCAAGGATTGGTACGCAGGAATAAGGGAGGGACAGATGAGCCCGCCTAAAGGCATTCAAATATCACTTAAGCAAGAGTAATTCTGTTTTCTCTTCTTATTAAGCTTAGATTTTTCATACAGATTTATTTGAAGGAATGATTGCCACAGATAAGAGGTATTTGAAAACCACTGGTATGTGAAAAGAAAGGAGATTCTCAAATATGCTGATCAAACAGTGGCTGGGCTATTGTATTAAGATCTGAGCACTGTCCTTGAGATACAACCCGTGAAGACTTATTTCAATAAATCCTAAAAAAATCTAAAGCAAGTTATGTAAGATTCTGTTTACCATTAAATCAACAAGTATTTACTAGGTTTTGACTAAACCCCTGGGGCACTGCTGATGGAAAAGCAATGGGCGACATGGTCCCTGGCTGAGGAAGCTAACATTCCCATGGGTGAGAAAAATATATATAATAAAATAATGGTAAATATAGTACTTCCACAATAATAATTAATATTATTCAAACTGACGAGTTAACGAAATGTCCCAGAAGAGGACATGGAATTTCTAAATGGTAAATGCAATTGAAATGCATTGGGATGCACTAAAAACTGAGCAGCCAATTCCTACCTGAATTAACAAGTGCTTAAAATGTACTTAGGTTGTGATGCTGAAATTTGCAATTGAATCAGAAGTTACTATTGGTGACTGGTGGTGGGAGGAATTCTTCATCTCTATATTTTCTCTTTACCTTTATAGTCACACACTTCTTAAATGTCTTTTTCTTCTGTTTTTTTGTTTGTTTGTTTTGTTTTTACTTTTCTTAGCTTTTGAATGATTACCTCTTTCTCTCTCTTTAACGCCCTTAAAAGTTAAAAAAGGAAAAAAAAAAAAGAATAGGTGAGAGAGTAGGGGCCATGGTGCTTTTTAAAATAAGCCACGCTTTCTTTTCACTTCTCAATTTACAAAGCGTAAGGACAGCCTTTGTGAAACATCCACCTCTGTCTCTTTCAGCCTATTAGATCTTGCCATTGGACAGCAACAGAAGTAGACCCCAGGATGCTGGAGAAACCCAGAAAGACCTCTCAATGGCTGCGTCCATGAAATCACTCTCCAGCTGGGAAGAGCATGTCCCAACAAGCTGCTGGTGTTCTCTGCTGCTGCATTGAGTGTCAGGGTTCGTTCAAAAGCTCTGGCCCACTGAAAGGGTGTCTCCTTTCTCCTCACCTATCTACCTGTTTCCCCCAAGGCTACATCCCAGCTGAAGACACAGGAGGTCCCAAATAAGTGTAGCAGTGTTCTTCAACGCCAGGATATTAACTAGCAAACTTTCCTGCCATCCTAACGGCTGGCTCAACCACACAGAGGCCAGTTTAGTGAGGATAGGAGGGACTTCTGTCCAGAAGGAGAAAAGTATCAGATAATAATGCACCAACGGGAGCAAACTGCTCCCTTTATTTTTTTTTAATTTTGGGGAGATTGTTTTTGTTTTTTATTTTTTTATTTTTTTGATGGATGAGTAGAAATGAATCTTCCCCATTTCATTTCTCGTACTCTTTTCCCTATCATTTTATTTCAGGAATCAGAAGTGTTTTGTGAGATTGTATAAACTTTGTGTGTGTATATAAAATACCTCAGACACTTTGGAATATTAAAAAAAAAAATCATGATTAAGAAAGTCCTGATTAGATTTGGTAATATTGATTGCATGAATGAATATGTGAAATATAATATACCCAAATATAAACTATATTATCTGAACTGTGATACTTTCCCATATCAATTAAATTTTATATTTACAAAAACATACATTTGTATAGTATCTGAGATATTTTATCACCCAAAATTTTAATTCTGTTATTTAAATGCTACCATTTCCAGGTTAAAATTTCTGAAAAAAAATAGTATAATATACCCTAGGTATGTTTATATTTTAAATAGTATCTTTTAAATGGGATTTTAATGGGCTTATGATATACTTTCTTAAAATCTTTGACCACAAATCGTGCTATTAAACAATTCATATTTTTGAAATTCTATTTATTTTGTATTTGTTAGAAGACAAATAGTTCTTGAAGACATGAATATAAAAGTATTCTGTGATAAAAAAATATTCTGTGATGGACTATTTAAGCCTATGAAATTATCTTATATTCATTATATAAGCATGAAACTGATGAAATCATATCATTGTATGCATCCATACATACCCTTACTAGCCTGAGAAAAATTAATGATAGGTGTATTTTGCCTTTCACTGCACCAGCATTTTTTATATTTTAAGAATTTTAACTCTTGCTACAGAAATATATGGAGCAGAAATGCATAGATGTAGCAAAATTATATTTAGTATGTGCTAAAATATCTGAGATGCCATCATTAGATAGACTTCATTGAGAGATCAATGTCATTTCAGTATTGGCAACTTTTTCTTGGAAGAACTCTCAATAATGATTTTTATTCTACTCTTTATTTCTTTTTACAGATTTACGGATTTTTTTTTCCTTCTGGGGAGAACTAAAAGTATCTCCAGCTGAGCCTTACAAAGTTTCAAGTATTCTAAGACAAAGACAGTACACTGGATTAGCAGTGCGAGTCCATTTCATTGAACTCAGTGATCAAAAGCAAAGTGACATGAATGCAAGGTAGTGTCATAGAGTATTTGCCCTAGAAGGAAATCTCCATCCATTAGCAGATAGAAAAACTGAGGCTCAGGGAAGATATGAAGCTAGTTTGGGGCTGATGCTGGAAATCAGACCTCCAGATTACCAGCCCTGGATATTATTGCACCTTGCAGGATGGGATCCAGAATTTCTGAGAAGTTAATTTGATAGTTGAAATGGCCCCTTCACTACCTTTGAAGTCAGAATTAATTTGATGAACTGCATTTGGCCAATTGTTTCAGATTTATAGGGTTCTTCTACCTGCACTTTGCAATTTACTTCATTTCAACTTAGACTTTTTGAGCGGCTAATATGCCCAAATCAAGGTGTTCAGCACTATGAAATGTAAGAGTGTTATTGAAAAACTCCTCTCTTCATGAAGCATATTCTCTACTGAGAGAGAAATGAAATATATAAACTGGTAATAACACAGAGCCATATGTCAAATACAAAATCTACCATTTTCATTCTCTAGATAAAAGATTCTAGGCTTATGTTTGTTTTTATTTTTGATTTTGGTAATAGTCCTTGTCATCATGTGAAACAAATGCAGGCCATTTGATTTACGAGCATAAGTATATGCAGCTACCCCCACCTGTCATGATAGTCTCTTTGCTACATATTGACTTTTGGAAGGGAAATGAGTTGGAATTTGGATATTGGAAGTGAATGTTAAGTCTACATGTAATGATGTGCTTATTAGTAGTGCACAAATAGAAGAAACAAATTAGACAAAGAGAACTCCTTTCTCATGGTTTTGCTAAGATACATCATAATTTTTAACAATTAAACAGCACAGAAAGCTTCATAATAAAAAGCACAATCTCTGTTCCAATTATTACTACCGAATTGCCCTCTCCAGATGAGACTTTTCATAGTTCCCACTTTTAATTCTTTGGTGGTTGCTGCTTTTTACCCTAAATACCATGTTTCTCTAGTTCTTTCTTGATTTACAATATCATATATTACCTATTGACGTCCTGCTATAAAAGACAAGGATTTATCTATTTTCTACCTTGCTCAATATACTCAACCTCCCAATTATATCATTGTGTACCTGTAAGCTACCACTATAATTTAAAATAAAACGCATAACTTCTAATTTTGGTCTATTAACTGAAGACATACTCTTTTTACTTTACCCTTGATAAGATGAGCCCCCTAATTCTTCTTTCTCCAACTTGCCTTGTAGTTCCCAAGTCCTACTGGCAAGAAATTTGCTTTTACATTGCTACAGTTGGTCAGCTAGCATTCTATTCTGTCATATGGTTCTACTCTCAGAAATTTCAATTATTCATATTATCAGCCATAGTCACTGTGCTAAACACTAGATTCTCAGACCTTGCTCGTCTTACAACTGCAATTTTACCCTTTAACCAACCCCCTCTATTTACCCAATTCCCCAACTCCTGGGGAGTAGAACCATTTTTCTACTCCCTATGAGTACATTTTTCTTTCCCAAAGAATCCACATATAAGTGATACCATGCAGTATTTGTCTTCCTCTGTCTGGCCTATTTTACTTAGCATAATGTCTTCCAGTTTCACCCATGTTGCAAATTACAAGATTTCTTTTTCTTTTAAGATGAATAATATTAGACTGTGTGTGTGTATACACATACATATACATCATATTTCCTTGATCCATTCATCCGTTGACAACACCACTATTTGAACAACTTATGAGCAAAGGCACTTCTTATGTATTGTCATATGCAAAAAAAAAAAAAAAGTGATACAAGCCTTTTCTTAAAGAGTCAGTCTACAGAATGAAAACAATCATACAGATAACTAAAATTCAATAGAAAGCTATATGTAAATGTCAAAATTTTAAAAACCACACATCCGTTTGTTTGGAATTAGCCAGAGCACAGTGAAGGATCAGGAAGATGCCTGGCAGGAAAATAGACATAGGTAGCTTTGGAGGAAAAAGTTATGGTGCTAAGGTCTTCAATCAGAAATTAAGGTGTTTTAGATCTTTTTAAAAATAAAAAGTGGCATAGAGTTTTGGACTGCTAGATTTTAAACTGCATAATTGTTTAACCAAAAGCCAAAGTGGTTTAAGTTTGTTTTGTTTTGTTTCAATTCTTAATACTGCAGTAAGTTCCATTAGAGAAATTTGAGCTCACTAATTTTGTGAAGGTCCAAGTTGAAGTATTCATTGTACTCTTCTCAGTTCCCAAAATTTATTGAATTCTAGGAGACTGGAGGGCTAAGAATTGTCTTTACACTCAACTAATTCTAATTTTAAAAACCTCAGTTTCTCTGGGTTAAGCTACACGAAATTGTCAATAGTCAAACATTTTTGGACCTACCAAATTCAGTCTCATACAGTTCAACTTCATAAGTAAAACTCCACTTATAAATTATAGTTCTGCTTTCCAAAAGCTGCATTTAGAATATATTATAAGTTCTATATGCAGTTAACCTTGTAAATCATCCAAGTCAATGACAGAGAAATTATAATGTGAAAGCAAAGTCTTAGGATTCTAATATTCAAAGATTAAAGTCAACTAGAAAATAAAATGCTATGCATATATTGCAGAATAGAAGTGACTTGGGTATTTTCTGTATTCTAAAGGATAGAATATGGCTATAATGGAGAAAAAAAGTGAGAAAATTACATCTTTTATAAGTCATAGACCGGTCCAAAATTTTTACTGAAATTTTTTTTTCACTTGGGGTGTCTGGGCGGCTCAGTGGGTTAAGTGTCTGACTTCAGCTCAGGTCATGACCTCAGGGTCCTGAGATCCAGGGTCCCAGGGTCCTGGGATCGAGCCCCCCACCGGGCTCCCTGCTCGGCGGGAAGCCTGCTTCTCCCTCTCCCACTCCCCCTGCTTGTGTTCCCTCTCTGGCTGTGTCTCTCTGTCAAATAAATAAAATCTTTAAAAAAAAAAAAAAAAGAAAGAAATATTTAAAATGACCACAGCTTCTAAAGATACCACCCCGAGGTTATATCCTAGAGCCTGCATATTCCTGTAAACTTTATTAAACATGCTAACTGCAAACTCTGGCTCATCTTTAAACCTTAAAACACTGAAAAGTGATTTGTGTTTCTTTCTCTTGCATACCTAAGCCCAGGTACAGAAATATTAATAGATGCAATGACTCTGGAAATTGCATGCAATTTTCCTTTCACAGCCTAGAGAATGGGCTATTACTGTTAAAGAGGATAAAATTCAATTACACATTTTCCAACCTGAATTGTGACTTAAAAATAATACAATACTATTTGAATGCCTAAGATTAACTTTCCACAGGAAAGGAAAATGTAAGAGCAGACACTTTGAATAGCAATTCATTTATATTAATTCTTAAATTATATAGAATCAGTGTGTTATCATTAGATTTTAACCATCTTTATTTGGAAACTAGTTCTATATAAATATAGAGTTCCCCTGATCAAAACTTGGTGTTCTTGGGGCACCTGGGTGGCTCAGTGGGTTAAGAGTCTGCCTTTGGCTCAGGTTATGATCCCACGGTCCTGGGATCGAGGCCCACATAGAATTCCCTGCTCAGTGGGAAGCAGGCTTCTCCCTCTGCCCCTTCCCTTCCCCCTGTTTATGCTCCAGCACTGGGTACTCTCCCTCTCAAATAAATAAATAAAATCTTTAAAAGAAAAAAAAAAAAACTTGCTGTTCTTATTTAAAAGGAACAAACCATTCTAATGAATGGTCTTTTTTGAATCAATTTTCATGTGAAAATCAGAAAGTGGTTTCTTTAAAAATTTTAAAATACCCTTTAGTGGTCACTTTGGAAGGCTGCTCAACATGTACATCCTTTCCTCTGTTTGAAGAATCTTCCTCCCTTTATTAGTCTGGGTGAGGGACATAAAACACCCATCCTATGAGTGCTAAAAATTCTAGATCCCTGGCTCCCTAGACTTCTCTGTCCTTGATATATTGGTATGGGACATAGGCTTCTTTCTGTAGATGTGACTTGCCTAACTTTGTGTCAGGAGCTGGTGACGCCTGTGAAAGGGGCTGCCGTGGTGTCATATTCCTTCTAGGTCTCTCTCATTGCCCAGAGAGATCAGGCTCCCAGAGCAAAATAAGCATCTTAGCAGTTGAAACAGGTTCAGTAAAATTGAGTTCTGAATGCAGGAGGGGCAGTGTGCATACTGTGGCGTCTAGTGAAAGGGGCAGCTTTTCAGTAGAGTTCTCTGGTATGTTTGGGGGCCCTGGTCTGGAAGCACTGTCCTCTGTCACTCCTCCCACCTGCTCATTGATTCAAGAGTTACCCAAAATCTCTTTATTAAATTTATTATCTCCCTTAATTAGCCAGAAAAGTCTTCTGCACCACGTAGCTTAGAAATCTGACTGATGCATCATGCCTTTTCCGTACATTCTTCACCAGTTTGGGGCCTTCTGCATTTCCTAGCCCACTTTACATAGTAACCAGTTTACATAGTAACCACACTATTGTTTCCCAGTAGTGGCTTTATTTATTTATTTGTTTGTTTGTTTGTTTGTTTGTTTATTTGTTGGTTGGTGGGTGTTCTCTAGATCCATAAAAAAGTTTAATACCTGTTACAATTGTTTGAACAGCTTCCCTGGGTAATTCGGCATGGTGGATTTGAAGATCTGGTTCCCTCTTGACTCATGACAGTATTTCTCAAAAAAATGATGCCGAAGCCTTAGAAGCAGGATATCTTCTTTAGAAACCACTGGTTTATCAGGGTTTCTCAAACGACATTTAGGAATGGATAATTTTTGTTTGTGTGAGGCTTTTCTGTGATTTATAGGAAGTTTAGCAGCATCCCTGCCCAGTAGATGCTAAAAGTAACCATCTTCCATCGGTTGTGAGAACTTTGGTTTGGGGTCAGATGGGAGATGGTACTAGAGTTTGATATACGAGAAAGAAGGGTGATAGCCCTGACCTCATCTTTGCGGCTACCTTTGGTTGCAAACACCTTGCTTTACTTTGCACTTTTGCTAGAACACCAAAGTGCCAGGTGAGGAATTAAAGGGACTAAAATGCATCCTCAAGCCTAGTCTCGGGACTGCTTCTCTGTCATACAGTGACAAATTCTGAGGGACAGGCTAAGGAATTTTAATGTAAAAGAGTGATTAAATATTTTCATACAGAGGAGAGACATCAGCAAGGTTTTAGAAATTTTAATCTGGTTTAGCGTGCAGAGGTTAAAAGGAAGAAAGATGTATGCTGAATTTCCATATAAGAGGTTACATCAATAATCCTAATGTGAGACAAAAAGAGACTGAATTGAGAGCCTTTGAATGGATGTTATAGAAAGGATGGAAATGAGAAAGAATCAGAGCTACAAGTCAACTGAAGTTGATAATCCATAACAATTTGGATAAAGAAGAGAAAAAGCTCTAAGACCACCATGATGTTTTAAAAACAAGTACCATGAAAACATTTGTAGCATTAAGGGAAATAAGGCAATGAAGAATAGGAGTTGGGACTAGGGGGAAAAATGGAGTTAAAGGACATATCTACAAAGTTTTAGATCACAGGTAGCAGAATGTCCATAAAACTATAGGACTGACGCCTTAAAGAGAGGATTTAATTGGAGAAACAAATTTGAGAATATATTATTTTAATGACATAGTCAATGTTTCGATTTAACTCTTTGAACTTCTCATAAATTTAAACCATAAATGACAGGGCTTTAACATATTGAATTGTGTAAACAATATTCAAAGCAGCACTGTATATTATAATTGGCCATGGAAAAAGAAAAGTAGCATATATCAGTAAAATTATGCTGCTCAAGAATGTTCTAAATGTCAAGATGAGATATAATTGAACCCCATGGTAATCAAAATAATTTTCCCCACATTCTAAAATTTAAAATTCAGCCAACAAATATTATCCTTAATATCCAACTCTCTTGAACAACTATTACAACCTTATTAAAGATCTTCAAAGTCATAAACTCTTCCCCATCCCCCTGAGTGAATACCTGACTTTCTGGACAACCATATAATTGAATTTTTTTTGTTTCCATTTGGTCCCATTTATTCTGACTCTCCTTGTTTTCAAATTCATACGTGAATATCTTTTCAAAGTAATGGCCTTTAGGAGGTTTGTTTACATGTGTATACAAGGACCTGTTTCCCTGGAAGGGGTCAGAGACACATTTAGAAAAGGACATTAGGAAACTTGAATTGTCTATGTGCATGAGGGAAACTATAAAATTGATCTGCCAAGTACTGAAGGTGAAGGTCTCTGGCTGAGAGTTTCTGCACTACTTCCTGCATGAAGTTTTTCAGTAAACGACAAAAGGTGTATTTCAAATTATTAAATGTAGTTCTTCCAGCACAAGCAAATGTCAAAAGGATTCTGTTTTTATTCTCCATTAATTGTTTAAATTATGAAGCATTTTTTTAAAGGTTTTATTTATTTGATAGAGAAAGACACAGCGAGAGAGGGAACACAAGCAGGGGGAGTGGGAGAGGGAGAAGCAGGCTTCCTGCAGAGCACGGAGCCTGATGCGGGGCTCGATCCCAGGACCCTGAGATCATGACCCGAGCTGAAGGCAGAAGCCTAAAGACTGAGCCACCCAGGTGCCCCTAAATTATGAAGCATTTTGTTTGAACGTTGGCCTTTTTAACTTTTCTCTATTTTGCAATTGATTTTATCTTTTATGTTGAAAAATAGTGCACGTGCCTTTTTCATGACATCCCTGAGCCTTCTAATTTTCTACTGATGTCTCCCTTGACTTGTGACTCCCTTTTGCTTAATCTGGATACTTTTATATTTTGGATTACCTGTATTGATATTTTGTTCTCACATTTTCCATTCCTGACTCTTTGCTCAATATTCTGAGAGATTTTCCCTAAAATTTCCTTCCAGTCATTTCATTTAATATTTTGCCCTAACATTTACATTTCTGATTTCAGAAATATTTCCTGTTTTCACATAGTCTTTGCGCAAAGCTGTCATATTTGTTTTATCATCTTGAATTTTTCTGAGTACACTAAATAAAAGACTGATTTTATGTCCCTTGAGTATTGATTTAATTTGAATAACCTTGTCTCTATGTTGATTTTGAACCTGAACTTTTTTTTTCTAAAAGTAAGCTCTATGCCCAATGTGGGGCTTGAACTCATGATGCCGAGATCAAGAGTTGCCTGCTCTACTAAATGAGCCAGCCAGGTGCCCCTGAACCTAAACTATTAAAAGGCTCATTTTCTTAAAATTCTGTGCATCCTAGCTGATTGTTCATTTATACAGATGAAGATATGAGTTGATTAAAATTTCCACTGTGCTGATTTATTTCTCTGCAGTACTTTTCTGCTAAAGAGAGGGTGAACTAAAGCTTTGTGTAGAGGATGGGTGAGTCAATGGACAAGCTTTATGTTGGTGTGCATGCAAGGATCAAACCAGCAGGGCGTCCTGTCCAGAAATGTCCAGTCAATGAAGGCTTTAGATTGGAGTGTGAGCCACTGTGTTACAACACCTATTCTTCCTAGGGAGTTGGTTCAATCTCTTTCTATAACAGTTCTGGAGATATAATGGCAGGATGAAGACTAATGGTAGACAATCTTTCGTTGCACCTGTGGGAGGTGCCAAGGGACATGTTGTCACTCATGTTCCCTAGAACATTCTTTAATTGCATATCTTGATTACTTGCTAAATCTCAAATCTGATCCAGTCTTTCACACTCTAATGCTGGAATCATTCTACAGTTCTGCCAACAAAAACATTTCCTATGTCTATGGCAGCCTTCTCCTCTGAATATTCTGGTGCCTTTTCTTCTGTCAGATTTGTCAGCATTATCCCCCTTGGTTTTCATCTTCTAGAAATGTACCTACATATTTAATCATCTGATGGTCCCTTTCTTGCTCTATGTTGCAGTAGTTCTTGTCAATTTTTTTACTGTCATTTTAACACTTTTCGACAAAAGAGAGAAAATAAACATTATGCTGTTTGAATAGAAATTGAATAGAATCTTGAATAGAAATTAGTAAAAGTTTTATTGGCAAGGGATGAACTTCCAAAGGTAACTGATATTTTGAAAAACAAAACAAAAATAAGAAGACTCCTTGTGTGCAACAGAAGGGAGAGTGGCTTATATTACAGAGGTGACACGCTGAATTTAGAGGGACCTAGATCTTTTGTAATGGACTGTAAGCATGGCTGGCCAGTTCATCAGCAGGAAATACAGCTTTCCTGTATTGAACAATAAACAAACTTGCTCTTTGCTCCAGAGACAGATACTATCTTTATCTTCTAAAGCCTTTCATCATGTCAACATCTTAGAAGAGATGGTCTAGAACAAAGGCATTGGTGACTCTGTTTCCAAGACATGCAGAAACATAAAGAACAATTATTTCCCCAAAGTGTTCTGACCAAAGTTTTCTCTTTGAAATAGTTTGAATACAAGTATCCACAGGGACCCTCTTTCTTGGCAAGAAGGCCTGGAGTTAGAACCAACACAAACTTAGCAATATTGGGCCCCCTGTCCCAGGCCAAAGCTTTCTTAATCATTATAGTTTACTACTTTAATAAGATGTAAAGTCGGCCTCAAATATAAATACTCTGAGAAAAGATGGGGAGAACAAGGCCATATGCCCTAAGAAGTCTCATTTATATCCCTCTTATTAATGCTCTATCATCTTGAGCTTTAACTCTGCCTAGGAACAGGTCCTTTCATGGAGTCTGAGGGAAGTGTGCAAAGAAGAGAGAATTCCTCTAGAAATCAGTAGACATTTTTTTTTTTGCACTGTCCTTAAAGGATACATCAATTTGGGTTTTGTATCATAATTCTTTGGACTGATGACTTTTATATTCTGATTTCTTAACTTCCTAAAAACAAGGATTCTGTCTTATTCATCAATCAGAGGTGTGTCTTAAAAAGCTGTTTGGAAATAATTTGTTAAAATTGATTAGAGTTTTAGAATAACAAATAAAGTCTGATCAACAATTTTTATTTGTTAAAGGAAGCCTTCCTACCTGATTCCTGATATTTCCCTTGTCTTACTTAGTGAAAGCTTATGTGTCTTTCATCCTGTGTTAGCTTTGCTCTAAAAAGTCTGTCTCCACCTGCACTGCACATTAGTATAACATGGGAGCTTTTAAAAAATATTAATGCTGGAACCTAAAGCCAGAAAAGTCAGATCTCCAAGGATATATTTTTAAGCCTCCGCACTTGATTCTAATGCACAGTGAGGGCTGAGAACCAGGATACAGGGGTGGAGGGTCGCTGGATACTCTCTTTAAGAGAGAGGAAATGCACTACCCTCTTACTTTTCTCTCTTCATATGCAGAAAGATGTCTTTGAGATGGTCTAATCATCCCAGAGGATACACACTACTGGTTCTAACAACCCCCTCTCACAGTTCATTTTTTTTACTACAAACTGAATTTTTATTTTATATACATATACCAAGCCCCGCATTCAAAAACACATATTCCAGGACACAAACTTTAGAGCCGGCTGACATTCTATAAAAAAGAAAAAAAAAACTTGATATTTCCTAAAAGTTGAAGTTATGCATCCCTCATATGTTTTTGACTGGTAAGAACTAGGCACTCAATAATTAATATTAAATAAGGGAAGAAATAAATGTACTCATAAGTGAAAAACAGAATAATATACAAATAGATAAAGGGTCCAGAACTATGTTTTTAATGGGATGAGGAGCATGAAGCATAAGATGGGGTGCTAGGTCATGGAAATGGTTTAATGGAAGAACTTCATTAGCAAAGCATTTATTAGATTTAACCATAAGAAATCAATGATATTTGACTACTTTTGAATCACAGAACGGCAGTTCTATGTTACAACCTAACAATTTTTTATTATTTCATGCTGTTCATCATTTTCACTTATTTAGTTTATTGATCGTTATTCCCAGTTGTATTTGTCAAAGTCCTATGAAGATCCCGCTGAGAAATAGAGCTTAAAACACAGAGGTGAAATGGTTTATTCTAAATTTTAAAAGTTCTCCATATGTACAATGTTCAAGCAATACACGTTTGATAGAAGAAATATAAGATTGTGTACTTCAGGGCTAAATCTCAGCTTAGTTTTAATTTATGCTACTGACATGGCCTTAGGATGTTTTAGTATCACATATTTCTACGGCTAAATGAATTTCCCAAACTCAATGGTACAGCCATCCAATTGCATCTTCGGGTAAGTAGGAAAAAAGTGCCCCATCCTTTGGAGAACATAGTGTTTACAAGGGCAAATGACTTGAAGGTTAATTCCCAAGATGAATTTCAGCCCCCATTTGTCTTCTTGTCCAAGTGCACAAATGCAGTGATCAACCTGCCCAACCATACATGGAGGACCTGTACATTGTATGAGGTTTTGTTCTAAATCAGAGGTGATTTCCTTTTTCTAGTTGTTAAAACTTCAGTGCCTATGAGGCAGGTATCACACAGCAAGAATATATCTAAAAACCAGTCAAAAGGTTACTCTATTGGTCAATTATTTATTACATAAAATTATATTAAATAGCATTCAGATAGTACCACAGTAGATCTAGCTCATAAAATTGTGTTTTGTTTGGTTTTTTTGTCGTATGTCCAAACATGTCTAGAACCCCCACTTTTTGATACATGTGATGTGGTCAGGCAGGCAGAGCTTTACCTAAAACTTGGAGTCAGCTTCAAACAAGACTCCCTTTATAACCTCTCTTAGTGCAAAATTAATTGGCTGTAATGAGATCCAATTATTACCTCATTTGAGGCCAGTTAAATTGGCAAGTCGCGACATTCAATTTAGCAGAAATATTGAACAAAAATCTGGCAACTGGTTTTGATCAGAGAGGACTCACAGGAATTCTGTGAGAATTGTGTGAAACATAACTTTTTGAGAGAGGGATACTGAGATTTTGGTGCCATTTGCTTGAAAGCAATAGTAAATGGGGACAATTTGTTACTCCCAAGTTTTCACCACGAGAGGAAAAATAAATAAGCAAACAAATAAATAGTTAAATAGTAAATAAATAATTACATAATAAGTATGCAGGAGTTTTAGGCATAAAAATATGGTGGCTGGGAACCAGTTACACCATCATGAAGCAAACACTCACATCCATAACCTTGAATGTTGAAATGGGCACTCTAATTTTTGAAGTCCTAATGCTTTTGACAATTAGTTCTTTCATTTTTATTAAAAGCTATATATCATTCAGAAACCATAAACACTTGCTTTCTGATAGCAGTGTTAATTTATTTTCTTAATGATACTTAACAGTCCAATTTCTCACCCAGCTAAATGAGCTCTACAAACTTTAATATTTTAAAAAAGAAATTATACTATTTAAAGAAATACTAAATATCCAGAGGTAAAGCCACAATTCCAGAAAAACTTCTCTAATTTTAATTATTGTATTTTATGAGTATAATATTGTCATACACATTCATAACAGATAAACTGGTTTTAGGGGAAAATCCAGCAATCTGTAGTTTAAGACCTAATTGAATGTACCTGTTCTTCTGCAAGAAAAAAACAATGCAGTCCTGAGTGAATCCTAAAGGTGTTCTATGTTTAAATTATCACTTTATTACAAATCATAGCATTATAGGATTCTAAGTGCTAAATAGCTTTGCAATCAAAAGATATGTAGGGGGAAATCTGATTTCAAAATCTTTGTGTGGGAATATCTGATTATTATTTTTTTTAAGATTTTATTTATTTGAGAGAGAAAGAATGAGAGAGAGAGAGCACATGAGAGGGGGGAGGGTCAGAGGGAGAAGCAGACTCCCCGCCGAACAGGGATCCTGATGCGGGACTCGATCCCGGGACTCCAGGATCATGACCTGAGCTGAAGGCAGTTGCTTAACCGACTGAGCCACCCAGGTGCCCCAGGAATATCTGATTATTAAGCATGATGTTTTCCAGAAGGCTTTCTGTCTGCTTAGCAAAGTTCTGATATAAAAGTAACCTCTTTAATAGTTGAACAGGCTTTGTTCTTTTCTAGAGCCATCTAGTAAGGGACTAACTACAAGTCTAGGAATTTTCAGGAAGCAAGGAAATGGGCAGTGGGTCTAATCTATACTGTTAGAAAACGATCATGCCTAAGAGGTAATTTTAAATTTTTATTAAAGCAAAATAGTTTATTTAAATGTGTATATTTCTATATTGGGTCAGTAAAGCAAGGAGAAAGCCCAACGTATCTACAATATTCTACAAGCTAAAAACAAAACACATATTTATAAAACTGCATTAGAGACAGGGAATTTGATCTCTACAGTAGCCCATGTATTATGTAACTGGCATTGTTATTTTCTTTTTCTTCATAAGAAGAAAATATTTGGGGAAAATAAAAAAAGAAGAAGAAAACATTTGGCTCTCGTGTTAAATTACTCATGAAACTTTTTTAATATTTTATTTATTTGAGAGAGGGTGCTCAAGCAAGAGTGGAGGGGAGGGACAAAGGGAGAGGAAGAAGCCGACTCCCTGCTGAGGCAGGATCCCAAGACTGATTATGACCTGAGCCGAAGGTGGATGCTTAACCAACTGAGTCACCCGGGAATCCCTACTTATGAAACTTTTTAGACTTTTTTAAAACTCTGCTCATAATACATATGGCCAGTTTTGAGGTTGAATATTTCTAAAATAGATATAATTTTTCTAGTCCCTGAAAGACTAGCTTTTATATTGTTTTACAATTATTTTTCATGTAATGATTTACTTATATACATGTTATTGAGTTTATATACTAATATACACTTTAAATAAAGATTAAGTGTTTTTATGCATAAGTTACTAAAAACGATTAAATAGAGAAGCAAAATGTTATTAGACCAATAAATCATGGTGATTTTTTTTTTCAATGTGCCTAGCAAAGACAGTTTTAAAGAGTCAGTTATATCAAACCATCTTGGAAGAGAACATTTCAAGTTTGCTCATAGCATTCCAATTCATAAGAAAAAAATAATGCTTCAAAGCCATTTTATAGAGCTTTGACATCACAGTTTATATAACTAATAACAAAACCCAGTGAAACCCCCAAACAAAGACTTACACCTTACTAATAAAAAGAAATGAAAAAAAATCAAAAATAAAATATAATCTGTGTACATTAAAAGGTAAATACTCCCTAATAAAAAAAAGATACATTCCAGAAATGTAAAAGTGGAATGATATTAGAAAATCTAACCATATAATTCATCACATCTCTAAATTTAAAGATTTTAAATAGTATTTAAATATATAATAAAAGGCTTCTGAAATTTGAAAATACATTTCTAATTAAAATTCTTACAATATGGTACCTGGAAAGATGCTTCATTTTTATTATAAATGGTATTATCTCCAACCAACAGCTGAGAATATTCATGATGATGAAACCCTAATACATTACAATCATTTTTAGTAGTGGAACCTCTGAAAATCAACAAACCAATAAAGAACAAAAGAAAGAACCAATGAACAAATGAAGGAATGAATGAACGAAAGAAAAAGGAAAGGAAGGGGAGAAAAGAAAAAAAAGAAAAGGAAAGGGAAGGGAAGGGAAAAAAGAGAGAGAAAAGAGAAGAGAAAGAAGAGAAGAGAAGAGAAGAGAAGAGAAGAGAAAGAAGAGAAGAGAAGAGAAGAGAAGAAAAGAAAAACAAAACTTACCAGAAACCCAACTATGCAAAAGTTAAATAAGCAGGATTTTGGAGTACTAGGAGAAGGAACACATGGAGCATCACTACCATCACTTCATACTAGTTCTCACCAACCCATTCCCACCTACAAGATGGTGATCAAAAGGTAATTCTGTTCCCCACTCATGAATTATTCAGAAACATGAGCCCAAGCCATAAATTCATGGCAAACAAGGTAATTTGGAAAGACTGTCACTCCCTTGTCACTGTCATTTATATCAGGGGCACATGAAGTTCGTTCATCGAGAACATCTGAGTAAAGTTCCCAGAAACTAAAACCAAAGCCCTAGGAAGAAACAACTTTTTGATTTTTCTATATATTCCCATCTGTGCTGGGTGGCCTGAAGACAAAGCCTACCCACAAAAACTCAGAGCCATGCGTTAGAACAGCCCTGAAGTCAGTCTCCTCCTGGTAGTTCAGTTTTTTCAGCCATGGAGCCAGTTTTCATTGCATTTTCTATTCCTTATAACCTATAGCAGGAGTTGGCAGACTTCAGAAAAGAGCCTGCTGATAAATATTTGGGGCTCTGTGGACCATATGATTTCTGTTACTCAACTCTGCTGTTTTCTCACAAAAGCAGCCCCAGGCAATACCTAAGCAAAAATGTAGGGCTATGCTCCAATACATCTTTAGTTAGAAAAATAGGTCATAAAGTTACTCTCCAGTGTTTTCTTCTCTAACTTTTGTACTTTTAAGATTTACATTAAGGCCTTTGATCCATTTTCAGTTAATTTAGGTATGTGAGGCAAAATTATGGGTCTGTCCTAGCCATGTTTGTTTGTCGAAAAAACTATCCTTCCCCAGATGAATTGCCTCTGCACTGCTGTCAAAAATCCATTGACTAATTCTGGACTCTATTCTTTTCCATTTATCTCTTTGCCTATCAGTATCACACTGTTGATTAATCTAGCTTTTTTAATAAAGTTTTTATTTAAGTTCCAGTTGGTTAACATACAGTGTAATATTAGTTTCAGGCATACAATATAATGATTCAACACTTCCATACAACACCCAGTGCTCATCCCAGCAAGTGCACTCCTTAATCCCCATCACCTATTTCCTGATCCCCCACCCACCTCCCCTCTGGTAAACATCAGTTTGTTCTTAAGAATCTGTTTCTTGGGGGTGCCTGGGTGGCTCAGATGGTTAAGCGTCTGCCTTCGGCTCAGGTCATGATCTCAGGGTCCTGGGATCGAGTCCCGCATCGGGCTCCCTGCTCCTCGGGAGCCTGCTTCTCCCTCTGCCTCTCTCTCTCTCTCTCTCTGTCTGTCATGAATAAATAAATAAAATCTTTAAAAAAAAAAAAAGAATCTGTTTCTTGTTTTACTTCCCTCTCTCCTCTTTTTTCCCTTTGCTCATTTGTTTTGTTGTTTAAATTCCACATGTGACTGAGATTATATGGTATTTGTCTTTCTCTGACTGACTTACTTTGCTTAGCATAATAGCTTTAAAATATATCTTGAAATGAGGCAGTGTAAGTCTCCCAACTTTGTTTGATAGCGCTTATTCATTTCCATCAATTTTAAGATCAGCTAGTCAATGTCTCAAACAGACTATGAGGACTTTGATTGTGTTGAATTCAGAGATCATTTTGGGGAGACTTGACATATCACTACTGAGTTTCCTGATTCAGGAACATGGTATATCTGACCATTTACTTGGATCCTCTTTAATTTCTCTCGGGAATGTTTGGTACTTTTCAGTGTACAAGACTGATGTATCCTTATATACATAATATTTTGATGCTATTATAAATGGTATTTTTTAATTTAAATTTCTTCTGTGTGTGTGTATGTGTGTGTGTATGTGTGTATAGGGTTGTTGGATACTGCCAGAAATATTTACTGATGTAGGAAACAAAGGTAAAAGAAAAAATTAAATTTCCTTACTGCCTGTAATCCATTGACAAGTCCTTGAGACAGGCAGTGACCTTTCTCTGGGAGCTCCGCTGCCCAACCCCCCAGGATCCTGTAAGTCTACTTCAGCATATAAATAAAAGAAAAAAGAAAAGAAAAGAAACTTCCTTTGTCTATACCCCTCAAGATATATGTTGGCAAGCAAATGACCCACTCACATACATCTGAAGGGTCTCATGACTAAGGTATTGTTAGACAGTAATAAATGGCCTTTTCCTAGCAATAGTAGCCCTCTCAAAGTCCTGGAAACCTTGCTTCCAAAATTTTTTAGAGGCTACCACTATCCCTAACCCTCTCCCAGCTTGAAAGTATATAATGGGCCACTCCTCATGACCCCAGTGCACATCTTTCTGCCCATGGGTCCTGTCCCTGTGCTTTAATAAAACCACATTTTTGCACCTAAGACATCTCAAGAATTCTTTCTTGGCAATTGGCTCTGAACCCCAAACGTTTCCTACATCATTTACTATTTGTCTTGGCTGAAACCTGACAAGATACTATTTTTTTTTTTTTTTTTAGATATTCTATGCCCAAAAGTCAGCCAAAGTGGAAGCTGATACTCAGAGCCTGATAAGAAATGTTTGTAGGCCTTCTCCCCTAACCTAAAATGAAACTATGTACCTAGAAGGAAAGAAAACAGCCTGAAGCCATTGGGGAAGGATTTACTAAAACATTCATAAAGAATACAGCCTAAGTTTAGAACATAGGAATCTTTCAATTTTCATCTTAAAAATCCTTACCCTGATACAAAGAAGCAAATTGAGGGTAATGTAGTTGGATGGCTGGGTTTTGATATCATTCAGGTTACCACTCAATGCTTTGAAAAATTAAAACCAACTGAATTTGTCTTATAAATCCAGTTCGCATAAGAACAGATATGCAGCTCTAGAAACAATTCAAAGCCCATCTTTTCTTTTTATCAGTCCCAAAACCTCCCTTGGTTATCTCTAAAGGCTTGCAGATATTGTAAAAGATCCAGATTTAGGAAGGAAAACTCTTCTTGGAGACTCTTACATCCTTTCTCTGTGTCTTTGAATTGTAATATTTGCCTTGTCTCCTCTAGGAACCCAGAGCCATCTCTTGAAATACAAACTTTAGGGGGTAATTCTTGTCAAGAACAGAAGAAGGAGGAGGAGGAGCAGAAGAAGGAGGAGGCGAAGAAGAAATTTGGAATTAAGTGAATGAAAAATCTTAAAGGTCTTTCCCACAAATATTAGTAAAATTAAATTTAAATTAAATTAAAATTAAAAATACAATTAAAAAATTACCAATCTGAGCATGTAAAATTAACTTGTTCTATCTGTCCAAAACACAACTTGGATCCAACTCTTCTTTTATAAACTAGTGAGTTTTGCATTATTGTACCTGTCTCATAGCTAAAATTTTAACATCTATTTGTATGTTTATGTCTATGTATTTATGTTATAGATGTGTGACTTTTTAACCTCCTAGTGGTATTGCTAAAATTAATTTGTAAAGAGCTCTATTTAATTGGATTAAAGATGTAGGAACTGTTGGCGTTCAGTGTTTATTAAAGCACGGGGACAGGACCCATGGGCAGAAAGCACTGCACTGGGATTGTGACTGGTGACTAATTATATACTTCCAAGTTGGGAGGGGGTTTGGGTTAGTGTAAGTCTCTGAGGAATTTTGGAAGCAAGGTTTTCAGGACTTTGAGGGGCCTAGCTATTGTTAGGAAAAAGTCATTTATTACCGTCTAATAAAATTCTAGTCATGAGACCCTTCAGTTGTATATGAGTGGGCCATATCCTTGGGGGATGATTGCCAGCATATATCTTGGGAGGTAGAGATAGAGGAAGTTTCTAAAGGAATTTTTATATGTTAAAGTAGACTTATAGGATCCTGCAGGGTCCGGCTAAGATTTCCTCTTGCCCTTAGCAAAGCATTAACATCGAGGCAGCTGAATTCATAGAGGACGATCATTCTGCCTGTTTCAAGGACTTGTCAATGGGTTATAAGCAGGAAGGAAATTTAGTTTTTTCTTCTGCTTTTGTTTCTCACATCATTGAAGACAAACAAACATTTAAAAAATCAAGTATACTATCAGAATTAAAGAAACTAACCAAAATGTTTTTCAGGTTCATGTGATCTAAGATGATTTTCAGTAAATAAAAGTATAGGGGAGGAAAATCAATTTCTCCTCCACCCTTTTAGGTTCTTCACTGAAACAACTCCCTTTAATAAAGAACAGATTAAGAGTGGAAAAACAAACAGAAGTTTAGTAACTTATATACCTCCTGTCTACATGGGAGACACCCAGAAAAACTGAGTAACTCCCCCAAAAGGTCCCAAATATTAAATAACATCTCCAGCTAAAGACAAAAGAGATGTTAGGGGGAAGAGAACAGTTATGAGAGGTTGTCAGGAAAAGCACAATAAACAAGGGTAAGGCTCTTATGCAGATTTACATCTTTGCCTTCTCCACTAATAAGAGTTTCTAGAAATTTAGTTATCCTTCTCTTCTTGGTACAGAGAGGGGAAACAACTATACAAATGGCAATTTCCCTTACAAATGCAAGTATCTCTTGCAAAACTTCTATCTGCTTTTCAGAACTTTTCCTAGATCTGCTGTTTCTTAAAAATAATCAGCTTAAAATAATCCTTATGCCAAAGAGGCATATTTTGGGGTGGTATATTCTGTTTTCCTTCAAAAACTAGTTGAAGTTAAATTTATGATTGTTTCTATTATACGGATTTTTGTATGTTAATCTTGGGTCCTGTGACTTTGCCAAACTCACTTTTTAGTTTTAGTAATATTTTTATAGATCTCACAGAATTTTCTACATAGATGATCATGTCATCTGTAAATAAAGACTGTTTTAATTTTCATTTTACAATCAGGATCTCTTTCATATCCATTTTTTCCTAACTTTCCTAAACTGGCTAGGACTTCCAGTGCAGTGCTGAGTAGTTTTCTCATAATGTCTCTTCCTTTCTCACTTCTCAAAGAACTCCCAAAGATCACTAGATTTGGAATTTAGAATTAAAGTTTCTGTTACTGGAACTGACCAGTATTAATTGGAAATTTTCAAAATAAAGAAATTAATACTCAGCTGGTCTGAAATTTGATGTATTATTAAGTGGAAACTCTGGGTCACAGAATATATATTTGTGTATCTATGTGTGCATGTGTGTGTGCAAAGAGAAAGAGGCATATCACATGTATGTTGTAAAAATGTGTGATGAGAGGTATTATATATGTCTCTATGTGTATGTGTGTTTGTGTTAATACGTCTATCTATCTACCTAGAAGTTCATAGAAAAATGTCTGAAAAGATGCACTCTAAATCACTAACAGTGTTTACCTTAGAGGCTGGGCATAGGAAAGGAACTCAGAGTTTACTATATATAATTTACTACATATGATCTTTTGACATTTTTATGATGAGCTTGAATTGCACATGCAATTTTTTTAACACAGATGTTTAAAAAAATAGAGGCAACAAAATAGCCAAAATATAGACAAAGATTGTAAAAGTGGCTCTCTCAAGAAGGCATCATTATAGTGTTTTTCATATTCCAATGTGCTTTTCTGCATTTTTTTCTTTTTATATAATGAATATATATTGTGAAAAGAAAAAATAAAGATTTTTTTTTATTCTTAAAAATATGCCCATGAGAAAGGATTGGTACATCAAAAGTACTAGGAAAGCTAAGCAATTTCATTGAAATAATCAGCATGAGCTGATGAAAAATAACAGACTAAATTCTAGGTGATTCATATAAACTGTCAGAATCTATTTTCAAAACCAAAAATACTTTCTTTGAAATTCAAAATGGCAAAAACATCATTTTAAATTCTTATCAGGATTTAATTTTCATAAAACACACTGATCATCAGTTGGTTTTCGTTTCCAGCACCAACTCTTTTATGAGGTTTTAGAATCATGATGCCCAAAATATCCAAATAAAATTGACATTCACTACTCATATATTTTGAGCAGGGTTGCTCATGTCTTCCTAATGTATAATTTAATTCTTATAATGCATATGACATTTATTGTCATTTACCCCTTCTAAAATGACGAGCCAAGTACAAAAATAAAGGTTCTACTTTTAATTAGAGGGCTATCTTTAAAATTTTTATATTCAAATGAACACACACACAGGCATACACATATGCATTCATTAGTTCTGTTAATTAGGGTTGATCAAGACTGTCTTTAGGCAATAGTAACAAAAACTGACAGGATATCTCTATTTTTGTACATTTTATCAATGTCTTAAAACCCTTAGTCCGCTGTTTCAGTGCTGTATCTTCAAACTACATGTTTCATGAACTTCAAGAAGAGTAGTATTGGTTTTTAATGTTTCCAGTTATATGATGAAGGATAGTGAAGGAATCATTTCTGGGTCATTCTCTATCCTCCCCTTGGCATCCCAGGCTACCACCTCTTTTATACTAGGCACCCTTGGCATTGGTTCATGTGCATACAGTCAGATAATTTAAAATTGGGAATGTTGAAGGTGAAGAACAATGTGAAAGACAAGATAAAAGTATAAATCTCTTTTGTTTAAAAACCCAGGGACATCCAGGCTGGTGCTGGTGTGGTAGCTCTCCTCTAGAAAGTCTTCTGGGCTTCTGGCTCCTTCCAGCTTACCATACCACCATCCCCAAGATTTCCTGATGGGTTGATTTAGTGGCTTCTACAGTGCAAATACCCAAAGGAGAGGGAAGAATGACAAAGAAGTGGGGCAAACAGTGCCCTAGACATCCATATCCCATTTCCTCTCATGTCCACCAGCCAATAGTTCAGTCAGTAACATCGGCACATCTAGATGCAAGAGAGATTGAGAAATGTAATTTTTATTTTCCTTTTCTATCTGCTGAACTAAAAATTCAATTAAAATGAAACAAGAAGAGAATTAGTATTAGGGAAAATTTTCACCCTGCCTGCTTCATTGACCCATTTTTGCTTCCAAGACTTAAAACAACTGTCACCCTACTTATGTACTGATTCAGCCCATTTGTCTCACCGTGGGGTGGGAAGATTTACTTATTTCAGTTTGTTGTGGTCTGACTTGGATGGTTGTCTGTGTACCAGGACCTTCTAGGGATTTTTCAATCATTATTACTCAGCTTCTTGCATCCCACCTGAAACCTCTTAAATTAGAATTTTTCAGGTTGAGGCCTCATTTTGCATTTTTAATGGTAACCAAAGTGATTCCTAGGGGCCTGCCTGACAGTTGTGCATATAATAAACACAAGTCTAGACTCCAGGTAGTTAGGCTTGGTCTGATGAAAAAAAATTGCCATAAATACATCATAATGCTAAAGAAAATAAAATCTCATAATACCATCTCTGTATCTGTAAATCAAGCCTACTTGGGGCCAAAACATTCTTCCAACATCCCTTGTTTCGTTCCCTCTACTTCTATGGGCTTCTCATTCTTCCACTTTCAACTAAGTCAAAATTTGAACCCAAGAAATTTTCTTGTGTCCATGTGAATTACTTCTCCAAGAGCATTTATTTTCTAAGACTTCTCTCTAATTAGCTACTGATCCAGGGCTGGCCTTTATCCAAGTTGTCACAGCTGCTGGACAGGACATGGATTAAGCACTGACATGTGAGCTGTCCTAGGACTCCTAAGAGCTTACCAGAAATAATACCTGTAATCACATCAAGATGGAGGACATTTTGAGGACTCCTTCCTCTGAGGCCAATATATCATTGGTGTAGATGTTTTCGTTTGACAGCCCCCAACACAAGAAAATGTCATTAGGTGAAAGTCAACTGTTTATTATAAAGCAAGACTGACTCCTTCAGAGTAGACTAAATTTACCTCTTTGCAAAATTCAGGCAAAAGGGAATGGTTTCTGGAAAATAGAATAGATTTTTCACTAAACTATTCAGCATGAATAATTCAACCTGAAGATAATTAAATATGTACATGAAGAGATGATACTCTCTGGTATGTGACTACCTTGAGTCAAAATAAATAATTTAGTATGTTTTTTATGTGGTCTTTTATATAGAACTGGTTCCACCCTGCTCTTCTCAGGTCCAAGTGAGAAAACAGCTCTAGTTTATGCAAAATTTGCATTAAATTTTACCAACCTGCTGCTCCTACTGAGTTATACTAATTCCTTGTCTGAGGAAGCAGTAGGAATAAAGAAAAAGGTTGAAAATCCATGTTTTAAATAGGTCAAGGAAGATATTTTCTTCATTTTATGTATACTCCATGCTGCGGTTACTCAAAACACCCTATGGTCCTCTTGTTATTTTATGATTTTCAGAAAAAAGCAGCAGGGAATCATCCTCAGATTATTTCTGTTTATTTGACTTTTTAAAATGGTTTTCTTCAGTGAATTGCTTCAGGGCCCAAACACTTAGCTAAGCAACAAACTATTAAAAATAAATAAACTTTAAATTATGATTTTTAATAACAGTAATAAGGAAGAGCTCAATTTGATTTAAACTGCCAATTAAACTCATCATTGATATTCCAGCTTCTACCCAATACATTTTTCCTTCTGTATCTAATTTTCCCATGTCCTACCTTCAGATTTTCCTTCTTCCATATCATGGCCCTCTCTGATTCTGAAAGAAAAAAAAAACTATTAAACAACAACAAAAAATTAATAATATAGCTAGATGGGGCGCCTGGGTGGCTCAGTGGTTAAGCTCTGCCTTCGGCTCAGGTCATGATCCCAGGGTCCTGGGAATGAGCCCCGCATCAGGCTTCCCACTTAGCGGGAAGCCTGCTTCTCCCTCTCCCACACCCCTGCTTGTGTTCCTGATCTAACTAACTCTCTCTCTCTATCAAATAAATGAATAAAATCTTTAAAAAAATAAAAAATAAAAAAATAATAATATAGCTAGAGGTTGTAGGTAAGGCAATAACACTTGAATATTTACAAATTTGGTTGTGTAAATACAGAAGGACTCTGCGATTCTTTGGAAAACGTATAAGGTCTGAGATGACCATAAATTTGGGAAAGATAGTACACTACAGTCTACTATTGGGGACCATCAGTAGGCACTGGACATCAGTGGATAAGGAGAGGTGATGTATTTTCTGATAGTTCAGAATCCAGATTTCCACTTTGTTCTGTTTGTTCCACAGAACTTCTTTAGCAGTTACTGTCTACGAAAAACTCAGGCAAACTGTTTAACCTCTCAAAGTCTAAATATTTTTAGGTCCAAATGACAATAATAATATTTCATAAGATTGCTGTGCAGATTTTATCATAGTGACCTGACTCTTGTTTCCCTAATGTGGTGGTTATCATAGCAACCTGACCCATAGTAAGCTTTCAATAATACTAGCTATTATTTATTATATTAAAGGAACCGATATGTCTCACAGTTAAAAAAAAATAGTCTTTCTTTAACCTAATATTTTCCAAATTAACAAATAAAAATTCCTCTTTTTTTATAATACATCCAGTAGCAACTCTGAAATGTAATAGATTAACTGAACCCCTGGACATTTTGAAGTTATTTAATATAATCTGTCCAAATATTTCCCCCAAATACAATAATTTGAATCCCTTTATTCTTAAAAGTTTCAAAAGATTTGTATGTATTTCTCCTCTAAATACCATGTATTAGAAGTATGTTGTCGTCAGAAGAAAAAAAAACCCATTTATATCTTTTAATCTATATTTGGCATTTGAGCATCCACACTATCTAGACAGCAGCATATGCAAACTTGATTGAATCCCACATATTTTTTCTCTTTCCTTTTTTAAACCAAATGTCACATAGTTGAGTTTTGAGCTTTTACTAATGCAGCCTCCATCTTCAGAAATATATATTTTCTTATCTAAGAAACAAATTTAGTCCTTAATTAATCCTAGTATACTTCTTAAAAGTTAACTTACAACATCTAAAGGTTATTTCCCATTACCACAAAACTGATACATGCAAATTCATGACAACAGCAGAATTAGAAATATCTTTAAGCAACAGAAACCAGGGGGATGAGCATACTGCATCTGTTCTAATATATATAAATACACCTTATTCTGTTTAACATACTTACAAAGCATAAACCGTAGGTTTCCTCAGAAATGTTGAAAAAGGAAGAAAATATCTCTGTGGACACATAGGCAAAATGATAGAATATTACTTGCAATATTTCATTCCATTCAAAAAAATTATTATTAAAATTTGTACACTTTTCAGTCTTCGTTATGCAAAGATGTATGTATGGGGATACACACACGTGCGAATATCTACTCAGAGCAGTTGCCTTCCTGAGAAATTACTCATTTAAAAAAAGTGGGAAAGTTGGGTGCCTGGGTGGCTCAGTCATTAAGTGTCTGCCATCGGCTCAGGTCATGATCCCAGGGTCCTGGGATCGAGTCCCACATCGGGCTCCCTGCTCAGCGGGAAGCCTGCTTCTCCCTCTCCCACTCCCCCTGCTTGTGTTCCCTTTCTGGCTGTGTCTGTCTCTGTCAAATAAATAAATAAAATCTTTTAAAAAAATAAATAAATAAAAATTAAAAAAATTTAAAAAGTGGGAAAGTTCTGAGCACTTACCCATTCAATAAACATAATCCTGTAACATGATTTCAAAATCAAGTTCTATTTCATAATTTTATTTATTTTTTTTAAGATTTTATTTATTTGACAGAGAGAGCACAAGCAGAGGGAGAGAGAGGGAGCAGGTTCCCTGCTGAGCAAGGAGCCCGATGTGGGACTCAATCCCAGGACTCTGGGATCATGATCTGGGCTGAAGGCAGCCGCTTAACCGACTGAGCCACCCAGGCGTCCCATATTTCATAATTTTAAAATCTCCCTCAAACTTGGTAATTAATGCCAATAATATTTAATGTTTGGTTTAATGTTTATTTTTAATGTCACATTTTTTATAGTAAGAGTGTGAATTCTATAAATCAATAAATGCATTTGTGAGGTCGTAATTAATACAGCTGATGTATTTATGAGGAATGCTATAGAGATCTGATGGCAGGAAACTAAATGCCACATTTTAAAGTTCAAGAACATTAAACAGTTCCTGCAACCCCCTAAAGGATCCAAATACTTAAAAATGGTCAAATTAGATAGAAAAGTTAATTTGATAGAGTTACAGGCACAAAGATTTTGAGTATCTTTGCTAAAGTTTTCTTATTAGATACACTCATATAGTGGATATTTTACCACTGCAGTTTTATATGCCAATTATGCATGTAAACATTTCAATCATAAAAATATTTTAAAGACTATACATTCTAACATTAATTAGGTAATAAGAATTATAACTGAACATAGTAAAACCAACCTGCCTTCTCTCAAAAGGGAAGACAGCAGGCTGACAACTGCGGCCCCTAGTTTCATTCTGTTCTTTTCCCTTAAGAAATTGATTGCCAGCAAGTCAGAACATGTAAAAGAGGCAAGAAATGGAAGAGCTCAGCAAGAGAGGCAAGAAATGGAAGAGCTCAGCAAGAGAGAAGGAATCCGAATTTCTGAATGCCCATGTTAGAATATAGCTCCATGCCCACCCTGAACCACTTACTAGCTTTGAACAATTACATAAGAGAAAAGTCATCTACCTTATTTGAGATGTTATACATTGTGGGTTTTTTGATTTGTGTTTTTTTTTTTTTTTTTTTAATTACTGCAGCTTGGTCTCTACACCAAATGACACAAACCACACCTAAAATTGAAAATGCCAGGAAGTTTGGCAAATTTAGAATATGGGATGACTGGCATCATAAAGGACTTAAAACACAACAATTTCTTTTTTTCTTTTTTTTTTTTTAAGATTTTTTATTTATTTATTTGACAGAGAGAGTGAGAGACACAGCGAGAGAGGGAACAGGTGGAGTAGAAGAGGGAGAAGCAGGCTTCCCACCCGGCAGGAGCCGGATGCGGGGCTCGATCCCAGGACCCCGGGATCATGACCTGAGCCGAAGGCAGATGTTCAACGACTGAGCCACCCAGACGCCCCAAAACACAACAATTTCTTTGCAACCAGGTAATAAATCATGAATATCTAGGCCATGTTATTAAAAATCAATTATATGTTTCGAGTTGTCTTATCAATATTAAGACTTCTTCATAAATAAGAGTTCTCAGGGTAAATATATTTAAACTTGGCAGGAATATTACTGAGAAAACTTAGCAAAAAAGAAAATGTTATTCTCATGGAGACAACCACAATGGCTTTCACTGCTGCAAAATTCAAGGCAGATTCATCTGTGAGCACCATTAAAAGCTACACAATACGAATGTAAGTGACTAAGTGAAATTCATATTTCCTCCCTGAGCTACAGTCACAAGATATAAAAGGAGAAGAGGTCAAGCTTTCAAAATGAGTATAGTCATAGCAAACTTTTTAGTTAAAATTTTGAATAGTTTGCAGGTCCCTAAACTAGTTTTATATTAATATGACTGCCAAAATGCACACCATAAAAAGTGTAATAATCTATTCATTAGTCTTTTTTATTAGTTCTAACATATATTTTGAGAAACTAAACACACTCATATTGCCTATAAATTGAGATGCACTCTTTGAAAGGCATTTATTTGCAGAAAATTTGCTATAAAAAATTTAGAAAGGCATGAAAACAATTCAGCATGTGCTCCCAGAAATCTAACAGGTTCTAACCAATCCACTCAGTTAAACCATTAGTTTCAGTTTGTAAAATACATAGTGGTTAATCAATTTTTTGCCAGTGTATCATTTCAGATGTGCACAGATGCATTAACAGTGTCATAAAACATGTGTAACTAACAAGTCCACCGAATGCTTTATGATCTTAAATTTGCATAAAGGATAAACAGAATGTGTGAGGTGAATGGATATAATAAATGTTAGTTCTTGAGGACTGAGGTTACCTACAGTATAGCAAATAAAAAATGGTTTGTTTCGTATCCAAGTTTCAACATCTTCTACTTGGGCTATTAATTATATTGTAAGCCATTAGAGAATTAAAACAAGGATGTTAAGGCATACATTCTCATAAAATTGAAAAACAGGTAAAGCATGATAGCATGTGTTTTTTGTTTATTAGTGTGAACATTATATAGGACAATGGATTATGTAAAATTAGATATTGTTTAAATAATAATATCCTTGATTTATTGAAGCTCAAAGGGTCATACAAGGTCATCATCACAATGTTTCTGCGCAGTAATTCCTCCAGTTTCAGCTTTGACAGAGGTCATTGTCTTGTCCCTGGTACCAAGTAATTAGCACAACAAAACCATTTCACTCAACAGCTTGGCAGGCACTTAAAACGTGTATAGGGAGAGACAGAAATCTACCAATTGAATAAATAAGAAGTTTTACGTCTTTAGGAGTAGACTATTGAGAAACACTGTAGAGAATTTCCTTAGGTATTCTTCTTTGAAGACTCAGTATTTATAGTAGATATTGAACAACTGCTAAAAAGATCTGAAAATTGCTGTGAGAGCCCTAATAAGAGCGCCTGTATTCTTCTCTCAAGCCTGTTAGATGTTGAGAAAAAAACTTTTATCTGGACTGGGAGCCAGAGCTGGTTGCTTTTAGGGTCTGTGCACTCTGATAACCAAAAGAAATATGGTTCAAATGAAAGGTAGACCAAAAAGCAAAATCCAGTTTCTAGGCAATGGGACAAAACTCATTGAGCTCTCAGTTTAGAAGGATTGAGAGGAAAAAGAGCTTAAAGGTACCCCCTGATGTGCTGAAAGATAAAAGCAGGCAGGGTTTTATCAGGTATCTGGCAAGTCATTCCTGGGGTAGAGATTTAATGGTACCTGGTCAGTTCAGACAAAAAAAGACACACAACAGCACAGTTTTCATGGGATAAGAGGTTGCACAACACAAAAAGATGATCAGAACTGGGCGCCTGGGTGGCTCAGATGGATAAGCGTCTGCCTTCGGCTCAGGTCACGATCCCAGGGTCCTGGGATCGAGTCCCGCATCGGGCTCCCTGCTCCTCGGGAGCCTGCTTCTCCCTCTGCCTCTCTCTCTCTCTCTCTCTGTCTCTCATGAATGAATAAATAAAATCTTTAAAAAAAAAAAAAAAAAAGATGATCAGAACTTGAATTACCAAAAATATAAAAATCAAAGAAAGAGGAAGAAGAATCAAGTCCTATCAAAACTGATTTGTCTGAAATGTCTTTGCTGGTAAAATCTTAAAACTGATACGTAAAAAAAAAAAAACAAAACAGAACATCATAGATTGTTCCATACACTGAATTAAAGAACCCAGAGTCTAGCAAAGGCAAGCCAGGTGAGCGGTATCATCTGTGCCTTGGTTCTTAAAGCATCATTAGCATCATTAGCATCGTAGAGAACTTGTTAGAAATGTAAATCAAAGCCCAATTCCATACCTGCTAAATCAGCAACTGGGGTGGAGCCAGTAGTCTGTATTTAAGAAGCCTCACAGGTGATTGTGAGACACACAGGAGTTTAAGGGACACTGCTCTATGAAATACTGTCTTAGAAACTCTTTCTGAGTTTGTAACAAATTAAAATGCATAAATGATTTCTTTTCAGTGCTCTAAAGGTTTTCCGTTGTCATTAAAATACAATGCTCATCTAATAAATTCCAAATTTTCAGATTGAAATGAAATTGATATAATATGGTTTCTGGTTATTTCCTAGAAACATTGGAAGTCTTTAATGAACCTAAGGCCTCCCATTATAGGATTATTGACACTTTGGCCTCAGGGAGATGACTTGGAGAGGAAATGGCTGATTTAGGATTTAATTAACCAAATGCTGCAGACCACCACTCACTAAAGCTGATCTCACACTGTCCCTGCTGAAGAACCAACATGCCAGTCACAGAGATTAAAGCTGAGTCCCCAGTATGATGGCACCATACCTCAAGGGAACAGCCAGCCACTTAGTGGCCAGTTGGCAGCTGAAGAGCCAGTAGGGAAGCCAAACTCTATTAAGACACAATGCCATTCTTCAGGATAGGTATAATGCACTCAGTTGGAGACCTCTGTACAGCATTGTCTCCCCACTAGGAAGAATTTATAAGTCCACAAACCAGCGGGTGTAAGTAGAAGTGGCCACACTTAACATCTGTTTAAGTGATCCATTGAGGTAATTTCTGCTTCCTACTCATGTAACTCTTGGATTCTATTACTGAAAGGGGCTGAGGGACATAGGAGAAGTACCATTTATTAGAAGCTATGGCTGTCAGTTGGGCATTTTAAGCTCCTTATATCCAGGGACCAGAAGGCAAGAAAGGAGTTGCCCTCTCACCAAGACTAACTGACCTTGACCATCAGGAGTACGATGTACAAAATCGAGGCAGGACAAAAACAGAACCAGGGACTTGGGTGCTACTTTGAACATCCTTATTCAATTGTGACTGTAAATGGGCAGGGACAACAACCACAATCTCAGAAGGATGTGGTGAACAGGGCTGAGATTTCTTAGGGATAAAGCAGTAGGTGAGACCATGAGATATTAATAATTTTTTTTTTAACAGACAGAAAACATAAGAAAATATCAAAAGACATGAGGCCTAAGGAAACTATGGAGAAGGCAAAAATAAGAAAATTGGAAAGAAATCAAGAACAATATTTCATGTATAATGAAAACGTAAGTTGACAAATTCCTAGAGGAATCATAACTGATTCAAGAAGAAACAAAAAATATGAATACATATAAAACCATTAAAGAAATGGAAATATTGGTAAAAGAATTCAAAACTTTTGTGGTTTAGATAACTCAACAGATATGTTCTATGAAACATTCACAGAAATGTTAGTATTTAATTTATGTGCACACTAGTCTCAGATAAAGAAAAAGAGAAAGCATCTCCATTTCTTTAATTCATTTAATGAGACATTCAAACCAAAGATGGTATGAGGAAATTTCAGCCAATTTCACTTATGAACAAAGATGCTACTCATTAATAAAAAATGAACAAATTAAACTCAGCAATGTATTTTTTTAATTGGGTTTTTAAATGTTTGTTTAATCGTCAAAGTATAAGGATACCTTTGAGCAGGGAGTCTGCTTCTCCCTCTCCCGCTCCCCCCTCTTGTGCTCTTTCTCTCTCTCACTCTCTCTCTCAAATAAATGAGAATGAGAATGAACATACCAGGGATAACCATCGTCATCACCTCTCTTCATAATCTTAGGGGAGTTTGAGACAACACAAAAACACAAGACAAATGGATAAAAAAACATAAAGGTTTGGAACAAAGGAACACAATTATAAATATCCACAACTGTTAGGTTTGTCTACATAGAATATTCAAAAGACCAAATAAACTATTAAAAGCAAAAAAAAAAAAAAAAATCAGTAAGATTATAAAAAAAGCCATATGTTCTTGAATTTAGCCTAACAACAACAACAACAAAAACCTTAAGGGAAAAAGTGTAACAGTTATTGTCTTAGTGCATTTGGGCTGCTATAATAAAACACCACAACCTAGGTGGCTTATAAAAAACAGAAATTTATTTCTCACAGTTCTGGAGTCTGGAAGTCTCGGATCAGGATGCCAGCATGGTCAGGTGGGGGCCCTCTTCCGGGTTGCAGACTTACCTTTGTATTCTTACATGGCAGATGGGGCTGGGGAGCTGTGTGGGATCTCTTTACAAGAGCACTAATCCCATTCATGAGGGTTCCATGCTCATCTCCTAAATACTCCCAAAGGCTTTACCTACTAATACCATCACCTTTGATGGGTTAGGATTTTAACCTATTTTCAGAGGACACAAACATTGAAATCATAGCAGCTATCAAAATAAAACAAACAACAAAACCTACATGAATGTGAAACATTTTTTTTTTTAATGAAAGGAAGTTAGGATTATGAAGATCATAGTTCTTGGTAATACGAACGATAAATGCAATATAAGGGACGTCTGGGTGGCTCAGTCGTTAAGTGGCTGCCTTCAGCTTGGGTCATGATCCAGGGTCCTGGGATCGAGCCCCGCATCGGTTCCCTGTTCAGTCGGGAGCCTGCATCTCCCTCTCTGACTCCCTGCTTGTGTTCCCTCTCTCGCTGTGTCTCTCTCTGTCAAATAAATAAATAAAATCTTTAAAAATAAATAAATTCAATATAATATTTAACATTACTAAACAGTTTTTCACAAAAGTTAGCCAACTGATCCTAAAATACACAAGCCCTGGAAAACTTAAGAAATATTAATAATGAAGGATTTTCCTTACCAGTTTGCATGATTTACTACAGTTAATAATGGCAAGTTATGATATTAATTGTAAAGTACAGAGTTAAGAGTCAGAAATACATAGAAACTTTGTATACGGGAATTTAACATCAATACCAAAAAAGACATCAGTACTATTAAATACTGACAATGCAAATTTTATTAAAGGCAAAACTATACCTGTATCTCCTCATGTGTTAAAATTCATTCCAAATCATTTAAAGACACATATAGGAAAAGGAAATGAAAAAAGAGAAAGCTGAAAACTTTTAGAAGGCAATATAAATGCATGTTTATAATATTAGGGTTAGGGAAAATGACTTAAATTTGACCACATCAAAATGTGAAGTCTTTGACTATTTTAAGACATCATGAACTCATTTAAAAGTTAAGCTATAATTTAAAAAATATTTCAATGCACATAACTGATAAATGATTATTAGCCCAATATATAATAAACCACACATATCAATAAGAAAAAATAAATGAGAGATGTCTGGGTGGCTCAGTCGGTTAAGTGTCTGCCTTTGGCTCAGTTCATGATCCCAAGGTCCTGGGATCCAGTCCGCATCTGGCTCCTTGCTCAGCAGGGAGCCTGCTTCTCCCTCTCCCTCTGCCACTCCCCTGCTCATGCTCTCTCTCTCTCTCTGACAAATAAATAAATAAAATCTTAAAAAAAAAAAAGAAATGACCCAATAGAAAATTGGATAAAGGATATGAATATCCGATCCAAAACACAGAAAACCAATATAGCCGATTAACGTAGAAAATATGCTCACCTGCAATAGTAATTAGCAAAATGCAAATTGAAAGAACTATGGTAGTAGAATGACACCCTTCTAAAGATGTCTTGGCCCTGATCCCAAGCAACTCAGGGCTTTACAAGGCAAAAAAGACTGCAGATATGATTAAGGGTATGAGCCTCAAGATGGGGAGACTGGTTTGGATTATCTTGGTGGGCCCAACTTGATCAAATGAGCCCTTAAAGTAGAGAAATTTCTCCAGCTGAAATGAGAGGTAAAGCCTAAGGAGAACTCTAAAAATTTCAGTATGATAGGGTCTGGACCCATCATTGTTGGAGGTAAAACATACAGAAAGAATAAGTGAAAACAGCCTCTAAGAGCAAAGACTGGTCCCTGACTGACAACCAATATGGAAAAGGGACCTGAATTCAGCCAACAATGTGACTGAGCTTGGAAGTGGTTTCATCCCCAGAGACTCTAGAAAGAGACCTTGCAAAAACCTCCATTTTTCCCTTGTGAGATTCTAAAGTCTGGACCCAGCTGAGTCATGCTATTCTGAGACTTCTGATCTACAGAACTGAGAGATAATAAATGGTTATTTTAAGCCACTAGATTTGTGATTTGTTATGGCAGCAATTGAAAACTAGCATAGGACCAGTGAAATATTTCACACCTATCAGCTTGATAAGGAGTAAACCAAGTATTGTAAAGATGTGAGGAACAAGAAGATATACATGACTAGTGTGATCCCAGAGGGCAATTAGTCTTTAGCTGGTTAGATTAACATGTGCATGTCCTTCGATCCACACTTCTATTTCTAGGTGTCTTTCCCAGAGATGAGTGCTCATGGAGACATGTATTAGCCTGCTTTTTTATTTTGAAATAACCATAAAGGTAAAAAATGGGAAAAACCTAATGATCACTCAGAGATTGGAAAAAGTAAATGGCTTATATATTTAATGGAATGGTAGGCTACAGTTGTGATGACTTCACATCTCATTTAATAATAGTTATAAAAAGAAAATAAAAGTAACAGTGCTTGCTCTGTAAAGGCAATGTTTTAAGCACTTGGTATATAGTAATTCTTTTAATCTTTATACTTTTTTGAAGTAGGGACAATAGTTATTCTAATTTTAAGATAAGAAAATCAAGACCAGGGGTGCCTGAGTGGCTCAGTGAGTTAAGCGACCAACTCTTGACTGGGGTCGTGATCTTGGGGTCGTGAGATAAAGCCTCACAACTGGCTCCACACTGAGCATGGAGTCTGCTTGGGATTCTCTGTCTCCCTCTCCCTCTGTCCCTTTGTCTCTCTCTATCTGTAAAAAAAAAAAAAGAAAGAAAGAAAGAAAAGAATAGAAAGGAAAAAAAAAGAAAAGAAAAGAAAACCAAGACTAGTGGAAATTTAATAACTTACCCAAAGTCATCAGTAATGAGGACTACAGGTTTGAGCATTTATAGTGTAGCATATGTAAATGGTTCTCAGTAATTTGAGCAGCATGTAAGGTGTGGGGCCCTGTGCAGAAGTCTTGAAGGTAAATAAGGTTTATCAGTATTAGAACTTGAACTCAGCAGGGCGCCTGGGTGGCTCAGTCAGTTAAGCTTCAGACTCTTGATTTCAGCTCAGGTTGTCATCTCAGGGTCTTGGGATCAAGCCTACGTTGGGCTCTACACTGAACGTGGAACCTGCTTAAGATTCTCTTCTCCTTCTGCCTCTGTCCCTCCCCGCTCACTCTCTCTCTCTCTAAATAAACAAAAATGAGCCTGAACTCTTCCCCAAGCAGCGTGACTCCAGATTCATGTTTTTAACTGCCACATGATAATTACCTCCACACATGGTTATTAAGCCCCTACTATATTCCAGGCCCTGTGTGAATACCTGTCATAGGTAGGGGATGGGTAAGGACTCCACCATGTTGAAATATGCAGTCTGGGGGGAGGTCCATATGCAGTTACGACACACAAGGTGATGATGTTCAGAAGGGATGTCCGGGATACACTGAGAACACTGGGCAAGAGACCCCAATTTAAGCACAAGTGAAGGAACTGAAGAAGGCCTAAGACAAAATAACACTGAAAATAGTTCCAGTAAGAAGGCAGGTTCACAGCAGATGAAAATCAACAAAATGCAAGGAGAGTGCCCATTCTCAGAGAGAAAGAGAGACAGTCATGTATTCTAGCCCTGAAGGCCTGAAGGGAGTTCCACAGGCTCGCTCTTCCTTCTGGCTTGTGTTCCTTAGAGAATGCTTTAGACACATATGTAGCCTTCAGATAAGTAAGTAAAATCCCATCAGCTCTGATCCTTGCCTACAGATGTCACAATGAACGGCATACTATGTCAGCAGATAACTTGACATTCAAGAGGAGTGCTTCTTGAAGACCTCAGAAAGCCCACAATCTCAAGGTTGGCCATCACCAGGCTCTTTTTTATTATGATTAAAGAAATGTTGTGAACCAAACCTTATGGCTTTTTCCACCATTGGAGCTGAAATAATGCGTGCATGTGTGAAGTGGGTAGGTAAAGCCTCAGAGGTCATTGGTTTCTGGTTCACAAGAAAGAGAGCCTATGTAGAGAAACGTGAAACGCATGGGATAAGAATTCTGAGTGGTCTGCGAAACTCATTCTCAAATATATTCCTCAGCAAAAGTAGTAAGGTATATAGATAATCAACAATGCCACTCATGAAAAATTAAAGACCCAAATATTAAACCTATGCATGCCAAGAGACTACTGAACACTATTTTGGACTTTCAGAAGAAAACTGCCATATTCTAAATATAATGTTGAATAAAATATCTGGAAGTGTGTCACAAGGAAAACAAGAGAAAATGAGAAATAATACTTCACTTATTCTAACTATGGGAAATTAGCTTTCTTATTGTCTAAGGTGTTAATTTTTAACAATATTTGAAAAATGATTATACAAAATTACATCACTGTAAAATCACAAAATATATTTACAACACAAAAATATATTTGCTTTTTGGGGGCTTTTTTGAGGAGTTTGTGTTTTTTTAAATAACGGATGTCGGAAAAAGGCGATCTAGAACTTCAGGACTGTGATTTTCTTCCATTGCCTAGCAACATGTGCAAATCTGCAGAAGCAAACTTAGTGACCTTTCTCTATGCCTGCTTCTAATGTGTATAACAGATCTTTGGTTATTTCAGCATTACTCATAAATTTGGAGGGCACTCTAGACGCGGACATTGTGTTGTTTTCAGTGAGTATATTAAATGAGCCAATAAACCTACCATGTCTCAGAAAAAAAAAAAAACAGTAGTTACGTTATATAAATTAGCATCCCTAATTACTATTTCAATAATATATTTGACTTTAAGAATGGAGTTATTACACTATGTGATATGAAAGGCAAATCGAAAATATAAATTCTTAAAAAAAAGTGTTAAAAAAATTCTATTATACTGTGACAGTATGTTAGTAAAGAGTTTACCCAGAAAAAAAAAAAAAAATCAGACAGAAGTCTTGTTTCAAGATGAATGATTTGGTAATTAGTTCTTACGTTTGGAAAGTCAGCTGCTATTTTATACACAATTCGTAGTAAAGAGGATTAACCCCGATGGGACTCATTTAGCAGTATCTGGTAAAGTTAAAAACGTGTACCTACAACCCAGAAAATGCAGCCCTAGGTATGTATACAAAACTTCTCAATTTCTAACGGTGGGAAACTAACTTATTGTCTAAGATAGGTGTTAGTATTTAACAATATTTGGAAAATGATTATGCAAAATTACATCACTGTAATATCACAAAATATATTTACATTTGGGAGGGCATACTCGTGTCAATTAATGTTCGTAAATGTGTTACTGATAGCTTCTTAATGAAATTGAAACTCAAGACACATAAAACACCTTGGATAGTTCAATAGGAAAGAAGTAATAACTTTCATTAATTTAACATTCTTAGCACATTTGATCCATGGTTGGGTGGGGTTAGAAGAGGGTGTGATAATGCAAGGACTCAACATGATGTTTCAATGGAGGACTTTTAGTAAGTCTTACCATTTGAATGTTCAATCAACTCAACATACACCCATTATGGCCCATCTTTATCACCTGTTTCTCCTCTCCCAGTTCAGCTCCTCTGTTTCTTTTTTCTTTACTTTCTTTTTTTCTTTTTTAGGAGGGGAGGGGCAGAGGGAGTGGGAGAGAAAGAATCTCGAGCAGACTCTGCACTGAGCATGGAGCGCGTCATAGGGCTCAATCTAACAACCCTGAGATCCTGACCTGAGCCGAAATAAGGAGTGGGTTGCCCAAGCGACTGAGCCACCCAGGTACCCCCAGCTCCCATGTTTCAGTGATGTTGAGTCAGCTTCTCTATTCCTCCCAGGGTTTGATGCCACTGACTCATTACCCTTCTCCCTCTCCAATCTTCAGTTACATTAATTTCAAACATCTGCTTATATTTAATTCTCATCTTAAAAAATGAAGAAATGAGAGCAGTGGTATACTCAGGCAAGAGCCACTCAGTTAACTTAAATGACTTGAAGAACACACTTCTACCATTATGATTATTTCAGTGCGCTAGACATAAGAGCAAATGCTGGGGAAACACCAAAACTTGGGAAGTGAGATTTTAAAAATTAGAAAAACAGCACAGATATCTTAAAATTGACACCAAAAAGTACACTGTCACATGTATCAGTGAAAGGGAAGTGTATGTGTATCCTGGCAACATAATGAAATACTAATAGAAATCAATAAAGGTGAGGGCTGAGCAAAGCTATTCTTTACTTCAAAATACTTAGTTGCTTCTTCATCTATGCTTTCATTGCAATGTATTCATACCCGGATCATAGCATTGATAATGTTGCCATTTAATGGCAGGAGTTCTTTTGTTTCATTTTGTTTTGTTTTCTCTGAGCTCAGGTCTCCTCAACCTGTCTACCCTAACATCAGTCTTCCAGCACTGAATCATGGAATGAAAGCAGAAGAGATGGGGGCTACTTCCAGATCACAGACTGGGCCATGCCATGGCCCTGGAAAGCTTTCTCCATGTACGTGATTAAGCCCTAGGGCCATATCCCAGAGAATGCTCATTCCCTGATTGGATCACCCACTTACCCTGGACTGTTACCTCGAGCCCCTGAAGTTACAACAGCTTAGCCTATGCTGTCATTAAAATCAATTCTAAAATACTTCCCTTTCCTTGCTTTTTCCTTTTTCCTTTATGAGCTTTGCTAATAGTTATTATAAGTCAGGACATAAATATCAGAAATATTTGGAATCTAAAATTATAGAGCCTGGTTGGCTCAGTCCATTGAGTGTCTGACTCTTGGTTTCAGCTGCGGTCATGGTCTCAGGGTCCTGGGCTCAAGCCCTGAATGGGGCTCAGCACTCAGTGGGGAGTCTGCTTTTCTCCCTCTGCCCCTCCCTCTACTCCCTTGCCCCATCTCTCAAATAAATAAATCTTTAAAAAATAAAAATAGTAAAATTATAGAAACAATTTCAAAGGCTATCAGAAAACATTAGTATTTATGGAGTCAGGCACCGCAGAAAACGTATATGCCATGTTAACACTTGAGACAGCACTGTCAAGTTAACATTCTCATCCTGATTTTAAAGAAAATAAAAACAAACTCCCAAGAACTTGTGTCCTCAATGTCAAAGAAAATTAAGAAAAACAACAACAACAACAAAAAATTGCAGACACTACTCAGAGGAAGAAACTATGACTTTAAGATTTCAAAAAGCATCTACTTTTTCCACCTTATGACACTGTCACCTTCTCCTAACAGTAGATGTTCACGGGGAATTATGCTCATCTACTGGCTTTTTGCTTTATTAGGTGGCCTCATGGGATAGCTCTGGAATTCTCAAAATTAGAATTAGCCACTTTACATCCTCTGTGGGGACAGCTCACTCATGATATTGACAAATAACTCTGAGTTATATTTGGTTTATCAAAGCTGAAAGATGTAATGAGGTCCATGGTATCTTTCTGAATCTGGAAAGCAATCTCTTCATGAGTTGTGGGTACCTAAGTAATATTTTGATCCTTTGGGGGGAAAAAGCTTGTACACTTCCATTCTAGTGACACTTCATTGTTGTTTTGGCCCCCCTCTAATAATCCTTTTTTGGTTCCTTTACCCATTCTGAAAGTTTGAAAATTCTGACACTTGCAAAGCCCATCTTTACTTCTGGTCCACTTTCTTTCTCCTTTGCTCTCTTCCCTACCTTCATCCAAATTCTGTCCCTGGATCTGAGATTGTCCTACCACAATCTGGAGGTCATCCCTCTTCCCTTCCACACTCCATTTGCAGGACTTCCAACTCTTCATCTACTGAGAGTTAACTCATTAACTGATAGAGGCACCAATGGTTTTCTGTCTGGTTCTCACTACAAATTAAGCATGCCCTGCTCTTTCACAGTAAATGTAAACTTAGCCTATCCAATATCTGCCTTTATTCTGAAGGTTTTTCATGAGAGAAGCGGGAAAGACTACAGATTCTAGAACCAGAGGATCTTTGTTCGACTGGATACACCAAGGTCTGAGTGACCTTGAACAAGTTACTTCTCTGTGATTCAGCTTCTTCATCGATAAAATGATGCTATAGAATCATACTTACCTCAATATTTAGGTAGAATTAAATTAATTAATTCATGTAAAATACATACAAGAGTTCCTGGCACATAGTCACCACTAGTTATTGTCGCATTAATTCTCTTTAACAACAGACTCCAGGGTCCTATTTTCCAAAGACATACTCCCGCTGGAGCTCAGGTTCTCAGTTCATTTCTACGTTTCAAGCAATTACTTTCCTCCTATTGTTTGCAGATTTTCCTCATTCTCTGATTTCTCTGTGATCCACCCTCCATTTGCATATCCTTCCAGAAAGAATGACCACTTAGAATTTCAAGGTACCAAGAATACACAGAAGAATGAGAACTACAATTTCCACCTCAGGAAGAGGAGTGTCATTCTCCAATACCTATCTTGTGACAGATCTCATATAATCAATCTTTCTTGTTTTGCCTGGGTTCTTACTTCCTGTCCAAATCAATATTGCTAGAAGGAGAAGGCAGACAGATAATAGATAAGCATTTATCTCACCTGGTTGTCTCCTTCTAATCCCAAGAGGTTCACATTGCTGCCTGGACCCAGCTGTCTTTATGTTCTCATGGCAGAAGGTTGCACTTGGTCTGCAGCCGTGCTTGAAAGTGAGCTTCAAGTTAATCTCAAGTTTAATTCAACTATTGGTTTTGTTGTAATCTTCTTGGTTGATTTGGACATGCATATACTATATTAATGCTACCATATTTTGAATTATTCAGAGTTAATTTTTAAAATTCTTATGCCTCCAGAATTTTACATACCTGGAAGCAAATTCTTTTATGACCCATAATTATCAAAAAGACAGTTACATTGAGCACATTCATTCCACACTAAAAACAAAGTGTAAACACTATGAATTTACAGTAATTGACATCTTAGGGAAATTGAAACTGTCAAATAACTCAAATTGTGATGTAGTATATAATATGTAATCAGTACTACTAGTTATTTTTTCTTATAAAGGAGATACTCTATCGTTTTCAATTACAACATGATGATATTTTAAAATACTTTAAATGATGTACATGGTTATTCCGTGAGATTTTTTTTCCCCCATAATAAACAGTTTGTTAAATAGCATGTACTATCAGTAGAAATGGACATTGGGATTTCTCATCACTTGGTTTCTTGAGAGTGTAGTTCAGCCTCATCAAATAAATATATTGTTAATAGTAACAGATTTACATACTATAATCATTACAAAAACAGTCATTGAAATAATATGCTATATTATCTTGATATGTTTAGGCTGCTATAACAAAAATACCATAGACTGGATGGCTTATAAACAACAGAAATATATTTCTTGCAGTTTTGGAGGCTGGGAAGCCCAAGATCAAGGAACTGGTATATTTAGTATAACACATTTTAAATGTATACTTTCAATTCAAGGACAAAGATAGCTTGAAAATAAAACTATGGAAAATGTTGTATTGTGCAATTATATCAAGAACAACAACAATAACAAAAAAGACCAGTTTAGCTATATTCGTATCAGACAAAATAAATTTACAACCACGGGTGTTACAAAAACACAGATCAATCCTTCAGGAAGACATAGCAACCTAAATGTGTATGGACCTTACTATAACCTCTGAATTTATGAAGCAGGAACTGACAAATTTAAAAAAGAAATAGGTAAAAAACCACAATCAAAGTTGAAAAGTTTTAACACTCCTTCAATATAAGACATATAACTTTAGTAGACACGTATAGAACCCTGCATCTAATACTTACAAAATGCACAAGTATTTTTCAAATGTAATGAGAACTTACCAAAATAGAATATATTTCAAATAATTCCCAAATATTTAGAAATTAAGCATAGCCCTTCTAGAAATTCATTCATGGGTCATGGAACACAACAAGAAGAAAATTAAAAACTAGGTTGAACTGAATGATAATGAAATATATTGTATCTAAATTTGGGGGATATAAGTAGTATTTGAGAGTTTTTAGCTTTACATATATGTATATATGGTACATATATTTAAATGGATATATATAAAAAACAAAAGAAGAAAAGTTAAAATGAATGTTTTCATTTCAAGAAACCTCAAAAATTTAGCAAATTATCCCTAAAGAACTTAGAAGAAAATATAAATCAATAAGCAGAAACCAATGAAATATAAAGTAGACATAAAAAAATTAACAAAGCCAAATACTGGTTATTTTAAATGATTAACAACTGATAAACTAGTAGCAAGATTAATTCCAGAGAAAAAAATGAAAGAAAACACACAATAGCAACATTAAGAATTAAAAAGTGGGATACAATTAGCAAACCTTTATTGAAAAGATAATAAGAGAATAGTATCCATAAAAATGTATGTACAAATAATAGGATTTTTTTATGGACCCATAAATTTAACAACTTAGATTGTATAGACAAATTTCTTAAAAAAACAAAACAAAACAAAAAAAACATGATTTACCAAGCTGGATACAGGAAGAAATACATACACATACACACTCTTTTCTCCTGCTCAAACATTTGAGAGTAAGACGTAGATGCTGCCACACCTCATCTCTAAATATTTAACATGTGTCTCCTAAACTGGGGTGGTCTTCTACATAACTAACTGTCATTATATCATTATATGAAAAAACAGCACTGTTGAATGAATATTGTTGAATATTTTAGATAATATTACTTTAACAATAACTACAGTCAAATTTCTTCATTTATCCCCAAATCTCTCCTAGTTAGCATTTCCCCATTCTAAGACCCAAACAAAAATTACAGATTACATTTAGTATTCATGCTTAATTTCCTTTGATTTAGTATAGATTCCTTCATCTTGTTTGCATTTTACATGACTTCAATATTTTGAAGTGCTGAGCCATCTTTCTGGTAGAATATCATGCATTCTGGAATCTTTCTACATAAATTAGATCAGGTTAACTGTTGTTGGCATGTGATTACACAGGTGAAAATACTTGACATCTTACTTCGAGTTGCCTCACTCTAGGAGACAAACATGTCAGCAGATCATATATCTTGATGGCAAATTTGATGACTTGTTTAGTATAGTACCTGCCAAATTTCTCTTTTGCAGAGGTTCCTTTTCACTTTATAATTATTATATAATCTGTGAGGAGATATTTTCAGGCCTTTTGAATACCCTATTCTCTACCAACTTTTCATCCAATAGTTTTATCATCCACTGATGCACTTTGCCTGAATCAATCAATACAAAAATGTTTGCAAGATGGTAACTCTTCTAGACCTATCATTATTTCTACATATATAGTTAGCTATCTCTTCTCACCAACTTCCCTTTTTGAGTAGCATGTAGGACATGTGGATTCTTTGTCATGTCATGTATTATAATTCAATACCACCATTATTCTTTATGCTCAAATTAGATGCTCAGTGTAGAAACCCATTTAAACCAAATCTTTGTTGCTATTGTTTTTAATATGTGTCCATTATTCTTGGAATGTCTCTTGTTTTCTGGTATGAAAAGCTATCCTAGGCTCATCTCCTTATTTATACATTCTATATTTGGAATCAGATATTTCCTTAAGGTGACTAATTCCTGTTAGTGGGACTGGGTTTCTAGGAATCACAATCTGCCCTACATATGCTTATGTGGTTGCTACTGTGGTTATTGTTAATAGGCTCTTTCAGTAATCTGAGGTGCGGTATATATGGTTGTAAAACGTAGGTGTTCACATTGATATCTCTAACTAAAACCCAACACCACAGAGTTCTTCAACTTCACCCACTCCCTGCTTACAAATCCTTCTTCCACAGTAAGAATCCTGATTTCAAACATCAAAATGTGTATTCATTTTCCCTATCTATATCACACACAAATTTCTTTTGTGATTTCTATATAAATAACCACCAGCACCTCAAACTTACAAGATTTTTTGGCAGTTCCTTTTCACAATTTATATAATTTATGGTGTATTGTATATTATATTACTATAAATCTTCTATGTAACTGTCATAAACAATAAAAAGTAACATTTTTTACTTCTGTTTTCCTGGGAATTAGCTAACCAAATCCTTTCTTTGAATATCTCCTTCATTTCATAAAGCCCTCAGAGGATATATGTTGTGTATTTTTACAGCATCTGTGTCTCAATTATATTGAGCCACCTATAAGAGAATTAAATAAAGCTAAATACCATTTCTTACACAACCTGTAGAAGTAGCTTCCTTAAAACAAAGAAGTAAGTAATAAATAAAACCTGAGAAATTGGGGCTCTAACATGAGAAGAAATGAAGGGTAGCTCCAGAATGGCATCCTTGCCACAGACCCTGGAAGCAGACAGAGCCAGCATAGAATCAAAGTATGGAGATAAAGGATATGTGGGGAGATTATCACCAGGCAATAAAAAGGATCAGACATGTTGTCAGACAAGTTATTGGAAAAATTTTATTGAGAATCAAATTACAGGGGTGATAGTGTAGAGAGACTTACCCAATGATTCAGAGAAATTGAAGTTTCATAACAAAAAGTTCTAAAGGAAAGAAAATATACTACTTTTACCTAATCATAGTATTAAATTATTGAGCAATATTTTAACACTAAAAGGGCATATAAATTTATTGGGAGGAAGGAGGAAAGCAGTAATTTAATTGTTTTAAAACCTCTGTCTACCATCAGAAGAAGTCAATAATGTCTGCAACTTATAAATCTGTATATTGTACTCTATACATAGTATTTTGAAAGATGAAGTTAAACATCAGGGAAAAAAATACCCTAAGTGTGTTTAAAGTTCTTTCTCATGAGAATCAAGATTTGGACTGCTATATATGAATGCTTTAAAAAAACATGCCTTTGTTTTAATAAAATTTAAATTGATTTTTAAATTTTACTTCTCTTCTCTATCTCTATGCTATTTCTTTCTTTCCTTTTTTTTTTTTTTTGCTTTTCTGTAACTGTGATTCAGTGGTGCAGTCACCATGCTATTTATTGTTATTTCAAGCATCATTCACATGAACATCATTCTCAGATGCCACACATATGAAATATTTTTGACATATTTCTTACACAATGTGTAACCTTACCCTTTTGAGTTAAAAACTGATTGGTTTCAGGAGATGTTATTCTCATTCTGAACCTGAAGTACACATAGTTCAGGGAGGAAGAAGGGTGGGTGGCGGAGTTGGGTGGATGGCTGAGTTGGGTAGCTGGCAGCCTTTATGGAGGGTTGCATCCACACTCACTTCTGAAATGTTGTGAAATGTGTTATTGACTTTAGTCAGGGATCTATGTTTCTCCCATGTTGGCATATATTTGGACTCCAATTGTTCCCATAAATCAGTAGGAAGCACTGGAAAGTTATGACCCTTACCATTCTTTCTTCTCTTAGAAGATCTGTGATGCGGATTATAAACATACACTACAAAGTTTCACTAGGGTGTTCACCCAGTTGCTTCTTTCACCCTTTGGCTTGTGTCTGTTCAAATTCGAAGATTTGAGAAACAGTAGTATGAGTTTTATTTATTCAGTGACTTTATCTACTATCAGCTCTGAAAAGTGGAGATAGGATGAGGAATTGTGCCATATCATAGGTGAATTTTTGGTTCTTTTCCTTCGACTGCTACTTTCAGAGTGTATGGCCTGATGACTGGAAATGTATCCTTTCTCTTTTTATTTTTACTGATGCTTGTGCTTTTTCTTTGCCTTTATACTTCTGGATTTAACTATTTATTGGTGTTCTTTTGTTAAAGCCAGAAATAATTAACTCGTCATTGCTCTTCAAACTTTCCATGTAAATCAAACATATTTTTAAGACAATAAATCTACAAGTCAAGACAGGTTGTAATTAATTATTGTATTATTTATTTGTTATAGTTGGAAGAAATTTTCTTCCCAGGTAAGATTTGACTTAGGGTTGATTCAGTTTTTAGTTGGGGTAATCCTTTGGTTTATTATTCAAATTTGGAGATATTCAATCATTAAAGTGGGCAGAATTAATAGACATACTAGAACAATATGTGAGAACAAGGTTTGTCTGGGATACACCAAGCTCCATGTGGAAAATTAATATAATATAACAATACATAATGTAATATGTAATATATAATGTAATGTATATAATATATTCAAGGTATAGTGGAATATGGAAGTGGTTTGCAGTTACTTTTGTGTATGCCTAAGTAATTGTTGGTCATCCCAAAGGAAGCATGACTTTCAATAATTTGCCTAGTGCCCACTGTGTCAACTTGCCCAGAATCATGACCTAAAGGTGCATGACCAGAGATCATAATGCATTGTGTTGTATCTAATTCAATGTTTTTAATTTTGTGATGACTTATTCTCAGTAGGTGGCTCTAAAAGTCCTTTCAGCTTCGGGTTTCACAAAACCTGGAACCATCCTTAAGTTGGCCTAATTGTTTTGGGTTCAGTCTCATTTCCAAATCCAACTCTGCTGTGTATTGCCCATATAAACCTGGGCAAGATACTTAATTCATCTAAGATTCAATTTTCTCATCTGCAAAATGAGAATCCAATCACCTACCACATGGGATTGTTTTATGGGTTAAAAAGTTTGTAAATGTTTAGATCAATGCCTAGCCATATTAAGCAATTTAAAAATTAGAGTTATTTTAACAATTACTAAGCAAATAAAAACAAAACCCGTAATTTGATGACTGATCCCACCCTGGGAATTCTTTGAGTAGTACCTCTGCCTGAAGCTGAAAAGGCCAAATCGGGGAAGCAAAAGGAAGAAAGATATTAACAGACCAGTCAAATTCATCAACTATTGTATTTCTTCCTTGCTGCTTTTCATTTTCTCCGGCTATGTTATGATTTCTTCAAAACTTTGAAAAGAGCAGTAAACTTTCCTGAGTACTAAAGTTCAGTCACTTCTGTTTAGAGCTAGATTAATAAAAATGGGTGATGTGGCCAGGAAAATAGAGTCCCACATAACACACAACAAGAATCGCCCTTGTTGCCTTAGATATGTAAAAATTGTCATCTACTGTACCTCATATTCTCAGAATATTTGTTCTACTTTAGTTAGTGAGTACAGAAGAAAAGCACTTTTTATTAATAAAATTGACACACAGAAATATATTTCCTCATTCATTTTCACTGGTTGAGAGGGGGCCAAAGACCTGAAAAGATTTGGAAAAGTATTTTTTATCCCTTTGTGCTGTTTGGTTTCTCTTCTGGGCTTGCGATTTTACAAACAAATAAACAAAGAACTAACATTTGTGGAAGTCTAATGGTCTACTAAAGGCTTTGAAATTCCAACTCCTTCATTTCCTGCAAATGGACTGCTCAATATGTTGATCACTTTCAGAATTTTAGTTACATGTAGAATGTTTGTTTATTACCTCTTTCAACAGAGCCAATTTGGATTTTGGCAATTATGTGAGAATTTGCATGCTGAAACCTGGCAGAGATCTAGTTCAAAATATTTTGGAATGAATGGATGATCTAATGACTAGCTGAATAAATAAATGGAATAAATCATTTCAGATATATTTTCCATAAAACTGGATAAAATGAAAATTTAACTCTCCCACACTGAGCTATGAAATATTTCATTCAGATGTGCTTTCTTGCTTCCATTTTATAGAATATTTTAGGTCTATTTTTACTTCAAAAGAAAATTATGCAAATCACATTTAATCACTCTATAAAACAGTTCTGAATGAAGTGTTTCTAGTTATTCACAATTAGTTTGATAGCTAAGGTTATTAAACCAGTTTTCATGCTTATTTCATTTTGCTAGTTTATTCATTCATTTGCAATTTTTGAAGTTTTCATAGTAATTAAAGGGAGGAAAATTATTTATAATATATTGAAATACTCTTTGTTAAAATAATTCTTTACCACTGTCCGTATTTGCCTCAAAACCAGACATACAAATAAAACCTCTATGGATAATTTTAATTAGTGTTATTTGAAGTGCAGACAAATATTTAATTCAGAGCGGTTTTGGTAAAAAAAAAATAGAAGAATAATTAGTCCTTCATTTTTTTTAACCTATGGCAATTTATGAGTTTAGCTATAAATTCGAGTACCTGGATCCCTATATTTTAATTGTCCTATAACTTACACAAGTTGAGATTATTCATAACCTTATTGAGAAAATACAAATAAATAATTTTTAATCTTGGTAAGTAATATTTCTGAGTATTCTAATGTCAACTCACCATTTCTTTCCCACCATTATCCCCCCACATGTACATGCACAAGCAATGCACACATGTGCACACACACACACACACACACACTTGAGCTAACAAACTCCTTTTCCTTCTGTTTTCGAGAGTTAAATTTTCTAGTCATATGGGTACTCTACTTAGGTAACTTTTCTTTGTTTATGAATCACGTATGCTTTGGTGCTGGGGTAATAACTTGCTTAGATAATATATTTTACCTAAATACATTACACCAGAGTTTCTAAGAAGAACAAACCTCAATAAATATTTAAGTCATTTGAGGAATGCCCCAGCCCTCTAAGGATTTTTAGTGTGTGCCAGCCTAGATCTCCTCTCTTGAACCATAGAGCTAACAATGCTGGGGGTGTTACCCTCACAAGCTGCAGCAGAAATGTAAGATGGAGAAGTGCTTTTTGAAGAGGGATTTGGGAATGTTGTCTTTGTCTAAATGAGCAAACTCAGAAACACTCAAGGGAGACCTACAAAGTTTTAAAAAGAATTGCATTGGCTTGGACTACAAAATGCAGAAACACTCCAAATGAAAATAGGTCTAGGATCCCCAAACTTCTGCAGCCAGGAAATGGACTAAGAAATCTACAACTATAGATGTTTGCATCTCCCCAAAATTCATATGTTGAAACCTAACCCCCAGTAAATGGTATTTGGAGGTAGGACCTTTGGGAGGTGTTTAAGTCATGAGGGTGAAGCCCACATGCTCATCAAAGAGGCCCAGAGAGCTCTCTTGGCCCTTTTGCCATGTGAGGACACAGCAAGAAGATGAACATCTATGAAGCAGGAAGTGGGCTTTCACCAGACAGGGAATCTGCCAGTGTCTTGATCTTGGACTTCCCAGACTCCAGAACTGTGAGAAATAGATTTCTATTGTCGATAAACTATCCATCTAGTCCCTGATATTCTGTTACAGCAGCCCAAATGGACTCAGACACCTATTCATCTGTAAACAGGCTATCTTTTATGGAAAAAGAAGAATAACTTAAACATTGAGAAGGTAGAACCTAGAGGGTAGAGCCAAGAGATACAGGAAATACTAGTGGAGAGTAGGAGGACTGAGTCCTAATCAAGGAACTGCCACTCGATTGCTCAGCACATTTCATAATCGCTACAGAATAGCAACTCCTCTGTGCCTCTTGCCTTTCTCTTTTTCGAATGAGAGTATCAATAGTGACTATCCTACTCTTGTCCTACCATTGCATGTAGGGTGCATGACACAGGGGGAGGCAGATAATTTATCTCCTTAATTTATAGGCCTTTCCAACTAAAGGAGCTGTACTTGAGAAACTGTTCTCCAAGGAACACACTTCCGCACCTGGATCTAGTTTAGATGATGAGGTCCTAAACGTTGAGCTGCTGCTGTAGGAAGAAGACACTTTGGGGAGTTTTGGAAGAGGATGAGTACATTTGAATGTGGAAGGAACATAAATCATTGGTGCCCAGAGCACAATCTATAATGTTCTTCCTCCAAAATGGCCTGTGATGATATTAGCCTATCGGAATTTACAAATTTAAATCGTCTCCTCCTACATAGAATCCTGGCTGGCTGCCCAATGTGAGTAATAGAATGCACATGTACATTATTAAGAGTACTGATAGACCTGCATATGTGAATACAGTTATACACATTTATTTCGATTCAAGGCTACATGATGAAGGCAAAGAAGCCTCCATGTTGGTTACTCTCGCATCACTCACTCTGGAGAGACTTGTCCTCAGTGTCAAAAGGGCATGCAAGCAGCCCATGGTGAGGCTTAATAGAGAGTAAATCATTTGCCAGCCATATAAATTGGACACTCCAGCCTTAGTGAAGCCTTTAAATAGCTACAAACTCAGAAGAAACTCTAAATAGAAGTTCCCCCACTGAATCATCCCTGAATTCATAGCCCATACATGCTGTAAAAGATAATAGAGGATTTATGGTTGCTTTAAGTCACTAAGTTATGGGATGATGACTGAGGCAGCTCTAGATAACTAACATAAATTCTTACTCTATGACGTCATTTATATAAAGTTTTAAAACATGCCAAATGAAATTCTAAGACTTAGGGTTGCATATACTTGGTTGCATACTTTTTTAATAAAAGATGAACTAGTGATATTCTTTGCAAACAGGGAGAATCTTGCATGTTCAAATATTATTGTATGTCATTGTACATTGCAATAAACATTTTAATTAAAATAAAGGGTAAATTGCAATACAGGCTAATATATTTTATGTCTGATGTATTTTAGAGACTAAGGGAAAATTTGCTGGGGGAAAAAAAGACCATATTTGAATCCTGACAGAAAATAAGAGTTACATAAGGAAAGAAAAATGGGAAATGAGTTTAATTGAATAAGGAATGGAAGGAAATTTCTAGCAGATGAAATTCAAGGGCCCCATGCCAAAAGAGAGTTCGTGCCTTCTTCCGCAGTCACTCAAGAGGTATTGAAAGATTTTAAGCAGACAGGATAAGATCAGACTATGCTTCAGAAAGGAAAAAATCTGGTGATGGGGTGGAGAGTAGACTGGGAGATGTCAGTGGAACAGAGAGATCAATGAGGAGATTGTTGGATGGAATCTCCTACCGAGAAATCATGAGGACTTGAATTAAGAATCTGGCAGTAGCCACGGAAAGTCTTCCCCATACCAGTTAATGGCAACTTCATCCTTCTAGTTTCTGAAAGCAAACCCATGAGTGTTATTGGCTGTTCTTCCCATTTTTCACACCTCAGATCCAATACTTTGGCAAATTCTGTCAGCTTTCCTTTCAAAATATATCCAGAATTGGACTACTTCTCACCAGCAACCCTGCTGCCATTTTCATCCAAGTCAATTCAGATTATTACCTCAGTTCAGATTATTGCAATAATCTCATAACTGGTGTCCCTGCTTCTGTTGCTGCCCTCCTTCAGGCTATCTGGAGTGACTCTGTTAAAAATCAGATTATGTCAATCCTCTGCCCCAACCTTCCAATGGCTTCCAGGCTCACTCAAGGTGAAAGTCAGAGTCTTCTCAGTGGCCCTAAACACGATGGCCTTCACAAACTCTCTGACTCCCACCCTAGTTTACATCACAGTAGCCACACCGATTGTCTTGCTCTCTCTCTAATACTTAAGATGCTACCTCTGCCTCAGGGACTTTGCAATCTCTGTTCCCCTCCCTTCAGTGCTCTTCCATCAAACATCTGTAAGTCTCATTCACTTGCCACTTTCAGGCCTTTCCTCAGGTATAACTTTTTCAGAAAAGTGTATCCTAAGCAACTTATACAAAATTACAGCCCTGGGGCGCCTGGGTGGCTCAGATGGTTAAGTGTCTGCCTTCGGCTCAGGTCATGATCCCAGGGTCCTGGGATCAAGTCCCACATCAGGCTCCTGGCTCAGTGGGGAACCTGCTTCTCCTTCTCCTCTGCCTCTCTCCCTGCTCAAGCTCTCTCTCTCTCTCTCTCTCTGTCTCAAATGAATAAATAAAATCTTAAAAAAATAAAATTACAGCCCTTCCAATTTCCTTTATCCCCTTCCCTACTCTATTGTTGATTTTAGATATTACCCCATATACTTCACTTAATTATATTGTTTATAACCTGTTGCCCCATCTCTATCCATGGAGCTGGGAATTTGTATACAAAGCATGTAGTATGAGGTGAGGCACATGGTAGGTATTCAATAAATATTTGTTGAATGGATGAATGGATTAAGAAGTCCCATTTTAGTATAATTGGAAATATGAATGCAGACAGGGAATAAATCAAGGATGGCTTCCAAGTTTTGTCTTTATTAGAACTGTGTACGACCTCTCTCTACCATAAACAAATTACTTTGAGTCATAGGTCCTGAAAGGTCCATGTCAATTAATTCAGAAATAAATGTCTTAGGAAAAGGAAATTTTCAATCAAATTTAAGCTCCAAATTTAAGTCTTTGATCGTCACACCTTCCTCCACCACACTAAACTTTTATAACTACATGACAATAGATAGGGTAAAAAGGGAAAGAGCTTGGAATTAAAATACCTGGGATCCTTATTCTATTTCTGTTATAATTTAGGAACCTTGCCTAAACTCCATATCTATGAAAAAAACAAACAAAAACAGTTAAATATATCTGTTCTATCTAATTTTCATATTATGTTGCAAAGAAGAATAAGAGTGTCATATAATATACCTATTAAAATCTGGAAAGGTTTTGCATTCATGCACAATAATTTTTAAAAAAATATTTTGTTTCTAAGAAGTCTAACACACTAATGTGTTATGCCAGGTACAAAATTATAAATGAAGAATTTCCAGGCAGTTACTACAATAATGCAAAAGTTCTCAGAACTAAGCTCTCCATAGTAATAGTCAAAGGTGATAGTCAAAAGACTTTGTTCTTCCTCATTGCAAAATCATTTCTTTCTTTGTTTAAGATTTTATTTATTTATTTGACAGAGAGAGAGAACGTGCACGCACTCAGAAGCAAGGGGAGGAGCACGCAAAGGCAGAGGGACAAGCAGGCTCTACTGAGCAGGGAGCCTGACATGGGGCTCGATCCCAGGACCCTGAGATCATGGCCTGAACCAAAGGCAGCTGCTTAACCAATTGAGCCACCCAGGCACCCCGGCAAAATCATTTCTTAATGATCTACATTGATTATCATCAATTTAAGTAAAATGCTTTGCTTGTGTTACTCCATTATATTTTCGTTAAAATCCCTGTAACCTTTAAAAGATTCTGTTGTGTCTTTATGTATTTGTCAAAACTAAGAAATCTGAAAGGAAAAAAATGTCTACATTGCCTATAGTCAGGCAACTTTTCAGTGAACTATAGGTCAGTGAAAAGATCAGCAAAATATCAATATTACAGAGTTGTCTGGAAAAGTCTTATTATGAATTTTTAGCCAGGAATTCAGAATTAAATTATTGAGCTCCTGACATAAGAGAATCTCTCCCAAGAATAAAGTGCAACCGTCTCCATATGGATAATGAATACCTGGTATAAACCAAACCAAACCTTCAAATGCGTCTGTATTGCGTCCAGTGATCAAAGATCATTTGTTCTCCCATATATTTTTACACTGTAATATGCATTTACATGTAATTAATACATTCTGGGATAAGTTCCTGGTTTATCATAAAGATCTGAGAGCTTCAACAAATTCCATAATTTAAGGGTTTTTAAAAAGTAATAATTAAAGGCATTTTCAGAGGTTTGTTACCAGTACAAAAATCCAACACGCACTTGTTTTGTTTTACCCATACTGTTTTCAATTTTTTTTAATTTTATTATGTTATGTTAATCACCGTACATTTCAATTTATTTTTTACTTAGTACACAAAATACTAAGGTTTATAACCTTCTGAAGTAAATTTAAATAAATCAGTGGAACATATTGCCTAAAAATAAAAATATAACAAATATGGCCATGCAAAGAAGAACTCTGAAAGCAAAAGCAAATGGCCAAGTTCGAAGCTATGAGAAGACATGTAGAATCTTCAGAATGCTTTTTGAATATGTTCTAATAATATTCACCTTAGCAGTTAGGTCAGAGTGCATTCTCACTGAAGTGTGTATGAACTCTTTTGTGATCTATCAAATATATCTAAAGATGTCCAGGGCTTGGATATTTATATAATTTCTCTCATCTTTAAAAATTAAAATCATTTTAGCAGTGCGTATCTAAGTTTTGTATTGTTATTGTAAGCGAACTCCTAGAACCATCATAAATTGCTGGTTAGAACCTCTTTCTCAAGTTATCTGGCAATTTGTTTTAAAGCTGAACATTTACATATCATATGACCTAGCGATTCTACTAGATGTTTACTTAAGGGATATGAAAATATTTCCACGAAGGACTTGTACAAAATGTTCATAGCAACTTTTTTCATAATAGCCTCCAATTTAAGAAAAAATGACTGTACATGAAGAGGAGAATAAAAGGAGAATAAAAAGATCACTTGAAATATTTTCATATGATAAAATATTATTTAGCAATAAACAAGAATAACTTAGTGATTCACAAACAACATGGATGAATCTCAAAAACATTATGTTGAGTGAAGGAAGTCAGACACAAAGAACATGTCATAGGATTCCATATATCTGAAGTAGAGCAGAAAAACTATCCTATTTTGATAGATCTCAAAAGAGTGGGGGCCAACTGTGGTGGTGGTTGACTGGAAGAAGGTATGAAGAAACAGTATGGGATGATGGAAATTTCTGTAACTTCATTGAGAGGGTGTTTACAGGGTGTTTATATACTTATCCAAATTCCTTGAATCACATACTTAAGATATGTACACTTCACTGTGTATACATTCTATTTCAATGCAAAATAAAAATGTCAGGTGACAGGTATGAAGACATACACTTTCTCACGCATTTTACAAAGATAATTGAAATCAAAATTCTTAAAATGTACATAATTATTTGTCCTAAAGAATAATTGTAAGTGCTTGATGGGGTGCCTGGGTTGCTCAGTCGGTTAAGCGTCTGCCTTCAGCTCAGGTCATGATCTCAGGGTCCTGGGATTGAGCTCCACATCAGCCTCCCTGCTCAGCAGGAAGCCTGCTTCTCCCTCTCCCACTCCCCCTGCTTGTGTTCCCTCTCTCGCTGTGTCTCTCTGTCAAATAAAGATTTTATTTATTTATTTGAGAGAGAAAGAATGAGACAGAAAGAGAGCATGAGAGGAGGGAGGGTCAGAGGGAGAAGCAGACTCCCCGCTGAGCAGGGACCCCCCCCCCCCAGGAACCACCCCCAGGAACCACCCCCCCCCCCCCGCCCGATGCAGGACTCGATCCCGGGACTCCAGGATCATGATCTGAGCCGAAGGCAGTCGCTCAACCAACTGAGCCACCCAGGCACCCCGTAAAATCTTTTAAAAAAAAAAGTAATTTTAGGTGCTTGAAATTTTAAAAAGCTCTATTTATTAACTTAAACATCATTTATATATTAGTGAAAGTTGCAGGAAAATTAAACCCTTATTCATATATTAGAACATTAAGTAGCCCTTAAAAATCTTCCTTCCTGAGTGTTTAATGATGTATTATATTATACCAATAAATTAATATACATCAGTATCATATATTAATAATATAATGGTATATGATCATTGTTAATACAAGTTATATACATCTTAGATTATTAAATAGAAAAGGAACAGATTGAGCATCATAGTGCCATGTGAACAAATGCAGAATAGCCAGATATATGGACGTTTAAATGAACCTGTATGTGTGTACATAGGATTATGAGCCCACATCCATGTATAGTGAGCCCATATGGAATCATCCTGAACATATTGTTTTGCGATTTCATTTTTCAGTACCACTTCACAACTTTTCTATTGACTGTTTTATTTTACTATGTGTGCTGACTGCATTGTACAATGTTTGGCAGAATATACCCTTAAAGTTTGCTTATCACACAAAGTATCCTCAGTAAATATGGCACTTCTCTAAACTGCTATAGTTCTCTGTGCTTACGATTTGCACTGGGCCTGGTTTGCCTTTTGCTTGTAATATAGTTGATAAGATCCTTTGGCAACATACTTTCTTTTCATGTCCAGTGGGAGGGAGAGAAAGAAATCTAATCCTGGAATAAATGTCTTCTCTTTGGGATTTTTCTTCCCAATCCCACTGGTTGGACTATTCCAAGTCAGGACCAGCCCCTGTATTGCTGAGAGTTTGCAGCGGAAAAATACATCCCTAATGGCTTAAAACTGGGTTCCTGTTCTAGTTTTTGGGAAATTCTTACTATAATTGACTTAAAAAATTAGAGCACATCTTTGCAGCTAGGGTTGGCATTAAGCTCTAGCTTTGACTGGGTTAGAATTCCAGCTTTGTTATTGTTACCTGTGAAAGCTTGGCAGATCACTTCACCCTCTTGGTGAATTGGGGATAATGATAGCATCGCATAGAATTTATGAGGATTAACTACATTTGAAGTACATAAAAGTGATCTGGCATACATAGGAGCTCCATAACATAGCTATTACACTTATGTTTATTACCATGAGAACTATAATCTGTGGGTGGCACAAGTAAGTCCCAAACAAATTTACACTTCGTTAGGTAGAAAGAATTATATGCTGGATAGTTAAGCAAGAGTAGTTACTACAGATAAGTACCTTCTAACATCAACTATTGAAAACTAAGAGATGAATTATTATTTTAAAAGATGGCCAAGGTTGTTACTCAATATGTAATTTATAAAAATTATTTTGATTACATTAACAAGTGAATCCTTGGTTAGTCATTCAACTATTTGGTCAAAATGGTGCTCATATGTCCCTCCGTATTGTTCTATATAAAAGGGCAAAATGGTAATGAGCAATTTTAAATGTGAGTCACACAAAATAATAAAATAAATTCCTACCATCCATCTGGATGTTTCAGTTGATCATTTTAGAGGACTAAATATAAATTCATTGGAAAAATGAAAGAAAATAAGGCTTTCAATATATATGGCTGCCTTTGCTAGGAAGAGTTACAGGTTAAAATCAGTTACTCAAAAGAAATGAATTTGTTAATTAAAAATGAGTAAAAACCTAAAAGATACAGATATAACTTCTCAATCATTTATTTACTTGTGTAAGACTTTATTAGCTAAAAGATAAGTATTCATCAAAGGATAATAGGACTGCCTTGTTGGCTTAAACCAATCTTAATCTCTGGGAACTAGGTACACAGATGGGGAAATAGCAGCTAACAGTACTTCTCATGATGTACTTCTAAGCTTATAAATAAATTAAAGATTATTGCTCAAATGTCACAAAGAAATAACACAAACATTTATATAAAATAAAAATATTTAAGTAGTATTCAGTTATTGCTAACAAATAGCATACTGATTTCTACACTCTTCCATAAGGGTAATTCTATAAATTTTCAACATTCTCCCTCATTGAAATGATGCTTTATTTTGTGTACTTGCTCATGTGGACTCAGTATAAAATAAATAGATAATATATAAAATGGTTCTATGGAATTATGTCATTCATTATTGAGCTTGGCAGTTGTGTTACTGTGTTTGAATAGGTCACATTTTATTCAGTGCCCAAAGATAGATTGCCTGGGTAAATGTCTAAATTACAACTGATAGTCTTTTGGGGAAATACTTTGTGTTTAAGGGAAATAAGATTTGAAAATTATTTAACAGACCATTGAATGTGTATTATTGATCCAAAAGAATAATAATTTCAAACTGTTTTAGCTGAATCTTAATTGATTTTATAAATGATTTTTATATTCAATAAGCACTTTTTACTTAATAAGATGCATGTCTTATTGCACATTAATGTCTCCTTTTTGAAATATTGTTTATTTGAATAGTTACCTTGTCTAGAATGAGATCAAATGAAATATTTGCATGTGGGAGAAAATCTTGTGGAACAAGCCCTTCATTTATTCAAAAAATGTGAATAAACCAGTTACTGTAGCAGTCACTGAAGTTACAAAAATCCAAAAAGTCCAGTCCCTTAAATAACTTGGAGTTCGATGCTGAGAATTTTTAAGATTGTACAACAAAATATCTTAATAAACTTTATGTAGGGAAGGTTTTTTTTTCCTTTACTGGGTGTGTGTGAGGGAGGGAGGACTAATCCATTGTGGGTTGGACCAACACAATTTTTTATTATTTTTTTATTTTTGAAAAGATTTTACTTATTTATTTGAGAGAGAGAGAATGAGAACACAAGCAGGGGGAGAGGCAGAGGGAGAGAGAGGGAGAAGCAGACTCCCCGCTGAGTGGGGAGCACTATCCCAGGACCCCAAGATCATGACCTGAGCTGAAGTCAGATGCTTAACTGAGCCACCCAGGCGCCCCCAAACACAATTTTTTGAATGTTTTAAAATAATATAGAAATTGAGAACTTAGAAAAATGTATTGTATGAAACTGACCAGGGAAATTGACATTTCAAATGGATTGAAAACTCTAATTAGTTAACAAAAGAGGGTCATTTTCTTTTCCACATTTCTCAGACATCACTACCCTTTTACAAGTATATAAACCAAGGGCCACAGACTGTTTCATAGGACAGTTTCTGCCCTCATAAATTATCTATTATTCTGTGAATTGGAAATAACACAATTTGTTAATGATATACTTTGAATCTCATTAGAGAGGGTATTTGTTTGTTTGTTTGTTTGGTCGAGAACTCTGTTTTATTCTATCTAGGCTTGGAACCTCAACAATTGCAGCCAGAGTTGAGACAGAACACTCTCAGTGACTGTGTCAGGACCCCTTCTCTACTGCAATTGCTAACTCCCTAAATCTGGATCTCTCTTTGACTCCATTAGCTACTTCAAATGCTCACATTCAGTCCATCATCACACATAGCACACTCTCGTGTGTTTTCTTTTTCTCATAAACTTCCAAATATCTTCATTCCCACTATCACTACTACAGCCCTGAAATGTATCATTTCCCTTCTAGATTTCTGGTGCAGACTTTATTTTTATTTCCATTGTTCCAATGCTGTTCCCGTCCAGTTCATACAGGATACAGTCAATGGAAACATTTCGAGAAATAAAGCTGATGCTGACTAAGCTTCTTAGATAATGTTCACATTCCCCAACGTTGCCTTCCAGGAGCTTTATAATCGTGGTTCCTGTTCCCTGATCTTATGAGTCTCTGTCAGATCAAAGCCCTTGTCCAAGTTCATCTAACTGTGACTTTTTGTGAGCCCCTCAAGATACTGTGTCTCTGTGTGTGTGTCTGTGCTGCCAGGGTCTAAAAAAAAAGGTTTTTTTTTTAATTTTTTATGTAAAAATTTTTCATACTGGTAGGAAATTTAAGAGAACATGGTTACAGATAAGTGCGTACCCTTCAGCATAAATGAACAAATTTACAAATCATCAAACTAACATTTTGCAATGTGAGATATTTGATCTGCGATTCGAGTTCTCATTTATTTCCCTCTCTAATCCCATCTCTTTCTCTTTCTGTCACTGTACTGAAATGGCTAAATCTTTTCCATCTATATTTTTACTACATACTTATACATTCACATAAGACTGTAAGTGTGTAAACTTCCAGTTATAAAATGAGTAGGTCCTAAGGATCTAATGCATGATTATAGTTACTAATACTGTATTATATCCTTGAAAGATACTGAGAGTAGATCTTAAATGTCCTCACCGCAAAAAAAAAAAAAAAAAAGATAATTTTATGACATGATGGGTGTGCTATCTCGCATGTTGATAATCATTTTGCAGTAGATAAGTATATCAAACAAGTATTTTTGTTGCATGTCAGTTTTATCTCAATAAAGCTAAGAAAAAAAAAAAGACTATCAAAGTATATTCCAGAAGAATAGCAACCTCTTTTGTTTTGTTCCATGTCACATCCCAATACATAAAATGGAGCAACACATGAAACACATAAACAGATATGTTTCCATGATATACATGTAAATATATGTTTACCTCTTTAATGATTCAGAAGAGCCCAGAAGTCGTAGACCTACAGTTCAGTGGATGATTACTGAGTGAGCAGGCCCATGCCGCCACCGCACAGATCGAGTATTAAACAACGGGATGCTGCAGAAGCTCCTCTCTTGCCTCTACCTTAAATAATGAGACTATACTGATTTCTCAAACCATAGGTTAGTTGTGCCTGTTTTAGAACTTAAGATAAATCAAGTCGTGCAAGTATTATTCTTTTGGACTGTATTTCTTTCTGCCAACATTATATTTGTCACATCCACCTATGTTCTTACATGTGAGAGTCATTCATTCATTTTCATCACCGTGATAAGCCACATGTTTTGACTCTTCTAATATTGGGGTACATGAGAGCCACTTTATTCCTTGACCAAAGTAATTGATGGTGCTATCCTCTTCTGGGATGTGTGGTGTGTATGGGTGTGCATGGGAAGAAATATTAACAAAACATGCATTAGAAAGAAACAAATCGAGACTATAAAATCAATACCTACAAACAACAGGATAAACACAACTGAGTTGATAGAAAAATGGCAAAATATTGGAATAGGTAACTTCAACAAAAAAACCTGAATGGCCAACTCACCACATATGAAAACTTGCTTTATTTTAATAGTGAGCCAGATAGTGAAAACCTACAATATGATACACTGTGCATCTACTCAAATGGCTAAAATTAAAGTGCAGTCAAAATCACATACAGGTGATGGGGCGCCTGGGTGGCTTAGTCGTTAAGCGTCTGCCTTCGGCTCAGGTCATGATCCCAGGGTCCTGGGATCGAACCCCGCATCGGGCTCCCTGCTCGGCGGGAAGCCTGCTTCTCCCTCTCCCACTCCCCCTGCTTGTGCTCTCTCTCTCTCTCGCTGTGTCCCTCTCTGTCAAATAAATAAATAAAATCTTTTAAAAAAAATTAAAAAAATAAAAAAATTTAAAAAAATCACATACGGGTAAGATGTAGAGAAATTGCAATTCTTGTACATGGCTGACGAGAGTGTAAATTTGTCCAACACTTTGGAAAACAATTCATCGGTATCTATGAAAGACAAACATACCAACTCAGTGACCCCAAGGTATGCGCCCAATGGAAGAAAGTAGGTATGTTCAGCAAAACACATGTGATAGAATGTTCATAACAGTCCCAAACTGAAAATAACACCAACAGTCATCTACAGAAAAAAATGATTAAATAAACTGGGATATACTCATATGATGGTATAATATTCAGTAATAGAAATGAACAAACCATAACTAGTCACAAAAACATGCATAATCTCACAAATGTAGCATTGAGTAAGAGAAGCTAAATACACATAAATATGTATTGTATGGCTCCATTTATATAAAGTTCCAAATTTGGAGAATCTAACCTATGCTGTTAGAAGATAGTCCCTTGGCTACCTTTCGGGTTGTCAGGGGCAGGGGTGGGGTTCCAGGAGAGTCTATGGAGTAATAGTAATATTTTGTGTTATTCACAGTGCTGGTTACACAGGTTATTCACTCTATAAAATTCATAAACTGTACACTTACGATTTGTGCCCTTTTCCATAAACAGTTTACCCTTCATTAACAGTTTACTATCACGAATGGGGACAACCCATTTTGATTTTTATGTTGGCCTTCTCGGTGTTTATTTTAGCATTGAGGTAAAACCCTTGAGAAGCCCGGTGTTGCCATTGGAGGCCAGAGCATCAGCTTTGAGAACTCAGGAGCATGAGGCCAGGTGCCCTTGTGCAAAGCCTGCAGTTTCAGTCAGCCTGCCTTCACAAAGAACAACCTAGACTCCTGCACGTTCCAGCCTGACATTGGACAGGATTGTCATCTCCATCACGAGCCAACACTTTATTAAATCTTTATATTCCGAAACTTAGAAAATAGGCCTTGAGATAATTGAACAACAACACATCCCTCTTTTTGTCCTCCTTTTGAGATCTAGCTTCTTACCCAAGGGTTTGCGACAGGAGAATCTTCACATTTGACGACGACAACGCGCTCACAGACTCTGTCCTAAGAGCTCCTTTCAGGAGGGAATATTACGAAGGCATTGATTACACCCTGAACGGCTTAATTTTTATTTGACCGAAGCAAAAGTGTCTCCTTTAAGAAAGGCTCTCTGTATTCAATAGGATGAAGGCAGCGCTCCCCAGCAGACGGGCTTCTGAGGATGCAGCTCTTAGCAGCATGGAGCCTGCGTCATCCTGCTGTGAACATATTCAGAGCAGCCTCATGAAAGCCCCGGGCCGGCTGGGCCAACAGCTGCTCACTGGCAATGAAGCCCCAGTCCTGACAGCACCCTGTTTTCCGTGCCCCACGCCATCTTTTTATAGTATGGGGCTCTGTCGCCATGAGGGCGCATCGCCAGGAAGGGATTGATTAAGCAGACAGCGACTAGGCATAAATAGCACCTCGTTACGTGGACACCTATTACATGCACAAATAACAGTCCTCTATACCATAGAGCCGGGATATTTCAATTGCATACAAAGCAGAGCACGGCCCCGATGCCTGAACGATGTGAATTCACCGGAAAACCCATGTTTACAGCTGTAAAAAAAAAATAAAGACATAGGTTAGGATGCTTCGAAGAAGAAATCTTAATTTTAAAGCACACCTCATCACACGCTTTCTGTAAACCCTGAAGAGCAGGTAAATACTTTATGACACCTTCCTCGGCGAGTCAAGAGAAAATAAGATGTTTTGTAAATGTAGTCCAAGATTAAATATAATTCTAGAAATGGGAAGATCATAGAATTGGAAGTCCAGAGATGAGGATCTCCAGGTTTTCCACTGATTACCCCAGGGGACTCTGGGCAAGTCACTTCTATGTAAAATGGAGGTAAAAGCTTCTCCGAACCATTACTTTGAAATTGTTGAGAGTACACGGAATAGCATAGGAAGAAGCCCTTTATATACTGTAAAGAGTTCTAAAAAGGTAAGGTTTTAACATATGGCTATAACTAAGATGATCCCCTTTGAGTAATCTATATTAATATTTCTGGGATGACTTGTATAATTAATGCATAGGACTAAACAAACATTTCAACATGTTCAATTTCAGGAGCTAAAAAATATCACTTCTTCATATATAAAATACACTTCCTATGTTTTAATAAAGCTTCCTTCTGGCTTTCATCTGCAAAATCCTCCTGTTTTGGCTGCCTCCTGTGCACAGATTCATGTTTTTATAATGCTTATATTTCAGGGTCCTAACTGAATAGTGATCTCTTATTTTCACTAATTTCCTTAAAAGATTGTCTTTAAAAATCTGAACAGTTGAATGTTGTCTTTTTGTCGCAGCACAATACTTAACTCTCTATTTATAACTTACAAACAAATCCAAACATATATTTTTCTTTTTATAACCCTGCCTATATTTACCAAGATTTCCAGAATGTCCTAGATAGCATTGGCATTTTTGTAATAAACCTCTATGAGAGGAATCATCGTAAATCTCTCTCTTTCCCTCTCTCTCTCTCTCTCTCTCCCCCCTACACACACACAGCAATGAATATGATCCTTTTCTTTTCCAAAATACACAGTAGCAATGCTCTGTCTCTTAAGCATGTTGTACACAAAGGGCAATCCAGAAAATGTAATTTAATTTTTAAATTAAACCTTCATTTCTATTTAATTGTACATTGCACCTTCCTTAGTGCTGAAACATAATGAAAAAGAAGCAATTTCAAACGTGCTTAAAGGTCTTGCACTGCTCCAGAGTAGAACTCGTTTCCATAGCAACCAGCACACCACCCTCTATTTATTCCAAATAAATGACAAATCAAAAGTGCAGCTGTAATATCGGGGGTTTCTATTTCTCCTAACACAATACAAAGCTACAAATGCCTCTGCTAGCATGGTTACCACTTGCAATAACCCAATAAGCCAAACAAGCATGCTTTCCAAACGTGGTCTGCAGTCTTCTGCAGTGTGACTGTCACAATAACCTTGACTTCTATTCTGTAAAATGCCCTTGGGTGAGAAAGCACAACGGAAGGCATTATTTTCATGATGTTAGATATTTTACACTGCAAATGAGATTTGTTTGTCTTAACCTAAGAAGCAAATCAAATTCCAAATTACATCATCTAATAGCTCCTGCTGCGAGATGCCGTCAACAGGATTATTGATTTGGAAGCCCAACATCTGCAAAACGCTAACCTGATCTATTAGGCTAAACAAAGGCTTTAAGGCTCAGCTGGTCCCTTTTTGCCACCTCCATCATGCTCTCCTTTAAATGAGCTCCAGCCCCGGAGACAGGAAAAGAGGCTGGTGAGAGTCCATCAAGTTAGTTAGTGACCATATGGGAGAGCATCCATCCTCCCTCGTGCAAAACCTGCACTCCCTTCACTCATTCACATCCAGTCCTTCTCTGTATCTTTAAGTGTGCGCAGGGCGGGGTGGGTGGTGAGGGGGTACATGCGGGCGCGCGCACGTGCACGCACAGACACACACACACACACACACACACACACTCCTTCCCCAATGAACACCAGAACCATGGTGCTTGAGGAAAAAAAGATGTCTGTACCTTCCACATTTCGACTTACTTGTAAGTCTTCTCATGAAATATAAATGTTAAAGAAAATTAAATATACTTTCAAATAGAGATAGAGAATATAATCTTATACCAATTTCTTTTAACAGCTGACAACGTAAGTCAGAAATAGTGGTATCTTTGTTTATCATTTCATTTAAAAATATGCTTAAAGATCTAGGTATAAGTCATCAGCATAACTCTGATGAGACTGTTTGTGATCAGTAATCAACAAATACGTTTTTATTTGCCAACTGGAAAGTTAAAATTACAAATTCAAACACACACATATGTCTACGCACACCCACACATTTTGCTGCAGTACTTATCCTCTGTAATAAAGATGAGGGGCCTCCAGGAAAACCAGAGGCCACGGTCTGTTCTCGCCTTCTGCATGCTTGTGCTTGATGCAAATAGGGCCCATGCCGTATGGGTGATCATTTCACCCATGGTTTGCCTGCAAGACTTCGTTATGCATATGAAGAGTCATGAATGGAACTATTTCACAATGGGTCTCTTTATGAGTTTCAACGGCACTGTTCCTTGACACCTCTATTTATTTTTGTCACAGCAGTTAATGCAGAGGGTCAGGGGCAAACATAGTCCATTTTGAGATTCTTTAAAACTGTTCGTGGTAAGTCCTGAATATGCCAAAATATATGGATTCCTTAATAAACAGAATATAACTTCTCCTCTTAAAAATGGATATACTTCACCAAAGCCAGCGCTAGATCTATTTAAACTCATAATTAGCAAGGTCTCACGCAAAGATTTAGCAAAATATCAACTATATGCTAATCACTTCATTAAATATTGATGCATTGCTAAAATCATGTGTTAAAAGTTAATCAAATAGCAACAGATAAATCAAGCTGCCATATAATTAGCTAAAAATTACAAAGGAATCCAGTACTATACATAGCAATATTATTTTAAATTAACCACCTACAGTTACTCAATAAAACACTGTTTAGCTATTTGAATATATCAAATTTAATAAAAACAGATATAAAATTCTGAGCTGGAACATTTTACAGGAACAAAACTAAAATTTACCTTTGAGTTGTCTATTATTAAATGAATTAACGTAAACAAGATTGTAGAGGACATATTTAATTAACACAGTGAAGGAGGTTTTCGCATGTAAATGATGCAATTTTTTTTGTGTTAAAGATTGATGCTAAGCAGGGCTTCCGTTTAGAGCCATCAGAAGCTGAGGCTTTTGAGTCAGAGAGCCTTTGGTATGGATTCTTGTTTCAGCACTAAGAGGCTTGGTTTGCCTGAGCAATTCATTTAACTTCTCACTGTTAGTCCCATTCTCTGTGACTACGGGCTAAGCAAGATCTGTCTTGTGGTGTTATTGTGAGATGTAAGTGAAGAAATGTAAGTAAAGCTTCTCTGCAGTGCCTAACACACAGTCAACGTTGATGAAGCTCTTTGCCCACAACCCAGCTTCTTCTAATACAACGCTGAGCCTGGGGAAAATTGGAAAGCTAAGGAAATCTATTCTTCCCAATTGTCCGCCAGCTTCCTTCCCCACTAACTGCCTTACTATTACCTCCTTTCTATCTCATCTTCAATGGAGAGTCTCTCTGCCTCCTCACAAATCTTGGGCTTTATGGGGTATGGAGGAAGTAGAAAGATGTTACTGTTTTTAAGATAAAATTTAAGACCTATAACTTTCAAAAAAATTCATGCAACGCTAATGTGTATGGAGTAAAATACTAATGATCCCATTATACTCATTCTTAAATTAATTTTTATTTTCATCATGACTATGCAAGTACATAGTTCTAAAAATCAAATAAATGAGGAAGGATAAAACAAAAAACAGCAGACCTTGCCATTCGTATATGCATCTTCCTGTTTACTCATGACAGGCAGATTTTCAGCTCTTTCCTCCATCTAGTTAATGTCCTATTCTTCACTGAGGTACTTATACTGCTAGTTTTTTCTTAAGTCTTTTGTATTAATCTACTGATTCCCTACTATGGGATATGAGCATTGAAATATCTTTTTTCCTACCCCAACTACATATACACACACATACACATCTCCTCTGCCCAACCTCTGAAATATTTTACTATAATTTTGGTGAACTCAGTATTTAGCATTTATTATTTCCTTCTTATACAGCTTTTCATTTTCACTGAAATTAATACTTGCATCTTCTTTGCTTTGCCTATTTACTATATCAAACACATCAATTAACTCACTTCTTTCTTGGCAATGCCTCTTCTGGAGCCCTGTCTCTTCCATTCCGGTTGGAACCTGCCTCTGCCTAAGCACAGTTGTGGGAAAGCAGTCATCACCATTTAAAAATACCCTTACCTTTTCTCCTGTGCTGGATTCTTTGTATTTTGCTGCAGTACTTATCCTCTGTAATAAAGATGAAGGAGGTTTTCGCATGTAAATGATGCAATTTTTTTTGTGTTAAAGATTGATGCTAAGCAGGGCTTCAGTTTAGAGCCATCAGAAGCTGATGATCTCGTGATTATGTCACAGTATACAAGACTTTCCTGCTAGTAGATTCACTCTAGAGACGCTCCATACTGATGTGATGAAGTATGTGGCTGTGTTGGGAAAGCTCATGGGGGCTAGGAACTCTGAGCAGACTCTAGCTCCTCTAGGAGCTTAGGAAGTCTCCAGTCAACAGGCAGCCAAAAGCTAAGACTCTCAGCCCTACAACTACAAGTGAATGAATTCTGTCAATAATAAGAGTGTGCTTAGAAGCAGTCTTCCCTGGGGCGCCTGGGTGGCTCAGTTGGTTAAGCGACTGCCTTCGGCTCAGGTCATGATCCTGGAGTCCCGGGATCGAGTCCCGCATTGGGCTCCCTGCTCGGCAGGGAGTCTGCTTCTCCCTCTGACCCTCCTCCCTCTCATGCTCTCTGTCTCTCATTCTCTCTCTCGCAAATAAATAAATAAAATCTTAAAAAAAAAAAAAAGAAACAGTCTTCCCCAGTCAATCATACAGATATAAATGCAGCCCAACTAACACTTTAATTACAGCCATATCAGACCCTTAGCTGAATACCCAACTATGTCACCGAAGGACTCCTGACTCAGGACAAACACTGGCCAAAAATTAATATGCATGTTTTAAAAAACTAAGTTTATTATAATTTGTTAGCAACATAGAAAAATGGATTTTTTTTCCTTTCCAAATTCCTTTTCTTATTTGTTCATTTTAAATGTCTATACTCAGTTTAAAAGATTTTAAAATATTACCTGATTCTCAGTTATCCCCTTAGATTTAATCATTCCCCCTCCCCCAGATGACTGGGATTTTGCCTGTATGGGTTTTTTCATGGCTCTGGCATGATTTTCTCACCAACTGCTATTTCCCTGGGGCTGGGCATATGGCTCTGTCCAGAAAGACACTATTGGTTTTCTCAATCGAAATACTATATGATACTAGCTTCTTATCTCTAGTTTAAGGTTAATTATAATAATAACAACATAAAGTACTGCTGCTGTATTAAAACACCAAAAGTCTTCTCAGTAGGATGCCAGAAGCAAGGGCTTTAAGCTATACAATTATCAAGCAAGTGTGCATTCTAATCAACACTGGACTCCCTTATCCTGAATATTACCTAAATCTTTTACCTTAAGAACTGTATGAGGCAGTATTTGATAGAATATAGTTCAGCAGGAAATTAATCTTAAAATTTAAGTAGTTTAATACTACAAAACTTTAACTCTCAAGCACACATTATCTGATGTAGGTAAGAAGATGCTCTAATCAGGCATGCTTTGTGTGTTGATTCGAGGTCCAGGTTGCTTCCGTTATGTCGGGACACTGTCACCATTTCAATATGTGGTTTCCATGTTCAACAGCCAAAGGGAAAAAGAAGAACAGAAGAGGAATACAGAATGGGCATAAGACCAGAAATAGGACTCACATTTCATCTGTCTCAGTTATGTGGTACAATATGATTACAAGGGAAGATGGGACAGTATTTGGAGAGTGCTACTTGTCCTGGAAATAAAAAGCATTGCTTATCTCTAATAATAACTGTCTCCTAAATAGGAGAGTATAGATCTTAAGCATTTTGTTTTGGGGGCACCTGGGTGGCTCAGTCAGTTAAGCGTCTGCCTTCGGCTCAGGTCATGATCCCAGGGTCCTGGGTTTGAGCCCCGCATCAGGCTCCCTGCTCAGTGGAAAACCTGCTTCTCCCTCCTCCTCTGCCTGTCACTCCCCTGCTTGTGCCCCCTTTCTCTCTCTCGCTGTCAAATAAATAAATAAAATCTTAAAAAGAATTTTTAAGCATTTTGTTTTAAACTTTATAATTAAAATGGTATTCATTTAATTTTTAAAAGCCTGCCCAGTGGCATTTAAAGTGATATAAATATCAGAGCAAGAAACCTGGCAACATATGTGACATTGAATTGAGTTTTGAGAAGTTTATTGCTTTAACAGTGAGGTTAAGTTATCCCTAGAGTGAAGTCTGTGTATCCTAATAAGATGAAAGCAAGCTTCAGAAAAATGAAAATGATTTCCCCCCACCCCCACAATTAACTCTGGGCTAAAAAAAAAGCAAAACATAGTTAAAGGAACCCAACAACAAAATATATAAAATTCACAATGCCTGGCACACAAGTAGAAATTTCCAGGCACAGAAAATTATAACCCAAACCTACCAAAAAAAAAAAAAAAAGAAGAGGAAACAGAACTAGAAATAACAGAGATGGTGAATGAGGCAGGGAAACCGAAGCTATTTTAAATCTCCTAAATACAGTAAAAAATGTAAAGGGAAGTATAAATATGAAAAGGAGAGAAATATATATGAATGGAAGTTCTAGATATGAGAAGTAATATATCTAAATAAAAAGTATTCTGAAAGGGATTACCAGAGATTATAGACAAAGTGAAAGAAAATAGCTATAAAATTTAAGAAGTTATCCAAAATAAAGTGTTAAAAAGAAAATCTGGAAAATGAAAATGAGCAAGGCATAAGTGGCCTATGGGAAATAACAAGCAGTCTAACATACATGTGTTTCAATTCCCAGAAGAAGAAGAGAGAGGAAAAGACAAACAAAGGTGGGCGAAAGGAAGAAATAAGGGCTGATTTCCTGAAATTTTTATAAAACTTTGAGACGATTGAACCTAAGAAGCTCAAGAAACGCCAAGCATAAGAAATAAATGGGAAATCATACTAAGTCACACTGTAAGAACATTTCTTAAACTTATGGGCAAAAAAAAAAAAAATCATAAAAGCAGTCAGAGGTGGAGGAAAGATCTTTTATATAGAGAGGAACAAAGATTAAAATGATACCCAGCTTCCTGTCAAAAGTATCCAGGCCAGAAGGCAATTGACCAGCATCTTTAAAGTACTGAAAAAAATATATACACTCAAGCCAGAAGTTATGTACTTTGTGAAAATATTTTTCATAAATGAAAATGAAAAACTTTTTCAGATAAACAAAAGCTGAGTGAATTAATGGACAGAAGAACTGAGCAACTGGAGTGTTAAAGATAGTTTTTCTGGTAAAAGTATAATTATATCAGAGGGTAATTTAAACTTATTTAAAAGAATAAGGAGGTTCAGGAATAGAATATATATTGGTAACATGAAAAGGTTTTGTGGTGAGCTTAGCATCACACATAGAGGTGTTAAATCACTATGTTGTGCACCTGAAACTAATGTAATGGTATGTGTCAGTTATACTCAAATAGAAATTATTTTTAAAAAAAGATTTTTTTATTTGACAGAGAGAGCACAAGCAAAGGGAGAGGGAGAAGCAGGCTCCCTGCTGAGCAAGGAGCCTGATGTGGGACTCGATCCGAGGACCCTGGGATCATGACCCAGGCCGAAGGCAGCCGCTTAACCGACCTAGCCACCCAGATGTCCCTCAAATAGAAAATTTAAAAAAATAAATAAATAAAAGGGCTTTTTGTTTGTTTTCATTTCTTAACTTATTCAAAGAATATTGTTTAAAGGAAAATAATAATAATAAAATGGTGGGGTTTACAACATCTCAAAAATAAAATAGATGACAACAGTAACAAAAATAATGAGATGCGTAAATGAAAGTATATTTTAGTACTATTATTAACTGTACTGTATATACATTATTATTGAGGTATATTGTGATAAGTTGATGTATATGGTAAACCCTGAAGCAATCACTGAAAGAATAGAGCAAAGAGGTATAGATATAAGCTAGTGGTAGGGAGAAAATGAAATTCCTAAAACATTCAATGAATCCAAAATGTGGCAGAAAAATGAAGAAAGGGAACAAAGAACAGATCATATGCATAGAAAACAAATAGTAAAATGGTAGAATTAGATCCAACCATATTAATGATTATGTTAAATACAGACTAAACACTCCAATTAATAGCAAAGTTTGTCAGATTGGATTTTGTAAAGATTTATTTATTTATTTGAGAGAGAGAGGGAGAAGGGGGGGAGGGGCAGAGTGAAAGAGAGAATCTTAAGCAGGCTCCACACCCAGTGGGGAACTCTATGCAGGGGCCCTAGGTGAGCCTGATGTGGGGCTCAATCTCAGGACCCTGAAATAATGACCCTGAGATCGTGACCTGAGCTAAAACCAAGAGCCAGACATTTAACCGACTGAGCCACCCAGCCACCCCAGATTGGATTTTTTTTTTAAGCAAGAGTAAAATGTATGTTATCTATATGAGCTCATTTTACATATAAAGACATAGGGATGATAAAGTAAAAGAATAGAAAAGTTACAGCATTCAGATCCTAATCAAAGAAAGCTTGGGGGACTTAAAATAATACCAGACAAAGTAAACTTTAGAACAACGAATATTACCAGGGATAAAGAGGAGCATTTCATTGAGATGAAATGGTCCATTCATCGAGAAGAGTTAATAATCTTAAATATATGTGTTTAATAAGAAAAGCTTCAAAACACATAAAGTAAAAATGACTCAACTAAAAGAAGAAATAAACAACGACTCAGAGACTTCAACTCTTTCTCAGTTACCGACAGAACAAGCAGACTAAAAAGCAGTAAGGATACTGTAATGGCTTTGTAATGTGTCAGCTTCTCTAAGCTGAATCTCGTTTCCCCAAATTCTCTTACTTGCATGTTTCCAGTTCCTATGGGTCACCGAAAAGGCTTTGGGGGTAGTTGGAGGATGGAAGGGAAGCCACAGCGCTTTCGAAGCCCACACACCATTATTGCTCATCTTCTAACTACTTCATCGGCTTGAGGCAGTAACTGGGTCTGCAACTGCTATACATTTTCCTGGACTCTCGTCCAGCTTCTCTAACTCCGGGACCAGGGGTATTTAGCTCTGTGCAGAAGATGCCCTGCTTCTGCAAAAACACTATCTTGGCCCGGGTCAGAGAGAAGAAGAAGAAGTGTGTCCTGGTGGAGTTCCAGTTCATGCTAGTGGAAATTCATCTTTTCTTACTGATGCCCATCCTAGTGAACTTCAAGTTTCAGCATCAGATGTGGAGACATAGACAACAGCCTTACAGAGACTGTTTAACCAGGTTTCCCAATTGTGTAAGGTGAATTTTCTGGAACAAATCTATCTATCTATCTATCTATCTATCTATCATCTATCTAACATCTATCTTTCTATCTTATAATGATTCTGCTTCTCTGGTTGAATCCCGACTGATACAGTTATAGAAGACTTATATCTTATCAACCAATTTGTCCTAATTAACATTTACAAAATACTTAAGGCGTAAAACACGTCCTTTTCTATATTCACCAAGATAGCCCCATCGTGGGCCATACCGTAGGTTTTAATACATTGTAAAAGATCAAAATCATGGCAGATGCATTCTCTGGGTGCACCTGCGCAAGCATGTGTGAGGACACACACACACAAACCAGAACTGAACTAGAAATCAGTAAAAGAGATATCTGGAAAATCACTAAGTATTTACAAGGTAAGCAAAACACTTTTAAGTAAGATTGTAAGATAAAATACATGACACTCGGTTAAATGTGAATTTCAGATCTTCAATGAGACTTTTTAGTATAAATAGCACTCAAATATAGCATAGGCACATACTGTATTAAAAAAATTAATCTGAAATTCAATCTGGATATCTGTGTTTTTAGTCTTCTAAATAAGGCATCCCTACTTCTTAGTCATTTGTGAATCAAGAAAGAAATCCAAAAGAACACTAATAGCAGCTATTTTGAATTCTATGAAAATGAAAACGTATCAGAAATTACGATGGGGGGCGCCTGGGTGGCTCAGTCGGTTAAGCGACTGCCTTCGGCTCAGGTCATGATCCTGGAGTCCCTGGATCGAGTCCCGCATCGGGCTCCCTGCTTGGCAGGGTGTCTGCTTCTCCCTCTGACCCTCCTCCCTCTCATGCTCTCTGTCTCTCATTCTCTCTCTCGCAAATAAATAAAATCTTTAAAAATAAATAAATAAATAAAATAAAATAAAATAAATTACGATGGGGCACCTGGGTGGCTCAGTCGTTAAGCGTGTGCCTTTGACTCCAGTCATGGTCCCAGGGTCCTGGGATCGAGCCCCGCATCGGGCTCCCTGCTCAGCGGGGAGCCTGCTTCTCCCTCTCCCACTCCCCCCTGCTTGGTTGCCTCTCTTGCTATGTCTCTATCTGTCAAATAAATAAATAAAATCTTAAAAAAAAAAAAAAGAATTTGCGAGATGCAACAAGATGTTGATTGCAGGTAAGTTTATAGTTACATTTAAGAAATATTCAATATTCTTATGCTTCTATCTGCAAATATGCTTATATTTGTTAAAGATAAAAGTCTGAATTCAATTATCTAAGATCCCATTGCAAAAACTGGAAAATGGAGATGAAATAAAGCCCCAGGTAAGCAGAGGCTAATAAAGATAAGTAAAAAAGTAACAGTGAATTAGAAAGTATCAGTGAATTAGAAAGCATCAAATGATAAAGAAAAATTTATGAAACCTAAAGCTGCCTCTGAAAAGATCAATAAAATGTATAAATCTCTAGCTATCTGTTAAGAAAAGAGACAAAATGTCAATTATCAACACCAAGGATAAAAGAGAGGACATCATTATGGATCCTTTAAAAGGACAATAAGGAAATACTATAAATAATTTATGCTAATAGCTTTAACAACTCACAATGCAATAGATAAAATCCTTAAAGCCACGACCAAGAAAAGTTCACTTAACAAGAAATAAATAACCTGAATAGCACTATATCTATTAAAGGAATTGAATTCATAATTAGACCTTCCCACAAAGAAAACTCCAGGTCCAGATGGCTTTCTTATGAATTCTACCATTCACTTAAGGAAGAAATACTGCTAATCTTATAGAAAATCTTCTATAAAATAGAAGGGAATACTTTACTCTTCACTTTATGAAGCCAAAATGACACTGACATCAAAGTGAGAATGCCACTAAAAGAAAAGAAAACCACATCAAAAACTAATGATGTAATATATGGTGATTAACATAACATAACAAAAAAAAATTAGCAATACTGTACTGCATACTTGAAAGTTGTTACAAGAGGGGCGCCTGGGTGGCTCAGTCTTTAAGCATCTGCCTTCTGCTCAGGTCATGATCCCAGGGTCCTGGGATGAAGCCCCACATCGGGCTCCCTGCTCTGCGGGAAGCCTGCTTCTCCCTCTCCCACTCCCCCTGTTTGTGTTCCCTCTCTCACTGTGTCTGTCTCTGTCAAATAAATAAATAAAATCTTTAAAATAAATAAATACCTCTTTAAAGGCCCTATATCCAAATATAGTCATATTCTGAAGTACTAGCAAGTAGATCTTTCACATATGAATTTTGGGAGACACTATTTAGTTCATAAAAGCCATATTTAAAAAAAAATGCACCTCAAGTTCATCTTAAAATGAATCATAGAGCTAAATTAAAAAACTGTAAAATGCGTAGATGAAAATAAGGGGGGGCACCTGGGTGGCTCAGTCATTAGGCGTCTGCCTTCTGCTCAGGTCTTGATCCCAGGGTCCTGGGATCAAGCCCTGCATTGGGCTCCCTGCTCCGTGGGAAGCCTGCTTCTCCCTCTCCCACTCCCCCTGCTTGTGTTCCCTCTCTTGCTGTGTCTCTCGCTGTCAAATAAATAAATAAAATCTTAAAAAAAAAAGAAAATAGAGGGAACTGTTTATAACATTATATTAGACAAAGACACAAATAGTATTACTCATAAAACAAAAAAATAATAAGTTTTATTAAATCTAAAAATGTTAACCTTTTGAAAATCAGTGGTAAGAAAATAAAAAGAGGTAAACCACAGGAGCAAATATGTCTAAAACTGTACTCTGATAAAGGACTTGTATCCAGAATATTGAAAGAATTTTTACAATGTGAAATTAGGAATAAAAACAGCCTATTGAAAAATGGGCAACAGGTTTGATCAGTCACTTCATTGTGTCAAGATGTACATTAAAAAAATGTTCAACACCACTGTCACCAGGAAAATGCAAATGAAAACATCAATAAGATATGTATCAGCCAGAATGGCTGAAAATTAAAAAGAGTGACAATAACAGATGTTGGCAAGATTGTGGAACAAATGGACCATCCATACTTTGCTGATGAGAATTCATATGATACACTTTAGAAAACATCAGACTGAAGATGAAGATATTGCTACCTTATGACCCAGAGAACACACTCCTAGAACTGACTCAGGAAAAATGTGTGATATATGTCCACAAAAAGACTTCTACATAAATGTCTATAGAAGCTTTATTTGTGATTGTTCAAGTTGAAGCAGACCAAATGTCTGCCAACTACTGAATGGATTTGCAAAGAGTGGTATATTGACACAATGAAACACTACTTTGCCAGAAAAAAAGAATATACTAAAGATGCATGCAAATTAGGGATGAATCACAAAATAATTTTTTTTTTTTTTAAAGAGAGCACGAGCAGGGTGAGGGGCAGAGGGAGAAGCAGACTCCCCACTGAGCAGGGAGTCCCGCGGGGTTTGATCCCGGGAGTCTCGGATCGTGACCTGAGCTGAAGGCAGATGCTAACACACTGAGCCACCAGATGCCCCTCAAAAGAATTTTTCTAAGCTAAAGAAGACAGACACAAAACACTATACACTTTATGATTCCATTAAATTAAATTCAAGAAAAGGTGAGAGTATAGTGACAGCAGATTAGTTCTTGCCTCAGGATGTGGGTAACAGAAAAAACTGACTACGAAGGAGCTCTTGGAAACTTTTGGGGATAATATAAATATTTTATCTTCTGATCAGTGTAGTAGGCATAGGATTATAGACATTTGTCAACACATCAAATTTTACATAAAGCCATTGGCTTTTTGAGTCCACCTTGAAGGATAGGCAAGTTTTACAATTTATTCTCCCATTCTACAAGCTCATCCTTATATATGTAGACCCATGCAACAGAGTGAACATACAGCTGAGTACTCTAAACACATTTGTTCCCAAAGTAGCAAATAGACAAGAAACCAGTTTACTATACAAGCTTGCCATGGTACCAACATCTGGGAAAGAAGTACTCTATCTTGAGGGCATTATAGCATGGTGTTACTCAGAGAATCCTTGAGTGGAAACCACTTTGGACCAATTCCTGAGCCCTCCAACGAAGAGAACAATAATAAGTGGGAGGAATTTGGAAGGGGGTGAAGCTCTAGGATTATACCAGGCTGGGTAAAGAAAGAAGTATCCTATTTCCTGCAGCTCCATTTCTCTTAGGCTGGTATAGCCTTGGAAACAAATCAATTAAATTATATTCTCTGATGTCTTTGAAATTATGAAATGAGAATTCTACTCAATGTCTAAAACATAAACTAACTATATAAAAGCAAGTTTAATCACTGCAGTGGCCATCACAGAAGAGTGAAGTTATAGGCAAAAATGTTGTGTACTCGGCGGGAATTGTTTTTCTGAAGGGAAAAAGATCTCACACCTCAATTGCTCTGCATAAATACTTCAGGGGCTCTGTAGCATCATCATTTGGTGACTGATACAATCAGTATTTTTGCCTAACCTTTTCAACTGAGCCGACATCCAGATTAATTCGACTTTCTAATTAGCATGCCAGACCTGTCCTTAGCATAAAATTCTGCACCCTATACTGTACAATAATTGCTAAAGTTTTAAGGTATTTCATGTAGAATACATATTGAAGCATTTATCCTGCTATGTTATATAATATGGTAATTATTTACATACAGATATTGTATGTAGAGAAGATGAATTTTTATGAAATATACAAAATTACTCAATATTTTCATCAGAGAAAGAATAAAACAAATCTGACTTTTAAAAATTACTAACTCTATCAGTTTCTTAATCTAGTGTCCTCAAATCCCTTAAAATAGGGTTCAAATCTATGTACAAGTTACATTTATTTTGAGTTAAAAAAATCAATAAATCTAATTTGTCTTGAAGGAGTCTGTGACTTAAAAAAATTGAGGATCACTTTGCCAGACAATTGGCATTTGCTAATAATGATATGAGAAACTGCTTAAATCTCATTTTTATTTGTATCAATCAATATTTTGTGCCTTGGTGCAAGAGTGGGAACATTAACTAAATTTTAATGGTGATTTTAATATAAATTTAAACCTTATTGGTCAAGACAATATAATATAGTCATTATAATAATAGTAATAGCAAAAATGTATGGCAACTATCACCCCTAAGGTATTGTTCTAAATGTTTCGTACAGATCATCCCATCTATCTGTCACAGTAATCTCAGGGCCTAGGTGCCATAATCATCCGTTTTACAGATGTGAGGACGTGAGCATTTAAGGGGCTTGCCAAGACCACACAGCTGGTGAATGTCACAGTGACGCTGTTGGAGCCAGGATTCACACCCAGCCAGTCTTACTCTACAGTCTGCTTCAAACCACCACATTAAGTTGTCTTTTAAACTCCATATACTATGAAATTGACATCAAATTTGTCAATTTGTTCACTAAAATGCACTGTCCTCGGGTTCATATCATAATAGGTATTATGACTTGTACTGACAAGCATTTTCAGCTTCAGTAACCAACCTTGATGTTGAAGAATTTAAATATATACATTGATTTTTAAACATGCCTTGTGTTAGGAAAAATGAAATGGAGTGATTCTTTACATAGCCCTTCTAAGGCTTTGCATTATATAGCTAGCCATAAGGATAATATGGATTTGCACTTTATTGCATCTAGTAAGTTACACTTTTGAAACTCAGGTAATGACTACATAAGTCCATTTATAGCTTTTTACGAATGTGTCTTTTTCAGATTAACATATTATTTTTTCATTTGTTCTGTAAGAGTCAAATCATTTAATTTTCTTTACATACAGTTTAGATAAGGACCATATCCTTGCATTGGGGGATAGTTTTTTAAGGATCATTTAGTTGTCCTGGAGCTGCAAATCTCACTATACACAAGGTGCAAAGCTTTGGGCAATAACTGGCTTCCTATGGCTCAATATACTCTTACAGCAGAAGCTGAAAACTTCCTTCGTTTGTCAAAGTTGTTTCATCTGTGAGTTACCTAGTTATATGATGCTAATGTCGTATGTAACTAAGAACTATTTTCTTGTTCCTACATAAAAAACTTAAAGGATTTTTGTTTTAAGTTTCATTGTCTAAAATATGAGATATAATATCTTGAGGGTTTGAAACATCATAGAGGTCAATTCCTTATCACTGACACTCAATATTTTATAGAGCTTGAATTTGTGAGGGATTTGGAACTAGTCACCCAGTTCCCAAGAAATCACCATTTTAAATATTTAAGTTCACTAATTGATGACAAAACGTATTTTTTTATTCAAAAAGTAAGAATCTTTTCAAATAAAGTAATGTTAAAGAAATCCTCATTTAATCTAAATTCTGTGAAATTATGGTGCCCTAATTTACAAAACATTAGAAATTGGAAGAGGCATGGAAGAGCCCTTATAGATTTCCTCAAGTAGGCCAGGGTAAATCTGGGTGTGTATAAATCTAATAGATACATTTTTACATATCCAAATGGAAACAACACATTACATACATATATACAGTTTGTTATTTTTTAAGAATCATGACCTAGAGTTCAGCCGTTTCCTTCTATAGATAAGAACACTGGTCCAGAGAAATTAAATGAGACTAATAGTAGAAGAGAACATTTTTCCCCCCAATTCCCAAATTTTTATATATAATTTTAACTGCAGGTTTAAAGCAATTTCTCATTGGCATATTTTTAGTCTCTAGATACATTATTTGGACTTGTACTTTCTGTAGGATTCTACATTTTGTTATGTTTGATCCCACAAGTAATCATAGTCTTATATGACTGAATCTGTGAATTCTTTAAATATTTTTACTGTGAAGAAAATATTATAACTATATCAATTTCATAAAGTATCATTCATTTAGTTTTTCCTGGATCTGATACTTTGAAAAGTGACATAAGGAAGTTTTTTGTTTTTTGTTTGTTTCTTTAGCACAGGATAAAATTGCCAATTGGAAAAAAAATTGAAATTCTTTGACTTCTTACAAGTTTGAATCAATCCTGAAAATCAAAATTGCTTCCCACAGTCTCAGCCAATACCAGGAAGCTTCCTAGATAGTGTGATGAAGTAACTGTGTCATTTGGGTCCTATTTTCTCATCTCATCTTGTTTGATCTCACTATCACTATATACTTTAGTATTGAAAAATTCCCATGTGTAACCACCTAATTCTTATTCTTTTAAGTTTTATACCATATTACAATATATATACAAACTTTAAACTGGTTTTACTATATTAAAAAATGTTAAGCCTAATGAACGGAATACAGTGGAGAATCCATCACATAAGAATAGTGCCCTCAAGGCAGCAAGGGAAAATTTGTAAGATTTATGAGAGTTTGGAAAATGTCCCAACTCATAGCACATGAAGCCCATCAGTAATTTGGAATTGACCCCTTTCCCTTCTAAATCCCCATCCTTCCATCTTTCTTCTACATTCTGTATTTTTTTTATTTGCCATTCTTCCTGTTAGACCTAAATCTCCTTAAATTCAAAGATTCACCTCTCTTTTCCTCTACCTACCCACAGGTTGGGTTACAGAAAGTGACTGCCACAAAGTAGCTGCCCATTTTGTCATCAGAAGACAATAGATAATACCAGAGTTCATAACATGAGGAAATTACTTGGATAATTGGGGGAGCAGGTAGGAAAGGACAAGAACTGGAAAATCAGGAAAAGCTTTGATGTAGAATGTGACATTTGAGTTATGCTTCAACTGATAGGACACTGATGGGCTAAAATGCTAGAAAATTGACTTAAGAAAAAAGATTGAGCAAAGATAATTAATCAGGATGTGGTATGTGTAAGGAAGAAGAATTACTCCTGTCTGGCTAGAATAGAGAGAAGAAAGCAGGAAGAAAAACAATACTAGACTCTAGAATACTCTAGAATTTAAGAGGATTATTTTAAACAATAAACGAATTAATGAACTGTATTTTAGAAAAATCAGTTTTTGCATTTTGTAAAATGTAGTATAAGCAGGGAAGTTAAGAGACTTAACAGTGCAAGCTGGGATTCTGTCTCTGTCCCAAAGAAGCTAATAGCTGAGCTGATTTCATGTTTTCCATGACCATGTGCCTTGCTGAAGGGAAGATGGAACTGAATTTGGAAGTCTTGATTCTGTTTTCATTAACTTTGTGAACTTCAGTAGTCACATGACTTACTTAGAGAGCTAAGTTTGTCTTATTAACTTGGAAAGTTAGCAAATATTCAGCCTGCAACATGTGGCTGTTGAGAAAATCACATGAGAGAAAAGAAAGGTTATGAAAATCACAATTCACAATAAAACTGTTTTTGTAATATTGGTCTAATGAACGACAAGGGCCTTCTGAACATATGGAGTTCAGATTAGAAACTCCTAAAACAAGGACTGGTTCTTGTTTAAATGTATATCATTACATTAAAAATAAATAGTTAATAAATCCAGCTTCATACCTGTACACATGGAAAGAAACAATAGGACACTATAGCTACCAACATTTAAAAAAATATTTTTAGGTATTGTAAAGTTGTAAATCAAACAATAATTAAATATCCACTTTAACGTTCAACCTTATTGTCCTATTGAATTTTCATTATAAAAATGCATGTTTATCTAGACAAATGGACTAAATACTTTGAAGCAACCTGGTAAATACATCAGAAAATTACTTGGAATGCATTGTTTAATTTGTTCTTGGATAACTCTATTTCCAATAAAAATAATATTAGTGAGACATGACCTGCAAGGGAGATTGTCTTACATTTAAAAGAAAATATTTAAGAAAGACAAATCTGTTCTCTAAATAGAAGTTCTCGTGACTGCAGAAATCTGAATTCGGCGCCTGGAAAAGTTAAATAGAATCTTATAATGCTGTTAATCTTCTGAAACCAGAAATAGTGAGCATTTATTACTCAGGAGTCCATTGTAAAACTTTCAGTGCTTTACCAGGCAAGTCAAATATTTAAAAAAAAAGAAATTGCTGGAAATAGTTTTCAGAGTCTGTGGCTATTCCTCCAAAATTTATTTTATTTTATTTTATTTTAAAGTGTTTCTTTTTTATTTTTCTTTTTTTAAAGAAAAAACAAGTAGGGGGAGGAGCGGCAGAGGAGGAGGGAGAAGCAGGCTTCCCACAGAGCAGGGAGCCCGATGTGAAACTCCATCCCAGGACCCTGGGATCATGATCTGAGCCGAAGGCAAACGCTTAACCAATTGAGCCACCCAGGTGCTCCGAAATTTATTTTAAAGTATGATTACTTTGTCAGTGCAATTTTTATCTCAAATCGATATGTTGTTTTTCTATTAATAAAATAATCTTCAATAAATTATAAATATTTATACTTAATTACAAATAAATAACTCCATGTTAATGTAAATGTAACTTCTATTTTGATAAGGATTCTGCTATTTTCCTTAAGATATAGTCATTTATTTATCCAATCTATAACATAGAATATATACTTAGTGTCAAGTGCTGTGTTGAACAGTAGTAATATATGCCCCTGCCCTTGGAAAGTTTGTTTAAGTGGGGGCAAATGTACACTAGAGGTGCCAATGTTATAATAAGATATTTAATCCGTACAATCTCAAATGTTATACAATATTACAGCATTTTACAGATTCCAACATCCTTAGAATAGTATTCTTAATAAGCCATGATTTTCCTTCTATTTTGCATCCTCAAAATATTTTTCTCAGTTTCTGACTTTCCCCCCAAGCCCATTCCCATATGCAGTCAACAAAAAGATCAAGAATAAAATGATTAAACAGTTATTCCCCAGCACAGCCAAAATCTATTTTATGATATTACATGGGAATTGTCATGTACCCAAAACATTTAATAAGTGAAATAATAAACAAACTTATGATTATGAACTATTTTTCTACATTATTTTTAAATATATATATTTAACAATATATTCACATTTTTAAACACAGCTAGATAGCTATGGAGAGAGAATTATCAAAATCTAAATAAATATAATATTTATTCCATGAAAAAGAATAATCCATATAATGTTAACATAATATAAATTCTCTAGAGAGAACCAACTTAATGTTAGAAATGCCATTCTGAGTGTTAAATGTCCACAGAATATTTTGTCCCCAAGACTGCCTATTGAAATGGTATTATGATATTCTACAGTAATTAAAGAGAAATGAGTAACTCCAGAATTCCCTTAAACTCTTTAGTTAGAAAGCATAACAATGTAAAATAATCTTAGGAACTAAAACCACAGTGATTGGAACCAAATTGTCATCTATTTTCAAAGTTAAGAAACATCAGATTTCGTTTTTCCATGACCTCATGGTGTCTTATGTTTCATTAAACACTGACATTCTCTTCTTAACCACTTCTACCTCCAGATAGTCCTGTGTTTTGTTATACGTGAAAAAGCTGATGAGAACTGAGCATAAAGATGACTTTAACATGTCCATGACTATGACAAGAACGAATAAGGAAAAAAGAAAATAGGAAGTGCTGAATTTCATTATTAATGTAGAATGATTCTGATAAATATGGATTCTCTGTAAATACCTTTAGGAAACCTAATTATTTATGTTTTCTCGGTGCCAGAGGATCTTGAAACATTTAGTCACATTTTAGCAGGACAGCACATTTTAGTCATGTACGACACGACTATAATATCATGTTTGGGCAATCAGACTGCTCAAGTTTGAGTTCTGGTCTAATAGCTTACCCCATGTGTGACCTCAGACAAGTTACTTAACATTGTAGCGCCCAAACTTCTTCATTTAGAGGAAGAAAATGTGGTAGATTGCATTTCCACTCACCTTCGTTCAACGCCTCTCCTTTTGGTCCCCCTTCTTGTGGAATAACTACACATTCCCAAACTGTTGAACACAGTCATGATCATGGGACCTCTCCCAACCGATGAAGTGAGCATAGAAATGGCATGAGTATCATGTTCAAACTGAAGGATCAGAGGAGCAACGCAAGGTTCACAGGACCTGTTCCTCTGCCACAGTGTCTGACCACGTCTCAGACAACATGGGGTGGAGTCTTAGCAAGCCCACCTTGGATACACGGCATGAGAGAAACCTCTGTTTATTAAGCCACTGAGTCATTCCAGTTGTCTGTTGGTGCACTTAACCTCAACTACCCTGACTGAGATGGGTATCCACTGGTGCCAAAAGATCAAATGAGGCTGCGCATGGTAAGAATTCAGAGGAGCGTCTGATATGATAAGAACTCAATAAATGGTAGGAATTTCTAAGATCATAGCATATATCATTTCCATGAATAAATCTTAAAAACTTTAAGAATGAAAAAAAAAAAGCTTTAAGAATGTATTTTCAGGGCGCCTGGGTGGCTCAGTTGGTTAAGCGACTGCCTTCGGCTCAGGTCATGATCCTGGAGTCCTGGGATCGAGTCCCGCATCGGGCTCCCTGCTCGGCGGGGAGCCTGCTTCTCCCTCTGACCCTCCCCCCTCTCATGTGCTCTCTGTCTCTCTCATTCTCTCTCTCAAATAAATAAATAAAATCTTAAAAAAAAAAAAAAAAAGAATGTATTTTCAAAAACTATGGGGCACCGGGGTGGTGCAGTCGGTTAAGCGTCCAACTCTTGGTTTTGGCTCAGATTGTGATCTCGGGGTCATGAGATGAAGTCACGCTAGAGGCTCAGCTCCGAGTCTGCTTGAGATTCTCTCTCCCTCTCCCTCTGCCCCTCCCACTCGTGCTCTCTCTCTCTTCCTCTCAAATAAATAAATCTTTAAAAACGAAAAGAATGTATTAAAAAAAATAATGTACCTCCATGCTGAGCATGGTGCCTACTTAAAAAAAAAAAACAAAAATAAGAAAATAAAAAAACAAGTAATGCATATTTGTGGGCTATTTATTAAAATGGTGCCCACGTTCTCAGATTCATTATTTCTAATACTTCTTGAACATCTTTCTTTTGTAAGAAATATTAATTCATCTTTCATTTCTTTTATCAGAAAATTTAAATCTGTGCCTGCACTTTCTCATATATACAAAAGAAATAATAATATCTACTTCATAAGGTTGTTATAAGGATTAAATGTTAACATAGTAAAGCACTTAGAACAGTGACAGCATTTAGTTAGTTCCATATAGTTATCATTATTTTAATTATTATTAATGATCTCATTTTCTATATTTTCATAGCATATTTCCCTGTGGACTACTGCAGATTGCTAACCACAGGAATTGATTTCTCTCTATACAATTAATAACTGAGATTTTATTTTTCTATTTATTTAGAAAATAAGCAAGTATTTATTATAACCCTATTTTTCACTTGAAAATTTTCTTAAATTCTGGAAACATTGTGGGAGGTAGGAGGAAGATTAAGTGTTAAAGTGCACCAGCCAAAAGGTGGAGAGATAAATTGTTCCAAACAATAAATAGAGGGTGAGAGTAAGAAAAGAAGAAAGGAAGGGAGAGAGGAAAAGAGGGGGGAAAGAAGAAAGAGAATGCAAACAAAAACAAAGCAAAACAAAGAAAAAGGCTATCTTAGAAAATCCTGCTTTGGGAGTGCAGAGAAATAAGCACTCAAGTTAATTGATTTCTTATCAAACACAATTCAGTGATTGGTTTTCAAAGGGCTTCCTTGATTGATATACCACTTAGATTATTTTCAAGTTTAACTACATCAAAACAGAGAAATGATAATGGAAAGAAATGAAACCAGATAGGTGAATAAAGTGTCTATAAACACGTAAAAGACAAACTTTATAAGAGCAAACGATCCTTGTTGGAAAGTAATAGTAATTTTTGTTTGATGAAGGGCTTTGGGACGGCATGAAAAACTGGTCAAAGAAATTCTGACCTCATCCTGGTTGAAAAAGGGGTCGCTGATAGCTTCAAACAGGTGAGGCATGATAGCAAAACAGTGTATTTGAGTATGACTAAAACACTGCAGGTGTGCAGGAAGCAAGAAATCCAGGGAAGAAATGAAAGTATGGATGATAATGGCCACAACAGAAAAGAGGAGATAAACAGAGACAGAGATCAGACAAGCCAAAGAATCAAAAAAACATGTAGACACTGATAGAAATAAGAAAGAAGAAAAATTTAATTTAGCATGAAGTTGAATTTTAGATAAAACTGGGTTATCTAAAATCTAGTGAGAGATAGGACTAGACTTTATCTCAGAGATTATGAAATCCAGCAATCTGAAATTTGCTACACATAAAACTTATCTTACTCCTGGGAAAAAATATACATCATACATATAACATACATTTCATACAATATGTGTGTATATTATATTTATATATTATATACATAGTACATATATAATATATATGTATTGTGTGTGTATATATGTTATTCATATATTGTTACACTTGACTTTAGTCTTTATATAAACATCAATAATTCATTTCAATTTCATCTGGTAAAATGAATAGCCACTTTAACTGTTTACATTGGAGACCACTGTACAATAATAGTGTGTCTGTTTTTAAAAAAATAGGCAATGGTTTTTAAAAATCCAAGTGCTTTTTTAGCTAATCCAGGATTATTTTATTTTTAATGCCTTTAAAAAAACTATCTCTTGAAATATCAAAACAACCCTCCAAAAAAACAGATATTCTCCTCACATTATTATAAACAACTAGAACTCCTTAAAACCAGATCCTTGGCAGAGAGTTGTGATTAGCCTCAAAGCACTATGGAAGTAATAAAGGGCTGAAAATGGACTGATTTTACAAAGGAGTAACTACAGAAAATAGGTTGATGAAAATCCTATTTTTGAAAATTTATAATATAAATTACAAAGAAGTAAAGCATTGCATTTGCAAATTTTGCTTTTTCATCTCTGTTTCTCACAAAATATTGTTGCTTATTCTTTTCTCATTATTTTCCATCCTTTCTAGGTAGGAGATGTCAAATGTTTTAGAAAAAAAATCATGAATGGCAAAACCCTTCTAAAAGTTCTTCATGCTGTTTTATTTTTTAAGCTATTTTAAAAACATGGAAATGAATGTGAAACTTCATAGCCAAAAAATGTGATAGTCACTTAAGAATCTAAAACAATTTGTTATTTTCATTGAAATCATTAATCATAGTTGTTAACAAAATGAAGTATTTTTTGATTCTTTATACAGTTAAATATGGATAAAGAGATAAGCCATTGCAGAAGTAATACTATTAATCAAACATGATACTAGGTGCTGAAATCAGTCAAGTAATATAGAAGGTAATTTAATCTGTTCATTAAAATGATACCAGTTCAAATTCCTAAGTTCCTGGATGCCTCAGTAATTGTTCTATAATAAACCTATCCATAGTCCATATTAATAAACAAGCAGTTTTGGGCACAGAGTTAGGGCCAGACTATTGGTACCATATGGATTCCAAATGTTCCTTAAACAGAATTCAAGATCTTGAAAAAATAGAACAGCAAATAGCCACTAATTCCCAGCCCTAGGTATCAGAGAAATAGGCAATAAAATATTACACACACTCACACACACACACACTCTAATCCAGTAGAGGGAATGTCATGTCCTAGGAATGATAATTTTAAAGAAGCAAAATGTCCAAGTGTTTTTATGGATCTCTGAGTCCATAATTTCTCCAACATTTTAAATAAAGTCTTGCTAGGCTAGTGCTTAGCCCAACTCCTAAAGCTATTGTGTAATTCTTTCAATTTCCCAAACCACTGCCCCTTATATACAAAAAAGTGTAAGGGACAAGGAGTGGCCATAAACTTGATAGAGACATTGGCTTGGAATAGGGAAAGCAAGCTTCTTATTCGGGATGAATGTGATGTCAAACAGGCAGAATGCCAGAGAAAGGAATCTGGATGGTTTGCAAATGAAGGAGAGAAAATAACCTAAGGAATTAAAGTCAAAGGGATAAAAACAAGCACAGTGTGTTAGACTAGTAATGACTGATGAAACTAGGTTTTCACTGCCCACTTTTTTTTAAAAATGGGGGGGAGAAAACATCCTATGAAAAGGGACGTTCAGACCTATGATCACAAAAGAGATGAAACTAAACTCCATTGGAGATATACCAGGATTAATGGAATAAAGAAGGGGGAAGGGGAAATGATCAGCGTGGAAGGTAATGCAGCAAAGAAAGAGAAAAATGAATCAGCACATGGTGGAGTGGCTGAAAGGAATTTTAGAGTTAAGAATTCCTCACCTTTAAGCTTTTTGCAGCTGTAAGCGATTGTATTACTATCGTGCTAATCTGCTTTGTATCCTCTAATATTCAGTTTATTAACACACAACCAACACTTCGTAATTACTTTTAGTCTGTCACTCAAAGAAAGCTGCTGAGTCCCGTCTGGCTCGAGAGCCACCATAGAACGGGAACATCATCCATTCTTAAAATGAATCACTACCAAAAAGCAGAAGCTTTGACCGAGAGTCTGTCATGAGAAATTAAGTTTTCTGGAAATATACTGAAATTTGAAACAGGTATTAGACTTGTAACAAATCATGGTATAGCATTTTAGAAACAAAGTTTCCATAGTTTAAGGAACAGGGGTATCATGGAAGACATAAAGACTAGTGATATTAATAAATTTAGACATTATCCTGCAGCTAATGATAATTCGTTAAAGCAGAGCAGCTTATTCAATTTTGGAGTTGGGTTGTTCGTTTTAATAAACTGTGTCAACGTTGCAAATGGATTTGTTAGATCCAGGTCCATATATAAGGAAACTGAGAGGCTATCGCAGGAGGGATAAAATTAAAAAAACATATATTTGAGAATTTGAGAATTAGAATCCAATAGGCAATTGAGTGGATATGAGAAGTCAAAGTAGAAGAAGAAAGAATTGTGCCCAGATCTCCAGCTCTTGGACTACATGGCAGAGATGCTAGGGCCCTAAGTGTCCATTCTATGACACTGACCCTATGACTTCTGTTCAACTGGCTCATGGCTACGTAGAATAATGATTCCATTACCCAGGTTCCTTTGCAGCTTGGTGTGAGCTAGAAGCAAAAACGATGTGTGCAACTTCCTGGAAGTGTCCTTAGATGGAGCAAATGTACTCTTCTCTCCTTTTCTTCTATCTGGTGGCTGGGATCATGATGTCTTGTCCGAAGCTCCATCCCCTATCTGTGACGATGCTAACCACGAGAGCAGCATAGGAGTGGCAGAAGAATAACTTGGATGAGAGCGATTTCTAAAAATTAATGAAACTGTCATAAAAGCCCAGAACTGCTGACTTCTGGCCTTTGTATATGACAGAATGAAATCTGGAATGCTTAAACCAACATCAATTTGGGTTTTCTAACCCATTCATCACTATAACTAATACATCCATCTCTATTTTACGCTGGCATCGTTCAGTGCTAAGACAAACAAAAAGGAGGAATTTCTCAGGGCAAAAAAAAAGGATTCAATTTTGAATGTATAGGATTTAAGTTGCCAATGAAACATTCAGATGGAGATGTCAATAAGATGAAAATAACCTAAGACAGAGACTTCTTTTTAATTAATTGGATACAGAAATAGAAGCCAGGAAGGAAGCTGGAAGACAGTGGCTAGAAAAGCATGAAGCTTGGGCGGCACAAAAGCCAAGATTGGGGGTTGTTTTACGAATCAAGTGGTCAACAGGGGCAGGTGTTCAAATGTCAAGGAGAGTAAGCACTGAAGCCCGCCTCTTGAATTAAGGGGCAGGAAAGTTACAGGCAGACTAGGTGAAAGCTGTTTCATTAAAAAAAGAGGTGGTAGAAGGGCACCTGGGTGGCTCAGTTGGTTAAGTGACTGCCTTCGGCTCAGGTCATGATCCTGGAGTCCCTGGATCGAGTCCCGCATCGGGCTCCCTGCTCGGCAGGGAGTCTGCTTCTCCCTCTGACCCTAACCCCTCTCATGTGCTCTCTCTCATTCTCTCTCTCAAATAAATAAATAAAATCTTTAAAAAAAAAAAAAAAAGAGGTGGTAGAGAGCGGAGGGCCAGTGGGTTAGGTCTGAGTGCCAGGTGAACCAACACACTGGCCCCATCCCAGGCTCATCCGTGTGTCATGTGGCCCAGTCCTTCCTCCCAGAGAGTAAACTTGGTGTCCACCCCCTTATAGCCACGACACAATATTTCTTGCCTATTCTTTGGTAATTCAGTTCAGTTCTGTCCTTCAGCTTGAGGCACATTAGATCTTTGGCCCACACCTTTCACCCCCTCGGTCATCTTAAGCACTTCCGCTGTCCTGGTGGCAACTATTCCAAATTTAGTCTATTCCGTGGAGGTTCCTGTCTTCTCCTCAAACCCATTAATCTACAAGTGACATCATATCCACGACCTCTTAAAGTTGTGTTCTCAACTTCAGTACTGTTGATATCGGTGGCTGACAGGTCCTTTCTGGTAGGGACAGGAGCTGGGCTGTAGAATATCCCTGGTTAATCAGCACAGTCCCAGGGTAGAAGAGACAATTTGTCAAGAACGTTTTCAACTGCCCTTCCCTTACACTGTAGATCCCATACCCCTTCACCTGCTTGACCTCGATGCTCCAATGGTAGAGCTCCGGTCATTTGGAAAACGAACTTTGCAAACCTGTGTGTCCTTTACCTTTTCCTATTGAATTGCTTCCTCCACCTATATGTAGGTTGTTCACCTGATAAAATAATTACCAGTCTGAATCTGCTTTAGAATTCCTCCCTCTAACCTCTAAAAAGTCCATTTTAGCCCTCTCTGTGGGCCCAACCTGCTTTTTCTTCACTATCCACATCCTACACACCAGGCATGGGAAACAGCCTGTGTATAGTTTTCACTCCTGCCTTGCTTTTTCTTTTTTTTCTTTTTTTTTTTTTTAAGATTTTATTTATTCATTTGACAGAGAGAGAGAGAGAGCACAAGTAGGCAGAGCCCAGGCAGAGGGAGAGGGAGAAGCAGACCCCCAGCTGAGCAGAGAGCCTGGTTTGGGACGAAATCCCAGGACCCCAGGATCATGACCTGAGCCAAAGGCAAGCGCTTAACCAACTGGGCCACCCTGGCATCCCTGCCTTGCTTTTTCAAATCTACTTTCTTTTGCCTTTCTCTTCTTTCCACATAAAACACTCTTTCCTTCTTATTCATTTGTTCAGTCCTCATGCGTTCTTATAGACCCAATCCAAGAAGGTTTTCTGGCCCCAATATTAGGGGTAAGGTTCCTTAGTAGCATACTTCGGAACACCCTGCGTTTACTTCTGTCTCTATATCACACTCTTACACTTACAGAGGACTCTCACAGCTATAAGCTCTTTGAGGCTATGGTCTACGTCTTCTTCCTCTATTATGCTTCGCTTTCCCAAATCCAAAATGAACATGAACTGGGCCATATTATCACACATAGGCAGTCTTTTATCCTTTGACTTCGTTTTACTCCACTGTGATCAGACACAATGGAAGCTGTGAGGAATTTCATTTACACGTTGGTGCCTTGCAAATACATCATCTTCAGCTCTGTCTATTTTGGTCAACTCATTTTTTTTCTATCCATTTATCTGCTCATCAGGAGAGGTGAGAGTAACAGAAATAACATATTCTGTTTAGGGACTGGTTAATAACTGCTTCTATTTGATCACACGGTAGCTGCTTTCCAGTTGGAACCAAGCTGCTTGTTCATTGATTGATGGCCCCAATGACATTGTTTTCTTTCCTCCCCTAGAAAGGTTAGTCCCAGTTCTAAAAGAGGCTTTTCAAGATCTCTGCCTGAATGCTTTACATAAAGTTAATCTAGGATAATGGATAAAACGTGATTTCATATCACCACTGAATGCCCTAAATAACTCATTTCCATTTTTGTTCAATTGAGCTTATACTGGGTGATATAGAATTATAAGACCATTGAATGAACTTAGAAGCAGAAGACATTTTGCACTGTGTTAGTGCTGGGCTGTCAGTAAAACATGTATTCTGTTTAGTTTTTATGTAAATTTAAGGGCCCAGATTTAACTATTTAATTTTTTTAAATAAAAACTCTACAAAATTGGGGAGGGGAGCCAGACTTACATAATTAATATGATTCATGAATCCTATTATTTCTTCTCATAGAGGAAAAATATCTATAATCTGTACAAAGATAGTGGCTTTGTCCTAGAGTTATCAGAACTTTATTAAAAATAATTCAATCATGTTCCTAAAACAAATTTGTTCTAAATTGTTGTAGGTGTATCCAGTCAAGAAAGTTGTAACCCTGCTTCTTTGCTTGACAACCTGGGAATGATAAACAAGAGAGTCTTTATAGCCACATTTGCAATTTTATATCCCCTGTTCTACTTCTGTGAAAACCATAGGAATACCTTTAAAGATGACTTTAGAGGATTTTTTTACCCAGGTAAATGCTGTTATGGAGGGATGGCCTTCTCCATCTACAGTTTTTCTCCATTTTCCCTTTTTTGTCCACTTCACTATGCTAATGGTGCCAGAGTACAGGGATGAGTAACCAAAGAGTAGATGAGTTTTTTTAAGATTTTATTTATTTATTTGATAGAGAGAGAGAGCACGAGTGGGGCAAAGGACCGAGGGAGAGGGACAAGCAGACTCCCTGCTGAGTGCAGAGCCCAACACCGGATTTGACTCCAGGACCCCGAGATCATGACCTGAGCCAAGTCAGATGCTTGACCAACTGAGCCACCCATGTGCCCAGAGAGTAGATGAATTTTTAACCCTGAGATAAATTTAGTCATTTGTTCCAGGAAGATGAGTTAGATGAATATATTTTTAAAGATTTAATTTATTTATCTGACAGAGAGAGACACAGCGAGAGAGGGAACACAAGCAGGGGGAGCGGGAGAGGGAGAAGCAGGCTTCCCAAGGAGAAGGGAGCCCGATGTGGGGCTCGATCTCAGGACCCTGGGATCATGACCTGAGCCGAAGGCAGACGCTTAATGACTGAGCCACCCAGGTGTCCCGAATATTTTTTTTATCTATTGGTCTAGTCCACAAAGTGTTACTTGAAATGTTTAAGAACATTTGATAGACTATTTTAATTATGAATTTATTCTTTATTAATTTGCTTGTTTATTTGCATTATACCTCTCCCAACATTATGTCTATTGTAAAAGGGCAGGAATCTTTGTAGGACCTTGATAAATATTTTCTGAATACATATTTTGATATAAATTATAGAACCTTTATCTCTAATTTCATTTATCATCTAAATAGGACTTACTGTTCAAAACCAGTCACTTTGAGATGATATTTATTAGTTATATGATCTATTTGTCAATGTAAATAAATAAATGCATAAATAAATAATTTGTATTCTTGGCATAAACTTATGTCTGATATCCTATTTTGAACTGACCAGATTTTCATGCTTTTAAATGACCAGTACATACAAAATAGTAAATAGTAATCCCTATATCATTATTTATTTCTTTCTCTCTCCAGAGTCTAACAATAGTCATGTTTTGCATGTTCCAGTGTTCCATGTTACAGGTCCTTCCCATTTTCCTTTAATCTATCTTTTGCTCATCATTTCTATCCACCTCATATGAAAAGGAAACATTTTTAAATAATGAAAATAGGCTGAGCATTTAATCTGTTCTCAAGTTTGGAGATGTAGTAGGTCTAATCTCTAGAAACAGTTTCAGTCAAATTTAAAGTTGTAGATATGTAATGACTGATAAAATGTGAAAGTATTTTATATTTACAGTAAGTCTACTGAAAAAGTTATATCTTTTTTTATGTCAATATTTTGTCCTTATCTAGTTCAATTGGTGGTAGATGTTTTGCTTCACTTATTTTGAGAGTTTATTATTAGTTTCATTCCCATTTAGGATTATTATGTCTTGGAAAACTGAACCCTTTATCATTATGCTTTGCCTCTCTTTATCTCTGGCAGTCTTTCCTGTTCTGAAACTGGCTTTGTCTGAAATTAATATAACTACTCCAGCTTTATTTTGACTATGTTTAGCATAACATGTCTTTCTCAACCTCATCCCTTTATTTTTAATCAATCTGGGTCTTTCTATTTAAAGTAGATTTCTTGTATACAACATAATTGTTTATGCTTCTTCTTCATATGCATTCTGACAATCAATCTGTTTTTAATTGGTGCATGTAGACATGCATATGTTAGATGATTATTGCTATTAAATGATTATTGATATAGTTTGGTTAGTATCTACCATGTTTGTAACTGTTTTCTATTCATGCATTATCCCATTCCCACCACTTTTTCTGCCTTCTCTGGTTTTAACTGACATTGTATATGATTTAGTTTTATCTCCTCTCTCAGTATATAAATTATATTGCTTTATAAATTTTTAACAGTTGCCCTAGAGTTTTTAATATACGTTTATAACTAATCTAAGTCCACGTTCCACTGGCACTTTATTATCTTACCTATAGGTGCCTTATAATACAGTACTGTCATTTCTCCTGCCACCCATTGTGCTTTCACTTATTTTACTGATCCATATGTTATGAGTACCTGATGTATTTTATTATCATCCAATGTATTTTTATTATTGCTGTAAACAAAGTTGTCTTTTTGATCAACTAAGAATAAGAAAAATAAAAGATTTTACTATTTCCTCCATTTATTCCTTTTCCAATGTTCTTATTCTTTCAAGATTTCCTCCCGTCTCATTAGTTTTCTTCTGTTTAAATATGATATGCCTATATGTGAGGGTGGTTTTGTTTTGTTTTGTTTGTTTGTTTGTTTCTTGGCTTATTGGTTTAGATTTTGGTATTTATCACGGTTGATATTTCTGGAGCTTCCTAGACTTGTGGTTTTGTGTCTGTCACTAATTTTGGCAAGATTTTGGCCATGACCATTTCAAATATTTCTTCTGTTCTATTTTCTTTCTTCACTTCCTGGTATTCTAATTGCATATTATGATTACATCTTCTTTTACTGTTCCACAGTTCTTGGGTGTTCTGTCTTGTTTTTTTTGCTTTCGTTTTTAGCCTTTCTCTTTTTGTTTGTTGCTGTTGTTTTATTCTTCTTTCTCTTTGCATTTCAGGTTGGGAAATACAAATTGACCTATCTCCAAATTCACTGATTCATTTCTCAGCCATGTTGAATCTACTGATGATCCCCTCAAAGGTATTCTTTTCTACTCTAGTCTTTTTTAAACATTTCCTTTTGATTCTTCCTATTTCCATCTTCTGCCAATATTATCCATCTGTTCTTGCATGTTGTTTATTTTTTCCATTAAATCCCTTTGCATTTTAATCACAGTTATTCTAAATCCCCTATCTGATATTTTCAATATCTGTGTCTTATCTCCATTTGATTCTGGTACTTGCTTTGTTTCTTCAGACTGCATTTTTTCTTGCCTTTTGTCATGCCCTTTAATTTTTTTTTTTTTGAAAGCCAGGCATGCTGTTTTAGGTAATAAGAACTGAGATAAATAGTCTTTTCATATGAAGATTTATCTTATCCTGGCTAGGAGTTGTGATTCATTTGATGTTTACTGTAGCCAGAAGTGACAGAGGTTCCAAATTCCTCCATGCCCTTGTTTCTGTCTCCCCTTTGGTTTTTGGGTTTCCCTAAATACTCTTCCTCAGAAAGACTCTGTGTCTTGCAGCTTTTTTTTTTTTTAGCTGTAATTTACCATTACCACACAGTAGCCCTGTTGTAGATAATCACCAGTATTTTTAAACTCTTATTTCAAAAGAGTTCTCAGAAGCATCACTTGGAAAATTGAAAATTGTCAGTTTTTACTCATCCTCTCGTCTTTCTGAAAATCATCCTCTATCTTCCCAGGACATTCAAGACATTTTATTAAATGACTTCAAATTTCTTCTCATCATACAACCATGGAAATTCCAAGTTATCCATGAATTCTGAGCACCTATCTCATCAGTGACAATAATTCTCCCAGTTATGGGCAATGATTTAGGATTTCTTTCCTTTCATTCTAGTCTCTTGTTTGGGAGATATATTCACAAACTTAAAATGCATACTTTTACAATGTACAATTCCATGCTTTCTAGTATGTTCTCAAAGTTGTTCAATCATCACTACTATCTAATCTGAGAACATTTCATTAGCCAAAAAAAGAAATTCAAGAGCCATTAGTAATAATCCACATTCCTCCCTCCCTCTTGCCCCTGGCAACCAATAATCTATTTTTCTGTCTATATGGATCTGCCTGTACTCTTCATATAAATGGAATCATACAATATGTGATCATTTGTGATCAGCTTCTTACACTTAGCATAATGTTTTCCAAGGTTTATCCATTTGTAATATATATCAGTATTTCTTTTCTTTTCTTTTCTTTTCCTTTTTTGGTGACTAATATTCCATTGTATGGATATACCACATTTTGTTTATCCACTGCATCTGTTGATGGAAATTTTAGTTGTTCCTACCTTTTGGTCATCATGAATAAAACTACTATGATCATCCATGTCCAAGATTTTATGTGGACATATGTTTCTATTGCACTTGGGTATGTACCTAGGAGTGGAATTGCTGGTTCACGTGATAACTCTATTTTTAACATTTTGAACAACTACCAAAATGCTTTCCAAAGTGGCTGCACCATTTTAAAATTTCATCAGTTAAGTATGAGGATTCCAATTTCTCCATATCCTCACCAACATTTGTTATTTTTCTGTTTCTTTAATTGTAGCCATCCTAGTGGACAGGAAGTGATATCACACTAGTTTTAATTCATGTTTCCCTAATGTCTAATGATGTTGAGCATCTTTTCATGTGGTTGCTGGTCAGTTGCATGTCTTCTGTGGAGAAAGATATGTTTAAATCTTTGACCCATTTTTAAATTATTGCAGTTTGTCTTTTTGCTGTTGAGTTGTAAGAGGTTTTTTTTTAATATATTCTGTATAAAAGTTTTTAAGTAAATAAATGATTTGCAAATACTTCTTCTTCTTCCATGATTTATCTTTTCAATTCCTAGATGGTATTCTTTGAAGTACAAAATTTTAAATTTTGATGAAGTCTGATTAATTCATTTTTTTCTTTTGTTTGCTATGCTTTTGGTATCACAGCTTAAAAAACAAAACAAAACAAAATAAAGCAAACAAACAAAAAAAAACCCACTTTTACCTAACCCGAGGCACCAAGATTTACATCTTCATCTAAGTTTTCTTTTTAGGGGTGCCTTGGTGATTCAGTTGGTTAAGACTCCAAATCTTGATTTCCATGCAGGTTGTGATCTCAGGGCTGTACGATCAAGCCCCATGTTGGGCTCTGTGCTGGGAGTGGAGCCTGCTTAAGATTCTTTCTCTTCCTCTCCCTCTGCCCCTCCCCCTGATTATATGTTCAATCTCTCTCTCTATCTATCTATCTCTATCTCTATCTTGAATAAATAAATAAATCTTTAAAAAACAAACAAAAGGGCGCCTGGGTGGCTCAGTTGGTTAAGCGACTGCTTTCGGCTCAGGTCATGATCCTGGAGTCCCTGGATCGAGTCCCGCATCGGGCTCCCTGCTCGTCGGGGAGCCTGCTTCTCCCTCTGACCCTCCCCCCTCTCATGTGCTCTATCTCTCTCATTCTCTCTGTCTCAAATAAATAAATAAAATCTTTAAAAAAAAAAACAAACAAACAAACAAAAAAATTCTTCTTAGCGTTTTCTTCTAAGAGAGTTTTATAGTTTTAGCTTTTAGGTCTATAATCAATATTGAGTTAACTTGTGAATAACATGTTAGGAAAGACTCCAGCTTCATTCTTTTGCATGTGGATTATCCAGTTATCTCAGCCACATTCTTTCTGTCTTTCACTCACTGAACTGTCTTGGAACACTTGTTGAAAGTCAAATGACCAAAAATGTAAGTGGTGTTTTGGGTTGTTTTTTTTTGTTTTTTTTCTGGACTCACAATTGTATTCTATTGATTTATATGTCTTGTCTTTTGACAATATCATACTGTCTTGATTATTTAGCTCTGTAGTAAGTTTTGAAATCTGGAAGCACGAGTCCTCCAAATTTGTTCTTATTTTTCAAGACAGTTTTAGCTATTCTGGGTTCTATCTGTTTTTAATCAATCTGAGCCACTCAAAGATTCTTAGAATACAGAGGCAGCATGATTATTGTAATGAATACAACACAGGAGTGTTAATCTTTTCTCTGCAACTCACCTTAATTTCTATTTCAAACTCCTGAGTGAGATAAAATAATAGTCTTGGTCAATTTATGTTGGTCTCCCATTTTTAGGGGTTTTGTTTAAGATTGTTTATATATTGGCAAGTTGTGTTTTTGTTTTTGTTTTGAGGTGGGGGAGTTGCATCTCTGGCTCATAGCCATCATCTACCCATGATGGTATCTGCTGAGAGAATTATAGTCCCCTCCAGTTCATAGGCCCACAGAGGTCACACTTTGTTGTTCATTTCTTTCTTAAGGGGTCTAGATTGAGAAGGACTCCTCTCCTCTTTCTGTGCACGTGGGGATTTATCTCCCTGCTCACAATTCACATTGGGCTATGAAAAACTCTTCAAAAATATTCAGGAACACCTTGCAGCCATTTCTACTCTGAAATTTACCTGTCTAATTGGTTGTCCTCTGGGATTCAGACTTAAATCTTTATACACACATCTCCCACAAACTGATCTGGTGATAGGTACTTCCACCATATTTGTCCATTGGATCTAGACCCATGGAGTTGTATTCAGAGTATGGGGACCCTTTTGAGATACTCATCAGCTTTTCCAGATATACTTATTTCTCCTTTCACTTTACTTCCTTTCCAACAATTTGAAAAATCTTCATCTAGACCTTCAGTTGAAAGTGTTTTCTATAAATCTCAAGTCCTATCAGACCCCAAATTTTTGAAACTCAAGTCTTCTAAGTGTTTTCTGTAATATCTTAGTTTTCCCGAGGCATACTATGTCCCATAATGTAAGTAACCGAAGGAAGTGAACAGAAAATGCTATGGAGAAAAAAAAATAAACATTTCCATATCTTATTCCTATACAAAGTATTCAGACAAGATGCCTATTTGTGTATCAAGAATAGGCAGTTGCATAAAATAGCTAAAAATAAGTGACTTGTGCATTGGAATTTTTTTAAAAAAATAGTATTGGAGTCAAATGCAAAGAGGAACATAATAGTTTCCTTCACCTAATTACCAGATCTGGTCTGAAACTTGTGACAAACAAGCCACCTCTTGGAATAGGAGATACCAATATTGGTCCCCTTATAATGGTCACTCATCTTCATAGACCTACTGGTGTTGGGGTTAAAGTCAGTTGTTGTATTTGTTTGTTGAAAGACATAGAAGAGTTATCATTCCATGTACCAGAGCAATTACTTTTGTGCCATCTATTGTCAGGGATTTCTTTTAGGAAAACGTAGTTCAAGTTAGTTAGTTAGTTAGTTAGCTAGTTCTGCTTAGTTTTACTCATGAAAAACTAGAAAAAACATACAAAGTGTTATCTTCTTAAAAGAAATAAATCACACACCAGAGTCACATGGTGCATGCTGAACTGTTAAACACTTTCTGGAAAGTTTTTCCTTCAGATTTGAAGGATTCCTTTACCACTGTTGTGAGTACAGTAAACTTCCTTTAAACTCTACAATTCATTACCTATTCTTTAGTTATTATGAAAAAAATGATAATGAGTACACTGTCATTTTTTATAGAAAAGTTGGCCTTCCACAGTCAAATATTTAAATTTCAAGAAGCACTAAGCTATATTTATTCTTTTGCAACCAAAGACAAAACTTATGTGATGATTTAAAATAGTTTATTTTCAGCCTAGCAGGAAGAGTAGAAATGTCAGAATACCTAAATAAATTTCACATGTACCTGGATGAACATAGTAATGAACAGTGTTTTATTAGAAAATTTGCATGTCGAATAAAGCAATTGTAGAAGAGAAATTGTATTATTCCATTTCATAATAAAATAAATAAATTGCAGTAACAACGGTGGCTTAATGAAAAAAAAAATGGTCCTTAAATTATATGGCAGTCAATGGCCATATCTGAAGGAATACAGTTTAAAAACTTCTGATATGTTCAGCCCTTATTTTTCCACAAATGTTAACAACACTGGAGTTTTTCTGTCATTTGCTTCTACTACATGCTGGTAACATAAACAATTTTAATCACTTTTTATATGTAAAACAAGGGCCAGAAAACACTTTCAAATAGAAGTATTGGCATGCATATTTAAAGTTTCTCTTTGCTTAAACATCACTGAAGAAAAGCTCCAGGAAAATCGCTATGTAAGTTTTAGGTATATTTAACATCACTTTGAAAGTAAAATGATAAAGTCCCCTATGTACCTTGAGGCTATATCTTAGTGTAAAAACCTACATTCACTTTAACAATGAGAGTAATAGACTAAATTTACAGATACAGAAACTAAAGACCTAAAAATCACATAATTTCTCAAGGTGACAGCATGAATTGTTGAAAGAAGAAACAGATTCCAGAAACTGTATTGCCTCTATGATAAAATAAGGCTTATTCAAACATCTGTGATAAATGAAGAATAGTATTCCCAGGATTTATTGCACAGCTATATGATGCATTAACATGTTCATGGAATTTCTGTATTGGATAGAAGTTCTCATAATTCAAATCAATTATATTTCCCTGAAAAGAAGGCAGAACCAGGTCTGCAACTGGCCCCTTTATAAAACTCCAGCTATCAAAACTTAAATGTTTCCCTTTTCAAATTAACCCCCAAACCTATAGATTCCCCAAATCATGATGATCCTAACTAGGCATATTCCTACATTACAGAAAGCAAAATGATGATTCAATAAACAGAAAAGCTCAGAATAATAGTTTAATTCTTTGTAAAATATGGGAGGTTAAGCCCCAGCAAGTTATCTTCTGAAAGGAGTTATGTTTTCCTATCACCAATGACTGTGTTGTCAAGCATCCTAAACGCTTAATGTTTATATCCCTCTAGCATTTGCACATCATCCTTGTATGGTCCTGAGTATTATAAATATCTCCAATGTATTAATCATGTCTCAGTTTTCATGAGAAAATTGAACACAAAATTTGCTTAAACATAGGAACATGCCATAAACTCTTAATACCACCCCTCAAGAAGGTACAGTTTGTCCTGGGAGCACTGTTAAAAGGTGGGCCACCACTTGCTGTGGCCACAGTTGCCATGACAGTAATTTGAGAAGAGCACATGTTGTGGCGATTGTCCAGAGAACCGAAGACTGTCCAAATAGGTAATCAATCTGTTGGGGCCTGGCAGACTGAAAGTTTCCAAGTAATGATGTCAATGGCAGAGGAATCCGAGAGACCAGACTGGAGAGAGGCTTCCAAGCAGATGGTGAGAGTTGTAGCCACCTGGAATAATTCTCTGAGTCAATTAGCAAGTACCAGTCATGGATAATTTGGGGGTAATTCTTCAAACCATGGAAGGGAAAATGTCTGCCTTAAGAATACAATTTGAATTTCAAAGTGAGGGAGAAAGATTTTTAAATGTACCCCTTCCTTTTTTTAAAAAAAAGGTTTTATTTGTTTATTTGACAGAGAGAGACATAGCGAGAGGGGGAACACAAGCAGGAGGAGTGGGAGAGGGAGAAGCAAGCTTCCCACTGAGCAGGGAGCCCGATGCGGGGCTTAATCCCAGGACCCGAGGATCATGACCTGAGCCAAAGGCAGATGCTTAACGACTGAGCCACCCAGGTGCCCCTGTGCCCTTCCTTTTTATGCCTTCTACCTGCTCCTCTCTGCCATTACTTACTCCCCACTCAGCCTAGACCCCTTTGATGACTACTTGAATTTCTTCCCACAACTTGCAGGTATTTCCTTATGTTACAACCATGGATGAACAGAACGACACTGGCTCTATTCCTGATTTTAGGCTACCAGTACTCTACAGAAAAAGAAACCACCCAAGGATTGCTGTTAATACAGATCTTAATCTTTCAATTTGACCCTTACAATAATTGATCAATTATTTTCTTATCTTTCACCAAGTCCTTCTACTAAGCAACAATGTTATTTTATTGATTTATTTTTAAATTATTTTACTTTTTATTTTTTATTAAGGTACAGTTGACCTATAACATTGTATTGGTTTCAGGTGTACAATATAATGATGCCAGGGGGTGTCTGGGTGGCTCAGGTCATGATCTCAGGGTCCTGAGATAGAGCTTCCGGCTCCACATTCAGGGGGAGTCTGCCTTCTCTCCCTCTGCCCCTCCCCCTGCTAATGCTCTTTCTCTCTTTCTCTCTAATAAATAAATAAATCTTTAAAAAAGCAATAAAAGGATTCCATATTCATACACATCGCAAAATGATCACCACAATAAATCTAGTAAACATCCAACAAACGTATTCACCCTATGTAGTTACAAACTCTTTTTCTTGTTAAGAGAACTTGCAAGTTCTGCTCTCTTAGCAACTTTCAAATATACAACAGAGTATTAGCGATGGTCACCACATTGTACCTTATGTCCCCAGGGCTTATTTATCTCATAACTGCAAGTTTATGCCTTTTGACCACTTTCACCAATTCTCCCATCCCACACCCCCTGTCTCAGGGAACCACCAGTTTGTTCTCTTGTATCAATGAGCCTGTTTTTGGTTTGGTTTTCGTTTTCGTGTTTTGTTTTTAGATTCCACATATAAGTGAGATCACATGGTGTTTGTCCTTCTCTGTCTTACTTACTTCACTTAGCATAATGGCCTCAAGGTCCATCCACATTTTTGCAATTTCAAAACTCTGCCATTCTATGAATTCCCCCACACTGACCCTTCCCATCTAATTCTCAGTCGGGGGTCCTATTTCTATGGCATACCTCCTAGGCCTACATCTTTATATCTGGTCTCCACTTTGAGGCTTTCTTTCAGTTTCTGAAGAGATTATATGTGTTTCCTCATATTCAAAATCAGCATCATACTCTTAATTCCACCACATCATCTCCTAGAGGAATCAGCATCCTTCTTTATGTGCAAGCACTTATTCTTCCTCTTTTTGGAGACATTCCTCCAACTCGTAAATGTGCTGCTGGTGTCTCAGACCTAAAGCAAAGCAAAAACAGAAGCAAAAGGACCTGTAAACTCTTGGATCTGAGTTGGCCTTTAGCTACTCTCCTTTCTCCTTCCCTCTTCATTTGAAATCTTCAAGGAAAAGTCTCTGGTTTCTCACTTCTCAATTCCTTTCCAGATGGAAAACAAGGTTGTGCTCCTCAAAACTACTCTTGCTAAGACAACCAAGGACTTTCTAATTGCCACATCATAACACTATGTTTCAATCCTCTGTGCTGTGTTTGACTTTATTCTATATGATTGACCAACTTACTCTATGACACTCTCCATGTCTCCCTGATTCATCCTTCTCAGGCCTCCTCAGGTCCTACTTCAACATTATACACCAGGTAAGCATTGCCCTTGCCCCATTAGTCTGTTCTCAGCCCATTTCTCTTCTCTTCCATGTCACTCTTCATCTTAAGGAAAACTTCTACCACAAGACCCTTACTTCTTATTTCCTACACACTGATTACTATGTACTATATGTACATACTGATTACTATGTACTATGTACTATGTATGTCAGGGTTATCCAGAGAAACAAAATCAACAGATCAACAGGATTTGTGTGTATGTATGTATATATATATATGTGTGTGTGTGCATATACATATATATATATGGTTTTAAGGGATTGCTTCACACGATTGTGGATGTGAAGTTCAAAATCTGCAGGGTTAGGACTGCAGCCTGGGGACCCAGGAAGAGCTACAGTCCAAGTCTAAGGGTGATCTGCTGGGAGAATTCCCTCTTGCTCCAGGAAGGTAAGTTTTTGTTCTATTCAGGCCTTTACTGACTGATGAGGCCCAACTACACGATGAAGAATAAATTGCTTTACTCAAAGTCCTCCAATTTAAATATTAATCTCATCCCAAATGTACTTTTACAGAAATATCCAGAATAATATTTGACCAAATATCTTGGCCCAGCCAAGACGACACATAAAATTAACTATCGCACTATGGAATCTGAATCTTGCACCTGTACTTTACTAATGAGTTCCAGAAATATATAATAATGACCATATTCATGGGAATGTAACCTAAGTATCTCAAACTCAAGGTATCTGAAATTGACCTCTCTAACTCTGGCCAACCAGCTTCTTGTCCTGCATTTCTTGTCTCTGCCAATGGTACTACGAGTTACCTAATCTCCCAAGACAGAAAAACTCTTAAGTCTTTCTGTCTGTCCCTTATAATTGATTGCAAGATCCTCTCAAATATCTCTTGACTCCATCGCTCTTCTTGCCTCTTACCACACTGCCCTAATTTCGCTTTATAAAAAAAGGTTTGGCTGAACACCATAGAAGCTTTGTACTCAGGTGAGCCAAGAATGTTAAACCAAATACTCCCTAAGAACACAGCTACTGGACTGAAGCTGCCACAAGCCTCTCAAACCTCAGGCTTCTAAAGCACATAAGATAGTTAGAACCTTATACTCCCTCCCCTCACTGTGCCCATTTCCACCACACCAACCACAGATGCCAGCAGGAGCACCAAAAGGAACATCTGAAGGACCATGGCTAGAGGAAAAACCATCAACCACCAAGTTGTGGGTGACTCTGTGTGGCCCAAGGATCTGTGGAAACCCAAGAGATTGGTAGAACTCAGATTGTTTAAGTTTCTTGTCTTTGTTTAACAGTTAATGTCCAAAGTACTAACACCCTTGTACATAAACACACACACACACACACACACACACACACACATCCTCTGAGGCTGCACTTCTCATATTTGCCTCATCATAAAAATCCCTCACACCTCTTATTACAAATTTAAATGCCTAGTCTGAGGTTTAGATCTGAGGGGAAGGTGGAGTTTGTGTTTTTGCCAGGGTACAGTTGAGTTGTACCATTAGGAGACTCTATTGTACCAATCTCATCCCCATCACTCACTGTGCTCTCTTGACCTAAATCAGATTCTGTGCTCTCATTCTCTCTTCAGCACTTCCTCCTCACCTACTAAACATTGTGTTCACTAAAGTTTCTCTTGAAAGATAATAAAATCCCCATTAAATTATCAGCCTCCTTCCTGAATGGCAACCCCATGTTTTGAATGAACTGAAACCTGGCTTTCTGCTGAGGACTCTTCTTCCCTTGACACGTTCTCAAGTAAAGTTGCTCATTTCCTCATACCTCATGTACCTTTGGGTTGAAAGGTTGGGTCTATACATCTTTTGTATTCTTCTCTCAAATATTTGCATCTCTTGCCTCTTATAAAAACCCTTTCTATACTTGTAGATGTGAAAAAGAGAGAAAAGGAAGATATAGCACCACCTTAGGCAAAGATTGATCTACTTCTGATCTACTGAATTCCTGTTTCGAGTCCTGAAAAACTAGTGTTACTTCATAACTAACACCAATCACTCCTGTGAAACCTGGGTGTTTTCCACTTATCACTGCCCATCATCTATGCAAATGACCACAGATTGTATGGGGCAGACTATGGATATTCTTGCCATGTTATAGAGCCCTTCTCTAAGGAAACCCAATTGTTTTCTTTCTTCAAACATTCTGTGTCTCTGAACACACTGAGGCCTTATCTGATATTGGGAAAGGGGATATATAATCTAGGTCATGTTTGCTCAAGCCAGTCTCTATTCATGAGCTTTGCAGTTCTTGTATTAAAACAACTGAACAAAGAGAGTTATGAGTTGACCATCATCATCAATCCTGGATAACTTACCATCAGTTAGCCAATCAGTGGATTCCAGAGCTCAGCAGATGCTACAAGTCTCAGAGATCTGATTATAATGCAGCCCTACTTTCTGTTGTGAAAATCACAACCACTTTGCTCTTGACAGAGAATGTGCAGCTACTCATCTCTGCCACATTGTGAATGCTCCATCTCCATTGACCACAGGGTGCCTGTATCAAATTCTCCACCTCAGCTGTCTCCAAGAATATTGACCACAACCACCTCCACCAGGCCACAGCAGAAGTGACCCAGTCTCATGGGCTTTAACTAACTTCATATAAGCATAAGCAAACAGTGTGTTACCTCATGCCAACATCACCACATGTGACTCACATCCTGCCCCAGGAATTTCAGTTGTGGAATTTCAAATGTGAAACCAAGCACACAGTCTTGGGGACTTCAAATGCAAAATGAAGGACTGCAAAGGAGACAATGGCCAATGGATAAATTATTCTTCCCTCAGCCTCCTTGATGGACCGTCCTGAGAAAGTGGTTCATAAGACACTCCCACAAGATCCAGTTGTCAGCTTCACCTGGTAACCCAACAGTGGCCAGTTTGGTTTCATACCCTGATATTTGTTCTCCCTCTTTCTGAGCCTCCCCTCTGCTTTCCTGATTTTGCAACCCCTAAGAGCAGCTTTTGTCATGGGCTCTTCTCTCTGTGAGAAATCAAGCTAATGGCCCATTTCATTTGAAAAGTATTCTATCCCCAGCATTTCTAGCTGAGAGAAAACAATGAGTAAAGCACTATTCCAAATAGACCATGTGCTTTCCTCAATGCTATATTTCTCAAATCCTTGATGAAGTGTGTCTCCTCTGGATTTTTCTCAGGAGATATGAATGAAATGCCATACGTGGTAGGGATTTAATCTAGACTTTCAACACTTTTTTTCCCTGTATTTTCCAAGGTCTTTCTGAACTTTCCATGTCTTTAGAATGGGTCAGAGTTGGTTTTCATTGTAAATGACTGTCACTCAACACTTAAGACCCTAAATGACATGCCATTCCTTACTTAACCTGTACTTTCAAGGGCTGCCTATTGTCTTTGAGATGAAATCCAAGCACTTTAGCCTAAACATAGGATCCTCCTCATGTGGCACCTGTGCATCTCTCTAGCCATATCTCCTGCTACTTCCAACCTTGTATTTTACAAATTATTTTCAGTTTTGCCCACACGTCACCCACACATCTCTTTCTGTAATTTTGTTCATGCTGTTCCCTATTCTGGGAACTCTGGCCCTAAACTTATCCTTCTCATAAACTTTTCATTCATAAGGATTAAACAAATTTTCACTTTCCTACAAAAAACATTTTCTGACTTTTTCCCCTCAATCCATGTCACCCTAAGAGATTATGTTACATGAAATGATATTATTATGGTAAAAATTTGTTTACCATTTTGTTTCTTTTCTTGATGTATTTCAAAATAGATCAACTTCTTTGAGAGCAGAGACCAAATTTTATTTACATATGTATTCCTACAACTCTGAATAAAGTTGCTTGTACAGAAAGTGTCAAATAAATGTTTGTTAAATTATTGTCAAAATATCCAATAGGGAAAGTTCAGTGGAATTCCACCAAATAAAAGCACAACTGACCAGAGGATAGAATTCAAGGAAAAATGTTTAAGTTTAGCTACAGAAAAAAGACACAGGAGTGGGGCAGAAGGCAGACAATAGAGATCTCAAAGAAACACAGAGACTGAAGAAGATGCCAGACACTCAACTTCAAATTGTGGGCACTTTTCTAGCAAACTTTGTCTACCTCAACATTTTTCTATGATAATTGCCTTAATTTCATTTTAAACACTGACTCCCAAAGTGATTCCACTTCAGTTGACACTCAGTGTTTGTATCAAACAATTACTCAATGGCTCTAATTTCCACTGTGATTATAACTAGGTTATTGTCAAATATCTTTGTTTCTAACTATTTTGGACACTTGAACTTTAAAACTCTGTACAGGAGCATTTACCACAAAGGCGTTAGAAATAAGGAATACCTGAAAGATTAAAACACATTATTATTATTATTATTATTACACTAGTATTAGATATCATCATCATTGCTGCCATGTGTTGAGTGCCTACCATATAGGAAAAGTCCAGTATCAAATACTTTATGTTTAATTCTCAGAAATAATTTTTTTCCACTTTAAGTCTAAGAAAAAAGAAAATATCCCAGAGAAATTAAAGAATTTCATTTGATTTCAGGTCTATTTGAGGCCAAACATGTTATTAAGAGAACAGTGGACATAATATAATAGAACAAATTTTAATATCAATGGGTAGCTTCAGGATTATAAAACTTCTAAAATAAGACTAAGAATTCAACTTTCAACAGTCAGTCCCAAGAGACAGGATTTCTGAAGAACACACTGAACTGCATTTCTTCTTGCCATTTACTGCTGGCATCCTACTTCCGTTTCATTTGCTTTAAGTGCTGTATTTCATTTCAAATTGCTTCCACTGTTACTAAAAATGAATTTAGAGCATAAAGAAAAAAAATACTGACAAGTTGTTTCCAGTTTCTTAGATGAGATTTCCAGGGCTTCTGTCATTTTTAAAACAGAAATCTTTTCTTTCTCTACCCCTAGAAAATTGCATAACTAATGATTAAAGTGGTTATGGCTTTTCTGGTGTGTCAGGAAATTGCCCCTCATGATCTTCTACCCCTCTCACTCCCACTGGTCTCTCAAAATCTTCTTCTTAGTGGAATCCAGCAGATAAAAATAGTCAAGAGTGATAGTTTTTCTCAATGCTTAAAAAATTAGATTTATAAATGGAAAATTCAGTTTTTATAAAGAGCTGAGGGTTTTGTTACTGCTCTTGAACAAAGACCAAGATTTAGTACCACATCCATTGAAAACATAAACCCCCTTTGGTAGACTGAGATGGCCCCAACCACAGTGGCAGAAAAAGACATCAAGTGTCCCCAAAGGGAACTTCAGTGTGAAGGAGGGCAGGTCAGGGCTGGTGAGGCAAGTCTCTGTGCTAGGGCTGGTTCTGGGGAAATGAGCAGGTGTGGCTGGAAGCCCAGGCTGGACAAGCCATCCTGGCTAAGAAAGCATGCTTTGGGGAAAATGTCTGAACATGTGAGTATTAACCAATGAGACTGACCTGAGAAGTCCATGCAGGAGGCCCTTCACCACCCAGGCAAGCAGGGTCTGTACCAGCTTCTGCGTGCTGCCCCCACACAGGCCCACAGGGGAACAGCTTGCAGGAGAGACGAGTAACGGAAGTAGTACAGGGTAAGCAAGCAAGCACCTGGTCTCGCTTATGCATGGAAGGAATTCTTGAGTTTGGCTTTCAATACAGGGGGGAAGCTGGAATGGTATTGAATTAGTCTCTGTGGCGCTTCAACAATTCAGGCAGTGGGGAAATTTCTCTAGAAAGATGTCAGATTTTCTCCTAATTTGGAAAATGAGGCCTCTACCAGTTTTAATTTTGGAATCAGAGGTATGTTCATATAAGCACTCTCTACGCTGGTAATGTGTATGCAAATGGCATATATATTTTTGATAATCAAGTAAGTTGAATACAATGTCTCTGGCATTTTATGTAAACAATTTGAACCTATCATGCTCCTAGATTGCTTTATTTTCTCTTAAAGATTTATTTATTTTAGAGAGAGATGGATGGGGGGGAGAGGGAGAGGCAGAAAATCTCAGACGGACTCCCCACTGTGTGCAGAGCCCCATGTGGGGCTTGATCCCAGGACACTGATATCACGGCCTGAGCCGAAATCAAGAGTTGGACGCTTAACCAACTGAACCACCCAGGCGCCCCTTCTGGGATGCTTTAGAATTGGTAGAACCTCCCTAACCATTAAACTCAAGATTGCAGTGTCGAGAATGAGCAAAATCAAGCACCAGTGCCCTTCCGGAATGCTGCTTTAGCGCTGCTTATTTTTGTCTGATTGAATTACTGGTTACAAAACCACAATTTTCATGCCACTGAGAAGCTCTTATTTCAAACTGACCACATGTCAATGATCTTAAACAAAATATTCTTTCCCTGCATTAACTATGATGAAATGCTCACATCAATACCATCATATTATTATAAGCTGAATGATTCTGATGCATACCATATTCCAGATGCATAATGCAACTGTTTTGAAGAACATGGGTTCATGACCTTGCATTTTGTTAACTGTAATATTCTTTTATAATGCCTAACTCTGGTTTTCATTTAGGAATGTGTAATAGTGTAACTGTATTTCAAAGGTAATAATTCTAATTAGGACTTTACATTTAAATTTACTATCTAGACTTTATTGAAGATTGTACGGCCTCCTTAATTATACTTAATATTTATGTACCACATCCCATATTTTCAACCACTGTTCTCATTAATGAACTTATTCAATCTCTTCATTAGTTAATAAGAGGGAAAATGCTCTCCTGTACAAAAGAAAATATTTGGAGATGACAAAACATAAAAGTTCTCCAAAGTCATAGATCTAAACCCATATCTTTAATGCTTTGGGAAGCTATTGCTGAGCTGGAAGGACTAATCTTTATAATTATTCTGGCTTAACATTCAGCCTTATATAGAACCCCAAAAATTCAGAGACCAATCATCATCACGATGATGAGTCTCCAGTCCACCATCCACAAAGTCTTTCTAGAATTTATCCTTTGGCACAGGCACTTCCCAACCCTGTTGCTACTAGAAAAAGAGTACCAGGTGTGTTGCCATGCATAATCCCTCCTCCTGATAGAATCAGAATACTGTATCAGTTACTGATTGCTTACTAGAATAGCAAACATTTTTTTTGATGGAGTCAAAAATCTACTTATGCAGGGGCCTGGGTGGTTCAGTTGGTTAAGCACCTGCTTTCAGCTCAGGTCATGATCAAGGGGTCCTGGGACTGAGTCCCACATCGGGCTCCCTGCTCAGCAAGGAGTCTGCTTCTCCCTCTGCCCCTCTTACCCTGCTCATGCATGCACTCTCTCTCTCTCTCTCAAAAATAAATAAAATCTTCCTTAAAAATCTACTTGTGTGCCCAAACAACATGTTTTTAATACTGAGAAAGATTAAGACCCTTTGCTCAACTGCCCAGACAAATTTGAATCAAAGAACAGATCCTAAGTTTTTGTTCCTCTATAAAGTATTAATTCAAAAAAAAAAAAAAACCAACGAAGTATTAATTCTGAATTTCCATATAGATCCCTATCAGTAAACAAAGTTAGGCATCCATAAAAATTCTTAAGAATCTCTAAGACAAAAGCACCAATGTGAGCAGGTCTCCTGCCAGCTCTTTTTAGGAACTCACCAATCACAAACACTTTTCTAAACTCCACCAACCTATATGTGAGTGCTATCAGCTAGATATATGAAGTTCCAACTTCCATCCTACAATGTTGATCTGATACAAGGCATGAGGCATGGCTGCTAATGATCCAAAGACTTCTGCCTAGAGGGGGAAATAATTAATCATAGAAGCACTTAACAGTGGACTGACTTAACCTGAAGTAGATTTCAGGTGCTACAAGAGCTAGGAAAGTATGACTTTGTACCTAATAATCATATTTTTAATGGACCACACTTTTGTAATTTAGTATTTGTTGATTTGACATGAATAATATTCTTCCCCTCATTCCTCCTTTAGGGTACATAGATACCTACGCTTCTTTAAAGTCATCATATTAACATTTCCCAAAGCTGTGAGCATACTTCTAAATTTATCTCTATTTCTGTAAAGTCAAATGCCTCACTAACACTTCCCCAACATGAAAAAGTAATCAGAGTTAAGTGTTTCAATCAAGAAAAAAAATACTTTAATTCCTTAATTGCAAAACACCTTTACCTCAAATGCCCCGCTAAACAGTTATTTCTACTTAGTAAAGCATATGAGAATTGCTGCCTTGAAGGATAATTGGGGAAATAATACAATTTTGTTTTGTAATTCACAAAAACAAAGAAAAACGTAAAAGACAAAACAGGAGGAAAGTTTCTACAAAGGAGCCGTAGGTGAGAAAAAGAGTATTGGGAGATGGTTCTCCAAGGATCTGCCATTTCTGCACATCTTTTGAGCAAAAGGCACCAACAACTTTATTCAAGGATGTTTGCAAAGCTGTTCCTGGGCAGGGGGCAGATTTGTTTAAATTCCAGGATTCTAAAGCTAGAGACATTCCTGGGTGAGGATGGTAATGTCTCTGGAGGTAGAGACAGGCAGATTTGTTAGGGATCTCCTCTCTTTGAAGATCGGGGCTTTCTTGAGCTCAGTGTTCTTCAGGTATAACAAGAACGTACTGTATGTGCAGCGTTCAGTTGGGCCCACCCCATATCACTATCTTTGGGACTCAAGGACAACGGAAGTGACACAAACATTAAGTCCATGCTATTCTCGGTGTTGTGAGTAACAAACTGTCTGAATCCATTTGGGCTTACTGTCTCCTTACATAGTCGTATGGCAGGCCTGCCTACCTGCTTCAGCAGTGACTGTTACTGAGGAACTGCTTGACTGCTAAACAGGTAACCATAGAAAAGTAACTCTGGTCTTAGAATTACCTTCTTTGTTTTGCTAAAAGGGAGGAACAGGGGCGCCTGGGTGACTCAGTTGGTTGGGTGGCTGCCTTCAGCTGAGGTCATGATCCCAGGACCTGGGATCAAGCCCCACATTGGGCTCCCTGCTAAGCAAGGAGCAGGCTTCTCTCTCTGCCCCTCCCCCATTCATGCGCGTGCACATTCGCGCGTGCACTCTCTCAAATAAATAAATAAAAATCTAAAAAAATAAAAAATAAAATAAAATAAAAAGGAAGGAGCCAGAAAATGTGTAAAAAAACCTGATGATATAAGTTCTGGAATGAAGTTTCCATAGGAAAGTATCTGTTAGTACAGGTTTAAAAAACACCTCATCTTTGCTAACGTTAAATAAAGGCTATCCAACGTGTGTGTGTGTGTGTGTGTGTATGCATGTTTTCATCTCAAGCATCCAAGTTATTCTGTGAATGGGTTCTTGATTGGATTAAATGGGAATTGGGAGCCAACAAAGAGGAGATGTCCCATATGTAAACATAAGGGAAAATAAACTTTTACTGTGAACACTATCAAAAACAAACACATACACATTTGTATACTCTAGGGAAGAAAGATTCTGAAACCTCTTTTAATCAAAAGACATAATTAAAATTTGTAGAATGCCTCTTATTAATATCTTACAGTATATAAAATACTATTAAAATTCACTTAAATTTGTTACCCATATATTTTATTTCAATGAAAATCAAAATGTTTCTTGTGCCTTTATAGAATTAGTCATTTGATTGACTTTCCAGCCTATTTTTTCTAGCACAGTTTAAGATCCTCAATTGGACTTCTCCTATAGAATAGAACCATGACTTCCGTATTGGGAAGGAATTATTATATTTCATACTAGAGGAAAGATTGCCAGGTAGAATTCACCATTGAAATTTGGTTTCACTGGAGTTTCATTTGCATGTGTGTGTGTGTGTTTAAGTCTGCATAATCTAAAGTGTTCAATATATCATCCTAAATTATTGTTCAGTAAATTAAAATATTGGAGGGTTACAAATGACGTACAAATAGTACTTCTTTGAGGCTGTATAATCCTGATTTTTCATTTCAAATGTTCCTTCCCTGTTTTGGAGTCTGGGGACAATGTAAAAATGTCCTATGTTGATTAACTTTCAAATGTCAATTGTTATTTAGATATCTTTAAAGACAAAAACAATAATATACTATAGAAAAGGCTTACATAAATCACAAGCCTTTGTTCTTCTAGTCAGATTTTCAAGAAAAATTTAAATAACTTCTTCAGTTAATTAGGAACAAAATTTGATTTAATAAAAATGAATAATGTTTATTTTAATTTAAATTCATACTAATGAAAGAAAGCAAGTAAAAAAGTTGTAATCTGGTGGCGCCTGGGTGGCTCAGTCGTTAAGCATCTGCCTTCGGCTCAGGTCATGGTCCCAGGGTCCTGGGATCGAGCCCCGCAACAGGCTCCCTGCCCTGCGGGAAGCCTGCTTCTCCCTCTCCCACTCCCCCTGCTTGTGTTCCCTCTCTCGCTGTGTCTCTCCCTGTCAAATAAATAAATAAAATCTTTTAAAAAAAAAAGTTGTAATCTATGCTATACAAAAGAGTTGCTGACATTTCTGCTAATTAATTTCTACTTGCACCTGAATTCTAGATCATTATCTCCAGCTCACGAATGGATCATGCTTCAAAAATGCCTTGAAGCTAACTGAACTTCAGAGCACATTTTCCAATGGAAATCATAACTTATACTCTGGTTTCTAGACTGGTGCACAAATCTTATTTCCCCTTATATACAGATGTCACTGCAGGAATGGTGATGTCAATCATTTTGTCTTCTAAATGCACTCTATTCCTCTGAAGAATACCTTCTAAATGAGTCGTGCATTCCCTGGAGTTGGAAGCAAGTGCCCAGCAATCAGCAATCTTTAAAGTAGTAATACAGGTGAGCTCTCTACGAGAGCGAGGGAGAGACAAATAGCAAAAGATGAGACGGTAAAGCAGCCCAGGTTGCAGAGGCGAGGGTGATCATCTACACTCAACTGCTTTGCCACCCTGTAAATAGCAAGGACACTTGCCCCCAGCCCAGCCTCCAGCCTTCTTCCCTCACACCACCAGGCACATCCTTCTCACTTCTCTTTGCTTCAGAATCCAAAGCTCTAATATGAAATAAAATCTGTGCTGAGGTTCCAATTATTAGCTGTGAGACCAGTTGGGAAATATTTTGAAACCAGCAAGTCACTGGTCTACATTATTTTATGTTTTTTTCATTCATTCGTGTTTACGACTGTTCGATAAATATGTACTGAACATATACTATCTCTGGCAGACACTGAAAGATTTATTCCTTAGCCAAGCATTATAAGTCATGTCTATGTCCCAGTTTGTGTCTGAGTCCATCCGATTTGTTGCTGTCAAAGATGTCTTATCACGGGCGCCTGGGTGGCTCAGTTGGTTGGGCGACTGCCTTCGGCTCGGGTCATGATCCTGGAGTCCCGGGATCGAGTCCCACATTGGGCTCCCTGCTCAGCGGGGAGTCTGCTTCTCCCTCTGACCCTCCTCCCTCTCATGCTCTCTGTCTCTCATTCTCTCTGTCTCAAATAAATAAATAAAATTTAAAAAAAAAAAGATGTCTTATCAGGCTAAGGTCTTTACCTGCAGTAGAGGCCAGTTAACTGCTTCCCAACTTCTCTTAGCCATCTGCATGGTCACATAAAAAAGGAGCAAAAGAATGGAAATACAACATATCCAGAATATTCCATAACACTTCTTCATAAACAATTCAAAATCTGTACCTTCATTCCACCTGTAATGCTAAGAACACTGCTTAAAAAGAAGAAAAAAAGAAAGAAAGAAAGAAAAGAAAGAAAGAAAGAAAGAAAGAAAGAAAGAAAGAAAGAAAGAAAGAAAAAGAAAGAGAAAGAAAGAAAGATTTAAAAAATCCACTAGACTGGTATCAACAACTTACTACTGGTGTATAAGTTTTGATTTCTGTAAAATCCAACTATGTCTACAAGGAACAAAACTGGTAATGATAAGTCAATTTCAGATTATTTGGTAAGAGTTCTTTGGCAGAAAAAGAAAAATGCAGCACCTGCAACGGGCAATTTTACAATAGGCACTGAAACTGTTCATGACCAACTAAAATTCCAAGGGGACGAATTGCAATGGGAGGTCATTTGTCAGAAAGCCTGCCTGGGGTAGAGGCCTATCTGAGGCGAGCTGTGCCAAAGAATTTATTTTCTAACTAAATAAATTTGAAGACTTTCAAGAGCCGAAGCTTCCAAACTAATGAAATACTAGTGTTTGCTTTCTGAATAATGGCCCTCCTCTTCCCCTTTATACATCTCCTTTGTCCATTTCAATATTCGCTTCCCATTTCTCCTTTATTTTTTTTCATGTGTATCTAATCAAATCTACTCTTGAGAGTAATGGCAAACCAGATTCCCCAGACCAATTACTCACACTGAGCCAAGCCCTCAAAAACGAAACAGAATGGACTGAGCAAGTATTTGACAAAGCAAGTGGGTTCTGTGAATTAGAATCAAACATACAAACGGATATATGTATGTTTGTGCTCTTAAAATATCACTATTTGTATTTCTTATTGACTGTAATGGACTCAAACTTGCCTACTATTTTTATTGAGGGAATACAGATTTCATTTTGAGTTCAGATGACTGTACGGTATCAATCTAGCCATTAGGAGATGACATTTTTTATACATTTTAATGCTAATTATGTGATTTATAGACATTTTTTCGGTGTGATCTACTATTCCAAACTTTCATCTAAAAAGGAAAGCTTATCAAAAATTCCTCTCTACGGGCGCCTGGGTGGCTCAGTTGGTTAAGCGACTGCCTTCGGCTCAGGTCATGATCCTGGAGTCCCGGGATCGAGTCCCCGCATCGGGCTCCCTGCTCGGCAGGGAGTCTGCTTCTCCCTCTGACCCTCCCCCTTCTCATGTGCTCTCTCTCTCTCTCATTCTCTCTCTCAAATAAATAAATAAAATCTTTAAAAAAAAAATTCCTCTCTATATTTCTCCTTTAATGTAAACTTAATAATACATTTTGATAACTGTATGCATGACATGAAAATATGATTGCTAACAATATTTCTTGTTTAGTATCTATACGGAACATTTTTTATATAAAAGAATTCAGTTTTACATTCTTCTCAATGGAGTAAAAAAATAATCATTTCAGGATATTAGTAAGCTCTGGAACATTGACAAATTGCTGGCATAAAATTGAGGGATAAATATTTGAAGGAAATAAATGAAAGGAATTTACCCTATTACAAATCAAATTCTAGCATGGGGATATAAAAATTCCCAATGTTCATCTATTATTGGAGAGAGTTATGTTTTATTTATACTTTGCAAAGTTGAATAACTTCAAATGATTAAAACCTTAGAATATACTAATGTTCATCTAGTGGCATGATTGTTCTATTCCTGCTGTTCTTAATTCTAGCACATTTTTCTCCTGTTTTATATGAATAATTCGCTGCTGCTGATTTATCTAAAATCTGATGTATTTTTTTTTTTTTATTGTCGACAAACAGTGTCAGTAATAAGCACTGTAGCTAAACAAAATTTCCCTGCCCAAGTAGCTAACACGTGTGCTTGGTGGCAACTCATCCTTACCGTATCAATTCTTTAACCGACCAAGGTTGGCTGACTGGTTTCTCATTTAAAAAGAGCGAAAAGGACTCCCCAGTAATCCAGTCCAAGTACAGAAAGTTAGGTTCTTTCATGCATCCCGCATACATGAAAGTTTGAAGTGATGAAGATTCAGGACAATTTCTGGGAGCCCTCCCTAAGAAAGAACTGACCTACGGCAGAGGCAAAGGACAGATCCCAAAGCATTTCTTTAGGTTAAGTCTGCTCACCAGAGGGCACCAGGGCAACCTGACTCAGCCCCAAGTATTATCATAACTGTGACTACCTGCTGTTTTAATTCTCACATAAAGCTGCTTTCCTAGGTGCAAATCATTCCCAGCAGGGCTTCATTTGGAATACTGCTCCTTTTCTTCACTGCTCCTGATCTCCCTGCCTAAGCCAACCCACTGGATGCCTTTCTTTGTCTGATATCATGACAATTTTATTTCAGGGCCTCTGTTCATGTCCTTGACTCTCAACTTTGGTGAAGTCTACTCAAATCCATTCCAAAACTGGTTTCAAACTCTACATCCTGGACACAGATGTTTGGAGACTATTGATCTCTTCGTCCCAATAAATGATAGGCACTTAGACAAAATGACCCAACTTGCTATGGGCTTGGGAGAAGCCCAAATAGAAGCCAGTTAGAAGGTTCTAAATGCAAACAATATCTTTCTTCCTACCTATGACCTGCCAAACAAAGCCCCTGACTGACAACATTCCAGAAAATCTACTCCAAATTACTTTCTAGCTTTGTTCCTGCATTGAAGAAGGAGAAAAATTAGTAGGCAAAGAAAAAAAATGCTTTTGTGGTGCTCCATTCTATCTTACAAGTCCATTACCAACACTTAACAAGAGTCCCCAAGGAACACCAAAGACACTTTGTCACACTTTGAAAATCATTAATTTGTCATAATTGGTAACAGTGGGTTTTATGGCCTCTTCTAAATGATATTGTATAATTAATAGTTTCAGTATAAAAACTATAGAAAAGTTCAATTTTATTTAGCACCACTCAGGCCTTTCCATGAAACCCGTGGCTGGTTCTGATTTTTCAACTTAAACAGGTCAAGATTAATTGGAAGGCAATTCAGAGAACAACCTGATTTTTTGTTTGCATGCTGTCTTTCTTTTGATGGCCAATGCCACTAATTCTCATCTCATTATCTCATCAATAATTCTCTCAATAATTCTCATCTATTATTCTCCAGCCCTACAATGACAGGGATAACGGCCTTGGGAAGGAAGCCATTTCACTTTATGTGCTACTTTTCTCTGGGAGTTTCGCATCTTAAACCCATGCTTAAAATTTGTTAAATGTTTCCTTAATAAATGTACATCTTTCTAGTCTCTACCTTTTAAAATTTAAGGATAGCATTTCTTTTTTTTTTTTTTTTAACATTCCTGACACAATGTTTTATTTTGTCATGCTGGCTCTTAATATATGTAAGAAGAGAAAATACCTAGTAATGTTAAAGAGTGTGGAAGTTTTACTTTTTAGAGACTTCCCTTTTTGAAGCATCTCCTACTAAATACTTAATCTAACACTTAGAAATAAAGAAAAATGAACTTCATGGTTAATTTCATGTGTACTGAAAATATGCATAATTATTTAAGTTTTTATGAGGTTCAAGAAAAACTTTGAGTTTTTAAATTTCTTTTAATTTATTCTTTGAGAATTGGAAATTATTTTAATTTCTATAACCTGAAATCCCTAAAGGATTGTTTTGTAAACTCAAAAATTTTAGACAAACTTGGCAAAATTAGCTTCCAAAGCATCATGATTTGATTCAATGACTTTATAAGAATTGCTGTGTGTGTGTGTGTGTGTACTTACTAGAACTACTTTCTCACTTTTTTCTAAATGCATAAAATTGAATTTACATTCATTCCCCTATATTTGAAATCTTATATTAATCAAATATTAAAGTATGATATTATAGAAATTACTTAAATATATTTTTACCAAGTGAGGTCATGATTGCATACATATGATGGGTGATGGGTGAAAAATCGCACTTAATTAACACAAAAATATGATGAAGGCATGTGTGAACTATATTCATAAATAAAATATTCTGTTTCAAAATATGATAACATAGATGTATTTAAAAAATATTTTGTAATCAAATTTATTTTATCTATCTAATGTTAGTGACACCAAACACTAAAATGACATATGTTCCTCTGGAATGAACTTTGATTTGTCTTACTCCTTATGCTAACCCATATGCTCTAATTTATAGAAATTATTCTCTGGCCAAAACTGTATTGTAGTATGATTTAAATATCATGTTTATATAAGATTAGAAATAGCTAACAAAGAGCATCTTTATAATAGACTCAACAATAAAACAATCACCTAAAATAAAAACTAGAAAAAAATGGGACAGACTTTCACTTGTAAAATGACAATGTGAACTAATAATGTAGAGTAGGTGAATGAGAGAGCTAAAACATTGTTTTATGTGAAGGCATTATGTATAAAAATAGAAAATAATGGGTTATCATATAACTAGGTTTTTTTTATTAGCGCATGGTTTTATTCCATATTTATCCCTTAGCTCTATTTTTTTTAATTCCCAGACTTACTGTCAAAATCAGATCTCCTTAAATTAAGCATTAAAATACAGCATGTCACCCAGATACCACACAATTCCCCATATGGTGCTTTCATCACATTCCACACACTACTCTCTCAGGCTTTTGCACATATTCTGTTGCTATGGCTAAAAAAATGAGTGAATCTAGCCTATGTGAAAACAAAGGACCCCTATCATCACAGATACATGCATCCCACGCAACTAAGGGTCTTCCTTCTTTTACCCACCTCAAGGACAAATTTGCAAAAGAAATCCTGCATCCCCTTGAATTTGCAAACAGAAAATCTGACAGATAAATTGCATGTAAATTTCTCTTCATCATTATAGGAGTAAACTTTTTGAGAATAGGATTTTTATTCAATTAATCATTTTTTGTTGAGCATCTATGATATGCCATGCACTATGGTTGACACAAAGAATACAACTGTAAATAAAATAGACACAGCCCCTGCTCTCAGAAAACTTTGTTCATATGTGCAGAAGAAGATATTAATTAAAGAAAAAATTATTAATTAAATTAGTTTGCTTGCTGCCATAAAAAGTAGTTACCACAAGTTGGGTGGCTTAAAGGACAGAGAAGTATGGTCTCATAGTTTTAGAGGCCAGAAGTCTGAGGTCAAGGTATCAGCAGGATTGGTTCCTGCCTTTGGCTCTGAGGGAAAATCTGTTCCATGCTTCTCTGAGATTCTTGAGGTTTTCTGGAAAGCTTATTCCTAGGCTTGTAGACACATTATCTTGATCTCTGCCCTCATGTTCTCATGGTGATCCATGTGTGTGTGTACACACGTGTGGGCAAAGTTCCCCATTTTATAAGGGCACTAGTCATTTTGGTTTAGGGACTCATTCTCTCCAGTGTGATCTCATCTGAACTAATTACACCTTCAGTGACCCTATTTCCAAGTATGACTGAGGTACTGAGGTACTGAGGGTCACATTCTGAGATACTGAGGGTGAGGACTTCAACATATGAATTCAACCAGAATCAAATGATACATGGTTATAAAAAGGAAGGACCCCTATTTCTTGAGAGTATAAACTAGGGTGTGAGGGCTGAAAATTGGCTAAGCATAGTTTGTCTAGAAAAGTGAAAAATTAAGAAAATAGAAAAAAAAAGGAACTGAAGGTGGATGTAGAAAAAAAAAGTTCATTATAGACACTCCCTAGTTTCCAGGTGATTTTGTTCAATCGCACCCAATACCATAGGAAGACAATTCAATGAAACATTGAATGGGCTATCCTACTCAGCAACTAAAGGATTATTGGTGACCTTTACAACTGGAATTGTGATGAATACCTATGAATGTTTATGGTATGGGCAACATTTACAAATAGGAAAACTAGTAAAAACCTACAAGTAGGAAAAATAGTTATGAATTTCATCCAGAGAGTAGGGAGAAAATAAAAGCCAAAGTACATGAGGAAACATTCAATGATGAGAACAAAACGAGTAGAACTTCAATATGTCCAATTAAATTTCACAACAAGGGTTAAGAAAGACAGAGAAAACCAGGTGAATTTTTACAAGATAAATATCGGCTAAATGATTGTATGATGAATATTCTACTTTGAGTAGATATGGGAAAAGGAAGATGGAGTAATCTTGCAAAGATATAATAAAATGAAATTTGGGGCTACGGCAGTGAGTGAAAACAGAGAAGAGATCATTTTTAGAAAGATAACCATATAGCAACAATTTCTGATAAAGTCTAAAGTGTATTCACCTTAGATTTTGGCATATACAGATTTTATAAGGCAGTTTGAGTTAATTGGAAAAATCTGGTAAATGTTTAATAATTGGCTTTCTGAAAAAAAATTGTGTACACACACATACATAGAGACATAAATATGTAAATATGCAAACATAAGTTTATTATAAATTTAACTGATATGGAGGATATATAGCATATAATTTGCAAATAATAAAATTATACATTATTCTTTACTACATAATTCTTAAAGCCAATTGATTCTCACAAAAACTTTAATTTTTGCAAATTTTTGTATATACAATCTAGGTTTGCAATTCTAACTTGAATATTAGTTGATATAAATGATGGTTTATTTATACATAAGATGGGATTAAAATAATATAGCCATATGTTGGAATTTCACTAATGTATCAGGGACCTGAGTGACTTTTCTGTTTGACTGGATAATAGTGTTTTGATACCATAAGAATATTTTCTCCATATTTTTGCTATTTACAATGTAACAGCCACAGACACAAGGCACTTTTAAGTTTATTTAGCATCATTAACATTTTCTCCACCACTTTCTTCAGTCTAGAGACCAAAAAACAAATTAGAGTTTCTGGACTAGTAAACTCACTGAGATGTTGGGAAGGGGCTGTGCCAAGAGAGGATCTGGAAGCTCCTCACATCTGCTCCCTGCCATAGCTTGCCATATACATCTCTTCCATTTGGCTGTTCCTGAGTTGTATCTTTTATAATAAACCAGCCATGGGAAAGAAGAAAGAAAGAAAGAAAGAAAGAAAGAAAGAAAGAAAGAAAGAAAGAAAGAAAGAAAGAAAGAAAGAAAGGAAGGAAGGAAGGAAGGAAGGAAGGAAGGAAGGAAGGAAGGAAGGAAGGAAGGAAGGAAGAAAGAAAGAAAAGAAAGAAAGAAAAGAAAGAAAGAAAGAAAGAAAGAAAGAAAGAAAGAAAGAAAGAAAGAAAGAAAGGAAGGAAGGAAGAAAGAAAGAAAGAAGGAAGGAGGGAAGGAAGGAAGGAAGGAAGGAAGGAAGGAAGGAAGAAAGAAAGAAAGAAAGAAAGAAAGAAAGAAAGAAAGAAAGAAAGAAAGAAAGAAAGAAAGAAAGAAAAAGAAAGAAAGAAAGGAAGAAAGAAAGAAAGAAAGAAAAAGAGAGAAAGAAAGAAAGAAAGAAAGAAAGAAAGAAAGAAAGAAAGAAAGAAAAAGAAAGGAAGGAAGGAAGGAAGGAAGGAAGGAAGAAAGAAAGAAAGAAAGAAAGAAAGAAAGAAAGAAAGAAAGAAAGAAAGAAAGAAAGAGAGAGAGAAAGAAAGAAAGAAAAAGAAAGCTGGAAGGAAGGAAGGAAAATAAATAATCAGGCTCTGATCTGTAGTGTTTGCCTATATCATAATGTAAATACTTCCATTGTAGTTGATTTCAAGCTACCAACCTGACATCACTGAATGCAAAGTTGAGAAGAGACGAACAGGGGCACCGCATTCTGTAGTATTTCCACCATATAAATACGACAGACATCACCTCAAGGATACAGATAATAACAAAATAATTAGAAAGCCACAAATGCTGAATATTTATTACTTTTGTTTTTAAATTATATAAGCATGAAATCTTATCATTTAATTTTTAGTAACTGCCATGTTTAACAATGGCCTCAAAAATTCCTGAAAACCTAATAATAAGTATGTATCGGCAGCTGGTGAGAACAAGCTCCAGCACAGAAAGAATTCACCCTGCAAGTAGAGAGTCTTAAGTCATCTAAATTTGGTTCAAGAATAAGAAGGAAAAAGTAGATTCTGGCAAAAGTTAATGTCTGCCACTCCAATTAGCCCCAGGATACAAACTGGATATTTCAGAATGAAGTGACTACAATAAAAGAGTAAAAACTGAGAGTTGTTGCTTTAAAAATAAGAATGACCTTTGGTTATTGGAAGTTTGATCTGAAAATAGAGTCAGGGGGAGAAATGTGGAAAGGTTTCAGTATTTCTCAAAAAAAAGTACCCAGATAGTATGGGTGAAAAGATGTAACAGACCTGTCAGTAAAACCTTTAAGAAAAGCTATGAGATACTCATCACTCAAAAACTAATAGGGTTTATCAGAGTTTTTAGAAAAACTGGTTCCAAGTGGCACCTAAATCTGACATCCAAAAAAACAAACAAACAAACAAACAAACACTACTCTTGTTTGTGTTACCAGTGACCTTGAAATTGCCAAATATACTTGACAATTTTAATCTTTAACTGAGTTGCCCTTTCATCAGTATTTGACATCGATGTCTATTCCCTTCCTGCCACATCCTACTCTCTGTCTTCAATGGTATAATTTTTTATTTGTTTGTTTTTGTTCTACTTCTAGTTGCCTGGCACTTTCCCTATGCTTCCTCATTGATTCATTTTAATGTCAATGTTCCCCAAAGATCCACCCTTAGCTTTCTTCCCTTCTCATTTCACATGGTTCAGTGGCTTTCAACTAAGGAAAATTATTTTACTCCCAAGGTACATTGGCAATATCTGGAGATATTTTTGTTGTCACCACCTGGGGTGTGCTAACGATTTCTAGTTGGGAGATGCCAGGGATATTCCTAATAATCCTACAAGGCATAAGACAATCCCCCACAACAGAGAATTGTCCAAGCTGAAATATCCCCTTCCATCTATCCATTGATAACTTTCAAATCTGTGTCCATAAGCCATTCTTCCCCCACTGCCTCCCCACTGCATGGCTAACATCCACTCATCCCTCACAACAATACTGAAATATCATCAGTTTTCTGATAGAATGGTAATATTTTTAACATAATAATATCCCGTCTGGTAAGGGTATGAATAAAGAAGCCTTCTTAATATACTATTGGTAGATTTAAAATTCCAACAACTATTGAAAGAACAATTTGACATTTAAAATGTTAATATCCTTAAAAATGAAATTTAAAAAATTAAATATTAACATCCTTACTTTTGGAAATTTTAAACGTTCCTTTTATACATAAGGTTTGTATAAATGTACAAGGATATATTTGAAAAAGATATCCTTTGTAGCATTATTTGTTAAGGCAAAGTCAACAGAATGACTTTAAACTATGTAAATTAACATTTTGGGACTACTTGAGTAATTTTTAAACTGAGGTAAATTTGAGTGTATTGACCTGAAAATCTACCCTATGCTGTTGGAGGTAAGGGGAGCAGTATATTAATATGATCCTACTATCAATAAAAGAAAAAAGTCTTTTTTTTTTTTCACTTTAAAAAAATAAGCTTTTTATTTTGGAACAATTTTATGTTTACAGAAGTTACAAAGGTAATACAAAGAGTTTCTGGATACCTTCCACCCAGTTTTCCCCATAATTAATATCTTACATTTCCACCCTACATTTCTCAAAATGAAAAATACCAACTTTACTACATTACTGCAAAGTAAAATTCAAACTTCAGATAGATTTGATCTGTTTTTCCATTAATATTCTTTTTCTGCTCCAAGATCCAATCCGGGGACCCACATTACATTTAGTTCTTTCATTTTTTACTTTATGGGCTATGTTATTTGCATTTTTTTTCAAACAGCATATACAACTTCCAGGGTGTTAATAAAGGTTCGAGTGCTACCCCATCTGAAATTCACCCTGTCTGAGTTGGATGGCCCTCTCCAGTTCCCAAGGAATCTTAAGTAGTCCTCCAAGATCACACACATTATATCCTGTTGTACTCATTAATTTTCTTTTCTGTCTGCAAAAGTGGTTCTAATTAAGCAACTCTGAAATAAGAGAGTTCTTAGAATTATTAGCCTATTTTGTTTTTTCACATCATGATACCCCTGGAGCCAGTATGTGAGCACATTAATAAAAAAACACAATAAACTAAATAAATAATAAATACTGAACAGTGCAATAACAGAACCAAGGGAAAAAATTACATAAAATATTTCTGCATACATCTCTATACATGGTAATGAAATTACTGAGTGCTGAGAGGAAAGGTAAAAATTAAACCAGCAGAGACTCACAACCAACTAACAAAATCTCTATTCAGGATTAATTAGGTCATTAAATGATTTCATGAATGCATTTCAATGTCATAGAAGGTACTCATGAAACCTGGTTATAGGATGTGATAGCTAGAGATAGCATAGCAAAACAAACAACTCCTATCATTTTTCAATGAATGACAAACATTAACACTGATCATTGAGAGGTCTTAGTCAAGAATTCTGATTAGGGACTTCAGAAAATCTTTCCAGAACAGTATGCGTCTGACCATTGAACTTATCTGCACTCATCCATGACCAAGGAAAGGAAGGCTCACAGAGGGGCAAACTTGCTCAGGACTCCATAGCTAGTCAGTGGTGGAACAGCATCTAACTGAAACTGGTCTATGCCCTCTCCCCCTTCTTACTATTGAGGAAACCCAGACTCAGTTTAATTTCACTACATGAAAGATCATGGAATAAATAAAATCAATATAAGGGAAGCTTCTAAAGCAAAAGGCTTATATAGATACGGGTTTTGTTTGTGCTTGGCACAGAGAAGAACAGCTAAATGTTCAAATATTTATTTTATTTTATTTATTTTTTTAGGTTTTATAATCGTTTCGAAAGACACAGAAGCCCAATCTGTCTATAAATTGTAGTGACATCTAACTGGTTAGGTGCTTCCTGTTGGCGGATTTGAAGTGGGTCCGGAGAGCTAAGCTGGAACTCTGTTCTCCAGGATTCCCTTCTCTGTACAATCTCAGGTGAGTGTAAACCGAGAGCTGTATTTTGCATGAGATTTGAGAGGCTGAAGAAAAGCAGCATCGTGTTCCTGCACTCTGAGGTCCCAGCAGCTTGCAAGGCTGCTGAGGCTTGCCCGGCTCACCTGGTTCATGCCAGGTACCTTCCGGCCGGCCCCCAGCTCCTTCCAGACCTACCGAGTCAGCGCCTCCCCTGCTTGGCCAGGTTGCTGAGTGCCCTGAGGACAACACAAACTTCTCCTGCAGGCTGCGCATCATTGAAGTGGAAGGTTTGGAAGCAGTGAAGGGTCAATGCAGATTCCAACCCATTCGCAGGGTTCCAGTTCTCCCAGTTCCAGGTGCGTTGTTCATGAGTTCCCCGATTTGCGTCCATTTTTTTCTTCTACGCTGCCTGCCTGTGGACTTCAACCACCAACGTCAGATAGAGAAACATCAGCCTCCCAAAGTTTTGTAGCCCCCACATTTGTGTAAGGGCAAATCCGGGCAATAATTTCCTTAGTATAACGTATCCTTTGGGTCCTCTTTTCCTGATCAAATCCTGCATGATCCATAGAAAGTTGAGACATCTACAAAAAGGAGAAAAACAGATATAAAAAAAAAAAAATTCTACCTGGCAAGATTGGATGCTGCCTGGTTCACGAATTGCTGAATGAAACGCCTGTAAAAACAAACAAAACAATCTTGATATTCCTAATTGAAGTGAAAACTTGACCAAAACTTGTCCATAGTAATAGCAAGAGCCAGTGATGATATATTAGTTTCAAAGATTCTAAAACAACTAAAAACAATCCTAAACCACCTGAAGAGTGAAGCACATTTAAACACCTACAAAAAGCAAGAATGTCAGCCCCGGTATTCAGTGGTCAATTTAATTTTTAAGGGTTTTACACTGGGTTTTCCTGTTATCTGATTTAAGATAAGAATATAAATATAATTTTTAAATTACTCTTCCTTAATTATAACACAATTTTAATTTTGTAGAGTACACTTAAAATCCTTTTAAAGGCAGCTTAAGAGGAAAACATATTGAGCTATTCCTTATGAAGATATCAGAGGAACTAGACAAGTTGTATGCCCATTTCTCAGTTTTCTACCTGTTTCTCAGAATGACCAACCAGAAAAGATCTCTCTGGGTTGGGTGACCTGTTTACAGTGGAGCTTGAGTCTGTCAATACATTTTATTAAATGTGTCTACTGAAAACAAAAATTGCCATTGAAAACCAGTTGTCCAGTGTTTGCTGGTTTCTAAACTTGAGACACGTAACAAATCCACTAACTCTAAAACAGATTCCCTTCAAGTATATTAATTCCACTGATGGAGTCTGGTTATTTGGAAGCTTTCTGTGATGTGTCAAATAGGGAGTGATGGTGACCTTTAGTCACATGTTGGCACTTAAAAATTACATCTTAGAGAGCTGCTGTCTTTGATATGTCAAGATGATAAGTTATCTTTAAAACATATCAAAAGCACTGTTGGTTACCATACAAAGATAAATTATTGATATAGTTTATATTTGCCTCTCCATTTAAAAAGAGGGCTGATATGGGGTGCCTGGGTACCTCAGTTGTTAAGTGTCTGCCTTCGGCTCAGGTCATGATCCCAGGGTCCTGGGATCGAGCCCCACATCGGGCTCACTGCTCTGCAGGAAGCCTGCTTCTCCCTCTACCAGTCCACTTACTTGCGTTCCCTCTCTTGCTATGTCTCTCTCTGTCATATAAATAAATAATTTTTTTTTAAAAAAAGAGAGTTGATAATAATATTATGGGCAAGGTGTTTCCTGAACAAAAGCCATGTCTACTTCTATTAGGTATCATACATGTTTGACATTCTATCTACTGGCTAGAGCTGTACACCTGGGAGTTGACCCCACCTTAAGAAAGCTTTCTGAAACTTACAAAAACACTCTCCTTTTTTACCTGCCTTGTTCTTCTCTAAACTAGTTTTTCTTGACCATTTAAAAAAGCAAGACATAGAAAAATAAGTGAGTTAAGTGTTTAATTATAAAGAAAATGACTAAGGAGACTTTAGTATAAGCCCCTTAAACCTCCTTTTCCCTGGCAAAATGAAATGTTAAGTGCCTTGTTTATAACAAATGTGTCAAGAATTGTGAAGGGCCTGAGAACTCACTCTTTTTGCATGATTACAAGTTAGCCTGCCACAGATTCATAGAGCAGACAGGAGACACGAGACTCCTGGCACAGAAACAAAGGACTTGATTACTCATAGTGCAGCAGGAAACATGAGTCCCATGGTCATGCTAGTTCTTCTTGCTCTCCAAATCCCAGGGGGTGACACAGAAGAACCTAAGTGGATACTGTGCATGCCGTGGGTTTGCATCATAGCTGATGGAACTCATGCTTAGGAAACTCCAGTCTTTGAAATAATGGGCTACAAGCAAAACTGATCTTTGCTCAGGAGGTGAAATTATCTCTATCATACAGGATTGTTTGCTATGCAAATATATTTGAAAATACAGTTCAGAAAAAAAGATTGTCAGTGCTTCTTTTCATATGCTGTACAGAATTATGAAAAACCCATGAGGAATTACCTCCCAACAAAGATTATGCTGTATTTAGTTCAACATCTTCATAATAATGAGGACTAGGCATCTGCCTAATCTTAACCTCAAAAAACCTAAAATGATAAAGGGAAGAAGCATTCTCTCTAGCAAGATTGAATTAAATCAAAGTCAATTTATTGAGTTTCCAATTACACATGACATTTTATCAGGACTATGTCAAGCAAATTACCTGTTAAAAAAAATGGCTTGTTCCTTAACTACTTTACCTTATATCCATCAAAAGTAATGTTCTAAGAACATGTTTATTCACGTTGCTATGAGACTAAAATTCTGTCTTTAAAACCAAGGCCACTAGACAGATTTAAAGTCAGAACAAAGAAATAAAGATAGATAGGTGATAGATGGATGGATGGATAGATAGATGGTTTTTTGGTTTTTGCTTTCAAATCACACATTAATACAAAGCATTCATTGAGAATTAATTGGTGTCTTGTCATTGTGCTATATTCTTGGGGTGGAAGAGAGAGGAGAGATACTGAGTTGGGAGATATGATTGCTATCAGCAAAGATTCACTTTCCCTATGTCAGCAGACAAAATTGTGTTTACTCCTTAGGCTGTGCTCACAGATAAAAATTGCAGTGTCTGAATGCACCCATAAGAGAAGGATAAAAATGAATTTAATTAAAGATAGTTTGGATAGTTTTGTTTAAATTATGCAAAATTAAACAATTTGGCTTTTCAGTGAGATATTTATGGATTATGGGAGTTCAATCTTGCCTGTGGTTTTCATATTGGTTCTAATTTTTTCAAATACTAAGTTTCTGGCCTTTTTTGTATCATCCAGTTTATCTATAGGTAAAATAACGGTTAAAAATCCATTAACTGTGGACTTTTTTATAGATTACAGATGTAGTCCATTTGGAAATCTCATGGAATCCAATATTGACATTGCTTTGGATTCGTAGCAGCAGCAAAGCTGAGAGCCAGACAGCCTCTGGGGGTGCCAGAATTCAAGGTCGCAGTGGGGGAAGCCTTCCACCTAAATGTAGCACATCTAAGTCAAAATGAATGTGAATATGGAAAGGAGAAAGAGTCACACTCTTTTGCATATCAATGGATGAACACGAAAGAGGAAAAGAAGGTGGAATTTTTCTCTCCACTCAATGGAAAGTCATTTGTCCTGGATCTCCCCTCTGAGTAAAGAGAACAGTCCATCAGATTCAGAGGCATCTCATTTTATTTTACTTCTAATGGTATGTCCTTATTTGGCAGTTCAATCAGTTTTTTAGCCCCTCAAGTTAATATCTAAATTCTCTCTGTAAATAGGACAGTTACTCAGAATTTGGCTGTCACAAACAGTTCTCTGTATTTGATCATTTCACTGATGACTCTGCAAAAGTCTATGTGTGAATTAAGAAAGCAATTATACCATGTACCTACTAAGCTGAAAAGAAAGGAAGACTATGAAATTTTATCTCGTAACTGATTATAAAGTTGAGTAAAAAACTGAAATTTTAGGGGCGCCTGGATGGCTCAGCCCGTTAAGTATCTGCCTTCGGCTCAGGTCATGATCCCAGGGTCCTGGGATGAAGCCCCACATTGGGCTCCCTGCTCAGCCTGGAGCCTGCTTCGCCCTCTGCTCCTCCCCCTGCTCATTCTTTCTCTTTCTCTCTCTCTCAAATAAATAAATAAAATCTTTTTAAAGAAATACTTAAATTTTAAAGCTACTTATATTTTTTTATAGTTGAAATATTCTTTCTTTAAGAAATGTATAAGTTATAAACGATTTCTCATGAACAAAACTCACCTTATGCGTGTGTATGTGTGGGTGTAAAAGTAATGACCTAAAGTCATTGAATGCAAAGTCAGGACCTAAATTAAAATGTAACAATAATTTTTATTTTTACTGGGTTCCTAAAAAGTAAAAGATCACCTTACCTCAAAGTCTCATACACATATATATACCCATTCCTAAATAAAAAGTACATGAAAACCAAATAATATACTGGAAAGAATTTGACCATTAGTAAAGAAGGAGAAAATATTTGGTTGTAAAATCTTCTAGCAAGCTTGTTATATTTCAATCACTTCAACAATACTTTTGTGGAGCTTCATGCTGCTAAGGAAAAAAAAAAGAAATGCCTCTAGCTCAGAATATGCAAAGTTCCTTGAGCTGGCAGGGTCTAGGCATCCTAGTGATTGACAGCTGGGAGAATCTTCATGATTGGCAGGAGACAGTGATGCCCTCCAGGGGGAATGTTTACATGTTGACACTAAAAATCATGCCAACCTCTCTCTCCTACTTCTTTTTCCAAAATCTTTTATTAGTAAACTTCTCCTGCTGTTCTACCTGAGTCATTAAATATATTTAACACTCCTTGCTTTCCCAGAAAGCAGAAAATCATATTTTAGGTAAAATATAGGTTTCAACATCAGAACTGCAAAAACTGAGCCACAGTGACATGTCAGAAGGCCAGGTCAAATTCCTCAGGTAGAGACACTTGAGAAGATCTTCTTTTATTCCTTATTTCTGAAAAGGTACAAAATATTCTATATCTCACCCAATAATTGGGATTTCCCAGTATAGGATGGATCTTGGATAAGGTCAGTGATCAACAGAAGAAAGAGCTAAAATATTCTTTTAACCCCAATTCTTTTTCCAAATAAAAGTACAAAGTTTCAGTATGAGACGTATTCACCTTCTCCATTCTTTGTTTTCTAAAATAAAAATACTGGGAAAATATTTATGATCAACACCAGACTCCAGCTATGCTGGCCTTCTTTCCTTCTTCAAACATTATATTGAAGCTATTCTTCTGTGTACAGTAGCTGCATTTTTTTGTCAGGAATGCTCTTAACCCAAATCTTTACATGGCAAACAGTCATTTAATATATTCTAAACTCATGAATAAATGAATAAAAGAGGGAATAAACATGCACTTAGCAAAGAGAATTAGAGGTTTCTGAGGTACTCTGTTTTGTGGAAAATTAAACCTATCTTCCCCTTTCTACCAGACAGGGAATTGTTATGTGTCTTGGATATTTAATTGAATTAATTTCTAGATTTCCCTCAATCTTTTCAACATAGCTCAAGAGAAGGGCCATTTGCAAGTTAAATCTATTCTCATTCTAAATAGACCTGAAGGGGCAAAATATGTAAGGGATGGAGGAAAAGGGTGCACTCAGTAAGCTAACACTGCTTGCAAAATAGAGTGAAGGAGCATCTCCAGCCTAAGAGTAGTTAAGAACGTCTTTTTTGCTCAATGCCAGGAGTTAGTTTATATAATCTTTGTCAGTTGACATTTGACCTTGAGCAATGGGGATGGAGGGAAAAGAGATTCCACAGTCTGAAGAACAAAGCCTCTGCAATGTGTACTGGTGAATAATGGCAAAGGGCATTAGAGAGCCCCTCCCCTCTGCACCACCTTCAACACTTTGCAGGTAAATGCCACCACGAATCACCCTGCTGACGTCGCCAAGTCATTACTCTTTTTTTTTTTAAAGATTTTATTTATTTATTTGACAGAGAGAGACACAGTGAGAGTGGGAACACAAGCAGGGGGAGTGGAAGAGGGAGAACCAGGCTTCCCACAGAGCAGGGAGCTGGATCCCAGGCCCTTGGGATCATGATCTGAGCCGAAGGCAGATGTTTAATGACTGAGCCACCCAGGCGCCCCTACCAAGTCATTACTCTGGAATAAGTAAATACTCTTGACTTTGGGAAATGTGAAGCAGAAAGTTGGATCCTGGGGTTGAATCTATGGGTAGTGGGTAGAAGCTTTACTTTGGTAATAAAGATTAGAAAAAGGGGAAAATCGGGGCACCTGGGTGGTTCAGTGGGTTAAGCATCTGCCTTCGGCTCAGGTTATGATCCCAGAGTCCTGGGATCAAGCCCCACGTCGTGTTGGGCTCCCTGCTCAGTGGGGAGCCTGCTTCTCCCTCTCCCTCTGCTGCTCTCCTGCTCTCTCTCTCTCAAATAAATAAATTAATAAAATTAAATAAAATTTTTAAAAAGAAAAAAAAAAGGGGGAAATCTTTCTCAAAGAGAGACACAGAAATAAGATCAGTGTGGGCATTTCAGAACCCTCTGAACATAAAAAATGACTTTCTGTGATGAGGGAGCAGAAGGCAAGCTGAAGACAAAGCACAAGTTGACACCCTGCAACCCCACCCCCCTCCCCCCAGGTGGGATATGTGTGACATTCCTCTAACACTCCTGGCTGCCCTAAAACGAAGGGAAAGAAGAAAACAAATGGTTAACTAATAGAGATCACAATCCAGCAGGACATGAGTCTCCCTCAGTTTACAAAATATCTTAGTGATTTTGAAGAAAAAAAGCATTCTTATCAATAACCTAACTTCCAGAAGGAAACTCCCAACTATCTTAATGTTAGTACTTTGCTAGAGAGAAAAACAACCTTAACTTGACGATGGCAAGGCCTCCAATATCTTGTAGGTCCTCTTTAGCATACAAAAGTTCTTTTAAAAACCTCCCTTTTCCCTTACCTCCCCCAACTCCCAAGTATGTAATTAGTCACCCCTCACAACCCCAGAGCTTCTTTTCACCCACTGGTCCTGTCCCCCTGCTTTAATAAAACCACCTTTTTTGCACCAAAGACATCTCAAGAATTCTTTCTTGGTCGTCGGCTCTGGACCTCATGTATATTCCAAAACTACATCATTCTGAACACTAGTACTCAAATATTTGGTGTGCAGTTTAAAATGTTTCCTTCTCGGTTTAAACTTTTCTTCTGGTCCCATTTGGTAAAGTCTGGTATTTTCTAGAGCTTTCTGGATGGGGAATAAAAGTACCAGGAAATGAAGGGATGGATATACAGACACCAAATGCAGGAAACGGCCAGATTAGAGAATTATTTGTGCTTTGGTGCTTTGTTTGGGGGTAAGCAGCAGTGAAGTGAGTGATCCTTTATGGTAAAACAGGGGACAGAGAAAGGCAGATGGTGCTTGGGAATAGCCACATGACAAACATAAAGGCAGCTATGAGACAATCCCTCTTCTTTGCCTAATGCAGTAGAGAGCGGCAATCCTTGATTTGAGAGATGAGAACACACATGCGCTACCAAATCACACACTTCACAGTGGAGGTTTCTATGGGGCATCAGTAATAATAAAAATATGTATCGGGCGCCTGGGTGGCTCAGATGGTTAAGCGTCTGCCTTCGGCTCAGGTCATGATCCCAGGGTCCTGGGATCGAGTCCCACATCGGGCTCCCCGCTCCTTGGGAGCCTGTTTCTCCCTCTGCTTCTCTCTCTCTCTCTCTCTCTCTGTCTCTCATGAATAAATAAATAAAATCTTAAAAAAAAAAAAATATGTATCAAAGACTCACCACTCTGATGTAATAGATGAGTTAATGCTGTCAGACTAAAGTCTTCTATGTTGTCAGTGTCCTAAATGCCAAATGTATACTAAAACTTGTTGCTTTAAATCATTTTTAGAAAAAAGTTTGATGTAAGTTCATTAATTTCATATCATGTGAAGCTAATAAAGTCTCTTGGTTTTCACACAATAGCAGCACTAAGTGGAGATTTAAAAATAATAAACAAAGTGACTAACTGATAAAGTCATCAGACTTATTAATGAAAACCCACATTTATGAAACAGATTTATAAAGTAAATATATTTTTCATGACTCAATAGTATATTCATTAGAAGGCCAAGGTCGTTAGAATATGAGCAAATTCTCCAAAACCAACTTTGCAAAAGAGGAATGTTTCTGAAAATAGCAAAATCCCAGCCTTGCCAAAGACTGTTCATTTGGTGCCCGGAACATTCTGAGATCATTTCTCCACTTCCAGGCACTCCTGCCATCAGGTGATTCTGCATACTGCCATTTGCCCGAACTTTTTAAAACAGCACATCTTTCCTGTCATTCTTCTGCCCAACGAAATCTTGTGGTCCTTCAGTGCTTATTAAACTTGGTCCAATTCCTCCTCCTGGTGTTTATGCTCTACCATATTTTTCTACGTATCTATTGCTGCACAACAAATAATCCCAAAACTATGTGACTTCAAACAATACTCATTTTATTATCTCTCCTGGTTTCTGGAGGTCAGGAACTCAGGAGGTGGTTCTGGCATGGAGTGTCCTATGAGGTTGCCGTCAGAGGGAGGCTGGGACTGGAACGCTGGGAAGGACGCTCCTGGAGCAAATGAGGCATCACTTGGTCTCACGCATGGCAAAGCTCTCCATGTGGTCCTTCTACAGGTGCTACTTTGAGCTTCCCCACAGCTTGGTGGCCAGAAGGCAGTCAGATTGCTGGCATGGCCGCCAAGGGCCTCGTGTGATTCCTCCAAAGAAGTAGGAGGAAGGGGCATAGCCTTTTATAACCTGGGCTTGAAAGTAACACCGCATCACATTCACTGTATGCTTTTAGTCAACGAGTCACTGAGGCTGGCCCACAAACAAAGGAGGTGGTCTAGACCTCGCCACTTATGTGAGGTGTCTCAGTGTCACATTTTATATCTATGAGAGTGTGTGGAACCAGAACCATCTTGGAAAATGCCGTATGTTACACATGCTCTGATTTCAACTTAATTATTCAGCCTAATGATGTTTTCATTTGGTTTCTATCTATGCCCCCATTTCTCCCTACTCCACAAATTTACTCTTTGATATTCTGGGTTATTGTTCATAAAACAAGCACTCTCTCATGGTGAGTGAAGTATGCGTCCCTGCTTCATTGATAATTTTGTTCGGCCGTGTGACTACAGCCAATGGAAAATTAGCAGATATGATGCAAGCAGAGACTTTAAGTGTGATTGTGTGGGTCTTAAACTATAGTTGTCTGCCCTAAGAAGAGCTTTTCCTGGCACTGGATGCCCCTTTAGCCAGGCTCCCAGGATGAACAAGAATGGAGCTGATCTAAACCAATCCGCAACTTGGAGCCAATCTCCACCGGTAACAATTTCAATCAGAATGACCCAGCAAATGAGGTTTTGGTAGTTTGCACGTGGCATTATTTTGGCAGTAGTGACTGCTGTTTTAAAAAGTTCAGGCAGTAGTGACTAAAAAGTTTCTGTTGGTTCAATTAAGCTAGTTTCTTTATACATCTTCTAACTTTCCGTGTATAGTCTGATCTTTGTTCATAGAACTGCTGGGTCTATCTTGGAATGTTATGCCCACCCTCTTTTATCCAGCTGAGATCAGCAGCAAAAGCTACTCACCCACAGCTGACTACAGATGCATGAATGGGTCCAGCCTTCCTTTAACTTAGGAGCAACAATATATGATTTTTGTTTGTTTGAAACCACTGTGTTTTGGAGTAGTTTGTTACCCAGCAACAACTGACTGATACATGTGTCTTTATTAATACTGCTCAAATATATTAAAACACCAGTTTATATTAACTTCTGTGGGATATATATTTGAATTTATAAAAACAAAATGCAGAGACATTTCAGTAAAAATGTATCATGTTTGCATAGTGTGCAATAAAACCTTGTTGGATAAAAGGATCTTATGCCTTGACCACTCTTTAAAAGCTACCTGGTATTCCAGCGAGAAAATTGATGATTGTGTTTTTTGCCCATAATTCAACTGATTACATACTGAGCCACTTTGGACTAAAGGCCCAATCACACCCTCAAGATACTTAACAGGGAAACCTGAGTGTAGGAAACATCTTTAGCATCACTTTGCCATTCCCCCTCCCTTACACACCCTTCTCTCCAGCAATACCCATTTACTTGCATGTTCTTGAAAAAAAATCATGCTATTTGAAACTTCAGCACATTTCTCCATGCTTTTCCTATGCCCCGAACTTGCCTCTGCTTTTCTCTGCCTACAGAATGCTTAGCTTACCTTAAAATCTCAGCTCATATATCACCTTCTCCAGAAAGCCTTTTCTGACTCAAGTTTGCTTTGTAATTCTGACTTTTGGTATCCCCACTCCACCCTGTAAATATTTCTATCACAGTGTGACTTTAGGTGCAGGAGTAGCATGTCCTAATCGCTGACTGAGAGACAAATCACATCCTGTAGACAGGCACTGCAATTTGTGGAATAATTCTGTATGCCTCCAGGGAATATTGGGTATGAACACGGCAACCTAATGAGTCTGTGAGATCAAAGGCAAAGGTGTGGGTGAGAGATGAACAGAGTGTAACTGGTTCGGTTCCTTCAATAATGGAACCCCAAAGATATCACTCGGTGTGTCTGATTCACCCCACACCATCAGTTGTGGATACTGATGGTCCACAGTCCATCGTGGTAGCTGACCATTCCGGAAATTGTCAGCCGCCCTTGAACTTTCAAAGATACAAATAATCGGGTTGTGAGCCTACCGCTAAAAGCAGTTGTTCTATAGTCTTTCAGGTCAACATTTTGGGAAATGTCATAACTGGGGTAACAATGCTTCCTGATTTGACCAAGAAAGCCCTGATTTACTCATTTTAACCTAGCAAAATTATCTTTCACTTCCAAAAGCACCCCAGTTTAGACACTAAATTGTTGTCACCATGGTCATACCTTAGATGCAAAATAGATCTTTCCATATAACTAACACCAGCAGTTATTTTAAATTCAACATGAGCCAACACTTCATATAATAAAAGACAGCAATATTTTTTATGTTCTCACTTTTTTATTACTATTTTATTGAATTTAATTTATATATAATAATATAAACCAATTTCAAGTGAACAGTACGCTGAATTTTGGCAAATGTATTCATACATGTATACACCATTCTAATTAAGATACAGAACAAAAAGTATTCTATTTTTTTTTTCACTTTCTTTTTTTACTGGGAAACAGACACAGGGCACATCACAAGGTAAGAAGCAACATGGTGCCCCCTGGTAAGCCCCAATTTCTTCACGTACCTTTTTGGTCTATTCTCTGATTCCTCCAGGAAAGAACAGTTTTGATTTCCACCATCATTAATGAGTTTATCTGTGCTCCAAGTATCTATAAGTGGAAATAAATGGCATGTGTTGTTTTTCATTTGTTTGCTTCCTTTGCCTACAGTAATTCTTTGACATCCATACGTGGTATAGTGTATATCCATAGTTCATTCCTTTTTATCACTGGGTGGTACTCTAGATATGCATAAAATATCATTTGTTAATCCATTGACCTGAAGATGGGTGTCCAGGTTGGGCTACTATAGGTGAAAGCTGATATGCATATTAAAGTACATGACTTGGGCGCCTGGGTGGCTCAGTCGGTTAAGCGACTGCCTTCGGCTCAGGTCATGATCCTGGAGTCCCGGGATCGAGTCCCGCATTGGGCTCCCTGCTCCTTGGGAGCCTGCTTCTCCCTCTGACCTTCCCCCCTCTCATGTACTCTCTGTCTCTCTCATTCTCTCTGTCTCAGATATATAAATTAAAAAAAAAAAATCTTTAAAGTACGTGACTTAAAAATATTAAATAAAAAATAAAGAAATAGGGGCGCCTAGGTGGCTCAGTTGTTAAGCATCTGCCTTCGGCTCAGGTCATGATCTCAGGGTCCTGGGATCCAGCCCCACATCGGGCTCCTGCTCAGTGAGGAGCATGCTTCTCCCTCTTCCATTCCCCCTGTTTGTGTTCCCTCTACTTCTGTCTCTCTCTGTCTGTCAAATAAATAAATTTAAAAAAAATCTAAAGGAAAAAATAATAAAAAAATTTTTTATTGGATATGTATTTTTTTGGATAAAAAATTTTATTGGATAAAATTTTCTTGGAAAGTACCCAGTAGTGAAATTGCTATGTCATAGAGTAAGAATATGGAAACATTTATTAAAACGCTATCAAACTCCATTAACTGATACCATTCTGTACTTCTAGCATCAATGAGAGTCCCAATTGCTCCACATCCTCATCAACACTTGGTATTTACAGTCTATTTAATTTTAGCCATGATGGCAAGTGAAAGTAGTGACAATAATCTTTGAATATTAGTCATAACCAAAAATATTTTTCAAAAGTACTTTCCACAAATGCAATCTACCATGAACACTGAAAATAGAGATATTTTCATGAAGCCAACTAAGCACAAAATAAAGGTAATTGATTTTAGATCTTCTAATTCATCTTTATTTAAATACTTTTGAATATATCTTAAAAAGGATTATATACCATTTTGAGAAAAAAAAAGGAGCACTTGGCAAAACACATATATTTTGACTCTAGTTTTCTTTTATAAAAGTGACTGTCATACTCTGACTTTAGAAATTATTTTCAGTTATGCTACTTAGTGCCTCAGTAATCATTTCAAAGGAGGTTTGGGGGATTCTTCTTTATGGCAAGCTATAAAATATGGTAATAATCTTAAAATCCTAAAGTTTGATGTATTTTCTTACCAGGTCAGGAAAATTATATCCTTCTTAGTTCAGTTAGGTCACTTTAGAGTAACATGATTCATAAAACAGTGTTCAGAGAAAAATAGGTAATGTGAAAATTTAAGGCCAAAATTCATGATGTTAATTTTATTAAATGGTTATGTGATCCCAAAAGATCATATAAAACCTTACTTAAAAATGAATATTGGTAGTTAAAGGCAGCTGAGGAGCAGTCTCACCTTGAATGCATTTATTTTTATTTTTAAACATTATGTTATAGTTATAAGGAATTCTATTAATAAAGAATATTTTTTAAAAGCTTAATACAGTGTTAGACTAAGGAAGAATAATCTAAATTCAAGATAGAATTTGATGTTTATACTACCCACCCACAAAGTCAAGGAAGCAAATGACAGAAAGGTAATTTACCTGTAATCAGTTCGATATCTCAGTCTGCTCAGTGGAGCAACCCAAATTATAAAATGAAAATCTATTACAGCAATGGCTGATTATTATCCAAAGATGAATATCTACAGTGTAACTTTGAGGAAAGACATGCAATGACTAGAATCACTCATCAATCACCATATTAGCAGAAATTCATTATTCTGTCAGCCTAGGAGCTTTGGATAAAATGCATTTGATAAATCTTAATGAAAGATAACCTCTTTGCTAAGAAAGCAATTATAAACACAATTTTATATCAAATAAGAAGATAAACATTTACTTATTAAAGCTACTTTACAGCAATTGCTTTTCCAATATGTTGAATTACTATTAACACAACAGTAACTTTGTTTTACTACCTAAGATACTCTTGACAAATCTCTTACCTACTAGAAAAAAATGTAAATACATAAATATATGTAAAATTCTTATTTTAACTTTACCAAATCAGAAGTTAGAATACATTAAACTATGGGTAGCCACACAAAAGCACATAGGGTGATTGGCCATATGTCACTAGGCTCTCTATATAAATGAAATTCCTGAAAGTTCAGATATAGCGAGAAACTAAAAGCATCCAAGATTAAGAAAAAAGAAAAAATAGCCATAAGAAAGTCTTAAAGTACTTTGATAACAAAAGACATAAAATTAATAAAGCAAGGTACATATGCTTTTATTCCCATAGAATGTCAACTAAACTCAAAATATGCTTCTGCTATTACAGCCATCCATGGAAAAATCTAGCACTCTATGAGATTCCCACTCAACCCATGTCCTTGCCTGGACTCAACTGAACCATGAGCTCTGTTTTAGAAGACTTTTGGTGTGGGTTCCCTTGATATTTATGTATTTTACCTTTTTCCCTATAACTTGGCAATCTCAACCTTTCCATCAAACCAATGCCATACTTAATTAGTTTTGTTTGACTCTAATATGTATTGAAGTGGTTATTTATTCATTAGGTAATTAATGTCTAATTAGCTATACTAGTTTTTTATTAGGAGCATTTTTTACTAAGTTAGTTACAAAGCTGCATAGGATTCTAGTCATCAACTTTTGACTGTTTTGGCATAGGCCCCTTTAATTTTAATCCAACAATTCTGCAGAACAAAAGGGTTTGGGGGGTTCTTTTAAGGAATATACGTATCATGTGGTAGCAGGTATGCTTACAAGGCACACATACATAATCATAATAGGTGTTTCTAGCATTCCTAATGTAAGATAGAAAAGGAACCTATATCTAAATGTTTCTGTCCTTGCTCCAGCCCTGCTAAGTGTTTGCACGCACACACACACACACACACACACACACACTGCTAGTTATATTCAGTCTACCAATGAGCATGATGATGACATAAAACCCCTGAATGCCATAAGGCATATCAAAATAATTTAGTCATAAATTTAGCACCATAGTAAGTACTTAACCTAAGTATGGGAGGGCATATTCACAGGCCCCTGGGTGTTTGCTTTCTTGGGACAGACACACATAATATGCACACAGCTGTTCTGTGTAATTGTATCAAGCAGCGGGAATTTTTGTCAAGACAGGATAGGAAATATCACAAGAGTTCAGAAAAAGGAAGATTGTTGTACAATGTCAAACAAAATGCAGTACAATCTAGAGTGATTAGAGAAACTGGAGACAACAGAAACATACCCATCTTCCTGAGCATCAATTTTACCTAATGGTAATTTAAAACTTTAATCATATCATTGTGAAACATCGTTATGTGTGCAAGTCAATTTTCAAATATGCACAGATGACATAGAAGAGCTTTCTACCGTGGGACACTTCAGACTTACTCCACCATTCTTTCCATATCCTTATTTTATTTTTTAATTAAAAAAATGTCAAACTGAGAATTAAGAAAGTATTATTCTAAATATCCATCTGTGCATCATCCATATTGAATATTTTGCCGTATCTGCTTTAAATCACTTTAGAGAACCATTAAGGAGTCAATGCCTCATTTGTATCCCACTGTGATATCAAACCCATCCCTTTCTCTGCAGAAAGCACTCATCTTCCAAAGGTAGCATACATACTTTGTGCCTGTGTGTTCATGCTTTTAGCCATAGACAGATATCCTGAAACAATGTATAGTATTTGCTTTCAGTATTTTCCCAGTTCTCATACAAGAGATCATTTTATATTACATTGTGCAGCTAGCTTTTTTTCCCCATTCACTGTATATTTTTAAGAATTATTCAGGGTGGGGTGCCTGGGTGGCTCAGTCGTTAAGCGTCTGCCTTTGGCTCAGTTCATGGTCCCAGGGTCCTGGGATCGAGCCCCACATCGGGTTCCCTGCTCAGCAGGAAGCCTGCTTCTCCCTCTCCCATTCCCCCTGCTTGTGTTCCCTCTCTCGCTGTGTCTCTCTCTGTCAAATAAAATCTCTAAAAAAAAAAAAAAAGAATTATTCAGGGTGATATCTTTAGATCACTCATTTCAATAGCTATGAAACATTCTATTATATGAATATGCCAAAATAATTTTCTCTTTATTGCCTTTGATAGACATTTTTCTCTATTGCAAGGAATGCTTCTAAGAACTTTTCTTGACGTGTCTCCTTTTGCACATGGGCAAATTATCTCCAGTTGATTGATAGAAGTGGAAATGCCAATTCATAGGCTATACATGGCTTCAGTGGACTTTATCAAGTTACAATGCTTGGTGTTGACAGCAAAAGGGACAGCCATTTATGCCATTCACCAAATATATCTGTCGCTCTGCTTTCCAGGCATTTCTGACCCACTTAGGTTTAGGCGGGACCATGTGCCTGGTTCTGGCCAATGAGTACTGAACAGAAGAGTGGTTGCTTTTTTTAAGGGTATGAAGTTATTTTGCATTGTATTTCACTTTGATTTTCTTTGATTGCCTATGAAGAGGTTATGCATTTCTTAATTTGTTTATTGACCATTAGGGTTATTAACCATGAGAATTTCAGCTTCAATAAATTCATATCATTGCCAATTTTTCTATTGCATTAGTTAGTTACATTTTCTCAATTATTTGCCATGCATTTTACATTCTGGGTACATACCAATTAACAAGCCATAAATTTCCACTGTTTTCTTTTTTTATTATTATTATGTTATGTTAATCACCATACATTACATCATTAGTTTTTGATGTAGTGTTCCATGATTCATTGTTTGCATATAACACCCAGTGCTCCATGCAGAACGTGCCCTCTTTAATACCCATCACCAGGCTAACCCATTCCCCCACCCCCTCCTCTCTAGAACCCTCAGTTTGTTTCTCAGAGTCCACAGTCTCTCGTGGTTCGTCTCCTCCTACGATTCCCCCCCTTCATTCTTCCCTTCCTGCTATCTTCTTCTTTTTTTTTAACATATAATGTATTATTTCCACTGTTTTCTCCTAGTCTGCATCTTATCTTTCTCTGTTCTGTAGCATATCTTCCATCATGCAGAATATTTTTAAATTTAATGTATTTAAACATATAAACTTATCCTTTGATGATTTATAACTGATTTCATATTTAAAGTAGATTTCCTTATCTCATAAATGTAGCCTTATAATTTTGCTTTTATTCTTATTTTGAGTGCTTCAGTAAAGGGAAAAATTGTATTTTGGGATATGCAATAGCACACTTCTTTCAAAAATAATTAAACCCACAGTCAGAGACATATATAAAATTTGTTTTATATAGTATATTTATTTCTTTTTTTAAGTTTATTTATTTATTTTTAATAATCTCTACACCCAGTGTGTGAACTCATAACAGTTCAAGAGTCACATGCTCTTCCAACTGGGCTGGCCAGGCACCCTGGGTAAATTTATTTCTTAAAAATTATCCAACACTAGTAAATCCCAATGTATTTTAAATATCTGATGATACTCTATCATTTATGCAGTGCTAAAAATATTTTTAATAGTGTGGAACCACCTTTCAATTGCCTCTAAAAGAAAGGATCTTAATTTCAGGTTTCCTGAAGTTAAAAGAAGTAGTTCAGAACAGAATAGAGTGAACAAAATAATACTTTATTGATCTTCGTGACACTGTCCAGCTAGAAGCACATGCAATCAAAGTTATTTTGTGCAATGCTAAAATCAATACCTAAGTTATTTAAAGTATCCACAAAATGGGACTTCCGTGAACATTAAAGCCAACTGACTAATTCACACCACCCCTTCAAACAGTATTTTTAAAAAGTATGATTTTTTTTTTTTAGATCTTCCTAAAAGTAGTAACCATTAAGTAAATAGTTACCAGGCCAAAACCTAGAAGAAGAAAAGAAAAGAATACAAAAAGACAAGGCCAAACCCCAAACTTTTCTTTTTTTACCCCGAGGATTTTTTTTTTTTTTTTTTTTTTTGATTATGAGAGAAAAACCCCGAGACATAAATGAGCTCTGGTGATCATGTAAGACCAAGGTGAAGACATCAAAATTCAGAGTTCACCTAGGATTTGAGATGTTTGGGTTGGAATTTCAATTAATCTCCTTTCTTGATGCACAGATTCAAAAGATTAGGTTTCAGGGTAAGTGCGAATTGGGATTGAACTCGCTCCCTCCTAAAATTGAAATACAGCTTTGATTCATCCGGGTGGTCAGGAATTCTCAAGGATTGAACCTGGATTGAAGTGGGTGCGGGGGAAGGAGCTGCACCACCATAGACAGCTGTACATTGCCTCTGGCAGGCTCTGGCAAACCACAGCCCTCTGGCCAAATCCAGCCTACCATCTGCTTCTCTTCATAAAGTTTTCTCCAAACACGGCCACACCCACTTGTGTATACATATCTGTGGCTACTTTAGCTCTGTGATGACTGACGTGAGTACTCACAACACAGACAATATTGCCCACAAGTTTCAAATATTCACTATGTAGCTCTTCACAGAAGGTCTAGCGAACACCCTTCTGGGTTATCTTATTTGAATTCTTTGAGAGTTATCATGCCATACTGTGAGTTGTAGATAATTGATATAAATACACAGTAATCCTCATCTGTAGATATGCCAAGTACAGGCTCAAGCAATTTCTCTCCCCCGCTGGGGTGGCAGCTAGTTTTATCTCCAGTTGCAATATTCCTGATCTATAAATATGTCCTTTGGATTTCCCTCTGAGCTAATTTAACATCTTCCCACCTTCCTAATTAATGAGTTAAACAAAATCCCTAACACATGTTCACAGTTATATGCGCATGAAAGTCACGGTTTCAATTTTTTTGAAAATTATTCTTTGACAGTGCTCTCAGATGGACTTTTCAATATTTAAGGTTGAGCTACATAATTGTGTAGTCAAGTCTGTCTTAGAGAACACACATTAAGTTACTGATGAAAGAGGTAGAAATACTTGGTTTCTTTAGACCACTTTGCCATGTTGGTGGCAATTTACATGCAGTTTCATATCGGACGTCAGCCTTCAGCAGGACAAAATGCATCAGATCCACTTAGATCAGATAGGTTGAGATACATGAAATACAGGGCTCCACACATGGACAGTTTTGCTGTTTGCAGAACGCCACATATTTGTGTCCTAAAATCAGGGGAATTCTGTTAAATGTATTTCATATGAGTTCCATTAAAAAGAAAAGTTGGTGTGTTTACAATTGTACATACTGCATTGTTCAGTACATTTTTGCAGGAAGCTGATTCAGTGAGAACTAAGTCTTGCACTTAAGTTTTATGCATCTGATAATTAAACACATTTTTCAATGATTTGTTCTGGCTCTGTATTTTGTCTCAGTCTGAGCTGCCATAACAAAATACCATAGACGGGGTGGTTTAAGTAAGACATTTACCTCTCACAGTTCTGGAGGCTGAGAAGTCCAAGATCAAGGTGCCAGCCAGGTTGGGTTCTTGGTGGGGGCCCTCTTCCCGGCTTGCCCATACCTGTTGTCCTGCTATGTCTTCATGCGGTGGCCAGAGAGAAAGAAAGCTCTGGTCTCTCTTCCTCTTGTTATAAAGGCAATAATAGTATCATGAGGGTCCCTCATGAGTCTTCTAAATTTAATTATCACCCAAAGGCTCCATATCCACACACCATCACCTGGGGGATTAGGGTTTCATTCTATGAATTTGGGGAATTTCAGTCCATGACACATTTCAAAATGTGTTTCTCCTATGCAACCCAGATGTTTCCAGTGCTGCATTCTAAAGGACAGGATATGCTCATATAGGTGACAACAAGGGTATATGCATGTGACTATTAACCACTCAGACGGATCCCACTGAACACAGACCAAAGGCATCCCCATCTCTACCTCCCCTTAGCTGAATCCCAAAAGGAGCTGAACCACCCAACGAGAGGGGAAGTGTGACTGAGAGGAAAGCAAAATGGAAGAAACAGCGGGCTTACTTAAGCAAATGGCAGTTAAAATATGTTACTTTTTTAAGGTCCCGCCAGGGCCTCTCACGAGGTATGCCATAAAATGTCTCCCTCTACACTCTGAAGGCATTCATTTTGTGTCTTTGCTAGCTTAAGGCTTCTACCCTGTGGAAATACATTTAAATAATGACCAATGGTTGGAGAAAGATGACATTTCAAACGTCGTTACATCTTTTCTTTTTTTAAGATTTTTATTTATTTGACAAAGAGAGAGACAGCAAGAGAGGGAACACAAGCAGGGGGAGTGGGAGAGGGAGACAAGCAGGTGGAGTGGGAGAGGGAGACAAGCAGGGGGAGTGGGAGAGGGAGACAAGCAGGTGGAGTGGGAGAGGGAGACAAGCAGGGGGAGTGGGAGAGGGAGACAAGCAGGTGGAGTGGGAGAGGGAGACAAGCAGGGGGAGTGGGAGAGGGAGAAGCAGGCTTCCAGGTGAGCAGGAAGCCCCATGCGGGGCTGGATCCCAGGATCCCAGGACCCTGGGATCATGATCTGAGCCAAAGGCAGACGCTTAATGACTGAGTCACCCAGGTGCCCCATCAAATGTCGTTACATCTTAATGTGATTACAGGATGAAGGAGCACAGGAAATGACCAAGCCCAAGATTTATTTGATCTTGCCTTACTTGATTTCAAAATATAAAACAATGTTTTCAAGGAAAAATCTTCATCTTGCAGCAGCAGGAAGTTTAGCCCCAAATAAAATACTCCATCTGTTTCCTAAGACGAGAAAAAAACCTGACCTTCTCAGATGGTCAAGAATAGAGCCTGTTATGGATAATACATGGCAAATCAAATTTTAAAGCCTTTTATGATGTTCAAGCACATAGTCGTTTCAACTACCCAATTTCAGGTTTAATCAAAGGGCTATAAAGAATAAAAATCGACCTGATTCCTATACATGGGCTTAAATGTTCTTGTGAATCCTTCCAGGTACACGGTTGCCATGAGACCGTGTCGGTGGCACCCTTTTGCAAATCTGGGAAATCACTGCTGCATCATGTAGCTTCTGTGCCTGGGAATGGGTGTATAATAAGTATTTCACTTGTCTTTTCTCATCACCAAAGCCACATCATTAAGAGTGTTGTTTGTTTGTTTGTTTGTTTGGTAGGGTTTGTTGGGTTTTTTTAGTGCAAAGAGCATCTGACTACTTGACATCTTGAACTGCTCAATTTTCTCATGATTTACATGGGCAGATGTCCCACTGTTCTGGTGCTCACCCACTAAATTTAGATAACTTCTCCACATAAAAAGATTTTGTGTCTGCTTTTTAAATATGTAGGAATTAAGGCTTCAGATGAAAATATTGTGCTTAGTAGGAAAACTGCAAACTCTGTTGAATCTCTGAGGCTATTTTCAATCAACATGTATTTATTAAATTAGAAAGAGCACTCTGGCCAGTGTGAGTATTGATCTCTAAAGTAAGTCTTGAGCAACCTATCTTTAAAATATACGTGCTTTCTTTTTTTTTTTTTTTTTTTTAAGATTTTATTTATTTATTTGACAGAGAGAGACACAGCGAGAGAGGGAACACAAGCAGGGGGAGTGAGAGAGAGAGAGAAGCAGGCTTCCCGCGGAGCAGGGAGCCCGATGCGGGGCTCGATTCCAGGACTCTGGGATCATGACCTGAGCCGAAGGCAGACGCTTAACGACTGAGCCACCCAGGTGCCCCAAAATATACGTGCTTTCCAGTATATCATTGTACATCAGAAATATTAATAAACAATCCTACAAAATAAGTTTAATCATGCAAAAACCTTCCAGGTAATCATATTTAACATACACATTACTTTAACTTTCCCCCCAAGCCCCAACAAATAACAGTAAAAATATAATTTTAAAGCCTTAGAATATAAATTTATATATTTTATAAAAGGAGATTATAAAAGGTACAAAATTCAAGTTATAAAAGAAAGCAATAAACAATAAAATAAACAAATCACAGGGATGAAAAGTATAGGATAAAGAATATGGTAATTAATATTGGGATACTGTTGTATGGTGACAGGTGGTAACTACATTTATTGTGTTGAGCATTGTGTAAAGAACTGTAGAATCCCACTATGTTGTACAATTGAAACTAATATAGCATTGTATGTCAACTATACTTCAACTGAAGGATCAAATACATATTATATATTCATATTTATATTTTTTCTAAGTTATCTGATTTGTTAGTATATAATTATTCATAGTAACCTGACACTATGTGTTTCTGTGGTTATCTGTTGTATTGTTTTCCATTTCTCATTTTGGTTTTTGAGCTTCTCTGGTTTGTTTTTGGTTTTTGGGTTTTTTTTTTTTTTTTTAGTTATTGTTAAAGCATTGCTGATTTTTTTTTTTTTTTGGAAAAACTGATCATTACTTTCAATGTTATGTTATTATTTATTCTAGTCTCTATTTTATTTATTTCTGATTTTTCTTTGTTATTTCCTTCCTCTACTAAGTTTCAGCAAAGTTTTTTTTTCTTTTTCTAGTTCTTTGTGATATAATGTTAAATTGTTTATTTGAAATATTTTCTTTTTTTGAACTTTTTTTCTTAAAACAAACATCTGGTATCACCTCAATCATGACTCCTTTTCAACCTCTGAGGAGGGTAAAATGCATAAATTTCACTTTAACAGCTTCTTTCGCTGCATCCCATAGGTTTTGGAATATTGTGTTTTCTTTTTCTTTGGTTTTGAGACATATTTTGATTTGCATTTGATTTCTTATTCGGCCCATTGATTAATATTTGCATTTAAATATTTAAAATTTACATTGTAAAAAAGAATCAAATATATATCATATATTAACATATTAATTACATTTAATATATATTTATGCAATATATTCATTATATTATTAATTATATAATTAATTAATTATATTATTAATATTCTATATAATTTTAAAAGCCAAAAAAACAATTGGAGAGAAAACTACAGCAATAAAATGTTGAAAGTTGAAAAGTACAAGGACTAGGGTAATATGACTTAGCAACCTAAGAGAAATAAAATTTGAGATTTCAGTGTAAGAAGTAAATAAAAAAAAAAAACCTTGATTTATTCTGTAAAGTTCCAAAATGACTAAGAAATTTGAGGCACAAGGAATTTACAGAAAAGGAAAAAACAGGGACTAACACTATAAGGGTGGTTTAAAAATATTTTTTAAGGAAGAGCTAGATTCAAATAATGCAGAAAATCGGGGTGGGGGAGGGAGGGAAAACTGAATGGGAAGAAATCAGAGAGGGAGACAAACCATGAGAGACTCTTGACTCTGGGAAACAAACTGAGGGTTGCAGAAGGGAAGGTGGGTGGGGGGATGGGGTAACTGGGTGATGGGAATTAAGGAGGGCACGTGATGTGATAAGCATTGGGTGTTATATGCAACAGATGAATCACTGAACACTACTACATCAGAAACTAATGATGTAGTATATGTTGGTTAATTGAATTAAAAAAAAAACAATAAGGAATTATAATAAAAAAAGGAACAGCTAGATTCTTAAGTGTTCTTTTGTCTATTCTGGCAAAAAGTTGATCAATAGCAAATAGAAAACTAAAAAGGTAAAAATAATGCCCTCTGAGGCGTGAAAAACGTGGATGAACTTTGTGAACCTTGTAAATCTACATGTTATGTATAAAACTGATAAAAACAAAAGTTTTAAATGTAAAATATAAAAATAGCTGTAGTGAGACTCTCATCCAGGGTCAAGAATAGGTACTAAGACCTCACTGCTGCAAGGGTTTGGGTGCATTTTACTCTCCTCAGAGGTTGAAATGGAGTCATGGTTGAGGTGGCACCAGACTCGATAGACATGCTCAGGTCAATCAAGAGACTAATTACACACCCAGGTGAGATTGTGTCTCCCCTAACTAGGCTCAAGAGTAATACCAAGTGTAGTGCCTTCAACCTCCATCAGCACAGGTCAAGAGAGGGACCCATGAGATTCCTTCTTATTCCTGACCACCATCAGCTTCACCACTATTACCTGCCTTGAATCTGCTTGGATGTATCTCAGTAACTGGACATTTATCTTTGTGATAGTTGTTCCAAGTTCACAGACTTCCAGGCCTACATTTCCTCTCCTGGACTCAAAGTTTCCACAAAATGTTCCACACATCACTTCTGCATAGGACTTCTCCCATCTCTCCCCAACTCCTAAAGCCCTTCCACTATGCCCTCTGGAATTGGTGGTCCATTGTCAACAGAACATCTTGTATCCTTAATCTATTCTCTAAACATTCTCTTTGCTTTATGCAAATCCTTGATCTTTGTTCTAAAGACACTGCTTCCTCTGTTGTCCTCTTAAGTGGGGACTATCTTCTTTCTCCTAAGGCTCATTGGCAGTCTCAGATCATTCTCTGTTCCTCCTCCATAGAAATCTGTTAGCTTTGATGCTGACATCTGATCTTACCATCCACTGTCCCCATTTTACTGCTTTCTACTGACTACCCATTTCTCTTCTTCATTCCCCGGATGCTATTAGCTTCTGAATCCTTGTTATTCTTTCCAATCAGAAATCTGTAAATGGAAATATACATTGTCCTTCCAATAGTTTCCCTTCATTTCTCAAGTTTCTCTCCTCTGATGATGCAATGATTTTATCTGGCAGCTACCTCACAACTCAATTATTTTTAAGATTTTATTTATTTACTTATTTGAAGGGGGGGAGGAGAAGAGAGAGAATCTCAAGCAGACTCCATACTGAGCTCAAACACCGATGTGGGCTTGATCTCATAACCCAAGACCATGACCTGAATGGAAACCAGGAGTTGGGTGTTCAACAAACTGAGCCACCCAGGTGCCCCTCAATAACTCACTTTTAGGATCTTAGTCTAGATTTTGTCACTAAGAAAAGCTACAGTCCCTCCATAGTCTCCATGTTAAGCATCCCAATTCACTTACTACAACTTTTCCTATCTTTATTCCCTGCTTCCACCATACCACCACCACCCATTTTTTGGCTCACACAGAACCTCCAATTCTTTGAGTCTATCACTCATCTGCTGTCCCTCATTCTGTTAATATCTTCATTCCCCCACCTAGCCATCTTTAAGTCCCTGGGTTAATCATCATAATCAGGCCACTGTCACTACCTTCTATTTCCTTTTCCTTTTCTCACTGTGATTTTTCACTTGGCAAAACCATGCATCTTGGTAGACACAACTTTACACCCATTTCCTGCCAGAACCCATGTAGCTGTGTGCCTGAAAACAAAAACAAAGACAAAAAATAAAAAACACAACTACATTAACTAGTTTCCTTTTAAACCCATGAGCACAAAGCTCAGTGAGACCTGAATGCTATAATCACACTGTACACCTCTCATCACTTCATTCTCCCGCTCTCCTAGAATAACAGATATTTTTCTCCTCTCTCTTTAAGTGCATGTCATCCCCCTCAATCTCAATTTCAGCTGATAATTTTATTAGTCAGCTCAGGCTGCCATAACAACATTCCATAGACTGAATGGTTTAAACAGCAGAAATTTCTTTCCCACAGTTTTGGAGGCTGGGCAGTGTAAGATCAAGGTGGCAGTGAGGTAGGTTTCACTTTGAGTTGTCTTAGCTTGTAGGAAGACACAATCTCACTGTGTGCTCTCGTGACCTCTTCTTGGCTTGTGGCTTGTGTGTGGAGAGAGGCCACAATCCTACTATATCAGGATCAGCCCTTAGGACCTTATTTCACTTTAATTGCCTCCTAAAGGCCATATCTCCAAATTCCATCACAATGGGGGTTAGGGCTTCAACATACGAATTTTAAGGGACATAAACATTGAGTCGATAAATACAACTTTGATTCCAACTTTAATAAGGAAACAGAAACATTCACAAACTTTCATCACCTCTTCTACCCACTGACCAGCATCTATAGCTCTCACTCTCCCTCCTAGTCTGTTACCACAGAAGAACTATCCATATTCTGATCTAATGCCAGTTTCTAAACTTGTGCACTGAACCCCATATTTTCTTTTTTTTTTAAAGATTTTATTTCTTTATTTGAGAGAGAGAATGAGAGAGAGCACATGAGAGGGGGGAGGGTCATGAGGGTCAGAGGGAGAAGCAGACTCCCTGCTGAGCAGGGAGCCCAATGTGGGACTCGATCCAGGGACTCCAGGATCATGACCTGAGCCGAAGGCAGTCGCTTAACCAACTGAGCCACCCAGGCGCCCACCCCATATTTTCTTGTATATTCAAAGATATGGTATCAGATCAGCAATTCTGTGTTCTCAATCCTATCTAATCAAATATTTTCCCTCTGTACTGGTTCATCCCCATCAGCATACAAACATCTTGCATGTTTTCTCATTTCAATAAAAATTTATCCTGACCACACACCCCTGACATTTACATTTCTTTTCTCTTTTCAGCAAACTTTTCCATAATGACCTAATTTACTGTCTCCAATCCCTCTCTTCCTTTTCTCCTGTACCTCCAATCAGGTTTTCACCCACATCATTTCACTGAAATTGCTCTCATAAAGGTTGCCAAGATCCTCCATAAGTTTAAATCCAATAGTCAGTTAGTCCTCATTTTGTTTGTTTGTATCTTATTAGACTGTTAGCACCATTTGGCCCAGATGATCATTTCTTTTTACTGAATATACTTCCTTTAATTGGCTTCTAGGATACCAAAATATTTCAGTTTTCTTCCTACATCACTGGTGGCTTGTACAGGGCATCTTTTGTTTATCTACCTTTCCCTGGCGACTCTATGTTGAGTTTCTCCATGTATCCGTCTTTTACCCTTTTAATTTCTACTTGACGTATATAATCTCATGGATTAAAATACCATTCATAACTTTCCCTAATCTGTAGCTCCAATCTGGATTTCCAAACATCTCTCCTGAACTCCTGAAACATATATTTGGCTGTTGACTTGACATCTTCACTTGCATGTCTTATAGGTAGCTCATATTGAATGTATGCTAAGTTGTACTCTAGCTATTCCTGACCCTACTTAATGGCAATTCCTCCATTTTCTCAAGCCAAAACTATTTGGTGCCATCTTGACTCCCCTTCACTTACATCTCACATTCAGTCTAAAAGGAAATTCTGCTGACTTTACCTTGAAAACATATCCAGAATTCCCAGCACATCCACTGCTTCCAGTCTGCCCTTTACCATCATTCTTTCTTATCTGGATCATTGTCTCCCTGCTGTTACCTTGTCAACCATTCTCATTCTATTTTCAATCTATTCAGTAGCCACAGGGATTCCTATACAACCTAAGTCAGGTCATGTCATTGCTCTGGTCAAAACCCAGCAATGGTTCCCAATGTCCTAGGACACAAAAAAATAGCACTGACAATCACATACAAGGGCCTGTTAGCTCTCTGACCTCATCTCTCCCTTGATATCTTCCTGGCCGCTCATAAGCATTGTTGTCCATCAAAGATAACTGGCATACTTTATCTGTACCTACTGCCTGGGCCACTCTTCCCTAATATTTATTTGCCTGACTCCTTCATTTACTTTATACCCTTCTTCAAAATCCCGGGCTAAGAAGACCCTGCCTGACCATCTTATATAATTTCCCATCCTGAAAACTCCATCTCTATAGTACTCACACTCTTTTATCCTGCTGTGTTTTCTTTATCTGTTAACACTTATCTATTCTTAAGATACCAAGTAATAAATTTATACATGTCTATTACATCTTTTACTTACTTGATAGCCTTGTCATTTAGTGTATCCTCCTTCTCCTGGTGTGTATGTTCTAAAAGCAGAAATTTATGTCTTGTTCAACAATATCTCCAAATGACTAGAGCAGTGCCTGGCACATAGTAGACGCTCCAAAAATAATTTCTGAAAGCATAAATTAACATTGCAGTGTTGTAAGCTAATAAAATATTAAAAAAAACTCATATGGATAATTGAAGAAACCTAACTGAGGATTTCAGTAGATTAGAGGTTTGGGAGTATGTGAGTTGAATGTAGAAGAGACAGGATAAAAGAGTGCCCCATTTACAGAGAAACTATGAAATAAAAGGGGTTCAGCAAGGCAGATAGGAACATGGATAAAATCTACAACCCCAAAGCCTCACATTTTGTTCAAATATCTGGTTGCCATGCAGCCCAGACCAACTGAGCCACCCAGCCAAAATAATTAAGCTTGGAAACTGATTCTAAAGTTCTCCTAAAATGGTATCATTGATTCCCTAGAGGTTAATCATTTTAACTTTTAAGTTTTTAAAAATTAAGCATTAAATGACAAGTTTAGTCAAATCCTTAATAGTTATAATGTTGTATCAAATACTAATCCTCACAAATTTTATGTTTTAAGCTTAAGTAATTTTTAAAAGAATTTTGCCTATTGCACTAGCAGATTAGTTTTTAATTTCAATTTAAGACATCTAAATGAGTAATTATTTTAGACTGATATTTTAACTTGAAATTCCACTAGGTTAACAAACAAAAAAAATTAGATCTTAAAGAAATACTAAAAAACTTAGACTCATCTAAGGCTTAAGATTTCCAAGAATTATTTCCATACATGGGAATTTTATTTTTATTTTAGGTGAGGTAATTAAGGGCCTTAAAATAAGAATCAAATATATTACAATTACAAATTATTTTTATATATTAAAATATATTGAATTATTTTGTAAAATTGCTTTTAATGTGGTCATTAAAATGTATCAGGTTTATCAGGAGAAAAATGAGATATGTAGTTGACGTAAAAGCTTAATGATGAATCAGAACTTTGGGGCTTCTCATTGATATTTAATAAATGGGTCATTAATTTTAAAAGTAAAGTGGCTCTGAACTAATCTTTTCTGTGCACAAAAACACCCACACTTTATGAAACATTTCATACTAACATAAATGAGTTAAGCAAAAAGTTGTTGGAGTGATGTTATTTTGAAAAAATAAGGCAGAGGAAGAATGAACATGAGGAACTGATGTTGGGGGAAGAAAGTGAGCCTTCTTGGTAAAGAACTAGGACCAACATTACTTGTCCCACATGTACTCAGCCCAACAATATCAATTGCAATGGACAAGTACACTTTTAGCAGTCCCGCTCACATACCTGCCACATCTCTCCACTTTGCTGCCCAAGAATTTTTTGCAAAGACATAGGATCTCACCATGAAATTCAAAAAATGTACAGACTGTAATACTGCTGGGGGCTAATATCAACTAGTTTGAGGTTGTGAATTGATAAATGTCCCACCAAGCTTCTGTTTATTCCTACCATAAGGCCTCAGAGGCATAATGGTGGTAACCAGTGTAACAGGGCAATCTATACCAGCATTTCCTTCTATGATATCTTACTTTCTCCTGCCTCTTAGCATCACATCCCAAGTAAACAATTTGTACCTAAGTCCTTTCTCAAGTTGAACTTGTAAGGAAAGGCAAAGCTACGATACAAACATACTCCCCAAAACACTTCTACTTCCAACCAAGCTGAAGTAACAGTGACTGGATTTACACACCTACTTAACACAACCAAAAACTAAACAAGAAGCAAGGAATTTCTTGAACATCAGATAATGAAAGACAGTGATCACTAACAGATAAGAAATAAACAAAGTTAGTTATACAGTCCCCTTAGTTTACTCCCTGAAGATACTGTCCAGACCAGAACACACACGGAGAGACAACTCAGATGGAGCCTGGTGATGTCCCTGCATTGAGAAGATGGAGCTGGGATTTCAGTGTGTGTGTGTGTGTGTGTGTGTGTGTGTGTGTTTTGAGGGAGGCATGGCAGGTGGAGTTTGCAGAGATGAATATCATAAAGAAGACACCTGCACAAAGAGGGAATCAGAGATGTCTACAGAACATCCCTTTCAAATATTCAGTTGAGTACTGATCAGCACTCTTGGAAAACTACCCAAGAAGCAGAAAAGAAGTACTCATAAAAATAAAAATAAATGATCCTCAGGGATCAAGAAAGGCTGGGAATAGCTCCTGTTCCCCATCACCATGGTGGAAAATCTCATACTTCATGAGACATTGGATGGATCAGACATTAGTGAGGAAAATTAGCAACAGTCTAATTGCTGCTCTGGTCTATTCAGCCTAACAAAGCTTAAAAACAAAACCTGAAATGATCGACTTTTTCCAGATAACTGAAAGACTTCCTGGAGCAAAGCTTGGGAATATTGATGGGACTACAACACATATCTGGTGCTCAAGAAGGAAAAGTGAAATGACATCCAACCATAGGTGGCCTTATATACAAGATCAGGAAAATAAGACCCAAAATGAGGAAGAAAATTAATCAATTGAAATGGACAGAAAAATGACACTGTTGATAGAGTTAGTAGACAAAAGCATTAAAAGAGTTCTTATAATTGTGTTCAATATGTTTTGGAAAATACAGGAAAGATTGAGCATGTTAAGTAGAGACATGGAAAATATAAAAAAGACCCAGATAGAATTTCTAAAGTAAAAACCACAGAGTCTGAAATATATGTATACACACACACATGCACATAGATAAACACACACACACACACACACAGTGGAGCTTAAATGGATTAGACACTGCCTAAGAAAAGATTAATGCACTTCAAGATACAGCAATAGATACTACCCAAAATGAAACAAAAAGACTGAAAGTAAAGATAAACAGACACTAGTAAGCTCTGGCCTGAAAGATGTGTAACTAAAGTCCTCAAAAGAGAGGAGCAAAGAGAAAGGCATACAGATATAAATTAGCACAGAAAAGGATATCAATATCAGTAGACATGAAGGAAATGCAAAGTAAAGCTGCAGTAAGATCCTGCCACACACCTATTTGAATGGGTAAGATTAAATGACTGGCTCTTGGGACGCCCGGGGGGCTCAGTCTGTTAAGCGTCGCCTTCGGCTCAGGTCATGATCCCAGAATTTGGGATCAAGCCTGCTTCTCCCTCTCCCTCTCCCTGCCACTCTCCCTGCTTGTGCTTCCTCACTCTCGCTCTCTCTCTCTGACAAATAAATAAATAAAATCTTTAAAAAAAATTTTTTTTTATTTTAAAATAATAAATAAATAAATTAAATGACTGGCTCTTTACCAAGTGCTGGCAAAGATACGGAGCAACTGAAACTCTCAGACATTGCTGTTGACCTGGCCAAACCACTTTTAGGTATTTACCTAGGAGGAATGAAGGTATAGATGCCCATACAAAGATATACATAAATGTTTATAAGAGTTTTATTTGTCATCACCAAAAGTTGAAACAACCCAAATGAATGATCATCCTCAGGTGAGTGTATTTCCAAGTTGTGGTGTAATCCATAAAATTGAATCGTATTCAGTGGTAAAAATGAATGAATTATTGACACATGAAATATGGATCAATCACAAAATAGTGTGTTGAGTGAAAGAACCACCCCCAAGCACCACCATACATGAAAAAAAGGTACATAATTGGGGTGCCTGGGTGGCTCAGTTGGTTAAGTGTTGGACTCTTGGTTTTGTCTCAGGTCATGATCTCAAGGTTGTGAGATTGAGCCCCACATTCGGCTCTGGGCTCAGTGTGGAGTCTGCTTGAGATTCTCTTTCTCCTTCTCCCTTTACCTTTCCCCTGCTCTCTCTAAAATAAATAAATAAACCTTTTTTAAAGAAAGGTACATAATACATGATTCCATACATATGAAGTCTAGAAAATTCAAGCCAATATATAGCAACATAAAAATATCAGTGATTGTCTGGAAATGAAGGGTAAGGGAACAGGGAGAGGTGGGAAAAAGTATCATGGGGCATGAAGGCATCTTTGTATGATAGATGTCTTCAATATTTTGATGGTGGTAATGATTTAACATGGGTAAACATATGTCAAAACTTTTTCAAATTGTACACTGTAATAAAATATGAATAGTTTATTATATGTTAATTACATTTCAAAAGGCTATTTAATTGATAAGGAATTAATATCCAGAATATGGAAAGAACTTCTACAACTCAATAATACAAACAACCTGATTTTAAAATGAGTAAAGGACTTGAATAGACATTTCTCTAAAGAAGACATACAAATGGCCAATAAAGACATAAAAAGATGTCCAGCATCACTAATCATTAGGCAAATGCAAATCAAAACTATAAGATACCATTTCACACCTAGTCTTAAAAAAAAAACAGAAAATAATAAATGTTAGCAAGGATATGGAGAAATTGGAACACATGCATCGCAGGTGGGAATGTAAAATGTTGCAACATGGCAGTTCCTTAAAACATGAAACAAAATTTCCATAAGATCCAGCAATTACACTTCTGGGTACATACTCAAAAGAATTGAGAGCAGGGATGTGAAGAGACATTATTACTCGCACATTTGTGGCAACATTATTCACAATCGCTAAAATGTGGAAGCAACCCAAGTGTCTGCTGATGACTGAAGGAACAAACTAAATGTGGTACATACATATAATGAGGTATTAGTCAGCCTTAAAGAGGAATGAAATGCTGCCATGCTACAGCATGGATAAGCCTTGAAGACATTCAGCTAAATGAAATAAGCCAGTTAAGAAAGAAAAAAATAACACTGCTTGAGTCCACGTCTATGAGTAGTTAAATTCACAAAGACAAAAAGTAGAATGGTGGTTGCCAGAGGCTGGAGGGAGCAGGGAATGGAGCATTACTGTTTAACGGGGACAGAATTTCAGTTTTGCAAGATGAAAAGAGTTCTGGAGGTGGAATTGGTTGTGGTCATTCAAGGACAAGAATGCACTTAATGTCCTGAACTGTTTGTTCAGTTAAAAATGGTTGCAATGGTAAATTTGATGTTATGTATATTTTACCACATTTTTTTAAAAAGCTGTTTAAAAATAAGGAAGGAAAATACAGTTAGGGCCATTGTTGAATGGTTATCCATGTCGCTGATATTGTTAAGAATGGGAGAATGTCGGGGTGCCTGGGTGGTTCAGTCAGTTAAGCATCTGCCTTTGGCTCAGGTCATCATCCCAGGGTCCTGGGATCAAGCCCCACATTGGGCTCTCTGCTCAGCAGGAGCCTACTTCTCTCTTTTCCTGCTGCTCCCTCTACTTGTACTCTCTCACTGTCAAATAAGTAAATAAAATCTTTAAAAAAAGAATGGGAGAATGCAAAGGGTGATCTACATAGGCACTGAATGAGGGATGTAAGCCAAAGTTCAGAAGATGACTGCATTAGAGAGGGGTAAGGAATTCTGCAGTGTGCTTTCTCATAATTGCATGTGTTTCTAGAAGCAAAGTCATGGCCACCCCCAGCCCAGGAGCAGGGCTGGGGGAAAATGTAAAACAAACACCTCTATATTTTTCTCTAATCCCAACGAATCCTAAGATTCTGTTGGTCCTCCACTGTAGGAAATGCTGACATAAATGGGAAGCAAGAGTAAGATTTATCATAGGTCTATTAGTATCTGGGTTCCCACACTCTATCCAGCTGCATAATGCACATCAAAATAATTTCCTAATCAACCTCAATCATTTTTGTCTCTCTACTCTTGAGAGTTTTCCACATCCTTTGTCTGGGGCTTCTAGGAAGATAGAATAGTCATAAATTAAAATTCTGGGTATGCAATCACTCTTAATTCATCTGTGCTTTTCTGGCAGACTTATCCTATTTTATTCTGTAAGTTTCTTTGTACTAAAAATTTTGAAACTAATCAATTTTGTATCTATCAAAAGTGTCTATTTTTCAAAGTCACCATGTTTATTTCTACCTTCTATGAAAGTTTTATTCCTCCTTAAGGCATCTTTCTTTGAACAATCTCACATCCAATAGACCTCAGTCTATGTGTCCCACTTGCTGCATCTCACCTTTCCTCAGAGCCAGAACCCCTCAAAATTTTCCAGATTTGTCCCCTAAGATCATGGGATATTCTTTTTTCATTGTACCATTTATGTCACCTTGAAAATTACCAATTCAATGTCTGAAGTGTCCTATGGTAATTTTCTTGATGTCTCTTCCTATAGCTGTCCAGCTATATGATCGTTTAGAGACTAGAATGAGATTCCCCAACTGTCATTTTGACTTCCTTACCTGCAGCTTTCGGAAGGAGGTTTTCAATAATTTTGATAATAACCAATCAATAACATTTACTGAGTATTTATCAACTGCCAGGCCCTATTCCAAACACTTGGCCCATATTAATTCCATCAATCTACTCAACAACCCCCTGTAGAAATAGATACAATTATTAGCCTTATTTTCTAGGATAGAATACCAAGAAACAGAAAAGTTAAGCTAAAAGGGATTCAAAACCAGGAGTCTGGATCCAGAGCACACACCCCAGACTACTACGTGGTTTGATTCTCATAATCTCTTTGAAACCATAGTCCTAATAACGAGTACAAGTCATATGCCCTCTCCCCCCTTACCCTAGATCTCCTTCTTTAAACCCATCTTTTAAATCAATTAAGATAGAGGATGCATTCTTTTTTTGTTCCTAGTGGTCTCCAAGGAATATCTTTTGTTCCTTTATGTCTTGGTAATCCTGCAGGTGCTCTCTGACATTTTTAAAGGATTTTTTTTTTAATTTGTGTTTATTTGAAACATTTTGTAATCTTTCTTTCAATAGATATCCTTTCACTATGGCTCAGACAATGTAATTCCTGAAGCAAAAAAACTCTGGTTATAACATGTCTTTAGGGATTTGGGAGAGGAGGCACTCTGAATTTTAATTATTTCTTTCTGAATTTTTCTCTCTCTCTGTCTAGGTGGTGACCTCAACATCTCCAAGTTCTTCATGCTTTAATATAAATAAATAAAATGACTCAGGTCCAATCATAAGTGTCGATCAGGGCTTAAGTTTCTCCTAATTATCTATCTATAGCTCTGAATTTTGAGCCCTTCCTCTCCTGATTTTCCCAGCTCGTTTTGATCTTCCCTCCAGTAACTGTACCTTCTCTCCACCCTGTGATGACCCAAAGTCATACAGTCTCTTTTAATCTTGATTTCTGGCAACCACCACTCTCACAGGCAGTTTTAAGGAAATAAGCTTTCATTGAAGAGTCAAGAAATAACACCAGAGTTTATATAGAAACCTAGCAGAACCCTAAAACATAAAATTGAGTCTTACTTATCTCTTTAACAACCTCTCAACCATTCCCACTGCAGGGGATTTTTCACTTCCAGAACCTCTACACCTCTAGACCCCTCACTCATTCCCTTTCTCAATAACTGCCAAAGTAAGCTCAAATTTTGTTTCAATGTGTTAGGCAAGGCAACACATATTTATCAAAATTTTTGCTAAAATTAAGCATGATAATTCTCTACCTGTTTATACTAAAAATTAATGATTATATGTGTGTTGAGTGGGGGATTTTTGCTCAGATAAGGTTGAAAACTGCTTAAAATTACAAATGTCGTCTAGCTTTCAATGTGTCAGTGTGAGTTGTGTTGGGTAGGGAGATCTTGTAGCAACAACATCACTCAGCACACAATTGGGATACTCTCTTTTGAAGTTTCTTTACCTAGAAGTTTCTGTCAGGTGGTCACTGTGTTTAGATCTTTAGAATTTCTAGGACAATGCCCCATACATGGTGGGTCCTCAATAAATCTTGGATAAATCTAAAAAAATATATAATGAATGAATAAATAAAAGACTGAGGAAAGAATCTGAGTTTCCTGTAATGCACTCCTGTTTTGGATTTATTGGTTCCCTTTGAGAATTATGATTTTTATGTATGAGAATTAAGATTATTGTCTGGTAAGATTACCTGGGCCATCTCTCTCTACTTTGAAAAAGAGAGAAACTCTAAAGAAAATTATTGCACCAGTGAAAGCATCATGTTTCCAACTGACATTCTGTGACCCTCCACTTCATGTAAATCTAAGTTGAAATAGAGGATATTTAGTTATGGGAGGGAAAGAATGTAAGATATTTGAGTATGGAAAGGAAAGGAATAACTTCCACAAACTGAGACATGGAAAACAAAACAAACCATCTGCCTACACACTCTGTCTCTCACATCCTCTGTTGGATTGGGAGCTGGGACAGTTAGTGTAAATACAGGACCCTCAAGCCCAAAAGGAGATCCATTCTGGTAATGAAGTTAATTGGTAACATCTACTCACCATTGCCAGGATACTTACTGAGGTATTTGTCACAGAACTATGACGTCCTTCCCAGACCTGCTTGTTTTCCCCTTACCAGAGAAATGTATAGATATGTTACCAATTATTATGGTTACTACACTCAGCTAACACGAAGGCTTACCCCTGTTTGCATTAATGTTTATTAACAATGCAGATAGGTCTCAGGCCCTTACAAGCTCCTCTACATCAGAGAGGAAAAAAAGAATCAAAGTTTTGGCATTATCTTTTCTATTCTAAACCACAATAAACACTCGCTAGGACATTCATCTTTTCTGCCAACTGTATATGCTAAAATATTAATTTTCTAACAGAAAAGAGACTATGGCACCTCTTGAGCACATGATGTCTATTTAAGTATCTGTTGTGACGATGTACTAACACACGATCAAATTGTATTCAAGCCTGAAAGAAATGCACACAACTTCAATTCCTGTTGCTTCCATTTGATGGCGGACCAGGAGAAGCCAGGCGAGAATGGTAACTAGACCCTAGTGCTGATGACTCCTAAATCTCAGCAGATTTCATCCAGTGCATACCACATATTTTATGTCACATTGTAAAAACAGCTATAAAAGAAATGCAAATTCTAATAGATGTTTAGACAAGATTGAGGAAATGCAAAGTACTAACGGATTCCTAAGAAATCAATTTTGCATAAAGCTTCAATTTTTCTATGAAGGTATTCCAAAAGATTGATGAGGAGTAGAGGTCATGCAAGCATGGATGTTCTTCACATCTTATAGGGGTTGAGAGCCCCCATAAACCTGCTTTATTGCTAATTACTGCTGAATCCTGCAGGAAATGAAGCTACCAATTCCTTTCAGAAGTTGAAAAAACTAAATGTACATAAAGAAGGTGAATTGATCACATTTCTCTTGATAGTCACGATAATCCAGATGGACAATACATAGATGTTATGTTCAATAGATTTGGTTGATTAGGTGATTGATAGATGATGATAGATAGGTAGATAGATAATGATAGATGATAGATAAATGATAGATAAATAGATGATAGATAGATAATAGATAGATAGATGATAGATGATAGATAGATAGATAGATAGATAGATAGATAGATAGATAGATAGAAAAATCTCAATGAGAAAATCCCCAAAAAGTGGAAGGTGGATGTTGATCAACCTATAGAATAAGATACAATAGTCAAGTAGATTCTTAGAAATTTAATTCATGAAAGCAGTTAATCATTTGTAAAGACTTATTTACAGTGTACAATCTTGCAATTGTGATACTGTACCCCTGACTAAATCCATGTTAAATTTCTTAGCATCCATATTTAACTCCACAGAAAGACGCTCTGGGCATCCAAACCAACATGTACTGATATCATTAAAGGTTAAGCAGTTTCTCCCAAACATATTTTCTTGTTTAAATTAAAGTCATTGAGAATTAGTTTGGGAAAATAATTTGGGGGAATTCTTATCTTCTATTCAGGTATACATTATAATTACTAAACTAAACAAAATGCTTTAGCTGCCTATTTTTTGGAGACTATTTTGTTTGGAACCATGATACAAAGTGAGCCATATTTCCCAAAGCATTTAAAAGCAAATGGAAGAAGTAATCATGATGTGTTAGGCAACTTGATAAAGTCTGCATTTTAAGATTTATTGGGTCATAGTCAATATGAATTGGAAGAGTTAGAGCCTGAGGGTAGCAAAAGCAATTGAAAGCCAAATGCACTGGTCCAAGATGAATCAAATAAAAGCCTCAGCTAAGATAGTGAGAAGAGGGCACCTGGATGGCTCAGTTGGTTAAGCGACTGCCTTCGGCTCAGGTCATGATCCTGGAGTCCCTGGATCGAGTCCCTGGATCGAGTCCCTGGATCGAGTCCCGCATCGGGCTCCCTGCTCAGCAGGGAGTCTGCTTCTCCCTCTGACCCTCCCCCCTCTCATGTGCTCTCTCTCATTCTCTCTCTCTCTCAAATAAATAAATAAAATCTTTAAAAAAAAAAAAGATAGAAGAAAGAAAAAATAAATGCTAAATTTAATTCAAAGCTTGCAAAGGCAGTGATAATTACACAGATAACTTATTAGTAATATGTGAAGAGCAAAGGCTAACATGCATCTGAGTTTTCTAGCCCAAGATATTGATAGATTCTGTTTTTAATACGAATAGAAAAAACTTCTGTAATAACTCATTAGCACTTCCATGAGAGCCAGGAATTGAGAGTTGGGTTCTATCACCTCCTGGGAAAAATTAGGTTTTTTGTAGTGAAAAATTGGTAAAGGGGATTTACAAACAGACTCAATTTTTTTCTTTCAAAATAGTTGTGCAAAAGTTGAACTCTGAAAAAAATTGTACTCAGACTTTTCCAGATATAATTTACATTTAGTAAAGTTCACCTTTTTCCAAATGTGCAGTTCAAAGAGATTTGAAGGACCTAAGTTGTCATATAGTCTCTGACAAAAACAGATCATTTCTCTTTCTCCAAAAAGTTCCTTTACATCGCTTTTTAATTAATTCCTTCCCCCATTCTTGGCCCCTGGTAACTGATAATATGATTCTCTCCTTATGGTTTTGGTCTTTTCCAAAATGTCATATAAATGGAATAATAAAGCATGTAGCTTTTGTGCCTTTTTCCTTTAGCATCGTGCTTTTGACCTGCTTCCTGTTGCTGCATGCACCATAATTTATCCATTTCACCAGTTGATAGATATTTCGGCTATTTCCAATTTTTCACAATTACAAAAAAATTTGCTATAAACATTCACGCATAGGACTTTTTACACACAGATGTTTTCATTTCTTTTGAGTAAACATGTAGGAATAAAATTGCTAGATCATATGGTAAAGATATGGTTGCCTTTTCAGAAACTGCAAAATTATTTTCTAAAGTGATTGAAATATTTCATAAACCTAATTCTAAAACTATAAAGCCTCTAAAAAAGAATGTGGGATAAAGTCTGTATGACTTTAAGTTAAGGAAAGATTTCTTTTAGGTAGGAGAGGAGAAGCACTAACCTTTAGAAAACATATAAATTGGAGTCAGTCAAAATAAAATTTCCACTCTTTGAAAGACATTGCTAAGAAAATGAAAAGACCAGCCTCAGACTGGGAGAATATTTGCAAAACACATATCTGATAAGGGATGTGTATCCAAATTATATAAAAAAATTCTCACAACTCAAGAATAAGGAGACAACCCAATAAAACTTAGGCAAAAGATTTGAATAAACACTCATCAGAGAAAAGATACAGATGACAAATAAGAACATGAAAAGATGTTCAACATCATTAATCATTAGGGAAGTGCAAATTAAAACCATAATTAAGTACTTCTATACACCTTTTAGAATGCCTAAAATTTTTAAAAAGTGAAGGTGGAGATAAAAAGCAACTGGGACATTCATAAAGCTTCTTGACCTCTTTATATTTTGTTTCTGATGGCAGATTGATACTCGTGAGAGAAGAGTCTTCATCTGAGAGAGAGAATATTTTCCTCTACAATATTGCTCAGGGATTTTTTAGAAACAAGCAGACAAAATCCTCCCATTTTTAGGAAACTTGTTTTGCATAAGACACTTCTCTGAAGACCCATTGATTATAATCAGTCTATGTTGTAAATCAAGGGTCTCCTAACTACTGTCTATAATAGATATGTTCAGTTTGAAAGAGGGACAGACAGACAGAAAGAGAGAGAAAGAAGGAGGGAGAGAGAAGGAAGGAGTAAGGTACAGATAGAGGGAGAGAGAATAAACAGATCTTATTCTAACCTTTAATAGAAAGAGACTTTAATAGCATGGAGCTACATGTGTCCATTGGGATTTTAAATCTATGGTCCAGAACTACCCCAATACTACAGGGAAATTTTTAAATTTTAAAAGTACTTCACCGTTACAGATTGTCTTATGCCAGATTGATACCATTTGAGATTTCCTTTTTTTCTTTTAAGTCATTTTTTTATACAATAGATCTTTGGGTTACACATTACATTTTAATTGTCTCTACTCAGTGCATTGGCCAATAACTGCATGCTCAAAAAGACAAAACCTTTATTATATGGAATATCAAACCCTAGAAGTACCAAAGTAAGAGTTCTGATTTTTTTAAATCATTTCTATATACCTAACCCACATCAAAATGGGCATTTCTGCCTGAATGGAATTTGGCAAGAGTTGTTTGGGCAGTTATGTAACCCTCCATTTGCTTTGCCTACATATGTCCCCACTGATACCTACTGCCGGGCTAAGCAGAATTTAGATCAGGAATTTGCAGAGTCAGTACTAAAAAACAGCAAGTGAGCAGCAGGTTCAGTTTCTGATAAACAACCAGGTCACAGGGGTGGTGGGGGCAGCCAGGGGTCAAGGAAATTCAGAGCCAAGTGGGGCAGATGCCAAATTCCATGGTCAAGAACTGGAGCCAAGGAGTCATCAGGAGCCCAGGAAGTATCCACAATGACATAAGATACGCAACAGTTTCTAGAAAGATCAAATTCTGCAGGATGCTCCAGGAAACTTTTATGGATTACCCTGCCTGAGCCGACACCTCTAACATCATAAAGATACTATCTTGACTATAAAACCCTAAGCTTCCTGTATATCTTTACGTTATTGTTTTGGATGAGTATAATGATTATTGTCGCTATCAAGAGCACAATGGTACCGCTAGTTTTATAGCTTCATCGCTTCTTGCTTCAACCCAATTCTTGTAAACTCTTCAGATTCGCATCATATTTCCTTTTGCGTGTCTCTTCTGGCCGTATGGCCATGTGACAAGAGTAGATACTTGATGAAATATTTGTTAACTAAACTTTTGTCACTCCTAGCTAGAAAGGCAATCCTAGGTGGAAGAAACACAGCAATATCCGAAAGATATAGTTTGGATTCTAGCATTTTTCACTAAATATCTTGGGAATTGCCTACATTTTAGGAGCCTCAGTTGTCATATCTGCGAAATACTAGCTAAATAATACTCGACCTACCTGAACATAGAAAATTAGACCCAAACATTAGCTGATAGTCACAGAAACAGACTTCTGGAATAGTAGAAGAGATCTACATTAGTGTTTGGAAGAATTGGATTCTAGGTCTTGAATCTTCCCCTGTGGAGCTGTGTCACTGTAGAAAATATAGCATGTGTTTCTATACAATTCCACTGCCAGAGACCGGGGTAGGGGGAGAATAAAAGCCTTCAGAACAAACAGTACCATTAATCCCACCCATTTTAGTGAGATGCCTAACACACTGTTCTCCATTACTGTGGACCCATCGATCTTACACGTACTTTACCTCAGTTCTATAACTTATGTGAAAATTGGCAAAGTGCATGGCTGAGATATGAGAGTTTATAATGGCTCAGAAAGAAATCACTGGAAGAAGGAGCACATCTAGAAAAATCAAATTAATTGGTAAAGGAACCCAACTTCACAGTTCAGTTTCATGATGACATGTTGATCTCAATACATTTCTTCTCTCCTAAATGCTATTTTAACCACCAACAAAAAATTATATGCCAAAATGTGAAGAGAATAACATAAGGACATTATACAGGGACATGTACTATCATTAGACAGGAAAGTGAAGAATTTCTTCACGATACCAAGTGGATATCACCCATTACTAAACTCAAGGAAAGCAAAGTTACCCTAAAGATGAAGTGTATTATATTTTTTAGTAAAATAGCCCAAAACTCAGGGTTGAAAGAAGAGGTGACAGGGCGGTCATGTGGAAGAGTGCAGAGTAACTTCAAGAATTGCCCCATTCCTAGACACACCTGACTGTGGCATTTACACCATGTCTGGACATGGCTTGGGCTGACCACTAAGAAAAGTGGGAATTTTGCCAAAGCAGACTTCGATTATGGATGTTTGAAGAGAAAGAAAAGATAAATCGCTCTCCAGCTGACTTCCAGACAAACACACATGCAGGGTAAGATGACTCAGCAGAGCAATAAAAATCCCAGAAGCTTTCATTTCTACAGTAAATCCTTCCTTATACTCTTACCCCTGGAAACTAGAATTCAGGCCAGAAAGAAACACCCCTGATATCCTATCATCAGAAGATGGGAGTTTGTTTGGTTTAGAAAATAGACACCAAGAGAAAACTGAAGAATTTTGACCATTCTACCATAGCCAGGAAAAGAAAAACAACTTCTGAAAGCATTAAGTCTGGTTTCCCCATAGTAATAATAATAATGATGATAATAATAATAACAACAACAATAAAATTTTAAATAAAACCAAGACAGACAAAAAAAATATCAAAGTGTTGGTTTGGCTAAAAAATATGCCTATACAAGTGCAAACTGATTTTGTAGTAGAGAGAAGGTAAGCATATTTACCTCTTGACACAGTGTCAAGGACTCGGCTCAGTACTCTACTGGGGAAGTCCATGTCAGCTACAAAACGGGTTCACACCAGCAATTCCAAGAATTGACACTCTTGTCAGATGATGTGACATTGAAGGACACTCAATATCCTGAAAAGAAGCTCAAACAAAGACAATAATTGCCTTTCTGTAATGAAACAAGGCTAATTTACAGGAAAGTAGAAAGAATGTTAGTATTCTCAGTGGAAACTGAAACCATATTGCATCCATAAATCAAGAGCAAGATACTATGACAAACGAATCAAAAAGAACCAAAGGAATTTTTTAAATGTAACTGCTGACATTTTAAAACATTCAATCTTAGCCATGAAATACATGGTGGATGCAGACTTTTTTTCTTTCTTCTCCAGTAGAGAATGAGTCTCTCATTCTATTAAAAAATCTATCCGACCACATGTGCTCTGTAGCCAATCTCCTCCCAAGGAGAGTTGGATGACAGCCACAATAAAAATATGTAAATTAATATTTTGAACAAATATAATAGCTTTAAAAAGCTTTAAAAAATACTAATAAAATTGAAAATTCCTTGCAAACATTCCCAAGAAAAAGGAATGAGGGGAGGGAAAATAACCATAGTGACAAAGAGGGTAAAATGTTGTATGGGAATAAATTGTTACAATATATCAGCAAATTTGTAATTACAAATATTTTGTTGGAAAATACAAATGACCAACCTTACCTAACAAAAGTTTTAGAAAGCCTGAATAGATCAAAAACAAGGGCATCAGGCCCATAAAACTTTACAAGTAGGTTTTAGCAGAAGGTGGAGATTTTTGTTCTTGTTCCATAGCATAGAAAAACATGACTCTTCAAGTATTTTTTATAAAGTTGCTATAACTCTAATATACAATAAACAAAGATGGCATAAAAACTAAGATAGATCAATATCACATACATATAGATGATTTATTAATATCCTAAAATTATTAGCTCATAAATTCCAACAGAAGTAGAAAAATACTGTATCAGGAACAAAGTTGTTCATTTATTCAAGAATGTAAGAATGGTTCAATATTGAGAAATATAGTGATGTAACTCATTGCATTACTCATTAGTAGAAAATACTAAAATAAAGCATTTAATAAAATTAAGCATTCATTGCTAATCAATACCTCACACTAATCATTTCTATTATTAATTAATGTTCAGCAAGCCCTTGTCAATGCAGTTTGTTAAAAAATAGATTAGATGTATAAATATTGAAATGAAAGAATAAATATTTTATGAAAACTACCTGGAAAACCAAAAAATACTAAGTGGAAAATATTAGAATAACAAGGTTTTACAAGGTTGCTAGATTTTTTTTAAGAGTTTATTTAATTTATTTATTTGAGAGAGAGAGAGTACGAACATGCATGTGAGCAGGGGGGAGGGACAAAGGGAGAGGGAGAGAGAGAATCTCAAGCAGACTCTGCACTCAATCTCACAACCCTGAGATCATGACCTGAGCTGAAATCAAGAGTCGGTTGCTTAACTGACTGAGCCACCCAGGTGCCCCAAGATTGCCAGATTTAAAAAAATATATATGCAAAAATCAATAGCACTTAAATAATTATCAATTATATCATATTAAAAATATTTTTAAATTCTATATAATATCTAAGGTTAGACCTAGCATGAAATATTGTTAATAGGTAAAAAAAATAAAATAAAATACAAAAACAGGTCGAATAAACAAAAGGATAGATTTTGTAAAGTGTAAAGACTTAATGTTATAAAGATTGAATTTGCCAAATATTTATATATATTCAATAAAGGTTCAATCAAAATTGCTGCTATATTTTCTGGAAATATTTTTATCTTTTGTTCTAAAGTTCACCTCCAATATTAAATGATAGGCATAAGCAAAAAAAACCCCACTGATTTTAAGAAGTCATTTGAAAACTTATATCAAATCATGGCATGTCCCCCTTGAAACACTCCCATGTCTGGTTCTTGTTTAAATCCAAATGCTTAACTCAGGTAAACAAGACCATATTTTCCCATCCCTTCCCTGTACTTTCATCTTGGTACTATGGACTCACACAGCACCTGTGACATGAGCTCCTATTGGAGGCAGAATAATGAGCCCCCAAATATGTTTATGTCCTCCTCCTCAAAATATGTTTGATTATATGACAAAAGGGAATTAAGACTGCAGTTGGAATTTAGGTTGTTAATCAGGTGACTTCTTCCAAAAGCATCCTGTCTCAATCAGCTTGGAGACACTCCATCTTATTTTCTTTCTAGAACTTAGCACAATTTGTAATTACATTTCATCTTTGCTTGTTATGATCTCTCTTCTTCACTAAGTTCCAAGCAAGGGCCTTATCTGTCTTGCTTCATGCTATATTCCCAGGTCTTCACACAGTGCTTCAGACATCATATATGGAACTGTGTAAATAGCCATACGATGAAGACACAATAATAAAATCATATGATGGTGGCACACCAAAATATATAGAAATCAACAGACAAATTAAGAGCTCAGAGATAGGAACACAGATTTATGAAATTCCAGGATACAATAGAAATTTTACTTTAAATCCATAAGTGAAAAAGTGGATGAGCTAATACATTGTGTACAGTAATAAGAGTAACTATTTTTTTTAATGTATTACACAATCTCTTGCTATGTTCTGGATATTTTTAAGATTTAAATGTAAAAAACAAACGAATATTTTTATAACTTTAGAATAAAAAGGCCTTTTTAATAATGACATGAAACACAGAAACCATTAAGAGAAAAGATTGATATATTTGAGAACCTAATAATTTCAATGCTCTAACAGCAAATATAAACCTGAAACCCTATAAACCAACCTGAAAAACACCATAAGGAAAATTAAAATGCAGAGGAAGAAATTTTTGCAATGCAGTTTACAGACAATAAGTTACAATACAAAATATTAAAAATGCCTACAAATTAATACAAAAATATATTAATAGTCTTGTTTAAAAATGGAAATGAACCAGAAGAAACAATCCATAGACTTTCTAATAAACATGAAAAGACAGGCAAAAATAATTCACAGAATTGTCCAATAAACAAATAATAAGATGCTGACCCTTAAGCAGTAATCAAATAAATGCAGATAAGAACAAGGAGATATTTTTCATGCATCAGGTTGATAAATATAAAAATATATTATACCCAGTTGAATTTGGGAAGGACCAAGCACTCACAACTATTTTAAGAGGGTCAATTGATTCAACTTATTTCACAATACCTATCATGCATTTTAAAAAAAGGAATAATTTTTGGCCATACCAACACATTGATTTTTTTTTGTCTGTCTTGGTTTTATTTAAAATTTTATTGTTGTTGTTATTATTATTATCATCATTATTATTATTACTATGGGGAAACCAGACTTAATGCTTTCAGAAGTTGTTTTTCTTTTCCTGGCTATGGTAGAATGGTCAAAATTCTTCAGTTTTCTCTTGGTGTCTATTTTCTAAACCAAACAAACTCCCATCTTCTGATGATAGGATATCAGGGGTGTTTCTTTCTGGCCTGAATTCTAGTTTCCAGGGGTAAGAGTATAAGGAAGGATTTACTGTAGAAATGAAAGCTTCTGGGATTTTTATTGCTCTGCTGAGTCATCTTACCCTGCATGTGTGTTTGTCTGGAAGTCAGCTGGAGAGCGATTTATCTTTTCTTTCTCTTCAAACATCCATAATCGAAGTCTGCTTTGGCAAAATTCCCACTTTTCTTAGTGGTCAGCCCAAGCCATGTCCAGACATGGTGTAAATGCCACAGTCAGGTGTGTCTAGGAATGGGGCAATTCTTGAAGTTACTCTGCACTCTTCCACATGACCGCCCTGTCACCTCTTCTTTCAACCCTGAGTTTTGGGCTATTTTACTAAAAAATATAATACACTTCATCTTTAGGGTAACTTTGCTTTCCTTGAGTTTAGTAATGGGTGATATCCACTTGGTATCGTGAAGAAATTCTTCACTTTCCTGTCTAATGATAGTACATGTCCCTGTATAATGTCCTTATGTTATTCTCTTCACATTTTGGCATATAATTTTTTGTTGGTGGTTAAAATAGCATTTAGGAGAGAAGAAATGTATTGAGATCAACATGTCATCATGAAACTGAACTGTGAAGTTGGGTTCCTTTACCAATTAATTTGATTTTTCTAGATGTGCTCCTTCTTCCAGTGATTTCTTTCTGAGCCATTATAAACTCTCATATCTCAGCCATGCACTTTGCCAATTTTCACATAAGTTATAGAACTGAGGTAAAGTACGTGTAAGATCGATGGGTCCACAGTAATGGAGAACAGTGTGTTAGGCATCTCACTAAAATGGGTGGGATTAATGGTACTGTTTGTTCTGAAGGCTTTTATTCTCCCCCTACCCCGGTCTCTGGCAGTGGAATTGTATAGAAACACATGCTATATTTTCTACAGTGACACAGCTCCACAGGGGAAGATTCAAGACCTAGAATCCAATTCTTCCAAACACTAATGTAGATCTCTTCTACTATTCCAGAAGTCTGTTTCTGTGACTATCAGCTAATGTTTGGGTCTAATTTTCTATGTTCAGGTAGGTCGAGTATTATTTAGCTAGTATTTCGCAGATATGACAACTGAGGCTCCTAAAATGTAGGCAATTCCCAAGATATTTAGTGAAAAATGCTAGAATCCAAACTATATCTTTCGGATATTGCTGTGTTTCTTCCACCTAGGATTGCCTTTCTAGCTAGGAGTGACAAAAGTTTAGTTAACAAATATTTCATCAAGTATCTACTCTTGTCACATGGCCATACGGCCAGAAGAGACACGCAAAAGGAAATATGATGCGAATCTGAAGAGTTTACAAGAATTGGGTTGAAGCAAGAAGCGATGAAGCTATAAAACTAGCGGTACCATTGTGCTCTTGATAGCGACAATAATCATTATACTCATCCAAAACAATAACGTAAAGATATACAGGAAGCTTAGGGTTTTATAGTCAAGATAGTATCTTTATGATGTTAGAGGAGTTGGCTCAGGCAGGTTAATGTACACAGCTCTCCTCTGGGTATAGCTTATAGGATTAGTTTGTGAAGATTCTTAAAGAATGTGTAATATTTAGCTGAGAGACCATGTTAGAGATGGCATTCTTTTTTTATTAACATATAATGTATTATTTGTTTCAGGGGTACTGGTCTGTGATTCATCATTCTTACACAATTCACAGTGTTCACCATAGTACTTACCCTCCCCAGTGTCCATCACCCAGCCACCCCACCCCTCCCACTCCACTCCACTCCAGCAACCCTCAGTTTGTTTCCTGAGATTAAGAGTCTCATATGGTTTGTCTCCCTCTCTGGTTTTGTCTTGTTTCATTTTTCCCTCCCTTCCCCTATGATCCTCTGTCTTGTTTCTCAAACACCTCATATCAGTGAGATCATATGATACTTGCCTTTCTCTGACTGACTTATTTCACTTAGCATAATACCCTCTAAGTTCCATCCACATTATTGCAAATGGCAAGATTTCATTTTTTGATGGCTACATAATATTTCATTGTGTATATATACCACATCTTATTTATCCATTCATCTGTTGATGAACATCTAGGCTCTTTCATAGTTTGGCTATTGTGGACATTCCTACTATAAGCATTAGGGTGCAGGTGCCCCTTTGGATGATGACACTTGTGTCTTTGGGATAAATACCCAGGAGTGCAATTGTTGGGTCATAGGGTAGCTCTATTTTCAACTTTTTGAGGAACTTCCATACTGTTTTCCAGACCGGCTGCACCAGCTTGCATTCCCACCAACAGCGTAGGAGGGTTCCCCTTTCTCTGCATCCTCGCCAACACAGAGAGGGTATTCTTGGCTCAGAGAATATGAGGGGGAAAGCCCCCAAAGAAATCTGTTTGTAAAATATGTAACAGATTGCAGAGCAAAAACTCAGAGAGCCAGAAATGAGTAATGAAGAGACAAAAGTGGACGAGGCTGGTTTGCACCATTGAGATTGGACTCTGCCTCTTGAAAGTGACAGGGAGGCATTAAAGAGTTCCAAGTAAAAGAATGACATGGTTGCATTAACTGTTGTCGAACATTCTTTCTAACTCAAATTCTATCATTTTATAACCTTATATAATTGTGCATTTCTTAACAATAGAGAGGTCAGATTTGGCAATTGGTTGAAGTTCTATAGATCCTATAGTAGCGTGTTAATAACAGTGTATTCAATAAAAAATGTTAATCATTTGATAATGTTATGACTAATTCCATACACATGATTTTATGAGATCACATCTGGAATGCTGCTTTTATTTGGGGGCAATATATTTTCGGACAAATGTTGTTCATCTGACAACATTCACAAAGCATCCAATATAATGAAGTATTTAGAAAACTATGTCTGGGGAAGAAAAGTACTTTCTGTCTTCAAATTCTGAATAGCTGTCATATGAAAGAAAAACAGATATAGGCAATATAGCTTTGAAGCCTATAGATTTAAGATATCCTTGTAATCTTGGCAACTTATAGGAAGCACAATTCCAGCTTAGTATACAAAAACAGAATGTGGCAAATTTACATTTTCCAAGAGGGAACAAATAACCTTATGACATACAACTTCAGGCAGAGGTTAAAAACAATCTCTTCTCCCATACCTGGAGCTGCCTTCTAGACAGGGCATAAAGGAATAACCTGTCTTCCACCATAAAAACAAGACAAAACAACCTTGCCTTCTTGCTATAGAAAAATGGAGAACACATATGAAAAACTTCTTAGAATAACGGAAATACTAGATTTTTCTAAGCATGGACTCTTCCATGGTAGTTTTAGAATAAATGCAATAAAGGTGCTGCTGTCAAATTAATTCTCTCTTAAGAATATTTTGTTTGGAAAACTGTACTCATGCGAAGGGACATAAAACCACAAATGCTTTGTATTACTAAGAAAGGGGCGGGGGAGAAGCAAGAAAACCACAACCAATGTATTGTGTGATTACCAATGGAGGACACGATACTGGTGAGCATCAACTAAGTTGGCACTACAAGCCTCCAAAAGACGTTAACAATGATAAATGAGAGACATCAAAAGGTTTTAGAAATTCTACCTAAGTGAGCCTTTGGAATCTTATATTTCTTAACTATGCTTACTGAAGTTTTCTTTGCACTTAGAATTTTCACTCACTTCTCAGTTAATTTTTTGGTCATGATTCTCTAATGAACCACCTTTTAAGAACCTCATTTCAAACAGTGTAGCAGGAGAAAAAAGTACCATTAAATTTATTACACAAGGTGAGTTAAAGTATCAAACCACTTTACATGGCTAATAATACCAAGCTAAACTCTGTTAATGCTGGTTAGAAATATTCACAAAATATTCCCATCCCCTTTATATTTCTAGAATAGCATCAAACATGGATTTTATGCTCTAAGGAGAGAAAGGATTAATAAATATTGAGCACCTACATGGGTTCAAGATATGTCATATATTTTGATATGGTTTATCTATAAACCGAGAAAATGTGTTCAGGTATGCTTTACCTATATTTATGTAATCCGTTTGAAAAGTTCTTGTAATATCCTCATGGAAAAGATGGAGAAATGTACTATGAATGATAATATAATTGGGTAAACATCTAATTGAATTAATGACCCTGTCCAAAGGTAATGATTGATTTAATGTAAAGAGAGATTCCTTACAGCTTCTTCTCAGTCGTGGCTGTGCATTTTGAATGATAGCTTTGATTTAAATATTGTTGTCATGCTTATGGAATTCCAAGGTGGTGGGAGGTACAAAGAATAGCTAATATGATGGATGGCAAGATGACCTGAATTTATCAAATAAAATGAACTTGGAACAGATATAAATACCTATGCCTAGATTGTTAATTGTCTGTATAGGACAGGGGTAGAGGAATTTTATATTAAAAAGTGAATGTGCAAGAGTCTTAGTGAATTCTAACTCCCAAAGGGCTCAAATTGGATAGCTAAAGTACCCTTGAATTTTATTTAACTGAATCCAAAGTCTTCATTTGATTTTCTACAAGCTCATTATGCATCAATAGAGTGATATGGCTGCCCAAAATGTTTATGTCATCCTGAAATGCATTTATAAAACTATTGCGCTCAGAATAATGCAGCTCTAGTCTGCATTGTTCAGACAGTCCTGGGAGGTTTGTTCCACAAGGTGTCTCTCTTAGAGGAACGCTGAGAAACTGTAATGCATCTAGAAGACAAAGATCTGTAAAGCACCACATATGTATTAAAGAGACTGATGAACTGAGACTATTGATCCTGAAAAGGAAAATACTTGACATGTTAACTTAAATTCTCCAAGAAGCAGATGTCAAGATGGAATTGGATATACAAGACATTTATTGGAAACTCTCTCTATGAAGGATAAAGAGGGAGAGACCGGGAGTAGGCAGGAATAGCCTAAGACCATGACTCAGCACTGACATCTGGGAAGGATGGAAGAAAGGAAGGATTGTATAGCAAGAGCTGCAAAACAGGGTACCATTCTAAAAAAAAAGTCTTGGCCAGACCTACGGAGAGTCCCCAAACCAAACTTGGCTCTTAACAAATCCTCTGTAGGACTGGAATGGCTTCAGTCTTGTATGGCAGCTGCGTTCCCACTGGTCAGGAGTGGCCTGGGGGGAGGATGACTTCTCATCAGTGTTCCAGTGAATCCCAAGGTGCAGCCATTGGAGACTGTCAACTCGGTCAGCTCTTCCAGCAGGTCCTTCAAAGGCACACTTCCATGGCCACTAACTTGGGGAGGCATAATAGTTATTTTTAGTTTTATCAACAAGCTGAAATATGGACAAGGATCTAGATTTCTTCTACATGACTTCAAGGCACAGAAGAGGAACAAAGAGGGGCGCCTGGGTGGTTCAGTGGATTAAGTGTCTGCCTTTGGCTCAGGTCATGATCCCAGGGTCTGTCCCGCATTGGGCTCCTTGCTCAGCGGGGAGCCTGCTTCTCCCTCTGCCTGCCATGCCCCCGCCTTGTGCTTGCTCTCTGACAAATAAATAAATAAAATCTTTAAAATATATATATGTTACATATATAATATATATGTATAATTTCTAATAATAAGAGCTCAAAAATGGAATGAGCAGTTTCATGAGCTAATAAGTAGTAGAGTCAGAAGTTAGACCAGAAGATCTGTTAAGCCCCTTCTCAGTCTTGAAGTCTAGTAATTAGGAATAAAGGCAATAAGGATAGGAGAAACTCAAACAATTAAGGAATATGGTTTGCTCAAATGAAGCTGGCCTCAGAAGCATTGATTTTTTTTCTTTTATAATAATGGCACATCTTGCATTTCTGTAGAAAACAGTAAGAAATATACTAAAAATCCACTGCCCTCTTATTAGTGTGAACCGATTTTCCCCCTGCGTGGGATTAGAATCAGAGAAGTGCAAACTGGACTTAAATCATAACCGTTCTGATCCCCAATGTTCTGAAAAACAATAATGTTTGTCTCCCTTTCAATTATTTCCTTTAAAACAATCTTCTTTACTTTCCTTGTCGATACAGCTTTGTCCCTGCCTTGGAGTTCTGTAGATTTCAGTCACGTGATAGTTCCTGCTTCCTTTGCGGGATAAAAAATTAAAAAGCTTTTGCACTGTATATTTTCTCAGGCCAATCACAGAGTTAAGTAAGCGACAGTAGAGTCCTGAACTTGAGAACTGAAATCTGGCAACCAGCCCAGAGTCTGTTTCCAAAAAGAAGCAGCTACCCTAGGCCTACACAAAGGAGGTGGTTGCCCTAGCAACAGTTCCTGATAAAAGAAAACATGGCCAGCAGGTACACATACAGGAAGAGGAAAATGGTTCAGCCGCTGCTGCACTCACGAGTCAGGAGTCCTTGAGAAATCTCGTGCTTTAAAGCTGAATCCCCTCATTTCCAAGCGCAGGCATTATCTTTGTGATCTTTATCTAGGTCATGATCAATGTGTTTCCTAATTCGGCATTTTGTGTGATTACTGACAAAGAATGTGCCTCCCAACCTAAACACAACCACCAAAAATGAGTGCCAAGATACATCAGCTAACTCAAAAGGCCACTTTCAAAAAAGACTTGCTCAAAATAAGCATTGATTTTTTTTATCCAGTCTCTAATTAAATTCTCTGATTATGTCCCAGTTTTTTGTTTTTTTTTTTTTTTAATTATTATACAGAACTAGGACTTTCATGTGAAGACTTCAACCTGCTCAGGGCCTTTGTTATTTCATTTTATGTAATTATTTGTAATGTATGCTGTTGTATTTTTTTATAAAAAACTACACATTTCTCAGTGTCCTGTTTTTTAACTGAATATTTCCTAATATGATATTCTGTGGAAATAACCTTAGAGATTTTTGTATGAGGCTCTAAAACAGCTCTGGTCAGTAACACTGTTTCCTTGATTTTAAAGGATAGATGCATTTTTCTTGAAAAGCTTGCAAAGATTGCTTACTGGAGTATCAGTTTCCCTAAAGGTATGCTTCTGATTAATCTGTTTATAGCTTTCCCCATAATTTATGAGTGTAGTGTTGAGTATTCACTCATGGTAATCAGAATCTCAGTAAGAAGGGCATAAGCCACTGCTTAGTGAACCAGTTTGTAATACATGTACTTTAACTCACTACTCCCCCCACCAAATAGCCAGTTTTATTCTCAAAAATTATATGACATAAGGAAAAAGACCCAGATTCTTTTAGGACATCCAGGTCCTAATTCTCATGTTTCTATTAGCTTATGAAATGACAATAGCAGGGCCCTTCATCTCTTGAGATTTTAGAGACTGCTTGATGCTTCTCATATAAATGATGGTTCTTCTTGGCTGTGCTGTTCCATGAACATAGGTTTGCATTGTACCGGGAGCACAAAGGTTCTGTTTGGATTTATCCATTAAATTTTGATTAAAGCTTCTTCATCAAGTTTTCTTTACAAGTTTTTTTTTTTTTTTTTTTCTGCACAAACACTCCTGCTTTTCCTCAGCAAATTAAATACTACCAGCTTTAAAATCCTAGGTAAACAGTGCATTTTGTACAGTGAATGAAGAACTCCAGTAGACACTACTCAGGGGCATTTTAATGCTTTTTGATCTGGCTGTTACTTGGATTGGAGTATGAAATCCCCAGGACAAATCTAAAAACACACAGGAAGAATGTATTAAGTGCTTCTTAAAAATGTGGAATAGCAAAGGGTAGGATAGGGCAAAAATAGAAATAACTAGTTATTCTTGACACTGGGACATACTAGGGTGATTTCAGAGCTTTTCATGATTAACTTGAAGAGTTCTCTAATTTAATGTTTCTAAAATCTGAACAGAAACATTTTAAAGGAAAAAATGTTAACCTACATACCCACTGTTGATTTGTGGTACTTTGACTATACTTGTAAATGTGTATAAATATAAAACTAGGTATAAACAACTTATGTTCAGAAGACTTAGTCAGTTACAGAAACAAATTTACAAATTCAATATGAACCAAACTATAAAACCAATAAAATTAAAATTACTGTTGTTAATGTGGTGAATCATCTTGTTGTGCTGAAATTTAACATTTGAAATTCGAATAATATACTACTACCACGTCTTGGTTTCAGAAGCACTTGGCAAGCTTATGCTATCATGGCCATCTGCTGATTCAATTCACCTACCACTTTTCTCTCCTCAACTCATGTGAAACCATTATTTGTGTAGTGCTTCATGACATCACTTGGCCTTCACTTCTGGGAAAACATGGTGAACTTTCATGGTCTAGTCTTTTTTTTTTTTTTGCTTGATGATGACTATCAAAGATGTACGATTGGTACCAATGTGATCTAAACATCAACAAGACGTGAGGGGCAGTTCTAGAGCCATCATCCATGTGATCCAACCTGTGATCATATGATCCAATATTAGTTTTTTCTCTGTAGTCATAAAATTAAAAACAGAAAATCAAGAAATCATGGTTGAATATTCACAAAACCCCAGTTGGATAAACAGAAGCCTAGTGGATAATTATGTCCAAAATAAATTATGCTTTTCTTGGTTTCCAAGGTAAGTATTCTATTAACCCAAACTTTTTAGGTACTTGCACTGTTGATTGAATAAGCAAGCAGCTGTCCCCCTCTTCTCTCCCCTTCTGGCCTCCCCATGAAGATCTGAGAAGAGCTAAATTCTCCTTTTCACAGAGCCCTAGGTAGGAGTCTGATTTTATGTTGGTCAATGAAATGGAAATGGAGGACTGCTTTGGATTTGTTAGGAATGTGTTTTGCTTCCCTGATAAAAGTGGTGGGTATGAAATGATAAATTGTTTTTACTCCTTCTTCTTCTTTGTTTCTGTCTTGATAAGGACATTTTTTGTTTATTTGTTTGTTAGTTTGTTTGTTTGTTAATTCCTAGAGATACCTCCGACATCTCATAACCATGAGGGGCTAAGACATTAAGCCTGGCAGAGAAAAAGAATAAAAAGATCCTGTGTCCTTTGTGATTTTTAGATTTTTTTTCTAGATTTCTTGTTAGATAAATATATGTCAATATGGTTTAAGCCCCTGCTAATCAGGAGTTCTATTTCTCACAGCCAGAAGCATTTCTGATACAGAGATCCTATATTGTCTTCCAAATCCCCCAATTTTTCATTAGGTGAAAATAATCATGGCGTATGGTGTTGGAAACTTGATGAAATATACCCTATTTATTATTCCATAGGGTGTTTCACACTGTATTTTATGTTTTATGTTCCCCAAATTTTACATTATATTTGTTAGTTGTCTTGGTTCCAGTATTAACTACCTGTGTTAGGGTGTGATGTTGATACTAACTTGCAATAGGAAAAATGGATCTTTTTGGCAGAAGTTATTGAAATGGTTTGTAATGCTTAGTCTTGACCCTGAATACATTTCCACCCCCAGCCCCAGTACTTTCTATTCTATCTTGACACTGTAATCACACAATTGCCTTCTCTCATGTCTTAGGTGAGACATACTCCCTTCTTCTTGGATTTTGCATATGCTGTTCCTCTACCCGGCATGCTCCTTCCAATCCACTCCTCCTACCCCTCTATCAATTCCAGTTTAGCCTTCAGATCTAAACTAAAGCTTTACTTCCTCAAGAAACCTTCGTGAATTCCCCAGCCTAAACCAAGTCCTTTGGTATAACTCACAAAAAGCCATGTCCCTTTCTTCCTAAGCACTTGTCCCAATCTGAAAGGACATATTTATTATGTGTCAGACTCTCCTACCAGACTCTTTGCTTGAAACCTACCTGCTTTTTGCTCATTAATGCATCTCTACACTCAGCACAGTGTTGGGTACCTGCTAGGTACGTGATAAGTATTTGTTAAACGAATGCATAATTTAATGAATGAATAAATGAATGAATGGAAAACAACAAGAATAATTTAATGATATTTCAAAAGCAGTAGATACTGAGAACAGATTGCCTGTATTGGTTGCAAGAAATCTTTATTTCACTGTGCTTATTAGCCCTACTAAGCTTCAGATTCATTATATGGATACATCCATTTTTGTTCATTTGGCAATCCAGTGTCAGTGCTTTGGAAATTCAGCAAGGCACATAAGTGAAATTATGATTCTGTATCTTAATGTACAGAAAATTAGGTTCTCTGTGAAGCATACTAACTTGTCTATTACTTACAGATTAACTTTCTTTTTTTCTCCCTGTCTTTTGCTAAAACTAATCATGTTTACTTTACATGCATCAGTGTCACCCGCGGAGCTGGTTTTAGAGGTCTTATGCATTACAAAATAAAAACTAAATATCCTACCTAGATAATTTAAATGCCATAAGAAGTTTTATTTCTTCTTTTTTTTTTAAATAGGCTCCACACCCAGCGTGGAACCCAATGCAGGACTTGAACTCATGACCCTGATATCAAGACCTGAGCTGAAATCAAGAGTCCAACATTTAATCAACTGAGCCACCCAGGTGCCCCAGAAAGTCTTATTTCTAATGAGTCTGAATCCCCTGAAAAGAATGAGGCTTTTAAGATTTACAGTTACCAATGCAAAGAATTCTCACTATAAGTTCTTTTGTAAATTTCTTCAATGTGACTTTTTCTTCCATTATATCAGTTTGCAGTCTTAAATGAAAGTCAAATATATCACTGTTTAAATTTTCCCACTTACAGATATCTCTGAGACCCTTTACCTAATTCTTGGAATGAAATGAACATTGTAATTACTTCTTCTAATCTGTTTTTAATGCAGAAATCAGGGAGGATAAGAGGTAAACTAAAAATTGAAGAACAAAAAAGTTAAGATGTAAAGCTGAAAGAGTAAGTCTTGCAAACTGTATACTTTTAAAATTATTAGTTTATATTCTGTTCAATATTAAGCTGCATATTTTGGAAAATAGTCCAAATAGATGTGAAGAAAATATTCAGCATGATCATTGATACGGAGAAACAGAGAGCACTGTTGTATTATTTTTTATATATTTACTTATTTTTTTTTTTTTTAAAGATTTTATTTTTTTTTTATTTGAGAGAGAGAATGAGAGAGAGCGAGTACATGAGAGGGGGGAGGGTCAGAGGGAGAAGCAGACTCCCTGCCGAGCAGGGAGCCCGATGCGGGACTCGATCCAGGGAGTCCAGGATCATGACCTGAGCTGAAGGCAGTCGTTTAACCAACTGAGCCACCCAGGCGCCCCTATATATTTACTTATATACTTACTTAACACTTACTTGTTTATTTATATGCCTCCACATAAATTTGGCATTGGCTTAGTTTTTGTGATATGAAATAAGACCATATTTAGGGACCAAATACTGAAAGTTAATAAATCTACTCTTCATTTAATAATTTTAATCTTTATTCTATTTGTCCTGATTTTAAAGAGCATCCAACTATCCAGGTATTTTTGTTGTAAAAACAATCCATCATTTCATCGTTGGTCAGATATCCCCATATTAGTAAAATCAATTCATGTCAATATAGCACTAAATTATCAAGTTGTAAAAAAACTAACTCTTACCACCAAGGAAATGGAATTGACCCATCAAAATAAATAACCACTAACAGATTAAGTCAACAGTACATATTGATGTGATAAAAAGTCTAACCATTAGGACGTGTTATCCCATGAGATGGTGTAGGGGTGGAGGTGTGGGAAGGATGACCCCTGTGAACATGGGTGTTATGAGCTTTATTATGGAAAAAAAATAATAGGTTTTGAGAGAGCTGGGTTTAATATGAAGAGCATGGGGATTATGAGCTGGATAATGGGGACAAGAAGTCACATTAAGTCCAACTTAGTTGCAGACCAACCATTCCATTAGCATTTTACTGATACTAAAAGTTTCCTACTGTTCTCAAAGGGCATCTGTGCTGGGATAAAAACACGGCATATTAAGAAACTAAAACAAAGCCCGTGTGTCTGGAGGGGAAAGTCAGGGCAAGGAAAAGGTATTAGATTAGGAGAACAAGAACAGCAGACTCCAGATACTTTAGGGCTTTATGGGCCCTGATGTCACTCTCTTAATACTAAAAGTAATAGGATGTCATTGAAAGGATTTAAAAAAGGTGAGTGACCCAATCAAAATGTATTTATAAGAGATTATCTGTGCAGTTACCATGCTGTTCAACAATTGTGCTTTTGGGCATTTAATCCCAGAGAAATGGAAATTAAATTTCACACAAAAACCTGTACATGAACGTTCATTGAAGATGTATTTGAAAGAGCCAAAAATGGAAGACAGCACAAATGGACCTCAAGGGGTGAACAGTTAAACAAACTATGGTCCATCCGTACCATGAAATGCCATGGAATACTATTCAGCAATAGCAAGAAATGAACTATTGATACATGTAGTAACTTGGGTGAATCTCAAGAAAATTATGCAAAGTGGAGAAAGGCAATCTCAAAAGGTTACATATTGTATGATTCAATTTACATAACTTTATTAAAATGACAGAATTATGGAAATGAAAACAGATTTGTGGCTGCTGGGGGTTGGGGGCGGGAGAGGAGTAAGTAAGGAAAAGAAGTAGGTGGTTAGATCTTGGTTCTGATATTGTACTCTAATTTTGCAAGTTTTGTAAATTACCATTCATGGAAATTAGATAAATGGTATATGGGATTACTCTGCATTATGTTTTACAACTATATGTGAATCTACAATTATCTCAAAAAATAACTTTTAAAAGGATCCTCTGGTCATAGTGATTGCAATGGACAAGAATGGGTGCTAGAAGATGGGCAGGGTGGGGGTGGGGCTTTTTCATTCACTCAGTATTCTCTGCATCTCATGATAGTGAAAAAGATTCCCCCCAAATACCAGGATTTAGTGTGTACCAATCTTACTGACTTGTGACCTTAGATTTTCTGCTTCTGTGTACCTGACTTGGCTCCCTGATGAGATAGGAAACTTCCAAAGACCAGATAAAAGTGTGTAATTCCTATGACAGCCAACACCAGGCCTTAGATGTCAGTTTTGTATTTTTAAATGACTTACGGTATGCACGTGCACACAGTAGGAGACCACAGCCCTTCATAACAATATGGCTTGGCTGTAATTAGCTGCTACAAATAAAGCTATCTGTATTTTTTATTATATCCTTTGTTATACAATAAACTGGTAAACATAAGTAAAAATAAATAAATAGATTAATTAATTAATTGATTGATTGATTAAAATTCCAGAAGGGATGAAGACTCTTGCTCTTACTGTTAGGTCTGAATAATATTCAGTGGGCCGCTGACAGAAGTATTTATCTAGATCATAGTTCATTGACTCTAAAGTTAAAAGGGTGTCTTGGAAAAACCCGATCATCTCTCTCCCTCATTTTTATAGAGTAGAAATGTCATGTGGCCTTCCTGAAGACCCACAGGTCAAAGGTGGCCAAGAAGCAAACAGTGACTGGATAACACAAGAGGTGATTTATTTGGAAGAGCATCGGGTTAGGAGAAACTCCTCTCAGTAAGGGATTAAAGTTGTTTGTAGCTGACTGAAAGCAGATCACTGAGTTGGCATCTCCTGAACAAGACTGTATGTATTTATTACAGATCAGTGATAGGTTTTGCAGTGTCTGAGGACCTTTGTACAAAACCCTGATAAAACCAGAGAAACCAAAGAAGCCTTTGCATTCCCCACATACTTGAGTGATGGTCATTCCACCTCTTGAAAACCCACTTGGAGAGAAAATATATAGCAACAATAAAGTTTCTACTTCATAAAGAGCAATTTTCATATTTTAGCATAAAGGAAGTTTGAGGGATGCAATGTCACAAATGCTGTAGGTGACTAAGAATATGACAGACTTATTATAGAAATACTAAAAGATGATATCAGAATATAGTACAGGGTAGTGCACATAGACCAGTGGTTTTCATCAGGCTGCATATTAGAATCACTTAAGGGTTTTAAAAATATCAGTGTCCAGATACAAACCCCAAAATTGAATCAGAATATTTGGGTGGACTGTAAACTTTGTTATTTATCATGTTGTTGCTATTATTATTATTATTATTATTTGAAGTACCTCGGGGGTTTCTAATGTGCAGACAGGTCTGGGAACCACTCGCATAAGCCAAAGACAAGATTATACATTCAAAATGCTCCATTTTGTCCAGAAATGGTCTATGCATCTTACTCTCTCTCATTTTTATAAAATAATAGGCTTTCTATAGGTCAAATTTCATGACTTGTTATCTTCAGTCCTTGCCTAGAATTCCAGAATCAAGATGAAAAAAAGTAGGTATCAATCCATAATTGTTATTTGATGTAAGACAAGGAAATTATTACAGATGTAAATATTCCAACAAAGGTTGTATTATTAAAAGCATGAAAAGAAAAATAAACTCAGCCCTCATTTTTTTTTTTTTTTCTGTTCATAGTCCTGGACACCAAAGTGAATGAATCCCTTCAGTAGACTTGGTTCAAAGGTGATGACATAGTCATAAGCCTAGAGCTCATGTTGACCCTCTTCTTTTGAAAATGGTTCTAAACTCAGATTACTTAAGGTGGTACTAAGTGTGTTTTCCAAGTCATGTAAATTATATAAGTTATTGCAGCGCTTTTTATGACATTCCTAGATGATATTACAGAGAGGAGTCTATTTGCCTCCAAACGGGAGAAGAGACCAAACCTTTGAAACAAAGGAATGCATCAGCATCATGGCATGATGAGGCCATGACCAAAGAACCAGAACACTCCCAAAATAAAAGGAAAAATGACACCTCTTCATCCCTGGATACCGGATGCATTCTGAGTAGCACCAACTTTCTGGGATGTAAAATGGACTTATGCCCCGAAGAATCATGGCCCAGGGTTGTCATTTATTCCTCCTATGTTATTTGGGAAAGCTTTGGGGTCTAAGAAATGGAAGTGGCCTGAATATACTTGATGGCAATAAAATGAGAAAGAGCATAGAAATGTGTTATGCCTTTGATAAGTCGGCATTTCTCCTTAGAAACATGACTCACAGTTCAAAGTTAATTCATTCAGTATCTCTTGAATCCTGAACAAGTCCTTTGGGAGTGTGGGAAATATGAAGACCATTTACAAAGATTCTGTGACCTTAAATAGCTCACATTCTAGTGAAGAAATGAGAGTAATGATTGCAAAGTTATCTGTCTGGTTAAACGCTGGATCTAGAGAGGGTGCCAGGTGTCAACAGCAGTGGAATGAGAAGGTAGAAACCATGAAAAATTCAAGAGTCTTGGAAGTGGCCCACCCATTCCTTATATCATTTGCCCTTGCGGAATGCCAGTCAATGTGACACAGTTTAATTTCATGGCAGAGAAGTCTCTATATCAGAAGCTAAAGATGGAACTGAAACTTTTGCCCGTATTGTATGGGTTCTCTTAACAAAATGCTGGTCAGTGTGATTCAAAAAGAAATAAAGTCCCATGTGTTAGTTAATCTTTGGAGGCTAAAAGTGAAACCACGAATCTGGTCACACGCCTTGCCCACGAAGTCAACCTTTGAATTAATCTTTACTATTATCACCATCATTTCAGAAGGATCTTCTGCTTTAGTTGTCCAGCTTGTGAAATCGTTTTTTCTATTCTGTTCTGGCAAAACATGCATGATTTACCTATTGAAGATAAAAAGGCAGTACAAAGGTAAATGTTATTGGCACATTTGAAAGAGAAGAAGTAGATTTTCTGGGAAAAGTAGGCAAGAGTAGAAGAGGAAATAGAATTTTAGAAACTTCATATCCTCTAGCATATGCTAGCAAAAGGTTATAGCCATGGAGGTATCACTTCGAGAAGGTCCATCCAGCAGCTGTCAGCGAGTGACTACTATAAAAACCTAAACGGTAAGACCTAACCATCTTTTTAAGTAATAAGAAAATTTCCCTTAGAAATAATGGAGTTGTGAAATCTTTATTATTGTAACACCAGCTTCATGAGCAGTCACACAAGAGCCCTAGATATGGATCAAGACCTAGAGAGCCAAGCGATGAATAGTTAAGATCCTGATAACTCATCAAACTAGCAAACACTTTTTAAAAGATTGTATTAAATCCACTGTTGGCAACAGTTCCAATAATAATAATAATAACCTCTTAAGCTATCAGTGGAAGTTTGGCAAGATCCATCAAAATGTTAATGGTCATACCTTTGACCAGAAATTCCATTTCTGAAAATGCATCTTAAGAAAGTAATCAGCAAATGGCTAAAGATATCTGTAGAACTGTACCCATCTTGGTTTTATATATTATGTTAAAAATTGGAAATACCCCAATGTTCATCAGGAGGAAATTAGGACCAAAGATATAAATATTCCAGGTAACCATTGAAAAGCATGTTGGTAATTTGGGACTCTTGTGTACATGAAAAGATGTAAATAACACTCTTTATGATCAAGTCATGCTGACAAAGAATAGTATGCATAGTAAAATTTCATTTTTAACTATATATATAATATACATATTATATATATATACATACATATATATATATACACACACACAAAAAGGTCTCCAGAGAGTATAAAATTAAATATTTAAGAATATACAACAAAGCATCAGCAACAATTATCACTGGGCAAGGCACTGCACCTTGGAATACTTTATATCCTTCTGGACACTTCTGTAGATTTACTTCTTTTATTTCATATTTCTGTATTTTCTGAAATTTTTCAATAACAATATGGTATTTTATCACTAAAAAAACAAAACAATGACTCAATTCTGTTTTTTTAACTCTTAAGTTAACAGATTTAAGTAGTCTGTGGTTATCAGAGGTCAGGAATAAGGAAAAGGTCAGCAATCCCAAGTGCCATGTCAGTTAAGAACGAGCAGTCAGAGACTGGAGTGAATTAGGCTTTACTCTACTTGATCTCTCTGTAGCTTTTGGTATTGTTAATCATACTCTTCTTTCCAGAAGTCCTTTCTTCCTTAACTTTCAATTCATCACTCTCTCCTGCATAGTTAAAAGTTAACTCCAGTGTCCGTGAATTTCTTCTTAGACTCTTCACTGGTTCCTTTTTTGTTTTCATCCTGTGAATATAAGTATTTCCTAGAGTTTTCTCCTTAACCTTCTTGTTATTTTTTTTTTTTGCACCATTCCTGAATAATCTACGTCATACTCAGTTTCATGTATTCCCCACTAGCTTCATCTACTGACTTGAGGACCCAGATCCAGATCTTTTCCCCAAGCTCCTATCCCACATACACATCTGTTCTTGGACATTTCCAATTATGTGGCCCACAGACTCCTAAACCTAAGTAAATATATTACCCATCTGCCCCCCACCCCACACACACTTCAGCCACACATTATCCCTCTGTATTTTCTTATTGAATAATATTGTCATCAACTCTCCAAATACCAGACTTTTCACAGTCAACCTCAACTTTTTCTCCCTTACTACTCCACAAAGTCCTATAAAATCTGCCTCTTTTTTTTTTAAGATTTTATTTATTGATCTGAGAGAGAGTGGGAGACAGAGAGCATGAGAGGGGAAGGGTCAGAGGGAGAGCAGACCCCCCACTGAGCAGGGAGCCCGATGTGGGACTCGATCCCGGGACTCCAGAATCATGAGCTGAGCCGAAGGCAGTTGCTTAACCAACTGAGCCACCCAGGCGCCCTAAAATCTGCCTCTTAAACATCTCACGTATTTGTTCTCTGCTTTCCATTTACACTGCCACTACATTGATGTAGACTTTCTTTGTATTTATTTATTCTTAGAACCCTTAAATGGCCTCCAACCCTTACACCAAGATAAGCTTTCTCCTGATATACATTATCTCCTCATGTCATTCCCCATTTAAATTCTTCATGGGATAATTATTGACTTCAAATTTGTCATGACCTTTTCTTACCTTTTCAGACTCAACTGCCTGTATATCTGCACATATACTGTGTCCTTAAAGTCCCCTAAAAGTACTGTTCTTCCAATGCTTCCATACATTTTTTCATGTCATCTACTTTCAGGATTGAACTTGTCAAGGATCCACTCTAGAGCCGCTAGAAAGCTTACCACGAGTGTTCTCCACAGACATGATTCTGTATTAAGAGAGTTATTGTTTCAGAAGCCTGAGATGACATAATCAAGTAGACAGCCAGAAATATTTTCAAGAAAGGTCAAGATTAGTGGAATTTAAGGAAGCCCATTGCAAAGCAATATTGCCCATAAGGAAAAAAATAGGAAGGAAAGAATAAAATAGAAGAGGTTAATTTGTGGACAGGATGGTTCAAAGAAAGATGAAATAAGATTTAGAAAATAGACGTTGGCTAGTAGTTGAGACTTGAGAAAACAAATTGACAGTTAGTGCTGGCAAGGCACTTTTATTTGGAAACTGGATCCTTTCAAAGAAAATGAGGAAAAGACAAGTGTAATTGCAGAACATGGGCTGGGGGTGGGGGGCTGGGACCCTTGGAATCATCCCCCAGTGATCAATTCCCCCAGTCTCTCTGGCCATGATTGATTGAGTCAAGTGTGGAAGGCATATGACCCAAGCTGGACCCAAATGCTCTCCCTTAGGAATTTATGAAGTGAAGAGGGACAAGCAGAGACAAGCAGCCATGTAGACAGGGTTACATCCTGGCAGTAACCTGTTGAGTTGTTGCTTTTGATCTCCCTAGAACAACCATGGTTTCCTTCCTTTTGAAGGTTTGGTTTGGACGGTCCAGGGTATGTCACTAAATTTTCTTTGTGAGCAGAATACGCCCAAAATTCTCCAAATTATTTGGGAACAAAATAATTTTGAGAATCATATGTTCCATATGATTTCTTATGCTTGAAATTTAGATTTAAAGTAACAACAAAATAAAACTGGACCCCAGGAATATGTTGATTTCCAGTGTTAGTGGGAGATGCCTGCTGAGTTTCATGACTATAAGCTAGCTGCTCTCCTGGTTGGTGTTGTGGCCTCTAGTTGGCATCATGCAACTTGATTAACGTGTTACAAATACACTCAACAGAGATGGGCAGATACCAGTGAAGAGTGGCATTTGATTAAGAACAAGGTGTGTGTTAGGTGAAGCTACAGTGCATGCACTCTCCCTTGAGAGTATCCCTTAGGAAGAAATGTTTCCTTCACACCCCACCACTTGAAGTCAATGGATAGGTCAACAGTTTAGAGGTTTGCTTTCTAGCAGGTAAGTAATTAAAGTGCAATGTTGTAATAATTGTGCCAGGATTATCCTAGTGAGAGAAGTAACCATACAATCATAACAATTAAAATCATTCCAAAAGAGCCATGTTCAAATTGACTTACATAGCACAGGCAAAAAGGAAAACCAGATTTGAGAAAAACCAAGGATACAACCACAAAGATACACTCTGCAACACATCCAAAGATCGGGGTGAAAACAGGAACAGACATGATGGTGGTCAGCATAGGAGACACTGAGGGTGAATCAGGATGAAGAGTCAGAAGGTGCTGGAAGAATCTCTGTGTTTAGAAACACTCTAATATGTCCTCAACCCAAAGTTCATTATCCTATGACAGCATCCACCCTACTGACTGTCTTGTAGATGTCCCCCACAACCCAAAGCTTAATTCATGAAGGAGGGAGACTGCAGGTTCCTGTCTGGGTCCTCAGCACTTAAGAGAATATCTGCCACAGGAGAGAACATAAGGAGTTGCTGAAAGCCTTTTGAATGAGCTGAGACATTAGCATAGGGTTGGAGCACAAAAAAAAAAAAAAAAAAAAACTAATCTAGATGACGTTGCAAGAGAATAGCAGAAGCAATATATTTAAATAAAGGTATTTCTGCAAATGCAAATAGACATTCTTTTTTCAGATTGTAAATAATTGTCTTATTCTTCAGAGAAACTTCCAAACATTAAATTTATGCTAGAAATAGGAGGGAAAGAAGCAAATCCATCTTGCTTGTAGCAAATTAGAATATGCATTTTCTTCTTTTGCCAAATCCCCCTATTCTAGGAAAATAATAACTTTGTGCTCTCCTTGCTTATTTATGACCATTCAGTGAAGTGTCTGTTAAACTTTAGCCACAGCAGGGATCAGTCACGATATGCTTAACAAAGGATACCTTTGCCTTCACACCAAGTAAAATATTTACACTGCTTTATTGGACACTGAGAACTATACCTTTTAAAAACATCCTATTCATCGTGTGGTCCCACCTTAAGATGTCTCTGTACCTACTAAAGAGCTGTTATTTTATTTTTTATTTTTTATTTATTTATTTTTTTAAAGATTTTATTTATTTATTTGAGACAGAGAGAATGAGAGAGAGCACATGAGAGGGGGGAGGGTCAGAGGGAGAAGCAGACTCCCTGCCGAGCAGGGAGCCCGATGCGGGACTCGATCCCGGGACTCCAGGATCATGACCTGAGCCGAAGGCAGTCGCCCAACCAACTGAGCCACCCAGGCGCCCCAAGAGCTGTTTTTTTTTTAAAAAAACATCAACTGCAGCTTTGATATCTCAGAATGCAGAATCAAAATCTATAGGAAATAAAAAATTGGAATAAGTCTAATTGCATTAAGGTTTGTCCATGATCAAATTATGAGTCTAATTTCTCCCAGAGATCCTAGCGGTCCTCACTGGCAAGAATGACAAATAAGATAGTAGCAAGATAAGCATGTAAAGTGGAATTTTAATCAGTTTCTCTAGTATTTATAGAAAGATAATAAAAAGAAGTGTCAAAGGAATTGCTATGTATGATGAAGTCTTCCCTCTTAATAAATACATACAAAAGCTCTAGCACTGTAATAAATGAGCAAATATTTATTGTGTAAAAACCCAAAATAAAAGAACAAGAAGCCCTCCAAGAGGCTTCATTTAAGTGTTTTAATATTCCATTTATTTTTATTCCCCAAGATTTCAGTGTTCAGAAATGACATGTCCTGTTAGTATTACTGCAGAACTTTAGAGACACTAGAGCATCATGGAAAAGCATGGCTTTAGAATGAGCTAGAATCAAAGTGAGTGCCCACTCGGCCACCTTCAGCAAATTATGTAATCCACTCGAGTCTCAGTTCCACTCAATTGCAAGACAGGATCAATGACATCTGCCTCACTGAGTTGACAGAAGGAATGAAGCAAATGGGATAAAATGTAGCATTCCTGCTACAAGGTGGGTGAGGGAGTAATTTATCTGTTTGGGGAGGCCTATTGTTCTTGTTTTGTTTCTTAATGCATGAAGATTTAGAATTCAAAGGGGCAAAGCACAGAGTTGGAGAAGAAAGATAAATATGGTTTACAAAATAGAAGAAAACAAATAGGCTGAGGTCTACATGTGACTTGTGGATGAAAACCTGTGTTCATTTCCTGGTATTACCATGGTTTGGGGTCAGCCGTACCCTCTCCCCAGTTCCTCAGCCCTTTGGCATACAGAAAATGATCACTGACTTCCCAGAATTTATGGCTTGATGAATCTGATAAAACCTTCACTAAATTGTTGCTCTTTCATGTCTCGTCACCTCTGCAAAGTGAGAAAACCCTGACAGAAATAATAACTGGAATAATTTGGGGGAAATGGCCTTTCTTGCACTGCCTTTTGGACTAAATTCAGAGTTTGTTTTTACATATATTACCTTAGATGAACTCCACATTTAAGTTGTAAATATTTTCAATTTTTTAAATTTAGTTATCCTTAGCATCCCTGCTTTTAGCTGTTTTTTTATGGGCCTTTACATTTGGACCTAAGTTTTTCAAACATCTGGAAAATGTACTGCTTGAATAAACAATATAGTAAGAGTGTCTGTTAAATTCCACTAATCCCATCATCTTAACCAGATATTTATAAAAGAAACTGAAGAAAGAAAGAAAGAAAGGCAAGGAAAAAGAAGCATTTTCTCTTGTTCCTGCTCAGAGGAGTACTAATGGGTTATGAACCCTTTCAGAGTCATAGAGCAGAGAGAAAAATGGTTGCCTCGGTAACAGGGCAGACCAATCAGCTGCATACACTCTCCCCAGAGCATCTAATTTATTCAGCAAATGCAGGCTAGAACAGGTGGCTAACCTAAATGATGCCAAAAAGCTTTAGCTCTCAAACATCCCCACCCTCTGAATTTTCTTATACACAAAGTTTCATTCTTGTCCCTCATAAAGGCAGACTTAACGAGGTACATTTCAGCGTGAAACATAACACATTAGTAATCAAAAGAGCTCTTTGCATTTGTCACTTTTGAATTTTCTGACAAAAAGAAAAATAATGTGATTTTAAGAAATGATTGCTACTGACAGCTTAATTCTACTAGTTACTTTGAAAGTGGAGGTCATTCTAATTCTTACTATAAAACTCCATTATTTGTTGTTTAATAAATCAAATTTTATTGTGAGTTCTAATAGCAAGAGGGTTTATCCCTAAATTTCACAATTCTTGCTTTAGATAATAAACAGTCACAGAAGTTCCCATCCCTTAAGCCTCTGAAAGCACAAAGGTATTTATAAATAATTGGTTGCAAAATGGGAGAGAAAACAATACCAACCTAGTTAGAGCTCTATTTATTAGAGGGTTAAGCAATCCCATTAGCTATCCCTAACATTAGAAAGGAAAAATCTGGAAAACTAACATTAAGGTGTAAACATTTTTATATTCTATAAGGACTTTTTATGATCCAGGCCCATTTTCCTTTTTGAACCTCATGTCCACACTGCCAACTACATCCTGATCTTTGATCAACAGAACGCCGATGAAATCTGCCTTTCCCATCTCTGTCCTTGGCATTTGCTGTTGTCTCTGCTTGTCTCTAAAATGTCCTTCCGGTCCTGGGCTCCCTGCTCAATGCTTATCCATTCTTCTGGGCTAAAATAAAGCATTTTCTCTCCCCAAAAGCCTTTCCTCCTGTTCTCAGGAGGAATTACAAGGATCTCTCTCTGTTCCCTCTGCAAGTGCTTCCATTGTTTCTATGTCTATGTCTTCACCAGATTGAGTCCCCCACACCTTCAATGTAGGGACTGTGTGTTATTCAGTTCCCACTTTCAGAGAAGCACCTGGCTCCTAGTGTGAAATCATAAATAGTTGGTAAAAGAACAAGCAAATGGATGAATGAGTGAAATTGTGCATTACTGACACAAAACCTGCCCAAACCTAATATGTGACAAAACATTTTCAGAAATTAAAATGAAAATTTCACCAATTTAGACAAAGTATAATCACGTGTGCCTGTATGAGTAAAGACTCCGTGTTTCTTTAATGAGTTGAATCTTTTCTTCAAATGAAGTGTCACATACAGCTCCTAGCTCCTCTCTTTCCACTTGAATGTCAGTCCCTCATTTAGCCTGTTCATCCTGCTCTTACAACATCTCTCTGCAAACCCCAGCTTCCAAGAGCGCAGCTTAGAAATACTGGGCTAGACTTTCTACATGTTCCATTTTGCCTTCCTACTTCCCAGGACATCGTAATCACATAAGCAAGTGTTTGATGCAAATGACATTTAAAATAGGAGACAACATTAACAAGGAAGTTCAGGTCTTGGCATTTCTCTATTGATCTGCTTTTGAAGTCTTCCGATTGTCTCCAAAGGTGACCCTTGCTGCCTGAGGATGTTTCCTTGGCAACAGGGGTGACTGCTTCCAGCAGGGGAGAAAAGGCATCTCTGTTTGTTTGATGCTCGGCTACCACCCAGAGATGCTACGTGACTTCAAAGAAAGCGAGAACCCCTCATTTTTAAGTATCAGATCAGCTTTCCGGTTCAAGGGCTGCGTATTACTCTGGAAAACAAGAGGTGGTGATAATTATCTAGCAAGAGTTTCTTCATTTCATGAAAAAGAAAGACACAGTCTCTATATTGATGCATTTTCATTCTCCTTCCGGAATTATCCCACATGCCTGCCTGTGCGCGCGCACACACACACACACACACAGAGAGACAGAAATACAAGCACATCTTTCCTTTCTACTTGCATTCATTTATTCTTTCTTTCTTTCATTTTCTATATTTAAAGCTTTTTGCTTGCTATCAGCTCCCTGCTTTCTGTGTGGTCTCTGTTTTACCTATTCTCTATTTCCAGTGGCAGCCTCTTTGCACATCTTGGTTTCCAATATCTACCAAATTACAAATCAGAGTTAAACATTAACTTACCATAGCCAAAAAAAAAAAAAAAGCCTGGTGAGAGCAATTGAAATTTGATCAACTCTCATAACCTCTTATTATTATAAGATGAAATGGAAAAATAAAATAGACCTTGAGATTAATGTCGTTTATGATCAATTCACCTTTGGTTCACATTGCTCATATATTCTTTTAAATGGTATGGTAACATTTTATTTGTTAGGCTTTATGCCTTCCCAAAGCAATTTGAAAACATTTTGCAATCAATGAAACTTTTTAATATCTATTTTATACAATTGCATAGCCGTGTCACAAAAGGTCTAGAAAACTAGTGTGTCAGACGTACCTTCATATTAGTGGAATTATTTTGTCTGGATTTTGTCCTCACAAAAAGGGGGGAAATTGATGACGTTGTATAGAGATGTGCTGGGAATTTCTCCTAAAAGATGCTTCCAAATACCTTTTATGCTAATTTCTATAGGTAAATAACTACATAAATTAGATTTACAGAGAGTGCTTAATGGCATATCAAATGTTCATACTCAGAGACCAACTTTTTCAAGGTAAAATGTATAGAATCCTAAGTATGAACAGTAAAAGTACAACTTCTTTCATGTCCAAAGTATCTAAGAAATACAAATTTGAAAATATCACTCAACGGGTAGGGTTATAAATCCATAGATCCAAAATACATTTTATTCTAATGAAGCTAGTAATTTAGGCATCAAATGAACCTTAGAAATAATGCAATCCTTTATTTTACATATGAGAAAATGAACACCAAGAAACAGTAAAAAAAAAAAAAATGCCGATGCAAACTGGTCTCAGACCTTGGATGAATATCAGAAAGTCTTTTGATTCCTATTTGTTTACTACATAAAATGTTCCTATAAAATTCTTGAAGATGAGAATTGCATTTTGCCTTTACTGTTAAGTGTTCTATTTTATAACACAATGCTCAACTTTTAACACTCTCTAATAAATTATTTATGCATGTGGTATCAGTTAGGAATGCTTCCACTAAAAATAACAGAAAACACCATTGAGAATGACTTAATAAATATTGGTTTATTTTTCTGACATGATAAGGAGTCTTGAGGAAAGCAGGTGGCATTGTTTTAGCCATGGTTGTTTTAGCATGGCTGGACTAACATACCTGAAATTCTCTTGTTATTTCCACATATCTGCCTCCTCCTGGTCACAAAATAACAGCACATGCTCTCAGCATCCCATTCTGCCTTCAAGAAAGGGAAAAGGAGCCATGCCAGATATGTCTTTTCTTTATATCAGGTAAATGAAATCCTTCATAAACCTCGTTGCAAGTTGGTGCTCATGTCTCAATGCCCAGAACCTAAACAATATGGCCACTTTCGTGGTGAGGGAGCCTGGAAACATAAGAACTTCATTTTTCCAACTCTTATAACAGAGGTAACAATGGAGAAATGTATTTTAATTATCTGATTGTGAGCTAAAAAAGATTAGATGCTTATTTTTAGATTGATAAAAGATAGATGATAGAGAGATAGATGATAGATGATAGATAGATAGATGATAGATAGATAGATAGATAGATAGATAGATAGATAGATAGATGATAGATAGATAGATAGATAGATAGATAGATAGATAGATAGATAGATAAATAGAGTAGATACAGGTGGACATGAGATAGAAATCAGGAAAGAAACAAAGATAGATACCAAGAAAGATACCAAGTAGGGGAAATGTATTCCACTACAATCTTAAAACAGAAAAATGAGGTATCTAAAATGAGAAAGAGAGGGATATAAATGTTTTCCAAATGCCTTCCATGGTGGCATCCCAGAAGCATGCTCAGTGAACAGTGTCACTAGTAACCAAAGCAGGCCAATGAGAGGATACAGCAATTTCAGTGGACATTAAGAACCTGTATATTTTGCCAGTTCAGGGTTCAAGAGAAACACCAGGAAGCTATTGCTAAGAAACTTGATCACTCAGGAGCATCAGGAAATTGAAATCACTACACTGTGTGAATAATGTAAAATGACTTTTACACAGTCTTCTTCACACAGAATTTAGAAGAACAATATTACAACAAACAATTTGTTGCTTGATTTTTAAAGTCACTTCCAAGTATTCTGAAGGTGCACACTGAGATTCATAGAAGTTCTTTTTTTCCTTTGGGTCATCTTAGTCCAATAAGAGAACCAAGTAGGCCAGATGAATTGTTACAGTATCAAGTCAATAAACTCAATTTCTGGGTCACCCTTGCCTCTTTACTTTTCTGAAAACAAGTGTGAAGTTTTATGCTAACTCTTAATCTTTGGTCCCTGCTAGAATGTAAGCTCCATGGTAAGGGCTCTGTTTTGTTTGCTGCTTTTTCCCAAGTGTTTACAACTGTGCCTGGCACAATGTTGTGATTCAATAAATAGTTGTTGCCTTGGTAGGTAAAAACTAATCCTTTGTATATCATTTACCTACTAGGTACTACTAGGTACTACTTTGAAGTGAAATTCAATAGATTTTGCAAAATTCTCTTCCAACATGAGTTGTACAGCAATATAGTTAAATAATAGACCCTTCTTCAGAAAGTAGCTCCTTGATCAAAAGGATTAGGCTATAAATGTCTTGAGAGTGAGAACCACATACTTATCTTTCTGTTGCCAAGCCCAGTGCCTGGCACATAATAAATGTTTATAAAATGAATTGCTGACCAGATTTTATAATGAGTGATTATTAAAGTGGTAACAATCAATATTTTGGTTCAAATCTTAAAATGAAACTAAATTGACATGTTTCCCATGAACACTCAACCTCTGAACTTCATTCTTAAGAATATTATTCAGGCTAAAAGGTGTTGATCTTTCCAACCAGAAGGCTAATGAAAATTGGAGAGGAAATTCGTAAGACCAAGGTCAGTTAAACATACATTCACACCTGCATGCACAAGTCCACACATCACATAGCTTGTTTTCTCCTATCATTCTGGGCTTGAAAAAAACAAATTGTTCTCAAAGAGAAAAAAAAAGAGTCCAACTAAGAACCCTTGTGGGCGTGTCTGTAAGAACATAGAACAAAGTAACTATATGGAGAACAGGATTCTATAACATCATGTTTGTTAATTTCTATGTATGCAGTTGTAAACACAATTTGTAACAAGTATAAATGAAGATAATACATTTCTTTATGGCTAGAAGATGAAAAGCATTGCTTTGTTGACTCTTTTTATGGTTGTTCTTGTTCGTACTCAAACCAGCCTTAAAGCGGACTCCCATTAACAAACACCATGGTAAACACCATTCTACACACAACAGAAAATGTAGGTGTTCTCAACAAATGAGATGTTGCATTTATTGAAACACTTTTAAAACAGGCTCTACTCTTTGCATTGTGGTGCTTTTATTGCCACAAGCACGCATAGCTAAGTGAGCATGATCACACATTAATATCCTGTGGGTGTGCATGTACTGTAATTTCTCCAACTCTTATTGATTTCAGCAAAGCCATGAGAAGTTCAGAATCCTTCTCCCACAACTGCATGCACAAAGATATTTTTAGTTTAAGCATTTTATTCTGTGAAATGAAAAGGAACACCACCAATAAAAAAAGATCCAAAGCAAAACATACTCCAAAAAAAGACAGAAATAAATCTGTCGGAAAACAGAAAACTGAAGCGTTAATTGAACGTTACCTTTTTCTCATAGTGAGGAGGATGCATCATGGTCATTTCTATCTTTTCTCACTGTGCTGATTTAAAACCCCCAGCTGAGAAGGCAGCTGTGCAGAGCAAGGATCTGGTGAGCTCAGCAGGAGCCCTGTATCCTAATGCTACTCCCAGAAATTCATGCTTGCTTTCAGTTGCTGTGTTGTCATTCGTAATGCCAGAAATGGGAAATGCTGTCCTCTTTTCTACAGCAGTGCTACAAACATCACAGTGATAGTGTCTTTAAAGACTTCAAAGCCTGGATCACCCTGTTTTTATTGTTGTTTATTTTCAATGTAGCTTCTAAAGGGAAGGCATTGGCTCCTTTTCAAGCTATTTAAAATTCTGGAGTCTTTCATTAATCATAATGTTAATGGAATAGATGGCAAAGCAGACATAAAAGTTGCAGCATATGGAGAGGGAACGGGAAGGTTGCTTGTTGCCCCCTCCCAAGCCAAAAAAAAAAAAAATGACTTCACTGTTATATAGCGTTTTTTTCCTACATTGCAACAATGAAATCCTTCTCTTCCAACCACAAAAAAAATGCTACATTGTGTGCCTCTGGCAAAGGTAGCGATATAAAATTAACTTCCACCTAAAATCAAGAGACATTTCTTAAAGCCCTTAAAAATGGAATTAATTTATTTCTGTTTCCAGATAGTGGCGTTAAAAATATTTTATGAAGTACTCTGGAAATGACTTGAAAAATAATTACAGGGAAAGTACTGGGCAACATAATGGCTGCAGTTGTTACTGCAGGACATGATTGATGTTGTCATAAGTGAATAAACCACATCCTATGCAGAGCTAGGAATTCTGGTGAGGGTTAGCCTTCAAAATCAGAGGATATATCAATTGTTTATGTTTCTGAAGGTATAAATGTTAAATATGTATTTTATAGAACATGTTCTGAAGACATAAATGTTAAACATATCTGTAAGAATAAATATGCTTCAGGTATAAAATTACATTTATATGTATAAAATATGCATCTGTTTTGGTGTGTACGGTCAAGGACACTAGGTCTCAATATTTAAAATAATAGGTACTGTAAGTGCATCAGTACTTAAAATAATTATTAAAATATTTAAAATAAAATCTGAACTGCAGTTTAAAATATATACTGTATTGGGTACATTTGCTTTTTACCTGGAGTTACAATTAGATACAAAAGTCAGCACAAAATAACCAATAAAGGCGAATAGAGTTTAAGTCGTTTTAGGAGTTTTTTCTTATATTCAGTTAATTTTGTAAGTCCATTTTGGGAAGGACAAAGAGCTGAAATACTAACATTTAAAGTCTTATTTACCTGTGGATTATGTCATTCAGTAAGTATTTATGAAAATACACTTGGTGTCTAGAATTTCACCATGCTGCCTTAAACCGAGATTGCATAAAACAAAAATTCAAATACATACATCATTGAAACATGTCCTCCTTTTTAGGAAGTGTCTTCTGTTTTTCAAATGGGGTTCCAATGAAAAATACTTGGGAAGACGGAGAACTAATACATTCTTTATTGCTGCAAACCAAATGACCACAAATTTAGCAACTTAAAGCAAAACACAGTTGTCTTATTTTGGGAATTGAAATGCACTAATTTTATAAAGAAGCATGCAACTCAAATATGCTGCCTTAGCATCCTGTTCAATGTTTATATCCCTTTTTTTGGTGTTCATTCATTCATCAATCCGTTTACAGTATCTATTGTTGTGGTTTCTGCCAATAGTTGAAATTTTTGCCCTGAAGAAATTATTTAATTATTTTGCTTACTAATGCATTGTTTCTAAAAATATCAAATATTTAGTTTTAGTCTCAACACATATATGAAAGTCTGCCCAAAGATGCTTTTCTGTATGGGAAAGTGAACATGACACATGATGGGAAATTAAGTAGATAATATTTCAGGGATGCATGTTTCAACATTTTTCAAAATAATTTTGGGTAGATTGAAGAGTTCAATTTGATGGTAGAATCAAATTTGGAAGGATGAAAAGATGTATGGAATAAGAAGCACATGGTCAAAAGTTCAAAGAAAGAATATTGACTAATTGAATGATATATAATTTTTGATATGCTAAAAAATTATTTTTACACTAGCCTATAAAAATCATTTTCAGCTGATTACTTGAAGAGATAATATAGATTCAGTAAGAAATATAAAGTATCAATGGACTAATTGACAAAGCAAATGCAACCCATTTGCATTTTGTCAAAAAGTAAATGCAACCCATAAAGACACATGTAAAATAAATCCAATCTCACAAATAATTATAGAAACTCAAATAAGTTAAAAATTATATTCTATTTTTGCCTATTAAAGAAGTCATGTTTAAAGTGTGCAACTCATGAGGCACCTGGGTGGCTCAGTGGTTTAAGCATCTGCCTTCGGCTCCTGTCATGATCTCAGGGTCCTGGGATTGAGCTCCATGACATGCTCCCTGCTCACTGGGGAGCCTGCTTCTCCCTCTCCCTCTGCCCCACCCCCCCTTGTGCTATTTCTCTCTGTCTTAAATAAAATCTTAAAAAAATAAATAAAGTGTGCAACTCACAATAATGAGGGAGGTACAGTATCATAGATTATTGTTGATCATTCATACTGGTATATGGCAATTTGGCAGGAAAATGGTGGTAATAGAGCGAGATCATAAGAAAAATACTATAAATTGATACTAACAGATATCTCCGGGAGCCTGTTCAAAAAAAAGAAAAATTGCTATATATATAATGGTGTTCAGCATATCATATCATAGAATTGAAAAAGTGGAAAAACTAAGTGTTCAACAATAAGTTTTCAAAAAGTGAAAATCAGCCCTGGCAGCAGGCAGTTAGAACTGGACTATCCTAGGGACGCGTGGGTGGCTCAGTTGAATAAGCGACCGACTCTTGGTTGCAGCTCATGTCATGATCTCAGAGTTGTGAGATTGAGCCCCAATTCCAGCTCCACACTCAGTGGAAGAATCTGCTTGAGATACTTTCCCTCTGCCCCTTCGTCCCCCGCCAATGCTTGCACTCTAAATAAATAAAACTTAAAAAAATGATTAAGAACTAGGCTATCATAAACAGCACATGTAAAACAACAACACTCCTCAGGGAGGTGTAGCTATAACCAAGTCTAACAAAACGGAAGCAAGGACACTAAGCAACCACATAAAACAACTAAACAACGCTCTCTTTGTACTAACCCAAGTGACTACTACTTATTTACCTATGACATCCAACACTGTTTCAATCTTCTTACCTCCTAGAAAAAATTGCCAATTTAGGGGTGCCTGGGGGGCTCAGTCAGTTAAGCATCTGCCTTCAGCTCAGGTCATGATCTTAGGGTCCTGAGATCAAGCCCTGTGTCAGGCTCCCTGCTCATCAAGGAGTCTACTTCTCCCTCTGCTCCTCCCCCTACTCATGCTCTCTCTCAAGCACACATTTTCTCTCACAAATAAATAAATAAAATCTTTTAAAAAATAATAATAATTACCAAGATAGCCAATTGCTGAATTGCCCCTGAATTCTGACAGTATCCAGTTCAGAAATGGCCTCCTCTTCTTTAAGCCCTGCTTAGAAACACCCAACATAAGCCCACATCCTTTAGTAGACCTTTGCCAAAATCCTCCTATTGAGACCTCTACAGTTCCTCTGGAGAGAACTCTCCCTTGCTTCAGCGGCCTAAGGTTATCCTTATTTTGTTTCACTGAGACATGTTAGGATCTTTGGCTGGTGGATTTCAGTAAGTTAAACTGTGACAGTCTGTTATATTGAGAATAATGCGGCCATTCTAATGATGGAACACAACATGGTAAAGCATGATTATAACTACATGAAAAATGGGTAAAGAAAATATATCAGGTAAAGCACTGAGTTTATCAGTACTTTTCCTCCCAATAATTTCTTGCTTATTTTCTTTATTTCCTAACTTTCTTAAAGTTGAGTAAACTAAATTTCTAATAAAAATTATTTTGTTAAAAATACGTAAAATATGAATGCCTTAATCCATTTGGGTTACTGTAACAAAAATACCATTGCTTATAAACAACAGAAATTTATTTCTCACAGTTTTAGGGGTTGGGAAATCCAAGATCAAAGGACTGGCAGATTTGGTGTCTGATGAGATCCCACTTCTTCGTTCAGAGACAGCTGATTTTTCACTGTGTCCTCATGTGATTGAAAGGAACAAGAGAGCTCTGTGGGGTGCTTTTTATAAGGGCACTAATACCATTCAGGAGGGTGCTGCCAAAGGCCTCTGTCCAAATGCCATCATATTGGGGATTAGGTTTCAAAATGTGAATTTTTAAGGGACACAAACATCCATCCAGTCTCTACCAGGGAATAAAACAAAATCCCCTCAGTTAAATAGGAGAGTTTATATATTCATCTTACACACTGTTTTTTTTTCTCCTTTATGTATTCAGCAAGAAATAAGTGTGCACATAATCATTAATTGATACGTATTATTAATTAATTTGATGGTCCTAAGTTGATAATGATTGATTAGTTCATGTACATAATTAGCTGATTAATTGATACATATAATGAGTTAATTTATATGCATTGGTAATTATTTGATATACACAACAAGGCAATAATTCCTTCCCTTACATGTTCATTAATTTATTTTGTGTGTTCATTCAATTATTATTTCATTGAGTATACATTGAACTTCTTTACTTGTCCAGATCCAGGGGTGGGTGTGGTGAGGCAGAGGTGAACATGATTAACTGCCTGCTAGACAGGAGCTCACTCTGTACTAGAGAGGCAGAGAGGGCAAATATATTATCAAACAGGGATACATGCTCTATTCTTATACAAATGATGCTATGGGAGCAATGTCAAGGGGACACTTACTTCCTTGTGTGGTAGAAGGTAGGAGTGCTCAGGGATGACTTCAAGGAAGAGGTGCTGCTTACCATGAGTCTTTCTTAACAAGAATGTGTTTGTCAGGCAAAGGAGAGAAGGAACTGTATTCCAGGCTGTGTAAGGGTCTATAATTAAGAGCTACAATGAGGGGCACCTGGGTGGCTCAGTCATTAAGCGTTTGCCTTCAGCTCAGGTCATGATCCCAGGGTCCTGGGATCGAGCCCTGCATGGGCTCCCTACTCAGCAGGAAGCCTGCTTCTCCCTCTCCCACTCCCCCTGCTTGTGTTCCCTCTCTTGCTGTCTCTCTCTGTGTCAAATAAATAAAATCTTAAAAAAAAAAAAAGAGCTACAATGAGAAAAACAATTACTTCTTCAAGAGATTAGAAAAGGGGATTCCCATGGGTGTAAACAGTGAGAGCTATAAAAGCAATACTTGACCTAAATCTTAGAAAATGAAGAAGGTATAGAGGTGGACAAAGAAGATTCAACTGCAGTCACCACATAAGCCATTGCCCTAGTCTGTGATGTGGTGGGTGATATAAATTGGGACAGGATAGTTTGCTTGTGTCCACAGAGAGTCATCAGATAAATTAGGAAGCAAACTTTCAGTCTTGAGGCAATCATTCCAAGGACCATTCTATTAATTACAAATTAAATCAGATCCCCCACGTGACAGAAATTCATTCTTGTAGTAGTAAAGGGTTACTCGTTATAGTATCTTTCTTGAGCTAAAGGAGATTCACACACAAAGAGCTGAAAAGCTTAGATGAGAACTTTCTGATCTAATCCAGTTGTCCCATGAAGACACCATCTATCTAACAGGATTGTCTTCACACCACTACAAAGAGATTTCTGATACACTGTTGCATTTTTGTGTTCTCTGAACTCAGAGTTGGGCCAAAAATGATAAAAGTAGGAGGAAATACTTCTTTGAAATTAACTAGCTTTAAAAAAAAAAAGGAAAAAGGAGATCAGTCAGATTTTGATAGAGAAAACTTATGCCAAGTTTCAAAGGCATAGAAATGCAAAATACAGAGAAGGATATTTTTCAAACTTCAAATTGGGTCTGGAAATGTTGCAGGGATGGTTACATATGGAGGCAAACAGAACACATGCCAAAAAAGGCAAAATGAGTGTGAGAAGGTGTGAAGATTGATCTGTGCATGGGAGGGAACATTAGCAAGAGAAAATATCTGTATAGGAAATGGGCCACATTTGTATAGAAAAGAGCCCAATAGAGGGAGAAGTTTTGAACATTATTTGAGTGAGGAACCAGACAAATTACAGCTTGACGATTTTAACTTCAACTTTATGTGATTTTTATTTTCCCCTCTGGTTTAAATAACACTCTTTTACTTCTTTATTTTTCTTCAGATTTTGTATTTAAATTCTAGTTAGTTAACATATAGTGTAATATTGTTTTCAGGAGTTGAATTCAGTGATTCATCACCTACATATAACACTCAGCGCTCAACATGACAAGTGCCCTCCTTAATACCCATCCCCCATCTAGCCCCTTCCCCACCCACCTCCCTCCATCAACACTCAGTCTGTTCTTTACTTCTTTATCTAGAACCACGTTTCCTCTTTTCCATTTCCTTAGCATCATGTAAAACAAACCTGTTCCTCATTGTAGAGTTAAAATACAGACACATCTAGGAGTAATCAGAAGACAGAACCAAACATTTATTTTGTCCCATTTCATTTTAAGGGCACATCTTTTTTTTTTTCCTTTAATAATTGGGAGTCAGCACCAATTTGGGGGAAAATCACATCAAAATGCAATAGAATGACTCATGTGTTAAGGAATTTTCTTTGAAATATTGTATATATAGAAAAGTATTATTCTGAAAAAGCAGAAAGCATAACATTCTTTGTGTCTAGTTTCAAAATTCCTATTTATAGAGATAACTCTGTTAACATGTATTGATGCAGAACAAAAGTATTTTCACAACATATCATCCCTCTTATTTAAAAGCAGAAGTTCAGGGCATGTGGGTGGCACAGTTGGTTAAGAGTCTGGCTCTTGATTTCAGTTCAGGTCATGATCTCAGGGTCGTGAGATTGAGTCCCATGTCAGGCTCCACATCCAGTGGATTCTCTCTCCCTCTCCCTCTGCCCCTCCCCACTTGCTTTCTCTCTCTCTCTCTCCTTAAAAAAAAAAAAAAAAAAAAAGCAGAACCTCATCTGGCAACTTGGTTTTTTGTTTTGTTTTGTTTTGTTTTGTCTTCTGGTGACTTGGTTCTAACAGTACACAAAATATATACTACAGGACTATATAATGCTGCATAACAAATTACCCCCAAATTTAGTGTTTTAAAACAGCAAACATTTATTTTCTCAGTTTCTGTCAGTCAGACACCCTGGTGCAGTTTGGCTGGATCCCTGGGCTCATGGTCTCTCACAAGGCTGTAATCATGTCAAGACTCGACTGACAAAAGACATGCTTCCTTGGCAATAACTGATTTGGCTTCTATTTCTACAGTGTTTCCTCTTCTACAATCTCATATAACTGGAATCATAAAGTACATAGCATTCTAATACTGGCTTCTTTCTCTTACTTTAGTCATTGAAGATTCATCTATGTCTTCACATGGCTTGATAGTGCATTCTTTTTATTGGTGAATAATATTCCACTGTAGGGATATACCGCAATTGTTTCTCCATTCACCATTTGAAAGACATACTGATTCCTTTCAGGTTTGGGCAATTATGAATAAAACTCCCATGGACATTCGGGTGTACAGGCTTTTGGGTGGGCACAAGTTCTCAGGTCAATTGGGTCAATGCCTAGAAGTATAAAATGAAGGGTTGTAAGGTAAGTTGAGGTTTGGCTTTGTATCAACTTTGAATCAATGATGTGTATGTACACTAAGTTACATAAATTTTCAGCATTATATGCTTTATGCATTTTTTTCTCACTGCCTCCTCCAAAAAAAATGCTTTCTAGTAAACCATAAGAAGGTTGGGAGAGTACAAGGTCAATGGTTACTATAAGGTAGCATTTCTTAGACTGAATTCTACTGGGGAGGGGGCCAGTGGAACAGAAAGATCTAAATGGAGACAGAAAATGTCAGTTAAGTTGTAGAGATGAAAAGAGTGTTTGAGGAAGTAGCTATCAGGAATGGCAGGATGCGTTTCATATCTGAATTTGGGTTTTAAAATGCAGACTGGAAAGGAATAGCAGAGTCTATAAAAAAAAAAAAAAAATCAGTCCTGGGAAAAGATAGACATATGAGAAAAGACAGACACAAAGTAAGTAACTAGGGAGATAAAGAGCAGAATGAGGAAACCATGAGAGTAGAAGCTGGAAGTCCATCATGATGGCTGGGGAAGTGAGCTCTGGAATCATAGGGGGATAAGGATTTTGGTGTGATATACCTTCTTGATAGCAAGCCTAATAGCAATCTCAATTTCTTTGATTGACAAGAGACTTCAATGAATATTTTTAAAAGCTGTTCCCCCTGTGCCTTCACCCCTTTTTATGCCAATGTCTTTTATAGGAATGTTTAACAAGTGTTCACTGAATCTCCTCACACTCCACCCACATCCACTTCTCGTATATGTGGGGACAGATTATAAAAGTCATAAATGTAATAAAAAATGAAAAGGATCCAAAAAGTTGTTCTATAATCCAATCTTTATGCAGAAATGTGATGTTTAAAATGTAATTTATTGTGGCTTCTGAAATGTTCCTTCTAGGAGCATGTGAATGAATGGTGAATGAATATGCAGGCACTTAAATAATCAAATGATCATATAAGGAAAGAGGGCACAGAAATGTTTCATCAACAGATGTGGTAACATTGCTATAACCATCTCACACAGGAAAAATCATGCTTTCCTAGGTCTTGTTTTCTGCACTTCTACAAAGGAAGCTCTTGGCTTGTCCCTTTTGATCTCTGAAATGATGGTGGAACTATTTGTTTCTTAAAGTGTTCTGATAGTCCGGATCCCAAACTAAGATGCTCATAATGGATGCATGACTAAGCATGTTTTTTGTTTGTTTGTTTGTTTCTAAAGTACACATTTCCCTTATAAACTTCTAGAATATTCTCATGAAGCTTGGTTTCTCTTTCGAGCTAGCCTCACTTAAACATGATCCTAAGTCACAATTGTCACCAGTATTTCTTCAGAACTCTGCAATACAAAGAACCAAAATTATCAACTGCAAAATATATGCATAATTGAGGTAGCATTGAAAAAATACACTGAGCCACTTAACTTCATTTATAATCTTCTAATTAAATAGCAATAACCTTTTTAAGTACAAGTTAGTTTATTCTTTTTTAACTATTTCTCCGCCTCCACCATTTCTACTCTAGGATTATCTACATACAAAATGTGGAGGGAAAATTAAAATTTGAGACCTTTTGTAATGGCGGTCTTATGATATAGCCCTGATATATTTGTATTAATCTGTCATCATTTCTTGATTTCTACTCTAATTAGCTTCATATTCAAAAGGCTTACAAAGTTACCACTGATAGGAGAGACATAAAGGCCTCTATATTTTTTTTTTAAAGATTTTATTTATTTATTTGACAGAGAAAGACACAGTGAGAGAGGGAACACAAACGGGGAGTGGGAGAAGGAGAAGCAGACTCCCTGCCGAGCAGGGAGCCTGATGTGGGACTCGATCCAGGGACTCCAGGATCATGACCTGAGCCGAAGGCAGTCGCTTAACCAACTGAGCCACCCAGGCGCCCCAGGCCTCTATATTTTAAATAACCAAAATGCAGAAGAGCTAAGCTGAGTCTAAAGGTAATTCTCCATTTCACTGAACAGTGAAAATCAGTGGGACATTAAGCAGGCACCATTCACTGCATTAGCAATGTAGGAGTCTTCTTTCATTAGGTAGATGCACTAGATCATATAAGACAGGACCGCAGACTTGCAAGGACCCTCAGTAAAAACTCATCAATATTTTCAAAACACATCACATTCTTCTTGAGCTCCTTTGAGATACATTAGCAACCTTATTAGGTTCTCTGTTCTGAATTATCTCCCTGTCTTACTCCTTGACCTTACTCCTTACTAATGTCTCAAAATGCATTAAGGCAACAATTCCTTCTCTTTATGCTGATTGGGCATTTGGCACTCTCAAAAGCATAATACAGCTCATTTTTCTTCTCCTGCTTCGTGTGATAAGGCTTTTATTTTAAATAAGTGAATATAAATTACAGCATGATGCCCAACAACTTCAGTGAAAAGACTCTGGGAGTGGAGATGGAATAAAAGGAGCAGGGGGAGGAAAATATTGAATTGGGAGAATATTGATGATTCAAAATAATGCCATTTTAAACCTATTAAATAGAACGATTTTTAACCATCTTATTTTACATCTGAAAAATTAATTTGAAGTCTTACATTTGAAGTCTACAGTTTGCTTTATTTTCACTATTTTTTTTCCTTTGGCTGCTTTTCCAGTAAATAAGCTTTCTATTTTCTGTCACCATCCACAGATTCTTCTCTTTGATGTTTTGTGTTCTCAATAACATAAGCCATCACTTCTCTATGTATTTTAATGATCGAAATAGAGTGCCAAAATTCTATGTGTGCACAAACATATATACACACATATATAATCAGTATTACATATATTATGTGTAAATGTGATTATATATATAATTAGTCATGAAAACAGACATTCATGGAGACTCCAAAATTATTCTAAATTATTGCCAAGTTGTTCCTTAGTCATGTGATAATTTTCCTGGACCCTCAAAAACCCCTCTATACCTTCAAACCAGTCCTACATATTAGCAGCTTGTGTTACTTCCAGTCAGAAATGCAGTTCTTGGGGTACTTGGGTGGCTCAATTAGTTAAACAACTAACTCTTGAGTTCAGCTCAGGTCATGAATCTCAGGGTCGTGAGATCGAGCCTCCCATCAGGCTCCACACTGAGCGTGGAGTCTGCTTAAGATTCTCTCTCTCACTCTCCTTTGCCCCTCCCTGCATGTTCTGTCCCTCTTAAAAAAAAAAAAAATGCGGTTACTAATGACACAAATTTTCCTGAAGGATTTGTGCTCATACCAAGCAGAAGGTGATTGATTGTTAAAAATGAGACATTTATTGACTCAGCTGAACCCAAAAACCTAGAACAAAAAGTAGCCACCAAGTATTGCCCTTTAAAGTGAGCTGCTGGATCATCCATGGATCACTTGACAAGATGGGGCCTGACAGAGTTCTGCCACCACCATGGATCCTATAGGGGAGACTGAGGACATCAGTTTGGATAGGGTTGCCAGTGAAGAGTGAAGTATGAGGGCAGCCAACCACAGGGAGCTTCAAGGGACCACCAAGGAGCTTGACCCATGTCTCTGGAAGTTCGCACATATGGCTTGATGAGGTCGTGACATTCGAAATATTTAGCAACTGTCATTCACTGGTGCTGACAGATATTGGAGCAGGATCCTAGAGCCCTATGGTGCCAGAAAATACCTTTTGGTTACCAGATGCTGGAAAACTGAGCAGAATTATAGAAGGAAGGGAATGGGGCAGGGGCTCTTGACTTGATTAGAGAATTCATGGTAACCCATGTACCAAACTTAGAGAAATATTTTCACATATGAACCATCCTCAGGCTCTGCTACTGACAAAGGATCAGCTTTGATTAATACCTGATTTATTTGGGCATAATAGACGTTCAAGAGAATCTGATGCTATCGACCTGAGCTGAGAGCAAAGAGAGAGACAGAGACAGAGTTAGAAAAGAGAGAGAGACTGGTGAATCTAGAATGAGAAATACTTTCACACTGGAGCCGGGCAGAAGGAAGCATTAATTTTCAATCTTTGAATTTGATTATTACTCTGGTCTAGATGTTTTAATGACTGAAGTGAGACTGTTCTCTGGAGTTTTATTTGAGCTTTTTATTAAGAAGTGTAATTGAATAAAACTCTGAGGCACATCTGAGAGTCATCTAGGGGCAAAGAGAGGACTATTCCACAGTCCGAATAAAAAGGTTAGTGGCAGGAAAAATGAAGTTTATTTTCTATTTGTATCTCAACATCCACTCGGTAAAAAGATTACAATAGCAAGGTATCCAGTCTGAACTTCAACTACCATTCAGACAGGGCTGGGCTTGTCTGACCAACCGGTAGGAGGAGTCAGGGCCATTCGTTTGACATGATGCTTTGTTGTGTTATATTTGGTCGGTTTGGGTTTTGTTTGGGGTCAGCACCAGAGAAAAAAAAAGTATAGAAAACCAGAACTGCTCCACGATCAGTTGCAAGAGCTCCTGACTGAGGCTTTAGTAGAACACTTCAGGCAGAAGCAAGAGAAGCTGTTTTCACCAAAGTCCACCTGAGAAGCAGGGTATCTGCTTTGGAGCATGAAAGGTGGTTGTCCTTCCTTGATATATACACTGTAATGTGCTCTGGTAGAGTGAAGATTCTAAGAGATTAACATCACATCAGAACTCTAGACCTCATACTTTGGGGAGTGTAGGAGATGAATTTATGTCCTGGACTCAGGCCAGTCCTGTCAGGCCTTGGCAGCAAAAGTCACTGTGAAGTGTTGCCCAGGTGACTCTGAAGGAGCCAAGGTGACAGAACAAAGAAAAGGTGAACCCACAGGATTGGCTACATTAACAGTTACTACACCTGTAGGCCCAGAGAACCCTCTACACTCTTATTTTACGATACACTACCAAAAATCACATTCATTAATATCACCACTATCTCAGTCAGCGCAGGCTGCTGTAACAAAATATAAAAGGCTGAGTGGCTTAAACCACAGACATTTACTTCTCACAGTTATGGAGGCTGGGAAGTCCAAGATCAAAGTGCCAATTAATTTGGTTCCAGATGAGAACGTTCTTGCTGGCTTGCCAACAGCATCCTTCTCACTGTGTCCTCACCAAAATGACAGAGAGAGAGGGAAAGAGAGGGGGAGAGAGACAGAGAGGTCTACAGTCCTTCAAATAATAGCCTCAGTGTCTCTGTCTTTGTCACTCACTTTGCTTTTGGCTTGGGTCAAAAGCATCAGACTCAACTGACCTTCTATTTTGCCCAGATAATTCAGGTACCAATCAAGGCTGATCTTTCATCAGAGGCAGAGCCTCATGGTTCACATGTGAAAATACTTCTCTAACAATATAGGTTACCCTGAGTTCTCTAGTCAGGTCAGCAGCCTCTTCTCCATCCCCCATCACCTGTGATTTTCCTCACTTTTTCACCATCCAGAGCACAGTCTGATCTCTCTTTCTCTTCTTCCAAAGGCTCTAACCCCATCATAGAAGCCCCATCCCCATACCTCATCCAAGCTTCATCTAAACCAAATCACCTCACAAAAGCCCCACCTCTAAGTACCATCACACTGGGAGGGTTAAGTCTTCAACATATGACTCTTGGAGTCCACAAACATTCATCCATAACAATCATCAATTTTATCAGATTAGTCTTTACATATTGCGAAGCTGTTAAACAGGGGTGAAAACTGGTTTTTTGAAATACTTTTCTTCATTTGAAATCTCCAATTTTATCTCAGCTACAAATATTGTCTTTTGTTTACCTTGAAGTGGCAGGCTCACCTAATTCTTTTTTCACAAAAATGTCTGCCGAATATCCAAGTCTGAAAATCAGAGTTTGTCTGTTGGCTGTTTTTTAAGGTAGAATGAGTATTCCATGAAAAAGCAACCAGTTCAGCTCGTAACTCAAACAATTGCATAAGTGTTTTTCCTTCGGAAACCATCACACATCATCACCAGCATATTAAAAAGACATGTACTCAAGAGTAGATTTAATAAACTTAATAATTTTCCAGTTTTGTCCAAGACATTCTCAAGTGAAATTAATTTTTTTTTTAATCCTGCAAGTGTATGGTGGTGAAGAAGGGAATGACTGCATTCGAGTTTTGTGCCACCGCCTTGAATCATGCTAAGGTCCCACCAGTTTCCCACTCCATTGCTTTTACACCTTCAGTGAAAAAGACATATTAAATCTATTTTGCTATTATTATGAAAGTAGTTTTTGACCTTTCAGTCCTCCCAAAAGAGTGTTGAGAATCCCACAGGGATCCATATACTACCTTTGAGATCTCTTGGACCAGATTATAGAGTAGTCAAGGGGGACAAATTCCGTGGTTCATGTGAGGGAGAGAGAGCATCCTGGTGTCTTGAGGTGAGTTGGCATAAGCGAAGTCACACAAAGCCAGCACTGGAACCCAGGCGCCCTGGCTGCAGATACGAGACAGAATCTTTCATACCACATTACAGTCATGATTAATTGCTCCACTCCTTGTTTCATGAGCCTTAGTTAAAGCTACATAAACATACTCTTACATCCTTACAATTTTTCAACACCCTACAAAAAAAGAGAAAGAGAAAGCGTGTCAGATAAGATGATTATGCTGATTTAAACCACAGGATAAGATGCCTGTCCTGTGAGCCCTTTGGATAAATGCATTCAGGTAGGGAACTCAGTCTGCTTCAGGAGAGAATTTGTGTTATTACAGCCACAGTCTCTCTCACCAGCTTGGTGACATTGTCTTCCTAGAGCTTACTGGCCACCAGGTTACAGGGAATGCACTGAAAGGCATAACTGGCTTTTTGAAGAAGATATAAAAGGAGAAAGTTGGTTGCTTTGTTTTATTAGAAAGCATCCTCCTGCACCTGGAAGGGATTGTGTTTATCAAGCAGAGTTGTGTCATTTATGTGCGGCAGAATCGAGGTTCTCCCTAGGGCAGCCGCTAAAACAAAAATACAGCCCTCACCTTTCTTGTTTATGAAGGAAAACCAGAAGAAATCTGGAGCAATTTAGTAGCAAGAATAGAAAATGCTGTAGGGGTGTGGAGGCGAGGTGGAGGGCAGAGTGGCGATAGATTTTGAACCCAGGAGGTGCTTGATATTAAGGCATTAACACTTGGCTCACAAAATGTAAAAACCAGCCCACTTTGCCTAATGGTCATGCAACTTGGGTTGTCAGCACCACTTGGGCTGAAAATACTCTCTGCTGATTGGATATGAAAGATGTGAGTAATGGGAAATTTTCAAGGCAAAAACAATGAATGTTATGCGTAAGGAATGCATAAGATGCCAAGGGTTCAAAGAAGTTGTAGTGTTGACAGTTCCTACGGAGAGAGAATGTTCAGTCTATAGGATGAAAAAAAGCCAACCCTGAATATTTTATATACATATGTATGTATTTGTTATATCATAGTGAACAATCTACAATAACCCAAAGCTTCAGAGATAACATAAAAAGATAGATATCCATTATTTAAAGGGTCTTTTAAACTTACTGTATAAATGTTACTTCTTACTCCAATTTCTCTCACCCATGTGATTATTAAAAATTTAGAAAAGCTATCTAGTATATTTTATTAGACTTATAAGTACATGGAAGTGTTTCCATGCTAATAGATTTGCCTTACAATTTTGGAGCTATTAATGATGTCTGCTATACACTTGTGAGAATTTATTAAAAGATTGTGCATAATGATTTTTGATGTAACTATGCACTTTGCCTTAATAAAATCATTTTTACTTACTAAAAAATGGACAGTATAGAGATACAGCATGGGTCAGCAAAATTACTCGCTTAAACATAATTGAAGCAATTTTCAGTACCCCTGTGATTCTCTGTTTGAACGATTTTGTAGAGATGTTTCCTAAAGCAGTATTTGTTGTGTTTCTAATTGTGGAAGAAGAGATCAATAAAGCATCTACAGTCCTTCAATAAGCTCAATGGCTTGTGTCAGTTCAATGTCTGTGTCTTTCGGAACGTGCCATTTTGCCTAACACAAAACTAGCAACTATTATACATGACTTCTATGTGTCATAAGTAAATTTGCATAGTGACATACACATGGTAGAGTATGGTTAGGCACAGCTCTTTGTGTGAAACAGGTATAGCTATGGAATTCTGTGATGTCGGCAAAAAAAAATAGAACGATTTTCTTATGAATGTCTTTTATTTCAGAGAAATGTTTTAATAAGCCTTTATGCTTTGTTTTCTCCTGTGCACACAAATTAACTGCAGAAATACTTATATATCAAGTATATTTAATGTCAGACTCTTGACAATGCTTTATCAAAGACAGTAAAAGACTTTAAGTTGATACTCAAATGAAGAGATGATACACAAGCACTAAGTAGGGTCCTATTTAAACAATGGCAAACAAAATGGACCTGGCCTTTCTATTCATATTTCATTTCAGTGTGTATGAGAAATTGATGAAAATAATTGATATTCAGTGCAAACGTGGAAGAGAACAAAAGTGTTGATGACTTTATCAACGTGCTCTTTATACAATCTTTATTTTATTCCAACAGTCTAGTTCTCGGGATTCACAAAATAGTTTTTTATTGACACCCATGAAAAGGGGAAAGAGTTTTACTTTCTTCTAGTACATTTAAAAATAATGCTTAGTCAGCTACACTCAAGGAAAAACCTGTCAATCAAATTAAGAGGAAAAAAAGAGGACCACCCACTCACGTGCTAATTGCAGAATTAAGGTAATTTATACAATACAACAATAAATTCCTCCAACTGTCACTCTTGCTTCTATTCCACTGCATCCTGCCTTCCAAGTACAAGAGTCTGCTTCCCTTAATATTCTATATGCTCGTGCACTACAGTGTTTATCCCTCCACAGCCTAGAACTTTGCAAATAAGTTTGCATTCAACACACCATTATTTTCCCATATGACAAGCTTTAAAGACAAACTCCTATGATTATTCCAACAAGTACTTTCTTAGAACCTGCTCCATGCTTGGCATTGTTGGAGACACCAATTCTGATATTTCCGGCCAGGAACTTTCCACTTTTCTGACAAGGACAGTCCCAGGGTGACCTGAAATTAGTGACATGGTGAGAATTAGCTGGCATTATTAAAACCAATACAGATGCATCACACTCATGGTCATTTGCTAAAATGGTAACAAATTAAAAGGAGAAATGATGTTTGCTTTTTTTTTTTACTTTTTGCTAGATAGGCAAGCCCACGTTAGTCCCTTACAAACCATTTATCCACTTAATGAAAGTTATACCTTTGATCAACCCATCACTAAAGAAGCAGGAGAAACATCCCCCACTTTCTCTCTATCACTGGAGGTAGTATATTTTAAAATGGCAATTAAAGTGTTTCTGATCACTATTATCTAAAATCCAAAATGGACAGCATCACTCTAACCTACTAAAATATTTCTCCTAGGATGATTATAAAGCCTTTCATTTTAATAGAAAATATACCTTATTAAATATTTCTGTGGTCCAAAACAGCATGTTTCTGGAAGATAAAATCCTTCTGCCACCATCTCTGACTTTGGCTTCTCTATCCATATGCAAAGAGGAAACAAAATACACAGTGTCTGGGTTCTCTCTACTTTTGGGATTCTGTGACTTCTTTCATGTGAAATACATCCTTATTTATTCAAAATGTCTAAAAATATACATTTTAGGCATAGCTTTAATCAACACATCATATAAAATTCTTAGTAGGGCAATACATATTAAAGAATAAAAAGATCCATTTTAGTCTCTAAAATAATTTTAAAGGATAAACATTTTGATCTAAGAAAATTGAAGCAAAATAAGATAAATTCATATCTATCTCATGTAGGAGTAATCTACATAAGCAAGAAGATAATTGACTTTAAGAATGTATACTTTGGGTTAAAACATTAGTATTTTCTCAAACCTGTACTTAATTTTCCTAGAGAAAGATCCTGAGATAAATGTTAGAATGTTATCCCTACATAATAGAAACATAGCTTCTGCCAATATTGGGGCCAAGACTTTAGTATTCTCTTTATACACACACACACACACACACACACACATCATTACTATTACTGACTGAATGCTTGTGTTTTCCAAAAATTCCTATGCTGAACACTATCCCCAAATGTGATGGTATTAGGAGGAGTGACCTTCAGGGATTGATTAGGATTCAGTAAGTTCATGATATTGGAAACCCCATGAATGGGATTCGTGCCCTTATAAGAGTCACAAGAGAGGGTTTTTTTTTCACTGCTCTGCTCTCTGTCATGTGAAAATACAATGGGAAATCATCTATCTGCAATTTTGAAGAGGGCCCTCACTAGAACCTGATCATGTTGGTGACCTGATCATGGACTCTCAGTCTCCAGAACTGTGAGAAATAAATTTCTGTTGTTTATAAGCCACCCAGTCTATGGTATTGTTGTTGTAACACCTCAAGCTAAGACAGTTACCTTAAGAGATATTTATGCATGCTGACATGGCTTTGCCCAAAAATATTTAGTGAGCACCTACTATGATGAATCCTATGCAGGCTATTTGTTCAATAGTAGTCATACTGGGGTTCTGCTCACTGTAATATTCAGTGAACCAGGATGCTGTGGACTTGACCAACTCATGATGACATCCCCTCAACAAGAACCTTTAACTGTTTTCTGCCACAGGGTTGACACCACACTCCTCTTATATGATTTCTTTTCTAGAAATGACATATATCACTGTGCTCACACTTTGTTGCCAAAAGAAGACACTTGGCCATGTCTGACTTTAAAGGTCAGGGGCATGTGATCCTCTAGGGGGTCAGGAAGTAAGGGGAACTAGGAATATTGGTAAGCAAGAATAATGTTTGTCGTGAAACTCAAATTTAGCTACCCCCCAAAAGATAATTTGACATTTGATGATGTTCCACTTATAACTTTATAATATGCAATTTAATTGGAAGAGGGCATGTCATGTACTCCTGTATATTTCCCAAAGTGTTGGACATTCATTGGAAACTCAAAACTACCAGAAAGAATTAATTAATTAATTACTGAACAAACAAGCAATGAACATTTCATTGTCATCTGGGCATGCGATTGCTACAGGTGGATGAGGTTTTCTCTAACAAAGAATGACAGGAGCAACATGAGGTCAAGTGGTGCTAATCAAGGTTGGCTGCATGCCTAGGCTGAGTAAACGAAGCATCTGGAGTGAGTTGAGGGGTGAAATCCTGTCTATCCAAGAGAAACTCTGCCATTGCCGTGTCAGGATACCTTTCCCTTTCCTATGGCACCTAAAATAGCCATTCCTAACCAGCAGATTTGTGCCTTTTTCTCCAAATTTTAAAAGCTAAGGACATTGCCTTGAAAAGGACAGAGTTAACGTGACTTATCACAAATGACTGTTGAACTGAATTTTTGAATAATGATGAAGTTACTAAAAAGAAACAAAAATGCAAGGTTTGGCTCTATTAATAGACATTGAGTATCAGAATGCAGAAGGGAACAGACCCACTTCTCAATGCTAACCAGGCCTTATCTGGAATAACATGCTTGGGGAACTCTGCATTTAAGAAAGTTGCCAATATATTGAAGCTTATTGAAAGATGAAAAGTGGGGAATCTATATTATAAAAAATATAAAGGAAGCCTTGAAGTCTTGCTCATCTTTTATGCCCCAAATGCCTGGAACCATCTTCTTCCAGGTCATATGGTCTGTCTTAGTCAGTCTGGCTGCTATAAAAAATTAAGTTAGACTATTGGCTTAAATGACAGATATTTGTTTTTTACAGTTCTGGAGACTGAGCAGTGCAAGGTACTGATTAATTAGGATTCTGGTGAAAGATTTGCAGACAGCCACCCTTTCCCTGTGTGTTCACATGTCTGAGAGGGTGTTAGTCTCTTTTCCATAACGGCACCGATCCCATCATGGTGGATCCATTCTCATGACCTCATCTAAGCCTAATTGCCTTCCGAAGGCCTTACCTCCTAACATCATCCCATTAGGGGAAGGGTTTCAACATATGAATTCTCAGGAGACACAAACATTCTGTCCATAACATGGCCTTATACCTCCTTTCTGGGGCAAAGCAGCAGCTCCCTCACTCAACCAGCATTTATCCACTAGCACCTGCTTCGGTGGGAGCGAACCCAGAGCAGCTGAGGACAGAACAACCCATCACAGGCATGTGCTCAGGTTATGAATTAAGAATCTAACCTGCCAGTTTGTTCCAAGCTGAAACTTAGCACAGATTTCAACCAAAACAGGATTATCAGAGTTCAATCTTAATATATATGCTTCAGTAGTGCTAAGATGATGTGCCAGCACTCATTCCTTGTTTCTGACATGACTTTCATTTTAATAATTCTGAAAAGCAGATATTACAGGAACATTGAAATCATAAAAGAGAAAATTATGTTTGAGTATGTTATTGTCCTGTATATCAAGGCCGGACTGTAGTGTCCCCTTCTCGTGTAAGATCCTAGTTTTCCTCTAAGCACCGAATTGATAGTGAATGGAGGAAATGCCATGTCAGATTTGCAGAATCACTATCTTTACAAATAAAAAGAAGTGCTTACATCTAAAGTGTCCAGAAACAGAGGAACATGCAAATAAATGTTAATACATCAATTTAATGGAACATCATTCCACGTTTAAGTAGTTATGAAGACCATGAATCAATATTCTATAATGTTAAGATTAATGGCATACTATGTAAAATGAAGGCACATGTAGTAAAATGATGTTTGCATATGAAAAATTATTAGAAGGGAATTTAGATTAAAATAATTACATTAAAATAGTTGACATTTTAATTAAATTAGATTAAATATGTTAGTCATGTTCTACTACCAAACCTCTGCTGAGTTTCCTCCATTCATTTAAAAGTCATTGTGCTAGCTTTGAGATATACTGAGATACAATCACTTTTCTCAGAGCACTGAAAGGTCTTTGTAAGTAAAGAAAAAAAGTGAATAAAAGTGGGCATTTACAGTTCAGTTTGGTAAGAATAATAGAAACAGAGCCCTCCCGCTCCCGAGGAGCTAAGGGAATCCAGAAGAGACACTTAACCTAATCTGGGGCGAGATGGGTAGTGAAGATAGGGTGAAGATTTCACAGAAGTCAGGATGCCTGACTGACAATTGCAGATGTTCGGCACACTTGGAGCTCAAAGCGGGAGAGGGCAGAAGAGGTTGTAAGTGTGAGGAGAAGCTGACAGGGCACCTGACCACAAAGAGCTCCTGGAGCTTGTCGTTCTTCTAGAGACATAGGACCTCACCCAAGGCAGAAATAAATTCTACAACGGGCATTCTGATGTACTATGGGAAGTGGTTTTTGATTCTTCAATAATTCAAAAGGAACTACATAAGAGCCTGAATGAAGCCAGTGGCAGTGAGGATGGAGACAAAGAGCCCAAGGCACTAACACGGTGCATAAGTGGAGCTTGAGAAGAGACCAAACTTTGGGGCAGGGGAGAGAAGTAAATCCAGAATGATCCCTATGTGGATGGACACTTCAGTCAACTTGATGCCTCAAGATGGGAAGTACAGGAAGATGCAGGATAGAGTGGAGGTGAGTTCTGTTAGGGTTTGTTATAGGTCAGTGACCATGACAGAGGTTGGATAGATGATCTAGAGGGCAGGAAAAGATCAAGACTAGGAATAAAAATGTGAGGGTCATTAGCATATGGGACACATATTTGAAGACATAAGAGGATAAGATCTCTCAAGGATGTTTGGTTGTGCTGAGAAGGACATTGGGAAATCCTGGAGGAACTCTAGAATTTAAAGTCAGGGTGGAGGGAGGGAGAAAAGTCCAGAGGAGACTGGGAAGGAACAACCAGAGAAGTAGAAGGAGAAGCTGGAGAGGGAGCTTTATCTATTTATCAATTAAAGATAGAGTCTCAAAATTTAGGGGTGAAGAACAGAGTCAAATGAAACAGAGAAGATATTGTAAAATGTCTGTTGGCCTTGTAACGAAGAAAACACGGAAGCAGCCACAGGAAACTTACCAGAGTGATGTGACAGAAGCCAGTGCTCAGGGGCTCCCAGGATAAATAAGGGGACAGGAGGAAATGGGCAGTAGGAAGGGAGACAGCAATAAACTTTCTCATAAACTTGGATGTGAAGCCAAAAGAGACAAAGTGGGCAGGTGGAGGAGCAATGAGAATGGATGAAGAAATAGGGAAAGAGCGGAGTAATCAGATTTGCTTGCCAGTGAAAAGGGAAATCGCTTAACTTATCTTACAACCATTCCATTTTCCCCATCCACAGTGACACAGTCTTACATCTGCTTTCTTTGTTTGGGGCCAGGATGATGATAATGAGTCCCCATTCCCCTCTTGTCCATTAAATGGGCTGTAGAGGGAGGTCTGTTTGGGTTTCCTTCTCTAGTTATGTTTTTTAAAGATGAGAGACTGTTGAGAAGGTGAAGGGTCAAGAGAAAAAAAAAGTCCAAGAACTATGAAGAATGGAAAGACTAAACATTCTAGAAAAGGGGAAAACAGAGAGTGGGAAAAGTGGGAATCTGTAACAGAGGCCAACAATGAACTTCAGAGGAGGGACATTTCTATCTCTGAGCAAAAGAAAAGTGGATAAGGAAGGGTACAGACAGATAAGTTTACTGGCTGGGGGAAGAACAAAGTTGAAAAATTTGTCTTTTTTTTTTTTGTATTTAATCCTTTTGTCAAGCAGCATTCAGTCATTATCACAACTGATGATATATTGTGCCCTTTGCTTATTTATGGCATGGCCCTGCAATCAAAAAGTTTAGTCTGGTGGTTGTAGGAAAACTCCAACAAAGCACTAGACAGCATGTAATCATTGTCAGCAAAGCGACCAAGAGCTACAGGACAGCATTTCTAGCTAGATTGATCAAGGATACCCTTAAAAAGGAATCTTTAAATCATTTGTGAAAATTATTTTTTTAATTTTAATGGGGAAAATAGTATTATCTAATTTGCAAGAAACAATCTAGTCTATGATCCCCAAAGATCACATTTAATGATTATCTGGACCCAGGGTGATTCAGTCGAGCTAAAGGGAACAGGAACAGGAAAAAGACAAACTGGTGATAGGACAGCACAGGGATAAGGAGGGGATAGAGTTCCAGGGAATGCCTCGCAGGACCCGCCCACTCTGTCACCTATGACCACTGTCTGGTGACACACAGGCCGTTCTGGGTACATTCATGCAGCCAGCATCCTCCTCACTTGTCTGTTTCTCACCTAGCCTTCCCTATTCTCACAGTGTCTATAACCTATTTCCCTCCATCAAGCAGAACTGGTAATCAGAAGAAAATTTACCCATTGGTAGAAACCTCCATCCCACCACTTACACATGCTCAACATCCAGTTTAGTTCAGGACAAAATTATGGAATGTTTCATATTCAGTCCCCCTGTCTTCCTTATTCTTTGCTATTTTCCTACTCAAAGTCTCTGACACTCTTCTTGAAGTGTCTGGATGTCATGTTATTGACCAAATTCTCTGCTCACATGTTATCCACGCTCCCATGCAAGGAACTGGTAATACCTTTAGAGTATTGGAGAATGTCTGATCTACAGTTTGTTTTTTAAGGATCAAAGTCTTGATAAAAAGATATTCTAAAAAAATATTTCATCCATTAGGAGAGGGAGAAGTAGTTTGTCTGTATTAGGGAAGGAAGTGGCCACCATCATAACAATGGAAAAAGCTTGAATTGAAGAGAAAAAAAAAATTTTTTTTAATAAATAAATAAAGAGGGATTCCTGTTTAATGTTTTGACTTGCTGTCAAGGATTAAAAGAAAGAGTACGTAAAGTGCCCTGCACGGTGCTGGAACACAGCCAACCTTTCTGAACTGTTTTCTTTCCCCTTCTTTGCCAAGCATTTCCAGTGACCATAGCCACAACTATATGTGGATCCACAGCAAAAGGAATACACAAACCTACCAGTTCTACAATATCGTAAGCAAAAAGTGAGTAGTCCCTAGTTAATGTCTGGACTGCTGGCATTTTTTAAAATTGGCACAAGTGATAATTAGCAACAAACAAAAATTCAGCATAAAACCAAAACATTCAAAAAAATATCACCTCCCTGAAAAGAGAGTTTTAAAAAGATAAAGCAATGGAAGAAAGAAAGAAAAAAAAAACAGCTGAAAATTCTCAGGCAAGAAAATGAAATTTACTAGACGTAAAAATCACATAAGGAGCAACAAAAAGAGATTAGACAGTAGAGAAAATATGCAGTCAGGGACGTGGAAGTCAGGCTTGACAAAATGAGCAGCCATGACCAAACTTCGAGTCATCTACTGAATTATATTCTAGATAATGTTTCAGTTTAAAATTTATTTTTTGGCCTCTGTCTGGCTCTCCTTAGGAGGTGTGATAATTTTTGTTCAGGTTATTAATAGTCTTCTCCAGACTTCTGTTGGTTCCTTCCCTCTCTGGCTGTGGGCCCCCTTAAGTCAGACGTCCACCAGCAGAGGGGCCTTTACTGGCAGTCCTGGAGAGAGTGATGGGAATGTAGCACTCTTTCCTCTGAAGGGCAGCAAAATTCTAGGACTTTCCTATCAAGGTACAGAAAGCCTTCCTTTTTATCTACAGCCTTGAGAATGTAGAGGACTCTGCTTGCGACTTTAATTTCTTCTCAAGGCCCCAAGGGTAAGAAGGCGGTAGGAAAAAGATACATATGGGCCAAAGTTGACCTTCCTCCTAAAGAATCAAGAATCTGACACATGCATGGTCTTTCCCCCAAGGTTCGCCTATATTAGCACGCAAACTCTCACCCACATCAAAGGAAAGAAGCCTCCCTCCCCTTCAGAGGAAGCAATAGGTCAGAACTTCTTGGCTCAGGGAAGTAGACCGGTTTAAAAGAATTAAGAGTGAACAATCCAGAATCCACCTAAAGAGATTATCTAAAGGTGATAAAGAAAAGCAGATAATAAGTATACCAGCCAAATCTGAGTTGCAGAGAAGGACATAAGAGATAGTGAAATTGTGTCAATTTTCTCATCTTTATAGAGAAGGGCAATAGTTATTTTCTAAACGAAAAAAAAAAAAATCCAAACTAGGATTTCATTATATTCTAAAAACTAATTGAAATAGTTCTAAATTATCAAAAAAAAAAAAAATTCAAAATTGAATGACCAAAAGCTGACAAGATAGTTAATTCTAAAGAAAAAGCAAGGAGGGAATTTAGGATAGAAAATAATAGAAGAAAATATCTCATTTACAACAGCAACACAAAGAAAGCGTAAGATACCTAAAAAAGAATAAACCTAATAAGGCCTATGTAATAGGTCTTTCTGTGAAGAAAATATAAAAACTCTCCTGAGATACATAACAGAAGACACCAATACATGAAAATAAATATTATGTTCTCATAGAGGAAGAGTAAATATTTTAAATAACCCAATTATCCCGAAATTTATTATCTATTTAATATTCTCAATACAATGCTATAAAAGAAGGTTTAAAAAAATCAACAACCTAATTCTAAAGCTTATATTAGAAAACAATGTGTAGGAATACCCATAAAATTTGGTATTTCCATGAAAAGTGGTAATAAAGATAAACCTGCCAGGTAGTAAAATAACAATCAAAACATTTCAATACTGGAGAACAAATAGATCAAGGTATAGAGTAGAGAATTCAGAAATATCTCCAAATTTTAAAAAAAAAGTAAAAATAAAATTATGGAAGGATTTATTTGTAGGAAGATTGAGTAAACATACTTTCCAAATATTTCCACTAAGTACAGTTTAAAACCCTGGGCATTATCTATAAAACAAAGATTAGAAAACTTTGAAATGTGGAGTAAAAGGCTGATGCCTATGAACCACAGGACATGTGAAATCACTCAGTGGTGAGTTCCTTGGATTTCTTTTTGCCTAATATATTACAGACTTGGAGCTGAAGAAGCCAAAGCTGACAATCTGGAAATACTAATGGATCCAGACCAAAAAAAAAAAAAAAACCTGCTCTCTAGCCAAAAAAAAACAAGAAAGGGACACCTAGTAAGACAGAAACTTTTATTTTTTTTTATTTAAGGATTTATTTATTTATTTGAGAGAGAGAGAGAGAGAGGGAGAGAGACAGAGAGCACCCAAGCAGGGGGAGGGGGAGGGGCAGAGGGAGAGGGAGAGAAGCAGACTCTCCACTAAGTGGGGAGCCTGACGTGGGGCTAGATCTCATGAACCTGAGATCGTGACCCGAGCAGAAACCAAGAGTCAGATGCCTAACTGGATGAGTCACCCAGGCGCCCCAGTGAGACAGAAACTTTTAGATAAGAAACACTCTATGCCAGCCAAATACCACACCAAAAAAAATCTTTGTCCCCACACCACTTGCTTCACTGGGGACTGATATGAAAAATATAGACTTCCACCCTTTCTAGGCTGTAACAAGGGACCTCACCCATGACTGGTTTAGGGAGTAACATGGGGAAGCCAGTCTTCCACCCACAGCTGGCAGTAAAAACCACCCCATACCTCCGTGAGACTGTGGTGTCAGGGGAGGCCTGATGGGGTCAGGACTTTCGCCACTAGCCAGCAGTCACGAGGCCACCCCACTCCTCTGTGGGATCAGTAGTGACCATGTGGGCAGTAGTAATGAGTTCTTCCTAACCCTCCCAGCCAGGGAGCCACCAACAAAGACCTACTGGGGAACTCAGCTATAACAAAGAGCCCCAACACCAACATGACAGAGATGTTGGGATTATCTGAGGAAAACTTTAACTCAGACATCATAAATATTCTTCAGTGAGCAATTATAAACTCACTTGGAACAAATGAAAAATAGTAAATATCAGCAAAGAAATAAAATCTATAGAGAAGAACCAAATGGGAATTTTTTTTTTAATTTTAATTGCCGTATAGTCAACATACAGTGTTATGTTAGTTTCAGGTGTACAATATAGTGATTCAACAATTCTATACATTACTCAGTGCTCATCATGATAAGTGTGTTCTTAATCCTCTTCATCCAAATAAGAATTTCAGAACAGAAAAGTACAATAACTGAAATAAAATCTCAATGGGTGGGCTCAACAGCAGAATGAAGGGGGCAGAGGAAAGAATCAATGAACTTGAAGATAAATCTACATAATTTTCAAAATCTGTATAAAAAGAGAGAGAAAATAGATTGAAAAAAATAACCAAGTCTCAGGGACCTATGGGCCTATAAAATAAAAGATCTAGCATTCACGCCATCTGAGTCCTTGAAGAAGGAAACACAGCTTAAATTTCCCAATCAGGCAAAAGACATAATGCATAAATTCAAAAAGCTGAATGAACCATAAGGTACACCCAAAGAAATCCATGCCAAGAAACATCATAATCAAACTTCTAAAAATTGAAGACAAATACAGAGGCAGAGCAGTGGTCAAACCGAGTACAATCTCTGGTCCAACTGCATCTTTCTACCAGTGTTCTTTGGTTCTCCTGTATCCTCAGGCTCTTAGAAAGATGGACTCAACCCTTCTGGGTCTCCAACCTCTCTCTTGATGGCTCTATTTTAGGATTGAGAATACTTTTTCCCAAAAGCTACCAGTAAACCTTCTGTTGGGTTTTATTTAGCCAAATTTGGTTATATGGCCCATTTCTAAAGCAATCCCTATGCAAGAGAATGCCTTCTGCTCACTGGCTGTAGCTGGATTTTCAAAACCAATTTTTAAGGCAGAGGCAGAAATTTCTTTATTAGATTAAAAATTAAGTCCCATCATGGTGCTCTTCTGCAGTAAATCCCTCCCAGTTTCCCAGAAGCCATACTATTGACTTCTGTCAATGAACTATCAATCAAGTCCTATCCTCCTGCTAATGGATGAGGCCAAGTTAATAAAGTCTATCTTGAGTTCATCCTCTTCTTTTTCAGGTAACTTGTGCAAATCAATAGTTTTTCCTATAATTAAAATCCCCAACCTATGATATGGGATATCTCTGAGGGTGCGAATTTCAACCCAAATAGGAAGGGCAGCAGTGGGCACAAAGATGACAAAACCAAAGTTCCATCATTTGCTTTTCTCCCTTCACTTAAAAGTATAGATAGATGATAGATAGAGAGATAGATAGATAGATAGATAGATAGATATAGATATAGATATAGATATAGATATAGTTTTATTTAAATTCAATTAACCAAAAAATTAGTTTTTGATGTAATGTTCAATGATGCATTAGTTGCCTATAACACCCAGTGCTCGTCACATCACACGCCCTCCTTAATGCCCATTACCCAGTTACCCCATCCCCCCACCAACCTCCCCTCCAGCAACCCTCAGTTTGTTTCCCAGGGTCAAGAGTCTGTCATGGTTTGTCTTTGTTTCCTTCTGTGATTTCTTCCCATAAGAGTATATTTTTAGTGGGTGTGTGGTCAGGATAAATTTTTATTGAAATGAGAAAACATGCAAGATGTTTGTATGCTGATGGGGATGAACCAGTACAGAGGGAAAATATTTGATTAGATAGGATTGAGAACACAGAATTGCTGATCTGATACCATATCTTTGAATATACAAGAAAATATGGGGTGGGCGCCTGGGTGGCTCAGTTGGTTAGGCGACTGCCTTCGGCTCAGGTCATGATCCTGGAGTCCCGGGATCGAGTCCCACATCGGGCTCCCTGCTCAGCAAGGAATCTGCTTCTCCCTCTGACCCTCCTTTCTCTCATGCTCTCTGTCTCTCATTCTCTCTCTCTCAAATAAATAAATCTTAAAAAAAAAAAAAAAGAGTATATTTTTAATAACTTTTGCCTACCGAGCAGATTTTTATCACACAGACTCCCTACAAATAAGCTTAGGAAATAAAGTGCCAAAAACATCTCATGTTGCAGAAGGAAGCCTCCATTAGCCTGTGGTACTTCTGAGAAGGTGAGGAAGCCTGGCCCCCAGCCTTGGTCTAGCCCATGCATGTGTTCTGCTCACAGTATCAGCTTCTCATTCTGCAGCAAATAGGATCCCGTACATGAAAAGTCATGTGCCATCCCCTGCCTTCCCCCTTCCCCAGTCTTATTGACAAAAGAAGAAACTAAACCTTAGAGAAATTATGACTTACCTACTATTATATAGTTAGTAAGTTTTAGATTCATAACCAGCTAGTCTAACTTTCAACTCAGGATTATCTTCACCAAACATCTAAGATTTTTTTTTAAGATTTTATTTATTTATTTGAGAGAGAGAGAAAAAGCATGAGCAGGGGGAGGGACAGAGGCAGAGAGAGAGGCAGGCTCCCCGCTGAGTGAGGAGCCTGATGTAGGGCTCAATCCCAGGACCCTGAGATCATGACCTGAGGTGAAGTCAGACACTGAACCCACTGAGCCACCCAGGCACCCCTACACCTAAGATTTTTAATTAACTGATATTATCATTCACCAAGACAATTTTAATTCAAAATTGTTACAGTATGTTATAAAAAATATCTTTAAAATATAACCCCTCTTTTATATCTTCTTAAATGCAGGTAATTCAGAAATAGATGTGCCTACTGTGAGGAAGTTGCTGTCACATGTAGACACGTGGCTGAAGAGAAACATGGTTTCTGGGTCTTATTTAACATGGTGGTTCATGAATTAACTGTCAGAGGTTCCCAAAATATGAACTTGTGAAGGCAATATAACTGACACTCTCAGCTAATTTATGTAAGGGAAAGTTTATGACTTCTCCCTTAGAGTCCATCCTTAGAGTACCAGGAGATGCTTGGGAATTGCTCTAAAACTCAACTGGAGGAGTTGGCCCAGCTTCAAGGTCCACTAAAAATAAAAGAATAATAAATTCTGCCACAAGAAAACTTATTGAATTTATCAGTTAGTGCCATGATGTCAGTAGTCTGGCCCCAAATGGAAAGATGAACTCGAGCAATTTTGCTATTGAATCCTTGTTACTTTGAACATCTTTCCCTTTGTTGGCTTGACATTGTAAGCAGCAAATTACAGACATTTTCTACAATCCTGTGCCATTAGGGGCACCAGATATTCCTTCTTGTTCCCCAGAGCCTTGAAAAGCTGGGGACCCACCATTGCAAAAAGTCTCCTTGCTGGGCCACTAGCAAATGGCAAGGGAAATTTTCTGACATGTTTGCTAATGGACTACAATTTCAACTCATGCAGCAAGAGTAGCCTAATAAAAATATCAGATTTTTAACTAAATACAATCCTAATTCCTTTATGAATTTTATGCAGAGTGCAGGGAAATAACACCACGGAGGGTTGTGTGATAAAACTGTGGTATACTGATAAACGAAATAAAATCTAAGCTATGGTATAACCACATATCTAGAACTATCTTAACAAACTATAGACTGTAACGACAGCCAGTGAAGAATTTAACAGATCTTTGTGGTGAGCTCTGGAACTCTTTTCCAAAATATTAACCTGAGGATTCAGGGTGACAAATTATCTGTATTTCCCACAGCCACCCATAACGAGCCTAGAAGGAAATACAGCTTCCATAGCAGCCAAGCTGTTAAAGTGAATAATAAGTGGGAAAGTTCATAAATTCAGTAAAAATGACCTATTATGGAAAAAGCAGCTGGCTTCTGACAAATTTAAGAGTGTCCTGGGGATTTGTCAGTCAACATTTATTCATTGAGCACTTACTGTGTACAGACAATGTTCCTGGGACAGGGGATACAGAAGTAAACAAAATAGTGAGTATATCTATCCTTTAGAAATTTATATCCTTAGGGGTGTGAGGAGAGTGGCAGCTAATATACACAGAAACTAACTCAGACACTACGAAGAACTATGGTTAAAGATAATATCCTACCAACGTGGAGTAGTCAGAAAGGTATTTTCTGAAGGGTGACAGCTATGTTAAGAAGGGACATTCATGATGGTGGAGGGGCTGGTAAATATCCCAAGAGAGAACAAGTTCAAAGACAATTTCTGAAACTGGAATGACCTTCCAAATTTTTTTGTCATTGTTAATTGAATCTCATGTTGACCCCCCCGGGTATGAAGTGCTTCCATATACAGGAATTTAGCTAGTTCTCACGGCAACCCTGAGACATGCATACTCTCATCCCTATTTTGCTAAACAGTGATGTTTAACAACTTTCTCAAGGTCACATATGCATCTGCAGCACAGCCTGAATGTAAACTCAGTCTCCTAATCTCAAATCCTATGTAACACATCATCTTTCATAGATGTCAAAGCTCTAGTGTGTTAAGAACAAACTGGAACATTTGTAAGACTTCTTTGAGTCATTATTATTATCCAAGATAATAAATATGTCCTTTGACATATCTTGGATGTCATTATCAAAGAAAGAAAAAATAAGGTCATGGTTTCTTTAAGAAAACAGGTGTTACAGCTGAGCACCCTGCCTAAGGAGGACTCCCCTGGAGTATAGAGTAGCTCAGGCAGTTGACATTTCATTGCATTTGTCACTTGTGAAAAGACAGTTTGGATGCTCTCTGTGGAGGCAAAAGAGATAATAATTAAGAAGAAAAGGGCAGAAATACAGGAGTGCAGAAATTTAAATTTCAGATGACAAGAGGACATCATAGATCCAAAGAACATGGGAACCATCTGGATCATTTGAAGTTCAGAATCGTCCACAAAGACATACTTCAGTGTCAGTGGTAATCGACATTTGTATTCAGTGTGGCAGAATTACTGAGCACTGACTTTTTGTTTACTTTCACCAGGGCTCAAAACCATAGAGATGAGACTGAGAAAACAGAAAAAAATAAAATGAGGAGAAAGAAAAGAAATCAAAGACATAGAAAATTGTCATTAGTACAGCAAGGTAGTGCTATTCCATGGTATCATTTTGGTGGTATGCAGCTTTCTTTTTTTTCTAATCTGATTTTTAGACATAAATCTAAGGCACATACATAGAAGATACACCTTCTCCTGTCAACTAGCCATCTCTGAAGTCAACCTACCCATATGACTTTGTAGCTCTAATATACCCCTATCTTTCATGTGGGAGCAGATTGTGGTGGTAAAATCATAGTGCCGAAGAGGAATCACATACTTTAGAATCTAAAGGCCTGTTTGATTTTAAATTTAAATTAATAAAATAAAAATGAAAATTTAGTTCCCCAGTCATACTAGCTGTATTGCAAGAGCTCAGTACCTACAGGTAGTTCATTGCTCTTGCATTGTGCAGCATATAATAGAACGTTTCCACAGCCCAGAAAGTTCTGTGGGACATGACTGGACCAGATGGCATTTGTGCAATGACATAAATCTCACATCCTCTCTATCCAGTCTCTCACATGCCACATGTTTTTCACTCCAAATATCTCCTTGCCCCACATCTCATTCTGGTCTAATTTTGATGTGTTATCTTAAATCTCTTTGCCATATTAGTCATAGCACAAAAAATTTAGATATAGTTGTGAATTTAATTGCATTTGTTCCAATACCATTATTTTATACATGAGGAAATGCCTGCCTGTTGTAGTAAAATATATCCATTAATTCAATAAATATTCAATTAGTGTCTATATATTCCAAGCACTTAGGACAGACCAAATCCTGACCCTCGTGGAGCTTAAAATTGAATGCAGAGGACAGACAATAAAAAGAAAACAAACAAACAAAAAGAAGTATAAGGCTAGGAAGGAAGTTAATGCAGGACAAAAGGACAAAGGGAGGAGATGGGGGCAAAAAGAAGAGGAGTGGAGAGAGTAGCTGTAGCTCCTCCATGGAAGGAGGCCGGACAGAACGTCTCTGCAAGAGAAACAAGACCTGAAAATGTGAAAGGACAAGCCATGTGAAGGTCTAGGGTAAGAGCATTCCAAACACAGGAAATAGCAAGCACCAAGTCCAAGGATTGGAATAAGCTTGATGTGTTCAAGAAGAATAAATAAGGGCAGAGTTTCTGGAGAAAAGTAAGCAAGGGGAAAGTGAAGGGAGCTGAGGTCTGAAAAGCAGTCAAGGACAATCCTCTAGGGCCGTGTCTTCATTATCTATTGCTGTGTAACAATTAACCCAAGACGTAGTAGATTGAAACAGCATTTATTATTATTCCACAGTTGCTTTAGGTCAGAAATCTGGGTAAAACTGGGCTGGATACTCTGCTTCAGAATCTCTCACAGGCTGCAATTCAGATGTTGACAAAAGCAGGGGTCATCTGAAGTCTCAAGAAGAATCCATGTCAAGCTCATTTACACAGTTGTTGCCAACATTCAGTTTTCTGTGGTCTTCAGTTTCTCAGAAGTTCTTGGTCATCAGGCTACCCTGATGGAAGTCACAGGCTTTTATAATCTAATTATAGAAGTCAGGTCCCATTTCTTTTGCCTTATTCTATTTGTCAGAGCAAATCAGGTCTAGCCAACACAGGATGGGAAGAAATTACATAAGAGCAGGAGGCGGGCATCACTGAGGCAGATTTTCGAAGTTTGCCCAAAACAGGTCTCATGAACCAGGGTAAGGACTTGAAATTTTTTGTTAGGAGTGATTGGAGGCATTGGGGAGCTTCAACAGGGACACTGATACAATCTGATCTTCAGTTCAGGACTGGCTGTCATATGGAGAAGAGATGTAGCAGGCCATCGGTGGAAATAGCGACAAGGTAAGAAACTATTACAACTGCTCAAGTGACTGAGTTAAGAAGCTAGTGAGACACCACCAAATTGGAGATCTGTTTTAAAGATAGAGCCTACGGTATTTGCTGATGGGTTGGACATGGAGAGGGAGAGAAAGAGACAAAAACTCTCACAAGAAAGCTGGAATTGGTGATGGACAGGTCCCCACAGAAACATTTCCCAGAAAATCTTCCAAGAAGTATACCTCATGTTTCCTTGCACTTTCTCTTTTCCTTCTCCCTACATCTCCTTTAACACTTATCTAATTATCAAAGTCATTTCACAGTGTTGATGCTTAGAAAAATCTAGAACTTCCACACTTTTAATATGTTAAAATAGAAGTCACAGTTTAAGGGCTGTAGAGAAGTGGGGAGTCATCAAAAATATAGATGGTCCCCGCATTACGATGATGGTTCAGTTCATGAATTTTTGACTTAAGATTGTGAGAAAGTAATGCACACGCAGTAGAAACCACAATTTGAAGTTTGCATTTAGATCTTTTTCCAGGCCAGGGGCATGTGGTTTGATGCTCTCTCATGATGCTGTAGTGGGGCAGCTCGCAGTCAACCTCGTGATCACAAGGGTCAGCCACCGATACGCTGACAACCATCTGTCCCCATCAACCATGCTGTTTCTCACTTTCAGCACAGTAGTCAATAAATGACATGAAATAATGTCATTTATTGGTGTTAGATGATTTTGCCCAACTGTAGGCTCATGGAAGTGTTCTGAACATGTTTAAGGTAGGCTGGGCTAAGTTGTGATGTTTGGTAGGTTGCATTTTTGACTTACAATATAGCCAACTTATAACAGGCTTAGGAAGACTACCCCATCATAAGTCAAGGAAGCTCTGTAGTTGCCATTATTAATTACTAAAAATGTGATACTATCTTTCTAAGTTTGTGCCCCAGTTTCTCATATTCACCAGTAGATTTAACATGCCCTTATCATTCCTGATTTCTTTAAAAACTGGAAATACTTTCATTGTCTTGAGAAAAAAAGCTAATAAAGAGAGAAAATGAATTGCTTTCTCAAGGATACTAGGAAGCTGATTATACATTTTTAATATTTTGACTCCAATAATAAATTGCTATACCCTTTAAATTTGTTGACTTATGAATAATTTGACTTACAGCACCCAGCCTCCCTATACCCACTAAGAAGAACCCAACAGGTTAAACAGGGTAATGGACATATTTCATGAGCCTCCCTGATTCACTCAATGCATTGTCTTAGGCTAACACTGTGTAGCCAAATATCACATAAACAAAACTTAAACAGGTCATAGTTACTACTAAACAATACATTTTTTCTTCCCCAAGTGTAATAATTAACCCAGATTACTTCACAACTAATGCAACTAATACCATCTTTGCCCTCAGCACAATACGATTGCACTTGGAAATTGGCCCACTTTCCCTTCATGCTTCTTTCTCTTATCTGTCCCACCTACTCCTGTACACCAGGTCTTATCTTGGGTTTGTTTTCCTCATTGGGAATAGAATACCCAAAGACAGTTAAGACCTGCAGGAAGAAACACCCCATAGACCCTGAGCTTCTCCCATCACTCAAACTTAATGTCACCAGACAGGTAACCTTGGCAGATAACTAAAAGCATTGGACATCCTCCATTTTATACAGAACATGTGCACCCATCCAATCTCTGTGACAATTCCTTTGTGTATTCTAGTAAAAGTGAACTTTAACCCAATAACAAGGGAACACATTTTTCCTGACTTTCACATTATATCCCTTCAGGAAAAAAAAAAAAATTAGACTGCTTCTTATAATCATGCCCAATGGTTTCATTTTTTCCAGGGTAGAGAGACAAAGAGAGAGGGAGAGGGAGAGAGAGGGAGGAAGGGAGGGAGACAGAACAAGAGACAAGAAGGAGGAGGAGGAGGAGGGAGTAGAGGAGGAGGGGGCAGGGGGAAGACAAGGAAGAAAAAGGAGGAAGATGAAGAGAGGGAGATGGAGAATATGAAAGAACAAGGCTGGAACACTGAAGGAGAAAAGGGAACAGTGACTCCAGATTTAGTCTTGAAGGGCCCATGGTGAGCTGCCTATTCCCCTGAAAATATGCCAGCTCTGGAACTATATGCATGTATGTTTCATCCCAGGATATAGCTATGGACAAGCTGCTCAAACACAAAGAGATTAGGTGACTTGCCTAAAGCCATATAGTGAAGGGGGAAAAAAATCCTGGAATAACACAGGCTTCCTGATTCCCAGATTTAAATTTCTAAGGCACTCACAGAGAGCTAGAACTTTTATAGAAGACTACTTCAAATGTCAATGAACCTAAGGTTCCTCAAATACACACACCCTTCTTTTTAAACCAATTCCTTCAAAAAATTCATCTTATGCCTTTAATTTAACTGTCAATATTGATGGTGAGCAAGTTGATGTTTCCTTTAGGTAACACATACAATGTCAGGTCTGGAGAGCACAGAGATGAGTAAGACCCCTTGAAGTCCTCTATTTCAAACCCCTTCTGTGATTCAATCCTGTTTTCCATGCCCCATCGACACACATGCCAAGAGACCTGACTCTCTACACTAGCTTCAATCTCATTGTTCTCAGATCCACCCTTCGCACCAAGTCAGATCAAATATACAATTTTTCTCTGCCCTGCCTTAAAACCCTTTTCTTCCCATTTCCTAAGTTTCTATTTGCTCTTCTGCTACTTTTCCACATGGACCTAAAACCTTCTTAGGTTTCCTTACCTAACCCCATAGGCCATTCTACACAGGATCTTCCTTATGAAAGTCCACTCATACTTCAAGATGCAGGCCACATCTCATCCCTCAAACTGACCTTTTTTCATGCCTGCACTGACATTGGACATATGTCTATTTATCACATGATATTATAATCAGTGATTTATATGTCTATCTTTCCCACTATATTATAAATCTTTCACAGAAAAGAATGGACCTTAATTCATCTCCAATGCGTAGATTAACTGCTTAGCCCTTTGTCGATAGCCAATACATTTTTCTAAATGAAATAATGCACTATGATAGTTAATGATAACAATAGCTAATATTTATTGAGAACCGACAGCATTGTAGGTAGCACTATAAGAGCTTTTCGTAACTTATTTAATCTAATCCTCATATCAAGCTCATGAAGTAGGAGCCATTATTATCCCCATATTACAGATAAAGAAACTGAAGAGCGAAGTTAAATTGCCCAAAGCCACAAGGCTAGCAAATGAAAACGGTGGGATTTAAACCTAGGCACTTCTAACCACTGAACAATTTGCTGCCTGTAGATTAGGCATCAGCAAACTTTTTCTTCAGGGACCACATAATAAATAGTTCTGGTTTTGTGGGACAAATACAACTATTCAGCTTTGCTGTTATAACAGGAAAATGGCTGGAGACAATATGTAAATGAATGAGTGTAACTGTGTTCCAATAATACTTTATTTATAAAAATGGTCAATGGCTTGATTTAGCTCAAGGCATGCAGTTTCCTGACCTTTACTGTAGACTCTGCCCTATGTAGTCCAATATTGTGGACTTAAAAGTTCTAGAGAGCACATTCAAGTACTTGAGTACTAAAAATGGACCCTCTGGGGGCACCTGGGTGGCTCAGTCGTTAAGCGTCTGCCTTTGGCTCAGGTCATGATCCCAGGCTCCTGGGATCGAGCCCCGCATCGGGCTCCCTGCTCGGCGGGAGGCCTGCTTCTCCCTCTCCCACTCCCCCTGCTTGTGTTCCCTCTCTCGCTGTGTCTCTCTCTGTCAAATAAATAAAAATAAAATCTTTAAAAAAAAAAAAATGGACCCTCTGGGTCCATCATAGAAAAGTAAGAGACATTCTTTATCAGTAGAAGAGAAAATAGTTACAAATGTCCAGTGTTTGAGGAGACTGCCCTGCTGCCCAGCTTCTAGACCTGTGCTGTCCATTGACATGGCCTGGCTCGCACCTCTGTCGGTTCAAACCTCACAGACTCTGGGGAGCGGCAACCGCTGACATTGTATTCTTGATGTCAAGCCCCTGCCTGTTCTTTGTCAAACCCATTCGGTTTCCTTTAAGCATGACCACTGTCCTCAAGGATTTCTGAAGGAACTGCCTGGTTGCCTTTCTGCCTTTGCAAATTGAACTCCTGAACCTATTGGATCCCCCTGCAGCAGGCCTCCTCACATTGTCCCAATCTTCTGGATCCCGCACCCTTGCCACCTGTCTCTCATTCACTTCCCTGCTTGTCCAGTTTGACAGAAATCCATCCTCTCTGGACTCTCTCGGCCTTTTTCCTTGCTTTCCTGATTTGGTTTTTGTCTTTTCTTCTGAGCTTGGTATTTTTATAACCATTCTGACAGCCATGCTTTCTCATCTCAACCCAGGTCGTCCCCTTCCTACGGGATTCCCTGGAGGCATTTGCCATTGTCATTCGTCAGTTATGGACAGGAGAACAGAACCTGCATTGACCTTCTGCAACCTTTTATCTTGTAGGCGTGGTTTAATCTCCCACCTGCCATGTTCCATTCCATCTGCACCATTTGCTGTGCTTTACAATCCTCTATATGAGTGGAGGACTCTTCAAGGGCTTTTTGTTTTTTTGTTTTTTTTTTACTATTCAGATCTTGTTATTCCCTGTCCAAATTCTAACCAAGAAAAAAACTAGTCAGTTTCACCAAATATTTAAGAAAACCAGTGGCTCGATGTGTGCAATTAAAAATAAAGAAATACCTCACTGTTTGCTGTCAGTCAGTATTTGCCTATAAAAGGGCAGGAAAAAAAGTGATGACATATTTTTATTGTTTACATTTTTTTCTGTAAGGAGTATGGATAAAATGGGTTTAATGGCCCATTAAATGAAGATGTTGTTCAGGTACTTGCTAGTACATTAAGGAACAGCTCTAAGAAGTCCAAATTTTATGCCCACTTACTGGAAGCACAAAAATTAACTCAAATGGGAGCAATTGCTGATTTTATTTTTTATCTGTTTTTTATTTGTAACATGATCCTAAAGAGATGAGAATATATTTGTTCTCAGTTAGTTTTCTGATCACTCCAGAAAATGTCCAATATTTTATTTCTTTGTGTATTGTTCAGAGGCCGCTCTGGTGGTTTGAAAGAGACAAAAGACATCCCCTAGTGAACACTGCCATTCCTCTAGGGGAAAGCTCTACCCATCTAATAGCTATTTTAAGATGTTGAAGATGCATTACCACAGGCTGCAATTACTCTGTGAATTCCAATTTGAATTGAAGTATCATCTCTCAAGGGTGTAATCCTAGGGTCACATTTCCTTTTCCAGGCAAAGTAAACCATCTCTTTGACTATTCAGGCCACTGTAAGAAATCTCAGATAGCCAAAGTTCCTCTTCATTTTTAAGTAAATAACGTTGTTTTTTTAAATAAGCAATTTGGAATTCACAAAAACAATAACCTACAGTGATAAAAGGAACAAATCAGCCACAAATAATCACTTATTATGGTCAAATATTAAATAAAGATCACATGTAACTAATGAAGATCCTGTAAGCATCATATTTATGTGGTACTGAAAGAAATCTTATAGAAACCTATCTATGATCTTTAAAACTTTGAATGGGCTTTTGTAAACCAATGGTGCCGTGTCTTTATGCAACAATTATTATTTACTGTATTTTTGTTCCAAATGGTTTAATGACTTTTTCAATCAAGTGGACAGAAGCTCCAGACTTGAAGTGCCCTCTCAGCCTTTTGGTCCTTATCCATGGTCTTCAACCCCTTCAAAGGACAGCACAAAAGACCCCACCCCTGCCTGTGGTCTGTCCAACAACGCTATATTCACGGGCTCAGAGGGCACATATATTAAGCACAGTCTGGCATCTTGTTTTGATTTTGTTCCCAAGTGAAATAGCTAACTTACAAGTTACCAGAAAAGTATCCCTTCTATTTACATTTCCTTATTATTTCTGCCTCCTCAGTTGTAACAAAGGTTAATCAATTTTGCTAAAAGGAAAAACTAAACAATAACTCTAAAAAATAAATTATCAAAAATTATTACCTTTACAAGGATGATACAACTGACCTGCAGATTTTTATCTGTTGTCTTTTACTGTAAAGACATATTCATTTGGATCTTTTCTTGTTCTCCTAGACCCGTGTAACAGAGTTTACTTGAATGACACCATTTTTTTTCCCAATCCCTGAGCCACCACCTAAGGTCGGGTGACCTTCCTCTCACCTGGATTGTTGTACCACCTTCTGACTGGCTTCCCAAGCCCTAGTCTTGTCCCCTTTTCCACTGTAACCCATTCTTTGCACTTCAGTCATGACAGGAACTCCAAACGCTCTAACCAGTTCATTGAGCCTTTCACATTTAGCCTCTTCTCACACTGGCAGCCTCATCAAACCTTCCTCCCTGCTTCATAATCCAAGCCCTAGAAATACTGCCATTCTTTTTGTTCCTAGAACATGTCACATTCTCTTCCCTGTAGTTTTGAAGGCATTGTGCTTCAGTCTGCCTAAACACCACCACCCCTCCACATTCCTGGGCCCAGCCCTTTTACACCTTTGAAATCTCAGCATAATTTGCATTTCCTCCCCCGTGCTTTTCTAGATCTTTCTTCCCCACTGAAAGGCCTAAAGGCCTCTACTCTGAGAAGTACTAGAGACATATTTTTTCTGTCGCATTTTATTTGAAGGGCTTCATGTTCTCTTCTTCCCATGAGAGCAGGGCCTTATCTATCTTGCACACTGCTATATAACTAGAACGCAGGCTAGTATTTACTGAGTGAATGACTGGTTCATCAGCTGGTTGAAAGGATGGATGGATGGATGAATAGATATTTTTTTAATATATGGAGTTAGGATGATTATCTGAGAAAAATCAGAGACAGCAGAACTTGTAGTTGCATCTTTAAAAACATTCCACCACACATTGCTTTGATATAAGACATATTAAAAAAAAAAATGTTTACAACCTCATTTATATAATCAAGTTTTAAAGAAGTGATTTAAAAATATTTGTGTATTCATTTTAGGTATATGACATTGATTGAGCTAGTACCTCATGATAATTAGATAAAATTCATTGTTTCTTTCCCTAAGAAACTTACAGCCTAGGGATGTGCTATACAATGAACTTTTTAAAGAAAAAGAAAGTCTTTTTAAAGAAAAAAAATTAAGCCATAATAATTCTACATTCATCAAAAAAACAATATTATTAATCACTTTTTTAAAGTCTTAAAGAATACTAAAAATGGTTTTGACTGGAAAAAAACATGAATTTTTAAATTTAAACTCAAAGATATTTCTGATTTGTCAAATATTCAATCTTATGAATTCTATGAAAATCAACTAAAGCATATCTATGGTGAGGAAAAGAACAAAATAAACGTGGAGGGGGAAGATATGAGAACTGGGACCTAGAAAAAATGATCTGGAAGGGTTGAGAGCCGAATCTTACCTAAAGAAATGCTCTCCTGTGGTGTGCTAAGTAAAATATTCCCTCGCAGTCTCTCGAATGTGATGAACCCTATCTCGTCCAGTATGGAAACCAGGACCTAGACAAAGTAGTCCTGCCATTTTGGGTGATGGATAGATGGTGCTTTCCAGTGATGTGGGGGAGGCTTAGGTTTCCCAGAATAACTAAAGGAACAGTGAGCACTGAACAGAGAATCCACACAGAGCCAGACTGCCTAGAAGCATCTCACAAGGGAAAGCGGGTGACTTCAACAGTGCTTACTAGGTTGTCACAAAAATGTGGCTGTAGCAAAAACAGGAAGGACTATAAGAAGTGCTGCACTTGAGTACCTTCATCCAGTCCAAACAACAGTCAGTGCATTTGTGATCAGCAGTGCTGACCACAGAATGAAAGAGAGTCTGTGAATTTTACCTTCATCATAATCTGCTACAAAGCAGAACACAGTCTGAGAGAAAGGGGAGGAATCTGAATTCAACTAGTGATCTTGGCTAAACCTTTGTTTTCCTCTTCTTTCCGCCCTCATGCCATGCTTTCTGATTGAGTTACATTCCCTTACATGTGTTCCTACACTAACCATGCAAGCTTCTGCACTGGCTCTGCTTTATCCAGTGGTTTGCTGGAAAAGGTTTAACAACCTGCTCTTGCAGGGAAAAATGCAGGGATGCATATGTGTACCTAATTCTATTATAATCTCTACTGATGCAAAAGCGTGTTAGTACATAGCTTAGGAAAATAATAAAGTACACAATACTCTTTATTGTAAATATGACATAGCTCGTTTATCCTCCCAGAATACTGAGGCTGGTTTTTGCTTAACTCTTGCATTCGTAGCTAAATTATGATTGCAATTCAAGCATGATTTCACAAAATTAGACTATGAATAAATGCTTGATTACTTCCCAATTCAGAAGTTGTTCATGCCATTGACAAACTAATATAGTTCTGATATAAATATTAGTTGATATTTCCATTTATCTTAATGAGTAAAACAAAAGGGGGGAAAGTGTGGATGTATTGACAACTTCACTCATTCATGAATAACATGAGGACTTATTTGCCAGATCCTAGTTTTCAAACCCTGGAAGGATAGTTCCTCAATTTTTTGGTGCTATTTATAATGTAATGGCTGGAGACATGACATCATATATTTAAGTTTAATCCGCATTATTAACATTTTCTCTATTACTTCTTTAAGTCTAGATAATCAACAAAACAATAAATCTAATCCTGATGATTTATATGATTTAATTTTTAATAACACTTGTGTTTAGCAACAATGTGGCAAGGCTTCCAAAAAGACTGACTCTATTGAGCCAGTATGAGCCACTCCAGCATACCAGTGGATAATCCTCCCTGGAAAACCGTGCCCTCTCTTGTGACTTGTCACAAGCATCACACTATGTAATGACTGTTTACTTGTTTGTTTTCTCCTGAATATCAGAGAATTGGGAATGAGATCTTCTTTCTCTGTGTCACAGGTCCTTGCAGAGCCTGGAATGTCATCGAGCCTTGGCAGATGCTCAGTAGACACAAAATGAATACCTGGAACTCTCAACAGTTCTGCTGGCCCAGAAGCTGGGGAAATGCTATTGCAAACACTTCCCAGACTTTGTTTCTCATTTCTCTCTCATCATCAACTCAGCTTAACAAAGGCCACTCTCTCCATATTGCTTCCCATTAGAGGAAGCTCATACAAATATTAATTAGGCACTTTCTGTATGTTGCTCACATCTGGTACTAACCTCAGAGTATTGTATTATAACAGAAAGGACCCCTGCACAAAGTAAGCTAGTGAAGTTTCTCATGCTGGTTATTCTTCAGATCCACCCACCCTTAGTAAATCTTTATAGAAACTGGCCATACCTCCCCCTCTTCCTGCTTGTCCCCCTCTTCAAGACTGAAGCTCTCATTCCTTTAGCTACTGAGGGCATTAGTAACCAAAGATTCTCAGGTGAGTTTCTCTCCAGAAACTCTCCTTATCTGAACAAAGCTACCCAGACCAAGATCACTCCTCTCCCCCTGTGTCAGTCTGTAAGAAATGTCTGGTCACTTCAAGGGCATGAGTACCTGCCCTCTTGCTGTGATTTGGGACACCTCTACAGGGCCATCCCAGCTACAGTGCTCTCTGGTAAACCAGTCTTTTCCCTCTGCCCAGTTCCGCTTCTTTAACTCCTCGATCAACTTATAAACACAAAACTTTACCTCAGGATCTGTTCCTGGAAGACCCCATGTTCTACGGCCCTCAATACTGCATAATGCTTATCAAAGCATACATTTTAGTACAATCTCATGCCAAAGGATGCATATTGTGAAAAATATTGAAATAAAAACCTGGAGCATAACATTAATGAATAGAACAAATAATTGCAGTTTTGGGGTCAAGTCTTTTGGGTTTTCCACATAAAGTATCATATCATCTGCAAAGAGTGAGAGTTTGACTTCTTCTTTGCCAATTCGGATGCCTTTTATTTCTTTTTGTTCTTGATTGCTGTGGCCAGGACTTCTAGTACTATGTTGAATAGCAGTGGTGATAGTGGACATCCCTGCCATGTTCCTGACCTTAGGGGGAAAGCTCTCAGTTCTTCTCCATTGAGAATGATATTCGCTGTGGGTTTTTCATAGATAGCTTTTATGATACTGAGGTATGTACCCTCTATTCCTACCTAGAACTCATACAGGAATTCAGTAAAGTGGCAGGATATAAAATCAATGCACAGAAATCAGTTGCATTTATATACACTAACAACAAGACAGAAGAAAGAGAAATTAAGGAGTCAATCCCATTTACAATTGCATCCAAAACCGTAAAATACCTAGGAATAAATCTAACCAAAGAGGCAAAGAATCTGTACTCAGAAAACTATAAAATCCTCATGAAAGAAATTGAGGAAGACACAAAAAAATGGAAAAACGTTCCATGCTCATGGATTGGAAGAACAAATATTGTGAAGATGTCAATGCTACCTAGAGCAATCTACACATTTAATGCAATCCCTATCAAAATACCATCAGCTTTTTTCAAAGAAATGGAACAAATAATCCTAAAATTTTTGTGGAACCAGAAAAGACCCCGAATAGCCAGAAGAATGTTGAAGAAGAAAAGCAAAGCTGGCAGCATCACAATTCCGGACTTCAAGCTCTATTACAAAGCTGTAATCATCAAGACAGTATGGTAGTGGCACAAAAACAGACACATAGATCAATGGAACAGAATAGAAAGCCCAGAAATGGACCCTCAACTCTATGGTCAACTAATCTTCGACAAGCAGGAAAGAATGTCCAATGGAAAAAAACAGTCTCTTCAACAAATGGTGTTGGGAAACTTGGACAGCCACAAGCAGAAGAATGAAACCGGACCATTTCCTTACACCACACACAAGAATAGGCTCAAAATGGTTGAAAGACCTAAATGTGAGACAGGAGTCCATCAAAATCCTAGAGGAGAACACAGGCAGCAACCTCTTCGACCTCAGCCATAGCAAATTCTTCCTAGAAACATCACCAAAGGCAAGGGAAGCAAGGGCAAAAATGAACTATTGGGACCTCATCAAGATAAAAAGCTTTTGCACAGCAAAGGAAACAGTCAAAAAAACCAAAGGACAGCCGACAGAATGGGAGAAGGTATTTGCAAATGACATATCGGATAAAGGGCTAGTATCCAAAATCTATAAAGAACTTATCAAACTCAACACCCGAAGAATAATCCAATCAAGAAATGGGCAGAAGACATGAACAAACATTTTTCCAAAGAAGACATCCAAATGGCCAACAGACACATGAAAAAGTACTCAACATCACCCAGCATCAGGGAAATCCAAATCAAAACTTCAATGAGATACCACCTCACACCAGTCAGAATGACTAAAATTAACAAGTCAGGAAATGACAGATGTTGGCAAGGATGCAGAGAAAGGGCAACTCTCCTACACTTTTGGTGGGAATGCAAGCTGGTGCAGCCACTCTGGAAAACAGTATGGAGGTTCCTCAAAAAGTTGAAAATAGAGCTGCTGTATGACCCAGCAATTGCACTACTGGGTATTTACCCCAAAGATACAAATGTAGTGATCCGAAGGGATATGTGCCACCCCAATGTTTATAGCAGCAATGTCCACAATAGCCAAACTATGGAAAGAGCCAAGATGTCCATCAAGAGATATGAATGGATAAGGAAGTTGTGGTATATATATATATAATGGAATATTATGCAGCCATCAAAAAACCACGAAATCTTGCCATTTGCAATGATGTGGATAGAACTAGAGGTTATTATGCTAAGTGAAATAAGTCAACCAGAGAAAGACATGTATCATATGATCTCACTGATATGAGGAATTCTTAATCTCAGGATACAAACTGAGGGTTGCTGGAGTGGTGGGGGGTGGGAGGGATGGGGTGGTTGGGTGATAGACATGGGGTAGGGTATGTGCTATGGTGAGTGCTGTGAATTGTGTAAGACTGATGAATCACAGACCTGTACCTCTGAAACAAATAATACATTATATGTTAAATAAAAAAAAAAGATAGTAGGAAGGGAAAATGAAGGGGGGGGTGGCGCTGGAGGGGGAGATGGACCATGACAGACTATGAACTCTGAGAAACAAACTGAGGGTTCTAGAGGGGAGAGGGGTTGGGGGATGGGTTAGCCTGGTGATGGGTATTAAAGAGGGCACATATTGAATGGAGCACTGGGTGTTATACACAAACAATGAATCATGGAACACTACATCAAAAACTAATGATGTAATGTGTGGTGATTAACATAACATAATAAAATAAAAATTAAAAAAAAACAAATAATTGCAGTAGAATTTACAACTGATTTAATAGAACCATCTCAGTTCTAAAATTGTGATTTTAAATGCATCTTTATAGAAATAAAACTATGTATTAGCTTAAATACTACATCTTCTTCTAACTCTAGATTCTGTTTTCCAATATAGAATTCTTTCAGTGTGTTGTAAGAGTTATTTCAAGACTTGCATGAAAGAGAACACTCTAATTCAAATAACAGAGTTATACTGACAGTATTTAATCATTTGCATTACCAATGCAGTGTTGGGAAGATTGAGGTGAGTTGAAATTGGGCATACAAATAAGAACTTGCTTAGCTAACATCAACAATCATTAAAAAAGCAAAAATGACCTTAATTTCTAAAAAGAAAGGGTATAGTTAATGATCCCTTATTATCAAACTCCTGTCTTATACAATTACACATAGGCAGCTCCAGACAGAAAATATGGCTGAATAATCACGACTCTCAGGTGAAAAGCATTTCAGATAGCATGGTTCCTTCATTTAAAGAGGTTTTTAGTTCCAAGATGTGAAAACACAAAGCTAAAAGGCATTCTCTTAAAATTCCACCCCAATTAGCCATATTTGAAAGCTAAATGACTGCATGTTAAAAAAGCAATTAAATCTGTTATATTTACATAGCCACTTAACACAGAAGAAGAGCACAGGATAGGTGACCTACAACCTAGTTATTTTTTGTCATGACCACATAGACATTTCAACAGTTTTGCACTCTCTAGGCATTAACTGATGACAATTAAACATTTAGATAAGTGTAGATTACTCAATTTATATTCACCCCTCTCAAAAATGGTTAAAAGAAATGCACTGAAATTTTTACAGATAGGAGAAATTGCACTGAGGCCAAATGTAAAATGTTAACATACCAAAGTAAATTTAAGACACTCTGAGTGATTTAAAATAATGTCTCTCATTTTTTTATTCTTGACACAAACTATAAAAATATGCTCTTTCAAATTGCTTTTGACAGCTTTCTGAATACTTATCTGAATCCTTTTTTTTATTCCACAAATACAATTTTATTAACCCAGTAAGTGAAGACCCTGTCCCTTTCCACTCCCATCCCCTTCAAAGGGATACGGTTGGGTAAGAAAGAAAGAAACCTGGGGTGGAAATGTCTCCTATCCCTCAAAGAGGAAGACTGAAAGGAGGAAGAGGGACTGTGCAATTAGGTCTCCAGAGGGGAGGAGAGCTGGAGGGGAGTATCAGACCAGGACGACAGTAGAAGAGGAAGAAGAGGATGGGGAGGGTGATGGAACTATTGAAGACCCAGGAAAAACAAGCGGGGCTGGGGCTAGGGAGCCAAAGGATGTGGGAAGTATGAGGCTGGAGCCCAGAAGGGGGGTCCGTTCTGTGGCGGGGTGGTCCCTTGGCTCCCCTTCCTCATCACCCTCTTGCCCCTGAGTTTCTTCCTCCTGTTCCCCTTCTCCGGGACCCCTATGAACAGGCTGCTTGCAGATGGGGCAGGTCTTCCGGGTCTGAGTGAGCCAGGGGTCCACACAGCGGCTGTGATAAGCATGAGCACAGGGAAGGACCCTCAGCTTGTCTCCATCCTCATATTCATCCAGGCAGATGGCACAGACGTCGTACTGGTCTCCCTTCTGATAATCATGTATAGGAATCCGCTTCAGCTGCTCTTTGGTCAGTCGATTCCGCTGGAGCTGTTTCTGGTGCTGGATAAAACAAATTATCAGCCCCGCTCCCATGGACAAAATCAGCAGTCCCACAACCCCTGTGAAAGGGATGAGGCAATAGCCCAGGAGGAAGTTATTGTCTGGGACCAGAAGCACATGAGCTCCCTTCTCATAGACAAAGAGAGCACGCAGGTACTTGGAGCTCCTTGCCCCAGTAAACACAGACGGGATCCAGATCTGCTGCTGGATTTCCTCACTGTTCCACACCATATTCAGAAGTTCATTGGAATTTACATTGTGTACCACAGCTGCACCATACCCAGCCTTCTGGACGTTTAGGACCTTGAGGTCAAAGTTGCAGTCGAATCTCCGAAGAAGTGCAATAAAGACTGACCCGTTGGCCGAGGCCAGGGGTGGCGGGGCAACGGGGCTACAGGCGTTGGCTGGCTGAGCCTCCACAAGGAATCCGCGAAGTCCCTCATGGCTCAAGGAAGACCCAAAGAGAGCTGGAAGGTCTGCAAAGTCCATGCTGTTATTGTGGTCAGAAGTCGCTCGAATGAGCCCCCGGATGGGGGCCGCTCCCCACAGCACAGTGGCCATAGGCATGCAAAGCAGGAAGGCTGCAGGGTGCATGGCAGCGGGAGGGGAGAGGCGGGGAGGCCGCGTCTGGTAGCAGGTGCAGAAGCGGGATTCTGTGCTTCTCTCCGCCCTTCCTTCAGTGTCCCAGGAGTCCAAACATCCCAGCTACATAGGGGCGTGAGGCGGGAACCCCAACTCGGGGAATGAGATATCCAACCGGTTCAGGGGAGATAGTGGGGGAGACACTAAAATTATTCTTTTCTACTGTAAGGATAAAATAAGGAAAGGAAGCAAAGGCAAACACAAACGACAGGAAAACTTCCGGAAGAGTGGGAGAGTTCAAGGAGGCGGGACTTCCAGCCAAGTGGCTGGCTTCCTGTTTCCTGGAAAACGGTTTCCCACAGTGAAAGTCAGCGCCCTATCAGCACCCGGCCTGATCTCAAGATGACGGACTTCCGGTCCTCCTCTCCTCCCTCTGGTCCCTGGGGCTGTGGTATCTTCAGGTCTCGCGAGAGTGTTCGCCACACTTACATCATACCCGCTGACAGCTTAGCCCGTCTATCGCGAGACGTTTTAACTGGCTGGCCTGGCACACTCAAACTCACTACGAGGCAGGCCATGGTAAAAAATTACTAGCAGATTATTACTTTCAGTAGGTTTTATGGCAGATGAATCCAGTTTAAGAATGCACATCAGTATCTACAAGTGTGAGTCCTTTGTCGGCCTACCTGCCAAACGAGCGTGTGAAATCTGAGATAATCACAAGCAAATGGCCCAATGTGATACGGATAACCAAGGATCATCTGTGTTTAAAAGAATTTAACGTTTTAGTGATTTTATCCCAGTAACTCAATACAATCTTTTAAACTAATACGCTTCTATTGCCATTCCAGACACATTATGAATGGAGATTCTTGTCTCCATAAAATCTTACTTCTTTATGAGGACCAGTTTTGGCTAGAAGTTAACCTGCTGGGTGTTTGGATGGTAAATTTTTCTAACCTGTTGTAGAGGCCTGGAGATTATGCTATGGAATTGAATCCCTATGAGCAAGGGAATCACTAGGTTATCAAATCATGGGAAACCAAGACAGATTCTTTCTTGCGGGCCCATTTACAACATGAAAAAATATCCACTGGTTCTTTACCTTTCCATTTCTTAGAGCTACCCTTTCTGTCTTTAAGTGTAATACCTAGAAGTCAAAACCTAGAGTAGAAAAGGAAATTATAGACCACTTTAAATAAAGATGTGTCTGATTGGCCAAGTCAGAAATGGAAAGGTTTTATTCTGAGCACACTGCCCTCCAGATGTGGGTGGCCACCTTCTCACATTACAGGATTATCCTGCCATTTTTGTACATTGGTTCCATTTGCCAAAATGTTCTTTCAGACTTGTTTCATCTCCATTTCCCTGTGTCTTCCAATTTGGAAGTGTAACAGGTTATTATATGCCGTTCTTCCTGCTTCATCATAATCTCGCTAAGGTAAAGCACAGAACAATAAGCTCTAAATACACCTACATTTGAAGACAGATGCTAAATCATTCCTTCAGGATGTTTTAAATGGGGTGGAGGAGAGGGGACACCAGTCCCACACTGGTCCTGCTGCGTGAGCTGGTTACTGACCTCAGTCTAAAAAGATAGAAGGACTGAGACGATCTCTTCAGAGCGAGTTATCAGTGAGCTGTGTCGACCCACACACACCCATGGGGAAGCAGAGGTGATGTTTCCCCTTAACCTCAAGCCAAATGAAAGGGACTTGAGAAATTCAAGGCCTAGACAAAAGGAGAAGGGAGTGTATTAGGTCAAGCTGCATTTCCACACCCAGAGAAGTTTCTCAAAATCCAAACATGGACCTTGCCGTGGGAAGCCCTTACAAAGAGATCCCTTGAAGGGTTCTATCTGAACGGGCAAAGGGACACCAAAACAGAGGGTGGGTACTAGAACGAACCTAGGGGCAGAGGGGTAGTCACAGGTGGCCAGCCCAGGGAAAATACTGTCTTCGTCAGGGGAGCATCAGAGAAGCTTCAGAAGAAAATATTGCCGAGAAATACACAAAAATACTCAGTGTGTATGAGTAAAGGGGTCAGACTGGGATGATTTGCTTTGTCAGCAGACACTCATTGCTACTGCCACTAGTGATTATTCCCCCTGAGGCTAATCCTAGAGAGGTCAAGAGCAGAAGCGAACCAGAGCAGAAGGGAAGCAAAGACAAGAGAAGCCTGTAGTACCTTCCCCCTGCCCACACCAAACACTCTGAAACTTTGAAATCTGAATTGGAACTGAGCTGGGGGAGGAGAGACTATGTAATGAGTCCGGGATTTTATATTATATCAGGCTACACTAGCATTATGCAAGTGTCATTCTGGACTGAACACTTAAACTAATCAAAGGCAGGGATGGATTCAGGTGTTTTGGGTCCTGGAGTTTGGAAACCTTCTTCAGTCAAAAAAACAAAAAACTTGGGACGTCTGGGTGGCTTAGTCAGCTAAGCGTCTGCCTTCGGCTCAGGTCATGATTCCAGGGTCCTGGGATTGAGCCCCACATCGGGCTCCCTGCTCAGCAGGGAGCCTGCTTCTCCCTCTGCCTGCCGCTTCCCCTATTCGTGCTCTTGCTCTCTGACAAGTAAATAAATAAATCAATCTTAAAAAAAAAATGTGATTTCAAAATCAGAAACAGAGCCTTAGGGAGGCTTATGCAAGTAGAAGACCATGAAACATTCTCCCAGTTCAGGGGAGCAAGAATCTTCTCTATTGCTTCTAGTACAAGGATTCTGTCCCAGAAATGAAGTTGCTTTGTAGGACATCTTTTTACCATAAAATTTGTGTTAAATATGTATTTTATACACACATATATTTTATATGTATAATATATATTATGTCTAGAGATTTCTAGAGATAATACATACAATATATACATCTGTATAATTATATATGTATCAATATATAGTGTTAAATATATATTTTATACATACATATATTAAATATATTTATATACACATGTATTTTATATCTAATATGTATATCTCTAATATAGATATAAAATATGTATTAGAGATAATACATATTAGATATAAAATATATACATGCACATAATTATATATGTGAATATATAATTTTAAAATAACAGTCTCTTAAGTTAAATACAGGTTCATTAGCTTAACCTGTTAAGCTGTCTTCATTTTGTGGTTAGATATTCTGGATCAAATCCTCATCTGTTGTCACAGATGATTGGTAATTATCTCAATTCAGAATGTTTAGCTGGTAATGGTGATCAAAGCTATCTGCCTTTGTTCACTATTCTTCAGATGAATTGACATATTTGAAGGATCTCCACATTCAGCAGCTTCCTGATCTATCTTTAACTTTTCCAAAAAAATCCAAAGTTTTCCTCCCCCTCCCCTTAGTAATGGCCTTCTGAGAAAACTTTAAACAAAAGGAAATGTTTAATGTAGAACAATAAGGCCCCTTGATACGGTCTCTGACTATCTGGGGTCCTGTACAAGCCTTCCAATCCATATTGTGTCCTTCCAGTGGGAGAAAACAGTCAGTCAATTCAGCCGTGGCAAAAGAGTAAAGTTGTTGATGGGCATTGCATTATCTAAACAATTAGTGAATATATAGATTTTTCTCAACTTTCAACTCATTGTCCATACAGCAGAGACAAAATCATGTTATTGAAATGTAATCATTAATCACTCCAGCTTGCAAATATAAATGATTTCTAAGAGATTAAAAAAAAGATGCTAAATGTGAAGTATGCCAACATTGCTACTGCTCTATGCTCGACCACCTCTCTTTATAGATTTCCATGGTCTCTTCACCATTCTTCCCCACTGGATCCTTTTGGGTAAGATTCTTTATTTTCCAGCTTGTAAGGGGTAATTTACATTTAGATTATGGAGCCATTGGAGGGAAGGAGAAAAAGGAAAAGTAGAAGGAGCTAAAGCAGGGTCCAGACTCCTGACTTTGTCGTTCCAATGCTCCCAGCCAAGACAGACCCTGCACCTGTGTGTTAGATCCCCCTCCTTTCATGCTCCTGCAAGGTCATCCATTACTGTAGCCATTCTCCCTCTTCAGGGTCACCATTTTCTCCCTCCTTAATGGATCAATCCATTGGCCTATGAACATTTCTCCCAGGATTAAATATGAATGAATGAATGAATGAATGAATAGATAGATAGATAATTGAAAGGTAGATAGATAAAAACTCTCTTTTGACCTCACTTTCCCCAACTGTTGTTCTCCTTTCTCTTCTTCCCTTTTAGCAAAACTCCTTAAAAAGGGCATTCTATAACTTACTTTCTCCAATTTTTCCCTTTCTGTTGAACATTCTTGGATCATGATTTGTCTCCCTCACTCCACTGAAACTGCTCTTCTCAAGGCCACAAATGATCTCCATATCACTAAATTCAATGATCATTTTTCAGTTCTCATTAGAACTGACCTATCAGAAGCATTAACCCATTTGATCATACCCTCGCTCTGGAAATGCTCTCTGGAAATGCTTTCCTCCCCTGGCCTCCAGATCAGTGCCTGCACCTGTCTCTGGCTCTTCTTTCTTGTCTCTTCTGTATTCCTTTTCTTCCCCCCATGTCTAAATGTTGCAGTGCCCGAAGTTCAGTCTTTGTACCTCTTCCCTGTGCTATCTGTATTCACTCCCCTAGAGATCTGACCCAGTTCCATGGCATGAAATACCACTTCTGTTCTCCCAAATCCATATCTCCTGCTCAGACTTCTCTTCACAATCCAGACCCAAACCCGTGTATCCAGCTGCCTTCCTATCCATCTGAGTATATAGTAAGCATCTCAAACTTAATTATATCCCAAACTGAGCTCTTGGTATTTTTCCCCAAACCAACTCATCCTCAATCCTTGCTATCATAAATAAAAACAACTCTATTATCTCTCTCTCAACTCCCAAATTGTCTATCAAAAATAATCCCATTGGTGATGCCGTCAAAATATATTCAAGATCCTGCTGCTTCATATGACCCCCCTTATCATCACCCTGGTCCAAAACACCATTATTTCCTAAATTATTGTAAAAGTCTCCTGATTGAGTTTCTTGTGTCTACCCTTGCCTCCCTTCACTCTAGTGCTTCTTTTATTAACTCAGAGCCTATTAAAACATAAGAGGATAGTGTCACTCCTTTACTCAGAAATTCCCAATGGCCTCCATCTCATGCAGAATAAAGAGAAAAGTCTGTCTATTACATGTAAAGTCACATGCATTCTCTGATCCCTTTTCTTACTAACCTTCCCCTTCTACTCTCTCCTTCAGCCACAAAGGCCTCCTTTCCCATCCTTGGACATGTCAGAGTTACTCTACACAGATTTTTTGTAATATTGTTCCCTCAACTTGAAATGCTTTCTTCTAGTATATTTGCATGGCTTGCTTTTTCTTGACAGTCCCTTTCTCAGCAAGAACTGCACTGGCCACCAACAGACATTGTAGACTCACTATCACTGTTTTTGGTTCTTATTGTTTATTACTATCTATTATTTATAACTAGACAACTGTATTATTTTACTTATGCATCTTTTTTATTGTCTCTTTCCCCCACTAGAATGAATAGCAGAGGATCATGAGAACAAGACTGCTTTTCAGGTTTATCCACCAGTATATCTTTATCATTCATCAAGTTGCTTCAGAGGTTGTTTATGTTCAACAAATATCTGTTGATATTTATTGAGTTTAGAGAAGATTTGGGTGGAGATTGAGATGGAAAAGGAGACCAGTTTGGGGGTTGGAGAGTGAGGGATATGGAGAAGCAGCTACAGGATATGGGAGATATTGGTAGAGAAGAGAGTGGAGGAGAGGATTTTAAGATGTGTTACTGTAAGTTTGCAAATTAGTTCCCCTCCATCATTTTTAATATCAATTTAACTTCTTTTAATTAATTTTTATGACTGGACTGCATTTCTGTTAATGTGATCTATGCAGACAGCATACCACTTAAGACCAGGTTTTTTAATTAAATAAAATCTAATTGTAAATGTTTACTTTTGTGTATATCATTAAAAGAAATATAAATTTACCCTTGTTGCAAAGCTTAATTCTGTTTGACCTCTGTGTACCCTTAACTCAGATTTCAGCTCCTTCACCAGCTTCTGTAGGAAATCCAACTGCACCTAGAATATGGTAAAATCAGGGTAGGATTGTTGAAAATTTGCTTCAACAGGATCCTTAGGATGCCACTAAAAAGAAATCTTCATTGGACTGTCTCGTCTAAGTGCATGCTTTCCATTCCCAGTCATTTGCTGCCCCTCCCTCATGCCCCTGCCCCACTGCACCCCTTCCTGCACCCTCCCCCTCCTTTATAATGGCAATGAGCCCTCTTCTTCCCCTGAAACCTGGACTTGGAAAGTATCCTTGCAGCAAAGTTGATCTCCCCCTACAATGACTATCTTTAAGAACTGTTAAAAATATATTTGCTCCATGTTTGTACACTAAGAATGAAACAAGCAAATCGGAAAAATTATTGATTAAAAAAGAGAGAGAGAGAGACATCGACTTGTCCTAAAATCAGTAGTGACTTTAACTGTTTGTAAACTATATTTGTAAACTATATAAGTTTCAGAAACCATCACAAAAACACTTAGACTAACTTTTTTTTTTTCTATTACCAAATGGATTTAAAAGCTTGGCACTGAAACCCCCAAAGTTTGGAATTTACAGGAATGTACTAGGTTGCTCAGGATTTTTGGAACTAATGTAAAATTCATTAAAATGACATTATTCACAGGATGAGAGTGCATTGAAGGATTAAATTAAACCACAGATTTATTTTTAGGAATAACCCATCATTGGAAAAAAAAATATATTGGTCTTCAGCCAAAAACGTAATCTAATGTGCCAAAATTAAGTAAATATCACTTACTGTTATAAGGAACCATCCCTGGGAATATGCAATGTTTCTTTGGTTTAAAATTTAAGCTCCTTAAAATCATGAAAGTTACAAACTTGATATTGTAATACCATATTAGCAAAATTAGCTAATGTTTATTAATAATAACCAGACTAACAGGTTGCAACTCCAAGTAATTGTTTTTCAGTAAAGAAAGAAATGGAAATGTAGAACGTTACAGATCATTTCTTAATTAATGATATGGTCTAATTTGCTCTATATTAACCTTATTCCCAACTCAGTCACCCCACTTTAAAACTACAAAAAAAATCCTTCTAATTCTTTCTTTGACTCAGGAGTTGTCAGCCTGGTACTCAAGACTCTTCGTCTGCTCTGGGGTCTTCTATGATATATTTCATGTATGATATCTAAAATAATAGTAGTTTATTGCTATAATTTAGAGATAAGGTGTCTATACCCTCAAGGATCTTAAATCTTAAAGTAATTGGAAAAAAAATGAATACACATTCAACAAAATTCATGTATTCAGGCCAGATGTCAAAAACTTCCTTGAGGGAATCACAGGATTCAAAGCCCATAAGCTAAAATGTGTCCCCATACCCTCACTTTGCTATATCTCAACCTAGAACTACAACATTTATATAATGAGTGTGACTTTTAATTTTAATTTAAGAGCCCTCATTCAATAAAATGGATAATGAATATGAGCAGAAATAGTTTTTCAGGAAGTAACAAGATTGATCCCAAAAGGAGAGATGGTCTACAAAGTGGAGCCTATGTGTCCAAGAAAGTCCTGAGCCAAAATTAATAAGCCTGACCCCAAAAAGCTTAACCCATGAATATCATGAAAGTGTCAAAACCAGTACAAAGAAGTTAACTTCCCAACCCTGAACATGACACAAAATTTCTGTTAACCACAGATTTGTCACTCAGAAAACAAGAACCTCTGTGTGGGAAGAAGGTAGCTGTGTATGCACATTCACACCTTCAGGGTAGAGACTCTGTTACAGATAGACATACTGTTAAACCGTGTGACCTTACTCTGACTTTTGTCCATTTTAATACTCCTTTCATCTCTTTTCCAGCAGAGCAATTTAGCTTCCCCTTGCTCAACCTTGCCTAAGTAGACTGGCCTGGGCATATTCTCAACGCTCTCTTTAGCCAGCAAAAAGCCCCAACAATGAATAGTTTCAGGGCACCCTGCTTTTGCCTCGGGAAGGAGTTTGTCTCTCCCTGGACTCACGAGGAGCTAGTCAGTATCCATTTTTGTCCTTCAGAGAGCAATTTTATTTTCTGCCACTCAAGTAAGCAGTGTCTTCTATGACTTAGTGATTCTACTTTCTATGGAGATCTAACCAGGAGAAGCATAGGATGAATCACTCAGGGTCATGCTAAGAGAGCATTTTAGTGTTTGGGGAGGAATATCAGGCTATAGAGCCACACAACGCCCTAAGTGTGGGGTAAACAAATTGGTGCTTACAGTGGTATGGTTGACATTGGCAGGAACTTAAACAGCTCAAACAAAGACAGAAATATATCGATTCACGGAATTGATGGAACAGATAAAACAGCAACCTTGGAGTGGAATTGGGGGTGCGGGTGGTAGTTCCATGGGCTCGTACAATGCAGGGTTATGCCTGCTCCTGATTTCTGTATCTCTGTGTTCATTAGCCTCGTTCTTCTTCACTGCAGACTGGCTGCCTTCACACAGCAAGAGACATAGCCCCTGACAGCTCCTGAGTTCAGCTTCTTTCTGCTTACTCCCCAATACAGGTTTAAGTAACAAACCTCCGATGCCAACTCTGAATACTAGGGATTGCTTTATCAAGTTTGGCTGGGATGACTCAGAGTATTTGCCTGCTACCTCACTTCAGACTTCTGGTGATGTATGCAATACGTTTTATGTCATTGCCCTTGCTTGATATTATGCACTAAATTATGCATTAAATTAAAACAAGACCTATTCTTATACACTGGATTCTACTCATGTTTTATGCCCTTTTTCCCTTTTGATAAGAGCATGAAATTTCTTGGGATCAAAGGTTTGATTATAAGCTGAATGCTTTAGGGGCACCTGGGTGGCTCAGTCAGTTAAACAGCTGGCTTTTGATTTTGGCTAAGGTTACGATCTCAGGGTTGTGAGATCAAGCCCCACTCAGCAGGGAGTCTGTTTGAGGACTCTCTCTCCCTCTCCCCCTACTCATGTGCACGAGCTCGCTCACTGTCTCACTCTCAAATAAATAAATAAATAAATAAATCTTTAAAAAAGGATGAGTTGAATACTTTAAATCTTGTTTACTTTGCATATAGATAAGTAAATAATATTTATTTTTCTATAACATTGTATTTTTTATTTTTACATAATAATATAATATGGATTTACTTTTTAACTGAAAAGCTTATTTGGAGAATGTGAGATTTCAGCATGACATAATGATTCTTTTTTCTATCATTACAAACCAAGAAATCATTAAAAATAAAGATAAGATCATTTTTTTTCAGCTCATATTTTCAGTAGTAAAATAGACTTTGTATTATACCCATAATCTGTTTTTTTTGTTGTTGTTGATGAGTCTCGAGTTAAATTTAAGTCAATAGGACCTTTGGAGATTTGTGTTGAAATTAGTGTTGACTTGGTATTGGTGTTGAATTAGTTGTATTCTCGAGCTTCTGTATTCTAATAAAACTATACTGGCAATCATGATCACAAGAATGATGAGCAAGCAGAAGGCTAGCTGAGGACAGGCAGAAGTTGATACCCCACAATCCCCTCCACCATGGGATATATGTGACATTCCTCAGGTACTCCTGGCTGCCCTAAAGGAAAAACAAATAGTTAATTTATAGAGATTACTATCCTGCAAGATATGAGTCTCCCTCAGTCTACAAAAGTCTTAGCAATTTACATGAACAAAGCATTTCTATCAATGGCCTAGCTTCTAGAAGGGAATGTAGATACAATTAAATATACTTACAATCTGCAGGCCATTGACAGATACTTGAAGTGGGCAAAGTGTAATGTTCCTCCAGGAAGCTCCCAACTATCTTACTGTTAATGCCTTACTAGAAGGAAAAACAACCTTTACTTGACAATGGCAAGGCCTCTGGTATCTTATAGGTCCTCTTTAGCACATGAAAGTTCTTTTGAAACCTCCCCTTTCCCTTACCTCCCCCAGGCCCATAGTATGTAATCAGCCACCCTTCACAACCCTGGTGCAGCAGCTCTTTCTGCCCATGGGTACTGTGCCTGGGCTTTAATACACCACCATTTTGCACCAAAGACACCTCAAGAATTCTTTCTTGGTTGTCAGCTCCCCACTCCACCCCACTGAACCTCACCTACATTCCAAAACCCCATCAGGAAGAGTTATACTCATGTGATTTAAGTTAACAAATACACTCCTCAAGCTTACTCTTCATGGCCTCCACCACCCCAAACTTCCTACTCACTTCTCAGTGATCTAACTTTGCAGAAAACCATCAAGAAGCCTACCAATCACTATATGCCCACCCCTGGAATTTTAATTTCTAGGGAAAAATAATGCAGATCTTTTACTACTCTTAGGGGAAATCACTTTATTAGTTTCTCTACTAGCTTTTCTGAAGTAAGAAATTAGAGAAGGAAGGAAAGAAAATAGACTAAAATATCCAAGCTTTGTTTGGTATCAAGGTTCTAAACGATTCATTCATGTTATATATATTTATAGGAGACTAATCCAATCAGTGTCACAGACAGCTCAATAAATTATGCTTTGAGAGTTGAATACTCTCAAATCATATGAGAAACTGAATATCTACCAGACTCCCAAAGGGCCAAAGAGCACGTGGAGACCATAAATGGGGTGGGCATCTCCTCAGTGCTCCTTGCCTTAGACAGTGGGGTGGTTTTACTGCTGAAGAAAAAAGAAACCTGCAGGCCAAACAGATGGATTCAAGCACATGCATCTTTCTGTAACACTTCCATGTGTTTTCTCCTCAAATTCTATCTACCTCCCTCATCCCTGAACGCAGTGCCATCATCCTTATGGGAAGGAACATACACACACTTCATAGGAAGTCACTGAAATAATGCAACAATTTTTTTTATGAACAATTTTTAAAAGATTATCAAAAACAGTAACTTTCAGTGTTTTTATTTTGTTTTTCTTGTTTTAAGTTTCAGCGAGACTGAGGTATGACTGACAAAATTGTAAAATATTTCAAGTGTACATCGTGGTGATTTGACACATTTATATATTGTGAAAGGATTTCTCCCATCTCATTAGCACACCCATCACCTCACCGTCAGCTATTTTTCTGAAAATACTAATGGGTAAGAGCTCTGGCCAATCAACCTTACTTGGCTAGTACTCACCACTTACTCTGAGTCAAATCAAACTCACACATGTGTTAGGCATCTGTGTGGAGAGAGCAAAAGGAGCCCCACTTTGAGGAGACTCTGCAAGCTAAAAACAAAACCTTCCTAGGGACCAAAAGATCATTGTGTAGATTCTCTCTCTAATAGAATACATTTTAAAATTCTTCTGAAAGACAAAAATTGTTTCCCAGATTTGCCATTAAATTCTGTTTAATAGGGTACCTGGGTGGCTCAGTCCATTAAAGGTCTGCCTTCGGCTCAGGTCATGATCTCATAGCCCCAGGAATGAGTCCTGCATCAGGCTCCCCCCTCAGCGGGGAGTGTGCTTCTCCCTCTGACCCTCCCCCGTCTTGTGCTCTCTCTCTCTCTCTCAAATAAATAAATAAAATCTTTAAAAAAAATTCTGTTTTAATAAAACATTACTCTGAAAAAGAAAAATTTTACCCAAGAAGTTATTACAAAATCAACTCATGAAAATGTTAAAGCAACAACAATGACAATGATGGTAAGACAGCGACTTAGAGAAAGATACAGTCAATTCCTTTTTTGAATGCTTGTTTTGAAATGCAAATTTTGTTCTGCCACAATTGATATGTTAGGGCAAAATTTGAGCATAACAAGGGTCTTGAGTTTCTCAGTTGTTTGTAGTTTCATCTGCAAGAAACACTAGGTGAAAGCAGAAAATCTGAACTGAACTGAGCTGAGTAGAAATACAGAAAAGTCACAAACAAGAGTATCTACCAGCTACCCTCAGTCTAGGCACGGGTTCAGAGCCAGGCCCATCCCCATGTGGAGTTAACCTTCCCATGACTTCAGAATAACTGTCCTTCTACCATTTCACAGGTACACAAGCTGTAACAAGTCTACAAGCAAACTTAAGATTAAAGTGCCATATTTATTGTATTTATGCATCGTATATGTATTTGTGTAATTCTGAACCCTTTATTATGTATGGGATCATACTGCCTGTTTTATCCACTTTTTATCTTTTTATGTGTCAGTGATGAAGATTTTGAGGGTTATACACCTAAACCTCATTTTCCCCACAAACTCTTTTGCCTTTTATTTTGTGTGACTTTGCACAGGAGGGTGACTTTCAGGAACATGTATGTCACGTTGTAGCAGAACTGACTGTACTTGTACTTTTCATATTTAAGGAGAGTTTATCAAAATAAAAAACATCGAACAACCCAACGACGTGCTCTAAGGTGCTGGGTAGCATAACGTCTCTTCCTGAAGCGGTCGGGGACCACTCACTTATTTCACTGAGAGATCTTGTTCTACAATGATCATACATAAGTTAGATCCACAGCCTGAGCCCAGACACATATTAGAGCAAGACTCAAATGTAACCCTAAATGTCACTGTGTTTTTCATGATTCAGATAATTCTACTTTTCTGAAGAACCTCCTTGAGAAATAATTTGTACTCTAAACATCAGGATAGGAGCAGATGTGTAGATTGGTGAAAACAGAGGCTTAAAATCAATTTAGTGCCACAAAAATGAAATTAAACACTTTGATTCACTTTTGATTACTGACCAGAACAGAGCCATTTGCAAACAGCCCATTCTCCTGTATTTACAGAATTTAGTTCCTAAAGTCACAGTTTATGCAACACAGCACCATCCATGGGCTTATGCCCTCAAGCAGCTTATTTCACTGTAATGTTTTGGGGGGGGGTTGGTTTTGGTTTTGGTTTTCTGCTTCATTATCTTGGGTACGAGAGAAAAAACCTGGCAATTAAACGACTGGTCTATTCTTGTCTTACTAAGAATGTAATAATATCTTGGTTTAAATTTATAAGGCAATGGTTTAATATTACTCTAAGGACAAAAGTTGGATTTGTTAACAAAATCTACCTGAAACCAGTGATATAACCACTCTGAAAGCTATTTACATTTTTATTTTTCTTCAGGGAGGGGTGTAGTACTTTTAAAAATAAAATTTTGTTTTAATTCAGTCAGAATATGATAGAAAAAGAAAAATAGGGGCATGCCTGTCAATTAAGATTGTCATTAAACCTTTATAAGAAAAACGTTTCTATGCTCCAATTTGCTCCCTTCCCATTAGAAAGAAGGGTAGACTAGACAATAAGAAGCAAAGTGAAAATTTCACTTTCTCTGCTGGTTCCATCAACCAGGACAGGACTGGGTTTTCCATAAAGAATTAACCACACTCATGTGTGAGGCCTTTTCACCAAGCCTCAGGCATCCGTGTCTTTAGTTTATATCAGGTCTAACTCACACCATCTTGTTCTCACCAGAACAGAACTATCAGTCACTTGCATTTGTATTTGTCCACCGCCATAGATTTGCACATAATGTGTGTAAAGGTAAATTCTTTATACCAAAATTCAGTATACTACAGCCACCCCAGCTGAATTCTGATCTTCTCCCTAAGTGTTCCCAGTCCAAACTCGGGCTGGTTTTTCCTGTGACTAGAAACTTCTCTTGATTTCCAATTTCTTTTTTGAAGATCTTATCACTTCCAACCAAAGTACTCAGTAATTGCCACCATACACTGCCCCACCAACAATGACCAAGATTTGTCTCCTTATTGTCCACAAGCAAAAATTAAGTAGTCATCAATGAAGTAGAAAAAGAAGAAAATAAGACTATTTCTAAGAAGTCATCACATTTTTCAAAATCACATTAAAGGCTTAACCCTAAAGGATCGGATAAGGATCAGATGGAATTCATTCATAGATCCAAAGAAATAATATAATGCTCCAAGGTGGGCTTGGTGAAATATGGAAGCTGCAAAGAAGAGACAGAAAGGTATATATAAACTACTCATCAAAGCATTTTGAACAAGCAACAGGCTTAGCCAGTAGAACCAGAATACTATAGTCCGTGGTCAAGATCTTTCTTACAGTGGTGAAAACAATAGACTAATTTAGCCTATTGACAGGAAACACTGCAGTACATCAAACCAATGTTCTATGTTCTGATGCAAGTATCCTGATCAGAATTTAGCTTTCCTTACATGCTGACGTACAGGGAAAAAGTGCTGAGATCTTAAGTGCTCTGGTTCCTATGACAATTACATCCTTCATGGCAAATGGATAAATTTACTTTCTATGTCCATATATCAGCCTCAAGGTCAATTACTATGAACCTGAGCCGTAGAGATAGATGACTCTCAATTGCCTGACAAAACCAAGCTTCCAAGTCTATAAGCCTAAATAGCTTAATAACTCCCTGGCAGGTATCTAGGGGAGAAGGGTGCAGACATAAACTTTTTTGAAGGAGTGAGTCATTTCCTACTGAGATTTCTAAATTCCAACCAGCTCATTTGTTGGATCCATATTTTTTTTTAAAGATTTTATTTATTTATTTGAGAAAGAGAATGAGAGACAGAGAGCATGAGAGGGAGGAGGGTCAGAGGGAGAAGCAGACTCCCTGCCGAGCAGAGAGCCCGATGTGGGACTCGATCCCGGGACTCCCGGATCATGACCTGAGCCGAAGGCAGTCGCTTAACCAACTGAGCCACCCAGGTGCCCCTGTTGGATCCATATTGCAACCTACTCCCCTGGCTTCATACAGGAAGGGCCATTTGAATTTCCTGCTGTATAGACATCTACTCACCATCACTACCCCTATCACCATGTTTGGCTTCTTGGTCACCAGTATCTTCTGAAATCAAATATAAACTTACCATATTCATTGATATTACAAAAACGTATTCCTACTTGAGGTTGTCGCCTGCAACAGAGTCAATTCTTGTTTCTTTGCCTGATTCCCAACCCTCTTCTTTTGGCAAAACTGTACATAGGGTGTCCATACAGCAATAAGTAGTTTTAAGACAAAATGCTCTTAGATGTGCTGCCTACCTTCCAGTAGCCCATTCTAGGTGGAAAATATTGACTCTACTGACCATAGTCTGTACCCCATCAGGTGTCTGTACAAACAGTACCTATAGAACATTATGAACGTGACAATAAAATGGGAAAAGTTGATCCCATACACTACCATGAAAACAATCAAGAGTTCATTAAGCATGATGAGTATGGCGATGGAATGTACACTGAGTATGTATTTCAGATTCAAGTTCCTCCCAAATGACTGGTGATTATTCTCAGCCTGTTATAGATAACAAAAGTGTTCTGGAACAGCTTAGATGTTTTCAGTGTGTCCCTTATTACACTTGTCCTGTGACTCCTGCATTGGACTACCTGCTACTTGCTTCAGGAAGCTTATTAAAAAGTCTTAGACTTACTAATGTACCTGATCAAAATACTACTTTTTAGAAGGGAATGTTTACCAACAAACTTTAACGAAACACTTTGCTTCTCTCAAACATGAGCACCCAGTGTTAGCTTTGTCTCTAAAACCCAAGTATTTCCTGCTCCTCTTTTCATTCTCTTTGAGGTTAAGGTTTTCTCCAACCCAATCAAGTTTCCCCTTTGGGATTAGCATCCCTTCTGCTGTATAGACAGTACTGGGCTAGGTACGATGGTAAGAAGAAGTAAAAAGTTGCCCTCAGTGGGCTTCCACTCTATAGGGATATCAGGCAGAGGCATATAAAACAATTCTATCTAGCAAGAGGAACTATGTCAGTGCCAAGGGATTAGTAATAAATAAAATGCATCTGTAATGGAAGAGATCATTTGGAGGAATAATGGCCCTTAAGATTTCTTAGAAAAAAGCAAGGTCATTTGCACCTCAAAGGACGTGTAGGTTTTAGATAAATAAAGGATAAAGAGGAAAGACCAGCTGGGGCAAAGAGGAGGTTAAGAGGGTTGGCAGGGAAATGGTCTATGTCAGACACATATGGGATGTGGTAAAGTAACTGGCAGAATCCATTTGTTGGTCGTCTCCCCATGAATTCACTGATTTTTGCAAATCAGTGCATTTGCAAAAATCACAGACTCAGAATTTCCGTGCATTGCCGAAAAGACTCCATTCTTCCCAAACGCATTACTGAGCAAGGTAAAGTTAGCAGGAGGTTTCACAGGGAAGATAGGGGGTGGAGAGTAATGGTTTCCATGATACAATCACCATTACACAAATATAGACCTCCATTCAAATGGTTTCTTCTCTGGGAAATTTTACTGCTGGAAAAGCCAAGAGTCTTTCTTCCTGAGACTGTACCCCTGGGGCTCTGCCCTGTGGCACCTCCTCCCTTATCTTTTCTTTGTTCTGTGGAAGAACTTCCCTATTTCTCTCCCTATCTGAGTGCCTTCCTAAGGATCACTTCTCCCTTTTAGGGGGACTCACCAACACCTCTTCTTCAAACAGTCTGTCATTCTGCTTTCCAATGCTAAGAAAATGGACTCCCCCCAACCCCATTGATTAGACAGAAAGAGCATTCACTTAGTGGAAGCATGAAAAACAAGGATGGAAAGTCAGATTTTCGCCAAAAGGTAGAGGGTTCTTGGAATTCAAACACTACTAAGGACCATTTAGAAATGTATAAGCAGAATCACACGAAGAAAAGTGTTTTATGGAAATTACTCCAGGGTCTGTAGTCAGCATATCATGGGTATGCCACCTGTGCAGGCAGCCTCCCAGGCCCTGGGCTCAGAGAGCCCCACACATGCTCTAATGCCCTGTTCTTGCCGGGTTGAAATTCTTAATTCTTTTTGAACTTGGGGCCCTGCATTTTCATTTCACAATGGATCCCTCAAATATGTAGCTCTTTCTGCCGGAGACAGGCTGGTGCCCAGCCCCTAGCAAAACACCTGGTACATATAGTTACAGATTTGTTAAATGAAAGAACAGGTATTTTCTCAATAAATTGTGCACAGGAAATTGAAAAGGGAGGCTATCAGATTCCAGAGGTCTTTTGCAGATGTCCCATTAGAAGGCAACGTGGCCTGACCAAGGAGAGGTCGTGTGGAGTAGTGGTCAAGGCAGAGAACTGAGTATCAGGAGACACAGGCTCTAGAAGCAAATTTCTCACCACAACACAAGTCAACTTTCTGAGGTTTGATTTCCTCACAGGCAGCTAGGATGACCTCCAGCCTCACTGGGGACTTTTCTAATAACATTTGAGTATAGTCTCTGAAAAAGATAACTATGGAAGATATTGCAAAAAATATATATGTACATATGCACACACACACATATATATAATATGTACATATGAGTGTATAGTCATTTTAAAATACATAGAATGTGAGAAATAAGGAGCTAAGGCCCGCAGAAAGAGGAAAGAAACCAAATTTGCCACAAGAAAATAAACAAAGCTTCGGGACCAGGTCAAGTCCCACCTAATGAGCAGTTGACCCAACCCAAGGAAAGTGTCCAGCAGAAAAGAGGCACTCAATAAACTGTTTCTTGAACCAAATGTTTTCATGTTCAAACATTTAACAAAAGCTATAGTTACAATTTCTGGTCACAGTTAACCGCATGCTTTCTTTCTCCCTTCACTTATAAGTCCAGAACGATCTATTTTTTGTGGTTTGGGCTTATTTACATTGAACTCACTGAAATGTTATTCATGAAGAGACATTTGATGCCTAAGAAGATTTGTGAGGCTCTTTAAAGAATATTTATTGTTAGAACCCATGGTGCAGTGTGATGCCAAATCTATAAACACCACAGTCTAAACTTAGCACCAGGTCTTTCCATCTCAAAATGGCCTTGAAGTTGGCAAAGTGTCCATCTCTGCCGTGAGTATTAATGTCCAAAATGCCTCAAAGGGGATAATAAATATTAATATGTATTGGGCAAAAATTTCCGGTAGAGTAGATATTGAATTTGGTCTGTGGTACTGGAGCCATATGCCCTATTAAAACATGCTCAACATCAACGTTTGTGCCTGCCCTGATTCTGTTCGTCCAGATGAAGTTTTCTGGCCATGTTAAATATACTGTTGACAGCCGAAATCCAAATGTAAGCATATGGTTCCTAGCCTGGCTGTTTAATCAAATCCTGATATCCCCATATTTTGTTCGTCTCACAATACACATTCACAACTACTAATATGTTGTCAATATTTCCAATCTACTTAGTAGGCTCCATAACTGTTTTAGGAACCAGCACTAAGTTTTACTTCAAACATTTCAATCTATCACTAATGTAATTTTTTTAATGAATGTTATTAGTTTCATACAATCAAATCAAACCTCAAAAATGCAAGAACACCCAGAGTCTATTAAGCCCTCGATTAGGAAATGTCCCCAGTCACCAATTATAATGTTTTCTGCTTGCCAGTGAAATGCCATTTCCAATTTAAAAACAACAAAACAAAACAACAACAAAAAAACCTCACAAAAAAGAAAGAAAGAAAGAAACTCTGCTTATTCCAGGCCATGAATCCAGTACTAAATATCAGCCCATCTGTGTACTATATTATTATTCGCATACTTGTAATGAACATTACTGCTTTACTCACATATTTATGCCCATTTCTGTTCATTCTGTTATTAATTTGATTTTAAAATATTCTCTACTTTGGTACCATTTCAAAATGTCCCTATTAATGCTATTTACTTCTCCATTTCATCATTAAAATGAATGTAGATATGAAGTTCAAGATCAGGATTAGAGAATGCAATTTGGCAGATAATTTTCCTGCAAATTACAATTTCCTTTGTCTATTAGTGCAAAAGAGACATTGATCCTTCTCTGATATTACCCTTCCCCTTTTGCTGGCCATAGCATCCTTAGCACTTCTAAACAGAAATCATACAGTACTCTGGTTTTCTTGACAACGTTACCTTTTGTGACAGTACTCTCTCAGAAATGAAATTTGGTTTAGTAGCCCTATGTCTTGTTTCAAATAACTGAGAAAATATTTAGAAGCTAAGAATAGGTAAGTATGTCAACAAATATGGTGGGTTTGGTGGAGGGGAAGGGAACTTTCTACTTCTATCACTTTCTAATCACTAATGTTTGCAATTACATAATAAGGGAAAAAGCCTTTATTCAACATTTAGATAAGAGCTCACATTTCACTCTGCTGGAAAGGAATAGCGTAGCGTCTGAAACTCATAGGAGAGAGATTATTATACGTGTCCATATACACATGGTGCTAGGATCCATTACTGTGCTATAAAATAAAATGCACCCACCACAAAGGGGCTGGGTGCTGCTTTCAGGTAGCAATTTGAAAAATTGTGAACTTCTTCGAAACTGACTGGTTTTGACTAAAGTCGGCCCTCAGAATGAATATAACATTCAAATTGAACCAAGGTAAATGGACATGGTCTTACAGCATTTGCCACTATAATACCCAACCCCAAGGCCCCCTGCTCATGCACAAGCTGCATCAGCTTGACTGTGCTCAGAATAACCTGCTTCCTCATGGAAATCGCCAGACTCATCAAGCTCACCATAGGCCACCAATGGAAAGAATATTCTATATGCTTAATTCTGTATCCTCATGCCCAAGTGGACAACAATATGATTCAGTGTCCCATGCACCACTGTAAGTGTGAAGCCATTAAACAATGAAACCTTAGTGAAGCAGAAAACAGATGGCCTTTAATCTCAGCTCTCAGAGCCAATAGGATGTTTGAGCTCCAGAGTAGGGGCTGCATCCCAGAGTGCACAAAGCCATTTATGGGACTGGAAGAGAAAAACACTAGAATAATTTTTATTTTTTATCTTGACCTTTTTAAAATTCTGTTACCTGTGTGTTTGGAATGTACAGATTAATGCATGCATATAATTTATGATTTTATATATACAATAAGTATATATGTGCATCTGTATATACATGTGAGACTATGAGTAGGTATGATGATAAGGTTTGGGGGCCCATGCCCCTGGGACAAGAGTTCTATATAAGAATACAAGTTTTCCCAGCACACTTCAACCCAAAACTCTTCTCCCGTCAAAATTCAAGACATTTGCAAACCCCTCGCCACCACAATATTTCAGAACACTTATACACATTTGGGAGAAGCATTCTTCCCTAATTGTTGTGGGGTTTTTTGAGAGCAGTTCTCGGGGGAGAAAATGTCATATTCGAGAAGAATGACACTCCCAGTGTTCCACAGGATTTTGAATTGGCAAATAAAAACAAAAATGGAGCAGTATAAAAACGGTTAGTGAACAACTGTATCAAAGGGAGGGATGATGGAAGTAGGTGGGAGAGAAGACTCAACCTTTGTGTCAGTGGAACCCAAGAGAAAAATAGGTTGCTCTCAACCTGGTATCAGTAGTACCAGGAATCTACCAGATTAATGTGGGACACACACCTAGTCAAAGTGTATCAGCAGATGATTGAAACAAGCAAAACAACAACAAAAAACAGCTCGGTCAAAAATCTGCACAAATATCTTATCCTAGACATTCTACTCAGAGGTATTTAACACTAACCTAAGAATATTTCAATCAGAATATCACGCCATAGTTCCTGGAAGCATTCGTACGGGCCAAAGTCAATGTCCATCACCTGTGTCTCATTTTCCAGTGAATATCAGTTCTTATCAAAAAAATTGGTCAGATTTAAAAGATATTTCAAGTGCAATTAAAAGATATTTGAACCCGTTGGCTCCCAGTGATATTGGAAGTCACATTCTTATATAGATAAGTGGCACTTTTTGGTGAATTTCTGAAAGAGGTTCATTAACATGTGATTGAGTCACATCTTAGAGAATGGTCACATAACTTGACGAAATATTTTAAAAATATGTTTTGTGGGCGCCTGGGTGGCTCAGTTGGTTAAGCGACTGCCTTCGGCTCAGGTCATGATCCTGGAGTCCTGGGATCGAGTCCCACATCGGGCTCCCGGCTCAACGAGGAGCCTGCTTCTCCCTCTGACCCTCTCCCCTCTCATGCTGTTTCTCTCTCTCTCTCTCTCTCAAAGAAATAAATAAATAAAATCTTTTAAAAAAATAAAAATATATTTTGCTCTACCATGTCATTCTCTACTCTGCGATGCTAGGTGCGTGTATGTGTTATTTACTCTGGAACCACAGAGCTTTGTCATCTCACTTCCTCAGTTCCTCGTGACTTAAGCCAGGATTTGACAAACCAGCCTGCAGGCCAGTGCTCTTCTGCCACCTGTGTTCATATGACCTGCAAACTAAGAATGGTTTTCACATTTTTTAATGGTTTGGGGGAAAAAATCAAAAGAAAATATGTCATGATATGTAAAAAGTATGTAAAATTCAGATTTACCAGCGTCCATTAATAAAGTTTTCTTGAACACAGCCATGCCCATTACTTCACATGATGTCTATGAATGTTTTCACACTATCATGGCAGAGGTGAACTGTTGTAACACAGACTGATGGCCCCCAAGCCTAAAATATTTCTTCGTGGCTTCTTACTGAAAAAGCATGCTGACTCCCAATCTAAGCAGGCTAAAATCTGACATCATGACTTTTCACCTCTCATTTTAAGTCAGGCTACACTTGCCTTTTTATAGTCTATTTGAGTCTTTTAACAATTTTTCAAAGGAGATAAATTCTGAACGGCTTTACTGCGATTAGGTAAGAAAAGAAAGGCAGATTTATCTTACGCATCTAGAACTATTCTAATTGCCCACATGGGTCATTTGTTCTAATGCCTGCCTTTACCTTAATTAATTTTAGTGGGTAATTAAGATGCTAATTGATCCCACAATTGTACCACTCTCTGCATCCCTTTATCTGATACATCCTGATACCTGAGCCAGACCCGCTGATCTTATCAAATGATCTTATCAAAATGAGCTTAAGGACATGTTAAAATGGAATTAGATTGGCAGAGGAGATATTCTGTTCCCCTCTAAACACTGGCATGTCTCCCCTTTCCAAAATAGTATCTACTCAAGAGCTAGGCAGTCCTAGACTGAGGGCACTTTCAGAAATACTACTAGCGTGAAATTATGCCAGAAACATGGCTCCTCACATTGCACATGATCTAATGGGACAGCGGATCATCACACAGCAACTCAATCTCCTTAAAAAAAAAAAAAAAAAAAAAAACCACAAGGGATAAAAAATTGCAACAAAACAAACTAGATGGGATGAAACATATAGAACAGACATGGGGCTTGTGTCTTTTCTCTTTATAGTTTTTATCTCCCCTTTGAATATCCTCTTCTCTTTCCCTCCCAGCCAAGTGCTACTTCAAGTCAGAGCTTACATCACTGCCATAATGATGTCTTTTCTCTGTTATATCAAAGCATATTGCATGTGTCCTTATGGAAACACTTGTCACATGATACTACAGCTACTTTTTGCTGTGTTGCATTTTTAATTTGTCTGTATCCTCAGTTGGATGATTTGCTTTTCAGAGGAGGACCCATATTCTTTGCATCTTTGGTTCTCAACACCAGCCCAGTGTCAGGTGCATAGTAAGTACACAGTAAAAAGTAAGGGAAGTGATTTAACTTTTTTCTCTTTTACAATTTTAAGTATTTCTTTCAATAGACAGTCATTCCTCATTATCATTCCCACTAGTGAGATACTGATTACAACCCTACTCAAAGCAAATACTTAGCTATAAAATGGCAAAACAAAAAACAAAAAACAAAAAAACCTGATGTATTTCATTGAAGTAATTTATCATTAAAAGATTAAAATACTACTTACAGTATCATAGTGATTAACCGTTAGAGGGGAAATCAGAGTGTTCTCTCTCTCTCCCCCACCTCCCAAATCCCTTCCCCCAGTAAATACATTGTACATTGGTAGGAAAGCCTGAGACATCCACAACCCTTTCATATACCACCCGGGGCTGGTTAGGAACTCCCGCCCTCTCATGTGTTGTGTGTCTGGGGAGAGGCTGTGCCATCCACCACACAGGCCAGATCGTCCGCCCCCAGCCCTGCAACCAGCGGAAACTGGGCAGACCCCTCTCCTGGACCCCTGACTCTCCAGGGAGAAGCACAGGATTTGAGGATGGATGGACACTATTGGCCATGGTGATAGTGTCCAGGCTGCTTCTGCTAAGTGACTCCAGGTGCAACTTCTGATCCCAGAATTGTGCTTTCTCTTGGTTCCTGGCCATTCCGAGATCTGGCCTTGCAGCCTTGCTCTGACTCTCTAGCAATCTTCATCCAAAAAATTCCTAAGATGACAAGTCTTGCTTTCTCTGGCTCACAAACAAAAGTCTTGACTGATAAAGGTGGTACCAGATAAGACTATGCAAGCTAAGCTTAAATTGAGCTGAGTTTGGAAAAATGTCAGTGTATTTAGTGAATAATAATAATATTTTTTAGTAGTAATTATTTATTATTTCATTTCATTTTATTATTATAGTTTATTATTATTGTTGTAGTTTGTACATAGTAACCCTTCACTATGTGCATTGAATCCTCACAGAAGCCCTTTGAGATGAGGCAGTTCCCTCATTATGATCTTCTGTGGGTAAGAAAATGAAGACAGAGAAAGGATAAATCAGTGGTGTAGGGTCACATGGCTCATAAGGATGGAGCTTGGCTCCAAATCTAGGCAACCTGTCTTTATATTATTCATTCTCAATAATAATAATAATAATATAATCATTATTATTAATACCTGATATTTATTATGCACTTACTATGTATAAGTGCTGATGATTTATTCTTCATAATCTTGTATACCTTATAAAGTCCCTTCTAATCTTATCATGTATAATCCTTATTTTACACATAAGAAAACTGAAAAATAATAAGATTAAATGACTGGCCCAATTTACCATGCTAGGAATTGGTAAAACCAAGATCTGAACTCAAGCAGTCCCCACCCATACATACCCACTGGCCATCACGGACTCTCAGACAGGAGCTTTGCCACTGTGGAGACTCAAGCTCTAAAGCTACACTTGGATGAATTAGCTATGTGACTTCAGTTGTAACTTAGTTCCTTCACCTGTGAGATGGAAATAATATTAGCCACAACTAAGATAACATACATGGTTTTTATGAAAGAAAAATAAGATGTGATTTTCAAGTGTTTTGAAAAATGCTATTTGTGTGAACAGTTATTAGATTTTTTATGTTTAGAACTTTGAAAGGCTTTGCCGCATTGTTTATTGTTGTCGGGTTGGGGTATCTAAAAGAAATGTATGCATGGACGAGACCTATTTATGAAACAGCACTGAGTCCATTTTAGAGAGCTAGAACGTTCAGAATGCATAGGACAGCTCACACAACAAAGAACTATCCTGCACAAAATGTGAGTAGAGGGGTACCTGGATGGTTCAGTCAGTTAAGCGTCTGACTTTGGCTCAGGTCATGATTTCAGGGTCCTGGGATCAAGCCCTGCGTTGGGCTTCCTGCTCAGCAGGGTTCAGCTTCTCTCTCCCTCTGCCCCTCTCCCCACTCATGCTCGTTCTCTCTCTCCCTCTCTCTCAAATAAGTAAATAAAAATATATTTTTTTAAATTTCAATAGTGACAAGTTTGAGAATCCCTTGTTAAACCCCTTACATTGTTGTTATGTAGAACTTTGTTCCAGAAGACACTTTTGGCTGAGAACAGGGTATTTCTGTTTTGCTTTGTGCTTTTCTCTGAATTGGCATCTGGAGATTTTAAAGGACACATATCCATCTGAGTTGCATGTGAATAATTGGTAATTACCCAATGTAATTGCTCTTATGCAGGGCTTCTTGCCCAAATGACTAGATACAAATGCTACAGATGAATCACTTGATACATGATACCAAATTTCAATCAGGCAAATTGAAAGGAAATTCAAGTGGGAAAATTATTGTTTCTTTCTAAAACATGAGAACGAACACCAAAATATTCAGTAAGGACTCCAAGATGAAGGGGGAAAAATCGTAAGGTGAAGAGAGAGGAATGAAAATATTTCCCAACTTTAGCCCTGAAAAGCAAGAGAGAGGAAAGTACAGCTCAGTCAAAAATAAGATTCCTCTCCTAACCGAGAAGCAACCTCTTTTATTCCAACCCCCAAATTTTTTTCTCAGTACATACAATCCAAATGACCAACACTGTGACTGAAGCTCAAAGAGATAGTGCATCACATTGACTTCAGATTCTCAGTCCTCACATCCAATACATAACTGCTGTTGAGATACTGATGCTGCCACCGCTGTCCTTGGTCCTGAGTCTCAGTTTCTCCAACCTCATCCCCAATGGCTGGGTTTGTCCCAAGGTGCCATTATGGTACGTTAATACCCGCAACTACTTAGACCATTAGCAAGTACCTACTAAGACTGCGCTTCCAGAGAAGTGTCTGAATAGAGATAGAATGAGTCCCTATTTCCCTGGGTGCACATACCTCCACTAAAAACAAAAGAAAGCAAAATAATTCTTCCATGCCTTAAAATTTATAACTACATCATGTAAATGTCAAGGTAAGCATCAACATAATTTAGAAACTATGTCAGAGATGAAAGCAGTATGATTAACCTCCTCATTATCCTTCTATATCATATCAGATCGTATACCTGTAAGACAGGTTGAAATATCTTGAAGCATTTCTTAAAAGAAAAACATGATATTTTCTTAAAGAAATTAAATACTGACACCAATTTATAATAGGACACATATAGTATAATACAAATATCTTAAACTTTGTTTGGAAATACTATTGTAAATAAAACCATTTTTCTATCTTTCTTTTTTTTTTTTTTTAATAAGGCTCTGCAAGCTTTATTGTCAGATATTAGCTTTCATGTATCTCTTTCCCAGCCTTGTGGAATCATTCTGTAGATAATATGGCTATTAGAACAGGGGCTCTGCAAAAGGCTACCGACCTTCCAAGCCTTCTCTCAGGTTTCTGAGCTGTGTGATCTTGGACTTTCCTTAATCTTCCGCATCTTAATTCTTTTATCTGCCAGATAGGGATAATAATAGCATTTCATAGGTTATCATGAGGATCAAGTGAGTGATTTGGGAAAAGTGCTTAGAACAAGGCCAGGCACACAGTAGTGGTAGGAGTAGTGGTGGTGGTAGAGGTAGTAATAGTAACAGCATTACTATCATCCACATTAGCATTCCTGTTCTCCATTCAAGACATCTTATCTTGTTGCAAGACTTTTGCCTCTGCTACAAATACCACTTATAATATCATGCTCTTCAGATGTCGTTGTCCATATCCAGTGAATGCTAGAGGAATCACTCTCTAGTCTGGGACTAGGACATTTCCCATGTTGATTTTTTTCTGAACATGGAAACAGTCTCCTTTTTCATTCCCTATTTACAAGTGGAATCAGGTGACAGATTTTAATAGGCTCTGCTGGACGTCAGAGACCGTATATGAGGTACAGAGTGAGCAGAACAATTTATAACTTACAGACCTGGCAGCCTCTTCCATTTGAACAGTGATATCATTGCTCCCATCACATGCCCAACACTCCCTTCCCTGGATCTACTCCAGAAGTCTTCATGCTTTAGAATCTAAAAGCAGACTCACTCTTAACCCCAAATGAAGAGATGCTTTTTATTTCCCCTCTGTTTTATGTTCTTCTTCCAAATCCCTCTTTCAAAATGACTGACAATAGGGGCACCTGGGTGGCTCAGTTGGTTAGGCGTCTGCTTTCCGCTCAGGTCATGATCCCAAGGTCTGGGATCCAGCCCCCATGTTGGGTTCCCCACTTCTTCCTCTCTTTCCCACTCATGTTCTCTTTCACTATCTCTATCTCTCTCTCTCAAATAAATAATAATTTAAAAAATCTTTAAAAAAATGATTGACAATAAAAACATTGAATGTCCATGGGAAGGCTGATAGCAGAATGGTCTAACCCTATAAACTCAAAAATACAAGTAATATTTTCTATTAAAACTCTACAAATTTAGAATAGATTCAGATAAAACTGGCAAAATGGATCAATTTGGAAGAAAAGTATACTTCAATTTCAAACTCTTACTACTTGGTATCCAAAATTCAGGACATGAATAGATTCAGATAACTCAGTTGGTCCTCATTATCTGAACTCACTTCTGGAACTCTCACTATCCCACCTTAGAGACTGAATAGATCTGAATAGCAAGGGATAAATGCATTATAATAATAACATAGTTTAAAGTTGGTATATTTCCTAGAATGTGGAATTTTTCATTCTTACCTATGTTTCCCTCATTAAGGTATAATATACAAATTTACTTAATGAAGCTGGCATACTGTAATATAGAACTCTAGAAAGAGAGCACACCAAAAGGAGAGAGAGAAAAAAGGAGAGGAAATATAAAGAATAATAGGTCTCCCATGTTTGTTGTCTTTGGTTAAATGAGCATAATTTTGGATTACTATTTCCTTGCAAATAAAAAGCTAAAGATAATCAAATATAATATGTGATAATATATGTTCCTGTTCTTTGAAATGCCTGTTCCTAAGAGGAAAAAGATTAAAAATTTAACATAACATCTGAGGCCAAAAAATCCTTAATTAAAAAATCTTTCTAGTTTATTCTGTTTTTCAGATTATGTCTTTGATCAGCTTTTACCAAAATTAAGGTTTTGATTTATGCCATGTTTTGGATTCTTTCAATGTGATTATAAAAATACATCAATCTAAGAATGAATATGGAAGGACCTCATTTTGCTGACATTAGCTAAAATGACACCATTTAGAATATTTTTTAATAGTTTTTTCAGTAATTAAATAATAGAACTAATGTATATTCATGTGTCCATGAGCCAGGGCACTAGAATAATTAGTAGTACCAGCAGAAATCACGGCCATTGCAAACCTTCTGCTCTCCCCTGAGCCAGGTGATTCTTAGAACTCAGTCCCTTGAGTCAGTGGGTGGATCGGCCAGCTTAGAGAGAGTGAGTCAGATGGGAAATAAAGAGTCAGATCCCTGGGAAGGAGCACAAACCATGTAGAACAGATGCCCACACAGATGGAGGAAGAGGGGATGACCAGTGACCAAAGTATTCAAAGGACTTTGGGGTTTCTTGGACACAATAAGCTAATTGAACACAACATTAGAAAAATAAGCAATAGAACAGAAGCATGACACCTGTATCACCATAGGCAGATGATTTAACCTACACAATGCTCATTTTCTCACCTGTTAAGTAAGAAAGTTAGACTAGATGAATTGTAAATCTTTTTAATCCTCAAATTCAATGGTTTTATACAAAGAACTTCCTTTTACTCATTTGCATATAAAAACTCTCAACTATATTGGTTAGTAAAGGAAAATAGTGAACTACAAGATAAAAATAATCATCTAAAATGAGCTTTAGCCATCATAGTATGATGGCATTTATGGCAATAACTTTCTATTATGTTTTAAATACATTGTTTTTTGAATTAGCAATTTCACATCAAGGATGAATTGAAAAAGACAGTAGGTGACCCAGAGGCAAATGAGTAAGAGAACCTAAAAAGAATAAACAAATCCGTGTTTGTATCACATGCTTCTCATAAGTCATTACAAAAATCCATAAATTATGAGCTCCTTTATCTTGAGCCGTTGACCTTTAGACGTTGCCCATTCCATGTTGATAAAAATTCATCTGTTTATAAATAAGCCACTATTTCTTGAAGCACCTTGTCACCATTGCTTCATTAGCAATGAAGTGGAAATGAAGGCAATTGATTAAAGGTTTTCATATAAAAAGAAATATGTAATATTTTTAACTTCCCACAAATTCAATCTAAAGGTATAGTTTCAAGATCATAAAGTAAAGGTAAATGTGACATCACTTTAGGTAGAAGAAAATTAGATATCAGATCCATTTATTTGAACTTGATTTATTATGTAACCAATATGTTAATCTACTCATCTTCTGTCCTGAGGTCACAGAATTTGTTTAAATTTGCACTATTTAAAGAACAAAGGTGAGTTTTTCCACTTTCATAATGGTTTCTGTAGGATCATTTGTTCTCTGAGTCTCATTTTGTTACAAGTATTGAAATCAAGTTCGGGGCGCCTGGGTGGCTCAGTTGGTTAAGCAACTGCCTTCGGCTCAGTTCATGATCCTGGAGTCCCAGGATCGAGTCCCGCATCGGGCTCCCTGCTCGGCAGGGAGTCTGCTTCTCCCTCTGACCCTCCTCCCTCTCATTCTCTCTCTCTCAAATAAATAAATAAAATCTTTAAAAAAAAAAAAAAGAAAAGAAAGAAATCAAGTTCGTTTATGGCAACTCGGTTTTCATTGGCCATATCCAAACTAGTCATATAGAATGTGGGCTCTTTATGGTACATTGCAGTAAAAAGAATTGTCTTTTTCTTCTTATTCTTTAGTAGAAATTTACGTATTATTACTTGAACTACTTTGACATTGTACTTTATGTTATTTAAACTGTTAACCTTTTTGGCATGCAGCCTTCTAAGCTGGCTGACTGATCCTACTACTTCATTTTTATGAATGTCAGAATATCATTGTGTTAAAGGAAATCTCATTTTTATTACCTGGGTCCAACAAATGAAGTGGTTGTAAATGTGTTATGTGCAAGCCGTAGGTGCTAATAAAATTCATTTTCTGGAAGGAATGAAAGCACACCTAATAAGTCATCATTTCCCTACTGGTATTAGCGCATGAGCTGCATACTCGAGCAAGGGCAGAGAAGAAGGGAGAGTAGTAAGGCAAATAATTTCCTGGAAACTCAGAGTGCTCCCTCCAAAATATAAGCAAAAGAGCAGGAGTTCTAAAAAGATAAATATATTTCAACCAAGTGATTTTCTTCTGTTCTTTCTTCAGTGTCTTCATTACTTAACTAATAAGTTTATTTTTCTGGATTGGTTCTTTAGTGTTCCTGCAGTGTTCATTTTAGAGGGACTTTAATCAAAATGTTCAGGTTTTCATGTAAGTCTGCAAAGTCTCCTTATACTTTGTCACCAAATAAATGCCTACTTTGCATGTTTAGATCCCGAGAAGTTTCTGGATAAGATTTTTTAACCTGTCCTTTAGACGGGTTTGGGAAAATCGAGTTCCCACCCTTTGCTTGACCTCACTTTCTGCACTAGGCTTCTTCCGCACATAACTGCTTTTAAAAAGTTGTGACTGTTTCTTTTAATGATGGCAACAGAATTTTTTTTTCCAAATGCCCTTCTCTGACTTTGCTCCCAAAGAAAAAGGTGTCATGGTAGATGAAGCATAAAAAGAAAAATTCTTTTGAAAATTCTTCAAACACCAAATACCTCTTAGAAGTTTCATCTAAAGGTAAAGAAAAATAATTAGAGGTATAATACATCATTTTCTCCAATCATGCTTCTAATTAGCAAAGTCCTTTCCCCTCTGGTGCTACTAAAGGAAAAAGCCCTAGAAAGTATTTATTGACACAGCCTACACTGGTGGGTGCTGATCAGAAGTCATTCATGAATATCAGGAATATCAGATTTTTTTAAGACATTGCTGGTCACCAACAGAAAGAGGTAGATGAGGGCTACTGTGTTTCTCTCCTGCAATAGCACATTCATAAGATTGCTTACAGCGAAAAAAGCCTCTGATGGAATTCAGCCATGCCGACTGGAAGGTAAAAATAGTTACATATCCATTCACACATACAGTCATGTACCTGTTCTAAAAACCAAATCAAGTCTTTACTCTTTGACCTTAGAGGCACATAGACCCCACTTTGTCTAATAAGTTCATTCAAAGCAGATGTGACAATATCCCAGCAGCAGGATTTGGCTAATGAGCTAGGCAGAATCAAACTCCAAGATCCTCTGCATGCAGTAGCAACGGAAATGATGGGAATCCTAAGCTTACAGAGCACTATCTAGCAGATCTGTCAGCCTCACTAGATTCTTACACCCTGTTCACACAAGGGAGATCATCACTGCCTAATATTCCTATCAAAAGTCCAATGGCATTCTTTACAGAAATTTAAAAAAAAATCCTAAAATTTGTGTTGAAACACAAAAGACGCTGAATAGCCAAAGCAATCCTCAGAAAAAAGAACAAAACTGGAAGCATCACATTTCCTGATTTCAAACTATACTATAAACCTATAATAATCAAAACAGTATGGTTCTGGCATAAAAAGAGACACATGGACCAATGGAAGAGAATTAAGATGCAAAAAGTAAACCCCTGCATATACAGCCAACTAATATTTGACCAATGAGCCAAGAATACTCAGTATGGAAAGGGTAGTCTCTTCAAGAAGTGGTGTTGGGAAATATGGACAACCACATGCAGAGAAATGAAAGTGGACTCCTATCTTACACCACTCACAAAAAAAAAATTCAAAATGGACTAAAGACCAAACATAAGACCTGACATCATAAAACTCCTAGAAGAAAATCAAGAGGACAGCTCCTTGACATTGGTCTCATCAATGATTTTTAGATATGACACCAAAAGCACAAACAACAAAGAAAAAAACAAGTAAGTGGTATTACATCAAACTAAAAAGCTTCTGCACTGCAAAAGAAACAATCAATAAAATGAAAAGGCAACTTACAGGATGGTACAAAATACTTGCAGGCCATATATCTGGTACGGGGTTAATATCCAAAAAATATAAAGAACTAATACAATTCAGTAGCAAAAAAAAAAAAAAAAAAAATTCAAAAACCAATTTAAAAATGGACATGGGAACCTGGGTGGCCCAGTTGGTTAAGTGACCAACTCTTGATTTTGGCTGAGATCATGATCTCAGAGTCCTGAGATCTAGCCTGGCATCAAGCCCTCCCCACCCCCCAAAAGCCCTGCCTCAGCCTCCATGCTGGGAGTGGAGCCTACTTAAGATTCACTCTGCCCCTCCCCTACTCTCTTTCTCTCTCTTAAAAAAAAAAAAAATGGACAGCAGAATTGAATAAACATTATTTTAGTGGCGCCTGGGTGCCTCAGTTGGTTAAGTGACTGCCTTTGGATCAGGTCATGATCTTGGAGTCCCGGGATCAAGTCCTGCATCAGGCTCCCTGTTCAGTGGGGAGTCTTCTTCTCCCTCTGACCCTCTCCCCTCTCATGTGCTCTCTTTCTCTCTTATTCTCTCTCTCTCTCAAATAAATAAAATCTTTTAAAAAAAAATGAATAAACATTATTTTTTCAAAGAATGACCAATAGGTACATGAAAAGATGCTCAACATCTCTAATCACTAGGAAAATGCAAATCAAAATTACAATGATATATCATCTCATACCTGTTAGAATGGCTGACATCAAAAGACAAGTGGTAACAAGTGTTGGCGAGGATGTGGAGAAAACCCTGTGTACTGTTGGTGGGAATGTAAATTGATGCAGCCACTATCCCAAACAGTATGGGAATTCCTTAAAAAAAATTAAAAATAAAACTACCATTTCATCTAGGAATCCCATTCCTGGGTATATAGCCAAAGGAAATGAAAACAGGATATTGAAGAGATATCTGCACTCCCATGTTTATCGTAGAATTATTCACAATAGTCAAGATATGGATACAAAATAAGTGTGCATCAATAGGTGAATGGATAAAGAAAATGTATATATATACAATGGGATATTATTCATCCATGAGAAAGAGGAAATCCTGTCATGTGTGACAACAGGGATGGACCTTGAGGCATTGTGCTAAATGAAGTAAGTCAGAGAAAGATAAATACTTTATGATAGCCCTTATATGTGGGCTGATTTCATAGAAGCAGAGTGCAATAGTGATTATCAAGGGCTGGGGCTTGTGGGGGGAAGGGGCAGGAATGCAGAGATATTGGTGAAAGGGTACAAACTTGCAGTTATAAGATGAATCAGTTCTGGGGAACTAATGCATTGCGCTGTGATTATAGTTAACGATATACCATATTATATACTTGAAAGTTGCTAAGAGAGTGATCTTAAACGTCCTCACCACAAAAAAGAAATGGTAATTATATGACATAATGTATGTGGTATTAGCTAACACTATAATGGTAATCACATTACAATATATAATTATATTAAATTAACGCATCATACACCTTAAACTTACACAATGTTGTATGTCAACTATATTTCAATAGAGCTGGAAAAAATATTTCCAGCCAATTCACATATTTTGAGCATAATTATTTCACCAGTGTCCACTGTGCAAATTTTTTAACTTTCTAGGATTGATGAGAAAAAAGTTAGTTGGGATACTGTTATTCAGCCACCTCTGGAGACATCAGGCTTTAGTTTTTCAAGTGCGAACCAACCACTTCTGGATATATATTTCTGGCTAGAATACTATAAATGTTAATTAATTGGTCCAAGAGATAGAGTATATCCGTATGTGTTTGTGTGCACCCCACTGACTATTCCAAAGTATCTCAAAATAAATCACATTCAATATAGTAATTTTCGAGATTCAGAATGAATCACTCACTCAGCAAAAATTATGGATTTTCTGTACATTGTCCTAGATCTGACCTGAGAGATGTGAATTAAGGGTCACTGAATTAGTCCCTTTTCCCCCAAAATCCACCACCCCAATTACTGTAAATGCCACAAAGGAATAATCAACAAACATTTCGAATTGAATTGAATTGAATTGAATTGAATTGAATTGAATTGAACTGAACTGATTTAGGAAGAACAGAGTCTTCTCATACTCCTAAGCTCCAACACCAGAACAACCAACAACCGCATGGAGTCTAATTTATTGTTGATATAGTTTATTGCAAAGGCCAAGACCCCAGAGCCTTTATCCCAGGGCTCAGACTTTCCTTTAAATAAGATTACATTTTCAGAAAATGCCATCAGATATTTTATGTTTATAAAGCTTCAGATACCATGTATTTCTTCTGCCTTATTTTTTTCTCTGCTCCTTAAAAAAAAAAAAAAAAAAAAGTTTAAAAAAATTGCTAGGATCCTGCTAAGAAAAAAATATATTTTCAAAGAGAGAGGAAAAAAAAAAAAAAACTATTCACATTTGACAACTCTTGCTATAAAGATGTTCAAGAATCTGGAACAACCTCCTTCCCAAGCTCATTGACTTTTACTGCTGGCAGACAAATGAATGGTGACAGGTCCTTAGTGTTTAGCTTAGTGGGACATTTCTGCTCCGGTCCCAAACTATGTGACTCCTAGGAAACCTGCCAAACTTGAATGTTTCCTGCCAGGTCTAATCAATTTTACAACCAACCTCTTCTTAGTTGGGGCTCTATTTCTCATACCTGACTATTGAGAAGAGTCGTGGTTGGAGACAGAAACTTCTTTAGCTGTTCATGGTCAGAAGGAAAAGAGATTAAATTCACCCCCATCCTCTCGGTATTTAGCAGCAAAAGCAATTTAATTTCAACATCAACATTCACGGTGCATAGTGTTTGGTGTAACTGTCAATATTCAGGTGTGAGACAAGGATCATCTAACAGTGCTATGGGAATCTTTAACCACACTGCCGGTTTGTGCTGACTCTAGGTTCTTTCCTACCTTGCTTGAAACGATCACCTTTAGCCCTACTTCAGCTCACATCATTCTCTATACAGAACACTAGCATTAAATAACAATAATAAATGAAATTTTTGTCAAGTTGCTCATGTATGCTTATCTCTCCAACAAGCACACAAACTCTTTAAAACCAAAAGATTCACAATTGTATCCTTAACACTTAGCACTATGCCTGGTATGTTGTCAGAACCCTTGATGGGCCCAGGGGTCTTTAAACATTATGCATTTATTCCTATCCCTGCTAGCAAGTCCTCAGTCCGACAGATTTACCCAGTGACTCCACAGGCCCTAAGGATATGATATCCAAGCAGTGGGATAAATTCATCAGGAGCAGGAAAAAAGTGGCTTCTCTCTCTAGGATTTAAATATCAGAGAAGATGAGCAGAACAAAAGGGATGGGTATTTCCAGTGTTCTGTATTGAAATGGCAAGAACAAGCCTAGGTAGACTAGAAATGGCATGAGTTTGCTGCCAGGTTAAGAAAGGTGCCTGGCAATTTAGAGCAAGGGGACCAATAAGAGGAGGAATGGCACCAAGACAGGCTTCACTGAATGTGGCATAATGTTTTACATTGGCTCCAGCATGAAGGTATCATCAGGAAAACATTGAAAGCAAAAGAAATAAAGAACCAATTTCAAAAACAAAATGGCAAGTGAAAAATGTAACAAAATAAGATTTCCCTGATCTAAACAGAAAGTGTAAATCATTATGGTTAATACAGGCCAATTTTCCTAACCCTACCACTATTTGAATGTTAGATTCGCTATTAGCCATCCAATTAATCATAGTACAAATATGAAATATGATAGATGATAGATAGATAGATATAGATAGATAGATAGATAGATAGATAGATAGATAGATAGATAGATAGATAGATAAATCTACCATGACTTCAAAACACATGCTGAAGTCTAGAGAGTATCATGCTAAGTGAAGTAGTCAGAGAAAGATGAATACCATGATTTTTCTCATATGTGGAATTTAAGAAACAAAGCAAATGAGCAAAAGGGAGAAAAAAAGAGCAAGGAGCAAAGCAAGAAACAGACTCTTAACTATAGAGAACAAACTGCTGGTTCCCAGAGGTGTGGTGGGCAGGAGGATGGGTGAGGTGATGGGGATTAAGGAGGGCACTTGTGATGAGCCTCGGGTGATGTATGGAAGTGTTGAATCACCATATTGTACACCTGAAACTAATATTACACTGTGTGTTAACTAACTGGAATTTAAATAAAAACTTAAAAAAAAAAAAAGAATCATTACATGGACCAGGAGAGGAAAGTTGCTTGAAATTATGCACTTTAATGGATCATGAACAAGGGAACAAGCCACATCCAGCTGTGATGTGGAGGCCTGATTTAATATTTTGGTCTCACATGGTTTCCTTTTCAGTCCTTAGCTGTCAAAGGAATGAGATAAAAAGACAAAGGCTGACCCCTGTTAGCCTAATTTTGATGTGCTAAAAGTCCGAAGAAGGAAAGAAAGCACAATATCAAAAGGACAGAAAAAGAGGCACATACCCAATTATAAAAAGCTGTTTTATTCGAAGACATAAGAGTTATCATTTAAAGAAATTTACTGTTTGCAAAACCACCTCCGATTCAAGGCATTAATATGTGATTTTCATTAATGTGTCCAGACCTAAACATGGTGGCCAGGCCAACTAAGGAGATGGGAATTAACCTTCCCTAAACCATCGCAGCTTCACAGAGAGTAGATGTGTCAGATAAAATTCGGGACACTGATTTTGAATTTCTGATAGGGAATGATTTTTTTAGGATAAGTCTATTTAAATATTTCATGGAGTATTCCTATTCTAAGAAATTATTTGTTGTGTATCTAAAAATTCAAATGTAATTGTGTGTTCCATGTTTTTATTCCCTAAATCAGGCAACCCTACCTGAGTAAAGTTATACCTGAATTTCTTTTTTTCTTTTTTAAGATTTTATTTATTTATTTGAGAGAGATAGAGATAGCGAGAAAGAGCACAAGCAGGGAGGAGAGGGAGAAGCAGGCTTCCTGCCGAGCAGAGAGCCCGACGCCGGACTCCATCACAGGATCCTGGGATCATGACCTGAGCCGCAGGCAGACGCTTAACCAACTGAACCACCGAGATGCCCCTATACCTGAATTTCTAAACACAACAAAAATATCACATAGCTTGTCAAAAAATTGCAGTGAAATGCTCCCATTCTGTCAGATATTCAGAGGCTAGTATGTTTTCCTGTCATTTGTAGCCAAAACTGAACCATGAACATGGCCAGTATTTTAAAATCATAACAACAAAGAGCATTAAAAAAAAGAATCACAGTTCTTTCCCTCCAGTCCCTGAAGTCCTGGTCATGCTGTTTCCCTTGCTTTTAATAGTGGGTCAGCAATGCAGTATAAAATTTCCTCATAAAGTTGTAAGGCGGGGAACATGATAAGGTAAGTGGAGTAGTCATCTGGGCACAAAAATTCAGGGGAAGGTACCAAAAAACTCACTAATCAAACTACATAACATTTTACTGAATCACTTTTAAAAATCAAAATTAATGCAAAAATTTCATGATGAATAAAATCTCAAAAATTTAAGTGAAGACAGGATCTGACCCCACATTTTAATGATTTGGCCCCATTTGCCTCCCCCTCATCCCAGCCCTGATTCTTAACCTTCAAGATACTGATGGATACCCATGTCCACCTTGAAGCTTTTCCTGCCTGCTCTGTTGAGAGTGAGAGCTCTCTGCTCAGCTTCTGTGGTCCAGCCAAATACGTTGTTGTCTTTGTAAGCTGGACTGAGATTCCCTGAAGCAAGCCCTGGCCACCCATACATCATCAGACTGTGTAGCACACAACAGGGCCATATCTAATGGGACTCCATTTTCACCGTAGCCAAGATAGATAAGGACTTTTTTTTTTCCTAATATGTGTTAAAATTCTTTATGGACAAGCACTGATTCCAGAGCTTTTAACATTGAGTCTGAAATGGTCAGGCACCTTCAACCTTTCAACCAGAAAGTGCTTCTTTCAATATGAACATATGGGATGTTTGTTTGCCCTCGTTTTAAGTGCAGGCAGATCCTCTTCCTGCATGCTAGTATGGACCATACAAATAACTCTGCAGCGTGAAACTACGCAAAGCGATCTTACTAATTCATGGGCAGAATTACAGTTCTTCCGTAACTTTCAAAAATTTTTGTCATAAGATTAAAACTTTCCTGCTGTTGGTTATAACAATATAAAAATGAAAAAAAATAAAGTAAACTGAATACTTATTTAATACACTGTAATTTAAAAGATTGGAACATGGAGAATTAAAATGTTTATTTCTTTGTTAAAAAAAAAAACTTATCAAGAGTAGTTGGAACAGCGCCTGCTTTCTCCTCATCATGTAACTTACAATATGGAGTATTTTTTTCTGTTTCGGTGAACCGTCATACTCTTTTCTGTCAGGATCTGCCTGCAACATTTTTTCCTTTACGTTTTTCATGTCATGAGATACCTCTGAGTTCCTCTGTTGTGAAGGTTTTGCTAGCATCACTTCCTCTGAAACATCATCCTTTTCACCTCAACTGCTTTCCTCATTTAGGTGAGTCATTCTGCATCACTAAATTGTTCTCGCCACACACCCAGGGTCTCTCAACCCATGGCAGCACCCGTGTTCCCACGGTCAGCCGGTCTTACAGAGACATGTAACTTTCCATGTGAATTTCACTGTCAATATTATCTCTTTGTGTTTCTTCACTAAGCTTTCTTCTTTGTTGGCCAATTTCCTCTTCCTGCTATCTAGTTTTGTGAAACGTTATGTGGGTTTATTACTGAAGTCAAAGAGCAACACTACTACATGCTTCGCTCCTGGTGTGTGAATAACCAATGTCCCGTGGCCAGTCACCAACAGACTCTGTGAGAAGTGACATGATCGGTCATTGATCATGACACCCATCAGTTATTGATTTATATAATGATTTGTGCAGGAAACAGCAGGCCGTGAAGTTTCTACTTTATGCAATCACACACAGTTAATATACTGTGGTAACTGAAATTTAAACCATATTGTCTTATCTAACTAGACGGTGGTACCTGAAAGGCATGCATACTGGAACTATGCAAAGTGAGGACTGTCCACATTCTAATCCCTCCCTTAGTACTCTTCCTAGGATTAAAATAGAATTGTCTGTATATGAGCCAAGTTTTGTGACTGAATTTAGTAGATTTTTCTTCTATTCCCTTTCAAAGTATATTTTACACAAAGTATATTTTCTTAGTTTCTCTGTCACTTTCCTCTTTGGAAATTATATACATTCTAATGAGCTTGTCCCTACTAACAACTCATAAAAAAAGGATAAAGAGGATTCCTAGAGCGCTGTCTCCCTCCCAGACAACATGTTGAGATTACTGTCTAACCTCTCAGAGACTATGCTGAGGTCAGCCCCATTCCGACCTCCTTCTGTAGATTAGGGCCTGAGAATTTCGTAGCTTCTCCAGCAGTGAGGACTCTGCACATGAACCCTCAACTAAGCAGATACAGCCACTGAGACTTGGAAGATGGAAGTCAGCACCAAGAGCCTCGGGCTTGCCCACGCGTGGTCTTCTGTGGTGGTAGCCGCAGAGATCTTTAAAGGTTCAGTCCCTAGTGCCTTGGGTGCCGAGAAGCAGTGACGTCAGTGCCAGTAGATTTCCACTGAAGAGTGCAGCGTCTGCGTGTCGCATAGAAGCTTGGTTATCTGGCACTCCTGGAAATTACATAAGCAGCCCTACACCCCCTAGTAAATCCCTTTCTGCTTTAACTAGCTAGACTGGAAATTGTTAGCTGCAACAATCATCCTGAGAGATACAGGTGTTAATTTGCAGACTAGCTCAAATGATACTGCATAGCCAACTGCTTTCTTTCCTGTGTAGATTTTCTAGAGATAAAAACAATTTCAGTGAGAGAGAAATTATCTCAGACAACAAATAAAAACTGTTCTACCCAAATGCAGTGAACTATGTTCATATTCTTTTTTTTTTTTTTTTCCTACTCGTCTGTAAAGGTCTTGCCTGCACTTTCAAGAACATCTTCCCGAAGGGCCATGTGCATTCCTACAGGGCATAGGCACTTTCTGGGCATTTAGCTAATTGTCTTTCCTCATATTCTATCTCTAGGTCTTCAAACTTCTTAAAATTAAATCAATGAGCCAGAAAATTCAGACATCTTTAAGTTCAAATGTGTTTTGATTTTCCCAATTGATTAAAACTTGGCTTCCTAAACACCTAGATGTCCAGGTCCTGCCGTGATGATTCCATTTTAATACTAGAACCCATATTTTCCCTTAATGGCAACTTTACAAAGCAAGCAACTCAGAACAAAGGATGGAGGTGAAAAAGAAAATGGTAAGAAACTGGCCACTTCATCCCTTCAAAAGAGATGGGCCACAATTAGTTCCACAAGAGAAGATAACAAATAAATAAGTTTATTTAAAAATGTCGTTGGTGGGGCACCTGGGTGGCTCAGTCAGTAAGCGTCTGACTCTTGATTTTGGCTCAGGTCATGATCTCGGAGTCATGAGATCAAGCCCTACATCAGGCTCCACACTCAGCAGAGAGTCTCCGTGAGATATTTTCTCCCTCTCCTTCTGCCCCTGCCCCAAAACGCACATTATCTCCCTCCCTCTCTCTCTGTCTTTCTCCCTCTGTCTCTCTCAAAATAACTAAATAAATCTTTTTAAAAATGTTGTGGAAATATTTATCTCCAGTAGAAGCTTAGGTTTATTTTTTTTAGTCTAGAATGTCAAAAGCATCTTATTCTTCACCAATCCCCCTGCGGCCACGTTACCTAATACTTAAAGTCCAAGTTAAGCTACTGAAAAGACATGTTTTTATTCAAGTTCTGATACCAACCACCTCCATGAGTTTAGGTCCATCATTGAACCCTGAGTCTCTATTTTCCAATCTGCAAAATGAGGACTGTGGTGTAAATGGCCTCCAAGATTTCTTCCAGTGCTAACTTGGTTTGTTTCTATGATGCTGAATGTAAGATTTATATATGCCAGGGTCCAAAAATGTCATCAGGGCTGTGAACTCATTGTGTGCCTCAGAAAGTACATACCGTGAGAACAAAAGCATTCCGTTCTCCACAGGATTTCTAACTAATAAAATAGTTTATTCTGAATTATAAATTTAATCATGTTCTCTTTAACAAAAGCATGTTTTCAGCTAAATGAGTTATTTTTAACCAATATTTGTTGGGTAACTGCCATCTATCAAACATTAAAACACTCTAGGCTTATGAGGTCATTTGTCACAACCCTCTGAGGTGTTGTCCATTTCTTACACATGAAACAACTGAAACAAAGAAAGATGACTAAGTTGATGCAGGAAATAGATTTTCTGAGTAGAAATTCTGGGATCCAAACCTTACAATTAGACTCCAGAGTCCATGTATTGAATACCAAGGCAAGATTCTTATCCCTCACTAATAATGATGTATGAAATAATATAGAAATAAGTAAATAAAAATTATAGGTATACACATAATTTTTAAAGATTTTTGGCATGAAAGGTTAACATTTTTCAAGTGCTTTAGAATATAAGCTTCTCTTTTTCCCTTTGAGACTCTATTTGAAGATGTAAAATGACTAAGTCAAATCAGATCATTTCCGACATTCCTCTTAGCTTAAATGTCTTCAGGCTAAGAATCTTTAACAGCCTTTCTTTACCTGTTAATTTCCAAATTCTGTGACCCACCTCCTGTTAGAAAACCTCATATCTAACAAATTACCTTCTTATCTTGTCTTCATCTGAAAGCACTAGAGTGACCAAGATACGCCTTTCTTTCACACAATGGCCATCTTCAAATTCCCAAGTGACATATAATCAACCCTCTCCTTGGACACTACCTGCTTCCTCATTATGCTCCTGGAACATAGATGCCATCGTGGTGAAAATCACCCACAGCAAGCAACGAGATGGGAGTGTGGTACCCTCACACCACAGTGGTCTCATTATGGCAGCCCAGGACTCCCTGCCTGGACTTCATGTGACAGAACAGTAAGTTCTATCTGGCTTAAGCATCTATAATTTGAGATTTTTCTATCATGTGCAGTTGAAGTTAGCCTTAACTACATACATGAATATTTACATATGTTTTTAAAATATTGAAGTAGTATAAAATGTTGTGCTGCAGAATAATAACATACCTTGACAATCTTTTCGGTCCAAGAAATATAAAACTACTTCACTCTTTTTTTTAAAAGATTTTATTTATTTATTTGGCAGAGAGTGAGCAAGAGAAAGCATGAGCGGGGGGGGCGGTGAGGAAAGGGCAGAGGGAGAGGGAAAAGCAGGCTCCTGGGTGAGCAAGGAGCCCGATGCAGGGCTCGACCCCAGGATTCCGGGATTATGACCTGAGCGGAAGGCAGACGCTTAACCAACTGAGCCACCCAGGCGCCCCTACTTCACCCTTTTTAATGGCTGCATTTGTTCAATTAAGAAACCATGTATAGAATGGGTCTACCCATTCAATGCTTTTTAACCATTCCTCATTGCTGAGGGTTGTTTCCCAGCTTTGGCCATTATGAACAAAAGCTCCAGTCAACATCCTTGACCCTGCCTCTTTTTACACATAGGAAAACATTTCTCTAGCAATCATTCCCTGGTGTAATTGCTAAGTCCAAAAGTATTCACATTTCCCTTCCTCAGAGAAACTCCAGGTTGCTTTTCTAAATATCTTCCTAGTTTATTCTCCAACCAGTGGTATGCCACTTATGAGCATAAGTGATGTATATCAATCAAATCTGCCAATTTTAAATTTTACAGCCCCCCTAAAACTTCTCTTTTAAAGACTAAAAAATTCCCTGTACCTTTTCCTTTACTGCATGGCATAGTTTTCAGACTTTCCATCGTCAAAGTACCTCACACCAATGTAGTCAGAACCTCTCAAACTATACCAACCAAAACTATTCAAATTGCCACAAGTCAAGTTGACAACCGTTTTTATGAAGGTTCAGATAGTAAATATCTTGGGTTTTGTGGACCTGCTGATCTCTGTTACAGCTGATTACTCTGCCATTGCAACACAAAAGCAGTCCTAGTCAATATATTTAAAAAATGAATGTCTATGTTCCAATGAGTTTATTGGAAAAAAACAGGTGGTTAACCAGATTTGACCCATAGGCTATAGTGTGTCATAAATTACAGTCTTACTATAATTTACCTTGACCTGAAAAAAGGAACTGATAGATAGTGAGGAATTAGGTGTGTCCAGAGAGAAACTAAATTGAATTTAGAGCCTAGCCTACAGTGGGTGCACACTAAATGTTTGTTGAATTAATAAATAGAACAATTATGTATGAGGTCTGTGAATAATCCTACACCTAACAGAAAAGGAGAATACATCTGAAAAAAAAACACTGCAGGAGAAAAAATCAGTAAGAGAATATCTTCTCAGTGTTCTCACTAAGATGCAAGAATAGATGTGTTATATAAAACTGAAGTGGGAATTCATAGAAGAAAATATGCTGAGATGAATACAAAGATGAAGAGGAAGCTAGCTGAAGAAACTCAAAATGTAGGTCCACTTTCAAGGCAAGAAGGTATAGAACTGAGATGTATCTTATCACAAGAATTTTGCATTTTGTGATTACAAATGAAGCTGATCCTTTTCTTCCTAAATGAGCATTTCTTTATAGTTTACCAAAGATTAATATTCACTCAAATAAGTGCAAATTGAGTGCCTACCACATGTCAGACACAGAATAAGGAATCCCCATCCCTGTCTTATTGAGTCACTGCAGCCATATGAAATCGGTAGTATTATTTCCCCACTGAACAAATCATGAAATAAGAGCTGAGGGAAGTTGAGGGAAGCTGAGGTAACTGAACTGATGTCACAAAGCAAGGGTACTACTTAGACTAATGCTCACTGCTCAAAAAAAAAAAAAAGAAAAAGGACTCGAAAGCCCTTTGGTGCACATTAAAAACCAATTTATATTCTCTCGTGATTTTATGAGTTGACTGGCAGTTTCTCCCTCTTCCCATGATCATCACTGAGGCTGAATGTCTGAGGACTTGACCGGGCCAGCTCCTTCACCTGCTGAAAATGTGCCCTGGCTATTGCCTGGGAGGTCAACTGGAGCCGTCAACCAGAGAGCCTCAGTTTTCCATTTGTGGAGTCTCTATGCTGCATGAACTGCTCACGGTAGGGCGTCTGGGTCCCAAGTAGCAGAAAGTAAAATGTGCTGGACCTGAGCTAGCACATCTTTTCCACTGCATTCTGTAAGTCAAAGCCAGCCAGCCAGGTTCAAGGAGAGGACAAATGAGCTCTACCTCTGGAGGTAAAGAGTGACAAATGTGTACCAAGAGTGAAGAAATTATTGCTGGCCATCTTTGGAGCAAACTATCACACAGTAATTCGAAATAATATATAAGCAAGAAATAAACATAATACAAATTATTTCTCACCTAAATGACAATTGGAAGTGAAGGATTCCTGGCCATCAGGCAGCTCCCCTCCATGCAATAATTCAGCCACCAAAACCTTTCACAATTTACTGGCTCACAATCATTTTATTCTAGCAAAAGGAAGAGAGGAAAACGTGAAGACACCCCACTTCTTAAAAGCCTCAGAGGAAGTGATACACATCACTTCCAATTACAACCCATAATCAGTAATCACATAAACACAAACAAACATGAGCAGGGTTAGGAAATACTCTTAGTCTCTGGCTGGACAGCCATTCCATCCCTCTTTGCCTCCTCCCCGCAGAAACCTGGCCTGGCTAATCATCTTTGCCAACACTAGTAAGGGGAAAAGCCAGAACCAGAGCCTAGATCTACATCATTCTAGAACTCATGCTCTCTCCATTATGCCTAGAGGAAAGAGGAATGCCTACTGTAAAAACCTTGTGGGAGGAGGACAAATAAACTAAGTAAAAAATATGCTATCCTAATTACTGCAATTATGATATACATTAGGTACTATGGGAGAAGACTATGGCATTAAAACAATGGAGAATGACCGAACATGAGGTTAGAGAAATAAAAATGCAGATGGGGAAAAGACACTATATGTGACAATGGAAACCACTGAAGGATTTTAATAAAAGAATGGCATGACAAGACTTTAGAAATATCATCCTGTTGTGCCTGGGTGGCTCAGTCTGTTAAACATCATAGGACTCTTGATTTCCGCTCAGGTCATGACCTCAGGGTCTGGAAATGGAGCCCCATGCCAGGCTCTGTGCTCAGTGGGGAGTCTGCTTGAGATTTCATCTCCCTCTCCCTCTGCCCCTCCATTTCTCTCTCTCTCTCAAATAAATAAATCTTAGAAAAAAAGAAGAAGAAGAAGAAATATCATCCTGCCCATATGATCCAACATAAAGATTAAACAATGGGCCCTCAATGGTATGTTAAATTCTTCTATCAGAACAAAGGTCATTTATGTGTGGGATAAGATCTTCTCATGAAAAAGATTTAAATTATCTCTATTATTGATGTCTTGTACATCATTTTCATTTCTCTTTTAACCTGTCTATGCTATCCTGTCTAGGATGGAGATCATTCTTCTTAGTAGAAAAAGCAAAAGAAAATAGGACTTGAAAAGTGGTTTTGTGTGTGTGTGTTTTACAAAAAAACAGCTTGTTCTTTTTGTTTCAGACATAGCTTTAGATATCTTTTCAATATACATCACATTTTTTAACATTAATTCTAACTGAAAGGACCAAGTAAGGTACCATTAAAGCTGTTGGGACAGGTTTGGAAGAGGAAGCTAGTGGGCTGATAATAATGTGAAGGGCATGTAACCATGAAATTCTATGCCATGCCTTTGGAAAGAATGGGGAAACTAATTATGTGAGGGACTGAGGGTGAAACTAACCTTATTGTGGTAATCATTTCACAATAAATATGTGTATCAAGTCATCACTTTGTATACCATAAACTTAACATATTTTACATGTCAATAATAACCCAGTAAAGCTGAAAAAATGAAGAAACACTAAAGACTTCATGGAGATTCAACTTAAATAAGCTGTGTTTTTAGAAGATAACTGGAATATGATTTGGAAAAATAAAAGGATTATAATTCAAGTACCATCTTAGTCATTTGGGCTGCTCTAACAAAATACCATGGACTGGGTGGCTTAGAAACAATAGCAATTTATTTCTCACAGTTCTGGAAGCTGGAAATCTAAGATAAGGTTCTGGCAGATTCAGTGTCTAGTGAGAACATACTTCCTCGTTCAGAAATGACATCTGCTCACTGTGCCGTCACATGGTGGAAGGGGTGAGGTAGTTCTCATAGGCTTCTAAGAATATGAATCCCATTTATGAGAGTTCTGCCCTCATGACCATAATCACCTCCCAAAAGCCCCACCTTCTAGTACACTGGAAATTATCTTTTGACATATGAATTCTGAGGGGGACACAAACATTTAGCTTATAGTAGGCACCTAGACCCCCAGTTACAAACTTATTCGTTGTGTAGGTAGGAGATATGCATGAAGGGCTGGACTATGCAGTGGCAGAGGAGAGTGAAAATAATCTGAGCCCTACAGGAGAAGTTGGGGAAATGGAAGTCAACATTAGAGTTTCTCCTCAATGAAATTCAAAGAATGGTAAGGCCTTGTACTCAGGTCATTCTCGAGTTTGGAAGGATTAGAAGGCAATATTTTTTTAACGATTTGAAATGGAGGTTTTGTTATGAAATCACTATAGAATATCAAAGGAAATATTATAAATTCACAGCTGGTGACCAGGAAAGAGATTTGGGTTGCATAAGTTTGAGGACAAGAATAGCTGGTTCTAGTTTCCTAGCTACTGGTTCCTAGAAACTGGTTTTTGGCACTATCTTCCAAGCACGAGTCAAAATTTCTCACAAAAATGGTGTTTATTTGCTTGAGATTTGGGGTATAGGCAGTGTGTGTGTGTGTGTGTGTGTGCATGTCTGTGTATGTCTATGTGTCTAGGTTGGTGAGTGGGTATTCATGCGCATGCACACACACGCACATATGTATTTTTTCTTGGCTAGTGTAAGAAAATAATCAGAAATAAAAATTATAAAAATTATTGACTCAGAACTTTCCAACTTACTAGTTTAGTACCCTGGAACCCTCAGCACAGTAACAACTGAATTGTTCATAACAAGGAGAATGTATTTTCCTTCACAGTAAAAATTGCCACCTAACAATTTTTTTTCTGTTGCTATCACTTGACATTTACTAGTATTCCAAAGGATTAGTGCACAGCAGAAAAAGCACATAGTTATTGTGTCTATATAAAATTAACTTTTTATATCCCCCAAATCACAAATTCCTACAGATCAAAGCTACAACTACTGAGTAAAAGGTAACATTTGGACATGATCATAAAACTAAACTCTTTTTAAGTTCTTATGAAATTTGAAGTTAATGAAAGTCACATGAAATAATCCCCTGCATATAGAAATCTACTGATTTACATTTTAATGAAAAGGGAGCAATACTTAGAAAAAATAAACTTTCCAAAGCATATGAAAATAAATTCACTTCGGAACACGGGTCTAGAGTTCTGAAAATTCTTGTGGTCTTTGAAAACACACATCCTCAGAAATTCTTCTGAGACCCAGAGTTCGTAGACATATTTCACTCTTCCTATCCCTACCTCTTATCTCTCTTTTTTTTAATCCTAATTTACAACATTTGTCAAGCCCAGATAGGATGAAAGCAATGTAAACAGGCAGCTCTGCGCAGATTTTGTTGTAAAAATAGAAACTAAAGGCTTGGAGCTCTATCTGAGTCTCGTTTGCTTGGCAGTGATGTAGATGTTCAGACAGGACAAACTTTCACTGGAAGGTATGGCTATAAATAAAAATGTTCCAAAGAGAAAGTAACAAAATGGCATCTCTTTCCATGTGAGCCCACAGTGGAGTTGGATCCTTTCCTCCTCTCTGTTAATCAGACTCAAGTTGGGTTTCCTAATCGCTACATGAAAGACCTTTAATAAGTCCTGGTTATAACCTGGAGCAAAACCCCTCACTATTCATATGAACTGACCCACTTTATAAGGAGTCAGGAATTTCAGGAATTTAATTTATAAGTAGAGGAATTTAAAGGCCATTTGGCTAGTAGTTGGTGCAATGAAGGACTTGGGGATCAAATAAGGACCTTCTATTGACCCGGGACCCATTGCTGTCAACTCTAGCTCACACAAGGTGAGATCCTCCCTCCTCCATGTTCTAGCACCTTTGCCGTCTCCCCTGTGGCAATAATCATTTCAACTCCTTTTTACTGGAATAAAAAATCGTTCAGATAATGATCTGTCAAGCGATGTTTACGGGCATCCTTGGCTAAAAGAAGTTATAAATCATAAAGAATGAATAACGTTATCACTCTTTCTGGGGGAGAAGACCATTCTTTTCAATGGGAAATGTGTGGGATCCATATATTTTAAGAACTAGAAAGCTGAACAATGATGAATGATGACAGAAGAAAGGAGAAGTGATATCGAAGGTTGATGGCAGATTAAGGCAGCAGAGTCAGGATGTAACCAAAAACTCACATTGTCTAGAGAAACAACAGCTCACCCTGAACTAGCCCATCATAGATGAGGAAGTTGCCTGAGAAAGGCAGACCTTGCTTTGGCTTTCAGCCTGGGAACTCTGAAAGTGATCTGAAACCAGCCTCCTCCTCAAACTTTCAGAAGACACACTCCCCTCCACCCCTTTTATGAGCATTAAGATCTCATATCCTTTTTTAAATATGGAATTGTGTGCAAATATAGGTATTTCTTCATTTTAGAAATATAAATAATACATTAAATGTAAAGTTTCGGGCACCTGGGTGGCTCAGTCATTAAGCGTCTGCCTTCGGCTCAGGTCGTGATCCCAGGGTACTGGGATCGAGCCCTACATGGGGCTCCCTGCTCAGTGGGGAGTCGGCTTCTGCCTCTCACACTCCACCTGCTTGTGTTCCCTCTCTCGCTATGTCTCTCTCTGTCAAATAAATAAATAAAATTTTCAATAAATAAATAAATGTGAAGTTTCAAAGTATGCATACTACACTCATATCGTGTGCTTTGCCCTTCTGTGAAGGTCTTCTAAAATCAAGTGATTAGTGGGTGTGGCCTTCCAGATGCTTACAGGTACGAATTTAATTAGCTGCTCTGGCACTTCCTGTTACCAGGCTAGGTAGATTGGATGGAAATTGTCAACTCTAGATTCCGACTGAGGAGCCAGCCCCCTACACACTGGTTTCCCTGCCACACAGCTGCCAGACTTCCCATCTCACCAAAAAACAAATCTGATTTCATCCCATACCCACTTTCATGGTTTTTCTTTTTTTTTAATTGAAGTATAGTTGGATGTAATATAAAATTAGTTTCAAGTGTACGACATAGTGATTTGACAATTCCATGCATTACAGTATCCTCACCCATAGTAAGTTATCACCTGTCCCCGGAAAGTTGTTACAATATTATTGACTATATTCCTTATCTTGTACTTTTTATCCCATGACTTATTTATTTTATAACTTATTTATCTTATAACTTTGTACATCTTAGTCTTCTTCACCTCTTTTGGCTATCCTCCCACCCCAGCCCCTTCCCCTCTGGCAACCACCAGTTTGTTCTTTACGTTTATGAGTCTGGTTCTCTTCTTGTTGTTTGTTTGCTTTGTTTTGCTTTGCTTTTTAGATTGCACAGATAAGTGAAATCATATGATACTTGTTTCTTTCTGTCTTATTTATTTCACTTAGTATAATACCCCCTAGGCTTAACCATGTTGTCACAAATGGCAAGATTTCATTCCTTGTATGGCTGAGTAATATTCCATTGTCACATCTTTTGTTTTCTGGGGTTTTTTGCCTTTTTGGGTTTTTTGGGGTTTTTTGCCTTTTTGTTTTCTATCTTCCCCTTTTTATTGAAGCAGAGTTGACACACAATGTTACATGAGTTTCAGGTGTACAACATAGTGATTCGACAAGTCTATACCTGATGCTGTGCCCCCCACAGGTATAGATACCATCTGTAACCACACAACACTCATACAATTCCATTACCTATATTCCCTGTGCTGTACCTTTTATCCCCATGACTTACTCATGCCATACCTGGAAGCCAGTATCTCCCACTCCCCTCCTGCCACTTTGCCCATCTCTCCCACCCTCTTCCCCTCTGGCAACCATCAGTTAGTTCTCTTATGCCACATCTTCTTTATCTATTCATCTATTAATGGACACTTAGGCTGCTTTCATACATACCCACTTTTAATGCTCCATCTCCTTCCTGTTGTCTTAAGGATGAATTCCAAACTCGACATACCAGATACAGCCCTTCACAGCTGACCTCAACCTGCCATTCAACCTCATCTCCCATAATTCACATCTTTCTCACAAAATCTAGCTTCCAACTAAAATGATCCTTTCCATTCAGAACTTCACCTGGACCTTCATCTGCACTATCATCCCTACTACGAATAAAATAGACTTCTTTGCTCCTGGCAGCAAGACACATGCTCCTTTGTCATGTCCCTGCTCAAAGTTCATATCTTTTGTTGTGACCTCCACAACGACTCTAAGCAAAAACAGTTACTCTGTCCTCTACTCCCACAATATCTATGTATAGCATAGTTACAAAATTGAAACGGGCCTTCACATATCGTAGCATTCAGAATTTAGGATCTTCCCATTTATTGTGCTACAAACAAAAGGAATACCAGGATAAGAAAGACACAATTCCTCTCATTAAGATGCTAAAAAATTTGCACATAAATAGCTATTAATTGCAGGCAGAATAAGGATCCCCCAAAGTGTAATCAATGCATTATTGTAGTTCAAAGATGAATATAATTATATCTCGCTGTGGGGATCAGAAAACACTTACAGGAAGACCTTGAGTCTGAAGTGAGCCAGGAGGCTTAGGTAAGACTGATCAAGGAGAATTGAATTAAGAGAGTGGAGGAAATGAATCTGGGGAAAGTGGAGGCCCTCTCTTTGGCCTGGAGCACGGACAGGTTAGGGAAATAAGGCAGCAAACTTTCTATGAGGTATTTCTCTCAAACGTGGTCTTGCAGGACTGCCTGAGAAATTTATGTCTTGTTTCCATAGCAACCAGAAACCTTTAAAGGCTTTGGAGCAAGGAAATCTCAGGATCAGAGCCTCCTTAAATACAGGAAAAAGTCCCCATGAAATTTTCAGGTACTGAGAAATTGTACCAACCTTAAAAAGCAGAAGAAATAATATGAGCATTGATTTATGGTGCTTGATTCAAATGAGCTTGTAGCTAACAAGAATAACTGTCCCCAAATGATTCCACAAGCTTCAGCAGAGACAGTATTAAGTAGAAAATTAAAATTTTATAAATTGTACTAGTTGGCCATTAAAAATAGATAAAATAGCATATGCGCGTGTTTGAATTAAGATAAACAGAGAAAGAGGTTGTTGCTATATTATGTCAATACAAACTGTATATTGAGTCGGCAGAATTAAAAAGTTGGTTAAGGGGCGCCTGGGTGGCTCAGTTGGTTAAGCGACTGCCTTCGGCTCAGGTCATGATCCTGGAGTCCTGGGATCGAGTCCCGCATCGGGCTCCCTGCTCGGCAGGGAGCCTGCTTCTGCCTCTGACCCTCCCCCCTCTCATGTGCTCTCTCTCTCTCATTCTCTCTGTCTCAAATAAATAAATAAAATCTTTAAAAAAAAAAAAAGTTGGTTAAGTAAAATGAATTAATCAAACCAATTAACACCAAGTAAGTGAAGCAACTGGTACTCTCTAACACTTTTTTGTTATTAAATTTTTTTTGTTTTATTTTCAACTGGAAAGCAAGGTTAAGGAGTCTTTTCAAGCTCATGGTGTTAGAAATATAGCCAAATCCAAAACAAATTTACCTTCAAATTTCTGCTTTAACTATTACAACCCTTAAATTAAACATTTATATTCAAAATAATGGTTCCAAATAATATTTTAGTATATTTTTATTATACAGAAGTTAATATGGTAGTTTATTATAATGTATTTTAAAAATAATTCTCTTCTCAAAAGGGCAAAGTAATGCTTTTGAACTTAATGGAAAAACAAATCTTCAGATAGAAAACGAAGATCAGGCAGATGGACTTTATCAAAAAAGAAATAGAGGCCTGAAAGAATTATGAAGATTTCTCGGTAACCAGGAAATACTTTAATTTTGAAAGTCTTAAACTGATTATGTGACTGATACCCAGGGACATACATTTAGTCACATTGGAAAATAATTTTTTTCATTCAATTAATTGCACTTCAAGCCTTGACCAACCTATTTTCGACAGTAACCACAGCTGCTTACGTTCATGAACAATCTAGAAATAAACCTACTGCTATGTCAGTTCTTTGAGTTTACAAATATTAGTTTCTGCTATCTACAAGGGAAAAATCATTTTTTTAAATCATTGGCGCTAAAGAAAACAAAGCTAAATGCTACTCATTTTCCCCCTGAATTCCAGGAACATATGTTAATCCCAAGGCAGGATTAAACTAGCAAACTTAAAAGGTAGCAAAAAAATTTATAGCACTTCACCCCCACTGAATTTTCTCTGGTTCAGAAGGAAAAAGTAACCATTAAGGGAGTAACATGCATCTCCTACACGCATGACTTAGCGGCCATTGCATGCACGAATGCCATTAACTCAGGCAAGAGTTTGCAGAAAGTTATCTAAGGAGATATATATATATGCATTCACACATAGACATATAAAAACCATATAAATAGGCACAAAACCGCATACCCAGAAATTTAAAGAAGTCACGCACAACTGAAATGGCCAAAAATATATAATTTAATAGTGTTTCTGTAAAGAGGTTTTTTTTAGAACATTAGTTGGATCTATCATGCCAGGATCCTCATCAAAACAATCCCCAAATGGACTGTTTAACATGAAATCTTGGAGACACAGCAAGATAACTGAGAACTGAATGAAAAGTATTGAGCGTATTATGTACGCGACATTTAAGATAGGCTGCTATTTTTTATTATAAATAATACGAATATTATTACAATGAACATTGCCGTGTGGTTCTGATGTTAATGACCTGTTGCCCAACAATGTCAGGGTCCTCACCTGGGATAAGAGAGTATCATCTCAGTGAGATCGTCTCCTTTCCATAGAGCCTGCCCGTTCTCTGCATCTTACTTATTTCTACATCCTTCGCTCCTTCACACCAAATTGATCACTTCCTTGTATTAAACCAATATACTCACTGCAGGCTCTTATTATCTGTCGGAATTGTTCCAAGTCCAATTTTTAAAGTATATGTCTTCTGCCTCAATCACCAATAGCTCTTGCTTTCTATTTCTGCTTCTCTTGACATTGCCTTTCTTTGTGTCTAATTGCAACAGTTAGAAAATCTGTAAAACACTGCAGCCACAGGAGGTACGACACTCCTGAGAAACTTCCTTGGAAGGCAAATGTGTTTTGCTAATGCCTTCTGCTATGATGTCAAAGAAGGAATTCTGCATTTTTTCATGACTTCCAAATCCTAAAAAAAGATATCTCTGGGGGGGTCACCTAAAATATCTTTCCCAATGGTCAGAAAACTTTTCGTCTCTCGCTGTGTCCTATCTCAAGTCACAGAAGTGCCTGAAGTTAAAACCTATTCCTTAGGATGTTGTTTCAAAATTCCAAATCTACTGTGTAGAGATAAAAGATCAAAATGTTTTCTTCAGGAAACATTTGAAAGCGTAGGGACTATATTTGTTAGAAAACATCATCATCTGTTCTAGGCAGATCACCAACACACATTTGTTGAACAACTAATACACATTGAGCAACGATAATGTGTAAGTCGCTGGGAGGTTCTACAAAGAAATACAAGCTAAGATCTGTGCCCTTATGAAGTTGTTGATCTGTTTATGAAGATAAGAAACAAATTCACAAGAAGATAAACAACATCAATTCTAAATGAGGGGTGTCGAGCTTTATATGTACTTGGCACTTGACAAAGTAGTCTCATATCCATTATCATATTTAATTCACACATGTTAACTTCATAAAATAGGCAGCTCCATGTTAAAAAAGAAAAAAAAGTAAGGTTCAGAGAAATGAAGTTTGTTGCTCAAAGACATATTTAGTAAGCAGCAAAGTTAGAATTGTTTTCAAGTTCTTTCTTTGCTAAATACAGAGATCTTTCCACTATGTTACTCTACCAGTTCAGGTCCAGTGAGGAAAATAGAGATAATGCCAAGAAGTTCCACAGAAGGCATTTGCCTTGCAGTTACTGATTCCAAGAGCTTCAAGGCCAACTGGAAAAGGTGAGGCATGCCTAAGATTAGCAACAGCCAGCATCTCGCTAGGTCTGGAGGGACATAGAGTTGGTGTAATGATGTTGCCACCGCCCATTGGCCTAGCCCAGGGCTGCCTGGAGACAACTAGCCCCAGTGAGAGATGCCCAGGTGGGCTGAGACCATGCGGGATGGGCTTCCTGGAGGAAGCTAGAACCCCACAGAAGTCACCCCCCAAAGCATGTGGGAGAGAATGAGTGGGAATAAAGAGAAAAGAAGATAGTAGAACCAAAGAATGAGAACTTAGTAAGTTTACTTCCAAACCGTGAACCTGATAAAACGCAGAGGTAACATTCTGGAGAAATCAGATCAGGAATTCTTAGGACACCTTAGTGGCTAAGCCGTTCATACTCAAGCTGGGCTTCATCCACCTTCTGCCAAAGCCTACAGGATTCAAGATACGTCATGAGTTCTCTTGTCATTTATATTTTCTTAGGTGATCTCTTCACGTCTCCTGGGTTTAAATTTTATCTCTCTTAAGATAGTCCTAAATTTCATAATCCAGCCTGATTTCTCCTCTGGGCACCAGGATCTGGAGGGAATGACAGTTATTTTGAAATACACTGAGGAGAAGGGAGAGTATTCTAGGAATGTGGTGGCGAATCTTAAGTCAAAGAGGAGAATAAAAACTGGGGCAACAAAAATAATTATAGATTTTGTACAGTACAAAGTATCATGTATATACTTCTAAATTGTGATAAATGTTATGAGAAAAATTAAAAGGGGAGAGAGTAGCAAAGGGAAACCTACATTTTAGGTTGGTCAGAGGGGCAAGGAAGGTCTTTCTGAAATCAAACTGAACCTGAGAGATGAGAAGGGGAAAACTTCCAAAAGAGAGATGTTTGGACAAAGGCTAGAAGAGAGAGTCAGGTGAAAAATGCAGAAATGCAGCATGCATCAAGGGCCTAAGGTGAGAAGCCTCGCGGTAGGCTTAAGGGACCGAGAAATTTCCTATGTTTGAGGAAAGCTGTGGCCCGTGGAGAGGTAACAGTTGGCGGGGGTGAAATGATAAGGGTCTTCCAGGTTCACCACCATCTTGAAGTCCACTTATATAGCTCAGCTCCAATGGCCCTTCACCATCTCTCTCAATCTTTCCTCCCTGGGTTGATCTTCTATCATTACAGCCCACACACCATATGCTATAGCTTTCTATCTTTTCTCTCTCTTTGCTGGAACATTTTCTTCTTCAACCCCTGCCCCTTCTCTATCTTGCAGTCTTTCACTCATCGTTCATGCACCAAACCAAATGGCAAGCAGAGGCAGCTGCTCCATTCTCTGGTGCCTAGAGTATAATATCTTGTTCATACCTCTATTGTAAGGCTTGCTGCAACGCATATGTAATTTATCTTTCATATGTTACTAGAATATGATACCCTTAAGTTCCTTAACCATACATTATTCATCTTTGTAGCCTTAGTGCTTAGTCTTGGCAAATATCAATAAACGTTCCTTGAAGAATGGAAATATTTGTAGGTGAGAGATAAATATTAATGAGCTAAAATACTGTATGTTTAGACAGATGTGAATTGTATGGATTACATCGAAAAGAAGAATAATAATCAATTCCGTGGTTTAAAATCTCTGCATACGGGCTGAGATGATTTGCATTCCTCTGAGCTGAGAGAATCTTGTGCTTTTTGTTGGCCACCATGTTAAGGAAGTTAATGATTCTTTTAAGCCAGTCTGAGTCTTTGAAATATTAATATAAATGTCTTCTATTGCCTGCATTTGATTCCTGCTTTCTATTCCCCATCTTCCTAGTCCTTCATGTACCTTCATTATTTGGTTGATAATCAGCGAATGGGGAAAGCTGATATGGTAGAGTAGACAAAGCAGAGGCTATAGAGACAAAAGGCAAGTTTAACTCCTTCCTCCACTCTTGGCAAACTTGATGAAAAAATGAAGGCTTTCATCACCATCCAGTTCCACCTAAATACCAACATTAGAGGACTTCTTTCATTGTCTACTCTATCCTTTTACAAAAAGTGACAGGTAGAGCTGCAAAGTGACCTGGCCACTGGAAAGGGAAGAATCCATAAATGTCATTTTGGATGGAATTCAGAAACATAGGAAAACACAAGCCAACAGCGAGTCTATTGAACGGGTCATGTCAGGCAGCCATGAAAGAGAAGCCATGTGGATCCTTAACACGGCTAACGCACAGGTGTGAAAATAAGTAAAGGGAAATCTCATAGAGAATGGAACCAGGAAGCCCTGAAGGGGGAGCTCTCGCACAAGTACCACTAGGTGCAGCCTGCAGAACCAGTAGGAAGAAGGATAACTCTTACCTTGAAGGAGGAGGACTCGGTTCACATAAGAATTTTATCTCCTGCTTTTAAGTAAGGAGGGAAGATCTCTTTCCTTCCCAGCAACAACACACTAACCACCGCTTGCAGCCAATGAGAAACCACCACAACCTCAAACTCTTGTTCTTCTCCAATGAACTTTTGTTCAAAACAACCCTCCCCAATTTCCTCCTAAAAACCTAACAAAAGCTGATCTTGCCTTTGTCCCTTTGGACTTGCCTGTGATTTGCCATAGTTTGCTTGTCCCAACTTGCAATTCCTCTGCTGTTTCCTAATGAACTCATTCTGCTGGTAAAATAACTGCCTATTTTCTTTTTAAGGTTGATACAGGCTTCCTTTGGCTAGCAACAGGGTGTCTAAAAATATTGGTCAGAGACCACGCCAGGATACCCCCCATAATGCTGACTGAACTCTCCTAATGGGCCACCAGGAATGGTCCACATACTCAAAGACCCACAGATCTTTGGCAAGGCCAAATGCCATCAATCTCTTTGCTACTCCCAAGAAGCCAGGACACTCTCACCTAGTATCCTGGCAAGTCTAAGTCAAGATTTTTTCTATTTCCTTTCCCACTGGTTGTTATGACAAACTCTGTATCTTGCGACCTCCTAGGATCTTCCCTTTTGATTCTCAAGAGCATTTCTTCCCACAGCAACATCAAGTTCTCCTGGACACTGATTCTCTCCCTCATGATCCTGGCATAACAATCACAACTCAACTCCTGGCAAATTGGAAGCCTCCTTGGCCATAGGAAGGGTCACATACAAAGAAGTACAGAAAACAAAAGTACTATGATTAATAGATAATATTTCAAAAGATTATCCCCCTGTGTATGTAAGTCCTCAGTCTTATTTACCCATCCTCAAAATGGAGGTAATATCTGCTTTATCTGCTTCATGAGATTGCTGTGACCGTCACAGAATATAATGCGTGAAAATATGTAAATGGAGTCTCATCTTAGGCAGGGATTTGGTTCCCAGAGAGCAAAATAAAAACCCTGTATGTTTTTTTAAAAAATCACCCTTGGGGCGCCTGGGTGGCTCAGCCGATAAGTGTCTGCCTTCGGCTCGGGTCATGATCCCAGGATCCTGGGATCGAGCCCCGCATCGGGCTCCCTGCTCGGCGGGAAGCCTGCTTCTCCCTCTCCCCCTCCCCCTGCTTGTGTTCCCTCTCTCGCTGTGTCTCTCTGTCAAATAAATAAAATCTTTAAAAAAATAAAAAATCACCCTTAGATGATTAGGGATAGCATACAGGTTTTGTGCCTCAAACCCTGTGCCATCATTCTCAGACACACTAAATGTTGAGAACCACCTGAGGTAGGAGGATACAAGGAAACAGAAGGAAAATCTATAAGCTGACTTTTAGGCATTCAATCCATTCGGTATTTAAGAAAACTATCAAGCTCCCAGACAATGACCAGAACAAGGATGAAAATTTTACATGTTCTGTTTTGCCTACCACGGTTAGTCTTGGGTTAATATTAAGCCACTATGGTATCAGTAGGCGGGCGGGGGAGGGGGACTGTAAAGATTTAAAAAACAGAGTACTGCAACCCATTGTTTTCTATCGTGGCCCCAAATATCAGGGAGACACTTTTGCAAAGCCTTCCCACAGTATGCCAAAGGAGTCACTCACAGTGCAGTGTCATCCCTAGAGCGCAGTGACTAGGCTTAGACCAAAGCTCCTCAGCCAATCTCACTGCTCCTCTCTGAAAGAGCCCAAAAAAAGGTCCTGCTGTCAACAGCCCGTCCTCTTGCCCTGCGCTACACCTCTCCCTATGTGAAAACATGGGCCCCAGTCGTTTAACAGCTCCTTGCTCTTAAGATCTAATTTTCTTTAAGACTCAGACACCAATAACTCACTTCTCATTTTAGTGCCAGGCCGATGGTGACAGCCCATAGGAGTGCCTCACAGTGCAGACCCAGCTGGCTGGCATTTTCCTCTAATCACAACCACCTGACAGAGAAGACTTATGGAGTTTTCTGGTGCCTTTTATCTGGAACGCTTCAGATGAGGGCAGGAGAGCTGAAAGTAAAACCTTCTTAGAAATTCTAAGCACTGGCCAGACCTTTCAGAACTGGAGTTAACTCTTTCCATATCAGTGGGAAAATACGGAGTTGCATGCCCTACATTTAGCAATCACTGCCCTTCTATTGTGCTACGGAAGCAAAGATCCATCATATACCAACCAGGGCATTCGCTCTACCTTAAGTACCACTGAAACCTGTTCACTGGAAATCCAATGGCCGTTAGGAATATGGCTCTTCCAAATCTTATAGCTCTGAATTTTATCCTAGCCAGTATAAGAAGGATGTAAACTCTGAAGATCGAGAAATATTACCTGCACATTACCAAAAAATAAATGACTAAAGGTGTAGGGATGGGAACAAGGAAGGTGGATGTTGCTTTAAGGAACATAAAGAAATAAAGAAATAATGAGGTAAAGAAATCTTTGTGCTAGTAGAATTGTTGTGTGTCTTGAGTGTAGTGGTGGTTACACATCTATACATGTGATAAAATCACATAGAGCTTTCTATACGTACAACTGAATGTATGTAAAACTAGTGAAACCTCAGCAAGGTTTTTAAACTGGACTAATGTCAATTTTTGAGCTCTGATATTGTCTCTATTATGCAGGATATTATCATGAGGGTAACTGGATGAGGGACGCATGGAAGCTCCATTCTAAATCCTACAGGTCTTTGGGCACCTGGGTGGCTCAGTTGGTTAAGCGACTGCCTTCGACTCAGGTCATGATCCTGGAGTCCCGGGATCGAGTCCCGCATCAGGCTCCCTGCTTGGCAGGGAGTCTGCTTCTCCCTCTCCCGCTCCTCCCTCTTGTGCTCTCTCTCTCTCTCTCTCTCACTCTCTCTCTCAAATAAATAAATAAAATCTTTAAAAAATAAATAAATAAAATAAATCCTCCGGGTCTTTATTTTTGCTAATAAGTAGTCATGGTTTACCATATTCAAATCAAGTTCTACAATATCAGAAACTTAGTATGAAAAAACTCTTCATTTCATTAGCAGAAGAGCTTAATATTTATCTCTTCTCACTTTTTGCACAAAGGTATACAAAATAGTAAATCTGGTAGATTTATAACCTTTAAACTACGTGTCTGAGTGGTTTTTATTCCATCGATAGCCTCTGCCAGTTTTTCTCAAAGTGTGGTTTCTGAGCCATCAGTATCGGGAATCTTGTTAGAAATGCAAATTATCTGCCCCTCCTCCTGAGGCTGAGGAAAGGCAGGGCATCTGTGTTTTAACAACAAACCCTCCAGATTATTTTGATGCACGTTAAGATTTGAGAACCACCACTCTACATTACCATTGTTATAAGATTCTTGTTTAAAAAAAGAAAACGAACATGCAATTTTAACCTCCGATACAGCGTCCTCTCTCTGTTACACCTCCCTCCTCAATATTGAATTCCTAATGTCCCTTGAAGACCCAGCCCCATCATGCCAGTTCATAGAATTCCAATTTGCTCATTCTAGAACAATTCCTAAAAGCTCCATCAAAAATTTTGCATGTAGACAAGTTCTGATTCACTAACATCCGATTCTGTTCAAAACTGCTGTCTTGGTGATAGGAAGTGCTTCTCACATCCTTACATTACAATTTTCCCAATATATACTCATTGATTATACTTTTTTATATATCCCTGCTTGGCTTTAGAATTTCTAAAGAAAAACTGTTGATTGTCAAGACGAATGGCATACTCTGATATGGATAATTCAAATCAAATAGTCTCAAAGTCATTTCTCTTTAACCTAGAGTTAAGCACAGGATTTTTTCATTTGTTTATTTGGGAGACAGTAGACCTTCTTCTTAACTACATTCTTCTTGGGCTGATATCAGCATGAGTTCACAGCGCTGGAATATATATAGTTAGCCTACAACATTCTGAGTGATATTAATAAGAAAAGACAGTACTAAAATTGGTTATAATTAATCCCCAAAATATATTTCTATATTTTCATTCTAGCTAGTGTCCCACAACGGGAAGTCACCCAGTCATTTGCTTCAGTCCACCTCCATGTTTGTAACAGATGTGGAATTGTCCCTGATGCTATATAATCAATTAATCAAATATACCTAGACTGATAAAATGTAAGCGTTTAAAATGTAGGGCTTTCAGAGAAGAAATAGAATAAGAATAGCTTGGGCCCAAATTCATCCTAATACTCAGACAGGTAAGAGCAATACTGTTTTTCACATGTAATCTCAAGATGTCTCAACAGAACAAGAAGAGTAACTCATATTTACAAAATGCAGATCTTAAAACGAAGCATTGAGGAACACTTCAGATTGTAGTAGATATCTGTCTGTAGTATAAAATAAACCACCACCATTTTGAAGACAAAAAGTAGGATAAAATGGTGAAGAATGTGTACAAGAATTTCATGTGGTGAGGGTATTCTTCAAAATGGTGGTAGGCTTCAGGCAAACAGTGAGACCTGAGCTTCGTTGAATTGTTCAAGAATTTATTTTAATTTTTTATTACAAAAATCAATATTTGCTCTTTGAGAAAAAATTACATTAAGAAAATCAGAGAATAAAATGAAGCAAAAAATAAATACAAATACCCATAAAATCCCCAAAAGGGAAAGTGAGAATGATCTTGCTACATCTTTCACAGTGATATTTCACCCGTGAGAAAATGTTAGGCCATGAGAGATGCCATGCTGGCTAGCAATTTAGACAGAAAAAATGCTGTTCTTCTCACAATAAAATTACTTTGCCACAAAGCATCACAACAAAACAAATACAGGAACTCAAATAGAACAATAAAAATAATATGGGGCCACTGTGCCCTGTTATAAATAACAGCAGAAATGTGTGTTTGCTATGAGGAAAGAAATAATGGGCATTGAAGGAAGTGTGTTTGGGGCATGCACGTTCCTTAATTCATTCCAAAACTAGGTACTACATGCTTTGAAGTGCTGTGGATATAGCAGTAATCAAGATATAAACTCCTTGCTCTCCAAGATATTATAAGCTAACAGGAGAGACCAAAGGTGAATTTACCCTGAAGCCCAGGAAGCAAAGCTTCAGGGCCCCTCGTTGGCATGGGTCTTTCCAAGAGCCCTCATACCTGATTTTGTACTCATTATTTTGAATTATTTTTTAAAGGATCAGTAAAATTGTGTAAGCTTCAGACCCCACAAAACCTGCATTCACCCTGGATTAGAGAGATAATAAACAAATGAAGATATAAACAAGATAATTTCAAGTCCTGACAAGCGCTATGCAGGAAATAGAAGTTGATCTGATAGAGACTGACAGGACTATTTTAATATGGGGGATCAAAGAAGAACTTGAGCCAAGACCTAAATGAAAATGCCTTAGAGGGATTTGGACGATAAGTTTTTAAATACTACTTAACATTGAGTTTATTTACATATTTAACATGTATTACATAGAATTTATTCTTGCAGTAGAATGATATTAAATTCAGAGAGATTAATCAAAACTTTGTAAAAGTTAAGCCCTGCTCATATTTTGTTTTCCACAGGTATGTTCAGGAGAATTCACAAGAACTGATCATTTTTATGACTTCCAGATTTTATAATGAATATATTAGTATTTGTTCTAGTTACTTTTATTATAATATCTCATCGCTCTTCTTCTGGAAATATTTGAATGTTTAAAAGTCAATACATACATATATATTATATATATTTTATTTTGGCAAGCCTAGTGAAATAAATCCCTCTGAATTAAAATACAATGTGTGCATTCATATGTGTGTCTAGTTCTAGATTTACAATTGTCTTCATTATTCATTTTATCTACATGGGAAAAATAAATAAACCAAAAAATGTGTTGCAAGTAAAAGGTAGAATTAACATTCATAAAACCTTTAACTGACTTTTATGTCTTGTGCTGTAAATGGAGTAATTAAGAAGTTAGAAATGGTTAGGTTCCAAACACCATTTTTCAGCTCTAACAGCAATATAAAAATATTAACTGTAGTAGTCATCCTCACCAAGTAGTATTCTTTTTTTTCCTTTAAGGCTACACTCATTATATTTATTTTACTAAATAGTATGGTTCAAAAAAACACAAACAAATCAGAAAACTTTTACTTAAAATTAGTCCAACGAGATGGATGGGGTTGACCCCATCCCATCCCCCTTCTTTTTATGGATCTGGAGCTGAAGCCGTATCTGACAGCAAGCACTCATGTATACTTTGCCTTTCCTTTGAACATGAATAAACTTCTCTGAACAAGACAGACAAATGAAGTTTTACAAGTTACAGGCATTTTATGTTCCCAGTTTTAAAAGTAAGCCAAGTGAAAAATATTTAATAAAAGTAACTGGATATGTTTAAAAAAAGAAGAAGAAGAAGATAGTAGGAAGGGAAAAATGAAGGGGGGAAATCGGAGGTGGAGATGAACCATGAGAGACTATGAATTCTGAGAAACAAACTGAGGGTTCTGGGGGTGAGGGATGGGTTAGCCTGGTGATGGGTATTAAAGAGGGCACGTATAGCATGGAGCACTGGGTGTTATATACAAACAATGAATCATGGAACACTAGATCAAAAACTAATGATGTAATGTATGGTGATTAACATAACATAATAAAATAAAATAAAAAGAGTAACTGGAACAGACAAAGGTTTAAGAGTTCTATCATTAGTTCTAGTGACTTATACTCAATGCAAACAGACAGCATCAAACACGTAAAACAAACAAAAGTTTAACTGGGGTTAATGGGCATATATGTAAAAAAGAAATCCAAGTTATTACAACTGGAGAAAAATGGCCATTTGAACCCAACTTAAGGATAATGCCAATAATGTGCATTAAATCAGTAGTATTCTCTATATCTTTTCATATTAAGAATTAGAGACACCTTGCTCTAAGTTCTATGTTAGTGGTCTTTTTTTCACTATAATATTTTGTCCAGTGTAAAATGCTTACACTACCACAACTGTACTTCTTTTGAGTTCTGAGTCCAGAAGTAAATATTTACAAAGCTATTTCTTACCTAATGTTAACTTTCAAATCAACACATTTCAAGACAAGATCTATTTAGAAAGATATCTATGTTGCTAGAATTAATTAATCAAAAATAGCTTCCATCTGACTCACATCTAACTCCAAAATTACAATTCCGTTGTAATAATGAGAAGCATATTGATGTTGCAATGATTATGTCAAGAGTTGAAGAGGAGAAAGAATTTAAAAAAAAGAAAAAAACAGAAGCAGAAAGATAAAGAGCCACAGGAAGAAAGGAGAGGAGGGGGATGAATAGGGAGATGGAACTCCATAGGAAAGGAAAAGCTGAGGATTGAGTAGGCATCAACTCTCAGACTTTCTTTGGCTTTTCTTCTACTCATAAGCTGAACTTCTATTCTGTTTATTAAAGTGGCCAACTTCACTGCTGTTTCCTCAAATTTATCCCTGAGGTCATTGGAAGTCTTGTGTCTTTCCATTTCCTTCTGTACTACACACCATCCACCTTTCCACAGTTTCTTCTTGCAAAACAACCAAATCCCAAGTCAACGATTCAACATCTGCACTCATCTAGTCTTAGAATTTTCATGTCATGGAATCCTGTCTGACTCCTCAGAATCAATTCTATACTCTGATAAGCCATGTTGCTTCCCTTGAAAGGATCTCTGTTTAGTTAAGTGACTCTTTTTTTTTTTTTTTAAGATTTTTTTAAAATTTATTTGAGAGAGAGAAAGCATGAGCAGGGGGCAGGGCAGAGGGAGAGGGACAAACAGACTCCCTGCTAAGTGGGGAGCCCGACGCAGGGCTGGGTCCCAGGACCCCAAGATCATGACCTGAGCCAAAGTCAGATGCTTAATCAACTCAGCCACTCAGCCCCGCATCTCTGCTTAGTTAAAAGAACAGTACATTTTTCATGAGTACTAATGTTGATATTATATTCCTCCAAATACAATAATTATATGTTAAAAAAACTTGATAGAAGATAGTATCTCCATAACATAAACAGTAGTGTTACTCCCTCATCATGAGATCTACAGTCTCCATATAAGAAAGGAGACTCTTTACCATATAAAAATTCTAATTACCATAATATTTCATATCATAATTCCAAATAGTCTATATTTATGTGGGTTCTCTATATATTAGAATTTACAGAGAGAGAATGTGTCAAGTCTGTTTAAAGTTGAAAGTGTTGGTAACCAGATTATATTGATCTAGGAGCTCAGAGAAACAAAAGAGTACAATACCAAACTGGAAAATTTTTAAAGTACAAAGAAAGAAATTTGTTGATTGGAGTTAAGAAAAAAAAAATTGGTGATTATACCATGAGGAGAGAGATATAAAAAGAAAGAATCACCTTAGCAAGTTAGAGCTGAAAGAATTTTTTGACCCTAGGAAAAACACATCCTGAGCAAAGATAATGCTTTAGATTAAAAGCAACTAAAAAAGTTGACTTGTTTTATGCCATACGAATCAGATCTTTGTTGGTAACTCTAGCCTCCTGCTATTCAAGGTGTGGTCTACAGACCAGCAGCACCAGCATCACCTGGGAGCTTGTTAGAAATGAGGAATCTTGGGGTCCATCCCACACCTACTGGATCAGAACTAGTATTTTAACAAGATATCCAAGTGATTTTTATGAATTTTAAAGATCCCACAATTTTAATGATAAATAAACCTATACATACATGAACAGGTTGTGAATATATTTGGATAAGTAATAATTATTATGACTTTTCATAACTGGTATCTGCCATATTGTTGATTTTAGGAGCCACTGAACAGAAATTATTTGTACAGCATCATTTAGAAATATCATTAAAATTACATAACTCAATGGACTTGATATCAAATAATAAGCAGACCATGTGATCTGACAAAGGTCACTTATGAGTTAATGTGTATATCTAAAATCTAGAGCACAGAAAGACAGAGTAGGAAAAATAGAACTTTTGTTTCACAGAGAAATTCTGGATCCTGGTAAGAAACTACTGCTGTTAATAGCAAAGATGCTGACATTTTAAGATACAAAGGTGAATTCTTAGCCCCTAAAGACATCTGTGAACATATGACAATATAATTATTATACACTTAAATGTCAAAGGTTAGCCTTTTATTTTTTATAGCAGAGATTATCTAATTATAACAACCTATTTATAGGATATTGGACTACAGCTGCATTAATTCCAAATCCAATCCTCCTAGAGGATTAGATTCATTTCTAGATGATTCCATATGTTCCAGTAGATTTCACCTATTTTTATTTATTACTATATTTTATCTTTAAAAGCTATTCACTTAGGGCTCAAAATGTTAAGAGAAAGCCAATAGAAATAAGAACTGATACTGTAAAATGGTGTCACCTCTGTGGAAAACAGTATAACAGTTCTTCAAAAAATTAAAAATAGAATTATTATATGATCCAGCAATTCCACTTCTGGAATTATAGTCAAAAGAATTAAAAGCAGGGTCACAAAGAAGTATTTATACACCCATGCTTATAGCCTTATTATTCACAATAGCCAAAAGAAGGAAATGACCCAAGTGTCCATTAAAAGATGAAAGGATAAACAGAATATAGTATATACATACAATGGAATAGTATTCAGGCTTAAAGAGGAAGGAATTTCTGACACACATTACAACAAGGATGAACCAGGAGGACATTATGCTAAGTGAAATAAGCTAGTCACCAAAAAAAGACAAATACTGTATGATTCCACTTATATGAGGTAACTAATGTAGTCAAATTCTTAGAGAAACTGGAAGGGGGTTTCCAGGGGCTAGGAGAGGGGAAAACAGAGAGCTCTGTTGCATGGGCAAAGAGCTTCAGTTTTGCTAGATGAAGAAAGTTCTGAAGATTAGTTGCACTACAATGTGAATTAACACTACTGAACTTTACACTGAAAAATAGTTAAGATAGGGACGCCTGGGTGGCTCAGTTGATTAAGCATCTGCCTTAGGTTCAGGTCATGAACCCAGGGTCCTGGAATTGAGCCCCACGTCAGGCTCCCTGCTCAGTGGGGAGCCTGCTTCTCCCTCTTCCGCTTCCCCTGGCTTGTGCTCTCTCTCCCTCTCTTTCTCTGGCAAATAAATAAATTAAATCTTTAAAAAGAAATAGTTAAGATTGTAGGAGTGCCTGGGTAGCACAGTCGGTTAAGTGGATGACTCTTGGTTTCGGCTCCTGTCATGATCTCAGGGTCATGATCTCAGGGTCATGGGATCGAGCCCCACCTCAGGCTCCACGCTCAGCGAGGAGTCTGCTTGAGGATTCTCTCTCCCTCTCCCCCTGCCCCTGTCCCCCCATGCTCACTTGCACTATCTCTCTCTATATATAAAATAAATAAATAAAAATTTTAAAAAATAGTTAAGATGGCAAACTTTGTTATGTGTATTTTACAGTTTATGTTTTTTATTTTCTTAAAGGGAAAAAAACAATACAGAGGACACAATACCCAAGTGGTAATGTGGCATTATTCACAATGGTAAAACACCAGAAGTATGAGGACAGTTCATCACCAAGAGAAGGGCTGAATACTTTATGATACATCCATACCACAGAATAATATGAAGACACCAACAGTAAATCTGTTGATTTGGAAGGAGTTCCACAAAGTATAACTAAGTGAGGTAAGTAACGTGGAGAAAATCGTGTGTACATGATCACATTTTGAAAAGCAAGCTATCAACAAATTTAATAATAATAACATAATAATAATCATTGATATGACTGAATTTTCGTTATGTACCAAGTACTTTTCTAAGCACATGGCACAGACTAATTCACTTCATCTTCATAACATCCCTGTTACCTCACTTTAAAAATAAGGAAGCTGAGTCACTGAGGGGTTAGAAAGCTTCTATAAGGTCACACAGCAAGCACCAGCACTAAGGGGCAAATCCAAGAATTTGACCTCGAGAAGCCTGTCTTCCAGTGTATGGGTGCATGGATGCGTCTTCCTCTGTGTGATTTCAGACACGTGGAAGGATGTGGAAGAGGTTGTGATGTGAGTTATGGGGAGTAGAGTCAGGAATACTAACATGGGTAAAAGGAGGGGGAATGTAGAAAGTGAAAAAAAGGAAAAAGACAGCCAAAAACATAAATGATAGGACCACATTTATGCACTTTCGTAACATTACATATGTGTAAGGGGAAACGGTAAAATCCAAAAAAAGACAAATTTATTTTTTGCTTTTTGGAACCTCAGCAACACTATTGATAAAAACGAAATTGTAAATTATCAGATAATATTATAGACAGATTTCTATAATTGCAGTTGTTTTCTATGTTTGAATAATTAAGTGGAAATCAAATATTCGTGACAGTTTACTTATGCCTTTTATCTTGTTTCAAAAGACTGTGATTAGTCCTTCCAGTGTTTCCAAAAATAATAACAAGGATGAATCCATGATCCATGGAGTGATAATAGGTGTTTGTAGCTGGGGTGGGGCCAGGGAACGATATGCTTTGTAATCAAACCAGTATGGAAGATACAAGGTTAAAGAAGGTTCACTTCTTAACCTTCTTTAGCTAGAGGGCCCGGCCCCTTTTTTAATGCTATGCCTGTTAAACCTCGTCCAAAAAATGATTCCACAAAGCAGAATCTAGGAGCCAATTACCTACAATATAGCTTTTCTTAACCTTCGAAACTGCCAGAAAACCAGTCTGCTGCAAGGAGGCAATGAGATGAATAATAGTATGCAGAGGTTTTGCTTTTTTTTTTTTTTTTTTACATTCGATATTTTACCATGCATAATATATTGGTAGCAGAAAACCAAATCTGAGCTCAGCCAAATGTTTCATTTATCTTTTTGAAAATACAGGGTTGGGCGCCTGGGCGGCTCAGTTGGTTAATTGTCTGCCTTCAGCTCAGGTCATGATCCCAGGATCCTGGGATAGAGTCCCCATCAGGCTTCCTGCTCAGCGGGGAGTCTGCTTCTCCTTCTCCCTCTGCCCCTCCCCCCTCCTTGTGCGTTTTCTCTCTCTCTCTCAAATATATAAATAAAATCTTTTAAAAAAAATGAAAGTACAGGATTTGCTCACAAAAGTCAATGTATTATTGTCCAGTAGTATTATAGTACATGATTTCCAGGTATGAGCTTCCCGTTATTTACAAACTGGTCTGTCCAAAGCCATTTTTCTGTTAATGTCTATTTTATGTCCTTTAACCGTGTCAAAAGTTTTATTGTCAAGTCTTAATAGCCTACTTCAAAGTAATGAAGAAGCTCAAAAAACAAATCAACTTAAACCCGTGTAACTGCTCTGGTCCAATCATTAACACTTAGGCAAGAATCAATACTTAAAACTTGTATGAGATTGATTCAATAAGTACCTATGTTTAAGGCACTTCAGTAAAGGCATGGGAATCCTAAAACAGTTGCCTTACACTTCCCTCAAGGAGTTCATAATCTACTAACTAGTCACGACAGTGACTGTAATATGTTTAAGGAAGTAGGAATTTAAAAAAGAAAAAAGATTGTATAACCTGGTCAAAGAGATCAGGTGTCCTAATGAGCTGCCTTTCATACTGGCGGCAAGACTAATGTGTTATGAAACCTTTTCTTAAAAAGCTGTTATTGCTCTACTTCCCAAAGACTACTGCTCACTTTTGAGATGGGCATGGATAGTCCTGCTCTTTCAACTTCATTGGGTTTTTGTGAGGAACCAGTAAGAAACAGATATGAAAGAATTTTAAAGATTTCCTAAATATAAAATGATTTTATGGTTAAAACTAAAGATTGTGCCTGTTTCCTAATTGTGAGAAACAACAGGGTTCCATGACAGAGACCCCCACTTATCTTTCAAAGTCTGTCCTCGTTTCTTCCCCACACATGGCTGCTCAACCTCATTTGTAGTTAAAAGTGTTGCCATGTGTTTAAGTTCCACTCCCAGGCCTAGGTCCCAATTTCATGGGTACTCCTCATCCACAATCTCTTCTCCTTAGTGCCCTTAGAATCCTTTACAACCAACTTTGCCCCCATGGAAATGAGGACTGGCCAAGGGGATGATGGAATAATAGAATTAGAATGAATCTGGATCCCTGAATGAAGAATAGTGTGGAGCACATACTTGCCCATCTGGAATATTCAACCAGGTCTCCTATGTGGGAGATACATAAATGTGAACTGTTGGATTATACTATACAGAGAGAATTCTACTATCTGAGTGTTAGCCCCGGGTTTGCCTCTGCCTAACTGGATGATCTCAGACAACTTGCCCTTTCCTCATTTCTAAACTGAGAGCATCTGGCTAAATCAGTTTTTAACAACTGTGATTCACAGAACGCCAATTATCACATTTTTAAAATTATTTCAGAGGGCAGTTTGGTGGAAGAGGGAAGGATAGGGGCCAAGGGAAGAGGAAGGCATAAGAATCCCCAGCCAGTTGGTTTACAGACCCCTCATTAACTCCCTCATCAGCCAGTGCAACTCTCTTTTTATATATTGGACACCCAAGGAAGTATTTGAGCAAAGAATTTTGCAATTAGAGATATTTATAGAAAACCACTAAGCTATAAAATCCCCAAAATATATTTACTTTCTGAAATTCTATGCTTGTAGGTATTTAACATTGTTTCTCATTAGTGGCGATGGCTTTTTCTTTGAAACATCTGTGTGCTTTTCCTCATTTGTCCTTTGTGATCAGTGACACATATTTCATAAGTGATCTAAGTTACTCATAGAAGCCATGATTATAAAACATAATTTCCTTTGTGCCAATTAACTAGGCTATCCAGGGATCTAAGATATGATCTTGACCTCATTAATATTGTACTTGAACCAGCTAAAACTCAGCTAAAAAAATAGTAAGACATATCTTGATGCATTTAATGAGTTCATTAAAATCTGTTTGGTATCTTCTATTTTTGTTTTGAAAGAATCCTGGATGAGCGACAAAACTAGTTGTTTCATCATGCAGTAATGTCTTTTTGACTTAATAATCTATCCCATGTCTCTGGTAATGGTGCCCATTGCATGTCATTCTGGTATACTGGCAAAGCCTTTCCTTTGCCTCATTGACAATCAAAATGTGATCAATCTGGATACCCAAGATTACTTTCAAGACCTTTGCATCCTGGGCATGAGAAGGATGGTTCAGCTACAGGCATCACATCCATGTTCAAGATCGATCGGAAGGTAGAAGGGTCAGTGACAGTGACATGTCCATCTTATTAGATAAGCTTAAGCTTCCCCATAAGACCTGCTGCAGACGTGTATATCTCTTCGGGAGAAGCATGCCAAAGGACCATGCCAAAGGCAGCCAGAGGAGTGGCTAAATTTTAGGTTTTCGATATTTCCCTCCCCAGCCCATCATGTTCTCATCGCTCCCAATAAAAGAACTGTCGTCTAAGCAATTGAGATAATTGTGCATTCATTTAGGTTTTCTAAAATGCATCTTTATACATATGTCTTCTTTTTGCTGCAAATGTTCCCGTTATTATCATGAAATGTAACCTTTCAGAAACTGTAGCAAACAGAATTCTAAGAGGTGACAAGGTGCCTGCTCCAGGCAGAACCGGGCTCAGTCTGGGTGTCACTCCCCTGATGAGGCTAGGAATCAGGTGCCTGTGGAAATCCAAAGAGAGTCTCTGCACGGGGCTGATCTCATGTGAAACATTTTGAAGGGGCTGGGCCTTCCTGAAGTCACACAGACCCTGAATTTGGGGGGCTGCACATGAGGGAGAGTCTCCCTTGCTGGCTTTGAAGAAGGGGCCCGGTGCCAGAGCTCTGAGCCACAGACTATGAACGAGTAAGTCAGGGGGCTTTCTTTCAAGGTGCTAAGTTTGTGGCAATCTGTTATATATCTAATCTCCACCAACAAGTTCTTCATATCATGAGAGGAAGAAACCTCTGCGTGCGTGTGTGTGTGTGTGTGTGTGTAGAGCATATGCACACACGCACATGATGGGCTTGTCCATAAATATGGCTCATATTTGTAGCAGCCCCCACCTCTGCTCCACCCCCACACAGTAGGTCACTGACCCCACAGGCTCAGCCTGGGCCCCCGCGTCTGCCCACATCGGGATGGACGAGGCCAGTGCATTGCCCTCAGGCAAAAGGTAGGGACACAGGTATGACAGGTGAGCCTCCCATCATACTCTTGGTCCCCAGGGCCAGCAACATTGACAGAATTCCCGGGGACTGATTTGGGGGAAGGAAATGTCTAGCAAAGAAGGCGAGCTCAGGAGTCAGAACAGCCCAGATCTAAGAACATGTAAAAGGCAAAACTCCTCATGATATTCTCCTGCTGCCCAGAAAGACTGATGAAAGACACAAGACAGAAAAAAGAGAGGAAATGGAAAGGGGAGAAAGAAGGTCAGAGGATACAATCCTGATTTGTGTGCGTGCGTGTGCGCATGTGTGTGCACAGAGAGCCCTGAGCCACTATGAAGTGTGGAAGTGCGTTTCTGGTCAGTTTTCCCAAGGCACCCATGAGAAGTCTGATCCAGACCGTGACTGGCACAGAGGTGTCCCAGAACATGGCCATTGCCAAGTCCCTAATGGCCAAGGTCCTGGATGGGAGGTGGTGGGAGGGGCCCTGGACGTGCGAGAGGTCGAGCGAGAGGTCGGGAGAGGCGCCCCCACTGCAACCCAAGCATCGGAGGGAGGAGGCTGTTTTGAGGTTACGCTTCAGGGAGCAAATCCCCAACAGCAAGCATAAAAAAGACCCTGTCCTCGGCCAAAGCCAGACGGTACAGAGGGGACGGCTTCTGAAAGGCAAGACCTGGTTCTTGCTTCAAGGACAATAAAGAGAAAACATGTCAGCCGAAGAAATGCCAATGGGAGAAGGGGTAAGAATTTTAGAACAGAAGGGGCTTTCTCACTGCCTTCTACTTCCAAGGTGGAGTGATAGCTCTTTAATTAATGGAAGGTAAGCCGTCCTTTATGCTTCTCTTTTATTTTCCTCTAAAGCTACAATTTTTGAAGGGTCCCTACTGTAATTATTAAGTTCTTTTGGTCTGTAAGCTGTTCCATGATACTAACATGAAATTTTATAAGGCTTCTCTGGTATTCAGGTAACTTATGGAACTATTAGGTATGATCAGGACTTAGTTCATCTTATGAAAGCCTTCTCATCATGTATGGTTATGTAGCTTAACACCCTGATTTTGCCCTCCTTCAAAGCAAACATAAACCTGTCCATTTCTAGCTTACACTTGTCTACACTGTGTACAGTTTTACCTTTAGTTGCTATAGATCTTAGTACTTTTTTTTTTAAAGATTTTATTTATTTATTTGACAGAGAGAGACACAGCAAGAGAAGGAACACAAGCAGGGGGAGTGGGAGAGGGAGAAGCAGGCTTCCTGCGGAGCAGAGAGCCCGATGTGGGGCTCAATCCCAGGACCCTGGGATCATGACCTGAGCCGAAGGCAGACGCTTAACGACTGAGCCACCCAGGCACCCCAATCTTAGTGCTTTTGAAAACTATACCCTAGATAATATGCCTTTGGGTACAGTGAAACTAAATTGCTTAAACTATTTGGTCACATGCTGTGTATTTTTTTTTTTTTGGAAGGTGGGGCAGAGTATTAAGTTTATCCCAGAGTGATAGTAAACTATTCAAAATTACACTGTCAGGTTTAGTCTCTTTATCTGTTATGCATCATTTTACCAAAATAGCACCAACTAGAGACCACATATTCCTAGAAAGTCTCCAAACATGTATTATGAGATGTACTTTAAGAATGGTAATGAAGTTCCGGGGGAAACTTTTATTGGTAACAGCATACAATAAACCATTCATGAAACCATTCCACAGATTTCTCCAAGAATGGTACCAGATTATATCGATTTCCTTTTTGAGAATCACAGATATATAACATTACATATTAGAAAGTACTGGAATGTGCAAAAATACTGAACCTTTTCAGCGAAGCCATTTTTCCCGTCGGAGAAAACAAAGCTGCCATCTTGCTCCTGGGCTGACTTCTGAGAGCTTCGTGGGAATTCGCTTCTGTCTCCAGTGGTCCAGTCTTACGCAGATGTCACAGGACCCATAAGTACAAGAGATGGCCGGAAGAGCTAGTCAGCTGTGCGTCCAGAGACTCCCATCACTGCTGTCTGCCAGATGGTGATCCCCAGCCCCCCCTGCTTGGGTTAGTACTCCTTGCCTCCAGCTTCCAGAATGCCACAGGCATAACTTGCCCACCCAGAAAACATCTTCTAAGACTTCCCCACCATGCCTGGCAGAGGAATGAGCTGAGAGCAGCATAAGGATTGGGAGAACTTGAATCCCTTACTTCTTTCTTTGCTAGAGCAAGGCAACACTTTATTTCCTGAGACCGTCCTCGAAGGACCACAAGCTCTTCCAAGAACTATGACCTCTATCTCTCTCCTTGTTTCCTGCTCTCGCTTATTATAACCATTGATGTAGCAAGTTGGTAAATGAGAATTTTACAGAATACGATGGTGTGAACTTGACTTTGTTGATTCTTACTCCAGTTTGAAAACCTACCGTAAACCAAACACCAAAACGATTATAGAGTCCATGATAGGTCCCAACTTAAAGGCAAAAAGTAAATGTAAGAAGAGGCAAAATAATATTTTGTGTGGAGGGACTTTGGGCTTCAGAAAGGGAAAAATGGGGGCTTTTATCCATTCGTCATGTGGGCTGCACTGTGGGGCCTTTTATGTCTTTTTGCTTGTGCTCCACGTTTCAGGGGGCACATGGAAAAATCAAACAGACTGAAATAGCACTATGGATATCTAAATTGTGCTGTGGATGTCAATAAAGATTTGAGAATAAACTTCAGACCTTTATTCTATAATGAAAAAGTACTCTTTTGTACAATGCATGTGCAAATAGAATATGGAATAATTTTGCAACTCTTGATAAGCCTGCTTAGACTCACATTGACAACAATTTCCCTCCTGCTGCTGATTGACTCGGGTTTTGATTTTCTAAGGGGATTCTGAGTAAAATGACTAAAACCAAACATATTCTAATACAATATTTTGAGATAAATTTTGGTCCTTATAGAAACACTGGCAATATCTATCACAGAGTATAGCAAACATTAAAAATTGCACAGAGAGCCATAAGGTAATGGTGGTTATTTTCCAAGTGACTTTGGGGCTTTGGTTTTTTTCCTCTAGTCATGTATGAGGCCCCCAAAACTATCAAGACTAGTGACTACCAAGGCTCCTATTAAGTCAAGGCAAGTAACAAACAGTCTGCATGCCCTTTCTAAAGGGAGCCAACATCAGAGTTTTCAGAAAGATGGTGAAATGCAGATAAATCCATGGCAGCCTGAGATAAAGAAGCTGCATCACACATAGTCTCAGGGACAGGAAGTCTGCAAGCAGTGCTTATTTCCTTAGCAACAGGCCCTTCCTGGCTTTGGCCAAGAACATTGTCTTTTTTGTGCTTGGGCTTGGGGATTTGCCCCTTGGAGCTTAATCTTGGAATAGCCTCCCTCGGATGCTTGGGTTGCAGTGGGGGTGCTTCCCCCCACCTTTCACACAGAGAGAGAAGGGGGTAAAGGAAGGAAAAGAGGGGGCAGGGAGGAAGTGGAAGGAAGGAAGGGAGGAAGGAAGGAAGGGAGGGAGGGAGGTGGGGGGAGGGAAAGGAAAAAGGAAAGTATTGCATGGCTATCTTCCAATCTTTGACGTCTTTTTTTTTTAAGATTTGTCCTACTACAGGGCGCCTGGGTGGCTCAGTCTTTAAGCGTCTGCCTTCGGCTCAGGTCATGGTCCCAGGTCCTGGGATCGAGTCCCGCATCGGGCTCCCTGCTCAGCGGGGAGCCTGCTTCTCCCTCTCCCACTTCCCCTGCTTGTGTTCCCTCTCTTGTTGTGTCTCTCTCTGTCAAGTAAATAAATAAAATCTTAAAAAAAAAAAAAAAGATTTGTCCTACTACACACTCAAAAAACTATTTTCAACAAATACGTATTGAACATTTTTCTACATGCTAGACATCATGGAAAAAATAGTATAAATATATACAATTCAAATCCTCCCTTCCTAGAGATCTGATATTTTGAGCTATTGTGAATTTTTTCTATTCTAGCCATAATGGGAAAATTTCCTAGCCTCCATTGCCTTTCAGAAAACCAATCAATATCTTAATGGCTGTAAGTCTACTGTACATAGTCTCAAGCTTATACTTTCTATTTGGTTTGTGCTGTTGGGGACTGCTTTAATTATGACACAGATACTTAATGTAGACACATAGTTGAAAATGTCTAAAGTAGTCAGAGACCATAAGCTTTTCTCTTTATTTTTACAGAATTTCTTGTTAGGTATAAAATAGGTATCAACAGAAGTTAGAGAACTGTGATGACTCTAAATAAATCCAGGGTTAAAAAAAAAAATCGCTGTGCTTACAAGCTATTTTCATGCTTCCTTTTTTTAGCTCCACAATATGAAGGAAGAAAACTATTTGGAAAAGAAAGACAAATTTCCTTCCTGGTGGAACGTAGGGGCCAATGGACTGAAGACTCATTCCAACTCTTCATTCTTCTAGATCTGAACTGGTCCTACTCTCCAGTGGCCACCTCCACCTATTAGGGAGAATGGAAAGATGAAGACAGAAGAAAATAGAAGAAAGAAAAAAAAAAGGAGGCGGGGAGGGAGAAAGGGAGATATCCTTTAGAGTAATCAGCATGTTTTTAGAGATGGAAATCCAGAATTCAACACTGACCTGCATTCTGCTTCCTCATTCTTTCCATCCAAGCCATCTGACTCCTCTAACCCACGGCATAGAGATCCCTAACAGTGTTGTGCAAGCTTTCCCCTGGCTGGTTCATTTTAAAACTCTCCTCCCGTCCTTGCATAAGAAGAATCAGCTGGAGACATCAACATCTACAAGATCTATATGCTTAACTTGTTTTAGGCATTGGGCATGAGATCCAAGGAGGTGACAATTGCAGCATACCAAAATGGCTTTCGTGTTGTTGACTGTCGGATGTATTTATGGCGGACGGCCTGGGGGACAGTGACTGTTCTACCACCGGTACAATTCCTCTCTGGGGTATAGTAAGACCAATTTAGATTCAACATCTTGGCTGGCTGGTTGATTTTATTTTTTTAATTTCTATTTAGGTAACATCAGTGAGTATTATTAAAAGAGAAAAAAAAAATCACCAAGCTAAAACAAAATTAAATGGAGGAAAAAGACACCAACAGATTTTCCAGAATATATCTACGTTTAATTTTTTTAACATTTTTATTACCATTTATTCTTCTAGTATATTCACTGACATTACAATGCTATTCCTCTCCCTCTCAGCAAACCACTTTGCCAGATAGATAGATAGATAGATAGATAGATAGATAGATAGATAGATAGATGATAGATCGATCTTGGACAATGAGAATCAGCTGAAGAAGTTTGTATCTGCAGGATTTATATAAAGATCAGCATATATACAATATATAATACACTTCATATATGTAATAAAATACACCATATATATCAGATTTCAGCTCATTCAGTTCCTACCCATAAAGATATCCACATCTGTACCCACATTTTCCCCTTCTGTTTTGTCACAATGATGGTTCCCCACACACACCTATGGATTATTTTTTGCCCATGTTCTAAATCCCATATCATCCTTTCTAAGGACATCATTCATTTCTGTATCTCTCTTCTCACCCCTTACCTCTCTACTACCTCTATCCCATAAGCAGTTAAATACTGCCCAGTGTCTTCTGTCTTGGAAATGAGTTAACTCCATTCTCCTCATATGCCCCTGTGGTTATTGCCAGTTCTCCTCCCACTTAAGAACTGGGCTCCTTCTAAGAGTTGACAGTCGATACTACCTCCATTTTGTTAACTCCTATGCATTCCTAAGCCTTCCAGAATCTTCTTCCTTCACCATGCCACTGAAACCTCTCTCACTTCTCAGCAGCACTTGGCAATGTTAACCACTCATTTCTTTCCTTTAAAAAAAAAAAAAAAAAACGAAGTTTTCTTCCTGTGGCTTCTGGGCCCCCAAGGTATTCAAGGTTGTTTTCCCTCTCTCGACATACTTCTCCATCCCTTACTGAGCTCCTCAACTTCTTCTTCCAGCTACCTGAATGGGTGCCAGTCTTCCTGGAGTTCCTCTCTTAACCATCATCTTCGCTCCTTTCACTTGTGCTCCTGACAACCTCATTCATTCTTGCCTCTCTGTTACTGCCTCCATGCTCATGGATGTTCCTCCCTGCTTCTCCTTTTACTTGCAGTTCATAAAATTTCAAAAACCAAGGAAACACACTCAAAGTGGGGAGTAAAAGATTATTCCACACACTATAATTATGGGTCCCAAAGTTGGATTTTTTCAAAACTTTGTAGCATTTCCGTGACTAAAGGTGCATTAAAGGCTCTTGTTGTAAGGTCTCGACAGAAGCAGAATTCCCACAGAATTTGTTTCTGAAGCTGGAGGTTAGATTATCACCAAAGTGCCCATTATATGTTTATTAATATGACATTGTTATCTGACATATTTCCCTGTGTAGACTAAAATATTCTTCTCAGCATAATCTAATAGTCCATGCTCCATTTTCATCAATTCTCCCAAAAGTGACCTAAAAAGCAATTATTTATAGTAAAGGATCAAGTCCAAGATCACATATTGAATTAATTTCTATGTCTCCTCAGTCTCCTTCAGTCTGACACAGGTCTTTGGTCTTTCTTTGCCAGTCAAGACTTTAAAGTTATTGAGCAACACAGACAAGTTATTTTCCAGAATGCCACTCCACTGGGGATTGTCCAACATTCCTTCATGAACATTCAGGTTGTAGGATACAGTGTCTTTAGAGAGTCCTATCTGGCAGCACATGACGTCAGCCTGCCCTGGAGAGAAAGAGAGAATGATAAAGTCAATAACTGATGAATCTGGAAAAATGGTATGCAGAAGTGCCTTGTACCAGTCTTACTTTACTTTAAGTTTGAAATCATTTAAAACAGAAAAGAATTTTTAAAAATGGAGAATGGGAAATGGGTGGTGTTTCAGAAGACATTGACCCGTGAATTGGTAATCATTCAACCTGGATGATAAATGTGTGGGTGTATGTTATCTAGCTTCTCTACTTTGGTATGTTTTTCAACTTTCCATAAAAATAAATAAGCTTAATTTTAATTTCTACCCACATGGAAATCATTCTAACTTACAAAATAAGCACGAAATTTCCAACCCAAAGGAACTGAACTGAAACTTTAACCCAATTCCATAACCTTTCAGTGACATTAGAGAAACTATGTGACTTTTTCATGTTTCCTACATTCTTATCTAAAGGTATTGATGAAAGTGGTGTCCCACTAATGTATGGTGACCCATACATTAAATATGAAATTCAACAAGAACTGACTATGCATAAAGCTTTCTCTGAGGGTTCAAGAGTGGTGAGATGAACTTTATTTCGAACCAGAGATTTCAAACCAGTGCACAACCTAGAATAATGGAGAATATTTAGGGCAAACATTTTTAATATTACCTACAAAAATGGCAGAGTAAGGGGCAGAGCTAAAAAACCATCAACTCCTAAAAAATGTATATTTCTGAATCAGCTTTAAGCAATGATAACTGGTTTGCTCTTTGAGGGACATTTATTTTAAGATGAGAGACGCACTGCATGTGCACATTTTCACGTGCTTTCGCAGCTTGAAAATCTCACATGTTCATATCATTATAGGTCCATGGAGCAGGCCGAATGGTGAACCCCACAAAGATATGTCTACATCCTAATCCCCAGAATCTGTTAATATTGCTTTATATGGCAAAAGACTGAATATTGCTTATGTGTCAAAAGGTTGATTGAATTAAAGATCTTGAGAGGAAAAGGTTATCCTGGGTTATTTCAGTGGGGACCTTAAATGCAATCCTATGTGTATCCTTATAAGCAAGCGACAGAAGAGGTGTGGAGACTAACAACAACAACAAAAAAGTGGTTCTCAATTCACAAGACTTCTGACACCAGATATGTAAGGATCTTCCCCCCCAACACACACAAACTGATTTTCCAACTCTCCAGACACCAACTAAGTGTCCTATAATTTAATTCAATTCTGACACTAGCTACCCAGAGTTAGCATCAGACTCACAGGTTTAAGGCTCAGTCCCACAAGACTTCCCTCCCTTCAGATGCTAGTTGCAAGTAATAGGTCCTCAGGTACCCACCCTTCTGTCCAATTTGGCTACGAAGTCACAACTCCACTTCGGGTTCAGTAATTGCTAGAATAGCTCACAAAACTCAAGGAAACATTTACTTACATCCATCAGTTTATTATAAAGGTTATAGAAGAAGAGGTGCATGGGATGAGGTCTGGAAGGGTCCTGACCTCAGGAGCTTCTGTCCCCATGGAGTTGGGGTGTGCCACCCTCACAGCACCTGGATGTGTCCACCAACCTGGAAGCTCTCCAAATCCTGTAGTTGAGGGATTTTTATAGAGTTTTCATCATATATCCATAATTAATTACTAACTCACTTTCCAGCGCTCCTCCCTCCCTGGAGGATGGAGAGTGAAACTGAAAGTTCCAAGCTTCTGATCATGGCTTGGTCTCCCTGGCAACCAGTGTCTCCCCTGAAGCCTCCATCCAGCAGCCCACCAAGAGTAACCTCATTACAGCAAAAGATGCTTCTATCACCCCAGGAAACTCCAAAGGATTTAGGAGCTCTGTGTCTGATGCTTCTATCACTTCTATGCCTCAGGACATTACAAGAGTTTTAGGAGCTCTGTGTTAATAACAAGGGGCAAAGACCAAATATATATTGTTTATTTTGTCATAGAGATAGACACACAGAGGAGAGACACACATAAGAGCTGCAGACAGAGCAGAAAGAAATGCAGTCTCAAGTTAAAGAACCTTGGGACCGCCAGAAGTTGGATGAAGGGACCAGACTGCCCTAGAGGGGCTGGAGGCAGTGCAGTCTCACTGAGAACTTGATGTCAGACTTCTAGTCTTCAGAAATGTGAGAAAATAAATGTCGTGTTTTAAACCACAGTGATGGAAATTTTCTGTGTCAGTTTGTCTGGGCTAAGGAATGCCCAGAGAGCTGGTAAAAAATATTTCTCAGTGTATCTGTGAAGGTGTTTGTGAAAGAGGTCTGCATTTGAATCAGTAGACTGAGGAAAGAACTCAGCCCTCATCAATGCAGGCAGGCATTGTCCAATCCCTTAAAGACTTGAACAGAACAAAAAGGTGGAGGAAGGGCCAATTTGTTTTCTCTCTCTTCTTGACCAGAACTTCCATCTTCTGCCCTCTGAATTCAGATCTTCTAGTTCTCGAGCCTTCAGACCCCAGGACTTAACACAGTAACTCCTTTCTCAAGACTTGAGCCTCAGAATGGAATTTACACTATTGGCAAATGTGGTTCTCCAGCTTGCAGATGGCAGATCATGGGATTTCTAGGGCTCCAGTCCCATAATCAACCTTCTCTTATACGTCTAAATATAGATACATACATACATACATACATACATACATACATACATACAAACAAAAATACATATGGAGATAGAGAGAGATCTTATTGGCTCTATTTCTCTGGAGAACCCTGACTAATGTAGACAGCCGGTTTATGATAATTTGTTACAGCAGCCCTAAGAAACTAAAACAATGCCTATATCTTATTCTTCAAAAAGCCTTCTGTGAAATCCAATCCACTACACAACATTTAGTGTATCTAATCACAACATGATAGACTAAGAGGATTCCTTCAAGATTTTATTTGCATGGAGTAAAAACATAAGTCTTAGAGGTTTCAATATTTATCATAATGCTCTAAAAAACCCTTATTATTTGCAGTCTATGTCTCAATATGGGGAAGGGAGTGAATGCTTAACATGTTCAGATAAAACACAACATTTGATTAAACCCTTATCATCCATACAAAGAGTGAATCCTTGTGTTATTGCTGCTAATATAATGGAAACCATTAAAGTGGCTCTATGACCTTCTGCAACTCGGGATGAAGTTTGATATTAGTTTTGAAACAGGACTACCTCTATAATTTACAGTACCAGTGAAAAATGAAAATACAGACTTATTCTTATTCAGAATTTATTCAGAATTAATTCAGAAATTATTCTCTTATTCAGAAATTAATAATATCAAGACAGCATAGAATAAACCAAGGAAAGGACCCTTCTAAGTATGGGGCCCTGCAGAGATGCACAAGTCAAGCACCCATAAAACCAGCCCTACGTGGATATATCATCTAGTTCAGACTTCAGCCCAAGAAGAGAGTCTATCTCAATGAAACTTTAGAGGTTATTGTTCCTGAAGAAAAGCTCAGTGAGATAAGCTTCCCCCCAACCCTAGAGTATGGCAGAGACCCAGGGGCAGAATACACCAGCAGCTGGGAGAGGACACAGAGTCCCTCAGAGCAGAAAGAGAGGGAAAGTCACAGCATCTCCCAAATAAGAGGTGGCAATAGGAAATAAACAAAGCAGGATGAGGAGCAGAGGAGAGCAAGACCTCCTCAGCACTGTAATAAAGAGTCTAACTTGAACAAGTATATTCACTGTCAAGCTAAAAAAAAAATCATATGTGTATACACATATATGAATATACATACACAAACTATGCATGCAAATATATATACTGGAGTATAATAATGATAATATATTGTTATATTAATATGATATGTTGTTTGTATATGTTGATATGTACTAATATATTATAGTAATTATACTAATTATATACTAATATATACTACTTTCATAATATATAATACATAAATTATACATAGTATATTAATGAGAGACCTGATGGGAAGCATTAAAGAAAGCATTCAACCAATGAGTTCCTTTTTTTAAGTTTTTATTTTAATTCCAGTTAGTTGACATACAGTGTTATATTAGTTTCAGGTGTATAATATAGTGATTCAACACTTTCACACATCACCTCTTGCTCATCATGACAAGTGCCCTCCTTCATCCCCGTTACCTATTTCACCCATCCCTCACCCCACCTCCCCTCTGGTAACCATCAGTTTTTTCTCTATAGTTAAGAGTTGGTTTCTTGGTTTCTCTCTCTCTCTTTTCCCCTTTCCTTGTCTGTTTTCTTAAATTCTGCATATGAGTAAAATCATATAGTATTTGCCTTTCCTGACTGACTTATTTCGCTTAGCATTATACTCTCTAGCTCCATCCATGTCATTGCAAATGACAAGATTTCATTCTTTTTTATGGCTGAATAATATTCCATTGTATAAATATACCACTTCTTCTTTAACCATTCATTTATCGATGAACCCTTGGTTTGCTTCCATATCTTGGCTATTGTAAAAAATGCTGCTATAAACATGTATCCCTTTGAATTAGTGTTCTTGTTTTCTTTGGGTAAATACCCAGTAATGGGATTGCTAGATCGTAGGATAGTTCTATTTTTAACTTTTTGAGGAACCTCCATACGATTTTCCACAGTGTCTGCACCAGTTTACACTCCCATCAACAGTGTACGAGGGTTCCCTTTTCTCCACATCCTCTCCAACACTTGGTGTTTCTTGTATTATTGATTTAAGCCATTCTGACAGGTGTGAGGTGATATCTCATTGTAGTTTTGATTTGCATTTCCCTGATGATAAGTGATGATGAGCATCTTTTCATGTGTCTGTTGGCCATCTGTGTATCTTCTTTTCAAACCAATAAATTCTAACATAGCTCAAAAGACAGAAACAGTGACAGAAATATGTAATCAAGCTCAAAAACCTTGTAGAACATGAGAAACAGATTCTAAGATAAGTCAGAATAAAAATTTTCTATGCCATATCTGACTAAGGGTTTTCACTAATTCTTTAATTAGGAGGCAATTGGAGTGTATTATTATATAAAATAATATTTTAATGCTTGTATAAAGTTAAGCTTACATTAACTTTCTAGTAAAATGAAGGTACGTTATATTACATGGTGTAATTCAGTCATACTTAACCAAGCTTTTGGTCATCTTCAAAACATCACAAGTCAAAAGAAAAAAATGTATAGCCACAGTTAGAGGACACTCTAACTGCTGTGTATATTCTGTTGTCAAAAACTTGCATTCTAAAATAAACAGATCCCAGGTCCTTTATAGGATATTATTACAACCTAAAGTTTATTTCCATCTTAGCACTGTATATATTTCACTAATGAGGAGTCAGGCATGGACCTCCCGTCAGGGAGCTTACACTCCAGGAACCAAACCAAATACAGATGCCTCTAACAAAAAAAAGGGGGGGAAAGCAATAAATTCCAATGGAGTCCAAAATTCAGAAGTCAGAATAAATAACTTAAAACAGTTCTTGAAACTCAAAATTGTCAATTTCCTCATTCCAACCCAAGTACTATTGGTCACCTATATTCTTTTGTCTGCCAGTATATCAATAATTATCATGATGCAAAATCTTCTGGCTCACCACAACACAGTTACACTTTCAGTAATTGAAATCCTTTTACTACTAAATCTCTCAAAGGAAATCACCATAATTCTAAGAGCTAATACTGATCAAACACTCTCCTAATTCCTTGCATGAATGATCTCACTTCATACACTTAATATCTCATTTAATACATGCATGAGGGAGGTATCTTAATATTCACCCTTTATAACTGAATAAACTGAGGTGCAGGAGTTTAAGAAATTTGCCCAGAGTCGTAAGGTAATAGGTAAAGGAGTCAGGATCCACCCCCCACCAGTATCTGTGTGCATGTTGCAATTTTATTCACTAGGGTCAGCAAACTCCCTAATATGTGAAACATTGTAACACTGAAATCCATCAGAGTAAGAATTACCTTCAGAACTGAATCCAACATACAGCAAGTCCTATGTCAGTTCTGGAGATTGCATTTTTTTTCTTTTTTTTTTTTAAGATTTTATTTATTTATTTGAGAGAGAGAGAGAGAGCACAAGCAGGGGGAGCAGCGGAGGGAAAGGGAGAAGCAGGCTCCCACTGAGGAGGGAGCCCCGATGTGGGGCTTGATCCCAGGACCCTGGGATCATGACCTGAGCCCAAGGCAGACGCTCAGCTGATTAAGCCACCCAGGTGCCCCTGGAGCTTGTATTCTTAATATAGCTTCTTTCAGCTATTCCTTATCCTCTCTTTTATGTATCTCATATAATTCCTTTCTCATGCAAATCTGGCCTCAAGATCTTGATTGTTCTTCCACCGCATCATAGGGTTGGGTTGTTGTTGTTGTTGTTTTTCTTCTTTTTTTTTTTTTTTTTTTTTGTAGAAATTTGATTACTGATTATGCATTTTCCCAAGATTTAAAATTTAGAAATTTTGGTCACATAGGCCTGCATCTTTTTTTTTTTTTCCCAGTAGAACACTTTGTTCTATCTGCCTTTGCGGCTACACCCCCAATCCCCACCCCCCACCACTCCCTCCCAGGCTCTAGATTGGAGGGTTTAAACATGAATCCATGTGGCAGGTAGGCAAGAAAAGGAATGACTACTTTAGTCCAAACTGAAAATACATTCCCCTATTTTGTAGAAAGTTGTATATAGTATGTAACAATTTTAAATACTCCTGTTATGAAGGATTCTGGAATTATTACTGTCTAACTTGTTATTCCCAACACCTTCTAGGTTACATTTAACATGTATATTTGTTAAATGAAGTTACATAAAAATAGTTGTCTAATAGTAAATGATCAAATGATCTCAAACACATGCACACACAATGAGAACATAGATGCCAACCACAGCACATGCTCTTATCCCAAATAGAGTTAAGGATGGAAATAGAGTGTGTGAAGTTCTGATACATTGGAGAATTTGTTCCAAGAGTGGAATGTGCCTTCGGATCTCACCTAGAAACTATCGATATGGATTTACAAACCAGAAAACTGAGTACCTGCATAACTAGAACTATCCAAAGACTGCAACAAGTAAAGAAGTATGTGCTTAGCAAATCTTTGAGTCAACTATCCTTTGGCTTTTAATTACGTTGTTATTCTTAAGATAAAGGTCTCAAACATCTTAGATATTCTTTCTCAAATATCTTCACATGAAGGCACACTGTCTTTCAGCTTTCTCATATCCTTAATTTTAATACGTTTTCTGATTTTCTTTTTCTTTTTACCGTCACCTTAGGTTATTCGTTTAAATATTCCAATTCATCATATTTCAAACTCATGTAATTAAAGATGGCCTGGTCTCCTGACACCACAACCCAAAGCAAACCAAGACAGGCACAAACGCACACATATACCAAGACACTGAAGAATGGAACCAAATTCACAAGGCCAATCAATAGCAACAGAGACACACTTGAGTACAAATATTTTTACATTCTAGCTCAATCAATGTTCTGCTCACTGAACCATGCTACTTCAGCAGGACATCCAGTACATTGTTACTGATCAGCAATTGCCAAATGTTTAACTACCAGTAAAAACAGCTTTGTGCTCAACCTATGAACGATACCCAGATCAAAGCAAAACTGTTCCCAAACACAACATTATTGTCCCATCTATTGTTTCCAAATCCTAGGCTGCAGCCAGCCAACAAAATCAGCCTTTCTTGGTGGGCTTAATTACTTTTTTTGTATCGCAGCCATTGCTCCCCCAGTAAGAATAGCAATCCTGACTAAAGCAAATCACAGTGTTACCATTCTAGAAAGAAGGGCTTCAGTGTAGGCAGCTTTCGGTGCCAGCATACTTGCCAGGTGAAAACACAGCATAGTGTCATGGGATTTCCCAACAAAGACGTGTTTAGTTCGCTCTTGAAGCAGAGGGTTAGATGTGACTCGTTAGATATTTATTACATTTTACCAGTGTTCTTCACTTCCTCTGCCTTCAGCAAGCTGCCTCTATCTGGAATTAGCAGCATCCACTTGACCTCCAAAGCATCAGTCCATAACAGGGTTTATTCACTGAAATAGAGGCAATCAAAAGCATGTTCAAATGGCATACTTTTATTTTGGATGTTTGCATATGTCCTTTATTCTAGTAGCTGTTCTATCCTCTCGACAGCAAGCAAAGAAAGGGTATCTTGAGCAGGAAATAATTTGATATTCATAAAGCTTTAAAGCCAGAAGGGCCTCAATTTTAAATTTCGTAGAGTTGAAAATTGAGGTCCAGAGAATTTTAGAGACTCTCTTAGGTCATTCAAACCAGGCTAATATCTGCAACTGAGGTCCCCAGACTCCACATAAGCCCATCATCTTCCATAATGTGCTGCACCTTATTGCACCACCAAGATCCCGTAGCCACTACCTACAATTGGTCAAAAGACACCAAATGGCTTCACATGGGAGTGTTGGCTTTTATTCTTATTATTGGCTATTTATGTTATTTATATTGATTCATGAAGATAGGAAGTGTTTTAATAGCTCTTGGAAGCCTACCTATTTTTAAGCACAAAACAAGTGAACAAGTGGAAAATCCTTATTAGAAGCTAAGTAGAATTATTAGTGACATTCGTGAACAGCATTTCTCACACAGATAACAGCAACCAAGAACCCTTAGAAATGGATTGGCTTTTACAAAATTAATTTAAAATATTCAAGAAGTTTATCTCTCACTGTTAATCATGAAGATACCAGAAGAGTAAGTACATGAAACATCTTTCCAATCCATTATTATTTAGAAAGAAAAAATAAATATTAATTGACCTGCTTATAGGATTTAGTCAGGATCACAGGAAGTACTACATGGCACAGTGGTTCTCAACCACTGGGGAACTTTTTAAAATCTCATTAGCCAGGCCATTGTGAAGATTGGTTATAAAAAAAGTCTCTGGAGTGGGAACCAAAGCATTGGTGTTTTTAAAGGTCCCCAGGAAATTCCAATCTACAGTTAAATTTGAAAATCATTGAAATAGAACACAAGCTTTATATTCAACATATGTGGCATTGGATCCTGTACTGGATGTCCCTTACTGCATAAACTCGGGCAAGTTTCTTTATCACTCTGTGCTTCAGTTTCTTATTCTGTAAAATAATAATAAAGGGGATGATGGTACCTATCTTGTAATGTTGTTCAGTCGATCAATGTTAATATATGTAAATCTACACAGCATATAACAAAGGACAGGTAGTCAGTGAATATTAGATATTAGTTTATGAGGACGCTCTGTTTCAATTCATGATGGCTTAGCTTGTATCAGACTAAACGTCCTGTAAATAACAGTCATAAACTCTAGACAAATATAAAAAAGCAACTGTTTGAAGGCATCAGTGGACAACGCAAAACAGGCAGAAATTGGAGAAAATCCAGTCCTTAAGGAAAGCACAGAGGCGAGCTCCATAACGAGTTGGCTTTCCCCCTGAGGACACTCTCAGGCTTACCGCAGTACAGGGAGAGAATAGAAATCAACCAGGAAACAGCATCCTGTTGTGAAGAGGACACAAAGGATGGAGTACAGTACTGCTAGCTGAGCAGTAAATTGGAAGAAAAATTCCAAAGTGTAGGGAAACACAGAAGGAATGCCCCCACATCTGCATGCAAATACCCTCAGTTTGGTTTACACCTGAACTGTCCATGCTCATGGTCAGAATCTAAGGAGCCCAGCAGAACGCAGATGCTAGAAGAATAAAGAACTGAGAAACTATCTCAGCATCTACCCAATAGTGGTGAGAGTTTGTAGTTCAAATCTGGCCAGGTGAGTAGGGCTTAATAGATACCTTTACTTTTCATTGGGTTTCTACAGGTCCACACCTTAGGGGTAAGAATGACATATCATGACTAAGGTCTATAGCACAAAACTAAGGATAAAACCAAACAGACACCCACACACAAACCCTAAAAGCAAACCTCCAAAAAATCAAAGGATGATGCTAGGAACTTATAAGCCATGTATTAGCCTTTCAGAACAAAATTTAACACTCTTTAGCAAAAGATAACATAATCCCGGTTTATCCTCCAAAATATTCAGTATCCAATCAAAAATTGCTAAACATAATAAAAAGTACGAAAATATGGCCCAAGGAACAGAAAAAAATTAATTAATAGAAGCAGACTCACAAATAACTTAGATGCTGAAATTAACAAAAATTTTGAAACAGTTAATAGAATTCTGCTAAAGAATGTAGAAAAAAAGGCAGACCAAATAGATGAACATATATAGAATCTCAGCTGAGAAGTTGAAAACAAAAACAACAACAACAAAAAAAAAAACATGGAAATCACGTAACTGAAAGTACAATATCAGAAATAAAAAGTTCAGGGTGCCTGGGTTGCTCAGTCAGTTAAGTGTCTGCCTTCGACTCAGGCCATGATCCCGGGGTCCTGGGATGGAGCCCCGCATCCCGAGCAGGGAGCCTGCTTCTCCCTCTCCCTCTCTCTCTCTCTCTCTCTGTGCACGCTGTCTCTCAAATAAATAAAATGTTTTAAAAAAAATAAAAATAAGAAGTTCATTAGATTGGCTTACCTGCCGACTAGACCTACAAAAGAATCAGTTAATTAATGCAAAGGCAGAAAAACAGGAAAAAAAGAATAAATATACATAATAGCAATTAAAGACCTGTGGGGCAATATTTTATCATCTGACATATGTATAACTGAAGTCCCAGAAGGATATATGGAGACAGAAGAAATACTTGAAGAAAAAATAGTTAAAACATTTCCAAACTGATAAAAAAAAAAAAAAAAGATAGGGCGCCTGGGTGGCTCAGTTGGTTAAGCGACTGCCTTCGGCTCAGGTCATGATCCTGGAGTCCCTGGATCGAGTCCCGCATCGGGTTCCCTGCTCGGCGAGGAGTCTGCTTCTCCCTCTGACCCTCATGACCCTCCCCCTTCTCATGTGCTCTCTCTCTCTGTCTCTCTCTCTCAAATAAATAAATAAAATCTTTAAAAAAAAAAAAGATATTAACAGACCCCTAAACATTGCAAATTTTCAACAGGGCAAACACAAAGATAAACATATCTGGGTACCTTATGTTCAAACTGGTGAATACCAATGATTAAAAAGTTATTAAAAGCAATCAGAGAAGAAAAGCAACACATTACATTCAGGGCAACAGCAACATGAAAGATGACTGATTTCTCATGAAAAAAATGATGGAAGATAGAAGATAATGAACTATTATCTTTAAAATGCTACATGAAAAATCTCTCAACTGTTAATATTGCACCAGTAGTTATATCCGTCAAAATATGAAGACAAATCAAAGCCATTTCAAACAAAAGCTGAATTTATTGCAAGCAAAACCTTACTATAAGGATTGCAAAGGGGGGGCACCTGGGTGGTTCAGTCAGTTAAGCAATGGACTCAGGCTCAGGTCATGATCTCAGGATCGTGAGATCGAGGCCTGTGTGGGGTTCCACACTGAGAGTGGAGCCTGCTTAAGATTCTCCCTCCCTCTCCCTCCCCCCTCCCCCACCTCCGTGCATGTTCTCTCTCTCTCTCTCTCTCTCTCTCAAAAAAAAAAAAACTAAAAAAAAAGAAAAGAAATGCTAAAGGAAGTTCTTCATGCTGAAGGAAGGAAAAAACACCAAAAGGAAAACACAGATCTGCAGGAAAGAATAAAGAACACAAGAAACGGTAAGTATTCAAGTAATTTTAAAAAAATGATTTTTCCTAAATTTTTTGAAAAGTTAATTGACCATTTAAAATGAAAAAGAAATTTTTCATAGATTTTGAACTTTAAAATATAGACAGAAGTAAACTACATGACACTTTAAAAGTACCTGGAAAGAGTGGTAAATGGAATTATACAGTTCTAATATTCTTACCCTATACCTATGGCAGTAAATGTTAATTTAAGGTAGCATCTGATAAGTTAGAGACATATCTCCCAATGTCTATAGCAAGCAATGAAAAAAACTAAAACATCTTAGCAGCTGCTCTATAAATAGAGAACAGAAGCAGAAGAGTAGATGCAGCCCTCACCATTTCACCACCCACCCTCCACTTCAGGACCCCCCAAAATAGACCTACACCTGAAGGTAGGAAGGCAGAGAGATAATGAATTCCCCAGAGAAGTCTTGGGTTGGCTGAGACTATCCTCCGTTCTGAGATTTTACTTCTTGCAATCCCAGAACAGGGGCTTAAAAGAGAAATGACATTTAATGAAAATATGCAGTTACATTTCTTATACTTCTGATATTTTACACTTGCTTATATGTGCCTGCATTTGTATGAGACAGAAAAATGTCTGGAAAGATGTGTACAAAATTACTGATCAATATATCTGAGAAATGGGGCTAGAGAAGTAGAGGGTGAAGGACTTAGACTCTATACCTCATGCACTCCTGGGGCATTTCCCCACGTTTATTTTAACACAAAAGAACGGAAACATATGTAAAACAGTTTTTAAAAATTCAACAAGCCAACTTCTCTACTCACTAGCTCTTTGACCTTGAGTAGATTACTCAACCTCTCTGGGTTTCCCCATCTGTACAATGGAGATAACCACTGTACCTAATTTAAGAGTTTGGTGTGAGGATTAAAGAGAGTAATTCTTTTCTGCTTCATCTGACCCTTCAGGCCTGATTCATTAGGATGTTAAAATGACAATATGAGCGGGGCAGCTCAGTTGGTTAAGCACCTGCCCTCTGCCTTTGGCTCAGGTCATGATCCCAGGGTCCTCCAGCCAGGTGTCGGGCTCCCCACTCAGTGGGGAAGCTGCTTCTCCCTCTCCCTCTGCCCCCCCCCTTGTGCTTGCTCTCTCCCTCTCTCTCAAATAAATAAAATCTTAAAAAAACACACAATATGAGTATATGCAATATTTTATGAAACATCTCAAGCATTCTGTATCTTGACATATTATTTTTGAGGTAAATATGTGAATATTAAAACTATGTAAGATAAAGACTATAAAAAACGTTCACATCAGTTCAGGTTAAGTTTTGCCACCAAATTAATTAGAAAAAAATCCCATTCGTTTCCAGTTTTTTTTAGATTTTTTTAGAGTTTGGAATTGGAGATGGAGGATTGACACAAGAAGGAGCAAATAAGGGCCAACTGGCTGGTTGGTCTGTTGGTGGGTTGCTTAGGCAACGCCAGGATCTCGGCGCACTGGAAAGCTCATGGCTTGACCGACAGCCAGACACAGGCTGAGGGGTCACATCTCATTCTCAGGGCAGGGCACATGCTTATTGAGATAAATGAAGGGCAAAATCATTCCCTATATGTAAATTTGTATTCTATGTTTCCCTTAGTCAAGCTATAGTTAAATTTTCATATATTAAATGTTCAGAGAACATGAATCCATTGCGCTGGCATAGAGTTAATTCTTGGCATAACGTCAGCAACCACTGGGTCTTAGAAACCAGGAAATCATTCATGTATTAATAAAAGATTAAGAATATTAACAACAGGGGTGCCTGGGTGGCTCAGTCATTAAGTGTCTGCCTTTGGCTCAGATCATGATCCCGGGGTGCTGGGATGGAGTCCCGCATCGGGCTCCCTGCTCCTCGGGAAGCCTGCTTCTCCCTCTCCCCCTGCTTGTGTTCCCTCTCTGGCTGTGTCTCTCTCTGTCAAATAAATAAATAAAATCTTTAAAAATAAATAAATAAATAAATAAATAAAAGAATATTAACAACAAATAGCAGCACCTGGGTGGCTCAGTCGGTTAAGTGTCTGACTCTTGGTTTCAGCTCAGGTCTTGATCTCAGGGTCATGAGATTGAGCCCCACAGAGTCTGCTGGACAGTCTTTTCCCTTCCTCTGCCCTCCCCACTGCTCCTCCCCCCGCTCACACTCTCGCACACTCTCTCTCTAAAATAAACATTAACAGCAAAGAGAATAAGGATAAATATTTCTTATAAGTTTCTATTTCTTTTTTATGTTTAAATTTTTTTCCTTTCCCCTTTTCTCTTCTCTACCCCTAGAAAGGATGGCATTTACATAGACTGTGCTGAACTGACCTACTTCAGGTAAACAGGATCAAATTAAAGGACACTAAAACCCCTAATGCAAATGGTTCTCATAATTTAACTTACAAAGAAGAGGCAATGTTGGTAGCACTGGGTTCCAAGCCAAACTCACCAATCCTCCTCTCATTTCTCTTTCTGAAAACTTCTCCTTGCTGTGCCTCTTATCTATGGTCCTTCCTATGGCCAACACCATCATTTTGCCCACCAGCTGCCCAAAGTCCTCCATCTTCACCCAAAAAAAAAAAAAAATTATCTTTCTAATCTTTACCTTGACTCCTTTCAAGAGTTTTTTGCATATTAAAATAATTCATATCTAGGGGTGCCTGGGTGGTTCAGTTGAGCATCTGCCTTCAGCTCAGGTCATGACCAGGGTCCTGAGATCTAGCCCCACATTGGGCCCTTCTCAGTGGGGAGCCTGCTTCACCCTCTCCCACTCTCCCTGCTTGTGTTCCCTCTCTCACTGTTTCTTTCTCTGTCAAATAAATAAATTAAATCTTTAAAAATTTTTTTAAAAATTCAAAAATAATTCATACTAGTCTGATCAAGAAAAAAACTCACAAAACTCCCTGGAAATAATTTGTAATTCAAAATCATTTTTTATTCAAAATAATCTTTGCAGCTTATAGAAGAGTATTCCTGAGTTCTTTGCTTATTCCCTGCTACTCCAATACATCCCATGCTGTTTCCATGCACACCCATACACATATTCACATTGTGTCTAAAACAGAACCAAATAAAAATAGGGTCATTCTTTCAGGAGAATACAATGGCTGGCTCAACAAACCACAAGTCACAAATAGGAGGTAAAGAGAGCCTTTTAGACTTTATTTCTGGCAAACAACTTGAGCCAGGATCCAAAAAAGTGCCTCTAGTCTGGTATTCCCTGCTAAAATTATCTCAAATAATAAATGTAGAGGAAGCTACCAGATCAATTTCTTTTCACCCAATTTAGGGGTTTTGACCAATTTCTTTATCACTATACAATCAATCACAACTTCCAGATGTCCGCTTCGCCATTATCATAGCTAAGTGGTTCAGTTAATACATTTTCAAATCAATATTTTAGTCGCAAACCACCACCTCAGGCTTTTATGATCTTATTTTATTTCCCTCTATTGTCATCAATGACTCCTGGTAAGTTTCATAATTCCCTAGAGTTTGGACTTGCCTAAATAGTCATTCTATTATTAATTGCTAACATTATTAGAGAGACTCACTCTCCACTATGAAAAATCTAAACAGACAAATAGTGAGAGTTAATAACCAAAGTTGATTTTGTAAGATATTAAACACATTGACATGTCACAGACACTCAGGAAATATTTGATGAATAAATTGATTAACTAATGAGTAAAAGAGTTGGCAAATATTTCTAAGCCTCAATGTAAAGGACTGATGTTTTAAAGAGATGACACATTTTTCATTACCCGAGTATTATCATCTTCTTTAAGAGTGTTCCTCTGGTTTCTCCTTATACTTACATTTATGTTTCAGTTTTAAACTATGCATCAGGAAATGACTTCTCCATTTGTTCGAACACTCTGGTCAGACAGAACTTACTTTCTGCAAACTGCACATTCAGGCTTTCTCAAAATCCCACATCAGTTCCGTGCACACAGATGCTGTGGTACTTAGCTTAACCCTCGAAATAAAGCTTTATTCTTGTACCTGGTACCACACAGCTCAGACCTTGTGCTGAGAGCCTGCTACTTCTTTCATAACTTTTGGCCAAGAGTATTGACCTTTTCTTCACAGACTCCTAGGTCCTGGGCTCTTGGTTCTTCAGGCTTCTCCTTTGGGTTTCTGACCCCCTATTCCCTGACTTCTGTGTTTCTTACCCGCCTAGACCAATTGTGCCCACTGACTCTTCCACGACCCACCAACTACTCTGGACCAGAAAACTTGAGCTAGTCTGAATTCCAAAACCAACGTCTCCATCCTACTGTGTCCTTTTGCCATGCCCACTTAGTACTCTAATTTTACATGGAAGGAAAACCAGAGCAAATGCATTCCGTGTACAAAGCTGGATCCTAAACTAGCCTTTATCTGATCTACAGCCTAGTTTCAACCCTCACCACAATTTCTCCATCTTCCCTGAGCTTTGTTTTCTTAGCCTAGTGAGCCATTTATTTCGCTCTTTCTGGTCCCCACCAGTTTGCTTTTTTTCCCTACTACAACTTTGTCCTCCTTGAACTGGTATAGCAATGAAAAATAATAATGATGATGGAGATAATCATCATAATAAAGCAAGCAAAATCAAAAGGAACCAAACTTATTTTTTCCTTGGATCAGAACACCCCCTACGTATAAACACCCTGGGAGTTACTGACCAGGTACCATTCAAAAGGGATCTCAGGTATAAAAAATGATAACAGTGCCTCTGTTGAAAAAGAGAAGAGATGAGACAGTGTTAAATCTCTGTGAAGGTGTAATTGCCATCTACTCACCTAATCTTACGCTGGCATATGCTGCACCTCTTTGCAAATTAAAAAATTTCTCCACCCAGGTGCATGATTCACAACAAGATACCCAGTCTGGGTGTTTGATGGCCCAGAAATTGATCCAATCCTAGCAAACAGAGCCTTGACTTCCCTGCTGCACACTAAGCAAAATACTTCCTACTCATAGTTTCACCGTGGTATGGTATTCAGAAATCCAGACTCCACTAGGATAATGTTGTTCTTAAGTACAATGAAGGTTATAGAATATGTTTGTGTGGGGGGAACAGGCCTCCTGAGGCCCTCGCCTCCCTAAATTCTGATTACTGATTGCTCCTTGTGGCAGACTATTTTTGGAAAAGGCACAACAATTGTTCCATATTTAATGCAGAAAAAATGGTGGGTTGTTGATTTAAAATTTTTATTGTTCTTGTTTTGCTCATCCCATTGCTAACAAAAGACAGACATGGCTGCAAAATGCTATGAAGGATGGAGACGGACTCACAGAGAGAAAACGCGCGCGCTGTGGGTTTCAACACGTGTCTAGATGAGCATTTCCAGATGTGAAAGGAAGGAGAGAGATTTCAGACTAATCAGAGCTAAGCAGACTTGCTTTCTCTTACATGCTTATAGTTGCTGTGGATGTTTCCCCTCGAACCAGAAAAAAAACCTTCATCAGTGGGAAGAAGGAGGTTGAAGGAAGAGCATCATAAAAATCCTAGATCACTGACTTCAAGTTCTCAATTTTATAGTTTTCCAAACTGTTTGAAGCATTCCTCATTTTTATGTAGAGTGGACAGAAGCCTTTGATTTCTATCCACATTTTTAAAAATAAAGTTTACCCTCTAAACAGATGAGAGAAGAGAGAAGATACTCGCTTGATAAATCAAGAAGTCATGTGACAACTACAAGAACTCTCACCAAAGACGTCATTTAGCTTTATCTCGTATTTGGAATTAGAACATGTAAATGTCTTGTCCTCCACATACAACCATGGCTGTGGGCAAATTGCTTTAGAGTTCAGCTCACATTCCATTCTTTGATGGGTTTCAAGACAAAGGGACTCATGTGACCTATTTTACATCGCCGAGAGAAACACACCAGTCAAAATTCACCCTTGGATTTTGAGAACCGTGATCATGAAGGGCCAAATTGAAAAAACAAAATACCTGAGAGATGCTTCCCTAGAAACTGTGTCAATGATCGAGAGAGGAAAAACCCTAAAATAAAACATCATAATTAATGCAAAGAAGTATATCTCTTATATATAAATTAGCACTTAATTACATAAATAATTACCCTTTTTTACTGTTTCCATGATCAGTTTGCATAGTCTTGTACACTAACACCCACTTTCTGTTTCCTGAATGTGATATGTTGTTCTTTTTTCTGTAAGGGAACTTAATCTTTATATGTTTTAAATTCACACTGTTTATCCCACTTCTATGAGCTCATGAGAATATTATTCAGCCCTTCTGCTCCAAATGATATGAAGGAGAGGAAAAGACTAGACAGAGGAACCATTAAATGGAAAATACAAGTCAGAGTAAATACCCAAGGAAAAAAAAATCAAATATTCATGCTTGAAATGGTTGAAAAAGGAAATGAAATTGGACACTGGCAAAAATTCCTCAGTAAAAATTATCTCTGAAGTGTCCCAATGTAAAAGGCTTTCACTTGTAATCAAAATTCATTTAGGCCCAAAGGAGTACAAGAAATCTTTTGGGGGTGATGACAATGTTTTTGTAAATTGGTTGTGATGGTGTATTTACAGGCATATTCAACTGTCAATATTCACCAAACTGTACATTTTTAAAGGGTGCAGTTTATTGCACATGAAGTATACCTCGATCAAGTTGACTACAAAACAAAAAGAAAGCAAAACATTTATTTATGGTGCTTATATGAGAGTTAAGTGTACTGAAAATAAAAGACCTATAAACAATCATTAGCTTTCACATTTCCACAAAAGCTATTGCTTTGAATGTACTCATACTCCAGTTTTTCTCCATAAGAAGCTTTTAAAATTATGATATATAATAAATGTGAAGTCTCACAGACATAAAACAAAGTGGATGTTCTAATTCTTTTTCAATGTTTTGTTATGTGGCCTACAACTTCGAGTTCTGCCCTGCTAATGCTGAAAAAGTTCAGCTGTTTCAAATTTTACGGTAGAATATAGAGTCTATGAATTAGTAGATAGGAATCTGATATACGCTCTCTGTCAAGAACTATGAAGGACCTGAGAATTCACCCTACTTGCAAACTAAAAAGTTAGCCTGCCAAATATTTCATGGTTGATGATGGAAGACACAAGACTCCTGAGTCAGACAAAAGGACAGTTTACTACTCATAGCAATAGCAGTAGCCAGAGTAGAAGTATTTTGGTGCCAGTTCTCCAGACCCCTATTGTAGGATGATGCAAAGAGGGCCAGGTGCCATCTGCACATACAGCAGGTCGTGTTATAGTAGAAGGACCCTGAATTTAAGGAACCTGAATCTTTTGTAACAGGCAGTAAGCATTCCTGACTTTTCCTCCAGAGGGAGACACTCTTGCAAATTCTTGCAAAGAGTTATTCAAATACACATATCCATGCAAAGATAGTCCAGAACACAGATTAGTCAATTCCTCACTCATAACATGTGCAGAAATACTAAACGTCCACAGAGAATTGCCTCTCAGTAATAGCAATTCTAGTATTAGAGGAAATGCTTCAAGGTACCTTGACTTCTTTAAGTAAAATTACAACTCATTTATTAAACACCTCTAGTTCCCCAGATCCAATTTTTATATTAATAGGCTTATTAAAAGTGTGTATCCATGTACTCAATTTGAGTCAGAATACTAGAAACAGCACAACAAAATGTGTATTAATTGATAGTCTGAAAACAGACAGAGCAAGGATCAGTCCACTATGTAGAGCCCACACTAAATTTCCTTGTTAACTCCTTATGCAATCAATGACAAACCCAACTGTTAATACTTCTTTCAGATGATGCACTGCTGGTCCATGAAATTCATTTCCTATTCACCAAGAAGTACAAGGAATCTTTTGGTAAGGTAACAGAGGTAGAAATTAATCTGATCTTCAAACTGGCTGCTCATGATTATAAAACACATTTCATTAATGTAATAAAGGAGGCAAAATTGGGGAGTTTTATTTGGCTTCCATCTTGCCACTACTTATAAATGAGATGCCATATATCCCACTTGAAAACAATTATCCTCCCCAACAGATGAATAACTGAACCCAGAAATCTGTACATCATCCTAGATTCCAATTTCTCTTTACCCTTCCCATTTGTAAGCAGTTGCCCACATCATCACCTTTATTCAAGAAATAGTTGTTCTCTCTGCTTGTGAGCACAGACTGTGCCTTTTATCTGAGTATCACAGCACTTCCCACTATTCTGGACACATAGTAGGTGCACGATAAAAGTTTGTAGAATGAATAGATCTATGCTTTATCAATACCGGAAGAAACAATGCACAAAGAGAGAATAGAAAAAAAATAGATTTTCTTAGCAAACATGTTTTACCTACCAAATAATTATAGATATTTTCACATAACTGCCAACTCGTATATATTGTGTTTAATGGTAACCTCAAAACCCGTTTAAAAATAGCCAAATTTCTTCTTTGGCCCTTGATTAGACTATCTCCCTGCACTTACCTGGGTAGACATCATTTTTTTAGAAAAGAAAGCACTATCACTTCAATGTGCAGCAAATGAAATGATCTACGGGACATATATAGCTATGTATGAACCTGGGATCTGAGCTGCAGGACTCTGGTGGCTTTCTTGGCCCAGACGATTTGACACTGTAAAGTCTAACCTCAAACTGGAAAGGAGCATTTAGTGGAAAGTATTTGTGCTTATTTAGGGCTATTTTGCTTATAACCAGGTGGTTATCCTCAAAATGTACAGCTTTGTTGGGAAGGATACAAGGAGAAAAATCAAAGAAATTAATCTCCAGATCTCATGGAAAAAATTTAAGAACAAGTTCTCCCTGTTAAAAAATATATATATGTCTAGGGGCACCTGGGTGGCTCAATCGGTTAAGCATTTTCCTTTGGCTCAGGTCATGATCTCTCATATATATATATATATATATATATATGTCTAAAACCTATTTTAATGAAAAGATAAGATCCAGGCATGTTTTGACAATTTAACCATTTTAGCTATAACAGTTTTCTCAAACATAAATACTATATTTGCTACCCAATGGGACAATGCCTTGATCTCTCAGGAAGCACTTCTGGTAACTGATTTGTACAGAATTAACCTCAGGTACTAGTGTCTACATGAGGTGTGTTCTTGCTATCTCCTGACTACAGAGCTTACTCTAGGGCAAGAACAGTGTTTTCAGGATCCAGGTAAGTCAAGACTCCACCCCCAAAAAATAACTAAATAAATTTATATTTTAAAATTAACCTAAAATACCTATAAATCATCTTACTCAATTTGCTTCTTAAATTGTAGAATGTTTACTGGTCAAATAAGAAAAAAATGAAACACAATTAAAGTGGTAACTATCCGAAAGCGTGTTCAGAAAACTAGTTATATTCATAATTCTAATCATATTATCTTAGTGCATTCAGTCTTTCTTTCTTTTTTTTTTTTAAAGATTTTATTTATTTATTTGACAGAGAGAGACACAGCAAGAGAAGGAACACAAGCAGGGGGAGAGGGAGAGGGAGAAGTAGGCTTCCCGCTGAGCAGGGATCCCAATGCGGGGCTCGATCCCAGGACCCTGGGATCATGACCCGAGCCGAAGGCAGACGCTTAACAACTGAGCCACCCAGGTGCCCCAGTGCATTCAGACTTTCATGACAAAATACCACAAGCTGGGTGGTTTACACAACATTTATTTCTCACAGTTCTGCAGCCTGGAAGTTCAAGATCAAGGTGCCGGCTGATCTGCTGAGAGCCCTCTTCCTGGTGTACAGACTGTTGTCTTCTTGCTATGCCTTCAGAATTTGGGGAGAAAGGGAGAGAGAGATTGAGAGAACACTCTAATGTCTCATCCTACAAGGACACGAATCCTATAAGATCGGGGCCCCATCCTAGTACCTCATTTAACTTTAATTACTTTCTAGAGTCTCTATCTCTAAATATAGTCACATTGTGGGTCAGGGCTTCACCCTATAAATTTTAAGGGGACACATTTCAGTCCATAGCACTTGTCATAAAGTGTTTTTAAATTCATTTTTCAGGTTTTGATGAACTTTTTAAAATATAAATTTGGTTTTTATATTTTAAATCACACAAGTATTAAATAAACAAATTCTCATTCTGAAACATTTTGATAAAATAAATTTTCAGTCTATCCACACTCACTGCACACCCCTAAGCACGTTTTTCCACACATTTACCTGGAAAGTACAGATGCAGAATCATTTTTCAATAGAGCCACCCAAAGTGAAACATCCTGCATTAGAAGATAATGATTTACCTGTTGCTGGAAGTTTGTAAGCAGAGACTTGACTGCAATTTGGGAGGAATGTTACAAAAGAAATTCGAAGTTTGGAGGAATGGCTGAGGGTGTGAGTTTTGTTTTTGTTTTTGTTTTTTTAATTTTTTTTAAGATTTTTATTTATTTGCGAGAGAGAATGAGAGACAGAGAGCATGAGAGGGAGGAGGGTCAGAGGGAGAAGCAGACTTCCCGCCGAGCAGGGAGCCCGATGCGGGACTCGATCCCGGGACTCCAGGATCATGACCCGAGCCGAAGGCAGTCGCCCAACCAACTGAGCCACCCAGGCGCCCTGAGGGTGTGAGTTTTAAGGAGGCCTATTCTTACCTTACTTTACATGATTCTAGCCCATAATTATCTTGAAGTTATCACACACACACACACATTTTTTACTTCACTGACACTCACTTTCCCCTAAGGATCCTGCTTCTTCTCTTAAGTGGGTATTAGGAGCTGTGTTTTCTCTCAAACTTCAGGGTCAGAGTGGAACTGATACTCTGACCAACCAATGCCACTTCCAGACAAATGGTTGCTCTCTCTTTTGTAAGCTGCTCCTTTGATCAGCTGGTTATAGCATCCTCTTCTCTCTGTGGCCATTGCTTAGCCATCTGGTCAATCATTAAAGAACTTAGTACTGACTTAGTGTTCTTTTCATTTCAAGCCCACCATCATGCTAGGCTATTACATGGATGCATCGTCAACACCTTGGCCAGTAGTCCATTAATTTGATGCCCAGTGATCTTTTCATCATTCCACCTCAAGTGCCAATTTCCAAGTCACACCAAAAATTTGGTCATCATTAAAAACTGCACTCCAGTTAATTCTATAATAACACACACACACACACCACCTTTAAGCTCTTCTCTTGCCAACTGCTTTGTTGCAGTACCCTCTCTGCTTCTTCCTGCATCAAGACCTACGATCCAATAACATTTCCCACTTTATCTACATCTGCCTCCTCAACCGTCTACACTCTCCAACAGTACAGTGCCACCTCCTTCCCTCATTTCTACCCCCAGTTCCTGGGCTCCATATTTCATCTGCTCTGTGTCTACTCATCCTTAAATTTCCATCTTAAATATCACTTTCTTACGAAGGGTTATCTTGACTTCTAGCTCCATGAAATCCCCCTATTAAACCATCTTATAAGTCCTGTGTACTTTTCTTTGTTTTCCTTCAAATACAATCATTATCATATTGTAATTATGTCATTGTGGATTCAAATATAGGAGGTCTGTTTTATCCACATTGTAAATTGGTTGAGGGCAGAGACCATGACTGTTATTCTCAACCATATATCATCTAGCCTTACACCTTGGCACATAGAAAGTACTCAAGAAAGAGTGACACACATGCACACACACACAAAGTTTTCTTCCAGTAAGTCAATATCTGTGCTATGCAAGCAATGTTGAATCCAAAGGAATATTTAGGGTTTTCTTTGCAGCCTAATAGCAAAACTAACTGCAGCCACTTTGGGGGAAAAAAAATAACTTTTAAACAATCTCTTTCTGATTTGTAGAATAAAAAGGTCTCCACTCTCTTTTGGTTTTTCATTGGCTGAGAGAGATGCCCTAACAAGTAGCTCACTGCTTCTATAGCAGAAAGTGTAAAAAGAAGTGACAGGGCCAAAAGAATATGTGGAGGGGAAATGCAATCAAAGGGCCCTTGCAATTCAAAGATGCCAAGAATAAATTTGCAATCAGAGGCTGTGTAACACAGAAGAGAGGAGAGAGAGTCTAGTCTTATCGTAAAGAGCAGAATTCTTTAAAGATGGCGACATTAGTAATCAGTGTTCAAAGATGGTAGAAATGCAAATACTTCCTTCTCATTCAGGCTATGTGCCTACAGAATTGTTTCTCTAGACTGGGAAGATAGAGGAGTCTTATTTCTCTATCTTCCAAATACATCTCTCACCCAACCCCTGGCTCCTCAAGGAACCCTACATCCGGGAACACACTACAAATCACTGTTCTCAGCATTTTCAGTAGTTATCTCCATTTAATTCTTGGTGGTGGTCTGAAAGAAAAGAAAGAAAGAAGGGGGGAAGAAAAGAAGAGTTCAAGTATTTTGCGAACTATAAAAAACATCAATTCATACCAATGTCCATGAAGAAATAAATGACAGAAATCACCATAGCAACGTGTTTCTTCATTAAAGAAACTCCTTCAGGGCGCCTGGGTGGCTCAGTTGGTTAAGCGACTGCCTTCGGCTCAGGTCATGATCCTGGAGTCCCGGGATCGAGTCCCACATCGGACTTCCTGCTCGGCAGGGAGTCTGCTTCGTCCTCTGACCCTATCCCCTCTCAGGTGTTCTCTGTCTCTCATTCTCTCTCTCTCAAATAAATAAATAAAATCTTTAAAAAAAAAGAAAAAAAAAAAAAGAAACTCCTTCAGTTGACCAGAGCCCAACCAACATATGTGAGCAACCTGGGCAACCATATACTTTGACACACCTTTGCTAGGTAAAGCTATCTTCAACATTTATTTAGAGAAGAGGCTGAGAATTGCATGGGGTGGAACCAGGGGATGTAGGAGGGGGCAGAAAATAGGGATAACTTGCAGGATGCTCAGCAGCATGGCCATTGCCCTGAGCTCTAGCCCTAAAGTTGTGTGTCCTACTCAGAAGCCCTGCGAGTCATAGGACGCCTCCTCCCTTCTCCCAGAAGCAATGTAGCCTATTTCTTTGGGATCTCAACCCCACCCCTCAAGTGGTTTGAAGAACCCTTCATTTATATACAGTGCTCTCTTTGAAAGCAGCCATGATAGATTTGTATCCAATTTTATAAATAGGCCAGTTGGAGTTCAAAGGTCCATATAATTATCAGAAATAGTTGGGTCTACATATTTTCAAGTAATAGAACCAAAAAATTGAAACATACGATCCTATGAAAGTATGGACTGATACAGGCCAAACAGCTGAATGATTTAAAATAAGTTGTTGTTTTTTTTTAAATCAGTCAGTTAAGTACTTCTTAATTCAGCCACTTTGGCAAGATTCAAACAAAATCTTTGAAACTACAACACATTATAGAAATGTAAATACCTCTATGGTTCTCTTGGCAAAGAAGGTTACGAATAAATCTCCCCATATCCCACGTGTAGAGAAATGTTCTAACAAGATCCACTTGTATAAAATCAAATCAACGGACTCGGGCAACTGATTCCTTACTATTTACTTAGAGCAACAGACGTAAAGAAAACCGAGCTTTGGACTTATTTATATTAAACCTCTGCCACAGGGAGGCAAAAGAGGAAGGAATACAATGTAATTTGATGGTGGGTGTATTTGCAAGCAAAGGAGTCCAAAAAAGAAAGATTATGCTGACCCAACTCTCACAGTTTACTTTTTAAAATTGTGGGAAAAGAAATGGCAAAACTTGCTATTTTGGTAAATTTTTGTTCTAAAAAAATCAAATTAAAAATAACAATATTCAATCATCTCTAAATGAGTCCCACTAAAAACACCACCAAAAGACTTACAATGTTTTTTAAAAACTTTATTCTCATCATTTCTTTCTTGGCCCTGAAAATAATGGTTTTAAATAACTTGATTTGTGTTTTTCCTTTATTGCCTTTCTACACATACATTTTGAAATGCTTACTTATGGGAAAACCATTGCATGCTTAGCTTTCATCATTTATGAAATCTCTGTACTTCCTTCATCTCAAACTGGCATGTTCTGTTTCCAGCAACAGGGAAAACTTTCCAATAAGGAAAATTCCTTGCTAAAAGACATGTTTAAAACATAGCTCAATGTGTTTTTAAAATACATAACTGAGTTCCCCAGGGAGAAAGGGAACTCAGAGGCCAGACACAGGGAAAAGATTGAAAGGCAGACCTGGAGACATGTGAGCTGGCCCCAGGGCGGCTCTAAGGAGGGCAGAACACATGGGGCGCCTGGGTGGCTCAGTCGTTAAGCATCTGCCTTCAGCTCAGGTCATGATCCCAGGGTCCTGGGATCGAGTCCCGCATCAGGCTCCCTGCTCGGCGGGAAGCCTGCTTCTCCCTCTGCCTCTACCCCCCGCTTGTGTTCCCTCTCTCGCTGTCTCTCTGTCAAATAAATAAATAAAATTTAAAAAAAAAAAAAAAAAAAAGGAGGGCAGAACACTAGGGCTAAGTCACCAATACAGTACTCCTAATAACACCTGCATTCGTAGCCAGGGTATTCTTCACATAGCTGCAGGCATCTGACTGTGTCTTCAAGTGAGGATGAAGTCACAACTGAACTGAACTATCCATTATATTAGAATCAGAGCATTATACTTTCAAAGCACACATGTGCAGAGCTTACATGATCAAAGATTACTGTTTCAGAACAAAAAAGAAGGAGTTGCAAAAATATTTGCTTGGATCCTATGGAATTGCTGATATTTGGGGAGAAAGATAGCCAGTGCATGACTGAAGTTGAGATAGGAGACAGGACAGAACATGCACCTCACTAGGGTGGCTCAAGGTCCAGCCACCTCCCGGACCATCAGCTGGCTTGCATTTCCAGAAAGGCTCACCTCATGCTTACAGTTTCTATATCTTTGTCTGCTTTGAGTTAAGTTATATAAGTCCTGTTTCTGTTCTGTAAAATTGTAGAGTGCCAGGCCCCAGAAAGGAAGTTAGAGGAGAGGGTAAAAATGCCTTCCATATTTATTGGTGTGGAATCTGCATTTTTCAACTATCTACCAGATGTAAAGAAGTTCTCTTTCTCTAGTGCCATCTGTCATCTCAGAGTTAGGATCAATTCACATGATACGCTTAAAGAAAAAAAGAAGAAGAAGAAGAAGTAAAAGGACCTGGTTTCAAGTCTTGTCTCTGTTGTAACTAATTGTTCTTAACTTCTCAACCTACAGCTTCCTTGTCTATAAAGTGGAACTTAGGCCATGCCTAGCTACATAAGTTCATTGTACGGATCCAATTATATAAAGTCTGTCAAGTGTTTTGAAATGCCAAGATCCTGCCATGTGATCAGGGAAATTGACACAGCAGGGTTGGGATATCATAGTAGGAGAAAAACCAGAGAGAAAACCGGAGTGGGCCAAAGTGACGAATTCCAGCAGTTTAATTCCAAAAGGAATATTTATTCATAACATACCAAAGGGGCTAATGAGGTCACAAACACAGCCACCATACTTAAGGATAATTATGGCCACCTCCTTAGATGCTTATCCCCTGATTTAGAGGGTATTCTCAGATCTAACACTCTCCAGGTTTGCATCAAGAGTAATATCACCTGGGGGCGCCTGGGTGGCTCAGTTGGTTAAGCGACTGCCTTCGGCTCAGGTCATGATCCTGGAGTCCCGGGATCGAGTCCCGCATCGGGTTCCCTGCTCGGCGAGGAGTCTGCTTCTCCCTCTGACCCTCCTCCCTCTCATGTGCTCTCTGTCTCTCATTCTCTCTCTCACAAATAAATAAAAATGTAAAAAAAAAAAAAAAAAGAGTAATATCACCTGTTGCATTGATGCTTGCAGGGGAGGCTCCATGGGCAGCCAGATATCTCTCAGCACACCTGTACTTCTTCTAGCCCACGTAGAGAAAAAAGGAGAGTCAAGCCTTTCATGTGGGTAGGCCCCCTGCCAAGACCTTTAAGGTCCTATTATGACTTGCAAAATTCATTTTCAAATGTTGGAATATTTCCCCATACAGCAATCACCTTAACAAATATTCCCCATATTGAAAAAAATTGAGTGATCAATTTGGCTATTGCAATACAGTCTTTATTACTGTGTGTGACAGGACGGCAACTTGCTAGGGAATATAATTCCACTTGAACTTCGGCATGCAAATTAATTTTTAAACTCTGTTTGACACATACATCCACCCTTTTTTTTGTGACAGTCTTACCTGATGCTCCTGGAAAAATAGGTGAAGTACTCCTTATAAGCTACTCGGTAGGAAGGACAAAGCTGCCAAAAACTTTTTAAAAGTTGACCTCTGGTTATAGGTCAAATGCAGTTGATACAGCAGAACACATTCTTGCTGGACCAAGTACAGAGTACAAATTGACTTCAAAAATCACATATGAAAAGATCAGAGAATTGTGGAAACAAAGAGAATTAAATGAACTAAAATTCCCCAGAGCAGAGAGCTTTATTTAGGTGAGCGGTTTTCTTCCCTGGGGCATCTGCTGATTCTGAGCGCGGTCTGAAGATCAGACCTGGTCCATGCCGAAGGACCCTAGGAGGCCAACAGAAACCAGCCAAATACTTGGCATTCATACGAAGGTCCACAATCTCCCTAAATGCTCAGCTGAGTTCCCCACCATACCATTGTTGAATTCTGAGGCTGAGCTTCAGCTTAAGTAGCTTCTGGGGGGTAAGGTAAGATCTCCAGTAATCCCACAGTAACTGGGAGAGCCTAGCTCAGAATCATGGCTGGTCTCCCCAGGATGTTCACCAAATTTGGAAATACTGTAGTGTGTAGCAAGATGCTAAAGTAGCCTTTCAGGGTTCTCAGTCAAAAGTGTAGGAGAGACAGGCTCAAGGAAAAAAGACAAACTCAATAACTAAATTGAAATTAAACCAGAACTAAAACTTCTATGGTCCTGATCCAGTTCAGTCCCTGCAGACTGAGGTGACCAGCTCCTCACCTTATCAGTCTCACAGGGGAAAGCAGAGCCCTGTCCGGTAGAACTAGCATCATGCAGAGCTTTGACGCTTCCTTTGTACATAATATATGGCATATAATAACAAATCACCAACATGAAAAGAGGTAGGAAAATGTGAGCAATAACCAAGTGGAACACACAATATAAGCAGATACGAAGAAAAAAATGGATATTCCAGTTAACATCCAAAGACTTTGATAAAATGATCAATAAGCTTAAAAAAATTGGAAGAAAATATGGGCAAAGTGACAAAAGGATGTGAAATTTCATCAAAGATTAGAATCCATAAAAAAAAAAAGTTCTAAGACCAAAAAATACAATATCTGAAATTAAGACCTCATTGGATGAGTTTAACAGTACAGCAGAAGATTCCTTAATGATTCCAAAGACAGGTCAGTATAATATATTTGATTTAAGCACAAGAGAATAAAATAATACACATTGTCAGTCACATGCGGGTCATAGTGCAAAACCCTGCATCCTTAGTATTAGAATTAACTGAAGACAAAGAAGAAGGAGGAGGAAGGGGAGTAGGAGGAGGAAAAGAAGAAGGAAAAAACAAAGAACAGGGCAGAATAAGTATATAAGGAAAACATGGTCAAGAATTTTCCAAAGTTCTTGGGGTGCCTGAGTGGCTCAGTTGGTTAAGCATCTGCCTTTGGCTCAAGTCATGGTCCCAGGGTCCTGGGATTGAGCCCCGCATCAGGCTCCCTGCTCAGCAGGAAGCCTGCTTCTCCCTCTCCCACTCCCCCTGCTTGTGTTCCCTCTCTCGCTGTCTCTTTCTCTGTCAAAAAATAAATAAAAATTAAAAAAAAAAAAAGAATTTTCCAAAGTTCTTAAAGAGAGTAGCCTCATCTTCAAGAATCTCAGCTAACCCCAAATACAATAGCTATAAAGAGAATCATAACCAGGCACATCACAATCAAACCACTGAAGACAAAAGATTTGCCCTGATTCTGACAGGCTGGATAGTCACTGTGCTACACTCTTAATTTTAAACCCTAATGTAATGTGCTATAAATTATTTTTTAATACTGCTTACTTTAAAGGGAAATTAACTTCCAAAACTTCAAGACCAAGTGAGAGGCGCATAAATGTGTTTATTGTTTGAAGCTTTTAGCTGCTTTTCAAAAATAATAGAAGCCATTTATTTCAAATTGTCCTATAATTGAGATAAAACCGATTTCAAGAAGAATCTCCATGCCTGACTAATATGAGTAAATTGAAATATTGAGAAAGTAATTCCAAAGAAGAAGAGTTAGGAATATTAAGTCTTGACTCTTCCCTCATGTATTTGCTTTAGAAAGCTTGGCTGAGGTTGTTCGTGACACAAATTGTAGGTGGAGTCAGAGGTAAAGAGCCAACATTTATTGAGCTCTTAGTTGGTGCGGGCATTCTTCTAAACTTTGTGCAGAGATCATCATAGATGTGAGGTTAACTTTACCTAGATCATGCGTAGATATGAAAATGAACTCACTCGTACCCTGAACCTCCATAGTGTAAATTGTTTCAGACAGTCCAATGTCTTCAATTCCATTTCGACTCTTTTTTCCTTCTATGTAGAGATCAACACTCATTCTAGCTGTCAGCTTCTGGATTTTGTCTGGAAGATCGCAGATCCGAATGGAATCAGGCTGGGTTCCCATTGAGTTCTTTCTCACAGCTCAAGCCTGGTCTCCTCTCCCCGCTCCTCCTCTCAGAAACTACCAGCGCTTCTCCCTTTCTCACGTTACGCCACCCCCTCCCCAACCACAAGCCTGGCTGTGAAACAGAATACAGTCCCCTGGCTTTTCTCTTCGTTCCAGCACACACATCCATTTCCTCCCAAATTGTTTCTGCTAATCACTTTGGGAAACAGGAATAATTAAAATCACGAACATGAAGGAATTTAAAAACTCACAATATTCTCGGAGCAAAGCTTCCTGAAGCACTCCTTTCTCAGCATCTGAAATTACAACTGAGCTCAGTTGGGATTCTGCTCCCCACCATCAGTCACTGAGTTTCCTTCTAGGTCAAGGCTGTATCCTTTGATTAAATTAAACCCTGCTGATGTCATGAAAACATCTGGTGAGTCAGCTCTAAGTGCTCAGTTCACAACTTGGAGACCCCCCAGAAAAGTTCTCTGCTCTGATTCTACACACTATGTCCTCCATAACATGAGACTCTCCAAGGTAAATGATCCACCAGCACGCAGTACCTCCCATTCCCTGGCCCCTCGGAGGAAAAAGAAAAGACAAAATTTGGAAATGAAAGGTTCTCGAAATCTAATAAGGTCACATTGTGTTCTGGCCCCTTCAGACAGACTCACAGCCCATCTATCATAAGTAAACCTACACAAGAAAACTTTTGCCATTTATTAAGAAATTCCCAATTTTCAAACCAACTATGCCTATCTCCACACTTCACTGAGTTGAGTCATTATCTTTCCAAGCTAGACACCTAGGAGTTATCTTTCCCTCTTTATCTTTTTCCTTTGCCATAAGGTGATTACTTATTCTGTTATATGTTTTAGAGTCACTCTTCCCTCGTGCCTAAGTCTTTTTTCACTGAATGTGAGTATTTGCTAGTTAGATGTTGTCATTCTGGAAATACCTTGGAAGAAACTGACACCACTTGGTGTTTGAAAGATTGACTTTCTATACTGCTTCCTAATCTTAAGGATGTTAAGGATCCCTCGTTCCATTGTTTTGGGTTAATACTTATTCCTCATATCTTAAATAATTTGATTTACAATAAGATAGAGGTTTTTCAGCATTTCCTGCTTCCCATTTTTTTTATTTCATTTTATTATGTTATGTTAATCACCATACATTACACCTTACAAACACAATAAAACAGGTTCCTTATATGTACCTTCCACTCTTCCAGCTCTGATTCTTGTCATTTTAGCACCGAAAGCAAGTTCATGGAGCAGCCCAGCAGCTAGCAGCTTTCAGCACGTCTTAGCCTTTCTCCCCCTTAACCAAATCTGCCTAAAGAGCACATCACTTTGGCTGCTAGGAGATGTCAGTACTCAGAAAGGAAGTTTAAAATTATGTAATAAATGAGCTCAATGACCTCTGTTTCCTTGCCTATGTGGTAAATAATTTGTGGTTTTTCTGAAACTGGAAGCATATTTTAGAGTTCAAGCAAGTTGGCAGTAAATTGTCCTAAGGCTCATAAAAATGTGCACACAGGGTTTAAAGACACCAAATCAAACAACTGAAGTGAAGTGAAACCAAAACAGAGCTGATGCATGTTTGCTCACAGCATATGTACCCCAGTCCCAGAACTGCACACACAGTGGTCTATCCTCTACCATATACCGAAAATTCTAGAACATTAAATTGCTCAGTGGTTAGGTAAGTTGCTTGAATTGCCTTTACTAACTTTTAGAATCCCTCTACACTCAGTTTCAACTACTTTAAAGAAAGACATAGGCTATGGGTTGCAACCTAGAATTCCAGAATAACTCAGGACCTAGCAAGGACATTGTCCCTTGCCTCTTGTCTTCTGCATGTTCCAAAGAAGGTTGGGGAGGGATGGCACTCTGGCATTGGAAAAAGAAACAAAAACTAAACTAGAACATCTTAGCAGTCCACAAATGGTAAGAAATAAAAGGAAATTGGCTCAAACACACACCAACTGTTCAGTTTTATTTCCCTTTCTAGTAAAACCTTAAGTGATTCTCCAAAGCATCCCCCCAAACAGTTAGTGGAAGTAAGAGTCCCAACTAGAATAAGAACTTGAGACCAGAAGTCCACTGCCCATTGGACATACGCCTAGTTCACAAATTCTTACAGCTAGGATCCTCTGTGCCCATCCATGCTCACCTACTGTTTTTTCTCAAGACATCTCCCACAATAATCTTTTTTAAAATAAGCTGAATAATAAAGCATTTTCACTTCTCTGCTCAAACCATCCTTTGGATCTAGATATCACACAGAGAAAAAGTCAAAATCCTTATGGTAGCCACCAGGGTCATCCACCATCTGGTGAGCCTACACCTTCACCCGACCCCTCCCACCCTAACACCATCACCTCAGATCTTGCCCCCACAGTACCCCTTTCTCACTCTATTCCAACCACAATGGGCTCCCTGATGCCTCAGTGCCTTTGCACTTTTCATTTTCCTGCTATTCCCCCAGATGTTGCTGTGACTTGTTCTCTCACCTCCTGCAAGTCTATGGCCAAATATCACCTTCCCGGTGAGACCTTTCTGACCATCTTATCTAAACTTAGAAAATATGACTCCCCAAACTCCTTATCCCCTCCCATCCAACTCTGCTTTTTCCTACACCTTCCTTATCACCTTCTTATATTTTATAGAATACAATTTCTTTGTCTCCCTCACCAGAATGTAAGCTCTATCCAAAGCCAAGAGGTTTTCACCTTTTGTTCACTGCTGAATGCCTACATCAAAAATAATGCTTAATTTACAGAAAGACTTGACAACTATTTATAGAACAAATGAGTAAAACAGAAAGACAATTAACACTTTCTTCATATGTCATATCATCACTAACCAGCTTTCTGATCCTAGACAGATAACTGATATCTTACCTAACTAACTTTCTAACCTTAAAGAAGTAATTATTCTGAGCCACTATTTTCTCATTTGAAGATAATCACTAATCACATGAGATTAAAATAAGCACCCTAAAAAGTATTAAATGCTATGGAATTTGAAGTTATGATTCGAAAACTTATTGGTTTAATTAGCAACTTCTCATAAATGAACAATACAGCTCATCCAAAAGAAATAACATAAATCTTTATATGGATAAATACAGATAGCATATCTATTTCTGTACCTATCTATCTCCATGTATCTGTCTACCTAGGTATTGTTTCTATCTATATGGCGAGAGAGAGAAAAGAGGAGAAGGAGAAAGCAAACATCCATGGCAAAACTTGAGAATAGATCTGTGTAATGACCATTGTTTCCCCAATTAAGAAGTTAATAAAGAAATGGGAACTGACAAAAACAAATACAAAGCACAATATTATACTTAACTAAGGTCCTCATTTTTAATTTAGTGGCTAAAATTATTATGGCTTCCCCTTATGAAATAAATTATTTGGAGGAATGCCAATTCCTTGGGGACCAGGAATTTTGAAACGTTCATCAGTACGTCCTCTGGGTCTCATAGAAAGTTGTTTGCTCAGTGTTTGAGCGAATGGGTAAGCAGCAGAAACAGTGAACGACCGCAGCAGAAAAACAGGGCAATTTCAGAATACAGACTGGCTGGTATCAGAAGTGGAATTGCATATCAAAAAGCCATCTCTTCCTCAACTTGTGACTTTAAGGATGAGTGGGCATTTTTGAAAAGGTACATGATGCTTCCATTGCACTTGAGCACAAGTCACCCAGACTCAGGGTGTTCTAGACACAGGGAGCAGAGAGTGGGTGGCAGAGGAGGAGGCGGGGCAGTAATAACCATCAGGGTGCTTCGTAATTACGGTTTGATCCAGCAAATTCTAAAGGGTTGGTATTTCATTGCCTACTTAATCATTTAAATCCTCTTGGGCATTCGACCTGACCTGCTCAACCTGAACTTTAAGTCACATAAGAGAAAAAAGGGGGGGAGGGGTTGTAGAACGAGAGACTCTTCATATAGCTGCCTTTAAAAATAAAAAAAAACAAAATCAAAGACTACTTGAAATTAACCAACTAATACTGACATTTCTCAAAAAAAAAAAAAAAGTCAGCTTTAAAGCGACTGCATAGGGGGTGGGAAGGAGAGACCAAGTGTTCTCTTTTGATCTTTTCACTGCCCCAACTTTATTTTAATAATGTGTCCAAAGACTGATTCAACCTCTCACTTTAATAAAGGTTCATTAGTGGATTAGGAGAGATTTGAAACAGAGCCCAGTGGAGTCAGCAGAGACAAGTTCCAAACAGCCACTCAGCGCATTTTGAAAAGTACCAAGCTAGCAACCTGGAAAAGATCCACCAGTAAAACTTGGTTGTACTTGTGTGTGTGGAGCTCCACTGGACTGACAAAACATCCATTCCTAGATGGACAAGAGTGGCAACATTACCCAAAATTAACAAAGCAAAGTCATGTTCAGTGTCAGCCCAACAACATTAACACAGCCCATCCATGTGGAAAATATAAGTGGAAAACTGACCGTCCAGCATATATTATTGGGATAACAAGAAGCAAGAAGAAGGCCATCTAAAAACAGGAAGAGAGAACTCACCAAGAGCCCATCCATGATGGCACACTAATCTCAGACTTCTAGCCTCCAAAACTATGAGAAATAAATCTTTGCTGTTGAACCCACCCAGTCTGTGGTAATTTGTTTAAGCAGCCCAAACTAAGACAGATAGATAGATGGACAGACAGATGACAGATAGACAGATAAATTTTTTTCTAGATGTGATTCTACCCCTAAGTACTTCAGAGTATACTTCCTAAGTAAAGGAATATTCTCCCATGTGACCATTGTATAGCTATCAACTTCATAAATTTAGACCGAGACAACAACTTTATATAATCTACCAACCATAATCTAATTTGGTTGGTTGACCTAATTACAGTCTTTATAGCATTTTCTCTCTCCAGTGCAGAATTGGGGTTGGGGAGGGTGGCTTCATTGTAAGAGCTCTTTTTATTGTTGTTGTTTTTGTTTCTTATATATTAATCCAAGTCTTTGGTAAACTCATGACATCCCTTCTCTGGACTCAGACTTAAAAGAACAGTTCTCGCTTTACCTAATCTCTCCTATATCCATCCTCTGTTTTATTCTTTCCCTCCTTTCTGACCCAGGTAAACTCCGCTCTTGCCTGGGTCCCTGTGCTTCAGGTGACCCAAACTTCCCTGTGCCCTCCATGAAATATTCTAGGACTCCCTCCCCACCCCCATCTCTGGTGCCTGGGTCTGGTTAGAGCTGATAGTGTTATCTGGACAGGTTCCTGAGCTTGGGTGGGGGCCAGCATGTAATCAGTCTCCATCTGTACCCTTTAGCATTCTCTCCAACACTCTCCTTTGTGCTGAGGTTGGTGGGGGGTGGGGTCACCCAATGCCCTGAAGAACTCCCAAACTTGCGCCTATGAAGTCTTCCTGGGGCTGGGTCACTTTGCGGCCCTGGGGCTGGCCTCCAGCTCCAGAAAAGCAGCCTGGCGAGATGGTTAGTTCTGCTGACAGGCACAGTATTGTTTCCATGGGGTGGTGAGAGACTGGGCTACTGCGATGGTGCTGACAGTCTGATACTGACGATTCGCGCTCACTTGGACACAGGAAGAGTTCAGGACCCTGGACTCCCTACAGCTCACGGCAGACCCTTGGGTTCGAGCCATATGTGTGGTCTCCTGCATCCTTGGTCACCCATCAGGCTCCCATGGGGATGCCGCCCCTGATCTACAACACCCGAAATAACAGGTGTCATTGACCCTGTGCATCTCCCTCCCCCACTACTGGCACCTCATCCCTCTGCAGGCTCTGCAGCACATGTACTACAGCCCTCAGGAGTGGCCCCCCCGTCTCCTCCAACGGCTCTCTATGCCGTCGCTCTGCAGCATCAGTGGGCCCTGCATTTACTTCCTTTTTTGCCTCCAGTTAATGTGATGATTTTGTGCGCTCCCGGATTAAGCTGAGTCAGACGAGGGTCAGGGATTCCTTGCATGAATTGAATCACTGTTCTTGCTCTACCTACAGATCCCCCCTGAACCCTCCCCACTAGCGATGGTGGGTAGAAACCAGGGGTGCAATCAACAGTGAAAAAGATCACATTTTAGGAATGCTGTGATTATAGCCTAAAGAGTTCAAGAGGAGACATAGTTGGAAAATGTGTTGTTCTATATTTATGCCATAAAATTCCAAATGATAAATTTAACATGCCCATAAAATAAATTATCGTTCGTGTTTTCCTGCACACTGTGTGCATTTGTGGTCTTCTTCAAAGAAGAACAGGAACAACAGTTGAAAGCCATCGGAAGCTACTCACAGACAGAAGATTGATGGTGCAGCATCATGAATAATGATGTAACCAGCATGAAACAAATGGCATTAGGGCACTTCAGAGTCAAGAAGAGCTGTATTGTTTCAACCCAGACAGGTTCTGACGAGCTGTAGAACTTGAATAATAACAGCATTGTTACCTTTTTCTCACAGTGGGAGGTACGAAATTACTCGGGAACAGCACATTTGACAACAAAGAATATGAAGAGATGATTCCTGCACCTAAACTGAAAGAAACAATACCTGGATACTATGAGCTATATCAAGTGCTTCAATTGGACAACAAGCAAATATACTGGTATCTCTTCTTGATATCATTCTTAATCTTTAACAATAAATCACTATTCCTCATATGTGTTCATGAATTTTAGCAAAGTATTTGTAAATGAAAAAGATTATATAAACAAGGAATCCACCCAAAAAAAGTGACTTATCCAGGGACCCACACACTCTATGGGTGGCCTTGAGCCAGAAGTGGGGTAGAGGTAATCATTACATCCCAGTCCTAAAATGCACATCACGATGCATCACGATGATGACTCTGAGTTTTTCTGATAGCTTGACCAATTTCCATTTCTTTTTAAGAATCATGGGAAATAGAAAAATTACAATTGAAGAATTTGTTTGAAACAGAAATCTTAGGTTCCATAAGAGGCAGAAATGTCAGTTGAAGCTTGAGGACAACACCCTTTCACCAAAAGGGTGAAGTCACAAAGCCACATAAATACCCTTTGACCAAAGAAAAAAGAAGGGAAATATGGCTTTGCAGGTGTACAACTTGAAGAAATAGCATATACAGGATAGGATGCCAATCTAACTAGAGAATGAAGTATACAGTATAACATTACTGCAAGCTGAGGAGTAGAAGCACAATCATCATGAAAATGGCAATGTCTAGGGAGTTGCAATGTTTTTATTCATTATTAAAGCAGAACTTGGAAAAGAAGTCAATCTGTTTTTGAGTCTGATTGAATCCTAGTTTCCTGTTCTTTAGCAACTGTCTCCTTTTCTCTCCAGCCCTTTTGTACCTACACAGACAACATATTCCTTGGGCACTGAGTCCACTGGTCTGTAGTGTGCGAAGTCAGCCAAATGCAGGATGTCTGCTCCTCACTCACAGGCTAGAAATGCTAGCCTATACATGGATTCTTCTACTGTTGGCTTCATTGTTTTAAAGCAAGTTATTCCCTTCTTTGCTTTGTCATAATTATTCCAGTTGGTATCTCCACTCACTTTCTTAAAGGGTGGAGAGAAATGCATAACCCCAGAGCAACAATACATAACCGGCTGCTACTTACTTTCTTCTGGAGTTCTTCCCCTAGGTCAGACTTCACTAGCTGTATTATTATTCTGTCAGGAAAAATTACAGAAGTAAATAAGTTTGACTTCGCAATGGAACTCTAATCTCAGCCATTACTGGAAACCACAATTAATTCAAACAAAAGGGATGTGCAGTGAACATAACATTTTGAAAAGCCAAGTAATGTTATCTTTCCTTTATTTAATAAAGCATACTCTCCTAAAGGCTTACTAATCTGTTTCTGTCTATCACTACATTGGTAGTGAAAACCTGACAGATGATGCAACTTCTTTTGGCAAACTTCAGACTGCGAGAAGAAAAAAATTAAAGAAAATTAAGAGTATGTTACCAGGAGAGTGTCAGTGGGAGAGAGGAAAAGCAAAAATAGAAAAAAGAGGTGCACCAGTTAGGAGGAGGGGGGGCATCACCAGGAATGGTCCATCTATCAGGTAGAGACCACCAAGGCATGGTCCTCTGCCAGGTGTTTTATGTGTGTGTGTGTATATACATATACATATATATCTATGTTATATGTATATAATGAAAAAGCAAAGGCAGAGGTTGTGTCTTGAAAATGAATTGGCTAAGGAGGATTGCCTATCTTGCTCAACACCTATGTAAAATTTCAAGGCTAATTGTTACAAATGAGTACTGTTTTCTACTGTTGCAGTTCATCATCCCTCTTTAAATAAAGGTGAAGTCTGTGATATAGTGAAAATGAAGCCTGGGTTCACCTAGCACAATATTTGTTGTCCTGACAATTCTATTAACATAATAATAACTGTGCCAAATGCCATAACACAGATGCCACACAGAAGATTTTGACTTACAGTGTTGCCATTTTGCCTTTACATGAGCTTCAGTATATGAGATTTCCTTGCTTCAATCGTTTTTCTGAAATCTGTAAATAATAGCTGCCATTTAGTGAGTGTTTAAATGTAGTAATTTATGGAAACTTTATGACACTCCTACTCTCACTTTGCAGATGAGGAAAGTGAGGTCAGAGAGACTAAGCAAACTTCCCCAAGTGTCACCGCTAGTAAATGATGAATCACGTTATAACAAGAAAGCGGTGTATTCAAAGACACTTTTGAACTCCGGGACACTTCAAAACACTAAATAAATTAGCATCATCTAGAGGGAAAAAAAATGACTTCTTGATTTGGTTCTACTTACAGCAGCAGCAATTAATGTCATTCATCCACGAAATGAATATACTTCTTCACTCTCCTGATTTTAGAGTACTCTGTTCCCCCTCTGTCAGGGCCAAGGGCAGGCCACCCCAAAATGGGCCACCTTGGCATGAACATTATTTTGAACTAAAAGCAATCAAACCCCAGTGGATTCAGGAAAAACTCTTAATCTCTCCCCCAACTCCCTGCTTGTACCAGGAAGAGAGCTATTAACAGAGACTCCTCTCCAACTGAGAAACTTATCTGCATAATAGGGCAATGTTTGTTTTCCAAACACCTTCTCTCACTTCCTGATAAACTTCTTTCTCTCCTCTGTATCCTCAGACTTCTACCCTCTTCTTAGCTCATATAAGCTTGTGTTGCCTCACTGCCTTTGCAATTTCCATGTCTGTGTGGACTCTGTCTCATGTCCACTTGATTCTTAGTTCAGCTAGAAGGACCTTGAAAGGCAGAGTTAAGTTCTTCCTCCCCAACACCTGGATCTGGAAAAAGCTGAATGTTCATTCAGGAAGTAAATAACTTGCAGAATCTATTCACACGATCATGGATAATTTAGTAATTGTTGAGAATCCACAATATCCTCAGAACTGGACAGAACATGAAAGAATACCGTTCCTGTCCCATCTTCTTAAAAGACAGAGTGCCCCAAAGAAAAATCAGCAGAGCTTTCTCCTACCTGTATCAGGTGACAAATCATATGCTGTTAGGTATGTCCATCTGCACATGTCCTGTTTCAGTTTTTAATTTTGTACCCCACAATGAAAGCCAGCAGAAGAGAAAATTTCCTAAACCAAGTAGCCCCATGCTACTTTTATAGTGGGGCTGCTGAGGGGTGGGGTGCTGCACTCACTTAATTCTGGGAAACATTATGGAACCTGATCCTACAAAATGGCACCTCTGGGTCAACATCACCTTTCCATGTCCCAACCTTTAATTACCTAGATAATTCACACTTTTATAATATAATTATGTGTTAATATCAGATTTGCACACAAACTTCACCCATGCAGTAAAATGGGCATAAATCAATTACAACAGCCTGAGAAACAAAAGACATTTCTCTTAGGAAGCTACTTACCAATATGCTTCTTTGGAAAAATTTCCTCTCCCTTTTTAGTTTGTCTCTAGGGCTAATAGTCTACATCCATAAAAATGGACCATCCCATCATTTCCATGCCCACTGTTTTTGTTAAGGAGAGCCCTAACCTTAATTTGAAAACTTTTTCTCAAAAAAAATTCTCTAAATGGTAGTATTCAAATAAATGTGGAAATTTTTCAAAATTATTAACCAACATTTGCTGAGTTTTTGAGTTTGCAAAGCACTATTTCACACATTATTCTCCAACATAACACTCCAAACAACACTGAAAATTCAGGCCATGTGATCACCAACACTTTCCACATATAAAAATTGTAAGCTGAGAGAGGGGATAGAACATGAGAATTGTTCACATGGCTAGGAGATACTACCTTTAAGATTCAAACCCAGATTTTCTGAGGTTGAAATGTTTAGCAGAATTCCACTTTCCTATAAATCAGTCCATATTCACACAAATTTTATTAAACAAAAATCAAGAAAATATTCCAAAGACAGACTCTAAGTGTTCCCCTGAGGTATTTTCTATAAATTCAAGCAATACTAAGCTTACCATCACATAAAAGACGAAAGAGCAAAACCAGATTCAAGATGAAAACCAACAAAGCTGTTTTTACTGCCCACACTGTATAAAAGGCAAGAGGACGAAAAAGCCAGATCAAATGACAAAGAACTTTCTAAATCTGTCACTTAGTAACATATTGCCAAATTCTTGGTGTTTTTATCCCAAGAAGTTTAAATTTGGCATTCTACTACTGAAGGTTTCATACTTTTTCTCTCTCTCTCTCTCTCCCCCTCTTCCTCTCTCTCCCTCCCTCCCTCAGAAAAGTACAATGGGAGAATGACAGTCTTACGTAAGGCAGCAATCAGTCTTACTGATTAAGACATATATAATTCAAATAGTAAAGAGAACTCTTTCCCTATCTTTGACATTCTCTGTCTTCCTCCTATTTTTACTAATTTTCTAGGGATGACATTATCTAATAAAGACAGAGTACTGCAGAGCCAGAGAGAACACAAAGGACATAACTTATGCCTGGAGAGATGTATATGTGCACACAAAAACCCACCCTGAGCTCCTTCCTTCCCTGTATCTGCATTTCAAACCACCCACAAAACATTTGTGGGCAGCTGGTAATTCACTCCAAAACCATATTTAACCTTCTGAAGTCACATTAACTGACAGGGCTTCAGCATCTGTTGCCTAGAAAACAGATCAATATACTCTATTTTTTGAAGGGCATCAAATTCTCCCTGTCAGGAGCAGGGAGGCTGTGGGCCAGAGGAGAGCCAACAGCAATCAAGCCTCACTGCACGGCCTCGCTCCCCCACCCTGACAGAATAGAACCTTTTGGAGGCTCCCGTGTCACTACCCCCCACCTCCTGCCCAGGTGGAGATGAGGCGCCGATGCTGGGCTCTCAGAAATCATCAACTTGGCCAACAAATCATGGCCCAAGTCCAAACTGATCACAGTCTGTGGGTGGTCAGAACAATCCAGCAATAGCCCCATGATTGAACCTCGGGGGGTTCTGACATGTCGGCAGGTAGAGCACTTCAGTGGCTGCCTCATCCCTATTAGCATCTAAGTCCTTGAACAAACTGTTGGGCTAGATTACAGGAGATTCTCCCCTTCCAGAGTAGGTATTTCTGTAGCAACTGAGTCTTTTAAAATAATAAGCAAGTAATCTTTCTTATCAGAAATAAATAAGATGCTAAAAAATTACCTCTAACTCAATATTCTTCCTAATGATAGCGCTATCTTGAATAGCAGGTACAAACGAAAAGTATCTTGCTTCTATTTAAATTGAATCATGATAAATCCAAAACTGAGATGCTTCCAAGGACTGCTAAGAATGAGCTCCAGTTTATTTTAAATGATCTCACTGTGAAATAGGAATCGATTTTGTCAGGGTCTTCAGATGTGTTTCTAGATTGCATATCACAAAGGCTGTGTGCCGTGCACAACCATGACTAAAATGACAATATGTGAGTGAGTAAAATGTACAATGCACACTGTTAGGGGCTGACATGTGTCCCCCAAAAGTCATAGGGTTGAAGCCCTAATGCCTAGTACCTCAGAATGTGATTGTATTTGGGCATAGCACATTTAAAAAAGTAAGGTGGGGACACCTGAGTGGCTCAGTTGGTTGAGTGTCCGACTCTTAGATTTGGCTCAGGTCATGATCCTGGGATCCTGGGATCAAGCCCCATGTTGGGCTCCATACTCAGCTGGGAGTCTGCTTGGTATTCTCCCTCCCCCTCTCCTTCTGCCCCTCCCCCTCACCACTCGCATGCGCATGCGCACTCTCTTTCTCTCAAATAAATTTTTTTTTAAGGTGAAATGGGGTTATATGGGTGGGTCCTAATCTAATCTGACTAAGATCCTTAAAAGAGGAGATTAATACACAGACACGCACCGAGGGAAGACCTTGTGAAACACAGAGAGAAGGAAGGAAGGAGAGAGACCTCAGAAGGAACTGCCCTGCCAACACCCTGATCTCAGGCTTCTAGAATCTAGAAATGTGGGAAAATTATTTTCTGTTGTTTAAGCCACTCTGTTTGTGGTATTTGTTATGGCAACCCTAACAAATTAATAACACACCCTGAAATGTGAATCTTTTTATTGGAAAGGGTGAACATACTGAGTCAATTCTAGAAATTTCTTCAATAGAGTTGAAAAACAATCCAACAAACTAAATTTCTTATATAAATAAAACACACCATATCCCACATCTAATTCATCAAAAATGCTCTAGAACCTACCTTCAAAGACCATCTAGTACCTAAACACTGCTTACCACATCCATTGCTACAAATACCAGCCCAGACCATTATCTCTCACCTGGAATACAGACTATTTATGGACCTGATATAGCCCCCTTCAAAGTGTATTCAAAATACATGACCCTTTGAAAACATGTCAGATCATGTTACTCCTCTGTCTAATACCCTGTAATAGCTCCCTAGTCCCCTCCAATGAATGGCCAAAGTCCTTGTAAATGGCCACCATGACCTACTTGAGTTGACCCCAGTTAGAGTTCTCCCCTCATTCTTGTGATCCAGCACAATGGATGCCCTCAACCACACCTTTGCTCTAGCTTCTCCCTCCATCTGGAAGCCTCCCCTCCATGTATCCGCAGAGCTAACTCCCTCATTTCCTTCAACTCTTTGCTTTAATTACCTGGTTTCAGTGAGGCATACCCAGACCACCCTATTCAAAATCATAACCACTGCTTTCTTCTCTCCTCCACTATCCTACTCTACGGTTTCCTTTTTCCATAGCATTTAGTCACTTCTGAAATACTATATATATTACTAATGTATTATTGTCTCCACTCATTTGGTTCACTCATATATTTCCAATCACCGGGAGCCATGCCTGACCCAGAGTAGGGACTCAGTAAATATGTGTTTAATGAATGTTAAGTGAAAGACTACTTGGATATGGAAGCTAGAATTTTCTTTTCAAGCTCTGTAAGTTTTCAAACATTCTCCAATTTAGAAACCTTTACCAATACAATCCACTGTGAATGTTAAGAATTTCCTTTTTCTTACTTGTAGTCCTTCATATTGATTTACTTCTCTAAGAAAATTCCCAAAGGAATAAAAGAAGTTTCAACTCCTGTCTTTCTACTCCAACCCAAAGTCAGACTTTTTAGGAAGACAAAATGGAAAGTAGGCTCCTAAAGCATGTGAACTTAAAAATGTTTAATTGTGCATGAATGCTTGTGTATGTGTATGTGTTGCTGGAATGGCCTCCTAGATTGTGACAGCAAGTCAGACAAAGACAAGTGAGAGGTTCAAAATTCAACTGGATATCATTTCAAATACCCATCAGACTTGTGAAGTTTTAATATTATAAAAGAATGCAGAATCACATCAAGATTTAAAAGATCTTATAATTTAATCGAAAACATACTTTCAGGGGCACCTCGGTGGCTCAGTCGGTTAAGCGTCTGCCTTCAGCTCAGGTCATGATCCCAGGGTCCTGGGTCCAGGCTTCCTGCTTGGTGGGAAGCCTGCTTCTCCCTCTGCCTGCTGCTCCCCCCGCTTGTGTTCTCTCTCTCTCTCTGACAAATACATAAATAAAATCTTAAAAAAAAAAAAAAGAAAGAAAGAAAATACACTTTTAAATATCTTGAGATTCCATCAAGTTCAATGATCTTAAGAAACTGAAGGAAGGGGTGCCTGGGTGGCTCAGTCAGTTAAGTGTCTGCCTCGAACTCAGGTCATGATCCTAGGGTCCTGGGATCAAGCTCCAGGAGCCCCACGTCGGGCTCCCTGCTCAGCGGGGAGCTTGCTTCTCCCTCTCCTGCTCCCCCTGTGCATGCTCTCTCTCTCTCTCTGTCAAATGAATAAATAAAATCTTAAAAAAAAAAAAAGAAGAAACAGAAGGAAAATACATTTCTAGCTCTTATGAGCCGAAGAAATGTAAAGTTCCACCAGGTGATCAACCTGGATAGAATCTAAAGACTTCTGTGAATAAAGACAAAAATTAGGGCATGTGTGTATGACTGGAAGCCAAAGATGCGGGCTCCAGGACCAAAGAGGCCTACCTTTTTGAAGTTTTTAAAGCCCATGAAATAAGAGATATAATATAAGCTCCATGAACCACTTGTAGGAGGGAACAGTTTGCAGATATGAATTTGAAAACTTGAATTTTGACATGAATTTGAAAATGCTAGTACTATTATAGAAATATGAACAAAAGGCATAAAATAGCAGTCCTCACACTTGAGCATGCAGCAAACTCACAGGAGGTCTTGCTAAATACAGATTTCTGGCCCTGCCTCCAGTCTGCTTTTCAGTAGGTCTTGAGTGCAGCTAGAGATTCTGCCTTTCTAATAAGCTCCCAGGTGATACTGCTGGTCCTGGGACCCCACTTTGAGAATCAGTGCAATAAGCAGTTAAGATAGTTCCGTGTTCACTTAACTTCTAAAATGGGAATAATAAATTGTCTTGAGCTATAAAGACAAGGTAGCTGTTGTTGGTACCTGCTTGTAAAGGTAATCTTCTTTATTCACTTACAGGAGTATTCCTCCAGAAAGGACATTACAGTTTCCCAAGCCCTTTTGGTAAAGGACCTCACCTCCCTTGAGGGTAGGGAAGCTTCCGTGGCAGCACCCTCCCCTCTCCCACTGCTGAGGCAGCCTCTTCACAGAGGGGCTGCCCAACAGGGCATGCGTTAAGAGGAAACGATGGTGCGCAGGTTCCCAGCTGGCTGCAGAGAGTCAGAGTCTATTAACACTCCTGGTTTGAGACAAAACAGTCGGGTCTTCGCTGGTGGGTACAAGAGATGCTGGCCCAGAGAGAGCCACGCTGGGGGTGTTCAGAGGCAGAAGGAGCCGGCTTCGGGGCCCTGCAATGCTGGTTGCTTTGCACACAGATCCCTTGGGACCCTGGGCCTGTGTGGCTGCAGGTGGCTGTCCATCTGTCTGGCTTCAGTGCAATTTGCGGATAGATAATGGGGTAATATGAAGACCAACCCTTAGTGATTCTATTCCTTTCTCTTTTTTTCACCAGCTATTGAAGGTTGACAAAGAAATTAAAAGCAGAAAATTTTAGACCTCCCTTTCAATCCTAGCGGCAATGAATACAGAGAAAAAGGTATTTTATGAGAACTGCAAATAGCTGTCAGACAATCATACTCCCTTAACTTGAACAACGACCCTGCTATATTTGCTATGGGCTCCCAAGTAGTTGTCCTTCCTTGCTTGTTCTTCATATGCCCTATTTTTCTTTTAATAAAGTTTGTTGTTTAGAGTTCAGGAAGGACATAAATATGAAATATTGGAACTTATATTTTTTTCTCTAAATAACTTTTTAATTAAAAAATGTATCTGGGCGCCTGGGTGGCTCAGACGGTTAAGCGTCTGCCTTCGGCTCAGGTCATGATCCCAGGGTCCTGGGATCAAGCCCCACATCGGGCCCCCTGCTCCGCGGGAGCCTGCTTCTGCCTCTGCTTCTCTCTCTCTCTCTCTCTGTCTCTCATGAATAAATAAATAAAATCTTAAAAAAAAAATGTATCTAATATTCTGTTTGGTTCTGTTTGGTAGCTAACGTTTCGAGGAAGTAAAAAAAAAAAAAGAATATGTTTACCAAATCCTGGAAAAATTATGAGGTGTATTACGATAACTTATTTCTTTTATAGGTGATCTAGCTTTGAAGTAAAGTTTGACTTAAGTTATATATATATATATTTTTTTTTAAGATAAACATGCCTACTAATCAAACTCGGAATTAAGCAGAGAATACTAAGCTTCTGTGTCTACAAAAGGTGCTCTCTCAGGTCTTCAACATAAGCAAGACCTTTCAAAGGAAATATTTATGAAAATAGTTGAGTTACCTGACGAAAGGTAACTCCTGAATGTTTGCCTCTGCGGAACCTCCCTCTGACCCACCTAGGTAAGTAGCTCTTTCCTTGTTAAGAGAAAAGTGGGCTGGTGTGGGGCACGGAAGGAAGACTTCCCCCCGAGTGTGTCTCCAGTTCCCAGAGCACAACAGCCTGTATGATTTTATTATTATTTTCTAGACTTCCAGGCAACAGGTTATAAACCTGATACTGTTGCTGTGCCTTGTATTTCGGTAATATCCATGATCTCTCTGCCCCTTTCACTTCTCACAATTGAATCTTGTCCAGCTACAGAACCAATGGAAATGCCTGAAGCTCTGATCCGCTCACACGAGAGGTGTGAAGCCAGGCAAATGTCCCTATCATTTCCACCCAGGGGCTGCTGGACAAATGAACAGTTAGGGGAGCCCTGAGAGAAAGGAGAGGTCCCAGAAGCAGGCTCTGAATCCTGAATGGAAAAGCTGTGAAGGAAACTCAGCTTGCCACTGGGCGTACAAGCTTGGCCTTTCTCCACAAAACTGCCTCCTCGCTTGGCTCTCAGTGAGAAACGTGGAGCTGGCTGCAGGTGGTTTTGTGTGGATCTCCGTCTATTTCCTCTCACCCCACATCAGCTACTGTTCCAAGGTGAAGCCAGGGTCCTTGACCCCCGGTCCACACGAGGTGGGTCATCTGCCCCTCCTGGGCACTGTCCAAGAGAGGAAGCCAGTCTCTGTCACCTCTTACTGGACTTCAATCTATCAGCTCCACGAGGCCCTCGGTCCAAGAAGGCACCCAGTGACCAGTGTCCAAAACACACACATTGTTCCCTTCCTCTCTGTGTGTTCTTTCTGACTCAGAAATCTTTTCTTTCACGTATCTCGGTCCGTGAGCTCCAAGAAGCAGACGCAAAGAGGGCATCATCCCTTGGAGAGAGACTGGTGGGGGGAGGGGGAGATGCCATTGAAGGATAAAAGGAAGGGGAGAGGGATCGGCGATTATTTGGAGAGTCTTCTGGCTGAGCTGCAGTTCTCCCACCCGGGAAAGGCGCAGGATTTGGTGGGAGGAGCCTCAGCCGGCAGCGAGCTCTGAGGACACCTTGTCCAGGCTGATAGCGAGCCCTGGAGCAGAGCTTACCCATCAAAGGCCACCTACCTTCTGCAAGAATGGACCGGTGCCAGGCCGGCTCACCCACCTCCTTCCTGCAGCAGATTCGCCCCAAGGGATTGCTGAGCAGCGCACCTCACGGCACCGCACACATGCATCTTCTACCTTGTTATTTATTAGCTCTATTTTTTATAATGATTTTATTTATTAATTTGACAGAGAGAGACACAGCGAGAGAGGGAACACAAGCAGGCAGTGGGAGAGGGAGAAGCAGGCTTCCGACTGAGCAGGGAGCCGATGCGGGGTTCGACCCCAGGACCCTGGGATCAAGACCTGAGCCGAAGGCAGACGATTAACGACTGAGCCACCCAGCGCCCCCCCCGGTTAGCTCTAGAATAAAGTTTCCCCACACGAAAGGGAGCAATTCTGCATCTCAAGGAGGACATAGCATGAACAGTATAGGGCGTAGGCATGCTGATTGTACTTTTTAATTTTGTGGCTAAGAAAATGACTCCTGTTATGAAATAAGACTATTGCATTTCTTTCACACAATTATTGTATTTTAGGGATAAAAGGGGGCTTTAGAAATAGTTGAGTCAGTCTATATATGAGATCCGATTTCATTTGAACAGGCTTTCTCCCATACCTCTCAGCCCCTTTTATTCTGGAGCAGGGTCCTGATTCTTCTAAATCTTTGACCCAGACCCCAGATATCTAGGTCGTATAGTTTGACCATCCAGATAGACTGCCCACAGGAATTCCAGAACTGGAGTTATTTTGGCACAATAATGTATGGCTTTGATCTCCAGTGGATCATTCCAGGTCTCACTTAAATGACCCCACCTCGTAGAATTTCCCCTAACTATGCATAATTTATTGAGGCAAATTGGACTTATCCTTGCCCCGTCTTGCAAATGCTCATACACTGTCCCTCCCCTTCTCCTCCTTTCAGTTAAAATCTACCCTCGTATTATTCCCGTCCGTATTATTGTTCTCCGTCCGGCTTATATTGGCTCGAGCGCTGCATTTTTTAAATAGCCTAGAGTATATACGTTTTCCAAGCACTTTGACCCTCCAAACTTGGCTGCAGGATTTTTTCAAAGCTCAGCAACCTGATTCAAATTGCCTAGAAACTTTTGAAGGGTGGCTTGTTTCTAAGGCACTCTCACACTAAATATGTTCAATACTCAGTAATGAACACTGGAAAGCCCATTCCTGCTTTTTTTGGCACAGGATAACTGGGACAATCAGATCATGTATTCTGTTGGCATTGCATCAGAACGGATCTGCTTCCTCAACCTAGAAAAGAAGTAGGAATATCATACTCATTGACCTGAAAGCTAGAACATGTGTTCATTTCCCACATTAGATAGGATTCTCATTATTTATGTAGAGCTCAAGACACCCGTTCATAGAATAATAAGTTTCAGAACAAGGACAAGTCATTACAAAAATCCCCTACCCAGTACTCATTGGCTTACTTGTCTTTTTTATTTAGTCTAACATAGTCACTGAACTTTGAACTTTGCTCTTTCTTCATCAAACCTCCAGTTTTTCCTTAAGATTTTTAGGTAGTTGGAAAACTATTGAGTCCTTTCTGGGTACGAGGTTCCGTAAATTAGATGTTATACATACAGTGGCAAACCGAGGTCTTTTAACTTCTATCATAATGTAAGTTCCATGAGGGTAAGGATTTTTCTTTGTTTATTACTGCTTCTTCCAGACTATGGAGAAGTGCTCCTTAGAGCCAGAAAACTCATCATCTTCTTTCTCAGGAATGATTGTGGGTTGGAGAGCGATTCTAGTCAGATACCTAGGTAATGATAGCTGGCATGTTAATTGAAGGTTTATTATATTGATAGCTTCTCATATCTTTATACATTTATATCTGTGTAGATAGATACACATTGATATCTAGGTGTACCTATTTAGATATATACATTTATCTATCTATATATCTCACTGTGATGTATTTATACACACACACACACAATCCATTCTCATGATCCATCGTTCTTATATTCTATAAAGTCACCACAAACATTAATTAGCAAATACCGAACCCCTGCTCCTGGAGGAAATAGAGCATTAGGTTTCTGCAAGCATCTGGTCACAACATTTTCATCAACTAATCAATACATAACCTGGTTTCTATGTAAAGATACCTTGTTTAATCTATGCTGTTGATTCATTAACATGAAACTCACAGCCAACAGCACTGCAACTCATGACGGAACAAATATATCTAACATGTGTATTTTCTCCATAAGGCACATTACAGCCTCCTTGCACTTAGGAAGGATGTTAGCAGTGCCTTTGGGGACCATTTCAAACAGCAAAATCACCAACCAAAGGCACAGAGGTGTGAAAAATGTGGCATTAAATATGTTGAGAAAAGGCTACTTGTTTACATTATGAAAGCTGAAAGAAGGCAGAGGGTCACATTGGTCAAGCTCCCTGGGAACATGGGGATCAGGTGGTTCAATGTTCTGCTACTCTGTGCATGTCTGCAAATGGCCACAAAAGTGCCATGAGTATTGATTTGGAGACTACAAAGAAATTTTAGCAAGTAGGCAAATTCCCGAACATAGAATCCACAAATAATGAGGATTGACTCTACACATATATATACATATACATTTATATATATCTAGGCATATTTACTTCTTCAAAGAGTACCATCCTCCAGTGGTGCCCCAGTGCTGAAGGCAGTCTGGTCTTCACTGGTCTGTTCTTTAATGATTTCCTCATGGAGAAGAAGCATCCTGCCATGCTGGAAATACATCAAACCAAGACAAGATTCAAGAGACCTTGAATTATTGCTTTAATTCTTTTTTTTTTAAGATTTTATTTATTTATTTGAGAGAGAGAGAGCGCAAGAGGGGGGAGGGTCAGAGGGAGAAGCAGATTCCCTGCCGAGTAGGGAGCCTGATGCGGGACTCAATCCCAGGACTCTGGGATCATGACCTGAGCCAAAGGCAGTCGCTTAACCAACTGAGCCACCCAGGCGCCCCAGAGTTGGGAGTTTTGGTTTGTTTGTTTTTTTAAGATTTTTATTTATTTATTTGAGAGAGAGAGAATGAGAGAGAGCACATGAGAGAGGGGCGGGTCAGAGGGAGAAGCAGACTCCCCGCCGAGCAGGGAGCCCGATGTGGGACTCGATCCCATGACCCTGGGATCATGACCTGAGCCGAAGGCAGTCGCTTAACCAACTGAGCCACCCAGGCGCCCTATTGCTTTAATTCTCACACATACTGTGAGACAAGTCACAAACTCCTAATCCTCACATTGCTCTTTGCAGAACTGAGGAGAGAATTCCCTTTTGTCCTCATAAATTTTCCGAATTGTGTTTACATATACAGGTTCTCTAGAAGAAATTCAACTCCTAACACTGCCACTCACCAGCTCTATGAACCTAAACAATTTGACCCCCTTCAACCTTAATATCCTCATCTATAAAATAAGGATAATAGTGGTGTCCACATCCTTGAGTTTTTTTGAGGATTAGGTGACAGAATACATAAGGGTATGCAGCACCTGACCCTGAAACACCCAATATATGTCAAAGATGAAGAATAAAAACCACAATAATATGCCTGCCTTTGGAAATACAGTGGTTCAGAACATCATCTCTCTCAGACAAGTCTTGGTTGAACCACACAAAGATCTCCTCTGGATCTCTCCTTTTTCTACTTTTATGGTTTCTCAATCCATGCATTGGACATACTTTCTTTAAATATATTGGTACAGGGATACCCAGGTGGCTCAGTCAGTTAAGCATCTGCCTTCAGCTCAGGTCATGATCCCGCAGTCCTGGGATCGAGCCCCGCATCAGGCTCCTTGCTCAGTGGGGAGCCTGCTTCTCCCTCTCCCCCTCCCCCTGCTTGTGCTCTCTCTCTCTTTCTGACAAATAAATAAATAAAATCTTTTAAAAAATAAAATAAATAAATAAATTGGTACAGTTAATTAACTCAGAAAATTGAGTCTAAACTAGCTTAGGAGTCATTTTGCCCTTAATGAGGATCTATACAAATCTCTACTCTGCTCCCTTATAACCCAGTTTTATAATGTATTCAGAGGGCCTTCTCATTTGTCCTAATGCCACATTCTTAAGGGACTAATCATAGTTCCCAGTTTTAGTTATATGCTCTAACTGGAGACTCTCTGTGCTTTCTCTGAGTACATAAATAATGCTATGCTTAGATTTCAGTTATATACCCACCAAATATCTACATATAGATCTTTAAAACTTGATCTCTAGAAAGAGATAAATCAACTAAAGAAAGTGATGGATCTCAGGGCACCTGGGTGGCTCAGTTGTTAAGTGTCTGCCTTCGGCTCAGGTCATGATCCCAGGGTCCTGGGCTTGAGCCCCGCATTGGGCTCCCTGCTTCACGGGAAGCCTGCTTCTCCCTCTCCCACTCCCCCTGCTTGTGTTCCCTCTCTTGCTGTGTCTCTCTCTGTCAAATAAATAAATAAAATCTTAAAAAAAAAAAAAAAAAGAAAGTGATGGACCAGGCTGTCACCACTAAAAATTGAATAAAAATGTTAAGCACACCCATTTCTTTACAGACAAAGACAGATGAAAATGTCATGTGTCATTATGGGCCTTTATTCAGTATGTAATTTCTCTACATATCATATATACTAGAAAAATAAGCCATGGTTCAACCACGGTTTTTCATGTGTACTTTAAGTTAAAATGCTTTTTTCTTAGAGAATCAAAGTAAGCTAATGGGACACAGACAACGTTGGCAGACAATCGTGAGCTTCCTTAATATCCATCTTCTCCCCCATGTGAATGTTCATGTGCCAAATTTTCATCAACTGTGCGATTTTACTAACTTTGCAAACTGATCTGTTTTCTTATTAGTAGTCATTATAAAATGTTTACAATGCACAAAAGATTTAAACACCTGTATAACAACCACGAGTAAGCAAAAATTAGAATGTTGGGAAAAAAAATTAGAATGTTGGTAATAAATTGAGCCCCACCCCATGAGCTCCTTCCTACTCAACAAGACTGTGGAATTTGCAAAATGTTAATATAAATTATCCTCTTATAAAGATCAGGAAATATAATTTGATGATCAGTAACTTGCCTGAAGTCATAATGAGGTAAACAAACATTCATTGACAAGGGAAACAGAGGGTAATATAGGGAAATTCATTCCCAGAACTTGTTAGACAAGCCATAAGCAGGGTAGTTCAGAGAATTATGAGAGAAATAGGGCTTTAAATAAGAGTAGGCAAGTCTTCATAATGGGTAACGTATGTCATTACTTCATACTATGTGTATTTGTTTCCCAAATTATAAGCATGTGGAAAGACAGCAAGGCCAGAAAAACACTGGGCTTTGAATCTAAAAACCTGGGTTTAAATATCTGCTATTACTTACTAATCAAATGTGAGGTTGGGAAGGAGTCAGAAAAATGTTAAATTGTATCAGTTAGAATTCAGCTGCCAATAAGAGCTTGAGCGATTACCTCACAGATGAGGAAACCAGAAGTGAGTAGTTCCAAATTTGGCAAGGTAACAAAGTGATGTCCTCAGAGGTATAGATTCATTTCTCTTTCCTCTCCTTCCTTCTATCCTTTTGATCATCTCTCGATCTTCCATCATCCTAAATAAGATGGCCCTTTGTCCTTGGGCTTTTTGTCTCACAACCCCAGTAAAGATGGCTACCACAGGTCCAACTATCATTTTCTCACATAACCACCTTCAGGGCAGGAAGACAGAAGGGACAGAACCAGGGAGATCTCCTCTTGCATGTGACCCTTTCATGGGAAAACAAAATCTTTCCTCGAGGATACCAAGTGGAATTCGAATATCTCATTGGACAGAACACACCACTCTCTTACATGGTTACCTTCACAGCAAGGGTAATCGTTTTTCAATCTTCAAGAACTCTTCAAAGAAGGAGAGTGAATGATTCAATTGCTTGATACTCAAGTAACAGTGTTCATCAAGGATATATCTTGTCATAAATGTAATGTAATTGTGTTAATTTATGTAATTATGTTAATTTATGATCTATCTATACGTACAGTCACACAAAATAATTGGAATCCTTGTGCCCTTTCTGCAGCTCAGTGGAACAAAGTAGATAGGATCAAAGGGAGCTTTCTACCCTTCTCAAGGAAACAAAAGAATGAGGTATTTTAAGATTACTTTAAAAATTAATTTGCTAATAAAAAAATTACTATTAAGTGTTCCTTAGACTTTGTACATGTGCTTAAAAATAATAAAACTATAAATGTAATCATCACAATTTTAGTCATGTAGGTCTTCACAGAATTTGTAATAATCACTGAAGTTTTACTATACCTGCAACTAAAGCCACTTTTAGCTTTATTTTTAAAACTCGTTAAATGTTTCCATTGTTACTTTTAAAATCTCTTAGAGGGAATGCATAACCCTTTACAAAAGCAATTTGGGGTGTAACCTGAACTTCTTTCTCATTCCAACTCAGACTGTTTGTTGCTATGAAGGAAATTAATACAAATTATCAAAAAGGTAAATAGCTAATAAGCTCAGTTTCTTCTTGGAATGAGTAAAATTCTCTTCTTCTTACAAAAGAGAAAAATTGAACACGTCTGCCAGGAGTCATAGAGGTACACAGAGATTAGCCTAAATAGTGACTAAAGAAATATGAGACCCAAAAAGAGAAAACAAGAAGATGGGTAAAGACAAATCGTTAGTTGTATTAAACATCAAAGAAATATATGAAAAGAAAACTCAACAACTAAACAAAGTAATTCAGGGACGATGAATGCCATATTGCTTAGGTATCAATGACTATGCTTCTAAAATATCTAACACATTCTAAGATTCAAGAACAAAAAGTAAACACAGGTTAAATTAAGCAATGGTTGATAGTGATTAAGGATTAATGATCATACATAGATATTGATTTATTTACAGCTTGTACTACCCATTTGTTTTTTAAGATAACATAATATAATGTTGCTATAAAGAGTGACTCATTTTTTTGTTGGTTTTTAAAGGAAAATATAAGCTAAGCATTAAAATAATCTTACTAACACTCCACACCTACTGAAATATAAGCTCCATAAGAAGGGTGAAAAGTTTCTAATCTGTTCCCTTTTATACCTCCTGCATATAACACACAGTAGCGTTCAGTAAATATTGGTAAAGGAGGGAATGTCCATGAACTCATAAAATGCAACTTATATCATTTACTTGAAGGCAAATTGATGGAAATAAACTTTCACTGCTAGGATTGGAGATATTAACATGTAAAGGACCATTGCAATATCTCAGTAGTCCAGGAAAAGTGCTAAAAGATGGAGTCATCAGGGTCTGTTTCTCCAGAGAACAGTCGTAGCTCTTTATGCAACATTTAGTAACCATTTACTGAGCAACTACTCACCTGATACTTTCACAGGGAAATTTCAGAGTCTCTTCCCTTAAACTTTGACATAACTCAACCCTCCCCTCAAGAAGGCCTCCCACCCCACCTCCATGTACACAAAATTTAGGAGAAAAAGAGTTTCCCTGCTACCTTTCCACTTTTCTTCCAAACCACACCTCCCCCACCTGGAAATAAAAACAGCTGAGTTTTATCAAGCTCATGCTCCTGCCTCCCTCTGTTATTGTTTGAGAATTTGGATTTCCAGCCGCCAGTTCTTCATTTCTACCTCTATTCCCAAAACCACTGTGTATGACATACATGTCTTATGATAGATGATTTATCTCATATCTGTACTGAACACTTAAAACCCTTGATCTCTTCCACTGCAAAGATTTTTCTCTCTTCATGGCAACCATAGGGCTTTGTCTTTACCCCCAAATCTTTAATTTGCCTTCAGTTTCCACCACTATGCTTAAACTTCTTCCCTCTTTTGCCCTAGAATTTAAAACCTAGTTTCAACTCTCATCTTTGCTCATATAGCCCTCTACAATCCATCCACCCCCTGCTTGCCTTTCATCCTTCTTACATACACAAACTGGCTTTCATCTTTGCAGACATCGCAGAAGACTTGTGTTTCCAATGTGGCTTCAGGCTTCTTAGGTGGTATACCTTCTGCCCTGTTTTTTCTCCTTTAGTTTACTCCTGCTCAGTCCCCCAAAACTGATCGCGAAGTATTCCTGTGAAAAACTTTTCCGTGCCCCACCTGCCCAGCCTAGTTTATTTGGTCTCCCTCCTGGTTCCCAGAACATCTTTGTATAACTCTAGCATACTGTTCCTAAGGCAGGGAACTCAATGTGCTCCCATATGTAAACACAACCCCTAAGAGGATGTTAGGAAGACAGTCGCTAGTTCAAGCCTTGAGGATGCTTTCCATAAAATGTTGAGAACTGACACCAGAGAAACTGGAAAAGAGCACTAGCTCCATGTTTACATTTTTCCTATTCAGCCAACACCTATAGGTATTATTCTCGTCTGGATAAAGATTACATTGTATTCTCTTACTGAAGATAAACACTGTATTGTTACTGCACAGCGGTGGCAGACAACATTTAAAAGTTGAATAAAGTTGATCAAGTAAGGCTTTCAAACTGAAAGAAGGGAAAAATAGAAGGAAATAAACATTCCTATAAACTTTAAAAGTCAACAAACATAATTATTTGTTTCACAGGGGGTTCTGCAAACTGTCAAGAGGCTCACTACTTGGTTAAAATTTTAGCCATCAGATAATTTAAAACAAGAAATTCGATCTTGGTTTCATTTCCACACAAGAAGCAAAATAGGTTTTCAGAATGATCATATGATAATAATATAAAAAAAAAAGAATTTATCAATATCATCCAGCCCACATGTAACTACACTGTTATTAAATAGATATTACATCCAAATATGGGTGATTCCTGCCATGTGAGCATTAGTTCTTTAAAAGAGAATTATGGGTAGTACACGCAACATGTGGAGTCCTCTCTGTGTCCGGGTCCCCCTTTACAATCACCACTAGTACTCCAGTGGTCAAAGATTAGAGTTGTAACTCAATCTGGGCCATTAACCGTAGAATCCCAGGTTAGTCAATTAACCTTCTGGGTCTCAGTTTCCTCATTTGTAAAATGAGAAGAGATTAGATGAGTCATATTTCAAACATTTTGTTAATGGACAGAACACCCTTCTTTTTCCCAAAGGAAATCTTAGTGAGAATTCTAATATAGAAAATCTAAAACATAACAGCTTTGGTAAAGGCAAGATGAAGATTCAGCCTCCCCCTTTCTTCCTCCAGGCACACCCTAGAGCTCTGAGACCAAGAGTGGAAAAACTCGTAGCACAGGATGACCTTTTGGGTCTTTTCCAACAATTCTGGCAGGTCCCTGGGTGGTCTGGTGAGTAATGATAAAACCAGGTCAGGTCTGCTAAGCTGAGCACCCACTGTAGGCACCCCAGAAAAATAATACATTTCTCCTACTCTGACTCAGAAAGTGGAATGGGAGGTTGGTCCTGAAGTGGTCTGGGAAGAATATATTTGCACCTTCCTGACTATGATGTTGACTCCTCAAAAGCCATTTCTGCTTACCTGCCCTGCTCCCCCAAAATCTCCCCCACTGTCACCGTGGCCTGAGCCTATGTGGCCTCATCCTCCTCCACCCCGAGGCTCTCAACACCTGCAACAGATGGCTCAGATTCAAGAAACCTAGATTATTGGCACCAGGGGTCTCGGATTCCTCCAGAACAATGGAAGGAACCTTACAACAAGTGACCCCGTGGGCCTTTACAACCTGAAATTTCTAGATCTGCTTCTCTGTCTTGCTCAATTAAAACAATCCAGGGCTTGGCTTTTGCCATCACCCACATCCAAAGATCCAGCGCAGATGATACTCAATTTCCTTCACTCTCAATCCCTAAGACAACGTGAGAAAGTGCTTTCAAAATGAGCTCTAAATTTGGCTCATTTTAACTCTTTGGGGGAAAAAAGAGAGAGAGAGAGAAAACTTCATTTGCTGCTTCCACAATTTGTTTCAAAATTTGCAAAGGAATTCCCACAGAACACTTGCAGCTAGAAGAATCTATTAGCCCACAAAATGCCCACAGTCGGCAGCTGGTGCCACACAGATGGTCTATTATCCTTCCACACTGGGATTCACTTATAAAACCCTCACACACACAAATAAACAAAATGTCAGAGAGCCAAACACAGAGCTTCCTCCAAGCTCAAGGAATTATAATTCTCGAGACTTTATCTGTCCACCGTCTCAATGTTTACCTGTTCTTTCAATGTTTGGGGATCTCAGTCATTGTGCTTTATAAGCCTATATTTTAAAAGTGAGAGAAGTCATGTGTGCACTCCCGGGGCTTCCTAGGTGATCTCCATCCAGCCCCACAGCAATGGCCTGGATCCTCCGCAGCTTCTCTTGCTCCTTCAAAACCACCCCCGGGGGACTCAGCAATCTCTCTGTCCAATGGGACCAGAGATGAGAGGATGGTGAACTCCAGATCCTGGACTTCCTGTTCTAATGAGGTTTTGGTGGTGCCCATTTAGTTAGTAAACAGGTAGGGGGACAGTCATTCTGCTGGCTGAGATTGTGAAATAAGAGGCTCTTACTCACTGACTTCCCCTTGCTACCGTGGCCTCTCACCGCAGATGCATGCCTTGCCCCGTGGGGACACAGGGTCAGCTTGTCAATAATACATGAGCACAGAAAGCCCTGGAAAGGTTTAAGCCGACTTGAAGTGGGGGAGAGGAGGGAGAAGGGATGAGTCACAAGGTTTATCAGATAAAAGAGGTTTCTCAGAACCTACATTCTGCTAAGAGTTGTCATTACATGACACAAACTGACTTTTCTCCTACTAGTTCTTCCACCTTCTGGGTAGATTTCATACTTAGAAATCCTAAAACAGGAAGAGTAACAAATACAGTCCTTTCTGTAAAAAGGCAGGCGGGGGAGAAGAAGTGTGTGTGTGTGTGAATGTGTGTGAATGGGTGTGAATGGGTATGAGAGTGTATGTACGTATAAGTGAATACAGTGTGTATGTGTGTGGGTGTGTATGAGTATGTGTATAAGTGTGTGTGTAGGAGCGTGTATGTATATGAGGGTGTGGGTGTGGGGGGGGGTGTTTCGGGATATCTTCATTATTGTTCCTTTCATTCTATAATGCTTGTCTCATAAATTGGCCCCCACTGCATTGATAATAATTTCAAGGCCATGATTTTTTTCTTTGAAATTTAATTTCCAATCCTTTTATGTCAATAGTAAGGTACGATGTAATTTCCACATCAATTTTCCAACATCTCAAGGAATCAATGGCTCTGAATACAACACATTCACAGATCCCTGAATTTAACACTTTCACCAAAACTTTAACTTTTAAGCCCTTCATTTATTCTGTTTCTTCTTTAGTAAAATATGTAAGCATAATTCGAACTTTCCTGATAGCTAAAGATCATAATTAAGAGCGAGTGTTTTATCATGCTGTAATATAATCTGCTCCCAATGGGCCAAGATGTGTAGGTGGGTGAGTTTCTACATAGCAAAATGGTTCAGGTTTCTTTCCACTCAGACCTGGCAACAACTCTTGGCCACCATCATGGCCTGCCACTCACTGAAGGCCTCCAAAAATGATCATGTCCACTGTGGGTCGGTCGCCACTCCTGCACCTCTCCACCAGGCTATTCCTCCCTTACTTGTGGTTATTTTGCATTGTTTTATTTTAATCTACTTTTGCTCTCTCCTCTAAGCTTTTTCCCCTGCCCTTCTGTTCTTTCAGCTTTTGACCTGGCCTCAGAACGTGCTGTTTGGTTCTGCTCGGATAAGTGACAATCTCGCTACACTGAGGTACTTGGTACTTTTTTCTAATTTATCCTAGCTCATTTTGCTGTTGGAAATGCTTTCCTCTCCTCCCTGGATACCTTCCAATTTAAGGTTTGGTGCCATTGTGAGAATAGAAGGTTGCCCCCAAACTGCCCTCCAGATGATCCAAACTGTAGTAATTTCCAAAGAAGAGATAAGGAATTGACAGTTGGAGAAATCGGAGCTGGAGGCTCTTTCCTTAAAAATATACTAACTGCAGAAAGAAATGAAATAGGCACACGTGGGGATGAATTAGAATTTTTGCTCTAAAGATGAAAAGACTAATATGAAATATAAGAAATGAATTCCTCCAAATCTAGGTGACACAACCGTGAAAGTTGCATCTGGCCCCCCAACCGGTAACACTCGATCAAACAGCGATGTACACAGAGTCCATTCTCTGATGGTCTCTCACTTTGACCAGACTGTGTTCAGCTACCTTGTTAAGGAATGCCATCTTCTCCTGCCCCACCCCATCCTATGTCTTTGTTTAAAAGAGGAACAGTCCAGGGCCTGCTTCACCCTCCACAACCCTCAATGACCAAAACTGTGTTTGACAACAGTTTGTTGGAAACAGACAAAAGTGCCAAGTTTTCACTGGCCTATTCAAATGTGCAAGATACCCTCCTAGGGAAGTGTTAGTTTCAATTACACTGGAATTAAACTGTAGAGTGGGGAGGGGTGGGGTTCACCTATGAGCTGTTTGTTCATTTCTACATTTCAGTTCCTTTAAAAGCTACATAGACATAATGATAGTTCTGTTTCCCTAGATTATCATCAGCATGCCTAAGAAATAAGCTGAACGATTCTGGAGCAGGACTAATAGAGGATAATGCCTTTCTAGGAGTTAATTTTCAAATAACTTTAATGACTATAACCACCTACCACCTCATTTCTCCACCACCCAGGCCTTCACGTAAGGAATTCTTTCACGGAAAGTGAAAACATTCTGGTCCCTGAATGAGTTGAGAAACATTTGCCATAACCTGCTAGGTGCCAGGCACAGCTGTATGGAATTGTCCACACCCTCACCCTTCTGGGGCTGTGGGTAGTCCACTGAGCCATGGTTAATGCAGCACAAGGCTGAGCCAGGGAAAGGCAGGAGCTTGATTCATAGGCAAAATGCACAAACCCTTTCAATTCAATTGCTAAATAAGCAACCACATTTCACACTACCTGGAAAGGTAATGTTGCTTTGCCAGAAAAGAAAAGAAAAAAAAAAAAAGTGCAGCTGACCTCAGCTATGACCAGACCAGAAGGCAGAGCTGAATGCTTCAGCTACGAGTTCAGCCATTATGAAGTGCACAGGAATTTGACTACCAAATCTGGCATTGGTTTGTCATGGCAACAGGACCAGTAGATGGGAAGCTAGCAGGCCTTGAAGATTTTGGAAGGCAAAGAAATACCTTCCTTATATATCGTCAGAATTATGTCAACATGATCCACACCATGAAACCATCTTAAATGAACATTTAGTACCAGTGTCTAATTGTGAAGGGCTTATAGTAAAAAGGAGAAGTTTCAGATTCCTTCTGGAGTCTGTGACCAAGACAAAACTTTCTAACCAACCAGGCTCTGAGCCACAAAAGCTGGGTCGTTCAATCCAACTTCAATGATCTATTCCATTCTTTTGCTGGGGGTGCTGTAACAAAGCACCACCAACTGGGTGGCTTAAAACAATGGAAATGTATTGTTTCACCGGTCTGGAGCCTGAAATTTCAAGGTCAAGGTGTTGGTGGGGTTGGTTCCTCTAAGGCTGTGAGAAAGAATCTGTTCTATACCTCTTGCCTCACTTCTGGTATTTGCTGGCCATCTTTGGTGTTGTTTGGCTGATAGAAGCATTGCCCCAATCTCTGCCTTAACCTTCACATGGCATTCTCTCTATGTTTGTGTCTCTGTGACCAAATTGCCTGCTTTTTTACAGGGACACCGGTCATGTAAGATTAGGGCCTACCCTCATGACTCCATCTTACTAATTACAAACCTGTAAAGACTGTTTCTAAATGAGGTCCCATGCTGAAGTTCTGGGGGTTAGGGTTTCAACAGATGAATTTTGGAAGGATAGAAATCAATCCCTAATGTCTGCTTTAGAGATAGATGCTAAGGTCCAAGACAGGAGGCAGTGATGTAAATCCTGCTAGAAACCTATTTGTCAGCCAGCCACTGAGTGTGTGGAGACACAGTTGGAACTGAGACTTATGTGCAGCCATGTGGACTGTGCCATATGCAAACTTTGATCTAAAATCAATGAGTTTATTATATTCCATATTTAGAATTCAGCTTCATTTCATCTAAAGATGAAAACACACTCAAAAGAATGTGCAAATCTCCCTCTACTCACTTCCGCCCTAATCCTGCATAGGTCAATATGGTTGGACATCTTAGACAAAAGATTCGAGAGTGTCAACATAGCATCTGACACACGCTATTCACTCAGGACAGAGACAAATAAGGAAGCGTTTGTGTATAGTATTCCCTTTCTTCACACATACAAAACACAGGTCCACTGAGGGTAAAATCCTTTGATTAAAAACATTATCAAAATACGATTTTGAATCCCAAAGAATATATGTAAATATACTCTCCTCCAGGAGGTGGAGCTTAATCCCTCCACTCTGCCGAGTATGGGCTGAACTTAGTGACTCATTTCCAAAGAAAGGAGAAAATAGTAACTTTACAGAGTAGAAACCTGGCAAGCATGATCTTAACCAAATGATCAAGTTAACATCCCCAATGACAAATCACGTGGGCACCATGTAACTCTGATACTTTGTGAGGAGAAGGGTATTTCCTCACTGTGGTTTTCTGCCTGCAAGTCTATAACCTAGTCTAATCATGAGAAAACATCAGACAAACCCAAACTGAGGAACATTCTTTAAAATAACTGACCGACACTCTCAAAACTGTCAAGCTAATGAAAGACAAGAAAAGATTGAGAAACCCATCACAGAACAGAGGAGACAAAGGAGACATGACAACCAAGTACAACAGGGTGTCCTGGCCGAGATCCTGGAGCAGAAAGGGGACATTACAGAGAGACTGGAGGAATCTCAAAATAGGTTGGAATTTGGTTAATAGGGACATAGCAACGCTCCTTATTTAGTTTAACAAATGTGCCATAGTGTGTGAGATAATAGAAGGGGAAGTTGAAGTTGGGGGGAGGATATACAAGACTATACTGTCAGGGCGCCTGGGTGGCTCAGTGGTTAAGCATCTGCCTTCAGCTCAGGTCATGATCCCGGGGTCCTGGGATCGAGCCCCGCATCGGGCTCCCTGCTCGGCAGAAAGCCTGCTTCTCCCTCTCCCACTCCCCCTGCTTGTGTTCCCTCTCTTCCTGTGTCTCTCTCTGTCAAATAAATAAAATCTTTAAAAAAAAAAAAAAGGCTATACTGTCTTTGTAACTTCTCTGTAAACCCCAAACTATTCCAAAATAAAAAGTTGACTACAAAAATATATATGTATTGATATGCATGAATATGAAGCAGAACGTCAAGCCTTATTTCCTCCAATATTCATGAAGCCTAATATAAAACCATACTTAAAACGCTGTATATAATACACGGCCTGAAATGTGATCCTTCAAACTTGAACAGAAAGTAACAGAATGCTGTTATTTGTTTACCTTATTAAGACTTAAAAAGTTTTCTTGTGTCCTAGAATGTTAGAGGGCCCTGGACCCTGTCATATAGGATTTTTCATGACACAAAATATACTGCAACTTCCTGCTCATGAAACTGAAGCTCTTTTTCTTGAGATATATTTCAAAAAGGGATCTGCTATCGCACATCAACATTATTCATTCTGAACCAAACAAAAACCCTTCTACTGGGTTTCTAAGTGTGGTTTTCTGCCCCAGATCCTGAGAGAATCTCCATCGAATGACTTATCAGCTTTGGGAGAAGGAATCCAGATTACACTTTGCACGGATTTTCCCTTGAATCTCTGGTAGTCAATTTTCTCACAGTTATTCAAAATTTAAAGCTCTAGTTGTTTAGATTCAGTAGAACATTTTGTTTACACATATATAAAGAACACTAAATAAAAATAATTTATCTCCAAGTTCATGGAATTTTTTAAAAGAAATAAAGCAGACATCCTCTGTAAAGTCACTGTGTCAACAATTAACATAGCATCCCGCTTAGACCAGAGGGAAAAATAGTTTTTATGTTGAAGCAATATAGAGAAAAAAAAACAAAACAAAAAAACCCTTCTGCAGATAGTCCACCCTATTGTCTGTACCGTGCAACATACTTAGAAAAACCTTTTATGATAATTTCCATGAGCATTCTAGCCTTTGCTAACTTTACAGTCCAGTTGCCTATTGGGGACCTTGAACCTGCTTCCTTCAACCCAGCTCTTCATCCACACCTATTAACAAAGTAGAAGGAGAACCCTCTTCTATGCACTCACCATCACTAGTTAATGTAGGTAACTGAATAAGGCACTTCTGACCCAGACCACAAGTAAGGCAAGCTATGGTTCTAGATGTTCTACCTCCTTCCTAATCAGTATCACTCACATACTTCAATTTCCTGGGGTATCTTCTGCATTTCTCCTTATAAAATATCATTTTGTAAGCAAATATTTGAAAGCAAGATCCTGCTCCATAGCCTTTCCCTTACTCACATCATGGCCCCAAAAATACTTCTACACATACTTTAAAATATGTATCCATGTTACCAAGACCTGAAAACTTCACAGGGTCCAGTATAACTGTCTTCTATCGTCACCCTCCAAACATCCAACAAATAATTGTGTATTGAGCCCTTAATATGTTTGAGACTCTGTCCACATATAAATGCTACCAAATTAAAAAAAAAAAAGTCTACTTCTTATTTTTATCTAATTATGTTTCTTCTCATAATTTTCCAGGTCTGTGGTAAGTAGAATAATGCCCCTCACCCGCCCAAAGATGTCCATGTCCTAATCCTCACAATTTGTGAATATTTTAGGTTACTTGGCAAGAGGAAATCACTGTTGCAGGTGAAATTAATGTTACTAGTCACCTGACTTTAGGAAGAACATCCTGAATTATTCAGGTGGGCCCAATGTCATCACAAAAGTCCTTAAATGGGGAAGAGGGAGGTGGGAAGGTCAAAAACAGATTGCAGTATGATAAAGGCTCAACTGGCTATTACTGGCTTTGAAGGTAGAGGAAGGGGCCATGAACCAAGAGATATGGACAGCTTCCAGAAGCTGGAAAAGCAAGGAAACAGATTCTCCCCCAGAACTTTCAGAAAAGAATGAACCCTGCCAACACCTTGATTTTAGCCCAATGAGAACCATTCCAGACTTATGAATTCCAGAGCTGCATGGTAATTAATTTGTGTCATTGTAAGCCACTAAGTTTGTGATAATTTGCTATAGAAGTGTTAGAAAACTGATAGACACTAATTGTAATCTTTATAAAGTTCTATTTCATTCACTGAATTATCTCTTTTTCCTCCAAAATTGATCACTGTATTTTCATCTTGACTCTTTTCTTTCATGCTGGTAATTTTCCTTAAATGTCTCAGATTCTTTGTTTCTGAGAAACATAGAATATATAGAAATATATAGAAATACATAGAAATATAGCCTGACAATATGAGACTATGTAGTTCTGTTTCCCCGCCAGTCTTCTCCCCTGATGGGCAGTGCTGAATCTATGGTCTATGCAGATGGCCAAGAAGTAGCAATGGAAAAACACTCTTTAGAGTGCAAGCATGACCACCCACCATCTTTGTGGTAGAATAGCCACAAAAATGGTCACCAACAATCTCTATTTTCTATGTCCATGAATGCTGAATTAGTCAGAGTTCTGCACAGAAACAGAACCAATAGAACCAATAGTGTGTGTGTGTGTGTGTGTGTGTGTGAGAGAGAGAGAGAGAGAGAGAGAGAGAGAGAAATTTATTATAAGAAATTGGCTCACACAATTTGAAGGTTGTGAAGTCCCAAGATCTGCGGTTGGCAAGCCAGAGACCCAGAAGAGCTGATGTGTAGTTCTGGTCCAAGTCCAAAGTCTTAAGCTGCAGAAGAGCAAAAGCTATGGGTTCGAATCCAAAATCCAGCAGGCTCAAGACTCAGGACGAGCTGATATTTCAGTCTGAACCCAAAGGCCAGAAAAGACCAATCCAGCTCAATAGTCAGGAAGGAGGAGTTTCCTTTTATTCATCCTTTTTAGTCTATTGAGGCCTTCAACTGATTAGATGAGACCCACCTACATTAAGGAGAGCAACCTGTTTTACTCAATTGACCAATTCAAATGTTAATCTTAATCAGAAACATCCTCACAGATATACCTAGAGTAATGTTTGGCCAAATGTCTGGTACCCCTTGGTCCAATCAAGTTGACACATAAAATTAACAATCACACAGGATCTTGCCATTCCTCCCATCAAATGGTCTCTTTTTCCTCTCCTTCAACCTGGCCTAGCCTTGTGACTTGTTTTTTTTGTTTTTTTTGTTTTTTTTTTAAAGATTTTATTTATTTATTTCAGAGAGAGAGAATGAGAGAGAGCACATGAGAGGGGGGAGGGGCAGAGGGAGAAGCAGACTCCCTGCCGAGCAGGGAGCCCGATGTGGGACTCGATCCCGGGACTCCAGGATCATGACCTGAGCCGAAGGCAGTCGCTTAACCAACTGAGCCACCCAGGCGCCCTTGTGACTTGTTTTGACTAATGGAATAGGGTCAAAGGGATGCTGTGTGATTTAAGGGACCTCACATCTCCTGTCCAGCTACCATGATAAAATCCATCATAGCTGCCCTCATAAAGAATCTTGGGTTAGGCTACAGAATGATGAGAGACTGTATAATAGAGAGAGAGTCGCGGTGAGCCCACAGGCATGGCAAACACTCAATTTAAAGCACCAGATATATAAGGGAATCCCTCTTGGATGCTTCACTCCCAACAAAATGTAATTAAGTGAGTAACCCAGACAATACCACATCAAGGAGGAAACCACCCAGCAGAGCCCTCCAACCCACATATTCCTGAGAAAAAATAAAATGTTGTTTTAAGCCACTAAGTTCTTAGGTTCTTTGTTATTCATAGATCATGATTATCTGAATGAGACACATCTAAATGAGAAAAGCTTCAGTCTTGCATGTCAACTCTCCACTAGGAGTGCCCACTGAACATCCTCTACTAGTTTTTTGGGAGAACTATCTTCTGGCTTTATCTGGGCACCACCTGCTGCTTCTGTGCAGTCAAACTACACGCTTAGGGGTGGAATTGCCCTGAGCAAGGGTGGTTGAAGGCCCCTGGCATCACGTCCTTCACTACAACGTCTCTGCAATAGCTTTGCGTTCCCCTTTCCTCTTCATATTTATAGACTCTAGGCACGAAGCTTCTGTGAGGCCGTATCAGTAAGAACAATTTTTACCTCCACTGTGGCCTTCTCTGGATATATTGTGGACTGTACCATCCTCTGCTCTCTCTCATCCATCAAAATGATCTTTGTGTCTTCCAAAAATCTATCAAAGTCACCGACCAACTTAGGGCTCTTTATCCCCTGCAGAGTTCTTATGGATTTACTGCTATTGTATTTATTTAATGTTATGCCAGTGAAACTGGGGAGAACAAGGACTTACATACATGTACCTTAGGTCCACCTTCTTGAACCAGAATGAAAATATTTTTAAAATAATAATAATAATGACGATGCCAATAGCCCATCCTGGTGAAGGTGTTGTCAAACTGGTACCTTTATATAGTGTTTATGGGACTGCCAACTGATAAAGCAATTTTATCATATATATGGGTGTAAATAACAAAGATACCTGGCTCACCTAAGTTCTGCATTCTCTGTGAATGGACCTAATTAAAAAAACAAAACAAAAAAAAAAACAAAAAACCTGGGACTCTGAAACTTTGTCTGTGTTACGGGATCTTGCCCACTGCGCCTGTGTGGACGGCTCAGTAGCAGCCCCCTGCCCAAGCCAGGCTGGGATGAAGGCAGTTCCCCAGAACCTTCCTATTGGAATTCAATCCTGTCCCTTCTTACTGGTGGAAATACAGAAGTTTGAGGAGGCTGTGTTACCCCTAGAGGAAAAATAAAAGCAAACCTCTGAATGCAAGAAATGAGGCTGACAGCTGAACCCCAGAGTCAGAGAAAACCCCAAGGGCATGTAAGTCCCGGTTCTAGCCATCCAGAAGCACTTCTCTTTCCTTCCTGTTGTTCTATATATGCAATAGTTTGCATCTAATAAATCCCCCTTTTATTTCTAAACTAATTAGTGACACTTGAAAACAAATAGGTTCCAAATAATATTTGTTTTCAAAGCTATTAGAGGTTTATAAATTTTCTTTTTTTTTTAAGATTTTATTTATTTATTTGAGAGAGCGAGCAAGAGAGATCACAGAGGGAGAGGGAGAAGAAGACTCGCCGCTGAGCAGAGAGCCCTACATGGGTCTTGATCCTAGAACCCTGAGATCATGATCTGAGATGGAAGACAGATGCTTAACCAACTGAGCCACCCAGGCACCCCAAGGTTTATAAATTTTCACCCAGTAATTTCCCTGTAGAATTTTTTCCTAAGAAAATGGTCAAAATCCTGAAAAAAAATGCATTACAACATTTGTCTCATTTGTAACAACGAAAATTTTAAAAATGGGAAGAGTCCAGGTAGACTATTATCTGGGGATTGTTAACTGAATGCTATCATTTTCATAACTGATACATTTAAGAGTCCCATGTGTCCATCAATTATGATGAATATTTACTTTGTTTCCAGATTTCTTGCTATTATGGACATCAGTAACATTTGTAACAACTAGGTTTTAAAAAGTGAGGGTAAATTTCAGGAACAACATGATTATAACTATTCTAAAAAATATGCATTGGAAAAAAATCTAGAAAGAAATAAACCAGGGGCGCCTGGGTGGCTCAGTCGTTGAGCGTCTGCCTTCGGCTTGGGTCGTGATCCCAGAGTCCTGGGATCGAGCCCGCATCAGCCTCCCTGCTCTGCGGGAAGCCTGCTTCTCCCACTCCCATTCCCCCTGCTTGTGTTCCCTCTCTCATTCTGTCTCTCTCTGTCAAATAAATAAATAAAATCTTAAAAAAAAAAAAAAGAAAGAAAAGAAATAAACCAAAATTACAGTGTGACTAACACATGCTGAAGCTTCTGGCACCATTTTACATTTTAAAGCAAACAATCACTGGAAAATTCTTAGGAAATTAATAGTTATCAGTTGCATAAGTGAAGAATATGGCCCTTTCTGTCTTTCTACCCTCTCAAGTATAGGAAGTTGAGGGGATATTTTGTCCATATAGTGTTATAAATATTATATTCTAATTTCTTGAATTCTCAATCACTATGTAAAGATGCAAATCTTAGGCAGTTCACTGCTCTTTGGTATTCAGTTAACCTACTGTGCTTTGCTGAACCAAAATGCAAATTGAGATCACTACTGGACAAGGTTCACGTTCTCCATGCCATTATTGTTCCTTAATCATGCAGTTAACCACCTAGGGCAACCAGTTTTTCGATGTCCCGTAATCATTCCATTGGGGTAATTACACGTTCTCCAGTTTCATTTTTAAACAGCTTTCCAGTAGAAGCAGAGATTCAACAACTTAAGCAAGTTTTCTTCTGCCATGTGCTTGCACAGCTGAATAAAATCTTCACTTGGCCCAACAATTATTAATAACTTCTAAATTATCAAAAACTCAGTAATTATTTAATATTAGTGCAACATGTTTACCATTGCATTAAAAAAAAAAGAAAAAATGAATCCCCACTTACTAATTAATACTTGTGACTCATTCCCCCAGAACAGACTACAAAGGAAAATGCTGGACGATTTTTCAGGAGATTCAAATTACCGCTCTAGAATTATTAAGGCAGTTATTACAAGTTAATTGAATATCAGTTGATTATACAAAAGAACACTTACTGAGTCTTTTCAGGGTACAAGGATTAAATTCAACAAGCAGCTAGTTATTCAGGTAGCTTTTCTTTTTTTAACTTTTACCACAATGTCTAGATGTGCTACATACAACCTAGTTACTCAAGTCAGTTAAAACATATATATTAAGTGCTTCTTATATGCCATGTACCTGCTCGAGATCCAGAGCGGATAACACCAGAGGCGTTTCCTGCCTAGATAGAGCTGACTCTCTACCATCCTCTGATCTCTCCATTTGCATTCAGGACCTCACATAAACCAATACTCACACGATGTTTTGTGATGGAGTCCATAGCACCTGTTATGGGCCCGTGCCCCCCACAGATCAGAAACACATTTGTGGACCTAGCGCCTGAGAAACACCTCTGATTTCTTTAGGAAGCTCTTTCCTTCTTAATGGGCAAAAATTTAAACTACTTCAGCTTTGGGCTGCACAATGCCATGTTCGCCCAGAGTCAGGCTGTCCACAAAGTCTAGTCAAGCCAAAAGTGATTAGAGTGTGGACAGCTTCCTGGAGCACCAACTCTTTCCTGCTGTTCTTCTGTCGGGTCTATACTATGTTAGGTCATCAAGAAAATGATGTATCTTCTTCTAAAATAATAGTATCTTTCTCTCTCCCAAAGAAATGGGTTGTGTCTAATCAATTTCTCATCTATGTCAATCAGATTGGCGTACTGAACTGGAGTAAAGTTGAAAAACCCAAACTGAGAACAAAGTATGGAGGAGAAGGTCATATATAACTAATAGCTGGGTATAGAAAAAAAGCATACTAAGATTTCTAACATTGTGTTTTTCAAATGCGATGAAAGGTTTTAATTCAGAGACCAAATATGTCTTCACATTCTGCAAACTATATTGTCTGTTACTCTGTCTACAAAGACAGTGGAAATTGGGAGGTGCTGGTCAACATCACAGTAAAGAACTCACCTAAGAATAACGCCAATGGGGTCCAAACATGGGGAGACAGGGTCCCAATGACAACAAGTGAAAGGAAATGGAGCCAAGATAGAAGTCACAGCCTTTCTTGTAATCTTGTAATCTTGGAAGAGACAACCCATCACTTTTGCCATATTCTGCTCAGTAGAGGCAAGTTGCTAAACCCAGTGAGGAGACTGCACAAGGGTGTGAATACCCAGAGATGGGAATCGTTGGAGGCCAATTCAGGAGCTGCCTGCAGAAAATAAAGAAGCATATTGAGCTCAGGTGAACTGATTGGTTCTGGAGGAAGAGGAACATTTCTTTCATCGTAGCTGGGCAGGAGAGGAAGAGATGGTGCAGGTCAAAGTGGATTGTTATCATTGGCGGTGACTTGTTCCTGGATTAGGTCCAATGGCACCTTTTTTTTAAATCTCTCTGAAGAATGAGGCAAGGTCATCTGCTGAAGGAGGAGCGGGCATGGCTTGAGATCGAGAGGAAGGTAGGAAAGATGAACCTCTGTGAATAGGAAAGATCACCTCCTAAAGCAACACAGTAGAACTGCCAGGCAATGCCAACTGGAAGTTTAAAATAACTTGAAAGTAAAAAACTAGTCAAGCTCTCAATTGTGTGATTTTCTCCACCAACTTTCAGCTGCCAGGGTACTAGCTCAGAAAAAGTGGCAAAAGATAGATGCCAGCTTTGAGGTAGGAAAAACTTTCCACCCATGTGTGAATGCAGCCAAGAAATAATAGTGTGAATTATACACATTTGTATTTCTCTCCATTTGATTCTTCAAAACCACCCTCTCCCGGCAGGTATCTTTCTAACCATCAGGCCAACAAATTAAATAGCCTGGTGTGTGAGCTTTTGATACAGTTCTCCTGAACCTGTAGATCATGCTAATTCCCTGGTTTTATTCTCTGCACCCCATCTAGCTGCTCCGTGGGCAAAACTCTCCAGGACTTCAAAGAAGATCTGTAACATGGAAAAGACCCAGGGGCTCTGTCTGCACATCACAGATAAATAATGATGATAACGGCTTTCAAAATACGGGTAGATCTTTCATCCTTACACTGACTATGTAAATCTAACTAATGTTTCTGGTAAGAAACATATTATTTATGAAATAATAGGGTCCTGTATACTTCTAAGATACATAGAATTTGGTTGACTAGTTGGTTGGTTGGATTTAAATTCATAGAAAAGTAACTGTAGTGAAAACAGCACCCCTTGCCACCAAATGTACATCTGTGTTAGTCTGCCTGGGCTGCCATAACAGAATGCCATAGACTGGGGAGCTTAAACAACAGAGATATATTTCTCACAGTTCTGGAAGCTGGAAGTCCTGGCTCAGAGTGTTAGCATGGTGGTGTTCTGGTGAGAGCCCTCTTCCTGGTTTACAAATGGCTTCCTTTTCATTGTGTCCTCACATGGCAGAGAGAGAGAGAGAGAGAAAGTAAGCGAGCTCTGGTATCTCCTCTTATAAGAATGCTATCCTATTGGATCAGGCCAACACATTAAATAGCCTGGTGTGTGAGCTCTTAAGACCTCATTTAACCTGAACTAATTCATATTCCAAATCTAGTCACACTGGGGATGAAGGCTTTAACAGATGAATGGGGGGTCCGTGGTACACAAATATTCTCACCAGAACAACATTCCTGTTGTAATGACCAACTCTTCCCAGTTTGTCTAGGATTTTCCTGGTCTTAGCACTGACAGTGCTGGGAAACCCCTCAGTCCTGGGGAAACCAGGATGGTTGGTTACCCCAATTTACCTGCCAACCCTCTCAGGAGGGGCCCAGGGCAAGGCTGCCCCTGAGGTGATTCATCCAGCTGATCTTGTGGTAACTTCTGATTCTCAGCACAACTCAAGCCAAGACTCTTTCCTGACAATTTTGGCTCCTGCAAAGCTGACAGTCTGTCCTAGAGAGAAATCGTCTCTCAGGTGATCACTGTATGTAGTTCAGAGTAACTCAAATCCATCAACGGAGATTTACTGGGCTTTTATTATTTGCACAGTCCAGTACCAGAAATGGCTGGGGACATCGAAGCATAAAGGAGTATTCTGTCCTCAAGGAACTTATCTGTGACTAGAACAAATATTTGGGGGATAAAAAGGTCAAACAATAATAAAATTAAGACGACAGGACAAGCATAAAAAACATCACAAGGCAGAATATGATTTGTTGCAAACATACTCTTGGGAAAATAGTGGCTTTTAGAGTCAGGAAGTTTGGGTTTTGTTTTTGGGGGGGTTTTCTGTTTTCTGTTTTAGTTTTTGTGTTTTACAAAACAAAGTAGCATTGCTAATGACCTGCTACCACTGGTTGAACAAAGCAGAGAGGAATGGGTGTCACTTTAGATAATTTTTTAAGCTTGAAAACTATGAACGAACACAGGCTTTCCAGCAAGACACAATGGGTTCCATCCAATGTCATTGCTGCTGTGAGTTACTCATTGGAAAAACATCAGAACATCCTTTTCCTCAACTGAAAAATTGGGATAACCTGGCAAGAGAATTCCATGAATGAAGTTCACAATCACTTAACACATTACCTAGCACATGTCAAGGGCTCAGTAAATAGTTGCTATTATGATTTCTGTAATTATGAATACCATGATGACATGTGTTATTTCCTCTTCTCTCCGCATTTCACAATTGCCCGAATCTGAAAAGTCTGGTGTAATTCAAATTTTACATTAAGTCACAAATGCACCTTCCTTGTCCCGGTGGATTTAAAAGGAGCAGAGGAGTTTTGCACGTTCGTGCCTGAATGCATTTTCATTCAAAACGCTCCTCATGTTGCAATTGCCAAGATAAAGTCATGCATAATGCAAAAATTCGCATGGCCAGCAATGCTTTTAAAATAAATGTATGTTTAGGAGTTTGTCTTACCCCCTTTTGCTATTGTGTCGGTTATCCGTTGCTGTAAAAAAATTACCCCCAAAACATAGCAACTTAAAACAACACACAGTTACTGCCTCATAGCCTCTGTGGGCCAGGGATCCAGGCAGGGCTTCACTGCGTCCCTTCATTTCAGGGTCTCTCATGGGCTCCTATCAAGGCTTACACTGAGCTTTGGCCATCTTATGGCTCGAATGGAAAAACACACATCTGCTTCTAAGCCCCTGTGATTGTTTCCAGGATTTGGTTCCTTACGGGCAGTTGAAGGTAGGATCTCAGTTCCTTGGCGCTGTTCATTGGAGGCCATCCTCCCTTCCTTGTCATGCTGGCCTTCCCATCATGGCAGCTTACTTCATCAATGCGTTCAAGCCAAGAAGGCAACAAAGAGAGTTTCTAGCAACATGGAAGTCACAATCCCTGGTGACATAACCTTAGAAGGAGCATCTTCTCACTTTTGCTGTGTCTGTTGGTTAGAAGCAGATCACGAGGCACAGCCCAGGCTCGAGGCGAGAGAATAACACAAGACCATGAGACTAGGAGGTGGTGATCCCTTGCGGGCCATCTGAGGAGCCTGCCTACCACCACTATCTCTCGGAGGCTCTCAGTCATGACTAGACTGCAACAAAGGTGAGTAACACAAGTAACAGGGAATAACAACCTGATGCTATCAAACAACCAGGGACACAGGGGCAAAGAAACAACAGAGGCAGGCCTTCCTGCCAGAGGCGGCTGCCCCATTGATTTGCAGTATTCGTCAGAACTAGACCAATGGCGGGGCGCCTGGGTGGCTCAGTCGGTTAAGCGACTGCCTTCAGCTCAGGTCATGATCCTGGAGTCCTGGGATCGAGTCCCGCATCGGGCTCCCTGCTTGGCAGGGAGTCTGCTTCTCCCTCTGACCCTCCCCCCTCTCATGTGCTCTCTGTCTCTCTCATTCTCTCTGTCTCAGATAAATAAATAAAATCTTTAAAAAAATAAATAAATAAAAAATAAAAAATAAAAAAAGAACTAGACCAATGGCATCCTAAAACATTCTCTGCTTCTTTAAAATTATATTATGAACTTTCTAGTATAATTTGAGCAAAGTTGAGTTTGCCTGGTCTGCATCTGAATAATTTGAGGAGTATCACAATCAGTGTTAGAAGCACCCAGATCAAGAGAGCACACTCTTAGAAACTGTGAAAAAATTGCCCCAAGTCACAGAAGGCAAATAAAATGGTCTTTGCAGAATCGGAGCCAAGTTTTGGGCCAAGTGACTTATGCTCTTTCGTAAACAGAAGTGCTGCTATACCAGATAATCTCTCAGGCTCCTTCCAGCTCCAAAATGGCCCCAAGATTTTATATAACCATTCGTCAAAATCTGCTGTGCGCTAAAAAGCCTTTCTGGAAGCCCAGGAGCCACCCATCCCAGAAGGTACAGCCCTGAAAGTGACAATCGAGAACGATTTGCAATTCGAGGTTTTCAAAAGCTTCACCTGCAAAGCAAAGCTCAGTTTTGCCCCTCATCTTGCCACCCAGGAAACAAACGAAAATTACCAAATCCTTTCAAAGCTTGAATGAGCATCTGGCAGCAACAGTGCCACATCGAACTCTGAGAAAGAGTCTAACGTGGAAGGGAGCAAGGCAAGGGTTTGCAGATCGTTCCGAGCAAAAACTGGCATTGAGCCACCGAGGCATCCCCTGCTCTGTCCCAAGAGGACTTGCACCTGGCATTAGTCCGTAGTGGGTGTGCGATGAATACCGGTTGACTGAAAAAATAAGAAAGCTGGATATGAGACCTGTTGTCTTTCAGGGGCATATCCACAAGCAACCGACTATGCAAGAGGAGCAACATTCTGTTGATATATGTCGACGTCCACTGGCTGCCTACGCTGAGAAATGCCGGGCAAACAAACATATAAGAGAAAGAACAGTCTTCAGCAAGTGACCCTAGTGAATTTGGACTCAGAACACAGGGAATAAAGGTTAATAGGAAAGGTAATGTTATTTGGGCTACTGCCTCTAGAATGGGGGCAGTGGCATCACTTGGGGTCCTTAGCCCTTGAGGTTTCTTGGCTAAAACTCGCTTTCCCTAGGTAGTGCTTGGATGGGAAACACCCTGTCTGCTCCTGACTCTCCTTCTACCCAAGCTTCCAATGGGCTCAACCTCTCCACTGAAAGACTGCTTTCACTAGATTAGAGGATCCTAAGCGCTATTTTGTCTTTGTAAAGAATTCTTTGTATAATAGGATTTGAATGCCACTCAACTGATTTCAAAGGTTAACTCTCGTTGGGAAATCTTTCCTCTCAAATTCCAGGAGAACAGAAAACAGGAGTCGTCAGGTTCTAACAGTGGTACTTCCCACTCAGCTCCTATGGTGAGCTCAACTTTTCGGCGAGTCTGCATTCTTTTATGAGCCACAGAATCATAAAACAAAAATCAAAGCGCAGAGCCCCTACAACGTATCCCTTCTACAAGCTCCTAGAACATCTCATTGACAAATGGCCCCATTTGGCAGCAAACATGGAAAGGAGGCAACAATATGATCTCCAGGCATCTAAGGTATAGTCAAAGTGGCATGATTCGTGTGGACACGTGACATGATCCCTTATTTGAGATTTCTCTATAATGGGAAAAATACAAAAAAGGGTAGAAATGTGTTCTCCTCTCCAATTTAATTAAACCTGTATTATTATTTTTCTTATGTGCACATAAGCAATAACAGGTAAAGGAGATATTACAATAAAATGTCCATAGTATGTCTTTTTGGTCCATAAAATGACATAAAAATATGTCTTGTCCTTTCGTTGGGACCAGATGCAAGCCTGGGGCCAATTACTCTGAGTGTACTGGAATCACCTGCACAAATCGCCTAATGGCAGTCTGGCTGAGGGCCAAGCTTTAAGTCATGCCTCAGGGAATTCAAATTTAAAAGTCAGCTACATTAGAGGTAGTGATTCAGTGTGGAGAAGAGATCACCTTTCGTAATTTATTGCAGCTGGTGCTTTCGGTACATTTAAAAGATGATCTAGTTTAGTTACTTCTTCAGGGAACAGTACGGCATAAAATGAGAAACATCTGAACCAGGAGTTACCAGAAAGGAGAGACTTGATTAAAACTTGAATTATGTGGAAAGCACATAGTTTTTCTTAGAAATAGGTCTTCAAACACCCCCAGAATCTGCAAAAGACAAGCTACATTTTCAACCCCCAATATCTAACTTGTGACTCATGGGTCCACTATTGCCTATCTTTTTAAATGACTGCAAAGACAGAAATTTGTGATGTGAAAAGTAATCATTTAGTGTTAAGAATAAACATATGATTTAAAATCTTAATCTTGGTGGTGCTTCTCATCTACGAGAAAGCTTACTCTCAAAGAGAACACCAAATCCTTCTCCTCTCTAACCCGGGAGAATTTTCACTAAGACTTATGACTTTAGGGATTCTCGCTGGTTTTCCCCAATGTATGCCTTTGATGTCTTTTTATCTCAACTGAAGATACTTGAATGAATCAGTAAATCTTTTCAAAATATTTATGTTCTTTAATACTCAATGCAGAGTTAGCAGAAGAAAAAAAATAAAGGAGCTACCGTTCTATTTAGAATAAAGTTGCTTAGAACAAGTATTATTTCTGGAAAAATAAATCTATCTATGCATGTGTTTTCCTTAATAATATATTTGCTGGGAAAAAAAAAACCAACTCCGTGAACTTCAAATCCATTTCCCACTCGAGTCCTCATTTTTATATTTTATTGCATTCCGCAGTGATTTTGCAACCCGCTATATCAAGAGTTTCCAAAAGGAATGTAAACAGTAACTCGGGCTAGAACACATGAATACGACTGGGAGCAAAAATCTCTACTGAGCTATCCCAAGATGAATGGCTGTGCTACATTCTAAATCTCTGCCAAGTACTTCCTGTCAAGCACATCAGGAAATGAAATCTACCTACCCGAAAGGAACCAGGGAGACTCTTCCACCTTAAGGAAAACACCAACTCCATCCTCATAATAACCTAAGCAGTAGGGCTATCATCTTGTATGTATATATATAATGAAACAACGTTTAGAGATATTATCCAAGTTTGGGTTTTTGGTTTTTTTTCCCCTGGGATCTGTGGCCTGATAGCCCTCCTTCCCCTTCCCCACGCCCCCACACCCCCAGCTCAGGCAATGGAACTCTACTTTCACTGCCACAAGAAAGGAGTATCTCAAAAGGACACAAGGGTCAACTTCATTTATTTATTTATCCAGTATTTTTTCAATAAATTTTTATTGAGCACCATCTGCATGCCACTGTCCTATGTGCTGAAAATAGTCTTTACTTTCGTAGCCCTTTGTATTCTAGTGGGGAAAAGTCAAAAAACAAACAAACGTTTTCTAAAGGACCAGCAGAGGGAAACACTGTGGAGAAAAATAAAACTGGATAACAGGATAAAGGACAGAAGGACAGAAGCAGGCTGATAGGATAGCCTCAGTTTTTAAAGCAGTTCTCAGGCAGAAAGACTTTTTTTCTGTCCCTAGGATGAAATTTGCTCAGGCAAGAAGAAGAAAGACTCAGAAGTAGCAGGAGAGCGTGAAGTTGGTGGGTGCCTCAGAAGGAGTGGGAAGTCTTGCCCTGTTGTCTTTCCTATCCCAGAACTGAGCACACAAGCTGGGGCTAGACCCGCTTCCTGGAAGTGTGCACATGGGTCCTGGGAAAGCAGGGGACCCCAGATTTGTCTGACTGGTGGGTCACCACGGTGAGGGAGGGTCAGAAAAATAGGGGTTACACAGACAGGAGGTAGGTCCAGGCAGCCTGCTGGAGGAAGGCATCGATTTTTCCACCATGTTTGGCAGGGATGCAGAGTGAGAGCCAGAGGACCCAGAACAAGTATAATCTGAACGAACCAATGACCAAAACGCAGGCAGGAATGAGTATCCCCAGCAGAGGGTGGTGTGGGTTGATGATGAGGACAGCCAGACCCCCTCTCACTCCCACTGGGAAGAAACATGTTCTAAAAGCCCCTTGGAAATGAGGCTGGACCCCATACAGAATGTGGGAAGTGGCTAAAGGGGGTTATCCCAAATAAACTTAAGGTTTGGCTGCCTGGTGGAATGAAGGCTTGTAATAAGAATTAAATTCTATTACAGAAAAATAAATTAAGTTACATTTCCTGAATTCAGGAATCTCTGGCTTTTGATTTGCATCCATGTGGTCTAATGTTTAAATAAAAAAAAAAAAAAAAAGTTGATCAGATCCATCCCCAAGTCTAGAAAATATAAAAGAAGTAAGAAAGGAAAAGGGTCATGTGTAAGAGGCGAGCAGGCAGGAGCAAATGTCTGGGGCTGGCTGCACCAGCTAGCTCTCTTTCTCTGAGACAAAAAGTGTGGACCTGGGCCCGGCCTATGGGTTCTTCAGCCCCGTGCCTGTCCTGCTGCATCCTCACACTAATTCCCATTCAGTTACCCCCAAGGTCCCTCGTGTTCTACAATTCAGACCGATTGACACCAAGACAGCCCTGAGGGTCCTGGGCTCCAGAAAGCTCCTGACAAGGTTTTGGGTTGACTCACAGTGAAGAATATACACCAGACATGCCTGACACTCAGTAGGTTTTCTTCTGCTCATTGGAACAGAAAGAAGAAGGTAAAAACAGTGAAGTTCTCTAAATCCTGAGACAATCAACTATGGTTGAGAGTGGTTATGGCTATGAGAATGGTTACAGATCAGCAGCTTGGGGAGAACTACAAATCAGCAGGGGTCTTTCCTACAAGCAAAATTTAATTTAAAAAATTATTTGTAAAAGAGTAAGTCCACTTCTTGATTCACATAAAAATTTGCCATAGTAAGGGTGCAACCTGATGCTCTGGGTAGAGGCCGTTCCATCCACAGCTTACCGTGTCACATGCCCAACGTTTGCCTTACCATGTCACATGCCAACTACACGTTTGCCTTCTTCACCCTCAAAATAAGTACATCTTCCTTCAGCAAGAAAATTGAGGCAACTGGCCTTTATCAGCTAAACAGTACTCCACCACCCCCGCCCCCTGCCCCGATCACCATCACCATCAAACTTAGCTATCTCCATAGTTATTCTCCCTTCCTTCCCATAAGAGGCAAAGAAAGGGGCACACCTCTTCTCATGTAATGTACCTGTGTATCCGATCCCTCCCACGCCTCCCTGCCCCAGGGCCTTGGTCCCTCAATGGTTCCTCCTCTCATCTGTATCTTCCAACCCTTCCTCTTTCCTAGCTCTTTTCCATCAGCATTTAAGAGTTCAAGTTCCCCCATCCTGTAGAATGAAAAATTTCATGAGGACAATTTTAAACATACCAATAAACTAAAACCAGAGAAATAATTGGAAGGAAAAATAGGCCTATTATACAACACCCCCAACAGCAGCTATAAAAGTTGTCAGAGAGGGGTTAGACCCTCAAACTTTTGATTATGTAACACATTTTAAGTTGACATCCCCCATTTTTTTTTATTGCTGGCTTAAATGCTTGCAAAGGATAGAATTTCTGGCATCCTATTTAAATTTTGAGATTTTGAAACTAAACTGTTAATTTAAATAACAGAGCAAGGTGCTCTCAACCGTCATCCATTTTTAAAATACATTAATAAGCTTTTTTTTTTAAGATTTTATTCACCCATTTGACAGAGAGAGAGAGAGCACAATCAGGGTGAGCTGCAGAGGGAGAGGGAGAAGCAGGCCCCCCACTGAGCAGGGAACCAGACACGGGGCTTGACCCCAGGATCATGACCTGAGCCGAAGGCAGACACCTAACCAACTGAGCCACCCAGGTGCCCCACGAATAAACTCTTTTGTAAAAATCACAAATTATACATGACTTCTTTTCTCTTTGAAACCATATTTTCATTTTATTTGCCCACATAATTTACCATTAGGTGATACATTTTTTATTTGAATGTTATTGATCACTCAATCATAAGTGATCAAACATAGGTAGATAAGTTTAAATTTATGTAGTATAAGTCACTTAGGTTAAATTTGGGGGGGGCAGAGGTTTCAGGAACCAATAATATTATTTATTAGCCTACACAAGATCAAGACAACATAGCACTTGTAAGTTTTGGTCATTAATAAGCAATAAAAAGTAAACTTTTTCGGAAATACATTTTTTTTAGTAAGAGGGCTAGACGAGGTTTTGGAGTCTGGATTAAAAGGGACTTCTCTGACACCAATATGGCATTTTGAGTTGTCCAGTCTGTTTGGCCTTCCCAAGGTGTTTTCACCGCGAACAAGTTTGCATGATAAGAGCTATCATAGGAGAGGGCCACGCTGTTCTTTATAAGCAGCAGAAATGAGATGTGAGAGGAGAAGTGGGAAGATGAGTCATTGAGCACCTTCAAGGGCGTGCTCTGAAGCTGATCACTTTCCAAGAAAGATAAATATGGAAGTTGAGGATCCAGAATCTGAAAACATTCAAAAACCCTCCAGGATTCTACTCTACCCTTGGAAAGTCAGCTCCTACCGTACGAGGTTTGCATGCCCCGGTTTGACTATCACTAGGTGAAATTATTACTTATCCATGGCACAACTGACCCTCCTTCACCTCTTCTTTTTGTGTTTCCTTTGCTAGGCTCTGTGGAAAGAGGAAATAATTTACAGCTAAAACAAACGTTTTTCCCCCCAGTGTTGCAAAGAGAGTAAATTGTACTGGCGAGGCTGTTTACCAGTTGACATGACATTTTCCCAGCATTCGTTCCACAATGTGAGACCTTAAGAGAAGTGATATTTAAAAGGTCACATCTTTAGTTCATTCGTGGGCATGTCCCTGGCCAGGGTTGCGGAAAGCATATCTCCATGTTAGTACTAAGGTGTTCATGTCAAAGGCGTCTGCCACTCATGGAAGACCACTCCTTGGGGGAGGAAAAGCAGGCCATTAGAAGCATTATTGGAGGACATTGTCACATTGTTTAAAATTAGATGGGACAAACCCCTTCGGATCCCTACTTTTGTATCTTTGGGGTAAATACCCAGTAGTGCAATTGCTGGATCATAGGGTAACTCTATTTTCAACTTTTTGAGGAACCTCCATACAGTTTTCCAGAGTGGCTGCACCAGCTTGCACCCCGATGTTTATAGCAGCATGTCCACAATAGCCAAACTGTGGAAAGAGCCAAGATGTCCATCGACAGATGAATGGATAAAGAAGAGGTGGTATATATATACAATGGAATATTATGCAGCCATCAAAAGGAATGAGATCTTGCCATTTGCAACGACGTGGATGGAACTGGAGGGTATTATGTTGAGTGAAATAAGTCAAACAGAGAAAGACATGTATCATATGATCTCACTGATATGAGGAATTCTTAATCGCAGGAAACAAACTGAGTGTTGTTGGAGTGGGGGGTGGGGTGGGAGGGATGGGGTGACTGGGTGATAGACACTGGGGAGGGTATGTGCTCTGGTAAGCACTGTGAATTGTGCAAGACTGTTGAATCTCAGATCTGTACCTCTGAAACAAATAATGCAATATATATTAAGAAAAAAAAAAAGGAGAAGAAGAAGGTAGCAGGAGGGGAAGAAGGAAGCGGGGGAAATCGGAGGGGTAGACGAACCATGAGAGACGATGGACTCTGAAAAACAAACAGGGTTCTAGAGGGGAGGGGGGTGGGAGGATGGGTTAGCCTGGTGGTGGGTATTGAGGAGGGCACATTCTGCATGGAGCACTGGGTGTTATGCACAAACAATGAATCATGGAACACTTCATCTAAAACTAATGATGTAATGTATGGGGATTAACATAAGAATAAAAAAAATTAAAAAAAATAAAATTAGAGGGGACAAATGTAGAGATACGACTGCTCACTCACAACACAGGGAGCAATGGAAGGACACGTAAAGGCAAGAATTGGAAAGATGACAGTAAAATATCTTCAACAGTCCTTTTCCTCTCCTGGAATCTAGGACAAGGGTCAAGAACACACAGTCAGCCATTGCTGCAATTTAGAAGACGTATATGAAGAGTCACAGTCTGCAACAAATTGCCTCAGTCAAAATCTGCAGGTAACTCATGCTGTCTCATGTTTTACCAAGAGATGCCATGAGCAATTGGAAATTAAAACTTTAAGGTCTTTTCCAAACATCTGTTCAAGCACCATTTGGGAAACTTCCCTTAAAATTTAGATTCTTGGGCCCCACCTAAGACCAACTGAAACATAACTGGGGGTGGAGGACAAACAGGAATCAGCACTTTTTACAAGGAACCTCAGCTTTGAAGACCAATAATTTAGAAAAATCAGGCTTAGAAAAGAAAATGAGGACCTGCAAGATTTCTAGCACAACAGTTCTAAATATTTTTATTATGCAACTGTGATTATTTCTATATTATATATAAGTCAGCATGGTGCTACTATCGTAACATCAAAAAAATAGAATAATGTAAAACACAAGATTTTTTTAAAGTATAAATCCTCATATTTTCTTTCTACACCCAAATAGATCATCTAGCTTCTCTGCACCCAGCCCCATGTATACATTCCACTTTGGAGACTATCCACTTCCAGGCAAGGACAGAGAACAACAGAAAAATGAGATGAAGCCTCCAAGAGAAGTCTATAAAGAGGACAGGGTGGCCAATAGTAGAGGAAAATTTTTAAATGGAGGTTATGGTTTATACTTCTTTTTAACAGCTTCTCTGTGTCTATAAATTACTTCAGTCATTTTTCAGCCTTCTCAGATGTCTGGATAGCCTCTCAACTCTCTATGAAAAAAAAATATTACTTACCAAAAGTTGACTGAAAGAGTAAAAGAGCTATCTTTTTGGAAACTGATGGGAAAGCAGACTTTTGTGGATTACCTAAAAGAACACTATTGGCTGGAGATCCTGATCCTTATTGGTCAGGCTAACACTTTTGAGATATTAAATGATTTTTTCCTTTTCCTCCAGTGTTTTTTCCCTTCCTTTCCAAAACTCTTGACACCTTCCTGCACCCCACTCCATTTCAAACAGTTCTGTCTGCATGAGTTCAAAAGCTCAGAACTTTTGGTTTCCCAAAACCTGATTTCAAAACTGAAGCCAAGTCGCTTCAAAATTTATGCTAAGGGCAGTGCAAGAGGAAAGAAGGAAATCCCAGCATGTACGTGCCTGAAAAAGAAAGGATTTCTTTTCAAAGACCAGAAAACAATTCTAGGCTAGGGAAATGGGGGAACCTAAAGAAAAGAAATGATTTGGGGATCTCTAATGAGAGGGCGGGACGTGAGGGACCACATGAGCAGGAGGAAAGGATACAAGAGGCTTTGCCTGAGTCCTAGAGGTCTTACGGGAGCTGAGTGACCCACCTTCTGCAGACCCTACAGTCCTCACTTGGAGAGCATGGTCTGTACCCTAGGACAATGCTGCTATCCTTCCCACCCTCAACCTGTGAAGACCTCCTCTCATCAGTAGCCAGTTCACCTGTGCTGGACCCAGCAGGGGGCTACTCCATCTTGCTGCAAAATTTTGCTCACATTGTATCTGTTAACCTGAAATCACATATTGGTAAGGAAGCTGCTGAATGGAAGCTGCTCCATGACCCCTAGAACTGTGACAGGTTCATAGTGCGACAGGTGTTTGCCCACACAGCGCATGCACATATGGTCTTCATTCTTTCTCTTACACAGTGGGCCAGAGATTACTAGTCAATTTGAAATTTCAAAATGTATCAACTAGTCATTCTAACTCTCCTCCTCTTCCCACTAAGTCCCCACTGCCACCCAAAATAAGCAAATGAAGAGCAAATGAAATCTTGTGGAGTGATCCAAACTAGCTTTGGAAATCATAAAATTCAAATTATGTCACATGTCTGCATCTTTATTGAAAAAGCCAAGACACCAGTACAATTTGGTGATACATAAGCAAGAAAACTAGGCGTTACCCACTGTGATGGTTAATTTTATGGGTCAACTTGCAGAGTGTCTTTGGATGAGATTAACATTTACACTGATGAACTTTGGGTAAAGTAGATTGACCTCTATAACATAGGTGGGCCTCATCCAATCAGTTGAAGGCCTGAATGGATAAAAGAGTGGTCTCTCCAAACAAGAGAAAAAGACAGTAGACTGTCTTTGTACTGGCACTGCGATATTGGAGCCACTGGGTCCTGAGCCTGCCAACCCAGAGTGTAGATTTTTGACTTCCCAGCCTCCATAATTGCATGAGCCATTTCTTTGTAGATAGATGATAGATGACAGATAGATAGATAGATGATAGATAGATGATAGATAGATAGATAGATAGATAGATAGATAGATAGATAGATGATAGATAGATAATAGATAAATAGATAGATAGATGATAGATAGATAGATAATAGATAGATAAATAGATAGATAATAGATAAATAGATAGATAATAGATAGATAGATAGATAAATAGATAGATAGATGATAGATAATAGATAGATGATAGATAGATAAATAGATAGATGATAGATAGATAGATGATAGATAGATAGATAGATAGATAGATAGATAGATAGATAATTATTAGTTCTGCTTCTCTAGAGTACCCTAGCTAATACACCCAGACTTTCTTTTCTCCATTCCCTCCATCCAAGTCTATAAAATCTGCCTCCAGTTCTGGGGTATAATAAAAAAATATATATTTGATCTTTGTCCCCTTTCCTGGTAGAGTTCCTAAAACCTCCTGAGGAATCTCCTGAGGAATAGGAGTGTCTTTTGTTATTCATAATGAGCTCCTTTCAACTATACCTGGGTTTATGCTGTTGAGAGGACTATTGGCAGGGCCCCTAGATAGTAGTTCAAGATGGAGACTGGTCCCCAAAGGAACCAAGCATTGATCAGAGGATAAGAACTTTCACCACCTCCAGGGAAAGGAGCAGGGCTGGAGATTGAGTTCAATCACCAACAGTCAATTATTTAATCAATCATTCCTATGCAATGAAACTTGGATAAATAAAAACTCTGCAACAATGAGGCTAAAGAAGCTTCTGGGTTAGTGAACATATGCCAGGAAGGTGGTGCATCTTGACTCCATGGGGTCAGAAGCTCCCATACTTCAGACTCTTCTAGACCTCACATTATGTACCTCTCCACCTCGCTGTCCATTGTATCCTTTATGATAGCTCTGATAGTAAGTATAGTACTTCCCTGAGTCCTTCTAGCAAATTATCAAAACAGAGGATATGCCATGGGTACCCCCAAGGTTGTAGTCAGCCAGACAAAAGTGAGGGCACCTAGAGACCCCACAAGCTGCTGGTGTCTGAAGTAAGGCAGTCTTGTGGAACTGAGTCTCTAACCTGTAGGGTCTGTGCTAGCCCTGGGTAGATTTGAACTGAATTTTTGGACACCCATTTGGTATTGGAGAATTGGCTGTTGTTAGGAAAAATGTGCAAGTGCGTGTCCCAATTCCACCACTGCTCTCCATCTTCACTGCTGCCTTTCTAGCTCAATCCATTCTCATGTCCCTCCTGGATCCCCTGTGCAATGGGTTCCTGAGTAGCCTTGTGGCCTCCTCTGTTGTTCCTACATGACAGTTAACACTCACCCAGCAGAGAGGGTTTTTAAGAATGTAAATCACAATATGTCACTCCTTGCTTAAAATTCTCGATTGGCTTCCTATCACACTTAGAATAAAAAAAAAAAAAAAAAAAACCTGTCACCTCATTCTGGTTTTCAAAGCCCCCTGTGATTGGCCCTGACAAATTATCAAACCTTATCGCATACCACACCCCCCTTACTCATTAAGTCCTTCCCATGTGACCTTCCTTCTGGTTTTGTTTGTTAAATCCACCAATCTTTTGCTTGCCTTGGGGATTTATACTTATTTCTTCCTCAGCCTGACATGTTCCGACCCTCTCCTAAACAGGCCAATCCGAGCTATTATTCAGAATTGAGCTCAGGTATGCCTTCCTGGATCATCCAAACAGGAATAGAAATTCACCATCGCAGCAGGCTATTCTAATTCTCTGCGTTCCTTATCAGCATCTGACACATTTTGTATTTATTTATCTGTTTGTTGTCTGACTCTACCCGCTAGAATATAAGCTCCATGAGAAATGGGACCTTGTCTGTCTCATCCATCACTCTATCCCCAGGCCCCAAAACAAGATCTGACTCACTTGGCCAATTGATGAATATCTAAAGACTGAGTGGTTGGAAGTAAACCTCACATAGGAGGTAAAAGACCAGGGGCTTGCTGATTTCTGAGCTAATTTCCCAGAGAACAGCAATCACTCAGCCAGCATCTGACTGGCATAGGGATCCATGTTGGGAATAAAACTATTTCAAGGATTTACCCCATGAAAAGGGCTGTTTATTAGAGCATCAGCAATATAAACAAGTTCTAGAAAACCAGACAGGAGGGCCAGCACCAAACAAGGTCACTGGCAAGTTTCCTTTCTGAGTCCAGTGTGTTCACCGCTGTTCCCATGAAAACCATTCATTTGGCAAGGCAGTCAGCCTCCTGTCTCCTTGGGCATAATTGCTCTGCTTGGTTAGACAATTTAGCAAAATGCACCACTCTCAACACAGCATAAGGGAAGAACACAAAAGAGGGACTGGTTTTTCAAAAGTACAATGTGTTCTAGTAAAAAGAACACACAGAAAGTAATTCCGAGGGAGGATGATGCTTCCAAGTGAGAATGAACGCCTCATCTGAGACCAGGAAGGGGCTCAGCACCTTGGCCTCCATGTTCTCCAGGAAGTCCAGAGTCCCTGCAGCTCTGGCAGGAAATGGGAAGTGTGGCATTTCCTGAATCTTGCATTTGAAATGATAAAGGTTTCTCCCTAAACAGACAGACCCTGACTGCCGTCCACTGGGTCTACTTGTTTAAAAGCAAAGGCGGAGGCGGGTACTGATATTCAAAAGTTCGGTTTCCATATAAATGTGGTCAGCACCTAGTGCCCACGACTAACTCAGCATATTTTTTCTCTGCCATGCATTAAAACTTCTCACAAGGGACATACATCTCACATTTCCAAAGGGAGACCCATGTACAATGTCTAGTTAAAGACATTGAAAGAGCCATAGTTTTTGATCCAGTCATTCCACAACCAGAAATTTACCCTGAAAGGAAACAATATGGAATGCAGACAAGGATTTGTTCTTAAGAATGTTCAAAATCTTAAAACATTGTAAACAACCTAAATGTCCATCATAAGGAAGCAGTAAAGAAAATTACTGAATGCGACCATAATGGAATGTTATACAGTCGTTAAAAATTATATTTATAGGGAACTTTTAAAAGCACACTTGTGCTCTAAAAAAATTCCACCATGCTTCCAAAAGGCTCACAGAAACACTGGTTAATCCCAAAGAATTTCTGGATTTCCTCATATTCTTTCTTTCTTTTTTTTTTCTTTTTGAAATCAGAGATGTTGACACACCATGGTGTTGGGAGAAGTTAGTTGGAGAGGAAAGTAATCCTCATGTAAATCTATATCCACACAAAAACCAAACTCTCCTGTCCTTAGAAGAGAGGACGTACGGCAGAGTCAGAGTTGTGAATGTTTCTTCCTGCCATGTGCTGATTCTGTACTTTCAAACTATTTCTTGAGCAGCTGCTGGGCAGCTGTTTCAGCTTCCTGGGATAGGTTGAAAGGAAAGAAATGAAAAAAAAAAAAAACTAATAAACATCCACAGAGGTTTCCACACCATCCAAACTCGAGGTAGAGTTACGTTATTTACTGTCATGGAGATAATCATTTAATTTCTGCAGATAGAAACCCACCTGGTCAGGTAAATGCTTCGGTTAGTCTACCTGATGGTTGGCCCTCCAAAGGCCTATGGGTCTGTCAGTCAGGCTGACCTAAATTTCCTTGCCTATGAAGGAGGAAGTTGGGCTAGAGGTTCAGTGAGAAGCCACATGATGAGGGATTAGAAGCCTGGAAGATGACAGACTCTGAGAGAGAGAGGCAGAAAAATACCTCATGGATTTCCCAGAAACCCACCAGAAAAACCTGTTGTTCAAGCAAAGTTTAATTTATTAACTTTCTAGAATAACAGTACTTGACAGAACAACACTGGACAGAGCTTAGCACTGTCTCAAAATGGGGAAATTGGGAAAACATATATATGGTGTTCTGAGACCCAGGTCATCTTCAGACAGGTCTTGCAAGGTGGGAAACTGGTGGGGATAGGCCAGAGCTTGTAACATATGAGCTGTGGCTTGATGGGGACAGTGAGGTGGGGATTTCAAAGAGAGCCCTAGAGAGTGGGCTACTTGGTGACTCACAGTCTTGTCTTCCAGGAACAAGTGTTTTCTAGAATGAGTAGTGAAGATTTCTGTCATTGTGTTTTGTTTTGCTTTGTTTTGTTTTGTTTCACTTGTTTTGTTTTTGTTGAATTGTCATCAGTGTTGTTCTACATACAGACAGGAAAGTTTACCTAACTCCAAATAAGACAAGGACGGGAAAATGTGCTTGGTCCCAGGATTGCTTAACAGAGACAGGAAATTATATTAGTTTCAGTCCTTACCAAAATGTATTGTGATTACTGGCTGTGTCATTGACACCCTCTCCTGCTGTCTCCCTGGGAATCTTTGGTAACATCTACATTGCTCACTAATGCTTTGTGAAGGGCTTTCTTTGGTGGCTACAAGGAAAAATGGTGCCCTGTTTCCAGGTTTGTGTAGTCATCAGAGATGGCCTTTTGGACCCTTGCTTTCATGAGGAGGTAGATTGTGTTCTTCGACTGCCATGTGCCCAGTGCCTACCATGATGCCCAGCAACCATAGTCGATAGCGAGCACTAGAGGGGAAACATGAAGGGTGTGCCAGCAGCCAAGAAGTGATAGGAGCCAAACAATGCAAAGGAAGTGATGCTTGCTGGGCTTCCAAGTACTGAGAGAGGACCATAAGAACTGAAACCATCCTTGCTAACAGGCGTAGATAAAGATGAAGAGAAAGACAGCCAGGTAAGAAGAAGCAGGCTTTGTCCCTGTGGCCACAGGACCATTCTAATGTGAGTGAAGACATTCTTCTGGAGAAATAAGAATGCTTGAAGAATGACCTAAGGGCTCTGGAGACCAAGTGAAGGGATATAAACTCAGAGTTTTTGAACAGCAATGGCAAGATAAGAGGATTTAAAAAAAAGAAAAAAGAAAACAAGTCTAGCTGAAATATTCAGCTTGGAATAGAGAGGAAAGAGGAAGAAGCCAATTCAAAGGCTGTCCCACAAGGTAAATAAGCCTTGGGGATAGAGCATTCATAGAATCCATGGAGAAAGGAGGATAGCTACATGATGCAAACCACAGGCCAACAAGCTGCAGAACATGAAGCCTACCACCTATGAGTTACCAGACATGAAGAGGAGCCAAGGAGAACTCCAAAGTGCCAAGCCTCCTGACTGGGAGACTCATGATGTCTTCGAGAATCAGGAGCATGAGACACATGTGGGAAGGGCACGCAGGGTTTGGGGCAGGTTGGATTCTTCACACATGCAGGTATCAGAGTTGTACCTGTGGAAGGCAGCGAGAAATATGAAGGGAGACATTTTTGGTAAAATGACAGAAGAGAGATGGTAACAACCACTACTATATCTCAAGCACATCACACAGAACAGATACACAATCCCAAGGGTGGGAAGAGTAGGGTGGCTCAGTCCTCTCCCAAGACAAAAACTGGCTATTCTCAAACATGTGAACTTGACGGAGGTGCAAAAGCATTTCTGTTCTTTTCTCAAAGACACCTTCAGTCTCTGCACGGGGGGCCCAAGTCTCCCCCACTCTTCCTACTCTTCTGATCTCACAAGGCCCAGTAGATCCCCACACGTGTTGCCAGTCTGGGCTCAGGGGCCCACGTCCCTGGCTCCATCCTAGAGGAAGCTCTTCTGAGTGGGGTTTGCCATCTATCTCTCACAGGAGTAGACAGAGGTCTTCCAGACTCTTCTGAGCGAGGGGGCCATGACACAACCAAAAAACCTTTTCTTTGGCTAATTTTGGAGAATTCTTAACATAATTCCATGCTTTGTTATGACCTAGATATAGCCTCTTCTTGGGACGCCTGGGTGGCTCAGTTGGTTGAGCCATCCGACTCTCGGTTTCAGTCCATGTTCTGATATCATGGGCCGTGGGAAAGAGCCCCGCCAAGGGCTCCATGCTCAGTGGGAGTCTGCTTGAATATTCTCTCCCTCTGCCCCTTTCCCTGCTCACATGTGCACGCTCTCTTGCTTTCTCTCTCAAATAAATCAATAAATCTTTTTTTTTTTTTTTAAACCGTCTTCTTCACAAAGGGCAAGCTGGAAAGAGAGGGGAAAATACAAAAAGTCAGGACTAGGATATTTTTTTCCCAGTGATGAAAAAATTATCCCCTGAAATGACTTAATTTCGGTGCTGAGACATTTAGTGGCCTCTTAAATGGCATTCTTTAAAGAAGAAAGCATTTGAGCAAGCTAGAGGGGGAGAAAAAGGAGAATCAGCAGAATAGAGGAAGAAAAACTGGTCAGGGGGTGGTAAGTCAGGAAGCAAGGTTTTTGAGAGGTAACTTCAGCAGGAGCGCTGGAGAAGGAGGGCAGATGAAAAGTCGCTGGACTTGACAAAAGAGCAGAGAGGGTGGGTATGTATGTATGTATGTATGTATGTATTCAGTATGTAATCATGCTATGCTTGATTCCAATCACCCAAAACCCTCCCCTCTGAGCCTGGACTTGCTTGACCTGGCTTGCCCAACTTCTAATAAATAATTCTATGTCAGACTTCCCAGATCTCATTGGTTAACTTGAGAAAGCAGAAGAACATTTTATGAGTAATAAAATTGTGGGTTTGGTAGCACTCATGATAACTTGTAAAACCACATGTTTTAACACACACGCAGAAAATTCTCTATTTTAAGAAACGCTTGCCAGTGGGGAGCCTGGGTGGCTCAGTCAGTTAAGCATCTGCTTTTGGCTCAGGTCATGATCCCAGGGTCCTGGGATTGAGCCCCAAGTTGGGCTCCCTGCTCAGCGGGGAGTCTGCTTCTCTCTCTGCCCCCCCTCTGCTCGTGTTCTCTCTCTCTCAAATAAATAAAAATAAAATCTTAAAAAAAAAAAAAAAAGAAAAAGAAACCCTTGCCAGTTTTCTGCCCTCTGTCACAACATGGCTTCAGGCTGAGTTTCTGAAGACCGTGTATTTGTGTCTGCATTTCTAGAATCGTACCAAGAATACATCTACACCCAGCACCTTCTCCAACAGATCTGTTGATGGCAATTTGGGGAAGGTTCCTTATTAGGCCATACCCTGAGCATTCCTGCTGTTCTCTATCTTAGTGTCCTTTTACAGAAAACAAAGCCACACCCCTTGCCTGATAATTTGTTTTTAAACCAAGCTCAGATTCTGGCATTCTTTTATAAGGCACTGAAATTTCATGCAGGGATCCTTACCACATGTTTTGTCATCCATCTGACACGACAAACGTCCTCAACCCTCCTGTTCATGGATGTCTCCATTTGCAGAGGGATCCATGTAACTTGCAATTGGTCATGATTTTAGGCACTGCCATTATATTAGTCTATTTATTTTACTAGATACCCAACTTTAAGGAATATTTGGCAATTAATACTTTCAATGTTGAGTCCCACAGCCCAACAAATTAGGTTTATAAGATGATACTGTCCAGTTTAATAAACCCTACATTCAAGCCAACTTGTGAAAGGTTTTACAAGTCACTAGCCATCCCCAGGAAAATAGCTGTTTGATCTCTACAAATAGGTCCACAACATCATGGCCTAAATGACTTATTTCTGTTAGACTAAGCAATGTCATATAGACACTAATTTTTTACCAGGTACATTCCAAGTTCAACAATGTACATGAATGAATCAAACAAAAGCCATATTAGTGTGGGTATTATTCAGGGTTCTCCAGAGAAACCGAACCAGTAGGGTATATATGTACGTGTGTGTGTGGGTGGGTATGTATGTATGTATGTATGTATTCAGTATATATAAGGTTTTTGAGAGATTTATTTCAAGGAATTGGCTTAAACAATTGTAGAGACTGGCAAGTCTGAAATCCATAGGGCAGGTGGCAGGCTGGAAACTCAGACAGGATTTTTATGTTACAGTCTTAAGGCATAATTTCTTCTTCATCTAAGAAAACTCAGTTTTTGCTCTTAAGGCCTTCAACTAATTGGATGAGATCCATCCCTATTATCAACGGCCATCCCCTTAAAGTCAATTGATTGTAGATATCAACCACATCTACAAAATACTTTCACAGCAGTATTCAATTAAAGAAGTGGGTCCCCTAGCCTGGACATAAAACTGTCTCAATGTGGCAATAGTTTATGGGTTCACAATATCATTATAGGTACAGTATCAGCATAGACTATATCAGATGGGGGATCACATCACCAAGACATGGAAGCCATGGGTCCTGCTTTGCAAGAGAAGATCATCTAATGATAGAAACTGACCATCATAAAAGATTGCATAAATACACGTGAGCTCTAACCACACAGCCATAGAGAGAGACATCCCTATGTGACGAACCCCAGCACGAGTTAATTCATTGATATTAGTCCTTTCTACACTTTTATTGTCCAAGCCAATTATTACTTGTTTTAATCAAACCATACCACATTAATGAAAGGCATTAATTATCTTAGCTGAAAAAGACTCAAATTACAGATTTTAATTTTATCCAGGATATGTAGTTTTCTGTTGTCAAAGTACAAGATTATTTTTTAACTTGATGGTACCATATAAAATAATTATAAAGCAAATTCTGATTCATCAGCTTACTGAATATGCATCCCTATGGTTTTGCCATATAAACATTCTATAATTAAGGAAATTAAAAAAAAAAGGATAAGGAAGTTGCTAGAATTATTAGAATCACTTTTATTTTAGCTCCCATATTTCTTCTACATCCTAGTTTCACTTCCTTTTTACTCCCTCACATTTTAAAAAATGAAATTACCCTTAGAAAACAGCGCTATCAAAATCAAATCTCTTGTTTTGAGCCCTGTGACGGTTAATCTTATGTGTCAATGTGGGTAGGCTCCAGGGCCCTGTTGTTTGGTCAAACACCAGTCTCGGTGTTGCTGTGAAGGTATTTATGGATGTGATTAACATTTAAATCAATACACTCTGAGCAAAGCAGTTTACTCTCCATAAAGTGATAGGCCACATCCAATCACTTGGAGGCCTTAAGAGCAAAGACCAAGATTTCATCAGAAGAAAGAATTCTCCTGAAAGTGTAACATAGAGAGCTTGCCTGCTTCTGGCCTGATGCTCTGCGGAATTCAGACTCAAGACTAAAACATCAACTCTTACCGGAATTTCCAGCCTACAAATCTACCCTACCAATTTCGGTACTGCCAGTGTCCACAGTCATGTGAGCCTATTCCCATCAGTGAATCAACCAATCAATCAACAGACAGATACAGACGATAACAGATATAGATGATACATAGATTGATTGATTTAGGTACACATGTGTGTATGTATGTATATGTATATATATATTGTTTCTCTGAACTAATACAAAGCTTCCTTCTTAGATTTCTCACAAATATTTAAAACAAAAAAATACAATTTATTGTAACAAAAAGGTCTTAGTTTATATACTAGCTTCTTACCATAAATAGTATAATGTACCTCAGTGGCATTAGATGTCTTAAGTTTTAACCTGAAAGGTTTGAGGCATATGGGTTGTTTTTTTACTCTTTTGCCCCTTCAGGGACCCACAAACGTGTTCATTCATAAACAGCAGTTGGCAAGACTGGATACACTCTTCCTCCTGCTAGACACTGCCTTGTTATTGCATGAGGCTTCTAAGTGATGGATACTGGTAAGTCCAAATAGATGCCAGCTATTCAACTTGGTACCTACACACCTATGTCTGTGGGGGATCAGAATGCGCTGTGGTAGAACGAGGAAGTCAAAGCAATATGGTGACTTGGGGTCATCCACGGTGACTGCTAAGGATCATTCTATTATTAGGCTCTCCTAGTGTCTGCTCCTGTGAAGAAATTTAGTGAATCTGCATGCACCTCATTAGCAATCTGAGAAGTGCCCTGCTTAAGGAACGGAGGAAAAGCATAGCCAGCATTTAATGATGTGCACATTAGTCTCGTATGAGACTGCTTTATTGATAAGGTTTTGCTGAAATGGGTAAGATTTGCCCTGTTGCTAAGGCAACCTGCCCGCAGGAATAGCCGATCTATCTACCTCATTCTGGAAAGTGGTCCTTGCAATTTAATAAAGGGAAAATAAATGTTGCTACAGGCTCACATCCAGAGAGAAAAAAAGAGAAAGAAATGACAAAAGGGAAAAAGCTCATGTTTGAGGAGGTGGGTGTTGGGTTTGAAGACCGGAGTTAAACATGTTATCTTGTCAGAAGGAAACAAACTCTGGGAGGAATACAAAAGATATATGTCTTATGCAATCTTTTTCCCTTTCCCTTCCCCACGCTGATCACGTTTCTTGCCACCTCGTGGCACTCTCTCTTCCCCGGTTCCCTGGACTCCTTGCCATTCCTCTAACCTGTCATGCTAGTTCCTGTCTCAGTTCTCTGTTTGCTGTTTCCTGCCTGGAAAGCTCCCTCCCTGGATGTGTTCCTGGCTCCCTCTCTCATATCTCACAGGTCCCCTTATCAGAAAATCTGTCCCTGGCTACCACGTAAAAATAGCTTCCTCCTATGGGGTGCCTGGGTGGCTCAGTCGTTAAGCGTCTGCCTTCGGCTCAGGTCATGATCCCAGAGTCCTGGGATCGAGCCCCACGTTGGGCTCCCTGCTCGGCGGGAAGCCTGTTTCTCCCTCTGCCCCTCAGCCCACTCGTGCTCACACACACACTCTTCTCTCTCTCACTCTCTCTCAAATAAATAAATAAAATCTTAAAAAAAAAAAAAAAGCCTCCTCCCATCCGCCCTGTCTCTATCACTGTACCCTACTTTATTTTTTTTCGCAGCATTTGTCACCAAGTAATAGTAAATATGCGTTTATTTCTTTATTCTCAGCCTCCCCTGCTGGACTATCAGCTCCTTAAGAACAGAGTATAAATGTCTTATTCACTGCTCTGTCACCAACACCGCGAAGAGAATTTTGTTCCCTCCACAGCAAATTCGTTGTTAATAAATAAAGTTGTGCTCCCAATCTTTAAAAATTCAGTTAGGGAGAGAAAACTAAGTCCTATAAAACATGCAAATAATGTTAATATGACAGAAAATGCCAGTGACAAGGGAAAACCAAACCCAAAGGGAGACTGTGTGAGTGAGAAGAGAAAAAAAGGAAAAAAAAAAAGCATTGTCGGGAACATGGGACTTCAGCCAGCCCTGGAGAAATCTCTCGAAAACGGCACTGGCGTCACGCCATTCGTGAGCCAGATAGTGTCTGGTGGTTCCTAGCAGGAGCTAGAAGCCTGGAACTACATTTCACGGATTCCTCTGCCAGCAGGGTCCCAGTGGAGGTCCTGCCAAAGGAGGTTTCACGTGAGATTAGAGGGAGGAAGAAGAAGAGCAGGAACCTTTCCCCCTCCGGGGAGAGCAGCTACCGGCGCCCGTGGTCCCCGCAGGACCCCTGGGCCAGGTCGAAGCAACAGACCGCCTGCAGGCACCTTGGGGCCGATGGGCTTGGGCCTTGGGGTGGACAGCAGCCCCCTAGAGCCCTTTATCTCCGAAAACACCCTTCCCGTTTAGGCTCCTCCAGCCTTTCCAACAATTCGACAATCTAGTTCCCCATATCAAATACCTGTGTGCTCGAACTATCTGAAGTGGTTTTTATTTTCTCGGCTCAGTCCAAGCTGATAACCTCCTACCTCTTATGCTAACAGTTCCAGCCTTCTTTAACTCATAATCTCAATTAAGTATGAATTTAATTCATATCATATTCTTTAATTCTCATTCTAAATTTTAAAGTTTCTTCTGTGGAAAGGGGGAAAAAGTCTACACCATAATCATTCGCAAGAAATCCCTCTCAAATGGGTCCCTCTGGCCGCCACTTATCTAAATAAATGTCCAAAACTTTAAATTAGGTAAGGCTCAGTTTGTACCCCATCGTTTTGCACTCGATTCCATACATTCTCATATCTTACTCCATATTTTTTCTTAAATAAAAACTTCCACTTTCCAATTAAAATTTAAGTTCCTGGAAGGCAAGCTTTACAGTTTTTTTTTTTCTTTTCTCTCTGGTAATACCTATGTAAATATTGGGCATTTTGTCAGTACCCTGTAAACAAATATGGATGAGTTTCCCTCAAAAGAGATCAAAGAGGGGCGCCTGGGTGGCTCAGTTGTTAAGCGTCTGCCTTCGGCTCAGGTCATGGTCCCAGGGTCCTGGGATCGAGCCCTGCATTGGGCTCCCTGCTCCGCGGGAAGCCTGCTTCTCCCTCTCCCACTCCCCCCTGCTTGTGTTCCCTCTCTCGCTGTGTCTCTCTCTGTCAAATAAATAAATAAAATCTTTAAAAAAAAAAGAGATCAAAGAAAGGGTATTTTCCACAAATGGGCACGGTCATGGATTATATTGTCCTATTTGTCAAACCGTCATAAACCACCTTAAACCATGGTGATTTCAGGGTTCAAGGGTTGGGGAGAAATAAAGGAATGAAAAAGTCAGCCTGGAAGGAGTGCTAGACGACCCTTGGTTTTGCCTGTGAAAACTTGATTTCACTGTCCTAGTGACGGGCCTACTAACAGCCAGAGCCTGACAGCTCTTCTCAGCTAGTTTTCATGTTCTAAAACTTGCCAAAACGTCACAGCATGCTATCCAAACTTTCAGAAAAGCAGCTGACAGCTTACTTCACCTCAATTACCTTGATTAGTAATCTCCACATTTGCTTATTTTTTTATGTTATTTTCCCCGAGACACAGAGTTATGAGGTGATATCAGTAATGAGTCTCTTCCCATGTTTGTCCCCTCAGAGGAAATGATTCTGTATGTAGCAATAGATTCAGTGTGTCTGTGGGAGGAGGTGAGTTCTGGATCCTTCTACTCAGCCATCTTAAACCAGAACACTTCAGTCTCTTACCAGATTAAAGGAATTATTTTCTGAATGTACAGTTGATTCTAATATATGGTCAATTCAACTAAACAGATTTGGACAAAAGGATAAGAAATCTTTTAACAGGGGCGCCTGGGTGGCTCAGTCGTTAAGGGTCTGCCTTCGGCTCAGGTCATGGTCCCAGAGTCCTGGGATCGAGCCCCTCATTGGGCTCCCTGCTCCGCGGGAAGCCTGCTTCTCCCTCTCCCACTCCCCCTGCTGTGTTCCCTCTCTCGCTGTGTCTCTCTCTGTCAAATAAATAAAATCTTTAAAAAAAAAAAAGAAAGAAAGAAATCTTTTAACAAAGAAAGAATCTAGAAAGAACAAAATGTAGCTACACAAGCCAGGTACCCTCTCAAAATTTGACCTGCCAAAGAAAGATCAGCTAAGTTGGGAAGTCGAAGATAAGGCCTAGAAATCTGGAATCGTAATTCTATCTCTGTATAAAATGCAGAAAGAGAGAGAGAGAAGGCTCACATCAGAAAGGACCTTCCAGCCCCTTACATATGATTCCAACAGGAATTGATCTGTTATTCAGTGAGCAAAGAAAAAGTCAATATGATTTTATTACTAATAAAATCCTGAATAAGCTACTAATTTGGAACCAGGGAAGTATCCAGGTAGGGAACTGAGAAGTAACGATTTTATTTTTAGATTCTGGAGAATATTAGAATCGGGTTTTTAGAGGAGGTGTCCATGCTTTACTTCCTTGGTGAAGGCACTACCATGCTGCTCTTCAAACATTGGTGCATGCCTGTGACCCTGATTTGGCTACGCCAACCAAATTAGATAGTCCTTATTGTGATCAGTTACATTATTCAGCTTGTTAGTTGCTAACAATAGCAAATTGGCTATTTCAGTCGAAAAGGGATTTATTTAGCCAAGGATAATAGGTAGCTCCCAGCATTTTCGGCTGAGTCAGAGAATAGGTTAATAGGTTGGCTATGTAACCAGGCACATAATCTAAGTTACACCATCCAGTGGCCCAAAGGCCACTAGCATTTTCCCAAAGCCAGGGCCCCGGCCTAGCAGTTCCCACCTCTGAGGCTAGGCACGCTTTCCGCCCCTGCTCCCTCGGTCGCCAGCAGGAAAACCACCTGCCAGACCCCATCTTCCTTCGGTTATTCTTTCGAAATCCAAGACCAGCACCAGCTCATCTCATTTGTGTAGCCTGGATCGCCTCCTTTTGGTAATTAAGCAAAGGATACTGTCACGCGGGGCCATTTTGGAGACAAAGGAAAACGTAAAAGTCTGTAACACCAACCACGTCTTTATTTAAAACTTTGGTATTGATTTTTGAAATTTTAATTTTTTTTAAATATTTCATTACAATATTATTTTGGTTACTGATTTTTTTTTTTTTTTTTTTTTTGGTGCTCCCTTAAATCTGTCCACTGAGGTGAGTGCCCCACTCTTCTCACCCTAGAAAGTGACCTTTTGGATAAAAGTCCAGTTTCTGAACTGAAAGCTGATGCGGTACAAAGAGTGATGGGTCTCAAAGATGTCCATACTCTAACCCCCAGAACCCAAGAATGTGTCCCCTGACATGGCAGAAGGGACTTTGCCGATGTGACTAAGATCTTGAGATGGGAAAATTACCCCCGACTATCTGGGTGGGCCTTATCTAATCAGAAGAACCTACATGGGAGGAAGGCTTGAGGGTCAGAGCATGAAAGAAGGAGATGTGATGAAAGAAGCAGAGGACAGAGAGAAAGATTTGGAGATTCTATGCCGCAGGCTTTCAAGTTAGAGAATGATGCCTCGAGCTAAGAACACAGGCGGCTTCTAGAAGTTAAAAGGGCAAGGAAACAGATTCTAGAGACTCCAGAAGGAATGCAGGCTTGCTGCCACCTTGATTTCACTCCAGACAGACTAAACTGGGATTTCCCATCTCCAGAAGTATAAGTTAATAGATTTGTGCATTTTAAGCCACTGAAGTTTGTGGTTATTTTATTTTATTTTATTTTATTTTATTTTATTTTATTTTATTTTTGAGAAAGAGAGAGAGTGTGCTCATGAGTGGGTGGGGGGTTGCAGAGGGAGAGAATCTTAAGCAGACTCCACACTATGCACAGAGCCCATCCCAGGGCTCGATCTCACAACCCCGAGATCATGACCTGAGCTAAAATCAAGAGTTGGACACTTAACCAACTAAGCCGCCCAGGCGCCCTTATGGTAATTTTTTAATAGCAGCAATAGAAAACTAATATAGGTGGGGAATTCTTCAGGTAAAAGAGTATGCAGAATGCATGAGGCAGGTAGAAGGCCTGAGAAGTGCCCCCCAGCTATCTGAAGATTTTACATTTTCGACCTATGATTTCATCTTTTTACTCAAACTCCAATCCTGGCATACAGCTGTGGTTCTTATAATCTGGCTACCCACAAACAGGGTTTGTCAGGTGAAATGATGAGTTGTTCTGCTTGGCTTCTAACCATCAAGCATCTTGAGTCATTTTGTGCATATATATTCAATTTTCTTAGGTTGATTTTTCAGTTGCTGGAGGGCAGAGGTTTTGTCTCTACTGCTTTCCCAATATTCAAGACCAAGAACAGAATCCGAGCCTCAGTTTCCTCCCAAGGCAAACAACAGCAAAGAAATGGTGGAGTAGTTTTTCTTGTGCTTTTTGTGAAAAAATAATGCATGGCTTTGTGCCTCTATTAAAAATGGTTCTAGCCTACTGTAATGTAAGTCTCCTTTTTGGAATAACAAAACCTATTTTAACAGCTCACCTAGTGCTTTGTTTTCCGTGAGAAACTAGAATATTATAATATTATAAAAGATAATTTTCCTGTTTCTTGGGAAAAATTTTGTGTTCTTCATCCCAGGATAAATAGAGTACGTTGTGCTTTCAGCAACTCACTGAAGACTACATTCCTGCATTAAAGGAAAAAGACAGCCTCTAATGTAAATACAGATTATATTCCAACAGTTCATTTGTTGGTCAGTCATTTGGAATTCATTTTATCGTAGTAACAACATGAGTGGTAACATGTAACAATTATCACAAACTCCTTATAACAACACAGAGAGAGTTTTATCTTTGGAGAAGTTGGTGCTCAGATTCCATCTCAGTGAGGGATCTGGTTTGCCCAGAAGATAATTTGAACACTAATTAGCATGATGTGAGGTAAAGAAGGGAACAGTTTGGGGACGCCTGCGTGGCTCAGTCAGTTAAGTGGCTGCCTTTGGCTCGGGTCATGAGCCCAGAGTCCTGGGATCGAGCCCCGGGTCAGGCTCCCTGCCCAGCTTCTCCCTCTGCCTGCCCCTCCCCCTGCTTGTGCTCCCACTCACTCTCCCACACGTGCACACTCTCTCTCTCTAGCAAATAAAAATAAAATCTTAAAAAAAAAAAAAAAGAAGGAAACAGTTTGTGTGATAAAGAAGGCTGAGCGAGGTAAAGCCAGGTTCAGGGCTGTGTGAGGGAAAGTTTCTTCAAATGCTGAGTGGACGCAGGACAGGACAAATATCTTCTGGGGACAAATTTTTCAGTAAGATTAATATAGTTCACAAATGCCTTTCACATGGGTGGGTTATTTGGGGAGTGGGACTCAGAGGAGAACAGGTATTGTATGTTCCATCAAGCCTGACAAAAGGCAAAAACAGATGACATGTGGAAGTCCCCACACCCGAGGGTCACACTCTTTTATAACCACCATCAGTAAAAACCAATGAGAGCCTCAGTTCTGGGCTCCAGATCCCACTGGAAGTCTTCTTCTCATCCGTGACACCTGAGCTTTCAGCCATAAAGCGGTTGATTAATCTCAAAATATTCCTTTGGTTCTATAGTCTCAGGTAAAGACCCGCATCTGGGAGGTGGGCAGGAGAACAAACCTAAACCAAAGTCACTCTATGAGAAAAGACACTTAAGGATCCGTGCGCACTCACATGCGCGCACGCCCACACACACACACACACACACACACACACACACACACACACACAGCATCTTTTTCAACGTATAATTCTGAACTCTTTGTCCTGGAGCACAACTGCATAAAACACAGCTCCAGAGCTTATAAAGCTGACGGTGGCCCCCAATGTTGTGCAGAGGCGGCCATGAAATGAAGAGATTTTTATTTTGTCTTGAGGAAATGGGAGCCACGTTGTGTGTGAAAGTGACACATAAACAAAAACATGAAAATTATTACATGCCCAGGCCCCAGCCAAGAAAACAAACACAGTGCTACAAGGCTCCCTGAGGGCTGGGCTGGGTCTTGAGCCATAACTGGCCCCACTCTGCTGCACAACCCAATTTAACAGATCTTGTGTGGTTTGTTTTTGGGGTTTTGCTTCTTTTATTTTGTTTTTTGTTTGGTTGATTGGTTGGTTGGGTTTTTTTTTTGTTTTTTTTTTTTAGAGATAGAGAGCGCATGAGCAGGGGACGGGGGATGGGGCGGGGGAGGAAGAGGGAGAGAGAGAATCTCAAGCAGACTCTGTGCTGAGCATGGAGCCTGACGTAGGACTCAGTTTTAGAACCCTGAGATCATGACCTGAGCCAAAATCAAGAGCCAGATGCTCAACCAACTGAGCCACCAGGCAACCCAAGTCTTGTTACTTTTCCCTTCAAACCTTATCCCAAAATCAGCTATTGCTCTCCATTTCCACTATACCACCAAATCCAAGTCATCATCACCTGACACCTAGACGAGTGACTTCGAAACTTTTGGATCATACCTGTACCAAGAAAATATTTTTGAACACAGACACACCCATTCTGCATGTTGATTTATTTCTGAATAATATATGTATGGTGGCCTTTATATATTATGCATTATATAATATAGAAATAGAAGGTTTTAAAGAAAAAACTGTAATATATGCACATATATAATGCACGCATATACACATATACATACATGTGTCTGTGCATATATATGTACACACACACACACACATCTAGTATTTTCTTCCTCCAGCCTGAGATTACCCTGTACCCGTCTGGGCTATGTGCACTCTGCATTGAAGCCTCTAGCCTAGATTACTATGCTTCCCTCATAACTGATGTCCTGAGTTCCATTCTTATTTCCTATAATCCATTTTCTAAAGAAAAATTAAACTAGATCATGCCACTCCTTTGCTTAAAACTCTCCAATGGCTTTTCATTGCACTTAGAACCTAAATTTCTTCCCCTGACCTACATAACTGTCCATGATCTGGACCCTGCCCACTTCTCTGGACCCCGCCCACTTCTCTGAGGCTCTCTGTGTAAGCTTTTGCCATATAGACCTGGTTTCTCTTTCTCCAACATGCCAACCCCCGCCCATCTTGGGGCCTTTGAGTCCATTCTCTCTGCCTCGAATGTTCTTCCCTGGGTCTTCACGAGCCTAACTCCTTCTAGTCATACAGACCTCGAGTAAGTGGCCCCTCTCAAAAGTGACCATCTCTAGCACCTTGAAGGAAGATGCGACGTGGTCACTACTCAGCCCTTCACCTTGAGGTAATTCTCAGCCGGCATTTGCCTGCTTTATGATGTTCATTTGTGTGTGTTGCCTGTTTGTGTATCGTTAAATAAGAGTAGAGAACTTAACCTATCGCATTGACGGTAGTATTCGACTCATAGTAAGCATATTCACTGAATAAATTAACAAAGTAATTCATTAATAGAAATTTGGTGAACTCTTGATTTGAAGTTAGTTGAATCATGCAGAGTACAGTTTCATTAAACCTATTTTTAATTATAATTCTTTCTTGCAAGCAATCTATGAGGAAAAAAAAAAGTAGGTGGCTTTATAGAAATAGCCTAAGAGCTCAAATTTCTTTGAAACACCTACAAGCAAAAGAGTGTGAAGCTAATAAGAGAATCACAGATTTCCAAAAATAAACATTCTTTTAAAAACAGGCAACCCACCATGCTTTGTAATGGGAGCTCTAAAACCCCATTACTGAGCCCTTTCTAGGAAACCTCAGTGATGTGCCTATTATTCAAGTGTCTAACTGGCCATGTTCTTAAAGGGCCTTAAATAAATAACAGGCCTTATCTGATTTGAATTGCATCCAAACGTTGTCATTTGAAGGAGATAACACTCTAGTGAAAGATATCACATTGGGAAAGGAATGTTGAACTTTTCTCTGCTATTTAACAAGAAATTTGAGAGAAAAAAGTTAAGTCATATGTGCTGGTTAAAAAGAATTAAGTTTGAGAGAACTAACCTCATAGAATGCTAATATCCAAACAAACTGTTAAGACAGCCAAAGCTATAAATATTCTGAGAGCCTCCAATGTCTGACTCTATGTTACTATTTTTCAGACAGAATTCCCATTCAAAAACATGAGTTGCGTCTGGTATGGAGTAGAATGAAAACTTAATATCATAATCAGCTCTAGGCAAAATTGTGTATTAGGCAGAATTCGAGGTCCCTCACCTAATTTACACACACAAATGCAAACACGTACGTGCAACCCATGTGCACACGCCTCATCCAACAAGAAAAATCAGGAAAGCACTTGATATGATTTATTAACATTTTGATATAAATTTGTATCAGTGTCCTAACTCTTCCAGAAATATTTGTGTCTGTATTTTTATAGAGGTGGAAGAAAATATTTTGGCTTTCTGACGAAAGCATTTTGATATCAAACACAGGGTTAAGGGTGTTATCTTGGACTTAGAACCCTATCTCTTTCTAAAATCATACGATTGGGTAGCCATTTACCTGTTCTAAGTGTGTCATTTTGGAAGACAGCTCTTATTCAACCAGAAGAGAGTTTTGCCCTCATCATCCAGTTGGATGGAACCATGAACAGAAACAGACTCGGGAACTTCCACCTGTCGTCTGGAAACACAAACACACCCACACCCTCATCCACCTTCTTTTGACTAACAGCGCAGATAATGCTGCTGAATTCGGTATCAATTTCTTAATTATTCATCCTGACTATGCTTTGGTGAAAACAAAGACATTTTTATCCCCCTTGCTTTCTCATATTTTCCTTCAAAAGAAAGATCCTGTCAGAAACTGTTAGGACTTGTTTGAGATCCAGCGCCTTTTAGCAAGCCGGGTGCTACTCAAACAGAACACAGCCTAGGAAGAGCTCCTGAGGCGAGGAACCAGCATCCTAAAGAGGCAGCCTAGACAGAACTGAGTAGACTCCACCAAACAAAGGGATAGAAAGGGAACAGAATTTTGAAATAGCACAGAAATGATGCATAGCCTGCCTCACACAGGCTAAAGACTTACCCCTGCCCTCACTGCCCTCTCCTATGGCACAGAACTGCTTACAGCCCACATCTACAGATGCACTGTCTCAAGCCTAACAAAGAGCTCCTTAACTCTTCTGCCCCCTGCCATGTCTTTAGCAGGGAATCTGCTTTTTATTTTTGTTTTTGTAATTTCAGCACCCACCCCTGTGTCCGCCCCTGTGCCAATGCCTAAGGGTTGATGATGAGGGTTGGACAAAGGAACGGATGGAAGCTGATTGGTCACCATGTGGAAGAAGCCAGTCTGAATGAATGACACCAATACAGAGAGTAACTGAAATGAGAAATGAGAAGAGCTAGCCCCGGTGGGATTTGTGCCTTGCATCCATTGCTGTCCACATCCCTGCCTTCCTATAGCTATACAAGCCTTCCAGAAAACTCCCCCTTTGTCCTAAAGTATGGATGAATTCAATGTCTATAATTTGCCATGAGAAGGGTTCTAAATACCCTAGTGTGTGTTATGATCAGTGTGTCTTTGCTGGTAAGACAGGGACTACAGACTTTCAAGACTGTTCTTTGAAAGTTCTTCAGGAATTTACTTACATTTTCCACCTGTCTAGCATCTGACACCCTCCAAAACCTACTAACTCCATATCTCCTCAGTACTTCCCTTTCATTCTCTTAGGCCTCTTGTCATCCATGAAACTTTGACCAATTTCCTAGCCCTCACTGGTCTTTCCATTCCCTGAAAGTCTCTAGTATTTAGAATGTAAACCACAGAATTTAATGTTTGGTTACATATTGTATTATTGGCTTTTCTCCCAAAATGTCTTGCCTTCTCCAAAGACTGTAAGACATAGTTCTTTGGTCAATGGTTTCCAAATCCAATGACATGTCAAAATCACTTTTGATGCCTTTCGAAAGGCTTCTCAAAAGAAATGCAGATTTCAAGTGTTCATGTTGGATTTATTAATTAAGAATTTTGGGGAATGAAGTCTAGGAGAAAATCAAATTAACAAGTTCCCCAGATGATTGTTACATAGCTGAGCCTGCACAGCTCCACAGAATCATGCTGGGAACATGCTCAAGAAGGATTTTTTGATAAAATGAACTGACTCTTCTAATCTGTCCCATTGGTCTTGCTTGGAAGTAATGGTACATGGTATAGAAACGGGAACACATCAAGCACAAATCTAAACAACTGGAGCTCTGAGTTGATTTGGTCATCGCTTACAGAATTAGAATTAAATTCTGTACATGTGCAGGGTAGAGGGATGGATAAATATCTGATAAAATAAACACAGTAGAATGTTAATGGTACAATCTAGGTGGTGGGTGTACAGACGGTTACTTAAAATTAGTTCAAAGTGGGGCGCCTGGGTGGCTCAGTTGGTTAAGTGTCTGCCTTCAGCTGAGGTCATGATCCCAGGGTCCTGGGAGCGAGCTCTGCCTCAGGCTCTCTGCTCAGCGGGGAGCCTACTTCTCCTTCTCCCTCTACCTTCCGCTCCCCCTGCTTGTGCTCTCTCTCTCTCTCTGTCAAATAAATAAATAAATAAATCTTTAAAAAAATTATTTCAAATTTACTATATGTTTAAAACTTTTCATAATAAAATGTTGACAAAATAAAAAAAAAAAATCCTACACATCAGGATATCTGAACCACCTAAATACAGTTTCACTGGATTATATTCCTCCTTCCTTCCTTTATTACTCTAATTCTTGATCATGGTCTCACACACACACACACACACACACACACACACACAAAACCTAAAAAGAAAAAGCATTTGTCATCAAGCACATGTCTCTTAGGTGTAACCTTAGTTTAGGTTACTTGATGAAGAAAATATTTTAACCTTACAAAAGCATCAACTTTGCCACTAGGACTATATATGCTGCTCGAGATGCTTTTTATAACCATCAAACTACATAAAATAATTCCACACTATGGGTGAAAATTATTTGAAGTACTTTGAGGAGTTCAATAAAGTGGCAAAGTAAAGAATATATGAATTATTCAAGTTGTTCAATATTATTTTAGCATCAGCAGCCCCCAAAAAGTGATAAGCTATGGCAACAGTAGATACATTTTGATAGATAATTAAATTTAATATGATGTAAGTACTTATATATTGATCCAAGACTGAATATTTTCTTTTTTTTTTAAAAGATTGTATTTATTTATTTGAGAGAGAGAGAATGAGAGAGAGAGCACATGAGAGGGGGGAGCGGGAGAGGGAGAAGCAGACTCCCTGCCGAGCAGGGAGCCCGATACGGGACTCGATCCCGGGACTCCAGGATCATGACCTGAGCCGAAGCAGTCGCTTAACCAACTGAGCCACCCAGGCGCCCCTGAATATTTTCTATTGCCAGGTCAATAAGTACATCCCATGGGCCAAAAATGGCCAGTGCCAAGAATGAGCAGTCTATCATGATGGATAACTATTAAATGATATCAGATAAATACTGTATAATATCTGATTAGCTTGGAATGCTATTTAAAAACCAGTGAGAGAAGGTGTGAAGGGGTTCTCTGGAGAGTTTACCATATGCCTGTGGATTTATAGTGTCTTGATTATATTTATGAGTAGATTGTATTAATGACCATATTCTGACCATAGTGAAACATCAAATATGCACTCCCTACTAAAATGTTAGTGGTCATATCTTTCAATCTCACTTACAAAGTAGTTCTAACAAAAATGTACTTATGCCCGCAAGTATCCATCCTAAAAGGACTCTAACACACCTTTTTGTCACTAAATACTCACCAGTAGAGTACTTTCCTGCCAACAAAATAAGTTATTTACTGTTCCTCAAACACACTTTGTCTCTGTGCTTTGAGTCTCATTGCCCCTCCGTACCCAGTGCTCCAACACTCCTCCCCGCCTTCACCTCCACCAGCACGTTTTGGACCCATCCAAATGACTGGTTCCTTCCAGACCACTTGACTCCAGAGTCACTTTTCCCCCTCCTGGATTTCTCTGCTGCACATTCTGTACGATATTTATTTGAGAACCGACGAGAATTTCTTTCTGTCCTGCATTTTCTAAGTCATCGCTTATGATTCATCCTGCCAATGGCTTTGAATCCTTTCAGAGAAGACTTTGATGTTTCTTTGTGGGCCCCAGCATGTCTTACCACTGAAGGCAAGACAGCAATGTACACCTGTTGCTTGATTATTTATTTATTTATTTGTGCAAGAAGGAATAGGGAAGAGAGACATAAAAAATAAAAGCCAACTTCTACTAAGGGTTTACTATCCGCCAAGTACTTACTCTTCGTGCTGCTATTTGCATATCATACCATTTAATCCTCTTAATATCCTATGATATCCTCTATCTCTTTAACTGTCTTCATTTTACAAAAGGAGTCATGTGCTCTAAAGAAAACTTGCCTCTCTGCACCACTGAGCTCTCCCCCATCCCATTCACCCCCAGGGTTGGCCTCAACCTTGCCCAGGGCTTCTGTTGAATTCTAGCAGTTCTGTCCTACCTGAAAATCTGGTTCAACTAAAAATGGTCTTATCAGCCAGGTTTCTAAGCCATGGGGCAAACACAAGTAGCTTGCCCTACCTGTTTCCATTTAAAGATTTGTGGTAAGGAACAATAAAAATACCCGTGTTAACAATAGGAAGGCAAACAAATTCAACTTTTAAGAAAATAAAATATTAGAATATATATAATATTTTGCATAAGGCAAAATACTTTGACTTAACCAAAACCAATGATCAGGATAACCTCAACTTAAAAAAAAAAAAAAAAGGCATTTATTTGATTGACAAATACCTGTGTGTTTCCTGCAATAACTGATTGAAACTCCAACCCAATCGCAAGTTCCGTTCATCTTGCTCCAGCCTGCAGCCTAAAAATGTACCCAAGGAACTTAAACTATTCTGAAAAAGCCTAGTAGTAATCATTAACCATTTCCACTGTAAAGCAAAGCTATGCTAGGCTCTAGAAAGCCACACAAGAAAGCAAAACTCAACTGTAGTCATACATATTTGGCTACAAGAAGAGCCTCTAAAAACTAAACTGAATTAAATGAGTTGCTCTCTCCAGCTCTCCTTTAGGGGATGTCCTAGGACATTCATAACTTATAAGAAAATTAATTCTGAAATAATGCATCCAGGAGTTTCCCAATATTCACATAAAAAAATTAACATTTATAATGATCATGTTCTTTTCTACAGCACCTGCCCCTGGCTGTCCCAGTTAATTAAAGCTTACACAGTGGCTTTAGCCTTAGGCGATCCTTTGAATTACATCCCCTACCCATGTCCTCTGTGCCCAGAGATGTTGTGCTGACAGTTTTATTTCCCTGATGAGCTGAAGTGATTGAACCCAAGAATACCAAACAAGCAATGCTCACCCAGTCATTGTCCCTTATGGCGTGTCTTCTGGTGAAGATGGAACTACTGTCTCTGGCTGCTTCGAAGGAAATTAGGAATCAGTAAGAGGACTGTGTTTGACAGGAATATGTGTTGAAGTGACGACTCAAAAAGAGGTTTTGAGAAATCATTTCTGAGCCAAAATTTGTTATGCTTAAATTTTGCATTAGGTCGTTGCAATTTCATAGATGGTTTAACTGATTGCAAAGCTGAGGAAGGAAGGAAGGAAGGAAGGAAGGAAGGAAGGAAGGAAGGAAGGAAGGAAGGAAGGACCACAAAGCAAAAATTGCTGATGACCCAAATTCGCAGACTTTGTTCTTACATGGTTGTAGACAGCACATCAGGGCAGCAGGCCTCCGAAGCCAAGTCTATCTTTAAAATGTAAGAAAAAGGCAGAAAAGATATGCCTGCAACAGAACCTAAGAATAAAAAAGGATGTTAAGGGGGAGAGATGGATCAACCACATACCTAAGAGGAGCCAAGTTAGAGATGCGGTGTTGATATGGCACCAATGAAGCGAATATGATTTCCAATTCTATTTGAGAGGATGAAACAATAAGGTAAACTGAGCCGTGATGGCCTCAGCTAGATCATTCCCAAGCACTGTGAACTGATTTAAATCACTTGGACTGCTCAGCTGTTACCAGGCTCTTTCAATTAAAGCTGGGTAGTACCTGTGCTAATCATCAGTGCTCTTTTACCAACTTTCAGATATCCCCCTCCAGGGCACAGGGTAGAATCGTCCTTCATGGTATCCCTTGGGCTGAGTCATGTGATCAGCTCCAGCCAGTGAGTTGCTGGAAGTCTTTTAATCACCAGCATGATACCTGCCAGGACTTTTTCACATACATACCGCAAGCAGTGATTCTCCGTCAGCCTGGATTGCAAAGTGAGATCAGGCATGATGCAGACCAAAGCCTCCAACAGACCTATGGGAGACATGTGGTCTGAGCAAGAAATAAACCTTTGCTGTTTTAAGTCATAGCAAAACCTAGCCCAGTGGATCTCAAAGAGCAGCTACCAACCAGCAGCTGCACCTGGGACCCTGTGAGCAATGCAAATTCTCAACCCCCTCCCCAAGACTTACTGCCTTGGGGACTCAGGGGTTGGGGCTCAGTCACCTGCGTTTTAACCAGCTCTCTGGGTGATGCTGATGCTCACTAACACTGGGACACCAAGACCTACTAACCCATCCTTCTGCAAACAGACGCACAGGATCCTCTTCCCAAAGGTCAATACCAGGTGGTAGATTACAAAGAAAGCAAGACTTAGTCCAATTTCTGACAAATGTAGCAATATTTACTAGCAAGCAGGTGCCAAACAGTCAGGAGACCTATTCTTATAGCTTAGGATACCTGCTCTTGGGCCCTCTGACAAGCACCTCACATGAAAGTTTCACTCTCAGGCCAGTAAAACGATATTTTGCAGGCAGTCCCATCCAGGTCCTAGTGAGATGTCAGCATCCTCCCTGAAGCAGAACGGTGCAGGACTAAGATAGCTCTAGACTTGGAGCTCTACATTGACCATGGCAGCCACCTGGGCTTGATGGGTCCAGTGCCTTATCCATTAAAGGCATAGAGACCCAGCCAAAGATTCACTTAACCTTGAAAAGAGCAACTTGCACCAATGAAAAGTTACTTCCTGCATCCAGATTTTCGAGATTTGAACTAGTAAGTAAAGGAAGAGTTGGTTCCTTGTTATGATATTTCACAGGCTAAGTATTCACCCCCAAAAGTGGATTCTGACTAAGGCATTTTAACTGCCTCTAGGGTGTAGATTAAAGTTAATTTTAACATGGTTTTGTCACACTTTTTGTACACTAGAAAACATAATTATAGCAGCAAGACTCCATGAGATCTAGTGAAAGAAGAACCAGTGAGGCTGAGTTTATCAGGGTATCAAACTCAAGAACTATTTAAAAAAAAAAATTCTAACAGCCAGTACTGCCTAGCTGGGTAGAAATAGTCATAGAGTACAAAGACAATTTATCAAGCTTCTATAGTTTCTTGGCAATGGCCAAGGTATAATTCTATGCTCACCAGGCCATTTCCTATTATTTGGTCTCCTCACTTGACCAATGCCAAGAAAGTGTTTGAAGTAATAGGTAATTCCAATTATCCTACTAGATATATTAAAATTCTAAATTCTAAATTGCCATTTTAGTTTTTAAAGCAGCCTATTGTGAGTTTAGTTAGTGTGGTCAACTCAATAATGTTCCCGTCCTCTCTCCAAAAACACCCTTGTCCTAATCCCAGAACCTGTGAATATGTCCCCTTACCCAGCAAAAGAGATTTTGCTGGTGTGGTTAAGTTAAGGATCTTGAAATGGGGAGATTATCCTGGATTATCTGGTGGGGTCAGGGCAATCATGATGGTCCTTACAGGAGGGAGCTGGGAGGACCAGGGCCAGAGACTGAGATGTGATGATGGAAGCAGAGGATTGAAGGTATTGCAAGCTAAGCTGGCTTTGGAGATGGAGGAAGGGGCCAGGAGCCAAGGAATGTGGGCAGCCTCTGGAAGCTGAAAAAGACAAGGGAACAAATTCTCCCCAAGAGGCTTTAGGAAGAGCTAGTCCTGCAGACACCTTGACTTTAGCCCAGTGAGACTAATTTTGGACTTTTGACCTCCAGACTGTAAGTTAATAAAGTTACATATTTTTTAAGCCACTAAGTTTGTGGTGATTTGTTACAGCAACACTGAGAAGCTAATAAAGTCAGTGTGATTTATTTTATAGTCTCATCACCTCTGGGTGAGCTAAAAAATTAGATTTCCGAAAGATGAAAACTGATTTGTGGGCCTGTGATGAACCTCTGTGATGTTTACCTTCTCTCTCTCTCTCTCTCTCTCTCTCTCTCCATCATCATCTTCACAGCCTGAAAACAACAGAATATTGAATTCATTCTAGAATTATATTCTTTACTTTGAGCACTCAGATATAATGAAAGAACACATCATTTCCATGGAGAAATTTCCTATAAAAGAAAAAAGGCCTAGAATTTTAAAAACTAACCAACTCAGATATAACACATTCCATTTAGTAAATTTCCTCTCTTTGACTCCTGGGAAAGTATCTATGTACCTAATCACTCTTACGTAAGATTTAACCAGCTCAGTGATCTACTTGTCCAGCCCACTGTAAGATCTGAAGGCACAGATTTGAAAGGGGTATGGAGAGTGGATAGCTAAAAGAGATCTAATATTAGCAGAAAGAAGTGAGAGGTCACAACCTGACAACATGAATGACACTTAAAAATTCTTAAAAAAAAAAAAAGACCCCCAGAATTTAAGAAGGAAAAAAAAAGGCAGTTACCTGGGGCTATTTAGTGAGGGATCAACTACTATACCTAGACGCCTCAGCAGAAGCCCTGGGCACATAAATGCATTAAATCACATGCAATATCTGGGGTTTCTTATGATTTGCCTAGGTAATCAGTATGGCATTCTATTGTGGTTTTTATAAAAGGCTTAATAAGGTAAAGAAGTATGTTTCTGTAGTTGTAAAGATAATTAAGTATATGTTTTAATACTTACCAGGGTAAGATCCCTTAATAACCAACTTAATAGGAAATCTCTCATTCCACAACTATGCCAAATAAATGAAGTGTTAAAATATTATTAAATTAAACCCATGCTAATTAGTAAGACTGAGGAATCAGAAGCCCTTGTACTCACACTGCCTTTTTTTTTTTTTTTTAACTCTCTAGGGTTACAAAGATTGAGGAAATCCTAACACCAAAGGGAAGAACCTCCTCAATTTATCATGTCCTTTGTGGTATTGCCAATAGCCCCACAGGAGGTGATTTGCAAGAGCAACATCGTAGGCAGAGTTTTACTCATCCTAGAATTTGGAGAATCTATCTGGCAAGCTCCACAAAAGAGGTCCTATCCTGCCCAAGAAAGAGGGAAGATGGGTGTAACAAAAGGCATTTCTCTCATCAGTTCTCATTTCCCGAGGCACTCAAAGCTTGGAGCATAAGGACAAGTCATCAAGATAGTATGCCCATGTCATCCAAAGTCAAGTTTTAAAAAGTCACTTGAAAACTTTCAGCCTGAAGCATAACTTACTTTTCCAAGTGAAAGTTAAGCCAATTTATATGGCCCTACAAGTTTGCAGATGACCTCAGCCCTTCAAAATGAGAAGATGAAGTCATATTTTTGGCACAGAGGGATCTCCACCACCCCCAGCCCTGAGTTTCCTTGGGTGAGGATTAAGTCCATGAATTAGGTAACTATCACTTTGCATATCAGAGAAACTGGTGGGTTAGCTAAGTGCCTTACACTCCCCCTAGGACTCTGTTGGAAGAAGGCGCTGGGTAACTAAAGGGCACAGGCATAAACCAGAGTGAAAAGACCTGTCGGATCACATGTGGATGAGTCCAAGCTGTGGAGTTTCTCATCTTCAGGCTCCAGATACTATCTCACTGAGCACCTGCAGTAACCCTGCAGCTAAGATAAATGCTACATGGCTCCCAAGCTTCAAACTCAGAAGAGAATTATGAGTGAAAATCAGATATCAACTTTTTGGGCAGGGATATGGGGATTTTATTACATCCTTGCTACTCAGGCTTACTGACTCTTCACCAAGATGTTCTTCCCCAGGGTGATGCTATAGAGCCCCTTAAACATCAATTCACTTGGCATGCTATGCGATCTTTTGGGGTTCTTCTATGCAACCGAAGCTCTGGTCACTGAGAATACACCAGTAAATATGCTCCACATAGCCCTTGTCCTTGGGAAATAGAGAAATTGAAAAAGAAAGAGGAAGTTACAATAAAATATGGACTGTGCTCTGACAAGAGTAAAATGGGATCCTATTAAAGGTTTTAGAGGGGTTGCATTGAAGTGAGCTGAGAGGGATCAGTGGGAGTTATCAGCTGAAGGTGGAAGCAGAGGCTGAGAGATCTTACAGTACAATGAAATGACAGGAGCAAAGAGCTAGTGGTGAAGGTGGAAGCTGAGTTTTGGCACCAGGGAAGGAAGCTCCCATTAGTTCCCCTCTCAGGTGGCACTGGAGCATTCCAAGCTGACCTAGAGTAATGAGGGGTCTGGGAGGGGCTCTAAATGTGCCAGCATCATCAGCATGGCCGCATGCAGAAAGACCCCTTTGGCTGCAGCAAAATGGATGTGGAAAGCCCAAAGAAAAGAAAACAATGGAAGGTTGTGGAATCTTTCAGAGAAGATCCTCATAGCATCATAGAGGGAAACACACTCTGAGCAGCTTGATGACTTCTCCAGAATTAGGCTCAGTGGTAGAAGGATCAGTGTGCATCTACCGGGGCGGGGGCGGGGGGGATCAAATCTAGTGATAAATGAACTTCCTTCGCCAGCACAATGATCATTTTTAATGAACATAGAAGTCTTTTTAAGGGAGGGCTTGCCCTCTCCACCACTCCCTATTTTCCTAAAGTTGCCCCAAGTTACACATTTATGTTACCAGCATGGCGACTGTAGGCATTTGGGTTTGTGAACCAATGAGATAAAATACAAAACTTTTTCTACATTTAATACATGAAATTGTCATCATCCTCTTGGGCATTTGGGACCCTATCATGTACCAGGCAAGTATTTGGGGTGCAAAGAAGTATAACATATAATTCCAATCCCCATGGAGGATTCCTGTTTTGAAGAAGGTATAAAAAGATAATCAGCAAATAATTTGAATAAACATTTCACTGATGAAGGTATACATGGAGAAAAGTCTCGTTATTAGTCTTTAGGGAAAAGCAAATGAAAACCACAATGAAATACCAGCCACACCCACTGGAATGGCTATATTCAAAAGGACGGTAATGCGTGTTAAAGAGGAGGATGTGGAAAAACTGTAGGAAATGACATGGTACGGCCATCTTGGAAAACAGTTTGGCAGCTTCTTAAAAAGTTAAGCATGGAGGGCGCCTGGGTGGTTTGGTTGGTTAAGCGACTGCCTTCGGCTCAGGTCATGATCCTGGAGTCCCAGGATCGAGTCCCACATCGGGCTCCCTGCTCAGCAGGGAGTCTGCTTCTCCCTCCTCCCTCTCATGCTCTCTCTCTATCATTCTCTCTCCTTCTCAATAAATAAATAAATAAATCTTTAAAAAAAAAAAAAGTTAAGCATGGAGTTACCATATGACCCAGCAACTCGCTCTTAGGAAATTTTCTTGTCAAGACAAATAAAAATGTACATCCACGTGAATGTCTACAGCAGCATTATTCATAATAACCAAAATAGTGGAAACAATCCAAATGACTATTAACTGGTAAATGGATAAATAAAGTGTGGGCCATCCATATGGTGGAATATTGTTCTGCAATATGAAGTTTTAATACACACTACAACATGGATGAACCTCAGAAACATATACTAAGTGAAAAAAGCCACGTATTGGATGATTCCATTTATATGCAAAGTCTAGAAAAGACAAATCTATAGAGAAAGAAAATCATTTGTTGCCTGGGATTGGGGGTAGAAGAGAGAGCGACAGCAAATAGTTACACAGGAGCTTTTGGCATAATAAAAATGTTCCAAAATTGGATTGTGCTGATGGTTGCACAACTCTGTGAATTTGCTAAAAATCATTTGATTGTACACTCAAGATGAGTGAATTTTATGGAATATGGATTATACCTCAATAAAGCTGTTTTTAAAAACATTATTGCATGTTTTGAAACATAGTACATGTCAAATCGATGGTTTAAAAAAGATGGCCTCCAACCTTCTAATATCATAATATCATTCACCCCTCTCATGAAAACTACATGCTCATCCTCAATATATATGCATGCATTTCCTTACAAATAATAAAATGAACTAATGTAATAAATATCATGCAGAGCATACAATATACCCCAAGATTAAAACTGAAAGGAGACTAAAATACATAAATAGGTAATATTTTAACATAAAAGTATTGATTTCATCACAAGGTTTTTAAGAATAAAGGGATCTAGTGGTTAGAATTAGTGAACAAAATGAATTCCAGAGCAACAAACATGTGAATGTGGAAAGCTGCCAAAATGGACGAGGGACTCTGTTATGGACAAGACCATCCATGCATAATAAACCCTCAGAATATTCATCAAGTTGGAAATCATGTCCAAAGTGATGCTGCGTTTGCACGGTGAACAATGGATCATCCATCAAAATAAACCCAGCTGTTCTGAGGATGGCAAATGTTCGGGAACACGGGCCTGCAGACTGTTGAGAATAAATGTCAAAGAGGAAAGTGCAAAAGAAAATGTCAGAGAAAGCAATGCTGAAGAAAGAATTTATCTGAAGCGGAAGCTTCCTACACTATGTGAACTTTTGTTTCTAGGTAAGATGAATTTGGTCACATCACTCTATTGCAACCAAAGAGTTAATAAGAAAGATTGTGCTAGGTATGTGTGGAGTTAAAACAGCTATTAAATCTTTAAATAAGTTTGCTACCTCCATTGGTGTTTCTCTTTAACCTCATTCTCTGTGGTTTCACATTACAAAAATAATTATTTCTATTGACTTGGATATTTATTTACAATGTGATACATTGTAAATGTATGCGAGCTACAAACAATAAATGAATATAACCAAGACAGAGGGTTCTAATTGGTTGTAAGAGACAGATAAAGTTGGACAAGGAATTTAGGGCCAGATCCTAAAGGACCTCAAAGCAAAATTTCAGTGTTTGGACTTTCTCTGTGTTGCCACCATGGAGGCTATTAAATGTTTTTGAGCACAGGGGAATCTAAAGTGTATGGCTTTTGGCAGAATTAACAGACTGCCACACACAGGGTGGACAGGTGCAGGGAGAGGTGAGAGGCAGTATTCTAACTGGTTAAAATTCTAACGATACAAAGCCCAGCACAGGCTGGGATTGAGGGTCCAGACCAAGATAGTTGCAACAAGAAGAAAACAGAGAAAACAGTAGAAAGTAAAGAATGTCTACATGGTTGACAGTGATATAGGAGTTTATAAATCTTGGTGCCAAAAACTCTCCAACACCAGGCCAGAGGGCAAGTTCAACTAAAGTGCACAAAAATAATCTACAAGCTAAGGCTCCACTGGGCTTCTCTGGGCTGCATGTACAGCCAAGACCAGGAGCTGCTCCATCATTTTTAGTCCAAAAAGTAGGTTCCTCTCCTGTCCTGTTTCATTGCTTCTCAACAGAACTCTTAAAGAAGCAGAGGAAAGTACTGAAGGACATGTCGTCAGTTTTTTTAAAGTAGTAAATAAAATCATCTTACTTCAGAAAGGAGAACTTCCTCTCCATCCTTATTAGAGGAAATTTGTAAGGAGGACTCAAGTAAGAATTAAAAGAACCATAAAATCTTTATCCAGTGATTTGAACTTGAGTGTGTTGTGGGTTATGATTATCTTCAGCCACTCTGGGAGAAACAAGGCAATGTTACTTTCAGGAGCCTGATATCTACATGTTCTTTACGTGCAGGGAAGCCATAGCCAACTAACCAAAAAAAGACACAATAACCCCAACATTTTCAAAATAAGAAAGCTAATTGCCCATCCATGTATCTTACTCTCACTATGGAATTACTCTGGAGGAAATGTAACAGGAAGTCTGTCTTAATACTGCACTGTCTTCCTTGCATACATAAAAACTCAAAGGTTTGGATTGTACTCATGAGTCAAACTGAAAAAAAAGAAAGATAATGTTTTCTATACTATCTGATAATAAAATTCAAAATTTTAAGATAAAATTATCTACCAGATCTATTCTTTTACTTTCCAACATCTTTGTATTTTCAGATTGGTTAATGGTGATGGTCACTCAGTCAAATTGTAGACCGTGGCTTCTTTCATCTGAGTCATCAAGGATGCCAGACAGGTGGTTTCCTATAGAGCCCATCCTAAAGATTACAACCACAAAAGTCACCTTCATCTTTCACTTCCCTTACAGAATCAACGCTTTGTGGGTCTAAAGAAACCTTTTCCTGCTCTAAAGATCAAAAGCAGAAACTTCTCTGGTTATTAATCAGATTATATATTATCAGATTATATATTAATCAGATTATAATTATGTAGTCTCCCCGGTTTGGAAGGCACAAAATATCCCCTTTTAGACAATTTATAACCTCCATTACTGCAAGAAAATTGAACATTTGCTTTATGGTCAGATGAAGTCAATGTCTGTGTCATGTTTTTGATTACAATAAAATAGAAAATCTTAGCATGCTAGTCTGTATATCACCATTATTCTAGACTATTTCAAGACAAGAAATTAAACTCAAACCTTGAAACTATCTTTCCCTACAGGAAAGTCAGCCATCTTCTTTCTTGAATATTCTCTCCTCTAATCTTAATGAAGGATTTATGCAATACCTCTTTCTGGCAATATGATAACCCAGGGGAAACCTGGAAATGCTGAAAAGCAAGCCGATCCCAAAGTGGCTGCATTCTTAGGGTTTTGTGCTAAACTCTGAGGATCCAGTAAAGTTTAGGGTTGTCCAATCTGGGATCTAATAGGAGGACCCTTTACCTAAAGGGAACCAAGAAATACATCACACACAAAAGGAAACCGAAACCAAAATGAAACAAAACAAAAACTACATACCTATCCCAAAGTTTATATTGCATGAATGAAAGAGAAATCTCCTTTAAGATTTTGTAATTACAGTGTGGCCCTTGCTTGGGTTTTCAGTCTAAATATACCCACTGCCCGTGTGATCAGAAACATCTCAACAGAGAACTGGAATACAACAGTCTCAGTTTTGTTGCCAGCAGAAGCAAGATATATGCTCTCTGGAGGATCTCAAGTTCAAACCAAATCTCAGAGAATTTCCACTAATAAATTTCCAAGGAAAATGGGAAGTTCTCATTCAAAATTCAGGAAATACAAAAGGAGCAGGAACCCTAAGAGAATCAGCAAAAATAGCAAACAGCTGAAACAGACACACAGATTTTACATATTGGAATTATTAGATAAAATATAAATAATAACTGTACTAACAGTTTTAGAGGATATTCTTTTTTTTTTTTTGAAGATTTTATTTATTTATTTGAGAGAGAAAGAGAGAGAGCATGAGCATGGGGACGGGCAGAGGGACAAGCAGACTCCCCACTGAACAGGGAGCCTGACATGAGCTCGATCCCAGGACCCTGAGATCATGACCCAAAGCTGAAGTCAGATACTTAATCCACTGAACCACCCAGGTGCCCCAAAGACATTTCTTAAAAGAAGCTTTAAAATGTGAGCAGGGAAGAGGCAACATTTAAAAGAAAAGCAACTTCTCAACATGAAAGGTGTAATGATTGAAATAAAAACTCAATAAACATGAATATTTGACATTATCAAGGAATTACCATTAATGATTTGAAGTATAATAATGATATGCTGGGGAATGTCCTTATTTTGAAGAGATCCATGTTAATTTATGAGTCAAGGCTCATGACATCTGTGACTTAAAAGGTTTTAAAAAGGGGTGCCTGGGTGGCTCAGTGGGATTAAGTGTCTGCCTTCGGCTCGGGTCATGATCTTGGGGTCCTGGGATGGAGCCCCATGTGGGAATCCCCGCTCAGCAGGGAGTCTGCTTCTCTCTCTACCTCCGCCCTTCCCCCACTTGTGCGCGCGTGCACTCTCTGATAAATAAATAAATAAATCTTTAAAAGTTTTAAAGATAAAATGTTTCAAAAAGAGAGACAAATGGAAAAATAGATCAGTGGGTGAGTGGATTGATGGAATGGGATGGATAAAGAGATGGAGAGAGGGACACGGGCACAGGATGGTTGGACAGATGGGTAAAGAGATGAGTGAACAAAGCAAATATAAGGAGATGTTAACAACTTATTGAACCTAGCTGGATGGCTAGATAGGTATTTATCAAACTACTCTTTCACCTCCTCTGCATCTTGAAATTTTTCATAATAAAAGTTGTAAGGAAAAGTAGTCTGTCTAAATAGAACAAAGACCTCCTTCTCGGAGATCTTTCCAAAATTCCCCATGCTTTTCCTTCTTCTTTTTCCTTGATGCCATCCTATTCTCCTCCCAGACAGCAGTTTCCTACCTTCCCAGTGGGTGCTTATGGAGAGCTGCTCTTTGTGGGGAAACAGAACCAAATTGTCTAAGATAAAACATCTACTAACATCAACCATGGTTATTACTGAAATGTAATACGGACCTCCTTCCGTACTTGCAGTCACCTGAAATGTCCATGATGCTCCTCCTTCGCTCTTCGGTGCTGAGTCTAGAACTCAGACTGCCTTCCCCTCCTTACGAGGAGGCACCTGTGGCATACACATGCACCCTTCCCCTCACTACCCCGAATCAAGGCCCAGCTGGCCCTATTAGAATGGAACAGTGAGGTGATGCAGCAGACCGCATTTTTTTTTTTAAGATTTTATTTATTCATCAGAGAGAGAGAGAGACAGAGGCAGGCAGAGGGAGAAGCAGACTCCCCGCCAAGCAAGGAGCCCGATGTGGGACTCGATCCCAGGACCCGGGGATCATGACCTGAGCTGAAGGAAGACGCCCAACTGACTGAGCCACCCAGGCGTCCCACAGACCGCATTTTTAAGTACACTAAGACTGCATCTCCGGGAGGAATTGAGCAGTCACTGACATCTCCCCAGGGAAAAGTAAAGTAAAACTGTCATGCTCAGACCAAAAGGAAAAAACCAAAGGGAAATATTCCTCTTCATGTTAAAACCATCCCGTTTTGCATGGGCACCAACTACCCTGGCATTCATACTCCCTGTTTGCAGCTCGCACATCGCTGTCACTCACGAAATATTTCAGGAAGTGAAAGCCTCAACTTGGCAGGCATATAATCTCATCTAGAGTGACAACTGCCATGTTCCTAAACCACAAGTCTTCATTTATACAATTTGTGATCATCTACACCACGTGCCTGCCAAAGCATTCTAGACAGAACTCAGGGTAGCAGGCCAGCCCCCTGCCCCATGGCCTGTTCCGCTAAAACTGGATCCGTAATCAAATGCTACAAAAATATATGCCCTCACCCCTGAACCACAACTGTGAATGCAAAGTATATTGAAGCAATGTTCTCCTGGAGCAGATATGGGTAAATCTAGTTTGCATATGGAAAGGGAGGTTGCTTTGCTTCCCTGCACAGCAGTATGCTGAAACGAAGAGTAACATCCTCTTTGACACTGAGTTCCACCCCAGGTAGGAGATGGTCAGTGATAGTGACCGCCCCCCCACCCCGACCCCGACCCCAGTCCTCAGACACAGGGAGGGAGTGATGGAGATGGAAGCAGGCGATAAAGGAACAAAAGATTTGGAGCAGGGGCAAGGACACCCTCGCTTCCAAAGGCCACAGAGTAAATCCGCAAGCTCTCTGGACCACCCATCTCTGTCACAACTACTCAACTTTGCCATCGCAGGATGAAAGCAGCCGGAGATGATCTGTAAAGGAAGGGGCATGGCCATGTTAGGATAAAACTGTATTTATGGACAGGCACTGTAACGTGACCTTGAGATCATTTTTACGTTGTCACAGAGTAGTAATCACGTTTCTTAACCTTTTGAAAATATAAAAACCCTTCTTCGCTCACCAGCCATATGGTGTCAGACAACAGGCCAGACTTGGCCCAGGGGCTGGAGTTTGCGATCTTCTGACTTAGAGCACGGATTTTCAAACTTGGGCATCATCAAAATCACCTGGAGGAGGAGTTCAAACAGAGGTGCTTGGGCCCCAGGCCAGAGTTCTGGTCCCAAGGGACTGGGATGAGCCTGGCCATTTGCACTTCTCACAAGTCCCAGGGGATGACGAAGCTGCCAAGAACCCCCACAGAGAACCATGGTTTAGAAACGAGGTGAACAAGGAGAAGGGAAGAAAGAAGTGCCCACGTTGGCCAGGATAGGTCAGCAATAGCCACTTTGATGTCACGTAGGGAAAGCCTATATAAATTTTATATACAAATTTGGAGGCAGAAAATGAACATAATTGAGTTTCAATAATAATAAATATCATCTCTGCCTGGAAAGTTCTACCCTCAGATATCTATAGGACTAACTCCTTCCCTTCCTTCAAATCTGCTCAGATACCTTCTCTGCAAAGGCTCTTACCCCAGTCAGCTATTAGCATTGTGTTTTAACACTGGCCCACTCCGCACACCTACCTCCAGACCTCCTCCCTTATTTCTCGGCAACATTACCTCTAACACACCGTATAACTGACCTGCGTATTATTTATTATCTGTCTTCCCCTTACCACCACTCACCATGCTCCTATATCCCTAGAATATAAACTTCTTTAGGGCAAGGAAAACAGATGAGTATGTGTTGTGGGCTGAATGTTTGTCTCCCCAAAATTCATATGTTGAAACCTCATCCCCAGTGTGTTGGTATTAGGAGGTGGGGCCATTGGGAGGTGATCAGGTCATGAGGTGGAGCCCTCATTAGGGGGATTAATATCCTTGTAAAAAGACCCCCCAAATGGCCTCCAGAACTGTGAAAACTAATTGTTTGTTGTTTGCCAGCCACCCAGTCTATGGCATTTTGTCATAGCTGTGCAAACACACTAAGATAGTATATCCCACATTTCAAGAACCGTGCCTGGTGCTTTCATGAGCACTTAAATATTCTTTTTTTTTTTTTAAAGATTTTATTTATTTGACAGAGAGAACACAGCGAGAGAGGGAACACAAGCAGGGGAGTGGGAGAGGGAGAAGCAGGCTTCCCGCTGAGCAGGGAGCCCGATGCGGGGCTCGATCCCAGGACCCTGAGATCATGACCTGAGCCAAAGGCAGACGCTTAACTACTGAGCCACCCAGGCGCCCCAAGCACTTAAATATTCTTGAATGAATGGATGTATAAGTGCTAGAAATCTCTTTGGGTCTAAAATGAAAAGTACATGAAGATAGTCAAGAACTTTGACACTTTTAACTTGCTCATGGTGCATCATAGAGATCATAAAAAGAACCTGAATATACATCACTCTGTAAACTTTAATCCTGGAACTTCGAGCTTAGTCTCAAGCATTACAATTTAGGATTAAAGAGACCCTACACTACCCTCTTGTCCAACTACTCCCTGGTACGGAAGTCAAAGGTTCATGTCATTGTTCTTAACTCCTATCCAACCAGAAATCCTAATTCCAAGGATCTCACTCATGAGCACCACTGTCTTAGTCAGCTAGGGTTGCCATAACAAAATGGCATAGACTGCGGGCTTAACCAATGGAGATTTATTTGTCACAGTTCCGGACACTGGAAGTCCAAGATCAGGCACCATCATGGCTGGGTTCTGGTGAGAACTCTCTTCCTGGCTTGCAGACAGCTGCCTTCTTGCTGTGTATTCACACATGTCCCTGCTTATAAAAGCACTAATCCCATCATGAGATTCCCCACCTTCACAAATTCACCAAACCCTAATTATCTCTTAAAAGCCCCATCTCCAAATACAGTCACATTGGGTTCAGGACTTCAACAGATGAATTTGGGGGGGACACAAACCTGCAGTCCATAACAACCATTTGTGTGCGTGTATCCCTCATTCTCCCTGTAGTACGAACTCAGTTAACACTAGCGAGATTTACAATCCATCGATCCTACCATTTTTCAATGTCCTCCTTCTCTGTGTTGTCCTCATTTCCCTACCTCTATAGTTTAAATTCTATAGTCTTCCATTCAAAGCATCCCCTTGAATACATCCTCAACCACTAAAAGCTCCCTCCACCATCCTGTGAGGTAAATGTTATTATAATCCCCATTTTCTAGGTAAGAACATGGAGGCACAAGGTTAAGGGTCTGACAGAGATTCTAGCCAAGACTCCAGAACCTCCACTGCTTCTTGTTTCATTAAAGTTTACTCACCTGGTCTTTTACTGCAGCTGGTTTACTGGTGTTTGCACTAGAAAGGTGGTTTAACCAGGGCTACTTCGAGCGTGGCCTGCAGATTGTTGTCCACTGTGAACTGTTTGTTACCAGTCTGCAATGAGCTTGTTAGTGTTTGGAAATATAATTTGTTAGAGCAATTCAGTGTCTCTTGATGGTAGCAATAAAATCTGGTGCTTGCATTTTGTGCGCCTTTTTCATCTCATTTTTCTAGTAGTTTATTGTAATTTTATATTACAGAAGTAACAGTCCAGGATGCATTTGGAAATTAAAAACAAACAAACAAAAACAAAATATTCTTTTTTTCACGGATCATTTTGAAGCGCTAGTTTGAACAACTGAAAGTGTAAGTTTATTTATTCCAGTATGTTCTAGATTCTAATTTTATTAAAAGAGAAAATCTCTCCTATGCAATTATTGGTTATGAGCCAACTATTCGAATTAAATGGCACAGATAACTTTAATTAACATAGACACTCAATCCAAAGCCTTCTTATATAAAAAAAAGTATCAAATGTTTTTCTCAATGCTTTTTTTCCCCCAACTCTTCACATCCCCCTTCATACCACCTGACTCTGTAAATGATTATCATATGGCCATATTTTTGATTTCATGAAAAATTTTGAAAGATTTGACCTTTTTGGCCCATTCTGCTGAATCCACCGTACTTTTTTCTCATTATTGAAATTTCAGACTACTAATTAGAACAAATCAATAGTACATGGTCTCATAACTTCACTTAGATCAGGGCTTCTCAGAATTACCTGGAGGGCTTACGAAAACACAGATTGCTCCCTCCCCACCCCACCCCCACCTCCTCCAGATTCTGACTCAGTAGGTCTGTGATGGGGTCCATGAACTTGCATTTCTAACGAGCTCCCAGGTGGTGCTGAGGCTGTGGATATGCTGACCATATTTTGGGGGAAGCACCAAAAACACTAGATCACTTTGTGAATTCAGCCAAAATATTACTTTATTCAATTATTTTTGTACGGCAAATATTTTCAAATCTAACAACTTGAAAATGTTTTAAAACAGATTCAGACTAAAATCCAAGGTCTTTGAGAAATGTCAGCTCTTACAGGTGACTTACACAAATGATAAACTTGACATACTTCTGAGCATGTAGCATTTTACACATTGTAGGTGTTTCATAAATGTTGGCGGAGAAGAAAGGAGATCGGGAGCGACGGAAAGTATGGGGCCTCACCTAATCCAGCAGCACAATCGTGAATGGAAGCACTGTAACTTGGGATCATGCAAGCTGTGATCTCTTCTGGCATAATCATGTAAATAAAACTAAACTGTGCTTGGCCAGATATTGTATTCCCTTCATTTGACCCCTCCCTCAATTCAAAAATATTGCCAAGGAATCTCCTCGATTGTTTAAAATATCACAAAACTCTCTGAGAAGTGTGATTCTGAGCATTCCCACTCTCCACCCTCCTCCCTTCCCACACACCTCCCCCAGGAGCATACCTGCACCCCTTCGTGTCCTCCCCTCCGTCCAGCCCTGAGTTCATAGGATATTGTTTTTAGACCTGACTGTTGCATTTAAAACAAAAGTGAACTAGTACCAGGGACAGTAACTGTCCCAAGAGTCACACTCCTTTATCACTGACTTACAAATAACTTATACAAACACATTTAATTCTACAAATGCCCCTGGGGACAATGAGATTGTAAGTCACTAGCCAGGAAGAATTGGCTAAAAAATGTAATAGCCAACTGCCATTCTTTAGTCTTTCCATTCTTGGTTTCCTGTTCATTCTCGTTGGTAGTGGATGTGTTTTATAAACTGCTAAAGGGTTTGATTCACTCACCCTTTCATCTATCAGCTTCCATACAAACTAATGGAAACTCTTAAAACGACAAAAACAGCTCAAAGTTCTAATGTACAATAGAACTCAAAACACCAACTTATTTTAAAGGGACTTTTGGCTTGCTGGTTGCCTTATATATGGGGGTGACCCTGGATTGGAATGCCTGGAATATTGGGAAAAAAGTAATTGCCCCTTCCAGTATCTCATATTGTTTGTACCAGACAGATTTGTTTCCTTAGTCCAAGGAAAGATTTCATTAAAAGCAGCTTGCATTGGGGTGCCTGGGTGGCTCAGTCCATTAAGCACCCGACTCTTGATTTCAGCTCAGGTCATGATAGCAAGTCCTGCCTCGGGCTCCGCACTGGGCGTTGAGCTGGCTTAGGATTCTCTCTCTCCCTGTGCCCCTCCCCCTCTCTAAAAAAAAAAAAGAACAGCTTGCATTGTATAAACTTAAATGAATAGCACTTCCTTCAGAGTGCATTTGCATTAGCACAGAAGCATGAAATAGCATATGCATTCCTTCTGTACAGATGACACTCATGAGTTTTAATCAAACACACCGCAGGACAGGGCACCCATGTGTTCAAACACAGATCCTTGGGCCCTGCTCTGGAGTTTCTGATCCCAAAGGACTGGGGTGAGCCTGACTATATGCATTCCTCACTTGGACAACTTGAATTTTAGATAATTTCTACATGTCACAAAATAGTACTCACATTTTCTAACCATTTAAAAATATAAAAACCATTCTTTGCTCACCAGCCATACAATATTAGGCAACACACCAAGCTTGGCCCGTGCATGGACCACAGTTTGCAGACTTTTGACTTAGATCATTGATTTCACCAAACTTGAATATCATCAAAACCACCTGGAGGAGTAGAAAATACGGTATCTAATAGGAGAGTTGGCACAGACTCTGTAGTGACCAAATCTCCCAGGTGAGCTGATTTAAAGTTCTCCTGGGAACTGGTTTCACTCAGAGGTAACCTGACATCTTTCCCGAGGAACTCCCCAATTCTGTTTCACACCAGTGTGTGCACTGCCTTCAAATGCAAATGCCAATCGCCAGGGTTGCTAGTCACCTCTAAGCATCTGATCCTTCACCTCCACCCGCTGAACTGCAACAGCTGTTAGGGAGGAATTCTCTTGCCTTTCCACCTACAAGCCTCTCAAAGAACATGATTAGAACAAACATGACTCGAAGAAGGTGGTTATGACTTGCTTTGGAGAGGGTTGGGGGGTTGTCTTGCAATCCCTGGTTTTTGAAACCATCCTGATTCTTGCCTGGTGTCACTTGGGTGACACTATTTACCACTCTAGGCTCTTTCAGTGATGCATCTGGTAGGTTCATTTCAGAAGTCGCATAGAGGGGGGGCGCCTGCGTGGCTCAGTCGTTAAGCGTCTGCCTTCGGCTCAGGTCCTGATCCCAGGGTCCTGATCCCACATCGGGCTCCCTGCTCAGCGGGAAGCCTGCTTCTCCTTCTCCCACTCCCCTCGCTTGTGTTCCCTCTCTCGCTGTGTCTCTCTCTGTCAAATAAATAAGATCTTTAAAAAAAAAAAAAAAGTCGTATACACGACAAAACACTGGATACCAACCTGGTCCTCATAGGTGTGATCGGTTCCTAATTGAATTTTTCGTAGCAGGCATCATCTCTGTTACCATCCCAATGGATGTGGTGGAGTCTTCTGGATTAGTCCGTCAGTTGATTGTTAGGGTACATTCAATCCAGCAAGCTGGTATCTTTATCGTGTTTACTACTTGGTAAGATGCAAAATACTTCTGAGTTAAATATTTCATCTTAGCCTATCTCAGATTTTATCATTAATCTAAGACCTCTATTACAATCCTTCACTGACATCTTGCACATCTGTTCAACTAAATAAACATTTACTTTATGCTAATACAGGGTCAACTTAATAGGCGGCCACCCATCAGCCATCTGTGCCCTATTGCCATCCTTCTTCCTGACATCTATGAGCCCCAGCTCAACCCAGGCTTCCAGCAATAAATCCAAGAGGTTATTTTTCCATATTTTTCCATTGCCTATAAATTTTGCGAAAAGGAAAAGTGAGGCCTAGAGAATTCAACTAATTTGCACAATGGAACAATCGTTGCAAGAATTATAACCCAGTTCTGCTTATTTGATCAAAGTAAAGAACCAGATCAAATATTCAGCCAGAGTCCATGCAGGTTGGGGGTGGGAGGGAGTGGGAAGAAATTCTAGTCCTGGCAAGAGAGGGAAAAATTGATATACATATTTAAAGTTACATATAAAATTATATGTAACATAATATATGGTATAATATATTATATATATAATTGTAAATAGTATGAAACAAAATATAAGAAAAAATTAAAGTATGGTGAAAAATAATCATGCATATTTCAAGGAATACAGGAAAAGGAAAGGAAAATTACATTCTATGTGACAATAAGGCAGAAATGTCCCCTAAAAGGAGAAAGGATTAAGAGTAAGAAATTAGTCATATATTGGTCACATTTATGCAATGACCTTTAGATTTTTAAAAATTCAACCCCATTTTTGTTTTCACTGCAAGACAATATGTGTCCCAGAGTATGTACTCGATAAATGTTTGTTGAATTTAAATTACTTTCGTTTGGCAAGATTATTTCTTTTCCATAGTGCTCTGAAGGAAAAATCCTTAAATGGATTTTTATCCTGCCTTTCATAAATGTCTCTGTAGTGCTGCCCCTAGTTAAGGATTTGCCTCTGAAAGAGAGTTGTGTTTTGTTTCTTGTCTGTGGTCACTCCCTTCTCTGCTCTTGTACTAAAGGTCCAAGTAAGAGAGACCTGTCAAGGGGCATCTGGGTGGCTCAGTCAGTTAAGTGTCCCACTCCTGGTTTCAGCTCAGGTCATTATCTCAGGGTTGTGAGATCGAACCCTACCTCAGGCTCCACCCTCAGCGGAGACCCTCTTGAGATTCTCTCTCTCTCTCTCTGTCCCTTGCACGCCCCCCAAAAAAGGGAGAGAGAGAGAGAGAGAGACCTGCCAAGTCCCTACTGTCTAATCTCAAAGAATTCAGCAAACATGTTAAGTGTTTTGAAGCCAACTGGTTTCTTCAAGGAGTCAGCTGAACCCCAATTTTTGTTTGTATGATATTGCTATTATTGTGCAAAGTCAACTGCCCCAGGCAGAGAGAACAGAATTTTTGCTTGGGCTTCAATTCTGCATTTGCATTTATCTAGAGCTTGCAAATACCTCTTATATTACTAAAACAAGAGAAATTTGGGGGGGAACTTTAGAACGCCAATTGGAAATCATTGCAATCAGATCTTTCACTGCTAGGTAGGTTTTAGATTCATTTAAGATCCTATCAGGGCGCCTGGGTGGCTCAGTTGGTTAAGCGACTGCCTTCCACTCAGGTCATGATCCTGGAGTCCCGGGATCGAGTCCCACATCGGGCTCCCTGCTCAGCAGGGAGTCTGCTTCTCCCTCTGACCCTCCCCCACTCTCTCTCTCTCTCTAAAATAAGTAAAATAAATCTTAAAAAAAAAAAAAGATCCTATCAAACTTTAGAATTTTTTTTAATGCACTGTTATATTCCCGAATTTACATTATTAAGTCAAACTGCATACACTCACCACTTTTCCAAATAAAGGTTGTTGTCTCAAAAGGCTTAGAATATATGGTAGAACTCATTCACGCCTACATTTCCCAAATTATACTAAGCAGCAAAATTTCATGTTTGGAAGAGATTTTCTTCAGACTTCTTATTCTTTAGACCTGTCATGTGATCAGGTTGGCGCGGGGAGGGAAGCTAACCAGATACCTTTCCCATCTAGGGAGATTTTCCATTTAGTTAAATGCACAGCACTCTTTTCCTTTGCTACACGTATGCGCATTATAATTAAAGCTTAGGATGGGTCAGAAAGTCCATCTGGTCCCACCTTCTAAATATTGTAATGAGAAAATTGAAGCCTAGAGAGACTGAAATCCTCTCCTGAGAGGAGGAAAAGAACCAGAATCAGAAACCAAATCTAATGACTCCCAGATGACTCTTTCCTCCACTATAACATCATATGATTTTTCCGCATCATCACTTAACTTCATGTTTACCAATGTCTCATCTTGCCAATTGGACTGTCTTTAGTTTAGTCCCAGCACCATTCGGTGAGCATCCTCTCTGCTCGGGGCATCATCCTAGATGTAGAAGTAAAAGATAAATGACACCCACCTTTCCCCCACGAATGTTATTCTCTTATGGTACCCATGGTGACTAATGGTGAAGAAGATCAGGACTTGATACTGTGTTTGTTCATTCACCAAATACGTATTGGGCTCCTGCCCCTGCCAGGCACTGTTTTAGGTACAACGGTGACTAAAAATAAAACCCTCGCTTTCATAGAGATTATATTTAATTGGAAGGAGAAGCAGAAAAATTAACAAATAAATGTGTCAGCTGGTGAAAAGTGCCATAAAAACAAAGGGCTGGAAGGGACTTTCTAGCAAAGGGTGACCTTTGAACCAGGGCCTGAAGTAAGTGAGACCAACCCAGCGGCTTACTCCTTTCCACTGGGCCTGTCAGAAGTTCTCCAACTTGGGAATGCAAAAGGGTGAGTATAGGTTTATAGAACATGAGAGCCGTTTGGTTTGGTCCTAGGTTCAGTCTTCTAAAATAAGTATTACTGAGATGAAATTCACATAACACAGAATGAGCTAATACACATGTACACTTGAGTGGGATTTAGTACTTTCACAATGTTGTACCACCACCTCTTCCATCTCTACAACACTGTCATCTCCCCAAAAGGAACCCCAGTATCTGGTAGCCGTCACTCTCCATTTCCAGCAGCCCCTGGTAACCGCCAATCTGCTATTCATTTCCATAAATGTATCTATTCTGGGTATTTCCTGTAAATGGAATCATACAGCAGGTAAAAACCTTTTATATTGAGCTCCTTTCCCTTAGCATAATGTTTTCAAAGTTCATCCACACTGTAGCAGTATTCATCCTAACACTTTATTCCTTTTTATGCCTGAAAAATATCCCATTTTGTATAAAACCATGGTTGATGGGTTCATTCAGAGTTCACAATTGGGCTGTTCCCACCTTTAATGATCATGACTAATGTTTCTACGAAAATTTGTGTACAAGTGTTTGAGGACCTGTTTTCAATTTTATTCTTTTTAATCGCCCTTCTTAATCCATTCCTGAATCTGTTAAAAAGTCATGTTCAAAACTTTGAAAAATGTTTAAAATGACTCCACAGTGATGAAAGACCAAATATATTTTAGCCCTCTAAATGAGTGCCTGGCATGTAAGAAGCCCTTAATAAATAGCAGTTGTTATTATCAATAATAATTAAAAGAACACAAGGCTAAACATCACACAGCTGAATGCAGACTTCATAGAGAATTGTTTCAGTCTGGGCAGGGTTGAGTGGGGACCAAATCTGGGCAGGGGTGAGTGCGGGAGGAGACCCATGTGAAGAATCAAGATTTCAAGCCTGCTCCTACAACTCTTCATTCACCACAGACACTTCCCCGTGACTAGAGAAATTGGCTGGAACTTTTCTCAGCATTCAGGTAGTTTATCTGCCATCCTGTAAAATATTCACTAGTTTCCAGATTTGCCAGTGGACTTGCTCTGGGTTTTGCCCTGAAGTTACACAAACTTCACGATGAAAAGCAAATGGAAAGAGATGGTTGTGTTTCTGCTTGTGTGACTTGGCATTCACTAAATCTCTAATTTATTTATTTAACACAAAACTGCTGATATCATTGCCTGAAGAAGCAATTTCAGGCAGGTCTGATCCCAGCTTGTTTGCCACCCAGAGTCAACACCATTTACATGAATTGTGACGGTAAAAATTTCATTTTTATCTAGAGCCAAATATCTGATCAAGTAATCACTTAATGATCCTTTGAAGTGTTAGGATTTTGGATTTGCGCTGAGCTAGGGTTTAGGAGACCGGGAGACATTCCTAGTCTTTCTGGGACTTGTTTTGTGACTTCGAAGAGTATACCACTGACATCACTCTACTTTCCCATTATATTAAGGTTATTTTATCTGACCCCGTGTACCTCACTAATGGTTGCAAGACTTATCCTGTATTTGTGCTTACTGAATCTGGTCAGTTCAGTCAAAATGGTTAGGAGTTATACAAGTCACTCCTTAAGTGAGATCATATTTTGATTTCTAACATCAATTATGCCTTCTTTTTTAAAATTTCAACTAAAGGTTCCTTCATGCATTACAATATTAATCGTGTTAGTGAAAGAACTTTAACAACTAGACTACCTGCCATTTGCAGTTCCTAGCCAACGCTAATTTGATGTCCTCATGGAAGTGACAGTTTGAAGAAAGACGTGCCTTCCTTAAGCAAAAAGAAAACGGTTCTCTTCACAAGAAACAAGCTCCTGTTCCTATATTTGCACTTCAGGCTCCTTCAATTACAGAATCAAATTCTGTTTTTAGCCACTGTGTAGTTGTCCACCTTCTCAATGTATCAGATTACAGGCAGGAAGCTTTCTGAAAATTCTCCACAAATGCTGAAAAAGAAATACAAAAAGAGGCCTTCACTCTCTCGGAGCCCAGTGACCCAACTGAGTTATCACCACAGCGCAGGCCAAACTCCAAACAAAATAAATACCATTAGAAGCGACATTTTTGTACAGGAAAAGTATTTCCCAACCTTGAAAATTTGTTGCCATTGACTCAGTAAACTATACCATGCAGACAAATACCAGGTCTCTGATACACTGAGTCTGGGATGCTGCAATTTCCTCCTTCCACCCAGAAGGTATTCAAGAGCAAAGACTTATATCTCTGGTACCTGGAAATTGTGTTTTGATGCTGAATAAATATGTAAATGAGTAGGGGCTCAATTCCTGCTAGTTGCTGAGCAAAGAGGTTCCCTTCCTAGACCTTGAAAACTCAAGGAACAAGTAGTTACCAGTATTGCCAAAACTATCAGAAGTATTTTAGTCCTTTATTTGCAAGTATTGAAAAGGTTATTCTGAAGGGAAAAAAAAAAAAAAAGACCAATAATTTTATAAAAAAGAGTCATTTTCATTTATGCTGCTGCAGCAGTGTCTGTGATCAAAAAGTTTGGAACTTCATCAAGAGGGGGATGATTCAATCAATTATACCAGGTATTCGCTAAAAGCATGATACCATTCTACATGCCCTGATAAGGTCTGATTTACAAGACATACTGTTACGTGTCAAATCAGTGTGATGCATGTCAGTCTGCACAGTATCGACCCATGTCCCCAGGGGTGAGGACATCTCAACCAAGGGAGGAAAGTTTGTATTGTCCCGGCTATGCCTGCCTGGAATCCACAGTCATTCTTCTGCCCCACCCTCCACCCCAACAAGGGAACAGGGCTAGGAGCATCCCTCAGTAGTCCTCTGGGAGCAGCTGTCTATAAGAGTCTGGGCTTTGTCTCCATGACGAGAAGCCTTCTACATAGAACTTCTACAGGGGAGGATCCCAAAAAGAGTATGTTCTTCCAGGGAGCAGTTGATTCCAAGTAGATCCATAGAGTATTGTCATGGAGGTGATGAGAGTCTTCAGGATCACTTGCGGGTTGACATCTAAGGAGTGAGGTGTTTGGGTTTCCTCCTCTCCCCTCAATCTGTGTAGTTAAACTAGATTTGGAGAACGCTTATGCCACAAAGGCAACTTGAAGCTGATAAAAGATCCCCAAATAATATCAGCCTGAGAATTGCATCATCCAAGGCTAAATTTGGGGATCTTGAGGGATATATCAGAGGGGTTAAAGGATGTTATTCGTAGCAAGGTGACTATGTGAATATTCCAGTGTTTATCGAAGGCAAGAACTTGGCAAGGGGGCTCATGTAAGAGACTGATAGATTCATAATTACCAACAGAAACTGTTGATAGAGGGGCAGCTGGGTGGCTCAGTCAGTTAAGCATCTGACTTTGGCTCAGGTCATGATCTCAGGGTCCTGGGATCCAGCCTGGTGTTGGGCTCCCCACTCAGTGGGGAAACTGCTTCTCCCTCTACCTCCGCCCCTTCCCCCCACTTGTGGTCTCTCTCTCTTCTTTCTCTCTCAAATAAATAAAATCTTTAAAAAAAAAAAAAAAGGAACTGTTGATAGAAGAAATAAAAATATCAATAAGTTCCTCATGACTGATACAATCCATTCTGACTTTCCTATTTCTATGATTTGATGAAAGTCTGTTTGTTATACTATAGACATGATCAAAATTACATTTTATTTAATCTGAATTCTACTCCTACCATCCTAAATTTGCCCCAGGCCACATCTTAATAGTTTAGAGAGGTTTACAACCACTGAAGAATATTAACTAGAGCTTTCTTTTCTATTATGAATTCAGGGTTTTAAGAATAAATTATATATAAGCTTCCTTTCCCTTAATATGCCATTTATAACTAAAGAGTAAATATAATCCATTTGGGAAATATATTGCTGTCTAGGGTTATATTATTTTAATATACTATTATTATTACATTATATTATATATTACACAACATTACCGTTACTATTGTACTCTAGCTTGAAGTGGTGTCTTAATACACATCTTTGTCCTTAACACATATCTTATGCGAAGCAGGTCGGGCATAGGGGAGATTCAGAGATGGACTGAATTTCAAAAATAAATAAGGCTGACATGACAGACTCAAACCTATGGATGAGATTTGTCCCACAAACTTAAATTTGTCCCACACATTTTTACATATTACATTAACTGACATATAGAAATTCAGAAATCTCCCATAAAAATCCAAAATGAGAGCTTCTTTTGAGAAAAATTCTGGAAACTCTGAGCCTGCATTCACTTATAGCAACCAGCTATGGGAACTGAGGAGCCACCAACCATAGAACAATCTGCCACAGTCCCCACTTGGCCCTACATGGCTCCATGGGCCCCTGAGTTTGCAACCTCTGGGTTCACCACTCCTGAGTCTGTAATCTCCGAGCTAGAGGACAAAGCAGTGTTAGGGAGCAAGGAAAGGTGAGGGACAGAGCAGCAGCTATGATGGGATGGGGAGTGAGGATGAGAGTCAGAGGTTCTGTATACCATACACATACACTGTGCAAGCACATGATTTTACAATTAATATGACACCAGAATGTTCTGCTTAATGTCAAAGACCAGTTGGAGCTTTGCTCTGACATCTGTAGACAGGAAGAAGAAACAAAAGAGCAGAGGTAGGCGCTCCTCATTAACAGCGTAACCAAGGAGAACAATAAGTATTTGGTGCGTAAAACGAAAAGAAACTGACCCATGAATGGCGTTGAGCATAATTTAAGCTTTTCTTTGTGATTTGGTCATCTTGGAGCTTTATTTTACTGGGCGCTGTAGTGCACGATGCTTTCAAGCGTTCCTGAGAAACGTTGGCAGAGATTCCTTACATTCACTTTTAATTCTTCTGCCTTTATCACTTCACTACAGTTTCATCACTAAAAAAAAATACTTTTTTATTGGGTGGATCATTGACATGCAACATTATATTAGTTCCAAGTGTACAACATAATGATTCAATATTTGTATATATTGTGAAATGATCACCACGGTAAGTCTAGTTAATATTTGTCACCATTGTTGCGGAACTTTTTTTCTTGTGCTGATAACTAAGCTTATATATATAATTTTTAAAGATTTTATTTATTTATTTGAGAGAGAGAATGAGAGAGAGCACATGAGAGGGGGGAGGGTCAGAGGGAGAAGCAGACTCTCTGCCGAGCAGGGAGCCCGATGCGGGACTCGATCCAGGGACTCCAGGATCATGACCTGAGCCGAAGGCAGTCGCTTAACCAACTGAGCCACCCAGGCGCCCTAAGCTTATATTTTAAATGGGAAAAGAAGAGGAGTTCCCAAGACCTATGGCACCATTTGCCCCATGCTCGATGGACTCAGGCTACGATACTTCTTGTCTACTTTTATGGCTTTTCTGTCCCCTCTCTCTATACACAACAATTACTGCATAATCTGTTCACCATCCTTCTCCTTCACTGCTTATTGACAGACTATTGTCTAAGCGAGGAACTGAGAACAGGAGAGCAATGCCTAGTTAGCTTCATAACAGGAATTTCCCTTGATTTCTGCTCATGGTTTTCTTTTGCTTCTTTCTGGGTCCACATTTCGTGAGTTTCCATAAAGCCTGACACCTCCTCCCCCACCCCCCAACCCCTCCGCTCCGGAGAAGAGGGATGTGATCGTATTAATACGTCCACAAATTGTACCATTTGGTTTGCACAAAACATACTTAAAATATTTTATTGCTTAAAAGAAAAGAATGCATTTCTTTAAATCAAAAAGTGATTTTTTACTGCTGGAAATGTGCCTAAGCGTGGCCACCAATGTGCTTCAGTTCTTAACTGTTTATGATTTTAACTCCAGGTATCTACTTATCAGGGATCTTTCCCCCAGTTTATGAGTGATCCAAGATAAATATATTTTTCTCAATAGCTAGAAAATTTATCATAAAAACACTTCGGAAGGTCCAGTCTTATTTCTATACTTAGTTCTATTCTGGTTTTATAGAAAAAATGTAAGCTGGTTCTTCCAGAAATTACCGTTAATATGGCAATAATTCTTATACTCTCTGGTCTCAGGAGAGCAGAAAGTGATGGTAACAATGTCACTCTTCCTCTGCTGCACTGATGTCAATCAACCCTTTCACGTGATCACTGATGTTTCACGATTATTGCCCATTCCTTCGGCGTGTTCCTTTTCCACCTACTTATATGCACCTAAACACCCGCAAACATATGTATGGAGACATGCTGTCCCAATCTGTCGCCTGTTTGTCCACATATAAAATTATTCTAAAGTTCAAGTCTGAATCTGCAATGTCTCCGTCCAATTTTTCTTTTTCTATCTCTAATAAATGTAATCTATCAACCTCACCCCTATCTGAACTCATTATCTATAAATAATGGCCTTTCCCAAACCACATTAGTACTTCTCTAGGAATGTTGCCCTTTTAGAGGTCTGATTAACTAGACAAACAGGGCATGGAACTCTAGCCACATTTCCAACATGAAAAATAGCCTTTTGTTTTAAATTATGATTTTCTCTAGTGAAAACTGAATATGACTTATGATGACCAAGGCACAGTTCCTCAAGGCAATGATGGAGTAACATTTTTTCTTATTCTGAAAGTCAGACTTTTTGAAAAATCTAGCCATCTTGAACACAGATACGAGTGCAGAAGTAAGTTCGGCATTACTGTGGAAAAATCCATATTGTTAAGTCAGACTGTATTCCTGACTTTGTATTCATTGAGTCAGCTGCTTATGGAGAATGCACCAAGCATGTTTATGCCCAGTACTCATGGCTTTGCCCTTGCAGTAAATCAGACAGGAGAAAAAATTACTTTCAAATAAAATGCCAATTCAATTAAGAACAAGTAAGGCTTTAAGGCAGATTTAAACTAAGACACTAGCCATAAATCCACAGAAAGTCAGCAATATAAAAACATGTGGATGCTGCCAAACATTCATTTGAGATTGAGATTCCTATATCATTAAAAAAAAAAAAAATGAGCAAAAATGTAGGCAGCACTTACCAAGGACCTGGCACTATTAACCCCATTCATCCCCACAGGAACCTCCTGGGGTAGATGCTATTTCATCCCCATTTTACAGATGAGGTCAAGGGTGAGTAACTCAGCCAGGATAATCAGCAGTTAGAATCAGAGCTGCACTTTGTTTTTTTTAAGATTTTTTAAATTTATTTGACAGAGAGACAAACAGCTAGAGCAGGAACACAAGCAGGGGAAGTGGGAGAGGGAGAAGCAGGCTTCCCGCTGAGCAGGGAGCCAGATGCGGGGCTCGATCCCAAGACCCTGGGATCATGACCTGAGCCAAAGGCAGACGCTTGATTACTGAGTCACCCAGGCGCCCTCAGAACTGCACTTTTAACCGACTAAGTGAACCCCCTGAGTCTGTTATTCACCCCTACACCATCTGCTTTCATGAGCAGGAGAAATAAATCTTTTCTTTCTGCCTGGTGATGTGGCTTTTTGTAAGGACTTTGAAGTGTTAAAATATGGTATGCATGTTGTTCCTTTCTTAAAAACACTTCTGGTCTTATGTTCATGAATTTATAGTTTATATTCAGGCAAGCTTCCCTCCTCTGCTATACAAGGACATGAGCTGAGTATTTAGGACAAGTCTTACCATCAGGCAAAGATGACAGTCCTCCCTTCAATGGGATTTAAGGATGTCCACTTCCCCAAAACCTCTCTCCCATCCACTGATTACACTGAGTAAAATTGCATCCCCAGAAAACGTGTGGAAATGGCCACATGCTGACAGTTTAATGTAAATGTGTCTTCCACTTGATTTCTCCCATCCCAATTACTCTGTAGCCAAGGGCGCTGGGGGACGACGGGATGCTGTTGCAGCTGTGGCAGGTCATAGGTGGTGTTCCCATCACCACCTCTTCAGCCCCTGGTAAGGAAGGAATTCCCACCTGAGAGTTATGCAGGTGGCCAAACACGTGATGCACAACACAGACCAGATGACAGCAAGAGCGGTTTCTTAGTCACACATATGCACAGCCTAGGGAAGGAGGACACCACTCCTGCAGGGTACACAGGGGTGGCACTTGGGAGCAGAATAAACAAGCAGAGGCTGCAGGAGCCTGACTTTGTAGTAACAAGGGGGTGAGGTGGCTCTTCCCTCCCAAGAAGGTGTGATGAGCTTGTTTGATAAGTCTGTGGACTGGCAGGGAACGCAAGCCTTCCACTCAGAGATAAGCAGGACCAGTGCAGGTCTTCATGATAAGGACTGGCTAGGGCACCCTGCTCAGGGCAGCAGAGAGTAGGGGGCGGGGGGAACATGCTGTTTGGCCCTTCAAGACACTCCCAGTTTCCCCTAGATATGGAGGCAACACATAATACTGGGCCTTAATTTTAAGCCTTACTCCACAGATGGACAAGTATGGAGGGAAATGGAAGAGAGATGAGAGTAAGGAAGTTAGTAAGTAAGGAAGAAAGTTAGGGCCTTGAAACTGCAAGACTAGATGATCCGAAGAGTGGGCGGGAAGCAGCTCCTAGCAAACTCTATGGAAGACATCTCAAGGGCGGAGTCTGTACAGAGACGTAGTGAGTGGTGTGTTTCTTCTTAATCACTACTTCCGGGCTGAGGAGCAGTAAGTTAATGACAAAGCCAGTTAAAGGAGGCCTTTGATAATATTTAAAAGAGGATGATGTGCGATTGGATTCATCTTTCACTTTTCAACTGATAGCATTAGCAGCTTAGGTGCGAGAGAAATGATGTTCAAGATAGCACAGCCCTAGGGGCGCCTGGGTGGCTCAGTTGGTTAAGCGACTGCCTTCGGCTCAGGTCATGATCCTGGAGTCCCGGGATCGAGTCCCGCATCAGGCTCCCTGCTCAGCAGGGAGTCTGCTTCTCCCTCTGACCCTCCCCCCTCTCATGTGCTCTCTCTCTCTCAAATAAATAAATAAAATCTTAAAAAAAAAAAAAGATAGCACAGCCCTAGACGTGTCCATTGAGCACAGACACAGTTCATTGTTGATAGTTTGGTCATTGTTTTCCATGCAGTGTGATGTCTGCCCTGGAGATTGGCAAGATGGTGTTAGGTGCTTCCGAGAACCAACAGGAATTGCACAGTTGTTGCCTCTTCAGTGTTCTTCAATCCAGATTAAAGGCAGGTTAAAGTCCCAGCTCAGTAGCTAGGTCTTCGTCCCATTCTAACTAACAGTGATCTTTCTTGAGCCAGTGTGCCTCTCATCCAGAGCCAGCAGCAGCCCACATTATTAGTCTAGAATTCAATTGTCTACTGTCTTCTGGTATCTCCTATTTATGGCAAGTTAGAATGATTTTCCATTTTGATAGTGAAATAAAGTTTCCTTTTTAAATAAATACACCTCAGTAGAAATAAATAAATCAGTAAGCAAATTTAAAGAGAACATTAAATCAACAAGCCCAGGTGTTACATGAATACAGCAAAATTATGAAGTTTCTATGTGAGTAACTGAAAGAAAACTTTGAATTAGAGACATTTTTAATATATGTACACGTGTGTATGCATACATATCTATTTATTACATACATATATATCCTGATCAGTCTCAAATCTTCTTAAGTCTAACAAAGGGTAGCTTTTTTTTTTTTAAGATTTTATTTATTTATTTGACAGAGAGAGATAGCGAGAGCAGGAATACAAGCAGGGGCAGTGGGAGAGGGAGAAGCAGGCTTCCCGCTGAGCAGGGAGCCCGATGCGGGGCTCGATCCCAGGACCCCGGGATCATGACCTGAGCCGAAGGCAGGTGCTTAACGACTGAGCCACCCAGGCGCCCCGCTATGAGTTATCTTTAAATATACTTATTAACTGGTGAAGGTAAATATGCTAAGAAACTTCTTCCCATCTCTATCTTCCACCTCTACCATTTCTTTTTTTTTTTAAAGATTTTATTTATTTATTTGACAGAGAGAGACACAGCGAGAGAGGGAACACAAGCAGGGGGAGTGGGAGAGGGAGAAGCAGGCCTCCTGCGGAGCAGGGAGCCCGATGTGGGGCTCAATCCCAGGACCCTGAGATCATGACCTGAGCTGAAGGCAGACGCTTAATGACTGAGCCACCCAGGCGCCCCCCACCTCTACCATTTCAAAAAGGTGAAAATTCCCTTATACTCAGCAAACCTATTATCAGAAATACAAGTGGGATGAAGAATGGTGCACACAGCGGGAGTACACATGTTCCCACATGTTCAGGAAAAGCCCTGGAAGGTCTGGGGAGAAGTTAAAAGCTTAAGCATATATGGCTGGGTGTTTTGCTACATAAATCACAAAGATCTTTGATTTTTGACTTTGTCTACTGACTGAGTGCTCAGGTGGGTTATTAGCTTCTTCCTCATTTGATTTATTAGTTCCCAGTTGGCATGCTCATTTCTGGGCCCTATCAGTTTTTAGGCATCTGTCCCATATACAACGCTGACCCAAGGGCCTTGGGCTTCCCAAGTCCTCAGAGATCACACAAGACTCTCTTCTAACTCTTTCATAAACCCAAACTGTCTCAAGGAACAATGCAGAGCCATAGTCTAAGATATAAAAACGGAGCCAAAATTCAAAATACTTTTAGGATCAACTCAACAGAACCATCTGGATCATCAGCAGTATTTTGGTCTTTTCTTGCTTTTGAAAGTTGTGATGGCTTATAGATGGTATGAAATCTCTCCTAAGTATGAATTTGCTGTTGCTTCAGAGACTAGGGAGAGAGAAAAAATTGGAAGAATTTGATTCGAGCATCAGAAGGACTTCGTATGAGTGAATCTGAACTATGGAATATAGATGGTTGGGTAGCCAGAAAAATGGGGGCCTTCAAAGAAAGTAACCAAGATTTCATCAGAGTTATAGACCACTGACAGATCCAGTTATTTCCTTGAAGACCAAGATTATAAGACAATATCAATCAAGCTAGGTAGCATGACTAGCCAGAATTTCTCCTGAAAACCAGATGCCAGGTTACATGAAGAAACTACCAACATGAGTGTTTTGTTAATTAGAATAACCCATGTACTTTGCAATCTTATACAGATTGTTTTCATTGTATCAAAAATTTGATCATTGAACAAGCTTGAGTATAATAATAGTATATTTTTAAAGTGCCACAGAGGTGAATGAAACATCTTTTTGCATGATTTGTGTAAATGAAGAATAGTAAGGATTTTTTTTCTAATTACCAAAATATAATGAAGATATAGGTAGATGTGTAGGTATAGTGTGCTAGTGCATGCTATAATTGATGAAAATTATGAACACATTTTTTCCCATTAGGAAAAAAAAATACCATGATTCATAAAAAGAAAATCTCAAAGAGAATCATGTGTATTTCCACTGGAAGTTTACCAAGTCACCATGCATAACATATAGAGAGAAGATAACATTTATGTTACTTTACTATAGGGATTTTGCCAGAATAAACTTACTTTCTAGTTATTTAAGAACTTTAATAGATTGATTATAGACTTGGTATGTAAACTCCCAGTTCCTTGTTTTAAAAAAGATAAAGCTATTTAATAATTATTAGTGGGTCATTAGAGAGGCTTAGAGAATTAAGTAAGAAAATACCAGCTCTTCTAATCAGGCTAGAGCAGCCCAATGAACTTCCTATGGGACCTTCAGAAAAAGGCTGAAACTCAGACTCTGAAACAGATGTTTCTAAGAACTCATGAAGAACCCAACAGTAAATGTTACTTTGTCCAAAGAATATTAAGCAAAATAAAGGCCTTGCTTATTGCTTTTGTTTTATCCAAATTTAAATTGAGTAACAGTATTTTCAGCAAGATCGCTATAAGGACATCTATTCAATGACTGCCCAATCCCATGTGAAGACTATTGGAGATCCATTGGAATCTATTCAGACATATGAAGCTTAATGATGCCATTTCATTCAACATCTCCATAAAATAATAATGCTTGGCTTCAATCTGTGAGTCATAGATGTTTTTCATTTATAATATTTGAATTAGGACAAGCACTCACATTCCTTCTTTTCCAAATATGATTTACATTTTAAAATCGTTAATAAGATAATGGATTATGTTGCTATCAAACACAGGATTGGCTACATTAATTGAGAGAGTCAAAAATGGCGAGGCATGACACAGTTTCAGTGGTTCTAGGATGATCTTCATTAATAATACTGCCCTACCCACCCAAAGTCACCCCACTCTTCCCCAAATATCTGTTTCTCCTCTGCCTGACCATTTACCTGAAATTGAACAATTGAGAATCATTTTTACTTAAAATTATTTTATCTCATTTTAAAAGGCAAATAAGACTGGGAGAGGACATAGATGTCATATTACATAAATCATTTACATCTCATCAAATATTTTTAAACTACTTACTAAGTGTGAGGCAACATTCAAAGTACTAGAGATAAGGAAATGAGAAGAAATGTCCCCGCCCTCAAGTCACTCAGCCTAGTGGGGAAGAATCACAGGGCAGTAAGTCAATGTAATGTAAGTTGAGGTTGGCTGGGAGGGAGCTGTCTGCCAGCGACAAAGGGACCTCCCAAGTTGTTATGCTCTAGTCTTCTTGAGTCAGAATGAGAAGAAACCTATAGGCACTGGGTGGTAGGGGGTGGTGAAGGCAAGAAACACACAGAGGTGGGGACTGTGAAGGAAGAGAAGTCCAGGCAGATGCAAGGACAGAGCAGTGATAACAGGTGAATTTGAAGAAGTCCAGTAAACCTGGAGTTTAGGGAACATTTCACGAAATAGGACGAGACAACGCTGCATATTTTCTTTAGTCCCTTAGTAGGTTCCAGGTCCTGTGCTTTAGATCCATTATGTGATTTGAGCTTGGTTAGGTGATATTATTATTCCCATTTTACAGATAAGGAGGATGAAGCACTAAGAGGTTAAGTAACTTGCCCAAGGTCCCTGAGCTCATAAAGTCTCAGAGATAGGCTTCAAACCAGGGGATCTGCCAGCATCTTCTAAATGCAGTTTGGGAGAGAGGGAGAATCAAGAAGCAAAGTTGACTGGAAGTCTTCAGAGAGATTTCAGGTGATCAGAACAGTGTGCGTAGCCCAGATTCAAAGCAGGTTCACCCACCTGGGCTTTATTTGAGGTCCAGCCTGCAAGGTCTACTGAGGAAAAGTAGTGGATATCTTAGAGAAAATGAAGGGTTTCTTCCTTTCTACTCATTCGGGTAGCATCTAATTCCAAGAAGTCACCACCCACAGCGATTCAGGAACAGAATTAGTCACCTTTCTACCCATTGCTTGGAAAGACCTCACGCCAGGTCTTACGAAATAAAACCAATGGCCATTAGGGCCAGAACTCACCGTCCTCAAAGGGAGTGATGGACCCTGATCTCCATCTCTCCTCTCTAGTCATCAGCCAAAACCCAATGGTCAGCTATCATGGGTTCCCTCTTGCTGCGACTGCCTCACCCCCATAATGCATTTTGCTTCCTTGCCGCAGACTTAGTTTGCTTCCCCCCCACTCCTCCCAACCTCTTCCACTACATGCCCTCAACTCCTTTTTACCTCAACGCTCTACTTAGAGCACCCCTTCTACATCCCTGCCTTAACGGAAGCCACTGGGCACGTGACATGTGATATACACAGAATGAATAAAGACCACACCAGACTTAACCCATAAAAATATGATTTTGCTTTAAAAGATAAATTGATCATAAAAATCAGGGTGAGGGGAAGGATGAAATTGCCCCAATCTTCACTGTCACTCGTTCCGGAAGGAAATGCACATCACAGTAGTGCATCCATTTAATGAGCATTTAGGTACTAGGCACTGTGCTAAACATGACCTTCATTTCTCACCACTAGCCCCTGAGACAGGAACATTCTCTACTTCTCAGATGAGCATTTTCTGAGGTTCCAAAAAGTTAAATCTGTTCCCAGGTCACAGAGCCGCCTGCATATAGAGTTGGGACTCCAATGACTTCATCTGCCATACACCGAGGCAATTTGTTCTCTCTCCTTGATTCACACCTTAGCTAACTCTGTAATGTAATTTGAATATTCTCAGGAAAACCATCTTGAATTCTGCTGCCCCTCCCAAATGGTTTCCATACATCGTATATGTGTTTTATTCTTTTCCTACAAACAAGGCTGTCTTCTCTAGGATAATTTGGGTCTCAGTTCCATGGGTATTGCCTTTGTATTTCTAAGGAAACATTAAGAAATGTCTTCCCATTACATATTCCTGTGTAATTTAAATAGACAATCAGGCCAGAACTTATGATCCTAGCCTTTTTAAGGAACTGAAACCTCTGCTATGGTTTATGGAGTATATCTCATGAGCTGGTTTCTCCTAGGTTGTACTGAAAATATTCACATCACAGCAACTCTATTGTTGTTATTTTTTTTTTAAAGATTTTATTTATTTATTTGAGACAGAGAGAATGAGAGACAGAGAGCATGAGAGGGAGGAGGGTCAGAGGGAGAAGCAGACTCCCCGCCGAGCGGGGAGCCCGATGCTGGACTCGATCCCGGGACTCCAGGATCATGACCTGAGCCGAAGGCAGTCGCTCAACCAACTGAGCCACCCAGGCGCCCCTCTATTGTTGTTATTATTCCCTTTTTTTTCTAAGGAGGTCAGGGAGCCTCAGGATGTTAAGGAATTTACTTAAAATGAGAGTATAAGCCACAAAATCCAGATTTTAACCCGGTGTCTTTACAATCTTGTGGAAGTTACACTATCAAAGTGAATCCCCAAAGAAGGACTTTACAAAACTCCTCCTATCCCTCCACCTTCTGTAAGAACTACCGAATCACAGTCATGGCTGGGGGCCTGGAAAGTTTTTATCTCAACATCCAAGAAGAGTTTATGTAACCAGGTTGTATGGCATCTAGGAACCACTGCCCCACCTTCTGGAACAGAGCTTCTTGCGGTGTAACATTCAAGATGCTCTTTTAATAAGCATCCTACGTCAAAAACTATTTCAAATTACCTTGTATCCTGAATGTATCCTCCCAATCTCCCTGTTACAGATAAATCGGGGAGTGGGGGCAGGGGGAGAGAGATGCGTAAAGGACAGGTACGTTCCAAGTAAACTTCTGAACCAATGAATATAAGGGTCATGCAAAATCAAAAAGAACAGTACACTTAAAGTGTATTTAAGAACTACACACTTAAAGGAAGGTGGAGGGGGGTAAAATGGGTGAAGAAATGAGGAAGAGACACAGGCGTCCAGTTTGGGAATGAAAACGTCACAGGCATAAAAGGTACAGCAAAGGGAATATCGTCAGCGGTATTGTAATATCCTTGTATGGTGACAGATGGTGGCTACACTCTCCGTGAGCAGAGCGCAGCATACAAACTTGTCAAATCACTTTGTGGGACACCGGAAACTAATGTAACATTGTGTGTCAACTATACTTCAACAACAACAAAACTACACATTTAAGATGTATGTCATTTTTATCGTTCTGGCCCAGCCTGAGCCCATGTGTCAAGGGAAGGAAGTAAGGAGGGAAGGAGTGGGGGAGGGAAGCGGGTGACATTACCACTTTAGAATTTAATTAGCTGACAAAAAAAAAAAAAAAGGAGAAAATTTGACGGGAAAGACAAATGCAGAGGAAACAGAGTAAGGAGGGGAGGAAACAAAAGACAAAAAGTTATAATGAGGTTCTGACTAGCATCAGAAATGTAAGCAGCTCTTTTTTGATGTATTCTAATTAGCTTGTCTCTGAATTGTGTTATTTTAGGTTTTGTTCCTTTTACGTGTGTGTGTGTTTTATTTTAAAAGGTAGAATTTGCTCTGAATGTCAAGGCAATTTCAACTGCTGCAAGAGACAGCAACTGCATAGGGAGCAAGCAAAATACAGTCTCCATTATACTGGGCTAAAAAAAAAAGAAAGGAAGGAAGGAAGGAAGGAAGAAAGAAAGAAAGAAAAGGAAAGAGAAAGAAAGGAAGGAAGGAAGGAAGAAAGAGAGAGAGAGAAAGAAAGAGAAAGAAAGAAAGAAGAAAGAAAGAGAAAGAAAGAAAGAGAGAGAGAGAAAGAAAGGAGAAAGAAAGAAAGAAAGAAAGAAAGGAGAAAGAAAGAAAAAGAAAGAAGAAAGAAAGAAAGAAAGAGAGAAAGAAAGAGAGAGAGAAAGAAAGAAAAAGGAAGGAAGGAAGAAAAAAGAAAGAAAGAAAGAAAGAAAGAAAGAAAGAAAGAAAGAAAGAAGAAAGAAAGAAAGAAAGAAAGAAGAAAGAAAGAAAGAAAGAAAGAAGAAAGAAAGAAAGAAAGAAAGAAAGAAAGAAGAAAGAAAGAAAGAAAGAAAGAAAGAAAGAAAGAAAGAAAGAAAGAAAGAAAGAAAGAAAGAAAGAAAGAAAGAAAGAAAGAAAGAAAGAAAGAAAAGAAAAAGAACCCTCTGGGGATTTGCATACTAGTCAGACTTCGGTGAGCTGCAGTGGGTGGTTCCGGCTGAGAGGCAGCTCTATTCTTAGATGTCTGAGCTGAGACAGGAGGATGAAAACTGGTCACCGCTGCTCCAGGACCTTCCGTCAGTTCTCTTAACAGGGTTCACCTGTCAGATCAAATGCTCCAAACCTGCCTAAAAGAGCGTTGTAATCAGACACATCATCCCCTTCTTTTCACAGCGAATCTCAAAACAGGGCTGTTTCTATCAGGAAAGTACTGAAATGTGGTCTTTCCTTTGCATTAATGATTGTGCTTTTTTAGGAACTGGAAGGTTTGGGGGTTTTTTTGTTTTTTTCGTTTTTTTCATTTCTCTTCCCCATTCTTTTTGTTAACAAAATTTTATTACAAGCAAATGTATCTTCCTCAAGGTAAAAATAAAATTTAAAAAAAAGGTGACTTTTTCCTTTAAGTAACAACACGATGGGCCTGGCTTTCTGGTTGTGTGGCCCTTAAGTACAGTCCAAGCGACATTAAGGATTAATTTATTCTATTATGAGGCAAGTCTTTGGTGCCTCTTCCAAGATATTTTCTACTTCAAGACATTCGTAGCTTAAAAAGCCAAAAGAGAGTGAGGTTGCCAGTAATAAGCCTTTCTTACTAGTGATTGGAACTCAGTCTTCAACATATTTTTTTTTTAATTTATCAGAATATTTATGAGGTTTTAAGAAATAGATTTCTTTTTAAGTTTTAGTTTATGTTTTTTTACACCCATGGCTTCAGGGAAGCCTGTAGCCTACCAGGCTTTGCTTTCATTATCTGATACTCTGCCTCAGAATTAAGAAATAGATGTAAAATCATATTTAAGATGAGAAGTCCCCAAAACAGCATTTTTCTTGAGGGCCCCTTTACTCCTACTCTCTTAAATCCTGGGCTATCTAAGCAAAAACATTTGTGAAGAAAACAAATATGAACACTCTCTAAATGATTCTAAATCAGTGCATATTGCTTCATCATTTTGTCACTTGACAATTTAACACACTGGCCTGAGAGAGCTAAAACAAAAGCAATGGATACATTATATGAGGCCAATTAATTTATAAATGAGTGATATTAAAAGTGAACTTTCTGGACTCAGAGAGAAACTCAGGAGAAACATAAAACTATCCTCAAAGGAAAGAAAATGAGGAACACATGTTATATTTGGACCTTAAAAAAATACAAAGGTCAAGTGTACATGAGATAGAGATATATGATACTGTTATTTGATTTTTCATTTTGGTGTATACAGTTACACTAAGAGTATTCTTTCTAACGATCACAGTTCTTTTCCAAAAAGATATTCCCTCTCTTTACTTAAGTCTCTATGTAGGTAGAAGAATACAGTTTTAGAAAGAAAATTGCTCTTAATAAAATGAAGACTGAGAAAGAGTCAGAGAAATGTTCCAAAACAGTGGTTTCTGGGACTTCGAGATTTCATACATCAATAAAATCTTTTTGATTAAAAAGGCATGAAACAGGGGCGCCTGGGTGGCTCAGTCAGTTAAGCATCTGCTTTCGGCTCAGGTCATGATCCCAGGGTGCTGGGATAGAGTCCCGCATTGGGCTCCCTGCTCAGTGGGGAGCCTGCTTCTCCCTCTCCCTCAGCAGCTCTCCCTGCTTGTGCTCTCTTGCATTCTCTCTCTCTGTCAGATAAATAAAATCTTTAAAAAGCTGGGGGGGGGGGCATGAAACTTACAGGCTCAGGAAAAGGTATAGCTTTTTTTTTTAAACCAAAGACATATATCTCCATGAAAACTCCCTACATTGTCCTTTTCACTTTTCCAGTAGCAGAGAGGGTAAAAAAAAAAAAAAAAAAATAACAGTAAAATGAAATAATAAAAAATAAATTAAAAATTAAATTTAAAAAATGAAATTAAAAAATTGCAGTCCCTGAACTAAATGTTTAAAATATTAACTACTTGGCAGACCAAAAGCAGTGCCAGCTAAAAATGAGGCAAATCTTGCCTCCTTTTATAAGGATGCATATAAAAGCTCATCTGGTTTCTCTCACAACTATTAGTGATGGTGTTATTTGGCATATTCTTAACATTACCCTCTGAGCATCCAATTTTCAGTAGTGAAGAAATTAGTTAAAAGTAACAATCAAAAGAATGAAGATTAATCTCATCGATTTTGAGACAAGAAGTTGATCACCAAAATAGTAAATTTTATAAATAGCATAAATGAAACTTGACTGAAATCAGTCATGTGTCTGTCACAGCCTTCTATCTGTAAAGAAGCAACCTAAGATGGGTGTCCCAAAGCCAGCTCTTGACGGTGGACATTAAGGGATATGTTGTATCTATGTTTCGACAAAGATAGTGTATTTCAATACACCATGATGTTTCATTGAGTGAAAATTAAGGATTCAGGATGCCTTATGAAAACAAACTTCATGTAGCTGCTGGCCCTTACCAATTTACCCAACTCGGGCAGCCGAAGAATGTCTAGATCTTGTCAGCACCAGAATTGGCCACCAATTCCCTACTGTATGCTAGACCTTGGGTCTGGACCCCACTGGAAAACTCTCCAAGAATAGTGAATCGTGTTCCCGGATGGATCATGGCCATGTGTGACCTCTGCTTCAATGGACAGGGCCAGGCTGAAGATGATCTTCTCCTAGGGTTGAGGCCAGATAGGGCCACCCTGGGATGCCTGGTGCACCCCTGCTCTTTGGATTTGGGTCCATTTCCATCATGCAGAGGCAGTGTCAGCCCCTAGACAGGACCTTCAAGATTGGAGGGACAAAGCTGGTAACCTTGGACAAGTTCCATTCTTGTGCTTCCCCTGTAGTGTATGCCCATTAGGTCCCCAACAAGTATTAGACCCTGGAACCCTTCGTTCTTCATAGAGGTTGTACTCATGTGAGTTAATGGGCCAAATAGGTGGTGAGTTCCGAACAGTGCTGACTTGCCTGTCAAGCACAGCCTGTGTATTGCATTCTCTTCAGTTTAGATTGTTCACGATGCGGGTACAATCTAGGTTAATCCAAAATTAACATGGATTGCCCAATTGTTCCCTTCCTGGCTGAGCCAATTACTCCCACACATACAACATTTTCTGCTCAATATATGATTTCAGACTACATCTTAAGTTTTCTTGAGTATGGTAGAACTGAATGTCATGAACCATAGTTAGGTTAAAAGTCTGATTTAAATATTTTGGTGACCACATTTATGACTGTCTTTAATTGCTTGAACACAATTCAAAGAGTTAGAAAAGAGGACATAAAATGAATACTTGGCTCAGATTTTAATTCTCCTATATGCTACCCAACAGGTCTAAGGGTAAGTCAACGGAGAAAACAATGTCTCTTTAGTTTCACTTATCCCTAAACAGTGATTTATAGTAATAAATACTAATCCAGGAGGCTGATTTGATTGGGTTTTTTTTTAAGATTTTATTTTTAAGTAATCTCTACACCCAACGTGGGACTTGAACTCACAACCCTGAGATCAGGAGTCATATGTTCTTTTGACTGAGTCAGCCAGGCACCCCCGATTTGATTGTTCTAATCACCAAAAAACCTAGTGAATTTTTTAACTAAAAGAAGGGGATGAAAAGACAGTGAATGTATAACATATTACTCCCACCAATCACATTTACCTGTAAGAAATGTACGGCATTTAATATCAGTAACCATATAAATGTCCTCCACGGCTCACTGAATCTGTTCTCTCCCTCTCCGCAACAGCAACCTGCCCCCAGGCTATTTTATATCTGCCAGGACACATCCTGAACAACCTGGACATTCCTCTGCCATTTTCCTTACCTAAAACAGGTGCTTGGTGGTTAAGGTGTTTACATATTTCTTGTATGCTGTGCTTTCAAGCATTAAGTATTCAAATTCATTTCACTATAGAAACAAGAACCAAAAGTGCCAAAAGGTGATGACAGACATGAATTGAACCCACAGGTATATCTGCCCAGTATTCAGTTTGACCATTACTTCTCCCAGCATTACCCACTGGCAACATCTTAGACGTGGTATACACTACAGACCACTCAGAGGTTAACTGGAGACGAGTTCTTCAACCCATAGGAACAGGACCAGGTTCATTTGCATCCCCTGTATCCCTAATCTCTCTTTGGGAATTAATTCCAGTGTACTGACCCTTCACAAGTTCTACAGAAAATTTTCTATGTTAGGGTGTGAAGCTGTATTTATTCCTGATTAATTACCACCCAATCCCACTCCCCGCAAAATCTGTCATTTATCTGATTCAATCATGAGAAAACTTTTTGTGGCTAGAGCTGAGTTCATTTTAAAGGACTTTACATTTGAGATTTAGTTTCTAGAATCCAATTGGAAAAGACCCAAATGACTACCAAGAGATCCAAGAGACAATTTCTTCTTTTCTCGTGTTCCAGGTCCATGTGCACTCTCAGTAAAAGTCACTGCTTATCCGGGTTCTCCAAGCTCTTCCCCATCTACAGAATATATGGGATCCGAGCACCCTCAAAGAATGGAGGTAAAGTCACATCTGTCGGTGCGCACCTCTCCATCCTATAAAATTATCACCAGGCATACACACAAACTACTACATACTCCAAAGTGAAAGGAGTCTTTCCTTAGCGATCATAAAGGCTTCACCCTCTTGTAGGTAAAGCATGGAGGCCTGGAGGCTAAGTGACTTAAAAGCCATACAAGTCTATTAGTGGCAAAACCAGGACAGGAATCCGGCCACCACGAAGCCCAGTTCCATGCTTGTTCTCACAGTGCTGTTCTCACTGCCTCCTCATGGCCCTTGGGTCCCCTTTCCAGGCTTTGCATGAGTATGACAAATAAAGGGATCACACGATCATCAGTGGTCTCACAACGTACATACATAGGATATTTCTACAAGATCTTCTAATTCTCTTTCCCAGCCTTCAAGATCAACTCCACCTACTGCCTCGTTTTATTCAAAATATTTGTTCTAAGTAAATTAATAACACCCATTTTTAGAGGGTGCATATCCATAGCCAAAGTCAGTTTTCAGTTTAGCCTCTCCAAGATAATGGATTGACACTGATCCACCAGCTAATTCTTTTTAAGATTTTATTTATTTATTTTTTGAGAGAGAGAATGAGATGGAGAGAGCATGAGAGGGGGGAGGGTCAGAGGGAGAAGCAGACTCCCCGCCGAGCAGGGAGCCCGATGCGGGACTCGATCCAGGGACTCCAGGATCATGACCTGAGCCGAAGGCAGTCGCTTAACCAACTGAGCCACCCAGGCGCCCCCTGCCTTACACTTCTATGGAAACGTCACCAGGAACATGTCCAATAGAGCACTCTGTTCTCTACTGAGGTAATTACCAAGGAGGAAGGGGTGGTAAAAGAAAACCAACAGTCTTCATTATTTCGTTTTAATTGTTTAACTTTATTACTGTTGCACCGTTTATACAATTACATATAATTTCAATGCATCCATTGTACATTTTTTTGTTTTTTGTTTTTTTTTTTCATTTTTTTCCATTTCCCAATGAGTGGTGTGTTGGTGTCTGTGACACAGAATGGAAGAGAAACCGGAACTGCAATGAACGCAGACTTTTTTTTTTTTTTTTTTTTTTCTTCATTTCCACTGACCAATAAACGGAACTACAGGTGCACCCAACCACGGACATGCATTAACTCGTCATGAGAAGTCTAGGGAGGCTAAGTAGGATGAGAGAATGTTTGTTACTCCCACGAATACCCGGGGAGGAAGAATGGAGTATTGGCATCGAGATAGATACACGTGGACTGGCTAAGTGGGCTGTCTGAAAGTTGGCATTCATCCACAACATTAAAAAAAAATATCAAAGTAAGAAAAGCAGTAGACTGAAAAGGAAACACAGAAAATACTGCTTTCGTAAAGATCTGCTTGCCTTGGCACAGGCCGTGCGGGCAGAAGCCAGCGCATCACTCCCAACCCCCTTGCAGAAGGCGACCTTCGGGCTCCTCGCGGCGGGGCGCGTGCCGGCCGTCAGGTGCAGGTGTACTGCACTTCCAGGCGCGATCTTCAAAACCCAGGACTGACTGGTGACGCTGGCCGAAGGTATATTAGGTATTTCCCCACAAAAATACTATTTGGATTCTCCCCGCCCCCTCCCTCCCTCCATGGGACAGCATCCTTTTCACCTATGCATCTTTTAGTTTCCTTGGGATACGTATCATTACTTCCAGTGTGAACGCGTTAGTGGAGGAGAGGGAGACAGAGGGAGAGACAAGGGACAGAGACGGGCGGGGTCGGCGGGACTCGGGCTCCGGAGGCTGTCCGTGTCACTCTCTGGCCGCGACGCTTTGCTCGGCGCAGGCGGCGGGCGCCTCGGCGGCGGCGTCTGCGGGGGCGGCGGGGGCCGGGGCCTTGGCCGCCGAACTGGGGGCTTCCGTGGCTGCCGGGCTCTCCTTGGGCGACGGGGCCGCCTCGGTGCTGCTGGGTTTTGAGTCTGAAGCCGGGGCCCCGTCGCTTTTCGTCGCCTGCGCGGCAGGAGCGGCGGGAGCCTCAGTCTTGGCGGCTTCCGCGGCGCCCTGGCCCTTGTCGTCCGCCTTGGCCTCCGCGGGCGCCTCGGGCTGCGCAGCCGGGGCGCCGGCCGCCGGCTCGGGCTCGGGCTCGGCCTTCGGGGGCGCGGCCTCGCCCTCCGCCGGCTCGGGCTCCGCCTTCGGGGCGTCTTCCTTGGCCGCCGCGGCCGGGCCCGTGTCGCCCCCCTGGTCTTCGGGCTTGCCGGCCGCCGCGTCCGGGCCATCCTTGCCGGGCTTCTCCTCCTCGCCCTCCTTCACCTCTGCGGTCTCGGCAGCCGCCTGGGCCTCGTTCTCCTTCGGGGTTCCCTCCTCTTCGGTCCCGGTGCCTTCGGCCTTCTTGTCTTTGTCCTTGGCCTTCTCATCATTCACGTTGTACCCCTTCTTCTTCTTGCTCAGCTTGCCTCCCATCTTGGAGCTCTGAAACAGAGCACAACGGGACACAACACAAGAAGGAGTTACTCGTGGCTCCGCGAGGGACCCTCTGTGCCCCCCCCCGCCCCACTCACGGGCTGAAATCCCCCCCCCCAAGGTGATGGCACTAGGTGGCGGGGCCTCTGCGAGGTGATGAGGCCAGAAAGGTGGCGCCCCGCGGTGCTCGGGCCCTGGCCCCCAGGTGAGGCGCAGCCAGAAGGCCGCCCAGCACCCGCCCCCAGACACCTCCTCGGCCCGCACCTTCACCTGGGGCTTCCCAGCCTGCAGCACCGTGAGAAATAAACCTCCCTCTCTAAGCCACGCAAGTCTACGGTAGTTTGTTTTGGCAGCCAGAACGGGCCCCGATGCTTCGAAGCATGAAAACTAGAAGAAGGCTACCGTTCACGAAGTAAAGAGCTCAGCATGCCACTTCACGATGGTGACCAGGGTGAAGTTCGTGTTACCTGTATTTGGCCACAATCAAAAATTCTTAAAAAGCGCATCGTAAAAAGTAAAGAGCTCCATTACACAGTGTCTAGTCGCAGCAAGGGGAAGAAATAAACTGAGACCAAAGACTCCGTGATTAAATAGCAAGCTTGTCAATGGTGAAGAGAAGTGGAGCATTATTTTTTCTTAAGTGCTTTCTGATGAGCAGCTCAGATACTAAGTACCGAGCACTTACGTACAAAATGGCAGAGGCAGCCATTTATAAAAGGCTTCACAATCTTGAAATACTTCCCAGAGAAATGGCACAGCTGTTGATGAAGCACAAATCACAAATTTCTAGAAAATAATCTCCAACTACAAACTCCTTTGAAACTCCATTGTTCATATACATGCTCATATAAGCACGTGTATCTTCGAAGACCGAAGGCAAGTAGTGGTTGGCCTATCTCCTTAGTATAAGCAGGACCAGTTAAAAGAAAACTATCACCCAAGAAATGAAAAGCCTAGAGCGTCTCTAGTTATATCTAGCTTGTTAGTTGTGTCAGACTTGTATTCATTGCTTTTTGAGATGATTTTGGCTTCAAAGAAATACTCCACAGCAACGTAAAAATGTCCCTCATGGTCAATTGCCCGACTAGAATTCAAACTAATTCAGTGCTCATTAACAGAATTTTTTACTCCAGGTGAAGTCCCCAACTTCTCGGAGGCCTTTGATTCTGACATCAGAAACTACAATTGTATTTGAATCCTTAATTTTTCTCCTCTGGCACAAAAATGAATCCAAATACATGATAAATTATAAAATTATAAATAATAAATTCAGTCTAGAACCACTGCCAGAACTACACAGGCATGGTATTTTTATTTTCAAGTTCATTTTGATGCCATCACGTTTATCAGTGGGAACCGAATGAAACTGTTGCTCTTTAGAGGAAGATCAGCTGCTTCTCCTTGATGAACATGGAAGAGATCCATTGTCAATACTCTTTAGTCCCCACAATTAAGACAAGTCTCGTAGAGAGAGCCTTGCCCTGGGCCCCAGTGGAGGTTTATAAAGTACAGATGACAGACGACCTGGTTCTGTCCCAGGTGAAGGACGACTCTGGGTTTAGTTAGAAAGTTCTTGTTGATCAGTCCCCCCCCTTTTTTTTAATGTCATCCATTTGGAACAGAAAATTTTATTCCTTATATTTCTCGAACCATGACTCACGAGAGTGAAATATCTACATTTATCTCTAAAAGCTGGGTGTTACATAGGAGAGCGCTATTCTTCAGTGAAAATGTGTCTCTATCTGCTAATTTCCACCCCATATGTGAATTTCCTGTCTGGAATGCCTTTAATGTTGGAGGAGGAAAAAAGCAGTGAGTTGAAAGATGACCAAAATAATGTTCCTAGTCTGAAGGAAGGCCTTTATTATGTTCTGAAAGAATTTCTCTTACATATCTCTTTTAAAAAAAGGAATGGTTTTTGGTCATAACCCACTTCAGACACCCAATGGGTTCTATTTGACTTAATTTTTGGTTATTTTTCCCTCAGAAGTAGGGCAAATACATATGGTAAAATATAATTAAATACATTTTAATCTCATAAGCAATCACAAAGCAATAAATGAAAATATAAAGAAATAAACTGGACCAGTGTTTTAAATAGAGTTTATAGCTGAGTTCTTAATTAGCCAGTGTGCAGGAATGTCAAAATAATTTCAGCTCTGATATGTTGAGATATATTTTGGTACATTAGGTTAGAGCTAAGAAACAGGAAACCTGACAGCTCTGCTTTTTTCTATATATTCTCCAATTCTATAATAGAAACCCATACACCAACTTAGAAATTACAGAATAGAGGACAAAGTGTAAATGCAGCCTCTTTCTGACACACACAGCATGAAATTCTATATAGCTATCCCCAGAGGCTTAAAGTCATGTTGGTTTACAAACCTAAAATCTGTGTTACTAAAATTGGTTTTCTGAAACACAGTTAGGGCCACTTTCTATTCTTTAAGCCCAGCTGCGATTCATTTCTGGGTAGGAAATGAATGTACATCATCAAGTTGTAAGTAAGAAAGTCTCTATCCCTATTTGTTTTTCAAACACAAAGTTAATAAACACCCCTGCTTTTTGCTAATTTTCTTGTGTAAGTTACAGTGGGGTATCAGAGGAAGGCTTAGAGAATCCATTAGAACCCTGGAAAAGCAGGGTAGTCTGGTTTTTCCCAAGAAAATATGAGTGAAAATCCTGCATATACGCAGGGGTAAATTAAAATTAAAACTTAACACCTATTAATGGTTTCCTGAGTGTCAAGCACTATCGTAATCCTAAACACATTACTAAATTGTTTTATTTAATCTTCTCGACAGTACCATAAGGTAGTAAATATACCATTAGCATCCTCCTTTTACCAAATGGAAATTCCAACTAGCTGAGTTCATGGGGCAGAACTATAAGCAAAAGGCCAAATCCAACAAAATTAAGTAAGGCAAAAAGGCACCATCAGGAGGTCAAAGGGAACGGTCATGAACAAGCTGATAACTGGACAGAGCTCATCTCAGGAATGTTACCCAGCCTGGGTCACAAGGTTGGTGCAGATGTGGGGTGACTCAGAACTCAGGATGTCATCAAGGTAATGATGAAATTCACAACTTCAGGTACTCTCTGCCCTTAACCTTTTCCTTGCCCCGTTTATCACTGGGGCTTTGTACTGGTATCCTTAAGAAATAGGAGAGCGATGGGCATATATTTTAATCATTTCTCTCGTATGTATTACTTCTAATTTTGAAGGAAATTAGTTGGTGTAAAAAAACCCAGCAACAAATAATCCACCTTGGAAGTCACTGAAACCTAAATCTGAGCTACAGTGAAGGCTAAGACTACCTTTGCATTTCTGCACTGCACATCTGGGACGCTCACTAGCCATTAAAAACTCAGACCCATGCCGATGGAGTGAACTAAGCTCCATGTGTTGATACAATAACCAAACACTTAAGTTGATCTCTTAGTTAAAACATGTCAAAGGAAAGCAAACTCCAGAGCTGTCCTTTAAAATTACAAGAGAATCTGATGCCACAAGGGCCAAAGCTATAGACTTATGGCTTCAGAATGGCACAGAAAATAACTAACAGTCAGCAACAACAGAGAGAGAACTTCACTGTGTGTAATCGGGAAAATTCTGGACAAGAATTATTTCATGGAGCGTTTGCATGTTGCGTCATGGTTGACTCATAAGATGTTGCTATGAATCACATTTCCCCGGTGCCCCTGCCCTGAATCCTTGGGCAGGTTACTTAACCTCATTGTCCTTTCATTCCCTGTCCGGTAAAAAATGTCAACCTTAAGAGAATTTAATGTGAGGCATCAGGACAATGTTTGACATGTCATGGGCCTGCAATAAATGTTAATTAGTTTCCCCATCATTTAATTTTGCAATTCTTAGGTAGTTCTATGCTTGTAAATTCCAAGAGAATAGTAGAACGTGGGCTCGAAACACACAAGCTCTACCATGAGGCCTGAGAAGCGCTGTAATTAAAAGAGTATTTAAAAATATTTTTAAATGTCATCAAGAAGATTTTTGGTATGTGTTTCAAGCTTGCTCCTGCTGACTGGGTGTATGTGGAAAAGAAGCTGGTGCATTTATATGTTGTCACCATTCTGTCACCATGCTGCTAATAGTAAATTAGTCTACTTCAGACTAGTCACCAAATCTACTTCCTCCAAATTTGAGCTCATACGAGAGCGACCATAGAAGAATTACTTCATCTTCCCACTACCTCTTTCTTTGTTCCAAGGAAACAAGGGAAAATCCATTTCAGTCATCAGGATGAAGACGGAACCCAAATTCTGCAGTTAAAACTCATTTACTGCCTATTAATTACGTGAAAGGCAAAAAACTTGATCTACGCCTTATCTCAGCTAATAAGCTAAACGTCAATTCCTTAGGAGGGAAGGTAACACTGTCAAATGCCTCCCCCCACCCCTTTTTTTAACTTTCTGCAGAAGAATTTTTTTCTTTTATAAAGTACCAATACTTTTAATACTTTGAAGGTCCTAACGTAGCGTTTGAAATCTCCCACAGCTGTCCCGAACTTATTCCCCCTATCTTATAAAACCAAACTTCTGTCTAGTTCATCAATCCCACTGGGCTATAAACAAATATTCCAGAAGAATTAAAGTCCTGCTTTTTGATGAAGAGAGGAGATAAAGGGTCACTCTAGCACTGTTTGTTGATCAAAGCAACCTGGGATGGGAAGTGGGAAGCCAGAGGGAGGCCATGAAAGGTTACAGGAGGGACCAATGGCGGTGTATTCTCTAATGGTTCTCTTGGCCTCACCTGCCAGGAAACTCCGAGCCCACATCCACACCCACCACTCATGACACTGACCTCACAGCCCAGTTGTGAGCTTACACTACACACTCATTTCTGATACAATGTGCTTTCGTTTACTGGCAGCTAATGACTTTTCCTAATAAATGATAGTGTGTATTCATGAACTTTCATGAAAATTCCAAAGGTGTGTTTCTCTAACATCTTCAGGCGCAGGAAGGCACATAAAAGAGTAACTCCACAGCGAGGCAGGCAAGGGGAGGTGATGGGCTTTGGCCTCAGAAATAAGTACATGAAGTAAAGTAATAAATGACCTAAAAATCAGGTTTTAATTCTTTCTCCAAAGCAAGTATTTTGTTGAGCCTTAAAGCTGACAAGTACTTTTTTTTTAAATATTTAATTTATTTATTTGAGAGAGAGAGATAGCAAGAGAGAGAGCACGAGCAGGGGCAAAGGAAGAAGCAGGCTCCCCGTTGAGCCAAGAGCCCAACATGGGGCTCGATCCCAGGGCCCTGAGATCATGAACTGAATCAAAGGCAGACGCTTAACCGACTGAGCCACCCAGGCTCCCCAAGTATTTTTTTTTTCCTTATAAAACAAAATCCTGTTTACAAGCTAATGTTAGATTCTATCTATTATCCATCTATCTATATAAAGAAAACAATGTGATCCTATATATCACCACTATAGAAACCTAAAAAAATGACTCTTGAGCACTTAAATTTTACATAAAAAATTTCTTCGGGGGATTAAGGGCAAGAAATCATTTGCAAGATTATGTTGTAATCAACATACTCTAATAGAAATGATCTCCCCCACAAAGTTCTTCCAATTCTTTTTTACTTTTGCTCTAGGAAGGCTGTCAAGGAACATGGAAGATGTTTCTTAGCCACTGAAAATCATCTAAGTCATATTTGTTTTGTACACACAACTGCCAGGATACACAGGGGTCGAAATCACCTCTATACAAGCTGAATTCAATCCAGAATTTCATTAAAAAACAATTCTTGCAAACTCGAATGTGATTAGCTCATCCAAAACTTTCCTCTTACACACTTAAAATTTTCTTACCTTAAAACAAACCAATCTATCATCAGCATAGCCTCCTGAATTAAAATTTAGTCTCTCATTTTGAGAAAATAAAGGCAGAAAGGCAGACAACAAAATGTCATTTAGAAAAAAGTTAAATTATGAATCTTTTAAGACGTGTCAAAAACAAACCACCTAGCACTCAGTATGTCGTCTGCTAAAAATGGCAAGCACGCTGAGCGCTGGTCCCAGCTGTAAATAATTTGCTTAAGACTGAGCAAATCATCTTCCCCTCTGGGTCTCAAATTTCCTACTCCACAAAATGAAGATATTTAAAGTTCATTCTCAGGGGTGGGAGGGTGGGGGATGTGTGTGTTATGTGCGTGGGTGTGTGTCTTCTGAATGATACTAACAAAATGCTACGTATGTGAAAAATGTGTTATGATCAGTATTATGGACTGAATGTTTGTGTCTTCCCAAAATTCGTTAGGTTGAAGACTAAGACTGATTAAGGAATCTATTTCCTGTATACAAAAAGCATTTATAGGGGCTGTTGGGTTGCACAGTTGGTTAGGGTCCCAACTCTTGATTTCGGCTCAGGTCATGATCTCAGGGTGGTAAGATGGAGCCCCGTGTAGGGCTCCACGCTCAGTGCAGAGTCTGCTTAAGATTCTCTGGCCCTCCCCTTGCTCTCTCTCTCTCTGAAATAAATAAATAAATATTTTTTTAAAAGCACTTGTAAAACATAAACAAACTTGCACAATGTGGAAATTATTTTCTTGCCATCATCCCCACTGCCTCATCCAGAACTAGCTGATACCAACGGTGTTTGCAAATCCTTCAGGAACACTGCTCAATGTAAATGGAGGATCTGCCTTCTTTCTAAAGCAAAATTATACTGTTTCATAGGACACTCACACTAAGCGCTTAGTCATGTGTGGCCTCCTGACAAAGTCTATTTTGTCTGCCAGAAACCAGCTTTCACCCACTTGCTACGGGTGAGAAAAATGATCTAAGCAGTGATTAGATTCACTTCTTCTTCAGTAAGTGCTAAAATTCTCAAGCTCCTATCCACAAAATCCTTCATACCCGAGAGCTGGCAAGAGGTATTTAAACTATACAAGGCAATTTTGCTTATGCCTAGGCTGATCTTCTCATGGAAAAAAAAAAGGATCTTCAATTTTATGGGAAAAGGTGGATTTAATTCCTGAGACAAAATAAATATTAAGATGGTCCAGTATCATAAAAAGGGTCTAAATTTTGCCAAAGTTGAAGGTTTTCACTGAGGACTCATTCTCTTTTCCTTCCTTTGAGAAGTCTGAAGATTTTAACCATAAGTACTACGATCATCAATCAATTATACCACTTACTTTGGGTAGAACCATTTTTGTTTGTCTTTAATTGAGCACAGAAATATGGAACATTTCTTCCAAGGAAAAAATTCAATTTGTTCATAAAGGTCCGTATCTTTCTAGATTCTCTTATAGGTTCAGAACTTCATTAAACAGTTTTATCTAAGACATCTCTCATGAATAGCTTTTTTTTTTTTTTATCAAGGGATAATTCATTTCTGCATTTATTGTCATGGAAAAGCTATGCAAGAAAACCAGTACATATCACCATTTTAACAAAGCTATCAGAAAGCAACATTTTACATTTTCTTTGGAGTCTGTTAGTTGAGAAAGAGTTCAGGCCAGTTACAAGTATTAAATGCCAACTCTGCTTTGGGAATATCAGCATCAGGTCACGGTGACTTTAAACACAGTAAGGGCAAAGATTCATTACCTTCACGTAAAAGAGAGCAAGAGCGAGAGCGAATGAGACAGGCAAGAGAGAACATTTTTCGTTTTGAATCAAGTCTCCCTCCACCTTCCGTAAAATGCTGCTTCTGAAAATCTACTCCTCCATCAGATCCAGTCTCTTTCTGCATTGTTTAACTTACGGAAACTGAAGCCAAATATGCTCTCCTGCAAGCTTCTCTAACACCTTCAGGGCACGTAAGAACAAGAGTATCTAGCAGTCCAGGATTTGTAACTTGGTGCCCTTGTGCACCAAAGCTATGGCAATGGCTTTCTCAATCAGGAAGCCCATTAAAATAGTTTCTCTGTTCTCTGGTGCTCAGAAAGGAGCCCAATCTGGCAGACGCCCGTTGCTGTGGTGAGTGGAGCCCTTGATCTGACTTGGTGCTCAGTAGCCTCCGTAGATAGAAGACCGCTCTCCCTCTTCCAGAACTGAGGTTCTCAAATCCTATATGGCTGCTACTAAGTGAAAACACATGGCTTCACCCCAACTGCCTTTGAGTTCAGTCAAGAAAACTGCCAGTGTTTTAAAACAAAGGCAGGCACAGCCCTACTTACCTGGAGAGCATCGGTCACTGTGTTAGCCATGATGGAGTTGTTCCTACAGCTTCCCAAACTTGTCGGGTTTCTGCGAGCTATCATTTACACTTTCCTGTCTTTAGTCCCTGAAATAAAACACTCACTAAATAGTCTGGCTGGGTGCAGGTGAACAAGAAAAGGAGAAATGTTGAATCAAAAGGAGTTCCGAATAGAAGAAACCATAGCATTGTCATGACCAGCTGGAAGATTTCAGTCCTTTGAGGCAAGTCTAAGGAACCAGCCACCCCAGAAGAGTCCTTCCGAAGACCTGGGTCATCCTAACAGCTTGCTTGCCTTTTTTTTTTTTTTTTCTTTTTTCCAGAACACTCTTCTCACCCGCCTCGTCCCACTGTCATCAGAACAGACTTCAGTGATGAGAAATGGAGAGGAGGAGGATTTGAGGATTCTGCGTGTTTTCAGGGTAGCACTGAGGAGTCTGCTTCTATTTACTACCTGTGTTACCTGACGAATTCCTCTTTCCCAAGCTTCACTTTCTTCCTCTACGTAGTGGGGGACCCTTCATATCTATTTTTCTGGTGCTTTAAAAAAAATTTTAAATTGAAAAACATTTTTTTTATGCCTCATGGTTCCCAGATTATTTTTTTCATTGTAGCTGATACACAATGGTACATTAGTTCCAGGTGTACAACATAGTGATTCGACAAGTCTATATGCTATGTTGTGCTCACCCCAAGTGTAGCTGCTGTCTGTCACCACGCAACGCAATTAACAATACCACTGATTGTATTCCCTATGTTATACCTTTCACCCCTGAGACTCACTCATCCTGTAACTGGAAGCCTGTATTCCCCGCTCATTTTTTACCTATTTTTGCTCATTTCCCACCCCCTCCAAACAGCTTTCAAGAATCCATCTGCATCTTGGTGGCAAGCAAAATTATTGGTAGTTAAATGTTAATATTTATCTTAGCCCACGTACTGAATTTTAGATGTTTTAATATGCAGAGAATCACCACTTGTGATTTTTGAATCTTTATTTCAGTAGCGCTGTGCTGGTTATATCCATTAGTGATGCCCAAGTCTTTGGAACAAAAATGCAAGCCCCAACAATTACAGTATTGTCCCTCTTCAGAAAATGCAACCTTGCATAATGACATAGTTTCCAGGCATTAACTACCTCAAAACCATGGGGGATTACATGCACTGTATTCTTTCTACAATTACTACATACTCCACGATATCACCCAATTCCATTTCTTACTAGCATATTTTCACATTTTTGTTACTCTGTCAGTGAACAACAACACAATTCTAGGACAATGGAAATCACTGGTATACTTAACTGGTATATAAAGCCAAACAAAAAAAATACGACTAATATAAAATTTCTCCCATATGATCCAAAAGTTACTGTATTTGCAACTTCACATGCTATTCCTATTTATGTCTTCTTTTTCTGCACTAGTAATATCTAGGCACCTCCTATGTAGGACAGTTTGAATCATACAAAGGTCCCATCCATTGCCAAGTTTTTATTTTGAAAATGCAAATCTGGATTAACTAACCATTTCACCTAGAACCAGGAGGAAAGAGTTTTTAAGGATGATAGCAAACAGATTACAATGAAGAAGACGACCACCTATATAGCAAAACAACACGAGTACGCCACAGTATGCGTCAGAGACGGGACTGCTATTCCTGGTTTGACTGCTGCTTCATGATGTGATTAATACGAAACAGTCTCTTTTTGATTTTGTTTCCATTTTATAATCAGAAGAAAATATATCTGCTTCCAAAGATGCTGAGAATGAATCAATGTTTCCTGACAAAGGCAAATGTATGGCCAGAGCATATGAACTGTATCCTCAAACAAGCAATTGCGAATTCAGGGCTGCAAAGCTTCAACGGGTTTATAAACAAAGCAATCCATTATTGATTTTTTTAAAGTAACCTATAAAGACAGAACCGACTTGTGAATTGCATTGGCAGACAAATTCTTCACCAGACCAACTGGGTTTATAATGACTCTGGCCACAAAAAAATCCAAGTTATTGGCCAAACCCAGCTGAAGCAAACTTTAGGGTAAGAGAAAAGGGGCTGGGGGGAATGACCTTTTAAGAGAGAATTTACAAAGAATGAAGAAACACAACAAATTGAAAAACTATATTCAATAAGAAGAGAGGAAAGAAAGCATTTGGTTATGTCCAACAATTTCTAAATCAACAAATGACTGTTCCTTTTCTTTTAAATAGTCATAATTTTTATTCTAAGAGAAAAAATGAAATCAAGATCCTGCAGCCTATGTGCATTTTTGGTATTCCTACCACAGTGTGCTTGGCCACAGTGATTTGCTGTGAGGTTTCATCAATGCCTGATGATAATTTCCATTGTTGGAATTATTGTTCTCAGTATCTGGTTCAGTCAAAGCTTCTATTCAGCAACTGTAACATCACCACCATGGAGGGGATGGGAATGCCCTTTGGGGAGGGAACCGTAGCAAGAATTGTCAACCTATGTCCAAGTTTCTAAAACATTTAAGACAATTTATTTCCTTGTCATAACAAAAAGCACTGTGAAAGTGTACTATAAAAATGTGCAAGAAATATTTGGAAAAAAGGATAGACACACTCATACTTCTACAACCCAATTTTCCCAAAGAGTTTATTAAGAAGAGTTGGATCTACAAAATCAGAAAGGTCTCTGATACAAAAGAAAATGAACCACAAGTGACCTCTCCATTATTCTCCTTCATGAAGTACAGACTAGCCCTGCGGAAGCATCCTCAAGCTATCTTTGGAAATCTCTCATCAAAAATCCAACAGGTAGGGGCACCTGGCTGGCTCAGTCAGTGGAGCGTGCAACTCCTGATCTCAGGTTTGCGACTTCTAGCCCCACAATGGGTGCAGAGATGGCTTAAAAATAAAATCTTAAAAAAATAATAATAATTCAACATGCAGAGAGGCCTCAAGAACGTCAGATATTCAGAAATTATTCAGAAGAAAAACAGACTTGATTTTAATGGGAAAAGAACTCTTTGGAAGTACACACAAGTGTAAGAAGTCATGCACAGGGACAAGTGAACAAAATGCCTCCTCTACTCTAGCCTGGCAGGAGAGAGAAGACACACAGAGACAATTAAAATGAGAGGAAGGGAAGTGTCAGAAGAGAGTGCAAAACAATAGTTTTCCCCAAAGAGATAATCTTTGGTTGGAGTCGGGGCACCAGGAAAATTTTATAGAGAAGATGGGGTCTGAGATGGCAGAAATATTGAAAGTACTTATACACACAGTACTTACTCTGCCTAGGACTCTTACTATTTAATTTTTATGTGTATGAACTCATTAACTGTCTCATCAATCCCAGGAAGAAGGAATTATTACTACCTCCACTTTACCCTGAGGAAACGAAGGCAGGCTGCAGGTAAACAGCTCACCTAGGATGATTATATAATCCCTGGCCTGGACATGGTGTTGAACCCAAGCACGCTGGCTCTTACCTGAGGTCTCAGCCACCATGACAAACGGCCTTGAAAGTTGGCTACGCTACCTGTAGATAAAGATGGGAAAGTAGAAAGTACGTATGTGAAAAACAGGAAGGTCCAGTCGAGATTACAAGAAAACCCTCTTGAGATTTAGGACAGGGGAGGATGTATTTACCTGGAAGGAGGGATGATGGAATATAAATCTATAAAGGTTGTCTAATAGAATAGTGGTATTTAGGTGGCAGAAAGTAGAAAACGAGCTCTTAAAAGGAGGTAGAAAAGAAGGGAAAGTGTCTCAGAAAGCAAAGGAAGAGAGGATTTTTAGGATGCAGCCTGGAGGTTTTCTTCACTACTGCGAAAAGGTTAAGAGAGATAAGGACAGAAATTGTGCAATTCGATCTGGTGACGAGTTGTCAGCTGCTGACCCTGGAGTGACCCAGGTAGAGGGGTGAGGACATATGTCTCTTAGGAAGGACTCAGACAGTGTAGGAAGAGCCAGGGACCATCCACAATGGTCAACATAAAAGAGTGTTGTTTAAGTAAAGGCAAAAGTCAAGATGAGAACTTGCAATTTTGTCAAGACAGACTTTACAGGGACTGGAAAGAATTGTAAATACATATGGGGAGGTGGGAAGAGACAAAGAATAAAGAAAGAAGCTAAAGTAGAAACAAGAAGGAGAAATCACTGATAGTTAAGATTCTGGAAGACTCAGAAAGTCAAAATCAAGTATGGTAAAGCTTACTTACTACAGAGATGGGGAGAAAGAGAAAGGAGTGAGGGCAAACAAATCCAAGTCCAACAGTGTGCCCGGACTCCGCATCCACATCACTTTCTTTCAAGTGAATATGGTCAACTCTGATTTATTCTGGAACAAAGATTCGCTAAGATCTCTCTATAGTAAATGTTAAATCATAAGCATTTGAAATAGTTGTTTATCTTTTTAGCATTTTAGGTCTGTATTTGTCTAGTCATCTTATCACTTAGCTTCTTTCTTATTACAACATTTAGGATTTCTCAAGTGCGAGGAGGAAAAGGACAGACATTTCATCAACTAAAATGCTAAAGGATGAACACAGTGACCTCTAAACCTGGAGAGGTCTTACTGTGAAATGATTTGATGGGCAAAAGTAAGGCAAATAGGCTCCCTGCATTATAAAAGGGCTTGAGATAAGGGAATGCACAGTTGGTCTCTAGACGCTAATTCTCCATGGAGATATAAAAAGGACTACTTTACTACACTTATTCTTTCCTGATCATGCAATCTGGTCTTGGGTCTTTAATAAGCCATCCACCTGTGGTATTTATCAGTAGCATCCTTGCTTAGCTCTTTTATATTCTGTTGTATTGTGTAGGGAGTTTTAGCAGTAAAACAGACCTAGCCTTACTTGAGCATTGACCTGAAGCCTTTCTTCAAATTTATTCAACATATATCTGAAAACCCCAGAACAAAGATTTTTAGGTTAATTCACGATGGGTTCTTGATAAATATTGCTGACTTACTACACACTGAAACATGCAATTTTCAAATTATAAACTTATAAAATGAAAGAACCATGAGTGTAAATTCAATTATATAAACTCAGCTTTCACTTAGAAGTAGAAAGAAGTATGCTAAATTATAACTGAAATGCCATTCCATTAAATGAGACATGGCCAAGTTCCAGAGATCATCCATGATGGCAAATTCTATGGCGCTAGGGCTCACCACATAAAGAGAACACACAAATCACTGCAATAATATTGACCAGGTATCTTTGAAGTTGCTATATGCACATTGTAGAAACCAATTTTTCAAAGTCTACCTCCTATCGATTCTATAAAGTTTAACCATAAAACCGAATTGATGGTGGTTCTATAAATATAACAGATGACAGTTAAGCTTGTCTTTGAATATAAAGTTAACCAAATGCAGGCCTTATGCAGAGGGCTTTTTTTCCTCCCGTTTAAAACATCCTGCCACATGCAGCAAACACTATCAGAAATCATGTATTATTCATTCTCATCAATAGTTAAGTACGTTTTCTGAGTTGGCTGTGTGCTTATATCATTATTTATGTGCACTTAACGAGTGGTCCTTTCAAAAAGCCCTATTTCCAGCATTCTGACATTTGACTTTATAGGAATCACCTGTTCTTTTAATCGATAAAGCTAGTAAGTGAACCACAACCAACTCAGGAAATGCAACCTAAAATCACTCCTGAATCACTCCTCCCATCCACAGACCCGGGAAACTAGTATGTCCTATCGCTGCAACTAATTTAAGACTCTCGAGACAGAATTAAATAAAGCACAGGGGAAAAACAAAATAAAAAAGCCTTCTAGAAGCTGAGATATTTTTGCAGCTTACTGGTGAACTAGACAGACCATCCTGGGCTTAGAGCCATAACAGACTCATTCAATGTAGCCCACTGGACACTGACTGGTAGCCAAAGAGAAGGGAGGAGGGCCACCCACTCAGGGTATAACCGCAGTTTTATTTCCAGTATTTTCTATCTCCAATCATAAAGGGCTGGTTCACACTTTTTATGACCACTTAAAATTGCCACATATTGACATTTTAATGTATCCTTTGGTTCTGGCATCAATAGTGAATGTATTATTTCCAGTCCTGAAGCTAGTTCATATTTTAATCATTTTCAGTGGAAACCATTCTAAAATACTGTATACATGTCCTTGATTTTTCAACAAAGAATTTGCTTTTTGTCTTGGTGTTAGGCTTCGCGCAAAACAAATCAGGGTTTAGTAAACCTTTCCTGAATTAAGAAAGAATATTAAATCCACAGGTGAACAGGATACTCTGGGTCTATTTTCAAGAGGCTACTGCAATGTTGAGTTTATTTATTTATTTTTAAGATTTTATTTATTTTTGACAGAGAGAGAGAGAGCACAAACAGGGGGAGCGGCAGGCAGAGGGAGAAGCAGACTCCCCACTGCGCAGGGAGCCCGACGCAGGGCTCAATCCCAGGACCCCAGGATCATGAACTGAGCTGAAGGCAGACACTTAACCGACTGAGCCACCCAGGAGTCCATGTAATGTTGAGTTTAAACAACATAGTGCAACATTTAATGTCCTTTGTAACCTAGCACCGCCCTCTTACAAATGGCAGTGTATCTCCCGAAATTTCTCCACCCACCCCAAGCTGTCTGTGTTCCCTAGATCTTTTATCTCCAGACTCTTGTGGAGATAAAACTGACCTTTCCACAAACTGACCTGGTAAAGCTGAAGTCAGTGGCTCAGGGGCCACTCACTGAGCAATACAGACAGATGGAGTCGGCAGTGACGAGTCAGTGAAGGTTTTTGCATCATCTGTATAAACTGAAAAATGAAAATCCCAAAGACCAGCGTGATTAGGACCCCTAGCTGGGTCTAACGTAGAAATAAGGGTGGACAGAACAGGGTGGCGTCAGCCCCAAGGAAGACTCAGCAACTACTGAGCCATTTTATCTGAGTTCTCTTTGTGCTAGCAGAATCACAAATACATTAGAATTATCAGGACTTAATCTCCCACCCAGAAACTCCCCAGCAGCCAATTGACCCCACCTCCTCTACTACCCCCCCTATTGCCCCCCACCCCGCTGTGCCACTGTCTAGGCACAGAAGGGGCATCTCCCAGAGAAAAGCAAGGTTCCTGACCCAAGAGCAGGTTTTATCAGCTGCAGAGAAGCCCCCAGGCCTACACCACGCCTTAGGGCGTCCTTTGTTACTCCAGCAACTTCTGTCACAGGTCGGGGAAACACAGTCCAGTAGCCAGAGGGCTCTGTAAACTCCCTTCTTTACTTAACTCAGGCTTCAATTGTGGTTCAAGGTTTGCAACCCTCCCTCTGAGCCAATACTGTTTTCAGAAGCATCCATTTTATGTCATTAAAAAACAGGTTTTCCTCTTTTACTTCAAATGGACTTTGATGGCTGGGCCATGAGTCTTGAGCCCTGATCCGATATATTCTGTGGAAGAAAGCCCATGGGCAATGGGGTCAGCAGACCAGGTTCGGCTATGTGAACTTGGGCAGGGAAGTTAGCCTCGGCAAACTCAATCTCCCCTATGAAAGATAAAAAAGGGGTGGGGGGAGCTTGTTCATAGTTTTAACTGGAATATTTGCAGGACACAATACAGTCTGGCTCATGACACAGAGTAGGGATTCAGGAAATCTTCCTTTACCTTCTTTTACCTTGTTAAAAAGAAAACCACAGGTCCCAAATTGAGTCACTTATGCTAGGCCAAGTCGCCAAACCAGGGCTGAACACCTAAGCTAACTGCAGTTTCAACCTCCCCTAAAAATGTGGGGTTACCCAGTCAGCCAGGAATTTTCTGATCAGCACCAATGAGGTAATCTGTCACATGGGCTCTCTCCAGCCTCAAAGGAAGATGAAGTAATCCACAGGACAGGAGCCCCTGCTCTCCCCGCAACTTAGGGAAGGTGACCTTGCCTGAAACAATCCTCTTTCCTTTTGCTAATAACTTCCTTGCCCCCTCCTTCCTATAAAAACCTTCATTTTGTACAATTCCTTGGAACTCCCCCCTTCTTGCCAGATGGGATGCTGCCTGATTCGTGATTAGGTTGATAAAGCCAATTAGATCTTTAAAATTTTGTGCCTAAAACCACTTCTCTGCCCTGTTACTAGGTAACCTTGAATTTTAAGATTAAGTAAAAGACAGGTGGATCAAAGTACTACATTCAAAACAGGCAAACGAATGGAAATCGATTCAATTATGATCAAAATAATCATTTTCCTTAACATTTAAATCCTAGGTTAAAGCCTGCAATAATCATTTTATAATCCGTAGATTTTAAGAGCAAGTAAATGTTACTAAAAGTGCAAAATCTTACAATGATAAGAACAGATGCCTCCTGCTGAGAAAAGATGAATGCCAACTAGGAACACCAAATGACTAAGTGAGCCCAGTATATACCGGAAAATGTTCCAGAAAAAAATCAAAATGTCTTTAAAGCAACTTCTGGGAAAGAGAGAGTGTTTTCCAAACTATATTTCCATCTTACTTGCTTTAGGTAGATTGAGAGGTTGTGGCAAAGGGCCACGCATAATACTCTGTTTTGCCCATTTCACCTGGAGTTCAATAATAGTTTTAAAATTGAAATATCAATAAAACCTTTCTCCTAGGAATATTTTATTTTCCATCTACAGCTATAAAATAATATATTCGAACACAAAGTAAGAGAATTACCAGATACCCTTCCTGAATCTTAGCATAACATTCAGGCAAGAAGTCAGCCATTTCTCTATTTTTTCCCCATAGGTTAGAAAAAAGCAAGTCAAGAAAATAGACTGCCCAAGTTCATGAGCAGTTTTCTTGGAATTAGGGAGCCACTAGGGAATGAAGTATTGCATTCCAAGCCACACCAAGAGCACTTCGGGACTCGCCTGCTGACCAAATGCTAAATACCATCCCAATATGCGAACGTAAAACCAAGCACCTATTCAATGCCTCAGGAGAGCCCGTCTCCAGGTGTTTAAGCCACAAAAAATTCACCCCAATCACTCTCCTTAGAAAAGGAACTAACACCATTAATTGCATGATTTTGTGAACTTGAATCTTTAAGCAACATGTGTTCAACTTGGGTTTGAATTTCACTATGGCCGATGTGGAGACAAGGTAAAAGAAATACAGAAAAAAATGAAACTTCCTTACAATTTACAGCCCCTCGACAAGGGCTTGGGATAGGCAGAGTGACCTTCCTCCAGGAACTCAAGTGCCTCCACGTTAATACTTTGCTAAGGGCAAAAGGCAACCTTAGCTTGACATTAGGCCCGACCTCCAGGATCCTGTCAATCTCCTTTAACGTATGAAAATCCCTTTGGAAACTTCCTTTATCTCCCTCCCCACACGCACAAGATCCATGTTAGCAATCATCCTCCACAAACACACGGCTCACATCTTCCATACATCTGAAGGTCTCACGACTAAGGTTTTACTAGACTGTAGTACACGACCCCTCAAGGTCCTGGAAACCTTGCTTCCAAATTCCTCAGAAACTTGCACTATTCCTAAACCCCTCCCAACTTGCAAGTATATAATCAGTCACTCCTTACACCACCAGTGCAACTTTTTCTGCCCACGGGGCCTGTCCCCGTGGCTTTAACAAAATGACCCTTTTTGCACCGCAAGATGTCTCTCTTCACAATTCGCTCTCAGACTCCCAACATTTCACATCGGTGGCCATGAATAGCTGTTTATGTCAAGCTGTTTTTTAATTCCCCAAGGCCTGGTTATTTCATTTTTGGTATTAGTGACTATCATTGTATCCCTCAGGTCTATAATTTTTAGACCTTTGTACAAATGTGCAATAACTGTGTGTGTATTGGATGAGATTGTACTGAGCACTCAAAAGCACTTTGAGAACGGCCATTTCTTTCAGAATCGCCACCAATATCCAGGCACAGTCCTAGGTTGACTCCGAGTTCCCAGAGGTCTCGCTGGTCTACATCGCAGGAAAACTATGCCTCTTAAAATGGTCAAAGGTAACAAGCAAATGAATGCTAGCCTGGGGCCTGGGTTCTGACAGTGTGGCTTAAACAATTTTAACAAGTACACTAAAATAAAAAATCAATTATTTTGCAAGAGTTAGAGCAGAAAATGCAGAGGCAGTGGCCCAAATCTTTCCTAACGAGGCTTTCTGGGCTCTCCTAGGGATGCCTTTCAAATTTGTTGTGCACTGTCTGAGATGGGGAACAAGGTGGGAGTCGCTAAAGTGGGGTGCTAAATAAAGGCAAGGACGGGAAGTCAGGCTGATCCCAGACACGTGAGCATTCACTCAATTAGGCACAAATTCCTTCTGATGAACAGACAAAGGATCCCATCCTATGCACTCAACCCATGTCTTCTATGTGGGGTGTCTGCAGTTCCCTGTCTATAAGCCTACTCCGGTCTGGAGGACATTGCCAAATGGAACACACAGTGATGGGGGGAGTCTTAAGCAATCCTGAAGTTTTGACAGATGTGTTCGAGGAGAGGTAGTACTGTCTTAGTAAGAAAGTCAAAGGCAAACATACTGTCCATTTAAAACAGAAGGCAGAGTGATAGAGATGTATTTAAGGTGACAAAATCGATCTGACTGATACAAGTTGGCAAAACTCAGCCTCAGAAAAGGTTCTGAGACTTCCACTACTCACTCCTGCCACCGACCTTGCATTCCCACAACTTCCTACACCCTGTAACACCATCCAGAGTAGTGGCTTACAAACTGCAACATTTCCTGATTGACACTAGGCATGGGTGTTGGGTAAGAGATTTCAAAACCCAAAGCAGCCTTAGGGTGACACAGTACCACGGATTCCATGGGACTCTTAGACGTAAGGAGAATACAGAAGAAAAGCTGGGAAAGTAACACTCAACTATGACTCATGAGTCGGTTTTAATGGAGAAAATCCTAGCAAACTTATTATAGTATTAAGTGGGCAAATTATTTTACTATGTCATGAACATGAGACCTAAAATAGATTAAGTTGAATCAAAGGGAAAGAGAATCTTGGTTAGGACAGCACCCCTGACCCCTGGTGACTGGACACCTGGTCCCACACCTCTCTGGACCTACAATGTTCTTCTATAAAACAAAGGGACTGAGCTACTTCATCTCTAAAATTTGAGACATCTAAGACATCGATACAACAAATACCAAGAGAGGAAAAATTTGCAGGTCCAAAACTATTTGCATGTTTGGAACAATGGGTCCAAATAAATAAATATAGAAATAAAAGGTGAGAGTAAATTACCATGGAAAATACAGGAAAATCAAAGTTGTACCTTCAGTCAGTTGGAAGGCTGAAAAGATGTACAGCGTGAACTAACATGACCTAAGACCACCCATAAAAGACGGAGCATTCATTAAAATAAAGATCAGTTGTCAGAACACTGTTATTTTTTTTATCGTCAACTGAAACAGGCTGGCCAAGCATATATGAAATGAAGACATCCAGCAGAGACAGCGCTTTAAGATTTATTCTCTCCACCTTTGGACGGGACCTCTTAGCTAATGTAAACCTGAAATGTCTTTGGAATCAGTACCAAGCATGGTGTATAGTAAAAATTCTTTATTCTAGATCACATGACTCACACTTTGTGACAACTCAAATGTGGGATTTACAATTCAACAAATTAAAATCTGAGAAATAAATGTAGTTTCTTCAAAACTGTCACTGAGTTATTGCCTATCTACTGAAGATTCATTGCAAATTGAACAGTTTACCGGAATTACTTCACTTTACTTATTCACACAGATTGATTCCACTCGTAACGTGGCACTGAAAGTAGAACTATGCTACAATCCAAACGATCCTCTAAGCCAGGCAAAACGGAGTCTTTTTATTTAGAATTAGCGAAACTTGACTGTCCTGCGTGATTATCATAGACTCTTAGGATTCCCCACACCCAGTCTTCTAGCTCCTCCAGCCACTCGAACTTCAAGAGACTTTTTGCACAAGGAGAAAATATTTTATTTCCTGTAAGTCATGAAGAGAGCCAAAGGTCACACAGATACTAGCACTCAAAGGCCAGGAGAGGGTACATGTGCTAAAGATTCCATCCTGTTATGGGGCACCTGGGTGGCTCAGTCGGTTTAGTGTCGACTCTCGATCTCCGCTCAGGTCATGATCTCATGGGTCCTGGCATCGAGCTCAGCAGTGAGTCTGCTTGAAGATTCTCTCCCTCTGCCCCGCCCCCAGCTCACTCTAGTCCTCTTTCTCTCCCTCTCTCTCTCTCTCAAAATAAATAAACAAAATCCTGAAAAAGAAAAAAAATGCCATCCTGTACTTACTGCAATGCATGCAGCCTGCCTGGGAGGGACAGGGCACTTTTAAAGAACACAAAAGGTGAACTATAATCATTTTAGCAAAAATTTGCTTTCTCTATTACAAATAAATGAGAACTAACAGCTAAAAAGAATGAGAATCTGCTTATGATTCTTTACAAATTAATTATGCTCATTTGTCATAATCAGCACTGATTTGCATACAAAAGGCTAACGTCCTCTTAGTTTGTTCTTTTATGAGAAAAAGATATTTCTCTCAAAAATCTAGTCTAGGTCACATTACTAAAAACTCTCAGCGAAGGTACAAATAAAAGATTTGCAATTGGAACCTCCTGTAAAACGACCACCATGCGAACTGCACTTCACAATGCTTTTCTAAGAGAGCTATGTTCATCTGCATAACACAAATCAAAAACACCAGATGAACTACTGTTGGAAGGATTTTTCTGTTCTTTGAAGCCTCCTGAACACACTAGTGGTCTGCTTATCGCTGGGGAATATAAGGCATGAAAATCTGCCAATAGTGTGAGTATCCAAGCCTCCTCTTTCCAGTCTATAACACCACAGGTGTTATCGGGGTGCAGACTCAAAAGTCTCAGTTCGGTGATCAAGGCTCTCCGCGACTTAGGGGTTGACTTGAAAGATATAGATTATTTTGAGCGATTTGGAAGGACCTTGGTAGCTCAGAATTCTATCAAGACTACACAGGAGAAAATAAAATCGCAAATAAGATGAGGACTCCAATTTCCTACTTTGCATCTGTTCTCCCAGAACTACTGTCATTACACTTATAAAAGATCATTGCAGAGATAAAGTTAATTTTCAAAACAAAACTAGCTAAATATTTTTTGAGTTCTGGAAATAAATAATAATTCATTATTTTCACAATTTTGTCAAATGATTTTACTTGCAGGATTAAAAGCAGAAATTGTAGAATTTAGCGTTCTTCCAGAGCAGGGGTCAGCAAACTGGGTCGCCTGCTTGCCTTTGAAAATGAAGTTGAATTAGAAGAACATAGCCATGCCCATTCATTTGCACAATGCAGCTGCTTTCATCCTGCACAAGCGGGGTTGAGTAGTTGTGACAGAAATCACATGGCTGGCAAAGCCTAAAACATTTACTATCTGGTCCTTTGGGGAAAAGTTTGCAGATCCCTGTCTAGTCTTAGATGAACACACTTGACCAGTGACTCAGTTCCTACTATCAGAGGAGGGTGTGATTCAAGTCTGAAAGATGCTGCAAAGATAGATCAGGCTCTTTTTGGTTTGCAATATTATTATCAGTAAAGAAGATGGTCACATGGGAATGTTTTAAGATTGGGAAACAAGATAGTCGCCGTTGTCCTCGTCATCTTCTTTTTTTTTTTAATTCTCATCACTTACTCTGTGTATTCTGAGCACTGGAGAGCAAAGAAACTTAGGTTGTAGTATCAATACAGCACTTACCAGGTCAAAAACCTCCTCTCAGGAGGCATGCATGGGACTAAAGCACAAAATCCCGACCAGAACCAATAAATGCACTTGGCTTCCAAGCCCCAGTTCCATTCCTTTCTCCTGCATGGCAAAGAGACAGTTGCCTAACCTCTGTAAGCCTGTTTTTCATATGCATAAAATGGGGATAATAATACCTTTAACGTGAGAGAAGATTTATTGAGAGAGTATCTATTAATAATTAAATGAGACAACAAAGACTTTAGTGCTCTTCTTGAGCAGACAGCGTGGTCTTGTGGTGCCCTTCGGATTATACCACACCTAGCCTTCTTTGAAGTTAAAAAGTCAAACAATAGTCCAATGGTGAAAGTGAAGCTAAAAACAAAAACAAAAACAAAAAACACAGCCATTGGGGCGCCTGAGTGGCTCAGTCGGTTAAGCATCTGATTTTAGCCCAGGGTCGTGAGACTGAGCCAAAGTTTGGCTCCACGCTGGGTGTGGAGCCTGCCTAAGATTCTCTCTCTCCCCCTCTCCCTCTGCCCCTCCCCACCCCTCTAAAAAACAGAGGAAAAAAAGAAAACACAGCTATTGTTTCCCTCTAATTTTCCACAGACCTGTCTTTCTCATCTTCAAGCCTCAACCTTCTTCTTCTCTCTTCTGTCCATGACTTCCTTCAAAGGTTCACAGAGGCATCACTGGTAGTTCTCATCACTTGAGCTGTCTTGCTTTTCCTGAGAGAGTCACCCACTTGCACAGTCTCAAGAGCCTTCTGGGATGCTGGGGGTTCCTTTGTCTCGTGTCGACAGCTTACCCACACTGTTCTTTCCTGAGCTACAAATGCAGCCATGCTGTGGTATACCACTGACCCAACACGGACATCCCTTGGGTACCTCAAACTCAAGATTTCCCCAAGTGAGCTCATCACCACCTTTCCCACCTACCTGAACCTCCTCCTTTTCCTGTGTTCCCCAGCCAAGAGACTAGAACCACCATCCGCCCCACTGCCCAGGCAGAAATACTGGGGTTTTGTGGACCAACCTGCACCACCAAGGTATCCAATTGCTTGTGTCCTTCTTCTACTTAAAATAAGTTCGTAACTCCACTATTGAGTGCTGGCAAATAAAATCCAATCTAAAGTATTATAGGTACTTCTGAAAAAAGAGAGCTTGGCACTCCAGCAGCCATTTTGATCATGAGGGCAGAAATCAACGTGGAGAATGAGCCTGGTACCTTGAAAACACCACTGAACTGCCACATCAGCCCTGGAGCCCATCTTTGGAATTTTATGTAAAAGAGAATTAAACTCCTCTGTCATTTAAGCCATTGTAATTTAAAATTTTCTGCTCTACCTATGCAAAAAAATCTAATTCTACCAGAGTAAAATTTCTCAAAACCACTCTTTAAGCAGCAAAAATTCAGGTTAAAATATCTCAACACATTTGGCAATAACATTATTCACAGGACTCCCTCCCCACCATGACCATCTCTCAAAAACATACATTTCTCAACAATTAGTGGTTGGAATATGGTATCACCTGAAAATACCAAATCTGCTAAATGAATTCACCACATAAAATATTACTGATGCTGTGAAAAATAAATAGTAACAAAAATTAGGTTGATTTTTAATACTGTAAAGTCAATGCAGCTAATGTCACAAAATAGATACATTCATCAAAGAATACATTTTCTATAAAATGCAGTTTTTATGAAGAATAAAGTGATGTTTAGTCAAGTGGGACAAACATCAAATTGACACTGGTGTATTTTAGTACGGATGGAACAAAGAGCACTAGCAAGAGTCTTAGCAGTAAGTAAAAGCAAAATGGAACCCTCAAAACACGTTCAAATGAGAAGCCTTAGGGACAGTCAAAAAAAAAAAAAAAAAGAGAGAGAGATCAGACTGTGGGTTTAAGAAAAAGTAATGAAGTAAGAAGATGCAAAGCAAAGATATAGAAATGTTAGTATGGGGGCGCCTGGGTGGCTCAGTTGGTTAAGCGACTGCCTTCGGCTCAGGTCATGATCCTGGAGTCCCAGGATCGAGTCCCGCATCGGGCTCCCTGCTCGGCAGGGAGTCTGCTTCTCCCTCTGACCCTCCTCCCTCTCATGCTCTCTGTCTCTCATTCTCTCTCTCGCAAATAAATAAATAAAATCTTTAAAAAAAAAAAAAAAAAGAAATGTTAGTATGTGCAAAAAAAAAAAAAAGCCATTTATAGAAAACATTAGAGAGTCTACACCGAAGGCTTAAAAGGGTAAAGAAGCTGTGTGTCACCACTGATTTTAAGTAGGGTTTAAAAAAAAAGATGATGAGAACTGCCTCACCACTGATGGAACAGGACCAAAGAAGTCTCTGGAACTAGTAACTGAATTTGGCTTTGCAAATTCCACGTTAGTGAATCACGTCTATGTAGACTTTTGCTAGCCCCACGGCTCAGGAGGGAACAGAAGACCCTGAACTTTGTGACCCAGGGAGATAAAACTCTGACTTGCGGCCACATGCACGCACCCAGCAAGAGGAGCAGACAGCCCCTTACCTTTAATCTTCTTCGGGCTGAAAAACAAGGCTTTGCGAGTCTGATACCTGACATGACATGGTCGCTCGCACAGGTCAGACCCACCCAAGAGGTGAGGCAAGGCCAGGCCAGCAACAGGGAAGGTTCCTGCGTCGCGGGGCACTGCAGACGTGGGGCAAGGGTGTCAGCTCTCAAGGGCCCTGTAAAGTCTGAAAGTTTTGAGATCTCAAAGAAATAAAGCAGAGCCTCCAAAATACAAAGAGACTTTAATGAAGAAGTCCTTAAGTGTGGTTACAGACAGAATGCTTATTATGCCCCCCACCAACCTCGTATGTTGAAACCTAATCCCCAGTGTGATGGTATTTGGAGGGAGGGCCTCTGGGAGGTGGGTGTTAGGTCACACCGGGGAAGCCCTGATGAATGGGATCAGCGCTCTTTCTCAGATGGACCCCAGAGAGGACCTGGCCCCCTCCACCCCATGAGCCGAGGGCAAGAACACAGTCCTCGATCAACCAGGGAGAGGGCTCCTACCAGACCCCGAATCTGTCAGTGCCTTGACCCTGGCCTTCCCAGCCTCAAAGCCGAGGGAAATTAGTATTTATTGCTTAAGCCACTCGCTCTCGTGGATTTTGTCAGAGCTACCTGAAGGGGCTAAGACAAATGTTTACAGTAATAGTGATGTCATCAAGCTTCTACAAATCAACACATATGGATTTATCAAACACATATAGATTAATGCAAAATACACTTAATTTGAGATGTGAGCGTTTTAAAGTTTAATATGATGTGGTATAAGCCCTCCATAATTAAGAGACGCTAAAACTTGTGGAATGGTGGTATGAGACTAGGAAAAAGGTAATCAAGGAGCAACAATATGGGAAAGCACCTTACGAGCTACAAGAAAGCACCATTGCAATGGGGCATGTATTTTTATCCAGATGTTAGGGTGCCATCCGGCCCTCTTATTTAATGTGGGCAACCATAAACATGCTTGTTTTAGGACATCGTGCTACCCTCTCGGCTGAAAGCAACTCACATTCTACAGTGGAACACGATGTCTCCTCACTTCTGAGTTTGCAAGAACACCTCTGACTGAACTTGGTCCTCAAGTGCACGCAATGAGGATGTTCCGTCATAGAAGACACACTGCACTATCCTTATGGTAATGATTACTAAACACCACCATTCCCCAGAGTAATGTCCAACTCGAGCTGGAGATACTTTTAAATGATTCTACTGAAGGGATCCCCCCCCCGCCCATCACTGAGATACACAGAGCACAGTCAACCACAGAATTAATGCCACATATGCACTGAAGTTCAAAATTTTGTAGCCTTATCCATCACACACAGCAACAGCACATGATAAAAAATAACCTTTTATTTTAAAAAGTATAGTGTAATTGCTTTCACTTCAAATCAGCAGATGAAGGTCCCAACAGAGGCTGCTCTGATAGGCACACCTATTGGTCAATTTCTCCAGGTAACAAACATTGTTAGATAGGATCTTGGTCTTTCCATCACATCAGTTTACAGTGGCTAAATATAAGTGTGTGCCAGACTGTTGCATTTACAGCTGAAGGGAGAATTCCAACAATATGCTACAGGAAACCATCTAAAATATATTTACCAGAAGAATATTATTTATTTTTATACATATACATATTTTTTTTAGTGAGCTCAACACCCCATGTGGGGCATGAATGTATGACCCCAAGATCAAGAGTCACATGCTCTACCGACTGAGCCAGCCACGCACCCCACATTACTAGAATACAGACTAGCATGAAACCATCTGTTCACTATCCCAGGTCTGGAATATCTCAGACCTGTTTGAACTGAAACAATCATAAGTAAGTGAGAACAAGACAAACGAAGACGCATGACCCTAGGGAACTGGCCAGCCCATGGCCAAGACAGCCCCGTGGTGGCCCAGATGCAGAGATTCACAGTTTCTCTGATCATTAATGCCTTTTCCCCCAGGAAACACTGGGGCACTGTTAAAGAGACCACAAAAATGCTAAATATTTTCCAAATCCTCTGCAGTACATTTATCCCCTGATTCTCATAACACAAAGTCTACCAATTCTTTTAAGTTAAATCTGGGACATACGAAGTGGGATTCAGATGGCCATTTTCACGTGCTTAATTCCAGCCACTGTCTTATACTGAAAGAGGTACAATTTCTTAAAATTAACTGAGGAGTTATTCCATCAAAGGCCAGCTTAAGTGCTGGGCCAGGAACTTTATAGGCCACATCAAAGTTGACTCCCAACCATGCACACCTTTTGAAGGAGTATTCCAGATAAGAGTTACAACTTGCAGATCAGAGTATATGGAACACCCACCCACTGGGCAGTCTGGTATTCAACTGTTTCTTCCATAGTTGAATGAAGACACAGTAACATTTATATTTTTCAATCCCCTGCACCAAACGAAAACATCACTATAACTTACTTGTACGTATGAAGAATCCACATCCTTTAGAGCACCTGTGGAACCCTCCTCAGTCTCTGGGGCCCTGGATCAAAAGCCTCTCAGATCCATGTTTAGAAGTAAGAATTCAACACTCAGAAATTGAAATGATTTTTATAAGGTGAGACAGGATGACTGACAGAAGCTTAGGTGCTTCTCTTCAATGGTTACACCAGAGTTCAGATCCCCAGAGACTCTGGGGGTGCAAAAAGGCAATTTTGATAAAGGTCTCTTATGGAAGGGCTTGTAAAGCAAATTGTGGAAATGGGCAATTAGGGAATGAGGCCCCTCTTTCAGATTCCTCTAAGTTACAAAGACCCTCATACGCCTGTGTCTAGTTACAGAAACTGAGTTGATCCAAAGCATAGTACCATTTCTCTAATAATAAGCTGTGCTTAACGGAATTCAAATTAAACAGCAATAGTTGAAATAATAACCAGAACCCCATTCTAAATCTAAAAATCCCCTTCAAGTTCACCAGCTTGCATGGAGTTTGGCCCCTGGCTCAGATTTTTCTCCCCTGCCCGTCTAACAACACTGCATTGGAGAGCTATAGACTCGGGGATCTTGCCACTGCCTTGTTAGTATTCACCCTTCGAGTAAATAACAGTCCCACTGGCTCCCCAGTGCCATCATGGGGGCTCAGTTTTCAACCTAATTTTCAGGGCTGTCGTGGCCACTGTGATCTAGAATTTCTACCTTCCCAAAGGTCTTTTACGGGAAGGGCTTGGTTCTTGTCAATATAGTTGAGACTGTCCTCTGAAGAGGACTAAGCCCATCCTCAGAGCTGAGACAAGTTGTGGTAATTATTTCTGGCTGAAAGACCTTTCCCAAATACTTTTTTTTTTTTTTAAGATTTATTTATTTGAGAGAGAAAGAAAGAGAGCAGGAACAGGGGGAGGGGCAGAGGGAGAGAATTTCAAGCAGACTCCCCACTGAGTGTGAAGCCCAACACGAGGCTGGATCCCAGGACCCCGAGATCATGACCTGAGCCGAAATCAAGAGTCGGATGCGTAACCAACTGAGCCACCCAGGTGCCCCATCCTCCAAATGCTTTTGAGTAGGATGGGGCTCTACAATGAAGCCATCCTCAAGAATTCTAGAAAAATTCTAGAAAACATCTATCCCTTTCTAGAGTCTTCTTAACATTTTTTTCTCTATCCACATTTCATTGATACTATCCACTCATCAGTAATTCACTACATTTCCCAGTTTTATGTTGACTCTACGAAAGCAAACACAAGCTGAGGCATCACACGCACATCGGTCTGAATCCTGATGCTTTCAAATAATCCATCCTGATACCAGCCGAGTTATCCCACACAATGAATTTATTCCCTACGATCTCAAGTCTTTCTTTCTCTCCTTTTCTTTTCTTCCCTCCCTTCCCCCTTTCTCTATTTTTGTCTTTTCTCACCCCAGCAAGTTTTCTCTGTATTTTTCTTTTTTTTTAAACTTTTTTTTTTTTTAAAGATTTTATTTATTTATTTGAGAGAGAGAGAATGAGAGAGAGAGCACATGAGAGGGGGGAGGGTCAGAGGGAGAAGCAGACTCCCTGCCGAGCAGGGAGCCCGATGCAGGACTCGATCCTGGGACTCCAGGACATGACCTGAGCCGAAGGCAGTCGCTTAACCAACTGAGCCACCCAGGCGCCCCTCTGTATTTTTCTAATAGTTAAGGAGATACTCTGCCGGGGGTGGGGGGTGGGGGGATTATGTAACTTTCTATGCAAGGCCTAGTAATTTCTAAAAGCCTATAAAATTATACAATTTATTTATCATTAATCTCAGAATTTCATATATTAAAGCGCTGAGGTGAGAATGTTTAAAAAAGAAATAGAATTAATCATAGAGGCAAAGTGGTATTTATAGATTTGTACAGATTTATACACAAAATATATATTTGGTACTTAGATTTAGCACTTATACAATGTCTATTAACAATTAGAATATAATAGTGAAACCAAACAGTGTTAATGGAATAGCTCCACGGAGCTAAAAATAGCATCAACAATGATAAGATACACTCCACCTTCAAAATGAGAGCAAAAAATAATGTTTTAAAAATTCGATTTTAATTTTAAAATAACCTAATTTAATGTAATTTATTTGGTAGCCACTACAGGGGAAAAGGTCTTATTTCAACGTTGACATTTAACTATCTGTTAAAAAACTGTAATTATAGTGTCTTCAGTGCACATCAGTGCAAATATACATTCAATAATATACTTCTATCAAGTCCTACTTTGGTTAAAATATCACTTTAGGATCTGACAGTACCTACAATAGCAGTGTATGTGTGGGTAACTCAGAGTCCTCTACCATGAGTTCCCTCCTCCCTAAAATGGGGGTTGAAGAGGTGACCCCCAGGATTCAATATCAGACCCCAGCTTGGCAGGAGTTACTAACCACAACACAGGTCCCCAGATATTCAGATAAGATACTGCTCGGCCAGAATGTGTTTTCCTGATACTGGATAACACTCTTACATTTTATTCATGTTTAAGGTTCAGTATAATTTTTACCGGTACACACAGGGCAAAGCAAACAATAGTGACAACTATATAAAATTCAGTCTGAAGTTAAAGCAGATCACTCATAAGCATAAATCCAATTATACTGGCATGAATTAAATTACTTGTTAAACACACACACACACAATGCTGGACCAAACTTTCCTCTGGAAATGTGTAATGTACACATTCTGATCAGGAAGGTATATATTGGAAATACTGAATATGCAGATTCCCACAGAACAGAAATTTATCTTCTACTATTTGAGAATCTAAAATATCAATTAGAAATCTTGAACCCTGTTTTATGGTTTACAGTGTAAGCATCTATTTGCAAAGAATTAACTTTACCTGATTTCACATAGTACCCAGCACATCCTGCACTGGAGAAACTGCCTGATGAACATTCTGGCAAGAGCTCTACCGCTTTGTTCTCTGTTGGCAGTAGATAAATATTCATTGAAGACATATAAGGTACAGGATGCTGGAAAATGAGCCGTGCACAGAACACAGGGGGGCTGGTAGCAGAGTGCAGACAGGATAGGCTAATAAGGGAGACAGTTAAAGAGTCACACACAAATCAAACAACTTCACCAACAATACGATCATACAATAAGACACAGTCCACGAATAAGTAAGACAAAATCACAAGCAAAATAATGACAATCTGTCACAAATGCTCTAAGGAAACAGAGATCTAGATTGGAGCAGGGAAAGGAATGACAGCAACTACCACTCTTTCTTCAGGGGTGCTCCCTGCCTGGTTAATCCCTACAACAACCCCAATTAGACCTCTTTCGTATCAAATCAGACATAAAAGTAACCAAAGCTAAGAAGGTTGGAGGCAATGGCCCAAGCCAATGTAGACATAAATAAGGTGAGAACTGAGGATTTAAGTCCAGGTGGATCTATCACGACAGCCCTTCATCACCCAGGCCAAGGGACCGGGGGAGGGGGTGTCTGGGACACCAGGGGCCTTCAGGGGCTCACACGCACCAGGATGGCCATGGGCATTGGCTCTGCTCCAGTTGCAGGACAGATCTGTGTGAGCTTCGGAATCTAGTTCATTTCCAACAAATGCAGTTCATGGACAGCACTTATTTAAAGAAGTAGAATAAAAGTTACCCAAATTAGAAGCAACAAAGTAAGTTTTTCTGTTGACTGGGACTGCTTCCGGCAAGTTACTAGCATGGAATGTGGGCCAAGAAGGGCTAAGTCACACTGGCTACATAAACTCTTATTTCCCTGTGTCAAAATTTCATCATCCGTACAATGGGATTAACAACAGTACCTACCTCATCAGGTTGCTCTACCTTAAAATGTCAATCTTTGGAAAGCTTGGAACACTGCCTGAGTGTAAGCCTGTGTTCAGTAGGCCAAAAGGTTTTATTTTCTTATATTGCAATATATTGCAATTAAAAGAGATTATAAAATGTGGCAAAATACCATTGAAAAAAAAAAGAATCTCTACAGAGTTTTGTCTTCCCTGTAATGATGGTTTTACGCTGTCACCTTAGAGTCGAAATCACAACAATCCAGGCTTTTTATTTAGTAGTCTTTGAAATTACATCTCTATTAACAGTTCCAACTATAGGATTACAGACTGAAAGAGGAAAGGCAAACGCCACCACACTGTGGGAGTGACATTTCCAAAGACTCCACCACCACCATGGTAGTTAGCAGTAAAAAGGATTCTAAATAAGTACATATTCACAGATTTGAGGGGAATCCAGACAAGTTTTGCCTCACTAATTGGAGCATGGATTTTCAACCCTAAGAGGACATTATGAGATGCAAATATGCCACACGTATCTGAAATCCCGGATGGGTCCTAATGAGAATCAGCCTTGCTTTGCCAGGCCGTGGAAGGGAGATACATGAAGCTGTAATCTGGACTGATAGCCCGGGCTATCTAAACACATCCTCAGGACACTGAGGCCCTCCATCCCAGGATGAGTGTGAGGTCAATGATTATCACCAAATATACGGTCTTCTGTTACAGGTACCAACACTGACCTATGTATTCGGACCCCGAATTTGGTGGCTTCAGAAATGGTTTACCAAGAAAAAACAAAGGGAATGAGAGGACTTTTCATATATGCCATATCTTCTTCCAGAAAGAGCTAAAGGTCATGTGCAATATTTAGTCGCGTGTTGATGGATTATCCAGGTAAGAAGGTGTCGAGTGGTTTTATCTGTCAACTCATTTATATATTCTATTGGATGAAGCCAACTCCACTAACCCAATCCTCCTTTCCTAGGCATTTATCAGAACTGGACACTCCTCATTTGAGTGGAAAGATACTTAAAAGTCTACCAAAGATTACCAAAGTTGAACAGAAAGCAGGTGATTAACAGTTTACACTCAAACAGAAATTTCCACGTATTCTTTGAAAAGTCATTGTCACAACAATATTTAAATGCAATTCATAATGAGTCATGTTTAAATAGCAATATCGCTTATGTCACACTTCAGATATTTACCAGAAATTACGAATAATTCCCGGTGCTAGGAAATAGGATGACAAACTAGAGATGGCATGAGGCAGTCAGAGAGACGGCAGGGGATGAAGAGGAAAAGGTGAGCCAACGTCCAATGAGAAAGGGCTGTGGCTACCCTCCAGCACATTCGTTCGAGACCAGGGAGGGGCCAAGCAAGCATTTTTCCTCCTCGCTTTCATAGGTTCCACAGAAACCCCTGACACAGAGCATCAAATGCTCAACACAGAGTATTAAAGGTTTCTGCACACCGTTCTGAAGCTTGACATTCTTCTTCATTTACATTTAACTACACGTTTCATCAAATAAACATCAAATTATTCCCAATATAAACATTGGTAGGTGTTAGTTGAAAGGGAGAGATGGGAGGCTCAAGCTTCTGCAGTTTCTTTGAAGTTTTATTTTGGTTTCAATAAAAACTAGGAAAGCCAGCTATGTAAATTGAGTTGGTTGAAAACAGCAACCACTTTTCCTGTGTAAGAAGGCTGAAATGGCAAGAACCAAATGAATCCGTTAAGATTTTAAGGAGAAAGAAAAGTACAGTGCTGTTCTTTAAAAAAAAAAAAGGCAATTTCAATAAAGAGAAAACAGAAAGGCATCTAGACAATAAATACAATTCACAAAACATGTTTCAAGTCAAAAACCAAATAAAGTGTCAATGGAAGTGCCAAGCTGAAAAGACAATGATCCCCCAAAAATCACTTACATAACTACACAGACTCTTCACACACACACACACACACACACACACACAATCGTGTTGCACCCAGGTTGGGAACACGAGTACTCTCACTTGAGAAAGCAACATCAGGGAAGACCTAGCAAGAGTCAGGTGACAGAATCCTCATTGAAATACCTCATTCCCACAGGTCCACACCTGTAATACCTGAAAGTTCAACCACAGACTTCGGCAGTTTTCCTTCTCCAAAATGAAAACTAATCCAAGTCACCAAGGTTAAGGACTATAGTCTGTGTTTTAATTCAGACAAGCATTCCAGATGAGCTCAAAGGAAGGTTTTTCAGGTCCCTAATCAGATAGCCCTATCAGTCTTTCAGTCTTTGTTTCAACACTTTCATGAGGAATCCTTGGGTGTTTACTGCAATGTGCGCTGGGAGATTCCATTAACAAGCTTTCAAGGTCTACAGAAAAATTCCAGCTTTTGAAAATTTCAGGGGAATTACACAGTAACACACCAGCTTTTTTGATACACAGAATTGGGATCTATTTATATCAAAACTGCCTATTAACAATTTTTCTTAAAATATGGACTTAATTAAAAGTGTGCATTAGGGCGCCTGGGTGGCTCAGTTGGTTAAGCAACTGCCTTCGGCTCAGGTCATGATCCTGGAGTCCCGGGATCGAGTCCCGAATCGGGCTCCCTGCTCAGCAGGGAGTCTGCTTCTCCCTCTGACCCTCCCCCCTCTCATGTGCTCTCTCTCTCCTCTCATCCTCTCTCTCAAATAAATAAATAAAATCTTTAAAAAAAAAATTAAAAAAAAGATAAAAGTGTGCATTAATCATATTTGAACTACTCAGCCTCTAGATATCAGAATCTATGAGGACTTCATAAAAATCTTTAATTCCTATTATTAAAATATTGGGTTTTTTTTTTTAACAATGACATGAAAACTAAGCCCATAAGACATACTTTCAGAATATATTCAGCAGCCATTTAACTATTTAGGACAGAACATTAACACAAAGGGAACACTTGATTTCCTATTTACCAGCCAGGAAACTAGTTCTCTGAATTACCTGCGCAAGATCACCACCCATTATACACTGGTTTAACACCTGTAATAAGTCATTTTTGCTTTTCTCCTTGAAAGGTAGAATAATCTCAAGGATTAATGCATTGATTCACACTGAGGAATTACTCTGGGCCACCTACTGCCTGAAGTTCTAGGAAAACCATAGTGAAGCAGACAGGGTTCCAGTGAGAAATAATCATTTGTCAGCCATTAGAGATGGCAGGTAGTACAAGGCTAGAGGCTTTATAAGAGATTGGTTACCAACCTTGCCCTAACTTTGTTGAGATTAAAAAAAAAAAAAAAATGTTCGAGAGTCTCAGCTACTTCTGTAAACTATTTGCAATTTAGGAGTCCAGAGAAACCAGCACTTTAGGGCAAAAGGGACTAATACTACATATGGAGGGAAATAGAATACCCGTAACAAAATATTAAGGGAAAAATGATCTGTTGTCCACCTTAGCACTGCAAACTTACCCAATTCATAGAGAAGCTCTGAAATTAACATTTTCCAAAGCAGACTTAATCCCAATAAAACGTTTTCTTTGTACAGAGATCAGCCCCTTTTCATGTGTAGGTCATGTGTAATTTCAGAGTCGTTTCCATGCATGCCCAATTTGTGTTCCTAGGGATTACATCGCTCTCTGGAATAAAGGACAAACACCACTTATACCTTAGATTCAAGAAGTTAGCTTCCCTAGAATAAGGATTTGTAGGATCCTGCACACCACCGTGAGCTCATCTTAAACTCTTGAAGATGGGAGCAACAGAAACTCTTCCCTCAGTTTCTTCAGCCAAGTACCCTGTCAGTGTGGTTAGACTTACAGGAGAGAGCACCTGCTGGGGACATTTCCCCAAGAGGTCCTTCAGGCACTGTAGGGTAGAGATACAAAGTATATGCTTACTGTGTTTTAATTACTAACTATTTTTGGAAGGCTCTTCCTTCCATTTCTAATCCTTAAAATACTTTGTTTTTGATGGAAATGTAAGATACATACATGTCTTTTCTATCTGGTAATTAAGACCTTTAAATGAAACAAAATCAATCCTGAATTCCATATTCTCAAAGGGATATTCACATAAAGCTCTTTCAATCGTTGCCAACTGAACTTGGAATATCTCACATGGCTTAGTCAAGTAAAAGAGGTGGTACAGTAGAACAGAGAAAAGACAGAAGCAATGACTGTCCTGTGTATGTAGGGACCAAGACTTGTCTCACTGTAATTGCTGGTGTGCTTGTTTGCCTTCCCCAACTCTAAGCTCCTTAAAGGAAGGAAACGGTCTTTGTATCTCCCAGCTCATTCAATAAACAAACATTAATTCTGCAATAGTTTAATGTGGTTTGTATTTTCCCACGTTGCCTTTAACAGAGCAGAAAAATCCCACATTGGCTGCTCATTTGAACTGCTTTTAAAAAGCCTGGTCTCCACACTGATCTTTAAATAAAGGATACATTCATCACAAAAGCAGTATTTGTATCTTTTAACTATGTAATTTTTTTTTTTTTTTACTTATGACTGCGAATGTGTGAGTGTACATCTTGTGCATCCACCCCAATAACATGTTTATGAAGCAGAAATCAAATAATCTTCACAACTGAAGGGGAGGGGGGCAAAGTATGTGCCCACAACAGCCGAAGACTGAGGCCCCACATGAATTTCCCAGAGTTCAAAGATGACCGAATCTAAACATCTACAGCAATATTGCTTGGGCTTCCTTAATGCAAGTCACATCAGAGGGTTTAAGGAAAAATAAAGGATGGAAAATATCATCTAGTAAACTGCTTGGAAATACACATAAAAGGGGTCTCAGTCAGTCAGTTTGTGTCATAAATTCCTGCTCAACCATCGATACCATGTCATTCCAGCGAATCACATCTTCCGAGTACCTAACCTACAACGGGGCCAAGGGTTCCAAACAGCACGTGAAGTTAGGGAGACTAAATAGGGCCTAAGATAAAAAATGAACTGCAAAGAGTTATCACTGCCCTTTCTATTCTACTTTCCGATTTAAATCAAACTGGCTTGACCCTATGGATTAGCCAACTTACAGCTTCACTCTCTCTTTTCCTGAGGGCGCTTTCGATGTATAGAGAAGTGCCCTTCTGAATGCTGAGCTGAGGGGCATTAGGGGGCGGAGGTCACAGGTGCAGAGACCACCACTAACTAGCTAATTCATAAACTGAATTCATTTAAAATGAGACAACTTAAAGATGAAGTATTGATTTAACAGTATAAGTACCAAGTGCTTAGGGTATAAATCATGTAGATGGTCTCACACCCCAACTCAGCTCACAAATGTAGGCAATAAAGGCTATGATCATCTCAACTATACTTTTAATATGTAAAAAAGAAACCTATTACAAGAAAAATTTTGCAAATAAAAAATGTCAATATCTAGAAACATTTTAGAATGAGTAAACTGTTATTGTCAGATACAGGTTTACTGAAACCCTGTGTTACTATTTCTTAAATACAGATTGATTTGGAAATCCATTTTGTATCAATGTAAAAAACTACAAACTGTTTTTGTTTTTTTTTTTTATTTAATAAGAATCCCATCAATAAGACTCAACTTGAGGAAACTAGACACAGATCTGTGAGAGATCTCAGAGTTGACAGTATTTATCGCTCTAATCATCTTAGTTCAAACTAAAGCACAACGCTCAGGGAGGAGACAATGACAGTTGACTGCTGGCCATCAAGGAGTGTATGAAAAGGAGGAGGGGAAGGGGAAATCACAAATGCCTTCTTAATTGTGTGCCCCTCACCCCCTAAAGGAAACACTATGTTTGCTAAAGGTTCATCACCAGCTGGTTCCTGGACTTGAAGGCAAAACAAGTAACATTCTGAAATAGGCCCTATTTGTATAGAATGATGCCAAATGGCCAAAGGAAACATGCCCTCCTGTGCATTCAGCCCTTCCCATGACCACAGGTTCTGAACTAGAAACTGACATCCAATGATGAATGAAGCAAGCTTCCAGCATGGAGGGATGTACAAGTTACAGTAAGTGGTTACAGCATAGAACCAGGGCTAAGTTCGTTTTTACTTTGTTATAATCAACTAATGTGTAAAGATTTAAAACCACACGCCATCTGGGGGCCTAACACGCCCAACTTCACAAAGGCTGTTAGGTAATGCATTGGTTAAGTTGTTCAGTCCTGACCGATCCAGTGCGGACCCATGATATCCAGTAACTTGGAGGAAAAGATGAGGAACGTACCTATAATATAATCAGCCCCAGCTTTCACTCGCTGTGGGTTTATTTCTGAAAAGATTCCATAGTGTAACAGTGTTTGTTTCCCACAAATAATACAGTTTCATTCTTCCTTGGAGACCCTACCTGGGGAGGAAGCTTAGATGCATAAGCCGTTAGTACTAATTATTCGTAATGTCTCAGGGCTTTATAACAATTACTACTAAAGTTACTGCCTGGAAACAGGATAATTACACTAATTAGAGTTCATCAGCTATTCATCTTCCTAGTAAGCACAACAGATGAGGTGAAATTTAGTGTCCATAAATGGAAGCCCTTTCAGCTGCCCAAGGTGATTTCCAGAAGAAATATAATGTATGGCAGGCAACCTTGTACACTGCACAAACATGGAGTGCTTGGCACGCATCCGAAGTGTCCTAGAACACTGTTACGGGTCGGCGAAACCAATACATTCCTGCCTTCTGGTCTTTCCATCCAGAGGAGTAGAGACATTAAATAATCCTATCAGTTTTGATCAATGCAAGAACAAAAATGCCAAGTGCTACAAGACATGTGAGGACAGTCAGGAAAGGCATCTCTGAAAAAGTGGCATTTAACTGAAGAATACTTGGGCAGTGGAAGAAAGAATATTCCAGGCAGAAGGAATAGTAGGCAAGAGCCTGAGAGAACCAAGCGGGGGGCCATATGGCTGAGAACAGAGGGTGGATGAGAGAGAAGGATGAGGGAGTTTGAAGAGGAAACTAGAAGATGAGTGTGCAGGGACTTGTAGATCATCAAGAATTTTTGTATTTTATTCTAAGTGGACCAGAAAGTCATGATATAAAGTCTTAGGCAGAGGGATGCCATGCTCGGATATAGAAGAGTATTAGGGCAGTAATCAAGGAGAGTATAGAAGCCTCTACTAGGTTCATGGCTTAGAGTAGAGGGCATTGAACATACGGAGAGACAATGACAAGGTAGACTAGAGCTTTGTCACCAGGAAGAGCCCAGTGTTCAGGAATGAGAGGAAGAAGGACTGACCAAGAATGAGCGCTAAATGAGGACCATGGACATCGGCTTGAAAATAGATGTTGCATAAACTGAAGAGTTAAAATTAAAAATTCTATTACTTAAAGCACATTTTATGCAGAAAGTAATTTACCACTTATAAGTTTTTATAAAAGATACTACTAAATAGTACCAACTTCCAATTATTTTAGGGCCTGTGGATCTGCTGTAGTAAAACTGAACTGTTATATTCAATTTCGTGGTGGATTAACGAGGTAATATTTTTATTGCTGGAGTTAACACAACATGACGTGACCTGAAATTTGAAACAGTAAAGGCAGTGGTTGAATCACTCCAGAGGGCACCCTCCAACACTGCAAACTGTTTCAGAAAGAGTCTCTCCGAAGTGTTAAGCAGAAGCATATACCCACATCCACATCTGTTGAGAATGCCCCTCAAAAAATCCCGTAAGCATCACTACTTGTTTTATTGCCTGGAAAGACCCAAAATTTATGAGCCTTGATTTCTGCAGTCATCCAGACTTCATATGGTTCCTGACACTCCTTACTTTCCACCCCCTAGTGTCCCACTGTATGGTAAACCTTTCGTCACAACTCTACCCACTCCTCCCACACCCGCCTTTGTTAAAACCCCTGTCTTCCATCATCTCCATCCATTAAAACCTGCTCCATGGTAAGATTGTGTGTGGTGAATCCCTACCAAAAAGCCTTGATGCTAGAGGAGAATTTTAAATTAGCCTATGCATCTGTTCAACTCTTTCATCAACAATAAGGTGTGTTTGCCATTTTCACTGTTGGTAGGAGCTTTTTAAAGAGGGCTTTCCTCAAATAACTCCATCTTAATATACTCAAGACTAGCTAGTTCTTTACACTGTCCTAAGTAAGTCTTTCTGTCACTTCCATTGTTCACTCTCTTGTCACATTTGGGTATGTGGATATCCAAATGGGAAAGCCTTCAGGCAGAGGCAAAAAATCTTAATACAAGGCTAGAGTGAAAACCAGGTCTCACCACACGTTAATGCTCACCAGTTGGTGGCAACTGCTCAGAGCACTGTGTTGGGGATTCCAAGGCCTCTGGCATGTACCCACGTCCATGATGCGCCCAACAGAGGGGACAGTACCTGCCTACACCCTTTGCCATCCCCAGTACAACAAAGCCACAGAAACACGACTTTGAATCTTACACCAGGCTTGATATTTTCTAGTGATGTGAAACTTGGGGAAATTAACTTCTCTGCAACTCATGTCAAATGGAGGTCCTTATGTTTGCCCCCCATGGGTTGGTGAGGACCAAGCCAGGGGCTCAAGTACTATTGATTCTCTCCGCTCTCCTCTCAAGGGCAGGGACGAGTGAAGGAGCTTTCTGCACAAAACTTTCGAAGGTTTCTATTTCTTAATATCAAGCATGAATTGTTACAGGTTGAGCTGTGTTCCCACACAATTCATCCATTGGAGCCCTAACCTCCAGTACCTCAAAACGTGAATGTATTTGGAGACAGGGCCTCTAAGGTGAGATTAAGCTAAAATGAGGCCGTTAGGGTGGACAACCTTCATCCAGTAGGACCGGTGTGCTTATAGAGAGTAGGAAGAGACATCAGGGAGGGATGTGTGGACACAGATGCAGGAGGACCCAGCAAAAGGGTGGCCATCTACAAGCCAAGGAGAGGGACTTCGGAAGAAACTAAACATGCCGACACCTTGATCGTGTACTTCCAGCTTCCACAAACTATGAGAAAAGCAATTTCTCTTGTTTAACCCATGCAGTCTGTGGTATTGCATAATGGCAGCCCGAGAAGACCAAGACAGGAACAAAGCATTGGTGTCTTCTACAGTTTCCATTACTACATGTTTGTTTCCCCACCTCTCCTGCCCCTTCCCTTCCTCCTGTCACACAAACACCAGGAGGAGGAGGGAGCAGGGGGGCTCACTGACAAGAGGTCACTGACTGCGGACCTGGAACAGTGTAGTTTTGCTTACTTTCTGTACTTACCAGAAATCCTGCCCACACACAGGGAATCTAGACACTCCTAGAAACAGAAAGGAATAGTGTTCCCCTCTCTCCAGCCAGAAACATGGCTGCAAAATTACCAAATAACAACTTCCAAATACAGCCCCTTCTGCCTTTGCAGAAGCATTTTTACAAACCTCAGTATTTAACAAGGAATGCCACCGCACAAATGCGCACCCCTACCGCCCTCAAGATCAGACTATCATCAGGTAGGGTGATCGGCTAACATATTCTCAGAATCAGATTCAAATGGAAATGCCAATGAAACCTCGCACTCTCACCACAGTGCATTTTAGCATTCTAACACATTTATGTAAGCAGATAATTTCTCTACCAGGTAAACTATGCAAACAATTGCTAACATGCCAGGGCCTGCTGCTAATACTAACAACTGTCTAAATGCCCTAAGGGATTGGGTTTGGTTGGGTGGGTTTTGCAGATCTATCTCCCCCATGTTACACCTTCTTCCCATAGGAATCATGCCCCAACTCAAAACTGGCTTGGGGTTTTTTTTTGTTTTTTTTCACTCCCCTTAGAGACAACGGTCACATTTTTTGCAGTATTACATCACTCTGGACTTCTTTGCCCTTTATCTGAGATTCCTGGCTACTTCACTACAGAAAGTAATGACAAAAGATTCTCCTTTGGTAGAATGCCTAGCCAATTGAGATCAATACCAGAAGGAGAACTGCAAGTAGGAGCTCTCGGCTTAGAGCAGGCAAGTTAAAGGGAACATGAGTTCATCTGTCCTAATTTGCTAACTGCTCCCTCTAACCATTACCTGCTCTCCTTCCCATTGCAGTATTTGCTGTTGGAAGCAAGGATACAAAGACTGAGTTAGTACTGACAGCACTCAAGTTCAAAGTGCAACAAAGTGATATTTTATAAGCAGGAAGGGCTAATGAACAGGGCTTTTGGGGTGAGGCGGAGCAATGTGAAGCCTACGGACATTTAGATTCACTTTTACAAAAATTCACTTTTGGTGGGCACGTGGGTGGCTCAGTGGTTAGGCGTCTGTCTTTGGCTCAGGTCATGATCCCGGGGTCCTGGGATTGAGCCCCGCATCGGGCTCCCTGGTCGGCGGGGAGTCTGCTCCCCTCTCATGCTCTCTCTCACTCTCTCTCTCTTAAATAAATAAAATCTTTTAAAACATTCACTTTTGGTTACATTCCCTGCACTCAAAAGTTGGTGGAAAGTTAAACATGAGATCTTAGAAATACTGAGTACTCCTTTCCCGCCGAGTTTATTCCATTTACAACTACCACTCTTACCTTAGTGAAATCATGTGTTGTAATTCCATTGTGCAGTTACTTCTCTCTGCATTGTGGCCAGTTGGGGTCTCCTAGGATGACCACCCACCCAAGAGACTTTAGGACAGATGAAATAAAGCTAAACTCTCTGGGTGGTGGAAACAAAACCAGTTAGAACAGAAAGGGCAGAGGGGAATGGAGTGAGCTATTGGTGTTTTTGTCTCTTGCACCAATGAAACCTTCGGTGAGACTTTTCAGTCCTTAGTTAACCACTGGCTTGGAGGAGGGAGAAGAGTAACATTCAGATGGTAGTCACATGAAGAAACACATACCTGAGAAACCATTATGAATCTTGTATTAACAACCTTGTGGAGAACATTGTTACAAACACCTGTTACTATTTGCCTGAAAGCCAAGCCCTGGAAATTCTAGAACCGGGTTTCCAAAGCCCAGTTAGGTAAACCCTAGGAATTCAAGGCTTGAGGTCTCGACAAAAGATCACCAGGGCTACTGCGGAAATCTGAGTGCTGTTAACAAACCTCCTTGTCGACAGGGCCTTATTCGGTGAGGTCGGGTGAACCTCCTTGTCAACAGAGCCTTCCTTATTCACTGAGGTTGGGTGATCATGAGAAACCCCAGGAGCTATTGTCATCACCAACTGTTGAGATTCTTGCTTTTTTCCTTAGGAAAATGAGCCATTCAGACAAGATTCCAGACCACCTTATTTAATCATCTGAATATCTTTAGTAAACGCCCAAGTGGTCACGTAACCTCCCCCTATCTTCTTGATGAAATTCAGGATAAAGGAAAGGCACCTGGCATCTTCCCACCTATAGATCACTGATTTCTCTAGATTTGCCTTTTCCACAATCGTCTCAAATATGCCCAAGGCAAATACAGATGCTGCTCTTCTGTATTGAAACAGCTGAGAACATTTGTAAAGGTCAAAGACAGCAAATATTCCTCCAGCCCCTACTATTTTTGACAAGCTCAGAGAAGCTAAGACAGTACTCTACAAAGACCCATGAAGACCTTTCTTCTATATATCCTGAAGTAATAGGAGTGTTCTTACAGTTACTAGGTGGGTTGCCGTTGTTTTCTCTTTTGATACAGTGTTTCCCCAACTAGATGGTGTTACTATTTAACCTGGTACTGTATGAGTCAATGTGGTAACGGTCAACAGGTAAATGAGGGGGGTCTGTTCAAAATCGGTTTGCCAAGCAATCCAGGAAACTCGTAATTTAGAAAGCTCAACCAGCAAAGGCCGGTCTCTATTGTCTGTTTCTTCATCAACTTAAAAAAGAAGTTTTCACCTGGATTTATTTTAGGAATATACTTCTGACCTACAAAACTGTAATAATTAAAAGCATTATAAAAACCGTGAAGTCACTTCTGTATTGCAGGTTTCCCTGGAAAGAACATAAATTCATCAAAGCTTATTCTCCACTTATTGAAACATCTAAATAGATCATTTTAAATATGAAATTAAAACTGTCTCTCATCAGAAGTAAACTTACCACAGTTTCTCCAAGTGCAAAAGCACATAAACAATTCACATTGCTAAAAGAAGTTTAAAATACCTGATTATTAAGCTTTACAAAGTGTTTTTAACAACGTAAGTACTTAAGTGCCATATTTTCATGGCTGCTTCAGAAACCTGCAGCTCTTTTAAATACTCTAAATCGGCCCAAATACTATAAACGGCAATTCTGAAGAAAAACGATTAAATCTCGTGTTTTATGCAGCTCTCAAAGCAACAGGCCAGATAACACTAGGAACTGGCACAAAAGCTGGTGTCCACCCTTCTCCACAACACTGCACACTGGATCTTCCAAGAGACACCTTGAGTATCCCTAGGGCACATTGCTGGACTGTTCCACTCACTTTACAGCCCCCAAATTAGTCTAAAGCCAGCTGGCTTTCTTGTCAACTGTGTACCCTCCCCCTCCGCAGCCCCCCAAGCCTGCACCACAGTTCGTTTTAGGAGGAAAACAAAGATGTGGACGCCAAAATTTAGTTTTATGAGCAAAGTTATTTTACTGCATGCCACAAATGCTTTTATGATGCAAGAAGAAAAGAGAGAGAAGTTGAAGGGGAAAGAGGACATGTAGGTAGTAAGGCAACAGCAGGAGCTTTCTGCAGACAAGACGTTACCAGTGGGTCCATCAAAGGCAGGAGAGATTCTTTCTGCAGAGGAGGGGAGAGAGGGTAGCAGGGAGAGACACACAGGATCAGGACTGGATTTTCAAAAAATGGTACCAGGGTAAAAGAACGGCAGGAATTTAAGTTGCAGACATTGAGTACGAGTTTGACTCAATTCCCCAGAAGGGAGGGGCAGCAGGACTGTGGCTTTATTGGGAAATAACCTGGTTTTCCACTCGGCCACTAACCAGCTCAGGAGACTTTGAGTAAGCCACTAACTTTCCTAAGACCCTTTTCAGTTCCAAAATAAGTGTTTAGGTCATGAGCTTTTCAAACTTACTGTTAGGATGACACAAGTATTTACAAAAGGCTGAAGGTGTAGTTAGGATGGTATTTAAAAGCAGCCACCAATTTTCTGTAAATGAATCCTGCAAGGAGGCAGAATGAAAATGGGGTCACAAAGTTGGGACTCAGTTTGTTTCTCTCATCAGTCAACCCTAAGTACATAGCAGGAAGGGGGTCAAAAAGTATCTCTGTAGTATCTCAAAGGCAGAATTACAGGTAAGGCATCTGAGTGCTTATTTCCACTTGTGAAGTGTAATGAGAAAAGCGAAGGGGCCAACCAAAGCCACATCCACCTAAGAGTCCTTATTAGCCATCATCACCATCATCATCACCATCCAAGAAAAGGATGACTTAAGGATATTAGCTCATGTTCACTGTGACAAGAAGCACTTCTAATCTATAGGTCATTTAATGTATTTACTGATTAAATATTTATTCTGCATTGTATCTCTTCTAGATAAGTAATTTTTCATTGAAGAACTTAGGACAACTCTCTCTAAAAGAATACTGAAGATACCAATATTTCAGAAGGTCACCCACTTTATCCCACGTCCATCTGACTTAAGATAAAATGGCCAAGGTTTACGGCAAGTACCGTGTAGCACTGGACAGCAGAACAGGGCCATCAGACGTGGATTTGAATTCTAGGACTTTCTATTAACTCTACAATCTCACATACATTATTGAGCCCTCCATTTTTCATTTATTCCTGGGTAAAATGCATTCTACAATTTGTTTGAGGGGATAAAATTCAATTAGAGCATATGATATACAAGAAATATCAACAAATGTCCTATCTCCTCCTTTAACTTCTCCAGATTAAACAGTAACAACAAAAAAAACAAGCTTTCACTGGGGAAAATTTTTAAAAGATACAACATCCATATCCAAAACATTTCCTACAGTGAATGCCTGACAGATAAAGCAAAATATAATTTCCCTCCTGAATCCCTAAGATTCAAAAGCTGTTTGAAAAAAACTATTGAGAAAATTATTTAACTAGGATGCCTGGGTGGCTCAGCCAGTTAAGCTCCTGCCTTTGGCTCAGGTCATGATCCCGGGGTCCTGGGATGGAGTCCCACGTTGGGTTCTCTGCTCAGCAGGGAGGCTGCTTCTCCCTCTCCCTCTGTTCCCCAACTCATTCTCCCCCTCCTCATAAATAAAATCTTAAAAAAAAAAAGAAAGAAAAATGATTTAACGAAAATGAAAATGACTTTACCTTCACCTAACAGCAAAACTCAAGTGTCCAGAAGGACAAATACAAATAAATCACTTGGGCAGATCCCTGAATTAAATGCCTAAAAGGGTCAAACTGATTCCAGGATCCTTCAAACCCAAATATCTGAAACTCCAAAGAACTTCCTTCTAGCTTTTAAGAAGCCAGGGTGACTAAGGTCTCCACGGGGATAATTCCAAAAATTCCGTGAACAGGTGACAATACCTTTACATTCCTGAATAATACAAGTTTTTTACTCTTTGGCATGGGGCAGTGGGGATGTGGGCAAGTGTATATACCACGTGTCCTCAGAATTTTAAATATCAAGACTGGTTTATATCAAGCTCAGTATTAATGACTAAGATACTCCTTTCAAATGCAAAGGAATGCATCTTGATTCAGGACACAACAAAACTGCCTACTTTCAGGAATCTGAATGAATTACTCTATTGCCCAGCAGGTCATACAGTTTTGCCCAGATCTCAACCTTATCAAAACCGTAAGCCCTTCTCTGAAGGTCTCTGAAGTTGCCAGGACTTTCACTTTTTTTTTTTCCATTTTAATATCAGTTCAATATGGGGGCTGGGTTTGTATCAATCGACCCACTACGGACTTTTGAAACTAGGACAAGTGCCCTGGCAACATATTCAAGGTATCATGGCTACACCCGGCAGGCTTTCCTAACCACACACTTCTACGTTCTACCAACTTCGGTCCAAGGCATCACCACAGACCTGTTTCTCGATAATGACCTCTTCCAAAGAAGCACGTAAATAGCTCTAAACATAGAGCAAAGCTGGTTCTCTCACTTTATGGTGAATGTGCCTTGTTACAAAGACGTGCAGAATATGTGAGACAGTCTGATGATTTCACTTGATCCTTACAAAAACTCTATATTGTAACCCCCATTTTATAGATGAGGGTTGAGGCACAGAGAAGCCAAGCAATTTGCCAAAGGCCACACAGCTAGTAAACAACCCAGTGAAGCTGGCTCCGAAGTCCCAACTCTACCACACCTAGCTCTTCAAATCATGCTCCTACACCATGTACAATGGCTAAAATATATATTTCAAAGAGGAGTTTAAGCAACTAACCGGTGAAACCCAGTCCTTTCTAAGATGAAGAAAAAATAATCAATTCAAAAACAAGTTCATAAAATGTTTAAGCGATAAGGAGGAAATATTGTGCAAATGCTTTGCCTTCCCCACTAAATGCCGTTTTTCTATATTATCTTGAAATGTTTTCTAATGCCCTGGGCCCCTGGTGTGCATGCAGATGGTTTCTATTTCTAAATCTCCAAAGCTTTCAGGAATTTATTCCTAGACTTTGAAACCTGCTCACTTGCAACCTCCCCTCACCAATGGCCTTAGCTAGTCAAAAAACTCTTTTTTGTTGCTGTTGTTCAAAAAAATCGACTCTCTGGAAAGCCTGATTTTTTAATTTAAATCCTCAGGTTGCAGAAGAAGGCAAATCCACTACAGGACTCTCTCTGCATCCATGTCGCCCATTTCTGACTTCCAGAGGGAAAAAAGAGAATGCGGTTTAATCAGTGTTGCAGTGTTGTTACTCTCGATGTGGTTCACTGGACACTTACCTAGATGTCTGTCTTAACAGTGATGGAGGGAACAGCATTTAACCGAACCTTCCTTTGGCAGGCTGGGAGCATCTGTGGCTTTAGGACTACCCCTCTATTTTCTCAAAAGAATGTATGTCACCTCCTGAGTTATATAAGCAGCCATGGGAAATTTAAGGAGGGTGGCTACCCTGACTCCATTCAATCCACTTTTGGGCAAATTCCCATACAGCGTCCCATTAAATTTCAAATATGTACATGGATGAGGACAGTAGTTAGCAATTGTGATATTTGAGCATCTCTGAAATTGAAATAATCTGATTTCTAACTGAATACACTGAAACCCACAGGTCCTGAATAATCAGCATGGGACAAAAATACAGCTCAATATACAGAAATTAGTTAGTGATGTCACTCACACGACTGTTGAAAATGCAGACTGAGAGGTCAAGAAGCCTCCGAGAGCTAGCTATTGTGCTTATGCACATTTTAGCCGTATGTGTGGTCCTTATTATCGTGAGAAAATAAGAATTATTCCCCCAACTTTACAACTGAAGAAAGTGAAATCCAGAGAGGCTTGAAGTCATTTTCCCACAGTGGTTTAGCCAGTGTCTATAGAGGTTTTTCAAACCCAATTACTTTCCACTGAGCTTAGGGAGTCTCCCCAAATGCACCTCCTCAAAACACACTGAAAAAAAAAAAATTCTGGGCTATTCACAATCTCAAAGCTATTTCTTGATTATCAATCTACCACAATTAAGCCAAAGAGTAAAGTTCATGTTGTATTGGCTTATCCGAAGTCTTAAGAAACTGGAATAAATGTAAAGAATTGGGTGGGTTGAGAAAACTTGATGAAATGCTAGATGCTGCACCCATTTCCCCCAAGAACAACTTGTCTACATCCTCCGTTTTTCCTCAGCCGTTAGGTGGCTTCCAGTTCACCAGCTAAAACGGTCATTAAGACGTCAACCTTTGATACAGAAGATGTAAAATGAGTAGGTATAACTCCATGTACGCTAAAGCCCTAAGCAAATCAGAGCATCTCTTTCCACAAAATCAGACACCAAAAGCAATTGCTCCTGACACACGATAGTTGACAGGCCTTTTCTGGATATTTTTCAAAATAAAATTTTAGAAGAGATCAGAAAAATAAGACAGAACAATTTTATTAAGTCCTTTATTTTGTAAGCATTGTTGATTATGGCTTTTTATTTCAGTGGTGCTTCGCGTGAGTTTTTAAGCCTGTAAATGAGCATCTTAATTTAAGATGTTCAAGGCAACCCATTTGTTTCACACTGCTAGAAATTGGAAATGAGTTTCTTAGGACACTTGGTAGGCTCCCCCATTCAAGTACTTATTTAGAAAGACCAAAAATTGATTATTTTCCAAAGACCAGTATTAAGCACTATAAAATAACCAATAACCATATAAAATTCTACACCAACTAGTTTAGCTTTATATCATTAATAAGATTTCATTTTATTGCCTATGTATACATAATGTGTATATATGAGCGTGTGTTTAATGTATATACCCATGTGTATTTACATGGCACCTTAAAACATGTTTGGATTTTGCAGGTTTTTACAAAACTACTGTGTATAACACACAGACATCCATTTTACAGTGACCAAATCTCCCCCAAACCTAAGTTTTCCATACTTTGCTTATCTTGACCATGGAATGAAAAATGGTTTTTAAACTGTTCTTAATGTGAATTTGTTTAAAAAAAAAACAAAAAAAACCACAAAAACTAAAGAGGCAGAACACATCACATCTTAGACTATGATATGATGTTTTCTAGTAAATCCAGTAAGATTATAAAGATGCCTCCAAGGACAGAGAGCCAAAGCCCTTAGAGCTTCCTCTGTTGGACACATTCAGATTAGGGTGGTCCAGCAGGAGAGAATGTGCTCTTCTGCATGCCATAATGAAAGCATGAGCACCAGTTAAAGACAAGAATGCCACTGTTGGTATGCTTATTGTTGGCGCATTTTGTCAAAAGGCCCATTAACTCCCTTTCTCCACCTGCTAAGGACTGTCAAAAAACTAGCTGGATAAAAGAATAAGGTAACGGATGATTTTTTCAAATTCAGTTTAAAAATTACCTCGCTTAAAACCCTAAGACTCACTGAATTGGGGCATATTGGTATATATTTGTTATCAAAGTCCATCTACACTCCAACTCACTTTTCCCTCAAAAACATAACCTAAAGGGAAAAAAAAATGAAAAAAAAAAAAAAAAACTGCTGATAGCCCTCTAAACCATAATAAGCCGCTCAACAGTAAGGAATAGAGAGGGTACCAGCCAGCTATCCTATCAAGTACAGGCCCTGATATATTAAATGTGATCAATATCAATATCCTTTTATTAAAAGGAACAAAAGAGATGACTTCCATTTGCCTGCTACATGTCATCCCACCAGGGTGTACTGAGAATACTAAACATAAAATTCTTAACGGGCCATTGCAAAAATATGGTATTTAGCTATTTTATATCCATAAGTCACCTTTTGGATGGTAGAATAAAGTAGCCCCCAAAGCCAAAAAGAAATCTAAATGGCCATAACCTAGATAATACACCATTTTTAAGAAAATCGACCAAAGGTATATGTATCATGGCTTCTGTTAGATAATGCCAAAAAAAAAAAAAAAAAAAGGAAGCATTATGAATTCAATCAACCATCTTCACCCCAACAGCCCTGGTTGCCTTCTTCCTCCTTTCTCCCCATCAGTGATTTCCATCTCCATGGGGCTGGCCTTTTGGGATCCCTAGTGAAACAATGAGGCAGGAATCAAGAGAAAACAGACAGGCTTAGGATTCTGACAAGGTAACCATTTTCTCTGCTCTGGGTTTCGTAGGCCATCTTGTTCCTATAAACGCCAAAATGTCTTAATTTCTCCCAAGTAGTGACACTAGGGGCAGATAGCCACTGTCAGTTTTTGAAAGCCATGTCCCTTCATTAAAGGACCAGCAGCAAAAATCTGTCAAATGGTTAACTGATGCAAATCGAGGGCCACCATCACTGCGGTGCAATATGTTACAGAAAAAAAGAACAATGGACAGTACTAGAAAGGAAAAGAGCAGTGTTCGGCCACGAAAATATTTAATGCACAGTTTGCTCTCATCACCAAGGGCAATCTTATTTTTCGTCAGCTGAAATCGCTAAGAAAGCAAAAGACGAGAGGTAACCTGAAAAAGAAGAAACACACACACACGGGGGGGGGGGGGGGGACTGTCATTTGTGTCCAAGGATTTCACGCCACATTTAGGGCAAACGCCTTTGTTCCTCGGCCTCGGAAGGGAGCGGGTGGGTGGGTGGGTGGGTGATGGAGAGAGATCAGATGGGGCTGCCGGGGCCCTCCACACCCTGCTCTCCGGCGCATGCGCGAGGCCGAGACAAAGGAATAGGTAATTACGGTCGCGATTCATTCATTTTGCCCGCAGTGCTGAGGCTCTGTTCGCCCCGGCTGCAATCCCGGGGAGGCTGATCCGCACCCCTGCAGCAAAACGACCGCCTCGATGCGACTGTTGGGTTTTAACCCCCGCCATTACACGTGCTCGTGGCCTCGCGGGACGCCGAGGTGTGTCAACCCTGTTCAAGGTACTAAAATACGCACCCGTGAGCGCGGTGCTGATTTCGGAAGGGTGAGGATTACACGGCAAAGGTTGTCCACGGAGTTCGTTTCCAGGCGGAAATGTCTCTGGGGAAGCAGATAAGGAGCCCGGCCGAGCGCTCGATGAATATGCATGCAGAGAATGCGGTTTGTCAGCCGCGCGTCGTGCGTGCGAACGGATCCAGGGATTCCGCAATTTTTATTTTTCGGGGGGGGGGGGCGTGGGGAGGGAGACAGGAACCGGGCGTCGGGTTTCAGCGTTAGCGCTTTCGGCAAGACCTGCTAAGCCCCAAGCCTTCGCTCCCGGCGGGGCTGGGCCGTTGGGGACGGCGCGCTGTCAGGCTCAAGACCACACCCTCGCGGCCGGGGCATCTCTGGGCCCGAGCCTCGAAAAAGTAGCTCCGAGATGGCCCACAGGTTGGCGGAAGGCAATCCGGCCACGTCCGAGGCTGTGGCTCTGACCGGCTCAGACGTGCCTCAGGAGGCAGCTGCCGTGGGAACCTCGCGCCCCTTGGCCACCGCAGGCCACGATTCAGGAGTCCCCCGGGTCAAAGGACCCCTTTGAGAAACCAAAGAGGCGCCTCCCTCCTTCCGATCGCACCAGACCCCGTATCCTTCCCCCCCCACTCCCCCCCCCCCATCTTCTGCCGCGGCGCCCCGCGCACCGAGCGCTTTCTTCCGGGCCGTGAGAGGTTCCGATGACAGACCCGCTCCGTTCAGCCCCACAGAACCGTCTCCCCGGGACTCAGGGCGTTTCAAGCGTTTCGCATTCGACAATCTCCTCCTTAAGGGCAGCTTCCCTCCCGCCACCCACCCCCAGCTCCGTTTGGCAGACTCGCCACCCCCACCTCCTTCCCACCCTCCGGGAGGCTGGAGCCACCCACCCTGGGCCCCCAGCACCCCGAAGGGCGACGGGAACCTCGCGGAGGGCCCCCACGCTGGGCGCCGTCTAACCAGGCCCGCAGCGCCCCCCGCCCCGGCCGCGGCGCGGAGAGAACAAAGGGCCTCGAGGTGGGGCGGGGGCGCACAGAGGCCCCCGGGCAGCCGGCGCCCCGGGTCCGCGGGGGCGGTGGGGCCGCCGGGGCGCGCCTCCTTACCGGCTCTGGGTGCCTGTGCCGCCCCTGGGTGAGCGCGGTGCCGCCGAGGGGCCCGGGTCGCAGGCGTCGTCCGGCCGCTGCCTGGCCGCAGGCGGAGGCTCTCTCCCCGGCTCGACGGCGGAGCCCGGCGCGAGGAGCGAGTTGGAGCGCTGCCGCCGCCGCCGCCGCCGCTGCCGCTACTGCCGCCGCCGCCGCCGCTGCAGCCTCTGCATTTCTCGCGCCCGCGCTCCCCCTCCCCTTCCTGCCCAGCGCCCTCCCCCGGCGCGTCCGCCCGCCCAGCCTCCCGCCTCCCGCGCACCCCGCCCGCCTCCCTCCAGCCCGGCCCCGCCCGCCTCCCTTCAACTCCCCTCCATCCCGCTCCCCTCCCTGCGCCCCGGTGGTCCCCCTCCCCTTCCCCTCCCCTCCGCCCCCCTGCCCCTCCTGCCTGTCCTCATCTGCCCACCACGAGGGCTTCCCGCTCCCCCTCCCTCCCCCCTCCTGTCCTTTCCCGCGCCCCCCAGCCCTGCGCCGCCTCCCCTCCCCCGCCGCGCCAGGGCTGTCTGTGGGCCCTTCCCTCTAATCTCTCTCTCTCTCTCTTTCTCCCCCCCCCCCCCCTTGGAATGGTTGGATAGGAAGCGCTCGGTCTCGCTCAGTCTTAAGGGGCTGCCTCGAGGTGAGGAATGACGCCCCCGCCACCTGCTACCCTTCTCAGCACCCCAGTCCCGCTCGCGCGCGACGTCCGCCTGAGATTCCGATACCTGGACGCGCGCTGAGGTTGAGGGTGACCTGGTGGCTCCCCTCAGCCCATCAAGACAGATGTCCTCGGGGTTGAGGGTGGCTGCTAACTGCAGGCAAGTCTGGGCGGCGCCCCCGCGGACCAGACGAGCTGGGCAGGCGGCTCCTTCGCACGCTGGGCTGAGCCTGGAGTTCTGCGGCTTGGGACTAGCGCGACCGCCGAGGTCCACCTTAGTGGGGTGGGCGGCGTCCCCCTGCAAGGATGCTCTCGGGACTTGGGAGAGGAAGGAGAAAGGACAAGAGCCCGAGGAAAGGAACCGTCGGTGTTTTATGTCTGTGCTTGAAAAGAGGCAGCCAGTTCCCGGGAAGACTGGGTTAGCCGAGGCAACCCTTACAGGGCTGCCTAGAAGCGCACAGGTCCAAGCCTTGGCCAACTACGACGTGTCGGGTGGCTTGAGGCACCGCCACTTTAACACCAGGACATAAAATAACCGCCAGGGTGGGGTCGTATGCCCACCTTGCTTCTCTGTTGGCAAGAAGCAAATGCGAAAAATAACGTAACATGACAACGCTTACAACGGCAGCACTTTCCTTAGACAAAAGCCGATTTTACCTTCCCGCGACCATCCGAACCTTTGGAACTTTTATTTGCGGCATTTTGGCGCCCTCTGGCTGTGCGTGGATTGCTTTTGATTGAGTTGCAAGATCGCCTTCAAGGTGGATCTGCGCTCCTGACCTGTGCGTGGATTTGCGGGTAGGGTTGTCCTCCAAAATGACCAAATGCCACCATAGTTAAAAGGGAGGACGCCAAAGGCAAGTGCGTCCGCATTCAACTGAGGAAAGGTAAGTCCATTTTCAGTTAACAGGAAAAAACTTATCAGAACTTAACTACATTTAAATGAAGCAGGGTGCCAATGTCAACCCAATACTGTATTTTGCTAGAAGCTATGCAGGGGAAACACTAGACTATCGGACTGAACGGATATTTACAGTTCATACGTGACCACAACAAATTAAACACGTGCAAGCTGGAAATGTTCACATTTTAACCAAAAGGGGATAAGAAAAAAAAATGGTGATTTTTGTTTCTATGTAGTTTTTTTTCCTTTCTTTTCTTTTCTTTTTTTTTTTTTTGCCATTTAAATGAAATAGCAAAGAAGTAAATATAACACAAGAACAGGGAAGAAAATTACAAGTAGGGTTGCCTCCAAAGCATTTTATATATTTGAACATTTATGCTCAATAATTTCATATGTTCAATGTATGTTCCTCATTCCAGAACAGCATCTATGAGGCTATATGCCGGTTTTCTCAACCTCCTGTTTGGGGCAGGTAATTTTTTTATTTTGGATGGGAGAGGGGAGGAGCGGGGACTGTCCTGGGCTCTGTTGAATGCTTTAGTCTCCCTGTTGGCCTTTACCCACTGGTCACCAGTAGTGAGTATACGCGCGTGTGCACACACACACGCACACACACATAGACACACACTCTACCATCACCACCACCACTAACATGACGCCAGTTGGGACAACCAAAAATGTCTCCAGACATTGCCAAATGTCCCCAGAAATCACTGCAGGTTGAAAACTGCTGGACTATAAATTTTAGGTCATCTTGAGCAAGCCTCCAAGTTTTTACTTTATCAAATCAAATGATCATTTGCAATTTTATTAAAGCTCAAGGCATTTACTGAATGTATTTGTTAAGACATCTGAGTAGTTATTTCATTAATATTCAGTTTTTAGCTCTGTGATCTTTCAGACATATCCGTCATCTGAAAATTAGTAAATGTAAGTTCCTATTGTGTTTGCTTGAGAAGCCTCTGAATGTTATCTTCTTTCTATTTTCCCTTTGTCCATTTTTTCAAAAAAAAAAAAAAGAGAGAAAGAGAGAGACAATACAGAAAAAAATGTTTGTTACCTTCAGTGCTTCTGGCCAAATGTTCATGACGGAGAAAACAAGCCTTTCAAAGGTATGATTAGAAAACAGATCACAGGTTACCATAGAAATAAGAGGCAAAAGCTTACACCAATGAGACTGTGTCTCATCAATTTTATCTCCCATCAGATTTAGTTATCCTTTTAAAGGATTTCTTTTAGGAATTCTTCTTTAATGAAACAATGATGTAACTGGTTGATAGTGCTTTAATCCCAGAATTTGTAGACATGTATCAAATGGTGACCAAAATGTTACATCTCAATCCATTATTACATAAAATCCAATGTGGTGATGTTTTTAGTCTGACTTTTAGTCGTTCTTCTAACATCTTACATTTTTAAGGTGCATGCTCTTGAAAAATTTTTAAAAACACACACTTAGGGAATTCATGAATAAGCATTTGAAGCTCTGGAGTTTAAAAAACTTGTTAACATTAACTATTGTGGACATCACTAGCTGCTTAGATTATAAACTAATGGACTTGGATGCATACGTTAAAGGTGCAATTTATGACAAATTTAATTACCTGTCAACATTACACTCGTGAAAATAAAAACTGCTTTACTCTCCAAATGGAATGAATATATTTTAATAAACAAAGCTGCACTTCCTGGGTTGTAAAATGAATTCTATTGTCATTTTCAGTTGCCTGCATAATTTGCTTCAGTGAAGCATAACGTGCATTATGAAAATACTCAACAAAAAGACAAATTATTCAGTGACTACTGATTTTTCCTAAAAGATTTGCCCAAGAATTGCTTGCAATATAATGGACACATTGTCACTTAAGTTACTAGTCAGTTTCCAAGATCTTCAGCGTGTGTTCAGCTTTCCAAATTGTTATCGAGTGCATCAATGAAGGCGTCTACAAGAGATTAGTGTCTAGACCTCATGTCACCTCCAACCCTCACCCACCTCTCCTCTCTCTGGGCCTCTGAAATCAGCCACCCAGGCCTGGCATCTTCCTCACTTCCCCTTCTTTTCTCCTAAATAGTAAAAAGGATTAAGGCCCCAAATAAAAGATATAGGCCAACGTGAGTGAAACAAAAGCATGGTGACATACTGTCACCCATGTTACCCCAGCCACCCTTGCTTGACATCTTTCTGGCTAGCTCCCGTTGAAGGCCACTGGGGTAACCCAAACCCTCGGAGACCCAGACAGAGGATTTGATCACTTCAGCTCTATACATAAGTACTGGGCGGATAACCGAATCTCTGTAAATGTTCAAAGACCTGACCTACAAATTACGAGCTTTATAAAGGCAGACAGCCAATATTACATAAGAAAGTGTACGGCTTTCATTCCCCTGAAATATATTTATGATTTTTAATCAAAGGAAAATATTGAAATCTTTAAATGTATTCCGTCTTTCTCCCTTCCTACCCTCCCCACCCTCCCATGATCACAACCTCACCATTCACATCCCCAAGTGAAAGGACTTCCTTCGTTTCAATCAGTGTTGCTCAAGCAGGTGCTCTTTTGCTTCCCAGAGCACAGGTGGCAATATCTAGAGGCATTTGGGGGGAGAGGGTGCAAGTGAGAAAGTGCTCCTGGCATCTAATGGGTAAAAATCAGCGTTGCTGCTAAACATCCTATAGTACGCCCAGAACAGCCCCACAACCCGCAATTACCCAGTCAAAAATGCCCATAATGACAAGGTTGAGAAACCTTGGTTTAAAAGAGCATGAAGTTGGAAAAGACTTGATTTAAGAGCACATACTGCAAGGGGGTCTGCCTCTTGCTGTGCGTCAGGGTGTCTAGCAGGCAGTGGGTGTGGAGGGACGACATGGAGCAGAGATTTTCCTTTAAGCAGGGGCCCACCATGCAGCCTGAGTCCTTCACTGGCCACCCTCCCTGACTATAACACAAATCTGAGCAGGAGCTTCGAGAGCAGTGCCAAAGATTAACATCAGGGATTTTGAATTCCAGTCTCTGTTACTACATGTTGAGGAACTGGAAGAACACGACTTGACCTGGCTTCCCAATTTCAGCCTCCCCTTTATGTCCTGTAAAACGTTAGCTGGGAAACCTGAGCAAACATGTATTTAGTATAAAGCCTCGGACATGGACTTGGAAAGAGCCAGCTGGCCTTGGCACTATGTTAGGAACATTTTTGCCCAAGATAAAAGGCAGATTTAAAACAATCTCATACTCCACCTGAATGTTCCCGTTCCCACCTCTCTTCTCCCTTTGGTACACTGTAATTTCTGCCCCCCCCCCCATCCCATCAGTCCCCAAATACTTTTCTACTCACCAGCATTTTCTATTAAGGAAATACATCAAACCAATGATAAAGGGTGTTTGCCTGACTCACATACAAGGGCTTTTTCTAGACGGTGCCCACCTGTTTCTATAGACATAGGGCAGGGTATTAAAGCAGAGGGACCTCAGTCTTAGGAAAACAGTCCTTAATTCTTTGGCTGCACTTCCCCTATAATCATTTGTTAAAACCTCCAAAGAACAAGTTACTTTTAAATGGCATAAAGACAGTTGTAAAACAGTTACTCACATGCTTCTACTTTTGAATAAGGGAGACGGGAGAGGTTCTAGTGTTAAATAGCATGAACCTGAGGTCTAGCCCATTCCTTGTTACTACCTGCCTCTACTCTCAGATCAGCCCCTACAGGCAATTAAAATATTTTTACTTTAACTCCGATGCAAGGAATGGTGCCCAAAATAAATTGCTAAGTGCAAAAGCAAGTTGCCAAACAGAATGCAGAAGATGCACATTTTTGGTTATAAATTAATTAAAGGATGCTGCTTTGCCTACTTCTCCAAGTGCAAGTACTGTCCAAATTCCAATATTTCTACCCAACTCTGCTTTTTGGATAGACTCCCTAAGACCCCCAAATAGATGCCATGACCCTCTTGTGTCTCAAGCCCAGGAATCTCCTACTCAGACAAGGTCAAGTCAATGTCAGAAAGAATGATTTCCGAGCCAGGGTATTTGACACAAAGCACCATGGTCCCTGTCTTAAAGCATCAGTGTTACAAAAGGACTCGGAACAAAAGAGAAAAACAGTTTCATTGTAATTGAAATATTCATTTGATCAAAATCAAACACGAGGAAAGATGTCAAAAATTTCTGAAGTACTAAAGCAAGTTGCTGAACAGTCCATGTGGTATTGTGCTGTCAATAGATACGTGGGAATATTTTGTGGGGTTTTAGCCCAAACTGTTACCAGTGGCTCCCACTGAGAACTGGTATCATTTCAGAGGTGGGTGGAGGGTTGCTCAGCTTTCTAACATCGTGTTACACAGTTCTATGTTAAACAAATATTTTTGCAGTGACCATTCATTATTGTGGGAGGCAGAATATATAATCTGGTACGTTGCTCGGGAGACCTGTGCTGGGCTAAGAAACCATTTGGAGATTGCCTTCTCATCAGCTTTCCTGCTCTATGTTTTTTTAACACCATACTTCTACTTCTTGTAACTTCCTGCTTCTTCATCTTTAAACTGGTGGTTTGATTTAGACGAAGAATATGGCCTGACACTCCCCTTTCAGCTGCTGGACCAGGTCTCTGGGGGACCCCACCCCAGTCTACCTCGAATGCAAAAAAACACCCCTCCCCAGCTTTTGAGGTGGGGATTGCAGGAACAAGATGTTAACCTAGAGTTAGCGCCTACTGTGCCATCCATATATGAACTTACTTTTGACATCGATGGCCCCATAATCACACCCAACACTCTGTTTTCTGTACGTCTGTGTATCTGAATGATCTTCTATTACACAGCATTGCTGCTGATTCGAAATCACTTAAGCATTATATCTTCTATTGGAGGCCAATTATCTTCCTTTTTGTTTTTTACTCCCGATAACGCTGTTGTGACAACTTTAACACATAGTTCTCATCTTTTGAAATATTTTCTTGGTTTTAAATTTCTAGAAAGGGGATCCATCAATCACTGCTATGCTGCTTTTCATGGTTTTGTCCTCCAGTAAGATTAAACAAAAATCAGGGCAACCAAAAGAAACAAAGAGAATTCATTTCCCCAGAGATCCAACCCCAATACAGTTTATAACTTTTCACAGGTGCAAAATGTTTTTAAGTTGCATATATTTAATTAGGGACAGGTTCAGACTTTTTTTCCCCCCAATGTTGATTCACTGTATGGGTTTCATCTGCTCTAACAGTCTATCTCCTATGAAAGCATTATTATCAATTCTGTTGATAAAAGTCTTCTATTCATCCCTTTAATCATTTTTCAATGGGAAAGTTGATTTCATTCTTAGAGACCAGTTCTTTTTTTTTTTTAGATTATTTATTTATTTATTTGAGAGAGAGAGAGAGAGAGCACATGAAAGGGGGGAGGGTCAGAGGGAGAAGCAGACTCCCTGCTGAGCAGGGAGCCCGATGCGGGACTCGATCCCGGGACTCTGGGATCATGACCTGAGCCGAAAGCAGTTGCTTAACCAGCTGAGCCACCCAGGCGCCCCACAGACCAGTTCTCTTTGACCTCTGTTGCACTTGGCTGGAATAGGACTAGGAGAAGCAGCCCATCTTAGTGGCTGTGCAGACCAGCTTGATTTTTCGATATTAATGGTTCCAAGTCCTAACTGCCTCTGCTTTCTGGCTTTATGAGTTTGAGCACAGATCTTCATCTCTTTCAGTCTCAGTCTTTTCTTCTGGAAAATGGAAATATCTCCAACTTCACTAGGTTGGTCTGAGGATTCTACAAGAAAATTCATTTAAATCCCTCAGCCAATCCATGAAACACACCCAAAAAATGTGTCCGAAAGACACGGATGTTACAGCACCACCAGCAGAGCCACTGAGGAAGGAATAAAGTAAGAAGAGTCAATTAGGGAGAGGCGCGGGACAGCAGGGGTCGCCGTACTGGAAACCATAGCGCACAGAATCACTCTATGTTTGCACAAGAAACTTAGCTCTAAGCTTCCTGGCAGCCAAGAAAAGAAAGTCAAAATAGTATGGACTACTAACTGTCATCTAATAAAGGAAATGTTTGCCATGTGTCCAGAGGGACAAATCTTCTAAGCGATCGACTTTCAGAGGAATTTATCAACATAGCCCTTTATGTAAAGGATAGTGAATTACATAAAGGACAATTTTCCAATGATTTTTACTGGAGAGGTAGAAATTTTCTCATGTGGCCATCAACCTGCAAACTCCACAAGCCATCATATCACAATTCTGAAAATGAAAATTCTGGATTTTATAATTCATATTGTAATTCTGAATTCTGGGGGGTGCCTGAGTGGCTCAGTCAGTTAAGTGTCCGACTCTTGATTTCAGCTCAGGTCATGGTCTTGGGGTGGGATTGAGCCCCGAGTTAGGCTCTGTGCTGGGTGTGGAGCCTGCTTGAGTTTCTCTCCCTCTGCCTCTCCTCCCCACCCACGTGCGCGTGTGCTCTCTCTCTCCAAAAAAAAAAAAAAAAAAAAAAATCTAGAAATATAATATGATAATTATAAAGTATTTTTTAATTAATTAACTTATGTTTGGGGGGAGAGAGAGTGTGCGGGGGTGGGGGCAGAGGGAGAGGGAGAGAGAGAATCCTAAGCAGACTCCCCGCTGCACACAAAGCCGGATATCAGGCTCAATCCCATGACCCTGAGATCATGACCTGAGCCGAAATCAAAAGTCAGGCACTTAAATGACTGAGCCACCCAAGCATCCCTGAACCACATTATTTTTACCTTCTCATAAAAATACTTTATAATTAGGGTTCCTGGATGGCTCCACACTCAGCAGGGAGTCTGCTTAGGATTCTCTTTCTCCCTCTCCCTTTTACCCCCCTTGCCCCCAAGCTTTCTCTCTCTCTAAAAATAGTGATTAATTAATTGATTGATTGATTGATTAATTAATAATGTGGTTCAGACAGGGAACTTTGTGCTGGAGAGTGTAGTGAGATTGTCCGTGTGGGTGGAGGGTGGAGAGAAGAAGCAGAAGCTTCTCCTTGGTCCATGCAAAATATCCACTGGGGGAGAAGATCTATTGAAAATACACATCCACGCCTCTCCCAGACTCTGCTACAGCCTCTCCCTTTGAGTCTCAAGCAAAGGTTTCCAACTTGGGGAGCCCAGAGTCCTAGGGGACTTGGGGATGGCCATGAGGGAGTTCTTCATCCCTCTCTTTAGCGTCTTCTGCATTTTGATGTGAACTTTAAACTAACACTGCCTCGCAAAATGGACTGCCCCAGTATTGGAGTGCCAGAAAAGTAGCACGAAATATTTGTATTCTAAGGTTTCCCCTTTCTTCTTTAAACTTAGCTTGTATTTTGGCCCAGCCAAAGGGCTCTCCCATTTCTGCCTGAAAGGGGTGCCGTGGGAGTCTGGTAGTGGGAACCCCACATCTGGTTGGCAGCTACTTAAAATCTGCTCAAGAGCCTGCAAATTGCCAACTGGAAGCTCCAGAGGCCAGAAGCACTGAGGATGGAAGGGCAACCTGGAAGATTTTTGAGAGCCCTGGTTCCACATCAACCAGCTGGATGGACTCTAAGCTGCCTTAAGTTGCTCCAGGGAAACACTAGGAGGAGCTCCAGGCTGGAAAGTGATAGGCCTGATGTCCAGCTGAGCAGGGCTCCCTCCGGCGTGAGGCAGGCTGCAGACCCCAAGGGAGGGCAGAGAAGCAGAGAACACACCCTTCCTCCAGGGACTGAGAAAAGTAGGACTGACCCAAGCACATGTAACTTCTGCTATAAAAATTTTAAAATATGACCCCTTGCATAAATCTGTATTTTATGCTGTATTTCTTCAAGTTGTTATTAACTGATCATCTCAAAGGAACGGATACTTTTATAAGAGAAATTAAAAACTAAGTTTCAACACAGAGTCCCAGCCTTCAGAAATATGCAGTATAATGGAGAAAGCTTACAATCTAGGGCAGGAGTTTACAAACTTCTTTCTGAAAGGGCCAAACAGTGACTATATTGGGTTCTGCAAGCCACGAGATATCTGTTGCCACTGCTGAACCCTGCCACGTTGGCAGGAAAGCAGCCACAGACAATTTGAAAACAAATGGACATGGCTGTGTTCCAGTGAAGCTTTATTTACAAAACCCTGTGGCAGGTCAGTTTGACACAGGGGCTGCAATTTGCCCACCCCTACAAAATTCACCCCTAGACTGTAATAAAGTAAGTTTGAAGCTTCCTTTCACAAATTCAAATTTTTCATATGCTTTCTTTTATTTGCCTTAAAAAATTATTCTGGAGCAACAAGTAAATGCAAGCAACAAAAAGGAGCTCTGCAATTTTTTCTAACATGCTATATACAGAATGTCATGTGAATAGTCTATATTCTCAAATCATTTTCTTTTCACTATGATAAACTCTACATTCCTCAAAGTCTCTAAATCCATTCAGACGTTTTCTCATGGACTCAAAACATTTATGACTGACACATAAGGTGATGAAAATTTGCATTTAATCCTGATTTCCATTAAAAGGGGCTTACACTCACTTCTGAGGCTGATTGTATTTTAATCTCATTAACTTCACATTTATTGTCCCAGTAATTGAAATATAGCTTGACATATTTGCCAGTCTAGTCTGGAATTACGTCCTTGTCGGGAGGCAAAATGGGGGAAAGGAAAGCAAATGAAGTCAGCCATCCAGAAGAGAAGGAAAGATAACATATTCAAATGAAAATAAAATATTAAGCATAATAAATGTCAGACTTAGTGCAGTACATTTTTTTGAAAGTAATGATTTTAAATATTATACAATAAAAAACTTTTCCTTCATGATACGGGATAGCAGATGAACTCCAGTTAAATAAAATAGATGCAAATCCATATCCATTTATCTTAGATTCACTCCTAGAGATTGCAGTTTGTAATTTTGAGTCTGACTTTAATTCTTACTCTGTAATTAAATGTTGAGAACTATTCAAAGGTTTTAGTCTAGTTTAAATCTAAAATGCAGCAACGTGCTGAGGTTCTTTTTTTTTTTTAATTTACTTTTATTTTTTATTATTAGAGGAAGAGAGGGAGAGGGAGGGGCCAAGGGAGAGAGAGAATCTCAAGCAGGCTCCACGTCCAGCGCAGAGCCCGATGCAGGGCTGGATCCCACGACCCCGAGATCAAGCCCTGAGCCAAAATCAAGAGTTGGAGGCTCAACTAACTGAACCACCCAGGTGCCCCCAAGATTCCATCTTTTTAAATCACTCTTCACATTTAGAGCTGGAAGGAACCAAGTTGCCCAAGAATCTACAGCCAATGTCACCTCCCACATGCAGGGTGGACATCACTAATAAATCAATATCAACTAATCACGGGTTTTTTCCTACAGCCAAAACATTATTTATAGTACTGCACTCAGATACCACTACCAATCAGATCTCACCCTAAGGCTGTCATGTACCTGTCACTTCCAAGATAGTACAATCCTTATTTTACAAACTGGGGAACCATCAGGTTAAAGAACCTTCCCATGTGCTAAGCAGGATTCTCGCCAACATAATGCCCTTTCTGCTTCTGTGTTACAAATCCCAGATTACCCCTAGACTAGGGCAGGGTGGGCATTGCCATTATTGCCATAGGAATGCATAGGCAGATTCAACATATTTATCAAGCACCTACTAGATAAATGATTCCTGAGTGCTGGGAATTCAGCAATAAACAAGGCAGACAAGCTTCTTGTGGGCACAAGAGATAAAAACAAAACTTTTGAGACGCTTTGTTGTGATGGGAAGCAGAGAAACATAGCTTTAGCCAGAGAGAATTTGGGATTAAGGAAAGATTTTTTTAATTGGAAGCCATTGAGCATGTGTGTATATTTAAGGACACAACAAGGGGGAGGCAGCCTTTGAGAATGTTGGAGAAAGAGGGGGTCATAACAGATGCAAAGTCCCCGAGCCCTTGAGAAAACAAGCGGTGCTTGGACCCAGAGAATAGAAAGGGGAAGAGCTAGCCTTTACAGCAGCAGGGATGTATCGCTCACAGATAACATATAGGGAAGATGAGCACATGTGTAGGGAGGACATTAGGTTTACAAGTTACAAAGGTTTTAACTTACATACACAAGTCCTTGTACTATAACACACAAGCTCCGGGAGGGGAGGGATTCTTGTCCAATTCATCTGCTGTTGTAAGCTCAGTACCTAGAACAGGGTTAGGGGCTTATTGAAAGGAGTTTTCAGGGAGGGCAGCAGATATTTCGAATATCTGAGAGCTAGTTTTGCCAAGTCAGATTTTCCTAATCACCACAAGGTGGCAGGCTCGTTCAAGAAAACACAGTGTCACCTAATTGGCAAATTTTTAGTGCATAATAAAGACAAAAACCAGAGAAGTGGTAACTTTTTAATGAACATTCGAATAAACTAAAAAACAAATGATAGCATTGGGATGTGTATGTACTTACTTTTCTTGTGACAGACAAGACTCGATGCAAGCATGAGAAAGGAAATAAAATGCACAGACTGGCTAAGTCCCCGAGAGTTTTAAGATATACTTCTGGTGATGTGAAATTATTTCCTCTTAAAATTATTTCCCCTTTAAAACAATAACACTTACTGCCTCTCCACTATTTCTCATATTTGGCAAGTTTGAGTCACACAATAAATGTAAAACACTAGAGAATCCCCAAAGTGAAATAAGATCCTCTTCGAGACCACGTAAGTTGTCTGAAATCTAAATTTTAGACCCTGAGTTTTATTTGTACAATTAACATTAGATTGGCCTTTATGTAAGGCAATCTCTTGGTGGTATTCCTCACAGTAATATCTTACCATTTTATTTTTCTTTTCCAACTATACCTTGGAATAATACCATACAAATGAAAATTAGTTATTTTTCTTTAAGAAAAGTGGGATGGGGTGCCTGGGTGGGTCAGTCGGTTAAGCCTCTGCCTTCAGCTCAGGCCATTATCCCAGGGTCTGGGATCGAGCCCCGCATCAGGCTCCCTGCTCAGCGGGGAGACTGCTTCTCCCTCGCCCTCTGCCCCCCAATCCCAGCTCGTGCTTGCAAGCTCTCCCTCTCTCTCTCAAATAAATAAACAAAAATTTTAAAAAAGAGAAGTGGGATACAGAGGGGCTTGATTCTAACATTTCTGCATAATTAGGACCTTGATACTGTGTTTTTGCTTGGTTTTGCTGGTTTTGTTTTATCTATGGTAGATGGTACTATTCAAAATATTTGCTGCCCTCCCTGGTAAAGGACTGTACTTCCCCACCACTGATATCAGACTAGCTGCAAGATTTGAGATGCCCCTCCATGAAATAGAATAAAATCAGCCTGACTCGTTAAGGTCGGGAGTGACCATGTGACTTGCTTTGGCCACTGAATTGAAGGGAGAATGGACATGTGTCACCTCTGACCAGAGGTTTTAAGAACCAGCTCCTGGCTCACCATGTCTCCTCCCCCTTCACCTGAGACTACCTGTTTTCACCCAGATGCTGCTACACCTTTTGGATCCCTAATTATGCAGCCTCATGATAGCCATGCTGTGTGGGTGGGAAATAAGTGTGTGTTGTCATAGGCCCCTGAGATCTGGGGCTCTTTTTCACTGTGGCATAACTTACCTAGTCTAACTTGACTGACAATACCTATGTCAGTCACAGAATAAGTGAAGTAATACTTGTGAAATACTTAGTCCCATGTATGATATGTATTAAGCAATAGAAAATACTAAGTTATTAATATCATCAACCATTATTCTCATTCATTCACTTTACCTGCCATATTCATGATAAAACACATGTAGGCTTCATCTAATTTGTACTATAAGATGTCGGCATCATTGAGAAGCTTAAGATGAGATTTAGAGTCCAATAAAGAAGCTAAGATATCTTCTACATGGAGAGGGATGAAATGTACGGATGATTAAGTGCCATCCATGGGACACACATGCTCAAGAATATTTATTGAACAATTAGTGGTAATTTCCCTGACACCCCTGTTCTGTCTTTGCAGCCTCTATTATTCCAAAGGTACACATTTCTTTGACTACTAAATATAACCAATGAAGGAAATTACTTAATCTAAAATATTCTAATTTTTGAATTCAATTCCATTAAATAACTTTGTGCTCTTCACTTCTGATAGTGAGTTCCTGGCATCAAGAAAAGGAAAGGGCACACTCTCCTACATGTCTGGGTCAGTTATTTAGTACCAAATAGAATTATTTTTTATCCCCTTACTATTTCTGTAAGAATACATTCTAATGTTCCAAAGAATACAAATTTCCTTTCATAATGTTGACAACTTAGTGGGTTTTGTTTTTTTTTTTTTTTTAAGATTTTATTTATTTGAGAGAGACAGAGAAAGCTCAAGCAGGGGAAGAAGGAGGGGGAGAGAGAGAAGCCGACTCCCCACCAAGCAGGGAGCCCGATGTGGGACTCGATCCAGGAGCCTGAGATCACGACCTGAGCTGAAGGCAGACGCTTCACTGACTGAGCCACCCAGGTACCCCAACAACTTAGTGTTCTTAAAACAGTTTTGGATAGTTGCTAGTTAACAGCCAATTTCCTGAGTGATGTAGATCCTGCCCTGCAGTTTCCACTGATTCTTTCAACCCAGATCAAGTATCACAAATTCCACCCCATCAGACAATTCACAACAATACTTTGGTGATTGGCCCCTTTAATAACAAAGAAAATGGTTTAAACTGTAATTCTTTCATGGGAAGGTTTGAAAGCCATTTTTCCCTACAGAACTTTCAAAGGCCCAACACTTGGAGGTGGGAGATACCCGAAGTTGAGGGCAGTGCAAGAGATTAATTGAACATTTCTATGTAGATCAATGCAGCCTCAAGTTTCCTACCAATCATTCAATAGAGACAACCACCTCCATACTCCCTGGTCCCCACCCTTGACTGGAAATGTGCCCTAAAGAAACTGATCTCAAGAGGTGCCAGTCTAGTTGTTACTGATAAGTACACAGTGTGAGGCACAGACCTGAAAATAGTGGAATTCACTGAAAGCCAGCTTACTGATGTAGATTACCCAGCCTACTTCCAAGAACCGGAGGCCAGAAGGCCACAGCCAGGAAAATCCTGCCCCCAAACAAGAGATCAGAGGCTTCTCTGGGGAACTGGGCCCCTAATGAAAAGGTCAGTGGGCCCCCCAGCCAAAATTTTAGTTTGGCACCTATTTTGAAGCTCATTTGTCCACAGTTCTGTCTATACACACACAACTTGCAAATCACTTTCAAGTATCTTGGTCTTCATTATAAAAGGACAATCAAGAATCATCAGGTATTTAAGAAAACTTGCAACATGATTTGGAGACTGGAAGGAAGAACTCTAGAGGACATAGAGGTGATGCAGGAATGGATGTGTGTGTGCTCTGTGTACCCTCAGAGCTATCAGGGAAGAGAGTTTAGTCATAAAATAAGAACAGGAAGATAGATACAAAATGAGTATCAGAAAGCAAGAGAGATTTCTTGGGAATTAAAAATATAATAACCAAGACACAATTTCAACAGAAGTTTAGAATATAACATGGAACAAATCCTAGAAAGTAAAACAAAAATATCAAGAAATGAAAAATAGGAAAAGTAAGGAAAGATAAAGGTTCAAAACAAGAGGTCCAACTTTTCTGAAATTCCAGAAAGATATCAGAAAGGAAGAAATTATCAATGACATTATAGAACATTTTCCCCAGAACTGAGAATCACAGGTCTCAAATTAAAAGAGCACAATGAATGCCTAGCACAGTGAATGAAAAGATCACAACAAACATACCATCTTGAAATATCAGAACCCCAGAGATAAAGAGAAGATGCTAGAACCTTCCAGAGAGGAAACCAATAAATGGAATCAGAAATCAGAATGAAAATGCTGGAAGTAAGAATATAAAACTTTAAAATTTCTAAAGGAAAATTATTCTCAATCTATGATTTTATACTCAGCCAATCTATCCACCAAAAGTAAGGGTAGAACAGACATTTTCAGATTTTAAAGGACCCCCATCAGAATGAAGATTAAAACTAAGGAAGAGTGGGACATGGAATCCAAAAAAGAAGGGTGTCCAGCACAGGACAGTGTCAAAGGGAAGTCACAGGATAACAATAGTGCTGTGGATTCAGACATCAGCTGACTCAGCCAGATTAGAGCAAGTGAACAAAATCTATGGGAGGAAGGTCTCCCAGCAAAACCTGAATGGGAAGATTACATGATGCATTTGAGAATTCGGAAGATAATACTGACAGACAAGTGGTAGTGCTTTGAAAGCATTTGGAAATAAAACAAATATAGTTTCAGGGGCACATGGCTGGTGTAGTCAGTTGAGTATCCAACTCTTGGTTTTGGCTTGGGTTGTGATCTTGGAATCCTGGGATCAAGCCCTATGTCCAGCTCCACACTGAGTAGTCTTCTTGAGATTCTCTCTCCCTCCTGCTTATGATCTCTCTCTCTCTCTCCTAAATGGATTAATAAATCTTTAAAAAAAAACAAATTTAGTTTCAGAGACAACAAAACAAATGAGAAAATGTGGCAGCTTCGGGAAAAATAAGTTTGTAAAAAGAAATGAACTCATCTGGGGCACCAGGGTGGCTCAGTCGGTTAAGCATCTGCCTTCAGCTCAGGTCATGATCTCAGGGTCCTGGGATTGAGCCCTGCATCGGGTTCCTTGCTCAGCAGGGAGTCTGCTTCTCCCTCTCCTCTACTTGTCTCTCTAGCCCTCTTTCTCTCTCTGTGTCAAATAAATAAATAAAATCTTTAAAAAAGAAAAAAGAAATGAACTCATCTACTCTAGTTGGTTCAGTGGTAAACCATATTCATATGGCCATAATAATGTAAATGCTAACTAATAATTAAACAACAAATTGTGACATATTAGGAAAATGCAAGGATGAAAAGGGGGAGGGAAAGACAGGAGAAGACTATCAGAACACCCTATCATATCCCAGAGCAGAAATTCGCTAGATAATGTCTAGAAGTGGCAACCCAAGAACTAGAGAATAAACAGTAAAATTTGAAGAAAATTGCAGGAGAACCAACTAAGAATTGAAAAGGAATGTTTGTAAAGAAGGCAAAAAGAAAGATGGGAAGGAATAAGTAAGAGAATGGTATTTTTCATAATGAGCCTGTTTGTACTGATAATGTTTTAAATTTTGTGCATATGTTACTTTTTTAATTAAAAAAAAAAAGAATGATACAACACAGACTCATCATCAAGGAATTACCAATCCAGTTGGGGAGATAGACACAAGCATGTAAAACTAAAATAATAATAATAAAAGTTTCAATAATAGTTGAAGTCAATAATAGAAGATACCTCAACAAGGCAATTTGTCTAACTGCCAAAAGACTATTCCCAGAGTCAGAGACAGGAGTGCTCACTAAGCCTTGATATCATCAGGGAAGACTTTGTGGAGAGGTGAGGTCTGTCCTACAGTTTCTTGGAAAAGTAGAATTGTCTACTCGAACTTGAGGAGGGCAGTCCAAAGACTCATTAGAGGTAAAAACTAAGTGTGCTGGAGGGGATAGTGAACAGTCTGTTTAGACTGAGGCCTAACTGCATACATTCAGTTTAGGTCCTGTAGGAGCCATCCAACCATTGGACCAGGAAAGGCCAATGGAGACCAGGCTCTGGAGGTCTAGGAAGCCCGGCTAAAATATCTGGACTTTATCTGTAGAGAATAGTCCCCCAAGAGATGCACATCCACCCTGAAGGAGCACAAAATGGGAGGCAAGATGAACACATCAGGTCTTCTCTTCAGTCAATATTAAATATGGAAATTGACATGGATCTTTTTTTATTTTTATTTTTTAGAGAGAGAGAGCACACGCGCACACACATACATGAGCAGGGGTGGGGTGGGGGAGCAGAGCAGACGGAGAGGGTGAGAGAGAATCTTAAGTAAGCTCCTTAAACAATAAGTTTGACAATAAACAAGCAGCAAAGAAATGGGAAGAGCCCCCTCTGTCACCCACATCACTTTGGGATAAACTCACATTCTCATTGACCACCCAACATACAGGCTGAGTGAGACCCTCAGTGTTGGGCACCTGGGTGGCTCAGTTGGTTAAGCATCCAACTCTTGATTTTGGCTCAGGTCATGATCTCATGGGTCCTGGCATCGAGCTCAGCTGGGAGTCTGCTTGAAGATTCTCTCCCTCTGCCCCTCCCCTCATTCACACGTGCACGCTCTCTCAAATAAATAAATTAATTAAATAAAAATACTTTCTATTTCAGCTTAAACTCATATTAAAAAAAAAAGATTTATTTATTTATTTGAGAGAGAGAGCGTGCACGTGTGAGCTGGGGGAGGGACAAAGAGAGAGGGAGAAAGAATCTCAAGCAGACTGGCAGAGCCCAACCTGGGGCTTGATCTCACGACCCTGAGACCATGACCAGAGCTGAAATTAAGAGTTGGGCACTTAACCGACTGAGCCACCCAGGTGCCCCTAAACTCATCTTTTCAAATTTTCTATGGTTGTATTTTATCACATACATACGGTTAGCATAATAGTATTTGCATATTATTTATATGGCACATTAATTTTTCCCCGCTGATTGTGTGCAGTTCAAAAGGGCTCTGAGCCCACTGCTGTTTCAGAACTGCAGGACGCTGTGCTCAAAATTCTGCCAGAGGGAAAAGACTTAGTCATATGGGAAGGGATTCCATGAATATTTATGATCACATAGGCACAAAGCCGTAGTGAGCTAACTGAGATTCATCTCCTAGCCCCTGAACCGAAATGATGGAATAAACTTGAGAGACACTACAAAGGACCAAGAAAAGAGACAGAGTGGCTGGCTTCATACGAGAGGGCATTTGTCATTACACCGCCTGCTAAATACAACCATCAACAGCATATGACACAGTAACTAATGCTAGCTTTACGAATATATCGTCCCTTGTTCGGTCCTACATGAGTATATATAATTCTGCTCAAAACCCTATTTCAGGGTCGCACAGGGTCCCTACGAGCACTTTCTTAATGCTCTTACCCCAAGGGAATAATTTAAGGTTATTAATAACTTAATAACCTCTCTATTTGGTATCTCCCTATTTTTAAGGTGCTTTCACACGAATTAGATGTTTAAAGCATAAACACATGTACAATAGCACTTGCAAGGTGCTGAAAATGTTCCTGGTGCTGTTCTAAGAACTTTACACATTTTACCTCACTTCATGCTCATCAAAAATGGGTACAACTATTAGACCCGTTTCACGGATGAGGAGATTGAGGCCCAGAGAAGATATATAACTTGCCCACAATTAATCACTAAAGTTGGATTCCAGCTCCAGGAGCCTAGCTCCAAACCACACCCTGACTGCTAGTAGAGTGGTAGTGTATTTACTCTAAAACACCTTCACATGATTCCTCTTTTCTTTTGAGATGGCAGACCATTCAATTCTGTAAGTTCTCCAAGTCTTTGCTCCAAAATGGGTGCGTTAGAAATAAACTCATTTATTTTCTGTTGACTAGTAGAGAAAAAGAAGCTTTCAATTCTAGACACAGCCCATAAATTGACAATAAAATGCAATGAGTAGAATACACAAAGTGATTGGGATCCGTGACCTAAGAGGGGGGAGTAAGACATTGACAGCTGGGAAATTACACATTAAATGTTGGGAGTAATAGCTGCCTAGCACCATATAGGAAATGTGTCAAGCAAATTCTTGGACTATTGGTGGCTCCCTTAACAGATGACCACAAATCTGGCGGCTTAAAACAATAAATATTTCTTCTTTCCCAGTTCAGGGGCCAGAGGTTCCAAACCGAGGCATCAGTAAGGCTGTATTCTCTGGAAACTCTAGGCAAGAGTCCATTCCTTGCCTCTTCCAGTTTGGTAGCTATCCCTTTTTCTGGCATCTCTCTTGTGTGTGTCTTTTAGAAGGACCCTTGTCACTGAATTGAGAACTCACTGGACTAATTCAAGATGAGCTCCCCATCTCAAAATCCATCACTTAATCTACAACATCCCCTTTCCCAAAGAAGGGAATATTCATATGTTACAATGTGGACATATCTTTTAGGGGGGCCGTTATTCAGCTCACTACAGAGACACCATCAAAAACCAAACAATTAAGTGAAATGGTTGAAATATAGAAGTAATTCAAAGGTTAGGAAGACAAAACAAGGCAAACTGAAAGATACACAGCAAATAAAAATATGAGGAGTGTGTCGTGTGGAGGCTCTCAAAATGCACAAAATAGGGGGCACCTGGGTGGCTCAACTGGTTAAGCGTCTGCCTTTGGCTCAGGTCATGTTCTCAGGGTCCTGGGATCCATCCCTGAGTCGGGCTCCCTGATCAACAGGGAGTCTGCTTGTCTCCCTCTCCCTCTGCCCCTCCCCACACACTTGTGTGCGAATGCACTCTCTCTCAAATAAATAAATAAAATCTTTTAAAAAATGCACAAAGTAGGAGAATGCATAAATTGTGTAAATGTTCAGGGTCCATTGGGCATTAGGTTGTTGTAAACCCTTTGGAATAACAGATGTGAAAAAGGAACTAAATTGGAAAAAAAAAATCAAACAATTAAATATTTGTAAAATAAGCCCTTTAAAGAAGGGATAAAAAGTTTGAACATGGACAAGACAAGGCCTGAAAGATAAAATAATAGCTCCTGGCCCAGCGGAAGGAAGGGAGGCTCTCAAGAAAGGTCTCTGATGTTGGCTTTTCTTCAGCTCGCAGGGGTTTTGCAGCTTACGGGTGAATCTCAGAGGCTCGGGAATATCTCAGGTGTGACATTATGTGTCAGAAGACCCCAGCCCAGCCCACCCACCGTTTAAGAGGTGTGTCTATGTTCAAGGTTACAGTGTTGGGCTGAGTGGAGCATACGGGTAGGGTCATCCTCTCCAAAGAAAACTGTAGTGAATCTCTGCATGTCCTTTGCCTCTTTCAGGTGACTTGGTGATTTGTAATCTGAGGAAATTCAACTATATGATTTTAGGCCTGTTCTGGCTCTAAATTGCTGACTCTAAAGGTCTGTGCATTTCCTTTTTGAGAGTGAGCATTCCTGAGCATTGGAATGCAATGTCCCCGGATGTTTTGGAATCCTTCCTCTGAGGGGCTGAACGTGAGCACATTCCCATCTGTCTGCAATGATTCATGCATGGTTCTGCACGGAACTGAGAGGATTAACCAGGCAGTGTGTTTAGGTCCTGTGGTCCCCAAGACTCTCTGAGGTCTGACATGCTCACATGCCCTCCACAGCAAGCCAAGGCCAGCAGGGAGCAAATTCTGGAACCCTAGAGGACAGGCTTTCCCTCGGAGTTAGTCTCTCCTTACACAACAATGGGTCCTGCGTCCTAATTCCAAAGAAAGAACAGTGCAGGTGCAAATACACGAGGACTTCAGCTTTCAGGGGGAAAGTACTCACACTGTCCCCAAATGCCAGTCCACACATAACTGCCAGGTCAGGACAAGCTTTTCCCTGTTCCACAGGAAAATGAAAGAAAAGGAAGGAACTGTGTGTGCGTGCACATGCTCATATACTTATTTTACACACATGTATAAAACACATTTTTCCTGAGAAGATATGTCCTTCTAAAATTATGTCTTGTCTTTTGTATTCAGTTGTTTTTTCTTTTATGAAAAGAAAGATGGAGATGGTTGTTTAATTTTTAAGGAATGTAGTTTTCATGCCACTACCTGGAAACTTCTTTCGCCATGAGCAATCTTTTCTTACTTTGTGGCTTGTTTGTAAGATCTAAAAATCTGGGAATCTCGGCAATAGCTTTACAGTTACTTCGGAGAAGCCTTGAGAACTCTCCAGATCTGTGTCTCCTGCATGACGGTCCTTAATGGTATCCCCTGACTTGGCCACCCTGAGGTCTCCTGGAAGCTACAGAGCAAGGAAGTGAGGCCAGGGCCTTGGTCTCTACCCTGGTTATGGACCAGAATGAGAAAGAACATGCAGGGCAGTGGGACATCCTGGTCTTAGCTGAATTAACTGGGATTAAAGTCACAGGCAGGACATCTTTATGCAAAGCGGTAAGAAGGTGGCCTTTATCTGGGGACCGACTGTTTCCTCCCCAACCTCTTGTCACAGAAAATAGTTGTCAGACTCGCACTGAGGGAATCCATACTCCTATCCTGCTTTTAAAAATTTTTAGTCACAATAATCTGTTTTTAAGGCTTCACTATAGTTGTATTTTCAGCATTTTCATTTTCTAGATACATATATACCATGTTACCAACCACAGTTCAAAAGCCCTCAGGGTGATTTCCTTCTGTGCCTCTTTTATTACCTCTCTCTCCTCCCCTTGCCCCTCCTTCTTAAGACAAGAAAGAGGGGAATGTGTAGATAATTTCATGTGAACAATCAGACGATTATATCTATACACAATTTGGTCATGTATCGCAGTAATCTTTAGTTGGGGGAAAAAAACCCAAAAAACAAAATATGGGCCCACTTTAGAAAACAACGAGTTCATTAAAATACATTCTTAGAACCTTGTATAGCATAGAAATTTCCACTAGGGGGCATTGCAGTCAAAGCACAGGAATGAACGCAACCCTTCAATCCACTTGGGTAAACTCAGGTCGTTGGATTAACATTGTCCAGAGTGAATTGTTTTCACAAAATGAGAGGCCCCTATTGTCACTTGTGCTGAAGGAAAAAAAAATTGATTTTCTGGCAGCAGAAGTAAAAAGTAGCTGACTCTGGGCATCCAGAATTGGCCCTATACTAAGGTCACTATATGGGTGTTCCGGAAGCCTGAACCCGCATGAGATTGTGAACCAAGAGCGAGGGCATTACTGCACCATTCAGACCCCACCACGGTGCCTGAGCTCCCTGCCTGCACTCCGAGGCCGCCAGTAAGAGGCCTTCCCCACACAGAGAAGTTGCCAGTGCCTGGGTCACCGGGGGAAAATAAAGATTTTTTTTTTTTTAACTTGGTCAGTGTTGCAGGTTGAATTGCGTTCCCCACTCCCCCCAAGCCTCTACACATGAATGTACCCGTATTTGAAAGGGTCTTTGCAGAGGTAATCTAGTGAAAATGAGGTTGTTAGGGTGGGCCCCAATCTAATATGATAGTGCTGTCATTAAGAAGAGGTGATTTCAACCCCCGGACACACAGAGAGAAGTCCTGTGTGACAGAGGCCTCGACTGGGGTGACTCCTCTGAAACCCAAGGAACTCCAGGATTGCCATCGGTTGCCAACAGAGAGAAAGATGGACCAGATTCCCCCACAGAGCCCTGTTCAGATTTGTGACCCTGACCTCAGATTTCCAGCATCCAGAATTGTGAGAAAATACATTTCTGTTGTTTTAAGCCCACTGTTCTGTGGTGCTCTGTTACTGCATCCCCAGGAAATTATGTAATTATTTATGACCCAAATCAGAAACCATAGATGGAATTCTGGGAGTGGCAATGAAGAGATAACCAAGCATAAGTCTCTAAGGAATTGCTTCTTTTCTCTCTCTCCCTTTTTTCCTGTCTGTCCAACTCCAATATACCAATTTTTAAAATATAAGGCATTATTTTTATTGATCTCTAAATGCACAGCTCTTAGTGATTTCTGGGGATGTGTCTTTTTTTTCCTGGTATATTCTGTATGGCTCTGCAAATAGCTAAAAACTTCATAGTCCAGGTGGCATTTTTAAAGTATTTTGCTCCCTCGAGTTGCTCTAAGTATTTGATGTAAATGTTCCCTATTCTTCATAATACTTTAAGGAAAAGATTTAATGACAACAGTTACGTTAAACGTTAGGAAATACAGAGCCAGGTTAATCATCTTGTTCTAAATCACACAGCTGTTTAGTGATAAGCAGGGTTTGGGAGATAGATCTCCCAGCTCCTTGAATAGCCTCCTTTAAATATCACACAATTATATTTTAATTATCCACCTGTAAGAGAAGAGTGAAGAGATCCTCCAAAATTGTGGTTGTTCAAAAGTTGTCTTTTGGGGACCTTTTCTATATTTTGGATAGAACTGTCCCTGGGAACTCATAAAACCTCAAACCAAATGATACAAGTACATTGTCATATTCTAATTTCCCAGTATCCACAAGAATTTCTTCCCCTTTCCTCCCCATTCCATTCTGAGAGAGAGGAAAGAGGCTCTCCACCTCTCAGAATGACGGAAAAAAATCAAGCACAAGCCAAGCTAAGCCTCCCCATGCTCCCTGGCTCCATACTTTTCTAGGACAAGGAGGTCCTTAGCTTGCTGATTGTTGTGCCAAGCTCATTCCAAGTGCTTTAGTGAGCCCCAGGTCTGCTTCCCTCTGCCACTGCCATTCTGCCTCCCAAAGAGGAGCACCATCTTAAAGGTCTGGCCCACACTAGGAGAAAATGCCTTATCCTTACTGCACCTCAGCAGGGTTGAAACAGACTGGAATTTCCGAAAGTACCAAAGAAGAAGGGAAATCAAAGCAAATCATGGAAGCACAGAAACGTAGCTGAGTTTGCCCCAAGACTCAGACATCTTTCCTATCCCTCATTGGAGCTCATACACTCAAGTCAAATGATGACGACCACTTCTTGGCTTCCTGGTGTCCCAGCTACTGAGGAATTATGTGAAAAGTGCCATTTCACTTCCCTGCCAAGCCAATGTCCTAGACAATTCATCCCTGAGATCAAAACTATTACTGGCCTAAGGCCCAATCTCCAGGTTAAAGGTAGATGACGAGATTCTTCACATGCTATCTGACCTGTGGTCAGCAATAGGCAGTGGTTTAACCTTGTAATGATCCTTATAATGGAGAAATTGTGAAAATACAACCATAGAATTAATTTGACCTTCATACAAGATGAATGACATACACATCACAGCCCTTGTAGTTTGCAGTGAATATAAGCCCCCCGGCCAAGGCTGAGGAGCTCCAGCTAGTGATCCAGAAAGACAAAGACAAAGAGCACAGGGAGAGCGTGTAGAATAGAAGGTTGTCACAGAAAGTGGGGCAGACATGCAGGGGACGTGCACGTCCCAGGTTAAAGCAGTCAGGAGTCTCTGGTGGGGAACAGGTTGTGTAGTTCCAAAGAACAGTCAAGTTTCCTCAGATGATGGTGGGATTTGGGAACAAAAGCAAGCAGGTCACATCCAATTACAGTTACCAATTACTGAGTTATGCCAGAAATGTGCCGATCTCTTTCTATGGATCTGCTCATTTCCTCCTCACGATCGCCCAATGCTATAGGAAATACTTTACCTGGATCTTGTAGAAGTCAATAACATGTCCTAAGTCACACAAACTAGTGAGTACAAAGCCAAAACTAGAATCTCAGTCATTGATTCTTGACCCTATATAGGTAAACACACGCCCGCACTCTCATTCGCACGCGTCCACTCCCACCTTAATGGAATTGGAGAGGTGGGAGGTGGCTGTCACCAGGAGATCACACAGGAGACAGCAAGGTGGAAAGGGAGAGGAATCACAAAACGTCAAGGACCCAACAGAGGGGAGCTATTGTCCAAAAAGAAGAGTGATGGATGGCAGGTGACCGTGGAGCGACGACGTAACGCTGAATCCCCAACCCAGGTGAGGACACGTGGAAAAGTGGAAAACCAGACTAATCTGGAGAAAGCCGTATATCAGTTAGGGTTCGTATCCTTTGAAGACCCCTGAGGACACAGAAGGGATTATCCAGCGTGGAACAAGGACCCCACACAGCCCAGGGGAAAGCGATGGCATGGGAACGGGAGAGGAGTCAGGACTCGCAGGGAAAGACCCAGGGAGCAGGATGGTGCAGGAGTCTAAGAAAAATAACGGATTACCGGAGGGGCCAGAATGTGGGTGATCCCAGCAGACGACAGAGTGGCCGGCAGAATGGGACTTGCCAGCCTCCGGGACCCACCCGCGTCGGGGCTGCTTCGGTCCTCCGAGCTGCCGGGTGGGGGGGATGTTGCCTGGAGCGCTGGGCCTGCGGTCAGCTGGTCGACACCCCCGGGCAGAAGAGCAACCTTTGGAGTCCCAGAGACGGTGGACGAGGAGGGAGCTCCCTTCCACCCAGCGGACGGCTGGGCGCTGCCAGTCCTCGCAGGGGAAGAATTAGCTGGTCTAGGAGGCTTACCCTAGCGTGACGGAGGGAAGGTGAAATAATCGGCCTGGTGTACATTCCTTTTTCCCACTGGACAATCCGAAACAGAGAACAGTCGGGTCTAAGCGTGGCTGTACCTTCTGCTTGTCTGGAGGGGGTGGGACAGGGACTCAAAAGAACAAGCCTTGTAGTAATTATAATAATTAAGAACCTAAAATTGAAGAACTGTGCCCTGGCCCCCAGGTAAAGTCAAAAATACGCGGCAGCCACATGACCGAGCTCCGGATCCCGGGGTACAGGCTATTTTTCTAATCTTCTGGTCATAATTCTTCTCGGAAACAATCTCAACCAGCCACTAACTGAATGTCATAGGCTTTCTCCACCGTCCTGTACTCCAGCCGTCTCTGATCCCTGCCAGGCCAGACCATGGTGAAACGGTTTTTGAGCGTGTTTTTAAGGTTCCAGGAAAACCAAAAAAAAAAAAAAAGACTCCTTAGAAACTGAGTTTGAACTAAATGCTTTTCTCCCTCTGTTTAGCTCAGCTGGATGACTGACTCTTGCAAGCTGAGAACAGCCCCGAACTACAGCCATGATAATTGCTCAACCACTGTTCCCTCTTCCTTTTCTCTTTTATTAAGGAAAGTGTTGAACATGCCCAACAGCATGGAGGAAAGATCAGTGAAGTCCTATGTACCCATCACCCAGCTTCAGCAAATAGCGGCTTGTTTTGGCCACTATATTCGGTAGACACATTCCAAAAAGTAAAAAAATAAAGAAAAAAATGCATTAAATGTGGCACAAAATTTGGAGTCCATCCCCCACTTCCTCCATCTTCCCTCTTACACTGGAACCCAGACTGATATAGTTCTCAGCACAAATTACATACAATCTGTTGTTGCAAACTCTCCTCAGATTCTGAATTTCAATTACATCTCAGGGATATCATTCGGTTATAGGAATTAGGAACCTCCCCAAAAAGGAATTTATCTCCTTTTCGCTTACTCTTCTGAATGTGACTCTGAAACAAAACTGACCATTTATGCCAAGCTCACAGTTTACTTGTTGGGGATTTAACCACATAGAGCAAATTCCAGTAAGAAGCCTAAGAAATTTCCCAGCGAAAGCAATGGTGGGGTGGGGGTGGGGGACAGGGAGCAGGAGTGGTACAAATAGCCCTGGATTTCTGAAAACTCCAGCAGAGTCATGCAAATTTAGTTTCAGGCTGCTGAAACAGAGTTCCTGGGAGATCATTTTAGTGTGAGTCAATGGAGACTCTTCTAGAGGGAGTCAGAACTGTTCACCACTCTTGAGTAAGGAAGAGACATAGGCCTGTCTGTTAAAACTTTGTCAGCAGTAGCTTGTGATTTCCCTCCTTCCCTCCTCCCTCCCTTCCTCCCTCCCCTCCCCTCTCTCTTCCTCTCTCTATTCCTTCCCTCCCCCCTCCTTCCTTCCCTCTACCCCCAACTTCCTTCCCTCCTCCTCCCAACTCCCTTCCTTCCTTCCCTCCTTCTTTCTTTCCCTCCCTCCATGCCTCCCTCCATCCCTCCCTCTTTCTCCTTTCCCCTCTTTCTCTCTTTCCTTTTTTTTTTGAAAGAACATGCCTTATTAAGAAAAAAATTGAACACATATCAGTATTAGCAGCCACCCCGTCACTTGCCAAGCTCTTCTGCTTTCTGTTAGCAGGTGAAAGGGGAAGGAAAATATGAGCAGTGGGTACCAAATCTAGCTCAAGGTCGAACCATGTTATTTATCACCAGAGTCATTTGAAACCTCCCATTGTGGGATTTGATGAACGCAAATGACTGCCTTAAAATACCAACAATGTCTATGGGACAGCAGACAATAGGTCTGGCATAAAATAGACCACGGCCTGAAATCTTGGCCAGAGGCATCTCCACATCCACAGGTATTACTCCCAGAAACAAAATGCTTAAGGCAGAGATATGTGTCTACAATGAATGCTGTCTCACAGACGAGAGCAGATCCATTACACACACACCATACACAACAGAAATGAGGAGACCCATTGTCTTGAGGCTTTAATGCCCTGGGGGACCCCTTGCCAACAATCAAGCATTCTGGAATGGAAGATTTTCCTCAAGGACCCCAGAGGTGGCCTTCATCCACCTCGACAACTTTTCCCACTCCTGACCTTTGCAAAAGGGCAAGGGAAAAGAACACCCTCCAGAGAGTTAGTGACCTGAGTTCTGTCTGTACTCCATCCGGGATGGCCAAGTACGTTAAGTTTCAGGACCCCACTTACTTCAGTTCTAACATGGGGGAGGAAGTGGGCCAGATGACTTGTGAAGGTCCGAAGGCGGCTCTTTAGTGACTCACAAACCACGTGGCCTATGAGCACACAGTAGGGCTCAGCCTCTGCCAGTGTGGATTCCAACCTTAGCTCCTTCCAAGCTGGGGGACCATGGGAATGTCTGTTGATTTCTTCGGTAACCTCGAGAGAGAAATGCCTGTCACAGGTTCTGGTGAAGATTGACTTCTTTAAACATATATCAAGCTCTTGACTTGTGGGGTATGTAATGCCAGTACCCTCTTTCTAAAATGCTGTGATTCTAAACATCAAGGAATCTGGGAATTTTGCCTCTCTGGACCACAACTAGATAATTTCCTCCAAAAGATTTCTCACCCTAACTTATTACTCATTGGAGCATGAGAAGCATACAAATCTGGGTCAGTACTGTGGGAAAAAATTCATGAGATAGACGTACAGCACAGCTCAGGTCTTTTGTGAGATATTTTACATATTTTTTTCCCTTATTTGTTCCAAGTCATTTAGACATAAAAGAAACGATATAGGTTAAACCAAGCTGGCAAAGTGAAGTCTTTACAAAGTTTATATTGCTAATTAAATTAAGGTTTCCAGCAGATCAAGGACAAATGACTGAATTCAACAAAATATTTCCTTTGATCTCGAGATTTTTTTACTTCAAAGACTAACCAGCAGGCTCATGTAGGCAACGGCCCCTCCTCTGCCTGCAATGAGGGGATCCTGGTCAAAGAACTTTCAGGGGTCGGCTTCAGAGCAGTGTGAATGCTGCAGTGGGTGGCTCTGCACAGGCCAGACCCAGTGTGCAGTGTCAGGAGAATATATGTGAGTCAGAAGATTTGGGTTTGAGGCTTGGCTCTGCCACTCACCCACATCCGATGAGAAGACCTCAGTCTTCATGCTCCCACCTGTGAAATGGGGCGACAATACCTAACCTGTTAACTCACAAGTTTAATATAAAAAGAATGTTAGGTCTTTGGATTCACCAAATCCTAAAATAAGATGAAGAAATAAAACCCCAGAGGGATCCTACAGAGGAGGTTTCCTTTCTCTCTCCTGGGGAGAGCTTTTCCATCATTGGATCTCTGGCGTTTAGAACTAGTAGGAGCTCCATAATTCTTTGCTGGGTGAGTGAAGGGCTAGATGAAGATTGTGATGAGGGGGAGGCCCAGGGATTCTTGGCCCCTTAGACTTGTTCTTCCCTCCTCCTGGATCACCCCCTTCATTCTGCCATGGCAGACCCGGCCCTGCTTAATTCTAGGTGTAGTAAAAAGGAAGTAGCAGGGTTGGGGAGGGAGAGGGGCCGTGGAGGAGGTGGGGGAGAGAGAGAGAGGGCCACCCGGCAGGAAGGAAGGAAGGACAGCTATGGGGACAGAAGGGGATTTCTCACAACACCTGTGGATGGGAGCCTCCTCTGTCCCCAACTCAGCGTGTCACATGCTGACACGGACAAGAGATTTTCAGCATTATTCTCTTAAACCTATGTTTACTCCTGGCTGGGTAAATTAAACATTCACATATTTCCAAGTTTCCATCAGCCTGGAAAGACAAACACCTACTTATCAGTGATACAACCTCACGTCCGCCTGAATTCTTAGTCACAAGAGGGGGTTTGCAAGACAGGGAAACCCAGACATTGACTCCATGATGAGAACATTATGAATAATAGGAGGTGAAACTTGAAGCATGTGCACTGCAGCCTCTTACAGATGTTTTTCAAATCTACCTATTTCTTGGAGCTTCTCAGTTCCATGATACCTTGGGACAAACTTTATTGATCAGAATCAGAGAAAAAGAGCAGAACCTGAAAGGCTGAGCTTTGCTGGCAGCTCCGGGCTGAGGTGCAGATGGAGAGCCCCGTGGGGTGTCTATCTAGCTATTTCAACATCGGTGCCCCCAAGCCTTAGATGGTGCTGGTTTCCTAATCCATGTCTTCTGTGACTCAGCCCTTGGTAGGGGAGTGACTCAATGGGCTAGCACCGCCCAGTACTCTGGGTGGAGACCCACTCAAAGATACACCATCATTTAGGATATATGAGACTGTAAGTCACTGGACACCCAACCTCAGGGGGCTTTAAGCATAAGGATGTGTGTTCATCTTACCGGAGCTATGCAGCTTGTCTGCAATGCTCTTAGTTCTAGTAAGGCAGTGTGGTGCGGTGATGAGGGGCACAGCCTCTGCCCTCAGTTTCCCTTGGTTCAAATCCCAGATTGGGCGCTTCTTGGTGGTGGGATTTCCAGCAAGTTACTTTACTTCTCCCAGCCTCAGTTCGCACCTTTGTAAAATTGGAGAAAACGAGAGCACCTCCCTTCCAGGTTTGTTGTTAGCATTGTGAGTTAGTATATATAAACTGCTTAGCCAGGGGCTGGCTTGTAATAAGCACTAGATACAGGTTAGTTCTAATCAATCATCTTTCTTCATTAATATCATCCTCTCCTTTGTCAAAAGAGGCTTCCCAAGGCACCAAGCTTCACGCTGCCCAGAACAACATGCAGAAAAGGAAGGAAAGTGGGGGAGGGGGACAGGACAGGGCATGAAAAGGACATGAGCTTCCTAGTACCTCTCTCTCCTTTAGCAGGAAGAAAGGTCTTTCCTGAACACCCTCATCCCTTTATACTCGAGCCTGTAGGTCAGGACTGGGCCACATGGTGAGTGTGGCAATGCCTGGTAAGAGGACTGGATTAGCATGGGCTAGACCCTTTGTGCTATCTAATATGGTAGCCACTAGCCACATGAAGCGATCTAGAGTTCAATCAAAATGGTTCAAAATTAGAAATTCATTTGTTTAGCTACACAAGCCACACAAAGCTAGTGGTCTCCATAATGAGTATGAACATTTCCATACCCATAGAAAGTTCTGTCGGACAGTGCTGGAATCAGAGTTCGTCGTGCATGAGGAGCCAACATTCGCTGAACAAAATGGGGGCTGTGTTCACAAGGAGGAAGCGGAGGTGGCTGTTGGGCTGGTAATCAACAAGGAAGGAGGAACGGGAGGCAAGACTAGCACAGACACTTGTGAGATCAGAACAGTGGAGGTGAGCATGGTGGCGAAGGGAGAGACTCAAAGAAGTTAAGGACACCTCAAGTTTACCCAGCTAGCCTCTCTGCTCCCTACCATCTCTTACACACAGGAGCCCAGCTATTCGATGGTAGTGGAAATCAGAATTATCAGGAAGGGTTTGTTAGACTCCTCATCTGAGTAGTTTCAGTTGTTGAAAGACAAAAATGAACTTCCAGACTGCGTACATTCTGGACCCCAACCTAGCATTACGACAAGACTCTGCAAATCACAATGCTCATGTTGGCTATTTTTGATTGTCATGTAAAATGGGGTAACACCAACCATTTTCCTCTTCATATAATCACTGAGGCACAACAGATAATATGACTAAGTCCTCAGGAAAATCGTACCAACCTACCTACAATAGATCATCGCTGGCTTACCCTGGGGATTTGGGGGGCGGCAAAAGTCCTCGAAGTGTTGAAGAAGGAGTCAGTGGACTGCAGCAGGAATGCAGCCAAAGTAATAACAATAACTAATGTGCACTTATGCTTAAGTATATGCCAGGCATTTGCCTAAGGTCAGGAAGTGGCAGAATGAGATTTGTGCCCAGATATTCTACTAGCAGAGCCCAGGCACTCTGCCATGCTTCCTCTCCAGAACTCTGGATGACTAAGCTCTTTGGGGATCAGTCAGAGCAATGACTCTCAGATTCCAGCATGCACCAGAATCATCTGGAAAGCTTGTTTAAAACACAGATCTCCAGGCCAGCAGTGTGCTGGAGCACGTTCCTCCTCTGGGCTCAAAAGAGCCAATCGTGTGTATCTCTTCCCAACTGCATGTTCAATAACGTCACATTGGTAGCTTGAAATCAGTCATAGTGGGCGAATTTAAACCACAAGAACTGGCAAACTGTGGGGTATTTTTTTTTCTGCCCGAGAGGCAGACATTACGCCTTCACCAGTACACCATTGGCTAGTCTCCCATTCCCAGAATCTCTGATTCAGTAAATCTTGAATGGGGCCTGAGAATTTACATTTCAAACAAATTTCTAGGGGATGCTGATTCTGTTGGTCCAGGGACTGCACCTGGAGATCTTAGGAAAACATTTCAGAGAGCCCTGAAATGGAGAACATGTTGGTATCCTAAGTCATCATTTGCAAGAAGAATGCTGATGATCTCATCGAGGAATGTTGGCTGTAGATGATCCTGTATCAGATCGATACTAATAAGAGCTAATGTTTACACAGTGGTGACTGTAGGCAGCAACTGTCCTCGTCATCCCATGCATTAACTAGTTCAATCCTCCTAATAACGTTAGACACATGTTCTAGTATTATGGCTGAGGTCAAAGCACAGAATAGTCAAATGACTTGTGGAAGGTTGTACAGGGAGTAGGTGGAGTTATTGAGATGTGAACGTGGGCAGTCTGGTTCCAGAGCCCATGAGTTTAACTGCTATACCACAAATCACATCTACTAACAGTTCCCTCAAAAAAAAAAAAAAAAAAAGGAAAGTAAAATAACTTCAAGGAATATACACACAAAAGGGAATTTGAATTTGTTTTTCCCAACTAGACTTTCCTGACTTAAAAGAGAATGGATAAAGCATTCTTCTCACTGTCCTTCCTCCAAGATCATGCACAGAGTGTACCACCAGGTAATGAGAAAAGTTGTTCTCCTAGATCGGGGGTCAGGAAACTTTTGTAAAAGACAAGATAGTGAATACTGTAGGCTTGGCAGGCCATACAGTCTCTGTTGCAGCTACTGTACTCTGCACCCATAGACACTATGTAAGAATGAGTGTGGCTATGTCCCAGTGAAACTTTGCTTATAAAAACAGGCATTGCGCCCTATTCAGTTATGGGCTATAATTTGATGACCCATCCTAAATTCAGGTAGAAGTTACTCCCTATTCCTAAATAACCAGTAGGAACTATACCTTCATTAAATTTAGGCAGAATTTTACCAAAAAAAACAAAACAAAAACAAAACAACACACAAGAAAAAAACAACAAAACTACCAGGATATCTGAATAATAACTTGATAGATACCAATGGAAATCTCCTCAGAAGACAATCCATTTCTCTGCTTCTGGTTTGGTTATAGAAGCTCTTCCTCGGTTTTAGATTATGGTAGCAGGCTCAGTTGGCTGGAAAATCACATGACTAAGATAAAGGTCCACAGATACAAAGCTTAGCTCAGCTGTAGTCCTGTTGGTCAAGAGGGAAATGAGACAAATAGAGGACTATGACCTCACGTGACCACTTCATATACATTATGACTGGCTTAGAATCAATTTAGAGTGTAGTTTGTAAGTCAGCAGTATCATCTTTCTTCATAAAAGACAGCATGTTTATTCCATTTTATCAACCAACACTGATGCCCAAGAATGTGATGATTGTCTCTAAGGGATTTGAAAATAAGTTGTCCTAGATCCATCTTCTCCTTAACGCTGAGATTACCACCATCTTGGTAAATGCCTCTACAACTTTTCTCCTAGGCCCTAACCTGTTCTTGACTCCAGGTTCTCACTGCTTCTGATAGCTTTCATAATGTACACCCCTGATCCTTTTGCACTCGTGAACAAGAAACTCTCTGGACTACCACTGCATATTGACATAAAGTGAAACTCCTCAGCTTCACTCAGGACCTGGTATGACCTAGGCTCATTTTTCTCTTCCCCAGTTTATCTCAAAGGCATCCAGTTTCTATTCTCACATAATCACATCTTGAGGAAGGAAGTTCCAAGGGCTTAGACAAGTGTTTCAACTAAAACAACAAAACCACATAGCCCTGGGAGAACCATAATCACAGCCAAGAGAAAGACAAAGCTGGAGGCAGCAAGATAATCAAGAAATCAAAGAGAGGAACTGGGACAAAGTTTCAGAAATAAAGCAAAAAATATGACATTTCCCCTTGTCTATGGTGTCTGGTACTTGGTGTCTGGACAGATCTGGGCCTCGAAAGAACAACGGGGCTGAGGCCCTAGGTTAACACTCTCCAAACTTACCATTCCAGGAGGACCACTTGGATGGCTTTTGACATAAATATGGAGATTCCTCATCTCAGACCCAGGTAAAGGGCCAGGGAATCTGAATTTTAATAAATGCCTAAGATAATTCTTATGATTGTTCAAGTTGGTAAAATGCTGACTTCACATGAAGATCACCTGGAGGCCATGTAGAGGGGCCACATGCTGAAGCCACATGGAGGGACCATATGAAGTTCCAGCCAATAGCCAGGCTCAACTGCCAGGCATGTGTGTGAAGATGCATCCAGATGATCCCAGGCCCCAGGCTCCAGGATACCCATTTGAGGCCCCAAACATTGTGGAACAGAGACAAGTCATCCTCCCTTTGCCCTGTCTGAATTCCTGACCAACAGAATCCAGAATCCAATAAAATGGTCTTTTTACATTTTTTTCAAAAGCTCTTCTGGAGCGCTTTTTAAAAATGCCATAGCTTAGGTCCTGTCTCCAAGACAATCTGATTTATTTAGTCTGGAGTAGGGTCTGGTAGTAATTTCCCCCCTACTTTTTGTCATAAAAATTTTAAATATCAAGAAGAGTTGAATCAATAATAAATGGAAATCTGTGGATTCACTACAACTGTGAATATTTTGCAGTATGTTAGATAGATAGATAGATAGATAGATAGATAGATAGATAGATAGATAGATAGAGCTGAACTATTGGAAAATAATTTGCAGACATGACATTTGACCTCTACATGTTTAGGCATGGAATTATCCAAAACACAGAAACACAATGGCATCCTCATATCTAAGAAAACAATTCCCTAATATCTATTCCATATTCAAATCTCCTCAATGGTCTCAAAAAATCTCCTTTTTTACTCTTTTTTAAAGATAAGAATCCAATCAAATTTCACACATTGCATTTGCTTATTAAGATTCTTTGGTCTATCACTCTCCCATTTATTTATTTATTTATTTATTTATTTATTTATTTATTTATTTATTTTTATATCTTAAGTCACACTGACTTTTTAAAGTAACCAGGCCAGTGGTCTTGTGGAAGGGTCTACCATGTATACTGGTCTGATATCTCTTCATGGTGTCATTTCACGTATACCCAGCAGGTCCTAAACTAGAATCTAAGTCTATAGAAACTAGATTCAGATCAAGCATTGGGGCAAGTTTAATTCATAAGAGATGTACACTTTACATCACACCAGGTGGCATATAATGTCAGGTTGTCATACTCTTAGTGATGCTGACTTTGATCCTTTGATGAAGGTGAAGAACATCTTACCTCTCCATTAAAACACCTTTTGTTTTTCTATTTGCAATTGGCAAGGAATCTGTGAGGTGATATTCTGGCACATAACTGTCCTGTTCTCCCAACAAAATTTCATCTAGTAATTTTAGCATACCTTGATGCCCTGGCCTGGAAGAACTATCTGGTTGGGAGTTGCAAAATGGTATTTTTTTTTTCACTTTTATATTAAGGCATAATTCACATACAGTAAAAACTCATCTTTTTTTTTCTGTATAGTTTTGCGATGCTTGATGTATGTATGTATATACTAATCTGCAACAACCACGACCATTAAGATATAGAATAGTTCCCCTGCCCCCGACCCCTCAAATTCCTCCACATCAAGGATTATGGTCCGTACTTCCTCAACGGCAGCTCTTGGCAACTACTAATACGTGTTATGTCCCCTTAGATCTCTTTTTTCCAGAATGTCATATACATGGAATCATACATTGTGTATCTTTTTAAGTCTGTCTTTTTTCACAATGCACAAATGCATTTGCAATTCATCCATGTGGTTTCACATATCACTAGTTCTTTCCTTTCTATTGCTGGATAGTATTCCACTGTAGGAGTACTGTAGTGCTTATTTATCTGTCCCCAAGTTAAGGGACAGTTGTTTACAGTTTGGGGCAATTATGAATAAAATCATAAAACCATTCTCATCCAGGTCTCCTCGATCACGGGTTTTCATTTCACTTAGATAAACACTTAGGAATAGGATTTCTATTGTTTACTAAGTGTACGTTTAACTCTGTAAGAAATTGCTGGATTCTTTCCCACAGGGGCTACACCATCTTTTGTACCCACTGCAAGTGAGGCTTTCTTTTCCCTTTGTCTGTTTCTCTCTTTCTTTTCTGTACCATAGCACAGGCTTAGGATTTTTTATTTATCCATATTTAAAATCAATACCATTTATCACTCTTTTTAATTCTCAAAGTGTCCCGAATTTGCCCAATGGGAATACTGTCAAGTTGGTCCTAGGGCCTTTTGATGTGGCTTTGTTAGCTTTGGATACTTCTTCCCTTTCTGGAACAAGAAGATTCCCAGTCTTACCTTGAACTTTCCTTGAACCAGGCCTAGAATCAGCCATTTCTCCAACAGGACTGGTTCCTTTAAGTGATACTTAGAAACCACATCTGGATAGTAGACATCTCATGGTTTTAGGTTCTTTCTGTGGAAAACACACACACACACACACATACACACTTTAAATCAAAACTAAGATATATACATGCATATAAATCATGAATTCATACCAGTATTTCCAATTAAATTTTAGTCTTAACTTCTTTGACTTTTTACTTGTACTCCTTTTTTTCTTATACCAGAAATCTTGATTCTTTTTTTTAAAGATTTATTTATTTATTTATTTATTTATTTGGGGGTGGAGGGTCAGAGGGAGAGAAAGAATCCCAAAGCAGAATCCCTCTGAGGGCAGAGGTTGACACAAGGCTCGATCCCAGGACCCTGAGACCATGACCTGAGCTGAAATCAAGAGTTGGCCGCTTAAGTGACTGAGCTACCCAGGCTTCCCCATAAATCTTGATTGTTCATAAAATTAACATATCTACTAATTTGCTTTATTTCATACTACAAATAAGGTAGCATCAAAAATCACAATGCCAGTATTATTACTATGACTCATAAAACTGCTGAGGGAAGTCTAAGATTTCCGTGTAGTTCTTTTTGTCTTTACATGCTTCCCTTTAGGGGTGTCCATTCAGAGTACTGAGTTTGAAAGTCTCTTGAAATGATTCTTTCTCTGTGTGATATGTTTCTAACTTGGTGTACATTTAAGTGTATTTGTTCCCATTTGTTTTGAATTTTAAGGCCTGACCTTAATATATTTTACAAGCTCCCTGGAGGATTCCAGCTACAGTTTGAGAAGCACTGGGTTGCTCTTTCCCTTCCCTTGAAAGGGCTTCTCTCCCATTTCCTTTCATTGAAACTCCACATCTTTTCTTTAAGCCTCGCCTCCCCCAGCCACAGCCCTCCATTTGATCCCATTCGTCAAGAGTAGCATTTCCCTCCTCTGGACTCCAATGCCTTTTGACCATTCCTGATGGAATTTTAAATGTTCTACCTTGCATTTGAGTCCTTGTGCCAAGGGTCTGCAAACTTTTGCTGTAAAGGGCCGGATAGTAAATATTTCAGGCTTTGCAAGTCACATACTTCTCTGTCACATACTCTTTTTCTTCTTTATAATTCTTCACATTCTGAGGGGGCAGGACCAACAAAAACAGGTGGTACCTTGAGGTTTGGCCCTTCAATAGTTTGCCAACACCTTTCTGACGTCATCTTGTTACTCGAGTACCTTGGGGGCAGGAAAAGTCTTACCTGTCCCTGCGTGCCCCACTTACAGCAGAACACACGGGAAGAGATGCTCACCAAATGTTTATTCAATTCATGAATATACGATATTATGAGATGGCATACTTACAAGAACCGGTAATTAACCCAGAAAACTGAGCTATCCGGAACAAGAAAAACACCATGTATAAACATAGAGCCTTGGTTATAGACAATATCCTATAGATGATACCACCGGACACGTTCCATCACTTGCCAAGCCTTTTTCCAAGGGAAAGCAGGGGCTGGGGGGGTGGGGGGTGGGTGCTGATCATCACGGGTGTGGGAGTTCTTGGGACCACACACAAGCGTCAGAAAGAAAGAGAGAGAGAGAGTTAATGACTACAAATGTACAGGAAAAGACAGGATAGCAGAGGTGGGAGTAAATAAATTCCCTCTTTGTGACCAGAGAGTGGGTCCCAGTGCCTGGGGGTAATACTGTCCCAAAGTACGGGGGGAAGATGCCAACAAGGTAAGAAGGGAGCTCTGGTTTCTTGGAGCCTGATTCCGTTTTCATGCGCGTCTGAAAGAGGAACAGAATTTGATACGGTGGAAGAGGGAGAGAAAAATAGAAAATCTCTTTAAAAATTTGTTTTCTTATGTTCTAGGAGGTTTGTACTGAGACTTTTGTTTCTTCCCTCAGCCTGTCACACATCTTAAGCCGTAGGTCCCTGTAAATTAAAAGGGCATTTAAGCAAAATGGTTTCTCTGAATAGCATTAACCTCGTCAAGGGTAGTTTGTGACAAAAACTAGAGATTGTGTTGATGCCTTTTAAGCACAACCAAGCCAAACATCTGAACTCTTTCTGCTGTCTCTCGCATATTAAGATGTAACACATTTGTGATATTTGTTGACATTTGTTATACTTCTGATGAACAATTAGTCTGCAAGAATATTAACAGGAAATTCCATTCGTGAGATAAGCAGCTGTTCGTGCAAACCTTCAGCCAGATCATGGGACCAAAATCTTCTTTATGCAACTACTGTTTGCTGAATAGTCAGCATTCCTTGCGTATCCAAAAGGAAATGCTTTGAAAATAACTTTTCTAGCTAATTTTGACTCTTCCATTTTTGTAAGGAGAAAATAACTTTTATGCCTCCTTTGGACTCATACTCGCAGTGTGTAAAGTGTATTTAATAGCGTCCTTTGTCACCATGTAAATTTCAAATAGTGCACATCGGCAAGTAACCAACTTCAGTCATTTCCAGGCTGTCATGAAGAATGATAAGGTCAGTCTTAACCCCGATTCCATAGCATGCCATAGGGCATTATTATTTCATTCTGGAAGCAAAAACAGAGAGCCTGGCATTATATGGAACATGCTCTGGTTCGAAAATATGTACCTCTTCCATTTTTGAGCTATTAAAACATTTACTGTAATATTCTCCTTGCAACATTTATTTAGCATCCTGTCAATTGCCAGGAATACATCTCCAAAAGACTGAGAGGAAAATGAGTGGTAAAGAAGGAGTTAGAGGGGCACGTAGGGGGCTCAGTCAGTTATGCGTCTGCCTTCGGGGTCATGATCTCGGGGTCCCGGGATCGAGCCCCGCATCGGGCTTCCTGTTCAGTGGGGAGTCTGCTTCTCCCTCTCCTGCTCTCCCTGCTCATTCTCTCTCTCTCTCTCTCTAATAAATAAAACAAAAATTAAAAAAAAAATAGAATGAGTAGGTTACAATGCCATCACAGAAATGATGTAGTTCTGCATGCACACTAGAAAGGCAAGACATTCCTCACTGAACAGTCAGGGTTTTATCAAGGATTCACTCACAGACCATCAATCACCAAATCCTAAATACCATTCCCATCTGCCTCTTCCTTTTTATTCCAACTGCCTCATCTCCTCCTCTTTTCTACCCCGTAATGGACAAAAAAGGAAATGCGGAAGGGCCTTGGGTTTATTCTCAAGTAAAAGCAAAAGACGATAATTTTATCCCCATCAGTAAAACATTTCCGAGCGGGCATTCTCAATCTGCGCATGTTTATTTATAAATGACACACAGGCGTTACTCTCAAGCAGAGTATTCAATAGCAGCAGAGTTTAGTGTCGTTCTTTTTTTTTTCCAGATTAAAGCACACATCTGCACCCAATTTTCTTCTACTATGTTCTTGCAGACATCTTGAGGTACAAGCGTCCCCTGCAACTTATGAGACCCTTGCTCAAAACAACCACCAGAGCAAACTTTCTGAAATAATTTCAGATCATAATTAAGACCCTGGCTAAAGTCCTGAGATTATGGTCTTCAGCTTTTACTTGAAAATAAACCCAAGACCCTCTGGATATCCTTTTTAGTCGATGATGGTCTCAGCTCTGGCTATAAAGATAAGCAGGTATCTGCTCAGATAAACAGACCCTACACTTCCATCCACACCCTCATATTCATCCCCACCCACCCCCTGCAACCATCAAGTCCTTTGCTCTAGTCTTGCTGAATTTTTGGCAGCAGAGTTCAGACAGAAAAGGTGCTGCCTGCTCATGGTGGTTCTTTTTTTTTTTTTTTAAGGTTTTTTTATTTATTTGATAGAGACACAGCGAGAGAGAGAGAACACAAGCGGGGGGAGTGGGAGAGGGATAAGCAGGCTTCCCACCGAGCAGGGAGCCCAATGCAGGGCTCCATCCCAGGACCCTGGGATCATGACCTGAACCGAAGGCAGACACTTAACGACTGAGCCACCCAGGTGCCCCTGCTCGTGGTTGTTCTTGACCTCCAGATGCCAAGCTGTTTTCCAGTTGAGAACACCCCTAGGATTTAACTGGCCAGAAGTCTGAACTATGACTTCCCAGGAGGATTAAGAATTCTCCTTTTTAGTGAAGGTGGTCAAATAGTACAAACTCCCAGTTATAAGATAAATAAGTCATGGGGATATAACGTACTGCATGGTGACTTCAGTCAGCAATACTGTATTGTGTACTTGAAAGTTGCTAAGAGAGCAGATCTTAAAAGTTCTCATCACAAGAAAAAAAATTGTAACTATGTGTGATGATGGATGTTAACCTAAGCTAATGGTGGTCATCATTTTGGAATATATACAAATATCAAATCATTATGCTGTACACCTAAAATTAATACAAGGTTATATGTATTAATTAAAAAAATCATACAAGGTTATATGTATTACTTTTAAAAACTAGTAAAATTAACTTACAAATAAATATAAAATGATAATAATCATGAAAAAAGAAGTGTCCCTTTTAAAGCGTTCTTAAATCCTGGAATGTGAGATGAGTCCTGTTTATGACAGATAGGAAATGGGCCCATGTACCTTCTAACCAGCTCCACCTGGCTGTAACTATAAACTACAAATCCAAAAGGTAATCTTGTGGAAGACTTTGAATGGATAGAGAGAAATAAACCTTCTGGGTGTTCAGTCCTGCTACCCTTCGAGATTATGCAACTCTGCAAAGCTCACACTTTTCATGTCTTCAAGCTATTTCACAGCTCTGTATTTGCAACTCTCTATCTCACAACCAGTTTGCATCTACTTTTTAGGATTTATTTTAGCATCCCCGATTGCCTACATTTGTGTGCGTTGTTGGAATTTTCTTTTGAACCAGTTGTAACATCTTATTAGTTTCCTCATTTAATTCATGTGTTAAAGAATCTATCTGAGGGGCACCTGAGTGGCTCAGTCTGACTCTTGGTTTCAGCTCAGGTTGTGATCTCAGGGTGGTGGGATCGAGCCCCCTGCCGAGTCAGACTCCACTCAGCAGTCTGCTTCTCTCCCTCACTCTCTGCCCCTCCCCCCACTGTCATGTGCAATCTCTCTTTCTAAAATAAAAATAAATAAATTTTTTAAAGAAAAAAGAATATATTTGATACATGTTCATCTTCACGAGAATCATAATTTTGCCCTTTCTATGAAATCTTTTCCTTTAATGTCGAGGACCCAGGAAAGCCTGGGAGACTTGTCACCTTATGAGAAAGTGTATCCTCACGATAGACGAGAACAAAGAACCAAAAGAAATTTTCCCTCCGATCATCTTTCTGTTCTCTGAGAAAATAGAGTTGCTGCTGTCAGGGGGTGGAGGTGACTTCAGCTGCCTCTGGTTTTTGTTCTCTGATCTGTAGAAAGAAGCCTTTGCAGAAAATTCTCTGCTAAAGGTGAAACAAATAAAAATTGTAACTGAAACTTTTATCTTCAAATCTACCACAGGCTATATCAGAAATTGGAGTCCAGCCTCTCCCTCCCCTTCATTTCCCAGCCATCTACCTCTAGAACCTTCTGCTCAGGCACAAAGAGTACACCCTTCACCCTTTGTGCTTCCTTCCTATAGAATGGGGGAAGCAGAGGGGGCATTCTCTGTCTCCCTTTCACCTCCTCTTGTGACAAGGTTCAAACACTTGCAGGCATGGCTACTTACATCTTTTCCCAAATGTTCACAAAATGTGTACAAATCTCTAAGGCTCAGATGCTAACATTTCATCTGTTTGCATGAATATCAAATTAAGAAAACTCATTATTCTCACTTTGCTCTAGAGGTTCACATTGAGGGTAGAACTATGTTTGTATAAGCAAATCCTTGATGCCCTGTAGGGCTAGAAGGTAAGGCCCTGCACGTATCACTTAGAAGCAAATTACAAAAAAGATAGTTAAACAGCCCTGCCTAATTAGTGAAACAGAACTGGCTGAATGGAGCTGAGTGAGGTGAGAGAGAGCCGAGGGGGGAGGCAGAAGAAGAGAGTAGAAAGGAGAAGGAAGGGGAGAAATGGAATTAGAGTCAGTGGAAACGCCCAAGAAACATTTTGAAGAATAGGGGAGTCTGTTAGTTAATTTTAAGTGAATTGCTCTATGGCTCTGCAATGGAAACTTCCTTGTCATCAACCTGCCAGCAGAAATCTACCGAGTACAACTGCCTCGCATGCGTTGTATTTTAATGGACGGAGCAAATAATCAAAGGTTGAGTCCCATGTTTGGACTTACTCCAAGGAAAAAATAAAGGAAGATCCGTGAGACATAGAGTGGAGGATGAAAATTCAGCAGAAGCTAGAAGCTGAAAGCTCAAGTGACTGGGAACATGACACAAGGAATATGCAGAAGTTTTGTCGACAGCATTGAACTTGTCATTGTCTGTGGAAGGGAGTTTGAGCAGAGCTGATCTCGATCTGAGAAGGCTGTGGTGGGTAGCCCAGCTGATACCTGGTTTCCTCTAATATGTGAACCAATGCATCTGGAATCTTTGAGATCCAAAAGTAGACACTCCTCGAAGACAAGAGGACACAATATTCCTTTTCTCCAAGCAAAGCAAAGTGTCCACTTCATAACAGGTGATGAAAGATTAATGCCTTACTTTACAAATTTTAACTAATGGATAAGTACTGAAGTGCCATTTGTCATAGCTTGTGGCCCAAGATACTATGATTGCTAATCTAAATGATTATCTGAAGGCACTCCAGGTTCTTATATTTATTATATGATAATAATATATTATGATTATTTGTATTGTTATATTTATTTTTCTCTAGGGGTAAAACATTCCATATTCTTTGGTGGTATCAAGCAGTGTGTCAACCCCTTGAGATCATTATTGTTCTTCAATGTAATAATAATGAAGATTCTAAAGATGTTCAGATCCCACGTACCTACCAGGGGCCATAAGATGATGAGTTCTAGAGGAACTGTTATGGGCTGAATCATGTTCCCCCCCAAAATTCATACATTGAGGTTCTAATCCCCAGTACCTCAGAATGTGACAGTTTTTGGGGATAGGGTCTTTAGAGAGGTAATCAAGGTAACATGAGGTCATATAGGTGGGCCCGAATCCAACCTGACTGGTATCCTTCCAAGAGGAAATTATGACACAGAGGAAAAACCATGTGAGAACACCTCAAAAAGGCAGCCATCTTCAATCCAAGGAGAGAGACTTCAGAGGAAAACAGACCTGCCAACACCTTGATCTGGGACTACCAGCTTCCAGAACTGTGAGAAAATGAATGTCTGTTGTTTAAACCAGCCAATCTGTGGGATTTTTTATGTCAATCCTAGAACACAAATACAGGAACCATGTTTTCCAAACTAAAAATTAGGACATGTGGCCTGACAAATACAAATTGTTTCTAGTCAGCCGACTGACTAGAAACCCTGTATTTGAAATCTAGCCATACCTAATCCATAGTCTTACTTCCAAATAGGACTTAACTTAATCCTAGAAAAATACTTTTACTCAATTCTCTATAAAATCTTTTAAAAAGGGGCTCATTTACCACCACTGGAAGGACACAATAGCCCCATTCTGAAATTGAAGTTTTACCACCATGGATCATTTTGATACCATTTAAAAACCAAACCAAATGTAAATTAGAGAGAATTAAGGGCAGAAATCCATGGGCTTTTTGTCCTCAACATATAACATAGACGAAACTGTTATAAGGGCACACTGTTCTATATTTAAGAGACAGGAAATCTAAGAACCCCAAATGCCTTCAAGAAGACAAATCCTATAAGAGGAGTAGCCTGGGCCAGCATGTGCAGACTCTTAGGCCAACAAGCTACATAATTAGAAAACACCTGGGGGGTGGGGATGGGAAGGAATTATTTTAAACTAAATATTCTTTAAGGTTTAAATCAAAGAATGAATTGGAACCTGGCCATGGTTGTTGATATGGTGCAAATGAAACACAGCGCCTGTATCTTCCCTCAGAGCTAGAATTTAAAAATCAAAGCTCTTATTTATTAATAGACACTACACAAAAATGCTAATGTATATATGTTGAAAATCCCTTTGGGGATCCAAAAAAAAAAAGAAGAAGAAGAAGCATGTGGAATCCTTGTCAAATACAAGCCAGGTGTGAATTTTGTTTTTCCTTTTTCCTTTTGTCAGAAAACTTCAGACGCACAGACTTCACATTGTAACTCAGCGTTGCCATTTTCTCCACAGGTTAGAGAAATACAGCTAAGTAGAAAGGAAAATTAAATTGTGACTATTACTGGAAAAAATGCAATTATTTGACCTCTGGGGTAAGATGAAAAAGTGGAACCAAATTGCAAAATTACTCAATTCACAAAAACCAGTGAAGAAAATAAGAAAAAGCATAGCTAGGGAAAAATGAATTGCATCAACTGTCCTTTAAAAAATGAGGAGGAAAAACCCATATTAAATCCCTGGAAAATGTTCCCCAGAAAAAGCTATGTGTTTCCAAGGATGGGGAGGTAGATCTTGGCCTGGTATCCCCGGAAACATTACTAACACAGAAAGATGAGCAGGTAAAATGTCAGGGGAAAATCTCCCTAATTTCTCCCCACCTTAAAGAGAAGCAGCCTAAGGAGATAGGTAGGTAGCCCCCCAGGGGACAGGAGTGGAATATCTCCTTGAAACAGAAGTCTCAACCCATCTGCTCATTGACTCTCCCATCAGGGCTATTAAGGGAAAAGAGAATGTGTGTGAAAGCCCATAAAGGTCTCTATTAACACATAAGAGTTGCCAAGAATGAGGGACAAAAGAGAAAATAAAGATGACACACTGGCGTTTTTGAATTAAGTAATTTTACAATGTGGTTCCACTTTGTCATCTTACCCCAGAAGCAAATAACTATGGGGGATGAGGCATGAGGACTCTGCACAGAAGCTTCCTTTAAAACCCTCCCCTGCTCATCAGATCAAAATTGCCATCACAGTAGGCGGAGTCTGGAACAGCCTCCACTGCTTAGGAGCTGTGTGACCTTGGGCAGGTTACTTAACATCTCTTATCATCATTTTCCTCATCCATAAAACAAGAATTATTATGACTCCTATGTACAAGGATAACATGAATTAATATATATAAAGCACCTAGAAAAATGCTGCGCATGTAGTAAACACTCTATTCGTTTTGACTATAATTATTTTTTTTAATGTTTTACTTACTTATCTGAGAGAGAGAGAAAGAGAACAGGGGGAGAAGCAGACTCCCCGCTGAGCAGAGAGCTCCATGCAGGGCTTGAGCACCGGACCCTGAGATCATGGCCTGAGCCAAAGGCAGATGCTTCACTGACTGAGCCACCCAGGCACCCTGTTGACTATAATTATTATTATTACTATTATTGTCAAAGTCCCTAAGTCTCCCTTCTCTTTCCCGCTCTGGCTAGGGCAGGTGTGGGCCGGCCCATTAAGGGCCAGGTATCACCTCAGATACTGGTGATTTAAAATCAAAAGAGCCAATGCCTGGCTTAATGAAGCTCTCAATCCTTTGGGAGAGGTGAGGGGCAAACATAAAAACAAATGGCTCCCCCCAAACCCTAGTAGTGGTTTCCCCAGGGTATCCATGGCAGAGTGCTCACAGCTCAGGAGATTTATCTGAGAGATCCCCACTGCCGACACCAAGTGTCAACTCCATGAAGATGCAGGAGGATCCCCTCTCCTCTTTCAGTGGCCAACTGTGCTGTGGTCATTGTTAAACACTCTGTTTATGTTCTTCTAGCTCTTTCTGCTCTGTGTTAAGCATGCACAGCACCACCCTCAGCCAGCCCCTTGTCATATCTCTTGCACAATTTGCCACTTGGGCATGGTACATCAAAGCCCCACAAAACTGATCTCTTAAGCTCCTGCATTATATGCACAAGCCTCCCGACATGTACCCATGTCTTTGTCCTTCATTCCTCTTGAGTTAACACAGCAATCCAGCATATGTATATTTCACATACTATATTCTTAATCTTCTTTTTATCCTTCTTCCCCATTCCTGTAATCCTTAAGAACAAAGAATGGAAAAACAGCTCAAAGAAAACATCATGATGTGTGGCCGTGCTAATTGTGCAGCATTTTGTGGACAAGGCCCCAGGGGTTGTGCAGTCCACAACCTGAACAACCCAATGCTGTAGCTTTGCCAGCATGAGTTCTAACAGAATGTGTACATGGCACATTGGGAGCATGGTAGGCAGAGTGTTCAACTCTCTTTGAGAAGATCAGGGAAAGCTGTACAAAACAAGTAATTGACCTGAACCCTGAAGCGAGTAGGGGTTTTCTACTCTTTCCAAGGTCTGGGGAAGGTGTTGTAGGGAGAAGAAAGAGTGTGTGATGAGTCACAGAAGCATAAAACAGCAAAACTTCCTAGTACTGCAAGATTAGCAAGGACTGGTGAAGACCTAGAGCAGAGGAGATAATGGGAGCAGAGCTGGAGGCAAAGCTGAAGACACTCTCCTGTGGGGACTTGCATGCTATGCCACCGCATCTGAGTATGGGGATCCTGTGGCGGGGAGGATCTGGGGCCCATGTCCTTGAGAGAACGGATTACTGGAGAGGGCAAGATGGAGTTTCTCATGTCAAGCAGGGGCCTGGGTCGAGCAATGATGCGAGCAGTTCAGGGGCTGCTGCTAGGAGATACCGCCCAACTGGCATCAGCTGACCCCCCTGGAACTGATAACAAGCAGAACCGGAGGAGGTCTGCAGGGGCCCAAGACCAGCTAAATCCCTTTGAAAAGGGAGGATTTTGGCAGCAAACCATCAGACTCTTCAGACCTGACCGCTCTATGTCTGACCACTTAAAAAGGCAGCTGCTGCCGGAAGCTCTCTGGATGGATCTCAGAACAGAACCAAAATCCTTCCCTGCTTGAACCTAAGGAGCAGTAAGTGCCGAGAGCTGCCCCAGACCAGACCGAGGCCTTATCTCAACCACACACCCACAAACTGACTTGGAGTTTGGTTTGTTAACTTCCTACCCCCTCTGTTATCTTGTCTGTTGTGTGACTCGTCTTGTGTTCTGCTTCGTGTGCCTTGTAAGAAGCCAAGTTAATCACGTGGTGAAATGTCATTGAGTTTGGAATCCTGAGCCTGCTTTATAATTATGTTAACCTCGCTTTATGACTGCATGAAGCTGACACTGTGGAAAGACACAACACATGCGTGTGTCTTCAGAGGGTGTTACGCATGATCAGATCTGTGCTTTAGAAAGATCACTATAGCAGTGTAAATACCAGACTATAGAAGGGCTAGGCCGACCTGGGAGATCACTGAAAAGCTCTCATCATCGTCTGAGAACGAAAGATGAGTGTCCATGGGGATTAATGCAGAGATTCCAGAAACATTTAAGAAACACAATATACAAGACATGTTGACTAACTGGACTAGAGGATGTGTGGCAGGAGACTGGGATAGCTATCAGAACCCTAGCTCTGGTAACTGAGTAAAGGATAGCCCACTTTTTACCAATTCAAAAGTAGAAGACAAGCAGGTCTGGAAGGGTTGAAATAGGTTGAATTTGAAGAGCCCATGAACCATGCAGATAAATCTGTAGATGAGTCACCAGTTGGCAATTTGAGTCTAGAGTTCAAGAGACAGATTTGAGTTCTATTTCAAAGTCACAAGAGAAGGTGACAGCACATGAAAACGATGAAGTGGAGATAGCTAGTGTGGGTTATTGTCCGGGGACTTTGTGAAGGAAAACAGACAAAATGCAAGGTTGAGGAGGATATTTTTCTTTCTTTCTTTTTTTTAACTTTTATTTATTTATTTATTTATTTATTTATTTATTTATTTATTTTTTAAAGATTTTATTTATTTATTTGACAGAGAGAGACACAGTGAGAGAGGGAACACAAGCAAGGGGGAATGGGAGAGGGAGAAGCAGGCTTCCCGCAGAGGAGAGAGCCCGATATGGGACTCGATCCCAGGACCCTGGGACCATGACCTGACCCGAAGGCAGTTGTTTAACAACTGAGCCACCCAGGCGCCCGGATATTTTTCTTTCTAATGGGACTTGAAACTATCTGTATATGCAAGAGAAGAATAAGGCAAGAGAGAGATTGAAGAATGATACAGAGAGTATCACTGAATCTAGGTTAGGAAGAGCATTTAAGAGCACAATTGAAGGAGGTCAAATAGAACAGGGATTTCAATAAATATTTCCTCAGCACCTGCTAAGTAGCTGGGCACCATAGTCGGCGTCATTCTTGTCCTCTTAGAAATTAAAATCTGGTGGGGTGGCGGGCATTAATCAAAACCTCATAGAAATAAATGTAAAGTTGCTGTGGTGACAGATGCTATGAAGATTTACAGGCTGCAACAAGAGTTTAAAATTATAAGAATTGACCTACTAAGGTATCAACGAAGCCTTCCACAAGTTGGAGTCAGCTAAAGGGACAAGAGGAGGATTCAGTACATGCAAAAGCTCTGCAAAAGTGGGGAGTATTTGAAGAACCGGGATGAAAAGACAGGGTGGCTGAGTGGGGAGAGTGGGGTGGAGTGTGGGGAAAGATGAAGATGGAGATGTAAGTAGGACCACACCAGGTAGGACCTTGTAGGGTATGTCCAGGAGGGTCATCTTCATTTGTAAAGAACTAGGAAGCCATAGAAGAATTTTAAGAAGAGCTGGGGGCAGAAGTCATATGATCCCATTCGTATTTGACAAAGTTGACTTTCTCTGTAGACCAGAGAATTGGTTAGAGGAGTCAGGAAAGGAAAAGATAGACCCATTTCTGTCATCCTTGGAAGAAAGGACTGTCACTTGGAGAAGATGGTAGTGGTGGAAATTGAGAGAGTAGATACTTTTGAAAGATATTTATGAAGTGAAATCCAATAAGATAAAGTCAAAGAGTGTTGAGGCTGCTTCATAGATTTTCAGTCTACACAGACTGGGTGGGTTGCTGAAGTGAAGTGCACTGGAAGTGGGCTGGGTTTGGGGGAACAATCACAAGTTTACTTCTAGATACAGTGACTTTCATGTGTCTTTCAGGCATTCAAGAGTAGATATCAAGTGGACTGCTGGACATGTGGGCCTGGATCTCGGAGGACGCATCTAAACTGTACGTATAAAGAGTAGGCATCGATAGAATAAGACTCCTCATGGAAAGAATGTGGAGGAAAGGACAAGGCCCACGTTGGAATTGTGAGGTGCTCAAACATTCAGTGGCTAGATGGAAGATGGTCAGACTGAAGAGAGGAAAGAAATGGCCAGAAAGATAAGAATAAAACTAAGATAGTTTCATGGCACCAAAAATAAGAGATGAGACAGTTTGAGGAAGAGGAAATATCCAAGAATGTTGCTAAGAAGAAAGACAAGAGTAGAGGGGCGCCTGGGTGGCTCAGTTGGTTAAGCGACTGCCTTCGGCTCAGGTCATGATCCTGGAGTCCCTGGATCGAGTCCCGCATCCGGCTCCCTGCTCGGCAGGGAGTCTGCTTCTCCCTCTAACCCTCCCCCCTCTCATGTACTCTCTCTCTCTCAAATAAATAAATAAATCTTTAAAAAAAAAAAAAGAGTAGAAATGTCCACTGACACAGAGGTCAAGCAAAAATGGTTGTCATGTGATAATGGAGCCAGAAATCACACTGGAACGGGTTGAGGGATGGGGAGAAGAAGGACAAAATGGAGACAATAAATATAGACAGTTCCACCAAGAACTTTGGCTGAGTCATTGACTGAGAATGAAAGGGACAGAAGCTGAGAAGGTGCCTTGAGGAGAGAGGGGAAGTTTAGACGAGCAGCTGAGAGTTATTAAAGAGACAGATGGCCTCAAACCAGTAAAAAAATATAAGAACTGGGGAGACAGACTTAGACTTCCATTAATTTGTAGTGGCACCAATTTGCCTGCATGGGCAATTCTTTCTAGCTATCACAGTCTGAACTTAGTTGAGAAATACCAAATTGCGGTCACAAAATAAAAAGAACAAAGAAAAACAACAACACCAAGGAGACAATGAAGTCGAGAGGCTTGAGAGAAAGAAGCTCAAATTGTCCATGGAGCCCAGGCTCCATATGGAAGGAATTGTGGTTCTCAGGAGGCTGATCATTTTAGCTGAAAATGAATGAGCCAAGGGATTAAGAACCCCAGTAAAGACAAAAGGCATGTTTAGGGGAAATGCCATGGCACTTAGAAAGCTGAAATTGTAGCCCAAGAGGATGCTCTCGATGTCCCCCAATATCTCTGCAGCAATCCTGATTTTTATGCCCCCCACTCTGGCCAGAACATGACTTGCTTTTGGCTCGGTGCCTTTTCAGGCCAGAAACACCAATTCGTTGATGTCCCCTGGAAGCAACGTCAGCCCATGACATATGGGAATCAGTGAGTAACTACCCAACTCCTTCACCTTCCCCCAGATGAGGTAACTCTAAGGATGCTCTGTTTCTTTCCCTTCCTTGTCTCTGGCCTCCCACGCTCCTGCTGGGATTAGCTCCCAATAAACCACTCGTGCTGGAGTCTCTTTTCAGGGTCTGCTTCTTGTGAGACTCAAATCAAAACAGGAGGCTATTGCTGTCGAAGTTTTCAGAGGTGACACTGTTTGGGGGTAAAAGGGTGCAGAACGTACCAGCGGAAGAGTGTTGCCAGAATGCTACGGAGGTGAATTCTATTTGTTCTAAGATCAGGAAGGCCTAGAGGCTGCCATGTTGGGGGTTATCTACACGGATGTCAAACTGTCATAGATGGTGACCTAGAAGGGATCTTGTCAAACTGTCATAGATGGTGACCCTAGAAGAGACCTTGAACCAAGCACCATGGTTTTCCATAATGTGGGAGAGAGGGCAGGAGGCCAGCAGATAACAGTGATCCATAACAGTGTAGGGTAGATTTTAGTAGATGGCGTGACCCAAAATGAAGAGGATTTTAAGCCAGGGGAAATGGAGTAATGTCGAGGCACAGAAAAGGAAATGGAGGACAAGGTTGACCTCCCTCTCCTAGATTAAGAGGGACTATAGGAGAAAGAGCAGCCCCCACTGGAGAGGACCTAATCCAAGAAAAACAGTGTCCATGCGGAAGGATGACGTATTAGTCTACAATGGGCTGAAGAAATAGAGAAAGTCTTTACAGTGGCCAGGATAGGAGGTTCTGGATTGCACAAGAGGGGATGAATCAAAGCAGATGAACTCGAGAAGGCTATGATGTAGAAGGAGAAAAATCAACTGGAGGATGGACACTTTGAGCAGTGTCTTGGAGTAAAACTCTCCAACCACCTTCGGAGGCAGGATCCTGGGAAGCTGAGACCCATGGTCACACAGCCCATTTGAGTAAAACTGGAGAAACAGAACGAGGCAGTCTAGCTCTTGAGGCCATTAGCCAGGATTCTGTGCTGTCCCTGGGGGTCGGGGCTCCAAGGACTGCCTCCAAAGCAGGGACAGGAATTTGTACTTCTAGTATGCAATACTCGCACTTTAAAAAAATGGTGCATAAAACGTGATTGTGTGGGAATATACAACTAATGAAACAATAAAAGTAACCATGACAGGCGCCCGGATGGCTCAGTTAAGTGTCTGCCTTCTGCTGAGATCAGGATCTCAGGGTCCTGGGATGGAGCCCCGCATCGGGCTCCCTGCTCAGCGCGGAATCTGCTTCTCTCCCTCTCCCTCTGCTTGCCGTTCCCCCTGCTTGTGCTCTCTCTCTCTTTCTCATAAATAAATAAAATCTTAAAAAAAAAAAAAGAAAGGGGGAACCATGACCATGCTCCAGCACCATCATGGTTGCCTTCCTTAAGAAATTCAGGCCTTTTTATTGCCCGTTCTATTGAAGTAAACAGAATTAGCATCCAGCAGGCTGACATTAAAAGGCTTATTATTATCTGTCCTGGATTCGTTTTAAAAAGGAATCTGCTATGTAGCAACTTCTGGGTTAGTCCATGTTCTTTGATGCATTAGAGAAGTTAGTGCAGAATAGTTTCATCTAATAATCTCCTGCCCAGAGAAAGTGGAACTCCGGGGGGCGGCGGTGGGGGTGGGGGTAATGAGTCACGTGGTGCGCCCTGTGGAGAGCTCAGCACAGATTCCCCTTCAGGAATGAAGGCTGACTTCCCCTGCTGCTGGCACTGCTGCAGGCCCCAAACCCTCAGTGTGTCGCCCCCTGTGGGGATTGCCATGGCCGGCCGGTGGGCCGGCTGGAAGGAGTTTCTTCACTCAAGGCTGTATCTCCATCATGAGAGAGCCACATCCAGTGACGGCCCTACAGGGATATAAAGGCTGAGCCCCCTTGCCTCAGGATGAGTCCCATTGGCAGGGCCATCTTGGTTTCAGAGCCTCATGGGTCAGCCCAAGCCTTTGGCATCACAGCTCAGCCTCCCTCCTCTAATCCTGACCCCTCTCCCTCCCTTCTACAGGTGTCCATCTCAAAAACACTCCTTAATAAACACCCTGTATTTAATCTCCATCACAGAGTTCTGAGGAGCCACAAATGACATAGTTCCTTAAAAAGAAAAACTTGAGGAAATCTGATCTGATACTGGGACATTGGCTTGCAGAAAATATAACGCCATTTGTTGGGTATTGAAACGGGGAAGGGAAAGAGCTTGTGCTAACTCCTGTGGACTTGGAATTAAATCCTCACCTTATATTTTCTCAGGGAAAGAAATATCTGAGGAATATAAGATGACATCTGAGGAGAATTCATTGGGGGTCCCTTGCTGGCTTAGTCAGTGGAGTGTGTGACTCTTGATCTCAGGGTTGTGAGTTCCACATTGGATGTAGGCATTACTTAAGAATAAAATCTTAATGTCCATCAACAGATGAATGGATAAAGAAGATGTGGTATATATATACAATGGAATATTATGCAGCCATCAAAAAGAATAAAATCTTGCCATTTGCAACGACATGGATGGAACTGGAGGGTATTATGCTGAGCGAAATAAGTCAATCAGAGAAAGACATTATCATATGACCTCACTGATATGAGGAATTCTTAATCTCAGGAAACAAACTGAGGATTGCTGGAGTGGTGGGGGGTGGGAGGGATGGGATGGCTGGGTGATAGATATTGGGGAGGGTATGTGCTATGGTGAGTGCTGCGAATTGTGTATGACTGTTGAATCACAGATCTGTACCTCTGAAACAAATAATACATTATATGTTAAAAAGAAGAAGAAGAAGAAGGAGAAGGAGAAGGAGAAGGAGAAGAAGAAGAAGAAGACAGCAGGAAGGGAAAAATGAAGGGGGGGAATCGGAGAGGGAGATGAACCATGAGAGACTATGGACTCTGAGAAACAAACAGGGTTCTAGAGGGGGGGGGGGATGGGTTAGCCTGGTGATGGGTATTAAGGAGGGCACGTACTGCATGGAGCACTGGGTGTTATATGCAAACAATGAATCATGGAATACTACATCAAAAACTAATGATGTAATGTATGGTGATTAACATAACATAATAAAAAAATAGAAAAAAAACACAAAACTGCACATACAATAAAAAGAATAGCTACGTTTGCCAAAAAAAAATAAAATAAAATCTTAAGAAGAAGAAGAAGAAGGAGGAGGTGGAAGAGGAGGAGGAGGAGGGAAGAAGAAGAAGAAGAAGAAGAAGAAGAAGAGGAAGAAGAAGAAGAGGAGGAGGAGGGGGAAGGGGAAGAAGGGGAAGAAGAATTATTATTATTCATGGAATGAAGACTCAGGTGAGGTAGGTTCTGGCCTCCATCCTGACAGGATAGACAACTTCATCTTCTTGGGCTTGAATTTATTCATCTAGGTAGATGACCCTGAGGCACCTGGTTCAATTAATAAGGTGACACTCACTGCGATTTTTTGACATCCTGAAATTCTAACAGGTTGTGCATGTACTTCTCAGAAGACAGAAACATCATAGCAAATAGAACTATTTTGGGTGGAGAATTTAATGAGCTGTTTTAACCTATAAAATCCAGACTCTTAAAAATCTTTTTATCACAGGCAACCTTCAAACACGAATGTAGGCAGTCTCTGGTTTTTAAACAAATTGTGCCATAAATGTTGGTAATTCAAAAATTACCCCATGGTAATTCATTACCCCATGGAAGCAAGAGTATCAGTGAAGGTTAGTTCAGTTCCATATAAATAGTTCCGTATGCCAATCACTGTGCCGGACCCCAGGGGTACTCGCTCTTGCTCCTCTAGAGGCTGTGAGTTTGCAGTGGGAAATCTCCTAGGTCAAAGCACAAAAGCCTGCTCAACCCATATGTGATTCTAGATATTTCTGACCATTGCTTTTGACACCTTGTTACGAAGGAAGAAGCACATTCTTAGTTAGAACTTTGGACATCAGAAACACATGTCTCTCCCACTCTTGTAGCATCTTGTAGATGCTTCCAGATAGCAGAAACTTGCTTAATAGAAACCATCACCCAATATGTTTATTACTGCACAAGATAAAAAGGAGTAACCTGGGGCGCCTGGGTGGCTCAGTTGGTTAAGTGTCCAACTCTTGATTTTGGCTCAGGTCATGATCTCAGGGTTGTGAGATCCATCCCTGCATCCAGCCCCAAACTCAGTGCAGAGTCTGCTTAAGACTCTCTCTCTCTCTCTCTCTCTCTCCCCCTCCCCCCACCCGAACACTCTCTCTCTCTCAAATAAATAAATAAATGAAATCACTTAAATAAAGCTGTAGCCATAGGTGTATTTTCCAAATTAGGTCAACAGTGTTAAAGAGGTGTTGCCTAAAGTTTCCATGGCAAAATAAGTTAGGGAAACAGTAAGTTTTAACAGGGGTCTTTGCTGGAGAGCTTCTTAAATGTCTCAATATGTTATGTCCTTTATCTCCTCAAAAGTGCAAAATGATAGGAAATAGTTTCTAAAATTCTTTGACTGAATTGAGAACCATTTCATGCTTAGTATTTATCTTGGAGTTAGGGTAGCACAACCACCCTGATTTTCCCAGGGTTGGGGGAGGTTCCCAGGATACATGATTTTTGGGACTAGAACTCAGATGATTCTGAGCAAACCAAGACAAGCTGGTTAACTTACCTAAAGAAGACCTGAGCACAGCCCAGAAAATGTTGCTCAGAGTCAATAACTTCGGGGGTGATTGGAATCAAGAAGCAAGGATTACTGCCTCCATGAAGGCAGATTAACGGCTAGAATCTGCTACTCATCCCTGCTACCCCCAAACTCCACTGTCAGTTTTTATGTATGGGCTGTCTTTACTCAAGTGTCTATAAATGAGACTAGGTTGTGGTGGGCCTTCATTTGCCATGTTTTATAATACTGACGAGTCTACATGAGAAGAAAATGCGTATTTTTCCTCCAAAGAAACAGAGACTTAAGACATCTTTGATCTACCCAAAGTTAGGAACGAAGAATGCCAGAGTGAGAAATCCATGTTAAATCAGAAGAATTCTTTATTTCCCTAGTTAACTTCTATCCATATGATGATCGAAATATCGAGAAGACAAGGCCAAAGTAGGTAATAACTCTGTCTCAACAAGCTCATCGATGAACTCTACACCCCTCTTAGCTTTAGAAAGTGTCTCATTATAACCTGGCATGACTTGACAGGCTGAGCCTGGGGACTCCACAGCCATCCCCCGACCCCCGGGGTACCCGTCAGGTCGTCATATCTGGCCTATCCCATTTGAAACAGTTTGCACCAAGGCTGCCCCCGACATTATAACTGGAGGCCTCAAAGAGAGCCTTTTTTTTTTTTAACTCAGTGTGTGGATTTTGTGAAGCACAAGTTCTTTCAGGCAGGTGCCTGGGCACACGTGTCTGTGAGTATGTGAAAGCACCCCATCTCGAGGGAACCTTTGGCTCTATGCACGGAATGCAAAGCCCACACCGGACGCTCAGGACCCAGGACAAAGCCTTTTAAACGGCGGGCCTGCAATAACAGTTTTCTGAAATGAAGACACCGCATACTTCATTCTTGGGCTTGTAGGAATGGATGACTTCATTGATGTTTATGTGATCCTGGAGCTAGCTACCAAAAATAGATGAAAATGGGGAGAACATAGACAGATAAAAAGGAGTGCTGGATCAGTAGATCCCGTGCTCCATCATCGCAAAATGGAAGTCCTTTAGGGGCTGTGAGGGTCCTAGGAGCCCAGAGGAAACTCTTTGTGAAAAATCTCCCCAAATGAGTAACTATATCAGTAGCACTAACCTCCTGCCACTTCATTTTTTTCAAAAGCTTACCTCCCGAAGTCACCTTATTTGGTTTTAAATAGAAGATTCCATAGCCCACAGCAGATTCCAACGCAGATCTGCAGCAGGCTTTGGTCAGAGCAAGGCCAGGCCTTTGACACTTCACGTGGGGCTTTCTCCCAAAGAGGGAAGGGATGAATTTAGGGGAAAACACATCCTGGAGAAAGTACGCTCCGCCATCATTAGGTCATGACACAAAACCTGTTACAAGCATTTTGTCATCTGCTTATTTTTATTCCTCGAAGCTGTGAGAAATTAAAATTAAAACAACAATGGGTCCTCATTACTTGGAATAAGCAGTATTTTACATATACTGACCATAGGCTTTTGGCAAGCAGCCATTAGCCAAAAGGACATAAATACGCATAGACTGGGAATAATTTTCACTTTATTTCCAGTCAGACATATAACGCAAGCCATTCCCATTGCTGTTTGGTAAAGTAATCTTACTCCCAGAAGGTACTTATAAAGCCATCCCCGGGTGTCAGGTTTAGTAGGGGGTCATTAGTCACAGCTCACGCATCCAAAAAAATATGACAACATAAAATAAGGATTAGAAGAACATTTACCTAAAGAACAACAATGAGGAAAAACAAGCATCTCACAAATTAGTTTGCTAACCTGACAATTTATACTCTGTGGCATCATTGGCTCTAGCCCTAATTCACTGGAAGGTTTTGCTTATTTCCCGTGTTCAAGTGGCAGCATGAAGGAGCGTTTTGTCAATGGAAAGCTTTGGGATATTTATTAGACGGTAATACACACGCAGAGTCATTGTAGTCCCCACATTAAGATGAAATCGATTAGCATGAATATTTCATGTGTTGCTTGTGAAACTTTTTGTTTGACATTTCAAAATACATGTCATTTCATATTTATATTCATATTGTTTTATGATGAGGAGATTAATACTGTCTACGTGGAAAGATTCTCTATGCTGGCCAAAATAAATTGTTTTAAAGTTCAAAAGAAAAGGGTGACATATTTTTCATTTTGGCCCCCAGGTTTGTTGAAAATCAAAAGCAGACTTTACAAGCAGACACTATGAATTCCTAATGGGGGCAAAAGCATTTACAATGAAAAGAACCCCTTGGGAAGCTCTTGCCCTTTAGGAAACAATGGTTTGGGTGGAATTTGTTTTCCTGCACATCAAATGTTTAAGAACAGCTGTTTTTTGTTTTGGGTTTTTTTTTCCTGAAAGACTCTTGTTCCCCCCAGATTTCTTGGTATTCATAATGGCTTGTGCCCATGACATTAAGGAAATACACGTCTGATTTCTCAATGTATTCATTTATTACAAATTTTATAAATTTCGTGCCTATCATTACTGCTACCTGATGATACAATTCTAACTTTCATATCCTGGCATAAGGGGCAATACCCTAAAATAATCCCTTTTTATTATTGACCAGTAGAGCACTGAAAAGGGTTAGAATAATTTCTCTTTAAATGAATGAGATAAAATTACCTTTCATTTTAACCTACTTAACCTTTCCTGAAGTAACATGTTTGGACAGGTAGTAGGGGCGGCCATATGTTCTAAATGTATTTCTTTTTTCTTGGGGCTATGAATTTCTTTCTTTCTCTGAATTTACAACCTATAGGTTAAAAGATTTGAAGAAACCAGCTGTCACAACGTCTACTCAAGGCTTTGAATTTCAAGGGTTTGCTTTTGTGGTTCCTGGCTTTGGGCTCTTAAAAATACAAACTTTTTATAACTAGATGTGGTTCCTAAGAGTAATGCAGTAGAAACAACAACAAAACCTTGCCCTGTCGGTAAGGTTTGGGAGTCACAGTATTTAAAAAGGTCAAAGGCTTCAATTTCAAATTATAAAACAAGATAATGTGCATACACATTATTGCATTGAAAGAAAATTTAACATAATTAGGCAAAGTGAAGAGAAGTAAATTAAAGATGGTAATCTGTTATCAGTTAAATTCTTGCTGCAGAACCAATTATCACATCTCAATTCCCTTTTTAGCTTACTATTGTGTGAGTAAGAGATTTGGACTGGGCTCAGCTGGGTGATACTCCTGTGTTCTCTCTACTAGTCACTGGACCTGTGAACAGCTGTTGGTTGTGCGGTCAGTTGGCGGGTCCTCTGGCAGCCAGTTCATCCCCATTGGCCTCATGCACGTGTCTCACAGTTGGCTAGGTGTTGACTGAGGCACCTTGGTTGTTTTCTACGTGGCATCTCATCTTGCCAGTGCCTAGGCCAGGCTGGCAGAGAGAGAGAGAGAGAGAGAGAAGGAGAGAGCGCATGCGCACAAAGGCTGCAAGGCTTCCTGAGGCTTAGGCTCAGAATGGACCCAGATCATTTCTACTTTGTACTATTGATCAAAACAAGTCCCGAGTTCAGCCTGGAGTCAAGGAATGGAGAAATAAACTCCATCTCTTGATAGAAGGATCTTCACTGTCACATTGTGAGGACACAGATACAGAGAGAGACAAAACTTGTGGCTATTTTCATAATCTACCACAGTATCACATTGTTTGAGCCTCAGAAGAAGCAGCAGGGCTTAGAATGCTGAGGAGCTATGGTTGAAACCATTAAGCTGCGCTTGACTTTAGGCAAGGTAAGAAACCCATTTTTGCTTTAATTTCTCTTTCCAAGTAGAAGTAGTCCTGCTGCTAGATTTCATTCATGGCTTCTGCACAAACAAACTTCTAAATGATCCAACTCTAGACAGCTAAGCAGGCAGAGCCCCTGCCTGCTTGGTGCAGAAAATGGTGCCCCTTCGTTGTGCAGAAAATGGTGCCCCTTCGTTGGTTGAACCCAAGCAAAGGCTTTTCCTGGATGGCAGAGTGAAAGAATGAGGAGCTTGGGGTGACTCTAAGGTTTTTAGCCTGGGCATCTGGAAGGCTGACATTGTCATCAACCAAGATGGAAGGATTGTGAGTAAAGCAGCTTTGAGGGGAGCCTAGAAAGTCCGTTTTAAACCCCTTACATTTGAGATCTCAAGTCAGCATTCATGTGGAGATGCCAAGTAGGCACTTGAACACACGAGTCTGGAGTTGAGAGCGGTGCAGGCTGAAGGCTGACATTTGGGAATCATCAGCTCATAAATGGTACTTAAAGTCAGGAGACTGGATGACACCACCAAGAGAGTGACTCAGGGAGAGAAGAGAGGGCTCAAGAATGCAGCTCTGAGTGCCTCCAATCTAACAGGTCAGGAAGAAAAGGGGAAACCAGCAGTGGAGCCTGGGTAGGGAGGAAAGTGGAGAGAATAGATATCCTGGAGGCCAAAGAAGAAAGCCACGGAGAAGAGGTGGTCACTGTATAAAATACTGCTGATAGGTGAGCCCCATGGGAACTGAGTATTATCTGGGGTCTAGGAGTGCAGAGGTGCTTGGAGAAATCTCGGTAGAGAGTGGAGCAAGGACCTGACTGGCAAATCTTCTAGCAGGTTGAGAAGTAAGAAGCAGGAAATGTAAGAGCAACATAGGCATTGGGAAAGTAGGGAGCAGAGATGCAAGGGATCCTAACTGGTGAGTCAGAACAGAGGACTGGTAAGTGCTAGACCAAGGGTGAAGTTCATGTGGGACTCTTATAAGCTCTGTGACCTTAGACGTAACACCTGACTGTTCTAATCTTCAGTTTGCCCATACATAGGATGATGGTATAAAAAGCATCTCCGTCCCCAGGTTAATTTGAAGATTCAGTAAGGCAATCCACATGACAAGCTTCACAGCCCATGGGAAGCACACAGTCTTGGCTAATACCATGATGGTGGTGGTGGTTATGCTTATTTGCAGGTCCATCTGCCTATAGATTGGGGCTTCTTTTAAGGTAAAATTCACTTACCATAAAATTAACTATTTTAAAGTGTGATTCGGTGGCATTTAGCATATTCATAATGTTGTACAACCACAACCTGTCTAGCTTCAAAATATCTTCATCATTCCCAAAGAAGACCCTCTAGCCATTAAGCACTGTCCATTCCCCTCCCCCAGCCCCTGGCAACCACCAGTCTGCTCTCTGTCTCTATAGATGTACCTACTCCAGATATTTCATATAACACATGACCTTCCGTGTCTTTCGTTCACTTAGCATAGTATTGTCAAGGTTCATTCATGTTGTCTCATGAATCAGAACTTCACTCTTTTTTATCGTTGAATAACATCCCACGGAATGAATATGCCACATTTTGTTACCATCCATTCATTGACGGACACAGTTGTTTCCACTTTTTGGCTCCTATAAATAGTACTGCTATGAACATTCATGCACATGTATTTGCTTGAGTGCCTGTTTCTGGTAATTTGGAGTTCACACCTGAGAGCGGAATTGCTAGGTCCTATGCCTGCAGTTCTGACAGCACAAAACAAGGCTTTAGAGAATATGATTTTCCACTAGTTCACTCAACTAGTCTCCTAAAGTCAAGGACCAGGCTTCACTCTTCTTTGGGTGCATGGCTTTTTTTTTTTTTTTTAAGATTTTATTTATTTATTTGACAGAGAGAGACACAGCGAGAGAGGGATCACAAGCAGGGGGAGTGGGAGAGGGAGAAGCAGGCTTCCTGCTGAGCAGGGAGCACGATGCGGGGCTTGATCCCAAGACCCTGGGATCATGACCTGAGCCGAAGGCAGACGCTTAACGACTGAGCCACCCAGGCACCCCGCGGGTGCATGGCTTTAAGGAGCAGGAGAACAGAAGGTACCAACTGTAAGTGTTCCCTCCGACTCAGTGTTGTTGTTGTTGTTGTTGTTGTTGTTGTTTATCATTTAAGAAATGGAAAAGCCATTTGTAGTCCACAGGTAGTACAAAAACAAGAGGACAGCCAGCTTCGACTCCCGGGCCCTGGTTTGCCACTCACATATGCCCTATGGTACCATGCTATTCTGTACTTGTATTATAATGTTAGAATGAACCCCAATTTTATCTTTATGAAAGGGCTGACCATGGCCATGTTCGTAGAAAATATACCTGGAAATACTTCTCTGGAATGTATGCCTCTGGATCACAAAATGTAAATGCATATAACCCGCAGACCATCACAGATGCTGTCAAGACATTACTTAATTCTAAGGTCTAGAAATACAAATCATAAAAGAGGAAACACATAAAAACACATACACGCAACTCAGAGAGGTTTTCGAAAGGAGGAAAGAAACCAGTGACTCTAATTGGAGACTGAGGGCTGAATCCCAAGGGATCAGAACAGAGGGAGGGAGGAGAGGAGTCTATTAGGCACAAACATCCAGGGGCAGGTTCGACTGGCTTAATAGTGGAGCCAGAGAAACGGCCGGGAGAAAGCGGTTCTGGGATGGACTTGATAAACATCCCTGATACCAGTGAGCAGATACCATTTTGTCTGAGCTGAAAAGAAGATAATGGTATGCTTTTTACTCTAGCTTTTCCATTCTTGGCCCTGAGTGAGGTCCAAAGAATAACAGACCTATTGGCCTGAAAGAGATTTCAGAAAGGAGCATCTTAATGACATACTTTTGTTTTGTTTTTCTTCAAGCCTCCTGATGCCAACTCCCAGTCTCACCTGGCAGCTCCCTGAAACAGCAGTTGGTTGCCAGACTTTCGAGAACTTGCTATGGATGGGAAATCCCTCCTCTTTAATTTAAGTCCATTCCCGCTAATTTGGTCCTCCGCAAACCTGATTTAAAACTGGCTCACATCTCCCACATTAAGATCTTTCATTTAACTAAAGATGGTCATTAAGCCTCCCTCTGCCTGCTTTTCTCTGGAACAAACAACCCCAAACCCTTGAACCCTTTCCCATAGAACTAATTGTCATCCTTTACAACATTTTTATAACTTTGGTTTCCTCACGTCATTTTTTTTAACAGCAGAAACAAACAACCCGCCTCCCCCACTCCCCCCAGTGTGTTTCCTAGAGGAGTTTGGGCTACTGTGGAACGCTTAAAGGAAGAATACACAAAGGAGAAAGAGTCCCTAAACCATTTCCGTTTTATTTCTGGAGTCTCAGTGCCATGCTGGCTTTTTCCCACAGAACTACCCTATTTCTGAGCAACAGTCATTTAGTAAACTGAGTCCACTCCACCCAGGTCATTTCGCCACTGAACGTCCACCTTGTAATCATCCCAACAAGAACAACCATAACATGGTATCTAAACTTGCTGCCTTGTGCTAAGGCTCACGGCAACCCTAAGTGGGAGGTCTGTCATTATCCACACTTGACAGTGAAGGACACAGATGGGGAGAGATTCAGAAACTGGCCTGAGATGATCCCGTTGGTGAGTGGTGGAGCCTGCCTTGTAGGCAGCTGGATCCCTGGGTTTCCCGTCTTCAGTTACAACCAATGCTGCATTCCCTTCTCGGGATCTATCCGTGGATTGTAATTAACAGCATCTTTTCTCATACATATCTACTCAAGTCGTAGTCAGCAAATTGTTCCCTCAACTACTTTCCCGATTTATCAAGGTCATTTTCAAATTTACGCTGGCTGTCAATCTCGAGAATTAGCAATTCCTTCTAAATCAGTTACATCTGTGGTGTATTTGCATTATCTTCATTCCTAATATGGAAGCTTAGAACTTAACCCTTGGAGGATAGATGTTAAAAGCCTTAAGAGCTAAGATATTCTCGGCACTGCCGTAGGCATGTTGCATAGCTTCACCGGAGCCCTAAAAGGTGGATGCTATTGTTCCTTCCAATATTACAGATTGAGGCACAGAGACGGTGCATAATTTGCCCATGGTCACTCAGCTAAAAGTTTGCCTACATCTTTACAAGTAGCCTTAGATTTCAAAAATATTCTATATATATCTTGTTGCCAATTCACCTTTAAACAATCTTTTCTGACCAGGAATTTTAGGGAAAAAAATTGGATCTGTACTAAGTGGTATTTATTCATTTTCTTGCTAATGGTAATTTAGGTTTCTAACCTTTTGCCATTAGAAAAAAAAATGTTTCTCTAAAATTACTGTTTATTTTTCATTGTGAGGGAGTGATGAAAGATACGTATAGTATGATGCCATTTGCATATTCTAACATATGTAAAGCAACCTTACACACCATTTCAGGAGACACTGTGTGTTATAAAGTGTCCGGAACCTTCAAGCAGATTTGCAATTTCTTCCTTAGGCTTGGTGATGATAACGTGCAGCTGATTTTTACATTATTCTTCGTCTCTTTTCGAATGTTTGAAATTTTTATATTTTTTTTAAAAAGTGAGGAAGGAAACTAAGGATGCATAAGTTTAATTCAGTAGGAAAAATTGCTGATAGTCAGGATATCTGATTTCTAGACCTGTTCTGCAACACACCAGCGGTTGAAATTGAGCGAACTGCTTGATCTGGGCCTCCTTCCTCAACTATAAAAGGGAAGCGTTTCAGGGCACCTGGGTGGCTCAGTCATTAAGCGTCTGCCTTTGGCTCAGGTCATGATCCCAGGGTCCTGGGATCGAGCCCCGTGTTGGGCTCCCTGCTCATCAGGAAGCCTGTTTCTCCCTCTCCCACTCTGCCCTGCTTGTGTTCCCTCTCTCGCTGTGTCTCTCTCTGATAAATAAATAAAATCTTTTAAAAAGGGAAGTGTTTCACTAGAAGAGGGGCTGGCAAACTATGGCCCTCTGTTTTTGTAAATAAAGTTTTATTGGAACATACCTACGCCCATTTGTTTACATATAGTCCGTGGCTGTTTTTGTTCTACAATGGCAGAGTTGAACAGGTACAACAAAGACCATATGACCTGCAAATTCTAAATTATTTACCGTCTGGAGCTTTACAGAAAACATTCGTGGACCCCTGCGGTAGAAAATCAGTTTCCTTCCACTCTAATATTTGAGCATCCCAGGATGTAGCAGATTAGCCAAGGCTTTTGCGCGAATAGTGGATCGTGGACCCCAGTCTTAGTCACCATAAATCACTTTACATAAGGATGGAACTACAGATAAGATCAAAGAAACTTCAGGACTTTGAGGTCATACAGCAAAACCATTCTCTATATTGTTCTGGGAGGGCATAGGAGCAGACATCTTCCCCGGAACGGAATGGAAGGTAAGTCCATAGGTGCCAAGCACACATTCTAAAATCTCTGTGCTAGTGAGTGCCATGTGATTATAATACAGTCTATAAATGGTTATGCTTTGTGGGTTTTACAGGGATGTTCTAGAATATTGGTACTGAATCTTTTCATAAAATTTCTCATGTGAATAGAGGATTCATTCCTCTGTGCAAAGCAATTCATCCACTGAAAGAGCAATACAAAATAATGATTAAGAGCAGGAATTCCAGAGTCAGATAGCAAGGACTAGAATTCTGGTATATACCTTTTTGTCAGTGCATCTTGGCAATTTATGTAATCTCCCTAAACCTCAGTGTTCTCATCTGTGAAATGGAGCCATGCTAGTACCTCATTGGATTGCTGTGAGGGCTGAGTGATATAATTCGTGGTACTTAGCATTGGTACTTAGCACCTAATTCACGGTATTTAGCATTATGCCAAATAATTGTTAGCCGTTATTAGCCAGACATGCTTAGGATACAATACAAATTCCGCCCTAGGTTTTAAAGCACAGCTTCTAGTATCTGCTTTCAGGACTAATGAAAGATAGGAGGGGGCAGGAGATGGAAGGCAGTTTTAAATATCTGTACCAGCTAGAACGTATGAAGCAAGGTTTCCTTGAGGTTGACATAGGGCAGCGGCGTCCAGGAGGCACAGAAGGAAAGCATTTCAGTGCCCCCCTGAAATGAAGCCCACCATCCGAAAGCATTTAAACTGTCCCTGACTGTTTCATCAAGAGAAACACAAGGATCTCTTCCTGCTTTCACAAGCTTAATGCAAAGGCATGACATTGACACATAGCCAGTTACTACGTCATTGGAATGAGAACAGGCATAAGCAGATGACATCTCATAAAGTGTTTACAGTGTAACTTGGGGTAGGTTACTTCGCTGCCCTAGACCTTCATCTCCTCAGTGGATATCCCCGTCCACCAAACACATCGTACAAGCCACATACATGGAGTAGTCCCCCCTTATCCATGTGGGATATGTTCTAAGCCTCCCCAGGGGATACCTGAAACTGTGGATAGGAGCAAACCCTATACATACTATGTTTTTTCCTATACATACATACCTATGGAAAAGTTTAATTTGTAAATTTGGCACAGTAAGAGATTAACCACAATAACTAATAATAAAATAGAACAATTATAATAATATACTGTAATAAAAGTTATGTGAATGAGTCCTCTCTTTCTCTCAAAGTCTCTTATACTGCACTCAAAATTCTTCTTATAATGATTTGAGATGATAAAAGGCCTGCATGATGAGATGAAGTGAGGTGAATGATGTAGGCATTCTGACAGAGTTAAGCTACTATTGACCTTCTGAGGATATATTAGAAGGAATCATCTGCTTCCAGACCAAGGTTGACCATGGGTAACTGAAACTGTGGAAAGCAAAATCACAGATAAGGAGGGAGAAACTACTGTAGATTAAAGTTTTCTACTAGTCACATTAAAGAAAGTAAGAAGTAGATAAAATTAATTTTAATAATATACTTTATTTAGTCTATTTTAACCAAAGTAATATTTCAGCATGTAATTAATATAAAAAATATACTAATGACATTTTCACATTCCTTTTTTCAAAATCTTCAAACCTGGTGTGTATTTTATAGTTTCTGCACATCTCACTTAAGAATACTGCAATCTCATCAGCTGCGTGACTAGTGGCTACCATATTGAACCTTATTGGTCTAGGACACACTCAGCTCTTAGAAAACCACTGATCCTAAAACCGCACTTTAGGGCGCCTAATGCAGGGTTCTATCCCAGCACCCTGGGATCATGACCTGAGCTGAAGGCAGATGATTAACTGACTGAGCCACCCAGGCATCCCCACTGATTTCTTTTAAAATTCATTTCCCTCTAGGGATGCCTGGGTGGCTCAGTTGGTTAAGCACCTGCCTTCAGCTCAGGTCATGATCTCGGGGTCCTGGGATCAAGCCCCACATCAGGCTCCCTGCCCAGCGGGGAGCCTGCTTCTCCCTCTCCCTCTGCCTGCCACTTTCTCTGCTTATGTTCTCTCTCTGTCTCTCTCTGTCAAATAAATAAATAAAATCTTAAAACACACACACACACACACACTTTAGGGATGGGAACAAAGGCAAGGATGAAAACTTTATGCCATTGTCCATATATGAAGATTTAAACCACACCAGTAAATGACATTTTATCTTGGCATTTAATAAAAGATGGGAATTTAAGCTTAGAGCCCAGAATGACGTCTGTCAGAAGAAAGGTCCCATAAAAAGCCATTAAAAAAGGCTAACATGAGATTAATAATCGTAACTTTCAGCTGAAGAAATTGAGCTGTTTCTCCTTAAAGAAAAGGTTTTAGGTTTCCTTTGATTTCTTTCATTAACATTTTGTAATTTAGCAAAAATCTGAATTTTTTAGCAAAAAGCAAGAATGTTTATGGTAGTTCTATTCATAATAGCCACAAACAGACGTTCCAAAGCAACCCAAATTGTCTTTCAGTGGGTGAATTGTTAGCAAGCAGTGGTATAGTCACATTATGGGATACAACTCAGCAATGGAAAAGAATGAGTGCTTGAGACATGCGACAATTTGGATAGCTCTCAGGGGAAATATGGTGAGTGAAAAAAGTCCATCTCTAAAGAGTTGCGTATTACTTGGTTCCATGTACATATTTTCAAAATAACAAAATAAGGGAGATGGAGAACAGATTAGTGGTTGCTGTGGGGTAGGGGTTGGCAGAAAAGAAGTTGGGTGTGACTACAAAGGGTAGTATGAGAGTCTTGTGTTAAGGGCACAATTTGATATTTTGTCTGTGGTTGTGCTAACACGAATATACGCAGGTGATACAATTGCATAGAACCTTACACACACACACACACACACACAAACACATACACACAAATAAGTGATTATAATGCTGGTGAGAGCTGAATTAACCTCTATGGGTTGTACCAATGTCAATGTCCTGGTTTTAATGGTTATATAAGATGCAATCATTGGAAGAGACTAGGTGAAGAGTACATGTCCATTTTTTTTCTTGCAACTTCCTATGAAGCTGTAATTATTTTATTAAAAAAAATACATCCAAAAATAAAAGTCCTTAGGAAAAGCAACAACTGGTTGACAAAGGTGGGCCTCACAGATAGTAGCTCCGATTGAAAATCCAAGAACTGGGTCCTCGGAAGCCCAGTGAAAACAGAGAGGTATGCCAACATCCATTTCTTAGATCTAGAAATCAACACAGGGGAACAAGGAGAGAAATAATTGCTTTGGTACAAACCAAACCAATTCTGATCCCAGACCCCTGTCCTCCAGCTACAGGAGTTTACTGCCTTCCAAATCCACAAAGAATGTTTTATGGCCTTAACAAGCCAAGCTGGATGCTGCTCATCACATGATGATGCAACACCTAATTTTAAAAACCCACAAGAAAGTCATGGCAAGCAGGAGCAGTTATAAAACCTATACAATGGGCTTGTTTTTCTGCTTTCATTAAAATTACAACTTACAATTATTCTGTTTCTTCTCAGGCACTCTATTCTTTCAGAATGTATATGAAAACATTGCTTTTTATTTGTGTTATCCTTTTCCTAATGGTTGGTAGAAACCAGCTTTGAGGCTTAAAATGTTAGTCTAGTTAAAACTAAACCCTGGGGGAAAAAAAAGAAAGAAAGAAAAGGGGAAAAAAGGAAAAAAAAAAAAAAACCCGCCCTACACCCTGAAACTACACAAGGGATGCATTCTGCATTTTTTAATCTATGCAATTTCTGACCACAAGAGGGCTTCTTTTATTCCCAGCAGTAAAAACCAGCAGAATAGTCTTTAATTTGGAATTTACGAACATCTTAGGAAGGAAAAAGAATTGGAATTAATTGGAATTAATTAGTTAAAAGAATTAAAACCAAGTGCCCCTTCTAAATACCCAGATTTGAATGACTGTACAGTTTTGTAAAATGTGGAATTAATTGAAGAACTTCTGTGATATATACTTCAAAGCTAGGTTTCCTATTTTTAAATTTGGCATTCTACCTGATGGAAACTAGCCAACCACTTATAAAGCATGTTCATGATTTCATTTCCCAGTTGGTGAATGAAGTAGGGCCAAGTGCCGTCTTTATTTTTGTTAGTTTTATTATTAATAAATAGAGCTCAGCATATTGCTGGGGTTCAATAAGCGCTTTCTAGTCAATGGCTCCTTATGCATTATTTAAGATAGTTCTGTCATGCTAGAAAATGAATTTCCCTAAGTATACACCCCACTCCCGGTGCCAAACCCTGCTTATAGATTTCAGTCCATTTGGTTGTGAAGCAAACGTTTGGGAAGAAAGACTCTTCTTATTCCTCTTGAGATGTAACCCAAGGTTTTAGGATAAGAGAGGCAAGAGCCCAGATTCCTGGAATGCTAGGAGAAGACGCTTTGGAAGGACATGTAGACTTTGCAGCATATTCTTATTTTCAGGATTTGCTCATTTGTCCTCAGCTCTGGCTAGGGCCACCTTCACTGCACCTGGGGCTCTCCCAAAATTTAGTTCCCTTTCATCTCTTATTTGACCATTGCTGACAGCTAGTAGAACTAGAATAAAATACCCCATTGAGCTGGAAGTTGCCATTATGCCATTATTTATTGATTCTTTTCCCCATTTACAGAACTTTCTACATTCTATTAGTTTTGAAAAGTTTTGAAAAACATATGCAAATGAGACAAAGTGTACTTTTTTTTTTTTCTAGTCTTCAGTCCCAAGGTTTTCTGGTGAACCAAACAGAAAGAAGTTTCCATCAAATTCTTCCATTTCTTAAACTACAAAATTCAGTCGAAATCTGAATCAATGAATATTCTCCACTGATAACTTTTTGGAGAGACACCTGGGATGAACAACAGTCCCTACCCCCCTATTCACTTTGGTTATGAGAAGAACACAGCACCTGGCATCTTCTCTGTCTCCTGCCTTGCTCTGCCTCCCAATTCTAAGAACGAGGAAGGCACAAGGAGAGAAGAGACAGAGGGCAGGAGTGAGCCTTGCCTGGACAGGAGCAGGGGGGGCGCCGGTTTGTTTCCAACACTGTCCCCATCTCATTGGCCGCAAGCTAAAGCAATCAGATGGGCTTCTGGGAAACAGTGCCATGATTTGCTCCGGGGAAGCATGGGCAGGTTAAACCACACAATTGTTGAAAACAAAATCTGTGCCGAGGACACCCAACCGGGAGTCTTGAGCTCCAGGTTTGAGGTCCTCGTCTGCCGTCACGTGGCTCTGGGACCTGACCTCCTTGCCATGTACCAGTTCCATGCTATGTGAAATAAAGCCAATATCTCAAATTATCTTGGCTGTCTAATTTCTAAAGCCCGTCTCAGTACTAACTTCAACCCCAAGACTCAGTGTGTGCTATGCACAACCCAACAATTATTGGGCCTCCTGAAAAACAGAGCCCTGAAGCCAAATTCTCTTCCCATGTGATGAAAAGGAATAGTTTGTGTTGAAGACCAACCTGAGAACCTCAGCTAGAATCTACAGAATGTGTGTTGTTTTTTTGTTTTTTAAGCATAAGCATATGACTAGCGTAAATCCACTAGGTGCGTCCCTGGAGGTGCCAAGTCTAAGAGATGAGCCCAGAAAGAACGAAGCTTTAGTGTTTGATATTTTCCAAGGGAAAGTTCAAGTTTCCCAGTCAAATTCCGTCCTGTATAAGTGAGAAGGGTTAGCGTTTGTTTCTCAGCCTGGCCTGGCTTTTGTGGGGACTGGATGAGCATGTTCGTTTTATGTGTTCCTGTGTGCAGTATGTACCTTCTTAGAGCCCAGTTGACTCTACCTCCAAAGAAAAGCAGCAACCATGTAACGTTGGCTGCAGGAATGCTGAACGCTGGATAAGCCACACTTTATGCACAGAGTTAGATCACTGTTGTGAGCTAGATCTATAGCTGCAGGGAAGGCTGTGAGGGTGCTGGGCACAGTCTCTCTCGAATGGCTTTCTCCAGGGCACTGTCCTCCCTGGCCTTGTCTTCTGACAGAGCCCTTCTTGGCAAGGCCAGGCCTTGCATGACGGGAAGCAAGGGTAGTGGGTATATCAATCACTTTGTTCTGGACTGCTTGCTTTTCTTCCATAAAGTCTACAAGACCTTCTTTTTTTCTTTTTTTAATCCTATTTGTGCTTTTAGTTGCCTTGTCAACCCTCTGAGGAGCTGTTGCCAGGGTTGGAATCGATGGGGAGGAAGGACAGAATGGACAGAATCAGTGCACACTGAAGGGGGGTGGGTGCTGATGGGCCAAGCAGCAAAATAATGCATCACTGTCCAAGCAGCAGGGGGCCCAGTTGGCCCCTTCGAATAGCAGACTGTCCATATCGGAATGTCCTCAAGGTCATCCGAGGGGCCACGTGACAGTTTGGTGCAGGACCTCAAACTTTTCCTGAAAGGTGTTCAGATAGACAAAGAACTTCGTGAAAGAAACAGCCATTTTTAGTTGGCAGGGTTCTTAAACAGGCACAGGAAAGTGAAATGACTTGCCAAAGACGACAGAGAGTCTGCTGGAAATTCAAGAGTTTTTACCTCTTCACGTATTTTCTTTTTTAACAAAAAGTATCTGGTTTCTTTGTAGTACACTGTAGTTTGTCATGTTTATGAGATTTATTTTCTTACTGGATCAAGAGTTTGCTAGGGATGGGGAAAAAGAGGCTTGGGGAATTTTTAAAACTCTACTTGGACATTTAGGGTTATTAATTCTCATGAAGAGAAATATTTATTTAAAGAGCTGATTCATTATCTTGTAAGCTTGTGAATAAACAGACCAACGGCCTGAGTATGGGGAGGAAGTACATGGAATTAATAATGAAGAGAGGTGGAAGGAAAAGGGGCCAAGAGTTATTAAACACGCAGTACTCACAGGCATTATTTCATTGGGTTCATACAGGTAAGTACCGTATCTCTATTTCATAGATGTGGAAACTGAGGCCCAGAGACAGGAAGTAAACTACTTGGAGTTCATACAGGTAATAACATGATAGATCAAGGATTGGAACCCTAGGCTAGTTCAAGGAAAGACTCTTTCCTGCTTCACATGCTATGATGGAACGGAAACAGGACTTAGACATTGGAAGGTAGGCTGAGGGAGTGGGTCTGAGTTTTAAACCCAGTTCTGGGGGGCGCCTGGATGGCTCAATCGTTAAGCGTCTGCCTTCGGCTCAGCTCATGATCCCAGGGTCCTGGGATCGAGTCCCTCATCGAGCTCCCTGCTCAGCGGGAAGCCTGCTTCTCCCTCTCCCACTCCCCCTGCTTGTGTTCCCTATCTCTCTGTGTCTCTGTCTGTCAAATAAATAAATAAAATCTTTAAAAAGAAAAAATAAATAAATAAACCCAGTTCTGGGACTGGTTAATTGAGTGGCCCTAGGAAATATCACTTGATAGATCTGAGCCTGTTTCCTGATCTTTTAAGGTGCTTAAATTCAGGCCAGGTGCAAACCTACCACTTTTTTGGATAAACACATTTATTCTGCCCCCTTTGATAATGCAAACAAACCTAAGATGTTTTCAAAGTTTCCAAGAACGTGGCCTTCCCCACCCCTCCTCCCATGTCTGCTGGAGGGGAGGGGAGTCCACGGGGCGCTGGGATCTGGTCAGGAACAAAGTGAGATCTAATGGCAAGCAAGTGTGCTTGGATGGAAATGGGCTTTATCATACTTATGTCAAGCATTGTTCCCTAATTAATTGAGACATAATTCAAAAATCATGAAACGCCTGCATCTTCACGGTTCAAGGGGACTCGACAACTGCATACAATATGTAAACCACCACCCAAATCAAGTTTAAAAATCTTTTCAAGACCCTAGGAATTTCCCTCTTTCCCTTTCTAGTCAACTGTGCCCCCTCCTTCCCCAAGAAAGACAAACACTGTTCTGATTTCCATGACCATGGGTTAGTTTTGTTTGTTTCGGAATTCATACGTGTGGAATCACGTGTGTGGAGCCATATCTAATGCTAGAGGCACGTGAGGCACGTGAATGGCTCCAGGAAGTAGATGGTGAAATTGTTTTCCTAATGACTACGGAGTCAGGGGTACCTGGTCTATCAGGTGGGAGAAGTGAAGGCTACAGGTGGGTGTAGATAATTGTTTCTTCTTTCCAAGAAGCTTATACATTCCTTGAAAACATGATCTGGTTCTTTTATAGGGTCTAACAAAACATACACTTTTCCCATTTCCCCTATTTATTTAAGTAAGTGATGCTTTTACACCTTCTGCATTCGTTCATTTATTTATACACTCATTCATTCATTAAAAAATGTATTATTGTCCAAATGTACGTAGGTGGCGGGATCAGTTACAAGTGAAATGCACAGTGTGTGTCCCCTGGGGCTCACATTCTAGCCGGGAGACAAGCAATACATGCCCTACACGGGAAGGTAGAGAATCACTGGTGAAGGCAGTAGGTTCACGAAGAAATGAGCCAGGGTACGGGCATAGAGGTGCAGCTTCACACAATGCGAGGTTAGTAGGCAACTTTGAGTCACACTTAAGCTATTGCCAGTTTCAAAACACAGGATTAACATTGCAGCATGAACCAGAATGTCATCACCCATCACTTTATTTATCCATCGCCTACTACACGCTGAGTGCGGGCAACACTGATAATACAAAAACAAATGAGGCATGGATGGAGTTACAGATCTCTGGAAGGTGCTTGCTTTTAAAAAGTCTTACTGCTTTCTCCACCACCATCGTACACTGAAAAATATGAGTGTCTCTAATCCACGTTTTGATAAGTTTTCCTGAGTCATGTCTCAAGCTTCTTAAACGGGGGTCATTGGGAAGCTTTTTAGAGAGGTGAAAGGAACCTACTCTGCTGGACAAAGGCAAAAAGACTTTTTTCTTTCCTGCAACGTTTCAGACACCGCTGGGGTCCCTCGGTCAGTTCACTGTCAGCAGAGGCTTAGCAAAATAAATTGCACGCTAAGAAGACTTTGGGGATTTTGAGAGTTCCTGGAAAACACAGCATAGCATGTCCCAAGCTAATAAAATCAACACTACCACCCCCAGTACTCTCTATTTCTCTCTGTCTCTCTCTCTGAAGGTTAACCACTGTAGCTACCAGTGGACAAAAGGTTTCCAATAGGTTCCACAGATGAATGTTTGATATCATGAGACAGGACAGAGCCAGAACAATTGAGTCCACTTTGGCCAAAACTTTCCCATTAGTGTGTATCAGAAATGTGATTGCAGAATAAGTAAACAGGACATAATGAGTTTTCAATAAATACTGCTGAGCCAGACTCCCAGTCTATTTGGAGAGGTTGATTTGCCATGCAGAGCCTGCCGTGGGACTTGAGGACAGAAAGGTACAGGAGGTGAAGCCCCCAAATGGAGACAGGTGCACAGGAATGGGCTCTGACCACCATGCACAGGGCGAGGGGGTGAGACTGCTCTGACAGGAAGGACGCAAGAACCCCTAACAACACCTTTGTAAGAAATACCCGTTTTATTGTCAGAAGAATTGGAACGTTAGGGGAATGGGGAACTGGGGAGATTTGAGACTCCTTTTTTCTGTCTGGTTTTGTTTTAAAAAATAAAATAGAGGCACCTGGGTGGCTCAGTCATTAAGCGTCTGCCTTCGGCTCAGGTCACGATCCCAGGGTCCTGGGATCGAGCCCCGCATCGGGCTCCCTGCTCTGCGGGAAGCCTGCGTCTCCCTCTCCCTCTCCCCCTGCTTGTGTTCCCTCTCTTGCTGTGTCTCTCTCTGTCAAATAAATAAATAAAATTCTAAAAAATAAAATAAAACAAAACAAAACAAGAAACCTGAAGCTGAGGGTAGTGAAGTCCTTTCACTCGGACATTTTTTTTAAGACATGGAAAGCTGAGCAACAGAGAGAAAAAAGAGAGAGGCTTTAGTCCCAGATGCACCTTGCAGACCCCTCTTCTAAAGCCTGGAGCAGCTGCAGGGCACACTGACCTGGGAAGCCCTTGGCAGCCTTTCTGTTTCCTTGGTATTGACTCTCCACTAACAAGTTAAAGAAGTAATCAACAAAGTAATCAACACATTTGGAATACAATCAAACATTTTTCCTTAGCACTTTGATGTCCTGGGTCATGTTCCCCAGAAGCAGAGCCTGAGAGCAGGATATCAGGGCTTGTGGTTTCCTGAGGGAGTCCTCTTCAGGAAAACACGGAAGAAGTGTATAAGTTTGCTAAAGCTCTGTAACAAAATACCATAGACTGGGTGGCTTAACCAACAGAAATTTATTTTCTCACAGTTCTGGAGGCTGGAAGCATAAGATCAAGATGTTAGCAGGGTTGGGTTCTTGTGGGGCCTCTATGTTGTAAACGGCAACCCTCTTGCTGCCTCTTCATGGGGTTGTTTCTCTGTGTACACGTTTCCCTGGTGACTCTCTGTGTCCTGATTTCCTCTTCTTGTAAGGACAACAGTCAAATCGGATTAGGGCCCATTCTAACAGCCTCGTTTCAACTTCATTACCTGTTTAAAGGCCCTATCTTCAAACTGAGTTCCATTCTGAGGACTAGGGGTTAGAGTTTCAATGTATAAAAGTGAGAGAACACAATTCAGTGCATAATGGGAAGTTAGAAAAGGGGAACAAGAAAGAGGAAGGAGGGGAGACAGAACTTGGTCTCTGGGAAAGCCTAGTCTCAACCTGGTCCATGGGGTGAGGGGGCATCACTGCCATTAATCAAACCACAGACTGGTCCCTTCTTGAAATGAGGAGTCTGGGTCATTCTCTGACCGTATCTGTTAGTTCACTTGCCAGCCATCAAGATGTGTCTGGTTGGGGGTGGGGGGAGCTTTCAAGTATCTGCCCATGCATCTCCAGACAAGATGACTCTTGTGAGCCAAGAGCACTCTTCTGGAGAGAGTCAAGCAGCTGTCAACCACGGTCTACTCAAGCACTCAAGCAGCTGGGGGGGGCAGTGTCCCTGGTGAGGCACCAACATCACCCTCAGCACAGGTCTTCCAGGGGCGCTCTGTTTATTACAGAAGCTTACCAATCTCCCACCTCCATTGGCTCAATCCCACCCTCCTGGATTCAACACAGGACATGGGAGGGCTGCCGGGAGATAGAACAGGAGGGTGCAACCTGTTCCTTCCATCAGCACGTGGCACCACCCTGGACCCAGTTTCCCAGGCCTGAATACTTGACTTCTGGTCAACCACCAAATCTCACATGTCCACCTCTTCATTTGTTTTCAAATCCATCTTCTCTCCTTTTTCATGGCCATTGCCTTAGTTCAGGGAGCTATTACTTCTCATCCCCATCACTAAAGCGTTTCTTCTCAGATCTCTCTTCCTCTACCTAAACCCCAACCAGCTTTCCCACAGCAGCCAAGTTCACTTCCCTGCTCAACAGCCTAGGATGGCTTCCCTTCACTGTAGAGATCATCCATCTCTAATGTGACTCACCGAGCCTTCCTTCCCTCTTGTGGCTGCTGTGTCCTGCCTCAAACCATCCCCTCCACCCCCACCCCCCTTTCTTAGCATCCCAACCACATTTAGCTTCTTTTTGTCCTTGGACTGTCAGCATCCTTTCTTGGCAGGCAGTTTATCCCAAGCTCCGCTGACACTTACCCCCACCCCCCTGGCCATCAGACACAGTTCATGTAACACTTTTTCTGGGCAGTCTTGCCTGGCCTCCTGGTTTAGTTGGTTGCCTTTGCTAGAGATTCCTTGGCTCTAGCACCAGTCACACTTAATTGCCACTATGTGTTTAATGGTCCATCTCTCTTCCTAGGCTACCAGCTTTCTGAAGGCACAGTGGGAACCTATCTTGTTAGGTTGTGTCCCCCCAACCTTGTGTCCCTGCTCTGCTACTTCATAGTACCTGACCTGCGTCTCAGTTTTTTTATTTATAAAATATGAGTAATATACACAGTGTAATGTTCCTCATAGTTTGGAGGATTAAACAATTGATGAGGTGCTCAGGAGCAGGTGCTTAGAACAGTGTTGGACGTGGAGTAAGCACTTGTTGGGGTGATTTATTATTTCCATTGCTAGTAGACACAGTGGTCCTAGCAATACTACTGGTATCTCTAGCACCAAGCAGAGTGCCCAGCACATAAGATAAGAAAAACGGAAGGTGTTAGAAGTGGCCTGGCAGCCAGACGCGATTAATATCACCTTCATCATTTCTCCTGATAGTTTCGCAGATGATGAAACCAGAGGCATGCGTGATCCCAGTTTCGGTCTTATCTCTGACTTTACTGGCCTCCAAGGCAAATATTTAATGTTAGTTTATAGTTGACACAAACAGCCTACGTTAATATTAGATAGGAGCAGCAAAACAAAACCCTTCACATCAGAAGAGGTGATTAGGTTACGACGGACTACAATAGTGACACCTGAAGTTAATCATTTCACAGCATAAAAAATGCAGCATGGGTATATGAGCTAATTCTCATGAAATCCTCACTCACCTGGCTGTTTTGTTAGATAAAGTGCAGCCAGCAGGAGACTGAGCCATCTAATTTCATCTTTCCCGTGGCCCCAGGGAGCTTATCCATCAGCTCATCCCACTCCAGCTGCCTGTGACCATTCTCCAACATCTCCCCAACCCAGACCCACCCTGGTCTCTCCTGACTCACCAGGCTGCTGGCTTCCCCGGAGGGGAGCTTCCCAGCAGAACCACCTCGTCCTTCTCTGGGACTCCATGCCCCTCCTCTCCTCTTCCACACAGCCCACCCTACCACACAGAGCTCACTGAGATACCCTTTGCCAAGGTGCCAGGAACAGTCAGCAGATGATGAAAACGTCTTTCCCACAGAACATGTCCGGGCTCATAAATCCACAGCTAGAACATTTTAGAGTTGGGATACCAAACCATCTCCTTTCCATCAATACAAAGACAGGATTAACCAGAACAAGAGTAACTACTTTAAGGCAATTCTATAAGCTTCATATTTTCTCAGCAGTGTTTCTATGCATGTCATTTCTTTCTCTACCTTCCGTCACCCTCTTTTCCCCTCTGGTTTTGTTGTTTGTCTTGTTGTTTTCTTTTTTCTTTCCTTCTTCTTCTCCTTTTCTAATCATATAGTGTGATCTACCTGCTTGGGTTCTGACCTCATTTCCTATTTCCTCACTAAGGTTATGGTGCTATTTGAACACCTAGCCAGAATTTGATGGAAAGGCATAAAAAAGCGGAAGAAATCAGACCCCAGTAGGTAAGGCTGCCCACCCCTAAAACCCTGAGAACACTGTTCCGGAGAGTTCTGCCATTCATCCAATGCTCACAGACACAGGCGCATGAGTCATCAATGAGACACTGTTACCACCCGCTCTTCTCCCCCAAGCCTCCCTATTAAAAAAAAGAAAAAAAAAAAAAAAGAGGAAATGGCCTCTGACATCGGGATGTATGAACAAGAGTTCCACACATGGCACAAGGGCATGAGAACTTCTGCCTGTGGACTTCCGCACTGGTTACAAGATGCTGGTCTCAGGTTTGGTTTTCAAATCTCGAATCTAAAGAAAATGTCACTTGAAGTATGATTTGTAGGGAACAACATAAAGGCTAATTCAGGAGGAAAAACAAAAGTCAAATAGTACTACTGTTACAGGACTTCTGTAATTTTAAAAATAATTATAATTTTTCAGGGAATATTTGGCATTTGAAAGAATGAAAATAAAAAGAGCTATAATTGCCTTTAAAATGCATAAAGCAATATTATGGAAGAAAGAAGGTCAATTAGCCACACTGGTCAATAAAGCCAAAATGAGATGTAGTTAAATTTGTTCAAAGAAAAGTTTGTTTAAAACTTACCAAAAAACTCTCTAATCATGAGAGGAAAGAAGATTCTTAGGTGATTCTGACAAAGGAGGTTACAGACTTGTTAGCCCTGTAGAATGAAATGAGAAACTCAACAGTTAGAGATGTTCAGGACAAAACAGCATCATTCCTAAACTGGGGAAGCTCCATTCTCTAGTTAAAAAGACCTATGACCAGTTTTACAGTCTTTCCCTGTGTTCTTTCCAGATCTTTTAGAGCCATGTGAGTGAAGGTGCACGGCCAGACCTGCTGTCCTCCCACACCACTCTGGGGCAGCTCACCAAGGGAAAAGGATCCTAGAGTATTTCTTCTCTAAGCTTCAATCCCCAGGATGCCAAATGAGATATGCTATAAATTTGTTCAGCATCCCTAAAGTCATCCTGTGAAAAATAGAATTTGAAGCAAATTGAAGATAAACAGGGCTAAAGATGATTACAGAATTTAGTCAATAGCTGTAAAACCCATCTATGATTAAAAACTATTTTTTCTATTTCCTTTTATCCCACCAGCAACGTAGAGAGAATTCATTTTCTTTTCTTTTTTAAGATTTTATTTATTTATATGAGAGCGAGAGAGAGAGAGCATGAAGGAGCATGAGTAGGGTGTAGAGGCAGAGGGAGAGGGAGAAGCAGAATCCCCGCTGAGCAAGGAGCTCTACATGGGGCTCGATCCCAGGACCCTGAGATCATGACCTGAGCTGAGGGCAGACACTTAACCCACTGAGCCACCCAGGTGCCCTGAAATAATTCATTTTCAATAGTTATACAGAAAATGTTAGCGTCCAGAATTGACACGCTGACTTCTGTTTCTTTTTCTGGTCTCCTCTGCTAAGGGGACACCCTAGAAGGAAGACACCTCCAAACCTCAGGTGGATGGTCACTACCTCCTGGACCTCAACTGTTCTTTGAAAGCACATCCTGGTTCCAGGGACCTGCCATTCCCACCGCCTCCCTTGCAGACTTTTCTGGAAGTGGCAGTAAGCTGGCATTTGCTCTACTTGTGTCCTAAATGAAAAGAAAACCTGTTTCAGAGAACAAGAAGTAAACCCCCCGAAAACAAACTCTTTTTGAAAAAAGTAAGCAGTGTGTGTGCCTGGGTTAGAGCCCATGAGCAGTGAAAAGGCATATCCATGCATGAATTGGCTGTTCGCTGGGTTTTGTAATTCTCACCAGGGAAGCAGGCTCAGCAAACCAATTAACTAATTAAACCAATTAACCAAATGTGTAATTAACCTTGAGAACAGAGGTGTTAACAGAAGCACAACAAAGAAGTTACCCTCCTCCTGAAATTGCCTGGTGGTTTTAAGCCTTTTGGTTTTCTGTCTTAAAGGCATATCCACAGAGAAAAAATATTCTCTGGGCATAGGATTAGTGGCCAAGAATTATTGCCTATAGACAGGATGGAATCAACGGTGGTGTTTCCCAACACCACCGCCCCCCCTGCCGCCCCCAGTTACAGTCCATTATCTGTAAGTAAATTTACAGGAGTTTTGGAGGACATCATCGGTGAGACGCTGGCCAATTCATGGTCATTTCTTTTGAGACACACACGTCCATATTAAGGAAAGGGGAATAGCTCAAAATTTCCAAAACAGATCCATGCTTGGAAATGGCCAAGCACCTGGTAATTCAAACAGCTGATTCCAGGAGAACAGGAACCAAGAAAGGGAAGATACAATGTTTGTAAAGGTCTGAGCTGTAGCCAGAAATCCCTGGGAAAGATGCACTTGGGGGACTATAAGAATAGCTCACTCAGTGCAGTTCTGACAGGCAGAAATTCATCTTTGCCAGGGCAATAAATTAACACCTTGTCATAATTACTTTTAAGTTGCTCACCTTATAAAATTCTGGTTTTCAAGTAGCTTCAGGAATGTTATTTAGAATTAGTTATGTGAAAGTCACTAAGCTGAGCCTGTTCCTCCAAGTAGCTTACATTTAGGGGTGGTGTGAAGTTCACTCAGAAAAAAAATAATAACTAACAAAAAATTATAGGTTAAACAGCAACCAGATGATACAGACCACAGTCAAATGCCACATGATGGAGGGAGGCAGATTGAGGCTTCGACCCTGACCTACACGTACTATTTCAGAGAAACCAGAATCTGGACCAAGAGGTACAATAAAATCATTAACAAGGAAAGTGAAAGCCACAGCATTAGGAAACATGAAGCTTATCGGGAGAATAAATATGTATGTGAAATCTCATACTGGATTTTCCTGTTCCTCTTTCATAAAAGGCACAGTTTTCAACGTTGACCTTGAGCAAGATCAAAGCTCACTTGTGCTAAGTCAGCACACATTTTGTAATCCTTAAGTAAAAAGATACACTTGTGAACCGTAGCACCCAGCCAAGCTCAGGGGCTCTGCACATAATCGGGAACTTAAAGTGCAACTTATAACCAGGCAAGGATGTTGAAGGCGTCGTGTTTCATTCACAAAACCGAGGATCCTGTTCCTTCTCCTGCAGAGCAAGCACCTGGGATCATTTCAGTGAACCTCCCTAGGCCTCTGTTTCCCAACCCGAAAAAAATCAAGGGGTTTCGGAACAGAGAATCTCTACGAACCCCCTCATGATTCAAATAGGTTGGGGTTTTTGGGGGGAGGACGAGACTCTTTTGACAGCAAACACTTCCACTCCTAATTTTTTAGATCCATCAGAACACTGAAAATTTGGTACGAAAAGACTTTCTGAAGATAAAGAGATAGCGTTTCCTCGAGAATGACTGCCAGTCTTGTTGAAACCTTAGCCAGGATCTTATCAAATAAAAAAACTACCTAGTTCCAGACCCTAGGCTGAGTCCAGGCAAGTCAAACCCAACGTCTCATGGGAATTTAGAATTACACAGTGGTTGGTCAAGTTGAGAGAAAAGAATGTGATGGTTTTTTGTTTTTTTTTTTTCAGAGATTCTCCAAGACCATATGAGCTAGGGCACAGTGTTCTTTAAATGTGTGATTGAAGAAAACAAACTTCATCTCCACAAGGCCGTGTACTGCCAAGTGAGGGACTGGTCCCCACGCAGTATGCTCTTGCTTATCTCCGCCTTGCATCTGAAACCCGCCATTGTCTATCTAGACTGAGCCCTGGGGATGGATGGCAGTGATGGGAAGATGAGTTCCAGTTCTAAGCAAGCTGCTTCACACAAATGAAATGGGTTTCGTTCCATCTACCCTTATGCAAATTAAGGACATTAGTACTGACCAGACATGGATTTATTAATAATTGTAACATTTGAAACGCTTAATATTAAACGTGAGATAGTGAAATGTTTTCTAAATTCCACCGAATAAATCTGACACAGTCAAGAAAGAAAGGAAAAGTTAAGTCCATGATAAATAGCATTGAAATGTATAGAAATGTATAGAAACATGGCTTAGTCTATTCAAGCTGCTATAACAAAATACCATTGGGTGGCTTATACGTAACAGAAACATCTCTCACAGTTCTGAAGACTGGCAAGTCCAAGATGGCAGATTTGGTTTCTGGTGAGAGCCTGCCTCCAGGTTCCGTTCATAGATGGCCCTGTTCCTGCTGTGTCCTCATATGGCAGAGATGGGAAAGAGCTGTCTGGGTCTCTTTTATACGGCCACTAATTCCACGCATGAGTGCTCCACCCTCATGACCTAGTCACCTACCAAAGGCCCCTTCTTTTAGCACATGAATTTGGGCAGGGAGAGTATAAACCCTCAGTTCATGTACAAACATGCACATTTAAAATGCTATTTCTCTTGGATTCACATTAATTCCCTAAACCATGACTTATTGAACAGTCACTGAGTGCCTGCGTAGGTCTGGAAATATGGATAGACTTGGGGATGAGTAAGTCAGTCACAGTTCAAACGCTCAGGGTTGCTGTAAGCCACAATTGTATAAAGGTATTTGCCTGGGGAATTAACATAAGGCTTCAGAATATAACACCACAAGAACCTTCATTTCACTATACTCTGTGAATTGTTTGGGGAATATGTTGTTTCTTTTAAACAGTGAATGCCAGGAAATACAGATGAATCTGGTAACATGTAAGCGTACTGTGATGCACACAATTTTTGAAAATCATGTATAAGGCAAGTGGCAAGTTAATTTGTAGGCTACTGAGCATTCAGGTGGTCGCAGCATATTAGGATCAGTATTAGATATTTGCCATTCGAAAATAAAATGGTAATGGTTTTAAAGGTATTACACAGCTCTAATTTGCTTGTATCTTACAGACCTAAAAAAATGCTGAATGCTTGTTAATAAAGGTCCCCAGATGATACTTTTTTGACAAGAGGGAATCTAGAAACAAAAACTAGAAAGGAAATATTCAGAGGCTTTTTGCAAGGAGGGAATGGCTGGGCTGGAATCTCATCCCCAAAACTGACCAGCCACACAAAAAGGTCAAACTGCTTCCTGGGACAGTCCAGAAGCTCGAGAAAATTCCCAGAATTCCTGAACATTAGAGCGGAGTTTCCCAGAGGAGGCACAGCGCCCCTCTGCCTGCCCCTGTGACTTTACCTCCGTCTTTCCTCCCCAGCTCCCACCGCGGGGCTACTGCCTCCTTCCACGGGGCTCGGCTTCATCATTCACTGACTGACATAAGCTACTATCAATATCTGATGACGTTGCAACGTACAGAAATTGGAAGTTTGGAGTAAAGTGGGTCTCCCTCCCCACCTACAAATTTTTACAGAGCTAATAGCCCTGACCCATATTGACATCATAACATGTAAGCACTCCTCTTATGTGTTTTGGCCAGAACTGTGATTTATTCATCTTTTTCCCCCTCCACACGTAGATTTGAATGGATTTGTTATAAGAAATGGAGATCAGAAAAGGTCCTTTTAGCCTCTGCAGATTGAATGTAGGCATAAAGCTAAAAGAGCATGTTAGTAATTCATCATTTGCAAGATATGACGAGAACCCTGAGTGGACTGTGAGATGTGATGGGACAGTTGTATTGTAGATTCTCGGACTAGATTAACTTTCCGAAAGCTAAGGCCTGTTTTCTACAAAATGGTATGCAGCCTTCTCCCTGAAAGTTGGTTCAGTGTAGCTCATGCTGCATTTAGTCTCTACCCCAAATGTCACAGAAACTTCTGGAGAAAGTCTGTAGACAGTGCATATTTGAATATTTGCTCCAATACCGTGTTCTGTGGTAACACACACACACACACACACACACACACACACACGCTGTTAGAGCATCTCCTCACTTAAGCTTTTTTTTCCTAGATAGAAATAAATTTCTGGAAATTTCTTTCAGGGGGCATCTCACTCTGGCACAAGATGTATTGCATATACTGATTGGTTAAGCAGTTCTCTTGCTCTCTTTTATTCATAGGATTTGAGAACCAGCATAAGTAAAAACACTGGTAAACAAAGCTTGAAATAATTTTTCCTCCATATAATCTCTTTCAAATAGACCTTTTGATTTATGGATAGGGTAATCATAATGTAAATTCTGCTCAGGAAAGAACATATGTAAATGATTAGGAACTTTGGGGGTGTCTTCACGGTCTATTAATTCTGACGTATGATATACTCGTGGTAGCTGCTGAATTGGGTGGCTATTTCCACTTTGGAGTTGCTAGTTGTATAAACTCACCCCACTTAATCAATGGAGCTTAGGCACTGAAATGGAAATATGATGCACAGTGAAAAACTGGTATCAAAACAACACACCACCTTGACCGAGCGAAGGGAAAATGGGTACAAGGCAAAGGGGGCCACCGTTTCTTCTGCTGGCAAATCTAATTGTTAGGGAAACGCTGACTTGCCTTCATTTTTCTTCTTCATACATTAAAAAAAAAACAAAACCTACAACTGGGGCGTCCGGGTGGCTCAGTGGGTTAAGGTCTGGCTTCAGCTCAGGTCATGATCCGGGAGTCCTAGGATGAAGTCCCACATCAGGCTCCCTGTTCAGCGGGGAGCCTGCTTCTCTCTCTGCCCCTCCCCCTGCTCATGCTCTCTCTATCTATCTCAAATAAATATAAAATCTTAAAAAAAAAAATCTACAGCCATTCCGTCTTTACAGACCAAGGGAAGATTTTTGTAGCCAAAATACAAACTTCCCAGGGCGTCTAAAGGCTCTCCCACACTTAAATCAACTGGTATTAGTAGGCCTCTTTAAATAAAATGAGTATGTCTTGGGGCGCCCAGCTGGCTCACTCAGGTAAGCATCTGCTTTTGGTTCAGGTCATGATCCCGGGGTCCTGGGATCAAGCCCCACATTGGGCTCCCTGCTCAGTGGGATGTCTGCTTCTCCCTCTTCCCCTGCTCATGCTCTCTCTCTCTCTCAAATCAATAAATAAAATCTTTTAAAAATTATTTAAAAATGAGTATGTCTTTGCTATAAGTTAAATACTTGGTTATTTAGCACAGAATAGTATGGCTTCTCCACTGAGAAGTAATTAAAATGAAGTTTTTCCTAAAACGAGCAAGCAAAAACTACCAACTTGTACCATTAAAATATTGACTCCAAATAAGTAAGATACAGTGGAACTAATGTGATGTGCTGCAGTTTAAGGTGTTTAAAATTCTTTACAGTTATCATGCCTACATCCTCTCATGCACTGAGTCATTGTTGCTAATTCAACTGAAAGATAAAAGTTTTGTCCAAAGTATAAACTAAGCCCAGAGAGGGAATGCTTTTTCTTGTTCTAGGAGTTTTTTTTGTTTTTGTTTTTGTTTTTTATTTAAACATCAGGGCAGGCGGTGCGGCAGGGGGCTGGGGGGACAGGGCAGGGAAGTACGGTTTTATTTTAAATAATCTTTCAAAATACTTGAGGGAATACTAATGAACAGGAAAAAATCAATAATGAGAAAATAAAAACTATAAAAAAGGGAAAGAAAGAGAATTTACCGTGACCTGGGTGGGAAAACCCTCTGGAAAGAGTCTCAACACCTCTACTCCCATTCAGGAAAAATTCTGAGTTGTTGATTGAAGTGTGCAGTGTCCCTGAAGGCAAAATGTGATAACAGAGTTCATCATAAATATCAGTGAATTGGTGTCAGATCCTTGGTAAGCGTCAGGGCAAGGGGTGAGGAGATTTATGTTTGCTGCTGGAATAGAGACAATATCCTATCTCATATGAGGCTTTCTTCAGCTCAGTTTCTCTGTTTGGAATCAAATGCGCAGAGACACATCTTTTGATAGTCTTCCAGAAATGAAGTTCTCAACTACCCACCACTCATCCCTCCATCCACTGCCTTCGGCTTTAGGGCAAAGGAGTGACTTTGCTGATTCCACAGTTCTCCATGGTGGCCCTTGGTTGTGAATTCTGAACATGCTTCGCCCCCTCCACCTCAGCCCCCGTTTCTTGCTTCCATCCCCAGAGGTTCTTTGCCAACCTGTATAGCTCCTGTAGGCTGACACAGAAATCAGGGGCCATGGGCGCAGTTTATACCACTCTCTCACTTTTAAGAGAGGCCAAGTAACTCACTGCCTTCACCTCCTGCCCTTTCCCTCGACAGCCTATCCCTGGACCCCAAAGTAGGGATGGATGGAACTGCAGACTCAGGAGAAACAAGGAGATATCTTTCCATTTCTATCTCTTTCTTTCACCAGCCAGTTTATGAATAAGTTATCATCCATACAATAGGTACCATAGAATACTTAGCCATTTTATAGTGAAAAAAAATCCCCATTGTTGTGAAAGTAATTTGACCTCGAACCAGATGGTGAAGGCACAGGGCTTCTCCTCTAGGCTGTAACAGACACAGCTTTCAGCCATGGTTAAAAGTTACCACCTTGGAAAACTGTTCCAAAGGAACTGCCACTCTGAAGTGGTGATGCTTGATTGACAACACCAGACTCGGTGGCTTTTAGCCAAGATGAACTGTTTCACCAAGAACCATTGATTGTCTCTGCATTGGTCGTCATGCTGTTCTAGTTGACATAAACACTGTTTCCCTGAATAAATGTAAATTGTACACTAGGTGCATTATGGAGCCTACTATTTAAAGGAATACTCTGGCAAATATTTTGGCAAGGCAATGAAAAATTTTATGATTAAAAGCATGCCTTTCTTGGGGCGCCTGGCTGGCTCAGATGGTCAAGTGTCTGCCTTCGGCTCGGGTCATGATCCTGGGGTCCTGGGTTTGAGCCACACATCGGGCTCCTGGCTCAGCGGGGAGCCTGCTTCTCCCTCTCCCTCTGCCTCTCCCACTGCTCTTTCTCTCTCTCTCTGTATCTCTGTGTCTCAAATAAATACATGAGATCTTTAAAAAAAAAAAAAAAAAGCACGGCTTTCTCGTGTCTGTTTTGTAATTCCATTGTCTCATTACTGTGTTTGCTAAAAGTGAGGCTTGCGTTGGGTTACGTACATTTTCTCCCATCAGTCTCATGCCTTATTCTATTTATTTCCTACCCTGGGAGTGAGCAGACCTCATGGTGTTACAAAACCTATGCCAACAACAGTTAAAAAGAAACCAGTTAAGAGTAAGTTCTGCCGCCATGTAGGCAACTCCTCACATAAGACATTGGCAAGTAACAATCAGAGACGGTGTGTTATTATTCCAATATACAGACAAGATTCTGATTATCTGGCTTTGATTCCCAGTTCTTATGAAATTCTCTCAACTTCAGATCACACTTTAAAAAAATATACATGATAATAGTAGCACCTTTCTCATTGAGCTGCTATGAAAACTTAGGAAGATGATGAATGTGGCAAGTTTAGCATAGTACCTGGCACATAGTAAGTGCTGAGTAAGGGCTGGCTAGCATTAACAGCATAAAGACCTAGCCATTAAAAAAAAAAAAAAAAAAAAAGTAAAATGCTCTGAAATAGCTCCACTGGGACACTGGAAGTCCGTGTCACATGTGTCATGGCAGCTCCCCTCCTGGGAGGCCATTCCCCACTTGCTAGCTGCAGAGGAGAGTTGAGCAGAATCAGAAGTTTCCACTAGCCTTGAACAAAGGTTGGCAACACTCATGGGGCCTCCATCCCTCCCATCCTCATTGGCTTCCATCCACATTGTGCCAAGCAGAGCATCAACAGGATGTGGAGTCATCTTCCGTGGTCCCAGCTGGCTTTGATTGTCTATGATGACTTGGCTATTGCAGATGCTAGATTGAAAGCATGTCTCAACTTCACCTCTTGAATGTAATGTTGTTTATATTTGCCCAATCCTTCCCCCTCCCCTTGGGTCATTTAAAGATCATGCCAAATGCCTTGTTTCTTTTATCTGGATAGAGTCTTCATTAAAGATGTTTGAGAAGAGTTACTCTCATTGACATTTTACAGATCTGGAAGACAGTTTTCATAGCTGCACAGTCTTTCCCTCCCCAAAGTCTGGCTCCACACAGAGCAAAGTGATCCTTCTAAAATTTAAGCCAGATCATGCTACTCCTTTGTTCCAAACCACTCGCTGCCTTCATCTCTGAGTAAAAACCAAAGTCCTTGGATGACACTACACAATCTCCATACACCCACCTCATCTTCCTCTACTCTCCTCTTTGTTTCCTTGCTTGTCTTTGAATAGCCCCAAATATCTTCCTTCCCCAGGGCCTTTGCACCTGCTGTTTCCTCTGCCTGGAATGCTCTTTGTCCCAGATATCTGCCCAGCTCAGTTCCTTGCTTCCTTCTTGGCAGGTCTTCTACTACTCTATATAAAATAGAATTTTCCTCTCATCCCTCTTTATTTTCTTACTCTGCATTCATCACTACCTTATGTATATGTTTATTGATTTGGGAAGGGGGGCTCTTGCACTAAAATGTAGAGTTGTTAAGAGGACTATTTTGGGGCGCCTGGGTGGCTCAGTCGTTAAGCGTCTGCCTTCAGCTCAGGTCATGATCCCAGGGTCCTGGGATCGAGTCCCACATCGGGCTCCCTCCTCGAGGGGAAGCCTGCTTCTTCCTCTCCCACTCCCCCTGCTTGTGTTCCTGCTCTCGCTATCTCTGTCTCTGTCAAATAAATAAATAAAATCTTAAAAAAAAAAAAAAAAGAGGACTATTTTGTTTGCCGCTCTATCAGCAGCACTTAGACCCCTGAAAGCACTTAGTTGGTGTCCAAAAAATGGTTATCGAATGTGCAAAGAACCACTCTTCAAATTATCAGTCTACTTCTCATTCTTAACTTTCTTATATATATTTTTCCTCCTGCACTTCCTACACATGACTTCGCATTTCCTTGTTCATCAATATTCTGGGATATACTATATCATCTTCTACCCCCTGATTCTCTTTTGTAATAATCTATATAACACTGTTTAACAAATTATGCAAACCCATCCTCTAGCTTTATGTATGCCTCTGTAAATCAAAATGTATCCCAGAGCCGAGCTTAAAAGAAAATGCTTTTAAGTCAAATTTAGCACACTATTTTTGCCTCATAAGGCTTCAGACCACCCCACTCATGGTGATGGGCATAGTATTTGCACGTTTGTTAGGTTTGGTACACACAGGTAGCAGCCTTTCTCTGGATTTTGCCTCAACACTTTGAGGGCGTGCTAGAAGTAAGCGGAAAACGTGCTTCAAGCGAGGTCCACGATTTGCCCACATCTGCCAAATCCTGCTGGTATAAATCCAAGAAAGTGGATGTTTGAATTGCCTTATATCTTGCTTTGTTGTTCCTTCTTAAAAGCACTGACAAAGGATAAGGTCTGTGGCTAATACAGACCTTTTATTTCATAGAAACTTCATAGAAAATAAATTTCATGGAAAATAAATTTCATAGAAATAAATTTCTATGAAAAAGATAAGGAGGGGGGCGCCTGGGTGGCTCAGTTGGTTAAGCGACTGCCTTCGGCTCAGGTCATGATCCTGGAGTCCCGGGATCGAGTCCCGCATCCGGCTCCCTGCTCCTTGGGAGCCTGCTTCTCCCTCTGCCTCTCTCTGTCTCTCATGAATAAATAGATAAAATCTTTAAAAAAAAATAAAATAAAATGCAGGAATTTATTTTTCAAATTTTTTAGTGAGTAAAGCAGTCATTGTACTGCTTTAGATGTAGCTCTGCTTTCTTAAAATATAATTACATCTAATAATTGTGTGGCCGCAGTACCCTCATAGTACATACCTTGGTTTTATTTACACAAGCTACAAAGAACAGCCTTAATTGTTGTTGTAACAGTCATCACGTAAGAAGGATATTCTTTCTATCTGAATTGTGTAGCAGTAAAGAGTTTCTGAAAAAAAAAAAAAATCCTTCCTGGTAAAACAAACTTTTGTTTTGTTGAGGATTGAAGTAGTTATGACTCGATATAAAATTGCGTGATTCATGGGCGCCTGGGTGGCTCAGTTGGTTAAGCGACTGCTTTCGGCTCAGGTCATGATCCTGGAGTCCCTGGATCGAGTCCCGCATCGGGCTCCCTGCTCAGCGGGGAGTCTGCTTCTCCCTCTGATCCTCCTCCCTCTCATGCTGTCTCTCATTCTCTCTCTCGCAAAAAAAAAAAAAAAATTAAAAAAAAAAAAAACAAAGATAAGGAGGGAACCGGATGAAAGGCTGAACAGGGTTCCATTGTTAAAGGGAGGAATGCTGACTACAAGGAACTTGCCCTTCCCGCAACTTTCAAGAAATAATGGACAGAAACTTCTCAGGAAGAATGATAACAAAGAAAACAGAAATATTAAAGAAATGAAACTAAGAGAATTAACTGGTTTTATGGTTTTTATTCACAAACATGCTAGAAAATTCTGGACCTAACACGCACCAATGCTTTTCCCCCTGTTTCTTCTACTCTTTCTATTTTTTTTTTAACATTTTATTTATTTATTTTTTAGAGAGCGAGCGAGAGAGAAACAGCATGAGAGGGGAGAGGGTCAGAGGGAGAAGCAGGCTCCTCGCCGAGCAAGGTGCCCGATGTGGGACTCGATCCCGGGACCCTGGGATCATGACCTGAGCCGAAGGCAGACGCTTAACCATCTGAGCCACCCAGGCGCCCATTCTACTCTTTCTATTAACAAGACTGCCTTATTCTCGTAGAACGTCCTCTGCTTTGGGGAGGAGATAAAGGAGGGAGAAGACACTCATTCCTTACAGCCCCTTCAGGTGCTCGCTAACTAGGCTCCAGACTTCCTACCTGGCTTTAAATCCGACTCGATCTCCTACTAACCTTGCGTTCTTGGGCAACTTCTCTCTGCCTGATGGAAATACTAGTAATAGCAACTGTTTCTAAGCAGTAGAGGGAGGGTGACATGAGTTAGTCAATGCAAAGCACATAGAGTAATGGTTGGTACACTGAAAGTGATCAATGGGTGGTAGCTAGTATTCCCAGCAGCTGAGGAATTTCTTTGCTTCCTACTCGGAAACCTAAGGTCAAGAATTTGATATCTGTATTGACTTTAAAGGAACAAAAGCCTTCTCTCCTCCTAACTTCAGCTCTGTGGTCTTCACCCAGAAGCAGAGCCACCCAACTCAGTTCTAGACCATGGATGGCTCTGCTCAAATGGAACCTCGCCTCATGTATTTGCGAAGAGTGGCTTGCAATCTGTAATCCTCATGATACTGTGTTGAAAGGGGTTCAGCTTGGGGACTTTTCTGGAGTTCACGCATTTCACCCATTTTTTCTCTCCACCTCCCAATTAGTAAATGTAATTAAGATTCAGTTATAAAGGCTTACTACAGGTGTGTCTCTGTCCCTAGACCCTTGGCCATAAAGAAAATACATAAACCTCCAGAAATAAAACTAGAGGACCATCTTAATGCAGTTCCTCCACAGTATATCCCCCCTGACCGAGCTGGTCCTGAGTGGAATAAATGAGATGAGCAGACACGGCTCTTCGCTCCTGAGACAAAGCAGCATGGGGGTCAGGCTTCCTACAGTGGGAGATGTGGATGGCACTCTGTCCAAACGTCCAAGCAGCCGCAGAACGGACAGCCATGTGGAGTATCTGCAAAGCCTCCGCATAAAGCTAGATGTGTTTATTCAGTTTGTTGAACGGTGTTTCATAGAGTATTGCTTAAAACGCTACATTTGTAGTATCTACGTCTAGATGTGCGCTGTTACAGGGGAGGAAAATGCAAAGGAAACATGGGAATGCCTTCACAGTAGGAGAGGAAGAAAGGGTATGCAGTTCAAAAAGATTCCACACACCAGAGTGACCACCCAGCCTACATAATAAGGGCAAGTGACCTGTCTTGAGTACGATGACATACCAAGGCACATACAAGGAATGTTATGTAAGTTATTCAATCATCAAAAAACTGTATGGTTTAGCTATAATTATCTGCACTATGGTAATGAGGATTCTAAGCTCTGCTCAAGGACATAAAGTAAATGTGTGATGAAGTTAGCCCTGACATTCTTAACATCACTGCAGCACTCACTACAAACACCAGGTCCCTCTGGGAGGATTAGTGCCACAAGGGTTTTCATGTGATGGACAGGATTTTACCACATTAAAGATATCCACATCCTAATCAGCAGAGCCTATGACTATGGTAAAGGGAAATCAAAATAAGGGATATCAAACAAAGGGGGTCATAAACTGATTTTGAAAGATTATCCTGGATTATCTGGATGGGTCCAAAGTAATCACAAATGTCTTTTTTTTTTTTTTTAAGATTCATTTATTTATTTGAGAGAGAAAGAGAGAGAGCATGCACATGCAACTCCCAAGGGAGAGGGAGAGAATCTCAAGCAGACTCCCCACCTTGCATGGAGCCCGATGCAGGGCTCAATCTTATGACCTTGAGATCATGACCTGAGCAGAAATCAAGAGTTGGATGCTCAACTGACTGAGCCACCCAGGCATCCCACAAATGTTGCTTACAAAAGAGGGGAGGCAGGAGGGCCAGATTCAGAGAAGATATGGCGAGAGAAGCAGAGAGAGAGATTTGAAGACGTTCCACTGTTGTCTTTGAAGATGGAGGCAAATGACCATACACAGAATTTAGGGAGCCTCTAGAAGGATGAAACAGCAAGGGAACAGACTCTCCTAGAGTTGCCAGAAGTAACACCACCCACCAACACCTTGATTTAGCCTAATAAGACCCATTGTCAGACTTCTGTCTGCCAGAACTATAAGATAATAAATAGGTAAAACCAGCAGTGACAGGAAGTTTCAGGATGATTCAGGGTATCCGTCCAAGTGGTGTTTGCAGGGAAATTAATCAATGCCACAGACACAGGAAGAATCCAGCTCAAGCAGATAGCTCCCTCAAGTTGTTTGACCACGATTACATTTATAGACTTCGAGGTGACAGAAACGGGAAAATGGACAAATAAAACTGCAGCTAAAGCAAACCATGAAAGGAAGCAGGGGCCTGGAGAATCTTAAATTCAGAAAATAAGCTTAGCTGCGTTCTCAGAAATAAATCCCATGGGCAGACAGGAGACCAGCCCAGTGTGAAGTAGCTTAGGAAATTGGATTTGGTGCATGTGTCCATGGAGAGAACATTCACAGGTAGAAAGTATATCATATCCAGAAGCACTTTGCCCTGACTCTTCTTACAGGCTCCTCAAAGAAGTCGGTGACCGATGAATGTGGAAGATGAAAGGCATTATGAGTGCTACAACCAACACCCTCCCATGACGCTGCCCCATACGGTAGCCACTAGCCCTGCGTGGCTCCCCAAATTTAAATTTGAATTCATTGGAAGGGTATGAAACTCCAAATTCAGCTCCTCAGCCATACTTGACACATTTCAAGTGCTCAATATTCACATGAGGCCAGTGGCGACCGTTGGGGACAGAGGAGCTATACCTTCCCATCACTGTAGAAGGTTCTGTTCTAGACCTGGGCAGTTCCGATATGGCAGCCACTAGCCACATGTGGCTATTGACATTTATATTAATTAAAATTAAAAATTCTGTTTCTCAACCACACGAGCCACATTCCAAGTGCTCAGCAGCCACGTGACTAGTTGCTACTGTTGGAACTGCATGGATATAGAACATTCGCATCATCACAGAAAGTTCCTCTGGACAGGGCTGCCTTCTAGCTATTTTTTCTTGGCTCTTCTACTGGATCATCTGTATGACTTTCAGAGTCAGACTCCGTGGCCATCTCAGACAAGGAACATGGTTACCTGTAGCTGGATATCAGGACCCTTGCCCCATGATTTACGTGGCATTCACATCAAGGTTTTCTTTTTCTGCTGTCTTCCTTGTCCTCTAGGTTATAGCGGTAACTCTCCCAGCTGCCGTAGTAAGACAAGCATCTCCTGGCTCAGGTTTCAGACGCAGTTTCCAAGTGAAAGAAGAGTAGAGGTCACTTCTAGACACCCCCCACCCCCACTGTTCCTGCCCATTTACTCACCTCAAAGCACTGTGCCAAAGGAATTTCCCAGGAAGGGAGTCAGGGAGGAGTTGGGGTCTGAAGAGAGCTGGGCAGATCTGGTGGAGATTTATTATGACCCTCAGCTGACCCACCAGTCATGCAGGAGGGCCCGCTTTGCTGATGAAAGAAGGTCTTCAATGTCAGTGGGGGAGGGGGGAAATCAGACAGCACCTGTAGCCCACATCTGTGCACCATACACACATCCCTGTGTAGGTCCGGGCACATGGGCACAGAGAAGAAGACAGACACACGCACACACACACAACTTTTCTATGTGTGATAGATTTTTTTTCACATTATAAACATACACCTTTTTTTTTTTTAAAGATTTTATTTATTTATTTGACAGAGACAGCGAGAGAGGAACACAAGCAGGGGGAGTGGGAGAGGGAGAAGCAGGCTTCCCACTGCGCAGGAAGCCCGATGTGGGGCTCGATCCCAGGACCCTGGGATCATGACCCGAGCTGAAGGCGGGTACTTAACGACTGAGCCACCCAGGCACCCTAAACATACACCTTTTTAAAGCCCACTGGTTCTCCACAAACATCACTGCCCATGGCCACTAAGGTTGTACAAACATCCCACTCCAAAATGCACTAATTTGGAGTTGGAGTAATAGAAATATGTGATATCTCTCTAGCTGGTCTTCCTCTCCTGCTTGAGAAACACTTCCTTAGGGTCACTTTTTGGGTTTAAGCCACCAAGGTGGGTAGAGGGTTTCCAGAAGGCTGAGAGTATTCTCCTGGACAAGGCAAGAAAATCCTGGATTTTACTTCACTGGTTTTCATGTTAACTCGGATTTATTAACCGCATTTATTTAGAACTTAATGTGGTTTGGGGAAGCACAGGGGTCAGAGTGGGGGATGTGAGCAATGTACTTCATATAAAATGCAGGTCTTGTGGAGGCCTGCAACAGAAGAAAGCCCTGGGTGGAATTCATAAGGTCTCTAGGTAAGCAGCATTATCTAGTCCAAATCCCCACTAGATGGATACAGGAATCCCTACATCATTTCCAGAATGTAGTTCCCTAGACTCTGTATGAACACTGCAAAAGATTCATTTTATTTTGTTAATTCAAGCCATCAGGGATCAGGACAGATCTGCCCCATTACTATCTCCCCCTCAGTATGTGTATGGTATACGTACGGATGAAAATACATGCTTTATGTTAGTATCTCTTCATTCCTATCTGTCAGTTGGAGTCCAGACTCACCCCTTTGTTGGACTGATGCAGTTTTGTTTTGTTTTTTAAGATTTTATTTATTTATCTGACAGAGAGAGACACAGCGAAAGAGGGAACACAAGCAGGGGGAGTGAGGGAGGGAGAAGCAGGCTTCCCGCCGAGCAGGGAGCCCAATGGGGGGCTCGATCCCAGGACCCTGGGACCATGACCTGAGCCAAAGGCAGACGCTTAACGACTGAGCCACCCAGGAGCCCCTGGACTGATGCAGTTTTGACACGTTTTCAGCCTCTCCCTCCCACAACTATAGGATAAACCTCCCCTGGATCTACTACACTATTCTAGAAAACAGTTCACGTTTCTCTCTGCTGCCAATTCTCAAAAGTGTGAGTTGCGAAAGTAAGTATATGCAGCATTTCTATAGCGGCAAAGCCTATCATTTGTATATTGGAAGCCCAACTCCTGTCATTTGATATTGCCTGGAGGGCCAAAACCCTGACAGAAGTAAAGCTGATGAGGGGAAATCGACCGCTCTCGTTCTGCCTTTTCTGAGAACTAGAATAAGATGTTTGTGTCTCCTCCCGAGTTTGGTAAACTTGGACAAGCTGGTTCAGAGCCCCTTTGCAACTATGTGGGTGACGTGTATTTCAAATATACCCAGTGTTGAAAACACACTGGCTTTCCTGAGAAAAACAACGACGAAGAAACACTGAACTCAAATACCCCTGCCTTGAAAGGAAGCACATAATACATAGTATCTCAACGATGTTCATTTCTTTAATGAAGAAAGTGGAGGAATTGGGGATGTATTGAAGCTGGTGTTAAATCACAATTAGAAGTTTGTAATTTTTTAAACTTCTAAATTGAGTAACAATATGGACTCCCTGAAAGTTAAAACACAGTCTAGGACCTAATATTTTTAAAGATTTATCCTTCAAAATAAGGAGGCATTACGTATTTAGTGACAGTTACTCTTAAGAGAAATAAAGAACTGCCCATGGGTGACTCTCTTTCAAATGATAGATGGTTATGGAGAAATCTGGGGACTCCTCTGATTGAGGTCTAGTGATTTTTCGTGACAGATGCAGTCGGCCTTGTATTTATATGATTCGTTACAAACCTGTTTTCATACCTTGCAGGTGGAAATTAAAAGACCAAAGATCTTAGTGTAATGATTCAACACTAGATTTCCCTGATTGGTTTTTTGGTTTTGCCCTCCCTGATGGTTGAGGCAACTCATTCCTCATTCTTCTAAATCCTTTTTTTTTAAGATTTATTTATTTGAGGGGCGCCTGGGTGGCTCAGTCGGTTAAGCGTCTGCCTTCAGCTCAGGTCATGATCCCAGGGTCCAGGGATCAAGCCCCACATCGGGCTCCCTGCTCAGCGGGAAGCCTGCTTCTCCCTCTCCCACTCCCCCTGCTTGTGTTCCTGCTCTCGCTATCTCTCTCTCTGTCAAATAAATAAATAAAATCTTAAAAAAAAAAAAAGATTTATTTATTTGAGAGAGAGCATGAGTGGGGGAAGGGCAGAGGGAGAGAATACGCAAGCAGACTCCTGTTGAGCGCAGAGCCCGATGCAGGGCTTGATCTCAGGACCCTCAGATCATGACCTGAGCCAAAACCAAGAGTCAGTTGGTCACTTAACTGACTGAGCTACCCAGGCGCCCCATTCTAAATCCTTTTGAAGCTTCCTGCTGTCCCTCATTCACTTGCTTCTCCCCCTCTCTTTTCCCCCATCACTCTCCTACCCCTCCTTGGTCTTTGCCTCCTCTCACAACTAAGGCCCTGGTTATGGTCCAGGGCCTGTAAAAGTCACTGATGTCCAACACTGTGAAAGAGCAGAGCCACGTGCTGGGCCAGCTCATGGCCTTGGGCCACTTCGGGAGACCACTACCAAGTTAACTCACGTCCCTAGGTGCCCGGTGCGCACCTCTTCTGAGAGGGGCTACGGGAGACTTCCACCTGCCAGGAGCCATAAGATGCATTTGCTTCTCTGTTGTGCTCACAGATCGTAGCTCTGTCGCTCATGGTGTTTCCATCAGAGTGATTTAAAATGCAAATCCCCTACCTTTGCTCTTCTCTGAAAAGAGGACAAAAATCAGTTTCAGATCCCAGAGGCACCCTCTGTCTTCTGATTCATTTCCATTTTTAAAACATTAGCCTGAAATATTAGACATTTGATCAAAAAAAATCAGGTGTAGGGAGTCCAAGGAACTGGTCTCAAGAGGTTGGTTTTCAGGCCACATATTATGCTTACCCTAGAAAATATGAGCTGTTGTGCTAACGAATTCACTCCGGGAGGAGATGGAAGGGCAAGATCGTCAGTTGGGATTTCGTCCCCAGCTCCTGTGTCTTTTCTGACGGACAGATTGTCTCGGCATTTAATCATACCAAGGAGAGACCCCACAACACGCCTCCAGTGGGTTCCCGCATCTGAATCCTCCCGAGTGGCCATTTGGTATGTCTCCTGGACAATTCGGGGTTCCAGAAAGTGTTAACCTTGAAACCTAACACCTGCACAGTGCAGGACAGTTTTCAAAGGGATCTCACAGACGTGATCTCATTTGACCTTGACGAGGGCCCGAGGCTTGACAATGGCAGAGAAAAAGAGCCAGACAGGAGGTGGAGGTAACCTCCAGACCAGAGAGGGAGCTCCAGGGTCAGCCCTGAATCCGAGTTCCAGTCCCACTGTCCCTTCAGGGTGTCTCCTGTGTCAATGATTTCACATCCCTGAGCTCCAGCTTCTTCATTCCTCAGCCTAAGATAATAATGGTGCTTGCTTCACAAAGCTGTTTGGGGTGAGAGCAGTGAAGAAGTCATACGAAGCAGTTAGCACAATATCTGGCTCACGTCACATGTTCAGGACGTGTCATGGATTATGATTAATAAATATGTCTAACCTGCATAAGAGCAGTCTGCAAAGGAATATCCGACACTCAGAGTTAATCCTGAATGTTCCATTAACCAGCAGGGACAAGATCCTGAGTTGACAGGGCAATCCAAAGACGCAGAGCTTAGCATTCGAAGATACGGCACTTGGGAAGCAGCTAATGCTCTGAAACTCAAAAGGGCTCAGCAAGTGGACAAGTGGATAAGTTTTATTATTGGGTCTTAAAACTATGCTTATTACGTGTAAACCATTATTTAGAAATCATTGCAATGTTGCTATTTCACTTGTAGCTATGTATTCCTCTGAAACACCAGCCATGTTTACCTTGATTGTTTTGGGGAGCTCAGTGTTCTCTGGGTTTCCTGGAAAATCAGCGGTGCTGGTGACATTGGTTTGATGTTGCACGCTCACTCATTCTACTTTTCAAATGTTCTTCAATAACACAATCTACCACGCTTTGAGTCTTGGTTAACTTTGAACGACATTTCTATCTGAGATCTCATCTGTTGGTTTAGGGCCATTCCCAAGACTTAGGGAGCAGTGTAGGGTGGATTTCAGATGCACTCTAGGGAGCACCTGCATGGCTCAGTTGGTTAGGCATCCAACTATTGATTTCGGCTCAGGTCATGATCTCAGGGTCCTGGGATTGAGTCCTGCATGGGGCTCTGCGCTCAGCATTCTGCTTCAGGATTCTCTCTCTCCCTCTGCCCCTCCCCCCACTCTTTCTCTCTCTCTGAAATAAATAAGTAAATCCTAAAAAAAAAAAAAAAGATGCACTCTAGAATAGAATAAGGGTTGGCCAACTTTTGTCCACTCTTATTTTTGTATGATTCAAGAGCCATGGTGGTTTTTACATTTTTAAGGGGTTGTATTAAAAAAAAAAAAAAAAAAAAAGGAAAAAGAAGAAAATTTTGTGAAAAAGACCAAGTGTAACCCACAAAGTCTAAAATATTTATTATCTGACTCTTACAAAAAGCTTGTCAACCCCTGGAATAAAACTAAATTTGAGATTGCCTCATCCACATTGGAAGCAGTCCATGTCTATCCCAGTCAAAATGAGTTTCTGGAAGTAACAATACAACCTTTAACTCAGTGACTGCTAATCAATGTACAGTTACTTCTCTAGCATCTGGAGTCTAGAGACTCCACAGAATCTGCCTATCCATATCTCTTGTGTTGCACTAACCACACTGGATTATAATTACTTTTTTTCTGCCTTCATGCCCCACAAAAGGACTATTATCATTTCTTTGGGGGAAGACACAGAAATGTCCCACACTCAGTCCAGTGCTTGACAAAGGTATTTAAAAACGTTTTCAATTGAGTTATACTAAACTCCTAGCAGGACAGAGAATCCTAAGGCACCAGCTCTCATTTTCATCATAAAGCCCTTGCTCTTAAATAAATTCCTTGCCTGAGTTTATTTATCTGAAAAATGGAAATGGAAATGTCTGTCACTGTAAGGCTTCTTTAAATATTTACTTACAGATGATAGAGGACAGTTATGTTCACTCCACCGTACTCATCGAAATCCATCAAAAACAACAAAAAGACCCAAGAGGTAAGAAACTCCATTTTAAATTAAGTAAAGTAGAATCCTCTGTCTCAAATTAAAAGTATAAAGAACATCTGTCAAAAATAAAATAAAATGCAATTTATTGACAGTAGAGCATGTAAGAGTTGACATAGTTTCCCCAGAAGTTTCTCTCAAAGGAAGGACCATAATCCTGAAAAAGCCACCTGACTAGTGGGCACGACACAAGGACATTGGGAAGACAGGGTGAGATAGTTCGGGCTGCAGAGTGGCGGGGAAAGTGGAGCTGAAAGAGACCCAGGCTCTGTAAACACATCAAGTTCAATATCTAAAGTCTAGTGCCCTAGCCAGGGAAACGACTAGACGTAACAGAGAGGGAGGATTAGTAACCAAATCAAGACGCAGAGTATGTGCACCCCACTAGGGCTGCCGTAACCAAGTACCACAAGCTGGGCAGCTGATCAAGAGAAAGTTCTTGTCTCTCCGTTCTGGAGGCTGGAAATCCACGATCAAAGTGTCAGCAGGTTTGGTTCCTTCTGAGAGATGTGAGGGAAGCATCTGTGCCAGGTCTCCCTCCTAGGCTTGTAGATGGCATCATCCACTCTCTGCCTTCATGTTCACTTGCCATTCTTCCTCTGTGTGTGTGCCTGTTTCTTCATGTGGGTTTTTTAAAGGGACATCAGTCATGGGGAGGAGGGGCCCACTCTCCTCCAGGATGACCGCCTTTTAGCTAATTACATCTGCAATGACCGTATCTCCAGATAAGGTCATATTCTGAGGTCCTGGGAGTTAGGACTTTAATCTATGAATTTGGGGGGGAGGCGCACACAACTCAACCCATAACATACAGAAAGACTGAGACTCAGGATGCACCGTGAGCCACTCCAACCTTCTCAGCATCAAAGTCAGCAGTGAGACATGCTCTCAGTGTAGAAGTCAGTGGTAGATGGGCAACTGTTCAGATGATACATCTCAGTTCTCGCTGGGGATTGCCCAGCTCACTCTGTCGCACCTTTCCCAGCACCTCAACCCTATCACTCCACATGCTATCCTGTAGCAAACACAGAAGGAACGACTCCATTTAAAATGAGTCATGTACATAAAAGCTCTCAGCTATGGGATTTCTGTGTTGATCATGAAAAGAGAGAGAAAAAAAGGAACATAGGCAGAAAAACAGATAAAGAACATACATCAGAAGAAGAATCCCTCACAAAAATAAGAGAAAATGTTTGCAAATTATTCTCCAGAATCTCAAAGGAACTAAAGGTTAAACGGCTTCTTTGAAAAGAGAGCTTTCAAAATTTACAAACAGGCAAAGTAAAGGTGATGAGAGCAGACAGGGGTGAAAAGTAAGTTGGCAATGTGTGAAGGGAATGGAGGAAGAGAATTGTTACAGAGCTGAAAGCCACATTAGAGGCAACAAAGACAGGATAAACAAAATTTAAGACCATCACAGACTTAGAGAAAAAATTTGAAGAAATTAGATGGAACAAAAAGGAAAAGAACAATGACGTAAATAATTAAAGAGAACGTGGTAAATATAGAAAATGAGAAAAAGATTCCCAATATATACATAATTGATATCCTTGAAAAGATACACAGGTGAAACAGAAAACAGTACTTCTCAAATAAAACCTCAGTCCTGCAGATGGAGAGGGCACACATTGTTGCTATATAAATTTATACAGACCTATTTATACTCTGTCTCATCATGGAAAATTTATGGAGCCTCAAGAATAAAGAAATAATTCCTCGGACATTTAGGCTGGAAAAATAAGTTACTTCCAAGAGAAAAAAAAAAAATCACTTTAGCTTTTTTCCCAGCAACAGTCAATATATCAGAAGCCAGTGGGTCATATTTACAAAGGTACGCAGGAGAGTGTAGTTCTCAAATGTTATGCCCAGCCAAAGTGTCCTTGAGATATAAAAGTGACATACATCCTTAGACACACAGGAACTCAGAAAATAGAGCATCCATGTGACTTCGTCAACAAAGACTACTCGGGTATCTCCGCACAGCTAGTATAGCAACATAGCCAAGAAGGTTAAGAGTCCGACTGCCACTCACTGTGTGACCTCGACCAACTTACTTAACCTCTCTGTGTCTCAGTTTTCTCATCTGTATGAAAGTTGTTATGAGAATGAAAGGAGATACTACAAAAAAGAGTGCTTAGCGTAATGTTTGGCTCTTTGTAAGCACTAAATAAATACTAGCCATACTTATCAGGATCATCATGATTATCAAGATAACAGTATAACCTAAATTGAAGCCAGAGGAGGATTATATTTTGAAACAGAATGTAAACATTATGAATCCTGACAATGTAAAAAAAAATAGGTAACCAATAAAAACTGGGTGCGTTAACAGAAGAAAAAGTAGAGAGCGTGTGCATGCTTACGGATTTCCTCACTGTTTATAGCAGGAGGGAAAATATATAAAATAATATGGCTTGAAATAAAGTTTAACCACCTATAAACTTATTTTTTAATCTTCCTTGCAAACTTTTAAAAGCACTAATATCCAAAGTTTAGTAATCCAGTTAAAATTCACTATTTTTCTATTAAACTCAAAAATTAAATTGGTTTTCACAAATATGGTATAGGACATTTGATCCCCATGTTGTAAATAAATCTTGCACTTCCATCTTTCTGGCTATGTAGGCATAGAGGTATTTAAAATGTTGATAACGATTTTATTTTATTTTTTCCAAAGATTTTATTTATTTATTTGAGAGAGAGAGAGAGAGAGAGAACACAAGCAGGGAGGAGCGGCAGAGGGAGAGGAAGAAGCAGACTCCCCGCTGAGCAAGGAGCCTGCGCGGGACTCGATCCCAGGACCCCGGGATCATGACCTAAGCCGAAGGCAGACGCTTAACCGACTGAGCCACCCGGGTGCCCCAGAAAATGTTAATAATGATTTTATTCCGGGTGGTAGCTTTTAGAGTCTTGAGGGTTTTTTTTTTTTTACCTTCTTCTTTAAACTTTCCATATGGCTTGAATTTTTATAACATACATCTATCACTTTAACAAAAACAATAAAGTTAATTTTAAATAACTACCATGCTTTTCATTTTCATGCATGAAGTTTTTTATTTGAGGCCAAAAAAATATTAATTGAGCTATAAATACTTGAAATTCAATTCCACTGACCTTCAATAGCACAAGAATTTGGCCAGGAAATAGTGTAATTGTTTTTTAAAATATTTGTTTCTCTGCCGTCATTGCAATTAAGAAATTACCAACCAATAAAAGCCAATCTTTCAGAACATAAAGAAAGTCCAGGATGTCATTTAAAAAGTGGCATTTATGGGGCACCTGGGTGGCTCAGTCGGTTAGGCTTCTGCCTTTGGCTCAGGTCATGATCCCAGGGTCCTGGGATCAAGTCCCACATCGGGCTCCCTGCTCAGCGGGAAGCCTGCTTTTCCCTCTCCCACTCCCCCTGCTTGTGTTCCTGCTCTCTCCGTGTCTCTTTCTGTCAAATAAATAAATATTTTTTTTTAAAAGTGGGGCATTTACTTCATTTTGATCATTGTTGCACTCCCATACCTGTTTGTCTTTAAAGCATATTGGTCCCCAAGACTCCCCCCCTCTTCTCAGTCAGCAGCTCTCAACCCCGAATTCACAGTGAAGGACGGAGGGAGCATCAAACCCAACAAAGCTGGGACTTATTTAGAAACTCCGATATCACGGACAAGGGAAGGCAGGTGGAGTAAAACCAGCATCCGCGAGGGTAGTGGTGTTTTCATCCGTGTTTTTTTAAATCTCCTTCTTTATTTTTTCAAATGTATCTTTTTCTCGATTTACATTTATCCTCTTTCTGGGATTCCTCATACTTACTACCATCCCGTATATCTCATCATTTTATGTTTTCCTATTCTTTCTCCTTTCTTGTTTGTTGTTGTTTTTTCCCCCTTTGGGGACAGTTCCTTAATCTAATTGTACAATTTACTAATTCATCCTTCCACGGCACCCATTCTACTGGGCATTCCAGCATTTCTCTTCTTCAAGCAAATATTATACATTTTCTAGTATTTCTTTTATTCCCAACATTTTATCATGGAAAGGTCCAAATATGCCCCCCCAAAAAAAAAATTAAAAGAATTTCATATGGACCCATGCACACCCCAAACCTAGCTTCTATGGTTAACATCTTTCTGTATCTGCGTCCTCACAAGCCTACCCCTCTACTTTATCTTTTGCCACGTTTCAGAGGAAATGACAAACATCAGTACCCTCCCTCCAAGTCTTGCAGCATCACATCAGTATAGTTAACAAGCTCTTGGGGTAACTCTTGAAAAAAATATATATTTCTTTATTTGAGAGAGAGAGAAAGAGCACGAACAGGGGGAGGGGTGGAGGGAGAGGGAGAGGGCTGAGCAGGGAGCCCAACACGGGGCTCGATCTCAGGACCCCGGGATCATGACCTGAGCCAAAAGCAGATGCTCAACCAACTGAGCCACCCAGGCTCCCCTTGGAGTAACCCTTAAATACAGCCAGGTTCGAGAACCACCCTGGACCCTAGCAAACCATGCTCCATCCTAGCTCACAGTTAGTTGCCTGGTGGTCATACTCAAAGGCCTTAAGAAACTTCTTTCTCCACTTACTCCTGTGAAATCCTCCTTAAAAACTTTTTTTTTTAATCAGACAATCAAGAGGTAACATCTGAGCCTCACATAAAGTTAGTACAAGCAGAGGCGATCACTATGACGGGAAACTCCAGAAAAAAGACAAAAACCATGTCTTTCTTGCATACTGCTTCGACTGGTAGCAAGTGGGGAAGGAAATAGTCACGATTTAACTCAGTGCATCTCAAATGGCACGTTTTCTCTGGATATGTTTTCAGAGGCAACAAGAGAAAGGTTCCTTTGCTGGCACTTTGATTGGATTGACTCACCGTGGACTCAGAGGGATTCTCTCCACCCAGCCATGTGCACTTACCTCCCAAGACTGTCAGCTGTCACCTCCAGGCCCAGCCCAGCTATCCTGAGCCCCAAACGCTACCGAAATCCTAAGGATTTCGTGACAATGAATCTAACCATTTGAGGAACTCCCCTCCAGGTGGGCAAAAGGAATACCCATAACAGCTCATGAGGAATACGTTGATTTCATGATATTGGCCCTCACGCAGAACATGAGTTTGGATGAGTTACGAGCATTTTAACATGTTTGCTTTTATCATGGGTGTATCCAAAGTTACTGCGGAGTACCATTGCCTAAGGACCTGATGCATAGGCTTTGTTAATTGATCCTAAATGTTGGATCATCTGATACACAAAAAGGGAACCCACGTGAGAGACACAAGCTTCGATGTCCTGAGTGGTCACATGCCACATCTGTGAACAGCTACCCTGAGGTGTATCTGGCCCCAAGTTGTCACATACCCGCAGGTTTATTGTAAGAATTACAGTGCCATGAAAGAGAATGCTGTCATTAACAACATTAGCTCACATCAGAATAAATGCTCTTACCCTTTTGTTTCCTTCCTTTTACCAGAACACTCTTTGCTCTGAATTCTGTTAGATTTTCCAAACGATGAAATCACCACATTTAAATAGTTAATGTTTGCTGAATCCTGGCATTTCTGCTCTTTTCAATGTAAGAATAACTTCCTTTCGAGGAGTTCAAAAACATTCATGTATATGCATGCATCTATTCTCATTTACTCACTACACATTAGACAATAAATACTAGTATTCCTTTTAAATTCTAAGCAAACACTGAGCAGGGGAAAAATACCTCTTTGGCTTGAGGGCATATTTCATCCCCTAGCAGCCAGCTTTACAAAGTTCCAAACCAGATTTCTCCCCAATAAGCACATAAATAAACCTTGCTCCCCTTTGTGGTAAAGGAGGTTGAATGAGGAGTAATTCTCATTTTGTGTAACTTCACACCGCACAGAAAAATGGTGGCAGGGTTGTAATTGTTCTTTGTTCTGATGCTGTTTCCTGGGGGCTTTGGTCTTTGGATTATGAGGAATACAAGGAATTGCAGGGAATACGAGGGCCTGGTCTGGCCAGAGATGGAGGAGGAATAGACTCCATGAGACAGGCTTGGGGTCCCAAGCTCTCAGGGACACCATCCCGTCCCCGACTGTCTCTACTCCCAGAAAAACCACCTCCAAAGAGAAGGACACCCCTTCTGGGACAGCTATCAGGAACAGGAAGGTGAAAAGGGAACGAAAAAGAGGAGGAGGAAATATCTGCGGGACTCATAAGGTAGTAATTATTAAATGAAGCTTCTTGTTTTAATGAAACATGCTGGTTCTGTCAAGACCACGGTGGCAATAGAATTCCGTGTGTTCAAGCCTGCAAGATGCAAACAAGAGTTTGCAGGCCTGTGGATTTCCTTCCCCCCCCCACTCTTCTGAGGTAACCCCTTTACTTCAGAATGATGTTAAAATTCTTTCTAGCTTGGGGCGCCTGGGTGGCTCAGTGGTTAATTGTCTGCCTTCAGCTCTGGTCATGATCCCAGGGTCCTGGGATCGCTCCCCGCATCGGGCTCCCCGCATCGGGCTCCCTGCTCGGCGGGAAGCCTGCTTCTCTCTCTCCCACTCCCCTGCTTGTGTTCTCTCTCTCTGTCAAATAAATAAATAAAATCTTAAAAAAAATTCTTTCTAGCTCATTCAGAGCGTGTTATTCTAAGTCTTTTGCAATGTGGCCTCTTCTAGAAAAATGGGGCTTTACAAGCAGATGACTCACATTCAGCCACGGCCGACCTACGTTCATTTTCTTAATTGATCCCATTTTACAGACAGGGATTTGAAAAATGGAAAAAGAGTTCAGATGACGTGTTTACACATCAGAATCAAAGAGAGAGGCTGTCTTCCAACTATCCGGACCCCTCCCACATCTTCTGAATGTTACCGAATGGATAAAATGAACTTTTTGTCACAGGCAGGGACAAATTCTTTATCTAAATTTAAAAGATTTCTTTCATCAAAGACAACTCCTGCCCCATCCCAACCCAACCCACATAGGTTACTTCATGAAATATATTTTTTAATTCAAAGCAAATAACCATGATATTGACAGAACAGGCTGATTAAGCATAACGTAAGCCGCTTTACCTGTATGAAACAGAAAAGAGTTTCTTTTAAGGAACCACACATTGAAAAGGGAGCACAGCCCTTTGTTTGGTCTAATGCCAAGGGGAATTCAGCATAAAAATGGATCTTGAGCTGATAGCATCCAGAAAATTTTGCACAAAGTGGCTCTGCGCTCTGCACAGGCCAGGAAGATCCGGGAAGGAAGCCTTGGTTTCCTCTTTCTGCTGATTAAGAGTCTAGAGCTTCAGAGTCCAGCTCCAGACGCGGAAGAAAGATCTTATCATGGCCCTTAGAAAAAGCGTCATTGTTAGAGTGGTCCTCATTTCCTCAATGCAGGAAAGAAAAAGAAATAACATTTAAAGTTCATTCCTGCTTGTCAGCTGTTTGGATCCGGGAGTCCATTCCTTATCAAGATTTTCTGAAACTGTGGCAATATTTCAAAGGATTAAAGGCTGACCCAGATACTCTAAAGAATCTGGAATCCCTCAATAAAATTCTAGTCTCGCAATTAGTAGCCTAGTACCCTTGGCTGTACCTGTATTCACAAGTTCTCAATTACTGTAGGATCTCTATACCACTTATTACTCCTGCCGATAACATCTGACATTAAACAGGTTCCACTAGGTTAGGCAAAGCTTTCTTTAATTCAGTATCTTGATATAAGGTTTCCAGGTTGATTGTATTAGAAGCAAAGAATATGGCCTCCAAAACTTCCCCTTTCTGGAATTTGTTGAAGTTCTCTTTGTGGTCGCTGATGTGACTGAATGCTGTAAGTGCCCAGAGCCATAAATCAACACACATTTTCTGTAGGATATAAAGTCCTATACATATCTCTATTATGTTGAGGGTGTTCATTAAATTTTTTCAAACTCTGGTTCCTCCTTTTTTTTTTTTTTATCTGCTTGGCCTATTAACCACTGAAAGAGATATACTAAAATCTCCCAGAACAATTTTTTTTGTTTTTAAGTTTTCTTGATATGAGTTTTTGCTTTATATATTTGGTTTTGATGCTGAATGGTAATCACTTGGTTAAATGACATTGGGCTTAGCAAATGTTAAGAGAGCACTCTTTTCTCTGCATTATTTTGGATGAAAACTGGACAAAATCGAAATAAAAAAAATTTTAAATTCTCAAAAAATGTTAACTGTACTGGAATTAAAATTAAACAACACTTCCAAAAAATTGGAAAATATGAAAAAATTAAGAAGGTGGATTATGAATGAATTATTCTCTAAATCCACTCCTTTTTATTCTAATGAGAACTGTGTGATCAACTGAAGTGATTTCACGTTCATTGAATAATGTTTTAGTTTCTAGCCAGTATTGCTAGGAATAAGGTAAAAACAATTATCCCAGGAGAGAAAACTTACCTATTGCCACCTCCACCTGCGCTGCTATCTGCATCTCATCAATTTCATTTTGAAAATCAAGCAGGTGTGTTTTGGCTCCTGTGTCGGGACAGTAATTAGTATCATTCAGAACGACCCATATCTAATCACCTGCATTGTTTTTCTGAAGATGAGGAGTCGTCAAGATTCTAAAGGGGTTGGAGGAAGAAGAAACACAAGCAATTCTTTGGCTTCTTCTCGGTGACCTCTTTCCTGCTCAAGGGAACACCATGAATTAGGTTCAAAGACGAAGGAGCGAACAGATACTTCTTTGTAAAGGGTAGAAAGAGGAAGTTGAGAAAGACTTTATGGACTAAAAGCTACGAGGCACTTTCAATTGATCCTGATAAATCAACACTGCTTTACACTTTGACTTGACTTCCTGAGGAACCAAATAATCTCTGTAGATACCCTGAGCAACAGAAGAATCTTGTCAGTACGTGGCCATGGCTTCTCCCGTCCTTGAGGAAGAGAACCCAGATATTTCCAATAGTCTACTGCCCTAGAAATGGCAAGCGATGTTTTCCTATCCATTGTTTATACCGGCAGTACAATCAAAGCGACTCTGTCAGGAAAGCATCCTTCGTCATTTTTAGTGACAGCTGGAAGTCTTTAGAAACTTCTCTCAGAGGGTGCAGCAGGATGTGGAAGGAATTGCAACTTTTAGCAGGAATCGCAGGTTGCCAAGTTCAACACATGGCTGGGAAAGATCCTTAGGCCCTAATCAAGCAAATGGGAGCAAGATGGTCAGACGGCCAGCAGAGGGTGCCCGGTCGACTACCCAAGATGGAGCTCTCCACCTTTCTCCAAAAAGTAGAGAGGCAGCTTTTTAATTTTTTTTAACCGCATACCATGTAGGAATGTTCTAGAAACACATCACCTAGGGGGGGAAATACAGAAAACAAAGAAATTAATATCCAAACAATGACCGTGTAATTCTATGTATCTGTCCTCTTACATAAAAACCTAGAGCAAGGGAGGAACTGCCTTCAACCTTCGGTACATCAAGAGGTTTTATTTGATTACAGGAAACTTTAGTTTTCAAAAGCAGATTTTTCCTTCGGTTATTACCAATTCCTTTCTAACCATTTCTCTCGGTATTTGGTGCTTGATCTCCTTCCAAAACTGTAAAAAGGTAAAAAAAAATTTGTGGGTAGTCGCTGATTCTGGAGAAGGAAGTAAGTCTCCCCAGCAAAGTGAAGGGAGTACGATCTGCGGTCATTGTTGATGGGAGAAGTCAACCTCTGGCCCACCAGACATGCCTCAGGACTGGGGGAGGTGGTGAGTCTGTGATATGTGTGTTTTTCATTTAAATTAAACTATGCCTGGGTCAAGCCAGGATCCAAAGTCTTCAGAGAAAGTAGAACTCCATGTGATATTTTGAGTCCAAACAGAAACAGGAAATTCCATTGACCTCTGGAGAGAGAGTAAGTTCCCTTGAGAAGTTCTCACTTAGTTTTCCATATTGAATGAGTTCTGGATGGTTCGAATGACATCCTGAACCACATGCAAACACTCTCAACATATCCTTGGTGTTGAGTAAAGTTCAAACAGCGCAAAATTATTTTAAGACTTGGCATCTATTGTACTGCAAACGAGCAAAGTTAAATTCTACAATCACAGAAGAGATGAAAGTGGTTATTCATATTCTTTATGACATCCAGCCTACCCAAAAAATTCAACCATTGAAATCATTTTATTAAGCATAATATCTTGAAGGTCCCTTTATTAAAATAAATACACTGTAAGTCACAGGAGGGGGCACGTGTCACCACTCAGAGCTGTAAATCATCTGGTTAGGTTAATTACCTATCACTTCACAGAATGTAAATGAGGAAAGGAGAGAAAAGAACTAACATTTATGTAGCTCTTTCTGGATGCTTGCATTCAGCTAAGTTCTTTATGTAACTTTTGTTATTGAATCCTCATAAAGTTCCGATAAAATTAAGTAAAATATGTATGACTTTTTAAAAATTTTACAGTTGGGGGCGCCTGAGTGGCTCAGTTGGTTAAGCGACTGCCTTCGGCTCAGGTCATGATTCTGGAGTCCCTGGATCGAGTCCCACATCGGGCTCCCTGCTCAGCAGGGAGTCTGCTTCTCCCTCTGACCCTCCTCCCTCTCATGCTCTCTGTCTCTCATTGTCTCTCTCGCAAATAAATAAAATCTTAAAAATAAATAAATAAATAAATAAATAAATAATAAAAATTTTACAGTTGGGGCACCTGGGTGGCTCAGTTGGTTAAGCGTCCGGCTTTGGCTCAGGTCATGAGTCCGACTCCCTGCTTATCGGGGAGCCTGTTTCTCCCTCTCCTTCCACCCCTCCCCCTGCTCCTTCCCCCTCTCTCTCTCTCTTTCGATCACTCTCTCTCTCAAATAATAAACAAAATCTTTTAAAAAATTAAAAATAGGGGCCCCTGGGTGGCTTAGTCGGTTAAGCGGCTGCCTTCGGCTCAGGTCATGATCTCAGGGTCCTGGGATCAAGCCCCGCATCGGGCTCCTTGCTCAGCGGGAAGCCTGCTTCTCCCTCTCCCACTCCCCCTGCTTGTGTTCCCTCTCTCGCTGTCTCTCTCTGTCAAATAAATAAATAAAATCTTTAAAAAAAAATAAAATAAAAAATAAAAAAATTAAAAGTTAAAAATAAAAATTTTACAGTTAAGAGAATTGAAACTCAGAGATGTTAATAACTTGCTCACAGCTTTATAGCTAAGAAGAATCTGGCTTTGAATCTAGGTTGTTCTGATCCCAAACCCCACCAGTATTCGTCTAATGTTTGAAGGAGGAAAGGAATACGAAGAGGATAGAGCAGTGCTGCCCAATAAAAATAGAATGAGACAAACCAAGAAACAGGCTCTTAAGGACAGAGAACAGACAGATGGTTACCACAGGGGAGGTGGGTGGGAGGATGGCGGAAACAGGTAATGGGGATTAAAGAGTACACTTATGATGATGAGCACTGAGCAATGTATGAAATTGTTGAATCACTATATTGTATGCCTGAAACTAACATTACACTGTATGTTATGTTATACTGGACTTAAAATTTAAAACTTAATAAAAAAATAATAAATTATACAAAAAAAAATAGAATGTGAAACACACATGTAATTTCAAATTTTTTGTAGTCATGTTGAAAAAGTAAAGAGAAGCAGGTGAAATTAATTTTAGAAATACTTATTGGGGCGCCTGGGTGGCTCAGTCGTTAAGCGTCTGCCTTCGGCTCAGGTCATGATCCCGGGGTTCTGGGATCGAGCCCTACATCGGGCTCCCTGCTCAGCGGGAAGCCCGCTTCTCCCTCTCCCACTCCCCCTACTTGTGTTCCCTCTCTCGCTGTCTCTCTCTCTCTGTCAAATAAATAAAGCCTTTAAAAAAAAAAAAAAAAGAAATACTTCTTATTTACTCCAATATATCCAAAATACTAGCACTTCAACAGGTGATCAGTATACTAATTATTTTTGAGACCATCGATGAGACAATTTACATTCTTTTTTCATACATAGATCTTTGAAATCCAGTGTATATTTTTACATTTATAACTCATCTTAATTCGGACTGACCACATTTTACCATACTAAACAGCGCCACCCCAGAGCACTGATTCCTTGCAGATTTATAACATTCATAAATTTGATCATTATAAATTTTGTCTTCCCCTAAATTGCTTCTTGAAATATTGACCAAGACAGGTGCCTTAAAAAGTTAGAGTTATAGTAGACCCAGCAATCTCACTTGTAGGTCTATACCCAAGAGAAATAAAATAAAAGGAAAACATTTCAGAGAGAAATGAAAACATGTCTCCACAAAAACTTGTATGCAAATGTTCACACCAGCATTATTCAAAATAGTCAAAATGGAGAACAAATGTCTATCAACTGATAAATGGGTAAGTAAAATGTGTTATACCCACAGAATGGAATATTATTTAGCAATAAAAAGGAACCCGGTGCTGACACATGCCACAAAACCAATAAACCATAAAAATATTCTAAGTGGAATAAGCCAATCACAAAAGAGCACATATGACATGATTCCATTTATATGAAATATTCAGAATAGTCAGATTTGTAAAGATTGAAAGTTGGTTAGTGGATGCCTACAGCTGCAGATGTTGGGAGAATATGGGGAGTGACTGCTAAGGGGTATGGAGTTTCTTTTTGGAGTGATGAAAATGTTCTAAGATTGTAGTGATTGCTTATACATATAAGAAAACACTGACTTGTACAATTAAGTGGGTAAATTGTATGGTATATGAATTACATCTCAATGGAGTTTTCATATAAAAGAAATAAATAAACTCATCTGAGCCCTCAAAAAATATTGAAAAAGCCAAAAGCTTAAATAGAAGTTTCTAAACAGATATTTATCTGTTAATCAATAATCTCCTACTCATACTGCTCCTAGTCTTGTCTTCAAGGAAAGACTCCATCCAACAAACCTCCAGGGAGGACTTGCTTGCAGTCAAACACTTTGTTAGATGATCAAGATAGGGCCCCTGACCAATAGAACTTGTGATCCAGAGAAATTGGCAGGGAAACAAAGAAACAAATGTAAGCCACTGGAAGTAGACGTATAATGGGGACTCTATACAGAGACTCCTAGGTTACTCTTAGGAAAAGAAGGTAAATAAAGCATTTCCTAGATCTACCAGCGCAGTGACTCTTGCAAACGGATTGATTAAAATAATTTGTCATGGCTTATTTTTAGTGACCTCATTTTTTTAAGCACTCTTAAGAACAAATCACACCTAATTTTCTTCTTTAGAATTTTGCCAAGATTCCTCATCATGCTCATTGTTTCAATGGACTCTAGATTCCAACTGTTCCCATGTTTTAAAAATAGGGAAAAGGCTTGGCAGCTCCAGTCTTGAGAATTTTTCTCATTTCCTGATGATTCCTCAATGAAAGGAGTCTGGTAAACAAAAGCTGTCAAAATCTAACTTGACACATGCTCATCAGGAAACATGTTCACAAATGTTTTTAGTAGTGTTCTTCATAAAGGAAACAATACAAGTATCTACCAACAGTGCAGCTATTAAATGTCATCGTCATTAGTTTACCATACCATGACATCTTACATGGTGAAAATGAATGGATCAGGTTACACTCATCAATGTGGCTAAATTTCAGAAACAACGTGGATCCAAAGAAACAAATTATCCATATAAAGTTCAAAAATAGGCAAAACCAAAAATATTATTTCCTGATACACTCACATTATGGTTATAGACACACACACACACACACACACACATCATAATAAAAAGCAAGAATGTGATTAACGCAAAATTCAGGACAGTGGTTATGAGGGGCGGGGAGTGGGGAAGGATACGTGGTCCAATTGGAGCCTACAGGACATTTCTGGGGTACTGGTGATTCTTCATTTCTCAGCATAGATGTTCATTTTTGTTTAAACTGTATGTACACATTTTCACATACTGCTTGTATATTTTACAATGTTTTAAATCATAAAACTAGGACAAAACACCAACAACTGTGCTGGTGAAGTAGGTTTTCATGGGCATCTCTCATTTTATGCACATGTTATTTAGGTTTATTGGTCTGTAATAGATCCTACATTTGCTGGATTCTGAAATTCAATGCTATTTGAAGTATATAGATTCCTTTGTCTGCAAGGAGCTTTAGGATCTGGCAAGATATTTGAGATAGAAGATTCCTGGAACCTCAGGAGGGCTGCCAGGGCATGAGCATGCGCCTCCTGCCTCATCCCTCATCTGGCTTATGGCCTGGCCAGACCACCCCCAGTGAAAGCGAAGTCAGAGAAGCAAGGGGAATATGTGCACCGGGGCCTGATAACTTCACTTACTAAATCTTTATCCTTGGACATCAAAAACTCCCAAAGATGAGGAGTGGGGATCATAGTAGTCTTTTGGGCAAACAATAATGGAAGAAGCCCTAATCCGCCTACTCATCATTTGCATAGATCATGCTTCTAGACACCTGCCTGGACAGAGGCCCAAAAGAAACTTTGGCACAGGAGATGCCTTTGCATTTAGTAAGCTGGTTTATCTGAAATGCACTAAAAGCTACACGACTGGAAGGAATGGACGGTTGCCACTGATTCAAAGACTCTTACGCTCTCAGCCAGCCAGTCTAAGTGCTGATCGTAGTCTGTTCTAAATACAGACAACAACTACACCAGTTTATTTCTCCAGAAATATTCAGGTTTCTATTCTGCAGGAAGTCATATTTTTACTTGTTAGCTCCCCATGCAGGGAGGAAGAATAACAAAAGCTTTTAAACTATGCCACAGTAACTCATTCCCCCAAAAGGACGTATTAGACAAAAAGATGGCTAAAAAAGATATTTCGGGGACTCTAAAGTTTTTTCAAATAAAATTAAGGTATATTTTCTAAATTTGAGTTTGCACAGGTATGCATGTCAGGGGCCTCCAGACATAAGCGGCCTGAAATGGCTGTCCCAGGAGTCACTTCTCAGTGGCCTTGTTGACCACACGTGCTCTCTGCCCGTTCCACCTAGCCTGCCTGAATTTGATCAGCCAACCCTTCATTGGGCTGGAATCAGGGACTGTGCCCCAAGGCCAGGATGGGGTTAACAGAGGGGCAGTGAAAACATTTGAGCCTGTTTCTCCATTCTCTTCTCCTCCTGCAAGGCCAATTGCTGGTTATCACCACCAGAAAAATAACCCCCTAATATCCCCCTTACTGCCCTATGGCTCCTTTGCATCTTGCATGAAATACCCAAAATAACTTGAATCTGTCTTATTTTCTTCAAACTATTAATTCTCAACAAAAAGGCATCAGGGTGGGGATAGGATATGACCCCCATGCCCATCAATCAGGATCATTCAAGGGACACAGTCAACATAGTTACCCATTCCAGATTCTGATAAGTGTAGTCTATCTTTCAGACTGAGTGCTTGGGAGCAGAAAAGGAATTCAAATTTTTTTTAATGTGATTTTTGCCTCAGTCCTTGGCCTAGTTACGTGGTCATGATTTTCACTACATTTGATTCTGTCTTGTCCCATACATTGGTGGTTTTAGGTCTTTCTGCACATTAGAATTGCCCAGATCAATTTTTTTAAAAATACAGATCACCACCCTGGCCTGAGATTCTGACTGAATTGGTCTGTGGTGGGGGCTCAGGACCTGCTCTTTTTAAAAGCTCCCCAGGTGTTTTTGAAAGCATGGCCAGGGTTGAAAAGCATCATGTAGAGGCCAAGTAAAAACATGGGAAGATGAAAGGTAGCCATAAACCAGAGATTTTACTCAAGATGTTTATTTATTTGTGTTTAAATTTTGGAAGGGGGAGCTGGGTGGCTCAGTCAATTGAGCATCTGACTCTTGATTTAGGCTCAGGTCATTACCTCAGGGTCAAGAGATCAAGCCCCACATCAGGCTCTGTGCTCAGCACAGAGTCTGCTTGGGATTCTCTCTCTCCCTCTACCCCTCACCCATCCAATGCCCTGATCATGCACTCTCTCTCAAATTTATTAATTAAATAATTTTGGAAGAGAAAGAAAAGAAGGGGTACTTTACTTAATGTCAAAATGACCATTGTAGGATAGAACATGGAGCTTGGACTTGTGGGAAGACTTAACTGACATTTGATCCCACCATGTACTTGGCAGCTGGGTGCCCTCAGACTGAGAAAGCAAATACAGGGTGGCTGGGGAACCAAGTGAAGACTAAGAAGTGTCACTGACCAGTGTTAAGAAGATCCTTCCCCTCTCTCAACACAGCAGACTGTAGAATAATGATTACGCTTTGCAGTCTGGTCTGGATCCCAGTCCAAGTTTTGGGTTTTAGCCCCCATGACCTTGGGTGCACTACTTATTCTCATCTGTAAAGCTGGGAACTTGAGGGTAGCTATCTCCTGGGGTTCTTGTGAGACAACCCCAGGCGCACAGTCAATGCTCAGTTAATAGTAGCTTATTCATCCAGATAGAGTCACATTCCTGTCCTCCACCCTGTTCCTCGCTGCAGAATCCAGGATAGTCAATGAGAGAATGCCAAAATGAAGAGTTAACTGATAACTAGAACAAATGTTCTTAGTTGCTTAGGGAACAGGACTCTATTTATATATTCATTCACAATATTTGACCAACACTTCTTCAGAATCAGGCACCACTTTAGATCTATTCTGAGGATTCCCTTGTGCTGCTAATATTATCATAGTGTCTCAGTTGTCCATGTGGATTCCTGGAACAAAAATACTATAGACCGAGTGGCTTAAACAACATTTATTTATTTCTCACAGTTCTGGAAATTAGGTAGTCCAAGAGCAAGCTGCTGGTGAGAGCCCACTGCCTGACTGCATAGACGGCAGGCTTCCCTCTGGGCTCCCACTGGTGTAAGGGAATCCTCCGGGGTCTCTTTTTTTTTTTTTTTTTAAGATTTTTTATTTATTTATTTTGAGAGAGAGAGAATGAGAGAGAACACATGAGAGGGGATAAGGTCAGAGGGCAAAGCAGACTCCCTGCCGAGCAGGGAGCCCGATGCGGGACTCGATCCAGGACTCCAGGATCATGACCTGAGCCAAAGGCAGTCGCTTAACCAACTGAGCCACCCAGGCGCCCCAGGGTCTCTTTTATGAGGACACCATCCTATTCATGAGGGCTCCAGCCTCCTAATACGATCACACTGGGAGTTCAGATTTCAACATACACATTTTGGGAGGACACAAACGTTCAGTCCATCACAGCCATGTTACAGATACAGAAGAGAGCTTGGTTATTGAGCCCCAAACATTGAGCTGGAATCTGGACCCAGACCTTATAACTCCAAGGCTACAATCCCTTTCTTGGTGAGCTCAGCTGGTCTCATGGCTTTAAATATCAATATGCTTATGTGGTCCAAACAAGTATCTCCAGCTCAGACTTCTCTGAACTTTCAACTCACATATCTACTAATTGTCTTAAACTCAATGTAGACAAAACTGCGCTTCTGATAATTAGCCCCCCTTCCTCCAACCACCAACTCCTCTGAGTCTTCTCCATCAACTCAGTAAATGGTGAAGGGCAGCAGAGTATGTGGCCCCAAATACGGCTGCAGGAGTTCAGGACCTGCCACCCCAAAGTATGCTGCTTTGGGATACTGATTGTTTTGAGCTGTAATCACCTGAAAACAGCGAAGACAGGGAGATGCTTTCTCTGAACTCCCCTTTTCTGACTAAAGACAGCTCCTCCAAAAGGAACTCAGTTGTCACAGATTCCCTCCTGGAGTTTCATCAACAGGGTAGGATTGACTCTTATCACAGGAGAGGAGACACCACACCCAGCAAACGCAAGTCACAAACGGTCCTACCTCCCATCATGCTTCTCAGGGCCGCTTCCTCTTTCCCAAAGATCATTCACTCCCCCCTAGGAGATCTATACCCCGCCTTTCCCTATTAAAAATGGTATTTAGACCTGAATTCTAAAGCCATCTCTTTGACTTCCTCATTTTTGCTCAGTTTCTCCCATGTATCCATGAGGTACACATGTGAATAAACTTGGTTTGTTTTTTCCTCCTGTTAATCTGCCTTTTATCACTGGGGGGACTCAGCCAAGAACTCAGGAGGGTAGAGGGAAGATTATTTTTCCTCTCCTACAATGGTAACTCCATCCCACAGTCAGTTGCAGGGGCGAAAACTGGAGTCATCCCTGGCCCTTCTCCCATACCCCAAATCTAATCAGCCAATAAATCCTGTCAACTCTGCCAAAACTTACACAATCTGATGGCCGCCCCTCCCCCACACCACCTCCCTGCTCGAAGCCACCACCACCTCTTACCTGCATAAGAGGACCACTCTTAGGGTTTCAGGCCCCCAGCCTCATCACCCCGCGACATATTTTCAACCCCGAAGTCAGCATGATCTTGTTAAAACATAAGTTAGATCACATCTCCCTCTGGTCAAAACTGCCCAAGAGCTTCCCACCTCATCTCATGACCTGTACCTGATCTGGACGTGCCCACCCACCCCTCCCCTCTCTCTTCCTCCTAACCCTGCTCTCTCGCTCACTCCCCTCTTTGTGTGCACTTGTCTTGACTGTACCTGGCACTCTCCTGCCTTTTCTCCTTTCTTCTGCTGTTCTCTCGGCCTGCCATGCTCTCCCCCACTACCCTCCGGGCACACTCTCCTTCTTCTTTAAGGTCTTCACTCAAAAGTTGATGTCATCCTGTTCAGTGGGACTTCTCTGAGCACTCTATCCAAATCTGCAAACCGCCTTCCACTTTACCCCTTTTCCCCCGCTCTCTTACCCTGAAGGGGATCAGAGAACGTCACCCGAAGGGCGCCTGGGTGGCTCAGTCGGTTAAACATCTGCCTCTTGAGTTCGGCTCAGGTTGTGATCTCAGGGTCCTGGGATCGAGCTCCACGTCGGGCTCTGCAGTGAGGGGGGAGGGGTCTGCTTGTGGATTCTCTCCTTCTTCCTCTGCCCCCCTCCACTCATGCATGCTCTCTCTCTCATAAATAAACCTTAAAAAAAAAAAAAAGAAAGTGCCACCCCAAAATAATGCCTTTTGAGCATAAGGATTATCTTGAGCTGAAGGCAACTGAGACAAAGCAAACAAAAGAAGAGCTCTCTGGCCTCCCCCATCTGCCAAAAAGCAGGGCATAAATTTGCCTTTCCACTACCAGGAAGAGGAGAACAATCCTAATCACCAGACACACACCAAGATTAATCCGCATAAACAAATCTTAGCAAATAACCCTTCTCTACCATTAGCTTTCCCCCATACTGCCTCATTAACTGCCCACAATTGATTGGCTCTAAAAGCCCCCCTTTCCTTTGTTCTTTGTCACTTCTCCACGATATATCACCTTTTGTCCAAATGGCATATAAGCCCTTGAGCCTAAATTTTTCACTTCTTTTCTGTAATGCCCCCATGCATGTAAAATTGAAAATCTTAGGAAAATGTATAGGCCTTTTCTCCTGTTAATCTGTCCTCTGCCAGCCTAATTCACAGACCCCAGGCACTGAACCTAGAGGAAAAGTTTTTTTCTTCCCCTGCAATCACTTCTAACGTACCATATATTTTCCTATTGATCTTGTTTGTGGTGTGTCTCCTTGCACTAGAATGTAAGTTCTAGAAGGGCAGAGATCTTTGCCTGTATTGATCACTACTGTCTCTTCAGCACCTAGAATATCGCCCAGCAATATTAATCAATATTGGTTGAATGAATAAATGGAGTATTTCCCCTACAAATAGTGCCTAGGAAGGCAGCCATGTGAAAACTATAGAATTCTAATATTAAGTGAAAGATGTCAACAGTCATAAAAAATATTTTTTTTTAAAGATTTTATTTATTTATTTGACAGAGAGAGACACAGTGAGAGAGGGAACACAAGCAGGGGGAGTGGGAGAGGGAGAAGCAGGCTCCCCGCTGAGCATGGAGCCCAATGTGGGGCTTGATCCCAGGACCCTGAGGTCATGACCTGAGCCGAAGGCAGACGCTTAACGACTGAGCCACCCAGGCGCTCCCCCAAGCATACTTTTTTTAAAGATTTTTTAAATTTATTTGACAGAGAGGGAGATAGCAGAGAGCAGGAACACAAGCTGGGGGAGTGGGAGAGGGAGAAGCAGGCTTCCCGCGGAGCAGGGAGCCCGATGTGGGGCTCGATCCCAGGAGCCTGGGATCATGACCTGAGCCGAAGGCAGATGCCCAACGACTGAGCCACCCAGGCGCCCTGATAAAAAATATTCTTAATCACTGATGCAAGTAGTCAAGAAGGCAAAAATATGGGAAATAATTCAGAACACTGGCCTAGGAGCCAACAGGGCTATTTTTATTCTTGATACCATGCCACTGGGCAGAGCCTCAAGTTTCTTGGGAAATGTTGGGGGGTGGATAATAACTGACATTTTCAGTAAGAATCAGTAGGAAAAACAGTATCTAGAAACTGGGAATTTTTTTTAAAAATGTATACCCAGGAATTCATTAGAGACTAATTTGGTCATTCAGTTAAACTCAAAGGATAAGATGAGAAAATGGAAATGAAACTTGGGCTAGGATGAAGTTCAAGATGTATTTGGGCCAAAGTGTCATCTACAATTGTTAGGGGAATTCCCAGAAGCTGCCAGATCTGGGGCTCTGGCCAGTAAGGGATTATCTCCAGGAAGTGTTCCCTGAGTGTTTCCCAACCACACCCACGAAGACTCAGTGTCCTCCTCCGTAAACCCCAAATGCCACCTTTGGTTGGTGCCAGTTTTTCATATTTTTTGAAAAATGCTTTTGCAGCATAGCTTAGAAAGCGGAGAGAAACAGACTTCGGGGAAGGAGCTCCCCCGCCCCCCATCTGCTTCCTCCACAACCATGAATTGCCAACACCTGGCCTGACTCTCAGGCAGAGGATCCAGGATTTTTGTTTCAAAACAAAGCAGAGAAGACTTAGCTCCTGGCTGCTTGTAAATCTCTCCCAGAAAGCATAGTCCATGTATCATGGTTCTTGGTGTCATCTTTTCTCAAATTTACACTTTTCTTCACGTGAAAGAAATGATCTGCAATACAGAGAATAGCTGTATTTGTATTTTCTCCCCTCGGGAAGTTGCCTAAAATCGCCTCCCTATTTGGACTTCCTTTTATCGTTCAGGTACACGGTTTTCCTGAGGTTGAAATTCAGGAAGCACAACCTACAATTTTCTCCTCTCTTTCACATTTGCTTCTTCCATTCAAATCAAAGTGACCGAACAACCAGTTTGGCAAGTCCTGTTTTTTGGGGTTTTTTTTTCCCTTTGGGGACTCCAGGCTGCCCAGCGGTGCTGATCTAGATCAGCCTAGTCAAGATCTTTTTATCTTGTGGCTCTCAGTGGATCTTGACGGGACAAAGGGAGACTCAGTAACAGGCAAGGTTGTCCGGAGACTGGCAAAATCCATTGGATGACCCTCAAATTCTTCACCACATCTGTTGTCTGCTTTCATTACAGTAACTTTCCTCTGGCTCAATATGCGGACAGCCTATTTGCCAAGGTGAAATGTGACTCCACAACCAATACTTTGCTGAAAGCTTTTACTCCCCCCACCCCGGGTTTAGCAGCAGGTTTCTGCTACATTTAACTGAACTAAACTAAACTAACCCTACTCAATGGCTGACAAATATAATCCAATGGTATCATTTTAATGTAGTATCATTAATGGTATCATTTTAATATACTATGCCAGTTTCTCTGGCTTTTTCTGTCCACCATTTCACTTAACTATTTGAGAATTGCTGATACAAGCTTTCTTTTTGGTTACGTTTTTCTATGGGTGGGGGGCTATTTCTGGTCACACTTGCTATAGAGGTGAATATTTAAATATTTCATTTAAAACTTTATCTTACCTTGCTCAAATGAGATGAGTTATTTCATTTTATCCAAGTACCTAAAGAGACACACTGCAAAATATTTTAATATTACCAACATTATTTTTACCAATATGATCTTTAACATCATCAACAACATTCTTCTATTTTTAAATGTTTTATATCCCCAGCATATATAGGAACTTTAATGTTCTTGCAGGTTGACAGGAACCTAAAATTCTAGAAGACACACAAAGTTCTAGTATTCGACGCAAGGAGCAGAGAGGTAAGAGTGAGGACTGGATTTCAGGAGGATGACGCTAGGAGGGGCTTGGGTCATGGGTGGAACTGAAGAGAGAGAGTTTTTCACAGAAATGTTTCTCACATGAGGAAATTCCAGACAGTTCTTTCAGAGCAGGAATCACCACCAACGTGGGACATAAGCACCCATTTCTTAATTGAACTCCAGCTGCCATAAAGAGGTGGCCCTGGTCATTCAGCTAAACTCAAAGGATAAGATGAGAAAATGGAAATGAAACTTGGTGGTACTTAGGTGACCACTGACCTCAGAGACTTTTCTAAGCAGCAGCTGTTCCCTGGATGCTGCATGTCTACTTGTCTTGGTTCCAAAAGAGGAAGCTCTTCTCCAGTTAATGCTGAGGCTGAAGGAGCAGGAAGGCTGGACATGACATCCGTGAGCACTCGAGACAGTCCTTCAAATATAAAGTGAGGCTATCCAGAGGGCTTTCCTTCCAGACATGAGTGTAGTTCTACAGTATTTGCATAGATTTACCCAGATGACATCTAATCACCTTGAATATATAGTAAAATTCCTCATATAAGCCTGTTTTGAAAAAATTGCAATCTGCTTCTATCAAACAAATAAGAAAATACACCTAAGCAGTTCTCAAGGAGACTCAGAGCAATTTCATTAAAATTCCTCTGAAGCGTATTTAGTTTGCTTACACAAAGCTTTCCTATCTTTGTTTTCATGGTCATGAAACAATAGAAGGGGGCCATAGAAGGATTTCTGTAGCTGGGTTTCTTGCTTCCTCTCTTCTGGGGGGGTGGGGGGGGAATGACCTAATTTACATTTCAGCTCTGTTTGAAAATCAAAAAGATGCCTGCCCCCACAGTGTCTGCCATCTGGTTCTTAAGCTAGCCGTCCCTCACTATCCTTATTGTTCTTGTTCTGATTTCATCTATGTTCACTTGGTACCAAGGACCAAACTCCACAGTGTTCTGCAAAAGCCTGTGGCTAAGTCCCATTAGACAAAATACAACATTAAAGTATCTAACATTTATAGAGCAATTCACTATGAGCCAAGTTCTGCCAGATTCAATTCAGAGGGCTTTGCCTCTGTAATCAGGTTTTATCCTCCTTACAACCCAAGGAGGTAAGTGCTGCTAATGCCACCCCCATTTTGCAGAGGAGCAAACTGAGACAAAAGAGAAATGACTTGGGGCGCCTGGGTGGCTCAGTTGGTTAAGCAACTGCCTTCGGCTCAGGCCATGATCCCGGAGTCCTGGGATCGGGTCCCACATCGGGCTCCCAGCTCAGCGGGGAGCCTGCTTCTCCCTCTGACCCTCTCCCCTCTCATGCTGTTTCTCTCTCTCTCTCAAATAAATAAATAAAGTCTTTAAAGAAAAAAAAAAGAGAGAGAGAAATTACTTGCCCAAACCCTCAGGGTGTGAATGTCAGAGCCAAGCCAGCCAGCCTCTGAGCCACCCCTTACACGTAGGGCAACATGTCCAGAAAAGCTCAACAGGAAGGAAAAAAGTCTTCATATTTGATTTTCAGATCTTTCAGATATTCTATATATTCAATCTTAAACTTTTAAAAATGTATTAAATCTTTATGCTCTCTAGGTTGTCCCAGTGAGTATTTATCATCCAACCTAAAGAATTGTCATTTCAGAAAAATTGTTGGAATTTGCATTAGTAATCTTTCCCAGTTAAATATATTGCTCAACTCTGTGCTTTGCCGTAGATGCTCAATGTAGGAGGAAAAAAACATCTATTTGACCCCAAAGTAGAATTCATTCATTCATTCAGTTTTATGAAATTCCAGAAATCGAAAGTATGTCAGCGTAAGTTGCAAAATTCTCAGTGAGTTTAGGGAAAAATACAAGTTGTTTCCACTGTTGGGAAATAATTGACTTTAGTTAATAAACACCACAGCATATAGTAAAGCTTGATCACCACACAGATATCCTGGGAAAAGCACCTACGAATCATGTCATTACTATTCCTTTCTCCTCAGTCAAAAAATTGTACTTCCTCAGTATTTCTAGAGTGACTTTCACATCCTGACAGTAACATCAGCAGTGTTACAGTCAAATATCAAATGGTGACAGGCCTTTTCATGTCCTAGAAAAAAAAGATTCCAGCACTTTGTACGTGAAAAAGCTTCTTCGAAGGAAGGGCCAACGCTATTTTACAAAGGTGCATGAAGCTTAACATCTGCATCCCCTTGAGCCAGTAACCACTAAACTTAAAACACAATCTTCATCTGTGGGTTTTAGATCTGATAACGTTAGGCTTTCCCACACCTCCTGCGCTGCCTTGTTTCCAGTAGCATTGTTGTGCTCGTTGCCACAAGAATACAAAAGCTTTGAAACAAGACTTGGCGTGCGTATGGATAATGGGAACTGCAATGTGAGGTCATGCTATTCTCGACAGCTTGTACTTCAGCAAATAAGAATTTGTATTCCGCGTTGTTCTTCATTGTTCTTCAAGGGCCAACAAAACATATAATGAGACCCCTTTTTTTTTTGAATTGTAATCATTCGAATAAATTGTTTAAATCCGCTCATCAATTTGGAAGCTCCTTGAGGGCAAGAACCATTTTTGTTCCGCCACTCCTCTTCGGAGCCCCTCGTGGATTGAGCAGTAGACGCAAATTAAAAACGCACGCACGCATGCACACACGTCTATACAAACATAGCCAAGTGTTTATAGTTGAAATGATTAAAGCGTAATTGAAATAGATCCCTCTAATTACAATGGAAGGGAGGGGAGCTCCCACGAAGGAGAGAGAGCACTTACAAGATTAATGTGACTCCAGGCAAGGGCCACAGGAGCCAGGGGTTAGGAAAGTAGCCATGGATTTCAACCAGACACTCCAGCTCCGGAACCCCTTCGTTCTTCTGCCTTAGCCTGGGCGACAGGCCGAGGACATGACAATTAATGAGAAAACAAGTCACCGTGCTTAGTTTTTAGATCTTTCAGATATTTTATATATTCAGTTCTAAACTTGGATGAAAGTTGATTAAGCTTTATATTCTCTTAGGTGTCTCAGTGAGTCATTTATCATCCTACTTCACCTAACGTTTTTCAATTGGGAAAAGTAAGACGAATGAAAAGCAGTGATTTACCACATTAGTAGTCTATTCCAGTTAAAGAGTCCTAAGGAGATGTTTAGGAGGTTGAATGGGTGGGATGAGGGGTTGATTGGAGGAGGGGTATAAAAGAGTTACAGAAACAGAGAGAGAGAGACCGAGAGAGAGAGAGACCACCTTTTCTCTATTTGAGAAACTGGATACTGAAGACGGCAGTACCATTACTGGGACCAGGAAGGCTTGAGGAGATCCTTCCAAAACAATAAGAACCTGCCTCCCCTCTTCTAGAAGATCTGCCATGATTGTTGGGGTCAGCTCCTCAGCTGATGCCATTGGCCTGATATTGAATCACTGCATAGTTATTTCGTTCCAGATATTTCTGAAATGCTCCAAACAGTCCTGATCAAGGTAAAAAGCATCGTGTGTTACACAGAGAACTGAGATATGTACATCCTAACAACTCAGACCATCTCTCGCAGGGCTGTTTATTTGCTGTCACTGCTCACTGATATTGTGGATGACCCAGCTGATCCACCTGCCATGCTGAAGTCTGGAGACTTATTCAAAATTGTAAGCCTAAATCCTAACAGGTCTGAAATTGAAATGACATACTGCCTTTTCTATGTGAGTGCATCTTTAATTCGAGTGTCATAAGAGTTTAGCTTTCACATGCAGTTGCAGAATTAGCTAACCAATGAACTAAGTGTTAAAAATAAGGCAGTAACCTGAGCCTTAATAGTATTTTCCATGGTCAGCCTAATGGCTGCAAGACCATCTACCTGATAACCAGTTCTACCCAAGAGTTCCTCTGGTTTTAGAAATACCAACATTTCTAAATGTTTATCTACTACCCATTGGAAAAGCCTATAATTCAACTTCTATATCCTCACAGAAGAGAAAGAAAAATCTTCTCTTTCCCATCAAGTCAAACATGTTTCTTAGAACTTTACTGCTTCTTTCTGCGGCAGCCAAAACAAATTCTGTTTCCAAAGGAAAGTATGACCTTGTTCCCGTCCCTACTTAGTGATTCGCAGACATGAAATGTGTATCTTGTACTTGCTTTGTGCCTCAGTGAACACCTAGACATCATGGGTCCCCTGGAAATCTGTGCGTAGGGGCTATCATAGCAGGCATAAGCAAATGGGACAGGAAAGAACAGCTCTGGACATTCCTGTTACCCAACCTCTTCTCCTCCACTCTCCCTTCAGATTTCACTTACAAAACACAAGTTCAAAGATAAAATTATTTCAGAACTTCACGATGACAACTGCAGAGCATCCAGCCAAGCATGATGCCCTTTCTGAGCATGGGACTCTGTGTGGGCACACAGGTCACGAACCCATGAAGCTGGCCCTGCTGACAATATGGATAGAGAGATAGGGGAATCTCTGAAAGGCTCACTCCAGAAATGTAATGGTATTGAGAAGACAGTCATCACCTGCGCTTCCTCTTGCCCAAGTCAAAATTCTCATGAGTCTACCAAAACAGCATCTGGATTCCAGAATATGATACTAACTGAGGTGGGAATGCAAAGAAATGACATAGGACCCAGAGACCAACTTCTAGTTTATCTGTTGCAATGTAACATACCACCTAAAATAAGTGACTTATCACTATCTTATTGGTCCTTGAGCCGCCAGGTGGAGGGCCACTTATCAAAAGAAACTCGCTCCTTGTACTGTTACATGATTCAGAAATAAAATTCTATTGTGTTCGAGCTACATATAGGTGTGTATATATATATATGTGTGTGTGCGTGCGTGTGTGTGTGTGTGTGTGTACACTCAGAGAGAGAGGGAGAGAGAGAAACTTGGGCAAAGCTTGGCTGGAACATTCTTCAGTCCTTTACGGCACTGACGAGCGTCACTAGGTGGGATTCAGCTGCCACAGAATTGGATTCAGTGGTTTCATTCAAACACCTGGGTCTTCCCACGTGGTGGCTCCTGCAGAGTAGCCAGACGTCTTACATAGCAGCTCAGGGCTCCAAGAGCAAGCATCCCGAGTGCCAGGAAGCAGAAACTGCCAGTTTCTTGAGGCCTGGGCTTGAAAACTGGCACAGCATCGCGTTTTCAATGCTTTATTGGCTAGAGCAATCACAGAGCCTGCCCAGATTCAGGAGAGGGACATCAACCCACCTCGTGATGGGAGGAGAAGCTGCACCTTGCTGCATCTGCCACATGCCCCTATCAAAGATCATCTCTACACGTGCTGGGAAAATCCCTTACTTTCACTGCAGTTAACAGATCACTGTGATTTTCCCAAATCTGTTTTCCAGGTAAGAGTTCATGAATTAAGGGACTCAACAGATCTTTCAGTAGCGGTAGCCTTGTCCCTTTTGATCAGCATTTATGTGTTTCATCATATATCATATGTATAGTTATTTTTTATAGTTATATTCATCCATGTATGCATTACTGCTCAATAATTATAATATCCTAAAGCGCCTTGCCTTCTATGGTTTTTGTAATTTTTCTCAGAATATAACATACTCTCTAACAAGACCAAGGAGTGAATAAGCCTCACTTCTGAATAACAGTGTTGTTCCCCCTGTAGAAAGACACAGATGTAGTGAAAAGAAGGGGCACATGCACCCAATGTTCATGGCAGCAATGTCCATGATAGCCAAACTGTGGAAGCAGCCAAGTTGCCCTTCAACAGATGAATGGATAAAGAAGATGTGGCCCAGATATACAATGGAATATTACTCAGCCATCGGAAAGGATGAATACTCACCATTTGCATTGACATGGATGGAACCAGAGGGGATTATGCTAAGTGAAATAAGTCAAGCAGAGAAAGACAAGTATCATATGGTTTCACTCATATGTGGAACATAGGAATAGCACGGAGGACCATAGGGGAAGGGAGGGAAAACTGAAGGGGAAGAAATCAGAGAGGGAGACAAACCATGAGAGACTCTCGACTCTGGGAACCAAACTGAGGGTTTCAGAAGGGAGGGGGTGGGAGGAGGGGGTAGCCATGTGATGGGTATTAAGGAGGACACGTGTGGTGATGAGCACAGGGCGTTATACACAACTAATGAATCATTCAAGCACTACATCAAAAACTAATGATGTACTATATGTTGGCTAATTGAACATAAAAAAAGAGATACGAAGCCAATTTTCAAAGTATTTCTCCCATAGATCTGAAATTTTATAAGATATTTCTAGAGCACTATCTAAAACTTTTTGCCCCATAAAAGGAAAAATTGTGTGAAGAAAAATTGTGCTTCCCCCTGAAAAGCTGGGTATGTTCCATGCCCTGTGCGCCTGCCCCTGTCCTGTTCCCTGTTTGTCCGGGGCTTCACCCAGGACTGGAGATCTGCCTTCATGCATATCACACCTCAGGAGGTTTCTCTGGCTTGGGACTCATTGTGTTTCCTGAATCTGATGTCTTTTATCCAGTTCTGGAAATTTTCCTGTTGTTGCTATATTGACTCTTCCTTATCCTCTTTTATCTCTTCTTGAGATTCTATTACCGATAATGTAGACCTTCCTGCCCTGTACTCAGGGTCCTTTTATCCTCTCCTTGTCTTTCTGTATTACATTCTGGGTTAATGCCACAAATATATTGCTCAGTTCCTAGCTTCTCTCTGAAACCCTGCTAACGTAGCTCCTTTGATCCATCTTTTAAGATTTTTAAAGACTTCTGCTTTAATTTCTAGAAATTTTATTTTAATCTTTTTCAGACATGCCTGATCTTCTTGATATAGGATATTAGCTTTTTTTCCCCTCATATTTCCTATTTTTGTGCTTATTTTGGTCATTAATCAATTTACACATATTCTCTGGTCTCTAGGTGACCATCCTATTATCTAGAGGTCTTGGCCATTTAACTCTGCTGTTGGTTTCACCTGATGACATTTGTTCACATGAAGTGTTCCCCACCCGCCCACTCCAACCCTCCCCCCAAACCCTTGGAGTGTGGGATTCACAATAGTGAGCTCATGTTCAATGGGGATTTGCCTGGGGGAATCCTGTGCTGCCGGGCTGGAGGAATATTCCTCCTCCTGAGTTCCAGAAGCACTTGCTTTTCTCAGAGGTTCAAGAGGTATCCCCAGCTCAAGACTACTTCTTCTGCTAATTTCCTGGCTTTGGGAGTCCCTTGACAATGCAGGTAGTGTAAACTCAATCCCAAATCCACAGGACAATAAGCCTGTGGTAACAGTTCCTCAGGAGATTGCAGAGATTTTTTTTTAAGATTTTATTTATTTATTTGTCAGAGAGAGAGGGAACAAGCAGGGGGAGTGGCAGGCAGAGGGAGAAGCAAGCTCCCTGCAGAGCAGGGAGCCTGATGCAGGACTCGATCCCAGGATCCTGGGATCATGACCCGAGCCGAAGGCAGACGCTTAACCGACTGAGCCACCCAGGCATCCTGACTGCAGAGATTTTATGTAGTGAACTTTGGCTTTCTAACCATTTTAAAGTGTACAATTCAGTGGCATTTAGTACATTCAGTTTTAGGCAACTGTCACCACTATCTGGTTCTAGAACATCTTCATCACCCCAAAAGGAAATCCAGTGCCCGTTAAGCAGTCACTCCCATTCTCCCCTCCTCCCAGCCCCTGGCAACCACTAAACTGCCCAGGCCAAGACAGAAAAACACCCTTGTCATTGCTTTTCACTGTGGCAGGAATGTTTTCAGGTTCTCAGATTTATGTAGGTGTTTTGTTTCCTTCTCCCCCCGCCCTGCCTTTTGCTGGTCCAGAGCCTCATCTCTGTCCAGGCTGCTGGTATAAACCCTTTGGACTAAAAGTCATTCTTAGGATAAATCCTGAGTTCCAGGCTCTGAGCAGGTATCTGTAAATAACCCAGACAAAAATCCCTACCCTCATGGAACTTGCTTTCTAGAAGGAAAAACAGAAAATAATAACCAAATTATAAGTAACTGGAGTGAGGAATGAGCAATGAGCAGTAGAAAATTAACAGAGGTTGGAGGTAGGCAGGAATGCATGCATCAGGGAGCTTTGCGGGCCATTGTGAGAATCGGGGCCTTTGTTCTGAGAAAATAAAAGACTCTGGAGAGTTTTGCGTGAAGAGTGACATATATGACTTACATTTGAAGCAGATCATGATGGCTGATCTATTGAGGTGAGAGCCCAAGGACGACAGAGAGACACCTGTCAAAATAGCACTGCAGTAATCCCCGAAGTGGTGGTAGGCGGGACCAGGGAGCCATAGCAGCAGAGTGGTAAGAAGTGGCTGGATATTCAATGTATGTTGAAAACTGAGCCCACAGGGTCTCCTAACAGTTTGGTTTTATCATGTGAGAGAGTCACCGAGGATGGTGCGGTAGGCAGAACAATGGTCCCACAAAGATATCTGTGTCCTAGGGGAGGGGTTAGGGAGATGGGTGAAATCAGTGAAAGGGATTAAGAGGTGCAGACTTTATGTTATAAAACAGATAAGTCATGGGGATGTAAAAGTACAGCACAGGGAATGTAGTCAATAATAGTGCAATAACTTTGTATAGTAACAGATGGTGACTAGACTTATTGTGGGGATCATTTCATAATGTATAAGAATATTGAATTACTATGATGTACACCTGAAACTAACAGGATATTGTATGTCAATTATACTTAAATAAAAAAATTAATAACTTAAAAAAAAAGAAGATGCCTAGGTCCTAATCCCTGAACCTGTGAATATGTTGGGTAACATGGCAAAAGGAAATGAAGTAAGGTTTTAAATAGAATTGGGTTGCTAATCAGATGACTTTAAAATTGGGAGATAATCCTAGATTATGTGGGTGCACCCAATATACTCGTAAGGTCTTTAAAAGTGGACGAGGAAGAACCAGAGATGGCAGCTTGAGAAAGACTCCACCCAACCATGCTGACTCTGAAGGTGGAGGGATGGGACCATGTGCCCAGAAGTGCAGACAGCTTCCAGCAGCTGGAAAAAGCAAGGACACGGATTCTCTCCGAGAGCCTCCAGAAGGAACACAGCCCTACCAACTCCTGGATTTTAGCCTGGTGAGACCCATGTTGGACTTCTAATCTAAGAAAATATAGGAGAGTAAATCTGTAGTGTTCTAAGCTACAAAGTTAGTGGTAATTTGTTACGGCAGCAATAGGAAGCTAATACAGAGGGCACCAAAATTTTGTCCTGAGCACATGGAAGGATGGCGTTGTCATCAGGTGACATGGGGAAGACAGTCGGTAGAGGAAGTTTGGGGGTAAGAATCGTTAAGTTCCATGTTAAGTACTTTCTATTCCTAGAGAAAATCTGTCACACACGTGTCAGGAGACATGTGTGTGCTTGTTCATAACTGCATGAGAGTAAAAATCCTGACACATCCCAAGTGTCCATGCCAGGAGAATGAATAGAACATGGGAGTCCAGTCCTGCCAGTGAATATTACATAGCCATGAAGTGAATGAACTACATCTGGCAACAACACAGATGAATTTTAGTTATACAGTTTAAAGAATGATATTCTTTCGTGTACATTAAATATTGAGTGGTGTTTTAGTCCTAGTTGTTGCTAGCCTGCTACATCCTTCCCCTCAGAGCTCCCTCTCACCAAGCATGGCTCCAGAATCCACTCCTGGGCTCACCTGTCTTTGATTTTGGCTCTAGAAGACTTACTGTCTTTTTTTTTTTTTTTTAAGATTTATTTATTGATTTGAGAGAGAGAGCAAGAGAGTGGGGGGAGGGGCAACAGAAGAGGGCGAGAGAATCCCAGCAGACCTCGCTGAGAACAGAGTCCAATGCAGGGCTCAATCCCAGGACCCTGAGATCATGACCTGAGCGGAAAACAAGAGTCGGATGCTTAACCGACTGAGCCACCCAGGCGCCCTGAGGATTTTACTGTCTTAAGAGCTCAGTTTACACATTTAAAAGGATGTGTTTTAGAAATCTTGTCTGGCATTTTTAGGTATCTAACACTGGGAGGATTTTCTAATTATCCAACCCTCTGAAGAAGTTTATTAACAATTCCCAGGCCTTACACCTTAATCAATAAATCAGAATCTCAGGGTCAGAGCCCAAAGCATTCTCTATGTTTTTAAAGCTCTATGGGTGGTTCTAAAGCAAAATCACCACAGTAAGCACTGAATAAATCACTGATCGACTAGCTGGGGGAGGGAGGAGGCTGTCCCAGCTGGAACCTAAAGTATATCTAATCCCGGGCTTGAGACCTACTTGAGCACATCTAGAGCAGACCCACCAGATGTCTGTTTGCCCAGGGAGCTAAAGGGCTCCAGAGAGATAACACAGCCCAAAGGAAGAAAGAACTGGCTACAAGATTAATTCCAAGTGGACTTCTGCAACTAGGGCTTTATGTGGGAGAGAGGTAAGAATCAGACATACCAAGCTCAAATCCTCTACGATCTTGACAAGCCTCAGCTCCCTCACGTGGAAAATGGAGATACTAGTAATACCTATCTCTTGGGGCTTCTGTAAATGCTAAGTGAGGCCATACTGGTAGAGTTATTCCCATAAGTGCTTGGAGCCTAGTATGTGCTCAGTAAGCATTAACTGTATAAATTAATGGAAATCGCCCTTTCACTAAGACCTCCAGTCCTCTGATTGCTGTGGGAGTAGACTGCAAGGAAAAAGAGAGTAAAGAGGGATGGAGGGAGTCACCCCCAATGGCCAAGCCCCCCCCCCCACCTTGGCCCTACAGGAGACAGGAGTGCCTGGCAGACACCTAGGTGATCCCCAGCAGAAGGAGTTTGGGTGTCTAGCAGAGGCCTCATCACAGAAGCAAGAACATCAATGATCGAGAGGCACAAGAAAATCCTCCAACAGGTTTGCTTTGAATCCCAGTGTGGCTACCGTCCAGACAGGCATAACGGTGAGTCTTGATCCTAAAATAAATAGTACTTCAAAAGACGGCTATTCCAGAGATGAGCTTAGTCAGTAGGGCCTACCCTGAAGCTCTGTATTCTCCTAAATCCGGTGGCGTCCTGGTAAACCAACTCTCAAAAAAATTAAAAATGGCTCAAGTCCTCATTTATAGAGTTTGTCAGTCTCCACGCGTACATACTCTCTCCCACCGTGGCTGACACCAGCGGGGTGTGCTCAGCGCGTTCTCATGCTCTCCAGCACAATAGTGCTTTATTCTCCAAATGGCAGGGCCCCCAATAGACGACAGCCGTACGTTTAAGTGATTATGCCATCCCTGGAGAAAGAGCATTTCGATATACGACTTAGCTCATCTTTGTCCTGAGACTGCTTTGTACATAATGTATCCTCCCGTCCTGACAAGCATATTTACTACCCCCAAAAGAGTGTACATAATCCACACGCCGGCCTGTCTGCAGACTATTTGGGGGTACTTTGTTCTCCGTTATGAGAGCCTTCGTGTCTTTGTGGGAAACAGAACGTTTTTAAGGTGCTACTGGGAAAATGGCTGATGATGCTGTCAAGTTAAAGAGCACTTGGGATGCGGAGTTCCAGTCGTGGGAGTTTCACTTGAAACTCAAACTCGATGGAGAAGTCGGTCAGAGGACTTTTCATCAAATTTTTAATGATTTGTTAAAACGGCAATGCCTGGAAATGCGGAAACTATGAAAAACATCCATCAGCACGTGCCAGAATCCCCTGGATGGCCATTAAAACACAGATCCCTGGGCCCTACCCCGCTTAAGTTTCTGATACAGTGGGCCAGGGCCCTGAGAATGTGCATTTCTAACAAGTTCCCAGGTGTCCCTGATGGTGCCGGGCTGGGGATCACACTCAGAGAAACACTGCCTTTTATGCATCACACCTGAGAAGTGGTGTTTCTCCGAACCAGCCCTTGACAGCTGGTATTTTTAAATTAAGCGTGCATTATCCATCAAAACCTAGAAACATCGGAATTTTAGAAGCAGTACTTGGACTAAAAGGAGACTTCTGGAAGACTGTTAACACTGGCATTAAGTCCTCGGTGAAATTTCTTCCAGGAGTTTCAAGGCGGTGTCTGGTTCCTTAGCATCGGGCGAGTAGCGATCATTCTGTTTTTGTTTTTTGGTTTTTTTTAAAGATTTTTTTATTTATTTATTCATGAGAGACAGAGAGAGAGAGAGGCAGAGGGAGAAGCAGGCTCCCAAGGAGCAGAGAGCCCGATGCGGGACTCGATCCCAGGACCCTGGGATCATGACCTGAGCCGAAGGCAGACGCTCAACCATCTGAGCCACCCAGGCGCCCCCGATCATTCTGTTTTCAGCCTCGGCAAACAGAAGAGTCCCTTGGGATTGCACAGCAAATGGGGACAGAATGCAGCCTCCAAAATGGAGCTTTCTCCCTCCTCTCTGCCTCTCTCCACGGCCCAGAAGGCAGCCAGCAGGACCGTGAAGTCCTGGAAGGGTGGGAGGGAGGGAGACACGACCCCAGGAGGATGAATCTTCAAGTTTGTCAGTGGGTCAGAGCGGGGCCCTCACATTTCTCCTTTTTTTTTTTTTTTTTCGCCCCACTCTGAAATTCCCTCCCTTTTCCTACAGTTGCTCTAGTACAAAGGTGGTTGGTTTCGTAGCCTATGCCCAGGAGAGACTAAAACAAAACCCCCAAATGTTATTTTTAACAGTTGATGTAAGCAGGATGTGAAGGTCATTGTTTTAAAATCACATCTCCCAACAGAGAAAAATAATCTTAATTGAGGTGTTTTGTTTTGTTTTGTTTTGTTTCTTGTCTCACTTACAGTCCTCCTTTTCTAACCAGCCCAGAAACTGTTATTCCGTCCTTGGTATTTTTAAGTTATTATTTTTTTTAAATAACCTTGAATTGAATTCAGATCCACCATGGCTTTTTAATTTTACCCATATTAGTCATGATTGCGAAGCAGAGTTTCCCTGTCTGGTTTCAAGGTCATGTTTGCAAACACCACCCATTGTGCCCCCAGCAGGGACACCTCAGGCAGCAGGAACCAGGTCTGGGTCTGCACCCCTGTCTGCAAACTTTATAAGGCACATTCTCTCCTGACGTTATCTTCTAAGCCAGCCAGATGTCACAGGTTTGGTTGTTGGGTTATGGTGGCTTTTGTTTTTCTCCTGCTAGTCTGATAGCTTTTAGGGTCCGTGATCAACAGGTATTTTAGAAATGAGATGTGTTCAGTGGCATAAGGGGTGAATGACCCATGTAAGGGGACTCAGCTCAGTGGCTCAGTCCCTGACACATCACTGGCTTATGAGCCTGGGGGCTGCAGGAGGGAGATAGGACTCCAGGTCCTCCTTTTATCCTTTGCTTAATAAAAGGCAGGTCCTCTCTGTAAAAAAATCGCTTGTTTCTAGAACTTGGGATTTTATGTAATAGCTACTATTGCTGAAAACTGCTATTTATTCAGTTTGTCCAAACTGTCAGACAAGGTGCTCAGCATTGTGCAGGAGCCTGGAAGGTCCCTACAATTGTTTCCATTGTGTATATGGAAGCAACTTGGAGATGCTGGGTAACCCATTGTGTATATGGAAGCAACTTGGAGATGCTGGGTAACGAAGGGGCGGCTAGTTTATTGTCTGCAAGCAGTAATAGCTGAGGCTTGTTGTCTTAGTCAGCTCGGGCTGGCCTAACAAAATACCAGAGACCAGGTGGCTTAAACAACAGACATTTATTTCTCACTTCTGGCGACTGGAAAGTCCAAGATCAAGGTACCAGGCTGATCTGCATCTGATAAGCCCCATCTGGCCTGGTTTGTAGACTGCCACATTCTTGCTGTGCCCTTATTTGGCAGAGAGAAAAAAAAAGCTCTGGTCTCTCTTCCTCTTCTGATAAGGACCCTAATCCATCACGGGGGTCCTACCTTCCTGAGCTCATCTACACCCAATTACCTCCCAAAGGCCCCACTTCCCAACAACGTCACATTGGGAATCAGAACATCACCATGTGAATTTTGGAGGACACAACCATGGAGTCCATAACAGTAATTGATTTCTTTATACTAATCCTTCCATGTGTATTAGTTCTTCTAATCCTCACAAAAGACCTACAAGAATATTATTGTCATCTCCATTGTACGGATAATGAGGTGGAAGCACAGAGAGGTTAAGCAGCCTGCTCCAGGTCACCCAGCGAGGTGAGTGCACAGCTGGAACACGAACCCAGGCAGCAGGCTCCAAGACCCTCCCCAAACCCCTAAATCACAGGGCCCTCTCACTAAGAACTGCTTCTCCTAGGACGCTACCAGGACTCCTCCCCAGAACTCTAGCAGCAGGGGAAATGTGTGCCATACACAAGAAAGACATGGTGAACTAGAAGCTGGATACTTGGGTTCTAGTTCTGGAAATCTTTCTATCTCCTTGTGTGACTTAGACACACCCCCCCAGAGCTCTTCTGGGTCCGACTTTCTTTATAAAATGAGGAAGTTAAAAATAAAATAAATAAAATTAATATCTCTAAGCTGGATCTCAGTTTCAATGTATGTTTCTCTGCTTCTGTCCGTCCCGTCAGCAAACCCTTACTTGGGCACTGATGGCATCACTCACTGACGCAGACTGGCATGATGAGGATCTTGCTGAGATCTTGGGACCTGCCAAGTGTTGAGTTGTCTTGATCAGGACTCTCTCAAGGACCTCCCCCAGCGTCGGCTTCTAGATCCAGACTCGCTCAGCAGAAACACACAGCCACAGTTTCTTCCGTGGGGAGGGGAGCCCTCCCCCGCCAGGTGTCTTCATGGGAGACCTTGCAGTCACGCGGGGTCCCACGCCCAGAAGGGCCTACACCTGGTTCAATGCTCTGCAACCACTGTCTCAAATTCCTAGCAGTTTTGAAGTGAAGCCCCTTGCATTTCCTTTTTGCTCAGACCCTCCAGTCTACGGGGCTGGTCCTGCCACCACTCATCTATACCACCTGTTCTCCCAGTCCACAGATGCAGTTCTCTTAGTGGGGATTGCTCAGAACAACCTTGTGTCCGGTCTACATGAGCCTTTCTTGTCTGTGACACACATTTTCCCCTGATGCTGGAGTCCTGGGGAAGAGTCATGGTGGCATCCCAGACGGAGTGGTTCTCAGTGGTTGGTGATGGCCCTGGAGCCTGCTGCCTGGGTTCGTGTTCCAGCTGTGCAGTCACCTCGCTATGTGACCTGGAACAGGCTGCTTAACCTCTCTGTGTTTCCATCTCATCATCTGTACAATAGTGATAACAATAACCTCATAAGGCTATTATGAGAAATATTCTAGTAAAATGGGACGTTTTCATCAATAAATATTATTTCTTGTGTCTATAGAAGAAAAGATGTAGTTGGTTTTTTTCTTCATTTTTTCTGTTCCGACCCCCGCCCCCCCAAAAAAGTACAAACGAATGTCATAGGACTAAATGTTCTGGTTTTCCTCAGAAAGAAGTCGATGAGATTTCAGGTCATTAGAAACCAGCTCAGGGAACAGGTGAGATACTAACTAAAGAAATTAGGGTAAATAGCTAATTAAAGTCTTGAAGACACTAGCTAGGGATCAGGTTATATCACAAGTTCCAAATCCCAGCATCCCTGAGGGTTCTGAATCTTCTGGAAACACTACCAGGAAATGACAGTCCAGAAGAATTCTAACCTTAAGGGGGTGGGGGGAAATCAAGTTTAAATTGGAAGAGATTAGTCAACAATGGGATTGATGTGAGCTCAAGAATTAATAATTAGGCAATCAGGGACACCTGGGTGGCTCAGTCGGTTGGGCGTCTGCCTTCAGCTCAGTTCATGATCCCAGGGTCCTGGGATCGAGCCCCGCATCGGCCTCCCTGCTCCGCGGGAAGCCTGCCTCTCCCTCTCCCTCTCCCCCTGCTTGTGTTCCCTCTCGCTGTCTCTCTCTCTGTCAAAAAATAAATTAAAAATCTTAAAAAAAAATAACAGTAATTAGGCAATCATACAAATGGTGGCTGTAAAATAATGGCTGACATCACACGTGTCCCTTTCAAAGTGTCATGACATTGACCCTTGGGAATAACTTTTTTATTTTTTAATTTTTGAGAGAGAGAGAGAGAGAGGTGGGGGAGGGGCAAGGGGAAAATGAGAGAGAGTCTCAGGCAGATAAGCCACTGAGCATGGAGCCCCAGGGCTCGATCTCTGGTCCCTGAGCTGATGACCTGACACGAAACCAAGAGTCGGATGCTCAACAGGCTGAGCCACCCAGGTGCCCCTGGGAATAACTTTTAAAAACAAAGTAGGGGACACTGGTGATGGTGGCACAACCTTGTGAATGTATTTAATGCCACTGAACCGTACACTTAAAAATGGTTAAAATGGTGGGAAAAAAAAGAAAAAGAGAAAAGGTCAAGCCCACTCTTGTCCATTCACATACCATTGTTCAAGGGAGTCCACCCACCAACAGCGTATGTCCTCCCCATCCAGACATCCCGCGAGCCCCAGGCATGTCGGTCACGCATATCCTGGTCGTGGTATAATGGTCGGTTATGCAATCATAAGCGAATGAAAAACAAATCAAGAAGATATGAGTGATTCCACATTGAAACAAACATTTCCTGCTACTTCTCTCCCACATTTCTGGATTAAGTTTGTCGGGAGAGTATCCAGAGATTTCGAGATGAGGTGTTTTCTAAATGTTTACAATTTGCTATTATTTAGCTGTGTCCGTCGGGATTTTTCTCAGTACTGGGCGCCCAAAACAAATTATAAGTAGTCAACCGAGGCTGACAAACTACAAATGTCATGTGTACATTCCAAGTTGGCATTCGTGTGCATTAAAATAGCCTCATTTTATTATTTGCTGTTTCTATATGAAGTTGTCATAAGTCTGAAACTGACATACATTTGTTCTAATAAAATGCTGTTTCTGTTCATTTTTAAAAACCAAAGTAAGATGGGGGTGCTTGGGTGGCTCAGTCAGTTAAGCGTCTGACTCTTGGTTCCGGCTCAGGTCGTGATCTCAGGGTTGTGAGATTGAGCAGCAGGTCAAGCTCCAAGCTAAGCACAGAGTTCTCTCCCTCTCCCTCTGCCCCTCCCGTGCACGCTCTCTCTCTCTAAAATAAATAAATAAATCTTAAAAACACACACACACAACGTGGGACAAATAGTTAATTGTCTTGACTACCCATTAACGATTTCTATAGCTAAAAAAGAACTACATGTGCTGAAACCCTACTTTTTCACCCCTCAGGATAATTGTACATTTCCAAACTTGAGGTAAGACTGTTCCCCAAAAGTGCAGGACCAGTGGCCAGGAGGAAATAAGCAGACACTGGGTCTGTGGTTGATGCAGAAGAGCAGGGACTTTGAGCCAGCAGTCCTGGGATGCCCTGACCATGCCCATTGGTCAAGTTGGGAAGTCTCCAAAACTCCATGTACTAGTCCATAAAATGAGGATACTAGTATTGTGAACTTAAAAACAAATAAGGAAGAGGGTTTTAGAATTTAATTTCCATATGAAAAAAATCCTTCCTTCCTTCCTTCCTTTCTCCATTCCTTCCTCCCTCCCTCCCTCTCTTTCCCTCTTTCTCTCTCTCTCTCTTCCTTCCTTCTGGCTGGCACCCTGACCCCAGACTTCCCAACGCCCAGAACTGTGAGAAATAAATGTCTGTCATTTGGTGCCCTGTTACAGCAGCTCGAACTAAGACAGTGCTTTAGAGAAGCGCAGAAGTCTCTCTTTCAGCATTGGCTGCTAGAGCCCCAGACTCTGCAACAGACAGACTTCACATGTGGCTGGACCGAGTCGGGGCACAGAGCCTGAGAAAAGACAGCTAACGCTCCTTGAGATTAAGGATACCTGCCATCTACTCTTTCTTGCCTCTCTCTCTTTCTCCCTTTTAAATGTTATAAGTGTCTTAAGCCCTGCTTCCAATTCTTCCACTTACTGTCATTTGATTTCTCTTGGCCTTTCTTTTCTTCATTTGGGAATAATAATATTTATCTCCCAGAGTAACTATAAAGGATTAATTGTGACAATGTTCATAAAGCTCTTAGCACACATGGTGGCACTTAGTAAGGTCTCAGAAAGGCAAGCTATTAAAATTAACCCTCAGCCAATTAATTCCATGAAAATCGGGTACCATACTGCTCCTTCCACCCAGACAGCTCCTTCCATGCTTCCTCCTACCTACCCTTTTCCTTTCTAACTTTGACTCACATTTCTGACCTGGGTTTACATTTAACTTCCTTGCAAAAGCTCTCCTGGAAATTCTATCCAGATTAGGTTGCTCAGGGTACTCATCCACAGCCACGTAATTTCTTGTCATGTCTCTTCTGTAGAACCATAAACAAAATTACTCCTTTACTGCCGTTTACTCCCCCTTTCCTTGCCTCCACTATGAACTCCATGAAGGCAGAGATTAAATCTTCCGAATTGTCTTCTGAAGTGAGCAGGGCACCTGGCATTTACATGTGCTTAATAGTTATTGGCTGTAGGGGCGCCTGGGTGGCTCAGTTGGTTAAGCGACTGCCTTCGGCTCAGGTCATGATCCTGGAGTCCCGGGATTGAGTCCCGCATCGGGCTCCCTGCTCGGCAGGGAGTCTGCTTCTCCCTCTGACCCTCCTCCCTCTCATGCTCTCTGTCTCTCATTCTCTCTCTCTCAAATAAATAAATAGTTATTGGCTGTAAGAGTGAGTGAGTGAGTAAATGAATGAATGAATGAATGAATGAATTCTCAATGAGGACTTGGCAGTTATGTGAGCCTTAGTCTATGTATTCGTCCCCTATATTCTCCTTGCAATGGTTTTCAAGGAATGGCATTGTTTATTTTCCCATTTGGAACTAAGATAGCTCACCCCGAACACACACCAGAACACTCATCATGGTCAACATGTGTATCTGTTTCTCCACAGTCAGCCCAGTGTGTTTTATTTTCTTTGTCCTTAACAAAGGTTTTGTGGACTGTTATAAACAGACACAGGTGAGCAAAGGAGACCTTCCTGCCCTCAGCTCAGGCTGTGTATCTGGGAGTCCCATGGGATCGGGCACACCCTAGAGCCTAGAGTGTGCATACAGGATGTTATGACCCTCAAGCTTCCTTGGCGGAGCAGGGGGATTTTCCTTCCCTGCCCCTGAGCTTCTCGCATCCCAATATGACCAAATGATCATCTTAGTTCATGCTGGGGGATTTTTCACTGGGTCCAACTCCTAGGGCTGTAAACAGGTTAGGGAAATGTAAATGACACAAAGCCAGCTAAAGTTACATTTTTACCATCAGCATATGGCCTGGACAAAACAGTGAACAGATCTCTGCCCCTTTCCCTATACTTACCCGTGCCTTCTCCCTCTGAGGAATTTACTTATTTTTCTACATAGAAATGTAGAAATAACATGCTGAATGAATAATCCAGATAATCACCTTCCAGAAATCGTCTGCATCCAGGATCTATACGCAAACCCCTCAAGAAATAGCCTTCCTCTTAATGACACAAAGAAGTTATTTTGAAAGCTTGCCATGTAGTAGCTGACTAATTTAATCTATATAGGTACAATAGATGATGTAGATATAGAGAAATCCACCTTGAGCTAGAAATCACTCAGGTTCACTATCAACATTAATAAAAGCAGATGAAGATAGTCTAGCGTCTTAGCAGCGAACTAGATGCACCAATATAATTGAAGTTTAAAATCCATTAAGTCTGTTTCTCTACCCATAAAATGAGGACACTAATTTAATTAACATAAAGCAACTTGGCCATCAATAATTGACACAGGTTGTCTATTACTATTATTGTCATCATCATTGTAATCTTTGCTAAATACCTACAGCTGAAAGGACACAGCCCAAATGAGGACTTGGCTATTATGCCTTCTAAGTATAGAATGAACTGGCAGCTGCCTTAAATTTTCAAGGAAATAAGCCACCGTCCATTATTAAATTCCAAATGCTCAAGCTGATCAGTGCAGAGAGAGGAAATATTCTAATTTAGCTGGTTGTGCAGTATTTAGCAAAAAGGCATGGGTATTTAGGGGGAGGGGTGTGTATAAGATCCCAAGAACAGCTCAACAGATCAACATTTATGATATGAAAATAGTCCCCCAAATTGTCAGGGCTTTGTTACAGGGTAATTTTAATGCTGTAAATTTAGTCCCATGAATATCACCAGGCTGACGCTGCGCCCCTGAAGATCACATTTTTACAAAACATTCTTGAATTCTCAGTGAAAGTCATGGCCATTTGAGGCGTCTTCTTTGACCTACATGGTTTGGGTTGATAGCAGATAATAGGGTTTAGAGACTTCCAGTCCAAACAGGGCTGAGTCCATCTAGGTTGGAGAGAGCTATCCTACATTATAACTTCTGTCAGAAGATGAAAACAAAGATTTCAGTTTGAGCCTATGATTCCTGTGATAGTTAACTTTATGTGTCAACTTGACTGAGCCTGGGATACCCAGATATTCGATCAAACATTATTCTGAGTATTTCTGTGAGTGTGTTTTTGGATGAGTTTAACATTTAAAATGGTAGACTGAGTCTAACAGATTATCCTCCTTAATGTAGGCCGGCCTCATGCAATCCACTGAAGTCCTGAGTAGAACGGAAGGCTGATCCTCCCCCAGATATGAGGGCATTCCTACTACCTGACAGGCTTTGAGCTGGGGCATCAGTTGTTTCCTGCCTTTGGATTAGAACTGAAACTTTGGCTCTTCCTATGTCTTGAGACTGTGGGCATTTGGGCTGAACCTATAGCATCAACTCTCCTGTTCTCAGGCCTTCAGACTTGAACTAGAACTACAGCATTGGCTCTCCTGGGTGTCTAGCTTACCTATTGAAGAACTTGAGGCTTCTCAGCTTCCATAACGGCATGAGTCAATTCCTTAGATCTCTCTCTCTCTCTTATGTGCATGTGTGTATGTGTATGTATATATGTATATATACACACAGTCTATTGGTTCTGTTTCTCTAGAGAACCCTGACTCATACAACCTCATACCATGCTTATCCCATAACCAAACAATTGCTCAAGCATGACATGTCAATTCACTGAGTAGTCCAGGCTACATCTCTCACTCCCTGGGATGCCATCCCCCATCTTCCTGGTCTAACAAACACATACTCCCCCTCCAAGATCCAGCCCATGTAAATGTCTCCAGTCCCTCAGCTGGAAATTAGTTGCTCCATCCTTATTTCTGTCAAGCCCTGTGTAAGTTCCTCTGTCATAAAACTTACAATAGTTACATGTATGCTTACCCTAAAACTCTGGGCCAGGAGTGTGCTGATAAATATTTCAGAGTTCATCACTCAGCACCCCTTTGTATTCCCAGAAGCTACCACAGTGCTAGAAAATGGTAGGTGCTCAAAACTTCTAGATTGTTCTCAGTTATTAGCTAAAGTGGTCATTGTCAGGATCAGCTTTTGGCAGATTCATGCGAAGACAATTCTTTGGGCAACTCTCTACTTTTACTTTTAGCACTCTTTCTCTTTCTTGGAGCTTTTACACTTCCTAAGGCTTTACCTAGCAGTGAAACAGATTCAATAAATAATAATAATAATAAAATAATAATAATATCTCAAAGAAGACATTAATGATAAAGCTGAGTGTTAACAGTTAAAAATATACATTAGTTTAAAAGAGAATGCCTGTACAAGGCAATGCTTAAGGCAAAATCACAAGAAGTCCATAGTGAAATTTCACGTACTTTATATCACTGCAGTGGAAATGGGGAGCCCTAAGGTATTCTCATTAGAGTACCTCAGGTCATATAAACCAGCCATCATCATGATGTAATGATAGTCCAAGGCCTCTACTTTTCAAATCTGGAAACACAATCAGTTCTATAAACCATAGAGCAGAGTAGAAGCACTCCCAAGGTACCCCCACTTAACCAACTCCTTGGGTTTTTTAGGGGGGTTTTGTTTTAAGTAGGCTCCACGTGTGGAGCCCAATGCAGGGCCTGAACTCACAACCCTAAAATCAAAACGTGAGCTGAGATCAAGAGTTGGATACTTACCCGACTGAGACACCCAGTTGCCCCCTAACTCCTTGGGTTAATCAACACTCTCAAATGCATCTGTAAAGCAAATCCACTGAGACCTACAACGTGTTGAAACATTGAAGCTGGTAGGCTTCTCTCTGGTACAGCCACAAATTTCAGATGCAACCAGCTAGCTGTGTGCTTGTCAAAATTAGTTGCACTTGTTTCCAAGTTTGTTTTTTTAATCTAAATTAGACTTGTTATTTTATTTAAGGATTTAATTAAATCAGTTAACTATTGTGAAAACTAATGAAACCAGAGTGTAAAAAGAAAGAGTATTTTTTCTATGAAAACACAGTTTCATTTCATAGAAATGAAACCATTTCACCAACCATGAAAACACAGTTGAATATTGTGCAAAGACGGAATAAAATTGAGACAGTAACGATAGTTGCTGTCAAAGAAAATATGGGAGAAAGCCATAAACGACTATCAGCAGGGGAAGGTCACAAAAATCTAGAAGGATTATGTACTTTAGTTGTCTCACAGGTATCCTTAAATTCTCCCTCCATTACAAGGAGAGTCTTAGGTAATATATTAAGGAATATAATTTACCCAAGAAAAATGACACTGCACTCCAATCAGTAGACCTAAACTCAAAAAAGTCCTCAGCCCTATATCAAAAGATTGGCAAAAGACTGTATACACACACACACGCACACACACACACACATTTAAAGGCAAAGAAATTATATCACTTTTTTATTTTTTTTAAAGATTTTACTTATTTATTTAGAGAGCAAGCATGCATGCAAGTGGGGGGAGGGACAGAGGGAGAGGAAGAGAGAGAATCTCAAGCAGACGCTGTGCTAAGTGTGGTGCCTGATGCGGGGCTTGATCTCACCATCCTGACCTGAGCTGAAATCAAGAGTGGGACACTGAACCGACTGAGCCACCAGGCACCCCCAAATTATCGCTTTTTAAAGTGATTCCCTGCCTTACCTACTTCTTCAATTAAACGAACAGCCTCTGGTCTCACAGGACAGTCTCAATCCCATTGCAAGAGAGGACCTATAAACTCCTTAAACCTATCATTCACTCACCATTTGTAAGAGCTGCTCCCCCAGCATCCGGCTCTCATCTCTGCCCATTTTTTTCTCACCTTTATTTCTCACTTTCTCAACCTCCAAAAGGCAGAGAGGACACGTGGGGACTTTCTGATTACCTTACCCCTCTAAGGTGTTGCCATGTCATTCCAGACAAACAAGGATGCTTTTGGAATTGAGGGCCAAGGAAGAGGAAGTAACAGAACCAAATGTCTGAGAAAAACAAGCTGGCTTGGCGGGAACTGAGGAAGAGGATGAATAAAGAAGTTGAAAAACAAAACAAACAGGACCCAGACACACTGACCATGATTAGAAGCTGAGAAAGAAAATAGTATTATATATTTTGTATTCTTTTGTTGTTTATTTTACAAACCCTTGTGTCGTGGGCTGACTTTCAATAGATCGCGGCAAGGGAAAACAGTTTTACATTTTTAAGGCTCACTTCCATTTACCCAATTTGGATCAGATATAAATGGATCCCAAGCTGACACCACAGCTTCCTGCAAGCTCTTCAAACTCTTCCTTTTCCTCTCACTCAGTCTGATCGATAAATTACCTTACTTTTGAAGTGCCACAAATGTTCAAAAATAACACAGTCCCATTAATGCAATGAAGCATAAGAAAAGTCCATCGGGAGGGTGTTCAAAAATGGAACCAAATGTGAAATATTCTTGTCTGAGAAAGGGTGAATTTAGCAGACCATAGCTTGCCCTCTGGGCTGGAGTAGAAACAAGTAAACCCAGATCAGCTCTCCAGAGCCGTTCACTATCCAAGTCAAGTCGTCTTATAGTTTTGGCAATGTTCCCAGGAGTCAAGTAGCATGTACTATTAGTCCCATTTATCCAAGTTGCAATTTTACCCAGGTTCCCAAATTGGAACCCAGCTAGTTGATAGGAACCAGGACACCAAGCAAGAATGACCAGAGACCTGCCCCATCTCAACAACTGCTGGACTCCAGCTCAGAACCAGTGTGGAAGCATTTCTTTCCCTGCTGTGTCTATTATTTTTTTGTATGAGTATTCTCACTTTATTTCACTTAGTGTCTGAGGATATAATTTTTTTTATTAACATATAATGTACTATTCGTTTCAGGGGTACAGGTCTGTGATTCATCAGTCTTACACAATTCACAGCGCTCACCATAGCACATACCTTCCCCAATGTCCATCACCCAACCACCCCATCCCTCCCACCCCCCTTCACTCCAGCAATCCTCAGACTATTCTTGAGGACATGTTTAGTGAAAAAAAGTTTCCCCTGAAAGTAATTATCTTTTGTATTTCTTCCTCTTTGATTATAGTCTTAGATGATATTTAGTACTGCAATTAATTTTTTTAAATTGCTGAATAGTATGCACTATATGACTATATCATAGTTTATTCTCCTATGGATGAACACCTAGGCTGTCTCAAGTTTTTAGTTACAATAAATAGACCTTCTATGAATATGCTTATATAAGTTTTTTATAGACATGCATTGTCATTTTCTTGGGTAAATATCTAGGCTTGGGATTTTTGCTTGTAAGGGAGGTATATATTTAGTTGTGAAATAATTGTCAGATCTTCTCCCAAAGTGCTGGTACCATTTTACATTCCTTTCAACAATGTACTAGAGTTCCAGTTGCTCCGTATTCTTAGCCCAACACTTGGTATTGTGGGTGTTTTTCATTTTAGCCATTATGTTGGATGTGCAATGGGAGATGCAACTTTTAAAAGTATCCATTCTACATTTTATGTGTGGACTGTTTTAACGACCCCTATCTGCCTTAGTTCCAGGTTTTTGTATATTTATCACCGGGACATGAGTATGGTCCCATGAAAAGATAAGCTCCATGAAGATAGGTATTTATGGACCTGGCACATAATAGTAACTTAATAATACTTGTCGAATGATATGAATGAATAAGTGAATGGTTATGCATAGCTAGTCTTACTGAAGTAAGGACACAGGAAGACTATGTATGAGCACATCTGTGTGGTCTGCTTCCAGGCTCGTCCCCGCCATGTTGCCAGCTGCCTTTCATCTCCTTTCTGATCCACTGAACACTTTGCTGCTCTGGTGTGTGGTTGTTTTTTTTTACATCAAAGGGAGTCTAATATCTAGTGTAAAGACATTCTTTTTCTTTTCCCCCAGTCTCTGAACTGAAGCATCTTGGAGACCCTGAGTAAATACCTCCAACTACCTAGGTCTCCTCATCTTCTTGTGTCAGATGAAGAGGGTGAGTTACCCTAAACTTCCCTAGCACAAAGGTATAGTGATTCTGATTCCTTCTTCACTCCATCTAAGGTCACGATTCCCAAGACAGCCTTGCTTGTGTTTTCACTCTTTCCTTTAAGGTCTACGCATTAGGGATTGGGGCTAGGATTTGCTAAGAAATCTGGGCACATTGGGAGATTTATGTCAGAAAATAAATAACATTGGAGTACATGTGGACAAAGGTACTTTGGGGACATTTCTGGTTACCAAATAACCTTAACCTTATGTTTTCTTTTTGAGCTAAGCCCTTTCCTTCTTTGTCAAATGTCACATTGGAATGAAAGGTGCCATCTACTCAGTATAAATGGAAATGGCTTTCTTGTCTTCTATTGAAGGGAATGGGCATTGCTATTCTTATGAGAATTAGTTGAATAGTAATAAACTTGACTTTTATTTTAAATGTTCACAGAGCTCCATTTATGCCCCACAACTTGCCGCCTAATTCTAACTAGCGCAAAGTTTATAAATCAAGTGGCCTCATAAGCAACTTTCAATTTGTAGGTCACCAGAAACTGTCACAAGGGTTAAGTAAAAAAAAAATAAATAAATTGCTTCAGGGTTACAAGTTCAAAGGGTAATATGCAGCAATACAAAGGGCAGGTGACATTTAAAAACCACAAGGAAAATGTAATTATATCAGTAATTGACATACCCAAATTATCTTAGAATATGTAAAAATGATGCTTTCAAAGACATTTTCTGTGGTAAATGGCAACCTATATCCCTGGCAGTTGATAACAGGATTATTGGAGCTTTGGTTTTGAGTGAGAACCCTCCTGTCTGAACATGCAGAGCAGAACCAATAGAGTTATGCTCATCTTTATAATCAGAGAATGTGAGCTGTAAGATACCAATGCTATGAAATGTGTTGAAAATTGTTTTTTGGCCTAGAAAATTATCACTTTTTGCAATTCTTTTTCACAAGCAATCAAGAAAAATGGGTGGTTTCTGATACTTGGGTGCAAAAATTTGTATCCATTAAACCAAATTTGTTAATTGGGCTCTCAAATCTTTTATTTTTAGATTGTTTTTGGTTGTTTGATCAATCAGTAATCATTAAAAGTTTTAATTATTCTACTTAACTTTACTCAATTATACCTTAATTAAGTTTTCATTTAATGTAATACTTATTGAAAGTTTTTGTTTGGACAAATTATGGATACACACATAGGATCTCTAAATATCTATCTTTGGAAAGATGGCTAATTGTCTGCTAAACCTGAACTTCTCATTATATAACTTTGGGCTCGGGAGTAATTGGCAATCAGTGACTAGAGTCCCAATCTGCCTTGAATCTAGGTGAAGCCATATAACTGGTGTTCACCAATGGAATGTGGGCAGAAGTAATATGTCTCTTACATCCCACATTAGTAAGAAGTGGTGTGCCTTCTCTTCCCGCTCCTTCCCAGTCTTCAGGCTTGATGGAGCTAAGCATAGTGACCTTGGAATCCACATGATAAAGACAGCAGAGGCACCAGATATAAGGAGTCTAGATCTCAGAATCACCTTTGGAGGAGAGCCACCCACCAATCAAGAACACCCATTTTGAACTTTACATGAATAAGAAACAAAACTTCTCTCATGCTTGAGCCATTGTCCATTTTGTACAATGTTTTTGTGATTGTTTGTTATAGCAGCTAGCATTATCCTTTCTAAAACATTACTCCTATTTTAGCCAGAATGCAATGCTGTCCCTAATGGTGATCCTAAAAGCAAACATTCCAAAGCAACAATAACAAAACATTCACTGAAAGTAGTTGCAAAAAGTGTGTGTGTGTATGCAACAATATGTGTGTGTGTATAATAAAGGAGTATTTATTTTTAACCCAATAACCACTTTGTCCTTCCTGTCTAGTTATCTATAAGCTTCCAGAATATTCTGTTGGACCCTCAAATTATTTTAACATGACTTAATCTCACTCCTCATTTAATCCTCTGCCACCATCTTTTCCCATATTAGTGTTCGTGCTAATGATACTTCTAATATGCAGGTCTCACAATTCTTCAATTTCTTCTTTAAAACCTTCCATCTCCATCCCATTTAAGTTATCTAGTGAGACGGGCAATCACTTGAAACCGTCAATCACCTAAATATTATATACTATATTCTTTATCTTCTTCCTTTTCCCAATTACCTTGTCCTGAATATAGTGTGTTCCATCATTATGAATTCCAGTCTCTCACCCCAACATCATTATCCACATCTATCCTTCCAACCATAAATGCTGAGCTTAGAGCTCACCCCAATGACCAAATGCTAAGGATATAGATATAAGAGTGAGATACTCAATACCTGGGGTCACAGGGCATTTCCTCTAAAGGGGAACGAGAGTTATGTTATACATACAGGATGAAACAGTATTGGAGAAACACCTCTGTTCCCTTTCCCCACCTCTCTTTTTCTACTCAACAGGGAAGGGAATAGCTTTATCCAGATGACCCCAAGACAAGAGTCCTCTCTTCACTCCTGTCCCCATGTAGGGAGGACATTTGGCTCAGACTCACAGACCCACCATCTTTCTGAACACAGACCTAGAAGTCCATGTCTACAGCTCACTCTCTCTTGTGGTCAGCCTGGCATGGGGGCAGCTATTACCCTCTGTGGAATCAGCATTATTCCAAGTGAGTGTGAGATCTAGACTCATGGGTCTGTGTTGATGCAGGGTTAGGATAGGGGTACTGGAGTTTATAGAATACATTTCTGAGTAGTCAAGTTGGATCTAAGCTGCATGCCCTGACAAAGCATACCAGAAGTCTTATAAATACAGGTAGAAAATATATGCTAATCTCTTATTCTCATCTGAGTCCTTGTCTGATCAGAACCCCAGAACAAAGAAGGACAAAGTACAAAATATAGACCCTGAATATATGTTCTCAGGGGAGACACAGATGTGAAAATCAATAGTTGTATTAACACATGCATGTGTGTTAGATATGATAATGACATATGTATTAATTGCTATGGAAATAAAAAGAGAAGAGATGAGATAAAACTCCCTTTGCACAGGGATGAGTAGGGAATAGGAAAGAAGAAAAGATCAAGAAAGTTTCCCAAGATAGATAATGACTGTGCTGAATCTATGGGACATGAAAAAGTTAGCAGGCAGAAAAGGGAGGAAGACTTATCAGGCAATGGAACAGCATGTGCAAAATATGGAGTGAAGAGAGATCACAGCACTTCCAGAAATTTTAAGTAGTTTGGAAATGACAAGTGTGTTTGATAGGGAGTGGTTAAAAAAAAAAATCAAGATGAAGAGACAGGGAGAAACTAATTCACAGAAGCTTTTAGGGCTTTTTTCAAGTTTTGATCTTGAATCATTACTGGATTGTGGAATCAATTTAGTGGGTCATGACCTTTTTAAATGGAAAACATCAGAGTACTTTGAATTTAGTAAATTTAAATACTGTCTCGTGAAACTTGGGTAGGGAGGTTGGTACTAGTGTGTGTTGACTGGCTCATTATGTAAAATGTATTTCTTACTATGAAGTGACTGTTCTTCTCTGGAGGGCCCACAGTGAAAATGCTGGCTCTCCAATGTGAAATGCCCACCAGCCAACAAGTCCTACTTCAAGACACATAGCTGCCAATCAGCTTGTTTAGTGCCTCATTCTGTAGCTAGCTGGCTGTCTAGCTAGCTATATATTGTATAAAAGTAGTAATCACTATAATCTCCCGGGTATTTCATATTTTAAAAATAAGCCTTGGTCTCTAATTCTGACTTAACTCAGAGAGTATCTTTTGGTCACAAATAGCTGAACATCTCATCAATAATAGTATTTTTGTTTGTTTGTTTCTTTTCATAATTACAACTAATCAATCAGTACAGAAAATTGACAGGGGAAATTATTTAGTGTTTTATGTAGGCACTTTTATAATTTCTAAATCATTGTGCCTTGCAATTGAACATATTTAAACAGCCAAAGATCATCAGGTATTTGAAGAAAGCCTCCAAGACAAAAGACAAAGGCTAATACCAACAAGCAAAAAAAAGGCTAAAGAAGAAACAGAGACAATCCTGAAGACAGAATGAAGACAGAATGAAATGTTTAAACTGTAATTAACATCCTTAGGAAGAGAAGAGAAGCTATCAATCCATTTTTTTAAAGAGAAAGAAAGGGAGATCTTGGAAATTAAAAAAAAAAAAGATAATTCGGGAAAAATAACTCAGGAAATGAATTGGAAGAGAAAGTTTAAAAATATCCCCAAATCAAATCAATGATTCTGAAAACAATACACATGTATAACTGGAACTGAACAATTAAATAAATGAATGGCAGATGGTAGGAGCCAGGTTTCTCTGGTGAAGAGGGAGGTTTCAGGCAAGCAAGGGAAGGAGACTAGAATAATCCATGTGGTACTGATTTGAGTTGTAGACATCCGTATGAATTAATGTTTAGCTTAATATAAAATGGATACATACAGAAATATATAGAGATATTTATATATGTATATATAACGGTTCATACATACATGTATATTTCTTTGCTCTGTTGGCTAAGAGGGCCACCTAGAAACACTGACAACCCAGTAGCAACAAGCACACCTCACACCTAAATCTTGTTTTATGGTAGCATTCTTTAACCAAAGAAATCAGGGCCCTTAGAGGACAGGCTGGTGGTAGGACCGGTGCAGGGAATGTATGAGATGAAATGAAGCATCTACTTAGGAGCCTACCATGCACTACCCAGAAAGCCTCACTATGTGAGTAATAAAACTTTCCCTACCCTCTTGCTGCCTGTGTGGTGCCATCAGTCTTGAACTCCAAACCAAATTTTAGGTGGGATGACCACAAGAGAGGGAGACCTTTCTCTCTTTTGTTTTCATTAAATGTACAAGAAGAACCTATTTGCTAGGTGATTCCCTCTCATAATTGCTGTGCCATATCACAAATTTTCCTACGTGACTGTGCCCAGAGGTAAAATATGATAGTAAGTCATGTCCTTTAGAAAAAAAGAGACCTACCTGCTTTTAACACCCGTTTGAGCTTTAGCACAGGTTTATTTAGTTAGAACAAGAGTAAGGCAGCAAGTTCTATCTGTTAATAAGCAAACACGAGAAGGCCCTTAGGGGCATTTGGGCGGCCTGTTAGTAATGTAGGTTAGGTTCAAGACAAACCATCCGTCCTGAATGAAAACATTTCCAAGGGTCTGATCACTTGAAAGAGACTTTGACAAAGAAAGGATTGGATTAGGCTTTAACCCTCCAGATTTTTATTTTTTATTTTTTATTTTTTTTATTTTTTTAAAGATTTTATTTATTTATTTGACAGAGAGATAGAGAGAGAGAACAAGTACGCAGAGAGGCAGGCAGAGGGAGAGGGAGAAGCAGGCTCCCCGCTGAGCAGGGAGCCCGATGCGGGGCTCGATCCCAGACCCCTGGGATCATGACCCGAGCCGAAGGCAGCCGCTTAACCGACTGAGCCACCCAGGCGCCCCAACCCTCCAGATTTTTAAAATAGAAAAGAGCACAGCTGCATTTTAAGTAATCAGAGAGTGTACATTATTTAGCAGCTCTTTTTATAACTGTTTGCACCACAGGTGCAATAAGAGAACGTTAATTTTATCTGCCAGGGCGCTTCCATTTTGCGTATGTGTGTGTCATGGGATTCTTTCTTAAAAGCCTCAGTGAAGATGCTTCTGTTTGGGTTAAACTGGAACAAAATACGTTTATTCTAGTTCATTGTGAGGGGTGGAACTCTGCTATGTAAAGCAAGGAATTTTCTCATTAATATTTCTAAGCTCTTTAATGCTTCCATTTTCAACTGGATTAAAAATGAAAGACATCATAATAGCCCCAGCAAAGTATTTTTATCAGGCTAAGAGTAATAAGTGACTGTGGTAATTCCATTGGGATTATCATATTACATTCATAGAAAACCACTGACACAACCCAGGTGACGACAAGTTTGCTGTTAAAAGTAGTATATAGTTGTATTGTGCTGAGGTCAGACTAATCTGGGTAGGGAAGAAAAACGCTCTAAAAAAAATAAAATAAAAAAGGAAAAGAAAGACAATATTCCCCTTGTTGGCTTGTTCCTCAAACTGGGGCCCATCCAATATGCACACCCCACTGCTTCCTGCTGGCATATTCCGGGGGTGGGAATCAATCTGCTCTTTGTAGAAATTAAGAAATTGTGGAGGCATTAAAAAGGGAAACACTGAATAGATCTAATGTAGTTGGGGACAAAGGATTTAAGTGATTTGGAGGGAGAGGGCAAGAGGAAAGCTGGCCAGGATCTGGGTCATCCAGTCTCCCATTGGAGGAAGTCAGAGACTTGAGGTCACTAGAATTGGGGACTTGAGGTCACACAGGAGTCCACCCAGGAGCTCAGAGGTTACTTATGTTTCTGCTACTCTTAATGTTTTATGGCACCAACCAAATGCAGACAGCTGATTTCACTTGGGACTAGATTAAAAGGAACCGTATTCATCAATGCTAAGGTGCATATCCATCTTAGGCCGGAGGTACAATGTTGTTTTAATAACTTAACCTTGAGCCAATTTTGACTGTGAAAGGTTCCACTCCATACTAGAGAATAAAACTGAGAGGATTTTTTTTTTCCCAAAAGCATTATTTCGTTAAAGCAATAAACCTCAACTGTAAATCATGCCATGCAGTAAGTAGGTCACTGAAAACTAAAATGATATCAGATGTAGTCTAGGATTTCAGTTTAGCAAGATTATCTTTTCATAATTGCTGTTAAAAAAAAAAAACTATTTTTACTAAAAGCTTGGGGGAAAGTTTGAGTGTTTCTAAAGCTATGTTACAAGCAGAAAATTCTTCTTCCTGTGCCAAGTATTTATAAAAACCCATCAGGTTCACCTTCCTGCTTTAGTAAAATTGTATGTTGAATAGAATTTTATTGCCTTTAAAGGTTGTGGATTCTCTGGTGCCACAAGGCCATCGTTAATATGAATTTTCTAGGCGCTCATCTTCTCTGCTAGACCAACTACACCACTGACTCAGCAAATAATTAGCAAGGGCAAATTTCTCTTTATAGAGTTCCAGTTAAAGAAGAAATGATAGAATTAGAATAGGCTCACTTCATCACCCCTATGAATGAATGGATCTACCCACTGAGTGTAAACAGCTGCAAACATCCCAAAAAGAGAGACAAGCAGTATGTGCCTCTGAATAGAAAGGCACCACACTAACTGTGAATTAGTGTTGGTTCATCTCCTCCAAAAAACTGAGACTGAATCTAGACAAGCCTTGAGATTTAACTAGATATTTCTAGGGAATATAAGGAATAGAGAGAATCGTTATATGGCACCATGAAGATGCAATCAGCAAAAATTCATCTATGGAAAACTCTACAAGATAAATAGCCCAGTTTCTTCCTCAAATAAATTATAAGGAATAAAAAAAGAGAATGATGGAGAGGATACCTAGTACAGATTCAGGGATTGTTCAGAGACTGTACCCATTACAAGGTATGTTCTTATTTGCATCCTGATTCAAAAGAAATCAACTAAAAACTAATTTAACATATATGAAACTATTGATAATTGACCAGATATTTTTTTTTACAATTAAGCAACCATTGTCATCTCTTTTAGAAGTAATAATAATATTTTGGTTATAGGAGAGAAAGAGAATCCTTCTCTTTTTGAGACACAGACTAGAACATTTACACATTTTTTAAAAGTCAACTTTTATTTGACAAAGTCAGTATTTTCTAGGATTGCCCTCTTCAGGAACTTTCTCTATTTCTCTCCACCCTCTGCCTAACCTCTGAGGATCCCCCTTTATTATATCTCACTGATAGCTTGCACATATCTCTATCTTAATACCTACATATTACATAATAATCTCTTTGTGTGAGAGTCTCTACCATTACACTAAGCCCCATCATAAATCATGCCGTAATTGACTTGGTATCCCCAGTGCCTGGCACGTGGTGAATCATTCAGTGAATGTAGAAATGATTCATTAAATCCAGTATGTTATTTTCTGTTATCCATGTATACAGCAGCCATGGAGTTTTTTCTTTCCTTTTCTTTTCAGCTTTAGTGAAGTGCAATTGAGACGTGTAATTATAATATATTTAAATTGTACAGTGATGATTTGGTATAGCTGTGGAGTTTTGAACTCTTCAACACAAATGCTAAAGGGGCTCTGATTCACAGACTACATGTTTTAAATCATATTTTCATATCAATCAATGAGGTAAGACCTACTGCAATCATCCTCGTTTTATAGAAGGGAACCCATCTATAAAGGCATAGAGATGTGGGCAAGTTTCCAAGGTCTCACCTTGTAAGGGGCAGACCAGAGCTCCTGCCCAGGACATCTGGCTCCAGAATATCCTTGCTTGACCACACTCAACAACATCCCTAAGATGACCAGATCCCTGCTAACCTAGTACACAGTAAATAGCAACTCTGGGCCATGGCATTTCCAAGAATCTAACTGATAAATTATCGCTTTAACCCAGCCAGAAAACACGCAGAAAGCAACACAACCTCAGGAAAATAAATCATCGATATACCATATCAGAATAACTTAAGACTTTCTTCAGGTGTTTAGTTGAGTCAACCAAGTTGCTTCACACTTGAGTCCAGATATTTTGCCCCCCTAGTTAGAGTGGCTTTTCTCAGGATGAGATCAGAAGTGGCATTGACCCCATTCATAAAACATCCATCATCTAGGAACAAAAACAGTTTCTTGATTTAGCTCTTTTCTTTCTACCTCTTGCCCCCATGTGGGTATGCCTCCTTGTATGGAATAATATCACAGTTAATCAAGGTTACAAAAACACTGAACATTCCTCCCTCATTTGAGGAATCTGGGATTGGTCAAAATCATTGTTGAACAAAATATCCAAGATAGAGTGGGATAGAATTTACTTGACCCTTCCATTTTTTTTTTTTTTCCAAGGAAGAAAGAGTCTAACTGACTCCAAGATTCTTGGCTCGGCCATTACTCAAGCCACAAATACTCCAGTTATCCAATGAGTCAGCGGCCTTCAACCACACTTTAAATAAAGGCCTTCTATCATGATATTTTTCACATGTGTTTTACTCCCAATGGTATATCCTATAAATACTAAGCTTTGAGATTTCTTTTTGCAGAGAAATGCCCCAACAGTAATTTCAAGAGGACTATTGCCTGTTTTCTACTAAGGCTCAGATAATAAATGTTCTAGTTAATCCTACTGATAACTTATAGACAATGCTAGCATTATTCTTTTTCTTTCTTTTTTCTTCCTTTCCATTTATTTATTGTGATAAAATATAATATAGAAAATGTACCATTTTAGCCATTTAAAATTTTATTTATTTTTTTAAATAGGTTCCACACCCAGAGTAGAGCCCAACATGGGGCTTGAACTCACAACCCCAAGATCAAGACCTGAGCGGAGATGAAGAGTCAGATGCTTAACCGACTGAGCCACCCAGGTGCCCCTTAGCCATTTTTAACTGTATCATTCAGTGGCATTAAGTACCTTCACATTATGATGCAACCATCACCACCATCCATCTCCAATTTTTTTTTCATCTTCCCAAATTGAAACTCTGTACCCATTAAATACCAATTCCCCATCTCTCTACCTAATTTCTAGCAATCACCATTCTACTTTCTGTCTCTATAAATTTGTCCTTTGCTTTATCAATGGTTTCAGTAAATATGATAGTCATTATAAGGGCAATGGGTTACTAAAGCAAGGGAGGCTATACCTTTTTATACCTAATTCTCAAATTTGCAACATTTGATTATTACGTTTGTAAATGACCATTTGTTCTCATTCTCTGTTTCAGTCCGCTTTTTCTCCATCCAGACTGCCTTATGTACATTTTTGTGGTTCTTAATAGAATCATATACTGAACAGAAAAAGGAAAGAGACCCTACTTAAAAATACAAGTGTGCTAGAGAAAGAAGATGCACCATCAGTTTACTGGAGGTTTTTAGTTGTATGTATTTCAATGTCATCTCTCTTTATGGACACCGTTAAGCATGGATAATTGAGAATGTCCTGAGTTTGAGGCAGTTGAGTGACTTCCCATAAAAAGCTTTTATCCATATATTTATCAAGTTCTTAAATAGATAACTTTTCCCCTTTCTCAGATGTCTCTGAGCTGACATATCAGAAAGCAGGCAAAATGGTGATCCTCGGAAGGAAATAATCAGGGGGAATTAAGTAAGTCAAGAATGAACAACCAGTAAAGCAACTTTTCAGCCCCCGAGGGCAAATGGGGAGGCAGAAAAAAACCTTTTGTTCTGCTCTAAAAGCCGAGTGGGCATAACGTGAAGTGCAGCAGGTTGAGCCCAGGGCCTGATTCCTAAGGCAGAGGATGCAGGTTGGGAAGCCCCAGCAGACAGGTGGACACAGACAGAGCCAAGTTCAACACACCTGACTTTGGGCCTGACAATCTAATTCCATGAGCAAGAGTCATTTTCTGTTCTACAGATAGAGAAAAATAGAGTTCAGATAGTAAAATCTACCCTTATCCCTTACCCCTCAGATCTCTAATAAAGAAATTTCAAACGGGAGGAGGGGGTGGTTGTGAGAAATGGGGATGTGATGCGGTTCTTCAGTGAGTTTTCAAGATAAATAAATAAGTACCTTTCTTATCATTAGTTTCTTGTTTTTAAAAACTTTTCTAACCACACCCTAAGATCTTTAAACATCTTTTCTATGCATTTTGTTTTATTAAATATATATATATATTACAGTAAATGTAATTTATACATGGTGTGTGGGGGGTGTGAGTGTAGAGAGAGATTTTAAAAGTGGATTAACAAGTGAACTCCTGTTTTGGAGATATTATACTCTTGATAGGCAAAATAAGAAGAAAAAGGGAATTCTCCTTAAGATAAAAGACCAGACACTGATCGTGCATTAAGTGGTCTCACAACCCTTTAATAAAGGGGAAAAGATGTCCTGAGAACATTCCTGGTGGGTAATTACAAGGGACTTTCTACAAGGACAGTCTCTGCTCACCATTCCACACACTAATTATCCTTCTGGTGAGAGGGGTTTTGCCCAGAGGCCCCGCCATCTAGACCCCCCCAGTCACTTCCCTCTGAGGAAAGCATTCATCTTTTCCTTCTAGCCTGGGCCTAAAATATCTTGAATGGTATTGCTAGGGGCTCTTGACAAGTCTAGAGACAAACACCTTTGTTGGTGTGACTTTATTTCTTGAACACAGAGTGGCAGAGGTTTTGCCGAGTTTTCAAACTCCAGTGACAACCCCCCAGAATGCCACTGGTCTTGAAAAGTGATCAAAATCCAAAACAGTTTCCTAGCAAATCTACCAACCAGAAGCTCCAAACACTTGCTGAAATAAAACAGAATCTTGAGAAAAAACTCACCAACCAAACTAAAAATGTCCAAGGATGTGGTGATGAGGTGAACAAAGCCTAGAGCCCTTAATCTTTTTAGACCAAACCATAAAGCTCACTTCAAACATTTCCATTTGTCTTACGTGGACTGCACAAAGCTAACCTGTTTCTGTCTTCTGGAAGTGTGTTTCCCTTCCTTATCCTAACATCTAAATGTAAACTCAAAGAGAACACAACATCTCAAATCCCAAATATTGTTTCTCTGTGAGATCCAGTTCTCTCTCCAGCTGAGAAGTTCATCATCTCCCAATTTAGTACCTATTCTTTCTCAAGTTGCAGTAAACATCATAATAGACACAAACACTCAGCGCAGGTAGTGAGAACATCGCTGCCAAAAATATCACAAGCCCCCACGGGCAAACTTCCTCTCCCTGACTTCCTTCAATGGGTCAGGACGTGTGCACATTTGCCTTCCACACGACACAGCGCACCGCGGCCTTTTATGGAGTCAGGTCCCTCTCGTTTTCCTGCCCAAAATGCTGTGTGTGTTGCCGAGGCTGTGAGCCAGTGACCTGGGCAACAACAAGCCCTTGTGGTTCAGAGATGAGTGTCCATTAAGAGGAGAGAAGAGGTCGTTTGTAATGGAATTCTGTTCCATTAAGTGTCTGGCTCAGCAAGATGCAATGAGTATCCGATTCGCCACACAGAGATCAATTGTTACCATAGCTTATTGGAGAACAGAACACTAACAGCTTTGGGAGGAGGAGAAAATATGTTCTTTCTCCCTCCAATTATCTGACACAGAATGTTCTAGCTTCTGGATGGAGGGGCACAGCCCAGGGATTGTCCCCTGCACCCTGGACGTCCGCGAAGCCCCCCCACCCCCGTCAAGCTGCAAGGTAGAAAAAGGATTTATAAGCAACAAAACACAGATTGCAAACCTTTTAGATTTTAAGATCTTCCACATACCTGAAGTTCTTCAATAGAAAAGGAAAATATGTTACCTACTTTTTTTTTTTTTTGAAGATTTTATTTATTTCCAGAGACACAGTGAGAGCAGAACACAAGCAGGGGGAGCAGGAGAGGGAGAAGCTGGCTTCCCACGGAGCAGGGAGCCCGATGCAGGGCTTGATCCAGGACCCTGGGATGATGACCTGAGCTGAAGGCAGACACTTAACGACTGAGGCACACAGGTGCCCCTATGTTACCTACTTTAAAAACCTTTCTTCCCATGTATTTCAGGAAATAAGTAAAGCCAAAGACAAATGGGTCTTTGCATATTTTTAAAATCTTAATTTCTGCTCTTAATTGTAAATTCTTGGTGGATAGAGACTAAAACTAATCGATCTGCTTTTTCCCATGGACCTGGTAGAATCATCTGCACCCCCTTGGTTCTGAATTAATCTTTCTTTTGTTCTTGTTTTTTTTTTAAACACATCCTTTTCTTTCCCATTTTGTTCTCACTTCCTCTTCCTTCAATTCCATAGCTCTCTCCTGTCTCTGCTTTCTTTCTTCCTCTTTATTCACGTCATCTTGTCTCTTCCCGATGCCTCCAATTTTTATTTCACAAGGTGCCTGCCTTCTAGAATGAACTCAGACTTTCAGAATCGATCTTGCTAGTCATGACGGGACCAGCAGGTGCTTCTTGGAGAAATTTATGAATAAATGAAACTGAGATTCATTCAGATAAACTGGATCTGGTCCTAAAAATCAACACTGAAGAGTGAGAGGGAAAAATGAAAGAGAAAATGGAATTCTGTTGGAGGAGAGAGACCTGGTCACTTCCCTTCTATCCTTTTCTTCTTGACTCATGGAAAGAAGGCGGCACTGGCTTGTTGAAATAGCTGACAAATCACCCAGCTGCAGGAAATGAGCAAGTACATAATAAAAAGTCCCTAAAAGAATAACAACAGAAAAAAAGTCATATGCCCAACAAAAGTGACCAGCTCTCCAGGAAAAGCTCATTCATAGATTGGAAAAAATTGGTGTTCATCTACTTATGGAATAGAAAGAGCTTTCTGACCACGGCACGGTCGTCAGACCAAACACAAGGGAGGGGACTTCTGTGGAGTGCCACGGCTAAGAATACACACCCAATAATCAGAACAGATATCATAATACTTAATAAGAAGAAACGCGAGTGGTTCACCAAAGCAACTGTACTGCATGCTGGTCCAGGGAATAGCATCTATGACCCTTTCCTTTAGTTATGTCATTCTGTCCGATTTAATTTTGTCATCACGTCCTCACACATCCTGGGCAAATTCGTATGTGGACGACATCAAGGTGTCAGGGCGTCACCCATCCGCCTGTGCGTTTCAGCACCACACCCCACATCCATCCTAAACCTCAACGGAACACCAGTCTATGCAGACGCTGACAGGCAAAATTCTTTCCAGGGGCCTCGGTTTTCCCTCCCACAGTGACTGTTGGAGTCTCTGCAATAAGATCATTACCTTCATCCACATTTAAAATGAGGCTCGTGGTGGATGCAGTGAGGTTGAGGTTAAGGGCAGAGATGGAAAAAGGAAGAAGGAAGGGAAAGAAAGATCATGTATCTCCCTGTGTTCTTGGGTTTCTATGAAAAAAACAAATAAGAAAACAAATAACCTGAGATCCTTTTATGAACGCCACTAATATAAAATTTGGGGGTGGGGGTAAAAATAAAAACAAAAATGTGGTAATCATATGGCATTATCCACCCTCCTTTTTTTTTTTTTTTTTTTTGCTTGTTTGTTTGTTTTACAATTTACTCTTCTGTCATATCCAAAACATTTTGGACTGTGGGCCTCAAACAATTCCTCAAATGTTCTTTCGGGGAGAACATGAAATTGCTGCTCCTTTTTTTAAAATCTCTTAACCTAAGTCAAATCACGTCAGCTTCATGGGTTTTCATCTGATGGCAATAACTTCCAAAGAACAAATTTTCATGGAAGAAATACACTTTTATCCATTTTGCTTGTGCCCTGAGCGAGACTCTTTACTAAACCTGTTTTCTAAAAAGTTTGGTTTAAAATAAATCTCAAGAGAAAGTTAAGTATTTTCCAGAGTGAAGCTTCCTGTGCAGCTGGTGGTTAACTCATACTTTCTAAAAACCACGTCTTCAAAGAGAAACGAAAGATTTTAATCCCAAACTACTGTGGCTTTATTTTAGATAATTCAGGCTAGATTAAGTCCACTCATGGATCATTTTTCCTTCTCAAAATATCAAAGCACTTTATAGGGATGTACTAGTTAAGCCTCCTAAATCTTCTTTTTGAAGGTGAAAAAAATCAGTTGGTTTACAGAACATAATTTTAGCTTTCTCTTCCATGGTTCTCTTTTTCTTTCTAGTGGGAAAAGCAGAGGGGACAGGCAGCCCCAGAACTGTGCGATGTGTTGAGCAGGTGCTGGATATGACCACTCTTTTCTCTTAATTAGGAAAGAAGCCAGGCTGGCCCACACCTTCTTTGTGCATGGAGAAGAATGATCCAGAAGGTTCCCAAGAAAACCACTGTGACAGGCAGTGGGAGTCCCAGAGACACTGGACTCCCAGACCTAAGCTCAGTCCAGTTGGTTCCCACAGAACTTTCTTCATTCTTCGATTGTCCCAGTCTCAGTCTGCATTTTGCTATTCAGGGCCTTTCTTGCCTCTGTGATTCTGGCAGATTCTACATGTTCTTGTAACTCTTAAGTTCGAAAGCTTCTCATGTTCCCCAGTTAGAGGCGATGTATTTGTGACAGGGAGGGAGTGTATCTTTTAGAAAATAATCAATTCTCGTTTTATATTTTCTCTCTTCCCTCTAACCCCGTCCTAAAATAATGCCATTGATCTTCTCAATATATCAGTGTCATAAAAATAAAAACGGTCCAATGCAGGGAGAGGGAATTGGGGGGTTGCTGTTCAACAGGTAGAAAGTTTCAGTTATACAGGATAAAAAGTACATTGTACAACATTGTGCTTACAGTTAGAAATACTGTATTGTACACTTAAAATTTTAAAGAGGGGTGTTATCTGTTCTTACCACAACAGAAAAAAAAGAAAGAAAAAAGAGGGAAATCAATATGAAATGACCAAAAAAAAAAAGCTTCAAACAAACAAAAAAATTCTCTAAAAAGAGTTAATATGTTTAAATGTTTGGGAACCTTGGATAAAGATTCTAAGAGAAGCAAAAAGAGAGAAAGCCAGCACACCCACAAATTGTTTCAACAGCCATGCTGAGAGATAATGAGCAGGCAGAAAACAAAAGGTCCCTATGAAGGATTTGAGAGATAAATTGTATCCCCATCTACAACTGTAGAGTCGTTACAAAGGGTTCTTTAAATATTTCTGATGGGAACCAAATGAATTATGGCTGACCAGAAGGGGAAGGAGGACGAGAAAGGGCAGGATGTTGGGTATATGAAAATGGTCAATTTCCTTGTCAGCCAAGCATACCTGCCTCACTTCTTCAAGGCATTTTCTTCTCCTTTTTTATTTAAGACTCGGAAGTTAACGATAGTTTGCATAATTTGTTTCTCACCTCAATATCATCTTGTCCAGAATTGCTTATGTTTCGATCATCTCCATAGTACATGCATTGTATTTTTAAAGGTATAAAAATGAGCTTCTCATTTAATTCATTAAAAGGCATTTCCACTGGGGACGCCTGGGTGGCTCAGTCGGTTGAGCATCTGCCTTCGGCTCAGGTCATGATCCCAGGGCCCTGGGATCGAGTCCTGCATCGGGTTCCTTGCTCAGAGAGGAGCCTGCTTCTCCCTCTCCCACTCCCCCTGCTTGTTCTCTCTCTCTCTGATAAATGAATAAATACAAATCTTTAAAAGGCATTTCCACCTTCTGACGTTTATAAAAGGTTCTCACCACTCATCCTTCATTGATCCAATCAGTGGACAAGCTTTTATTCAGAACTAAACATGTGCCAGGCCCTGTGCTATGGGCAGGATTTCCTCAACATGGCTGAATTACAATGTCATTGGAGCCCTTTTTATGCAGACTTACGTAAATGGAGTAAAATCCAGTCTAGGAATAAAATCTGTTAGACACCAGTGCTCATGACGTCTTTCAGACATCAGCGTTGTTGGTAACTAACATTCCGTGAGAACTATCAGACCTTCACTGTAGCGTTTACACTTCACAGCAACTCCGGGGAAAATGAGCATCTGTTATTCTATGCTACAAAGGGGGAAACTGAGGTACCCAGAGGCTAAATAATTGAGGCGAATTCACAGAGGTGGCTCACCCACCTCATTTCCCCTGTGCTGCCACCCACCTCCTTGAGGAAAACATCAGGGAAAGGCTGGATCCAACCTGAAGTATTCCATTTAAAATATTTACATAATTTTAAATTTCTGACTTAAAAATTTTTAATGACCATGTCACTATTTGGCCCTAGGCTTTTCTGGGGTTTGTTGGTTTGTTTTGTTTTTTATTTCTTTCTTTAACCTGGAAAAGGAAAAGCAATTTAAAATGTACTTTTTTTTTTTAATAAAAGGACACCAACTGCAGAATGTATGTGTAGAAAACCCACTCGACCAGAATATGAGCAGAGCCACCTCCCTGGTCGGCAAGTGTTTTCCATAAAGAGCTGCTTAGGACCATTTCGGGTTTTCTAGGCTATAAGATCTCGGCTGCAATTATTCAACTATCTTTGCAGCACCAAAGCAGCCACAGACAAGACCAAAATGAATGGGTGTGGCGTGTTCCATTAGCTTTATTTAAAAAATAGCCTCCCCACCCCCTCACCCCACCCCCGCCTGATTTCATCCATCCTCTTCTGCCAAAGTTACTCTCCCTACAGGGTCTCCTTTCAAGTCAAAGTTCTTTTTTTTTTTTTTAAAGATTTTATTTATTTATTTGAGAGAGAGAGAATGAGAGAGAGCACATGAGAGGGGTTAGGGTCAGAGGGAGAAGCAGACTCCCTGCTGAGCAGGGAGCCCGATGCGGGACTCGATCCAGGGACTCCAGGATCATGACCTGAGCCGAAGGCAGCCGCTTAACCAACTGAGCCACCCAGGCGCCTTCAAGTCAAAGTTCTTAACCTGGGTTCCGTAGGCTTCAGGCTTCTAAACTCACTGAAATTCTTTCAGAATGTTCATAGTCTTTTCATTTGTGTGGGGATTTTTCTGTGGTGGGATCTATGGCTCTCATCAGACTCTCTCCAAGGTTCCACGGCTCCAGAAAAGTTAAGCCCGAGATCACAGAGTTGCATCACTCACGGTGGCCCGCAGAACCAGCTCTGTGGTCTTCAGTGGTGCTCACTCCCTGCTGTCTCTTTACTTTTCTCTGTGATTTATGAGCACTGCTCACACTAAACTATTGCCTCGGTCCCAAACACACCTTGCACAATTTTCAGGTCTCTGAGCTTTGCGAGTCCTTTTCCACCTGTTTGATGTGGACCTTCGATTTAATTCGATTCCATTCACGAACCTCCCCTGATGAAGCACTTCCTTGCCGTCGGGCTGTGTATCCTGGTAATAGAGACCCAGCCCATATGGCTGCGAGTTAGACAAACATGTAATTACCATTCAGGGTGGCAGGGAGCGTAAAAGGTGTTGTCAGAATACTCAGGACGGGTGCCTAAGGCAGACTTTGGGCATCAGGAGATGTTTCGCGAAAGAAACGCTGGTTAAGCTGGGGCCTAAAAATTGTGAAATCAAACCATCATAAGTTGGGAACCTTCTGTATACAGATTCCTGGCCTCTACCCTGGACCTTCTCATTCTGTAGATCTGGGTTGAAATCAAAGAATCTGTTTTTCCAGCATTCATTCATTCATTTATTTAAAGCAGGCTCCATGCCCAACGTGGGGCTTAAACTCAAGAGACCCTGAGATCAAGAGTTGCATCCTCCACTGACTGAGCCAGGTAGGCACCCCTTTCCAGCCAGTTTTTAAGGACGATTCTTACTTTTAGGAAAGTTTGGGAAAACACATCCTGACCCCACCCCCCCCACCCCCCCAGCTCAGCAAAATGTATTACATCTAGGTTCCCAAAGCACTTGAACCTCACTGGTATCACAGTGTTAATAGGTTGCTCTATAATTATTTTTTTTATGTATGTTTTCCTTGTAGACTGTGAGATCTTCCCTTCTGACTTGCTTTAGTGTTGCCAGCACCTGGCACAGGGTCCTAAACTCAATAAATGCCCAAGCGCATCCATGAATAACAACCACCTCCAGATGGCCGCTTAGCGTGAGTCCATTGGGCAGACCAAAGGTCAAATGCGGCTTCAGTTTTCATGAGCAATTTATCAGTAAGGTCTTGTTCTGAATATTCAAATCAAGGTTGGGAGGATGTTCTTGTTACCAGTTCCAGCTGAAACCCTTCTTCACCCTAAAGCTTCCCCTTACCAGCTGAGACTTGGGGCAGCCCTTGCCTGCCTTTCTCCTGACCCCTTCCCTTCCTCCAGCCACTGCCCCCCTGAATCTGCCTCATCTGGCTCGCCTTTCAAGTCATCCAACGACTGCATTTGACCATTTGACCTTCTGTGACAGCAAATTCCTTTAGCTGACCACAAGCTGCATGAAGTTATTTCCTTTTATTTGTTCTAAATTTCCTTTTTAACCAGTTGTCCTCGTTTAAGGAAAACTTCTACAGGAGAAATTAATTCAATTACTGTCTTGTTGTGTGTGGGGGCGGAGGGGAGAAGGTCAGGGGATACAAGTATTTAAAAAATCCCGTTCAGAATTTCTTATTCGGTTGCAAATTATATATTCTTTTTTCTGGATCTATACGTAGTATGTGTCCATTTTGCAAATTGGAGGAGGGGGGAAGAAAAATGTAAAGGGTGTAAATGCTACCAGCTAGAATGTTAGGCTCCAATGATCTGCTTATGGGATTTTGGTTTAAATAGTCACATGAGCATTTTCTCATATGTAAATGATTTTGTCATTTAGGCCTACTTTAGCTAGCATCAAATGCACGTCTGTGCAATGATTTGACGCTTGAAATATTACTGCCTCCCAGGCAGAAAAGTGATGTGAGGGGTGCATGGAGCCAAGACTCCAAGGGAAGGGAGGGAGGGGGGCTCAACTCTCATAAGGAATTGTGGCATTGGCCGTGGAACCGCTGTGAGGATTTGTCACTCCAACTCTGTCTGGCTTCAGAAAGAAGTGGAAACACCATGCAGACAGTATGAAAAACCCAGCTCCCTTCCCGAATGTGTTCATCCTCGAAAAAATTCTGTGTAGTACTTCTTTGGAGACTTTCCAACCATTTCCCTTCATGAACTAGTTCTAACTCCTAGTTGCTCCAGTCTCTGAATGTATTGGGTTAGACAAGGGATAGTTTACTCTCTTTACTTTGTCAGGGAAGGAAGCTCACAGGGGGATTAGGGACTTTCTTTAGTCTGACGGAGAGCTGAGTTTGGATGGGCAAATGGATTCCTTCCCTAAGGGATCCTAGGAAAAGTCAAAAAGGGATTTCTCAAGATTGTTTTTTTTTTTTTATGGGCTTCTTTGTTTTTCTTAAATGATTGCAATTTTATTACTTTTATCTTTTAAAGGCATATGCACACTACAAAACATTTGTTGATGAGGAAGACCAAAGATGAAAATACAAAATCATAAATCACCCAACACCTGAGCTCTGCTCTCCTGTCTTGAGATGTTCTCACTCAGTCAGGATTCTGTGCCAAGGCTCACTCCACCCAGTGGTGGATGTAGCTAGCCTATGTTCACGAAGGTTCCTGCAAGACGTGACTCAGCCCCACAGTTCACTGATGACCCCTGGAAAATGAGGAAGCCTGATATATCCTTTGTTCACTGGACAATTCTGAGGTGGTAAGATGAGGCCTTGGCTCCCACTACTTTTCCCTCATCTTTTCCTTAGACTTACATCTCAATCCCCATCTCTCTGAATTGGGGAAGCTTGATGAGCATTTTTAGAGACTGAGCAAAACCATACCAGAATCTTCTGTTCCCCTTCTTGGCATCCTACCCCATTTTGATGGCAATGGCATGAAGCTGTACGTCTTTCTTTGTTTGGGTCTTGCCAATAAATTTTTTTCCTGGTTTTTATTATGTTTTATCCATTCCTTGAGGAAATAGAGAAGAGAGAGATTCTATTTATTGAATTACTCAGCCATCAAAAAAAATGAAATCTTGGGGCACCTGGGTGGCTCAGTCAGTTAAGCATCTGCCTTCTGCCCAAGTCATGACCCCAGGGTCCTGGGATCAAGCCCTACATTGGTCTCTCTGCTCAGCGGGGAGCCTGCTTCTCCCTCTCCCTCTGCCTGCCGCTCCCCCTGCTTGTGCTCTCTCTCTCTCTGTCAAATAAATAAATAAATAATTTTTAAAAAATGAAATCTTGACATTTGCAACAACGTGGATGGAACTAGAGGGTATTATGCTAAGCAAAATAAGTCAGAGAAAGACAAATACCATATGATTTCAGTCATGTGGAATGTAAGAAACAAAACAGTTGAACATAGAGGAAGGGAAGGAAAAATAAAATAAAATGAAATCAGAGAGGGAGACAGACCATAAGAGACTCTTAACCATAAGAAACAAACTGAGGGTTGCTGAAGGAGAGGTGGGTGGGGGGATGGGGTAACTGGGTGATGGGCACTAAGGAGGTCACGTGATATAATGAGCACTGGGTGTTATATACAATTGATGAGTCACTGAACTCTACCTCTGAAACTAATAATACACTACATGTTAATTGATTGAATTTAAATAAAATTTAATTTAATTTAAAAAAAGAGAGAGGGATTCCTTGCACTGAATTCACTATTTTGAATTCCATATTTCCCAAGACCAGGTTTTTAAGTCCCTGCTAGACTGGTGGTGGTTCTCTGTAGTTCCAAGCAGAGGACCTTTTTCCTTTGGTTTCTGTCATCAATAGTCATGACCTCCCGATGGGCACAGGGATAGGCGTGAAGGAATGGAGTGCAAACTCCAGGAAGGGCCTTTCAGAATAGGGAGAGAGCCTTGGCAGTTGCATCCCCCAGGGAAAACTGGTAGCCGTAATTCATACTGAATGTAGTTATATTTAATTGTCGAGTATACTGAATAAGCACTTTCTTCCTTCATTGCAATAATTTGTAGCTTGTCCTACTGTTGCTATATTAAACTCTAAGAATAAGACTTAAAAAGATTCTCCCATGGGGATTGGAGGAATAATCAGATAGAGAAAGTTCTAATAAAGGTTAAGTCTTCAAATAAGATTAAAAAAAAAATCACCTAATAATTTTCATCTATCCCAAGTGTGGAAGGAGAAATAGAATACAGTTACGATTCCAAGACCTCAGTGAGACTATCCAAAGGCAGCATTACTTGTCACTGATACTAGGTGGTCTCTGCGATGCCCTCCAAAATAGAACTATTCTAGGGATCTCCCTGACATCAGCTCTGATACTGATTAATTCTGTAAACAAACATTTATTTAGCAGCTACTATGGAACAGGTTCTATGTCAGGTACTGGAAATGCAAAGATGAAAAAGACATGGCCTCTTTTCTTAGCAGATCATAGTCTACTAGTGGAGGAAGCTGATACATAGCTAATTTCTATTTGGTGCAATACTGTAATATAATAGAGACACGAACAGATGCTGAGGGTATTAGAAGCCTATGGATAAACATGCATACTTTCACTTAAAAACTTATTCAAGAGAGATGTGGTTTAAACTGGTCTTAAAGTGCTGGGCAGAGAAGGTGGACAATTAAGGCAAAGGACCTAGCTTGTTTAAAGGCATATAGGTGTCAAAGCCGGCTTAGCCCAGAACCGTATGAGGTTGAATGTAACTGGGCCATAAGGTTCATGTGTGATTATGGGAATGGGGAGGAAGACAAAATTAGAATAAGCCTGAAAACAGACTTAAAAGTTTTGCCCACCATCCTAGAGAATCTGGAAGTCATATTATCAAAAAGGAGAGGAAGCATATGGGATCGAATTTTCTTTTAGGACGTGACTTCTTGTGGCATGGATAAAAACAGCTACAGTGGGGAGAGATCGGCAGTTAAAGGATTAATTGTGAGGCTCTCGCAGTTTTCCTGGCAACAAAAACACAAATTTGAGCTGGGCAAGTACAGTGGGGAATCAAGGTTAAGGGACAGAATCAAGAGATGTTGCAATAATAAAATTTGGCGTTGATGAATATCCCAATGGGAATGGGGTTGAGTAAAATAAGTTTTCAATTTTTTTTCCCTTAAAACACAGGGTAGATGGTGGCCATAACTAAGGAAACCTGAAGAAAGAATGTATTTGCAAGGGCGAAGCGGGTTCTAGAGAAAAGCCAATGAGCTCCATTCTGCAAAATGTTGCTAAGGTTGGGGTACCTATTGGATGATGTGCAGTTGGGAGCTTGGTCTAAGTCTCAGGAGAGATGTGGCCTAGAGATCTGATTTTAGGAGTCCTCACCAACACACAGGCAATGGTTGAAGATCTTTGGGTGACATTATTCATTCATTTCACAAATATTTTATCTATTTCCTACATGCCAGGTGATGGGCTACAAAGACCATACAAGAAGGAGGAAGAGATTATAAGGGTAAGATTTCAGAGTGTTAGTATGTAGGCATTGGGTATTAAACCTCAACGAGTAAAAAAAATCAACTAGGGAGCTGGCGGAGAATTGAGATTCTCAGGCCACGCCTTCGTGATCCTGGCATTATTAACGAGCACCCAGGTGATGATGATGCAGGTGGTGGTCAGAGAAACAAGATCTCAAAGGGTGGCCCGAGGAGATGGAGTAACTAACAGAGATTGAGAACAGAGGGAGGAGCAAAGCCAAATTATGAGGTCCCTTTAGGATCCAACCCAGACCCTTAAGCTACACAGTTGACATTGCAAGTTTAAAATATATGAAAATATTCACAGGGTTCATTTCCAAAACTCTCTGTCTTTTCCTTTGACCCATTTGAACTTCAGCTTACCGATGGGCAAAGCCTTTTTCACACTCCCCTTTCTCTAGGTCTTCTGTCTAGTTGTTCCTTTGAGGTTCTCTCATTGGGCACCTTCTTGCCTCCTGACAGGTGGCCTGACTTCTAATCTGAATCATGTCTCTTCCCCTCGACCAGCACCTTTACTGACTGCTGGGCCAATAATGTCCCCTCTTAGTATAGCCCCAGCACCTCCCACACCTGCCAACTACCCTATGGGGTTCTTGTCAAGGTAATGGTCAGGATCAGATACAGGAGGGGAAAAAATCAGGGAAGGGACTTAAGTTATTTATCTAAATTTCCTACCCAACTCATGATTCTCTCTGACAATATCCTCGACCAGTGGTCATCCAGCAACTTCACGCCTGTATCCAGTGGCACCAGACTGCCTGTTCTAATGCTGAACAGGCTTCATTCTTGTCATGAGCTGATCGCTGTAACAATACCACTCACTGATCAAGTTCTGGCTTCTGTGTCCACACAGAGCAGGCCTCACCCAAACCTCCAAGACAGCCCTTAGATATGAAAGCCTCCATTGTATTTATTTTCTGCTTTAGGTGAAACTTCCCTTGTAGCTTCAGCCACCGGGTCTGTGACGTGCTATTATCAAGCTTCTTGATTATTCTGATTGTTTTGTCTGGGAACAAAAGAACTCTTGATTTTCATACTGTAGTAGTTTCCCAGTGTTGCTATAATAATGACCACAAATTTGGTGGCTTAACACAAGATAAATTAGGGGCGCCTGGGTGGCTCAGTTGGTTAAGCGACTGCCTTCGGCTCAGGTCATGATCCTGGGGTCCCGGGATCGAGTCCCACACTGGGCTCCCTGCTTAGCAGGAAGTCTGCTTCTCCGTCTGACCCTCCCCCCTGCTTGTGCTCTCTCTCTCTCCCCCATCCCGACAAATAAATAAATAAAATCTTTAAAAAAACAACAACAACAAGATAAATTAGCTATCCTACATCTCGAGTTTAAAAGTATAAAATGAATCTGGCAAGACTGAAATTAAGATGTCTGCATGCTTCTGCCTTTCTCCATCATCAAAGTCTGTGCTGTCTCCCTCTTTTTTTTTTTTAAAGATTTTATTTATTTATTTGAGAGAGAGAGAATGAGAGAGAGAGAGCACAAGAGGGGGGAGGGTCAGAGGGAGAAGCAGACTTCCTGCTAAGCAGGGAGCCCGATGTGGGACTCGATCCCAGGACCCCAGGATCATGACCTGAGCCGAAGGCAGTCGCTTAACCAACTGAGCCACCCAGGCGCCCCTGTCTCCCTCTTTTATAGGGACATTTGCGAGTACATTTAAGGCCCACCTAGATAATCCAGGATAATCTTCCCATCTCAAAATCCTTAGTGTAATCACAGATGCAAAGTCCCTTTTGCCAGAGAAGGTAGCATTCTCAGGTTCTGGACATTAGGGCTTGATATCTTTGGGGGCCATTACTCAGCCTACCACAGATACTTCAATCAATGCACTCTTAAGGCTGCATTAATTTTTCATCAACCAAAATTTGCCGTCAACCAACTTACTCCCACTCTTTTTCACATCAACAGCTGTTGTGCTGGGTCTAACCTGTGGTGGTCCTGAGGACTGTTTTCTCCTCCCCCGGCACATGGTAGGACCGCACTGCTCTCTCCCTCTAGAACCAGGAGTAGTCACATGACTTTCTTGATCAAGGCGATATGAGATGACATGATACTTCCTTGGGAGCTTTAAGGGCTAATTAGATTCTTCTCTGTCCCTGTGACCAGCAATGTTCAGATGATAGCTTCTCCACCTGCCTAGATCCCAGAGTGAGGAAAATGCAAAGCAAAGTCCCTAGATGACCCACGGTGGACATGTAAGGTGAATGAGAAATGAAGCCTTGTTATCAGGTCCCTGGAATTCTGGGGGTGTGATTTGTTACTACCACATAATCTAGCCTATCCTGACTGATTCAAACTCTTTCTATAGATGAGTCTGTTTTTAAAATCTAAACAGGGAATTTTTTATTTTTTCCCATTAAATTTCATCTTTTCTGTAGTGGCCAAAACTTCAAGGCTTTCACAATGCCTAAGAATTTTTTAAAAAAATTTATTTATTTGAGAGAGAGAGCTCGATCCCAGGACCCTGAGATCATGACCTGAGCTGAAATCAGGAGTTAGCTGCTCAACTGACTGAGCCACCCAGGTGCCCCACAATGCCTAGGAATCTTGATCCAATCATGCTTTACAGTGGATACTTGATCACTTTGAAACCTGACAAACATTTCTTCTGTGTTTTTATCAAAATTACTGATTTGAAAAAAGTCTACGAGGACAAAGTCAAGTGTATCAATCTGTGGCATGCCATTTGAAAATGCTCCCTAGATTCACACTCATCTAAAAAAATCTATGATAATACAGTCCATGTAGATGTATTACCCTTCAGCCTGTAGTTCTTCATCTGAGTCATAGGCCATAGACTTTTCAAAGTATTTAGGGTTGGCAGAATATTTCCATTGTAATTCTGGTAACCTTTTGAAAAATTAGTTTAGTGTGGCAACTTTGCTCTTAGGAAATCGAAGCCAACTCATAGTGAGCAATACATTCTTTACTAAGTGCTCCTGGATCATCTGATTAAATAAAGTTTCTAAAATTGTACAGCGGTTCATGTAAATATTACTAATTTGTATTTTCTGAGACTACCTAAAACATCAAATATTGTAAGACCACCTCTTATTATTTTGAGCAGCAAAGGGAAATTGTGTTCCATTCTAGTTCTTTCCATTGGCTTTAGTTCCATTGGTTTTGGAATACAAAATCCTGAGCAGAGACAAATGACACTTGTCCTGCCTTACTATTTTTCCCTTCTGCTATATACCCTTTCAAAATTCAAAGGTAGCAGGTACCCAAGCATGCACTCATCCTTGTGAGGAGAAGGAGGAGAGATTCATTCATGGTAATCTTAATCCCCATACATTAGCTAACAAATTGTGGTATTTTTGTAGACACCTTGAGGAGCATGTGTGGCATACTTTGATGGGCTCTAGAATCAAAGTACCAGGGTTTCAATTCTGTCTTGACTGCCTACAAGTTTTCTGAGATTGGACAAATCACTCAATCTTGAATCCTCAGTTTCCTCATCTGTAAAATGACTTAATAATAAGACCTGCTTCATAGTGTTATTGGAGTTTTAAGTTAGATATTCCAGGTAAATTGCACAGAATAAGGTAAGTGAGTGCTCAGTAAATGTTTTTAATACAATGTAAGATACCCTCTGTACTAGTGAGCATACAGATAAATAATCAACACATTAACTTGCTGGTCAATAGTACACAAGAACGGAGCACCTTTTTCTTGCTAAACTGTTATGTGAGATAAGAGAAATCTCATGAATTAAGTATAGTTCAGATGTTGCCTAGTGCTTGGGGAAATTGGCTGCAACCTTTTCCTTTTTTTACAATTTGTGGTTGCATGCCTTTGCAATTCTTTGTCCCTGACAGATGGCATTGAGTCAACATAACAGATTTCAAAGACTAGACACATTTCGATTACATCCTCTAGTGCAGCTTGGCTACCTTAACAGGAGATTAAAAGTAGCAGATCATCAGAGAAATAGGCGAAATATCACTATTTTGTTTAGTTTTCTCTGTCTAGGGAAAACACGTTTTCTTTTTTTTTTTAAGATGTATTTATTTATGTGAGAGATAGAGAATGAGAGAGCGAGAGAGAGAGAGCGGGTGAGGGGCAAAGAGTCCTAAGCAGACTCTGTACCGAGCATGCGGAACAGACTGGGGTTCCAAGCGGGACTCGATCTCACAGCCCTGAGATCAGGACCCTGAGACCAGGACCCTGAGATCAGGACCTGAGCAGAAACCAATAGTCAGTGCTTAACCAACTGCCCCACTCAGGCGCCCCAACAAGTTTTCCACATAAGGACATGTTTAGGATTTCCAAAAGAAAAAGAAAAAAAAAAAAAAACAGTCATTAATCCAAAATGTTTTATGTTATTTTCAGAGTAGCTTTTAAAGAAAACAAAATTTTAAAATTTGCCAAAGGAGAGCAGGACTATTATTTCTGAGATTGATATTACTTCTGATATTTGTTGGCTTACTCGAATTTCCATAAAATATTTATGTTAAAAGAATCTAAAAGGATGAGGCATGGTAATTTAGTTTATTTTTACTTTATGGATCAGTTAATCAAAATAAAGCCTTCTTAAGTATACATCAGACCATAAGACTGAAATTTATACTGATTTTGGATGAAAATATATATATACATATATATAGTCTTTCATAACATTATCAATAACATAGAGCCTATCATTACTCTTATTTTACTTCTATTAACTTTATTAGTGTGGTGTGGTATTTACTGACCTGGCCTTCCTCTGCCTCCCTCTCTCTGTCTCTCTAAGATAGGATATCTGTCCTTTGTTCGAGAACGGCAATGCTGAGACAGTATATAATGAGAGCCTGAGTCTGTAGGCTCTTTCATCTGTGTACTTATTTTCTGAAGTACATTCCTTCATGAAATCATGGTCAGCTCCACCCTTCCTAAAATAATACCATGGCACTTCAAGATCTACCTCATCCTTCCCCCACTACCCTAATTGCACATAACCCTACTGTTGTAGAATCCGAGAATAGGGGGCTGTCAGGGCTGGCTACGTAATTTACGGGGCCCGGTGCAAAATGAAAATGCATGACCCTTTGTTCAAAAAGCCAGGAAAAAGTGTCATTAAAAGCACTGACTTGAAAAGCTTTTTTCCTGCTTCTGTGTTCTCTCTCTTGACCTATCATGGTAGTTTTTGTTTGCTTTTTAACATCATTCTAAGTAGAGAAAAAATAAAAATTTAAATTATTAGCAGGAATTTCAATGTCCATTTTTATGTTCTGCAATACCAATTTTAAAGGAAAATATCAGTGTTCAAGTCACGTGAAATCACTGAAATTCCACAATTCATATTTTGTTGTTTGTGCATGTGTCGTATGTATTTTATTCTTACAAGAACAGTGGAAATGCTGCATAAAACTATATTGTTTTCCTTTCCCTACCCTCTACCTTTGGTTTACTTATGAGTAAGGAAGGATGGGATGAAAAAGCACCTATGTGCTGCACTATCTTTCCCTTTCCTTCTAGATCATCACTTTCAGCATAAGTAGTTGTGAATACAGGGAAGTAACATGAACAGGAAAGAAGATGATAGGGTTCCTTGGTGGTTTATGTTTCTTAAAACACCATCGCTTTCATTCTGCTTTCAAAGGAAGTTTATGTTTGAGCAGAAGTGAGGCCACCTGGGGCTTTCAGCAACCCCCACACCCATTTGACTCAGTCACAGACATGACACAATTGCCCTGTACTCACTTTGAGTCTCACTGAATTCCTGTGCATCTTGGGTCCTCCAGAATTTTGTGTTCACGGGGCATTATGAACACTTTATGCAAACAGGGCAGCAAGGAATGGCTGAGAACACTCATACTGTGCATTTCTCCGCTGTTCACATGCTCCATTGTCCTATCAGATTTCTCTTATATAACACAAGTTCAACGATAAGGTTATTAAGAATGTCAACATGGTGGCAGCAGATATGTTGGAGCTCAGTGGCTGTTCATTTGTAACAGGTAGGCTGTAAACAGTAAGTAGGACATTTGGCGGATCCTGAGAGGCTAGCTACAGAATAACCAAATGATCCAGCAATTCCAATCATAGGTATACATCCAAAAGAATTGAAAGCAGGGACTCAAACAGATACTTGTACAAAATGTTCACTGCAGCTTACTCACATTAGTCAAAAGGTAGAAATAACCCAAAGATCCATTGAGATATGAATGGATAAACATATGTGGTATATCCACACAATGAAATATTATTCAGTCATAAAAAGGAATAAAGTTCTGATATATACTATAGCACAGATAAAACCTTGAAAATATTATCCTAAATAAAAAAAAAAAAAAAGAAAGGAGAGAGAGAGAAGACAAACCAGAAAACAGACTCTTAACTATAGAGAACAAACTGGACATGGGGGAACATGGATGGGGGGAATGGGTGAAATAGGTGATGGGGATTAGGGAGTGCACTTGTCATAATGAGCACTGGGTGATGTATGGAAGTGTCAGATCACTATATTGTACACCTGAAACTAATATTACACTGTGTGTTAACTAACTAGAAAATAAAAACTAAAAGAAAAAAATTATCTTAAGACAAATAACGTGTGATTTCATTCACATGAAATATCTAGAACAGGCAAATTCACAGAGACAGAAACAGAATAAAGGTTGTCGGGGGCTAGGGGATGGTGAATGGAGTTACTGCATGGTGGTTACAGAGTTTCTGTTCTGGGGGGAAGAAAATATTTTGGAAGTAGATAATGGTGATGATTGTACAATGTTGGGAATGTACTTAACGGCATTGAATTATACACTTAAAATGGTTAAAATGGCAAATGTCATGTGATATATATTTTACCAAATAAAAGTTGTTTAAAAAAATGAGTAGGAACAAAAAAACAGTCTGATTAAAAGGTGGCTCCCTGGGTGGCTCAGTTATTTGGGCAACTGACTCTTGATCTCAGCTTGAGTCTTGATTTCTGGGTTATAGGTTTGGGCCCTGTGTTGGGCTCTGTGCTGGGCGTGGAGCTACTTAAAAAAAGGGGGGGCAGAGGAACTGAATAGATACTTTTCCAAAGAAGACATACAAATGGCCAATGGATAGATGAAAAGGTGCTAACGTCACTAATCATTAAAGAAATGCAAATCAAAACCACAAGATTTCACCTTACACTTGTTAGAATGGCTAGTATCAAAAAGACAAGAGATGACAAATGCTGGTGAGGATGTGGGGAAACGGAATCCTGTGCACTGTTGGTGGGAATGCAAACTGGTGCAGCCACTGTGGGAAGCAGTATGGAGGTTCCTCAAAAAGTTAATAATAGAACTACCCTATGATCCAGCAATCCCACTTCTGAGTATTTACCCAAAGGAAATGAAAACACTATGATGAAGGGATATCTGCACCCCATGTTCGTTATAATTATACCTAATTGTCCATCAACAGATGAATGGATGGAGATGTCACACACACACACACACACACAAAATGGAATATCATTCAGTCATGAGAAAGAAGGAAATCCTGCCGTTTGCAACAGCATGGATGGATCTTGAGGGCATTATGCTAAGTGAAATAAGACAGACAGACAAAGACAACCACTGCATGCTATCACCTATATGTAGAATCTTTTAAAAAAAAATTGAAACCTAGAAACAGAGAGTAGAAAAGTGGTTTCCAGGGACTGGTGGAGGTGGGGGGGAGGGTGGGAAATAGAGAGAGGCTGGTAAAAGTGTACAAACTTCCAGCTGTAAGATGAATAAGGTCTGAGGATAAAACATGATGGCTATAGCTGATAAGACGGTATTGTATAATTGAACTTTGCTTAAAAGAGTAGAACTTAAATGTCTCACCAAAAAGAAAATAAATATGTGAGGTGATGGATGTATTAATTAACCAAATGATGGGAATCCTTCCATGGTGTATTGAGTAAAGTAGATTACCCTCTCTCTATGACATGGGTGGTGTGTACCCAATCAGTTGAAGGCCTTAATAGAACAAAGCCTGACCTCCCTGAGAAAGAAGGAATTCTGACAGCAGACGGATTTTAAATTCAGACTGCAACTCTTCCCTGGTCCCAACCTATCAGCCCATCCTGCAGATTTTGGACTTGCCAAAATCATGTGGGCCAATTTTTAAAAATAAGTTTGTGGGGGACACCTGGGTGGCTCAGGTGGTTAAGCATCCAAGTCTTGATTTTGGCTCAAGTCATGATCTCAGGGTTGTGAGATCGAGCCCTGGGTCAGGCTTCTGCTTGAGATTCTCTCTCTCCCTCTCCCTCTGCCCTTCCCCACTCATGCTCTCTCTCTTTCTCTCTCTCTCTCTCAAATAAATAAATAAATCTTTAAAAATAAAAAATAAAAAAATAAAAATAAATTTGTATGTCTGCATGTGTGTTAGTGTGTGTGCATATATATCCTGTTGGTCCTATTTCTACTCTAATGCCCCAAAATGTACAGAAATGTGACACAGTAGACTTGGGCTAGAAAGATACAGCAGCCTTAAGGTGAGTCCATTACAATGAGAATATCTCATAAAAGATGTGCAAAACCATGGGACCATAGGAATATGTTACTGCAGTCCCTCCCAGACCCTGGGTTTTCCTGGGCCACTGGTTAGGGTTGCCATAACAAAGCTCTTCGAGTTGGGTGGCTTAAACAATGGAAACTAATTTTCTCATAATTCTGGAGGCTCAAAGTCCAAGATCAAGGTGTTGGAAAGGTTGGTCTCTCCTCAGGTCTCTCTCCTTGCCTTGCAGATGGCTGCCTTCTGGCTGTGTCCTCATGTGATGTTCTGTCTGAGTACACGCTCATTCCTGGTGTCTCTTTGTATGTCCAAATTTCTTCTTAATAGAACACCCATCATATTGAATTAGGGCCCACCTTAATGGCCTCATTTTAACCTAAAAACCCCTTTAAAGCCTTACCTCCAGGTATGGTCACATTCCAAGGTACTGGAGGTTAGGATTTCAACATAGGATTTTCAGGGCTCACAAATCTACCCACCCCAGGTAGTACAAATTCAAAGTCTCACCCAGAGTAAGAGTCACATGTGTTTATGAGTTCTTAGGAGAGTTTCTATTTTTTGCTCCACATCAAGGGCTAAATGGACACATCTTCTTGTCAGCATCTTTGGCAAAGGTTGGGAATTCTCAGTACTGTGTGTGCCTGAGGGTGTCGCTCTTTGAGGATCCCTGCTTTTTGCAAGAGCCTCTGCTGTGACTCATGGAAGTTTTGTCCTGCATTCCTCTTTGGCATGGGGAATCACTTGCCTTTGCGGTTTCGCCTTGTCTTCCTCTGGGCCTTTGTGGATTCCCCTTACTTTCTTTCTTTCTTTTTTTTTTTTTTTTTAAGATTTTATTTATTTATTTGACAGAGAGAGACACAGCCAGAGAGGGAACACAAGCAGGGGGAGTGGGAGAGGGAGAAGCAGACTTCCTGCGGAGCAAGGAGCCCGATGTGGGACTCGATCCCAGGACCCTGGGATCATGACCTGAGCTGAAGGCAGACGCTTAACGACTGAGCCACCGAGGCACCCATGGATTCCCCTTACTTTCTTTTGGGCAGATTTATGGATTTTTAAGAAAATACACTTTTGGGGGGAATAATTTTAGGTTTATAGAAAGTTGCAAAGGTAGTACGGAGAATCCCTTTCATTCTGTTGACATCTTAACCCTGGTACATTTGTCAAAATGAAGAAACCAACGTTGGTCCTTTCCTATTAACTAACTTCAGACTTTATGCAGATTTCACTAGCTTTTCCACAAATGTCCCTTTTCTGTTCCAGGATCCCACAGTACAAGTAGTCATCGTGTCTCCTTTGCCTCCTTGGTTTGTTATACTTTCTCAGTCTTTCCTTGTTTTTGATGACTTTGACAGTTGGAGGAGTACTAGTCAAGCATTTTTGTAGAATGTCCCTCAATTTGAGTAGACATGACTTTTAAAGGATGCCTATTATATCACACCCAGTGTGAGCAAAGTGTTTGTGGTGATACATGCTACTATTTTTTTAAGATTTTATTTATTTATTTGAGAGAGAGAGAGAGAGAGACAGCACAAGCGGGGTGGGAGGGGTAGAGGGAGAGGGAGAAGCTGAGCAGGGATCCCGATGCAGGGCTCGATCCCAGGACCCTGGGATCATGACCTGAGCCGAAGGTAGACGCTTAACCAACTGAGCCACCCAGGTGCCCCGAAACCTGCTACTATTCAACATGGTGCTGGAAGAGGAAGTCTCTACCCTCTGATTCTACAATCTAGCTGCCCAATCTACTGCATATAATTTTTTTTTCCTCCTAACATTTGTCAGGATTGCTTTTTCTTGCTTAATTCGGAGAGTCCCATGACTAATTCACAAACCATAATATATTTCCCTGCCACTTTTCCCAGCACCCCCCAAAATGCTCTTTTCTGGCAACACTAAATTTATTATAGTTTTCATATATTGATGCTCCTACAAAACTCTTCATGACATTCCCCATTTGCACCGTTCCCTGCATCCACTCAGACAGCAGTGCTGCAACCGCAGATAATTTTGTTTCTTGCTGGGTGTTGTTTTCTGTCTCAGTTTCTCTTTGTTTCGGGCAGGGATCAGGGCAGGGGGCTGGATATGAGAAGGCAGAGGCAGAAGGAGTCGAAACAGAACTCTGCGTCCCAAAGGGAAAGCAGCAGAAGAGGTGGGATTATTTCTAATCAAAGGGAGTGGCCAGGGTCACACAGGAGAAAACTGTGGCCAGTGTCCCACCCCAGGTGAGTGCTGTCCCTACTGTGAAAACACAGACACAAATACCTACCCAAGCAGGAGAGCTGGCCCTTCACCATCTGCCCACTCACTGCCAGGGGTAAGGGAAACTACAGACCGAAGGAAACTTGTCCTATCCGTCGTCTAAAGAAACAGAAGGAAGTTAACAGTTTTGAGTACTCCCTATGTATAAGGTGCTACATTACATGTTTCTTATCTTATTCCATCTTTAACATTCCTGATAAATAGGTGGCCATTTCCCAGCCTCACAATCACCAGATTGCCAAGGACGAAGTTGTAAAGCTTGTAAAGTCCAATGGTGAACCCAGTTCTTTCTCTGAAGTTCACGGTCTTTCTAGGGTAGGACAGAAGAAGGAGCCTAAGTTTGAGAGATCTCATGTTACTGTGTGTCTCCGCTCAACACTGGGAAGATGAGCAACTGCTTGCATTCTGAGCCTCGGTTTCCTTCCGTATAAAATAGGTAGAATGAAACCTCCCTTGCCGAGTTGATGTAAGCATTAGACAAAATGCAAGCAACGCATCGCATTGAGCGGCGCCTGGCACGGTAGCTCTTGTTAATATGCCTTAACCCTTATTCTTTATAGTGTGCTAGGGGTGCTGTAATTATTATCAGGCTAAGCCCGTTGACATGCAAGTGTTTTCCCTAACAATACTATCTCTCCTTCATTATCACCCCTTCATTTATGCAACAGTGACAGACATGCTACTGAGTGTTTGAGATACAGTGGGAAATAGACAAATCCCCTGCTGTCAGGGACGTGGATTCCAGACAGTAAACAAGTCAACCAGGGATCAGCAAATCTTTTCTGAAAGGAACAGAGAGTAAATATTTTATGCTCCGTGGGCCCTAAGGTCTGTGTTGCAACTACTCAGCTCCATAGTCCAAAAGCATCCGTGAACCATCCGCATGAATGGGGGTGGCGGTCCTGATAAAGCTGCATTTCAAAAACGGGCTCCGTGTCAGATCTGGCCTGTGGGCGGCAGTTTGCATACAGAGTATGTCAGATCATTTCCAAGAGTGATGGATGCTCTGAAGAAACTAGGTACAGCAACGTCATACGGTATGACAGGTGTGTTGGCACAGAATTCGATGGGCAGATCCGATGCCTCCTTGAGCTGAACCCTAAGTGAGGAAAGGGGGCAGCCTGGCAGAGTGAACAGGCAGAGTGGAGGGTGAGGAGACATGGCAGGTAAAGGAAACAGGCCTGGGGCAGGATCAAACTCTGTGGTCGGTGGGCTCCAGGTGGCCGGCTTTGGTGGCTAGGTAGGGCGGAGAGGTGGGAAGGCAGGACCTTGCAAGGCTTTGTCAGTCATATGAGGATAACCTAAAGGAGTCCCTTGTGGAGGCGGGGCAGGGGGGTGGTGGTGAAAGAGGTGAAGGGGATTAAGAGTACACTTGCCTGATGAGCACTGAGTAATATCTGGAATTGTTGAATCACTATTTTGTACACCTGAAACTAATATAACACTGTATGTTAACTACACTGGATTTTAAAAATAAAATTAAAAATAGATAAGTAAGTAAAATAAAAAGAAAGAAGTCCCTTGCAGGGTTTAAGTGCCACAGTAAAGTGCTGATTTACACTTTAAGGTATCCCTGTCTCGGCTGTGCAGCCAGGCAATGATCGTGACCCTGACGGTCGGGGGCAGGGGGCGGGTTTGAGGAGGAAGCGTCACTAAGGCAGAGGAGACCCCAGGAGAGAGAAGACCTTGGGCATGCTTTGCTGTGAAGACCATGGGTGAGTGACTGGAGGATGGATGACATGCCTTACTTGAGAGATTTAAAGGTAAGGCTACTAGAACAGGTTGTCTGCTGGCCAGAAAGGTCTGCGAGGGAAGAACAGGGTGCTGGTGGGGCAGGACGATGAGGGCAAGGAAAGATGGAGCTCAGAGACAACAAGGAGGAGCTACAGGTCTGGCGGGAGCAGACAGGAAAGCTGCAGGTAAGATGGTGGCTTTGAGAGGGAAGACGGGGGAGTCCCCGTCTGGTTGTGTCTGTGATCTCAGTGAGTGTAGGTGCCCCCAGGCTAGTTTTTCTGTATCCTCTTCTCTTGATGCCTTCCCTCTGGTACCCAACCTAGCCCTGACCCTGCATTACCAAGGATACACTGCCTTTCTTCACCCTGGTGGGTGGTAGTTGCCAGAATCCCTTCATCTCTTTTTTTTTTTCTTAAAGATTATTTATTTATTTATTTGACAGAGAGAGAGACAGTGAGAGCAGGAACACAAGCAGGGGGAGTGGGAGAGGGAGAAGCAGGCTTCCTGCCGAGCAGGGAGCCCGATGCGAGGCTCGATGATCCCAGGACCCCGGGATCATGACCTGAGCCGAAGGCAGACGCTTAACGACTCAGCCACCCAGGCGCCCGAATCCCTTCATCTCTTAAAGCTGCAGTACTCTGCCTTTCAGATAACCACGAGTTACCCCGGTACAGTTATCCAAACAAGCATGCACATCGCCTGATCTCCTGGTTACTAAGTAGCTCAGCCTGCAGAGGACATCGGATTTGAAAACGTCCTCATCCATCCTCCTCTTCAGCTCAACATCTCCTCTCTCCCTGACATCTTCTTTTATCTTCCTCCCGGATTCCAAAAACGACCTCACCGCTCTTCTTGAGGGCTCCAGTTAATCTCACCTCTAGTGTGTTGGTTTAACTACTAGTAGACCCCTGGAGACTCATCCTCCTGCTTCCCACAATCCTCTACTTTCTCAGCACATCCCTCCTGTTCATCTGCTCAGCCAGACGACAAAAGTTGCGATGGATGACTTACTGAGCCCTGACCCCGCCCCCCAGGGGCAAGTGCAATAATTTATGAAATAGTAGATGTAAACAGGGGTGTGCTCACACTTGCTCATGACAACAGATGGCTGTATTGTCAAGAATTTTCTGGGCTGGTTGTTAAACACGGCCATTATTCAAAATTAAGTTACATAAACTGGCAATTGAATTATATGAAAGCAATGAATTTAAATAAAATTTAAAAAAATAAATTATATGAAAGCCAAAAATAGTAAATACTCAACACTCGTTGTTTCTAAATTATTCTAGTACATTTTCACTATTATGTATGCACTTGAGTAGTTATATCTATTGTATCTGTATGGTGGAAATACTAACTAATAACGTGTCTCTTCTCAGCTCCACGTTCAGTGAATTGTGGTGAGAGCTTGAAATCAGCCATGAGCGCATTCACACCACAGAAACTAGCAAATGCTGTGGTGTGATTGAGGGCTGTCTGCACCGCCCCCTCCCCAGTCAGTTGTCAAACATTTACTAGCATATCACTGGTTGTAAACTGACTTAATAGAAAGTTACAGCAAACTCTCCAGGTCTGTCTCCTAAAACCACACGCACGCACACACTCTCTGCCCTAATCATTAGCGGCTCCCTTCGCTGAAAATGCTTTTCATACCTCTGGCTCCTTCCATGTGCCCTTTGCCTGGGATGTGCTTTCTTCTCTTCTTCGCATGGTAGACTCCTACTCATCCACTGAGCCCTGGGTCAAATACAGTTCTCTGGGAATTTCTTCCTGATTCCCTGTATTAGCTGGCTAACACTGACATAACAAAATGCCACAGGCAGGATGGCTTAAACAACGGAAATTGCTTTTCTCACAATTCTAGAGGCTGGAAGTTCAAGATCAAGGTGTTGGCAGGTTTGGTGTCTTCTGAGGCCTCTGTCCTTGGCTTGCTGTGTCCTCTCCTGGTCTTCCTCTGTGAATGAATGCATCCTTTTTGTCTCCTTGTGCGTCCATATTTCTTCTTCTTATAAGGACACCAGTCCTACTGTATTAGGGCCCACCTTAAGGACCTCATTTTAACTTAATCACCTTTTGAAAGGCCTTATCTCCAAATACAGTCACACCGTAGGGTACTAGGAGCTTGGACTGCAACATAGGAATTTTGGGGGACACAAAGCCTGTAACACTCCCCAGGTCTTACTTTTTTTTTTTTTTATTTTAATGTTTCCTTTAAAATTTTGTGTAGGCTTCTTACTACAGAAATTTCCATAGTCATTTCAAAATTATCTTTTAGTGCCTCGCTGCAACTGGTCTGTTGATCTCTTTAGAGATGCAGTCTTACTCATCTTTATATCTCCTAACACCCGACATCACAGATACACAGTAAACATTTTTTGAATAATCAAAGATAAAGAAGAGTAAATGAAGTTCTGCTCCTACAGAGGAAATGTGCATTTTATTTTTGAAAATAAGAATAACTTTATGGTCCCATAGGTATCACCAAAAAGTCAGAAAATATAGAATAGGGTCAAGAATAATTTTGTAATGGTCCGCGTCCTTGTTATCTAGGGATAACATCTGTGAAGCATATTTGTTTTTTCTTGCAAAGCTCTCTGCACAATTAATTTTATCAGGCGAGAAGAGCCAGGTAGCTGTTCCCTAGTACCTCGTCTTTCCTTCTTCCAAGTCAGAGTTTTTAGCTGCGTAAATAAAAACCCAGAATAAATATTATATTTCTCAGTATTCCTTGCAGCTGACGACTAAGTTCTGGTCAACAGAATACACATAGACGCACTGTGCAACCACATCGGGGAACCTGCCCTAAGGAAGAGCGGGCAGGCTCTGTGTCCCCTGTGCCAGTCACTGTCCCTCTCTACTTCCTGCTGTCTGGAAAGCTGATTCTCTCTCCCCACAAGCCTGAGAGCCCACAGTGGACACTGCAGAGCGAGCTGGAAGGAGTCAGTGTCCCTGAAGACTTTATAGAAACAAAGCCCTCCCGGCTTTGCTTATGAGAGAAAAGTAAACTTGTCTGCCTTAAACCACGGTCTGTTTTAAATTGTTGTACCGTGCAGATGAAACATGTCATTTTGTTACTTATTCATATTTCCACAGCAATAAATATGAATAGTATGGCGGATTAAAAATGGCCACAGAGGAGGACAGAGGGGTGGTCCCTCAAGAAAGTTAAACACAGGGTTACCATATGACCCAGCAATTCCACTCCTAGATGAATTCTCCCAAAGAATTGAAAACAGGTATGTAAGTATTCACAGCAGCACTATGCACCTTAGCGAGAAGGTAGAAACGACAAAGAAATCCATCCACCGACAAATGGATCGGTAAGGGGTGGTCTATTGGTGCGATGGAATATTATTTGGTCAGAAAAAGGAATGCAGTCCTGATACTTGTGTTACCGTGGACCATCGTTGAAAACATGCTGATGAAAGAAGCCAGTCACAGAAGCTATATATGATTCCATTGATAGGAAATATCCAAGATAGGCACACCCATAGAGACAGAAAGCAAATTAGTGGTTGCCGGAGGCTGGGGGTAGACAGGAATCTGAGTGACTGGTTAATGGATGTGAGGTTTCCTTTGGGGGGTGATGAAAATATTCTGAACTAGGGAGATGGATGCACAACATTGTGACTATGTTAAATGCCACTAATCACACTGTGAATGTATTAAATGCTATTGTGCACTTTATTTTTTTCTAAAGCCTTATTTATTTGAGAGAGACAGAGACTTGAGAGAGAGCACGAGCAGGGAGGAGAGGAAGAAGCAGGCCCCCCACTAAGCAGGGAGCTCGATGCGGAGCTCAATCCCAGGACTCTGGGATCATGACCTGAGCTGAAGGCAGACGCTTAACCAACTGAGCCACCCAGGTGCCCCACTACTGTGCACTTTAAAATGGCCAATTTAGTGATATATAACTTTAATATATGTGTACAAACACACACACACACTCCTCTGCAAAAAAAATGTCACAAATTCTTTGTTGCTTCTTCCATCTGGACTGGCCTTCTGTCAGGCTTTGACCAATAAAATGTGGCTAAAGCAACGTCGTGTAACTTTTGTGCAATTTCTCAAAAGGTCTTGCAAATTCCGCCCTCTCCCTAATGGAATGCGGAGACTGCCACGGTGTGAAGAAAGATCAGGTGGAGAGAGCTGCCCAGCTGTCCGGGCTGGTCCCCCTGCCCGCCCCCCAAACCAGGTTCCTGCCATATGAGGAAGGCGTGTTCGACCACCAGCCACAGCGGATTGATGCAGTTGCCAGAGAGAGCCCGGTCGACTACACTGGCAAGCAAGCCCAGTCGAGCCAAGTCAAGCCACGGCATTGTGAGAAATAATGTCATTGTTGTCTGAAGCGACTTGGGTCTAGGTAGCTTGTGACACAGAAGCAGACGGCTAACCCAGAGTACGCTGCTCTGTGCATTTGCCGGTCTCCTGCGGAGAGGCACCATGTGCCGTCCCAGTCTCTATTGTCAACGACTCTGTCCTGGACGTTCTCATACAAACAACGCTCTACACTTATCTGATATTTTTTTTTCCTAATACTCTCAGCGGCCCTTGCCTTTACTGGAAACCTGAGGGGAAAAAAACATTCCAAACATATTCTTCGCTCATTTAAGAAGCACAAGCAATAGTGACCATCTCAGGCCATTTCAGGTGGGAAAAACAAAGCGTTGCCATGTTGCCCAAAAGAATGTGCATCGGATTGGCCCCGTGATGTAGCTCATGAATCGTCCCCCCCAGGTTTCTCACGGGAACCCCAGGCTTAGGCTGGTTTTTTGTGCTGTTCTTCAGGACTGGCCTTAAGGCATAGGAAACCCCTGAGTATATGTAAATAATCTGATTAAAATATATATTACAAAATTCATGAGCCCATGTGAGGTATAGTAATTCCTCCACGAAGATTTAGAATAATGAGCCCGTCAGTATTTATTGCTATGAATGTACACAGAGTCTTCCTAGAGTCCACACACCAGCTCTCCTGTTGGTGGCCAGGAGTATGGCCGTCCTCCTGCGTCCGAGGTGAGTGAAAGTCACTCAAAAATAGCTCATCAGCCTCATTCAGGAGGCCAGTCCCTCACAGTCCTGTGAAAAACACATTGCCTTGGCCCCAGGAGAATCCAGGTGGCCATCCTCCCTGGGCCTGAGGTCCAGCCATGGGCCCTGGAGGGACTCCCATAAATGCCTGGATGTCTGGATGACACCACGTGCATGGTAGAGGGTCAGAGGGTGCCCCGAAGAGGAGAAACAAAGACCGAGCCCACGTGGGACTGATCCGGGACCACAGGGGCTTCTCTGGATGGCACAGTTGGCCCCAGACCGTGGCAGGCCCCAAAGGAGCACCCCCCAACACAGGGCCCTGCTTTCCTGGGTCTAAACATGGCACCCCTCCTAAGGCATTGGCATGTTGCAGACAACAAAACCCATGTCAGTGAATTTAAGCAAGAGGTTTATTAAAGGGTATTACAACACTTGCTGTATCGTTGAAAGGGCAGGAGGAGTGGATTTGAGATTTCCAGAAATGACTCTCAGACCCACCGCCGGGAACGGGCCTGGTGAGTCGCTCACCTACCCACCTCCGAAACCTGCGGCTCCTCCTGCTAGCCTGGTAGTCGCTGCCCCCCCCTCCCCCCAGCTGACCACACAGACACTCTGCCCCTGCCGTCACCCATGTCACCCACACGGACACGCCGAGCCTCCCTGCTTCCCCAGGTGAGACCGTGAGGACCTGCATCCACCTGGGGGGACTGAAGTCACATGTGTGGAGCAAAAGCAGCTTGAAGATTCTCTGCTGAGTGAGAGGGATTCGCAATGTGGATTCACCCTCAGCGGGGCGATACGGTCCTCAGAAGATGGAGGGCAGCTCTGAGTGACAGAGACCTACTCATGGAGGCGACTGGATTCTCTTATTCCGTGAATAAATAGAGAACTTAAGGCCGTGAAGAAGGTTTGGTTTGGGTGTATGAAGGCCACCAGTCGACAGGTGTGTGGAAATACACAGCTGGGACTTCTCAGAGCTTGAGCCATGGACTCATTTCTGGAGACTGTCACCGAAGAAGTGCGCTGGGTGACGAAGTAAGCATGAGGGAGGGACATGCGCCTAGGATTGACCGTATTTTCCGGGGAGAGGTTGAGAGGAGGAACCTGTGAAAGTAGCAGAGAAAGAGGCCAACAAGTTGGGAAAACAAGACAAAGGCAGTGTTATCAAAGCTAGGTGGGACTGGCTACAGAATTTTCAGGGCCCACTGCAAAAGAGAAAAACAAAAGTCCTTAAGGATTTTAAGACAACACAGCAGAGAATTAAATCAAGCACGGGGCCCCTTCTGAGCCTAGGGTCCTGTGCACCTAACTCTACAGACTGCACACTCAGGAAGCTGGCCCCAAAGCCAAGAAGTGTAAGAGATCCAGAGGAGGGGCCATGTCAAGGGGGGTGACGTTTGAGAAAAAGCTGTTGGATTTGATTATTTCAAGGTCACAGTGATCTTCGAGAGTAGAATTGCGGGCCATAAATTTGATCATAAGGGGCTGAAGAGCTGATGGCTCAGAGACAAAGTGGAGACTGTGACAAGGTAGGGGTTTGAAGAGATGGCCCGTTTTCAAGGAGAATAGGCACAATCACATTTACTGGCTCGAATCACAGGAGCAGGGAAAACTGCAGATGCGAGAAGGGGGAGTGTGGGAGGGCACGAGGTTTGGAAGTGGCAAACATGTGATTAACAACAGAGCGGGAGACAGAAGTAGCTTTGGAAAGTCAGCCCCTGGCGGGGGGGGGGGGGGCGGTAGGAGTGGGGGGGGCCCTCTGGAGCAAGGAAAGAGAGGAAGCAGGAAGATACAAAGAAATCAAGAGAGAAAGGGCACTGTCACACTCTCTAGGTGCACAGACTCTATCATCCTGGAAGGTTTCAAGGATTTGGATACATTTATCCCATTCAACAGAACCAGGACCAACCGCTTTAAATGGAAATGGGTTAATTTTGGGAAAACCACTCTCCGTGTTTGTGTGAGACATCAATTTAGAAAGCATTCCTGCTCTAGTTTGAAGACATGGGATTTAGTTAGAACCAACCGTCCGTGGAGTGTCCTGCTTCTGAGGAGGTAAATTACAGCCTAGCCCTCTTTCATGGTGCTTAGAAAAAAATGACTGCCAGCAACTTAGTTTTTTGAGTGTCTTATCCCTTGTGCTTTGTTTCTATTTATTCTTTTGTACTTGTTCAATTCTATTACAAGGGAAAACATTTCACATATTTTCACCCCAAATTTTATTCTTTCTACAGAAATCTTGCACAATCGTTTTCTGCTTCATATAAAAAAAAATTCCCTCCAGGATTTTTGAATCGCAGTTATCAGAAGTAAACAAGCAAACAAAACACTTGTCTAAAAGTTTAAAGAACATATAAAAATTCCCTTCTTTTTTTTTTTTTTTGTTCAAAAAGGCAAACATATTTGAATTTTTAAACACCCAAGACTGTAAGCCAACTGAAAGGACCACCACTGTTTAGTGAAGCATGAAAAACAGGATTTTAGAGTTGTGTCAGTTCTCAACTTCTAATTTGTGTGAAAGAATCTTCCTGAACTTTCCCTTTCCATACCTAGTAATTAAACCATTACTCTGACTGGAGCAATTAGAGGTGAGTATTTTATAAAAACAAAAGTGATGGAAAAGATTCTACACATGAACACACAACCAGATTAGGAGGTTCTAGCAGCAACAGAACAACCACAACAAAGGACTCAATTTGAAATCACAAAGGAGCTTAAGACAACACACTTCAACTAAAAACAAACACACAGTGGAAAACAAAAACAGAAGAAGATCGTATTACTTCACTCACACAGATAGCTACATAACTCTCCCTTAAAGTGGAGACATGGTCCCATCTGTATTAAAGTTTTGTCCATTGTGGGTTAATTTTTGCAGCTAAATAAGAATGTAACCTAAGCTTTTTGGTGTTTTATTTTGAAAATGAAAAGTTAGCATGGAGTCTTCGAGAAATAAGGATAATTGAGAAGGAACTTGGCCTCCGAGAAATGTGCTCACTCGGACATTAACATTCTGTTGAGCCTCTACCTGTCACTTCTTAGAGGGCGGGTTTATCCATTTTAGCCCAAAGGGCTTTGACCAATGGGTAAGGCAGCTTCTTGATAGGAAGCACATAACTTTTTAAAAATGGTAACGGGATAGATATTCTTAGAAATCTGTTGATTTAAAATGCTTCCCCCTCTCCGTCCAACTTTGTCGAAGTCCTTGTAAATTTAACATCGTCCTTTGAAACAACGGATTCAACTGTAAAGACTTGAAAGTTAGATCTCCTATCCAGCACGTTTTAAAATAACAGGCACTTGGCTGTTCAGCAGAGACTTACTGCTACAGTTTACACCTTTTTGAGAATGTGTGTTTATACAGAAAATCTGATGAATTCTGACAACTGAAGCAGTGATTCCCAAACTCAGAATTGCCTACTTGGCTGCTTACTAAAATGTCGATGTATTTAGGCATCCAGCCCACCCCCCGAGATTGAGTCATATATTTTTTTTCTTTTTAACACCTGGTTCAGGAGATTTTGATAAGGTGGTGTAAACTTTTTAAAGAAATATAGTTCACTAAAATTCAACTTTTATGTATTGGATCTGGCTCACAGTTCTTTATAAGAGTGAGTCAAGTTGGGGGTAATTATTAACTAACTCGTCTTAATCAACAGGGAAGTGACTTTAAAAAAAATTAACAGACTTTGTTTTTGAGCAGCTTTAGGATTATACAACAATCGAAGAGGAAGTGTCCCCTCACTGTCCCGCTTGCCCCAGTCTCCTCTAATGTTAACACGTTGTTTTAGTGTGGTACATTCGTGTTAACTGATGAGCCAGTATTGGAAAGTGACTTTGAAATGACATGGCCAAGGCCGCGCAATACATGAATGGCTGGGTGGATGCTGGGAACCAAGCCACACCCACACCCTCGCCTAAACAAGCGGGCTGGTCATTTCTCCTGAGAGATGTTCTGTACAGATTAACGCCATAATGACTGTAATTGTTTTGCGCCAGCATCTGAGCACAGGTGGCAGCAAGGCTCATTTGACTAAGCACTTTGGCTGATGCCTGGGTCCTGGCTCCATCTTCATTTTCCTTGCAGCCCGGGACACAAGCTTCAAGGGCTCCAGTATGTCAACCTGTGAACCAGGGCACTAGCATATCACGTGATCACTAATCAGTTGATACTTTGACTCTTTCCAAAGGCAAGTGGGGTGGGTATCAGGGTATTTATGCTGGAGCACTGTCTGAGGTTCGGGTTTCAAACACTCTTGGATTTTCCCATAGGGATTAAAAAAGGATGCTTCATCCATTCATTCTGTAAGTCAGGCAGGGGGTACACATTTTAAAGCACAGCTTCCCCCTGTTGAGGAGCTTCTGTTCTCCCAACTGAAGGAGAGACAGGACACCAATAAAAAGACCCTTAAAACATACAGTTTCCTCAACAGTCTTAGGAATAAGGCACACCAGGTGGTTAGGTGGGGCTGGAAGCTGGATGAGTGGCCTGGCGTTTTGGGAAAGGCTTCCCCTGGAAGATGTGACTTTCTGACTTAGGTTTTCAAGGATAAGTAGCAGTTGGCAAATCCCCTGGAGAGAGCTTCTCACACCACTTGTGGTGAAGAACCAGTCCTTTTTGTTTCCAATTTGCCAGAGACCAGTGGTAGAGCCCTGCTGTGCTAGGTATGATTCACCACCCGGTCTGACACCACCAAAACTGGTTTATACTCAGTTCAAAGAGTCCACCGATCATTCGCTTGGGCTGTTGTGGCATTTTTAAATTGCTACATAAGTTCCTGAACCTTGGCTCTCAGTTTTTCTACCTGTTACAGACGGGCTGCAGTTTGCAGACCAGCGAAGGGCCAGCTGACACCCTTTGAGGGCACCTGGAAGCTTGTGGGAAATGCCCCCACTGAATTCCAATCTGCATTTTGACAAGATTCCCAGGTGATTCCTGGGCATGCTCAAGTTTGAGGACCTGCCCTAGAGGAAGCAGTTATCAGGTGGGTCTGATCCTTCATCCATCTCCCCTGCCTTTGCCTGCTTCCTTTAGGTCTAGGACAAGGATACATTTTTTTTTACCGTGCAACTGGTCTTGTCCTCTTCCAGGTTACAAAACTGCATTTTCCTGCTGCTAGGAAAACGATCTTTAACCTGACTGCAAGAGAGAAACTCAACACGGGAAGGCAGCTTCCAGAAATTCTGAGTAGCCTGCGTTCCCCGCTTTGATCTGGCCCAACAGCCGGGGCAGCTCGGCTGACCGCGCTTCCCTCCCCGGGGTCGCTCATCTGCCGAGCTGCATTAATGAGATCCGTGTTGAGCCCGTTCCAGGGTCCGCTGAAGATCAAAGGCACAAAAGAATCACCCAACCCCTCCTCCCCGGTGACTATTTGGTCTCAATCACCAGAGGGTAGAGTCAACTCCCCCGCCCACTCCTGGGTGGGGAGGCGGGGACAGGAGGAGGTGCAGCCCCAGCCTCGCCTTCCCCTTCAGCAGCGGAGCCCGCGCGTCCGCCCCAGGCGGAGTGGGCAGGGCCGGCCCTGCGGGAGCGCGGGGCGGGGTTGGCTTTGGGCTGGGCTCCTGGAGGGGTGGGGCGAGGCGGGAGAGCTGGGAGGGCCGGCCGGGTGGGCGGGGCTCAGCTCCTGGCGGGGCGGGACGCGGCGAGTGGGCGGGGCGAGTGCTCCCGTCTGCAAGTCTCGGAGCCGCGGTGAGCCGGCTGAGCCCAGGCGCCCGACCCCTCACCGCGGCGGCGCTCGCGCGGGGAGAGCCACTCCGGGCTCGCTTTGTGGCCGCTGTCCCCTGTCGCGGAGAGCGCCTCCGGCCGGAGCGCAGAAAGAGGGGGCGCGCTCCTAAGACCCCCGCCGCCCTCCCCCAGCCCGGGGGAAGAATGTGTCACCAGCTGTTCTCCGCGCGCGAGCGCTGCGCCCAGAAGTAAGAAACTTGGAGGCAGGGAGACAAAGGCTGCCGTTGGACGGATGAGTTAGAGACTTGGGTTTGGGCAAACAAAAGGTGCGAAAGACGAGAAGGGGTTAAGGCGATGGCAGCGGGGGAGCCCCGCGGGCTCGGGTTCCTGGGAGTCGCGCCGTGACACGCATGGTTTCCCCGGACCGTCTGCTGGGCTGACTTCCGCGAGCCGGACGCGGGACTCGGGCAAGTTGGGGAGCGCCCTGGAACAATGGACAACTTCTTCCCCGAGGTGAGTGCGCTCGCGCCGGCGACCCTGCCGGGACCCGGCCCCGGCGCCCCGGGGGGGATCTGCCCGCCGCGCCGCGCGCTCGCTGGGGATCCTGCCCTAAGCCCGGGAGGGCGAAACTTTCCGGGAGTCGCCTGAAATCACCCCCCCCAACACCCCCCCCCCCCCCCCGGGCAGTCTCCGGATGAGTAAGCCGAGGCAGGTTTTGTTTGGTCCCGCGCTCCGGGACGTAGAGAAAGGTGAGCCTCCTTCCGCGTGGGTGGCTGGCTCGCGGGATGTCCCCGCGGCGCCCCGCGCGAGGTGGGGCGACGGGGCCCGACTGCCTGGGTGCGGGAAGCCCAGGAAAATGTTCAACGGGGACGTGCCTTTCTCCAAGAAAGTTCTGTTCTGGTATTTCCTTTGCAGAACGTGCCGGCTTCCTGTGAGAGGGGCGCAAACCCTTCCAGAAGAGACGGTTAATGAAGTGCGAGAAGGCAGGCGAGGGTTTAATCATTGACTCTGTTCTCTGCCTGCGGGACCTTTGGAGTCTAGGTTGTAGTTCTCCCCAAGCTGTACTCGCTCAGGGTGTGAGATCATTCCAGAGGGGGAGACCAAAAGATCGTGTACTTGTGCTGACGGTCCTTGGCAGATTTTGAATTCGAATTTAAAGAAAATCGTTTAGAGCAAACAATGATTATTTTGAAAGATTAAACCGATGCCCCATATAGGGTCATTGAGGGCGGGACACCACGGTTACTTGAAAACCCTTGCCTTGAGAACCTTTTTCCCCCCCCCTTCCCTGTGATTGAGAGTTACAGTGGTTTCTTGGCTTCTTGTCCTTTCTTGGTTGTGTTTATTTAATAAATTCTGTTTAAGTTTGAGGTTTGAAGGGGCTCAAAGTAAACTTAGTTGACTTAAGGGAGTCTGTTGTGACTTCCATTGAAAGCCAGGGGATGTTTTGTGAATCCAGGACAGTTTTGGAATCTTCTAGCAAATTACATTGGTGAGGGTTTGCCTCTGTTCGCCAACTTGCTTTATCAGACTTAATGGGATATAATATTTCAAGTTATTCAGGCTTCTGGATGCTTACTGTATTCTCAGACAACTATTTTTAATGGCCAAAGTGATGTATTCTTGTGTCAGTGTCCACTTTTATCAAAAGTGGATATGTGATACCCACATTTGCTGTGAGAGGCAGGCTAGAAAGGAATTAATCATTCATTAGTTCATATTTTTACTTTTAAAGAAATCTATGGTTGAGACTATAGCATTTTTTTTTTTTTTTTAAACTCCTAGACCTGTGTTTTCATGACTGGAAGAAAGCACCAGAACTTTTTACAGGAGTTGCAGGTTAACCAACTTTGAAGGACCAATGGACTGTGTTTAATTGCTTTCATCTGTAAGAAAACCTAGTCTCTGCCGGCAGGACACTAATTCGTAACTTTTTTTGGTTCTGTTTTTGTGTTATGGGTCCCTTGGGAAAGTTCTTGAGACCTAGGATTTGTGTTCGGTTTGTTGGGGTTTCGGTCCCCTTGAAGCCTGTCTGTGGACCTCGGAGGGAGGGGGCTTGTGGCTTCCCCTTGGGAAGAACTCTGGCCCCTAGTGCAAGTGGGGGGAACTGCAGGACAACGTGCGACAGCTGTAATCTGCCCTCAGGTTCTCTCCTTGAAATACTTTTTTCCTTACACCATACTTTGGCTCGGTGTAAGGAGACCTGGTTGTTGTATTTTATTTCAGTGATTAGTATATAATATTGAAGGTGGCCTTTGGCGATCATTTACACCCCTTCATTTCCTAGATGATCAATCTTAACCTAAAGACCTTAAGTCACTTGCCTAACCTTGGGGAGCTTATTATAAAATCCAGAGCCCTTTTTTCTCTGTTGCTGGTGACGTGTACTTTTGGGAAATTTTCATTTATTTAAAGTTATGCTTTTAATCTCGTGATGTATTTGTATTATAATATTTCTAACCAACCTTCAAAGTTCCATCCCTGATTGTTAAATCACTTTGGGAGGCCGTCAAGGCCAGAGAGGCAACATAGTGCTGTATTAATTGGAGACAAACTTGTAACCTAGATCCTGTCTCTCTCTGTTGGTGTCTTAGACCGTCCTTTTGTTAAATTTTGATAAATTATCCAGTAAAGAAAATCATGTGATGTCCTGCTAGAGTAGAAACAGTAAGTGTGGCAGTGATAACGTTTCCAAAACCGTAGGGGCTCAGCAGTAAGTAGTGTCCTGGTAACCGGTGTCTTTGCTAACTTTTTTCATTGTGATTTAGGCATAGTGACTTGTTGCTTGTTGGACAACAGCTTGAAGCGAACACTAGCAATTGGAAAAAAATAAATAAATAAACAAGATGTTGCATGTCTTAGCTTTATGTGCGTATGGCCAGATAATAACAAAATGAGGATTTCTTGTGACGAGTAGCTGTTTAGAGCTGGGCCAGGGTTTCTCAAACTGGGTGCCATTGACATTTGGGGTCAGTTCATTCTTTGTTGTTGGGAGGCTGTCCTTTGCATTGTAGGATGTTGAGCACCATCCCTGGCCTCTGCCCACCAGGTGCGAGTAGCGCCCCCAAGCTGTGACAACCAAGATGTCTGGGGACATTGCCAAATGAGCCACGGGGAGCAAAATCACTCCCAGTTGAGAACCACTGAGCTAGCTCATGGAGCGTTGGTTGCCTCGTGGAATTAATTCCTGTGCGTGTTGTAAGCACAGACTTCTTGCCTGCACTTGCCTGCTTTAAATAGCATCAGGCCTTTTTCTCCTGGCCACTAAGATGCTTGGGAGGCTTGTGCCATCCACTGATGGCCACTGACTTCCAAACGTTCCCCGGTATTGGAGAAACTGAGTTCTGCACACCCCCCAGTAGAGTTTCAGTCCCTTCATGACCTTACACTTTTGTGGCTTCTCAGTTAAATTGTGTGCACGCTTCTGGGAAAACTTGTTTTTTTTTTTTTTTTTCCAGCATTTGGAGGTAAGCTGTTAAAAAGTTTACTGTAGGCAGAAACTAAGTTGAGGTATGTTTATAACCAGAAGCATTTTTTTTATTTTTAAAGCAAACAGAAAAGGCTCAGCCAAGTGGCAAGACTATTTTGCAAACATGTTGTTGATATTTTGAAGTGGATGCTGTTTCCCTGTCCCTGGGGCCAAGTACAGCACTGAGGGTCCTGGAGGGGCCAGTAAGCACCAGTTGAACACATAAATGAGCTTGACTTTTCTGTTTTCTATTTTAGGAATAGATGTGGCCTACTGGCTATTTAAACAAAAGATCTTTTGAGGATTATTAATGGAGCTTACATGAATGCTTTGATTTTTCAGAATATGTAAAATGTACACGAGTATGATCACAAATACAAATATAGAAAGCAGGTTATTACCGTCTTAAGACTTAAATCGCTCATGAAAACATTCCAGCTGTACCTATTTCTTACAACCTGGTTCACTCTCAAGGTGTTAAGTGGAATCCTCTTCCTGTTTCTGCTTAATCTGGGAAGGTGTCTTGGTTTTGGTGGTTAACCTGGAGCTGTTCAAATAGCTTTTTAAGCTGGAAAGAGTTCTTGAGCCTATTTTTCTCCCCTTTTCATGGTATTTTGGTTTGGTTTTAGAACTTATTTATTGTCTTGATTAAAAAAAAGAATTAAGACTTATTTTGGGGGCACCCCATCCCTCCTCCCCAAATCCTCTCTCAAGGACTTCCTTGTTCCACCACGTCCTGAAGATGATCCCTTTGACAGCTATGAAATAGAATCAGACCATTTGCTGGTATCTTCTTTTCTCACAGTGGAGTTACAGTGCCTTGCCTTTTCTGCACACTCTATATAGATTTCTATTGTCAAATATTCATTTTTAGGCCCCTGCCAGTTTGGGGACAGCAGAGCCCCCGGGAGCAGCTGCAAGCCGGACAGTTGTTGCCAGCAGGGAGCCCTGATCTCCCTGCTGGCGGGGAAGGGCTGCTCTCCCCAGATCATGTGGCCTCCTGTTCTCACCTCTCAAATCAGGCACAAACCAGCGTGGGCTGGGCCTTCACTCTTTAACCAGCGTGGAGGCAGGAGAGAGCAATGTTTGCTTCTCTGGTTCTGCTGACTTTGAGCGGGGTCACCTTTAAGGACCTGAGCCTCGAATATGCTTCATCTCTTGAAATTGGTAGGAAATAGGATACTTTTTTTTTTTCATTTGTAACTTTATTTTTTATTGAAGTATAATTAACATACGGTGTTATTAGTTTCAGGCGTACAATGTGATTCAACAATCCTCTGTGTTACTCGGTGCTCATTGTGATTAAGTGTACTCTTGATCCCCTTTTTCTCTCTGTTAGGGATACCTTATTAATGGGTTTCAAAATGTTGCATTCAGAATAACTGCTACATAACATTTTCATGTCCCCTGCAGGGAACATTCAAGAATGAGCAACCAGTGACCTCTGTATTAAGCTTGACAGTACTTCTCCGTGCCTAAATGCCCCTAGTTGGAATGAAAAGAGCCTCATCCTTAAAAGTAGAAAAGATGTGGCTTTTGGAAACCCGGCTACACCCCTCTCCCCTGTGGGATCTTGGGTTTTCTGACCTTCCTGGGCTTTATTTCTGTGGGCATAATCGTGTCCACCTTGCGTGATTATTAGAATTTGAGATAAGATTTATTTGGCACATGGTAGGTGGGTAATAAGAGATTAGTTATAGTAACTAAGAGCGAGTGGCTCTTGATGGTGAATGGAATTCCAGTATTCAGTGGTGCAGAGAGACCTTGGCCTTAGAGCTGTTCCCCAGTATCATTTCTTGTGCATTTATTAATTTTCTCCCTTTCACCCAGTACACTCTGGCACATTTTACCTTTCCAGAATTCTGTCTGAAGCATGTCCGTATTGCTAATAAAATCAAACTCACATTCCTTAGTCTGATTTTCCAGGCCCTCTGATCTTGCAACTCTTTACTCTTTTTTCCCATGTGAATGCTACTCCAGAGGATCTCTTACTGGTCCTACTCCATGCTTTTGTGCACCCGTCCGCTCTGCTGATCGGATGTCCTGCCTGGCTAGCTCCTTTTCTGAAGCCATCCCTGACTGGTCTAGTTTACGGTGACCCCACCTTTCTTTCTTTCCTGTGAACTTGGTTCCTCTTCTTTCTGTCCTGGTCTTGTTAGGAATTTACCCTGGTTAGCTAGAGGCTTTACATATCTTTTTCTTTTTCCCCCCTCTCAAATGAATAAACAGAGCCTCGAGAGGTTAAATATCCTATTTATTAGTTTTATCACCTCATTTGCACGGAGAGGTCGGTAAGGATGGGATTCCCTCCTTGTATAGCCTTTATTTTCCCCTTAAGTAGGGATCTTTTTATGGTGGGAGGGGTGATGCTTATAATGTTTTTTTCCTTGATTGTGAAGCATTTTACAATTCTTTGAGGTCAGTAATCAATATCACTAAGGTTTATTGAGGGCTCTACGTGCCAGGCATGTTCCTGAGTACTTGACATTCAGTAGCTCCTTTAATTCGTTTGACAGCTCTTGGATTAAGTCCCCATGGATGAAGAAAGTGAGACACAGAGAGGTTAAGTAAGTAGCTAAGTGTCACGCAGTTAGAAGGTGATAATCAGGATTCAAATGCATACCTGTGTCTCCAGATTCTCTGTACTCCTCCCTGCCATTCTTTTCTGTCCTGTTGATGTCATTTGCCTTATGCTTTTATCATTGTTTCTGGGCTCTTTGAAGTGCTGTTTACAGTAGGTAGTTCATAAATGATTTTTGAGTTAAACAGTGTGGGAGCTTGGGGAAACAAACACCCACACTCAGAAACATTGAAACCTGGTAGGCAAATGTTCATCCCTTAATGTTCAGCCATTAATTTTTATCTGGTTTGCTTTTTACTTTAGAAAGACATACCTTCTGTTTCCTTGTGAAATGTGGTTTCTAAAGCTGCCGGCCCTGACCTCATGACTATGGTGGGAAGATTTATGTAATAAGACACTGAGGAGACTCACTTTTTGAGATGTGTTTATAGTACTCGTTTGTTTCCCCAGCTTTGGCTATCCGTTATCGCAGGGTTTCTCTTTGAGGTTTTCTGATAGAATCTTTTCTCTCAACTCGATTCTGTCCGCTTTCCCAGGGTTTCTCCACACTGGTTGTGTTTTACTTGTTAGTTGCTTGGTGCTCGCAGCATGATCACCAACAGCAGAGCTGAACATTTCTCAAAGAGCATTCCTCGATTAAAACATCTTGCTGCCTGGCCTAGAGCTTTTTGGAAAATGTGTCCACTAGGTCTGAAGTATGAAACTCGAGTCCCCAGTTTAAATCTAGCATCTCTTGTCACGTGACATCCCATCACCTGACTCTGCCAGTTACCAGGAAAGGTGTTAGCGCTCTGTGCCAAAGTCACGACCCATCTGTTGAAATTCAGCCTGGGCCTGGGGGTAACACACGGGAGTTGTAAGTTCAATACCTCTACCTTCGCCCAAGCTTCAGTATCTGCTCTTCAGGATTAAAATAGTCTCTGTATAACAGCATTTTACATGTGGAATTTAAAAAATAAAAATAAAAAACAGTTATTAGCAAAGAAAAGGTAGGCAGGGTTGAATTTTTGCATTTTGGGGTAGGTTTGCTTATCTTTACCACGTGTTGGACATTTAGAGGTGAAGATAAAAGATTTCGGGGTTGCTGGAGTAGAATGTAAGCTTTTTTACATGGCCTGTTACCTAACATCAGGTCTAAAAAGAATTCCATAATTGTTTTAAATGTCTTTTTTTTTTTTTTGGTCTTTAATAACATGTGAGTAGTACCCATTGACAATGGTATACATTATGGAGAGAGGTAGACTTATCTCTTCAAAAGCCTGTGTTTGCGAGGTCTACTTTTTCTGTGTTAAAATTCTCTTTAAAAGAAGTTTATCTATAGATGACATGCTCATGTGTGCAGCTCTTTTATTCTTTGGTTTTACTAGCCTCATAGATACTTAAATTATGCTTTAAAAAACTTTTGATAGGGGCGCCTGGGTGGCTCAGATGGTTAAGCGTCTGCCTTCGGCTCAGGTCATGATCCCAGGGTCCTGGGATCGAGTCCCACATCGGGCTCCTGCCTCAGCGGGGAGTCTGCTTCTTCCTCTCCCTCTGCCTCTCCCACTGCTCATGCTCTCTCTCTCTCTCTGTATCTCTGTGTCTCAAATGAATAAATAAAATCTTTAAAAAAAATAAATAAATAAAAAACTTTTGATAAACATAGATTTACTATGTTGTTAATAATTGACATTACTATGTCAAAAGTAATGCACTATTTGCCATGTCATTCTTAAATTCATTTCTTCTTAATCCTGCAAAGAATAGGTACTAAGTTTAGAAAATGCCATAAGGAAGAGACAAAAACAGCCTGGGTCCTACTTTTAATGTTTCGCGATCCTACTTTTAATGTTTTGGGCTTTCCATACCTCTGTATATATGTTTCTATAAAAGCACACCTACAATATTTTCCGTTTAAGAGTTGATTGCGAAAAGCTTTAAATGTCAAGAAACTTGTTGCCTGAGTCATTTTCAAGGTCAGGGGCAAGACTACAAATGCAGATGCCGTATCACACATCTAAATATTTAGAAGTTATAAATCAGGCTTACAAACTGGTACATAAAATGTCTTTGTCTACCTTCACACATCTACCTTCATTAGGACACAGTCAAAAAATTTGTGTAAAGCTATGGTTTTTATTGCTGGAAGTCAGAATATCAAAGGTAAATGAAGATAATTATGGTTGCACATGCCTGGCCATTCTTTTGATAGGCCAGTGATGTTTGCATGAGTAATAGACATATAGTCCATAATATATTTTCCATAAATCCATTTCTCTTGCCCATATTTCAGCAAAATCACAAAATTATACGGTTATAGTCAAGATTTTCACAATTCATGTTTTATTGGCAGTAACACCAAAGTAAAAGACCTTGAGTCCTAGTGGTTCTTTGATTTTTAATGAACTTCAGTTTGAAGACCTGCTTTGTAAGGCAGGACTGTAGTTATTGGCATTGTCAACAAAAAGTCCTATGGTAATACTGTTTTTCTTTTTTTAAAACGAAGTATAATTAACATAGTGCTATTTCAGGTATATACAGTATAATGAATCACCAACTATACATTGCTCACTGCTCATCGATAAGTATACTCTTAATCCCCTTTATGTCACTCATACAGCAATATTTAGATTAAAGAAAGAATAGGGTTGCATGTGTTAGATCATTGATTTTTGCAGAAAGTACTAAATATTTTAAATTATATAAATCATATTATTACTGTGAATTTTCACTGTTCCTCAAACTTTTCAATGCTGTGTACGTTATAAAGGAAACAATTCATTAAAAATCTGTTTTCAAATGAAACTATAACTTAATGCATCTTGGCCACAAAATAATCTGCATAAAAATGTGTTTGGGGTAATGTATGTATGTGAATCTTTTCCTTCCTAGTCTTACAAATGTTTTTACTTCCTTAATCTGTTTTACATATTTTCTTGAAATTTCAGTTTTTTTGTTTTTGTTTTTGTTAAGATTTTAGTGTTTTGAGAGCCCGAGCACACAAGCTGGGGGAAAGGCAGAGGGAGAGGGAGAAGCAGGCTCCCCAGTGAGCAGGGAGCCCGATGCGGGGCTCGATCCTGAGACACTGGGATCATGACCTGAGCTGAAGGCAGACACTTAACCGACTGAGCCACGCAGGCACCCCTCAAAATAACATTTTCCACCAAAGTCCATGATTCATTCTTTGAGTAACTTCTTTTTATTTACTACCCTTTTTTTTTTTTTTTTGTCTTTGTGATGTGCAGGGCACACTCTGGAGCCTACAGCCCAAGGTAGGAGTCCTAGGTGTCTGAGTCTAAGAGTGACCCTGCCCATTCCTCCTGCACATATATCATCATTTATATGACCATTTTAGGTTGCTTCTGGTTGTTTGCCTTTATAGAAAACAGCACATGAACGTTCTTATACCTAGATCATGGTATGCTCGTCTGATTATTTCTTGAGAATAAATTGCCTGGGAGTGGAGATGTTTGATCAAAGAGTTTGCACATTTTTAGTGAGATTATTTGGCAGTGAAAGTTTTATGAGAGGTGTCCCTGCAGCTTCTGTACAAGGCACAGCCGAGACGCCCTGTCCTGATGTGTTTAGGACGGCAGGGATTTTGTGGCTTCTAACTAGAATCTTATTGACATGCATTATTTCACGAAGGAAGTTATCACATAATACTAGACTTGTGTCCACTGTCAGGTTGTCCTCTGAGCTGCAGGGGAGAGAGATGGTCTCAGCTGATTACAAGCAGGGCTGGTGATTCACATCAGGCCCTCAGAAGATCCCTGCGTGGGTGCTGATGTTCGTTCAAGTCGCCGAAGTGCACACAAGGGACCTGGCTTTACCTTGCCTGGGGGACCATTGGCCATTTGTTTGGGGAACTGTTCATGGATTTTTCTTTTAATTCTCTTTTTTTTTTTTTTTTTTAAAGATTTTATTTATTTATTTGACAGAGAGAAACACAGCAAGAGAGGGAACACAAGCAGGGGGAGTGGGAGAGGGTGAAGCAGGCTTTCTGCTGAGCAGAGAGTCTGATGTGGGGCTCGATCCCAGGACTCTAGGATCATGACCTGAGCTGAAGGCAGATGCTTAACGACTGAGCCACCCAGGCGCCCCTAATTCTCATTCTTTTGTATTGTAAATATCCTTGTGTGTTAACCCTGGACCACAGCAGTGACAGGATGGTGGTGGTTCTAACTGTAGGGATTTAGGGAACCCACAATACTGTGTGTGTGTGTGTTTACTTGAAAGCTTATTCTTATTTTTTACCCCATGAAATCTTTCACGGAAAGATTTGACTTTGAAGTGAGTGTTGAGTGCTAGATGAAAATAACACTACCCCTTTTATAGTATATACTGTTGTCATTTAATACAGGTTTGCATCTGCTTTTTCCCACCCACATTTCATTCTTTTAATGATGGGAGCTAGGCCTTCTTGGGATGCTGAAAACTGCAACAAGATATTCCTGCCATCCCCCAGTATCTCCGCAGGACGGAATGGAAAGGGGATTTCTTTGATGTAAGCCAAGACGGCTAAGGCCATCGAGAGTGTCCTTACTTGAGTCCTGAGTTGAGTCAGACCTATAGTGGTGGCAGCAGTGAGAGAATTTCCAGGTGGAGGGTGTGGCTGGAGAAGCGAGGCCAGGCAGCCCAGACAGCTGTCACTTGAAGGCGTGTGACTCCACGAGGAGCTGCGCTCTCGAGTCCTGAGACTCAACTCCACGTCAGGGCACAGGGATGGAAGAACGTCCCTCGGATTCTTGCCCTCGTCTGGTCCTGGGTGTTTGGGAGGAGTTTCCAGTGAAGACGAGCCCAGTATGGAAGCAAGGGGAGTGTTTTCCCCAGTTATTTCTTAGGGGGCAGGGGCTCCTTCTTCCTACTTCTTACTGCTTCTGGTCCCGTGCTTTGAAAACAGAGATAGTTTATTGGGCACAGGGGAGAAGAAGAAAAGAGACCAATCCTATGAAAAGGAACTCTTTAACTTTGTTAACCCCCAGATGAGGGGCCACTTGATCATCAGGGATTGGGCCATCTCCAACTCTCCCAGTCCAAACTGCCTTCACACCTCCTGCTGGTCTCCCTGCCAGCCCACTGTGCCCTGCCCATCCCCACCCTGGGTCCTTGACCTTGCTACCTCTTTCCCTGTGTTAAAATATGAGCTGAGAGTGCTTCCTGAGCCCTAGGGAGATGCCCTGTATTCTCCTCACCACCTGGCTTGTAGAGCAAAGAATTTTTCCACATAGAATTTTCTTTATACCTCCGTGAAGAATGTCCACTTGCTCTTGTTTGTTCCACCAAGAATGTGTATAGAGTAGGAGGATGTTTCAGCAACAAGTAGGTGAGCTGTGCTTACGAATGTAAGAGACTTTTTTTGCTTCAACTGCTTTATATGTATGAGATAAATCGATGTGTATGCGTGCACATAGGTGCTTGTCTATGTCGTGTGCACACGTGTGCACAATGCTCACTTGTGTAACACGTGCACAATGTAGCCTTATATGTAGTATGTGCCTATACACACATGCACAACACACACATGTAACAGTGTGATCACACATGTGCACGACACCCGTGTGTTACATGCATGTACACACGTGTGCACTCACCTGCGTGACGTGCACTGTGTGTGCGCATCCATATATATAATGCGTGCGTGTGTATACACACATGCACACGTGCATACATGCGCACACGTGTTAGGTTTAGCATCGTGGTTCCAGACAGAGGCAGTCACGGCCATGGGTATGGGAAATGAAGTATCTCCCCAAGGCCATGCTGTCTAAGGGTTTTGTGCACATCTAGTAGATGAATTGTTTGCTGTTGAGAAGTTTTCAGTAGGCAGTATTTCTGAACTGCTTACAGTTTTCTAAGAAGGTAAAGGTTAGAAAAGCAGCCTCTGCACCTGATTTCCCATGTTACTTGCTTGTTAGGATGGGGTCATCAGGATGCTGCTTTGTTAATCAGAGGTCCTGCATTTCCTTAAGATTTTCATTGTTTAGGGCTTTTCTCAAAGGTAGGTGCCAAGTTCAAGGATATGAATTCTCGTGCATACTGTAAATTCTAGCACTAAGTTTTTCAGACCTTGAGAACCACTGAAATTTTGATGTTTCTCTTGGTAATGTAGCTTTTTGGCTGCAACAATTTCCTTCTTGCCTTTGGGCAGATCTGTTAGGTTACTGTACTTTAGGTTCTAAAACCATGTTCGCTTAAGATTCTCTTTGAGAAGGCCACTGCATCTTTTCTAGAAATATCGATGGAATATAAATAATATGTAAATAAATACAATAGAAGGATGGAATCTCTTGTTTTTCAGAGTGTATATTGGAAGAAATACATCTGATAAAATGAGCTCTTGGTTATAAAATCAGGACAAGATGCTGCCGTGCAGTATTTTGGAGACTAAGTAAGCAAGTCAGGGCCTCCTGGCCCATGTTGTGGAGGATAACTTATGCATCTGTTTTTTTCACCATAGTTTTTATTTTCCTGTATTTTGCCATCATAAAAAAATTAAAGCATGAGTCATCAGTTCTAAAAGTGAAAATGGGGAGCAAAAATAGTTCTAGGTTGGCCGCCTTCAGTGGACTGTAGGCAATATTAAGAAAATGTGCCTCTGAAATTGCAAAATCCCAGGGAGTTCAGAGGGCTGTCCGTGGGAATGTAACTCTGTCCTTATTCGCCTGTTATCTTTGTGATATCAAGTAGATTCTTTTTACCCTGAGGCACAGAGAACTAGGTTACTTTACCCAAGACCTACCCCCAAATGATGGGGTCAGAAATGTAACTTAGGTTGTGTCCTTCAAGTCTCTTAAAATCCTCATGGACTCTTCAACCTTCTCTAGGTCCCTAAATGTGAATCTTTACAGTTGGCTTGTGCACGTGGAACAGGGAAATAGGATACCTTCAGAAGAACAAGACGTTATTATAAAATGTTTGATGAAGTTGAGTTAGCTATTCCTTCTAGGAAAGCAGAATTGTGGCAACTTCTTTTTGAAAGATGGTACATCCTGTCTTTAGCACAGCCCAGTTTAGGACAAAATTTTCTTTAAAAAAAAAATGATGTTCTAGCAGTGTTCTCCAACTCAAGTCAATAATTTATTTGTCCAAGAAATATGACGTATACTTAGGATTTGACACAATGTGGGATTTTGGTAATGTTTTGAATAAATGGAGCTCAGGGTGATAGCTAAGCCACAATGCAGTCTTTTCAGCCTCTGTGCCATCTGCCCTCTGTTATCCAGTTTAACTTGTGAGAATGTATTGATCACTTGGTGGGGACTGCTAAATTCTTTATATGGATTAATTCATTTAATCTGCCCAATAATCCCTTTTTTTTTTTTTTTTTTTTTTTGGAGCGTGAGACAGAGAGCAAGCCTGGGATGGGGAGGAGCAGAGGGAGAAGGAGAAGCTCAAGCAGGCTTCATGCTCAGCACAGAGCCCGACACGGGACTCGATCTTATGACCCAGAGATCACAACCTGAGCTGAAATCAAGGTGCCCCAAATCTGCCAATAATCCTATGCTGTTGGTATCATTCTCATCTCTTTTATGTATAAGAATAGAGCCCCAAAGAAGCTAAGTAATTTGCCCAAATTCACACAGCTGGGAATTGGTAGAGCTAGAATTTGGACCCAAAGATACCTAGCTCTTTGGAACTTGAATTCATTTGGAGGTAATGCTAGTAGTTTGTGTAGAAGGAGGTGAAGATAGAATCTGTGTCGAAATCTTTAGGAATGTGTATTTGCATCTCCATAGAGAGCAGACCAAAGTCATGTAACACAAGACCAAGAAGAATTACCTACTTTTGCCAGTGACTAGAACAAGGAATAGAAGTTTTCCTGTAATCAAAGCAGAAACACAGCCTTGATTGTTCTTGTGATGGCAGCCACTGAGCGTTCATCCTGAGTGAGATATGGTATTGCGGGCATTCTGTTGGGGAGAACGTACAAAGATGAGTTCCTATGCAATTTGTAGATTTCTGGGGAGATTTCCTACTGAAGACGGAGGTCACACTGAATTTCCTAAGCCATTTTTCTTGGCTTTTGTATGTTTCTGATAAACTCCAGATTCCCATGAAGTGCTGTTGTGAGAAGGCATGTTTGCTTTGGAATCTGTGTGCAGTTTGCAGCTCTTGCTTGTCATGTGCATTGCTGATGGCTTCTGTCTGCCCTGCAGCTGTGGCATTCAGCTGTCCCGCCCTCCTTCAGCATCTGGAGTGTTCACATCTTCCTCTGCAGAGATGGATAAAAGTGCCACTTCATTTAAGTTGAGGGCTAAATCTTTTTTTTATAAAGACATTTTTAGGTTCACAGCAAGTGATAAGATTTTAAGAAACTACCATTTTGGAAATCGGCCCTCTTCCTACTGATGTGAGATTTTTACTAGTTAACTAATGGTTTACATTTAAGTGACCTGTGCAAATCTGTAATTCAGTTAAGGTGGTGATATGTTGGTTGCTAATGTTTTCTATTCCTAATGAATATGGATTTTACAGTTTAAAAAGTGCTAGCACAGGGACGCCTGGGTGGCTCAGTCGGTTAAGCATCTGCCTTCGGCTCGGGTCATGATCCCAGGGTCCTGGGATCGAGCCCCACATTGGGCTCCCTGCTCGGCGAGGAGCCTGCTTCTCCCTCTCCCACTCTCCCTGTTTGTGTTCCTGCTCTCGCTCTCTCTGTCAAATAAACAAATAAAATCTTAAAAAAAAAAAAGTGCTAGCACAAAAAAGAAAACGCTAGCATGGTTATATCAGCAGATCTATTCTTTGTCATGACTTGTGTAGTCTGAATGATGCTAAGGGTTTGGTGGATCATTACTGGTGGGATTTGAATTTTATATGGAAGAGTGGCTTTCAACTGGACAATGTTCCCTCCCCGGGGACATTTAGCAATGTCTGGAGACATTTTTGGTTGTTACCATTGACGTAGGGAGGGTACTGCTGGAACTAGTGGGTGGACGTGAGGGATCCTGCTGAAGATCCTGGGATGCACAGGACAGTGCCCCACACGTAGACTGATTCAGTCCCAATGTCAGTGGAACGAAGACTGAGAAGGCCTGATATAGAAGATTGACTTGATTCCGTAAAATTCTACCTTTTTGTATTTCAGTTTTCTGTTTTCTAAGTAAAATGAGTACCACTAACATAATTTCCTGTAACGTATTTTTTAGGGGTATGTGTGCGTGGCTGTGAATGAAGCCTTCATCCGATTTTTAAATTTTAATCTCCAAATTTATTACAGTAAATTTGTTAAATTTACTATAATTTGCATAGTCATGTTAGACAGCTAGATTTATAGTTATATTTATTCCACAATTGATTTCTCTGGCATTCATGAAAAATAAATAAAATATATTTATTTTATGTCTGTACATTTATACAGTAGGCTATAAAGTTATTTTTTTCTAGGCCTTCTTAACTGTGAGCTTCCATTTGTCCTAAAAGGCAAAGGAATAGGCAGTAAGACAAACTCCATCACAGAACACCAGGAGACAGATGTGTAGATTTGAGATGGAAGAAAGCCAGAAGAGGCCAGGATTAGTACTCTGCTCTCTGGACCTCTAGCCACTTGATTCTTTTCATTCATTACCAAGCACTTGGGTCACCAACCCTGTTAATGCACGAGGCAGCCTCTTGCAAGGGGTAAGTGAACCTTTACCAACAAACTCCACACCCTCCTTTCTTTTCCGCTTCTCCCTATTTTGATGAGTAAGTATGTGATTTTTTCTTTTGGTTTAATTTTCACCTACCATGTTGTTTTTTGCAAGCTACAGCAATGAATCACTGAACGCTTGGTAAGGGCAGTTGAATCAGCAGGCTGAACTTTAAAATAAATGGAAGAATACTTCTAAGTTCACACCACACCTTCAGGCAGGAGGGAAATTAAGTTGGGTTCATCTTAAAGTTCCTGGATTTAGGGGCACCTGGCTGGTTCAGTCAGGAGAGCATGCAACTCTGGATCTCAGGGTCATGAGTTCAAGCCAGATGTTGGGCGTGGAGCCTACTTAAAAAAAAAAAAAAAGTTCCTGGATTTAATCTGTGGTTTAGGTGTGAGTTGTTTTCTTTTTTTTAGGTTCTGCTTTACTGAGGTATAATCGGCATATAAAATTGTAAGATATTTAAAGTGTACATCAGGGTAGGCATTCTTCTCATGTTCCTCCTCACCTTTTCTCCCCCACTAGCAGGAGGACCAAACAGAAAAATAATCTGGTTTTCTATTGACTTTGTTGCTTTCTAATGTGGAAAGTGCCATAAACAAGACCTCTTTCTAGATGAAATTTTAGTGTCCTGCATGTTTTTGTTTGTTGATTGGGAATCATTTAAGCAAAAAGACTCTCAGGACTCCAGATGGGATAATTTGTTAGAACAAGAGTCCGTACCACTGCCCGTTGATGCAAAGTTCATTTGGATCATTTGTTGGGCATTAGCTGACTGTGATGTGGGATTAAGGACTCTGGACATACAGTTCATGATAGAAATCTGCGCTGGATAGGTTGGTAATGAGGCTTCAGTGATGACATTGTTACCAAGCCTTGGACCTGCTCCTCGGGGGACAAAGCCATTCAGCTGGTAAGGGATCTCTGCCAAGTACTTACTCACCAGCTCGGTTCATTCAGATGAATGATAAGAAACTTGAGTATGGTAGGGATTTCTTTGCTTCAGAGATCACGGCTTGTTGAAGATCCATGTTGATGGAATTCCTCATGATTCAGTTGTGGTCCTGGCATGCTGTGAGGCCGAGGCGGCTAAAGTTGGCCCCTGGCTGCCAGTGGGATTCCCACCGCTGCCTTACCCAAAGCCGTGATTTCAGGGCGGAGGGGGGTGCACCAGAGGATATCGGCAAAGGACCGCTGATTCACTGATGCACCTGAAAGCTACCTTGGATTTATCTAGAAGCTATAAACCTCTAAAACTAACAACAGTACTAATAGGACATTTATGAGAGGCTTATTTGGTGCCCTCTGCTGTGCTAATCCCTTTATGTACATCATCTCATGGGATTTTCCGCTTGTTAGGAGCTATTGTGAATCCCATCTAGAGTCGACCAACCTGTGGCTTAGAGAAGTGAAGTAACTGGTCAAGTCACATGGCTAACACATGGGATTGCATCTTGTCGGACTCTAGAGACTGTGTTCATTTCTTCTGAGTTGGTATCTCAAGTTTATCACTGCTCTCCTGGCCAGGTGGATTACCAGTCTGGAAGGCCAACCGTGGGTTTATCAGATGTTTGGACTTTTCCTAGTGCCACGTGATCCCACCCTAGGCAGCGAGTATGTTTCAAGGTTATTTTCATGGTTTGTGTATGTACTTGAGGGTGTGTTTCGTCTAGGACTCCCTCAAATATAGGGCATATCTGGGCTACCAGCTCAATATTCACAGAGAAGTAAAACAAAAATAGTGACTTGGCAGAAATCACAGGTCTACAGAATGAACAGTGGCAGAATTAACAGTGACGGGCCACATAGGCCCGTTGTTGGTGTGCCTTTGTCTTTTCTGACTTTGATTGCCGAAGTCCGTGTTCCCAGGTGCCAGCTTCCCGTGAGGAGCCCAGGCTAGCTGAGTGTGGTGTATTATTTCTTGCCTGAACTGGAATGAGCTAAGTCTTCCAACATTGAGCTACAGAGAGTAAGCCACATTATGGAGGTGATTCCTGGTGCTGTGTCCCACAGCTTCCCCCCACCCACCCCAATGTAGGTCAAAGCTTTGCTTTCCCTGTTGAATTTGGAGCTCTGATTTTTGCTGGCCTCAGTTCTGAATTCTAATAGTGTCATAATTGTAATTTGCCTCTCTTATTCTGAGTCCAGATCTCTGGTCCCCCGGCCACACCCAAATCCCACGCTGCACACCGCTCCTGCTTTGGCCGCCGGCAACTACCCAGGGTTGCTCTTGATTCTGTGCGGAGCTGTCCCGCGCTGGCCTCCTCCCCGGTCTCCGACCTGGTACTCTCCTGGGGTCTCAGCGATGACAGGTCGCATTTTCCTCCTTCAGCTGGAGTATCCACCCAACACGTGCAGTTTCTTAAACGATAATTTCATTCACAGACCTATGAAGAAGACACTCTGATACCAGGGGTGAAACATGCGGTTTTGGGTTTCAGATGGACCTGCCAGGAGAAGCAAAAATCACTGTTTAAAATGTTTCCAAGCAATTCATGGCACAAAAGCCTGGTTCCTGGCCAAGTTGCCAAGTGTACAGCTCCCCTGCTTTATTGCTAGTCAAAGGAGAGTTGATTATTCCTCAAGGTTTGGGGTTTTTTTTGTTTTTTTTTTAAGATTTTATTTATTTTTTGACAGAGAGACAGCGAGAGAGGGAACACAAGCAGGGGGGAATGGAAGAGGGTGAAGCAGGCTTCCCGCTGAGCAGAGAGCCCGATGCGGGCCTCGATCCCAGGACCCTGGGATCATGACCTGAGCCGAAGACAGACGCTTAACGACTGAGCCACCCAGGCGCCCCCAGGTTTGGGTTTTTAAAATTAATCAGCAAGTTTTAAGAGCATATTCATGGCTGCTTGATTTTCTTTCTTTCGACTTTTAGCATCTTTCGATTCTGAGTATGGAAACTTATAACTGGGGAAAAAGCAACAGTTTTTGATATTTGTGTTAGGATAGCAAAAAAGAATGGAAACACAGTGAGAAATGTAGGCTCCTTTTTGGTGAACTTTATGAAAACCAAAGAGAAGACAGAATCAATTTTTTTATTGTTTCTTTTTGAGAAATAAACAGAATTTCACATTCTGGTGTTCAGTTGGCAGCTGGCCAGGAAGCGTGCCTATAGCTCAGGAATCATCCCACCAAAGTAATGGAAAAAGTCTGACTTGCTGGCAGCTGAAATTCAGTATTGAGGCAGTGACGTGGGTGTGTGTGCATGTCTGTGTGCGCATGCACTCGCTTACGAGTGCTGGGGCAGGATGGCTGTGAAAGACGTTGGAAGCCGTAATCCCTGGCAGCTATAAATAGAACACTTACTTGGGTGGCTAAAATTCATGCTTTTAAAAAAGGGCTTTATTCTGCCATTTGGTCAGAATTAAGATATGATTCAATATGTTGTGTCCAAGACTGGCTTAAAAACATAGGCATTTTCCTTTTGATTTGAGCCAAGTTTAATTAAAGAGCACTGTTTGATAAGCCCATTAAATAATTGAAACCCTTCCCTTCAAAAGCTTACTTTGAATGGAGGCATTATGCACCAGATAATGCATTTTTAAAAACCTATATTGAGGTCCAGACTACATGACCTACTAGCTGAAAGAGTTGCAAATACTGGCCCATAGGGATCAGCAGGTGAGCACGACGAGTGAAATGAGACATGCTGTGGGCATTAGGGAGTGGTGGGGACTGTGGTTAACCAGAGCTCCCAAAACTGGGAGAATTTAAGATTCGGTGTTGCCAGGCTTTCTAGTTTTTAAAGAGAGGCCACATATGTAGATCCCTGTGAATTGTCCCAATTTGTAGAATATTGGCAAGTAATGCAGAACATTTTGGTTTTTACTGAGTGAGCCAAACAAAACTTGACTGGGGTTTCTACCCTCTAAGTGGTGAAGAAGTGATGCTTCTTAACTTTGGAGCAGAGGAAGGGAATGGAATGGGCTATTTTCCTTTGGGTTAGTTTTAACTTGCTTCCCAAAAATACGATGTTGTAAAACTGTTTTTGCAAAGGTGGTATCTAGGTTAAGTTTCTGCCTTTCCAGAATGGATCCCCACTTTATTCAGTCTTTTTGGCCCATTCTTTATGTTTTCCTTGGCTAATCCAGGGATAGAAGCTGGATAATCTTGTCTTTTAAAGGGGGAGGCGGGAGAAAAGTTTTACTTGCCAATTTTAAAAGTTTACTTTGTTTTGCAGAGCTGTGAGGTGCGGAAGGTTCAATGCCACACTAGGATTCTGTCCTATTTCTCTTGGTCACTTAGTGTTCATTCAGCAAGCCTGAATGCCTCTCTATGGAGTGTGGTTTCGAGGGGAAGGTCGTGGAAGCAGGCTGCTTGGGTTTGAATGCTGTCCTCCTGCTTGCTGGGTGGATGGCCTTGGGCAAGCTGCCATACTCTTCAGAATCTCACGCCTCCCGTTTGTAAAATGAGTTTGATCAGAACTCTGTAGTCTTAGCTCGGGCTGCCGTAATAGAATCCCACAGACTGGGCAGGGCTTAAACAACAGACATTTATTTTCTCACAGTCCTGGAGGCTACAAGTCCAAGATGAAGGTGCTAGCAGATTCAGTTTCTGGCGAGGACTCTCTTCCTGTCTGGCAGAGGATTGCCTTCTGGTTGTGTCCTCACATGGGGAAAGAGAGCTCTCTGGTGTCTCTTCGTATAAGGACGCTAATTTTGTTGGAATAGAACTTAACCCTTATGACTTAATTTAACCCCCAAATAAAACATGAACATTCTCCATTCACCCCCTTCCCCCCGCCCCTGACAATCACCAATGATCCATAGCTTTACCCATTCTGGAGATTTCATGTACATGGAATCGTACAATATGTGACCTTTTGTGTCTGACTTCTTTCACTTGGCATGTTTTTGAGTTTCATCCACTTGGTCGAATATATCAGTACTGAATTCCTCTTTATGGCTGAATAGTATTCCAATGTTGGCTCTGATTTTATATAAATGTGTATAAAACACGTGGTATAAAAATGTCTCTATTGATCCATTTTACATGTATAATGTATATATTGTATATGTTGATTTCTGTCCATCAAGAGGCTCTCATTTAGAGAGACTGGAATGGATGTATTGTGTGTGTGTGTGTTTTTTTTTTTTTTAAGATTTTATTTATCTAAAAAAGAAAAGATTTTATTTATCTATTAGAGGGAGAGTGCATGAATGAGGGGCAGAGGGAGATGGAGAAGCAGAAACAGACTCCCCACTGAGCAGGGAGCGCAAGGCAGGGCTGATCCCAGGACCCTGAGATCAAAACCTGAGCCAAAGGCAGACGACTCTTAATGGACTGAGCCATCCACGTGCCCCTGGATGTACTGTGTTTTGTTTTTTTTTTTTGGATGTACTGTGTTCTTAAGGACCGTGTCATGGTAGCTTTAGCAACTGTTTGTACTTTGTGCCTCTATTTTCAGTTTGTAGAACGAATGAACTTATTTTAAAAGCTTTATCCATACCTCACAAGCGAGAGGTTGAAGTGTCTTTAGAAAACCTGTTGTTTCATTCAGTTTGGTTTGCTCACATGTGTGATTTAACACATGTGAATACCTGGTTTTATATTGATTTAATCCTTTGCCTTAAATATCTGCCAAGTGATGTGAATGTACAGATTTTCCACTTACAGCCACGTAAGAGAACCTTCAGAGGTGATTTTTTTTGCTTTAGTTTTAGGTGATTCGTCTTGTTTTTTTCGCTCTTTTTATAACGGGTAAAGATAAGTGGTTATATTACATTTTTTAAGGAATACTTAAAGCTCAGAAAAAGGAAGTCACGTGGATGTATGCTCAGTAGCTCAGATGTGGAAATGCCAAAGCATTATTTCCCATATTTTTTATAATAGTTACATTAAAAAACCAAACCTTGGTTTTTTAAATAGCCCAATGTGGAGCCTACTTAAAAAACAAACAAAAAAAAACAAGCCTCAAATATACTTTGCCTTTGTCCACACTGACGTTTTCTATTCTGTGGAAAGAGTTTTTAAAAGAGGGAGAATATAACTCCTCACATAAATGTTGTAGCACAAAAGATCTTTTAATATTGCCCGTGTAATCTGTTTGGATGTGGTGGCGACCATTGGGCCTTATTTGGGGATGGGTGAAATTGTTCTCTGTTTTTTTTCTTTAATAAAGCACTCTAAGGGCGCCTGGGTGGCTCAGTTGGTTAAGCCTCTGCCTTCGGCTCAGGTCATGATCCTGGAGTCCCTTGTTCGAGTCCCTGTTCAGCGGGGAGTCTGCTTCTACTTCTGCCCCTCACCATGCTTGTGCATGCGGCCTCTCTCTCTCTGTCTCGGCCTCTCTCTCTCTCTCAAATAAATAATATATCTTTTTTTTTTTTTAAGATTTTATTTATTTATTTGAGAGAAAGAATGAGAGACAGCATGAGAGGGGTGAGGGTCAGAGGGAGAAGCAGACTCCCTGCTGAGCAGGGAGCCTGATGCGGGACTTGATCCCGGGACTCCAGGATCATGACCTGAGCCGAAGGCAGTCACTTAACCAACTGAGCCACCCAGGCACCCTCAAATAAATAATATATCTTAAAAAAAACAAAACAAAACACACTCGAAGCGAAAATGCCATCACCAATGATCTGTCAATGCTTGAGTGATTGGAGGTGGTTTGTTTGGCCCTCTGTAGCGTGTGATATTTTCTCCTTGGTTTCCCCAAGTTTTTGTTGTGCTTCCTGTGACCACCCCCCTTCTGTTTCCTTTGTGGCCTTGTTTTCTGTCTCGCACTCGAGGGGCAGTGTAGTATGACGATAGGAACCTGCGCCCTGCACGGACCCATCTCCACTCCTGGCTCCACCATTGAATGCGTCACAGAGAGGCAAGCAAACAGAAGCAGAGCAAGTAACTTTTGTCAAGGGGCAATCAGAAGTCCTGGGTTCTTGCACGTAGGTAGGATTTCTGTGCTTCTGCACAGTAGACAAGGGCTGGAGAGGAGGGGGGCAGGGGCGGATCAGCAGATGGCATTGTGGCAGGACCTGGCAGGATCCACAGCAGTTTGGCACCTCTTGGGTACAGGTGATGCGATTGTCCAATGTCAGCCTTCCACCCAGCGATGGCAGAGACCCTTCAGATGGCATGGGGGTCGGGAGGAGGAAGTTTAGAGAGATGATGATAAAGTTTTGACCATGCTGGCTTCTGTCCTCGGGCCTTGGAAGTGAATGATTTAAAACTTCTTCCAGCTGGGATGCTAACATTTAACCACTTCAGACCAGTGGCTCTCAGTGGGGGTGGGGGGTGGGGTGGGGTTTCCCTGCCCAGGGGACATTTGTGAGGGTTGCAGATCATTTTGGCTTATCACAATGATAACCCCATGGGTGGAGTTTTGCAAGTGAATAGAAGCCAGGGATGCTGCTAAATCCTGCAGTGCCCAGGACAGCCTCCACAAGGAAGAATTATCTGGCCCCACGTGTCAATGTTGCTGATGTTGGAGCCCTTCCTGAGGTAAAGGAGGCACATGCCTTTAGCCCCACGAGTGACCCTCTAGTGCCCCATTCCAGGCGGTAGTGGTAGGGGGGCTGGGGGAGGACCGTTCTGGACCCTGCCCCTAGTACCCACCAGGGATGTCCTAGAAGTCCGTTAGTGGCCCTAGGGATGGAGAACAGCTGCTCTATCAGGCAGCGGGTGCCTTAGGGCCCGTAACAGATACAGGACACAGGCTGGGTGTGTGAGACACACTATCGCTTTGTGAAAATGCCAAGTAGAAAAGATTTCTGTTGCTTATGACTGGGACTGCAGCTGAGGAGGTGTCTGTCGTCATCTATGGGTGCTTTCTTTTTTAATTTGCTGTGGAGGCTGTGGAACAGGAAATTGGACTCCACAATGGTGGGCTTGTCCTCCCTCCTCAGATATCACTCTGCTAACAAGCAGCTCTTGACTCCCCACAGCTCTCGCCCCGGACCCATGCATTGTCCGTGTGCGGGTCAGGGCGCAGGATGATCTGTGTGGGAAGGCTCTAGCTGGCCAATGAGCATCTTTGAAATCAGGAATTAAATTTCTTTGTTCCACCTGTAGCAGGGAGTTTATTCTTTAAAGCAAACAAAAGATGATCAGTTGGTGTCATTGGATTTCTGGAAGCCATAAAATATATTTGAAAGTGGGTTACTCCTAAGGTAACGCTGTCTTTTGCTTTGGCAGCCCCTGGAAACAGAACTTTCTCACTTTGTGACACTTGTCAACCAACAGATCTGAAACGGGCCTATTGCCCTGGTGGTTAGGTTGTTCCTGCAGCTCCTGGAAGGCTGGGCGTCAGGAAGGCTGCTCTGGGCTCTGATGGCTGAGTTCCTCTGGCCCTAGGATGGGAGAACATTCCTTTGTTGCCCTCCTGCCTTCTCTCCCGTGGAGAGCACTGGGACTCTGGCTCCATGGGTAGCAACAGTTTGGGAGAAAAGGGTTTTAAGGTCAGTAGTACGATGATTTATCCTCAGAAGACAGCAGTAAGCTTTGCAGAATGAGACCAGACAGATGTATTAGGTTGAGTACACTGAATTCATTCTTGGAAGCGTTTCCTTCAGAGGGTTTGGAAGCCAAGTTGTGTGTTAGTTTGCTTAAAGACAGTCCTACCCATCTCTAGAGAAAGGGAATGAGGCCGCTCTCCCCAGCAAGCTGATTCATTGCCTCGTGTTATCTGTGTCAGATATGGAAGACTCCTCCAATAGAGTCTCTGGACTGTTCTCATGTAGTTTGTGATTTAGTGCCATATTAAACTCTACATTCTCAGCCCAGGCTCTGTGTTGCAAATACTTCAGCTCAAAGAACATAGATCCTCCCTCCCACTTCGACACACAATACCCTTTTGTATTTTTATCTGTTCTTGTGTGTTCCTCTCTCTGCATTTGATGATGGCTGTTTTCTGTATTTACTAGTTTCGTCTCTGATTAGATTAAACTCTTTGCGAGGAGACGGTCTTTGGTTCATTTTCAGGCTGTCTGACCGTTCTTGCTGCCAGGTGCTGGACTGGGCTACTTCACTGTTGTTCATTCCCTTGCGGTCATCCCTTAACTGCACTGTGGATTCGCGTTTATCATTTGCATTTTGGAAAGTAGGAAACTGTGGCTCAGGAAAGAAGAGTGAGTGGGGTAAGGCATTAGTACGTGGAGTTAATGAGGATGCACTTTGCCTGGGAGCCAATAATTTTATGATATAAATTACACATCAGCACCAGTTTAAAAAAAAGAGAAGAGAAAAACCCCACCTATTGTGCCACCTGTTGGCTCCAGAACTTTGGGCAAGGTCTTTACTCTGTGCCTGCTCTCTCACATCTGTTAAATGGGGGCAGTATTAGTTTCTCGCTCACGGGGGTTAGAAATAAACAAGTTGGTGCGTGTGAAATGCTTGGCTCTGGCACGTGCCCCACGTATCCGCTGTTGCTGTCCTTCTCCAGGCTTACGTGGCCAGTTGGGGGATTGAAGGCTGGTCTGCTGGATTCTGAAGCCCATGTCCTCAGCCTTGAGTTCTGTGTCCTTCTTGGCCTGGGCACAGTGCCTTGTCAGCCAATAGGGCTAAGTCAATATTTGTAGAATGAATAATTGCATTTGGAATTTTGGGGGGTTGGGGTGGTGGTTCTCTGGGTGAAATAAATTTGCTAAAAGATGAGAACATACCTTGGATTTATGAAAGAAGTCGAACCCCAGGTCAGAGATGTGGAAAATCCTTTTGCTTTCCTTAGCCAGGGCCCAAAGAGCAAACAGCTTCTCAGATCAGTCATTTTAAATGTGGAAAATACGGCTTCATGACGGTCTGGCTCTGGAAGCTGCCTGGTGGTGGGAATTTCTAGTGTGAGCAGATCAGGTGCCGGGGTTCTGAGATGAGTAGCCCCTGAATGCTCGTTGTAAGAAATTCCAGAAGGCAGGCGCCTGGGTGGCTCAGATGGTTGAGCACCTGCCTTCAGCTCAGGTCATGATCCCAGGGTCCTGGGATCGAGTCCCGCATCGGGCTCCCTGCTCCTTGGGAGCCTGCTTCTCCCTCTGCCTCTCTCTCTGTCTCTCATGAATAAATAAATAAAATCTTTAAAAAAAAAAAAAAGAAATTCCAGAAGGCAGGCGGTTTTGGTGCATGATCCAGGATCTGTGTTTTTAGGGTATAGCTATCACTTGTAATACTGCTTTTCATGAATGTGAACCCCAAAATCTGTAATAGTCTTCGTACCTATTTAAATGCAATAGGGGTAATCTTAGGGAAGGGAGTTGGGCATGAGAGGTCGAGGTCATTGTTAATAGGGCAGGGCTGAGAAAAAGTATACACTCTCTGGCAGAGCATCAAGGTGAATGGAATTGATGCTGAAGTCCACCATGTTCTTAGGTCTTTGTTGAAAGGATCCTCCTTCTGTCCTTCACCCTTTCTAGCAGAGGTGAGCCTCCTGCTAAGCAGAGAGGCCTGGCATCGCACAACTTACTTATATATGAGCGTACCTCGCTTTATTGCACTTTGCAGATACTGCATTTTTTTTTTTTTTTTTTTTTTTTTTACAGATTGAAGGTTTGTGGCAACCCTGTGTCGAACAAATCTGTTTGTGCCATTTTCCTAACAGTATTTGCTCACTCTGTGTCCCATTTTGTACTTCTCTCAGCATTTCAAACTTTTTCTAATATTATTATGCTTGTTGGGTGATCTGTGACCATGATTATGACTTGCTATAAGCTCAGGTGATGGTTAGCATTTTTTTTTTTTTTTTTAAGCAATAAAGTATTTTTATTTTATCTTTAAGTAAGCTCCTTGTCCAATGTGGGGCTTGTTGCCACCCCGAGATCAAGAGTCACATGCTCTATGGACTGAGCCAGCCACGCACCCCAGCAATAAAGTATTTTTAAATTAAGTTATATACATTGCTTTTTTTAGACATCATATCGCATAGTCAACAGACTAGAGTGTATTGTAAACAACTTTTATATGTACTGGGAAACCAGAAAAATTCATTTGACTTGCTTTACTACAATACTCTTAATTGTGGTGGTCTGGAACTGAACCCACAGTATCTCCTTCTGAGCTCTGCCTGTCCTGATTTCTCCATCAGTGGACAGAAGTGCAGGGAGCAGAGGTGGCTGAGTTGGGGAGGGCCAGGCCCTTCCACAGGGGGCAGTGTTGATGGCCAGGCTAAAAGGGTGCACTGGTATTGACAGAGCCTCTGGGAAAGACTCAGGACAGGCTGGGTGCGAATGAGCTCAGCCTGGCTGAGATCTGAGAAAAGTCTTGGGGAGGTTGGAGGGGAGGCAGGGGCCAGGATGCGCACAGTCCCTTAGGCCTTGGGAGGGATTTTGTCCAAATGAAAAAGGCTTTAAGCTGGGAAAGGATTTGTGTTTGCGAGGATCACTCTGGCTTCTCCGTAGCACTTAGATTAAATAGGGACAGGGCTGGCTGTGGGGACTAGGGTAGGGCTTGGGCATGGGAAGGTGGTGAGAACAGATGGCCTAGGTGGGCCTTTGTCCCATGTGTTGAAAAGCCAGTTTGCCTCTCAGAACTGCTCACCTCCCTGCTGGGTACTGAGGCAAATTTATAAGTTTTTCTGCAGTCTGTCTTCAGATCCCTACACACCAGGCTCCAGGCTAGCTTTTACTGTTGCTCAAGTTCATTACACTTCTAACCTGTAGCTCATGGGAACCCCAATTAACTGCATTTGCCTTACACAGCGCTCATTACCTCTGCAAGACTCTCTCATCTTATTATATTAAAAATATCTGGTCATGGAAGGAGGAGGGCAGTTTTGGGTGAAAGCACTTAATTTCTACTGTTTGATATAGAATTAATTGTCTAGCTTTTTTTGTTTTAACTCCAAACCCCCAGTAACTCAGATAATGGGTCGACATGTGCAATTAAGAGTTCAAGAATTTAGAAAACATTGCTTTTGAAATTGCCGTAGAGTTTTGTGTTATAGTAAACAGATAAGTTTTTCTTCCATCCCTTTGGTTAAAAAAAAAAAAAAAAAAAAAAGAGGGCAATTTATGTACCAAGTTCCCCAGAACTATTTTAATCATACACTGGGCGTGTAGACTTAACATTCTTAGAGCAATTTTAATTTATTACACTCTGATTCAGAAGTAAAGAAAAAGACCGTGCAGCCTCTCTCTCTCTCCAGGTAGTGTTATGCTAAGGTAGGTTCGGTTGGGACTGGTAACACGACAAGGATTCCTACATACCTTTGCTGGTCGTCACTGGGGAACATCTGTATGTATGCTCCCTAAAATGAGAAAAAGCAGAAGAAAAGAAGACCTTGCTTTCATGTCTTTGTATACACACCACCATCCGAGCTCCCCAAATGACATCTCTAGATTCTAGATCTGTGTTGTCCGGCACTTTATTTTCATTTTTAAAATTTTTTTAAAGATTGTATTTATTTGAGAGGGCACGAGCAAGACAGGAGGCAAGACAGGCTCGGAGAAAACTGCTAACCCGCCAGCAGGGAGCTCCTGAAAGTTTTATCTCTGGAGCCCTTTGAGCTGCTTGTGATAATTCCTGCAGCTCTTAGCCCAAGGAGAGACGTGCAACTTCCTTCGTGCCTTTGCCCAGGCGGCTCCAGGCCTGCAGGCAAGTTCTGCTTCGAAGAATCTGCTTATCTCCCAGCCTGTGATTGATGACAGCAGGAGGGCACACAGACTTGTCGGGTCAGCTCTTTCTTAGAAGAAAAAGAGCTCAAGGAGTTCTTGAGATGAGTGGGGTCTGCAGAGTTTTAGTGACACTCTAAAATTGCCTGATGGCATTGGGTGGGTTGCCCATGATTGATCTGACTACTGTGTCGGCCACCTCGGCCATTTTGTCCTTGCTAGTTTTCTGTGAACCACTGGGGTTCTTATTTATTTATTTATTTATTTAAGATTTTATTTATTTATTAGAGAGCGCATGCGTGAGAGAGCACAAGCAGGGGGAGCAGCAGAGGCAGAGGGAGAAGCAGACTCCCCACTGAGCCAGGAGCCCCATGTAGGGCTTGATCCCAGGACGCTGGCAGGATCGTGAGCCGAAGGCAGACGCTTAACAACTGAGCCACCCAGGTGCCCTCCACTGGGATTTTTAAACTGAACCTCTCTTGGGAGCTTTTTCTGTCGAGTGAGGGGGTTTGAACCCGTTTGTGTCTGCCCCTCTAAATGTTGCCAATGCCAGGATGTCCCCAGGGACTGCTGGCTCGGTCTCGCCTGGAAATTGGGTCATTGGAGATGAGTGGTGGTTTCTCTAGATTTCCAGGGTCTGTTGACCAACGTCTGTGGCATTTTTCTGGGGAACAAAGAAGTTTGGATTGTGCCCCCTAAGATGCCTTCCAGTTTGCCTGGTGTTCACAAGAGAGGGCAGCACATGGGCATTCTGTAGAAGTCTGTAAGGAAGATTTATTGCCATGTGAAAAGCTGAGCTGTGGGCTTAACCACAGATTTGCGGGATTTATTGAGGGAAGCTTGTTTCATGCACCAGTGGGGCACTTTGCATATGTCCTGGATATGATGATATAGGAGTATTTGTGGTGGTATCGCGGACTCCCTAAATAATGCTAATGAAGGACATTTTTTTTAGGTGATGTTCAGCAAGCCAGCTGTGTTATAGGTACAGTCTTGTGGCAGCTTCTAAAATAACTTTTAAGTGACCGGTTTAAAAAAAAAAAGACTTTCAACTAATTTCCAAACAAACACTTGGATTGCAGCGAGCATTAATGAGTGAGTAAATAATTCCCGCAGGGGTGTAGGCCAGCATTGTGTAGTAAATTATTTAGGAGCAATGCAATCAATTTGTGGACAGGATATTTATGTTCACTAACTTCCTTCTTTCCTTCTTTCCCTCCCTCTCTTCCTTCCTGGCTTTGCTTGGACCTAATGCTCTCCCCTCTAGGGGCAGCTCTTTGGACTAGTGGTTTGAAAGCCAGTGCTCTTCGAAGCTGATGTTTTACTTCATGTGGGGTTCCAAAGAGAGCACCAAGGAGTTCAGACCAGATTTGAAACTCACGGAATTGGTGAACTTGGGAGCGGGGAGGGAAGGGAAGGAGCCCTCCTTCGTTTGGGTAAGCACCCGGAAGACCTCATCCTGCCGAGGACTGGCACAATGAAGGAGCGCTTCCCCCACCCCGACTGGGCCCAGCAGCACGGCAGGGGTGAGAGCCTCCCCTCTACTCTGTTTTCTGTGTCCTGAGAGTTTATTAGAAGTTCTCTTGGCCACTGGTGTTTGTGGCATCTCGTTCATGAGCTGCTTTCCCGCCTGCCATTGCCTGCCTTCATGGGCCGGTGGAGCAGAGAATGGGCTCCATTCTGCAGAGCAGAGCTGCCGGGCCAGGAGGACCGCAGGAGGAGAGTCTGGGAGCTGGGCTGGGGGGTCTCGGCGACCCTGCTTAACCCTCCTTCCCGTCCCGCTCTGTTTTATAAGAGGGGGCCCTCTGCTGGTGGTTCACCACTGAGGGGTTTTATTGCATGCACGCCCTTGCTTCCAGCCATGAGTCAGGCTTTTTCCTGAGTGAGGTAACTGGGGGGAGAGGGGCTTACATGGTAGCTGCAGAGGCTTGGGAAGGATGGAATGGGACAACGGGGTAGCTGGACTCCATTTCCTGGGAGATGTCCCCTGGTCTCCTGCTGGGAAGCTGCTCCTTTGCTGGGGTGAGCCTGTTCTCACCCCTGGTCGGTGGAGGCTTCCTGGGAATGGAAAGGGGAGAAGAGGGCCTTCAGTTTGGACTAGGGCCACTTTGGTCTACACAGGGCCTGGCATCCAGGAGCGGGAGAGAAGCTGACAAGGAGCCAGAAGAACTGAGAGGAACTTTCCTTGAGCTTCAGGACTGAGAGCTTTGTGTTACCTGCCCCCAGGGGACCCAGCCAGATTTGTTTGGCAGGCCCCAGACGTTAGCCCACCTGGGCCCTGCTTAGTGTCCGCATCCACCCCAGTGGGGTCTTAACTGCAGCACCCCCCCTACTCCACCCTGCCCTTGTTTCTGTCCTCCTGTTGATTCTGCTCAAGGAGATCCTGAGAATATCCAGGTTTTGAGTGACCAAGTCTCTTGAACTGAGAGGGACTAAAGTTGATACCTCCAAGTGACTTGGCCGCTGTATTGTTTCTTGTTTTTATAAGAACACAGTTGGAAAAGAGTTTGTTGCATTGTAAAACAATGTAATTTGGCCTAGGTTTTATTGCTAAGTGGGGAGGCAGTTTTAGTCCTTCGTGGTTTCTAGAGCTCCGTTGGGAGAGTCTGAGATTTTTTTTTTCTTGGCCCGGACAAAGGTGAATGCCTTCTTTGTTCAGTTCTGCAGAGCAGTTAACAGTTGATGGATGGATTAAGTAGAGCGGGTAAGCCACTTTACATTTTAGCTTAGCCTACACTGGCACTTGGCTAATTTGCAGAAAGTTGACCTTTCAGCGTGGTTTCTACCTGCCCGAGGGGATTCTGTCCATCTCATCCCTTGTGTGAGGCCTGCTTCCTTTAACACCCCAGGTGCAGGCTCTGTATGTCTCCCCAGATGGGTCCTTGTGGCATAAAGCTCCAGTTATCTATCTCAACTCTGTCCCCCCTGGACTGCAAGCTTCTGGAAGTAAGGTTTGTCTGTCGCTAATCTTTGGACTGTGTCTCTGGCCCAGCATCTTTATTGCTCACTCAGTCGGTGGCCACTTCTGCCCTCCATGGGGAGTTCCTGATGATGTGCTCACCTTCATTATCAGCCGGTTTAATCCTCATGGAAACCTGGGGGTAGGTAGTCTTTCTATCTCTTCTGTAGATGGGGAAATGGAGACCCATGGAGGTTCATTGTCCCACATGGCTCAGCTGCAGTGAAGCCAGGATTCCCATTCAAGCAGCTTGACTCCCTGGACTGAGCCATCATTGGAAACCACGACACTCCAGTCCAACCCTGAGAGAAACCCCCAACCAGGGAGCATTCTACAAAATACCTGACTTGTACGCCTCAAAGCTGTCAAGGCCATTAAACAAGGAAAGTCCAAGAGACTGTCCCATACCAGGGAAACACCTAAGGAAGCATGACAACTAGCTAGAATGTCGCGGATGGGATTCTGGGATGGAAGAAGGACATGAGGGGAAAACTGGTGGAATAATGAAGTGTGGACCTTGATTTGACGATCCTTAGTTGTGACAGACGTGCCCTCGCTGTGTGAGAGGTCAGCAATGGCGGGGGCCTGGGTGAGGGATGTATGGGGACTCTATTATCTTTGCAACTTCTCTGTAAAATCTAAAAGTAGCCTGAAATTAAGTTTATTTAAAACAACAGCAGAAACCACAAGCACCACCACATTGCACAGCCTGTCGGGCGTGTCACGTTCCAGGTGCTCCCATGTCCTCACGCTTTTTATTTTAGATAAAATCTCAGTAGATAGAACAAATACAGGCATTTATGTGATTTAGAAATGTTTCTATCCTCTTCCGCACCCGCCCCACCCCATCAACTTTCCTGGTGGATGTAGCTTATGTTTAAAAGTTACTTTTTTCTTTTTTTTTTTTTTTTAGATTTTATTTATTTGACAGAGAGAGACACAGCGAGAGAGGGAACACAAGCAGGGGGGGCGGGAGAGGGAGAAGCAGGCTTCCTGCTGAGCAGGGAGCCCGATGTGGGGCTCGATCCCAGGACCCTGGGATCATGACCTGAGCCGAAGGCAGACGCTTAACGACTGAGCCACCCAGGCGCCCCCTAGAAGTTATTTCTAAATCCCTCCCAACGGAAAAGCATCCACAGTTGTAGTTTTGGAGAAAATGTTTGCTCATGGGGTGAGTTGAGCTAGGCCTGGACGTTCTTAGATTCTCCAGCAAGGCGTTCGGAGGAGAGCTGTTAAAGCAGTAGATGGCTGACAGCCATCCTGGACGTGACCAAAGGTGCCTGCAGCAAGGCACCGGATGTAGGTACGGCCACGTCGCGTCGGAGAGCCCTGCGGCTTTGGAGCCCTTGGCTGAGCCCACTCATGCCATCTCATGTGCTTCTTTGTGCTCGTACAACAGGCAAGCCACGTGGCCCATCATTTTGTGCAGAGAGCGCTCAGGTCGTTGACAGAGGAGTCCACACCTTCGAGGGGAGTGTCCAGTGGGGTCTCTAAGACCCCTGCTATAACCCTTGGTGGCTCCTCCCTCTGAGCAGCACGGTTCTTGCAGATGCTACTGTGAAAGGAGCAGAGCCCTGGGGCGGAGTTTGGGATTGAAAGTGAATTACTTAATTCTTAGCCCTCTTCTAGGGTGTCTGGCCCTGTTCTAGGTGCTGGAGATTAAACGGCATAAAACTAACCCATTCCTGCATTCTGTAATACAAAGGATGGAAATCCTATCCTACATCAAATAGTCAAAGCACTGAAATGACCATGGTTTCAGTGTTCTAGGAAAAGCATATAAACACTAGCTGTGGTCATTTTCAGTTGCTTTCTGGATGTCTTCTGAAAGTCATGACATTTGTGTGTTACAAAAATAATAACTGGTACGTCTTTGCTTGTGGACCCTGGGGACTCCATGAAAAGCAGTATAAACTGAAAAGAGGACTCTCTTGATGTATGGAATAAGGGAGGTCAGGGATGACGATGGCCCATGGGATAGCAGGATCCAGGGAGGGAATGAAGTCAGGGGTGAGTCTGTCTCTTATTTCTTGTTGGTCTCTCTCCCTCTCCTCTTTTGGTATTTGCAATGTAATTCACCTCTCCTAAAATCCACCCTTTTGAAGTATGCAATTCATTGGTTTTTTGTATATTCACTAATACTAGTACTAGTATATTAGTACATATTAATATGAGTATAGACTACTGGTTGTGCAGCGATCACTATGTGATTCTAGAAGGTTTTCGTCACTCCAAAAAAAAAAAAAAAAAAGCCCTACACCTATTAGCAGTCACTGCCAACACCCAGCCTTAGGCAACCATCAGTCTGCTTCTGTCCGTGGATTTACCTTTGGGACATTTCATAAAAATGGCATCAGACAATACGTGGCCCTTTGTGGCTTCTTCCACTTAGCATAATGTTTTCAAGTCTCGCCCATGTTGTAATGTGTAGCAGTTCTTCATCCTTTTTTATCACTGAGTAATATTCCATCGTGTGAATGTATCACATTTTAGAAGAATCTCTTCATCAGCTGATGGACTGTGACAGTTATTTCCACTTTGGGGCTATTGTGAATACTGCTGCTGTGAACATTCATATACAAGTTTTGATGTGTGGACATATGTTTTCATTTCTCTTGGGTAGATACCTAAGGACGGAATTCCTGGATTATCCGGTGATGTTATGTTTACCCTTTTGAGGAAATGCTGGACTGTCTTCCAGGGCATCTCTGCCGTTGGACCTTCTGACCAACAGTGTGTGCAGGTCCTGGTTTCTCCACATTCTCGCCAACATGTAATCTGTCTTTTTGATCGGACTAGATTATTTTTAAGCACCTTTTAATCCAGGAAGTATGATTTTATGAAAAACATCAACTGCTTTTGAAATTTAATAAAATTCTGCAAAGAAATTAGTGTGTATGTCACAGAAGTGAGAAATAGCTGTTTTAAGTTTATTTACTTCCTATTGTGTTCTTGGTTCATTCATTTTTAGAAGTAATGGCAAACTCCTGTTCCAAGTAAGTTTGTGTTTTGTTTTCCCCTAAAAACAGATAGGATAATCTTTATGAAATCCTGTTCTGGCTAGGATAATCTTAATGAAATCCTGTTCTGGCTTAATGAAAAAACTATCAGTTTTTATTTGTAGGTTTATTTTTTGGTTTTGTTTGTTTTTGGAAAAATTCTGGTCAAGAATAGGAAAGAACAATAAACGATAGGAAATAAGAGGTGAAGGATATCTGGTATTATATTCCATGAAGAGTGCAAACATCTTGTGATGGCCTTTTATTGCCCCTTCTGTTCTATATCCTACTGTTGCCACTAAAAGGAAGAAAGGAATGCAGTTTTAAGTTCCTTTAGGATTTCTCACTGGTTTTTGAGAGTTCTTAGCATCAAAACAGTTTTATTCATTTTATAAAATCTGTATGTCCTTTCTTCCATTACCTATTTGTCTTTCTTACCTTGATCTCCTTATGTTACATAATTATTTCCTTTGGAAGAGAGTGGATGGGGAAGGTATTAGAAAAGGGGTACTTTAGCTTAGATATATTTTAAGCTCTTTAGAGCAGCAACAATTTTGTATCCTGTTGAATCTTTCATAGTGCCTGGTACAAAATAGGGGGCTCAAAAGATATCTGTAGGAGGAATGGGCTGTTGGGTGGGTGGGTGGATGGATGGATGGCCTCATGGGGAAGTGACTTAAAAATGGATGGATGAATTTCAGGTGTGTTGACTGGTTCTTTAGCCCTAGTTTGTTCTCTCTTCAACACGTAGGTGTTGGTTACGTGATGATTGGTTAACTAATAGATGGACTAGTTTGATTTTTGTTCCTTGGATCCTCACTGTTTGAGATGATCTCAGTAACTTGGGGATGTCTTATTTCTTTCAATATTAAATTCTTTCTGGGATTATTTCTAGTCACTGTGGTTAACAAGAGTAACTAAAAGCTTTTTCAAGGAATTGTGAAGAAGGTGGAAAAAAAATCAGAATATAAAACCAGGACTGAATCAGTTGGCAGGTTGGACCCCACAGCAACTTGGGGGGCATCGCAACAGCATCACATGGTCATAATTTAGGCATCTCGCCACCTAGCATAGTTTGATTTTGATTTTTGGGAGTGGGAGATGCCAAGGAGTCTTTGTATCTTGACCAGTGAGCAAAGGTTAGTATCTGGTTGGTGATGCCTTTTCCCATTTTCTTTCTTCTTTTTTTTTTTTTTTAAAGATTTTATTTATTTATTTGAGAGAGAGAGAATGAGAGAGAGCAAGCACATGAGAAGGGGAAGGGTCAGAGGGAGAAGCAGACTCCCCGCCGAGCAGGGAGCCCGATGCGGGACTCGATCCCGGGACTCCAGGATCATGACCTGAGCCGAAGGCAGACGCTTAACCAACGGAGCCACCCAGGCGCCCCCATTTTCTTTCTTCTTTTTCTCCCTTTCTACCTCCTACAGTTCATATACTTTTCATGTCCTCCTCTGCATGGAAGTTGCCCTTCCAAGTAGCTGATAGTGGTAACAGAGTTTGACCCTCTGGGCAGGACAACAGGACAAATGTGAGTGCCTCATGATCCTTCTTGGCAGCAGCTCTGGGGGAGGCGAGGATGGGGTACTAAGGGGTTATCCAAAGACATGGGACGAAGTCTGGGACCTTTATATGATGAATGCAAGCAGGCCTCTGTTTGCGGCCATACTGGTTTTCAGGTGTGTTTGAATTGTTGGGGATGCTACATGTCTACCTGTGATAATAGTACCAGGGATGGTCCTTAGGCTCATAGGCAAGGCCAGGAAATGATGTTGGCGAAGATGAGGATGACCTAGCTGAAAGCTCCAAATCTACTGTAGCTACAAGTAGCTGGAATGCATTTCTTATAAAAACATATAGTATTTCAACAATACCATCAAGGATTCTAGAGGCCTGTCTAGGGAGTTATCTAACACTTCTGGCATCGTCTTAGGGTGGGGGCGATTATGTCTGTGAGTTTGGAGCAGAATGTCCGCAGCACGTTTTCCTCTGGAATCTAATGGTGGCATCATCCCTGATGGGCCAAGGACAGTTGCTGGGGTTGCCTATAAAGAAAACAAAAGGCGGGCGCCTGGGTGGCTCAGATGGTTAAGCGTCTGCCTTCGGCTCAGGTCATGATCCCAGGGTCCTGGGATCGAGTCCCACATCGGGCTCCCTGCTCAGAGGGGGTCTGCTTCTCCCTCTGACCCTCCTTCCTCTCATGCTCTCTCTCATTCTCTCTCTCGCAAATAAATAAAATCTTAAAAAAAAGAAAAAAAAGAAAAAAGAAAACAAAAGGCGGGTGCCTGGATGGCTCAGATGGTTAAGCGTCTGCCTTCGGCTCAGGTCATGATCCCAGGGTCCTGGGATCGAGTCCCACATCGGGCTCCCTGCTCCTTGGGAGCCTGCTTCTCCCTCTACCTCTCTCTCTCTCTCTGTCTCTCATGAATAAATAAATAAAATCTTAAAAAAAAAAAAAGAAAACAAAAGGCATCACTGTTCCACAACCAACAGTAAAATGGTACAAACTGGGGGTCCTCGAGCCACACATGTCCATCATCACAGGCTGTAAGCTTGTAGTTTCTCTCTTGAACTTTCCCTCCTCTGCAGCTGGTGCAGGTGGGGGGAGCTCTGGCCTCAGCACCCAGTTGAATTCTGCATCCTTTGAGACCTGAGCCTAAACCACCCAGGGTCCCTTGAGAGTCTAAGGAGCCCCGGGCCTGGTTGAAGCGTTCCTCTTTGGAATCTGATACACTGGTTGAGAAATGATTGCCAGCCTCAGGTCTAACGCCCTGCCATCATGAGGTGAGGAAATGAGCCTGAGATCACTCAGCCTTGTGGACCCCACACTGCATGGTGTGTGGCCAGGGGATGGAAAGACCACCCACTGATGTGGGGATGCTGGGAGTCCGTGGTCCCCTGACCCTTCACTATGTTCCAGGGCCCCTCCTGAGGGGTGGCTGTCCCTGGAGGGGAGAAGTCTTGGGTTTCCCCTTCCCTGTTCATTTCTGGGGAAAAATCTGCTGGGTCTGTCCCCAGGAGCAGTCCTTTGTCCCCACTGCTTGTGGTCTTGCTGCAGTTTTCACACACTTTGTACAATGGCTTCTGCCCCCCTCTCCATTCTTGTGTGTACCATTTCCAAACTTCTGACAAGTTTTGTGTTGGGGGTTTGCGAGCAATGTGGGGTTGAAATAGCTCCTGAGGGCTAAGAGCACCATGGACAGGTTTTGTCTGTCCCGTTCAGTCATCTGTGTAAAAACATGAAACGTCTGTTCTGATCTACATTAAAAACAAAACAGACTGGACAGAGGAAAAGGAGAGAGTTGCTCTCACACCACCATCAAACTGTCTGCCTCCTTGACCTTTTTCCTTGTTCGTCAAACATTTTGAATCCTATAGCCACCACCTCCCTTCTGTATGCACCTGGTTTGATGTCCCCAGAAATTAGATCTGCCCCAGGTATGCCGTATCTGGGCTGATCGGACTCTGGGAAGTTGTGGAAGTTCCTAGAACTTAAACAATGGAGTCTGCTTTCTGTTAAGGAGGTCACTGACAATGAGTGGTTTGGGAAACTAATTTGGCCGTGGCTCTAGACCTTTGTATCGCTCTAGCTCTGTGGTTCTCAACTAGGACTGTCTCCCAACCCTCAATAAATAATTACCTCGACCAAAATGTCACTAATACCATGTTGAGAAACCAGCTTTAAGATTTTGTGTGTTGTAAAAGCCATTGTCTTTTAAGGTGGATTTGAATAATAAGGACTAGAAAAAAAATATGTTGAAAAGGTGTTTCTAGGGCGCCTGGGTGGCTTAGTTGGTTAAGCGACTGCCTTCGGCTCAGGTCATGATCCTGGAGTCCCGGGATCGAGTCCCGCATCGGGCTCCCTGCTCGGCAGGGAGTCTGCTTCTCCCTCTCCCACTCCCCGTTTGTGTTCCCTCTCTCGCTATGTCTTTCTCTGTCAAATAAATAAATAAAATCTTAAAAAAAAAAAAAAAGGACTATAAAACAGGAGAGATCTCATTTATATGTGGAAGCTAACCTCCCCACCCCCCCACCATCCAGAAAACAAAAGAACTTACACAGAGAACAGATCAGTGGTTTGTGGGGCGGGGAGGAGGAGATGGGAGAAGTAGGTAAAGGGGGTCAAAGGTACAAACTTCCAGTTACAAATAAGTCCTGGGAATGTCATGTACAGCATGGTGACCATAGTTAATCATACTGTATTGTATATTTGAAAGTTGCTAAGAGAGGAGATCTTAAAAGTTCTCATCACAAGAAAAACAATTGTAACTCTGTGTGCTGACAGATACTGACTAGACTCACTGTGGTGATCATTTCACAATATATGCAAATGTTGAATCGTGTACACCTGACACTAATATAATGTTATCTGTCAATTATATCTCGATTTTAAAAAATGGAGAAAAAGTGCTATTTAAACCCTTGGTACTATAATATCCACATCCAGTTTCTGGAATTCAATAGGGTCAGGAACATGATCCCCCAGACCTTGCCTCGCAGCTTTCGGTGTTAGATATCTTAGAAGATGCCAGGTTAGAAGTCATTGCAGACAAAATCCTCTGGCTGCTGAATTTATTACAGATTTAATTAATTTTAATGTTTGTTTTTCTTTCTTTCTTTTTTAACTGAGCTTTGTAGCTATCCTGGAGCTTGAACTCAAGACCCTGAGATCAAGAGTCACATGCTTTACCAGCTGAGCCAGCCAGGCGCCCCTACTATAAATTTAAAGAGTTCCTTTTAACTCAGCCATTACAAAATGGTTTGATCCCTTTGTCTTTAAAAAAAAAAAAAAATCACATTTCAAACACATTGTGATTTTGTCATGTAGGTCGTTAGAGAATCCTGAACCATGGTACTTACTCACCCAGGCCAAGTAAGAAAAGTAGGTGGGTGCTGTTCTGGGTCTGAGACTGAGTTGTGTGTTTGAGTAAAGAATGTTCTCTTTTCTGTGAATCTGTAATTAGAACATGCCACACAGCATGGTATTTAAAGCCCATCATCATTATCTCTTTTTAGGGTTGTTTCCCTACCTTATTTTTGAACTTAAATTTTTTTTTTTCAGTCAAAGTTCAAAAGAGAAAATCATTTTTAAAATCAGAAGGGAAATACAGTACTTTTTAAAAGTAGATTGAAATCTATGCTGGTGATTTTATCTTCTTTACCTTCAAGTAGGGATCAGCAAACATTTTGTATAAAGGGCCAGGAGGTAAAAATTTCAGGCAGCTTCATGTTGCCATGGTGGTGGGAAAGAGCCAGATAAAATTCCTTGCCCAGGGAGGAGGCACCGCAAGTCAACAATCGGCTGGGGATTTATGATTATCTTCCAGGGTGAGTGGCTAATAATTAAGCACCGTGAGACAACGATCAATCTACCATAGTCTCATCTTTCGATTAGTTTGGGCAAGTCTCCCATGTGGTCTCTCAGCCCCTCGTTGACATTAGTGGAGAGCAGGGACTTGAATTCAACACAGATCTTCAGAGTTTTCACTCAGCCCTGAATGCTTGTGGGTGCGTGGGTGCGTCTGTGTTTGTTTCTTGTTCTCTCATTGCCCAGTTATAGAGACACGATTGGGTTTTTCCCATTACAGAATGGTTAAGAATGTGTGTGTACAATTGAGAAGCATGTAGGTTTGGAAATCAGCTTTTTTTTTTAGTGATTTGGAAGAGTTCCATTGTATGGATTTATTACATTTTATTTGTCTCTATATCAGTTAATGGTCATTTGAATGATTTTTAGTATTTTGCTATTGATGTGCCTCCAAGTATTTGCATGCAAGACTTTTTTTTTTTTTTTTTTAATTTTATTTATTAGAGACAGCATGACCAGGGGTGGGCATGGTGGCCAAAGGGAGAAGCAGACTCCCCACTGAACAGGGAGCGATCCCAGGACCCTAAGATCATGCATGACCTGAACCCAAGGCAGAAGCTTAACTCACTGAGCCATGCAGGTGCCCCTGCATGCAAGACTTTTTGAAACAATTCTTTTAAGGCTGTAGATCTCTAGGTGTTGAATTATGGGAACCTATGGTTAAGATTGTGTTTAGCTTTTTAAGAAACTGCCAAACTGTTTTCTAAAGCGGGTGTACCATTTTACATCCTCACCAACATTTGGTACAGTCAGTATTTTTTTTTTTTTTATTATATCCAGGAAATCATTTGTTGGTAATGGAAAGTGGAACCCCTGTGAACCTCACTTTTGGAGATAGGGAGGCAAGTAATACCATCCCATCTTACAGGATTGCTCCAGATCAAAGGAGAATGGGAGCTTTTGTGCAAGTGCTTTGTATCGTAAAAATGTTACTGGTGATTATGTGCAGGAAAATTTTTAACTATTAAATTTCACACATATCCATCTCAGAGATTAGGATGAAAACTTACCCAAGTTTTAACAAAATGTGTTTGTTATGATCAAACTTATAAAGACGTTTTTGAACTCAAATTGTGAGCTTTCTCCATATGCTAGATTGCCTGTATTGTGCATTAAATTATCAGCCTTATTTAACAATGACAGAATATAATGGCTTGCATATGGTGGGCAAATTTTTCTTCCCCATACAAACTTGGATGATCTGGTAAATGTCTGCTTGTGACTTCATTTTCAAATGCCTTGTGGGTGGCCTCTTTCCTGGACCTGGGCATATGTGTTCTATTTGAATAGAAGGGAGGCAGAACATTTGGGGGCTCAGAGAAACTCCAAGAACAATCTATGTAAAAATATCCACTTTAGTTTTACTCTGTAGTTCCGGTTTCATGAAAATTGCCAGTTTAAGCTTTTTCAAGGAACAAAGGGAGTGTTTTGAATGCATTTCCCTTCCTACCTGTGGAAGACAGCTACTGTAGGCCTCATGGAGCTGGCCAATGGGCTTGAGATTTGCAGTCCAGGCGCATTTCCTAGATCTCCCTTATCAGCAGCTCTTCACACCTATTGAAAAAGACCTTTGGACTAAGGAAGTTGAACCGTGTGTTTGATCATGTAGGACTGTGTCAACAAAGGGCTTTATAGTACCTTCACAGAAGGTAAAAATTACCACAACACAACTCAAGTGAAAGAAACTGTGAGCTGTGTAGCTTCTGGAAGTCAGGAGAGATTTATGTTAATCCTCTTGACAATTTGTATTAATTCAGCAATGTTTCATAATAAAATATCTGATTCTTACTAAGACGGTTTTAATAAATGGGAAACACATGAAATCCATTTTGATTTAAATGGTGCAGGTGATGGTCATAGCAAACAATGCTTTGGATTTAGGATTGAGAGGACAGGAGCACTGTGAATTGTTTCATGATTTTACCTGATGCGTAAAAGTTCTCACCTTAAAGAACTTTGAAAGTTTCCATTTCAGAGAGAGAGAGAGAGAGAGAGAGAGAGAGAGTGTGTGTGTGTGTGTGTGTGTGTAGGTGTTTCAGAGCTTTAAAATGTTGTGTCTGACGTGTAAATTAGAGAGGGTAGAAATGGGGCACCTGGCTGGCTTAGTCAGTAGAGCATGCAACTCTTGATTTCAGGGTCCTCAGTTCAAGCGCCACATGGGGTGTAGAGATCACTTAAATAAAAAAAGTAGTTCAGGCACTTGGAAGTCCTTTTCTGGATCATTACAGATAATGTAGCTTTGGTGTGGAGTGATATGCGAGAGAACGGTCTTAGAGGATGGCGGAAGCGAACGTTGTTTTTGGAAGCAGCTGTTTGCTAAATAAATCAGGACTGACAGGCAAATTCTTGGTGTTACCTGTGTCTCAGCCAGAAGCACCCATCAGAGGGACGGGAGTGACTCCTGCAGAGATGGGAACCCCCCCCCGTTGATGTTTTGGGTGTCCTTTAAATAAGGCAGGCTTCTGGATTTATAGAGAAATAGTTCATATTCAGTGTTGTTGCTGTTTATGATTGTGGAGGATTTCAACCCCTCTTTGGAGGGAAGGTTGAAGTACGGAGTTAATACCTTAAAAGCTGCGTAAAAAGGAGAAAGGGAGTGCCTGTGGGGAGGGCTTCTGTGGGGCTGTAACAAGCGGTGCCGGGAGAGCCAGTCACAGGGAACGGGAGAGCTGGCCCCAAATACTTCGACCAGACTCAGGGTTGACTTGGAATCCCGAGTAAGGGTGGTGACAGCAAAAGCTCTGCTTCCTGGCTGGAGTAAACAAGGTCATCGTTGGCAACAAGGGAGTGGTTTTTAAGTCAGACTTTTTTTGAAAGATTTTTTTTTTTTTTTTTTTGTAATTTTTAAATAATCTCTACACCCTATGTGGGACTCGAACTTACAACCAGACATCAAGTGTCGCCTGCTCTACTGACTGAGCCAGCCAAGGGCCCCAGGTCAGATTTTCGTATCTTCTTAAATTTTCCCTCCTAGCAGGGTAAAAGAGAACAGATGGTTGTGTGTGTGATAACTGGCTACTTAAAGTGACCTCTGTGTTGTTATATATACTTTTAAAGATTTTGTTTTTATTTACTTGACAGCGCATGCACAAGCAGGGGGAGTGGCAGGGAGAGGGAGAAGCAGGCTTCCTGCCGAGCAGGGAGCCCGATGCGGGACTCGATCCCAGGACCCTGAGATCATGACCTGAGCCGAAGGCAGTCGCTTAACCAACTGAGCCACCCGGGCACCCCTATGTTGTTATATTTTGATTGTGCATTGATTCATTCATTTAACTTATGAATTACTTTAAGGAGACAGTATGATGTGTGGAAAGAGCATGGGGTCAGGAATTGGAGGGATCGGCTGTGTGATGGGAAGCCGACTTGGGCTCTGAGCTTCAGTTTCCTCCTGGAGGTGGGATTCCTAGCTTACTGAGGGTTAGTCTTAAATCCAGTGTCCTTGAGGCTCTTAGCACATGACTGTGACTCATCATGGGCACTCCATTACTGGAAGTAAGCTGCTATTTTTGCTATTGATAAACATAATTTAAAGTAGCATTAACGTGCGGGTGCTCAGGTGGCTCAGTCGGTTAAGCGTCCGACTCTTGATTTCAGCTTGGGTCATGATCTCAGAGTTGTGAGATGGAGCCCTGCACTGGGCTAAGTGCTGGGTGTGGAGCCTGCTTAAGATTCTCTCTCTCCCTCTCCCTTTGCCCCTCTCCGCCCAGTGCTCTCTCTCAAAAAAAAAAAACAAAAAAAAAACCAAAACAACTTATAAAAAAATAAGCATAAAGTGGTGAGTTTACTTCTGTATTATTTATCCCCTGCCAACTCTGTATTATTTAGCCCCTTAAATGGCAAGTTGAATATTCTATAACCAGTACATTTTAAATATTTCACTTAACTTTTGAAATCAAAACAAATTAAGTAGACCAATAAAATGAGGTTGAAAGTTCTAGAAAAAGTTGTTCCATGTAAGTGCCATTTCAAGTGATAACTTAGGTATAGTATTTCCACATGAACATACTGTATCGTAAGGATGTGCTTGTTTAGTGTCATTTTTGTTGGGATCGAGGAAATTGAGCAAATTAGTAATAACCTGATGAGAAATTTTAGTGTTACGTTCCGTCATGCGGGCATACATCATACAGATAATTCTTTATAATTTGACCAGTAACACCCAGTGATTTCTTCAAACTTTTATCACTTGGGTCACTGTTTTTCATGTTGTGAAATCAGAGAAAGAGGAAGTTCATCGTTGAAAAGGTAAATACTATGCTTGTTTCATTTGTCCAGTGGGGACATAAAAAATGGAAATAAAATCAACGCCAAAAAATAGGCCCCAGGTGAAAACAATAGGATCTGGAAATTTCTGTCTTGGGCTGCAGTTCTGAACACTGGAGTGCGTTGGGTGGTTTGGTGGAATCCTAGCAAACTTCACACTGGTGGATTGGGTTCTGATCTTTCCTAAAACTTGAGGCCCTCTCTTGGAGAGTTGATTTGACACATGGACTTGGTACCAGTAGGAAGTCAGCAGACTGTTCGAATGCTGTCCAGGCAGGCAAGCGCTTGGGGCTTGGAGCTGGGAAGACGGGAGCCAGCAGATCCCAAAGTTTAAAGTACCATGGGTGGAGCAAGGTAGCGATCTGGTTAAACTTGTTTCTGGAACCCAACTGCCTGGGGTCAGGTTCGTTCGTTCTTGTGATGCTGGGCAAGTTGCTCTGTCTTGAGACCTTCAGGTGTCCATCTGTAGAGTGGTAACAGTGCCTGTCTCAAGGGCCTTTGTGAGTGAAATGAGATCGTCCACATAAACCACTTGCATTTCAGCAACACAGGGCCTACTATTTCCTCATCCCCTCTTCCGTGCTCTCTGGTGGGACGCTCAGTCGTGCTTGTCTCTGGTGAAGGCTGGGCCTGATGCTTTCTGCAGAGTCGTTCTGGTCTGAGAAAAACACTGGCTTTTTAAAAAGTTGTTGTTTTTTCTTAAAGGACTGTAGTAGTCAGTGATTTTGAGAGTGGTGATTTGCCACGGAACGCAACCCAAACTCCCTAGTTAAACCCTCTTTGTTTTGTTTACAGGGAACACGGGTCTGGCTGAGAGAAAATGGCCAGCATTTTCCAAGTACTGTCAATTCCTGTGCAGAGGGCGTCGTGGTCTTCCGGACAGACTATGGTCAGGTGAGCACATGTCTGCAGCTTCCCGACATCTGTGTTCTGCTTCTGGAAGTTGTCCTCCAGGAGCACATGTGGGCCTGCCTCCCTCCCAACCGCCCCCCGCCCTCCCCGCCCCGCAATACCCAGACTTTTTTTCTAAGTGGGGAAAACCAAATCTCGAAAAGAATGTGGAACATACACCTCAAGTGTGTGAGAGATGCAGTAAAATTCTCCAAATGGAACGTACAAAGTGTTCCAACCAGGACAGGACAGAAGAGCACTCCACTTGGCTGGTTCCTGGGAATCTCGACAAAGAAACAGACGTATAGGGTGCAAGCAATTTGAGAAACACTTCAGAATTATTGATATTTGCATATTGGTTTCCTTACCACTTTCCCTTAAAATTCTTCCGTTTCCTAGAGTGTTGGAAAAATGGGTCTGCCAGTGGGAATGTAGGTAGTGGTGGTTCCTTGTAAGAACAAGGTGGGCTACACTACCTCACCTGAGCTTCCTTGTCCACCTTGTTGGTCAAATGAAGAGGTTCCTTCTGTAGGGGGCATCATCCACTGCTTCTGGTTCCCTGTTCTTTAGTGTAACCTAAAAGCTGTATCAGTGAAAACAAATACATGAATCCAGAAACTAGCTCACTGGTTATAATTGGGCGATTGTAAAAGAAGGCTGGTGTCTCCATTTTATTAAGGAAACTAATTTTAATGTCACAAATGGATCCCTTTTTCAGAGGCACTTGGCAAAATTTAAGACCTCTAGAGAGAAGGATGTCCTTTGCTAGTATTTAAAACTCACAGTTTCTGAATCTGGTTTGCGAGTTTTGTTGAGAACAAAACCTTCCGGGTCAGTGTCCAGTAGTTTAAGGCAGGTGGGCTAGGTGGTTATCAACCTCTTAGAGTCCACTAGGTGGTACCTTTCTCGTTTCTTGGCTTAATAAACAGTGATGTTACTGGGCTGTCTTGCAATTCCACGGTTTCTTTGTCATCTGAGAGTCTTGAGTAGTTGATGAGCGTTTGTCTGGTGGTGAAGACCTAGCTGGGTTTGGTCTATGGCGGTTGTGGGGGATGGGGAATGGGGCAGATAGATCACAAGTCTGATGGTCATTGCCAGTGTGGACGCTGGAACTGCTGCCCAGCCTGGTTTCCTTCTCATCAGATTCTCGGGTTGTGCAGTATGATCTGTAAACTAAGAACAGGCCTAGTGACTTTTGTCAGGCTTAAGTGTGTACATTCCTGTGCAGGGTTCATCAGCATTTGTCCGTCTTGCCATTATCCTGCCCGTCCTCCTTTCCCACTTGACCCAGATGAGAATTCACTCCCTTTTAGGTTCTGTACATACTTTTCAAAGTGATGGAAAAAAAGTCTATGGTAACTTTTCAAGATATTGGCTACTTTTAACTCCGTTTAACTCCGATTATTAAAGGGTGTGAAGAAATCAGTGTGGGGGGAGGCAGGGGGAGGTAGAATGAAGAGTTACTGTTTAATGGGTACAGAGTTCCAGTTTGGGAACATTTCTGAAGGTGGACGTGGGGATGGTTGTAGGACAATGTCCATGTGCTTTAATGCCCCTGAACTGAACACTTAAATGGTCAAAGTGGTACATTTTTTTGTTCTTTTGTACATCTTACCACATTAAAAAAAAGTTCACTGTTTGAGGTCCAATGATAACTGGGAAAAGCTGTCCAATGGGTATTTTTCTGCATTTTTAAAAACCATTCTGAGGGCGCCTGGGTGGCTCAGCCGTTAAGCGCCTGCCTTCGGCTCAGGTCGTGATCCCAGGGTCCTGGGATGGAGCCCCACGTCGGGCTCCCTGCTCCGCAGAGAGCCTGCTTCTCCCTCTCCCCCTGCCTACTTGTGCTCTCTCTCTATCAAATAAGTAAATAAAATTAAAAAAAAAAAACCAAAAACATTCTGGTGACATTTTTGTTGGGAAAAATGCGACCTCAGAGAAACAAAAGCTTATGAAACTATTAGTCTACCCTAACTCTGATGTTATGTGAATCACCGGGGGTCCTGTTCAGCTGCAGATTCTGATTGGCAGGTCTGGGGCGGGGCCTGAGAGTCTGCATTTTTCACAAGCTCCCCTCTGATGTTGATGCTGCTGGTTCATGAACCACGTTTGAGTAGCAAGGGTGTAGAGGGTGTTCCTGAGAACTGCCATGAGGTCGTGGTTGCCTGCGGTGAGAGCTGGAAGAACTCTTAAACCCTCTGTGGACCATCGGTCCCAGGGTTGTAGAGGAAGCAGAAAGAAAAGGAGGAGGGCTTTAGGTGAAGCTAGAACACTTTTCTTTGGCCTTCCAAAGCTCTTCCGTTCTCCTTGCTCTGCCCTTCCTTCCTACAACCATTTCACCCCGAGCGTGGCCAGGGTGGTGCTGACGGCAGCAAAATGATTCTCCAGGGGATCAAAAAACCATTTTGAAGTCCTGTTTAGTGTTGGAAGCCAAGCAGAGCCATGTGTCACTAAAATCCTAAAGTGGGACCTCAGGGACCCTGGGTAGGTAGGAGATAATAATGTGTTTTTTTGTGAGAGCACTGAAGGGTACATTCACTGATTTCATTTAGTCTCTGATAATTTTGCACATGCACTCAGCTGTTTTTTGATTTTTGGATTTTTTGGGGGGGTTTTTTTGGCCAGGGAGATGGTTTCACTGTTAACTTAAAATTCCATTCCACACTAAAAGTTAAACTACTATAGGTTGGTCCAGGGAATAGAGAGGACCAAAACATTCCCATTTGATTTATAACGTATGCTCTACTCACCGTGGAGTATTTGCAGATGGAAGAAGAAATGTGCAGGAGACGTGCTAGCACACTTCGTTGAAAACTATGCATGGTTGTGGCCCGTGGAGGACACAGCGCCTGGGCAGGTCAGCACTTGCCCTGAAAGTTCGTCCTAGGCATACGTTGTGTTACTGCGCTTTGCTTTACTGAGCTTTGCAGAGATTGCCTTTTGTTTTTCGCTTTTTTGCAGATTGAAGGTTTGTGACAGCCCTGCTTGAGCAAGACTGTTGGTGACACATTTTCCAACAGCATTTGCTCACTATGTGTCTCTGTGTCACATTTTGGTAATTCTTGCCACATTTTAGACTTTTTCATTGTTGTATTTGTTATGGTGATCTGTTATCAGTGATTATGACTCATTGAAAGCTCAGATGATGGCTAGCATTCTTTTTTAAAGATTTTATTTATTCATTTGAGACAGAGATACAGAGAGAGAGGGAGAAGCAGACTCCCCGCGGAGGAGGGAGCCCGACGTGGGGCTCGATTCCAGGACCCTGAGATCATGACCTGAGCCGAAGGCAGACACTTATGTGCGTTGTTTTTTAGGGATTGTTGCACACCTAGTAGTTGACAGTATAGTGTGAACATAACTTATATGCACTGGGAAACCAAAAGATTCATTTGAATCCCTTGATTGTGAGGTTCTGGAACCGAACCTGCAATTTTTCCCGAGGTATGCCTGTCCGTGTCTTCTTGGGCGTTAAGCTGCGGACAGAGTTTTAGAAGAGCACCACAACTTTGCAGGGTGTAGGTATGGCTAGAAGATCAACTCTTACGGAAGTGTAAGATGGAAGACAGCCTTGAACATTGGTCTCTTCTGGAACACTTGCGAGGTCATGGGCCATCACGATAGCACCCATTAGGAACATTGTAAACTGAGTAATAAGTTCTAAATTAGATTTTTCACTTTGAGAGTGAGCTATTCTCTTTCCTGAGAAGAGCCTCATTTGATTGCTTTGAAACAGCTTACAGTGATATCAATTTACCTAATTGTGTTTTAAGGGGTAGTTATTCAACTTACCCCAGTAAACTTAATCAAGGCAATTACTCTAGGCAGTGATTCTGTGGGATTTTTTGTTTGCATTGTCTCTCTATGGGGTCTTCAGAAATGTTTTCCTGGCTGGGGATTTAATCACCCCAGTCTACAAGTAAATGCCCTCCCCCTCGCCCTTCTCTCTTTATTGGCTTGCAAAGAGTATGATTAGATTTGGGTTTAAAAGTTATTGTTCTCGGGGCGCCTGGGTGGCTCAGTTGGTTAAGCGACTGCCTTCAGCTCAGGTCATGATCCCAGAGTCCTGGGATCGAGTCTCACATCGGGCTCCCGGCTCAGCGGGGAGCCTGCTTCTCCCTCTGACCCTATCCCCTCTCATGCTGTTTCTCTCTCTCTCTCTAATAAATAAATAAATAAAATCTTTAAAAAAAAAAGTTATTGTTCTCATTTGATTAATTCACGAAAAGGCCGTTAGATTGCCTGGCACTCTCAAGTCCCCCCCACCCGGCGGAAAAGTCAGACTTTCTCCGGCTAGGCAGGAAACACAGTACTAGATGCTGACGATCACACCTCCCATTTACAGCCGTCCCTAACCTTTTTGGTTCGACCTTCTAGTGTTGACTTGTTGGAATTAATAGTGTGGGCCCAATTTTGTGAAACTTGATAACGGATTAGTAGGGATTTTTGTTGTTGTTGTTGCATTTCTTGGTCATTTTCTCACACACTCTATCCTGCCCAGCTGTTTTTCTTTGCTGTTTTCCCTTCACTTTGCCCCCAGGGGTGCCTTTTTGTGTCCCTTGCAGGGAACATGCAGTACGTGACGTTCGTGGACCATGTGCCTCCACTCCTGGGTCCTGGGGAAATCTCCCCCAAGCCTGCTGAGCGCTGGAGAAGGGACAGTGGGGCAGCCCAGCACCTCTCCTGCTTCACAGCACCATGCAGCGCCCTGGCCCCACACCTCGTCAGGAGGTAGACAGCTAGAACTCTGTGATTGCACTTCCGGGGCCAACAGATTGGATCTGACTGTTAACGCGAAGGGGTGGATCTGAGATATTTTAACTGAATTAAAAGTTTCATCTGAAAAGAAGCTGACAGCCAGCTGGCCCCCGAGAGTTCGGGAATGCCCTGGATTTCAGCATTCCATGCTTCACACGCAAAGCCAGCTGTGGGCTGAGGCAGCTGCCTGTGGAGACAGGTCTTACTGCCAGTCCTTTCTGTGTGCTTGGCAGTTGGTGTGGCCGCCCAGGGTGGGGGGGGTGGGTTGGCCCAGGGCCCCTCGGCACCACTCACATGAGTGGTAGAGGAAGGGGGAAACCAGCAGGGAGAAACTTAAATGTAGGAAGATGGGGACAGCATTTGTGATGCAGAGGTGGCGTCCCCAGGGTGCTGTGAGTCTCAGCCAAGCTGTGGGACAACAGGACAGATGCTTTCTAGACAGCTGGCCTACACATAATTCCAATTCTATATTGTTGTTGTTTAAAGTATCTTCTATCACCTTCTCAATTTTTTTATTTTTTGTGAAGATTAACTTTCTCATTAATGCACCTATTTGGGGGAATTCTTACTCATTTTGTTTTCAAAAGGGAGGAAACATGGATTAGTTATATTTTTGCCCCTTGTAGCCTCACAAGACTCAAGTGTCCCCTGTATTGCAATGGCTGCTTCCAACCAAATTAACCTGTGGGTCTGGTTGAACCATATGAAATTGCCATCTCACTAGGCTGAGAGGGTTGAATATTGGCAGTTCCAAGTGGTTCCACCCAAGAGCGTGTTCATGACCCTCTATTTTAGCTTTGTGTCCTAGCTTTATTGATATGTTTATGACTTCAAGATAGAATAAGAGATCGAGTTTTCCAGATGGCTGACAGTAAAGTTTATCAAAATGGGAGTGTTCTCCAGTCCAGTCGAGAGGCACAGCAGATCCCTAAAACAATATACAGCCTCGTCTCTTGGAGTCCCACCGCCATCTTTATCCATTGCTCTTGTGTATGTGTGTTTGTCAACAGCTGTGAGAGGCTGTGACATTTGTATTCCTTTTGGGGTTTCCATTTTCTCCAGGTGTCTAAATAATTTGCTGTCGGGCGCCTGGGTAGCTCAGTTGGTTAAGCGACTGCCTTCGGCTCAGGTCATGATCCTGGAGTCCCGGGATCAAGTCCCGCATCCGACTCCCTGCTCAGCAGGGAGTCTGCTCCTCCCTCTGACCCTCCCCCCTCTCATGTGCTTTCTCTCATTCTCTCTCAAATAAAAAAAAAAAATCTTTAAATAATTTGCTATGATGGGTTGCTGCTGCGAATATCCAAATTTGAGTTGAAAGAAAAAAATGAATGTATATACATTTTTTCTTTTTTGAATTGGAGTTTGGGTTTCCTCTATTGTCGAGTGTGTGTGTGTGTGTGTGTGTGTGTTTATTGTGGTAAATATACATAACATAAAATTGACTATTTTAACTTTTTAAGTGTATAATTTAGTGGCGTTAGTTACATTAGCAATGTGTGAAAGCATCACCACTGTTCCTAAAACTTCATCATCCCAAAACAGAAACTCTGTATCCATTAAGCACTAACTACCTATGTAATTTATTTTTAATTTTTTTTTTAATTTTTATTTATTTGACCTGGAGGGGGGAGGTGGAGTGAGAGAGAAAGAGAGAGAGAGAGAGAGAACACAACTGCACAAGCAGGGAGAGCGGCAGGAAGAGGAACAAGCAGACTCCCCACAGAGCAGGGAGCCCGATGCGGGACTCGATCCCAGGACCCCGGGATCATGATCTGAGCTGAAGGCAGACGTTTAACCGACTGAGCCACCCAGGCGCCGCCCCCCCCCCCCCATGTAATTTCTTTTTGAACTATTCTCTTCTTGGGTTCCTTTTCTTATGCTGCTTTTAGAAATAAGAGCACAGGAGAAATTCTGGTTTGTGTAACCTTTCTTAAGGAATAGATGATGTCAAGAAATAATGCCTGTAGGCCTCGAATCCAGGCTCCTAGGAGGAAGAATCTAACACTGACCACTCCTGAGCATTGACAATGGCCAAGTGACGTGCCCGTGAGGTGGATGGTGCTGCCCCATCCTTTCCCTTCTCAAAGGGGAGGTGTCTGCATAGCTGTCTAAAAGTAAAGGGAAAGAGGGGGCACACTAGTGACAAGTGACAGATAATTGTGAAAAATCAGACGTATTGGCTTCTTTTGTTGAAACTTCAGTATGGGTCCATCTGTTCTTCTTGGAAGTCGCTTTAATCAAAACGGTGCAGCTGTATTAAAAAGACAGCATTGAGCTGGGAAACTCTTAAATTCTTTGTGCTTTTCCCACATTTTGCTGTTTTATCCTGGAAAAACCCGTGTCTGAGATGGATATTAAACACCAGTCCATGGAGTTTCTTAGAAGTCTACACTCCAGAGACCGAACACCACTGGGACTTTCAGTCTTGCTTTGATGACCAAGTAAAATGCAGTGTGTCCAGAGTACTTGGTTTTGAGTGAGAAAATGTTCTTATGCTCTGAAAGCCACGTGAGTCTTACTATCTAGACCTCTTCCAAGAATTTGGTTTGGCATCTTGTGGCTCAAAGATGGAAAGTCAAATGTTTCCATTAATTTTCACTCTGGGACTACAGAAAAAACAAAACAAAACAGTAAGTCTGCTTGTTTATTAGTGCACCTAGCTCCAGCAAGAAAACATGTGTCTTTGCAAATCTGCATAGCTCTGTGTATTGTAAATTTTACCCACTATTGTAAATTTTAGCATTTTGAAATCTAAGATTGTTATCCCATATATTTCAACACCTATGTTGAAATGGGAAGCAATTTACAGTAACAAACACTGCAGGACACGTTGGTGTTCTGAGGAATGTGGGCTGTGTCCAGTGTTGCAGACCTTTGCTTGCTAAGAGTGTATACCATTTCCATGTTGTTACCTGCCATATTCCCAGCACCAGTGAAAAATCCACTGGTAAGACTTAAGAGAACTGGGTCTCTGGGGCCTGCCTCCTTGTACCTTTATCTGAATCCAGCCTAAGTGGATTTAGAATCCAGCTTATTTCAGACTCTTTGAGACCACGGCTTTTTCCCTAGCCCTTTGGACTAACAGCTGGGCCCCACCCCCACCCCGCCCCACCACTGGATAGGTAGACAGGTGGCTAGGGAATTGGATGCTCTTAGCAGTATTTATTGGCCCCCGTAGGGCTCTAGCTGAGCACACATTCTCTCTTTCCGTAAATGCTTTTGCAGGAGAATGCTTATAGCCTCTGCCATGGGCCCTGACCTTCTTTGGCTTTCTGTCCTCCATCTGGGGGCCAAATTGTTCGCTTTTGCGTTTTCTCCTTTGTGGATATCTCTCAACTTTGGCCTCTTCCTTCCTCTGGACGGAGCCTCCTCTTCCCAACCTTTAGGCTTGGTCTGTTTATTTGTATCCACGCCTGCCTCTGATCTGCCAGTCTCTCTTCTCTTTAGTTGACTTCGGGGTTCCGGGCTCTGCTTCTCGGTGGCACATTCATGCCACCGTGGACCTGCAGCGTATCCAGACCTTTCCGGCAGCGCTCATGGGCAGGCAGGAAGAAAAGGGTTGAGGTTTGGTGCCATCAATCCCATCGTTACTTTCAATTTTGTGGTTAGCTTAGCAAATTAAATTGCTCATATTTGAAGGTAAGCAGGATACTATCTTGCCTTCTTGGTGCCCATGAATACTGAACACAGCTAATTAATCCTGTGTGCTAAGCTCAGACCAGGTTGCAATTTATGACCGGGAAAGGTAAATAGAAAACATTAAATCAAGACTAGATCCTTCTTGGGACACCTGGGTAGCTCAGTTAGGCGCCTACCTTCCGCTCAAGTCATGATCCCCGGGTCCTGGGATCAAGTCCCGCCTCGGGCTCCTTGCTCAGCGGGGAGCCTACTTCTCCCTCTGCCTGCCACTCCCCCTGCTTGTGCTTGAGCTCTCTTTCTCTCTCTCTGACAAATACATAAAATCTTAAAAAAAAAAAAAAAAGGTTCTTCTTTATTTTGCAGGCTTGAATACTATTTATTATAAGTATCATTTTATGAAAAATGTATGTGAAGATCTTACTTGGAAAGAAAACAACTTACAAATTATTTACAGGAATTAGACATGGCACCATGTACTGTAATTTCAGTAGAAAAAGCAGAGGCAGTTTGTTAAAACAAATCAAGGTGGTTGTGACTGAGTTGCATTCCATTCCAAAAATTCATTTATAGGCCTGTTATCTGGAACCAGTTTTCCCAAAGACTCCATGATACACGCGGGGAGCTGATTGTCCCGTCCATGTACAAAGAGCTGGTACCCACAGGACGCCACGCCCTGGGGGGCTGCAGAAGCCCTCTGTTGGCGGATCCCAATTTTAAACTTGTTTGCAGAGTTCCAACCCAGGATGCTGCCATGGTGGGATTAGGGAATCCCATTCTTCCCATGATCACCTCCCTGGCGGGTGGTGGGGAAAGGAGGCATCCCATTTCTAAGCCAGGTCCTCCTCATCAGGGTTGGCATGTGGGATGGGTAACGAGGAGGAGGAGGAGGTTTGCCTGGTAGACCTCTCTCTGCCAGGCGCCACGCTGGTGCACTCCAGCTGTCTGTCCCCTGTAACCCTCACAACTACCCTAGGAGGCCTCTTCAGCCATATCGTAGTGCTGTGGAAGCCGAGCTTGGGTGGGATAACATGTCCACAGGCCCCCACTTGGTCAGTGAGGACTGGTGGAGCAGGGGCTTGGGGCCAGAGTGGACCATCTTCCCACTTCTATTCTTGAGGAGGAATGCGAAGTAGGACAGGGGAGTCTTGGGATGGGGGTGTTCCCACCTGTCCCTCCTCATCCTGGCTGTTTGCTGTGCTCGCTCCTCTCTGTGGGCCCCCCCGGGATTGAGCGCACTTGGTGTCTGTCTTATCACGACGTCTGTGCTTTCTTTTGAAGTCACTCTCCAAGATCGGCCGGTTCTCCTGTGGTCTCCCCCACTTCCTCCTCCTCTGTGGTGGCTTTTATTTTATTTTATTGCTCTAGGGAAATAGAAGGGTTAGAAAAAAAAAAATCGTGTTTTTTAAATTTGATGTTTCATTGTCTTGTGTTCACAGTCTTGCTTTCATGATGCTTCTTCTGGTCAGTACTTCTCAACCCTGGCCGCATCCTCTGATTCACGGGGAAGCCTGTGCTAAGAGCCTTGGCCCTGCCCCCCAAACAGTGACATCAGAATCTCAGCTGGGACTTGGGCTCCTCCCAGAGCATGGGGCCTGCTTAAGATTCTCTCTCTCCTCCTTCCTCTGCCCCTCTCCCGTGTGCTCTCTCTGTCTGTCTCTTTCTCTGTCTCTGTCTCTGCCTCTCTCTCAAAAATAAATAAAAATTAAAAAAAACCCACAACATTTGCATCCTGGACTTAGAAAGTGCTGTTTGTAACCTGTGATTGCTGGGCCTTGATTTTTCCCACACAGCTTTTTTTCTGAACTTTTCTTCGGTGGTTCTCTGAAATGGCTCTTCTGCCCACATTATATTTGCTTACAGCTCCTTCTGTCTGTCTTACTCGCCCTCTACGGAGTCCCTGCCTTGATCTTTCCATAACTCTTCTCTCCTCCCACCCACTCATGTTGGACACTCCATTAGAGTGGGCGTTTGGGGTTTAAATGTCCCAAACCCTCGTGCGGTGTTTCTCCATGTGTGGTTCTCTGACGAGCTGCTTCGTAATCATTGTTAAGGATGCGGGTTCCTTGGCCCCACCCCGGACCTGCTGAGTCCTCTTCTGTGAAGATGGCCCTAGAGTTTGTGCTTTAACAAGGTTTCCCCCTGATTCTGTGGGCCTCTGACTCGGTGGGTGTATCAATCTGAGATAAACTTGGAGAGTCCTCCTCCTTGCTCTTCTGAGCTGGTCTCATTTGCCGTTTGCTTCCAGCTGGACTGCCCCCTGTCCTGTGGGGTTGGGGGCTCCGGGGAGGAGCTGGCCCTTCTGATGGCATGAACCTCAGGCAGGGTTCTTTCATTTTCCCCTTCTCCCTCATGCACAGTCCCACCCCCTTTTGCTTCTGTGTCTGGAACAGAACTCAGTGTTTGGGGTCCTCTCCTTCCAGCTGAAGATACTTGAAGGCTCTTATTTGTCGGTGGGGAAATCCCAGTGGTAAAGCAGCTTCCTGAAATCCCATAATCAAGTGCACAGAGACCATCAGTGATGGTCTTTGAATTCAACTCAACTGAGTTCCATTTGTTTCTGAGGAAAACCGTACCAGTTTCTCTTTCAAGAGAGGGAGGGCAAGGCCCTGGAGTTCAGAGCAAGGCCCTGGGTGGGGATGGGTGAAGGTGTCTCCCCTGGAAGGAGATTGTTTCCCCCATTTCTCCAGCGATGCGCCTGCCCTCATGCCTGGAAAGACCCCCTACCCCCTTCCGGGCCGGATGAGAGGCCTAGAAAAGAAGGGGTGGGTAGATCCCAAGCAGCTGCCCCACATAGAGGAGGAAAGGGGGCTTTTCCCAGTGGAGACCTCTTCTAGTAACTTCCATGTAAGGAATATCTGTTCCTTAAAACAGCAGTGAAAGCGTGAGCCTCCAGCTTTTATTTCAAGCTGATTGCATTTGCCCTTTTAAAGGTAAGAAGAAAGCAGACCGAATGGGCACTTCTGAGGAATTTTGCCTGGGAGGGGGACACCCACAGACTTTCCCAGGTAGTGGAAACGTTCGGTGTGTTCTGTGTGGTTCACCAAGCTGTATAATTTTCCTGTAGGCGAAGTAAACTTGAGTTCTTAAAAATAACCTCTCGCCTGTTGGAAGGCGGCTTGTTCGTCTGGAAGGTACGCGTGTCTCCCACACTCTGCTCACCTCAGAGCTGATGGACCAGCAGCCTCCCGTGAGGCGGCGGCAAACCGGGCCTGCTGCCTGGGTTTGTACTGCCTGCGAGCTAAGAGGGGTTTTTGCGTTCCTTGATGTTTGGAAACATCAGAAGGAGATTTTATGATGCGTGAAAAATGACCTGAAATTCAAATTTAGAGAAGTTGTGCTGGAAGTTAAGCAGCCGTGCCCATTCACGGACTTCTCATCAAAGATTGCCTTCCAACTACTGCAGCATAAGAGAGGAGCCGAGAAGCCTCACGTCTTTACCCCCTGGCCCTTCACAGAAGTTCGCTGACCCCCATCTAAAGGATCATTTTCCCCAATTGCTTCCGATGTGATATTTAGTGCTGAGCGGCCTTCTGGTGGTTTCCAGTGCTGGCTCACACACCAGACACACTGGAGGGGCTGTTCCCTGAGATTCCTGCCCCCCCCACCCCGCCCCCCAGCCCAGCCCAGCCCAGTGGTACAGTCTCTCTGGGAGTGGGCCCAGGAATCTGGATTTTCAGCCAGCCAGCGGAGGCCTTGCTATGAACCCCGGGATCGATGAGTGGTTAAGCCCCCTCACTTTGTTGTCCTGGGGAGGTGGAAATGACCTGCCCGAGAGGATTAAGGTCATCAGGGACAAGACCCCTATTTCCTGCTACCTGTAGGCAGTGGCTCTCAGAATTGAAGAGCCTCAGAACATCAGACTCCGCCCCCCCCCCCCGCCCCCACCGAGGGCTTGTTGAACCACCGGATCCTGGGCCCCCACCCAGGGTTTCTGATTCGGCAAATCTCAAGTGGAGCCTGAGAATCGGCATTGCTGATGGCCGCTGCTAGTCTGGGAAACAATTTGAGAACTGGTTTGTAGGGCTTGTTGGGCTGTGTCTGTGGATCGTTGTTTTTTTTTTTAAATCCATGTTCTAAATAAAAGCATCTAATACACAGTCTTCTCCCCAAAGTTCTTTAAAAACACAGATGGTCACTCACACAGTCCAAGTACACTTTTTTGACTGCTACACCATAAAGGGATCGTTCTTGAGAGGTGTCTTGTCTAAAAACAAGACGTAGTCTGGCGATCTTAGTTTAAAATACTAACACCTGTCAATGGTTTAGTCTGTAACCGGCTAGGGGTGTGGGGGGGCGTGGTTGGTTGATGGGGAGCCACTCCCAACCACAGCAAAAAAGCAAAAATAAGAAAGCCTGTGTGTTAATTATATCCCAACACATTTCCAAGGAAGGTCCACTCTTAGTATTGCAAAAAATAAATGAGTTGATTGGGCTTAGACACAACTTTCAGAAGTTACTCTGCGAATTTTGACACCTGATGCCTATTTTGAAGAACAGTTAAATTAACTTACCACTGACGTGCTAGGCAAATGCACAGCGCTCCTTTTCTAAGTGAGGTGCCAGAGAAGGAAGGAGAGTGATTCTGTATTTAGAAGCTGTAGTTGGAACCCCCAAGCTTTTGAGAGTCAGCTCTGATTTAAGAGGCTATCTTACCCCATTGTCCATGCCGCCCTGGCAGAGAGAACACTGGGCCGGGGCTAGGAAGGGGACCAGACCAGGATAAGGCAAGCCTGGTGTGTAGGGTGCAAAATGTAAGGAAGCACCCAGCCAGGGTCATGCTGCATTTGCAAACCGCCCCCCCCCCCCCCGCCCCGCCAGCTATAAATTATGTGTCCTGACCACCTGCCTCTCCCTAGTCCTGGCCCTGAACAGAATCTAGGGGCATAAGCAAGACTCCCTAGGACAAGAAGTCATCTGTAGACTCAAAGTCCCCTCTTCCCTTTGCTTTGCAGGAATGACTCATTGAAACAACTTCTGTTAAGGGTCCTACTTTGATAGTTTTCAATATCAATTTCAGTGTCAATTTCAAGTTATTGACAATAACTTTGTCAATACATTTTAGGGAACTTGTTTAAGATTAAATTACTTCCGTGCACGCCGCAGTGTGTAATATGATGGTGTGGAATATTCACATGAGTTTTTGAGGGGAAAAATGTCCCCAAAGGATTTCCTCATGAAGACTTTATAGCAGGCTTGTGCAATCCCCTATAAAACTACAACATTACATTTGTAAATTCAGCACATGGACTGTATTAGATGTTCCAAGTGCAGTGGCTTCATTTCAAAAGTTCAAGCTGGTTTTTAATATAGCTCTTGTCTGAGTGTTCCAAATAGTTCTCGTAACAATTTTTAAATAATTTAATGGTATTTTTAAGTCTTCCACGGAGGGTAACTGAGTAGCCAGCCCTGGAGAATTCAAGTATCTTTGTCTTCTGGAATGACCTTCTGTTCTGAAATGTATCCACCTTCCCGCTATGTCAGAGTTCACGGTGGATTGCTCCAAAGCATCTGCTTTCCTTCTTGCAAAGGCAGCCAATGACAGATGTTTACGGGGTGATGCTGAGAAACCTCCACTCCCCTGACAATGGGCTGGAACATATGCTATCCCCAGTTTCAGGAAGCTTTTGTAACAAAGGACTCCAAAAGAGATCAGGCCACTGGGGAATGTTAACCAGCATGCCTTTGTAAAGGGCAAATCCTGTCCGATTAACCTGATTTCCTTCCCTGAGCAGTGATAAACCAGGGAGATTAAAAAGGCAGATTTTTCAACTTTCATATTTATTTTTCCTGATTTAAAAAAATGTTCATAATTAAAAACTGAAGGTTGTTTATTTTAAAAATTTATTCTTTTCCCCCCTCTTCATCAAAAGGACTTGCCTTAGCAAACAGTACATGGGCCCTGGAAACATTCACTGGAGGCAGCACAAGTGAGCGTTTGTCTGCAACAGTATGAAGATGTAAATAGCACAGAGGAAAATAATTCCTGCCTTTGGAGGAAAGCCCTGCTCAGAAGTATCCATTATTGGCTCGTTGCTGTCCTTGATGGAGATTTCAAAATGGTTTGCAGATGTTACTTTTAGCTGAAAGAGCCAAAGAGACCACAGGCACCTTTTAGCACCTAGGATAAGATAGCTTTAGTTCATCACTTTTGTACGTTTGAGCTGCGGTCTGAAATGAACAGGCGTGCTTTTGCTTTTAGCAGCAGTATTACGGTATGAGTCACATCCCGAACAATCCACCTGTGTAGAGTGTACAATTCAGTGGCTTTTAGGATATTCACAGAGTTGTGCAGCCATCACCGCAGTCCATTTTGGAACATTTTGGTTACCCCAAAATATACCTCTTAGCCGTCTCCCCCCCCCAAAAAAAAAAACATTCCCACCCCAGGCCCCAACCCTAGGCAGCTCTGTTCTCTGTTCCTATGGATCTGCCTATTCTGGACATCCTGTGTGTGTGGAATCGTGTCATCTTCTGTGCCCGACTTCTTCCACTTCTTAGCATGATGTTTTCATGGTGCATTCATGTGGTCCCATGTACCAGCACCCCATTCCTTTTTATTGCTGAGAAATATTCCATTGTATGGATATGCCACGTTTTACTTAAAAGGAATAGTCTCTTAAAGCTAAGTCGAAGAGAAAAATACAAAAGAGAAAGGACGGCTAGCCATTTAAAGCCACTTTTTATATGGTTTATAATGAGTCACACATTTAATATTTCCAAAAGTAAGGATGATATTTTGATGCATAAGCTTGAAATCAGAATAAGTAAGAGCAGTGACCTACTTCTTAGATGCATTAAAAAAAAAAAGTTTAGACTCTCTATTAGATTCTATTTCTAGTTATGGTCTCCTATCTGAAAATGGTTACTTTTTTTTTTTTTTCCCCAAAGTTCTGGGAGGATTGCAAGATCATTAAGGCTTAGAGAAAGGAGTTCTAGAGAAGCCGCCCAGGAAGTGGGTTAAATAGCATGGAGGAGGCTAGTAGGTTAATTGAAGCAGATGGGATACTTACATAGATAGTGCAGACTAGCTGTTCTCTCCCACTGGGAAGAAAGGACAACAGCCCGGATGGGAGAGCTGGTAGCACAGGGAGGGACATCCTGACCTCAAGGACAGCTCGGAATGACAGCAGAGGGGCTGACTGACTTCGCCTTTGAGAATAAATAGCTGGCCTCTCATCTGCCTGAAAAATGAGTAATGCTATAGATTTTAGAGCTGAGGATCGCCAGGCATCATTTTCCTCCTGTCTCTTCTAAGCAGGTGACAGATTGTCATGAATATTTCCTTGTACAGGTGAGACTGTTGTCATCCTGACCCAAGGCACAGATGAGAATCAGTGCAGAATGCCTTGACATTTGACAAGGTTGGAGAAGTGGAACAGTTTTTAAAAAGAGAAGCTGTAACTTGAAGACGTGACCTATGATACTGAATTTTTTGTGTGCGGCGGAATTTTGAGATTCTCTAAGTGGTGTCTCGAACCATCCGCACTTCATTTCGGAAGTCCTGCTCCCCTTACTGGTCCCCCCGGGTACAGTGCACTGCTGTTTTTAGCTACTCTCTAGGGCTGCCTGGCAAAGGTTCTTTTGAGGAATTCTTGGAAGAGATGCCAAGGAGGTTCACATGGGGCATTTTACTGCAAGCATTTATTGGGTAATTCGGGGGAGGAGAGGACTAGGGATCATGTAGTTTTGCGGGATCATTTTGTATGGGTGTGGACTTGGCCCCGGATGCTTTGATCAAAGTCATCTGGGAGCGAGAACAGAAGGGGGCCTCATCTGGTTCTCCTGCTAGAGGGTCCCCAGGGCCAGCTAGGACGGGCCTGGAGACCAACCCAAATGAACCAAAAGAGGTGAGGGGCTCCTGGCCGCGAGTCACAAAACCTGTTAAGAGACCCGATTAATGTCCGAAAGCCAGAGGCAAAACAGTAAGTTAATTTTGGGCACCTGCTGCCCAATAAACCCTTGTGAATGAATGCACTGAGGATAAAACTGAAATAAGACCCAGTGAGGAGTTAATTTACATGTGCCAGGAGAGGAAAGTGGTTTCTTTACCTTCAGGACTGAGCCAGTGTCTGTAATCATTCACAGCATGTGTGTGACCTAGAATCTCTGCTTTTTGTTACTTGGTGACTTTTTTTAACCCAGGCTTTTTTTAATGGGGTTGGTTATTTAAGACTTTGTTCTTCAAGGGCTTGTTCATTGCATCGGTGTGTATGTCTCTGTCCCTCCATCCATCCTAGCCAACGATAAGCAAATTTTTTCTGATTTCGTCAAATAAATGAACCAGTATTATCATCTATTTGTATATTGATACTTCTGGTTTTTTTCCTACATTTGCATTATTTGGTGGGATCTTCCCAGTGCACCCAATTCAGCAAATAAAAGAGAAATCGCAAACATGATTTTGCAAATCTGAAGAGTCTCAAAAGGTCCCTACCTCCCATCGTCCCTGACATGGAAAGTGCTGCGTGAGCCTGGCATTTATAGGATTCTCTGTGGTTTGTATTTTCATTGGATTGATCTCATTTTGATCCTATAATAAACCTGTGACCCGCGTTTCCGTTTTTTCAAAAAGTCATTTATAAAGATCTGCCCGTTAACCACTTCTCTGTTGCAGAGACAGAAGCGATTTTGTCAGTACCTGGGACCTGACTTCCCAGTGTAAAGCAAAGCCAGGTAGCTGGGGGTGAGATTCTGGGTTTTCTTAAAAGTGTGAAACCATGCGGGGGGAAAAAAGAGGTCCCAGAAAGTAATGGTTACTTTCTCCTTGCAAGACTTTCTCCTTGCAAGACTTCAAATTCAGAAATGTAAAGTCTACCCCAAGGTAGAAATAAAGTTTTCATGCCATCTACTGGTTTAGTTAAAAGCCATTTACATGGCAGGAAAAACCCCGGATGAGGTATTCACTCACCGACCCCCTCAGTTTTTTAGAGCTCATTTTAAGGTATCAGAATTACGATTGGGTTGTGTTTCCCTGTACCTGGCTTTTGCCTCATCTCTTTCCCCTTGCCAGTGTCTGTTAACCATTTTTATGCTCTTTAACTGAGAATTTTATTTTGCTTTCTAAATTTTTTTTTTAAGAGTTTAAGTCATCTCTGCACCCAACGTGGGGCTTGAACCCATGACCCCGAAATCAAGAGTCGCCTGCCCTGATGACTGAGCCAGCCACGCGCCCCTCTAAAATTCTTTAAAAAAAAAAAAAAAAAAGGCAGCTGGGAGTTGGAGTGTCAGATTTAACATCAGGCCAGTATAAATAAGAAATCGCTGAAAGAATTGGTAGGGCTCTTTGATGGAAATATCTTTCCTGTGATTGCCAGGCTTGGCAGAAGGACTAATACTCCAAGGGATATCTATGTAAGACCAATTAATTTCTTACTCTCCTAAAAGCATTCCTCTTTGTCTTACAGAAATTCAGGACCTAAAATTGCCATGAGGATCAGGCTCGCTGAATAAATAGTTTAGATGTTCATGTTCTCAGTTACTTTGTGTGAAGAAAGTGTAAGCCATCTGGGCTCTTCGTCCTTTTATCTTGCTGGTTCCAAAAGATAGCGGATACAGAGTTTGCTTTTAGGTTAAGTCAGATGTATGAGCCTGCCATCTTAATTTTTTTGTATGGTTGGCGTATCTTTTAGCTGCTTTAAGATGTTGGGAAGATTTCAAACCAAGTTGGGAAAGAACAAAATACACTGGTGGGTTTTTTCCCACCGCTAAGTCGACTAGTTCAAATATTTTGTGAACCAGTGTCCTCTGAAATAAGTGCATTTATTTAACAACATTTGGAAGTTTCTCTAAATTTGTTGTTGATCTGGGTTTTGTGTTGTTTTTTTGCCAGATGTTTAATTTAGGTCTGAATCCTGCAACTATGATTTGGCTTCATCATATGTAAGAAGAGAATGTTAGATCCTGAAATATTTTTGTGTTAATATATTATGGAATAGTTTCGCCTCCCAACCCCAAAACTCTGCAACAATCTCTAACTGTATCCTCCGAACTAATGTGACCTTTTTTTGTTGTTGGTGTTGTTAACTTGTGCTTTTATAGTTTGTACTTTATTCTAGTGGCATAAAGACTATTGTTAATGCAAATTTAGTCATAACTGACTTTTATGTGAATCCATCACTCAAGATGATGCCTAGAAGCTGTCTTTTGAGTATATTTTTAGTTCCCTTTGGAAAAGCCATTATGTTTAACAAAATAGGTGGGGCAGGGGATAAAAACCCTGATGTCTGGCAGCGGATTAGGCTCTAGCAATCAATAAATGCATATAACATGTAGATGATGGACTGAAGCTATTTTTCACTTACCAAAATGAAAGGAGAAAAGTGCTTTTAAAACAATTCAGGTAAAGTATGTAAGGGCTAATTTTCTAGGTCCTATTAATCTTCCTGAGTGATACTCATTTTTCCAAATGTAGTTGAAAAAACTCCTATGCCCACAAGGAATGCTGATGCCTAGGCATGTGATCTGTACCCTCTAGGACTTAGATTTAAGAAATGTAACCAAGTATGTCAACTGGTTCCAGTAATGTTGGCGATGATGCTCATGTAGACACCAGCCTCTTGAGTTGTCTGGTGGAGAGACTGGTCCTTCTTTCCGTAGCCGGTAGGTATCAATTCCAGGTGTTTCACTAACGGTGGAATATTTACTAGTGTTTCCCAAAGACTTGAACTAGTCCTAAATGATGTTGAGAGAGGCGGGGAAATTGGCCAAATCAAGTTTGCAAAAGGCTACCTTAGTTTTCAGAAATTAAGAGCACCCATTTAATCTTAAGCTCTGCAGTAAAGAAATGTGTCTGTCTTTGCTTCATAATACTTCCCCAACAGCAAAAGAAGCTGTTGGTCAAATTAATGCCCATTAACAGGCCTTCATTTTGAGAAGTGCTGACCCAGATGTTGGTTCCTTTTTTGTGGTTGCTACTTTCATTTGGGTGCTTATCAGCATTAATCAGCTGATAGCAATGTTGTCTTTAGGATAGGAGTCCTATACAAGTACCATTTGGATGTTTTTCTATTTTTAGAAAACTTTAAAAAGTGTTTGATTATTGTGTGTCTCTTTTCTTGGCCTCTGGGTTCCGTGATGGTGGAGACCATGTTCATTTGGTTCTTCTGCATCACCCCAGCACATCCCAGAATATTGCCACCTCATAGGCATTCACTAAATTTTGAGTGGATGAAGGAATGAAGACGGGCTTTGTTCTAGGCTGTATACATTTCAAATTATATCACACCCAAATAGATTCAATTACAGCCGTGTTGAGGGCAATGATTTTTCTTAAGTAGTCTGAAGGGGTGTATTTCAATGATTAAACAAAGACAGCAGGGTCCCCCACCGTCACTGCCATCGACTGAATGACTTTGGACAATTACATAACATTAATCATCTGTTTTCTCACCTGTGACTGGGTGATGGTTATACTTACCTTTCAGGGTTGGTTTGAGGGAAGGGAGGGTGCGTGAGGAGGCTTAGGGATGTGTGACATCATGTGTATTTAGCACCTGTCATGTATTAGGAAGTGTCATCCCAAAGGCAGGCCCCATACCATCATAACCTTACCCACCTTTCAATACCAGCTGGCTAATGACAGACCTCTTTTGGCCCACCCATCTTCTCTTCATCCTGTCTTAGCTACTTTGACGGCAAAGAAGGGAGATGATGTAAGAATTGGAGGATGAGGGTGAAATGGGCTCTTTCGTGATGACCAAAATCTAGAAGAACTTTTTTATGGTAATGGACTCTCTGGAGCCAGGTGTTAGCTTTTATGCTCGGGTGTGGGAGGGAAGGAAGAAAAGGGGTCTGGCAGATTGATTCTAGAACATACCGTCTCACACCCAGCCATGACTGCCACCCTTCAGTGATTTCACGGTGGTTTTCAGTGTTGAGAAACGCTTGGTGTGAACAAACCTCCATCCAAATCCTCTTTAGTCTTACGACACTTAAAGATAGTAATGTTATAATTCGTTCTCCAGTAGCTTGTGTTTCTGTTTGGCCTTGTTTTACTTTGAGAACAAAATCAGCAATACAGCTGTGCACATGGTTGGCTGCAGTCCGTCTGTTTTTGAGGGTTCTTGTCGCCTGGTTGCTAGAGCTGCTGGATGGTGGTTCCCAGGCCTTGGGATCCCTGCATCCAGAGATTCTAGACCAACATAGTTATCCCGTTGTTTAGATTGTCAGGTAAGGACATCAGATAACTTTTGCCCTTATTGTAATTTTAAAAGACTATTTCTGGGTGTGGACCCAGATGCAGGGCTTGAACTCATGACCCTGAGATCAAGACCTGAGCTGAAATCAAGAGTCAGGCCTGACCATTTTACTACACCCGAGAGTGGGGAAGATGTGAAATAAAGGACAACTGTTTAAAACAGAAATTAAGCTTCATGAAAAACTAGTTCCATTGTCTTTGATTTCTCACTTGGCTACTGAAAATTAACAGCCCCGGTTAAGAATTTGGAAGTCTTGGGGCACCTGGGTGGCTCATTCAGTTGAATGTCCAACTCTTGGTCTCAGCGCAGGTCTTGATCTCAGAATCGTAAGTTCAAGCCCTGCATTGGGCTCCATGCCGGGTATGGAGCCTACTTTAAAAAAAATTAAGAAAATTAAAAAAAAAAAAAAAGAATTTGGAAGTTCCTACTACAGTTGAATTCCATGAGAGGAATCTTTTTCTGACAAAAAATGCAGCTCCTACTCCAGGCTCATAATTCCTGGACCTTGTCTTAGGGAGAAGGTTAGTTCTGTAGTTGGCATTTCAAAATTACTCTCATTCCTTTTGTTTAAAGATAAGGTTTGATTATTTTTACACATCTAGTTAAGGCTTCAATTAAATGCTTTGGTGGGATAATGAAGACCATTATATTCAAAAAAAGAAATATATATCTGGAATCCTCCTGCTTCAGATAAAATCTTAGTGGAACGCTTACAGATTGTATAGACTACCTAAGGAGGGGTGTGCCGAAATAGCCCCTTCATTTCTTAAGTGGGGTTTCTGTGAAGCTCTGAGTCTTGCAGACCTTGATTTAAGAGCCGTTGAGAATGATCTAGTTGATGGAGCGCATGTTCTTAATGTTGCTCTGATTTTCACTTAATTTTACAGTTGCACTGACCTAGTTTTGAGGACAAAAATTAGAATACAAGGTGGAACTTAGAATTAGTGGTTGACTATAGGTTCTTTTGCTTTGCAAAAAGAAAACAACTAGACATTCGGTTCTGGTAGGTTAATTTAGCAAAAAGATCAACTGAGTAAGTTTTCTTGCTTTGTTTTTAAATACTCCCCTATCATTCCTTTCATAACTACGTATTTGCCCTTTTTGATTGTGAATCTAGAGAAAGTGAAGAACCAGTTAGGGAAGTTTCTGGAGAAAGTGTAGTGGATCAGTCTTGGACTGTTGGGTAGCATCTTTATCTTCAGGATTCACTGTTGTCTGTTCCGCTTATCTCTCGAAGGGGTGCTTTGAAAATGAAAACAAACTACAGGGAAGTGAAAGATCTATGAGGATGTGTGATGTGGGCCAACAGCAGTGAAATCTGCTGCTTCTGGGAGTTTTGTGAGGAACTCAGAACCCAACTGATCAATCTTGAGTTGGATGAGGAATTCATTCTTCAAAGAAAAAGCAGATAAAATTGTTTGGAAGAAAATTATTTTCTAGTAGTAGGATTTGAAGGGATCATGTGAAGGATACACAGGGGCAACAGATGGAAAAGGGAATGGAGCTCCCCTAGGTTTATTGAGGGGAAGAGGCCACAGAGAGAAAGGGAGTGGACTCAGTTTTGTGACTAGTTCAGCGGCTGATTCAATGGGTGACGTAGGAAAACCCACTTTTCCTGTTGTGCCCACTTTTTCCCTCTTGTGTGTCTTTTTTTTTTTTTTTTGGTCTTGTCTGTTGGGATAAAGTATGATAAAGCACTACGGGTTTGTATTTGAAGCTCTTGTGTAACCATGTAATTATTATTTATTGGTGTCCTCACTTAGCCTCCCCAGCCTAACTTGTGCAAACCAGTTTTGAAGCTATGAACGAATTCAGAAAACCTACAGGCTTTCTGGTTGAGCATTAACATCCTGTTTTTCATGTCAGTTTTTACCTGTTTTAAAAAAGCAAATCTGTAATTTTACCCATCACTGTATATTTGATGTGTTACACCAGAGTCCAGGTACTTAGCATAGACGCAGTTTTAAAATACTCTTCCATTTTGGGGCACCTGGGTGGCTCAGTCGTTAAGCGTCTGCCTTTGGCTCAGGTCATGATCCCAGGGTCCTTGGATCAAACCCCGCATCGGGCTCCCTGCTTGGTGGGAAGCCTGCTTCTCCCTCTCCCACTCCCCCTGCTTGTGTTCCCTCTCTCGCTGTGTCTCTCTCTGTCAAATAAATAAATAAAATCTTTAAAATAAATAAATAAATAAAAAATAAAATAAAATACTCTTCCATTTTAATTTGATTTTTAGGAATGGGCAGGCAAGGGTGACTTCTAAAAGTATTTAAAAATTTTAAAACATATTTAAAAAGTTAGATAAGGGAGTTTGAGGACCTTATGCAAACAAATGCAACAACATATTTTGAACCCAGAAAACATCACACATACATGCATACATACTAACAAGGACTTTCTGGGTCCTAATTTTCTCATTTATAAATTTAGGATTAGAATAGCACCTTCCCAGAGGGCTGATTGCCAGATAGAACATAGGTTATCTGCCATGTTATTCAGCTAAGAATTGCCGTAATTATATATACATACGTGTGTATAGATATTTATGCATGCGTGTATATAGACGTGCATGTACAAGTTACGAGAGTATTGGGAGGGGTCATTGCCATGGCACTTTAAAAGGTGGGGCTTGTGGAAGGTTTTAGGACCTGGGGAGATCTTTTGGAACCAGGCTGGCTGGGTGTGGTGTCGGCTGGCTGCCAAGGTGGCAGGGAAGGGCCTCGTGAATGTGTGGTCATGGGCTCAGGGCTTGGAGCACAAGGGGAATGGGAGAAGCAGGGCAAGCAGAACCAGAATCCGTAGCAGAATTTTTCAAGGCAACAAGCCTTTGACAGTTTTGCAGTCGAGCCATTGGGCCAACTGCCAAATCAGACCAAGCATCTCATCTTGGCCCTTGCCTCTAGGTCGTCTAAACCCATGCGTTGTAACTCCCTGTCTGATGCCCACTGACAGTGCTGTCACTTTGGAGGGGGCGGTGTTCGTGCAGCCTTTGGACGGATCAGGAAGGTTCCAAGAAGCAGACCTGTTTGTGTCTGGTCAGATCCCCGAAGTGTCGGGTCTGCTGTGAGGGGAGGGGATTGATTTCCCTGGCGAACCTGACCTCCCGCTGCCTGGAGCCCAGACCTTTAGGACAGCATCTGTTAAAGGTACTTGGAGGACCATTTCCTCCGTCTGCCCCTTCCCCTGACGGGGTCTCTCTGCTCCTTCTCACAATGGCCTTCATTTCCTCAGGCGCTTGAACAGCGCCAGGCATGGAGTCAATATGTGTTGAACAAAAGAGCTTTTGGCAAGAGGCAGGCCAGCCGACTTAAACCCCCAACTCCGTCGGAACACATAAGACATTACATTTATTTAAACTACGAGAGGTGTGGGGACATGTTTTCTGAAGCGTACATGTATATGTAAAGGATTTCCTACACGAGGCTATTTCTGAGGGCTTGCTTTATGCTGTGAAACCAAGAATATGCCCGCCACCTGACTTGCTATTTGTTATGTAATATACCACTCCCACTGCTAACATTCCCACCCCCCCACCCCCGCCCCCAAAAAGATTAGTCTCATGGCTTCTGTGATTGAGTGCGCTTTGTGTACTTATCAGATACTGTGCTGATCTAGGCAGCAGCATGCTGTGCCTAGTTGTGGGCTAATATGTGCCAGACCAGTTTAAAAAAAAACAAAACAAAACCACCTCCCTAGACCCCGAGCCTGGAATAATGGCGCCAGGACAAAGAGATCATGGGCTTTATTATTAGACACACAAAAAGGCTTATTAATGAAAAACAGCTTGCGAGAAGAGTTGGCCTCGAAGTCAGCTTCCATTGTGAAAAGTTCAAATAGAACGTGGCTCTGTTGAGGGCGAGCCTGAATTTGCAAGCGGTGTCTCAGACCGCAGGGGCTTCTCTAGTTCATGAAACATAGCCATCCTTTCCACCTTGGAGAAAGTGGAAACAATTAGAATTTTTCAAATGAAAAATTAACCACTAGCCCTGCCGTTTCATGGTTGCCCAGGCACAATTTAAAAGGTATTTGCAGGGCGCCTGGGTGGCTTAGTTGGTTAAGTGTCTGCCTTCAGCTCAGGTCATGATCCTGGGGTCCTGGGATCGAGCCCCGCATTGAGCCCCACATCGGGTTCCTTGCTCGGCAGGGAGTCTACTTCTCCCTCTGCCCCTCGCCCCACCTCTCACCCCGCTGGTGTGCATTCTCACTGGCTCTCAAATAAAATTTTAAAAAAATTTTTAAAAAACGGTATTTGCAGAGGCAAATTTTGGTGTTAGTACATGGTAAAGACATTTTAAGCTGTTTTTCTAAAATCTGGAAAATTCCTCCGACTATTGAGTTCTAGCCTGCAAACAGAATTGTTTGCATTGTTAATAATTTGTTCTGACCTTTTGTACAGAAATATTGTCTCCATTTTAATAGGCTTAGCTCAACCCCCAGAATGATGACCTGTAATAGCTCAGTTCCTCTAATACACAGTGAAGACTTAAAACTGAATTCATTTGAAAATGTGCATTATTCCTGGGGCGCCTGGGTGGCTCAGTCGTTAAGCGTCTGCCTTCGGCTCGGGTCATGGTCCCAGCGTCCTGGGATCGAGCCCCGCATCGGGCTCCCTGCTCTGTGGTGAGCCTGCTTCTCCCTCTCCCACTCCCCCTGCTTGTGCTCCCTTTCTCGCTGTGTTTCTCTCTGTTAAATAAATAAAATCTTTAAAAAAAAAAAATGTGCATTATTCCTGAATAATACTTTTTTCTGGATCTGTCTTCAGGGTTATGTAAGCAGCTTCTACACATTTTAAATCACTTCTTTTTTATTTCGTAAGTAAAGATACACTGCATTTCCCTATGTTGAATCTTTTTCCCCCCATACATTGGTTTTGACTTTATTTGTAGCAGCCATTTTAAATAAGGGCTTATATGCTATTTTTTTGTTGTTGTACTGTATTGACAATTATACCCTCTCCTCTGAAGACATGTAAACATTTTTAATATTTGATTTAGGTTAGTGTGTGGGTAGCAGCTCCGTTCCTGGTAGTAGTAAGTACTCGGCTGTAGCATTTTTCACAAGGGCTTGAAGGAACACAAAAAAATCGAGTGTCACTAGTGAAATGTAAAGCGAGGAGTCTCCTAAGGCAGGTATGCTTAAACTCCTCTGTGTTAGTTTTTCTTCTTAATTGCTGTGTTACAGTCTCTCTGTAGGAAACCCATCCAGAGATTGTCAGATCTTGCTACATTGTGTTCACCCAGTTCATCTTTTTTACCTGGGCGCCCACACTCCTACTTTCTTCCTCCTTTGTCCACTAAACTTGGAATTAAAATACACAGGTAGCCTCTTATAACTGTAACAAAGTGGTTTGTGGAAGTCTAGGGCATGGCAGAACAGAGGCTTGAATCCCAGTCTTACAGGTAATGTTGAATGTGAGGGGTTTTGTTTTTTTAACTACCTAAGCACTGAATTGGTACCCAGATCTCTGAATTCTTCCTTCTAGCTTTTCTATTTCCCTGAAACAAACTCCTAAGTCTCCCAAGCACATAAATCCTGAAACTCTTCTTCTTCCTTGATACTCAGTTTGTTAAAATCCTAAAGGTCCTTCCCTGTTGATAGCAGCTTGAATTCAGATCCACATCTGTTCATGCTGGATGTTTTATGGACCCGCCTCCTGAATCCTCTTTCCCAACCCCGTCACACATGGGTATGTAAGTATGGTATCAGGAGTACTAATAGCATCTGTTAAGCATGGCCGGGTACCACACCAGGCTCTTTCTTCTTTCTTTCTTTTTTTTTTATTCTTATGTTAATCCCCATACATTACATCATTAGTTTTAGATGTAGTGTTCCATGATTCATTGTTTGTGCATAACACCCAGTGCTCCATGCAGAATGTGCCCTCCTCAATACCCATCACCTGGCTAACCCATTCTCCCACCCCCCTCCCCTCTAGAACCCCCAGTTTGTTTTTCAGAGTCCATCGTCTCTCATGGTTCATCTACCCCTCCGATTTCCCCCGCTTCATTCTTCCCCTCCCGCTACCTTCTTCTTCTTTTTTTTTTTTTCTAACCATTATCTTATTGTCCTATGAAGCTTCTGCTCAAATTATCTCCTGTTAATCTTGGGCTCTCAGATTGTGCTCCAGGACGGAGACTACGGTCTCATTTGCTGTCTGGTGGGTCCCAGTTGTCCCCTACACCATTGTCATCTTAGCTGATCGCCACAACCCAGTTTCCTGACTCCACCCCAGACCTCTACCCAGTCACACCCACTGGGGGAGGGGCCCGGGTGCATCGTCCACCCATTCTGCTGGTAATTCTTCACAGTGGAGCTGGAGGATGACCCCCACCAGGTCTAGCCTCAGCCTGGCACTTGTTCTGGGTCTTACGCACTGACCCAGGCCCCTTCTTCTGGTGCTGCGCACAGGGCTCTGCAATTCTAACTAGGTGTTCGGGGAAATTGCAGAACTCAGTTCAAAAAGCAAGGTAATGGGATGCCTGGCTGGCTCAGTAGGTGGAGCATGTGACTCTGGATCTCAGGGTTGTGAGTTCGAGCCCCACGTTGGGTGTAGAGATTACTTAAAAATCTACCAAAATCTACCCTACCAAAGCAAGGTAACAATGCTGATTCTGTTTATAAGTCACAAGGACTGTCACACTAATGTGTGAAATTAAACAAATGGCATTTCTCAGCTTTCCTGGGACACACTGCTACCCACCCAGGTATTCACAGGAAAGTTACTGTGTGACTTTCAGTCTAGGGTGCTTGCTTACCAGTGTTTGTCTTCACACGTTGGGGGAAGGATTTTTTTGGCAAAGACCTATTGAACACATTGCTGGTGCTATTTGCTCTTACGATTACTGGCTTGGAAATAGCATATTTTCTTAAGTATGAATCCCGAACAGGTATGCTTAGTTTGGAGGTTAATTCAGAAATCTGTAATTCTCTGCAGAACGTACAAGTTTCTGGAAGTCCTGATTTTGCCTCGTGTCTGCCTGAATCAATACTGTATTTGAGAGATAAATTGAACAAAGTGCTACACTATCTGATTAACATTCACAGCCATCCTAGAGAGATGGGAAAAACACCTTGCAGTAGAAAGTTGTATAGAAAGATCTATGGACATATTTCTTAAATTCTCAGCTAACTCCATTTAATGACTTTGGAGGGCCTTATCTATTAAGTATTTATTAGTAGCGTGTCTGCTAATTACAGGAAGATCTTTTTCGGTCTTAAAGAAAATATTCCCATGGATTAAAGAAAATCTCCTATTCTCAGGTGTCTTAGAAGCAAAGAACTTGGATCTCTTGCATGGCACCCTTTGGCCCGTCTTCACGTGGCTGATTTGTGGGAAGTAAGAAGACCGTTGGGGAGATTAGAAAGGAGGCCATAGCAGTAGGCCTCCCCTTGCATTATGAATACCCATCATTCTCTGCCACCTGTCACTTGAAGTCTGGGGACCACGTGCATTTAGAATAGGAAGTGGTAGGTGATGCCATGGCTTCGTGCCCATGCAACATCAGGGCAGTATCAACTTGCAAATTCGTCCTTGTATGAAATGCCAGCCTGAATTATTATGAAACCTGACGCTCGTGACAGTTTCACTCTGCTAAAATGATTCTATTTTTCGGTTATTGTTCACGAAATAGAATGTGTTGTTTTGAGACATCCCAATCCTCTGAAATACTGGTTAATAAACTGATTTCAGGTAGAGGCCTCTTGTGTCCACTTTTTCTTAGAGAACATGGACTGTCCATGGAAGGAGCTCCTGTAGACTGCTTTTGCAGAGGCCCATTGACCTTGGCACCAAGGGTGGTAGATGTTTTCGAGCATTTACTCTGAGGTGGGGACTGGCTAAGTGCTCTACGTGACTTTGCTCGTAACAAATGCAGGAGGCAAGCCTCTTGTTTTCTGATTTCTACTTGTAGAAACTGAGGCACAGAGCGGGGAGGCCTCATTCCCAAGGCTGCACAGCCTTGATCAGATGCGGCAAGGATGTGAGCTGGCGTTTGAGCCGGGATCAGTGGGATGCTGGAGACGGTGATTCTAATTGTGGTGACTTGTCACAGTGATCGTATGTTGTACAGATGAAGCGAATGACTCCTGGTGACTTCTCAAGACTTCTAACTTTTCTACTTAAACCCCAGGTGTAGCTTTGTGGACCTGTATTCACCTGATTCAACCGCACGGAGGATGCCCATGCTCTGTGCAGCCTAGTGTCTCCCGGCTGGGGCATTATGGCATTCAGAAATGTGTGGGGTTCTGTCCTGTTGTCACTGAAACTGAAGCCAGACGCGTTTAGGGGTCAGGGTCTGGGCACTGAATACCTGCCCATGAATGATAAAGGTCTCTCCCGTCCGATACCAGAAGTGCACTTTACCTCGGACAGGGCCCTCGGCTGAGGCAGTTTTACACAAGTAGCATAAAGCCAGGAAGGGTTGGGTTGGTGGCAAGACGGTGGACATGTCCTTGGAGAAGAGCAGCAGGGGAACAGGGCGATGAAGGGAGGGCACACTCAGAGTACAGGGAACCCAGAGACAGTGACCAGGCTGGTCCCGTTTGAGGGGGACTTGGGCATCTTTAGCCAGATCCTCTTAGCTCCCACTCGACCCTCTTCCCTGTTCCTGGCCTGCTCCTCCCCAGTCTGCCTTAAGCTCAGCTTCACCTCTGTGATCAGCCCTGGGCTTCTGGTTTTTGCAGAATGGGTCCCCTGGTCATGTGCAGGCTGACCTTCCTTATTCTAGAAGTACTGGTTTTGCCCCATTTCTGCCATTTCTGCTCCATCATGCCCCTCTGGTCCCTGCCTTTTAATCAGCAGACTGGTGGTCAGCAGGATGGCTGAGGGGGCTCCAGTATTTGAGGTGGGCTCGGCATGCATCCAGGGAGAGGTGACTCCCTGTACCACCTTCTGGGCCGAGCGCCTGATTCAACTATTTGTTAAAAAACAAAACAAAAAAACCTATCAGCTTTATTGAGATATAATTCACACCCCATAGAATTTACCCATTTAAAGTTCAGGGGTGTTTAGTATATTCACAGAGTTGTACAGTCATCACCACGGTCCATTTTAGAACATTTTTTATCGCCTCAAATGGATACCTCAGACCTGGGAGCAGTCACCCCCCAGCCTCCCCCCACCCCAGGCCCTGGCAACCACTGATCAACTTTCTGGTTCTGAATTTGCTTGTTCTGGACACGGGCTATAAAGGGAGTCCTGGGACATGGGCCCTTCTCTGTCTGACCTCTTTGACTTGCTTTCAAGGGTCGCCCATGTTGTCGCGTGCATCAGCACTGCGTTCCTCCTTGTTCTGAGGCTCTTCCATTGTGTCCCATGCGGGTACGCCACGAGACCTTTCTCCGTTCTTCTGCTGATGGCCACGTGGGTTGCTCCCACTTTGGGACTCTTAGAAATAATGCTGCTGTGAACATTCATGCACGACCTTTTGCATGGACATGATTTCATTTCACTTGCATATATACCTAGGAGTGGATTTGGCTGGCATATTTGGTAACTTTATTTGGAGGAACTGTGTTAGGCTGATTTCAGAAGCAGTTGCATCATTTCACATTCCCTCTGGCACTGGATTAACTCCCATCCTCTTAATGGCAGCTATCTATCTAGCTATCAAGAGATGCAGATAGCATTAACAAATTATTTGAAACTCTGCAGTGATGAAAATAGTGTGGATTCATTCATTCCTAATTCCTAGTAGTGTGGATTCATTCATAATTCCTAATCTTGTAAAGGAGTTGACTGCTCTGCATTCGATGCAGCTTTTCTGGGTTTTCAGGGGTCCACAAGGTGGGAGGCCGTCCCTTGGTACCTTTCCATCATCATAGCCTTGATCAGTTTCCATCTGCTCAGGTCATGTGCATGAGGTTGGGAAGTTTCTGGTTTCGGCCTTCTCCATGATCTTTGCCCTGGAAATCAGGTGAGAGAGCAGCATTGTGGCTGACGCCTGAGAGCACGTGGGTGTGAGAGTGTGGGTGGAGGTAGGAGTGGGGTGTGAGGCTTTAGTGCTGGGTCTGCATCCTGGCAGGAGGCGCTGCTGTCTGGTGGGAATAATGACCATTTGGTGGTGACAGACATGGTAGGGGCCCCTTTGTCCTTATACTATGCTTTGACTCTGTAACATTCTAAAATAGAACTTTTAAGAGATGCGAGCTTATGATAAGGATATTGATTATCAGAAAAGAAGTCTCTCCAAACTCCCCTTTTGGGAAAGCTAAGGGGAGGGTGATGATATTGACAAAAACATAGCCGCGTTTATCCTCATGACCTTGGCACTCAAGATTAAGATTTCAACTAGATTCCCATAAGTTCCTTTTTTTTTTTTTTTTTAAGATTTTACTTATTTATTTGACAGAGATAAAGCGAGAGAAGGAACACAAGCAGGGGGAGTGGGAGAGGGAGAAGCAGGCTTCCCGCCGAGCAGGGAGCCCGATGTGGGGCTCCATCCCAGGACCCTGGGACCATGACCTGAGCCGAAGGCAGACGCTTAATGACTGAGCCCCCCAGGTGTCCCTCCCATAAGTTTCTAAACCTCAGGTGCTCCGGCTTTTGGATATTCAGGCCAGATTCCCCACAGAAGATGTGCAGGGCTTTTATATCCTTTGGGTTCATAGACATTTGCAGAGAAACAATTCCTTATTGTCACTTTTTGGGGGAAAGACAAACAGTATTCTTTTTAGCCCCTTTATGTTGTTCATGGTCCCTATATTAGCAAGAATATCTCAGTACATGGTATTTTATTTTTCATTAAATACACTTTTTTAAAAGAGATCTTTGCTGTATTCACTTTTTGATCTATTATATTTTCCAGTCTATTCTCTTTCAGGCCTTCTGCCCCTTTTTCATCCTTCCAGTATTTCCAGTAGAGTTTTCTGCCATTTTTAGAGATTTCCTTGGCAGGGGAGGGGGTTGGAATACAGGGAAAGGGTGGGAGCTTGTTATTCCATGTTCTGATCTGTTGTGCTTTGTCTCTGGCCTTTCCTTTTATCTGAGTGGTGTGTTTTCTCCGAGTTCTCGTACCACAGGTTTGAGTCAAGCAGATCTCTTGAGGCTTTGTAGATATTCAGCCACACTGACTTTTGGCTCCAATCTGGAATCATTCCGGTTCTGTTTGTTCACTGGATGAAATAAATACTTTGAGTTGTATCTCTTCTTACTTGACACTTGGCAATGAGTGGTATGCAAAAAATATGGTGCTTACAGCTAAAATTCATAAAACTATTTTGACTCTGTTTTTCAGCTCTGAGATGTACACATACTTGGCTCAAATATGCCTTTTTCATTTCACTTAAGAGCAGCCAAGGAATTACTGTCATTCAGTTTAAGGCTGTTCCAAAGCAGCCAGTAAATGAAAAATGTTGATTTACAACTCCGTCTTCGGAGTCGGGTTGTAGATCACCAAAGCGGGGTGCTAATTATATGATCTCAGCACCACGGACGGGCAGCTGGTGCTCATCCCTTTAGCAGACAGTTTGCAAGCAGCCAGTGGTGCCAGACATTTGACGAGTTAGTGAGAACTCAGAGGTTTCTGTGAGATACAACCCAGGTCCTCACAGATCAGCCCAGTAGGAGGATAGCAGTACTCCCCTGACTGTGGCGGCATTGTGATTTCGTCTTGCCCTCTTCCCGCCAACCCACATGCAGCCCCAGATCCTCATCATGGTGCCCCAGGAAATCACCACTTCCACGCCGGAGCTGAAAGTCCTGCCAGCCCTGGTTCCTCGGCAGGGATGAGACAGAGGAGATTACAGCACAGCGTGGGTGAGGGACAGGAGAGGTTCTGTCCAAGGTGCTGTGGGAAAGAAGGGCACTCCCGCCAGGCTGGGTGCATGATGGGGGGGTTGGAAGAGGGGTGACCTGGAGGAATGCAGGATGGACCCCAGGACAGTTCACGGAGTGTGGAACCCAGCGAGGTGGGAGAGGGAGGCAGAAAACTCTCGGTCTGTCTGATGTGGCTGGAGTCAGCGCGGTAGGAGAAGTAGCTGGGGTCCCTCAGGAAAGGCATTGCAGGGAAACCACAGTAAGATTATTCTTCATCCTGGAAGTGACTGGAAACAAACAGAATTCCAGTCAGTGCATGGTCGGATTATGTTATTGGTAACAGTAACACAGCCAACAGTGAAATATTTGAGTTGCTTGCTCAGTACCAACAGCGTGCTAAATCCTTTGGGTGCATTATCTTACTCCCATCTCACTACCACTCTGAGGTGTAGGTATTATCATCCATATGTTATAGATGATGAAGCTGAGGGCTAGCATGTGGAGCAACCAGAGCAGGTTAAGATTGCTTGGCCGACGGGAAGCAGAGTGGGTTCAAATCCATCAACATCTATGCTGTTCAGACTTGAGCCATGTCCCCTAAAAGATCCTAGTTGATCCCAGTTTGGGAAACATCAGCCCAGGAAACCAGAATTTCATCTCTGAAAATTTTTCAATTTGAGGTTATGAGTGCCAAGAAAATTTATCTTTAAAACTAGTGAAAAAAAAATTTTTTTAATCATTAAAACTCAACATTAAAAAATGTTCCTTGGACTCCAATTTGAGAATGATGAGATTCATGCCATGGGACAATGGGAGCAGAGGAACTAATTAGGAAGCAGTTATGGGGGTCGGATGAAAAATGTGAGATGGGAGAGAGGAAGAGGAGAGCAGATGGATTCTAGGCGATGTTGATCATCTAATCTAGGACTTGGAAAGAAGATGTGGCCAGCAGTGGGCAGGGATTTTAGATTGACTCAAGTTTCGAACTTGGGTAGCTGGTGATGGTGTCATTCCTGAGAAAAGGGATAAGGGGATAGGCACAGGGTAAGATATGGAGGTCCATTTTTGTTTTGTGTGTGTGTGGAGGTGTGTGCATAAAGATGCTTTTGAAACATCAAGATGGTTTGGAATTACAGGGATGGAGATTCTCTACCAGAGTTCAAGTTCATGCTGTCAGGGTCTAGGCTTCTGAGTCAGAAGAGAGGGATCAGAAAGGAACACTTAAAATTAGAACACGGACCAGGACGTTAGGACCAGGAATAAGGAACCTCAGAAGTGAAAGCTGGTGAACCAGTTGTCTTACAAGCATGGGGCCAGGCATTGGGGCCCCTGGGCTTTTATTCCATCCATGCCTCTTGCTTTGTGGTCTCTCTGGGCCGAAACTTACCGTGCTTAATACAAGTGAATTAGGGGTGCCTGCGTGGCTCAGTTGTTTGGACGACTGCCTTCGGCTCAGGTCATGATCCTGGAGTCCCGGGATCGAGTCCCGCATCGGGCTCCCTGCTCGGCGGGGAGTCTGCTTCTCCCTCTGACTCTCCCCCTCTCATGCTCTCTATCACTATCTCTCTCACTAAATAAATAAAAATCTTAAAAAAAAAAGTGACCACATAATTAAAAAAAAAAAAAATACAAGTGAATTAGAGGAGAAGCCCTTACTGCTTCTAACAGCTGGTGACTCTTGGGGGAGGGGGTGTACTATTTCACTTTTTTTTTTTAATTTTGTGAAAGTAGCTCTATAATAGTCATTTTTAAAATTAATTGAATCAGTTATGTGTATCCAGATATGTTCACTGATAGTGATTTTGATTGGACTGTTTTTTTTTTTTTAAGGCTAGAAATGTTTTGAACTTTGAGAAAATGGGAAAAATGGAGAAGTATAAAGAAAATCCAAAACACCTACTTGTGATCCATTTTTGGAGTTCTGATATATTTTCTTCCAGACTTTTTGCATGCATTTTTAAACGTTTTTGTAATTAACCTTTTTGTTTTGAGGTCATTGTAGCTCCACATGCATTTGTGAGCAGTAACACAGAAGGATTCCAGATACCCTTTACCTGCTTTTTCTCAGTGATAACATCTTGCAGAACTCAAGCACAATAACACAACCAGGGTCTTGACACAGAGTCGAGATACAGAACCTTTCCATCAGCATTGGGATCTAGCATGTGGCCCCTTTAAAGCCAGCCCCATTACCCTCTCGCCTCCACTCCCTTATTAACTTCTGGCAATCACCAGTCCTCCCTTCTCTGTTACTCTATCATTTCAAAAATATTATGTAAATGGGATCATACCCCATGTAACCCTCTGGGAGTGGCTTTTTCAGCTTTTGTCTTTTACGCATAGTGCTGCTATGAACACTTGTGTGCACGTTTTTGTGCAAATACAAGTTTTCATTTAGATAGAATGAACGCCCAAGAGTATGGTTGCTGGTGTGTGTGTTTCTGTGTGCACGCATTTTAAAAATTAAACACAGGATTATACTGTGTGCATAGTATAATTTTATCATAATTTAATATAACTGTAATGAAAAAATATTTGCATCAAACGATCTTTTTCTTGACACCAAATTCTTCAAGGTGGGAAGACTGGCTTAAGGGGCGTGAACATCTTGTGATGTACTCAAGAGAGATTTGCAAGATGCTTCCTAGCTCAGCTGGAGCAACGACTGGGATTTTCTTCATGCAGATTTTCCTAAAAACTTCTTCTATGAATAAAAAGTAGTGTAGTCTAACATTTAAGAGAAAGATATACATCATTCTTCTATAAAATCCCAATTCCTAAGTGTTGCATATAAATTCCAATTTAAGATCTTCTTTTCCTCCTCATTTCCTTAACTAGCAGATACTAACATGTTCTTTAATGTCTGCGAGTGTGTTAGTCATTCCTTCTGACTGCGCCAGCTCGCTCGAACAGGTAACATTTTTCTCTGAAGTTCACCAGCAGAGGTCAGGGCTGGAGTATCACCTAGGCCTTCCTGGTTGGTGGGCAGTTGCCCACGCAAGCGAATTAGTTGCATTTAGTATTGCTCATTGTGTGGTATGGCTCTGCATCTCCATGGGCAGATATACTGTCCACGATTAGCTTCGTGGTGTTTTAGACTTCTCATACTCTTAATCCTATCCGTCTGCCTGTAAACACCACAGTGTCATCAAAGAGATACGTGCTCAGTGGTTAAGATTTACTGCTCAGGGACTGACCTGCTGGAACCCCCCATCCTCATTGGGTTGTGTGTATCATTGCTGATGCTTTTGGTAGTGTTTTATTTGTGCACAGGAATGCAGGAGGAAACCCTCCATTTTGAGGACACCAGTGTTTGTAGTGATCACTCCTAGAAGTGATTCAGACATTGCCTTCCTGTGGGGTTTCTAGAAAGTTGGACTCATTGAATTGCATTGCGTACTGAGATTTCTTCTGTTTCTCTAGCAAAACAATCACAGTGTCACACTTGACCTTAGTTGTCTGTGATGAGGAGTAAGTAGAGAAGTGTCTGCCCCCATCCTAGCTGCTTCTGCGGCCCCCAGTTCCTTCAGGTCAGAGGCCAAGTGTCACTGCAGGGCACAGGGGGCCCCCCCACACCCTGCCCCAGTCACGCCCCACTATGCAGGTGCCCTGCACCGCCCACCATACCCAGGGAATTTCCTCTGTTCTAGCCCCCAATGTGGAGATTGCCTGTTTGTTTCTGATCTCTTGGGGATCGCTAGGCTCTTTGAAGGATGAGCCGTTTAATTCATTGTTGTATTCCCGGGGTCCAGCTCACAGCATGGCAAATATGGTAAATGAAGGAACTAGAGAGGGCAGATAAATAAATTCAAAAGGCTATCTCTGAACTGGTGTCCCTCTAGGTCTGACTCTAATGGGTGTGCTTTTCCACAGTCCCCAGGAATTCAGTGCTAGCTCTGCTGTGTGCCATTGGGCAGGTTTCCTAACCTCTCTGATCCTTTGTGAATTCATCCTCAAAACAGTGAGCAATGCTGTTTTGTCCCTTGCCTGGGATCAAATGAGGGAATATCAAAAGTGTGTCTGGGGCACGTTGCCAGTGGTCACTAGTGCCCTGTCTCTCTGTCCAGCCCTTTGCCTTACTTTGGTTTTGTACCCAAATGCCATGCATCCTGTGACACTGGGCCCTGAAAACCTGATGACCATTTAAATGGCTTAATCCCACAAACTAGTTTGTCTCTGAAAAAGAAAGGATCAGTCATTTATCTGTATTCGGTAGTCTTTTGTCTAGCAAACTTAGCAAGGCAGGCTAAAGTCAGTAGAACATGGAGGTAAAAAATGATTTGAACCCCCCTGTGCCATGTAATTAAAATGCTAAATCTGATAGGTTGGAGCTGAAAGCGAGGCACTGTTGCCATTTCCCCCTGCTCCCTAAGAGACTAGGTGTGTATGATTTTCCTTTTGATGAGATTTCAGTGGAACTTTCTAGTGGACTCTACATTTCTGTGCCCCATCGACTTTCTGCAGTCTCCTGAGGCTACAGCAAAAACGACAGGCCAACTTTTCAGTTAAGTAGGCCGCTTCCTCTTAGACTTGTCCTAAGGGCATATATAGCCACTGAGAGCCTGGAGTCAGGGGGGCTGGCCACGAGGAGGCTCATATTTGGTTTCCGTTACTGCTCTTTGTAGCCACAGGTGGGGAGGCAGAAGCCTTCACCTCTATCAGGGATCATACTTGCTGTCTTGAATTCATGAGCCAATAAACGAATGAAGAAGGAAATTAAATTGAGAGAGGCACCCCCAGAAACGAAGTTGAATCCAGAGAAAACCCAAACAAGGCCAGCTAGATTTGTACAAAGGGGTCGAAATAGAAAGTGTACGTCAGTTTTTCATCAGATAATGTACAGGCTCAGATTGTCCTAAAAACTGGAGAACTAACTGTGCTCCCCTCCCTTTTGTTCACTCTCTTCTTCATCTAGCTGGTCTCCAGGCTCGTGTCTAAGGAGTCTGGGCTCCTCTGTGCAAAGATAATTGGTGCATTTCCTTTTGGAATGTTCTACGTTCTTCCTTGCATGATGCCCCCCTCATGGGAATAGATACCTTTTATTCAGCCTTCATGTGTGTCAATCACTGTGACTTTTACCTACATCATTTTCTTTAGCTTACATGATGATTCTGAGTTATTATTACCATTCTTATTTTGCAGGTGGAAAAAAAAATCCTGGGCCAGAGCAGGTGTAAGTACCTTGCTCATTTTCCCTAGGCTCTCGGATGCATAGATCTAGAAGTGAATCCAGCCTGATTGCCCCCCATTACTCTAAGGCCATGCTTTTTGGTCATTACCCCCACTCTACTTCTCCTTATACATTATACCCATTTTGAAACCCAGGACCGTTTATTCTGTCTTTATCGACTCTGTATAGTGGGCCAAGACTAGCTCTGGGGAGCATCTATATATGCCCTTAAGACAAGTCTCAGCAAGACTAGGCATGCTTCTTGCCCTCGTAGAATTTTCGAACCATGGTTTGCAACCCATAATAGATGTGAAATCAGTTTAGAGGGTCGCAGCCAGCATTTAAAAGAAACAGAATAGAAAATATTAAGATGCATCAGACATTGTGACAAGTGTTTTATGAAACTATGTGTATCGTAGTTTACAGGATAAAACATTTCCAGCTGTAGGTTGTGGACAAATGAGTTGAAAGCGACTGATCTGGGGTCCCAGAGTGGTGGACGCAGAGGTGGTTTTGAAACAAGTAAGGTGACAGATTAGATAAGCGATTGGAGGCTGTCCTAGGAGCTAGGAAGACGGTATACAAGCAGAATAAGGAAGAGGCCAGCATGGTGCCCATGACCACACCGGCATCTCCTGAGAGGATAACCTTGGGGCTGAGACCTCCAGGAGAGTCCCCGGATGCACGCGGCCTGGACTCAGGACAACAGCCACCCTGGGCAGGGTAGGAACAAGGTAGAAAGAGCTGGACCATAGCATCTGACCATAATACAGTACAGGTAGAAGGTAACGCAGATGTAAGCAAACCCTGAGGCCTAGACGCCATCCTCGTCCTCACCGCCATCACCCTCTTAACTCAGGTCAGATGAGGAAGAACCAAAAACTAAATTGCAGAATGTTGTCAGGCTGACCTTTGATGAACCTCTCTTCAAAGTTTTTCTTTGTTTCTAAAATATTTTTATATTTTATGAAAGGTTCTGTTTATAGACATTGGCTCGTTCACATCTTTTTTTTTTTTTGGTAGTGTCTACCTAGACCTCTGGTTGGTTGGCCTTTCTAGACCACGGTATCTCAATGTGGCGCTCTTGACATTGGGACTGCGTAAATCTGTGATATGTAGCAGCATTCCTGGCCCTTCCCGACCTGATGCCAATGGCAGCCTACTCCTTACCCTGGTTCTGATGGCCAGAAATGTTTACAGACGTTGCCACAGGGCCGGGGGGCGGAGTAGGGGCGCTGAACTGAGAACATTCTAGCAGGAATTCTAGGATACAGTGAGAGGAGATTGCCCAGATTGAGAATACCCTCCATCCCATCTGTCCATGACAGGGTTACTTTCTGTTTCCTTTCTGTTTAGTTGGAAATGTTAAATGTTAGGACTGGGGCTTCTAATGACTTGGAATAGGAGAAATCTGTATATGTATGTAAAACTGTGCGGTAGGGGGACTCTTGCCTCCACGTGGTGAGAGTTTCCTTGCAGTATAGTTGCTATCCTAAGGTTGAACATAAAAGTGGATTGACGCTGGCTGAGCTATTTTTTTAATTGACTCCATACCTTTTGATCTTTCATGTAGAAGTGGACCCAGCATTAGACAAGCCTTCCGAGTCGTTTTTCCAATACTGGTGATTTGGTTTCCTTTGTTCTTCTCCCATGCTTAATCCAGTCCGTCTTGCGACCAGTGGCTTATATTTCTGACACAGGAGTTATTTGTTCTGAGGCTGCTTTTTCCCTAAGTTGGTTTCCTGTCTATTAATCTTCCATATTTTCCTCCACTTCTTAACCTCACCACCTTTCTCCTACCATATGCTCCATGGAAGTGACTCCATTTTTTTCCTGAGTTGGGTTTTACAGAATGTATTTTGTTACTGTTTTGTGGTGACTGTTGCCCCCCAAAATTCCTGTAAAAAGAATCCCATTCTTTAAACCTAGAGTTTTCCTGCCATTTTGGGAATAATCTAGTGTAACTAATATCCTGTTAATTGTTGCACATACCAATGACTTTTGATGCTTCAGGGGACTCTCCTTAAAAATTCTTGAATAAGATTTTGGGTCTCATTAATCCTTTGAAATCTTTCTAAATTAAATCAGGTGCTTATTCAACCACTGTGCATTAACAACACGGAACGCAGGGGGCTGGTTCCATCTCTTACTTCCTTGGGGTCTCTGCTTTAATGTGACCCTATGAGTGAGGCTCTCCTCTGATCTCGTATAAAGTAACCCCTCTTGGTACTTAATTCCTTTGCCCTCATTTATGTCTTCAGAAACATTCATCACCATCTGTGATAGATATTTACTTGTGTATTTGGTTTTATTTCCTCCCCCTTGTTGGAATGTAAGGTGTATTTCCAGTCCTTAGACCACATCAAGAAATATTTGCTTGAATGAATGGATTTCCTTAATTTATCAGACACTTATTTAGCACCTGCAGAATGGCACGCGCTATTCTAGAATTTTTACACATGTTAACCCATCTCTGAAGGGATGGTTACCCTTGCCTTTCCCTTCACGAACACATTTTCTCTACTATTCTACTTTTCTGGAGAGAATTCATATTTTGAGCAGCTGCTGTCCTCTGTCTGTCTTTTCTGTTCATGGTCTCTTGTTTATGTTCTCTTCCATCATGATTCTGTCTCCTTGAGGCCATGGGAAGAATTGGTTCCAGTTCTCTGGATTTTCCCACTCCTAGAATGGGCACGTGCCCACATTTGGCACAGAGCATGCTCCTGAAAACCTGAACTCGAGTGTACGATGGTGGGAAACCCTACGACGGTGTGTAGCCATCTCCCTCAGAGCCGTGTGCCCAGCTCTGGACTTCAGTCCACGCATTGTCTTACTATTCTCGGGGCATTAAAAAAGACCAATGCTTACATATGATATAAATATTTAGGGGTGTGTGTGTGTAATTTCTTAGTGTCTAAGTGTTGTAGGCTGTGTGTGATTATTTCCAAAAGGCAGAATCAACATAAATACAGATGACAATTCTAGTATTCTAAATTATTTCTATCCTCAAATTCTGGAATTCTCTGTATACTCAGGCACATTTAGTAGGAAGAGTTGTTTCCACATTGGGAAGGACTTGCTGATGATGAGGGGACGTGGGGATTGAGTACGAGACAGTTGTGCTGGTTTTGGTGCCCTCTCGTCTCTCCTACAAGAACCTTTTCCTGGGAACCTGAGCAACCATTCTGCCCACTGTGTTGGCGGGAGTTTTGAGCAAGCAGCATGAGAAGAGTCTCCCGGTGTGTGCTAGGAGCAGAGAGGTGACACAGGACTCTTCTTTGCACTCCTCAGCTGGCTGGGAGTTCGCGGGGCCAAAGTTCTGCTTCTGCCCCCACCTCACAGTCACTGCAGATAGCAGACCCAAGTACCAGCCCAGTGGTTAGTTTTCCAGAAAACCTGCTTGGGGCATCTGGATGGCTCAGTTGGTTGGGCGTCTGCCTTTGGCTCAGGTTGTGATCTCAAGGTCCTGCGATCGGGCCCTGCATCAACTCTTGGCCTAAATCTGTTTCTTTAATTTTCTTCCATGGTGCTTGAGTTAGAATGGAAGGTCAGTGTCTTAAAAGTGCATCCACACTCTTGAATGTTCCTACACATTGTTTTTCTTTAATACGTGTTTCTTGGCCAGGACATACCCCACCTTGCACTCCCTGAGCAGTCCCCAGGCCTGTCCTACCCTTTGGGTGCTTACGTGGCGGGGTTGGCTGCCTCGCCAGGAGGTGGGGCCACTGGGGCTGGTTCATCTCCTGGTGGATGTCTGCTCCCAGGAAGCAGCTGGGGAGAGTGGCTGACCTTGAGAAGAGACGGTTGGGTGTCTGCCGACTGGTTTTGACTAACTCTTGTGGTTCATGTGGCAGAAATGCCACTGCTGAAGTTTTATTTTTTCTCTAGAAAAATAAAACATGCCATTTTTCACGGCTTCTCAAAACCATTGGATTGGTACTTTGGCTTTCCTTAGTATGTCATTCTCTTTTGCAATAACATACTATTTGTTGCCATGTAGGCAAGTGGTCGATATTTAAAAATAGAATTCCCCAATCAGGAAGTTCTACAGATACTGTTCCAGAAAGTCGTTGTGTGTATGTGCACATATGAAGTGCATGTGAAGACTGCATTTTTCATGTTCTTTAGGTCCTTGCTTTTTATATCTTCGTGTTTTTTAGGGATGAACGTTGTAAAAGTATAAGATGAATAATTGCGGAGTAGACTCCGTCAGCAAATGATTTTGTTATGTACATGAGTTTATATGTAAAGCTGGCCAAACTTTGATCAACAGGTGCAGCTGACTTAATATGTTTAATCCTATACCAAATCGGTAGTGATAAAAAAGCAATGGGTAGATTTTAGAAACACATGCAGATTCAGTGATCAGTCTTAACTGTGTCCGAGTTCATCATGTATATGCTACTGCACATATACGGCACTCATCAGTGGTGTTCAGAATTTTAAGGAGGACAGGTGTCAAGCAAACAAACTGATTTTATTTTAAATTCCAAGAAGGGATTTAAGGATATTTTTAACATATTCCTGTGAAGATGTGTTCCAACCTTTGAACAGATACATATTTGAACAAATAGGACTATGTGGTGAATGGAAGAGCTGTTATCATGAAGTTTTGAAATATATATGTTTGATCCCATGTGAAGCATTACACAGTGAAGCCAAATCACTCTTCAGAAAGTTTGGTTAGCCAGTTTCTTAACTCTTACTGATTTATAGCAATTGGAGAAATACGTGGAGAAGTGAACCGCAAATTTATGATTTCTGCGATTCCCAAGGGATGGCTAATACTTGAACTCATGTCTTTGAGGAATATCTAATTGCAGTTGTCAAGTAATTGCTTCCTTTAAAATTAGATAAGTGGCACAGAGAAAATGAAGAAGTTCTCTGCAGTAATACTTTCTATTGGCCAATTCAGGATCTTGTTGCTGAAACTGTCCTGAGATTGTACTTTAAGGTGGGAAATGTCTGGGGAGACCGTTCATTGCTGATCGCTAAACAGTTGAAATCATTCTGCCCATCAGGTGTTCACCTACAAGCAGAGCACAATTACACACCAGAAGGTCACTGCTATGCACCCCATGAATGAAGAGGGCGTGGATGACATGGCCACTTTGACGGAGCTCCACGGGGGGTCCATCATGCACAACTTATACCAGCGATATAAGAGAAATCAAATATATGTAAGTTCCACTTGAATTCTTTTTTTTAAAAAAAAAAAATCCCTCATCGGGCTCCCTGCTCAGCGGGGAGTCCGCTTCTCCCTCTGACCCTCCCCCCTCTCATGTGCTCTCTCTCTCCTCTCATCCTCTCTCTCAAATAAATAAATAAAATCTTAAAAAAAAAAAAGAAACAGAACTGTTAAAAAAAAAAAAAATCCCTCAAGTTTGAGTGAATGCTAATTTTTGTTTTCAAAGGGTATTTCCTGCCTTTTGAGAACCTGACCATCTCATCTAAGTAAACCTGTGTTTCTGGGAGTTTTGCCAAATTAAAAACATGGTCCAATAAATTATGTTCTCATGTTTACTGCTTTGATTTTATTAGAGGGGATTACTTTCTATTGAAGGGTAATTTGACCTCTTCGGGTGAGTGCATTCTGTTTTGTTAAGTGTTTTGTTCTATGAAGAAGTCACCAGAATGGTTGTCTTCCTCAGTTAAGGGCTGGGGGTGGGGGGTGTGAAATGCAGATTTGCAAACAATAGTACCTTGAGCTCCAGCTTTTGTCTCCTTTTCTTGATTTTTCTCCTTTTATGGATTTTTGCATTTTTTTTTTTTTTCTGGCTCTGGAGCCCCTCCAGGGGAATATTTGGATTCAGGGAACCCATCTTTCTTATTTGTAGGATTGCTATTTTGAAGGGAGACATGTGCATAAAAAGCAGGCGTGCACATTTTTCTCTCAACTTTTGTGAAATGTGACTATATCTGTATTATAAGAATAATAGTTAGAGATCATTTCAAAGAAAGAAATCATTTCTATAATACATAATTACTTTTTGACATTAAAGTACATATATTAGCTTATCTGTCAAGATTGGCCTGCAGATTTTACCTTTTTCATCTGCCTGTTTCTAAGTCCTTACAGTAAAGGGGCCAACGGCTTACATGTTTTTTTCTTGTCAAGTTTAAATTTGTAGGGTTTTTTTGAAAAAAATTTTTTTAATATTGTAGAAAACTCTTGATCTTTTAGTAATTTTTCTTCTTCAGCAGTTACACTTAATTTTGCCAATACGTTTGTGATTCTGATGAATAACATCAGCCTTTACAGCAAACTAGTAGGTGCTTACGGAAACTCAAGGCCTGCTTAGTATTCTTGTTTCACCAATTTATTTACCCTTAGACGAGGAGAGGAGAGCTGGGAAATGAGGAGTTATTTGCGGGTTTAATGCTTAATTTTCCTCTGCTTTTTATGTTGCGAAAGTGTCATTTTTGCCAGATTGACGTAATGTTTGCCAGTTTTTAAGTGGCCCTATGGAGAGAAATGCAGTGGGATTCTAGCTCTCTGGCTGAGCTTGCCTACGCGAAGTCTCTAGGTTACGATGTTTTCCATATGCTCTTTGGGAAGGGTAACATTCCCATGTGTTTATGAAGACATGGCTGCCTGCTCTGTGTTGTGCATGTGTCGATGGAACTCTGTGGTCAGAAACCTCCAGGGTGACCAGTGGCCTCCCTCCTTCCTGGGGAAGAGCCACGACCTGCATCCAGGTTGCTGTTCCTGGGTATTGAGTATTACTGACGCTGCCATGGAACTTTGTTTACCTAGCAATTTCCTTGCTCAGTTTGTCAAGGACTGACTTTGTCTTTCCTTTTTTATGTGTTTTTAAAGATTTTCTTTATTAGAGAGGGCACGAGCCAGGGAGAGAGGCAGAGGGAAAGAGAAAGGGAGAAGCAGACTCTCCGCTGAGCAGGGAGCCCGACGTGGGGCTTGATCCGAGGACCCTGGGATCATGACCCGAACTGAAGGCAGACGCCCAACCGATTGAGCCACCCAGGAACCCCTGACTTTGTCTTTCTTGAGCCAAGGACATTCCCAGGCACCTGGTAATTGTGTGAGAAATGTTTGTAAAACACATGCCATATGTATTAGAAATAACATCCTAGTTGATGATGAAATGCGAAGCTAGATTGACAGTTTCTTTATGGGTATGTGTGTCTCGTAGGTATTTCAGAATTCACCCTTTTCTATCTTTAGGTGCAAGTTCTTATTCTACATTTAATAGTCAGGGAAAAGTCAATCCATTAGCAGGGGCGGGGGGGGGGGGAACTACCCAGGGGGTTTAAAAGGCAGAGCCTTTTTAAAGTTTTTCCTCTCCCTCTTTTTGTGATGACGTTAAACCTGATAGCTAAGTGGCCCAATAAAGCCTGTGAATAGGGTCTTGGTTTTTTTCCCTAGAATGAAGATCTTTTTCCTCCCCTTTGAGGGAAAAACACGGGATTTTTGTACCTCCAATTTACAGGTCAGTTCAGTTAATAATGCCCTTCTGTGCCTGCCTTTTGAGACTTGGATAACTGAATTGTCATAAAGCAGCCCCTCGATTTTCTTATCGCTGATGCTGCTGGAGATGGTTGCCAGGATGCCTCAGGCTCTGCCCCATCAAGACAAAACGACCACCTGTCAGAAAAACCACAGCTGTCCTGCCTTTTATCCCCGCTCTGAGCGATGCCCGTCTATAGCTTTAAAGAAGAAAAAAATTACTCGTACCAGAGGTGCTGTATTAGTTTTCTTTTGCTGACATAAAAAATTGCCGTAACTATAACAACTTAAAACAGCAGATAGTGACCTACGGTTCCGTAGGTCATGGTCTGGCCGGGGTCTCGCCAGCCTCAGATCCAGGGTTGGGAAGGGCAGTGCTCCTTTCTAGAGGCTCTAGGGGACGATCTGTTTCCTGCTCCTTCTGTTCATATGTGCAGTTACAGGACTGAGGTCCCGTTTTCTTGCTGGCTGTCAGCTGAGGGCTGTTCTTAGCTTCCACGGGTCTGCTTCCTTCCACCTTCAAAGCCAGCAGCGGTAGACCGAGTCTCTCTCATGTTTCAAATCTCTCCTTCCTTCCTTCTCATTTCTGTCTGCAGCCAAGACTTCTCTTAGCTTTTAAGGATTCCTGCAATTGGATGGGGCCCACCTGGATGATCGCCCTGTCTCAGCATTTCCAACCTTAATCTCATCCTCAAAGTGCATTCGGCCTGGATGTCCAGGGGGCACGTTCATCTGCTTGCCATAGGTGGCCTCCTTTGAGTCATGTTACGGAGAAGGAATCCCCGTGGGTCTTCTCCGACACTCTTGATCTTGCATTATTTCATTTGTTGGCTTTCTGGTCCGAGTTAGCAGGTTACACAGCTTGCTGATGAGCAGACCCATCACCAGGTAGAAAGGTCTACTGCCTTGTGCTAAAAAGGACCATTAGTTTTTTTTTCTCCTTGGGGACCCCCCCTTACTGACTGAGGACTTTACCAGACCCCAGTAAGATATTTTCCCCAGCCATTACCATCCTCCATTAAAATGGGGTAGACAGCCATAAAGATTATGATAAAGCACTCAGAGTAGACAAATCTGAGTTGAGCATGCTTTTCTCCACTCACCTCCTCTTGGGCTCTATCTTAATAATTTAATCTGTGTGTCAGTTTTTTAATTTATGTTTTTTAAAAGGTCAGATGTCATAGCGATGTCATAACCCCTACATCTGACAGGACTGTTTTCAAATCAAATGGCAAGTGAGAGCTTCTAGAACCTTTGTACCTTTCCTGCATCTTGTCTGTACTACCAGGTGTTTATTTATAAAGCTCCTGCCTGGAACTTGGCCCTGGATCCTTCAGGGAAGACACTGAACAGGCTTCTCTGTCAGTGTGTAGGTCTGCATGACCCCAGCTTTGCCACTGGTCCTTTTGGGATCTGACCCCTGTTAGAGCAGCTCTACTCTTTACATAATTGCCTTGCATGAGCCCCTTACTTTTGCCCTAATGCTGGATTCCTTTCCTGGAACTTCAGGTTCCTGGTGCTTGAGGCTCCATCTCATCTTTCCCATCCTCTGGTGACTTCCCAGCACTATAGCTCCTAGCCTGGGATCTCATCCCACACTCCACCCTGAGCCTCTTTTCTATGGGCTTCCTGCCACAGGGGCTGTTCCATGATGGGGGTCTGATGAGGGTCCCACATTCCTCTGTCTCCTCCTACCGCTCATGAGACTGGGTAAGGACAAGTACCACACCTGTTAAGTTCCTAAAGGCTCAGGGAGAGGAGGAGCAGGGCATGTGTTTGTGGGACAAAGAGGAAAGAGATAGGGAGAGGTAACCTGTAGGTAGGCGAGAAAGCCTGAACTGACCATGAAAAGCCCTGTGGGGGGACGGGAGGGGCAATAATGACACTTCAGAGGAGGGATAAGAGTTGGTTAGGAGGAAAGGCTAGTAGACACCATACAAGAACATGGAGAGACGAGAGTGAATTCAGTGTGATGGACTCACTAAATTGGGGGAAGTTCCTTTGCTCACGGCATCTGGTGTGTTAGGGGATATTGAGCCAGTTAGACGAGGTAGGCAGGCTGGGGTCAGGACACCCTTAAAGCAGTGATTCTCAACCAGGTGATTCTGTCCCCAGGGGACATTGGGCGCTATCTGGAGGCATTTCTGGTTGCCTGGCTCAGGCAGAGGATGCTATCGGTATCTGGTGGGTAGGGACCAGGGGTGCTGCTGACATCCCACGGTGCCCAGAACAGCCCACAGCAAAGCATTATCTGGACTGCAATGTCAGTAGTACCAAGGTTGAGAAACCTGGATTTGCTTATAGTTAGTAATGTTTGGGCTGAGCGGTATAGAAAGCACACCATCTTTGTTAAAGGTTTTTGAAGAGAGAATTTCCTCAAGGTAAAACTCAGACAAGTTGATAGGGAGGTGGTGTGGTATGGAGTAGAGAGGGTAGGTTGGCGGAGAGAAGGTTGCAAAGACGCCACGGCAAAGCGATGGAGGGCTTTAGCCAGGGGCGGGGTGGGGGGCTGGGGGCAAGGGAAGAGCAGACAGGAGAAGCGTGGGGGAGGAAGGGTTCGTTTTCATGACCCCCGGCCTTGTGAACGCCCAACGGCCATGAGAACATGGTGCCGACAGTCCCGGCAGCTCCTCTAGGAGAGGAGAGCGGGGAAGACGAGCTGGTGTTGGGCGCCCGTCTTACTGTATTCTCTGGAGCCTGGATCATTTCACATAGTTATGTACCCAGTGTCTAAACACAGTGTTGACAAGAGCAGATGAGGCTTCTGTTGTATTGAACCTAAGCTCCGGGTCTGCCAAGCAAGCTCCACGGTGTGGCGGATTTGCTTTCCGCCAAATGGGAGAGAAGCCCAGTGTGTCCGTTGCAGGGTTCGTCGCGCTCTGGGTCAATGGCACGGAGGAGCCTCCTCTCCCAGCCAGACCACATCGCGGAGAGAGCCGCGGGCAACGCCAGGGCTTGTCTGCAGTTACGGCGCCGGGGATGCCTCCAGAGGAAGCCGGGCTCCGCTCCACCCAGCCCGTCCGTTAGCCTGTCGCTCTTGCCGGACACACAGGGCGGGGATCAGAATCAGACGAGCCCCTTTGAAGAAGCTGGCGCCGTGACCGAAGATAAATGCGTGTGTAAGCACAAAAGATTCCTCAAGGCTCGTGTAGTTTTAGGTGTTTCAGAAATACCCTCCTTTGGTGAGGTGGCGTTCCAGACCGAGTCTGTAAAAGTTTGATGATGTTCCTGAATTAACTTGGAAGGCCGCTACTTTCTGCCAAGTGTAATGAGTTGGCCGCGGCGAGCTAGAGACCTGTCGGCGGAGCAGGCCGGTGAACTGGGTTCACGTGCGGGGAGATCCCGGGCCACCGACGGTCCTCAGACCGGGCGCGGGGTGGACTTGTCGGCCTTGGACACGCGCGGCTAAATCTGCATTTCATTTCCCGGGGTTGAGTTTTCCCAAAGTAGACTCTTCGGGGCTGTTCCGTCCCTTCCCAAAGCCAGGGTCAAGTAACAGAGTGCCTCTTTCGGATGCCGGGATGGCCTGGAAGCAGGATGGCGTGCAGCCTGGGCATGTGCCTCATACCAGGAACAGCTGAATACAGTGTGGTTTTGTCAGGGGCTTTTTTTTCCACATGAAATCGAGACCGGTGTTGCCAGAAGATGATTGTAACCATCTGTCTGACAATATGTATTTTTAAACTTTACCAAACATTTATACTCTTGAGTGGCTACTTCCACATCAGCACATGATGGCGGCAGTTAGGAACATTGTTTTTACGATTTTTTTTTTTTTCTTCCTTTCCTGCCTCTCTTTTGGGTCTCTTTTTGGGTCAGATTCCTTTCAATAAGGAGGGAATTTTAATCTGAAATTTACTCAGATTAAATGGAAATGTCACTTCTAAATTTCAGAGCTTGACTTCAGTAACAACTTGACTTACCTGTTGTCAGACTTACTAGTTTTCATCAAACGTGAATGCTTAACAGTTTTTTTAATTGTTTAAAACTGTTTTAAATTGTTTAATTGGATAACAACAACAGTTTTTGTGTTTTTTTTTTTTAATATAGAAGGTAGTGGACATAGAGCACTAGAACACAGTTAAAACATGAATTTATTTGGTAGATTTGTGGTCAAATCATGTGCCTCCAAGCTATCTACGTGGATGCAGCCCTACTTGCGTGCCAGGCTGAGTGCTAAGCTCCAAGGATGCAAAATTACTCTTGCTGACAGTAATTGTTCCTTGAAAGATTGGATAAATGAAAGACACTGCCCCTCCAAGACCTCACAGTTCACTGGTGAGGGCAGACACAAGCAAACCATTGACAGTTGCTCAGGGTGACAGTGAGTGTGATAAAAGTACGTGGAACATAATGAATGAGTATCCGAAGGAGGAAAGAAGGAAGGGGTCAGAAAATGATTGCCAGGGGGCGCCTGGGTGGCTCAGTCAGTTGGGCGTCTGCCTTTGGCTCGGGTCATGATCCCAGGGTCCTGAGATAGAGCCCCACATTGGGCTCCTTGCTCAGTGGGGAGCCTGCTTCTCCCTCTCCCTCTCTCTGCTGCTCCCCCTGCTTGTGCTCTCTCTCTCTCTGACAAATAAATAAATAAATAAAATCTTAAAAAAAAAAAAAAAGATTGCCAGCAGAGGCACTAGTCATGCTGAGTTTTGAAGGGTTCATATGGGAATTTGACCAAGAGGGAGGCTGGCTCATTTCTAGCAGAAATCAGCGTGTGCAAAGACATGAACTAGTATGGTGCATTTGTCCAACTGCAGGACATTCAAGATGCTGAAATGTTATATGCAGCTGTCTGGCAAGATGGTCAAGAGCAGGTGAGGAAGGGCTCCGTGTGTAAGTGAATGAGTTTGAATATATTTGTGAAGGCTGTACGGGACAACTTTAAACACGAGTCCTGGGAAAACTCACTCTGGCTGCAGGGTGATGGTTGAGTGCAAGATGCATCCCAGTCTAGGACCAGCGAGCTAGATGGGAAATGATGGGGTTCCAAACCAGTCCTGGGGGAGTTTGAGTATGAAGGATACTGAGAGGAAGAATGTAAGTGTTTGATAGAGTTTGAGGTCAAATAGGCTGAATGTCTGTAGGATGAATCCCAGATTTCTGGATTGACCATTTGGGTTGAACATGGTGCTTTTGTCAAGATGCCACTAAGTGAGGGGCGCCTGGGTGGCTCAGTCAGTTAAGCGTCTGATTCTTGATTTTGGCTCGGATCACGATTTCAGGGTTGTGAGATTGAGCCCCGTGTCGGGCTTCACTCTTAGCATGGAGTCTGCTTGAGATTCTCTCTCTCCCTCTCCTTCTGCCCCTCCCCAAACTCGCACATGTGCACTCGCTTCTCTCGCTCTCTTGCTCTCTCACTTTCAATAAATAAATAACATCTTAAAAAAAAAGATGTCACTAAGTGAGAAGAAATAGGTGTTTTGGGGAGCTCAGTCTTGTCCATGTGAGTTAGAACTAAAGGTCATCCAAGTGAAGATGTCCATTGCGCCGTTGAGCGTATGGATCTGTAATTTAAAACTGAAGCTGCATTCAGGATAAAGATACTGCTATATGGAGCTGAGATGATCAAGAGGGAAGGAAAGAAGAGAATGGTGGATGGGAAATTAATCTGGCTGATGATTCCCACTTCTTAAGTTTTCCTTTAGGAAAGTATGGCGCGGCCCTGACTTTAGCGGATTTCCCTAGTGCGTTTCAGATGTCCCTGTTCCACATCCAGCCACAGTCACGATCACATGATGAAAAGCAGTTATGGTTTTTATTTTCACTAACAAAAACAATAAATACCCCTGATTTACACAGTATTCTCACGTGGCCATCGTGTGGGGTGAGAGGATGTGTGTTTATGACTGATCAGAATCTTAGGCCCAGAGGGGTTAAGCAGTTTTCCAGGGAAGGTAGCTCTGGGCTTAGGACTTCTTGGGTTCTGATGACCAGACCTTGTTGTGTAGACCACTAGTTCTCGTGGCTGAATAGTGCCTTCCTGACAGTGGCATGGATCCCTCTGTATCTCAAAGCAGAGCGCATCTGAGGCCACTGGGTCACTTTTAGTTTTCTGAGTTGTATCTCTTCCTTTTGGTGGGGAGAGGAGATAGTAGGCATTACACCCTGATGCCTTTTGAAAATCTTGAATTGGTAGACTTTGGATTGAAGAAACGCAGAGAGTTTCTTCCAACATTTTTAAGCAACATGTGCTACAGCTGTTTCAGATTATTAAAGTGGGCAAGGAAATGTAGTTTTTGGTGAGTTATGTGGAACTTTTCTGACTAGAAAAGTTTGTTATGGGCTTCAAAGTAGAACGTCCTTTCTGTTTCTGAAAAGCCACGCACATGACCAAGCTCCTTATTCTGGTGGAATTTGGAATCCAGCATGAGGAGGCCAGGACCAGGTCCTGCCTCACGTTTGAGAATTTCACGTGTCCAGAGTCGGAAACATGGCGTCGTCATGGAGGTTTCAGGAGCAGTAGCAATACCTTTTTATGGAGGGATAAATGGCACAGCATGTGACAAATGTGTGTCACAGCTCTTGGGATTTCTTGCCAAGAGATCTTTGCTTCCCTTGGTACTTAATTTACAACGAGGCTCTTCTTCGACCCCCTTCGCTTGCCAGTCGCCGTTTTTACTTCTATTACATTTGAACTTGACTAATTCATTGAATCTCTTATCCATGCAGCCTTTGTTTCAGTGATACAATAATCCAGGCAGAGTGGTATGTGTAAGGTAGTGGGGGAAGGATAAGATGTCCTTGGCCATAATTATTTTTGCTGATAGACCTCTAAGATTTTGCCTAATTTGTCCTCCTTTGACTAAACTATTAGGAACGACTGCTGTTGTTGTTGCCATGTTGTTTTACACTTCTGTTTTATGGAGGTTCAAAAGTGCCACTTGGCACGAACATGGGCACGAATGATGAAAACTCAGTAAGTGACTGGCCCCCTCCCCACCCCCCCACCCCCCCCCGCCAGCTTCTGTAACTGTTAGGAGAATAATTCGTTAGGACTCAGGCTGTTCTCTCACCTTTTGGGAGCCACTCAGACTCTCTTCTCAAATATCCCAGTTGAGTGACCCTGAAGATGGTGGGATTTGTTGGAGGGCTCTAAGCAGGAGAGTTGTCATCTTCAGAGGCCCATGGGTCAAATGTGGCGTTTGGATGGAACATGCAAGTCCACGCTGGGAAATCAGTGAGGAAAGGGGGCTTTTATGAAAATCTGAGTGAGGCTGAGGTGGGAGATGGAGGGGAAGGAGACAGAGTCTAGAGTTCATTGAAAGGGGAACGTACAAGACATAGAGACGTTGGCCACTGGTGATGAGCTGGACAGAGTCTGGGAGGATTCCTCTTCCGTACATGGATGAGCGGTGGAGGGGGCCGCCCAAGAGCCAGGGTGTGGCGCACCAGGAACCCGGGTTCCTGTCCTTGATCTGACTCACCGGCTCTGTGACTGTAGGGGCAGCACTTAGCCATTCCCTCATCTGTCAGAGGAGGCTAACAGTGGCATCTGGCCTGCCCGGATCTCAGGGTTATGTTGGAGCAAGTGAGGACTGTGAAGGTGTGTCTACATGGGTAGGACTGTCCTCTGTGCCCCACAATTATGAAATGTCAGAGAACGTTGTTTTGGAAACATGTAGGCTTGTCATTTAAAATCTGGTGACAAGCCTTTTAAGAAATGACTTAGGCCATTAGTGAGAAGGTGAAGTAGTAAAGCTTGTGCATTCATGTTTTAAGAGCCTAATTAACCTCTCATACTTAATGGAGGTCTTACATTAGACTTTTTTTTTAATTTATTATTAAGTTTTTACTTAAATTCTAGTTATAAAGAAGCATTTTTAACTCTAAGTGAGACAAAGTTTCCTGTAATCTCATGCTCTCTGTCTCTCATTCTCTCTGTCTCAAATAAATAAATAAAATCTTAAAAAAAAATAAAAATAAAAAAAGGGACGCTTGGGTAGCGCAGTTGGTTAAGTGTGTGACTCTTGGTTTTGGCTCAGGTCCTGATCTCAGGGTCATGATATCGAGCCCGGTGGTGGGCTCTGCGCTCAGCATGGAGTCCGCTTGGGATTCTCTCTCCCTCTGCCCCTCCTGCTCGTGTTCTCTCCCTCTCTAAAATAAATAAATCTTTAAAAATAATAATAAAATAGCTTTAAAAAATTAAAAAATTGGGTTCTCTGTGTATACCAGACACGCATTTTACATATTCTTTACTTTTTTTTTTTTTTTTTAAGATTTCAGATTACTGAGTTTAGTTCAAATTAAGCCTGGTTGTTTGCTGTCCCCGTGTGTGGGAGTCCATTTGTTGAATTTACTGTCACCCACAACCTATGTATTTATTAATATTTGAGCTGTAATGAGATTATTTTGTCCCTGAAAATCTAAATGCCTTTTGTCTTCTCCCTTACTAAACGGTCTGTAATTTGTCACTGGAATATTTTTGTTGGTCAATTTGGGTTAAAATTTGAAGGTACATGTCCAAAAATGGAGTGTGGTGCTTCTTGTTATTTACCCTTAATTCTGTGCTTGTTTTCAGATCTCTCCTTGATATTATAAAAAAGAGATTAATGTATTCTATCAGTACCAAAATTCTCAATCTTTTTAATTTTTAAAATATTACCAAATACACGCAAACCCTGTCATTGTGACCATTTTAAAGTGTATAGTTCAGTAGTGTTATGTACGTTCATGTTGTTGTGAATCGTTTAGAACTCTTAAATCTTTCTAGAACTGGAACTCTGTGCCCATCTGGGTGGCTTATTCAGTTGAGTGTCTGACTCTTGGTTTCGGCTCAGGTCATGATCTCATGGGTCATGGGACCGAGCCCCATGTCAGGCTCTGCGTTTAGCCAGGAGTCTGCTTGAAGATGCTCTCCCTCCGCCCCTCCCTGTACTCATGTGTGCACTCTGTCATGTGCACGTACTCTCTAAAAAAAAATAAATCTTTAAAAAAAAAGAAAAATAACTCCCCCATCCCCACTCATGTCAGCCCATGGCAACCACCATTCCACTTTCTGTTTCTGTGAATTTGACTACTCTAGGTACGTGATTTCAGTGGAATCATACAGTATTTGTCCTTTGGGACCAGTTTATTTCACTTAGCATAATGTCCTTAAGGTTCATCCATGTTGTGTGTGTCAGAATTCCCTTCCTTTTTAAGGCTGAATAGTACTGCACTGTATGCGTGTACTATATTTTACTTATCCATTCTTCCTTTGATGGATACCTGGGTTGCTAACACCTTTTAGCCATTGTGTAATATTTTTTATACACCCTGGAGAATATAAAGTTTGAAAAACCATTCTTGGGGCGCCTGGGTGGCTCAGTCGTTAAGCGTCTGCCTTCGGCTCAGGTCATGATCCCAGGGTCCTGGGATCGAGCCCCACATCGGGCTCCTTGCTCAGCGGGAAGCCTGCTTCTCCCTCTCCCACTCCCCCTGCTGTGTTCCCTCTCTCACTGTCTCTCTCTGTCAAATAAATAAAATCTTTAAAAAAAAAAAAAAAAAAACCATTCTTCACTCAGTAGGAATATAGCAAAGAAAATAAAGTGCTTGGAGAACATGGATTTAAGGAAAACCTTGAACAGATTCAAGACCTGTTGTAAATATGTGTAGGTTAGCTCTCTTTGCTTAGAGTATTTAATATGGTCTAAACTGGAGGGATTGTTTTTTTTCTTAGATTATGTATTTTATATGTTGGAAGCCTCTACCACAAAGTGGAAAGGACGCCAACAGGAGTACCTGCATTCTTAAGAGTCCCGTCGGAATATAGCCATATACCACTAAATGCTTGATCTTTTAAAATCCAGGGCAGCTATTTTATACTTAAGCGATCTCTCTGCATCTGGCAAGAAGGGTCCTGAACATTGTGGAGACAGAGGAATTCAACTCTTCGTCTGGCTTAAAGATATGCAAATGCTCGTGGGGTGTCAACGGAGTTAAGGACAGGCACCTGCCAAGGTGCTCCTAACTTAACAGTGAAAGTTTTAAGCAGTTGAAATGCAGATCATTTTGAATGTGTGTCTTCATTTCATGCATTACATGGTGTGTGCAATGCAAAGTAAAATAGAAACCTGGCTTGGTATCTTCCATTAACTATACAGCAAAGCAATCTCTTATCTGCATACTCTTCCAGCACCTACAGCCATTCCTCCAACACAGCAGTCTCAGAAGGAGAAGCCTTCAGCCTTTTATTCCACAGGAGATTGGGAACCACCTCAAACGGTGCTACCTGGCGTGCAGGGGAAGGTTGAGAAGCTGCGGTCTCGAGGAACAATCGGGAGCTCAGGATCTGGGGTTGGTGGGTTGGTGGAGATGAGAAGACCTGTCTACCTCAGTCAGTGTGGGCGTCATTGTTATGGGCTGAGAGACCGAATAAGACCACAAATCCTTAAAAGAATAAATTAGGTACACTAACCTGGATTTGAGAACACAAAGGCATGTGCTGTACATTTCCAGAAGTTTTCCATCAAAATGGGAAAAAATCAGGCTTTCTTGCATAAAGTGATGAGTCTATTTTTAGTAATATTTCTGCGGAACTTATCATTTCTCCACAATGTATAATAAGGGACCACATGATCTTCATGGTAGTTGACTAGATTGAAAGATGAGAAATGCATTTTCAACATCTTGTTGGGGAAGTCGGTCATGAAGATCAATATTGTTTCAGGAGAAGTGTGCAACCACCAGAGCCATGGCGGTCAGTCATTTGGCGTGAATAACGTCTTACAGCTAAACCAACTTTGGATCTTTGTCTTTCACCTCAAATGATGTGCCTTTCGAGGCTCTTTGTGAAAGTGTTCTATTTCACGGTATTGCGTGGTTCCTCCCTCTTGAAGTCGGGACGGTAACTCAACAATGGAGCGATCTGTAGATGTGTTGGAATGACGCTTCTGAGCCAGAGACACTGTGGGGTCTCAGCTTACAGGCCAGCTCCGACTGTGTGGCAGTGACTGGGCTCAGTGGGGAAAGGTATCCTGATGCATTAGAGGGCCCGCCAGGCCTGACGGCCAGTTCTGCAGGCTGCCTATGTGCTGGATGTCGGCTGTTCAGCTTCCTTCCTTCTCCTCTAGAATCACGGCGGGGTAGGGACTGGGGAGGGCACATGTGTGATACTGGTAACTGCCGTAGCCACCAACCACATTGTTGTCCTGAAACACTTGACCGCTCTTTCATTGGGCAACGTGCAGTATAAATTACTTAAAAATAAAGCCAGGCACAAGACCATTTTGGATGTTCCAGCTTCAACTCTGCTAACAAGCTTTTCATGCCTTTGGCTTTCCTGCCCTCGTACAAAAACCATGTCCTCCGCACTTCCAGCATGAGTGATCTCTTCAGCCACGCTGTATGACCAGAGGGGTTGCCCAACCAGGAAGGGGTAGCATGCCTAGGAGGTTTTGACCAAAATAATCACTTTCCAAGTAAAGCTTTTGTGGAAAGGTTATGATACTCTTTATGAGTAGATCAGTACTTTTTAGAAGAAAGGCTCATCTCCCCAAATTTTAGAACAACCATACAAACATGTTATGACAAGGTGTGCAAAATTTTCAACACATGGGCTGGGGGTGTATCATTTAAAAAAATTTTTTTGTTTTTTTTTGTTTTTGTTTTGTTTTTAAGTAAGCTCCACGCCCAATGTGGGGCTTGAACTCACAGCCCTGAGATCAGGAGATGCATGTTCTACCGACTGAGCCAGCCAGGCGCCCCAGGGCATATCATCTTTTTAAAAAGTGTGTTAATAATGGGTTAATATCCTAATATTAAGGAAATTTAATTCTCAGCTTGATACTTTGTGGCTTTTACATTTTATTTGTAACTGAGAAAGAGGATTGCATTGTGCCTGCCTCGCTGTTTTAAGAGGGAGGGCATTAAGTGTCTTGATTTCTGCCAAAGTAGGAAAAAAGTGAGAACATATTTCAATACTAAAATGAACAGTTTTGATATTTCCATAATAAAAATAATAATCGGGGCAGCTGGCTGGCTCAGTCAGAAGAGCACGCAATTCTTGATCTCAGGGTCTTGAATTCGAGCCCCACGTTGGGTGTAGAAAATACTGAAAAATAAGCTTTAAAAAATCCTTTAAAAAATAATCATATGGGGCGCCTGGGTGGCTCAGTCATTAAGCGCCTGCCTTCAGCTCGGGTCGTGATCCCAGGGTCCTGGGATCGAGCCCCGCGTCGGGCTCCCTGCTCGGCAGGAAGCCTGCTTCTCCCTCTCCCACTCCCCCTGCTTGTGTTCCCTCTCTCGCTGTGTCTCGCTCTGTCAAATAAATAAATAAAATCTTAAAAAAAAAAAAATCATATAGCTACCAAAAGGTAGAAACAGGTCTGATATTTTAGACAAAGTAGTGTAGGGGGCTAGACACCCAGAGCTCAAGCACTGCCTCCTTCACCCCTGCAAACAGTTGATGTGAAGGAAGGCACCAGAGCCTGTGGTCAAAGCGTTGATGGAGGACATATGCGTCTTCCAGGGAAGTAGGAGGTTCTCTGTTGTCCTTTAGAAGTAGGACACTTTCCTTCCCCAGAGGAAAAAGCAGTTTCCATCTTTCTTTATGGCCAGATCTTTCCCACAGTGCCCTGGCTGGGGTAAATGGACTTTCTGGAGAGTTGAGGTTTCCAAAAACCTAACCATTTACCCATTAATGCACTATATCTTTTTTTTAAATGGAGGTGAACTCACCGTAACAGAAAATTAGCCACGTTAAACTATGTAATTCAGTGTATTTTAGTACATTCACAATGTTGTACAATCAGCACTCTTGTCTAGTTCCAAAGTATTTTCATCACCCCAAATGGAAACCCTATATCCACTAAGCAGTCACCCCCCATTCCTGCTTCCTCCCCCTGCCCATAGTAACTACCACCAATCTGTCTGTATGGATTTACCTTTTCTGGACACGTGAATTTTGGCGTCTGGCTTCCTTACCTTGGTGTAATGTTTTCAAGGTTCATCCCCACAGTAGCTCACATCAGTACTTTATTGCTTTGTGGGGCCGAATAATAGTCCATTGTATGGGCATACCACATCTTGTTTACCCGCCCATCGGGGAATTGACATTTGGGTTGCTTGACCTTTAGGGTAGTGTGAATAATGCTGTACTTGTTGTTAATTCTTTTGGTTATATATCTAGGAGAGGAATCATTGGTCATATGGTAATAACTGTTACATTTTTAACCTTTTTGGTTCAAATATTTCTAAAATATATTGTAAACCTACTTACGTTTGAAGACCGTTCCATGGAGCATATGATACTTTGCTGGATGTTCCTGGCAGTCACCACGAATATAAATGAGTACAAATTGCCACATTGTGGTACAGATGTTCTCAGGATGTTTGGACTTTTTGCCTAGCACTGCTTGCTTTTCCTTTCCCTGGGCAGCATCATTGTGCCTTGCCAAGGAATGTAAGAGAAGCCTCTGCAGTTGGTTTTCTCGGGTTCAAATCTCACCTCTACCACTTCCTGGCTCTGTGGGTGAACAGGACATCATCACTATGCCTGTTTCCTCCTCTGAAAAATCGGGCTAGTAATATTGGGAAGCTCCTTAGGTTATTGTGAGTGTGAAGGGGTCAGGGCCCCTGTGTGGGTCAGCTCGGGAGGTCATAACAAAATATCACTGACTGGGTGGCTTAAACAGACAGTAATTTTCTCACAGTTCTGAAGGCTAGAGGTCCAAGGTCAAGGTGTTGGGAGGGTTGGCTTCTCCTGTGGGCTCCATCCTTGGCTTGCAGATGGCCTCCATCTTACTGTGTCTGAGACGGTCCTCAGACGGTCTTTATTGGGGCACACACATCTCTGGTGTTTGAGTGTCCACATATCCTCCTAAAAGGAAGGTAGTCAGATTGGACTGGGGTTCGCCCGAACAGCCTCATTTTAATGTAATCATCTCATTAGAGGCCTTAGCTCCAAATATGGTTCCCATTCCAAGATATTGGGGGTTAAGGCTTCAATGTAGGAATTTTGGAGGGCCGAGTGCAACCCATAACTCTCCATGAAGCACCTGGACAGTGCATGTGCACGATCAGAGGTGGTGGTAGTTACGCAGCCTGCCTCCACCCCTCCGCTCTGCTGCTTCCATCGAGTCTGAGCCTGGAAACCTGGTAACCAAACTCCGTTAGCCTTTCCTGCAGAAGTCCAAATGAACAAGTTCGGTCCGTGTGGACAAAGCAGCAGGCCTTACACGTTAATAGCTATAGTCTTTGCTGCTCTGAAGAGTTTGCTTAATTTCTGGCCTGGATTTTGTTCCAGAAGGGTAAGGTGGTCAGGCATCTCGGTTCCAGACCATTTATGTGGCACCCAGTATTTTCAAAATGGTTTTGTTACTGTTTTAAAAGTTAAGGTTAGGGCGCCTGGGTGGCTCAGTTGGTTAAGCGACTGCCTTCGGCTCAGGTCATGATCCTGGAGTCCCGGGATCGAGTCCCGCATCGGGCTCCCTGCTCGGCGGGGGGTCTGCTTCTCCCTCTGACCCTCCCCCTCTCATGCTCTCTCTCTCTCATTCTCACTCTCAAATAAATAAATAAAATCTTTAAAAAAAAAAAAAGTTAAGGTTAAAGATACATGACATAAAATTTACCATTTTGACTATTTTTAAGTGTACTGTCCAGTGCATTAAGTACATTTACAGTGTTGTGTAACTATAACCACGGTCTGTCTCTAGAATCTTCTTCCTATCCCGAACAGAAGCTCCGTACCCAGTAAACAGTGACTCTCCGTTCCTCTTCCCCAGCCCCTTGGTGTCGCTCTAGTTCTTTCTTTAATCCCTGATTCCTGAGAGCTACCTGATGAGGAAGGAGTTGGGGAGTGGACAGTCCTCTGGACCTGGGATGGGATGAGGAGGTCACCGGGAACAGGGATTTGGGCTTGGGCTGCTTCCCCATCTTTCTGTGGTTTACCTGTCACTGAAAGTCCTCTTTGAAGTGGTTCCGTTTGTTTGTACAGAATGACAAGATTTTGTACCAAAAAGGTGTAGGAAAAACATATGCAGAGGGGAGCCCCATCGGTCCTCTTCAAGCACACTCAGGTGGATTCTGTTCAAGTCCGAGACGGGTGGGGCCGTGTGGCCGGCCCCCAGCCTTCGGAGCATGGAACAGCGTGAGCGGAGGCGACGCACCCTCGTCCTGCACACACACCCCCCCCCCCCCCCCGCCCACCAGTGCTGTGTATAACCTGGCGTCCTTCTGTCTCCCCGCCCCGTGTGCCTGCAGACCTACATCGGCTCCATCATTGCCTCCGTGAACCCCTACAGGACCATCGCCGGGCTGTATGAGCGGGCCACCATGGAACGCTACAGCGAGTGCCACCTGGGCGAGCTCCCCCCCCACGTCTTCGCCATCGCCAACGAGTGCTACCGATGCCTGTGGAAACGCCACGATGACCAGTGTGTCCTCATCAGGTAACCGGCCAGCCGTGAGGCTGGCGGACGGCTGGCCAGGAGGCCGCTCGGGAGGGAAGCTGGTGTCAGGAGCCCACCACTGGCCGCTCAACCCAGCCAGCCCCCAGGACCCCAAACCTGCTTAGGAGCTTAATGAGAAAAATTCTTCCTAAGTACCCGAATTTCTCAGGCGGAGTTTTCCATTTCAAATAGCTTGATAAATACAGCTTTCAAAAGAGCCAAACTCACTTAGAAAAAAAAAAAGCAAGAGGTACCACATTTGTTGGCTCTTGGCCTCAGAATAATATTTCCATTTTTCTTTTCTTTTTTTTTCTTTTTTAATTTGCCTTAATTATTCTTTGGTTGTTCCAAGAAAATGTGTAGTTCTTTCAAATTTAAAATGTTATATATATTCTAGAGTGAGAAGGCTTGTATATTTGAGCAAGAGATCTTTTTTCTCTAATTCAGTAAGATTACATAGAATTTCCCAAATTTAAGCATTTTAATGATTTTGAATTTTTTTTTTTTAAGATTTTATTTATTTATTTGACAGAGAGGCAGGGAGAGAGGGAACACAAGCAAGGGGAGCAGCAGAGGGAGAAGCAGGCCTCCCATGGAGCAGGGAGCCCGATGCGGGGCTCGATCCCAGGACCCTGGGATCATGACCTGAGCTGAAGGCAGATGCTTAATGACTGAGCCACCCAGGCGCCACCATGATTTTGAATTTTATTAAACTAGCAGAAGGGGCATCTGGGTGGCTCAAGTTGGTTAAGCATTAAGCGTCCGACTCTTGATTTCAGGTCAGGTCATGATCTCAGGGTCATGGGATCGAGCCCGTCAGGCTCCATGCTCAGCGGGCCGTCTGCTTGGGATTCTCTCCCTCTGCTCCTCCCCCAACTTGTGTGTGTACTCTCGTTCTCTCTCTCAAATAAACAAATTAAAAAAAAAAAAAACTACCCAGAAGACCCACTATCGAAACCTATCACTAGGAACTGTCTAAAAAAGCAATGGAATATATTTCTTTAAAAATATTTCTTTTATGGGGCACCTGGGTGGCTCAGTCAGTTAAGTATCTGACTCTTGATTTTGGCTCAGGTCATGATCTCAGGGTTGTGAGATTGAGCCCCACGTCAGGCTCCACGCTCAGTGCAGAGTCTGTGTGAGATTCTTTCCTCCTAACTGCTTCACCCCCAGCTCATGCTCACTCTCTTAAAAAAAAAAAAAAAAAAAAAAACTTTTATTAACTAATTCAAATTGGCCTCATCACTTACATTCTAGTGATATCCAATTGAATCTTCTTCTTTTTTTTTTTTTTTTTAAGATTTTATTTATTTATATGACAGAGAGAGACAGCGAGAACAGGAACACAAGCAGGGGGAGAGGCAGAGGGAGAAGCAGGCTTCCCGCTGAGCAGGGAGCCCGATGTGGGACTCGATCCCAGGACCCTGGGATCATGACCTGAGCCGAAGGCAGACGCTTAACGACTGAGCCACCCAGGCGCCCCCAATTGGATCTTCTTATTAGTTCTTTATCCCAGAATTGTGTTCTAGTGATGTTCAGAGCGCCCGTGGGTAGGACCCAGAGTAGATGTGCTGAGCCTCACTTTCCGTGAAGTTTCCATGGACTACCCAGGCACTGCCTCATTCCCGCTCCCAGGCCTGCACTCATGGGGCCCGCCTGTCACTGAAAGTCTGGAGTGTACCACAACGGCTGGTGGGAAAGATTTGGACTTCTGTTGTAGGTGACTTTCTAGTCCCAACTTGTGGCAAAATAATTACATTATTTCAAGAGGAAAGGTCAAGGCACTTTGGATTTAGGTGAGATGATAAATAAGACCCTCTTGAGCCCCTCCGGATTTCTGATTCAATGGAAGTAAGACAGATGGAGAGCCATATGTTAGCTTTAGACTTGAAGCCAATAGGGCTGCTAACATCGAAGCCCCAAATTAGACCAAAGCACCTGATCCGGATGCAGGCAGGTGAGTGGTGGTGGCCACGATCACTGCAGGAAACCAGTTCCCAGCCGGTGAGGAGCAGACCAGTCCTTTCTCCCAGTTCACTTGTCAGGGAAGCCACCCCAGCTCCTGGGGGAGGAAAGGTGGGGTGTAGGTATGGGCAGACATGCCCGAGGATGCCCCTCACTGAAACCCCAGGGAAGGGAAGCAGCCCCCGCCAGCTGAGGACAATTGGGAGATAAAGGGTCCCATGTGGCACCTGTCCAAAGATGAGGACGCTAATGGTTTCTGAAGGGTTAGTGTGTTTTGGACACTGTGCCAGGAACTTTTCAGGCATCACCTCATTCAGGTATCAGCCTTCCAACAGTCCTTTGATGTACGGGGCTGCTCAGTAGTATCTGTCGGCGCCACACACGGAAAACTGCTTTAGGGATTATATTCTTCTTACCGACAGTTTTTGCCCATTACGCTAGTGCATGGGTCTTTGCTTTTACAACAAATCAGAATTACATGAATAGAATAGCAGAACTTTGCCTTTCTCATTCTACCTCTCTCTCTGCCCCTTAAGAGGAGGCAAGCATCTGGGCAGATAAAAGCTCTTTTCTTAATCACTTTTATGGTGCTAATGTCCTGGGCTGTGGAAATAACTTGGAGAGAGAGGCTATCCATTTATTTAGTTAAGTAAATGAGTCATTATGACTTGTAGTTCATCAAAATGAAGCTTTTTAATATATGTAAAAGGGGGGGGGTTTCCAAGGGTCCCATTTCTAATCAAGAAACTTGCCTTATGTCTGGAAGCACTGTTTGTAGGCTCTTGCAGGGAACTTCACCAAAGCTCAGAAGTTAGAATATAAGATCCCCATTTCAGCATACAGAATATAATTTAATACGATTAACAGGAAGAAAGAAAACGTAATCAATTTTAAGAAGGTCAGATTGTATTCCACACTTAGGTACCTAAATATTTGCCATTGATAATTGCTTGTGTTTCTTACTTTCAATGGGAAAAATGAGAGGATGACTCATATACCACTTGCCAGACAGTAACTTAGGAAGAAAGAGGAAAATCAAACGAGGTCATTGTGCATATGTGTGTGTGTATGTGTAATAAAACGGAAATGGGTTGGCATTTTCATGCCAAAGACTGCGGTATTTAAAAATAAGGTGGGAGGTGGAGGGAGAGTGGATCCCAAATAGAAAGCTCCCATTGTGTGACACCCATGTGAACGGAGTAACTATTTATCTAAATTAACTCAGGAAATGGAGTCTTTAAGAATAGAGTTCTCATTAAAATGTGTCTTGTTTAATAGATTTCTCTGGCAGTTTTTTGTTTTGTTTTGTTTTGTTTTTGTTTTTGTTTTAGTGGTGATTGGGGCTGTGGGAATTTAGAGAAAATTGAGTCTAAAAATAAAACTTGTAGGTTACTGTAGCCCTATGTGGATTTCCTCGGGCATAATCTGCCCCCTGGTGGATACAATGTGTTTTACTACTTTGAAAACATTTTCTCATGCAAATACCTTTAAAACCAGAAAATAGGCCTGTTTGGAATTAGAGAGGACTTGAGAGATCAATTTTTTCCCCTCCCTTCAAGGAAGGTCCAGCTATTTGGTGCAATGCCAAGTCTCTAGGCTCCTAATCCGAGCCTCTTGTGTTGGTCTCACTTTCAAGTTTGTCAGCTCCCCCAATCTCTCGTTTTACCTGTTGGTGCAACATTTAAGCAAATGCTTACGCTATTATGGTTTTTAAAACATGTTTAAAACTTGAATTTTTCTTTCATCTAACTGGCAAGATCTTGGTTGATCTGGTCCATTTTACATTGACTTGGGTTTCTCATACATTGATTGGGCAAGTTGGGTTTAGTTTATTACGGTCTGTGGGTGTATGTGACCTTCTAAGATCTGTAGGGTAGGTAAGGCCTGTGGCTAATTCACTATGAAGCTCATTGCCCAGGACAGTGTCTGGGAGAGGGCCAACATTCAACAGCTGTCCGTCCCAGCATAGATCTACAGAGCAACTGTGGATTTGGGACCTTTGCTTTGCCTTGCGTGTTTTGGTTTTCCAAAACAGGATCGATTATCCACCTAATGGATAATTAGATGTTCAGTCTAATATTTCTAGGAATATATTTATAAATGGTCGAATTGGAACAGTGAACAAAACTTGCGTCCAGGGTTAGAAAGGCACCAACCTGAATAGGACTTGAAGCAGGTCTCTTGTTCACGTAATATGGCAGGTTACTGTGCTAGACTTTGGCAATTAAAAATTAATAATAATATCCAATCACTGCCTTTAGGAACTTCTTCTCTGATGGGAAGAAACTGATGTAACTAATTTCAGTACAACCTGCCAAATGCTATAACGGAAATATGTCCATGGTTGCTCAGAGAAGGTGGTGGTAGATCCTCAGGAAGGAATTCAGACAATGCTTCATAGAGGAAGTGATGTGCGATTATGAGTCAAAGAATGTGTAGGAATATGGCTGGCATAGAGGGGAGGAAGCGCACAGAAGCATTTGCCAAAACATAGATATTGGAAAAAGAAGGGTCATTAGGAAATGGAAGATAGTCCCTCCTCTCTCCACGGTGCACCATCACACTGGGTCTCTTCCTGGTTCTCCGGGCACTCCTCACTCGTCCTCCACCTGCTCATCTTCCACCCAACCTTTCCCTCTCAGGTCTGCAGAACTCCCTGGTCTAAGATGCCTCCCCCTGCGTCCCTCCCCAAACCCCGCCTGGCCAGTTTCTCCTCCGAGTTCCAGACATGTGTCCAAATGCCCTGAGCTACCATCACAGAGATGTCTCCTGGGCATCTCAAGGGTGGCATGTCCTAGATTCATGCTCAGTTTCTCCCAGAAATGTATTCCTCCTTTCATGTTCTCATTCTCAGCAGGTGGACTCTCTATCCCACCAGCTCACAAGCCTGAGATCAAGAAGTCCTTCTTGAAACGAGAAGTCCTTTTCCTCTATATGCCGCCCCCTGGCCCCGAGGAAGATAGAAGTCCACACAGTAAAGTGTATTGACCTTATGTAGACGGCTCGATGGGTTGTGACAGACATGTACACCTGTGATGCGATGCTCGGATCAACCCGCTAGCAAGCTCCCTGGGTTTGCAGGAGTCCCTTCCCTTCACCTCCCTGTTGCTTACCACCCTCTTGACCAGGTCCTGACCAGGGCCATCAGCTGTACCCCCCTCCATCTTTCCCGAGGCCTCTCACTTCATATCACTGCTGCCCCCCCACTACCCTTCTACCCTCACCTCTGTCTCCCCACCTCCCGTCTTGCCTCCTTCCATGCATTCACTCCATTCCGTACTCCACACAGAGTGATTCTTTAAAAACTTGAACCTGATTATGACAGTTTCCTGCTTAAAAACGGCCTCGTGACTTTGATCCTGCCTACGAACACATCTCAGAACTTTTAATATGGCCTATGAGGAGGCCCCCTGTCAGCGCTTTGGGTTATTTTCCTTTCTCCTTTTCATTTTCATAGTTTTGTTTGTTTTGTTTTGTTTTAACAGTATAAGCTCATTTGGGTTCATCTAGAAGAACATGTGTTCTCTGCAGCCCATGTTTGTGTTTGCAATCATGTTGGCGCCAAGGGTTAGGACTCTAATTGCCATGGGCTAATGAGAAAAATGTAGGCCTGGATATGTAAGGGATGTGTTTGCTGTAAGTGAAGGTGGAATAACATCGTAATTGCCGTATGAGTTACTGTGTTAGGGCGGCGAGAAGAAAGGAATGTGGTGGGTGGATTAAATGAGTCAGCACACTGCCCGTGGTAGGACAGGGTCCAGGCTCCGCACACAAGGAGTGAGCCCGTCCCAGTGCAGAGAGCTCTGCAGCTTGAGCAAAATGACATTAACCAGTGGGTTAAAATTAGCCCTGTTCATTTGGATTTGGGGGGTGTTCTATTTTTGTTTGTCGTCTTAAATTTGGCTTTATATAGTTCCGTGATGAGGATTAGCAAGGACGTATGTACGTAGTTATATAGATCATTGCACTCTAACGTACGTGTTCCATCATAGTCTCCATTATTACCAAGCAGGTGACGCAACTCTGACACTCCCTGCCCAGACCTGATATCAGATCCCACAGGTGAAGGGCTCCATCCTACAAGACTGCCCCCTCCACGTCCCCCCCAACCCCCCTCCAACTTCAGACACCAATCACAAGTCCAAGTTGTTACCTGTGCTTCTGATGGACGGGCCATAGATTGGAGGTTCCGGCTGACCCGCTCCACACACACACTTCGATGAATTTGCTAGAATGGCTCACAGAACTCAGGAAAGCAGTTTACTTACAGATGACAGGTTTATTATAAAAGGATATAACTCAGGAAGAGCTGGGAGAGATGTATAGGGCAAGATATAGGGAAAGGGCCCTCAGCTTCCCTCCATGTGTTCACCAACCCGGAAGCTTTCTCAGCGGCACCTCCCACCCCCGTCCTTTTGGAATTCTATGTGGGCTTCATTACATAGGCATGATTGATTGTATCATTGACTCTTGGTATTGAATTCAATTTCCAGCCCCTTTCCCCTCCCCAAAGGTCAGTGTGGGGGGGAAGGAATTGAAAGTCCCAACCTTCTAATTCTGTGGCTGGTTCCCCTGGCAAGCAGCCGCCAACAGGAGCTTTCCAAAAGTCACCTCGTTAACATAACAAATGATGTCTTTATTGCTGTCATCATTTAGGAAATAATGCGGGTGTTAGGAGCTCTGTGTCAGAAAGGAAGATGAAGACTCAATATATGTTTCTTATTATTCATAATCACAATATCACACACCTATGACATGTATATCATACGTTACATCTGTCATTATAGTGATGGGTAACTTGAAAATGTCAGGGGTTGTGACTCATGATCTTCCTCGCCACCCCACTCCCCTATTTAACTAGTTCCTGAGCGCCTGGGTGGTTCAGTCAGTCATGATCTCAGGGTCATGATCTCAGGCTTGTGAGATAGAGCCCTGCGCTCAGCGTGAAGTTGGCTTGGGATTCTCGCCTCTTCTCCCTCTGCCCCTTCCACTCATGCACGTGTTCTCTTGCATGCACACTCTCTTTCTCTCTCAAGTGAATAATAAATCTTATAAATAAATGAAAGAACTAGTCCCATACTTAACTAGAGAACTAGTGGCCTCTCACTGGGACCCCAGCATCATCCCTGCATTTCCCCGGACTTCAGCCATGCAAGCTGCTTTTCCTTCCTCCAAGGCATGGAGCAGTGTCCCCCTGCTGACTCTACCCCCTCTCCCTTCAGTTTTCACCCAGTTAACTCCTGTGCATGTTTTCACGCTTTGGTCTAAATGTCAGCCCCTCTTATCCCCTCCCCACAAAAAGGTCTTTACTGAACCTTTACCCTCCATCTAAATCATGAGTTCTCTTATCCCCTAGGGTACCTGTGACTCTTTGTTTGAGATCTTTGTGCTTCTAGATCATAGACAGACTGACCGTCCCATTTTATACATCAATGCTTTAACAGCCCTTAGTGCAGCCTGACACATAGTAGGCTCACAGATGTTTAAGGAGGGAAGGGGTATCTGCAGAGATGCTCTTTCTCCATTGCTTCGAAGATTACATTGGTTTGACCTTCAGTAAATTGTTTTCATGGGGAACATTAAAGTCGCAGGCAGGAGTAGGAGGAGGAGGGGGAAGGGAGGAAGAGGAGGGTTACGTGGAAGTGTATGGCCTGCAGAGTCCTGCTACCTTGACATCCGGCATATTTCTGGGTTTTAACAATGTGTGAGTTATTTAATTATCTTTAGCCTTTGCCTTGTTCATGTAATAGTTCCACGGCCCCATGATAGTCACCACTTCTTACCCCCTGGAGCCGTCCTATCTGAATTGTGTGGAAACTGCTTTCAGGAGTAGTGCTTCCCAAACCTGGCTTCATAGTAGAATCCTCTGGACAATTTTTAAAAATACTGACGAGGAAGTTCTACCCCTATAGGTTCAGATTAGAAACATATTAGGTGATTCTAATGTGCAGCCAAGTTTGAGAATTGTTGCAGAGTGTCTGTGTTTTTGTTTTTGTTTCAAGTTTTAATTCTGTATCCAAAAAAGATGTACTTAAACACTGTGCTTGGGGCCCCTGTGTGGCTCAGTCGGTTAAGCGTCCACCTTTGTTTCAGGTCATGATCCCAGGGATCGAGCCCCGCATTGGGCTCCCTGCTCAGCAGGGAGTCTGCTTCTCCCTCTCCCCCTTCTCTCTCTCACTAACTCTCTCTCTCTCTCTCTCAAATAAATAAATAAAATCTTTAAAAAAAAGTAACCAACAATGAAGACAGGAATCAACTGAATAGCCAAATATAATACAGTGAAATATCAATTTAAGTTGATAATGGATTTGAGCTTGGTACCTCCTTTGTTGGTTTAAAAATCAAAGATAAACTATAACAGCATGTCAAAAGTAACCCATAATCTCATAGTAAACAGCAAACCAATTCTATTTTTGAGTTCTAGAAATTTTTAAAAACAAGCATTAAATAGGGGTGCCTGGGTGGCTCGCTAAGTTAAGTGTCTGCCTTCGGCTCAGGTCATGATCTCATGATGCGGGGTGGGGCTCCCTGATGCTCAGCGGAGAGTCTGCTTCTCCTGCTCCCTCTGCCACTCCCCCTGCTTATGCTCTCTTTCTCTGTCAAATAAATAAAATCTTCAAAAAAAAAAAAAAGATGCTTGAAGACAGTATGATAGATACAGTGAGAAAAAATGGCTGCAGATCACTGTAGATCGATATCCATGGCCGGCTCATGGCAGTGAGAGTCCCAGATTTTCTTCTCCTTGACCAAGTCTTGCTGGTTTGGAGTTTGAACAGTATATGCTCTGCGATTGTGTCTTTGCCATGTTCTATTTATTAAGGTAGGCTAATTGCTGTAACAAACAACCCCCCAAAATCTCAGGGGCATAACACAGGAATGCTTTACTTTTTGCTTATTTTGCAGCCCCACAGGGAAGGCGAGAGACTTGACTTTATTCCACATGTCATTTTGTTTATAGAGCTGTGCCAGCCCAGAGGGCGCCCAGATGGCAGGCTTGGATTTCGAGCCCAGATTACCATGAAGAAGGCAGTTTTTCACCCACCAGACGTAGAAGTAGCCTATATCTCATGCTCCGTAGTTCAACTGCCCTTCTGTTCAAACGGGCCACGTTCAGTCCCTGTTATCCACTGACTGCTTTCAGAGAGGTTGACACGTTTTCCACTTCCTTGTGCTGGAGGATAAAGAAGTGGGTTTGGGAAACACGTAACCTTATTTCTGCTTCACATGTTTTTTAACTAGAGAATTTAGCCCTTTAAGTTCTGTTTGTTTTACCATAATTGAATCAACAACAACTGGCTAGATGTATGTACTTTTTTAAATATCAAGAATTGGAGTACCTGGGTGGCTCAGTCGATTAAGCATCTGCCTTCAGCTCAGGTCATGATCCCAGGGTCCTGGGATCAGGTCCTGCATCTGGCTCCCTGCTTGGTGGGGAGCCTGCTTCTCCCTCTACCCCTCTCCCCTGCTTGTTCTTTCTCTCTCTCTCTCTCTCTGTCTCTATCAAATAAATAAATCTTAAAAAAAAAAAGTTATCTAAATCTCTTCCTGCAGTTTTTTCTTAGTTTATGTTACTCATTCACTGCATCCTTGTTGAATGCCCCCTGGGTGCCAGTGATGTGAGGGAGATGAATACGTGTGCTAAACTCTGTACTAGGAAGATTCTGGTTGCTGACAACAGAAAACCCAACCGAAGTTGTTCTAACTCTGATAACACAGGGCAGAGCGGTTTCAGGTCTGTGAATTCAGCCACTCCTGCTAGGCCTTCTCTGATTTTCTTGGCTTTTGCTTTATTATCTCAAGATAGGTATGGATTCCCAGGGATTGGTTGTCTGCAACAAGGGGGACGTTTCTGCCTGGTGTCTCTTGTGTGTGCGCAAAGCTCCCCAGGAGCCCTGAGCTTGCTTGACGTGGAGTCTCTTGGGCTGCAGTCCTCACACCTTCCCATGGCCAACCTTGTCACTTGCAGAGGGGAATGGAATGACTGAGATTAGCCTAGCCTGGTGTAGATTCCCAGTGGGCCTGCAGCGCCCAGCCAGACAGGGCTGGTGTCATCTCTCAGCCCCTTCCTCTCCTTTGTTACATGTGGTTAATCATTTACCAGGTTTTCAGCAAAATTCCTCTTTCATAACTTCCCAGATCGTGACCTTCACCAAGGGCAGCTTTTTTAGGACTAAGTGGAGCTCATCTGTGTATCTCGCCCATTTAGCAATTATTAAGGTGCTACCTTGATTTATCATTGGCATTGCTGTTCTGTTACACTTTTTTTTTTTTTTTAAGACTTATTTAGAGAGAGTGTGCGTGGGTGAGCAGGGGTAGGGGCAGAGGGAGAAGGAGAGAGAGAATCTCAGGCAGACTCCACACTGAGTATGGAGCCCAATGTGAGGCTCCATCTCATGACCTTGAGATTATGACCTGAGCCAAAATCAAGAGTCAGGCTCTTAACTGAGCCACCCAGGTGCCCCTGTCCCTGCAGCTTTAGTTTACTTCTCTTTTAAGTTCCCTGCCTTTTACTACTTCCGTTCTCCCCACGATACCGAGAATGGTATCTTACACAAAATTGAGTTTCTCTTTCCAAGTCTGTGACCTCCGTGCCTTCTTGTCCACGTCCGGCACCAGACAATACCTGCTCTCCTGGGGCCCCCGTGCTCCTTCCAAAACATGACCTCCAGAGCCATGTTCTTCCCAGGCCACCTTGATGAGCTCAGTCTTCGCCTTCTGTCTCCTGCGGTTGCCTCTGAGCCATCAAACCCAATCCTCTCCGCTTTCCTTCTCCAGCACCTCTGATCTCAGTGCTGCTGGCCTAGCCAGAATCCCGCCCCCTAGTGGTCTTCCCAAGCTCATCTGGCTCTTGTGCCCAAATCCTTCTCTTTCTCTTTTTGTGGCTCATGTTTGCCAGTCTGTTCAGGTGAGACTTGAACCTGGTTTACTTCTCTCACTGGCCTCCCCTCCCCCTGCACGTCTTTGTTCACTTTCCCTCAACTGTCACTGAAGCATGATCTCTGCAGGATGTCAGACCTGGTGTTACATTCTGGACATGGAGGCTTAGTCGCTGCCTCCCTCCGAGGATTAGTATGGAATAAAATGTTTCCGTGTGGTGGGTCGAGGACCTGTGGGGTCATTCCCTTGTCCCCTCAATCATATTTACGAATAATTGCATTTTTTTTTTTTTTTAAGATTTTATTTACTTATTTGACAGGGAGAGAACACAAGCAGGGTAAGTGGGAGAGAGAGAAGCAGGCCTCCCACCGAGCAGGGAGCCCGATGCGGGGCTGGATCCCAGGACCCTGGGATCATGACCTGAGCCGAAGGCAGACGCTTAACGACTGAGCCACCCAGGTGCCCCGAATAATTGCATTTTTAAGCCTATTTGCCTGCTTTCCGTTTCCCAGAACGATGCTGTTAGTATGCTCGTTCCTTTAACAAGTATTTACCAAGTGCTTCTCAGCAGCCGGGCCCTGTGGAGATGTCTGGATACTCTAGCGAACAAAACAAAGATCCCTGTCTGTGCCAGGCTTCCCTCGCATGGAAGGCATGTCCATCCTCTCAACTTAGTGAAGGTGATTCTGTTGACCTCTGATGTCCCAGAGGCTTTCATAATAGCAGAAAGGGTGAGAAGGAGAAGGAGAAGGAGAACTTGCTTTTAGCGCCCTTTGACTTGACCCGCGGGACAGGCATTTCGACCTCTGTTTTCCCACCTTTAAAATGGAGTGATGTTGGTCAAACTGGGTTTGTTTTCTTTTTTTTTTTTCTTTTTCTTTTCTTTTTCTAATTTGAACAAGCTTGCGCATTTTGTTTTTCAGCGGTGAAAGTGGGGCAGGTAAAACCGAAAGCACCAAATTGATCCTCAAGTTTTTATCAGTCATCAGTCAGCAGTCTTTGGAATTGTCCTTGAAGGAGAAGACATCCTGTGTTGAACAAGCTATTCTTGAAAGCAGGTATTTCTTTGTCATGCTCCTTATTTCCAATGAATAGGATTCACTGTCCTCCCTGGGTGGCTCATTTAAGGACGAGTTATAATTAGTTGGTCTATTTTCTCTTTTTACAATTCCTCAAAGGAAAAGTCCCAACATGGACACAGCAATTTCTAACAACCTGAGCGACCATTCCTGGTCCCCACCCCACCCCCCACCCTAGGCCCCTACTGCGCCAGGTTTGAATTGGTCAGTGAGTGATTCCGAGGAATATTCTGCAGCCTCCTCTAACTAGCGATCCCTTGACTCACTTTTCGGAGGCCTTGTTATGAGCAGAAATTTCAGCCTCTGGCCACTGTGTAACAGAGACCTTAGCACAGAGATGAGGGAGCCTCTGCTGGTCTTCCAGCCCTTTGGAGGCACCATGTTGGCAAGATGGCATTTTTTTTAAAGCCTCACACGTGGCAGAAGATCAGTGGTACATCTGATGGCAGTGAGCCTCAGAACTTTGAAAGAGGGCTGTGTGGTGAGGTATCATCTGAATTCTTAATTTGAGTATGTATTGGCCCGATGTCGGATTTGCGCCTTATAAGATTTTAGAACCAGTGAAGACCTTATAGATCTTGTTATTTAGAATTTAGTCTAGAAGTCAGCAGACTGCAGCCAGATGCCCATAACCTGTAGCCTGGTTTTGTTTTAGCATTCATACACTTTTTTCAATTGTCATGAAATATATATAACATAAAATTTATAATTTTAAGCATTTTTTTCAGTGTACACCTTAGTGTCATTAAGTACATTCACTGTGGTGCCACCATTGCAAACCATCCATCTGCAGAACTTTGTCATCTTTCTGCAGCCTGTTTTTGTAAATAAAGTTTTATTGGAACACAGACACGCTCATTTGTTTATATATTGTTTACAGCTGCGTTTAAGCTACAGTGGCAGAGCCGAGTGGGTTGTAACCGAAAACACATGGCCCACAAAGCCTAAAATCTCTATTATCCGGTTCTTTGCAGAAAACTTTGCCACCCCCTGATTTGTCTGACCCCGTCTTACAGTTGGGGAAGACCCAAAGACATTACTTATAAATGAGTTGCCCTAGACAACAAACGGGTGAAATTCCCAGGACTGGGACTTCTTCAGTTGCTGAAATTTAAGTGGGGTCTTTTTCTGTGCAATCCCTGGCTTGTGTATATAAGCCCAGGCTAATTCGCACAAGGACAAGCCACTGTGGTCGCCTGAACTCTGCAGCATCCTGTGCCTGCCCACCGAGCCCTAAGAGCTCTCATTCGAAGTGGATGTGCATTATAAACCCATTTCAGGAAGCGCTTTGAAAGTGTGGCCCTTCTGTAAACAAACATAGTCACCATAGGTCCTTTTGATTTCAGATTTTTCTTGCAATTATATATTTTGACATTCGTGAGGAACGCTCTTGCTGATTTTAGATCTCCCCTAATTAACACTCACTGCTGTCCTCACTTTTTTTTTTATTAATTTTTTTATTGAAGTATAACAACATACAGTATCCTATTAGCTTCAGGTATACATCATAGGGATGAGCTATTTTTGCACATTATGAAATGACCCCCACAATAAGTCTAGTGACCATCTGTCACCCTACATAGTGATTACAATGTTATTGATATATCTCCCCTGCTGAAATTGACATCTCATGGCTTAGGTATTTTATAACTGGAGGTTGTCCTCATGTCTTCCACAGCCCCATCATGGAAGCTTTCGGCAATGCCAAGACCGTGTACAACAACAACTCCAGTCGCTTCGGGAAGTTCGTTCAGCTGCACATCTGCCAGAAGGGAAATATTCAGGGCGGGAGAATTGTAGATTGTATCCTGTTTCATTTCGGTCTTGTCTTTAGTATTTGACTCTCTAAGTACAATCTGCTCTTGGTTATCGTAAGGACAGGCAATGTGAAACATTTCGGTTATTGCTTAATATTACTGTGTTTGACCTATTAACTATCCTGGGAGATAACCGTTTTCCTTTTGGAAAATTCTGCTATCATGTTCGTAATCTGGAAAATCGGATTCATCATCAAGCATCAAGTGTCTGTTGTTTGAGATCAATTTCGTCAAATAGTTTGGCACCTCCTAGGACACCATGTGTCCTGTTTGAAATTGGATTTAGATGAACTAGTCTATGCTTTGTTGGCTCATCTCTTGGCACTGGAAGTCACAATGTCAAAGGAACAGGGATTTGCAATTATTTGGGTGACAAAGAATAGAAAATTAAAGCCTAATTGAACATGTCATATCCTGGTTTTGTTCCTTGACTGGCCATTGCTTTTCACATGAAGATTTATTAGAAAAAGTAAGTAAACATGATTTAATTCACATTTTCTTCGGTAATAATTATTTTCGGCAATTGTTGGTTTGTGTTAATTAAATGGAGGAAACATCTCAGATGAAATCTGCTTTATCCCCACAGAACCGAGTAGTAAGGCAAAACCCCGGGGAAAGGAATTATCACATATTCTATGCACTGCTGGCAGGGCTACAACACGAACAGAGAGGTGAGTGAATGGGACACTGGCACAGAAGTGTATGGATTAGCAACTGGTTTTCCCTTGAAAAGCCGTCAGGAAGACACCTGTTTGGGTTTTGTTGGTATTCCATCAATGGAAACGAAAGGTATGAGAATACCGAAAGATGTTGAGTCCATTTTAGAGCCAACTAATGTAGAGGGAAGATCATCAGTAGAGAAATGTTAAATTTTTTGTTTTGGGGATCTTGGTACTTTTCTAATTTATAGGCTATTTATGAAAAAAAAAATGTATGATGCATATTGTAACTGGTTTACTTCTAAACCATACCCAAAGAAAGCTAATTTCTAAACATTTGATATTTAAGGAAAATAAAACAGGATCCTTATCAGTTTTTCAAGAACATTTTCTATCGTGCCATCTCGTTTAATTAAATCCTTTATTTTTATTTTTATTTATTGAGCTTTTTTTTAGCATAATCAAGAGTTGGAGGCTTAACCTACTGAGCCCTAATTAAATCCTTTTTATTTTCTCTAAATGATGATTAAGAGAGAATCTTTTTTTTTTTATATTAATAGGAGACTATTAGCATAGAATTATTTATATACTTTATTTTTTTTAAGTTACAAAGTGAGAACTCTTTTGGATTCTGTCTTATCCTGGCCAAATACTGATTTTATGATTTTCTTTGTCTTTTTGCAGAAGAATTTTATTTATCTGTGCCAGAAAACTATCACTATTTGAGTCAGTCTGGATGTATAGAAGACAAGACAATCAGTGACCAGGAATCCTTTAGGGAAGTGATTGTAAGTTACTTTCTTATTTTACCTTTATTAAGAGTGACAACCCCCTAAAAAAAAAAAAGCGACATTTCATTTCCTGTTTCAAAAAATATTTTTTTTTTTGTGAATGGACCTTCAACTCTATGGTCAACTAATCTTCAACAAAGCAGGAAAGAATGTCAAAAAATTTTTTTTAATGAAAATAGAAGTAATTACATTTGCACTGCTGTACTGAAAATAGGTACTTTCTTTTTGTTCCAAGTCATGATAAAGAATGTTCCAGACTGGAAGAGAATCCTCTTTCTTTAGAAGGTGGAGGAATATCTGTGGCATTCAGGCCAGATGGGGAGTTGACTTGGAACTGTATTAAAAAAAATATAGGCTTGCCACTGGAACATGCCAGTCTTTCTTTTTTGAGCTATTTATTTATTTATTTATTTATACATACATACAGTTTCTACAGCTAAAACCAAATCTGTCAACCATTAGACCAGGTGACTATTAGGATCTTGTCTGAGTCTCTTGGCCTGGTTCTGACAACCAATTCTGACCACAAGAACAGTAGTCACAACTCTGCAGTGTCAATACATGTGGTCTCTTACAGTTTTCTGTTATCACGAGAACTTTGTTATAAGGTGACAACATTTAGGAACCCTGGTCATCGAGCTTTATTAATAGCCCCATCCGATTGAGAACGGCCAGTAGATTTTGCCAATGCAGTCTTCGTTCCTTTGCCAGAGTCATTACTATAACAGTTGGATATGGTGGATCTAGGGTTGATTCATCATCATAAATGCAACTGATACTGAGCGCTTGTTATATGGGCTCAAATGGGCCAACTCTCTCATTGTGCTTAACAACACTGTGACGGTAGGAACCCTGGTTGGCTACACTCTGCAACTCAGAGAGGTTGGTGTCCAGCCTAACCACACACAGTACTAGGTAGAGCCGGTGCGGAAAGAGTCTACCTCCAAATCCCAGACTCTAACCCACAAGGCAGGCAGGTGGTACCAGCTTCTGGTACAGCCCAGATTTGTCAGTCAGGTTCTTTATAGTTGTCAACAGTTCTCTATTCAATATCCCCATTTATTCTTGCAGATAGTTTGTAAAAATGCCTTGTGGAATAAAATCAGGGTCTTTTTTTTTTAAGTGGATATATATCATACATCATTTTCCACATCTTAAATTGAAATTAAGGACAGGATTGGCTATAATATGATCCTCTTCCCCTCTGTTTCCCCTTTATTCTGTCATTTATAATGCAGAGGGGTTTCTCTTGCCAAATATCCTTCCTTGAAACTGTTAACAAAAAAGCCCCTGTTGACAGCACCTTTTGCTGTGTACCCTGGACAGCATGAGAATTGGCCTTGAGAGTTGGATTTTATGAAATGTTTAACTATTTTAAATTTTCTTTCCCAATTTTATTTTGCCCCTGGAATTCTATTATTACTCAGACTTTCTCTCTTCTCAATTCGTTTAGTATTGTCTTTGTCTTTACTGTGTGTTAGAATAAATATGAAAACTCATTTTTGATGAAAAGGGCAAAGGAGGACAGGATTTTTTTTCCTTTTTTTTTTTTTTTCTTGAAGCTGGAGAACAATGCTTTGTGATAGAAGGACGTTGTTTGTGGCAGGAGACAGACTCCTAATTGTCCAAAAAGCAGCAGGTCTTCTACTCATTAGCTTGCCTGGCCACTAGAGTGCACTGAGCATCGGGTCCTCCCCTTGTCCTGAGAGCCCCGGAGAAGTTACTCTGCTGGCTTTCCTCTGCTTTCCTCTTGGGCCTTCATTTTCTGATTCAGAATTGTTTGTGCCTTTTGCTAGCCTACAGATAGACTTTTAGGGCTCGCCCTGCTTTCATTGATTGCTAGCTTTTATTATTAAATTGAAAGAGTAGGTTTTAGCATTTAAAATCTCATCTTAACACTGAAAAGGTATCATTGAGAAAGGAAGAAAATTTGTACATGAAATTGATATAGACAACAAGCTTACAAGTTTAAATTATTTAAATATTTACTTTGTGATTACTTTTTGGTGTCAACCTATTAGAAATGACAATGAAAACCTAGCTGCTATCTATTAAAATCAGGAACGTGTAGTTTTTTATTATTATTTAACTTTCTGGAAGTTCTAAGTAATATAGTCAGAAAAGAAAAAATGTGCACCTTTTCAGAAAGGAGGAAAAACACTCTTTTCTATAAAAAGTAAGATTTTTTCTCCATTTTTTTTCTCCCTTTACCTTAACCTGCAAGAACCACAAATAGAGGATTAGCTTAAATAATTTGTTAAAGCCATAAAATCAGGTCCATTAGAGCAAGCAAAACATATGTTCAAATATATTTAATTATATGGGAAAACTTGCTTATTTTATAATTGAGGAAGATAAGCTGCAACACTCATTGATAATCCTTTTATTTAAAACATTTTATGTATAATTTACGATAATTGATATAGTAATTATATGCAGAAAAAAGGCTGGGACAAAAAATAAACCAGATATGTTATCTCATGAGGCAGAATTCTAGGATTTTATCATTCTGTGTTATCATATATTTACAGTGACTATATCGGCTTTAATGATTATATAATTATGATTACATTCCTAAAATTGCAACTTCTACAATCAAAAGTATCCTGTCGATACCAGCCAGCCCGTTGTTCTGCCTTATGCAGTACTCTGTAACCAGGAGTGACACAGGAATGGTGAGAAAGAGACACTGAACTCTTCAGGCTGAAGTCGGTTTTATATATTCAACATGTTTGAGCACCTGCTATGTGCCAGGCACTGTTCTAGGCACCAAGGAGATTGCAGTAAATAAGCTACGTATAACCCTGGTATTCTGCTGAAGAAGGAAAAAAGATCGAATCAGCTGCTTTTAATGTAATTTGTCTCTCAGTATTTTCCTCCAAAATCAAATACCACTTAAATTTGTATCTTCATATTTCAGTTTCATAAAGCTGCTTTCCCCAGAGGTTTTGGGATCAAAGGGAGGGAAGGGACCACATTCCATTAAGGCTGAAGGATATTTGTTTGCAGAATATGTTGAAATGTTCATAGAAATTATTTCTGTGAATTATGTATGCAAATGTCATTTTTAGCTGCTGAAAAAATGAGTCTTTTTATCAACTTCAATGTCAGTATACTCTTGTATATGTCTTCTAAGAATTTTGCTTATTTTATTAAGAATTTGCTTTCTGTGTTTTTCGAGTTCATTATTGCCACCACTTGACATTAATATAAATAAGTGCCTGTTAAGTACCCCGGGCAGCTTTAGAGGACCTGGTTTTTCCTGGTGCAGACTCTGTGAATATATGCTAAATTTTATAGCCATGTTTTTATGCAGCCTTTCAAGTTGCCCTAGAAATTTCAAGTCAATAGGAGCAACTAATTTATCTGCATTTGACCCACCAGAATGGTGGCTGATAAAAAGTGTGTGTTAAGTAGCAGGAGTCTTTGGGTGATAATCTTTTCAGATTCTCTTACTCCACAAATGTTGAATGTTTATAGCCTTCCTGGCTGTGGACCAGGACTGGGGTTTCTGGACCTTATCAGCCTTACTGGGTATATCCATGGGTTTTTAATGGTATGAGCCCTTGTGTATGTATGCATAAATTCATTCCACATGAGTCAGATTTTATTAAGACTTAAAGGGCGGACTTTAAACCTCAGTTTTGCCAAGCATGGAAACATCAGTCTCTTTCGGTGGTGGTGAACTTGGCAGCATAAGCAAATTTTATATTATAAAGTAACAGAATATTGCCTATCATCACATTGCATAATAAATTATTATCAGATTGCTTACTTGCAATTTACTATACCCAGAATAGCCTCCCCTTCCACTGTTTCAGTGACACCATTTGTTCATCTGTGGTCCCTTTGCCTTAAATGGCACCTCTACACCTCACAGCCAACTGCCTGAGACCCTAAGCAGATGTACCTTCTGGCAGTAAAGCACCTGAAATTTGCCCCTCCTTTCTATTACTTTCTAGTGCCATGAGCCTGGCCTCCTTTGGTCCTTCACGATTGGGACCAGATCCCATATTTGTCATCCCTCTTCTTCCCCCACTGCCCACCCTCACTTTCCCAAACACCTATTTTTTTTTATGTGCTTAATAAGGACTTTATTGAAAATATTTTAACTTTGTGCCAGTTTTATTATAACTAAATTGCTGTTTAGTGCTTCTGAACTATACGGAGAATTTCCCAGCCTGTTTTTTAAGTCTTGCAGCCATATCGTTGAGAAAATAAGGTAATGATAATAAGCTTTAAAGTGGCTACTCTTGCCGAAGCGGGGTGGAGATTGCAACTGGAGAGACTGTAAACAGGACAGTAGGGCACAGTAAGTAGAGGCTCTTAACTGGCGGTTCCAGCACGCATGCCCACGCTGCTGCCAACTGGGGGCAGCCATTAAATTACCCCGCAGTATGATTAATGCAATTACTAATCACCACGCTCCTAATTCACTTGGAGTTAGATTGAAAGTAGTCAAATTTATTAACACAGTAAGCACGTTTTATTTGCTTTCCATCTCCGTATATGACTTCGGTATGTATTTTAAGAACTTAGCCAAGAATATTTTCATCGGGCGTCTCTTGGTATTTTTCATGTGATAACTTGACATTTTCTGCTACAGCAAACTTATTTTTTTGGTCTTATTTCCTTTTAGTGTTTATAAAGTCCAGGTAGTTGACTTAAACAGTAAAGGATTTCATTTCTATGACCTAAGAATTTTTTATAAGGTAGTGTTGAATATGCCTTATAGGAGGAAAACTTTAATCATAGAGAGGGAAAGTATTAACTTTTGTACAGTGTAGGTGCTTTATAATTATTCTGCTGTTTGATTTGGTCCTTACTGCTATTTTAAGGGTCTTGAGAATAAGAAATTATTCTGTATTAACTACCTTTCTTTACTTTTAACTTTTAGAATAAGTAAATTTGACTATTTTTCCATATGGTTTTTTTAATTGATAAGCACTCGACTAATAGTTCTTATTCTTTGTGTCAATTTCTGCTTGCACCAATGAAATGAGTCTTTAAACACCTGATTAAATAATTCATGGTGTTTTTATTATTTGTAATCAGATTTATTGAAAGGCAGTGTACATATAATAAAACGCTACCGTTTAAAGTATACATTTTAATGGATTTTGAATTTACTCACCCATGTACCCACAACCACAATCAAAATAAAGGGTGATTCTTTTTTTTTCTTAGTAAAGCCTCTGTTTATTGTTTTTTTTAAATTTTTTATTGTTATGTTAATCACCATACATTACATCATTAGTTTTTGAGGTAGTGTTCCATGATCCATTGTTTGCATATAACACCCAGTGCTCCATGCAGTACGTGCCCTCCTTAATACCCATCACCAGGCTAACCCATCCCCCCACCCCCTCCCCTCTAGAGCCCTCAGTTTGTTTCTCAGAGTCCATAGTCTCTCATGGTTTGCGCCCTGAAGGATGATTCTTTACTCCAAAAGTTCCTTGGCCCTTCCCAGCCACCCTACTTCTGGGAAACCACTTATCTGTTTTCAGGCGTAAATCAGTAGATTTGTCTCTTCTAGAGGTTCTTGTAAGTGAAATCATACAGAGGGTATTCTCCTGTCTAGCTCCTTTTACTCATTACATCATACATAACACAGTTCATTCCTTTTTCTAGTGAGTGGTATTCCATTGAATAGGCAGCAATTTGTTTATCCATTCACCCATTAATATTGTAAAAATATTGTACTGTTATTATAAAAATATTGTACTGTTATTGTAAAAATATTGTCAAAACATTAAAAGACATGATGGAACATAATGTTTATGAGTTTACCAACACTAACATTGCAACTATTTTCAATACAGTATATTTACTTCCCAGCGTGGTTTTCTTTACGGGGTACTTGGCTGGCTCATTTGGTAGAGCATCTGACTGTTGATCTTGAGGTTGTTAAGTTCGAGTCCCACATTGAGTGTAGAGATTACTTTAAAAAAAAAAAGTTGCAAAAATATAATTTTTAAAAAATTTACTGATAATGTGGTTTTATTTTTTTTAAGTAATTTCTATACCCACCATGGGGCTTGAACTCATCACCCCAAGATTAAGAGTCCCATGCTTTAGCGACCAGCCAGGCACCCCACAAAAATATAATTTTAAACTTTTTACATAAAGCTATCATAAATCATGTTTCTGGATGATCATAATTTCCTTTAAAAAGTACACACTATTCTAAACTATTGAACTGTTCTCAACTATTGCTGTATTTGACTTGTCTGATTATAGGATAGTTAGAATTTTTTTCTTGACGTGTTAATATAACGCTCCAGTGAATATTTTATAGAACTTCCTTTTTCTGTTGAGATTTTCCTTGGAATTAATTTCCAGCATGGAAGTTATGGAAGATTATATAAGAGATTGCTTTTTTCTTTTTATGTCTTTAGAAAGTAATAACATCGGCTGGATAATAAGTTTGTGGACTTTGGGTTCATTGGGCCTGACTTTGAATATTGGTTGTGCAACCCTGTGAAAGTTATTGAACCTCTCTGAACATTATAAGTTTATGTACATTTGCGGCCATATAATCTTGTTTTCCAAAAAGATCATATTAACGTATGGCACCAATGATCAGTGCCTAAATGTCCCAGTTTCACCAATTTTAGGTTTATCAGTCACAAGTTTTTTGCTAATTTAATAGAAACAATCTCAGATTTTCTTTGATTAGTACATGTTTGATTTCTAGGAAAGATTTGCATATGCTCCCATAAGAAATGCCTATTTTATTTTTGTTGTTCATATCTCTTTTATTATGGCTAAGCTGTTGCTCCTTCCCTTATAATTTTTAAATTGTTGTCCTGCCTATTGTTTTTGCCTTTTGTTTCAACTTTGTTTTTTCCTTGTAAAGAAGTTAAAACTTTTCACATTTTAAATCTCCAGTTGTTTCCTTTTACAATTTCTACTGCTTCACAGTGGTGCCCAGTTTCCTTCCTAATCCCCTGAAGTGATTGTCATTGTCACGATTATTGCATTGTGGGCCCACGTGCTCTTGGTAGGTCATTTTCATCAGTATTGCCAACAATTCTGTCCTCAGTTGGGGGAGCGGGGTGCTTTTTTCTTGACAAGGGTATGGCTTCTAAATCATAATAGAGGGGCACCTGGGTGGCTCGAGTTGGTTAAGCATTAAGTGTCCAGCTCTTGATTTCTGCTCAGGTCATGATCTCAGCGTCCTGAGATCCAGCCCCGTGTCAGGTTCCACGTTAGGTGCGGAGCCTGCTTAAGATTCTCTCTTTCCCTCTCCCCCCTGCACCCCCATCTCTGAAATCAGTCAATCAATCACAATAGAAAATGAGCAGATCTTCGATGTGATTCAGACGATACCTGACTTCAGTTGTTTAGATACTTGTATTTGGGAACAAACCTCCTCTCCTGTAGGGGACTGTTTATTTTTATTTTCCCCCAAACAGCATTATGTTAACTTCCATTTCCTATGGAGGGGCCAAGACAAGATCTTTAAAAGTTCTTTGGAGAAATTAAAAAGAGATGTGATGAATGTCTAGGGAAGACTGATCTGAATCCATTCATCTAATCCATCAGTATCTATTATAAAAGGAGCAGAGACTCTCCTATCTACAGAGTTCCTAATAGAGAATTTTATTCCTCTGACTTGGGTTCCTGCTGCATTTAGCCATTAAGGAAAAGCCCTGAAATTTATACTGGAGCAGTCCCATGCAGCCTTCCCCTTCCCCACCAACTTATGTGCAAGAAAATAAATATTCCATTTTGCTTCAGTATCTACAGAAAAAGCATTTCTTTTTCACCATCATTACTGTGACTCTCTTAGGTAATTCTTCTGTGGTGTCACTGGCAGACTTGTACCTAATAAGGCAGATATCTCATTTTATGTCATCGATTGGGTGATCTCTCCACATTGTACAGTTCTTCTGTAATATCACATTCTTTTATGAGTGCCTGTGCAAAGGCTTTATCATTTAAAAGTGAGGGGTCATGAATCTGTTTCTTGTTTTCTTGCCTTTAGAACAATACCTAACAATTTTACTGAGTAATGGGTTTTTCATTTTCTTTACTATGGAAGAAAAACAACAAAAACTTAAATACATTGATTTTCTTTCAGACGGCGATGGAAGTGATGCAGTTCAGCAAAGAAGAAGTTTGGGAGGTTTTGAGGTTGCTTGCTGGTGTGTTACATCTTGGGAACATAGAATTTATCACTGCTGGTGGGGCCCAAGTGTCCTTCAAAACGGGTAGGATGCCTCCTCCCTCCTTCCCTCCCTTGGCTTTTTCCTCATAGGGAACTTAGACCTAAAATATTTACTGTCTGGCCTTTTACAGAAAGAGCTTTCTGACCCTGGACAGAGACTTGCAGAACTTTGTATTTGATGGGAACTGTCAGCTAAGAAAGGGTCCAAGCCTAAGAGGAGTGATTTTTGGAGGGGATGGTGGCTGTGTTCTCATTCTTAGCAAGGACAGAGGAAAATGGACCCAGTAAAGAAATACGAGCAACGAGGATTAGATGTAGAAGAATGATAGGGGTCAGGGGTGTGGTGTTCCTTTCTTTTGCATAGTTTGTGAGTGGTGACGTGGTGTCCTGGGAAGACCGTTCATTCTCGGGTGGAAATGCTGTTCACTGTTCAGCTCTGCCACAGCCTGTTTCCTTGAGTTACGTATCCCCCAACTCTAGTGATGTCTTATCTATAAAGTGCTTTGCTGACGTGTTGTCAAGATTAAAAATTAATACGCACATCACTATATCAATTGTCCTTTTCCAGTTGTTCTTGACTGGGTAAGTGAAAATGCTAATCATATATACACTTTTCCTGAAGTGATTTCTGTATTTACTTCTGGAACTTTCCCGATGGAAGCAGCGTGTAGGGCACGAAGCCTTGGGGATTGGATGCGCTAAAGGTTGAAAGGGCTATAGGCGAGGACAGCGCTGTAGGTCAGTGGTTCTCAAACATGTTGTCCCAGCGCCTCTGAATCATCTTGAATCCATAGAGAACTCCAAAGAGCTATTGTTTATGTGGGTCATGTCTGTTCATGTTACTGCCTTGGAAATTAACTGAGGTGTTGTAAAAAACTAATTAATTTTGAAATAACTGTAAAAAACCCATTTCCTATTAAAAGAAATAATCGTATTTTTATTTAAAAGACTGTTTTCCAAAACAAAAGAAAATCCGTGAGAAGAATGGCATTGTGGGGCACCTGGGTGGCTCAGTCGGTTCAGGTCATGAGCCCCAGGGTCCTGGGATCAAGCCCGGCGTCGAGCTCCCTGCTCAGCGGGGAGCCTGCTTCTCCCTCTGCCTGCCGCTCCCCCTGGCCCCCTGCCCGCCTGCTTGTGCTCTCTCTCTTTCTCTCTCTCTCAAATAAATAAAATCTTAAAAATGGAGTGACACTGTCTTACATTTTTGCAAACTTTTAAAGCATCTGATGTCATGGAGGACAGCTAGATTCTCTTATCTGCTTCTGCATTCAGTTTGTTGAGATACCTCATGTCATGTAGCCACTAGAAAACTCCTCTGTACCATGGTAAGGGAATGAGAGTAAAACAGCAAAGGACATCTTAATATCACAGAAAATAGTTAGGACCTTGCAAGCCTCTGGCAGGTCTTGGTTAGTCCCTGCCTCGGGGTCTCAGGACCACACTTGGTCCAAGCGCCAGGTTCTCTGCTATTAGCCTGAGACCCATTGAGGGAGTGAACAACTTACCAGTAGAAAGTGTGTTCTGTAAATTCTACCTGAGGGATTGAGGAATGTTCTCTGCTGTAATGTATCGCCTTGTGGAGTTAGCTTTGGAGTCCCGTGGCCCGTTCCTTCTTGGCTCAGTGCATCCACTTTCCCCTTGTTCTCCATTTCCAGCCTTGGGCAGGTCTGCCGAGCTACTTGGGCTGGACTCCGCACAGCTCACGGATGCTCTGACGCAGAGATCCATGTTCCTCAGGGGGGAAGAGATCCTCACACCTCTCACTGTTCAACAGGTACGTGCCTTCGCCATCAAAGCTTGTTTTAAAAGACACTCCTGGGGTTTCACATTCACAGCTTTGATTCAAATAAGTGACTACAACGAACCATTCAAATGAGCAAAATAAAGAAGATAGCCCTGCTGAGGGGAAGAGACAAAGTTGTTCGTTTTCTTAGTGGTAGTGCAGCCGAGTGTCTAAGAGGACTGGGTCTGATGGAGATTTCCTGAGTTCAAGTCCTGACATACTACTTTCCGTTTTTGGGGAATGCATTCATTACGTCTGTTTCCTTCTCTGTAAGACAGGGATAATTATCATACTTAATTCATAGAATTCTTGTAAGGATAATAATAAATATATGCCAGTTACTTAAGTGATAAATAAGCATGAGCTATTGTAATTTATTGTTATTATTTATGTAGTAGTACTTAGTTTTGCTTCTGCTACTGTCTTGAGCCAATTATATGTGCCAGCCCATCTAATATCAGTTTCTTGATGGGGTAAGTAAAAATGCTAATCGTACGTACCATGAAGAAAATTTTTCTGTGTTCAAAGTAGATTATGAGGGGTGCCCGGGTGGCTCAGTTGGTTAAGTGTCTACCTTCAGCTCAGATCATGATCCCAGAGTCCTGGGATCGAGCCCCACATCGGGCTCTCTGCTCAGTGGGGAGTCTGCTTCTCCCTCTGCCCCTCACCCCGCTCATGCTCTCTCTCTCTCTCTCTCTCTCGCTCTCAAATAAATAAAAATCTTAAAAATTTTTTTAAAAGTAGATTATGAGAAGATGATCATGAGAAAACTCAGGCCTTAATTGTTGTCTTAAACCTGATAAAATTTGTAGCTCTATATATGTTGGTTCAGATTTTTTCCTGTAACTCAACATAAAAACTTGAGTTTGAAAGCCTGCTGTGTAAAGGGCGTCCTAGTGAATCCTACTGTAGAGTGAGTGAGTTCCAGTTCACCCTTTCTTTAGACACCTGTGTTTTCCTAGATGGTACTAATTTACTTGGTATTGGGTGCACAGGTGTTACTCCTGTTCAGTGCGTGTGTCTTCGAGGGGGCAGGGATGGTCTTGCCTGCCCAGGCTGTCCGGGGTCAGCGGAGACGGTCACCGTGTTTCCTCTCCCCCAGGCCGAAGACAGCAGAGACTCCTTGGCCATGGCACTTTACGCACGCTGCTTCGAGTGGGTGATTAAGAAGATTAACAGCAGGATCAAAGGCAAAGATGACTTTAAATCCATTGGCATTCTTGACATCTTTGGATTCGAAAACTTTGAGGTATGCTTCTGACGAGTGGGACGCATGAATTCTTTTCTATCCACTTATTGACTGATCGTAAACTAATCTTTTCAAATAAATATTGATATGTTTCTCCGCAGATTTATTTTTCCTTTTCTTTACCTGTATATGTAATAGTAAGGGCACTGAAGATAGTTGTTGAATGGTTTCCCACCCCCCTTAGGTTAATCACTTCGAGCAGTTCAATATAAACTATGCAAATGAGAAACTTCAGGAATATTTCAACAAACATATTTTTTCTCTGGAACAACTAGAATATAGCAGGTAAGCACTCATAGGATTCCACTTCAAAAAAAAAATTTTTTTTTTAAATCAGCCGCTTAATTAGATAGCTTTAAAGCTCTATTTTATTATAACCTAGCCCTTTTAAATCTTGCTACAGGGAGGGATTGGTGTGGGAAGACATTGACTGGATAGACAATGGTGAATGCTTGGACCTGATTGAGAAGGTAACATTGTTGAAGCATTGTAGCAGTCCCAAGGGTGTCCCGCTGGGCTGATTCATATTTATGGGAACAAAATAGCTTGTGCGAACATGTACGTCAAAGATGTGAATGTTTAGAACACAATGGACCATTTGGAAACATACATGCAAATGTGCAGGGTTGAATTTAAATACTTGGCAGGTTCAAGCCTATTGTCTCATTGAACTCCACATATTTCAGAATCAACAGTATGTGAATCAGCTTCACTTCGACTTTGTCAGCATCAAAAACTTTGCCACCACCGGTAGTAGACTGGCCACTTGTACTGTCCTCCACAAAATTGTGGTCGGTTCCATTTTTCCATGTTTCTGTGACACTTCAATTCATGGGATGTCTTCACAGAATCATTCTGAATTTTTTTTTTTTTAAAGATTTTATTTATTTATTTGACAGAGAGAGAGAGAGCGAGAGCAGGAACACAAGCAGGGGGAGTGGGAGAGGGAGAGGCAGGCTTCCCGCCGAGCAGGGAGCCCGATGTGGGACTCGATCCCAGGACCCTGGGATCACGACCTGAGCCGAAGGCAGACGCTTAACGACTGAGCCACCCAGGCGCCCGCATTCTGAATTTTTTTTAAACCAAGAAATTGCTGGGCCTTTTCCTTTAACAAATACTTGAGAGGGGGGAAGGAAGCTCTGAAATATTTTGAGGCATTCAACTTTTAATTCATTTAACTTCTCTCTTCTAGAAACTTGGTCTCCTCGCCCTTATCAATGAAGAAAGCCATTTTCCTCAAGCCACAGACAGCACCTTACTGGAGAAGTTACACAGTCAACACGCTGTATGTCAAAACCTGCCAACTCTTAATTATGTCTGAGTAGCAGATCTGTGGATTAAGATTACACATAAGATATTTCAGTGCTGTTGGCTCTGCTGTGCTTCCCACATGTAATTTTTTTTCTCAAAGCAAAGCTGTCTTCTCCAGATGCTAGAACTAAGTTGAAATAAGTTAAAGGGATAGATTTGGGGCTACTCGTCAGAACGTGCCCACATTTAGTTGATGAGTATAGAATTTAACCTCACTTCTGCGATGACAGACAAGTCCTGTGTGGTTTTGATAAAGTGTATCACACCCTCTGACCTAAACCTCTGAAGTGCGGTGGGTTTTCAAATTGTTTTCACGATCTGTTGTAGTTAATTCTTTTGGGAAGTCAGTGCAAATCAGTAAGTGAAATTAGGCGTTTGTATTTGTTTCTTTGTTAGAATAACCACTTTTACGTGAAGCCCAGAGTTGCAGTCAACAATTTTGGAGTGAAACACTACGCTGGAGAGGTAACTTCCTAATTAAGATCCTTATTGATATTTGCCCATTTGGTATTTGGAGAAATAGTAACTTCAGGAGCCAATCATAAATGTATCAAAATGACTTCTCTTCATGGGTCTGGCTTTTAAAGGAGATGCTTATGACCTGAAGTTATTCTTTTGATCAATTGTACCATTTCTCATTATTTTTTGTAAAAACCAGGTGCAGTATGATGTCCGGGGCATCTTGGAGAAGAACAGAGATACCTTTAGAGATGATCTTCTCAACTTGCTAAGAGAAAGCCGGTATGTCAGTCTCCTCCCCAAGACATCCTTAGCAAGCAAACTATTACTTGTGCCAATTCTTTTAATTTACAGATACAGAAAAAATTAATATGGAAGCAACTTGATTTATTACCTCCTTTCATGGGCAATATTTCATTAATAAAATGACCGAGATATAGAAAGTAGTACAAGTAACAGTGACTCCCATTTAATGAGGTACCCTGAGAACAGCATACCCATGAGTTAGAGACTATTAATGCTGGGATGCAGATGAACAGATTGATTCTTGGAGCAGTGAAGTGCCTTGCCCAAGAACCCACAGCTAGTTCTGATTTGCTCTGCTTGGCTCCAGAACCTAAGCTCATAACCAGGATGACCTCCTTTCTTCACAACAAGCTTAGAGCTAGCTATGTGTTAAATTGGTTTCAGCCTTGGATCTGTAGGACCCCATCTGTCTCTAGTTTAAGGGATGTCAGAAAAAATAAACAAGTATTAACTCAGCTAAGATGACAAACTTACACCTTCATTTATTCATTCATGAATTGTAAATTCACACCATTACATCAGTAGCTGGTTAGTCCAGCCGTTTGTGTGTTTTAAAGCAGGAGGCTGTGTGTGGGAGAAAGGGCAAGAAATAATCCTTGGGGTGAAGCTTTCGATACTTGTTTCAGATCCAGCATGAATCTCTTTACAGAAACAAATTTTTATTATCCGAGGAAGGAAAGTAGCACCATTATTAAAAACCCTAATACTTTTAGGAATGTAAATGTCGGTGGTCACCTGGTCACACAGACCGCTGTGAATTGGGGTGAAGGAAACCCACCTACAATGTCAGTTTAGGAGCTTAGACCTGGAAGATACTTAGATCTGTTTTAACTTTCCTGTGGGAAGATTACCCGTTTACAGCACTGTCAGCTGTTCTTATTTTTAGATGAGTTTTTGGGTCTATAAAAATGGCAATATTCTGGGCGCCTGGGTGGCTCAGTTGGTTGGGCGACTGCCTTCGGCTCAGGTCACGATCCTGGAGTTCCTGGATCCAGTCCTGCATCGGGCTCCCTGCTCGGCAGGGGGTCTGCTTCTCCCTCTGACCCTCCCCCCTCTCATGTGCTCTCTCTCATTCTCTCTCTCTCAAATAAATAAATAAAATCTTTAAAAAAAAAAAATGGCAATATTCAGGGGCACCTGGCGGGCTCAGTCAGTAGAGCATGTGCCTCTTGATCTCGGGGTCCTGAGTTCAAGCCCTACGTTGGGAGCAGAGTTTATTTTAAAAAAAAAAAAAAAGGTTAAAAAATAAGAGTGGTGATGTTTGAAAAATACCATAACATGTTATCTATCGAAGCAATTTCTTAGTTGTTAGATTTTAAATGATACATTTAAAAATGACCTTGATGTTAAATAGAAGCCTTTGGCTGTGGGAAGATCACAGGTGTGGAGGTCAGCAGGGTGGTGTTTGGCTGGTCGCCTCTGCCTTCACGTAAAGGGGTTTTGTGACTGGAGTAAAGAAGTTTCTGTTCCAGTCCAAGTTTCTCTCTACAAAACTGTGAGGGGCTGCCTCTGCTCTCTTTCACCTTTGACACTTATGACATTTTAACAGAACCCGAGCTTTTCTCCAAAGTGCTCAAAGCACAGTTAGAGAACCTCAAAGGGTGAGCACGAAATAGCACGCTGGAACAAAAGTGAAAAAGGGATGGGGGCAGAGTGAGAAGTGGGGGACAGCCTTGACAGTGCCGTCTTCAGAGGGGTGGATGCTCGGATGTCCTCCAGGCCTTCCCTGCTCTCAGGGAAGCCACCCGCCCCCCACGTCACAGCCCATGGCTGTAGCATCTTCCATGCAAGAAAGATAGGAAGTTGTTGAGAAGACTTTTACTTTTTATTAGTAGTGGCGATTTTATAGAATTTTTTAGCAGTAACATAAATTCTAAAATTACCTTCATTTTTCAAATGAAAAATGAGCCTAAGTCCAGCATCTGCCCAAGTCATGTGGCTTGGAAGGGATGGAGGCAGGATTGAAACCCCAGTGTACTTCACTGCAGATGAGCAGCTTTCCCTCTGTTAACTGGGTGGATCTGCGAAACACTGTGAGATGGGCAAAACCGTCTCCTTTCCCCAGGCAAAGACATCAAGGCTGCAAGGAATTTAGGTGGCCCTCTGGAAACACAGCGCTCCTCTGTGGCATGTCACCCTGGGTCACTTTCATCCTAGTCTGCTTCTCTTCTGCAAGATCCTAGTGCGAAGAAGGGGGCCACAATTTTTTTTTTCAGTGCCTAAAGCTCTTTGGCAATGGGTGCTTTGAAATCTTTGGAAGCTGTCCTAGTTCTTCCTGGACTTCGTGGGTCACTATCAGTGGGAAACAGGCATGGTAATTACAGTAATCCAGCACCTAATAATTGGGCCCCTCACGGCCCTCCTGCTTTCTGCTCACACAGATTCGACTTCATCTATGACCTGTTTGAACACGTTTCAAGCCGCAATAACCAGGATACCTTGAAATGTGGAAGCAAACATCGACGGCCCACAGTCAGCTCACAGTTCAAGGTTAGTCTGCCCTGCTGACTTTCATGAGTCCACCGTTGCTGTGATTTTAGGAATTGAAAGCAGAAATTGGGGGGATGTGAGGTCCATAAAAGTATTTGGTTTTTTCTCTTTTATGGCACCAGACAGTGCTTTCGAAATAAAATATACTTTTTCTGAGTCAGATGAAAACATGTAGGTGTTTTTTTTTGTCTTGTTAGAAATAAATAGCTACATATTCTAAGTTGAAGGACCGTTTGGCCATGTGGGATCACTTTGATTTGTATTTAGAGGCTCATATGAATATAGAGTATATTTCTTTCCACGTGTGGATTTTTGTATTTTTCCCAGATACGTTGACAGTATCATAACTAGGAATAATGACCAAGTAAGTGCATATTTGAATAAGGTCAATGTCAGTTACCTTGTCCAGATACCCAGAATTCAGGGAAAATAAGGACCATTCTTATTTGCATTTTAAATATTTGGCCATTTTAGAAAGTTTAGAGGGCGCCTGGGTGGCTCAGTTGGTTAAGCGACTGCCTTCGGCTCAGGTCATGATCCTGGAGTCCCGGGATCGAGTCCCATATCGGGCTCCTTGCTCAGCAGGGGGTCCGCTTCTCCCTCTGACCCTCCCCCCTCTCATGTGCTCTCTCTATCTCATTCTCTCTCTCAAATAAATAAAATAAAAAATCTTTAAAAAAAAAAAGAAAATATTAAAAAAAAAAAAAAGTTTAGAGGTAGAGCATATGAAGACTATTTTCCCAACTTAATTGTTCCATTTTACCCGCAAGTAACAGATCCTAATATGAAGAGAAGTGGAGGCATGTCAGTCAGTAGACATTTATTAAATCTGCCTTCAAAGAGTCTGTCTTTCATTTAGTTACTCAGAGCAGGATGCATCCGGTGGGGTTCTGTGTGAGGTCTGTTGTACAGGGCAGCTGGTGATGAGCCAGGGACACACCAGCGTTGCTGATGGTGCTGGATTGTGTGATAGGATGGGCAGGTTTGACCCAGGTGTTATAATAAAAATAGCTGCCACTTATTGTGTATGTATTATGTGCCAGTCATTGGGCTAATCACTTCATGCACGCTATCTTGTTCATTTCTTCCATGACCTTGTAAGTATGTACGGTGGTCCCCATTTTACAGATGAGGAAACTGAGGTGTAGAGAGATAGAGACCCCTTCAGTCCCTCTAAGAACTGAAACTAAGATTTGAAGTGACCCTGTCTGACTCTAAAACCTAGACTCTTAGTCTTTCGGTGGAGTTGTTACATTTCCTTTTTCTAGGGCGGTGTTGCCTGGAATTGCCTTGGAAGGCTTTGTGGGTATTTGGGGGTTAAATTGCACTAGGAATCAAGGAAATGGCAGAGAGTGGGCAGGCCTTCCAGGTCAAGAGACCAGACAGGAGAAAGGAGTCCTGAGATAGGAGTTTTGGATTCTGTTCCTGTAAGAGTGTGGGTAGAGGGGGCCAGCTGACAGGATGCCTTGTATGGAGTTAAACTGGTACCAGAAGATATGAAGGGCCATGTGTACCAGGCCATTTTGTCATCTGTGAGAAATCCTAAAGCTTTCGAAGCAGAGAAGTAACTCATCAGTGCAGTGCCCTAGACAACCCAGTTTCTTCAGCAAGATTGTAAGAAGAAAAAGGAGCCAGAAATGGAGGGAAAACCAGCGGTTTTAAAGAGACTTAAAGACCCGTCAACTGCAATACGAGAACTTCATTTACATTCTGATTTCAAAAAACAGACCTTTTTTTTTTTTTTAAGATTTATTTATTTATTTGGCGGGGGGAGGGGGAAAGGGCGACTCAAGCAGACTCTGCACTGAGCGTGGAGCCTCACACAGGGCTCCATCTCACGACCCTGAGATCGTGACCTGAGCTGAAACCAAGGGTCGGACGCTTAACCAACTGGACCATTTAAAAATTATGAAATTTGAGACATTTGAAGATGTAATATGAAATTTGAGACAGTTGCTTTTAATATTGGTATTAAGGAATTCCTATTAAAGCTTTTTAGGATGATGATCTGGTGATGGCATACATGTTTGAAAGTGTGTAGCCTTTAATAACACACTGAAATCTTGAGGGATGAACTAATACGCTGTCTGGGATTTGCTTTCCTATGAAGGGTGGGCATAGTATGTACGCAGACAGGGATCAGATGAAATGAGATTAGCCATGAGCTGAAGCTGGTGATGAGTGCTCATTACACACTCTGTCTGCTTTGGGAAATGTTAAAAATTCTTCACAACCACCACAACAAAAAATCTTAAAAAAAAAAGTATTACAGAAGATTGATCTGCCTGGTGATTTGAGGGTAAGAGTTGAGAGATTGTGGAATACTGGTAGAGACTCATTTTGATGGAAATAATGAATTAGGAGAAAAAAACTCCAAGGGGGAGAGGACAGGGTTTTTGTACGCAACATCGAAATAGCCTGGGGTTGCTTCTTTGCCGGTTAACAGGGTGTTTTTGTTTTTAATGATACTATTTCAAAGAAGTGACAAATGAGCTTTGTATACTGTGAAATAATTTCAGTGACTACGAATTGTAGTGTCTTGGCTTTATTTTATATTAGAATGACAACGTTAAAAGTAAAAACTATTAGTCCTATGATTTATATTGGTTTTTATTCCTGTTTCTGATCAGTGCCTAGAATGCTGAGAAATCTAAAGAATGGCATAGTAAGAGACTAAATCAACATATACTTTTTCCTTTCTAATAGGACTCACTGCATTCCTTAATGGCAACGCTAAGCTCCTCTAATCCTTTCTTTGTTCGCTGTATCAAGCCAAACACGCAGAAGGTAAGATTTACAGCAGTGCTAGACTGAGGCTGGGTCTTTAAGGACACCGCCTCCTGGGGCACTTTCTCTAAAGTCCTTTCATCATAGATGGTTCAAGCATATATGACATTATTATAACCTAACATTAAATGGAAAAATTCCCTTTGTCTCTTGGGCCTATTTGTCTGCTTCTGAAGGATGCTATTAAGCTTTAGAGAAATCTAGTTTAAAAGGAAACGTTGTGAAGCTTTCACGATTTTTTTTATTTTTAAGGATTTGGTTTGAAATTTTGGGGCAGTCTTCTATTATGGAAGAGATATTGGTGTAGGTTTTGTGGTCGATTTCTTTTTTCATGTTGCTTTCTTGTTAAACATGATGAAGGCTCTGTATTCTAAGTAGCAATGCTGACTTTGAAGGATTCTAACCATGTGGTCAGGCCTAATTTGAAAACTCCTGAAAGGCTGCCATCGTCAGTTTTCATGGGTAGGCTCTGTGAGGTTAGCTTTTTAATGCCGTAGCCTGATCAGAAACAATATGAGTGTTATAAGAAGCTATCTAAACAAAGAAAATTTAGTATTCAATGTATGTAGTTGCTGAATCTAAGACTAAATGGGCACCTTGCCCTAAAATGTTGTTGAAAAATGGAAATTATCTTGATTGGGGAAATAATCAACTCTTAGTAACCTCCCGAAGATAGGGACCCCCCCCCCCTCAAAGACAGAAATGTCATTGGTCCCTTATGTGGAAATAGGCTTGAGCAAAGTAATCTGACCTGAACTGTTTTCCCGAGACTTGTGTTATATTCTGATAACTTTGCTGATGCTAGATCTTACTTTTTATCTTGTTTACCAGTTGCCTGTGACTTTAATATTAGTGATTCCTCATTTATCGTTTAAAAATGTTTCTAAGAACAGGAATATTGAACTCTCTGTCTTCTAGGATGGATGCTTTCTTTAACCAAGAGTAACCTGTTAGGTTTGCTGGCTTACTATGAGCCACGATGGTGGGGAATTTGGTATTTGTAAGGCATAAAGCAGCTGAGATTGGTCCTCTGTGGAAGATCTGTGCATCTGTTCTGGTAGCTTGAAAGAGTAGCTTGTCTTTCTATTTCTTGAATTTATATTCAGATGTCTTAGATTATCACAAAAATGGCAGCATATACCATATGTAGTTTGGGGACACAATGTAGGAAATTGCTACTCAAAACATAGTAATATACCATGTCGGCTGGTGTATATTTCACTTCATAACCTCAGTGGGCAGTATTTACAATACAAATGGACTTCACGCTTTGGATCTATACTCACAGGAGCTGTTTGACCTGTTACTCTTCCTCTCTTTACAACAGTGTTAATAATACCATATTTTATCCTTCAGACATGCCATTTTTTTCCCAAAATATAAGGACCTGGGTGTTGGGGTGCATTTTACAGCTTCTGGCAAGCCATAGTTTAATTGGGAGCTCTTGTCTTGTTTCTGGGATGTGTAACCTAATCATGCAGGTTTATAGGCATTGGTGTCTTAGATTTAGTGAAATGGGGACCCTCCATGCCAGCACTAATATAAGGATAGAAATTTTAATTCGAAAAACTTGGTGCCTTGTGTATTTGTTTTCTTTCTCAGGTGGCATGGAATTTTTCCTTTAAATTGTAATCGCTTTTGAAATTAGGCCTGCTTGAAAACCCTTCAGCAGGCAGAATATTGAAGAAATTACCTCTTTTTGATGTCTGTTTTTTCTGGCTGGGATTTGACTGTGCCTAATTGCTTTGGTTTTTGCATTTAAGGGAATGCGCCGGCCCAGCCTCCTATTTCTTGTGTCCTGCCTACAGGCTTTCCATCGCCTGACCTGTGGCAGACACTAGTTAATGCTCACCAAGAGATGGGCCCTAGGAGACTCTGGAAAGATGTCTTGGTACCATTTGAAATGCAACCAGAAAGTAAAGGCTCAGACACGTGAACCGACTTGCCTGAGGCCCAGGATGTAGGTGTGATTTTAAGTGTGAAGATGCTAATTAGAATATGGAAATAGTTAATTACGACTTGCTTAGCATTCATTTGGTCCCAATGAAAATATCAGATGTTACTGGTGTTGATGGTCTATGAAATAGATGTAAACAACCCTCCTGTGGAGTTCATTACAAGTTTTCTTCTGTCCAAGGGTTGGTGCTTCTAGAAACTTCACGGGGAAAATCCTACCTGCCGTCACCGCATAGATGGGGAGTATATATTTCTGGTGCAAAGGGATGAGACTGTCTCTCCCTACGTCATACCCTTTTCCAGCAATTTGTTCTTCAGGGGACCTTGAGAGGATGTACTCAAGCTTATGTGTATGTAGGTATATTGTGCATCATTCAGGAACATCGATCATGGGTTTGGGCAGATTTGGGAGGGTTTATTTTTGAAAATTCTATGACCAGAGGGGTAAAAACAGTGGCTTTAAAGTCTGTGGCCTAAAGACATGTGGCCTTAGAGAAAGTGAAGGAGTTGCTTTGTGCTTTTAGGAGCATATCCAACATATCCAAGACTCCTGTGGTAGCTTTTTTGAGTGTGAGCACACAGCCCAGTGGGCCCTGAGCTTGTAGGAGAGGCTGCCTCCCCTCCTTGACAAGCGTGAAGCTCAGAGTGGGTGCTTGGGCCTAAAGCATCTGGAAGTCCTTTGTTGGGAATATTACAAGGTTTTTGTTATTTGGGATTTTTGTGTTTTGCTTTGAAAAGTAAGTGCAAGCAGGGAGAATATAACTGAAATGCTAGACATTCTGTCAATTCAGCTATAGCAACTGTGGACTTTTTTAGAAACAACATGTAGCTAATCTTAGGTATTGTATAAAAGACATTTCACTAGCATTGAGAAATTCTGGTGCCAAGTTAGGAGGCAAATTTTAAAAAGCCTACCTTTGAATACAATGGAATATTATTCAGCCATAAAAAAAAAGAATGAAATCTTGTCATTTGCAAAAACATGGATGGAGCTAGAAGCTATTATGCTGAACAAAATAAGTCCAAGAAAGACAAATGTCGTATGATTTCACTCATATGTCAAATTTAAGAAGCAAAACAAACAAGCAAAGGGAAAAAAGAGAGGCAAACCAAGGAACAGGCTCTTAGCTGTGAAGAACAGACTGATGGTCACCAGAGGGGAGGGGGTGGGGAGATGGGCAGAATAGGTGATGGGGATGAAGGAGTTCACTTGTGATGAGCACCGGGTGATGTATTATTGAATCACTATATTGTACACCTGAAACTAATATTACCCTGTGTGTTAACTATACTGGAATTAAAATAAAAAGTTAAAAAGAAAAAAAAAAAGCCTACTTCTCCTTAGGGGCTCGTGTGCGGTCAGTTCTTTGCCTTACACAGCACTGCAGGATGTAATCTTCTGCTCGGCCTAGAATTTTGGAGTTTACAAAGGGCAGACTTCTCCACTAGACAATTTTTAAGTGGCAGTGTAGCCTGTTAGCTTTTTTCTGTTGTGATTCATTGGGCAGTACTAGTTTCTGGCTCGAAGTGTCCAAACCAACACCAGGAGATTTCCCTAACAAAGGAAACCTGCTTTGCTTCATCAGAATTTCTCCCCAAGGGTGTCCCATGGCCTGTGATCCCTCCCTTCTGTCCCCGCATGATGTTTTAGCAAATAAGTTCTAGTCAGAAAGTCTGTCATTAACATTCCTCAGAGAAACCCTGAGGAAGTGCAGGACAGAATTAAAGAAGGGAACAAACTGATAAATATCAGGAAAACCTTCTGGGGTGTGAGCCCTGGTTGTCTGCAGTTCCCAGCCTCGAATGTGGGGAAGGCGAGGCTGTCCCTTGTCAGGAACGTGCCTGGCTGACGCTTCTCACTGTTCCTTCTGGAGGTTTGATGTGAGGAACACTTGGATCCTAGAGGGGAAACATCCTCATTTCCTGCAGCATCCTCCTCAGGCTTTCAATCCAACATAACAGTATCCTCAAAGATTCTGTCAGCGTCTCCTCCCAAAAGGCAGGACTTGGGTCACCTGAATCACCTCGAGGCTGAAGGCCAGTGGAGGAAGGCTTCTAGCAGAGATGGCGGCTGGGAGTGAGGTTTATCTAAGGGAAGAGGGGAAGAGCGAGGAGAGGGACGTGCCAAGGGGAGGCCCCAGGGAAGGGAAACTGAGGTCTGTGAGGGGGCACTGCAGTCATACTTGCTGGAAACTGGACTATCAGGCGGAGTACAGAGCTGGAGACAGAGTTCACCCAACCGTGGTGGCCTTGTCTATGAAGCACCCTCTGTGAGCCCTGAGACGCAAGGACCTATCAACTTCTCACATGGCGGTCTTTGAAAGACTTGAGAGGAGGCCGGGGCTTTGCACTTAAATGAATCCTGATGACCTGTATCCCTCTCTGTCGTGATGCCACTGTTTATATCAGACTAGATTCCTCATTTGGACACTACCCAAGACAGGCTGCCACCACACGGGAAGTGAGGACACACTGTGCAGGCATTATGAAAACCTAAACCTTCTGTTTCCAGAGGCCCAGTGATTCCGTGAAGGAATTAATGAATTCAGCACATTCAGTCCTGGGGACTTTATATTTGTGTGATCCAGGTGCTGCCTGCCATTTGGTTTCTTGGGGGTTTTTTTGTGTTTTGTGTTTTGTGTTTTAGGCTTGAACTCAGGATCCTGAGATGCCGACTGAGCCATCCAGGCAATCCCCTCCCCCACCTTTTTTTTTTTTTTAAACAAAGACCAAACATTTCTTTACAAAGTTCTGATGATCATGTGGCATATTTCCTACCTTGAATTTTTGTCCTGTTCTTCCTCAATCTTTTTCTCTTTCCTTTTATTCTTCTTACTTGTCATTAGCCTTACTGAGCTTTCTTGCAGCAATTTTTTTTAGTCATTGTTTTCTCTACCCTAATCCCATTTTCTGAATAAAGTGTTCCCTACATATGGAAGGTCTTAACCAAGTACAACTTTGTAGGACCTGCCTTGCCTGTCTTTGCACCCTGCCACATAGCTCAGTGTCCAGGCCACAGTCTGTGCTCAGTAAATGGTGAATTGAATCGCTTATCCAAGTACATTGTGCACTCACTCATGGTATATGAGTGCTTAACTTTGCCAAAGATAAAGACCTAACTTACTACTTTTTTTTTTTTTTTAAGATTTTATCTTAAGTAACCCAGTGTGGGGCTCAAACTTACAACCCCAAGATCAAGAGCCCATACTCCACAGACTGAGCCAGCCAGGCACCTGCTGACTTGCTACTTTTAATCCTGACGGCTGCAGGTTTCATTCTAGTTAATTTATTTCAGGCATGTTTTTTTTGCTTCTGGATCCTCTTTGATTGGTGTGGGTGCAAGTTGCCCTAAGGATATACCAGGAGATCAGTATTAGGGTGATATCCTTAATATGATTCAGCCTGTCTGTGTTCAAACATCAGCACACGATGCTAGAATATCTCAGGGCTCTTGGGGACGATTGGTTTGGGAGAGTTTTGCTTGTCTGAATATATTGGCTGTGCTTGTTTTTGCCGTTCTTCCATGGGCGGCTGTTTGCCCAGGACCGCGTTTTCGAGGGCCCCACCTGCCCCCAGCCTGGCAGCTCTCTGCCCTCCCTCTGTGCACTCACGGGGTTCCCTGCAGAACAGGGTCATCCACTGGTCCTCCACACCGAGGTCACAGATGTCTGTGCTCCGCTCCGGCCAGACACAGGACATGAGGAGGCGCCATGGTCCTGGGAGTGTGGGTGGGAGGCCTATCGCAGGGCCCCGCAGGGGCCGTGGGGCGAGACAGAAGTGGAGCAGAGGTGTGTGCCTAGGTTCCTGTCCCCCCTCTTGTCACTGAGCAGTCCCGTGGCCTTGGGATTGCTTCCTCCTCTCTGAGGTGTGGATGAGGGCAGCACCTGTGTAGGGGACAGTTGTAGGTAGTAAATGAGCTAAGGGGGACACGAAACAGCTGTGTTAGACTATGTGGAAGAATTCATCCCTGCGCTGTAGGTGGGAGACGGAGAACATGCTCCACGTTTTTACAGCTCTCTCCGTCCTCACAGATTCCAGCCCCAGTTTGTGCTGGATCACAGGAAAAGCTTCCTGAGACTGTTGCCAGCCCTTTTCCTTTTGGGGTTTAGTTTTAAATCACCTATCTTTGACAGATTGTTGTAAGTGCTGCTGTGGGTTTTTGTTTGTTTGTTTTTTGGGTTTTTTAAAAATTTTCTTTAGTCCTTGACACTTACAGGATAAACATTTCAATTTTTAAAAATTGCCTTTATCTTTTATTTCTTTTTAAGTAATCTAGACACCCAGTGTGGGGCTCGGACTCATGACCCCCAAGATCAAGAGTGGGATGCTCTACCAACTGAGCCAGCCAGGTGCCCCTAAAATTGACTTTATATTTTTTAGAAACTTTTAAGTTTACAGAAAATTTGAGCAGATCGCATGGAGTTCCCATATCACTCTCCATCCCCCTCAACACACACACACACACACACACACGCACGCGCGTGGGGTTTTCCCTCCTATTAACATTGTACATGAGTACGTGAGTTTGGCATGTTTGTTATAATTAATGAACCCGTACTCTAAAGTCCAAAGTTAACATTAAGGCTAACTGTGTTGTAAGGCTCTCTGAGTTTTGATATATGCACATGGTCAGGAAGTGTCAAAATGCCAAGTATTCAGTCTATTCCCAATATGATGAACATTTTCTCAGGTAATAGTTCCTAAGAATAGGACTGTTTCTGATTGGCCAAAAGGGGAAGCACTGAGAATGAGATCTCTATTGCGCAGGATAAAATGCAAATGATACTGTTCTGTGTGGAAGAAACCCACAAAAACCACATGAGAAAATGGGGAGAGCAAAAGCATCAGGAGCACCAGGGAGCTAGGACATCTTAGAGCTATCTGGATCATCAGCCCCCTTGACTCCTCTCTGCGTTCAGTTGGTCTTACAGCCCTTAGAGGTGGTTCCGTTTCCTCCACATACCTCCTGGAAAATGCCCCCTTTGCATTGAGGAACCTTCTATAATTCTTCCTGTCCTTCTGATTGCCCCTCGTGTCGCCTGCTCGCCTGTAACTGGAGCGCCCCTTGCTACCATCTTGACTTTTGAGAACATCACATACAGACAGACGCCTCATAAAAAGGCAGCTTTACCTTTTCAGGAAATTTTAGTAAAGGAGGCATTAAAGCAACCATTCTTCTCCCTGAACAAAACAATCCCCTTACACCCCTCCGTGGTCACTTGAATCCTGTTTACCATGTTGTCATGGCAACCATTCAGTAGCGCCCTGCAAAGCCCAGGATAATAGCCACAGATGAAGCTCTGCTCAAGTGAAGAGTGTTGTTCTCAGGGTCACATCTAGATTGCTCGATTTTGTCTCGTGGCTTTTTCTTCTTTAGTAATAGGCCCTCTTTGAAAATTGGGGGGGCCTTCAAGTGTCTTCACACACTTGTTGGGGGCATGGGAGGTGGTTAGTTTGCTCCTGCCGTTAAAACGCAGGATTGCTCCAGCAATCGCTAGCCCGCCAGTCTCGCCGGGCTGGACTTCCTTTCAGTAGAATCGGGAATGAATTAAGCAGGCAGAGCCCAAGACACCACATAAAAGCCTGGGAACAGCAGCGAGCCGAAGAAAGCCCGTTTTTGTGTCTGTTGCCTCGGATGCTCGCAGTCCCGGGCTGCTAAAGATGCAGCCATTGACAGTGGACAAAAACTGAAGGGGCACGAGAAGCCCAAGGTAGGAGTCTTTCTCTTATTTGAGCCACTTCAAAGTTTCATGGGCCTGGGAATGATCGTGGGTAGGCTAAAATTTGGTGGGGAAGTGTTCTAAGCCTGGGAGAAACAGGCTTTTCCGTCTCTCTGAGCACCAGAAAGGTTTAATTTCTAAACAGGTGGGTAAGTGCTCTATGAGTTGGAACTGCTAATGCTTTGTCAGGACGAAGGACGTTACCCAATCAGGCATCGATAATGGGATATATTTTTGATAGGAAATTCGCCTTGTTTGGGAAAACTCATTTTTAATACGAGGTTGGAAGGGGAGATTGCTGGCGGTAGTTTCTTTTGTTTGTATGGGTTATCGCGAGGCATTTTGCCTTAAAAGTTTACACACCACAGACCTGTAGCTTTTCCTCGCCTTGTACTTTGTGTGAACCTTTTAAGGAAATCTGCCCAAGAAGAATCCTTTCTTTTTAAAGTGTATTGTAAACTGGTTTGGACCCGAATGTGGAAATGGAGGAGTGACTGGAGTTGGCTGGTCATCTATTGACTATCGTATGCTGATTTTGCACAAACATCACACGCCAGAATTTTTCAATCAGCCCAGAGAAACCTGATGAGGCACATTTTGTTGAGATTCTTAGTCCCCCCAAAATGTCCCCCCAAAGAAAGAACATGATAAAGAGCGACTGAAATGCTAATCTCTGCCTCCACCGGACACTTGAATGTGTTCAGTTGATCTCCATTCATTTGCTAAAAGTGCCCTTTAAGGGAGCAAGTTTTAAATGTGAAGGTGGTCTTTCATATTAAATTGACTTACATTTAAAAGAAGCGAATAATAATGTGGCTGACGGCTACTTGGCTAAATCTACTTTCACGGAAATAAATTTCCAGTGCCGGATGAAAACCCAATGTGTTAGAAGGCTTTACCATTAGGCTTAACAATCTTACCAGTCATTAATCTGACATAAAATTAATTACTACCCTGAGAGAGAGGTGGAGTGTTAGTCACTAATGGGAAAGTTTCTGCCTCTCACAGACTGAGTTTCCGTACCCACATTTCAATATGTAGCTCCCCCGGGGTCAGAATCCCATTGCTTTGCAGGCTGGCTTGAGTGACAGGAAACACTCCCTCCCGTGTTAAAGGATACTTTTCGGGAAGACTGTGATTACAGAGACCCGCCCAGTCTGCCCTGCTGGCTTCCTCCCTGGGAGGTGCCTCCTACCTGGGAGGTACCAAGCTGCCAGGATGGGGTAAACATTTTCCGCTGTGCCCACCGTGACAGATAGTCAGGGCCTCCTCACCTGAGCCCTCCAGCCGTGCGTTTCAACTTTGGCTGTTCTTCTGGAAATGGCGACCAATCAGCATAGCAGCCCCTCTCCAACATTTGAGCCAATCCAAGTCTCGGGCCTTCCGTCTATTTGATGCAAACTGTGGGGTGATTTTTTTTTTTTTTGGTTGCTAACTTAAAGCATTGGCATTTTCACAGGAAACCCCTTTAATGTGTGATTTCTGTGAGTGACTTTGTTCTAAAGACCCACCACTGCCCACCCAGCAACTTTACAGAGAGCCAATTCCCAAAGCGGTGGCCCCCCCCTTGATGACTCTGGAGCAAAGGGCCCAGGTTGGAGCCCAGACCAGAGGGTAGAGGTGGGGGGTGCATTGCGGCGTGGTACTTGGGCTCAGAGACTAAGCCTCCCTGGGTCTCCTCACAGCCTTGGAAGAGGCCCACTGTACCTCCTAGTCTCCTCAGCATTTTGCTTTGTTGACCCTTGACCCTGGGGTGTCCCACCTATTCCTGCCTCAGGCTGGCTCTTTCCTTGATACACAGAAACGCTACAACATAGATTAACAATAATAAGAACACCACCACAGTTAGTAACTGGGTTTTGCCTCCAGCCCTCCTCTATATAAAGGCGGTACTTACTGATTATAAAATAATTGGAAAATATGCAGAATATAAATTTAATTTAAATTCTTTACATTTTATTTAGAGGCTGCTCTTAATTTTATAACTATATTAGCAAACTGTATCTTAAAACATTCCTGTGCTTTTTTTTTCACTACAGAATTCTGTCATTGACTATACTTTCAAATAGACTCTATTATTGCACTATTTCCTTTTCTTGTTGTAAACAATGCTTCTGTATTATTCATGTGTATTATTACCTGTTCACATTCAAGATTGTTTGTTAAAGGTAAATCATCAGTTTATTTGCTAAATCACAGCATGCGCATTGCTATGACTCAGATGTATACATCCACATGGCCACATGTTCATTAGGGCCAACAGCGAACAGGAAGACTATTTTGCAACGTGTATAACAGTGGATTTATAGCCCTAAAAAGTAGCCCTTAGAAATCAGGAAGAAAATAACAAATGTGTTGGTAGAAAAATGAGTAAAACACATGAATGAGAAATTTGCGAGAGGTGATACACAATGGGAAATAACCTGACAACTTCGGTAGTATAATCAAAGAAATAAAACTTTAAAATAGATAATTTTGCCTGTGTGAAGACTGAACGAGTTTCTTGGTTTTGTGTTGCTTTTTAATAACGCTCCCAGGGCAGTCGTGGAGGAAACTCCCATTAATGTACGCGGGGAGTTTAAATTGTGGCAGCTTTTCTGAAGAACAGTCTCCTCCTGTCATCTTGATTGAATGTTTTCTTGCCTCTCCTGGGACTGTAAGCCATCTGTTTTTCTCCCTCGTGCTGTCAAAAGTTCCTTCTCTCCAGGTTCCATCTCCTCGCTCACACTCTCTTTGTATTAAATATATGTAAATATTCTAATGTTTAATATAGAAATATATACAGGGGCGCCTGGGTGGCTCAGTCGTTAAGCGTCTGCCTTCAGCTCAGGTCATGATCCCAGGGTCCTGGGATCGAGCCCCGCATCAGGCTCCCTGCTCAACGGGAAGCCTGCTTCTCCCTCTCCCACTCCCCCTGCTTGTGTTCCTTCTCTCTCTGTATCTCTCTCTGTCAAATAAATAAATAAAATCTTAAAAAAATAAAAATATATTCGTAAAAGGGAGGGGAGACGGGAGGGAATAGGGAATGCTCCCCTGAGCAGTCTCTTCACTGCTAGGTATTTCCAAAGAGAGGCCTGTGACCTAGCCAGCCACCCCGCCTTCCTGGCACCTGTCTGACTAGGCCTCCTGCCCTCCCCCTTTCTCTTGACTGGTTCCCGAGTTGTAGGCCCAGCCTCAGGTTCTGCCCTCCTCCTCCCCTGCCCGTTCCTGCAGAAATGCTGCTCACTTCTCCCCTCCAGCTCTCAGCAAGGTGAGTACCTCTGCACTGTATTTTTCCCAGCCCCAAATCCTCCTCTAAGCTTTGGCCTCCTTGGCTAATTTTGTAACCTACTTTTTTTTTTTTTTTCTGGGTTTCTGAAGTTTCTAGTTCTGTGCTGGTCTGCATCCCCTGCATCACATTTCAAATTGGAATGTGTTCATAATTTCACATTCTTTACCTTCCGCCTCATTGTTTATCGGGTTTTTCTTATTTTTTGGGTTATAGCAGAATATTGCAACGTTGGTGCCATTGGCATTTTGGACGGGCCGATCCTTTGCTGTGGGGCCCCGTTCTGTGTGGTGTAGTAGGACCTGTAACAGCTCCCCTGCCTTCTCCCCACTCGATGCCAGTAACAGCCCCCACGGGCCTCCAGACATTTCCAAACCTCCCCCAGGAAGCAAAGTTGCCCTGCTTGGCAACCAGTGGGTTATGGTATCAGTGCTGATTATTTCTTCATTTTTATCCTATTTTCCCTTTGCTCTCAGTAAAAATGGCATCTATGTACAATTTCATTTTTTTTTTAAGTTTTTTTTTCAAATAAGACTTTTTTTTTTTTTAAGATTTTTATTTATTTATTTATTTGAGAGAGAGAGAATGAGATAAAGCATGAGAGGGGGAGGGTCAGAGGGAGAGGCAGACTCCCTGCTGAGCAGGGAGCCCGATGCGGGACTCGATCCCCGGACTCCAGGATCATGACCTGAGCCGAAGGCAGTTGCTTAACCAACTGAGCCACCCAGGCACCCAAAAAAAGATTTTATTTATTTATTTGACAGAGACACAGCAAGAGAGGGAACATAAGCAGGGGGAGTGGGAGAGGGAGAAGCGGGCTTCCTGCTGAGCAGGGAGCCCAATGTGGGGCTCTATCCCAGGACCCTGGGATCATGACCTAAGCCAAAGGCAGTCACTTAACGACTGAGCCACCCAGGCGCCCCCAATTTCATTTTTATTATACCAATTGTTCGGGCTTTGAACCTTGAATTTTACTATTGAATATAGGGTGAAAAGAGAAAATGGTGTATTGTTTAACATTTTTCCAGATATTCCGAGTCCCTTGTTAACATGTATTGTTTCCTAGTAAGTAATATTAGAAAATTTTAAAGGGGGGGATGGGGTGCCCTTAATATCAGTGTGTCTTGCAGGATTACGTAATTGTTCTGTGCTACTACCCACTTTCTCAGATGAATGGGTGGCCTAGTTTCAGCCACTCTGAAAGGATAAAACAGCTCATTAAAGTGTGCCAGATGCTTCATTTGTCACTGTTTCACTTAAAAGGGAATACTGTTTCGCTTTGGAATTATACTGTGTTACACTCCAAGTTTGCCTTTATGAAATGCAAGATAAGTGTCCCTGTTAAAAATATTGCAGCATCCCCATCTCAACCCCCTCCACGTTTATAATGAAAAGTTCACTACCACACAAATGTTTTAGAAACTGTTAAGTAAAGCTTTTTAAAAAGTCTCTTTAAATACACAAGAAAACAAAGTTTGAATATGCGTACTCAAGTTGATAACAGACTTCTGCTTTTGAGCCCGAAAGGGTTTAAAGGACAAGGATTTTTGGATATGAAATCTTTTTAGTATACCTTAATACTGTTTCCACTGGGACAGCTTAATTAAGGCTATTACAATACATAAGTAGAGGACTGAAACCAATTTGGGGGAGTCAAACACGTCCCACAAGATTGTGAGGGCCGAAAGTAAAGCATTGTTAGTATGTTCATTGTGGCTTGAGAAATTGCAGAAAGAAAATTAGCCTGGCTTCTTTTCATTTACTTCTCTCTCTCTTTTTCGGGGTTCATTTGTTTTTGTATTAACTCTGAAACATTGGCTTGTGTATTTGATTCATGGACATCGTTACGTCAATTCCAATAAAGCTTGGACTACTGAATTTATATCGGACCCCACTTGCAGCTCCTAGGGCCTTTTAGTCCCAGGTGCCATGTAAACTGAGGTCCTCCGTGGAGGTGGAGGGGCAGTTTGGACCTCGTTATGACGTCATTTGGTTTGGATTTCCAGGATTCTAACACACCTGTCAGTCCTCCGAGCCTGGTAGCAAAGGTGCAAAAGGTACAAAAAAATGTAAAACTCGATGCACCTGACCATCTCTTAAAGCGGTCATTGTCTGTAGCCTGGTGGCATCAGCAGATGGGCCACTTCTACTTGGGAGCGCCTGCTGTCTAGAGCTGAGCTGGAGGCACTTCCCGGTTTACACATACTTGGGGCTCTGCCAGGGTCCGCAGAGTGAAAGCCTTTCCCTTCTCATGCTCGATTAGAAAAAAATGAGCTACAATACAATCATCAGTTGTTCTCCATGACTCACCTTGCCTGCTCCCAGCACATCCACGCTCCTTGTTACAACATGTTGACGTAGTTACATGATTGCGAAGGTGGTTTGGAACTAATGGAAGAGCCTTTAGCCACTGGCCTGGATGCACAGGCTTTTTTGTTCTCTGTTCTGGTCATTTTGGCAACCAACCTCACGCACAGATTGCCCTCTGCTGGGTGCTGTGGGGGCATAAAGGGATAGACACCCTTTCGTTGCATATTAAGTCTATTGAGGATTGGGTGCTAAAAGCTAGGAAGCAGCGAAGACGTGAACAGATTACGTCTGAATCCTTTCTGTCTCTGTTCATGATCCCTGACCAGCCTCAAATGCCAAAACACTGATGGGGGGGCACGGGGAGTCGGACCAGGAGCATTTGCGGAGTGTTCCCCAGCATATATCATTGTAGTGGTTGTAGTCCCACGGTTTTCTTGCCTGAATCACAGAACTTGAACTCTGTCTCAATACTTATCCTTCCCAGCCTAGTGACAGTGAGCCAACCTGGGCCTGTTTTTCTACATATTCTGGGGCTAACGCTGCAAGGCTATCATAATTCTCAGAGAACAAGTTGATTTTTTTGCTGCTTGCTAGAGAATAAGGCAGTCTGTCCTTTAGACAATAAATGGGTGACTCCTTAAACATTTTTGGATTACAGTAATTAATGAAGATGTATCAGGAGGCCGTGTATCACGGTGGACTGAGCGAGGTTTTACAGAAAATGCTGTACTCACCGTCCCCAGGCACGTGTCACTGGTCTTTGAGTCCGCAGTGTTCTCGTTGATGGAGTAAGGACAGAAGTCATCCCTTTTTTTAAGATTTTATTTATTTGCCAGAGAGAGCATGCACAAGCAGGGGGAGCGGTGGGCAGAGGGAGGGGCAGCTTCTCCCCACTAAAGCAAGGAGCCCAACGCGGGGCTCGATCCCAGGACCCTGGGGTTCATGATCTAAGCCGAAGGCAGACACTTAACCGACTGAGCCACCCAGGCGTCCCAGCAGTCACCCTTTTTTAGGGTGGTTACAAGGATTGACTGTGATCATGTCTATAGAACCCCCAGCTCAGCCTGGCACACGGTGGCCACCGATGATAATTATCCTGCTGGTCCTTACGGCAAGAGGCAATGTGTATGTCTTGGAGGAGGCCACCGATGGCAATTGTGTGTAGTCCCAGCAAATCGGGGTGTTCGTTTCCTCTCCGACCTATCATTTGTATTGATTCACCACTCACTGAAGTTGACACTGCACCCTCAGATAGAATTTATTAAGGACCTATATTCATTTTGAGGTAAATGTAGAAAAAGACCCATTTGTGGGAAAAGTATTATTAGAACCCTGAAGACCATTCTTGAAATCCAAGAATGGGGAAAGCGGTTATGGTCAATTGGGTCCCTAAAGGAAGTGGATAGATAGGTTATTCTGAGGACAGGTGAAGAGAAAAGAACATTTTATTGTCATACGTGTTTTCTGTTTGGTGTGTCTTTCTCAGGTTTCGGAATGTGTTCTGTATACGTATCCCCCTTTTTTTTTTTTTTTTTTTTACCATTTTGCTTGGGTAGTGGAAGGGTCTTGAACTTAAAACTCTTTTGTACTGATTCTCAGACACCAGGGTCATGAAGAAATGTGCCAGACTGCAGATGAGCCGGTGTGGCACATCCCGCATTGGGCTCTTTAACCGTGGGGGGGACAACGGGGTGGGGGAGGGCATCCGATTTAAGCATCTTGAGTAGAACAGCTCCGAAGCCTGGCCCCTCACTCTGGCTGTGGAGTCCTGTCGAGGCCCCAGGGATGGGAAGAACCTGGCCTTTGAGCATTGCCTGACCTCCCGTTTCCTAGCAACTCCCAAGTGCTCAGTGGAATATTTTGTGCTGTTCCTAATTTATACTTAACAGATACTGGCTGTGTTTAAGGCTGGCTAATTTCCCATTATGACTTGCAGACAACCACTTTTATACATGAATAAGCAAGAGAAAGGACTCCTGGGAGGCTGTGCTCACCGGCACCCCCTTCTCACCAGGACTTCATTTTCCTTCTAGAAAGTAGAATTTACCAAGGACTTGCGAACACGTGGCCATTTCCCCACAGAGACAGGCTGCACTGAAGAGTTTTCAAGTAAAATTCTTTTCTTTGACACTTTTTTCTGATATCCCAGCCCATATTCATGACTATTGATAAGTCTGCTACATCCATTATCAGAGCAGCAACTCCTTCCTTAGCTGTATTCTTGTCAGCGAATGGAGCAACCACTTTCTGTTCCTTCCTGCGTAAATGAGGCGATAGGATGGGGTGATTCTCATGCCCCTTCCAGCCCTCAGCTAACAGGCATCTGATGAAATCCTACTCTTCCTAATAATTGACGTCTCTCATTTGGGGGCTCAGATTTTTCCCAGTTGCCATTTTTATTTTCATACTTTTTGTAACCGTTCAGACTCCTCAGTCCTTATTTGCCTTTGTAGCAATTGTCTCTGGGAACTCCTTTTCCTCCGTATCCTAGCTTAAACTTAAGAATGATGATCTTCATCTCTGATCTTCATCTCTCAGTGGCTCAGAAGTTTTTTGTCTCTGAAATTCAACACCTGAAAGCAAGAGACCACCGGTCTATTCTCCCTTCTCCTGATTATTATCTGTAGACTAATTTCTGCTCCCACGGTGGTCTTAGTGCCAGCTGAGCAGCATTGCACTATATAAATAATAACTCTGGCCAAGCGTTACAGATGTGCGTCTGACAGATTTTCCAGGCTGTGGACATGGAAGCATGGAGGGCCACTGGGCACATGTCCCTCCTGTCTTGCACCTCATCCCCTGCTTTTTGTCTTCGGGCTCAGCATCCTTCTAGCATTGGCATAACCTTGGTGATGGTGTGAGTGAGTTGGTCCGGTCCACGGCTACGTTAGTGGTTTTGTGGCTGGCTGGCACCTCCTCGCCAGCGTCTGTGAGGAGACACAGCCGCCCTCCTAATGCGTATTTCTCAGCATGACTTTTCAGAGCCAGTGTGAATAAAAGGGCCTCTGACCTATTCAGTATGGTGGACGGAGCAATTGAAATAGAACAGTGATGGGCAGTGAGATTGAGGTTTAGTTTAGCAAGAAAAAGGTTTAATTATATTCACTAGATAAAATGGCAACAGCTTATACCCAAGAGGGCGGCTGCTTTAAGAGGATTTCCAGATGGGATTTATGCTAAGGATCAGACCTTCTGTCATCTTTACCAGGGTCTGTGGACAATTTAGAGCAAACCTGTGGTCTCCCTCCTGTCCGCCCCCCACATTTCTCTGTGTTTCTGAGTCTCTTTCAACACACATTAATTGACTCTCAAGATTGATTTATAGATACAGATATATCTCGAACTCCCAACCTCTGATTTTAAATTTATATGACCTCTTCGGAATTTAAATGTGCCCTATCAGCCCACCCTCTTGTCCTTCCACTGTTATTACTCTGTTTGATGGGACTTGTTTCTTTTTCTTGCCTAGACCTCAGTCCCCTAGTTTCTTTCTCTCTCTTTTTTTTTTTTTTTTTTAAGATTTTATTTATTTGACAGACACAGCGAGAGAGGGAACACAAGCAGGGGGAGTGGGAGAGGGAGAAGCAGGCTTCCCGCCGAGCAGGGAACCCGATGTGGGGCTCAGTCCCAGGACCCTGGGACCATGACCTGAGCCAAAGGCAGACGCTTAACGACTGAACCACCCAGGTGACCCCCCCTAGTTTCTCTTAATCTCCCCGTGGACTCACTCTGTAATTTCATTTTATGCCCCAGTTGGATTCATTGGTGGGCCTTAATTTTTTTTTTTTTATTATTGGAACACAGCCTACATATTTTTAAAAGTGCTCAGATCATAAGTAATGTGCTTTGAAAGATCTCTGTGTGAGCCCAGACACAAGAACAGCGGCCCACGGCAGGGAGGAGAGCAGTTTAGTTATGAATTTGGGGCTTCGGTAAAGACTCTGGGCTCACTGACCTTTGTCCAGATTGCCAGCCTTGTCTTAGATGATGCCCACATTGTCCTCTCTGATCCCACCATGTCACTAGAGGATATAGAGAAATGTGCTGTGATTGGTTCTAGGACATGTCTGCGTCAGCCCTGGAGGAGGAGACCTCCCTACCCTCAAAGACTTCCCACACTCCTGAACCTGATGTGAGCCTTCCAACTCTGGCGCATGACCTCACCTTATAATCCGGCAGAGGACTGAGAACATCTGTCACTAGTGAACTCGCCTGCCCTCCTCCACAGTGTCCCCTCCCTCCGTCAGGTTCTCAAAGACGCGTTGAGTACAGTGTTCCCAAGAACTACGCTGTCCAAGCCTCTTGGCTATGTGGCTGCTTCACATGAGGCCACCAACTCGTGGTTCTCCTTGTGACCACAGGGCGCTCAGTCCATGCCTTCTGTCTTTGATTCTGACTTCTCTGACCTAGATTTGAACTTGACTACAGCCCTGGGATGTCCATCTGGCTTTGGCATCACATACCAGCTCATGTTGTCAGTGATGACGTCTGCTCTACTATGTCTTCTGGATATTTGTGAAGTTTACTGTATTAACCACAATAGCATTTTCAGCTGTACAGCAACCTTGTGTTTCCACCAGGGATCTGGATGTTTCTGGAGCCTAAGCCCATTCCCCACTGGGGCCACTTTCTTCCCAGGGGTAATCCTTACCTTCCTCCACAGGACCTCTTCCATCTAACTGCAAGTCGTATAGGTGGGTCACACACACTTGCTTCCCCTCAGTCTCCCTTTAGAAAAATGACTCTTAAGTGACAGGACACAGAATATCTCAGCCGACAGTGAACTACACGATTTATACGTAGAAGTATCACATTTAATCAGCATTTGTTTAGAGGCTTCACAGTATTGGGGCTTCACATCAATGTGTCTGCAGTTCTCTTGGTCCTTCCTCAAGGTTGCAAAATGGCTGCCGTAGGGGCAACCATCACATCTTCACAGAATATCTTCATTCAGTTAACAGCTAGTTTTTAAGTGTCTCTTTGTCCCTTTGGGATGCATCTCTGAATCAAGCCAACAAAGATTTGGTCCTCTTAGAGTATTAACCCGTGAAAGGAATCAGGGTAGGGCCAAAAGAGCAGCTCTCCTTTTATTCAGAAGGAAAAATCCTCCCTCAGTAGGTTTGCCCCAGTCCACAGGAAGCTTGGGAGAGTGAGTGTCTGGCAGAGGTGGGTGGGTTTGCCTGGTTGGCTTGGAATGATCTCATTCCCAGGACAGTTGTCCTGAGTACAGTGGGAGTTCCATTAGCAAGGGAGGATTGATGGGCCCCACCAGCAAATAACATTTTACATGAGGAGTAGAGTGGATGAAGATGGAAAGATGGAAATACAAAAATATTTGTAACTTGTGTACAGCTCAGAGAACTTTTTGGGATGTGATATCAGATTTTCTGAATAAACATTTAACATATAACAGTTTTGAGGAAGAAGTTAGATAAATTTACGTAACTTATATTTTTTAAAGATTTTATTTGAGAGAGAGAGAGTGTGTGAGCAGGGGAAGGGGCAGAGGGAGAAGCAGACTCCCTGCTGAGCCCGGAGCCTAAGGAGGGGGAAGGGCTAGATCCCAGGACCCTGGGATCATGACCTGAGCCCAAGGCAGACGCTTAACAGACTGAACCACCCAGGCGCCCCTTATTTGTTGAGCCTGATTTGACGTTAAACAATAGAAAGGGAAATAATTCCCGTACTTCATGCAAAATTAAAATTGTAATAACAGATTTGCGTACACATGATTATCAAGGAATTTCTTTCTTTCTTTTTTTTTTTTTTAAAGATTTTATTTATTTATTTGACAGAGAGATAGCGAGAGCAGGAACACAAGCAGGGGGAGTGGGAGGCTTCCCGCCGAGCAGGGAGCCCGATGTGGGACTCGATCCCAAGACCCTGGGATCACGACCTGAGCCGAAGGCAGACGCTTAACGACTGAGCCACCCAGGCGCCCTATCAAGGAATTTCTTATAAGCGTTGCCCAACTTTGACATTGGTATCTTGTAGAACCGCACTTCTCACACTGTGCGTGTGGCAAGAGAGTGGTTCTTTTTTATTGCCAATTTGTCGTGGAGTGGGAAGTTCGATGGTGCGTCCGTGTCGACTTGCTGTTAAAGATCCTGAGCGCTTTGCTCCCACTTCTGGTGTCTGTCTCATCATGGACCGGCACCCGTCACCAGCCACACCTGGAGGGTTGCCCTTCTGGTTCTTCCGCAAGGAAGAAGAGCGCAGAGTCTACTCACGGGTGCTAGTGCTTAGGACCTAGTGCTTAGCAGCACGTCACCTTGGGCGAGTCACTCTAGTTACACCGATTCGCTTCTTCCATGTCTATAAGGAAATCCTGTTCCTGGCTTACCCACTTGTCTTTATTTACAGGGTACTGGGAGATTTGATTGAGGTAGAGAAAATCTTTTGTGCAGAGTAGCCCATATTTAAATATTCGACACCATTATTTGCTGTTTGGCTTTTAAAATCAAGGAGAAAACCAAAGCTTTTTTCCCCGGTAGTGAGAATTTCTTATCAGTTTAAATAGCAACTCTATTTAAACAGCCCAGGGGTTCCGTTTTGCAGGAACATGCTGCTTTTGGTCTTCCCCAAGTGAGGGGCAGAGGGCGTCCACAGGAAACCCCCCCCCCACCGGTACCTCGTCCCCCAAGAGGGGTCTGGCGTGCAGGCCTGAAGGCTGGGAACTTCCTGCGGGGTTTCCTGGGAATTCATGGCCCAGAGGGAGGCAGGCTTGGGGGCATCTGTGTCCGGTATGTGCAGGAAAGGCGGGAAGGAAGCCCAGCCGTGTGCAGTATTCTGCATGCATGGCCGTGGAGAGGAACTCAAGTTAGAGCAGCAGGTGCAGAGGCTGTTGTTAAAAGCAGGAAACCGGAAAGGAATAAGAATGGAAGAAAGACACTGTGGAGGAGGGCAGGCTTGCATTCTTGTAACGCAAGGAAGCATTCGACCGAACGTTAAATACGTGTGGCTTTCGGGCCATTTGTGGGGTTTGGAAACAAGCATGTGACGCGAGCACAATGGTCGCTGAGACTCAAATGGGTAAATGTCCCCTGGACACAATTAAAGACAAAGTGCTTGTTCTGAACACCCGGGAGCTGGCCCTTAGCTGTAGCCTTTCCAGGCGTTTACTTGCCAGGTTTGGGGAATAGATTGATTGGGGTGCCCCCTTTTTGGCCTCTTCAGTCTAGCTTTATTACAGACCCCCCCCGCAGTGGTGCGCTTTTTTTTTATTGTTATTATAGATGCTAAAGACGCTGGGTTCAGTAGCCTGTTAAAAGTAAAGCCAACTGAATGTCCTAGGAACCTTCTGGAGTGACATTAGAAACTTTGTATAAATTTATTAGGAAAAATGAAATCCGTATGTTTTGCTTGAGAACTGTGTTGTTATTTAGCACTTTATTTGAAGTTCATGGAAATTCTTCATGTCTAATTTCCTTAGAATCATTAACCTCATGGAAACTGCCTGGGGTGTTTTTCATCTTTGAAAAATGGATCATGTTTTTGTTGAAAAGTAATATATTTTGGTTTGGTCTCTATATAAGCCTTGTATTGAAAGAGTCTGACAGTTCATTTTATATAAAAATATGCTCCAAGTATCAAAGGCAAATAGAATTATAATGTTAAGCCTTGCTCTTTTTCTCCACGTCCTCCTAGCGTCAGGGCTCAGCCTAATTTGTTAGAGCAGCACTGTCCAGTGGAAATAAGGTGTGAGTCCTATATGCCATTTAAGATTTTTCCAATTGCCACATTCAAGTGCAAAAAGAAATCATTTTTTGTGAAGTCAGTTTTAATAATATACGTTAGCCCAATATAGCCGAAATGTTATTTCAGCATGTACTAAATTTCAAAATCATTAATGAGATATTCTACATTTCTTCTTCTATTGATTTTTTTTTTTTAATCCGATACATAATTCGCTGCAGACTGCAATTTCGTTTGCACCCTTTGATTGCACTGTTTACCTGGCTTTCGTTCTCTCCCGGGTCGGTTGGCATACTTTTTCTGCAGCTGGCAAAATAGTAAATATTTCAGGCTTTGCCGTTGTCGTGTGAAAGAATTCACGGACAATGCGTGGCTGTGTTCCAGGAAAACTGTGTTCACAAAACCAGGAGGCAAGCCGGATGTGGCTCCCAGGCTGCAGGCGGCCAGCCCCTGCCCTGACAAAGTGTGCTGTCTCCTTAGAGTTTTAATCCTCAGAAGTTGACTACTGTTTTGGTGTAAAGCTACCAACATAGCTATTGTGATGACTTTCGTTCAAGAATATTCAGGGGCGCCTGGGTGGCTCAGTCGGTTGAGCGACTGCCTTCGGCTCAGGTCATGATCCTGGAGTCCCGGGATCGAGTCCCGCATCGGGCTCCCTGCTCGGCAGAGAGTCTGCTTCTCCCTCTGAACCTCCTCCCTCTCATGCTCTCTGTCTCTCATTCTCTCTCTCGCAAATAAATAAATAAAATCTTTAAAAATAAATAAATAAATAAATAAAAATAAAAATAAAAATAATGATGTAATGTATGGGGATTGACATAACAATAAAAAATTAAAAAAAAAAAATCCAACCTGCTAAATGTGTTAACAGTTAAATGGAAGAAACCTTAAAAGTGAAAAGAAGGGCGCCTGGGTGGCTCAGCTGGTTAAGCGGCTGCCTTCGGCTCAGGTCATGATCCTGGAGTCCCTGGATTGAGTCCCGCATCGGGCTCCCCAGGGAGCTCGGCAGGGAGCCTGCTTCTCCCTCTGACCCTCCCCCCTCTCATGTGCTCTCTGTCTCTCTCATTCTCTCTGTCTCAAATAAATAAATAAAAATCTTTAAAAAAAAAAAAAAAAAGAATATTCAGGAAAAACGTACCAGGAAACAAAGTCCATGGTTAAAGAATGAAAACTTTGGAACCACAGGAACTCCCCATCCCCCTTCTGAACCTGGACCTTGTAGGGCAGACAGTGCAAGGTAGGGGTTCGTGGTGCTGGCCCGGCCCGCACTGAGCCCGGCTCCGTCTTGGAGCAACTTTGCGAGGCTTGTAAGTTACCCTCTCTGTGCCTCAGGTTACGCATCTTGAACATGGGGGGCGATCAGAATCCCTACCTTACAGAGTTGCTAAAATGAAAGCGGCACCTGGCTGGCTCTGTCCATAAGAGCATGCAACCCTTTTTTTTTTTTCTTTTAAATTTTATTTATTTATTTGTCAGAGAGAGCGCACAAGCAGGGGCAGAGTGGGGGGGGCTCGATCCCAGGACCCTGGGATCATGACCCGAGCCGAAGGCAGACGCTTTAACCACTGAGCCACCCAGGCGCGCCGAGCATGCAGCTCTTGATCTCGGGGTTGTAAGTTCGAGTCCCACGTTGGGTGTAGAGATTACTTCGGAATAGAATCTTAAAAAGTTCAGTAAGAGCTAGCATTATAAAGTTGGTGTAATGTCTGGCACACGGTGAGTTCCTGGAGTGTTAGCCTTCCTCGTTGCTGCTCCTCTTTCATTACTAGTACTGTTATTACTAGTACCATTGCTTCAGATGCTCTTAGTGCTACCGTTCACCACCACCACAGCAGGGACTCACGAACGCAGAGCAGTCCGTGCTCCAGAACAGAAACGCTTCCACGGGACCAGGCACCCGCGGGTGGTCGTAGCAGCTGCTCGCATGGGGTCACTTTGGGCTCGGACTTGTGGACAAGGAGAGGAGCTCCTGCGCTCTGGGGACGCTCGGGCAGAATCTGCAGGGATTCCAGTATTAGAAGCAGTGATGCCTGTCCCGGTAACTGCCGTGTGGTGTGACTTCCGTCACTCAGTCTTTGGACCTGTTGCGTGAAAGCACCGCAGCTGCCCTTCCTGCCTTCCCGGGTGGTAGAGCTGAGTGCGTGCTCCCCTGTATGTATGTAGTCTGGAAGCTGCAAAGTGCTATGCAGATGTTGTTAGCTAGGAGCATTTCCTGAGGAGTTGGCTCTCTTTGCCTTCTGTTACACATTTAATTTGATCATCGTAGGCTGACGTAATTCATAGAGCAGTTGGAAGGATTGAGATGCCGGTAGAATGCTTCATTCGTCGGTGGAAACATAGCTCCTGTTCAGTGAGTAGTAGCTGCTATTTTTATTAAATTAGTTTAAGACACAGCCTTTTTTTTTTTAAAGATTTTATTTATTGAGAGAGAGAGAACACATGAGAGGGGATAGGGTCAGAGGACGAAGCAGACTCCCCGCCGAGCAGGGAGCCCGATGTGGGACTCGATCCAGGGACTCCAGGATCATGACCTGAGCCGAAGGCAGTCGCTTAACCAACTGAGCCACCCAGGCGCCCCTAAGACACAGCCTTTTATCATAATCCATCCCTGTAGATTTCTGTGCGTCCTTTGGACTAGAAATACATTAAATGACCTTGTTATGTAGCGTGACAAACTCCCACATTTCCATGGTCTGACACACTACAAGATGGTGGCACACATAACATTATGACACTCCGCATAGAAGACTGACAGAATTAAGCCACTAGAGTGTTATCAGTAATTACTTTCTGGTTGATTAAAATGTCAAACTAACAAGGACACCGTGTAAAGTGGGAGCTGAGGGAGTCTCCCGCAGGGTGATCTTGTCCTAGAACAAAGCCTCTCTGACAGGAGGCATCTCTAATCCTGTTGCCTTAGAGGTCGAGGCTGGGCAGAGATGTGGAGCTTATAAAGCTTCACGTGGGAGCAGTCGCCTTCCAGTTCTCCGTGCTCCTAACCACGGGCCATTGAAAGTACAGGACTGCATTCGCCACGAAACAAAGGGACTCTTGAGAGCCAGGATAGGGGTGTGGACAGGAAGCGCTCTGGTGTGGGGACTCCGCCGTTCCACTCTTTTAATTTCCTTCCATTCAGTAAAATCTGAATAGAATACAGCCAAGAGTAGAAACCACCGAGACGTCCTCCCTAGGGACTAGCTGATGAAGTACGTCCTGGTAGTGAGGTTGCTGTGCGGCTGGTGGAAAGAACATGGGGCACCTGTGTGTCCCAACAGCGATGTCTTTAGGTGGGAACGAAATGTAGGGCATGCTTTCATTTGCCTTTTTTTTTTCTTTAACAAAGCTTGTGTGTGTGTGTGTACCTGTATGTGCTTGTTAGGTGTGTGTAGAATGCACACACGGTCGTGTGTTCGTACGTGCATTGAATATGTCCAGACAGAGTCGCCGGAAGCTGGCCAGAGTGGTTTTCTCCAGGAGAGCTGTGGGATTTTCACTGTACACATTCTGTGTGTTTCTGATTTAAAAAAAAAAAAAAAAAAACAACTTTGGATGCAGTCATTTAACCATAACTTAACGGAGAAATGAGACTACTTTTATTTCCCAATTTCTTTTACATTCGTCCCTGAACTCCATACTGAGAAGTTACTTCATTGTGTTTTGCAGCTGAACTGTTTCCTATAGAAACACATTCTGGTTATGTCCTATAAGTAGTTAAGAAAAAGAATGGGATATTGAGCATGTTCTCTAGAAACACATTTTGAGGACCGCTTGGACCTCGTGGCTGGCATCCTTAAGAGTTCCAGTTACGCCAACTCCAGAACAGAGTTTTTCTGCTCCTGTTTTCGTAAAAGTAAATCAAATCTAGTTGGATAGAATTTGTTTTAAGGTTTTCTTGCAAAATTCGCCCTCCAACAGTGAGAAACCTGGCTCCCACCACCCGCCATCCGCCTATTTAATTGTACAGTGGTAGCGGAATTGTGAACCTGTCATTCCCAGGGGAGAGCTCTATCAGCTACGGGACAGTGTGTCTATGCAGCTCCCTTTGCCCTTAGTCTTGCATACAGACCCCATTTCCAAAGGTACTTAAGACGGCCCCGCCCCCAGTCCTTCAGTGAGGTGGTTTTCAGGCCTTTGTAATACATTGAGATTCTTTTGTGACAATATACATTACTTCCTGGGATCCTCCAGGGTTCACTCTTGTGCTTTAAAATTCTCCGGATCTGGGCAAGTGTATCATGTGGTATATCCACCATTACAGTATCATACAGAATAGCCCCACCAACCTAAAATGTCCCTGTGCTTTACCTATTCATCCTTCCCCGCTGAGTCCCTGGGGACCACTGCCGTGTATACTCTCCCTATGGCTTTGCCTTATTCAAATGCCATATAATTGGAACCAAGTAGTAGACACGTATGCTCATTTCAGGCTGTTTTCCTGTAGCGCTATGATTTAAGGTCCCTCCCTGTTTTGGGGAGCTTGATATCTCTTTTTTAAAAATCTCTGACTAATATTGCATTATATGGACATACCACAGTTTCTTCAGCCATTCACCTATTGGACGACATCTTGATTGCTTCTAGATTTTGACAGTTCTGACTGAAGCTGTTATGAACATTCATTCACCTGCAGGGTTTTGTGTGTTCGGTTCAGTTGGCTAAATCCTTAGGAGCATGCTTGCTGGATCATATAAAACTGTGTTTAGCTTTATGAGAAACTGTCTTCCAAATTGGCTGTATCGTTTTGCATCCAGCCACCTGTGAGTTAGCATTCCTGTTGCCCCACATCTTCGCCATCATTGGGTATTTTCAGTTTTTTCTGGATTTAATCATTCTAACAGGGGTGTGGAGGTATCATTGTTTTAATTAGCAATTTCCTAAAACAACTGCTGTTGAGTATCTTTCCATATGCTTAGTAGCCATCCCTAAATCTTCTTTGATGATGTGTCCAGATCTTTTCCCTACTTTTTACCTTGGGTGGTGGTTTTCATATTGCTGAGTAGAAAGTGTTCTTCTGTATGTTGGATACAGTATTTTTTCAGATAAATATTTTTTTAAATCTTTTCCCAGTGTATTGCTTGTCTTTTCATTGTCTTAACAGTATCTTACACAGAGAAGTTAATCAATTTTTCCTTTGATGAACTGTCTTTTGATATCGTTTCTAAGTCCTTGCCAAATAAGTACTCTGGAAAAGGCTGTAAACAGAACCACAGTTTTTTTTTATGTAACACCGTAGTATAAGAGTGTGTGTATATGGTGTGTTGGGACCAATGGTAGGCAATTTAGTGACAAATTCATAAAATTTAGACCCTCCCCTGAGAGAATGTATCATCTACTGGGGACTTCACATGAATATGTCTAATGGACATGCAAATATACGTGCCAGGAGAAAACGCATGGTCAAGGTCACATCCTAAGGCAAGTACACATGTGCTGCCAAGGGAAGGGGAGGTGACAGATGGCGCCGGTCAGATGCCTCAGGAACAGGTTTATGTATTGAGGAGGGGATGTTTGAGAGACCCCTAAAAGATCCATGAAACTCACCAGTTAGAGACAACGGGAGGAACGGGTGGTGAGGCTAGCCCCAGCTGAGGAAGGCAGGAAGTGACGGCTTTAGTCCAGAAACAGCTAGGGTTCTCTAGAACTTGAATAAAGTGTAGGGTTTGCCTAGCTGTGTGTTGACGGGAAGGCTGGCTGGAGCCATAGTGTGGGGCCTGGAATGTGAGATTGAAGCCTTTGTCTTGGCTTGGTGTGTGCTGGGAGTTGGTGGGCAGGGGCCCAGCATGGCTAAAGTGGCACCTCAGAAAGATTCTGCATGTGCGTGTGTGTGTGTGTGTGTGTGTGTGTGATCTGTTCCAACTTCTCCTTTCCTGTCGGGTGGCTGGGGTTTGCGTGGCTCTGAGGTGAACACAGCAGTTCCAGCTGTAATAGTTGAGCGTTTTCTCCTCAGGGTTGGTGGCCGCCCTTGGCCGGGAGGGGTGTCATGTGAAGGCTGTGCCTGGTGAGGGAGAAATTTCCAGCTCTGTAATCTGACCTCCAGGACTGATGACAGCTTTTGCCAGTCAGTGTCACCATGTTGCTTCCCGTTCCTCACCTGGGAGGGGGCAGGGGGTGGCCTCTTTTCTAGGGGAAATGAGTTTCTGCCTCTTTGCTCAAGATGCAAAGTGAGCAAGCAGCAACAACTGTGTAAAGTGTTTAACAACCCGGGAGTGAAATGACTGATGTAAGTACAAAGAACTTCTGTCACTAGTTTAATGGGCTTTTGTTTAGTGCCTGTTCAAGGTCAGGAAAATTATATTGCCGCTTTGGTAACCATGCTTTTGAAAACTCTTCAAAGCGCGATAAACCTCTGTTCAATATTTATTAACTGCTTTTGAGAGTTTGATGTAGCAAACACAGCAAATAAAGATTGAGAGGCCTTGCATCTTTTTTTTTTTAATTAATTTTTTTGGTTAATTAGTAAGGTGAGGATAGGCGTCCCATTGTAAGACTTTCTCAGTCATTACAGGGCTGGGAATGATGGTTTATTAGTGTAACATAATTGACTTTGGATAAGCCTTTCTGGAATCTTTGATTTTCTGCAGTTGAAGAAGGGTTATCAGAGGTGAGGTTTATGTTTAAAGGTGAATAGAGTAAAGGTATATCCGGTAATGGTAATGCAAATACAAATACACCTAAGATATTCAATCCTCTCTGTAAGGTTAGTTGCAGTGCTTCTCCCCGACTCCGGAATATTTGCTTACCAAAATAAAGAATCATGTAAGGGTTCTTTTTATTAAATAATTAGCTTGTTTTATATTTCTTAGGATGCCAGGGACTAATCCAACATAATATGGACTATGAAATAAGTCCCTCAGTTGCAGACCTAATATGTATGTAAATAAAGGTGAATGTACTTCACATGGAAAAGTAGGTCAGGATCCATTTAAAAATATGAGGAAGAAATAGGACCCTTTAATTTTAGAATGTTATACTACTCACTTTGAGAAACAGTCTACCAAAGAGGTGGGAGATTAAGTCTTGTGAGATAGAAAGTTAAAAAAAAATTTTTTTTTTTTTAAGATTTTATTTATTTATTTGACAGAGAGAGACACAGCGAGAGAGGGAACACAAGCAGGGGGAGTGGGAGAGGGAGAAGCAGGCTTCCCGCCGAGCAGGGAGCCCGACGTGGGGCTCGATCCCAGGACCCTGGGATCACGACCTGAGCCACAGGCAGACGCTCAACGACTGAGCCACACAGGCGCCCTAAAAATTTTTTTCTGTTAAGCTAAGGGCAGTAAGGAAGGCACTTGTCGGTAAAATATTCAGATCTCATGTTTGGTTTTTCTGTGCTCTGAGGACCTGGATTGTCAGGCCTACGGCTTGCTGCCATGTTGCATTCTAAGCAGATTGGAGCCAATCTCCAATTTGGACCCAGTTGTTTGTTGGGTCCAAACAGAAACGGGCATTTCATGCTGTAACCTGGAAGGTTGCTCTCAGTCTATGCAAGGAACTTCCAGTTTCCTCTTCTACAAGATGGAATCATCTGCCCTTCTCACCCACCCAGTCAGAGTAGAGAAGTACCTTCTCCCTGAAGTCGTGGCTAGCCCCGCACCAAACCCCGTGGACCTCTGCGTGGCAAGCCAGATTCCCACTCTTCCTGAGTTCCCAGGCCTCCTGGCCTGGTTTCTGAAATCTCTCTCAAATGCTGAGAAGCACGAGAACTTTGAGGGTCCATCGATAATGAACTCGCTCTGTTTTCTTAAGTAAGCACAGACTGAATGTCCTCGTACTGTAGACAGGTGGCTATTTCCAAATTCACTGACACCCTTCTTATTTTATGCAATATTTATGAAATTATGAAAGGCTAGGTAATGTTCGGGGTAATCAGATTCATTAATACATAAATGCATTTATTTCTGTCTCTGATTGTGAAGCGTCTCCCCTGTCCTGGGTCCCTGTTTATCAGCACCTCTCTTGCCCTTTATTTAGATTTGAAACTGCAGAAGGTAGGGCTTGCTCGTAACTGGATTTTGGGGGGAGGTCTTAGCATGTTCTCAGTCATCTGTTTTGTCTAGGCATTCCGAAATCTTTTTAAGATGGTGGGGGAAAATAGTTTTCCTCATTATTATTATTATTATTTTTAAAGATTTTATTTATTTATTTGAGAGAGAGAATGAGATAGAGAGAGAGAGCACATGAGAGGGGGGAGGGTTAGAGGGAGAAGCAGGCTCCTCACCGAGCAGGGAGCCCGATGCGGGACTCGATCCCGGGACTCCAGGATCATGACCTGAGCCGAAGGCAGTCGCTTAACCAACTGAGCCACCCAGGCGCCCCCTTTCCTCATTATTATTATTATTATTATTATTATTATTATTATTATTATTATTATTATTATTATTATTTTAGAATTGAATTACCTGAAGCAAATACATTCAATCCTGTCTCCAGGATGAAGACTTTCCCTCACATCCATTGCTGCTTGTCCATTTTATTTTTTAATTTTTTATTTATTTTTTAAGATGTACATATTTATTTTAGAGCGAGCACGTGCAGGAGGGGCAAGAGGGAGAGAGAATCTCAAGCAGACGCGGCGCTGAGTGCGGAGCCTGACCCAGGTCTGGATCCCACGACCCTGAGATCAGACCTGACCCGAAACCAAGAGTGGGACGCTTAACTGACTGCGCCAACCAGGAGCCCCACTGCTTGTCCATTTTAAATGCCTCCATGTCTTGTGTGGCATTTAAAATACTTTAAAAAACTGGCTTTATTTAGATAGAATTCACATACCATACAATTGACCCATTTGAACTGTACAATTTGGCGGGTTTTTGTATGTTCACAGATAAAGTGCACCCATCACCCCTGTCAGTTTTAGAACTTTTTCATCAGCTCACCAAGAAACCCCCTACCGTCGGCCTGCCCCCTCCTGCCCCCCCCCCCCCCCCACACACATACCTACCCCCACTGCTTCCACCAACCCTAGGCGGCCACGACTCTGTGTCTGCAGAGTTCCCTTTCTGGACATTTCATATGGATGGAATCCTATAATATGCACGTGATTTTTTGTGACGGGCTTCTTTCACTTAGTAAAATGTTCTAAGGGTTCATATAGTGTGTATTAGTGCTTCATTCCTTTTTAGGACCAAATAATACTCCATTGTGTGAATAGATAAACTATATTTTGTTTATACATTCATTTGGGGTTTTTGTTTTGTTTTCATTTTTTTTAAAGCAGTCTGCACCCAATGTGGGGCTCAAATTCATGACCCCGAGATCAAGAGTCACATGCTCTACCAACTGAGCCATCCGGGCACCCCCATGCATTCATCTGTTGGTGGACATTTAGGTTGTTTCTACTTTAAAGTATTCTTCCAGTAGCTTCACACTTGGTCTCCTTGCTTCTCTTTCCCTTTTTCACTCTATTCCATGCAGGACCTCTAGAATCCACTCGATATCTGGGTTTTTTTACCTTGTAAAAAAATGTTATTTATTAAACATCTTCAAAGACATATAGCCATGTAGAAAAATAGTCATATTGTATATACGTGATTATCTCCTTCGTTCAGTGCAGCCTAATTTTTTCATTCCCTTTTTTCCCAGCAACTTTTCTTCCCAGCGTCCATAACAGCGCCTCCAATCCCAATAAGGACTAAACCTGAGTCTTCCTGTGCTTTTCTGCACATACGTACCTAGATTTAGACAGAAATACCTCAGAGATACTGTGGGTTTGTTTGCAGACCACTGCGATAAAGTGAGTATCACAAAAAGCAAGCCAGATGAATGTTTTGGTTTCCCAGCGCATATAACATTATATTATTCTGGAGTCTATTAAGTGTGCAGTAGCATTATGTCTTTAAAAAGGTGTGCATTTCTTAATTTAAAGATGCTCGGCACCATCTGAGCTTACAGCAGGTCATAATCACTGATGACAATGAAAAAGTTTGAAGTTTTGCAAGAATTACCAAAACGTGACACAGAGACAAAAGGGAGCAAATGCTGTTGGGAAAATGGTGCCAACAGACTAGACACAGCTTTGCCACAGACCTTCAATTTGTGAAAAACACAGCATCTTGGAAGCGTGATAAGACGAGGTGTGCCTGCATATTCATGCACATACAGTAAATAGGGCAGGGTCGATTTTTTGTTGTTGTTCTTTTGGGGGGTATTTTTGTTCCTTTGGGGTTTTTTGGTGAGGTCATTGTTTTACAAAAATGAGGTTGTTTTACATACTTTCCTGCATCTTTTCTCAGCTTGCCAAAGGCCTGAGAGTCTACTGGTACATCTTTCACTTGGTCCCGTTTTTAATGGCTGCCTAATATTTCGTGATGTGCCTGATATCAAACTATCCCTGGCCGTTCTTCTGGTCTTGTTTCCAGTTTTAACGCTGCCGAAAAAGGGATCCTTGTACACTTCAGGTCTGACCGCATTCATCTCTTACTCTAAGCCTCCGTTGGTCCTTATCTTGAAGACAATTGCCATCAAAGTTGGGATGCAGGAAGCACAGCCGCCCGGGTCCACTGCACCCCACTTTCTGCCCCAGACTAACAGCTGGACACCCAGGTTCTTGTTCTGCCTCTTCGCTATTGTTTGTGCTGCATTCTCTGTGATTCGCCCCTTCCCCTGCAGCAATGAATAGAAGTTGTTAGAGCCCAGACTCTGGGTCAGACCTGGGTTCAAATTATGTGTCCCCCGTACCTCCTCATACTTTGCTTTCTTCCGCATTCCTAAGGAGCTTAATTTTAATGTTTGATATGGTTTTATATTCGGCTTTCTGCTACGTAAGGAATGAGGATTGGTTGGTATACCTGGCACACTTCTAAGTTGAAGGGTCCTGGGAGACGGAATGCAGCCCCTGTGAGCCTACGCATGGGGGCAGCAAGGGCCTAAGGGAAATGTCTGGACCTTCCTCTTAGTGTTGCTGTGAACCTTAAACTGCTTTTCAAAAAATTAAATGTCTCAGTGGGGAGTCTGCTTCTCTCTCTACCCTTCCCCCTGCTCATGCTCGCTCGCTCTCTCAAATAAATAAATTAAAAAGTCTTTAAAAAAATAAATAAAAAATTAAATGTTAAAAAAACAAGGAAACCATGAAAAGATTAGTGCTTGCCAGGGGTTGGGGGAGGTAGAAATGAGTAGGCGGAGCCCAGAGGAATTTTAGGGCAGCGAAACTACTCTCTCTGATCCTCTAATGGTCGATGTATGTCATTATCCATCAAAACCCTTCGAATGCGCAAGACCTCGGAGCCCTGTAAACTATGGACTCTAGGCTGTGATGATTCATGAGTTGTAACAAATGCAGCGCCCTGGTGGGGGTTGTTGATTAAAGGAAGAAAAAAAAAATCTAGCCCCACTTTTTTTTTTTTTTTTTTTTAGTCTTCCTTGGGCACGAACCATGAACCCTTGCATATAGTAGGTGTTTAAAGCCCTGGTTTATAGCCATTACTTCCAAAGTCCATGTTATTTGTTGCCATCAAAACGTTAGGCGGTCTCTGTCAGAGCAAACTCCAGCTCTGGAAAACTAGTTCCCAGTGAAGACCAGTGTGCGCTGGTGAAGTTTGGGAAGGAAAATGCCTCTAAGTTGTGACGTGTCCCGCCCCCAGCTGGGTCATCGTTGAACATTAAATTCGCCAGAGAAGGAAGTTGAAACTAAAAAGAGAAGCACGGATGGAAATACAGGCTTACCGTGCCCGCCCCCCCAATCTCCTGATTGCTGTGTGGGTTGCCCATGGCAACAATCCGCCTAGAGATCCCCCTTCCTGGTTAAATTACTACACAATTGCACCGCGAGCCTGGAAAGAGCGGCCGCTCCTGGTGGCCCCCTGCCTCCCTGCCTCCCTCCCTGGGCTGTATGAAATCCTACGGCCACACCACACTAATTAGCCCGAGAGTGGAAGGGGTTGTCATGGCGACCGCGCACTTTTTAAAGCACAGGAATGGTGTTCATTATTGTTCAGTGTCTTTAGCTGTGCCCGAAAGGTCAGTGAGGCAGGCATTTTCCATATGAATTTTGGCCTGAGCACCAAGCTGGAGGTGGAATGTTCCTCGGAGAGGCTGAAGATGGTGAGTGTGGCTGAACTTTTTTGGATAGGGGTGTCCCTTTCGTAATATTTTTTTAGGACGTTCTAGGAACTGGTGCCAAATGAAGGAATCGTGGGGACATTGTTAAATAAGGGATTGGAAGAAAAGACGCACGGAAAAACAGTGTGGGTCCGGGAAGGGGAGAGATTGAGAGAGGTCCTTGAGCATCCAGTGATTGAGTACTAAATTAGTAGGTGTCTGATTACGAATTTAACAAAGTTGAGTAAGCCTGATGCTTTATGCTGTGTTTGTTTTACGTTAGCTCTGTGCTAGTCTTTGTGGATGGCTACTGCTCAGATTATATTCCCAGATAATATAACGGAAGCATGTTAACCAAATACCTCTAGAACTGTTGCCTCTCTCCATGTTTTTAGAACACAAAGATAAGGCATAAGAGTAACTGGGGGTGACTTTTCATATTTTTATGTTTTTCTTCCTTTTCCAGGGATAAATAATCAAGACTAAAAACCAGGGAGCCACAATTTTTTGGAAGTTTGCCCTAATTTTTTGGCTGTACTCGGGTAGAATACTGCTGAGTAAAGACAAGTTGACCACATTGTTTGTAGAAGGAATGAAATAAATTAAATGTAAGAGAAGTCAGCCTGCTGTAGATGATAGCAGGCTATTCCATTAAAAGCTGTAGGGGAGATTTACAGAGCATTCTTCAAATTTATTCTTCGCTAGTTTGAGGAGCCTGTGGGACAACGTGGCTTTAAGTCTAAATTTGTGTTAATGACCACGTTTATAAGGACTGCAAATTTAAGCCACTTTTTTTTTTTTGCACTTTTTAACAGTGTACTTCCGTCCTCTCACAGTCTTTTTCAGTCATTTTATTTACAGTTGTGTAGGATAAAATACAAATTAGTTCAAGGGACTGGCTGTTTGGATTGAAAAACAAATCATTGCCCAAAAAGCTGAGAGTGGGAAATGGCCTACTTTTGGGCTTTCCCCTGAAAGACCATTGTCCTGTCAGCAATGCTAGTTTGTTTGGTAATGGAGTGGATAAGAGAATACATTTCAGGACATGAAGTTTTGGGTTGATTTTTTTTTTTTTGTCTGTCTTTGGTTTGGATTTTCTGGGATTCATTTACTTAGGGATCATCTTGTAGAGCTCTCGATACATGGAGGATTTGACTAGATATTGAGAAAACTAAAATTCTGTATTTTTTCCACTGGTACGCTTTCTGTCTCCCCAGTCCCCACCCCAGCTGCACCCACCCCTCCCTCCATCCCTCACTGGGTCACTCTATTCTTTAGCTAGAAGAAACATGCCTTTCAGTTCCTTGAAATGGAAGTTCAAAAAGTTTATTGACATCCAGATGACACTTCCTAGGTTCTTTGAAAAATAGTATTTAAAATGGTAGTTATGTTTATGATCATTAAAACAGAAATTTGAACATGGAGATTAATACCAGCGAATTATTGGTATCTTTTAAGACATGATAATGGTGGTGTGGTTATATTGAGAAATGGTATTGATTGTATTTACGAATGAGATGATGTGAAGTCTGGGACTTCGGAAAAATTTAAGGGCAGGGAGTAAGGGCTCCTGGATGGTGCTGGATTCACAGGGTGATGGTTGTTGAAGCCAAGTGATGGGTCCCTGGGGATGGGGTTTGCTTCTGTATTTTTGTCTGGGTTACGTGTGTGCGCGTGCGTGCACGTGTGTGTGTGAGACAGAGAGAGAGAATGGGGGGATTGCCTCGTTCACTTTATCCTCTCACCGTTTCACATGTTCTAGATGCCAGACCAGTTTGACCAGGCGGTTGTGCTAAACCAGCTGCGATACTCGGGGATGCTGGAGACGGTGAGGATCCGGAAGGCGGGGTATGCAGTCCGGAGACCCTTTCAGGATTTCTACAAAAGGCAAGTCCAGGCTGAATAGATCCTCTTTCTTTTCGGAGGCACTGGGAAAAAGAGGGTCGTAGCAAAAGGTGACGCGGGTGACGTGTCTATGCGGCAGGTATAAAGTGCTGATGCGGAACGCGGCTGTGCCCGAGGACATCCGGGGGAAGTGCACGGCCCTGCTGCAGCTCTACGACTCCTCCAACAGTCAGTGGCAGCTGGGCAAGACCAAGGTAAAGATACGGAGAAAGAACCTTCATCCCGTGGGGCGCCTGGGTGGCTCAGCCGGTGAAGCGTCTCCCTTCGGCTCAGGTCATGATCCCAGCGTCCTGGGATCGAGCCCCGCATCGGGCTCCCCACTTCTCCCTCTCCCTCTGCCCCTCCTCACCCGCTCGTTCTCTCTCTCTCTCAAATCAATAAATAAAATCTTTAAAAGAAAAAAAAAAAGAAGAAAGAACATTCATCCCATCGAACTCCTGGGAGATGTTAGGGCAGGTATCCTGTGCAATTGCTAACGAATTATTTTTGAACTTGGGGGACAATATGGTGCCATCCCCACCGTTGTCTTTTGTCCTCCAGACAAAAGTTAATATTTTATCTGAAGTACTTGACTTGTCAGGAGCTCTGTTTTCTGAAACCTCAGACCAGAGTGTGCGTGTGCGTTCCTGCAGGCAGTCAGCACATTTGGGCAGATGAGCAGTTCAGTGCCACGAAGTGCTGGGCAGCCTCTGGCTTCAGAGAAGTGAGAGCCCAGACCCTTCTACTGTTCATGATCCGGACACTGAATGCTATCCCTGCCCCACAGGACCTGTTGTGCCAGAGACCGGCCAATAGTCCGAGATCTTGTAGGTTGACCAAAATCCAGTCTAGAAAAGCAAGTGAAGGTCATTTTTGGAACATGCTGGTGTGGCTGAGATGAGGTCTGTATCTGTTTTATTCCAGACAGGAGCTGAGGGGCAGACAGTTTAGCCTCAACAGCAAAAATTAGCCATAAAATTGGTGGTGTGACCTCTTCTGCTTGTAGCAGGGAGCTGCCGAAATACTCACTTGCTGTTCACTCTTGTTTTTTCCCTCCGCTCCTGGGCCTCATCACCCGAGAAAGACAGAAATGTGACTTGGCACAGAAATGCAGGCAGCTGGGGGGGCTTGACCATTGAGTGTTTGGATGTACTCGAACATAAGAGGTGGTCCTCATGCCTCATCCTCCTGGCCCTCTGAGTAGCAATGCAGCATCCAAAAAATATTTTAAAGCTTCCACTCATATTACATTGTTTTTAACCAAAGAATTTATTTCTTTAAAAAAAGGGAAAAGGGGGCGCCTGGGTGGCCCAGTCAGTTGAGCGTCCAACTCTGGATTTCGGCTCTGGTCATGATCTCAGGGTCATGATCGAGCCCCGTGTTGGGCCCAGCTCTGACTGTGGAGTCTGCTTAAGACTCCCTCTCACTGTCTTAGTCCATTTGGGCTACTATAACAAAATACCACCGACTGGGTGCCTTGAAGAACAGACATTTATTTCTCACAGTCCTGGAGGCTGGAAGTCTGAGAGCAGGGTCCTCACGCGGAGGAGAGCAAGCTCGGGCTTCTCTCCCTCTTCTTAGAGGGCACTAATCCCATCATGCCCTCCCCCCCGCCCCGCCCTCCTGACATCATCCAAACCGAATTACGTCCTAGAGGTCCCGCGTCCAAATCCCATCACACTGGGAAATGGAGAGGACACAAACATTCTGTCCATTTTCACATCAGTGACAAGTATGGACGTATCATGTGGGGACATTCAGCAAGGGAGAGTGTATAATGGACGTACTCTTCACTCTTAAGTTTTTTTTTAAGATTGATTTATTTATTTTAGAGAGTAAGAAAGAGAGTTGGAGGGAGGGGCAGAAAGAGAGAGGGAGAGAGCATCTCAAGCAGATTCCGCACTGAGCTTGGGGCTCGATCTTGATCGCATGACCCTGAGATCACAACCTGAGCTGAAATCAAGAGTCAGATGTTCAACCGACTGAACCATCCAGGCGGCCCATGCTCGTCTACTCTTGAGCACTTTCACCCTGGCAGGGATTTAAGATACAAACATCCAACAGGGTAGTGATGGCATGCAGAGGTATTGATTAGTTATCTGTTGCTGTGTAACAAGCTACCACTAACGTAGTTGCTTTAACAGCACATGTTTTAATTCCCTCACGGTATTATAGGTCAGGGCTCCAGGCATGGCTTACCTAGGACCTCTGCCGGGGTCGCCCGAATTGCATTCAGAATGTAGCTGGGGCTGCATTCCCTTCTGGAGCTCGGGGTCCTCTTCCAAGCTTATGTGGTGCCAGCATCTGGTTCTTCGCAGTTGTAGGACTGAGGTCCCTGTTTTCTTACTGGCTGCCACCCAGGACCGCTCTGAGCTCCTGGAGGCCCCAGCAGTTTCTTACCATGTGATCCGTCCCACAACATGGCAGCTCACTTCTTCAAGGCCGGCAGGAGCGCTCAGCCGGAGTCCTTATAATTCATGTATTCGCAGAAGTGACATCCCATCACTTGTCCATATTCCGTTTGCTAGAAGGAAGTCCGTTTCCACCCACACTTGCAGGATTAAACCAGGGTGTAACTCACTGGGGGGTCATCTCAGGATGTGTCCTCACAGGTTTATAGGTCTTCCTGCCTGGAATTCTCCTCCCTCTGGCCCCCACCTCCATCCCCTATTTATCTAACCCATCCTTCCAGTCTTAGCTTAGACATGGACTTGGACAGGAATCCTTTTTGACATTCTCCATTGCACCCCGCACGAAAAATACACCCCCAAACTGAGTCAAGCCCCCTCCTCTGCCATCTACATCAGTCCCGTTGTGACACTCAACTGGTCTCGTGCCGTCTTGGTGTTACCTGGTGACTTCTCTACAATCACCCAGGAGAGAACATAGAGTTGATTGTTCATTCTTCTACATAGTGCACAGAGTAGGAGCTCAGTCAATGTCTGGTAAGTGCTAGAAAACTATAAGGGATGGAACGAGGGTATCACTCATGTAGTCCCCCCGGGGAAACTTTCTAAAGATGGCTCAAATGGAGCTCTTGACAATACAATATCAGCCTGCTCTGACTTTTTAATCAAAAAGGTACTGCATTCTCTATCAACGGCTACCCTCCTCCTATCCCGCTGCCTTATACAGTGGAATGACAGCAAAGATCATGATGTCTCAGACAATACAGGTCTCTTCTCTGAGCTCTCAAGAACCAATCCAACTTCACGTACAGTTACAGTTACATTATGGAAATGAGGCCCAAGCAAGGCTTGGAACCAGGCATAGCACAGGACACAGAGATATAATGACGTGGCCCTTCAGGTTACTATGTTCCCGGGAGAGAAGACATCCACGTGCCACCAATCAATCACACAGCATCATCTCCTCTAGGAATAAGGACACCGCTTCTCCAGGAGAGACCTCACTGTGGATTGAAATGCTCAGGAAAGCATTCAGGATGAGGACATCTTTAGAGAGGAGTTAAACTTTAATTGGTGACCAGTTGGAGGTAGAAGTAGGATGGAAACTTGACGGTTCACAGAAACACTGGGAAGAAAATGTAAACATCAGAGCGTTTGAATTGTGTCCACTAAATAGCTTTGACCTTGACCACTGTTTGACTTAATTATACATTAGTGTGTGTTTTGGTCAGTGTTGCTACCAGAAGGTCTTTGTATTTAAAGCCTTGAAATCTAATGAACATCTGGATCTTCTAGTAAAGAAATTCCCATCACACGTGACGGAGGGAAACGTGGACAGTGTTGTAGTCGGCAAATTAAACACGGTACCAGGTCTAAATTAGTTGGCTCACATAAAAACACATTTAGTACTTGGAAGGCAAGAATTCATATCTGCTGGGGACTCAGGTAGGAGTCCTGCCTGAACCTCCGGTGAACAGCCCGTCCAGAACATTCCCCTGTGTGTCCCCGCTGTGAGGTTGAGTTGAGGGTGACCTCGTTTTGACTCTTCCTGCTGCCTTGTGACTCTGACACATTTCATTTTTCTGACCACCTGGACTCTGTTGCCAGACCTTTTCCCCTCTGTTCTATGGCAATAAAGTCTGCAAGAGGTATTTCTTTTATAAAGACATTTTACTAGAATAATCCTTGGGCTCTTGAACTATTAGGATAAGGATGAAAAAAGCCAGATGAAATTGTTCATCTTGTATGTTGAGTCGAGTTCAGCAGGGCAGTCCCTTAAGTGGGCACTGCCCTTTCCTGAGCCACTTGGTGGCACCTGCTGAGGGCAGCGCTTCCATCCACAGAAGCTGGGTCATGCTGGCTCCATCTTGGCCGCGTCCCAGGAGGACGGGGATATGGCCGCTGCTGGGCTGGGAGAACGGACGTGGCTTTCTGTGTGTCCTTGCATAAATTCAGGGTGGATGTTCTTAAGCTGAGTCGGGCCTCTAAAAGTGTTCAGCTCTATTTGTTTGCCCTTCGGGTTAGTGGAAGAACATCTAGAGAAAGATGGGGAAGTAAATGTACTAGGTGGAGCAGAGAGCTCTTTGGGATGGGCATGAAATCTAACACTAAAGCAGGTATTTCTCTGATTCTGATTCAAACCAAGACATTCTGTAGACTTCCAGGAAGGTGAAAGACACTCTTCCCTTCATAAAGCTATTTGATCATGGAATAAATATGTTGCTCATTAGAACTGGCATTTTGTTTCATTATAGCCCCGCCACCATCGTGCTTCCCCAAGATTTGACTTTCATACTTTTAAATACTCCCCAGAGCAACAGCATTAGAATAAGATCTTTAATGCTGGAAAAAAGTCTCAAAGAGGTTTAAATACTTCTTGAAAGTCTAGTCTTGATGAAAACTGCTTCAGAGATTCGTATTTCTGAAAACTTTTTATTATCAAATAAAGAAGCTTTATACTTGCAGCTTCTGTCCTTTACTTTTTTTTTTTTTTTTTTGGCCAAAGATGCAGTCTCTTCATGCATCAGTAGAGCATATAATTGCAATTATAGGAAGAGAGGTGTATGAAAAACTTTTCTAGGAGAATTATTTGTGGTAGAGTTTTGCAAGTGCTCGGGAACCCAGAGCAGGAGTAGGTAAAGCTTCTGTGAGTCACATGGTGGTAGGATTCTTTATTCGCTTTTTTTTTGCCCAAATGTCTTGGAAGAAGCAGAGCAGAGTGTCTGGGAAAATGTGCTATTAAGAAAACATAATGCATCATTATAGGCCAGAATGACTCACAGGAGCATAAATCAAAACATCATGAGTGAGAGAGAGTGTCATTTAGTCTCCCGCCCACCACCACCAAAATGCTTCCAGGCTGACCGTTAACAGAAAAGCATAAAAATATTTGGCACTAATTCTTCTAGGAAATAGTTCAGAATTTCTTATGCAGACAGTAAATCTGAAATTATAAAATTTAAAGCTACCTTGATTAAGGGAGGGTCTTAATGTTTTCACATCTTTTTAAATACTGGGAATTCTGATAGAGTGCCAATTAGCAGATATACTTCCCTTATTTAATAAGCATAGGGTTGAGGTGCCTGTTCCCAGAAATAGGCCAGCAAATAGCTATGATCTGTTTTGTCCCAATTCTGGTATTCTTGTGAGGGTCAAACGGAGATGGAGCGGAAATGGTTCAATTCTAATTTCAAACTCCGTTTTCAGAATTACATTCTTTTTTTTTTTTTTTAAGATTTTATTTATTAGAGCATGAGCGGGGGGGCAGGGGAGAGAGGGAGAAGCAGACTCTATGCTGAGCAGGGAGACCACTATGGAACTCGATCCTAGGACCCTGGGATCATGACCTGAGCCAAAAGCAGACGCTTAACCAACTGAGCCACCCAGGCGCCCTCAGAATTACAGTCTTAATGTCAACTTTTAAATGTGCATTAAAAGTTTTTGAGGCCAAGATACCGTGATCGTAATCACTTAACAGTCATGCAGAGAGAGTTTCCATGTGCTAGTAAAGTAACATTTTGCAAAGTTCCTGGGTTTTTTTTCCCCTCTCTCCCTTTCCTTCTTTCCTTTTGTAACACAGAGTGTCTCTCTGTGTTTCTTGTGACTTACACTTCATGTGGGACTGGTGCTGGTCCATGAACTATTTGTCCCACTTAAGTGAGTGTAAACTTTGATGGCAACTTCATAGTCCTCTTTGCCTGTTGGATCTAATAACCAAGAAAAGGGGGGGACTTTTTTTATTTTCTGTATCTTTGCTTTTTCTTCCTAGTAATATATTTTTGCTCTATTTTTCGAATGTCTTAGTACATGACAGATGGAAAGTTAAAAAAACAAAGCAACCCTTCGCCACAGGGAGTTGGAGAAGCACTGTTCTAGAACACATGGCTGTGTGTTTGGAGCAAATTTACGGAGAGAGAGGAAAGCCTGACTTCCAAAAGATATCTCTGACTTGGAGAGAACCTCCTTTTACCAGCCATGTTCTTTGCTTCTGATGCGTCCCTTTCCCTCGGCCAGGTCTTCCTTCGAGAATCCCTGGAGCAGAAACTGGAGAAGCAACGGGAGGAGGAAGTTACGAGGGCGGCCATGGTGATCCGGGCCCACGTCTTGGGCTACTTGGCACGGTAAGAAGCACACAGAGGGGAGAAGCTGTAAAGTATAAGTGGCAAGAGGAGGCCTCCCCCTGTATGTGTCACCAGGCGGGGTAGCCCTTGTTTGCTTTTACTTACAACAGACCTGGATGGAGGTCAGGACCAGGCTATGGGGAGTCTCAGCGTAGCGCTCCTAACTAGTGATGCCAGATGCCCAGTTGGCTTGACTTGGGTGAACATAGGCAAGGGGCCTCCTGCTGTCTCCATTAGAGCGATGACAGGAGGGGACAGTGCCGAGATATTTAAGTTGTTTACCCAGTTCCTCTGTGTCGTGTATTGAAGCCAGGCAGCCTGGCTGTTGACTTGGCTGTTGGCCCATCGGGTCCACAGAGAACCCCCCACCCCCACCCCCGTGTTTGCCCAGTGAGGCAGCTTCTTGCCTTGTGCACTAGAGTTCTGTCCATCTCTGCGGACCTGCCTGCTCTGTGAAACCCCACGCTGTTCCGTTTTCTGAAGACCATCCTGCTGTGGCCTTTTTCTTTCCCCCTCATGAGAACGGGAGACTACATCAAATCTTTTTTGGAGCTGTTTACAAGCCAACCTCTCCCAGGCTTCTTCAAAGTCAGCATTAGGGGTTATGGGCTTATTTAGCCAAGATAATGATAAGGTTCTTGCTTTAGTTTTGTTTGTTGTTATTCTTTTGTTATCCTTCCGTTTTGTTTTGTCCAAAGGGGCCTCCTCCCGTTCGCTCCCGTCCCTGTAATGAGACGTTCAGAACTTGGCCCTCTTCTTCTGTCTTGTAGCATTAATGTAAACTCATTTGAAGAGCTCGGAGCCTCATTACCTCAACAGCTATTCTGTTGCGCCGTTTTGTTTTCCATTTTCAGAAAGCAATACAGAAAGGTCCTGTATTGCATAGTGATCATACAGAAGAATTACAGAGCATTCCTTCTGAGGAGGAGATTTTTGCACCTGAAGAAAGCAGCCATAGTTTTCCAGAAGCGACTCCGAGGTCAGATTGCTCGGCGAATTTACAGACGCCTGCTGGCGGAGAAACGGGAGGAGGAAGAGAAGAGGAAGCGGGAGGAAGAGGAGAGGTATACACTAGCTTTCTTGCTCGGATGAAGCAGAAGGGCACCTTTTGAAAGTTTTAAGGTCAATATCCATTCTTGCAGCAAGAATTCTCAGCGGATGCTGCAGAACCTTCTGTTTGAAACATTACCTCCTGGTGGCTTGGATATAAAATTCCTTGGCAGCCTTGAATACCGAGTTCTGTGCATTTTTATTCATGCACAGAATGAGCCAACTGACCAGAGGAAGAGGGTCCATCCTTCATCCTTTTTAAATTGTATTTAGCAAAGTTATCTTTTAAAAAGGTAGTGCTCTCTCAGAAACGTGCTTCTGGGATTTTTTTTTTTCATTGCTTTTGGTTATTTTCACCATCTTTTTCCTTTACATTTTTAGAGAAAGAGAGAGGGCACGAAGAGAAGCTGAGCTCCTCGCCCAACAGGTAAAGAATGCTGTTGACCGTGTGCCATCTCATCTGCCCCTTTCCTTCCCACCTCAAACACTTTGATGTAAGGATTCAAAACGAAAATAAAGTATAAAGATACAAGAAGAAGAGTTTTAAAGGAGACGCTGATGAAGCGCAACCTGCTACAACTGAGTAAAACTTAGTGAATGTCTGAGGTTTTAAGCATCATTTCTATAAACCCCTGGAAGCTCTGCATTAGTTGGCTAGCCCTGCCCTCACAAAGTACCACAGCCCGCGTGGGTTCAACAAATTGTTATTTCACAGCTCTGGAGGCTAGACCCCCCAGGATGAAGGTGTCGGCAGGTTTGCTTTCTGCCGAGGCCTCTCTCCTTACCTTGCACGTGGCCACCTTCTCACTGGGTCCTCCCGTGGGCTTGCACTTGCGTGCATGCATCCCTGGTGTCTCTGTGTGTCCCCCGATCTCCTCCATCTGTAAGGACACCGGTCAGCTGGGGTTACAGCCGCCCTCATGGCCTTATTCTCAATCACTTCTTTCAGAGCCCTGTCTCCAAATACACATTCTGTGGTAGGGGGGATTAGGGCTTCAACATCATCCACTTGGTGGCGGGCGCACACAGTTCAGCCCATAGAAAGAAAGCACAGCTCCTCATGGTTCTGTATTGCAGAGAAGGAGCAATGCCTGTCCTGGCTGGCGTGACCCTTGCTGCCCTCCTCCTTCCCCTTCTGCCCAGGAGGAAGCCGCCCGGAAGCCGCAGGAGCCGGAAGCCTTGCACAAGAGTCCGAGGGAAGCGGGACTGCACTGTGACCTGGAGAAGCAGAAGGAAAACAAGCAGGTGGAGGAGATCCTGCGTCTGGAGAAAGAGATCGAGGACCTGCAGCGCATGAAGGAGCGGCGGGAGCTGTCCCTGACCGAGGCGTCGCTGCAGAAGCTGCAGCAGCTGCGGGACGAGGAGCTCAGGAGGCTGGAGGACGAAGCGTGCCGAGCGGCGCAGGAGTTCCTCGAGTCGCTCAACTTCGACGAGATCGACGAGTGCGTCCGCAACATCGAGCGCTCCCTGTCGGTGGGCGGCGAGTGCCCGGCCGAGCTCGGGGGGCCGGCGGAGGGCGCGGGCGCCGAGAAGCCCAGCTTCAACTTCAGCCAGCCCTACCCGGAGGAGGAGGTGGACGAGGGCTTCGAGGCCGACGACGACGCCTTCAAGGATTCGCCCAACCCCAGCGAGCACGGCCACTCGGACCAGCGAACTAGCGGCATCCGCACGAGCGACGAGTCGTCGGAGGAGGACCCCTACATGAACGACACGGTGGTGCCCGCGGGCCCCAGCGCCGACAGCACGGTGCTCCTCGCCCCGTCGGAGCACGGCTCGTCCCGCGGGGAGCCCGCCTACTGCGTGCCCCCGGGCGGCGGCGGCGGCGGCGGCCTCCCGCCCCCGGACGGCGACTACGACTACGACCGGGACGACGATGAGGACGGCGCCCTCGCCTCGGGCAGCAGCGTGACCTTCTCCAACTCGTACGGCAGCCAGTGGTCCCCGGACTACCGCTGCTCCGTGGGGACCTACAACAGCTCCGGGGCGTACCGCTTCAGCTCGGAGGGGGCGCAGTCCTCGGTGAGCGTGGCCCGCGGGGCCTGGGCGGTGGGGTGCGGGGTGGACCTTGTCTGGCCCCGGGGGAGCCCAGGTTTCAGAGTCGGGCTCTTGAGGAGGATCCTCCACCGCTTTCTCTGGCCCAAAGCAATCGCATTAGTAGATGGAGCTTTGACGTGCTTGCTGTAGGTTGAGCACAGAGCGCAGCCTCGCCTAAGAAAACTGGCATTGCAAATGCAAACGCGAGCTGTGTGGGTCATAGCCTCCCAGCAGGTGGGGAAATAAAGCCCGCCCTAAATTACAACTAGAATGGCCAAGGGCACACGGGCGAAAGGTCTAGCCTTCGGGTGGCTTCACGGTCCACTCCCCGGCATGTTCTACCTGGTTCTGCGCTCCTTAATGGCTTACACCTGCTCTTTCTAGCATATGGGTTTATTTATGGTTGACTTTTATTTTTTCCCATTGGCTCTGCCTTAAATAGCCCCTTGATTTCCTAAGGCTTGAAGGTATTCTTATCATTGTAATCTAAAGGGAATTAACTTTTGTAGGGTTTGATTAAAATTATACCCTTGAACAGCAGTGTTTTTAGAACAGCCTTTGGATGAAAGTATGTCTCGCATCGTATCAGTTCGATAGATCATTTGACCTTACAGGTCGGTGTTTTGTAATTCTTTTGATGACCACCCTGTGTTGTAAATGGTATGAATCCTCCTGTTGCTTCTGCCAGGTTTTGTTTTGTTTTTCAGTGTTGACAGATGCTGGGCATTTTTGTTGACTTTTCTGTTTGGCTCACCGTTGGCTCTCTCCTTCTTGTCCAGTTTGAAGACAGCGAAGAGGACTTTGATTCTAGGTTTGATACAGACGATGAACTTTCTTACCGGAGGGATTCGGTGTATAGCTGTGTCACCCTGCCTTACTTCCACAGCTTTCTATACATGAAAGGTAGGACCCGTGTCCCCAGGGCGCCTGGGGAGGGGGGTGCGGTAGAGCCACGGACCGCTGAGGTTTTGTTTTCACGGAGGCTGATTGAGGGGGACCAGGAAGATCACTCTCCATGGCCCCCACCTGGCGTTAGGTCCTCTGAGGTGAACGAGGGATGCCGGGGGTGCCATGATCATACCACAAAGAACGCTGCTTGGATTCTCACAGCATTAGGCCAGAGGATGCAGCCACCGTCACCGTCTTCGGGCCCTGTCTCCTCTCTCTTGCCACCCCATCTCATTTCTGTGCTCTTTTCCTTTCTTCCTACATCTCCCACGCCCTGGCCAACACACACTTTTCCTTTCCTTTCTCTCTCTCGCTTCTGCTGCAGTTGGCCTAGCCTGTTATAATGATACACTGCACCTTTCCCTCCCGCGGGAGTGTTAGAGAATCTAGAAGGGTTTCCTATACGTGGGAGAAAAGTAAAGATCTGAGACAGGGGTGCACCTTGCCTTGACTGCTTATGACACCTGCTCTCTACCCCACACTTCATGACAAGGATTTGGGTTGTATATTTTGACTGCTGTTAAATTTTGAATGTCTTGTACTGGCCCTTAATACTTAAGGACTTCAAAGCATACTCCTTCTGGAAAGGAACTTAATTAGGCCCTTGTGGTCATGCCTCTTCCGTGTTCTCAACTCTGACTTATATTTTATATTTTATTTTTTAAGTTTTTTTATTTGGGTGCAGGTGGGAGGAGCAGAGGGAGAGGCAGAGAGAGAGAGAGAGAATCTTAAGCAGGCTCCACACTCAGCACGGAGCCTGATGCGGGGCTCAATCTCATGACCCTGAAATCATGACCTGAGCTGAAATCAAGAGTTGGACACTTTAACCGACTGAGCCTCCCAGGCACCCCTCAACTCTGACTTCTAAATCTGTGACAGGGATCATGAGAAGCCACAGTCCTCACCAGGTTTTGGTAGGAGTTTCACATGGATCCCTGAAGGAAGGGTCTGTCTGGTTTCTCTCACGGCTCCAGGCTACATGAGGAACCAGGTCCAGATCTGGGGGATGGGCAGGGGTAACCAAAACCATCATCCCGCTGATGATGCCCTTCACTCTGCCACCCGTCCTTTCCTTTCCCTTCCCCGTTTCTCTGTCAGCAGGTCTTCCTGACTCTTCCTCACTTTCTTTTCCACTGCCATCTCTCCTACCTTCTGTTTCCTTCCATGAAAAAATTTTTATTCTGTGTTCCCTTTCCCTATTTCTTCTGTTCTTTGCCTTTGCTTCTCCTTCCTACTGGCATATTTATCTTTTTTCATATTACTTCTCCGCCTTAATAGTTTTCCTGTTCTTCACTTACATTTTTATTTTCATTTGATTTTTTTCTGCTGCTTCTGCACCCCCCCCACCCCCCACCCCGCCATCTCCAACATCAGTCTAGCTACGAGTATCAGTCACTGGCTTTTCAAAGGTCTGCTGTTCTCAACCCCAGAGCCCCAAAGTGCTCATGGAAACCTCGCTAGGTTTTGTTTACAGGGGATCTTCCTATTGCCTGAAGTCATTGGTTGGTGGAAATTTTTATAGGTGTGCTAGAATGAAAAAGATTGAAAATTTTGAACTGAGTAATCAAGTGTTCACTAGAATACTCAATAAAAGAAAAAAATTTAGTCACAAATCAGAAGTTAATCTAAGAAGTATGAAATCAGAGCATTTTAAGATTTTTGTCATTCATTTCTTTTTTTTTTTTTAAAGATTTTATTTATTTATTTGAGACAGAGAGAATGAGAGAGAGAGCACATGAGAGGGAGGAGGGTCAGAGGGAGAAGCAGACCCCCCGCCGAGCAGGGAGCCCGATGTGGGACTCGATCCCGGGACTCCAGGATCATGATCTGAGCCGAAGGCAGTCGCTTAACCAACTGAGCCACCCAGGCGCCCTTTTGTCATTCATTTCTAAGGATAAATATAAGCTTTTTATTTGTAGTATATATTTCCCCCACCCCTAGTTAATTCTAGTTCCCTAAGTTAGCTTTAGAATTCCCTATAAGTCACTCTTCTATGGCATTTGGATTTATTACATAATTGATTAAAACAAATAAGATTAGAAAAAATAAAGATCTACTCAAAGCATTAAAATCTTAAGATTAAAGCATGAAGAGCCCAAGAAGGTAAACAAGTGAATTTTTGGCAAACTCCTCTTAATAAAATAAGTTGTCATATAAATGCGTCACCTTCTAATCTTTGACACATCATCATTTAATCTTTAATAAAGTATTTATAAAGTTGTGACCAAACGTTTGAGAGAAACCAATGATAAAGAAAATCTAACCACCAGATTATATTTTGAGTATAAATGCGTTTGCACCAGCCTAATAGTCTCCATAAAGGGTTTGCCGTTGCGAAATTAATAGCATTGATCGAATTCTCCAAATGATGAAGTATTGAGAGAGCACCCAGAATTGGAGAGGGGCCGCTGGGAGTGAGTCCCATTCTTAGCATAAGACCAATAGAGTGAATAAACTCGAGGTGGTGGCTGTGGTGATAACGGGTATAATCTGTGTCTTCAAAACAACTGTGAATAACCTTTATCGTTTAAAAACATTTTTTAATCAAAGTATTAACTAAAATACAGTATTCTCTTAGTTTCAAGTGTACGACATAATGAATTAGCACTTGCACACCTTGCTCAGTGCTCACCACTAGAAGCCGTAGTCCCCATCTGTCCTCCTACAACGTCATTAACCTTTATCACCTGAAGACAGTAAGATCATAGAATAACTTTGTACTACAGTTTCCTCTGGGCTTGCTTTGAGAAACCCAGATTAAAGCCACAAATCAGAAAGAAGAAGTTTGATTCTGGTATCCCTTGGCGAGTTTGTAGTTTGTTAGGAAACCGCCCTGGAGCGTGGCGTGGTCCCGGACTTCTCAGCCAAGCAAGCAGACAGTGCTTTAGGTTTAAGAAGGGGCATGGGGGGAGGGGGGGCAGTGCCTGGGGGCTCAGTCGGTAAAGCTCCTGCCTTTGGCTCAGGTCATGATCTCAGGGTCCTGGGATCGAGCCCCATGTCGGTTCCCTGCTCAGTGGGGAGTCTGCTTCTTCCTCTCCCCCTGCTCGTGCACCCTCTCTCTCTCTCCCCCCCAAAGAAAGAAAAGGCATCGGTGTGTCCAACGAAAGCAAGTGCCTTGCACGCCAGACCCCAAGTAATGTTGCCATTACCTCATCTGTTTCACTGTGAGGTTTAGTTCTGTGCTCACTGAAGCAATCATTGAAGAAATTTGAGAAGGTCTGTGTTCAAGCCACCTCCAATCTGGAAAAGAAAGCATTTTCTTTATTCTTTCAGGATCTGTGTTCACCTGTGCCTTATTTTTAAGACTGGCTGATCAAAAAATGTAACTCGTCTCTTTATAATAAATTACTGAAGTAGATTCAGTATCCTTCAGTGGATTCCGTAAGAGATTTTTTGATTGATGGTGGTTAAGATGTCATCTTTGACCGTCCTTGGGAAATCTAGAATACTAAGATAAAATTATTCTGCTGGAAAAATATTAGAAGTTTCTTTTAAAGGTTTCATTTTTAAGTAATCTGTACACCCAATGTGGGGCTCAGACAACCCCAAGATCAAGTGTCACATGCTCTTCCGACTGAGCCAGCTAAGTGCCCCCTTAGGAATATTTTTATCTTGTAAAAGATATATGTATATCCTTGTTTTACTTCTCTTACTGAAAACGTTTTCTACTAAATAAATTATGGCTAATTCTCATTTCATGTCCTAAATCTACACTTTTTACATATAAACGATTTTCAGATGATGATACTTTTCTTTGAAAAGTATTTATCCAAAAAAGCCCTGTTTTATTTTCCTATGGAAGTTTTAAGTCTTGTACCCCTCTCCCTCTCCACCCGCCCCCCCCCCCCATTGACCAAATAAGGAAGAAGGAATGTGTGTAAACTTTGACACCATTTTAAACTAATTTCTCCTCTCTGGGGCATTTGGAGATAAGCATGATCCATTTGTTCGGAGATGGTTTGCGCCCCATCTCGACTCATCCCAGGGTTAGAGTGTCAGCTCATGAGTTGTGTTTCTGCCAGCACCTCACCAAGATTTCTCAGCTGAGTGGGAGCTGCTTTGGGAATAAGGAAGGGACAGCATTGCTGTGTAATCCAGCCAAGCTAGTGTAGTGTCGCCCACCGCCCCCTGAACACAAGCCGGCAGGCACCATGCTTTGTCGGGGGGTGTCTGGGGGCACGGCGGTTGGACAAAGTGGAGGATAGGCTGAACCTTGAGACGCTCCACTGATGTCGTCATGCAGAATGATTGACTTTTCTCAAACCCCTCCCTACCCTATCTTGGGGAACAGGTGGTTTAATGAACTCCTGGAAACGCCGCTGGTGCGTCCTCAAGGATGAAACCTTCCTGTGGTTCCGCTCCAAGCAGGAGGCCCTCAAGCAAGGCTGGCTCCACAAAAAAGGTGGGGGCTCCTCCACGCTGTCCAGGAGGAACTGGAAGAAGCGCTGGTTTGTCCTCCGCCAGTCCAAGCTGATGTACTTTGAAAATGACAGCGAGGAGAAGCTCAAAGGCACCTTGGAGGTCCGGACGGCCAAGTATGTTGACGGACCCCGGAGATGGCCCAGTGGGGTGGTGCTCGGGGGCTGCTCGGTCGTTCATGTCGATGCCTCCAAGGCCACCTGGCCCGCGGTCTTCGAAGCAGTAGGTTGTAGGCGTCAAGTGCGTCCCAGTCATTCACTTGAGCCGATCGAATTGTTAGGGGCCTGGGGAAATGACTTTGTGAACCGTTCACTTCTCATGGTCACGTTCAGACCCTTGGCTCTCAGTAAGATGCCCGCTGGTCCTGGTGGGAATGTGATTGGTTGTGTGCAGGGATCCTCGAATATTGAACAGTGGGTTAAGAAGCTTTTACTGATCAACACACCACAACAGATTGCTAAGTTGGAACCAGACTGCCCATCTGGAGGTGTTTGGTTTTTTGCTTTAGTTTTTGAGGTGTCGCTGACATATAGCATGTGAGTTTCAGATGTACAATGAAGTGATTCCACCTTTGTATATATTGCAGAGTGATCACCACAGGGAGTCTAGTGAACATCCATCTCCAAACATAGTTAACAATTTTTTTTTTGGTGATGAGAACTTCTAAGATCTACTCACTTAGTACTTTATCCAAATGGGCGATACTGTACTCTTAACTAATTCTCTCATGCTGTACATGATGGCCCCAGGACTTATTTGGTAACTGGAAGATTGTAACTCTTTTTTTTTTTTTTTAAAGATTTTATTTATTTATTTGACAGAGAGAGACACAGCAAGAGAGGGAACACAAGCAGGGGGAGGGGGAGAGGGAGAAGCAGACTCCCTGCCGAGCAGGGAGCCCGATGCGGGACTCGATCCAGGATCTCCAGGATCATGACCTGAGCCGAAGGCAGTCGCTTAACTGACTGAGCCACCCAGGTGCCCTGGAAGATTGTAACTTTTGACTACCTTCATTTTTTTTTTTTTTTTAGCTTTTTGAATACCCTTCATTCTTAGAGATGTTTTTTTTAAATGAATCCTTTATCTTTTACTTTTGTGGGCTATTTCAGCCATCGTTGTATCCAGCAGTGAGAGGAACAGAACTGGGCTTTGAATCCAACACGCCCCCCTTTGCTGCCACCTCTTATAGAACCAAAGCCCTGGACTATTGAGGACCTATTATTTGGGTTAAAAATTAAGGTTTTCAGGAAATTGTTGGACTTCGCGGCAGCTGGGTAACTTGACACTAGACATTAAGTGCTTTGGGATAACCATTAGCCATTACTCCACTCAAAACCAAGCAACCACCATATTTAGAAAATGGGTAAAATAAGCTTTGAGACAGAAGATTAACTCCTAAAGTCACGAGACCTGAAAATGGTGTTTTGTTTCTAACCAGCATCAGCGACTTTAGAACATTATTTATTAAAAAGTGTGGGAAGTTAAACAAGGAGAGTGTTCTACGCATTTAATTTTAAGGGCAAATAACGAAGTGCAGACAGTGGAGTATTGGACTTCTCCAGGCTGCCCTTGGAGTGTGTTAGGAGCCCATGATCCAGCACAGGCGTGAGCGTGTGGGGCTGTGAATCTAAATCCTACCAGAAATTTCCATAGCATGACACAGCTGTGTGCTTCTGCCTCTCAGCCCTGCATCCCTGATGTTCCTCCTGATTCAGCCTATAGGAGGCTCCCCGACAAATGCCAGGAAGCTCAGAGCAGGGAACAGAGAGGGAATTTCCCTGGTGGAAACTGATGTATAATCCTCATGCACCTTGCTCTGTGCTGCTTAATAAAAAGCCCTCTTCTCCGGGTGCTTTGTGAAAATTACAGAGTTGAGAAGACATTAGCTCTTACTCGGCCGTTTCTGTCCTGTTCTGCAGAGGGAGGGCAAGGAGTTGTTAGGGTTTCACCACATTAAGATTTTTTTATTGGCATTAATTAAAAGTATCCACTTTATATTTTGAAATGTTTTGTTACAGAAAATTTCAGTCCTATGCAGAAGCAGGCAGGGGAATATAATGAAATCCCTGCGCTGTTAGGCAGCTTTCAGCTGTGACCACCCGCCCCCTCCCCCCGCCAGCCCATGGCCCTAGTGTTTCATCTGTAACCCCACCCGCACTGCTCCCCCTACAGGCTGTGTTCTGTAAAGCAAGTTCCTGACATCAGAATTTTATCTCTAAATATTTTAGTATACGCTTAGAGATTAAGACTCTTAATATATAATCACATTATGGTGACAGCATTTAAAAAAATAACAGTAACTTCTCAATCATCCAGACTCCAGTCATTGTTCAGATTTCCCCAGTTGTCTTGTATATGGAGGTGATAGTGCTCTTGCTGGTTTGGATTGGTTTATTTCTTCCAATCAGAATCCAAGTAAGGCTTATAATTTTTAATCCATCGACCGATCTCTCAAATCTCTTGTAATTTATACAACATTCCCCCCCCCCATCATTTTCTTCACACACTCGCTGTCATTGAAGATGCCACCGCATTTATCCTACAGAGTTTCCAGATACTGCATCGTGACCCTGACAATATCATCACTCCCTCTCCAAGGAAGCTTTTTACAAGTGCAGGTCCCAGGGCCCCACCCTGAAGAGAGCCCCCCCCCCCCCCCCGCACTGCCTGTGTTTCTGAACGTTTCCCAGGACCATGTGGGCCACAGTGGTCCAGAACCACAGCCTTCCAGCTAGATCACAGTCTCATCTCTCACTTTACGCACAAGGTTGCCGAGTTCCTGAGACTGCGGCAGAGTGGCCGGTCCAGGATGACATGGTCTGGACAGTTTCCCTAGAGTCCTGCTCAGGAGACTCTGTGACCCGAGACTTGGCTGATTCCTGCCCATCTCTCACCTCTTCCTGCTCAGAAAGGGGGTCACAGACTGCTGAAGGAATTCTCACCATCTTGATCCTTAAAAATATTTTATCTTGTCTCGGTGATTCTAGCTCTAAGATATTTATTTTTTCTAATTAGACTGTTTAGGTGTGTAGATGTGAAATGAATATTGTACTGTGAAGAGTTATACTCCTTCACTTGGCAAAGCAAGCTGGCTTTATCCCCAAGCTCCTTTGTCATCAACTATTTGGCCATCTCTGTTTCTGTGCCAACATCTGCTTGTGTTTTACCCTGATCTTGTTAACCTGGTCCACCGATTTTAAACCTCCATGTTGGGATGAGAGCAAGGTGGTGTTGAAATCCAGAAACACCCAAACACTGCTCTTCAGCCCAGAGCCCCCAGTAGAAATAATGTGCCCATACGAGGTGGAGTATGTCAGAGATGTCAGCCAAGGCCTTCAAGTGGGAAGCCATGAGGACCTGGGGAAGAGCCCAAGCCACACTAGTCGCCTTGTAGGGGTCCTCCCATTGTAGGGCAGTGAGAGGAGCCGAGGGAAGGTGTGGGCCAGACTGGGGGCAGCTGCCCCAAGCCTTCTAAGGCCTCAGCAGGGGCAGGCATTGGGTGGGCCAGAGTGAGGAGAGAGACTTCTCCTTAGAGTAGTCTACCGACCTCAAGGAAACACCTACCCCTGGTCCCGGGTGAGACTTCCTCTCTCTCTAGAAGCAGAGAAGACCCCGTCTCCTCACCCACCCCTCCCCCCCCCGCCACCCTCCGGAGGACACAGGGATCTTCATCATTTCTTAAAAAAAAAAAAAAAAAAAAAGGCTGAAGTGGGTGTTTGATTTTTCAGTTACAGTTTCTAACTCCCATCAGCAGTTTGGTGAAATGGCTTTTCCTGCTTACTCTTAAGGAGTCTGTGGTCCTAATGTGTATTTGGTGCTTTTGCTACTTGGCAGAGAGATCATAGATAACACCAGCAAAGAGAACGGGATTGACATCATCATGGCCGATAGGACCTTCCACCTGATCGCCGAGTCCCCAGAAGATGCCAGGTGAGACACAGCTGTCGACTGCCCGCAGACGACGTCCTCACCCCTGCTCAGGCCTCGGCCACCCACCCGGCTCTGAAAAGACTGTCCTTGATTCTCTGGTTGGGCTTTTCTGTTAAGATGGTTGAAGAACTGAGTCATGAGATTGACGTGCTTGTCCCCTGGGCAATCTTCCGCTGGGCTAAGGTGTCCAGGTACCACACACAGCCCAGGGTTTCCAGCTTTGAATGCCACTGGACAGACCCCTTGTTATCTCGGCTCAGGCTTTTACTGTCCCCAACCGTGCAACCACACAGAGCTGCAAGCCCACCCTCTGGAAGCTTCTGAGCTTTGACAGGGAACAGCTTGTGTTTGCTTAAGGATTGAGAAAGCAAGGGCATTAACCCCTGATTGTTTAAATAAACGATAGCACTGTGGCTTTCGAGGAGGATTTAGGGTCTTCATATTGAAGAATTCAGTAGGACAGAAGAGATGGTTAACACCAGTAAAAGAATTACTGTATTTCAGGCAATATTCTGAAATGCTTCACATATATTAACCCATTTAATTCTCACAGCCGCCCTACACGGTTAATAGCATTATTACCATTATTACCGTGACCCACATTTTACAGAGTAGGAGACTCAGGTAGGAGAAAGGGAAGTATAATTTGTAAAGTCACAGAAGCTCAATTCTACTGAACGGAGGCATTACGTTTCTTATATTTCTTAAGGAGCTTAAATCTTTGACCAAGCTCAGAGGACACTGTGGTTGGTGTCCATTGGCTGGATCAAGTGGTCTCACTTTCCTGGACCTCAGGTTTCCATCCTCGTGCTGGGCAGGTGTGGTAAAAAAGGAGAACTGGTATCTGCTCCCCAGAGTGATGCATCACAGGGTCACACAGCGGATGAGATAGAGCAGAACATCTCTTTCTCCTGCTGCTTTGTGAGCCACAGGGCTGTGTTGGAGGTATCTGTCCTCCCCTCTGAGCAATGTCAGGGAGCATCGTCAATCTATAGCCTTTACTTTTGAGCTCCGAAATCCTTCGAATCTTGTAATGAATTCTCAGTGCCTTTCGCTACTACCCCTTTGCCCTTTGAATGTTTGAGTTGATAGAGCACCATGGTAGCAGCTTTAAGGGCAAAGAAAATAATTCTTCCCATGGGAACAAACTAAAACCCTGCTTGGATCCATAAATTATGACACAGACTGGAAAAACAAGTAAACCTGGAATTATAGTCCCGTCATTCCATCTGGGACTCCTAGAGACCGCCTGTGGTTGGTTGTGGTCTGTGGAATGCCTACAGCTTCTCAGCTGAATTATAGGCCCAGCGTTTGGGAGCCGTCCTCTCTTTTTTGGGCCATAATGACCTGCTAAATTTAACATTGGGGGCTTTTTTTTTTTTTTTTAAGTAGGCTCCACACCCAGCCTGGAGCCCAGGGCGGGGCTTGAACTCCCCGGCCCTGAGATTAAGAGAGCTGAGATCAGGAGTCAGCTGCTTAACCAACTGAGCCACCCAGGGGCCCCAACATTTGTGATAGTTTAACTGAGGCCTTCTTTTCTTGACCAGTAGAAAACATTTTTTAAAATTCCTTTTCAGATGGAGTTAAACTTGATTCAGGAGGAGAAATATGTAAATTTAAGAGTGTCACCTGAACAGAATGAAAGGCCAGCAAATTTTATTTGTGTGTGTGTGTGTGCACGCGTGTGGGTGTGAGAGAGAAAGAGAGCTCCCGTGTGGCCTCCATCTTGAACATATGTGTTTTTCAGTGTTTGATTTGGGAAATTTTTGAGCTTCATAAAACAGTGACTTAAGTCTTGCCTTTGAGTTCATCAGAATTGATGAAGCAAGTGTATATTGAGATGTTTCCCTTGGTTTCCCTAGGAGTCTGTTTATGTTGCCTATTTTCAAGCTCTTGGTCACATTTTTCTCCTTTAGGAATCAGAGGAGATGGATTTTAGTGCTTTGCTATAGAGACATGACTTACCCTTTATATAGATATGCATTTTTTGCTTAAATATTCCATCATATACACCAAATACTTTGTCCTCTGCCATACTTAGTAGGAGCGTGTATATAGGTCTTATTAGCCTCTGCAGGAGAAGGCTATCCCTAGCATCTCACATTTGGCACCTCCTACATTTTATAGTTGCTTGATAAATGTTGGATGGATGGATGGATGGATGTGTGGCTATTTGTGGTCATTTTTCCTCAAGCCTATATTGTGTTTCTAGGTACATCGTGACTTTTGTTCAGCTTGACTTTTCTGGGGTTGTCCTGTTTTCCTTTGTTGTCTGATTCTAATGAGACTGTAAGTGAGAAAACTCATTTGAGGTGAAGATAGAAGAGTTCTCCAGTCAAAAAAACCTTTCCACTTTGTTCTTCAAGCAATTGTTGTTTTTTTTTTAAAGATTTTATTTATTTATTTGACAGAGACACAGCGAGAGAGGGAACACAAGCAGGGGGATTGGAGAGGGACAAGCAGGCTTCCCGGGGAGCAGGGAGCCCGATGCGGGGCTCAGTCCCAGGACCCTGGGATCATGACCTGAGCCGAAGGCAGACGCTTAATGACTGAGCCACCTAGGCGCCCCCAAGCAATTGTTTTCTGTTTCCAGCTCTCCTATGGTTTTATTCTTACTTAAGTAGAAATCCTATCAGGTGGGGCACCTGGGTGGCTCAGTTGGTTAAGCAACTGCCTTCGGCTCAGGTCATGATCCTGGAGTCCCGGGATCGAGTCCCGCATCGGGCTCCCTGCTCAGCGGGGAGCCTGCTTCTCCCTCTGGCCCTCCCCCCTCATGTGCTCTCTCTCATTCTCTCTCTCTCAAATAAATAAATAAAATCTTTAAAAAAAAAAAATAAAAAAAAAAAGAAATCCTATCAGGTGGCTGAAAACCCCATCCTGGAAACGAGCAGGGAAGATCGACCTCAGTGGCCATCTTGAGATGGTACTCTGACATCATTGGCCTTCTTACCTTGGAATTTACTTCTAAGAAATGAAAAGGCACTTGAATATTCCCTAGGTTATAGATAACATCCTCAATAAAGATCCTTGATGTAAGTATTTTGGGTGGCACTGAGGATTTCGTCATCCTCCATTCACCGTCTAGAGGTCTGGGGCAGCTGGAGGAGAGGATCTCCTGTTGATCTGAAATTGCAGCAGCTGGTATCTAAAACTTTGGCTGCTGCTTCTACCTTTGCCCATTGGTGGCATGAAACCCACGTTTACCCACGAGAAGTGTAGGCAGATTAAAAACAAAGTTGCTCAGAGGAAATGTCATTTTCGCAGAGAATGTGGAGAAGGGCATCGGTCACCATGTTGCCAATCCAGCAGTTGGCACCTCCTTGACAGTCACTCTCTCCTTCCCGCAGCCAGTGGTTCAGCGTGCTGAGTCAGGTCCACGCGTCCACCGACCAGGAGATCCGGGAGATGCACGACGAGCAGGCGAACCCACAAAATGCCGTGGTGTGTGAGCGTCGCGGGGTGGAGGGAGACGTCCCCAGGGAGGCGAGCGGCCTGGGAATTTCTAGACAATCTAAAGTAAAAGTGTAATAACTAAAGGAATATTTTGTTTAAAAATAATGCAGAAAAACAATTCGTTGAAGATTATAAGTAGTAATAGATTCCAGTCCTCCCGCTTTAAACCATTAAAAGAACAACAACAACAAAAAATCCCGAGTTTTAGGAAATCATGGAAGCACATCATACTTCCCTTCAAAGGCCTTAGTGAATTCTAACTCGTGTTCTTTCGGTCTTCACTCTATCCTGGACACATAGCGAACCATAGAATCATATTTTAGAAATAAAGTTTTCTTTTCTCCTAAGAACAACTTCACATCGAAGTTTCTTAGTGGAATACATCTAAATTTAGGGATGGATCCTAGTGTAAGTCAGAAAATTTGTGCTATTGAAAGAAGTTTGAAACACTTTTCACTGAAAGTATCCGAAAAACAAGACAAAGATTAATTTATAATTTTTTTTTTAAATGAGTGAACTGTAGATCTGCCCTGTCTAGAGTAGAGGCTGTCTGTACTCACCAGCTGAAGGGGGACCTTTCTTAGATAGCCATTATTTTACAGTTAATGCAGAAAGGAGGAGTGTTTTTTGTTTGCTTCTTTAGAGAGCCATAACCTAGGGATGTTAGGGTCATATGTCTGTACTTAAGTGGTTCTCTTCCCCCCCGTTTTTGCTCCTTTCCAGGGCACTCTGGATGTGGGGCTGATTGATTCCGTGTGTGCCTCCGATAGCCCCGATAGGTAAGTTGGGGTGTGACTCAGCAGAAGGAATTAGTAACCTGCAGTCTCCCCCAGCTCTCTCTGCTTCTGGGCCACTTTCTTCTTTTCTGGGCCATGAAATGATTCTGGGCTGTGTGTTGACATCTGGTCAGTCCCAGGCTTCTTTCTTTGTGCCCAGTTTTACACCATCCAGAAGTCTTGCTCTCTGGGTATCTTTGGGATGCTGGGGGAGACTGTGGAAACCTAATTTAAACAATTAAAAACATACACACAAGAGGAATATTCTTCATTTAGATACAGGGATCGATCCAGGATTCACAGAGGAGGAAAATGTCTGCTTAGGAAAACAGTATTCCAGCGTAGGGAAGCGTGTCTTTCCCTTTTCCAAACTTGATAATGAACTTAAAAAGGATTTGATTGTAATTTATATGTAGAGTATTAATAAATTAAACCACAAAGATTTTTCCTTGACGTTTCCATCTTATCTGTGCCCTTTAGATAGCATGTTTTGGTTTTGTCTTTTTTGAAGGGAAATCATCTTCGTGGATGCCCTCAGGAGTCTGTACTATCGACTTTTGTCTTTATCTTCTCTATTTTTCTTTGCTGCCATTTGAATTCCGAGTAAGAATCAGAATTGGCTTCTGCCTTCAGGAGTATAGCTTTAGAAAGTGAATAGAAATGTATTCCAATTGACAAGAAAAATGGTGCCAACTAGGCAGAATTATGTGGAGTCTTCATCAGCCTGTTGACAGAGGCTCTTCTGAATCATAGACCCTTTATTTCTGGTATCACCCTGCGCCATCCTACACCTGGCTCGGGGACCTTAACAAGTATGTTTTGTCAATGGCCCAAGATTTTATTCTGAGGGTCAAGTTCCCACCCTCTCTCCATCTGTCTCCTCCTAAACCCCTTCTCTGTAGCAGGCTGGGTATATGAGGATCCATGCTAGAACCTTCCATCGCTGCTCAGACCCTTCTCTCCCTCAAGTGCCCTCCTTTCTCCCTTCCAGACTATAGAAAAGTCTTTTATTTTGAAAGAGCACCCGTCTTTCCCTGTCTACTACAGTCCCATTAATCTTGCTTTTTCTTGAATTTCTGCAGCACTTAGCTACTGTAAACATTTGAAAACCTGTAAGAAATCATTCACAAGTCACTAGCTTAAGTGGTTAGATGCAGGAATTAGTAGGAGCAAGGGCCTAGGAGAGATTCAGGGCATTGCCAGACAAAGAGATGAGGGAGAAAGTAAATTTCCATTATTATGTTACCCCTGATTGGGAAACGAGCCTTTGTTAGATTGCTTTGAACACGTGGACCCAGGTGGCTTTTAGTAGCAAGCATAATCGAGTGCATAAGATGTTCCGTTTACACCTATTTACGGATCTTCTTTTATTATTGGTGTCTGACATTTCATTACCGACCCACAGAAATATCATCCAAGGCAATACCCAGAGGCAGAAAGAAATTTACTTTGGAAAGGCATCAAAAAAAATTTTCCCCCACCGTCACCTTACTTAGCTTTCCCTAAACCAAGTGTCATCTGGAAAGTTTTGCATGAAGAAATCTTTCCCCTTCCAGGGCCTTCAGAATGTGTGGCTCTAAGTTTAAAGGTTAATGATGCAGAAAATAAATCTTGCAGAAATGAGCAAGAGTTGCCTTAGCATAAAAATACAAACAGCACTGCAGTTTTCAATCCCTGTGACCATACGCCAGGAAAAAGGCATCTGATCTTGCTTCAGACAGGTGATGTTGCCGGGAGAGCTAAGAGTCTTTGCTTCCTTCCTGCCCTGTCGCTCAGACCCAATTCGTTTGTGATCATCACGGCCAACCGGGTCCTCCACTGTAACGCGGATACGCCGGAGGAGATGCATCACTGGATAACGCTGCTGCAGAGATCCAAGGGCGACACCAGAGTGGAGGGCCAGGAATTTATTGTGAGAGGTGACTGCCACCACAGCTTTGCTTTGTCATGGAGCTCTGTTCTCCTTTGCGTAGATACTGCAGCATTTCCCGCGTGAGCAGCTTTTCTGAGGAATTTTGACTCTTGGAGTTGCTTAAAAAAAAAAAAAAATCACGTAAGAAGTGGCCATGGATGGCCCTTTCCAGCAAATATGTAGAAGTAGGACCCATCTGTAAGCCTCCCGCAAATTACTACTTGGTATTTGGGGTTTCTCGTCGTCGTTTTTAATTGACATTTTAATCTCTCTTTCCAGGGTGGTTGCACAAAGAAGTGAAAAACAGTCCAAAAATGTCTTCACTGAAACTAAAAAAGCGGTGGTTTGTGCTCACCCACAATTCCTTGGATTACTATAAGAGCTCCGAGAAGAATGCTCTGAAATTGGGCACGTTGGTCCTCAATAGCCTCTGCTCGGTGGTGCCTCCGGACGAGAAGATCTTCAAAGAGACAGGTAACAGGGCCCCGTGTCCGTGACGAGCCTGGCTTTGCTCAGATCAAGGGAATGAGTTTGCTGCCTGGAGTGTGTGCCACGGTTTTTCCCCCAAAAGAAGCTCATTTCTTGTTGATTTATCTTCTGAGGCCATCGGTGGTTAGCTCTGTGGACACTTAGTATTGAACCCATAGTAAAGAAGTCCTGCTTAATTGAGTTGCACAGGTGTTCTTAGGACCACACAAAAACAAAGATTCTCCTATGGTGAGCTCTTTTCCATCCCTGTGTGGGTGAGAGTCCTGACACAGCCCAAGAAAGCTAAATCCTGACTGTCCCTGAGCTTATTAACCTAGAATAAAAAGCAGTCATGTTAGCTTAGTTTTATTCTTGTCAATATTATGAAAATATTTCTCGATTGAGTTTTGTTGAGTTTGTTGAGTTTTAGTTATGATTTTGTGCTTTTAATTTTTTAAGTTTTTTTTATTTGAGAGCGCACATGAGCAGGGGGGCGGGACAGAGGGAGAGGGAGAAGAAGTCTCCCCACTGAGCAAGGAGCCGGATCTGGGGCTTGATCGCAGGACCCTGGGATCATGACCCGAGCCAAAGACAGACACTTAACCGACTGAGCCACCCAGGTGCCCCGATTTTATGCTTTTTTAAATATAGCTCCTCTGTTCCAAATGACCGCTTGTTTCAGGACACACACACTGCTTGCTTAGCAGAAGTGCTTTCTTCTCAAGGGAGAGGCTAAGGAAAGGAAACCAACAGGAAGGGAGAAGGAGCGTCAGAGAGGGAGGGGAAGCGTTGTCACTCTGGTTCCAGACCCGTGAAAGTGACTTAGTTTCTGCCTATTTTTCTTTCAGAGCAAATGTTACCATTTATTTATTTTTAAAGATTTTTTTTCTTTATTATTATGTATTTGAGACAGAGAGAGGGCGCGAGCGCAAGCAGGGAGAGCGGCAGGCAGAGGGAGAGGGAGAAGCAGGCTCCACGCGAGCAGGGGAGCCGGACGTGGGGCTCCATCCCAGGACCCCGGGATCGTGACCTGAGCCGAAGGCAGACGCTTAACCCGCTGAGCCGCCCAGGCGCCCCTGTTTTACCACTGATACATTTAATCCCGGGTTTCATTGTTTTATGTTTATCTTTGCATCTCAACCCGAAGCTCCTCGTGTGGGTGGGTAGGTGGGTTACCTCGCACACTTGGGAATTCAGCGAGAATTGTTGAATTGCTTAACGAGAAGGGCTCCGAACGCCCGCTTGCCCGCTTGCTGGGTTGCGGGGTTGCCAGGTTGCCGGGTTGCCCGGTTGCCCAGTTGCCGGGTTGAGGGGTTGCCGGGTTGCCCGGTTGCCGGGTTGAGGGATTGCCGGGTTGCCTGGTTGCCAGGTTGAGGGGTTGCCGGGTTGCCCATTGCGGGGTTGCCGGTTGCGGGGTTCCCGGGTTGAGGGGTTGCCCGGTTGAGGGGTTGCCCGGTTGCGGGGTTGCCGGGTTGCCGGGTTGAGGGGTTGCCGGGTTGCCCGGTTGACAGGTTGCCGGGTTGAGGGGTTGCCCGGTTCCCGGGTTGAGGGGTTGCCCGGTTGAGGGGTTGCCCGGTTGCGGGGTTGCCGGGTTGCCCGGTTGCGGGGTTGCCGGGTTGCCCGGTTGCGGGGTTGCCGGGTTGCCCGGTTGACAGGTTGCCGGGTTGAGGGGTTGCCGGGTTGCGGGGTTGCCCAGTTGCCGGGTTGAGGGGTTGCCGGGTTGCCCGGTTGCGGGGTGGCCGGGGGGCGCGCCCCCGTGCGGGGGGTGACGCGCTGTGCGTGCGCTCTTCTGCAGGCTACTGGAACGTCACCGTGTACGGTCGCAAGCACTGCTACCGGCTCTATACCAAGCTGCTCAACGAGGCCACCAGGTGGTCCAGCGCCATCCAGAATGTGACGGACACCAAGGCCCCGATCGACACCCCCACCCAGCAACTGATTCAGGACATCAAGGTACGGCGGACCCGAGCTCAAGGGCTGGGTCACGGTAGCTCGCGGGTTCCCCCCCACCCCCCCTTGGAACATTGGGACGTCGGTCAAGCTCCATTTTTATTCCGTCACCAAAACTAACTTTTGATTAATTTTCTGTTAGAATATCACGGCTTTTAGAAATCGAAATGTGAGTGCTTAGGTGAAATTTGACACTAGAAGTACTTTGTCTTCAGGGAGGCGTCAGATGTTGCTGCCGAGGCAAACCCGGATGTTAGATGGCCTGTGGTTGGGGTGTGGGCTCCCCATCCCAGGGACATGGTGTGATCTGTGTGGGGATGACCTGCTGCCACGGGATGCCCTTGAGCCCTGGGGTGGGGACCTTCTCAGAGCAACACAGTGATTCTCCTCTTACTGTACAGTGACCGGACCACACAGCGGGGGTCACCAGCAGCCTGGATTGGTCTAGAAAACTTGGAATCTTTATAGGCACCTCCAAACTCACAGGAAGCTTCCAAGTCTCTGGACCAACATTGACATTGTTAAATTGTAATTTCGTTTCATAAAGATGAATTGCTCAGGGAGTATACATTGAACGGATGATTACATGGCAGCCATGCACAGAGATGCCACACTCATTTTTCAGGAATGGAAACAGAGACGTGGAATATTCTGGTTGCGTTGTTCACGTAGCTGGTCAGTCCCTGATGCAGAACCAGGTCAAGGGGATTATTTTTACTGCTGTTCCTCTTGGTTACCATCAGATAGATTCCCAATACCAAGCAAAGAGCTGGAATAGTGACAGAAAAGATTTGAGAATGCTAGCAAGACAGGTGTTTACTGATCTACATCAAAGGAAATTAGCTCATCAGATCCAGGAGGCCAGCTAGATTTCACGGAGGTGGGAGAGGGTCTAATATGTCCATAGGATATCATTTCCCACTGAATTCAAGTCTGCCTGTGGATTCCAAAGTGGTGTGTTTTCTGGGTATTTGGAGCTAAATTCCACGAAATCAGATATTCTCCAAAACTCTGCAGAGCTTTCCATGAAACCCAGGATGCTAAATACTAGCAATTTCATTTTTAGCATTAAAAAAAATTTGAAGGTTTTTTTGAGAAAGCGAAAACACATCACTGAACTTTCTCTTCAAAGCTGTGTCTTCTCTATTCCTATGTTCTCTAATTTGAAATCTGTCATTAAAAGAGTAATAGAATTTTCCAAATATGAAACAGTCCTTTTTAAAAAATTAGGTTGCCCTAATTAAGCCCATATAGAATTGTTGAAATAAAGTTTTTTTTTTTTTCCTGGCTTTCAATTGGGTGTTATTAAAAAAAAGTTTCATAGTGGAAATTACCACAATAGAATGATTCGTTACCTCTCCTCCAACTTTTCTGTTTGTTTAACGTTCTAAAAGGACTTTGCCTTTTTCGAATCCCAAATTAACATTTTAGGAGCATAAGTACATGATGAATTTCTACGAAGGGATCTCTTAAATTTCAGGAAAGAGGTTAGGCATGTTGAACAGTCTCTCTAATAACATATCAACATGTGTAATTTTCAGGTGTAGAGAAAATACAGAAGATCAAGTAAAGAACGAAAACAATGTTTTAAGCAAATTATAGATGAAAATACATGGCTTGCTAAAATGTTTGATGGCTAAATAGCAAAAGAACTTTAATTCTTTGAAGTATATATAATCTCCAGGAGAAAATATATACACATGAAATGAAGAGAATGAGCTGTGTGTGAGAAAAATGTGATTTGTGATTTGTCTTCAAACGGATTATGGGTATCTTCGTGCTTGAAATTTTTTTTTTAAGATTTATTTGAGAGAGAGACTGCACGGGCAGAGGGAGGGGGAGAGGGGGAGGGAGAAGCAGACTCCCCACTGAGTACAGAGCCAGACTCTGGGGTCGAGCTCACAACTTTGAGATCATGACCTGAGCCAAAACCAAGAGACGGATGCTTAACCAACGGAGCCACCCAGGTCCCCCTAAATTATTACTATTTTTAAGTAGGCTGCATGCCTAGCATGATGCCCAGCATGGAACCCAGCGCGGGGCTTGAACTCACGACGCTGAGATCAAGACCTGAGCTGAGATGAAGAGTAGGATGCTTAACCAACCACCCAGGTGCCTCCGTGCTTGAAATTATTAATGCTAGATTCTCTAGTATCTCATGGATGCTTTAGACGCTGGAGAATGTTCATGTGTGGGAGAACACATGCTGGGGCACCTGGGTGGCTCAGTCGGTTAAGCTCCTACTCTCTTGATTTCAGCTCAGGTCATGACCTCAGGGTTGTGAGATCGAGCCCATGTTGGCTCCACTCTGGGCATGGAGTCAGCTTGAGATTCTCTTCCTCCACCCCTCCCCACCTGCTCGTGCTCTAGAAAAATTTTAGGAAAAAATACAGATGCTTTTGTTCTTGTACACATGCGTGTTTTGGATAAGCTTGCCTGCTTGACCGGGTCCTCTGTTTTCAAGGAGAACTGCCTGAACTCCGATGTGGTGGAGCAGATTTACAAGCGGAACCCCATCCTCCGCCACACGCACCACCCCCTGCACTCCCCGCTGCTGCCCCTGCCCTACGGAGACATAAACCTGAACTGTGAGTGCCCAGCCCCTCCCATACTCCGCGGTGGACACGATTCTGTTCGCCCTCGTCACTCCTTAGCTCGGTCACGTAGCGTTGTTGTCTGTGGCGATGCATGCACTGTTGAACTAAAAGAACAATTTTAGAGGGAGGCAGGAAATGCCAGCCCTCCTGCAAACTCAGAGTCGCCTGAATTTACTAGAGAACCAGCTCCTGAGAGTCTTACATTACAAATCGGGAACCTGTTTGGCAACCGACCAACTTTTTAAGCAAGCATTTTGTAGAATAAAATAGTTCAGTTATGTAACAAATCAGCATAACTTGCCCACCTCTGTGTTTTGACAGCGTTGTTCGCCTGAGTCGAAGGTTCAGGGAACGTGGCGAGCACCGCGTCACGAAGCTGCCGTCTGTCCCCATTCCTTCCCCTTGGGTTTGTGCTGCTCAGATTGTAGCATGTCCAGGCCTTGCATCTAAAGGCTTCTGTGTGTGTGCTTCTCCTAGTGCTCAAAGACAAAGGCTACACCACCCTTCAGGATGAAGCCATCAAGATCTTCAATTCCCTCCAGCAGCTGGAAGCCATGTCTGACCCCATCCCCATAATCCAGGGCATCCTGCAGACGGGGCACGACCTCCGCCCTCTGCGGGACGAGCTGTTCTGCCAGCTCATCAAGCAGACCAACAAAGTGCCCCATCCGGGCAGCGTGGGCAACCTCTGCAGCTGGCAGATCCTGACGTGTCTGAGCTGCACCTTCTTGCCGAGCCGGGGGATCCTGAAGTACCTCCGCTTCCATCTGAGAAGGTACGAGACAGCCCGATCCAGGCGCTCACTCAGGTGCTGTGCGGCCCCGTGGCTCGGAGGAAGAGGACGGGAAACAAGACGCCTAGTGTGGTCGCACTCGTGGGTCCCTTGAACCAGCCAACACAGGGTCGCGGTGTCCTCTCTAAGCCAAGCCACACAAGGCTGTGGCGGGGACCAGGTCCCTTTCAGTGTAGTGTCCTAACGTCTAAGATGTGGAGTCCATTTAATTACCACCACCTGTATAAATGGCGGCGGGGCGGGGGGAAGCCTGGATATTTGGATCCAGATCAAATAGGTAGAAACATTCTGATTCAGACTGACGACCCATGGAAAAAAGATTTTCATCCAATGGTATGAGACATGGCTCTCAGCAAGCCTGCAGCTGCTCCCCATCCAACCCTGGCTCACTGGGATTTTTTTTTTTTTTTTTTTTTATTGTTTGCATTTAAACAAAACCTGCACAGAAAGTGGCTGGTGTTTGCTCTGCACCCTGGGGGGCCCCCTCGGTGCCTTCGTGGGCAGCGCGCTGAAAGCATCGGGCTCCCAGACGCCAGCCAGCCTCAGTCTAGCAATTAACAGTGAAGTGTTTGTCTCCTAGGATACGGGAACAGTTTCCAGGAACCGAGATGGAAAAATACTCCCTCTTCATTTATGAATCTCTCAAGAAAACCAAATGCAGAGAGTTTGTGCCTTCCCGAGATGAAATAGAAGCTCTGATCCATAGGCAGGAAATGACGTCCACAGTGTATTGCCACGGGGGAGGCTCCTGCAAGATTACCATCAACTCCCACACCACAGCCGGGGAGGTGAGGGAGAAGCCCCTGTCTGATACCTAACTGCGATGCACACAAGTCAGGAAAGTTGTACACGGTTAGGGGGGCTACCGTGTAGTTGTGACGTGCATAGTGTAGCAGCTCAATAAACAAGATGGAACCTACACCCAAACTCACGTATCGAGATAAAAATATGTATCAAAAATGAGTAGAAACACAAAAATTAAGCTGGTGCCAAAAGAGCTGAGACCTAATCCTGCTAATGTAAGAAGCAGGTGCGTGTGGGTTTATCATAGCATCTCTCCAATAAGGGGTCTCTGTTTGCCATGCAAATATCTACAATGATGTGTCAGATGAGCACATTTTTTTTTCCTTTTTTAAAATTGAAATTTAGCATTCTAAAACCAATTGGCTAAAAGGAGTAGGGCAATAAAATCCAGAGAAGCTTCTGGCATGGAAAGGAGAAACATCGGTGGAAGCCATTGTTTCTTGGAAGTTGATGAATGTATCCGATGAAAGAGAGGGCTTCAGTTTTTGTGTGCCTTTCCTGCTAGTGTGGGTTTGCGAGAACTTTGCCTGGTGTCTGTCTCTACCAGTGGGCAAAATGTTCTGCATTCTTTTTTTTTTTTTTTTTTTTTACAAAGACAAGAGAAATCTGATTTCTAGGGAACAATGGAAAAACAGCACTTTTGAAATTCTATGTGACCACACATGACAGTGGGGGGAGCTGCTTGGACCCTCGCGTGTCGGCAGCTCGCTGGGGGCTCTGGTGAGAAGGCACATTCCAGAACCACGTGCTGGAAGCTGAAGACCTCGGGGTGTATCTTGCAGGTGGTGGAGAAGCTGATCAGAGGCCTGGCCATGGAGGACAGCAGAAACATGTTTGCCTTGTTTGAGTACAACGGAAGCGTCGATAAAGCCATTGAAAGCCGAACCATCGTAGCGGACGTGTTAGCAAAGTTTGAAAAGTAAGTTCCTTCTCCCTGGAGTGCCAGCAGATGAAATAAATTAAGAGCAAGAGTTGAGGATCTGAATTTCCATTCGTTTTTGGCTTCAGTGTGCATTTGAGTTCCTATTCTTTTACTTGTGTTGAGGCACGTTCAATTTTTCATCTCCCCCTGCTGCCTGTTTTTCTTAATTCCTAGATAAAGCCCGTCTCAAGTAAGATTCAGCTCGCCATTGTTTTTTTACCCCATTCGTTCAATCCCCTGTTGTACACACTGCCTTGGAATTTCCTGATTCTAGGCTTTTCACTTGTCATTGGCTTCGAAACGGGGCCAGCAGACACAAGCAAACTCATACACTCTTCAAACTGCATTTTATATCTCACGCACCTGTGATATTCGATCTAGGACTTTCTTATCCCCTAAGTAGCACAAAAGATATTCCTGTTCAATATAAGCACAGCCTCCATAATATTCGTGCTGATTTTTGTAAATATTGTCGTTTATTTGAGGGTTAGTAAAGGGAATGAAGATAGAGCCTTTGTTTCTTTTCTGGCTATGGATTCAGCATAACGTTTAGCCAGTACTAATTTGCCTGGGGCCTGCAGAAAATCCTTTTTAGCACAGTGTAATTGAAGGCTGCCCATTTGTTGTCTTAAAGTGAGACCAAAATGAAAGTGTGTTTTTCACTTCTGGCCAAATACAGTTAGTAAAGAATGAGTCATCTAAAGTCAATTCCTTGTGGCACCGAAAGGCCATTTCTCTTGCTTTCTGAACCTCCCTTGCCTTCTGTCCGTAGGCTGGCTGCCACATCAGAGGTGGGGGACCTGCCCTGGAAATTCTACTTCAAACTTTACTGCTTCCTGGACACAGACAACGTGCCAAAAGACAGCGTGGAATTTGCGTTTATGTTTGAACAGGTAGAAGAACTTTCAGAAACGGATTCCTCTGCTGGGGAACAGGGGTGAAACCTGTTCACACTCTTCTTAAGTTCGTGGTTGGTCCGGAGGGGTGAGGCATGGCGGTACATTTCCCAGCATGCCCGAGGCGGCTGCTCCTTCATGCATCTCTAGAACGAAACCACAACACATGCTGTCTGAGGTCCTGTGCCAAGACCTGTTCTAGCTGGGAGGAGAGAGACATTAAGGGATAAAATATGTGTTAGATGCCGTCTGTGCTGGGGAGAGATTTCAAGCAGCAAAGCAGGGGAGGGTACAGTTGTCAGGGAAGGTGACATTTGGAGGGAGATGCTGATGGATTTTGGGTCACACACCCCTAACATTGCTGCCTCCTTTCAGGCCCACGAAGCGGTTATCCGCGGCCACTACCCAGCCCCCGAAGAGAACCTGCAGGTCCTTGCTGCCTTGCGGCTCCAGTACCTGCAGGGGGACTACTCGCTGCACGCCTCCGTGCCGCCCCTCGAGGACATCTACTCCCTGCAGAGACTGAAGGCCCGCATTAGCCAGTCCACCAAAAGCTTCACCCCATGCGAGCGGCTGGAGAAGAGGCGGACGAGCTTCCTGGAGGGGACACTGAGGCGCAGCTTCCGGACAGGGTCTGTCGTCCGGCAGAAGGTCGAGGAGGAACAGATGCTGGACATGTGGATCAAGGAGGAGGTCTCCTCGGCTCGGGCCAGTATCATTGACAAATGGAAGAAGCTGCAGGGAATGGGCCAGGAACAGGCCATGGCCAAGTACATGGCCTTGATCAAGGAGTGGCCAGGCTACGGGTCGACGCTCTTCGATGTAGAGGTGAGGACTGACGGCTGCTTCTCGTTAGTGCGGCCGTGGCCAAGTACATAGGGCGGGACGACAAGATAGAACCTTTGCTCTCTAGCCCCTTTTGTTAGAGCAACACCCCCACCCCCCATGCTTTACCATTAGCACACCCTCTCATCCACCAAAAGTTTTTTCCTCTCTTGTAGTAAATGCTTCCACTGTATTAGGAGTGAATGGAAAATTAAGAGGTCACCTATTCTTAAGTAACTTCTTTCTTACTAAAGCCACAGATCGATCCAATTAACAAGTGCTGGTAAAAATCATTTAAAATTAAAAAAAATTTTTTTTAGAATTATGTACATGAAATTAGAAACTTCGGATACAGTTGACCCTTGAACAATGCAGTTGAAAATCCATGAATAACTTTTGACTTCCTAAAGTGTAACTACGAATAGCCTGCTCTTGACCGAAAGCCTGACCAATAACGTAAACACTCAACACATATTTTGCATGTTACATGTTACATACATACTGTATTCTTACACGAGAGCTAGAGAAAAGAATATTGAGAGAATCCTAAGGAAGAGAAAATACATTTACAGCCCTCTACTGTATTAAAAAAAAGAAATCCACCTGTCAGTGGACCCTCGAAGTTCAAACCCATGTTGTCAAGGGTCAGCTATACCTGGATTTTACATTTAGTTCTTTCCCCATGAATATCTGTTTGCAGGGAAGAATTTTTTTCACAAATGGAATTTAGCCATTAGCGGTAACCCATACTGATTCATATCCCCCCCTTTTTTTAAGTAGACCATTTATTTATTGTTAAAGGTTTTATTTATTCATCTGTCAGAGAGCACAATTGGGAGGAGCAGTGGGCAGAGGGAGAAGCAGACTCCCACTGAGCAGGGAGCCCGATGCGGGACTCATCCCAGGACCCTGGGATCATGACCTGAGCCGAAGGCAGACGCTTCACCAACTGAGCCGCCCAGGCGCCCCTTAAGTAAACCATTTACTGAAAGGAAGTCTTACCAGTGCTCTAGATCAAGGCTTGGCAATCTGTGTGCCACATCCTGCCTGCCTTCTTTTATCACGATTTATTGGAACACAGCAATATTCCTTCCCGTCTCTGCCTCCTCCGGCTGCTTTCACACTAACATAGCGGCATTGCGTAGCTGTTGACAAAGACCCCGTCCATGGCCCGTGACACCTAAAATATTGCCTCCCTGTCCCTTAACGGTTAAGTTTGCCAGCCCCTGGTCTAGATGAGCTTTCAGTTTTCTTCTCACAATCCCATTCAGCGTGTTTGGTATCTGATGCCTTTTAAATGAGGCTCTCTAAAAATCTAAGTATTGATTATATATTCCAAGATCCCTTCGTGGATTTTCATTGGATGCTATGTTTGGTTGCTGGGTTGGTTCAGTTAGGTTTGTTTCTAGGTGTAAATCAGGGGCTTTATACAACACCTCTTCTTCTCGGTGTCACTAATGTACATCCCTTGTACCCACTTCTCATCCCTGAATTGGGGCTCTTGCTTCCCAGCACCAATCCATGCAGGGAAGCCCGTCGTTAAACCAGTGACATTCCTGTTAACCTCCGTGCACACAAGAGGTCATTGCTGCCTCTTGTCAAGAATCCTGAGTGACTCAGTCAGTAAAGCATCTGCCTTGGCTCAGGTCATGGTCCCAGGGTCCTGGGATCGAATCCCACATCGGGCTCCCTGCTCAGCAGGGAGCCTGCTTCTCCCTCTGCCTGCCTCTCCCTCTGCCTCCCTCTTCCCCTGCTTGTGCTCTCTCTCTCCTTCTCTGACAAAATCTTAAAAAAAAAAAAAAAAAGAATCCTGTTTTCCAAGAGGAGCCAAACCGCTCAGCAGAGAGTGATTCTCTCTGAGAATTTTCCTCTGATACTAGATTTTGTATTGGAATAATGATCCAAAAAAAAAAAAAAAAGGATCGGAGGCAGAGCTAGGAATAGGAGACTGACTTCCGCTGCCGGGTTTGCTGGGGCAGCCGTTGTCAACTTCCCCCGGAGTAAGGTTATCAAAGGGTGGAGTCAAAGCCCGATGTCAGGATTCACCGATTGGGTTTTCCAAATGCCCGATATGGGTCAGCCAGTCAGAAATCAATCAGGCCTCCATGGGGAGACCACATGTCCTCTTTCGGTTCCCTGGGCACATGCACGTGTTGGATGCATACGGTGTTCTGCACAGAGTGCCTGACTCAGCCTCTCCCACATTCTCTGTTTCTTACTGCTTGCTGATGGGCCTCTGGTCCACAGTGCAGGGAAGGCGGCTTCCCCCAGGACCTCTGGCTGGGCGTCAGCGCGGATGCTGTGTCTGTGTACAAGCGTGGGGAGGGAAGACCGTTGGAAGTCTTCCAATACGAGCACATCCTCTCTTTCGGGGCGCCGCTGGCAAACACGTACAAAATCGTGGTCGACGAGAGGGAGCTGCTCTTTGAAACCAGTGAGGTAAGAAGGCAGCCACGGAAGTCATTTGTGGCCTTGACAAGAGAGAGAAACGCCCCATTTCCTGATGCCTTTGAGTAATTTTGGCTGTTTTGCTTTAAAACATGAAAATACAGCATGGTAGTCGCTTCCCAGCTGTCAGTGCCCCGAGGGCCAAAATCGAATCCTCCCAAATTTCTTCTCTACCTTTGCAGCCGAGAAATTTGGTTCCGTTCTACCAGTGGGTCTTACCCACGGAGGAAAGGAAATGATTTAGATGTCCAAAATATATATAGCGTGGCAAGGAAGCCTTGTGCCAATCAGCAGATGATGACGGCAGAGAACTGCAGCTGGAGGGAGCAAGGGGCATGACCGCCCGGGGCCTAGCGAATTCTGGCTCACAAAGTCACCCAAAAAAGAAGCCTCAGTGTGTGTGCCCTCTGCTCCAAAGCTTAAAATGTAATCCTCATCATGATAAACCCAAAAGCCTAGTGAGGGCTCCACTTAGGGAGCTTCCGGCAAGCAGAGGTAGAAAATGGAAATGAATGACCCACCAGCTTGGCTACTGCTGTAAAGTCCTGGGGAGGCGGCCAGGAGGGCGGGGGTGCGGGAGGCGGACTAGGCTAACGGGAGGGGAGCAGGGGCAAGGAAGGGGCTGGGCCTTTGACCGGAGGGTCCCAGGCGCCCGGCTGCCAGGCTTGGCCGACGCCAGTACACAGACGGAGCCACCGTGGGGGTCTCTGATGGTGCCTGGTGTGGTGCCGTGACCGTGCTAAGTGACGGGGGTGGGACTAAGAGGGAGGAGAGATGAGGGAAACAGAAGGCGGTCAGGACGCCCTAAGAGGGATGCAGGCCAGCAGGGGGGGGCAGCCCCCCGCCCCAGCCTCGCCCTGTGCTGCAGCTGCATCATGGGGCGGGGACGACACCGAGGAGCCAGTGTTTACCGGCTGTGATCGCGGGCTCGGTCGTTCGCCAGTATTTCAAGCGGGGATAGTAATCCCGGCCCTGGTGACTCCAACAGTGTCCTCAGGTGGGCTTGGTTTGCTTTAATGTGTAAAATCTGACAAGTGTACATCAGGCAGAATTGTCGTTTTCGCGTGAAAGCACCACCAGGTGGTGCCACGCTTCCCCTGCCCGCCGACGGGGAAGAGGGAAGAGCCGCTGAAGGTTCGGTCCGGGACAGAACCGGAGCCGTGGAGTCGCGCGGCTGGCTTCGGCCCGGCGACCGGCCCTCCCCGCCCTGCGCCCCCGCTGACCGCGCGCCCCTTCTGCTTCCCCCGGGCAGGTGGTGGACGTGGCCAAGCTCATGAAAGCCTACATCAGCATGATCGTGAAGAAACGCTACAGCACGTCGCGCTCCGTGAGCAGCCAGGGCAGCTCCAGGTGAAGGCGGGACGGAATCCCCGCGTCTCCAGCTTCGCGAGCGGCGGCCCTCTGGCCGGGCCGGCGCCTGCGCAGAGCCGGGTGAAGCCGCCCCGCCTCCCGGAAGCCCCTCGCCGGAGGGCGGGGCCTCCGAGGTCCTTCCGCCCTCTCAACTTCCGGGAGCCTGTATTAAGCGGTCAACCTTAACAGCCAGCCCCGTTTGGAAAGCTTTACTACTCCTAGATGTCACATGCCTTAAGAGAGAGAGGACAAACCCCCCTCCGCCTCCCCCCCGCCCCCGCCCCCGCCGCCAGAAGTGCCTTAACGTGTGGACCCAACACTAACTGACCTTAACTGCTACTGAAGGGAGATGCCCCCTCCTGCCATCTTGGGGGAGACTTAGAAAGCTTGGACGGGGAGGGGCGTTTATCCATCAATTCTGCACTAACCTCCCAGCCTGATGTCCCTACTTTGAGGGAAGGTGAGGGAGCGGGGAGGGGGGACAGAGGGAGCACAAGGGGACAGGATATTTTAGTCGGAGCGCTGCTGGCAGCCTTCCCTGTGGACGTAGATTAACTTCTTTTCTCTTTCACGTCTCTGTGCTTGCCTGTGCATGCATGTGTTCATAAACTCATCACTTTAATCATTGTCTCATGAGCATTAAAAGCAAAGGGAAAAGAGGATGTGCAATGGTGTAAACAGTCTGTCTGTATATTTTAATAGTTCAGAGTTCTAGTCTTCAATCGTTACTTTATAAGGTGGTTTTATTAACAGACCAGAATCTTGGATTTTCCTGTCTTTGCTGTATTTCGAAAACCACGTTTTGACTCCGTTTTGTTTTACGTGTAGCAAAGTCTGCACTCTGTCTGCTGTATTATAAACAGATATGCAGCCCATACAGATAATGGTATTTATAAACCACTCTGACTCCAATGCTGTTTTTAGAACTATATGAAGTCATTTTGGAGTCTTTAGTTTCTAAAAGATTTAAGTTAAAAAATTTCTTTGAAGGTGAGTTTGTATCGCTCCAGGTAGATGACCACATGACCACACTGGGTATGGTGGAAAGAAGCTTCATTCCCCAGGGGTATAATGTGCGAGCGAATCTTGAAAGGACCCTGACCATATAAATGCCGAGGCTTTAAGAAAATACATTTTATCCCAAGTTTATAATGATAGTCCAATAAGGTGCCTGTAAATAAATCAGCATTTGTGACCAGAAGAAAAATAATCTGGTCCTGGACTTTTATTTTTATATGGAAAAAAGTTGTAAAGACTTAGGCCAACTGAGTCTGCCCACAAAGAAAAAAAAAAATTGCCTTATCTTTCCTGGACAGCCCTGCGAAATCCTTGTTTGTTGGCTCAAAGAAAGTCTGACAATAAAAGATGTTAGCTATCTTGCAGTGTGTTTTCTTGAGCAGGGGGACCTGAAATACATCATGGGGTTGGAGTTTTTGTTGTTGGTTTGGTTTTAATGCTTTTGGCCTCAGTGTCAAAACTGTGTGTTTCGTAAGTTGATCACTAGGTCTTAAAGTGGACATGTAGACACACAGCACGACTCCAAGGAAGCAGAGAAGATAAAAGAAAGGATTCCATGAAACCCAGAAATCTAAGGCCTTGAAATGTGTGTTTATGTCAAATGGTCTCAGAGCCCCAAAACCTGTCTAATCGTGAAATCATGATCCTACAACCTGCTTGCAGCTGTGCTCACTGGGGAGAATACACAGGTAGGCTCTTGGGCCATGGATTTACCCAAAGAACTCAGGACATGGGGTCTGACCTGGGACGTGAGCAGTGCCAGTCCCCCGGATGTCCCTTTCTCTTCCACTGAATCCCACCACTGCTTGTGTCCAGAGTGCTGCCCCCCACCCACCCTCCATGGGGACTGGAAGTAAGTAAAGGCAGGTGCTGCTGAGCACCTGTGGGCTGCAGGTGATGAGAAGGAAGGTGAGCTAGACTCTGTGTTCTACTGCTGTCTTTGTTTTCATTTCTAGCCCAGAGGGAAGTTGGCAGAAGGGCCTCTTCCCTCCATGACTTGTACCCCAAAAGGCTGCCTCTCCCCTAGTTGCATATGAAGAGGTAGGCAAAGTGAGGCAGAGTGCCTCATCTGAAACATCACATCAGCACCAACACCAGAACCTAGGTCTCTCTGCACTTGGGCCTTTATGTGCCCACGGCTGGGATGTTTTAATGTTTTATTTAGAAATAATATAGGTCCAGAAGAAGTTGCAATAGCATGTACAGGGAGAACCATATACCCTTCACCTGGTTTCCCCATGTTAGACAAGGACTATAGTCCCCAGTCTACGGCCATACCACCCTGAACGCGCCCGATCTCGTCTGATCTCGGAAGCTAAGCAGGGTTGGGCCTGGTTAGTACTTGGATGGGAGACTGTTGCTTTAAACATTTCTTGTCTGCTATTTTGAGTGAGCTCTGGGATTTCCTTCCCTCCCTGCATTTCCTCATCAACACAGACTGGCTCAGCATCACCTCTCACTTCTACTTGATCAATCAGCATATTGACAAAAGTCTCTCCAGGACCGAAACACTGTCTTCCCTTCACATGCCCTCCCCCGCTCCCCCCCCCCCCCCCCCCCGCAAATCCAGCCTCATGCGTCCCCAAAGCAGGCAGAGATGGGACTGGGATGGCTGGGAGGATTCCGGGGGGGGGGAGGGGGAGGGGAGTGTCTTGAGCTGGTCTTGCAATATGGCAGAGGGGAACAAATTCTTCCTAGGGGAGGGTCCCGGAACTGGCATGAGTACAGGTGTGCAGCAGGTGTTAGGGCAAAGGTCAGAAGCCATGCTATGGCTCCCCTGTCCTAGCCCCATTGGCCTCCATGCTTTACCACCTCTGGTACCCTCCCCTGCATCCCCCACCTGTATATGCTGTTGACAAACCAGATACATGGAGGGATCTTTATAAAATCTAAATCCAACTATATCCCTCTCCTACGAAAAACTCTCCTATAATTTTATCCAACCAAAATATCACCCTCTACTATAGCGCTGTGTCCTCTGCCCCGCCTGCCTCTAACCTTGTCTCGTGGCTCTCCTCCCCACTCAGCACAGATCTCGGCTTTCGTTGCGTCCCAATTTTATCAGCCCCCAACTTAGGGTGTTCTGCCCAGCAGTGAGCAAAGGGACTCTGATGTTTTCCTGGTGAAACTGAGTGTCTGTACTCAAGAAGACGCGAGCTGTAATTCTCAGGTACCTGGGGCTTCGGTAGAGATGTTCTGGCGAATGTTTATCCGCGGGCTCTCCGGGGTGGGGGTGGGGGTGCAGTCCTGCCGTGTGGGGTTGGCTGATTGTCATGGTGTCCGTATTTCCACCAGGGCTAATTTCGAGCTCCAAGGTGACATCACTGAATGTGGAGTTGGATGGGATGCATAGTTGGCTCCCAAAAGCTTGGTCCTGCACACCACACGGAAAAGACATACCAATAAACAATTTTTCCATAAGAAATTTGTTTCCTATTCATAAGGAAACCTCTAAAGGAAGTAAAAAAGACACTTAGAAAGCTTTAAGCACTTTGTGCAGGGGAAAGTTACTGTGGGAAAAGTACAGACGTTTGCAAAGTATATAATCTGCTCCTATCTTTAGTTTTCCCAGAGATTTCTTTTCCCTTTCAAGTAATAACAGGATTATAGTTGATTAGCAGTTTGAGACATAAACAGGGTCTCCTACCCGAGGCATCCAGACATTTGATTGGTGGGAATTAGTTTCCAGATCAGTGTTCTCATCATTCCCTCATGACCTGCCAGAAAAGAAAATGAGTAATTCTGGTAACTCTGATCTCTTGGGGGAACTGTTCTCCATAAGTTTACTTACTGACTTGACATTGAGGAAATGCAATAGGCCTCTTGATTAGAAAAAAGATAACCCCAATGATCAACATCAACCATAACATAATTTAGTTGACTTTAATTTACTAAATTGTTTGGATCGGAAAAAAAAACCACACACCGTCCACACTATCTCAGTGGGGTTTGCAAAGGAAGTAGAATTGTCTTAAGTTGCTTAGAGCCTACTTGGGGGTAAAAGATAAAAATATATGAAATCAGTTGACTGTAACAGCAACAGTAATTGGGCCATCTGCATATGTGTTGAAGGGGTCCAGAAAACAAGAGTGCAAGGGAGAGAGTTTTCAAAGGAGAAGGTGGTAGCGTTGCTAGAGAGGAGGTGGGTGGGGGGATGGGGTCACTGGGTGACGGGCATTAAGGAGGGCACTTGATACAATGAGCAAGGGGTGTTATATGTAACTGATGAATCACTGAACTCTACCTCTGAAACTAACAATACACAATGTTAATTGAATTTAAATTAAAAAAAAAATGTGGAGCCAAAAAATGAAGATTTCTGATGTGTAATGTGAGCACATGCCAATGGAACAAATTACTGAAGAAAATCCATGAGGCAAAAATGAGCAGAATGGGGAGTACGTTTCTAAGTACGTCCTTCTTATGCTCTCCTTGTGTTTTCCCCTTGACCATCTCTCTCTGATGTGATCAATGGCGTTAGTTACCATTTGCTCAGAACATGTTTCAGGCTTGGTGCAAGATGCATCATCCTGTCATTGTGTCCTTCCAGTAGGAGTAGGTGCTAGCAAACCCATTTTTACACTGGGGATATTGAGATTTAGAAAGCAAATTATTTAAGCAATATCTTTGCTGTGCAACAAGTAACTCCAGATTCAGTGGCTAAAACAATAAGCATTTACTTAAGTCACGATTCTATAGGTCATCTGTTGGAGCTGGGCAGTCTCCCTGCTCATCTCATTCATGACTAAGTTCAACGGTATCCAGGTCAACTTTGTTGATCTTGCCTTGGCTTTCTCATCTGTCTGGAGCCTCAGATGAGAAGGCTGAGCTCTGCTCCATGTGATCTCTTGTTCTCCAGTTAGCTAGCCTTGGCTGATTCACGGCATTTGGCAAGGTCTTGCAAAAACTAGTAGGTACAGGCAGGGCCTCTCAAGGCTTAGCTTCAAACTGGCACACTGGTGAGTCCACCATATTTTATTGGCCAAAGCCAGACCCAATGCCAGACCAGAGCCAAGAGGTGGGGAAACAAACTCCATATCTTGATGGAAGTTGCTGCAAAGTCACTCGAGAGGTTGGAGAACTGTGGCCTTTTTATAATCTAACCACACTTGGCTGAAAAATGACAAAACTACAGTGGACAAAGAATTCATACCAGGTTTGAGTGAAATCGTGCTCTTCTCATAAAGCTATCCTAAAATCCAACCACTTTCTCTATTTTCCTTTACATGGCCACGCCCCTAGCTTACCACCACCCGATCACCAGCTTCCTCTGATTGCACACTTCTAATGTCACCAGACACAGATGCCCACCGTCATCCCTTTTCCAGGTTTTCCCTCAGAATCTTCTCTTGCCAGAAATGATCTTTCTCCCCGTTCTTATCTCTTCATCCATGACAACCTGGCTTAGATTTTAATTTCTCTGCAAAGCTGCCTGCAGCAGAGACTGCTACCCATCCCCCAGTGATCTGCCATTTTACCATTTGTCCTTTCTTCCCTTTTGCCTTTCATAATAGAATTCCCTTACGTTTTAGCTTGCGGTGGATGCTAAGCTACAGAATCCATTCCCCAGCTTCCCCTGCCACTTTGTGTGGTGCTTTAAAAAAAAAACGTTACAACTGGGACGCCTGGATGGCCAGTCAGTTAAGCATCTGCCTTCAGCTCAGGTCTTGATCCCAGGGTCTTGGGATCAAGCCTCGAGTCAGGCTCCCTGCTTGGTGGGGAGCCCTAGCTCTACTTCTCCCGCTCCCCCTGCTTGTGCTCACTCGTGCACTCTCAAAATCTTTTCAAAAAAAAAAAGTAACTTCCTGATAACCCTTCCTATAAAAAGGTGAAGTCTCATCCCCATGAATATGGGCCAGCCATCGTGAGTCCACTTCTAATAAATAGAATGTGGTAGAAGTGAAACCACATAGCTTACAAGGCCAGGTCATAAAAGGTGACACATCTTTACTTGCTCTTTCTCTTGGGACACGCACCTTAGGAGCTCTGACCCGACGTGACAGAAATCTCATCAACCTGAAGCCGCCATGCTGAAAGAACTAGGTAAGGAGGCCATGCAGAGCTCGCCAAGCCCCACAGGTACCATCTCCCGACTGGTTTGTCTTCTCAACCTCAACACACGGGTGTGTCTTCAGATTACTCCAGCCACTAGCTCTATGCAAAAGACACTCCCTCCCTCTCCAGACCCATCAAAGTCTTATTAAGACATCTTGGGGCCCAGGATCTTGTCATGTAGATCAAGTTCTGGTGTGAATGAGGCTCTTGGGTGTAGTTCCTCAGGTACAGCTCATTAACACTGACTGGAAGATTTGTGTGCCGTGGAGACAAGTTTCCTGTCCTCCAGAAGCTAACTGCTGCAGAGACTGTGGTTCACAAAGAGGAAAATGGGGGGCGGGGGGGGGCACGGAACAGTCACAAGTCTGTGGCATTTGTGGAAAAAGGAGGATGACTCAGGATAACTCCAAGAACCCAGGGGGAAGGATTCCCAGTTAGTGGAACAGAGTCCCAGTCATGGGACCGGCGTCATGTACTCAGCTGGACTTCAGAAATGTATGAAGGAGAAAAGTAAATCATTTGGGCCAGGGGACCCATTGGGGTGGCTTTAAACATATCCACAAATTTCTTTGACTATCCTCCCACGAAAAGGTGGAGTCTAATTCTCCTCTCCTCCTCCTAACAGCTAGAGTGTGACAGGAAGGCTGCCACCTGAGTCCCAAAGCTAGGTCGTAGAAGGGACACTAGAACATTTGCGAGGCTCTCGGGACACGTGCCACTGGAGCCCTGGAGCCACGGTACCGGGGAGACCACGTGGAGAAGCTGGGTAAACAAAGATGCCAGAAGGGTCCCAGCTGTGCCAACCCCCAGCTCTTGAGGTCTTCCCAGCATCAACCACCAGACATGCAAATGGTGAGCCTGCAAATGAGTCCAGCCCCCAGGCTGCAAGGCGACTCAGCTGATGCCAAAGGAGACAGAGATACGGTGACCCTGCTGAGGAGGCGCCAGCCATGCCAGCGAGCCAAAAAACGAATGAAAAAAGTATGAGGAATGGATGAGATTTAAAACTGTCACTACTGGGGGCGCCTGGGCGGCTCAGTCGCTTAAGCGTCTGCCTTCAGTTCAGGTCATGATCCCAGGGTCCTGGGATGGAGGCCCGCGTCGCATCTGGGTCCCTGCTCGGCAGGGTCTGCTTCTCCTTCTGCCCCTCCCCCCGCCACACTTATGCTCACTCATGCGTGCTCTCTCTAAACTAAATAAAATCTTAAAAAAAAAAAACTGTCACTATTTACAGCTGATGTGATGAAGCACTCAGTTTAACTGATCATGCTGGATTTTCTATTAGAATTAATGAGTGAATGTAGCAAGATCACTAGATAAAAGGGCAGTATTTTAAAAACCAAATGTATTTCTATATAGCAACAGCAACCAATTATAAATTTTTAAAAATATCTCCTACAATGTTACCAAAAACATTTAATATCTGAGAGAAAATGTAAAGAAATATGTGTCCTCTGATGCCAAAGCTCAGGACATCTCCTTTATGCTACACTCTTGAGTTGACATGTAAATTGATCTGCAAAAGCATTTGAAACGAGGTGAAGCAGAAAGTACTATGATACAAGTCTAACCATTAAAAACAAAAATATGTTGGAGATACAAGGAAATGGGTTTATAACCCAATTTATTTCTCATACAGGTGAGGAAGCTAAAAGACTCATAACTTCTAGTTTCATGGTCCTTTCTCTTAAATGAGGCTGAACTTAAAACACAGAAGAGATCTAAATTCTAAAATAAAATACATCCCTTCACGACAAAGTGAAGGTTCCATGTCTTGGTTAGTAGAGAGCTCCTGCTTGAAATGTTTATTTTGTATTTTAAACCATCTGGCCTAGGGCACCTGGGTGGCTCAGTCATTGGGCGTCTGCCTTCGGCTCAGGTCATGATCCCGGTGTCCTGGGATCGAGCCCCGCGTCGGGCTCCCTGCTCTGTGGGAAGCCTGCTTCTCCCTCTCCCACTCCCCCTTCTTGTGTTCCCTCTCTCGCTGTGTCTCTCTCTGTCAAATAAATAAATAAAATCTTTAAAAAATAAAAAATAAAAAAATAAACCATCTGGCCTTTCTGTTGCTTGGGAGAATCATGAATTTTTTAAAAGTAAATTTCTGCAGTCATTCAACCAGAGCATGCTACCTAGAATCATCCATGTGAGAAGCACATCGAATGCAAATTGATGCCTGCCACTAAGCCCACTTCTCCTTCCCCTGGTTCCGTACACATGACTCTGTCATCCAGGCCTCAGCTTAAGTGTCACCTCTCCAGAAAGGCTTTTCCTCACCACCAAATATAAAATAGCTAGTCTTCACTGCAACACCATGTTGTAAGTAGCACTAAATAGTATTTCTTGTTCAATTGCTTACTGTACATCTTCCTTAATTAGAAGTTAATCTCGGGGGCTCGATCCCAGGACCCGCCTGGGTGGCTCAGTCGGTTATACATCTGACTCTTGATTTCAGCTCAGGTAATGATCTCAGGGTCATAAGATCGAGCCCCGCACTGGCTCCAGGCTGAGGATGGAGCCGGCTTGGGATTCTCTCTCTCCCTCTGCCCTTCCCCCTGCTCATGTAATACATAACCAAAAAATAAAGTCTAAAAAAAAAAAAAAAAGATGGTCTCCGTGAGAACAGCAATCTTTTTGTATTTGTTATTGTCACTCTTAACCAGACCATGTCTGAACATGGTGGATACTTAGTAATTTTTTTTTTTTTAAGATTTATTTTAGAGAGCATGTGCAAGTGGGGGGAGGGGGTCCTCAAGCAGACTCCCCACTGAGCACAGAGCTCGATGCAGGACTGGATCCCAGGACCCTGAGGTCATGACCCGAGCCGAAACCAAGAGTTGGACGCTTAACTGACTGAGCCACCCAGGCGCCCCTCAGCAATTAATTCTTAAACAAGTGGAAGTGTAAACTGCAACTTTCAATTTGGGGGCCACCCCAGCTGAGAGTCCCCAGGGACAAGAGCCCAGGGCAGAGGTTAACCGCCAGTGCTTTGGGACGTGCAGCACCAGGGCAGAGGGAATAAGGGAATGAGGCAGAGAGGGATGAGAAGTGATGCAAAGTCATGTGTTGTCATGCTGGCCATGGCTTCCCGTGAGCCACCGGGAGACCCCGCAGTTGCTCAGCAGGAATGGGGCCACATGGGATGTCTCTGCACAGGTTGTAGAGGGAAATCCTGCCTCAGAGCAGCCCTTCAAGAGAAGGAAGAAAAGACACTTCCTGGGTTGGTCCTGTCTCCTGTTCCCCACTGGGGGCGTGGGGAGTCAGTCCCCTCCCACTTCCATGTCATCCAGCATCTCTCAAAGACACGTGGACGCCAGACCCCACACTGTGGCAGGCTGAAAGACAGCCACACCCTACCCCCAGGACCTGTGTTACCTTGTATGGCAAAACAAACATTGCAGAGGTGATTACCCTGAGGATTCTGAGATCATCCACGTGCACCCAGTGTAGTCATGTGTCCTTCTAAGACGGAAGCAGGAGACCGGAGTCAGCGGTAGAAGATGTGACAGAAGGCAGAGGTTACAGTGGTGTCGAGAAGCCGCCATAGGCCAAGGCAGGCGGGCCACCTCCAGGAGCCAGGAGACACACCGAATGGATTCTCCCTTGGAACCTTCCGGAGGAACCAGCCCTGCGGACACCTTGGTCTCAGCCTGTGAGTCTCATTTCAGACTGTTGACCTCCAGAACTGTAAGGAAATAAACTCACGTTGTTTTAAACTACGAGTTTGTGGTAACTTGTTACAGCAGCAACAGGAAACAGATACGCACACAAACGGATAAACAAGGGGAGCATTTCCTCTAACTCTGTGGCGGGAGGGTGGAGAGACCCCCCCCCCTGATAAGCAAGGCCAGAGAACCTGAGGTACATAAGATGTACCCAATACAAGGACCTGTATGACCGCTTATATTAAGAAGCTAAGGACAGAGAAAATGTGTGATGATTGTATTAACATGGTCTTTTATCCTACTTCATTTTCAGTTGTGAATAACTTCCCGCTCTGAAAAATATCCCTGGGCCTCACGGATGACTTCTTTTTAAAAAAGATTTTATTTGAGAGAGATAGAGAGCAGAGAGAGTGAGCACATAAGTGGTGAGGAGGGACAGAGGGAGAAGCAGACTCCTTGCTGAGCAGGGAGGCCGATGCGGGGCTCGATCCCAGGACCCCAAGATCATGACCTGAGCCAAAGGCAGATGCTTAACCGACTGAGCCACCCAGGTGCCCCCACAGATGACTTTTATATATGTCACATAACCTATACTCCAAATCAGACCATCACACAGCTTAAAATCTGGTAAAAATCCATTTGTACAGAAACTATTTTATTTTATGTAGCTTTGATATAGAATGGATAGAGAGCACAGCATGTATTAGGGTAACTCTAGCTGCTTTAGCAAATACCTACATTTCAATTACCTACCATTATTTTATTTTTTTAGAGAGAGAATGTGCATGAGTCGGGGTGGGGGGGAAGGGGCAGAGGGAGAGAGCATCTCAAGCAGGTGCCATAATCAGCACAGAGCCCAATGCAGGGCTCAATCTTATGACCCTGAAATCATGACCTGAGCCAAAATCAAGAGTCAGACACTTAACCAACTGAGCTACCCGGGCGCCCGTCAATTACCTACCATTGTTAAAGATGACTTCTTGCTTCCATAACTGATCGATATGGGTAAAATGTTAGAAGGGAGTTGGATCTGCTCCTGTGGCTATTCAGGAGCCCACTGGACAGGGGCTCTGCCTTCTTCAACATTTATCTTCCAAGGTTGCCCTAGGCACAAACAAAGTGGCAGACAGGGAGCAGTTGACCAGATAAGAACATACACCTTTTAACCTCCTTGGCCTGGAAGTGATGTCACATGAGATCACTTCTATGCGAGGGATGCTGGGAAATGTAGCTCCAGGCTGGGCAACTACCTTTTCAGTTACACTCTGCACTACATAAGGGGAGAATGAAACTCTGGTGGACAACTGGCTGTCCCTTGCCACAGTCTATTCCTTGGGCCAAGAAGTATTCATGTGGACTCTTTCCTCCAAATATGGAAGACTCTTCTCCCAGTCGAAAAGGAACATTCAAGGGGATTAACTCAAAAACGCTAATAGTTACTACTGCATCCCTGGGGGCAAAACAGATGGATAACCAACAAGAGACTGCTCAATCTATACAATCGAAAGAAGTCAAGGATGAATGACCAGGAAGCTGAGGGGACACAACTCCAAGTCCTTGCCTGGTTTCAAAGCCCATTGGTTGAAGGCAAGACTGTATCTCCAGCCCCCTGCAACACCACTATGTGACCTTGATCTCCCAGTCCTTCACCTAAGGGTAACTGAACTCTGAGGAATACCCAAGCATTTTGATGACTGTTGGACAGGGTCTTAACACCTAGAGACACTAATCATCATCAGGGGCCTCTGTTAGGGTGCAGGAATACTGGGGCTAGGTAATAAATGGATACTTGGCCCAGATCAACTTACAATGGGCCCACTGGGTCTGTGGTCCCATCTGGAGGTCCTTTTCCTAGATCCCAAATGTAAAATGGAACTAGACATGCTTGGTAGTTGCACAAACTTATATTGGTTCCTTGGCTTAGGGTAAGAGTACCATAGTGTAGACATCGAGGAGCATGTTCTGAAATGAATCCCCTCCATGAAAAGGACAGTGAATCAAAACTAATATGGCATCCCGGGAGGAATGGCAGGAATTAGTGTCCTCACTAAAGAACTAGAGGATTCTGGGTGAGGCTCCCATCATGTTGCCTTTTAATGCACAAGTATGGAACCTGCAAAAACCAAACAGATCCAGTGAACAACAGCAGAGTCAACCAAGTAGTAGTCCCAACTGCAGCTGCCACGCCAAATGCTGTCCTGTCCCTAGGTGAGAAGCACTTGGTCTTAGTGCATGCACTATACGATTTCACATTCATTCTTCTTTGGAATCCTGTTTTTATCCATTAATTTCAAGTAAATGTAAATCAGAATGTATAATTTTGTCTGAAGATACGAGTTATATAGGATAAGATTTATTTCTTCAAAGAGAGTTACATAATTAAAGGTTAATAAATATTACCTGTAATAACAGGGGCGCCTGGGTGGCTCAGTCGGTTAAGCCTCTGACTTTTGATTTCGGCTCAAGTCATGATCTCAGGGTCATGAGATCAAGCCCCACACTGGGCTCCCCACTCAACTGGGAGTCTGCTTCTTGCCCTCTCCTCTCCCTCTGTCCCTCCCCGTCCCTGCTTGTGCTTTTGCTCTCTCTCTCTCTAATAAATATTAAATAAATAAATATTGCCTATAATAATAAATTATTCATATAGTACTTATTTGGCAAACTCATTAATTCAGAACATGGCCAAGGATCTGCAGAGAAGCAAAACCTGGCTTCATGTAAGTAAGTAACAATGGCTAAGTCCATGTGAGCTTTGCTGACTCTGCTTATCCTTGAAGAGGCTCTGAAGAGCCTATCTTCCCTTTCACCACCACAACAGGTACCTTCCTCTCTCCCCACCCCTACCCTGTGCTCTCTGCAGCTCATGATTGGTCATCTGCAAACCACCCATAATTACCATCTCTTCTTACGTTCCACCTGCTAGTTCTAACTCAGAGTTGGAGTGTTCCCTGCAACCCTCTCAAGTGAGGACTCTTTGATCCCCAGCCCTGTACCACTGGGCCTACTATGCAGTAATTGTCCCCTTGGTACTTCCAGACCATTTCTCTTCCTCCCCTGATGAAATCCTCAGGATCTTTGGAGAATGCTATTGGACCAGACCATCCACACTCCCTCCTCATCCAAGTTCCCGGCTGCTTTTCTCTGCACCGTTATTCTGCAGACTTCCTTCACATAAACAATCCATCCAGTGCCCTGGCTTCTTGCTTTTTTGACCTTATGTCCTCTTCCCCCTCTAAACTCTAGCCTCCACTGACTCCTTTCTACCTCTTTTCAGCGTCCTCCTGAGAGGAGCACTTCAACAGTTACCTCATCAGGGCCTCCCAACCATGAAGCCACCATTTCCTTCAATACCCATCACTTCACTCGTGCCTTCACTCCCCTTCTCTGCCAGATTAGAATCTCTGGTCCATCACTCTAATCATTCAATTATATACACCCTCAACTCCTTCCTCATCCCTTCTTCTTCTCCACTTGTCTTGAAAAACCGCATCCACAATAAACCCAATTCTCTAAGTCTGTATTTGAGCAGATAAATGTTGCTGAAGAAACTCCCAAATATGCTGACTCTCACTGTAAGCTTATGAGCACAGTTTTCCAAGGCTGGCCTGTCACATCCTCCCTCCCACCCTTCCCTAGTGAACTGTCTCCCATGGTCTCCCGTGTCCCAAGGCCACTATCCCCAAATTCCTTTTTAAACTTCATATCACTATTCCTCCCATCCCCCAACTTATTTCATTGTGAAAACCCCAGGAGAAGCAGAAAACATTGCAGCCTCTACCACATCTTCCAATTTATCCCATGGATTGCTTCGGCTTTCATGTCATTTAGATGCTGACCTTCTGTCCCCTGAGCTCACAGTTTTTATATCCAGTTTCCTACTTGTCTGCACGTGGATCTGTATTAGGCATATGAAGTACAGTATGTCCAAGAGAGGATTCCTCTCCTAAGAGAGAATTTTCTCTCCCAAATCTTCCCTATCTCTACAGGTGTTGGATGTCATCTGTAATTCCTCTCTGTCCCTAACACTTTACATCTGATCCCTTAGCAATTCTTGTTGGCTGGACTTCCCAGATGTATTCCAAATCCGGTCATTACTCACCAAGTCCACCACTACCAATATCTCTGTGACTAGTGCAGTGATCCCTAGTTGATGTCCTTGTTTCATGCTTGTCTCTTCATCAGTGACCAGAACAATCTTTTCAAGAGGAAAACTGAATGGAGTTTTGCACCACATCCTTCACGGATTTTCCACCATCTTTTAGAATGAAATCTCAACCATGCGTGGTCTGCTGCATCCTTCGTGATGCCCCGTCTTCCTCTCCTCTCTCACCTGATCTCCCCTCACTCTGCTCTCTCATTTTAGCTTTCTTGTACCTTGGCCAGGTCCAGCTAGTTCTAACTTCATGGTCCTCACCCGCACTTGCCATCCCCTTTGTTTGGCATGCCCTTCCCTCCAGAACTCCACATGACTGGCTGCCTTCCTTCATTTAAGTCTGCTCAGAAGTCACTTCTCTCACCTCCCCATCTCGTCCAAAACACTTCCCCTTTTCACTCTGTTCCCTTTTCTTCACTGTGCCCTGTGTTAGATTGTTATGTTAATGGTCTTCTGCTCTTGGGCTATTGCCTCTCATGTGGACTCTGGGCTTAGCCATATGACTTGCTTTAGCCACCAGGACATTAGAAAATGTGACCCAAGCAGAGGCTTGCTAAGTGTCTGCACATTAGGGGATGCCTTCATGGAACTCCAGCTGCCAAGTGGAGAAGCGTGAAGCCGGCCTGCTGAGACACATCCGCTGACAGCCACGGCCAGTGGCCACCCAGCATCTTCTAACTGGTGGTAAATGCGTAAGTGAACCCAGCGATACCATGTGGATCTGAGATGTGCCATTCCAGCTGACCTCGCCCCAACTGCCCATCCGTGGAATCATGAGCAAATAAAAGTTGTTTTAGGCCACCAAGTTTGGGGATGGTTTGTTATCTACAGCAGTAAATGATACACATCCTAACCTAAAATGTTATGCCTATATGCATATTTGCTCACTGTCTGCCTAAAATGGAAGCTCTCTGAGGATAGGAACATTACCTTGAGTACACTGTGGTCCTCCAGCCTAGAACACTGTCTGGCCCACAGAGACACACAGAAGACATTTGTTGTTGAATGAACAGTCTCTTGTGGAGCAGCCTCATATGATCCTCTGGATCTCTAAATTTGGTCCATGAGACAGATCTGTCTCCATCGAGTGCCTGGCTGGCTCAGTTGGTAGGGCACGTGACTCTTGATCTCAGGGTTGTAAGTTCAAACCCCACGTTGGGTGTAAAGATTACTTAAAAATAAAGAAAGATCGGTCTCCTGTCTTCTGATTGACCACTAGACATGACCAACGGACATTCAAAACCTTCTAAATTGATGGGGTTTTTTTTCCTCTCCAAATTTGTCCCCAGCTTTTCTCCTCTATTTCATATTTTAGTTATGGCACAATGGTGATGACACTTAATTTTATGTGTCAACTTGGCTAGGTGATGGTGCCTTTTTTTTTTTTTTGTCAAACACCTGTCTAGATGTCACTGTGAAGTTATTTTTTAGATGTGATTGACATTTAATCAGTAGACTGAGAAAAGCACATTACCCTCCATAATATGGGTGAGCCTCATCCAATCAGTTGAAGACTTTAACAGAAAAGCCTAAAGTCCCTTGAACAGGAAGGAATTCTGTCTCCAGACTGCCTTCAGACTCCAGACCACAACATTAACTCCTGCCTGAATTTCCAGCCTCAAGCTTACCCAGGAGGTTTTGGACTTGCCTGTGCACACAATTGCAGGAGCCAATTCTTTAAATCCCTCCTCCCCAGCTACACCACACACACACACACACACACACACACACACACACACACCATTGGTTCTATTTCTCTGGAGAACCAATACTGGGGTTATCTTTGACAATTGCCTCCCCTCCTTTTCCCAACAGCCATTCGGTCACCAAAGCCCTACTGGTACAGTGTACAGGATGTCTCCTGTAGCTACCCTTTCTCTGCCTCCATGTCCCTTGTCTTGGTTTAGACTCTCAACATCTCTCACCTGGACTATTATAAAAGTCTCCTAACCAGTCTCTCTGCCTCATCTCCTTCCCATCCACATGCTATTCCACCGCCAGGGTTACCTTCCTAAGAATCTGATTATGACACTTACCTCCAAAGTCTCCAATCACCTACAGAATACAGTGCAAACTCCTCAGTATAACGTGAAAGCTTCTTATCAACAAGTTCAAGTTTTATTCCCAGCTCCATATCTCATCCTCTCTCAAACCCCTAAATTCTATGTATATTTAGCACCTGTGGATCCCCAAACATCTCATGTTCATTTCATACCTTCATGCTTTTGTACAGTTTAAGATTTCTTTTCATTTAGGAAGAGAAAGAGAGAGAGAGAGTGTGTGTGTGTGCGCGTGCACACGCAGGAAGGGGCAGAGGGAGGAGAAAGAAAATCTTAAGCAGGCTCCATGCTGAGTGGAGCTTGGTCTTACGGGTTCGTAAGATCTTGCGGGGCATGATGCTGAGATCATGACGTGAGCTGAAATCAACAATTAGATGCTTAACCGACTGAGCCACGCAGGTGCCCTGCTTTTGCATACTGTATTCTATTTACTTGGAATGCCTACTAATTTATCTTGAGAACATTCTAACCTGCTCTTCAAGTTCTAACTCAGATGTACTGTTTGTTCTTAAGCGGTCCCTGCATGCTTGGTCACAACATTTAGACAATGATAAAGATCTTTTCATTAGTCTTATTGTCTTGAAATTAATGTATGTTGTCTGTATTTCTCAAAGACAAGAGGCTCTTTGATGGCAGGGACTGTGTGTAATAATGGATACTAATAGATAGTAATAGTAATAATAATTAGATCTCTGGTCCTGGTCTTCTGTTTAGCTCATCGTAGCCACTCAAAAAATGTTTGCTGAGTCGATTTTTGTGTACTAGATTTTGAGCCCTTTGAAGGCAGAAACCATATTGCTGTTCATCTTTCTATCACTCACGGTGCCTCTCATAGGATCAAGTACACAGTACTATGTACATAGTACACAGATTTAGTGCCTAGTACATAGGATCTTGCTCAATATAAGAAGATTGAATTAAAGAAAAGCTTCAGTTCTCTGGAGAAAACGAATATTTCATTTCCTGTTGCTACACTATGTCAGCCATCCTTGGATTCCCACACTCGGGGCTGTCACAAAGATTTTAAGTCAAGCAAGTGTTTGTGGAAAGGAGAAATCACTGAAGGTCACAGTCTTGAAACAGAAAGAGAAAGGGACTGTCTTTTTTTAAAAGAACTATAAGAACTTTCTCTATTTTCTATTTTCTACAGTCTTCTAAAAAACATTTTTTTTTTCTTTTGGCAATTTTCAAAGCCACAAGAAAGTAGAAAGAACAGTACAATGAACAGCCGGATACCCCTCACACAGATTCACCAACATCTTGCCACACCCATTTCCCCCCTCTCTCTATATATACACAATACTTCCTTTTGCTAAAAGCAAACATTGCTGTCATGGCACTTCACCCCTAAATACCGCATGTGACAGCACTCAGAAGGAAGACATTCTCTTACATCATCCTAACATCATTATCCTATCTAAGAAAAGCAGTATTAATTCAACAAATCATCTAGCATAGACTCTGGACTCAAATTTCCCTAATTTTCCCTCCAAATGTCATTGATAGCTTTTTTTTTTTTTTTTGGATCCAGAATCCAATCAAATTTCACACATTGATTTGGCTGTTCTCTCTCTTCTCCTCAAAGTGTTCCTCTGTTCTTGATATCAAACACTTGAAGATCCAAGTCAACTGACCTGTAGAATGCAGGACATGGTTTTGCTAGGATTTGATTCAGGCAAAATGTTTCCAGCAAGTTCTGTTGTGTCCCTGCCACAGCATCAGGTCAGGGGGCCCATAAGGTCAGACAGTCCCACTCCTGGAGATGCCAAGCATGATGAGAAGCAGATAAGGTGGAGATCTCTCCAATGCAAAGACACACTTTGCAATTAATAACTAACCTGTGAGATAATGTAAATATTTCCTCCCTAGTCTTTTTCCGAGTGGGTCAATGATCATTGCTTGAATCACTGATTACATTGAGAGTTAACAAAATGGTACTTTTCTAAATCTACAGTCTATACTTATTAACTCATCTCTTGTAAAGCAGAGCTTCCCACCCACCCCTTTTGAGTATCATGATGGAGTCATGAATTTTTTTTAACTCAATATAATCATTTAGCAGGATTATTATTATTATTTTTTTGATCCTCAAAGTTTCCCAGATTCGGTAAGTGGGATCCCATTCAAAGCTGACTTCTGTGTCCTTTTGACATAGATTTTAAAATAGTCTTTGAACATGTCTTGCTTTCTGGTACACAAGATGTTCCTAACTCAGACCTAGTATCAGCCAATTCTCTAAGGAGCTTCAGCTCTTTTCTGGCAGGAAATAGAAAACAACACCTGGTCTGTAAGTGAGCTCACCACCATGGGGTGTCATGGATTCTAGGCTCTTTCTGTGGACATAGCTAGAATATCACATCATGAACTCATATTTATTGATAGATCCAATTTAAATCTTCCCCCAATTCCATGTTCTTTGGCTTTCATTGAAAACCCTCATTAGTTCCAAGAACGAGGAACACAGCCCTAGGCAATCTGGATTTGGAAGAGAAGGGGGTATGAGGCTGCTCTGGTTCAGACAGGCACCAAGTGATGAAGCTTGAGCAGGCATGGCGGCCCTGAGGCCAGAGAATGAGGTATATGGACATGAGAGCTTTTAAAAGGTTCTCAGCGATTGTTGAAAGACTGGAGATGGATGGGGAGTCCATATAATTTATCAGCTAAACCAACACATTTTTTGAGAAAGAAAGCGAAGTGGTATTAATAACCATGCTAGTCGGCAGACATAAACCAGCTAACCTGACATATGGTTACTTCAACAGAGGGAATAAAGGAAAGACCAGAATCAAAACTTACTCCAATATTTCCTGTCTTGGGGACTATGGGTTACTATAGTTGACAAGGCAGTTGTAAATGCTGTTTCCAGTTCTGGGGGGTGGTGGTCGTGTCTTTGTGACCTCTACTTGTCCTTCCCAACAGGGCTTATGAGGAATCAGACAGCATGAAGGAACAGGCTTAACTTACAAGGTGTGTGACCAGGGTGGTCTCTGAAACCCACTGGGGTGGACATTCCTTTTTTTTTTTTAAGGTTTTTTTTTTTTTTTTTTTTTAATTTATTTGAGAGAGAGAATGAGAGACACAGCACAGGCCAGGGGGAGAGGCAGAGGGAGAAGCAGACTCCCTGCTGAGTAGGGAGCCTGATGTGGGGCTCAATCCCAGGACCCTGGGATCATGACCTGAGCCAAAGACAGATGCTTAACTGACTGAGCCACTCAGGAGCTCCTGGGGTGGACACTCCTAGAAAAGGAACCTCTCCCCTCCAACTCTGTCTCACCTCCCTTTCTTATAGGGCAAGAGCAAGAACAACCTCATCCATGAGAGAACAAACTGTCTATAGGAACATTGGATGCTAGCAGGTGGCAGGGGTTCTTTGAGAAATCCAGCTGCCCAGCACCGGGGGAATTTGAAGGTCCACAGGAAAGCTGGCTTTGGAAGCAGAGGGCAGTGAGCCTGTGGGACCCTGGGTTGACATGTATCTTCTCCCTGGAGAAAGGCCTTCAGTCCCAGCCAGGCCCTTGTCCCGGTAACCCAGAGTAAGCCTCTAAAGCTATTTTTGGGGTAGTTCTGGTTTAGGGCAGGGGAAGGGGGCAGGAGAGTGCAAATGGGGTACAGAGAAACCATCAAGTTTCAGTGAACTGGCCTGCAAGCAAATATACTGAACTCCAAACTGTATTAAATATAATCTTAAGATTCCTTTGATGGTTCAGAAAACACGTGAGTCTTGTAAAGCTTCAAGGTCCCCAGGAACACCCCTGGCTGCTCAGTAAACACCCAGCTGTGCCCACTCGTGCATGGTCTAAAGGATTCAGGTGACACGGCCCGCCTACGTGTTCTCAACGCGGGCTGGACCACTCTCCCAGGCTCCAGGTTTTGTGCCTAATTTCTAATGAACTAAAATTAGTAACAGGTGACAAGCCAAAACCATATTTTGAAGGGATGTCTGTGGCACGTAACTCTCGTAGCTATTTCATTACATTCCACGCATCTAATTTTAACTTAGAGAATACCCCTGGGGACTGCAGGCGGGATTCGCAGACCTGGGTTTAAAGTCAATCACACGGCAGTTTTGCTTTGATAATCGAAGTCGAGCTGGCTTGCCTGGGACCTCAGGGGACTGGCGTTTTGAGTCTATCACTTTCTTGGTTAAGAACAAACAGAAAGAAACCCATGAACTTCAGGAACTCTCCATTGCTCACAGGACTGCCACTAAACTTGGAGAATGGTCCTCAAAACTCTCCTCCATCTGGTCTGTTTATCCAAAAGCCTCAACATATCCTGCCCCAGGCAGGCCACCTGCTCTGGCCGGTGCCTCTGAACTCATCTGGGCCTTTCTTTTCCTGCGGATCATTCCCTCTGCCTGGATCTACCTCTTGGCCGGGACCCCTGATGCTCCCTAAGCTCCAGACCTCTGTAGCCTGCAACATGACACTGATGAACCTCCTTGTCCCCCTCGAGGCACTCCTCACCTGAATGAATGACAAGGAGGAAGTTTCTTCCAGTGGCTCTGCCAGGCTCTATTTAATCCACTACCCAGAGATACCTTTCTAAAACACAAACCAAGCCACTTCACCCTCCCGCTGAAAGCCCGCCAATGACCTCAAGCTCAGACTCCTTAGCAGCACCCGGGAGGAGGCCCTTTGAGCAACGACCAGCTCCTCTCACTCTGTCCTCTGGCTCGGAACTGCTCATGGTTTGCTCCCTGGGCCAGGCTGACTCCCCTCCTGCTTTCAGGCTTGCATATACCACGCCTCCCCACTCCCTTCACTGATCACCTTCAGGTTCCCTTGCCCATGACCTAGCGCCAGGAGGGAAATAAGCAGCCTTGTTTGTCTTACTGTAAGCCCACAGCCAGCCTTTAATGAATGTTTAATGATCAATAAACGAAGAAATAAGGAATGATACAAAATTGCAATGAGACAGAACCAGGACCATGGTGGGGGGTTGGGGAAACAAGGAGAGGCTGCAGACCAGGATGATGGTTCACAACTTTGGCAGCTTCCCAGGTGAAATCTGAACACCCCCTCACCTACCCCCACCCTACAGGGAGGGCAAGGAGAGACTGAAGGAGGAGGAGGAGGCAGGCCACTCCAGAGTGGCAGGTGGCAGGCTGAATAAGCAAGAGAACTTACAGACGAGGCTTGTCTTGGGCAAGATCTCCACACCTGCCGGCCAGAATCTTAAAAGTTTATACAGAGGCCATAAGCAACAACACTTCACTCTCTCAAGACTGCATCCTTGAAACGGCTCCCACTGTGGGAACCACGGCTACAAAACAGACGTTCCAAGAACAGGGGAGCGGGTAAGGAGCTTCCAGTTGCCCAGGTCCCGCTTATGGGTCAACTGGCAGTCACGTCCTCCGGACGATCAACTCCAACATAGGACCAGCGCAGTGGCTAGTCTGCGGACTTGGGTGTGACCGCTAGCCCAGTGGGAAGGGGTTGGAAGTTAATGTTCTGCAGTCATCCTTGCTGAGTGTGTGCGCGCATGGGATAAATTAAGAGTACCTTTTCAGGATATACTCTTGTTGTCATATGACCTCGTTCTCTTTAACCATTCTGAAGCCTTGACAACCTCTTTCGTGTAATATCAGGGAGTGATCCCTAAACTGGGTGCCCCAACTAGTGTATGGATGGCCACCATCTAGGTGCGAGGTTGTTCATCTCTGGTAAGCACCACCCTGACACAGTGCTTCTCAAATGGAGACTAGTTTGGACATTCCAATTCTCGCAAGCACAACAGTCAACCCAAAGCAGAAATAACCAATTCCTTCTACAAGCTGGGCCTTGGAAACAGGGTCTGATCTTCTTTTCCATCTCCTGCGTGTTGCGATGTTCCTGTTTATCTGGGCTTAGTGAACTATCTAGTTCTCTTGGCTCAGTGACAAGGAAATGAGGGGAAATTAGGAATAAGGAGTAGAAGATATGGTGAGAACAGGAAGGTAAAAATTGCTTCAATAAAATTATCAGCACAAAAACATCTATGTGAGGGACTAATAAATAATACAATATGTGTACACAACTCCTTTCATGTGGGAGTCATGGACCTACTGTAGGATTCTAATAGAAAACCTATTTAATGGGGTGCCTGGGTGGCTCAGTTGGTTAAGCAACTGCCTTCTGCTCAGGTCATGATCCCGGAGTCCTGGGATGGAGTCCCACATAGGGCTCCCAGCTCAGCGGGGAGCCTGTTTCTCCCTCTGACCCTCTCCCCTCTCATGCTGTTTCTTACTCTCTCTCTCTCAAATAAATAAAATCTTAAAAAAAAAACCTATTTAAGGAAAATAAAAGCACTATTGGGGTATTTCCATCTCATTCTAAGGCTTAGCTTGATGTTGTCCATGTGGCCTTCTGGAGTGAGATTTATTCATCATTTTTTCTCCTATTACAAGCTTACTAGCTACTTTTGGAAGAGAAAGGTGAGTGGACTCACATAGCTATGGGTAGGGATAAAAGATAAGAGATAATCTCTCTTAAATAGAGATAAAAAGCGTTGCAAACCACATGTAGCAACTCAAGTTTAGCTTTTATGGGTCTTCTTGTCCACACCTTTTACTACTTCCACAGACCCTGAGGACAATAATTAGAATTCAGGAGAGGAAGGAACATGAAGAATCTTATGAACATGTTTCTAGAAGCACATGCACATTGGTTTGGACAATCGGGATGACCTGGTTCCTCATCTCCTCTGCCCTGCATTCTCCCCTCCAGCTGCAGAGTCTAGTGAAAATGGTAGAATATCGTACCCCTGGGGGCTGTGTCCAATCCTAAACAAAGGCCAGATGACAAAGTAAAGCCCTTTTTACCTTTCAGAAGCTTCTGCAGTAGGGGCAAGGGAGGGAACAAACACCTGGGAAAAGAGAGTCTATTTTGTGGAAAAAAATACCTGAATTGTTTCCACGTGCTTTTTCATTGCCTCCCTGGCCACTTTCTATCAGGTGGTCAGATTCTCCTGGGGGCACGTCGGACACTGCCTTCAGGAAAACCCCCGAACTCTGTACGGCTAGTGGATCATTCAGGGCCTTGGCGGTCTGCTGCAAATACACATAAGGAACTGTGCATCCCCGTGTGTAACTCCACACCTTCTCTCATGTTGATCTCCCAACAGAAATTATTGCCCCTCCTCCAACCACCACTTTACTTCCCTCCTCCTCACAATTCAGACCAGTTACCATTATTACAAAAAGCCTCCTGAAACCTGACTCTTCCACTCTTTCCCTAATTTGGGTGATTTAAGTTAAGACTCTTAGCATAGAGCAATTATTTCCATGCCAGCAGTTATCACGTTGTAATTAGCCCTTCCTTGGCCTGGGAGCTTCCCGTGGGTGCAAGCCATATCCACTGGGCTTGGCAAAGCATCTGGGCGCACAGTAGGTGTTCAAGAAACCCTCGAGTGAACTCTCGGAATATACCCTCTTGAGATATATCATACATACAGCCAAGTGCACACGGCTGCAATGTACACATCAACGATACACAGAGGTATAAACATACAATGACCACCCAGGTGAGCATTACAGGGCATTGCCCAGAGGCTCCTTTGGAACAACAGGCTTTAATTGCTCTGGGAATGAGCCCCATCCATCTTGTGAAAGCTGGCTGGTTGCCAGTATGAAAGCCAAGAGGATATAAGAAGCCCAATTCCTTGCAGGTAGAATGCCCGGGGTGGGGACAGGGGCATTTTATTCTAGAGAAAAGTTAAGAACAGGGGGATTAAAGACTAGATCATTTTTTAAAAATGCAAATAGTGAAAAGTGAGCATAGCAATTATCCTTCTTCCCTCCCCCCTCACGCTCCCCCAGAAATACCAGGGCCGGTGTGGGCGGTCTCAGGAGTCCCTGTCACCCCCCTCCCGGACGCCTTACCCATGTCCTGATGGCTGCTGAGACACGGAGACCAGAGTGACTCAGAAGTGACCGTGGTCAAGGCTTGCCAAACCTTACGTGACACGCGCCAAGCGTCGGGTCTCCGCAGGGATCTGGCTCCTCAGCTCCCGCTCACCTGCACCTCCCGCAGACCAGCGTGCGTTCGGGAGCCCGCTAACTCTGCCCACAGGTCGGGGGGGGGAGCGCCCTCCCCCATCGCTGCGGCCTGACGCTCCTGAATGGACTCAAACGTTTTTGTTTTTGCTTTTGTTCCCTTCGTTTCTCAATCCAGCATTTATAGCATCACGTTACTTCCAGAGGACGAAAGACCTCTGCTGTGGTTGTACAGGCGGCCCCCGCCAGGGCGCGGGGCTCAAACCCGCTGCCAGCGGAAGGGGCGTCTGGGCGAGCGGGGGCCCGAGCCCCCGAAAGTGAAGACGTGCGGGTGACTTGGCCGGGTTCCGGGCGCCGCCAGCGAGGGGGCGCGCGCTCCCCGGGACGCCGCCCAGCCCCGCGGCGCCCAGCGCCCCGCCCCTGCGCGGACTTGGCCGCACCCACTTCCCCCGGGAGGCGCCCCTGCCGCCGCCGCCGCCGCCGCCGCCGCCGCCGCGGGGGCTGACGTCACAAGGCACCCGGCCGCCAGCGCCCCGCGGTGCGCGCCCCGCGCGGGGACCCGCCGCCCTCTCGGCGCCGACAGCGAGGCGCGCCGCGCGCGTGCCCGTCCCCGCCTGCAAGCGCGGCTGAAGATGGCGAGCCCCGCGCCTCCGGAGCACGCCGCCGAGGGATGCCCGGCGCCGGCGGTCGGGGAGCAGGCGCTGCGGCCGCCGCCGCCGCCCCGGGCCCCCCCCGAGGAGCAGGGGGAGGAAGCGCAGGAGAAAGGAGCGGTGGCGGCCAGCGCGGGGCGGCAGGTGGAGGAGGCCGCCGGCGGGGTGGCCGCCGCCGTGACCTGGCTGCTGGGGGAGCCCGTGCTGTGGTTGGGCTGCCGCGCGGACGAGCTCCTGAGCTGGAAGAGGCCGCTGCGCAGCCTGCTCGGCTTCGTCGCGGCCAACCTGCTATTCTGGTGAGAGCTCGGGGTGGGTGGGGACGCCCAGGAGGGCAGGTGACCTTGCGGCGCCCAGGAGCGGGCGGAGGGCTCGCCCCGGGCCCGGTGGGGGGGGGTGCACCCTGAACCCCGCGGAGGAAGTGTCAGCCCTACCCCACTTTCTGGGCCACCTTTCTCGAACAGGTAGACGCGCACTTCAACTTTCCTCCAGAAACACTTCCCAGTGAACGGTTGCTATCCTCCGTGTGCGTATACAGCCTGGCATGGGAGGTGGTCGGCTGATCCGCATGCACCTGTACTTACAGGTGTGCCCAGCGTGCTTGGAAACTTTGGCTTTTGATTTCGAAAACTCACAGGCCTTGACCTGCTTCCCCAAATCATGCCAGTGCAAACGTACTTGTACTTGTATTCGCTCTTTCACCCCGAGCAGACATCTGGACCAGCTTAGGTACACGCTCAGGACTGCGCCGCCTTCATCAGCCACCTGAGATGGGCACTGAATGATTTGTTTTTCCATTCCCTGGAGGGTTAGGTTTACTGTCTTTACTCCCTGGTTTCTCACCAGGAGGCAAACAGGTGGATTATGTACATCGCCCCGCTGCCCGCCCCCCCCCCCAGATGTGTGCACAGTGTGATAAACAGTCATACTTTCAGGTGAAGTACAAGATAGAATCTACAGGAATGTTCTCTGAAAAGCCCCTGATCAACAGGTTTGTCTCTCCAAAAAGCTTCCTCACCAGTAAGGGCAGGGAAAGTGGCTCCTTCATTCAAGGACGTGCCCTGTCATCTGTTAGGAGTCTGATGGAGGGTAAAGAAAAGCTTCTTTTTTGCAACTGTGTCCTCATAATAAGCATGATCCCCACAGTGCAGAATAAGCAGGGGTTCAGCAGGAGATACCTTGTTACAGGACATGGACTTATTAACCATAAAGTTAGGAAGTAAGAAAGTACGCAAAACTTGCTATACAGCTTGCTATTTTCTAGGCTACCTGGAGCAACTTGAAAATTTTTCTGCTGATCTGTGCTAGTCTTGATTTCTCTTTAAAAGTGAGCTGTATCTTGTCAGTGTCGCTGAATGTGAATTTATTTTGGATATTTTAGCTGTATGTGTTTCTAGTGTTTATTCCAAATTTCTTTATCCTGTTCTGAAGTTATGTGAGCCCTCAGATAAGGAGGATATATTGCATTGTACTAGATCAAGCCACAGTACAATAATCTTAGGACTGTTTTTTCCTCATTTTACCAGTGAGGGACATGTTTTTAAAATTCTCTTAATTTTAAATTGTGTTTACTTGAAAAACAGTTAATAGCCTCAGAGTTCAAACGTTTAAAGGTAAAAAAATGATACACATTTCGGAGATCTCTTTCCCATGCCTGTCTCTGGCCATGCGGTCTTCTCCCAGAGACAACCAATGTCACCAGTTTCCTCTGTATTGTTCCAGACTGTGCATATTTTTAAAAATAGGCAATATTCTATGCAAATTGTAGGATACTATTTGGGTTATTCCTCTTCTTGTATGTCTTGGCGATCACTTCCTTGATCTTTTTCAGTTGCATAGAATTCCATCATAAGGATGTCAAAAATTATTTAACCTTTCTCCTACTGATGGACTAAGATATTTTCTAAACTTCTGCTATTTGAGTGTTCTAGCTAATGGCCTTGGACATGCATTATTTTTGCATATATGAAAGCATTTCTGTAGGATAGTTTCCCAGAAGTGGAATTACTGGGTCCAAGAGAATGTGCATGTGTAATTTTTTTTAAGATTTATTTATTTGAGAGACAGATGGAGCGCATGTGAGCAGGGGGAGGGGCAGAGGAGAGGGGGAGAGAAAATCCCCAAGCAGGCTCCCCACTGAGCAGGGAGCCTTCATCCCAAGCTCAATCCTAAGACCCTGAGATCATGACCTGAGCTGAAATCAAGAGTTGGGTGTTTAACTGCCCCTGTGCACATGTTATTTTGATGGATATCATTATAGAATTTCCTTGGCGGTCTATAAATTTATACTCCAGCCAGCAATGTGTATGACTGCCTGTTTCTCTATTCCCTTGCCAACAGTGTTTTACCAGACTTTTTGACCTTGCATTATCAGGTAGGTGAAAAGAGCATCCCAATTTGGTTTTAATTTATAGTTCTCTGGGTTGGGGCATTTTTTCTTAAGTTCAAGAGCCACTATAATTTTCTTTGCATTATCTATTTATAAATAACTTTGTCCATGTTTTTAGTTGTGCCATTGGGCTTTTTCCCTGTTGATTTGTAGGAACTCTTTTTATATTAACAACTTTAGCCTAATTTCTGTCATGTAAATTACAAACATTTTTTCTGTGATGTATTTTTAATAACATCCATTAAAGAAGGATTTTTGCATAAAATAATTGAAAGGCATATTTGGTATTATTTTGGAGTGATGTCTTCCATCCATTTTTTTAAACTCTTTTCTTTTTTTTTTAAAGTAAGCTCTGTGCCCAATGTACGGTTTGAACTCATGACCCTGAGATCAAGAGTCACACGCTCTACTGACTGAACCAGCAGAGCGCCCCCATACATTTTTTTTTTTTTAATGAGTCTGATGGAGAGGCAAACAATGGCCAGGCATTCAGTCCAGCTATAACTTTCTGCTTATCTGTTTTATTTCTTCTCCTCTTTGCAGTATCTACATTCCATGCATGTATTTTCTTTGACAAAAGGATAAGAGTCCTGCTTTTAAAATTCTGAAATACTTACTAGTTGTAATTTCTGATCCATTTATTAATTTCATTAAAATTTTGGTGTTTTATCCCCCTCTCTTGCTTTTGGGGTTAAAATGATTTTCAAGGTCATCATTTTCTTTAAATAATGTGCTTCTTATCAAGTGATCTTAAATTATGCGACACTCTAGCATTCTCTGTCCCAGGGACTCTAAAACTGTATTTTTTTAATGAGAAAAAATGATCAATGTTAAAAATATAAGGAACCCAAATCTTGTCTCAAGCAAAAGTGATGATGATTTATCTTTAATTGGTGTTACTGCATTTTTGTGGAAATTAACTTTTTAAACCTTTTTTGAATGATTTAGTACCTGATCCCAGCAGTAGCTTTCAAGACTTTGAGTTGGGGTTCAAAAGCTCTAACATTTTTCACCTGTCCTTTATCAGCAAGATTTTAGTGTTGTGCATAGAAGCACAAAATCTGAGACACAGCCATAACAAATGGGTATAACATAAGGCCGCATGAAGCAGGTGTGGTGGAAGAAACAGAGAAAGCATCATTCATTTGATGGAGTTTTGGGGGAGTGACAGCATAGTGGCTGGAAGAGATCGTGGGGTCTTCCTAAGGTGATTGTGCTTGAACAAGACCTGGGTGGACAGGACGATTTGGGTAGATCTAATATAAGGTCAACAGCATTCCAGCCCTAGACATTGTTCTTAATATTTTGACCAATATACTGAACAGGTGCAGTCAGATAGTGGTTGGTAGAGAAAAATAGGAAGAGGAGACTGGCTAGGTGTTTTGGACACATAGTTGGGGACAGTGTGGTCGCCTTGAATGTCAGACCATGTGTTTGGACTTGTTTTTTATGGGCAGTGGGGACAAAAAAATGTCAAAGTGTCCATGAATCTTTTAATGGGTAAGTAAATTGTGGTACATGCATTCCTACCATAAAATACTGTATCACAGTGAAGGGCACCTGGGTGGCTCAGTTGGTTGGGTGTCTGCCTTCGGCTCAGATCACGATCTCAGGGTCCTGGGATTGAGCCTGGTGTGCGGTTCCCTGCTCCGTGGGGAGTCTGCTTCTCCCTCTCTCTCTGCCCCTCCCCCAGCTCGTGCTCTCTCTCTCTCTCTCAAATAAATAAAATCTTTAAAAAAATACTATATCACAGTGAAAATAAACTGCAGCTATAGGCAACAATGAATTGTACAAACAGATGAATTTTACAAATGTAACTTTGGGCAAAACACACAATATGTGTAGAATGAGCCAGTTTTTTAAAAGTTTTCGAACACATTAAACGGTATCAATTAGGGCTATAGACATGGGAGATTAGAAAGACTTCTTTTTTTTTTTTTTTAAGAGAGGGGGAGAAAGGTGGGGGAGGGGCAGAAGGAGAGGGAGAGAGAGAATCCTAAGCAGGCTCTACGTTCAGTGTAGAGCCCCACATGGGCCTCGATCATGACCTGAGCCAAAATCAAGAGTCAGACGCTTAACTGACAGCCACCCAGGCACCCCTAGAAAGACATTCTTGTCCCTAAAATCAAGAAAGTGTTTATCTCTGGGAGGAGTGAGAAGGTATGACCACAGAGAGGCACATAGAAAGTTCTGGGGTGTAGGCAGTGTTCTGTTTTTTGGCTCTGGTGATAGTTACATGACATTCAAGTTCTGATTATTTTAAAACTCTGTGTCTGTCTGTATGTGTTCTTATCTATGATATATTTTATGAAGAATGCTGGAATACTAAATAATACTAAAAAAATGGCATTCACTCATAGCTCCAAGGAATTTGATAAAACACAGACCACAGATAGTGCCTGTCTCAAGTAGCAGGATTTCCACAACCTGAAATAGATTGAGCAATGGCCCAATAGTCTTAGGGCTGTGTCTTTTTCATCTTACCAACAAAGAACATGTTTTTAAAATTCTTTTTCTTTTTAAATTTTACTTATTTTAAGAAATCGCTAATACCGCCTCACAGTTCAAAAGTTTAAAAGTACAGAAGGGTAAACAGCTTGAAGAACTCTTTCCCACGCCTGTCCCTGGCTACCCAGTTTCCTTTCAGATGCAATCAGGGACACCACTTTTAAGCACAACATAAAATAGGATGGACCCAATGAAGCAGAAAACACCATTTATTTTTGTTTTTAAGGGATTAACTTGCAGTATACTGAAAATAAAATGCACACACTTCAAGTGTACAGCCAAATATATGCTCTTGTATAACCATACAGCAATCAAGATCTAGAACACTCCATCACTCCACAAGATTTCTTCGAGTCCCTTACCTGTCAGTACTCACCTCCGGGGATCAATCTGCTTTACATCACTATAGATTAGATCTGTCTTCCCTAAAGTTTCATATAAGTGATACCATATTAATATGATGTCTTTTGTGTCTGGCTTTGTTTACTCAGCATAAAGTTTTGAGATTCATCCCTGTTGTGTATATCCATGGTTTGTTCCTTTTTATTGTTACCTAGTACGCCGTTTAAGGGATATGCCACAGTTTGTTTATCCATTTGCTAGATGATGTTCATTTGGCTGCTTTTCAGGGTTGGCCATTATGAATAAAACTATTAAAAACTTCAGGCACAGATCTTTGTGTGAAATGTCTGTTTATGGTGAGAGAGAAGTGGCAAGCTCGGACCTGTGTTTTGTCTGGCCACGTGGCCGTTGTCTCAGATAGGCAAGCAATGGAGACAAATGCCCCTCTTCTTGGTCTCCTTGCTGGTCAGAGTACTGACATTGAATGCCTTATGATACAGCCACCCTCTCGGGTCAGATTGCCCCCCGCAGCCTAGAAAGCCACTCTGGTGTGATTTAGTTTTGAACCTGCAGTTAGAGACCATGGCCTACAGAACAGTCTTAGCATAGGCTGTTTCCTTCAGGGCATGTAGCGTTGCACGATGACATTCCCCACCATTTGTGTAAATAATAAAACTGCAAGAAAGTGGTTGGCTTGAGGTGACTACACAAGGGTGTACCTGAAGAGACCCGTGGGACTCTGCCTTCTGGGCATCTGTGCCGTCTGCCATGCCCAGGACCCACCGGGAGTCCTTGCTGCACCGTCCTCAAGAGCTGGTTTGGAAGGTTGCAAAGTCCAACTCTCACTTGGTTTCAAGAGCCCCCACCATACTGCCACTGATGGGTTCTTCCAGCTTGCATTGGAATAGTGGCCCTCAGAGAGTGGTCTCTGACCAGCACGGTCAAGGGCACCACCTGGGCACTTGTTAGAGACAAAGATCATGGGCTCCACTCCACCACGCCTACTGTACCGAGATCCCTGGAGGTGGGACCAAAGCATCTGAATTTTCTCCAGCTCCCTGGGTAACTCAATACACACACAAGTTTAAGAACCACTGCATTTGATCACACTTTCTGGGATCACAAACCCAGTTCTCCATAAGGCAGCATTTTCATTGGTGACAATGAAATAGTAAATATTTTCCTACAATGAGTTAAGCCCACCTCTTGATTATCTCGGCAGCTGCCCAAGATCCACACCCCCTTTCTAGGACAATCCTTTGTTTCAAGATGCATTTTCTTCTTGCTCCTGCTGCATCCTTTTCCCCCAGTTGAGAACTCCTGGGCTTCTTCCCTCACTGTTTTCCAGACTCTTCCGGACTTGCTTCAGTTTATCTGTATTCCTCCTGAATGCAGCATTCCTTAGATGGTCTCACCAGTGTGTACTCTCCCCCCTCCTCCTGGACAGCATTCACATAGCCTGAAATAGAATTTTACTCTAATTGAAAGTAACTCCCTTTGACAGACGCTATTATTGACAGTTGTTAGACTCTTATTTTATATATATACTTAAAGCCATATATATATATATATATAACTATACAATTATAGTTTGTCAAGCTATACTAAAATTACTAAGGACATTCATATTCAGCACCTTATTTAAATCTTACAGCAACTCAGTAAAGCAGTTATTCCCTTTTTACACAAGAGGAAACTGAGGCTTGTAGGAGTTCAATCAAATTATCAAAGGATGACATTGACCTGTACCATTCAATAGAATATGTGCAGTGATGGAAATAGTCTACATTTGTACTATCTGGTATGGTAGCCTCTTGTGGCTGTTGAGCATGTGAAATGTGGCTAGTCTGACACAGGAACTGTATTTTAAATTTTATTTAAAGTTAAATTTAAATAGCCACATGTGGCTCGTGGCTACCAGATTGAGTAGCACAGGGCTAGACCATAGTCACAGGGCTGGGTCATGAAGCCATGCCCTCTCTCCACAAATTTAGTGTTGTTTTGTTGTTTTGTTTTACTGTGTCACTCTAAAGAGAAGATAGATTATGGCAGCCAATGATTAGGGCTTACATTTTGCAGCATTATAGAATTATACTTAATGATTTCAGCATAGTGCAAAAATAATTATGTTGGAAGAATGTTGCTTCTGCATTAGGAAGGATTTTTTTTTTAGCTTGATAGCTAGTCTAGTCCATGTTCCTCACCTTATCTCTGCTCCAACTGGGCAATCAGCAGCTGTAGATGAGCGTCTGCTCCAGGCCCACATGGTGCTGGGCCTAGAGGGTATACCAGAAGCCCCAGGTCTGTCCTTGGCTCTGAGGGCTTACGCTCTGGTTTATGAGGCATGGCTGGTTCAGCAAACTGATTGAAACAGTACGCCACAATTCTAAATTGTATGCCACAGTCCCTAGAGCCTTACAATTTTGGAATAGTGGAGATCAGGAGGGCTGGAATAGTTAATGAAAGCTCTGTGTGAATTAACAATCGTATAGACCTAAAAGAGAAGATATAATTGTAAAAGCAAGATTAACAATGAGGGACAAACCCAGGAATAAATGGGGGTAAGAGCCAGATTTTGTCAGCATGGGGAGACTCACCTGCCTCATGCTGAGGGTACATTCTGGAGAGCGTGGAATAGAAGTTATTATTCTTGGATGCCTGGAACCAGCATGGGATCTGAAACACTGTAAGATATTCAAAAGGTTTGGTGAACTGAGCTGGACTAGAGGATATTCCCCCCGCCTGAATAGGGTGGGGCTAGTTAAGAAAAGTCTTGCGAAACAGAAAGGCTACAGTTCACTGAAAATAGTTATGGACTTTTTTGTATTCAGCATTTAGCAGACATTTCTTGAGCAGTGGTCTCATGTGCCTATTATTAGACACAGTGTCTCTTTCATGAGTTCCCATGTAAAGCTGTTCTCTCAGACCTCAGTATCTTAGCACCAGGAACTTCTGGTTGAGGACCTAAAAGACAGGGTTGTTTTTACCAGATTAATTCTCATTCTAGAAACCCATCAGGTTTTCCTCTCTAATAACTACAAAGCTCTTCTTTAGTGATTTTGCACAATTTTGATTATGTTATTTGGATAATAACTTTACCTCAGCTTCTTTTTCTTACTTTTTTTTCATTTTATCCTGTTGTGCATGACTGTTTTTAAATTGCTGGATGGATTCAAATGAGTACAAATAAATGAGGTGTATCATTATTACTAGCTGCTGGGAATACAGTGATGACAAAGACATTCTGATTCCTGGTGATAGAAACAGATTAGTAAGCAAATAATTCTAATGCAAGGCTATGCTGTGCACACTAAATTATCACACATGGGCCAGGAAGAAGCAATAGAATTTCCTTAGATAACAGACAAGAGCCTATGGGGACTGGGCAGGAGACAAGACGATCAGTATGTGAAGAGTCAAAGAGAGCTAATACATATTGAGTAGCGGTTTATGTACTAGGTACTCAGTTAATTCATGGAAGCTTGAACAGTAGCACTCATACATAACTCGCTTCTACAGATGGATGAAGAGACAGAAAAGGAGGAGGGGAGGGGGAGAGTTGTTTTATGTGCTCCAGGGAATATCCAGAGGTGAGGTTGAAAAGAGAAACGTTGGGGCCAATTTATGAAGGGGTTACCATTGGGCTGTGCAAAGGAATTTGGACTACATCAACACAGCAGTTTCCATCTATCACCCAATATAAATAGCATTGTGTTAGACCCTTCCTTCTGAAGCCTCCATTCAGGAAAATTCAACAAATATTTATTGAGTGTCTACCAATGTTGTTTTAGGTGCTAGAGATGTAACAGTGGACACAAAATGTGTATATAGGATCCCTTTTTTCATGGAGCTCGTATTCCAGTGGTGGAAATGGCAGAAGAAAGACAACAAACAAATACACAAAAGGCTAGAAGCAGCTGGATGCTCTGGAGGAAACAAGCCGGACAGGAGACAGGGAGTGGCAAGGAGGTGCTACTTTGCTGAAGTGGTCATTGCTGGCATCTCAGGGAGTGACCTTGAACAGACACCTGAAGATCGAGCTGGGGAATGGTCCATGCAGCTCCCTCTGTGGTGGAATGTGCCAGAGGAAATGGTGTGTGCAGAGGCCCTGAGTGGAGGAGGCTTGGGTGTGAAGGGCATCGCGAGGAGCACAGCGCGGCTGCAGCTGGGTGAGCAAGGGGGAGGCACCGTTAGGTTAGCCCAGAAGCCCACGCAGCCGCTGTGCCAAATTCTGCTTTTTCGCTTTTTTCTCGCCCCCCCTGCCCCGCCCCCGGATGAAGGAGGGGAGTGAGAGCCTGGGACCAGAGACCACTTAGGAGCATCGCAGGAGCATGGGGGTGGTAAAGAGAGGCAGTGGGGGTGGGGAAGAGGAGATGGATTCGGGGGGGACTTGAGGTAAAATCGGGAGTCTCAAATGACTTGGGGGGTGGGAAGAAAGAGGTGGAGGGTCTACGAGGAGCCCCTCCTCTCTTTCTGCACTGCATTAACCAGGTGAGGGTCCCTGAGGTTCAGCAGGTTGGGGCCATGCGGAAGGAGGGTGACCTGTCCAATCGTCAGGGAGGTTGAAGTGCCTGTGGGCCACCAAGTAGTTGTCCGAGTAAGTCCCTGCCGGGTTAGGTCCATGGGCTGATGATGTTCAGGGGACAGATGGTTGCAGTACAGACTTGGGTATCTGGGGGTGCAGGTGTGGGCGGTTGGGAAATGCCCGGGGGAGCACTGACTGGGTAACAAGAGGAGGGCCTGGAGGACAATGTTGAGGAAACTGTCATTACCAAGGTGGGTGCCCCCAAAAAGCCCCCTTTGCAGGAGCGTTGGAGCATGGTGGGTCCCAGAGGGAGGTGCCGGGGAGAAGCCAGGTCAACTAACTCTCTAGGGCGTCAGCAAGCATTCCACGTGCAAGTGCTCCTTCCTGGCCTTGGTGAGAGCAGTGTCTGCAAGGGCCTAGCAGAAGGGACGGATTCTCAGTTCCGTCCTCCCAGCCATGTCCTCCTGGCCACTTTGCGATTTGGCTAGCTCCCGACTTGGCCAAGATTCACGCTAATGCCTAGCTTTCACGCCCGTTGAGATAACCTATTTGAATGTCAGAAGGTGCGTTTTAAAGCTGTTCCTATTTGCCTTCCTATAGAGTCCTCCCCCTGTCCCCTCCATGCCATTCTCCAGGTGCTGTGAGACCTCTGGGTGGGTCCTCCAGAGGACACTGGGACCTGGGGGGCTGGCTACAGCTTTCCCAGGAAGGAGGAGGATCTGTTGAAGGCATTGATGGACGGGGAGGCTGGCTACAGCTTTCCCGGGAAGGAGAGCAGGAAATCACACATGACTGGGGGGAAAACTCTCAGGTACAATTTTTTCTTGGCTTTATGTATGTTTAGCCATTTCTTCAGCAAATCCATTTTTATCAGGTTCCTGTATTTTCATCTTTGCCCTCATAGACCAATTTTTTTCAAGGTGCATTTTAGTCTATATTAGTTTAATAGTCAATATTTTGAGGGGCATTTCCCATTTGCTTAAAGAAGTGAGATCAAATGTGTCCATGGTATCCATATGTCATTACAGACATGCTTTTAGAAGCATAAAATGCTTCACTATCATCAAAGACTCTTCTGAAATGTTCTCTAGAGTGCTTTTTGTTCTCTGCAGATTTCCATGTATTTGGGAAGGAAATCTTCCTGTCTGGGAACGAAGGGGGTAGTACCTAAGTGAAACACATTGGGCCTGGTGTGGCCACTTGCATGGTCCAGGTAGAAGGAATCTTAGAACCAGGGAAAGAGCAGGAGCCACGCATGGGGCAGCCAGCTGACCGAACCTTTCCAGTGAAAGGTTAAGCAGAAAGCTCACTCTTGCTGTGACCACCCAGGTTTACTGGGTTTCTAGATAAACTGATCTGGCTACTGTGTAACAAGGCAGGTTTCACGGGACAGATTTGGATGCACAGTGTTGTAGCCTTGCATGATTTCACTTCATGGTGCCTGCAGTGGTCATCGATTTTAACAGCGACCATTTACTGGACTCTGCTGGGCACTGGGTATAGTTACTGTCTTACTGAATTCTCCTCCCACCCAGCAAGGGATCATAGCCCCGTTTTGCAGGAGGGATACTGATGCTCAGGGCTTTTGAGTCGCTTGCCCCAAGATGCAGAGCTGCCATTCCAGCCAGGCTTCTTGTATGTTCTTCCCTCAATAAACTAGACTCTCCTGCAAGGGGAGATTACTACATAAAATGAGGCAAGATTTTATACGGCTTATCCCGTCTGTCTTCTAGGACAAGTTAATTCTCAAATTAAAATATCAGCTGCCTCCCACATAGCTGGGTATGTCTGCTGTAGGGAAGGAAGTGAATTTCTTTTTCCCAGTAAAATTTCAGCACCTACCACAGCCTTCACCCACAGCTCCACTCTGCCACCTCGGTATTCCATTTTAGGCATTAATTACCCAAACTGGATGTGCATCGGTCCAAGATGCCAAATGGTCCAGCTTCATCCTATTTCGGGTCCCTTTTGGGTGGGCCCTCTAGACTCAGGGATGGCCCTTTCTCCACAGGTAAAATGTCAAGCAGACTCTTGCATGTTCTCAGATGGCTCCACCCCGTGTACTTTGGGATGTGACATCTTGCTTGGTGTTTGGGACATGACGTCTTGTCTTTAAGGAGCACTCTGCCGCACCCTGGGTGGGGTGGGGCTGACACTGATGGCGGTGCCTTTATGGGAGGAGCACAAGAGGCAGTCGGGAGAGCCCAGATCACCCTGCTTCTCCCCTGGCTCGTGTGCAAAGCCATCGTGCTCTGCAGCTATTCGGGGCCCCAGGGCCCTCGTATTGGGAGTCCTCCCCCTGGGGCTTCCTGTTCATTTCAGTTGTGGCTCTGCCTGTCTTCCACGATGCCGGGCGCAATTTGAAGGTATTTTATTTTTCTGATTCTTAGAAACTTAGGAAACCTTTGTTGACTACCACCTGGGTCAAAGAAAAAACCCTACAGTGACAGAATATGTAGTAAATGATGTTGAGAATCCTACACATGAAATGCAATCACTGTCTCTCTTTATGTACACACAAACAGACTTTCTCTCTCTCTCAGATCAACTAATTCCACCCGACTTTTAATAAAAAACAGCTGTCTCTTGCCCTGCCTCTCCCCAGGTCTCAGTCCTGTTTCTCAAAGCAACTATTGTTGTTTCTGCTTTTTAGGTCTGTTTTTAGGCTTTTCTAAATAATATCCTCAAAATGCCATTCCTTTTTTTTTTTTCTTTTTGACAATTATAAGCAATTTCTTGAAATTTTTTGAGGTGTAATTGATATATAATGTCAAACAATTGGTTTCAGGTAATCAACATAAAGATTTGATATTGGTATATAATGCAAAATGATCACCACAATACGTCTAATTACTGTCACCAGACTTAGTTACAAGTTTATTTTTTTAAACGCCATTTCTTGACTTAGCTATCAGAGATATTATTTTTTCCCTCCCGCCCTGACCCACATATACACCCTTCCCTCCTCCAACCACTCTCATGATGTCATAATTTGGGGCTCAGTCACTGACTGCGTAAGCATTGTTCATACAGGAGCTAAGGAGAATGCCCCATTTGCAGTTCCTTCCTGGTCTAACTTTATTTTGCTGTTACTCTTAGCATGTTTTTTCTATTTGATCATTTTAACTCTCCAACATTTCTAGAAAACTCCCTTCGATAAAGGGCAAACATCAGGCTGACCCTTCAGTCTCTCTCCTTTTTACCTTTCCCCTGGAGCCATTCCTGCTGGAGCGCCCACCCCCCTGTCCCAGTCTAGTCTCGTCCCTACTGTCCTCAGAGGACATCCACACCATCACCTTCTCGCCTGTGGTAGAGCCTCTGTTACTGGATCTATGATGAAAATGGGGTCAGGGGAAAGTTAGCAGCCTGAATGGGGGAGCTCCCATTTTTCCTTGAGAATTTTTATGGTAGCTTAAGATTTTCTTTTTTAAGATTTTATTTATTTATTTGATGGAGAATGGGAGAGAGAGCAGGAGAGCACAAGCAGGGGGAGCAGCAGAGGGAGAGGGAGAAGCAGGCTCCCCACTGAGCAGGGAGCCCAATGTGGGGCTCAATCTCAGGACCTGAGCTGAAGACAGATGCTTAACCGACTGAGCCACCCAGGTGCCCCAATTGTAGCTTAAGATTTTCTGATGTTAATTTGAGTTCATTTGTTTTTTTCTCTGTTACTAGACTCTTTCTCGGTGAACTCTTCATTATCCAGAGAGCATATTCCCTAGCTTTGAGAGAGCACAAAGGAAACCCATGTTTTGAGAACTTGCATGCAGAAAACATCTTGATCCCAACCCTTCCAGTTGATTGCTAGTTTGGCTTGGTTTAGAGTTCTGGGTTGGGAATAATTTCTCCTTAAAGTTTGGAAGCATTGCCTGTCCCCATCTGCTTGCTTGTGTCCAATGTTGCTTTTGAGCAGACGCATGCCTTTCCAAAGCCTCACCTCTTATAGATGATCTAGAGTTGGTCTGGCTTTTGATTTATGATTTCTGGTGTTTAGGTAAGCGGGGAACAGACCATGCTGCTGTGTTATTATTGTTCATGCTTTAGGTATTCCAGGCAAGCTTAAAGCAGTTCTTTCTGGCTTTTGTGCCTTAAGGACCCAGTATTTCCTTGCAGTATAAAAGGGGCATATGACTTTTGTAGTCTGTTCTCTAGGTGGATGGAGTTGAACACAGGGCTTCTATGTGCATCCCAAGGGTATTCACTCAGAAAACAGCATGAGTGCCCCCCCCGCCCCCGCCAGAGTTGTTCAGGGAGTCTTTCCTGGCTGGATGCTGTAGGCTTTGCTGAGCTGAACCCTGGGGGGGGCTGGGTGTCAGGCCTGGCACATGGCCTGGCTTTGAGTGAACACAGAAGATCCTAAAAGACACTGCGCCTAAACCAAACAAAAGGCAGAGAGAATTCATGCCTTGACCTTGTCAGCACAGAGCTCAAAACAAGTATCTTAACCTGCCACAGACAGGAGGTGCTGAGTTGAGAAAGCATCAGTGCGATTTGCATTTTAGATTTGGATTGGAGCTTAACGCTACCTAGGTGCCAATTTCTGCTTGTCAGCTTCCAAAAAGCCACCCTGGCACTTTTGCTTGTGTTATGCTGGGCTATGTAGCACTGAAAGCAATGTGCATCCAGAGTAACTGATTTCAGCGAAAGAATGAACGGAACGAATCTGTTGGAATCATCGAGGACCCTGGTTCTTTGGAAGTACTAACCTGTGTTCGGTATTTAAAAGAAGATGCTTCTGTCTGTGATCACGTTGAGCTAGCTCTGACCTAGTAAACCACGTCATTTATTTTGTTAGCAGCTAAAGCCTTTCTAGTTTAATCACCTCATTGTACAGATGAAGAAACTGAGTCCCAAGGCTCCACAGTGAGCTGGTGGCAGCATGACCCGTATCAGTGCCTCCTGACCCCTTTTTCTCAAAACTGCATGCCACTGAATGTTGAAAGAGTGAGGATGATGAAACCTAGGAAGCAAAATAATAATGCTCCCAAGTGCGGAAATCACTGACGATAGTTTGCAGGTCAGCGTGGAGGTTATACTCTGTTGATCCAACCACGTCTTTAGGGGGCTTGAGAATCTGGAGCAAGTGATTGATCGACCTCCCCACGATTTGCAGGGACCCTCAAAAACTCCCAGCAGTGTGCCTCAGGCATTTGCTTCTGACTTCACCTTCCCTTCTTGCCCACCCACCATCAAATGAGCCAGAGTCTGTTAAAAATCACTTTTGGCAAAAGGAGACTTTCTCTCGCTCTCTGTAGTAATGGCTTGCATTTGACTACCTCTACCTGAAACATCTGACTAATGGCAACACAACTTCTTTCAAATGATGAGGGTAAGTCCATTCTGGAAAACCTTTTGTAAGAAGAATTCTTGTCATGTAAAAATACATTTGCCATTCAAAAGAGAAACATTTTTATGTTCCTGAATTACAAATTGATACTTGTGTTTACTAAAACAATAACAAGACCTGTCAAAATAGAGTCACTTTCATAGTTATCAATATCATAGTTAGTTATCAAACACAACTTAAGCGCTTTTGTTGTTGTTATTAATAAAATCTCTAAAAGAGCTGCTGACCTTTTCTCCTCAAGCTCTCCTGTTTGTTCACAAAAAACATGCATGCACTCAGTGTTTTAAAAAACTGAAGGTTTCATGGGAAATAAAAAAAAGTAAAATAAAGATCAGAGTTGTCCTTTAGAACAGCATGAGGGGAGAGACGCCTGGGTGGTTCAGTTGGTTAAGCGTCTGCCTTTGGCTCAAGTCATAATCCCAGGGTCCTGGGATTGAGCCCCGCATGGGGCTCCCTGCTCAGTGGGGAGTCTGCTTCTCCCTCTGCCTGCCCCTCCCCCTGCTTGTGTGCTCTCTCTTTCTCTCTCTCTGACAAATAAGTAAATAAGAAAAAAAAAAAAAAAAAGAACAGCATGGTTTAGGGAGTATGAAAGGAGATTCCACCATGAGTCAGAAGGCAGTCGGTCGCTTGTCTGGGGCTCTGTGGCTCACAAGTGCATAAAACCCAAGTCCATCTTTGTATGTGGAAGAAATGGCCCGTAAGCTGGAGGAGGGACATTATAAGAAACTCTTTCTGCAGTTGAGTTCCTGTACCTTGAATGGGTATATCCTGGGGTGTTGACTATAGGATGGTAACCTTATTTCATCTACAAATTCATCTTTTTAGGAATACATATTTTCTTGGTCTACCTTTTAAATTTAACTTCCAGATATCTTCTCAGTAAATTCAAAACAACTGCATTGATGTGTATAACATCAAAAAGTTTTAGTGAGATACTTTAAACAGTTTTATTACTGTAGTTTATGAGAAAATGGTATAATAAATTTTCAACTTTTTCTTAAAAATGATATCTAGGGCACCTGGGTGGCTCAGTTGGTTAAGCGACTGCCTTCGGCTCAGGTCATGATCCTGGAGTCCCGGGATCGAGTCCCGCATCGGGCTCCCTGCTCGGCAGAGAGTCTGTTTCTCCCTCTGACCTTCCCCCCTCTCATGTGCTTGCTCTCTCTCATTCTCTCACTCAAGTAAATAAATAAAATCTTTAAAAAAAAAATGATATCTAAATAGTTAAAGATATTTAACAACAAAGTTTCATCTTCAGCTCTAGTTTTGTGTGTTAGGATAGATTTTAAAATATAATCCAATGGAAATGGAAAATGATTTAAAATTGCTTTTTTTTTTTAATTCACTAGTATTAGTGAACACTAGCTTTCCTTTATCAAAATGGATACTGATCATTTTCATTAAAATTTTTCACTTTAAATAATATCACTAAATATAGCTGAAAAGCTGACATGTTTGTATATTTTTTTAAGACTTATTTTAGAGAGAGAATGTGAGCACAAGTGGGGGGAGGGGCAGAGGGAGAGAATCTCAAGCAGATGCCGTGCTGAACACAGAGCCCGACATGGGGCTGGATCCCACGACCCTGAGATCATGACCTGAACTGAAATCAAGAGTCGGGCGCTTAACTGCCTGAGCCCCGCAGGTGCCCCCACGTTTGAATATTGATGTCATGTATGATTAAAACCCTGGATTCTGTGTATGTGCCACCTCCCTTTGGTGCTGCCCATGAATCTCTGCTGTGTCGGGGGTTTACCTGCTGCAAACAGGTGCATGTCTTTTGGCTTATGAGCCTGTACCTATGGCATTCAGGAGCGTGACTGTTAGCAAAAGAACCAGTCTTGGGCTGTAATCCCTAGAATGTCAGTGCTGATCTTTGGCTTCTAGTTAGAACTCCCAGATGCCTTGTAAGAAGCCCGGGCCCATATTGGGCATTGGTATGGCTTTCATTATAAGTATGTCTGCTGGGCTTGAGGGGGGTACACCTGCTACCCCTCCTCCGGATATGAGGATGTGTGAGTTGGCCAAGGCACCATTCTCTTTGTCCTCTTTGACCTGAGCAGCCACATCATCGCAACAGGTCTTAGGCACAGTGGCATAATAGGATTGCCACAGTGATTTCCAGTAGGTTGTAAGATGCCACATCTTCCCTTAAATTAATAAAAATTGATCTAAGCAGAGATCCAAGGGCCATTCATGTTATTGGTTGCTCCCCAAAAGGTCTTCAAAAATTGTCAAGAAATTCTGATGCTTCCCATACATTTTTTTTCAATGTTGGCAAGTTGTTACTGTTATGATAGTGTGCTTTTGGGAATTCATGATTAATGATTACATTAATTACATGCCTGATTACTTAATTATGTTAATTGACTTATTTATTCAGCAAATATCGAATGAGCAACAATGCAAAAAAAATATTGAGTACCTGCTGTCAGCCAGGTAATAATCTAGTGCTGGAGTGTCACCAGCGAGCAGGAGAGGTAGGCCCTTCTCCTATGTAACCTGCACTTTGGTGTCAGGAAGGGCAGATGGTAAACAAATGAACAAGCAAATAAATACACAAGTAGAAATCAAGATGAGTACTATGAACGGAAAAGACTACCCTGGAAGAGCCATGGAGTGGACTAATTTGATTGCAGGCTCCCCAGGAGATGACTTTTCAGCACCATCTTGACTGTGTGTGACCACGGTCCACAGGGTGATGTCTTGATTCATTCTTGTGCCTTTGCCAGGCTTCTGAAAACAGACACCTTTTGCTAAAGAACTTATGTTCTCCTGGATCAGAATAGCCAGTTCCTTTTGGGCATGGCAAATTTGAAGTTCTGAGGTCCCTGACTACACGGTTGGGGTGGTTTTTAGAAGATGGGTTATTGACTCACAGAGGGCATCTCTATCATTTCTAGGCACAGTTTCCCTCCCATTCAAGGGTCATCCGATTGAAATGCAAGCTCATGATTAAAATGTAGATTGTGTTCTACTCCGGGCTCATGGTGCTTGCTGACTATGTCTGTGGTTGAACAAAGGTGTTTCCTTTTATTGCTCATGTTTAACATCAAATGTTATAAACACAGACACTGAGTCGCTCACTGAGGGGAGCTTAATGAGAGACTGTCATCTTTCCTTGTTACATATTATTGTATTCTTCTCCCCTGCATTGGGACTGGCTGTCTTGTTTGGAGAGTTACTATGGCCCTGGGAATCTCTGGTGGAATTACCAGGAGAGACTTATGTTTTCCAGTAGAGCTTGGTGAGGGCTGTGCTAAGGGTTTGTCTCCCTTGTTTAATTAGAGAAAGTTGTTAGGGTTGCTTCTACCACTGTGTACTGCCCATGTGTGCACACTGAGGGGACAGGGAATGGACACACCTATAAAGGTAACACCTTCTAGGTCACCCATGTGAGTCTTTACACTGTGTGTGGGAGGAGGTGGCTTCTAGAACATTACCCATCACTGTTTCTCTTGTTCTTCCTATTTTATAGCTCCCTTTTGGTAAAGAGTGAGAAGCATTAAAAACAAAGAGACATACCCAGAATTTCACTTTTAACAAGTTGGGATGGTTCAGTTCATTATTGCTGTTCATCTCCTTATGGTGGCTCTTGGGCTCTCAAACTGAGCTTGGGATGGTCGTCTGCAATGTCCACTTATTTTACTCACTTGCTGTGTTTTATTGATTGATTCTTTCCACATTAAGAAGATATGGAAATGTTCACTGTGTTAGTTGTCTTCTCTTATGGGGGTAAAAAGGGGGTGCCCTAATGATGAAGTATTAAATTCTTATAATAGGCTATTAGGGTCTGATCAAGATTCATTTGCCCAAAAAGGGATTGGTTGGAACTAGGGAGGCAGAGCCCAGGCAGGGGCTTCCTGTGAGGATGGAGAGGAGAGGGTGCAGGAGATGGGCTGGAGAACCAGGCCAACCTACAGAACAGAACCAAGTCTGGGTGGGGGCCACACGGAGACATGGGGCTGAAGTCCAGCTATTTGCGCCCTTGAGTTTTTGGAGTAAAGGAGATGGAGAAACAAAAGGATCAGTTGCACCTGTGGTAATGCCATCAGTCTTAGAACTGCAGAGTGGCTGGATTCCTTTTGGGACTGTGGACGGGTTCAGGTACATTGGGGTGGGCTCTTGAATGGAATGTGGACATGAGCCGATGAGTGGTTGACCTTAACTTAATGGGCATTTGTTATTTTTTTTTTAAAAAAGTTTATGTATGTATGCATGTATGTAATCTCTACACCCAACATGGGGTTCAAGCTCATGACCCCGAGATCACGAGTCATATGTTCTTCCAACTGAGTCAGCCAGGCATCCCCTGAATGGGCATTTAAAAAGCAGGAGCTGATATGACGATTGTTCTTTCAACTCTGCTCTCTAGAACATGATTAAAGTGAGATGCCAAGGGCCTCTATAAATGGCATGTAAATAGAATTTGTGAACAGGAGTCAATAAGACCGAATTCTTTCACTTATAGGCTGCATGGTTTTAAACACATTGCTCCAGCCTACTCTATTTATGAATATATTGCCATATATCTTACTTCATTGGGTTGTTGAGGAGCATAAAACGATATGGAGAAATGACAATATCCAGCACATGGTAGGTTCTCATTACACGTCAGTTCATTTCTTAGGTGGTCCCGCAAAGGTTCACTGAATTCATTAGTGGGTGTCCCACTCACTTAAGAACTACTCTTCTTTGAAGCGTCTTCAGCACCTACCTGCCCTATGCTTGTACCCAGTATATGCATTGATTTATTTATGAAGGAGCTTGATATTTGGATCAATAATGTGGACAGCCTCTATGTTTAGAGTTATGGATTCAGAGAGTGTTTGAATGGGAAACACCTCGAGAGATCTTCCCTTCTTCCCTCTTAACCCTGCGATGCTGCATTGCAGTGCATGACTTTCATCAGATCTCTCTTTTCTTCTTCTAGCTCCTTTCTATAGCCAAATCTGGTAGTTAGTATGTAGCTTGCTGGTAACTCAGCTGGAGTGGGCTGCAGAGATTGACTCACCCACCCTGCTGGAGAGCCTGCTTCTACTGAGCAGCACTGACCACCTCGAGTAGGGGCAAGGCAAGATGGATTGGCAGATATCATACACTAGGTGGAGCTAAGGTACCCATTGCACTGCCCCTGGGGTGCTCCTTGTTGATTTGCTCATGGCTTTTTTCATTAAAGCCAGAGGAGAGCAGGCCTGATTTCACTTTGCCTTGACCTCACATGAATTTGGTTCCACTCCAGCCTTGCCTTTGGCTTCTCCCATTCCCTGGGCTCAAGAACACAGACTCCCTGCTGCTCCACACCACTGTCTTTGTGTTTCATCACCAGGCCTTGCTGACCTGGGCACATTCCTTGAATTCCCTGGATTATCACCACCCTTTTCTACTAGAGGCAGCCGGTTTCCCTCCTCCACGGCAGTGTGCTCTTTCTGATGGCTGTGAACCAACTTTTCCCTGCCCATGGGTGCCTTCCAAAATGTCTCATCTCCCTGTAGAAATTCTCTCATCTATTTTTTTTTCTTCATTTTTCTCTTCTCTCTTGCTTCTAATTCACTTTTTTGGTCATCACAACTAAAGAAATACTTCTCTAGAAGAAAAGGTTTCTCAGTTTTATTTAGTCTTCGATTTGAAATTAATAGTCATTACTTACTTCACTTCATGATCACCCTCTTTCTTTCCAAAGTATTTAAAACCATACATTTTATTGACTTTTGAGAAACACATCTCCCTCTCTCCAATATATATGCATGTTTAAACAGATCTGAAATTGGGAGATATTTTCATCTTACAATTCAGAGCATTATGGTTTTTGGCAGCTTTTTCTTTTTCCCTTAATGGTGCATAGTTTAATTTCATAAAGCATCTTCAGACACTGTTTTTACACAGTCTATATAAAAGTCCAGGAAAAATGAAAGCCAACTTTAGTTGAGATTCAGAATTTTGTCATGTTAGGGAAGATGGCTGACTCTCAAGAAGATGACAGAACTATCTTCCAGCAAAATGTGATAATCTGGACTTTGAATAATGTTGGATAAATCATTATGCCTTATGAAGCCCTTTTTCTGTGATATGAGGTACTGTAATATTACATAAAGCCAGCATACATAAAGGACTCTGTCTAGGCAAAGTCTATGGTTGTATATATTTCAGTAAAGGAAAACAGAACCCGCTTTTTGGATCTCTAGCTGAAAAAAGTTACAAAGCAAATACTACAGATTAATTCCCACCTTATAATTATTGGAGGGTTCCAGTGCTTTTGTCCATAGATTTCCTTTCCTTAAAGACAAAAAAATTGTATCTTTGCTGTTGACATCATTTCATTTCATAAGACAAAGTGGGTTATGCTATACCCAGAAGTGAGGGTTAGGGTTTCACACATGGGACACACTAAATATTATCCTTTTTGTTCATAACAAGAGAAGGTTTTTTTTTTAAAGATTTATTTATTTATTTTAGAGAGGAGGGGGCACAGGGCAAGGGAGAGAGAATCTCCAGCAGACTCCCCCCTGAGCACGGAGCCTGAGGCGGGGCTCAGTCTCATGACCCCAAGATCAGACCGGAGCCGAAACCAAGAGTTGGACACTTAACCAACTGCGCCACCCCAGTGCCCCCATAACCAGAGAAGTTTTTTGTTTGTTTTGTAAGTTATCTTTTTATTTGCTTTATGACAAATTTAGCCCATTGAGACATTTAATTTGGCCTTGAACACTCATCATGAAGAAATGGAAAATTTAGTTAGCTTTTCCTTGTCAAATGGATACACAACTAGTAAAACAATTTTTTTTTCTTTTTTAGAGATTTGTAGTTAGTCACGGAGTAGAGTCCACAGAAGGTAGCTCTGATACCTTTGCATCCTTTTCCATCATGTTGTCCACAGAACCCAGGGCCTGTCCTGCCCTCCCGCCAGTCTGGCCACCGTGCTGGGACTTTCTCCACTGCCGAGGCTGAGCGGGCACCTCCGGGGTCCTGCATGCATGCGGGTTGCTTGCAGATCCGTAAAGGGACAAGGAAAAGTGGTGTTCCTGAATGATCCGTGAACAGAAAGCTAAAATGATGGGTTACCTGAGAGTCGTGGAGTGCAGGACTTTCATCATGGCGATGAGCAGTGAGTGTGGACTAACTGGACAGTGGCCAGAGCCCATCATTTGATAGGAAATTTTCTATTTAAAATCGTGGACATGATTTAGAGATACCACACCTCTTCTTTTTTTTTTTTTTTTTTTTTTTAATATATATAGCCATTAGACCCTTAACAATCTTTTAGGCTTTCTCTGGATCTCTAGCTATTGTCCTTACACTCTCCTTGATCTCTGAACATAGGGATTGAGTCATATTTCATAGCTGACCCAGATAGCAGAGTAGAGACCAGTCCTACGAGTAGAACTAGTAAACCATCCCAATGCCAAATGGGCTATGGCAGTAGGTTATTTGGAAACCAGATGAAAATTTAGAATAGTGTTGCCGAATCAGAGAATAAAAGGCAGAAAGTGTAGAAAAAATTAGAAAACAGAAAAAAAGCACTTAGCAAGAAAACAGCAAGGGAAAAAAATGTAGGCAACCTCGAAGTGAATCAGAAATGATGCTATGCAAGCATGGCTAGCAGTCATCCATGGGCCCTAATAATCACAAGCTAAACATGAGTCACCTGGGCAGTATGGGATTTTTTAAAGCAGTCATCACATTGAGGTATAGAAATTGGATACAGTTTGCTAAAGGAAAAGGGCACGTACTGATTTGGAATTTTACCTTTCCATAGCAGCTAAACCATATAGTATGTTTTTATAAAAACAAATGGGATATGGGGTGCCTGGGTGACTTAGTCGGTTAAGCATCTACCTTCGGCTCAGGTCATGATCCCGGGGTCCTGGGATTGAGCCCTGCATCGGGCTCCCTGCTTCTCCCTCTCCCCCTGCCTGCCGTCCCCCTTGCTTGTGCTCTCTTTCTGTCAAATGAATAAATAAAATCTTTAAAAAAAAAAAACAGCAACAAATGGGGTTATTATTATATAAATACAATTTTATATGTTTGTAATATATATATATATATATATATATATATACATACATACATATACACACACGCATATAGTATGGAATTGTCATTTGCAATGTTTACCCATCATGATATGTCTATGTATATTGTAGTTATCATATATAATGTTTGCTTGCCTTGGTTTCCAAAATCCGGAATATCCTTTATCAGATAGAAATTATATCTGATGTCAGCTAAAAGAAGTACCTGTATCAGACTGATATTTTAATTTTAAAAAGATGTAGTTTTTTGGGCGCCTGGGTGGCTCAGTCGGTTAAGCGACTGCCTTCGGCTCAGGTCATGATCCCAGGGTCCTGGGATCAAGTCCCACATCGGGCTCCCTGCTCTGCGGGGAGCCTGCTTCTCCCTCTCCCCCTCCCCCTGCTGGTGTTCCCTCTCTCGCTGTGTCTCTCTCTGTCAAATAAATAAAATCTTTAAAAAAAAAAAAAAAGTTTTTTTGTTTTTGTTTTTTCCTGTGAATTAGGTATAGGAAAGCCCATCCATCTATAGAAAGATGTTTCGGATAGCCAGAGACTTAGGGATTAGTGGTGCTTTCTCCATTTTGGGATCCACGGATGTCCTCACAGGTTCCTAGGCTAATTTGGATAAAGGCAAGGGTTGGTGGCCTTTTTTATTGAATCAAAAATTATTTTAAGGAGAAAAAAAGCCTTTATTGGTCAGCTTTGGGGACCCCCCTCCAAGATAAGGTTCAGAAGGCCCCACACTTGGGGATTAATGCTCTGCAGATGCTGCCTTGCAATTCTGTATTCTTCTTTTTTTTTTTTAAGATTTTTATTTATTTGCGAGAGAGAGAATGAGAGACAGAGAGCATGAGAGGGAGGAGGGTCAGAGGGAGAAGCAGACTCCCTGCCAAGCAGGGAGCCCGATGCGGGACTCGATCCAGGGACTCCAGGATCATGACCTGAGCCGAAGGCAGTCGCTTAACCAACTGAGTCACCCAGGCGCCCCTCTTCTTCTTTTTTTTAAAGATTTTATTTATTTGACAGAGAGAGACACAGCGAGAGAGGGAACATAAGCGGGGGGAGTGGGAGAGGGAGAAGCAGGCTTCCCACTGAGCAGGGAGCCCGGTGCGGGGCTTGATCCCAGGACCCTGGGATCATGACCTGAGCCGAAGGCAGACGCTTAACGACTGAGCCACCCAGGTGCCCTGTGATTCTGAGTTCTTTTGTCTTTGTATGTTTTGTAGGTGAAGTCCGATGGGGACAGTGGAACAGGCGTTGGTGGTGTGTGGAGCTTCAGCTCACGCTGAGGGGCTCTTACCATTCCCTGCTGCCACTCGTCACCCGTCCTGCCCAGCCCCCCCTCCCCACCCAGCTGCTCTGCAGGACTGCCCAGGGTCCTCTGCCCAGGGCAGTGGGCAGGTTGTATCAGTAGGGGGAGGCTTGTGTTCCACGAGGGCCATCTGCCCCTCATGGGGAGGCCTGAGCACAAGGGTGTGGAGGGTCCTCATCAGGCATGTGCCCTGCAGCCTCTGTGGTTGCTGCCCTTGCCCCAGCTGTCAATGCCACCGTGCGTTCAGGGGTGACTGGTCATGGGCATTTCACCCACCCTGGATCCAGGTCCCAAATATGCCCTGGAGTGGAGGTTGAAATATCTTGGGGACCCATTTGCCATACAGGTTGGGGTTATGGACTGGTGGGAAGGGGATATTGACTTCTCCACCCCCAGCATTTTCACCTTGCAGTGGACCCGGAGAATTATGTACTCCCTGAATGAGGGTGATGTATATCCCCAGACCTCCCTCTTCTTCTTTTTTTTTTTTTAAAGATTTTATTTATTTATTTGACAGAGAGATAGCGAGAGCAGGAACACAAGCAGGGGGAGTGGGAGAGGGAGAAGCAGGCTTCCCGCTGAGCAGGGAGCCCGATGCGGGGCTCCATCCCAGGACCCTGGGATCGTGACCTGAGCCAAAGGCAGACACTTAACAATTGAGCCACCCAGGCGCCCCAGACCTCCCTCTTCACAATCTGTACTTTGTCACTCTGCTTCTCATGATTTCTTGGACATCCTGCATTTTGAACACCACCTATCTCTCAATTATTGTCGAACAGCATTCAGGAATCCTCTGATCACCTGTGTATGGCCATCTTAGCCTTAAAATTCCACCATGGGAGATGTGATGACCGCATGTGAATTCTGTGAATGGGCAGACCAGCAAGATCACTCTGGGGCTCGGATCAGGCTGTGCCCCGTGATACTCTTTGGCAGGTTCTAATGGTGTTTAATCCTGCAACTGAGAACTGTTTCATACCTCAAAGTAATTCTCAGCATAGTCAAGCAGACTGACACTTACACTTAGACTTTAGGAATGCATTAGGTTTCAGCAATGTGTTTAAGAAAATCTATTATTATGTCTTTGTGAATAAGATGGAGTAATATGGACAAAAATATAGTGGCAGACTGGTCTATCGTATTCATAAAGTGCTGATTAATAAATCTAGGTCACTCTGGGAGCAGTCGCTAACGGGGAGTGACAGGACACCAGCACTGATTGATAACTTTGATCAATAGTGTGGATGAGGACCAATGACCAGCAGATAGCAAATGGGTGGGTGCTGTGAAGCTGGGCAAGAGAACAAATGGGATTGATGACACCATTCAGGTCTGTAGGTTTGAATGATGGGCTGTGTCAAATAAGAACATATTTTTTTTTCTTTTTTTTTAAAGATTTTATTTATTTTTTAGAGAGCGAGAGAGAAACAGCATGAGAGGGGAGAGGGTCAGAGGGAGAAGCAGGCTCCCAAGGAGCAGGGAGCCCGATGTGGGACTCGATTCCAGGACCCTGGGATCATGACCTGAGCCGAAGGCAGACGCTTAACCATCTGAGCCACCCAGGCGCCCAGAGAACATATTTAATAGGACATACTTAGAGTCAAAAGTTGCATCTAAAAAATAGAATCTGTGGAGGTTTTAACTGTCTATAAATCCAAAATAAGCTGGCATGCAGATGGGCCTGTTTAAAAAAAAAAAAAAGAGGCTGTTCCCAAAGAATTGAAAACTTGTGACCACACAAAATCCTGCACACAATAGCAATTTTATTCACAATTGCTAAAAATAGGAAGCAAACAAGATGTCCTTCAGTAGGTGAATGAAGAAACAGTGGTCCATCATACAACAGAATATTATTCAGTAATGAAAAGAAATGAACTGGGGCGCCTGGGTGGCTCAGTGGGTTAAGTATCTGCCTTTGGCTCAGGTCATGATCCCAGGGTCCTGGGATCGAGCCCCATGTTGGGCTCCCTGCTCAGTGTGGAGTCAGCTTCTCCCTCTCCCTCTGCCCCTCCCCCTGCTCGTGCTCTCTCTCCCTCAAATAAATAAATATAATCTTAAAAAAAAAAAAAGACAAGATTGTACCGAAGAACTCAGGATCCTGCAGAAATAAGCTCCCACCAGCCAAGATGGGACACTCGAGGATCAGTAGGAATTACATTGCTGTTCACTGAAGTACATCAAATATGTTCATAACACTAAAGAAAGGAATGAAGAAAACCAGCTTAGTTACCTTTAGAGGATACTAAGGAATTGCCTCATTATCTTGACAGCTGGTAAATAAAGAGAAAGAATCAAGTATTAATCCTGTCTCTCCATAAAAACAGACACATAGATCAATGGAACAGAATAGAGAGCCCACAAATGGACCCTCAACTCTATGGTCAACTAATCTTCGCCAAAGCAGGAAAGAATGTCCAATGGAAAAAAGACAGTCTCTTCAACAAATGGTGTTGGGAAAATTGGACAGCCACATGCAGAAGAATGAAACTGGACCATCTCCTTACACCACACACAGAAATAGACTCAAAATGGATGAAAGACCTAAATGTGAGACAGGAATCCATCACAATCCTTGAGAACACAGGCAGCAACCTCTTCAACCTCAGCAGCAGCAACTTCTTCCTAGAAACATTACCAAAGGCAAGGGAAGCAAGGGCAAAAAGGAACTATTGGGACTTCATCAAGATAAAAAGCTTTTGCACAGCAAAGGAAACAGTCAACAAAACCAAAAGACAACCAACAGAATGAGAGAAGATATTTGCAAATGATATATCAGATAAAGGGCTAGTATCCAAAATCTATAAAGAACTTATCAAACTCAACACCCAAACAACAAATAATCCAATCAAGAAATGGGCAGAAGACATGAACAGACATTTCTGCAAAGAAGACATCCAAATGGCCAACAGACACATGAAAAAGTGCTCAACATCGGTCAGCATCAGGGAAATCCAAATCAAAACTTCAGTGAGATACCACCTCACACCAGTCAGAATGGCTAAAATTAACAAGTCAGGAAATGACAGATGTTGGCCGGGATGTGGAGAAAGGGGAACCCTCCTACACTGTTGGTGGGAATGCAAGCTGGTGCAGCCACTCTGGAAAACAGTATGGAGGTTCCTCAAAAAGTTGAAAATAGAGCTACCCTACAACCCAGCAATTGTGCTACTGGGTATTTACCCCAAAGATAAAAATGTAGTGATCCAAAGGGGTACGTGCACCCCAGTGTTTATAGCAGCAATGTCCACAATAGCCAAACTATGGAAAGAGCCTAGATGTCCATCAACAGATGAATGGATAAAGAAGATGTGGTACACACACACACACACACACACACAATGGGTTATTATGCAGCCATCAAAAAAATGAAATCTTGCCATTTGTAACGATGTGGATGGAACTAGAGGGTATTATGCTAAGCGAAATAAGTCAATCAGAGAAAGACAAGTATCATATGATCTCACTGATATGAGGAATTTGAGAAACAAGATAGAGGACCATAGGGGAAGGGAGGGAAAAATGAAACAAGATGAAATCAGAGAGGGAGACAAACCATAAGAGACTCTTAATCTCAGGAAACAAACAGGGTTGCTGGAGTGGAGGTGGGTGGGAGGGATGGGGTGGCTGGGTGATGGACACTGGGGAGTGGCGTGAGCCAAGCTACTCATGCTGTTTGACAAAGTCCAAGTATGGGGGACGATCCTGAAAACAGGAGACTCCACAGCTGGCTCCTGCTATTCTCTTTCATTTTGTTTATGGCAATCTTTATAATTGTGGGAATATTTCCGGGGTTTCATGATAAAGTTACTACTCATCTTAGTTATGCCTATCTAAGCAATCATAATGAAACTAATTCCATGAGGCCCCCCAGGCACCTCAGAAGCAGCAAGATTCTAAGAAAGGAACAGCTCAGGCTGTTCCACAGTTCACTATATTTTCTGCGCTATAGAACAAAATAAAATAGCAAGACGGTCACGCTCTGTCTAGCACCTTTCTCTTTGCGTATTGTTTTTTAGTTTTAGCAAAAGTCAATAAGCGGAAATCAATAAAGGTCATGTTAATCATTACAAAGGAAAAATAAAAGACTATGTCTGTAATCAAAAAAATGATCTAAGATTATCTCAATCAATTGTGAAAAAACATAATCACATGTTACGAAAGTATGGAAAAACAGAAAAATCCTAACATATAAATAAAGTCCCTCCAAGGCTGTCAGGAGGAGATGCTTACAACCTGATCCTGTGTCTGTGTCTCCTCATTCGCTGACGCCGTCCTTTCCCTCGAGAGACCCACCCCGGCTGGAGCTGGACTCCAGCCGGGGAGGGTATGTGCTATGGTGAGCACTGTGAACTGTGTAAGACTGATGAATCACAGACCTGTACCCCTGAAATAAATAATACCTTATATGTTAATTAAAAAAAAATAATCCTGTCTCTCTTGTGACATCCATCTCTCAGGGTACCAAACATCGACAGGGGAAGTTTCTCTTTATAGATCTTTAAAGATCTCCCCTCTGTATAGATCTGATCCAGCTCATACCTGAAGCAAGAATGAAGGGCGCTCACTCTTGTGAATCTCCTAAGGAACAGATAGTCAGGTAGTCCTCATCAGCGGCTGCTGATATCACAGAAATAGAGACACCAGACGCCCAGACAGTATGTGCCTCCTGACAGAAATGCACACCACCACCTCTCATGTAGTTGGAATTTTGAACCTAAATCCGGTCAAGTCTCTAGATCTAACTACCAGTTTTTGTAGTCTGCTCAAGGCATGGAGGAAAATAAACTAAAGCGCAGGATTCCATGAAAAAGTCTCAGACTCTGGAAGATTTTACTGGACAAATGAGTCTGTTTCCTCCACAAAGAACTTCAAGCAAGAGGGACAGAGAGAGAGCAGGAGACGTATAAATTAAAAGAAACTCAAAACTCAATCAATTTCAATGTATGACTTCTTCACATCTTGTTTCAGTCTGTGTGTGGACGGCACATGTGTGTACAAAAGGTGATTGGGTAAATGTGCGTGCTGGTGGGATACCTGATGGCATTAAGGAATTAAAACAATTTTTTAAGGGGAGATAGTGTTTTTATTGTTAGGCTAAAAAGTCCTTTTGGGGAAGATATGTGGCAATATTTGTACATTTTAATTGTCAATAAATATTACAATATTACAATAATTATATGATATCTGCAATTTGCTTCAAGTAACCTTGGGCAATGGGGATGTCAGGTAGAATGGGGCCGTGGATGCAAAATTGTTGCAACTTCTTTATTATACTTTGGTCTCTCTTGACCTGCTTGAAATTTACTAAAGTAGAAGTTTTCAAGAAAAAACTGTAACAACCCAAGCTCCTCCGAATATTAGGCAATTCCTAGAAAATGAAGAAATTAAACTTAAGTGTTCCTAAGGTTTTATTTTCAAATCACAATTCTGTACAGCCACATACTTTAAATTGGAACCATGAGTGAATCATCTTAAACAGTGTAAATAATTAAAATACCAAATATGTATAGGTTTTTCTAAGTATGAATGATTAGTATTAGGGATTTGCTTTGCAAACTTTTCTGTACTTAAGTCTTAGGGTCGAGGATGCTAACCTACCAAGGCGGCAATCATGGAATCCCATATAATTTCAGCATTCCCTTCCTAAGTGGTTGTTGGGATTGCCTTTGCACCTGACCAAGGATTTGTGTGTGTGTGTGTGTGTGTGTGTGTTGGTAAATAAAGTTTATTGGAACACAACCATACACATTCTTTTATATAGTATCTATGCTGTTTTCACAGTGACAGAGTTAACAGTTGTGGCAGACCATATGACCCACGAAGCTGAAAATATGTTCTTATCTGGCCCTTTGGGGGAAATGTGCTGACCTGGTTGCAAAATAGTATTATTCCTTTTTCATTCACTTTAATGTGTTTGGCAATAGACATACAATTTTCCTTTCTTCCAGATGGATTACAAATGATCACAGCATCATTTATTAAATAGTCCAGCCTTTATGATCGAGGATTCTCAATGACCAGTGAGACCCTTAGCCAAAATGCCCCCTGGACCCTTGCCCTGGAGCCCTAACTGGAGTTGCTATGGCAGTCAGTGCCCTCTAAGTGAAGTCTTCCAGGAGCCATGGCTGAGGGTTAAAGTCCTGTCATTACCTGATTTTTCTATTCCTGGAAGATCGCAACTTCCATTAAGAAAATAACTAATGACCTTCACTGCTTGGGTTGGTTTTGCATGTCTTTATTTTTTTAAAGACATTTAACTGGTCTCCTGGCTAAGTGGACACTTTTAAACTTGAGAGAACTTTCCTAAGGCTTTGCCTGACTCTGCAAAGCAGGTTATTCTAACAAACCATACTAATTTAATATCTGTAGATTTTCTCTGATGCAGTGAATGGAACTGTGAGTTACAACTCATTTATGAGCCTTGAATCACCTTAGAATTATAGTCAACATTTAAAAATATAATAGAATTAAATGGAAAATATCAGAAGGCATTACAATGGGGGCACCTGCTATCTCAGTCAGTAGAGTATACAACTCTTGATTGCAGGGTTTTGAGTTCAAGCCCCTCGTTGGGTATAAAGATTACTTAAAATATCTTTAAAAAAGGGATAAATTGGGGTGCTTGGGGATGGCTCAGTTTGTTAGCATTCAACTCTTGATTTCAGCTCAGGTCATGATCTCGGGATAGTGAGATCGAGCCCTGTATCGGGCTCCATGCTGAACACAGAGTCTTCTTGAGATTCTCCCTCTCCCTCTGCCCCTGCTCTCTCTCTCTGAAAAAAAAAAAGGATAAATATTATTTTTGAGACTTTGGTTTCATATGTATGTATTTAGATGTACATGAATTTCTTACCGTGGGTCACTATCAAAAATTTTGAAAACTGCCATGTCAGGGTCAGGTGGGGAAAATGGAGCGAGCCTGGCACACACACAACAGCAAGCAGTGATCATAAACTGATAGGAGGAGGTGAGCAAGAAGAAAACAAATACCAAAAAACAGCCTTGGTTAATACAAACATATATGAGCTCAAAGAATAGAGCCAGCAGCAGTCCTGGAGTAGAAGGACAAACTAGTGTTACTAAAAAGCATAGTTGGCATTATGGATTCTCTGGTATGTCTGCTCCTTCCCTCTGTGCTTCTTGTTGACTATTTATTTCCTTTTGGTAGTACAGTGGCTGGCCCAATGTAGACACCTTCCAAAGAAGTATTTATTGAATGTAAATACTAGTAACTAGACCACCTGTTTCAGAGGATCTGGGGGGAGGAACCTAAGGTCTGGGAATTTGTATTTTAACAAGCTTTCCAGGCAGCAGCCTGTGGCTGTGGCAGACCAGTATTTAAGAAACACGGACTTATTCTACCTGCACATTCTCCTGACCCAGGTCACACACACAGCTAACATTAGAACCAGAGCTGGAACCTGGGTTGCCCTCCTTCTGCTGGAGGACTTTACTCATAACTTCACCAGCATCTCACATTGACCACTTCTCACCAAACACATTGCACAACCTTCTAATAAATCCTGAACTCCATGCTTTTTCACTGTCCCACCTCATCCTCTCAGTTGCACTCAGGCGTTTTCCTAAATCGCCCATCATTCCATTTTCCTACCCTATACCTTTGGCTTTCTCTTTATTGCCGGTAACATTGAGACCAAATGCCCTAGCATATCATTCAGGGCCTGCCACAGTGTGCCCCCAGGCTGCCCCCTCAATATCTTCTCTCTCTGCCAGTCTCCCAAATCTCTCCTATATCCATCTCCTTCTGCCAGGGGACCCCAGAACACTCGGCATGCCCCAAGCACACCCTCCCCTTCCCTGACTCTGATCTTCTGTATACGTTGTATCCTCCAAGTGGAACAGCCTCTGTTTTCCTTTGAATTACATCCATCCTGCCAGGCCAAGTTCAAGGGCCATGTCTATAAAATCTTTCCTCAGTGAGTTAATCATCCCTCCTTTGCTTCTCTTTGTTCTTTGCTCATGGTTTTTTTTTTTTTTGTCTTTTTAAAAAATTTTATTATGTTATGTTAATCACCATACATTACATCATTAGTTTTTGATGTAGTGTTCCATGATTCATTGTTCGTGCATAACACCCAGTGCTCCATTCAGTTCATGCCCTCTTTAATACCCATCACCAGGCTAACCCATCCCCCTACCCCCCTCCCCTCTGGAACCCTCACTTTGTTTCTCAGAGTCCATAGTCTCTCATGGTTCGTCTCCCCCTCCGATTCCCCCCTTCATTTTTCCCTTCCTGCTATCTTCTTCTTCTTCTTCTTTTTTTAACATATAATGTATTATTTGTTTCAGAGGTACCGGTCTGTGATTCATCAGTCTTACACAATTCACAGCGCTCACCATAGCACAAAGCCTCCCCAATGTCTATCACCCAGGCACCCCATCCCTACCAACCCCCACCACTCCAGCAACCCTCAGTTTGTTTCCTGAGATTAAGAATTCCTCATATCAGTGAGGTCATATGATACATGTCCTTCTCTGATTGACTTATTTCGCTCAGCATAATACCCTCCAGTTCCATCCACGTTGTTGCAAATGACAAGATCTCATTCCTTTTGATGGCTGCATAATATTCCATTGTATATATGTACCACATCTTCTTTATCCATTCATCTGTCGATGGACATCTTGGCTCTTTCCACAGTTTGGCTATCGCAGACATTGCTGCTATAAACATCGGGGTGCACATGCCCCTTCGGATCCCTACATTTGTATCTTTGGGGTAAATACCCAGTAGTGCCCCTGCTGGATGGCATGGTTCTTTGCTCATGTTTTATTAGAGTACCTAAGACTCATTGTCTTGGATTTTGTTAGCTTGGCCTATGTTCCTCTCTGATGAGGAAGTAAGTTCCTGGAAGACGGGATTCTTTCTTTGTAGTTTGTGTTTTTCTCTATAAAGCTTACAGTGCCTTGCAACTAGTACTAAATGACATATATGTTCAGTTAGTGTTTCTGTGATTTTGATTACATCAAAATTAATATTAATCGGCAGTTTGGCCAATTAACCTATATAGAACAGGTCACCCTCTATACAAAGCCTCAGAGCTTGCGACTTAATCAGCCATTCCATTTCTTTATCAGCCCAATTTTAAAGTACCGCAGTGTTCGTGTGCTGTTCATGATAAAGAATTCTTTGTTTCCCTCTGGAGAGGAAGGGGCCAGATAGACCAAAGAATAGTGACCTTAAAGAGAAGAGGCTAGCACCTTGGATTCCTTAATTGCTATTTTCGAGAGATTGGAGGGAGGGGGTAATAGTTAAATAAGTAAATGTGGCATAAAAGCAGCACATAGAGAACAGCGAGTAAAGGGCACCTGCAGTAGCTCCTCCACATGTTGGAAAGCCCTGCAGCCCTGCCTTTCTAGAGCTTCACGATTCGGTTGCAGGTCAGTTCCAGTCTCCATCTGTTAGCAGAGTGACATTTGGACCACACCCGACATAGCAAATCCTTGCCCAGATTAGAGGTTACAGCAGAAAGCCCCACACAAAAGCGTACTGGCTCAAGCGCTTTTATTTTGCTGACTTTGATGCCCATGAAATAAATTTGATGTGGTCTCATTGGAGTGATTCTGAAAACTGAAATTTGGATTGTTGTTTCTATGGTGAAACTAAACCTCATTTCTTTTTTCTTCATTTGAGAGAGGGTGTGTGAGAGGGAATGAGAGAGTAGGACTAGGGGGAGGGGCAGAGGAGAAGCAGACTCCCCGCTGAGCAGGGAGCCTAACCACGAAGGGGGTAGGGTGCAGGACTCTATCCGATCCCAGGACTCTGGGATCAGGACCTGAGCCGAAGGCAGACGCTTAACCGACTGAGCCGCCCAGGGGCTGTGAAAGTAAACCTAATTTTTAAAAAAAGGATAAAAATCCTCAAATTGAAATAATGATTTGTCTGTTTTTGCTGTTACAGGTTCCTCGCACTGACTCCATGGAGAGTGTATCACCTGATTTCTGTCATGATACTTGGGCGTGTTATTATGCAAATAATAAAGGATATGGTTTTATCTAGAGCTAGAGGTAAGAAAACTGAGAATTCATTTTTATGGTATGTAATTTTCTAGACCCTGAATGTCTGATCTTTGTGTAAGCATATTAACCAAGTAGTTTTAAAAGGGAACAAAATAACAAATTATGTAGGCATTGACTTTGGTATTATTGTTTATTGAATATTTATGTGTTTGGTAAATATTTAATACTTATTAATTACTTACCTGATGTTGTCCCTAGTCATAGCTACTGATCCTGAGCGAAAGGTTTGTGTGCTGGTTTCTCTTTGGCTCTAAGCACTACTTAAATATCATTTTGAAATGTAAGTAAGCTGCAGTGAAGGTAACAGTGAAATATTTATTACATCCCACATGATGAAACTTGGACCACTGGAAGATGGCCTCATTTATATGAAAACTTTCTCTGCCTCAGTGAAGAAAAAAACAATTCAGGGCTTAAAAACAAGTAATAGTTGGGGTGCCTGGCTGGCTCTGTCAGTAAAGGTCTGACTCTTGATCTTGGGGTCATGAGTTCAAGCCCCATGTTGGGGATAGAGAGTACTTAAAAACAAAACCCCAAAAAACAAGTAATAGTTAAATAAATTTTAACAGATGAGTTCACACTGATGAAAAATGAACTAATTTTAAACATTGTTTAGAAGTGAGAAGTTGAATTACTTTCGAAATTTGCTTAAGGTGTTTTCTGAGTAATTTGTGTTACAAATCTGAGTCAAGCTTTTCTGCACTCGGAGAGGCCTCTTCTACCAGCTAGTTTTTGTGAATGAGCAAAAACTCCGTCCTTGGAATAATTGAGCCCTGGGAACCTAAATGTGGTAAGATGGATTTGATCAAAAAACAGCAAAGAGGAAGAGGTTACAGTGAGACATTTATTTTCATTAAGCGTAACCCCCACACGGAGGGATAATGCTGGTTGGGGTCCATATGGGTCAGTGCATATAAGGAGTTCCCAAAGTTCTTGCTCTAACAGGAATCCCAAGGCCTGCCTTGTGGGAAGCAGCCTTGTTCTCCCTAAAGCCAACTCTGAGACTGGGGATCGAAGCTGTTACCGATTTACCGTCATCATGTTCTACAATGTGCCTTAACTCCGGTTTATCTTTTAAGTCTTTACAGTTTTAGAGCAAATCGTGTGTAAACCATTTTTCGAAAGATGGTTTCACATTGTTGTGTTTCAAGGTTTGAAGGGAATTCCTTCGCTCTAGTGATCTAGGAAGGTGACAGAAAACTTGTGAATTTAAAGAATTTATGTGAAGAATCAATCTCCTGGAAGGGGGCAACTCCAAACTGGAGGTTTGGTTAGGAGACCTCCCACCAATGCGTTTGTGTGCAGTTACTGCATTTCATGAATCGCTAAGATTATGTTCTTGTATGCAGTGTTCCTTCTCTCCTCTCTCTCCCTGCCCCAACATTTTGTGTTTCAGAGAACAGTCACCCAGCTCCCTCACTTCTGTTTTTAAGATTTATTTATTTATTTGAGAGAGAGAGAGAGACAGAGAGAAAATGCAAGCAGGAGGAGGGGCAGAGGGAGAGAGAGAATCCTCAAGCAGACCCCCGCTGAGCGTGGATTCCCAGCACAGGGCTCCATCCAGGACCCTGAGATCATGACCTGAGCTGAAATCAAGAGTCAGATGCTTAACCGACTGAGCCACCCAGGCGCCCCACCGACTCCCTAACTTTTAACCCTATCAGGCACCCGCCCCAGTACTTTCTGTTCACGCCAGATGTAGTTAAGGATGCCCGGAGGTAGAGCAACTTACACCGTGGGGTTTTGCCCAGGGCCGCTCCAGTCCACGCATGGCGATGCCTTGTTTCTGCCCTGATTCCTAATGGATAGAGGAGAGCCCATTTTTCTCCACTAGACTTTGTAACATCTTCACCCTCCAGGACCTTCCTCAGGGGAATCTTAGAAGAAAAGAACTGCTTAAAAAGTCTGTCAGCGGCCATTGTGGATGAGCATCTCAGCAGTGTTGGCATTGCATCAAAGCGGGTCACATCTGGGCACACGTTATAAGGAGCAGACAAGCACCGAAGGCCAGGACGGAGCTGGAAAACTCTGCAACTGCTCATTTCTCACTCTTGGCCGGTCACGCAGAGGTCATTCTCAGCCTTGACTCATTGGCCTGATGTTCTTGCAGAGACGGGACTTTCCTATTCCTAAAGGGTGGGACACCTCTGCTTGCAAAGGTTCAGTCCTTTACCAAACTAAGCCGGGAGAGTTGGAAGAATACGAGCCTGACGGGTCCAGTCCTTGAGCTCATTCACTCCACTCCCCAGCCGTGGAGGGCACCCATCCTGGACTGTGTCCGTGTCCTGGGGCTGCAGTAACAAATCATCATCGGCGTGGTGGCTCAAAACGACAGAAATCTCTTCTCTCGCTGTTCTGGAGGCCAGTTGTGCAAAATCAGTAGAGCACGGGGCCAAAATCAAGGTGCTAGCAGGGCTGTGCCCCCTCCGGAGGCTCTAGGGAAGCATTCTTTTCTTCTCCTGGCCTCGGCCTCGGGTGGTTGGTTGGTGTATTGGCTTTGCAGCCTCAACACTCCACTCTCTGCCTCGGTGCTCGTGGCCCCTTCTCCTCTTCCATCCTCACCAGATCTCCCTCTGCCTCCCTTTCACAGGGATCCTTGTGACTGCATTTGGGGCCCAACCTGGATAACCCAGGACAGTCTCCCCACCTCTTGATCCTTGACTGAATCCCATATGGTGCCTCGCTTTTTCCATATAAAGTAAGATTTTGCACGGTTCGGGGCAGAAAAGCCCGCCGCCACTCGGTCTCCTTATCCCATGAAATGGCAGAAACTGACCCGCAACCACGCAGTTGTGCGAGGGCCACCTAAGAGCGTCGACTAGAAGTGCCTCGGGCGCAGTGACCCTCTGCCCCCTGCAGCTCTGATGCAGAATCTGAACAACACGGGGTTTGTTGGCCCATCAGGCAGTCTGTGTGGGGCGCCTTTCTGTGCGGGGCCTGCCTCAGCACGGGGCTTCCAGGGGCTTCCAGATACCCCACCCCCACAGGCCTCTCTGCCCCCCGGGGGAGCTCTCATGCCCCCATCCTGTAGGGCAGGCTGTGTCCCAGGCCAAGCTTTACGTCAGGGTTTTAACTGGGTAGCTTGCTACGCACCAAGAGGAAAGGAGAGCGGGATTAACTGTGCTTTCCCAGCACTCCTCAGCCTATGACCGAAGGAACACTGGTGTCCGCCCCGGCCTCCTTCAGCGGAGTCTGTGCAGACAAAGCACATAGACAAAGTCCGTGTGAGCCCTGCACATAGATGGCAGGAGCCCGCCTCTGCAGACCTTTCAGCCCAGGGCCCTGCTGTGATGAATGGGTCTCTGGGAGGCGCCCAGTTCGAGCTAGATGCGGTTATGGAAACTCCATGGCTTCCACCAGACCTGCCAGCCACTCGGGCCGGACACCTTGGCTTTGCCACAGCAGCTGGGAAAGCGTGAGCGAGTCCTCAGGCTCATGGGGCTGTTCTCTCCCCTCCCACCTCCGGGTCTCCACTCCCCCCTGCCGCATTCCTGCCTGAAGATAGCACACTCTCATTGTTAAGAATTTAGTTTTATTCCTCCTCTTCCCCCATGGTTGTCTTTTTTCCTTCAAGATTTTATTTATTTGAGAGAGAGCATGAGCAAGAGCGAGCATGAGTGGGGGAGGGGCAGAGGGAGATAAGCAGACTCCCCACTGAGCAGGGAGCCCGATGCCTCGATCCCAGGACCCCAAGATCATGACCTGAGCCAAAGGCAGACGCTTCACCGACTGAGCCACCCAGGCGCCCCCCAACACTGATCTTTAAAACCATCTTAGATGCTTCCTATGAAGTAGGTGAGGCCGAGTATGGAGATCCTTTCAGGTAAATTAATCTTTGTGGAACCTACCAAAGCCCACGTGTCTGTTGCAAGTCAGCAGCGTGAGCAGCCTCCAGCTGCGGTGGATTTCTCGCTCACTCTTGCTGGAGCCTACCTTGAGTGCATACTTCTCTTCATCCAGGCCCTGGGGAACTTTTCTGCAGCCATAGGCTCTTCCTCCATCACCTACCCCTCTCTCTCATGACAGAAGAGCCCAGAATTTCCACACTGGTCCCCTTTAATATCCTATTCAAGAACCGCCCTGTGTGGTGGGGAGGGGGGGCTCAGCGGGTCCCCACATGGCCACCTGTGGAGCATTTCCACCCCTGTCTCTTTATACCCTTCCTCCTGCGAAATCTGCACTGCCCATTTATGCCATGTTCTGCCAGCCCCTCGCTCCTCGGGAACCCGCTCTCTCCTTTCCATGTAGGTGCTGCCCTGCTCAGCCTCTTCCCCCCGCACTGCCCCCCAGCTCCACACAGCCCCAGCCTGCTCTGTGCTCCATGACTGTGGTGCTCCTGTCCCTGCCATTCTAAATGTCCTTGTCCCCTTAGCCAGCAATCATACTCCTTTTCCTCACTTTTAATGACAGACCAAACAAGCAAACACCCCTTAGTGTTATCTGCTTTCTCCACTCTTGGATCCAGTGTTAACAGAGAAATGTCCTATGACATGTGGGTTATTAGTGCTCGACTTTATCCCACTTTCCAACGTCACCTTGAGGCCTCACTAGTGCTCAGAATTCCTTGGATTCTTTTGAATAGTTTATTTGCTTTGTTTGACGTGCCCTCTAACCCCCAAATATATGCCATCTAACCCCAAAAGCTTATAAGGATCATAAAAAATGAGACTCATTTAAAAAGGTGTAGTAGAGGAACAGGATTCTAATGTGACCATAACTGAGTGACAGAGTCATCCCTGGGCTTCCCGGCAGCCAAGGCAAAAAGGGAAACTAGACCAACTGAACAATTCTTCTAATAGTCTGATGAAAGAATGCAAGCAATTTTGAGAAACTTTTTTCCCTGGGACTCAATTTTAAGAATTTATTACATAGATCTTTGGTAGGGGAGACTGCAGAACAAAAGGGACAACATCGTTGGCATTCGTTTCATGGGAAAATGCAGAAACAGCCTCGTGGTGCTTCTAATATTGCACTTCATTAAAGCCGGTAGCTGAGAGTATAATATTAAGATATAGCACAGTGAAGAAAGCAAGCCAATCAAGAAAGCAAGTGATGATCTAAGTATACATTTTTTTCTGTTGATTTCATTTGAACCTAGGTATAAGCTCAGAACACCTAAGGAAGGAAGAGATAAAAATCCCCTTTCTCAAGTAACAGTTGTCTTAGTTCTCCTTCCGTCAGCACCATTTCAGAACCCACCTTAAATGCCACCTCGGTTATTGGTGCTTCCTTGAGCAGCCTGATTTTCTCTCTTCCCTGAACTCTCGTGGATTGGGCTTTTTGTGTAGTTCCTACACCACCTGCCTCGGTTCGTATGTACTTGAGTGCATGCTAGGACTGCCTCACTGAACAGTCAAGTCCCTGAGGCAGGACCACGTGTGATGTAGGATCTCTCATGGCACCTGTCCAAGTGTTTTACATGTAGTAGGATCTCAAATATTCATGGACTAATCGCCTGAATTAATTATGGTACCAGAGGTATACACTGAATGGTTCGATAATTCCTAGAGTTTAAATATTTAAGCATTTCATTTTTTTTTTAGATTTTATTTATTTATTTGAGAGAGAGAGCGAGAGTGTGTGTGTGCGCACGAACACAAGCCTGGGGGAGGGGCAGAAAGAGAGGGAAAGCAGACTCCCTGCTGAGCAGGGAGCCCAATGCGGGACTCATTGACCCTGGGATCATGACCCTGGGATCATGACCTGGGATCATGACCTGAGCCGAAGGCAGACGCTTAACCGACTGAGCCACCCAGGCGCCCCTAAGCATTTCGTGTTAAATAGCTCAGAATATTTCTAAGTTGAGAAATGCCTCAAGAGAAAAACACCTCCATTAATGTCTTGCTTTTTGCCTCTCCTTGTTACAGGTGCCCAGTTATGGAGAAGCCTCAGCGAAAGGTAAGGAACTTGGTTTTTTTTCAATGTTATTGCTAACAAGAGGGTAGGTGATTGAGCCTCCAAGATGTCCAGTGGATTCAGATCCATCAGTTGGTTCTCTCCTTTAAAATTGACTTTATGTTTTAGAACAGTTGAGATTTACAGAAAAATTGAGAAGATAGTGCAGAGTTTCCATATAGAGATAGTACATCGCCTACCTTTCTTCTCTTCACATAGTAATATTACATTACCGCCATACATTGTCACAATTAATATCTTCTTATTAGCGAAAAGTCCATGCTGTGTGCAGATTTCCCTAGTTTTCGCCTGATGTCTTTTTTTTGTTCTAGGATCCCATCCAGGATTCCGCAATGCATTCCATAGACATACCTCCTTAGGCTCCTCTTGGCTGTGACAGTTTCTCAGACTTTTCTTATTTTCGTTGACCTTGACAGTTTTGAGGAGTACTAGTCAGATACATTGTAGGATGTCCCTTTATTAGAATTTGGTGTTTTTCTTATGACTAGACTGCGGTTATGGGTTTGGGGAAGAAGAGCACAGAGGTAAAGTGCCGTTGTCATCACATTGTATCAGGGGTACGTCTCATCGATGTGATTTATCATTACGGTTTTAACCTTGACCACCTGGCCAAAGTAATGTTTGTCCAGGTTTCTCCAAGTTGGTTATTTTAAGCGGGAGAGTCTGCTTGGGAGATCAAATTAAGATCAGAAGGCTGTTGATAAGAACAGGATCAGAGAGAGTGATTTGAAATTGGTTAACGATGCTGCCCTTGGGGCATGCAGGCCCCTTTAGGCATGAACCCATCCCTGGCGGGCCTGGCAGTATGGGCCTTGGGCTCTAGTCCTGCCCACCGCAGACACACTGGGCCTCCTTGGGCAAGTGTCTAAGCTTCCCGTGCAAGTGAAGAAATTGAGCTTGCTCTTTAATTTTGGTTAGGGGGACGATGCGACCCAGTGAGCTAGTGTGATTTCAAGGGAATTTTAAAAAAGCACTTTGTGATTTACTGGTCCTTATTTGACTGGTGAAGTTATCAATTGCCTGCTTTTTCTAGAGCCCTTGCTGTCCAAGCCCTGTTTAGAAGCTGTTTGAGGGGCGCCTGAGTGGCTCAGTCGGTTAAGCATCTGCCTTCGGCTCAGGTCATGGTCCCAGGGTCCTGGGATCGAGCCCCACATCGGGCTTTCTGCTCCGCGGGAAGCCTGCTTCTCCCTCTCCCACTCCCCCTGCTTGTGTTCCCTCTTTCGCTGTCTCTCTCTCTGTCAAATACATAAAATCTTTAAAAAAAAAAAAAAAAGCTGTTTGAGTGTTTGATAATGATTTGGAAAAAATAAAATAGTGAGCAGGACCAAGGAACTCTGCCAATGCCGGGTTTGGTCAGCCGGGTAAGCAGCTTATAATATGGCTTTTTTTTAGATCTATAATATTTCACCACTTTGGGAAAGTGCTCATGTGCCTCCAGAGAAGGCATGATAATGAAAATAACCATTTTTAATTTTATTTTTTTATTTTTTTTTTTAAGATTTTATTTATTTATTTGACAGAGAGAAACACAGTGAGAGAGGGATCACAAGCAGGGGAAGTGGGAGAGGGGAAGCCCAGGACCCTGGGATCATGACCTGAGCCGAAGGCAGACGCTTAACAACTGAGCCACCCAGGCGCCCCCCCCCCCTTTTTTTTAGATTTATGTATCTCAGTGAGAGAGAGAGCAAGCAGGAGGAGGGGCAGAGGGAGTGAGCACAGGACGGGGGGAAGGGCAAAGGAGAGGGAGAGAAAAATCTCAAGCAGACTCCCTCTGAGCGAGGAGCCTGATGCAGGGCTCCTTCTCACAACCCTGAGATTACAACCTGAGCCAAAACCAAGAGTCAATCACTTAACCAACTGCGCTACCCAGGTGCCTTGGAAATAAGCTTTTTAAGGGAGGATCTCATTCACTTCACAATTACCTCGATACATATTCAGGTTCATCCTGGTCCCAGCCCCACAGCTGATGATCTTGCCAAGTTCATTCCTCTCTTGGCCTCAGTTTTTCTCATCTGCTGAGGTGAGAGAGAGAATTATTTCAGATATCCCTTCCAGCCCTAAAAAGTCTGTAATGCAATTTGAGGTATTTGTGTGTTTGAGTTATTGTGATTCATAATAAGAAATATAGATTTGGCCTTTGTCCCCAAGATTCTGGCACCAAATCACTAAAACTTTTGCACTTTCCTAATTGTTGAGAGAAAGGTGTCTTTTGTTATGTTAATGAGGTGGCTTTTCTATGGCACCTAAAGACGGGGCTGGTTGGCATGGAAATTGATTAGAGGCTTGATTGGAAGGTTGGAACTTTCAGTCCTCCTCCTCTTCTCTGGGGAAGGGCGAGGAGCTGGAGGTTGAACCAGTCACCAATGGCCAGTGATTTAATCAGTCGTGCCTGTGGACTAAAGCCTCCATAAAAACCCAAAAGGACAGTGTTTGGAGAGCTTCCAAATGGGTGACCACGTGATTTATGGGGGAGCAGCACATTTGGGGAGGCCATGAAAGCTCCCCACTCTTTCCCCTTGCCTTGCCCTAGGCTTCTCTTGCAGCTGGATGTTTCTTAGGTACATCTTTTTAACAAACCTGTAATGTAGTAAGTAAAATGTGTGAGTGCTGGGAGCTGCTGGAGGCAAGTAATGGAACTCAAGGGAGGGGATTGTTGGAACCTCCAGTATATAGCAGGTTGGTCAGAAGCACAAGTGACAGCCTGGGTTGCAAATGGCATCTGAAGTGGGGGAGGGGACAGCCTTGTCGGACAGAGCCTTAACCTGGGGTGGTCTGACTCTATCTCCAGGTAGATAATGTCAGAATCAAGTTGAGTTGCAGAACCCTCAGCTGGTGACCTAGAATCGCTAGGTGGTGTGGAAAAGGTCCCCCTCCGGTCCCCCCCCCAGGAACTTGGGGACAAAGGCCAAATCTATATTTCTTATTATGAATCACAATATCTCAAACACGCAAATACCTCAGATTGCATTACAGACTTTTTAGGGCTGGAAGGGATATCTGAAATGATTCTCTCTCTCACCTACTCAGCAGATGAGAAAAACTGAGGCCAAGAGAGGAATGAACTTGGCAAGATCATCAGCTGTGGGACCAAAATTGTAGCTGGTGATCAGAAGTGGGATCAAAGAATCATTCCCGTTTCTTTCATTTTGTTATCTTGTTACGTTTCTGTTTGGTCAGTGACTCCTTCAAAGGGATTTAATCCACAGTAGAAGGGCTACTTTCCGGTATTTTTACACTGGTTTTTTTTCCCCCAGATTTTTATTTAAATTCTAGCTAGTTAAAATATAGTGTGATATTGGTTTCAGGAATAGAATTTAGTGATTTATCACTTACATGTAAGTGTTCATCAAAACAAGTGCCCTTAATACCCATCACCCATCTAACCCATCCCCCACCCACCTCCCTTAAATAGAGAGTCTCTTATGGTTTGCCTCCCTCTCTCTTTATTCCCCTTCCCCTGTGTTCATCTGTTTTGTTTCTTAAATCCCACATTTGAGTGAAATCATGATATCTTTCTCTGACTGCCTTATTTCGCTTAACGTAATACTCTCTAGCCCCATCCGTGTCTTTGCAAATGGCAAGATTTCATTCTTTTCGATGGCTGAGTTCACAGTTTCTCCTGTGTAATTGTATTCTGTTCTCTATTCATCATGGAGACATGAAATTACAATATTTATTCCTCTAATTTCTTTGATTCGGTATGTTGCTCACGGTGATTCTTAGTGTCTGGTACTGGGTAGTGCTTGTGTTTTTCACATTGAAAAATTCAGAACCACTTTATTTGAAGGACAAAATGCAGTGCTGTATGAGAGGCTCTTCTGAGTCAGAGAGGCGCGGTTTTGCTCACAGGAGCACTGTGGGATTAGGATCTTTCCACTTCCATGGTTGGTTTGCTGTCTCACTCTCAGAACGAGCCAGGCCTTCTCTCTGTGGGGCTTTAATTGCTTCATTAAAGATCATTACGTTCACTATAAAAAGGTGAGGCAAATAATGGACCACTCTCTCTTCATAATGCCATTGTAAAGCTTTTTAATTACGAAGGAGCTCCTTGCAGAGGGAACCGTTGTGCACTGTTGGTGGGAATGTAAATTGGTATAGCCACTATGCAAAACAGGGTGGAGGTTCCCTAAAACTTGAGAATAGAACTACCCTATGACCCAGCGATCCCACCGCTGGGTATACCCCGAAGGAAAGGACATCAGTGCCACAAACAGAAGCCCATAGCAGCATGTTTACTGCAACGTCATTCAGAACAGCCAAGACACGGAAAGAGCCTAAGTGTCCAACGGTGGACGAATGGATACATAGGGACATATGTACAAGGGAATATTACTTAGCCATACAAAAAGAAGGAAATTCTTCTGTTTGTGACAATATGGATGAACCCCGGAGGGCATTGTGCTAAGTAACCTAAGTCAGAGAAAGACAAAAACTGTATGATCTCACTTATATGTGGCATCTAAAAAAGCTGCTGATAAAAACAGAAGAGGAGACTGGTAGTTGCCAGGGGCTGGGAGGGAAGGGAAATGAGAAGTTGGCCAAAGGGCACACATACACTTGCAGTGATAAGACCGATGAGTCCTGGGGATCTAACGTACAACATGGCCGCTCTAGTGAGCAATATAATATAGTACACTTGCACGTTGCTAAGAGAGTAGACCTTCTGTGTTGTCACCACCACCCCAACAAAACGGGAATTATGTGAGGTGGAGGATGTGTCAGCTATCTATGTGGTAATCATGTCACAATTTATGTGCGTATCAAACCCTCATATTGTACACGGTAAACTTATACAATGTTATATGTCAACTATGTCTCAGTAAAGCTGGAGAAGAAAAAGGATCTCCTTCCTTCTCTGTAGTCTGATGGCTTATTTCCCAGAATGTTATTTACTCTTCGGGAAAATTTGCTTCTGTTGGCTTAGCTAAAATTATTTCCCTCAAAATTTAGCATGAGGATGGTACTGTACCCTTATGTATATGTGTAGTTTCTCTGGGCATTTAAAGGCTATTCATAAAGTTCACATGGGTTATACTGGTAAATAACAATAAAGCCAGCATCTAATTTCTGATGTGGTCATCAGTAATAAAAGTTGGATAATTTTAATCAGATGCTACTCATATATAGACTTTTGTACATGGAAAGTTGATTTTGTGAAACTGTGGTTCACAGTGGGTAAGCTCTGAGAAGGGCTCCTGCTTGACCTATTTTTTAATAAACTAAGTCACTAACTCTACAACCTGCACAGGGTGTATACAGAGCAGTCTGTCAACTGAACCAAATTAACATCTCTTATGGCTCATTCTGAGTATTGAAATGCAACCTGACCTTTAGTGTCCTAAGAGCTTTTTATTTCTGCACGTGACTCTGGCAGCTGACTGAATAAAATCTCATGTTAACAAAGGAGACATTGTGCACACTGCCTTTTAAAAACATAAATTTGTTTTCATTTTGGCCAGGTTTTTCTAAGTATAAATTTGACAGGAATAACTTCACTTGCATATATCCTGATCATTCAAAATTTCTTTACAGACTTCTTTAATAGTTGGGTACATTATAACCAGATGAGCTATTCTCAAAATTCTCATCAAAAATCTTGTTTTATCGTTCAGTGCCAATTTACAGAAAATACCATTTTTTTTTTCATGGCAGCTAAAGAGTTTGGAAATTATGGCTGAGAACTCTGGGATTTTCTAACAGGTGTCCCTGGAATCTCGATGCCTCTAGCAGGGTACCCTTCACAAGAATCGGGGAGTGGCTTTCCAGTGATTCATGAGGACATCAGATCTACTTTGCCTTACCTGGAGTTGACTCTTCAGAGGCATAGCAGAGAATTAACAGTCAGTATTTCTAGAGCCAGCAGGGATTAGCAAGAGTCGTGAGCTTTTTGCCTCTACCTTGGTCAGATGGTGGGGGTGTCGGCGTGTTTCCGTCTCATGCGCTCAGGAGAAATAGCTGTGTGGCCCCACTTCATGGGATAAAATGCCCTTCTGCCTTGTCAGCTTCCTGATAACTGCCAGTCAGAGCATTCTAGCTGGTTCTATTTTTTTCGGAGAAAAGGAGCTAAGAATCTTTGGTTGTAAAACCCAAGTCCCAAGCTTGTCCCAGCTCATATGCCCAGAACAGACTGGAGCATTTAAGTAGGGGATGTCTAATTAATTAAATCTTTGAGCACGACTTTATGTCTCTGTTAAAAGTGAAAAGTCATCTAGCATTTGCTAAATTGTCTCTCTGAGGAATAGAATTTAGTGTGAAAACTGCATTTTCAGTATTTATGGATCATCCTTACTCATCAAAATTACATTGACAAGGTGAATTACTAAGTAAAAAGCCTTGCATAGTCACATGGTATTTTAAAAAGTATCCTTTCTTTGCTGTTAAGCACAGCAATGATTTTTGATTTGCCCATTGAAACTAGTCGATTTTTACAGTTTGAGCATTTTTGAATGTGTCTAAAAGTCACCTTGTAACTTGTGTTTTATAATCTTGTCCCTGTACCTTTCTCATAAGGCATTATATTTGAAAGCTGTATTTTTTTTTTTTTCAATTTAATTTCAGCCAGAACTGTAGACAGGGAGCCACATCTCCATGAGTTTTAAAAGAAAATTTTGCTGTGAAGGATACATTTGATTGAATTAAATTTGGTAAAAATTATTTACTTTTAGAGAAAATATTCCCTTAAAATCGGAGTCTACTGGATTTTAGCATAAGCATATCTGAACTTGAATAAGTCTTTGGCTGAAGATATCTGGGCTGGCCTGGGAGCGAAACACTATTCAAATCTCTATCCTGCCAAAATAAAAATCCACATAGGCCTTTATTCCCTTTTTTCCCCAAAAATAATAATTGAGCTCTATTCTGTAGTCCTATATTGCACAATGGAGAGTCAAAGCCCCTTTCTTCCTCTCTGTCAGGGAAGAACAGCCAGCCCCATTCAGTGACTGATAGATGGCGAGCTCTCAGCCAGAGCTGCTGAGACTTGGTCTGAAAGTTTCTCTAAGTTCTTCATCCGGATTCCAATCTGTTGAATTCATTTTTTAAAGTTGTGCTTTGAAAATTAGACCAGTTTGAAGACAAGTATGGAACAAAGGACTCTAAGCAGTTTTTAAAGCTAGTGTGGAGGACTAGCAGAATTCTACTGCTTCTCTCTTCACCATGAGTGGTGGACCTACATAGAAGATTACTTACGGGTTTTTGAAAATGCCCCCTGCTAGACATTTAGGGGCTGTCTTTGTCTCTCAGGAGCCTGTCAAACTGAAACATGGCTAGAACGAGCGTTCAAGAGAAAAATTTCACCCTGAAATTGACATGGATCCTCACCACCAATGGGATACATTTCCTGAAGCATTAAAAATAAAACCAGACAGGAAGTGCGTTTCATAGCCCACCAGCTTCATTGAGAATCAGGGCAATCAATGGTTAGACCTGTTTCTGGCTGCATGTTCCCTTCATGAGTAACATAGTCTCCTTCTATCCAAGCAGATTTATCAAGTCAGAATATGGACAGAAAGCCAGGGGTCAGGCTTTCTGGGTCTGGGAGCAGTAGCCCTTAGATGAGCCCTAAATGACTTAAAACTCAAGGCTCCTTAAGTGAAAAGCCCTCAATATTATGTGTAGGATGAGGGATGAGGGTGTGTAGGCGTGGGTGGGAAGGACCAGGTTTTAATAAAGTGCTCAGGAAAGACTTGACTGAAGATTTTGAGCAAAGCCTAGGAAGTGAGGTTGTGAAGCATGTCTGGGTAAAGAGCTTCTAGGCAGAGGGAACAGCAAGTGCAAAGGCCCTGAGGCAGGAGCTGTATATGATATATGTATATATTTTTTATTTTACACTGGTAAGGTTTTTTTTAATGCAGCCATAGTACCTGGAATAAATGGAGTATTATGCAGTTCATTAAGATCATGTTATAAGAGTATTTAGCAATCTGAAAATTTACCCTTTATTGCTAATTGCGTTAAAAAAAAACCAAAAAAACCTGTAGGTTTAAATAAGTGCAGGAAGGTATAATGTATGATATTATAATGATATGTTGGTACACATGTGGTATCGCTCTGTTAGGGGAATCCAGGTGGTTTTCATTTTCTTGATTTTGTTTACCCACATTACATTTCCCTTTCTGTAATGAACATGGTAGCTTTTATCAGGAAGAGAGACCGTGAAGGGGGTGTGCGTCCCTTCAGGCAGGATGAGGTGCGTGACTGTGGCTGTTGGAGGTGACACACGGAAGTCTGCAGGTAGTGTGTCTCCAAGTGCCTAAGGGCCCTGACTGCCGAGCTGCCGTCCAGAGACAGGGCTCTGGTTACAAGGAGAGAGACTGGTGTGGGGCCCCGTCATTGGAAACAAAGGTCAGGGCCGATGTCCAGAGAAACAGCTGGGCTCTACGGAAGGATGGAGCCTCAGAAATAAGTCAGAGGCATTACTGGGGGGCGGGGGGCATGGGAGCTGACCAGGCCAAGTGCCACTTGACATTAAGCCTCTTAGGACTGGAGTGAAGAAAAGTATTAATGCATTATTAAGTAATAAATGAAAATTATGGGGCGCCTGGGCGGCTCAGTCTTTAAGCGTCTGCCTTCGGCTCAGGTCATGATCCCAGGATCCTGGGATCGAGCCCCGCATCGGGCTCCCTGCTTCCCCCTCCCCCACTCCCCCTGCTTGTGTTCCTTCTCTCACTGTGTCTCTCTCTATCAAATAAATAAATAAAATCTTTTTAAAAAATGAAAATTATTCATTTCCAAGGTCAGGTAGTGTCTGAGGGGTGGGATAAAATTCTTGAATTCTTCCTTTCTGAGGTTCTGCTACAGGCCCAAGGTTGAGCCTCCACATACAGGGGAAAGGCCTAACTGCATCTTCTCCTGATTGACACATGATCCATGAGTTTTTACTTAAGTAAAATTTAGAAACTCATTGTATCACTCAGACTAGGATTGATAGCTCCAAACTATAGGAGGACTTTAGGCAATTCAAACAAGAATGGAGCTGAGAAGACCTCATGTTCTCTTCTGAACAACCCACCCCTGGGTTGGTCCCTCTGTCTAGCTGTCCATCTATCAGTTATCAATCTATCAATCTACTTACCTGCACATATTCCTTAATTATATTTTAATGATAATATTTGAGATATTGAAGAATATAACATACTTGTAAGTTGTAGACATTGTAATAAAATGAATACACATGAGCCTTTCCCCCAGACAGGACTGGTGCTGCTGTCTCTCCCTTACCTTCTTCTGCTGCCTCCTCATGCCCAAGGCAAGAATGATCCTGAATTTTGTGGTCTTCATTCCATTCCTTTAAAAAAATGATATATATATATATATGTGTGTGTGTGTGTGTATCTATATTGAAATTACATATACATGTACTCCTAAGATTTTTGGGGGGGGAGTCTATAAAAATGGTACCATACTTATTTACATTAGAACTAATGTCTTTTTCAAAAAGATTAATTTTTCAAAAAGATTAATCCCTGCTGCCGTGTATGGCTGTGGTTCCTTCTGGGTTGTTGCTGTATAATATCCCACCATGTGACTATACCATATTTATTTACCTATTGTCTTTTTTTTTTTTTTAAAGATTTTATTTATTTATTTGACAGAGAGAGACACAGTGAGAGAGGGAACACAAGCAGGGGGAGTGGGAGAGGGAGAAGCAGGCCTCCCGTGGAGCAGGGAGCCCGATGCGGGGCTCGATCCCAGGACCCTGGGATCATGACCCGAGCCGAAGGCAGACGCTTAACGACTGAGCCACCCAGGCACCCCTTTACCTATTGTCTTTTTACTGGACTTTGGGCACTTTCTTTTACCAGACTGTCCACTACTTCTTTTGAGTTTCTGAGCTTACTATAGGGCACTACTAAAAATCACAAGAAAAAAGGTAAATGCCTAACACATGAAGTGAATAGTTTCTTAGGCCAGAATGCTGTATGTTTGCAAGCGTGTGTAAAATCTGTACCAAAACCTGGGCTGAGACCTAGTGTAGAATGAAGTTCCCGCCACGTGGCACGGTTCACATGCTGGCCGCCACTAGAGGGCGTGGGAGGGCGGGGACATCTGTGTGTCCCAGAAGCTAAGAATAACGTGGTTGCTGCTGGAACTTGGATGTGTGGCTGCAGTGTTTCCAGTACTCGCGCATTTCAGGGCAAAAACATTTGCGTCGCTCCAGGTACAGGAAGAAAATCCAGTGAACGATTATGTCTGTATGTGTACACGTATACACGTGGATAGACACATGTGTTCCTTGCTTCCTCTCCCACCTATATTAAAATATAAGGGTAGGGTGCCTGGGTGGCTCAGTTGGTTAAGCGACTGCCTTGGGCTCGGGTCATGATCCCGGAGTCCTGGGATCGAGTCCCGCGTCGGGCTCCCGGCTCAGCGGGGAGCCTGCTTCTCCCTCCGACCCTCCCCTCTCTCATGCTGTTTCTCTCTCTCAAATAAATAAATAAATAAAATCTTTAAATATATATATATAAGGGTAAAGAGTAGTGACAGGGACACACTCGTGGGGATAGGACAGACTGGGTGGGGAGGACATTCACATACAAACCAGCCCAAACTACTTTGAGTTCATCACCCTTTTACTGCTTATTTCTTACGACTCACAAAGTCTTCCACGTGATCTTTTTAAAAAGGTGCTTCCCTCACCTGTCCTTGACTTAGAACTTTCTCCTCTCTTGGAAGTGAAATGCATGGATTCCTTCCTTCCTCCCCCCACCCCTCACCCCCAGCTCTAAATAACCTTGAATAGGGAACCCCAGAAATTTGCTTCATTTGCTCTTCTGAGGAGAGAAGACTTCTTGCTGCGTGGTTGGCCGCTAGGCATGAACTGCCCCGTACACCATTGAGGGTGAAGGTCCCTGCTTGGTCCGGAAGCGTGCAGAAGAAGTGGCTGCCAAAGGTTGTCCTCAGAACCTGGGAATGTTTGTGGTGGACTGCATGCCGCCCTCTTTCCCCACAACTACCAAAGACGTCCACCCCCTAGCGCCCAGAGCTTGTGGGGTGACTGTGTGCCTCACACGGCAAAGGGGACTTCGCAGATGTGATTAAGTTAAGGGTCTCTAGGATGGGGGGAGGATCCTGGGTGACCCAGGTAGGCCAGTGTATTCACAAGCATCTTTTTAAGAGGGAGACAGGTGGCCAGAGAGGAGAGAGACACATGCTTTTGGCTTTGAGGATGGAGCCCAGGGCCACAAGTCAAGCATTGCAAGCCGCCTCTGGAAAGTGGAAGAGGCCAGGAAACAGATTCTCCCCCGAAGCTTCTAGAAAGAATGTGGCCCAGCCGACCCACTTTAGATTCTGATCACCAGAGCAGTAGGATGACAAATGTGTGATTTTCCGCCACCGAATGTGGTAATTCATTACAGCAGGAGTACGAAATCGTGTTCCTTATGTGTGAAAGAACTACCTTTGTTAGAAAACGTTGAGGGTGTGCTTGCCAACTTACATCTCCGTCCACTGAAGAAATGCAGTGTGACCCTGATTTGTGGGAGGAAACAAGGAGGCTTGAGGTGCCAGCCAGAGTGGTCAAGCCAACGAAGCACCAGACTGGACAGGGAGCCCAGAGTGTTCCTACTGGGCAAATAGGAATAAGAGCTTGGAAAGGGAACACGTGGTCAAGATGGTCAAGAAGGGTCTTGAAGATGCCATGGTTGGAGGTCAGGGGCAAGGAGTGTTTCGAGGAGGAGGCTGTACGTGATGTTCTCAGGGTACTGAGGAAGGCGACCGGATTGTATAAAAATATGAGTGTTTGTGGAGAACTTTATAAATAGTTCCCCATACTTTTGTTTATACATGTGGAGGAGGCAGAGACTTTTTGAAGTAAAAAACCAAATGAAGGGGCTTACGGATAAAACCAGGGCTGAGAAAATGGAGGTGGGTCGTGTGAACCACATATTTGAAAATACTGGCAGTGGGTGTGTGGAGAGAAATGAATCTGTGATTTTTTTGTTAATTTGTTTTTTGTTAATTTATTTTTATTGTGGTAGAAGAGCCATAATTGACCATGAGTGACCGTTAGTCCCTTCACAGTATCTGGCGGCCATCACCACTGTTGAGTTCCAGAATATTTCCTCACCCGAAAAGGAAGCCCCATCCCCCTTCCCTCTAGCTCCTTGGCAACCACGAATCTGCTTTCTGTCTCCACGGATTTGCCTTCTTCCAGATATTTCCCACAAACCATACAATACGTGGCCTTGTTGTGTCTGGCTTCTTTCACTTAGCATCATATTTTTAAGGCTCATCCATTTTGTAGCGGGTGTTATTACTTCATTCTTTTTTATGGCTGAAAAATATTCCATTACTTGGATATATCACATTTTGCTGGTCTGGTCATCCGTGGATGGACATTTACGTTGGTTCTGCCTTTAGGCTGCTGTGAAGAGTGAGCAGCTTGGTTTTCTCTTGCTTGGTTTTGTTTTCAGAACAAGGAGGTACGACCCTGTGGGGGAAGGAGAGGCCTGTGGCCGGGCAGGACCACTTCCATCCAGCAGACAGCACCTCGGACCTGGCGCCTGGCTGCTGGGGCCAGTCTGCACTGTCTTGAGGGGGCAGGATTCTGTCTGGGGAGAGAGGGGAACCTGGGCAAGTGGTGGGCTTTGCTCATCATCCAGGAATCCTACAGGAGAACGGAAGGTAGCGTTAGGGAACTAGGTAAATGCCGGATGCCAGCATGGAAACTGATTTTAGGCAGCACTCATGCCTGCCTCCAGCAGTGAGAGGACTGGTTCTAAAGGAAGAGCCCAAGAATGTGCCCTTCACTTGTCATTTTCGTCATGGAGAAAGCATGCAGGAAGGAGGGAAATGAGAGGGGCGATGTTATTATTTAGAGGTATCTGGTAGAAGGAGGCAAAAGTGCATGATACGGTATCCTTATTGGGTAGATTGCATTGCTCGTGTGCTATTTATTAGGTTTTTTTTTTTTTTTGAAGGCTATTCTTACTTGTGCCTGTTTTTAAAACCTGAACAACTGGGAGAGAGAACTTATAATCCTGTAGTCATTTGGCTTGTATTCTTAGAGAGTATTTTTAAACGCTAACTTTCAGAGCCATCTAATGTCACTTAAAACACAAGAAGTGCTTCCAGTATTCATTTCTCCTGATCTGCAGGTTTTAGATTGTGAATAGTATTTTTACTTCCACTGAAAACACATTTCCCCCCCAGATCTCTTTCTTGATGTTTGCCTAAATTTTTTTGGTCAGTTGTCATTATCTTTATTAAAATGAGTGATGATATTTTCAGTCATGACTCAAGAGTCATCTGCTATGGAAAGAAAACTGTCTGAATTCTAAAGCTTATCAAGCTAAACATCCTCAAGTCAGAAATGGATGTGTATTTTGAATAAATTACGCATTTAAAATACCTTTTTTTTTTCTTTCTGGAGGCTAAATTCAAATGAAATCATCTTGCTTTAAAGGCTTTTTGTGGCAAAAAAAATAAAATAAAATAAAATAAAAAATAAAAAAGGCTTTTTGTGGCTCTACCAGGCTTGGAATATATAGTGAAGACTCAGTAATTGAGAAAATTTTTAAATTAAGACTCAGTAATTGAAAGAAAAGAAACTTGTATTTTTATTTATTTTTTTTAAAGATTTTATTTATTTATTCATGAGAGAGAGGGAGAGAGAGGCAGAGGCAGAGGGAGAAGCAAGGTCCCTGCTGAGCAAGGAGCCCGATGTGGGACTCCATCCCAGGACCCTGGGATCATGACCTGAGCTGAAGGCAGCTGCTTACCTGACTGAGCCACTCAGGCCCCCTGAAACATGTATTTTTAAATTGAGAAATTGATCTGAAATGGATTTGAGGTCAAAACAGGGGTACCTAATCTAGGTCCTCATTAAACTGGAATAGAAAAGACTGCCCTTCTCCACAGTCTTGCTTACATACACCTAGGTGATTGAGTTGGACCATTTCTACTTGCCTAATGCAAGGGGGGAAGGGATCCTGGTTTGAGGAATCTGTGCTCTTTGTGAGGGCACATGGGAAGTTAGAGATCGACTTAGAAGGTTGACTCTGTTCCTTGTTGAAGGCACAAAAGTCCTCAACTGTGAAAGACAACGTGGCTGGTAACAACTTTTCTCATGCTGGTTAGAATATGGGATTGATAAAAGCAAGAAGGTTGTTAGCTAAAACTTTGGAGAAAACTCTTTCTTTTGGTACTTCCAGCTGATTTCTGGAATAGAAGAAAAGCTGTTTTTTTTGCTAAGCAAGTGCTTTAGAAAAGTAGAGAGAGGCCAGTGAAAAGTTGACGCTGTTGAATTTACCGGAGTTGAGACTCTGACGTTGCGTCTCTGCCTTTGTCTGAGCTCACCACCTAGACTTTGCGTGAACTCTTGGCCTGAGCTTCTCTTTCTGCCCCTCGCCCTCATTTTGCCCTTTTGAATTTAATAATGAGGGGAAATAGAGGGAATTCATTGGTTGATACAATTCATAGGAATGCAGAGTTAGTAGGATGAAGCTACAGGTAATCCAAGCCTGGAAAAGATCTTAATGAAACAAAATCATAAAGATAAGCTGTCCAGCACTCAGAGTTCTCAGTCCAGGGGGATTATTTGCTAGTCCCTTTTGGTTAAATAGTTCTAGCATCTCATGACCCTCCTTCTTTTTTAGATACAAAGAAGAAATGTTCCCTTTCATATTCTTTTTGGACACTCTTTCCTGTCTGTTACCATTGTGCTCTGGGACTCCTGAATTCCAGTAGTTATTTCAAGGAAGTTGTAAATACTGGGGTGTGGGTCATGGTGGACTAAGCTATTTTCAGGCACATACTACCTTCACTCATATTTTGACACCTTTGAAAGATAACTTGACAGCCACTACCATGGGTCTGACATTGTGGTAAGGTCTGAGAAGAAGTGGGGGTCACATGGCTGGGTCACCTAACATCAAGACAATATCAAGAGCAGAGTCATTAACCAGTCTTGATCACCCTCCCCTCTCCCAACCCTCAAGTCTGATAGATCCTGGCTCCTTTTCCATGTTATATAGAAGGAAAGAATCCAGACAAAATATAAAAGTGGATCCATATAAAATATTTTTGGTCAAAAAGGCTATAATATAATACAGTATTCTCAAGATCTTCTAAATTTTTTTTAATCAGCAGTTCACATGAAGCTAAACAGAAACAGGATAATGAATATATGTCATGATTCCCTGATTGCCATACTTTTCTCTTTATTGAGTAAGGACCTATCATGATCAGGTATTGCTGTGTAATAAGCATACAGATCTCAGGGCATACAGATCTCAGGGCATTCTTGCTTTCTATCTGTAGACCAGCTGGGGTTCATCTGGTTTGGGCTGGACATAGCTCCAAGCTTTGGGTATATCCAGGCCTGCTCCTCAGTCTTTCAGCCTTGTTGGACTAGAGGCTATCCAAGGCAAATTGTTCTTACGGACAAAGACTGTAGGAACCTAAAAGGGCAAACCCAGTCATTCATGCACATTTCAAGCTTCTGCCTATTAATTTCCAGTTGGCCGAAGGAAGTGACATGATCAACTCCAAAGCCAAGAAGGGGAAAATACATCCAGTTACCATAGGCCATGACAAGGGTGGGGACATGTAATACTACTACAGGGAGTGAAGAATTGGGACTCATAATCTGATCTGGCATTAGGGTTTTTTATTATTAGGTTAGGAAATTTTTCATATGATTATATTGGTTTTTATTCTATGTTCAGAATTTTTTTTTGATGTTGTATATTTTTTTCATTTATGGGATAAAAACTTCTAAGTCCAGTTTCCGTATTTATTTATGAAGATAGCTACTTTAACCACCTTTTCTTAACCCTTAGTCTTTATAGGTGCTTCTTGGATTTGGGGCCATAATTACTAGTTTTACCCAGCACTAATTTTAAGGAATTTACTCAATTCCTTATTATTCTTATATCTTTCCAAACCAGAACCATTTTACCTACTAATAATTGGAGGGTATGAAATTATTGGCAAATTTCACATTATAGTGGCACATCTGTGTGTGTGTTCATATATTCCGAGCTGAAGGGCTTGTTCTGTTTTGTTTTAGAGAGCGAGCGAGCACATGCATGTGTAAGTAGGGCGGGGAGGGACAGGGGAGAAGGAGAGAGAGAATCTTAAGCAGGCTCCCTGACCACTGCCGAGACCAACATGTGGCTCGATCTCACAACCCTGAAATCATGACCTGAGCTGAAATCAAGAGTCGGATGCTTAATCAACTGAGCCACCCAGGCGCTCCTAGAGCTGAAGGATTTTCTAAAAGCTACTGTTATTATAGGACTGAACACTGAACATATTATACAGAAGGGTCTCATTATACATATTGAACTTAGAAGAACCAGGTCCATTCTTTGACAATATCATCCACTTATCTGGAGCCTAAATTAATGTTGCTAAAACAAGAGTTACTGTTTTGGGATCATAAATTCCCGTTGGTAACACACTCATGGTTATTCAGCAAAATTAACCAGAGAAGCAGCTGTGTGCTAGGCTCTGTGAGAGGGGGAAAGTGGAGGTAGGTAGAATGTATTAAAAATGTCCATGTATTTGGAAGGAACCAAATTCTCCTGTTAGCTGTTCAGGAACTCATTAGCCAGCTACATTTTCTTGCAATAAAATCTCTCTTATCCCGGGCCTGACTCTGAAATGCTTCACTTGAACTTCTTGTGATCTTTGTCAAGGAATGAAACACTTGACCGATGTCAATTTTTTGGTTGTGAATAGGGAAAGTGAGGTGACAGTTCCCATGGTCACCCTAGAGTGAGGGCTCTGATGGAGCTTTGCTTTTTTGGATTCCTGCTTAAACTTTGGGGCCACTTTCCCTGTCAGTGTCTCGAGCACAAGTCAGTGGCTCCATTCTTCCAAGATTTAGTAAATGCCTGCTGTGTGGAAGGCACTCTGTGGGACATCTAGCATAGGACCTCCTATTATGTCAGGATTTTATTGTATTTCCCTTGATGTTGGAACAAGGGAGAAGGTCTCAAATGTCAGAGAGGTGGTAGAAATAACAAAAGACTTGTACCTTGTCAGGCATGGTCAAAGCTGTGTGCATTCACTTTTCAGACGATTCCTAAGAGATTCCATTGCTGTTTGTTCTACATAAAGAGAGCCTGCGGGCACCAGGATAAAAAGATCTAGAAGTATTACATCATCAGAAAACATTTTCATTGGTACCTCATGCCATGACAGGAGGAAGTCCATGATTATATTTAGATTGATTCTGTTTTGCTCACTGAAATGATAATCTTAAGACAATGTAAGAAACAGGAAGAGGCAGGATATTCGAAGGCCACCAGATTTGTTGTATACACATCGATTAATGTTTCAAAATTGGAGTCTGGTATTTTCACGTATATCAGCATCCTATTTTATGTTTTCCAATCAGCTGTAATAATAGGTGTCTCATATTTAAATTATAGAAGCATCTTTGTGGTAATGTGTTGCACCTAACAATGTACCTCTTTTCAAAGGTTGAATATTTCTTTTTTTTTTTTAAGATTTATTTATTTTAGAGAGAAAGGGAGATGGGGGGGAGGGGCAGAGATGGAGAGAGAGAGAATCCTCAAGCAGAGTCCATGCTGAGCATGGAGCCGGACATGGGGTTCGACCCCAGGACCCGGAGATCATGACCTGAGCTGAAATCAAGAGTCGGCTGCTTACCTGATTGAGCCACCCAGGCGCCCCCAGAGGTTGAATGTTTCTTTATCAAGAATATGAAATTTCAAGATTTGCACAGTGAAAAAACAGAAGTACCAAAGGAAATTTTCTTTTTAGTGTTTCGTTTGGTTTTGTTTTACCTTATGATTTTGGTCATTGAATCTCCTAGCTTGGTTTTTCATGACCTGTCAAGACTGGACTTGTTTGGATTCTCCCATTACAGGATACAGGTTTTAGCGCCCCGCCTGTGTGTTACGTTTTGTCCTAACCCAGCAGTGCATCTGGTCCAGGACCTTCGCCTTGGCCCCCTGCGGTGACTGTGCTCCAGATGAACCTGGGGTGGCATTGTGGACGGGGAGAACCATGAGTCTCTAACTGACCTGTCTTTCCAAGGAAGCTTCTGTGGTGACAACAAACAGAAACCCCTCAATCTAGCATTAATAATGGAGGAATTACTATTTGGACTCAGTATCACATGGAAGCTGGAACCAAGAAATGCAAGGAACCAGAGGCTAGAAAGTTACAAGGAACGGAAGCAGCTTTTGAGGGCTCCCCAGGAATCAGAGGGAGCAGACAGGGAGCTTGGAGTGCGGTGAAGGGCAGTGAGGAAGTGGAAGGAGCCTGGATGACGGTGCTGATAACCTGTTAATAACCATCATCTATTAGTGCTTAATATTGCTGGTCATTGTGCTGGACGCTTTCAGTGTCACCTAATGTGTCTTCATGACAGTTCACGAGGCAGGAAGTCGTAGCCCCATTTATGAGACAAGGACACCAAAACCTGGGTAAGTTACTAGACCAAAGTGATGGAGGAAAGATTTCCGTGCCCATCCCTCCCCAGAGCCAGCAGGCTGATCTCCATATTCTACTGCATCCTCTGTCAGCCAGGTTCTATTTCCTTTTCTAGAACATGACCTTATAAATAGTACAAAGGCAAAGAAAGGTACAGTTAGAATTTAAAGTAAGAATTTAAAAATGTTTCATCACATGCCAATAATGAGGAAGGAAACAGGACTTTGGTGTCCCCACGGTGCAAGGCTGCGAGATGGTCAGAGCCCTAACTCAATGTGGTAGGAGGGACGGTCTCCATGTTGAAGAGACAAGTTAGGCTTTTTGTGACTGAAATGTGTTTCTTTTCTCTTATTACAAGTTTACTTTTAATATTGCTAAAGCTTGTTTTCATCACAAAAAATGAGGCTGTATTTTTAGTAAAAATATGTTCATCTCTGTCATATCAACTAATTTTTTTCTTGGCAGAGAGTTCCTCTTTATATGTAAAAGAATTAAATCTTAGGAGATAATATGGCACCACTGGAAGAAACAATGGACTTTGAGCCCACCAGTTCATCTTGTAGGCCTGTTTCCTTACTGGCTAAAGAAAGTGAGTAGGCTTACTTTACAGCTGGGCTAATCCAAGACTGTCTGGTGATAAATCAGTGGAACAGAGTAGAGTCCAGAAATCACATGTCACATGTATGTGACAACCAGTTTTCAACATAGGTTCAGAGGCAGTTCAGCAGAGAGAAGATGGCTTTTTAACAGGTAGTGCAGAAAAGTTGAATATCCATATGCAAAAATATAAACTTAGATGCATACCTAGCATCATATATAAAAATTAATTCCAAGGGCATTTAAACAGGCCCAAATGTAAACTGAAATTTATAAAATTTCCAGAAGAGAACACAGGAGAAAATCTTCATAACCCCAAATTAAGGAAAGATTTCTGGGATACAAGACTATAGGCATCATCCATAAAAGAAAAAATTTTTTTTAAATATTTTATTTATTTATTTGACAGAGAGATAGCACAAGTAGGCAGAGTGGCTGGCAGAGGGAGAGGGAGAAGCAGGCTCCCCACTGAGCAGGGAGCCGGACATGGGGCTCGATCCCAGGACCCCAGGATCATGACCTGAGCCGAAGGCAGCCGCTTAACTGACTGAGCCACCCAGGTGCCCCCATAAAAGAAAATTTTAACAAATCGGACTTCATCAAGATTGAAAAACCTTTGGTCTGTAGCAGACAGTATTGAGGGAATGAAAAGTCAAGGCATAGACTGGAAGAAAATACTTATAAACCGTATATCTGAAAAGATCTGTATCCCGAGTATAGAAAGAACTCTTAAAACTTAATAAGAAAACAAGCAACCCAAGTTTTAAAAGTCCAAAGGATTTGAACAGATACTTCAACAAAGATAAACACATAAAAAGATGCCCACCATTGTTAGTTGTTTGAACTGCAAATTACAGCCACAGTGAGATACCACGACACTTACTAGAACAGCCCACATTTAAAAAGACCATACCAGGTGTTGTGAAGATGTCGAGCAATAGCAACTCTCATATTCTGCTGGTGGGAAGGAATGTCAGATGGTTACAACCATTTGCTAAAACAGATGGGTGCAGGTTTTTGAAAAGGTAAACATACACCACCATGTGATTCAGCCATTCCACTCCTAGGTATTTACCCAAGAGAAATGAGAGCATATGTCCGTACAAAGTCTTGTGCAAGAATGTTCATAGGAGCTTTATTGGTAAGAGCTAAAACCTGCCCATCATCAGGCGCATAGGTAAGTAAATTGTGGTGTATCCACAGAGTGGATCACTGCTCTAGAATAAAAAGGAATGAGTTATTGATACACCAGCAAGTAAAACAACCTGGATGAATCTTGAAATAATTATGCTGAATTAAAGAAACCAGACAAAGAATAGTCATGCTGTATGACTCCATTTATGTAAAAATCTTAAAATGCAAACTAATGTATTGTCACAGGAAGCTAATCAGTCCTTGCCTTGGAAGGGACGGGGGTGGTGCCAGGAAGGGCAGGAAGGAAGGAAGGATTCAGAAGGGCACCCGGAACTTTAGAAGGCTGATGGCATTCTTCATTATAGTGATTTTGGTGATGGTTTCATGGGTGTATACGTATGTCAAAGGTTATCAAATAATGCACTTCAAGTATGCAGTTGATTGTATGTCAATTACACATCATAAAGCTACTTAGAATAAAAGCCAGTGGGTACAGCAATCAACAGTAATACTTGAATGAGAGCACAAATAGAAGTAGGAGCTGTTCTGTTCAGAAGCCAGCAGGAATTGCATTGTTTTCTGCAGATAATTCCAGAACTTGTTCTGACACCGTTCCATATTGCTGAGATATCCCTTTCCTGTGTGTTGTGCAGGATGTATTTCCTTTAGTTGAAATAATTAAAAGGTCCTTTGACTTCTGAGAATAATGTATTTCTCATTTTAGAAAAATGCCTTAGGGAGGCACAGTGCAAAGGTGGACAAGCATGGACCTGACTTCTGAGCTGAGTTTCCCGTGAGATGGTTTTTGGCCTTCTTGTTTGTATGTCATAAAAACAGAAACCAAAGATGACTGGATGCTTGGGACAACAGGTTCCACTGACTCTAAGACAAAGGTCTCCCCACCCCCAGGCCAGCCTTCTGTCTTTCACAAGCTCTGAGCCTGCTTCGGTATATGGAGATGAGCAAAATGAAAAATCCATGTGCTTTAACACCCCCACCCAGCCCCAAAAAGCCTTCAAGTAGGATGAGTCAGGTAGGGTGTTTGTTTTGGTTTTTTCCTAGTACCTTTTACTAATCCGCTGTGACAGCAGACTGATGGTCGCCCTGGGCTGGGCTGGATTTCAAAGAAGGTGACCACGTAGGTGGGTAGGTGTTTTCAGGTGGGCATTGGAAGTGTTCTGTATCTTGCTTCCAATGGTGATTTCAAGGGTGTAAACAGCTGTTAAAACTCACCAGATTTTTGGGGCGCCTGGGTGGCTCAGTCGGTTAAGCGACTGCCTTCGGCTCAGGTCATGATCCTGGAGTCCCGGGATCGAGTCCCGCATCGGGCTCCCTGCTTGGCAGGGAGTCTGCTTCTCCCTCTGACCCTCCTCCCTCTCATGCTCTCTGTCTCTCATTCTCTCTCTCTCAAATAAATAAATAAAAAAAATCTTAAAAAAAAAAAAACAACTCACCAGATTTTGTGCTTTAAAAATGCATACAGTTTATTCTCTGTAAATCATATCTTGATAAAGTTGTTATTTTAGGAACTCCATACATTTCTGCCTTCAGCTCTCTGCCCACGGCTTCAGAAAACAGTGGACCCGACACACGCACCCCCCAATTATGTCTTAATAAAATAATCCTATCGTTGCCTCCCTGAATCATTTCTTCTTAGGAAAGAAAGAAATCCTTGTAGTTGCTGTTTCAGCCGGAGACCCATAGATTAGGTTTTTTTGTTAAGCTTGGATACTGTTTGTTTATATCTTGTTTCTAAGGGCAAAGTCAAGGTGAAATTGAGGCAGTTTGTTTTAGCTAATGAACTACACAAGAGTGTGATTATTAGTCCTGTCCCTTCAAACATGCTAGCTCTGGGGCAGGGCACGGACCAGGGTGGTGGTCTATCCTGGAATCGCTCAAGCACAGGGATGCCATATAAAAGATACTTGTTTACTTGTCACTTGACTGAATTGATGTTTTTCCCCCCTTTAGTTCTGAATCACCCCTGTTAGACAATCCTCTCCTCCCTGATCCCCCAGCTGACACCAGGGTCGTCCCTGCTTGGTTCCGTGGAATGTGGATGAGCTGATAGATGCGGGGTGCCCAGCACCCATGGCTTGTCTGGAACAGGCATACTGCTGTCTCTCTTCTCCCTATCCCTTGCATTTAATCATCAGTTAGCTCCAAATTATTTACTAACAAGCCTAAATCTTTCCCAGATCTAATCTTCCTACAGTGCAGGAGTGACTTACTCACCTGTATGCGTGCAAATTTCCTGAATGGATGGGAACCAAAGAGTTTCATCTTCTCAATTTTTAGATTCTTCCCATAATAATTGAGATTGTGGTAGAAGTGAATGCATTATTAGCCCTGTGTCTCCAGGTGACAGAAACATTAATCCTGAGCTCTGAGTCAAGCCTCATCAGCTCTGCCCCTTTAGGCAGGTACACTCTGTCCTCTCAAGTTTGATCAATTCTTGACTTCATAAATGACTGCTCAATAAACAAGCATAATGAGGTAATTGACTTGCTCCTAAGAAGGGGCTTAAAATGCACCAATAAGACAACAGTCATTGCCATAGGAAATAAAACTGTGTTGGTAATTTAATTTAGTTGGGAGATCCAGGCCAGATTGAGAAAGCTGTTCACTTTGGGTCCCTAGATTCCCACTAAAAAGGGCCCCAAAGAATCGATTTTTGTAAATTTACTCCCTGAATGCCTGTCCTAACCAATGAAGCAGTCAGGAATATAATTTATAATGCATTTTACATCTTAAAAAAATCATTTGAATGTGTACTTCCCTTGGGCAGAATTCTTATCCGTTCATTTAAAAGTGTCCTACACATTTCTACCCTGAGCAAATATTACTTTGAAGAGAAAAGTTATGTTAGGGGCTCTTGGGTGGCTCAGTCGTTAGGCATCTGCCTTCAGCTCAGGTCATGATCCCGGGGTCCTGGGATCGAGCCCCGCATCGGGCTCCCTGCTCCGCGGGAAGCCTGCTTCTCCCTCTCCCATTCCCCTGCTTGTGTTCCCTCTCTCGCTGGGTCTCTCTCTGTCAAATAAATAAGTAAAATCTTTAAAAAAAAAAAAAAAAAGAAAGAAAAGTTATTTTAAAACATGCCATTCAATTCAGGCATATTTGATAAGTGGAGAATCTGGTACCAGTGATTATTTGACATCTAAATGGTGAATAAAATACTCATAAAATTTTGACAGTTACTCAAAATATGTTCAAGGCAATGAAGAGATGGAACCTGCCTTAAGTGATAATGAAGGGACATGACAGGACACTGGTACCAGGACAGTTGTCTTTCTTGGTGGTTGGTGGGAGGGGACCAGGGGGCCCGGGGACAGGGCAGCAAGCAGGAGGAGGTGAGGCTGGGCACTGCAGGACCAGGGGCTGCCTTGTGACCTTTCCTGTCTGGCTCACTAAGTCCCCGCCCTAGATTATGAAACATGTTCTGGAAATTGTTTCCAGAGGGCACACATCTCTGTGGTGACAGCTTATTTCTGGATTCCTGGTGCAAATGCCTGGCCTCTGATGACATTCAGGGGTGTGTTTCATGGCCCATCATCTGATTAGTCACTGAATGCCAAGGACTCTCCCGGCTGGCTTAGGGTCAGAGCACATGAGCACAGGAGGAAAGAAACTTGTTGATTTCCCCCAGGCTCCTTCTAACAGACCCTGCCTTCAGGTCTGGGGTCCCCCTTTATGGATGTCTGCAGCCCCGTGGAAGTGAAATGCTGGGGCCCTTCCCAGAACAATGCTCTTTCAGCAGAGTTCTCTGAGTCTCCTCGTGGTGGAATTTCAAGCTTTATGTCTGAAGAGATGATTTCAGTCACCTCTGAAAAATCTTGGGAAAAAAAAAAAAAATGAGCCTGTAACAGATTCTTACAAAGAGTCCTCAGCTTTGCTTTGAAGAAGGGTGCTTTCGTTCCGTTTTCAGTTCTGGGGTGAGGTACTGCGAGTTGGGGCATCCTGGTTAGATAGACTGGAGTTCACACCTTTCTCTACATTACTGTGCTCACCTACAAAATGGGTGTAATAATAGGAACCCCTTCCCAGAGTCTTGGGGAGGCTAGAATGAACCCAGCATGGCCAGCAGTTAACCCGGGATGGCACGTGTGCGGTTCATCTGACTGTCACTGTCTCTGTCACTGGTTATCTTCATCTTCTGGGAGAACTGAAAAAGCCCCTGACTTGCAGTCACTTCCATGCTCACAGCAGGACTCCCCAGGGGAGCCAGGAGGCACACTAATCCCCCAGCCGCCCAGAGCAGTCACCTCCCAGAGGCCCGGAGCCTGGCGGCTTGGTCTTTGGAGTTGGAGCCAGGCGCCATCTGCTGGGTTTTGGGTAAGGCGGGTGGGGTGGTGCTCGAGTTTCTGAGTCTGCTCCAAGGCCAGGGGCTGCGCAGCGTGGGCATCTGGTCCTGATCTCGGCCCTGCTTGAACCCTGTGTCTGACCTCACGCACATCAGTTAAAATGAAAGGGCTGAGTTGATCCTGTGCTCCTTCCCGAGAACATACTGGAATCTACCAGAGAGCTGAACTCCTCTATATTCTGGGACTATCCTGAGGACTGAGGGTTCCTGTGCTTTGTCCACCTGACATTTGGTCCAAAAGCAGCAGCCCCTGCCTGCAGTCTGAGAGAGCCGTCCCCAGGCAGGGGTGTCACTCTCTCCTTGGCCTGCGCAGGGAAAGGCCAGGCCGTGGGAACGCACTCTGCCGCAGGCTGCAGCCCGCTCCTCCTGCTCTCTGCACAGCCACCGCCCCCCACATCCGTGCCTCGCACCATCCTTTCCCTTTAAAGAAATACAGCCTTTGTTTGATCCGTGGTCCTAACCGCACACCGTGCCCCATTCTCGCCCACGCCCCACGTTGTAGCTGCTGCAGTGGTTGGCAGCTCTCCGCTTGGCTGATGAGGCCTGGACGCCCCAGGCTGGCAGCTTCCAGCAGAGGAGAGGAGGCATTTCCAGAACAGGCTCCGAGGCTCCCTGCCTGCCGCATCACCCAGCTCTTTTCACAGGTACCCGGCCCTGGGCCAGTCACAACACCTCCAAGCCTCATTTCGTCCCTTTTAATCCGTGGGAAATGCTATTTAATTCGGGCGTCGCGGTGAGGATTAAAGCACGGGGAGAGCCGCAGGGTGCCTGGCCCCTCGATAAGGGCTCCGGGAGTAAGAGCGGTTCCTGTGTTTGCCTGGCTGTCGGAGGCCAGCTGGTCAGTCCTGCTCAGGGCGTGCCCTCATGTTCTAAGGGACAAGACAGACAGAGTGAGATTGGCATGGGGCTGGTCAGAGGAAGAGGAGGGAAGGATCCAGAAGGGCTGTCAGTTGAGATCAGGCCTCTTGCCATTTTGGACTATTGTGGCGTGCCTGGCACCGTGCCTGGCAAAGTAGAGCCCCTTTTCTGGCCACGGATATGCTCTCCCCTACTCCAAGGGCTCATCTTCGGGGGCCCCCAGGCAAATCCATATTTAAAAAATATCCTTTTAGTCTGCCAGAATGCTCTCCCAAAACAAGAGCCTGAGGTGAACTCAGAATCCCATAGTTACAAGAGAGTCCAGCTCTAATTTGTATAAAACACCATCTCAGGTACCCTTCTTTGGTGTGGCACCTTCAACACTGTGCACGGATCTCCAGGCTTCTGGAGAGAGAGAAAGCAGAGAGCTGTAGGACCCCGTGATGATCCGCGTGTTTTCCACGCAGCATACCCTGACACGTCTGTGGAGTTCGTGTTTTCCACGGGGATGAGGGAATAAAGGACGTGAAATGGGACACATGTGTCCTGAGACCTGGGTGTCTTGGTGGCGCCTTGGGAGAGAAGTTGAATGTGTTGGAGTGTTGGTGAGCCCAGGTCCCAGGGGTTGAACCAGCTTGGTGATTTTAAGTTTTGTGAGGCAATCTCTTATACTCATAATCCTGTCACCCTTGTCACCACCGTGAGTAATCAGATTCTTCATATTTGAAGGCGAAAGGAGCGATTTGGGATCTGTCAACACTGTCCAGCTTCGGGGCGTTTTGTGAGAGCTTCTCTCTGTAAACCGACGAGTGGTTCACTGATGTCAAGGCCACCTCTGGGGAGAGACAGGTTTCTTCTTGAAAGCTGACCTGCAAATATCCATCCATCCCAGCCTTTGGATGGTCCATTTCGAGCAAGAGAAGTGAAATGGGTGGGCGGGAGAGGTGGTCTCCAAAGGAGATAAAAGGATGTTCGCCACCGTGCAGTTTTAAATCAGTCACGCATGGCAGCTAGCACTTCCGTCCGCGCCAACGCAGTGTGCATTCAGAAACGACAACCCCGTTGGGTGGAGGGCTCTCTCTCTGCACGTGGAGTCACTGAGATCAAGTAGAGCATTCAGATCTTGTAAGGACTGATGCTGATGGTAAATACACTTGTGTACATTCGAGGGAGAGAGCGAGAAAGAAAAAAACGTACAGGCTCTCTAGTTTAAATGCTCCTTCCTTAGGACCCAGCTTCTCCTAGCCTCTAACAGAATGGGTCTTTCTAGGCTCACTTGTTTAATATCCAGCTTCTCTAACACCCTGGGAGCTCCATGAAGCTGAGACCATGCCTCCTTTTCCACTCCTGTATGCCCAGGACCCAGCACCGTGCCTGGCACTTAATAAATGCTCAGTAAAAATGCCTGGTGAATGAATGAGCCATCTCATCTGTCTCCCTTAAAGAGACCATCATTTCCAGAAGAAAGATGATAGCAGAAGACATTGCCTTCTGGACTTTTGGCAGGGATATTTTATCAACGAGGCAATCCCTGGTACAGCATATAATTTGGAGGGGGCTTCTACTCTTAGCAAAGTAATACAATGGAGCTTCTGAGTCTTGTGTGAAAAGTGACTAGTAAAAACTCAGAAGAGGGAAATGAGAGCTGGCTGGAATTGAAGTGTGAATGTTGCTCTGAGTACAGAAATTCCCCGGGCTACCCCTTCTGATTCATTCACACATTATCACATGATTGCCTTGGCCTTGATAAGGTTGGCTAGAATATGCAGGGTAATCTCTCCTCTCCACCCGCTCTATACATCATCGCTCTCCAGCAGGGCTGGCCCAGCGTGGAGCGGTCTGCACTTCAGATGATAACCTTGGGGAGCCTCACTCCACACAGCTTCAAACCAGCAGGTAGCTGGTGTCTCAGTTCTTAGAGTATGTGTAGACAGCATAGTTCTCACACATAATCGAAGTCTCAGCTACTCTGAACATACTCTGATGCTCATTTTTTGTTGTTGCTGTTGATAAAATGTTCTTTATTGTAAATCAGTGGGTGTAGGGAAACTATGTCCTTCTTTTTGGCTGCCTAGACCTTTTTGAAGGACTTTCCCATGAAGAGAAATTTTCTGCCTTGGGAGACCCTGCCTTCCCACAGCAGAAGCTGGAGCTCACTTTCTCAGGCTTCCTTGAAGCTAGGAGGTAACCATGTCACCCAGCTCTACCAGCCAGATGCACGGATGCCATTTTGGATTATGAAGCTGGTAATGAAGAAAGCAGGCTTAATGGAATCCATTCTGGTGAGGGTGGCAGTCAAGACACGCTTTCTACAAGGTTGTGGTGGTGAGAGTTCTAGAGTGTCCAGTGTTATGTGGGCTGCCCAGGTGCATCCACTGGTATTTCTGATGGAGCAGTTCTGTGGTGAGATTTTGGTGGCATTTGTGACCTGGTTTTCTGGCCCGTCTAGTCTCCCTGGGATACCCTTTTGTGAATTCCTTTTCTGTTCAAACTGGTGAGAATAAGTCAGCCTTACTTGCCATCAGGAACCCTGGATGATTCTGTGGGTCATTCAAGTCCTAGACCATGAGGGTGTGAAATATCACCATAATCACCTTGGGCTCCCTGTTAGACATCTGCCGGTTACCATGTAGACAGTTCTCCTTCCTTTCTGAGCATCAGTCAAGAAAGGCTTAGACCTAGAGACATCTAGGTTGTTCTGCCTTTGTGTTAGTTCCTCCCCAGTTGAAATTTGGCATTTGTCCTGGGAGGTGGGGAGGAATGGGGTAACGATCATACTCTTGGGTTAAACAGTTAAGAGAATCTTGGACTTTTGGTGTTCGTCTTGTCAGCCGCTAAAGTATACATTTCAGTCTTTTGCAAATTCCTTTCAACTCTAAAGTCTAGAATCCAGCATGACATCTTTCTAAAATTCCTTCACCTTTTTCCAGATCTTTCCAAAGTGCCACATGCAATGAATTCAGATAACATATTGTATAAATACATGTTTGTGTTTCTGTTAGGATTTGCTATTAATTTTATGGGATAAAATGATTCTAAATTATCTATCTTCAAAGTTACATTATTTTAAATTTTACTACAGTCTCTTCCATGAGCTATGTTGTATGAGCTTGAATAGTTTACAAAACCATGATACTGATGAACAAGGAACCCCTATTGCTTATTCAAGGCTGACTTACACTGTGGTCACTCCAACTATAACTGCACACAGAGAATTCATGCGGTTATCTTCATGTTCAGATAATTTGCAGAATTTCTTGAGAAATATGCAAATCATACAGGTATACTTTGTAAAAAAATTTTTTTAAGATTTTATTTATTAGAGAGAGATTTAGAGTGTGAGCTAGAGGAGGAGCAGAGTGGGAGGAAGAGGAAGGGGGAAAGAATCTCAAGCAGACTCCATGCTGAGCACAGAGCCTGACCCTGGGCATTGATCTCACAACTCCAAGATCATGACCTGAGCTGAAACCAAGAGTCGGACACTCAACCAACTGAGCCACCCAGGCACCCCTGTAAAATATTTTAAGTGGTATCTAGGTAACTGCTTTAACCTTTCCTTTATTGTCTGCATGGAGACCCAGCATGAAGAAATAAAAGGGAAAAAAAAAAAAAAAACCTTTTGAACACTAACAAGTAAATTGAGATGAAACCCCTGATGTTCTAGAAAACTGCATTATCACCTTGACACCCAGAGACTCAAGTGACAAGCCAGTGACATTCAATGTCATTGGGTCTCTATTGGCTATCAGGGCACCTTGTGTGATCTGTGTCTATTTTTTAAGGGAGATTTCCAAGGCCAAGGAGGACATGGGTCCATTCCCTCCCTCCCAGCAATCCGTGTACTGGAACAGGGTCTGACACATTCCCTGATGCTCTCCTAACCAATGGCACTTCCTCGGGTGGCAAGGAGACTTACAGCTGGGGGAAGCCTTCTTAATCAGGTTGCTCACTGCTTGTGCTGGGAAAGAGAAGCCCAACTCAGAGCTGCGCACTGCCTAATTTGTTAAGAGAAACCCTGTTTAATGCTTGGTGAGTGGAACTTCCTATTCACAACCCCTTCAGTCCCCGCTGATGACGCCTCCTCTGTGGCCATCAGATTGTCTTGTTTCTGCCTGGAGTTCTCCTTCTTGCCCCCAACCCCAGCACTTCCTTCGCTGTCACTGAGACATCACTTTCCAGGGAAGCCTTTCTGCTCACCACACCCTCCAGGCCTATCTCTCATGCTCACCTTGTGATTCCATATCACTCTACACTTTCCTGTCCTAATACCTAATACCACTGATCACATTGCTCTGTAATCTCTTGTTGATTTGTCTCACTTACACTTGGGGATGATAAGGACCATTTCTAATCTTTGCCCTCCTAGTGCTTGGCCTGCAATTGGCATTAGTAAATGAATCAGCCATTTAACCAAACTATGTAATTAATAAGATCTATGATGAGTCTAGAACTGTGGCATGAGCAATGGGTGGTTCAAGAGAAGGAAAACAGCCCTGGCTCAGCCATTGACAAGCTCTGTGGCCCTGGGCAAGGTACTTTGCTGCTCAACCTCAGTCTCTGTAACTGTGTACCTTCCTCAAGACATTTTAAGGATTATAAGAAACAATTAACTGAAAGCACTCAGTACATAGTAAACATTCCTTAGCTGCTATTATTATCATCTGTCATCAAAGGGTGGGCTGGCTAGCAGGATTGAGGGACCCAAAATGAAGGAACAGGAGATCTGAAAGATTGTTTCTTTCATTCATCATTCATTCATTCATTCATCCATTCCTTGTGTTGATATTCTGATGAAAGTCAGAGAAAGGAAAGATCATAGTGATCAGAGAGAGCAATGTGGAAAATGTGAGATTGAAGCTCTTCATCTCTTGAGTGTTGTTTTAAAGCAAACACTTAAGTGGGACAGTCAAAATGCCCACACTCTTCCCAGTGTTATGCATATGATTATATTCTCACTCAATCTGCTATACCAAATCCGAATCCAGTCCACTTTACAACATTGTGTATGCCCTGAGTCTTCACAACCGTATGAAGTACTACTGTTATCCCACGTTACAGATAAGGAGACAGGCACAGAAATGTTAAGGGGCTTGCCTGAGCTCGCACAGCCAGCAGGTGGTAGGGCCAGTGGCAGACCAAGGCAGGCTGGCTCCAGGGGTCACGTGGCCAAAGTGCCCCTCGGACCACGTGCACCGTGCCCGGCACAGTGAGAGGATCGGACACCAGAGACTGCCCTTTAGTGGTTCACTGCTCAGGCAAGGAGTTACAACCCCCTTTGTGAAGTAAATGAGATTGAGAAACAGAGCCGAGGACTCTAGCCGGGGTGGGTTTCCTGGAAGCAGTCGGTGCGGTGGACATGAAAGTACAGCGTGTTTGTGAGGATCACCCGGGAAGGGAGGATGAAGAGGAGTAGGCAGAGGGGCCGTGGAGCTGCCAGGTGGCCTGGCCTTCTGGGGCAGGGGGCACCATCTCAAGTGATGGCGGGGCAGGGGAGGGGAATATAGAGCACAGCCCTCTGGACGCAGGTCGAGCTACATTAGGCTGTGCTTGGACTTGATTGAGACCGAAGATGAACCTGACCACCATGCGGGATAAACATGAATGGGGGAGCCTGAGGGTAGCGCCTGTCCTCCCGAAGGACACTTAAGGTTAAACTGCACTCTCTACCTTGTGCCACCTCCGGGTGGACCGACAGAATGTGCAGTGATGCAGTTAAGGGCATGAAAAAAGATTCGCTCAAGTAGCTGCAATAGCTGGGAACTCATCAAGATGCTGGTGCTCTGAGGTTCGGCTTGCTGTTGAACGTTGCCGCCAAATAGTCCTCAGGTGTCTTCAGTGGGATGGTGATGTTATTAAATCAGATGTTGATCCGTGAAAAGAGTGTTTCTGGTTTGTTAAATTACCACACTGACAGGGAGGGTGGCTGGTTTGATTTGCACCTGAAATGATAAGAGGCTAATTATATAGCAGGGTGACCCACAGGGCAGGGGACGATCTCAGTCATAGCAACACAATATTTATCTGGACAGCAGACAGTCAAGCTGCTAATTCAAGATGCAATCTTTTCCAGGGACTCAGCCAATGCAATAAAAAACAACTTTCCCCATTCCTCACACAGGCACCCGCTGGTTCTCGGAAATACAACCACAGGTTATTTCTTGTCAGCTACTGATGTAAAACGTATTTACTGATGACCTTTTTAATAAGTATTTTTATATGAAATAATCACCATTTAAAAAGTCCGATCAGTGACAGGTCACCAAAACACAGAACCCCAGAAATCTTTGCTTTCTTTTGTGTACTTTAAAAGTAGAATTTCAGACTTTATTTCTTTTGTGGATTTTATCTGATTACAAAAGGAATGCATACATGGGAAAAGTTTTGCAAATACACAAAAGAAAGCAGACAAAAGAAGAGAAGCCTAGTATAATATATTATATTTACTATAATATACCATAAATATAATAATCACTAGTAATATTGGGGTAATAGTTCCTTCCAGGTAGTTTTCTTTGATTGATTATAGACAGACACATATTCTTTTATAATTTGTGGGGCTGTGCCTGTGTATAAAGTACAGGAGTTGGCAAACGATGGCTTGCAGTCATTCTCATTTATTGTCTGTATTACAACAGGGGAGTTGAGTAGCTGTGAAGAGACCATATGGCCCACAAACCTGAAAATATTTACTATCTGACCGATGACAGAAAGGTTTTTCACCTGGTTTACTATGTCGGGCGTCCTGTTGCCTTTAGAACTGTGTGTTCTAGTGAGTAGATGGAAGTTTTCCTTGTTTCCCCTTGTCCCTTATTCCTGATGGACACATTCAGTCCATCAGTAAACCTGCTTGGCTCCACTTCTAGGATGTGTCCTAGACACCCCTTGCCCCCATCATCCCCTTGAACCTGTGCCCGCTCTCATCCCTCACTGGCTGCCTCTCCTCCCTTGATCACAAAGAGCTGGTCTCCACACACCAGCTAGAGCTAGCTGTTTTGATGATTTCCCATTCCACCCAGAATGCAGCATGCGCCAACACTGGGGGACCTCAGATGTGATGCCCGCTTAGCTGCCAGGATCCCGGAAAGCTTTTGGCCACCTGGAATTTATGAGCTTCCAGGCATATAAATTTAAAGGGTCCAGTTTGGGGTGCCTGGGTCGCTCAGGTGGTTGGACGTCTGCCTTTGGCTCAGGTCATGATCCTGGGGTCCTAGGATCGAGCTCCACACCGGGCTTCCCGCTCAGCGGGGAGCCTGCTTCTCCCTCTCCTTGCCTCCCCCCCACCCCCCGCTCATGCACATGTGTGCGTGCTTTCTTTGTCAAATAAATAAATCTTAAAAAAAAATGAAGGGTCCAGTTTTCTACTCATACTAATTGTAACCACTGTAAAATCACTGTTTGCTAATTTAGTTATGTTCAGCATATAAAATCACATCTTATTTACATCCCATGTTAGCTTGAAAATGCTCCTTTTCCTGTTCTCCCTTCATGTCCATTTTATTGAAACTAGGGCCACTTTCTGAGCGTAACATATTTGCAGAACAAGTTGTCACTCCTAAGTTGTGATGGAGCACTTTAAAAAATCAGTCACTGGAAATCGTACCAACCAAGCTATAAACAACTATTTGGATCAGTTTTTTTTTTTTTTTTTTTTAGTTTTATCTTTTTTTCTCCAGTCTTACTGAGATAGAACTGAGCTATAACATTGTATAAGTTGAAGATATACAACATAATGGTTAGAGATACGTATTTTTGCAAAATGATGACCACAAATCACCTGCTATAGTTACAAATTTTTCTTCCATGGGATGAGAACTTTCAAAATCACCTCTCTCCACAAATTTACAATATAGTATTGTTAACTATAGTCATTATGCTGTGCATTATGTCCCCAGGACTTATTTGTCCTATAACTGGAAATTTGTGTACTTTGACCACCTTCACCCAATCTCTCCACCCGCTGCCTCTGGCAACCACCTGTCTGTCCATCAGTCTTTAAACCATGTGACCAGTTACTGTATTACTTTTTCAATAAATTTCTTTTTTAAAATATTTTCATTCCAGTATAGTTATATATTAGTTGCAGGTGCACAATATAGTGATTTAGCACTCCCTTCAACACCTGGTGCTCATCACAACAAGTGCCCTCCTTCATCCCCATCACCTATTTCACCCATCCCCCAGCCCCTTCGATTGTGAGGTCACGCCTCCACAAATAATTATGAAATCGGATAAATACCTTTTTCTTTCACTTTATACTGTTACTTGTTTTTTGTTTTTTTTTTTTTACCAATTCTATCAGGTGACATCTATGACATCTAAAAGCTTCTCCAGCTAGCACTGATGGAAGTCATTTCTGCCATCCTTCTTCCCCGAGCACTTTTCTGTTCACAGTAGAGAAATTGAACGTACAGCCCTAGTATGACAGATTTAGTTAGAGCACAAGCATGTGGCCACATCCTCTTTTTCAGGGATAATTTCAAGTAAAACCAAGCAAAGCATGTTTTAAAGGGATGACTCTTACCCCGTGGGGGACCCTGAGGGGTACCGCTAGGTCCCCCTTTGGGAAGAACCCTGATTAATGCCTCTCCTAGGAGGAGCCTCACTCTAGTGTTGAGGGTTTATAAACAGGGAAGAGCCTGGGAACACCTGTTTCTCATTTTGGCAAGACTCCCTGTCCATCTCCTTACTTGAGGGCAGTGGTGCTTTCATGGGGTCTGAGAAGGGGACTCATCATCCTGGAAAACGTTATGTACACATAGTGTCCTCTCTTGCACATCTCTCCGCAGATGGTGCTTCCTGTCCTCTCTTATGGCTTCAGACACGGCCTGTCCTTGCTCTTCACTTATATTTAGGACTTGAGGAGATTTTAAATTTTAACTTGCTCGTGATGGACCCAGATACCGGATCAGGAGGAGTCTTACCCAAGTCCCTACCCTCCACAGTTTTCCATACGACTCGTGGTTTCATTGTCTCATGAAGTCAAGTTTGATATAAACAGTTGGCATTGGTTATAAATAAGAGGCTGGAAAGCAGCATCTGGCCATGTGAATCCACTGTGGAAATTTATGGTGGACTGTGTATGTGGCGTTGCCATGGTTTGATGCTAAAAAGAGGTGCAGGTAAAAGAAGCCAAGTGTCTCGTTTCCATTTTTAAACCGTGAGCTTCCTCTAGTACTCAAAATAGGAAAGGAACATGAAAGGTAAGGACAAATGGCACACGTGGAAAGGAAACCTGAAGTTGGTTTTGATCCTGGAAGTTTTATCAGGGTAAGGAAAAAAAAAATGGCAGGTTGTTCCCGGCTTTGATGAGAACACGTTGGAAGTAGCTCACACGCGCACTCCGCTCACCTCCAGCGATGCCACTCACACCAAGAAGGAGCATACATAGTACCCTGTCTTGCATATGTCCATGGAGATGGGTGCACAGGCTTTCGTTACCCTGGGTCAGGCCACCTCTGACCACTGGGTTTGGTCCTGGTGTCGCCTCTTGGTTGGTGGGGCACAGAGTGAGAAGGAAAAAAGATAACCTTGTGGGGTACTGGGTACACTGCGGGTAACCCCAGGCTCAGTGGCAGAGTACGGGCCAAGGTTGGGCAGGTTGAGTGGAGCGGTGCCACGAGGGCAATGAGGTGGTCTCTCCACGTCTCTGAAGGGGTGGGAAGAGGAGTCATCGGAAGGGGCAGGTGGGCAGAAACCAGTTTGCGGCTGGAACAATGGGAGCAACGCAATCAAGAACAGGGCGCTGGATTATAACCCAAATGATAAGTTCTTATGAGTCCAGCTGAGTCTTCACCGATACAAATGATTGAATAAATAAGTGAATGGGGAGGGGGACTAATCTACTTGAGGGAGGAATTCCAAATTCTATAGTCACCACACCCCCATTCAGGAGGTAGAGCTGTGTCCCTGTGCGTCCCTCCCGCCCCCGTGAATGGGAGTTGGACTTAGAGTTGCTTTCAGACTGCAGCATGGAAAGGGAAAAACAATACCTTTATAATGGAGAATCCTGGCAAACACTGCCTTTTCCAAGTGAGCAAGTTCACATCACCAGGGAGCAGTCATGTGGATGTTATGAACCTCTGACATGCTGTGAGGAGAAGGGCCCTTCATGTCGTGACCTTTTTCCCCTAAAACCCACAACCTCAGTCTAATGGTGAGAAAAGCATCAGACAAATCCGAATGGAGGGGCATTCTCCGGAATACTTGATACCTCCAAAATACTCCTCAGAACTGCAAAGATGGGGAAACCAAGGCAAGTCTGAGCAGGTCTCAGACCACAGGAGGCTAAGAAGGTAGGACAACTGAATGCAGTGTGGTGTCTCAATTGGGATCCTGGAAGAGGAAAAGGAGGTGGGTGGGGGTGGGAATTGGTGAGATTCAAATGAAGTCTGGAGTTCTGTTCCTAGGGACGTTGCAATGCTAGGGTTTAGTTGTGACAAATGTACTGGGGTCATAAAAGTTGTTCACTCAGAGCAACTAGGTGGGGGGAGGGGGTGTATGGGAGTTCTCTGTATTGTCTTTGTCTCTCTTCTACAAATCTAAAATTCTTCCAAAACTTAAAATGTATTAAAATAAAACAAGTTGGGGTATGCTTATGGGAGACAAGCTCTGGATGCTGGAGGAAACCCATCATAAGGAATTCCTAGAGACAGGAAGTCGGGGATGAACACCATCAGAGCCTCACTGGACCTGATTTCTCTTCCGAGGTCCTTTACAGTTCACATTTGGATTTGTCTCTATTTTTAAAGCTCATGGTTTTGCTAGTCACGGACGGGGTTCTACTCATGACCTGATAGACATGAAATCACTACAGGATGCCCTAAAGTTGCTATGAGCAGATCGTTTGGAACCATGTGGTGGCCGAAAGGAGGCAAACCACATTTCCGAGAGACCGGGTTTATTATCAGTCCGACAGTGGTTGAGGCACTAAGGAGACGCCGTCCCGTTAGGTTACTGGAGGAATCTGCCCTCTACAAGAAGCGGTGGTGAGGTCTCTTAGGGCCCTCTTCTTTCCCACTTATCAATACCAGCAGATGTTCAGCCTTTCTTGTTGCATCTGCTTCTAAAGGGGCTGGTTCCTCGTCAGAAATGCCTTAAGGCTGTAGGATATTGGCCTGGGAGCACATTTCCCCAAACCCCATTGCCTGGAGGAGAGGTTCTTTCAGTGTCTGAGAGATCTCTCATCCCTCAGGCTGGGTCAGCAGGTGGAACTCACCCAGCCAAGGCCACAGTGGAGCCAGATGGCATGTGGTGAAAAGGGATGAGGAGGCTTTCTGGTCACCCAGCCCATAACCACAAAACCAATATGGAAATGATGATTAACTATTATAGGACTGTTAAGCTGAAAAGTCTTCATTTCAGCTTGGCTTCTCCACAAAATACTGGGTGAATGTATAGCCAGGAAGCATTTTATCAGTTAAGGAATGAAACATAAGTTTTAACACTGACATAAGCAAAATGTGATAAAGAGGATCAACATATAAGTCTTATGCAATCCATAGTTAAACAGCTTATGAGTGCTTTATCTAGCGTTATATGTTTAAGCTCAAGAGAGGATGTTTGTTTTGAGCTGTGGGCCACTCTTGGAGAATCCCTCCGATTCTTACCATCCACACAGACCTCTGTCTCTGCAACTTGTGGGCTTAGAAATTTTCCATTTCCTGATGTTTGCTAAGAGCATTGGGACCTGCCAGAGTTCTTTCTCTCCTATGGCTATTTGTTCTAAATTTCTTGGAACCAGAGATTCTCTGTTGAGGAACTTCACCCCTGAAATACATATGCAGACTTAGAAGAGAGCTTTAAAGAAGAAAGCAAGCAAGACTATTCAGGATGGGTGTGTTGTGCGAGGGGCGCTTGAACCAATGAGAACATTTGGCTTTGATTTTTTTTTTTTTTAAAGATTTTATTCATCTATCTGACAGACAGAGACACAGCGAGAGAAGGAACACAAGCAGGGGGAGTGGGAGAGGGAGAAGCAGGCTTCCCGCAGAGCAGAGAGCCCGATGCGGGGCTCAATCCCAGGACCCTGGGATCATGACCTGAGCCGAAGGCAGACGCTTAACCAACTGAGCCACCCAGGCACCCCTTGGCTTTGATTTTTACCAGCGTGTATATTCCTCCTGGAGTTTTAGAAGAGTGTTTTGTTTGTTTGTTTGTTTTTGTTTTTTCTGTAGGGGAGGTTGGGGATGGATGGGAGGAGCCAGAGAGAAAGAAATCAGCTTGATACAGAGATATGTCCACTGTTTTAAGGAGAGGAGTGGGGGAGTAAGTAGGAAGGAAACTGGTTACAAGTGACCAACAGGCCCTCAGAGAGGGGATCCCACACCAGAGTTTTTAGAAGCCATGTTTAGCGCAGTGAAGTGGGTCTCAAGACATGCAGGACACAACAGAAAAACAAGCCAGTGCCATAGGGTGCTGTGACGCAGGAGGTCCTAGCACCTGCCCTGTTTCACAGTCTTCTCGGGGCTTCCTTGAGCCATAGCCAGACTGCCTCTTCTTCCTCCTGTCAGTGTTTCCCGAGGCTACTCCTGTACTCTGTTCACCACCATTTCCTGCTCTTCTCCCCCATCTTCCCTTACCCCACCCTTGCTGTTGTGAACCCACTGACTATTCAGAAGGGTTACTTGCAGTGTTTACACTTTGCTTCTTGGATTCCAATGGTCATTAACTCCTAAATATCATAGTTTAAAAATCAGCAACCTATGGTGGACACTTGAACAATGTGTTAGGGGCACCAATCCCCTACACAATTGATAAATCCAGGTATAACTTTTAACTCTTCAGAAACGTTACTCATAGCATACTGTTGACCAGAAGCCTTACCGATAACATGAACAGTTGATTAACACATATCTTGTATGTTATATATATGTTGTATTCTTACAATGAAGTGCTAGAGAAAAGAAAATGTTATTAAGAAAATCATAAGGGATGCCTGGGTGGCCCAGTTGGTTAAGTGTCCGACTTTTGACTTCAGCGCACATTGTGATCTCAGGGTCATGGGATCGAACTCTGCATTTGGGCTCCATGTTCAGCATGGAGTCTGCTTGAGATTCTCTCACCCTCTCCCTCTGCCCCTCCCCCCTTGCACCGTCTCTCCAAAAAAAAAAATAAATAAATAACAGAAAATACATTTACAGTCCTGAACTGTATTTATCAGAAAAAAATTCACATATAAGTGGACCCATGTTGTTCAAGGGTCTACTGTATAATGAACTTTTTTAAAGCAACATATTTGATCAAAAAGTTAGGACATCAGTATGCCCTCATAGAGGTCAGCATGACAAAGATCTAGCTGGCACAGGACACAACTCTTGAAGGCTCTTGAGTCTTTACCGTGTTCCCTATTAGCCCTTCTACCCCCTAGCTTCTCTTCACTCCTTGACCCCCTTTCCGCTCCTGCCATTTACTGACTCTTCTCCCAGATTTCTATCCTTCCACTCCTGCCCTTTTCGTCCCTCCCAGGCTGGCTGGCTTCTCTAGCATCCCTTGGGTAGCTGCACTCTGTCATATCTAAACTATACTTTCCAGATAGCTTTGCTTCATCATACCACTTTGGGGGTGGGGCACAATTCCACCCATGGCAAGGTCAGATGGTGGGTGTAGCATGGACCAGTTTGGAAAGGTGTGAGCGGCCCTCGCTGACCAACCTGAGTGTCTGTGGCAAAGTTGGGTCCAGCTGGGGTCCCTACTGAGCCCAAAATAAATTATGTGACAATCCAGCACAAATTACCAAATTGAAGTTCCAACAAGTAGGGGTAAGAAATGGTGAGGTATTGGGTCCAGTTGGTGGCCTGAACAGGTGCACGGATGAACGTGAAGGGGTCTGTTATTTATCATACCAGGATGTGAGGTGCAGCTGAGGACTCTCCTAGGCTGGGAGGTAGGTTGACTACAGTGATACCCCCAGAAAAGGGTGAAGGTCGAGCAGAAAGCTGGAGGGCAGGGACTTCAGGGGCTCCATGTCTTGGTTTTAGAATGCCAGCTATTTTTGGATGAAAAGAAATTTGAAGAAAACACTCCGTGTGCTAAGCTTAAAAATAGTATAAAGATAAAATGGGTAACTGGGTTGATTCTGTTCTCATTATTATGAAAAGAGACTGAGGAAAAAGGTTCCCACTTTCTCTTCCAGGCTGGGCTGTCCAGAGGATCTAGGTCACAGTTTTTCCACTGTATCTTGAGCAACTCTGGATTTTCAAGGACTCGATTCAGGGGTTGCCTTTGGGGGGATGTTTCAGTGCCCTGCCCCCCCTTAAACCTGAGTAACTCTTTTTGGTGGCTGTATCTTTCATATACTAAAGTTTGTTATAACATCTGGGGGAAAAAAGTTTTTATTGCTCTGAAAGTCATCGATCTAGGACAAGTCTCAGTATGATTCCGCCAACCAGAAAGCAAGAGAGGGGCTACCATCTTTCTCATTACTATGCATGTTGTGATTGTTCATCGGATTTTTCGTCATTGCTGAGTGGTGTGATTGACACCACATACACATAGGGTCACTTAATCCCTTGATTTTTTTCCCTTGATTTTTTTTTTTAATCTAAGAAAAAAATGTTCTTTTTTTCACTTTATTCCAAAAATATCCTGTCTTTGATAGTAGCAGACATTCTCTGTTGGCAACCCTGGAGGTCTTTGGTGGGAAATGAGGAAGGTGGGGAAAGGGGATTCATACATTTTTGAGTCAATGGGTGAAGGGAAGGCTCACGTAGGTTTTCTTTTCCTCCTCCTTTCAACCAATACCTTTCTGTTACCAAAGAGTTAACTCCTCAAAGACAGGGACTGTTACTTGTCTGGCTTGAGAGAAAATCCTGAAGCCTGAGAGGTGTGTTGGGGATGTGCTTTGGAAGGCCTTGTTTCCCAGGTGAAAGAGCAGGGATTTTTTTTTTTAGATTATTATTTTTTTTTAAAGATATTTTTCATTAGTGATAGAAGCCAGAGAAAAATTCCCCTTCCATTTAAAAGTCAATTTTTTCTTTTTTGTCTTTAAAAACAAACTTTTTTCTTATAAGAGCAACTTGTATGTACTTGTTACTGAAAACTATGAAACACAGATGGGCAAAAAGAATAAAATGAAAAATATTCATTATTTCCTTAAGCCACTGAAGAAAACCATGGATAACACCTCAGTGTAGATCCTTTGAAATGTTTTTCCTTCCTTTTTCACTTCCTTCCTTCCTTGTCTTCTTAGTTTCCCTTTCTTCATACATACCTTTCCAGGTGTTTTCATCAATAGATAAATATATATTTTTACCAAAAAAAATGTACATTTTTTACATAAATGGGGCTATACACCTTTTCTATTTTCTCTTTTTTAGCTAACCATATCATGGAAAGATTTTAATAACACTCTCATCCTTTTTAGCAGCAGCATGGAATCTCATTGCACCAAAATTCAATTAATCCCTTATTGATAGGCCTCTAGGTTGTTTGGGTTTTTTGCAGTTATGAGGATGCTTATGTTTATTTTATCTCTACATTTTAAAATTTTTGTGTGATTTATAAGGTACATAAAATATTTACAAAAAACATGACATGACATTGAAAATATATATGACATTGAAAATATATATGCTCGGGGTGCCCGGGTGGCTCAGTAGGTTAGGTGCCTGACTCTTGGTTTCGGCTTGGGTCATGATCTCGAGGCTGTGGGATCCAGCCCCATGTCAGCTCCGTGCTCAGTGTGGAGTCAGCTTGGGATTGTTTCTCTCCCTCAGCTCGTGCAGCACATTCTCTCTCTCTCCCTCTTTCTCCCTAAAATAAATAAGTCTTTTTAAAAAATGTAAAAAAAAAAAAAATATATATATATATATATATATACTTATAACTTATAATCACACCATATATTTGCAGGGCATATACTGCTCAGAATATTTGATCACAAGCATTTGGTTGCCCTTAACCTAGGCAGCAGAGGAGACCAGACTGAACTAAGACAAAAAACAGAGCGAGCAGAGAATCTCAGGGTGGCTTACAAACATAGCTCAGTGTGTTCAAGCTGATGGTGAGTCTTCCCTGTGCATAAGGGAGAGGAAGAGAGCATACAGCTCCCATTTCTCTGCCCCTGTTGACCATTTGGAACATTTCTTCACTTACATAACTTATATTCACTAATAATATCACTTAAAAATACTAGTTTGTTGTGTTCTAGGAGCTAGCTCTACTATGCTTTGTACTATTGCTGAGAAACAGTAATGAACAGGAAGTTTCATTGCCTGCTCTGGGAGGGAGGGATTCAGATAGCAGATATGTAAACAGATAGTTAGATGAGATGTTGCTAAATTTTATGGAGAAAATGCATCAGAGTAATGGACTGAGAATGATATGAGGGATTACTTTTCTAAAAAAAAGAAAATGGGAGAAGAAATAGAAAAACTTCAGGGAGGGGCAGATTGCAGAGATGGTGGGTCCTTTTTGGATTTGTTTTTTGGAGATACGTGCGGGACTTCCGTGAATTAAAAGATAAGCCAAGGCACATTATAAATTTTAAGAGTTTATATGTGCAAAAATCAGTCTGAATCAGGTGGCACCAAGCTGGAAGTGATTAGGAGCATTCCCCCAACAGGAGCCAGGGGAAAGACTTCGGGAGAGACTACTGGAAACAAAGCAAGGCAATTATTTGATTGACTGTCACTCAAGTGGTTGCCTTACTCGGAAAGCCTGTTGGATGCTTGCAATTGGTCATCCTTAGGTTAACCTTGAGGCATTTATAGACTTATATTTTGGTTTGCTAACGCACGATGCTAAAGCCTGAGAACCCTCTCAATCTAAAGGTCTCCTTGCTTCACACAGCACAGGTTAATTAAGATGGTTAGTCATCAGTGGTGTGCGGGTAAATTTTGAACAACTGGCTCACAATGGGTAGGGATGAGGTGGCCGATTTGTAGCATTTGCTAATTTCCATGGTGTAAACGCTCCCACCATGGCTGACTCAAACTACCTACTTTATATCACTGAACAGGAGAGGGAAGAGGTAGGAACAGTTTCCGTAAGCTAGTTAGAGGCAGCTCCTGTGCACCACAGCTAGTGGGTGGCAGGACCTATGGGCTTGGAATTCTGGAGTGTTTCTGGTGGGGGATATAGGTTTGGGCATTGAGGTAGGGGTTAAGATCTGGGAAGAAAGAGATTTCTGGGGAGATTGTATAGCATGGAAGGGGAGGTGGGCAGTGTTAGAGCGCTAGGACTGTGCTCGCAAAGTGTGTGGGTCCCCTGCCAGCAACATCAGCAGCATCTGGGAGCAGATTCGTGGCACATCTCTGGTCTGCAGAATTAGAGTGGCCAAGGGTGGGGAAGCCCTACCCTCAAGATCACCAGTGTTGGAAAGCCAGTTAGAAGAGGGGCATCTAGAGAGACTGAGAAGGAATGTTGAGAGAAGCTGGAGTTGCACACAGAAAGTGGAGTCTTCGAGCCAGGCGTGGGGACAGTGGCAGGACAGAGGGACAGCAGTGCCAGGGTCATGGTGGGGGCAGAACGTAGGTTGTAATTGGTGAGGAGTGATGACCACAGACCACTGGCTAGGACCTTCAGCTGTAAAGAACAGAAGACAGAGCTTAGTAACCAGAAGGAGATGTGTGGTCAGTGATGTGGTTTCTGGGAGAGGCCCGGATATACTTGTGGCTGAAGGAAAGAGCCAGTAGAATTCGGGAGGGTCCTGAACCAGCAAGTTGGAGATGGGATAGGGGCGCCTGGGTGGCTCAGTCGGGTAAGTATCTGCCTTCAGCTCGGGTCGTGATCCCGGGGTCCTGGGATTGAGCCCCACGTTGTGTCGGGCTCCCTGCTCAGTGGGGAGTCTGCTTTCCCTCTGCCCCTCCCCCTCTCGTCATCTCTCCCAAATAAATAAATAAAATCTTTAAAAAAAAGGAGATGGGATAATTGGTGGCATAAATTGGAGAAGTGAGGAGGGGAGGGGATCAAGAACTTGGGACCCAGCCTGGCCTTGGAGAAGTTACTTATGGGATCTTATTCTTGTCTTCAGAGGCTGGAGGAAAGGAGGGATGGAGAAGATATTAGCATATGGACTAAATGTTTCCTGGACTCCTCTAGTACTGTCCTATTCATTGTCTTTTGTAAATCTCTACCCTTTATCCTTTTGATTAAAAGCAATTCTGGGGGCGCCTGGGTGGTTCAGTCGGTTACGCGTCTGACTCTTGATTTTGGCTTGGGTCATGATCTAAGTGTCGTGAGATCGAGCCCCGTGTCTGGGTCCATGCTGGGCGTAGAGTCTGCTTAAGGTTCTCTCTCTCCCTGTCTCTCTGCCCCGCCCCCCCAAAAAAAGCAGTTCTGGAAATGTTTCTGAAACAGTTGGTAAGATTGTGTTAGCCAGTCTGTTCTCACAATAACTTTTGTTTTATATCTAACTTAAACCAATTTTGGCAGAGAAGTAGAGAATTAAAGCTCTAGAGCTGTACAGACCACTAGAAATATAATGCAAGCTACATATATAAATTAAAATTTCTAGAAGCCACGTTAAATAAAAAAGAAGTGAAATTAATTTTAAGAATTTATTTTATTTGATCAATATGCCCAAAATATTATCATTTCAACATGTAGTCAATATAAAAATTAGTAACGAGATATTTTACATTCGTTTTTTTTCTACTGCGTCTTCACAGTCTGTACCAGCCACATTTCCTGTGCTCGGTGGCACCATATTGGATGGTGTGGCTCTGGAGGGTCCACACGGTTTGTAGCACTGAATGCTGAGAGAAGAAATTAAAATGTGCCTATTCTTAAGATCAAACTCTAGAAGGCTTCCTCTGAGCTTTCTTGCAGCTAGGCTGTATCCTTGGGTATGTTCTTAAGAACCCAGTTTTTGGTTTATTTTTCTTAAATTTTTATTTAAGTAATCTCTATACCCAACATGGGGCTCGAACTCACAACCCCGAAATCAATAGTCGCCTGCTCCTCTGACTGAGCAGCCAGGTGCCCCCTCAAGGACCCAGTTTTAGCAAGAATCCTGTCAGGTCATTTTAGCGAGAATCCCTCCCCCTTGATATCTGATGACCCTCCATCTCTGACCAAATTCCTCATCTCCCAACACCCCCAGGTAATTTTCCATCAGCCTGGCCTGCCTTCAGCAAGAATTCTGTTAGGCCAGCTTAGCAAACAATTACCCTTCCTGTCTTAGTAATTTTCTGTCCACCGATGACAACCCCACTCCCGCACCCGCACCCACTACTTGGCCATTCACGCTAACATTGCCCTGTTATCTCCAAGAGAGGGAGAGTCCCTCCTATTGTCTCTGATAGAAAGTTCCAGAGCCTTAGTCAAAGCTGTTACAGAAGAGTGGGAAGAAAAAACTGAAACCAATGATTATGTGAAAAGAAAAGAGTATCAAGAAAAGTAGACAATTACCTTTGATATGGCAATGATTTTCTTAGCTCGTATACTATATGATTAAACTGCAAAAAAAAATGTTTATTTAACGTATATTACTAAAGATGCATACATATTTTGGAAGAGTATGGATACAAGAAAATTTGAACTATGGAAGTGTCTGGCCACAGGAGCTTTTCCCAGAATGTATGGGCTCTGCTGTCTCTTCAGGTGGAGGAGTGACAAGGATACTCTGCACTGCAGTCTCTCCCGATCTGTCCACAGTGGGTCACCTAACTTTGCGGGGTCCCTTTTCCAGAGTCTGAGAATGTTGGAAAGCTTCTGGGGCCTCAGGGTCTCTCCCATGTGTGTGTGCCGTGAGCCTTACATTCAGGATGTCCAGTGGATTTCAGGTCAGCAGTTATGGGGAACCCTTGTAACCACAACACCCCGCCCCCCCCCACAGGGCTGAAGGTGTCCCCGATGCCAGGAAGCCCCCTGCCGTGTCAGCCACGAAACTTCACTCTGGTTTCTGTTACCTGCGCCATCCCTGTTTCCCCTCCTTGCCCTTGTGAATTTCAGAAATTAACACAAATATACCTGAAGGGGGAATCCATGGTTGGAGCAAGTCATTTAAAAATGCGTGAAGGAGTCCTTAAAGGAAGTATTTTAATAAATATTTCATGGTAGTAACGAGCATTTCATCTGTTACAACACTAATCATGTAATTGTCCTCTAACACTGAGAGATAGATTTCAGAAACGTATTCAGTTCTGTTCTAAACAGCAACTTAAGTTTGACAACACCTGCACTCAGATATTAAAAAAAAATAGTAAAACAGGAGTTTAGGAGAACAAAAGGTAAAATTAACAGGATAGAACTGTTAAAACAGAGAGTTAGATCCTAGAATTAGCTTTTTGTGGTTGAGAACTTTAAAAGTGTTGAAATAGTCTCACTGATGATGTTTTCAGTGTTTGAACTTTTCAGTTCTTTAAACATGGAATTTCTCACAACAGCACCCATTGCTTTGGGTCTGAGAAGCACCTGCACAACCTGATCCTCAGAATTCTGCTAGGACCGTTTGCCTTCAAGGTCAACAGTATTTGAGTTATGTGTTTGAGTACCTGCACCGACTTAATCTTAGAATTTGAAGTCTAGAACTTTAGATCTTGTGTGAGATATTAAGGAATAGTCAGAATTGTGGCACAAAATAGCTCACAGTTCACATGTAGGTTCACATGTAATCCATTTCAACTTTTCAATTCTTTGATGTTCTAGAAATGACACATGTAAATATAAAATGTACAGTAAATATATATTGCTATGTAGTGACGAGGGAACACACGCATTTTTAAAAGAAAAGCATATTGTTGCTTAATAATTAGATCTTGCTTACTGCTTTACCTAACGTTCCCAATCAGGAAAAAAAAATTATTTTAACCTTTTACACAAAGCTTTTAGAGTCTATTCCTAAAAGAATCTCAGCAATATTTCTCCCAGCCTTTTTTTTTTAATGACAAAGGGGCTATACTTTATTTTTTTAATTGAGATATAATTAACATATAACCTATTAGTTTCAGGTAGGCAGCATAATGATTTGATATTCGCATGTATTGGGAAATGATGACCACGATAAGTCTAGTTAACATCGGTCAGCACACACAGTTACAAATTTTTTTCTTGTGATGAGGACTTTGAAGATCTACTTTCTCAGCACCTTTCAAACAGGTGATACAGTGTTGTTAGCTATCGTAAGCATGCTGTACATTACATCCTCAGGACTGACTTATGTTATAACTGCAAGTTTGTACCTTTTGACCACCTTGGTCCAACCTTTTCTTCTAGCCACTTCGGAAGCAAGAAAACTTGAAGTGATTTTTGTCCTGCTCTTAGAAGCTGCAACCAATGAGGGTACTTGGTGATTGAGTACTCCTCCAGGGTGATGAGCCAAGCTATAAAAATATCTCGGGCACACAGCCGGGCCGTGCGCCAACGTCAGGCTGCTCCCCGATGACAGAGGGAAGCCTGCCGGAGACATCCTGCCGCCCAGAGGAACATGTGGGCTCATTCGTGTGCAAACGCCTTCTGAGCTGAGAAATCTAGATGACCCAAAGGAAGATTTTCTGGCAAAACAGCGTCCCTCAAAACACAGTTGTTCCTTGTGTTGTTTTTCTTTTCAGTAAAAGATCTTTTGCTGAGAGGCTAAGCATTTTCAGAACAAACAAGGCTCTCAGCTCTGGCAAGCTCGGCCCATTTCACTCTCCGCCCCCACCCTCCTCCTATGAGTTGGAGATCTGATAGCCCAGCCTGAAGTTTTAGGCTCCCTGTGGCCACGCCGCCCTTTGATGGGTGCCTCGTTGTGCCAGGAAAAAAAAAAAAAGGAAAGAGAAGGAGTGGGCAGGTCTAGGTGAAGTCATCCCAATAAAGGTTAATAGCTGGGCGGTGACACCTTCTCACACCACTGAAGAGAGAAAATGGTTGCCCCCAGCCGCCTGTCATGGCACTGGGAGTAAGAGGTGACCTGTTTATTTTTAGAAGGGGACAGTCATCATAACCTGGCTCTTAGCTTCATTCAAGGCAGGCAGGTGCTTTGGAAGTTTTTAAACACCTACCTTCTGAGTAAGGGAGGAGAGCTTTTTTCCCCAGTGGAGGGGACTTGACGACGGGGGATCTTCCCTCCTGCTACTTGCTGGTGAGTGGAGAACAAGACTTTCTAGCACACGAGGTCTGCAGCCCTGTCCACTCGGTCAGTGTTTTTACAGGGCAGAAATGCCTGAAGCTGACAACTTTGGACCAGGCCAAAGGTAATTCTGATATGTATTTACTTTTTCTTGAGTCTATTGCATGTGCTAGTTGTCTTTTTGAAAACATTATCACTAATTTCGAAAGTAGCTTAAAATTAAAACGAAGAGGAATGCCTTCCCTCAGTTCCGGGACAGAATTTTCTTGGGCACGAAGAGAGAAACATAAAATTCACTTAATAGGCACTAAGAAACATAGGCAAATAAGTGTTTTTCTGGAACAAGGAGGGGGATGGCCTGAATTTTTACAGAAGTGTTTCCCCCTGTACCACATAGAATCTAATTGAATTTTTTGGTGTTTGATTGTTAACTTGACATGACGGTTGTTGGAAATCTAAGCCAGTGAATATTTTGTCAAATGTTTGAACACTCCTAAAGGTTAAACATTAGGCCAATAAGCCAATTTTAACCTAACTACACTTTTTTTCTGCCACAGTTCTTATCTTTGGCAGTGTGATCTGTTGGGCCCCCACATGCGGTATATTAATTCTATCAGTGTTTTTGTTAACACTGAGCTCTAAGAAGAGGGATAGAGCCAGGAAGAGAAGCAGACAGTTAGTCCTGCTAACGTGGGCAGAGCATGTGCCTGTTGGGAAAGTCTCCATTTCTGGCCCGGTGGCTGTCTGCACAAAATTTGTATGAATCAGTTTCACTGGAATTCTAAGTAGGGTCATTGAGATTCAGATTGGAAGGAGGAAGAGAGCTGTTGGAAAAGGGGGGGGTGGTGCCTCGGTGGCTCAGGTCATGATCTTGGGGTCCTGGGATCAAGCCCCCTGTGGAGCTCCATGCTCAGTGGGGAGTCTGCGTGGGATTCTCTCTCTCTCTCCCCCTCTGCCCCTCCCCACCCCCATGAGCCCACAGGCGTGCTCGCTTGCTCTCTCAAATAAATAATCTTAAAAAAAAAAAAAGGAAAAGGGGTTAAATGACAGTCTTATTGCCAGAAAAAGTAGAAACTGGTAACTCTTTAGGAACAGGAATGCCCAAATATTGTTTTGTCCTTCTATTAAAAATAAGCATCCCTTAAAGCCACAGCATAGGGAATATAATCAATGGTATTGTCTTAGTGTTGTGTGGTGAAAGATGGCAGCTACACCTGGGTGAGCACAGCGTAATGTATAGACTGTCCAATCACTGTGTTGTCCACCTGGAACTCATGTAGTATTGGTGTCAATTATACTCCCTCCAAAAAAAGAAAAAAAGAAATGCATCCCTTTTCAGCCATGGCTACGTGGGGTGTGTGTGTGTGTGTGTGTGTGTGTGTGTGTGTGTGTTGACTATAATCAGTTGTACTCGTCTCCTTAAAGGATTCTTTTTAGGTTTTTAGTCTTTATTTTCTTCCAGATTCCCTCCCAGTACATTAAAGGGGACATTCAGTTGACATTTAATTTAATAATGAAACAACTTTCTATATAAAATGAGACATTGAATCAAGTACTTGAAGATGTTTATAAAAGTGCCTAGACTTGGGACGACATGGACTAACCAGTTAAGAAAACATTTTCAGAGAAATGTAAATGCCAGTTTAGGTTTGAGATGATGGGTTGATCTACTGATAATTGTGTTTCCCCCCAATTTGAACATTTCTGAAAGCAGGACTTTCTCTTTTTTCTCTTTGCGTCCTGGCATTCCTGCCAACTCTCTGCATAGAATTTTGCACAGGATAAGTATTTTTAATAAATACTTGTTGAATGTATTTATAAAGTGTTTTAGTACCTGCAGTAAATATCTAGGGAACCTGATCATTTTAGAAACTGAAGGGAGAGATTTGGCAGAAATGTAATAAAGATGACTTTAATGAAATGTAACATTATCACAATTAAATAGCAAGTAATTTCTGGTAATTATAAATATTTTGATTTAACTGTTTTAGATTTAAGTAAACAAAGATCTTTTTCTCAGAATGTTTTACTGGTTACTAAGGATAAACAGACAAGAAGAAGACTGAGTATATATAATATACATATATCTAATGATAGTTATTACCAAGGACTAGTAATATATTTTCTGAAAATGGGAAACTATTTCTCACTCCTTTGAAGTGGTAGACTCCTGCCCCCACTTTTTATTTTGATGAGATAAATGCCAGCTTTTAACAGTTGGTGGTTTTCTATACAATATACTTTGTTTTGCCTCTTTTTTTTTGAGAGGGAATTTTACTCTTACTAAATTTGAGATCAGATGCCATTGGATCACTCCTCTGGTGCCATGTCTGAAAGAGAAATAATTATTATAGTCTTGGGTCTGCTGACAAAACTTGTTATTAGCACTCACATTCAGCAGGTTCTGGTTGAATTTCACATTCAGGCTTCTTCATGTTACTTTAGTCCCATTTTGCAATTTGGTGACCTGGATTGTTCTGGAACAGACAGGGAGCTAACTCCGAATTTAGTGTTGGAAGTTGGTAGAAACCAAATGCTGGGAAGCTCCAGGCACACCATGCCTGACTGCTGTATGCACCAAGGGACCCAGGGCTCCAACACACCATTTTATACTCACCAAATGGACCAACAGGAGTGCAACTGCCTGGGAGGGGAGCGGGCAGGGGAGAGACCCTCCTCCTCCTTGTTGTTTACGGCGTTGCCAGAAATAGACACTCTTGGTAAGAACTTCCACAGACTCCGGGCCAGTGTCAAGGTCAGGATACGAGGGGAGAGGGTGTGAAAGATGCCATTCTGAAGCAGGGCATGGAAGGCAGAGACCCAAGCAGGAAGCACTGGGCCCCTGAGGAGAAGGAAAAATGTGGGGGCGGTAGCCACGGAGAGAGAGGTGAGGAAAATTAGCCATGGGCCAGAGGCCTGGCTCCACATGGTCCCTTGCCCCACTTCAGTCCCCACCTCGGAGGCAGCAGGGTGGCCCTCAGGTGTCTCTAGGAGCGGGGAGTCAGGGAGGCCTGAGCAGGTGGGACAGTTCCTGGTCCAGCTGCCAGGAAGGGGATGGACCCTAGGCTACCGCGATGGAGCTCTGAACGTGTCCTCTTGTAGAAGCACATCCACAGGACATCCTGTGGATGTCCACACATCCGTCCACACATCCACTGGGTGACTCTGTACACGTTTATCAGGTGAGGCATCGAAGCCCTGTGCTGTGCCCTGGGTGACAGGGGGACGCCTTACGCCCCTGCTTTCACAGGTCATACTGTCGGAACGGGGCAGACAGACACTTCACAAGTTAAAAAATAAGGAAAGAATTATTTTATTTTATTTTTTATTTAGTTTTAAATAATTTTTTAAAAATATTTTTTGTTGCCGTGTTCAATGATCCATCTGTTGTGTAGAACACCAATATCTTAGATAATAAGGGCTAAAAGTAATGTGGCAGAATACGTGACGTGTGTGATAGGAAGGCCTCTCCGAGGAGGTGTCCTTGAGCTGAGATTTGAAGGAGTCGGCCACGTGGGGGTGTGGGGAGGGTACACTCTGGGAGGGGGACCCAGCATGGGCTCAGACCCCGAGAGGGGTACACAGTGATGCCTGCTAGGAACAGAGAGGCGGGGATGGAGGGCAATGCACAGGAGGAAGGCCAAGGCTCCCAGGGTTAGAGGCCAGGGTAGGAGGCTGGATGTTATTCAGAGGTGAGAATTCATTAGAGGGTCTGAAGCAGGGGGTTTGGGGCTACAGGACCACCCACGTTCTTCAGAGACATTATGAGGAAATACACATTTGTCAATTGGCCTGTTATTTATAACTTCTCGTGGAGCATGGATTCTAAAGGGTAAAAACACTAACTTTTGGAATATAGTAAGTTCATAAGTTGGGAATCAGCTGGATAGGTATTTCAGAAATCATTATAAATTAGATATTGAGAAAATCCGAGGCTGCCGGTTGATATGTTGGAAGTTAACGACAGCACTGTTTTTGACAGAGTAGGTTGTGATCTCCATCGGGGGGCAGTTAACTGGGTCCCCCACGTGGTGCTACAGACCCGTATAGGTGCTTGGGCTTATTGTTGGGGACCTTACCTCCTACAGAAAGATAGCAACTTTAGACAGAGAGTCTGACCCAGTGGGGCGGGCCCTGAGTGTGCGACAGGCTCCACTTTTCATTTTGTTTGGACAAGTGTCTCGTAAATCCCGGGTAAGGAAGGGTGATTTGATGTCTTGCTAACCACGGGACAGGAAGAGGGCGCTGACAGGATGCCCCCTTGGAAACTGCAGGTTGCAATTGTTTTTCGATTGTGCAGACTCATCTGCTTATGTTTTACTCAGATCTAATACTTCACCGATAAATGGAATATCATCAAAAGGACAATGTGCGTTTGTAGCGATTAAGAAACAACATGTTGACTGCTAATACAGGGCTCTGAAAAGTGCTGTTCTTTGACCTGTCGTACTACACAGTTAAGACTTAAAATTTTGGTTGAGGAAAGCCACTGAGCCTCTAAAACTGTAAGTGTAATAGCAATTTCGCTCGCTCACAGATCATACTGCCCTGTTCTGGAGCGGCTCACACAGCCATGAAATGAAGGAGTTGCCCTTTGAAGGGTGCAGTGAGGCAGAGTTAGATGGTGGCCGGATGCTTGGCACACAAGGAGGAAGGACAGAGTAGCTGGAAGTGAGTGAGAGAAAGATGAAGGAGCCCCTCAACGGGCCTTGTTGGCGATGCTGTGCTGGTAAAGGTTTAACAGCCAGCTCTCTGGGGGAGGGGAAGCTCTGGTTTGTAGCATCTTGTTAAGATTTATTTTAAAGAAAGAGAGAGCAGAAGGCGGGAGGCGCAGAGAGAGGGAGGGAGAGCCTTAGGCAGACTCCAAGCTGAGCATGAAGCCCGACGTGGGGCTCAAACTCACGGACCCTGAGATCAGAACCTGAGCAGAAACCAAGAGTCAGACACTTAACCGACCACGCCACCCAGGCTCCCCTGACCTTTAGCATTCGTTGATTGCTTTTCGGGCCACCCATAGGAGGTCACCGAAAGTGGAGATGGGAAAAGATGCACAAAATTGGTTCTCGCAAGCTGGCGGGGGTCAACACCAGCACACAGAGGGATTGTGGTCGGATGCAAGAGTTAGTGTTGAGTTCTAACCGTGCTATCTCCTCTTCATTTATAGGCCCCAGGCCAGGCCAGGCATTCAGTAAAGGTTTGTGGAAGGAATTAATGATTCATTTCTCTTCCACCCTCCGGCATAGTCTTAGAAAATGTCTCTCGGGCACAGAACGTGTTTACCACTTTTGAAATCCTACTTCGACCCAGCTGGGCTAATATTTGAAATTGATTAAAGACATGGAGAACAATACAGTCTGTCCTTGTAGCAAGCGAGTTGGTTTTGTATGAGATCTCTTAATCTCCAGTTAACCAGCAGCATGCTTCTCCGAACCTCACAGTCCCCCAAAGCTTCCGCTAATCAAGCTCTTGATAAAGCTGATTTCTGTTTTGCAAACACAGGGTGACAATTCTTTGCCATCCCTAAAATGTGATAAAGGTCTTTTGGGTTTCAAATGCCAGAGGAAGCCTGCAGCTACTGCGTGGTGGGCCACCGAGAGGTGTGTCCCCGGGCTGGCCTGACAGAGGGAGAGCCCATTGTGTTAACTTACCTTATCCCAGCCTTTTGTCCCCTCCTGAGCGAGCCTGTGCCAAAGGTCATTCGGTTGTCTTGCTGTCTTTCTTCACTGTGTAAATCTGGGTCCCATCGAAGGTATGTTGCATGCAGGGCATTGCTGAGGGGAAATCTCAGACGCAATGTTGTTTTCCACGAAATGTGATAACTTTTCCTTTGGGGAAATGAAAACAGTATGGGGGAGAAAGGAATATAAAGAAGAAAGGATCATCTGTAATCTTATGACCCTAAAAAAATCCTGTTATGTTTTATCTTCTAGTGCCTCAGACAGATTTTCTTGGCAAAATTACAGTAACTGTATATGATACATACAATTTTGTATGTTGGGTTTTTTTTTTTTCTCATGAGCATTTTCCCAATGGCATATAAACACTTTGGAAGCATTTTTTAATGCCTACAAAATAGTCTCATCTTTAGATTTTCCCATATCTATTATTACTATACTATTGAACATTGTTTTGTTTTTGTCGTGTATGTGTGAGTGAGATATACCGCTTTAATTTTTCTCATTTGGGGAATGATTGATCAAAGGGTGTGAGATACGAGCTGCGGGTTTCCTGAGGACTGGGCCCAGAATCATGTCTACCATGTCCTGTTGGTCAAACAACCAAGAAATCTAGATTTCAAGAGAGAGGAAAATGGACTTCACTTTTTCTTGGGAAGAATGTCAGAGAATTTGGGGGCTTTATTTTAAAGCTTCTAAAAAGAGAAAAAAATGTTTACTTAATCTATGTTTTTATAAAATGTTTATCATTTTTCATTTGAGAAGATATCTATGGTGAAAGTTTGATCTGGCTCCTATTCCTGCCCTTAGCAGAATCACAGACCAATGACATCTCTCTTCCTAACAGAGGAATACTCCAGGGGTCTAGTTTCTTGATGACTATACTTACTTGTATAGAATAACTTTCCAGTCAATTGAAGCTCATATCTTTAGGCATAAACAGTTAGCTATTTTAACCATCTGTGGAGTGACTACAGGCATGGTCTTAGAATTATGCAAAGCTTTTTTCAATCCTGGCTGCAGGTATCAGCCTCACCATTTACTAGCTCGGTGACCTCGGGCAAGTGTCTTAACCTCTCACTTTATCAGTAAAATGGGGATGATAATACTTACTCTGTAGGTTTGTTTTATAGATCAAATATGGTAATCCGTACTAAATATTTAGTATAGTGAATCACTCATGGTAAGGCTTCAGAAAGTAGTTAATAACAATAGTACTTACATAGGTTAAACACTGCCTGGAGCAGTACAAAACTTTTACTTTTGAGTGGAAACACCTCAACCATGTGTGGTCTGATCCTTGTGAATATCCTGATCGCAGTCATGACCTGTGTGGAAGATTCGCAACAGACCATCCACTGTCTCCAAGGCGTGGCCCCGGGCCAAGAATTTAGAGATGCAGAATTTCCCACTGCCTTCCTAGCTGGTCAGGTCTAGGTGGTCTGTGTGTTCTTTCTGTTTGGAATAGGGCCATGGGGGTTGTATGTTTGATTCGCAGTGTTTTGACCCTTCCTGGGATTGTTTTAGCCTGAGTGAGCCTGTGTATTATGCTGCAGACCTGTGTTGAATGAAAGTATTTACCTCTTTTGGGGAAGCAAGGATGTCTGCCCAACACTGTCAGTGAGCAGAGTAGGAGGAAGTTCAGGTTCAAGAAGACATGCACGTGTCTCTTGTCCAAGTGGTATGTTTTAATCTTGTGAGCACGGTGAATCTTGTAAATGATCATATTTCTATCTCAGATTTAGTCAATTGGAGGTAAAATTATAGCTCATCTCTAACAAGTATCTGGGGCCCTCTGGAATGCATTTCCCTATGTTCTTCTTCCCCTGAGTCTTTTAGCCCCATTCCCTCGGAGGGCCACCCCCACCATGACTGCATAGGCTGGGTACTAAGGCATCCAGCTGAGAGAACCTGTGGGGAGCTGGACTCCATCCCTGGCTCGGACCCCAAGCTGTGTGCCTGGTGTGGGGCTGCATCTCCTGAATGAAGGTGCACCATTTCGTTCAAATACATCTCTTACTTCTCTATGTCCTTTTTTTTTTTTTTTTTAAGATTTTCAAAATTTATTTAGAGAGAGAACATGAATGGGGGGAGGGCAGAGAGAAAGGGAGAGAGAGAGAATCTCAAGCAGACTCCACACTGAGCGTGGAGCCTGATGTGGGGCTCGATCTCACCACCCTGAGATCAAGACCTGAGCTGAAATCAAGAGTCAGATGCTCAACCGACTGAGCCACCCAGGCGCCCCTTCTGTGTACTTTTATAAGTGACCTATAAATGTCCTTTGTGGACAAGAGTGAGGTGCAGCAGTTACCAAGAGGGTCGCCTGTGGCACACAAAGATTCCATAGATACACATATATGAAGAAACAGAAAATTAAGAGTTCCATCCACCTCATTGTAAACTTGGACTAGGAGACAAAAAGCTATTCATTTCCAGAAGAGGCTAGTTAAGGGACGGAGACAGGGTGAAGGAAACACAATGCCTCAGTTTTGTGTCCGAGAAAATAGGGCATCAGCTGGCAGGGCTTAAAGAAAACCTGCTTTGAAAATCCGTAATTTTCTTCAGAAAACTTCTCTTTCAACTAAAACCCAGGGATTTCAGTTTGTTTCTGGGGCCGGTTGGCCACTTGGCAGCCCAGTAAGAATGTGTATCAGGAATGAGCCTAAACTCAAGAGGAAGGACCACCAGGCAGACGTGAGTTAAAGCTGTGTTTCCTTTTTTCTAACTGTTCTTGTGGAACCACCAGTAAACTCCAAATGGAAAAATAAAAATTACTTCCTGGGGGGGGCATATTGGCTCTGGCTCTTCGGCCAGAGTCCTATTACTTCGTTCAGTGTCTTCTGTGAGTGAGATGAAATCGGGCACGACAGTTCTACCCCTGATCTGCCTTTCCCTGAATGTTTTCTACTTCTCTCTCCTCCACTCGCCCTCGAATCCCTGGGCTCCCCGTGGACCTTCACACGGTGAGCGGCCTGCTGTCTCTCTGAGTCCCTGGACGTAGTGACACATGGCCGTCCGTCCAGGTCACAGTGTTCTGATGCCGAAGTTGGGAAACAGTGGGGTAGAGAGTGTCCCGGATGTTCCTGGAAGAAAGCACAAGTTAGGGGGCGGTCGGGAGGACAGGGGTGTGGCTGTGCCTCACATGGGCGAGCTAATCCCCTTATTAGGGAGACAGATGAAGTGACGGTCTTGAAGGAGCCTCCTGGGAGCCTTCCAAGCCAGGCCAAGCTCTCTTCCCTCCTTCAGCCTCATTTTTGCAAGGTGGGCCTGCCCTGGGCGTGAGTGATTATCACCCACTGGGTAAATGCCACCAAGGGCTATGAAGGATGTTGCTCTGTGGCTGTTAGCAGGCTTTGGGGAGGAATCGCCAGACTGTGAATTCCTTGCCTTGCAAGGGGTTGGGGGTGGGGGGTGGTAGTTGGAATGTAGGTGAATGCTTTTTTAAAAAAAAAAAAGAAAACAAACTCATCTATCAGTGAAGCATCTTCAAATTATGCCTATAAAAATTATACCTACGGGGCGCCTGGGCCGCTCAGTCGGTGAAGCATCTGCCTTCCTGCTCAGGGCATGACCCTGGGGTCCTGGGACCGACCCTCCCTCCAGGCTCCCGGCTCAGCAGGGAGTCTGCTTCTCCCTCTGCCTCTGCCCCTCCCCCCATTTGTGCGCGTACGCGCTCCCGCGCGCGCTCTCTCTCTCTCTCTCTCTCTCGTGCTCTCTCGCAAATCTTAAAAAACATTATACCTATAAACTCCATTTTTGGATAAGGTGAAGGGATTGCAAATGAGTTTATGTTTTTCAGAAATTCCCAGTGTCTACTTCCTAGAGCATACATACTCTTGTATGCAGAAATCACAGATTCTGTGGCATATGTATGTCTAAACGTGGCTCCCTCTTTCTAAAAAGTTAACAGAATGTTTTTAGAGTAGCTTGTAGCAGATAACTTTGCTTCCAAAGTAATTAAACTGAACATGAATTGTAAATAGTCGTAGTTTCCCCATTCTGAAATATTTTGAAAACTTCCCTTTAGAAGCATATTTGTTTGTGCTAAGGAAGACTTTGAGATGTAGATCTCGTTATAAAAGGAACACACACGGAGATAAACTATAAGCCTAGGGTGAGTCTGTTTGCTTGCTGAAACAAGAAGAGATTTGCTTAGTAAAGTAAGACACAGCAAACACGGCACCGACAATAAGAGAAGGAACTGATCATTCCATTTTGGGCACAGCAGAGGGAAAAATGCACCGCTATTGTGTTCCATGAGGCTACTGTTGAGAGTTTGAGGGCAAATGGCTTTATTCTCTCATGCCAGCTCCTGTAAACTAGAAATGGCGCCTGGAGCTCTGAGAAGGATTGTGAGTCTTTGTCGAGAAGGTCCTGGAAAGAGTGTTATGACACATCAGTGTGGTCTGCCGTGCTCGGGGAGGACGGACCAGTTGTGTGAGTGAATCGTAAGGGCGTCAGGGCAAGGATGAGAGTAGGACTGCAGCGATAATCTTTATTAGTTTAGATAAACTTGGAAAGACTTGAAAAGCTTTCAAGGCTATCGATAGCGCCTTGACTTTTTCCTTTCCCTTAGTTATCGGTGTTCTAGAGCTTGAGACTTTAGCAGCTTTACCCAGGAAAAATCTGAGGGTGAGATGCCTCTTGGCTAAAACCTGGATAAATTTCTAGAGCAAGGTTTATTTTGAGATCAGAAGGAAACCTTTCTCACTGTAATACTTTCAGTCAAATCCGGCAGATATAACAGCTTCACCGGTAATAGGATAAGAAATTGTGTGCTTAGATCTCATGTGTTATTGGCAGTGGGGCTATCTTTCATCTGACCACCGTCCAGTGGGCTGGAGCCAGCGAGACCTGGGATTTGATCCTGGTGTGGTTGGCTCTTGGCTGTGTCGGCTTTCTAATCTGGAAAATGGGGGCATTTTACCTGCTGTATCAGATAGAAATGAGGATTAGAGATAATGTAATAAAACTCCTAATGCAGTTCCTAGCATTTGGTACATGCGCAATACACGAGGCGGGGAGAGGTGTTCGAATAGCAGACGTTCTTTGACCAGCTCCCCCTTAGCTGGCTGAGTTAATCAGTGGCTCCCCTCACTGCCATGTAGCCACATGGCTCAGGCCCGTGAAGCCCAGAACCCAGCCAACTAGAGTAGCTCAGATGCCGCATCTACCCTGCAGCCTGTTTTTGTAGGTCAAATGTTATCAGAGCACAACCATGCTCTTTCATTTTCATATTGTTTTTGGCTGCACCCCTGCTGTAATGACTGAGTTGCTATCTGATCCTTTACAGAAAATGTCTCCTCTGGTCTCTATCTGCTTCCCCCATTTGGGTTGTGTTCCTACCAAGTCAGCGTTCGTATTTGCCAGTCTCTCAATGCGCATTGTGGTTGCTACAGTAATTGTATCATTTTTAACGATAAATTATGTAAATGAATGAAATAAGAGATCAAAGGGGTATCATTGTGGGAGATTCTGCTCGTTGTTCCCAAACACTCAGTTTCCCTTCCTCTGGTAACAGCGTCCCAAGTTTTAGCTGGATGACGACCACCAGTCATTGAATTTCATTTCCTAGGCTCTCTTGCAGGTATGCATGGCCCTGGCACTCTGTTCCAACCAGCAAGAGGTGGATGGAAGCTTTGCACGCCTCTCGTAGGCATGACCTTTGGGAAAGGAGTGCTCTCTGCTTCCCTTTTCCCTTCCTGCTGACTACCACCTGGATGGCCACATGGATGGCGTGGCAGGAGCTGCAGTGACTGTCCTGGCCCATGCAGTGAAGTGCGATGTGGAGAGTATCTGAGCCAAAAGATACAAAGAGCTTAGGTCTACTACATTACAGAGATCCCATGTCAGCCCTGGGCCACTACGCTCTGCTGTCCGTTGAGGGAGAAATGAACTGTTCTTGTTTAAATCAGTCACTTTGACATTTGGTAGAATAGGTAGACTTATATCCTGAGATAGCTGTTTACCTCTGTGAAAACTAAGTGGAATGTATTGGAGAGAGGAAATTCCTAATACTGCTTTAAAAAAAAAAAGTGGACATACAACTAAAAAGGTTGGTGGGGGATAAAAATTTAGAAAGATCCTTATGTGAGGTGTTTGATTTGTCATTAAATTCTTGCTTCTCTTTAAAGAAATGAGACTAGAAATCACAGCTAATTCACGGGGTTATGTTTTATGCAAGAACACCAGTCTTTGTTCTAAGCCTGAAGTCATTTGGCAATTTCATAACTCCCCCGGCACATATAGGTAAGCTCATCTTTACTGGACTGAGCGGAATGCCCCAAGCGTGTTGCCAGCCAGCATTTAGGTTATACCCTGAATCTAAGAATAGTCATAAAAACTTCTCATTAATACGGTTTAGAATTTATAGGTGATCTATACCATCCTAGGGAAGGGGAGGAAGACATTATCTAATCCTGAAAGAGGAGCTTAACAGTGACCACTGTTATTGCAATAAATAAGGGTGGGATATGATAGCTCTTTTAAACCCCATGGTGCAAATCTGAGAAAGGAAGATTTAAGCACTCCCGGGTAATTAGGCCCTGACATTTACAGCGCCCACTGATTTGGGAAAATATGCCCTTACGTCCTACCCCCACCTCTGGGATCTCCAGCAACATGTTTCTGGTGAAGTCAGTCCTAGGTTCCTGCTTGGACCAAACACAGAATTCCTAGTTGTGTGATTTACTGACTGTACAAAAGCAAATGAAGCTGTGGCGTGTCAGCCACCTTCCCAGGTCCAGTGATGGAGCCTGCAGAAGGGCAGGCTGGCAGAGCACCTGAGTGCCTGGAAGTCAGCGATCCCTGTAAAGGAGGGACGGAATTCCTTACGTGGCTTTCAGTTTTTCCATGGCAAGACCATAAGCATTTCACATGCCCTCTCCACCTCGGACATGGAAGTAGACTGGGCCTTTCTCAGCTGCCTAGGAGGCCTGTTTGCTGGGAACCCCTCTGGCTTGAGATTTAGCACTTGGACTTCAGTACTGGACGTGTCCCTGATAACCACTGTCTGTCAAAGATTCTCTTTCCCATCAATATCTCCAGGGATGTTTTAAGGGACATTGCTAGCTTTAAAGAGTCCTCTCTCAAGTTAATACAAATTTCTAGGCATGTTCTTGATGTAAGAAAGTAAATGCTGTTTATTTAATAGCAGTAGAGGACTTATTCAGAGTTTCTGTAAAGTCAGCTTTGCACGTAAACATGGGAAGGGACAGACCCCTTCCAGAGTTTAAAATCCTTGAGCAGAAGGTGTTGATTATCTCATCCAGCAGCACTCCACTTCATGTCCATTAGGACCCTCTGATTTCCTGAGGTATTCAAAGGTTGGCATGATCCCAAAAGGGATCCCAAGCAACCCGAGTTCCTTCTGTGAAGGAGTCGGGCCTCTGAGTAGCCTCCCCGGGACTTCTGTGGTCGCCGTGCCACTGGTCTGCGTGTTGTTATAACCCCTCCATTCCTTAGCCATAATTTGTTAAAAGAATGTTAATTTCATTTGCTCTTGTGATTCTGAAGAGTCGATTCCTAACAGGATTCACAGAGTTGATTCATTCCTGGCCCTGCTGGCTATATATTCAAAGTGAACTTAATTTTTGTGTGAACCAAACCATGTACTTAGCATCTGAGGTGTGTGTTGGCTATGCTGTGTAGACAGGTCATCCGGACCATGCTGGACCTGGAAAACTTCGTTAAAGATGACATAGATTCGAAAGTACAAGGCCTTTTTTTGTGTATAACACGAGGAACAAAGGCATATCCTTCTTTAAAAACAATTAATTTTTGGGCGCCTGGGTGGCTCAGTTGGTTAAGCGACTGCCTTCGGCTCAGGTCATGATCCTGGAGTCCCGGGATCGAGTCCCGCATCGGGCTCCCTCCTCGGCAGGGAGTCTGCTTCTCCCTCTGACCCTCCCCCCTCTCATGCTCTCTCTATCTCATTCTCTCTCTCAAATAAATAAATACAAATCTTAAAAAAAAAAAACAATTAATTTTTATAGAACCCAACATTTTGATGAGCCATTTTTTCCATTTCTTGAAAATGCATTATGGTAACACAAGCTAGAAAATAAAGAGAAGAAATGTGCACGGTAGATTCAATTCTGATGAAAATACAGGAAGCATATACTATCTTTCAAGGCAATGATTAAAGGATACATCTATGTCTGTGTCTTTCATTGCATGTTTGTTTAAAATAGTCTTTGTGGGGGCGCCTGGGTGGCTCAGTTGGTTAAGCGACTGCCTTCGGCTCAGGTCATGATCCTGGAGTCCCGGGATCGAGTCCCGCATCGGGCTCCCTCCTCGGCAGGGAGTCTGCTTCTCCCTCTGACCCTCCCCCCTCTCATGCTCTCTCTATCTCATTCTCTCTCTCAAATAAATAAATACAAATCTTAAAAAAAAAAAACAATTAATTTTTATAGAACCCAACATTTTGATGAGCCATTTTTTCCATTTCTTGAAAATGCATTATGGTAACACAAGCTAGAAAATAAAGAGAAGAAATGTGCACGGTAGATTCAATTCTGATGAAAATACAGGAAGCATATACTATCTTTCAAGGCAATGATTAAAGGATACATCTATGTCTGTGTCTTTCATTGCATGTTTGTTTAAAATAGTCTTTGTGGGGGCGCCTGGGTGGCTCAGTTGGTTAAGCGACTGCCTTCGGCTCAGGTCATGATCCTGGAGTCCTGGGATCGAGTCCCGCATCGGGCTCCCTGCTCGGCAAGGAGCCTGCTTCTCCCTCTAACCCTCCTCCCTCTCATGCTCTGTCTCTCATTCTCTCTCTCTCAAATAGATAAATAAAATCTTAAAAAATAAATAAATAAATAAATAAAATAGTCTTTGTGTTGTTCATAGTAACAGGTGATTTTCTTTGGCTGTCTGGTTCTATTGGTTCCATTTTGGCTGTGGCCACTTCCCTGAGGACTCATTACCTTTATGGCTCTCCCTTAAGGTTATGAGCTCCCAAGTAGGTCAGGATGAAATGTTTAGCACCGCTTAATTGATCTACTTAGCTGGGTGGAGACAACCCTTGGAATGTCCAGGCCCAGTTACATGCAATTTCCCAGTAGTTCTGTCCTCGTGGTTCTGGGTAGTTCTCCGGTGGGAATAGCACATGACTGTGGTGTTGATGAAGAGCTATTGATCTTGCTAAAGGATCTTAGCAAGTCTGCTTCATAGACCTAAATTATGAAGTACAAGCAGAAAATGGAATAATACTAAAAAAGAACATGGAATCATGATAAACTATGCACCACATTTTGCTGACTAGCAAATCCAGTTAACAAGGACCTGCAGTGAGACGAGTAAGAGGCACGGAGAGAACCTCGTGCCAGAGGGATGCGTGCTAGGTGTGAACATGTGCATCACTTTGCTGTGATATCTGATGGGGTGAAGATGACGTCCTAGAAATGGCGAGAATATTGGGCAAGCAGCTGACCTCCAGCTGGCTTGGCCATTAACCCACGCAGAAAGCACGTGTGGCAGCCGTCCGGTTCTTCCGCACACCACTGACAGAGCCTTCAAGTGTAGAGGCAGGGCTGAGTATCTGCCACAGGTAAAAATGAAGGCGGACAGAGTCGATGGGTGGGCATCTCACTGGCCTAATAAGGTTCAGCCCAGATCATTCATATCTCCTTGGTTTGCACCGAATTACATTTCATGGGAGAATGCTAATTTTTAAAAATAAGGTTTCCTGAGGAAATTAATAATGTGAATGAAAACCAAGTATTGGAGGAACTCCTTGAATCTTTCTACATAAACTACACAAAGCCTCTTATCTAATGACCGTTCATTAGAAATACATCGCAGAGCACCTCCTTTTCAGCTTATTATTTGCCAAATTCCTGTTGCTCTTACATGCGTATGAAGAAGTGGGGGGAAATGCTTTCCTGTGGAAACTCTCTCTTAAATCAGGTTGGATTGATTCATTTTTATAATTTTGCTTTCCCAGAGGACCTACCAGTAGGAGAAATAACTTCTTTGGCATTTGTCCTCACTCCATACTCTCAGCCACTGCACACCTCCTGAGGCAAAGACACCTTCAGAGGAACACATTTCAGGTGCCATGTCCGCTTCTACCTTCTCTCTCCCACACCCCTTTGCCTCACGGATATTCTTTCCAGATCCCACAGCATGTCAGGAAGGTAACCTCCACCATCCTCTTTCTTTCTTTCTTTCTTTTTTTAAAGATTTGTTTCTTTTAGAAAGAGCACGAGTGGGGGGAGGGACAAAGGACGAGAAAGAGAGAGAAAGAGAGAGAGAGAGAAAAGCATACCCCCCCCCCCCCCCGCAACTGAGTGCAGAGCCCACACGGGGCTCAATCTCACGACCCTGAAATCATGCCCTGAGCTGAAATCAAGAGTAAGATGCTTAACTGACTGAGCCCCCCAGGGTGCCCTCATCCTCCTTCTAGCTTGTGCCTCCCCACACCCAGATCCATGGCCATCTCCCTTGCATTCTGCTTTTGAGTACTGCATGATACTCATTTACCGTGACGGCATGCCATAGTCATACAATAGCTTATTCTCAAAATCTGCTTTTGAGGGAAGCTGATGGCAAGTCTAGCAAGCACTAAGACATCATAATGAGATTCTTATATTTTCTATGACTGATAAGAATGATCCCATTGGTAAGGGTGTGTTCCTTTAAAAGCCACTGATGTCATTCAGTGACCGGCTTATATATGAGCGGGAGAGATGTAGTCTTTAAAAGGACAGATAGTCACTCCAGCTTGCCGCTCCATGGTGTGCCTTGATCACAACAAGTTCTCCAAGCAAAATTAATTTTAATTAGCCTTCATAATAAGAGCACTCGGGAGGAACTTGATCATTCAGTCTGGCTTGTATCTATGTATTCAGGCCCAGTGCAGTGGGTACGGTCTCTAGAAAACAAAATTAGGAACTGTATTGTTAATGACAATGTTTGCACTGTAAGAAATAAATTCTTCAGTATTGTCACAGACATTTCAGTTTCCTGTAACTAGGCCAAAGGTGAAAGAAAGAGGGAAGGGACATTTACTCTTGACTCCAAATACAGTGAATTCTGGATTGTACTTCATTGGAAATGGTGAGTCCCGAGTAGAATGCAAAGAAAGGCTTATCTCCAACTTAGCAAACTTTCCTCTCAGTCACAATTTCTATTTCCCTGAGGAATGTGTCTTGACTCTCAGATATGATTCATCCTTTAGGGACAAAGTAGAAACCTTTTCTTCCCTCAAGGATCATGACCAAAGCAAATCTTGGCATTCCCAAAGAAAGGGTGTTTAATCTCCTGCTTGTCTCAAGTAGGTGCTTGTTCCCAGCCAGTAATGGAATTTAAATTCTTCATGCCCGGGCTGCTGAAAGTCTGCTTGTTGAAAAGTTAGCAACATTGAAAACGCTGAAAAATCATGTCTAACTGGCATGTGTTTATGGAAATTCAAATAATGCAAGAAGTTTCGTGATGGCGGTTGAGTGCCAGGCTTCCAGATTGTCTCGGTGGATTGGGTGCCCTGACGGTCTCCACCCTAGGGGAAGGAAGAGAGAGCGCTTAGATTGAGCTGGAAGGGGAAAGGAGCCATTTCACAAAGCAACTGATGTTTGATTCCTTTGAAACTTAGTATAAAAAGAGCCCCAAATAGAACACCGAGTTGCCCCGAGGAAGGCAAGGCTCAGCTTCCCAGGCCAGCAGAAGCTGGAGCTCAGGGGGTGCCTCCCCGTCCATGGCCTTGGGAGGACTTGCTCACGTGGCTAATCGGTCTGAGAAAGTGAAGGTTTCGAGTTGAGTGCTATGTAATTTCTTAATCTGGTGTTTGCTTATTTAATCCTCCAGTTGACACATCTTATTTGCTTTGTCATGGTTCTAATTCTGTGAGTGTTTGTGCAGAGAAACAGATCTCTGTTTTTATTTTGTTTCTCTGCCTACACACACTCACGCAAACACGCATGCATGCGGAGGGACGTATTATGTATCCGGAGGATTAAGAAAAATTCTAACACGTTGCACTAAGAAATGTTAAAATCTGTAACTGGATATTGACTGACCTTTCTAAGAAAAATTTGACAGGAATTAACATGAACAGATGTTCTCTCCCAGCGGAGAGCATGAGACCGTTAGTCACTAGCCGAGAATGAAGCACTACATGGGACTCCAAGCCAAGGTGTATTTATAGGTGTGATGATTGAAGGAGCTGTATGTCACGGTTGCTAGGGGACAACTTAGGTTACAACTGATCCCTTTTTTGTGAAAGCTTATCAGTATGGGATGTTGACATAGTTAACTTTCTGAAAACTGTTGTTTGGTTTCTATTTCCAACTCCTATGAATAAAAATAAAAACAAACAGTGTGACATAAGGTATATTCTCTGAGGGTAGGGGTAGTATGACAGACTCCTAAACCTCTTTGGAAATGAGTATTGTAATAGGACTTCCTGGAGATATGGAAAATCTGAAAAGTGATTAGAAATGTGCATGCATGCATGTGTGTGTGTGTGTGTTTGAGAGGAAACAATATCTGAACATGTTTTCCAGTGAATTGAGGTTGCCTGACAAAAACAAAACGGGACTCCTTCTTCTCTATCCCTGTGAAGGTGGGACATTCGTTGATCTTTGCCTTCTGGCCCACTCGACTTGGCGGGGGCCCTGTCCTGTTCTCCGTGGGTGTCACAAATGCTCTCTTGTCCTGTGAGGGTCATGTCTGCAGAAGGTGCTCGAGGATTCGGGGATCCCCCATGGAGAAGTCAAACGTTAGGACCCAAGTTTTGCCAGAAGGAATTCCACACAAAATACTGATTACCAGTTCAGAATGCTTCTTGGAATAAATGAGACGTATTTACCGTAATTGCCTAACTTTGAAGGCAGTTTAACTCTCCGTTTGCAAGAAGAAAAAAATTGAAACTATTCCATACAAATGAAAGTTGGTCTCCAAATTTTCAGGGCTTTTTGTCTGTTATTTTGTATATGTTTATACTTCGAAATGAATACATGCTAATTATTGCTGATCTGTAATGGGACAGAAACATTCAGATAAGTCAACAAAAATCATGCATGGTGTCACTAAATAACCACTGCTCACTCCTTCTGATACTTTCCTCCTTTAATATCCTTTGTCGCTTGCACTTATTCAGTATTTTATTGCCTCATAGATATCAAGCTCTGTCAGCTGCTGAAGACAGAGCTGTCTGTGCCCATGAATTCCTTTACGGAATTTAAAGTCTAATGGGGAAGTCAACATGACAGACAGAAATTAACGACAATTGATAATTGCTACAAAAGAAAATGAGAAGATGCCGGTGGCTGTCAGCAACAGCTCCTTCTCACCCTGCTTTCTCATGGGTAAACTGGAGGTGCTCCAGGCCCGGCCTTGCAGGTGTGGTGCTCATGGGGGGCGGGGTGGGGCTCCAGTGGCGAGGACTCGGTGAGAAGATGCACAGAGTGCTTAACACTGAGTGTCCGCGCAGGAATGCTCCTCCAGCAGGAATACGGTCATGACTGTCATTGCCACACGCTGTGGGGTCACCGTGTGGAGCCTGCCTTAGAAACAGCTGGGGTCGTGGAGACAGAAGACAGGCTTCTGAACTCCTTGGTCCTCCGTTGCACCTGGGAACCAGAGCTGCTTTTTAGAATTTTTATTTCTGTTGCTTGGCGTTGAGGGATTCCATAATCCTTCCCTTGTTACGGCTCCACTGTGTTCTCCTGCTCATCTCTGAAGTGACCCCTGTGTTCCAATCCAGAGTCTTCTTCCTGTATCTCACCGTGCATGATGAGCGTTCGCAGTCCCATTTGGTATAGCCCTGTTCCATCGCGACCTTGAGCAAAGACCTCCATTTCCTCTTCTGTAAGACAGGAATGATAGATAGCACCTCACACATAGGGGGACCTTAAGGACTGAATAGGATCGTAAGCTTACAGCAAGTGGAACAGCACTTCGCCCCTGCTGTTAGCGAGGACTCTTATTTCATGTTCCGTATTACCCCCCCTTGACTTGAATGATTACTCAGCTGCCTTGACAGGAATTATTCACCCTGTTTGCATCTTTCCATTTTACTGAACATTGTCACCTGAATAAAACTATGTCATACTTGGGCGCCTGGGTGGCTCAGTTGGTTGGGTGTCTGCCTTCAGCTTGGGTGATGATCCCAGCGTCCAGGGATCGAGTCCCGAGTTGGGCTCTCTGCTCAGCGGGGAGTCTGCATCTCCCTCTGTCCCTCCCCCTGCTCGTGATCGCTCTCACTCTCTCTCACAAAAATAAATAAAAAATCTTAAAAAAAACCTGTCATACTGAACTCTGTAATCTTATTCCATAACTCTTTTTAAATAGTTGTTTCTGCCTCATAATTTAAAATATACTTCTCCACTGCACCTACTGAAAAATATAGCACTTTATGTTGTGTTGGAAATGCCAGAAGCCAAACTGAAGTTGGCTTCCACAAAGGGATGTCCATGGATGGCATCTAAAGCTCCAGAAATATGCAAAAAGTTTGGAGTTTGGATATATTTTAAAACTCTGGTGTTTTTTTTTTTTTTGGTTTAGAAAAATAACTTTCAGTTATAAAAAATACTTTTTGACTTAAGTTCCCGAGTATATGCTAAAAAGATCCGTTGTCCTGTAAAGCATTACAATAATGTAAAGGCAGTCTTGGCTTCTCCTTACACATCCAGTCCCCAACTTTAAGTTCTGTTTTTTCCGCAATAGCCCTAGATACAAGTACATGTCATTTTATAAAGGTGAGTTTCATGTACCACAAGTGTGTGTGTGTGTCATTATTTTGGGGTCACGTGTAAACCTTCACACACTGGTGGAGGCATCGCTAAAAACCTGGAGCCAGGAAGGGTACCTGACAGCAAGTTCTCTGTACTCGGTGCGGGTTTATTGACATGAACGGAAGGGAAATGGTACAGAGAGAGGTTTTTTGTTTTTTGTTTTTTTTAAGATTTTTTTATTTATTCGAGACCTAGAGATACAGAGAGAGAGAGCATGAGCAGGGGGAGAGGCAGAGGCAGAGGGAGAAGCAGGCTCCCCGCCGAGCAAGGAGCCCGATGCAGGTTTGATCCCAGGACCCCGGGATCATGACCTGAGCCAAAGGCAGATGCTTAACCATCTGAGCCACCCAGGCGCCCCTGGAGAGAGGTTTTTTGTGCTCTGCCAAGATTCATTTGTTCAGCCTGATATTTTCTAGTGCTCAAAGACTCTTTGGGCAAAGGAGATGAAGCAGGCAGCTAGCACATGCTCTTACTGAATTACAGTCTATTTTTAAAGAGCACGGGAGTGTCCCCATTTCTTGGTCTTACAGAACCCCCTAATGGAGGAGGCTGTGTGCTGCGTTCTGAAACTAGAGTGCCTTCAAATTTCATCTCTGTGGCCACTAAACTGTATAGACAAATTTGACTTTTAATATAAAATTTAGACATGATTTATTAATATGGCTTTTTTTTTTAAGGAAAAAGTTACACAATAATTTTAAAGCCAGCCGCGAAAGTAACATAAAATCATTCAGACCCCAGTTTGAACGTGTGAGTTCCTTGGTTCTTAACAAAACTCCCCACTCTATATTCCTACAAATGACACAGCGAGATTGCTTTAAATCAGATTGATCCTTTTGGAGCTTGCTTTTAAGACTTTGGCGATCAAAGCAGCATTTAGTCGAGGACTAATTATTCTCCTACTAAGGCAAGACCCTTCTGAGAATTCTGTCCAATGTCTGTGAATTCTGAGGTTTTCCAGTCTGGTTGGTGAGACCAGGCATCATTCTCAGCCCTGCGTGAGTGCAGGACTCCTCCCCGTCATCCCTTCTGCTGGCTTGTTCCTGGCCCCCAGGTCCCTCATGCACTTTTACCTTGGCCCTCGGCTGAAGACCCAGACCCCAGCACATGGCCAGTGGTCTCTCTGCAGGCCCAACTGCTCCCACACTCTGTCCTGCCATCTCCAGCCTCTTTGGTCTTCAGTTTGAACCCTGAGTTTTGTCTCCTCAGCTCAGGCAGTCCCTGGATGTGCTGGGTTGCCCTTCCCTACTCTGTGGCCTGGAAACTCAAGGCCACTGGACGATCATAGGACTCACCACCTTTCAGAGATCAACATCCTTCCTTCGGGCCCAGGATCTTGAAAATCATTGTTTCCTATATTTTGTCTTCCTTTCCTTTTTTATTTATTTTTGTGAGAGAGAGTGAGAGCAAGCACGAGCAGGGGGAGGGGCAGAGGGAGATGCACACTCCCTGCTGAGCGGAGAGCCCCTCAGGACTCGATCCCTGGACACTGGGATCATCACCCAAGCTGAAGGCAGACACCATTCCTTCCATTCCTGCCATTCCTCTCTCCCTCCCTCCCTTCCTTCCTTCCTTCCCTCCTTCCTTCCATTGTTGTTGTTTTCAATGGGAGGGCAGATTGGATCCCCCATATATCATCTTGCCTAAAGCCAATTCTCCTCTTGTCTCTGTTTTGAACCAGGAATTCTATGTAACTTTCTCATGGGGTGTTTCTTGCAGTGACTCTGGGTAAAAAAAAATACCTGCCTCAGAATCACTTGGGACGGTCATTAAAAATGCAGGTTTCTGAGCTTTACCCCAGACATGTTCCATCAGAATCTCTGGAGTGAGGTCCAGAAGGCTGCTGTTTAGGGCGCCTGGGTGGCTCAGTTGGTTGGGCGACTGCCTTCGGCTCAGGTCATGATCCCAGAGTCCCGGGATCAAGTCCCGCATCGGGCTCCCTGCTCGGCGAGGAGCCTGCTTCTCCCTCTGACCCTCCCCCCTCTCATGTACTCTCTCTCTCTCTCTCTCATTCTCACTCTCTCAAATAAATAAATAAATCTTAAAAATTAAATTAAATTAAAAAAAAAAAAGAAGGAGGCTGCTGTTTAAACAGTGCCCGGGGTGGGGGGGTGTCACACACACTCAATTTGGGAACAGCCTAAAGGGCTTCATTTGGCCACATCACCTACTGTGTATACTTAATTGTATTCTAATAGGGATATGGAGGCAGAAGAAGGGATGTTGGTTTCCAATTCCACTAGGAAGCCTCAGCTCCCTTCTGTGATGAAGTGAGGCTGCTTGTCTAAGGAGCCATCCTCCTCATTTTTATTCCCCTTGGACTGTCACAGGCAGGTGAAACCATAAATTCCTCAGCTGCTGAAAAAGCACTTCATTGAGCTCAGGGTTCTTTGGTAAATAATTGCTTACCTTGACCATGCAGAGTGTCCTTTGCTAAAAATCTGTCCCTTAGTTTTTGTTGAGAAGATGATGGTAACAAAATGGAATCTGCCAAGGCCTTTAGTTTCGAGAGCTTTTTTGGAAAGCGCTGCATGTCTGCAGATCCTTGGGCAAAGCCCATTTGAAAGCCACAAGGGGGCAGGGAGTTGTGAACTTGAACTGGATTCACCAAGAGTGTGGGAAGTTGGGGAGGGACTTTTAACTGGTCCTTATCTTGTGGCTGGAGTGTGCAGAGGTTGATTCCTTAATGAGGGCATGAGTGACAGAGAAAGCTGGAACCAGGGAGGGGGTGAGGGGGAAGGACCGAAGATCCTTACTGGAAAATGCACTTTTCTCTCTGAAACTAAAGAAGAAAGAGATAAACCCTGGAATATTATACTGAAGCCATTGGTAATTTTCTCTCTTGGATGAGCTTCAATCACAGAAGACTTAGACTCTTTGGTTAAGAACTCAGTGAAGCTTCAAACTGTTTTTAAGCCTCCTTTTATGTTAGTTGGGCCTTACATTGCCTGTTGATCAGGGCCAAGGATGGTGGGAAGATAGCCACACACCATGTAAAAGATCTGTCTCCCCAGCATCATCCAATATTCACAGGAGATCCTTTCTCTGGTTATGTGTTCTTCAGACAAGGCTCTCCAGGAAAACCTAGAGTTTCATGACAGAGCAACTGTGTGTGTGTATGTGTACGTCATCTGTATTAAAACATCAACCAGACACCAAGCATGAATCTTAGTTTCCGCTGAGTATTTAGATTCTGCCCACGAAGCACTCTCTTGTTCTTGGAAAGGGTGGGTACTAACTGATGCCATGTTGGTATTGGTCAGTCACACCTCAATCCTCCTGACTCTGGAAAGGAGTGAGAAGGAACATGGAATGTTCTTCCTTGTCGTAAATTATATGTAGACTCTTCAAAAGAGGTCATTGAATTTATCCATTCTTTGAAGAGCGCACATGTTTTAAACAAAGAGAACGGCTGGAAACCAGGACTCTTGGCCGCAGGTCTTGGCTCTGCCCTGAACTAGCTCAGAAAACTTGGGTTTCACTTTCCTCACGTACAACTTCTGAAAAGTTGACATCAAATGTCCTATTTCATTCTGAATTATACAACTATATTAGATGTTATTCAATTATATGTTATACACCTATGTTACCTGAATTGAAATGTGATGACATGATATACATTAATGGTAGACTGTATACAATGGAAGACTGTAGAAATGTATGTCCCGGTGGGACTCAGAATTACTTGCTGGGCAGTTTAAAACTATTATGAAACTCCCAGAGAGTGACTCTTCTGAATCCATGTTTCATGTATTTTTTAAAGATGTATTTATTTATTTGAGAGAGAGAGCATGCGTGCACACATGTGCGAGAGCATGAGCAGGGGGGCAGAGAGAGAGAGGGAGTCTCAAGTGGACTCACGCTGAGTGCAGGGTTTGTCGCAGGGCTTGAACTCAGGACCCTGAGATCATGACCTGAGCTGAAACCAAGAGTCCGATGCTTAACTGACTAAGCCACCCAGGTGCCCCAGATTCATGTTTCATTTGAGGTGTAGAGTGGGATCTCTTCTTTGCTTTTGATTTGAATTTTTTTTTAGCTGTACATATTTCCTTTAAATTTTATTCAGCACAATCTATACATTTTTTTCTCATTTACTATGTTTTTAAACATTTACTATTCTTTCCAAAACCCATCTGGTTAGATGATATTTTCATGTTTTACACAATGGATTCCTCATTTCTGTTTGTGACTGTAACAATAATTCAAATATCAATTAGATTGATTTAAGGTTATTGTGTTAATATAAGTAACCATGGAATTTATTGTCCTACGATACTGTCACATAAGGGCCTTTTCCAAAGGGGAGGAATTTAATATAAATAAGAGTGTCCTTGTATGGCCATGGAAAATACTCACCAATTGAATATTCTCATTTCTCCTTCCCACCAAGCGGTGGTGTCTATAGACACAGGGACAGTGCTACAGGCATTCAGTTTGTGCTGGTTGGAAATAACACTAGGAAACACACTGAGTATAATGTGAGACACAAAGGGGGAACTGGGTAACTTTTTATTGCATAAATGAATAAGGATGGATGGATGCTGAGATTTCTTCATATCCACTTGAATCCCACTATGAAAATAGGTAAGATCCTTAAATGTGAAACGAGATTTTTAGTTAATTCATTGTGATATGTATTAAGCACCTTAAACTGTATGAAGACTTCACCATGACATTATCTCTGTAGAGATAAGTTAGGTAATTGTAGATAATTTAGTATTAGAGTAGGCTCCTTTCTGATTTTAGGGTATTTACTTACTAGAATAGTAAATATGTATACAAATGTTGTGTCACTTCTGAGATAGGAATCCTAAAGGTAGTATTAGAACAAGGTTTCAGCATCTATAAGGTACAGCTTACTCAGAAACTATGTTTCATGGCTCTAGCTAGCAGAAATACTGTTTGCTTCACAAATAAATAAACTGAGGCAAAAACTTAAGTAACATTTATATATAGAATGTGAAGTGAGATATACTCATGTAAAACTGTTATTAAATAAAAAGCATGATTATATGTTTAAGTATCAAGAAATTTTTTTAATTTAATTTTTTTAAAAAGATTTAATTTATTCAAGAGAGAGAGAGAGCATGAACAGGGGGAGGGGCAGAAGAAGAGGGAGAAGTAGGTTCCCCACTGAGCAGGGAGTCCCACACAGGCCTCGATCCCAGGACCCCAGGATCATGACCTGAGCCGAAGGCAGATGCTTAACTGACTGAGCCACCCAAGCACCCCTCAGTAAATTTTTAAATAAAGGCCGTGTGTGTGTGTGTGTGTGTGTGTGTAGCTTTAAGAACACTAATAAGTCAATTTGCATGTATCCATCATCTAAGTTAAGAAATAAAACATGACCAGTACTCAAGAAGCCTTGCTGTAACATGCCTTGCTGGCCGTACTCCCTACATACCCCCACACCATCCCTGCCTTAGGTAACCCTTTTCCTGAATCTTGGGTGTTTTGTTTTGTTTTGTTTTTAAATCATTTCTTTGCTTAAATAATCTGTTGGCTTAGCATGACTTGGAGCTTTATATAAATGAAATCATAGTGTATGTATTCTGTGATTTTTTTTCTCAATATTCTGATTCTGAGGTTTACATACAAACATGGAGTTCATTCATTTCCATTGCTATATCATCTTTCACTGCCTGAACACAACTCACTTTATCTGTTCATTATCCTGATGAAAATACTCTTAAATTTGTTTCAAAATATGAAATGTTCATTCATTCCATTTGAATCATTAAAAGAATGATAAACCATTCCATAATACATTTTTCATTGATTTTTGCTAGAATTGTATTTGCCAGACAGTTCAACCAAATCCTTAAATACTACTCAATATGCACAGAGAGCAGGAATTAAAATCTGTATTGCTGTCAGCTGTATGGCCCCAGTAAATGGAACAGTGGCCTAGCCTATCCTAGCCAGTTTGCAATAAGTTATTCTCAGAAAGGAGGCCACAGGGCGCCTGGGTGGCTCAGTCGGTGAAGCATCTGCCTTCGGCTCAGGACATGGTCCTGGGATCCTGGGATGGAGCCCCATGTGGGGCTCCCTGCTCAGTAGGGAGTCTGCTTCTCCCTCTCCCCGTCTCTCCCCCCCAACTTGTGCGCTCTTTCTCTCTCTCTTTCAAATAAATAAATAAAACCTTTAAAGAAAAAAGGAGATCACAGTTTAATAATCTTACTACTTCCTTTGCCACTTGTAGTTTTTGCCCTCCTGTACAGAATATTTTCCCATTAAGCAGACCTATTGGCAAGATTTTGTTACAGAAGGTGGCTTCCTAGCCATGCACTTAGTGTTTCCTTTAATAGGTCTGGAATCGTTCATAAGGTATGCAAAGCTAGTGCTCAATTTGGTCACCAATGGAAACAGGCTTGCTCCGTGATTCAAGAGAGGGGTAGAGTTAATGGATACATAAACTACTCCCCGACTGCTAAACGTCCCCAAAAGTTCATTTCTTATGATAGTCAGGAAATCATTTGGCAAGTGTCTACCTCGTAGAAAGCATAAACCTGGAGAACTGGTAACTCAGTGACTCTCTGGTAGAGCATTATTTGACTCAGAATAAAGGGAAAGGAAAGTGAAATTGCTTTTTTTTTCTTTTTTAATGCTATTGCATTCATTTAAATATAACTTAAAATTATATTTAAAAAGGAAATATTATCTAATCTACAAATTGTCTTAGTGTTCAAGGTATATTAAAAAGAAATAGGGGTTGGGGCGCCTGGGTGGCTCAGTTGGTTAAGCGACTGCCTTCGGCTCAGGTCATGATCCTGGAGTCCCGGGATCGAGTCCCGCATTGGGCTCCCTGCTCAGCAGGGAGTCTGCTTCTCCCTCTGACCCTCCTCCCTCTCATGCTCTCTGTCTCTCATTCTCTCTCTCAAATAAATAAAAATTAAAAAATCTTAAAAAAAAAAAAAAAGAAATAGGGCCACCTAGGTGGCAGCTGGTTAAGCATCCGACTTTGTTATGGCTCAGGTCATGATCTCAGGGTCATGGGATCTAGCCCCGTGTCAAGCCCCATGACGGGCTCCAGGCTTATGGAGTCTGCTTGGGATTCTCTCTCTCCCTCTCTGTTTGCCCTTCCCTACACCCCCCACCACATGCTCCCTCAAATCAATTAAAATTTGATTAAATTTCCTTTTTAAATATTATTTTAAGTTATATTTAAATCCTTAAAAAAAATAGAATCCACATATACACAGTCTCTGGGGAGCTGAGCACCAAAGGGCCAAAGTAGCTTTGATTTGTGTTAGGACTACTGGATTTGAATCCAGAGATCATCTTACTCTGATTCCCTTGCAGTTGTAGCTCGGATGATAGTTCACTAATAATCTTTGTCTTCTACTAGAAACATCCATTTATTGCCATATCCTTAGCTCTATGGCAGTGCCTTCCACGTGGTAGGCACTAAAAATTATCTATTAAATGAAAGAATTTGGGGGCCCTTGATAGAGCTTGTTTGAACTGGTATATTGCTGTGATGAGTTAGTATTGCAAGAGTGGGATTTGAACTCGATGTCATTGTGATTTTAGGGGAATGCCCTGTGTTTGCATGTCTTCTTCCTGGAGAGATGGTTACTGGTTTTAGCTTATTGAGGTTCCTGTGGGAAAATGAGGTCAGGGACACAGGGCACATGCATAACAAATGCATCACATTCAACACGTGGGGGAAGGTATAGTAGAAAAATACAAGGTATTTTGATATCCTGTTGAGTTTAACAGTTTCTATTGAGTTGACGGACTATAATATATATTGAGAAGGCATTGTCATTGACGATGATGACGATGATTAGAAGATCAATGCCAAGGTTTCTCTAAAAACACTGTGGCTTCCCTATCCTTAAGGTTTTAAACGTTTCTAAAAAGTCCCTCCAGACCCGGTATGATTAGGTCCTGTCCCACCTTCCAAGCTTCCTGCAGCATTACTCCTCTGGCTGACTTTGCCTCTGCTGGAGCCATACGTGGGGCTCTGTAGAATAGTGCTGGTAGCTCCTTCTGGCTCCAGGCCCTCTGCCTATGTTGTACACTGTTCTATTTGGAACTCTTCCAAGCCCTCGTGATAGACTGCTAATCCAGATTTTGGCATAAAAGTAACTTCTTCAGAGACGTCTCAAAGGCCCCACCCTATACTTCACCCTCTTTCTTTAATTGTAATGGGATAGTTGTGCAGCAAATTGCTTAGCCTGTATCTCTTCTCTTGGCACGAGCTTCATTAGGCAGGTATCGGGCTTGTTCACCTCTGAATTCACAGGGCTTTTCCAGAGAGTGTGGCCAAGAGCAGGTGCTCAATAAATATTTGCTAAAGCAGAGAATGTTGAAGGAATCATCAAAAGTGCAGCTAAAATTTTTTGTTTTCTTTTTCTCTCTTTAGCTGGGAAGTTATCAATTCCAAACCAGATGAAAGATCCAGGTTCAGCCACTGTATTGCAGAATCATGGATGAATTTCAGCATATTTCTTCAAGAAATGTCTCTTTTTAAACAGCAGAGCCCTGGCAAGGCAAGTTTTCCAGCATAGAATTACCGTGCGTGCTTTAGAACGTGCAATAAATTGGAAACAAATGAACTAACCTCTTTTATCAGCTTATAAGGGTTCTCCAGTCCTGGATATAATATATATATATATTGCAACTCGGAGCAATATACTAGGAGCAAATGCCATAAAAGCTGGTATTAGTGAGGTTCAGAAATGTGAGGGTGTTAGCACTAGAAAATCCTCAAACTTATATTTCAAGATTGGATGGGTTCTCTGTTTTATACACGTTTATCTAACTCATTAACAAAAATGGTGACTGGTCTTGCTATCAGCCAGACCAAGGAGAAAAAAAATACCTTATGAAGAATCTCAGTTTAAAAACAGACACATACATGCATAGAACAGACTGGTGGTTTCCAGAGAGAAGAGTGGCAGGGCAGTGGGCAAAACAGGGGAAAGGGATTAAGAAGTACAAACTTCCAGTTATGAAAGTCACCACTATGTTGTACACCCGAAACTAATATAACATTATAGGTCAACTACACGTCAATTTAAAAAATAAGTAAGTCACAGGGATGTAAAGTACAGCATAAGGAATGTCGTCAATAATATCATGTTAAGTATGTAGGTGACAGATAGTAACTAGACTTGTCATTATCCGTAATGTATGTAAATGTTGACTCGCTGTGTTGTACACCGAAAACTCATAACCTTGTATGTCAATTACAATTCAATAAAAAAAGAATTTGTTTCTATTACTTAGGCTGGTTCCGAAGTCAAAGGGAGATGAAATGAACATACAGTGCTTTTGGAGATAATAGAGTCGGTCTAAAAAGTAGAGATTCCTGTATCATCTATCTAGTAAAGAAAACCTTTGGCAGACACTCATAGTCTCTATATAAATGGAATGTGTATTTTTCCAATTAAGATGAAAACCCCTGAGGAGAAGGGTCGCAAGTGGTCTGAAAGGGATTGCACAGTGCACAGCCTTGGAGTACTTGGATGTGTAGAGGTGGCTTCCGCTGTGATTGTGAGAATGTGGGTTTAAGGGTGGAGCCATCACCAGTGTTGTGTTCAAGTTCCTTGAACCTCCACCTGTAGTTGGAAGGGCCTAGGAATGTCGACCCTGAAAATCCCTCTGGTTGCACCATGTACAGGCCATCGCTTAACTCCAGTAGTATTGATAATAGAACTGTGCTTGGACACATTTTGAGCATATTAAAGTGGCAACGTTGTATATGTGTGGATTTTTTTTTAATCCCCGAAGGTAATTCTTAGCATAGATACCCATATGGTGGAGAGGGAGAGTTGCATTTTTGATGCCTATTTTACTGAAATGATTAAACACATTTTTAGAAGATTCTGAACTTAAAACTTCTGCATTGGACTGCATTAATGTAGTCCAAGTAAACTGGCTTAAGATGATGTTACAGATTTAGTGGATAATATGAAATCTCTTTGTGAAACTGAATTCCGGACACGGTAATGCTTTCCTACACTTACTCTTTCAGCGCTTATGGTCTTTCCTCTTCCATTTTGCTATTCGAATTGCATATTCTTTAAGGGCCTCTGCTGTTTCAGAACAGCTCTTAAGTTTGTTCTGTAAGTTCATCTGTTCTCCTTTTGACTAGTTAACTTATTAACCCTGTGCCAAAGAATGGAAAATCAAAGTTCATCTGACAGTGTTAATCAGTTACTGATCAGAGTTATGTATTCTTTCCTCATATGTCTTTTTGAAATTCCCTTAATGAGTTTTCTTTGCTTGCCAATTTAATATATAATTTAAAGATAAATCAAAAGAAGAAAAATAGTTTATTTTTAAGACTAGGATGTGGAAAACAAGTGAAGGCTTTATGGGAGATTTTTTTGTCATGATGTTTAAATTTCTTGAAACAACCAAGATTTTTTTGGTCATAACTGACAGAAGGAAAATAAGCACATTTCACTGTAGGAATTTCATTTCATTCCCATTTGGTTCCTAAGTGACCTAGAAGTGAGGTCAATTTGAGGGATGGCTATGATTAGGAAGGAGGATGGTAATGGCCAATGGATTCATCCCAGCAGTTTATCAGCTGTGCAAATTGCCATTCTATTTATATAAATGCCTCTAATTTCTGCTTTGCTGTGTTTATGAATTTTGATGTGTTTATAGAAGTAGTTTGAACTTGCAGGTTTATTGACCAGGCTGCATTATTTTCAGTGACTGATACTGAGGAAAAGAAGTTTCTGGGGACATACTAGTCTTCAGTTCTCTTGCATCTGACAGTAATATAGCCACAGGCATGATTAATGGGAGATGTTCTCCGTGCCAGAAATTAGCTTCTGGAACCTCACAATGATTATTACTAAGTGTTAGAGTGGACTAAGGCTGGCTGAACACAGCAGTCATCAGGCAGACCCAAATACAAAAGAACACTGAAAAACATTTGCCATAACGTGATAGATCACATATAGATAAATAATTGTCTGTGTATCCTGTGCCCGAAAATGTCTTGGAGTTATATATAATGTCACATCTTGTTTCTGTTATCTCTAGTTTTGTCTCCTGGTCTGCAGTGTGTGCACATTTTTTACAGTCTTGGGAAGTTACATTCCTGGAGTTATACTCAGCTATCTACTGTGTAAGTATGGTAGAACATTTGGCTAATTTATGTGATGCATATGGTATCATTTAATGGTCAACATGGCCTTCCATAGTTTGGAAGAGGAGGGATGAGTCCTTAACTATACAGCATATTGGTTATCCTTTAATTTCCTGCTGTACAAAGTTTCTCCTTTTCCTAGAGACATGTTTATATTTTAAAGTTGGAGGAACGGCTGCCAAAAGGCAGGGTTGGTTATAAGTGATTTGATTTGATTTTAAATTATGTCAGTAAAACCATAAGTAAGCTATATTTCCCATCCCCCACAAACACACTAATCCCTTTGCCCTTGTGTATGTTCTGTGGCTCAAAAAATAATTAAAACCACAATGTCATACCATTACACCCCCACCAGAATGAATAAAATTTAAAATACTGACCATAGCAAGTATTGGCAAGGATACAGAGCAACTAGAAATTCTCACATACTGTTGGTGGGTAGGTAGAATGGTAAAAACACTTTGGATAACCGTTTGGCAGTTTCTTAAAAACTATATATGACCGGGGCGCCTGGGTGGCTCAGTTGGTTAAGCAACTGCCTTCCGCTCAGGTCATGATCCTGGAGTCCCGGGATCGAGTCCCGCATCGGGCTCCCTCCTCGGCGGGGAGTCTGCTTCTCCCTCTGACCCTCCCCCCTCTCATGTGCTCTCTCTCTCTCTCATTCTCTCTCTTTCAAATAAATAAATAAAATCTTTAAAAAATAAAATAAAAAAAAAACTATATATGACCCAGCTATTCCACAGCTAGGTATTTACCCAAGGGAAATGAAAGTATATATCTACACAAAGACTTGTCTGCAAATGTTCACAGCAACTTTATTTGTAGTAACCAAAAACAGAACACAGTCTGTCTGTCCATCCATAGATATACCGGTAAACAAACTGGGGTATATCCATACAATCACTACTCAGCATGAAAAAAATTGATGTACGCAACAGTCTGGATAAATCTCCAAATAATTAGATTGAATGGGAAAAGCCATGTAAAAAAGAACATACACTGTGTGATTCCATTTATACATCATTCAAATTCATCTTTAGCTAATAGCAAAGCACAGAAATGGTTGCCTAAGGATGAGGTGGGTAGGGGCAGGGAAAGGCAAGAGAGAAGGATTAATAGGAAGATGGGAAAAATCTAGGGAGTGATGGATATGTTCACTATCTTCATTGTGGTGACGGTTTCTTAGTTGTATGCATATGTCAGAACTTATCAAATTGTATACTTTAAATATGTGCAATTTATTATATGTCAAATATAACTCCAAAATGCTGTAAAAAAAAAAAAAAAGTATAGATTGCCATCTTCTCCTGAAAAATATGGTCTGGTGCTGCCACCTTGAGATGGGACAGGCACTCTCCACTGAACTAACCCTGGTTATTTCCCCATTTTTCTTACACCAGCTTTTAAAATGTACATATGCTTCCTTGGCTTCTAATGATATTTGAGGTTGCAACTCCTATTTAAAAGGTAAATGGGCACATTTTCTAACAAAAACAAAGAAGTAAACACTAGGGAATACAATACATTCTCTAGGTCAGGCTTCATTTCTTTTTGTATTCCTAATGCGTAACATCCATGGCAGATGATCAAAGCGCAAATCCATTCTCTCAGATGGAACTCATATAGAGTATCAGCCCTCGATTGCCTTGTTTAGGAACTAAAGGAGAAGAGAGCCAGGGGATAGTCTGATATAGGCCAGGCATTATTCAGATGGTTTGCATTCACTTCATTTATTCTTCACAAAACCCCAAGAGATAATATTATTATCCCAATATTACTGATGAGAGGCTAATAGATAATAACTTTCCTATAGCGAAATGGCTTATTCAACAAATAAGAGTGCAGCTTTTAATCCAGGACTGTTGTCAAGAAAGCATGTAATCTTTGTGTCAGTGTTGAGGGTGAAAGAATAAAAGGGAGAAAGTTGATTTAATAGCAAGTCTTTGAAAACAGTGACTGTAAGCATAGTGTGTGCATGCATGCGTGTGTGTGTGCGTGTGTTGTATAGGGGAAAATGTTTTCATTACAGGAGGAAGAATAGAAATTATGAACTTATTTCACAGAGGCACTTCTCTAAGAAAAAAACTTGTATTTGTCTTACTGACTGAACTGTTTTTGTGAGATACTCAGAGGTAGCCTTTTGAAAGGAAGGTCATCTTACTGACGCACTCTTCCTTTTTATGTTTCAGTGCTGTGTGCATTTTTGTGTCCCCTGTTTAAGTGTAATGATATTGGACAAAAAATATACAGCAAAATCAAGTCAGTTCTGCTGAAGCTAGATTTTGGAATTGTTGAATATATTAATCAGAAGAGACGTAAGAGATCTGGTAGGTAAAGTTTGAGTTTTAGATTCCATGCATGGAATGGGATGTCAGCTGGCTGTTTATTATGAAATCACTTTGAATATGTCTCAAAGTGCTTTTAGCCTTTTATTACATATCGAAGCTAATCCCCCCAAAGTAATGTAGCCTTTGCCTATTTATTTAGGCTTTTATGCTTTTCTCAAACACATAAGAAATTCACTTTTTAATCCAAATTGTCAGGGGAAGGAGAAAAGAATTTAATAATTCTATATTTGCTATTTATGATTTCCTTTGTTTCATTTGTCTTATTTTGGGGTGGACAATTGCAAATAAAAAACCACGCTAGGGCTAAGAGCGAGCGTGGGAGCCGCATAAGAGGGGATGGAGAGAACAAGGGGAGGCAAAGAAAACAGAGGAAAACCCAAAGTGATCGTTTTTTCACTGTTTAACTTGGCCTATCACCTTATAGGTTCTCAAACTATAGCAAGCATCAGAATCGCCTGGAGGGATTATTAAAGCATAGAGTCCTGGGCCCCACCCCAGAGTTTCTGATTTAGTTGGTGTAGGGTAAGGCCTGAGAATTTGCATTTCTAAAAAGTTCCCATTAGCGGTGCTGCTGCTGGGCCAGTCCCTACTAGAATCACTGATATGGACCATACCCTTGGAACTCAAACATTTGCAGATATGTGAAGCTTGTTGAGTGCACACATTTAATTAAATGGAAGCACTGGAGACTACGAGGAATGTGGGGCCAGGATATCACTGTAGAATGGATAAAGTACACTATGTCTAAGCTGACCAGGACACTGAAAGCCTCTAAATTTTTTCTCAACAGAAGCAGATAAAGAAAAAAGTCACAAAGATGACAGTGAATTAGACCTTTCAGCTCTTTGTCCTAAGGTATTTTTTGTTTGGTTTTGCATTTGTTGCTGTGTGGTTTGACTGTAAATTTACTTACATGCCCTGAAGCTGAATGATTTGCCTAATGGACTCCTCCTATTTCTCTAAGATGATTGAACAGTTTCAAAAGGAGAATTACTCACCTGGTTTTTATTATTCTGATAGTTTGGGGGTTCGTATGGAGTTTTCAAGAAGATTTCTGCCAGAAGTTTCCAATGTGCCCCTGCTCTCTATGTTAACAGATTAGCCTCACGGTTGCGGCCAAAGAGTTGTCTGTGTCTGACACGGACGTGTCCGAGGTCTCCTGGACTGACAATGGGACCTTCAACCTGTCAGAAGGATACACTCCACAGACAGACACTTCTGATGGTATGCTCACATTTCTACATATTCTTCTTTTTAATATTATGAGTATCTGCAAAAATATTTACCTCTGTCAACTGCTGAATCGATACACAAAATATGGCGTATCCATACAGCAGAATACCACTTGGCTATAAAAACAAAGTGCTGATACATGCCATGACTTGGATGAACCTTGAGAACATTATGCTGAGTGAAAGAAGTCAAACACACAAGTCCACCTATTGTATCAGTCCATTTATATGAAACGCCCAGAAGAGGCAAATCCATTTGGACAGAAAGTAGATTAGTGGCTGCTAGGGGCTGAGGGAAGAGGAATGGTGGTGAGTGATTGGTAATTAGTATGAGTTTTTTGTAATGATGAAATTAGGTATTGGTGGTTGTTGTAAAGCTTTGTGAGTATATTAAAAAACCACCGAGTGTACACTTTAAAAGGGCAAATTTTATGGTATATGAATCGTATCTCAAAAGCTATTACTTTTTTAAAAGTATGAGAAAAAGATCTAAGACAGTCAAGATACAAATCTGCCTTTATTTTGAAAACAAATAATTGACAGTGAAAACAATTTCTGAAATGTCTGGTGGCAAATATCTGTTACTTTTGGCAACAATGGAAGGAGTGGAAGAGAGACACTCATCCCATACATCCAGGGCTAGTCCTCATTAAAAAGGATTGAAGTGCAAAGGACCAGTTCCCCAAGTCTAAAGCTGACTCCACTCACGTTTTTCTTCAAAGTTAGTTTAAAAAAAAAATTTTTTTTATAATTAGGATAAATATAATTTAAAATAGTCTTGTGCAGTAACTTAACATTTACTAGCCTCATTGGATTATTTCAAGTCATTTTAGCCATATACTGAAAATAGGAGGTTATAATGTAAGATTATGAATTGCTTTATATGTGTTTTTACAAGCAAGAACACACTTTCTTTTCCTAGAGGAAGGAGGGAGGCTGTGCAATGTTTGAAAGACAGGCTTGGAGACTGGAACACCCAAGTGTAGTCTTGCTTTTGTCATTAGCTAGCTACCTGTGTGACCTTGAACGGGTGACATAATTTCTGTGGGCTTCAATTTCCTCACCTTTAAAGTGTATTAGAATATTCATGGGGCAACCTGGTGGCTCAGCTGGTAGAACATGTGACTCTTGATCATGGGGTTGTGAGATCAAGCCCCACATTGGACTTAAGAGTCTACTTTCAAAAAAAAAAACAAAAAACTCAAGCTGTACAAGCCCAACATTATCAAGATAAGGATAGCAAACCCTTTGTTCTTAAGCATTACACAACAAAAGCGGCAGCAATAATCCAACCCACAAAGAAGGCTTTAACTCTTTGTTTTTGGTTTTTTTTTTAAAGATTTATTTATTTATTTGAGAGCGAGAATGAGAGAGAGTACATGAGAGGGGGGAGGGTCAGAGGGAGAAGCAGACTCCCTGCCGAGCAGGGAGCCCGACGCGGGACTCGATCCCGGGACTCCAGGATCATGACCTGAGCCGAAGGCAGTCGCTTAACCGACAGAGCCACGCAGGCGCCCTTTAACTCTTTGTTGTAAAGAGTTAACTGTTGTACTGAAAAATTTTCTATGGAAAGTGAAAAACAATAAAATCACTGTCTGCCTACTAACCTGACATTGCTTTCAAATGTCCCAAATCCTAAAGTGTTCCTGTATGTATTCTGGACACAAGTTTGGTAAATAGGGCATGGTCATTTTCAGCGATACTTATGGAAAGCCAAATGTCTCCATAAGCTCTTAAGTTGAATATGGGATAGAAGGAGCAATACTTTCTTTTAATTCATTGCCTTAAACAAACATAGGTTACAGATGCTGAGATACACATCTCTATGGATGAATAATGCTGAGGCAGGATAATACCCACCATTTGTTATACCAGAATCCGTGAAAACCTCCAATTGAAATATTTTTTTTAACTTGTGATCATGCATATCCACATTGGCTTAAAGTTAATACCCTCCCTGGGGCAGGATGAAACTTTTGTTTATGATGAACATTTAAACTTTAGTACACATATACAATGGAATATTACTCAGCCATAAAAAGAATGAAATCTTGCCATTTGCAACGATGTGGATGGAGCTAGAGAGTATTACGCCAAGCAAAATAAGTCAGAGAAAGAGAAATACCATATGATTTCATTTGTATGTGGAATTTAAGAAACAAGACAAATAAGCAAAGGGAAAAAAAGAGAGAGGCAAACCAAAAAACAGACTCTTTAAAATAGCGAATAGCCTATGGTTACCAGAGGGGAGGTGGGTGGGGGATGGGCAGAATGGGTGATGGGGATTAAGGAGAGCACTTGTGATGAGCACCAGGTGTTGTATGGAAGCGTTATCACTATACTGTATACCTGAAATTAATACACTGTATGTTAACTTGCTGGAATTTAAATAAAAACTTAAAAAAGTTAAGTCAAACCTCAAGCTAACGTTAGGTTCAATATTAAGCCATTACATATACTGTTTGGTACTTAAGAGGAAAACTAAAGTCGCAGGGACATGAGGTATTTGTGTATTTGTAGAGTGATAGTGTCCCAGATTTGAAAGGGGTCCAGTATGTGCTTAAGTTGATTTAAGCTGAACCAGGAGGCTAGGTGAATGTCAAGTTTGCCTGGAGGGTTCGGATTGAAGTCAGATTATCATTTAGACAGTTCTTTTCTTTCAAATTCATCGCGGTGCTCAAGCATGAACTTGTATTATACATTCCACAGATCTTGACCGACCGAGCGAAGAAGTTTTCTCTCGAGACCTTTCCGATTTTCCATCGGTAGAAAATGGCACGGGAACAAATGATGAAGATGAATTCAGCCTTGGCTTGCCCACTGAGCAAAGGAGAAAAAAAGAGCAGTTGGACAGCGGTCTCAGAGCGAGCGGAGAGAGGCAGTCAGCAGCTGGTCTCACCCTTCCTTTGAGCAGTGACCAAACCTTTCACTTGATGCGCAACCTGGCTGGGGACGCCATCGCGGCCGCAGTGACAGCGGCCATCAAAGAGCAGTTGGAGGGCGCGCAGCAAGCCCTTTCTCAGGCTGCCCCCAGCCCAGGCGACGACACAGACCCTGAGGAAGGTGATGACTTTGAACTACTTGACCAGTCAGAGCTTGATCAAATTGAGAGTGAATTGGGACTTTCACAAGACCAAGAAGCAGAAGCACAGCAAAATAAGAAGTCTTCGGGCTTCCTTTCAAATCTACTTGGAGGCCCTTAGTCTGGGAATCAACTTGTTCAACACAGCACAGATGAAACTACCAAAAAAATTCAAACAAGCAAAAAAAAAAAAAAAAGAAGAAGAAAAAAGAAAAAAGAAAAGGAAAAAAATTTTTGAACTGTGAGCTTTACTGATTACTTCAGATTTTTTTTTCTTATTTTCCCTTCTGCAGTGAACTAATTGGATATATATCAGCTGATACTGATATTTCCTATAGTTATTTTTATGTAATAAGCATGGAAATGAACTTTATATACATATATATACATACTGTGTTGTCAGAGATGAATATTAGAGGTTGTTTTTAAAGGAAAAACACCAAATTTGGGGATCCTCCTATAAGTATTCCTTATTTTTTTCTTTACAATTAATTTTTCAAGCATGCAAAAGCAGTTTATTGTAACTCACTGATATAGTAACAATTAGTTGTGAATACAAGGAGTATCAGCTCCTTTGTTACTGATACTTGGAAACAGTTAAAACATTTTGGTAGATTCTGATGTAAAAAAAAAAAACACACCAAAAATTATCAAGGTATCTTTAGTTGAAGGACTTGGGAAATATTATCAAAATTAATTTCCTAGGAAAAATTTTTAAAATAGATTTAACTACTCTGGATAGGCTGATACATTTCCATGTTACTTCTGCAGTTATAGACTTAGGCTTACCTGTAGTAAATGGCATGCTCCATGGACTGCCAGCTCTGGTCTTGGCAATGGGTGATATTAACCCATAGAAAGCAAGTAATTATATATCACATAGATAGTGGTTTTGACGTAAACAGAGACTGGGCTGTGTTTTGTTGTTCAGCTGTCATATATTTGTAATAGAGATGTTGTAAAGTGCGGGTCTATTCTGCCTGCTCAGACCTAAGTTAAACCCTCATCTTTCATGTTATGTCATAGAAAACGTCTCTTAGGGTTTGGAAACTAGTCCCTGGTATGTTCTAGGAGTGATGCTGTCATCAGCAGTAGAAAAACAGTGACTGTTTTCGTGGTCTGTAGAGCGTCTCCAACGGGAGAAATTTGCTTGGCTTTAAGGTGTATTTATTTGCTCCTGAAGTCTAAATATGTCATCTGTTTCTACTGGGAAGCCAGAATATATTTTTCCTTTATTTTAAACTTTTTAGATCACCTTCAAATAACCAAATTTGACTTAGGCTTTTAACAAAGGGTTTAGCAGAAATCAAGCCAATTTTGTTTTTGTGATACAAACTTTTAATAGTGTTGAGGGACCATGTCAGCCAACTACCAACAATCCCTTCAATCTTCAGGTACAGCTGGCATTTCTACAGATGTGTACAGACATCTGAGACCCTCAGAAAGGAAGGATAATCCAAGAATATAGGGAATCTGTGGTCCCTTCCCTTCATTTTATTCCTTTCCTTATATTTCTAAAAGACTATAGATAATCTGATGTTTTAACTTGGCATCTCTTATTTATTTTTTCTTTCTGAGGTATTAAAATATCTAGACTGGATTTTGCCAAATGTTAAAGGGAGAAAAGTTATCGAGGACTTTGAACACTTGCTTTTTGTGAGTTGACTATGCTTAATATGTCATTAGTGCCTCATGACTGTGTTTGATGTCCTTTATTGATACAAAGTGAGCCTGTGCCTTCATTTTCTTGCCCATTTTGGTACAAAAACCTGGTGTTAGATCTATGAACTGTGTGGGTTAGGGAGGAATATACCTGAATTCCATTCAATACAAGTTTCTGGACGTAAAGAAAAATACAGTCACATATTTATAAAATAGTTGTCACCAGGATTCTTTTTTTTTTTTTTTTAATGTGTATGCTTCTGCTTTTAAAAAATGTTCTTGGCCATGAAGTCAAAAAGTTTACAGGTCATTTCAATTTTTTCATTGAGGGGAAAATAAGAAGTTGATCCAAGTAACTAAAGAATGTGTTAAAAGTCACTGGACAAGCTTACAAAAAGATAAACTCAAGAGTTGGTGGTAGGAACAATAAAGCAAGGATCAAATATTACAAACTATAAATTAAAAATGGTTTGGGGATGGTGAGGTTGTTAGGGTAGAAAAATGTGTTACTAGCAATATGGAGGAGACGTACCAGCTCTCTATGGATAGTAGCATTATAACCATACATGTACTTCAGTATTTACTCAAGAACATATGTCGTTACAGATTTACGTAATGCAGTAGCAGTACTCAATTCAGACAAACAGGGATGTTGAGGATGGTGTGTGTGTGTGTGTGTGTGTGTGTGTTGGTGGATATACTGTATATAATTCTATTTCTGGTTTTAAGATAGAGTAACAATAAACCCCAATGATTGATCCAGTACAGAGGGAGACTATATATCCATTACCATGAGAATGTATGCATTCATTAAAGTGTGAAACATGGATTTTTTTTTTAATTGTAAACGAGGTATAGAAAATATTTTGCTCTCTTCCTATAGAAAATGCTGAGCAAAATGAGACAATGGGAATAGCATACATTGATCATGCATTTTGACCTGAAACAATAAAGCAGGGCTCAAGAAGTTCAAGCTTGCTTTGGAAGGTCAATCCAGGCTTAAAGCGGTGTTTATATTCTCATTCTGAATCATCATTGCTTTTCTTACCTTAAAAATCTTCAAAAGTGATTTTTAAAAAACTGCCCTCCCCATGTAGTAGAATACTAGGAAAACAAATATTTATAAGGCTTTGCAATTGGCAAACATCCTCAACATATTTAGGCATCTCTTATATTTGAAATAAGTGCAACTTTTTTTTCCTGTAAAAATAGCAAATTCCAGTATACTACTGATTTTAGGCAAGAAGCAAATTAAGCAAATTCTTACATTTAAGAAATAAGTGACTTAAACATTTTCCTTTTCTGTTTATAATTTAGGTTGATGTAGTTCTTTATACTGCTCCAGCTATATTAGTTACAAGATAGGAAATTATTCTGAAAACCCCTTACTAAACTACTGTTGTCCTAGGTCATTTGTATCATGATGAAGTTAGAAAGTCTCAGAACTATATTTTTGGGTATTATTCCTCCATTTCCACTGCAGCATTTAAGTTAGGATGGGATGTCATAAATATGAGTTCTAGTTCTGATGTTAAGATTATGGCCTCCTAAGATACAATGTTAAAGTCACATAACATCCCCAGAATATCACTTCAATTTCCCCAAACATAAAATTAGGAAACTAATTATTCTCTCACACAGGGATGTTTTTAGAGGAAATGGAAAAAAGTGTCTGAAGGTCTTTCAGGAGAAAAAAAGGCTATATATAACCAAGATAGTGATTTTTTTTTTCCCCTGCCTGTGTTTCAACTAAGCCATCTTTTCAAACATTAAAACAAAGCCAGTCAACAAGTACCTGCTTATAAGAAAACTCTAAAGTTCTTTCAGTGGGACTAGCACTATATTGGCCTCATAATCCAATAAGTGCTGTGGAATAAAAAGATGAAAACGGTTGCAAAAAGGCCTATATTTTTAGTTAAAATGTTTAAAAATTGTTTATTGAAAATCATAATTCTTTACTTAACTTTTTTATGAACACAGAATTCAAAGAAGTAAACCATTTAATAAATGTTAGTTATATATTCTTGGTCACGCCCCCAAAAGTTAATCCCAACCAAGCCTTTTAAGTTTTCCTTTTAAAAACCAAGTTGCTGGGGCGCTGGGTGGCTCAGTCATTAAGCGTCTGCCTTTGGCTCAGGTCATGATCCCAGGGTCCTGGGATGGAGCCCCGCATCGACCCCGCATCGGGCTCCCTGCTCGGTGGGAAGCCTGCTTCTCCCTCTCCCACTCTCCCTGCTTGTGTTCCCTCTCTCGCTGTGTCTCTCTCTGTCAAATAAATAAATAAAATCTTAAAAAAAGAAAAACAAAAACAAGTTGCTACTGCGATATAGGTATGTGAAAAGTAGTAAGCCTATCACAAGAGACTACTGTATATCAATACCAGTATCTCAACTGACTTGAAGATGAGCTTATTTCCTCTTATTTTAAACTTTGTAATAATCAAAAATCAACATCCCAACATCTTTTAGGATTGAAAAGGAACCACATCTTCACGGATACTGTCACTTTTATAGTGTGTAACATAACTTCAGTAGTTCGGCAATTAAGTGAACTATCTTAAGGGCTATGTCACAGTATCCAGAAAAAAATTCTAATTTTTAATATTTTCAAATCTAAATTTTTTACATGGGCAGTCTCAGTTTAAATTCTTCAGTAAAATGATTAATTTGGTAAGAAACATTTTTTATAGCATTGTCAGCAGAGATTAGACACATTAATTTAATACTCCGAATATACTGCAGAGAAGTTTAACACAAGGTCCCTTGGTCAGTCATCTTGCATTTACCAAGGAGCTATTGGCTATAGACCTGCTCCTTTCTAGTGTTTTTCCAATCCATTCCAGATACTGCTGCTGGACCTCAAGGACCACTCCTATTCTTTACGCCCATATAAACTGAAACTCTCTGACTTCCTACTGTTTACCAAATGAAGAATGAACAACAAAGTGTAGAATTCAACCTTTTACCCAATACTTTAATCCTCTCTAGTCTTATTTTGTCTTTACCTGTATCTTATGCTTCAACACAAACTAGACTTCTGTTCTTCCTAAATATGTCCCTTAGTTTCCTCCCTCCCTAGTATTTCTTCTACCTTCCACCTCCCTCCTTCACTTGCAGATGAAGTCCACCATCTTCTCCCTCTTCCACCACCCATCTGAAATGTCAGCTCCTTAATGAAAACTTTTCGGATCTACTTGGATAAGATTCCTCTATTCTAAATACCCATTGCACCTTTATATTTTGTTGTACATGACCCAGTCTGTAATGTGTTCGTTGTGTATTTCTTACCATCCTTATCAAATTATAAGAAACTCCTTGAGGGTAGGGATGTCTTAATTTAAAACTAGTAGAGTATTTTAAAGGATAGTGTGATGTGATTCATAATAAATATACACTTGGTCTTTGTCCATTCCTGGCACAGAGCTCACAAAAAAATCAAAGTGTTAAGAGGATAACAGTGTTTTGGGTTATGTTAATGAAGTGACTTTTGGAAAGCCCATAGATGACCTACGGATGAGAGCTGGTTGCCATGGGACCTAACGATGTGATTAGAGGGTTGCAATTTTCAGTCCTACCCCCTCACACCTCTGGGGAGGAGAAAGGAGCTGGAGGTTGAGTTCAATCACCAAAGATTTAATCAATCATGCCGATGTAATGAAACTGCCATAAAACCTCAAAAGAATGGGGTTCAGAGAACTTTTAGGTCAGTGAACCAGAACAAATCCATGTGCCAGGTGGGTGGTGCACCCCAAACTCCATGGGGACAGAAGCTCCTGTGTTTGGGACCCTTCTGGACCTCACCCCATGTATCTCTTCATCTGGCTATTGATCTGTATCCTTTAATATCCTTTGTAATAAACCAGTAATCTAGTAAGTAAACTGGTTTCCTGAGTTTTGTGAGCTACTCTAGCAAATAAATCAAACCAGAGAGGGTTGTCCAGCTTGTAGCCAGTTGGTCAGAAGCACAGGTAACAACTGGACCTGCTATTGGCATCTGAAGTGGGGTCAGTCTTGTGGGACGGAGCCCTTAACCTGTGGGATCTGATCCTGTCTCCAGGTAGATAGTGTCAGAGTTGAGCTGACTTGTAGGACTCCCAGCTGGTGTCTGAGAATTGCTTGGTGGTGTAGAAAAAACACACATATTGGAGATTGGTAGCATGGGGGACAGGAAGTGGGAGATACTGAAAGCCAGGCAAAGGACTTTAAACGGCATTCTCTGGGCAACTGACAACCATTCTTGAACATAAACAGTGACCTGTGAGGCAAAATGGCTTAGAAAAATTAGTCTGATGATCTGTATGTACTTAGTGCAGACCAAGAAGACAGAGGAAGGCTATCTAGAAGACTGCAGAAGAAGAGCAGTACATTGGGAAGTATGGAGAAAACAATGACCCCGGGAAGAGGAAAAGTAAAGGGAGTTTTGAACTTTGAAGGGTTCAAAGATGCTGACGTGGGAGGGTCATGAAAATGAATTGAAGGAGGCAAGGAGGAAATAGCACACGAAGAATGAATAGATGCTGGAAGACTCATATAAGAATAAGAAAAAGGTAAAACCAAAATTTCTTTATATAGCCATATTTGCTTTCCTTTTTAGAGAAGCTTGAACATATACATTGTTTTTGCTTATCCCCATTGATGACCAGTACTAGGTACATTTCTTAAAGTGGGTACCCTCTCCAGAGGGCTTACCTATTTTAAAAGATTTTGATCATCTCAAAAGCAAGTTGTCTGAAATAAAAATCACCCTCAGACAACTTTTGCGGTAAAAAAATTATTTTCAAATACTGAACAATCTATGTGCCAGCACTGTTCTAGCACTGGGGTATAGAGCAATGAAAGGAGTCTGGTTTGCCCAGGATGGTTGGGTTTCCCGGGATATGGGACTTCAAGGGTTAAAAACTGGGAAATCACTGACAAAACAACAAATGCTAGTGGTAGCCAATCTCCCATAATGTTCCTCAGACACCCCATTCATGCCCCTGTGTAGTCCCCTCCCACATTAAATAGGGCTGACATTCATAAGTAATAGCACATTGTAGAAATGACTGTATGACTTCCAAGGCTAGGTCATAAAAGACACAGTGGCTTTCACTTTGCTCTTTCTGGGGAAACCAGCTGCCAGGTTAGGAGGACAATCAAGTGCCTCTATGGAACAGTCCACTTGGTGAGGAACCAAATCTCTTGCCATCAGCATGTCAATGAGCCATCTTCCAAGCGATCCTCCAGCCAAACCTTCACATGACTTGAGTCCTGGTCCTCATGTTACTGCAACTTCTTGAGACCCTGAGCCACTCAAATGTCTGACTTACAGGAATTTTCCAGGCTTCTTGTTTTAAGCTGCTAGATTTGGGGGTAATTTGATATGGAGCAATGATAATTAATACAGTGCTATAGAGAAAAGCTATGCTTAATAAAGAGTTAGGAGTTTGGGCATAGGCAGTATTTTTGACAAGAGGCCTCTCTTATAAAGGCATTTGGGCAGGAACCTTAAAAGTAAGGGAGCAAGCCAGCAAAAGAACTTTTCAAAGAGATGGATTAAAGGATTTCTAAGACTTACTAGCAACAATAGATGCTTGTTTAGCCTTATTTAAACAGGAACATAAAAAGGGTCTGAAATGTGACAAAAATGTGACTGAAGTGGGGTGAACAAAGTGGGGAAGGGAGTGAGGCAGGAGATCACAGGTAGGTGTAGGGGTGATGGCAGATCATACAGAGCCTTCGGGAATAAAGAGTAAATATCTCAGTCTGTTCCCGCTGCTGTAACAAAATACCACAGGCTGCGTGGCTTATAAGCAACAAAATAGTATCTCTTCTGGAGGCTGGAGGTCCAAGATCGGGGCGCCAGCATGCTCCAGCGAGAGCCCTCTTCCTACTCACAGACTTCTCGTCGTAACCCCCGCGGGGGTGGGGGGTGGGGGTGGGGGTGGGGGAGGGGTCTTTTCGAAGAGCACTGATCTCAGGGTGAGATCCCAGTATTCAGTGCTAACCGCCTCCCAGACGCCCCACGTGGGCATTAGGTTTTCAACATACGAATGGAAGGCAGGGGGAGACACACACTCAGACCAAGAGAAGTAAGGTGTTTGAATTTTATTCTGGGTCTGGGGAAGCCGCTGGAGGGTTGTGAACAGCAAGAGCAAGGGGCTTGACCCACGTACTAAAAAACGTCTGTCTTCTTGGCTGCCACGGGCCGCTTGGATTCTGAGCGTGCAAAGTTCAGTTCTGTACCAGGGCTGGCAGGTTGGGCTAGGCTGCGCCGATGAGCCGAAGAGCTGCCTACAACTCAACACTCAAGCCTTCTCCACCTGCGCTGTCCGCCGTGAGGCCGCGCGGTTAACTGCTCACCTGAAATGCGGTAACTGCCATGTGCGGTTACTGCGTGATACACACCAAAGTCCCAAGATCCGGTACCAACAAGCGAGGGTCAAACTTCTCATTACATCTTCTGGATTGATAACAAGTTCAAATGACAGTATTTGTATATATTGAGTTAGATAAAACATACGTCTTACCTCTTTCTTTTTGCATTTTTAAAAACGGGGCTGCTATGCGACTGAGGAGGACCTACGTGGCTCGGATTACACGCCTCCGGCCCGCGGCATGGCTGTGCTCCCAGCTGGCAAACTTTTCATTCAAGCGGTGCGCCCTCCGCTGGAAGGGCTTGCCCCCGAAAAGCCGAGGCTCTGGCCCGGCCTCGCCGGTTTTCCCGCGAATTCCCGCAGCCTCCCGCCCGAGGCTCCGGCTTGCCGGGACTCCCGCCGGCACGGGGGGCACTCGGGTGGTCTGAACAGCGGGCCTGGCTTTCGCCACACCCGTTCACTGGGCTCCCGGAGCGCAGCGCTAGGTTCTCGGAGAGGCGCCGACCTTCGCTCGGCCACAGACCCCTCCTCCGGGGCAGCGACCCCTTCAGCGCGTCACCTCACACCGCACAAGCACGCGGGAAAGTAAGCCGGTGGGCGCGGCGCCGGGTAATCAACACCTTCCGCCACGGACCCAGTCAACACCCTCCTCTGGCTGGTCCAATCAATACCCACCTCAGGCTGGTCCGGTCAACACCCATTTCAGGCTGGTCCAATCAGCACTCTCCTCAGGCCGACACCCCCTACATCGACGTCAGGCTGGCCCAATCAACGCCCACCTCATGCCGCTCGGATCAACACGCACCTCAGAATAACGCAATCAACACCCACTTCAGGCCGACTGGGCGGGGCCTGGTTAGCTACAGGCCTTCCCTCGCCCTCCCGGATCGGCGGCGTAGGACGGAGCTACAGATCGAGAGGCGGGACTTCCTGTCCAGCTGAGCATAACTTCCCTAGTGTGCCGGAACTTCTCACAGATCCGGCCTGGAAGGCGGCGTGGGGTCGGGTGTTTGGTGGGCTCTGAGGCGAGCGGAGGTTTGACCGTCTGGTGGCGTTCACTCTCGTCGCTAGAATTTTGTCCTGGCCGCCTCCTGTTTCGGCCCTGGCGATGGCGACGTACACCTGCATTACCTGCCGGGTGGCTTTCGGCGACGCGGACGTGCAGCGGGCCCACTACAAGACGGACTGGCACCGCTACAACCTGAAGCGCAAAGTGGCCGACATGGCCCCGGTCACCGCCGAGGGGTTCCAGGAGCGGGTGCGGGCGCAGCGGGCGGTGGCGGAGCAGGAGAGCAAGGGCACGGCCACCTACTGCACCGTCTGCAGTAAGAAGTTTGCCTCTTTCAACGCCTACGAAAACCATCTCAAGTCCCGGCGGCACGTGGAGCTGGAGAAGAAGGCCGTGCGCGCCGTGAATCGGAAAGTGGAGATGATGAATGAAAAGAACTTGGAGAAAGGGCTGGGCGCGGACAGCGTGGACAAGGATGCCATGAACGCGGCCATCCAGCAGGCCATCAAGGCTCAGCCGTCCATGTCTCCCAAGAAGGCCCCCGCGGCGCCCGAGGAGGAGTCCAGGAGTCCCGCGGCGGTGGCCCATGGAGGACGTGCGGCTCACGAGCGGGACCCGGCCGAGAAGCCTCCCCGGCTCCAGTGGTTTGAACAGCAGGCGAAGAGGTTGGCAAAGCAGCAGGAGGAGGAGGCGAGTGAGGAGGACCTGGATGAAGAAGGTAATGCCCTCCCCTTAAGTTTCCAGATTTATACTCGAAGTTGGAGGGGAGGAGGTGCTCGTTTTTAAGTGAAAGTGACGTGTGCGGGCCGTTTTGGTTCCTTTCTGGAGTGACCTGTCTGGCCATCATCCCCACGGGGAATTTTAGTTAATTCTGCTTAGTTAATTGTTGTAGATCCAGGGCCTATTCTGGGGCGAGGGCGGGGAGGAATAGGTTCTTATTAATAGTTACAGAATGAATTGATGACTTCAATTTTGAATGAGGAGGCATTTGACATCCGCATAGGAGGGCATGCTACTGTCCATACCCATTTATGTAGGATTTGTAATTCTACTGGGTTTCTAGTTATCATGGCTTTGCACTTAATTTAGTTGATTAAAACACAAAATGAGGGCTTCAGAATGAGCTAACTAACCTGAAATGTGGAGCTGGAGCCAGCCACCAAGCCTCCTTAATTTTATGAGCTTTTTATTCCTTCCTGCCCTCATCCCACATCCAGTTAGACTGATTGTGTTCATTATAGGCTTAGGAAAGAAAGACGACTCCCTCAAGGGGTTTACTGTACGCTGGAAAAGAAAGATTAAGGAATTTTTTTAGCAATACAAACTTGTCTGTGTAAATGGACCAGCTAAAATTGAGATCTTATAACAGGGTTTGTCCTTGGATGTAATTGGCATTCTCTCCCCCCAGATGTAAGACTGTACCATCTCATGTTTGTGAATCTTTGCGGTTTCTTCAACTGCAGTTACCACTTTCTTAAACTAACTGTTTTTCAAATCTCTGGCTTGAAGATTGGGAAGATATTGATTCTGATGAAGAGTTAGAATGTGGGGATGCTGACGCCATGGACATGGACGAAGCAGAGGAGCAGGATGCAGAGGAGGAGACTGGGGGAGGCCCCCTCATTGGTGCCATCCCCATAACAGACTGCTTATTTTGTCCCCATCATTCAAGCTCTCTTATGAAGAATGTGGCTCATATGACTAAAGTCCACAGCTTCTTTATTCCTGATATAGAGTATCTTTCAGATCTTAAAGGACTGATTAAATATTTGGGTAAGTACAATAGTTTTCCTTTTAATGAGGAAATATCACATTATTGGGGGACAAATTTTAAGGGAACATTCTTTTTTTGCTTGTCATCAGTCTTTGATTTAATTATGTGCTTATTTTGTAAAGATCAAAAACTTGGTGCATGTTTTTTGAATTGTGGAGATAAATTGTGAGCCTTAATCTGGCTGCAGAAAGCTCCTCTTACGTTTTGTCCTCAAATTATTTTCCAGGAGAGAAAGTTGGTGTTGGGAAGATTTGCTTGTGGTGCAATGAGAAAGGGAAGTCCTTCTACTCCACAGAAGCTGTACAGGCACACATGAATGACAAAAGCCACTGTAAGCTCTTCACAGATGGCGATGCTGCTTTGGAATTCGCAGACTTCTATGATTTTAGGTAAGTCTGTGGTTTGTAATGTGAGGCAAAGTGAGGTCATCATATTTGCATTGAATTGGTACTAGGTGTGTGGGTGCCCGACATGTGTCCGGCACAGTACAATATATGCTTTATGACTCTTGTAAAACTTCCGTCTGGGTGATTGTTCGCTCTCATTTTGTGGATAAGAAACTGTGAGAGTTGAGCACACACATTTAATAAAAGAGATCTGATAAAGAGACGATCTCAGGCCCACACTGAAGTTTGTCTGACTTGAAAACTCATTTTTCTTTTTTTGTGGTTTAAATGGTGAGGAGCTCAGTTTTGCCAGTTTCCTTGTGAACAGAGGGACTGAAAATAGATTTCATATCTTGGTTTCCCTGAAAGTCCTTGAATCACAGACTGTCTCCCAAGGGAATTGAGGTGGTTGCTGAACTAGGCCAGTCCCAGGTATTTGATGGTGACATTATCCCATGGGTGGTTCACCCTTAACTAGAAAGTTGGATAATTCGTCCATGATGCAAGGAATCTGTGCCAGGCGCTTTTGAACAGTTAATTACTAGTGCCATGATGCCGATGACCTAGCACAGGTGTGCTGCACGAGCAATTGTGTGTAATTACCGTGCCAAGCATGCATAGTCTCCAGATATGTGTGTTCAGAAAAGTCCCAGTCTCTTAAATCATCCTTTTGCATTTTCCTCCTGATGTCTCATTCTTCTTTTGCATTGAGGAAAAGTTTTTCATTTCAGCCATTTTGGTGGCTGGGTTGTGGTTTTAATTAGCATTTCCCTGATGATAAGTAATGTAGTTGAAAACCTTTTTATATTAATTGGTCATTTGGATATCTCTTGTGAAGTGTCTGATCAAGTCTTTTGTCTGTTTCTTTATTGGGATTGGGTTATCTTTTTTTTTTTTTTTTTTTAAGATTTTATTTATGTATTTGACAGAGAGAGAGCGAGAGCAGGAACACAAGCAGGGGGAGTGGGAGAGGGAGAAGCAGGCCCCCCGCCGAGCAGGGAGCCCGATGTGGGACTCGATCCCAGGACCCTGGGATCATGACCTGAGCCGAAGGCAGACGCTTAACGACTGAGCCACCCAGGCGCCCAAGGGATTGGGTTATCTGTCTTACTGTTAACATTTTAATGTGTAATTCTCCAATTATTTTCTGTGTATATTTGAGACTATTTCTAGGAACATAGAGATTCTTCTAGAATCGCACTGTCCAGTATGGCAAATACTTTGTGTATTCATGTGGCTATTTAAGTTAATTAGAAATGAAGTTTAAAATCTTAAAAATTTAGTTCTTTAGTTGCACTACCTAGATTTCAAAGCTCAGTGCTTAAAAGCACATGTGACTAGTAGCTCCTATATTAGACACACAGGTATAGAAAGTTTCTGTGATCACAGAATTCTGTTGGATGGCGCTGTCCTAAAACTTGTTTTTAGAATGGTTAAATTGAGGAGAGCTGCATTTCCAGCTCTACATTCTCCTCTTCCTAGCTGGCAACCCTTTTAGGGAGAAAAAAATAGGTGAAAGAATTTAGTTATAGGTCATTTGCTCAGTCTTTTTTTTTTTTTAAGCACAATTTTATGTTAACAGCAAATTTGAGCAGAAGGTTACAGAGATTTCCCACATAACCCCTGCCCCCCACATCCACACATGCATACCCTCCCTCATTGTGGACATCCCTCATTAGTGGTACATTTGTTATAATTGATGAACTTACATTAAGACCTCATCATCACCAAGTGTCTGGTTTACGTTAGCGTTCACTGTTAATGTTGTGCATTTTGTAGGTTTGGACAAATGCGTAATGACATGTGTCTACCATCATAGTATCGTACAGAGTAGTGTCACTGCCCTGAAAGTCGTGTGGAGTCCACCTATTCTTCTCCCCTTGTCTTTTCAGACTGGCTTCTTTCACTTAGTAATATGCATTTAAGTTTTGCCTGTGTCTTTTCATGGCTTGATAGTTCATTTCTTTTTAGTACTGAATTCTGTTCCATTGTCCAGATATACCACAGTTTATCCAGTCACACCTGCTGAAGGATGTTTTGGTTGCTTCAAGTTTGGGCAATTATGAATAAAGCTGCTGTAACCATCAGTGTGCAGGTTTTTGTGTTGACGTGTTTTCAGCTTCTTTAGGTGAATACTAAACATTGCTGTATCCTGTGGTAAGAGTATGTTTGGTTTTGCAAGAATGCCCAACTGTCTTGCAAAATGGCTGCACCATTTTGTGTTCCCACCAGCAATGAATGAGAATTCTTATTGCTCCACATTCTCACCTTCATTTGGTGTTGTCATGTTCTGGATTTTGGCCATTTTAATAAGTGTGTGGTGTTATCTCATTTGATTTTGCACTTCCCTGATGACATGATGTGAAGCAACTTTTTACATGTTTATTTGCAATCTGTATATTTTAATGAGGTACCCAATAAGGTCTTTGCCCCATTTTAAAATCTGATTTGTGTTCTTATTGTTGAGTTTTAAGAGTTCTTTGGGTATTTTGAATAATGGTCCTTTATCAGATGTGTCTTCTGCAAATATTTTTTCTCAGCCTATGGCTTCTGTTTTACTTCTCTGACATTGTTTTTCCCAGAGCAGAAGGTTTTTCATTTTAATGAAGTTCAACTTATCAGTTATTCCTTTCATGGATTGTTCCTTGGTGGTGCATGTAAAAAGTCCTCACCAAACCCTAAGTCATCTAGATTTTCTCTCATGTTATGTCCTAGGCATTCTTATAGTTTCGTGTTTTACACTTAGGTCTGTGATCCATCTTGAGTTTATAGGTCACTTGCGTACTTTTTATTACAGAGGATGCTACCAAGTTGGTTTTTCTCCTAAACCTTTCAGCCTGCCATCCCTGCAACTGTTTATCCCCTGCTTTTAGGTAGCTAGTGGGTTTGCCATTTTGCAAATACAGTTTGTCTTTTAGTTAAATTTGAGGTATTGGTCTTTTTATTAATGCCATTCTTAATGCCACCATTACAGGAGTAGCTATCCAGATTACAAGGAAGGGGGGCACCCTGATGAGACTGAGGAGTTGTCCTCAGAAAAGACATTAGAATATGATGATGAAACCATGGAGCTGATTCTACCTTCTGGTAAGTGTATTTGTCAAAGATAAATAGCTTAATGCCGGTGAGATTATCAGAGAGGCATGTTCGCATCAATCCCATTCTGAGGGAAGTAAACATTAAGTTTTATGTTCTCGGATACACAGTAAACTCTAAAGGTTGCCACTTAGCTCTATGTTAGCTGTTTTGTTGAAATTAAATCAGTGTTTTTGCTTCTGTTATGATTCCAAATGCTTTGATCAGTCATTTCCTTTCAAATACATAGACATTTTCCTTTTGGTTCTTTTTATTGCCTCATTTAGGTTTTTCTTGTAAATCATGGCCCTACTCTTATTCTTTGAACTGATTCCTGTTTGCTCATGTTGCTCAGACTTCCAGCTGGTAGTCTGTCCCGGGAGCAGCTGATTGACAGTGTGCAGTTGCCTGTTTGTATTCTAATTATGGCAGGGAGGCTTGGAGTTTGAATTGTGCCTGCCACTTTAGGGAACATTTGACTGATGGGGGAATTTATCCCAGGTATGAAAAGGTGGGGGGGGGGGAAAGCCATGAGTATGAGAAGTACCCAGTATTATTTACAGTGTTATGATTAGCTGATAAGAATGGGAGAAGCTATGAAAGACACCTGTGAGAAGGAAAGGGAATGGAACAGTAGAGATAATAAGATCCTACTAATACGTGGTATTTACTGAGCAGTTAGCATGGTGGGTGGATATATTATTTTATCTTTACAAGCCTGTGGGTTAGATTCATATCCTTATTTGACCTGTGAGCCAGCTGCAACTTAGATAGGTTGAATAATTGACCCACGGTCATAGTCAGTGAAGCCTTTTTCTCCACTTCCCTACCCTGCTTTGGGAGATTTGCAGCAACGCTGGGGGCAGGAGCAGCTATCCTGCTCGTGGAGATGACCGTGATGAAGAAGCTGTCTTATATTACTTGCTTTTCATGTAGAATATCACTGCTTAGGTACAGATGGCCCTCTTTAACTTGGAATAATTACCTTTTAAGTCTAAGGGCAGCTTTAGAGTATGACAGTAGAAGGAAAGGGCAGGACGAACCAGTCCTGAAGATATAATTCTCCTTACAGTGATGAGAAAAAGATATCAGGCACAATATTGTGGCCTGTGCGAGACACAGGAGCAAAACAGACCTAAATATATCACAGAAAATCTCTTGTAGTCTTCCTCTGGCGAAAGTACCAATACATTATGGCAGAAATAAGCTGAATAACTTAATTTCTAAGACGATCTTTTTTAGCCCCTTAGCTCATCAGCATCCACTTCCTTGACTGTAGAGTGAGATGACCCAGACTGTGAGTGAGCTGAATAAGATGACCCTGTAAAGCAGTACCTGGCACGTCCTCATGAATGGGGGCTTCGCTTTGCCTTGACTTCAGCATATTCTGTACCAAAATGTGTGCAACGATGAGCATATTCTATTTAAGAAGTATAATCTATTTGAGAGAGATTTTCATCTAAACATAAAATTTTGCAAATTAGGAGTTGTTTTTTTTTTTGTCTAGAAAACACGTTTTCCTAGGATGATTGAGTTTTCTAAGATTAGCCAAAGCCCCAAATGGGCATCTTATTAGGATACTCCCTTCCTCTCCCACATCAGAACAATTACGAAGTGTGAATCCTAAACAGTCTTTGAATATTTTTTTTTAAGATTGTATTTATTTATTTGAGAGAGAGAGAGAAAGAGAGAGCACATGAGAGGGGGGAGGGTCAGAGGGAGAAGCAGACTCCCTGCTGAACAGGGAGCCCGACACGGGACTCGATCCAGGGACTCCAGAATCATGACCTGAGCTGAAGGCAGTCACTTAACCAACTGAGCCACCCAGGTGTCCTGAATATTTTTTTCTTTTTTTCTTTTCTTTCTTTTTTTTTTTTTAAGATTTTATTTATTTATTTGAGAGAGAGCACATGAGAGGGGGGAGGGTCAGAGGGAGAAGCAGACTCCCTGCCGAGCAGGGAGCCCGATGCAGGACTCGATCCCGGGACTCCAGGATCATGACCTGAGCCGAAGGCAGTCGCTTAACCAACTGAGCCACCCAGGCGCCCCTGAATATTTTTTTCTTTGTCTTCTCTTTAACACTTGTCTGTGTCTCCATTACCAATACTTTATGTCCATCTCCAATCCAGTTTGCACTCCACCACGCAGAGCATTCTTCTAAAACACCAGTCTATTTTCTTTTTCCTTTGGAATTCCCCCAGGGAGAGCCATTGTTTTTCCAGTAAGTTAGTTTCTCCAGCTACCTGCCCCCCCCATCCCGTGCTATTCCTCTACCCGCCCACGGGCACTTCCCCCCCACTCCGGGACTGCACAGCTGATGTCTCTCTGTCTTACTGCTACTCCTTTAAGACTTGGGCTCACCCCTCCATTAGCTGTTTTGAACTCAGCTCCTGCGCTGAGTGTGGAGAGTCTCCTCAGCTCCAGGGACACTTGCGTATCTGTGGTAACATTCCTCTCCTTTGTAGTTGTTGGCTTGCTTGCCTGGCTTCCCCCATTACTTTTCAGAAAAAGATTGCTTCTTTCATCTCAGCACAGGGTCTTCGGATAAATGTGTGTTGACTGACTGAGAGGTTAGAGGTGACTTTAAAAGGAAAGGAAGGTTGATTCCCTTGGGTCTGCTGCAGATTAGGAGTCCCAGAGCAGAAGGAACCACTGTGGGCTAAGAAGGGGCCTCAGGGGCTTGGAATCATTGGCCTGAAACACTGGGGAGCCGATTGCTTGTCTCTACATCCTCATGCAGTCAAAGAAGAAAGTGGCATGAGATTAACTTGAAGGTCCAATTTCCCTGGTTTTTAAAGCCTGGGTTTCCTTGCTAACTGCTGCTGGTCCACCCTACTGAGTCATGTTATTTTAAAATATTAGATAATAAACCTTAGGACAGCTCTTTTATATTAGACTTAGAAGTAGTGAAGAATGGTAAGTATGGTAACACTGAACTTTTAGACAGACTCAGGGAAGACCTTACCAGCAGCCAGATACTACCTTACCCTGCAGATTCTTAACCAGGCCATACAATTTTTTTTCTTTCTGTATGTGCATTTTCCTGGGGAAAGGCCATAGTGATTAAGGTCACCTGTGTGGGGTGGCTCAGTCAGTTCAGTGTCTGCCTTCGGCTCAGGTCATGGTCTCTGGGTCCTGGGATTGAGGGCCTGGAATCAGGTTCAGCGGGGAGTCTGCTTCTGCCTCTGCCCACCCCCACCCGCCCCCGCCTCTGGTTGTGAGTGCATACGCACACTCTCTCCCACTCTCAAAAAATAAAAAAAAAAACTTTAAAGTCACCTATGTGGCCATGCATTTTTTTTTTTAGCTGTGGATAAGTTTTTTTCTGGGGGAAATGCTGTAGTTTTTTAAAAGCACCTGTGACGTGGAGAAGATTAAGAGCCACCAATACAAATATCTAAATACATGTCATTCACTACATTCATGGGTCTTCCCAGATGATTGACTGCTGAGACCTTATTATAGAATTAGTTTAAATAAAACATAGCTTTCTTAGTGAATCAAACACTTAGGATTCTGAAATTTCTTCCAGCTATACTGGTACCTCTGTCCATGTCACCCATACTTTCATCGTCTTATATTAAAAACTAGTCAATCTTGATGATAATGAGACCTGATGGTTTCTAGTCCATTGGTTTGCTCTCATGTCTCAGTACTGGTTTGGGAGGTTTTCTAATGAACCAAGAGAATGGGAGGTCTCTAAATAAGCACAGTAAACAGGAACAGTCTTACAGCTGTGTATTCAATCACCTGTTTATGGCTTTAAGCAAATTTACCATTCGGAAACCTTTTCAGTTAGACTCAGTTACTTGATTGTATTAGCATGGATGTCGGCATGAAGCTAATTTGAAAAGGATGCTCATGTGGAGAGCTTGGTGATATTTAATCAGCCACACTTAGTAGGGCCTGCTTTCAGCTGGTTTCAAAAGCGATAGTTGTGATGTTTTAAATTTAGTTATTTCAGATCCAGTAGGTGATCCCAGAGCCAGTGACAAAGAGCATTCAGTAGAGGGCACTGTGAGCATTTACTGTGAAGGCTGTGGTCTGGCTCAGTTCCTTGAGTTTCCTTTCGTGCTCGTCAGCTCCTGTGGAGTAAGTTGGTGTGAAAGACACATCCAGCTAACATTAGCCGCTGAGGAGCCGGGTGAAACTGGTGGTGGATCCACGAGAATGTGTAATTAATCTTCGGAAAATTACAGTTGGAGGTAATTTCTTTTCCACTGTCATAATGGCTTCGATTATAAGGCTGTTTGTTAAGTAGGGGCGGACAGTTTTTAAATAGGAGCTGACATTTTACACGTAGTTCTCGCTGTGGTGAAAGGTAGATGGACAGATTGTGGCTTTACCGTAACTAAGACTGACCCATTTTCCTTGAGGAGGGCCTACAAGTCGAGCTGTACAAGCACGTTATTCTTGGGGCTTCCTGTCGGGGGCTCACTGTCATGGACACATGGCAGGGTAGCTCTCAACCGTGTGTCTTCAGTTCCCCTGCTGGCTGCGGAAACCTTGGCTTTGAGTCATGAAACTTTGTCAAGGATGTTCCTCAATAATACATATGTCCAAATGCTGCTTAAGAATATAAATACATCGGTTTACTTTGTCCTAATCATCAACATTATCGTGTAATGATTTTGAGCATTGCAAACCTGGAGCATCCTGACCTATTATACATAGAAAATGATAATAAATAGTGCTGGGGTCTCCTGCCACAGCAGCCTTCATTTAAGCTTGAGTCTCTGTCCGTCAGCTGCATCTTACGCATTTCCTGGGGTCTAGGAGCTCTGGTACCTCTAAGGCTGCCAGAAGAATCAGGTTCAAGGAAACATGTTTCATCCGTCTTCTATCCAAAAACCAAATCATCTTTGAATTGAAAGGGTTTTTTTGGTCATCTCTTGCATCCTGTCACAAAAAACAATCGGCTGAAAGTAACTCCTTTCCCATGTCTGTGTAACAAGCAAACTTCCTAGGTGGCTTGCCCCAGGTACAGGGACTTAAAATAACCTGACAGAACTTTTTCATGTAAATGAAAGGTCTAAATCCTAAAAGCAAATACATCTGTAATATTTATAGTCTCCTGTTCGTGGTCTTTCTACACAAAAATTCTGAAAGAAATAGTTTTATATACGTAAGTGTAAAACTTCCTAGAAGCCGTACACGTGGCTCTGCCTAGCCATAGTTCCTGTACCCACGCTCAGTGGAAATCGCTGTTTCACGCCCCTGTATATATGCTGTTGTTGAATTGCTATGTGTTTATGTCTGTCTGGGAAGGTATTTGGTTAATATTCTTGTGAGAGAGTCGTATTCAGTGTTGTATTTCGAATGCTCTTGGGTAATGCTGATAGCACTATGCCAGGAGCACCTGGTGAGAGTCACTGCTCTGATGGAGCCTGCAGTTAGTCACCGCTGAAGCCTGCCCCCTTCCCCTCCACCTGCTGCGAAGCGGAGGCTTGGCACACTCTTCCTATAAAGGGCTAGGTAGTCCGTAGTAATTCATTTCTTTTTTTTTAAAGATATTTATTTATTTGACAGAGCAACACAGCGAGAGAGGGAACACAAGCAGGGGGAGTGGGAGAGGGAGAAGCAGGCTTCGGGCGGAGCAGGGAGCCCGATATGGGGCCCGATCCTAGGACCCTGGAATCATGACCTGAGCCGAAGGCAGATGCTTAACGACTGAGCCACCCAGGCGCCCCCATAGTAATTCATTTCTGAAAGCATGATTGACTTGCATAGTTTTACCAGATCCTAGATAAGCAAAAGCTGTAGAGGAAAGTCAGCTTAATCATCCTTTAAAATTCTAGCTCACCAGGTGATTTCCATCCTGTAGAGAACAACGGGGCAGGGTTTCTCAGTGTAGTGACCTTTTAGGCCAGGTAATTCTTTGTTGTGGAGGACTGTCCTGTGCATTGTAGGATGTTTAGCAATATTCTTGACCTCTATCCACTAGCTGCTGGTAGTCCCCCTCCAGATTTAACACCAAAAATGTCTCCATTCAGTGCCAAATGTCCCTGGAGGTAAAAAATGATCCCTGTTTGGGAGCCACCCCTACAGAGAATTTAAGCAAAAGAAAGGTGGATTGGTTTACTCTAGACCCAGACTGTGACTTTTAAGATTTTAAGCATCAGGATTATTGTGTGCTTTATCTTTGTATTAAGAGGGGGAGAAAAAGTTAAATAGTGATAGCACTATGCCAGGAGCACCTGGTGCTCCTCGGGCCCTATTATCCATGTTAGTAGGTGTTGCTGTGTGAATTTCTAGAGAGGCATATTTTATATAAGTAAGTACAAGATGCAGAGTATTTCATGTAACAGTGACTTGCCATTCTCTTTAAAAAATTCCTTTACGTTTTGATTTTCTGTCTTTCATTTTTTAATATCTTTTTTTTTTAGTGGGTAGAGCATTGTTTCTCCTGGCATATCCATTTTCCAGCTAGATACCCTTAAAAGTCTGGTTGGGAAAGTCCTTGCTCTGTAGCTCTACCCTGAAGAATTATCCAATTCAGTGTTTTCATCTTGCTTTTTTGAAAAACAGGTGCCAGAGTGGGTCACCGCTCCTTGATGAGATACTACAAACAGCGATTTGGCTTGTCAAGAGCTGTGGCCGTTGCTAAGAATCAGAAGGCCGTGGGCCGGATACTCCAGCAGTACAGAGCCCTGGGATGGACCGGCAGCACAGGTGTGTTGTTACTTACAACCGTGGACTAGCCCAGAAACTCGTATTACAAGATGGGGTTTGGGTGAAGTCCTTTCCATTTATGTTGTCCTTATGGATCCTCCCTAGAGGAAACTTAACTTCTTGGCTCTGGGAGCTTCCATTACTACTGGATACGTTTATGGCAATGAGCCCAAAGCTCCATTACTTAAAAACTTCACATTCCTGGCACAGTAACTTTCTAAAATGGCATATAGATAATAGTTACAGAAATAAGTACTGAGTAGTCAACAAAGGTTGAAATTACCCTGGAGATTATACAGAGGAATTAACTAGTGTTCTTGTGGCAAATAGCTTGAGCTATGGAGTCAGACATGACTTACTTGATATACTAAGCGGTTCTTACATGATGAGCGTAATTCAAGTCACCTAAGCCTCTGTTTCCTCATTTATAAAATTGGGATAATAAGACCCACCTGGCAGAGTTGTGTGGGTTGACTGTCCTAATGCACGTATGATACAGTACGTGGACATAATAAAGGCTAGCTGTCACTCCTTGTAGTTTTCCCATAGAAAACGTAACAAGAGTTAGAGGAATAAAGCGGGCCTAGAAATTGCTAAGCTTTGAAACCTCATCAATATAAAATTATTTAAATCTATTCTGATGTGTCTGCTCTATGCAGCTCAGTCCTTAGATCTTCGGGGAGCACATCAGGCCACTAAAGGACTGTGGAGTGGACAAAGGAGAGCTCCCTTAGGATGTCATGGAAAGCCCTAGACAGAGAAAATCTGTGTTCAGTGCCACTGTGTTTATATATATATACCCGTGGCTTCCTTCCCTGTGGCTGCCTGTGAGCTGTGAAGCCGCTTAAATCTAGCAGACACTGACTTCATCTTACTCTTGTCAGGAACTACTGTCTGATTCAATTTATAGTCTCCACCTTTCTGTCACCCTTGATCAATGGGGCCTTACCTTTGGGGCTTATAGACCCTTCCAGATAATGAAAACCAGAGAGGCTTCTCCCAGAGAAATGTGTACAAATACAGGTTGTCGTATGCGGTTCTGGGTGCACATGACCCCCACTCCTGTTACGCGGAGACCCAGGTTAGCAGCTCTTCTTTAAATCTAAGAACCCAGTGACCCCGTAACTAGCCTTGAGATGCTCTGTAAAGATTGGATTTTTTTTCTGATCCCCAATAACAAACCTTTGCCTCATTGCTTGTCCCTTTTGCAACCACAGGAGCGGCTCTTCTGCGTGAGCGGGACATGCAGTATGTCCAGAGGATGAAATCCAAGTGGATGCTGAAGACGGGAATGAAGAACAATGCCACCAAGCAGATGCACTTTAGGCCCCAAGTGAGATTCTGAGGGTCTGCCAAGGATTGAGGGATCCGATCCGCCTCTTGCACCAGTGCCCTCGCCTGCGGACCAGCGGGAGCTGGATTGTGTGTCGGACCCTTCTTGCTGCTCCTCTCCCTGTACTTGATCTGTTCTGACCTAAGAATAAAAGTCAGAATCTCGTTGGCTTTTCAATGTCATTTCTGGACAGGGTTCAAAGGTTACGTTTTTACAAAGTGAGTGCTGTGTCTGCTGGGCTCTGGGACCCAAACTCCAGCGTAACTTGTCCCCTCAAGCGGGGTTTAACCTCGCCCGGGCACCGGCACCTACATAAGGGGCTCGGAAGCTGCGGGAGAAGTGGAATGTCACTCATTTGAATGTGTTGTGGCTCGTGAGGTGGCATGAGGCACTTTCACTACGCCCAGGCAAAGGTAGGCAGCATGCCGTGGGCTTGCTAGAAAGGCTCTTTACCTAAATGTGACCACACGAGGCACAACAGCGCTGTGCACTCTGTTTCCGCTGCTGCCTTCCCTTGAGCAGTTAGTTGAGGGAAAAAATCAATGTAAAATGTTTAGATCTCGTTTTAGAAACAAAAACTGACGTCAGGGCTCAACATGAAGAGCTGCTCCATTCAGGTGCCTTGGGGTGGGGGGCAGGGAGGCAGTCATGTGGGAAATGAAGTTAAACAGGAAGCTCAAACCCATTGAGCTATTTTGTGACTTTGGAAAAGTGATTTGGTTTCTTAAATCTGTAAAATGAGATGTTTGTTACCTCTCAGGTTGTTGTGGGGGTGAAATAAGTCAGCCAAAGTAAGTGTTGAAGTTCTGCCTTCTAGAGCAAACCTGCTCCACTGAGGAAGGCTGATGTTCTAGTTGGAGCGGTGGTCTCTCCGTAGTGGGTGCCGGGAGGATGGGCCTGCCCTTACCAGCTACTCACTGGCCCTCGTTTGCAGACAGAGGTCTTTTTCTGTAAACTTTGGATGCAGAGTTTTGAATTAATTCTATTTCCTCTGTACACAGGTTCACTCTCACTAAGCGTGAAGGACTCCCTGGTTTTAATTTTGCTCCTCCAGCCTGTTTTCTAACATTCTTCTCACACAGGTCCCCATTCTCTTGTGTTTGACACATCTTGAAATCTGTATCCTAGGAAAAAGATGTCATGCTTCACATGGGGTAGGTTTTTAAGTGCTTCACTGAGTGTACGTGATTCTGTGCTATAGCTTCTGTCAGTTTTGTTTCTTATTCAGCATTTTGTCCCTCAACATGATATGCTGAGATCATTACCGCTGACACCTGCCGTCTCCAACCGCCCCTGTTTACCACACCAGCCTAGCACGGTCTGTGTACCTTATTTGTACACATACCCTTTTAACTTTGAAGGGTTTTACCTGTGGCGAGTAATGAAGACAGTATGTTTATGTTTGCTGACCAACAAAATACTCCCTCCATTTATCTCCTTCCAGACTTAAGGAGCTACCTTCTTAGTTTGGTTTTGGGTTTGTGGAACAATTCTATATCACTTCTCTCCACATCATGATTTTTTTTGCTTGTTTTAAAGATTTTATTTATTTGACAGAGAGAGACACAGCGAGAGAGGGAACACAAGCAGGGGGAGTGGGAGAGGGAGAAGCAGGCTTCCCGCAGAGCAGGGAGCCCGATGCGGGGCTCAATCCCAGGACCCTGGGACCATGACCTGAGCCGAAGGCAGACGCCTAACGACTGAGCCACCCAGGAGCCCCTCTCCACATCATAATTTTATAAAATACAGTTTATTTGCCTTTGGGAAGGAGGGCAAGGAAAAAAAAATTTAAACATCACCCATACATAGTTAAAAACTTTTTTTTTCTTACACTGAGGACTTTTAATACTACTTTCTTAGCAACTTACAAATATGCAGTATGGTATTATTACTATATTCACCATGCTGTTTATCCCATCCCATGACTTAAAACTGAAAGTTTCTACTTTGACCCACTTTACCCATACATTTCCTTTTGATTAAATCTAGAATTAATCCAAATTAACCCCAAAGTAACTGTTCAATCAAATTGCTATAGATAGTTCCCCTCAACGCCCATTACCCTTAAGTCAGTTGTGTGAACTAACAGTGGGCACCAGAATGCCAGAATAATCCTATCGAAGTTCTTCACCAGTCCCAAGGCAGCGCTGGCTGTTGTGGCTGGCTGACCAGGACATGTGTGCACTCTCCTGCTGGGAGTTCTACCAGGACCAGATGGCCCTGGCAAGTGGATTGGTCTGCTTTAGCTTGAGACATCAAGGCTGGGATCAAAAATGAGAGAGCGTAACCTTGTTCTCTCTGCGTGTAACCAAAGCCCCTGGCCGCTTTGCTGATTGCACTTCCTATCTGCAGACTAGCCACAGGCTTGATGTATTCTTTCTGCTTTGCGGAGTGTGAATTTGTGTTTCATGGAGGACAAAGTGCTTTCGTGCGCCATTTTGTTTCTCGGCTGTGAGGTGTGGGTAGTGTTGCTATTTCAGAGATGAGAAAGTCGATTCAGGGAAGTTCAGTAGCTTGTTTAGGGAGACCCAGAAGGAAACCAGAAATGGTGATTTCTGGTACAGCATTTTTACTATTGCAACACCATCGAACAGAATCCTCAGCAACATCCCATCCTAGGGAGCACACTCTGTGGGGCTATAAACGTTCATGCAAGTGTTAAATTTGCAGCAAGCCATGGAATCTTTTTTGTTTTGTTTTGTTTTAAAGATTTTATTTATTTATTTGACAGAGACAGCGAGAGAGGGAATACAAGCAGGGGGGAGTGGGAGAGGGAGAAGCAGGCTTCCCGCGGAGCAGGGAGCCTGATGCAGGGCTCGATCCCAGGACGCCAGGATCACAACCCGAGCCAAAGGCAGATGCCCAACAACTGAGCCACCCAGGCGCCCCCGTGAAAAGAGTCTTGTTCTAAATCTAGAAATACATAGAATTTAATGTTACACACATGATACATGCATAAATAACATAACTGTTACACACATGAAAGAAAATACCACATTTTCTTTCCTAGAATGTGAGCAAATTTGGCCCCCAACCAATTTTGGTTATTTGTGGATTCTTATTGAAGCTGCTTTCCTCCACCTTAGTTATTTCTAAACTGTTAAGATCCCACTGGAGGGCGCCTGGGTGGCTCAGTCGTTGAGCGTCTGCCTTCGGCTCAGGTCGTGATCCCAGGGTCCTGGGATCAAGTCCCATCGGGCTCCCTGCTCTGCAGGAAGCCTGCTTCTCCCTCTCCCGCTCCCCCTGCTTGTGTTCCTGCTCTCGCTGTGTCTCTCTCTGTCAAAAAAATAAATAAAATCTAAAAAAAAAAAAAAAAAGATCCCATTGGATATTATTTGGAATTCACAATAATTCATTTGGAGACCAGGTAAGAGCTGTATTGCTAACTCTAAATGTGCAGACATTTTTGCAAGAGGATTGCTGGTAGTCCCAGTGAAATTGAAAAGTGCTTGGAAGAATACACGTTATTTCATTTAGACTCATTTGCAATCGGTACATTAATGATGATGCTGAAATTGATGGAGATAAGGAAGATTTGATTAGCTTGCTAATGCTGCAAACATTTGAACTTTAGAATATAATTTATTGATCATTTGTGGGCCAGGCTGTTATTACCAAATCTGTTTTCCTTCTTGCCAGCCAGAAACTACTTCCAGCCTCCCATGAGACCAAGGTATGGTCGTGTGGCTGAATTTGGGCCAACAGTTGTGAGCCGAGGTGATGGATGCAAGTGAAGTTCAGATCATCTCCAATTGTGAGACAAGAGTCATTTTTAGAATCTGCCCCTTTTTCCTCTCACCAGCTGGAAGTGACGGATTGGCCCCTGTCGCCCATGCAGATGAGGCTAACACCTTAGGGGACAGCCAACCAATGGTGTGAGAAGAAACCAGGGTCACAAAATTAAATCATGGAGAAGAGCTGCCCTGAACACCCATGCGGGCTGGACTGTTAGGTGAAAGAAGTTGAAGGCCCTGTGCTGCGGAGTTTCTGTTGTAGGAGCGCAGTTTATAATAGTGTCGAACCCATGATAACACTAATATGACATGGCATGATGCAAATTTATTTAAGCTACAATTAGCAGTTGCTGTTTATTTATTTATTTATTTATTCATTCATTCATTCATTCATTCATTCATTCATTCATTTATGAATGACAGAGGGAGCCAGAGCACAACGCGGGACTCGATCCCAGGACCCTGAGATCATGACCTGAGCCGAAGGCAGATGCTTAACCGACTGAGCCACCCAGGTGCCCCCTAGCAGTTGCTGTTTCTTATCTTCCCTCTTGTCCCTGTTCTCAACCTGAGGTGAGCTAAATTCTCTTATGCACGTTTGGGTTGGGAGACAGGGAAAGGGTGCCTCAAGGTCGTCTGGAATTTAGTCAGAATGGTATTTTCAATACTCTCTTTTCTTATTCTTTTGGAGACAGTACAGACTGAAAACGAATGTTTTAGTTGGCAACTTTACAACACGTCTGCTAATTATTTGGCCCTCCTCCCACAGAGAGGTGGGGTCTACCTTCCCTCTCCTTGAAGCTGGGTTGGCCTTAGTGACTTGCTCATAACCAACAAAAAAGCAACAGGAGTGACACCACTGACTTCCGAGAAGCATCGTAAAATGCAATCCGGCTCCTACCCTGCTTCCTTGGACACTTGACCATCTAAGAATTCTGACTTCTCTAGGAGGTCACGCTATAAGACAGCCCAGGCCGCGCGGAGAAGTCACTGTACGTGCTCTGGTTGACGGTCCCAGCTGAGGCCCCAGTCAGCAGCCAGCACCAGTCACCAGCGTCCGAGGACACCACCTTGCATGTCCAGTCCAGTTGAGTCTTCAGACCACTGCAGTACCCACTGACAGCTGATTGCAACCATCTGGCAAGTGCCAAGCAAAACCGACCCAGGTGAGACCTCCCCAGATTCCTGCCCCACAGAAGCCACGAACAGAAGAAAATAGTTGCCTTCCACCACTCCATTCACCCAGTGGTAGTAACTAGAGCGCCTCCCCGTTACACATCACACGTTCTACATGACTTTGGATTTCCCCTTACCACCTGATGGGGGAGTTTGCCTGTCAATACGGTTTAAGGGCAAGGACTTAATATCCATTGGATTACCTAATTTTTACAATACCCATAAGAAATAATACAATGATTAGTCCCATTTAACGGCTGAAGAATCTCAGGCATGATAGCCCAAGGTCATGCTGCTCTTAATCACTCAATTGTGTCTGCTGAAAAATGAAAGCCGGCTTGAATCATAGAATTTTACACTTTGGTGACACATTTGACTGGCTTCAGTAAATCCCACCATCCCATCTCTTCCCTCCCCCTTACATGCTAGGACCTGGATGCTCAGGAGAGTCTAATGGTGACTCACCTGTGGTATACATTCATCAATGAAAGAGCATGGAAAAGCCTGTTTCTCCACATTGTGTGAGCTGGTCCCTCTACTATTCCACAAAGTCAAACTTTATCAGCTCCTTCAAAATATCTTATAATATTAAAAAAAAAAAAAACCCTTCTAATATAAACTATTTGCAGAGTAAACATGATGCATGTCTTTAGAGGAAAAGAATGCATCCATATTTAGTGTGTACCTAAAACTATATTAAAAGCATTAAAACTATACCCAAAGCATCAACTTTGTGTTTCTTAAAGAAATCTACAATTTTGGTCACATTGACTAAGACCTCTAAATCCTAGATTCAAGGCATTTGTTATGATATTGTTTCCTTATGTTTCATTATTACTATCACATTTGGTACTCAAGTAGCATTTTCACCTGGGGTAATGCATCTTAGACATGTTGTCCTGCCCCAGATTACCCATTTTCTAAACCTCTCATCTGCACATGTGGAAAATAGGTTCTATTTGTAAAAGTGAGGGATTTCAGTTTTTCTGAAGAGACTTCTATAATGCTTAGTGCCAGAAAATGAGAACATTAAATTGACAGTAAGTGGAAACTATTGTAATATTTATGCTTGAAATATGACTCTCCTTACAAAATGTCTTTCCTATTTCTAATTGAATTGAATGAAATTTATTTGGTTAATTGGGTAGTATAGTCCTTTTAGTCATCTTATAAAACTTGGGGAAGTTTTTCCTGGAAATAAACACAAAAATATGTAAAAATTCAGTTGGAATAAAAACTAAAACAAAGAACTTACTAAGAGCCAGGTTTTGTTGTACAACTTTAAGTGGTATTAATTTAGTTAGTCCTCACAACAATGTCATCTCTGAGATAGGAAATATCCCCATCTTCCCGGTGGAAAACTGAGGCACAAAGAAGTCGCCCTGGGGCACCTGGGTGGCTCAGTTGTTAAGCATCTGCCTTTGGGTCAGGTCAGGATCCCAGAGTCCTGGGATCGAGCCCCACATCGGGCTCCCTGCTCTGCGGGAAGCCTGCTTCTCCCTCTCCCACTCTCCCTGCTTGTGTTCCCGCTCTCGCTATCTCTCTCTCTGTCAAATAAATAAATAAAATCTTTAAAAAAAAGAAGTTACCCTGGCTACTAAGGGGCACAGTTGGGGTACTTAATCCAGGTGGGAAGGTTCCAGAGTCTGCTTTTAACCACTACACTAGCAGTTCTTAAATCTTTTGGTCTCCGAACCCATTTACACTTTTTAAAAGTATCGACAACTCGGTAGATCTTTTGTTTTCGTTGGTTACATCTATCGATATGTACTGTATTAGAAATTAAGATCGAGAGACTTTCAAATGTTTATTAATTTATTTTAAAATAATAAAATCATTGCATGTTAACATTACCGTATTTTTATGAAAAATAACTGTGCTTCCTTAAAAAAACCCTAGTGAAAAGGGTGGACCTATTTTACATTTTTGCAAATATCTTTTACAATCCAGCTTAACAGTAGACAACTGGATTGCTACATCTGCTTCTGCATTTTGTCTGTTGTATAACACACATCATGTGGATACTGGAAACTCCACTGAAACCTGATGAGAGAACAAGGGTGGAAAAGGCAAATATATCTTAACATTATTATAAAAAAGCTTCGACTTTGCAAACCCCCTGAAAAGGTCTCAGGGCCACCCAGGGGTCCCCGGATCATCCTTTGAGAACCACTGCACTACATTTTACTTGCTCTCAGTACCCAGGGGCAGTGTCTTAACAAGTACTGAGTACTCCTGAAGAAATAGTGTCACCTTAATTAAATTCCAGGCTGGTGTGTCGCAGAACCACGGCTGCATAGTCTCTGCATAATCAGAGACTAAGGTGCAATTCTGGTTCTGCCTTGGTAGCTCTTGACCTTCGCTAAGTGACCTCGTTACTCTCAGTCTCAGATTCCTGAACTAAAATCGGGCTAGTTACAGATCCCTTGCAGGGATATTGTAGGCCTTCCAAACAATATGCAACAAGGGGCTCACCAGGAGCTAAAGCACAGAGGAGACCTGATCCAGGGTAGCTTCTATTCCAAACTGGCCAGTGATGACCAGGGAAAGAAGAAGGGGGTCACAGCCCGCAAAAGGGGAAGGAAAAGAGAGCCAACAAAGGCAGCTACACAAACCCTTATCTGAGGACCAGATACATATTAAAAGCTGCATGTGTTTAAGGATTCATAAATTTGGGGGTTCTAGGAAGCTAATATGGTGCATATACTGTGTATAATGTCAGATCTCCCTGGGATCTAGAACATCCCAGGGTTCAATGTGATGATTGAACACATTACTATTTCAAGAGAAGAACATACTCCATTCACACCAAGGCCTAGAAAGAGACTCCTGTCTGTGCAGGCCAGGTGTTAATGCCAAGTGATTTACAAAAAAAAATCTTTCAGGGACACCTCGGTGGCTCAGTTGGTTAAGCACCTGACTCTGGATTCCAGCTCAGGTCATGACCTTAGGGTCGTGAGATCAAGGTCTGCATCTGGCTCCACCCTCAGCACAGAGTCTGCCTGAGATTCTCTCCCTCTCCCTCTGCCCCTCCCCCTACTCGCATGTGCACGCTGTCTCTCTCTCTCCCTCTCTCTCTCAAATAAAGAAATATTTTTTAAAAAACCTTTCAGTGTTCAGAGCTCTGGGGATTTGGGGATTACAGGTAAGGGATTTTGGGCCCATATCAGCACCAAGCTCGGGACTGTGTCCATGCAATTTCATTTCATTCTCTCAACTTCATGAGCAAGAAACAGACATCTCAGGATCCAGAAACATCTGCTGCTTTTGTCCTTTCAACCAGCTTTACAGGATCCCCGGATTGGAGCAGTGGCCTCTCACAATCTATGGCCAAATGTTGTTATATTTGGGTGAGGGGAGGGGGACAAGATGTGTGAAGTGTGTGTGTGTGTTTGAAAATGAGCAGATCAGCATCAACAATCATTTTCTTTATTTCTTTTAAACAAATGTCTTAGTGAACGTGTAGAAAGTTCATATCTGGTCTGTTGAAAATCCCCCTGGCCAGGAACCTAATTTCCTGAAGAACAAAGATAAGGTGAGATGATATATTTTGGGTACCAGTAAAATCCATTACCCGCTGCGTTGATAGGGATAGAAACTGAACACACAGTCACATGGGAAAATCTGTACACAAGGCCCCAGACTGATGCTTCGTGTTCATCACCTCCAAGGTACAGAATCTCACACAGAAACGCCTGCCAGTAAACTTCTGAAGAATTTATCAGAATTTGAAATTACACGAGTTTATGATGAGGCTTGAGGATCTTGAGAAACCATTTCCATCACTGGCTTTTGTGGGATTTTATAAGAATTTGTAGCTTCAAAAATAAAAAAAAATTTTTTTAAGGACTTTTTCTGCCTCTACCTGTATTAGGATTCAGAGTTCAGTGGGAAATGCTTTCTGTGTATTTGGACATTGATACATAACACGCACATTGGTAGGCACTTTATTTTGTTGATTCCAACTTAAATACATAAATATTTTTAAATTGTGGTAGACCTCTTTAAGTTTGCCGCTGTCATTAATTCAGTGTCCTGCTATTAAAATGTCCCCTCCCTGGCCAGGCCAAAAAACAGCAAATGTCAAAGACAGGGAAGTACAAAGATTGCCTTTTTGTAATACCGATCTTTAGGTAAGTCGTTATGACTGCTGCAGTGATTTAGGAAGACGTGATTTTCCTCCTTTTTTTCTTCATCTTCCCTTCCACCCTCTCTTCTACCCTCTCTTCAACCCTCCCTCCTTCCTTCCTTCCTTCCTTCCTTCCTTCCTTCCTTCCTTCCTTCCTTCCTTTTTTTCTTCCTCCCTCCCTCCCTTCCTTCCTTCCTGTTGTTTTACCTGTGAAAAGTGGATTTTAAGGTTTCTATAGACAGTAAACCATTGCTACTTTTCCGCTTTCATTATCTAGAATTCCTTTCAGAAAAACAATGACAATCGCAACAGGTAGCTGGACCCAGGGCTTCTCCAAGATCCCTAGTAATGAGTGTGTGATGGTAAAAGCCGAGCTGGGGGTGCCTCTCTGATCTCGGTACCAGGGATGCAGGCAGTCAGCGGGTGCTGGGAGTGGGTGCCAAGTTGAGCAGCCCGGATCCCCGCCTCAGGACCGAGGCCCTCGCTACCCCACTGCCAGGAACACTGACCTCTGGGGTCTCGCCAGGAGTCGGTCTCTGAGAATGGCCCTTAGGGGAAGGACGCTGCCCTGCCCACAGCCACACCCTCCCTGCTTCCAGCAGCTCACCCCTCCGGCTTGATGAGGATGACTCTGATGGCTTTCCCAGCTCCGGAATGCTCCACAGGATGGCCTGAGGCCTTTATCATGACTGCATTGTAGGTCAGCTTCTCCCTCCTTGGACCCCCTTTTCTCTTCCTTATAGGTAGAGATCCCGAGAGCTCGCCCCAGTGAAAGACTTGCATGAAGATTTCCATCTCAGTTTGTGCTCCAGAGAAGCATAACGAACTACTGGTGCCAGGAATGGTCCAAGGAAGGAGATTCTTAACTGGGTCACCAGCTGGCCTGTTGTCGGTGAGGACCCCATCCTGAGGAGAGGGGGGCGGGTGGAGTACGGAGAGTCCCCAACACGCGGAGCGTGTCACTCTCACTGTCACAGCTGAGACTTGCCGCAGACTGCTGGGAGGGCATGCCTCAGTGGGGGCAGGATCCAGGTATTTGAGAGGTTTAAGGGAGGTGGCCGTTGTAAGCACGAGGGAATTGGATGTTCGTTGCTCATGCTATGAAGCGGATTAGAGAAAGGCTGGTGTGATTTATCACCCATTTAAGGCTACATGTGAAAGCCAAAGGGCTTTTTGTATTTTATAAAGACTCACGTCCTGCAGCAGGAGGCAGAAAAGAAGCCAGGATCAAGCCTAGGACTTAATTACCAGACCAGCCCAGCTCCAGAGAAGGTGACATTCTCAAACCCCAGCATGTCTGCTTTGTCAAGGTCGCGGCCCTGTTTGGGAGGGAGTGAGGTGCTGAGACTTGGAATGCAGACATTTGTGTCCATGCACTAAAATCTTGAATCCCCAAATGCCTCTGAGCTCTCTGAGCCCACTCCTCCCTATAAAAAGCTAGTGCTGCCCCCTTGCTTGAAGATGATGCAGAAGCCTCTGCCTTGTGCAAGACAGCATGCTCCCAACTCAGGATGTACCATCCCCGGACACTAGACCAGTAACAAGAATAAGGATCAGCAACTACAACCTACAGACCAAATCTAGGCCCACAGTCTGCTTTTGTAAATAAAGTTTTATTGAAACACAGCCATGCCCATTCAATTACATATTGTCTGTGGCTGCTTTCATGCTACAGTGGGAGAGTTTGAATAGTTGCGATAGAGTCTGCATGGCTCACAAAACCTAAAATATTTCTCATTGGCTCTTTACCCGAAAAGTTTGCTGACCTCTGACCTGGAGTCAAATCATAATAAAACCTAGCAGGAACAGTGCCGGTCCTGATAAGGGAAGAAAGGGAATATGCTCCAAAGAAGATGTGGGACCTAGCCAACAAGTACTAGCAAGAGTGGAAGAGTATTTATGGGAATGAATTCTGAACAACTTAAGGATTAGGGGGGATGGAATATATAGTTAGATAATGGACCGTTTACCCACACGAGAGCACTCTGCTCTGAGATACAGGATTTAACACTCTGTTGGTTGGCTCTTAGAAACTTAGGGAGGCAGTGCCACACTAAGTGGAGGAGATAAGTGAGCAATGCTTTGGCAGACAGAGGAGAAAAAGATCAGAAGGCTCAAAGAAATGGGCATGCCAGAGTGGATATACTCTGTAAAATTGGAAAATGTACCAGTTCACTGTGTTCATGGAGTCATCCAGAGGGCGTACCCCTTACCAGAGCTGTAAGGAATGAGCTGGTGAGCAGGGTAAGCATCAAGGAGAAACTCAACGGGGACTGTCCTCTGCAGGTCAGGGCTGAAATGATAAAAGATGGCATTATAGAACTAGGCTCCCTGAAAGCAATGGGATGATAAGATCTCAGATTGACAGAGCCCAGGTGGCAAAACTTGAACATCAGGAGCAAGGAGGATGCCATTGTAATGAGTGGCAAGAGGCTCTTGGCCATGGAGAGCAATGGATACAATGTGGTGTTCTTAGGGGCAAGATAGAGGGGTAGCTAACAAGGGTAATGCTAACAAACACCCCACTGAAAAGTAAAGGCCAATTTCCAGACCTGAGCCAATCCTTTGCCCCAGAACCTGTTGCCTGAAGGAAAGGCTGGTTTGAGGAAGGATTCTGCTATACCATGGCAGGTGCATATGATAATAATTTCCCTAGCTTTTACCCAGAGGGATCTGTGGCCATTTCCTTGAGTAATTATTGTGCGGGGGGTGTGGGGGGAAGGCAATTCCAGATATTTCAAGGACTCTTGGGCATGGCAATCTCCATTGATATTTAAGGATTTTTATATTTCATCAGGGCACTTTGCTAAAGGGGGGGCTTCTGGGAGGGAAGTAATAAGAAATCCAAGCCCAGTCTAATTCACAGTGGGTTCTTTGGCTCCATAAATCTCCTGTGTGATTATTTGTTCAATCTCTGAAGATACCATTGCAATGAATGTCTTTAGTAGTTGGCAGAATCTTCTTATTGGCCCCTCGGTTTATAGAGTACGATACTGTAGTGAAGAAGGCCACATGGAAGCCTCTGAAACTTCCCCACTATGATCAAGAGAGTAGATAAAAAAACAATATCACATCTTCAACACTGCAAGGGTAGTGGTCTCCACCACGTCCTCATTTAGTTCACCATTCTTCCTTGTTCAAAATCAGGGATCCTGGTTATTGAGAGTGGACCACCATGAAGTCAACTCATTACCTCATGCGTCTATTGCCACTACTGAACATCCAAACTTGTAGCAACAGAAACCAACATTGAGGCTCCTCTCTTCTGGAGGAGATCAACTAGTTACTTGTTAGCAACTTGATTACACAGGATCCTTTCCAATCGGGAAGTGACAATGATGTATCTTGACGGGAATTGGCACATATTCAAGAAGTGACTTTCCCTTTCCCACCCACAGGGACTCCATCAGTACCACCATCTATGAGCTTATGAGATAGGTTGATAAACTGACATGAGATTGTAATGTTACTCTGGGCCAAGGATCCCATTTTATAGCAAAAGAAGAGCTACGATGGGCCCATATCCTTTTGTTGATGCAAAAGCTTTATATTTTAGTGTGGTACCAATAGTTTATTTTTGCTTTTGTTTTGCTTGCCTGAGAAGATGTATCTAGAAAAATGTTTCTATGGCTGATGTCAAAGAAATTGCGGCCTATGTTTTCTTCTGGGAGTTTTATGCTTTCACGTTTAGATCTTTAATCAATTCTGGGTTTGTTTTTGTGTATGGTATAAGAAAGTGGTCAAGTTTCACTCTTTTGCGTGTAACTGTCCCATTTTCCCAGCACCATTTGTTAAAGAGGCTGCCTTTTTCCTACATATATTCTCACCTCCTTTGTCATAGGTTAATTGACCATATAAATATGGGTTTACTTCTGGGCAATCTATTTTGTTCCACTGATCTCTGTGTCAATTTTGTGCCAGTACCATACTGTTTTGTTTAATTAAAAAATGGGCAGATGACCTGAATAGACAAAGACGACATACAGATGCCAAACAAACACATGCAAAGATGCTCAACATCACTCATCATCAGGGAAATGCAAATGAAAATACAGTGAGATATCATTTTACACCTGTCAGAGTGGCTAGGATAAAAAAGACAAGAAATAACAAGTACTGGTGAGAATATGGTGCACTGTTGGTGGAAATGCAAGTTGGTGCAGCCACTGTGGAAAACATTATGGAAGTTTCTCAAAAAATAAAAAATAGGAATACCTTATAATCCAGTAATTCCACTACTGGCTATTTACCCAAAGAAAACACTTATTCAAAAAGGTATATGCACACCTATCTTTATTGCAGCATTATTTCCAGTAGCCAAGTGATGGAAACAACCCAAGTGTCCATCAACAGATGAATGGATAAAGAATATGTGGTATATATACAATGGAATATTACTCAGCCATAAAAAGCATGAAATCTTGCCATTTGCAACAACGTGGATGGACCTAGAGGGTATGATGCTAAGTGAAATAAGTCAGACAAAAAAAGACAAATACCATATGATTTCACTCATATATGGAATCTAAAAAACAAAATGAATGAACAAGCAAAGAAAGAAAGAGACAAACAACAACAACAACAACAACAAAACCAGACTTTTAAATACAGAGAACAAACTGGTGGTTGCCAGAGGGGAGGTAGGGGGAGGGGGATGGGGTGAAATAGATAAAGGGGATTAAGAGGTACAAAATTCCTGTTACAAAATTAATAAGTCACAGAGATGAAAACTACAGCAGAGGGAATATAGTCAGTAAGATTGTAATAACATTGTTTGGTGACAGATGGTTACTATGCTTATTGTGGTGAGCGCTGAGTAATGTATGGAATTGTCAAATTATTATGTTGTACACCTGAAACTAATATAACACTGTATGTTAATTATACTTCAATTCTAAAAGCTGCTAATCAATTTTCCTTCCAATCAAGGTACATCAAAGTGGAATAGTCACACATAACAATTGGACAAAATGTGTCATTAATAAAGTGATTTTTCTGGAAAAAAAACCACACCAGGGATTTAGAGTAAATAATTTTTCCCTTACAAATTGAAAATTAAAATATTTAGTAGTTTCACTCAGTGGAAAACTCTTTGCTGAACACAAAGGGCTTTGTTTCTACGAGAAGGCATCTCTGCACAGAATCTTTCCTTCAGTGAGCTTTTGATGTTTCAATTATTTATTTTTTAATCAAGTTCTAATCTGTTGTTTGGATAGATGTGTCTGAAGTATTTTTAAAATGTACTATGTTTTTAAAATTAGATCTCCATCTGTCATTATGTGGAATGTGTGTGGGCAGATGGTGAATGGACTTATTTTTAACCCCTGAATGCTATTAGCTTGTTTAACTGTATCCCGGGAAAGAAGTGCCATTAGGAGTGGTCTTTTCCTCCTCCTCAAAATTCATTTGGCTCCACTCTGTGATCCCCAGCATCAGATCTTTGAAACAAACAAGTCATTACTTAAACCTCTTTAGAGAAGATCACAGGCAACTGATCTGCAGAACCTATATTCTCTTTCCATCTCCAAATTATTTCTTTGCAACAAGAAAGACATGTTCACTGAATATATCATAGATCTTTTAATTCACTGAATTTCTTTCTTAAGCTGAAGGGTTTTAATGTTCTTTCTATTTAAATTAGTGATAGTGTTAGGTGCCAACAGAACGTGGAAAGTGATGAATCTCTTCATTTCTACATGTTTTTTGATGTTCCTCTTAACCATCGTTTTTTAGGGTTAAATTTTATCAATAAGAAACTTTCCAAACATACACGATGGTACAGAGCATAGTTTAATGAACTTTCATTTACCCATTGCTCAGCATCAACAATTATCAACATGTCATAAATCTTGTTTCATTTACCTATGTCTACTTCTGCCCCATCCTGTGACACCCAAACATGCACGTGCGGGTGCGCACACACACACACACACACACACAATTTCTTCCTCGAATATTTGAAGAAACACCAGACATTGCATCGTTTTCCTCATAAAGTACTTTATATGCATTTAAATAGTAAGACTTTTTTTTTTTTTTTTTTTTAAAGATTTTATTTATTTATTTGACAGAGAGAGACACAGCGAGAGAGGGAACACAAGCAGGGGGAGTGGGAGAGGGAGAAGCAGGCTTCCCGCTGAGCAGGGAGCCCGATGCGGGACTCGATCCCAGGACCCTGGGATCATGACCCGAGCTGAAGGCAGTCGCCCAACCAACTGAGCCACCCAGGCGCCCTAAATAGTAAGACTTTTTAAAAAAAATAACCACCTGGGTATTGTCATCCTCCAATATAACAATATCCTAAATATTCTAATACCCAACCCATATTCAAATTTCCCCAAAGTCATTCTTTTACAGTTGGCCTATTCAAATACTAAGAAACAATAAAGTCCATAAACTGCAATGGTCACCGTCTCTCTTAAGTATTTAGTCTACATCATCCCATCTTCCCTCTCATGCCTTTGCATTTGTTAGAAAAATCAAATGGTTTATCCTTTATGTTCCATATTCTAGAATTGCACAATTGTTTCTCTGTGGTGTTTTTAACTTGTTCCTCTGTCTCTGTACTTCTTATAAACTGGTAATTAGACGTGAGAGTTGATTTGATTAAAGTTCAATTTTTTTTTAAGCTGTAATATTCCTTATTCTGTGAACTTCCTGTGGAATCAGACCATGAACTCATGATGCCCGGTGGCCTCACAGTCAGTAATGCCAATCATCAGTCCAGGTGACGTCAGCACGCTCCGTCTTCCACCAGCCTGTCGGCTTAGCATTTCCCAGCCACCATTGCCAGTGTTTCATTAAAGCTTGAAATGGCAATTTTCTTACTGTCATTCCTCCTGCATTAGTGAGCCACAATTCTTCTATACAGAAGAATGTATTCTCTTCAATTATTTGGCTGCCCAGAAATACAGTGCATATAGGAAAGGCTGGACAAATGCTTGATTCTTTCCGTATATTTATCAATTAGCAGAGTAATGAACTGGTGCCCTCATGACCTCCGATGGCAACTAGTAAGTTTTTTAGAAAGTATCATTATGAACTCACGAATTTCTATATATCGAGTATTTTAATTGAACATGATTCTTTTTGAGAGTCATGGGATCCCATTCAAGTTAGCTTTCTTTTGACATGACCCATTTGGTCTTTGATAGTTTCTTGCCTTTCTGCATTTCAAGATGTCCTGGGTTTATCTTATACGTTTCAGATTCCATATAGATTCCAAAAGGTGATTTACTGGGATGAGAGGAGTTAACTGTTTTGTTTTGTTTTGTTTTTAAGATTTATTTATTTATTTTAGAGAGAGAGAGAATGAGTGGGAGGGGCAGAGGGAGAGAGAATCTAAAGCAGACTCCATGCTGAGCACAGAGCCCGACATGGGGTTCGATCTCAGGACCCTGAAATCACGACTTGAGCCAAAATCAAGAGACGGGCTGCTCAACTGACTACACCACCAAGGCACCCCAGGAGTCAACTCTTTTTAAGATGTTTTGACATGGTGAAAGAGTGCAGGCTTTGGAGCTTGGTAGATCAAGGTTAGAATCTTAGCTCCATTGCTTACTAGTTCTGGACTCTTAAAAAGGCTTTATCTCACAAAATGAGGATAAGAGACTCCGTAAGGAGGAAGTTACAATAATATAGAAAGTTATTTTATCATAATGTTAAGTGGAAAAAGCAGGATTGACACTTCTATACAAAATGCATATGGGAACCACTGTGATCAAATAGGCTAATGTGGTAATGGTGGTATCTTTTGATGGTGGGACTACAGGTCAAGGATCTCTTCTTTATGCCTCATACTATACTTTCCCACATAACCTAGAATGGGAAGAAATAAGATAACTTTATTAAAAGAAAAATAAGCCTCTACCACAAATCCTATAGTGTTGATTAAAATTCATCTGGGATGTGATTCATTGCATACTCTTTTTATATCTCTCATGGTCAATTTAATCTACTTGTCCTTTAACAGAATTTAATGCAAATTGTATAATAAAGAAAAATATTGATGTAACTATACTCTGTCATCTGCTTCCTTTCTCTATGCCATGTCATATTGATTTCAATAGACCAGGTCAAAGCTGAGTGTTTCCTGCTTTCAAGGATGACCTCTGAAGGCCTCATACTATTTTGCCTTCTTGCTCCCAGGGGAGAGTCTCTAATTTCTGGATTGGCAGCTGAAGGCAGAGCAGTAAAAATAGGAAGTAAACTAAAATCTCCATTTGACGTGCTTATAAATCAATTTTCCTACAGGACAGAATTGTTGGTGTTGGTGCTCACTGAAAATAGTCTTATTGATCAGAAACCTAAACCAGTTGGTTTTTTATTCACCTGAGGATTCAGATTGATTCAGGTTGACTTGTAAAACATGAATCCATCTGTAATCCTTTAAAACTATGACAAATGGGGCGCCTGGGTGGCTCAGTTGGTTAAGCGACTGCCTTCGGCTCAGGTCATGATCCTGGAGTCCCGGGATTGAGTCCCGCATCGGGCTCCCTGCTCGGCGGGGAGTCTGCTTCTCCCTCTGACCCTCCTCCCTCTCGTGCTCTCATTCTCTCTCTCTCTCAAATAAATAAATAAAATATTAAAAAAAAAACTATGACAAATAATAAAAAATTCTGTGGAAGTTATCTTCAGAGGTTTCTTTTTTTTTTTTTTTTTAAGCACATGAGAGTGGGGAGGGTCAGAGGGAGAAGCAGACTCCCCACCGAGCAGGGAGCCCGATGCGGGACTCGATCCAGGGACTCCAGGATCATGACCTGAGCCGAAGGCAGTCGCTTAACCAACTGAGCCACCCAGGCGCCCTCTGCAGAGGTTTCTAATCTAGGATTCAATCTGATTTTCAGGGATGAGATTTTGATGTTGGAGTCAAGGGTCATAATTTCCTCTTTTAAAATGTGCAGTGAAATTCTATAGACATTTGGGGCCTAAGAGAGGGTGATAATCACGGATAACATTTTTCTTCCATTTTTTTTCTATTTAAATATATCTTATTTCAAAAGAGAGTTCTTGAGTTTAATTTTGAAAGAGTGTAGGCTAAGTCCTCCTTTGTGGAAACTTGACAAGGGTGGCCTGCCCTATCAATTCTGAACAATGAATTGCCTTTGATAAGTCTTCAGGTGGCTGTGTAAAAAGAAACACATAAAATAAAGTGTCCTGGTAATTGCAGACAACTGGTAGGGGTTGTTTTTGTTTTTTTTTTTTTCACTTTCCTTTCTTATTTCTCCTCAGCAGTGAGCTGATTTGGATGCTGATCTATAGATGAGCTGAACCCAAGCATTTAGCATCAGGATTATTGTCCCTCAAATTGCTGCTTCATTCAACAACACATCTTTAGTGAACATTTGTTCCTGGTGTAGGTTAGCTGTTGAGTGTTACAAATACACTGGTGATGAAGGCAGTGCTGCTCACAAAGGCCCTACAGCCTCGCTAGCTGGACTGTATATACACATACCAGTAAATAAGAGATTAGCAGAGACATGCCGAGTGTGATATGTGATGTGTGATGACAGGGAGCCATCCCTATGGACGGTGTATCAGTCAGGGTTCTCCAGAGAAACAGAACCAACAGCATCTCTCTCTCTCTCTCTCTCTCTCTCTCCGTCTCATTTTAAGGAATTGGCTCATGCAATTGTGGGCAGCTGGGAACAGGTAGGCTGGAGGCCTACAGAAGAGTTGATGTCGCAGACTCTAGTCTGAAGGCAGTACTGAGGCAGAGTTCCCGCTTCCTTGGGGCATCTCAATCTTTGCCTCTTAAGGCCTGCAGCTGATTGAATGAGGCTCACCTGATTCATTCCCATGGCACCAACTCAAGATTCAAAAGGGTATTTAGGCAAAGTAAGTATCCCTCTCACTCTGGACCTCGAGCCACCTTAAGTCCTTCCCCAGAGGCAGTACCTGTAACCAGATTATTGATTTCCTTGTCGAGATGGTCTATGCATTTATGAGCAAATGAGTATAGACACTTTTTAAAAATATACCACTAATAGCGCATTGTTTTTTTTCAGGTAACATAATATCTTGGAGATTTGAATGAAGCTGAATTAAGCTGAAGCTGCCTTGTGTTTGTATGGCTGCAGAATATTCTGTTGTACGAATATGCTGTAATTTACTTAGTCCCTCATCTAGATTGTTTCCAGTCTTGTGTAGTAAAGACAATCTGGTTGTAAATATCCTTGTACACACATTTCCCCTGCATTTCTTTCTTTCTTCTAAAAGGTTTTATTTATTTGTTTATTTTTTTATTTAGAGAGTGTGCATGAGTTGGCGGGGGGGCAGAGGGAGAAGGAGAGAGAGAATCTCAAGCAGACCCTGTGCTGAGCGAGGAGCCCAACGCAGGGCTTTATCTCACGACCCTGAGATCATGACCCGAGCCAAAATCAAGAGTCAGAGGCTTAACTGGCTGAGTCCTCCAGGCACAAGCTCCTGCCTTTCTTTAAGAAAAATTCCTAGAGATAGAATTACTAGGTCAAAGGGTATGTGTGTTTGGAATATTGACATATTAGCAAATTATCCTCCATAGAGGACATGCCAGTTAACACACCTACAACTGGTGGTTTTCAGTTCCAACTTACAAATGTATAAATAAGATATCACAGGAGATATTTTCATATCACATACATGATATCAGGGTATTATACTGGCTGATCCAGTCTCTCCTTTTCTCCCATTGCCCAGTGGCCAACCACCAGCATCTGGAAGTCGGCTGCCTGGGTGTAATCTGAAGAAAGGGAACCAAGTGAAGGCAACTCGCCAATGGAGAGGACCAGCCCCGAGCTTCACCTAGTACCATTTGCTCTGATCAAGTACCAAAGTATTCGACTCCTCTTGGTGACTTGCCCAAGCTCACATGGTTCTTAGGTGTCAGGAGTATACCTCGAACTCTCATTCAAGTTCTTGTTCGACTCTTGATTTCCTGTGACCCTCAGGGGCAGAGATTTGTGACGGTGTCTGAGCTAATTTATCTACATCGCTGACAAGCTGGTTCTTGTGCATTGTTTTGCACAGTGCCTGGTACCTAGTGAGCGCTCAAGCAAACATTCTGCTGCTTTTGGGGGTGTGGCACAGGTGGCTGGGTGGTGGGGAACTGGAGGGACTGGGAGGAGTTGGAAGTCACTGGGACTGGAGGGGAAGCACCAGAGACCGCTTGCATGACGCACCCACCCCCCCACACACACACCTCGTCCTTGCAGCCATGGAATCCAGGCAGTTCCAGCTCCGAGGCTGCATTTGAGTCATGGGGGCAGATGAGCATTTTTCTTAATTGAGCAAGAGCTAATGAGAGCTCTATTTCTTTGAATCTGCCCATTGAACGAGAACAAACACTAATTACCGCTGGGCTGGAAAGGCCAGATACAATTTACCAAATGAGAGGGCATCTTCCCCCAACGGTTAGAAAACAGTGCGCCGAGGGCCGCAGGCTCTCCGGCGGGGAGAGGCCAGCCCTGGCTGCCGCGTTAACTACAGAGCAAAGGCCCCATAAACTGGGAGCTGCGGGGAAGCAATTAAACATGGCGCTGCCCCTGCAGCCATGTTCCAGCAGCTGCCTGGGTCGGGAGCGGTCAGGGCTCAGCGACTCGCAGGACGACTGGGGAATGAGAATGTGCTGCTTTTCTCTGCGGGCGCGAGGAAGGCCCCGGTGGGGGAGCCGGTCTCTCCTGAGTCGGGTGGGATTTGGAGCTCGGGGTGCCTAGCCTCCCCGCCCAGCGCCCCAGCCAGCACCCCCATGGCCCACTGATGGAGGCAGTTAGGCGCATTGGACCCAGCCGGTGGGAAATCTCGACTCCAGGGGAAGCAAGAGGTGTCTGGCTTCTTCTTTTTAACCGTAAATGCAACCTACTATTTCACACATTACAGCTCCCATTCCACCGAATGCCCACTTTTCCTCCTCCACTGTGGGAGCCCAGAGAGTATTTCTATGTCTTTGGGGCTCAGTGAAGTTGGTGGTTATCCTGAATATGTGAGATGGTGTAGTCAGCCGGGCTTATAATAAAAGCATAAGCCCTGGGGCACCTGGGTGGCTCAGGTCATGATCCCAGGGTCCTGGGATCGAGTCCCGCATTGGGCTTCCTGCTTGGCAGGAAGCCTGCTTCTCCCTCTCCCACGCCCCCTGCTTGTGTTCCTGCTCTCGCTCTCTCTCTCTCTCTCTCTCTCTGTCAAATAAATAAATAAAATCTTTAAAAAAAAAAAAGCATAAGCCCCTTCATTTAATGCTGCAAAGTTGAGTTATTGAGGACATGGGCTTTAGTCCATGAAGGACAAGACTGGGTAAGGTCTAGGCATTGATAAGGTTAATGGGTGTGTGGGGGCCCACAAGGCAGAGGCTGCCCCCCGCGGTCCAGCCCCCCATCACACATCCAAACCCGAGTCAGCCGGCACTCACGGCGGCGCCTGCCAAGGGCCCTAACACACATCGGTGCTCCAGCAGGCGCTCGCTCCCCTCAGCCTGGACGCGAGGACCTGCCGCCGCAGGAGGAAATGGCCCACCTCCCGGCCAGTCGGGCCCTGTTTCCTCTTCTCCTGCTCCACCCCCTTGCTCCTGCCCCAGATCCTCTGCGAACCGCGCTGCCCCGCTTGGCAGGCACACAGTCCATCCATGGATTGCTTTGCCTGAATAAACGACATCAAACTGATTAGTAAGTGGTTTCCGTTTCGCCATTTGGTAGGAGAGTAAAGGACAGGACAAGCGGGTTTCTCTCCCCTCTTTTTGACCATCTCCTGCAGGAGCTGGGAGCCTGAGTGTTGACACCAACACCCATGTCCCCAGAGCACCCCCAGGCACCTGCTTGATTCCGGGTGTGTGGCCCAGGCGTGTCTGGGCGTGGACACCTCCTTGGCTCACCCTGTCTGCTCTGTAATCCCGGTCAAGGGGCCACTGCAGTCCCTGTTCCAAGGCTTGGGCCAGATCCTGCTCTGCTCCAGTTCTCTGGGTTTCTGGAAGGACTAGGGCACATTGTCTTAGGACCTATAGGCCTCAAAAAGCATCGTTGTCTGTTTCTCCGTGGTTATGAATTTGATTATCCCAGTTAGAATCTGGGTTCCACCTGTTACTGTATGTCTTCGGGGGAACTACTTACCCTCTTTGTCACCTGGCTTCTGTATCTCTGATCTGTGGGTAACAATCGTACCTGCCTCACAGGACTGTTGTGAAAGTTAAAAGAGACCATGTAAGGGAGTTAGAATGGTGCCTTCTGTGTAGGGAGCACTCCAGCCCCTGAGCATGGTGACCTTATCTTGACCTCTCTCCTGGGGCTCACGCCGGGTTTGGCTGGGACAGCAGCGGGGCGGGCAGGAGGTGGGGGGACACTGCCCTGTTGCCCTTTATTTCTTGCCTTTGCACAAGCAATTTCCCTCTCATTCTGGTACCGAAAAATGTAAAAGGTCCCAAGTCTGTCAACAGAGGAACTGGATGCCCACCGGGGTCACTGCTCAGTGTGAACCCAGTCTGGCAGGTGTGAACCCCGTCTGGCCTTTCCTAGGCCCCTGTGAACAACCCCTGGATCATTCGGGGCATCCTCCGGAGGCCTGTTATATGCACTCTGGTGGCCCTCCGGGGCCTGCTCGCCTATCTGGTCACCTAAAGCCCAGTCAGTGCAGCTCATCTGCCATGATCACCAAATGACTCCTGAACTTTGGGTAAAGACAGGCATTTATGAACATTCTTATCCCCAAGGCTACGCCTCCTAAACGCTTTCCCTTCCAGAAGAACTGCACACCAGCTGCGAGGGGTTCCTCTCCAGATTGGGTGGTGGCGCCGGGCTTTCAGGGACAGTCCCTCCTCCCAACCTCCCTCTTGTCGCAGAGAGCCGTGGGAAAGTGTTCTCTCTGAGCTCCTGGCTGGGCCTGGGCCCTTCCTCCCGCCCCACCTAGGGCCTTTTCCAGCCCTGCTGGGGTCAGTGGGGATGATGGACATGATTTATTTGCCATTATAAATGATGTGGGAAACAAAAGCAAAAGAAAAATTAGATTTCCTTACTAGCTACAGTCCACTGACAAGTCCTTGAAACATGCCGAGTGACATTCCTCTGGGAGCTCAGCTGCCTCGATGTTAATACCTTGCTAAGGGCAAAAGGCAATCTTAGCCCAACCCCCAGGATCCTGTGAGTCTACTTTAACATATAGAAATTCCTCTGGGAACTTCTTTATCTCTACCCCCTCAAGATACATGTTGGCAATCATCCTCCAAGCATATGACCCATCGGTATCATCTGCAGGGTCTCATGACTAAGGTTTTATTAGATGGTAATAAATGACATTTTCCTAACAATAGCTAGCCCCCTCAAGGTCCTGGAAACCTTGCTTCCAAATTCCTCGGACTTACACTATCCCTAACCCCCTCCCAGCGTGAAAGTATATAATGGGCCACTCCTCATGACCCCAGTGCACATCTTTCTGCCGACGGGTCCTGTCCCCTCACTTTAATAAAACCACATTTTTGCACCGAAGACATCTCAAGAATTCTTGGCCGTCGACTCCATACCCCAACATCCTTCCTACATCAATAAATATAATTATTTTTGCATGATGTCAATTATGATGATTTACCTTTTTATTAAGCAGTTGTGATTCTTATTCCCCCCCACTTCAGCTCCAAATAACTATTTTACCTCCTCTTTCATCTTTCCCTTTGACTTAAAATTGCTTTCCTTAGCCTTTTTTAAACCGGCTTTATTGAGGTGCAATTGATAAAGAACTGCACATACTTAATGAGGACAATTTGATGAGTTTGGACACACATAAGCACCCTGATACCATCGCCACAATCAGGGTAATAGACACAGCCAGCACCTCCCAAATTTTCCAGGGTGCCCCCTCTCCTAACACTCAACTTTTGTATGCAGTAAGAAAACTTAATTTTTTTTATTGTGAAGCTCCCTTTCCTTTTACATGAAAATATTTATTGAGCATTCATTTGCTACTAATATTGGCACTTCTAATATTGTTAGAAAAAATAAACTGAAGTATATTAAAAATGTTGGTATTTTTTGAGGACAAATCTACCTGAATCAGGCAGCACCCAAATAGAAGTCAGGAGTGCCTCACCCACAGGAGCCGGGGAGAAACATTTATAGAGACAAGGTGGAAGCTCAATAAGGAAATTATTGATGGGCCACAGCTGAAAGCCTAGCCAGCTGTTGGGGATTGCTTGTTCTTGGATTTGGATTTCGGAACCCCAAGACATTTCCGGCCCTACCATTTGGTTTGCTTACGGAGGGCACCGCAGCATCATTTCCACATCCATCCAATGGCCTCCTGGACTAATTAATTTAACAGTGTCAGTTAAATGAGACCGTTCACCAAATACAAATGGTCGATAATTTCACCATATACATTTCTTTTAAAAAATGAAAATACTTAAAAAAGTTCACAGGGCACCTGGGTGGCACAGTCAGTTAAACTTCCCACTCTTGGTTTCGGCTCAGGTTGTGAACTCAGGGTGGTGAGATCGATCCCTGGGTGGGGCTCCATGCTGGGCACCGCACCTGCTTGAGCTTCTCTCTCTCTCTCTCTCCCTCTGCCCCTCCCCCCACTGGTGCTTGTGCTCACTCCCTCTCTGGAAAAAAAAAGAAAAAAGTTCTTATTAGCTGAGCACAATGTCCACTTCAAGGGGGCGAATCCCACACTTTGGGAACAAGGATTTGGGGATAAAAATCCCACTCCCTACCTGTTTTTCAGTCTCTCTCTTTTCAGTCACACACACACACACACACACACACACACACCTGTGATGGTTTTTTCCCACCTGCACCTGGGTTATGACATAGGGATAAAAACATTTAGGAGGGCTGTTCTCACTGGCAACAGACTCCGGCAGAATCCACGTGGTTACCCTGAACCCTACTTTCCTCATCTTTAAAATGAAGAAATTCAATTTCTTCTCTAAAGTCACTTCCTTATATCCCACAACCCCCCCCCCCCATCCTGAAGAGCTCCAATTTATTGTGGTGATTAATCCAACAAAGGCAAGTTCTTATTTGCATACAAATACAATGCTAATCATGAAGTGCAGATAAAGCTCATCAGAATCAAGATGGGGGGTGCCTGGGTGGCTCAGCCGGTTAAGTGGCTGCCTTTGGCTCAGGTCATGATCCCAGGGTCCTGGGATCGAGCCCCGCATTGGGCTCCCTGCTCAGCGGGCAGCCTGCTTCTCCCTCTCCCTCTGCCTGTCTCTCTGCCTACTTGTTCTCTCTCTCTCTCTCTCTGTCAGATAAATAAATAAAATCTTTAAAAAAAAAAAAAAAGAATCAAGATGGGCTGCCAGGACCCCATCCTTGTGGAGGTGCCCAGACAGGCAAACCTGGGCAGGAGAAATTAAATTTAACTCGAACAGTAGAGCGCTCTCGGTTATCGGCCGCCCCAGGTGTACTGAATGGCGTCTGGCTCCCAAGCACTCAGCGTGGGGAGGCCTTATCGCTCCAGTCCTGGAATTTGGAATCATTATCTATCAGTGCAGAGGGATTAAAAATAATGTTTGGGTGTGATGGACAGTGGCTGGGAGTCGGCCGCACAGTGGCGTTTCTTGTTCGCAGAAAAGAGTCTGGGCAGAGCCAAAGTCAGGAGGCCAAGGCAGGTGACTCAGGACCACCAACAGATTATCACGGTCACCTTGGGAACATTCCTTTGACTTCTTTGCCACTGAGTTTTAGTCGTCATTTTGTAAATAGTTATCATTTGATTTCTTCTTATCTCGCTGTGTTGTGACAAGAATACAATACAATAGGGTGGCAACAGCCTGTTGGAACATTTTGAGTACGAGCCACGTAAATGGTCAATTTTCAGGCCACCACTTTTCAGTATTTATGATATGCTCGATACTGTGAACGGTGATAGCCAACATTAAGCGCTTACTACGTGGCAGCATCGTTATAGGTGTTTTAAATAAATCAATTTATGGTTTAAGTGTTTTGAATATATCAATTTAGTTAATTCTTACAACTTGTAAGATAGGTACTTCATGATTGCCATTTAAGAGATTAGAAAATGAAGGTGAAGTAATATGCCCAAGGTTATAGCTAGTATGTGGCCAAGCTGAGGCTCCAGCTCCCTCTAGAAACTGCCCTCTTTTATTTTTTTTTAAAGACTCGTTTACTTATTTTAGAACCCAATGTGGGGCTCAATTTCATGACCCTGAGATCACGACCTGAGCTGAAACCAAGAGTTAGACGCTTAACCGACTGAGCCACCCAGGTGCCCCTAGTAACTGCCCTCTTAACCACAATATTATATACCCTTCAATCATCATCATGAATCCTACTTAGAAATTAATCTTTTACATGATATATATTTCACTAATTTGAGATAATATTATAATTTTGAGGTGTGTTTTAGTTAATACTATATAAGCACATTCCCATGTCTTTAAAATCCATTCTTAGATATAATTGAAGGATGCATATCATTGTATTGAAAGGAATTACTGTAATCGGCTTGAACTATGATTCTACATATGCAAATCCTGGAGGCGAGAGCACCGTGAGGATAGGAAGGTGGATTTAGGGGATTAGTGAAAAGAAGACAAGAATCATGGCCTCCATGAATAGCTTGGACTGCCCCATTATGCATCGATTAGATGAGGCTTAAGCTTGCTTTGCGCAGCGTTCTCACTTAGTAGAAGAAATGTCTTTTCTTGACCAATGCAGCGGATGTTGTAAAGATATGTGGGTATTGGAAAGTGATTTAAACGCACTGAAAGAAAAGGCCTGCATAAATTCAGGAGGATCATCTGGAGAAATAGCCTGAGTGATGTTTGTCAAAATGCCCGTCATATTCAGCCTTGACGTCTATTGTGGGAGGCTGGGAGTAGGATGAAGGGAGAATCTTTTCTGTAGGTCCCAGATCAGAAGACCAGGCAAGGAGTCAACCCTAATGAGGCAGGTGACTCAGAGGGGAAAAAAAAAGGACCATAATGAACTTGCTCTCTATTTGCCATGAGGATTTGGATGGAGATTGATGATCTGGCCAAACCTTCCATCTGAATTTAGTCTGGTTCCATCACGACAAGTCATGTATCTTTTTGGGTCAGGTTGTCGCACAACTTACGCTATTTCCATCACATTCTGACCTGTTTGTCATTTGCAATGAGAAGTAAATGACCCAGAAACACCAGGATAGGGATCTGTAAGTGGCTTTCCTCCCCAGACCAATTAGGAAATACCCACCAACAAAGCGTGTTGTAATGTATCATTAATTGCCGTCTTGCGTCTTTAAGTCCATAAGTAACAACTGTCAATGAGCTCTTACCAGGTATCAAGGAATAAAAACCAGAGCTGGACTAGGTGAGATGAAGAAAGCACTCACCTGGGACACAAAATTTGAAGGGGCATCAACAAGCTTAGTAATCAAGATAAGTAATATTCATATGCAATATTTTTAAAAAAAAAAACCCAAATCAGCAGACTCCGTCCCTCCTTTTATTGCCAATAAAACTTTAGCATCTGACTGATGCTTGTAAGTGCTTTCCATAATCAATGCCTTTCTTTCTAGTCTATCACCATGCTTTAACTCCCCGTCTTAGCCTGGGCCGCCGTAAGGAAGTACCATGGACGGGGTGCTTTAAATAGCAGACATTTATTTCCCACAGTTCTGGAGGCTAGAAGTCCAAGATCAAGGTGCCCCTATGGTCGGGGTCTTGTGAGGACTCTTCCTGGCTTTTAGGTGGCTGCCCTCCTGCTGTGTCCTCACATGAGAGAGAGAGAGAGGGAGAGAGAGGGGATGGGAGGAGAAAGAGAGTATGGGAGGGAGAGAGAAAGATCAGGAACACTGGTCTTTCTTTCTCTTCTTACAAGGACACTGATCCCATCATTGGGGGCCCACCCTCATGCCTCATCTACACCTTATCACCACCTAAATAAAGACTCCACCTCCCAAAACCATCACGTAGGGGGTTTGGATTTTAACACATGAATTTGTGTCAGGAGGTATAAGGTATTTACTATAATCCCTGTTCCCCCCTCTGCCTCTTTTCCTATTTCTTGTGTGAAAATGTGGGCACAGAGATGTTAAATAACTTGTCCAAGTTCACCCAGTAAATAAGTTATGGAACCAGGATTTGAACCCAGTGGCCTGCCCCCCAGAGCCTACACTTTTATCCACTCTTGCTACACTGCCCATAAAGCAAAAGAATGATCTTTTCTCAAGAGAAATCTTGCTCAAGCTACAGGCAGAACACAGTAATGATTTCAGGGACAGTAGAAATCCTCCCACATCTTGATTTCCTGCGTGCAGATCTAGAAGCCTCCCTGTAAAGTGAAAGTAGACACTGGGAGGTGGGAGGAGAGGATGGGGGCACTTCTTGACCATGAATCAATTAGTGGTGCCTTAGCTTGACAGTGGTTAGGTGAGCTGTCAGGCCCGGAAGTCACGGTGTGGAGGGGAGGTAAGTCTTGATGAGGTGTAAAGATTAGAGAAGAGTCCAGGTACAGCATACAGCCCCAAGCAGGTGAAGAACATCGGGGGTTCAGGGAGCAAGCACGGGCATGCCCCGACTCCATGAAGCAGGTGCAGGAGAGCTGAAGGAAAGGAGGGGCAGTGGAGTGTGCGAGGAGGGTTAGAGGGGTGCAGAGGGCCCCCTTCCTCTCTCTATGGAAGTAGCCTCAACAGTTGGCAGAATCACCAAACGCTGCAGTGTCTTGCCTAATGTTCACTGGTGTGTCTGTGAGTGTTACAGTTGCTAATTTCTGTTCCGCCTGAATTTGCTAGTGCCCTGTTTGTGAATAATCCCTGTTGCCTCTCAGGGCTGACACAGAACATGCCCAGTGTTGTTAAACGGTGCTTGGGGAGGCCCATGAAGTCCAGAGGGCCTTGTCCAAGGTCACACCATGATCCACAGCCAGGATTTGGACTCAAGCCCAGATTCTGACTTCTAAGCCCCTGCTTCAGCCATTACTTGCTGACATTCCTTGTTAATTCTCCTTATCCACAAATTTGCAGGCTTCACAAGCTCCAGAGTGAAATTAATTTCTGTAGTCGGTGCCTTCATTCCCTTTTTTTTTGGTTCAACTACCCTCTGTGGAAACCGAGATGAATCTCAGAGATTCTTCGGTATGCTCAGTAGTCTCTACCCAGTTAACCAGCAGTTGAGCTGTGAGTCTAGACATGCACCTATTTCTCCTCTTTTTACTTTGGCCTTGCTATGGACTGAATGTTGGTGTCCCTGCAAAACTCATATGCTGAAATCCTAAACCCCAATGTGATGGTAGGGAATTTGGGAGGCGATTAGGGCATGAGGGTGGAGTCCTCATGAATGGGACTAGTGCTTTGCTAAGAAGAGACCCAAGAGAACTAGCTTCCTCTCTCTGTCCTCCGCCATGTGAGGACATAGCAAGATGGCCATCTGTAAAGATAGAAGAGACTTCTCCATCAGGACCAGACCATACGGGCACCCTGATCTGGGGCGTCCCAGCCTCCATATGTGTGAGAAATCAATTTATGTTGCTTAAGCTACCAGTCTGTGGTATTTTTGTTAGAGCACCCTCACTGAATAGGACAGGCCTTTGCAGAATTTGTGGTTCAATGTGGTGTAGGCCCTTAAGAATAGAATGCCTTTCCAGGTTTCTCCTCGTGCCTAGAAAGATGCAAAATGCCTTTGATGTCCTTAAATAATGACCAAAAATAGTGACACCTGAGTATCTGGACCTTTGCCTCTGAGGTATGCCTAGATATGTGAAGACAGTAATTTCCAAAGTAGTACCAAGAGGGGTCATCCAGGGTTCAGGCAGGAAGAATCCTCCCATCCTCCTCCTCATCCAGGCCTGAGCCCCTGGAACAGAGAACACTGGCTGTTTATTCAAAAGCCATGCTATCCCTACCTCTGCCCCATGGCTTCTCATTTCCTGGTAGATCCAGCTTCTCACAATGGTATTCACACGCCAGATGTGTTACTAGATTCTCCTGAAGACTCTTGAAGCTAGTCCTGGCTAATGGAACCTAAGAGAAACAGATGTGATATGACTGTGTATGTGAGCGGATCTTAAGAAAAGTTGATTCCCTGATAAAAGAGATTTGTGGAAGGAAGTACCAGTGTTTTTCACTGAATGCTATTATGACCGTATATGATGGTTGGATCTTTGGCAGCCACCTTGCAGCCCCGAGGGTAAACATTACAACATTGTGAAGAGTGAAAAGATAGGAGAGTGTTGGATGTTATTGCTGAATTTTCACACCAAACTAGGAATCACCCTTTCTCGAGCCTTCTTGCTTCATGGGATAAATGCTTGTATTGTTTGAGCTACTTTTTAAAAAATGTATTTATTTATTTGGTAGAGAGAGAGAGGAGAGGGGAGGAGCAGAGGGAAAGAATCTCAGGCAGACTCCATGCTGAGCAGAGAGCCCAATGCAGGGCTTGATCTCAAGACCCAGAAATCATGACCTGAGCCAGAAGCAAGAGTCAGACGCTCAACCAACTGTGCCACCCAGGCGGCCCTGAGCTACTTCTCATTGAAGACTTAGGACCTGAAGCTGAAAACCTCCCACCACACTCTTGCCCCCTACTTGCTTGCACACTCATTCTCCTTCGAGCTGTGCCTAAGGCAGCTCCCTCCTCACAAACATGCATTGTTTCCAGGCTTACTTCTTTTGGCACAAGAGTTGCTATGTATACACACACACACACACACACACACACGATGCCTTGATTCACTTCCTGTCAATTCAGAGAGCGTGCGCACGCGCGCGTGTGTGTATGTGTGTGTGTGTGATGTATTTCAAGTGCCCAGGGAATACTGCTGAAAGGAAGAAAATACACAAATGTAAAGTGACAGTGACGACTGACTCCGAGTCACAGATGGTCTGGGTACTGAATGAGATGGTCCTCAGCTATGTGGGCAGTGGCAGGTCGTCTCTATTCAAGGATTGCTCATGCTTTTCCCGAGGCTCCTGCCAAGGAGACATTTATATTCCATTGACTCAGCACTAGCAGGAAAATTCAAGACAGGCTGGATTTACTTTTCGGGGCTTAAGGTGCCCCAGTAGTGGCTCCTGGTAAGGGATGGGAGGCATTTAGGGCGGGGTTGGGAGAGGCAAAGGGCTGCTCTGGATTTACACGGCTAATTAGAAGGATTACACCATGTGGGGTGAAGGTGCAGAGGACGGTGCCTTGGGGGACAGGAGCCGTGCTTTCTCAGAGTGAGAGCCAAGCATGGCACCAAGCATGGGGGCACTAGCCAAGCACGAACCCAAATGTTAGGAACGCAGATCTCCAAGGTCCAGGGGAAAGAATATGTAAGTGGCTAAGGTTGTCTTGGCTTATGGAGAAGCAGGGCTTGGGAGAGTTAGTGCAGAGGATGGGACAGTCTGGGAAGGGCAGGGCTGGGAGCAGGTGTGAGGCTGTGACATGGGGAGGAGGACTCAGTCCACTGCAGGCGGGGAGGAAAACCACACAGCAGGGTTTCTAGAACATTACTAGTCACCAAAAGTCATGGCCACAGAGAGCAGGCTTTGGTCCGGGCTCCTCACAGGGAAACAGAACTTGAATGGAACATAAGGCTGAAGACACATGGGGATTACCGGAGGGATAGATTTTGTTTAAAAAAAAAAAAAAATGCATGCTGAATCCCACGCATTTCCATCCAGCATTCAGATTCAAACTTTTCAGAGATCCTAATTAATTGGTCCCTGGGATATACATCTTGAGAAAGACTTTCAGGTGATCCCAATGATCAGACAGGTTTGGAAACTTCAGAAATTAGCGGTAACGATGCTGTCACGGGGGCTGGGAAGTAGGGAGTGGCAGACGGTCGGGCCTCGGGGATCCCGACAAGGAGATAAGCTCTCCCCTCCGGGAAATTACAGAATTACCCAACAAGGGGCAGGCCACCCGCAAGCCTGGGGAGAGTACGTGTACCCGCGGCTCGAGGTATGTGCTAATGCCTCTATTTTACAGATAGAGAACTTGAGGTTCAGAGGGGATCTGCCCAAGGTCACACCTCCAGGAAGGGTTGGACCTGGGACGCAGGCCCAGGTTTTTCTTGTTTGCCCCTGACCGTGGCAGCGTGACTTCAAGGAAGGAGGAACATGCCATTGGCCGGGGACTCAAGAAGCCTCTGTCCCTTGGTTCAAGGAGGAGGCATGCCCGCTGTGGCTGATGTTCTTTCTAGAGTTTACCAGCCAACGACAAGAGCTATGTTCCTTTGGTTTTTCTGCAATAGATATTTTGGGCAGCAGTGCATTAGGCCTTAAATTAAAATAGCAATTAAAATATTATGCAAAGCGTTCCTGTATTTATAACATACTAATTTATTGTAAAGCAGTTTACTTTCTTTGTTGAGCTTCATGAGTTTCTTTCAGAAGAACTGTAAAAAGCATGCTCGCGGAGAGGAGGCTGTGTTGCTTTTTAAATAAGCAGTGTAGCTGTCACTGGATGTTAGGAAGATTGATTACTGATGCATTTTTAATGCAGATAATTATTAGATAATAGGGTTTTTCCCCCTCTGAATTTCCAGTAGGAGGAAATCACTGAGTTTTTCCATTTTAAATTAAAGGCTTTCTACAATTGGTTTTTCAATAAGCCTTAAGATGTATGATCAAATTCAATTATGTAACAAACACACTTAGGATGAAGCCCACTGCGGATGTTTCTCCTTCATACTTTTACGTCTGGATTCCAACAAACAGTCTTGAGGACAAGGACCGAGCATGACCCATACATACCCTAACCAACGTGCCGAGTAGGGCAGTATTCCTACGTAAGAAGTGCTCCCAAAATGTTTGTCGGATGAATGAATGTCATATGCTGTTGTTGTTGTTTTTTAAGATTTTAGTTATTTATCTGAGAGAGAGCGAGCACAACCAGGGAGGGTGCGGAGGGGATGGAGCAGAGGGAGAGGGACGAGCAGAGGGAGAGGGACGAGCAGAGGGAGCAGGAGAAGGAGACTCTCTGCTGAGAAGGGAGCCCCACGCAGGGCTCGATCCCAGGACTCTGAGATCATGACCTGAGCCGAAGTCAGAAGCTTAACCCACTGAGCCACCCAGGCGCCTCTCATATGCTGTTGTTTTATTGGAAACACTAAGTCAAAGATATCCCCCGCTAAGTGCACGTGTTGTAAGCTCATTTATCAGTGATGGATTGCTACACAGGCTTCATACTTCCTGTCTCTCTCTGTTCTCTTCAGGCAGAGGGCAAGGTGCTAAGGTAAACTTGACCTCAGGTCTCTGCTCAGCAGACATGGCCGACTCCTTTGCCTACTTGGGTTAAGAATGAATAAGCCCCACTGTGTCCCTGTTGTCCTCGCTGAAGGGAGCTTGAAACTGTTCCATCCTAGCAATACCAAGTGGTTGGCCTGTGGTTCAGCCTCACTGAGACAGCCAGCAGAAAATTTCAGGGCAGCCAAGAGCTCAAAGATGACCGAGGTGGAGCTCCCACAGAGATTCTTCTTCAACTTTTCTATCTGATGGCAAAGAAATGTACATTTAAGAAGAATTGTCTCTGGGAGACAGAGCCCAATGGGACTTGTGGAAAGAAAAACATTTCCTTGAAGTCTCTTGTTTTATCTTAAAAATACATGCAAGTTTGCATTCCAAACCATAATGGGCCTATTTGTTATAATAAAACAAACTGAGCAAAGCAGAAGCTTCCTGAGCATCTTTGGTTAAAATTGAATTGAGTGTGTGGGGGCGCCTGGGTGGTTCAGATGGTTAAGCGTCTGCCTTCGGCTCAGGTCATGATCTCAGGGTCCTGGGATCGAGTCCCGCATCGGGCTCCCTGCTCCTTGGGAGCCTGCTTCTCCCTCTGCCTCTCTCTCTCTGTCTCTCATGAATTAAAAAAAAAAAAAAAAAAAAAATTGAATTGAATTGAGTGTGATTTCTGGAAAAGTAGCCTGAGTTGAAAAGAGCTGACATTGAATATCAGATTTGGAACCCATTAATGTCCTTCTCTGACTTGGTTTACAGTATTTGGAAAACACAGACTCACATAAAAATGATGTGTGCATCTTCTGTTTGCCAAGCTACATCTGGGTAGTCACCAACGACAGACGCCTAGAATGCAGTCACAGAGATGGCATGATGTCATGTTTTCAGCCATAGTTTGTTCAACCTTGGGTAAGTGTTCCTTCCTGAGAGGGGAAGCCACTTGTGTCGTGAGATGGTTAATTTTTTATGTTAACTTGCCTAGGCCATGGGACCCAGATGTTTCTTCAAATGTTAGTCTAGATGTTTCTGGCAAGTTTTGTTTTGTTTTTGTTTTTTTTGAAGAGATTAACATTTAAATTGGTAGACTCCATGATGCCAAGGGATGGGTCTCACGCAAGTAGTTGAAGGCCGTGTCCCTGGGGGAAGAGGGAATTCTAGTAGCAAGCTGTCCTCAGAGGCGAACTGCAACTCTTCCTGGCGCTCCAGCCTGCCTGCCTACCCCACAGATTTTGGACATGCCAGCGTCCACAGTTGAGTGAGTGAATTCCTTAAAAATCAGTTTTTCTCTCTCTCTCTCCCTCTCTCCTGCCCACCAACACACACACAAACACACATGCATGCATGCACACACGCCCACACACATCCTATGGGTTTTGTTTCTGTGGAGAACTCTGACTCATACAGGTCAAGTGGTGGGCTGAAAGGGTAACTGATTCATTGGTCATCAAGAAAATAGTCATCAAGGAATTTTTTCAGAGAAGAAAAATGACTGACAATGCTATTCCTCATTAATGCTGGAATGTTCAACACCCATTTGTGAACTAAGTCACAAAAGTCTTATCCCTTCCATCATGATGAACTCCTTGTCAGCTTGCAGACCCCATCTTCATCACAGCTTTGCCTTGGATTAGGTGTTTGAGAGAAGTCATTCTAGTCTAGTCATTTCTACTTTAAGAAAGCCAATGAAGACACACTGAGTTAATTTAATGAATCCAGTTTTTTGTGGTTTTTTTTACCTTTTCTAAAGAAGCCCTTGTTTTCACCTCAAGAGGAAAAGCTATCCATTCACCCCTGGGTTTCTAAATTCTGATCTACACCTCCTAGTATGATAACCATCTGGGTTTGCCTGGGACTGGGGTTTTCCAGAATATGGGATTTTTAGTGCTGGAACCTGGAGAGTTTCATGCAAACTGAGACTTAATCGCTTTACATCTCTTTGTAGTAGACTGTGTTCTCAAAACCCTTTCTTTTTCATTACAAATCAGTCTGAAATAATGAGTCTCCAAGTCAACAATATTTGCTCTTTTTTGGTCATCCCACTGAATGTGGAAAAAAACTGAAGAGGCAGGCAGCCCCTTAAGGAGGTCTTGGAGACATATGCCATAGCTGCTGGCCTTTAGGATGCGCCATGGCACGCCCACATTTTTACTGCTCAGATTAGCCTCCAGCTCTCATATCCCCTTACTATGTTTTTCTAGTTGACAAAGCATTAGTGATGCCTCACTTTTTTCTGTGACTATGTAATAAGAAGTACCAAGAACTAAGTTTTTCTCAAGTGACATAACTGAGCTCTTGCACACTGAGAAATCAGACAGATCCTGTGTCCAAGTAGGCTAGCACCAGCCCTCTGTTCCAGGTACATTTGCATAATTCATTCCCTCCCCAGGATGTCTCCCAAGACAATAATAATCTCACCCAGGTCCCTGGTAATGCACAAGAACCAAACGACCAAAGCACTCTCAGCATACTAAGTGTTTTCATCCAGCCTGATGGAAAACACAATGTATTTTCCAATATGGAAAACTGAGATTCTTCCCATTTTGTTTGCCTATGGTGTCACAACACCTTTTCAGGGCAAAATTTCAAAGTTTTCCTTAAATTGTTGGTAAAATCAGGGTCCCTGGAAATGTATGATAGACTTAAGGAGGTCAGGGAAGCATTTAGGGGAGTCCTCAAGGACAATGGCCTTTGCTCTCTGTCCTGTTATCCTCAAGGTTAAGGATGGGATAAACCAAAATATTTTTTGAACTAGGATTCTAAAATGACTATATTTGTGGCTAAGATTTATGAAGTGGGTCTGTGTAGTACATTCATGGGTCCAGTTAATTAAAGGGCTAAAGGCTAGTGAAACCATAGAAGATTAACAATACTGGTGGTTGGTCTCCATAAACATAACCAAGATTTCAAATAGTCATGATTGCAACCAACGGAATTAATTGATTGTGTAAACTCTAGACTACAGGGTTCTTGTTTATACATCTTTATATGCCCCTCAGCTCCTCACCCAGGGCCCCGTACAAGAAGATGATCAATAATACCGGTTGAGGTACTGCCAACAGCTTCAATTTGTACAAATTAATGAAAAGAAATGTGAGGTCTGTTGTTACAGTTCCTTTGTGTGTGCTGTAAGCACCTGAAAGAGGGAGGCTCCTATGATATCAAGATCCCGGAAACGCATTTCAAGGAACACAAAAGTTATCTTACTGCTCAGGCTGTTCTTTCACAAAATAAAAGCATAGCAAAGATTCATTTAATTAGCAAAATGTAAAGAAGAAAAAATTAGCTGAAGAGGGTGAACAACAGTAATCTGGAAGAGATAATAGGGGAGAGAAATGAAGCCTGGGAATCGTCTGTTGGAGGAAGGAGCTACATTTCCACCATCAAGGCAAGGTTGGGGAGCCAACAGGACTTGGGAGGAATGGAGAAGTAAGAGTCTGGTGTAAAACCAGCGTTTTAAGCAACGATATCACTTATTACAGTTGTGGGAGTGAGAGAGTTGGAAGCAATTTAGGAAATGCTGACAGAGGGGTTCAATCACTTGGACATATTCTACTTAGCTGAACCTTGACCATTTATGGTAGTGTAATTCATTAAATAATAAATATAATAAATAAATATAAATCATAGAATTTCTTATAGGTACTCTCCTGTGATATATTTTGTAATTCTAAAATATTTTGAGATTCTACCTTGAAATATCCACTCAAACATTAATTAAGGTTTTTATCCATGATATAGTGTGAGCCCATGTTATGTAAGAGGCACTGAGCTGCTGGTTTGGACAATAGTCTTTGTCTTTGAGGAACTCAAAACCTAGTGACAGAATTCTTGTCACTGACAGTCTGGGCTCTGCTTGGTAAAATGGGATTTTCTTAGGATGTAATAGTATCCAAATGTATGAGTGGTGTGTGGTTCCTAGAATTAAACTCTGGCCCAGACCAGAGCTTTCCTTTATTCACTGTGATAGCCTGGATTGCTTAGCATTGCCTGGCATACAGTAGGTGCTTAATGATTACTCACTGAAGAAGGCGAGGGAGTGGCAGGAGGGTGGGTGGCACACCCACTGGAAATCACAGAAGTGCCTGCACATAGGTAAGATATCCCTGTGCTCAGACCCCTCTCTTCTTTCTTAGGGCACTGTAGCTAATAGACAAACTTAGAAATCAGCCAGAGAGTACAAACGTTTGGCAAATAACAGGTATGGGCTTCATCTTAACAGTTCCCTGAGACCAAATATGAACTTGGACTTCTAGATTCATATTTGAATTCATTTAATTCCAGTATTCAAAATGTTTTTGAGTTTTGTTGCTGAATTAGGAAAAGGACATCTGCTCCTTGAGTAAAGGTGACCCAGCCACTAAATCGGTATTAGATTACATACATTGGATTGCAGGTTAGGTCACATGTCCTTGAATCAGTCTGGTGGTGATGTAATTCTGATGTGAAACAGGGTTAGAAATATTGAAGCTTTTCCAGCCGTTTGGAAAATATGTTTATGATCCAGCAGGCTTTTGGACTTCAAGTTCCCGTCAGCTTGTTTTTTACTGGTATCCATAGCCATGTAAGGAATAGCTTAAGCAAGAAATTTAGAGGGCATGCTTTTATCCCTAACGAGCTACACTCTGACTCAGAAAGGGGCAGTTGTAAATAGCTTCATTTTAGGGTTCCTGGACCCAATTTCCAATTTCCCCTACATACAACATGAAGAAATTCTTGGACATCAGCAAGGTGTCCAAGAATTCAACTGAATTCTGATAATACCTACTCACAGATAGCATTAGATTCTATGGGTTAAAGACACAGTCCTTCAAGACTTCCCCCCGAACCCCCCCCCCCTCCCCGCCCCACTTCAGGCCCCAGTCACAAGCTCGGACTGTTGCCTGTCTGGCCAACCAGTTACAGACCAGAGGTTCCAATAACCTCCTTAGGTTTGATTAATTTGTTAGAGTGACTCACAGAACTCAGGGACACAATTACTTAATATTTACCCATTTATTAAAGGATATAATAAAGACTGTGAATCAACAACCAGATGAAGAGACTCATAGGGAGAGGAATGGGGAAAAGACAGGGGCTTCCTTGTTCTCTCCAGGGCACCACGGTCCCCACATCTCCATGTGTTCACCAACTGGAAAGCTCTCCAACCCTATCCTTCTGGGTTTTTATGGAGGCTTCACTGCATTGTCATGATTGACTAAGTCATGGACCATTGGTGACTGATCCAACAAACAGCTTCTCTCCCCTCCCTGGAAAGTTCCAACCCTCTAGTCACATGGTTGGTTCCCCCGGCATCCAGCCCCCATGCTTAGGTGGGATCCAAAAGTCACCTTGTTAACAAAGGATACCTTTATTACTCTGAACACTTAGGAAATCCCAAGGGTTTGGGGAGCTGTGAGCCCAAGAACTGTGGAGAAGCCCAAACACATACCTCCTATAAATCATAGTATCTCAAGCTTAAGTTTATTTGACCTGTTCTAAGCACTTGGCTTATTTGAGAACACATTTCAACACTTAAAAATCCTTTCCTTTCCTCCTTTCTTGAATAGATGGCCGTTTTTCCTCTCTTTTCTACTTTGCTCAAATAGTGAAATTGGCAGGACACATTTATTTGCATGAAATCCAATTGCTTTCCTGATGGGCCATACCACCTGCAGCCTTTAAAAAAAGAAGTTTCCATGGCATGTGTACTGAAAACATCACTGCTATTCTTTCTTTTTAGTAATTTTATTACCATAGTGTGTGATTTTCTTAAATAAATAATTAAAATATTTATTGAGTTCTTACTATGTGCCAGATACTATAGTAGGGTTTTATATATTTTTAATTCCATTTTGATACATATGTATTTATTTAATCTTCAAAAATATCCTGCAATGTATTATTTACCTTGTTGAGAGAATGAAACAGAAACTCAGGGAGTTGGAATAACTTGCCCAAAGTCATGTTGCTGTTAAATATTCAAACTGGTGTTCTAGTCTCTGAATCCACAGTCTTTGTTCATTATTCACCATGCTGGTGCCAAGTCAACTGTTTCCTCATTCATTTGGCCCTAGTTCCTGGTCTGATCTCAAAGCAAGTCAGTCCTCAATCATACAACTGAGCCAAGTTAGGTAGACATAAGCTAAGATCATTTAAGGAGAACAGCTAGCAATACTTGAGGCTCTGTGAGTTCTGGGCTCTGTGCTATCATTGATGCCTATTTTCACAATTCAGTGACATGCATGCAGGAAGGCTGGGGGAAAAGAAAAATAATAATAAAAGAAGTTTTCAGAAACATTAAGACAAACTGTTAACTGTTGGTAGATGAAGGGAATAAGAACTTTTAAAATTGTCAAACCATTTCCTTTGCATTTCTCAATGTAGGGTGTTGCAGGGAGGGGCATCATTCTAAGAATGAAGTTCAGTCCTTTTTCTTTGGTATCGAAACACAGCCCTAAAAAAACAACATGACTCTGGGGATATACGTCAGAGATCCGGTAGTGATCTTTAAACAGGAACCCATTGCTGCTCTAGAATATTCATTTTCTTCCTGACCACTTTCAGTTAATAGAGTGAAAGTTAAAAGCATCAAACTCATGCAAAAGCTTTTATGAAAATGAATGTATCAAACAAATGGATCTTTAAAAAAATCTGAGAGTTGTTGCACACTAATAATATTAGCTTCAATTATATTTAGCCTTTTTCAAATAAAGCCCTTGCAAATAGGTAAGAGAGGACAGCTTCCATTTCTGCTTCTCTCCCCACTGAAACCTCCCTCTACGCAGAATGACTCATGCCTTAGTCTGTGGCCCAAACAGCAAGTCAAGGGATCAACAAAAGACCAGAAGGAAGATGGTGCCTCCCCTCTTCTCTTCCTGAAGTGCTAACACAAAGGTCTCCCGGGAGAGGCTGAAATGGGTCAGGATGTTGAATTCTCTCTATCTGGCAAATTTCCTTCTTTTATACTTATTGTCTTCCTCTCCCAGATGTCATTCAATTAAATGAAAATAAATGTTAGCACTATTAGGAGGCTGAGATAACTCTGGCGCATACTAATTCACCCCGGTCTGTCTGCAGTGTATTTTCAAATGCCAAGCCCAGCTCATTTTGTTTCTGGATCTCTGGAAACACTATTTATAACATGAGTTGTCACCCCATTGGAGACACTTTCTATAGGTGATAATGAACCTTGCCGTGTTTCTACAGGAGGATATGTCTTAGCGAATCACAGCCTTCCCTCTGCATACCATTAGCGTTTTCAAGCTAGCCTAGAATACCTGCAGATTGGGTGGGAGAAGGAGAAAACCAGTTTGCAGATGCCTGCTAACTAACCACAGAGGCTTCATAGTTTCGTTTTGTTTTCCTCCAGAATGAATCGCTTGTCAGAGGAAATTACGCTGATAACTTTCATGCAGTTACATTGATAACAAATTAACACTCCCAGTCACTGTGTGTATTAATTTGTAGTGATGTAAGTCTACTTCCCCACTGTTCCTTAACATCCATCTGAGCCAATAACAGTTTCCATCACTGGGCAGAAACAATAGGGAGGCCTCTCTCACCCATCTGGAAATTGACACTTTTATTTCCCTGTTTTCCATTTCTGTTCCCATCCTGAGATGGTTGTTTGCAATGTCTCATAGCCGTTCATGACATTACTACTGATTACAACATAATGATTCCCCGTTGATTCAATGTGGTTTCCCTGGGGTTGTCAGAGGTGCATCAGGAGGCAAATAGAAATTGTAGCCACTAACAAATGGTAGGCCTATAGCTCCCTACCTATCTTGGGAGGCAAAGGTGGGATACAGAGTAGCAATTTAAGTCCTGCGTACAGAGTAACATACTCATTTTCTAAAATGAATCAGCAGTAAATTCTGTAAAACAACTGGTTTGATGAATCATAAAGTTTGCCTCAGCTAATCTAATCAACCGAATCTGCAAATCACCAAGCTTATTCTTTATGTAACCACAAACTCAAGAAGTTTTTTCAGTGATGTCTTTATCATTTTGGTTTTATGTACAAATCAAAATGACAGTTACTTTGACAATTGTAAACTCAATTAACAGCTTGGCAAATGAAACCCTGTCTTTTCAGTTGCTCTATTCATAAATCTGCAATCAGCACTCAGCCAGTAATCGTATGTATGTAAAACCAAACTGTACCATCCAGAATATTCCTAGTTAACTTAAACTCCAGCCCTTGGCCCTGCTCCCCTCCCACCATGACTCCATGCAGGATGAAGGCAAGGCTATTTTTATATTCTTAACATACTTGAGAAACCTCATAGCAGGAAATGTTATTTTGGGGTAATTTAATATCACATTAGCTAACTTGGAGGGGAGAGAAAGTTTTTGTCTTTATTTTTGCCTCTTAATTTTGTGGAGCTTGGGTCTTTGTGGGAAAAAGTCAACAAAGCCTGACACATACCTAATGAATTAACATACTGAGTTAAACTAAGTTATACTTTAACAACATACAGAAAATAATTCACAGACTAAGGAGTTGGTTCAGTTCCTGGAAGACAGTTTATTGTAAATTTCTGGGGCAGTCCTCTTGGGGGGGGGGTATGAGCAAGGACAGACAATGAGACAAAGAATGTCCAAGAATTCAGTTTCCTGATGTAATAAATATAGAATTTATGATCATTTGGTTAAGAAACAGGGCTGAGGTTTATCTTCACATATTAATCATAAAGTATTTGACTAAGATAGGAAACAACATGAAACTGTTTAAGTTGTTAAAATTAGACATTTAAAAAAAGATTTCATTTATTTGAGGTGGGGGGAGGGAGGGTGTGCAAGCAGGGGGAGGAGCAGAGGGAGATGGAGAGAGAGAATCTCAATCAGGCTCCACAGTCAGCATGGAGACCCACTCAGGGCTCAATCCCACGACGCTGAGATAATGACATGAGCTGAAATCCAGAGTCTGGTTGCTTAGCTCACTGAGCCACTCAGGCACCCCAGCCATTCATGTATGAATAAATTTTACCTTAATAATTCTACTCTGGTCCAGGATTGGAGTGTAATGGAGCTCAGCACCTGTGTTTTAGGTTGACTGCCATGGAGTTTGGGCTCCAGGGCACATACTCTGTCTACAGGACCTGAGGAGGGTTTATGAGGAAACTCCCTTTTAAGATCAGTTACCGGGGTGCCTGGGTGGCTCAGTCGGTTAAGCGTCTGCCTTTGGCTCAGGTCATGATCTCCGGGTCCTGGGATTGAGCACTACATCGGGCTCCCTGTTCAGCGGGGAGCCTGCTTCTCCCTCTCCTTCTGCCTCTCTCCCTGCTCATGCTCGCTCTCTCTCTCTGTACCTCTGTGTCTCAAATGAATAAATAAAATCTTAAAAAAAAAAAAATCAGTTACCAAGTGACCCCTTCACTATCATTGTAAGAAGTGTCTAGGTTTTCCAGGATTACCTTAGACCATCTGCTTCTCAGTTATTCGTACATATTAATGCTGAAATCACTCCAGCAAAGATGCTTATTTATCATTTTATCATAACCCGCATTAAATTTCTCAAGTCATTGCCAAGCACTCAGAGTATCTATCTTGCTTCACTCCCTGCTCCATCCAGGCAAATTTACTAGCTGTTCCCCTAGCCTCTTTCTTGCCTCCTTTTAAACAATGCTTTTATTCTAGCTGTCTCGACTCCCAACTGAAATAGTAAGTCTTTTCTGACAGTCCTTAAAAAAAATGTATATCCTACCCCCTACCACTCCAAGTAAAGAGGTTAGGGCATCTAAAGAAAGGAAGTCTGGGTCAGAAGTGATCATCTCAATTAATTCAGTGAATTATTGCCTGACACATAAAATAGCATAAATTCCTCTGCTCTTACCTGGTCTAATAGACTGGGTGAGGATAAATGAATTATTTTAAGTCTTCAAACTACAGTTTACCCACGTGTTGGCCAGAAACTTCACATCACTGTCATTCAAAGCAGAGGATGACACTTTTTTCCTAGTTGGGAAGCAAAGTGGGTTATCCACAGTTAATATCTAAAATCAAAATTATGGTCAGAATAAAAAAATTATTTTTTTTAAATAATAAAAATACACAATTGCATTGACTAAGCAGCAACCATGCTTTGATCTTTGTGCCGGAGCATATAGTAAGTGGTCGGGAAATGTTAGTCACTATTATTACTTTGCATTTATTGATTAATTTTGTCCTCACAGCTATGCTATAATGTGGATTCAATATCATCCCATTTAGCAGATATGTCAGTTTAAAAAAAATTCTTAAATTATTGTACATTTAAAATAATTTAAATACTTTTTTAGCTTTACTAATATTAATTTTAATATTTTAAAATATTTAGTTATTTTTTCAATTGAAATTTAGTTGACCTACAATATTATATTAATTTCAGGTGTACCACATCGTGATTTGTCATTTATATACACGACACAGTGCTCACCATGATGAGTGTAGTGAGCATCTGTCACCATACAAAGTTATTACAATATTATTGACTATACTTCTTATGTTGTACTTTTCATTGTTGTGACTTATTATTTTAATACCTGGAAGTTTGTGCCTCTTAATCCCCTTCACCTATTTTGCCCATCCCCCTCCAGCACCCCTACCTGCCCTTCCTTTGGCAACCACCAGTTTGTTCTCTGTATTTATGAGTCAGATATATTACTTTTCTAGTTTATTAAGTATTAAACATAATACTTTTTACTTGAGACTTTATTTAAAAATCTTCTGGGATGCACATCTCCTTTCTTCCTTTGCTACACAGACTTTGTTCTAATGATCGAAATCTTATTTTGTGATTTGAGGATTTTGTTTTATGATTTGTGAACAAGGTGTGTTTTCCAAGTATTACTTTGAATCATGCAGTGATGTTGCAGAAGATGAGAGACTGAGTCAACCCAAGGACATAACATTTCCTTGTCATTGCCTCTTTCTCACAAAATGAATGAGTACATATATACACGTGTGGTTAATTGAGGCTGTTTGTTAACTCCAATTTGAGGATTTTTGTACTATCTAAAAATACAGAGATTGTGTTGAGATTTAGTTCTACAAATTATTGCATCATTTTCTTGATCATTTTCTTTTGCCAACAAAAAATTCCCATACTCCAAGAAATGACTATTCCATAGCAATAGTAACGAGTCGCCACCAAAATTTAAACTGTTTCATAAAGGAAAGAGAGAGAGGGGTGCCTGGGTGGCTCAGTCAGTTAAGTGTCTGCCTTCAGCTCAGGTCATGATCTCAGGGTCCTGGGATCGAGTTCTGCATCGGGCTCCCTGCTCAGCAGGTGTCTGCCTCTCCCTCTGCCCCTCCCCCCACTTGTGTACGCACCTACTTGTGCGTGCTCTCTCCCTCTCAAATAAATAAATAAAATCTTTAAAAAATAAAAGAGAGAGGGGGAGAGAATTCTATAGCCATGGAGCTATCAGAACTAGTTTTAAACATTTTTAATCAACCAGCAACTGACCCCAGTGGATGTGCTTCTGAAAGCCAGCAATCAGCATTAGCCTTTCACTTTGGAAAGTCAGCCAACAGGGACCACTGGGTTTGCTCCAGTGACCAGGCCTCTGAAAGTGAATCCATCACCAAGTCTCACCTAAGCAACTATGTTTCTCCAGCTGACAGTACCCCACTCCTGGCTCTGATAGCCGCCGCCCCCCTCCCCCTGACCAATCCCCGACGTTCCTGCTTGTGGAATACCCTACATCAGATCAGGTACCTACTTTTCTCGGAGATGATGCCCATCCAGCATAACTGTCCCTTATTTAAGGAAGTAATACATCCAGCTTTGTGGTTTGTTGTTGTTTGTTTAAGATTTGACACTTTATTTCTTCCTAATAACACTGAAGTATTGACTTGTCTCCAGACCATCGAGCTCTCCTTTATGTCCCTTTGTGGTAGACCATGTGGAACAAATGAAAACTTGACCTTCTTAACTCTTTTATTCCACCGATCTTCTTTCTTGACTGATCATCTCAAGCGTAAGGCGTAAGTAAATGATTTATCTTCCTTGGGGCATGATACAAGACCATAGCTTTTCCAATTTGTACATCGTGGCAGTTTAGATGTTCAGAGAGACTTCTCCCGGGACGGCGTGCCTAAAAATGCTGTATCAAAACTCAACCTCTCACATCTTTAATAATGCATGGTTAAGCCGGGAGAAGTAAAAGAATTTCTCAGGATCTTTCTAGAAATTTTGTGAAAGTACAAACCCAAAGAGCAACATAGGGCTGAAGCCAGCGTGTGCCCGGGGAGTGTCTGATAAAGCTTGGTGCCGATTTCCTGGGTTTTAATGGGACCAATGCACAGGGACAGGACACATAGCCTGAGCCCCAAACAGGGAAAGGGGGTTAAGTTGGAGTTCTTGCATACCTCTAAAGTAGAAGAAATTTTCTCTGCTGATGAAGATGTTAGAGACACATACTGGAGACACATCCTTTCTCAAGCTTGGCTTTCAATGAATTGGAGGAAATTTCCACTTATAATTTCCAACCCGGAGTCTGCTATCAGAAGAGTTGGGGAGCAAATTCCTTCTGCCTGGTTGGGCGTGAAAAATATAGAGTAGTCTTGGTTTGGTAGTGCCCCCCAGAGGCTGGCAGATGCAAATGCAAATACTCTCAAGAGCAACAATTTAAACTATGGCCTAGGAAAGCCCCATAGATAAACTTCCAAGAACATGAGTTCATAATTAAAAAAAAAAAAAAAAAAGCAGGAACAATCCATTATAAACAAAAGTCAGCAGTAAGAAAGAGAGCACAGAATTAGATTTGCAAAGCCATTAGACATGAAAATGGTCAGAAGCAGAATGTGAAACCAGTATGTTTGATGTTTTAATAAAAGAAAGGTCTGAGAATAGAATGAAGAAATAAAAGATCAAAATTTACCAGGTAGATCTGAAAAGAACCAAACAGAACTACCTGATATGAAAAATACAATAATGATGCTCAGAGGAGGTGTTGAAGGTACGTCTCTCCTGGAAAGAATGCCTAGTGTCCCAGTGTATGCCTGTTCGGCTGGCTTCTGCTCAGGCAAAATAGGAAAATCAGGGAAGCTGATACCAAAGGAAAGGTTCAGTCTCTTGTGGTATGTGAGGTGACCCGATATTTAACTTTCATTTCCTAGCCTGGCTTTTGAACTACCTGAGAGAGAAGACAAAGTAAGAAGACACAGTACATCGCCACTTTAACTGATGAGATGGTTTTGGGGAATGTAGCTTTTATCTGTGAGCAAGTCGACCCCCAGAACTTCAAAATGAGGCAGACTTTAACACCACTCAGTGGGGCTAGGAGAGAACAGAACTCACGTTCTTGGGGCACTCCCAAGAAAGAAGTAGAAGAAGCAGCAGAAAAATGTCTTACTCCCAAACCACCAAGATTTGTCAGACCACCTGCCCCGAGGCACAGTGAATCCCAGGGTGATGAAAGGCAGAGTGTATGCTAAGGACGTTCCGTGTGCATGAAAGCAACTTTAGGAGCCGAGGAGGAGCATTTGGCCCTGGAGTCCATTCAAGGTGTGGTCATTCCCCATCTGGGAGGAGATTAGCAGGCTCGCACCCTCCTAATGCTGCTCCCAGTACCAACCACTGTATTTTGGGGACCATCTTGGATTTTCCGCGCCCAGCAGACTTTGCTCCCAGAACCCTCTGGAATGAGTTAGAGACATGTATTAATAAACTGAAAGCCAAGGCTACTCTGAACCCCAGGCTGAAAATGCAATCTTCCATTTCCATTCCAAATGATCATCAGCTACATTGTCCCATTCAGCTTATTCTGGTGTCTCTAACTCAGAGATTCTGAGATGAAGTTCAAGGGCAACATTCCTAACAAGGTACAATAATACAGTACAACAACGTAGATGCCCCGTTTCTGACTCCAAACCCTCTCCTATTCTAAACTTCCCTGTAGGAACTTAGAGTCCAAAGATTAAATCCCCTTGCAAGTTAAAGTTCAAATTAACTTAATTAAAGTTAAAGTTAATTAATAAATTAATTAATTAAGTTTGAATTAACATCTGGAAGTCACTTCTGTTTTCTGTGAGAGTCAAAAATTGAAAGATATTATACAGTTCCCTCGTCTCTCAATTTCTTATTTTGGCTGTTTTAGCTGGAGGGTTCTTACTGCCTAGGACAGTGGTTTTCAAATTTCTCATCTCAGTGTCCCTTGAACAATTGTTGAGAACTCAGAAGTACTTAACAAAGTTAATTATATTGGAAAGTAAAACAGACATTTAAAAATACCCATAAATTCACTTAAACATAACAAAATAAACCCATTACAATTTGACATAGCTAACATATATTTATTAAAAAACAACTCTATTTTCTGAAACAAAAATATATAGTGAAAAAGAGTGACTTTTTTTTTTTACATGTTTGCAGATTTTTTTAATGTTTGGTTTAATAGGAGATATCTGGGTTCTTGCAGCCATTTCTGCGTTCAATCTGTTGCAATATGTTCTTTTGGTTGAAAAATCTGGGCAACTCCAGCCTGATACAGATACACAGTTGGAAGAGACAGGTGTATTTTTCATTCCTGTTCGGGATAACTGTGGAATTTCTTCTTTGGTATTACACTAATACTTGGTAAGCACTAGTTTCTTAAAGGTCAGTTTCAGTGTGGAATCTGAAACCCTATCCTTGCACTTTTCATACTTTGTTACATTTTAATCCATTGGACTATCTTGAATTTTGAAAGGATCTTTTTTAACCCGTGTGTAATTTTGTTAAAATCATATTTTGGTCATTTGGAAAATATTGGTTCATTGAATTAGCCAGATCTCCTGAATGTTGACGTGTTTCATTATTCAGTATAAAAAAATCATATTTGTGGGGCGCCTGGCTGCCTCAGTTGAAGGAGCCTGTGACTCTTGATCTCGGGGTTGAGAGTTCAAGCCCCATGTTGGGTGTAGAGGTTACTTAAGATAAATAAGTAAGCTTAAAAGAATCTCATTTGTTAGTATTACCACCATCTCATCAGAGAAATCATTAAGTTTAGGAAGTGGTTAAGCTCATGGTGGTGGATAACACATTTTTAAAAATTCTTATTTTTGCTGATAGCTTAACTTTTATCGTTGGTGACAATTACTGTCAACTGTTTTCCTTGAATTGACAGGCTCTTTGCTCATTTTTGAGTGATTGGTGCCAAACACCCAAGTTGAATAACCGTAAGAGTTCCTTTCAATAAAAAAAAGATATTCATTAAAAAAAAAAAGCCTTTGGACCCCCTCGGTTAAGCGTCCGACTCTTGATTTGCGCTCAGGTCATGATCTCAGGGTTGTGAGAGGAAGTCCCGCTTTAGCTCCATGCTCAGTGCAGAATCTGCTTGAGATTCTCTCTCTCTCTCCCTCTGCCCCTTCCCACATCTCAAATAAATAAAGTCTTTTTAAAAAAAAAAAGGCCAGTTCAGCTCTGAATTGAAACAATTGCCCTTGTGCTTGTCCTCGAGACAACCTTTGTATTTTGGTACATAGCAAAAGAATTCTATGTGGCTTTTCCATTTTGTCAAATAGAATATTAAAAGGATGTGTACTCAAGGGATGGAATTTAATACATTTAATAATTTTTACAGTTTTGCCAAGGACATTCTTTTTCTGTTTTTTTTTTTTTTTTTTTTTAAGGAGAGAGAGAGAGCAAGTTGGGGAAGGGTGGGGGAAAGAAAGAGAATCCTAAACAGACTCCACGCCCTGCAGAGAACCTGGTGGGGGCTCGATCTCAAAACCCTGAGATCATGACCTGAGCCGAAATCAAGAGTTGAACGCTTAACCAACCGAGCCATCCCGGCAGCCCCTTGTCAAGGATGTTCTTAAGGGAAAGTGGACTTAAAACTTCTTTCGTGAGTGCAGGGTAGTGAAGAACTCCATGACTACAAGCAGGGTCGGGTGGCCCGTGGCCATGGGCACCAGCAGTGCATGCGCCAGCAAATGACAACAGTGAGTCCCATCTTACCCTTATTAAGAATAGTTTCCAGAAAAGAAAAGAAAGGACGATCATTTTGCCCTGGCAGACCCCCTGAGGGTGTCGTTGGCCATCCTTTGAGGTCTGTGCTCTGGGGAGATGCCTGAGCACTATCTACCTGGATTGGGTATCGTTCCTTTTAAGCTTCAGGAGTGGTGTTAGCTCAGTGAAAATCCCCAAGTACCTTTCTTTTTAAAGAGTTTAAAGAGTTCATAGAACATACCCAGGTATCACAGCCCTGACCCCATGCCTGCCAAATTGAGAAAAGCAGCCAATCCTTGACTCCAAGGATAGCTCTTCCCAGCAAAACCAGGTTTCTAGAATCCAGAAAAGTAATTTGCCCCAGGAAATAGCAGAGAGTCAGACAAACTTGGGAGCAGGTTTGCTGGCTTCCATCTTCTCTAGAAAATGCTAATTGTCTGAAATCCATGAGATTTGAACTTAAGCTTGATGGGGACAAAATCCTCCCAGCAAGGGCACATCTCGAAGGAAAATCCACATAGACTGCGTAAGAGCAGCATTTGAAGCATGGCGGCTTTCTTGCAAAGTTTAGAGATTTTTAATTATTATAAATCCCATTACTGTTAGTTGACATTTCTGCTTTTGCCATCCTGTAGATCCCTAACCTACCGAGCTACATTTCCCACTCGCTTTGCCTGCTGGTGCCTGGCACCAACGATTTAAATCTGGAACTGCACTCAGTGCTCTGCCATGCAGTTGGGATTCTCTAGCACAGTCATTTCAAACAGCAAATATGTTCTGCCCTCTAATGTCTAGGACACTCTTTTCTCTACGGTTGGATTGCTGCCTTGGCTGTGCCTACTTAGGTAAGGCTGACCTCTACTTAGGTAGAGGTCAAGGACAAGCTGAGGCACTTGTACTTGGAGGTTCCCTCACCTGCTAATGGCCCACACCTTTGCCCAGACCTGCAGCACCAGGGTTGGCTTACAAAGTTCCCATGAGGCACATCTACGGGGGGCTTCTGTGTGACTCATGTTTGGCTGAGATGCTCTCGCCACCACCATGGGAGGCCTTGTGCTTTTCGGCGGCTGTGGTGCTCTGTGCCTTCCCTTGCTGAGGCCTGTGGACCTTACCAACTTCCGGCCCCATGCAAGCAACCGTGCCTGTCAATGGCCTGTGGACAAAGCTAGCGTAAGCTGCAGTGACGTACCAAGGTCAAATACTGTGTAGCCTGAGGCATAAAGATCTGCCCAGCCTGTAGTACATAAAATCCAATTGCATGATTACGTTAACCATTGTGTAGAAGCATCTACAAACTTCTGAGGTCAAAATACCTGCTTGTGTGCTACAATCAGAGCCTCAAAGCCACTTCTTGGACTCAATCATTCTACATATATTCTACTTCTCCAAAATTCTACTCCTTGTCTTTTTCCTAAGATAACTGACTTATGGTGCCGGATATTGGTACATTTGAGGTTATATCCCCCCAACTACAAGCCCGCATGCCTTTGGCCACAGGAGCTGGGGCTACTTCCAAAAGATTTACGGTATAAGGAGCAGAGGAGATCAGCGTTCTTTGCAGAGAAGGAATGGAAGGGAAAGGTAGGGGAGAGAAGAGAAAAGCGTGCCTCCCCTTCCCAACTAAACCATCACATTGAAATACTCAATTCCTCCCGAGGAAGGAGTTAGGGACAAAGAAGTCTGGAGTGTTTAATGGGGTTTGCTTCTTTTTATGGAAAACACTAGGACAGGGGCAAAAGTATGACCTTGCAAGCAACATCTTGCCTCCACTTACTCACTATTTGTTTGTTGTTACTACTTTAATTTCTTTTTTTTTTTTTAAAGATTATTAGAGAGCGAGCGAGAGAGAAACAGCACGAGAGGGAAGAGGGTCAGAGGGAGAAGCAGACCCCCCGCTGAGCAGGGAGCCCGATGTGGGACTCAATCCCAGGACTCCGGAATCATGACCTGAGCCGAAGGCAGTTGCTTAACCAACTGAGCCACCCAGGCACCCTATTACTACTTTAATTTCTGTAGTTTTCTGGTTTTTAAAATGGAGACAGTAATACCTGCATGGAATGATCATTACATGGATTAGGGAGAATATGTGTAAAGCTAGCCCAAGCATACACAGTTGGCCCAGAGAGGAGAGAAATATTCACAACTAGATATATTACAAGACCGAGGGGGTGATAAATGCTACAATAAAGGAGGAATCAAGTGCTCTAAAGACCCAAATGAAATAAAATTTCATTCTAACATGAGCTTGTTCATTCTAACAGGAGAGGGATGGCTCTGGAGTTGAGTTTTAAGATTTTGTGAGGGTCTCTTCATCATTCAGTTCATTTGATGAGCACATTGTCTTGATCATTCCCCCTGTTAGAGGCCCTAGGAGAGCAGAGATATCGATGTGAATAACGGGAGTCCTGAATCTGTGAATCAGATAGAGACCATCACACACACATGCATGTGCTCGCAAAGTACAGACACAAGAGAAATCCACAATACGCATCTGTGAGCAAAGTGGTGCCCAGCATCCGTGCTCCGTTTGGGCAGAGGATGCAGGAGGGACAAGTCTGGAAGCACTTGTCTGAGATGCTTTCCTAGAAGCTGGAAGTGTTACTGATAAAAATAAGAATGAGACAGGAGAATGGGAGCAATGTTTAGAAGCAAGGTTATTTAAGATCTGGGTGCAAGGGAATAAAGCAGTTAGTGTGATCAGAATAAAGAAGGCTTATTGGAACCGGCTCCTTCTGAGGGGTTTGCTCAGGGGAGATACCCGAGTTGGGTTGAAGAATTCCCAGGGGAATCAGGGGTCAGGAGGAAGCTTGTGGTTCAGAAACAAGCCATTCCCTACATCTGGGTAGCCATGTGCTTCCGGTCAGGAGATTCCTTTTTATATCTTTGATCTCCAAGATGGAAGATCATAGTTTAATCACAAATGTTAAGTCCATTTAGAAATTCTGCCAATGATGCAGGATGCACTGTATTTAAGGTTAGAAAAAGACTGTGACATAATGTTCCAATAATACATCATTTATGTTTGAGCACGAACATGTCATAAAGTGGGTGAACTGAAGCTGGAAAAGCAGTTGTACTTTGTAATCTACAATTACGCCCATTTTGTGAGTATTTCAGTTCACGTAAAGAAGTTCAATGAAAGGAATCCGTAATTTCCTAGCCTACTTAATGGATGGAAATAGCGTTAATGGCCTCCAATGTCTTGGCTTTAGTCAGTCTTCTTGTCCGAAGGAAAGTACCTTGCATGGTTTCAGCTCAGCGAGCTGCTGACTGAAGTCCGTGCCACACACAGGGAAGCTGGTGGCCAGGGGCACATCCGTGGTCCGTGGAGTGGAGAGAGAACCCCAGCACAGCGAGCAGAGCCTCTCTCCCCAGCTTGGCAGGGCTCCCCAGCAGAGAGCCTGCATCATTGAACAGCCATGTCAGGTTATTGACCATCATAAACTTAAGTCTCACCAAAGCACGAATAAGTAAATTAGCATCTTGAAAGTACATAACAGGAAAAGGAAGTAGAGAATAGTCAGAAGAGTGCTCTAAAGTGCAGTGGTTTGGATAATGTAAATATTGAATCAGAGCTTCCCCTGCCCAGGTGAGCCCCTAAAGAGAATTCGCTCCTTGCACACGGACGCTGATTCTGCTGACCCACCAGCGTTTGGGAAGCAGGGGCTTGGGAGTTATTTCTGCCAGTCCTTTTTTATCATTCCGTTTTGCAGTGAAAAGGGAAATTTACAGAGCACTGATTGGGGTGTGGGTTACTTCCTGGGGCCTCAGAATAGAGCAAGGCCAAGGGCTCCCTTGGCACCTGGTCTTGTGCTCTTGGCCTTCCTGGCCTTTTGGAGAGTCTACCCCCATAGATTCTTGGGTAGGATCGTAAATCAGCTACACCAGATTCATTGCATTTTGTTCCCCAACAGTAGCCTAGGCCTGGGAGGGATTTCATTACTCAGCTCCAGTCCCAATGCCTCCAGACTGGCCCTATGTGTTTTTGTAAGGATGGCACTGAAGTCGCTAGACTCTTTCTCTCACACTGTGGGAGACACTTAAATTTCTGTTCAGCATTCTAAATGCTACCTGACTAGCTCGAGAGTGTTGTAGCCACCTCTGCGGGTGTCCTATTGAAGTCCAAAGTACGCTAGAAAATGCACATTTCTCTCTGTTTTTTATTGAACAGCGCATTAGGAACATGTTCATCATAACCTTGATTTGATTGCAAATGGGTCTGTTTAATTAATTATCCTCCCTTTATCCCTATTTCCCCATTCTACCTCCTGCGTCCCCATCTCTCCATCAAATGGCAGACATTCTGCCCTATGACAGATACCAAGTTGATAGGAATTTGGCTAATTGAATATCTGGGGCAGCATCATTTCTCTATACCGACTTTCCCTCACTGGAGAAATCATACCGTGAAGCAAATTGGCAATTAAAGTAACCACACAATCCTGTAGATGACATCGTGTCCCAGTTATTTCTGTTAGGCAGACATGCAACCAGAGTGCAACCAAGTCAGTTTGGCCCAGTTCTTCCCCTAGTGGCGAATTCTTCCTAGGTGATTCTGGGGCACGTCATGACAGGGTAGACCACCCAAAGAGAGCGGAGCTGGTGGAGACCTTCCTTTCACAAGGCATCAGGCAGAGGGAGACCATAGGGGCTGCAGTCAGTAACTGGTGTCCCAGCTCTGCTGGGTGGCAGGTGCTCCCTTATGCACGGGATGCGCAGAGCCTTGCGCGAGGACAGTTATCAACAGGTGCGATCGGGAAGGGCTTCCAGCAAGAGGTGTGGGATGTGGAAGTACAGCGCCGCTGATCCTGCAAATCCTCGTCTTGCCAGGGGCCTTTGCTGGATGTCGTACCATGGGCTCCTTTCCCCTGTGGGCGAGGACCAGCCTGGCAGATGGTGAGGCGGGCCGGCAGCTGCCCAGAGATGGAGAGAGTTATCTGAAGAGGTGTGCCGGGAAAGGGCAGGCTGCCCGGCTTCAGTGAATGAAACTGTTATTCAGTCCGAGCTCTGAGCTCCGCTGCAGAGCCTGGAGGAGGCCCAGCTCAAGTAGCTTGTCACTAAGCAAACCTGTTAATAAAGAGGCTGGAGGCATTCTGATTCCGTGCTTTGACCTTGCTTCGTTCCTGGAGCTGGCAGGCACTGCCGTAAAATGGTTCTGATCTTCATCGTGATTCTTGTCTTCATCGGGGATGGGGTGTCTGACCTGGGGGGCTGGGCAGGAATGAATCGGGTGAATGTGAATGAAAGCATATTTCAGAACAGGCGGATAGCTGAGAGGGAGCGTCAGACTCACGCTGCGTCCCGTGTTGTCCTGGGGAGAGAACTGGGGAGCACAGTCTGAGAGCAGGTGCGCGTCTTTGAGGCTGGGTGCTGTGGAGTGCCTCCTGTCTGCATTGGAGGCCAGGCACAGGGAAAGAGATGGAAGCTGACAGGCCTCTCTCGGAACCAGCCGTTGCTGTCAGATTTGGTTTCTGTCGCCGAGGAGAGTTATACCAGACAGCAGAGTAGAACCCAGCCTCTCTCTGTGACCTTCCCTTGCTCATCTGGCTTTGGAAAAGAATCTCAAACCTTCTTCATTTGCCCTGAATCATTGCTTTGGAATGTGGGGGGCCCTTGACACTTACTGTTGTGTTCTGGTCTCTGGGGCCTCAGTCAAAAGTCAGATAGAGTTTCGTTCTAACATTCAATCATATGTTTCCTCCCTGGGCAGGGCAGTGGGGGAATATGGTTAGGGAAATGTCCCTTAGGGATTTACTTCACGTTAAAAAATATTTACTAGGCACTTAATACATATGCAAGAATATACCAGTGACTGAAGTAGGTATTAGAGATGTAGATCAATTAACTGATAAATTAGACAAATATCTATTCGAAACCTACTATGGGTCAGGCACTGTGCCAAGCATTGGGGATACAGCAATTTAAAAAAAAGTCAACATTCTTGCTCTCGTGGAGCTTACATTATAGTGGGAGGAAGCTCGAAATCAACAAAAGACAGGTCAAGTAACAGGAGCATGGCAAGTGAAACTGGTGTCTCCAGCCAACCTCCTGGGGCTCGAACCCTGGCCCCACCACTGAATTATTGTGTGACGTGGGGCAAAGCACTTAATATCCCTGCACCTCAGGTTCCTCATCTGTGAATTGGAATCCCTAGGGGACCGCCCCCCTTGCATCGTTGCTGTGAGGGTTGGATGAGATAGTGTTTGTAAGACTCTCAGAACGAGGCCACATATAGTGAGCCCCATAGAAGGGTTTGCTCTCATGGTGTCCCTATTGCATGGCAGTGAATATTCCAGAGTGACTGCATCTGAAAGGGATGAGGAGGGGCGGGTGGGTTATGTTTCACACGGGGCGCTCAGGGAAGGTCTTGCTAGAGCAAAGACCTGAGGAGGTCAGGGAGGGAAGCGTGAGGTCCCCTGGGGGAGGAGTCTGCCAGTTGGAGGAAGCTGCCAGGGCAAAGGTCCTGGCTCCCAGGGAGTCAGGAATATTAAAAAGAAAACCAGCCAGAGGCCGATATGGCTGCAATGAGCAAAAGGGCACATGACAATGAAGAGAGTGGTGGAGATGGGTCCGCTGGGGCCCTGCAAGTCACTGTGAAAGCAAATACATGGAAAGATCCCCTGGCCTCCATAAGCTGATCGCTTTCTTGGCAAAGGTGACAGCCTGGAGGTGATTGTCGACAACAATTGTAGGGTTTAGAGTCCTGGGGATATAATTAAAAATTTTTCCTCTATGTGTTTAATACTTGGTATACTATTCTGTGACAGGTGGGATAAGTCCTTGAGTTTCCTACTGGGCCTATTCTTTTTTTTTTTTTTTGGTGAGCAAACAATAATTTAACATCAATATAGGGAAAAAATGAAAGGAAAAGATAACCCATGATTCTGCCACCTTAGCAAAATAATTATCTTGATTTTACCACACTTCATACTGGGAGCTTTTAAATAGAATGGGGGTAATAATATCTCCTTACAAGGTTGCTGATAATGAGACAAATATCATTTGACAGTGAAGGGGAGGGTGCGTCCTGGCGACAAACCCCCTTCTCAGGATGTACGGCTACAGAGGCTGGTGGCCCTCGTGTGGAAAGACAAGCAAGGTCTGCAGTCGGGATTCAGGAATAAATAGCTGTGTGTGTGGCAGACGAAGAAGGTCCCACGGCAGCCACGTTGCTAGGAGGGAGGACAAGCCACCAAAGGGGAAGCTGACTTTGCAAGGCATTGGAATACCTGCAAGGCTTATTTAATTGAGACCTGGGGAGTCCCATTAAATAATGATTAAAGGTGACCCACACCATATGTGCCCAGCACATAGAAGATGCTCAGTACAATGGAAGTCCGTAGTCTTCTATCCATGTTCTGCTTCTTATATTTTAAGTTAAACAGAAGCCAATGCCATTGCCAAGGTACTCATTGACTATGAGGGACAATTCACAGCAACAAATATTTATTGTGCAGTAGCTGAGCCCCTCTATGGGGTAGGGATGGGCATTTCATCAGATTGATAACTAATTTGTGATGACGATTAAGTGTTCCCTCATGAGTATAATTGAAGGCTAGGTTAAGTGACAAAAAGAAAGTACAGACAGAGGACTATGGGGGAACCAAGAGTTTGTGATCATATGATCACATGATGAGGATAAGCTTCACACTATGATATGATCACATAGGCAGTGTGGGCTTCAGGGAGGAGGACCAATTCTGAAGATAGGAATAGGATTTCGACAGAAGAGAGGGAAGCCCATTCCAGGTGAAGGGACTGGCAGTCCCAAAAGGAAGGTGTGGACCCTTCTCAGGAGACTGCACAGGTCCCATAAGACAGTGGGCGAGAGGAAGGGAGGAAATCCCAGGGGTCCTGCTGGAGAGAAGGGGGGTACGGTTTGAACTGAATTTAATGGCCACTGGGAAACCATGGTCGTTTTCTGTAGATGATTCCAGAAAATAACCACGGAGAAGAATTGCATGTCTGGTGTAGACTAGTGTAGGGAGGCACAAGAGGCAGGAAAAGCTATTTGGAACCTGCTCGTGAGCATGAAAACTAAAATTCTGCGGGGCATCCACTCAGTTCCAGGTTCTTTTATCCTTGCTGATAGGTTAAGTAATTCAGTTGAGGTCACAGAGCTGGCAAAGGGCACTGCTGGGATGACTGGTGGTGGCAGCCTTACTTCTAGAAGCTGCAAGAACATCTGCTCTGTGCTGCTGTTGGTAGAAGAAACAATGGCCCCAATTCAGGGGCAACAGAATTGATGGCAGGCAGGGAAAGGATTGGAGAAAATGCCTGGTGTTAAAGCTTCTTGATATGGCAAGCCAGTACCCAAAGGAGGATGGGAGAAGTCCAGGAGAACGCCAAGGTTTTGGTTATGGGCAACTGGGAAATAACGGATCTATAACAGAAACAAGGACATCACAAAAAACCCCAAAGATATTGGGCCTGTACAGCTTAAGAGATTAAGCAGTGTTTCTTACCTCTGGGGGTACACTTGAATCCCCTGAGTTGTTAAAAAAAATTGGGTGCACGGATTGCAGCCAGACTGCTAACTCAGACTCTCTCGGGTGGAGACAGCATACTGGTATTTTGTAAAAGCTGCAGGTGATTCCAATGTGCTGTCAGGGCTGAGAACCCTTCACTGGAAGAAACCCTAGGCTCAGATGCTCCCAAGAAATTTAAGAGCTAGAGAGAAATATCTTGGGAGCATGCACAGAGGTGAGAATTGATGTTATGAGACTGGACAAGAACACTTAGAGAGAGTAAATAAGAAATTTTAAAAAACCTGTCATTGTCTCAAAGGAAATTGGGACAAACAGTATGAATGGATTTTCACAAATCCTTCACCACTTGTGGGGAAACAGCTCAAAACGTATGCTATGTTCACAAAGGGAATAAAGGAAGAAATGCAGGATTGAGATTTGGGAAATCTGGATCTTACAGTTGATACTATCTGGTAGGATGACCTTAACCATTCATTCATTCAATAAAAAACTACTAGGCACTTGTTATGTGCCAGGTGTTAATCTAGGGAGTGGGACTATAGCAGTGAACAAAACTGGAAATCTTTGCCATCCTTGAGTTTACATTGTAGTTAAAGAGATTGGACTAGGGCGCCTGGGTGGCTCAGTTGGTTGAGCAACTGCCTTCGGCTCAGGTCATGATCCTGGAGTCCCGGGATCGAGTCCCGCATCGGGCTCCCTGCTCAGCGGGGGGTCTGCTTCTCCCTCTGACCCTCTTCCTGCTCGTGCTCTCTGTCTCTCATTCTCTCTCTCTCAAATAAATAAATAAAATCTTTAAAAAATAAATACATAAAGAGATTGGACTAGATTAACTCTCAAGATTTCTTTTTGCATGTCAAGAGTGGGGGATGTGGGGGCATCTGGCTGGCTCAGTTGGAAGAGCATACGATGCTTGATCTCAGGGTTGTGAGTTCGAGCCCCATGTTGGTTGGGTGTAGAAATTACTTAAAAACAAAATAAAAATGAGTAGTGGAAGTGTAAATAGAGATAATGGGGATTAAAGTAACTACATGGATATCTTCTTCTAGATTCATTCTCCCCCTCTCCACCTTGCTCTGGGCCCTGGTGGGTGATCTGAGTGGACGCATCAGTGAGTCTCTTGTCCTCTGGCTTCTAGGTGACTTTGACCGGTAGGAGTAGGGGCCTTGCTAGGAGATTGGTAAGCAGGAGGAGGGGAGGCCCAGGCATTTATTGCTTCAGCTTTCTCCCTGCAAAGTCACCACAGATTTGCTGTGTCGCTCTACTGAAGGCTACCAGCCTAGCAGGTGGTCGTTGTCACTTCCTGTCAGGAATCTTATAACTACTGCTTCCTCTTGCCTGGTTAAGTCCTAGAATGATACAACACTGTCCCTTGTTGATTTCCCTGTGGACTCTGCGCACATCTTTGAACAATTCCATCACACTGGTTTGGTGTGCCATTTGTTTCTTGTGTTTCCATGTGAGTTTTAATAAAACACCCTTTGTTGACTTTAGAGCTCATGGATGGCCAATCCAACTTTAAAAAAAAACATTTTATGTATTTATCTGAGAGAGTGAGAGTGTGTAGGGGGAGGAGTAGAAGAAGAGAGACAAGCAGACTCCCCGCTGAGCATGGAGCCTGACACGGGGCTCAATCCCGCGACCCTGAGATCATGACCGGAGCCAAAATCAAGAGTCATATGCTTAACTGACTACACCACCCAGGTGTCCACTAATCCAACTTTTAAACTACTATTATGTAGAATTATTTTCACCAGTTGATATGGCTTTCACTTTATTTACTGGGTCTTTATATATGGCAGTTGGAAAGTTCTCCTAATACTCTGGCTTTGCCACTAGGAATCCTTTTCAATTCCAAACCTGGGTGTACTTAAAATCAATTAATTTTTCTTTTCCTGATGCTCACTTGTAGAATTAGACTTTTCAGCGGTCTCTGACTTGACTCTCCCCATGGAAAAAATCAAAGGTAAAAACAATATCCTGGAGCTTGATGGTGGTGGTATGAGGAGCAAGAACACTTAAGAAGTGAGGGACATCCCTCCCTCATTGAAAAAGAGAGGAACTTTTTGTCTTGTCTTTGTACATCTCAAACATGGCCGCTCATTGGAAGCACTTGGTACATGAGCCCCCCAAACCTCCCCCCAAAGATTCTGGTGTAATTGGTTTGGGGGTTTGACTGAGCAACTCTGGAGCAACATTCCCTGAGCAACATCTAATGAGAAGTCAAGATCAAAAAGCTCTGCTCTAGGAATATTAAACACTTGTAGATTCCCAAACTAAGCATCCTGTTCCATGTCTTTGCTTATGTTACTTCGGGCTGTTCATTTCAATGCATCTTCCCCCTTAGAAGCCTTCCCTGATTTCCTTGGCCAGGGCCTCTCCTTTGCCATTATAGCATCATCTTCTTTGTACTGAATGGGTCTATAGATGTGTCTACATCCAGACAGTGCATATTTGTCCTTTAAAAAAATATATGTATATTTTTTATATATATAAAAAAATATATATATATATATATTTTGCTTGGCAGAATCTATTCCCCCTCTCTATTTAGGGAGAATCCCCCACTGTGTAAGTTTGATGAAGCCCCAGGAGCAGATACTCACTAGGTTGGACTTGGAACTTTTAATCTTGGGAGACTAACAAAAAGCCAGTGAGAATTCAGAGTTCTTTCACTGTCCAGTGGAGGTGGCAGGGTAGCAACCCTCCGGTGGTGTCCCAGGGCATGCTGTCACAGCTAGTGACCCAACCAAAGTGCCTTTCAACATGCTTTTGGCAGTGGTAGCTTCTCTTGGTTCCAGTGTGAGTGTCCAGCGATTCTGGTGATTTTTTTGAGCTATTCAGTAAACTTTTTAAAACCATCTTTTTTTTAAAATTAAAAATAGCCAGATTGGTTTCTGTCCCTGACAACCAAGAAGACTAACCAATATTCTACCCTACTAAAATTATCAGCTTCTCAAAGTACGGACCACGTCTCCATCCTTTGTTGCCCCAGGGTCTGGTTCATGATACATTCACGAGACACGTTGAACATTTGAACAAGGAACAAATTTCATAACCCTCTAAGAAACCCATTGTGAGAACTCGTATATATCAGATGCACTGTTTTCCAGTGATCTATAATATATCTTTCATTTTACAAACTGCCATTCTGTCATACAGGATAAACTAATTAGACCATCAACATAATTTTTGTGGATATACTCTTTAATCTTTTTAAAAGTGCTGAAGAAAAAAAAATCTTTGGAGTCTACCCCTACACACCCTCACTCTCTCAAATAAATACATAAAATGTTTTTTTAAAAAGTTGGACTGGCCATTCATGAGCTCTAAAGTCAACAAAGGGTGTTTTATTAAAACTCACATGGAAACACAAGAAACAAATGGCACACCAAACCAGTGTGATGGAATTGTTCAAAGATGTGCGCAGAGTCCACAGGGAAATCAACAAGGGACAGATTACCCGCAGACCAAGCCAAGTTTTCCCGGGTGAGATGTATGGACCCAGATGCAAATGCTTATCAGAGCCAAATGGACACCCTCCCGCTCTCTGCCTCTCTCGAATGCCCTCTCTTATTCTCTCCATCCCACCCCCGCCTTCTGCCCCTCTTCCTCCGCTTGCTTTGACAGATTGCTGACTTCACAGCTGCCACTGTGGAGTCCCAGACTCCTGGCTCCCTGAAGACACCACATCCTGCTAGACTGCACACTCACTACAGGATGTGCTGAGTCTAGACATCCACCATCAACACCAAGTTTTATCTTATGCCCACGAGACTCACAGTGCACATCATCTCAATGAAAAGTTCTTAGACCGGGAACAAGGGGAAGCAGAGAAAGTAAATGCATGACGATCACTCCCTGCTCTTAATTGTATTTCTCTGTTTCCACCAGACAGTGCTCACCTCTGTTTTCTGTCTCTCTCCCTACTGCCTTCCAGCTCTGTTTCAGGTGGGAGAAAGTAGCAATTGGTGGGGAGCACTGAAGAAACAGGAGTGGTGTGTGGGGCGGGGGGGGTGGGGTGGAGAGAGAGTGGTAAAGATGAAAAATGGCAAGAAGGAAATAAAAGCAAAGACTATCCACTAGTTTAAAACGTTTTGGCATCCAGGGGAAGGCCTCAAGTCTGCCGGGATCTGCAGTCAAGGAACAAGGGAGCAACTGGAAGAATCTTTTTTTCCAGGGAATTCCTTGATGAGCAGTCAAGCCATAACTTTCACATTCCACTTGATTTTCTTCTCATCTTCCTCCAGTCTCAACAAGCGTACCAATGACTTGCATACATTATTACGCTAGCAACCAGTGCAATCTTATCCTTCTATTTTAAGTGTTGGTCTTCACCTAACACTAGAAGGAGATTTCTCAAACCCTCATTTCAAGAAGCAGTTGGATTGCATTGGGGAAAAAAGAATCACTCCTACTCCTAACTCTTGATATAAAAATGACAAACTATTAGAGCCAAAAGTCCATAAAAATCACTTCATTCAACCGTTCCCTTTACAGATAAAGAAATTAGACACAGATATTTTGAGTACACAGCTGTTTGACACAAGAGCTCAGAATAGAGACTTTTCTACTGAGTCATGATGAGAGCGGAGAGGAGCCTTTAGTCAAAGAGGAAGAGAAGATGATTAGGTTGGGGAAGCTCATGTTAATAATTTATTCTGTATTTGTGTTGTTTAGAATTTGAGGATGCTTTTTGATAAATTATTCATGGTGGAAGAAGGTAAAGAAAACATCAGATGCCATAGTACATCTGATCTGACCCTTTGGGGAAGAACCATTTCCTTGGCCCAGCGTAGTGCAGTGAAATTAGTCCATCAAGGGTCTTTGAATACATCCAGTGAGCACCTTCCACAGGCGTCCTGAAACACTCGGGAAAATAAAGACGGCATCTGCCTCAAGGGACTGTTCGACACCCTTTGGCATAATGAGCCTGAAGAAATGTCTGCCTCTTGAAGTCAGGTGAGAATTCTGCTAGGTGAACATGAAACACTGGGTTTCTGCAAGTCACAAAAGCAAGAGGCTGGACCTTCCCTGGGTGAGAGGGACATTAGTGGAGACGAGATAGAAAATCAATCCTGGGGGCACGTGGGTGGCTCAGTCATTAAGCGTCTGCCTTTGGCTCAGGTCATGATCCCAGGATCCTGGGATCGAGTCCCACATCGGCCTCCCTGCTCGGCGGGAAGCCTGCTTCTCCCTCTCCCACTCCCCCTGCTTGTGTCCCTGCTTTCGTTATCTCTGTCAAATACATAAATAAAATCTTAAAAAAAAAAAAAAAAAGAAAAATCATTCCTGGTGACTGGACTGTTTCAAACACCTTGTACACTTTCATCTCATTAACAGTGCTGACAAAAAGGCTTGATGAGCAAAGAGTGAGGGAAGGTGCAAATTATGGAGTAAAAGCTGGTGACCCCTTTCAGGGAATGGAAGATAAAGTAAGATGATCTGAAGGGCTAGACACATTTGTTTCACCTTCTTCTTGTTCTAAGGTCTTTAGTCGCGGAAGCTTGCGGACTCTATTTGAGACTAAAACGGTCGAGCTCAAGTTCTGTCCGGTTTAACTGGCGTAGGTAGCCTCTCTACTCCTCGGCTAAGGTTAACAATTGACCCCAGGGCTATGTGTTAGGAATGTGGATCACAATCTTGAAAACAAGTTATAAGTCTTTTCAAGAAATGGAAATTTTTATAAAAGAGTGGAAATTGATTTAACGTGGGTAGCTGGTCTCGGGCAACATATATTTTTCTTTCTGGCTTTTATGAGATTTACTTTTCAGTTTGCCCAAACTAAAGGAAAGAATTCCAGGACAGCATTTGTGGATTTCTGCTTAAGTCAATGCCCAAGGTTCTGGAATAAAGGAATGGAACAAAATCTTGGGGTTGAGTGACTTATACACACATAATATATATTTAGAAATGAATAGACAGACAAATGTCTCTCTATAATAATATCCAGGTGGTAATAATAATATCACTAAGCTAACAGAGTTTCTTTAAAATGGAAAATAGGCAGCGGGGCAGTAGCGCAATTTCTGAAACTGAGCTATAATTATATATTATTTGTAGGTCTGCACAACAAATAGAAGTAGTAATTCAGCTAGTTCACTTTGGCCTCTGTGTCCACCCATCCCCCCATTGTACCCGACCCTCCTCCCTCATTGCCCTAACCCAATCAATGAATTTGTGAATACTGAGTTGGAATTCGGCCAGGAATATCTGAAAATGCCGTCTCGCATTGCCTGAATCTATAAGGAGGAAATTATTCAGACGATTGATGCTCCTTAGGGCAGAACATTAAATTGATCCTTTGGCAAGGAATAGCTCATGTAACTTAACACAGCAATTCCCATAAATACCAATGTGATTATTAACCAGAAGTAAGACTTACCTATTTCTCAAAACTAGACAAGAAGCTGTTCTGTGTACATTTTTGTGTAGTTGTTATGTTCAATATGTGTGTATCTTGACTTGCTCAAACCAACCATGACATAAAATACACTAATGAAGGAGCTTTGTCAAGCATGCACTGGGCTTGATGAAACACTTCCATTATAAGTCTTTGTTTTCAAGTACATACCTTTCAAGTAAAATTATCCTCCAGACTGACATTTCTTTTTTGCTTTTTCTTGGCTAAGTGGAATTCTGTTTTCAACGGTAAGTTGTATTGTATTCTCTTCTGCAACATGACTGTATTTTAGTGGTTTAAACTTGCAGAAAGTATATTTTCAACTATCGCTTTTGTGTTTTGAACCTAACATATTTGTAAAACTTTTCTCTCCCAGTATGGCATTTTTCGCATTAATTGTTTATTCATACTTTCATCTGTTCACTCCTTCAGTTAGATATTTGAGTGTCTGCCTTGTGCCAGACTCAGTGTTCTAAGCACTGGGTGTTCACTAGTAAGCCCAACAGACATGGTCCCAGGGAATGATAAAGACAAATTAAAGCCCAAGTTGGGTTCCGTGCTCAGTGGGGAGTCTGCTTCTCCCTCTCCCTCCGTTCCTCCCCCATGCTCTCTCTCTCTCTCTCAAATAAATAAAAAAAATCTTAAAAAAAAAAAGAAAAGTTAAAAAGATGGGGCATGTCGGGGCTCAGTCGGTTAAGCGTCCAGCTCTTGACCACAGCTCAGGTCTTGATCTCAGGGTCGTGAGTTCAAGCCCCACACTGGGCTCCATGCTGGGTGTGGAGCCTACTTTAAAAAAAAAAAAAAAAGAGTAATTCAACAGGTAAGTGAGGCATCGGGGAGGAGTGCCATTTAAGGTAGCTCACACTTCTCTGGGGATGTAACATTTGAACAGAGACCACAATGAAGTAAGAATGAGCCAAGCAAATGTCTGAGCGGAGAAGGCTCAAGGCAGACAACATGAGCAAAGACCTTGGAAAGAGAACATGGTGGGCATTTCTACATAAAATATGCATGGTCTCCTCTTTACCTCTTGAAAATGCCTTCTTTCAAAAATAACTCTGAATTATTGGCCTTGTGGAATTCAATTGCTCCCTGATTTTGAATAGAATGCCTGTTCCACTGACCACTAATTTCAGTAAACATGTCTGTTGTACGATGCGAGAAGCAGATATTCCAAATTTAGAGAAAAGAACGTTGGCATGGACTTGCCCTGGCAGGGCTGGTAACCGAAACAAAGAAATGAATAATTAAAGGCTATGTGACAACGATTGCAGGAGGTTTTTGAAAATGTTTCATATGAAAATAATTAAAATAACACTTTTTTCCAATCATTGTCGAGCATTTAAAATCTGGCTGTGAAAGGCTTCACTGGGTTTGGGGAAAGACAGTTCTCTCCCCTCCCTGCCCACCCCAATAATAAATGAGCTAGTTGTTTATTTTACTCCATGGATTTCTTTGTGTTTGTGAACTAAATAGAAGACAGTCCGAATTTTACGGGCTTTTAGTGGCTCTCTGTGCAGATGTGCCACAGGGAAGAAGGCCTGATGGATTCAGATTGTTTCTATCCATAAGACCAAGGTCATATGATGGGACAGCTGGTAGCGATGTGACCAAATCAAGCCATTGGGTTTGTCAGATCCTACCTACTCTCTGGCTACATCTGCAGCTGTTGAACCAATCCAACTGTAGTTCTCTTGGGGATGTTACCTGTGTCCCCTTCGCCATCACAACAGTCACTTCTCCCCCTTCCCTAAAGATCTTAGCTCCTGACTCACACCCACCACTATGACTCCAGGCTCCCTTCTTGGAGATTTCAGTGCCCACGGACCCTTCCAGTCCCTTGACTTTCATGAGTTAATGATCTCATCCTCCTCTATCTCAGCCCACCACTCCTTCCTCATCCTTCACTTATAAACACTGTGTCGCTCCCACATCCTCCCTTTGTCATGCTTTCCCTCTAGTACCCTGGTCCCAACAACCCAACAACTCTGTTACCCCCAAGGGTTCTACCATCTTGTCACTGTCCCTTACTTTCCTCATGTCCTAACTTTGCTCCTCCACTTCTAGACCCCTCATTAAAATCATCCCTTGCCTAAATCTTCAGCTCCCTTGTCCCTCTCTACATCACTAGCATTTCCTTGTCTCCCTGAACACAGCTAGAGTGATGTGGTTGGGTGGCACTCTAAATTCATGTTTGCTGACATCAAGCAGTCCAAGCATGCTTGTTGGCAATCAGGCTGTTTCCCCAGGTCATCCACCCTCCTGCTCGCTAGGTGACAATCTCAACTTTCCTCTTCTCTTCTCAGACCTCCACGTCTCAGCTGATGACCTTCCTGAATTTCCCTGAAAAGCCTGAAGTACTCAAAGGAGAACCACCATAGCTCTCATCACATCCCATCTCCCTGTGTGTTTGCCCATGTAACCTTATTTCTCTTCTCCTATTATGGATGACCCAACTCTCTGTGAATATCTCATCCACTGGTATATACTTGTGGACATTGCTCCAGCAATTTTAAACCCTCTCTAATACGTCAGCAATTTCCCCCAGTCTACTGGGACGTAACCATCAGCATACAGGCATGCTCCTATTTCTCCATTCCTAGAGAGAGGAAAAAAAAAATCTCTTGAACCTATTTCACCTTCCAGCTATTACTCTATTTCTCTCTTCTATAGAAAAACTTCTGGGGGGAGGCACCTGGGTGGCTCAGTCAGTTGAGGGTCCAACTCCTTGATTTGGCTCACATCATGATCTCATGGGTCATGGGATTGAGCCCTGCATCAGACTCCTCGATTGGCAGGGAGTCTGCTTGAAGTTTCTCTCCCTCTGCCCCTCCCCCTGCATGTGCTCTCTCTCTCTCTCTCAATAAATAAATAAATCTTAAAAAGAAAACTTCTTGAGTGTGTGGTCTATATACTCCTTCTCCAATTTTTCTTCTCCAATTGAATCGACTTCATCCAGGTTTCCATCCCTATTAAGGCACCAAAATTACTCCTACCAAGATCATCGGTGACATCAACATTGCCAAGTCCAGTGGTCTTTTCCTTGGTGATTATCTACCTTGACTGTCAGCATTTGATGCAGTTGTTTTCCCTCTCCTCTTGAATCACTTTCTTCACTCGACTTCCAGGACACTCGATTTGCCTGGTTTCCTACTTCTCAGGCTCCTTTTTAAGTTCTTTTTCATGTCCCATCTTCAATATTGAAGTTCCCTCAGACTCATCTCAATTAGTATAAGAGTCTGATACCTAGTGGGGTTAGAGCCTCCTGTACTAAGCAGCACAAATCTAGAGGGAATATTCTATGATTAGCATCAAGATTAAATAGGCTCTGGGTCAGATTGCTTGGATTTGGACTTCGATCACTCCCCCACCCACATATACACATGTACACTTACTAGCTGTTTTCTCACTCCAAGTCAGCTAGAAGTAATGTGAGTACCCACTTCATGGGGATGTTTTTAGGATTAAAAGCAATAACATAGGCAAGGAGGTTAACACATAGTAAAAACTCAATAAACATTACCTATTAAAAATATGACTGAAATGGTGAAATGGTGGGTTTTTCAATCTCTTAAACCATTGGAGCTTCAAGTAAGACCTAGTAAACCATATACCTTGCCTACTCTTATGTTCTACAGTAATAAAACAATTGCAACACAAACCCTTATTGGAATTAATGCAACGAGTACCACTTGTGATAAGCTAGTGGAGGTGATTAAATATTAAAAGTGGATTACCAATATTACTGAAAGCCCCAAATGCAAATGTGGATAAACATGAGTGCTGTGAAAGATTATTCTACTGACCTGAAAGATCCTCACAGTCCTGACTACTTACCATTCCCTGGTAAGGTAACAGGAGAAACTCAAGCTTCTCACATGACTACTTGTTCTGGGTTCTGGTGTATGCTGTTCACAACTGAGGCAACTAGAAGAGCATATTCCAAGGGATATTTTGCCAAAGAGAGTAGCTGCGGTATCTGAGGGACTTCCATAGTCAAATATAAGTTTGGAAAATTCTGGATTAAGATTGCTTTTAAATGGCAGGACTTCTCAAAACCTCTTCCATTCTCATCTGCATGATGAATCTTCATAAAGAGATCTTTTCATTAGGGTTTCCAAACCAGTATACCATGGAAGACTTCAACTTTCTTAAAAAAGTATCTTTGTATTATGTTCTTCAGAACACTTTTTGGGATAGAGAATACCACAATTTACCTTGTGTCCGATTTGCTTTACCATTTTCTCTTTGGGGCTTAACCTAATATGTGACACATGATAGGTGTTTAATAAATATTTGTTAAAGGAACAAAATATAAGCAAATGTTTTCCAATCTTTAAAGGCATATGTTGAGCAATACATTATTTGCAACCATTCATGATATAATCATTGATCTTGGATAGTCATGATATAGGCAACTCCTTTTGTCCCAAATCTAAGCTAATCATTATAAACTGATCCCTGCTGGAGGATTCAGTATTTGAAGGTAGGAAAAAAGAGATTTTAGTAACCATTTGTGTTTTAAAACAAAGTTTCTGGGTCTTATACATGTATATTATCACTTTAAATAAGTGGCTTTAAAAAAGTATATGTTTCATTCCACATAGAAGGTTTAGATTATATGGCCATGAAGCATCTCGTTCACTCATCTCATTTCACTCAACTTTGCACCTACTCTGTGCCAAACACTATTTCAAGCACTGGTGATCCAGGAGTGAACAGAGCTGATGAGCTGAGGAAGGTTGTGTTCTCAGGTGGCTCGCAGGCTAGTGGGGCAAGGGGAGGATGCATATAATTTAAAAAGTAAACAAATTTAAAAGTGAATCAGCTACAGACTGAGATAAATACTGTTACGGCAACAAGAAAGAAATGAGGTGGAAGAGAGCCAGGGGGCAGGAAACCATCCAGGTACGAAAGAAAACACAGGGACAGGGACAGAGCTCAGGCCAAACATGCCAGTGAAAATGAAGTAACAATCTCAGCGTCGCACCCCAGTCTGGAGGCCCCTGGAGACTCAAGGAGTGACTCGAGGGGTTGGGTGGGCACCGTTATGTGGAAGTGGCCAGAACCTGGGAGCCAGCTAAGATGAGATGTGGCCAAACGGGAAAAACAGCTCCAGGCAGAGATAGAGGATGTGTAAGAAAGAGATGGTGGCCGACATATAGCTCCGCATTGGCCTTCGTACTGTCCCTGGGTTGTTTACTTCTTCACAGTGGGCTGAGAGCTGTTAGCTCAATGGTCTATCAGCTCCAAACTCAGTATTTTACACATCCAGTTGTTTTAAACATACCCCAAATAAGCAGAATTTTTTGCCATTCAGAGCCTGGCTGGTTTGCACACTTCATGAAGCTACCCAACATCTACCCATATATAAGATGAACCCTGGGGCTAAAAGACCCCAAGTTATTGCTGCTGCACTTTGGGAACTCTCTGACCCTTGCTGGCTGGCTGAGTGAGGTCACTTAGACGTGTAGGGCCCCTCTGACCCCCCCCCGGGACCTCCCTTGTCCTTCTCCTCTTCTGGATGGTGGCCCCAATGCTATGGCCTCTGGACAGTCTCATGCTGGGAGGGACTTGCCTAACAAGTAAATTCCACAAAGTGGCACCCAAATGATGCTGTGCACGCTACTGCCACCTTGTGGTCATATCTTTTTCCTTGCTCAGACCTGAAGTCCTGCCCGTTCTGGGCCGATGGGATCACCAGTCTCAGCAGCTCTGGTTCCGCAGTGGGAGGAGGCGCCTTTCTTTGGTAGGCCACAGAATCAAGGCAAATGGAGAGACCTTGAACCAGAGAAATAAAGGGGCTTATTCCCTCTCACATGCTATATTTGTGGAAAGGCTGGAGAATCTCTATTTCTGGAAATAATTTTCCACTTCCAATTTTTGGAGACAAACTTGGTCGCTATAGAAAAATCCACAGCCCAGGTATATTTAGGAATAGGTCTTAAACTTTCACATCTCATGTAATAAACCTTTTCTATTCACACTTCTAATGGCATGAGGATAGTTTAATTCTTCTGGGAGCAAGAAGTAAACTATAGCGTTCCAAATATAAAGCAACTTCAACAAAATTGATTTTTTGGCATAGCGTCTTGGAGAAAGAGAGTTGGCTATTAAGACTAAATGCAAGACACATGGCATGTCGCAGTCATAACAGGATTCCCCACTTAGAGCCCCATGAATAATACACTTGAACCATTTTGAAAGTTTCACTTGTGTGGAATAAGACAAAGACTGAGTTCGAAGGAGGGCAGGGCAGAGTAAAATATTCAGTTGAGTGAAGGAGAAGTGTGAAAGTCAAGCAATGAACTCTTCAGCCTGGTGCCTGTGTATTGGATGAAGGAAAAGTAACAGAAGAGACCCTCAGTATTGCTCTACATCCTTTTTGTGTCTTTTGCCAATCCCCTCTCCCCACTGTCACCATCCTTGAACCCCCACTCCACCTCTGTGGACCCCTCAGCCGATGATGTGACTTCTTATCAAAGAGAAAATGGGGTGTGGGCGCCTGAGTGGATCAGTCTGTTAAGCATCCGACTTTTGATTTCGCCTCAAGTCATGATCCCGGGGTTTTGGGATTGAGCCCTGAGTCAGCTCCACACTCATTGGGCAGTCTGCTTAGGATTCTCTCCCTCTGCCCTTCCCCCTCCTCAAGCGCATGCGCTCATGCTCTCTCTCTAAAACAAAACAAAACAAAAAAAGAAGATGGAGTATTTGACAAATATTTTACACCTCCTTTCCCTTCCGGCTAGTGTTCGAAGTCACTCCCGTCTCAGAGGAACAGAGTTCCAGGGTTCTCTGAAATGCCAACTTCTCCACGTGGTGCCTCATTCACACTAGACCAGCTCCCTCCATCTGCAATACTTCTCTGGTCTCTCCTCCCTGCTGCTTATAAAACTGCAAAAAATGTTGCCAACTGAATTTTTTTTTTTTTTTTTACTCTCCCTTGCTTTCAGGTTCCTATCCTGCTTCTTTACTTTCTTTTGAGGCCAGCCTTCATGAAAGAATATTCTACTCCCAAACCACTTTCTACATTCCCGTTCATTCCTCAGCCAATTCCATGGCATCCTCCCCAAACAGTTTGCCAAGGTGATCGCTCGGGTCCCCCACCCATATCTTAGAGCCAGGGAATTTCACTTGAAAATTCTCTTGAGGATTGGGAGAATCTAGTAAAACTGGGCTAACATTTCCACAACCCAACCACTGGCTGGAGCTGAACAGCAGCTTGTCCATCTGGATGTTATGTTACCTTCCTGAACCTTTAGACATGAGCTTTCGACCTGCTCTGTTTTCCTTACTCACATGCCTCAGGAACGGTTCTGGTGATGACCTGTCCTGTCTTGGATGGTATTCGTCTGCTCACTGTCCACCAAACCTCAAGAATTCCCCAGAAGCACATTGTGACATCTGGGATCCAGAACTTATTGGAACATACTTAAGAAGTAAACTTAATCATAATAGTTTGCCAAAAACCTGCCTTTTTGTGGCTAGCCATGGACAAGGGATTGTGTAGGGTTCTGGAACTGAAGCAGCTCTGCCATTTTGGAATGTTGTTGAGACTCTCGAGTCAGTCAGCCTTACTCGGGAGTTCCTGAAGACTCCTGACCTCAGACGGTGCTCTCTTCTGCCCCCGGTGTGCCAGCATCTCTCCCAGCCTGTGGCTTTCTTTTCATTTGCACACCTATCACCGTTTTATCTAATGTGATGCCACCCCCAGACTAGCAAAAATGCCGGCATATATTTTATGCATGTATGTGTATGTGTGTATATATGTGTACATACAGACATATATAAAACAGTGTGCTTTGTATGTATATGTATAGAACATATAAAATGTATCCTATGAACATATCTATATTTCTTATAATATGCAAATTTATGTCTATATCTAACACATAGCATATTTATATGAATTATAATTTTATGCACATGATATATAATTTCTCTTGTTTTATGACTGTATATATATATATTATGATAGACACACTAGATATTGGTATGTCTATGATCCAGCTCCATCAATTGGTTGTTTCAAAATTACAATATACAGGCTGATTCAATTCTTTAATGTTACTTTTTAAAAATACAGATTCATGTTTTTGGCACAAAACTTTGGAAACAAAATAAGGAAAAAGAACAAAACTCATAAAATAGCTGTTGATGTTTTGATGTAAGTACTATATTTTATATAATCTAAAAAGTCATTGATTATGAGCTATACCTCTAAGAAAGATTTAAAAAAATAAACAAGATGGGGAATTTAATAAGATAATAGGAACCCTACCCCTCAGCTCCCAAATAAATTTGGGACACAAAGGTACAACATGTCATATAGAAAGGAACAGAAAAAAACCTTAATTCTGAACTTAGTGCTGGGGGAAGGAAGGAAAAAATTCTCCCTTGATAATTTGAATTACAAGTTGTTATGTATATGCAGGCTCGTAGTTTGAAGTCACAACTCCCGTGTGTTTTAAAACTCCTAAAGAAGAGAACTGAATTTAATTTAAAAACTGGCAGAAGCAATTGTAAATTCTCTCTGGAAGAATTCTGTCGGCAGTTGTGAGACACAATTGGTTTTAAGGTACAGCCAGGTTGTAAGAGAAGAGTGCATCACAGAATAGATAAAATCGTTTATTCTGAATATGTATTTATGAATTTTTTCTTAAGAAAATGAGATCATATCCTGTATGCTTTTTCTATCCAGTCTGTTAGGGCGTGAGCTTTAGAGTCAGACAAACCTGTATTCAAACCACATTTTTTCTACTTACTGGCTCTGTAAGTTCCTAATCTAAGTACTAAGCTTTAGCAAGGAATTTAACCTAAGTATTTGAGTGAGAAATACTTATACAAAGTACATAACTACTTCTTTTTCTTTTTAAGATTTTATTTATTTATTTGAGACCCAGAGAAAGAGCACAAGCAGGGAGGGGCAGAGGGAGAGGAAGAAGCAGGCTGTCCACTGAGCAGGGAGCCTGATAGAGGGCTCCATCCCAGGACCCTGGGATCATGACCTGAGCCAAAGGCAGACACTTAACCGACTGAGCCACCCAGGCACCTCTTTCTTCCTTTCTTCCTTTCTTTCCTACTTTCTTTTTTTCAAGTAGGCTCTATGCCCAACATGGGGCTTGAACTCACAGCCCTGAGATCAAGAGTTGTATGCTGCACCAACTGAGCCAGCCAGGCACCACAAGATTTTATTTCTTTAGAGCAGTTTGAGGTTCACAGCGAAATTGAGAGGAAGGTATAGAGATTGTCAATCTAAATGCTCTGCCCCCCACATGCATAGCCTCCCCCATCATCAACATCCCCTACAACAGTGGGACATTTGTTACAATTGATGAACCTACATCAACACATCATCATTACCTAGTGTCCATAGTTTACATTAGGGTTCACTCTTGGTGGTGTACATTCTATGGGTTTGGACAAATGTATAATGTATCCATCTTTATAGTGTCCATCATTATAGTATCATACAGAGTAGTTTCACTGCCCTAAAAATTCTGTGGGTTCCACCTATTCTCCCCCCTTCTCTTTTCAGACTGGCTTCTTTCACTTAAGTAATATGCATTTAAGTTTCCTCATGTCTTTTCCTGACTTGACGGTTCATTTCTTTTTAGCACTGAATAATATTCCGTTGACTGGATGGACCACAGTTTATATATCCCCTCACCTACTGAAGGATATTTCAGTGGCTTCCAAGTTTGGGCAATTATGAATAAAGCTGCTATCAACATCCATGTGGACATAAGTAAATACCAAGCAGCAGAATTGCTGGATCCTATGGTAAGAGTATGTTTGGTTTTGCAAGAGACCGCCAAACTCCTCCAAAGCAGCTACACCATTTTGCATTCCCACCAGCAAGGAAGGAGAGTTCCTGTTGCTCCACATCCTCGTCAACATTTGATGTTGTTAGTGGTCTGCATTCTGGCCATTCTAATAGGTATGTAGTCATATCTCATTGTTTTAACTGCTCACTTTTTATTTTTATTTATTTATTTACTTACTTATTTAGCCAAAATCCAGGAATGAATAACTGCTTACTTTTTAAATACTCTATTTTAAACTATCTTTGTCATCAGATACTTGCCTGGTCTGCTTTTAAAACTGCTTCTCATTTCCTTCTAATATGACCACAGACTCCCCAGTTTGGTCCTTTATTTGACTTCTTAGAGACTTTCTCTCCAGCTTCTTCCAGACTCAGAGGCTACGCTAACTACCTTCAAAATGTCTTGGTGGGACTCTGTCCCATGCTTTCTTTTATTTGCAAATCTTTGTTTTTATCCTTCCTGGTTTTGATTTGCTAGTTCTACCTTCTTAGCATTCTTCTCTACTAGACAGGAATCTGCTTCTGGTCACGTGTAACCTTATTCTTTGCAGTCGGATCTCCTTTAACAAAAGAATCTTAAATGGAGCTTTGTAGCCCCCAGAGGCTCTATTTGGGAAGGAGAGTCCATTTCTGCTGAGTCCAGGTCATGAGTCATGAATTAAGTTTTGTAAGAGATCCTGATGTTCATGCTAACATGACTTGGGAGCAAGCTGTGTGGTGTAACAACAATGACCTAAATCCTATAATGATTTGTGAGGTCACCATTCTTGTCCAACTTGCTGACGCTGCAAGCTACCAAATATCAAAGCAAATGCTAATTTTACAATTAAAATAATAAATTACATGGGAAATGAAACTAATTTCATAGGTAGTTCAACTGACATATCACACATTGATTAAAATGGTAGAACAAGGGCGCCTGGGTGGCTCAGTTGGTTAAGCGACTGCCTTCGGCTCAGGTCATGATCCTGGAGTCCCGGGATCGAGTCCCGCGTTGGGCTCCCTGCTCGGCGGGGAGTCTGCTTCTCCCTCTGACCCTCCCCCCTCTCATGCTCTCTCTCTCTCTCATTCTCTCTCTCAAATAAATAAATAAAATCTTAAAAAAAAATGGTCGAACAAGAGACACAGGCAACAATTGCTGGAAGAAGGGTGGAACCAGGCTCACCAAATTTCAAGTACTGTAGGGTCACACAGCTAACAGTGCACCAGATAACAGAGAGCATCAAGGGACCCTGAGTAAATGTCTGTTGCTAATTAATGGATGCTATACTAGCATAAGGAAAACAACCTACCACAGGAAAGCCAAACAAGACCAGTGAATTATGAAGACACAATATTGTGTTTTAAACAGTGTGACATGCAGTTCTGTTGAGTGAACCCAACTGAAACAGTCCAACAATAGAAACGGAAAGCATTGTTTAAAGGCATTTGCCATGACATAGGATAAGCGGGTGTATTTTTTTTTTTAAGATTTTATTTTTAAGTAATCTCTACACCCACCGTGGGGCTCGAACTCACAACCCCAAGATCAAGAGTTGCATGCTCCACCGACTAAGCCAGCCAGATGCCCCATGTATTCATTTTTTTTTTATGCTGGGGTTACAAATTACTGCAAATTTAGTGGTTTAAAACAACACCCATATATTAATTCACAGTTTATTAATTCACAGAAGTTTTGGTGGATTTGGCTGATGTCTCTGCTCCAGGATCTCACAAGGCTAAAATCAAAGTTAGCAATATAGCTGAGCTATGTGTTTTGTTTTGTTTTCTGGAGGCTCTGGAGAAGAATCTACTTCCAAGCTCCTTCAGGTTGTTGGCAGAATCAAGTTCCTTACAACTGTAGGACTGAGGTCCCCATTCCCTTGTTGGCTTTCTGTTCCCTTTATGTGGCCTCCTCCGTCTTCTGCCACCAACGGCATGAAGAGTCCTTCTCAAGCTGCAAATCTCTCTGATGTCTCCTGTATTCTCCTACCGTATTGTCATGCCAGCAGCAGGAGAAGTTCTCTGCTTTTAAGACCTAATGTGATGAGGTCACCTGGGTGGAACTAACATAACACAATTACAGGAGTGCTAGCTCCACTAAATTCACAGGTTTGGGGAATTAAAGTATGGAATCTTGGGGTCCCTTCCCAGAAATTCTGCCTCCTGCAGTGGGGTGCTAAAAACACAGAGAAATCGCCAGCCTTATGGACACAGAAATTAGAAACTCCTATAAAAACACATTTGTGGAGAGATTTTGTTGTTGAGCTTCCATTTGAAGAATAGTTCTGATTACGTGATAGTTTCAGTTCAAACTTTTACCTTATTTTAGCATTTTTAAGTTTTTTTCAAAACATTTTTTTACATCAAGGTGATCATGAGCTCAAAAGAGAAGTAGCTAGCTTTTAATGATACAAGTTTTGTAGGTAATAAAAACTTGGAAAGAATATGCATACATGCAGTGATTATTTTAATGAGCTATGCCTTTACGCTATTTTGGTTTGGGGATAACATCTCCTTATGAGGTAGTGTGATCTACTAGAGGTTTCTTCGACGTTGGCTTTTGTAGAGGTCAGATTAGGAATTAGGTCTGAGGACTGTCTGAATCCGTGTAATGTTGTGACTAGGGCTACTTCTATAACTATGAGATTTTATTATTTACTCTTTCTGATATAACTTTGGAAAATGTCAAGCACTGAAAGCTTGTCTCTCATCTGCCTTTATCTCTTGTCATAAACACTCTTTATTTTTTTTCTCCTTGGCTCATACCCTCTCCTGACATATTATATATTTATTTCTTTACTGTATATACCTCTCTTGACACCCCCCCCCCAACTAGAATGTAAGTCTGTGAAGGCAGAACCTCTATGTTGCTGCTTTTATAATCCCCGTGCCCGAACGGTGCCTGACGTATATAGTAAGTACCCAACACTGTATGTTGAATGAATGAATACATAAAAATTAAGTGGGACATCAATTTTCCTACACATCGTTCAAGCAAACGAGACTGCCTTTATTTTATTAGAAGTTATTGTTAGGAAAAGGGAGATATTTCAGATGATTTATATGTGAAACGTAGATGTGTGTGAAGTTTGACCCTTGGTAACAAAGATGGGAATCACCTCTTGGAAATAGTTCAGGAAAAGAGGCAGGTGGGATTGCAGCGATTTGTGACTTCAAATCAAGCTGTGGCGCAGACAGAGGTAGGTGTCACCTGGCCACCAGAACTCATGACCTATGCCAATTTTTGCGACTCAGAGACATCGTTGAGCATCAAAATTAAGGGGACTCTAGAATCACCCTGGATTCAAATGCAGAACATGGAGCCTCCTGCAGTTCATCAATGATACTTGGTTTTCCCAGCCTAGCACTGGCTCCCCGAGTGGTCTCTGCTCATAGGTCTCTGCTCCAGTAGATCATTATTCTGTTTCTGCCTGTCTCTCTCTCTCTAATTTGGGGTGGGGGCGGGTGAAGTGGGGCTGTGAGCCCTGTGACCTGACTCGCCTAGCAGATTTAAAAAGAGGTGATTTTTTTCACTCATAATATTTTTTTTTTTTTGTAGAAAGAGTTTTGGATATTCCAGTTTGTTCAGCTTTTTACTTCTTGTTAGGATAGTGTAGCAACTGTAGTGATTCTTAGTCCCCTTGCATGCTAACATGGAAGCCCAAAGTCCTCCAAGGTTCTTTTTTATTCTGCTAATTATATTTCAATATTACTGCTTACTTGCCTCTCTAATACTGTTTATTGTATTTTATGATTACAAAAAAAGATTGTTCTGAGTCCACAGACTTCATGAAAATGACAAGGGGATCCATGGCATACACAAAAAGTTTAAAAACCCCTGATCTAAATGAATAGGAAACAAACAAACAAAAATGGTGTTTGATTCCATGTTGTTGGGCAGTCAGGTCTTCCAAGTTTGGTAGAATTTCATGGAGTTTTAGGGCAGTGGGTGATAATCATATAAAGCAGCTTCTCAAAGTACATTAATCCTGTGGCTTTGTGTAAGCACTGATCCCTACCTCTGCCAAGGTCTGGCCATGGCTCCTCTTGGACAACAGTCAGGGCATCAGTGAGAATAAGAAAGGAAATCAGTGGGAGAATCAAAATATGATAAAATCTGTTAAAGAAAATAATCTGCTCTAGAGCCCAGGTTTGTAAGCCAGTCAACAAGAGTTTTGGAATAAAGAGTAGAACCAATCACTGGCTCTTCCTGCCGAAGCCACTGGGATAATCATGCAGTCTCTCACTGGATAATTGTCTCAGATCCAGTGGGGTTTTTTTTAAAGCAGTTTTAAAAAAATTCATTGCCAGAGAAGCTGTCAGTTATGTTTCTGGCCGGTCTCTCTTTCCCAGCAGCTGCTCCCAGCTAATGAAGAAATGAATATCTCAGGGCTGACGAGGATCTGGAAAGACAGGAGTTGGAGAACTGCACAGAGGGCGTTCTCACTGCCTGAAAGCCAGGTATTGTCCCTTTGCTTCTTATCTCTCAATAAAAAAAATATATATATGTATCACGCATTCTTTTTATTATAATCACCATGTACCTAGCAGCTTCAAAACACTGAAAGCTTTTGCAATTTTGATCGCCCCCAGAGCCTTGATAATATCTGTTTCATAGTACTCAAAAAACAGGTAGAATGGAGCTGCTACGTGGGCAAACCTGACGGCACGCTGCCGAGGAGTGGCTCCATTCAGGCTTGGCAGAACCCAGGATGGTGATGCTTTCCAGAAAGGCCAGAACAAATTAAACATCCAGCAGAGAAAAATGCGTGTTGACAATATGGCCTGAGCCCATTTTTCAAAGTAAAAATTGAAGCTGTGCTTTTGGAGGATATAGACATGGATCACTGAAAACAGGCTTAGTTTAAAGGGAAAAAAGTAATAAAAGGCCAATCTCTGTTTCTTGCTTCAGCTCCTCTATTTCTAAAAAGACTAATACAAGAATACAATCTGAGAGAATTTCTTAGTTTGTACCCAACCCCAACGACACACGTTATGCAGCATAAAGGCTTATATCCTTTGTCAAAAAGAAGACACCAAAGAATTCCATTTCTTTATTCAAATTATCTTCTCCTAATATAATTGGGTAGAAGAATTTTAGAGGTTTTTATTTTGTTTTGTTTATAATAGACAACTTAAATAATCTTTAATCATCTTTCAGCTCTTCTTTCCAATTTACCAAACACTGATTATTTATCTAGAATTTCATGGTAAACAGAGCCCCAGATTTCCAAATCATTCTCAGATCTTCTAGCACATCCCCACTCTATAATAAAAAAATGTTTCATAAATGAACCTGCATATGCTATATGGAGAAAGAAGAGAAAAACTGAGGAGCTGAAATTTATGCAGGACGAAGGAATTTTACTTAGGATCAAGTTTCAGCTTTCAGGTGTGTGGCTTAAGTACCTTAGTTGAAGAAAGAAAGACCAAACAGTTGTGATGAACATAGAGGAATGCTTTAGTTCATTACTCCCCAAGTCTGAAACTGCGGCTGAGGAGTAGACACTGAAGGGAAAGGCATAGAGGTGAGAACTCACTAGCTTTGTTTTCCTCTTGCCTACATAAGGGTATTTTACTTACTGTTATCAGTTTGGGGGAAAGGTCATATGAAATTATTTTTTGATACTCTGATAATTATATTTATGGAGTATGTTCATTTTCAAAATTTTTGGAAGAGTAGGAGGATTATATAGAAGACAGGGGGGACTTATGTGCAATAAATCTGCAGATTGTTTTAAAAAAATGGAGCCAGAATAAAGAAAGAATGCTGCCTACACCATGGGCATAACACATTTCAAACTGATTTTATCAGGGTTTCTTTACCCGGTGTCCACGTACCTTTGTATTTAGGAGAGCTGCAAACATGGATGGGAAAAATTATATTCTTGTTTTTTGAAACTTTAACTGAAATTGAGCACGTCCTTCAATTGTGAATATAGGTTTTATTAGACTGTCAAAGGGATTCATGCATGACACTACACACAAAAAATGTTAATACTTCTTGAAGAGCAATATTTTTACCAACAAATGGGAAAATAAAAATTTCCCATATTTGAACCAAAATGTCAGTGCTTTCAACTAGTAAATAAATGAATCTGGTAAGATAGGTTTTAGATCAAAGGACACTGATAATATTACCCACCACACTCTAAATATATATCATCTCAGTCTCTACAACTGCTATTTTCATCTCCATTCTACCTGTTTTTTGAGTACTATGAAACAGTTATTATCAAGGCTCTGGGGGCGATAGTAATTGCAAATGCTTCCAGTGTTTTGAAGCTGCTAGGTACATGGTGATTATAATAAAAGGAATGCGTGATATATTTTTTTATTGAGAGATAAGAAGCAATTACTTAATACCTTACTTAGACTCTGTGTGTACTGGGTCCTCATAGTATTTATTGCCTTCTTACATTCTTTTATAGACCCAATTTTTTGAGCACCCGCCTTGTACAAGACATGATGCCAAAGTAGGGGGTTAGTGTTTTGTTGGGCCATTGGAGACATCCACACTCACTCATCCACACAAAACTAATATACTCTTCCTGGTGATTTCATGCAATTCTAAGCAGATAAGGTCACTTCTACCTCCCTAACTTCTGCGTCCAATTCTCCAGGTCACTAGGACCAATAGACAGGAGACTATGGAGAGATTGTCACAAACTCATTCATTGTAGACTACAAATGAAAGCTTGTTTCCCAACAATGGTGTTCCAGAAGTATCATTCGGATCTTCAGTATATGCTGCTTGTGAATATCAAGACTTTATCACGTTTGAGTCAAGTTGACTCATTTGATTTGTGTTCCTTATTCAAAACAAAGATAATTGATGAGACAATATGGGACATTTCAGTTGAAATGCTGAGTCTCCTGATTTATAGCTGAGGCAGGTACTTTAATTTTCAAAAGAAGTTATAAAAATTGGCTCCTTTGAGTGTCAGTTTAACTCTAACAATATTATAAGAATAACCAGCTGAAGCAATAGAAAACTAAGGTTGAATGCCATTTAAATTTTATGGAAAGAAAGCTAATTTCATGCCTGTTTGTTGGCAAATGAAATATATTTTTAAAATAATTTTTAAGGTATTTGTCACTTAGCATCTTTTATCCAGGCGAGGATGTACATCTCTGCCCAGTTCCATGAGGAAGATCTCCAAGCCCTGGTCCTCACATTCCTTCTCAAGCTAAGAGGTAGAACCAACAGTAAAGGACTCTCATTACGGTGCTGAACCGATTCTTAGGCTAGTAGTTCTGTACATGTGCCTGATCTTGGGCACGCTAATCTACCAAATCCCAGTTTCCCCATCTGTAAAATAGGCATTATAATAATAGCATCTACTTCACAGAGTTGTTAAGGGAATCAAATGAGATAGTTCAGGGAAAATGCTCAGCAGAATATCTTGTACACAGTGACACCAAATACATGCTTATCACTTTTATTATTGTCATATTGTTATTATGCACTCCAAAAATAAAGCCATTGACATGTACTACACCAATTTCTCAGTCTCTTCCCCATCTATAAATTTATTTTCTCCATCCCATCCTTGCGTTAGTCAGTTTTGTCCCATTAAGTGGTCTACTTCCTCTTGGTAAGATTCCATTCTTCATCCATATACTTGGCCTTATTTTTTCACATCGCTTTCTAGATCTTCAATCCCTTCCTACCTTTGGCTTTTTTTCTTAAGTCCATAAACAAGGGCAAACTCATTCTAATCTGAACAAAAAACACCCCTTCTGACCCTAGAACCCGTATAAACCCCCCTCAACTGCCGTATCCCTCTCCTATTTTCAATACAAACTTCTTAAGCCTTTGGACATACAATCACCATGTCTTAACCATTTCCAGTCCCCAACTTTGCACTCTGAGCATACTATTTTTTCTAACCCATGAGTCTTTGTGCAAGTTCTTCTCTTGGTTGGGAAAGTCCAGACCTCATTTCTTCATCTGGTTATCTTCTCCTTACCATAAAAGATTCATCTCAGGGGTTACCTCATCAAGAAGTACTCCCTGACTCTCCTAGGCAGTGGTCATCAGATCCTCCTCTGTGAACCTATGTGATTCCATCTCTTTCTGGTACAGCACTTATCCTGTGTATCATAACCGTCTGTGCCCCTCAAAAAATGCTTGCTAGACTGGGATGACCTCAAATACTATGTTGAAGGACTAACTTTCATGATATCTTTTTTTTAGGATATTAGATCAAGTAAACAATGAAGTAAATGAATAGGTAAAATTTCTCTTTCCTCTCCCAGAGAAAGTAGCCATCAGTTAAATATGGAAATCTTTAGCTGAGAAACATCACTATATGTTCATTTAGTTAATTTGCTCACTATTAATGAGCTTCAGTTATTATATATGTCAATAGATGAATTGATAAATGGATGGATGTAGTAGATAGATAAATGGTCTAGAAAGCAAGAGGCCTGAGTTAGATCTAGTCAACTGTGTGAATCAACTCTGTGATCTTAGAGAATGCATTAATTTCTCCATACTAATTCCTCTTTCTTAATTTCACCATCTATAAATATGGAAATAGTAGCCTTTGCCCTGTCTATATGACAGAGTTTTTAAGAGGTTCAAATGTGACAATATATGTCAGACCTCTGTGTAAATAGTCTAGGGGTGCCTGGGCGGCTCAGTCAGTTAAGCGTCTGACTCTTGATCTCAGCTCAGTTCTTGATCTCAGGGTCATGAGTTCAAGCCCCACACTGGTTTCCAAGCTAGGCATAGAGCCTACTTAAATTTAAAAAATAAATGAATAGTCCAATTGTTCATAATAGAACAGCATTGTTATTAATACAGACACAATTATTATTCCCAAATAATTTATAGTCTAATAATTTCAATTGGCTAATCCTTTCCATTGAATGAATCATACAATGAAATCATACAAAGACTCACCATTAATCTCTGTGTTTATATTAATAGTTATTAATATTAATTATAATTAATATTTATAGTTATCAATAAGCATTAATATCTGTTTATATTAATGTTTCCAAGGTCATTTAAGTTCAACCTCTTGTATGTCAGAGGTATCTAGGGCTACAGATTTATTTCCAGGCCCAAACCCTTGTTTTTCTTATTTAACTATAAAAAAATACCTTGAACACTTTATTATACCTTTCAAGCCTTTCAACTTAGGTTAAAATTAAACTTGAGTCTCAATTGACAGTTGTAAATGGCTGTTTTTATCTCATTTTACCCTCAAATTTCAGTTGAAGTTCCTTGGTGATTGTGGTAGATGTGGTTAGCTGCCTAGCCAACAGCCTTCTTCCTTCCTCCTTCCACCTTGTTTTTGGAATACCAATTGTGTTAGGAACCTGACAGCCATGATTTACTAGCCTCTTCCCCAGGAGATGAATCTCAGTTGCTCTAAGCCAGTCATAACAACCTCATTCCTCTTTGCCAATGATTGGTTTACGGGTTGGCATGTGACCCAAATCTGGCTCATGAATCTAAGAAGTCTGTTGTGCAGGAATAAAGGATGTTCTGGGAAAGATTTTCTTCCCAAATGAAAAGAAATAGATATGCAAGAAGAAGCTTTCTTCTTTCTTCTGGCTTTTAGGTGTTGTTATGAGAGGACATGTTGGTTGGCACTCTGGCCAGCTGTCTTCAGACCATGAAGGAAAAGTTAGGAGACCTATAGTAAAGGTGACATCCATAAACTTCTGAATTAACCGACCCTGGAACAGCTTACTCACCCTTAGAAGAGTAAAACAGACAGGCCAAAGTATGAAACATGATACTTTCAACAAGAATATAAAAAGAGACCAAAAACAGGTAGACTTGAATAGGCACTTTGCATAGAACATATGCAAATCATCGAATAATACGTGAAATAGTGGTCAACATCATTGGTCTTCAGGAAAACGCAAGTTAAAACCACAATATAGCACAGTATACCCACCAGAATTGGTACAATAAAAAACATTGACAAACCAAGTGGTGGTGAAAATAGGGGACACTAGAATTCTCGGATTGTTGTTGGAAGGGTAAATTGGTACAAGTACTCTGGGAAACTTTGACAATATCTAGTAAAATGAATTATGCATACCTGCTGACCCAGCAATTCTACTCCTAGGTATCACCCAAGAGAAATGTGGACATGTGTTTACCAAGAATACTCAGAGCAGTACTCTTTTGAATACCCTCAAATTGCACACAGCCCAAATATTCATCAGTGTACAATGGATACATGTATTATGGTATATTCATATAATCAGACACTACAGAACGATATAAATAGGGGCTCCTGGGTGGCTCAGTCCGTTAAGCAGCAGACTCTTGATTTTGGCTCAGGTCTTGATCTCAGGGCTGTGGGATCAGCCCCATATGGGGCTCCTGCTCAGTGCAGAGTCTGCTTCAGTTTCTCTCTTTCCTTCTCCTGCCACCCCCCTCAAATAAATAAAATCTTTAAAAAAAATAAAGACCAATATAAATAAACTGTTAACATACAACAACATAAATACATTTCTTTTTTTTTAGAAAAAAGATTTATTAATTTTATTTTTAGGGAGAGGGTGAGGGGAGGAGCAGAGGGAGAGGGAGAGAGAATCTCAAGCTGACTGCCGCTGAGCCCGGAGCCTGGACATGGGGCTCATCTCCCCACCCTGAGATTAGTACCTCAGGGGAAACCAACAGTTGGACTGCACCACCCAGGCGCCCCAACATAAATACATTTCATAAACGTAACTTTGAGCAAAGGAAGCAGGAGTACTCTATGGCTTCACTTGCATAAAGTTCAAAAACAAGCAAAACTTAATTTCTGTTCTTGTAAGTCAAGGCAGTGACCGGGAAGGGGGCCACAAAAGGATTTTTCCACTTCTGGCGATGCTCTGCTTCTCGATCATGGGTTTTGATTACATGTTGTGTTCACTTTATGCATGAAAATTAAGGGAGTTACATGTTAATATCTGTATAGAGTTGGCCCTGGAACAACACAGGTCTGAACCACATGGGTCCAGCTATTCACTCTTTTTGGTTTGGGGTTTTTTGCGGCACAAGCTTTATTGTTCACATTTGGTCCAGGGATTGGGTGAGGGGCTCCAGGGTGGCTAAAAATCTGGGTAGCAGTTGCAGGCAGAGGCTCCCGCAGAAGCCCTGAGACCAGGGGGACGCCAGAGGGGCCCCTCAAGGGCCGCTGGGCTGCGGAGGCTCCGGGTGGGGCAGGAGGGTGGGGCAGGAGGGTGGGGCAGGAGGGTGGGGCAGGAGGGTGGGGCAGGAGGGTGGGGCAGGAGGGTGGGGCAGGAGGGTGGGGCAGGAGGGTGGGGCAGGAGGGTGGGGCAGGAGGGTGGGGCAGGAGGGTGGGGCAGGAGGGTGGGGCAGGAGGGTGGGGCAGGAGGGTGGGGCAGGAGGGGGAGCCCCGGGAAGAGATGCTCGCCAGCCCGGCCTGCGGGGGGCCAGCCTGCGCAGGCGCCCCACGGGGTCGCCGTTTCCTGATGCGTTCCACCTGCTCCTCCGGGAAGTGGCTCCCTAGGAAGTCCTGGAGCAGGTGTGCAGCCGCAGAACCCCGGGCACGAAGATGCAAAACGGTCTGCTTCAGGTTCTTCGCCAGAATCATGGTGGCTTCCATGGCCCAGGGTTTTACCCCGTGCATCTTGGAGCAGCTTCTGCGCCGCTTGGAAGACTGTCCGGCGCCCAGCTGGTTTGCATCTTCAGGAGCTGCCGGGCGGGCGCCCCCGGGGCTGCTTCTCGGCCAACCCGGGGAAGAAGTGGCCCGAGCCCCTGAGAGCCACGTCGTCCCGGGAGATAGGAAGCCCAGGGAGAGGTAGGTGGGTACCCCGATTTTTGATGACCAGGCGGTCGGCGACAGCTCCTGTGGAATAGTTCTGAGGAATCTGGGAGCTCCTGGCTTGGGGGTGTCGGGGGGCGTGCAGTAAGGAGCTAAGCTCAGACTAAGGTGTTGGCTGGTCCCCAGGGCAGGGGGTGGCTGAGAAGACAATTCTGAAGGATGCAACTGGAAAAGAGGTTGGGGGGTGGTCGGGGGCTGTAAGGAGGGGCATCCCTGGACTAGTTCCTTCCGAATATTGTTGCAGGAAGGGACAGGTCTGCTGGATTTCTGGGGGCACTGCCTATAGGCTGATTCTTTTTTTACAGAACAGGACTGGAAATGTTTTTTCTCTTCCTTACCACTTTCTTAATAACATTTTCTTTTCTCTGGTTACTTGATTGCAAGAATACCGTATTAGTGCATATAACATACAAAATCTGTGTTAATTCACTGCTTGTGTTCTCAGTAAGGCTTCGGGGCAACAGCAGTCTATTAGTAGTTAAGTTTGGAGGGAATTGAGAGTTATACTTGGATTTTCTACAAGGGGAGGGCCAGCACCCCTAACCCCCATGTTGTTCAAGGATCAGCTGTACTTCTTCCAAACACATGTTTGCTTCAATAAAAAGGCTATTTAAAAAATAATTGAAAGAGAAGAAAAATAAGGTAAGAAGAAATAAAAAGGAACAGAAGATAGAGGAAGAGTGTAAAGGGAAAACAGCGTTTGCCAAGGGTGATGGGGGTTCAGCAGTATGGCTTGGGGCTCTTACAAACCTTTTGTGGGTTAAATGCTTCCAGTGTCTTCAATCTAGACTGTGGCTGTCTCTTTCTGTTCTTGAAGGTAAAAAGTAACTTGATTTTCTCTGAAAAATTAGAATTCACTGTTTGGAGCTATTCATCTGCCAGAAGTAGTCAGATCCTTGTGATTCTGATTCTTGAATGATTTCATAGTTATGAGTCCATTTCTATTTCTGGGTATCACGTAATCTTAGATGCATAAATTTTATTTGTACTACTTAGACTGATATACTAGCAAAGTCAATGCATTTTCCGAGTATATAAGGAAATATAAGATGCAGTATGTATAATCAGTTTGGAATTTGGGTAAAGACTTAATAATTAACAGCTTTTTTAAATGTTGCCAGACCTTGATGATTTCCTTCTCTTTAGAACTCCTCCAACATTAGCCCCTAATCCATATTATTGAACAGTAACTTCTATTCTGCCTTGGGTTGTTGGCAGGTTTTGTGTGTTTGTTTTATTTTTCCCTCCACATATGCTAATTTTGGCCTCCTGCATAGACCACAAGCCATTTGAAGGTAGGATCCATGTCTTATAATCTTTTAAAAATTTCTCTAACCTTTGGGCTTTATTCATAGTAAATATTCAGTTTTTACTGAATAATTGCTGGTCACTGTCATGCTTAGGTTCGATAAGGAGAGGCCATGCTCATAGGCAAGTGGCAGGGAATTTTTCTTGGCAACACTGAAGGATAGAATGGGTATTCGTCTGTTTATAGTGTTACAGGAACTCGAAGAAATTGACAGTCTCGTCAGTCCTGTGGCCTATGCATGTGACAGATATAATGGGCAAATTATTGTTTGCCTTACCCAGTACCAAACAACTCAGTTGACTTTTTTTTTTTCTTCTTAAACAGAATTGACTAAATTACCCAATTGTTTTGTCTTTGTGTAGACAGAGCCTGGGATTCTATTGATGAAACCATATTTCATGCTCATGCTCTGCAACAGCTGTAGTTCACCGAATTGAAATAACTTAATGAGGTATTGATTTTGTTGCTCAGCATGATCTGAAATAACTACCAAAATTGTGGGAGGCAACATCATAAGGGAGGAGGGAGAGAAAGGCGAATTTCTAATGAATACACTAGATGGGTTCCTGTCACCTTGATATTTGAATTGGATGCTTTAGAATTAGAGAAATGAATTATTTAATTGGAGATGAAAAATATGAGTTCATTTTGCTCATTTGGAATTTGGAATTAGAACTGAATCACATGCACTTCAGGAAACATAAAAGTTAAAAAAAAAAAAAAACCTAGCTCAGAGATAAATTATAGTGGTAAGTTATTTTTCAAGCCAATTTTTAGTTGCTCAAACCAGAAAAAATGGAGAAAGCCTTAGAGTGGAAATAAGAGTCTAGGGAGAGGAAATAAAGGAACTGTTCCTTTTGCATGTTTCCTAAATACTCCCTGGTGGCTCTTAATGAGCTGCATTATTGCATTTTGGCTCTGGAGTTGGATGGAGCTCTGCCATAAATTAGCAAATGGAGAGAATTTGAATGAGGGTACTGCACAGACAGGCATACAGGAAACCTCTTCCTCATATTCCATTTTGGCTACATTCTGATTCTGTGGATAAATGGTTGGCATCCTGAGGGCCATCTCAAAGGTACCCAACTTTGCAAAGAACTTTCTAGAATCACTGGGTCGACAGCTCTGCTACCCAGGTAAATTTGTATTGACTGGACACGTTGTCCTAAGCCACTTCCATACGCTCTTCCCAGTTGTCCCATCTCCTTTCATTAAGAAAACCTATTGATTATTTGTCTGAATGAAATAAATTTGGTGTTCCCCCAGGAACATGGAGTGCTTCTATGACAAAACAGATTAGAACCAGAAAGGATGGGGTGCCTGGGTGGCTCAGTTGGTTAAGCGTCTGCCTTCGGCTCAGGTCATGATCCCAGGGTCCTGGGATCGAGTCCCTGTTGAGCTCCCTGCTCAGCAGGGAGTCTGCTTCTCTCTCTCCCTCTGCCCCCCCCCCCCCCGCTCATGCTCTCTCTCGAAAAGAAAAAAAAATCTTAAAAAAAAGAACCAGAAAGGATGGCACAGTCTACCAGAAGAGAAAATGGCCCCGAAGCAAAGCAGAGGAGGTTGGGGGGGGTGGGGCTGGTCATGAAGAGGAATTCCCGGTGAATTGCATATGGAGAGGCTGCATGGGTCAAGGGAATTATTGGGAAGAAAATAAGCAGCCTCTTACTAGAAGGGCCTCTTAGGGCCCTTAAACTCTCAGATGCTTTCTCAAATTTAAATTTGATTTGGTTTCTTGATTTCAAGCAGATTCTTTTAAAGTAGTGGTTCTCAACTTGGGACAAGGGTGATTTTTGCCTCCCAGGGGACACTTGGAGATGTCTGGAGACATTTTGGTTGTCACAGCTGGGGAGGAGGGAGGCACCAGTGGCATCTAGCGGGTAGAGGCCAGGGATGCTGATAAATAGGTTCTAAAGCCCAGGACAGCCCCATTCCCCCCACCTTTGCTCCGCACAACAAAGATTGATTTGGCCCCAAATGCCCAGAATGACAAGGTTGAGAAATCCTGAAAGGAAGGACCAGTTTTCATGGTCATGGAAGAAGGAGGAACTAATAAAAAATTAGGAAGGACTTAAGTCCTGCTGAGTAAAGGAGAGAAATACCAGCCAGGAGAGGCAAAGACATGACAAGATGATTTAACGCTCCTGCCAAGTGTATGGAGTTTTGTGACTGTGATATCTGGACTGTATGGCTTCGAATCACTTTGGCTTCTTGCCCAGAGCCTCGGGGTTGTAACTGATTTGCATATAATGATGTGTTTACATAAAACATAGTTATAATAAATACCAGCAACAGTGGGTGGTTTTTCTTTAATGTATCTTCTCCATGGTCAGATAATAATCATTTATTAGGCATCTGCTGGGCCCTGGTGCTGTGTTCAGTATGTATTTTTTAAAGGTATTCACATTTAGTTTCCTTTGTTTTAAAACAGCTGCCTACATCAGCTATCCCCAGGAGGATAGTTTAATTGTTCCAGAAATAGAAGGATCTTCTTTTGAGTCCCTTGCTTTTCCACATGTAGAATAAGTTAGTACAGAGGAAATACAGCTTTGGGGTGGGAAGACTTTCAGGGTTTCTGCACTAGGAAGAATAGTTCTCATGCGCTTGAAATATTAACAATCCTAAGGAGCTTAAAGGGATTTGCATGTCACAACCTTAAACAGTGTTATTCTAACTCTGTTTCCTGGGTCTCAGATGAGAAGTCGGCTCTGAGGAGCTCTAAAATCTCTTCCCACTGAGAGTCTAGGATTCTGTTCGTCTCTGCCAGCCAGTTAGAAGTGAGGCATTTGGGTCCTGCGCTCATCTAGACAGGCTGCAGATTTGTTACCATTGATTTCAAGGGCCTCAAAGAAGCTGGTAGGACTTTTTGAATATATGCATTTTCCTGGGGTGAGTTTCCATATTTATTTGATAATCTCAATAGTCTGTGATTCTAAAAAAAAATTAACATCTGCAGTGGGATGGAATGCTAATGAAGTCAGGATTATAAGCTTCCGCTCTTATGGATATTAATAGAGGAAACTCTATCCCGTAGCCCAAGACCTCACCCCTGACCCTGGGGATCGACATGCAAATGTGTGCTATTAGTCGCAGAGGCACAAGAGAAAACAACACATACTGGTCAGGGGCCCCCATGGCTTCTACTCCACCCAGTGACCACCGATAACAAAGAGCTGCTATGAAATCTCATCAATCAGAGCTACATGTGGGATTTTGGAGGACCAATAATAGACACTCCTCTTTCTCTCCAGATTGTGGAGCCAGTAGAGAGACAGGCTAGAGAAGACAGACAGATGGGGAGTAAAAAGAAAGTTGGCTTTATTATTGATTAAGCTGATGGGAAAACATGGCTTACCCATTTGGGTCAAATAGGCTTAGGAACATGCCCCCTGAATTCGGAAGACTTCTTGCAGCTGTCCCTGGCCCAGCCAGGCTGCGCAGGTGAGCTCCTTTCCTTCAGCTGAACAGAACGTCTGATCTGCAGAAGGCCATTGTCTCTCTGAAGGGGCTGGGCCGGCATTGCTCAGCTCTGTCTACTGACCTCACCAATCTGGTCTGTCTCTCCTCCCCATGAACAAAGGGTGGAGAGCAGCTTTCCCCAATAACTTTCCCTTCTGGGGTTTTGGATGCACATTATCTGCTCTCTTTAGAACATCAGGAGTTAGGAATACATTTTTCCCCCCAATTTTAAGTGCATCTCTGAATCAATGGCAGATTGAAATACGGTAGTGGTGGGGAGATATCATAAGTGATTTATTTTTTAAAAATGGGAATAAAAGCCCTTCAAGGCAAAAGAAAGCAGGACAAGAATTGATCAGAGAGTTTTTGGAGAGACTGCCCAGTATCTCTTGAGGCCAACTGATGAGTTAGACATTGTCAAATGGAGCTAAAATATACTGGGAGGAAGTGCTTTAGAGCAAGGGATATGGGAGTGGATGTCAGAGGAGTGATCCCTTACGTGAACCATGGACTGAAGATACGTCACATTCTGCGAGAGACTTTTCTGTTTTCCTTCTCCCACTTTACCTTCCTTGGCTCTTGAAATAGTTTTCTGACTTTCTATCAAACATTCTCTAAACTTAATTTTTTAATTTTTTTAAAGATTTTATTTATTTATTTGTCAGAGAAGAGAGCACAAGCAGGGGGAGAGGCAAGCAGAGCAGGCAGAAGGAGAAGCAGGCTCCCCGCCGAGCAAGGAGCCCAATGCGGGACTCGATCCCAGGACCCTGGGATCATGACCTGAGCCGAAGGCAGCCACTTAACTGACTAAGCCACCCAGGCGTCCCTGTTCTCCTAACTTTAAATGCTTTCAAGTTGTCACTCTTCTGGAATAATAACAGCTATCTTTAGGGAAAGGTTAAGACAACGCCTTTGTGGGAGAGGCGGATGTTCTCATGAGGCTTCTGGGTTCTTCATCTGTAGAGTGACCCAATGCCCCAGTTTGTCTCGTGGGTCTCAGTTTATACCTAATGTCCCAGTATAACCATTAAATGCACTTCCATTCACCCTCAAGAGTGTCCTAATTTGGATAATAAATTATATGTTCACTCTACTTTAATATTTAGTTTTTGTCTTTTTAAGAGAGGAGTGGATTTATTGCTACTTGTGTAATTAAAATTCGTTTTATAAAAGACAGTGTCATGATTTCTGCCTTTAAGGAGAGCCAATTGATTATAATAATAAAGCAGGCATTGATATGGTGCTTTGTACCTTACAGAATACTTTAACAGATTTATTTAAAGGGTTGAATGGTAGGGGGTCAGTTTATTTTGAGTAGATGGATGAATAGGTGAAGCCAGAGTGATAGGTACAGTAGGCATTAATATATTAATTACACATAAATTATCAGCATCATCTCACACCTTTGTGTAGTTTTTGTTCCTACCTAACCTAGTAATTCTTATGGGTGAGACTTCTTTCTTTCTTGCCTTTTTCTCGGTGGCCAATGATACTTGAAATCATGTTGATCTTTCAAAGAGTTGGCATTTCTTTCCTACTCCTAATTCATACTTTCTTTTGCCTCTAATTAGAACTCTTTTCCAGCCTCTATGAAGATGCCAGTTTTTGTACACATTATTGTATAAAGTGAGATAAAACTGGTACGTGGGTGCACATCCCTGGTCTCAAAACAAACCGCTGTGGGGCATGGTGTCTTCTGTTTGAGATGGAGTCATTGAAACCCTCTTTGTACATGACCCTCCACACAGATCTTCTCCATCATGTTGTGAAACCCAGCCTGTTATTCTTTGCTTCCTTCCTTCCTTCCGTCCGTCCTTCCTTCCTTCCTTCCTTCCTTCCTTCCTTCCTTCCTTCCTTCCTTCCTTCCTTGTCCACACCCAGCATGGAGCCCAGCGTGGGGCTTGAACTCACAACCCTGAGATAAGACCTGAGCTGAGATTAAGAGTCAGATGCTTAACCAACTGAGCCACCCAGGCGCCCTGTATCTCCACTTATTAATGGCTTTGTCATGTAGAAGAGAACAAAGAGCCTATATAAAGCAAGGTGGGTTGCCCCTCTCTTTTCCTTCCCTTCAAACTCACTGTCAGAGGGGAAGGTTGGTGTGGTGGGGGTTTCAGTATCTGGATTCACTCTAGTGATTGTGCCCTGGACTGCTGATAGCTAACCCTTAGGACCCTAGTATGGTAGCATTGCTTGTGAAAATAGGGAAATATTTCTGAAACATTTGACAGATAGCCAGTTCCAAAGTCTCCCTCTAAGTTATCCTGCCCCCAGTTTCCTTGACTCTCCCCTCAGGTCCTGCTGGATATCCCCAGATCCAGCAAATAAGGGTCAACACATGGCATAGCAAGGGGCTACTGGAATCTTGCTCCAACCCATTCTGATTAGCTGGTACCTGGGCCCTGTTAGGTTGTTGAATACCACCCCTGGGTGTTCTCTTCTTTGAGGTGCCTAAACATGAATTTGGTATGATCTTACACAATTTTAAAAATAGAAATCAAACTAGTACTTTGGAATTGAGTCTAGTTCTTTCCCCATTGTGTGTGTATGTGTGTGAATGTGTGTGGGGGGTCATGTGTGTGCATGCACACATAGCAATGGACCTGACTCGTTTTCTGTTTTTTAGGGTGTCTCCAATTAACATTTCTGCTCAACAGTTGGGCTAACCGTTTTGTTCTCATAGAAGACACCCTTTAGAGGTATTCTCTTCAAACAAAATATGTAAATTTCTTTTAGTACCTGATGTACTAAAGTTTTTGGATAACTTTGGTAATGGAGAGCTCATTCCCCCAGATGTCATTTTCCGCTCTGAAATAAATTACAAAGGATAATCTACACCCATTTCTCAGAAATGTTCTTTATCGCAAAGAGCCATATCTGATAGTCAGCAACAGGATTCATCCCTTTGTGTAAAAATGTTTTTCTGGATAATCTTCCTTTCGCTATCCTCTCCATATGCATATTCATGAATGCTTTATAACATTTGAGAAATGACACAAACCTGAAGAAACCACATGATCCTGATTCCTATCTTTTGGCTCAGAAATATGCTCTGTACATTTAAGTAATCAGTCCTTAGGTAATCAGTTGTTTCTATCAAAGGAATGAATGCATGAAAAATGAAGGACCCCAGGCAGAAAATAGTTTTTTGGGGGTTTTTTTAGCCTTTATAGAAAATTCCCCCAGGATAGAAATTTCATGAATCTGATTGGCCTGCTATATTTAATCATAGCAAAGATCAAGAGTTTCCCCTTAGGCCCAGATGAAATCTCTCTACCTTTAATTAAAGCTAATTTCTTTTTCTTTGCTACTCTGGGTGGGTTTCCTTTGTCTGGCTGCATTCCCAGATCATCCTTCTTGTTGACAGGGCAGAGGGAGAAGGAAGAAAGACCAAATGTGTATTATAGGAGTCTGGCATTCTAGAAACTCTATTACTAAATTTACCACCCCATATAGTGATGGGAAACATTTTCCTTCATCATTCTAGATATCTGATTATGTTAAAAAGTAAAAAAAAAAAAAAGCTATCTACTTTGCTGTAGCAAGTGAGGCCACCTCTCTTTGTATACCAGGTCATGTTTCAGCTTTGGATGTTCAGAGAGAAGGAAAAGGCTGTTGTTGTAAACATGTAGGGGAAAGCACTTAACTTTTTTTTTTTTTTTAGAAAAGCTATTCATTACAACCTATGCTCCAATGTAAAAGTAAGAATTACGTATTTTCCCTCTTGAGCTTGACCTTCTAACTTCTAATTAGGCCAATTGACAGAAACTCATTGATTCTCCCAGAGTGTGATCAGGAAGGCACAGAAAGAAGGATCGTGAGACTCTTCGTTCTAGGACTTTAGTTCTGGTTATATATAGAAACGTATCAATGATCCTTTTTTTAAAAAAGATTTTATTTATTTATTTGACAGAGAGAGAAAGAGAGAGAGCATAAGGAGGGGGAGCAGCAGAGGGAGAGGAAGAAGCAGGCTCCATCCCAAGACCCTGGGATCATGACCTGAGGCGAAGGCAGATGCATAACCAACTGAGCCACCCAGGTGCCCCTCAATGATCCTTCAATGGCAAAACTCATGACTTTATTTGACTTTTAGTTTCTATGATTTTGAAAGGATACTAAATTTGAAGGAGGCTTTAGAGAGAGCTTATAGTTTAATCCCCTTTGCAAAAGAGGAAATTGTTGCTCATGCATTGACCATAAACAAATATTCTTCCTCGAAGGATTGAGCATTGAGGAGCAGTACTGAACAACATTGAACAACAATCTTTGCCTCTTTGGAAAAATTTCAATCATCTCCTGACACCCTACCGCCAGGGTGCCCATCAGTTAGTAATATGTAGAAAGGAGGAATACAGTGCCTCCAATGTCCCTGGCTTGGTAGGTGTGTCCTTTAGGACATTTAATCTTTTAAAAATTAATTCTGTGATTATGGAATAACGTCTTGATATCTGAGCTATGAGGGAGAGAGTCCTGGGCAAATAACACATATAGATTATTCTCCCCATGTAAAATAGTAACTAAATCATCACCATTCTGATTTTTAAATATTTCTTATAATTTTGATTGTTTGGAGGTCCTTTTTTTTTTTTTTTTTTTTTTTTAAGTAAAGCTCTGTGTGGGCTTGAATTTCCTTACTGGATTCTTTTAAACAAACATATGCTGAGTGTCTACCATTCATTTATTTATTCAACAAGAATGTATTTCATGTTTGTTATTACCCATACTGCTGTAGGTGCTGGGGATATGGTAGAAATAAAAGAAATTCCTACACTCACAGAGCTTTTGGTCTCATTACAAATACAGGTGAATAAAGGAATCCTGTCTTTGCTTCCCTGAGCTTGGAGCTTAGCAGGAAAGACAAAATCTAAATTGATTGCTATAATTAGTATGATGAATATTCATTACAGGGGTAACAGAAGGTATAGGTACCCAATGACTGATTACCTAAGTATGTACAGAAAACAGGGCAGTGAAACCAAGTTCTGGGGTCAAGGAGATTCCTCAAGAAGGGGAGAGAGAGAGACTTTTAAGCTGGTTTCTGAAGGGTGAATAGGAGTTCAGTGATCTGGGGGGGTGGGAGAGAGAATGATTCATCAGAGGGAATAACATGTGTGAGTTTTGGAATTGAGAGGAAGAATGGCACTTTGTGAGAGCAGAGAATATGTGGGAATATGGAGCGGGGGAAGGTATGAAATGAGGTCCCATTGTTGAGGGCTTTGCAAACTATCTTAAGGCAACTGTACTGTATTTAAAGGGCAGTGGGGAGCCACTGTGGGTTTTGAAGCATATTGCTTTTATTTAAGGATCCCTCTTATAGCAATATGGATAAGAGAATGGAAGGACAAACCCTAGATGACACGAGTGACCCTGTTGGTGACATAATTTAGGTAGAAGATGCTGTCAAAGGGGATGGAATGAAATGCAGGGATCTGAGTAACACTTTGGAAGTAGAAGGATTAGACATGTGTGAAAGCCATTGAAGTGAATGATCATGTATGCATAAGAAGGACAATTCAAGGGTGGCTTCTAGAATTTTGGTTCTGGATTCAGAGGGCTACAGATCTGATTGCCAGACCGTAGACCTGCATAATTTCCCATCCCTTCTGTTTTTCTTCCTTTATTTGAGGATGCACCTGTATATCTGACCAATCAGCTATCTCTTGCAGGCTTTCATACCAAGGAGAGCCCCCCCGTGTTACAAGTGCATCTGTGTTCCAGTGAGAATTGTTATATATAAAGTCATTGTGCCCCCTAGCTGGGTTTTAAGGTGGACTGACCATCTTCTGAATTCTATTCAACAGTATTCATTGCTAAACAGAACCTCTAAAATGATTATGTCAGAACTAGCTAAGGTTTTGTCTACATCATGCTACCGATTGACCATTAACTTCCTCAACTGTTCCACTCAAAAAGCAGACTTGAGATCCTGGTTTCCTTTTCTGAATTGACTGTTGTTCAGGCTGATTGCACATTACCTGTTGCTTTTGTATTGTGAAAACTCAATACATGTACTCCCCCTCTGAGTCAGAAGGGGAATCATTTGGATTAATATTTTATCATTTTAAAATGCCTCCAAGATGCTATCTGATTCATTCTCATAACAATTTTGGGAGACAGGAAGGAAGCAGGTAAATGCGCACTTCACACAGTTTTTACTTAATGGCAAATTTAGTGCTGTTTGGTCATAGATGAAAAATGAAGAAATTATTCATGTGGAATCTAATGTAAGATCATCATTCTTGGTGACATTTATGACTTGCTTCTGGCAGGAATTTTGTTTGTTGTTGTAATATGAGGAATGTTCTACGCTTTGTGTTTGAAGGTGACACCACTATCCCTCCATTAGCTGTAGATGTGCTTTGAGATGTTTTTCTAATGGAAAGGACAGATATTCATTAAGCCATTTGCACTTTCTCTTGACATTGTGACAATTGACACACATTGGTGTTGCCTGACTTGGGATAGGTGTTATAGCCATAACCACCAGCAGAGAAAAACAAATTGCCTGCCTGGGAATTTGAACTTTTGCCGCCGGCCTCATTAGCACAATATACTAACCAACTAGGGTCGCCATGGGCATGCAGTTACAGAACAGCATGAATCAAACCCAGTCTAGGGTCCTGAAGTTTAACCTTTGACTATATCCATTAGCCTTGACACATCTCCGTGAAAGAATGGGGCCTTTCTCTTGAGGCATATACTCCAAAATTGTTTGCTGTTATCTTTCATAGAGATTTATTTCTCAACTTTAACAGGGATAGGAACATCAGTGAATCCTGAAATAAAATTTAGTGTTTCTGTAATACTAGGTATTTATTTTTGAGCGATGTTTATAAATACAGTCATTCATCTGTGACAGTTGTTTTCAATAACTTCTCTTTTGTAGTATGGGTGTGCTCGAACCACACCTGAATTTACGTCTGTCCCCATGTGGGAGAGACTAACATTTTAGAATTGGAGCGCAAATGTCAGAACACTGTCCGAAGTGAGAGCTTCACAGAAATGCTAGAGAGTGGACAGAGAATGCCATGAAGGCATTATGTAAAGAAAAGGAAAAATTGCAGATTCATTGCAGTCAACATACTCTTGCAAACTATTTTGAAAATGAAGCACTTAATTACATTGTAATTATTAATTATTTCAAACCAGTGGCAATTACATGAATATAAAACCACTCAAGGGGGACGCCTGGGTGGCTCAGTCGGTTAAGTATCTGCCTTCTGCTCAGGTCGTGGTCCCAGGATCCTGGTATTGAGTCCCGCATCAGGCTCCCTGCTCAGTGGGGAGTCCGCTTCTCCATCTCCCTCTGTCTGCTGCTCCCCCCGCTAGTGTGTTCTCTCTCTCTCTGACAAATAAATAAATAAAATCTTAAAAAAAAAAAAAGCTCAGGGAAGGAAAGATGCTATGGGCATGGATGTTACGTTTATAAACTATGTTAGTTTGCTTGGGCTGATAGAACAAAATACCATGGAATGGGTGACTTAAACAACTGATATATTTCTCCCAGTTTTGGAGGCTGGGGAGTCCAAGATCAAGGTTGGACCTTCGGATTTGGTTCCTGGTGAGGTTCTCTTCCTGGCTTGCACACCGCTGTCTTCTTGCTGTGTTTGCACATGGTGGAGAGAGAGAATGCTCTGGTCTCTTTCTCTTCTAGGGACACTCATCCTGTTGTGGGTACTGCATTCCTCATGACTTCTTCTAAACCTAGGTTTCACCCTAAGGCCCTGCCCATCTCTAAATACTGTCACTTTGGGTGTTAGGGTTTCCACATATGGATGTGAGGGGACATGAACATTCAGTCATAACAAAAGCTGAAAGGAACTTGACTCTTGATTGGCAAACAAGTTCCTTGGTCTCCCTCACTTCCCTTAAGCCAGCCTTCAAGTCCTGCTGATTCTGCCATCCTCGTCTTTCTCTAATCCAAACCTCACACTAGGGCACCTGAGCTGATCCAGACCTCCTCATTTCTCAAGTGGACATAGCTCCCACCTGCCTGCTGTCTCCAGTCCTACCGCCCTTTAGTCCATTTTTCATTTGTAACATGGAATTGAGATCTTGTCACTCACTTGCTTTAGTTCTTTCCAAGATTGCCATTACTCTTAGGATGATTCACTGCTATATTCCCCAGCACCAGTAACAATGCCTGCACATAATAAGTGCTCAATAAATAGTTGTATGTGTGCCTAATAGTAATACATGGTAAGTTCTCTCTCTCTTTCTCTATACACATATGTATGTATATCAATATATGTATAGATAGAAAATGAGTTTTTTAAAATACTATTTGTTTAAAAGCAGTTTTAGGTTCACAGCGACATTAAGAGGAAGGAACAAAGATTTCCCATATATCCTTTGCCCCCACATAGGCATAGCCTTCTCCATTATCAACATTTCCCACCAAAGTGATACACTTCTTAGAATTGATAAGCCTACACTGATACATCATAATCACCCGAAGTCCATAGTTTATATAAGGGCTCACTTTTGGTATGATACATTCTATGGATTTGGACAAAAGTATAATGATGCATATCCATTATTATAGTATCATATGGAGTATTTTCATTGCTCTAAAAATCCTTTGTACTCTGCCTATTCATCCCTCCTCCAACCACCTCCCTGCCAACCCTTGGGAGCCATTAATCTTTTTACTGTCTCCATAGTTTTGCTTTCTCCAGAATGTTATATAATTGGTACATAAACAGTAGATAGCTGTTTCAGACTGGCTTCTTTTACTTAGTTATATGCATTTAAGTTTCCTCCATGTCTTTTCATGGCTTGATAGCTCATTTCTCCTTGGTGCTGAATAATATTCTAGTGTCTGGATATACCACAGTTTATTTATACATTCACCTACTGAAGGATGTTTTGGTTGCTTCCACGCTTCAGCAATTATAAATAAAGCTGCTATAAACATCCACATGTAGGTTTTGTGTAGACATAAATTTCCACCTCCTCTTGGTAAATAATAAGTAGCACAAATACTGGATCATTTGGTAAGAGTATGTTTAGTTTTGCAAGAAACTGCCATACTGTCTTGCAAAGTGGCTGTACCATTTTGCATTCCCACCAACAAAGAAGGAGAATTCCTGTCATTCTACATTTTCACCAGCATTTGGTTTTCTTAGTGTTTCAGATTTTGGGCATTCTTTTTTTTTTTTTAAGATTTAATTTACTTGTCAGAGAGAGAGAGAGAGTGAGAGAGCACAAGAAGGGAGAACAGCAGACAAAGGGAGAAGCAGACTTCCCGCGGGGCTCAATCCCAGGACCCCTGGGATCATGACCTGAGGCGAAGGCAGACGCTTAACAACTGAGCCACGCAGGCACCCCTAGATTTTGGGCATTCTAATAAGTGTATAGTGGTCAATAAACATATTATGAATGTAACTCACCTATATCATGGGACTGGTATGACACCACTGAAGAGCTGATGTCTTTGTTGAGTACTATAAATATACATTATTTATGTCCAGAATCAGAGTACAGATGTCACCCCTTTGCAAACATGGACCTGATCATCAAGGGACTAGCTTGCCATTTCTCTGCTCTACCCCTATGGCTCATCAGTGGTCTGTCTTTAGAGGACAGGAAGCCATGCATGACTTGGCCACTGTTTTTTTTTTTTGAATGACTTTCTTTTCCTTTTTAATGACTTCACAGTAACTTGCCTCAGTGGGAAGAAAATAATTGATGGCAATTATTTAAAAAAAGATTGTCTAATGAAAACTTAGCTGCATTTTTGCCTGTATACAAAAAGTTCAAATTATTGAAGAGGCTGCTGACTCTAATGAGCTAAGAAAAATACCAGTCCAGTTTCATGTTGAAATGTTTATACCATGAGTTCATAAATATGAAAAGAGGAAAGGCTAACCACATGCTTTTTAATCCATCAAAAATTCAAATAATAGTTAAATGTTTAAACTGTTTTGTAAGGTTCAGTTTTCCAAGTTCTATATTCATGATCTATAAAATTAGGAAATAAATTGAAACAGTTGTCTATAAAAGAGTATTAAATAAGCTTTCAATAAAGGTTGACCAAATTTTTAGAAGCTTAGATCCTTTAATTATTGAGTATATACTTAATAGGAATAACAATTTATAATAACTACTAACTGCATCTCTGTTTTCAATTTATTGTTACCTTTACATACATAAATGTAATTTCAACCTTGTGCTATTTCTGTGAGCCATGTGTAAGTATTTCAGTCTTGCAGAAAAGGGGACTAAGGATTAGAATGGTTAAGTGGCTTGTCTGAGAGCACATAAGATGAGATAGTAGTGGAGTACAATGTTTCCTGCCTGGGTGACCCCTTCCTCTGAGTGTGTCTTGGGCTCCAGTTAATGATTTTCCAATGAGTTATCTAAATTATTGTTGTTTAAATGTTATTTTGCTGCATCTGATATTCCTGGAAATAAGTTTGCTGTCAGGGAAGATTTCTCAAAAACTAGTCTACAGGGTGCCTGGGTGGCTCAGTCGTTAAGCGTCTGCCTTCGGCTCAGGTCATGATCCCAGGGTCCTGGGATCGAGTCCCACAACGGGCTCCCTGCTCAGCGGGAAGCCTGCTTCTCCCTCTCCCACTCCCCCTGCTTGTGTTCCTGCTCTCGCTGTCTCTCTCTCTGTCAAATAAATAAATAAAATATTAAAAAAAAAAAAAAAACTAGTCTACATTTGGGGTACTTGGGTGGCTCAGTTGATTAAGTTGGACTCTTGGTTTCAGCTCAGGTCCTAATCTCATCGCTTATGGCTGATGGGATCAAGCCCCAAGTTGGGCTTCACTCTCAGTGGGAGTCTGCTAGGATATTCTCTCTCTCTGCCCCTCCCCACGCTCTCTCTCTAAATAAATAATCTTTTTTAAAAAGTAGTCTACATTCAATTATTTCCATTTGTTCCTATTTCCACTATTCAGTTTCCACTTCAATATTCTCGCTAATCCTTGTGACCTGGAATAGATGGGTTATATGCTCTCTCCTAAACTAAAAAAAAAGAGAGAAGAGACTGTGTGCTTTTATTGCTATGCATCAAATTGTATGCACTTAACAAAGACCTGTAGGCAGAAGGAATCAGTAAACAGATGAATAGGCTGTGAGCTGGAGGCCTCTGTCATATGAAGATCCCCCCAAATGGTACCTGTACTAATAGAAGTTCATCTGAGCGGCAACTCTTACTTTGGAAACTCTGACTTTGCATACCACCCTGGGGCCAGGGGTTCTGCTGGACATCTAAGCAGAGGTAGCACTGAAGGAGAAAAGAAGAAAGGGAACCAAATGTTAAAAGGAAGGAGGTGGAAAATAGGAGAAACAAAGGAGAGAGAAAGCGGGAGAGGAAACACGGGGAGGAATCCTGGGGGCCCAGGGAACTGTGATTAGAGGCTCAGGAGTTCTCAGCAACAGGAGGAGCGGGATTATCCTGTTGTTCACCCTAGCTGCCCCTGTGTCAGTAAGGGGAGCACCCTTATACCCCGGCCCCCTGCACAAGTCCCCACTCTGACCTCTGGGTGCACCTCTCCCCCAGGGCGAGGCACCCGCAGCATCAAGGAGACATGCGCACCTGGAATCCTGCTCTGGGCCCTGGGATCCTGAAATGCCCTGCCCAGCTGGTCCCCATGTACACCTGGAATCACCCCTGGGCCCCAGGATCCTGAAATGTCCTGCCCAACTGGCCCCCAGGCTGCCTCCAAGGTCTTTGCAGACCTCCCCATTCAGCATCTGAGGGCAGACAGCTGGGCAGGGGAGTTGACCCTTAGGTGCAAGGTATACTCTGAGTGGGGTCTCAACGAAAGTGCTACACCGGGTCCTGAAGGCCATTTTCGAGGCCCTGGACAGGCAGAGTGGGTCTAGAGTGGCCCTGAGGCCTCAATATATTGACAGAGGAGAGAAGTTGTAGGATATCCCAACTTCGTTCTGACTCCAAAATCCCTACTGAACCTCACCTAGGCCTAGATGTAACTGGCTCTTCTGTAAGTCCTTCAGATTTTTCCTTTTCTTAGAAAGTTGAAAAACAGAAAGCATTACACAAAATATTTTTTTTGAAGATTTTATTTATTTATTTGAGAGAGAGAATGGAGATCGAGCATGAGAGGGGGAGAGTCAGAGGGAGAAGCAGACTCCCCGCCGAGCAGGGAGCCCGACTCGGGACTCGATCCCGGGACTCCAGGATCATGACCTGAGCCGAAGGCAGTTGCTCAACCAACTGAGCCACCCAGGTGCCCTACACAAAATATTTGAAAACCCAATCACACCTACTCCCAACACAATTAACCCTGTCAACATTTTGGCATCTTTGCTTCTAGTCTCTTTTTCCCTATGTAGATACTAAACACAATGATGCTGGTGATATATGAATATATTACCATTTCTTTGTAAATTTTTTTGATATAATTTCAAACTTAAAGTTGGAAGAATAACACAAAGAACTCCATGTCTTCTACCCAGATAAAGTGCTTGCCCACATTTTGCCTCTTTTGCTCTATTTTTCTTTTTCTTTTCCTTCCATCCTTCTTTACTCCCTCCCTGCTTTCTTTGTAGCATGCTCTTTCTCTGCAGTGATTTTTCTGAACCATCAGAGGCTAAGTTTTAGTATTTCGTTTACTCCAAAATATTTCATGTGTGTTCGCTACAAATAAGGACATTCCAGGGATCACAATCAAGAACTTGAACATTGATACAACAATGTTACTTCAGTCACGGCCCAAAGTTGTTCGATTGTCCCAATAATGTCATTCTAGGTATTTTTGGGTTTGGCTCAGAATCCAGTCCAGGATCAGGCATTGCACCTAGCTGTCATGTCTCTTTAGCCAGTTCCTCAGCTTCCTTTGTCTCCCATGACCTTGATATTGTAGGCCAGTTATTTTGTAGAATGTTCTTTAACTTGGCTTTTTCTGACATTTCCTTGTGATTAGATTCAGTGTATTTATTTTTGGCAGGAACATAAGAAATGTGGTGTTGGTTATTTCCCAGAACATTGTCATGAACAGTTTGGAACCCTTCAATAAGGCTCCTCTGACCATCCTGATTGCTATTCCTGACTCTTCCATCTCCCTGATCCCCTACCCCAAGTTGGATATAACCACTCTTAAGTGCACATCCTCCTGTCCTTTAAAAATATATTTACAAACCTATGTGTGTATCAAGAGATAATCTATACTATTAATTTTATACTTTTATAGTTAATACAAGTAGCTATACATACAAAACATTTGTAATATGTTTGAACTCCATCCTTGATGATGCATATGGACCTATATATAATTCCTTCTACCATTCAGATTCTTCAATCTAATGTGGACCAGGGAATTTCTCTAGGTGGCTGTAATATGGATTCCACAATATCATGTCTGTCTTGCTTACCACCGTGTGCCCAGTCCAGGGCCTTTCCATCCTAGGTGCTCAACTAATTTCTGTTGGATGGACTGAGAGATCTCCAGGGTTAGAGGAATCTTCCGAGCCGGCTCCAGGGCAATTTCCCATACCTTGTTCAGTCAGCACTGGGAGAGCTTACTGAACCTCAAAATCGTGATGTTAGCTCCTAGGTCGGAAAGTTCTGATGCATGAAACCTCACATTTCTACAAGTGTTCTTAAAAACTTGTTTTTGAATTCACATTAAGAGAGAGGAACTAGTGGGCGCCTGGGTGGCTCAGTCGGTTAAGCGTCTGCCTTCGGCTCAGGTCATGATCCCAGGGTCCTGGGATCGAGCCCCGCATCGGGCTCCCTGCTCGGCGGGGAGCCTGCTTCTCCCTCTCTCTCTGCTGCTCCCCCTGCTTGTGCTCTATCCCTCTCTCTTTCTCAAATAAATACTAAAATCTTAAAAAAAAATTTAAAAAAAAAAGAGAGGAACTAGTAATCAAGATTAATGTTAGCACATACTTTCTTACTGTCATAAAAGAACATTATTAGTATTTGAGAACAGCAAGTCTCCATATATTGCTGCTATTAAAACTTCAACACAAAGCTCTTTCAGGATGTTTTAATGATCAGTGAATGACTTAATGAATGTTGAGCTGCAGGCTATTAACCCTGAATCTGACCTCTGTTAGCTATGAATTAAGGCAGAAATGTAGGCTGCTAAGAAGGGCTCAGAATAAATGTGGGGTGAAATTAAGCTTCAGTGGGTCCCTAGATTTTTGCATTTCCCATTGTAACCTGTGTAATCGCCCAAAGAGTTGATCACTCTGAATCTTAAAAACAGAAATACTTCTTATTCTCTGATTCTGAGTTTGTATACAGATGAAATGGTGTGCATTCTTCTTTCTCACTTTGAAGAGTAGTGGAAAAAAAGAGAGACTCTGTATAAGTAAAATTGATGATAGAGGAAGCCAACTGCCATGCTTTCGACCATGTAATACAATTGTCTGGGGGAAATGGCTTAGTATTCCTGTTTTCACAAAAGGAGTCTTCTGTAATCGGCCAAGTGCAAACACACAGGCTTTTACCTTCTCGGAAGAATCAAGCAAAGCCCATTTCTTCTAATCAACAGGATATCTGATTAAGTAGTATATTGTATAACTCTGGTATATCAAATTCAGTGTCCTTTGAATATTTATGAAGCATAAGGAATTCAGTCGGTTAATATATTTATCCTGTAAGATTTTACATTTGTTTTTTTTATTTGTGGCTTTTGGACAAAACAAAAATCATTCCTAAAGGTGATGATTTTAAGACAGATTTTCCTGTTATATAAGCCAAATTGGGTTAAAATAGATTTCCTTCTTTTTTTTTTTTAAGATTTTTAATTTATTTTTTGACACAGAGAGAGACAGCGAGAGAGGGAACACAAGCAGGGGGAGTGGGAGAGAGAGAAGCAGGCTTCCCACGGAGCAGGGAGCCCGATGCGGGGCTCGATCCCAGGACCCCGGGATCATGACCTGAGCCGAAGGCAGACACTTAACGACTGAGCCACCCAGGTGCCCCTAGATTTCCTTCTTTTTAATCAGGTTTTCTGGCGTAGAACTTTAAAATTCTGGAGACTTTTAATTCCGTTTTTCATTAGGAAGAAAGATAAGAAGGAAAGAAGGAAGATAGCATGGAAGGGAGAAAGAAAGAAAATAGACCTTTTCATAAAATTAATTCCTCCCTTCAAGAGCTGTATAGAGGCACAGAGGATCCCCATGTCCTCCTGAAAGACAGATGTGAAAAGTTAGGTGCATGGTTCATAGTGATCAAGGGAACCCCTAACCAGAAATAGGGAGCCCTGCGACCTAATGGCCAATGTGTAGAACATATGACAATACCTAAGTCTTGGACTTAAACTTCAGTGCATCCCTTATAAAAATTAATGCTAAGGGATTACAAGAGAGGCCACAGTTCTTTCGTATGCCTGGAGATTCCATCTCTTCTCTGCTCCTACCAGGAAGTAGAGAGATTTCCCCCAAAATATGTGTCATCTGAGAATGGTCCTTGAAGAAGCAAAAGAAAAGAGAGATGGAATATATGTATAGTTACATATCCCTGTTGTATGTGTATGTATGTACGTGTACACATGCACACACATACTTTAAAACCTGGGCTAGAGGCTGTATTAATTAATGACAATACCAGCCTTTTTAAAGACTGTGAAAGTGTTGGTTTATTCTTCTTGAGGAAGCAGGGTCACTCCACTGTGATCAACCCCATTAAATCAGGCAGAAAAATGGCTCCCTGAAGAGATCCACGTTCTGGAACCTGTGGATACACTAGCTCATTGGGAAAAAGGGGTTTTGCAGATGTGATTAAGAGAAGGATCTTAAGGGGTGCCTGGGTGGCTCAGTCGTTAAGCGTCTGCCTTCGGCTCAGGTCATGGTCCCAGGGTCCTGGGATGGAGCCCCTCATTGGGCTCCTTGCTCTGCGGGAAGCCTGTTTCTCCCTCTCCCACTCCCCCTGATTGTGTTCCCTCTCTCGCTGTGTCTCTCTCTGTCAAATAAATAAATAAAATCTTAAAAAAAAAAGAGAGAAGGATCTTAAGACAGAGAAGTTATCCTTGATTCTCCGGGTGGGCTGTGTAATCACAGGATTCTTAAAAGATCGAAGAAAGAGAAAGAGGAAAAGTGACAACAGGAGCAGGGACCAAAGTCAGGAGATTTTGAGGAGTCTGCTGCTGGCTTTGAAGATGGAGGGAAGTGCCACAAGCCAAGGGATGTACTCAGTCTCTAGAGGCTAGAAAACATATGGATTCTTCCTGAGAGGCTCTAGAGGAATGTAGTTCTGTTGACACCGTGATTGTAGCCCACTAAGACCCATTTTGGACCTCTGACCTCTAGAACTGTAAGATAATAAATCTGTGTTGTCTTAAGTCACTGAGTCTGTGGTAATTTGTTGTAGTATCAGTAGGAACCTAATGCGCCGAAGCACTGATTTCCAGATGAGAGTCTAATGTTCTCTAGTGCAGCACTGACTACGAAGATCTTGTGTTCTAGATGGTGCCACTGCAGGGTGGTGGAGACTCTATGCCCGAGTCTCTGCGTTACCACATTACTACTTAGACTGATAGCAGACTCTGCTCGAAGGAGAAATAAACTCTCTTCTGATAAGACCTGAAGATTTTAAGATTGTTTGGTTCCCCTGGGTAACCTCGCCTTTTCCCATTAGTACCCGAGCTCTGCCTGGTAAACTCAGATCTTCACAAATGAGGTTAGATCAGTGGTGTGCTGATAAATGGTTATCAACCCGTTCACAGAAAAAAAGAAAAAAAAAAAAAAACAGCCCTGATTTGCAGTGTTGCTGATTTCTATGGTATAAATATTCCCACCATGGCTAACTTCAAGCAACATATGATTTCACTGAATGAAAATCAGTATGGACGGTCAGCTTTTACGACTCTGTGTAACTTGTTCTAGCCCTTCTTTTTTTTTTTTTTAAGATTTTACTTATTTATTTGACAGAGAGAGACACAGCGAGAGAGGGAACACAAGCAGGGGGAGTGGGAGAGGGAGAAACAGGCTTCCCGCAGAGCAGGGAGCCCGATTCTGGGTGAATCTTGATTGGATCTAAAAGATGGGGCAGAGTTTGCCTATTTTGTAAATTTAACAGTGGCATATCTATAGGGAACACAGCCTGTTTGGAGTAACAATAAATTGGAAAGGCTATATTTAGTAACAGTTTATATTAAGACTTTTAAGCCAGGAATTAGAAGATTGAAATCGTGCATGGTAAAATAAATTCTAGCACTTAAATTTTAAGATCCATTTAATATACCCAATCGAGATGAATCATTTGGCAAATTATTTTGTGAGTTTTGGTTTTAATGATGGCTATATATCTTATTTTTGTGGAAAGAGGAAGTTACTGCTATAGTAAAATAAAGGAAAGTGAAAATAGGACAATTTGGATTTTTTTTTTGTACAAAGACTAAATTAAATGAATTTTTGTTCATTTGTTTTACAAGTCAGTCATTATTATTACCTATGTAAATATTTAAGAATATATAAATGTCAACCCGGGAGTTTAGCTAGGTTAAATTATAATTTAAGTAACTATCATTTTTACACAATGTTTCTTGTGAGACTCAATGTCACAAATTATGTGCTCCTGTAAAAACAGCCCACCTAAATTATCTGGGAAAATATTTCAAGTGTCATTTTTTAAAAAAGATTCTTAATATCAAATAATAGTATTATTTCTAATGTTAATTTAACTATATTTTTCTAAAGCCCCTAATGAAATTTGGAACTTAAAACCAATTCACTGTTTAAAAAGTGAATAGTTTATAGTTATCTAAAATCTTCTAAGGAGGGGCATATGGGTGGCTCAGTTGGCTAAGTGTTCGATTCTTGATTTCGGCTCAGGTCTTGATCTCAGGGCTGTGAGGTTGAGCCCCACCATGGGCTCCGTGCTCAGTGCAGAGTCTGCTTGAGATTCTCAAGATTCTCTCTCTCCCTCTCTCTCTGCCCCTTTCCCCTGCTCATGCACTCTAAATAAATAGGTAAGCAAGTAAGTAAAATCTTTAAAAATAAAATAAAATCTTCTAAGGATTTAAAAGGTATCATACAACTCTCTGTGATAAGAGATAGTTAAGTACCATAAGGCAATTATGACTGTATGCATTATTAAGTATATTCATTTTAAAAGTAAAAACTTGTGGGCGCCTGGGTGGCTCAGATGGTTGAGCGTCTGCCTTCGGCTCAGGTCATGATCTCGGGGTCCTGGGATCGAGTCCCGCATCGGGCTCCCTGCTCCTTGGGAGACTGCTTCTTCCTCTGCCTCTCTCTCTCTGTCTCTAATGAATAAATAAATAAAATCTTAAAAATAAAAAAAATAATAAATAAAAGTAAAAACTTGTGTTTAACAAAGGAGTGAAAAAAAAACCAAAAAACCCAAAGACTGGGGCGCCTGGGTGGCTCAGTCATTAAGCGGCTGCCTTTGGCTCAGGTCCTGGTCCCAGGGTCCTGGGATCGAGCCCCGCATCGGGCTCCCTGCTCAGCAGGAAGCCTGCTTCTCCCTCTCCCACTCCCCCTGCTTGTGTTCCCTCTCTAGCTGTCTCTCTCTCTGTCAAATAAATAAATAAAATCTTTAAAACAAACAAACAAACAAACAAACAAAAAACCCCAAAGACTAAAAAAAGGGGGGGGGAGAGAGAAATTTATATTGACACAAAGCGCAGAAAAGGCATTGCTTGCAATTTTGCCTAGGAGGGAGGACCCATGAGATGTGCCCCCCTGTCCGAATCAAAACCCCTGACCTCCTCTTTGAAGTGAATGGGTCCTGTCACCCAGACTCCCCAGAAGAGTTGCTCTCTGTCTGTGCTGTCTGTCGTCAGCATGAGGAAGGGAGAAGTTGTCTGCCTTCTGTGTGTTCTGCCCCAATAGCAAAACAGGTTGCCGTCAGTCTAGCATGCAGCCTCCTCCTCTAAAGTCTGTTAGCATGCGTATCGCCTGTAGACGATTGTGAACACATTAGTCACTGGCACAGCTGTTCCAAAATAGCTGTTGTGGTTAAAAGCTCAGCCAAGACTCTGGCCAGGCCTCATTCTTAATGCTGTGGACACGTGTGTGTGAGTGCATGTGTGCACATACACACCCATGTGCACACGCTTATGCAAGGCATGCATAGACACACGTGTGCATATACAGAACTGTGCATGTGCGTGCGTGTGCGTGCACACACACACACACACAGGATTGGGAGACTCGGAGCCCACACGCATGCACACACAGTTTGTAGACTTGTAGGAAGTACTTGGAATCACTGAATTATCTGGGGGCTTTCCAGACAGCCACTTGGCTGTATTCTCCCCTTGCTCTTGCACTTCACGGCTTGGCACACGGAAGCAAAGTGGGGTAGGGGATGGGATAACATCATGATATACACGCTCTTCCCCTGTGGCTCTATACGACTACCAGAGCCATCCTGCACAGCAGGTGCACATTTGTGCAAAGCTGTGATGACAGAGAAGTTTATCCTCCCCATTGGGAGCCATTTGTGAACATTCAGGTTGATTTTATTTAGATGGAAGAAATGCTGTCCAGAGGAATATATCCTAGTAATTGTATGTATTTGTGGGATGGCAGAAGTGCACACATGTGCAAAGGTGACAGGACTCATTTACGTTAAAGATAAGATCAGAGTTTTGGAACAGAGTGATCCAGCAGCTACATAATGATTCAGACAGGCAGGGAAGTCCAGTGGGCCCCTCTAAGACAAATTTAAGGACTTCTAAAATACTTTCTTTCCAAATTTGGATTATTCAGTTAGACTGCTGAGAACATTTACTTATTCCACAGGTCACATTGTAAAAGGAATGGTGATGCCCTTATGGACTGAAAATACTTTGAATGTTCACATCATATAGAATCAACAGAGGCAGGGAAACATTGAAATTTTGAAAAAAAAGTAGCCAAGTTTTGGGCAGAGAGCCAAAGTGGTCAGGTGCCACTTACCACAAAATCTATAGCAAATGGAATAGTGGGACGGTGTTTGAGCCTGTGTTCCTTGAGAGCAGAACCTGAGACAAAGTTCGCAGTATGCAGATATTTTCTTTGGCTTTGTGATACCAGGGAGCAGGAATGCAGGACATAGGGAATGAAACAGAGAAGAAAAGAAAGGCAATATTGAGATGCATTATTGAGTTGGCCAATCCTCTGGGTACCAGTGCTCTGTTCTGCTGGAACTGCTGAGGAGCTTTATGAAATGTGTCTCAGAAGTGACTACATGAGGGGCACTTGGATGGCTCAGTCATTTGAGCTTCTGACTCTTGGTTTGGGCTCAGGTCATGATCTCATGGGTTGTGGGATCGAGCCACCTCAGGCTCCATGCTCACCAGGGAGTCTGCTTGAAGATTCTCTCCCTCTGCCTTTCCCCCAACACATGCAAGTGCTTGCCTGTGCACGCACACACTCTCTCTGGAATGAAGAGATCAATCTTTGGAAAAAAAGAAGTGACTACATGAGAGACAAAAGGAGGAATATTTTTTCATTGTTTCCAGTTTACCATTTGTTAAGGGTAGCTTCATGAGTGGTAACACCCCCTCATACATTTTTAAGTTCCTGAGGCAGTAATCAAAAGATGTGTGTACAGGTCCACACAAGGTACTGTCAGATTGAACTTGCCTGAAGCTGCTAGAAACATGGGCACAACCAGGAGCCTGAGCAAAGGCTAGAATGAGGCAGTGCCGAGTGGATGAAAGTAATATACAGGAAGTATCTGATACAGACTGATTATCTCAGTCAGTTTTCACTAGGTGTGCCGCAGTAACAAATAGCCCTGAAATCTCTTAAAAAAACAAGCATATGATGACTTTTAAGGCATTGACGCTGACATGACATATCACTCCTCTTCATGTTCCATTGGCCAAAGCAAGCCATAAGGCCAAGTAGCACAGACAGGAAAATAAACTCCACAGGGAAGCATTATAAATAACATGGCAACAGGCAGGATTATAGCGTGCTCTCACAAGGAGGGCAGAGAATGAACAAGAGCAATAGTATAATCTAACCCAGGGGATCTCCCCATAAGAAATGTTTACAGGAAGGCCTGTGAGACTTCTTATTACTCCCCCAGTGGTCAACTTAGATAATTAATGTAATTATTACAAAGCATTGGTAATATGTGATAAAGTATGCCATTCACAGATTTCAGAAGCCCTCTTCCCTGAGCTTGACACATGTGATAAGAGAGAAAGCACAAAAACTGAGTTCACACCCAGATTCATCAGAGACATTGACAGCAGTGTTGCTGTCAAGAAAAAGTCTTCCCATTCCTATCCATGCCTCTCACAATAAGACGACATTGGCTCTAAAATTACACACACACACACACACACACCCCTACACTTCTCTTTTTCTCTTAGACACAAGGACTGAAAATAGAAACATCTGACTTGAACTTCGGAAAGGTGGTGAATGTCCACAGGAGCTCCTGGGTGCTTTGAGATGATCTGCTTCCAGCTCTCAGACCTTCTGTTTTCACCGTGGCTTGTGCATAAGTAAAATTCAACTCAAAGTTCAGAATTAGCTGACTACCGTTGAGATCTCCTCCCGGTGGGTTCTGCCCTATATATTTAAGAAGCTCAAGGAAATCTCACAGACAACTGCCTTCTTTGCAGAGAAGAAATTTTAATTTTTAAATGGCATGCTGTCTTAGTCTATTTGGGCTGCTATCACGGAATAACAGAGACTGGTGGCTCATACACAACAGAAGTTTATTTCTCATGGTTTCGGAGGCTGGAAGTCCAAGTTCAGGGTGCCGACATGGGCATGGTCTGGTGAGAGAGCTCCTCCTGGTTCATAGCTGGCACCTCCTCACTGTGTCCTCTCATGGTGGAAGGGGCAAGGGGTTTCTATGGAGCCTCGTTTATAAGAGGACTAATTCTATCAGGAATTAATCACCTTTCATAGGTCCTACCTCCTAATACCATCAACTTTGGGGGTTAGGATTTCAACATATAAATTTGGAGAGACATAGCCATTCAAACCATAGCACATGCTTATTTCCTACCAAGTTGAAATTGCCTTAAAAGTTAAGAGGTAGCATACACTTTCAAGGCAGATACAGTATTACTTTTATAGTTTGACTGAGGTATGATTAGTGTACAAAAGGCAGCACATAATCAATGTGTACAATTTGGTGAGTTTGGACATCTGTATATACTCATGTTACTGTCATCACAGTCTAGGGAATAAACATACTCTTCACCTCCAAAGGGCAGACTCAGGATCACTTGTCTCTTTTCTGCCAAAAACTGTTGTAACCATTTTCTCATTAAAAAGTGAGGGCTTGGCATCAAAAGGAATGAAATCTTGCCATTTGCAGTGACGTGGTTGGAACTGGAGGATATTATGCTGAGCGAAATAAGTCAATCAGAGAAAGACATGTATCATATGATGTGAGGCATTCTTAGGAAACAAACTGAGGGTTGCTGGAGGGCTGGGGGTTGGGAGGCATGGGGTGGCTGGGTGATAGACATTGGGGAGGGTATGTGCTATGGTGAGTGCTGTGAATTGTGTAAGACTGTTGAATCACAGACCTGTATCTCTGAAACAAATAATAGATTATAGGTTAAAAAAAAAGAAGATAGTAGGAAGGGAAAAATGAAGGGGGGGAAATCGGAGTGGGAGACGAACGATGAGAGACTGTGGACTCTGAGAAACAGATTGAGGGTTCTAGAGGGGAGGGGGGTGGGGGGATGGGTTAGCCTGGTGATGGGTATTAAAGAGGGCACGTATTGAATGGAGCACTGGGTGTTATACGGAAACAATGAATCATGGAACACTACATCAAAAACGAATGATATAATGTATGGTGATTAACATAACATAATAAAATAAAAAAAAAATGCGAGGGCTTGGAACTACAGTTCTTCCTGACCAGTTATTCTACTGTCAAAATACATCTGGACAGCTGAGGTGCAGATATAGGAATTCTAAATGGCATAGCTATCTAAAAGTAACTGTTTAAATAAAGTTAGAGGCTAAAAACCATTTAGGAGAATAAAATGCTCTATGCCATCACTGTAATAAATCCTAACAGGGGAAAAGGTCATTGAAACTGAACTTCAGGGATTATCATGACCTCTGGAATGTAGCCTTTAATTTCTAAAAAACTTTTTTTAATACTATTTGGTCATCATTTGTAACAATATTTAAATTAATGTCTGTAATTTTCTTTTATTTTTAAATTTTTAAAAGATTATTTGAGAGAGAGAGGGTGTGCAAGTGTGGGGAGGGGGAGAGGGAGAGAATCTCAAGCAGACTCCCCACTGAGTGCGAAGCCCACCAAGGGGCTCACTCTCACGACCCATGAGATCATGACCTGTGCCAAAATCAGGAGTTGGCTGCTTAACTGACTGAGCCACCCAGGCACCCCTTAATGTCTGCAATTTTAACAGACATAAAATTGGTTTGCTTCACTTTCCAGAAAAGCTTTGGAATTCAGTTACTCCACCTCCATGCATAAAGGTTAAGTATAGTGATGACTCCTTATGGTGAAACAATTCAAATACATGGATGATTATTGTCACATGACCAGGAAGGGCCTTCGGTGTTGTCTTAATGAGGGTAGGATAAGATAAATAATGTAAGAAGAACCATAGGTAAGGGCCAAAATGGTCTTAGAGGTAACAAAGTGATGTAGTAATAAGGGATCAATACCAGTAAAGTCTGTGAGGGACTGAGGGAAGTTGGCTGCAGTTGGGTTTATTTTGGGCACAGGTGGAGACATTTATCCCTGTCAAATGCCTCTCCCTTTATATGATCAGTGAAATTATATAAGGACCCAACATCCCATGACGTGTCTTGGTTTTGGTTGAATGTGACATGTATAAAGAATAATGCTGAATTTTCCTTGTGATTTAGGGAAGGAGGGCGGAATGACTGTCACAGCCATTTCTAGTTACATTTGACAGAGCAGATGTGGCCCTGTAGCTGGCCAGTCTGCTGAATTTAAGGGCATGTTTTTCTTTGTCCTCATAAAAGTAATTGTTCAAAGTGCAAAGATTTAATACCAAATTATGCATGGGTTTCAGTAAACTAAGGATAAATTATTAGACATATCAATTAAAGTCTCTAGGGATAAAGTAATGTTATGATCAGGAATTACTTCCCCTGTCATACTGGGTTTTTAAAAGACAGGGGAGTACCCCAGGAGCAGTGAGTCCACCTACCAGCCAGATCTTGGTTTTTAATAATATTCTGAAATCAAAGTAACCAGAGCTTTGGAGAAATGACTTATTCCAGGACTGAGCCAGGAAATTCAAAAGATCAGTGCAGAAATCTGTTGCATTTCTATACATTAATAATGAAGCAGCAGGAAGATAAATTAAGAAAACAATCCCATTTACAATTACACTAAAAATAGTAAGATACCTAGGAGTAAACCTAACCAAAGAGGTGAAAGACCTGTACTCTGAAAACTATAAAACATTGATGAAAGAAATTGAAGATGACACAAAGAAATGGAAAGACATTCCATGCTCATGGATTGGAAGAATAAATATTGTTAGAATGTCTAATCTACCCAAAGCCATCTACCGATTTAATGCAATCCCTATTAAAATACCAACAGCATTTTTCACAGACCTAGAACAAACAATACTAAAAATTATTGAAACCGCTAAAGACCATGAATAGCCAAAGCAGTCTTGAAAAATCAAAGCAATGCAAAGCTGGAGGCATCACAATTCTAGACTTCAAGTTATATTACAAAGCTGTAGTCATCAAAACAGTATGATTCTGTCACAAAAATAGACACAGAGATCAGAAGAACAGAATGGAAAGCCTGGAAGTAAACCCACAACTATATGGTCAATCTTTAACAAAGCAGGAAAGAGTATCTAATGGGGAAAAGAAGGACAGTCTCTTCAACAAATGGTGTTGGGAAAACTGGACAGCTACATGCAGAAGAATGAAATTGGACCACTTTCTTACACCATACACAAAAGTAAAGTCAAAACGGATTCAAGACCTAAACATGAGACCTGAAACAATAAAAACTGTAGAAGAGAGCACAGCAGTGATGTCTCTGACATTAGCCATAGCAACATTTTTCTAGATATGTCTCCTGAGGCAAAGGAAACAAAAGCAAAAATAAACTATTGGGACTTCATCAAAATAAAAAGCTCTGCACAGCAAAGGAAACAATCAACAAGACTAAAAGGCAACCTAAGGAATGGGTGAGTATAATACTAAGTGAAATGTCAGAGAAAGACAAATATCTTATGATTTCACTTACATGTAGAATTTAAAAAACAAAACAAATAAACCAGAAACAGATTCATAAATAGAACAAACTGGTGGTTGCTAGAGAAGAGGGGGGTGAGGAGATGGGCAAAATAGGTGAAGGTGATTAAGAGGTACAAACTTCTAGTTACAAAATAAATAAGTCATAGAAACAAAAAAGTACAACATAGGGGTAGTCAATAACATTGTAATAAAGTTGTATGATGACAATTACTACACTTATGGTGGTAAGCATATAATGTAGAGACTTGTTGAATCACTATGTTGTACACCTGAAACTAATGTAACATTGTGTGTCAACTATATTTAAATAGTAAAAAACTTCTAAAATAGTCTCAAGGGCAAAATTTAAGGGGATGCCAATGTAAGTAATATTTCACTGAAATATTTTTCAAAAGCAAAATGAATGGAAAAAAATGAATGTAAAGAAAATGTTTTAAAAATTTTAATTCCAGTGTAGTTAACATACAGTGTTGTTATTAGTTTCAGGCATACAATATAGTGATTCAACACTTCCATACAACACCCCCTACTCATCACAGCAAGTACACTCCTTAATCCCATCACCTATTTCACCCTCCCCCCCACCTCCCCTCTGATAACCATCAGTTCGTCTCTTTTTCTTTCTCTTCTTTCACCTTTGCTGCTTTGTTTTGTTTCTTAAATTCCAAATATGAGTGAGATCATATGGTATTTGTTTTTCTCCGACTGGATTTATTTCACTTAGCATTATGCTCTCTTAGCTCCATCCATGTTTTAGCAAATGGCAAGATTTCATTCCTTTTCAATGCTAAATAGTATTCCATTATATAATCTATATACATATAGATATTTACATTTACATATGTATATAAATCACATCTTCTTTATCCATCTTCACATACCACAATTTTTTGAAGATTTTATTTATTTGAGGAGAGAGAGAGAGCAAGCACGAGCAGGGGGAGGGACAGTGGAAGAGGGAGAAGCAGACTCCCTGTTGAGTGAGGAGCCTGACGAGGAGCTCAGTCCCAGGAGCTTGAGATCATGACCTGAGCTGAAGTCAGATGCCCAACTGACTGAGCCTTCCAGGCGCCCCATATATCACAGGTTTTTAAAAGATTTTATTTATTTGACAGAGAGAGAGAATAAGCACAAGCCGGAAGGAGGGACAGAGGGAGAGGGAGAAGCAGACTTCCCACTGAGCAGGGATCCCAATGCAGGGCTTGATCCCAAGACCATGGGATCATGACCTGAGCCGAAGGCAGACGGTTCACCGACTGAGCCATCGAGGCACCCCCACATATCACAATTTTTTAAAGACAGGATCAGTACCAGTCCCAGGTTGACCCACAGTGGGTTCTGAGGCAAAAGGTAAAATCAGTAAATTAAATGCAGATCATATCTGCGTTTAAATTTTTGACATTTGTCCATCATGAATTTTTTTGGTATTCATTTGATTTTTAAAGGATATTGCTGTAAACCATTATCTTCTTGAGTACTGAGTTTTTGGTGCTTCTCAATTTTGTGCTCAAGACCTCACCCAAGCCTCAGTCTTGGATGTCTGTCTCACATTTCATCTTATTCCTCTTTTCCTTTGTCCCTCTGCTCCAACCACAATGGTTTCCTTATATTCTCTAGAACAGTCTAGACAAGTTCCTACATTTGGGCTTCTGCACTGGAATCCCCTCTTCCTGAAATGTACCAGAAAAGTACATAGCTTGGTTCCTCAGCTCTTCTCAGTCCTTTGTACAAACCACACTTTTTCTGGAAGGTCTATCCTGGCAATTGTACCTAAATTTAAAATCTGTTTTCGCCCTCCTGCAGCTTCCAATTTTCCTTTTCAGCCCTGTCTTTAAAAGAAAAATCTCGGGGCACCTGAGTGGCTCAGTTGGTTAAGCGACTGCCTTCGGCTCAGGTCATGATCCTGGAGTCCCGGGATCGAGTTCCGCATCAGGCTCCCTGCTCGGCGGGGAGTTTGCTTCTCCCTCTGACCCTCCCCACTTCATGTGCTCTCTCTCTCTCTCTCATTCTCTCTCTTTCAAATAAATAAATAAAATCTTAAAATAAATAAATAAAAGAAAAATCTCCATGGCACTTCTCATTTCCTTTACCAGATAGTTTTCTGAAGGCAGAGTTTTTTTGTGTTTATTTTGGTCACTGCCTAGTGCATAATAATTGTTCAGCAAATATTTGTTGAATAAACGAATGGTTTAACCACTCCAAGACCCAGTGAGAGGCTTTGGAAGGGTCACTGATTCATTTGATTCAGATAGACATCAACTGTACAGTGTTTAAGAAGTAGAATAGACTCAGTCTGAAAGGCTAATTGAATTAAGGAAAGTTTCTGCAAAATGGTATTGGGCATGGTCATTGATTTTTTTTTTAATATTGAAAATCTGCATTTATCCCAATCTTCTGCAAGAAAATATTATCTGAATAGGATGCTCCCAAAATGACTTGGAAAAATATGCCAAAACCTATATTCTAAAATTCCAAAAAGTACACTTAACTACTAGTAAGTGAGGAAAATATTGGTGTATTTTTTTTAAAGATTTTATTTATTTATTTGACAGAGAGAGTCACAGTGAGAGAGGGAACACAAGCAGGGGGAGTGGAAAAGGGAGAAGAAGGCTTCCTGCGGAGCAGGGAGCCCGATGCAGGGAGCCCGATGTGGGCCTCAATCCCAGGATCCTGGGATCATGACCTGAGCCGAAGGCAGATGCTTAACAACTGAGCCACACAGGTACCCCAAAATATTGATGTATTTTGTGGCTATTGCTGTCCTGGATGTTGCAGAATTTATCTGGCAAGAGCAAAATAGCCCATATTGTCTGAAATTTGAAAGTCTGATTCTGTTGACTTAAAAAACTGAAGTATTTCACTGATTATCTTTGTTCCCCCCCAAATGAATATTTCAAACAATTGGAAACGTGTGTTCTAATATAATGAACACTCAGATTTTCATCAAATTGTCAAATTGTACTACTATTCCCTATTTGCTCAAAATTTCCTTTCCTTTTTTCCCCTAAGAAATAAAACCCTATAGATAGGATAGATAATATATGCCTCCTCTTTCCCATGGTCCTTCCTCCCTCTCCAGTTAAGTACTCTCCCTAAATTTGTTGTTTATCATTCACATGCATGTGAATACTTTCATTAATATGTATGTATCCATAAACAATTTATAGTTGTTTTACAGATTTTTAAAACCTTCTATAAATTTCATCCTACTGTATGTATCCATCCGAAACATTTTTTCTGTTGTTAAAAATTATGTTTTTAAGATTCATCCATGTTGATACACGTAGCTTCGGCTACTGTAGTATTACGCTGTAGAAATAGGCCTGTCCGCCACTGTAAACAACGTCGTACATATCATTCATTTGATTTATCTCCTTGGGTTTCCACCTGCGTGCATTCTAGGATTGTTGCCCAGGAATAGGTCTGTATATCTACAACTCTACTAGAAGTCGACCGATTGTTATCCAAAGTAATTATGCTGGGGTGCCTGGGTGGCTCAGTCGGCTAAGCCAATAACTCTTGATTTCGGCTCAGGTCATGATCTCAGGGTCGTAAGATTGAGCCCCGTGTCCAACTCCACACTGGGTGTGGAGCCTGCTTAAGATTCTCTCTCTTCCTCTCCCTCTACTCCTGCCCTCACCTCTCCCACCACTGCTTGCTCTCTCTTTCTCAGTCTCTAAAAAAAAAAAAAAAAAAAAAAAAAAATTAATTATACCAGTTATGGGCATTTTCCATTAGGTCATGGCATATTTTCTGGGAATCTGTTTTTTGTACAAAAATGGTATTACCTAATCTGATCACTCATCTCAAACTCCATTGTCCTTCTAAGTGACTTCTGATTTTATCCAGAAAGCTCATCCATACTCAGAGGTTAAATTTCTATTACTACCAAAATTCTAGAGAATTAACAAAGGATTTAAAAGTAATTTCATGAAAGGGGCCCCCAAATATTTTAAGCAGTCGTATTATCACTGGAATGATCTTCTGCAGCTTACAACTCTGCAGGACTCTCTCATGTTAATGTGTAAATGTGTTGTTGATTTAAAAAGTATTGCTTAATAGACATATTAGTAGAGAAAGGTGCAAAAAAAAAGCTTGGAACAGAAGAATGATGAATATATTATACAATCAATTTAATCAGCATTACCTGTGGATCCTTTTGTCTGTCCAATGATCATGAACCTGGAAAGGGGAGGAAGAGGATCCGTGCTGTTCCTGTCTGGGGCAGGGTTATTGGGAGCAGTCTTGAGAGGGTTGACAGAGCAAGGTGTTCATCACAGGGCTCTCTGCATTGCTTCCAGTGGTGCTCTTGAAGTCTCTCCGGTTGCCCATACACCAATATTTGAGGTGGAGATGGGGAGGGGGAAAGCACCGCTTTCTTTTGGCAACTTTTATTATATTGCTTTCCTCTGAAGTAAGCCTTAGCCCCTCATTTTCTGCTCCTGTTGTTCTGATTATATCACTCTTCCCTTCTTTTCGTTTTCCCTTTTGTCCTCAAAGTGAAAGATACCAGATGTAGGATGGCAGGTGGGGACACGCTAGAATGAAGAGATTGTATCTACACTCATGCTTGGGTGAAGCTGGGGGAAGGATAGGAGGTGGCTTCGCCCCAATTTCTGCCCCCCCCCCACCCCCGCAACCAGCACTGAAACATTCTTTGTGTCCGTTTAATGGTTCCACTTTATTTTCCCCAAAGCATTTTTGGGTTGAACAGTGACTCATGGTCTCCAGGTCTCCCCTCCCCACCTACAAGAATATGTTATATTTCCTTTTGTGCCTTCCTGCAGTGGGAAGAGAACCTGGTTAGACAGCTGATAGGAAAAAAAAATCTTCTAAATAATTTGTCTTTAACATTAAAGCCCTATTAGTGAAGAACATCATTTTGGCAAAAAAGCACTACTTTAATTCAAGAGAACATAGTCCAGCTGTCAACCTACAACTGTCGCCTTTTCCCAACCAGAAAGTAAGATTCAGAGGTCATTTGGTAGAAAATGGCTTTGTCAATACCAAGCTTAATGTCACTACTATGGCTGTGTTCCACTCTCCCATTCTAAAGTGGGACTTTATAAAAATGCTTGGGTGGAGGGAGGTTAACATTTTTCAGAACTTTAATAGAATTCCTGAACTTGCTTTTCTCAAGGTAATAAGGGACTTGGCCTCGATGGAACAGCCATTTGGAAAAAGCGTATGCAGTGTTCCAACTCTACAAACACTATCAGGGAGAAATGGGGTGAATTAAGGGATTTATCTTCATGTGTTCTAGTGGTTGAAACAATGTTGCTCAATTTCTATGTCACTTGCATCATGTCTACTGGAGTAGGGAAATGGCTTTAAGTGGCTTCCTGAACTTTTCTCTGTACGAATAGTTTAGGGGTCTGAGAAACTTTGCACACCTAGACTTGAGAAGTGGTTTGAAATTTGAAATTCAGAAGACATTTATGAACTGCTGATGACATGCCTTCGTGTCATGGGTGATCCTCAGAATGTATCTCTGAAGCCCTTGTCCCTTTCCCCAGTAAGGTTATTGTCAAGTGTTTTAATTTCTTAGTGCTGCTGTAACAAATTAACACAAACTGGGTGGTTTAGAACAAAAGAAATTTGTTCTTCCACAGCTCAGGAGGCCAAAAGTCCAAGATTATGATGTCAATAGGGTTGGTTCTTCCTGGAATAGCTGAGAGAGAAATGTCTCATGCCTCTCTCCTAGGTGGCTGCCAATAATCCTCAGTGTTTTTTAGATTGTAGATGCAATCTCTGGATGTATTCCAATCTCAGCCTCCATCTTCACACTGCCTTCTTCTCTTTGTGTCTCTCCTCTTATAAGAATACCAATCTCTGGATTTAGGACCCACCTAAATTTCTTCACAATTGCCATCCACCGCTCTTTGAACTGCTTGTGTTCATGGTAAGAACACACAGTGATGCCCACCATGCAATGATACCACCTCTCTTACCCCTATGAGTGCTGAAAGACTGAGCCCAAAAGAGAGCTGAGAGGTAGACCAGATCATCTGTATACTTTATGTGAGCATCGGGTCTAATTATCGTGCTTTCCAAGTCACTAGAGATCCAAGTTTTCCAGGTTATCCATCCTTACCAGGACACTATTTCCCATACCTCCCCAAATCCAACCAGTCACACAGTTCTCTGAATCGCCCACCTACTGGCAATAATGAACTGTCTGCCATTAGCAAAATCCTATATCTTTAACAGCTCTTCTCTGTACAAACTTTGACCTTCATGATCCAACTAAAATTTTCCCTAAGGACTCTGATTTCCTTGTAAACCCTTCATATGGTGCTGTTTTTCTTATACACACTGTGTACCACTTGACCTGGCAGTGGGGTAGTAGACCTTTTGTTCCTTCTTGCTACTTATAAACACTGTCTCTTCTCCTCTCCCTCAAAAATCCCTAAACCTCTGGTCAGAACCCACCATCTGCTAATTTTCCTGGTGGTAGTCATCGACCAACATCCCAGTCACGTCATCATTCATTGAGGTTTTTGTTCCCTGGTCCACAGTCTTTTTCTCCAACAGGTGGCATCTCACTACCTTTACCTTCCTTCCAGACATCTTTTCTCGCCCCATGACAACCACTCTGGAAGAGTGGAATCCAATGGAAATAAAATCTGAGCCACAAATGTGAACTAATTTTAAATGTTACAGTAGCCACATTATAGAAGTTAAGAAAAAAGTGAAATTAATTTTCATGATATATTTTATTGGCCCAATATTCAAAATACTATCATTTCAATATGTGATAAACATAAAAATATTAATGATATGTTTTATGTTTTTATACCAAGTCATTGAAACTTAATGTGTATTTTATGCTTATAGCATATTTCAATTTGAATGAGCCATCAAGTATCAGTCCTTCATGGCCACACACGGCTAGGGTTACCATATATATAGCTCACTCAGCACTAGAGAATGGTTGTACTCCAGGTTTTGTCATAACTAGTAACTGAGACACCACCACCCTCTTGATCTTGAGGGTCTCATACCCTGATACTGCCTCCTCACTTCCTGAGTCATTGACCCTAGAACTCGGGGTCCAAGAACTCTTCCACTCTAAGAAGACCTCTAATCAACTGACCTACCTCTTCTTTACTGTCCCTTCTCCCTCTAATATCCATACTTTCCTTCTTAGGAAGCTTAGCATTCATTACATTCTACTGACTGCAATGACTCCCTTACAAATACACTCAATCCCTCACTCCCTCCTTTGTACTTGACTAGTAAAACACCAACTCCGGTTAAGCTCAGCTCTTGACACCTGCTCCACACCTGCACCAGAACAGCTGACTGTGCCTGGAGAAAACACATGACCACAAGAATCTCAATGAGACCTCAGAAATATGCTGTATTTCCTTAACCAGTGAAGTCTCTCATTCTCGGAGACAACTGTTTCACATTTTCTCCTCTCTTCCCAAACTGATTATCCTACTCCACATTGCACTTAGAAAATAGAAGCAAAGGCAGAAGAGAACAATCTAATTTTGTTCCAGCAGATCTATCAACCTCACATTGCCTAAATCACGCCATTCTGCCTGTTGTCCTGTTGACCTGATGGAGGGTGTGTGCTTCTGTCTTAGGCCCACCTCTCCTCCTGCACCTGGATCCTAGCCTAGCTCACTGCTTAAGGACTTTGAACCTACACCTATTGTCTCTCTCTCCTACATCGTCAATTGTTACCTCCCCAAAGGAACACATCTCATCCTACAGTAAATCAGAAGTTACCAAAAAAAAGTCCCCCCTTGATCTTCCAATCTCCTCCAGGAACTGCCCCACTTATCTGTTCACCTTAAAGCAAATTCCTTGCAGGAGTTGCCTGTTGTTTCCATTCTTAGGTTTTTTTTATGCCTCTAATTATCTTTTTAATCCCCCCTATTTAGGCTTTGTCCCTATTCACTCTCCCCACCCCCTGAAAGTTCTCTTGTGCAAAGTCACTGTTGACTTTCATCTTGCCGGAACCAATGTAAATTTCTTGATACTCATTTTATTTCAACTTTCAGTGCATTCAACACAGCCACTCTATACATCTTAAAGCACTTTGCCTTCTATGACTCAACTTCTTGTTTTCCATTTACCTCATTGGCATCTTCCCTTTTACTCTCTTGATGAATCTATTATCTCTGCCCTTCTTTTCATGTTGGAATGTCCCACAGCTTACTTCTCACAATTCTTCCCTGTAACTGATCTCGTTAATTCTCATAGCTTTAAATACCCCTGCATGTTGATATCCCCAACATTTTTTCCTCTCTCACTGAGCTCTCTCTTGAGTTCCAGAGACTCTTACAATCAACTGCCTTGTCAACATCTTCTAGAGGCCTTCACATGATCTCAGATTTAACATTTCCAACTCACCATTGTTTCCACCTCTGCCAAACCACTCTTCCTCTAGTTACTCATGTCAGAAATCTAGGATTTGAGTCCTGATTTTTTTTTTTTAATTTTATTATGTTATGTTAGTCACCATACAATACATCATTAGTTTTTGATGTGGTGATCCACGATCCATTGTTTTCGTATAATACCCAGTGCTCCGTGCAGTATGTGCCCTCCTTAATACCCATCACTGGGCTAACCAATCCCCCTTCTCCTCTCCCCTCTAAAACCCTGCTTGTTTCTCAGAGTCCATAGTCTCTCATGGTTCATCTCTCCCTCCAATTCCACCCCCGCTCATTTTTCCCTTCTTTCTCCTAGTGTCCTCCATGCTATTCCTTATGTTCCACAAATAAGTGAAACCATATGATAATAGAATTTCTCTGCTTGATTTATTTCACTTAGCATAATCTCCTCCAGTCCCATCCATGTTGATGTAAAGGTTGGGTATTCATCTTTTCTGATGGCTGAGTAATATTCCATTGTATATATGGACCACATCTTCTTTATCCATTCATCTGTTGAAGGGCATCTCGGCTCTTTCCACAGTTTGGCTATTGCGGACATTGCTACTATGAACATTGGGGTGCATATGGCCCTTCTTTTCACTATATCTGTGTCTTTGGGGTAAATACCCAGTAGTGCAATTGCTGGGTCATAGGGTAACTCTATTTTAAAAATTTTTAGGAACCTCCACACTGTTTTCCAAAGTGGCTGTACCAACTTGCATTCCCACCAACAGTGTAAGAGGGTTCCCCTTTCTCCACAACCTCTCCAACATTTGTTGTTTCTTTCCCTGTCCATTTTTGCCATTCTAACTGGTGTAATTGGTATGTCAATGTGGTTTTGATTTGGATTTTCCTGATGGCTAATGATGATGAACATTTTTTCATGTGTCTGATAGCAATTTGTATGTCTTCTTCAGAGAAGTGTCTTTTCATGTTTTCTGCCCACTTTTTGACTTGATTATTCGTTTTTGGGGTGTTGAGTTTGAGAAGTGCTTTATAGATCTTGGATACCAGCCCTTTATCTGTAGTGTCATTTGCAAATATCTTCTCCCATTCTGTGGATTGCCTCTTTGTTTTGTTGACTGTTTCCTTTGCTGTGCAGAAGCTTATCTTGATGAAGTCCCAAAAGTTCATTTTTGCTTTTGTTTCACTAGCTTTTGGAGATGTATCTTCAAAGAAGTTGCTGTGGGCGATGTCAAAGAGGTTACTGCCTCTGTTCTCCTCTAGGATTTTGATGGATTCCTGTCTCACATTGAGGTCTTTCATCCACTTTGAGTTTATCTTTGTGAATGGTGTTAGAGAATGGTCAAGTTTCATTCTTCTGCATGTGGCTGTCCAATTTTCCCAGCATCATTTATTGAAGAGACTGTCTTTTTTCCATTGCATGTTTTTTCCTGCTTTGTCAAAGATTATTTGACCACAGAGTTGAGGGTCCATATCTGGGTTCTCTATTCTGTTCCATTGGTCTATATGTCTGTTTTTGTGCCAGTACCATGCTGTCTTGGTGATCACTGCTTTGTAATATAGCTGGAAATCGGGCAACGTGATGCCCCCAGCTTTGTTTTTCTTTTTCAACATTTCCTTGGCGATTCGGGGTCTTTTCTGATTCCATACAAATTTTAGGATTGTTTGTTCCAGCACTTTGAAAAATGTCATTGGAATCTTGATCAGGATGGCATTGAAGGTATAGATTGCTCTGGGTAGCACAGACATTTTAACAATGTTTATTCTTCCGATCCATGAGCATGGAATATTTTTCCCTCTTTTTGTGTCTTCTTCAATTTCTTTCATGAGTGTTTTGTAGTTCCTAGAGTATAGATCTTTTACCTCTTTGCTTAGGTTTATTCCGCGGTATCTTATGGTTTTTGGTGCTATTGTAAATGGAATCGTTTCTCAATTTCCCTTTCTACAGTTGCGTTGTTAGTGTATAAGAAAGCAGTGGATTTCTGTGCATTGATTTTGTATCCTGCCACATTACTGAATTGCTGGATGAGTTCTAGTAAGTTGGGGATGGAGTCTTTTGGGTTTTCCACATAAAGTATCATGTCGTCTGCAAAAAGAGTTTGACTTCTTTGCTAATTTGAATACCTTTTATTTCTTTTTGTTGTTTGATTGCTGTTGCTAGGACTTCTAGTACTATGTTGAACAACAGTGGCGAGAGTGGGCATCTTTGACGTGTTCCTGATCTTAAGGGAAAGGCTCTCAGCTTTTCCCCATTGAGGATGATATTCACTGTGGGTTTTTCACAGATGGATTTTATGAACTTGAGGAATGTTCCCTCTATCCCTATACTCTGAAGAGTTTTAATCAGGAGAGGATGTTGTATTTTGTCAAATGCTTTTTCTGCATCAATGGAGAGGACCATATGGTTCTTCTCCCTCCTCTTATTAATGTGTTCTATCACACTGATTGATTTGCGAATGTTGAACCAGCCTTGCATCCCGGGGATAAATCCCACTTGGTCATGGTAGATGATCCTTTTAATGTATTGTTGGATCCTATTAGCTAGGATTTTATTGAGGATTTTGGAATCCATATTTATCAGGGATATAGGTCTGAAATTCTCCTTTCTGATGGGGTCTTCGCCTGGTTTGGGGATTAAGGTAATGCTGGCCTCATAGAATGAGTTTGGAAGTTCTCCTTCTGTTTCTATTTTTTGAAACAGCTTCCGTAGAATATGTATTATTTCTTCTTTGAATGTTTGGTAAAATTCCCCAGTGAATCCATCAGGCCCCGGACTCTTGTTTTTTGGGAGGTTTTTGATCACTGCTTCAATCTCGTTACTGGTTATTGGCCTATTCAGGTTATCAGTTTCTTCCTGTTTCAGTCTTGGCAGCTTATAGGTTTCCAGGAAGGCCTCCATTTCATCCAAATTGCTCAGTTTATTGGCATATAGTTGTTGATAATAATTTCTAATAATTGTTTCTATTTCCTTGGTGTTAGTCGTGATCTCTCCCCTTTCATTCATAATTTTATTAATTTGGATCCTTTCTCTTTTCTTCTGGATAAATCTGGCCAGTGGTTTATCGATCTTATTAATTCTTTCAAAGAACCAACTTCTAGTTTCGTTGATCTGATCTACTGTGTTTCTGGTTTCTAATTCATTGATTTCTGCTCTAATTTTAATTATTTCTCTTCTAATGCATGGCTTAGGCATCATTTGTTGCTTTTTCTCTAGTTCTTTAAGGTGTAGAGTTAGTTGGTGAAATCGGATTTTTCTGGTTTTTTTTGAGTGAGGCTTGGATGGCTATGTATTTCCCCCTTAGGACCGCCTTTGCAGTATCCCATAGGTTTTGGACTGATGTGTTTTCATTCTCATTGATTTCCATGAATTGTTTAAGTTCTTCTTTGATTTCCTGGTTGACCCAACATTCTTGAGCAGAGTGGTCTTTAGCTTCCAAGTGTTTGAATTTCTGCCAAATTTTTTCTTGTGATTGAGTTCCAGTTTTAAAGCATAGTGGTCTGAGAATATGCAGGGAATAATCTTAATCTTTTGGTATCGGTTGAGACCTGATTTGTGACCCAGTATGTGGTCTATTCTGGAGAAAGTTCCATGTGCGCTCGAGAAGAATGAGTATTCTGTTGTTTTAGGGTGGAATGTTCTGTAAATATCTATGAGGTCCATCTGGTCCAATGTATCATTCAAAGCTCTTGTTTCCTTGTTGATTTTCTGCTTAGATGATTTGTCCATTGCTGAGAGTGGAGTATTGAGGTCTCCTACAATTAACGTATTGTTATCAATATGACTCTTTATTTTGGTTAACAGTTGGCTTATGCATATGGCTGCTCCCATGTTGGGGGCACAGATATTTATAATTGTTAGATCTTCTTGTTGGATAGACCCTTTAAGAATGATACAGTGTCCTTCTGTGTCTCTAATTACAGACTTTAGTTTAAAATATAATTTGTCTGATATAAGAATTGCTACCCCAGCTTTCTTTTGAGGTCCACTGGCATGGAAGATGGATCTCCATCCCTTCACTTTCAGTCTGGATGTATCTTTAGATTCAGAATGAGTCTCTTGTAGGCAGCATATGGATGGGTCCTGTCTTTTTATCCAATCTGCAACCCTGTGCCGGTTTATGGGAGCGTTTAGGCCATTCACGTCGTGAGTGATTATTGAAAGATATGAATTAATTGTCATCATGTTGCCTGTGAAGACGTTGTTTTTATAGATTGTCCCTGTAAATTTCTGTTGTATATCACTCTTGGGGTCTTTCTCCTTTTATAGAATCCCCCCTTAATATTTCTTACAAGGCCGGCTTAGTGGTCACATATTCTTTCAGTTTCTGCCAGTCGTGGAAGCTCTGCATCTCTCCATCCATTCTAAATGACAGCCTTGCCGGATAAAGTATTCTTGGCTGCATGTTCTTCTCATTTAGTACCCTGAATATGTCTTGCCAGGCCTTTCTTGCTTGCCAGGTCTCTGTGGATAGGTCTGACGTTATTCTGATGTTCCTCCCTCTGTACATAAGGAATCTCTTCCCCCTAACTGCCCTTAAGATGGTTTCCTTGGTTGTAAGATTTGCAAGTTTTACTATTACATGCCGGGGTGTTGGCCTGTTTTCCTTGATCTTGGGAGGGGTCCTCTCTGCCTCTAGGATGCGAATGTTTGTTTCATTCCCCAGATTAGGGAAGTTCTCAGCTACAATTTGCTCAAATACATCTTCTAGTCCTCTCTCTCTCTCCACTCCCTCCGGGATTCCAATTATTCTGACATTGGAACGCTTCATGGTGTCACTTATTTCTCTGATTCTATTTTCATGGATTCTGAGTTGTTTTTCCTGGCCTCCTCTTTTCCCTTTTTAGCTATTATATTGTCTTCCAGGTCGCTTATTCGTTCTTCTGCCTCAGTTACCCTAGCTGTTAGATTATCTAGATTGTATTGGATCTCACTGATAGCATTTTTAAGTTCTGCCAATTCACCTTTCATTTCTGCCCTTAGAGACTCTATGTTGCCATTAATTGATTTCTCCATTCTAGCCATTGTCTTCACAATTGCTAGCCTGAATTCCATCTCCGACATCTTGGTTATATCTGCATCCATTTGTAAATCTGCAGCAGAAGTCATAATCTCTGAGTCTTTTCTATTTGGGGGGCTCCTCCTCCTAGTCATTCTGTTGATGGGTGTTTGAGGCAATGTATAGAGTCCAAATTATTGACCAGAACGCAAGCAAGATGCACCTGTTTTCTTGGGACCTTAGGGTTGCTGGCCTCTTGTTTTCCCAGCCTGTCTTCTGCGGGAGGGGCCTGCCGTGCTGTTACTCAGGCAACCCTGTTTGGGTGGAGTTGCCCTGCGCCCCTGTGGCAGGGGATGGGCTCTGCGGGAATCAGTCTTTGGGGCTTTTGTTCTCTGGCGCCTTTCCCTGGCGGCTTTCCGCGTCTCTTCCGCCAGTCAGAGCAGAAGAGACCGTTTCCAACCCTCTGCCTCAGAGCAGAGAGATGGCAGTCTGTTCTTCAGTGAGCTCTCCAGGCCACACCGTCTCCGTTTCTGTCCATGCTGCTATAAACTGCAGCAGCCTGGGTTGTGCGCCCCTCCGCAGCGCTCCCAGTCCTGCCTCCAGGTCAGGCACGTCTCTGTCCTTTGTGCTTCTAAAACCACCAGCAACTCCGAGTTAGCTCACCCGCAACTCCGCCCCGGGGCTGCCCTAAAGTCCTTTCCCGCCGCTACCGGTCTGCGAGTCTGTGCTGGTCCGCAGTGCGCGAGGCTGTCACTCACCAGTGGTGTAGGATCCCCATGGCCAGGCACCCTCCCGCTGCCGTTTATCCTCCAATATCTGCCCACGGAATCAGGGCTCCCCGCTTCGTACCTCGAAACCAACCTCCTGCGATATTCTGTTTGTAGAGATCCAGATCTTCTTATATCTCAGGCTGGTTTCGTGGGTGCTCAGAGCGGTCTGGTAGATATCCAGCTCAATTCCGGGGACCAGTTGAAATAGGGTCCCCTACTCCTCCGCCATCTTTCTTCCCTCCGTCCTGATTCTTTATTTTCCTTCATATGCCATTTCTAATCCATCAGCAAGTCCTGATTGGTCTACTTTAAAAATATATATGAATCTAATCCCAGTTCTTACCACTTCTCCCTCCAGCACCCTAGTCCGAGGCACCATGGTCTCCCTGCTCCAGATTCATAACTCCCACAGAGTGAACCCTTCATATGTAAGTCAGTATACTTCCAACTGAATCCACAGCTTTCTGTCACACATAGAACAAAATTCAAACAACTTGATATGGTTTACAACCCCTACATGATCTGGCCCCTGCCCACTGCAGTGATCTCATCCCCTGCCATCTTTCTCCTTTGCTTATTCCCATCTGTCTTCAGTGGCCTTCTGGCTAACCTCTGCATACACCAAGATCATTTTTGGCCCAGGCATTTGTGCTTTTTAGTCCCTCCCACCGGAACACTCCTTTAAAAGGGCTTTAAAGAGCTTGTTCTTACAGGTATTCTTAAAGTCTTTTCTCCAGTGTCCACACTAACAAGTATAAACACCACCACCACCGCCATCACCATGAATAAAACATACCTAGGACTTAAAGCTAGTTTTCATGATGTCCCCAAATAAATAAACAAATAAATAGAATCTCCAAAATTAAAAAAAAAAAAAAAGGCCACCAAACTCCTCTTACCATCTGTGATACTGTTTTCCTCAATATCCACTTCCAGAGGATGTCAATCAATGTCTGAGAAGCCCAGGAGAAAAGAAGGACCTTGAATATTATTGATGAGAAGAAGAAAGAGAGGGCCTTAGACTCTGCTTAATGTCTAAACATCCCTCCTGCCCAGAAACATTTTGACACATATAGTTGTTTTACTTGGAGGATAGATTCAATTTTTTTTTTAAATAACTCTATTAGTTGGGATTTCTGTTTAAGTGGCTCAGATCCAAAATAGCAGTGTCATAGACAAGATAGTTTATTTTTCTTTCATTGAGAAGTCAGGGCTGGTATCACAACTCTGCTCTGCAAAGTCTCTAGGGGCCCAGGCTCCTTCTGTCTTATTGATCTGCCATCCCTAGAATACCCACTGGCCATTCCAAGATGGCTCCCCCTCCAACATGGAAGGAGGATGGGAGAAGGGAGAGCAAACCCCTTGCCTTTAAGGTACTAACCCAAAAGTGGCACACATTATCTCTACCAATACACCATTGGCCAGAATCTGGTTATGTGAGCATCCCTAGCTAGCTGCGTGGGAGATGGATAAGTTTGTTTGGGATGTATTATATACTAGCTGAAAATCAGGGGTTTTATTGCTACACTAAAAGGGGTGAAATGCTATTAGGTCATGATGAGAAACTTGAATAATACACATTTGATAAAAAAATAATCACAAAAGAAATTATAGAATGACTGCTTTGTAATGAGTTGGCTATCATGTGTACATGTATGTGTGTATATTTGTGTATCTGTATAAATACTTGTGTGCATATAAGAGAGAGAGAGAAACTCCTGAAAGATTGATAAGCTCTCCCCAAAGAGGAGTTCAAGGAGGTTTGGGAAGCATCATGGAGTAAGTCTATAACTTCCCAGGGCAATGACTTTAGAGAGGGTATCAATAATTTGAGTTCTTAACGTCTGCTGTGTTTGTACTTCATACAAATGCGTGAGGATGAACCTCATACTCTGTGTATTAGGAACATGACATGATTTATACTTGCATAACCAGATACGTGGTATAACAAAGAACTTTTTAATTTCCTCATTAGAATAAGTAATCATGACTGTAAACAGCTATCAGTGTGATTATAGGCTTTAGTAATACCTATGGATGATGCAAGTCTGATTTTAGGTGTGATGGTCTCTCCCTCCTTCTCCCCCTTTAGCTTTGCCTCGACTGCTGTTAAATGCTATCCTTTTAATCAGTCTTGATTGCTTTGCCTTGCTTTGAGACTTGCTTAGAGACTCCTCAGAGGCACATTGTTTCATGGGAGACAGCTGTTCTTTCCTAGCTCACACTGACTGCAGTTATATATAGTGACGATAATAATTGTCTGCACATACGCACATAGCACATGGGGACCCACTGATGAAAATTAGTGTTTTGTGCGTATGTAGTGCTTTCCTTTGATTGCATTTACAAACATCCAGCCTCACTCCTCCCCTCCAGCTGCTGCAGTGTACCTCCTTAGCTCACAGAGGGGTCAAAAGTTGCCCCCTCAACCTCCAAGACTCCTTTACAACTTTATAATTAACACTCTCACTGTTTAGGTTTCACCTTCCAGGTTCTATTTTGATTAAAAAAAAAAAAAAGATTCAGATCTCCAGGCTTTTAATTCTTTGAATTTTACTCTGTGAATAAAGCTTTTCTTTGGTGCATTTAAAGCAATTTCTAGGTAAATTCCACTTATGAAACTGCCATATATGTGAAATTGATACATTTGTAACATTCGGCTATACTTCCATTTCCCATGAGGCACCAGTGACTATTAAAAAGAAATGGTTTAAAAATATTGATTACCCTTGAGAAGAAAAGTGGAACTAGGTTCTTCTTAATGTGTTTGATAATACTTCTTCTTTGTTTAAAATACCAACCCAAGTTTCTTCACCAATCATCCAGAATTTAAAATAAGCAATTCCTAAAAATGGAGACCATCTATTTGAAATAACAGTGTCATTACAAAGCACCCTCCTATGTACCATTTGTTTGCGGGGTCAGCCTAATCAGATCTCATATGCACAGTGACAAAGGTCTCCTCTCACTGCCAGATGAGACGTCTCTAAAGCACAAAATATGGTTGTTCGCCACATTGGCCTTTCCATAACAATCAATTTTGAAGTTGGTAGTTGTATTAAAGGGCATGATATTTACACTAGGGTGCACACTCTTCTCTGGTTTTTATTGGCTTTTAGGTCTTCATATTAACTCTGTTTTTCATCCTAGTTTTGCATATCCTCATGTTAACTTTTCATTGTCATGGAAAATCCCGTTATTTTTTGTTTGTTTCTTTTTTTCATGTAACACATCACAGCGTTGTCATTACCACAATTTTCTTCACAGTTTACCGCAGCAGCATAAATTTCCCTACATCCTGTTTGAACTGCATTGGGACCATAGCAGAGTGAACTAGATGGCTTTCTCCAAAAGAGAGACCCTGGGAGAGGGCACACCATGTCTGAGGTCACAGATAACCCCAGTGGCCACAGTGTATGTGGTACCCAAAGCCAATGAGGTCAGTAATGATGGAGGAAGCGGCCCCTCCTGGCTTTTCTTCCAGGCTGGCTTCGCTCTTGCTGCATCCAGCCTTTCGTGGTGGTTGTTTTGTGTGGGTGCTGTATATGACAGACTGCACTGGGCAAGGCTTCTGCTCTGGGCTCTACCTCTTCCTTTGTCAGTTTTGATATGATAGATGGCATCTCTGTCTATGTACTCCTGTTTAGGAGGGGTGGTGTAATGGAAAGAACTTGAGAGTAGGCTGACTCCCATTCTAATTTTGGTTTTGTCTATTACTGACTGTGCAACCTTGAGCAGTTTACGTCCTCTCAGGGATTTGGGCACAGTGCATGAAGTCACATGTTGGAAGGGTCTGCCTTGTATCAGAGGTTTATAGTTCTCTGCTTTCTTGTTATACTGGCCCCCCACCACTTTTGTGAGAGTCTGGTGAGGTAAAAGGAGACAGCACACTTTGAATATTGCCTGGGAGTGTTCATGTGGTTTTCAGTTATGGAATGCATAATCAGAAGGTACATTTAGATCAGATGAAACCATTACTGACGACAGTGGTTGAGTTGAGAACATGCACACCTCTGGCCTGGCTCGGTGACTTTGAAAGTGATTCCCATGTGGGTCAAGTCCTCATGTGTATTTTCTGTTTTTTTTTTAATAACCTCAAATACTGTGTGAATTTCACAGTTTGAAATTAAACTTGAGGGGCTCAAAATTATGCCACTTTATTTGGCTTCAGTTGCAGATGTGAAGGGTTCCAAATGATCCCTGTACACAAATTATACAAATGGTGCCTTGACACAGCCGATAAAATGAAGCCAGTTAGGGCCTAATTAGTCTCTGCCAACGAACTCATTCAGCGTGCTGTTGTGCTGGCTGGACTCCATTCCCCAGGCCCCTCAAATTTACTCTCTAGTCTTATTTGTCCTGCTCTTTGCCCTGGCTGGCTGGTACTGTGGATGGAATCCTGGAATGCTAGGGCTCCTTCACCCTTCCAGTTGAGTCTAGCCACAGAGAAGGGCTAGAAGAGATTCCGAGGGTGGGAGGAGAGAGAGGTCAAAGTATTTCTGACTCGATTCCTCATTAGTCTGTCTCTCTCGGGAGCCCATTCCTTTGATGCCCACAGCCCTGGTCTCTCTTCCAAAGCTCCAGCTCTCACTGAGCTTCTTCAACACCAGTTCCTATCCTTGCCCTTCCAGTTTTAGGATTGAAAAACTTCCAACCGTTGCTGCTCTTTTGGGCCCCACTGTCTGTTGTTTGTTCCCTTAATCTTTCCCCTAACTCTGTTAAGAGTCCCTCCTTTAAAACCTCAATGTTTGAATCATCTAGGGTGAATCTGGTTTCCTGCCTGACCCTGGTCTTTATTCTTGAGGGCCCTCAGTTCACCAGGAGGCTATGCAGTGGATACCCAGACTCCTGTTTTCCTCTTCTCAGACCCTGTACCATGTTAGGTCATGAAAAACCTTCACCCCTGGGCTATATCCAATTGTTCCTGCCAGAAATGTCTTCAGTCAATTAGCTTTATATGTTCATCTCAATTTGGGGGTGACATTGAAACATAATACAAGCATGAGAAACATTTCATCTTCTCTAAAATTAAGTGAATGTCCAAAGTTATTCATTCAGGTAGGACTTCACATGATAAACTTCTCTACCTTAAAAAAGTTCTTTTTTTTTTTGTCTCAATATTAATACGATTATTAAGTATATAATTTCTCTATAAACTCCCCCAAAATATTTTAAGCAGTAGTCAGGGTATAAATTACACATACATAAAATGACATTAATATTACTTTTATTACATGATGAAGTCAAAGATCTTTTGGCACATAGCCATACTGGGAAGGGATTGCCTCCTCCCTGGCTTAGTGGACCCTCTAGTTCTTAGTGCTGTGGAAGTAGGGACTAAAATGATGAAATAGTAAGAAAAATTGATGGACATAAATATCTATACAATACTGAACTCACCACAGTATAGAGAATCTTTCTATGTTAAGAAAAGAGGAAAAAGAGATATGGATGTTCAGATTTTTTAAGAAATTCCGGGAAGCAAAGTATAAAAGAACAAAATGTTTTATATATGGAGGAAGGGTAAAGTTTTGCAGGATCTCATAATTTAGGCTAAATGGCTTCCCAACCTTTTGAAAAGGTGGATAGGAAGAAAAGTATTTAATCACCTAAGGCTTCATGGAGAAGTTAAAGATATATGGGGAAGTCTTATTAAGTAAAAAAAGAAAAGAAAAGAAAAGAAAAAAGACATTATTGGTAATTTAAAAAGACTAGAAATTATCTAAAATTAAAATTTAGAGGGAAGAGGGTAAATATATGTGGCAAAAAAACCAGAAGACTACTATAAGGCAGAGTGGTTGAAGCATTTTAGAAATATTTCTATTAAGATAAGAAAAAAAAAAGAAAAACCTCCAGAGAAAAGCAAATATGTTAATAAATGAGACAAAATTCTCTGACTTTTGCAGATGGCTTGAAGAAATCAATAATTCAAGGTTTTACATATATATATAAAAACCCCTTGAGTAGGTTGCCACTAAAGGAATTATTGTTACCAACGTTACCATCTCAAATGAACCATCTGTAGGGTCAATGAGGAGCCACCCCAAGTGGTCTTTCCCTAAAATAATTCAAGATGCTGTACAGTAAATAAGCACTGAGAAATTGTAATATTCTGTGATGGGTTGAATTGTGTCCCCTAAAGAAATATGTTGAAGTCCTAAGCCCTGGTACCTATGGATGCAACCCTGTTGGAAATAGGATTTTTGTAGATGTAATTGAGTTAGGATGAAGGCATAGGGTGGGTCTTTAGTCCAGTATGACTGGTGTCCCTTTGAGTAGAGGGAAATTTGGGCCAGGCACAGATACCCAGTGGGACATGTGAGGACAGAGGCAGAGACTGGAGTCATGCAGTTGCAAGTCAAGGAATGACGAGGATGGTAGAAGCTTATTATAGAACAGAGGGATTGACCCAGACTCTTAGAACTGAGAGAGAGTACATTTTTATTGTTATAAGCCACCCAATTGGTGATCCTTTGTTATGGCAGCCCTAGGAAAGGAACACAAGTTCCCTCTTCTTTCTCTTGTCCTTCATGACAGTGAAGTACAGAAGGAGAGGTCCATCGTGGGTACAGACAATCAGGGAGTGCATTCTTTACAGAAAACTTGTAAATAATAATACAGTTCAACTAATAGTTGGACTGCTCGTTGTTATCACCATGGCTCACCAATTTCAAACCATTTCAGTGACCATCAATTAGTCCTTCCCCCCAATGTGGGGTTGGTGTAAGATCTAAGCATTTACTGCAATTATTGTTGAATTTTAATAATACATATTAAGCTTCCAATTAGCACACTTAAATTCTGTATCTTTTAATGAAAAATGTTTTCTACACAGAAGTTAAGTTGGAGAATTCACAGTTACACAGCCTGCATCAGAGGCAGACTCTGCTACTCACACTCCTTTCATAGTAGAGCTTTGGAATTGCTTGAGCTCTGTGTTTATGTCTTCCACACCTCGATACTAGATATTCCTGTGTTTAAAGAGCAGATTCAAAGTAAACAGTGAGAGCACTCTGCCTCCCTAATGGGGCCACTTGGAGTTTTTATTTGTGTGTAAGTTTTTTTGACAGAAAAATTGAAAAGCTGCTAGAAAGGAAAGCAAAGACATGGATGGTATTGTGGTTTCTAGAATTTATTCTGAATAGGATTTTTATGATTCTTGACCGAACTTATTCTTGTGTTTAAGACTTTTTCTAACTACCTGTAGATCTGTGGCTTAATGTGAAAGAAACTAGTCTAAAATAAAATAAATAAAAAGTGTGATTCAATCCACTGTGATTGAGACTGGGTGGACAAATCTCATTATGTTGTATATTGAACATGAATATATGAAGATCCATGTTGATGAAATCATTGGCAAATTTGCAAAGACTTGAAAATAGAAACTATTACACTATTATCCATTACTATAATAAATTAATATTTATGCATCAATCTTCTGATCTTTTTAAATATATATATTTTCTGTAATAAAGTTTACTAATCCACTACGTATTACTTTCCTACCATAAACTGGGAGGCTTAAACAACAGCAATTTATTTTCTCATAGTTCTGGGGGCCAGAAAACTGAAATTAAGGTGTTGGCAGGCTTGGTTCTTTTTGGAGGCTCTGAGGCAGAATCTGTTTGATGCGTCTCTCCCAGACTCTTGTGGCTGTGGGCACTCTCCCATCTCTGCTTCTGCCTTCTCAAAAGGTTTCCCCCCTGTGTCTGTGTTTTTCTTCTCTTTTTCTTCTTTTTTTTTCTTTAGTTCAATTTTTTATTGATAATCTTGGAACAAATACATTAACAATTTCTTAGAGTTATAAACCATTTTACAATTTTGAGGGAATTTTCACATATGCCAATTAAACCCTCACAACATCCCTGTGAGGTAGGCAGGGTTGGTGTTATTTTCCTATTACTGAGAACTAGGCTCAGAGGTGAAGTAAGGTCACATAGTTGGTAAATGATGGAGCCAGGACTAGAACCTAGGCTTTTTGACATGCTGCTTCCCTGAGAACATTCAAGTAATGATATCCTATGCTATCTAATGAACATTTTTCTCCTATGATGATCAGATCTGTTTTTATAAGTTTGATACTACCTTTTTCCTAATATTCAAAAACAAACTGTGATGAGACATGTCTTCTCTGTCACTGGACTCTTTCTCTTCAGTGTATCAAGCACCATCCTAACATGAAAGTTTCTTGTGTAGTAAGTTTTGAGGATCCTTGGCTCTAAGTTCTAAATTATGATATGAAAATTTATTTTAGAAAATTCTGCAAAATTCCTATATTGAATATGTCAAACTTACTTAAAAACAACAAGGCTATTTATATTTTTGAAAGCTTTGCAATCTTTCCCACCAAGATGTTTAAACGTGTATAAATGGAAAACAGGGGAAAGTGTTTAGCAACATTACTGGGAAACCTATGCACAGTACACGTACGTGCAGGTCACATTATACCGACTTGTTTTTGTTGTTGGCCTTCTAGAGGAAGGAAAACCATTATAGAATTTCCAAGTCTGATCCCATCTCATATATGATATCCAGCAGGGTTCAAGCAGTAGTGATCATAGCATATATGTATGTGGTAGAAAGGAAAAAAAACACTTGCTCTTCAGTGGTTTTTGCCTAGGTCCAGTGTAAATATACTTATCAAGGCAGATCTTAAGCTACAGCATCTTTGTTAAATGCAGAAATGTGAAATATTGTGGCGCTATGGACTTGGAATACAAGATAAACCGTAACTGACCTCAAACTACATGTTAAAAGCAGAGTAAAGCTCAGCATGAAAGGCAATGGATAAAACTCAAGTGCTCTGGTATAGAGAGAAAAACAGCAAAGCAAACTTTCAGGCATGTAAAGCAGGTTTTAAAAGCAGGAAAATGACACTGTATTATCAGGAATTACATGTTTTTGAACTCGAGTTTTGGCCTTCTAAGAGTATTGGGAGAAACTTAAGCCTATGGGGAAGAGGTAGTACAGAAAATGAATGGGATCTAGAAATGGGGTTGAGGACATGGGAGGTTAGGGAACACCAAGAAACAAATACACTCCAAGTGAATTTAGAATCCCTTTAAATCCATCCTTTCCAAAAAATACTTCCTAAAGTTAGAGATTTGGTCAAAAAAGTTGGTGAAAACAAAAATTGTGACTATTTTACCTCATAAAAGAAAGTAGTATTTAAATGTAGATTAGAAATTATGCTATTAAAGATTAGTCCACTGATCAGGCTGTAGAAACTGAAACTTAAGTGCTGCTGTCAGTGATACATGGCAGAAAACTGCTTCCAAATATAAAATTGTCATGGTAGAATTCAACATTAATCAAAATATTCAGAAACAAATACTTTTTTACTTGAAGCCTAATGAAGAAACATTGGTATGCTTACCTAAGATACCTGTTTTAAGAAAAAAAGAAATTAACAATTTAAGCTAATGTGAAAAATACTGCAGCTACATTTAAGTTTTCTAAGATAAAACTTGAGAAGATAGAGAATATTCTAGTTCAGTATAATGGACTCCAAACCAACTACAAGTTTGAAATACATCTTGATTGTATTCCTTACATAGTATCATTATCATCATCTTCGTGTTTTCTCTTCAATGGGTTCGATTCATTGGCCATGTTCTGTGATGAAACCATGTTGGTGGTAATAAGAATAGTTTTTGGTCCAATTATTGAAGGATTAATCAGAACATTTTGAACTGCAGTTGTTGCAGGAACTGATTTGACAGGTGGGGACTGAGAAGGTGGAATCTGCACCGTAAATCTTTGGCTTGTCACCAACACTGGAAGTACAACTTTATTTGGGACAGACGTTTGTGGGGTTGCTGCAGTAGGAGTGGAAGGTCGCTACCAACAGCACCAACACTTAACTGTGGTACTACTCTTCCTTGGTTAGGTCCCTTTTTAATTAAGGACTTCAGCCTATAGTTTGGAGCTGTTAAGCAGTATCTTTCAGGTGGCAGTCTGGGTCCTGCATATGGCTTAATCAGTGGTAAAGGGGTTTGATTTTTCTGCCTTGCAATATCCAGTAAAAAATTTCTTGGAGGAGGAGAAGTAAAAGATTGATCAGCGCGACACTGGATTGCCAGTCTCACATCATCTGCACCAACATTAGGTTTCTTAGCATGGCTTGAATAAATTTTTGCATCATCCATAATTGTAGTCACACATCGGAAAGCAAATTCCAACATTTGATTTATAACCCTTGGTTCATACTCCGTAATTCCCATATCCTTCAGGATTTGTGCCATCACCAAGGCATCTCTCAGAGCATTCTTGGGAGGTGCCATCTTGCCAGACTCCATGTTATCCTGCTGCTCGTCACCCGGGGAGAGAGCCTCTTTTTATTCTTTTTAAATATTTTATTTATTTATTTGAGAGAGAGAGAGAGCGTGCTCATGTGCACATGAGCCGGGGAGAGGGGGCGAGGAGGAGAGAGAGAAGCAGACTCCCCACTGAGCAGAGAGCCTGATGTGGGGCTCAATCCTAGGACCCTTGAGATCATGACCTGAGCCGAAGGCAGATGCTTAACCAACTGAGCCACCCAGGTACCCTTCTCCTCCTCTTATAAGGGCTCTTATCATTGGATATACAGATCACCCAGTTAATCTTGAGATCCTCTACTTAATTACATCTTCAAAGACCCTGGTACCAGGGGTTAGGACATGGACATATCTTTGGGGGAACCACAATTCAACCCAATACAGGGACCTTTTTTCTTATTTTGTACTGCAATATTTATTTTATCTTTTAATCTTTTAAATTTTTTGGCATGATGTTATATGCAAAGCTTCATAAGAAAATTTTTACTGTCTCTGTTTCTTTTTGTGGCCACTGTTACTATTAATTCAACTTTATGAGTATTAGTAAAAGTACTGAAAATGATTGATTTATGGAGGAAAGTGGAACTAAAAATGATCCACTCCAAGTGTCAAATAGCTAGATATGGATTGCTTCTGGGCTGAGTTTTCAAAGGAACACAACAGAAAGCAGATTAGAGGCTGGAGAGAGAAAAGTGGGAGAAGAATCTGAGAACTCATCAGGATGGTGAAGACTCAGTAGAGGCTGGAAAAGAGAAAAGTGGGAGAAGAATCTGAGAACTCATCAGGATGGTGATCTCATCGTGTAGAGCCTAACAGCATGAGCTTCGGAGTTTGACAATCAGGATTCATCACCCCAACCTGTTGCCCTTACAATGATATTTGACCTTAGTGTGACTTCACCAAGTACAGGAACTTTTCAGAAGAGGATGCAGGAAGGGAAACTCATGATCAGTTTTCACTTGATGGGCATGGAAGGGTGCAAACGGAGGAACCAGTGGGCCCTGCAGAGCTGGCAAGGATGAAGCAGACCCAGGCAGCTCAGGCAGAAGGACAGTGGGGGAGAGGCTCTGGACACATAGACGATAACACGCGGGCACAAGGACTGGGAGAGAAGGAGCCAGCCAAGATGTGCTTACTTCAGTGTCCATTCTTTCATCTGTAATGGAAAAATGGAAGATGAAAGAAGGCGAATGAGCTACCCAATTAGTAGGCCATGACATACCAGTGCTAAATGGGCCTTTAGAAAAGAAATCATCCAAGCTCCTTCATTTTCAAAGAGAAATGTGAAGTCCACAGAGGTCGAATGTATTATCTGAGACAGCTCATTATGTTGGTGTGGAAGTCACCATTCTACAGTGCAGGAAAAGTATGCGTAGCTCCTGTAGTAAGCTGTCATCACCTGCCACAGAGACTCCTTTGAACGCTCTCCTATGTGTTTATACAGAATAACTGGTGCCAAGCAAATACACCTATGCAAGTCTTGCAATGATAGCCTCGAATTTATTACAGGAAGAAAATAAAAACAAAGTGAAAAAGATTAAAAATTGAGTCAGATAATACACTTTACTCAGAAATACTCACCTTGTGTAAATTTAGTCTCAGATATGTTAAATGACAGCCAGTTAGAAATGCATTACAGAATTCCTTTAATAAAATGTAAAATCCAGAGTTAATAGCTATATATATATTTTAATGACACACATTTATTGCTGCACATAATTCATTGCACACATTAAGTATGAAATTTCCTGTGGGCAATAATAAATGTGATTTATAAATCACAAATTTGTGTGAAGTCTATTTCTTATTCTCTTGAGGACAGTTCCAAAAACCATAAAAAAATAGAAAAAAAAGTCTAAAACAATTAGAGATTTATTTGTTTGTGTAATCATCTTTGTTTCAGTTCATTCTACAAGATATATTTTAAAATACAACTAGCTTATTTATATTCCTATCATAAAAATTATACAGAAATTAAAAGATGCAATCTTAAGGCTTTCTTCTTTTTAATCACTCAAGGAACATACTAATTTTTCAAGATTTTGAGTAAATAATTTTCTTCTGCATTTTTTAAATTTAAAAATGAACTTTTACTACTACAAAATTAGTGAATATAAATGGTATAAAAAAATTTTTTTTAAAGATTTTATTTATTTATTTGAGAGAGAGAATGAGAGAGAGAGAACACATGAGAGGGGATAGGGTCAGAGGATGAAGCAGACCCCCCGCCGAGCAGGGAGCCCGATGCGGGACTCGATCCAGGGACTCCAGGATCATGACCTGAGCCGAAGGCAGTCACTTAACCAACTGAGCCACCCAGGTGCCCTAAAAAATTTTTTAATAAGGTTAAAAAAATGAAAACACAAGACAACATACTGAATGGGAGAAGGTATTTGTAAATGATATTTCCTGATAAGGGGTTAATATACAAAACATATAAAGAAGTTACACCAGAAAAAAAATAATAATCCCATTAAAAATGGTCAGAGGACCTGAATAGACACTTTTCCAAAGAAGACGGACAGATGGCCAACAGACACATGAAAAGATGCTCAACATCACTCATCATCAGGGAAATACAAATCAAAACCACACTTAGATATCACCTCACACCTGTCAGGATAACTAATATCAAAAAGACAAGAAATAACAAGTGTTTGCAGGGATGTGGAGAAAAAGGAACCTTTATGCACTGTTGATCGTAATGTAAATTGGTGCAGCCATTGTGGAAAACAATATGGAGGTTCCTCAAAAACTTAAGAATACCAATTTCTTCCATAAGTGTTCTATAGTTTTCAAAATACAGATCTTTTACTTCTTCGGTTAAGTTTATTCCTAGGTATCTTACTGTTTTTGGTGCAGTTGTAAATGGGATCCATTCCTTGATTTCTTTTTCTGCTACTTTGTTATTGGTTGTAGAACTGCGACAGGTTTCTGCACGTTGATTTTATATCCTTCAACTTTGCTGAATTCATGTATTCTAGCAATTTTTTGGTGGAGTCTTTTGGGTTTTCTAGAGTATCATGTCATCTGCAAATAATGAAAGTGACTTCTTCCTTGCCAATTTTGGTGTCTTTTATTTCTTTTTGTTGTCTGATTTCTGAGGCTAAGACTTCCAGTACTATGTTAAATAGTAATGGTGAGAGTTGACATCCTTGTCTTGTTCCTGACCATAGGAGAAAGGCTCTCGGCTCATGGATTGGAAGAAAAAACATTGTTAAAATGTCTATACTACCTACACATTTAAAGTAATCCCTATCAAAATACCACCAGCATTTTTCACAGAGCTAGAACAAACAATCCTAAAATTTGTATGGAACCACAAAAGACCCCGGATAGCCAAAGCAATTCTAAAAAAAAAACAAAACTGGAGGCATCACAATTCCAGATTTCAAGCTCTATTACAAAACTGTAGTCATCAAGACAGTATGGCCCTGGCACAAAAACAGACACATAGATCAATTGAACCAAATAGAGAACCCAGAAATGGACCCACAACTATATGGTCAACTAATCTCCAACAAAGCAGGAAAGAATATCCAATGGAAAAAAGACAGTGTCTTCAACAAATGGTGTTGGGAAAACTGGACAGCAACATGCAGAAGAATGAAACTGGACCACTTTCTTGAGCCGTACACAAAAATCAATTCAAAATGGATGAAAGACCTAAATGTGAGACAGGAATCCATCAAAATCCTAGAGGAGATCAGAGGCAGAAACCTCTTTGACCTCGGCTGCAGCAACTTCTTACTAGACACGTCGCCGGAGGCAAGGGAAGGAAAAAAAGCAGAAATAAACTATTGGGACAACATCAAAGTAAAAAGCTTCTGCACGGCAGAGGAAATAATCAACTAACTAAAAGACAACTTTAGAATGGGAGAAGATATTTGCAAATGACATATTTGATAAAGAGTTAGTATCCAAAATCTATAAAGAACTTATCAAACTCAACACCCAAAAAACAAATAATCCAGTTAAGAAATGGGCAGGAAACATGAATAGACACTTTTCTAAAGAAGACATCCAGATGACCAACAGATACATGAAAAGATGCTCAGCATCACTCAGCATCAGGGAAATACAAATCAAAACCACAATGAGATACCACCTCACACCTGTCAGAATGGCTAAAATTAACAGTACACAAACCAACAGGTGTTGACGAGGCTGCAGAGAAAGGGGAGCCCTCTTGCATTGTTGGTGGGACTGCAAACTGGTACAGACACTCTGGAGAACAGTATGGAGGTTCCTAAAAAAAAAAAAAAAAAAAAAAAAAAGCTGAAAATAGAGCTACCCTAGAATCCAGCAATTTCACTACTAGGTATTTACCTAAAGGAAACAAAAATACAGATTCAAAGGGGTACATGAACCCCGAAGTTTATAATAGCATTATCAACAATAGCCAAACTATGGAGAGAGCCCAAGTGTCCATTGACTGATGAATAAAGAAGATATGATATATATATACAATGAAATATTACTCAGCCAACAAAAAACTAAATCTTGCCATTTGCAACAACATGGATGGAGCCAGAGGGTATTATGCTAAGTGAAGTAAGTCAGTCAGAGAAAGATAAATACCATGTCACCTCACTGAGTTGTGGAATTTAAGAAACAAAACAGGTGAACATATGGTAAGGGGGTAAAGAAAAAAAGGAGAGAGGGAAACAAACCAGAAGAGACTCTTAATGATAGAGAACAAACTAAGGGTTGATGGAGAGAGGTGGGTGGGGGATGGGCTAGATGGGTGATGGGTATTAAAGAGGGCACTTGTGATGAGCACTGGGTTTGTATGTAAGTGTGACTCACTGAATTCTACTCCAGAAACCAATGTTGCACTGTATGTTACCTAACTAAAATTTAAATAAAACAAATGAATAAAAGAATACCATATGATCCAGTAATTCCACTACTATTTGTCCAGAGAAAAGAAATACACTAATTTGAAATGATCTATGCCCCCCTATGCTTATTACGGCATTATTTACAATAGCCAAGATATGGAAGCAGCCCAAATATCCATCAAAAGATAAATGGATAAAGAAGATGTGGTGTGTGTGTGTGCGTGTGTGTGTGTGTGTGTAACACTGGAACATTCCACACACTGGAAACTTACTCAGCCATAAGAAAGAATGAAATCGTGCCATTTGCAACAACATGGATGGATCTAGAGGTTATAATGTCAAGTGAAATAAGTCAGAGAAAGACAAATACCATATGATTTCACTCGTAGGTGGAATTTAAGAAACAAAACAAATGAACAAAGAAACGAAAAAAAACCCAAACTTTTAATATAAAGAGAAACTGATGGTTATCAGAGGGGAAGGGGGTGAGAGGATGGGGGAAATAAATCATGGGGATTAAGAGTACATTTATCATGGTGAGCCATGGTGAGTAATGTATAGAATGGTTGAATCACTCTATTGTACATCTGAATCTAATATAACACTGTATGTTAATTATACTGGAACTTAAAAAAAAGGAAGATGTGATATAAATACACACTAGAATATTACTCAGCCACAAAAAGAATGAGATCTTGCCATTTGCAACAACATGGGTGGACCTAGAGGGTATTATGCCAAGTGAAATAAGTCAGAGAAAGACAAATACCATATGATTTCACTCATATGTGGAATCTAGAAGTCAAATGAACAAACAAAAGCTGAAACAGACTCATAAATACAAAGAACAAACTGGGGGTTACCAATGGGCAGTGGAGTTGGGGGATGGGCAAAAATGAGTGGAGGGGAGTGGCCTCCAGTTACAGAATGAGTAAATCACAGGGATGAAAGTTACAGCATAGGGAATACACTCAATTGTATTGTGATAGCGTTGTATGGTGACAGATGGTAGCTACACTTGTGAGTACAGCATAACATACAGAATTACTGAGTCACTATGTGTTACACCCAAAACTAATGTACCATTGTGTACATTATCTATGCTTCAATAAAAAAAAATATTAAAATACTATATTCCCAACACTAGTAGCACTTTATTGAACATATCTGTAAATTTTTATACATGTACATTTAAACAAATGAAATAGTATATGTAATGTGTAGTGAGTGATTTGTTTTTGTCAGTTAACATTTTCTATTTTTCCATGTAAATGAAACTATCCCAACTAGTATCCAAATCATATTAAATTGTCCCCATTATAACCAAATGTCTTTGCAGTTGGTTTGTCCCAAGAAGAATCTCAGTCAGGACTATCTCTTGAATCCTGTTGTTAAATTAAGTCTGTAATCTAGAACAAGGGCTGCTGGCCAAATCCATCAGGCTACTGGTTTTTGTAAATAAAGTTTTATGGGAACACAGGCCTTCATTTATTTAGGCCTTGCCCATGGCTGCTTTCATTCTATAAAGGAAGAGTTGAGTAGTTGTGACAGAGGCCATGTAGCCCACAAAGTCTAAAATTTATCTATCTGGCTCTTTTCAAAAAAGATTCGCTTACTCTCAATCTAGAATAGAAGAGTCTTTTTTTAAAAAATGGTATGAATTGTTGATGTGATTGGGCCTGTTATCACACTTTCTGGATTTATCTGGTTGCTCCTTATAGTATCTTAGCTTATTCTTCCTACTGGATATTTTTTCCCATTTCATTATAATAATCTCAATTACCTTAGTGTCAGTATGACCAGGCTTTCATACACACTAAAAGGACACATTAAATGAAATGAATGAAGGGAATTCTCTGATCCTGCCAAAATCTTCTTATTTTTTTTTCTGAAATTCCTTTTACTGGGGATAAGTCCTTTCATTATATCAATAGGGAAAAAAAAAGATTTCAAATGAAAATATCTTAGGAGAAAGTATAATGGAGGAGCAGCACAGCCAATGACTGGATTTTAAGGCAGGAGATGAGGGGAGGTAGGGAAGATAAAGCGCTATTGGAAACCCAGTCATACCAAGGTGTGAGTGACTGACAAGGTCCAGGCTTATGAGAAACAGAAGCATAGGGCATGCAGAAAGGCTTTGTGTTCCTGAAAGAGTAGAGGGAAGAAAAACCATAAAGAAGAGAAAATTGAAATTTCAAGGATAAACTATTCTAAAATTTTGTCTGGAGCCAATTCTGAGCAGTAAGAATTACATGGGTAAGATAGAGTGTCCAACCATTTCAAAATCAATGATGTTTCCATTTTCTTTGTGGGAGGCATCACATGGTCATACAGGGGCATAAGGAAGATCTACCACTTGCCTAGTACTGTTCTGATTACATTTCTGTAATAATTCCAAGTATCCTTTAGGGGCCTAACCCTATCCTTTCACATGCAATATTCAGGATCAGTCAATGAGTTACAACAGAATAATTTGAAACCTAACAACAGAATAACTTGAAAACTGTCATAAAGCTTGATACAATACACGCTTTTTAAGTACTAGATAATTCTTTTGTGATCATTGATTATGGCATGTTAATTGACTTTTGCCCAAAGACCAGTTGATTAAGCAGAGCTGAGTTCGCTAAACTTCCCACAGCAAAGGAGATCATCACCTTATCTTAAAGGGAGGAAGTTAGGGAAGGGATTCCTTTTAAAAGGATTTTGAGGTCTGGGCCAAGTGTTTAAGATGGGTCTTTCAAAGCAGGGACTGGGGGTCAGTCTGGTGAACATGGCAAAGCAAAAGTTCTGATGAGCAAGCTCTTTGAATAGGTGAACAAATCTTTGTTCTGACAGGAGAGCTATTTGCCCAGATGAGCAAACTGTTTGCCTTGATAAATTAGCTTGTAAGCATTTCCCGAAGCAAATGGTGAAGTTAATTATTGGTTTCCAGTCTTATCTTCCAGGGCATGAATTACCTGGGACAATCAGGTCATATTCACATAGGTGGTCTCAGTTTTCAGTCCTAATGGCTGAGTTATGTTGATGCAGATGGTCTCATGCCTCAAGAACTTTATGGAAATTAAAAGAAAACTAGGACATAAAATTATTGCCTTAATTATTTTTATATATTAATCAGAGATACTTGTTTTGTAATATTAAAGTTATATTGGAAATTTTCCTATTTGCTTTCAATGAATACTTAATTATTTTGGTCATTTATTTTGAGTGACCCAATTATTTGTAAGAACAAATATTAAAAGTACGGTCTTAAACATACTGGACCTTTTCCCTTAGTGATAATTGTAGCTGCTTAGACAACTTTTTAAAATTAAGTATGTCAAAGCTAACATGCTAATTTACGTCTGAAGTGTTGTTTCTAATAAAATGTGAGGAAGGAATCTATGTGTTTGAATAGATACGAAAGAACAATTTTGCCAATTAAAATGATTCTTTGAGATATTTGATATAAAAAAAAGAGTCAGTATTTCATTCATACTTCCCCTACATTTAACAGATATTTATTGGGCATCTACCATTTGCAAGCCACCATATAAAGTCTCTAGAGAATTTAAAGATGAATTTTTCCAAGACCCTGACCTCCAGGAGCTGATAGTTTAATAAGATGGATGGCAGAGAAAACTATAAGTGAAGGAGATTTTATGCAAGTCAAGAGGAGTCATATAATGTACTTCCAAACGGTAGTATTAAAGTATAATTTTTAAAAAGTTAAAAACATGATTCTCATGCAAATATAGAATGACATGAGTCAGAGTTTTATTAACTCATTAGTAAGGGAATTATTAAAATGATAAAGCTGGTCCAAAGATCATTTTGAGGAACTAGATATTTATTCGCACTTTGAGAAAAGAATGTTGAAATGTGACGGGTAGGTTAGATGCAAAGTTAATGTCCTACAGGGCAGGAAAATCATAACCTTGAGGATTGTTTTCTTCCAGAATAAAATCTACAAGAAAACATGCAATTTCACCGGTCTTAATTAAGAGTAAATAACAAATTCAAATGCAGACTTTCCCTGAGATGATTAAATAATCTTTATAGGAGCCTATTATACATGACATTGAAAGTAGTGTTTTCATGTGGGAATTCCTAAGTGACATTTCTTGGGGATGTTATTCTAAATCCTGAATCCCAAGAAAAATCAGTTGAGAAAATGGGAAACAGGAAAACGTATTAAAATTCTCCTATGAGAATTAAAGCTTATCAATGTAGAGACATTACTGGCTCAAAGGAATCCATGGACACCAAGGAGAAAGCAAGGGCAGTAAATGATCATGCACAGAGTAGAAGGTTAAGTTCAATGTTTCTAGGAATATAGGTAAAATTTTAGACAATTTTTCTTAACAGACAAAACACTCTTAGAGAAAGCTGTGGACAAGGAATCATTTAAACATGGGAAAACACAGATGGGGTGTGGGTAGGAGGAAAGAGGGGCTTTCTAAGCAAAGGGAACTCTGTGAACAGAAGCAGAACGTTTGGAAAGTGAGAGGAATCTATAAAACCTATAAACAAGGGAAGATGAAGATTGGACCAGATGGTAGGAGGTCTTGAGGTTCCAAGATAGATTTGAGTTTTATTCTGTAAGCAGAGTAGTTATGCGATTATAGATGGGTTTTATGTATATAATTAAGGCTGTAGATTGTTGGAAAGGGGGTGAAGGAAGCTAGGTGGAAGGAGCGATGACACTGGAGTCAGGCAGATGGGTTAGGGCAATGTTATGGTATAGTTTAGCTGTAACGCTGGCCTTAACCGGGTTAGCAGCAGTAGGTGTAGAGAACAAGGAGAAAACAGGTGCGCTACTATCTTGGTAATCGATTCCAAAAGGCAGGTCAAATGCTTGGATGTGTGCATTAGGGGATGGGGAGGGGCTGGTAAGAATGCAAGAAGAGTTAAAAATAAGCGTGAGACTAGGAAATACTCATATAGGAAACAGAAAAAGTATTTTCGCTTTGCTGTTAAAATGGCTTATTATGATGATTATCTTACCAATAAATTTGAATATTTATCAAAAGAAGGATTTTCTGTAAATTATCTCATTTGAAATAAATTTTGTTTCTGTGTCAAAGTTATGGAAAAATTAAAAAAATTTTTTTTTCCAAAATATATTTTGTCTTTTGCAAGAGAAGGTCATTTAGACAATAACCAACACATTATGAGGTCAGTTGGCTTTGGAATTAAGCCAATCCAGATAGCAAGGGTCTAGATAGAACCTCAACAACTGAGTACCCCAAACTTGGGTTCTCTTGAGTCTGTGTCTTTGTCAATATCTACTGGCCATTGGCATTATGAATGGACAGTGAGAAAACAAAGGAAAGTGTTTTGGAGATAGGAAGGGAATGGGTTGGGGGAGGGAGAGTCTCAGCAGAATAACCCCCCCCACCCCACCTTTCTCTTAGAAGGAAGAGAACAAACTTTATCTGTGAGAATATGGAACATTAAAATCAATACTAACGCTATTGACTCATTGATTCATTCAGTCCTATATAATTAATTCTTATTCTGAGGACCTTGGATTAGCCATCTACTTTCAGGAAGGTTCCTGCATCTGCTCTAAAGAGACTCCTGGATATCCTGACTCAGTATACTTTTAGTCCTGGTTTTTCTAAGCTATAGAATGGCTATACTTTTGGGATGTGTTGATATATATGTTACGGGATGTGTGTCTTTGGCATGTATGTGTGTATATATAATGCTTAGTTACCTATGTTTCCGTATTTTATTTCACATAGAAATTATCTTGCTATCCAAAGATTCTCCATTAATTAACTTAGTTTACTTGTAGTCTAGGGTGTAAAATTATCTCAGCACCTTAGAGATTATTTTAAAGCTGACATACTACAGAACATAATTACTGTTATAAAAATGTTAGAATCATGTTTCGGTTTAGTTGAACACATAATTTTATATTTTTTTACATTCCTAGACATTATATAGATGTCAGTTATCTGATCAGTAAACTGATATAAATCATTTAAGAAGTCAGATTAACTAGGATCTTCAAAAAAAAAAAATCCCATTTGTTTGTGTTATGTGCCTCAGTGATAGCATGCCACACTGATACCATCAAGGAAAATATATATAATTGGTGTTATTTTTTTAAAATCAAAATTATTCAATATGTCTGACTTGTCCAAAGATTCACTTTAAATATGGGAACCTTAATTCCTTAAAAGAAGCTCCTGAGCCCGTGGTTCCTTTTCTTTTGTTTTGTTTTACTTAAAAGGCTAGCATAATAAAAGTATTAGAAACTCAGTTTCTTTATTTTCTGGAAATTTTGGCAAATGATTTATATAAGTACATATTTATTTCTATAAACCCATCCGACAGTTCTTTAATTTAAGAGGTGTTATAGTCTAATAGTAACCCCCCCAGTGGTAGGATAATATTTAGGAGAGGTAGAGGGCTTTTGCAGGCATAGACACACAGGAGCATGTAGTTCCAAGGAGCATGTAGTTCTAGGTCTCAAACGTCAGACTGAACACAGACATGGCGCCTCACCTTTCTAGTTCTAAAAGAACTATCCTTCATCTGAGATCAAATATAGGCAAGAAAAAAGAGAGGACTAACAAACTGAATGCCCTGTTATCTTCACCAACTCAATCAACACCAACACAGCTCACCAAATGGTCAAACCATGAAACCAGATTCCTATCCATCATTCTCCTGATGCTGTTGTTGCTGCTAACCTATCAGCTTCGTAGAAACTCATAACCACTCGGACAAAGAGTTTGTAGCTCCCCCCACAAAACAGAACCAGAACCAAATCTGGCCAGGATCCAAAAGCAAAAGGAAGGACTCGGCATCAAGTTAAAGAGAAAACTAGAAGAAACAGAGCAGGGCGCCTGGGTGGCTCAGTTGGTTAAGCGACTGCCTTCAGCTCAGGTCATGATCCCAGAGTCCCTGGATCGAGTCCCACATCTGGCTCCCTGTTCAGTGGAGAGCCTGCTTCTCCCTCTGACCCTCTCTCCTCTCATGCTCTCTCTCACTCTCTCTCTCTCAAAAAAAAAAAAAAAAAAGAAAAGAAACAGAGCAAAAGTAAAAGTTACAGTGTGCTGGAGAATCCCTCTGGGGACCTAGAAAAGATAAGCCCATGAGAAACACTTCTTGGACAACACGGTTTAATTTGTTCTAGCACAGAGTCTGCTTGGACATGTTTGACCATCTCCAAACAAAGTCTGAGTTTTGGACAGTTAAAAATATTATTCTCGTTCAAATACAGAAAAAAAGCACATGTCAAAAATTTTATTCTTGTTAATTAATGAAGGAACTGGCAGGATCACAGGACTGAAAAAATAATTCATGGTAACAGATTTATATAATCAGAAAGTCAGAGTTCAGAAATAAATTTTCTAATAGGTACAAAATTGGTTAGTGTCTTATGGGACCCTATAAGCATAATAATTGGAGTTATTTTACTGGACTGAAATCTACAAGTAAATTTTAACTTCATATTGTCTGCACTTTAATCAAATATAGTTAACAGTGAAGTCTCATACAGGTGCATTTGTCTAAATAATTAATTATGACATGTGGGATCTTGAAGGCTTTGAGTAGACTTTGGATTTTACCCAAAGTGCAGTGTTTTCAGCAGAGTGATGATGGTGGCTTGGATTAAGGAATTGGCAAGGGAAACCAAGAATGGTCTGTGGATTTGAGGTATATATTGAGATATATATATATATATATATATATATATATATATATGTGTGTGTGTGTGTGTGTGTGTGTGTGTGTATATATATATCTGTCAAATAAATAAATAAAATCTTTAAAAATATTTTATTTATTTATTTGACAGAGAGAGACACAGTGAGAGAAGGAACACAAGCAGGGCGAGTGGGAAGAGGGAGAAGCAAGCTTCCTGGTGAGCTGGGAGCCTGATGTGGACTCGATCCCAGGACCCTGGGATCATGACCTGAGCTGAAGGCAGAGCTTAACGACTGAGCCACCCAGGTGCCCCGGATTTGAGATATATTTTAAGGAGGAAGATATCCAGGATAATGATCAGATTACTGGCATGAGCAACTGGGGGTATTTGGGTGACATTTACTGAGACACAGAGAACTAGAGGGGAGCAGATGAGTGGGGATGGGGAAGTTAACTTGGAAAGCACCAGGTTATTGATGTCTGTGAGATAATTAGGGGTCATTGTAAGTAGACAGGTGGGTGTTGGGTCTGGGGCTCAGCAGAGAGGTCAGGATAAGAGATAACTGGGGGGCCCTTAATCCAGTATGGCTGATGTCCCTTGGATTCATAAAGTGCTGAGCACTGGTGACTTGGGCAATGGTGGCTTTGCTGAGGATAAGGCAGAGCCAGACTGTGTGGGGGATAGAGTAAACCGAAGGAGACGTGAGGTGGAGGCAGCTTACCAAGAGCTGTGATCCCCACATCTCGCGTGCTTACAGAAACTCTGAGTTTCAGGAATTGTGTACCTCTGTCACAGTTGTATGTTGACAACCTTTCACATCATAAGTTTTAAGTAATTTCTGTATCTATCTATCTATCTCTATGCATCCTTTTGGGTCCTGTACCCAATTTCCACATGTGGAGGCGATGAGTTTCCCCACTCTAACAAGCAATTCCCAGACACCAGCAGGGTGTCCTACAATTCAACTCAATTCTGACACCATTTACCTGGATATAGCATCGAATTCCACAGGTTAGGGTCTCAGTCCTACAAGAACCCCTTCTTGTCCCCACCTCTACTTCAGATGCCAGTCACAAGCCCAGGTATCACCTGTGCTTCTGACCAACTGGCTAGAAATCAGAGGTTCCCACAACCCCCTCCTTTGGTTCCATTAGTATGCCAAAGCAGCTCACAGGAATCAGAGAAACATTTTACTTACTAGATCACTAGTTTATTCTATAAGGATATAAGTCAGGAACAGCCAGATGGACGAGATGCACAGGGCAAGAAGGTACGTGGAAAAGGGCTTGGAGCTTCTGTGCCCTCTCGGAGCGTGACATTCTCCCTAAATCTCTGTCCTTCTCCCTAAAACCCTGTCCCTCTGGGTTCTTATGGAGGCCTCATTATATGGGCATGATTGATGAAGTCATTGGCCATTGGTGATTGAACTCAATCTCTAATTTCTCTCCCCTCCCTGGAGGTAAGGGGTGGGTGGGTGGGATTGAAATTTCCAGCCCTCTCTTCATATGATTCTCCCAGCAATCAGTATCCATCCTTAGGTGGGGTCCAAAAGCTACCTCATTAACATAAAAGGCACCTCTATCACTCTCTCACTTAGGAAATCCCAAGAGTTTTAGGAGCTGTGTACCAGAAATGGTGATGAATACCAAATATAGATTTCTTATTATAAACCACAATGTCACAGGCATATTGTGATTTTTGAAATATTAAGATAAAAACCATTGTATGATCCTTTAAAATATATTTAGTGGAATCAGCATGCAATCACAATTTGATATTCAGCAATTCACTTAAAATATTCAGGAACAATTGGAAATTTTATGCTGCTCTTTCCCCCATATAATCTTATTTTCATTTGATTTCTTCAGCAGAATTTTATCATAATATATCTTTATGTTTGGCAACCTTTTTTTTTTCGAGCAGTCTTTGCAATAAAATATAGACATTGAAATTAAATTTTAAAAAGTCTTGTGACCATAAACTTTGAAGTCTTAAATATTTTTCTTCTGGATTGATTTCTTTTTACAATTAACATTTGCATACAATTGGTCAAAACAACATAATGCATTATAAAACCCAATAAATGTTAAACATATAAAAGTTATTGGAAATGTATCTGTTAATGAGATAGATGGTGGGGGTTTTTTTCCAAGTAGTTGAAGTATCTGTGGCTCAGTATTTTTGTGAGAATGAGACCGAGTTCTGCATCAATACTTTTCCCATTTTTTACTTTCATTAATATAATCCCTGAGAAACCTTTTCACGGAAATAAGATAAGAATGGAAGGACTTTGTTCTAGCAATACCACTAAATTCTTTAAATGCCTTCTGAGTTTTATATGGTAAAAATCAGATTGTGTATATCAAACATCATTATAAATAACCTATTGCTTGATAAAGGGATTAGTTTTATTGTCAGTTGTGTTGAAAGCAAGAATTGGGAAAGGCTCTTTCTTTCACCCAGTTCCTGTAGTGATTCACTTTCTCAACACCTATAATGACATTTTGAACTGCCCCTTTGTTTGGCATTGGGGGGAGGGTGTCACACCTAAGGCAATGAAGTTAATGAGGTTTAAGCTTCCAGAACCTTCACTTGTACCTGCCCTAGCAAATGCTGGGAGTTAGGAGCCTTGCTACTTGAAATGTCAAGTTTGTGGCTGGACCATATTAGTATCATTTGACCATGTCCTTGGGGATTGTCAAATATGTAGACTCTCAGAGTCCCTCCAGACCCCACTGAATCAGGATCTACATTTGACCAAGTTCCCCAGATGTTCACAGGTTCTTTGAAGTTTCTGAGAAACACTGCTGTTGGGTATTGCAGGTTAGGAAGATAAGCCAAGTTGCAATCAGTTGGCATTTCTGGTATCTCAAAAGAGAGCTCAAAGTAGAAGAGATCTCAAAAGAGGAAGGACCTGCATCCTCCAGTCTGTAGTATTTGGTGTATTTTCTTTGCTCGTTTGAAATGAATATTCACTTTCATACTAAATTTTATGTTTGTAATTTTTTTCTTAAAAGGACCTCCCAATACTGTATGACCTTCATTGCTTACAAAACCTGCTTGTGTCCTGGCCGGGAATGGGTTCTGAGAGCAGAGAGTGGAAGGGAAGGTGAGGAAAGGTGCAAAGGGAGAGTAAGCTTAATGGGGAAAAGCACCAAGGCTAAGTGTCAATAATGAGGGCCTACTTGAGGTTAGCAATGTGACCTTTTTTTAGCAGCTCCTGGTGATAGACAGGGAGATGGTGGGTGGGTGTATTTTTCCTGCATAGGTTTGTGTGTAGATTCAAGAGAGGGAGGAGGGGGGATGAGAAGATGGAAGTTTCTTCTCCATTGTTTTATCCTCATGACATCCTTATGACATGTGAGGGCAAATATATGATCACCATTTTAGAGTTGAAGCTGAGCCTTGGGTCAAATACTTTTCTAAAATGCCACATTGTTCTTGACCAGTTTATCACCTCCCCAGATTCAGTTAGCTTCTCCTGCCCCCCTGCAACTTTGTTCAGTGGAGAGACCAACTGACCTTCTAAGCCCAGAGGGGTGGGTGCTCTGGGGGTGCTGGTCTTTGGCATGGCCTTCATGATGCCTCCAAAGGAAGAGTTGCTCCTGTACCGAAGCTCAACCCAGCGTAGCCATTAGTTGTACCTCCTCCCAGCACCTCTGGGCTCAGGTGAGCACCATGCCACAGGCAATGCAGCGGGCTGCTCTGGAACCTGCCTAGCAGGGCCAGGTGACATCACCAGGTGTGTGTGGGAGTCAGTGACCCAGGGGGCAAATTGAGAGATGAGGAAAACAAACTCTTTGCCCCTGATAGATGGTCCTGAGGATCAGGGCCTCTACATGGCCCATCTGGATGGCATCCTGTGCTGGGAACCAGCTATGTCTTTCTTAGCAGCTGTTGTTGGTTCAGGAACATATGTACTACCTTCAATTTGCTTTCTGTTTTTCTCTCTCATTCTGAAGGCCTTGGGGCTGTACCTCCTAAGGAAGCCCCAGCACATAGCTCTGCCTCAGCTTTTGCTTCTGAAAGTGCGCTGGACCAGGAGACACTTATCCAGGGGGCAGCAGAGCCAACCATAGAAGTTGCCTCATTTTTGAGCGTTCACTATACGCCAGGCACTGAGCTAAGTTCTAGGAATGTAAAGTAAAACAAGAAAGATGTGACCCCTTCCTTCGGGAGGTGGGATAAATCCAACCTTCCCATCTCCTGGTCCCATGTTCTTTCCAGACTTAACACCATAGCGACTGCAATGGATGATTCATCTCTAAAAATGGATGGAGAGGCACTTGGGTGGCTCAGCTGGATAAGCGTCTGACTCGATTTCAGCTCAGGTCATGATCTCAGGGTGCTGGGATAGAGCCCTGTGTGGGACTCTGCACTCAGCCAGGAATCTGCTTGAGATTCTCTCTCTCTCCCCCCGCCCCTCCCCCACTCTCGCGCATGTGCTCATGCACACATGCTCTCTCTCTCTCTAAAACAAAAAAAAAAGGGACGCCTGGGTGGCTCAGTTGGTTAAGCAGCTGCCTTCGGCTCAGGTCATGATCCCAGGGTCCTGGGATGAAGTCACGCATCGGGCTCCCTGCTCAGCAGGGAGCCTGCTTCTCCCTCCGCCTGCCACTCCTCCTGCTTGTGCTCTTTCTCTCTCTCTCTGACAAATAAAATCTTTAAAAAAAAAAAAAAAAGGATGGAAACTCACCAGATGTATTCTACTGCAGAAAGTTAAATCCCTCCTGTCACACTGCTCAGAATTCATCAATTTTGTTTTCTGAGTGGGTTTTGTGTGAAAGTATAGCTAGCTCTTTCTGTGTAAATAAAATAAAAAGAGAAGCAAAATAATGTATCCCACAAAAGTAATTTATCTCAAATGGTATGATTTTCATTTACTCTATTGAATCTGATGCACCATGTGGTAATCTAGGTTATTAGCCATTCTTTTAAGATTTTTTTTTTTTTTTATTTGACAGGGAGAGACACAGCGAGAGAGGGAACAGAAGCAGGGGGAGTGGGAGAGGGAGAAGCAGGCTACCCGCGGAGCAGGGAGCCCGATGCGGGGCTCGATCCCAGGACCCTGGGATCGTGACCTGAGCCGAAGGCAGACGCTTAATGACTGAGCCACCCAGACGCCCCGGTTATTAGCCATTCTAACAACGAATGCATATCCAGCCTTCTCATTCCCTGGTCTCCTACATAAATGTTATTATTCATACTTCATTCATTCATTCATTTGTTCATTCACAGAGAAGACAGGGTTGTTGCACTGAATTTAAAATAAAATATTGACTTCTGGTGTCATGTTAGCCTTTGGTGAAGAAACAGCAGCCTGCTTTGACCCATGAAGTTGAACATTTGGGAGGATTCAAAGTTGGCATAGGATGGGTCATAGGGATCATCATTTTATACAGGAGGAGATCGAGTCCCTGGGAGGGTAGGGAGATTCTCCAACTTTAGTTAGTGATAGAGCTGAGACTTAAGCATAACCATGCCCTCTTACCATCATGATGTTTGGAAACTATTTTCTTTATCAGAAAAAGCAATTTCTATTTTGATATTCAAGTTTCATCCACCTACTGCAGTCCTCTCTTAAGAGTGAACAACTGGGATGAAGTCTGCTTCTCAAAGAAAGGGCCATAACCTTGGAGTTCAATATTTATGAGGAAAGCATTCCTCTTTGCAACTGCCACATAAGAATTTGGGAACAGCTGCAGTGTAAGGCCATAGCCTCCTCCCCCACTCCAGTGGCAACGACACGATTATCTCTGCTAAATTTTCTAGGTGATTTCCCCTGCTTTACATTTTGTCCAGATTAAAAATGTCCAGAACACCCTACATGTAATTTTGCAGAATTGACAATATTTAATGATGCTAACATCTTGGTAATCATTACTTTGAAAATGTGCACCTAACTGCCTGGCTTGAATAAGGGAAAATGTTTGCCTCATCAGGGCTTTCAGTGGATTTTAAAGTGGATCGATCCACTGGGAAAGAGTTTATATGAGATTGTTCTATTGGTTTTTTTTCCTTTAAATTAATTTTTTGAAATTTGCTGCATAAGAATAATGAAATGAACTCCAATGAGATTAATTTAGTATAATGCTTTCTATAATTAAATCCCAACTTAAGTTCAGTACTGCAAATATGAGTAAGCATCTAAATTAAATCTGTTTTAACTAGGCTCTAATAGACTAATAGAAAATCTATGCTTGGAACCAAGAACTCAGGTATTATACTAAATGGACACCTCTCATATATCAAACTATAAAATGGAAATCTATGGTAAAATTTTGATAAAAATCTAAATACTTTGCCCCCTTATATTTTGAACATACTCTCTCCCTGCCCCCTGAAATCTTAAATATTTGCTTATTTTTAGCTTGAAAATTTGGGGAAATGGCTCCATGGTTAAAGTAGCCCTACATTTTGAGTTAAGGGATTTAAGTTCTAGTCCCAGTTCTACAACAAAACATCTTCTTGACAAAATCTCTTCATCTTGGGTTCATTATCTGTCAAATGAGAGATTTAGTTTACGAGACAATATCTGTGTTTCTTGCCCCACTCAGTGACTCTAAATGATTATCAGTCTAGTATTTAAATGTGCATTTCGCCCTTGCTATGATTTGTATTATCACACATTTGGAGATACTGACTCAAGTAACTTTGAGAAATAATATTATACAAGGAAATAATTTTATAGATACTCATCTCCAATAATCAACAGTGGTTCTTGAAATCACTCAATCAGATTTTAAACCCTTCAGGAATATCATATTCTCAAATTATTCTAATACATATCTTTTCAGGAGACATTTTCTAAATGAAAGGAAATTTTAAATGTATATAATCCTTTCAAATTAGTGAAGAAAGACATCAGGCCTCTTGTGGTTTACAGTACTCAAGTGAAATGCTTAGTTCAATAGATTGTTTGAAGTATACGTCAGGACATAGTTTCCTAAGTGAAGGTATTCAGTCAAAGATTTTGCAGTCAAAGACTCCCGGTAGCAGATACCTCCCTGTCAAATAAAACATGGTAGAAATATTACATTTGGTCATTTAACAATTGCATGAATTAGAATGCATTTTTTTTAAGATTTATTTGTTTATTTTAGAGAGAGAGAGTGTGCATGCAAGAGAGAGAATGGGGGGGCAAAAGGAGAGGGAGAGAGAGAGTCTCAAGCAGATTCCATGCTGAGCACAGAGCCCAATGTGGGGCTCCATCCCAGGACCTCAAGATTATGACCTGAGCCAAAACCAAGAGCCAGCCACTCAACCGACTGAGCCACCCACGTGACCCAGGATGCATGTTTATTTTCTAATTTTACAGAAGAAAAAACTGACCTTCAGGGAGGTTAAGCACCTTGGCCAGTTTTGCACAGCTCTTCCGCTGGGACCCAAATCCAAGTCTGTCTGTCTTTCTTTCTTTCTTTCTTTCTTTCTTTCTTTCTTTCTTTCTTTCTTTCTTTCTTTCTTTCTTTTTACAGCACATTTTGTTTATTCACACTTTGGTTGCTCCCTTTTTTTTTTAAATTTAATTTTATTATGTTATCTTAATCACCATACATTACATCATTAGTTTTTGATGTAGTGTTCCATGATTCATTGTTTGCGTATAACACCCAGTGCTCCATTTAATACGTGCCCTCTTTAATACCCATCACCAGGCCAACCCATCCCCCCACACCCCTCCCCTCTAGAACTCTCAGTTTGTTTCTCAGAGTCCATAGTCTCTCATGGTTCATCTCCCCCTCCGATTTCCCCCCTTCATTTTTCCCTTCCTACTATCTTCTTCTTCTTCTTCTTTTTTTTAACATATAATGTATTATTTGTTTCAGAGATACAGGTCTGATTCATCAGTCTTACACAATTCACAGCGCTCACCATGGCACATACCCTCCCCAATGTCTATCACCCAGCCACTCCATCCCTCCCACCCCCCACCACTCCAGCAGCCCTCAGTTTATTTCCTGAGATTAAGAATTCCTCACATCAGTGAGGTCATATGATGCATGTCTTTCTCTGACTGACGTATTCCACTTAGCGTAATACCCTCTAGTTCCATCCACGTCGTTGCAAGTGGCAAGATTTCATTTTTTGATGGCTGCATAATATTCCATTGTATATATATACCACATCTTCTTTATCCATTCATCTGTTGATGGACATCTTGGCTCTTTCCATAATTTGGCTATTGTGGACATTGCTGCTATAAACATTGGGGTACATGTACCCCTTCGGATCACTACATTTGTATCTTTGGGGTAAATACCCAGTAGTGCAATTGCTGGGTCAAACAGTAGCTCTATTTTCAACTCTTTGAGGAACCTCCATACTGTTTTCCAGAGTGGCTGCACCAGCTTGCATTCCCACCAACAGTGTAGGAGAGTTCCCCTTCTCTGCATCCCCGCCAACATCTGTTGTTTCCTGACTTGTTAATTTTAGCCATTCTGACTGGTGTGAGGTGGTATCTCATTGAGGTTTTGATTTGGATTTCCCTGATGCCGAGTGATGTTGAGCACTTTTTCATGTGTCTGTTGACCATTTGGATGTCTTCTTTGGAAAAATGTCTGTTCATGTCTTTTGCCCTTTTCTTGATTGCCAAATCCATGTCTTTCATTCAGTTACTCTGTTCACTACATCACAGGTTCCTTTGAGTTGTCTAAAAGGAGAAAAAAATTGTACATGGAAGGTAAGAAATGCCACTTTAAATGGATAAAGAGGGTAACAAAATAAAAGCAAATGGCTCAAGGAGTCCCAGTGTGATTTGAAAATGCTGTACTCAAATAATTTCTCTTACGTATAATTGTTGTCACTTCTCTGCCCCTTGTTAGAGATGGAATTTAATTGTTGAAAAGATTGGTTGAAAAGGTAGTTTCCATGAGGAATGTTAAGGCTTGAGCTGGGGAATGGCAGTTCATAAAAGCTCACCTTTTGAGGGAAATACTTCTTCATACCTTGAATGTTGGGCAAGAGACAACACACCAGTGGGGCTGGTGGTCCTTGATGAAGGCTCAAAGGGCAATTGAATAAAACCTGAATAGGAAATAATTTGATTCAAACTTATGTAGATTACAACAGACAGAGAGTTGCTAGATATTTAATTATGTATTCCAAGTCAGAAAAATTATCAATAATTGATTGCAGAACAAATATAGTCTGTTATATTAAAATTTCGCCAGATAAGAAAAAATAACTTTCTTTGTATGAATACGTGGTTGTAATACTTTGGCACATTTGAATCATCAGTGAACTGATTATTTAAAAACAAATGCAGAGACTCCATTTCTTTGTTCTACTATTTTGCCTTTGGAGAATGTAGTTTTGGAATTGTTAACTCTGTATTTAACTATAGGAAATGTTAACAGAGGTAGTATAAGGCTGCGATTCTCAACCTGGATGGCCATTCAAAAGGGCAGCCACAATGGAGAGCTCCTGCCATAGTGGAAAGGCCACTGGCCTTGATGTCAGAAGACCTGAGTGTGAGGACCACTTCCTACATTTATTTATTAATTTTATTTAATGAATTTAAAAATATTTGATTGATTTGATTAATCTAAGCTCTGTAACATTTGACTTTTAGTCCTTATCCAGGGGTAGTACACATGTGCTGCAGCTCATAGAATTTGGGGGACCCTTTTGAGAAAAAGAATATAAGATATCATACCTTTGCAAATATCAGAAAACCGTCCAACCAAATGAACACAAGGCAAGTGTCAATAGCTTCATAGTAAATCCCTTCTGTCTTTACCATCAGATTATTGATGTGTCATGTTGAAGAGTGGACATAAACTTGCATTATAGCTTTAGAGAACTTTGTGCAGTATCACTATGACAACAGAAGAGGGGAAGGATGAGGTGTTGGGAGTGGCATTTGTAGAGGAGAGGGAGTCTGTTGTAAAAGTCAAGGACTGAAGGGGAATTGATCTTTGCCAAGTGTAGAGTGCTGCCGTCATTAGTACACATACATTGAATGTTTTTCCCTAATGTTTTATAATCTAGAGATAATCACTGACTGCCAGATTTTTTAACGTTGTTCAAACAGTTTCCTTTGTTACTAAAAGATTTCATCCTTGAAATTACTGTCAGAAGGTAGGAATGTACACGTTGGATCTGGAATAAGGAAGGGGTTTGTTGACATAGAGCTTATATCTTCATAAATATAAAACGAAAATCCCACTTTGACCCTTTTTATGTAATGTTCTTTTCTGTATCCTTGAGATCTCATCTATTCATGTGGCTTCAACAGCCACATATATTTTTTTTCTCATTTCATGTATGCCGTGGTTGCACATTGAATTCATGTGCCCATCAACCCCAAACACCAGTCTCCAGTCTTCTTTCCTGAGTGCAAGATATATACATATGCCTTCGAGACCTCCACATTTAATCTCAAAACTCATCAGTTCATAAGTGCAAGCATAGTAGCCACCCAGTCTCCTACCAGGACCCCTGTCTTAGTGAAGGATCCACTCTCTACACAGCCATCTAGAGGCCTTGGATTCAGCTAGACTCCATCCTCTTCCTCACCCCTGACATCTGATTAGTCATTAAGTCCCATGGATTCTGCTCCTGTATCAAATATCACCTTCTCTGTCTTTCCACTGTCTCTAGTTTGCATTAGGCCCTCATCATCTTGCACGGAACTATTGGCAATATGTGAGGAACAGGTCTACCCCCGCTTCCAATGCACTATTAGAGTATTCTTCCTACAGTGCAGAATTGGTCATGTTTGCAATCCTTCAAAAACTTCCTACTTTTGAAGATAAAATCCTCAAGAGCATATCATATTCAGGATATGACCTCTGACTTACTACTCTTACTGCTCTTTGGTCCAATATGAAAGAACCTCTTAGAGTTCTTTTTAACATGTCAGCTTTCTCATTTTTGTGCCTTTGGCCATGCTGCCTTTCTAGGCTTCTTTGCCTGCTGCTTCTGCATATAACACATGTACATCCTACAGGGCTCAACACAGGCATCACCTTTTCACAGAAGCTTCCTTGGCTTCCCCCCCAACATCCAGGCTGAGTTAGATGCATCTTTGCTGGGAATGAGAGAAGAGGAAGTAGAAGCAGCAAGCTTAGTTAACTCATATGAAAGAGAAGAGAAAAGTGAAGCAGAAACTAGGGTTAAGTAGCTTCAACTCTGCATAGAATAATTGTGACGGAGCACAGTAAACCCTATCTGAAATCTCCAGCCTGATGCCTTTAGCACTGCCCAGCTCAGGAAAGAATCACAACCATTGGTGCTTTTGAATTAGATTTCTTGTTCTGATTTAGTTCTATTTCCTCAACCCAATTTTTAAGATTTTTTATGAGAGTTATACCATTTAGACTTTGGGCCAATCTCTAAAACTAGTGCTACTGTTAGAAATCAGAGTAAAGGGCGCCTGGGTGGCTCAGTTGGTTGAGCGACTGCCATCGGCTCAGGTCATGATCCTGGAGTCCCTGGATCGAGTCCCACATTGGGCTCCCTGCTTGGCGGGGAGTCTGCTTCTCCCTCTGACCCTCTGCCCTCTCATGCTCTCTCTATCTCATTCTCTCTCTCAAATAAATAAATAAAATCTTTAAAAAAAAAAAGAGTAAAGAGAAAAACCGTATTTTGAGCTCTAATACATTTTGCAAAATTGATATTATTTCTTCTTTAATTGTTTGATAGAATCCATGAATGAAGCCATCTGGGCCTGGAGTTTTCTTTGGGAGGGTTTTTGAATAAAAATATGTATCTTTAATTATTGTAAGGCTATTCAGATTTTCTATCACCTCTTATGTCAGTTTTAGTAATTCGTGGCTTTTAAGAATTTTGCCCTTTGATCTAAATTGTTAGAGTTATTGATATAAAGTGGTTCATATACTTTATTATTCCTTTAATGTCTATAGATCATTACAGATATCCTCTCTTCCATCTTGTTATTGGTAATTTGTGTTTTCTTTGTTCTTACTTTGATCAGTCTAAATAAGGTTTTTTCCTAGATTCTTGGAGTGAAAGCAATCACTGTTGATTTTAATCCTTTACTCTTTTTGAAATAAGCAAGTAGGAATATATAATTGTCCCCAAACACTACATCCCATAAATTTGAAAATGTGGTATTTTCATTATCATTGATTTAAGAATATTTTCTACTTCTTCCTTGACCCAGGTCTTCGGACGTAGGTTCCTTAATTTTCAGATCTTTGAGATTTTTCTGATATCTATTTTTAAATCATTTCCTAGTTACTTTGCTATCAGAGAATATACCCTGTATGGTTTCAGTTCTTTAGATTTATTGTAGCTTGTTTTATGACACAACATATGGCCTATATTGGTAGATGCTCCATGATCACTTGGGGAAAAAATGTGTATTGTGCCCATCAAGCTAGCTGATAATGCAGTTTAAATCTACTACAGCCACACAGAGTGTTTTATATACTTATTCTGTCTACTCCTGACAAAGGACTATTGAAATCTAAAACTTTAAATATGGAATTTCCTATTTCTCCCTTCTGTTCCATCAGGTTTTCCATGGTGTATATTGAATTTCTGTGTTTAGGGGTATACACATTTATGATTTTAATGGCATCTTGATAAAGAGATCATGTTTCCATTACAAAGTATCCCTCTTTATCTCTGATAATATTTTTTTGTCCTGAAGTTAATTTGTCTAATATTAGCATAGCAGCTCAGCATTCTTATGATGAATATTTGAGTGGAATATCTTTTTTCATTCTTTTCTCTCTTATAAGAAGCCATATTGTTTTTTAAAAAAATCCAGTCCAATGATCTTTTCCTTTAACTAGAGTCAGTCCCATTTAACGTAATTGTAATAAATATGATTGTGTTTAAATATCTCATCTTGTATTTGCTCTTTTTTTTTTTTGGTCCCATTAGATCTTTGTTCTTTGTTCCTCTTTTGCTGCTTTCTTTTGGAGCAAGTTTTATTTAGGATTCTATTTTATGTCCTCTACAGGTCTTTTAGCTTTGCCTCTTTTATTTATTTTTTTAACCTAGTTACCCTTCAGTTTACCATGCATCCTTGACATATCACAGTCTACAGAAATATAAATAAATATATATATATTATATATAAAACATATTATGTGTATATAAGTATATATATACTTATAATAGTACATTTCCATCTTTCTGGAATTAAGCAATAAGAAAAAAACCAGGGGTGCTGAACTGGCTCAGTCAGAAGGGAATGCAACTCTTGATCTTGAGGTCATGAGCTCGAGCCCCATGTTGGGTATAGAGATTACTAAAAATAAGTAAACTTTTTTTAAAGGAAAATAATCATTTATATTTATTTACATATTTACTTTTTTCTGGAATTCTCCGTTCCTTTGTGTAGACTGAATTTCTGTCTAGTATCATTCATTTTCTTTTAGTATGAAGAACTTCCCTTAATATATCTTGTAGTTCTTATCTGTTGGTTGCAGATTCTTTTGGCATTTGCTTGTCTAAAAATTTCTTTATTTTTCCTTCATTTTTGAAAGCTATTTTCATAAGATTTTAGAGTTTGTTTTTTCCTTTTAGTACTTTAAATATGCCAGTGTAATGCCATCTGGCTTGCCTTGTTTCTAATAAGGTTAGCAGTCACTTTTATAATTTTTTTCCTGACTTCTTTTAAGATTTACTCTTTATCACTTCATATATTTTAGAAAATAGTCCTTTCCTAAAAATGTATACTTACTAAGCATTCAAAAATTGAGATTCATCCCATGTTTCTAAAAATGAACTATTTTACTTTGTATTGGCTGACTTCTTTTGGTTCTGCATCATGTTTTGCTGCTTCTTCACAATGTCTAGTAATTTTTTATTATATGCTAGATTCTATGGATGCTATGTTGCTGAATAGCTGGCTTTTATCTTCTTTCTTAATAGAATATTGAGTTTTGTTCTAGCAGATAGTTAATTAAGCCTGACACTTTCAAGGATTATTGTTAAGATTTGTGAGGAAAATTTTAGAGTAGCTTTTACTGTGGAACTAGATTAGCATGACTTTCCCTGGGACTCTGTTGAATGTCAGGGTTATTTTATGAGGTGTCTCCACTCCAACTGGTTAGGACTCAAATCTCTCCCAGCCTGGGTGAGTTCTAGTAGTTGCTCAGCTCCGATTTCCTTAGTAATTTTTCTTTCTTCAGTACTTGTTTTTTGCCCCATCTTCTAGATTCTTGCCTCATGCATACACAGTTTTGTATTGGACCAAAGACCAAGGGGAACCATATGCAGAATTCTGGAGTTTCTTTTCTGCATGGCTCTCTTGTCTCCATTCCTGCACCACTCTTTCAAGCCACCTCGGTAGCCCAGAGCTATGATACCTGTTTACTCAGCCCGGTGAGACTGCTACACTCTCTTTGGCTCCTCCCCCCTGCTCTACCATTTGTAGAGTGCCTCCAGGCAGAAAGCTGGTATAACTGTGATGTTCATTTTATGTTTCTTTTTCTCAGGGATCGTAGATCTATGTTGTCTATGTCTAACATCTCAAAATAATCATTTTCTATATTTTGTCCAGCATTATAGTTGTCTCTGGTGAGAAGATTAGTCTGTTCACAAGTTATTTTGTGATGGCCACAAGCTGAAGACCTCCAACATGTTTTGAAATATAGCTTGTGAAGTTATAACTCAGCCATCTTTGCAAGTTTTAAAAATTCATTTGTCTTATGAATATTACATGAAGAACAGGTTTTTTTTTTTTCTATTTTGAAAATATTGGCTAGACTTTCCTAAGTCCTGAGAAGTAAAATTTTCACTGTATAAACCTTGGATAACTTCCCATGAGTTGCTGTTTCAAAACTGAAATGGCAAAAAGAAAAAAGTAATCAAAATCCTACAAGAAATTTTAAACTTTGGATATCCCAAGTACAGTTCTAGTGCCATTCTACAAAAAGCAAGGAGAGATTTATTTTTTGAGTTTAGAATGGTTGCCAGGTTTCAAAGAGCACTAGACTAAAATATCAGAAATATTGAGTCTTGTTCTGGTTCTGTCACTTCATAATCATGTGATATTGGATAAAGGTGACAGTTTCCTCATCTGTGAAATTATGTCTGGTTTATCGACCTCATGAGATTAACATGTGGTTTAGATGTAGTTAAATAGATCAGAAAGGACATCGCTCCTCATACCTTGAGAAATATAAAGCAAATTTATGAGTCAAGATGATAATTTCAAGTGTGAAATTTTCAAAGTAAGAAGAATGTCAATAATGAGATGAAAATAAGAACTTCCTTAGAGGGATAACTTATTTTTTATTTGTAACAAAGTAATTAAAAATCTTTTTTCTTTTTTTAGTTTTTATTTAAATTATAGTTAGTTAACATACAGTGTAATATTAGCTTCAGGTGTACAATATAGTGATTCAACACTTCCATACAACATCTAGTTCTCATCATGACAAGTGCCTTCCTTAATCCCTATCACCTATTTCACCCATGTCCCTGCCCACCTCCCCTCTGGTAGCCATCAGTTTGTTCTCTATTAGTTAAGTTTGTTTCTTGGTTTGCCTCTCTCTCTTTTTTTTTTCCTTGCTCATTTGTTTTGTTTCTTAAATTCCACATATGAGTGAAATCATGTGGTATTTGTCTTTTTCTGACTGGCTTATTTTGCTTAGCATACTACTCTCTAGCTCCAGCCATATCATTCTTTTTTATGGCCGAGTAATTTTTCAGTGTGTGTGTGTGTGTGTGTGTGTGTGTGTGTGTGTGTGTCTGTATACATCACATCTTATTTATCTTTTCATCAGTCAATGGACATTGGGCTGTTTCCATGATTTGGCTATTGTAGATAATGCTGCTTTAAACATCAGGGTGCAGGGCGCCTGGGTGGCTCAGTTGGTTAAGCGACTGCCTTTGGCTCAGGTCATGATCCTGGAGTCCCAGGATCGAGTCCCGCATCGGGCTTCCTGCTCAGCAGGGAGTCTGCTTCTCCCTCTGACCCTCCTCCCTCTCATATGCTCTCTCTCTCTCACTCTCGTTCTCTCAAATAAATAAAGAAAATCTTAAAAAAAAAAGAAAAAAAAAAAAAACATCAGGGTGCATATATCTTTTTGAATTGGTATTTTTGTATTCCTTGGGTAAATACCTAGTAGTGCAATTGTTGGATTGTAGGGTAGTTCTATTTTTATCTTTTTGAGGAGCCTCCATACTGTTTTCCAGAGTGGCTACTCCAGTTGGCATAATTAAAAATCATTTAAGTTGTTTTTAGAAACAAAGCAAATTTCACTCAACTTAGTCAAAATATGTTTAAATGTGGTATGATCAATTGTCTTTTAGTATTTCAATCATATCTTAGTTTTCATTATTTAGCTTAAATAATTAAAAATAGTCATTACGCTGATAAAATTTCATTGAAGAAAGGAAGTAGCTATGATTTATCCCAGTAGTTCCAATAGAATCATAGATGTTATGCGTTCAAACTGTGACCCAAATTCAAAGGAATACATTGCTGTTCTTAAATAGTGTTTTCCAAAGAGAAACTTATGCCATCGAAACCTTCACAGATTGCAATTTATTGCTAAAAATCATTTTGCTAAAAATAAGCTATTTACATTTTTTTGAGCCAATTAGTTGAGCACATCATCAGGGATCGTACTTTCCCTTACCCAATTAATGGGCTTATTTATGTCAAAATGAACTTGCTTCTCTCAGTAATCTTATAATCACAGAATCATAAGACATGAGAATCAGAAGACACCATGGACCTGAACTGAGCCAAGACTTCATTTTGGAAATTCAAACACTCCGATGGTGACCAACTCTGGGGAGTCCAGGTGCAATGCAGACAGAAAAGAGACTGTATGCAAAATGGAAAAATAAATTAATGCCATGTCCATCCACAACAATAGAAAATATCCTTTGCTTTCAGGAGTTATTTAATCTATTAATGTTTTTGAATGCTTCTGTCATCACTGGCGTAAAGCGCTGTACTTGGTATTTTGAGAAGGTAGAAAGGAGGTGAACAATAGAGGTTCTTCTCTCAAATATCTTATGCTGAGATGAGAAAGAAAGCCTGGTGTAAGAAGACTGCATTATTATTTCTGTATGCATGAGTTGGGGCAGCTGAATTGAACTTATGCACCAGGTTGCTGTAATTGCAATAGGTACAAAAATGTGGAAGAGAAGGTCCTTGTCCTCTTGTACCTTTAAGTTTTGTAGTGATGGAGGATATATGAACAAAGGTACACATTAATGTTAGTGGGTCCTGGATTGATAAATGTAATAATACAGAAGGGAAGAGGTAGGAAATGAAGCCACAGGGGCGAGGCAGTGGCAGTGGGGATGAAAGAAGGGTGGAAATTTGTGAGATATGTAGAAAGGAGACAACAGGAATTGGTAACTAGACATAGAAGGAAGAAGGAGGCACCTGAGATGATAGTGGTTTGTTTGTTTGGGTGAATGGTTCTGGGGTGCTACCACCAAACAATAGGGAAAATACTAAAGAGCTGGAAAATGTGGGGCGCCTGGGTGGCTCAGTTGGTTAAGCGACTGCCTTCGGCTCAGGTCATGATCCCGGAGTCCCGGGATCGAGTTCCGCATCGGGCTCCCTGCTCAGCGGGGAGCCTGCTTCTCCCTCTGACCCTCCCCCACTCATGTACTCTCTCTCTCTCTCATCCTCGCTCTCTCAAAATAAATAAATAAATCTTTAAAAAAAAAAAAGAGCGGGAAAATGAATGGCAAATAAGGGCAGAAACAATGATTTCTCTTTTTGACATGCTGACTTTGAGATGTCTGTCACAAATCCTGGTAGACACGCCAGGAAGACCTTTGGATATGTGTGACCTTAGCCAAAAAGGAGATCTAGACTAGTGGAAAGGATTTGGGGGTTTATGTTTAAGGCCTAATGCAAACAGTGAATGTAAATGAGGTTAACTGGGAAAAGAGGTGTATAGAGCATAGCTGTACAAGAAAGAAGTCCTGGGGAAGAACACTTCAGGGGCTAATTGAAGTAAGAGGACATTTTGAGGAAGACCAAGAGCGTGTAGTGAGGAAGATGGAAGGAATCTGTGTCCTCCTGCCTGCATGCCACTAAGCCCCTGTGTGTTGTAGAAAACACCCCTCCATTGTCTCAGGAAAATGGGTAGTGATTAAGCTGAGCCAATCATGGAAATTCACCTTTGCCAGTGATATGTGAGGCAGTGCTGGCCAGGAAGAAATAAGGGGAAGGCTGAGGGCTGCTATTGTTTTTCTTGCTCAAAAAAAAAAAAAAAAAAAAAAAGACCCAGCACATAGATTTGCTTGTTTTCAGCCTCTCAAGGAAGATATCTGAGGATGAGTTCATTATAACTATAGCATCCATCTTAGGCCCTGAAATAACAAGCATGAAAACAAAAGCCAACAAATTATAGATATTATGTATATGTATATATATTATACATATTACGTATATGTATATATATGTAATGTATGTATATATGTAATATATGTCCCCTCCTCCCCCGTTCCTGTGTTGAAGCCCTAACTTCCAATGTGACTCTTTTTGGAGATAGGATATTTAGGAAGTAATTAAGGTTAAGTGAGGTCGTAAGTATGGGGCCTTCATCTAATAGGACTGATGGCCTTAGAAGAAGAGGAAGAGAGTTCTCTTCCATGTGAGGACATAACAAGAAGGTGGCCATTTGCAAGCCAGGAGAACCCTCACCAGGAACGGAATCAGCTGGTGTCTTGATCTGGGACTCCTAGCCTCTGAGAACAGTGATAAAATACATTTCTGGTATAGGTCACCCAATTTATGATAGTCTGTATGACGGTTGAGCTGACTGATAGAAGACCCTGTATGTTGTTGAGGGAAAGAAGGAAGAAGGGTAGGAAGAAAGAGAAGTCCAATTAGCAGAGAGTGATATGGAAATCAGGGAAGATAGATTATTTACAAAGGATGGAATGGTGGAAAATCTCTAAAGACACAAAGATCAAGTTCAGTAAGACTGGAAATAATTTCAGAGGGTCATTGATGAACCTAACAATTCAAATGATATGGTCAATATCCAGATGTCATCAGAACAAGGAATGAATAGGATTGAGCAAGGGAAAACAAATACTAACAACATTTTCAAGAAGGTTGGTTGAAAAGGGAAGATAGGGAGGCATCTAAAGGTATGTGAGCACAAGGAGGACTTATTCTCTAGAATGGTAAAGGTTTTTAATTTTATAGACAGAGGGTCAAGAGTCAGGAGAGAGGGAGAAGCTGAAGATATCATAAAGAGGGAATTACTTATGGGGACTATCTCTGAGAAGGTGGAAAGGGGTGGCCTTAGGAAGAGAGATGAAGATTTTGGCTTTGAATAGAAAAGACACATTCTTCTTAAACTGTGTGAGAGGAAGGAATGGGCAGCAGAAGTCAGAGAGGTGATATTATTCTTTGCCCTAAAGTGGGAGAGAATTTTGTTTGCAGAGAATGAAGGGGACCGGTGTTGACTGGAAGCAGGAGTGGCCACATTCTGTATCTTTGGACAAGCTCATGCAGCTGCCAATTGTCAGACTGGGGAGTAGCATTAGCCCAAGAATGTGACCCTGTTAAGTCATGCATTTCGTTGCATCCAAGTGAATGATAGGTCACTGGAATTGCTGCTATATTAGGCTTAAGTACATGCCACAGGGCCTTATCAAGATTGGAAGTGATCCCAGGAGATATGTGACTGCATCAGTAAAAAAAAGTAAAAGATGAATTAATATGTTAAAAATAAAGGTAATTTTTGTGAGGTTACTCTTAAAAATGAATCTCTAGGATTTGATACCTTGATTCTGTCAGCCTAGTACCTATGGAGGGATGAGGAGTATTTTTAATTTTTATTTATTTTTATTTTTTTAAAGATTTTATTTTTAAGTAATTTCTACACCCAACCTGGGGCTTGAACTTACAACCCTGAGATCAAGAGTCACAGGTTCCACTAGCTGAGCCAGCCAAGCGCCCCTATTTTTTATTTTTAAATTAAATATATGGATAATAATTTGAGGATAATGTGTATTATCCCATCTTCTCGCTTCTGTAGGCCATTTGCTGTGGAGAAAGCAGGATCCTGTCAATCCTGGTAGTACACTTAAGAAAGCTGGGCAATATGGTGATCCTTAAAAGAGATCATGGTCCATTTGATCAGAATATAAAAAGTGAACATAAGAACTAGGTATGATATTATTAGCTATCATTTTCTACTGGTTTATTAAATAGCAACAACCACCCACCTGGGCTTCTTCTCTTTTTATACCCATGGTACTTATTTAATGCCATAAAAGGAGTCACATCAAAACAACAAAAATCCCTTTATTGTTTTCTCTCATTATTCTGGGTATTGACTGGGCTCAGTTAGGCAGTTTTTGCCTGGGGGCATCTCATGCTATTGTAGCAGATGGTGTTGGGGCTAGAGTCATCTTGTGGCTCACCTACTCCCTATGTCAGGAGGTTACTGCTGGCTATTGGCTGGGACCTCAACTGGAACATTAGCCAGAAAGTTACACTTGGCTTCTCTCTGGTCTTGCTACGTTTCTCACAGCACAGTGGCTAAGTTCCAGAATGAGTGTGCCAAGAGGACCAGGTGAAATCTGCATGGCCTTTCATGTCCTAGCCTTGGAAATTCCATAGCATTACATAGCATCACAGTCCCCGCCAAGATTCAAGGAGAGAAACAAAACCTCCACGCTCTATGGGAGGAGTGTGAGCATCACACAGGAAGAGACATGTTGGATGGGGAGTCTTATTGCAGCCATCTTGGAAAATACAATCTGCATACTGCTTGACCACAGAGCTGCACTGGGTCTAGACTGTAATCTTAAAGCAAACTTCTTGTATCTCTTCCAACCATACTCTCCTTTTGGACATTTTGTCTTTGTGGCCCTTCTAATGGTACCTTGCCAGACCTTCAATGACATTTATGTATGCTGTCTGACAAGTTAAGGCTGGGGTTATTCCTTGTCAGAGACTTTAAAAAATTATAATTTAATTTTTAGAGCAAATTTAGGTTCACAGCAAAATTGAGCAGAGAGTGCAGAGATTTCCCACATACCCCCTGCCCTTACACTGGCACAGCCTCCCTCACTATCAACATGCTACACCAGAGTGGTATATTTGTTTCAGTTGATAAACCTACATTGGCATAGGGCACCTGGGTGGCTCAGTTGGTTAAGCGACTGCCTTCAGCTCAGGTCATGATCCTGGAGTCCCGGGATCGAGTCCCACATCAGGCTCCCTGTTCGGCGGGGAGTCTGCTTCTCCCTCTGACCCTCTTCCCTCTAGTGCTCTCTGTCTTTCATTCTCTCTCTCAAATAAATAAATAAAATCTTTAAAAAAAAAACCTACATTGGCATATCATGATCACCCAAAGTCCATAGTTTACATTAGGGTTTATCCATGGTGGTGTACATTTTGTGGGTTTTGAGAAATGTATGAGATACATTTCCCACTCTAATACCGTATAGAATAGTTTCACTACTTGTGCTCTGCCTATTCATCCCTCCATCCCCTCAAACTTCTGGCAGGCACTGAGACTTTTTAACTAAAGCACACTGGTTCTTCTGCTTCCAGTCTTTATTATACGTTATTATCATAATTATATTTCCTTAAGAAATTCCGAACACATCTTTCCTGTGCTCAAAAACCTTCAATATTCTCCATTCTATATAAAGTTAAAATGCTTCGGTTTTTTTGTTCCTATGTTATAATAATTTAAATTAGAGGAAAATCAGTGGATTGATAAATGATAGGCACTCAGTAACTAGGTTTGGAGATTACAAATACAGTAAAATGGTATTTTTCTTCCTCTTTCATCCTTCCACGTCTGGCTGACCTCCTTCCTGGTAATAGTATACAGCTAGTTACATTCTCAAGCCCTGACCCAAAGGAGCTAAATTTGCAGAAAGCTATCTTTGGTAAAACTAGAAAAAAGAGAGAGATAGCAACCACAGTAACACTCTCTGGTTATGCTAAAAAAGTTTGTCTTCTTGACAAACCTTCATCTTGAGGGTTAGATAAGAAAGACCAATTTCTTTTCATCCTTGCCTCCAAAATTAGATCTTGCCCCAGATTCCTCAAGGTGGGAAATCTGCTGCTTTCAAATAACTAATAATCCGGACTGGAGACAGAGAGTAGGAATAACTAAGATTCTTTGGAGAAGGCAGAGGAGTTGGGACTTGTAACAGGGGTCCATAAAGTACAACGGATGGTCCAAATTTGGTCTGCCATCTGCTTTCTAAATAAAGTTTTATTGAAATACAGCCACACCAATCGTTTCTGTATTGTCCATGGCTGGTTTCATGCTACAATAGCAGCATTGAGTAGTTGTGACAAAGACTGTTTAGCCTGCGAAACCTAAAATATTTACCATCTGGCCCTTTTTAGAAAAAGTTTGCAGGCCCCACCTCTAGAAAACCACGGTGAAGAGAAAGAATATTGGAAGCTATAGAGAGGAGACTGACTTGGGACCCCCTGCGATGGACTCATTACAGGATGAGGGGCTGACGGGGATGCATGAACCTTTGGGCATCAACTTCTGGATTCTGGGTAGTGTTACTGTAGTATGACACATTCTGGGAATGGACTATATGTTTATGTCCTTCTGAATAGTAATGACAAAAAGAGTCACAAAAAAATGAGAAAGACCTTCCATTCTTTTTGCAGTTATATCTTCCACTTCATCCCACAGCATCCACTGTAGCCTACTTCCTAGAATGGAATTGGAGATCTCAAGTTGCTGGGACTTTGTGCAAGTTCTTTCCTGGGTCCGTAATTCTCTTCCACATTGTTATAGACCTTGAAGCTTCAACCGAATTGCCAGCACTCCAGAAAGCTTTCCCAGATACACGCATTCCCATCAGCCCCAATGAGATTGAGCTTCCCTTGTAAGACTTATCACAGCTCAGTTTATACCAGACTGTTAGAGCATGTCTTTCTCCCCCACCAGATATCAGCAACTGGAAGATGGAAATGTGGCTTTTTGTTTGTTTTCCTGTTTCAGTTGGGCCCCCTCAACTCCTCTTATGTCTATCTTCTCCTTAGTTCAGTAGCTTATAGACTTTAAATATCTATTGACTTAAACGTGAGGGTTTTGAAAACAAAACGTTTATACTTCCATTCCCTCATTTGTAGAAATCTAAAGAAAACATACTTTGGCTCAAGAAGAGTTTGTGTAGCTGTTCTTGAAGAGCAAGACAATATTTATTGACTTAGTCATGAGAGTTTTGAAAACAAAAGCTTTATGGTGCCATTCGTGTTCTCGTGAAATCTAGAGAAAGAGTACTTTGGCTCAAAAATACTTCAGGTAGCTGTTCTTGAAAGTAGAAATTCCTCTCTGACAAATACTCCAGATGCCTAGAGTCTGTCATCTAATGAAGAAATGGAACCTGTTAAAGCAATTAGTGAATGGAGATTATGTCTGGTGGAGGAAGCTACTGTAGAAGTTGTCCTCTCTCTTCTAAAACAAGAGGAGACTAGAGTCTCCTCCTTTATGACATCTACTCTGATTCTCCCCTTCAGCCAAGATTAAATCAGAGGGGAGGCTGAGTCCAGGAAGCCTGAATGAAATTTTCCTGTCCCAGCAAGTACATTTTGTGCTAAGAGGGCAGAGAGTGCTGATTTTGTACTTGAAAAAAAAATGGATCCCATTCAAATATAAATTAATTTCCTCTCTTCAAAGGTGTTTGCCATCATCCCCAAACTGATATCATCATTATGGTCATTATAGTCATTTGATGGACACAGGAGGAAGTGACTAGTTTAACTATATAAAAATATTTTTTTAAACATTATTTTAGACCTGGACAAATGATAGCAAGTTTAAATCCAGGACTATTTTGTCTTAATAAAACTTACCAAAACTAAAATAAGGAGAATTTTATCACCAAATGTGTTCCTACTGATTGGTATAATCCTTCTTGTTCTAAATGTCATATAGCTAATTTTTATTGTTGGAGTTTGTCTAATATTGATTAAATCAATAAGGACTAAAATGTTAGCACTCAGAAGGATGAATTTTAGAGATGGTTGCAGTGAAGGTAGTTGTAGTAGTAACAACAAGTGCATTTTACATTGTGCTGTTTTTGAAAAATTGAGTAAATAGATTTTAGAAAGGTTTAATATTTAATATGAAATTCACATAACTTTTGGGACAAAGTTTAATAAAACTTTGATCTTAGGAGTCTATTATTTCAACATTGTTTATTCCTTTCACTGATTTAGTCTTAGAATATGTTCTATTATTATTCTTGCAAAGAATCATAATGCTCATTTTGATATGAAGAAAAGGAAAAAAGAACATATTGTATGCAAAAATAAATCCCTGAATAATGCTCCACTGAAGACCATCCTGTTGATGCATAACTCAGTGTTTTCCTGGCTTAGCTCAACAAAGGTAAAGCTCAGTGTCTGAGTCACAGCCAAATGCTCTTTAAGAGCCATGAAGTACAGACACTAAATTTCCTTTTACTCAAATTTAAACCTATGGCCTAATGTTAAGCAATCTTCATTGAATTGATGGTCTTCCTCTCAACTTATTTTAGTTAATCATATTTATTAGGGAAGCTTTGCACATCAAAAGCACGTTTAAAAATAATCTCATTATTAACTTTAGGGCAAAAAAGTTAATGCAATGTATATTGCCAAGTTTATTAACTATCTTCTTGATGAGCTAACAGCGGTGTGATGAAGACAGTAGCCATCAATTAGATGAACAGTGATCTCGAGACCATAGTTTTCAGCATGGAATAGTCAGCTCAGTTATGGGCATTGAGAGGCAACCACTGGATGGGTGTATTTCCAAGCATTTCTCTGTTCTGTGCCTTATGGGATGGCATTTGTGAAAAGCCTGGGCACACTGGTCAATTTATAAGGCCAGAACACACTTATATGGTTTGGGAGGATTTTAACAAAAAGTGATATTTAGAACAACACTTAACATATCATATAATTACATATTCACATTCAAAGTTTGTTATTTAAGGTATTAACAGGTATACATAATAAGAAGTATAAATCATTGAGCTTGCAAATGTCCTTACTTCTTTGCAGAAAGATGTCATTAAATAGAAATATAATTTAAAAGAGACAACTAATGCTCAAATAATTGGTATTTCTTTTTTTTTTTTTTTTTTTTTTTTTTAAAGATTTTATTTATTTATTTGAGAGAGAGAGAATGAGAGAGAGCACATGAGAGGGGGGAGGGTCAGAGGGAGAAGCAGACTCCCCGCTGAGCAGGGAGCCCGATGCGGGACTCGATCCAGGGACTCCAGGATCATGACCTGAGCCGAAGGCAGTCGCTTAACCAACTGAGCCACCCAGGCGCCCAATAATTGGTATTTCTTGATGAAGTAGACAGACACTACTTTGAGGGTAAGAGTTGACTAACATTTCAAAGTAAGAAAGAAATGTTTGAGTCTTATGACCACTTTAAGTAAGGTATATTATAACACAGTTGTTCTAAGATTCCTCCTCTAAGTCATGTGTAGGAAGCAGTAATTGAACACTTTGGGTGGGTGAGGGGGTGTTTGCAAGAACAGGAAACTGGAATCCTATGCCCTCTCTCAGGACTGGCTTACAGAAACTCAGATCTGCCTCCTGCTGCTATCAGAGAAATGTGAAGGGTAGTTCTTGGAGGATCTGGGATTTAGGTTGCAAAGAGTCTGTTGCCCAAACCTTGATTGCAGAAGTCTGAAGATGGGAAGCTGGCTGGGGAAGTTGGAAATGGTAAGGTGAAGGGAGAGAACAGCAGGGAATAACACCACAGCTCAGGGGTTGGTGGGGCACCAGTGTGAGAAAGTACCCAAGGACCATGTGGGCCTCTGTGGAGGCAGCATAGCTTGAGACTGCCTGAGGGCTTCACCCAAAGGCTGTGTGCTGAGAGAGAGGGTCCCAAGGGTGTGTCGTGGATGGAGGAACTATGGAGGTCTGAATAACCAGTCAGAGAATGCATTGCTCACATCAGGGGACAGCACAGTATGGTGGTCCGGGTGGTGGTGGAGATGGCTCAAAAGAATGTATGGTGTACTGTACACAGAAGAGCTAACATCTTGGTGTCAGCTATGACAGAGGGCATTTGAAAGCAAGAGACAAATCAAGTGAAGACAACACAGGTATGTAAACCAGCCACCACATCTCTTTTGCTAATCTCTCTGCACTTTGTCCCCAGCCAGGGGAGCCAGGTGGTAGGTAGGAGGAGATGGCATGAAGAGGAGGAGGAAATGAGGACATCTGAGCTGCCTCCTCCTGCCAGTTCTGAGCACAGGGCTAGACCTGAGCAAGGGAGAAGCGACAAGCATTACACTGGGTGTGAGGTGACATTTTTTTTATTTAGAAAGTGAGCAGAAGGCGAAGAGCACTGTCTGACATAGCTTGAGTGGGAGGGGGAGAGCATTTTTTTAATTGAATACATTTGACATAACATTGTGTAAGTTTAAAGGTGTACAGCATGCTACTTTGATACACTTATATGTTGTAATATGATTGCTGTTGTGATATTTATCACTTGACACGATTACTGCATAGTGCATTATTGTCTGTATTCATCATACCGCACATTAGATCACTATGACCTAGTTACTTCTCATTGCAAGTCAGCTGAGTATTTCCCAGAGCACTGGTTGGAAAAGAATAAAGCTCTTTTCTGATTATACCCTCCCAAGTTTAGCCCATTCAGTTCAGAGTTCAAAAGCCCTAAGGGAGAAGCAGGTTTACCATGCTAGAGGATCTGAAAGAAAGCATCTGTGGCAGGCACACAAGGACCAGCAGAAAGCAAGGGGAGAATGGTGTAAAGTGAGGTTGAGAGGAGAGGTGGGCAGAGGTTCCATCCTGTGTTGCTTTGCAGCCCAAGAGAAGTGTCTGAATTTTAGTGAGTGTTACAGAAAGCCATTGGAGAGTTTTAGGCAGGAAAAAAATAGGGCCTTATTTTCATTTTTCAAAAACCTCTGGCCACTTTTTGGGGAATGGGGTGGGAGGGAGGGAAGGGCTGAAGTGGGGAGGCAAGGCCCAGAAAAGGAGGATGCTGGAGGTGTGGAGACCAGAAAAGAGAGGTGTTGATGGGGATGCCACTGGGGGAAGGGAGGACGTCATTCTTCAGAGCACGGTGGTAACTGGCTGAGATATATATGGTTTTGTTTTTTGACAAATTAAAGGCCAACTAGATAGTTAGAGGTTAGGCCAGTGGTATTTTTCAGTGCTTTGGACTGAATATATAAGCAATTCTCAGGCTCCATGATGCATACAAATCACCTGGGAAGTGGTTAACATGAAAATCCTTGGGTCTCTCCTTAGCTCTTCTGATAGATCATCAATGGTGTGGGGCCCTGGAACCTGTGTTGTTAAAAGCACCTACATTCTCATAATTTCTTTGACATCAGCTGTAGAAATATTTTTTTTAACAAAAGCAAAATTACACTCTTGGAACTACACCAAAATAAAAAGCGCTGCACAGTGAAGGAAACCATCAGCAAAACAAAAAGGGAACCTACTGAATGGGAGAAGGTATTTGCAAATGATATATCTGATAGTGATTACTAAGATCCAAAATATATAAAGAACTTATACAACTCACCACCGAAAAACCCAAATAATTGAGTTAAAAAATGGTCAGTGGACCTGAATAGACATTTTTTCCAAAGAAAACATACAGATGACCAACAAACATGTGGGAAGATGCTGTACATCACTAATCATCAGGTGAATGCAAATTAAAACCACAATGAACTATCACTATATACCTGTCAGATGGCTAAAATAAAAAACCCAAGAAATAACAGTGTTGTTGAGGATGTGGAGAAAAAGGAACCCTTGTACACTGTTGGTGGGAATGCAAACCAGTGCAGCCACTGTGGGAAACAGTATGGAGGGTCCTCAAAAAATTTAAAAATAGAAATGCCATAGGATCCAGTAATTCTACTCCTAGGTATTTACCCAAAGAAGACAGAAACACTACATTGAAAAGATACATGTACTCCTATGTTTACTGCAGCATTATTTACAATAGTCAAGAAATGGAATCAACCCAAATGGCCATCAATAGAGGAATGGAATGTTACTCAGCCATAACAAAGAATGAAATCTTGCCATTTGCAACAACATGGGTGGACCTAGAGGGGATAATGCTAAGTGAAATAAGTCAGAGAAAGACAAATGCCATATGATTCACTCATATGTGAATTTAAGAAACAAATGAACAAAGAAAAAAAGAGACCAAAAAACCCAGACCCTTAATATAGAGAACAAACTGGTGGTTGCCAAAAGGGAGGGGAGAGGTGGGGGGATGGGTGAAAGAGGTGAAGGGGATTAAGAGGACACTTATCTTGGGGCACTGAGAAGTGTAGAGAATTACTGAATCTTTCTATTGTACACCTGAAACTAAATTAACACTGTGTGTTAATTATACTTGAATATAAACAAACATAATTTTAAAAGTGTCTGCATTCTCTTGCAGATAGTTCTGGGACCCTGAAAACCCCTAATCCTTGCTGTGAAAGAGGCACTAGTTCCCTGTGATTTTGGCTTTCTCAGATGTGCAATTAACTCTGCACTCTGAATGTCAACACTTATCAAACATTTTTCTTTCATTGTTTTCTTCTTCTGCATTTCATGCTTTTCTTTTCCTCAACCCTTGAGCTTTAAACACTTTGAGGACTAGCTTTTTTTCCTTCCTCCTTCTCTCTTTAATTTCCCTCCTAAAGGAACAGAATTCCAAATGCATAAGTATACTTCTTAACTGTTTTTAAAGCAACACAGCACTCACAGTGTAAAAACTTTTAAAGGACAATGTATCAATTACTAGCAGAACAATTTAGAGACAGAAGTGGCTTAATGATATAAATAAAGGACTCATTTTGTCTAGGAAGTAACAGAGACACTGTCTCCAAATTTTCCCTCCTATAACCAAAAACATTTTGGGAGAATAGCCTTCCAACTCACAGGCAATAAATGGTAAATGAAAATATACAAGTGTCTTTATCAGGCATTTTAATCTAAAAAGCCAAAAACACCCCTAAGGTAGCAGACATTTAATCCTGTGCTATCAAACCTAATGTAGGGCAGCTTGCTTTTACCTACAACAAAATGGAATTTGCTCCAGATATTTGGAGGAAATATATGATTTAATTCATATGGGACATAATAACTCATATTGGTACAAGCCAAAGTCCGCAAATGTTCCAAACTGTCCCCAACAAGATCATCCCATGGCAGATGAAGGGGGAAGACGTTATACCTTGATGCTGATGAAGGCAGGAAGTCATTTGAGTCATCGATGGAGACAGAAGCAAAACTTGGATCTTACAGGAGGTCTATTATTTTCTTCCAAGTAAACAGCTATTTTTTTGTCTTTTTTTTTCCACCAAAGAATATATCCAAATGACCCTTTAAGAACAAAATATTTTTCTAATAAAATTTGTGTATGAAAAATCAAGAATTACTTTTATTTACTCAAAGCACTTGGTAAAAAAGATGGACACAGACTTCAGAAAAGCACCATGTGTAAGTGAAAAATGAATTTTTATTCTTTCTGATTACTTTTCTAAGCCCAAAGAAACTGCTAGTCAATGCAGACAAGTTGTCAAAGAAAACATATTTACCCAAAACTGAGGCCAGATCAACATAAAACTAACCAAAATATGTTGTTTGCCACACCTAGAGAGCAGGTGGGATACCTTATAAAACCCACGGGGTGGCTCAGTTAGGGGTCCTACTCTTGGTTTTGGCTCAGGTCATGATCTCAGGGCCATGGGATCAAGCCCTGCATCGGGCTCCCAATCACTGAGGAGTCTACTTGGGATTCTTCCCCTCTCCTCCCTCTACCTTCTACCCCTCCCCCCACGAGCACACATGCATGCGTGCACTCTCTCTCAAATAAATAAATAAATAAAATCTTTAAAAAACCCAACAACCACATGTCCCAAGCTGAAGATAATTCAGTATGCCTTGTGTGATTGCTTATATGATTGTTACAAATAGCATATGAGTGGAAAGCCTATGGGCATTCAGTCATTTCTATTTCAATAAGCTAGAAAAACATCTCAAACATTTTTTCAGTTGTAGGCCAAGAGCTGGATGGCTAATAAATACACATCCGGAATATATTAGCAACTTTTATGTTGGGAAAACACTTCCCTAAATAATAAAGTGTTCTTAATGTGTTTGAATTCCCAAGTAGAACACGGTCTTTTTTGATGTTTATATTTTCAGAAAAGGAGTGTGCTACTTTTCCCCTTTCTTGAGGAAGACCCTTCCTTCAAGCAAAAATGAATGTCTGATAAAAAGCACTCTAAGTGTGAAAACATCATTGTCTGTGGTGTTATACGGAGACACATAGTAAGGGAAAAAGGGAGACATTTGTTGAGTTAATGAAATTAAAAAAAACCCCCAAAACTCTAAACTTCTTAATAATTACTTATAAAAAATAGTTTGGTGCCTCAGTGGAAATAGCTGAAAAGTATAGGAAATTGTTCCAATGGAATTAAAATCCAAGATGACACAGAAAGGTTTGAGACGATTGATCTATTATCCTGATGTAATGTCTCTGCCAGAATCTACTTGATAGTTTTTATGGACTCTTCAAAAATGTCCAATTTCTGAAAAGAAATTGACATGTCTGCACTATGTATAGAAGTATTATGTCATTCACTTATTTTCCCAGAAGTAGTTGAAACCAGAATGGTTTTTTTCCTCTTTCTTTTCTTTTTCTCTTTCTCTCTTTTTTTTTTTTTTTCGTGTTATCAGATTGATCAAGCCATTGGAGCACAAGTTTTCAATTGAAAAAGGAATGTGTTTGGTCTTGTTAATTAATACAGTAGGCTCTAGATTACAAGGAGGCAAACCAGGTTCTAACCTCAGAAAAGGACCTTTATGGGAACACACTTCATCACTGAGTGCCTCTGGAAAGGCTGTAAATCAGCATGCACACTTCACAGAGGAAACTCTTTAACCTGGTCATTTACATAATTGTGTATCAGCACACTCTGTCCATCCCTTCTCCCCTTGATTCCCATTAAATTTTCTTCAAATATTTATATTTTTAAAAATAATATCTCCCATTTGCCCTTCAACTTAAAATCACAGAAAATACTTGATCAATACAGGCAACAGAAAACAACTACCGGAGTGAGATTCTCAAATGGCTCAAGCAAAATACACTTTCTTTGATACCCTATAGTTTGAGGTACGTGCTACTTGATGAGTGGATGGAAATTTTATGTCATCTAATAGAGTTCAATTATATATCTGGCCAGGGAAACCAATGAATAAAAAAGAGAAACCACTATTTAGTTTTGTTTGTTTTTGTAGCTAAAAAAAGTGATTGTCCTAGATATGCTCAAATTTACCATCTGGTTCTCATTCCGTATTCTCATGTTTTGAAAAAATCACTAGATCCAGGACTGTCTATTAGGGTTATTCTGATTAAGAAGGGATGGGAGGACAGATGGTAGAATTCTGTGGTAGAGAAAGTGATGGGGGACAGTAAACTACTTAAAATGAATACTCTGCCAACATAGGGGCTGTTGAATTGTTGGAAACTCTAAGTTGAATGTCATGTCTGGAAAATTCACATGCAAAAATCATCACTAACAGAAGGTAAAAACTTTTGACAAAAATGTATGTAGATTAATATAAAAAACCTAATGACATGTGGATTATCATTATTGTTTGTTGTCATTAGCACTGAGAAATTATATATCAGAGATTGTACTAATTTCTGTTATTTATTTATTTATTTATTTATTTATTTTTAAAGATTTGATTTATTTATTTGACAGAGAGAGAGACAGCGAGAGCGGGAACACAAGCAGGGGGGAGTGGGAGAGGGAGAAGCAGGCTTCCCGCTGAGCAGGGAGCCCAATGCAGGGCTCGATCCCAGGACCCCGGGATCATGACCTGAGCCGAAGGCAGACGCTTAACTGACTGAGCCACCCAGGCGCCCATAATTTCTGTTTTTTTAATTGAAGAGTAATTGCATGTAATATTGTATTAGTTGCAGGTGCACATATAGTGATTCAACATCTATGTACTATGAAATGGTCACCACAACAAGTCTAGTTACCACCTGTCACCATACGAAGTTGTTATAATATTACTGACTATATTCCTATGCTATACATTGTGACCCTGTGTCTCACTTATTTTATAACTGAACGTTTATACTTTGTTACGCTCACCTGTTTTGTCCATCTCCTCACAGGGTCCCTCCTTCTCTCCGGCAAATCATCAGTTTGTTCAATGTATCTGAGTCTGTTTCTGGTTTGTTTTGTTTTGTTTTTAGATTCCACATATAAGTGAAATTGTATGGTATTTGTCTTTCTCTGTCTGACGTATTTCACTTAGCAGAGTACCCTCTAGGTCCATCCATGTTGTTGCAAATGGCGAAGATTTGAATCTTTTTTATGGCTTGAGTTGTACTAATTTCTGCCAAGCACTCCCTCATTCCCTCCTCAAACAACCCTGAGAATCAAATATTCCTATTACTTCCTTTTTTGAGACACAGAAACTGAGACTTGGAGAGTTCCACCATTTGCCCAAGGTCAACTAAGAAGTGGCCAAATAAGAGACTCAAAACCAGTCTGATTTCAAAGTCCTTACCTGCTGAGCCACACCGCTATCTGTAACCCTGAATAATTGTGAATGCAGCCAGTTGCTGTTTATCTGCTGTCATCCTCTGTTCAACTCGTTTTTCCCAATGTCCATCCTCTCCTTCCACTCTTCCCTTGAAATATGCCTTTAACTTGCCTATGACTGAGGGAGTTTCCAAAGGAATAACACAAGTGATACAGTTGCGAATTCTAGATTTCATGTCTCCAGTCCCTTACATTTTCCTTCCTCTCTGTACAGAGCAGCAGGGATCATTTTTAGCTCGCTTCAGTTCTGCAACCGTGCACGATTAACTTCGCCATTACCCTCAGGCCTTTTAGGACATTAATATTTGACTGACTTCACTCATCCATCAACAGTCCCTGTTTTGAATTCTTTCTTAGTTCTCCAATATATTAGATGGTGACTTGCCAATGTGAATTTCAGTGACTCTGTGGTTTTCTCCTCAAAGTAGTCCTCTGCCATTGTAGCAACTCCCCATTTAGAATCAGGTTTCATTAGTGTGGTATTTTCACATTCTTCCAGGTTGTCAGTAAAGAGGTTAAACCAGAGAGACCTTCCATGTGACCCCTTGGTTCCTATCTGTGTGTTTTTTCAGGGAGACCATCCAGGAAGAGCTTAAAGTGAGTACGGACTGTGAAATCCAATTGCATGAAGCCTCTACACTTGTTACCAAGGGTCAAAATAATTCCCCATGTAGCAATCCTATGGAAGAGGGCTTGGGATAGCAGAAAAAGTAGAAAACACAGGGGAGAGGATGAAACAACTTTAGTTTGCAGCTGGAGATAGCATGAGGAACAATGTCTATAGTGCGTAGAATGTTGTTACAAGTTAAAAAAAAAACAAAAAACAAATCATATTTTCCCAGAAATGGTTAATATCATTTTACTTTCACAGCACAGGTTGGTTTTTCATCTCTTCAAAATCATAATCCCAGAAGGTGGACGTTATTTCCATTCAGTGCATAGAAATGGGGAAGCACACAGCGACTCAACAAAGCTACTTTCTCTTTGGGATCAGACCAAAGTCCACTAATCTCCACTGAATCTTGAAAGGCAAGTTGTATTTAGCAATACTACTAGTGAATTGTACATAATAAACACACAATAAGCATTTGTTTAATAAAAAATCCTTTGTAAGCCAGTCAGAAGCTCTGTCATGAAGATTTAAGAGATGTGTTTCTAGAAGATAGAACCATACCTTAAACCTTCCCTCCCCTCTCCTGTATGTCTGTGGGGGCATTTGGCTCCTATATATTATGGCTGAAATGAAGACATGCTGTATCAGTTTGCTCAGGCCGCCATAAAAAATTGCCGGAGTCTGGGTGGCATAAACAACAGACATTTATTTTTTCACACTGCTGGAGGCTGAAAATCCAAGATCAAGGTGCTGTCAGGGATGGTTTCTGGTGAGGTCTTTCTTCCTGGTTTGTAAACAGCCACCTTCTTACTGTGTCCTCACATGGCCTCTCTTTCTGTGCATACATGGGGAGAGAGAGAGGGAGAGGGATCTGGTGTCTTTTTCTTGTATGGACACCAATTCTGTTGGATCAGGGTCCCAATCTTATGACCTCATTTAACCTTAATCACTTCCTTAAAGCCCCTGTCTCCAAGTACAGTCACATTGAGGGTTCGGGCTTCAACGTATGAATCTGGGGTCGGGGACGGACACAATTCAGGCTATAACACATGTTGATGCAGCCTGTTGCCTCCATAGTTGAGATGTAAGTCTGATGTAGGTGTGTTCCATTTCTCCTCTCCCCATCTGCCGCTCCTGCTCTGGAAACACATACACACACACACACACACACACAGGCACGCGCTGCACACACTCCCCCAACGCTCTCAGGTGGAGTCTCCACACACCACTCTATCAGCACACTGCAGTGCCCTGCTTCACAAGACAACGAGACAGTTCTGAGCCTCACGGGCCTGGGATGACACCTTTCCCTGCATGTGTGCTGTGTGGTTCTGGTTCCTCGAGAGAGAGCAGCTTCTCGAAGACAACCGGGCAGGCCCCTCCGCTGCTGTACTAAGTTGTACAGTATCCTCTGAAAGTCCCCTCCGCCCAGAAGCTGTGAATGTGACCTTATTTGGAAACAGGGTTCTCGCAGAGGTAATCAAGTTAAGGTGGGGTCACACTGGATGAGGGTGAGCCCATATCCTATGACTGGTGTCCTTATAAGGGGAGGGAGACACAGAGACATGGAGGGAAGGCAGCCGGGAGAAGACAGAGGCAGGAAGTCGGGGGAAGCAGTCACAAGCCAAGGAATGCCAGAGATGGCCGGGAGCCACCAGCAGAAGATTCGTGATGTACTTTTTCCTTCCACATGGTCCTGTCCTGTTCGCAAGCAGCACTCATGGAGGGCACTTCTCAGATGTGTCTTGAACCTGACCGCTGCTTGCTGTCACTGTTGCTGCCGACCCCATTGAAGCCATGGTCAGCGTTCATTCACTGGGATAGTTCCTTCCTCTGCCTCTCTGCTCTCGCTCTTGACACCTTATAATCTGCCCTGGGCGCTGTGGCCAGCGGGGTTTGTAAACTTAGGTCTGATCGCCTCACTTCCCTTCTTAAACCAACACAACGGTTTCCCATCACAGTCAGGATGAAACCCAACTGCTTCTTCTGTGATCTGGCCTCTGTCTACAGTTCCACTGCCACCTCACGCCCTCCCGGCTCGCACACACTTTCCAGCCACAGCCGCCTCCTTCCGTGTCTACGATGCCGAGTTCCTCCCCTTCTGATGCGCTTTCTCCCGGGGCCTCACGCGTCTGCTGCTTACGGCCGCGCACGCCCACCTGCTTGCTTTAAACCTCACCTGCTTGGAGAGACCTCCTCTGGCCGCGCGATTTAACATAGTCCCACGGTCTTGCTCTATCACATCGGGTCTCTCTAGGCACTTTGTCTCCATCTGACATTTTTCTCTTTTGTGTGTTTGCTTGTTTTCCTCCCTCACCTGTAATGTAAAGTCCACAAGGGCAGGTCCCTTCTCTGCCTTGTTCACTGCAGGAAACCAGTGGTATGAACATGACTTGACACTGGATAGCTGCTCAGTAAATATTTGTTCCATGAATGAAAAAATGAAGAGATGATTGCCATGATTGTAATCATGGAGGCTTCCAAGGATCACTAAAGGACAGGGGACCCTCCTTCTTTTCTTCTCCGGGAAGATCCCTGGTAGTCCCTCGGGTTTGCTGGTGCCCATGACATTATCCAGCTTTGAAATAGGCTTCTTCTATCACCCTGAGTGTTTGTTTCATTGATTTCACCCTAAAAGGAGTAAGTCATCAAGTTATCCTTTTTTGGACCTGCCTCAAGGGATACAAGAGAGTTAAACATCTGTAGAATATACAAGTGTTGGTATGCAGTCGTTTCCATGGGCTTGGGTGAAAAATGACTCTTGACCGCTCAGTGATGCCTGAAATTCCTCTACCTAGGCGAAGCTTTTCATTCTAAATCAGAGATGAATCTTAAAGAGATCAGCCATGGGAGGAGTCCTGGAAGGCCAGCGCACACTGGCACCTGGACAGGGAGGTGGGACAAACCACCTGTGGGGCTGAGACAGTTTCTGCATGGGCTTCCTTGGCAATTTGTCGCCTGGTGTCGAAGTGAAGAGTTGAGTCATAGAACTCTGTCACTGAATTGCTGGCAAATGAACGTGGGGTATCAGTGATGCGTCCTAACTGCCTTGGAGTCCCTGCTTTTCCTTGTTTCGGCCAAATTTCATTCTTCCCTCACCCATGCATATTCTTGACTTTGTTTTCTCCAGATCTCAATATTCCCCTTCTCCCTACACATTTTCCGGGGCTGTTCCTTATGTGTGAAAAACGTATTTCTCTTGGCTTTTCTCGGTGCAAATTTGTCTTCAGAATTATGTTTCAACAAATCTTTTGAATCCAGTCTTCAAGTAAAATTCTCTCCCTAGGAGAGAAACAAGATTGAAAGTCAGTAATTCCCGGGCGCCTGGGTGGCTCAGTTGGTTAAGCGACTGCCTTCAGCTCAGGTCATGATCCTGGAGTCCCTGGATCGAGTCCCACATCGGGCTCCCTGCTCGGCGGGGAGTCTGCTTCTCCCTCTGACCCTCCTCCCTCTCATGCTGTCTCTCATTCTCTCTGTCTCAAATAAATAAATAAAATCTTTAAAAAAAAAAAAAAGAAAGAAAGAAAGTCAGTAATTCCCGAATCATAAAGCTCACCTTCTTCCCTGATGCTCGTTCCTGACTTGCTTATTGGGTCTGTGCCTTGACTTGTCCTTGTCCTGTTCCTGACTTGCTTATTGGGTCTGTGCCTTGACTTGTCCCTGATGCTCGTTCCTGACTTGCTTATTGGGTCTGTGCCTTGACTTGTCCTTGAAAGTGAGTAGCAAACTCACTCACATGTCTCTGCCCAGGGGACAAAGTCTGTTCCCTCTTTCATGTTCTCAAAAGCACGCCATAAATTACAAAAGCATGTGTTTTGTAGTAGTTTCCTAATGTTACCTGAATTGCTTACCTTACACATATTTTTTCACGATGATAAATATCCACACTGTCCTGATTCAACATCTACTTTCAATGAGGGACACAGAGTTAATGTTAATTCAGGTGTTCGGAGCACAGAGCACAAAGCCCCAGATATGGATCTAAATGTAGTCATTGTGCATCCTTACTTGGAACTTGAAATTGAAATTCAGACCATATTTTATCAGAGAACCTCTATTTTATATGTAAGGAAAGGGGGAAAAAGGCAAGGTGTGAGTCATATTGGGCTCTAAAATAAAAATAGATGTTAGTAGAATCAAGTAAAATAAGGCACATGATTCACTATGTAAAATATATTTGTATACAGATATAAAGAATAATGTATTATGCAGACAGCTGGAGGTTTTTTTCACCTTCAGACTAGATGGGTGTTTTAATCTTTCAGAAAGAAATTCTTCGAATTTCCTACGAGTGGAAGAGGGTGGAGGGTAGTAAAAAGCAACTTGGTTTTCTTCTCTCTGTGATTCTGCTCAAGGGTTTTTGCAGTTTGCTAAAGAAAATGGGTAGAGAATTTACTCACTTATTTTTTTTTTTGAGCTGCAAATGTATTACTTTATTTTTTTATTTTTTTATTATGTTCAGTTAGCCACTCTATAGTATATCATTAGCTTTTGATGCAGTATTCAATGATTCATTAGTTGCATATAACACCCAGGGCTCATGACAACATGTGCCCTCCTCAATACCCATCACCCTGTTACCAACCCCCCTCTGAAACCCTCAGTTTGTTTTCTGGAGTCCAGAGTCTCTCATGGTTCATCTCCCTCTCTAATTTCTCCCCCTTCAGGTTTCCCTCCCTTCCCCTGTGGTCCCCCATGCTCTGAATGTTATTTTATCGTCTTTATTTCCTCAAGTTATGAATGAGCCAGCCAAGATTATGTATGTCCAGTCTCTGTCCTGTTCTCAGAAAAGATAGGAAATGTGTCATTAATAATCAATGTTATTGATTATAAAAACTGATTTATATTGTCAAAAGTTACTCAACATTTGAATAGTTTAACATCTTTGTTGTCTTTATCTTGGGTAAATCTCAACATCTCTGAGAAGAAAGAAAAGCAGAAGTGCTACACCTACTTTACAGATGGGCAGACTGAGGGCCAGAGAAATTTACAACTAAGATTGCCATCAGTAGTGTGCTGTTAAATGTTTAAGAACCAACGCTCTCCGGGAGGGAACCCCAAGACCCTGATTTGTAGCACTTGCCACTTCTTGTGATGTCAGTACTCCCCCATTGGCTAACTTCAAGCTCTCTACGTGGAGCCTCTGAAGGTGCAGTTGGAAGAGATGCAGGCGGTGACTGAATTAGCGTTGTCCAGGAAGTCGAAATGCAAGCTGGGAATGGAAAGCCAAGTCATATAAGCCTAGAAATGACAGTTTTTATAAATGGAAAGCACCGTATACCTCTGAAAATAGGGTTTGCCTGGAGTTGAAGACAGAGGTTGTCTACAAGGATTTATGAGATCAGTTACCCCCAGGTCCCCTTCCTTTGATCCTGATTCCACCTCTCCTTACCTGGCAGAAGACTAGAGAGAGAATTATTCTGTGGAGCCCCTAGGCAGTGGACATCTGGGTTCCTCCCTCTCCAGAACAGGTTCTCCTGAGCCCTTGTGCCCCACTCAGCCTCCCCCTCTGATCCCGACCCCACAGCTGCTGCTGCCTGGGGCAGAATCCTCTAGTATCAGCTGCAGGAGGCTGCCCTCCAGCCCAGCAGGGCCTGGTGCAGGTGTGGGGAGGGTCAGGGTCGGCCACCAGCCCCAGGCTGGCAATGGCAAGCATGTTTGGTGGGTGGACGCTCTAGAATCTCTTGCCTTTCCTATTCAGGAACCAGCCTGGTGGGAGGGTCGGGGGAATGTGTCAGTTGTGGGTTGTGCCTCATTTTCATATTTATTTTGTTATTATTGACTCCGATTTTATTTTTCCTTGGGAATTGTAAAAAAATGTGAAATCTGAGATAAAGTGGGTTTCTCCAGGCAAATACCGCTGTGCTTTTTCAATCCCCTGTGGGTGCCGCCCATCTATCTACGTGAAATCAGTGTTTCTCAAGGAGTGTGTTATTAGCGTCTTGGGTGGTACATTTCTCTATTATAGAGGTTTCATGTCTCTGCTTCTACCTGAAAAATGCCTGTGGTGCTCCCAGGAATAATGAGCACTCAAAAAACTCCCCAAACATTTCCAGATATTTCTTCCGTCAGGTGGTATCCTCACTGGATGAAAACCCTGATTCTCAATGATTATTTGGCTTGAGGCTTTGGGGATCTCACAGGTAGTTTGAATTAGGGCTGACGTTCTCACAGGGACCAACTGGTATCTCCAAATTCTCAGGGCTTTTTTCCCCTGTGATCTGCTCAGAGCCAAGGGTTGAGACAGTTGCTGTTCCCTGCAGTACCCCGAATCAGGGGGTAGAATCTTGTTTTCTGGTTTTTCCCTATGTTAGGGTGTAATCCTTTGGAACCTCATCTTCCTCTGGACCATTACCTGTTAGGACTTGCACTTGGGCCGACTCTGGACCTTATATTCTATCCCCTATATCCACCGAGGCTGTAAAATCAAAAACTCTAGAGCATCTGTTTGGGCAAAAGACCTGAGCACGAAGGCTGCACTGTGTGCTCTTCTGACCTTCCCTCCTGGTCCAAGAATTAATTTCTTGTTGTTTTGTATTTTATCCAAGATTTCTAGTCCTTTTCAGAAGCTGGAGTGGTCTAGCAGACTCACTGTATGGAAATCTTTGAAAGGAATCAGTAGTTACAAATTTTGTGGCTTGATCAGGAAAAAAGCGTTATAAAAATAAGTATCCTTTTTACAAAGGCAAAACCATGGGATTCAAGAATAGCACTAATTATGTGGTTTAATGAAAGCTGAGCGTGTGCGAGCCAGACAGATTTGGGTTTGAATCCCTGTTGTACCACCTACTGTCTGTGTGGCTTGGAGTAAGTTATTAAATATCTTAAATCTCAGTTTCTTCCTCTGTAAAATGGGGGAAAAATAACACCTTTCAAGGCGGTAGAGAGAATTAAAGAGATCGTGTATTTTTGGCCCTGTCCCCTCTGCTCAACTTCCTCTGTGGGGACTTTCAAATCTTATTCACATTACTTTTCTTTTAAAAAAATTCTTGCCCTTCTTTTGTCTTTGCTGTGGACCTCTCAGTGAGAGCTGGACACAGCTAGATGCCAGATGAAGTTTTAATTAAATGTGTAGAAGCTCAGTTAGGGAGCAAATTAAAGTATATCCTCAGAGATAGAACGTAAAACCTCTTAAAAGAAGCCCCCACTGTAAGTGAACAGACCATTTCCCATATCCCAAATACCCAACATATTTCCTCAGATGTATAGCATCAGGGATGCCATTAGCTGTGAGAAAATGGACCGTGTCCTGAAAATACAACCACAGATAATGCCACCAGGAATCTCTTTTGTGTTCATTAAAAACTGGAAGAAATAGACAAACCCAGTTTGTTCTTATATGACCAGGGTACAGGGAGTTCAGAACTCCAGAACAGAAATCACACTTAAGATGATCAGAAATGGGCAACTGTTGGAAGGGGGTGCGTAGACTGATAAGCTCTTGGTTACAGTTGGTTTTGTAATAAGCTACTGAGAACAGTTAAGAAAACTTCCAGTGTAGACACAGAATATGTGAGTTTAACTTCTATGAATTATCTCAGAGAGAAAGAGAGGAAGAGGAGGAGATGGAGGAGGAGGAGAGAGAGAAAGAAATAGAACATTGTGATAATTCTGCTCGCTATTCCATCAAAGACCATGTACCTTCAATGAGATTGAAAAAGAAGACGAATCTGTTGCTGGTCCTGGGGGCCCTGGTTACACGATCATCTTAAACTGCTGAAAATGATTCTTATTTTGCAGATAGATGTTATTCATACTAAGTGGCTTTATATGCAAGTCAGGAACTTCATTTGGTGTGGAACTGATGAAACAGCAGTCTGTGGTAATGTGAGAGCGATCTGGAGGTCTTGGATTGGGAGAGAAAGAATTTCTACCTTCATTTGGGTGATTGTGATTGTGTCATTTTCTTACATGTGATTTTTGCCAAATCATGTTGACTGACTTTAGAATCTAATCTGGTAGAGTGTAACTCTACTGTGATTGGAATTTATATCCTCTACATGATAATCAATATGTTATGTTAACCCTTGGATTAGTAAAAGTGAGCATGTCTTTATATACGTTAGAAACTATAAAAAATTAAACATGATTTGGAAGAAATTAGCCAACAGCTGAAGCAATCTTCCCTCAAAATCATATGAAAACCCTCTTTTCTTCCCAAATCTCATTTTAGGTGTAAGGGTGTTTATAATATTAAAAAAAATTGTAAGTGATAGCCACTGTAAGATAAACGTTCATGCTTATAATTTTAGTAGGTTAGGGGTAATGTTCCAAAAGATGTGAAATCTTACAAGAAGAGATTTGGAGTCAGAATTTTTCAGGACTAAGTAAACACTGTCCAGAAGGCAGACCAGGACATTTTCTACTTTCTATAGCCCAACAAATGAATAATGCATAGGCTTGGTGAGCATGCAGTGGCAACAAAGGGAGTTGAATCCTTCTATAGGCTATTTTATCCAGGTTGTGGTAGATTGGACACTCCGGCTATAGAGAATTATCCTTCTAGGAGGTCCTGATTGAAGATAATGAGCACCTTAGCACAAAATCCTAACAGAAACAATGCAGACTATTAGGTGTGGACTAGATGCCAAAAGTTCTACAGCAATTTGTTGTTGGAAAGAATGAGTTTCATATCATTATAAAAGTTGCAACTAACCATCTGTTTCAGCATCATGGCATCATGCTGTTGGTCAGCATTGGAAAAATGAACACCTTGTTGTTTTTGATGAACACCATTTAGTTTTATCTGAGCATATGAAACACTAATGGTAATTTAATCCAACATTTATTGTGTGTTTAGAATGTGAACAGCGTGGTAGGAGGCAGTAGGAAAGAGGTTGGGAAGATAGAATTCCTTTTCTCCAAGTGTTGGCGGGCCAGCACAAGAGACAAAGAATGCGTGTAGATTGCTCCCGTAGAAAGGGCAATAGGGTTAATTGTTTTAGACATATTTTGCACATCTACTACATGCCTGGCACTATGCTTAAAGCTGCAAATACAGACATAAGACACACGGTCCTTGCTTTCAAGGAGGTGACAATAAGGTTGCAGGGTGGCAGCAGGAAGAGACAGGGCTATGGAACATCACAATATTCTGTTTTACCTACTGTAATAGAGAAAACCTGGGTATGTTGGGTCACAAGAGAAGATGATCCTATACTGTCCTCCTTTGGGGGCATCAGAAGATTGAGCATTTATTCACTGTTCCATTCGGCACCTAAGGATTGACTCCTACCCTCTTCTGGGCACTGCTGTAGGCCTATGGGATCTACAGCAACAACACAGCTGAGATCCCTGGCCTCGTGGAGCATATTTTCTAGTGGGGAGAAAGAGAAGAAGTGAGTAGATAAATAAGATAATATCAGCTGCTAAACTTGCTTTGAAACATTAGGTATGTGGGGATAAAAATGATAAATGTATTTTAACACCAAATCATTTTAATAATCAGAAAATGCCAGATACCTAAATTCTGGTATTTTCATTGCTTTGCTGGGTTTGTAATTTAATGTTGGATTAAATTACAAACAAATCTTCTAAATACAGCAATAATCTGCTCATAGTTGTGTAATCTAACTAATTTAACGATAGCCAACTAAGAAAGGGGTAAGCTAGGAGAAGGATATACCAGAAAGAAAAACAGTAATAGAGAAAAATATCACATTGGCAAGTCATAGACATGAGAGAGGATGATGTCTTCCTGGATCTATAAACATATTTGGTGTGGCAAATGAGTAGGGGATGATGCAGCAAGAGGTCAGATGGGAAAAGTGAGCAGTGACCAGACCAGAAAGCCTGGACTTTATTGTCAAGGGAGATTTTCATCATGTCATCCAGATGATCAAATGTTTATATTAGAAAGATGAATTTGGCAGCAGAGTGGAGACTGCTTAGGAGAGAGGGCGCAGTTGGAGATGGGGGTTAATTACAAGGCAGCTGCAAGTGTCCAAGGGAGAAATGATGTGGGTCTGAACTAAGGCAGAGTCAGTGTTGATGGACATGAGCTAAGTTAAGGAAGGCAGAATCCTTAGGGTCTAGTCGTCGGTAGGGTATGGTGGCTCTTTTGGATGCTCCCATGAGAGTGGTGCTATTCCCCAAGATGGAGACCTTAGGGGGGACATGTTTAAATAGGCAAAGAATGAGTTTGGTCTTAAACCTATGTGAGGGACAATTAAGTGGGTATGTTCAGGAGGCAGCTGAATCTGTAAGTTTAGGGCTCAGCAGAGTGTCTGGGACTGGGAATCACTAAATCAGGGGCTGTCTGGGTGACTGGAGAAGCTCCGGGAGTATCTGAGAGCATGAGAAACAGGAACTAGTGAGAAGAGAAGAGAGTATTAACACTGATGTGTAAACAGAGAAGAACCCCCTCAAAAAAAAAAAAAAAAGAAAGAAAGAAAAAAGAAAAAGACCAAGAAGGAGTTGTGAGAATAAAGAGAGAGCTGTATTCTGGAAAGCCTAGGAATTTGTGAGCAGGAGAAAATGGGCAGTTGTTGAAGACAGCAAAGGTTTGGAGCCTGGAATGGTGAAGTCTGTGGCCACCTTCAGCAGAGAAGTTTTAGAATGTGTGTGGGGTAGGGATAGGGATGAGGATGAAGGCTGTGTATAGGGATGAGGAGGCAGGACATTGTATCATGTTAAAGGGATGAGGGCTTAAAAAGTGGAGAAAGTAACTGGAGAGAACTCTCAAGAATGGTGACTTCAACAAGAAGGAAAGTGAATAGAACTAGAGATAGAGTCAAGAAAGCAGCCTCCCCTTGCCAGTGGCAGAGGCTTCAGGTAATTATTTTAAGCTGAAGCTAATGGGAGAGAGACAGGAACAGAGACAGAGACAGAGAGAAATATTTCAGAGAAAAAGGGACTCTAGCTCGCAGAGGCAGGGGAGATATGGGTCCAGAGCAGAGATTAGGCATGGCTTTCAACTGAAGACAGAACAACTTGTTCAATGAAAATGCAACTACGGAGGTGGGATGGTTCATTTTGTGTGTCAACTAGAATGAGCTAAAGGGTGCATGGATAGCTGGTCAAACGTTGTTTCTGGGTGTGTCTGTGGGAGTGTCTCCAGGAGAGATTAGCATTTGAGTCAGTAGACTGGGTAAAGAAGACTGCCTTCATTATTGTGGGGTGGGGCTGGGATGATGTGGGAACATCATCCAACCCACTGAAGACCTGCCTGGAACAAAAAGGCAGAGGAAGGTCGAATTCACTCTCTTTTCGCTAGAGCTGAGACATCTATCTTTTGCTCTTGGACATGGGTACCTCTGGTTCTCAGGTTTTTGGACTCAGACTGGGACTTACACCATCGGCCTGATTTTCAGGCCTTTAGACTCAGTCTAGATTATTCCACTAACTTTCCTTGTGCTTCATCTTGCAGAGGGCAGACTGGAACTCCTCAGCCTCCATCATTGTGTGAGCCAGTTCCTATAATGAATCTCCTCCTATCTGTAGCTATAGCTCTATCTCCTGTTGGTTCTGTTTCCCTGGAGAGCCCTAATACAGGAGGCATGGCTGTGTGGTTTGCATCATAGATGCAGATGTTTTTGTGGGCTCAGAAATCTAGAAGCCAGTAGAATTCCATGCTTGTGGGTTCTGTTTTCTCTGTGAAGTAGGAAGAAAGGCCAGCTGTCAAGTAAAGATGATACTATACATATATATTATTGGAGTGCAAGGAGAAGAGGAAAAATATGAAAGACCAAAAAAGAGATGGAAATCATTTTGACTAAAGCATAGGACAAGGTTTCGTGGAGGAGGTGGATTGGGCCCTAACAAGGACAAGATGGAAGAAAAGGGGGAAGGAAGAGTAAGTTCCAGGACGGGGACTAGAATGAGAAGAAGAGAGAAACCCAAGCGTAAAGGTCATTTCAAGATCACTAATTCACAAAACTGAGAATGTTGGATAGATAGCAAGAAATTATACAGGTGAAGGGAATTATACAGATATAACAATTACAAAATGTTATGTTTATTTATGTGTTTCTAGGGTCCAACCTGGTTCCTGGCACAAAGGTGGTCCTCAATAAATATGTGTTAAATGGGTGAGAGCAACTTCATTTGCTGTATAGCAAATTAGAAAATTAAAAGGAACATCCAAGGCCAACCAATGGATACTAATTTCCTTTTTTTCTTAAAATAGCAAAATATCATTACATTTCACTTCCATCTATGTAGGTGTTCTAGTCACTGTCACTACATAACTATCCCCAAACATGGGGTTAAAGCAGTAGCCTTTCGAAAAGTAAATGTCACAGATTCTGTAGGCAGGGCATTTAGGTGTGGCTCAGCTGGGTAATCCTTCTGCTTTTGGTGACTTTGCGATTACTTAGCGGTCCTCAGTCAGCACATGGGTTAGTCAGAGTGTCCACCATGCTAAATATCCTATAATGCACAAGACAACCCCCACCCACTCTTCCTCACAAAGAATCATTCAGCCCAAAATGTTGAGAGTGCTGATGTCGAGAAATTCTGCGGTAGATCCAAGGGCCCAAGAGAAACAGGCAGCCACTGTAAGGCTGAAGCCACACAGAGTCACTTTTCCCCCATCGTACTGCTTCCAGGAGGTGGCACAAAAGCCCGTCTAGGGGAAGGGACTAGACTCTACCTGTTGATGGGGGGGAGGGGGGGTTGGCAAGGTCATATCGTGCTAGGGCATGTGGACAGCACAATTTTGGAAGTACAACTTACTCTAACAGAGATGGAAGCATAAAACTGATATGGGGGGGCAGCATTTAATGCTAGGAAAGGTGGGGTCCAGAATATATATAAAATGCAGATGGGGAATGGAATGGAACCAGTCAATGTGCTTTATAGAAAAAGTGTGCTTTCAGTTGAAAACCCAAGAGGGAAGACTGCCTCTCCCCCATCTCTGGTACAACTGACAAGCAACAAGTCAGTGACAGGTGGGCCTATCAGGAAGAATTGGACTTCCCCTCCTGCTGCTTCCTTGGGACCCGATGGCCTAGGGTCTTTACTGATGCTGAGGTCACTGAGTTTAGGTCACCGGTATTTTCACCAGAGATACTCACTCTCTGAGCTCTAGGTACCCATGGAGGTTATAGAGAACAGTTCTTTGGCTTATGTTCATTCTTGTGTTGCCCTCCCCTTAAAGCCAGGTCTCCTGTGAGGCCAAACCTCCGAGCCTCCACTCTGCCTTCTGTCGACATAAGTTCTCTCCCAAGAGGCTCCTTGGGCCTCTACGTAAAATCACCAACCAGTCAAATTTGATTTGCAGTTGTATTTTGCTTATTAAAAAAAAAAGTATAATGAATTTTTAAAAGACATTTAAACAAGCTGTCAATATCTAAAAATTAGAAATTTCATATTAAATTAAAAAAAAACTTGCTTCTTTTGAAAGCCTGGAAGATCTAGCTATATGGGATCCACAGTCTTGACAGCAACAACTGTCAGAATCAGGTAGCATCTGCCTTGGGAGATACTTTGTGGTCGAAAAAGTCTGTGAGGTATAAGGGAAAGTCCCCAGTTTAGGGATTCCCATTGCATGGTGGCATCTTAAACTTCCTGGCAAGCCCTGAATCATGCTGGTGATAATGCTAATGAAAATGATCATTTCGTAATTTTGTTTAATGCAGCATTTCCAAAGAGCAAGAAAACTTTTCCTTTTTTAAAAAAAAAAATAGATTTTGAGACATGTAGAAGCAAAATGTAAGCAGGCCCTCATGAGAGCCTGTGACTTGCATGAAAATGCCTGATCTGGAATCTGATACATGATATATGTAAAATATATATATAATATTAATAATTATATTATATATTATATATGTATGCATATATATATATTTTTTTTTTACAAAAATGAGTGCAATGATTTTCCTCTTTGTGTTCATGCCTTTGTTCATTCACCTTTCTTAGTGACTTTGGCCTTGCCCCAGTGACGTGTTTGGCTAATAGGCGGAATAACAAATATGACACATGCATAGATTTAAAATTCCTGTGTATTAGGTCTTGCCCTCACTTGCTGGGCTTAGAATTCTGAGACCACCATTTGAATATGTGAGCTAGCCTGCTGGAGAGGCCAGGTGGTGGAGAACTGAGGTATCCCAGCCTACAACCCAAGCCAACTGGCAGACTTGTGAATGGGCTCTCTGGGACCAGCCAGCCTACAGACAATTTTCTAACTCACTACAAGTAAATACACAAACCCAGCTGACATGGCTTGGAACAGCTAACTATTCCTAGCTGAGCCCTGCCCAAATTGCCAACACACAGAATCATGAGCAAAGAAGTGGTTGCCATTTTATGTTACTAATTTTGGGATTGAACAGCAATGGAAGACAGACAGCTATCACTCTCTGAAGTTATGTATGATGATTTGCTTAGTCACTGCCCTCCCTTCTAGGATTTAGCCTTGTGAAGGCAGGAACTTTGTTTTGTTTACACTGTGGTTGGCAAGCTTAGAACAGAGTCTAGAAGCCACCCACAGAAACCCTCAAGAAATATGTGTTGAATGAATGAAAATCTCCTGAAAATCTCTCGTGGAGCAACCTCATCTGCTCCTCCTCCTTCCTGAGAAGGGGAAGAGAAGGAGGTACTGTCAGGAGCAGTGAGGGGATTATAAATCTAGGTGATCTGGAGTCAACAACACTTGACATTTTTTTTAAGAGTGGAAAATTTCAATCTGCACAAAAGTAGAGAGACTGGTTTAATATGCTCCTCCTGAACTGGAATTCCTTCCTCAACAATTATAAATTTATGACCAATATTGTGTCATTTATTCTGAGTGAAAACATTTCTGAACTATCTGAACATGGCCACCCCATAGATACAAGGTATGTGTGTGTCTGTCTTTTAACTCAGTTGATTCTTGGTCTATTAGATAGAAAAATGACTTGACGGCCTTTTAATTTTTTCCCAAATACAATATTACAAATGAAGCAGCCACACTTACTCATAAAACTCCAATCCTCTCATAATCTTGGCATACTATTTTAAAGACTGCTCTAGATTAACTGCACATTATGAACTCAGTCCAGAAGTCTGAATAAAGAGAAAACTCCCATTTGGATGAAAAAAAAAAAAGCAATTAAATTTAACTGGTAAAGAGGAAGAAATGAAAGATAATGCAAGATTAAGACCAAGATTATTTTTTTATGTGAAATCATCAACGCAGGTGAAATTATTTCAGAGGAAAGATCAAAGGCCTGCTATTTTGTGAGGAAGTCAAGGAATGTACCATATGTGCTCTGTGGGTCCACACAAACGGAGCCCTGGACTTATATCCTCTTGATTGAACAGACACTTTTAATGTAATCGGTTCAAGTTCTGAATCAAGTTTAATTTCAAAGGACCACTAGTTGAGCATCAGCCCTTTATTATTCAAAACTATTTTACTATCCAGTGAATTTATTGTCAAAATACCTCTCCAGACACTGTTGCTTCCATTTTTTTTTAAATAGTCTCTTTTCAGTTTACAAAATCACCTGAGAATCTCAGGATCAAAACCTGTGAGGTTATAAAAGCCATATTATTCCTGCCTCAATTTTTACCATTAAAAATAACAAGCAAAACAGTTGAAACAAAACTTGTACATAAAAAATAGGTAATTGTATTGTGCACCTGCATTAAGACCTTAATTGTTGTATTTTTGAAATGCAATTTAACCATGCATATGGTCAAATATCAAATGTTACAAAGGATATATAGTAAAAAGTAGCCTTATATTCTACCCTTGCTCACCTGTCCCAGAGTGCTTTTTCCAGGAGTCAACAATCTGAGTTGTTTCTTGTACCTTTGTAGAGATAGTGAGTGCACACTCAAACATTAGGCAGGTGCCTCTGTTTTATTTCTCTCATTCAGATGATAACGTGATATACCGGTTTTCTTTTCCCACTGTATCCAGCGTATCTTGGCAATCATTCTATGTTACAATGACTGGTGCTTCCTCATTGTTTTCAGTGTTCCATAGGATTCCATTATATGATGTATTATAATTTATTTTATCATTTTCCTATTGATAGATATTTAAGGTTTTTTTTAATCTTTAGCTGCCATAGAAAATGCCACAATTAATAGTCTACTACACTGTCTTTAGGCATATGTGTAAGTAGATCTGTAGGATAAAAGCACTCCAGCAGAACTGCTGAGATATACACACTTTAAATTTTAATACATATTGACAAATTTTATAGAGATTATATAAAAGTTATACCACCAGTAACAATGTATCATGTGCTTATTTCACCAAACCCTTGCCCACTCAGTGTGTCACAGAATTTTGCCAATATGATAGGTAAGAAATGATATCTTATTGTAGTTTTCATTTGCAATTCTCTTATTTTAAGGTGACTATCTTTTCATAAGAATAAAAATATTTATATTTCCTTTCTGAGAATTACCTATTCATGACCTTTATGTGCATAGGATTCTTTTTTTCTTTTTTTAAATATATTCTTTAATTTTATTAATTTGAGATAGGGTGAAAGAGAGAGAGAAAGAGCATAAGGCGGGGAGGGGAGGGGCAGAGGGAGAAGGAGAAGCAGGCTCTCCACTGAGCATGGTGCCCGACACGGGGCTCAACCCCAGGACCCTGGGATCATGACCTGAGCCAAAGGCAGAAACTTAGCCGACTGTGCCACCCAGGTGCCCCTTTTTCTTATTAATAATTTATAATAAATCAATCTTTATAGTAACCATTATATGTATTTATATAATTAGGGACATTAACCTTTCCGTGAATATTGCCAATATTTTTTTGCAGTTTCCTCTTTGTCAGTTGACGTTGATCATGTTGTAGTGGAATTTTTTTATATCGTTAATTTATTTTATAAGCAACCTATTCTACTTTTGAAGTTCCCTGCCTGAGAGTCAACACTGTAAGGAATATATCATATTTGTTCTGAGAATTTCGATTTAATCTAAATTTTTAAAAACTGTTTGCTAGGAGCCACGCACGCAGGCGTGCTTTCTAGGTGAAACCCCAGAAGATTCTAGGAGCAACCAGCAGAGAGTGATCACACTCCAGTGGAATCTGACCACAGAAGAGCTGATCTTTGGAAAGGTTCTATCTACATTTCAGATGATAAAGAACATAGCACTTAAGATAGAGGAAATGAGTCTCCATTTAAAAATATTTTCTGTGGGGACACCTGGTAGCTCAGTCAGTTGAGTTTTGGACTCTTGGTCTCGGCTGGGGTCATGGTATCCGGGTCCTGAGATCAAGCCCCGCATTGGGCTTCACACTCAGTGGGAAGTCTGCTGGATTCCCTTTCCCTCTCCCTCTGCTCCTCCCCTTTCTTGTGTGTGTGTTTTCTCTCTCTCTCTCTAAAATAATAAATAAAAATCTTTAAAAAAATTTACTGTGAAAAACAGATTAATTTGGGGAAACATTTGCTTCCATGCTCAATAAAGTGTAGGAGTACATGAATTCTGTGAAATAAGAGACTGATGACAAGATGAAAATCCCAGCATTGCATGAGTAGGGATATACTTGAGAGGTGGGTGGAAATAAAAGATAACCGGATGAGATAGAGAGGAATGAAAACAGCGTCAAGATAAAATTATGGAGATAAAATTGTCATTGGAATACTAATTGGTACTGCAGAAAAATGATTAGGTGAAAGAGAACACAAATATTTCAGAATACACAGGGAAAGGACAGAAAGGCAATACAAATGAGCAAAAAGAAAATGCAAAGAAAGGAGGAGAAGCAGAAGCAGAGAGCCGCTGATCAGGATGAAGACCCTAGAGGACGTGGAATTAACAAGGATGAGGACGTTCTAGCCTTCAGATTTCTTCCCAGCAAGCTAAAGAAAATAACGCTGGGTCATTTAACCAGAGAGAAGAATTTATGTACAAATAGTGGTTAGCTCACAGTAGCTGTAAGGAAGTACTAGACTCAGGCTTGGAATCTTGGTAACCAGGAAGGAGGCACAGCGTTAGGCAGGAGGACTGAGTGCAGGATCAGGAATGGTCCTTCTTCTTGCTCTCTTGGTACTTGGATGTACCTGCTCCCACTACTGCCCCCCAGCTTCTTCCCGCAATGACTTTCATTTCAAAGTCTGCAGTGGTGCATCTGAGTGGGGAAGTGTAGATCATGTTCCTGTATCCCAGACACTGGGAAGGCGCTCAATGTGCGGTGTTTACCATTTTCACTTTCTGTAGAGGTGAGCCGGCATTTTTTCCAAACACAACCAGAGAATCATTAAAAAAAAAAAAAAAAAAAAAAAGCTTAGAGTTTGGGCTGGATTGAGAAACCTGTTTCTAATAAATAGAATACAATAAAAGTGATGGGATATCCCTTCAGAGATTAGGTTACAAAAGACTGACTGCCGGCTTGTTGGACTCTTGCTCTCTGGCTCTTGTCACTTGCTCATTTAGTGACATAATCTGCCATGTTGAGCTGCCACCTCCCAAGGAACGGAAGGCATCTTAGGCCAATAGCTAGGGAGGAACTGAGTCCCTCTGTTCAACATCCAGTGGAAAAATGGAATCCTGCCAGCAACCACACTTGAGTGAGCTTGGAGACAGATCCTTTCCCAGTTGAACCTTGAGATGAGGTCCATCCCAGTTGACACCTTGACTGTATCCTGGAAGAGATTCTGAGCCAGAGCCACCCAGCTGAGCTGTGCCCAGATTCCTGACCCACAGAAATGGTGAGATCGCATATGTTGTTTTAACCTGCTGGGTTTTATAGAATTTGTTATGAAGCAATGGAAAACCAATTTTTAAAAAACTTAACTACTTCTTAATGATTCTTAGGTCAAGAGTTAACCAAAACTGAAACTATTGATTCCTTGGTGTGTGTTTGGGGGGGGGGAGCAATAAAAGAAAAATCACATATCAAAATACATAGGTGAGCTTTTACTTCTGACCTCAGTGGTAGAATCTGTGGCTGAGTGGTGCCTCAGTGAGAACAACAAAAGCTGGTTGCATTGAAAAATAGATTCTTTTTTGAAGACTTCAGAGACTGCAGAAGCCCCTTGGAAGTAAGGGACCAAGCTTCTGGAGAGAGGCCAACTTACTGACTTGGATTTCTGCCAAGGTTGGGAACTGAAGGGCTAATATCCCAGATGGAAAGAAGAAGATGGAAGCTGATAGATAAACTATTTCCCTTTCCTTGCCCTCCCCTCCCCCAGAAAGACCATAGAGAGGAGCAGTTTGCAGAGCTCCCCAGGGCTGGCTCACAAGCACTGAGGAAGCCCACCTGCAGGCAGGCAGGCTCCTGTGGACTCTCCTGACAACCCTGCCTCACCCCCCTTGTGCCTCATTCTTACTCCCCGGAATGCTAATTCCTAATAAAGTAACAGCTCATAAGACCGCTGCCCGAGGCTTTGCTCAGTATTGAAACCAGATTCAAAATAAATGAACAGAAACTAAAACATCTTTAAGGCACTAACAATAGCTAATTAGGAAACATCATGGGAAAAGCACCCCATAAGTTTTATTAGGTTGCGTTTTCATTTTCAGTTAAAAATATTTTCTAATTGCCATTGTGATTTCTTCTTCAGAACCATAAATTAATATATGTGAAGGGCTAAAAAGGTACATGGTAAGCACTATATAAGTGCTGGCTTTTACTATTGAAAAGCATAAATATACATATACATATATTTACACATATATAAATATACACTATTACAAGTAAAAGAAAACTCACAATATATATGACAAAATAACAACAGCTAGCATTTATGGAGTGTTCTAGATGTCTCTTTATGACCCCACCATGTACTTTTATCCACACATTACAAATGAGGAAACTGAGGCACAGTACTTTGCCTCAGTTTCCAGCTGGTAAGTGACAGAGCCTAAATCTGAACATAGGCAAATTTCTTATATAAAGAACTTTGAATTCTGGTCCAGTTTAGATAATGAGAGGCATAATAAAGACTTTCTCTTTTCAAACCCTATTAAAATATAACAATAAATATCTAAGTAAACCCATATGATACTGGAAAGCCAATGGGGGTGCTAAGGGCATAATAAAACAGGAAATTCTGGAATGTAGAAAGCAATTGGCAATAGATTGATAGTAAATGCTAACAGAACTGAGAAACCTACAACCTTACTACACTGTAACTTGAGCTCCAAAAAATTACCGGGAACGGGAGAAAGCATGGGCTGTGGTGATGTCGTGGTGTGCCAGATAATGAAAAGGCAACAGATGGAGAAGAGCTCTCTTGCCCCAACTCCACTCCTAGAGAGAAGCTGCCTCTGAAATTAATTCCCAGGATGCTGGTGTAATGTGGGAGTTCTGGGGATGGGCTGTTGATGAGAAGCTCCTTAGCATCCCAAGAGCCAAGATGCAAGGTGCCTTAGGAGCCCACTTCTCCAAGACCCTCTGAGGGATGTGGTGATGTCACGTCCACACACATGGAGAGCCAGTCTAGCTCTGTGTCTGTGGGTCTGTCTGTCCTCATGCCTCCCTTCTCCATGCTTTCCTGTCTCCCTTCCTCCAGCCCTCAATCCTCCCTCCCCACACCCCATTCAGTGCCAAAGGCTGTGTTGAATGGAAAACTTAAACAAGATCATTCCCAACAAATTGGGCAATAGAATGAGCTAAATAATTATTATAATTACATTATATATTACATATATGTTTACATAAACACTATATATATATCTATTACATGAAAAGATATAAAACTTTACAAATAAAATATAAATGTGTATTATATAAATATAATAATAAATAAGCTAAATAATAATCATTAGCATGTTCAGAGAGTTTCAGTATAAAGCTAAATGAATACAAATCCAACAGATTTATTAGCGGATTTTCAGAGCTATCTTAAAAATCAGCATATCGAGGGCGCCTGGGTGGCTCAGTTGGTTAAGCACTGCCTTCAGCTCAGGTCATGATCCCAGGGTCCTGGGATCGAGTCCCGCATCGGGCTCCCTGCTCTGCGGGGAGCCTGCTTCTCCCTCTCCCACTCCCCCTGCTTGTGTTCCCTCTCTCGCTGTGTCTCTCTCTGTCAAATAAATAAATAAAATCTTTAAAAAAAAAAATTAGCATATCGAGTAGAGAAGAATGTTCAGCAAATACATAACTTTGTACCAAATAAAATAAGAATATGAAGTCTTTTCAAGCACTTATGAAAAAATTACAAATGTTCACAAGTAGCAGGTTAAAAAGAAAATCTTGTGTCTTCCAAAGCAGAGAAACCATTCTGACCATGTCCTTAATCCACAATGACATAAAAGCAAAAATAAATGATAAAAGAGTATGCTCTTCTCTTAAATACATTGTCCTTGAAAATTTTTGAATCATTAAAAAATACTACTTAAGTGAAAGGAAAAAAACAGAAATTACATTCTACTTAGAATTGAATGAAAGCACTCAGTGGGTTTCTGCCAAGGAAATACTTCCAAAAATTATTTATAGTTTTCAAAATAGAGCAATAACAACAAAAATAAAATAAAATTAATTGAATCAAAATTTCAGTTTTTGAGAAGTCATAAGTAAGATAGCACAAATAAAACATTAGGCTTGAGGACATAATTATATATATTTTTTAAATAAAATGTGAAACCTTGTATCATCTTTGAAAATCTATATGAAAAGAGTAGTTTTCTAATGAAGTACAAGATGATGGAAGAAACCTTAAATAATAGGGTATTAACAATGTAGGGGAAAAAAACAGAGAGAACAAAAAATATTTGCTACATATGTAACGTTAGGGATTAGTATCCAACCTATACAGAGTACCCTTATAAGACACTTATAAGAAAACTCAAAATTAAAAAAACATTCAAAAGATATAAATAGGCTATTCACAGAAAAGGGAGAAAATGAACAAACAGAAAGTAACACAACCTCACTGGTCATCAGGAATATGCAAGTAAATACCAGAAGACTAGTTATGTGCTCTCTGTCCACATTATAATTTCAAATATTCAAAAGATGGATTATATCCTGTTCTTTTGGAGGTGAAGGAAAACAGATAGGTGGGAGATAAATTAATAAACCAGTTTGCAATGTATTTGGACAGCATCTATCAAAATTTATGCTGTCTATCTTTTATTTTAGATTTCTACTTCTAGAGACTTTCTGTATGGAAATATTCAAACAAAATGTATTAGTAGAAAGATCTTATAAAAAACAATGGACAACCTAAATTATTAAATAAATTAAAGTACATTCAAAATATGAACAACCCTACCGCTTTAAAAATAATTATATCCAAGGTATTTTGGAAAGAGACATTTAATGTAATTTTAGATGCTGAGAAATTCAAAGTTCAAGGTGAAGCTGTCTAGAACATTCAAGAAAAAGAGAGACTCCAACTGCATCAGAGGAGAGTGAAGAGAAGGAAGTTAAGGAAACAGATGTGAACATTCAGGCCACGGAACTGCTCATGTCATAAGCAAATGTGTCAAGCGCTAAGGCAGCTAAGCCTTGCAGAACCACAGTAATGGCATCGTAGATGCTATTATGGAATTAACAACGTCACCATCCGAAAAAACGGACTCTTATTTATTTTGGTGTTTCAAAAGAGTGACTGTCGCTTGGTTTTACACTTGTACTGTTTCTATCATTAACAGAAGTGCGGCTTCTGTTGCATACTGCTTGGCCTATTGTTCTCATGTAGCGATTCTTCTTTAGGAAATCATCAGAAAACACAAAGAAAAATTTCTGTATTTATGCTTACACAAATATTATTGAAATATAAAAAACAAAATAGGGCGCCTGGGTGGCTCAGTTGGTTAGGCGACTGCCTTCGGCTCAGGTCATGATCCTGGAGTCCCTGGATCGAGTCCCGTATTGGACTCCCTGCTCGGCAGGGAGCCTGCTTCTCCCTCTGACCCTCCCCCCTCTCATGTGCTCTCTCTCTCTCATTCTCTCTGTCTCAAATATATAAATAAAATCTTTAAAAAAAAACCAAAAAACAAAAAACAAAATAAACGACAAACACAGAAAAAATGAAAAGAATGAACAATACTCTAAATGTCCTAGGAGAAAAAAATAAACGGGACCTCCATATAATGTAGTTCATCTTGATGCAGGGTCATTGAACGCAATGGTCGAGAAGGAATTCTTGAGACAGTTCATGGTGCAAATAGGTGGTTTTATTATAGCACAGGGACAAGACCTGTGGGCAGAAAGAGTGGTGCTGGGATTGTGAGAAGTGACTAATTATATAGGGTTTTCTATCCTATGGAGGGGAACTTGACTTTCGGGCTGGAGGAAATTGAGTCTGTAGGTTCCCGGAGGTCTGGCTATTATTAAGCTTGTGTTTTACTTGTCAATCATTAAGACAGTTACAGACTGTGATGGAGTTTCATGTCCTGCAGGACTGCGATCTTTATCAGTTTACCATTGGCTTCTTCCCCGCCCTTTGTGCTTGGGCAGTCACTGTGCCTGAGGAATGTCACATACATTGCACCTTCGGTGGGGGCGGGGGTGGTATGTGGGGTGTCAGCTTGCCTTTTGCACTCATTAATCTCACCGTTAAAAAGTATATTTTAGTATGGTGATTAACATAACAATAAAAAATTTTAAAAAGGATATTTTAGAAGGATATGAGAAAAGGATCAAAATATACTGCCTGTAGAGTAGACTTCACTTAGCTGAGCTGTAATGTTTGGGAGGACTATAGGGCTTAGTTGATTCACTAAAGGAAATCTTTCTGGTAAGTATGCATTCCTAAAGACTAGCCTATGGAGAAGATTTCATATTCTGTTAAGGGTGTTCCTATTACGATAAAGGTGTTCTGGGTCCTTGTGTCCCCTCCTATAGAACTCAGTCTCTCTCTGGCTCACCCCCCCCCAAAATACCCCCACAGAAACCCTTCTTCTTCTTTGTCTTTACCGAGGCTACTGGGGAAGGGCTCCGATGCTTTCAGCCCTTCAGGGAGAAGCATTTATGAAACAAGAAGAAAGCATTTATTCGCATACCCTAATTTTGCTCTCTTGGCAGAGACCCCCTTTTGACTCCCTCTCTGCTGCATTGTTATTCCAATGGAGATTATGTCTCTTTTCCTGCTCTTACTGAAGACCCTTCCCAGGAAGGGGTTTCTGGAATGGACAGAAAAGCTCCGACACTACAAAGGCATGTTTGTTAGGCCTGGGTAACAGAATCAGCCGTCACAGTTTTTTCTATTTTGTTTTCCGTATTTTTCAAAATTTCAACAAATAACATATGTAGGGAAGGAAAGATAATTTTCCCTCTATTCTTATAGGTTCTTGGCTGAGAACTCCCCCCCACCCCGCCCCAAAATAAAAGATTAACAGGAGAAAAACAAACAGAAGTTTAATCCTGTATATACATGGGAGATACACCGCCCCTGCCCCCCAAACATCACCTTAAAGCTAAAGACAGAACAATGCTGGGGGGAAGGTGACCAGGAAAAGCTCAGGAAATAAGGTGAGGCTTGTTATGTAGATCTAAACTGAAGCCTTCTACATTGTCAAGATTCTGCGATGGGATTTAGAGACAACCTCCTGGTACCAGAGGGAAACCTTACACATGCAGATTTCCCTCCTAAATGTAAATGACCTTTATGAAAGGCTAACCTCTTTATTTCCCAGAGCTTTTGCTGTGGCTGATTTTTCTTAAAAAAAAAAAAAAAATCAGCTCAAGATAATCTTTAGGCTAAAGAGGCATATTTTGCGGTGGCATGTTTGGCTCCCCTTCTTATAAAAAATCTGAAAAAATATAATCCATGTTATTAAATTTTTTTTCTTTTTGTCTTAAGAGTTACTAACATGATGTCTGATGATTAGGGATTTCTTCTGAGTGTTTTAGTTTTTAAACCCATTTTATGAGGATTACATTTTCCTCTACCAGTAGAATTTTTCCTTTTTGTTACTACTGCGTCTCCTACAAATACAGGTGTCTCTCCCATTGCTTTCATCAGAATATTTATTGTTTAGTACATGAATTTCAGCATAAATTAGATAAGCATGTCCCTCTATTTCCAGAGTTTTGAAGTCTAAATTATTGTGAGTTCCTAATTCTTCACGTCTAACTTTTAGCTTCCTTAAAGCTAATGTCAAAACTGAAATATTCTTTGAAATCAGTGGGAGATTTGTTCACTGGAAAAGATGAAAAATAAGCCAAAAGTGACTCTCACCAGTTTGTGAGGAGTTAACCTTTCACACATACATTACTTTCAATCTATTTTAAGTTAGCTCTTTAAGCATGTGTTCTTGTATTATGCATTGCTGGTCTAATTAGTCTTTGGACCTTGTCCTTCTTTCCTAATTTGTTTCTATTTCTTTCAAAATTTAAAAAAAAAATAAGAAACTTTAATATTTAACTCCTCATTTTTTTTTACTTCTTCTGAAACTTTTCAGAATATTCTTCTTTGTGTAGTTTATAATTTCCTTTTCAGTGTTGCTTTTTTCAGAAGAGTTTTGCAATTATTTGGGGTGGGACCTTGGCATTATTGACGTCTGGGGCCAGACGGTTTTTTTTTGAGGGAGCTGTTCTGTGTATGGTCGGTGATTCAGCAGCACCGTGGTCTCTACCCAACTCCTTTCCAGAAGCACTGCCCACTGATTGTGACACCCCAACCTGTCTCTGTGGTATCTCTCCCAATCGGACAGGGGCCCCCAAATGTGGGGCCACCCAGTAGGGTGGAAGCGAGCAGCAAGGGTGATGAAAGGATTCACCCAAGGCAGAACAAAGGAGCTAGAAGTTTATTGAATCCACCGCAAGGGGGTGGTGGGCAGGACAGCAGGGGAGAAGCTGTCTGCTAGGAGGCAGTGGGTGGGGGTCTCATCTAAAGCAGGAAGGGGAAGAGGTATGGGGACGCATGCAATTTTCCTTCCTTCCTTCCTTCCTTCCTTCCTTCCTTCCTTCCTTCCTTCCTTCCTTCCTTCCTTCCTTCCTTCCTTCCTTCCGCCTGTGCCTGTGCCTGTGCCTGTGCCTGTGCCTGCAAGTAACCCCTTGGTTAGTCAGGGCCTATGGATATTTTGGGTGAGTTGCCCGATGGGCCTGTCTGTATGCAGCTCAGGGGTCACTGTGGGCCCTTCTGCCTTGGTCAAGTTTCCATTGCTCAAGCCAGTTGCCTAAAAGCAGCCTCTAGAGTTTCCAGGATGGACAAATATCCCATAGGGATGGAAGATACAAGTGGACAAAGTTTCTCCCTATGGAGAACCACAGAATTAGGGTGAGTTTTAGGCTTGTGTTGCCATTTTTCAATCATGATGTATAAGTGAATTATTCTCTGAAACATGAAAGTGAATAGCCTTTTACACCCGGATATTTTTTTCAGGCAGTACATAGTAAGAGCCTAGAAAGTATTGTACTTACTCAACTCAATGACCCTTCATTTCTGTTATTTTCTCTCTGCCACTGGCATCAAAACACAATTGTGAAAGAGTATGGCCATGACACTTCATTCTCTCCACCTCAAAAGGCCAGGCACCTAACACCCCCCACCTCCCCAGCACCCTATCCCAACACTCCCCGCTACTCAGGAGCAGAGATGTGAAAATGTGGATGAAAGTCAAGTTTACCTCTATTAAAAACAAGACATCAGGCCCCCAAAGGAGTCTCTTACGCTAAACACCACATCACAATCCAAAACTTAATTGCGGTTTCTGTTCTCCCAGAAATGGAACCTTAAACCTGTCAGTCAGGAATCTCCTGATCAGCACCAGTCAGGTCATCTGCCATTGAGACCCCCGCCGGCCGCTGAGGGAAAGTGACCTTGCAATAACCAACCTGCTTTTTTGACCAGTCTAACTTTTCCTGCTCCTGCTCTCGTCTGCCTGTCAGTCTTTCATTTCATACAGCTTCTCAGAGCTCCTTTCTATGTGCTGGATCGGGTGCTACCAGATCAGTATTGATTTTTGCTCAAACTCAACATTTTTTAATATGCCTCTGTGTATCTTTTAACACTACACTCCCATGTTCACTGCAGCATTATTTACGATAGCTGAGATATATAAATGGATGGAGAAAATGTGACCTATATATGCAATAGAATATCACTTAGCCTTAAAAAAAAAAAGAAATCCTACCATTTGCAACAACATGGATAGACCTTGAGGATATTATGCTAAGAGACAAATGTTTTATGATGTCACTTGTATACGGAATCCAGAAACGTCCAACTCACAGAAGCCGAGGGTAGAAGCATGCGTAAACACGGAGGATTTTTTTTTTTTTTTTTTAGTGGTGAAGCTACACTGATGATCTTAGTCACCTCTAGCAGCAGAAGTTTCTTTTTTGGTCCGCTATGAATTAGATAGCATGGGAGGCATATAGCAGAGTAGTTCAGGGGCTGGGATTGGGAGTCCGACGGCCTCTGCGGCTTACTAGCTGCCTGAATGGGCACCACCACTCATTATCTCTGGCCTTACTTTCCCCATCAGTAGAATGAGGATAATCACACCTGCTCCACGGCACTGTGGTGAAGATTAAATAAATTAACACATGTTCAGTGCTTGAGATGGTGCCTGACCCAGTAAATGATCAGTCAATTTCAGTTATCATTGGTAAGTGCAAGAGAATTGTTCATGTAGTTAAAGGTTCATTCATTTTTAACATAAATCTTCTTTAAAAGTGCTACAATCACTTCATTTCTCTTGTTCATTATATATAATTCTTTTGGCTACCCATTACATACCAGTGCATTTGTACTTAGCACTGGGAGCAGACCGTAAATTTCATATGTATATAAATGATCTCGCTTCAATAATTTATGATCTGATGGTGGAGAGAGACAAGCAGAGGAGAGTAAGAGGAGGGCGCTGTGCTCCCAGGCTCACAAGGGCCCTGCGTGATCCCCGGCCCACTTGGGAGGGGGACACAGAGGGCTGCCCAGAGGAGTCTAAGAGAACCTTTTAGGGGTGCCTGGGTGGCACAGTTGGTTAAGCATCCGACTCTTGGTTTTGGCTCAGGTCATGATCTCAGGGTTTTGAGATCAAGCCCTGCATCCGGTTGTGAGTTGGCTTGAGACTCTCTCTCCCGTTCCCTCTGCCCCTCCCCCCCATACTCTCTCTCTCAAATAAATAAATAAATCTTAAAAAAACCCGGGCGCCTGGGTGGCTCAGTTGTTAAGCGTCTGCCTTCGGCTCGGGTTATGATCCCAGGGTCCTAGGATCAAGTCCCACATTGGGCTCCCTGCTCAGTGGGAAGCCTGCTTCTCCCTCTCCCACTCCCCCTGCTTGTGTTCCTGCTCTCGCTGTCTCTGTCAAATAAATAAATAAAATCTTAAAAAAAAAAAATCTTAAAAAAACCCAACTTCTTAATCTGGTTACTTTAAGTGGTAGAAATTTGTAATCAACAATATTGGAGGGGAATCTTCTGAACACGTGCCCCATCATTCTTTGCAGATTGCCCAAGGTGTAACCTTTTCTTGGAGACTCATGCCCTTCATTATGAGTACCAGTGATCATGCAAGGCTACAAGGCAAACATACCTCCAGTGGCTTAGTAAACTGCATGTAGGGCCATTTGCTCTTAAATGAACTCTTACTGTTAAGATTGTAATTTTTATTTATCTTTATACCTTATTTTAAAAAGTTTATTATTTTTTTTTTAGTAATCTTTACCTCCAACGTGGGGCTGGAACTCACAACCCTGGAATCAAGAGTGGCATGCTCTTCCGACTGAGCCAGCAAGGTGCCACAATGCAAAGATTTTTAAATTATTGGGTCTGCTTCTTTGGGAGGAGAGCTGGAACGTTAGCTCTTGTTTCACAAAGCTCCTACTCTGCTGACATTTCTAAATTTGTTATTTGTAATTTGCTGTGGGTAGGGAAATCAAGCAAAGGTATTAGTATTATATTTAAAATCAAATATAACAGATCTAGTGGTTTCACTTGATAGGAAAGTAAAAGCATTAGTAAATGTGACTGGGGTGGGCTGCAGTGGTCTTCTGAAGGCTGATTTGTTTATTTTTTTTTAAGATTTTATTTATTTGAGACAGAGAGAATGAGAGAGAGAGAGAGAGCACATGAGAGGGGGGAGGGTCAGAGGGAGAAGCAGGCTCCCTGCTGAGCAGGGAGCCCGATGCGGGACTCGATCCAGGGACTCCAGGATCATGACCTGAGCCGAAGGCAGTCGCTTAACCAACTGAGCCACCCAGTCGCCCTGATTTGTTTATTTTGTGGTTCTAGGTCGCATTTGATAGAATAGTGATTTCTTGGTAATTAAATGGTCTTAATTCTTCTATAGTGATTATTTTTCCAACAGAAGGAGTGCTCCTCTTCCAGTATTTTCGTATGTAGTAGGTTCACTTTTATCCTGCTTATTACTGCCCTTATTTCTTAGGAACTTGAATCATATTCTCAATCACCCTTCCTTGTCTCCACAGTCCTCATACTTAAGTCTGATATCCACAGCAGCTTCTCTAGCCTCTTGATTTCGTTAGTTGCTGAGATGCAAGCAAACCTGGCACGCTCCTATCTAGCCTTCAAAGCCCAGTTCAAATGACCTGCTCTGAGAAACTTTTTCTTAGGATAACCATCTTTCTCATGCAGAATTGTTTATATCTCTACTTCCATCGTCCTTTTAATCTTTCTACCATAACTTTTAATTTGCATACCATGTGTATGTCTGTGTGCCTGTTTTTTTATTTGGGCTATGGCTCTTTTGAGGTCAGGTCCATCCATCTCTCAAAATCCATTACACAAAAACCTGTCACTTGGTAATTGTTAATTTTCCAAAATACGATGTTTTGTGGTTTGCGCTCAATCCTTTTTTGGTAATGCCTGTCATTTGTGGGACCCTCCAATTCCCCCATCCACTTACCCCCCACCTACCAGCATACTGAGCTCATGTTTATAGCATCAAAAATTACTTTTTAATAATATTAACTTAGTCCATCTATTCAAAACTCCCTGCATTTAAGAAGCCTTGTGTATAGCTGCAGTTTATAACTCTTGGTTTTTGCCTTTCGTATCTTTTGGAGTGCAGTGTCATCTTGTTGGCTTAGCTGGGAGGAGCTAAGGTTGGGAGTTCTGTTGGACAGGAGGACGGAGCTGACAAGCACTGTAAATCAAATGGGCTAGAAGTCAAATTCCAAGATGCAGGGAAGGTTGGCATCTGTTTTTATCTGTCAAGAAGTCATTTCCCTAGAAACAGCATTTCTCTTCCTTTGAGGAATTGCTGTTTGGCCATACCAACCATGTCATTCTGTTGAAGTTTAAATTTGGTGATTGGTCAGCAGCTCTTGATCCAGACTGAGTTAAAGTCTGGAAAAGGGGTGGGTTGGGGTAGGGTTGGAGGTGGGACATGGAATTTGTGATCTGGTGTAAACATGGAGCTTCCTCCTCCTCTTGTCTGATCAAGGACCCTCTAAGGGGAATAAGTGTAGACCAGTACTCCTGTAGAAGAAAGAGAGAGCCTAGGATTCTATGAGTAGAACAACCAGGGCTCAGGTCAGTACCCAGTTGAAGCCAAGCTCCAGCATAGCATCCTTGTATGTTTCTGGCTTCATGGCTCTGCTCTTCTCAGAATGGTGGTGAAACTGACCAGGTGCCCAGGTGGTTAAAAGAAGTGTCCTGAGGGAGAGTGGGCAGGGAAAAGGAGAAGAAAAACATGGGTGTTTCACTGTACTTACTTACTTCATTAATTTATTTATTTTAATTTTTAAAAAGATTTTATTTTTAAGTGATCTCTACACCCCATTCGGGGCTCAAACTCACAACCCCAAGATCAAGAGTCACATGCTGTACTGACTGAGCCAGCCAGCTGCCCCTCATTGTACTTATTAATCTTGGATTGATCCTTAGGGACTCTGATAAAGATATCCGTAGAAGAGTTTGTCTGTTTAGCAAACTAATTTTCTGCTCTCCATCCAAACATCATGGAAGTGTAGCTATCTTTAAGTTATTTATGGAACTCTATCAAAAACTTCTAAAAAGTAAATAATATTTCTTTTGAAATAAGATTTCAGTTAATATTTACTTATTTGATCCACATTTATTGAGTTCTAATATCAGCCATCATAGTACATGCCTTAGAGAAAAGGTCCATTTAAACAGACAGACTTGAATTCCAAGTAGCTTACAATCTAGCACAAGAGTGAAAAAAATCTAAATAAGTGCATACCTAACCACAATGCAAGGCATAATGTGATAAAAGCCATAAAAAATCTATCTAATTTAACGTGTGAGTTTGGTATAAAAATAGATGATTTTCGGCCCCTGGGTGGCTCATATGGTTAAGCGTCTGCCTTTGGCTCAGGTCATGATCCCAGGGTCCTGGGATCGAGTTCCGCATCGGGCTCTCTGCTCCTTGGGAGCCTGCTTCTCCCTCTGCCTCTCTCTCTCTGTCTCTCATGAATAAATAAATAAAATCTTTAAAAAAAATAGATGATTTTCCACTGAGAGGAATCAGGGCTGGCTTTATTCCAGGTCCTTCGAAAGCTTGGGTGGCCCTATTGGGTTATGCTGATTCGACTGCATTCCAGATCTCAGTCAGGTTTAGGATATTCAGTGTACATAATAATTTAGCATATTTCTTTGCCTTCAACTTGTCTGGTAAAAATCCCTTTTGCATTACCAAGTTTCAAGGTAGCAAGACCAAGAAAGAAAATAATGTGTGTGGTTTTTTTTTTTAATAATTTTTAAAATGCATTATGACTCTTTACAAATCAGACATACCCTTCATATATTATTTTATTGTTTTGAAGGTCTCAGAGTGTTGGGGGAAGATATAGGAAGGGTTTTGGGTAGAAATTAGGAAGCTAATTATCTCATAGCTTTGATGATATTATATGCAGAGTTTAGATATCTGTTGAGTGTCCAGAGAAGATACCAGGTTCTGGGAGAGATGACAGGTCAGAGGAGGTTAGTGAGGATCAAGGCACCTAAGAAGGGTAGAGGGAGGACTGGCCAGTCAGCTTAGGTTTGGAAGCCTTTAGGAGTGGACGAGCCAGCAGGAACAGAGGACAATGGAGAGATGGAAGAGGCAGAGATAGAAAGACTTGAAGGAAAGTATGGTACCAAACTTATGAGTAGAACTGATAAATGCTAGAATACAGTGTTGTGTAAAATCACATGGGGTGCATCATGAGTGATCAATTAGATTGGTCAGATATGGAGATCCATCCATCCATATTCCTTCACTTTCCTTTAAGACCAGTGGCGTGCGTTTTCAGATTTCTGACATCTTCATTGAATGTGAAATCAAGGTGTAGGGGAAGCAATATTTTCCCTTCTTCCCTTCTAGGTTCTTTTGGCTGGTCTACTAATTAGAGTAAGATGAGACAGATTAATAGGAGAAAAACATAGTTAATTATGTAGTTATGGGAGCCCCATAAAACAGGTCACCCAAAGGCAAATGATGCTGTTGTGGCTTACAGGCCATCCTGAGCTAAGGAATTGAGTAGGGGCCTTGGGCATCAGGAAGGATGAGGGTAAGTCACAGGACAATATGAAGGGCAGATGTTTTGTAATTAGATATTTGCCTTGCCACCTAACTTTTAGAAAAAGTTACCTCTGGTAATAGTTCTCTTTCTGGGCCATGCCCCTTTTCTAAATTCTTTAGGTAGTTAAGGGAGAGGTAAAAGTTTTTCTTGAATCTGCTGGGTCTTGATTGCCTTCACTCCAAAATAATACACATGCCAAAATGACATTATTTTGGTGTTGTGTATTCTGTTCCCCATCAAAGGTCAGTCAAGACTTTGATTTCACTTCTGCATGGTAGCAAATGACTAGCTACAAATTACTAAGAGAACAGCATAATTTTAGTTATTTTGGTTAAGCGATGACAAAAATGCGCTATATGGTACACTGTATCCTTCATTGTCCTACAGATTGCAGTCCTACCTGGGAACTAGGGTGAACAGATGCACAGTGCCTTAAAGGCAGAGGCTGGTTAGTGATTACCTGCCTGATTGACTGAATTATTCATCTATTTGTTCAATAAATATTGGCTGAACACTACTCTGACCAGGCACTGTTCTAGGCACTGGGGACAGAGCAGTGAACAAGTCTCCAGTGGAGCCAGTGTTTCAGTGGAAGACGTTAGATAAGAAAAGAAGCAAACAAAATACACACGATATGTAAATGCAGGCATAGCTCCAGAGATATCGTGGGTTTGGTTCCAGACCACCATAATAAAGCAAATATTACAATACAGTAAGCCTAATGAGTTTTTTGGTTTCCCAGTGCATATAATAGTTCTGTTCACACTATACTGTGGTCTATTAAGCATGCGATGGCATTATGTCTAAAAAAAAAAGTACATACCTTAATTAAAAAATACTTTATTGCTCAACAATGCTAACAACCATCTGAGTTTTCAGTGAGTTGTAATCACTGATCACAAATATAACAATGATTAAAAAAAAGTTCAGGGATGCCTGGGTGGCTCAGTCGGTTAAGTGTCTGCCTTCGGCTCAGGTCATGATCCCAGGGTCCTGGGATAGAGTCCCGCATTGGGCTCCTTGCTCAATGGGAAGCCTGCTTCTCCCTCTGCCTGCTGCGCCCCCTGCTAGTGCTCTCTCTCTTTCTGACAAATAAATAAATTAAATCTTAAAAAAAAAATTCAAAATACTGTGAGAATTACCAAAATGTGACAAAAACGCTAATGCTGTTGGAAAAATGATGCCAACAAATTTGCTCAGTGCAGGGTTGCCACAACCCTTCAGTTTGTAAAAAACACAAGATTTGTGAAGCACAGTGAAGTGAAGTGCAATACAAGGTATGCTTGCCTATAATGTTGAGTAGTGATATGAAAAAGAATAAAACCAGGCAAGGGTTATAGTTAAAATGGCAGTGGAATATTACTTCCGATAGGAAGCTTAAGGAAGGTCTTTCTGATGAGTTGCCGCTGAGCAGTGATCTGAGTGAAGTGAGAGAGAGAGCCAAAATGACTGGAAGGAGCAGTGAAGAGGGAGTGTACTTGGGAAATCATAAGCTTGGGAGCTCAGTGTAGTAGGAATGAATAACAGGGAGGGGGATGGGGTGGTAGGGAAGATACAGATATGTCTTGGAGATGTATCCAGAGGCTAGACTGAAGACTTGCAGGGCATGTTAAGATTCTTGATATTGCACAAAGTATGATGGGAAGCCATTGGTGGGTAATGGGTAGGGGTGGGCTTACATTTGAATTGGATCATCCTGGCTGCTAGAGAGGATGGATTCAAGAGTAAGAAGCAGGGTGATGAGAGGCTACTTTGATCTTCCTGGAGCACCATGATGGTAGTTTGAATTGGGATGGTGGGCTGGTGAAAAGTAGTAGTAAAATTTGGAGTCTATTTTGAAAGTACATCTGAAAGAAATTTTTTGATACACTGAATGTATGATGTGAAAAATTAAAGTCAAGGATGACTCCAAGGATTTTGGCTTAAGTAACTGGATGAACAAATGACTAGCTTACTAGCATAATGAAGATTGGGAAATGAGCAGGTTTGGGATGTTGTTTGCTTTTGGACTGGGTTAGTCTGAAATGACTCTTTGGCATCTAAGTAGAGCAGTCAAGAAGACGCTTTGATTCGTGAGTCTGAAGTTCAATGGAGAGGTTAGACTAGGAGATATAAATTGTAGACTGCTCTGCACACATCATTGTGTTGTAGAATACTGACACTGTTTTAGTACTGATGGACAACAAAGCTACACTCTGCATTGAATACTCACAATACACAAATCGCACTTCACTATCCTCTTTAAAAAAATCACCCTCCCACCCATACAGCATAACCTAATTGCTCTACATCATAGAGTTCCTTTCTCTTAGATATTTGAAAGCAATTGAGAATTCTGTGTATTGTACTCAGTGACCACAGAGACAAATTAGTGCACTCCATCCAAGTAAATATTCTCTGAAACATTTTTCAAAAATATGTAACCACTACCATGTGTCCCTGCATATATTTATTCCTCTTTTAATCACTAAATTATTTAATATGTATAATGAATATTTGCTATGAATTTATATTTACAAATACAGCATAGTCTATAGCTTAAAAAACATTTGTCATCAGTTTGGGAAAGAAAAAAATGTCTCCATTAAATAATTTTGTGAAAATACAAGACTATCTTAAACTAGATGTCAGGATTTATGGCATAAATAAAAACTACAGAAGGAGGGCGCCTGGGTGGCTCAGTCATTAAGCGTCTGCCTTCGGCTCCGGTCATGATTCCAGGGTCCTGGGATCGAGTCCCACATGGGGCTCCCTGTTCAGTGGGAAGCCTGCTTCTCCCTCTCCCACTCCCCCTGCTTGTGTTCCTGCTCTCGCTGTGTCTCTATAAAAAAAAAAAAAAAAAAAAAAAAACCTACAGAAGGAATTTGAAGGAAAGAAAAGCTAACCCCCCAAAACAAATTAGTGCACCCCAAAGGTGCCAAGGGTACAACTGTGGAACAGCTTGAAGAATTTAACTTAAAAGAATTGAAAAGCAATTCTGAAGTGCTCTCCAGGCTAACTCTCCTATGGCTAACCCTCCTATTGAAGGGCATTTCAAGGTCATCACACATAATCTAGCTTCAAGGTCATTCTGAAACCATTCTGCCTAGGTATAGCCTGAATTGTTTTCTATCTAAAATTCCTAAAGTGACCCGAGATGACAGATTCAGGATGTGGTAACAAGGGAAGTTCAAGAAGAATTCCTAAAGATATCCACTAATATCACCAAGTAACTTTTTGGGACATACTTGCCTGGTCCCCTCCTAATCTCTCCTTCATTCTTGGATTCAGCTCAAGAAACTCTTGGTATCTAAAGGGTCTGCAACTTCATAATAAAGACCTGTTTTGGTGAAGGGTACATTTCACTCTGCCTGTGCATGAGGGGAGGGAGACATAAGGGAGCCTTCAAGCATTTGTTATGTTATTTATAGCTTTCTTCTCTATATAGGTTGAAGCAGGTTGGATGTGCCTTTCAGTATTTGCTCAAATTGATGGAATTGCTTCTCCCCTCATTCATTTTTCAGTTGGTAGATGCATTTTGGCTACTGGATGCCTGTCAGTGGCTGCTGGTGCCCTGATGTTATCAGATGTCTGTGTCTCTGCCATCTCTTTCACTTGGATGCCAGCAACTAGAGTGGTTCATCCTTTCTGTGTTCCCCAATGTTCTATATTTTTACAGCAGAGAATGCTTCAAAGTTACGAAGGTCTTTTTTCCTTGATCCATTTAAGATTCACTGAGTTAACTGAAGAAGGATCACGAATAAATACGTTTCCCTTTTTCAGGGAAGGGTCAGCTTTGGAGGTCATAAAAACTGGAAAAAATAATGTTCTTATGTGGCTGCTCACTGTATCAGTGAAAGTTAATTTTCTCTTACTGAAATTATTTTTCAGAAACAATCAACCAAGAGGACATCTAGCACTGTAGCTCTTTCCTCCTTTATCCATGCTACTCTGCTGTCTGAATCGTTCCACATTGTTTTTATACAGAATCCACAGCTTTTATGCTGTCCTTCAAATAATAACGGACTTTATCACACTGGGTAGAAATTTAGTTGTTATAAATTGAATTATTTAGGGGTTTTTTAAAAGACAATTCAGATAGCTTTTAATTCAGTAACTTAGGATCAAGGCTTCTGAGTACCATAAGACTGTGGCAGTATACAAATGTGGCAATGGCAGTTTGACAGGTGCAGACTGAAAATGAAAGCATATCTTACAACCACATTTCTTCAACGTGATAAGTTCTGAGAGCATTCAGGGATTATTATTTTAAAAATATGCCTGCCACTCTACTACCAAAAATAAGCTAGTCTGAGGAGGGCTAAGTGTTAGAGGACATTCCTGGGAACTATTTCATTCAGGACCATTTGTGTGTGACAAAGCATTTCTGAACTCTTTTTTACTACCTTCTTTCTCTGCTTTGCAGTCAAGCCAGTTTATGTCAAAAGAGCTGGGACTGTTTTTTTTTAACCATATATACTTTTTACTGCTAAAATGTGTAATGGACAAATTAAGCTGGTAGTTTACCTCAGTCGTTTCAGAGTATCTATTAATGGGAGTCAGCACCATCAAACATACTGTTTTAGGAGACATGCTAGAGGATTGGAAAAAAAAAAAAAAATCATTGGGTGTTTGAGCCGGAAAACCTGAAGTCAGGGAGCTCAAAAGTTCTTTGTTAATAGTCCGATGACCTTGAACAAGTTACTTTGCCTATCTGATCCTGGGTCTTCAGCTATGAAATGCAGCCCAAAATGCCTGCCCAGAGAGAGTCAATTGTGCCAAAGATGTTAAATTGTTAGAATAGTGAAAATCACCATTGATTTGGATAGACACATTGCACTATATAAATCCAATGCTTCGTGAGTTTACACTGAACGGATTTGGAAACCACTCTGCATGTGCACTCTTTTCCGTCCAGCTCCCTGCAGGTATGGCAGTTTATTTTCAGAAAAGAACAGGGGAAATTTACCCTGCCCAAAGAGCAGTCCCAGAGAGGTTTTGCGGAGTGGAGGTACGGAGAACTGGCTTTGGGTGCTTAAAGTCACGACCCGAGGACACAGCCACTTCTCCGGGAGGAGAGGTGTCATTCGAGCCCTTTATAAAAGGGCAAGGATGAAAGTGATCACCCGCCACACAACGTGGCACCAGGGTTCACTGGGAGGAACCATTTCAGGAAATGACCCAAGATAGTGTGACAAAGTCACCAAGATATTTACAAATAAGCCGGATACTCACTGCAGGAGGGAGGGGGCGAGGAGGATGCGGGGAAGATTCAGGGGCGAGACGGACAGAGGGAGGCTATAGGTTCCAGAGGCTTCGGTCTTTAGGGCTCTGGTGGATCCGTGAGAGTGCCCTTGAGGGACAAGGTTCTGAGAGGGCTGGGAGCAGTCGCCGGGCAGCGGCGGTTACAGTGCCCAGGGCTCGCGCCCCTTTTCCTGACCCCTGCTCAGCCGGCTCCAGCGAGCCCAGGGCACCAGCCTGCGCCCTGCAACTCCCACGCGGGTCTTGGGTTCGACCATCCCGGCCCCACCCAGCCCGGCGCCGCCGCATCCCACTTGCCTTCCCAGTAACGGTTTCTGGACCCATGGCCTCAGACCCCTCCCCCCTCTCCAGACTCCCTAGAGCCGCAGTGCCGCGCCGTTTGGAGAGGGGCAGTCCGCCCCGGAACCGACGTGAGCTGCTCCGGGGCGGGGTCCGTGGAGGTGGCTCGGGGATCTCCCCTCCCTGAATTCCCGCCCGAGGTCTCCGCACCCCAGCCAGGGTTCGCACCCGCCGCCTCCACATCCCCCTCACCCGGAACCCCCCCTCCGCTCCTCCCCGTCGGCCCCGCGCCCGCTCCCCCCACCTCCTTCCCCCCGCCCACCCCCACCCCCGGGGCGCGGGTCCGGTCCCCCCTCCCCCTCCCTCTCCCCCGCCCTCCCTCCCCCTCCCTCTCTCCCGCCCCTCGCCCCCCCCCCCGCGGCGCGGCTCTCACGCGCAGCCGAATTCGGCGCCGCCTCCATCAGAGCCGAGCCGGCGGCTCCGCGGAGCTGCCGCCTCTGCCGCCGCCGCGGGGCCCTCCGCGTCCCCTCCCCGTCCCGCCCCCCAGCCCCTGGCGCCCGGGTCCCCCTTCCTACCCTCCTCCCTCCCTGCACTCCTCCCTCTGTCCTCCCGCCCACTCTGTTCTGCCTTCGGCTACTGCCCGATCCCGGCCCGCCAGCTGGGCTGGCAGGAGGGCGGCGGCGGCACCACCATGAGCTTTGAGGGCGGCCTCAGCGGCAGTCTGCGCCGCGGGGCGGAGAGTGGGGACACCGAGCCGCCCCCGTCGCCTCCCCCTCCGCCGCCGCCGCCGCCGGGAGAGCCGGCCTCGGTCCCCGTGCCCCCACGCTACCTGCCGCCGCTGCCCGCGCCGCTCGCGTCCCCCGAGCGCGCCGCGGGACCAGACGAGCCACCGACGGAGGTGGTCCCGCGGCGCCGGGGCGCGGACGAGCTGCCGCCGCCGCCGGCGCCCCTGCCGCCCGCCGGCCAGGAGGTGTCGGCGGCTGGCGACTCCGGGGAAGGTACGAGGCGCCTTCCGGAGGCGGCGGTCCCTGAGGCGGCGGCGGCGGCGGCGGGGAAGGGCGTCCCCGCGGAGCCTGAGGCCGGCGCGGGTGGGGAGGGCGAGCGGCGGGGCGCCGGCGACCAGCCCGAGACGCGCTCGGTGTGTAGCAGCCGCAGCAGCAGCAGCGGCGGTGGCGACCAGCGCGCCGGGCACCAGCACCAGCACCACCAGCCCATCTGCAAGATCTGCTTCCAGGGCGCGGAGCAGGTAAGGCCCTGGGGGACCTCGGAGCAGCTGGCCGTGGGCTCTGGTCGGGACTGGACCCGCTCCTGCCCCGGTGGATCGACCTTTCAGCACCACGGACAGCACTCGCCTCCCACTTCCTCGCCACCCGCTGGTCTGGTCCGGCCAACTGAGTGGCTGCTACTGTGTTCCCTTTTCCCTTGCTGTGAAGGCAGATGAAAATGTCCCGGTGCGAATGCAGGGTTTAATTTGATCTACACTTATTTTTTTTCCCTACCTGGTTTTGCAGTTACGCATTCCTCAGGTGCTTTAAAGATCATGCCCTAAGTATCTCTTTTGTGAATTGCTAAATGGATTTTAGAAACAAACCTATGTCCCCTTTCTACAAATGTATCCTGAGGCAGATAGTCTTAGAATACAAACTGGGGGTGAGTCATGCCAAAACCAAAAAGGGCAGGGTCTTTACATATTGCAAGTTATGTTGACTTAATCTCACTGATGTGAAGAGCGTGTTATAGTTTTTACAAGAGAAATAGGAAATGTACTTTGACCTTGTGAAAGAAAGCCTATTTAGCTAACAAGGTATTTTGTATTTTGTTAGAAACATAAATTAAAAACTCCATTAGAGGTGCATGCAAACTTGTAAGAGAGTAATCATGGAGACAACAGGATAACCTATCTCTTACAAAATGTGTGGTCTGAGAAAACATTAGGTTTAATATTTTTAAAGGTGAGGAAATTGCATTAGAATATGCAGGCTTTCAGGAATATAGTGCCCTAAGTCAATATTTATGATGCTACATTTAGAAAAAAATAAAAGCATAATGCTACTGCAAGCTACTTTCTGGGATGCCATGCATTTCTTCTTTAGCGATGATTAAGAATAACTGCAGAGGAAATCCATCTGACCATCCACTTAAAAGTTATTAAAGAGATTTCATAGTACAGCTTTCCCTCAAGGGTATTGGGAGCTATATCTTGCAGACATTTTGTATGTTGGTAGAACATTTATGTCATAACTCTCAGCAATACCTTTGAAATAGTTTTAAGACTTCAGTTTCATTCCCATCAGAGGTATAAAAATTTAATTTTATTTTCTCGGAGAGTTTGATGCTTGTATCCTTCTGGGTAAATGGCTTTGAAAGAAAAGAAAGCAAGTGTTAGTTTTTTTGTTTTTTTGTTTTTTTGTTTTTAAATAGAGACACGAGCATAAATACTCACATGGGCTGTGTTCTTTTCAGGGGGAATTGTTAAACCCCTGCCGCTGTGATGGGTCAGTTCGGTATACGCATCAGCTGTGCCTGCTGAAGTGGATCAGCGAGAGGGGTTCCTGGACCTGTGAGCTCTGCTGTTACAGATACCATGTCATAGCCATTAAAATGAAACAGCCTTGCCAGGTAAACATCCATGACATTTTTTTTTTACCCTGAAATGATTTTGCTAACCATGTGTGCACTTGAGTTCAGTTACTACTAAGGATATTTACATATGCTACTTACAAACATTTTATGCAAATAAAATAAAGCCAAGATTTAGAATTTGTTGAGTTGTGCTTGGAGAAATCTGTGACATTTTTATCTGAGAAACTAAAGAGACATTTTGTTCAAGTGGTTTCTTTTATTAGTTTGTTGCTTTTTGATAAACTTATGCCCATCTTTGTTTCTAAAAGGGCAAGTTATACTTCAATTAAACTAGTTATTAATTAGAAATATTACACAATTTATTTTAATAATATTCTTGTTAATTATGCATTGAAGCCCAGGATGGGCTCTGTTAATGGGAGAAGACACATGCAAGTAAAGTGAACTTTATTAGTCTGGAAACTTCAGTTAAATCTATTAGTTTTAATCTGAAAACTTTTTTCACTTAACTAGGCTCTTTTTCATGTGATGCATTTGGAAGATTTGGCTACTTCCATTTGCTGTGTTCAACTTACATAGTGGATGCAGAAGTATTTCCAACAGTTACTCTCAATAATACCACTGAAATTGTGTGTATTCTTAAACTTTTTGTGTATAATCACAAAACACAATACCCATAACCCTACAAATGCCCTTGGAAAAATAGGCTTTGGTTTTTTCATGGTGAAACTGATTCAGATTCTTTGAATAGACTGGTGGGATGTAAAATTCAAAATATTAAGAATGACATATTAAAGCAGAATAGTGTATACTTGATGAGATCTGGTAGTGACGTGGGGCTGAAGTTAAGCAGACATAAAAGAGTAGGTTCAAAACAGAGATGAAGTATGCAGTAGAAGGAAGAGGGGGAAGGGGATCGAAAAGTTAGGAGGGGAAGAAAGTCATAAAATCTAGTGTCCCTTGTTTCTGTTTAAATCAACCAATGTAGTTTGCATTGAGCAGTATAAAATAGGTGAAACTGTTAGGGATTGCAGAGGGAACCTGGAAGCTGAATTACTACTGCATTAATAATTTAAATTTCATAGATTTTAATTTATGCATCCTTTGTATGGTTTGCAATTAATTTGCATCACTGATAGTCATCATTTAAAGCATGATTAGCAGGCATGAGAAGAAAATGTGGATTTTTTCAAGTTGACCAAAGGCTTATAAATAATTTGGAGAGAAGAAGAATAACTAATGTGGATAAGTGATGCTATCATGCTGAAGACAGGCACAAACCTGACCCGTGTTCCCAGAACCTCTAATTGATTGAACTACCTGGGTATCAATTTATGGATCTATCATAGTTGTCCTGAAAAACAGATGGAATAATGTCTAGATATAAGGATAAGAGTAGTATCATTGGATGTACAATAATTCTATGACTAGAAACATGGGGAGATGAAAAAAGGGGAATTTGGAACTCCAGTGAAAAGTCCCATGAGAAGCATTATGGCCAGATGTTCAAGAGCTCAAATAGAATGCTAAGTATTTCAGAAACTTATGGCTACCATATATTAACTCATGTGGGATGATTCATTTTGAAGTAAACAGAAATAGGTCTTTGATATAATTTTAAAATAGAGAAGAGACAAAGAGCTGGGGCAAAAAGTACTGTTTACTAATTCTATAGCAAAATGAATTGATTGCTACTATATTTTGCTTCATTCATAAAACAAATCATTCAATATCATTTTAACAAAAGCAGTTCCCCAAAGTGTGTGTATGATATGACCAAAAAATTTTTAAAAATACCCAAACCCCAAAACTAACCCAGTGTTTACTAATACACTAGAATTAATTTTATTATGACATATGCAAATACTACCCTGATCTGTAAGGTGACCTGTTTGTTAGAGTGAATTAGAAAATAATATTCAGAAACAAAGTTGATATGAGTGTGATGATGATAGCTTAGATCATGCCCAAGAAAGTAACTTTCCAGGACTGTGTTATATGTATAAAAAACTCAGTACTCCTAATGAGTGGAAATCAGTTATAAGTTTCCTACAGTGTGGATTCTTCTACCTAGGAGCAATTTATTCTCAGATAAAGTTATCTTAATTGCCTGACATTTCTGTTATGGATCACCTACAAACTGAGCATTTACTCTGATTTTTGGTTTTCTCCCTTGCTGTTGTGAGGCCGATCAGATGTCACATTTATCACATTCATGCTTTTATGACCTGTCAGAAATCCATTTCTTCATGGTATAGGATCCAACAGGAAGTATGTTTTGGCAACCCCCCCCCATCACTTTCCCTATCCCTCTGTCCTAAGTATAGAGACCTCCATAGCTGTGAGTGGGTGGTTCCTTGGATGTAGAATAGAAGAGAGAATAAATAATTAATAGAGAATATTTGCTGAATACTTACTCTGTGCCAGGCACTGTTCTAAGTGCTTTACATATGCTGATACTGATGTTTAATCTCCATAACAAACCTGTGAGGTAGGGAATAGAATGATCACTATTTTACACAAATGGAAACTGAGACAGATACAGAAAAGTTACCTAATTTCTACTGGGTACGTATCTAGTCAAGGACAAGGCCAGGATTCAAGTTTAGTCAGTCTGGCTCTGAGGTCCATGGTCTTAGCCTCCATGCCCATATTAGAAAGTGTTCTCAATTCCATCATAGCCATTTCTGGGCCTATCATGGCCCTTTGTCCTGTGCAAAGCTGAGTCACTCAGGAACTGGTTTTAGCCTGGGTCTCTAAGATGGTCTAGAAAGTTTTTGACTATTTATTGTTGTGTAACAAACCCTCTCAAATACTTAGTAGTTTGAACAACAATCAGTTAAGATCTCTTCAGAGCCTGGGTTGATTGAGGTCAGCTGGAAGGTTCCTCTCCATATGTGGTGTCAGCCGGGAGCCATCGCCATCCAGAGGTTTGACTAGGATGCTCCAATCCAGGATGGCTCACTCATATGACTTGTTCTTGGTGCTGGCTGTTGGCTGGAAGGCAGCTGGGGCTGTCAGTTGGGGCCTCAGTTCTCTTTCCATATGACTAGGAGTTTTCACAGTATGCTGGTTGAGGTCCAAGTGCTGGGATCTCTTAAGGCCCAATCTTGGAGGTAACACAGTTTCATGTATGCTGTATTCTCTTGATTAAAGGAAGTCACAGGACCAGCCCACATTCAAGAGAAGGGAAAATAGACTTCACCTTTGGAGTCTGTCCTTTGAAAGAGAGTGGCTGTCTTTAATTCACAATAGGAGATAGCTTCTAAAAATAGCTCTATCTACCTACCCTGGTCTCTGTATTAAGTACTTGTTAAGCCCAGATAGTTCACCAAGCACCACCGTAACTTCCCTCCCAGCACTCAGAAATAAAGAAAGCTTTAAAAAAAATGTATGGAGTGATGCTTGATGCATACCCTCAAGCACTTTCAGAAGTGATTACTACCATGAGGTACTTCCTGGTACTCAGGGGGATATGGAGACAAAGAAGGGAAAGGAGCAGCTAACCAGGAAACAGGTGTGTGTGTGTGTTGGGGGGGCCTCGTGCTGCAAAGAGTCTAAAACTTTAGTTTTACTTGTTTTTCTCTTTAATATTAGTGGCCTTTGAAAACTTGGGTCTAAAACTCCCCATTCCTTTGGATTTTAGTGATGTTCAGCAACATGACCCAGTAGAAAACTGATATATCCTCTAAACATACTTAAATCTTAATCGCTGTGTCATTAGCAGTAGGAGTTAATTAAGACATTCCAAGTAATTAACATGCATTTACCCTCCTACCTACTTGCAGAATCTATTTTATTGATTAACATATTCAGGATGGTGCACTAATAATATTTCAAGAGTAAAAGCTAATTCTGTTTTGAATCTCATAGTATGGTATAAAATTAGTGGAATCTAAGAATATATAAGATCAAATTTATCTTGAGATGTTGGTGACATTAACTAATTAAGCTATATTCAGGTTTATGAATGCTTTCTGTACTTGTTCAAGAAATATAGATGTTTGAAGAGATAACATTTATTTGGTAATATATTGTATGGGAAACTTAAGACTTGTTATAAAAGACAGCGCACTGCCTAAGCAGAAAAATACACTGTAAATGGAAGGTGCTCCCTGTATTACCTTGCACAACTTACTTAACTCTTTGTGCCTCATTAGCTCATTTTTAAAAAGTGATCTCTGAACTCAGCATCGGGCTGGAACGGGTGACTCTGAGATCAAGAGTCTGAGGCTCTACCGACTGAGCCAGCCAGGCGCCCCTCAGTTAACTCATCTTTAAAAAATCATAAGGGCACCTATTCTATCCACTATTTTGAGGACTAAATACATAATATATGTAAAGTGGTTAGTGTCGTGCCCAGCACATAGTAGGTGCCACTTTAATGTTGGCTCTGATTATTATTACTTGTTCATTCAGCTAACAGTTGGGGACCTTCAGTGGTTCATGGATCCCTGTTGTGTCCTTCAATCTCTTGTCACCAATGTGAAGTTAAGGACTTCTTTTTCCAGATCATTCTTTTTCCCTGGATGTTTAACCACTGCGCCTCCCCGCCCCCGCACCGCCCGCTTTTTCTGGGAGAGTCCATCTCAGTGTCTGAACAAATTTGCTTTCGTAAATAATGAAAGAATCAGCATTTAAAAAACTCAGGGGTGTAATGCAATATGACGATCTCAGCACACAAGAGCATGCGTACTCTCCAGATATCCCTCCCCACGGGTCTTAATCAGAGTTACGAGATGCTTCCACAGGTAGCCAAGCACAGAGCAGTGCTGCTCAGCTTCTCAGGCATCATTCCTTTACACTTGGGAAATCCCTCTGCTGGGTGGGATGTGTGCAAGTGGGAGGAGGTTGGAGAAGCCCCCAGAGATCCCTGGGAGGGCGATGCTGTAGAAACACAGATAGTTGGCAGAGCATCGGTCAGAGTGAATAGTGGCTTCCATCAGCTTTCCTTCTTCCTCCCTTATGTAGAGTACCAAAGGAAAGGACTAGGAAGGATCTTCCTTGGACGGCATTGAGAGTTGCCTGTGGGCCATATACCTTTGTGAGTATTAGGCCCCTGGACGTTTTTCCTAGCCTCTCACATTTTTATCAGCATTCCCCTTACGGCTTTTCCTTTCAACACCTACAGTGTGCTGTGTGCAACAGGTCTTCTCATAGCAGGAAGAATGATGGGAAGGTCTTCTGAGAGGGAGAACAACTTGGGAGTGTTTTTCATTTTTATCCAAATTCTTAAAACCCTGCGGCTCACTCATCATGACAGTTTTGAGTTAGAGAGGAAGTTGGCACCAAGTAGGCTCCTCAGGGCTCATATTCTGGACCTTATTTGTAAAGTGTTTATAGAACTTTAACTTCTTGGGGACCCTGGAGTCATTATTTCCCTAAATGGGGCTGTGGCATGAAAGGGGCGGACTACCTTCAGAAGTGATGTAGTCATTCTCACGATATAGCTGATGCACTAGGAGAAGTTGGCAAGTTATTCTAGAAAATCGACTGTGATTCTGAAAATGTAATAAGAAAACATCAGAGCATGAACTTTAGCAGTATTGTGTGCTGTCATTTGAAATACTTCAAGGCATTTGCATTTTATAGCTTAAAAATGTCTGCATGCGTACAACCTGGTTGGCGTGGTGAGCCTCCCCCTTTTTTTCCTAACTGTTGCTCTTACTAACATTCTCTGTAGGTTTGCTAGCAAATGGCAAGCTGAGGAGAAGCTTTTCATTACCGTGCCTGAACAACTGAGAAACAACATTAAAATGTAATATTTAAATGCATATGTTGGGATATTTTATAGGTAATTAAAAATGTCAAAATAAAGAACACATCATGAGGCAATTTGCTCACCTTTGAAATTATTTTTGTTTCATTTGCTTACTAATTCTCAAAACACATGAATCTTCATTTTACTCACTAGAACAGATTAATGATTCTCTGCTGAATAAAATATGTAAATTACACTTTGTGTACTTATAAGCCATCTTACTTATTGTATAGGCCACATGTACTGGGATTTTACAATTTGTCTCAAGGCAAATTCTGTTCTGAGATGGTAGTAAAAAGAGATGGAGTCTTTAGGCATTGTGTGCGGGTGTGGGCTTCTACCCTTTATTGAAAGAGGATTGGGGATGGTGTTGCCCAGATGGGTGATACTCTTCAAAACTGTCTTCTACACACATTTGCTTTGGTACATTCCCTCCCTCTTTTAAAGTATATTTCCACTTTGATACCTTTCTCTTCTTTACTTTCTTGGCCCCCCACCCAGCTGCCTGTAGAAGAAAGAACCCCCACCCTCACCCCCCGCTGGGGTGGAGCTTGGGCAGACTTTTTGGTCAAAGTAATTTATGGTGGCAAGAAAATTTGGGAGTGGTTGGGTAGAGGAACCTTGCTATGGCTCCAGAATGTCTTCACCTGATGATATTTATCTTGTTATATAAACCAGAGGTTAGAACATCTGTTCTATAAAGGGCCAGAGAGTAAATATTTTAGGCTTTGAGGGCCTAAAATATTATAGTTACTGTCCTAGCATGAAAGCAGTCAGAAACATTGTATGAAGGAATGAGTGTGTCTGTGTTCCAGTAAGTCTTCGCTTGTAGGCCCTGAAATTTGAATTTCATGTAACCTTAATGTGTCGGGAAAGCATATCTTCCTTTTGTCTCCCCCCCCAACCCCAGCCATTTAAAATTTAAAAACTTGTGGGCAACACAAAAAGAGGTGTTGAGCTGGATTGGACCCAAATGGATTTGGCAAAAGTTTGCCAACCCCTGATTTACACAAATTGAGTATCGATATGGACATAGGTGTTTTCTGACCTCTTAGAAAATGAAAGGGGCGAAGTGTCCCAAAATTTGTATGTGTTTCTTTGTAATTTTGAGTGAAATCATCATAAACCTATATCATTCAGGAAATGGTGGCACTATAATTCCATAACAAAATGCTATTAACTTCTTAATACTAAATATTAAAACCATTGTTTTTTCCAAACCGTTTCTTGGTTGTATCAGACTCAAACTCTCCATTTCCAGGAGCAGATTTAGTTAAGTTAGAAGCAGAAGGGAGAGACATCCCAGAATAAGCCCTCAGCGTCCCTGGACTAGGCCACCATCTCATCTCCTTGAGTTGTAGAATGCATTTTAGAGAGGGTTCGCAGATCCATTCCTAAAGCAAGTCCTTCCAGGCTATCCGCAACCCAGCAGCTATGCTTAGAATACCCCCTTGTGAATGTCTTAAAATAATATTTAGTTTGATTGGGGTTTCCAAGCTTGCCTTCTAGGAGGGCAAGCTGATGGGAAGGGTTTTAGAACAAATTTCCTAACACAGCTCAACATAGCTTAGGAAAACTTCTCTTTCTTGGTCACTCTGTGGTCATTCAGTGAATACTTGTGGAATGAATGAATGAATGAATGCATAAGCGAATGTCTTTTAAGATGAACAGAACCATGGGGGTCATGTTCATCTTCATGCAGTGAGAATATGTCTTAAGGAAAACAAGTTGCACTCATTGCTCACACGTCAGCCATCTACTGGCTGTTAGTTCTCCTCTTGTTCTTAAATTGCTCTTCTAATAATTCTGTTCTCAGTGTGCTAGGGCAAAGTTTGTTCACTTCTTCAGACCACAGGAAAAAGCCTTAAGAGTAATAGAGGGATCTAGTTTTAAAACCTAAAATTAAAAAAAAAAAAAAGGTTCCAGAGAGATATGTCTGCTCTTTTCACAAAATAAAATGTCATGAAAAGAGACTCTGTGCATGTGGAATTACCCATGTGGGACACGCGTGCTCTCTTGAGGTTGTCACTGGTTGAAGAATTTCTTTTTTTCTTTTTTTTTTAAGATTATCTATCTATCTATTTATTTATTTATTTATTTATTTGAGACAGAATGAGAGACAGAGAGCATGAGAGGGAGGAGGGTCAGAGGGAGAAGCAGACTCCCTGCCGAGCAGGGAGCCCGATGCGGGACTCGATCCCGGGACTCCAGGATCATGACCTGAGCCGAAGGCAGTCGCTTAACCAACTGAGCCACCCAGGTGCCCATGGTTGAGGAATTTCATCTAGGGTTTGTTCTAAGAATTTGAATAATTTGTTGGAAATTTTGCTGTATGATCATGGGTATAGACGAGCTGCTAAGAATGTCTACTTGGTAGAACTTTTTTGGTGTGGAATCTGTCACCTGACAGAAAACAAGGTGACTTTTTTTTTTGACAAAATGTCTGTACAGTTGTAATATAACTTCAAATGTGCTGTTCCACCGGTGATAACAATATTCCAGCACAGGGAGATGTAGCAAGGGAACAGACTATTTCTTCCTTGCTCATTTCCTGCTTGGCATGTGGCTTTGCTGTGATGTGACTGATAAACTTGGCTTCCTTCTATTTTCGGACCTTGTCAGGGTAGAATGTGGTATGACTGAGGGCAAAGCATGTGTGCTTCTGACCCTTCGGAGCAGTGGGGGGGGGGGGGGGGGGGCGGGGCGGCAGAGGGGGACCGACGGGAGATGGTCGCCTGCAATTACAAGTAAATGGATGGTAGACTCAGAGGTCTCTCCAGGAAAAACTGCACTGTGGCTTGTGCTTTCTTTATCCTTGGATATTTGACAGCATCATCCCTGTGAGCATAACTTCTAATTCAACAGCTGTTCTACAAGATTTAGCCAAATGGATGTCCCTTGTAGGTAGAGGTGGATGGCCTCAGCAGGAAGCAGTCACGTGGGAAGACATGACAGAAACCTGGAAGCATTTCTATATAGGCAAAGTCAATAAGAGAATTTACTGAGGAGACATTTCTTATTCCATCCTTCCTTTTAGGTGTGGTATGCTCTGGAAACTACTGTCTAAAAGCCATGCTCTCTCTCCGGTTTTTATCTCTTCAAGACAGTTCACTTTGATAACACTTGGGCAGTGTATCCTTATCATAGTAATGACATAGAGTGTCATTGCCTTAATATGCCTTTTGATTTTGTTTCTCATTTTGGTATGCTAATTATGTGCAAGTGGCCAAAGCTTAATTTGGGCACAGGGGGCCCTCCCATATGCATCTAGCTCTAATTACAGGAACCCTCTGGGCACTCCTTTGTTATATATGGACATGCACTTGTGCCTTGACGTTCATTTGTGTCACGACTCTGAGTTACAATATAGTTCAAATAAACAAGGAACTATTTCAAGAAATGTATACAGGCTCACCTTGGTTTGTTCAGCCTGTTCAAAAAGATTTTTAGGAATAGTAACGTTTCTCACAAATATCAGAGAATTTTACTTATATTCTTGTGAAAGAATATTCCAGAATATTCCAGGAAATACTTTTGCTTTTTTCTCTCTCCTCACTGCCTCCCCCAGTATTAACTTTTTTTTTATGTTACATTTGCAATTTTTTTTACATGAATATGCATGTAAGCGGAATCTCTTTATTAGTTTAAAGAAAAAATAAAGAACTTAAAGAGTTTATAGTACAGTAGAACAGAGCATAGGGTTTACTAGCAATCTATTCAGCATTCAGTAAATACTTGTTTTATGGTCATTCCATCTTTTTCTTCCTTTTCTTGAAAACATTTTCCCTTATATTTAGTGGGAGCAAGTAGATGGGAGCTTGCCAGAGGAAGCTCCAGTCCTTTTAGAGAGGAAGGGTTATTGATCCTTACCCTTGTTGTATTCTCTAGGACCAAGCATGCCCAAGCTCAAACCTGGAAGTTGAAAGAAAATTTTGAATATAAAATCACCTTTTCATCCCTTCCGAAACTGTTTCCTTTACTTTTATGGTGGACTGTCAGTCCTACTGCTATAGCTTCTATTAAAGTCATTTTCAGATCTAGACAAGACTTGTCAGCAATTTGAGAAGTAGTATAAAGAAGTGAAAAAATGGGATGCCTGGGTGGCTCAGTTGTTAAGCATCTGCCTTCAGCTCAGGTCTGATCCCAGTGTCCTGGGAATCAAGTCCCACATCAGGCTCCTTGCTCAGCAGGGAGTCTGCATCTCCCGCTCCCTCTGCCCCTCCCCCTGCCCATGCTCTCTCTGTCTCTGTCAAATAAATAAATAAAATCTTAAAGTGAAAAAATGCTAAGCCAACAAGATAATAAGTAATTGTGCCAAAATTTGTTGGGTAGCTTTGGATGACACATGGTTCTTAGACTATGGAGGGAAAGGCTCTTGGGTATTGAGAACTTTTTGAGTAATTTGGTGAAACATGTACCAGTGGGTGACTCATCTCTGCCTCTTGCCTGCCTCTTCTCTCTGACCTGCACTTTACTGTTACAGAAAAGGAAATTTGAGATAGAATATGCTACTTTCATTTTGGACATGATTAAGCTCTACTACAGTAAACTTTAGGGGGAAAACACCAACCATTCCTTGAATTGCTCGTAGGGAAAATTTCAATGCTAAGTGATGATGAATGCGTGGAGATTATTAATATAACGGCATAGCGATGGATTAATATGTGTTTATTTTTGGTCTAGAAGATGATTTTACTTATGTCAGGGGTTAGCTTCAAAATATTCTATCTTTGTTATTTCCTATTAAGAATTATATAATCAATAGTTTTCTGTTGATTATTTTTTCATGCATCCAACAAATTAACCACTATTATGTAGCAGGCACTGTTCTGGGTCCTAGAGCTACAGAGTTAGGTAAACCTCTGCTTCTTATTTTAAATCCTTGATGATGAGGGATAGACCATAAATAAGTAAGCAAATAAATTTTAAAAACTAGGTAATTATAGATTATGTTAATACTTCTACTGGAAATAAACTGAGTGGTTAAAACAGGGCATGCTAGAATGAGCCTTGTGGTCCTGGATTAGAGTTGGAGACATCAGTATAAATTCATGTTTTGCTCAAGATAGATAAAAATATTTATAGATGTGTGCTTATGCATGGGTTAGTACACACACATCCATTTCCTAGCTCTGTCTGCTGAGAGTGCCTAATGGTAGTGACACTCCAGTAGTAATAAACCCACCTAGCATCAGATCTTGGTTCCAATACCATTTTCCAATAAAGGGAACCAGTCACATACAAAATGGTGTTCTTACACAAGATGAGGCTGGAGTCTCTTGTACCAGAAAGTAAAGAAGTGCTTGAAAAACAAAAGGATGGAGGCATAGCAAAGCAATATAAAGGCCAACCTGAAATGGCTAAATCTGGAATACTTTGAGCAATGGAATAAATAATGTAGTATTGGATTATAACTTAAACTGTAATATAAACATCCATGAGTGCATACTGATATAAATAAATGATTGAATAAGTGAATGGGGGAGAAGAGACAAATCTCCCTGACTGAGCTAGCTTCTTTGTGAAGTTATCAATTTAGGGAGAGTATGATTCTGCAATCATGGTGATTATGTGCTAAGTGAGATTATGTGTATTTGTGCAGTTGTCCTCTCCCATAATCATGAAGAAACCGTGATTTTTCATTATCTTCTCTTTCCCCAATCACCTGAGACTTGGTGTGAGTAATTGAGGAGTTGTGGGACTCTGTGCTTTTCAAGTAAGTAGGGGAAACTTATTGCCATTCATAAATATTCAACTGCTTCTTCCAAGGTCTCCAGAGCCTCCCGAGTATGAGTTTGTGGACACAATTAGCTTTTGTAACTTTTAAGCCCCTCCTTTAAAAAACTTGTTACACATCTTCTAGAGGGGTTGAGAGTATATGAGGGTCAGTGTGATATAATAGAAAAAAGTGTGGACTTTAGCAATATGCAGACCAGGGTCCAAATTTTAGCTCAACCACTTACCAAGCTATGTGACCAGCAGTGATGTCATAGGTCTTAATTTCATCATGTTTTTGGGAAAGTTAAATCAAGTAACATTTTCAGAGTTCTTGGCATGTGATGGTGCTTTATTAATCCCAGACTTCTAACCTCGTTAGAACAAGAGTTGTAACACATACAATTCTGCCAGATTTTGTATTTGTTGTTTATTCATTCTTTAAGTAATACAACAAATATTTAATTACTAATTGACAGCACTGTTCCAGGACTAGGGATGAACAAAAGAGTAAACAAAAGAAATAAAATCCCTGCCTTCAGAGGGCATGCAATCCAGAGAGGGATAAATAAATAAACCTAAATAAAATAATTAGAAAATTAGTGATAAGTGCTAAAGAAAAAAATACTGGGCAAAGAAGGAGAGATATGAAATCTTGGGAAGGGATGGTTAAATTTTTAGGTAGGTTGGTCAGAGAAGGCTTACCAATCCATGATCTTTGACTTTGATTCTCAGAATTTTTTAATTTATGGCTTTCTAGAATTAGGGTATGTAAATGAGTATTCACTATGACTAATTTTCCCACTGAAACACATTTCATTCTGGGTTTCAGTTTTCTATGAACTGGCAAGGTCAATATTTATAGCCTATAGTTTTATAATTTGCATCAATATATTAAAAGCCTTGATAGTGGCCAATTTCCTAATCCATTGTAATATCCCAAATATCATGGTAAAGATTCAATATATTGGTTATTTAGGAGCAGGGAAAAAGAGTACAATCAGATATTAAGAAAAGAAGGATAGTGAAGATGTATTTTAGAGTCACAGATGCTCAATTTGTTCTTCTTGAGTTATTCATTGTTCCATCTACAGAATTATCAAGGGGTTAGGATTTTAAAATAAAAACTGTGATATATGAGAAATTCAGCTATTTTGGATTATAATTATTTTTTAAAGTAATCTCTGTGCTCAATGTGGGACTCAAATTCAGGACCCCGAGATCAAGAGTCGTATGCATCACCCACTGAGCCAGCCAGGCACCTCTGTATTATAATTATTTTTAATAATGATTTTTATAAGTATAGTGATAATAAAATAAGTAAAAATGAATATTGGGCTGATTTTCTCCTGGTGTTGAAAAACATAAAATTTTTGAGGTGGATTATTTTAAAGAGAAGCTCCATCATCTCATTGAATATCATCTAGGAAACTTAGCTATTTGGAGAATGAATGTTTGAGGCTGTGATTTTCAAGGTAATATAATTGGGAGATACTGAACATGAGTTGGCCACTATGAAAGTCACACTTTGACTTAAAGAGGGGAAATGACTTTTTATGTTGCTTCTGGAGCTACAGAAGCTGACATCTGGGCTTCCAAAATCCATTTGGAATAAATGACTTCCATTAATCAGTGCAACGAGATGCTGCGCAGCCCCTTTTTTTAAATCTCTGCCATTGACAGATATATGAATATAAGGGAGTTTTGAAGGGTGAACACTCCTTCCGTCTCTTCAGAAAACTTTTAATAATATGGAGACATTTTGTTTGAGCTTATGGTACTTAGTCAACCAAAATGGAATAATCAGTTCCCCAAATTTGATGGGAAATGTCATCCATAACTTAACAACCCTTGGCTTTCAAAGGCCATAAGCAAAGTGGGTTACTAAGAATCCTTTATTCAGGAGAAAAATGATGGTCATTTCATGGGGAGTAAGATTTATATTTATCAACACATACAAGAGGGAAGATAGATCATGCTGAGGATAAATATTGTCCATGGAGTCCTTATCTGGGTTTCCTGAATTTGCTTGATGGCCTTTTGTAGTGGATGAATTTAGGTCATCTGTTAAAAGTTTAAAGTCTTTCAAAGTAAGTCAATTAGTGGCAGGTCTTGACGATTTATCTGAGCAAGTATCTAAGTATTGGTATCCCTTCAATTAGAGTTAGAAGAACTTCACTATGCAACTCTGCCCTCTAGTGTTTCCTGTCAACTCCAGTTATATTCTTGAAATGTGTCTCATGGTGCACAGAATTCCATCACGTTAGAGATGTTTCTCTACTTTTTGCATCTTGTTTGAAAATACATTTGGCCCAGGTTCCATTTAGTTAATTGACATCTGTTATTGTTCACCTGATTTGTTTCGAAAAAGGTGCCTGTTTTTCTATTTGATTCAATTTGATTAAATCAAACATTTCTGTTTTCTTTTTTTTACACTTTGCAATTTGGGGGAGTTAAAGTTTACTCTGTTCAGAGATTTTGGAATAGCCACTTTTTAAATGGTTTAAGAGTGTGAAGTATGTGAACTCAAGCAGAATGTTAAATCCATTTAAAGTGATTTTAGGGAGTGCATTCACATTTTGATTGCCCATTGACTATCTGGGCACAACAAGTTTAAATTGAAGATAATTATAGCACCTAGTGGTCTCTGCCAAAATATTTGCACTATATCGATAATTAAATATTTTATAGATATTTTTGTCAGCAAGACAAAAAAATCCTTTATCTGGATTCATAAATATTGGAGCAGTGTTGTTATTCGAAAAACAGTGATTGCATTTTGGCTTTTTTTTTGGTTTGGCTTTAGGTTTTTTTAAAGAGGGCCTTTTATTTTGCTTAGGTCAGCATTTTAAAAGAGTTTAGATGAGAAGCGGTTTTCTTGATGTAAAACTTATGAACTATATTTGAAAATGAGGTTTTTAATTACTACTGATTGTTTTACTAATGGCAAGTCATCTTGCTTGAGGGAGAAAATTTTTTCCAAGCAGCTTGAGTTCTTAGTTAACAACCAGAGGAACTGTAATTAAGCAGTAACTAGGCACTGACCATCTCCTGAGGTTCATCACTGGTGGGAGGGGATGTGGAGAATGAGTCTCTCTGGCTGGTTGTGAATCCCCAGGAAAGGCTCCGTTACCCTGGAAATAACTGGAAACAACAAAGAAACAGAGGAAGGGAAAAGGAGAGATAAGTAGAGTTTTCTTTTTCTAAATGGGAAATATAATTTTGGCTTAGAGATACAGGCATTTTAAGAGCACTAACAGTGAGCATTAGACAAATACTGTTTGGACTCACAGGCATGCGCTTTCCAGATCAAGGAGGCCACAACTACTCTTGTTTTGATGCGTAGAAAATATGACGTTATTAGTTACTGAAAATAAATGATGTGTAAATACTCATCACCAAAGAACTTGGTTGTAACACTGTCCTTGCCTCCTTGGCTGAGTAACTCTTTTATCAAATAGTCCATGAGAACATGGCAAAAGGTACAAGGAATGTAATGTTTGGTCAGGGAAAACCATTTCTACTGTGGTTTCCAAGCGTCTTTGGTGGGACTGGGGACTATAGGAATATGAAGCTTCCATTAGACGATGATGTGGCCATAATGTTCATTAAATGTATTTTATTTTATTTTATTTTATTTTATTTTATTTTTTTAAGATTTTATTTATTTATTTATTTGAGAGAGCGAGAATGAGAGAGAGTACATGAGATGGGGAAGGGTCAGAGGGAGAAGCAGGCTCCTCGCTGAGCAGGGAGCCCGATGCGGGACTCGATCCCGGGACTCCAGGATCATGACCTGAGCTGAAGGCAGTTGCTCAACCAACTGAGCCACCCAGGCGCCCCATTAAATGTATTTTAAATAGGGTTAAAGTGTGGGGGATTTTAAGTGAATAAATAAAGACATAAAATAAAAACAATATCTTTTACATAAAAGTGTACATATAGTACTTCTGCCTTATCAAAAATTGAAATGTATTTCTAGACCAAAATAAATTTCAGAGAATACTTAATAAGCCAAACATGTGCATATATTAGCATGGTTAATTTGCAGTTCAATATCTTGGTAGCTAGTGTATATTTTAGTTTGGACGGCTAGAAAAATATTCTTTATCAGATTTTGATACAGTAAGAAAAATAATTTATATTGCTTATTAAGTGCCTTTTTTCTCAGCTGCAAACCACAGGTACTAAATGGCAAACACAGTAAATTAAAATTGTTTTGCATGGTCAACAACATGTTTTCAGCCGTTAAACCTTGAGCAAATACTGAGCATATTAATTTTTGTGGCAATATTGCAGCAAAGGGTTGGTACACAATTGGGACATTTTTCAATAAAATAGCATAAAGTTTCATTGAGAGTAAGGAGAGAAATACTTACATTGATAATGTCTCCGCACTGCATGTTCTGCATTAAAGCCATGTCCTAGCAGCTCCATGCTCATAGAAGATTACTTCTTCTATGAAAGGACTAAGAGAATATTGGCCACAGTTGAAGGCAGTTTTAGTTTGTCACTTGAAGACAAGGTCCTTACTGCAGATAAGGTGCTAACTCTACGTGGGTGCAGTTGTATGTTATAAAAAGTAACACAGAGCTCCTCATCAAGTGTGAGTCTGAGTTTGTCTAGCACTTCAGACGTGAGAGAGCTCACTTCTCATATGCTATTGGAGTCTGATAATGGACTTTCTTCTAGATGTCTGATCAGAACCAAACCGTGCCAGCAAAGTGACTATACCATAATGAAATGAAACAGTTATCCTCTTTTAACTTTTGTATAGTAAACCCATTCAGAACTCAGTACAATGAATATATTGCTTTATTGACCTCCAGACATTTAAGGATTAAAGCTGACTTGATTGCATAGCAAACAGCTATGGAAAGTGATGTAGATTAGACACGTGTTTACTTTAAGTGAATCTCAACATGTCATTTCCAGGACCGAAAGTATTTCTTAAGGATGGTTGAGAGTGATCTGGAGTAGGAGGTTAAGAGTATGTTTGGTCACCTCCCCGTGGACACACTTTCTCAGGCTGACCACGGCTGAACCTTGGAGGAGCCTGGGAAACAAGCACACGTGTTACAAAGTTTGTGTTGCTCCACAATGACTATTTCTAGAGATACTTCCTGATAATAGGAGCCGCCATTTTTCGAGCACTGGTGCATCAGGCACTTTTCCCAAAGTGCTTAAGAGGCATTGCCCCATGTCCTTCCCCAACTGCTGTGAGAATGAGCAGTCTAGAAAAATGTATCTTACTCTGAGATGCTTCAATTTAAGTTGTGCCAAGATTTACAGGATTGTCAGAACTAGAGTTCAGAATGACGATTTTAAAGATACTAGCTAGCCTTGAAAAAAGCATGGAAGATATTAGAGAAACCCTTTCAGGATTATATTTAAATCAGTTTGGGAAAAGAGAAAGAACGCTTCCCAATCAATGATCAGTGAGGGAGGCTGAATACTAGTTCACGAGCCACCACGCATCACTATGGGATTTGGGGTAAGTCTAAGGATTTACTAAACTGTTTTAAACTACACAAATAATTCAGGAAAATGTGATATTGTTAAAATGTATGTTAAAATTTAAATAATTCAGATAGGAAAGAAACCAGTAGAATAAAAACAGATAATCCCTCCTTTTATTTACCTCCTGGGCCCCACCCCCAATCCATTACCACAATCCTGGTGATCCCCTGTTAAGACTGTGTGTTACCTTCTAAGACTGTCTGAAGAATGCATTTACATATATATTCACATTCTGTGTATTTATAGTGTTTCTCTTTCCCTACTACCTGCCTTGTTCTGTAATTTCTTTCACTTGACAGTGTATTAGTACATATGACCCTTTATTATTTTTTAACCAATGTATATATTCTTCACAATGAATCTGACAAATTATTTAACAGTTTTCCTGTTGAGGGACATTTAGGTAGTTTATAAATTTTGACCGTAGTAGAAACGCTGCAGTGAACTCTGCACACATATTGAGTATATGGCTGTAGAGTCGAGTCAGATGTGGAAATGTTGGGTTATGGAATGTGTACCAATAAATTCTTGACAAATACTTCCAAACTGCCCACTGTCAGCACTATATGAATATGACTGTCCATCAGCATTGTAGGACAGTGGCCATTTCCCCTATTCTGACCAACATGGGAAATTACCAATTATTAATTATTAATAAATCAATTATTAATGTTGCATAAAAGTGGTATCTTGTTATTTTGATTTGCATTTCCCTGATTACTAGCGAGGTAGTTTATTGTTTATTGCCCACTGGTATTTCTCTGTGCTTGTGAATTATATATTCATATCCTTTGTTTTTATTGAGATCAAGCTTATTAATTTTAAAAATTTATATTTACATCATTAAAAATTTTTTCCCCTTTTTCTGGCCAGCTTGATCTGTCAATTTCTGTTATATAACTTACAATCTAATTGGGAGATAGGAATTAACAAATCATCATGCCATTAATATTAGGCATTATCCTTGTGTTTCTGATTTCCAGCTTAATTGCCTTGTGACTAGAAAACATAGATGTTATAAATTCATTCTTTCAGTATTTGGTGATACTGAATTTTGGCCAAGTATGTGGTTAATTTTCACATTTGTTTCATGTGTGCTGGAAAAGAATGTGTTTTCTCCAGTTGTTGGATGTAGTTTCTCAGGTTTGATTGGATTGTCCAATAGGGCATGCTCCACCCCTTACAGAATTCTTTGAGCTCCTACCTAAGGTGAAACTAACAGATTTGATGGACATGGAGCTACAGAACGTTCCTTGTGTTACTTCCTAACCATGTCAGATAAGATCTGCTTTAGAAGCCAGTGGTGGATATCTAAACTATCTGAACCTCAGAAGAGAGAGGACTTTTTTTTTTCATAGAAGTGTCAGATAAGATGCTCCTGGGCTGTGAAGGTGCTCCATGTGCCAGAGTCCAAGCTCTTTCTCTGTTATTGTCCTGATATATGTGACCTCCATTCCCAAGTTCATCTTATTGCCCAAAATGGCTGCTTCACCTCCAGACATCACATCCATATGCCATACGGGAAGAAGGACAAAGAGAGGAAAGCACATCCCTCTAGAAATGTCTACAAATATCTAGAGGCCATTTCCCAGAAGGTGTGCATAGCACATCAGACTACATCCCATGAGCCATGGGATATATGGGCCACATGACTAACAATCATCATATTTAGCTTCAAGGCAAGCTAGGGAATGTGTGGTGTTCATTCTGGTCAGCCTGTGACCAACTGAATTTGGGGAATTTTTTTTTTTTTAACAAGAAAGGAATGAATAGGTACTGAGCAACAGCTAACAGTCTCTGCCATAACCAGTTCTATCAGTGGTACATCCATCAGTTAATACTCAATTTATCAAATACAAGTGTCTTGAAGTGTAAAGAATACCACACTTCATTTTGTGTGCAATCTTTGCTAAAATGCTTAGACTTTCACCATTTCTGCATGCTAAAACACAACTTCTTAGGCGCCTCTCCGGCAGCGCCTGCTTGCATGTAGAGTGATGTTCATGTTCCCAACATGGTGGTGAAGTCTTATTCGAGCTAGCCGCATCTCAGCTACCAAACGTATGCCCACTTCCATGCTTCTGATAACCTGTGATCCTGCCAAAGAGTTACCCTTGTTTCTCCAGCACAAACCACGAGTCACATCTTAGTTCCTGAGCTGAAGACACTGTTTCTCACCTAGAAAAGCCCCTTCTCTATTTCCTAAGTGGAGAAGTTCCCTTTTGCTTTCCAAGTCTAATCTAAAAGCCACTTGTCTACCAAGTCATCTTCAAACACCCCAGCATGTGTGTAATCTTCTCTGCCTTGCAACTGCCACAGCACTTTATCTTTTCTGTGCATCCGTGATGGTGCACACATTTTTATCTTGGCGCTCAAGGGCAGGACCGGTACCCAAGTAAGTGTTCCATCCTCCACAGTGCCCAGCCATGTGTATAACACTGGACAGTCCATCAAGAAAGGAAATTAAGTGAATGACTGACTGCTTGTAAAATGTGTGCATTTAGTGTCATAATATTTATTTTATACAGTCTAAATTACCATATTACGTTAATGTAACTTACGCTCTGTGGGGTCCAAATGACATGGTTGCTACTTGATCATCGTAATAAGCTGAGAGATGTATTTAGTTTAAAGATAGCACAAGCAGCTGCAAGAGGCAGGAGAGGGCATGATACCACTTACCAGCACATCTTAATATTTTAATAGACTCATTCTTAGCCAAATAGAGGAAGCAGAATTTAGAAACAATGCCAGTTCCTGCCATTGGCTTCATCAGGGGGCACTTTATTCCATCAATTTTGGGAGGGAGTGATGAAACTTCTTGGGCTCCATTTGTGTCTCTGACTGAGGGTAAGAAATGGATCCCTGATTTTGCTGTGAGAGCTGTTTGTAGGCTGTCTTATCTTTTGGTCTTAATACCTATCTCGCCTCAATTGGGATTTCTTGGTATTCGACTGGATCCTGCCAGAATTTGGCTTAGTTTCTTTTAGATGAATTAATAAACAGGGCTTGATATTGTTTGTGACATGGCTCTTAATAAGACTGTTAGTATTCTTAGGCCATATATATACTCAGAATGTGTGTTTTAACTATGTTTTTCCATGCTGGTCCGGAAACTTGGAACAAATCTCAAGTTTAGACAAAAACTGAAAAATTTATCTGTTAGACAGATGGGTAGGCAAGTAGAAACTGTCTGACTCGCATCACACCCATCATAAGAACATTAATTACTATGTCTTTATCTTAATAAATTCAAAATGCATTTGGTAAGAATCATTTGTTTATAATAGAGCTGTGAGCAAAATAGAAATAAAAATATGAAGCTCAACTAAAAACCTCTTCATGCTTAATGACTAAGATACACAGCTGGCACCGTCTTATCTGAGGTTATTCTGGAAGTGCTAACTAATGCAGTTAGGAAAGAGAACCAAAAAATGGATAGGCATTGGTGCTTTTTCCTCATGGGCAACATCACCAAAGAATACCACTCTTTGCCTTCATCCAAAAATGACAACAACAAAAAACCCCAAGAAAGTCACTATTATTTTATTTGCATTCCTTTGGTTAGTGGGGAGATTAGGTGTCTTTTCATGTTTTATTGGCAATGTTAAGAGTGAGATATGAAATGTTTACTTGTGGCAATAACTGGAGACATGGGAGGAAGAATTCTAATTGACATTGGCTTTCAATAGCTTCCATCTCTTTCTCCCTCTCTCTTACACACACACACACACACACACACACACACACACACACAGAGGCTCTTAAGGCAAAGATGCAAGACTGTAGGCTGCCAGGTTTTTGTACTTCTAGGAGACAAAAGAATGAATCAGTCTCAAAGAGTGGGGTATGGTGGGGGAGTGGTTCTGGGAAAAGGATTTGGGGCCTATAAACTGATACTGTGTTTTTGGAGAGTGGTCTAGAAATGTTTATCTGAATATAAAATAAAATATGTTCAGCTCTTTGTCTTGGCAATCATACCTCAAGAGGTTTACTCTAAGGATATAATTATACAAGTCTGAAATGATGTGTGTCTGAGGATATTGGTTTCAGTCTTGTTTGTGACAGAGAAATATTGAAAAAGACCTAAATGATCATCCATAAGGGCTGGTGAATTGTTATGCAGTGGAGTACTATGAAGCCAATGAAATGTATTGACTTGGAAAAATTTCTGCAACCTATTGTTGAGGACCAAGAGCAGGTTATAGAACCTGTGTGTGTTCTACTTAGTGGTTCAATAGGTAGGTAGACCTATATCTATATATCTAAACATATCTGTGAATGTATAGAGAGAGCTAGAAAAAAATGCTAAAATATGGACATCGGTAATTAAAATCCAGCTGGGAAGATACTTGCCAAAAAGAGGCTGTTGTAGAGTAGTGAAGATATTTACAGTAACTCAAGGTCCCAGGGTTTCAGAGAAGGGAAAGATCAACTTGGCAAGAGAGATCAAAGAGGGTCTCACACAGTGGGAAGCACTTGAGTTGATTCATTTACCAGAGTCAGAGTTTGATTGGCTGGAGAAGCAGGAGCAGCTTTATAGGGTAACAGCATTCTTCCTACAACGTTTGTGTGAAGCAATGAGGCTGACACTAGGAATCACGTGTAAGTTATAGCTCCCAGCCTGGAGGAGCTTATAGCCCACTGGAGAATAAAAGCACATAAATTACAGTCCCGTGTGGAAAACACATCTCTAAAGGCACTGTGGGAGTGCTAAAAATGGGTCCCTGCCTAAGCCTTGAGTGTGGTGAACAGGGGTAGATAGCAAGGGGCTGCATGAGGGAAGTTTCTAGAAGAGGTGAGCATGAGTTGAAATTCAGGATGAGTTAGCTCTGTGGAGAGTAAATAATACTGGAAGCAAGCATGAATGCTTACCTCAGACTTGACCATTACACTGATACAAAAGGCCGTGTCCAGCTCACTGACAGGTAGTGTGTTGAACCTGTTTGGAAATAGCACTACTTTTCTATTCACAGAGTCCGCGTGAGCTTCTCTGGCTTGCCCACGGAGGCCATTTAGCCTGTATGCTTAACCCCATGTATCAAGTTGCTTAGGTGAATTGTTTTCTGGGTCTGGGGAGGTGGGAGACATATTCCTCTTCATCTCCACTCTCTCCAGCTTTGTAACTGGTATGGATACAGGGCAGGGTGAAGAACTGGGGCCATATGCAATAGGAGGCACTGGGTCATGGGGCATATGTATAGATAGCTTTAGTAGAGACTACCGAAAAGTTTTCCAAGTGCTTGTACAATTGATACTCCCACCAAGAGTATGAGAGATCGCTTCCACATCCTCACTAGGAAGCATCCATGAGGTGAAAGGGCTCTTTCCTCATCTCAGTTTTCCTTGGCCTTTTCTCCTCATTTCACTTGGACCCTAGATCTTTAAAACAAGAAGTGCAAGGGACTTTCTGGAAAAACTCCACTTATGTTTCAAAAGAAAGCCCTGGAAGTTGAGGCCAGTCAGGGCTGGGGTGAGGCATGGACCAGCGCCGGGCTGCGGTAAGGAGGACACTGGGTGAGGAGATGGGAGGGGCCTGCTAGCAAGGTGCCTCAGTGACACGGCTGGGGAAGACTTGGTAGGGGGTGTGGGGAACAGGTCATGGAAGGATAGGACGCTTATTCCCTCTTCCCCAAACTCGCCATTGTGCACATGGTTTTGGATGAGGGTCAATACTGATTATAGTTGGAAGTTGGTGCCATGGGTAGGGAAAGGTGGCCAAATGTTAGTGAGTGTGTGTAGACCATTGAGGAAAGAAGGAAAGAGGAGAGGAAAATCCCATGTAGCCACTGAATTTGGTCGATTTCTGGGTAGCCATTCTTTTGTCAGGTGTATGGAAATCATCTAAACCTGGGATTATAAAATAGTGTTACATTTATGATGAGTTTGTATTTTTACTCAGTATATATGTATATGTGTGTGTGTTTATTTAATGATACAAGTTGGTTTTCTCTGATACAGGTATGGTACTCTGATTATTTATTAGATCTGCTGTTGATTGCATCTTCGCCCAGTTTTTCCTTAATATTTCCTGAAGTGTGCAATATAAAACAGGGACAGAAGATGAGGAAAAACTTCCTTTATAGGCATTTGCTCATGGTCAAGGGTGCACATCGTGGTCTTGCAGGGGACATAGATGTTTTCTGGAATATGCAGTCTTGTAAACCATGAACCAGCTGTTCCTCCTTGGGTTCTGTAGCTTATTCCATCCATTCACATGTGCTCATTGAATGCATATCATATTCAAGACATAGACAACGAACCCAAATCACAGCAAACCCACGTGCAGAGTGTTTGGAATTGCTATGTGTGCCACACAATATTTAGTTAGCAAAAATAGATCCAGTGGACTCCACTGTCTAGGATGGGACCTCTGAGTGGGCGGGGGGGGGGGCTGATTCATGGTCACCCGACATACACGTTAAAGATCTTCCAGACCAGCCCTCTTTACGGTAAGAAGAGATAAGGGAGCCAAGCTCCCCAAGACAATTAGTGGCTGAGCTGTGTCTAGAACCAGGGTCTGATATTTCTTCCAAGAAGCGTTATAGGCAAGAGCATGGTTTAATAAGCCCATGGGTCAGGTTTCGAGTCTCTGCATTTATTGGCTTTGTAACTTTGGGCCTGCTTTTTAACCTCTTGGTGTTTCAGTTTTCTCGATTGTCAAGAGGGATTGAAAATAATAGTAGTATCTGGGTCATAGGGTTTTGGAGGATTAAATGAGCATAGGTATGTAATGCACTTAGCAGATGGGTAGAAAGCAGAGAAAAACTAAGTACCGATTCAAGGTGTTCTTGAAAGGCCCTCTAGACTGCCCAGTGAAGGCCTGTTCTTTTGTGGCACTGACCCAGTTTAAACACAGGGCCCTCAAACACAGCATCTACCACAGTATCAAATGAAAGAGAGGTCTTTGAACCGTTCCTTCCTTTGAGAATATTGATGGAAGGACCTTTGAGATACTTCCGGGATTGGCACTCCGCTATACTTCAACACAGCATCTTCTCTCTGTCTCTGTTTCTGTGTCTGTCTGTCTGTCTCTCGGTGTTATTTAGGAATAGCTAAACTAGAATTTCCAGTTACCTAGTCTCCTCCGGAGGACTATATAATGGAAGGCAGGAGCTGTATTGCTTACAACGTGTGAGTGCTAAGCCTATATTTCCGCACGAGCTGGACTGCTTTTAAACTATTCCAGCAGAAAGCCTACATGGAGGATATTGATTATCCTCCAGTTTAGCTCTTGTGCCACAAACTTCAAAACTTGGAAACAGCCCACCCTGAAGAGTTTCTCCTGCTTCTCACAGTCTTTCAAATCAGGACTTGGGATTAGTTTGAGGTTTTTAGTTGTTAGAGCTGTAGGTACCTTAGTCATCACATCTTCCAAACCCCCAGGGTCATAAAGCTGGTGGACTGAGCCCCAGAGTCCTGGCTCCTGGGATCCAGGGGCCTTTTCTCTCTTCTCCAAGTCGTGGCAAACCAGAGAACCAGAGAGGGTTCTCCAGCTCTGAGTTGACGTCTTTCTCTCTCAGTGTGAATACTCGTTGTGAAACTATTTCAACCATCAGAGCTAAAGAGAAAAAAATAGAATGCTGTTAGCAAATTAAAGGTTTTGCTTAACTGTACCTTGTTTTTTTATTTGTGATCTTAACTGGTGTGTAGCAGGCATCAACTTCCCTGAGTTGGAATGACTTGGTGGTAAATATAAAGAAAGCCTCTGTGAGAGGTCACAGGAAAACTGCCTGGCCCTTTATTATGACAAGATAGAAACAAACTGAGTCTTGACATTTAAACAGTGAGATTAACATCATCACCTGCCTCATGATTGAGGAGGTTGACCTTTTGTTCCAATTCTTTTGATTATTGACAAACTCAAGCAATTTTCTGCTGCTCTTGAAAGATAGTCACGTTTATGAAATTTGGGAGAATGTTCATTGAATTTAGATAGAAGAAATTTGAAAAGCTTCCACACAGAACCCTCTTAAAAATCCAAGGCCTAAAAAAAAAAAAAGGGTAAAATCGTATATAATTCTTTCTCGTGGGCAAATGTGGATAAATCTTATCTAGAAATGGAAGGACATTCATTACTAGGACACCCATCTGAGGGTCATGTACTGCATGAATATTGAAATTTAGAGAGAGTGATTCTGTGAAAAGTAGCACCAGTGATATTCATGAAGAAGAAAAACATCTTTCTGCATTTATTTGGTTAATGGCATGTTCTAGAAGGGGAAAAAATGGACAAGGCTTATATTTTTCCCCAAATATACTTCTATCAATATTGACAAACTGATGTTTTCAACACGTGTATCATTTTAGGTAACATAATTATGTTTGGTCCTGTATTCTAAAACCACCTTTTCTTTCATAAAGAACTCTGTTAGTCATCTTGGGCTGCTGTAACCAAACACACAGCCTGGGGGACTTCACCAACAGAAATGTATTTCTTACAGTTCTGGAGGCTGCGAAGTGCAAGATCAAGGTGCTGGCTGATTCTGTTCCTGGTGTGGCTCTCTTCCTGGCTTGAAGAAGGCCACCTTCTTCCTGTGTTCTCCATGGAGGGCTATCTTCTTATAAGGTCTTAGGGCCCTATCTTTAGGACCTTTAACCTTAATACCTCCTAAAGATCTTATTTCCAAGTATGGCCTCATTGGCGATTAGGGCTTGAATGATGAATTTTGTGGGGGACACAATTCAGTCTACAACGAGAACTTACTGCTGGACTGAAAGTGGATACCTACAAAGCAAAAGCCTTTTAGTTGTCAATTTCATTTAAAGTCTGGCAAGGATACTGACATTTAGTTTATAAATTCTATCCAGATGTCTTGGTGAAGAGTGAGTTCTCTCACATTCCCTGGGCATGATGAAAAATCCAGAAAAATCTTGCTTTGCCCCCCCAGTTTATGGGCCTTTCCCCCTTAAATTCACTTCTTTGTCTTTAAACATTATTCCAGGTAGCACTGTAGATTACTTCAGAGTCTTGATACATTAACATCAATGAATGGGTCAGCTCTTCCCAGAGAACAGAGAGAAGAGGTCAAGGTAGGGATTAGGAAAGAGACTGAGCTTACGGTCCTGTGAGGGACAGCTGGCTAGATAGAGATGGAGGACAAGAAAAAGGTGAAAGTGAGGCCCAATCTGGAATTTGAGGATATAGAAACCAAACAATAGGATGTAACTTACCTGTTATTTATTTGAGCCCTACAAAATGCTTGAGATGAAGGCAGTTAGTTTAGTGTTTGGGACACCTGGCTGGCTCAATCAGTAGAGCATGTGACTCTCAATCTTGGGGTTGTAAGTTTGAGCCCCACGTTGGGTGTAGAGGTTGCTTAAAAATAAAACCTTAAAAAAAAGAAAGCAATTAGTTTAGTTTTTTCAGTTGTTAGTGATCTTACGTCTATGGAAGAGTTGCAGAGATAGTACAGAGAGTTCTTGTACACCCCCACATCCAGCTTTCCTTGTTAACATTTTGTATTACTACGGTACACCTGTCACAATGAAGAAAGAAATGTTAACGTGTTATTATTGACTAAGCTTCACATTTTACTAAAATTCCACTAGTTTTCCCTTAGTATTCTTTTTCTGTTCCAGGATCCTCTCCAGGGTACCATATTAGGTTTAGTTGTTTGTGTCTCCTTAGGGTCCTCTTGGCTGTGACAGTTTCCAGACTTCCACTGTTGCTGATGACCTTGACAGATTGTGGATTATTCGTCAGGTGTCTTCTAGTATGTCCCTCCATTTGGGTTTGCGTGTTGTTCTTCTCTTCGTAGACGGAGATTGTGGGGCTTTGGGGGGAAGACCGTCTAGGTGACGTGCCACTGTCATCACATCCTATCGAGGGGTACATGCTGTCAACACGGCTTATCACTGTTGATGGTGATCTTGACTGCTTGGCTTAAGGTCATGTTTGTCAGGTTTCTCCACCGTAAAGTTACCCTTTCCTCTCTCCCCCTCCATAATAGACTCTTGGAAAACCAGTCAGTAGGTACAGCCCATACTCAAAGGGTGGAAGATCTTGAACTTTTTAAATTGAACATATTCCTCTGTCTTCTGTTAACCTGCAACATTTAAGCACATCTCAATTCTAACACTTAACTCTAGCGGGAAGGTTTTATCTAGTGATTGTCTCATAAGCTCTATGTACCATCTTTTTTTTTCTCATTTCTGGCAGCTGTCACTCTTAATTTTGCAGGTTTTCTGCTGTGTACACATGGCATTTAAAATCTAGATTAAGACTGAAAAAGTTAGTCAGCTATCCCTATGTTCCCACTTAAAGTAAATGTTTGCCTAATAGCCTAAAAATTCAAATAACGAACGGAAAAGCATCTCTTAATCACAGTGTTGGGCACTGCTAAGTGATATACTTACTCTGGCACCGCGAATGCCTCACTCTGCTATTAAACTAGGATATAATTTCACTGGATGTGGAGCCATGTGACTCTCTGAGCATTCCTCTGTGTGCTCGATAAACAGATTGCAATATGTTGCTTTGATTAGGGCTCAAAATGCATGCTTTAACTAAAAGCTAAACCCCCCAAATCAATCAAACAGGCTGATAGAAAAACAAGAGGTAGGATTATAGGATAAAGAGGAGAGAAGGTAAGTGAGCACATGTTTCACAGTTAATGGTAGAGAACGAAGGAGGAGATAGGGAGTGTGTGGGGTGATGCTGTCGAGAAGCATTCTGTTACAGGGAGGGCAGTGAGGACCTGCTGGTGATTGTATGTGGAGGCGGATGGGACACTGGGAGAGAATGTATGATCTGGACATTAAGGAGAAATTTGATAAATTCCATTTTAAAGAGCACAGTCGCTTTAATGAATGTTTAGAGAATATTCAAGAACATGTTCTCGTCTTTTGTATTTACTAAACTCATTTTATGGTGTTCATTCTGAGTTTCTCTGAGAAATAATAATAAACATCTGCTGCTTGTTTTTCATGTATTAAGTGCTTTTACATGCATTGGCTCATTAATCTCTTATGAAGAATCTGAGGTGTTAATTTTATCATCAGTCCCATTTTGCAGATGGGTCTACTGAGACTTAAGGAGGTCTCACTTGTTCAGGGATAAAGAACTAGGAATTCCACTTTGTTTCAATTCAAGTCCATTGGTTCAGGCAAAAGGGAGGAAACAGCCTTCCCTGCTGAGCCTGAGGGAGTCATGCACAGGTGAATCTACTGCAGTCCATTTAAATAAAATTACCTCCCGAAGCCTACCAGTATTTTGAAGAGATTTTGTTATCAGGATGTTTAGGCTTTTTTGGTGAAGTGGGTGCTTACCCAAACCAAGGCCTGAGGATTCTGACTGCACTTCCCACTCCTTGTTCTCATTCCCCTAGATCTGAACAAAATTCTCCCAAACGCCCGCCTCTCTCTCTTTGACCTTACTCTATTGTGTAATTAGTCTCTCTGGTTTAGTAAAAAGATTAAATCATAGTTGAGGAAAAATGCCTATGTTCCTTGGAATACTAACCAGGGCCCAGCTCTTGGGTAGGACAGTTCTCTTCCCGGGGTACGTTCTTGTAGATTTGCTGCTTGAGAGATCAACCAAAGGGGATTGTCAACATTCATTGGCGCTGTGAGTCCGCTCCTGGAAGATGACGAGATGGTATAGCTGCATTGCCTTGGCCCAGTGGGTCAGATCTAGGGTTGTGGGAGGGACAGGGAATAATTGGGAAATAGAAGCAGAGAGGGCAGGTCAAAGCATGTGTCCCCATCAGCTGTCCTCTCCCACCCAACTCCTACCTCCCTGTGTGCCTCCCTCCACCTCCACGGTGTCCTGTTACTCTGCTAAGATAGGAGTCAGACAGGGACAGAACAAAGGGATAAGTAAGAGGAGCTTCGAATAGTATGAAGGTCCAAGGACAGATAAGGAACCTGAGGAACACAGAAAGGAGAAAGGAATAGAGAGAGGCATAGGATGTCCCCCCACATATTTTTTTTTTTTAGAGAGACTGTGTGAGCTGGGCGGGGGTGAGGGGAAGGAGGGCAGAGGGGGAGGAGAGAGAGAATCTCAGACAGGCTCCATGCCCAGCTCAGAGCCCGACTTGGGGCTCGATCTTGCAACAGTGAGATCATGAACTGAGTCACAACCAAGAGCCGGACGCTTAACTGACTGAGCCACCCAGGTGCCCCTGTTTCCCCCCTTTTAAGGTCTGATGTTAGTTGCCTGTATGCATTTGTAGGTAACCTGCATAGAGAGTAAGCAGTGCTTTCCCTTTGAATGGCGCTAACAAAGGAGAGGAAGTCAGGGTCCTGGAAGCAATAACGGGAACTTCCCCGGGTCCACCAGATTGCACAGCATACCGCACTCCACTGAGACGCCGGCGTCCAGGGCTTGTAGGCTGTCCGAATCCTCAGGGCATAGCCAGGCTGCACTGTTGTACCCCATAGTGTATTTTGTCATACAAAGAAGGACATCCTTCTTTGAGCCATCTACTTGGCTGAAGGCACTGTTGAGTTCAGAGGAGGATTTTTGAAATCTGTCCCAATGGTCCTAGCATAGAATTGCTTTTAATGTTCTTATTGTAACAAGGAAAATGAGCTTGAGTGGAGGAGATGGTAACATGGGTACACACAAGATTATGCAGAAAACCATGTTAGGATTGATTGTATATTCTTGGCTGCTTTTGCCTCTTAACAATCTCACCTTAGAAATGACTTGCCTTTGTAAAATAGAGTACAATTTAATAACCGCCCCCCACCCCAGTTTTAACTACTTGTTGATAATCATTTTGGTTTCGGAAATAGTGATGCCAACTCCTTCCAGTGAGGTTTTTAGTCATCTTGGTCTGAGTTGATACTGTGAGACTAAGATAGAATCTGCTGTTTTTCCTCTTAAAAATGATCACAAGGCTGTCTTACAACTTTTTGGCAGTAAGTCATGTGGAAACCATAGGGTGGCTCTGTTTTGCCTTTTAAAATTTTTGTATTAAAGTGATTTTCCAGGAAGATGGATGGCAACATCCTGGTTGCTGAATGCCTTGAGGGGGTCCTTGTGCCATGAGGTAATGAACATGGAGAACTTGGATACTGGAAAATACTTTCCACAGCATCGATGTTTTGGAGGCCATGCTACTTTTTGTGCTCAAGGTCAGAATATATTATTCTCATGTGTTTCTCAGCTCTTGAGTTTCAATTCACATTTTCAAGGTGAATGGAAAGTAGAGTTTATGGTTTTTTTTTTTTTTAAATGTCATTTTTTTCCAAAATATTAAAGTGAATGTGATGTGTAGACGAGCGTATCCCAAGCTCTTAGGCCTCTAAAGGATGTGTTTCTCTAACATTTCTGTTTGATGACTTAACAAGGACATCCTTCTTTGATTTTGCCAATAGAACACGGCTGAAGGATTGGTAGTTTGTTGTTTCCAGACAGCTTTCTCATCCTTGTGGACACCGTGGGCTCCTCAGACAAGGGCCATGTTTTTGTTTTTATTTCACTCAGTGCCTGATATCTGGGGAGTGTTTACTACCAATAAAGAGGGTTTATGTGCCTAAATTCTTCCTGCTTTTAGATTTAGGAGCAGCAAGTGAGCTGGATGAAGACAGCGGATCTGTACCAGTTTATCTTTAACACCTCGAACAGTGTCTGGCACCCACTAGGTGCCCAATAAATATTTGCACGCTGAACGTATATGTCTGCCATCTGATATGTTACACACCAGTAATTAGATAAAGCAGGGTGTTTTATACACAGACTCGAAGGTGTCTTGTCAAGAGCGTTGAAAGAATTCTGGGAGGGAGACTGGATGTTTCTTCTTCTGTTGGTTTGGCAACTAGATGATTCCTTCAACTTTCAGAATAAATCAAGAATTCTGCAGCATTGGCTCTGGCCGCTGCCCCCTTCATTCCCACTGCCATTGCCTTATTTAACCATTGCTTTAGAAAAAGGAAAAAGAACAATTTTGAATAGGTACACACCCACTTACAGCAGCACTAAGCATGTAATACGCACTTTGTCAATGCTCATTATATTACTCAATATAGTATGTTACTCATTATTATGATATTGGTGATGTCTCCATATTTTTCTATCTTATTAAGTGTCTTAAAAAATAAAAAATGGGTAAGGAGTGCCTGGGTGGCTCAGTGGTTAAGCGTCTGCCTTCAGCTCAGGTCATGGTCCCGGGGTCCTAGGATCGAGCTCCACATTGTGCTCCCTGAGGCGGGAAGCCTGCTTCTCCCTCTCTCAATCCCCCTGCTTGTGTGCTCAATCCCCCTGCTTTCTCACTATGTCTCTCTCTGTCAAATTAATAAATAAAATCTTAAAAAAAGAAAGAAAGAACTCTTTAAAAAAAAATAGGTAAATGTTAAATTTTACTAAATTTTTGTCCCATTCTTTTCCAGCGTTAATGGAGAACATAAAGTTTCTCTCTTTTTACTTACTAATGTGAAGAATTATATTGACATATTTTCTAATGTTGAACATTCCTTGCACACCTGTTATGAGCTCCATTGTGCTGCATAATTCAGCTTGTGCATATTTACTCTGAGATTTTTTTTTTTAAAGATTTTTATTTATTCATTTGACAGAGACAGCGAGAGAGGGAACACAAGCAGGGGGAGGGGGAGAGGGAGAAGCAGGCTTCCCGCGGAGCAGGGAGCCCGATGTGGGGCTCGATCCCAGGACCCTGGCATCATGACCTGAGCCGAAGGCAGACGCTTAACGACTGAGCCACCCAGGCGCCCCTACTCTGAGATTTTTGCATTGAGAACGTAAGCGAAATTTGCCTGTAGTTTCTTTTTGTGTGGGTGCGTTGTGTCTTTCAGATGTTGGTGTGGATGTTATGCTGGTTTTTTAGAAGAAATCAAAAGCTGCCCTTCATTTTCTATGTACATTGTAAATAGCATTGAAATTATCTGTTCCTTTAAGGATTTGTAGAATTCTCAAGTGTGAAATTGATTAAGTCTGGTGCATTTTGGGAGGGGTTATTCTTTGAAAATGTACTGCATTTTCATTTGTTGTAATTGGTAATGGACGACGTCATCCATTCATTTAGGTTTTTACATTTATTATAATATTTTGGAGTCCAGTAATTTTTATGATTCACACATTCCATGAAAAATTTATGGTTGTTTCTATAATCTCAATTTTTTTTCCTCTTTATTTTGGTGAGCTGAGAGTTCAATCTCATATATTGGCCTTAGATTTCTTGACTTGAAAAAAAAGACTGTTTCTTATTTATTAATATAAGTAGTGTAATCTGTGAAATTTCTTCTGAGCACATCACAACTGTATCTCAGATTTTCTGATCTAGAGCATTCCATCTTTGCTATTTTCTGCATATTCCGTATTCTTGGTTTTAATTTTATTTTTGACACAAAGTTTATTTTGAAGGCTTAAAAATTTTCAGATGGTAGGGTCCCTTGATTTTCTGGTTTTGCTATAGATTTTAATTTTTATTGCATTGTGAGCAGGAGTTATTTTTTGTTTCATTTCTGATTGAAGCTTTATTTTTGATATAATTAATTATCAAAATATTCCATGGATTTGGAAGGAAGTCACATCCTCTCTTTTAAGATATGCAATTCCATTTATAAATCAGTCAGAACAGCCTCGTGATTTTATTCTTATTTTTTATTTATGTGACCATTCTTCTGCAGAAAGAGATAAATTTCAATACTTCTGTATTTCTTATACTTTGTACTTTATATAGGTTTTGCTAGTTAAACAGTGATGCCATATTTATAACTGTTAGATGTTCGTTGTGGATTGCAATTTCTACAATTTTAAGGTAGCTTTTTCCTATTGGGTGCAAAATGCTTTGAATTCAGTGTGTCTGAAATTTAGATCAGAATTCCAAGGTGTGGTTGGTACTCACCTGGCATGTCTTTGCCCAACCTTTTATTTTCAACTTTTCTGAGTCACTTTATTTTAGGCGCTTCTTAAATAGAGCATACCATTTGTTTTTTTTTCCCCTCTGGGAGCCAGTCTGGGGGTCTTTTTGTCTTGATTTCTTAATATAGTGCAAATATGTTTACTTATAAAATAGATGTGCTTGGTCTTAATTCTGTAATCATATTTTATGTTATTCTTTTATTTCTTAACTTTTTATCATATGGTCTTGGTTTTATTGTATGTTTTTTCCTCTTATTTGGAAAGTTCCTATCTGTTATGGCTTAACTCTTTTAGTAACAACCATTATAACTGTAGCTTCATAGATATATTTAGTTAGTGATTTTTTTTAGACATTATCTATTTATGCCCCCAAGACTCATGAAGAAATAAGTATCATTCCACTTATTTCTACTTTCTACTCCTTCCTTCTACTACCTAATTTTAGTTGATTATACTATTTTTTTTTAGCTATTCTCTATTTACCTTTATATTTTTAATATACTTAAATTTCTTTTCCTTTTCCTTTACCAGATTTGAATGTTATGGTTTTGCCCTGGCTGTAAGGGATGAAACAATCAGTGCCCTTTGCCTCCTCTCTTTGTACCTTCTTACAGTACAGACCATTTGCATTCTGTTCTAGAGCTAGTTCTCATGGTGGTGTTAACTCTCATTCCTTGTTGAAATGCAGCCAGGAATCACCACTAGTCATTTCGCTAAAGGTTTTTATTTGTCTCTTCAGTTTCTTTGAGGACTTCGGACACCTTCTGCCATGTCCCCATATTGAATGTTGCTGGGGAGCAGCCCAAGGTTAGCCGATGTCTTCCCTTCGAGATAAATTGATCTCTTTCTCCTAGCTGGATGCCCAAAGGATTGTTCTTTATCACTGAAGTCTACTAACTTCATGTTTGTTGTTATATATCAAATTTATTTCTGGTATCCAACGTATACTTTCAATCTGTTTCTTTATCTCTTAAACATTTTCTTGTATTACATCGTTCTACCTCCCTCCCTTCCTTCCTTCCTTCCTCCCCCCACCACCTTTCTCTTCTTCTCTGATTTCTCTCTCCCTCTATTCCTTCATTCTTTCTTATTGCCTTTAATATCTTTTCCCACACTTTGCCCTGGGGAACATGTTCAGTATAAAAATATGACTGTTTGGGGGTGGGGGTGGAAGTGGTGAGAGAGAGGGAGATGATGTGATTATCACATGATTTACTCATACTTTTTGGGGGGCATTTTATCAGTAGACCACCTGGGCATTGCCAGCTATGTAATAATTACTTTTCGTTTATCCCAAGATTTAAATATTTTCAACATTGTTTTTTTGGGGGGGGGAGCTACATGATCTCATTTCTGAAGAAATACTATTATTTATAATGTTTTCCTTTGAATCTTTTTTCTTAAATTGTGAATCCAAAAACTGTAGATGATATTCATAAAAGACTCTACATGACCAGTAGGGTGGGGAGGAATTAATCTCATGTTTTACTTGTCAATTTAGGTTTCAGTAATGCACTTGATTTTACACACAGCTTTTTCATTCATGTTCGATTTCTGGTCTCCTAACTCCTAGATCTATTTCAGACACACCTGCACTCGTTGTCTATTACATTGTGTAATTAACTTATCCTCTGTAAATGACCCAGCAGAGATCCCTTTCGCATCTCATCCTTTTTGCTTCTGATCAGCTCAGTATTTAATCATGTCATTCTGAATTCATCAAGTCTCCCAGTTTCGTAAAAGACCCAAAGCTGTTAAGTTTATACACTGTCCAGTGTGTAGTCACTGATGAAAAGATTATAAAATGCACCCGGCCAGGAATATCTTCTAAATTCACCCAAAACCGTAACCAGTCATTACAAAAGTGAATTTATTGGTTGTAGTTATAAAATTAATGTATGCTTATTATAGGGAATTTGAAAACTATGTGTGTGTGATATATCACCCCTAATCCTGAGGGCACAAAGATTACTCAGCATGATTTTGCATTTCCTTTTAGTCTTAAATATGCATATTTTTATGCATATAAAAATATATACACATATAATTTTATTGAATTATAGTCCTGTGTACACCTGAAACTTGGTATCAAGTTTTTCTCTTCATATTGCCCTATTTTCCCATTTTGGTAAATATTCTTTACATGTGATTTTTGTAATGACTGCAAAATTTTTAAATTCAGGCTATACCTGAATTTACTTAGTCACTCCCTCATTGTTGAAATTCTTGTGTTACCAAATGTTGCCCATATTTATAAATATTTCATTGAGATCAGGTCCAAGAGTTAATAGGTGAGCATGAAGACTTTTTTGGTGCCAAGTTTTGGTTTGTTTTCTAAGTATTTTATTTTGAAAAACTGCACATACAGAAATAGAACAGGAGTGTGAGCATTTTTAGTCTCAAGATGTGATGTGAGACTGATGAGAATGGTTTGTGCCATTTTATGTTCTCACCATGAGAACATGTGTTCGTGTGGTTGCCTGCCCATGCCAACCTCAGCATTTATGTGAGCCTTAAATTTTGTTGTCAATTTAATATAGTAAAAATGGCATTTCTTTGCTTTAAGTTGTTTATTTTATCAATGGAGTTGAGTAGATTGTTGTTTGTGAGTCATATGTATTTTTTTCTGTGAATTGTCTAAAGAGATCTTTGCCAAATTATCCGTTGGAGTATTAGAATTTTGCTTATTTCCTTTAAAGGCGTTTTAAATATTTCAACATTTTTCATATTTTTGTAGATATGTGCGTGTGCATGCATGTAGGTATGTGTGTGTGCATCTGCACATGTTACAATTTTTGTTCCTCTTTAGGTAAATCAGTTAACAAAACCCTCCAAAAACTCAATGGCTCACAACAATAATCCTTTCTTCTTGTTTGTTAGTTTTGGGGTAGTCTATGTATTCTTCTGGTCTTGGTTGGTAGAGTCTCTCATGCCTGTGTGGCCCACTGTAGGGTAGAGAGATGCCTCTGCTGATTTTACCCGAGATCTCTTACATTTAAGCACTTAAGGTTTTGGCATGCTGACTGGACTCTGATGACCTGGACTAAGCCAGCTGGGCGCTCTCTCCGTCTCCAGGCTAGTGTGGCTTGTTCAAATGGCAGGCTTCCAAGAAAGGCTTGGAACTGGTACACAGCTATTTCTGGCATTTCTGACATTCTTTTTTTTTTTTTTTCTGATATTCTTAATGGCAAAGGTAAGTCACAGAACCAGACCAGATTCAAGTGATGGTGAAATGACTCAACATCTTGATGGGAGGAACTGCAAAATACATTGCAAAAGACAATGGGAGGAGTGGTTAATTGTGGCCATTTTAGTTTTCCACAGTAGGTGAATGGTTTTTTATTGGTGGTGGTTTTTGTTTTTGTTTTTTGTTTTCTGTCTCTTTTTAGGATATTTCTTCATCCTTTTGTTTCAAAAGGATGTATTTAAGAGACATTTAAAAAATAATTTTGCTTTTTTTTTTTTTCAGTCCAGGAAGGCTTTTTTTCAACATGTGTTTGATTCTTGCATCTATTCCTATTGTTTGTGATAATGTTAATTTCTTAAGCAATGTGAATTTTGATTTGCCTGTTATGTCTTATTTCCTTGCAGTTATTTATCTTTATCCCTGTTGTAGCTGGTTGTTCTCTCTGTTCCTACTGACTGTTCATCTTTCCAATCCCAGTTTTTGCAGGGCATACCTTCTTTCATATATTTTTTTAAGATTTTATTTATTTATTTGAGAGAGCAAGAGAGAGGGAGCCCAACTGGGGTTCAATCCCAGGACCCTGGGATCATGACCTGAGCCAAAGGCAGATGCTTAACTGACTGAGCCACCCAGGCCCCCTTCTTTCATATTTCTGAAGCTTCTAAGAAGTCTTCTAAAATGTTCTTTGAGTTCCTTTCATAAGATGTCCGTTGTCTTACTCTCAGTCTCCAGGCTAGCTCACCATGCTATAGTATCCTTTGACACTTTGAATATAAATCACCCACATCCAAATGCAGCCCCTTATTTTCCTGTTACTCAGACTTTTTCCATATCCTAGTAGTTTGCTTGTAAAAATCTTTCCTAATAAACCAGATTTCCGTACATAAGCTTTCCATCATTGACTCATCTTAGTTCTGGCAATCCAGACGCTGGAGGAAGGTTAGGAGGACTCCTTTAAGGAGGAAGAAGCCAAAGATGGATGCAAAGTGGAAGCTCCTAGAAAAGCAAGAAATGGAGCCCTGAAACAGGTACTAAGTTGGACTGGTAGGGCACACAGGACCGGACTGACAGCTGATACTGTCAGACCAAAAGGAACGTATCTGGATGGCTGCTCCTCATGCCCCTTCTCCTTTTCAGCTCTTTAATTATTTCCCCTCATTATCTTTGCTCTTGGACCATTTAGACACCTTGAGAACTCATGTTATACTTGGTTCTGGGCAGCAGCAAACCTGCTCTGTAGGCAAGAAGAAGAACTGCCCCTGCTGCACTCTCCCCCGTTCCCCGAGGAGCCTCCCCAGCCAAAGTCAGGGTGCTCTGAGCTCTTGCAGGGGGTACTTTCCCTTTCAGGGATGAAAGGAATCTTCTGCAGCCAGCTTCGACTCTACTCGAAGACTGCAGTCAGTGGCTTCACCTCTGTTTTTCTTTGCTGTTCTTTCTGTCAGTGAACTCCACCCTACCTTGGAGCATCTGTGGCTTGATTACTGGGACTCTCTTGTAAATGGTGCCACATCACCACCATTTAATATCTCCCATCAGAAGTTGGCAGAAATTAGGAATTTTAGGGGGGAAAAGGACACGTATTCCCATTCCTAAGCACAAAGTAAAATGAGCTTTCTATTTAAGTCGTCCTTTGTGAAATGGCAGTATTCCCAGAATTTGTGAGCTGACAAGGATCTGATAGATCATCAGGTTGAACCAGAGGAACCTGAGCCCCAGAAAGGTTGGGATTAACTCATTCATGATTCCAGAGTGGATAATTGAAAGACAAGGCTTACACCCAGGTCCCCCCAATCTGCTGCTTTTTATTCTTTATCCGTGCCCCCAGGTCTTCACACTGCTTTCCGATAATATTACATTTTGTTTTATATTTTTTCTTCCCTTTCTACCACCACAGTATACATTATTTTCACCCTTGTCCTAGTATAATTCCACATTTGTCTATTTATTATATTTCAAAATTGAAATTATTTCCAGAATCTACTTCTTATTGTCTGGAAAATCATAAATAACAAACTGTAATTTTACTATTTTCTGCTTCCATTTCTCCATACAAGGTAATTCTGATGGGGATTATGTTACTACTTACTGAACCAAATGCTGTGTCTTCCATGATGGTTGTTTGCTTTCTTCCTTACAAATGAATTAGGAGTTATCACCTTTACGGCTCGAATTTTGAACTTTTTTTTTTTCTCTTAAAGATTTTGTTTTTAAGTAATCTCTACACCCAACATGGAGCTCAAACTCACAACCTCGAGATCAGGAGTCACATGCTCCACTGACTGAGCCAACCAGGTGCCCGTAGTATTTTGAACTTTTAAAAAAGAATTGCTTTTAGCTGTTGTAGCCCTTGCCTTAATAGTACCTGTGGATTCGGGGCGCCTGGGTGGCTCAGTTGGTTAAGCGTCTGCCTTTGGCTTAGGTCATGATCCCAGGGTCCTGGGATCCAGCCCCGCATCGCATTGGGCTCCTTGCTCAGTAAGGAGCCTGCTTCTCCCTCTTCCTCTGCTGCTCCCCCTGCTTGTGCTTGCTCTCTCTCTGTCAAATAAATGAATAAAATCTTTAAAAAAAATAGAACCTGTGGATTCATGTTAATTTGCCCCTCCCTTCTATTTACTTCTTCAGGCTATCCTCTGTTAAATGGAATAATCAAGGTTCTGCTGGCTTTAAAATGTGTATTTAAAGGCATGTGTAGGGGCGCCTGGATGGCTCAGTTGGTTAAACGACTGCCTTCAGCTCAGGTCATGATCCTGGAGTCCCAGGATCGAGTCCCGCATTGGGCTCTCTGCTCAGCAAGGGGTCTGCTTCCCTCTTCCCTCTCGTGCTCTCTGTCTCTCATTCCCTCTCTCTCAAATAAATAAATAAAATCTTTAAAAATAAATAAATAAATAAAGGCATGTGTAAATATTCAACATTATTTCATCTATTTAAAATGAAGGATCTATCAGATCATATTTGCATGGTAAATTAACATGAGCCTTCAGGCATATGGATTAAAATAAATTTTGCCAGATAGGAAAAGATTTAAGAAGTGAATTTCAATGAGAAGGAAAAATGTGGTGCCTCCTAAACATATCTGGAGATTGGCGTCGGCTTCTGGTTTCAACTCTGGCAGTGATGCTGGGTTGATTTGTGGGTGATGACGATTGTCTTCGACGCTAGTAACTACAAGTTGGGAGCATATTTTCAGCATCCCTGATGTCCTTTAATAGTACTTTCTTGATTGTTTCCATCTATGAAATTGTTATTGCCTTTTGCCCTTTTATGTCTGCTCCTTTCATGAATATCGTCACCAGGAGATTTCTTTTAAAACTAGAACCAAGGATGTTTTATTTTCCAAAGAGTGATTTGTCCTCTGTTTAGTAGCACCCTGCATTGATTATATTCCATAACAGCCCACAGCTCTGCAGAAGCCTGGAAATAGCAGAACCACTTCTAATGCCCAAATATCACAAGCACAACATTTTGTATCGCAATAACTAATTTGTGAGCTTATTTAGCATAGAAGTATTCAAGTTCAAGGTCTGTGCACAGTCAGTCTTACTGGAGAGCTATGGTCTTCACTGGTGAGAAACATGGGCTAATAATGGTTAATAAATGCTTAATAAAAATATGAACATACCTATTATATGTGTGTGTTGATCACCTAGAATTTATGGTATTTTCTTCTGTACCACGGTTAATATGAATTGTTAGCTGAGAGTAGACCAAATTTCTGAGATCAAATCTAGATATAATTATTGAATTTATTAACATGAGCTTTTACCTATATTTACATAATGGTCTTAGACAAAATCTTAGGAGCAATAAATAATTACTTCTCATTTTCTCTGTAACTGATGAAGTGTTTTGTCTATTAATTTCAGAGAAAATATGTCTTAAAGTGCTAAAAAAGAGAAGGGATGGAAATTTTAGCCATTTTGGGTTTCATAGCACAAATTTGACTGCATACTCTTTGTGATTTTGATTTATTTTTCTTTTGGTCCTTGTCTCACTGATAAGTATTCCTCGCTCTGGTAACATCCCCACAGCGCCATGTTCATATAAAAGTAGGTTGGGACAGGTGTCATAAAATGACCTTAAGCAAAAGAATTATGCAACTCATTAGAATGAATGTAAATTGGAAATCACTGTTTCTCTATTGAAATACCTGAAAACAAACCCAAGCAGGGTATTGCAAATATCTTCTTCAATTCTACATTTAACTTTTATAAAATCTTTTCTGGGATTGCTGGAACTTAGTGTAGAAATAAAGTATTGCTGAGCTAGCAAGTTGTTTGAAAAATAATTTACTTACAGCATTATGGGAATGTAAAATAACCCTAAGATAAATATTTTAAATGTCTTTATTTGAACATCTTCATATTGAGTAAAATTAAATTTGAGGGGCTCCTGGGTGGCTCAGGTGGCTCAGTGGCTGCCTTTGGCTCAGGTCATGATCCGGGCCTCCGGGGATCGAGCCCCGGGTTGGGCTCCCTGCTGGGGCGGGGGGGAGTCTGCTTTTCCCTCTCCCTGCTCCTGTGGCTCCCACTTGTGTGCTCTCTCTTCCCCCTTCTCCAATAAAGAAATAAAATCTTTAGAAAATAAAAAAAATTAAATTTGACATAGCTATTTCAATATAAAACACTTGACTTAAAAATTCAACTTTTCCCTTTGTAAACTGTGACTTTACAAATGGTCTATTCTAATACATTGCTTTATAGAAAAAAAATGAAGGGCACAAACTATATGCTAGAAAAAACTTTCCTGAGCAGGGCCATGAAAATATAACCAAAGAAACACCGGTAATAGTGTGAAGGTGACGGAAAACATTCTAGCTATTCCACACCTTTAAAGACCTATCCATGTCTTTGGAGCATCCGACCTACACTGTTAAATTTGTAAGACATCTGACTCTGAAGAAATGAAAACAAAGTAGAGTACCAGCTCCCGGCGATCGCATGCCAAGTGCATGAACTGTGGCCAACAGCTGATAAGTTCTGCCTCGCCCCAGAAAGGACTGAGTGATGGTAGTAAAGTTCATCTTCTCATCAGCCCTTGCTAGTCAGGGGTTAATGGGACTTCTTTGTGTAAAATTATAAATGTTGAGAGGGGAGTGGTTCTACATACAAAATAAAAGAGACTACCTTGTAAATGAAAACAACGAGGCACAGAAGGGTAGAATAAGTGAATATCTAAGGTTTAAATAGCCATCTGGAATTGATGTTTTATGAATTACTTGTATGAACAGATGGCCAAGCTTGCTCCTATTTTTTTCCCCAAATTTTTGAATATTGGATCAGTTATTTTTTATAAGCTCTGAAATATGCATTTGAAAGTGGTGTTCTTCCACGCACACATGCATGCACGCTCATGTATACACACACACACACACACACACACACCCAGTTTGGCATATGACCAGTGAACTCTACAATCCATTCCAAGGAGGTTGTTTCTTTTGTTAGGGCACATTCTTTGCTCAGAGACTTTTCCCACACCACCTTCTCCGAGAAAGATTATCTTCCAGGCCACATCAGCTGAGAATTACGTAGGTGCTGACTGACATCAAGAGCATTCAGTTCTGTTTCTCTGGCTCTCATCCCCCCTTCCTATAATGGGACCCCGAGTGGCTTCCTACTCTTTCCTGTATATATCTGGGTGTCCCCAGGGGCTCTCTCAGTGGGCTCGAGGCTGCCGTGGCTGTTACTAGCTGTTCAGCAGTTTGCAAAGCTGTGCAGAAGTACCCAGCTAGCCTCTTGTGCCTAGATTTGGACTGAGATGGGCGCTCTCCCTTCACCTGCAGGCACGTGAGTACTGCCTCTGAGGGGCTGGCATAAGGGGGGTGTTTCTGATAGCCTGCAAATAGTCAGGCTGCATTATGCCTCGAGTCTGAGTAGGAGGAAAACCGTACTTTCTCTGTTTCGTCATTGTTTGCCTGATTGTGCTGCCTTGTGTCTTGGGGTTTACATTTATTAGGCTTTTTAACTACATGAAGCCGCATCAGCCCTGGTAGGAAACACATGGATAACTCAATGGGTTTTGTGGGTGGATATGAGCTGGGTTAAGAGAACCAAAAAGATGGTAGGCACTGGGAAGTGAAGGGCAGGTGGAAAGCTCCCGGAATGCGTTCAGAGCTATAGCTATGGAAGAGGAGATGAGCTGAGGGTAGCAGAATGTAGCCACTGTCCTGTTCATGATGAGGTGAGGAGGGAGCAGGGAGGGCAGATATTCTGATTTAATGCCACTTCCTCCCTCTGACTTCCTGTGGGCCCTTCCCATTGGCCCCATCCAAGCAGGAGTCAGAGGGCAGGGGAGCTAATATGGTTTCATAAATAACAGGACAGAAAAAGACAGAAATGAGATCTGGAGGGGCAATTGAGGAGTGTTTGGCACACAGCCTTTCTTTCCCTCCCCTCTGTCCCATGCCACGCTAGCTTATGGGTCTTGGGAACTGGGTTGGAGCAGAAATTCGCAAAGGAAGAAAAGGGAGAGAGAGAGAGAGAGAGAGAGAGAGAGAGAAAGGACCATATAAGATGACTTTATGGCCAGGCCTGGTATGGCTAACATCTGGTCCTTTACATCCTATTGACGACTTAGCCACATGGCTCTAACCTGAATGCAAAGAAAGGCAGCATGTTTGAAGAGTATAACAGTCTCTGCTCTGTGTCTGAATCCCAACAAGGAACATAACCTAGAGTGAACCGGGACTCCTTAACACAATGTTTGCACGTATCCGTTAATTCCTATTGTCCTATGAGTTTTCACCATGCCCTGTGAAGTGTTTGACCCGTTACTCTAGACATGCTACTTTATCTAATTTTTAAATTATATGCAACTTTATTTCCACCATTCATTATTTGGAAGAACCATGGAAGATGCTTTTTTCTTTGAGTTGAGATGATAGAAGAAGGTAAATTTATGTTATTAAAGATTGATGGTCCTTTAAAAATATTCCCCCAAATATTAATTAAGCAAATATTAATGCTTTAATCAAGATTTTAATTTGACTCCTTATAAAATGTTCATGCCTATTATAAGTACGTGCTAACCAAAGCAGAACTTTTGCAGATGCCATTTCTTAAGGTTAGAACAAACAATGAAATCATATTATGGGGAACAGTTAATATGGCAAATTGACTTAATGTCAGCACTATTAGAATCTTAACTCTGCAATTAGAATCTTAACTCTGCATGTTTACCACATGAGAAATTTTTGAGTATTTGAAACCAAATATTTAGGACCAAAGAGAAATCCAGAGGAAGAATATATCTTTCCACTTTCCTCACCGTAGGAAATATTGGGCCACCATCTGATGCTGTTTTTTCCATTCTTATAAGCAGCTAGTTCTTATTTATAAAACGTCTATGTCAGGCACTAAAAAAAAAGTAGCTGCTATAACAATAAGAATGCTATCAAATAGGAGCTTTGCAATTAAGAACTTTAAATCCAGATGCAAAGTATTGTAATTTGAGATAAATTACAAAATAATTCATGTGTTAAAAATTAGTCTATCTGCCAACATTTTCTTGTAAATGCTTTAGCTGTTAATTAGCGGCATTTATATGGTACATTCTTGGCATGTGAATTCATAGAATTGGTGAGCACTGTGCAAATGAGAAAATAATTTATCTTCATTTCTGATTCTCCTTTTATTAGCTGTCAAGATCCCTGTGTGCCCCTTCCATCCACCACCCCAACTTAAAACCATCACCGGTTTATGTTACGTCATTCACTCATTAACGATTTCTCCTCGACTGCACCAGGCTGCAATGCTTAGTGCATAGCAACTGTTTGTTGGAGCAATGTTGTTTAAGAAATCCAAACTGACAACTCTGAAGTTAAGGGATTCATCTGAATCTTTCACAAGGAACACTCAGAATGATCATTTTCTAAAGATGTGCAAGCAGGGAATTATGTCCACAAATCAGAATGAGGAAATTCTCATCACATTGACTTAGTGTCGGCAGATTTCATGGGCATCATGTCTTTGCTGTAACTTTCTTCTCCTGGAGAAAAGTAAAAATGTGGATTACCTCAGGCCTACTGGTATTTATCAACTGAACCTGAAAGCGACTTGTATTAAATTTCTGCTGACTTATTTATATAGCTTTTCTCTCTCTCACAGAGCAAGTATAGCTAGATTTCCTCCTAATCAGGCCATATATCCTGGGTTTCTTGACATGGGTCCCTTTGGTATTGCAATGAAGCAGTGGTCAGTGTGAACTACAGACAGCCAGGGTTCACCAGCTGAGAGGTGACCATGGATGACCAACCAGTAAGGTCTCGGGTACTTATCCAAGCTCCAAATCCATCCCTGGATGCTGGACTTGGGACTAGAGTCTTCATGGTCACCCAAGCATTGCTGGACAGCGGTTCCATGCTTTAAAAGTCACATGGCAGGGGTCCCTGGGTGGCTCAGTCGGTTGAGCGACCAACTCTTGATTTTGGCTCAAGCCCTGATCTCAGGGTTGTAGGATCGAGCCCTGCTTCAGGCTCTGTGCTAGGCGGGGAGTCTGCTTGGGGTTCTCTCCGTCTCCCTCCGTCCCTCCCCTTGCTTGCGCGCATGTTCTCTCACTCTCTCTCTCAAATGAATGAATAAATCTTTAAAACAAACATTTAAAAGCCACATGGCAGAGGGCCATTTTGGAGACTCTGTACAGCACTGAGGGCTCTAGGATATGATTAGGATTTATTGAACTTGAACCACATGCCATCCTCGTTCTAAGTAGTAACATATGTTATTCCCAGTGCACACAACAGCAGGATTACCAGCATTCGAGGTACAGCTGGCGTCTGTCCCAGGGCTCAGTTCCAACATGGGATGGTCACGAGTGTGCTCTCGGCTGTGTGTCAGAGAAGGAGTTCTTGGCGCCCCTCCTGCCACACGCGTACTGCACTTCGGGGTAATGTGACATATCACGGGTATCAGGGCCCTGTGGAGCTGATATTGCAGATTACAGTACATGCTTTAAACTCCACTTTACCTTCACATAACTGGCAAGAGGCTGAAAAATATTCCCGCAAAGAAACTTTGGGTTGAAGGAAATTATAATACTGCAAACATAATCAAACAATAAGAACATGGCCAAGTGGGCATTTCTAGTACTAGTGTAGTCCTATTTCTAGGAGAAAGAAAACGACAAATCTAATCATGTCTGACAAAAAGCTAAAAACCTAGAAACGAGTAAGAGATGTTTCGAAATGTGGGTTTGCATCTTCTGTTGTTAATTACAAATCTTTCCCCCAAGTGCATTGTCATGGACTAGATAAAAACTAATGATTGTATAAATCCCTGGCTCCGGAACTGCGGGCCCAAGACTTCCCAAGGGCACCACCAGGTACTATAAAATTTCAAGGAACGCACAGGAAAGTACAGCGCCACGTGCCGGGCGCTTGGTGAATTACTAGCGCGAGGTAGCTCAGAGTTTCAGATTTCAACAGTCAATCTTGCACATTGATGATGTCATACATTTGTGAAGCTAGATTTACAGCATTTGCTCTGATAAAACACAAGTGCCTTTGGTAAAAGACCTCAATGTGAGACAGGAATCCATCAAAATCCTAGAGGAGACATAGGCAGTAACCTCTTTGACATCGGCCCAGCAACTTCTTTCAAGATACATCTCCAAAAGCTAGTGAAACAAAAGCAAAAATGAACTTTTGGGACTTCATCAAGATAAAAAGCTTCTACACAGCAAAAGAAACAGTCAACAAAACAAGGAGGCAACCCACAGAATGAGAGAAGATATTTGCAAATGACACTACAGATAAAGGGCTGGTATCCAAGATCTTTAAAGAACTTCTCAAACTCAACACCCCAAAAACGAATAATCAAGTCAAAAAGTGGGCAGAAGACATGAAAAGACACTTCTCTGAAGAAGACATACAAATGGCTAACAGACACATGAAAAAAATGTTCATGATCGTTAGCCATCAGGGAAATTCAAATCAAAACCACATTGAGATACCACCTTACACTAGTTAGAATGGCAGAAATGGACAGGGAGAGAAACAACACATGTTGGAGAGGTTGTGGAGAAAGGGGAACCCTCTTACACTGTTGGTGGGAATGCAAGTTGGTACAGCCACTTTGGAAAAACAGTGTGGAGGTTCCTCAAAAATTTAAAAATAGAGCTACCCTATGACCCAGCAATTGCACTCCTGGGTATTTACCCCAAAGACACAGATGTAGTGAAAAGAAAGGCCACATGCACCCCAATGTTCATAGCAGCAATGTCCGCAATAGCCAAACTGTGGAAAGAGCCAAGATGCCCTTCAACAGATGAATGGCTAAAGAAGATATGGTCCATATATACAATGGAATATTACTCAGCCATCAGAAAAGGTGAATACCCAACTTTTACATCAACATGGATGGGACTGGAGGGGATTATGCTAAGTGAAATAAGTCAAGCAGAGAAAGTCAATTATCATACGGTTTCACTTATTTGTGGAACATAAGGAATAGCATGGAGGACATTAGGAGAAAGAAGGGAAAAATGAAGGGGGGCGGAATTCGGAGGGAGACATGAACCATGAGAGACTAAGGGCTCTGAGAAACAGATAGGGTTTTGGGGGGTCGGGGGGGATTGGTTAGCCCGGTGATGGATATTAAGGAGGGCACATACTGCATGGAGCACTGGTGTTATACAAAAACAATGGATCGTGGATCACCACATCAAAAACTAATGATGTATTGTATGGTGACTAACATAACATAATAAAATTAAATAAATAAATAAATAAATAAATAAATAAATAAATAAATAAATAAAAACCACAAGTGCCCCTCGATGATAGGTGGAATAGATCATGGAAGTGGCAGTGTCTTATTTTGGTCCCAAGTTGGAGAAGATGTGCAGGGTCACATGTCCTGTTATACATAGTTATAGTCATTTAATAGTGACACTTACTCTATTCTTTTTTTCAATGGCTAGTAAGTTAGGGAATAAATACTTACTAAGTTGTCTGGATTCAACCACTCAATAAACAGCTACAAGCTATTCTTTTAGGCTAGGAGCATTGTGAGAAAATTTACCGTCATGCTAAAAGTTCCATGAACCTAGAAAATCTGGGAACCTTGGCTGTAAATCCATGATAGTTACCAAGACTCTTTCAAAGTGTAATATGCAAGATAAGTAGACAAGTCTCTTACACTGTTCCTACAAAGATAGTTTCAAATCACATTTGAACAGGACAGACCAGTTTTATTCATGCGCTTGGGATCTTTTTGAAGGTCTTATAAAAGCTGATAGTTCTCACCGTGCCTACAAATTTGCATTAGGGCAATCTCAGTTCTCATTGCCCCAAATTGGTGTTTGCATTTTCAAGGATCATGGCTGCCTTGGATTTTAATTTGCTTGTGCAGCTAAGATGAAATGCCCCTAAGCACTGAAGCGCCTGTAGCTAGCACTCAAGTGACTAGATGCAAGGCTTCTTGGGGCAACATGTTTCACCGTTCCCTACAGGAGGCAGAAATCTTTATTAATAGAGCATATAAGGTAACAGGCCATGAGTCTGGTTTTGGCTCCACTTCTTGAAAACATACTCTTGTCTTCCCTGCATGTCCTCTGTCACCCATTATGCTGGGCTCCAGACTCAACACTCTATCAAACATCAAACTTTGTTGGCATTTGTTTGCCCCCAGACTCACGGTTCTGCCCTCTCCTGGATTAATAAAGAAGAGGGACCAGTTTTGTTCAGATTACTGAGACTCACCTTTGAGTGAATCCATCATCCCGCCACATTCTAGTAGGTGATGCCCCTTGAGCCATCATTCCAGAGCTTTGTGTGAACCAGCCTTCCTTTTCTGTAAGAGAAATAAGTTCCAGAAATGCCTCCATGTAAGGCCATCCAGGGCTCTCTCAATCCTTTTTCTCCCTCCCTGCCCTTGCTGGCCTCTCCTGAGCTGCTCTGCATGCAGAGCCCCCAGGCCCTACATACCAGGTCCTCATTTTCATTTTCCTCCTCCCTTTCCTCACAGTATATTGATAATTCTCTTCATTGTTCCCAGGTCCTGCATCCTAGGTCATTCCATGTTCAGAAGCTCATAAAATTAGCAGCTCATTTGTTGGCAGTTTGGCTGGGCTCAGCTGGGCAGTTCTTCTGTTGGTCTTGACTAGGCTCACTTATGCATCTCTGGCAGATGCCAGGAAGCTGACACCTGATTGGGGACCTCAGGCAGGTTGGCTTGTCTCTGGCCCACATTGGATGCTCCTCCACATGACCAAGTCACTTGTGCCACTTTCTATTGGTTAAAGCAAGTCTCACAGCCAATCCCAGACTCAAAGGGTGGGGAATTGGCTCCACCCCTTGATGGGTAGAACTGCGAAGCATTGTCACCATTTTTTCAATCTACCCTAAGGGGAGTGACAGCACATGGGCCAGAGAGTGGTACAGCCTCTTAAGTTGTAAGTGTAAGTTTAGATTTCATTCATAATTAAGTTGGAAAGCCATCTGAGAGTCTGGAGCAGAGCTTTAACGTGATCTGACTCAGTAATTGAAAACTCTCTCCGGCTGCTCTGTGGAGAAGAAACCATAGCGGGGCCAGGAAGCTGGATGAGCAGCTAGGAGGCTGTTGTAATAATCCTGTCAGACTTGGTAGCAGCTTGAACTGGAGGGTGGCAGTGAAGGGGGTGAGAAATGACCACATTCTAGATACACACTGAGTGCCTTCCCCTGCTTATTCCTTCTTTTCGTCACCTTGATTGAAAGCTCTTTTGGGCGAGGAATGTTTTATTTTTCACAGCGTTCTTAGCACGAAGGACCATGGCTGGCACATAGCGGATGTTCAATACATATTTGTTGAAGGAATGAGTGAGGAAATGAATCTGTTGGGCTTTTGATTTCCAAGGTGAACTTACAGAAAGAAAAAAACCCCATTCTTGGAAACTCCTTGGGACCCCAGTGGCTCTGGGCAGCTCACGGCTGCTCGTGGCCTGTTGTGCCGATGCAGGCTTTCTGCTTGTTGTCCTTGGACCGGGCTGCTGGCACGGGAGTGTCCTTGACTTGAGCACTTAGCACCACACGTATGGACATAAAGCCTAGGGGAAACCATTTGTGAAGGGTTATTTAGTAATGCATTTTAAGCTAGTTCATTTTGCTTCATTGCATTCTGCATGTTTATTTGAATCTGCGGGTTGAGTTTTTATTACTTTAAATAGAAGTAATAAAACACAGAGCTTTGGGTTTTTTGCCTGGGATAAATTGGCGGGATAAACTCAGAATTTGAGCATTCTTAAATGGTATTGTCAGCAAGTCAGTAAACATAACTGTTTTGTTGGCTGATAAGGATTTCAGTATCCCCAAAACATGTCGTGTTCATGAATAGGCATCCTTTAACATTTTAAAATCGCAAGGCTTCCAACCTTCATGGCTTCAGGAACTTGGAAAAATTAAAATCAAATTTTTTCAAGTCCCTTGTAGAAAGGATGTGAGGGTGATGCTTCCTGCAGGCTCTCTCTGCGCCCGGTACCAGAGGAAATGTCAGCTTCTTCAGGACCCATCCTTCTCCTGCTCCAGAGCTCAGCCCCTCTACGGCTCAAGACTCTTATTCCTCAGTTGTTTTTCTTCTCTTTCCTGACTCTTCAGTGTCTCCTCTCCATTAGATTATCCCCAGAATAATGTAGAGTTCCGATGTCCCCTATCCCCATTCTTTTTTTTTTTTTTAAAGATTTTATTTTATTTATTTATTTGACAGAGAGAGACACAGCAAGAGAGGGAACACAAGCAGGGGGAGTGGGAGAGGGAGAAGCAGGCTCCCCGCAGAGCAGGGAGCCCGATGCGGGACTCGATCCCAGGACTCTGGGATCATGACCTGAGCCGAAGGCAGTTGCTTAACCAACTGAGCCACCCAGGCGCCCTCCCCTATCCCCATTCTAAGAAACAGAACAAAAGAAGCAAGATGGTGGACAAGTCCACCTTCCTCTGATGCACCCAGCCACTGCTCTCCTTTTCTTTTCCGGCCATTCCACTTAAAAATATTGCCCCCCTCACTGTTTCTGCCTCTTCCCTTCCCTGTCCTTCTTCAGCCCACTCTAAGCTGCTTCTTCCTCTGTTACTTTCCTGAAACTGTTCTTGCTGAAGCCAGTTAGGACCTGGAAGAGGGTCTTCAGACATGTCAGAGCATGAAGCAGGGGTGATGCCCTCCTTTCTTCTCTTGCTCTCTTGTCTCTTTCCTGCTTCCCCTTATCTCACCTACTGCTCTGTTTCCTTTTGGTTTTTATCTTGGTTCTTCTTTCTCTTTCAAATATGGTAATTCTTTCATTTTCATAAATCCAACTACCTACTTAATGTCTTCACTTGAATGCTTCGTGGGAATTTTGATCTAAATGTCTGTAACCGGACTCTTGGTCTGTCCCCTCAAAGATTGCCTTCCTCCAGGCTCCCTACCTCAGTGTGTTGCTCTTCCATTCACCTGCCTTCTGAAGCCACCATGTGGCCCAAATCATGGCCCCCTCCTATTTGGACCAGTTGAACGACCTTCTAAATGGATTTTCTGTTTCTCCCCTGCTTGGATCCATTCTCTACATGGCCATGAAAGAAGCATCACCTTCTGCCTTAAAACACTGGGTGGTTGGTTCCCCAGTGATGTTGGGAGAAAATCTCAACCCTCGAAAGACTCGCAGGCTCGGCCTGACCCAGGCGGTGCCTGAGGCTTTGAGCTCCTCTCACGTCACTTCATCTGCATGCATGCATGTGCCTCCAGACCGCCACAGGTGCTTGGGGCTCTGCCCTCTGCCAGGCACAGCTGTCCCCTTGCTCTCCTCCTAATGACATCTTCTTACTCGTCCCTCAGGTCTCAGGAGAAAGTGCCTTTTGGTCCAACAGGCTCCCCTGAACATCCAAACCCGCTTTCCTCCTTCAGAGCAGCTGTGTTGGTTCTCATGGCCCTTGTCACTATTTGTAGTTACGTGCTGACTTTCTTGGTGCCATTTGGGTCTAGTATCTGTGCCTTCTGCTCTTCTGTAGGCACCACGTGAGCAGGAACTTCCCTGACTTTTCACCAGCAGATGCCCAGCATCAGGCACATAGTGAGCACTAAGTTATTGGGTGAACATGTGAATTTTATTTCCTACTTTATTTTGGAACACAGCTGAGTTCAAAGAAAGCAGTCATCAGTTTCTGTGGGCCTTCCTGAGAGACCAGTCCAAATGGGGGCAGGACCGTGCTCTGTGGCTTTGTGTAGAGCACTTCCAGACCCATGATGTTTTCTCTGGATGCTTAACATGAAAATTCTTCAGGAGAGCAAAGAAAAAAGCTAGTCCTGAGGCATGCCTCCCCAAATAAATCAGTTTAAGAAAAGTTTGAACCATTTTATCAGATAGCTTTAAAAGGTTAGTGAATAAACATGCCGAGTGGGTACAGTCAGGAATAAATAATTCACAGCATCCCAAATGAGCCATATTATAGCACAGTCGATCCAGTCATATTTTATTTATCTCTGTATTGAAGAAAATCAATTTGAGAAAATTTCCAGAGCAGTCCTGGTGCTTAGCTGATCACCACCCCCTCCTCTATGTGTAAAGTCAGGTGATTCTTTTCAGACAGAACAGCTGCAAAACTCATTCTTTCTCTTGCTCTTATTACTTCTGGTAAGATCCCCACCGCTGCAGTACTTACACATTTGTCCTTTTCAGTGTGTTTCTGACTTGTTATTTTATTTGTTTGTTTATGATAGAGAGCGTGCATGTGTGTGTGTGCACGTGTGTCCCGTCGGAGAGGGGGGAGGGACAAAGGGAGAGGGAAAGAGAAAGAATCTTAAGCAGGCTCCACAGCTCGATCTCACGACCCTTGAGATCATGACCTGAGCTGAAATCAAGAGTCAGATGCTTAACCGACTGAGCCCCCCAGGCACCCCTCTGACTTGTAATTTATAATTGCTCTGTGCTTCTAATCACCAGAATGACATTGCGTTAGAGTTTGGTTCTCTTCCATGGTCTGTGTCCTCCTTAGATGTCCTAGCTGGGCAATCTCAGCACCCCAGAGCTTTCATCTCTGTGCTGCCCCTGCGTGAGGGGGTGGCACTGTTTCTGAGAAACCTACTTCTGTTATAAAGGTGTTCTTTGGGGGGGCGCCTGGGTGGCTCAGTCAGTTAAATGTCTGCCTTCGGCTCCTGTCATGATTCTAGGGTTCTGGGATCAAGCCGTGCATCAGGCTCCCTGCTCAATGGGGAATCTGCTTCTCCCTATGCCTTCAGTTCCCCCTTCTTGTGTTCTCTCTCTGTCAAATAAATAAATAAAATCTTTTTTAAAAAAAAAAGTGTTCTTTGGGAATTTTACACAAATCCAATTTCTTTAACATTTGTCCATAGGTTTAGATATCTTTGTGCAACTATTCATCAATGAATGAGGTTATACCTTTGATTTATTTCAAAATATTCCAAAATACTTTTTATCATAATCAATAGGATAGCAGGTTTTACTTATGATTCCAGTAGCCTTAAGATTAATTTCCCTAGGGGCGCCTGGGTGGCTTAGTCGGTTAAGCATCTGCCTTCAGCTCAGGTCATGATACCAGGTCCTGGGATCCAGCCCCACATCAGTCTCCCCCTCAGCCAAGAGTCTGCTTCTCCCTCTCCCCTGCTCATGTGTGCTCACTCACTCTCTCTCTCTCAAACAAATAAATAAAATCTTTTAAAAAATTAATTTCTCTAACATTGTTATAAGGTCTCTTTATCAGGGTGGACAAAGTGTAGTCAATAGCTCAGCACTGCTTTTTTTTTTTTTTTTTCTTTTCCGAAGTTCGTATGGTGGCAGAAACTTTTCCGTATCACTATAATGACAGTTCTCTGCAATTTAGGGGGTAGGGGTTACACTGAACTAAGCCATTTTAAATATTCAGAGTTGTTTGAGGAAATCATAAGCATGGAAAAGCAGGCAATCCCAGTTGCCTGTTAGATATCTAGGGGCACCTGTCATGAAGGTAGGACAGTGGGTATAGTACATACCCTAGTGAGAGAGAATCCCAGCCCTGAGCATGGAAGTGCAGTCAGTTTGATTTCATAGAGATGGATTCAATTTTGTGGTTGTAGTCAGAAAGCATCCTGTGATCAAAATGCTTCCTTTCAGGACACTGACTTCAAGGATGCCTGAATTCATTGACTTGATAAACATAAAGAGGATGATTTTCTTTGTTGCCTGCTGGTTCTCTTCTGACGGTCATTACTAAGTACATGCATGTTCCAAAGGCTAGAATCATGCCACACGCAACTTTTTCCATCTTGCCCCTAATGATTCTCAACCTTGCGAAATGTGAATCAACCTGAGCTTACACGAGTGTTTAGTTCTCAGAGACGCCCATGCAAAACCAGTCTCAGCAGAATTGCTTATGTTAACATTTTCCTAGAAAAAATAATCTAGAAATGTAAATAAGTCCCAAGTTTCAATTTAAGTGTTGTAAAACTTTTGTATAAACCTTTTTATTTCTTGCTGCGCACCCAGTGTATGAAAGTACTAGATCACTGGGAATGTACATGCTTTCTGAAAACACTTCCTTAAGAAAAAGTGTTCTTTCATGTTGTTGCTTCTGTCCTCTTTTCCACAATCCAGGGCTCTTGATTCAGATTTACTGATGAGCTCCTTCTTTTCTCATAAAGCGACGAGGCTGTGACATCAAGCAGCACCTGACTGTGTTCCCCAGCCGAGGGGAAAGCCAGCCGCGTGCAACATGCCGTTCAGGGACACACACGGAGAGAATCTAAGTGCACGTCCTGTGAGAGTGTTATGACAGAAATGGATGAATTAGGGAGGGAGAGGGCACTTGTTGCAAAATAATGGTTTAAATTAGACTCACAAATTTTATCTTAATAAGTAGATTGGCTACATATTTCACTTTACATTATTCTTATTACAAAATGCCCTTTGCAAAGTTCCACCTCAGTCTTCATTAAAAATGTTACTGCCAAGTCAAGACTCATAATCCTATTCATGAACTTCACTGGTGACAGCAATTTATTCACTGCAAAAGGGTGAAAGAATCGCCACGGTGTGAGCCATGGTGTGCAGTTAAATGCTACGGATGAATATTGTCAATTAGCAGAGGTTGGTTTTCATTCTATCACACAGGTGTTTTATTGTTTTTGTTTTTTTTTTAAGATTTTATTTATTGGATATAGAGAGAGAGCACAAGCAATGGAGAGGGGCAGAGGGAGAAGCAGACTCTCCACTGAGCAGGGAGCCCAATACGGGGCTCAATCCCAGGACCCTGGGATCATGACCTGAGCCTAAGACAGATGCTTAACTGACCGAGCCACCCAGGTGGCCCCAGGCATTTTATTCTTAAAAGCAATAATCCAAATAATCAAAGTAAATTAAATCTTAGGAAAAATATGAGAAATCATGTTGTATTTCATTTTCTTAATAATGAAGGCAGCCATTTCTTCTTGCTTATGAGAGAAAGACTTTTTAGGGTATCAGCCCCGATACTCAACGCCAGTAGGTCCTCCACGTCCACCAGTTGTGCAACATGGAGATTCTGGACATGAAGGAGACACGACCACTCTACCAAGAATAAGGATGTTTTCCGGGGGATGAACAAGCTGGAAGTAACAGAAAAGGGGCACATTGGAAATGATGTGCAAACATAATCAGTACAAAAATGGAACCCCAAAAAATCATTTTCAGATTTTAGACTCTTTCTATACCATTTTTCTTTAGTTGTATAAGCTCGGTTTTCATCTTAAAACTAAGGTCCCTGTGACTGTGAAAAAGTGAGATAATGACCATCCTTGGAAAATAAAAATACTCCCTTGATATAAAATATCAGAATTAGGAGAATGGGTTATATTGTTAACAATTTCTCAAGGACAGTGTGGTGTTGAGATTTTAATATGTGTCATTCCTTAATTACGCCCTTTTTTATCCTCACTCAAATACATGTATTTTTTTTAACTGGAGAAGACAGACTCTGATCTAAAAACTATCTTTTTTTTTTTTTAAGATTTTTATTTATTTATTTGACAGAGAGAGAGACACAGCAAGAGAGGGAACACAAGCAGGGGGAGTGGGAGAGGAAGAAGCAGGCTTCCCACCGAGCAGGGAGCCCGATGCAGGGCTTGATCCCAGGACCCTGAGATTATGACCTGAGCCGAAGGCAGACGCCCAATGACTGAGCCACCCAGGTGCCCCCTATCTTTTTTTTTTTTTTTTAAGATTTTATTTATTTATTTGACAGAGAGACACAGTGAGAGAGGGACTATAAGCAGGGGGAATGGGAGAGGGAGAAGCAGGCTTCTGACGAGCAGGGAGCCTGATGCGGCACTCAATCTCAGGACCCTGGGATCATGACCTGAGCCGAAGGCAGATGCCCAACGGCTGAGCCACAGCCCACCCCTTAAACCTATCTTTCTAAAATTCTATCTTTTGGGGGCACCTGGCTGGCTCAAAAATGAGCCTATGACTCTTGATCTGAGGGTTGTGAGTTCAAGCCCCACATTGGATGTAGAGATTACTTAAAAATAAAATTAAAATAAATAAAATAAATAAAATTCTATCTTTTTAAAAATGGAGCAACATTAACATAGTGAATTTCTTCAGTATGCTCAGGAATGTTCCAAATTTTAGTCATACTTTTCATTTGATCCCTAGTTAACATTAATTATGGTGGTTGCATTGAAATGGTTAATGATATGTTGGATACAGATGTGCTCCTTTGAATGAAAGTCTCAACTCCACACCAGGAAAAGAGAAAGAAAGCATGAGGTACCTCAAATATTGCCAATCCAATATATAAAGAAAAAGCTTTCTAGAAATTATGTTAAGCTGCTAATAATTTTAAGGAAAGATAATATGTCTGCCAGAGACAAATCTATTTTAAATATATCACATATTGCCAAGAGTTTCGTTTACGAGAGGTGTTGACCATGGTATGAGCAATTTCCTCTTGTAGATACTGTAACAGTCATGCTTTCTGGTTGTATCGTTCTTTAATTCCTCAGCTTTTGATATGGAATGAATTATCTTCTTGTTGGACCTGAAGGAGTATGGTAACTATTACTTCATAGGCTGGAGGTTAGAAATATAAAACCACACCACTTTCTGAGGCTGCTATTATTAATTATAATAATAAATAAGGTCTGTAATAATAACAGAAAAGATCTGCAACTTATGTTGGTCATTAACTGGCTGTGTGATCTTGGGTAGGTCACTTTACCTTTGTTCTCAGTTTATGTGGAATGGGAATTTGGAGTAGATTGTTTCTAAGTACTTTTTTTAACCTCTGCTATTTTCTAGTCCAAATAAATATCCATTTTATATGATGTGGTTCTATTATATTGTATTGTGATTGTACACTTCATATATGACGATGCTGCTCTTCACCTACAACTACTAGCCCATGTGTCACTGGTGGAAAGAGGCAAAAGTACATGGGATGAATGGTCTTCTTGAGTACTTCTGATCCCTCTAAGTCAGTGACATGATTTAATGATTCATTTGTGGAAAACCGTCTTACTGGGGCTCCTGGGTGGCTCAGTCATTTGAGGGTCCTACTCTTGATTTCAGTTCAGGTCATAATCTCAGGGTTGTGAGATGCAGCCCTGTGTTGGGCTGGGCATGGAGTGTGCTTGGGATTCTCTTTCTCTCCCTCTCCCCTTTCCCCCTTAAAAAAATTATCTTACAAATACTGAATTATGTGACTTTGATCTCCTTTAGTGTCCTAACCAAAAATTCTTTGCAGTATCACTTTTGTCTTTTAAAGAGGGCCTTTAAAATTGCATATATTCTAAAATTTTATAAATTAGTAACAAAATAGAGGAATATGATTTGCCCAGTTTTTCTAGAGAACCAGAAAGAAAATATAGTCCCCAAATGGGACTTCACTGATAAGTTAACACTGATGGTCCTGGAAAAAAAAAAAGGGGGTTGTTGCTGTATTTGTGCATTTGATAAACCGTCTCTGGGCTTGCTCTCACTCAGAGCTCAGCTGGTGAGTTTCTGGGAAGTCCGTCCTCTTCACAGTTAATAGCTAGATGTTGCTCATGGAGCATTTATGTGCCAGGGATGCTGCTAAGCATTTTATAAAAATTATCTCTTGAGATGCTCACAGCCTTTCTACAGATTAGTATTATTATCCCTGTTTTGCAACATGAGGCTCTGAAATGTCCAGCACATTTCCCAGGTTACACAGAAAATGGCAGTTAGGACTCTCACTGAGGTCCAGCTACGTTGAGGCTTCTGACACTGGCCATCGTCAGGTGGGAGGACACAGGCTAGTGGCCGTGCTCACACACACACACTACACAGATGCTGTCTCCATCGAGTTGTTCACACAGAGCTTTGCTTCTGCAGCTGCAGAAGAGACACTTCGCTCACGGGCCCCAGCTACCGGGACGTACCACTGGCCTCATTCTGTGTTGCCCACTCTCTCACCTTCCTGGATTTTCAATGTCAGTGGGAGCAGCTTCCAGAGATCACACCATGAACCACCGTAGTAGCCGTTCTCCGTGCTGCACTCGCTTCTTCCCCGTCCCAGGCCACTGGGGCTTCTGCAAGTGAACAGATCTGACCTTCTGGGCTCCTTCTTTCTGCACCTGGAGCTTGTCCTTCCCTGGGAACCGTTCTACCCCCCACAGGTCCCCTTCCTCTTCCCTGGCAGGTATCCAGACAGGACCTTCCAAGTTCTGGACCCACCACCACAACCCAACGCCTGCCCGCCCTCTCCTGGTCTTTGCCCTAAAATGCCCAGATAAAGGCTTTTATTTCTTTTAGTGAGGGGCTCATTTAATGTTATCACAGCTATTTCATAATTTATTAATTATGTGGGGGTAACAAGTTGCCTTATTTTGCTATTTGCAAAGCATGCTGTGCTCTCTGGTCATGTGCTCCTACTTTCGGTTGCAAAACTTGTCAAAGAAGTTTGTTGAAGAATAAATTATCCTTCGCTAGGGACATAACCTCCTAAAAAGCAACAGTATGGTAATATGATTTCCAAAAATATCAATAGTGCTTCCCTCAAGCTCTCTGCTTATCTTCAAAACACTTAGTTGATTTTTCTCACTCTACATCTTTCCGGGGAGGGAAAACGCTAGAAAATTTGCTTTTGCATCTTCTGGCAGACAAATCTTGTTCATTAGTAAAGTGACTTCAAAGCCAGTTCACCTGTCAGGAGGATAATTTCTTATTCATTCCTTCTGCGACACTCATTATTTAGGAATGTTTTCCAGATACAACTTCCGTAAGAAGTACAGCGGGCTGGCTCTCCTGGAGTGGCAGTTATTAAGCGGCAGGATGAAGAGTGAATCGTACTGAGCGCACAGGAATGAGAAGATGAGCCAGCCTGGAAGGGCGAGGCTTCGGGGTACGTCCGGAGTCCCCGTAGCCGAGGACCCATGCTGGTGCTCGTGTTCCCGACCCGTTGGCCAGCTCGGCAGCCTTGCCACAACGTTCCACTTCTCTGCTTGGACCACTCTCTTCTCTTCCTTAAAATGAAGGGCCTCTGAGGAGCGTTCTGCCTCCTTCCAAATGTGCTTTTATGAGGACAAGTTCTAAATTGTGTGTGTTCAGAGCTGGGCTAGGCTGAATTTGGTTCCCGGGGGACACATTTTTCTTCTGTGCTCAACATTGCTCTCAGAACCAGGTTGTTTTGCCTTTCTCTCCCGTCTAAAGGGCTATTCCTTCTACAACACAGGAGTTTAGTCTGTAGGGCAGGTTCCTCTCTCCAAGGCCTAAAGCTGGCCTAATCCAGGTTGGTACCAGAATATTAGCACCATCCTAATCTTTTTGGATAGCTTTTTTCCAATTCCTAATCAAAACTAGAAAAGGCCAACAGTTTCCAGTAATCTGGGTGATTACGGTGTATGGAGACACTATGTGGGAAGGCCATACAGCATTACGGATGTTATAGTGACCAAGGCCATGGCCTTGGATGAGGGTAGCTCAGTCTGTCTCTCTTTCCATCTATCCATTCATCTGTCCATCACCCACCTATCTTTCCTTTCCTTTCCTTTCCTTTCCTTTCCTTTCCTTTCCTTCCCTTTCCTTTCCTTTCCTTTCCTTTCCTTTCCTTTCCTTTCCTTTTCCTCCTTCCCTCCCTTTCTTCTGTCTATCCATCCCTATCTATCTCTCCCATGTTATAAAGAAATCTTTCCTTAAGCAACATGCCTTTCCCCCCTTCATCAATGCTTTATTGAATCATCTCTCATTCATTTTAAAAATTAGCATGTAGTGCTAATATGTACATGTAGCTGATTGCCTACAGAATCACAGAGAGTGTGCTCTTGTGTTTAACTGGGCACCATGTGTGTATCAGCACATTAGTCGCCGTCTGACATCATCCTCTCTGCACCATTTCTCACACATTTTCCAGACTCAGTGACCATGTAATGTAGTTTGCTGGCTGATGAGCTGACCCGTGGCACACCTTGGATGTCTCTGCTGTTCAGTTTCCCAGGAAACTAAGTGCAATTATCTTGAAAAGAGTCAGGCCTTTTCCCCCTCTTTCCCCCTCGTTTCTTTTGCTCAGAAGAGAATACAACTAAAGCACCAACAGTCCAAACACAGCATCTATTTTAGTCTTAAGTGTGATAGACCAGAAGAGCATTTCATGACCCTGGCACTAGCAACATTTTGGGCCAGACGGTTTTTTGTTGTGGGGGCTGACTTACAGGTTGTAGGATGTTGAGCAGCATCCCTGACCCCTTAACCCCTAGAGGCCAATAGCACCATCTCCAGCAATGACAAGCAAAAATGTCTCCGGATATTGTTAGATGACCCCTGGGCAAAATCATCCATGCTTGAGAACCGCACTCTAATTAGAAAGTCAGAGTGGCTTTTGGGATCTTTTCATGCTGTCAGAACCAGTCACGCACATAAAGAGAAAAAGCAAAACCTAACCTCATTATTGACCCAATGTTTCTTGAGTTCTGCCAGCATGTCACCATGCTGCCAAGTGACAAAGACTCTGACATCGGGAAGGTCCAGCCCTGCCTGCAGAGAGCTCACAGTGAGGTGGGTCGGGGGACAGATGTGTAAACAGATAGTCATGGACAATAGGACTTACAGGAAGAAAATGAGTCATCCTGCTGGGTGTTACACAGCACTTTTCACTTCTCAGTTTTTCCAGAGTCCTGCATTCCCAGTCCCTTTTTAAAAACCGGGCACCTCTCTTGTTCATTCTCCTGCCTTGGAGCCTTGCTCAAGTTGCTCCTGCCTAGAAGGTTTTAGCTCAGATTTTCACATCTCCGAATTCTCCCTGCCATTCACAGGCCAGCCTGTCTCTTCCAGGAAGCCATTCTAGATTGCTTTAGCTTGCATCGGTGTCTATCCACCAAACCCCCCCTATGAGACTCACAATCCCTTCCCCTTGGCTTGTGGCTTAATTACATGCTGTATTGTTTGTACCTGTTGCCCCCCTGCTTGCCATGCATTGGGCTAATCACTCAAGAGACTGTGGGCTACTTGAAGGCGGAAACCAGATGTTATACTGGATTATTCACATTAATGGCTAAGCGAGTCATTCTTTGACTGCTGTTGGCTTGCAAAACTCAGTGTAAGAGGAGAACTCAAAACTATTAGGAAAAGTGAGTGAATGATAAGGTGAAGGTGAAGCAGATCTAAAGCTAAAGAATGGCAGGTACTTGGGTCTTCTGTCTGGTACCTTATTTTCTGTCTAATGAATTTCCCCTGATGCTTCCAAACCCCAGAGCACATGTTACCTCCTGCTCTATGCTTTCTGTGGCTTCTGATTATGCAGTGTATCTCTGCTTTGATAACATGGTGTGCACAGATGTGATTGCTGGGGAGTCCCTGTGGTCTTGTCCAAAGTCATATAGCAAAGAGGTGGAAATATCAGACCCTGTATTCAAATCTCACCCAGAATCTAAACTCTTTATCCAGTGTGTACCTTTCTAGGAATTGAAAAGCTGAGCAGAGTGAATTTGGGTAAATGGCATTATGGGTCCCCTCTCTGTTGGGTTGCACTAGGAATTATATTTAATTAAAAATTAAACTCATTTCAAGTATTTTATAACAAAAGAGCATACATCAACCAAGCAAGTAATTGCTGAAAAGATTTCACTCATTTTGCTATTTTAAGGATTCTTTTTTGAGGTCTTAAAAAATAGTCTTATTCAGGGGTGCCTGGGTGGCTCGGTCAGTTGAGTATCTGACTCTGGATTTCAGCTCAGGTCCTGATCTCAGGGTCCTGGGATCAAGCCCCATGTCAGACTCCACGCTCAGCAGGGAGTCTGCTTGAGATTCTCTCCCTCTCCCTCTGCCCCTCCTCCTGCTAGCTCTCCCTCTCTCTAAAATAAATAAATAAATCTTTAAAAAGTTTTTATTGAGGCATAGCTTACATACCATTAAAATCACCTTTTTTTTATGCACAATTCAGTGATTTTTAGTAAATGCGTTGGCTTTCGCAACCATCAGCACATTCCAATTTTAGATCATTTCCATTACCCCCAAGAAATCCTCATGCTTTTAAGGACAATTTGTCTTAGGACCCCTTGGTGATATGGGGAGGAGAAGGGCAGGGGTAAAAGGCACAGTGGGAAGGTAAAGTTACATAGTAAAAAGGAGTATTTGAGGGAATTATAGAGCATTACCAGGTGATTTAATTGAAATCTTCATTTTAAAAGTGGGGATGAGGAGGGTCGAGAAGTTGGGGAACTGGAATGAGTTGATGACAGACCAAGAGTCTGGTTTTCTGATTCTTAGCCTGTTGCTCCTGCAGTTACCACGATGCAAAGAGTGATCAGTGAAGGGGGGGTTCCCCTCATCTCTTGCTGTTGAAAAATCTCATCCTGATACTTAGTGATTTGAAACAACTATCTTCTTTTGCTCATGATTTTGTGGTTTGGAAAGGGTTCAGTTGGGTGATTCGTCTGTGATCACTGTGGTATCTGCTGAGGGTCTGGGATTGGAGGAGCCACTTCCAAGATAGCTTCTCATTCACATGTCTAGTGCCTCAGTGCTCTTTGGTCTCCCTCCTCACATGACATCGTCCTTACCCACAGCTTCTCACGGCTTGAGATTCTTACGGCATGGCAGTCTTGAGGTGGTCACACTTCTTAGAAGAAAAGCTGCATGACAGTTAAAGTCTGTGCTTGGAATTGATATAGGGTCACTTCTGCCATATTCTGCTGGTTAGAGCATTCATTACTCAAGGGAGGGGAGAAATCGATGCTCTTTCTTGACGGGAATGGTCAAGGCCACATGGCAGAAGAGCATGTGGGATGGGATACACTGTGTCCCTCTTTGGGAAACACCAGAAGCAAGAGCAGAGCCAGGCAGGTAAACCCCTCAGAGACATCCTGTCATCTTCAGACCTGGTTCTTCCTTGTGATTGTCTAATAGTCATTGCCTGAGAGGATAAAACTCAAACTCCACAGCCAATCCTGGGAGCCCCTCAGGAGCTGGCTCCCACCACTTGCCCACATGGACTCTACTCTCCAGCAACAATAAAAATCTCACTATTTTCCAGACGTGTCAGCTCCTTTGCACATGCTTCTTCCTGTCTGCCTTTCCCATCTCTCCCCACGTCTTTAGCCTACCCTCCACTGGGCAGATGCTTCTTGCCCATCCTTTCAAACTCAGCTCACCTGCTGCCTTGTCCTAAAAGCCTTTTGCATTTCTTTTTAATACCTAGATAGTGATTCCCATAAGAATAGGATTTTTCCTCAGCCTAGTAACTGCTGTAGGGCCTGGCGTGTACCAGGCAGCTGGTAAGTATATGTTGAAGGGATACACTTATACAAATCAGAAATTTAAAGCAGATGCCATTCCGTGCACACCTTTATGTTGGTGGTGTCATCTCATGGTGAGGCTTCCCCGGCCAAGAACTGAGGCAAAGCCCAGTTACATGTAGTAGACGTTGCGTTCAGTACTCAGTGCGATGGGCTGTGTCTTCCCTGTTCCTGCCACTGCCACTTCCTGACTTCATGGTCTTAGGGCCACTCGTTCAGTCCCCAGAACCCAATTAAGGAAGGGGAGCAAAGCATGGAGTGTCAGTACAAAATTCTTCTGAGATACCTTGTCAAATGTCATTTTATAGAGAACACTGGAGATCCTTATAAGAATAATTCACTTGTTATTAGAGCCAATTCACAGCCGTCTGTTTGTCCCAGCACATTATGCTGCCTCTCCATAGCTGAGAGAAAGTCACTTAGTTAAGACTGCATAAATTCCACAGAAGAGGTGATATTCCTCATGCTCTGGTCCCTAATTACCAAGGGCGCTGTTCTGACCACCAGAATATAGTGTTTGGGTGACATGCACTCAAGTATTTCAAATGGGAAGATAGTTTCTCTCCATGAAAATTCTGCTCCAGACTCTAGACTGAAAACAGCAACTGTCCACTGAGAGTTTAAATAAGCTTTAACAAAGGTAGTTTTCAACTCTTTGTCGAGAAAACACATAAATATGGTTATTACCACCTACTAATTACTTAGATAGAAATCTCCAGGGGAATCTGTGTTTAAACATAATTAATATCGAATATTGAGAAGAGTAATGAACTAGAAATGGATTATATACAGACACGCTTTTGATTCATATGGGGCAAAATCTAGTTACTAAGACTAACACTGTTAGACAGTTGGCACTTGGAGCAGATTTCCCTGTTTTGAAATAATGGATAGCACCTGCTTTTGTTACAGAAAGAATTAACACAGAGAGGGAAAAGGCAATATAAGGTCTTGAACACAGAAGAGCTAAAGTGTATTTTTATCTTAACTTTTGGATTGTTAAATGTGGATTTACAAGCCTTTGACAATTATGACACTCTATAACAATCAAAACAATTGAACAAGAGAGAACATTGAGAGATGAGATAGGGAACAGTTCTGGAAGAATTAAGAAGGAAAAAGGGGGAGAATCAATATACTTTATCTTAAGTGAGATCCAGAATCTTTGGTATTTCTCATGGATTCTGTGCCCTATAGTTGCTAAAGTAATGCTTATTAGTTCAAAAGTCATTGCTTCTGTTAATAGTCGTTTGAGAGATTTTTCTCAGACAAAACTTTCCAATAAAGGATACTCATCTCTTATAAGAAAACTTTTCACACCTTCTACTCCTTTGATCTACTATCATCCTGTGAGTCTGGAGACAGCCAAATAGGATATTCTTCAGGACTTAGTTTCCTATTCCAAAGATTTGGCATCGAGATAAAGGACAGCTTTTATTCCAGGGGTTTTTCTGGACACGCATTTCTTTAGAAGGCTCATCTCACTTGTGTAGTTAGCATCTTGGTCTCTGGCCATTCACAGATGCCCCTCCCATGTAGCATCCCTTCCCACTCCACATCTCTGGGCTCGGCTGGTTTTGCTTCTCAGTAACCAAACCTTTACTTTAGATTCATTTCCTTTCCTCCCCTCCCCTGCCCCCAGCCGCCAGAACTAAATTTTCAAACTTTGCAGACTCTCTGGTCATGTTGGCCTACCTAGCTCTGGATTTGTGGTCCCTTTGGTGCTCTCTATGGCCTTGGACCAGTTTTATCTTTGTCCCAATTCATCCAGGACTTTATTCTCCTGACCCTGAAGTCAAAGTGTAGCCTTGCCTATTCTTTTTTTTTTTTTTTTTTTTTTTTTTTTTTTTAATTTTTTTATTCTTATGTTAATCCCCTTACATTACAACATTAGTTTTAGATGAAGTGTTCCATGATTCATTGTTTGTGCATAACACCCAGTGCTCCATGCAGAATGTGCCCTCCTACATACCCACCACCAGGCTAACCCATCCTCCCACCCCCCTCCCCTCTAGAACCCTGTTTGTTTTTCAGAGTCCATCGTCTCTCATGGTTCGTCTACCCCTCCGATTTCCCCCGCTTCATTCTTCCCCTCCCGCTACCTTCTTCTTCTTCTTCTTTTTTTTTTTCTTAACATATATTGCATTATTTGTTTCAGAGGTACAGATCTGAGATTCAACAGTCTTGCACAATTCACAGCGCTTACCAGAGCACATACACTCCCCAGTGTCTATCACCCAGTCCCCCCATCCCTCCCACCCCACCCCCCACTCCAACAACACTCAGTTTGTTTCCTGCGATTAAGAATTCCTCATATCAGTGAGATCATATGATACATGTCTTTCTCTGTTTGACTTATTTCACTCAACATAATACCCTCCAGTTCCATCCACGTCGTTGCAAATGGCAAGATCTCATTCCTTTTGATGGCTGCATAATATTCCATTGAATATATATACCACATCTTCTTTATCCATTCATCTGTCGATGGACATCTTGGCTCTTTCCACAGTTTGGCTATTGTGGACATTGCTGCTATAAACATCGGGGTGCACGTAGCCCTTCGGATCCCTACTTTTGTATCTTTGGGGTAAATACCCAGTAGTGCAATTGCTGGATCATATGGTAGCTCTATTTTCAACTTTTTGAGGAACCTCCATACAGTTTTCCAGAGTGGCTGCACCAGCTTGCATTCCCACCAACAGTGGAGGAGGGTTCCCCTTTCTCCGCATCCCCGCCAACATCTGTCGTTTCCTGACCTGTTAATTTTAGCCATTCTGACTGGTGTGAGGTGATATCTCATTGAGGTTTTGATTTGGATTTCCCTGATGCCGAGCGATATTGAGCACTTTTTCATGTGTCTGTTGGCCATTTGGATGTCTTCTTTGGAAAAATGTCTGTTCATGTCTTCTGCCCATTTCTTAATTGGATTCTTTGTTCTTTGGGTGTTGAGTTTGATGAGTTCTTTATAGATTTTGGATACTAGCCCTTTATCTGATATGTCATTTGCAAATATCTTCTCCCATTCTGCCTTGCCTATTCTTATGTCTAGCACAATCGAGCCTAATTGTCATGAGGAAAACTGGGAAGAACCTCCTTACCAGAGTGAAGTCTTGGAGGCCATCTTCTTCCAGGGGCTTTATTCTAGGGAAAGAAAATTTCTCTCCTACTTCATTTAATCTTAGGTCCCAGACACTTAGTCCTTGACACTCATCCCAGGACCCCCCCAAGGTGGCCCTTAACCTTGAAGTGCTCAATTTCTTTTCCTTGCGCTGCAAACCATATTGAGTACAATCTCTATAGTCCTGGGACATGGCTTGTCAAACCTCTTGGGATTTCTAGATTTCTGGAAGAAAAAAATTTCATTGGTGCTCTGAGTTCTGTACACACATGAAACCCTCAGGACATCCCCTAGTACACATGGGGAGTTGCCCATCCACTTCTCTGCTGTTCTGTTGGTCTTGGTCATGTGATCTAGTTCCAGGCATCTTAATTAAACAAAATGATGTTCTGTGGCCAGGACGTGGTGCCTCGCAGGATGTGCATTACGACCAGCCAAGGGAACAGTGGGAAAGATTGTTCCCTACCAGAAAGTAAGTCCAGAGGGTTTTCTGCTGAACTCTTGTGGAAATTGCAACCAACGATTTGGAGATTTGTTTTTCTTTTTAATCACTGTGAGTTAAAATTAGATTGCTAACATCAACTGATTAGCAATCGTTCTAAACCAGTGGCCTCTGATTTGAAACTGTAGACAGTAACAAGAAACCATAGTTTTCCTGATACTATTTTCTTCTGCTTTAACTGTAGAACCTAAATTTGGGGGGAATAATTATCTGAACAATAGTGAGTCTTCATAAGTGCCATTTATTTAGGTCTTCTTTAATTTCTTTCAGCAGTGATTTGCAGATTATTTTTTAAAAATTTTAGTCCTAAGTCATTTGTGATTTATGGTATTTTTTATGTAGTATTGTTTTTTGTAATTTCGTTTTCCAACTTTTTGCTGTTGGTATTTTACACAATTGATCTTTGTTTATTGACCTCGTGTTTTGAGGCTTTGCTAAATTAACTTCCTAATTCTGTTAGGTTTTATTGTAGATTCCCTAGGATTTTCTACATAGATAATCATGTCATCTACAAATAGAAATAATTTTATAGTTCTTCCTTTACAATCTTTATACCTTTTTTTTCCTTGACTTATTCCATTGACTAGGGTTTCTAGTTCCTAGTGAATAGGAGTAATAAGGGTGAACATCTCTTCCCAGTTCCTGATCTTAGGGGAGAAAGCATTCTTTCTTTCTTCCCACCATTAAGTATGATCCTAGCTTTAAGTCTTTGTAAATGCCCTTTTCAGGTTAAGAAGTTTTCTTTCTATTCCTAGTTTTCATCTTGAATGAGTGTCTGTCATATAATTTTGCTGTATCTTTTAAGAGGATCTTTTTCTTTTTCTTTTATTTTTTAGTTTCTTAATATCATTAGTTACATAGATTGACATTTTGTTATATCAACATTTCAACCTAGGATAAGCCCCACTCACTCAGTTTGCATTATTCTTTTTGTATACTGCTGGATTTGGTTTGCTAATATTTTGTAGAGGATTACTTTTTCATTTATGCTCCTAGGGAATATTAGTCTGGAATTTTTTTTTTTTTATAATTTTCTTTTCTTTTTCAGGTTTTGGTATCACGGTTTTGCATGACCTCATAAAATAAGTTGAGGACTATTCTGTCCTCTTTTATTTCTAATAGAGTATATGTAACTTTGATATTATTTTTTTTTCTAAATGTTTGATAAAATTCTCCAGTAAAACCGTCGGTCCTTGAGATGTTTGTTCATTTGTTTGTGGAAGGCTTTTAATTATAAGTTCAACTATTTTGTAAAGGGTTAGTCATACATTCTATTTCTTCTTGAGTCAGTTTTGATGTTACGTTTTTCAAATAATTTATCTATTTCGTCTATGTTATTGACTTAATTGGCATAAGATTGTTTATTATTTGCCCTTATTACTCTTTTTACCTGTAGGAGCAGTCATTTTATATCTCCTCTTTTATTTCTTCATTAGCCTTACTAGAGTTTTATCAGTTTTTCTTAATTATTTTAAAGAAGCAGTTCCATGTTTTTCTATTTATTGCGTCTGAGTTGTTTAGATTTCACCTTTCTCAAAAAAAAAAAAATTTCACCTTTCTCAGGCAAAGCACATTTTTTTGCTCTAATTTTTATTTCATCTCTGATAAGTTTCTGAAGATGTTTTTCTAGCAGAGAGGACCCATACCAAACCATGAAGTCATGTTTAATATGCAGCCTATAAATACAACTCTACAAAGAATGGGCATGTAATTAACTGAATGTTGTATCTTCATGTCAGATTGATTACACATAGAGATGTTTTCTGCCAGCATTTCAAATCCCAACTTATAGTGGTTCAATTTAAACACCATCTAAAATGATTGAAAATAGGTTTTAGCTAAATTCATTTTTCTGAAGAGAACATTTCTTAAGAGCAGGTGTTCTCTCCTGTGACACTGGTAAGTAATCCCACCTGTCATTCTGCATGCTATAAATCATCATACTACAAATCTGTTAGCTTATGATTCATATCTGGCTTGCCTTTTAAAAACAAAGGTGAAACAGTACTTTAGAATGAAGGATTTAATGCAAACTGAACGAATCTACTTTCTTTAAGTTCAATTTCATTCCCTCTAACTGTGTGTTATTTTCGGGGAGGAAATTGGGTTCTAAATTGAGAAGGTGCCTTAACTATTTCAGACAACGGAATGACAGGTACATCTTTCTAAATAGCTTCCTGGAGGCCTGATGGAGTATATGCCTTTCTCCAGTTCTTGTCTTACCAGCTGGAAGTGATTTATATGAGGAGATGACTTGGTCTTACCTTGGCTTGGGCTCCCATCATTTCTTTAAAGAAAATTCCCAGCTTATTCTTTCATCCTTTTTTCTCTGAAGGAAGTTATAAATCTGTGCTAATTAATTAGATTTCAGTGGGAAAGGCAACCATTTTGCCATGGTTTCAAAGAAGTCTGTGGTAATTATTGGGATAGTTATTTAATTTCCCATGAAGAATGCCACACTGACATGGACCCTCATATGCAGTGATACCCAATTCTGGGCCATGTACATTGTCTGTGTGTTTTTAGGACTGGTGGACCTTACTTGGTGCATCTCTGAACAGCTGTGTGTAATGAGAATATTAAACAATTTCCAATGTGAATTTATTTAATTCCTTTCAATCTTCATTAAAATAAGAGATCTATCTCCCTGAGATTGTCTTCTTAAGGTTAATATTCATTTAACAACATTCAGACTGAAGAAGTATTCATTCGAGAACGCCATTTAGAAAACAGTTGGTCCCATTGCATTGGCTCTGCTCTGCTCGACTGCTTTTTGCATATGTTGACTTTTCCTTAACTGTACAACAACACCTTTTAGAGCAGTATAATTATGCCCAGTTTGTTTTTGCTTTCAGATGTAGGACATGTCAGTTTATGTAGGCAGAGAGAAGGGCATTTTAGAAAGAACTTGGGCTTTGGAAAGAGATGGGAGTTTAAATTCTCACTTCTCTACTCAGTGGTGGTTTGGCCAGAGCTGGGACTTGATCCTGTAGGAAGGACAGAATGGGTGTGCAGAGAATGAGATTGTGGCCGTCAGATAGATGATGGAAACTGAAGTCAGGATAACAAGGAGTCAAGTATTTTCTGGGTGAGACTTAGCTTCTGCCTTCGTGAAACTTACAGTCTGTGGACAACAGGGAAATAATCATCTGGGATGCAAGAAGAAATCTGCACTCAGCAGAAATACAAACAGTCGATTATGGGGTCCGGACAGAGGGATTCTGCATGAGGAGAGGAGGGGACGGCTTTTTAGAAGAGTTGGCATGAAAGCAAGTTACGGATGGGGGAGAGATTTCCACCCATGAGAAAAGGGAGGAAGGCATAGCATACTGAGAAAGGAACAGGCTCAAAGGCAGAGAGGGACCAAAATGAAAAGTACATGGCATCTGGGATAATACAGGGAGGCAGATTAAGCAGAATTGGGGAGCGTACATGTCCCTCCCTCTCCTTCCCCTCCTCCCTTTCTTCTTTCCTCCTTCCTTCCCTCTCTTCCTCATCATATCCCTCTATCCCTTCTTTTCATCCTTCCTGCGACAGTTAGATGCCAGGCGCTGGGAATATGTACTGAGCCACACACGTAGCTTTCCTTCACGGGGCTCCTTTCATTAGGAACGTAGGCTTGGGGTGCCACTTGGTATCAGGGAATGACTCATGGCTAGCAGTCCAGCTGCAAAGCTATTTCAGGAGACCAGAGAAGACAGACTGGAAGCTGTTCCCAGGAAAACCGTGGTGTCACTGCAAAGATGGTGTATTGTAGTTCATTGTCATCAGAGCTCAGTAGAACTATTACATAGTACAATTGACCCTTGGACGACACAGGTTTCAGCCGCGTGAGCCCACTTATACATGGATGTTTTTGGATAAATCCAGTATGATATTGTAAATGTATTTTCCCTTCCTTATGATTTTATTTGCATCCCCCCCAGCTTACTTTATTGTAAGAATATAGCATATAATACATATAACTTACAAAATATGAGTCAGTTGACTGTTTATGTCATTGCTAAGGTTTCTTTTCTTTTTAAGATTTATTATTTATTTGAGAGAGAGAGTGTGTGTGTGCAGTGGGAGGGGAGGGGTAGAGGCAAGACTCCCCAAGCAGACTCCCTGCTGAGCTCGAGCCCAAGACCTATGTAGGACTTGATCTCACAACCCTGAGATCATGACCTGAGCCTTAATCAAGAGCCAGATGCTCAACTGACAGCTACCCATGTGGCCCTGCCATTGCTAAGGTTTCTGGTCAGCAGTGGGCTATTAGTAGTTACGTTTTGGGGGATTCAGAAGTCATACATGGGTTTTTGGCTGTGTGGGGGGTTGGCATCCCTAACCTCTGTGTTGCTCAAGGATATATAAATATATAATATAAATATAACATAAAAGCATGAACCTAGGAGCCAGACTGCCTGGGTTAAATCTCAGCTTTCATCCTTACTAGGTGTGTAACCTTGGGCAAAGTGTTTGACCTCTCTCTGCGTCAGGTTACTTATCTTTAAAATGGGGATAATAATAATACCTTCCTCACAGAGTTGTTGTGGGGATTAAATTAATTAAAAAAAAACTCTTAGAAAAGTGCCTGGGACATATTGATCCTATATAAATATAGGCTGTAATCCTTAAATTACTTCTATACACCAAATGAGGATGAACTTTCGGAAGATTGTTATTTTTGCTAACAATACATCCAATAATTTTTTTTTTAAGATTTTATTTATTTATTTGACAGAGAGATAGAGAGACAGCACAAGTAGGCAGAGTGGCAGGCAGAGGGAGAGGGAGAAGCAGGCTTCCCGCTGAGCAGGGAGCCCGATGTGGGGCTTGATCTCAGGACCCTGGGATCGTGACCTGAGCTGAAGGCAGCCGCTTAGCCGACTGAGCCACCCAGGCGCCCCACATCCAATTATTTTTGTAGAAGTGAACATCTTTTCAGGAATATAAAAGTCAAACATATTCAAATATTATGGAAAGAAATAAATAATAGCAATTATTTAGAGTCAATCTGCTTATTGTTATAGGACTTATGTTTCCAAACTTGGAAAGAAATTTAAATAAATACATACACACATACACATACATACACACATACCTGTATACATACATCCATGCATATTAAGTTTTAGAGGTGAAAAGTATGTTCAGCAGTTGACAAATTCTGTTCAAGATTCAGAAATATCTTACAGACTGAAATCCAGGCCTTGGATACCATTGGGATAGAGAGAGAAGCCCCGAGAGACTCATCTTCTATTTTTATTGTCTAAGCTAATGGTCCATTAACACAGCTTCTTGAAGCTGAGCCCGCTAGATAATGTGTACCTCCCAGGGCAAAGACGTCATGTGGGTGTTGCCTAGTGGTGGAAGGCAGCATTATTTTTCCTAGGGGAAGAATGTGAATAATCCCACTTTTTTCGCATAATGGTAACAGTAAGAAAGAGCATCATATAATGGGCAAAGAAATTACTAAGATGATATCAGCATTCAAAGGGAAAATCCTTATGTTCATAATCAGTTTAATGATTTTGGTTCAATAATGGTTTACCCTCATTAGCTATTCAGTGAAATGGTGCTAATTTTAAGATTCATCAGTGTATGAAGAACATCACAGCACTTTTAGACATACTGGCATATTTGCGTTATTACTGGAGTGGTATAAAACCAGAAATTTCAGGGAGCTTATTGTAGATTTTGAGCAGTTTATCCTTCTTGAGAAATAAGCTTCAAAAATCTCAAATTATTTCCTATGTCTACCACAAAAGATAATTCCTATGATAATAATAAATAAGCATCTCAGTGTACTGAAATTGAGAATTGTTCTCTTTTTTCCCTTAGCTTTCAGGACGTAATTTTAAAACACACATTTAATTCCAACCTGCCAGGTATTTGAATTTTAAGCCATTTTAAATTTGGTGTCCTCAAACAAGTGTGAAACATCAGTATTTCTTATTCCTGGTAAGTCTGCCCCTTTGCTCATTCTCCTTCCCTGCCAAGGAACACCTTAGCTTTGTGTGTCAGAAGCTTCCAGGCCCAGTGTGGCAGGCAGTCAGGCTCACTCTCAGATGTGAACCCCCGCAATTTCCTGTGTCCCAGGAGACACCTCAGCTTCATCCATCCATCCTGACCAGTTCACCGAACCCCTGAGTGTTTAGTAGGACCTCATCACATATGCCTGTGACCACCATGTTTTTCTAAATTGGCATGCAGGCAGTCTTGGATCAATTAATTAGTAAGCCTAACGGAAGCTAAATATAATTAATTGTACAATATTGAGCTGTCCAAATTTAACTCCACTAAAATTACAGGATGAATGTGGAACATAAAGGATTTCTGGAAAGGGAAGTAGATATCAGTAAGACCATTCTTTTTTTTTTTAAGATTTTTATTTATTTACTTGAGAGCGAGCACAAGAGAGAAACGAACCCATGCTGAGCAGAGAGCCCTACACGGGGCTCAGTTCCAGGACCCTGAGATCATGACCTGAGCCTGAGGCAGATGCTTAACCAACTGAGCCACCCAGACGCCCCGTACCATTCTTGATAAATCCTCCTAACTCACTGCTGCTTACCCAAGACTCTTATGATTCAGGCTTATGTATTTTGAAACAGATGGCTCACCATGTGAAAATCTCTCTCTCACACACACATATAACTTGTGTACCTTTGCCCCATAAGTTTAGAAGTATGCTTTGTTTTCATCTATCTGATGTAATTAATAAATTGATAAAGAGTAACAATGCATATAGACATGATGGCATCCATCTGGGATGGATGTTAGCTGGAAGTAGTTTTCTGTGTTGCTTACCATGTTGTTGTATTTAATGCAGATTTCAATGAACCCTGAGACTAAAAACCAATAAATAGTGACACTTTATACTTGTTCGGTGACACCAAATTTAAAATGGCTTTAAATTCCATTGCCAGGCAGTTCGAAATTAATGTGTTTAAGATTATGTCAGGAAACTAGTAAAAAAAAAAAACTTCAAATACATAATTGAAATAAATTGATTCAGTTGTAATGATAAGATATATTGACAAATTTAATTATTCATCCAGAATTATAAAAGCAAAAGCCATTTTTCAGCAAGTGAATCTGCATATTAAAATTGTTAGAAATACCCTTCTTATAGAATTCCGCCAAACTACCATTTGGTTCTGAAGTTTTTAAAGGAAAAATAAATGACTTTAGAGAATTAAATATTTCAAATGCATTTTGATATTTAATCCTTAACAAATGTAGAATTTAACAATATCCATGAATATGCAGGAAAAGGGCATATTTAAATATGATAAGTAAATTATGATGAGAGACAGAAGCAGTGAGGGAGAGAGGGAAGGGTGGTGATAGACTTGCCACTTGGGATGCACATATTCAGACTTAAAGGTAAGTAAAGAGTTTAAGGAAATATCAGATTCACCCAATGGATACTGATTTTTCAAGCTCATTTGTTTTTACAGAGCTCTTTCACACAGAATGAAACTGTGCAGGTTGTTTTGAGTTTCATTGTTTACTGACAAACCGTAATAGCAATTCTAGTTTTGTTTCTGTCTCAATTATGCAAAAGGGAGAACATGACTAATTAATTCTTTCAAGTTGATAACACACTTGAAAGACTTTTGATCATTTGTACTGTAAAATCCTCCCAAATACCGATACTTAGGATACCAAATTATTCTCCCCATTGAACAGTGTGGTATTTACACAGTTTGTGAATTTCAAAGGTACTCTGTTTGTTTACAAATTCTAAATCTTGACAAAAATGGCTTCACAGATTACCTGTTAGATAATTAAAGTTCAGTGATATCTGAGTATATGAAATGTACCAATAACAGATAATGTACAATCTTAATAGTTCCCTTAAAATTTTAGTGTGTTACTTTAACGACTTTTTAACTGATGTTCTTACATAACTTATTTATTTGTTGCTTACATTTTTTTTTTTTTGCAAAAACAAGAAACAGTTCCCTTTTTTGCAGTAGCCAAATGTGTTAAAGAGCAAAATAAGTTTCCAAGTAGAGGAGTCTTCAACACATATCTTCAGAGTGTATTTAATTTCATGCATGTGTGAAAGATAATAATGTGATCCCAGGTACTAAATATTCTTCAGCCATTCACTCCCAGTACTGTTATCTGGAATAAAACTAGATTAAATTTGCAGAACGGTGAATTACGGAAAATAATGAAGCTAAGGCAACTCATTAATCTTTATCTGCTTGTCTATTTTTTTATATCCTGGATGAAATGGAAAAAGTCATGTGGGGGCTGGTCAGATCGAAAAGGGTCTAACATGATGGAGAGAAACATGGGGCTGAAAATGTGGTTTTTTTTTTTCTTTTCAAGTTAAACGCAGCACCTTTTTCTCACATGCCTCTGTTTTTCTTTTAGTGGCAAAGCATTTCTATAACACTGGTTGAGAAAGTTCAGATGATTGCTGTAATCCTAGGATCCCTGTTCTTAATAGCGAGTGTGACCTGGCTCCTTTGGTCAGCCTTCAGCCCCTATGCAGTGTGGCAGAGGAAGGACATCCTTTTTCAAATCTGCTATGGAATGTATGGTTTTATGGATCTAGTGTGCATAGGTAAGACCATGACGTTACACATTAATTGTCAGTAATCCATTTCTTGCAGCTATTATATTTTCATCAGTGGGATCTCGTATAGAATGTTGTGGTTCACGTAATCTTGGTTCTCCAACTATTTACCTATCTGGGGTGTCACAATCTGGCCACTTCCCTCAAAAAATGCATAGCATCTCTCTTCCCAGGGAGTCCGAAAAAATGAACAGGATAATGTCCATTTAAGGTGCCTTATTTTGCAACAGAAAGGAAGGAGGGATGGTGGAAATGATTGGGGGTGGGCAAAATCAGGGCAGTCATTCATTTCTATGGAATGAGAGCAAATCAGCCCCTCTTCAGCAAGCCGGGGAAGCGTTGACAGTGCCGGTGGTGGTGGTCTGTGCATTTGGGGAGAGGACCCACAGACTCCTGAAAGGCTTACCTCGCGGCGATGTGACTCAGATTCCTCGAGGGCATAAGTGCTCCTTGAAGGGGTGGGGACCAGGGGTCAGTTTTCCTTTCTGTCTTGGGCTTCTTTGTTTTGATTAATAAATTCAGTGGCTTAGATGAGATAAAGGATCAAACCTTTTAGCTTAAACAGATCCTACCAGAAAAGGTTACTTACACGTTTCTCTTGGCCAATCTGCTGTTTCCCCCGGACCATGAGAAAACGGAAGCCCACTCATGCAGCACTGACGTGGGGCGTGTGAGGTGCCCGTCATTGGCACTGTGATGGCGTCTGGTTGGCCGTGGGGGGCAGGGACGTAGAGGCCCACAGGGTCTCGAGGAGACTTTCTCTGCTCTGATGTGCATTGCAGCTTAGTGGGCTGTAAAGAGCTGAGAGAGGCAGCCATGGTTTATAGCAGTTGGTTCTCAAAGTGTGGCCCCACTGCTGCTTTTTAAGAGATGCACATTCTCAGGCCCCACCCCATCTGCCAAATCAGAAATTTCAGGGTTCGGACACCCCCCCACCCCCCACCCCCCACCCCCCACCATCCATCTGCGCATCACAAGCCCACTGAGATTCTCACACGTGCTAAAGCTTGGGAAACACTGGTTTCAGGGAATGGTACAATTTGGGATCCCCTGACTTGGTTTCCAATCTGGGCCCCTGCTGGGACAGATCAGTGCTGTTTTTCCGTGTCCTCTTTCCTCACCCATGAAGACAGAACTAATAATCCCTAGCACACAAGCCTAAATAAAGGAAATAATGATTATAAACAATTATGTTATTAATTGGAAGTTATAAATGAAAGGTATTTGAATAAGTCACAAATATTAAAATAGTTTAAATCATTTAAATTCATGCCTCTACTCACCAGACCCTTAATTTAACTAGAAGTTTTAATATTCTCAGTGACTTTTTTCTAAAAGAACTCTATAAATTTTAAAATAGGATTAGCCTGAATTTCCTCTCCTTTCCTTCCTCCCTTGCTGCTAGTACAAGACTAATAGGAAAGAAAATGATCACATTTCAGGCCAGGAAGGAAAAAGACATGGTGTGGGGGGCGGATGTCATGAGTAATATGTAAACTGAGCAGATGTTGCCTGAATAATTGCACTAATCAGGTATATAAACAATTTGATTGAATGTGATAATACACTTGTAAGCATTTGGAAATGCTAAGTCTCTATACAAATATAATTTCCAGGGTATTGCTCTAAATAAAGGAGAGTCACAAAATTGTTCTACAAATTCCTCAGTAAGTTCAGAGATAGATCGTATTTATTCAGTCCTTCAACATCAATGTTATAAAAATGTGGTATTTCTTTGATATGAAAAGGAGAGATGAAAAAACAATGGAACCATTAGGCTTCCAGTTCAGCCTGGAGGGAAAGAGACCATTTGACTTTGATATCATTACAGCACTAGAGAGGAATATATATATACACACACAAACACACACATTCTGTTTAGGAACTCACTTTCCTGGTTTTCACAGCTTGCATTTAGTGCTGAGTTACTAGGTCTTAAATTTTGATTGCTAATGCCAGTCTTTTAATCAAAATTATTAAATTTTGGTTTTAAAAGCACATGCATATGAGCTAATGATTTTTTGGCAGAATATGACATATTTGGGCTTCCCTTTTGAAATTTGGGTATTTGCCCATTTTATAAAGTTAAGTTTTGTAAGAACAAAAGCCAATTGATATTTTGCTGGCTTACACTTTGGAGAGTGAATTTTTATTGAAGTTTTAAATATTGACAGTACCTCTCATTACATTTTGACTTATTAAATCCATATTTCATCATTTAGGGATTTATTTGTATTTTGAAAAATGTTAAGAATTCAGACTGAACAGCATTGTTCCTGTGACTTGGTAATCACATTAAATGGTCTATTTGGGCCCAGAGAAAATCTTATTTTTTTCTCAAGAAGTTGAGAAACTATTATAGTCAAGTTAGCAAATACATGTAGGCTATCAATAGCCAACTGGATCATAGCCAGTAATAGCTCCTGCTGACATTGCAATTGAATTCAAATGTCTGTTAAATTAAATGTAGACAGTAACAAAGTAGATTACATTGATTATACTTCAAATACCCCTCACTGCAGGACTTATGAGTCTGAGTTAGTCTGGGCCCCTGCCTACCACATCCCAATAGTCTGAGTTAGGGTGGAAAGCATGTTTATAACTTTGGGTCCAGTTTGCTCAGCTCAGCTTAATAAATATTTATTGAGAACTTTCTTTGTGTCAGACACAGTGCTAGGTGCTGGGAATACAAGTCAGGGTCAGTCACTTTCCTGGCCATGAGGAGCTCCCAGCCACAGAGGAGGACAGGTGTGTCAGTAGGCAATGAGAAGACGGTGGGGTGTACACGGTTCTGGAAGGATGCATAGGAGGTGGTAGTTGGATAAAGTGGGGAGACATGAATGCTGGGGTGTTGCATGCAAGGTGGGGGTGGTTCCAGGCAGATTTCAAGGGGAAGTGATAACCAAGCAAACTGACAGATGAGTAGATGCTTAGCAAGTGGGGAGGTGGCCCCCTTGTCACTGTTGGAGGATGTAAAATTGGCTTCCCATTCAGAGGGCCTTAAAGTACTTGGAAACATTCCCACATTCCTGTTTGCTCAAGCTCTTCAAACTTGTTTATACCTAAATGAGAAGGAGCAGACTGAGAGCTTCATAAATGTTCTGTTTAAAAAATAATTCTGAAAATCCACAGAAGCTTATTCCTGAATGAAAAAAAAAAACAAGTTATAATCCAGCCAGTGTTTGTAATGCTTAGGAAGAGATTATCGCTGTATTGTTAAAGAGAAAATGTAAAGATTTGTAGAAAATGTATTTACTTGGGGAAATCTGTTTACTCATTTCTACACATAGTGAATTTGTCTTTTGCTTTTATTCATTATTATTAATTAATACCCTTTCTGCTTTCCCAAGATTCAGTTTTTTCTTGCCATTCAAGTTTTGAATTCTCCCAGGGGTCGAGGTATTTTTAGAGTTGAGATGTCTGGATCTGACTGTCCAGGAGAACGTACTGCAATGATAAAGATGTCCATCTGGTGCCCAGTGCCACAGACACAAGCCACTGGCTACAGTTGGCTATCGAGCACTTGAGTGTGGTTCGTGAGAAAGAGAAACTGAACTTTAAAATTAGTTTTCTTTAAATTAACTTAAATTTAAATAAATAGTGGCTATCATATTGGACAGCACAGATCCTGGATGATGATTCAAATTAAATGTGTAAGGGTTTGATTAGCACAATTCCCCTCACCTGTATAAACAGGTGGCATTTCCTAAATAACAAAGAAGCTCTGTGCCAAGACAGATGAAGAAAGTAAGAATGAACTGAAGAGGATTAAGAGAAGGGTATTAAAGGTGTGCGGGTGGTGGCCGAGAGGTAGACAGAGAGCCATGAAAGGGAGCCGTGTCTTAAGGGACTCGAAGTACAAAGAGATAACTTTATATTATACTTGGGGAGCTCTTTTAAATATTTCAACAGGGACGCCTGGGTGGCTCAGTCGTTAAGCGTCTGCCTTCGGCTCAGGTCATGATCCCAGGGTCCTGGGATCGAGCCCCACATCGGGCTCCTTGCTCAGTGAGGAGCCTGCTTCTCCTTCTCCCTCTGCTGCTCCCCCTGCTTGTGCTCTCTCTCTCTCTCTGACAAATAAATAAAAATCTTTAAAAATAAATAAATAAATAAATAAATAAATATTTAAACAGTTGGCATTCCAACTATGATTGTGTACCAGGGAAACTAATATAAAGGATTTAAATCACTGAGCTGTGTTAGCCCAGGGCAGTAATTTAGGGAGAATAACCAAAGCAAGCTGGTGTTGGCTCCCTCCTGAGATTTGCACAGTGGACAAACGAAGATTAGCAAACCCAGAGATGAAGAGCAAATGCATGGCGGAAGGCAGTGGGCTCGGGATTTGGTTCTTAACTCTGTACTTCGCACACTGAGAAAATAGAAGGCTATTCCTTTCATTGGTTGTGTGGTTCAGAGGAAGCTTGTTCCATCAGAGGAATACATTTAGTAATGACTGAAATGACTGAGAGTCAGCCATGAGGACAGGGAGTCATTTGATTAACTTGCTTCTAAAAAGTTACCAAGTCATTTCAGTGTCTGGTAGAACCTGATGAGGTGCGTCCTGTTTCTTGTTTGAAGCAACAAAATAAGACTGAAACCCCGTTACTTTAGTGGGATCCCTGAAATAGGGACAGCATTGCTTATGTCTAATCTCACTAACACTATAAATTAGTGCCAACTCCATATCTGGAAAATGTTTTGATCTTCCCTGATATACCAAGGAGAGGGACCAGATATGCTTATAAAATTTAAAAACTTAGATCACTTTTGTTCTTTTAAAAAATTTTTTCTTAATTGTCCACATAGTATAAACATATACATATTGAAATAAGCCCATTTTATGAATATATAAAGTTTAAAAGAAGACCACTTCACTCATACTGCCTGTTCTGTTATGTCATTCTCTTTGTGGAATGGTCTCTCCCACCCCAACATTTTGGTGTGTATCTGCCAGATCTTTTTCATTGGGTTTACATGCATATGGGCATACAGACACGTAGGTATTTTAATATAAGCGGAATCATACTATTCATTGTTGAAAAAAAGTCATTTTCATTCAACAACATGACCTAGCGATCTTTCCCTGTTAGAATGGATGTACAACCATTTACTTTTCTTCTACTGATGGATATTCAGGTTGTTACCAGTCTTTGCCATTAGAAACAATGTTGCCAATGAGTATTTCCGTAGGCAAGATTCCAAGAAGTGAAAAGTCTGGGCTGAGTAATTAAGTACATGCCCCATTTTTGCTCTCTAAAAAGGCTTTGCCAATTTGCCCTCCCCCCAAACAGATGACAATTCCCGTTCTCCCACACCTTGACAAAAATGGATATCCGTTTTTTGACCTTTTCATTGTAGTTTGAGCTATATCTAACACCATTAGATGTGCTTTCCTTAAAGTCTAACTATTTAGGTTTGCGGGGTAATTTTGCCTAAGAAAATAAGAACATCCACACTGAGCCCTGCTCTTAATGCAGCTCGTCCTACCTGGCATCTATTGGGATGTGGTAGGCAGGGGCCCAGACTAGCTCTGCCCTGTAAATACTCTGCCTCTGCTTCCTGAACATGAAGTCAGAAGACAGGGCCAAGGTCAGAGATCCCTGTCTCTCAGACACTCCGCATTCCCCTGCACATGTAAGGAACTCAGGACCAGTTTCTCCCATCTATGATACCATTAAACACTCAAGGAGTTTCACTTCTCTCTTTTTTCATGTAGAAAGTGCTCCCAGAAATTGCTTTTAGGAAAATTGCCTTCCTCTGTCACTTGGGTCTGTGGCTAAAGTACTGAGGCTATTATTGCCCGTTCTCCCTATTACTCTTTTTCCCAGGTTAAAACACAAACACACGGGGTAGAGTTGACACGCACATGGACCCACCAGAAACCAAAAATCCCTCTCAGGGCTCCTTTGAAATAACGAAATAAAGTATATTATGATTGTTTATGTTGTCCTGCTTTTGAAAACTGCAGAGATTAGGGAGTTTTAAAAAATAACCTGATATATACTTGAATGAAGATCAGATCAAAATAACTTCTCCTTAATGTACCAATTACAGTCAATACTGAAAAAAAAATGCTCCTTCTGCAGAAATTTCATACTCCCCAATGTCAGGTTTTATTTTCCTCTAGTCTAAATCTAATTAATTTTTAAAAATTCATGTGAATTCTTATAGCTATTAGTTTTGAAAAATCTGTTTTTCATAGTTGGTGATCTGTCTAGCTCAAGGTTTTTGGGCACACTCAAATAAACTAGGTAGAGTTACCCATTGGTAATATATTCACATTTCATTATAGAACTTCAAAAAATAAATACCAAATATTCCTATGGTCTTTGATTATATTAGACGTATGTTTACATGTTAAAAAGCCAAGGTCATATTTCTCTCTTACTTTCGATACTGCTTCACTGTGCTTTTTTTTACCCCACCAGGCAGAGCAGCTAAAAGTTACACATGATTGAACCTTTTACTGACACGAAACTTAAAGTGTACCTTTTCTAATTGTATGATATTATATGAGGAAAAGTGAAGAATTTTGACCAAGAATTTCAGGATAATCCAACTCTCGGTGACCACAGATGAGTTCTTCTCACTGCAGATGGCCAGTGGTCTATTTCATGCCCAGGTTGCTTCTTCCTAAAATGATGCTTTTAGGTTGTCTTCCTTCCTGTGGCTCGCTTTCAACAAATATAAACCAATTAGCATAAGCAAAGCATGATTAAGAAAGTAAATCAACTCAGGAAAAAGAATTCTAATGCATTCCAAGCAAAATATAAAATGACTTTTGGACTATCTCTTGTTTAAAATTTTCCATGCTCTCTGGCACTTCTCAGCATGATTCAGAAGTTGACAATATTTCCTGAAGTATTTTCAGTGAAAAACAACATATTTACTTAAGGAGTTTGAAAGAAATTAGCATTGGAAGTTGGAATGTGCCATAATTTAGAGCAGAAAGAAAATGAGCTTGCTGGAGACCACAGGAGAGCCTTTGGTTCTCGCATCATCAGGCAGGGCTATCAACCATACAGATGAGTGTGTTTGAAAGAGAAATTTAGGCAAAGTTCATAAAATGGGCAGCCTTTGGGTCATTGTAGAGAGACAAAATATTTATGGATAGATATAAAATCTATTAAAAAGTTCCGAGCGAAAAATGTACAATTACCAAGAGAACAGTTCTGTTGCCCATGTTCTTCAGGGCCCGTGTAGACGCTGTCCTGCACAGAGGGGTTGAGGATGCCTGGTGGAGTGGGAGAGCCACGACCCTAGAATCCAGTGTGATCTGGGTGGGCCTCCTCTGCGGGAAGTGGGGAGGACAGATGCCAGCCGCCAATACCACCCCCCACTTCTCAGGGCCCCACAAGCAGGGCAGCCCCACCCCACTCAAAATTGTCAGCAAGGTTGATGGTAAGACTCCAAATATATGTAGATTTTTGTAAATCACAGAACACTGGGAGCCCAGATCCAGCCTTTCACAGGCCTGCACCCTCTCCCACCTAAGTCACCACCCCCCGCCCCAAGTCTGGGATCTGAGCTACCAAAAGCATTCTGTGGGTGGCGCTTCGGGCTGCCCCAGAAGGTGGATTGTAGGAGGAGGCCTTTGCTCGTGGCTGCCCAGTGTCCTAGGAGGCACTGATATGATGCATCGGCGTGAATCATAAGGCATGTGGAAAAGGCAGCTCAAGTTACACACTGGTTGGCAGGATAGCTGGGAGAGTTGACTAGTCCAGTACTTCCTTTTTGAATCTTCATATCACGGTTTTCCCTCCAGACGTAAAAAGACAATCAGCCCCCTCTGCTCCAAGAGAAATGCTTCCGTTTCCCGAGCAGTAATTTGACGGGGCATCTGTATCCCTCCAGTGCCACAGTTTGGCTACTGTGGAGAACTTGGTCTTGCCGCTAATGCACGGAGGACAAAAGCCTCCTCCTACTCTTGCCCAGAGCCCTTCTGGGTTTCCCTTCAAACTTCCTCCCAGGCCGAGGGCTGGCTTGGGAGGGCGGCCACTCCGCGGGGTCTGGTACCGCTGTGGCCATGACTGCTACCAGACTTGCGTGCTCTGCTAGCCTGTTTGGAATCATTTCTTAAACAGAGTAGGTTTCCTTTGCAAGCATCGATCATTCCTTCCTGACTTCAGCGTGTCTTAGCCCGCATCATGCCCCAGGAAATGCCACAACTTCCCTTAGAAAGAGTCCGAAGCAGGAGTCCATCCTCTGATCTTTACATTTCTCACTTCTGAGCACATCGTGGTCAGGCCCCTCCGAGGGAGGGGCAGAGAGGCGCTTTGTAATTCAGAACTGTCAGAGGAAAAACAAATCTTCATCTTTTATATGCTTTGAGAAGTACTCCATTGTTATCACTTTACTCTGGAGGTACAAAGTAGAGGCTTTTCTATGCCTTAACCACACTGATGTTTACCAATTTCTCTAAAGATTATTATCCTGGTTGGTTATCAGGGATATTGCTGCCTTTAAAACCCAGGAAATAGAAGAGAAGGACTTGTTTTTGCTACTTGCCCTTCAGTGCAGTGTCTAAAATGGACTCTCAAAGCAAATGAACTCTTTAGACCTCCTCATGTGGGAGAAAACACAACCCATTGCCTTCCTCTCCTTTGACCTTGGGAAGTTCAAGCTCTTTTGGAGAAATGTTGACAGAGGTTAACAGAGCATCAGACCAAACATGCTCGTGCTGTTGACTTCTGTTTCCTCCAGAGAAAAGGTGACCCTTTCAGTCATCTCTCCCAGCAGGGACCAGATGAACCGAAGGGGCACCAGTCATCTATGAAGCCAACATTTGCTGAGTGTTGACGGTGTATTTGTAAGTCTGGAGTGCAGGGTAGAGGTTTTACTAGAACAGAATAAAACACTGCCTCTTTCTTTCTTTCTTTCTTTTTTTTTTTAGATTTTATTTATTTATTTGACAGAGAGAGACACAGCGAGAGAGGGAAAACAAGCAGGGGGAGTGGGAGAGGGAGAAGCAGGCTTCCCGTCGAGCAGGGAGCCTGATGTGGGACTCGATCCCAGGACCTTGGGATCATGACCTGAGCCGAAGGCAGACGCTTAACCGACTGAGCCACCCAGGCGCCCAACACTGCCTGTTTCTGAACAGCCCATGATCTGAGAATAGTTGTTACATTTTGAAATATTTTTAAAAATATTGAGAGAAGAATGTTATTTTGTGACATATGAAAATTACATCAAATATAAATTTCAGGGCCCATAAATAATGTTTTATTGGAATACAGACCTATCCATTCCTTTATGTGCTGTCGATGAGGCGTTACAATCTCGTCATTGAGAGACCATAATGTTCACATAGCCTAAAGTATTTACTGTCTGGTCCTTCCCGGAAAAGTTTTGTGGAGCCTGGAATATAGCATGTTCTCTGCTCTCCAGCTGCTGGCGAGAGACAGGAAAAGAAACGATTAAAATGGAAAATGGAAGGTGTCAGGAGACAAACCTGTGAGAGCTGGTGGGAGAAGGTTGGTTAACCATCCTTAGTGGCAGCACCATCTACGGGGCGGGGGGGGAGCAGAAATCTTGAGCTAAACTTTAAGAAGAGCATGAAAGGGGCCAGAGAGAGGCAGCTGCCTGAACCTGTCAACACATGAAAATGTGTATTTTTGAGGACTCATAGGGAATTTGGTGTGACAAGAGCAAAAGATGCTTGCTGGGGAGTAGCAGGGGAAATAAGGTCTGACTGTCTACAGGGATCCTGTAGCTGGGACATGGGTGTGGGACCCAACCCTGAAAGCTCAGGAAACCCCTGGAGGGTGGTCTGCTGCATGTGACTGGTCAGTGTGATGTTGAAGAAAGAGCAATGATAGCTAGGAGAGGTTGAAGGGGGTGGGGGATGTGGCACGGAGGGCATGCTGGGAAGGCAAGAAGATAATAATCCAGGCAAAGGATTAGGCCCTACATTAAGGTAGATAGGCAGCTGCTGGAATTAAAAAAGGTTGATCACAAGATAACTGTGATCGAATCCATAGAGGTAGGGCAGAAGTGGGGGGTAAAGGAAAGGGGCCATCAGGTGTGATTCAAAGAGGCTGATTGGCAGATGGGAGGAAAAGATGATACGTTCTGTTTGAACATTTTCTTTTTGCAGAATTTCTGAGGAATGGCCAGGAAGTGGCTGGATATAGGGGTCTGGAGCTCAGGATAGGAATTTGAGCTGGAGATTGACATCTGGTAGTTGAAGCCGTGGTCTACAGGGGAAAGTGATCTGGGCGAGATGAACAGCAGTTTGAGGAACACAGAGACACAAAGAGCAGGCAGAGGAGCATGACCAGGGGAGAAAAAAGTGGGTCAGTCTAGGTGAGGAGGAAGGAAGGAACTTCGGGGAGGAGGAACACATGGTCAGTAGTGCCAGATGCCGGCTCAAGAGTAGGTGAATTAAGCCAAAGTGCACTCACTGGATTTAGCAGTATGGGTGTTGATTGCATAAACACAAGGCTGAGAATGGCTGGGACAGGCAGAAGGGGGCTCAGAATGTAGGTTAAACAGGGGCGCCTGGGTGGCTCAGTCATTAAGCATCTGCCTTCGGCTCAGGTCATGATCCCAGGCTCCTGGGATCGAGCCCCACATCGGGCTCCCCGCTCAGCAGGAAGCCTGCTTCTCCCTCTCCCACTCCCCCTGCTTGTTCCCTCTCTCGCTGTGTCTCTATCAAATAAATAAATAAAATCTTTAAAAAAAAAAAGAATGTAGGTTAAACAAATCTTGGCTGAACAAGTTAAATGAGGGCAGAACCTAGAGTTGGGTGTGGAATTGAGAAAAGTTCCTGGGGTTTTGTTTTTGTTTTTGTTTTGTTTGTTTTAAGATTTTATTTATTTGACACAGAGAGAGAGACAGTGAGAGAGGGAACACAAGCAGGAGCAGAGGGAGAGGGAGAAGCAGGCTTCCCCGATACGGGGCTCCATCCCAGGACCCTGGGATCATGACCTGAGCTGAAGGCAGACGCTTAATGACTGAGCCACCCAGGCACCCCATCTGTTTGTTTGTTTTAATGGTAGAGTCAGGCAGGGACAAATGCTGAGAAGAAAGATCCAGAAGAAACCAGAGAAAAGACCGAAGAATGGACAGCTTGATGCCTGTCTGAATGCAGAGCTAGCCCCCAGCACGCAGGGGAGGGGTTGGCCTTGCCCAGGAGGGCCATGGTGCCCGAGAAGGGCAGGCAGGGGGAGGGCAGGCCCAGTGGGCACAGCTGCCTGTGCTGCTCCCGGAGAACAAGCTGAAGGGCCTCCTGGCAAAAGACCTCCCGTTTCTCAGTCAAACTGGTGGTGCGCTCAAGGCACCGTGTGGGGAAGGATCTGAGGGGAGCATTAAAAATGAAGATCAGCTGCCGAGGGCTTTGGGCCCTGCACTGGGCATGATGGAGCGCCCCCTGGAGGCTGGAATGAGGGTGGCCCGATCCGCAAGGCCCCGCCGCTCCGTATTTTTGACGCACTAGGGATGAGGAGCAAGGTGGAGACGGGGGAACTTTGAGGCTGGGCTGAAATGGGGTTTGTGATGCAGAGTTGCAGGGAGCCCGAGCAGCACTGTCAGCCTTGACTTTCTCCTCCAGGGCTGGGAGAGTGATTACAGGGTGGGGGGTGCTTTCTCGCTGCGGAGGAAGGAACCAGAGCCAGAAAGAAGTGGCCGACTGGGAAGGAATGTGCGGCCCAGGGGCTCGGCCTTCAGCAGGTGGAGGGGAGGGTGCGTTGAGACTAAGAAAGTGGGTAAGAAGCCCAGGAGGCGGTGGTTGTCCACACCAGGTGGGAGAGTTTCGAAGCTTGCAGCTGGAATGGTTTCTGGAAGGGAAGGGCCCAGACTGGAGTGAAGGAGGGACAGCAGAGGGCAAGGGTCATGCACCTCAGGTCATGGTCGGGTCATCCACACTGGCCCGAAACATGAAGTTGTGTGTGTCGAGAGGGCTGAGGGGAGCCAGGAACCAGGGGGCAGATCATGGGTGATGGTTGAGAGTGGCGGAGGGGCCAGGATGGCTATCTCTTGTGGCCGCGCCGTATGTTCATGGGATCACACATGCGGGAATTCCTAGTTGTGGGAATTTAAGTACGCGAGGCTCACGCACAGCTGAGCAGCCTTTGAGAGATCTGAGTGTGTCCCTAGGCCAGTCGGAGATGGGTGAGTACTGAGGCCACCGGCTCGGGGCGGGAAGTCTTCCTGAGAGGAGAGATCAGAGTCAATTGTGTGGCAGAGGGAACCGTGACATGAAGAGGCAGCCCCTTAACCTAAAATCCTGGACATTGTTCTTCAGAACCAACACCTGCCTCTCTGGGGATCTCCTGGCTTCAGACTATTTTGCAGCCCAGAACTTTATTTACCGAAGAGAATGTGAACATGATCACTCTTCTGATGATGCGTCAGTGCCCAGCACAGAGGCTTGGGGACTGTGGGGGTGCTGAAGGGGAGCCGGAGACAAACTCAGGAAGCACAGAGATGAGCACAGAAATGGAGCTCGTATCTTATTCCAGATATGTAGAAATAAGGTTTTAAAGACCATACTGCAATAATATCTCAGATTATGTTTTCTAATCCAGGTATTATGCGAAGCGATTTTCCTCAGATTTCCTATTTAATCCTCAACACTCTACTGGGTATAAGGTTGCTGTTCTCATCTCGGAGACGAGGCACCATTAAGTAGTCCCCCCAGGGTCTCACAGATTGGAAGAGGGACCCGAGATTGGAATCCAGACATTGTCGCGCCAGAGCCTGTGACAGAATATTTATGTGATTCAGTTAATTCTATTTATTATTTAGTAAATACCCCTTCTTATATGCTGAGCTCGAATGGCTCATTTACAAGATGTTTATTCATGAAGTGAAACCACGTCAGTTGGTGTCTCAAACACCTAAGGCATAACAACAGGAATAAATACTTTTTGGAGGGATGGGGGAGCTGAATTTAGGTCAGAAATGGAGAAAAAAAATTCCCCCCAAACCCAAAGTAATATAGCCACTTTGTGAAGTCTTTACTCATGTATTCTAAATTAATAGAGCCATACAGAACATACAGAAATATTAGTAGAGAATGGGCAAGATTTAATTCAGCATCCCAAGAGCAATCTCTTTCCATTGATCTGTGTGACACAATTTCCTAATAAGAATTATGTATGTAGGGGAGCCTGGGTGGCTCAGTCGTTGGGCGTCTGCCTTTGGCTCAGGTCATGATCCCAGGGTCCTGGGATGGAGCCCCACATCGGGCTCTCTGCTCAGCGGGAAGCCTGCTTCTCCCTCTCCCACTCCCCCTGCTTATGTTCCCTCTCTTGCTGTGTCTCTCTCTGTCTAATAAATAAATAAAATCTTAAAAAAAAAAGAATTATGTATGTAAAGAATCACATCTAAACCTTGAATTTTGTTGCTAGGTCAGACTAGAATATTAAGGAAAGCTAAGGTCTGAGCGTTTTAATATTCAGGTTAAAAATTCCATTAATATTTTCAATTAAAAAAATCTTACTGAGGTTGTGTGAATGAAATCAAAGAGTTAGAAATTTTATTTATGTTTAGGTGGTCACTTCTTTTTTTTTTTTTTCTTCCATTTTTTTTAATTCTTATGTTAATCCCCATACATTACACCATTAGTTTTAGATGAAGTGTTCCATGATTCATTGTTTCTGCACAACACCCAGTGCTCCATGCAGAATGTGCCCTCCTCAATACCCACCACCAGGCTAACCCATTCTCCCACCCCCCTCCCCTCTAGAACCCTGTTTGTTTTTCAGAGTCCATCGTCTCTCATGGTTCGTCTACCCCTCCGATTTCCCCCGCTTCATTCTTCCCCTCCCGCTACCTTCTTCTTCTTTTTTTTTTTTCTTAACATATATTGCATTATTTGTTTCAGAGGTACAGATCTGAGATTCAACAGTCTTGCACAATTCACAGCGCTTACCAGAGCACATATAGGTGGTTACTTCTATTTGGAATTTTTATCCACTGCTTGTATGATTTAAGAGAAATGAAAAACAAAGCCAACAAAGATGAGATAGCCTATCACAGTCATAAAGATAAACAGATTTTGGTTGTTTCAGGTTAGATCTTTTTAAGTGTTATTCTCATCCTGAAAAATAGAACAACCAATACATATATGCTTTACTCTAGAGATTAATAAAATCGTGTTCTGTGAGTTTGCAGTAGACAGTTTGTCCATTGGAGAAAGACATTGTGTTTGTTTCTACTTGCCACTAGGAAAAGCCCATAACAGCCTTCTTCTAAGAACTCTTTTTGGTCCACGGCACCTGGGTGGCTCAGTCGGTTCAGCATCTGACTCTTGATCTCAGCATTGTGAGTTCGGGCCCCGCATTGAGCTCCATGTTGGGGTGGAGCCTACTTAGGAAAGGAAAAAAAGAACTGTTTTTAGTCCATATACTGGAATGTGGGAAACAAATGGAAACCCACCAAAGTAGAGTCCCAGTTCTAAAAACTTTAACACAGAAAGTGGACGTTGATAGGGTATTTTAACCCAATACTGTTTCACTGGGGTTTGTGGAGTTACTTCTATAAATTGTGAGGGTCACTGTAATCCTTCCCAATGCTGCAGTGTACCCTTGAAGATGAAGACCAGAGGAGAACTTACCATCCCAGCCTCGGGTGTTACTGAAGAGACTGTGCTCACGGTAGATATCCCTTGGGCCAAGAAGACACTAGTGTGGGCTGACTTTGGCCAACGATGGCTCCTGAGGTCTGAGTTCTTGCAGAGTATAAAGCACACTGGACCAGGCATCAAAGGTCTGACTCTGATCCTGGGCTCTAGCACTAACTGTGGACCGTTGGGCAAGCCATGTCACTTCTCTGGGCCTCAGAGTCCTCATCCCCCAAAGCAAAGGGGTTAGATGAAATCATACCCAGTATTTTCTAATTTTGAAATTCAGTGACTATGTCCACTGCTAGTCGCTGTGTGATATGACGTCACCCTTTTGCTGAAGGTGTTTCATCTGCTCATGAATTGAAGGACAGACTTGAAGTTGTATTCAGCTGAAATTAAACTAGTTCTAATCCATGCTCCCAGTTATAGGAGGGCTCTAGGATATCTTTGTCATCTCTAAGGGCATTGGGCTTATTCCTTCATTTCTTTTATTGAAATAATCGTATCCATAGGTGGCTTTTCTCACAGGCACTTCTGGGCAGAAGCTTAGAGGATATAACAATTCTTCTCTCCGGTGAATTCTCTTAATCCTTTAAAAAATTAACGTATAATGTGTTTTATAACATGCAACAAGGTCTACAGCTTTTGAGGAATGTTCTGTGACTATGCCAAAGGCAGATTTGAGACGCAGGGCTAGTAATTGAAAGATCAGAAGTCTCCTATCTACTAAGGAATAAAAGAAATCATTAAAATGATTGATTGATGGATTGGCTTCTTAGAACAGCAAGTAGTCAGATGAATGGACAATCTCTTTTATACTCCCTGTTTTGCCTGGAAATAGCAGAGAAGAATCCATATCAGCCTCTTAGGCTTCATGACCTGAGCATAGTCATTTTGTGACTAGCTGGATTCATGATTGTTGGATGCAGGGAGATATTTGATGACCAGACCAAAAAGACCATGGAGGAGTCGACTACAGTTTACTGGGACTGAAAATGAGTCCTTGTAAAGAATTTTAGCTCTTCTATCCTGTGCCCGTTCGTGTGTGTGTGTGTGTGTATGCACGCATACATATGCTCATATATGTATGAAACATAGGTCCCGATTCCTAAACCCCTTCCATCTCTAGTCTTGGAGTCCTTGTCGCATGTTTCAGTGTCTCCATTTGGTATCTTAAGATAGTACTCTGCCATTTTAAAGAACAATACTTGAGATCTTTGTGGCACCGTCACGACTAGACCCTTGTCATCCCTTGGATTCCAGCGATGGCTACTCTCCCCTTTCTCATTCCCGCTCATGTAGTGAAGAGTTATCGAGTTGCTGCTGTGTTTCAGGCACTGAAGTAGGAGTAGGGCTCCTGTGCTCTGGGGGCACAGAGCTGAGTGAGGTCACAGGCATAGAAAAAAATTATCCTAGTCCAGGTAATAAGGAAAATAGTGCAGGCATTTCCTTCTGGTGAGGTGGAAGGTAGGAGAGAGGGACTAATTTTGAGTGGGTCAGAGAAGAAACTATGAGAGAATTTGGATCTTGAAGCCTGTTTAATAATAGTTCATTGTGGAACTATAGGAGAGTGATCATTCCGGAGAAGTCTCTATCTTACGGGTTTATCACAGATTTGCTAAGAAGATAAAATTAGCAGAATTTAGTGCAAGAGGATAGAGGAGTCTAGGTGATTCCAAGGTTTTAGCTTATTTGACTTGGGGAACAGTCAGCAAATTCAACCTATGTCAGGACTTTTTGGAAAAGAGTGTGCTTCCCTCCCTGCCAGTTAGTAAACGATTATACTCCTTATTAAAATTCGGTTTTGCCGGGCGCCTGGGTGGCTCAGTTGGTTAAGCGACTGCCTTCGGCTCAGGTCATGATCCTTGGAGTCCCGGGATCGAGTCCCGCATCAGGCTCCCTGCTCCGCGGGGAGCCTGCTTCTCCCTCTGGCCCTCCCCCCTCTCATGTGCTCTCTGTCTCTCATTCTCTCTGTCTCAAATAAATAAATAAAATCTTTAAAAAAAAAAAATTTCGGTTTTGCCATCTTGTTCAGTCGCCAGGCAGTGACGTCATCAATATGGAAGATCCAGCACCTGTGTGCTCTTTGCATCCAGGCTGATGACTGTGGACTTCACTGAGCAGACGGGAGGACGGAGAGAGTGGCAGGGTCATAAGACAGACACTGTGAATTTTCTTCTGTGTACTCTCAGAGAAACAGTCACTTAGGGTCTTCACTATTTGTAATAATCTTTTCTTCATGTGTACTGTTATGTACTCTACTTTGGGGCTGGGTGGGTCAGATCATCAGTATTTGGAAATTAGCCAGCCTCTTGTTGTGTTGCAAGGGCTTCTGTGCTGTGGGAAGTTCGTGAATAATTCTTACTCTTATTACATTTCTTGCACAAAAGATTTTCTTACCAATAGTTTGAGTGTTTGAGCCCCTGAACTTTATGCTCTCATGATTAGCCTGCCATTCTCAAACCTGTGAATTAATACATATATATATGTATATATATATAATTTATATTCAACAATGGAAAAATCAACTCATCTTTTATAGACATAAGTGCATTTTATGTGGGATATTTCTTTACCTTATTTGTTCTGATACGGGCAACACTGGAAGTTACATTTTCACAAAAATCCCCGTATATAATCAGGGCATGTAGTTCCCAGAGACCTGACTTTTGAGATATCAATTTATGATGGCTTTGTCTTGTGAGTCTAGTGACTTCGGCAACGGTATATATTATATTGTCTTTCAGTTTTCATCTCTGTAAGTTTTATATTTTTGCATTTTTTTTCTCTAAGCTCCACATATAGTTCAGTTCAACAAAAAGCATTCAGTATACAAAGAAGGAATCACTCATGTTTATTTCTTCAAGGTTCATATTAACAAGATTCAACAATAGAGTAGTGGCTTTTTTTAAAAAAGATTTTATTTATTTGAAAAAAAGAGAGAACAAGCAGGGGGAGGAGCAGAGGGAGAGGGAGAAGCCAGCTCCCCACTCAGCAGGGAGCCCAATGTGGGGCTTGATCCCAGGGTCATGACCTGAGCCGAAGGCAGACGCTTAACCAACAGCCACCCAGATGGCCCATGGGGGAGTGACTTTTAAAGTGTTTACCTCTACTGTCACATCGTCCATGAGCATTTAAATTTGGGGTAGGTTGGGAAAATACGCCAGGAAGATTAATGCATTTTATGACACTCTAGCAAAGCTCATACTACAAAGGGTATCTTGGACCACAGTCTTATTTAGTTAATACTCGTTGAACAACCATGCTCTGGTCTTCAAGTAATAGAAATTAAGGAGTCAAAAATGGGTCCACTTCCTGAGATTGACTCTAAACTGTTCTTAAGTGGGATTAAATGGGACCCAAAGTCCCTGTTCTGCTTCTGGTGCACATTGACTTCTCTGAATGACATCGGTTGTATTTTATAGAATGTGTGTAAATTTCACTGAGCAGGGTGGGGAGAGAGGGAGAGAGACAGAAAGAACTCTTGACAATGGACAGGGGTGAAATTTAATCTTGAAATCTTGTACATTTTCACAGTCAAGAGCCTTTTCTAGCCAAATATCTGCTGTGCGTTGCAAGTTCTTTAGCTCTCCCAAAGGTCGTTTGGATTGAACAGCACACAGGGCTTCAGTCTTTATTCCTTTGTGGACCTTGCACTTCTTGGGAAAGCTCAGGGTGGGTGCAGCTCCCCGGATGAGGCTCTCACCACTTGTAGTGTTGCCTTCAACAACTTTCTTTTTGTGGGCAGGGCGAGGAGGAAGGGGCTGTTTCACTGGGCCTCTTAGAGATATGATAGTGTCAGTGACACACAAGGATATTAAAAATGGCAGCTAATGATCTAACTTTGCCCAAATCACAGTCTCCAGGGCTTAATTTACTCATCTTTTAAATGAGGGTGATGTAGATCTACATGGTCTGTCTTCATCTGTTCGAGCCTCTACAGCAAAATACCACAGATTGGGTGGCTTAAACAAAGGACATATATTTTTTACAGTTCTGGAGGCTGGGAAGTCCAAGGTCAGGGTGCCAGCATGTTCAGTCTAGTTGGGTCTCTCATTTTGGTTTGTGGATGGTTGTCATTCTCATGTGCCCTCACATGGCCTTTCCTTGGTGTCTCTTCCACTTTATATAAAGGCATTAATCCTATCATGAGAGCCTCCCCCTCATGACTTAAAGTAGCCCTAATTACCCTCCCAAAGGTCCCACCTCCAAACACCATCACGTTAGGGATTAGGGCTTCAACATATGAATTTTGGAGAGACAAACATTCAGTCCATAGCAAGGACTCTTTTAGTTGGTCTTAATTCTATGACTAGGAGAAACTGCCTTACCATTGAAAATTTAACGTGAATACAACTGTAGTACTCAAGGTTTATAAGTAGACACATTTGAGCTCCAATCTGTAGTCTTATTCTTATAGCTTCATGATGTTGGGCAGTTATTAAATCTCTCCATGTCTCAGTTTCCTCAACCATGAAATTGTTCAATCATGGTATCTATTTGTAGAGTCTCTGTCAAGATTAAGTGAAAATCATGCAGATAAACCACTTAGTGCAGTGCTTGGCACAAAATAGAACCTTGATAAAAATTTAAGTTTTGAAAAACAGCCAAATCTATTTGAACAAGAGCTGAGACTGGTAACACAAGAAATGAAATTATTTGATCAGTAGTTTGGTTGTTAATATCGAAATTTGTTTGTATTTGACTCTAAATTTTACAGGTCTCTGTTCATTTTAACACATCATTTGTTTGTATTGAAATAGACATGGACAAGTGGCATGTGTGTGTATACACACTTGTGAGCATCTGTACCTTGATAATCTCCCCCATCATTTCTTTGGGTAATTAATTCCTTTTCTGCGATCATATAAGAATTTCAACCAACACATCACTTACAAATTTGGGATATATTTTGCCTATACATGAACACTGTGCTTTTATTTCAGTGAAACCAGAAACGTTTAAACTTGCTCTTTTTTAAGAAGATTGTTCCCTAACAAAAATGTTCCTTTGCACATCAATAAGGGGATGCTCCAGTTAAATGTTAAATGATAAAAAGCAGGGAAATGATAAAAAGCAGCCAACCACACATACATATACACACATACTTACTGAACTCTCAAAACCCCAAATTCCTATGAATCATACCTTGTTGACACCCATGCAATTAATAATGTAGCAAGTATCCTAAAAGTATCCTTTAATATTTACATTTTATAGAAATTATCATTGCTTTTCCTCTCAGGTCTAGTGACTCAGATGAAAAAAATAAATCTCAGAATAAATCTAAGCCTGTTCTTATATGCCCTGAAATGTCAAGGCGACAAATTCACTTAATGCTTAATTTGAGGTGTTACTCAGAGAGTGAAGCCACTGGAGGAAGTGAGCTTATCAGTTGTGAAACAAGAGGAGAAAAGATCATCAGTAAGAAAGTATGGCAGTATGATTTTTAATTGTTGGATTTTCAGCATGTGGGCTAAAGTCAAATGAATCCTTACTCTTGGATTTCAGTGATGGGTGTAGCCATATGTTCTCATTACCTCAAGTACAAAAGGCATTTGCTACGATTCTAGAAGATTTAGAGAAGAAAGGGGAAAATGCACCTTCCAGAGGACAACGTTGGGGTGGAGTGGCATTCTCTTATTTCGGGAAAATTTAAGCTTCTAAAGGGCAAGGAGTAATTCTGAACGCTCCTGGGAATAAAAATCTAAGCATCATTCGTAACTTGAAATGCAATTAAGCAGCACATGGAGCTGGAAATTCAAGAGGACTCTGTCTCTATGAAAACTTCAAGTAGCTCTCTCTCTAAATTCCGTTCAAAATGTACTATAAAGACCTGTGGGATTTATTTGTGCACATTGGGTAGATTTATGTATTTAGAAAAGGGCTACCAGGAATGTATTCCCAGAAAGTGACTTTAAGCTCTAGCAAATGATCTGATTTCTGGCCTCTTAAAGGAAATGGATAAAAAAAAGAATACGATCCTGTGAAATGAGTGGTTTCCTGGGGTGAAGCCATCCCCCATCACTGCACTTCTCCAGAATGAACCTGTTGCGAGCTGTAATGGTTTTGTGATTAGTGTGAATGAATGTTTCTCACCACATGGATTCACTATTGACTTTTTAATTAATAATAATGTTCTGTGCTTATAGAACCACCATCTCGAGGAAATTTGAGTGCTTTCTAATTGATGAATTTCAATTTATCTTTATACTATCTTGCTGAACGTATGGATTAGGTACTCTGATTGTGTTTTAATAGGAAAAATAGAGCCAGAAAAGTTAAATCATGGCCCACAGAGATTTCGGAAGGCTAATAATAGAATCATCAATTAAAATCTGGTAGTTTTTACTTATTTTGGCCATTTCCCAAAAATGTCTGATCAGTTGTGTCAATTATTCCTTAGGAAAATGAAGTTGATCAAAACAATCAACATTGCATTTGCTATGATTAACAGAAGTTTACATTCCTTCTCATTATTTGGTGGTGTTCCACAATTATTATCTATTTTTATTTATTGGACCACATGCATGTTTTAGTGGCCTATGTTCACATCCTTGGAATGCTTTTAGGTCACAAGTGTCAGAAGTTTATCCCCTGGGAAGGGAGTGATATAAAACTTAAATTCTGGTATTAGGTAGTTGTGACTTCTAAAAAACTGGTATCTCCATCACCTACCTGCCATTGTTTTAGCTGACAAAAAAATGAAGTAATCCTCCCAACAAAACCATGTTCAAAACCCTTACTCATTGTGCCTATGGGAAGGTAACTATCATCCTTTCAATCACCCCTTCATGCAGCCTTAAAAATATGAGACTGATTCTTCCTGCCTCTTGCATTTCTATTTCTGTCAATTTTGGGGGGCGCCTGGGTGGCTCAGTTGGTTGAGCAACTGCCTTCGGCTCAGGTCATGGTCCTGGAGTCCCGGGATCGAGTCCCGCATCGGGCTCCCTGCTTGGCGAGGAGCCTGCTTCTCCCTCTAACCCTCCCCCCTCTCATGTACTCTCTCTCATTCTCGCTCTCTCAAATGAATAAATAAATCTTTAAAAAAAAAAATATGAGACTGATTCTTTCTGCCTCGTGCATTTCTATTTCTGTCAATTTTTTTTTAAATCTGACAAGTGTATTGCTTTGTCCCTCTATATTCTCATTACTGTTTCCGTTCTGCTCTCCACATGCAACGTGGTAACCTCCCTACTTGTCTCCACTCCCTGAGTTGCTATGCCTCAATACATCTTAGGTAAATTTTCCTAATTCTCTGTAATTTTTTAACATAGGAATTATTCAGGCACAAAAAAAGTATGCAGAATATATTGAACAGCCACATCTTCACCGCCAGCATAAAAAAATGTGACATCAGAGATACAGTCCAATGGCCTCTTTGAAGCCTCTCCTGGATCTTGTTTCTTTTCTTTGCTCCCCACTATCATGCCTTTCATGGTTATTATTTTTATGCATGTTTTTATACTTTTTACATAGATCCACTATTGACTTTTTTTTTTTTTTAAGATTTTATTTATTTATTTGACAGAGACAGAGACAGCGAGAGCAGGAACACAAGCAGGGGGAGTGGGAGAGGGAGAAGCAGGCTTCCGCAGAGCAGGGAGCCCGATGCGGGGCTCGATCCCAGGACCCCGGGACCATGACCTGAGCCGAAGGCAGTCGCTTAACCAACTGAGCCACCCAGGCGCCCACACTATTGACTTTTTAATTAATAATGACTTACCCCAATCATTTCTTTCTGAAACTTTTTTTTTTTAATGTGGCTTTGAGATTTCTGCTCTTTTAAGATTTATCCATCTTAGTGCATGTGACTTTGTTCCCTTCAATTGTGTTGCTGTGATCATTGATCCACATAATGCAGTTTATCCATTCTTCTCAGAATGCACTTTAAGATTGTTTGGGATTTTCCCCCTCAAATATGAACAACTACATAATAAACATTTTTTTTAAAGATTTATTTATTTGAGAGAGAGAGAGAGAAGGGGGGTAGGGGCATAGGGAGAGGGCAAGAGAGAATCTTAAGCAGATCCCCCCCACCCCGCCCAAGCACAGAGCCTGACGCAGGGCTCAATCTCACGACCCTGAGATCACGACTTGAGCTGAAACCATATTCCATCTAAAAAAAGACTCTTATTGATCTCTCTACCGACTTTCAATGGAATTTCAGCCTCCTGAAGGAGAAGAGTTTCTTCTCACTTCTCAAATGAAGGGGGCCTCCCCCAAGGAATTTCTTTTTGTGAGCAGTCACCAATTCAAAAGCTCTTGGACCACATGCTGAAATGTAACTGTGTGAAAAATGCAGGGTGTGGCGGGATCTGGGCTGGATGGTAGAGATGGAGCCATGTATCCTAGTTACACACTGCCAGTTTATGGTCCCTGAGGTTCTTGCATTACCTTGTTTATTTTCCCGAGAGTCTGTCTCAGAAATGTGTAATCATTCAATTTACTGTATAGCAGCAAAGAACAAGGACTCTGGAGCCAGCCTGCCTGGGTCTGAAACCCTCCTCCCCCGCTACTAGTTGTCTGCTCTTGAGCTCCTTCCTTGTTTGTAAAATGCTGGATGTGTTCATAATGAAAACTCAATGAGGTAATATACATGAAACTCAAGTGGGTGCTAAATACATTTTTGTTGGATTGTTGAAGAGAGTAAAAGTAAGAAAAAGGTGTATCATACCTCCTATGTGTCAGACATTGTTTTAGGAACTGGGAAGATGGTAATGATTTTAATATCTGTCTCTTTCCTAAACTAAGTTACCAGTTGAGACCAAATTCCCCAATACATTGCGTGGCCCATGGTGGGCACTCAGAGATGATGAAAGAATCAATAAACCTAATGATTCTCTTAAGGCAATGTAAGTGCCCAAGGTATGTTCTCAGCCGTGATGGGGCAAGTTAATTATATTCATGAGAACTTTGCTTTGTGCATGTTAGTGTATTCTTATTCTTTGCATATTGATTATTCCTGTGTAATCTGGAAAGTAGCTTACCACTAGCCATAATATTTGAGAAGTCAGGATACCATGTTTTTTGACGATGACGAGTAACAGAGAATTGACTATTTTTTTTCAATCCCTTACTTGTATACAAATAACATTCTTAACTTTTTTGATTATGACCGGCCTTTTTTTATTTTTCCTTGAATTTTAGGTCTCATTGTCCATGAAGGAGCTGCAGTTTACAGAGTATTTAAGCGCTGGCGAGCTGTTAACTTACACTGGGATGTACTAAATTATGATAAAGCCACAGACATCGAAGAAAGTAGCCGGGGAGAGTCTTCCACAAGCAGGACTTTATGGTTGCCATTGACAGCTCTGCGGAACAGGAACTTGGTCCACCCAACGCAGTTAACTTCCCCGAGGTTTCAGTGTGGCTACGTGTTATTGCATCTTTTCAATCGGATGAGGCCCCACGAAGATCTGTCAGAAGATAACAGCTCAGGGGAGGTTGTGATGAGAGTGACTTCTGTGTGACCCAAGTGTAAGGCAGCGTGGGGTAGACCACCCTGCACATTTTGGAATGTAATTGCAATGAACGGGGAAACCATAGCACTTCTAAAAACACACATCTATGAACTTTTTAAAATTTATGCTTTTTATATGAACATTTGAATTGCAAATACATTTTTCTGAAAAAAAAAAAAGTTCTCTGGTTCTTTGTTTTTGATTTATCACATCTTTTATAAGTTGGTACTTGAAATCATTTTACGTATAATTTAACTCTACTTGGTTAAAAGAATGATGAAAGTTATCCTTAAGGCTGAAACTATTTTTTCTTGCTTGTTTTAAATATATTTTTATCAAACTTTTTGCTCCATGTGTAGTTTTTCAGGCATGTTACGAATGGGAAAGAGTTTAGAATGCTGTGGGCAGATGCCAAAGTGCCCCCTGGCAATGCAGCGCTGTGTACTGGTCCTCTGTGTGCCTCGTGCTTATTGGCAAATGTGAGCGGGACTTTTTTGCTGGGTTGAAACAATCTGTCACCGGGAATGCAAGCTCTAGGAATGTTGGCCTGTTTTCTAGCTTCTGAAACAGTACAGAGAGTTTATTAAAAGTTAAAGACGAGTGGAAAAAAGTAGTTTTATTCCAGTATGTATGACATACTTGTATTACATACAAGTAGGCAGGGCACACTGCATACTTCTAGCCCCCAAACTACCAAAACGTTGCATCATTGCTTGTGTATATTAATACGGCCTCACGTTTGCATAACCCTCTTATAGACCTATGTAGTCATTTGGGTTAATTATTAGTGTCTTGATTTCTGTGAGCCCTATCTTAATTAGATTTTCTTTTTTGTAAAAGCTTATGTATCTACTTAATCATTTAAACACTGATCCTATTACTTGGTTTAATGAAGTCCTGGGAAATATATTCACCAGCAGCGAGAAATGTTTCTCTTTCACTAGATAAGTATTTTTTAAATGGAAGGAGCAAAAGAAAAATGAGGCTATTGATTCCCCAGGAATAGTTTCCTAACTAGTGACACCTGGAGATTTTCCACCTTTTAATCCTCCTAATGGAGGGAAATGGCACAGTTTAATGAGCAATGACAGAACAAATGAAGAGGCAGGCAGTCATGCTTTCCTTAGAAACATGAGTTGAACATGTAAGTCATTTGAAGTAATTGGTGATTAGATTTTAAAGCATATGAAATAAAATGCTTTACATTCTATTTTCTAAAAATGACCTCTGAATGATGAAAACAGAATAGTTAATGTGAATAGGTAGCACTGTGATTCCAACATAGCGAATCCCACCAGTACTTGAAATAATATTTTCCCAGTTAAACAACTGTCACAAAGGAGTTAAGGATGTGATCATTTGCAAAAATGGGAAGGAGTCCAGAGGTCACAGAAGAAGGAAAACAACTACTGTTTAGGGGCAGATGTAGGAAGCGAGAGTGTTACACATGCTCATTCTATATGTTGTTTTTGTTTTTAAAGTTTTATTTTAGAGAGAGAGAGAATGCATGAATGGGGGAGGGGCAGAGAGAGAATCTTCAAGCAGACTTCCCACTGAGCCCAGAGCCCAACAGAGCCCAATGCAGGGCTCTATCCCATGACCCATGAGATCATGACCTAAGTCGAAACCAAGAGCCAGACGCTGAACCTACTGAGCCACCTAGGAGCCCCTAGATGTCATTTGTTTTCATCTATATTAATGAGCGCAATCCTGGGTGAGGCACTGGGTATAAATCCGGTCTCTGTCTCTCAGAATGGGATCGGAGCAGATCATGTAATAGAGACACCAGGAATGTCAATCTGCTGTCAAAGAAGCAATCCATTATTTGTACCCCACAAGTGTTCATGTTTGTCCTGGACTGTTCAGTCACCAAGAGGAGTCATCAACAACAGCACGTTTAATGGAGAATAATTGTAGGTACTGTTCAGAGCATCTCATTATAAATACTGGACAAAGAGACTTAGACACAGACTAGATGATCATTGCTCTGTATTTAGCAAGTCTGCCCTTCTAATTAGTGTACATCCTTGTATTCACATCAACTCACTAGAAACAAAAAGGGTAAAGGATGAGAAACCCCTCTCTGTAGTGTCAGGTGGGGTGCAGGAGGTGGAGAGGTCGCTATGAGAGTACAGAGTGGGTTTGCCAACCTGGGAGGAATATGTGCCCCTAGGATCCCCTGTTTTCCAGCACCTTGCCTTTTGTATGTACATTTTGTCTACACCCACCATTTTCCCTCATCACCTTCACAGCCCCCACCTACTAACACACCCGCACATAGTCACATGCCCACATGTGACCAAGTCAAGGTAGAAATAGGATCTGGCAGAATTACCACTCAACAAAATGTACCATCCATGAAATGATTACACAGAAACTCAAAAGAAACACTCCAGGTGGGGAGGGTGCATGCATCTAAAGAATTGAATTCACTGCTTAACAATAATTAAAATTTTAGCACGCAATATGAGTTACGATATAAACAGCAGTAAATGCTGTCATTCAAACTTGGACTGCCTTAAATATCACAACATTTATGGTAAGGAAATAGTTGGAAATATTTTAATTATTTTAAAAATATTTTCTAATATTATAAAAACTTAGACCTATAGGTCCTCCGTCTCTTTTCAACCACTCACTTGAAGGACAAACATTTACAGAGCACCCCCTGTGTGCCAGATGCTGTGAGTAGTGGGCCACAGGGTGACACAGGTTCACAGGGAGTCTGTGGGGCCAGGCTGCACGGCAGCATATGTGTTGGGATACAGGCAAGCAAAAGGAAGTGGCAGGCCAGAGAAGCAGGTGTGCCTGGGGTGGCTGGGGAAGGCATCACTGAGGAACCGGCATTACTTGGGTGTTGAAGCATGAGTAGAAGTTTGCCAATGGAACAAATGGAGAAGAACATTCTGGGAACAGCTCCTTGGGGGTAAAAGAGAGGCATGTTTCAGTAATGATGAGAGATTTCATGTTGGGGAGCAGCGGACACATGATCCATCTCTACAGGGTTGACTAGTTAGCTGGGACTGAACACAGGGAACCATGAGAAGATGCTGTTCAAGCTGCAAGTGGTAAGACTTGGCAAAGTCATTTTGGGGGGCAGGAATGTCCTCTAATCCCATACCTATGGGCAAAAGTCTCAAGATGGGGCTAAAATATAATGGATTGTGGTCATACCCTCAAAGGAGTTTGGAGAAATCCTACAAAATGAAATAGTAGGCAGCAATCACACACAGGCCTACTGCTATAAATTAGATACTGCAGTAAAAATATTGGGGGCATTGAATGGGCTTTCCTTCCTCTCCCAGAAGACAGCAAAACCCATAGCTCTGAAGAGGAAAGCACATTGTAAATCTTGTGAAGTAGAAGATAGTGTCTCTTATTGAAAATATCTTAGACACTTCCCAGGATAAAGATTATCATCTGATTTTTCTCAAACATGATTAATTTTTTTTATTCTATATGTTTCATTAACTAAATAGATGCCAAAATAAAGCAAGCTCTCTCTGTTGCTTCTGTTTTGGTCTAAAACTACTATTCTTTTCCTTTTTTTTTTTTCCCCCACACTGTTAACATAGCCTATTATTTTTGATGATGTGCTGATCAACCCTCCTTTATGGAGTGAAACAGCAAAATTAATGTGTCTTTGCTAATCCAGAATTAGATCAGCTATCATCTAACAACTTATGTGTCATTTTATACAGAGGTCATAATTTGTCCATATTTTTCTTTGGAGCTGATTTTTTGACTTGCAAATTTTAATGACAGTAGGTTACCAATGTCTGATATTGAAAATTTTTCTTTCCAAGTTCATCTTTTATCAAACTTCAGTGGCAAAGTTTGGTTTTTTATTTTCAATTTATGTTTGTATAAATGACCTAACATAAAAATAATTTCATATTTGGTATATTAAGAAATAATTGGTTTAAAACCTTAAGAAGATATTTCAGGCAGTTAGTTCAGTCCCAGTTAATCAGTTCAGAAAAAAATGTTTCCATCCTGCGTGTGTGATACAGAATTACAGCAGGTGCCGTAATTCATAGCAAAGCTCAAAGTCCAGGCCCCAGTGGAACCTAGAGATTAATTCATTATCTCATAAAGATGCCATTTTATACACAGTGGATTTATCTAGTAAAGTAGTCAAAGACTTCAAAGTTATTTCAAGGGATGTTCCCCCTAGGAAGCATAGACACTGGGAGCCAGTGGGAGAACAAAAGCTATGCATGACTTCCTGTAAAATTTTGGTGATGTGTTTTTTAAAAAACACATCATAAACTTTACCCCAAAGCATTTGAGATTGATTTTCCAAAACAAGTTAATGGTCACTTAATTTTCTTGTAACTTTTTCATGTTTCGGAGAAGTTTTTCTATAAGCAACATGGCTTTTCAGGGGAAAATTATCTTTTTCTAGTGCTGCGAGTAGAAAAAAGAAGTTTGCTCCAAGATGCATAGGGAATGGAGTCAAATGTTTGTAGGTGGGTAATGGTGACCTGGGTGCTTTAAAATCCTGCTCTATGGTGCTCTCAGGCAGGAATCTCTAACCCGAGCTGCCGGACTACAGAAGGGGCATCAGCTGTGGGTGAGTGGAACCATGGGGAGGAACGCCTTCCACAAGTGGCATTTCTAGCTCCTCATCACAGCTGTACAGTGGCTTTGGGAACATAGGAGACCTGTCCAGAAGCTGCTATGATGACAAGGACTATGTGGATGGAGGCTGGAAATTCTCTATGGGACACACTTTCCATGATACCCTTGGGAATGTCAAGATTTAAGAAGAAGAAAGAGCCAAAGCATAGATTCAGAGACCAGGAGAAGAAAAAGTAACACCATTTAACTATGCCCTTCACCATGTGATTAGTTTTGTTAGCTGCAGTTCTCAAGATGCTTACTTCTCTTCCTCCCCCTCCTTATTCATTATTCTTGGTTTAGACAACAAAGGGGCATGATCACCATTATGCAACTGTTAAAAGTATTGTGACCCAGGCACACAAAGAGGCCCCTGACTGCTCTAGTTGAGTATCTCACGAAGAACCAGCTCCCCAGATGGGCTGGGGAGGCTGCCCCCCATAAAGAGATAAAGAAGAAGTCAGAAGAGTCAGCCATGATGGAAGGACAAGAAAAAGTGGGGCGCAGTGGCAACAAACCCAAGGGATTGCTCGTGACAATGAAGGAAGGCTGCCTGGGAACAGGGGCTAGATAAGAGGCTGATCTCACAAAGTTTATGATCTTGGGGAGGATGATGTCAAGTCAACTGGCAGTTCAATGAAGTGGTTTAAGCACTTTGATGCCAGAAATGAGAATTTAAGAAAAGACAGCACAGAAAGGACAGACGACCCAAACTGAGTGTTCAAAGTTTCCTAAAGAAGGTAACCAAGAGGGAGGCAGAGGTTGTTCCTGACTTTGCTCTCCCTCATAAGAGGAACAACTAACAACTATTGAAGAACAAGATGCCACTGAAAGAATCCTAGAATATGGGGTGAGGCTGAAGCACCCCCATGCACCACACAGACCAAGACAGACTGCCTTGGCCAGCCTGCTGGGCTCTTGTTTGAAATTCCACTGAAGTTATAGATGAAGTTAGGGGCAAATAGACAGAACAATATTGAGTCTTTCAATACATGGACATTTATTTAAGATTTCATTGATTTATCTCAACCACATCTTACAGTTTAAAGTGTGGAGTTCCTTCACTTTTTTGTTAAAGTTATTCTAAGTATTTCATATTTTTATTTTTGTAGATGATGTTTTATTTTATCTTCCTAATTGTTTATTGCTAATATGTTTATTGTTTATTGGAAATATATTGATTTTTCTGTGAAGACCTTGTATCCTGAGACTTCACTAAATTCCCTCATTATTCTCCAAGGTTTTTGTTGTTTTATTGTCCCAGTGTTCTCTACATACACGATCAGATCTGTCTCTGTCAATTATGACTATATTTGTCCTTCATTCTTTGAAATTTGTTTTTCATTTTTTCTTCTTTGTCTGGCTTCTTAAGGTGGAAGTTTAGCCCAATGGGTTTAAAAGCTTTTTTCTTTTCTAATATAAGCACTTAAAACTACAAGCTGTTTTAACTGCATTCCATACATCTTGACTACTGTTTTCCCTATCATCTTGTTTAAAATACTTCATAATTTCCCTTGTGCTTTCTTCTTTGATCCATAAATTATTTAGAACTATGTGCTTAACTTCAAAATATCTGTAAACTTGCTAGATTTCTTTTCATTCTCAATTTATAATATTTATAATTTAACTCACTGTGGTCAAGAAGATACTTTGTATAATTTAAATCCACTGAAATTTATTGAGATGATGTTATGGTCAAATATATGGTCTTTCTTAAGCATGTCATAGATCTATTGCTTTATAACCAACTACCCACAAAAAACAAGCCACCTCAAAACCTAGTGGTTTTAAAAACAATAACTTATTATTTCATGATTCTGTTGGTTGTCTGGATGATTCTTGTGCTAACTTCTTTTGATCTCACTCTGAGACTGCATTCAACTGGAGGGTTGGCTGGGGGCTGGGCACAGTTGGGACACTGCCATGATTGGGCTTCTTTTTCAACCTTGGAGATTAGCCTTGACTTCCTGGCGGGGACAAAGTGTCAAGGCCTCTGAGGCCTTGACTCCTACATGATACAACATCAATTCTGCCATACTTTATCGGTCAAAGCAGATTGTAAGACCAGCTCAGATTTAAAAAGTGGGAAAATGGATTCTACCTCTTAATGAGAGGAGGGACAATTAATTTGTGGTCATGTTTAATGTATTACATTTCATGACATTTCCATGGACTCTTGAAAAAATATGTGTTCTTGCAATTGTTGGGTGTGATATCCTATAGATTTCTGTTAGACAAACTGGTCAATATTGTTCAAATCTATATCCTTACATATTTTTCAAAAATTTATGTTTTTATCAATTACTTCCTTATGATTGTGGATTTGTCTATTTCTCTGTTTAGCTTGTAAGTTTTTGTTTCATGTGTTTTGAAGCTCTGCTTTTAGATGTGTATATATACATATAGGGTCATTGTGTCTTGACCTTTTTTTCATCATGAAATGTTCTTTATCTCTGGTATGGAAGTTTACTTGGTCAATATTAATTTTGCCATACCAGTTTTCTTATAGTTTTTTATTTACAATGGTATACCTTTTCTCCTCCTTTTATTTATTTATTTATTTGAGAGGGAGAGAGAGAGAAAGTATGAGAGAGAGATAAAGTATGAGAGAGAGAGAAATGAGGGGGGCAGAGGCAGAGGGAGAGAAGCAGACTCCCTTCTGAGCGCAGAGCCCGACAGGGGCTTGATCTCTGAGACCTGAGCCAAAATCAAGAGTTGGACACTTAACCGACTGAGCCACCCAGGTGCCCCTCCTCCTTTTACTTTTAAATTATTTCTGTTTTTATACTTTAATTTCATCTCTTGAAAACAGGACATAGCTGAGTCCTGCTTTTTTTTTTTTAAGATTTTATTTATTTATTTGAGAGAGAGAGAATGAGAGAGAGCACATGAGAGGGGGAGGGTCAGAGGGAGAAGCAGACTCCCCGCCGAGCAGGGAGCCCGACGCGGGACTCGATCCTGGGACTCCAGGATCATGACCTGAGCCGAAGGCAGTCGCTTAACCAACTGAGCCACCCAGGCGCCCTGAGTCCTGCTTTTTTATTCACTCTGAAAATGTTTGCCTTTTATCTCCTTTGCCATATATGGCGACCTAGTCCCCTGTTTTAAGGATTAGAATTTGGACATATTTGGGGGGCCATTCTGTCCTTTCTTGTATCTCTCACCTCCCATCCCTTCCAGGACCTGGTATAATTCTCCTTAAGAAAAGTTGTAATAAAAAATAATAATAATAAATAGTAATGGAAGAAAAATCAAAACAAAACAAAAAACTGTTCACAACAGGAAAAAGATGCAAACATAACCTTGGGAATGAGGGAACAAGAATCATTCTCTTACGTTTTAGCTTTCTATGGCCGGGGAGGGGGGGAAACAATTAACTAATAGTTAATAATTAATAAATTACCTCTCTATGGTTTACTTTTTCCCCGGAATTAATGAAACTGTCTCAAAATCTCTAAAGAGGAAAGTACCTTTTAAAACATCAATTTATAGGGGAGCCTGGGTGGCTGTCAGTTAAGCCTCCAACTCTTGGTTCCCTGCATCTGTCTCCATGCTCAGTGAGGAATCTGCTTGAGATTCTTCCTCTCCCTCTCCCTCCCCCTCTGCCTCTCCCCTCGTTCTCTCTCTCTCTCTAAAATAAATGAATAAATAAAATCTTTAAAAAGAAAATAAATAAAACATCAATTTATATAATTCTTTGTCAACGTCTATGCCCGAAGCACCAATCATGAATTTAGGCAGAGACAGATTTCCTGAAGCGAATGGACACTTTAAATGTCAGAAGAATGTTCAGGAAGAGAGTGTGACGTTTATTTCCCACAGATTTAATCTTTGCTGTTTGCCTCAGATCTGGTAGCCTTAGAGGAAACAATTCAGAGTGCACGTTCAAATTACACCCTTCGGGAATTATGCCTGAGCAAGTTCTGTTCCATTAGAAATCTTCACCTACTGTGTTTATGAAGAATTTGCATTAACACCCTTCCAAATAAAAACCAAATAAATTTATTGACAGAATTTGGGCCTGAAAATGTTCTTTTACTTTTTCCCCCCACTTTTACTTAAAATACCCTGGGGTATAACTTACGTTGGTCTTTTTTTTCTGAGGCTTGTAGAACGAAGTTTAATCAAAATGACAGGCAAACTATTTTTTTAGAAGACTTTCTGACTCAAGTTCTTTCTATTTGGACTAAAATGGTATTGAAACCCCTAGCTCCGATGAACTAAAGCAACCACTTCCATGGGTAGTGATTTTTCTGGACGTAGCGGAGAATGCACTTTGAAACGGGACTCAACAGAGTAGGAGGGTCTGTGTCTATGACATATACTCGTTCGGAAGGTCTGGTAAGTAACAGTGCGCCATTGTCATTCCTGGTGGGGGAACTGGGAGGCTGTTCTACAGAGGCGGCTCTGAAGAAATAATCAGGATGAGTAGTCCTTCTTCAATGAATCTCCGAAGTGCATAAGTGCAGTGTTTTACATCCTTAGCTCCAATCATTTCCCTGCTACTTGGTTGTCATTACCAGAAGAGTATGTGTACTTGGGTAGGGAGGTGGGCACGGGTGTGAGGGAGATGAGAGCCGTTTGTCAGTGTCAGTGGAAAATTCATCGTCAGGACAAGAGGTTGGGACAGTCGGTGCTCGGGGTTTCATTTTCCAGTGTCTGATGCTTGTTTGTGCCAGCATTCATGGAACCCAATCTAATTCTCATCCACCGTGCTTGCTCTTCGGAGTCACTCAGAGTCAATTTTAGCTGTGCTCACAGATGTGTGGGAGTCTGGCTCCTGTCCCAGCTTTATGACCTCACTCACGGCTGACAGTCTTAAGCCCCAGCAGCACCCAAGATTGAAAAGGCAAAATTTGCCTTTGGGAACAAGGCTACTTTATCTGGTAAATATTTATTGATCCTCAATCATGGGCCAGACATGGTGAAACAGGGTCAGGGAGAGGGTTTGGAAGTGGGGTTAGTTCTGTCCTTAGAGCTGAGAAGAGGTGCCCCGGTCATGCGTCCCTCAGTTGCAGTCCCCTCCAGCTGCACTCCTCCACATAGCACAAGGAAACTCGGCCAAGGGTAGGTGTCCACCCAGAGTCCATCCAGAGCCCACCGCTCAATTTAGAATATGCTCTGAGCACTAACAGCCCAGAAGTTTCTACCTGAATTGCTCATGTCTACTTCCTGAGCTCGCATGGACCTCTTTCCTGGGTTCATTCTTCTAGGGCTGACTGTCCTCCCCAGGACTATCCCTAGGACCTGGCGCTGGCCAAGAGGCAGCTGATGGGGCAAGAGGATGTGTGAATGAAGCCAGGATGTATGAGCTGGAGGTTACAAACCTGTGACCAAAGCCCTTGTGGTGAGGGAAGAATCCAGGGGTAGAAAGAAAAGGGGTATAGCCATGGAGTCCACGAACTCAACCCGAAATTTAGATTTCAAGTTAAGAGGATAAAACTTATTTGAAAGTTTTTAACTTCATTTCTCACTTTTAAAGATTAGACTTCTGGTATTTGTACTCCTGCCTTGAAACCTGTAAATATTAAGAGCTTGTCTACAGGCATGGAGTTAAGAAATCAAACCAAATTATTATGTATCATCAACTGCTATGTACGGTTTAGTAAGGGCTTCTACATTTTTTCTAGGAATATAGTAATATAATTCTGATTTCGGACTGCTGGGTTCAAAGCTCGGCTTTCGCTCTTAATCATGGAAGAGTGACACAGGACGTTTATTTAGCAGACCCACTAGTTGATCTATGTCCTCCATTCCCTCTGCGAAACATACTAATGATACCCAAAACACTGGAGTGATCTACTGCGGCACAGCAAACTACTTAAACCGAGTGGCTTCACATAATGGTCTTGTATTTCATTCACTAATCTGTAATTGGGAAGTGCTCAGCAGAGACGGCTCCTTCTCCGCATATGGTATAAGATGGAAGAGGGGTTTGGCTGGGACAGCAAGATCTGCTTTCAAGAGAGCTCATTCACATGGCTGGCAAGCTGGTGCTAACATCAGCTGGGGGTTGGCTCCGGGCCGTGGCTCCTCCCCATGTAGCATCTCTGCAGTGTGCAGAACAAGGTAGGAGTGAGTGGCATTTTTATGAGTTAAGATTGGAAGTCACACGGCGTCATTTTTGCCATACTCTGCCAAGGTAGTTACTGACGGTCTTCCAGGTTCGTGGGGAGGGGACATAGATTCTACACGAGCATCTGAGGTGGTACATCTGGTTACAACCATATTGGAAACAGAATCCTCTGTAAGAGAGATACACAATTCTGCTTTTACCAGATGAGTTTCTAAGAATTAGTTGTCAAATCTCTTAATACCAATGTCAACACGTAATTTAATCAAAGATAACTAATGATGAAATGGAGTATGAGAAAAGGTGCTTTTTTTTCTCCCGGTGAACACTAGGCGGAATGCTTTGGAAGGACTAGACAAGAGTGAGCCATGTAAGTTGAATGTTGGAAAAATATATAAGATTATAGAAAACAAAAAAGCAATCTAGATTCTGTGTCAGATTGTTTCACACGTGTCTCCAGGTTTATTTTGCATCAGAGAAACTGAAACCAGAAAATGTTAAGCATATATTATACATGTGGTTTCTGCCAGAAAAACACCCCTGAATTCCATTAGCAACTTCTACCAAAAGAAAAGCCCTTGTCAAATTGACATACATTATGCATTTAAAAAAATAGAATGTTTAAGGTATGCATGAATCCATTTTTAACAATTCCTTGTTTCAATTTCAGTTAACTGATTAATTCCTGGGACTTATTACTTTCAGTATGAAGGCTTTGGTTGTACTTGACCCCCTTTTGCCTCAGTTTACTCATCTATAAAATGGATATTATCATCATGATATTTATTTCATAGTGTTTTTTAAGACTGATTTATTTATTTATTTATTTATTTGAGAGAGTGAGAGCAGAGAGAGGGGCACAGGGAGAGAGAGAATCCTCACGCAGACTCCCCGCTGAGCAAGGAGCCCATCACAGGGCTGGATCCCAGGAACTGAGCCGAGATCATGAGATGTGATCTGAGCCGAAACTAAGAGTTGGTCACTTAACTGCCTGAGCCACACCGGTGCCCCTCACAGTGTTTTTGAAATGATTAACTAAAACAATCTGCTTAATAATTTAATGTATAGTAAGCATTTGATTATTATAGTTATTACCATTAAATCATTTTAGGTCACAAGGAGGAGAGACAGGCTTGAGAGAACCCAGGTGATGGAGATCTAGCAGGGAACATTCGGGGAAATGAGGAGGGTCAGGAAAACACCTTCGCTCTCCCACAGTAGATGTCACAAGGAGTCGAAGTGTGATTCCTGATCCTCAGGAGCTCTGGTACCCTCTTGCCCTTTCTGTCGACAGCACTGAGACCTACTCCACTGAGCTCGCCATTCTCAACACTGAGCTTCTTCTCTGGCTGCTTCTCTCTCTACTCTTGGGTTTCCTTCATGGCTGTCCCGCCTCTATTTCTTCCTTCTATTTCTTGCATTTCTTTCTAAGATTTTATTTACTTATTTGAGAGAGAGAGATAGCAAGAGAGAGCATGAGCATGGGCGGGGGAGAAGGAGAAGCAGGCTCCTGCTGATCAGGGAGCCCGATGCAGGACTCAATCCTGGGACCCTGAGATCATGACCTGAGCCAAAGGCAGACGCTTAACTGACTGAGCCACCTGGGTACCCCTTCTATTTCTTGTATTACTTGTTCAGTTCCTCCAGAAAGAGTCCCTCTCCTTGGTTTCACTGATCTTCATCCAAAAAGAAGCACATTCGTCTGGCACTTGACCACCTTGTGAACCACTGGTAGATACCACCTATGTCATGTGGGTTTTAGTCAAGGAGCCAATCTCTGGTTCAGTCCACTGTGGCCAAGATATCTGTGTGTGATGGCGCAAAACCAGACAGCACATGCAATTCCACTCTGGCCATAGGTAGAGCAAGGATGCAGTTTCAGGAGCTTCAACTGCTTCAACTGATGGCTGGTGGTCCTCCCTCTGCAGTTACGGCCATGTTGGAAGTTTATGGCTGCCATTCATTCTCCTTGAGCAGTGCTGGCACTGTCCCCTTTGTCTTGACTCCCACCTTTTCAGGGTGAGTATTTGATGATAACTATTTAAAAGAAAGGGGCCTTGTGCCAAAGAACATGAGTGAGAAGCAGACCCTGGTTTTAAATCTTGGCTTCTCCACTAGAATCTCTCTCTCTCTGCCTCCAATCTCTGTGGATCTCTCTCTGTCTCTCTCTCTCCCTTTCACACACACACACACACACACACACACACACACCCATTACATTTCTCATTAAAATTGATGGAACTGGAGGATATTATGCTAAGTGAAATAAGTCAATTAGAGAAAGACAATTATCATATGGTTTCACTCATATGAGGAATATAAGAAATAGCACAGAGGATCATAGGGGACAGGAGGGGAAATGGAATAAGAAGAAATCAGAGAGGGAGACAAAGCATGAGAGACTCTTGACTCTGGGAAACAAAGTGAGAGTTGTAGAAGGAGAAGTGGGTCAGGGGATGGGGTAATTGGGTGATGGGCATTAAGGTGGGCACGTGATATGATGAGCACTGGGTGTTATATGCAACTGATGAATCATTGAATACTGCATCTGAAACTAATGATGTACTATATGTTGGCTAATTGAATTTAAATTTAAAAAATTACTCCTAAAACTGATTTGAAATAAAAATCATTTATTATCATTACACAATATTTTCGAAGTACATACTTGAGCAGAGATGTGGATAACTCATCCTGCAAACTTATCCTGTAATCCCTACCCTGTGAGGATTACTGTCTCTGACGTGTCATAGAAGCCCCAAGAAAAACGTGTCATAGAAGCACCAAGAAAAACAAAACAAAAATGAGAATTGAAATCATTTACCCAAAGTGACACCTGAATACAGCAACATTTGCCATCCTATTTGCTGAATATTTCAGCATCCTTCACTCTTTGGTGAATATGTACCTTCTATCTTTAGAACTCATTTAGGGAAGACAATTCCAAAAACGATACAAAGAGAATCCATCTGGAATCAATTGTTTAAAATGATCAGCAAAACTCTCCTTCTCTTTGGAATGCTCCAATCCCCTAAATAGAGTTAAGATTAAAATAACTCTCCCATATCACTGCTGGCCAGAAAGTGGGGGAAAAGGATGTGCCAACATAATGGAGTAAGAATTCCCACAAAAGATTCCTTTATGGTATCAACCAGCAGTCCGTCTAGCTGCTTTCTTCTGGCCTCACACCTCCCGACAGTCTCTCCTAGCTTAGATGAGCCTGGCAGTTCATTTCCTTTCTAAATAGAGTAAAGGGATAGTGAAATCACTCTAATAAAGAGAAGTTAGCACCAGGAGGTACAAATAAAATGATCAATAACCAAGTGGGCCATCTGGCCATCACTCCAGCCTCCACTGACAATATCCAGAGTGTTGTTCCATGGCATGCATTTTATCACTTGGGGCAGAAGGAAAAGTGTCTTTCTATACAGTCCAGGAACAGAAGATCCATTCTTTAATAGAGAGCCAAACCCATTCACTCTTCCCAGGTTGGACCTTTAAGACCCCTTCAGATTGGGCTTCCTGGGGTGTAGTTTTATCAGAATACATTTGGTCCTTCCTACGTGCAAATTTCAGGACATAAATAATGAACTAGAGTCTGTACAAAGTGATTTTCCAAAACACCAGGAAAAATTGGTTTCCTCCCGTCAAGTGGCTTTCACTACCCATAATCCCAAGCTTCCCATCTCCTAGTGTCTCTTTTTATTCATCCTAATTAGCAGTAAGTGAATCCAGTCGTGTTCTGTGGTCAGCCAACTTACAATTGGATTTTATGTGCACTTTAGACTCAGCAACCTGCCGCTATCTGGCTCCAGACACCGCCTCATCTATGGTCAAGGGAAGTGTCTGCTTTTGATTTATTTCTACTAGAAATCAAACAGTTGATTCTGTGTGCATATCCAACATACTGCAACCATGCTGGGTTTCTCTATTTTTTGTTTTTGAGAAGTTTAAAGTTTTAATAGGCAATGACTAATTTGTGCTGCTCTGCTGAATGCATGGAGTGGGCACCGGGACTCATTTCGTAAGGAAAAGCTCTCCCCAAAGGTCACAAGTGGTGGCATACAGGCAAGTGGATTGTCAGATCACAGAGAAGGAAAAGCACATTGTCAGCTCGGAATGGGCTTTCTGAGCAAGGATTCGAGCACAGTCCTCTCTGAGATAAGCCCGCCGTAAGGGACACTCCTTGAGCACCTTCTCTGTATCCCTTTCTCTGTGATGAATTGGCTGTAGTCAGGGTGCTCATACTAAGGGTATGAAGAGCAATAAATGGGGTCTGCACACATAATCTAATTCCATACTGAAAAAAATCTCAACATCAGTGATTTGCTATCCAATTTTCATGGATCACTTTTTTTTTTTTAAAGATTTTATTTATTTATTTGAGAGAGAGAATGAGACAGAGAGCATGAGAGAGGGGAGGGTCAGAGGGAGAAGCAGACTCCCTGTCATGGATCACTTTTAATGATATAACCCAGACCCTGCTCTCTTTTGAGAACTCTTATTTATTCCATCCTGGGCTTAGGCTGGGCTCTCTGGGGTTTCTTAGCTGCTTCTTAGAGTGAGAGGTGGCTGCTTCAAAGCCCCAAACGTCCTCCAGAGGGCAGACTCAAGAGCTATGAACACAGAGCTGCACTGGTCTCTCCAGCGCCCCCCACCCCCAGGGTCCTGTGACCCCACAGTATCTGGTGGCACACCCATAATGCCAAACTTGAAATCTCCCAGTGTTATTCATTGTAATTAGCAATGGGTGAAGCCCACCTGGCATTATGCCCTTGGAAGAAGCCTAGGAGGGAAAGATTCCCTGTGGGTTGGCCAGAATTTGACCCAAAGTTGCAAACCTCTGTTACACAACCAGTCAGGGTCAGATGCCTCGGCAGCTTGACCACCTCATGTCATCCTTCTAGCAGCCAACGTGCCTTGAGGAAGGTGCTTCCTACTCTGTCCTAAGTTCCACATGAAACTCATGACCTCAGCACCCTCAAACCGGGCCTGGCCAAAGAGCTTGCCATATTCACTGAAAGTATCCGCTGACATTGACCCCTCATCGACCATAATGTCCATTACCATCCCCAAAGAGCTGCCTTACTAGAGGCCCAGGAAAAGGGTTCCAGGAACCTACCTTGTGCCATGCTTTTTAGACTGGTCCCTCTAGGGGGCGCTCCTGTACACTCTCAGGTACCCTCTCTTATTTTAAGTAAACTCTTAATAATTTTTTTAAAGATTTTACTTATTTATTTATTTGAGAGAGAGAGAACTAGTGGGGTGGGGGGGAGGAGCAGAGGGAGAGGGACAAGCAGCCTCCAAGCTCAGTGCAGAGCAGGACGTGGAGCCCAATCTCATGACCCTGAGACCATGACCTGAGCCGACATCAAGAGCTGGACACCCAACTGACTGAGCCACCCCAGGCACCTCAGATCCCCTCTCTTATAAGATTTAGTATTATGACTGGTTACGCATTGTAAGCTAATTGTTTACAAATCATCTGTACTTGCAAATACGCTCAGTGGGAGGAGGGAGGAGCTAGATGCAGAACTATGTATTTGTTCACTCCAAAAATCCTTATTGAGCACCTATTATGGGCAAGAAGTGATGAGTGCATAAATTACAATTATGTAGAAGACAATCCCTGACCCCAAGAACATGACCAATATACAGCCAAGGTCCAAGACAGTATGATAGGGCCTTGGAACAGTAAGCCCTGGGGCCATGTGGGCTTGGTGGTGGTCTGGCCATGCCTTGCCAGGGCAAGGACTGCCATCAGAGGAAGTCTACACAGCCACGTGCTGTTCCAAGTGTTGTTTATGATCAAATACATGCCTCCAGTGTATTATCTTTTCAGGCATATGCAATTATTTAAAAGCGTTGCTGGATGTATATGGAATCCTTCTGTCCTTATGTGACTTCTGTCCTTCTGTTTCGCAGAGAAAGTTCACCTACAATCGGGAGAAAGGATAGCATAGCTATTAAGAGCAGGGACTGTGGAATTGGGTCATAACTCAGGTCCCCTTTACCTGTGCCGTGACTTTGGGCAAGCTCTTTAACTTCCCCTTACCTTGGCTTTCTCCTCTGGGAAATGCCATGATACTATTTTCCTCACAAGGGTGGAATGAACATTAACAGAATCAATACACAGAACAAACTGAGGGTTCTAGAGGAGAAGGGGTGGGAGGATGGGTTAGCCTGGTGATGGGTATTAAAGAGGGCACGTTCTGCATGGAGCACTGGGTGTTATGCACAAACAATGAATCATGGAACACTACATTTAAAACTAATGATCTAATGTGTGGTGTAATGTATGGTGATTAACATAACAATAAAAAAAGAAAAAAAGAATCAATACACAGAAAGCACATAAGCAGGGCTTGGCACATGATAAAATGTTAGCTACAATTATAATCATGGCGGGGGGGACATGAAATACTTTGTGGTTAAAAATGGGTTCCTGAAAACTAGAAAATTTGGGAATGGAATTTTTCTTCCAGGGACCTGGCTAGGGAGAACGGAGCCAGTTGCCATCAATGGGCATAAATCCTGTAAACTGTTGTCACCAGTCCCAAGTCAGCAACATGTTGGGCCACTTGTTGGGTTCAAACTTATCATGTCCATTTCTTGCACATGCCCTCTGTGCATTGATAACGGCCAGTGAGGACACTGTTGCCTGAGACTCTTTCCTGCTCCAGGTGTATGGGATATGCCCGATTATTTCAGGGCATCCAGTCTCGATGGACTTTGCTCTACCCGGCTCTTTCTTCCAAGAACCTATGCCTACCAGACTCTATCCCACTTCTCCCAGTGTGAACCTCAGCACTCCTGGATTCCACATAAAGACGAATTTTAGTTACCTCCCAGCTACACATAAAATCTGAGGTCATGGGCATGAATGCAGGGGAGAAGAGGGATGGGGGAGAAGAGGGGAGGCCTTTATTGAAGCCATGATGGAGATAGAGGGTTCAAAATATATAATTAGATTGGGAAAAATTATATACTCTGTGTTCTCCGGTTTTCATTTGGACCTATTTGTATCTGAGTAGGTTTAACATTTTTTCTTCCTTCCTCAGGGTCTCCATTTTCCTGTAATATCTCATTACTCAGGAACAAGAAAGAAATAGAAATTGCCAGGACCTACAGTGAAATCTCCCAAGTCTAAATGCCATTTGCAATTACTCAGGCTTTGGATTCAGAGGGATTCAATGGTAATGTCTCGCAGAGGCGGGGGTGAGTCAAAAACAATTTTTCAATTCCCCATCCATAAATCTCCATCTACCTCCCCATCTCTCTCCCTCCTTCTTCCCCTCCCTCACTTTAATTTCTTCACAGGGTTGAGGGGCGGGGGACGCGCCTGGGTGGTGCACTTGGTTGAGTGTCTGGTTCTTGATTTCGGCTCAGGTCATGATCTCAAGGTCATAAGATCAAGCCCTGCATCAGGCTCTGTGCTCAGCAGGGAGACTGCTTGAGATTCTCTCTCCTTCTCCCTCTGCCCCTCCCCCTGCACGCACTCTCTCTCTAAAATAAATAAATCTTCAAAAAAAATTCTCCACCTGTGTCTCTCTCCATCTATCTCTATGCATCTCCCCTTTGTTGCCTATCATCTATCTATCTAGTCTCTAGACTGAAGAGATGACAATCGAAGTTTCCGGAAGATCTGGACTTTGGGAATCAAGACAGTTGTTGTAAGTGTGTCTGTTTAGTATGAAGGACAGAAGCACATTAAAACCCACCCAGAAGCATTGTCCCTAGAGGCCTCACTTAGATCAACTCATTCCCACAACAGTGCTGTGGCAGGTTGCAGGCTTTCTATTTCCCAAAAGTGGAAATAGGAGGCTTAGAGAAATTAAAACTTTTTCTCAGTGTCCATGGCTAAGAAGTGGTAAATTTGTCTCTGTTTAACACACAGGAAAATGGATTCATGAAAAAATAGTTACAAAACTAAATTAAATAAAAACAAGGCCTACATACATGTTTTGGGGATCCAAATGGTCCCACAGATGCACATCCCAGTTGGACCCAGCAATTCCACATCCCTCAGCCAGGTCTCTGCCACCTGTCCTTTCTGTCTTCCGCTAAACGCCATTTCACCCCTCACTCCCTCCTGGATGAATTTCCTTCTCTCTCAAAATGGAGTACCTGGCCCATCAGCCCTTGACCTGCACCCCAACCATACTGGCTGTGGGACTGTTTTGGGGACAAATTCAACAATGGCCTTCACTGGGACAGAAGACCTCTAGAAGCTCCCATGACACTTGCTTCTTACACTACCTCCATCCCCCCGAGGCCTCACACATGAAGGAACAGGGAGTGTCCGTTTCTGATGAGACTTCAGTGAGGCGTGGTTTTTCAAAATATTAACTATTTCAGGTAATTTTTTTGTTCAAGGCCAGTGAGCTAAAATTCTACTAGGGTGCACTTTTTGAGGCTCCTGTCAAGATCATCCACACCTATTGTGCTAGGCTGAAACTGAGTCACAGGTGTTGGGCCTTTGCCCTAAGAGTGGAAACAGGTCAGCCAACAACTGAAGAAGTGGGTGGCACGGTGAAAAGAACGTGGGACATGCATCTGCCAGTTGCTGGCTTAACTAGCTCTGTGACCTTGGTTACATCATCTTTACTTCCTGTAAGATAAGACTCACGAGACATGTCCTACTGGTCCGAGAGGGTGTTGTGTCAATCAAATGAGACAGTGGCTGTGGGAGAGTTAAAAAATTGTATATATGCATAGGAATATAAATATGAATATAGAATACAAATATGTACATTTTATTTATTTTATATGATTTACATATAAAATTATTTATACATATATAAATTATTGGCATAGACATAGATATGGACTATTCCATACTGTACAAACACCACTTCCATTAAGCCAGCAGCTGAGTCACTCAGACTGGCAATGAGCAAATGATGAAGAAGAAAATGTCATGGGACATCCAGACATGACACTGAGCTGAGTCATTTTCTTGAGAGCCTTATTACATTGTGGCAAGTCAGGAGAGGGTGACACAGTGGAGGGCACATCAGGTGAGCATAGGAGAGGGAAGGAGATTGCATTTTTGTCTGTGAAGCAACTCAAGTGGTAGAAGGTGAGTGAAAAGAGAAAAACAGATTGGCAGATGAGGACACTCCATCATGAGCTTTTATCCTCCCATTTAATTCATTCAATTAGTCATTCAGTCTTCTCAGAAGTGTTGAGCACCTACTGTGTGCAAGGCACAGGAGTAAGTAGTGTGGGGGAGTCAGGCTGCATGGCAGAGTTCTTGCCCTCCAACATGTAAGTAACAAAAACCTAGTGAAGTGCAAGATAAAATAAATGTCATAAATGAGGTTGAGTAATCCCTCCCCAGTCACGTCTTACTCTCTGTGGCAAGCTCAAAACACCACCCCAAGAAAGTATGTAGGACTACCCTTCCTATGTATGGGAGAGTTAGATATTCCCATTTAGGGCCTGAGCATGTGTTGGTTAGCCAAATGGCAATGCTAGGGTAGAGGTTTGTTTGTTTTGTTTTGGGCGAGGGGGTGGGCAGAGGGAGAGGGGGAGAGAGAGAATCTTAAGCAGGCTCCACGCCCATGGTGGAGCCTGATGCAGGGCTCCATCCCATGACCCTGAGATCATGACCTGAGCCAAAATCAAGAGTTGGATGCTTAACCGACTGAGCCACCAGGCACCCCTGAGGTTTGGTTGTTTTGAAGGAAGACCTTCAAAAGAATTAGGATGCTGAGGTATAATGCTGGGTTACCAAGTATGGTGCAGAATAGCATTCAGGTTGGGCTAGTGGAAAGGAGCCAAGGGACAGTTCTAGTCCTGCTTCCAGAGCACTGACCTACCTCAACCCACTTATGCCCTAAGTATCTCTGTCTCCATATGCAGATTATATCCACCCTTTTGGAGCATTGTGATGACGAATATGGTAATAAATGTCAATCTCCAAACACAGTGCTGGGTAGGTAAGCACTTGGGAGAACTCAGGGCTCCTCGTGCCAGCTTTTCTCAGGAGGAAATACTGCCTTGGTTATTGGCTTCTTGAGGTTAATGTGGTTGGAAGGGAGTGGATCTTAATAAAACTTTTCCACTGGCTACACAACTTCATTAAAATGTCATATTGATTTCAAACTCCTCCTCCCCCCACTTTCTGGATGGTTTCAATATATAGAAAGGACTCCTTCCTACGAAATGGAATGTTATTCTAGACTGGCAGTCTACATGATAGGCTGGGGTACCGAACAAAGATCCTTGTGGCCTTCGCATTTGTCCAAACAAGGGGCACATTCTTCGGAAGCAGAATTTTCAAGGATATTATGTGACACTTCTCTGAGTCTGCAGTAGGCCTCAGTGGATGGAAATAATTTCACCTGCAATATTTAGAGCTGGGACTAATGACTCTTCATATCTTTTCAAACTCATCTATTCTTATTTAAAAGTGATGAATAGTGGCAGTTTGGAAAGATGTACTTACTTGTTCATTGGCGCAATAAAAAATAGATGGCATTGCAGTGCAAAAGTTCTTAATGTCCTTTCCCAAGGGGAAAAAATAATTGCTACAAAGAATTAGAATTTAACTCCTTGCTCATTCCTTCAGAAGGTTCGCCAGCATTTTTTTTTTTAACCCTTTGCATAACTTCTTTTCCCCCGTAATTCATTTGGTTCACGTGCAGAACATTTTGTGTTTACATATATGGATTCATCTTTTCTTACCTATGTTTGGCACATTGATGACAAAAGAAATTTCCGTTTTTGAATTCTTTTTCTAAAGAACTCAAAGGGCTTTACTAACTTAAATTCAACATGCAGAATTTAGACTTTGCATATCACTCTCCCCAATTCACAAATAAGTAAACAGTACCTGGAGACAAACTTTATCTCCTATTTCTAACATGAAAAGGGCCTCAGGAGAAAATATGTGTCTAAGTAAATGCAGAGTAAATATGTCCTTGAGGGAAGAAGGGATATACGTGTGTTAGGGAGGGAGGAGCTTTTACTACTTCTTTCTGGATTATGGTTTCATTAGAAAATGAAGGCCAGTATTATCACCTGGAGGGCAGAATTAAGTTATACTCATGCAACTAGGATTTTTTTCAATGATGTGGTAGGAAGGGAGTCAAGATGTATTGATTCTGACTTTGGCTTTTTTGCTAACTAATTATGTGATCTTGAGAATATCATTCAATATTTTTGGAACTCAGTTTCTTCACATATAAGAAAGGATTCAACTGAGAGATGGAACGTATGTTGGATGTCTTTCTACCACTCCCCAATCTCATGTCCACAATGGACATCAGCATCAACCTTGGCATTACTTCCTGCTGAGCCAACACCTGGCTTTGGCACAGTTTTAACATCACGCTCTGGGTAGCCACAACCAATTGATAAGAGTTAACAATTGAAATAAAATCTATTTGCCACCGCTGGACTAGAATATTTCAAAGGTACCATCTAAAAGCCTAGGCTTCTCTTCCTTACATGGCCTGCTTGCATTTAATAACAAGGATTGAAAACAACTGAACATTTGGAAAGCATCCATAATACCCTTTGTTAGATGGACGCCCCAGGGAACATGGCCCCAGACTAATGAAGTACTTAAAACGTCACATGCCTAGCCCACGGCAGTCAAGTGCTAACTGATGGGCTGTTGGGGTCTGACCTCAGGATACAGAGATATCATCTGGTCTTTCCTAAACATAAGTTGCACTACATGATTTTAACACTATGCTGCAAGCAAAGGAGAAAGAGAACACTTAGCAATAAAAAAGGTCCAGATATTGGCAGCAAGACACTATTAGATCTCTGTGGAATTTGTGTTGTTGTTGAGATGACACGGTAAAGACATAGAGCTCTGAGCCTAATTTCCCTTAGCCCCCTGGACCTAACTGCAGAATGACATATATTAGCACGCTGGGTCTGTACTAAGGAATTACATACTTGCATACATTACCCAACTGACTTGCCAAGAACATATTGTTTAATGATTGCGCTGATTAGGTCCCTATGAATAGACGCTGATACATATCGTCCTGGCTTCTTTTATTTTACTCTGGACTCTAAGATTCTCTGGCCTAGAGAAATTAAGACATTCACAAAAGAAACTAAGCATTTTGAAAAGGCACTATTGATTTATACTTGCAAATGGTCAATAGTCTTAGGAGGAATGAGAGCTCCTTTTGTTTTGTGTGTTACTCTGGTATGATTTGAAGCCCAGGTTCCTTCCAAATGAATCTATAAAGTGATATCAGTGATGATGCTTTGCTTTTTCTCTGTCTGCAAGCAGCTGTAATTCTTGCCAGAACTTCCTCACTGACTGGAGAAGACAATCCAATGAGACTGCTCTGGTGCCGGAAAGATAGAGCTCCTTGAGTTCCTCCAGGGAGGTCAACCCAAGACGGAAGTGGTAACCACATTCATTCTTCCACAGAGTCCCATGTACATGTTCATTTTCCCCTCTCTGCCCTTCTCCTCTCTGTAGAGCAAATCCATATTGAGCACTTGTGTAGTCAGTTCAGGCTGCCATAACAAAATACTACCGACTGGGCAGCTTAGACACCAGAAATTAATTTCCTTGAAGTTCTAGAGGCTAGGAGTTTATAATCAAGGTGCCAGTGGGGTCGTTTCCTCTGAAGGTCATGAGGGAAGGATCTGTTCCAAATCCCCTCCTTGGCTGACAGATGGCCATCCCTTTGGCACATGCACCCCTGGTGTCTCTGTGTCTCCTAATCTCTTCTTATAAGCACATTAGTCATATTAAACCAGGGTCCACCCTAACAGCCTCATTTTAACTTCATTACCTCTTTAAAAGTTCCTATTCCCAAATATAGTCACAGTCTGGGTTATTAGGGCTTCAGCACAGTTGAGCTCATAATAGCACTCATGGTTTAGGCTCTCCTAAATTCTTGATGTACACTATCTCATCCAGTCCTCGCAGCAAAACTATGAATTAGGTACTATTATTGCCCCATTTTACAGGTAAGGAAACGGAGGTCTGGGGAAGGGAAGAACTTACCCAAGATCCCAAATATATACACACGCAGTTATTTCATTTGATAAAAGATTCATTTCTTCATTCTTTGAAGAGTGCTTTAAATCAGCTTTATTATATATCTGCTAGTATAAAAAGAATATCTTACACTTGTGTGTAAACTTTAACAATTATCCTTTTTAGACATGCATCTATATCAGGTTTCCTTTTTTTATCCACTGCCTTGTATTTATGATATGCTCAATAGTTCATAACTGGACTTAAAGGTTTTTGAAGGCAGAAATAGAATATAGAAACTTTTAGAAGAGGCCAGAGTGACAGGATTAACCAGATGGCAGTTTAGTCTGTGATGAGAGGTGTCACATGAGTTATTAAGACATGGAAACTGATCGGGCACCTGGGTGGCTCAGTTGGTTAAGCGACTGCCTTCGGCTCAGGTCATGATCCTGGAGTCCCGGGATCGAGTCCCGCATCGGGCTCCCCGCTCGGCAGGGAGTCTGCTTCTCCCTCTGACCCTCCCCCCTCTCATGTGCTCTCTCTCAAATAAATAAATAAAATCTTTAAAAAAAAAAAAAGACATGGAAACTGATCAATATATACTTTTGAAAGTTTGGTGAATATAAGGAGACATTAACTTTTCTTTCTTATTATAGAACATATTGATTGTTATATGGATATCAATGACTCCCAAAGAGCTTGAAGAAATAAAACATAACTGTATAACTTTTTCTAGTAAATATTTTTATGTAATTGTCAGAGAGATGAAGTACAGGAAGCAAAGTTATTACTTCCCCAAGGTCACAATGCAGGTGTGAGGCGGAGGTAAGGCTGACACCCAGTGCAGCAAAATACATGGATACATATTAAATATCTATCACCGTGGAGGACTGAAGCTGCGATATCTCAATTTGTCATGCAGTCACTTTCCTTAAAAGATCTGTCAGTGCAGACAATGTTTCCTGCCATTTGCACATACATTGTATATGTGGAAAGGCACATGCTAAATTCAGGTAGAGAATATTTATATAATCAATGTGTAATTGTTAGTTTGTTAGTTGACATTTGAAGCCTATCAGCTGCACTATTCACACAAGAATAACAAGAATTACAGCAAAATGTTTCTCATTCTTCATTAGAGGAAAACCCCTAAGTTCATTTCAAAGACAGAATTTGTTTAGATGTTACTGATGGCTTCCCTTTGTTTCAGATCCACAGCCCTAGGTCAGGGATCCCAACATGTTATACTCTGGATTTTCTTTGTTCTGGTCTTGTCTCCCTCTTAGTTCCCACAAAGGTGCAGCGGTGAATACCACCATCATGTTTCATTCAGATTTTTCACCCTCTAAGCTCTTACTCATTAGAAGGGCAATTCCTTCAAAGATGAAGACTTAGAAAGTATGGTGGCCCGCTCCTGGACTTAGCGCTGACTGCAAGGGGTAAGAAAATGAAACCCAAGTGGAATTTGGAACCCTACTCTCTGCTCTCCAGACCTTCTGCTTGGAGGAATTCAAAATGACTAGCAATCAAACAGCCCAATATAAAGAACCAGACGAGTGGAAGAGCCTTGGCATTACACAGGGTGTTCTGCGGCTGGGAGACTTGGCATAACCTTGAAATTACCCAAACTCTGATGGATGTAAGCCAGGCTCTTTATTTAAATGTGGTTTTTGAGCCTGTAAATGTGGTTTTTGACCCTGAGGCCCATACTTACATATTGTATAAAGCTGTGGCTGCCTGCAGAAGCAGAACTCTGTGATAATGATTTTGTTTTGTTTTAGAAAGAAATACTATATGGGTATTCCTCAATAAACCTCTAAACTTTTTCTCTCTACAAAACCAGCAGTTTTCTCTGGCCTTTGGGTTCTGATTTACGTCTCTAATTGAGCTCTGAAGTGAGGTGGATGTCTTCTTCAGACGTTATTTCCCTGAAAGCTCTCATTTGTCTGATTCCACTGTGAAGAGCTAGTTCTATCTGTGCCTACCTTATGCTCCAAAATCTATTTGTGGGTCAAAGACCTGAGTCTGTCTGTCTTGAGAACATAGGGAATTACGGGATAACTCTCCCAAAACACCCCTTTATGACTTTGGATGCCCAGAGTTAAGTGAGAATGTTCCACAGGGTAGTGGGTAGAAAAATGTGGCTTATCTATACATCTATGCTGCTGTACGAAACCTCACCAAGAGGCAACCACAGCTTTCCTCCAGGTGTACAACTCATCAGTCTCAGGCTACAGCTATGTGTCTGTTGTATTTCAAAAATCCAAAAGAAGCCAACAAACAAATAGACCTATTATACTGAAAACTGTAGGTTAGCAAAATAATGCTTTGCAATATCACTGTATTTCCCCTTTGGATGATGCAGCCTTTCCTCCGTTAAGTCAAGGCCAGGAGACTGAGGCTTACTGCTCAGGAGAGGAGGATGGCTATCATTTAAAATAATAATGAGGATGATAATAGTGGTGAATGCTTATAAAGCATACGTATACTATTTGCCTGGCGTTGCTTTATACAGTTTGCATTAGCTCTTTAATCTAGGCTTATCCCTTATACCGAGCAGGCAAACATATACCTCTCAGCTCACACATGAACCATCTTAGGCTACTGAAATAGGAAACAAGATGGGAACTTGGGGTCCAAGCCTTATTTAGCAACAACATAATACACTTCCCTGACATTTTCTTTATGCGTATAAAGAAATTCTAGGAATTTGCGTATAGATTTCTCAGTGCATATAGATTCCACTAGGAATCTGGTCATGTTTTTCATCAGACACTATAATGATTTCATGGTACACATGAATATACTCAGCTATAGCCTCTTCTGCCACATCTTCAGGGTAACTCCAAGAATCTGCTCAGATAGAATAGGCATTGAATTTAGGTAAAAATTCATATTTTCAAACATCTTCTTAAGGACCAGCTCTTTGTTCACATAAATATAGATAAATATAAAAAATAGTTAAATATAAAAAAATCCAATAAAATTTTTCAACATAGCTCCAGCAGTGGTGGGAAATTCTGTCAATTTTTATTCTACAAAATGGCCATTTTCTTCACAGAATACCTTAATATCTTACAATTATTTTGTTCCAAATTTGTTCATCTTGCACTCAGCCTGGGCAAATACAGCTAATAAGGAAAAAACATATCCTTTCTCAATATATGTATCAATCAAAGCATCATGTTGTACATTTAAGTATTTTACAATTTTTTGTCAATTATACCTCAATAAAGCTAAAATAAAATGAAATAAAAATAAAATAATTTAAATCCAATTTGATTATTTAAAGATTCCATTTAGATACTCATCAGTCTTACCAAAAAAATTGCTTAGTCACTAAAGTATCTCAGGCACTACCTTTTTCCCTGGATCTTCCCTAGAGTGGATATAAATGTATGGAGGAAGGAAATGCTTTACGTACATGACTGGCCATTGGAAAAACAAAGGGTCATATCCTCTGGCTTAACGCCAGGTTTATGTCCTTAGCCTATGCTTTGGCTGCTTCCCAGTAGGCAAAGTATGTGACTGGCATGACTCAAGGTCCTGTTTTTCTCTTCCTTTTTGTTTGGTATATGTCCTGAGATATTCTTTCATTACAGGTAGAAGATGTAAAATGTACAAAAAAGAATTTCATAGAATATGTATAGCTCAATAATTATTTATGAAAATGGATAATTAATATTGCTAAAATAATATTCTGTATATCCTCCTCCTCCAAAAAAGAAAAGATATATTTACAAAAATTTGGAAAGAGGGGCACCTGGGTGGCTCAGTCGTTAAGCGTCTGCCTTCGGCTCAGGTCATGATCCCAGGGTCCTGGGATTGAGCCCCACATCGGGCTCCCTGCTCTGTGGGAAGCCTGCTTCCCCCTCCCACTCCCCCTGCTTGTGTTCCCTCTCTTGCTGTGTCTCTCTCTCTGTCAAATAAATAAATAAAATCTTTAAAAAAAAAAGAAAATTTGCAAAGAGATTTCTGAGAGCATCTATAGCTCCCAGAGGCTGGGATAGACTACAGAAGTATATTTCTTTAATTTAATTTCTATAATCTTTATACTTCTTTAATTATATTTAATATTTCTTTAATTTGTTTAATTTCTTTAAACAAATGAATATTGCCTTAGGGGATTGTATGGTTCCAAAATACCTCTTTAATCCAATAAAATTTTTCAACATACTCCCATGCCTTGGGAAATTTTCCCTAGGTCCTTGCAAATAGCACTCCAGAGTGGGTAGGAAACATGCTCCTGAGTGAGTGTGGCCCATGTGCCCTGGAGGTGAGGGTGAGGGTGGGGTGGGGTGAGTACTGGGGATGTCTTCAAGGAGCTCTGTCTACTCTTGTCTTCCCTTGGGTTAGAAGTGAGACTGAGAAGTGACCTTTTGTCCCATCCTGGGGAGACATGGGGAGAGAATGGCCATTCTGAGACCAGTAGACAGGAACTAGAGGCTGGCTCTTCTTGATACCCCTGATTCTGGGACTATGAGGGGTCAGGGAACTACATTTCCCATTGAAGGCCAACAGCTACCAGAAACATTAGAATCCAAATTCCCAGGTGTTAGAGACTTCACAACTCTGAAGTTAATCCTGAGAAAGAACTAAGCTGGAGGTATCACATTGACTGCTTTGAAACTATATTACAAACCTATAGTAATCAAAACAGTCTGGTATTGGCATAAACACAGACACATAGACCAATGGGTCAGAATCAAGAGCCCAGAAATAAACCCTTCCATATATAGTCAACTAATATTTGACAAGGGAGCAAAGAATACTCAAAGAATAATGGGGAAAGGATGTTCTCATCAATAAATAGTATTGAGAAAATGATATTCCCATACAGAAGAATGAAATTGGACTCCTATCTTATACCACTCACAAAAACTAACTCAAAATGGATTAAAGAATTAAATGTAAGATCTGAAACCATAAAACTTCTAGAAAAAAACATGATGTCATGTTTGGTGTCATGGCAATGATACCAAAACACTAGTAATAAAAGCGAAAAATAAACACATGACACTATATCAGATTAAAAAGCTCCCCATCGTTTTGTTCATTTCAACAAAATAAAAGGCAACCTATGGAATGGGAGAAAACATTTGCAGACTACATCTGATAAGGAGTTGATATCCAAAATATGTAAGGAACTCATACGATTCAATAGCAACAAAACAAAAACCCCAAACAGTATGATTAAAATATGGGAAAAGGACCTGAACAGACATTTTCCCAAAGAAGGCATACAAATGGCTCACGAAAAGGTAATCAACATCACTAATCATCCAGGAAATGCAAATCAAAATCACCATGAGATTATCACTTCACACCTGTTAGAGTGGTTATTACAAAAAAGATAAGAGGTAGTAAGTGCTGATGAGGATGTGGAGAAAAGACAAGCCTTGTACACTGTTGGTAGAAACGTGAACTGGCAAAGCCACTATGGAAAACAGTATGGAAGTGTGCCTGCGTGGCGCAGTTAGTTAAATGTCTGACTCTTGGTTTCAGCTTGGGTGGTGATCTTGGAATCATGGGATCGAGCGCCACATCAGGCTCCACACTCAGCACAGAGTCTGCTTGAGATCCTCTCTCCCTCTCCTTCTGCCCCTCCCCCACCACAATTTCTCTCTCTCTCTAAAGTAAATAAATAAATCTTAAAAAAAAATAAAGTATGGAGGCTCCTCAAAAATTAGAGAACTATGATATAACCTAGTAATAATCTCACTTCCGGGTAAGTAAAATCACTATCTTGAAGAGATATCTATACTTCCACATTCATTGTAGCATTATTCACAATAGCCAAGACATAGAAACAAGATAAGTGTCCATGGATGATGGATGAATGAAAAAAGAAGATGTAGTGTGTACATACACAATGGAATGTTATTTAGCCATAAAAAGGAAATGTTACCATTTGTGATAACATGGATAAAGCTTGAGGACACTGTGCTAAGTGAAATAAGTAAGATGGAGAAAGACAAATATGTATGATCTCGCATACATGTGGAATTTTAAAAAGTGGAGCTCATAGAAACTGAGAATAGAATACTAGTTGTCAGGAGGTGGGGGATGAGAAGAATGATGAGGTGTTGGTCAAGGGTATAAATTTCCAGTTACAGTATGAGTAAGTCTTAAGGATCTAATGTACAACATAATGACCATATTTAGCAACTCTGTATTGTATACGTGACAGATGCTGATAGACTAGATCCTAAATGTTCTCGCCACCACACCACTACAGTAACAAAAAGTGATTATGTGAGTTGAAGGATGTGTTAACTAACATTACCGTGGTCATCATTTCCCAATATATACCTGTATCAAATCATCACATTGTATACCTTAAACCCACAAAATGTTAAATGTTGATTATATCTCAAGAAAGCTGGGGGAAGAAAAGAAACTTCACAGCTGAACACATCTGCCTGGGCTCCGTCTCCTTCTGTAGGTCCTGAGGCCACCCACCAGCTGCTTGGTTTAGCTTCACTACAGTTTATCCTCCTTTGGCAAAGAATAAGGGGTTCGACTGAGAGACCTGTCCTGCAAATATACATGTTAATACTTTAAGAATAAACATGTGTCCTAACTATTTTGAATAAAAAATTTCTAAAACATGCCATTACTTTACCTAGTTAAAAAAAACCCACAGAGAAAAGTAATCTCATCTTGATGACTTAAGACTGTAATTATGAACAGTGGACACAAGCAGTATATGTCCCACAGCGCTACAGAGCAAACTGAGGACGGAGAACGAGCACTCCGCCCAGAATTAGACAGTCCTGGTTTCCAATCCTGATTCTCCAGTACATTATTTCTTCATCTACAAGATGCAGTCAATAATTCTTCACTCTGTAAAAAGATAATATCTGTAAAGTGTGTATTACAGTGCCTAGCGCATATTTGGCACTTAGTAAAAGTTGGCTTCTCTTCCCCCTTCTTTGATTCTCCTTGACTTGTCTTCCCTGTAATTTTCTCAGAACTTAGAGATGCATAGAACTCTTTGTTAAGTTCTTATGACAACTGTAATGAGTAACTGATGTCTAATATTCCAATATTCTCCAGGTTAGGAGGTCCATGCAGAGTAAAGAGTGAAGGCCCTTCCTGCACGCCCCCCCCCATCCTAATGAAAATCTAAAAAAACAATGACTGAGACTCTTGCGAAAGGGGCTTATATTTCGCCAGATCTACTCATGTTTTCATTTAAAGGTTGGCTGAGCTCCCATTTCCAATCTATAGGTGGAGAAGTTGAGTTCTTTCTTCATTGCTCTGTTTAAGAAAAAGGAAAATGATGTAGAGTAGGAAGTATTTTTTTTTTTAGGCCACCATTTACCTACATCTATACAAAGAAATGAATAATAAAAGCGAACCCGTGTTAGGTGCCTATTTCTGCCTAAGCTTTGTTTTTGTTTTTTTAAGATTCTATTTATTTATCTGTCAAAGAGAAAGAGAGAGCACAAAGTAGGGGAGCGGCAGGAGGAGAGGGACTCTCCTGAAGCAGACTCCAGGCTGAGCAGGGAGCCCAATGCGGGGCTCCATCCCAGGACCCTGTGATCATGACCTGAGCTGAAGGCAGACGCTTAACCAACTGAGCCACCCAGGTGTCCCTGCCCAGGCTCTGTTTTAAGCACTTTACAAATATTAGCTCACTTAACTCCCATAGCAGCCCTATGAAGTATGTTGCCTAGATGAGAGAACTGAGGTATCAAGAGATAAAATCCAAAGTCACAGACTAACAAGTGGCAGGGCTAGGATGTCTGAACCCAGAATGTTTGGATCCAGAGTCTATGCATTGAGTTTCTGTGCCACATGTCATAACTTAATAGATACGCATCGAAACGTCATATTTATGTGTCATCGTCAAGTAAAATTTGGAAAACAGATTTAACTAGTAATAATGACTTCTCTAATGTACAAACTCCATATCTTAATGTAGGAGTTGGCTGTAGAAAAAAACACAAGGCAATTTGCAGGCAATAGAATATATTCAAGCATTACAAATGGAGTGCCATACTCAAGGAAGAAAAATAGTATTTCAAATTAAAAAGCTGTAATTTCAGGGATCCTGTGAGAAAAGCACACTCCCGCCCCCTTGGACCTATGTAAGCCACTTATCTTTGGATAGCTCCTACAGAGTAGGGCCCTAGGGCAGCAAAATCAAGCAAATTGCCCTGGAGAACAATGGACAGTAGGTCAAAGTGGGCCACCCTCACATTTATATAAACTGACTCTCTACACTTGCCTCTAGAAAAAGATTTCCTGGGTGAAGGAGAGAGCAGGGTAACTAAAAGTCAGATAGAGGTGATTAACAAAGAATTTTGCCTTTAAAGCCAGAGAGGTGAACTAATACAGCCTGACCTATAGGTGGAGGCCAGGGAGCATGGGGATTCTGTTTCCATGCATCTGATTTGGGACATAATATCTTTATGTTTAAAGGGCTTCTCCATTGATTTTTCTTTTCTTTCTTTTTTTTTTTTTTTTAAGATTTTATTTATTTATTTGACAGAGAGAGGCACAGCGAGAGAGGGAACACAAGCAGGGGGAGTGGCAGAGGGAGAAGCAGGCCTCCCGCGGAGCAGGGAACCCGATGCGGGGCTCGATCCCAGGACCCTGGGAGCATGATCTGAGCTGAAGGCAGACGCTTAACGACTGAGCCATCCAGGCGCCCCTCCATTGATTTTTCTGACAAAGATGTCTAAATCCATTCAAAAGCCCCGGGTTTCTCACTTGCTTTATATACTCAGGCTCAGACTCCTATACAGAGCTCTGGAAAGTTTAGTGCTTGTGTTTAGCACATTAAAAAAAAATCCCAACACATTAACAAAGGCAATGCTTCCATCAAGTGAAAATTTTGCTTAATCTTAGTGTAAGAGATACATTATAGAGCTGACTATTCCCATGAACATATTTGAAAACCATGCAATTTCTCCTCATCCCATCTCTGGCCTTGAGCTCTGTTCACTGCCCCTTATTTCAGGCTCTGTTGGTTGAAAGAAGTACCTCTCAGGTCCCACCCAGGTCAGAAGGCCCCAGGGAGATAAGACCAGCGCAGAAGAGGAATGCTGCTAGCATTTCATTGGCCAATGGTGACATCGTGCTCTAAATATTTGACTCTGGAGATTAGAGTAATTGAAAACATGCTTCCATTCACTAAACACCACTAGAACTGTCTCTTACATCTGCGATATTTTCCTCCAAGTACAACTGCCAGCATATCAGTGTTTTCCCGAATATAGAGTTTTATTCTATCCTGTTCGTATGGGAGGGCGGTGTTCAGTAACTTACTGATTGCCTGAAGTACCTCCTTCTTACGTTGCCCAGATGCCCTTAATCTCTATTCACTAGCTATTTCAGGAAAACATAGGCATGAGTATGAGCTGGGCACGTGTGTGTACTCGAACACTCGAACGGATGAGTCTATTAGCATAAGTGTTGCAACTTAGTTACGGGATGAAGGGTGGAGTATTGGTAGAACACCTTATTACTGTTCAAAATAATGTAATACACCTTCACATAGCCATTTTGGATTCCATAGAGAATCTTAGATTGGAAGAAATATGAAAGACCTTCTAGTTCAAATTTTACACGATTTTTCATGTTACAAAATGAAACTCTAAATCGTAAGCTCGCAATATCTCCTTTCTCAAAGTACATGTACTTTTTGCTAGTGCTCTTTTACTCTCTCTCCATTTCATTAAGCTTTTAAAATCTTATCTGCATATATTATATTTTGCATGTCCTCATTTCCCCTGCGTTGACTGTTACTGTATCTGGCTCCTGTTCCTATTTTAAAGGCATCGTTCTTCTTGTAGACTTTTATTTTCTTCTCCGTTGCTTACATTCTTTTTCTCTTTTAAAAAATATTATACACCTTAGTAGATCTGAGTCAGAAGATAAAAAGAACTGTAAATTCTGGCCACCCTCCTCATACCAATAACTCCATGGCAGAATGTTGACTACTTCCATGACCACTGGAGGCTATCATGAGATAATTAACATTATCATTTCATCAGGGGATTCAATAATGTCTGCATCAGCTTCAGACTCATCACTTTGCCAAAAGACTTCAATGTCATAGGACGGTGGTTTACAAATGGAATGTAATATAACGCCATAGTGAGATGCCTGGGTGGGTCAGTCGGTTAAGCGTCTGCCTTGGGCTCAGGTCATGATCCTAGGGTCCTGGGATTGAGTCCCACATCGGGCTCCCTGCTCATCGGGGAGCCTGCTTCTCCCTCTGCCTGCCGCTCCCCCTGCTTGTGCTCACTCTCTCTCTGACAAATAAATAAATAAAATCTTAAAAAAAAATAATGCCATAGTTGTTTAGAACTTGTCCCCAAAACCCAAAGTGAAATGCTTATAATCCAGTTGACCCTATAGAGAACTTCTAAGTGGCTCTTTATCTCTAAAGCCCAAACCCAAATCTGTGATTTCATCAGTTTGTAAGAAAAGGACTATCCAATGTGCATGATCCAATGGCAAGAGGTGTGGACCCTAAATGCAGTCACAGGTGCCCTTGTAAGAGAACTGTGGAGGGAGATTGGACAGAGAAGAAGGAAGCCAGGTGACCGCTGGAGCACGATGCTACTGTTGGCTTTGAAGATGGCAGAAGGCAGGGGCCAGGACCACAACAATGCAAGGGGTACAGCTCCGGAATGTGAGGTAAGCTGATTGGCTGACGTGTCCCCTTCTTATGTTGCCCAGATGCCCTTAATCTCTATTCACTGGCTATTTAAGGAAAGCATAGGCATGAATATGAGCGTAAAGGCAAGAACCCAGATTTTTCCTTAGAGCTTCTAGAGGGAGCGTGGTCCTGCTAACACCTTGATTTTGGACTTCTCAAAAATTGTAAGAGAATAAGTGTATATTGTTTTAACCATCAAGGTTATGGTAATTTGTTACAGCAGCAATGGAAACCTAATATTCAATGTGCCTGAGTTTTAGCCAATGGACTGTGAGTGGATCAGGCATATTTTCAGGTCTGGTCTGTAAATACTGCCACATGGTATCCTCAAAGCTCTTTATGAAGGGATGGAACTAAAGCCTGGCCACCATAGAAACCACATATTGAAGACGGTGGGCTTCCCAAGTCCTCGAAAAACTATGCAGAGAAGACAGGACCCTGCTGATCTGGGACTGCTTGGCGGGAAATAGCTTCCATTGCGTTAAGCCGTTACTCCTTTTGGGGTTGATTTGTTACAAGGTTTGCTGTCACCCTAGCTAGTACAGCTGGGGCATGATTTCTTTTATTCTCAGTATCGCTCTTTGTTGAGAGATTTATCCTGCTCCTTCCTGGGCAAAGCCCATCATGGCCCTGGCTGGATGAAACTCTGGCAATGGCTGATCATACCGGGCATGCATACAAAATGACGTTTCGTGTTCTTTTCACTTCTGCTGGCACTGCTCCTGAGAAAATACACACAGAGACTGATGGTCTGAAGCTGCAGCGCAGCATTGTGGGATTGTCAGCTGGGTGTTTACCATCTGGAACTTCATATTCCTCTTAGAGGGAAATGGCAAAAAGAGTAAGACCACCTACATTTGTGTGTTTATCATCTAGCTATCTACCTACCTACTTAACTATCTATAGTTACTATATAGATACCATACAATCCTCACACTGAATACTAGATGGATAGACAGACAGGTGATACATACATACATAAACATATAAGTATGTGCGTGCGTGTGTGTGTGTATTCTTAGAACGGTGTCTAGAGCCCTGGGTTGCGTAAGTATTTGTCATGATTATGATATAGACAAAGGAAGTGCCAAGTACTATGAAATTGTTTAGCTGGAGAATGTAATTATATTTAAGGGGTGAAAAGCGTCTGACACAGTAAATCATGTTTCAAGCTGATAGCTGAAGACTGGTTAACAGGCAGGCAATCTGGAGTGAGGGGAGGCTGATGGATATGTGAAACGAAACATGCATCATCTGGGAGGCAGGAAGGCGGAGCACAGAGTTTTCGAGCAAGAAGGTCACTGGCAGGAGCAATGTGTGAAGCAAGGAGAAGCCAGAGCTGAAGCTGGAGAGGTGAGCAAGGGCAGAGGGTAGGACAGAACCGCATGGTGTTTCCTTGCGCTACTTCTAATCACTAACACTGATAAGCTAGCGTGAAAGTGACTTTGCTTGGGGACGCCTGGGTGGCTCAGATGGTTAGGCATCCGGTCATGCTCTCCAGGTCCTGGGATCGAGCCCCATGTCTGGCTCCCAGCTCGGCCTGCTTCTCCCTCTCCCTTTGCCTCGCCCCCGTTTGTGCCTTCTCTGTCTCTCTCTCAAATGAATAAATAAAATCTTTTTTAAAAAGTGATTTTGTTTGTAACATAACAGTAATTGACAAACCAGTAATTAACAAACCAGTATCTTCAGAACTGTTATGTGGAACAATGCATATGTTATTTTAGAGAAACTTTAGTGGATTCAAATGAACTTAATTTGTCTTTCTGGGTTTGTTTCCAGTATTGATAAATAAAACATAATAAACTATAAGTTACTGGGGGGAAAAAAGAGTGAAACCAGCCCTGTGGGCATTTCACTTCCCCACCAGCTCCTGAGGCCAATGGGAGGGACCCACTCTCCTCATCCAGCAGGTTAGCTCTGTTGCTGACAGACTGTCCTGGGCCAGGAGACACCTGTCCATGATGCCAACCCTGCCGAGAGGGAAACTTCAGCTCATGCCAATTTATTGGTCTTTGGGCCTCCTCTGTCTTCAGCAGCTCCTGAAGGGTCAGTGTGTGGAACTCATCTTCTCTCCACGAAGGGAGCCAACCTGAGCTTAGGAACCCAGGGCTGTGAAGGGCAGAAGTCGCTTTCTGCTGATTCTGAAAGTCAGTTGAGATGCCCCGTCATGTCATACAGAGCAGCATCTGAGAGGCTGGCCTTGCTCTTTGCACAGGCTTTTGGCAAGTGCCCGCATAGACGCGGCAGTCATAGCCCACCCCGCATCTCCGCTCCTGCCACACCAGCTGCATGTTCCCAGCCAGATACGGCGAGCATCAGGTGTTCCCTGAGTATTGGGAGCCCATGCTCCGTCTCAGAAAAATCAATGCTCTCGATTTTCACAGCGTTCCCACTGTGTAATTTTGTCTGTTCAGCCCATCATTCTGGGTAGTTTGATTTCTCTCAAACATACCTGGAGCTGTTTTCCCCTTTTTTCTTTGACAAAAGTTGCTGAACTTTTACTGAGACCATTTAGGATTTTCTTTTCTGGTAAAGAAGAAAAATGCAATAAACATTATTTGCTCAGGGTTGGCATTAGCAACACAAAGATGAGCTGTAAGATTTAGGTTATCTTTTTAAAAAAATACTTTATGTAAAAACACTTTGTAATTGTCAAAGTGCTTTTGCAAATAATTATTGTTATTTTTGTTGCTCTTATTATGGCTATTCATCGCTCCTTCCCCAGGCTGAGGAACGTGCAATTAATGAAATGTGAAATGATTTTGACTCTTACAAGCCAACCTGGACTGACCAGTTTGACAGTTATGTGTTTGAAGAGGTAGGCGGCCTGTCCCTTAAAATGATAGATGTCAGTGGAGATCACATAGCTTAAAAGCATTGCTTTCAGAATCTGAAGGAGGAGAAGATAATTAAAAATTAAGGTGCCTGTTCGGGTTACAGGATAACATCAGTAATAAACCTATTCGTGGAAGGCTTTTTATAATTACCATGCATCTGCTTTGGAATGAGCTAGAACATATTGCATTACTAAATGCTAGTTGTCACTAACATGGATATCGCTGATTACCTCCTCTGGTTCGAATTGGTGGTAAGCAAGCAAATGAGAAAGGAGGTGGAGATAATCAATGGACCTACTACTAGCTGAAATCTTGGCTTTAAGAGATATTTCGTAATCTCTTTCTTAGTGTAAGAGATCCTTTATTTCTCTCAGGAGTTTGGGGGATATTGGTTACAGAATAATTTCTAATAATTCTCAGGAGGCACCAAGGCCAAGACAGAATTCATTTTGCTCTTAAGAATTACAATGCAATTATTTTATATAATCAGATATTAAATTTGGCTGGAAAACTTAAAGATACAAGCTTCCATTTCGTGGCACTCGGCATCTGTGCCCAGTGTTTGCCATCCGGGCCCAGAGACACAAAGTGTCACACATCTGCATAACACTCAGGGAGAGGACTTTGTTTTGGCCTTGGCTTTATAACTTGAACTGATAGCTGATCCTACCTCTGCAAAGTCATTCAGCCACTCTTGGTGCTGGGTGGGGTCAAAATTGTATGGTTGGTGCTGCTTAAACCCAGGGATCTCTGCTCTGCCTCCCAACTTCCCATAACACCCTCATCTGAGTCCATATAAACCAAGAATAGTGTCCACTCAGACTTTGGCAGTGGGGCGGTGCTAGGGACTGAATGTTTGTGTCCCCTCAGAATTCATATGCTGAAGCCCTAATGGGGCCTTTGGAGGTGATTAGTTTTAGATGAAACCATGAGGCTGGAGCCCCTGTGATGGAGTGAATGTCTTTATAAGAAGAAGAAACTACAGCTTGTGTTCTCTCTCTCTCTCTCTCTCTCTCTCTGCTGTGTGAGGACACAGCAAGAGGCACCATCTGCAAGCCAGGAAGCGGCCTCTCACCAGACATTGAATTAGCTGGCACTTTGATCTTGGACCTCCCAGCTTCTAGAACTGTGAGAAATTAAAGTTCACTGTTTCAAGTTACCCCGACTATGCTATTTGTTATATCAGCCTGAACTGACTAAGACAGGCAAGGAAGAATTTTAGCAAGTGTCTGCTGGATAGTAAACATTTCAGCTTCCGTGGGCCATCTATCTGCAGTAAGACCTTGACCACAACCCACCATCAGGGGGACACCTAGTGCTGAGGGCGAGGGAGAAGTGAGAGGGAGGTTGGTCTGAGTGTCCCGCCATGCACCACTCTATTTTATGTGAGAAGGAAATATGCTTCCAGCTCACTGAAGCCATCGATACATTGTGAGTTTCAGGTTGTTTGTGCCCTAACTTATTTCTCACTAAATCACCTGTCTAAATTGTAACTCACAATGTTTTGAGTAACACTGATCTTCTATGTTATCCCACTTTACTTTTTCATTCACTCAGGATGGAGAAAAAAATTGTAAAAAATAATGACCTGATGAGTAAATATTGGCTTAAGGCATATAGCAGAGCAGCTCGCTACTTCTCTAACATACGTGTAACAAGATGGATGGCCATCTATTTTCCAAGGATAGGAGGTTAAACCAGTATATCCATTTTGAAATGCTACTATATATACACACCCCAACTACTACATACATATACGGGGACAACATGGTGCTTCCCAGCGGAATGAAGAAAATAGAACTAGAAATAGTACTGGAGGAATAAGAGCAAGATCGGTGCCCCATATAAATCACATGGGGCAGGAGGGTCCATGTCTCCTACCCCAGCTCTGCCACAGACCCTTTCTGACTGCTTGCTCTCAGTGAGTCACCTACCAGTCAGTGTTTTTTGTTGCAGGAAACTGAAAAACAAAACCACAAACAAAATTTTTGGCTGATTTAAGCAGACAAGTATTTTATTGAGAAGACATAGGGAAACTCTTAGGACATAAGGCCATAATAGCCAGGAAGGCCACTGAAAAAGTTCTGCTCAGAAACATGGGATGCTGGCAGCAGCGAGGGCCATGTCAAGCCATAGGACAGTCCCAGTCGGGAGAGGACACCACTGCTACCTTCAGACCTGAACAAGAATACCACTATTGTAGCATTGAGTCTGGAGTTCCTGAAGACATGGCTGCCATCACCTATCACCAGAATGGAATCTCCCCCCTTTTTCATACCATAAGCTCCGAATTCAGAATTTGGGAGAAGTATAAGACAGGCAAATAATGTAAAAGTCTAGGGTTTTGAACATCTGTAGTGAGACTCAAGCTTTGTCTCCCACTGAGACTCGTGAGCTGAGGAATTCTCCATTTGTAAGATGGTTTTGGATGCCCAGTAGCCAGAGACAGAGAGGGAGACTAGAGGGAGAGGGAGAGAGACAAAGAGACAGTGAGAGACAGAGACACTGTCTACAACAGGACTCCATTTTCTCTTCTGAGAGTGGAACAGGTTGAATTACATGACCCCTGAAGTTGTTTTTTTTAATTATTATTATTATGTTCAGTTAGCCGCCATATAGTACATCCTTAGTTTTTGATGTAGTGTTCAACGATTCATTAGCTGCGTATAACACCCAGGGCTCATCACAACACCTGCCCTCCTTAATACCCATCACCTGGTTACCCCATCCCCCCAGCCTCTCCCTTCGGTAACCCTCAGTTTGTTTCCCGGAGTCCAGAGTCTCTCATGGTTTGTCTCCCTCTCTGATTTCATCCCATTTGAAGATGTTTTAACTTCTCAAGTATCCTGATTCTAGAAAAGTAACACCTAGATGCTTATGCATGTTATGAATATGCTTCTTGTCATTTAAAAAACATGGGAGGAGGCACCACACAAAATATCTGCTTTCTGAGCTGCTTGGGCCTGACTACAAGTCTTGAGGCAAATAGATTTCCCCTTGCATGCTAACTTCTATTGTGGTTTTCAAAACTGTTATACAAAAATAATTCAGAGAATGACCCTATATTCATCAGGAAAGAGAGCTGAGGTCAATTAGCATATGCTTCTTCTATACAGGGGAGAAAGTGGGGAGGGATCAAAGTTGGGTGACCTATCTACCAATTCCAGCCTAAACTGGGAAATATTAGGGGCCAAAGCCTCTCCTTTGCATATCTATGTCCTTTCTCCCCAGAGGTGGAGCTATGAATGAGAATCCATCTCTCTTAGGAGACTGCAGGTCATGATTGCAAATAGCCAGGATACAATGATTAATTTTTTGTGTCAGTTTGACTAGACCACCGTGTGTCCAGACGTGTGGTCACACATATTTTGGTGTGTCTGAGAGGATGTTTTTGGATGACATCAACACTTGAATCAGTAAACTGAGTAAAGCAAATTGCTCTTCTTAATCTACATGGCCCTCATCCAATCAATTGAAGAACGAATAGAACAAAAAGAAGAGGAAGAGGGAATGTCGATTTTCTGACTGTTGAGCTGGCACATTGACCTTGGACTAGAACTTATGATGTAGGCTCTTCTGGTTCTCAGGCCTTTAGACCAACTCAGACAGGAGCCACGCCACCACCCTCCTGGATCTCTAGCTTAGGACTCCAGATTGGGACTTCTCAGCCTCTACAATCACGCAAGCTAATTTCTTATAATATTCTTTGCATGCAGATATCTCCTATTGGTTTTCCCTCTCTGGGGAACCCTAAGATATGGGACTACATCCAGCTGGGACAGAAAGTCAATGCTGGGCCACATCAATTTCCCCTCCCCTACCACCACCTCCCTCAATTCTGTAGCCAGCACGATGACCCTGGGCCTCCAGATCACCAGTCACCAGTGTAGCCACTTGTTCAGACTCTGTTCCAGTGGCCTTGAGTGACCTTACCAGAACCAGTGCAGAAGACCTTGGGTAACCATGTAGGCTCACTTCTCCTACACTTGAGGGGTTCTCTCCCTGGAGTACAGGCCCTGGAGTGATGCCTCTCTAATGTGGATTTCAGAACAAAAATGACTGTACTGAGAAGGTGGAAAGCTAAAAAAGCAGATCCAAGAAAAAGCCTGAAGTTTAGGGCCCAGAAAAATTTGGAGGTTTTTTATGCAAATTCCTTCCTGTTGGTGGATTCTGTATTTTCTTCCAACTCATCTGCTTCACTCACTTCTGTATTTGCAGAACCTCTAGGTTGTAACTCTCTTGGCTTACCAGCATGCTAGGTGCATCAACCTCAAAGAGGACAGTGACCTTCTAGGATTTGGCACATTGATTATTTATTCATATTTAACAAAATACTCACGAAGCATGTGAGTTTGGATTGTGGCATTTGCTTGCAGGTGGAAAGTGGGGCTCTGGGTGATAAAGAAAGTGGAAGCTTCAATTATTTACACTCTTCACTTTATATGGCACCCTGCTAATGAAGTAGGTCTTAGATAGAATCCATCTATTAAGGTAGATTAGAAATACTGTTAATCAATTCTGTTCCTCTCTCTCTTCTGCCTTCTGGTGTTCCCATTATGCAGATGTTACACATTTTGAAGTTGTCCACAGTCCTTGGACTTTCTGGTCTGGTTGTGTTTTGTTTGTCTTTTTTTTTTTTTTTCGGTCTTTGTTCTCTTTGCTTTTTGTGTTTTGAGGATCCTATTGATATATTCTCTAGCTCAGAGATTCTTTCCTTGGTCATGTCCAGTCGACCAAGAAAGCCAACAAAGGCATTCTTCATTTTTGTTTCCATGTTTCTTTATCTTTAGCATTTCTTTTTTGTTCTTTCTGGGGGTTTTTATCTCTCTGCTTACACTGCCCATCTGTTCTTGCATTGTGACTACTTTACCTACTAGAGCCCTTAGCACATGAATCATAGTTGTTTGAATTCTCATACTGATACTTCCAACATCCCTGCCATGTCTGGTTCCGAAGCTTGCTCTGCTTCTTCAAATTGTGGGGCTTCTTTTCCCCTTTTGGTATGCTTTGCAATTTTTTCTTACAGAATATATTCTTTTCTGATAGCTGGATATGAGGTACTAGGTGTGAAGGAAATTGTTGTAAATAAGCCTTCCATCATGTGGTGGTGAGGTTGGGGAAGGGGCAGTGTTCTGCAGTCTGGGATTGGGACTCAGTGAGCCTGTGCCTCTGGGCTGTGAACCTCACAAGTGGCTCTCAGGTTTTTTTTCTCCCTCTTCATGTGGGACAGGATGGCTAGAGTGGACTGGGGTTTTGTATTTCCCTTTCCCAGGTCAGTTAGGCTCTGATAACAGTTTAGGCAGTTAGAAACAGCAGTTTAGGCTCTGGTTCACTAGTCTCCCCTGAAAGCAGGCCCTGTGAGGACCAGAGTGCTCTGGCCTGGTTCAAAATGGTTCCTTTTCCCATGTCCCCACCGGAAGCCCAGGAGGATTTGTTTGTTATGGGAATCTGGTCCAGCTCCTGGAGGCAAATTTTACAGCATTGTAGGGGCCCCCTAAGACTGGGTCCCCTGAAGTTTTAAACTCTCAGAGTTGTCCATACTGAGGCTCCAACAATTCTTCAACATGGTTAAGTTTTCCGTCCCCAGCACCTGTTGCCATGGTGGTTTACACTCGTGAGTCTCTGTCTGGTACACCTTAGCTCCCCATGTTCACCTGCCTGTTCCTCTCATCTCAGGGGCAGTAGGGTCTCTGTGTCTTCCCCTCTCTTATAGATCCAAGAAGAGTTGTCCAGAGTCACACAGTGAGGATGGAGGAGAGCTGGGGTTCACACCCACTTAGATCCCGGGACTCTTAGACATTGCTCTTCAGATCCCCACTGGAAAAGATGGTTTCTCAGACACAGGAGCTTGTCTTCCCTAGAGATGGAAATGGACACAGCTTTCCCCAACACATAAAGATAACCCATCTTGGGGTGGATTGCTTTATCTTGAATTCCCTCGGGTCTTGTAGACTCAATAAAAGTGAGTGGCCCAGTGTGGAACTGAACATAGAATATGTGCCATGTATCCACAGCAAGCTATTATCTTTAAACAGAGTTTCACTAGACAAGCTTAAATCCATATCCTTGGAAGTAGATGGACATGACTTCTTTGCATTAGTTGCTAGGTGACTCACTGCACCAGGCAGCCAGAATTATAGATGCAAGGCAGAACATAAGAAAGAGGCCAAAAAATATTCCTTTCTTTAAAACTCCAGAGAACCCGTTTTCAGCATGTCTCTGGGCCCTTGGGAGACACAATCATAATAATTTATGCCACCTCCATCCAAAAGAAAAAAGTGAAGATTCTCCTTTTTAAATCTTGGGAATATAGCCGTACACTACATTGAGTTCCTGGGTCTTCTGCCACAAATATTTAGAATCCATCTTGTGACATACAAATACACATTTACAAATTGCTGAGAAAATCTCAAGGGGCAAATTATACAAAGGTGAACAACTAATGGAGCCTTAGTTGGTTGTGGATTCCACCCAACATATTAATCTTATAGTGTTAACTTCTACTCCCCACCACCACCCTAAATAGTCCTTTGTTTCTTGGGAAAATGTACACACCACCCACCACCCCAGTTTCAGATCAAAACTACCTTTTCCAACAACCACTTGACAACTTCTCTGGTTTAACAATTTATTTAAATATCTTACCTTCTGGGCAGTTGTATCTTGGCAAATGTTTTTCCAAAAGCTTCTTGATCCCCCAATAATTTTAACAAAACTTCCTCTGGACAGCTGATGTTTTTCTTCTACCTCAGTTCTATTGGAAAGTTTTAAATATTGGCTATGATTTTTCACTGTCCTGTAGAATTAAATTAAAGATTGGCCATGACTAAGTGATAAGATGACCTTCCTCTGCCTTTGACTTTGGACTGGGTCACATGACTTCCATTGGCTATAATAGTTTCTATTGCTGTCATAATAAATTGCCACATATATTGGCTTAAAAAACTTCCATTTATTATCTCACAGATTCTGTAGCTCAGAAGTCCAGTGGACTCAAAACTGGGTCTTCTGCTTAGGGTCTTGCAAGGCCTAAATCAAGGTTACAGATGGGATGGACTCTTTAATGAAAGTTCTAGGGATGTGTCTACTTCCAACCTCATTCAAATTATTGGTCAAATTCAGTTCCTTGTGCAGGAAGGAGACCTCCATTTCCTTGCTGGTTATCCGTGGGGACCAGTCTCTGCTTCTACAGGCTGTCTGCATTGTTTCTTGAGCAGTCTTCCTCTAGCTTGAGGATATGGCCTCCTCTAGCAAGCGTGGGTTGAATTTCTCTCATACTTCAATTCCCTCCATTCTTTCGCTTCTGCAGCATCTCTCTTACTCCAGCTAGAGAAAGTTCTGTTTTTAAGGACCCAAGCAATTAGATTGGGTCCATATAGATAATCTTATAAAACAGATACCTCCCTATTTTAAGAATCATAATCTTAATTACATCTATAAAGTCCCTTTTGCTATATAATGTAATATATTCACTGGTTCCAGCAATTAGGACATGAACATTTTTGGGGACCATTCTAACCACCATACTGGTCAGCAAGATGTTAACAGAGGAGAGGCAAGTGGAGTCTTGAAATGTACATGCAAGAATGGCCTTGATCTCTGATTCTTCCTTCATCACTATGGGAATAACCCATGTAGCTAATGGTTCTTCTGTCTGGACCCTACAGTGATTATAGTTGGAAGAGCTCTCAGCCAACACATAATGAGGATCCAAGCTCAGCCCAACCTGTAGCTTGAAGCAGAGCCACCAAGTTAATTCCAGCCTGGATCTGTCCCTTTGCAGTCCCATTATCCTGAGAATAAATGCTTATTTTCATCTGCCAGAGTTCAAGGGAGATTTTCCTATGTAGAATTATTGTGGCAATTGCTCATTGATATAGCAACTGACCTTAAAACATAAAAAAGCACTTCTTTTTCCTTTTTAGAACCAATCTAACTTTTATTTCAGAATCTGTCCCAACCTTATTTCACCCTAGCATCTGAGCTTTATTACTGTAAAAAGGCTCTGGCCAAGGACAGAAAAGTTGGCCTAGAATTCTGGCTTATGTGATCTTAGACAAGTCATTTGGTCTCTGTGTATCTTGAGTTCTTCCTGTATAAATCAAGACAATAAATCCAAATTACAGAATTATAGTAAAAATTGAATAAAATAACAAATTATTTCATTCAGCTGTTCTTTGGGGTATTCACAAAGGTAAAACTTACTGAGTTCCTAATATGAGCTAGGCATTACGTTAAGGATCAAGGAATTAAAGATTAATGAAGATAAATTTCTGGGCACCTGGGTGGCTCAGTCGTTAAGCGTCTGCCTTCGGCTCAGGTCATGATCCCAGGGTCCTGGGATCGAGTCCCACATCGGGCTCCCTGCTCTGCGGGAAGCCTGCTTCTCCCTCTCCCACTCTCCCTGCTTGCATTCCCTCTCTCGCTGTGTCTCTCTCTGTCAAATAAATAAAAAAAAATAAAATCTTTAAAAAAAAAATGAAGATAAATTTCTTTTTTTTAAGAAGTCTACATCTCAACGAGAAGAGCATTTTGTAAATCCTAAAGCAGTGTACAAATTCAAAGCATTGTTGTTATATTTCTTCTTTTTCTTATCCCTTCCTATTAGGCATGTACTGCCTTTCCATATTTCCTGTCCTATTTTTCTCTAACCTGTCAATCAATTGTTGGCTCATTTTAAAAATTAACATCCCTCAAATTCCACCTTCACATTCTTTACCTGAAATAAAAGGTAGTTGCATTTACGCACTGAGGAAAAAACATTTAACTTCAGAGAGACCCAAATCCACTAAGCCCTGTAGGCAAGCATAGGAGTTTTTCAGTTGAAAAGGATTAACCTTTCTTAGATCTATTGAAAATCCTCTTATTTATTTTCCTTGCTCATAAAAATGCACCTCAGGGTATATATGCATCAGTACCAAAACCCAACAACAACACAAATGAGCTACATGCAATTCTAAGTAAAAGATTATAATGGAAATTGTCTGACTGCATTTGTTGCTGTAATCCTCCAAAGCCCCATCTAACTATTCATCTTTCCTTCAGGATCGGAGCATTTCTATAAATTCTTATGGCCCTTAATAGTTCTCATTTTTAGACATGATCATTATTCAAAGTGTAACCCAATAGAATATTTTTGGAACATTGCATTACTGTCATTCACTATGCTATTTTAGCTTTGGTTTGCTTCCCTGCTTCTTTCTATCTCTTTTCCCCCTGCACTATGTCTCTGGACCAGAGCAAATGTTCCTTTTGTTGGACTGACCCTAATAGTCAAAAGTAACACTGAGTGTGCATAGCTTGACCTGTTCTGCAACAATTCACTGACCGTCTAAATGACAGAACACTGGCATAGAAAATCACTTCAGAGGCACATCAACATCTCACCAAGAACCGCCAGGAGGGCTGCTGCACTGTGATAAACTTCTCCTTTCCTCCAGTGCCAACATTGACAATGCCTCCATGGAGCCATCTTAACCTTGTCTTGAGAAGGGCCTCTGGTCCAGGCCCAAAGATCACTCAAGAACCACTGTGATAGTAACTCATTCTACATTGTTCTCAAAGACTTTCTTACCATGAAGATATTTTCACATAGGATGAATGATTGAATGGTAACAGGCACTCAGTATCATCATGCTTTCAAAGGAGACAGTCAATAGCATGGAATTTGCAACCAAATTCACTTAAGGGACAGATCGGTCACTGGTCAGCTGCCGCATGTTTGTGTCATTCTGGCCATCACTTGTGATACGATAGCCAACATTTGGGTGTGGGAGTCAGAGAAGATACGACATATCCTGGGAATGGGAGATACTGTCTACTGGAGCTGGCCTTGGGGGAAGTGTGGTGAGACATGTCAGAGAAGCATATCAATGGGATTAGTCCTAAGCACCCTGAGTCAAAAAAAAAGGAAACACCCCTTGTGCAAGGCAATGGAAACACAGGTCAGAATCTGGAGGGATAGGTGAACAAACAAAAAACAGAACACAGAAGGAAAGCTGCATGATATCAGAGGTTAGGGGCAAAACACAGAGAAAGCAATGCCTGAAAGAAGTGTGACTTTAAAATATGGTGGTTTAAAGAAATCCTGGTCTCCTATTCTTCCACCTGCCCTGAAGCTTAGAGTACAGTGTCCTCATCCGGTCAAGAGTAGAGGTCTTGAACTGGTAGGCTGCAAACATATTCCAGGCCTAAATTCTGTAACTTAAACAAGTGAGTTCAATAAAAATAAGTCTCCTTCAGCTTCCTCCTCCCCTAAGTGCATGATAAAACTTCAGAGGATTGACTTGTCTGTCAATGCCTTAAAGCATTATGGTTAAAAGAGACCTCAGAGGGCATTTGGATTATTCTCTTGCCTTTAGGCAGATTCTCTAAACCACCCAAGATGGCTCTTGATGTTAATATGAAACTGTTATTACACAAGTCAAACCAAAGGAGGCCCCAGTAGACCTGTGGTCAGGGCCTTATCCCCTCTTGAAAGGGTCTTACAAGCAAATCCCTGGGTCTTGTATATTCAATTTAATCACATTGATCATCATGGTAGGCTTTCTAAGATGGATAATATCACCTGTTTTTACCTTTATCTTCCCTTAGACATTCCAATGTTTGGTACATAGTAGGTGTTTCAGAAATATTTATGGCATAGATGAAAGATTCAGTTCTAGATTCTAGGCATTTTCAGAGCTGATGAGGTCTGTTAAGAATTATAATAAGACTATTGGGATGCCTGGGTGGCTCAGTCGGTTAAGCGTCTGCCTTCAGCTCAGGTCATGATCCCAGGGTCCTTGGATCGAGTCCCGCACTGGGCTCCCTGCTCCGCGGGGAGCCTGCTTCTCCCTCTGCCTCTGCCTCTCTCTCTCTATATATATATCTCATGAATAAATAAAATCTTTAAAAAAATAAAATAAATAAATAAAATTAAAAAAAGAATTATAATAAGACTAGACCATACTAGGCATGAAAATCCTCACTGTTCAGGTTCTACTACTGGAAAATGAAATACAGTATGATGCTTATTAGGGAATGTGGATTGCATTTCAAAAATATTACATGGATGTAAGTTATGGTAAATAAGCAATTGGGAAAGAAAGGAGCAAGATCTTCTTGGTCAAATCAAGTCCATTTTGAATGACCATTAGCAAATTGTGTCTATGACAATGGAGTAATAAAAATGCTACATGACCATCTCAATGCTTTTTTAGTGCAGAATGGAGTTTGGACCCAAGGAAACTGGCTTTTATGGACTGAGTTAGTTTTCAGATGCCAAGTGACCTAGTGCCTCAGGCTGGGAAGGAGGAGGCTAAGGTGAGCTGAACTGGGGCTTTTTAAATTTTAATTGTTTCCCAGTTTTATTGAAATATAACTGACATATAGCATTGTGTAAGTTTAAGGTGTACAATGTAATGGTTTGTTGTACATATACGTTATGAAATGATTACCCCAATAAATGTAGTTAACAACCATCACCCCATGCAATTACATTGGTTTTTTTCCTGTTATAAGAACTTTTAAGATTTACTCTCTTAGCAATTTTCAAATATACAATACAGCATTGATAACTATAGTCACCATACTGAAAGTTACATTCCCAGAACTCATTTATTTATAAATGACCAGAAGTTTATACCTTTCCCCCACATTTACCCATTCCCTCCATCTACTATGCCCCCACTTCTAGCAACTACCTATCCATTCTGTTTTCATGAGTGTGGTTCTTTTAGATTTCACATGTAAATGAAATGCAATATTTGTCTTTCTCCGCTTCATTTCTCTTAACATAATGTCCCCAAGATTCATCCACATTATTAGAAGTGGCAGAATTTCCTTCTTTTTTATGGCTAACTAACAAATATTCAATTGCATATGTACACCACTTTTCTTTAACCATTTATCTGTTGATGGGCACTTACACTATTCCCATGTCCTGGCTATTATGAATAATGCTGCAGTAAACATAGGAGTGCATGTATCTCTTTGAGATAGTGGTTTCATTTCCTTTGTATGTATACCCAGAAGTGGAATTGCTGGATCATATGGTTGTTCTATATTTACTTTCTGAGGAACCTCCATACTGTTTTCCATAGTGGCTGCACCAACTTACATTCCCACCAACCATGCACAAGAACTCCCTTTTTTTTCAAGTCCTCACCCGACTTGTCTTTTGTCTTTTTGATAATAGCCATTCTAACAGGTTTGAGGTGATATCTTACTGTTGTGGCTATGATTTGCATTTTCCTGATGATTAGTGATGTTGAGCACCTTTTCCTGTACCTGTTGGCCATTTGAATATCTCCTTCAGAAAAATGTCTTTATTCAGGTCTTTTATTGAATTATTTTGTTTTGTTTTGTTTTGCTATTGAGTTGCATGAGTTACTTAATGTATTTTGATATTAATCCTTATCAGACTTGTGGTTTGCAAATAGTCTCTACCATTCCACAGTTTGCCTTTTCATTTTGTCAGTGGTTTCTTTTGCTAGGCAGAAGCTTTTTAGTTTGATGTAGTCCCATTTATTTATTTTTATTTTGTTGCTTATGTTTTAGGTGTCATAGCCATGAAATCATTGCCAAGACCAACATCCAGGAGCTTTTCCTTGGGTTTTTTTCTAGGAGTTTTGGGGTTTCAGATTTTAGATTTAAGTCTTGGATCCATTTTGAGTTAACTTTTGTGAGGAGTTGGGTTTTTGACTTGCTACTGAGGGAATTTTTCTTCAAAGTCAGGGCATCTCTAGTTGCTGGATAGTCCAGGGTGCGTGTGGGTGGCCATATAGAACACTGACTGACCCATACACAAATGTCTCTGTGCAAATTAGAAAAAGGTGCCCGTTTTTGATGGATGCAACCCAGTGCTGGGTTACAAGGTCTGGCAAAGAGTACACAAGCTGTACTTTGACCCCCACTCTCCTCCTTGGCTGGACACACCTGCACAGGACTGACCCTGCATGCCGGAGTGTAGCAATCCTCATGATGGGCTGGGGCTTCCCAGGGTTCATCCTGAGAGACCAAGGTGGTGGAGAAAGAAGACAATGCTTTCTGGTCTCTCATAGCTTGTGTTGTCCTGGATACAAGAGAGAAATCTGAGCTTATTATCCTAGACTGGAATTACTTAATATGAATTCCTTAGATTCTTAAGGCTCCCCAGACAGGCTTCTTTAGGTTTCTCTAAATCTTCCAAAATTTAGATAGCTTTTCTTTTTTTGTTTTTCTTTATTCTTATGTTAATCCCCATACATTACATCATTAATTTTAGATGAAGTGTTCCATGATTCATTGTTTGTGCATAACACCCAGTGCTCCATGCAGAATGTGCCCTCCTCAATACCCACCACCAGGCTAACCCATCCACCCACCCCCCTCCCCTCTAGAACCCTGTTTGTTTTTCAGAGTCCATCGTCTCTCATGGTTCGTCTACCCCTCCGATTTCCCCCACTTCATTCTTCCCCTCCCGCTACCTTCTTCTTCTTTTTTTTTTTCTTAACATATATTGCATTATTTGTTTCAGAGGTACAGATCTGAGATTCAACAGTCTTGCACAATTCACAGCGCTTACCAGAGCACATACCCTCCCCAGTGTCTATCACCCAGTCACCCCATCCCTCCCACCCCACCCCCCACTCCAGCAACCCTCAGTTTGTTTCCTGCAATTAAGAATTCCTCATTAGATAGCTTTTCGTATGGAACATAGAGATTTTTCTACAAAGAGATTTTGTATCTTTCACCAGTCTCAAAGGGATCTGTAACCCCCAAAGACTAAAATTACTAGCCAAAGTATCCATTGTAACTTAAGGATTAAACCAATGAACACAAAAGAAAAGAAAAAAGCATCTGATAAGAACTTGTTATTTATTTCACTTTAATTGGCACTGTCAAATGATCATGATATAAACATATGCTATTTTGTGAACAGCTAGCTACCCATTTGAGCAAACTCATTCTTACCTGCTTTGCACAGCCTTGGAAAGTAACTCCTGGTCACTCTGATGAACAAGTTATTAAATCAATAGATCTGAAAGTCTTCCAAACAGAACAAAAGTTCTTCAAATATGCAATCCTGTAGAAAAGCTGCCAAAGACCTTATGTCCTGGACAGGCAAAAGGAAGCCCAACTCGGTGGTTAGAACCTCCTGTTTAAGGTCAAAGTTAATTCCCATCTCTGCTGTTACCTAACTGGGAGCTGGGGAGGGAACTTAGGCAACTTATTTAATTTCTCATATGCAAAATAGAGCTAAATAAGAGAACTACCCATCACACAGGATTGCTTTAACGGGAAGATGCAACAATACATGGGAGGTACTCTATATAATCCTTGATGCATTAAAAAAAAAAAACCGTATGAAGGTGAGCTGTTTGATATCTATGTTATTATTATTGGATAAACGGACATATAAGAAGCAGATTGAGGGCTTTAAAGTTTTTGGTGGCATTTTTTTCCCCTTTCTGCTGCTTTTCTTTCTGTTACTGATCTCATTCTATGTAATTTTAGAAACAAATGCCCAGATTTCTAAGATAAGATATACATCCCCCCTATTACACCTTGGAAATCTGTTACAATAAATTTTACCTTTAAATAACTTAACAGCTGTTAACTATGTACAGTGAATGGGATTTAGAAGATCAGACTTTGACAAATGAGTAGAAAGAGTAAAGATGAGTTAGCAGAAGGTGTATATCCATTGAGTGAATGATGCACAAAGATTAAAAGAAATTTTATTTCCCTCGGATTTGGGTTTAAGGCCAGTCTTGAACTTTTTAGGCATTTGGAGGTCATTTTGGTTTTAGAAAGGGGTAGTTGGTACACAGGTCTAAATGTTCACAGAACATGATGCCTGGTCAGTCCCCAAACTCCCTTTAGCTCCCAGCTGACTCTGTTGTGCAGGCAGCTCTTTCAAGGTCCAGGACATTCTTAAGCCTATTTTCCTAGTCATCTCCCTAGTGATAGTCAAAAATCACATCTAAGACAATTAAGAATATATATACCTGTTTGGAAATCTATAAAACCAAAAATGGAAGCATGTCAGAAAATACATGGGGGTGGGTAAAAGGAAGGAGTAATAAAATTATTATTATTTGAGCATACCATGGGTAGCTTAACCAGATGGAGGAAATGGAAGATGTTTCATAGACCACAGGTCACTAAACTGGGACCAGTGGCAGATTCTTTGAGGGAATTCAATCCCATGACTATCTGCTGGAGTATCATTGGGCTGAAAGTAGAATGTCTGATACATTCTTGACCAGCTTTTCTTACAAGTTGATTTTTCCAAAGAGAGAAGAAATAAATAGAAGAGCTGGTCCTATGGCCTCAGTTCTGATGAACAAGGAGGATTTAATTGCAGAGGAGGAAGTTAAAGATATCATTGAAGAACATGTCTATATTGCTTTGGAATTTTTTTGATAGCTTAGGAAGAAAAGATTTATCAAATGTGAAATCTAGATTTAAGAAAATGGATAATTGCATGTCATGAGAATTGAATGGGGAAAAAGCTCAAGAGTGTTGAGCAATTCCTAAAACTCAAATTCTGAGTATGTAGCCCCCAAATAGAAGGAAATGAAAGGAAGCAAGATTATATTCTCAAGAATTGGGAATTGAGCCAGTGAGAAGCCTTGCCATAAACTGAATGTTTGTGCCCTCCCCTGGCAACCTCCACCAATTTGCATGCTGAAATCTAATCCTCAGTGTAATGGTATTTGAAGGTGGAGCCTTTGGGAGGTGATTAAGTCATGAAAGTAGAGCCCTCATGAATGGGATTAATACCTGTGTAAAAGAGGCTCCAGAGCAATCCCTTGCCCTTTCTGCCATGTGAGCACATAGCCAGAAGACTGCTTGTATGAATCAGGAAGCAGGTCCTCACCAGACACCAGATCCATGGTGCTTTGATCTTGGACTTTCTGTCCTTCAGAACTATGATAAATAAGTTTCTGTTACTTATAAGCCACTCAGTCTATAATATTTTTGTTCTATCAACCCCAAATGGACGTTATCAGTGGCTTTCTAAATTTTCTTTAGAAAATGCTCAAAGAAAGGATGAATTTATGACTTGAGCCCTCCTGGTATAATTGCATTATATTGCTGGATGACTGTAAAATCACAACCTTCCAGGGCTATTTTCTTTCTGTTTTTTATTTGTATTTTAAACATGGAAAAACCCTCATTGTTAGGTGGGGATTGAAATATATAAAATGTATGAATAAATGAAAATGAAACTTTGGCTGTTCTACTTTCTTGGCTCAGACAGTTGCCTTCCAATGACCAGAAGTAATAATAGCAATGATTTACTGGATTCTTACAAAGTCCAGGCATTGTCCTAAGTGCTTTATGTGAATTATCTCATGTAATCTTTACAGAAATTCTTTGGGAGAAGTTACTCATTAATATGCTCACCTCATATATGGTAGAAATCAGGTTTGGAAAGGTTGATGACTTATTCCAAGGGGCTAAAGTACAAGTTAAGACAAAACCAATGTTCCAGACTGCTATACAGAAAGAGCTTGCAAATGAAAATGGTCAATTGTTTCCCATAATCTTTGAGGTATTGCGAAAAAAAGGAATGGTGTTCCTTAGGATAGGAGCTGAGCACACGGATGGCAGAAGGAGATTGTCTAGCAAGGGTTGAAATATAACCAACTCTCTGCTAGTGAGCAGACATCATCCCCGCAGAGGGACTGTGACAGCTCAGAAGAAAGGGCTCCTCTTCCTATCTGGTCTCTCAGAGGGCATTCATTTTTCAATTCCTTTGCTTGAAAGTAGAAACATCCTAATTTATACAAAAGTGCTTTGTGCTCCCGAGGTCCAGGATGAAAAGTGGAATAAATCATTGAAGACACGAGTGTGAGAAGATTAGAAAGAGAAATGTTAATGCACTTTGCAACAAGATGAATAAGGTAAGTTTTGAGAAGTAGGAGGCCAGTAAGATTGACTTCCATCTTGGGCAAGATTCCTAGAAAGGCTTATTAAGGGAATGATTTGTCTTCCACTGCCTTACTTGTCTGAGGTATTTTTTGAAAAGTTGACAGCAGGGATTACATTAACTTATACACCCACCCTGGCAGAGAGAGCCTTATATGGGCTTAGCATGTATGCTTAAAAGATTTATCTGTGTATGTTTATATTTATTTTAAGATAATAGACAATAAGTATTTTTCTGAAGAATGAGTAAATGTGTAATAGGAGAATAAGGTCAGAATGAGTCCCTATATTGATATAGCTGCTTCCAAAATTAATTTGGCCATAGAATCTATTAATTCACACAGTAATAACTATGATCTGGGACGCCTGGTGGCTCAGTTGGTTAAGCATCTGCCTTGGTCTTGGGGTCCTGGGACTGAGCCCATATGGGGCTCACTGCTCAGCGGGGAGCCTGCTTCTCCCTCTACTGCTGCCCTTGCTCATGCTCTCTTTCTTTCTCTCTCTCTCTCTCTCCCTCTGTCAAATAAATAAATAAATAAATCTTAAAAAAATGATCTCATTCATCTTTCTGGTCTCAGATTCAATGTGACTTCCTTAGATAAACCTTCCTGTTATTCTTTCTTTCTGAAGTTTTTTATTTATTTATTTAAGTAATCTCTACACCTAACATAGGGCTCGAACTCACAACCCCGAGATTAAGAGTCGCATGCTCTTCCAACTGAGCCAGCCAGGTGCCCCTCTCCTTGTTATTCTTGCTTAAAGCACCCAAATATTTTGTCTTCATTTCACTCATCACAGGCACTAATTTATGTCTACTGGTGTGTATTCATTTAAAGCTCTCCCACCATAGCAGTGGCTGCATCTTGCAGTTCATTATTGTACCTCCAATACACAGCTGAGTGTCCGGCACATAGTAGTGGCCCAATAAAATTTTGTTGAGTTAAAAGTATGAATGAAAGAGGAGGGAACATCTCTGCTTACTAGATCGGAAGACCACTGGGTTATTGCTGCTATTCTGGATGTCACACTTTAAATTTTTTTTTTTTTTTAAGATTTGATTTATTTACGAGAGAGAGAATGAGAGACAGAGAGCATGAGAGGGAGGAGGGTCAGAGGGAGAAGCAGACTCCCTGCTGAGCAGGGAGCCTGATGTGGGACTCGATCCCGGGACCCCAAGATCATGACCTGAGCCGAAGGCAGTCTCTTAACAACTGAGCCACCCAGGCGCCCCTGGATGTCACACTTTAAATGCATATGTTGAGAACAGAGAGGCCAACTCATTATTAGAGTTAATTCTGAAAACTAGAGAGGAGAATTGATTCTAAGTTATATGAAGAAATGAAGTCATTCAGCCCACTGAGAAAGTCTGAAGGTAAGGAGTAGGGGCATGAACGATGACAGTGTCTACAGGTATTGCAAGGGTCATCTCTGAAGAAATGAGCATTCGCCACACACACACACACACACACACACACACATTTTTATTTGTCCCTAGGGGGCATCCTAGGCCAGTGTTGACAATGATAATTACTGGAAGTTAAACATCCGAGATCTGTGTAAAAAAAGCATTGTTTTTAATAGTTAAATCCACCCCCAAATAGAATGGACAACTGTAGGAAGTCTTCAGATCTTCAATTAGACACACGGTGGGTACATGAGAGTAGGCATAATTAAGAAATGGCATGCAAGCTGGACAGCACTGGAGAGTTCTGGCTCCTCACGGCTGCCTTGAACTTGTGTGGGCTGGTCAGATGATCTTTGGCTTCTTCTAACCCCAGAGTTCTGCAGAAATGAGTGTAAAATCCATAGTTCCTACAACTTTGATCCTCCATGACACTCTTGAAAGAATCTAAGGAGAAAATCTGCCTTTCATGTTTGAAGTAGATAGGGTATGTCACTGAAACTATAGTGTTTCATAAACTCATAACAAATGAGTTATGATTTAATAACTTTACTTTTTCAAATGGAACATGAGAGATCTAAGCAATTGCTCCAAACTGCCTATTAACCTTGATTTATTGGTAACAAAAGCAATTACCATATTCTTGGTAATGTAAGCCCTGTGTAGACACAGTATTAATATTTATTAAAACATTTTTTCTATACAGCAAAAAGAACTGAACTATTTTTTTTTTTCCAGCAAACCAAAATTCAGCACATTTTGACTAGCAAATAATATTGTTAAACACAACTTTTAGGATATAAGAAGACTTTTCATCTTCTCAAACTCCACAGTCCTGGATTGAACTGCTATAAGCCAATCTCAGGAATAGATGCAGTCTGGCCAGTTGTCTTCATCTTTGTTTACTACATTTAGTTCATTGAAGGAGTGTTTTGATATTCTGGAAAGTTCTTGCCCTTGGAACAAAGGTGATAAAATGTTTCAATATTTTATTTTATTTATATATCATTTATATTCATTTTCTTCCATCATCCCACACTCCTTCAACCATCACACCAAGTTCCACTTGAAGAGAGAGGAACAGACTACCTTTCACAGTTTATGGTGTTTGTAGGTATTGCATTATTATTTTTCTATTTTATATTTTTACACTTGTAATTACTAAAAATATCATTTTAATATTCACTGCTCATCAGATCCATTTGACTGGAAGCAATGATCATACATCAGATAGTTTGGGGACACTGGTTTTATTAGTGCACATGATACATAAAAATGCCCTAGATTCAGCAGGGGATGTTCTCTTCTCAGTTACAATTAATATTGCACAAGCCTTGTTGCCAATTTTTCTCAACTCATTTTTTCCCTTCAAATTTCTTTTTAATCTCGCTTCTTTCCCACAAATTATGAGGCAAACTGGCTGTGCTGAGGCAATCTTCACTACCAATAAATCAAGGGTTCCCATAAAACTGTACAATTTCTTGCTGATGGCACTTGATAAAGAAAGTTATTAAATCATTATTCATTTAATATGAATTTTTAGGATGCTCTAATACTTCTCACCATATACTTGGCCTAGTACAGTCATAATATAGAAATCTAGATATTGTATAGGAAATGTGGGCAAGATCTTAGTGACTTACAGGGTTTAATAGTTGGTCTGCTGTTGCTAATGATAGAAAAGATGAGCCGCTAACTTTCAAGAATGCCTGTTTTCCTTTGATGGCACTATCCAGGGCCAGAAGCCAGGCCGCAATGGACAAATGGAACAGAGTCAGGGAATGCAGATATAACACCCTTGCTTGGTTATCTCATGGGGTGGGACTCTCTTCTGCATCTCGGCATTCCCATGGCTTTGTCCTGCAGATTGTGCCTCAATTAATAAGATGCATTTAATGCTTAGTCATGAGAGAGAGGAGAGACACAAACCCATGTAGATGAAGAACGGTACTCCTCTCTGCTTTTCTTGGAGGTGGAGGGCGAGAGTGGGGTGCCCTGGCATGTGGTAGTGGTAGGCTCTGCAGCTGGGACAAAGATTCTTCCCCAGGGGGCAAGGGTTAGTCTCTGAAAGCACTTGAGGCTGTGACAACCCTGAAGCATGAGGCTTCAAATTTTATTCATAGTCCACAATTACGAGGCCTCAAAGGACAGAAAGCGTTGGCCCAAGAATGTATTTTTATAAAAATCTGCTCTATTGTAAACTTCAGGGGTATGTGTGCTTCTCTGCGGACTGAAAGAAAATCTCTCAGAAGCTGACTTAGGTTTTAGTTCTCCAAAATTCCTTAGGAAACTGCTGCCCCAGGCACTAAATGAATGGTGACCTGCTGAGTGGCAGGTGTTGAGTAGCGAATCCATGAAAGCTGATTTTTTCCTCAGTGCTGTGTATATGCCATGAGGACTTTTACAACTATAATGTCTACTACAGTGGTCTGAACACCAGGTGATATAGTTTTATTTATTTAACTGGCCAAAAGTGTAGGAGGATCACCCTGTGGGAAAGCTACAAGGGGAAAACTTGGACCCAAAGTGTCAGTCCCATTTAGGGACCAGTACCTAAAACTCTACCATTACAAATCCATTTTTTTTTTTTGCCTTAAGTATCATCCTCTTCCTCTAGTTTCCTTTTTCAAATAGCCCAGATATAGATTAATATATTAAGGCATTCATTAACACCTTAGGGTAAAAGAGTTCGTCATATCCATGAGCAACAGGAAAAGGTTGGGAGATGAGAAGCTCAGTGTAGTGGTGGGGGAGTAGGGAAAGATGTAAATCAAAAATGATTTTTTTTTTTTTTTTTTTTGCCCAGGGAACCCATCTGTAAGCGCAAGTCTTACAGATTCTCTTGTCTCAAGCAGAATTTCTCCATCTTTTTTTTTTTTTAAGGTTTTATTTATTTATCTGAGAGAGAGAATGGGAGACAGAGAGCATGAGAGGGGGAGGGTCAGAGGGAGAAGCAAACTCCCCGCTGAGCGGGGAGCCCGACGTGGGACTCGATCCCGGGACTCCAGGATCATGACCTGAGCCGAAGGCAGTCGCTTAACCAGCTGAGCCACCCAGGCGCCCCTCTCCATCTTTTTAAAAAATTTATTGTTTTAAAAGATTTTATGTATTTATTTGAAAGAGAGAGTGCGTGTGCACGAGTGGTGGGGAGGGGCAGAGGGACAAGCTGACTCCCCACTAAGCATGGAACCCAACTCAATCCCAGGACCCTGAGATCATGATCTGAGCCGAAGTCAGATGCTTAACCTACTGAGCCACCCAAGCGCCCCAGAATTTCTCCATCTTATTGATAGGGTGAGGAAAGTCTCTGTTGTGTGGGGCTGTCCAGAGCACTATAGGATGTTTAGCAATATTCCTGCCTTCTACCCACTAGATGCCCTGATCCAGTTATGACAACAAAAAATGTCCCCAGATGTTGCCAGATGTCCCCTGGGGGGCAAAATCACCTCACGTTGAGCACCACTGGTCCAATGTAAACTGTAATCATCGAGATGTTAAGGGTAGATGTCAGTATAACTGATTTCTCCCATAGATGGAGCTCTTGTTCAACAAAGTGCTTCATCAAAAGGGCAATGGCAAATCTAACCAGAAGAAATAACATTGTTAATTCAATGGCTGCTTAATCAACTGCAAATTGTCCCTTGGTTTTGCGCCTCTTTGAATCAGCAGGAAATGGCAGCACTGGAGAGTTTTGGTTTGTAATGGCTGCCTTGACCCTCTATGGTCTGGCCGGAAAGGCTGGTTTTGTAGATGGAAGGTGCTAGTTATCCAGGCCTCATCCAAAGGGGCTCTGAGGCCAGGCTGGGTGAACGCCAAGGTTTGCAGAGCATTGCCCAAAGCAGCAGGCCACTCACATGCTTTCAATATTGCAAAAATTGTTCCCCTCGTTACCCTGCGCATTTTGTCTCTAAATTGCTTTCATTGTTTTATGTGGTCTGCGTACACACCTCATTTCTTTCGTCTGGCAGCCATCATATTTCCAGTGGTTAGCTTGTTTAATAGAAGTTCTTTGTGCTTTTAGGCCAAGGAGTCAACATTCAGTTAGAGAATAGAGGTGAGGGGTTGAAATACGTAGCCTTGAGATGAGAGGCAACTTCTCATAAAATGTATTGTTATCCACAAGGAGAAGGAATACCCTTTGGGCACTCAAAGCGATTCTAAGAAAAGTCTTAACAATCCCTCTGACACTTTGCTGGAATTATGTGAAACTGGTGATGCCTTAGACAAATTGCAGTTCTCCCTTACCCACTCAGGGCAAGGGCGTGCTCCTGGAAAACAGCAGTGATGATCTTGCAGGGGATTCACGCTGCAGTCCCAATGCCTTTCTCGTCCACTTGGTCGGTGAGCAGGTGCAGAAGGCACTAGGTACTCAGAGCTGACACTCGGTTGATTTGTCACTGGCAGCAGAGTCTCCAGTGTCAGGACTGAAATTCATCATACCTGGGACCTGTTGACTGTACCCGTTTATTACCAAGAAACTCTTTTAAACAACTTTATAAGAACTCTTGTTGCTCAGATAAATACCCAGCGCCCAGAGGTTCAGGCCCCTGGAGAACTTTCCTTAGATTTATTAATTCATCAAGTACTTTTAGCAGGTGTAAACTTTGTTCCATCTTAGGCAATGATGTCACTCCCAGACACCAACACTCCGAGTAGCCCCACCTGGGAGCACGTAAGCCCAGATGCAGGACACTATCCTGCTTGTCAACACTTCAGAAGCTCCTCTTCAGAGACTCTCTGGGGACCTTTCTTCTTTGTCTGCAGCAGCAGTTCCAAGTGATGGGAGTTTCACCTTTAATTGCATGTGGAGTTCAAGCGAGTTATGAGTTACGCCTTGTCTGCTCTCCTTGACACCGCCCACCCCCCAGCAGTGACAGATGTGGGAGTTTTGCAAACCAAGGAGCCTGATTTAGGTTGAGGGTGCGACTTGGATTCATATTCTTACAAATCTCCTTGGATGTTTCTTGTATGTGCTACTGTTCTAGACCTATTTTTTTTAAAATATTTTATTTATTTGAGAGAGAGAGAGAACATGGCGGGGCGAAGATCAGAGGGAGAAGCAGACTCCCTGCTGAGCAGGGAGCCCCATGCAGGACTCAATCCTGGGACCCCAGGATCATGACCTGAGCCAAAGGCAGTCGCTTAACCAACTGAGCCACCAAGGCACCCTAGACCCATTGTTTTGATGGAGATTCTCAACCCTGGCTGCATATTGAAATCACATGGGATAGCCTAAGAAATACTGCTCCCTGGGGTCCCATCCCTAGAGATTCTGATTTCATTCGTCCTGGATGAGGTTTTCTCTTTGGGAAAGCAATAAAATTTCTATCAGTGGTGCTCAATCCTGGATGTACATTAAAATTATTTAGGGACCCTTGAAGTGTCTTGATGCCTGAACCTCATCCCAGACCAATTAAAAATGAATCTGTAGGCTAGAGTCCCAGTACCTATAGGTGTTTTTTTGTTTGTTTGTTTGTTTTTTAAGTTCCTTAATGTATTCTAGAGCATAGGTAAATTTGGGCCTACTGATGCAAATTCTATTACTTTCAGGTGGAGACAGTATATACCAGCAATCAAAAAGGCAGAAAGGGTAAGTTAAAAAAAGAAGGGGTCAGATTGGGATCGTTCTTTGTGCATAAGGAATCAAGAGTCAAACATTTCTTCTGGAACTGGAGAAAAGGCATGTGTCAATGTGTGTGTGTGTGTGTGTGTGTGTGTGTGTGTGTGTGTGTGACCATTGGCAGGATAGGTTTTGCAGAGCTGCTGAACAGGAGTAAGATGCTCTTGATCAAGAAAAAATACATTCTGCACCATGAACATCTATTAACACCTCCTACGTGCCAAATGCTGTCAGGGAAAATAAGGTAAGGCTAGATCCTTTCTCATGATTCAGAAGCGTACTATCTCAGAAGGAAATGTTGCTTTGACAGGCCTACTAGAATCAGAGGGAAGCATGACAGAGAATGGACCCAATTCTGGCTCATGTCTCCAAATTTGTCACTTGTATGATCTTAGGGGAATTTCAATACCTTTATAAGCCTTTGTTGCTCACCTGTAGATGGGCCCATTTAGATTGGAACTGCTACCTCTTGCATCCTCCTCTTTATAATTTCTTCTCCTCCAGAGAAGCTGCCTACTGTCTCTCTCCCCACATACTCTGTACTCAGCAGTGTTCCAGCATCCAGATCTGTTCCTAAGTCTTCCCTCCTCCTCCCCCACATGATTCACCCTGTCATCTTATTCCCTGCTCCCTAGGGACCCTGATCTCTAAAGTCCCCAATGAGAGCTGATGAGCCATGAAATTCTCTACAGGTGAGCTGCTAATGAATGATAATTGCATATTTGGTTTTCCTCCCAAGGATAAGCAATTGGGAGCAACGGGTCCAAAAAGTTTATTTCCTGATGGGGATTGGTGAAATGTGTAAGGATATCATGGACTCCTCTGTGAAGCTCCTCGGTTGACTGCTAAGAGTGAGCTGCTTGTTCAGCCTGGGAAATGCGTGCTTGAGGGATGATTCTGTCCTCACGTGACCTCACTCCAGGAGGCCTGGGTCCCACTGTGAGGAAGGAATGGGTCCTTTTTACTCTGCCATGATTTATTAATGTAAAAAACTTTGTAAGGTTAAAAATCCAGGAATTTTCCTTTGAGAATAGTAATTAATTTCCAAAGCAGTCTTTTATGAATTGAATTGAATCCAGGGCACTCTGTGAGGAAACATGTTTAGAAACAGATAGTGATACCATGGCTTTCTACTGAGGTGATGGAAAATACTGTTTAGCTCAATTACCCATCAGACCAAGGATCTTGTGCCCCCTTGTTGATAAAACCTCCTGTGTTATTCTAGCAAAAAATAATTACCCTTTTCTCTGAAATGCATATCTAAATTTATATCTGAGATTATAGAAATTTATTTCCATTTTTAATAATGCATCACTCTCTCCTCATATGATATTTATTCTGGTATATATGTTATTTTTTTCAACTAGAATGTAAACTCCTTAAGGGGAGATCCCACTTCCTGAACAGTTTTGAACACAATGCTGGACCTGCATATTGGCAGTTCCAAATGGAGGCACGTGTTTATATTTATATATTAAAATAATATGGAAAGAAAGCAACAAATCCTAGCATGTATATTATGGGGGGACAGTCATAAACATTAATTGAATTTGTTTTACTCATATGTCATAAAATTGTAAATGATTGGCTCTTTGAGAATCTACAACAAAACCTGCAGTATAAAGAAGTGTTAAGTGTTCTCTGTGGTAAGAATCAAGGTGTCGGTAAGAATCTGGAGGCTCTGAGGAGGTATCCACCTTATCCTTATGAAATTCTTAAACTCTCAGCTCCTAGAGGCTGCCACATGTCTTGCTTTGTGGCTCCTTTCATCTTCAAGTCAACAATGGTGCATCAAATCCTTCTCATGCTTCAAATCATGAACTTCTTTGTCGCTGACTTCTAGACCCAAGTTTAAAGGGCTCATGTGATTAGGTCAGGTCCATCTGGATAATCTCCATTCATAAAGTCGCTTGGGCCATGTGAGATGACTGAACATTGGACTGAGATCCATCAAATCACACGTCCTGGGGATTACACAGAGTGTGGATACAGGGGTTGGGCATCTTGGGAGTCATCTTGGGTCTCTGCCTTTCACAGTACTCCTTCAAGAAGCTTGGCTAAGAATGAAAAAAGACTGAGAGAGATAATTTTTCAGAAGGAAGTGGGAGTGAGTGTTTTTGAAGACGTGGTCAAGAGCAAGTCTTGAGTATGTTTGTATGCTGAGAAGAGAGAAAGGATAGAGAAAAAGGATTAAAACTCTAGGAGAGTGGGGATAACTGTGAAGGGAACTGAGGAGATGAGCTCCTGAGTAACAAGATTAAACTTAGAGGAAGGATTGCCTCCTCCTCAGAGGATGGAAGAGAGACTGAGGGCGAATGCAGAGTTGGGAAATTTTGTGTGCAGTGGCAGGAATTTGATGGAATATTTTCAGATCATCTCCATGCCTTCTCGAAGAGGTAGTAGGTAAGGTAGGCAGGCATGGGGATAGGATACATAGCACCAGGAGGATATTGAGAGAGTGGATATGAGAAATGGAACTTGAGATGGCTGACCCCGGGTATCCACAAGTGCTTGAGGGATTAATAAATCCATTCATGGAGAGCTGAAAGATGCTGGAGCTGCCTCATACCTATTCATGAGTGCCTACTGCGTGCATCTCTTCCCAACTCTGTGCTCAGTGACATAATGCCAGTAGCTTGAAATTGGCCACGGTGGGGCTATTTATATCTTGGAAATTGGCAAAAACTACAATTAGGGTTTTTTAAACAGAGAGCTGGTAGTTAAATATGTACCAGCACACCAGTGCTGCAGGCACTACCCTTTTGATTCCAAAAGCATTATCTTGCATTAAATTGCTTCTAGTTATAAACTGCCAGTTCCACATAGAGGTTGCAGGATCATCTGGATAAGGGCAGGTAACGTGAGCATAGTTTACAAAAAGGTGCTCAGATTGCAAACTACTCAGCTCTTATACCAATTGTATGTACATCAATAGTAAGGGGTACTTCTAAGAGTGGCCTAAAGAGCACCTTCAAACTCTTCCTTCACAGAACAGTTTTCAGCCTCACAAATCCCAATCTGAGGATCAATTGAGATTCGTGATATGAGGAGTGTTTTGGGTGTTGAAGTAAATATTGGTGGAAAATAGAAAAATTTCCTTCCTTCTTTCCTTCTCTCTTTCCTACTTCTCTCCCTTGCTTCCTTCCTCTTTTCTTTCTTTTTTTAACAATATGTGAGTTTTTAATACTGTTGGGACTTGTTTAAGAAAATCAGGAAAAGGCAAAAGTAAAAACTGAACTAGAAATGGGGAGAGATGAGCCACAAAGAGAAAAAAGAAATAACCAAAGAAAGGTACGAAGGAATTGTCAGAGATAATGTAATATCCAAAGAAGAAACACTTCCAATGAGGAAATTAATTAAGGTCTATATTTCTTTTAATAATTTCCTAAGTTGTCAATGGTCTTCCCCAAATCAATAAGGTGAATACATACTTTGGGTCTTCAGTCAAAAAGTCATAGTGTCTCAGTGCTGCCAAATATTCATGAGGCAACTTACAGCTTGACTACTTCTATTTCAGGAAAAGTCATTTAGAAGACCTCTTGATGGGCAGAAAGGCACTCATGTCACCCAATCATGTCTTCTGTAACTCACATTATTATCTACTTCAAGCAGCCTCTGATGGGGAGAATGTTAAGTCCAGGGAAAGCAGAAACAGGCAACGTATCACAGAATTGTGACTTCTGTACATTAATTTTATCTCAGTGTTATTTTTGATGAAAGAAGGCACTAGAAAGTATAGCAATAAGAAAATTTGGAGATTATCAGGCGCCTGGGTGGCTCAGTTGGTTAAGCAACTGCCTTCAGCTCAGGTCATGATCCTGGAGTCCCGGGATCGAGTCCCGCATCGGGCTCCCCGCTCAGCGAGAAGCCTGCTTCTCCCTCTGACCCTCCCCCCTCTCATGTACTCTCTCTCATTCTCGCTCTCTCAAATAAATAAATAAATCTTTAAAAAAGAAAATTTGGAGATTATCATTAACACTTAAGTTGTTCAAAAGACTTAGGGTTTTTTATTCTCTTTTACCTGAGGCAGTGATTCTTAGTCTTGTTAGAGATCAACATGAAAAAAAATGAACTGTAATTCTATAAGGATGGATTTTATGTTTTCAGAAGTCTACCTCTTGGGACCAACCTAAATGTCAGTCTTAGATCCAAGGCACCTAGGAGCAAGGGGCTAAAGAAAAAGGCTAAATGGTAGAAGGGAAACTAACTCTTGATTTCCTCCATGCCAAAGTAATTGCATTCCTTGCTCAAGGGACTTTGGGGCAGTAACTCAGAAGCATCCTAAAGAATAAATTTGGATTCTGGCCAATTCTTTAGCACTGTCTTATTTGATGGACTCTCTCCCCTGACCTGCTGCATGAAATGCTTCATCAATATTCTCAAAGGTCACCATGATTTATCATAGCTCAACAAATGTATCCAAGTGGGATGTACCAGTGGTTGTATAAATTAAATTTCATCAGGATTCTAGATAAATTAAAATAGACTGAAATTATGTTCTCTGTACTGTGGATCTATACAATTGGATCTCCATGGGCAACTTATTATACCTGTCTTATGACATTTTAAAGAAGTTCATATATTCCCAATAAGGTAAGCCACCAATTCACTGATTCCTCAACTTGCTTTTTAAAAAAGTCTAAATGACTCTTTGAGCCAGGAGATTTAACCTCTGACATTTTAAGGCATGGAACAAGATGAATTTTAAAATTAAGTTTGAATAAATGTTGAATAATATCAAAAGTTCCAAATCAAAATCATTTTTAAGACAATTCTGTACATAAAAACAAACATGTAACCTAAATGTGAGACCGATTATTTGCTTTATCTAAAGAAACGTTGAAAATTGAAACAAAGTAATACACAGTAGTTTTAAAGTCATTCAGCAACTGTAAAGCAGTTAATAAAAATCTTAATATATAATAAAATACTTATATACTAATAGCATCTACTACATAGTATGGTTTGGAGATTTAAGTAGATTAATAAAGGGAAGTTTTAAAAAAATTATAAATGTTTAACATTGTTATGGAATGTTTGTCCCTTCAAAATTCTTATGTTGGAGCCGTAACGCCCAATGGTATTTGGAAGTGGGATTTTGAGAAGATAACTAGGTTTAGATGAAGTCATGAAGGTGAGGGTCCTACGATGGGACTCTTGTCCTTAAAAGAAGAGGAAGAGGGACCAGAGCACTCCCTCTCTTTCTCCACCATGTGAGGACACAGTGAGAAGGTAGCTGTCTGTAAACCAGGAAGAGGGCTCTCTACCAGGAACCAAGTCATCCAGGACCTTGATCTTGAACTTTCCAGCCTCCAGAGCCATGAGAAATAAATGGATATTATTTAAGCCACCTAGTTTATGGTGTTTTGTTACAGCATCTTGAGCTGACCAAGACAGTCATTATCACATATTTAAGAAAATAGAATCCTATTCAATTCTTTTCTTTGAGCAATATTGTATTATAAGTGTTTCCCAAGTCATTAAAAAGTTATTATTTAATGCCAAATATCATTATATAGATATGTAAAGTGTAAGACATATGTCATTGCTATATTGCTAGTATGTCCTGCCTTTCTATTAACTAAGTAATCTATTAAATTTCTTTGGAAACTCACTAACTTTCTATTCTAATTTGTACTTGTTATCTCATAATTGGACCACAACTATCTTGGAAACTATTTTCTACCCCAGAGTTTCTAATTGCCTTCCATTTATGTGCTTCAGTCTGGACTGATAGCTCTGCAGCAGAATGAAAGAACAATAATCCTAATACTGTTTTTCACTACTTTTTTGGGCTAGATGAACATTTCCTGAATCCCATGTAGTCTTTGGCTTACTCTGCTGCAGTACATCCTGACCCAACTTCTAAGAAAGGCTGTATGGAAGATAAACTTTCTGAATCCATGTGTGTTTGAAAATGTTTTATTAGACACTCTAGCTAAGAGTTCTGGCTTAAGATTTTTCTTCAATTTTATTTTTATATCATATGTATATTACTTATTTTTTCTCTGAGAGATCTTTTAAGATGATCTCTTTATCTTTGTTGTACAAAATGTGAGCATTTTCCATTAATAATTCCAGCATTTGGAAAACCTTTCCAAATATAAGACACTTGTATCCATTCATCTTTTGGAATTTTATTTTTTTAATTTCTTTGAAAATCCTTCACTTCTATTTTCCACTCCCTCCTCAACTCCCTTCCTTCCCCCTTCTTCCCACTTTACTCATTTTTCCCCTAATAGTTGGAAGTTGGATTAAATAGCATTTTGTCAGATATTATCTGAATATTGTAAATGAATAACACTATGTTATTAATGAATAGTGAATGATATTATCTTAATGTTATCTTATTTGATAATATAAAATTCAATAATTCGATAATAATATTCAATTTCCAGGTAAACAGAAACCCAAATGAAGTGGTTTATTTAACAAAATATTGCTTTGAGTTTTCACATAATAAGAAATCTAGAGGTAAGAAGTCAAGGTCTGGTATGGCAATTCCACAATACCATAAAGGCCTGGGGCCATTCTTTTTTCCTGAGCCATCATCTTTAGCATGTACTATTCACTTTTAGCCTCTCACAGTGGTTGCTACTTCTCCAGGAAGCCTTTCTGTGGTCCAGTCAGAGAGTGGAGGGGAGAGTGAAGAAGAAAGGGAGAAGCCATTGAAGCCTTTATTTTTTTTTAAGATTTTATTTATGTATTTGACAGAGAGAGAGAGAGAGAGCACAAACAGGGGGAGCTGCAGAGGGAGAGGGAGAAGCAGAGAAGCAGGCTCCCCACTGAGCAGGGAGCCGAACGTGGGGCTCCATGCAAGGACCCTGGGATCATGACCTGAGCTGAAGACAGACACTTAACCAACTGAGCCACCCAGAAACTCCTGAAGGTCCCCTTTAAACCAAATATTAATAAGGTTGAAATGGAGAATGGATATTGAGTAGGCAACTATAGGGTTTGCTAGAGACTTCTTGATTTAATCTCTATGTCCCTCATCATATCTGCCATAATTATGGCCCCTATTTCTTTTTGTTCTTGTAGATTTCCTTCAATGTATTTTCCAACCCTTCTATTGAATTTTTAAAAATCTGAACAATCATGATTTTAATTTGTTAAAGCTTCTCTATTCTTGTTTTATGAGTAGAATTTTTTTCATATTTCTCTGAGGGACTCACTGAAGGATTTAGTAAGTGTCCCTGGGGTACCTGAAATCGTCTCTGTTTGCTATAGCTCAAAATTTTGTATCTTGATCCTTCTCTTTCATGTTTTTTTCCTCAAATGTCTAGTTATTTTGGAGATGTCATAGTAAAGATGTAGTTGGGAGCTCTGCACATAGCTGGAGCATTTCAATCAGCAGGCTATTCTAAATATAGAATGCTATCCCTCCAGTCCAGTCCTTACTCCCCCAACCCTGCATCCAGCACACCCATAGTTACACACACCTGGAGTCCATTCTCTTTTCCTATACTTGGCATTTACTTCATCCAGGGCCAGATGTAAGCAGGATTGGGGAATGAAGAAAGAATAGATTTAGGAAACCTAATACTAACGTATTTGAGAAATGCTATATTTGATTTCTCTCTTGGAACATAGATTCATATTCTCCTTGATCTTTGGGATCTTTTTTGATCAAACTCTCTAAGAGCTAAATCAGAGGTAATTCAACTTAGGAAATCAGAAGCAAAGTTGGGGAGGGGGGAGTAATAGCATTTTGAATCCTCCTGTGAAGGCATTTAGGGTAACAGCCAGATTCTGAAAGTGCTTGAGTCCCATTTGAAGTTAATTTTGGTATAAATTATGGGGTAGCTACTGAGGGAGCACCTCTCATCTATCTAATTTGTACCCTATTATCACTCAATATAATTTGTTTTTCTGAAGAAACAGTAGTGATTGAGAATGAAATGTAAGAAAATTTGATTTAACTCTCTTTTGCAAGTAAGAATTATACTTTTCTATGAAAAAGGAACCATCACCTTATGAAATTACTTGTGATGTTTTAGCTAGCCATCTACATATTGTGTTTAATTACAGCATGATTATGAGTAAGAATGTCAAAACTGGGGTGATTTATCATGTTAAGGAATGAAATCTTTGTGTGCTGTTTTCTTTTTGTCTATTTCAAAGTATCCGGTGAAAATATATTCTGACAACATCATTCTGAATGGACTTCTAAGCTTTTTGCCAGAGCTAGGAAAACGTTTTCTATCAAGAGCGAGTAACCTCACACGTTATATCAATTTAAGGTTTACATGAAGAATGATCATCTTAATACAGCGTTAGCTTTTTATTTTGAGAGAAAGTTTTTAAAAGTTTAGGTAGACAAGCTATAAAACTTGATAATATCAGTTACTTAAAAATATACTTCAGTTCTATACTATGTATTAACAGTGCAGCAGGTTAGGTGAAGGAAGAAGAGGAAAAAGAGACAGATGGGAAGAGGAGAGGGGGAACAGATTCAGAGACCAGTGAGAACAGAGAGAAGTTCAATGGATTATGAAGTGTGAAACTATTTTTGTTACATGATGCTGTCTCCTTGGACTGAGTGGGTATTAGCAGCACCTTCTGAAGCATTAATTTATTAGCATCTGTTCACACATCCTTAATTATTCTTTATTCTTAAATGCAGTGAATAATCTCAGTAGCTCACCATGGGGGCTACTCTTTTAGACTGCATTTTGGTAGTTGGGGAATTTGATTACGGAGATAGAACCTAGACCTTTTTTTTTTTTTTTTAAAGCTAAACTACAGACTTAATTGGATTTCATCATTTTTGCACCAGTGTTCTTTTCTGGTCAATGATTCAGTCCAGGATTCCACACTGCATTTAGCTTTCATGTCTCCATATTTTCTCCCAATCTGTAATGGTTTCTTTCTCTCTCTGTCTTCCAGGACCTTGACACTTTCGAAGCATATTGGACGGATAATTTGCAGAATGTCCCACAATTTGGATTTGTCTAATATTTTTCATGAACAGATTAAATTTGTGGTTTTTTGGCAAGAATTATCACTGAGATGATGAGTCCCATTTAGTGTATTGTATCAGGGGGTGCCTGATGCCAATATGTCTCATTATTGGTGATGCAAACCTTGATCTCTTGGCTAAGATGGAATCTGTCAGCTCTTTCTATTTAAAAAGTACTATTTCTTATTTTGTAACTAATAAATATTTTGGGAGTAGATATTTTGAGATTAGGAAAAATTTGTCTTCCTCCTCAACGTTTTAGTATTCATCAGTAGATCTTATCTGCAACAACTTTTACTGTTGTGTTCTAATGGTGTATTTCTTTTTCTTTCTTTTTTTTTAGGGAGGGAGAGCGAGAGTGAGCACCTGTGCACATGTTCAAGGAGGGGAGGGGCGTGGAGCCAGATGTGGACTCAATCCCATGACCCTGAGATCATGACCTGAGCCGAAATCAAGAGTCGGACACTTAACCAAATGAGCCACCTAGGCGCGCCTCTAATGGTATATTTCTATTCCTATCTTTTCTTCTATATATATTAATTGGAAGAGCTGTCCTGCCTCATTTATTTATTAATTCAATTATTTTTTATGTCATTATGGACCCATGATTGTTTATTGCATTCTGTTTGTATTTATTTTATTACTCAACTTGCTCCAGCTTTGGATGTTGGAAACTCCTTGAGGTTGGCTTCTTTTGACATGCCCCCATCCTTTTTTGAGCACTTCCTTACTTTCTGGCACTGCAAGATGCTCCAGGCTCACCTGATATTTTTTCTGCCCCACCTTTGAAATCAATTATGTCTACAAGGAATTCAGGTTTCTTTTATTGGGAAATGGCGTGAAGAACAAAGATCTGGGCTCTGGGAATGTTTATTATTACTGGTACATCATTGATTCTAAACTTCATCAGTGCTTTTATTGATACCCTGCTGTCTTGATTAATGTGGTTTTTATATTGAGTCTTGCAATTGTGTAGTGTGAGTGTTCCAACTTTGTTCCTTTTCAGAATTTCTTTGGCTATTCTAGTTCCTTTTCCTTTACATGTAAAGATCTACAAAACAACCTGCTGGGATTTTCACTGGGTTTGCATAGATCAGTTTGAAGTGAATTGACATCTTAACAATATCAAGTCTTCCACATCCTTACTTTTTTTTTTTTTTTTTTTTACAGTTCTGATTTCTATACAAGATTCAAGCCAATGCATGGAAACCTATTTAAGGTAGCCGAGGTCAGAAACTAAGCCTATGCACTAAAAACAGACCATAATGTTAGGCAATCCAAGAGTTGGTAGGCAGTTTACATAGTCATTTTTAATATGATTCTCTCCTAAGTCAATAAAAGATAGAGTAAGGGAAAAAAGAAAAAAGATTTCCATATGGTAGCATAGTAAGGGAACTGATAGCAGAATCTAGCTATTTGTTTCAATGCCCTTGATAACATCCACACCAGTTGTCCTGCCAAATCTGAAATACTGCAACAACATTCTTTATTTACAGAACATTTCTTTTTGCTTTGTAAACATTGCAAGAATGCTTCCTGTTTCTTTTCTTTTTTATCCCAACCTCCTATATATATTTGAAGGAAAAAAAAACCCTAGGATAAGATAAGAAATGAGTGAAATTATTTTTCCTCTATATAAATTTATCATTTATGGAACCACCTTGGATTTCATTTATCACAGGAAACTTAGAATAATCATTCCCAGTGCATCCATTGTGTTTGAAACTAAAGAAAAGTAGCATATGGTGTTTTAAAATCTGTTTATGTATTTGTATTTTTGAAAATTAATGTGTTCACTGACATCTTTTAACAATTTCTTATTATGCACAGGTTGGAAGGATGCTTGGTAGGGAAACTATAGCTAGGTCTCTGTGGTGGTTTAGAAATTAGTCATGTAAAGGCAAAGATAACTCAGAAAAGTTTAACAAGTAAACTCTATACAGGGATAAACTGGTATAATCATTTCTAGAAGCCTGTGTTTCCAGTGATATTTTTGTGGAAAGCTTCTGATGAAGTAAATTATGTTGTGCAATGGTAGATATGTCCTTGTGATTTTGGCTGCTGGTTGCCTTGGCTTTGAAAATAAAAGGATAAGCTGAGATTTTGAAGAAAAGTCACTTTTTGATAGTGAATTTTACTATTAGATTATAAAGTTTTGTTTATTTAACATTTTTATTGTGGTAAAATACATATCACATAAAATTTACCATGTTAACCATTTTAAAGTATATAGTTTGGTGGTATGAAGTACATTCATATTGTTGTGTGACCATCACCACCATTCATATTGAGAATGCTTTTTATGTTGCTAAATGAAACTCCATACCCATTAAACAATAACTCCCCATTTACCCTTCCCCATCCACCCTAGCAACTACTATGATTTTGACTCCTTGAAGTACTTCTTATGAGTGGAATCATACAGTATTTGTCTTTTTGTGACTAGCTCATTTCACTTACCATAATGTCCTCAAGGTTCATCCATATTGTAGCGTATGTCACAATATCCTTCTTCTTTATGACTAAATAATATCCCCATTGTGTGTATACAAAACATTTTACTATTCATCCATTGATGACCACTTGGGTTGCTCCCATGTTTTAGCTGCTATGAATAATGCTGCTATGAACATGGATATACAAATCTCTTTGAGACCCTGCTTTCAATTCTTTTGAGTATATACCAAGAAGTGGAATTGTTGGATCATACAGTAATTCAATTTTTAATTTCTTGAGAAACTTCCATACTGTTTTCCACAGTGGCTATACCATTTTACATTTCTACCAAGGGGTTCCAATTTCTTGAAAAAATGTCCCATGAGCACTTGAGAGGAACGTGTATGCTGTTATAGGGTAGAGTGTTCTGTTTATGTCTGTTAGATCTAGTTGGTGTATTATGTTGTTCAAGTCCTCTATTTTCTTACTTATCTTCTATCTGGTTGTTCTATCCATTATTGAAAGTGGGGTGTGGTAATCTCCATCTATTATTGTAGAATTGTCTATGTCTTCCTTCAATTCTGTTAAATTTTCTTCATACATTTTGATGGCCTGGTATTTGTACATAAATGTTTGTATTGTTATATCTTTTCACTGTATTGAACCTTTTATTAATTAATATATAATATCTTCCCTTTTCTCTTGCAAACTTTTAAAATTTAAGGTCTGTTTTGTCTGATAGTATAGACACACTTGCTCTCTTTTGGTTACTATTTGCCTGGAATAACTTTTCCCATTCTTTCACTTTCAAAATTTTGTGTCTTTGGATTTAGAGTCAACCTCTTGTAGACAGCATGTTATTGGATCATGTTTTTGTATCCATTCTGCCAATCTCTGTCTTTTGATTGAAAGTTTAATCCATTTATATTTAATGTAATTACCAATAAGGAAGGACTTCTGCCATTTTACTATTTGTTTTCCATATGTTTTACAACTTTTTTGCCCCTCATTTACTATTTTACTGACTTGTTTTGTAGTTACTTGAATTTTTGCAGGGAAATATGTAAAGTCCTTGCTCATTTCCTTTTATATATATGCTATACCTATTTTCTTTGTGGTTATCATGGAGATGATATTTAATATCCTAAGGTTATAACAGTATAATTTGAATTTATACCAGCTTAACTTCAATAACATATACAAATCCTAAAACTCTGTTCCTTTACAGCCCCTTCCCCATTCTTTTCAGCTGTTGGTGTCACAATATTACATTTTTATGCGTTGTGTGTATAAGGTAGATGGCATTATAATTCCTGTCCTCAAGGAGCTAACAGATGAGAGGATGATGGGTGTATGCAAATGTCATGGGGACACTAAGAAGTTCAGGTTTCAAGAAGAACACAAAACTGGTGAATCAACTCTAGTGTGAGGATATAAAGCTTCTCTGAAAATGAGGCTTAAATTTAAAAGTATGAGTAAAGATACATAAATAAGAGTTTACTGTGGTTTTTGCATGCTTGTTTATGAACCAGTACTGCTCCATAATGAAGTTGTCCACGATAAAACAAGGAAAATATAAAGACCATATTATGGAGTTATTAAATATAAGAGATTTTGCTTTATTTTGAGACTGTGTCACTTCTAATTTTGTGTTAAAATTTTCTCTCTTAATAACAATTATTTGCATGTGTATGTATATATGCAGGGAGAGCAAAAGAGAGAGACTGGTAAAGAAATGTTGAGAAAGAATGAAACACAGAAAGAAAGAATGATAAACAAATGTGGCAAAATATTAAAAATTAGTGAATCTGAGTAAAGTGTAAATGGGAGTTCTTTGTATTATTGCTGTGAGTTCTCTGTAAGTTTGGTTATTTCAAAACAAAAAGTTAAGGAGTCCTTTCATTAATGAGAATAGGGGTATAGTAGAAAGTAATTATTTTCACTTACAAAATTAAAAGTTGATCGCATTTTTCATCACTTGTGAAATTTTACTGCTATGTGAATTCCCAATGGTAGATATATTAGATTTCTTTTGCTTCTCCAACCAATTACTACTAACTTGGTGATTTAAAACATAAACATTTATTATCCTACAGTTTTGGAGGTCAGAAGTCCAAAATGGATCTCACTGGGCAAAAATCAAGATGGTAGCCAAGTTGTGTTCCTTCTGGAGGCTCAGTTAAAGAATGCATTTCCTTACCTTTTTCAGCATCTAGAGACTACTCTTGTCCCTTTGATCATGGTCCATTCCTCCATCTTCAAAGCCAGCAGTGTAGGATCTTCAATCTCTCTCAAACTCCGATTCTCCTGCCTCCCTCTTTCACTAATAAGGACACTGTGATAACATTGGACACACTCAGATAATCCAGGTTAATCACCTCATCTGAAGGTCAGCTGATTAGCAAACTTAATTCCACCTTGTCATACAACATAATAAACTCAGAGGTTCTGGGAATTAAGATGTGAACATCTTTGGGACAATATTATTCTGCCAACCATGTAGGGAATGTTGGAAGAACATTTCAGGCCACTGAGTAGCAGTGGAAAGGTAGACTGTAGTGTGAAGGGAGGCGAGTGGTGAGGAGAAGCCGGGTAGTGCAGAAGCCTTTAGGGCATGTCAAGGATCTGGTACTTCACCCCCTGGGAAACCACAGAAGGGTTTTAACTAGAAGCTGACATGTTCAGATTTGTATTTATGGAATTTTATCCTGTCTTCAATGGAGAAAGTAGGCTGCATAAGAATGGCTTGCTGAGGGACACTTGGGTGGCTCAGTTGGTTAAGCAGTTGCCTTTGGCTCGGATCATGATCTCGGGGTCCTGGGATCAAGCCCCACATCTGGTTCCCTGCTCACTGGGGAGTCTGCTTCTCCCTCTGCCTCTCCCCACTTCCCCCGTCCCCGCTTGTGATCTCTCTCTCAAATAAATAAGTATAATCTTTTTTTTTTTTTTTTTTTAAAGAACAGCTTGCTGAGTAGCGGGTCATGAAACTGTCTAGTCATTCTAGTGAGAGTTGATGATATTATGGACTTGGCTAGTGGTAGGGAAAAGGATAGAGATAAATTGTTCTCCATTAGCACCGGGAGAAGTGAGAAGTTGGAACTGGATTCCCCAAGTGGCAGTGTCATCTTCAGTGATATTAAGGTATTACTTAGACAAAAGAATTGACAGGACTTTGTGAGTGATCGGATGGAAGACTAGGATTGAGAGGGGGTTTACCTGTCTGCGTCCAACTGGAGAAGCAGGATTAATGGGATGTATGGTTTTCGTATATGGATTTATTATTTAGAATTGACTTTGCAATTGTGCAGCTGATTAAGTAAGCCCACAGGCAGACAGTCAGAGAGGGAAGATCCCAAGCAGGCTGGAACCCCATGGGCATGAGCTAAAGCTTGTTGTTCACAATCAGTTAAGAAGGAGGATCCTTCTTCTCCAGGGAGAAGGGGATTAATTGCAGACTCAGCTGCTGTGTGGAGCCACTGGACTCAGAGAAGTCCTAATTTCTCTGTCAAAGATTTACAACTGATTAAGCCAGGCCCACCCAGGGTCATCTCCCTTTTGATTAACATAACGTCAATTAATTAAGGGCTTTAATTACATGTGAAAAATCCCTCACAGCAGCACCTATAACAGTGTTTGATTGAATATCAAGGAGAAGGTGTGCTTATGCTACAAATTGGATGTTGCCTTCCTTCCGTGCTCCAGCTCTTAGGAGAGATATCTCTTGTAGCTCATCCAAACCACAAACACATGGGAAAGAGAATTCGGGAGACTACTTCAGCCCAGCCAAGTTGGCACATCACAAACCTATCAGAGGAAAGAAGCAGTAAAGGATGATCCAAAGATTCCTGATGGAGAGATGTCTTCAGGGAAAAATCATGCCTGTGAGGCACAATGAGTTACATAGTGGGGAGATCCTTTTCTGTTTTCTATCCTTCATTGCTATCTCATCCCACACAGAAAAGGTGGTGATAGGGAGAGTTAGAGCATAGAAGGTACAGCAGTTCAAGTTCAATAAGCCTCATTCTGGACATCTCCTCTTTTCCATGATTTATTGTGACTCAGTCCCATATCTGCAGGAGTGCCAGAGCTGATGGATGACATGGTGACTAAGGCTTGTAGCTTTCATCCAGAATTTCATTGCCTGGTGGTAATATGCACGCCTTTTGAATTCTTGGTCTCCTGGACACTCTATCAAAATGGCATTTACTCTAATCATCTCTCTGGGATGTGTGCACAGGAAGCTGGAGCGCGTATTTGAGGAGGTGGTGGTACATGTAGATGTAAGGGTAAGGGGAGATGTAAAGCCACCACTCCACTCCTCTCATATTAGAGTACTCAGATGGACACCCTGGGGTGGCCTTTGCTCACTCCTGGCCACAGACACCCTTGCGTCACATGAGAGGGCATGGCTGTGCTTTTTGGTGTCATCATTAGAAATGTACCTAACCCAAGCATCACTTGCTTCTTGGAACCTGTTCAATTTAATATCTGAGATCTCAGATTAAAAGTGCTCCATGATGCTTTTTAATACATTTACTCCAAATTATGGGGTTTAATGATTTTTAAAATTACCTTATTGATTCTGAAATTTAGAAAAATGTCCGAAACCCCCATGCATTGAGCGTGAACTATGTGCTAAGGTTTCTACATCCCTCTTTTTTTTCTCCACGGCCAATATAAGAGATGGGCATCATCCTCCACACGTTCCACGTGAGGACATTGCCCAGAGTCACATTCTTAGTAAATGGCAGAATAAGGTGATGACTGTTTCTGTCTGAATCAATGACAGTATTTTATATTCAATGGCATACTATGGATCTAAACCCTCATTGGCAGCCCGCTGACTTTACCCCACAAGGAGCTTATATATACTGACACCAACGGTATTCTCTTGCAAATTAACAGGAAGACTCCTATCCTCAAGGACTTTATTACTGAAAACTGGCAGTAAATATAAGAAAACAATATGCTAATAGGGAACACATAACATAAATGACAAGAACAATAATTAAATTGACTTGTCGAGTACTGTTAAGGTGCTAAAACCTATTGTTTGATTTATTTAGGCACATTTAACTAAGTGCTTATGATGCAAATTCTGAGCTAAAGAAATTTTATGTCTGAGCGGAGAGAGATGTAACATAGATTATCATAGCGTATGATGGCAAAGTCTGGGTACCATGAGGGAAGAGCAGGTAAGATTTCTCAGTGAGAGAGAGGACAGGGATCTATAGGACAGGCACTGAATACCATGATGCTGACACTGTCACAGTCTATCTCCCACATCATGAAGTTCTACATTTGGAAATACAGTCACTCCAAATTTAGACCCATCAAGTGTGAGCCTGTCAGTTTACACAGTCAAACAGGCTGCCAGGCAGTGATATGAACAGGTGCAAGAGAGTAAATCAAAGTGTCATCAATGGCCTTATAAAGGCAGGGCACTCGCATGGCTTCTGTATGTTGTCAGCATGGAGTTTGGCTGATTCCTGGTTTGGGCTGGGTTTGTTGACTATCTTACCCTATTCTCAGACTTTGCACCAGCACTTAAATGGTGGCATGTGTGTGTGTGTGTGTGTGAGAGAGAGAGAGAGAGAGAGGGATCAAGATCACAATCGCAGGGCATAGGGATGAAGGACAGTATAACACAAGCTAAATCCAGACTATGTCTAAACTGTAGCTCTTACACATTGTGTGAATTCCAAATTATACCCTAGATTTGGCCTCTCACTCTGAATATGAATTCATGGCCACCCACTCCTAAAAATAAACTTGCCCATCAAATCGACATTGGTGCTGTGCTAGCTGGCTCGCACTCCCAATTTTGTCTACTGGTCTCGGGTCTCTCCCACCAGTTCTAGCTTGGTATCTGGCAGCTCAGCCAGGGAAGGGTGGTGGACATTCTTCATCATCTGATTTTCGGAGGTATGGCAGCTTCAACCAGAACTGGAATCACCCCTAAAGTGGCCACGTGCCTTGAGTTCACTTAGAAGCTGATTTTAAAAATCAGATATTTCCCCTCCCTGCTGATAAAAGCTATATTATACATGGTGATTATGCACCAGGGAGCCTTACGGAAACAAACAGAAGCCATGGTATAAGCATAGTATCGACTCCACCATCGTAAGTGGAAGGGTTTTGCGTTTTTCTAGGAAAAGTGTTGCTCTCCTAAGGCTCAGTCCTTTCCTCAATTAAGCCTTGTACGTTAAAACAATAACATTAATGTGACTTTGGGAACACAAAGGACTTGAAGAAATACTCCTTCATCATTCAGAGGAAAGCTCAGAATTGGGACAAGCCACCCTGAGCATTTCCTCCCAGGAACAGGATGCAGGGTCATCTGAAAAGTCTGTGGGACACTGCTGGAGAAGGGAATGCTGCAGATAAAAAGAAGAGTGCAAATGTGTGCACAGAGAGGCAGAGGAAAAGCATGCTGGCTTGTGCTGTGTCAACTTGCTTAGGCAAAAACAATGTTTCCTGTGTTCCATTCCCTGCAAGATCTTGAGTTGCACTTGACCAAAGATGAATTGAAGCAAGCTTTGGAAGGCAGTAATGAAAGCCTAGCCACGATGCTCTGGAGGTTGCTGTGACTCCCACAGCCTGGCCATGAGCTTCCCCTTCATGGATCCACACTGGTGGCTCGACACACTGTCTTCACAGATGATGGGTTGGTGACTCCCTTCATCATCCAGTTCCCCTTCTGGACCTTCATTTCCCAGCTTCTCCCATACTTGTACCAGATCAAATTCCCATAATGAATACCTAGACCCATAACTGAGTTTTTCTACCTCCCTGGGATGAGCCCTGACCCACACAAGTAACAGGGGGACTAGATGTCTCATTTCCATTCACCATCAAAAACAAAACCTACCCAGGGAAAGCTCTGGCTTAGCACTGGAAAAGTGAGAAATTGGAACTTGGGTTTCTAGGTGCTAATGGGGCATTCATTCATTTATTCAAAGCTATGTAGAAAGCTCTCAAAATGTGCCAAGTACTCTAGGCAGTGAAGACACAATTAAATTCAAAAAGGCTTATCATATAATTCATTGTCCAAACCAAATCTGTTGGAGACTTAAAGGGTACTATTTTTTAAAAAGATTTTATTTATTGATTTGAGAGAAAGAGAGAAAGAGAGAGCGAGAGGGAGAAGCAGGCTCCCCCTGAGCAGAGAGCCCTATATGGGACTTGATCCCAGGACCCTGAGATCCCTGAGATCATGATCTGAGCTGAAGGCAGACTCTTAACCAACCAAGCCACCCAGGTGCCCTTAAAGGGCACTATTAATAAATATGCCAGAAAAATAGGCATAAACTGGAACTGTGCTGGACAAATCAAGGTATAGATAAAAGAAACCTAATTTGGGCCATCATGATGCTGACAATCAAGTCAGGAAGACAGGTGATTTCAAAGAAATCTCAAATAAATATAGACTTGCAAGGATGAGAAGGGTTAAAAAGAAGGGGTCCACAGAGGAGAGAGAACACATTGTAGATTGACTAGGAAGTCAAGGAAGCCTGCTGACTGCACTGGTATCCTGGGTACTCCCTCCTCCTCCTCTCCCTCTCTCTCTCCCTTTTTCTTTTTCTTCTCTCCTTTTCTCCCCTCCCCACCCCATGTGAACATTACACAAACACTGATAGGGCTCTGCCAGGTTGCTGAGTATGCAGGTCATTCACAGGGAGAGTGGGTGTGCAGGTAAAGGCCATATGGAAGTGTTAAAGATGTTATTCAGTCGGGGTGTGTCTAGGTTGGAGGAGGGCCCTTCCCCTCTGGAAGTTAACTTGGTGCAAGTCAAAAGGTCCTGACCTGGGAGTCTTTCCCATATATTCCATTTTCATCTTTATCCTTTTGCTTTTAGTCCAGAGATTTGGCTCTAAAATGTAGAATACCCTCTTTGCTAGCTGTTAGACCAGCTAACAGCTTTTAGACTTAGTATTCCCTTCTGTAAAATGGTTTATCCCAATGACAATACATCTCATAAGGTTATTTTAGAGCTAAATAAGACAAAGAATTTAAATGGTTAGGTAATGCTTGATACATAGTACCCTTTATGTAAATATTACTTCTTTTTTTTTTTAATTCTTATGTTAATCCCCATACATTACATCATTGGTTTTAGATGAAGTGTTCCATGATTCATTGTTTGTGCATAACACCCAGTGCTCCATGCAGAATGTGCCCTCCTCAATACCCACCACCAGGCTAACCCATCCTCCCACCCCCCTCCCCTCTAGAACCCTGTTTGTTTTTCAGAGTCCATCGTCTCTCATGGTTCGTCTGTAAATATTACTTCTTGTTATTGTGAGTATGATTTTTATTATTATTGGGTCATAACACTCCTCAATGAAACTCGTTCATAGTGTTACTCCTCAGAGAAAGATGAGTCACTGTTAAAATGCTTTCATGTTTCTTTCATTTAATCCCTTATAGATCTAAAACATGATTATTGTCAAAATGTGCAAAATATTGCAAAAATGAAGAAAATAAATTTCCTATATTTCTATATCTCAGAGATAAATACTGCTAACACGTTGATTTATTTTCTTTCCATCTTTTGCTGTGAGTTTTTATGTGGTTGTGTTAAAGTATAGAACATATTGTATATGCTGAATTTTTTGAGTTTATTTTTTCTGACTTAGAAATTATATGTGTTGGGCGCCTGGGTGGCTCAGTCGTTAAGTGTCTGCCTTCGGCTCAGGTCATGGTCCCACGGTCCTGGGATCGAGTCCCATATCGGGCTCCCTGCTCGCGGGAAGCCTGCTTCTCCCTCTCCTACTCCCCCTGCTTGTGTTCCTGCTCTCACTGTGTTTCTCTCTGTCAAATAAATAAATAAAATCTTTAAAAAAAAAAAGAAAGAAAGAAATTATATGTGTTCATTATAGAAAAATTAGAAAGCTGACAAAACCCATACTCAAAATTTTGAAAGTATACAGCTGTTAATAATACTTCAGGTGTGTTTTCTTATTGCCCTTTTCTATGCTTTTAAGGAAACATAGTTGACATCGTACTGTGTAAACTGGTTTTTAAGCATTAACAAGGGGCGTTTACAGATTCTATATGAGAAATTTTATAAAGAACTATTCAGTAATAGCTAATATTGGCCCCTGAGTAGATTTATTGGGTTTTCTTAATTAAAAATCTCCAATCACTGCTGTCTTCAACGTGAATTTTAAGGAGGCCAAAAATTATTACTCGAGTAATTTGCAACAGAACTGGGAATGCCTATGCATCTCTAGTTTTATGAAAAAGGAAACAAAATGCTTAGTACTCCTTCTCATTCAGTGTGCCAATACGCAAGAGCGTTTAGCCATGGTTGGCAGAGGTTGGCAAAAAATAAAAAGTTTTTATTTCAGGTGTCATCAATCATGGCTGGGGGTAATTATAAAAATGCCATGATTTCTGTTACTATTCGAGTGAAACTTGAGGGAAGGACTCTAGGGTAACCCACCCCCTGAGCTGCAGAATGGGCTGATAAACATGAACCTTCACAATTCTAAGTTTGGCATGAATGTGGAAGAATGCATAACCCGGACAAATCTTTCATACCACTGTCATTTGTCTGTAAAGGATGAGATAAGTAGATGAGTCAGACACATGTGGTCTGGGTTACTTTGTAGAGAGCATTAATTATAGTCATGCGATATTAACATATGTTGTGCTGTGTTAAGTTATGCTATGTAGACTATATGTGAGATTTAAGTTTCAATTCATCTCTTATCCAACTGAAACTGTTCAAAATGCAAGGGTAATTTTCTTTTTGTTTTTTTATAAAGATTTTATTTATTTATTCATGAGAGAGAGAGAGAGAGAGGCAGAGGGAGAAGCAGGCTCCCCGCTGAGCAAGGAACCCAACGCAGGACTCGATCCCAGGACCCTGGGATCATGACCTGAGCCGAAGGCAGACGCTTAACTGACTGAGTCACCCAGGCGTCCCGCAAGGGTAATTTTCTGAGCAACTGGAAGTCTCTGTCTTCCTCTTGAGCCACTTGCTACATTGAAATGCACAGGCTACAGAGTTACCTGTGACTCAATTGTTCTTGGTACTCAGAGTTGCAGAGATTAACGACCAAAGGCAACTTTTCTCCAACCTATTCCAGAAGCTTATAAAATTTGTCTTTACTTTTGAAATTCAAAACGTCCATTAGGATGTAGGTATCTCGTTACTGAGTTTTCATGGAACACACTAAAGCACTTTAAATTTGTATCCTCAAATTTTAAAGCTCAAACTCAGCAAAGTCCATAAACATAAAAGTTGATTGCTCAAATATGCCTTTGATGATTGCTTCTATAGTTTCCCCAGCTTCTCTTCCATGTCACTTCTTTTATTTTTTTACATTGTAGTTCTGTATTTTACTGCCTCCCATAGAAAATTTGACTTTGTGATAATATTGCTAACTTCCTTCTAATAATTCCCTGTCCCATTTATCTGCTGTTCATGTCATTGTGCTACCTTTTCTCCTCAGCTGTCTTTCTCCTTCTAGCTTCCTCTTTTTTTCCATAATGTTCATATTTTCTTATGGCCATTAATTAATGCCAGATTTCCACATTTTTCACGTGGCTCCTATTGTAAATAATTTTGAAAGAAGTTTTTGTCCCTGAGTCTTTAGGATAATGTTGTCTGGTATTTCATGTTCACACAACTTCCAGTGATCTGAGATATAGTCAGATCCATTGTTAATTTACAGAAAGGATATAGATTATTTTCTGGCTCTGTCAATGTGGTTGCCAATTGAAGACTTGCTGAAATGTTCTGTTACCCCACCGGTTGCTCTGAAGTTCCTAGGGCTTCACTTGGTCTCTGGTTTTCAGTGGGGTTCAACCATTGGGAGTCTCCAGCAAGAAACTGGAGGGTGGGAGGAAGGGAGGTTGTGGTATTCATTCCTCTGGCTTCCTTCCTGAGGCTGCTGTTCTCTTGATTCAGTGCCTTGACTAAGGCATCCCTCACACATAACTCTTTTTGTCCATATTCTGGTAATTGCTCACTGCCCCCCTCCCCTTACCTTTTCAGGCCCATGGATAATGGCAGCCCTCTTGTTTTTTTTTTTTTTAAAGATTTTATTTATTTATTTGAGAGAGAGAATGAGAGAGAGCACATGAGAGGGGGGAGGGTCAGAGGGAGAAGCAGACTCCCTGCCAAGCAGGGAGCCTAATGCGGGACTCGATCCAGGGACTCCAGGATCATGACCTGAGCCGAAGGCAGTCGCCTAACCAACTGAGCCACCCAGGCACCCAGCAGCCCTCTTGTTTTTAACTCCAATATACTATCAATTTTGGTTTCCTTTACTTTTATAAATAGGCCCTCCTATAATGTGTCAATTACATACCAGTTTTATGAGTCAGCTTGGCTAGGGTATGGTGCCCAGTTTTTGGTCAAAGGTAGACTAGATGTTTTTTATGAAGGCATTTTGTAAGTGTGATTAGTACTTGCAATCAGTTGACTTTTACAGTCAGATTCTCCTCCATAATATGAGTGGCTCTCATCCAATCAGTTGAAGGCCTTTAAAACAAAAATTGGGATTTCCCCAGAGAAGAAGAAATTCTGTTTCAAAAATGTAACATAGAAATCATGCCTGAGTTTTCAGCTTGTCAGCCTGCCTGATGGATTTCAGACTTCCTAGCCACCACAATCTTATTTAGCCAATTCCTTAAAGTAAATCTCTCTCTCGGTAGAGCTACCTATCTATCCTTCCAATTGTTTCTGAAGAACCCTGACTGATACACATCCTCAAATGATCATACTTTGAATGTGGATACCTGATTCCTGCAGGAGACCTGACTGCAATAAAGTCCTCGAGAGCTACAGCTTGAGAGTGGTCTGAAGTCCCCACACCAGCCCTCAGTCCTTCATTATGTCTTTCAAGAACTTTCTTTGTGCAAGTCTATATGAGTTCTTACTCCTGCATCAGACTAGGGAGATATGGCCCTTGCTTCGCAAAGCTTTCAGATTCCTGGGAAACCTAAAACCTGCAATAAAATAAAATAAATGTGATGGTGGACCCAAAAAGGTGCCGTAGGACATCTTTCCATGTTATGGATGTTAGGGAAACTTCTATGGGGAAACCCGCTCCAGGCTGTGAGGAGAGGTGTGTAGGGTTATCCAGGTGAAGAGGAGGGGTAGTTGGAGGATTTCTGGATGCCAGAGCTGCCTATGTGAAGATTTTAGGTAATAACACAGGTAGTGGATCTGTGTTTATACTAATGTTTAACTAATGTTTATATGTTTATACTATATGTTTATACTAATCTTTCCAATCTCCCAGGCTCTCTGACAGTTTAAAGAGATAGACCATAGAGGAAGCCTTACCCCAAGTCGGTCCTTCTTTCTGGACTGTTTCCACAGCTGTATCCAGAGTACTTTCTTTGGTTTACCTCCTCTCCCTGGATGTTCACCATCAAGCTTCCTTCATCTTGTTCAGTTTTCTGGGAATTTCAGTCTCTAATGAATTTAAGCATAAAGGTTCTACCACACTTTCAAAAATCACATGTAGTACTTCAACTGGCACTTCCCTGCAGATAAGAAACTATGGTCCAACTTTCTGTGTCCCATCCTTACCCTTCTCAGACAGTATGTCAATTTCCATCACTTTTGTAGTTATGGGAAATTCCCTCAAATTCTAGAAACATTTGCCTATCAGTTCTACTTTTCAGAACCATATGAATCATTATTAATGGATGGATGGATGGATGGATGGATGGATGGATGGATGGGTTGATCTTTAGCCAGAAAGATCAGAAAGTGAAACAAACTGTTAGAGGAAGCTGGGAGAAGTTTCTTCAGGAGCCTTTAGCCAGATGTCATTTTAGAACATGAAGTCTGAACCCATAGTGTTTGATAAAGGAATGACATTCAGTTCCATTTGTATAAGTTAAGGCGGCCTATTCAAGTAAACACTTGGTTGAATCAAAGGGGACCTTTCTTGATTCAATTGTCCCTCTAGTGCACATATTTTGCAGAAATAATGTTCAAGGGAGTGGGGAGATGGTAGATCTAATTGGTAAGTCCAGTTTTATAAGCAAGCTGCTTTCATCTCGCTCTTCTTTGGAAATAATGAGGTTTGTAAAATCACTGTAAATATATGTCTGAACATGTAACCCTCCTCACCTCTCTCTCCTCATGATTTCATAAGCAGCTGGTGTTGCTGTGGCAGTTTAACAGAATAAACTTGCTCTTTGGGGGACATCTGCATCCAATATAGACTATCTCTGGCATGTCTGGGTCCCTTCTCTGTGTGTAACATGATGGAAAGCAGGCTCAGAGTTTTGGGTCCTTGCCTCATGGACTTCTCTGTATCATGAAGTGAACAGCCACTTCCTTTCCAAGTTTCGTAAATGCTGAGGGGATTTTCATTTTCTATCAAGAGGATGCGATTTTCTTTCTCCCTGTGATCTCAGAAGTCTTTGCAGCTGGCTCTTTGCACAAAGTGAGGAAAAGGGCTCTAGGTCCTTGATTGTACCATCTGCTCTGCAGCCTCATAATTCCAAAAACATAGTGAGTTCCAGCTTTTCATTTTGGTTTTGTAAATAAAAACGGTAGACATAAAACAAGCCATAATTAATAGCCAAAGTTGAACAAGATTGGGTGATGCTATAAAGGGAAAATTCATACCCACATGGCAGGTTTCTTCTCCATTTCCTTTCATTCTTGAATTTCCCATTCAAATAAATCAATTTATACAATCGTCTTAGAAGGTATAGTTTTATAACTTTTATATGCTTTTTAGAATAAATGCTGATTATTTGAAATGAATCATAAATAGATTAATGTACTTTAACCTGATCTTGTCCTATTTAGAATAAAGGGGTTTGCTTGACAAAGAGAATATTTGACAGTGTCCATGTTCTACAGTAGTGGTCCTTAGTGTGTTCCCCAAGGCAGGAAATCGGCATTCTCTCAAAACTTGTTGGGGATGCAAATTCTCTGGCCCCCTCAAAATCAGAAGATCCTTGGGTGGGACCCATCAATCTGTTTTTTAAGGAGCCCTTCAGGTGATTCCAGTGCATTCCAAAGTTGGGGAACCTCCGATCCCTATAGGGTGGCTGGTGAACTGGAATTCCCTTCAGGATGACTGAAAATCAAATTCATGTCTCTACAGGGAAGCCCGGGAAAAAGAAATGGTAGTCGCTGAGAGGTCTGCGCAACCTTGACTGAGTGAAGGCTCTGGGCACGCTTGTTTGTTTAGATAGCAACAAAGTAACTTTGGAGCTGGTCTATGTTTTCTGTGAGGAATCATTTGAGTGTTCTTCTGATTTACCTGTATTAATTTAACTGATCTTCACAACAATCCCATGTGGTAGGTACTATTAGTCTTACTCTCAAGATGAGGAAATAAGGTTAGCACCTGGTCTGTGTCTCCCAGCTTTGTCAGCAGAGAAGGCACACTCCTGCTCAGGAACTCTGGGGTTTAGAGATGGTCACCTCTCCCTGGGTTTGCAGAAATCTGGGAAGGAGCTGGACACCTTTCACAAGAAACCCAGGGGCTCTCTACAGGGAGGCCTGAGGCTGTACCTGCTTCCAGAAGTACAAAATTAAAGAAGCTTCTCAGGAAAACTAGGATCCAACTTAAAATGGAACAGATCTTGTGTTTTCTGATATATAAGCATCTTTGTCCCTAGCTTCACACTCAGGTGTCACATAGACTGATGTAGGCAAGTCCATTTCCCAATGTTATGGCTCACTCTCATGAAATACTTCTCATATTTTACTCGGAATAGAATACTTTTCAGAAATTTCAATTTCCAAGTCCAGAGTTACTGATGGCTAGAAAGGTCTGCATCCCCGTGGAATGAGAATAAAGCTCCTGGGGATCTCCTGGGGATTATTTGAAGTGTGTAGAATAAACCTATTTGTGAATGTTCAGAGATGTCTGCTTACACTAGTTATAGTTTCCTTCTGCTTGATGTTATAGAAACCCATGGAAAATAGTACACTTTCATTTAGCTAGAATGAATCCAGATGGAATGTTCAAATCTTAAAGTTTCTCCTGGGTTAACACCGAGAAGCAACATTACATTATTTGTGGCATCACTGGTAAGAGCATTTTATTGTATTATTTTGTGTATCTATGTTTTGAAGAAAAAAATCCGGAAAAGTTTAATGTGGGAAAAGTGTAGAGTTACAATATAATGAAGATGTACTCTTCACTTCCTTCTGTTGGTTTGTACTCATTATTTTGAAATTTATTTATTTATTTATTGTTTATTTTTAAATTCCAGTATAATTAACATACAGTGTTCTATTAATGTCAGCTATACAACTGTATAGTGATTCAACAATTCTATATATTACTCAGAGTTCACCATGATGAATGCACTCTTAATCCTCATTACCTATTTTACCCATCCCCCTATCCACCTCCCCTCTGCCACCACCAGATTTTTCTCTATATTTAAGAGTCTGGTTTTTTGTTTGTCTCTTTTTTCCCTTGTTTGTTTTGTTTTGTTTTGTTTCTTAAATTCCACATATGAGTGAAGCACGGTATTTGTCTTTCTCTTGGCTGGCTTATTTTGTTTAGCATTATACTCTCTAGATCCAATAATGTTGTTGTAAATGGCAAGATTTCATTCTTCTTTATGGCTGAGTAATATCCCATTTTGTATATACTATAGATGTATATACCATGCCTTCCTTATCAATTCATCTATCAGTGGACACTTGGGTTACTTGCATAGTATGGCTATTGTAAATATTGCTGCAATAAACATAGGGGTGCATGTATCCCTTCAAATTAGTGTTTTCATATCCTTTGGGTAAATACCCAGTAGTGTGATTACTGGATGGTAGGGTAGTTCCATTTTTAATTTTTTGAGGAAACTCCATACTGTTTTCCACAGTGGCTGTACCAGTCTGCATTCCTACCAACAGTGCAAGAGGGTTCCTTTTTCTCCACATCCTCGCCAACACTTTTTGTTGCTTGAGTTTTTGATTTTAGCCATTCTGACAGCTATGAGGTGATATCTCATTGTAGTCTCCCTGATGATGAGTGAGGTTGAGCAACTTTTCATGTGTCTGTTGGCCATCTGTATGTCTTCTTTGGAGAAATGTCTGTTTATGTCTTCTGCTCACTTTTTAACAGAATTGCTTGGCTTATTATTTTTTTTTGGTATTGAGTTGGAAAAGTTCTTTATATATTTTGAATACTAACCCTTTATTGGATATGTCATTTGAAAATATCTTCTCCCACTGAGAAGATTCTCTTTTGGTTATGTTGGTGGTTTCCTTCCCTGTGCAAAATCTTTAAATTTTGGTGTAGTCCCAATAGTTTATTATTGCTTTTGTTTCCCTTAACAAAGGAGACATACCTAGAAAAATGTTTCTTAGACTGATGTCAAAGAGATTATTGCCAATGTTTTCTTCTAGGAATTGTGTGGTTTCGGGTCCCACATGAAGATATTTAATCCATTTTGAGGTTATGTTTATGTATAGTATAAGAAAGTGGTTCAGTTTCATTCTTTTTCATGTAGCTGTCCAGTTTTCCCAATACCATTTGTTGAAGAAAGATTTTCCCATTGTATATTCTTGTCTCCTTTATCATAGATTAATTGACCATGTAGTTGTAGGTTTATTTCTGGGTTTTCTATTCTGTTCCATTGATCTATATGTATATTTATGTGCAGTATCATATTGTTTTGATTACTACAGCTTTTTAATATGTCTTGTAATCTGGGACTGTAATACCTCCAGCTTTGTTCTTCTTTCTCAAGATTGCTTTGGTTACTCAGGGGCTTATGCCCATTATTTGGATAGTTCCTTTCTTCCTGGTACCTAACTTGGACAGCCCAAGTCACAAACACTCTTCTAGACCTTTCAAGGACAAGTGACTAGATCCCATAAGCCTGGGCTCCCCTCTGTATCCAACAACCACTGAGAGGAGTGGGTGTTTACCCTTTCCTCCACAAGCCAGTCAGTTTTTGCTAATCTCTTCCACATATGGCTGTGGTCTATTCTGCTCACTTGCTCATCACAGCTGGGGCCTCTCAAGTCCCTGGTGTTGCTGGTTGAGCACAATCCCTTGGTGTGCCTGGCAGGTCACTTCTGTACTCATTGATGAACGTGGCCAGAGCCATCAGCCATGGTTAGAACCTCTATCAGGGTTACCCAGATGTCTTGATGTGCTCTTTCTCCTGGGCTTCCTGTCACCGCCATGAGCTGCTTTCTTCCATGTTTTGTTTTTGTTTTTGTTGTAGGCAGAACAGAGCATGTGGAACAGAAAAGGAATTGGGGGGTACTTTTTCAGGGCTGAGAACGCTGAGATGCTTGGTGCCCAGGCTTCCTATTCTCCAGGACTCCTAGTGACATTACTGTGCCTATTCAGGAGCCAGCTTCTTTGGGTACAGAAGTGATATGTTACTAACACAGAAAGGAGGACCAAATTTAAAATAAGTTGGTAGCGTTACAAACTAAATCCCAAAAGATTAAGTTAATTTTGAAGTTTTCAAAACTGCACCAAGCCTAGCTAATTGCTTACTCAGTAGGTGAAGAATACATACATTTAAACAACAAAGCCCATTCCTGAGCCATAAACATGTTAAAATTAAACTTAAGGATACTTTTTTTAAAGAGTATCATCTTGATATGCAGAGATATAGAATACAGATTGCTTTAGAATAAGAAAGAAAATTGAAAGAACTCACACGAGATTTTCTAGTATAGTTCTTTTCCTTTATAGAAGACCATCTTGGAAGCCAAAAGCACTGTATTTTTAGGATCTTTTCAGAGAATAGGCTACACTGAGCCAAGTTTGTACCTTATAGATAATGTATTCATCAGGAACTCAATTGCAGTAAGAAAGTAAATCGGTAGTTGAATGAAAGCTTACCACTTTTGAAAACATAGTCAATGTTCTTGAGTTCAGCATAGTATCTGAAGGTGGTTTCAGCGATATTACAAGAAGCCAGAAATCTATGCAAATAAAAGAGAAATGAGCAGGACTTCTTGGAGACAGCCATGGAGAGCTTGGTGGAGCAGAACATGAAAACAGATATAAGATCTTTCTGGATTTGCATCCTGAAGACTTTGCTGGAAGTGTAAACAAGTTACTTATCCTTTTATAGGGCTTCTAGGCTGACAAAGTACTTACATCTATCATTTCTCATTCTACAGGCAAGAGAAGGAGTCTGGGTCAGATACCCACATAGGAGGGATGGGGTCATTGAGGAAACAAGGATTAAGTGACCTGCCCAGGGTCATATGGATAAGAAGGCATAGAGCTGATACTTTTGATGCAAGGCTGTCAGTGACTCCATGACTCCATGCCATCTCAGGAGAGAGCAGTGAGCACCATACTTTGGCTGTAGCTTCTTTGTTCCAACAAAATGATGAAGGAAGCAGTTACAGGAAGCAGCCAGCCATGGTATAGAGGATAAATGATGATGACTATGATGGCATTGTCATAGCCACCATTCATCCTTCCTGACCCCTCCAGCCGAAAAAATAGTAGCTGGTGAACTATACTTATCAGCCCTGCTATCATAACAAACACTGATGAAGGGACACACCATCTATCAGTGCCTCAGACGTATCTATGTCTGGCACCTGGATACTTGAGTCAGCAGTTAAACATCCTACTTTCTTCACTGAAAGGCTTGCATCTTTGCATGGATGGGTTCAACTGATATCTTGAGGAAAAACATCACCATGTACATTTAAACAGAGCTCAGAAGAGAATAGATATAGGCCCTCATTTATCAGAGTTGGCCATTGGCATAATAGCATGGAAATATTTGAAATAGCTCTGTCTGCAGCACATTCTGAAGATGATAATAGAAGCTGAGTGTCACTAGCAACACCATCTTTGGATGCATAAATATTTATATCCCCTTGATGAAAAGGAAATACTACTGTAGTTAAAAAAAAAAAAAAAGGGAAGAGGGAAAGAAAAGGAAAAATGTGTGTGTCTTTAGCTTATCTACAGGGGACAACTTTTTCCTGGTTGTGAATTTCCAGTCATTGCCTCCCCTCATGCCCTCTCCAACAGTCCCAACTTCACTAGATCATAAGATCAAATTAGATGCTGGAAATGTTATTCAGGCATGATGTCAGCAGACCTGTACCACTGCAAAAATCCTCTGGGCCCAGTGTGCTCCTCTGGCTGTCTTTGGGAAAGCAAGAAGGATGTGTCAATGGGATGTAACATGAATATGAACTGTGGTGCCTGAGTTCCAGGGTCTCTTCCCAGACTACAGGAGAAGGTCTTATGCCCTCTACCACTCTGCAATTTAGCACATATAGGGATTGAAAGCAATTTCAAAAGATGAACAGAAGATGACAATTAGTGGGTTTGAGCCATAATGAATACGACCAACTGTGGTACTTCAGAACTGAATGGAGAAGCCCAAACTTTGGGTCTTATAAGAAATATCTTCTCTTTGATACCCCCTGCCCCTATTAGCATTACCTTACTCCAGTAAGGTTCAAAGGAGTGAACTGTTGATCAGGCTGCCCATGCTTTAGATACTTCCAGAAATTTACTTGGGATATAACCAATATCTTTAACAGGATTGGTTTTTTGTCATTATATTCCCTATGCTCAGCCTGGTTTCATAGCTTCAAACCAAATTCTGGTTTGACCCCACTTATGAAAATATTGAAGGCTTTAGTTTTTATTCCTTTGTAGGAGGATATAATAGTATATTAGTTAATAGCACTGTCATAACAAAGTATTACAGACGGGTGGTTTACACAACAGAAATTTATTTCTCACAGTTATGGAGATTAGAAGTCCAAGATCATGGTGACCACAGGGTTGTTTCTTCTGAAGCCTTCCTCCTTGGCCAGTAGATGTCTGTCTTTTCCCTGCATCTTCACATAGTCTTCCCTCTGTATTTGTCTATGTTCAAATTTCCTTTTCTTATAAGGACACCAGTCATATTTGATTAGGGTCCAACCTAATGAACTCATTTTCACTTAATTACCTCTGTAAAGACCCTATCACCAAATACAGTCACATTCTGAGTTACTGGGGGCCAGTACTTCAACATAGGAAGTTTGTGATGAAGAGACACAATTCGAGACATAAAACATAGTATCTGAGTTGACTCAAAGGAGGGACAAATCTGAATCATCTCCTGCTGGCTCCATGATTTTCAAAAAAGAACGCATATAAAAGACAGCATCATTCTCAAGAGACTGGAGGGATCAGCTAAGAGTCCTTCATTTTCAACAGTACCCCTGGAACTGAGTGATGGTACTTGTCTATATGGACCTAAGCTTTGGAGCTTGAGTTAAAAATCATTTGCTCTTGGCTGAAGCTGTCATAATTTACTATTTATTTGGAATATAAATCTTGCCTACTGCAAAAAGGATTAGAGGTGATATATAACTTTAAACATCATGAAAAAAGAGAAGAGTAATCATATGAAATATAGAGAAAGAATAGATGTTACCAGTTAACTAGAAAGAGCTGAAGAGTATAGTTTAGCCTTAATTATTTTCTGGATTTCCTGAAAACAAAGGAAGACAGAGAAACATACTGAGTATGTCAACTTCATGGACTGTTAAAAGAAAGCAGGCAAGCTTGCCTGCAGAATAAATTTTTTTTCCTGGAACTAAACCCAAGGAGAAATTTATTGCGTGAGACATTTTGCAGAGACCTGAGTGAATTAAGAGTGTCAGATATTGAATAAGGGATAGAGGATCGTAAAATAGACAACGTCTTCAAACAGGTTTAATGAAAGTAATTATTTATAATAAAAACTGTCTTGTAGCTAACTTTGGGTTATAGGGGAACATTTGGCATAATTCATAACTTTGGGGAAATGAAATCCTTAGGAAAATCCTTTCTCCCTGGGATATTTGGAGTGACTACTCGTGGGAGAAAGGAATCTCAAGATACTGAGTAAGCTTCCACATTGCATCAAGGCCTGGTGCTGAGTTTCGGGACATGCAGTGAATATCTAGACGTGATCTGGGTGTAGGAGCTGCAAAACTGGAAGACTTTTCAAAAGAAAATGCAAAAATTTCTTTTCATTTTATTTATTTTCTCCTCTTACTCTTCCTCCCCCTTCAACTCCTCTTCTTCCTTCCCTTTCTGCTTTTCTCCTCTTGGCTCCTGGAGAGAGGGATTAGAAGAGGTGGTCCGTAGCATGACTGAGTAACTAAGAGCTGAGTGGCTCTCAAGAATGGGGTGCTACGGATTTGATGTAACCAGCCTCCAGGATAGACCCCCAGGGATCCCTGCCTTCTGGAATTCGTGGCTTTTGTGGTTCCCTCCCCCATTGTATCAGGGTCAGTCTGTGTGACCAACAGGATGCACCAGAAGTGATGGCATGTCATTTCAAGACAGGGTCATTAAAAACCTGTGGCTTCCTGCTTAGCTATCTCTCACCCTCTTTCTTGGATCACTCACTCCGGGGGGAACCAGTTGCCCTGTCATGAGCAGCCCCATGGAGCAGCCCATCTGGCAGGGCTTCCTGCCCGTATCCACTGATGAGGTTGCAAGTGGATTCTCCAGCCTGTCAAACTTTCAGATGACTACTATCTTAACTGAGAGACCCTGAGCCAGAACCATCCAGCTGAACTACTCCCAAGTTCTATGCGATAGAAAACTTGTGACACAGTGGTGATACGGTGATACGGTTCTGTGACCCACAGAAACTGTGAGATAGTAAATGTTTGTTGCATTGGGTTGCCAAGCTTGGGAGTAATATGTAATGTGTAATAGGAAGCTAATAACAGCATTCAACTGCAAATTGTTTGCATTGTTACAGTGCATATCTTCTCTTTCCTGCCGAAATGGCATCTCCCCAGAGAAGCTTTCCCTAACCATTCTATCTAAAATAGCACTCCCACCCCTGGGGCATGCACCCTACCCTTAAACTATTTTAGTTTTCTTCATAGTCCCGATCATCACAAGATATTGCGTTGTTTTTATTTATTTGTAGCCTGTCTTTCTTTAAACAAAGTAAATTTCACAAGCGTAGGGAATTGTCCGCTCTTTTCACATTTTCAGTCCCCAGGAAAGTGCTTGGCACATAGTTGGTGCTCAGTAAATATTGGCTGAATAAGCTAAATGATTAATAAAATCCTTGGTAATTGTTGGCTTACAATGACTGAGTTCTGGGAAGAGCAAATGCAACCAGGGGAAACCAGTTAAGAGATGGCTGGAGATCTGCTGAGTGCAGGGTCAGGCAGGATCCAAGGGAGTTAGCAGATAGGGGTGTCAAGTAGTCTCTGTATGGCTTTCCAGAAAGTTCCTTGGGAAGAGAACTAATAGGAGAAATTCTGGAATTTCTATAAGGAGGTTTGGTTGAGAGGCAATCTGCTTGAGGATTTCTCAGCCCCTAAGCAACACTGAGAAAAGCTGAAGTGTCCATAACAAGGCAAGTGGTTTGATAGAGGCTTGACTATAGTCCTTCTATATAGTATCTGCTCCAGTTGCCAGTGTGGATAAGTGAATGGACTGGACAGACCTTTGAAGTTTTTGTCATGTAGATAGCATAGGAAATAATATCTACTTTATTTTGTAGTCCTTGTTAATAAATCTAGAATATGTTTCAGTTTGCTCAGAGTTATCTTTGTTCCTTTTGTCTTTCAATCCACATCCAGTGGTAGGCAAATCCTTTTTTTTTTTATTTAAGATTTTTAAATTTATTTATTTGAGAGAACAAGCAGGGGGACGGGCAGAGGAAGAGGGAGAAGTAAGCTCTCCACTGAGCAGGGAGCCAGATGCAGGGCTCAATCCCAGGACCCTGAGATCATGTCCTGAGCCGAGGGCAGACGCTTAACCATTTAACAGACTGAGCCACCCAGACACCCCTAGGCAAATCCTTTTGGTGTTCTCTCCAGAACATATCCTGAGGTTGACCACTTCTCATCACTTTCACCTCCACCACCCTATTCCAAACCTCTCATCTCTCACTCAGATTGTTGCAATGGTTTCCTAGGTAGCCTCCCTGCTTGTATCCTGGTGTCACTGATTCAACACAAAGCCAGAGGGCCCCTTTTAAAATATGACAAATCATATTATTCCTTCTGTTTAAAATTCCCCAGGTTCATTGGGAATAAAAGCCAAAATCCTTGCAATGGCACCAGCCTCACACAAGCTGTCCCCTTTACTTCTGAGACCCCATCTTCCACCACCCTGCCCCACTCTTTCTGCTCCAACCATGCTGTCCTCCTTGCAGTTCCTGGAACAAGGCATCAGGGTTTTTGCTCCTGCCTCAGGGCCTTTGCATTTGTTATTCCATCTGCCTAAAACACTCTTCCTGCAGATATCCACACTGCCTCTTCCCTAACCTCCTTCAAGTCTTTTCTCCAATGTCACCTTTTCAGTGAAGACTTTTTTTTTTTTTTGAGAGGGATGGAGGGAAGGGAGTGGAGAGAGAGAGGAGAGGGGAGGGTGAGAGGGAGAGGGAGAGAGACAATCTTAAGCAGGCTCCATGCCCAGCACAGAGCCTGATGCAGGGCTCGATCTCACAACCTTGAGATTACGACATGCGCCGAAATCAAGAATCAGATGTTTAACCGACCGAGCCACCCAGAAGCCCCTTCAGTGAAGATTTTTCTAATCATTCTTTTAAAAATTGAAACCTCTTTATACTGCACACTCCCTGTCCTCCTTCCCTGATTTATTCTGTACCACACAGAACTTCTCATCCTCATCCATATCCACATTCTCAACCATACACACACAGATACACACATGTATGTATATACACACACATATAATTCATTTTATTCTGTTATTTGTCTGCCTCTAATAGACAAGTGCTTTTCAGAATTTAATCTGAGGATCCTGTTAAAACGCTGAGGCCGAATTTTTAACATCCCAAATGTTGCTGATGCTGCTGGCCCATGAAGCATATACTGAGAAACAAGTTTCTAGAACCGTACTGTCCAATACAGCACTGACTAGCCACACTGGTTTCTTCGAGCTGAAATTTACTAAAACATAAAATCTAAATATTCAGGGCGCCTGGGTGGCTCAGTTGGTTAAGCGACTGCCTTCAGCTAAGGTCATGATCCCAGGGCCCTGGGATCGAGCCCCGCATTGGGCTCCCTGCTCTGCGGGGAGCCTGCTTCTCCCTCTCCCACTCCCCCTGCTTGTGTTCCCTCTCTCGCTGTGTCTCTCTGTCAAATAAATAAATAAAAAATCTTTAAAAAAAAAAAATCTAAATATTCATTTACTACCCACTTCAAAATTAAATAAAATGAAATGAAATTTACTAAAGTTAAATAAAATTTAATATTTAGTAGACACACTTCAGATGCTCACTAACCACATATGACTAGCGGCTCCCCTCCCTATGAGATAGCACTGATGCAGAACATTTCATTACTACTGCAAGTTCAGATAGGTAGCCCTGCCCTAGAACTATTCTGTACAATATGGTGGCCGCTAGCCACATGGGACCATTTAAATGTAAAGTAATCAAAATTAAATAATTTAAGATCAGTTCTTTATTCATACTAGCACATTTCAAATAATAGCCACATGTGGCAGTGGCTGTTCTGATGGACAGCACAGACAGAGAACATTTCTATCACCGCCAAAAGTTCTATTGGACAGGATGGCTTTAGAATCCAAGCTCCCTGAGGGCATGGGATTTTGTCTGCCTAGTTCACTGGTCCACCCCCAGTGCCTAACACACGAGGATCCCTAAGTGGGCCTTCAAGAAATATTTGTTGATTTGAATCAAAGTGCCATTTTGGTTTTCCCTCAATAGATGATGGACGTCTGGAGGGCAGGACTTGTGATTGCCTTTTGTTATGTCTCCGACAGCTATGGATGGAAGACCATCAATCAACATTCACTGATTGAATGTTCAGAACACTCTAAACTTTCCAGCTCCTGAGGGATCTGTATGTAGTGGAATCACATGCATGTAGGACACGGGACACAGGTAGAGACTCTCGCTTGTGACTCTAGTCTTTCTGTGTGGTCAGACCTGGAGAGGGCCCAGAGGTTGTTGACTTTTATTCTTTTGGAGAAGAATTGCTCAAGTCAGCTGTGGAAATTATTCCTCCTGGTGTCACTGAGCTCGTGCAAACTCTGATCTGAACAAATTATACCCAGTGGCCTCCCTCTTCCTGTGCATTACTCCACACTCCCAGATGTGGCAACTAAAAAGAAAAAAAAAGGAAAAAAAAGGCACTGCTTTCTGGAATAGTAACAACATAAGGCCTACATCACCAAGTGTTTCTTTGACATCTTTAGACTATTTCACGTCTTGAGCCCTTTAACTGTGCCTTTCCATATTCAGATCTAACTGCTCCATCCAAAAGAAAACACTAAGAGGCAGCACATACAAAACTTTAGCTGTGTTCTTTGGAAATTGTTTCCCTAGAATGCTGGCTACTTCTGATTATCAATGGTATTCATCCAGCCATATTTTTCCAGAAAAAAAAATCTGGCTAGGGAATTTTAAAATCAGTACAAAAGATACATTTCACTACTACCACATTGGAAAAAATATTGTGTTTGGCAAAGAGGAGACATTTGGATGCCACCAATAAATACCCTCCTGTTCAGTCTCAGTAACCAGAACTGAGAAAGAAAATCAGGCCACAAAGTCCTGTCCGCATCCTAAGTCAGATGGCTTCTTTATCCCCCTTGGATTTCTCCGACAGCATTTCAATTTTATTGGCTGAACCAAATATCTTGTTTGTCCTCATTCCAGCATCAGCAGAATATCTCGATTCTTTTATTTTTTTTTAGTTGGACAGACTGGCAAGATGTAGAGTGATTTTGATAAAAATGGAGGGTATATGGAACACTCAATATTTTTGACAGATGCGACTCCATTGCTGTTCTGTTCTGGGCCTTGAAGCTAATGTGTCTCATAAAGCTTAAATAAAATACTAAGCAAGTGAGAGCTTTAGGAACTCCAGAAACTTTTATGGGATGGCGTCAATGCTGGGTGCTCCTTGACCACATTTATGCATGTATAGGTGTCTAGCTACCTCTCTATCAAAATTTTATATGAAAATCAGTGCACCATATAAAATATGAACAATGATAATATGTCCAAAAACCTTGGCCCTTTAACCACGGTTGTTGTCATATCCTCTAATACTTTTCCAAACATTAACAGAAAATCAGTGCCAGAGGCAGGAAGGAAAATCGGAACTGTTCAACCCAAATCTAGTGTTGAATTAACTTGATCAGACCTGAGCATGTTATAACAAGTTAAAGGAAACCTTTCTCTTTGTATCTGTAAAAGCATGGGGGCAGAGTGGGTCAATGTTTCTGTGTTTGCTCTTTTGGAGTCTGTAGGGTGGGGGCTTTCTATTAGTATAAGACCATCTTGAAGGTCTGCTACCATGGACGTCTATGTCAAGAGAAATGTTGATGGAGACATTAAGACTTTATTTTAGAAAGCCTCTTGGAGACATCCCAAATGCTGGACCAAGGTAAATTCAGGGACATTTTGAAACTGTTAATACAGACTGGAGTGGTGGGGAGAGGTTTGAAAAACACTGGGAAAATGGTCTGCAAGTGGTTCTCCTCTTTATTCGGATTCTGCTAAGTCAGAAGGATGATGGCTAAAAGTAGTTTCTGGAGGATTAGGTGTTCAGATGTTCATAAATCCTACTCAAGTGAGCTGCTTGACACTAACTTGAAGAAGACTTGAGTTATTCATATGCTAATGATATCTTGGACTACAGTCAATGATACCTAGAGCTTTTCTACCACAGGATCCATGGTTATTGCATCTATTACTACCCAAACAAAAAGGAAGCGGTTTATTTTTAAGCGTCTGACTCTTGATTTTGGCTCAGGTCATGATTTTGGGGTCGTGAGGTTGAACCCGGTGTGGGACTCCATGCCTAGCGCGGAGTCTACTTGAGATTCTCCCTCTTCCTCTCCCCTCCCCCATCCCCCACTCTCTCTAAATAAATAAACAGAATCTTAAAAAAATTCAGCTATTCATATTTCTAGTCCCTTACTGGACATATAGAAAGAATATATTTGATCATTAAAAATAAGACAGAATACCTACAAACCCCTCGTTCCTATGATACTCAATCAGAAACAAAATGTTGTAAAGAACCTTGACACATTTCTCTGAGTGCTTTTTGAAATTATCGAACCACATCTGTTGGCAGTCTTATCTGTAGTTTTGTAACAGTTTTCAGAAACTTGCTGATAGTCACTCATCATTTACATGAAGGTCCCTGGATTCTAAAAGAAACAAAACTTACCATTGTAAATGCTGCACCAGCGGGACCATCCAGGCAAAAGAGGAAATAACTATGAGTGATGAGTGAGCATCTACAAACAGACCATGAAGTTTTTGGTTGGGCCAGGAAACCCTCCAAATTTGTTAAACTTATTGTATATAGTTATGGAGTAATTAAGTCTTAGCCTACAGTTTGGGATTCACCTGTCAGGAGTGGAGTGGACCTCTGCAGTCCTCCAGAGGGAGGCTCTTCATTTTTCCAGGATCATCTCCAAAAATGTTTGTGTCCCTGACAAATTACCTTTTGCCTTCCAACAGTGATATTTTCTGTTGGACACTGGCTATCCACACTTAGTAATGTTGCCAAGATGGTCTTTGAAATCACCATAGACCCCCACAGGGACACATCTCCTTCTGAAAATGATGTACAACACAAGAGTGGCCAAACCCAAGTTGTGTGTACAAATAAAAAAAAACCCAAAACAACAGAAAACAAAAACAAAAGATAAAAAACTACAGAACTCAAACACGAATTTATGTTTCATCAGTTGCCACAGAAAACTTAACACGCAGAATTATACCAAGGAGAGAAGTACAGGAAATTTATCCTACTCGAAGTCAAGGAATAGTAAGCTCTAAAAAAGTTTTAAAATTTGCATTTGTTATCACCCTAAGAATTACCAAAGGTTTCTTCTTTTCAGCCAAAGGAGACTTTGGGCCGAATTTCCCCAGGGTCGTTCTTGGATTTCAGCTAGTCCCAGGGTTTAACATTGGACTCCCGAGCCCTGGAGAGGAACTTTGCTATGGAGCTGCTGATAACTGTACTTTATATAGTTCGGAAAATTGGGTACGAAAGGTCACTTTGCTCCCTGGCCAGAACAAGCTATTGGCTGTGAGAAATTAGGCATTGGGGCCACAAGGCCAATGAATGGAGCGTGAAGGAAGCTAAAAAAAACAGGGGCGCCTGGGTGGCTCAGTCGTTAAGCGTCTGCCTTCGGCTCAGGTCATGATCCCAGGGTCCTGGGATCGAGCCCCGCATCGGACTCTCTGCTCAGCGGGGAGCCTGCTCCTCCCTCTCCCACTCCCCCTGCTTGTGTTCCCTCTCTCGCTGTGTCTCTCTCTGTCAAATAAATAAAATCTTAAAAAAAAACCCCAAAAAACCAGAAACACTCAGCACCTGAGTGTGGTTTTGCTTTTTGTCAACGCAGAAGGAGTCCTTGCCTAACCTGATCACCTTCAAGACTATTTTGCCCCATGCATTTGGGATTAAGCACACGCTTTAAAAGGAACGGAGGCTAAGGCTCTCTCATGGCAGTGTTTACATGCCCCATCGCTTTCCTGTGTGCACTATTTTTAAAAGAAACATTACACACAGGAGCCCCAAGGCGATGGTACCCGTAAAACTACGCCAGCATGGAAATCTGCAGGAGACTCTGGTTTTCATTAAGTGAGCAAGAGGTCATGCATTATTTGGGGTTTTTTTTCCCTCTCTTTCTTTTTTCTTTAAATCTACAGCCCTTTGGTCTCCAACCTTCCAGTGCATCCACAGCCATTATTCTTTGGATATTTTAAAATGATGAACATAGAGCCAACTGGAGTCTCCCCATCCAATGAGCCAATGAGCCTTTGCGGCATAGACGCCATTCACACAGATCAACTCTCTCCTAAATCACAGATTGCCCTGTGTGGCTGTAACGAGAACAAGAGAAATGGTGTGAATTCTCCCTCTCCGGCTCTTCTCCTAAGACAAGGATCTGTTCGGCAAAACGATCTCTGCAGTGGCTTTACTAAGTCACCAGGAAGCACGAAAACCCACCTTTTGCCACATTTCTCCATGATTCCGGGGGGTGGGATTGCAAAATGAAGAGTTTTTCAGTTGAAATCCAGTACATTTGTGTAGTTATCCTGTAAGTATGAGAAGTGTAAAATTAGACACAGGTGATTATATCTACTTTGGTCTCCATCTCCAAAGGAGAGGCTTCGAGATAAAACAAAGAAGGCATTTATCAGTTGTGACAGTTTGTCCCTTTATCTACTTTCTCATAAATGAAAAAGACCGTGATAAGTTTATTTAAATTCTAAGTGTAAGCACCCACGAAGAATTCACTCATGATGTGAAACCTGGAATTTCCTTAAAAATTTTTATTTTTAGGGGGTGGTTGTGTTCACTGGTGGTGGTAGAAGATCAGAGACAAAGGAAGTGCCAATGATTGGTTCCTCTGCGTGGTTAGAAATCTTCTCCCTGGATCTTTCTGCATGCCTGTCTGGAAATGGGCTTCAGAATCCTTCCCAGACTTTGGAAAACATTTGGGGCTCTGCAAAACCACAAGGATTGCTGTCTCATGGCAGCAAAACAAAAATTAAAAGCCTTCCTACCACCCTCACACTTTCTAATGGCTTTCATCACTTAGTTTATCGTTACTGTGGCAGATAATTTCACATTCCCAAGCCTGGTAATATCTGAGGTTTCAAAGAACCAATCCTCAGTGAATTTACAAGTAAAACCCATTTCTTGGCAATTTTAATGGCTATTTAATCAATCTCACTCGGACCATCCATTGTTTTTGACATTACCGACACAGACTGGTTTGCCAAAGGGGCATGGTAAATTGAGAAGCCGCAATTATTCCGACCATTCTCATCATAAACATGTAACAATTAGACTTGTTCCACAGAGCAGCCATGTTGGCTGAAGCATCCAAGGATAACTGAGGGAGGGCACTCCTGTCCTCTCTCTGTGCTAGATTCTGCAGAAATCATGACTGCAGGCTCGCAGGCCTATCAGGAATGCTGTTTGGGAGGCCATTCAAGCTGCTTTGAGGTTCCTCAGAGTTTGTCCAAGAAATTATGTTTCAGTGTTGTTTTTGCAGAATGTTCCCACTCTTGATATGGTATGTATGCGTGTGTGTGTGAAAGAGTGTGTAAATGTACCCAGGAACTAATCTGTGGGATGACATTAGAGCAGAACAGAACTTGCTATTTCCATATGACGACCGCAAGGCAATGACGAAGTTAACCCGTCGTTAGTGTAGTTAATGTTATGATAATGTTAGCCTATGGTAAAGAGAAATGACTTCGTTAACCTTATCAAATACTGTCTTCCTGCCTGGGCTCTATGTATGCTGTTTGCATGTTCAAGTGCACCATGGCTTGTGATGTTCCCTCTGACAGGAGTCCCTAAGTTTTATTCCTCTTTCCAGACGGTGATGAAAATTACTTCTTGGGCAAACTCGATCAGGGAAAGACTCTCAGTGCCCCCACAGTGTCTGGTACATGTTAGGTTCTTAATAAATGCTTGTTGGACGAATAAATGAAAGGATCTTGCCTCTTTGCTTTTTATATCCCCCTCTCCATCCTATAATTCATTCCATGATATTATAGTTAGTGGATCTGACGTTCCATTTAGGGTAAGGATATTCTCTCTTATCCCCCCAGATCCTATCACAGTACCTGCTCAATAAACCTTTGTGAAAGGGGTTGCTGGGGATTGTCTGCTCCCTCAGAAGAAAATGATTGGCATGCCCTAGGCATCCTTTGTTCATGAAGAATGACTGTAGTTTCCAGTCTCCATCATATGTTGATCATCATGGGCTGGGATAGAGTTCAGACATACTGATCTCATCAGTGTAAAATTCAGTAGCTCAGTGACTGGAAAGAGAAACATTCTGCAATATAGAAATGACTAGACTTGGAAATATTTAGGTCAAGGGAATTTTTTTTAAATGATCTTCAAGGCCATCCCGAATACCGGGATGACGCTGGTTGTTAACACCTGAGCAACAATTTAGAACTTACACGTAGCCTTCCTGGATAGTCCAAGAGACCGGCATCCTTGTAAATATTTTCAGCGGACACCTCTGCTGGAGATGCCACAGTGGTCCTGGTGACAGGCGGGGGTTGAGCAGCCTCCAGCTCCCAAATGGAGATGTTCTTTCATCCCATGTGGTTTTAGCAGATCTGGTGACTTGAAGGGGGAAAAAAAATGCTCTACAAAAATGGATCTGTGTGGTTTTAGGAGATAACGGTGCACTCAGAGAAAAAGGGAGAAATAGTCACATCTGAAGTACATCCCTGGATGGGATGTCCCCAATCTTAGTGTCTGGGAGAGTATTCCTTCCCCCAGGTGAACAGCTCTGCCCACCTGGCGGTCATCTTCATGAAACCGCCTGAGTTGCTCTTTGGGCAACTGGAGCCGTGTTTGGGGGAGTCTCGGTGACGGCATCAGCCTCCGTTGCAGACCGATAACGACAGGCGTGCCCCTTCACCCTGCACCTCCCCTTCCTGCCACATTGAGGACCACAGCTGGTGAACGGATCAAAAAGAAGAAACCATTTGACCAATAGCATGCAAGAGGGAAACTGACTTCATCTGACAGATTCTCTGTGTGAACATTTTCACTGCAGTGTTCACCAAGTCTCTGATTATGCTCTCTCCCTCCCCTGGTGTCGATTCAGCAGTTCTTCAAATTAACGTCTTTCTTAACGAATCACGATTGCCAGCTATTGAACAAATGCACTACTCTTGGGGACTTCTTTGTGAAAACTGGGACATGGGAAGCAATTTTATTGTATTACTTTGCCTCTTAAAAAGGCCCAATCTGTTTCGTTTCATGTTGAATGCTCTTGGGTAGCAAATTTTTTGAAAACTTTTTCAAATTCTGAACAAATGTCAATTTAAGAAGTCATGAACCTCAAGGACAAATGCTTTTATTTCCTGCTAGCTTATTCTGGGATCTTGACCAGGATTACGTGGGGCTACCTCCAGTGAATGTTCCCAGGCAGCACACTGTCCTATTGGTTAATGTGACAGTCATTAAGCAGCTGACATAGGATATGAAGAAGGTTGAGGACAAATACATTTAAAATCAGTATCTCTTAAAAGCTTTTTACTTGCTAAAGCAGAATTGTGCCATTCATCTTTCGGTGCTTGCTTTCTGCCATATTGATTTCTCAGATCTAAAGGTTGGGGTGAGTAGAGCTTTGGCATTTCTTTTTTTCCAACGGAATGATAATTTTTCCATTTAGATCAGGTTGCCATATTGTCCTTCTACGTTTTAATGCTCTAAGACCTTTAAAAAAATTGATAACAATCAATGGCATAATTTCGACGATTACTCCAGCATTTGGACCTGTGACAGGGGACGTATTCAGGTCCACGGTTACTTATTCATAGTTCTGAAACCTGGAGAGCTCTGAAGAAATAGAAGCTTTTTTTCATTATGTTTAGCACAAATTAATTTGGTGACAAAACCTGACCTGAATGGATGCAAGGCTATTTAGTCTGTAATAATCTTATATAGTATGACTGTTCACAGCGACGGCTGCAGAAATCTAACGTGTTTGACTAAGGGTGTCGCCCTTAGGTGTATTACAAAATACACCACGGCTCACTTCCTCAAATATAAAAAATTATGAATTCCAAAATACATCTGGCTCCAAGAGGTTCGGGCTAAGGAATCGAAGACCTGACCTAAACTGTGAAGGTAATGATTTTTCACTCACCTGCTAATTTCCAGCCAAAGTCACTGAGCCAAGGGAAACGACAAAATCGTGGATGCAACTTTAAAAGTACAAGAGCTGCAGTGACCCGACTTGCTGACTTGCTCTCCAATTCAGCAGAAGCTAAGTTTCTTCCTTGCCCTTGAGTGTCCCCATCTGAACACCATGCTCCTCCGGCCAGCGTTATTAAATGAGACTTAACCCGATTACCAACATATTGCTTTATTTCTTGGTGGTAGTAAATTAAGGCTTTCTAGAGTCATACAGCACGCAGTGATTGATCATTAGAAATAAAACAAACAAACAAACAATGAGCATTCAATTTCGCAGAGGCAGGAAGGAAGCAATGTTTTAAAACAGATAAATTTCCTAGTGAGGCCTTTTGCTTGGTCTCTAAAAATCTGCTGAGCTGTTTCCCCAGTGACCTCCGCCATAGATTCATATCCCAAGAGGGGTGGGCAGAGTGGCCGAAGAGAAGACTGGGGCAAAGGGAGAGACTGGGAGAGACAGCACGTGCTGGGCAATGAGTGTGAAAGTCAGCTTTGCCTCATGTGTGGAAGACAGGTTAGACGGTGTTGTCGGGTGGTGGCGATAAAGGTATTGTAATGGGACACCCCTTCTCTGGTTCAGGGCGCCATTTTGGATCGCTCTTCTCATTCCGGGAGTATGAAAATTAACCACTTGGAAGACCCCGGTGCCAAGGGTTAGGGACAATCCTTGTGACTCTCAACTCCTGAGATGTTAGACACGGTCAGAAACCACAGAGCATGGGAATGCTACCTTCAGCCTCTTTCATGGCTCTAAACACTGGGACTATCATGAGACACTCTCCCCTGCCAAGCAGTTCACTTTCCCCATGGCACATAGTCATGACTGCCCACTAAATTGTTGACGATGTTGACTGGGGAGCAGGTCATAGGTCATATGGTGCAGGAAAGAAACCTCCTGGGCAGACGCCACCTCACTCTATCTCCTCCTTCCCGACATAAGACAAAGAAACGCAGGGAGCCTACAGTGGGAGTGCAGTTGTCGAGTTGTGTGTGAGCTTGATCTGCAACCAATTCCACCTACTTGGCTTGGAGATACAGAAATTCTGGGTTTGGATGGTGGACGCTTTGAGAAAGCAGTGGGTGACTGTTTGAAGAGCGATGGAGAGGTGTGGCCAGAGAAAAATGTGGGAAAAGTCATGTGTTTATTAACAAAAGGCAAATCAATTTCATGAAAATGAGCAGTGGACTTTCTTCTGGCATCCCGATTTCACGCAAGTGAGGCTAGCAAATGGATTCCCATCCAAACAGGGCCATTTAAAATGCATACTTGGCAAGGATTTTAATGTTCTATTCCAAGGGCCTGGTTAGCAGGCCCGCGCTCCAGTGTGGTCAATGTGCTCCTTCTTCCATTTGCCTGACATTTTTGAGTGAATGGTCTTTAAACACCTGAAAGTTTGCTGTGTGCTCTTTGACAGAGAACATGCAGATAGCCATGGGAGAAGGCACACGAGGTGGCAATCTGTGCCGTTAATCACTTCGGGCTTAAGCCCAACAGGCTTCATGCGATGGAGTCTGGATGCACAGAGAAATAAATAGATGAGAAAAGTGGAAATGTGATCTGAATGACAAAGAACCAACACGTCTGCCCCTGCCAGCTGCAGGGCAGATGTAAATGTGTCTGCTACATATCACATGTGCACTAAGAAAGGATAGGAGATCCTTCGAAGACATGAGCTCTCTTAGGCCTCCCTTGTTAATGAAAACTTGTGAGGGTCTTCCTATTTGAAAACACTCAGCAAGATCCACTTGACTGGGGCTGTGGGCTGTGCTCTGAGTGGGAAATCCACTGCCTCCATAAGATGGTGTGGGGTCGGGTGGTGCAGGAAGCGCCCATCACAGGAACCATCCACCTAGTGGGGCAGGAGTAGGTGCCCGAGGGACTCACCCACCGAAAGAAACAGGGTTGGGTGACATTCAGATCGGAACTGAAGGACATGTGGGACATTCATGCTGGCACTTCCCAATCTCCTGAAAGCACCCACAGAACCAATACTCTTGGGAGAGGTAGATGCCTCATATGCTGTAGGCCAAGGCACTGCTCCTTATTGACAATCTCTGTCCTCTCAATTCTAAAATGGGTACGAAGCGATCATCGAGCTGAATGGCCTCTGATTCAGTGCGGGCAGCCGAAGCCCAGAGATGTCAAGTGACTTGCCCAAGGTCACACAGTTATGTCTGTGGCAGAGCTGGGGGGGGGGGCAGGAGGGGAGAATGCAGGTCTCCTCCTGCACAGTGCTGCTTGCCCCAAGTGATTCTTTAGAAAAGGGTTGGAAGCGCTTTGTATATACCACGTGCTAGGACATTTATTTAACAAGAATTTGCTTGGGCGCAGGACTGCTGAGTGCGGCTTAGGCCACTCAAGTGGTTTAAAGAGGAGGAGGTCTGGAGAGCATCATTATCCTGGATGTGTGGTTGCTGTTGGCCAGGGAGGGGCTGTGGGGGGGGGGGAGCGGTTGGGACAGGTGTGTGCACGCAGAAGCCTGGGATGCCGCCGGGAGCAGAGAGACAGAGAAAGAGGCGTTCTTAAACACACTGCCATCGGCCTTCTGAGGTACCTCTTTGGGGAGAAGAGAAACTGCCTACAGATGACCTGACCCAAAAAACCAGTTTACCGGCACGGCAACTTGCACCCCCCCGCCCTCCCCCCGCTCTCCCCCCACTCCCCCTTGCTTTCCTGGACCCCTGTCGCCCACGAGCACCAAGGAAAACGAAAAGCCAGACCCCCAAGAGCCTCCCAGGAAGCAAGGGCTGCTACGGGTGGGCGGGTGCCGGCGCTTACAGATGCTGCTCTCGGGAATCGCGCCACTGGGTCCGCGCGCGGCGGCCCGAGCGGCCCCTTCAGAAGAAGGCGGGGTTGGTGTGCTCGATGGCGCAGCGCTTGCAGTGGCGCTTCACGAACCGCAGGGCCTCCACGGACACGTCGCAGTCCTGCACGTTGAGCATCTGGAGGTCGAAGCAGTTGGCCGCCACGACCTGCAGGCCCTGGCCCGTGATGCTCTCGCAGGACTTGAGGCTGAGCCGCTTGAGGTTGAAGCAGTTCAGGGCCAGGCACTCGAGGCCCGTGTCGGAGACTAGCGGGCACTTGCCGATGTCCAGGGACTTGAGCTTGGCGCAGTTCTTGGCGAGGTACTCCACGCCGTGGTCCGTGATGCCCTCGCAGCCCCTCGCGTTGAGGTAGCGCAGCTTGCTGCAGTACTTGGCCACGTAGCGGATGCCCACGTCGGTGACGCGGCCGCAGTGGGCGATGCTGAGGTACCGCAGGCGCGCCTCCAGCTTGGCGATCTCCCGCAGGCCGAAGTCGCTGACGAAGCGGCAGTCGCTGACGCTCAGCTCCTTGATGGAGGTGCAGTAGATCATCAGGTAGCGCAGGCCCTCGTCGGTGAGGCGCACGCAGCGGCGCAGGTACAGGTGGGTCAGCTGCGTGCAGTGCGCCGCGATCGTGTGCAGCCCTTCGTCCTCCAGCACGAAGCAGTCCGTCATGTCCAGGTAGCGGATGGAAATCTGTTTGCCATGCAAGGGGGACAGTTTAATGGAGGCCTCCCGGGTCAAGCTGATGCAGGTCACTTTGGAGCACCCTACACAGAGAGACAGAACACACGCTCAGAGAACCTTCGAGAACCGGGCGTGGGGTGGGGGGTGGTACGTGCCTCACCCGGGGGATGCCGTTGAGGATTCCTTCTCGAACACCTCCCCCCACCCCAGCGCGGCCCCCGATGTTACCCTGCCCGTTTTGACCCCTACGGAGAACAAGAGCAAGACTGGGTTCTCCCTGCTCATCTGATCCTTTAATGATTATGGGCGTCTGGGTTTAAGAGGCTCCCTAGGCTTTTGAATCAGAAACACCGCAGCTCCAATTCCACATCCGTCACTAGCTGCCTGACATGGGGCAAATCAATCCTTCTGAGTCCCTCATTTGTCTTAAAACGGGGATGATCATGTTCCCCACAGGTCGCTGTGAAGAATAAAGGAGACAATGCTTGTAAATATCTTGCCCTGGCCCAGAAAGTTCTGGAAGCTTGGTAAGGGCTGATTCTCTCCCTGCAACGGTCCTGTAGCTCTGTGGTCAAAGAGGTAAGATCGTGCTGGAGGCGGCTTGGCCATGACCTTGGTTTGGCAGAAAGAGCATTTGGGAGTCACACCTGGTTCAGGTCTCCTCCTTAGGGCCTCAGGCAGGAGGCTTAACTTTTCTGTCTCAAGGCTCTTGTCTATGCAATGAGCATGAGCAGCTGGGGTGCCTGTATGTTGGGGTATCATGAGCATGCAGTGAAATAATGGGTACAGAGGTACTTGGAAAACTCCAGGGGAAAGATACATAATGATTAATCTAACCGCTGGCCACCTGGAGACTCAATTCAATTCTTTTTGGTCAGGGAAGAACAACTCTGTCATCTGGATGACTGCTCCAGCCCCTTAACCAGTCTCCCTGTCGTGCCCTTACTCCCAACTGTCTGTTCTCAGAGCTGCCGGAGAGATTCTGGGAAACAGAACTCCAATCGTGTCACTTTGCTCCAAGTCTTTGGATGCCACCCCCTAAAGTCTAAGGGTCCCCTGAGGACCTGTACCCCTGCTCTCTTTGACTTCATCGCTTACCCCACTCCTCTGACCCCGCTGGCCTCCTGGCTGGTTCCCAGACAGCTGAGCTGCCCTCCTGCCTCAATGTCTGTGCACGGGACAGGGCTTCCCCGGGTAGCCCCGTGGGCCATCCCTACTTTTTGAGGTCTCTGAGCACACGTCAGCTTATTGGACAATTCTTCCCAATCACCCTGTATGAACCAGTGTCCCCTGCTTGACTCCCATTTCTTTTCAGCACTCTTTATCACTTTGTGGCATGATACATTTATTTGTTCACTTAAGTATTTGCTGTCCTCACTCTGGAAGGTAAGCTCCTGAGGAAAGGGACTCTGGGCTGTTCACTGCTGTATCCCTCATCCCTGGTTCATAGCTGGTGCTCACTAAACATCTGTTGAATGAACAAACTAGTGAATTATAGTGAATAGTCTTCTGTAGGAAGATCAGATAGGATAATTCATTTCATTTATTTTTAAACAACAAACATTTATTTCTCACAGTTTAGAGGCTGAGAAGTTCAAGATCAAGGTTGCCAGCCAATTCATTTCCTGGTTTCTGGTGAGAACCCTCTTGCAGACAGCTGCCTCCTTACTGTATTCCCACATGGTGGAGAGAAGGAGAGCAAGTTCTCTGGTCTCTGTTATAAAGGCACTAATCCCATCATAGGGGCTCCACCCTCATGACCTCACCTAAACCTACTGACTTCCCAAAGGCCGCACCTCCTAATAGCATCACACTGATGGCTAGGGTTCCAATATAGGGATTCTGGGGAGACACAAACATTCAGTCCGTAACACTATCCTCCTCTTCCCACACATTAACCAGACCTTTCCCCTCAGGCCAGTGCTCTCATACCAAAAATGTCTCCAGCAGATGGCAATTAGGCAGAAAGCATGCCCAGCACACGGGAGGCCCACCCCCGTCACATGGCAGGGGGGTGTGGAGGGAGGAGTTTCCTCTCTTTATGTAAGTACCTGCAAAATATATATGATTTCACCTTCTGTCCCGTAAAGCCTATATAAGCCTCTAGGAAATATTTGTGGACCTTGATCTAGAGCTAATTTTTCCCCACTCAGGATAATTTAAATTCCAACATTTAAATGTCCTCAGGACTTTGGCCATGGCCGATGTGAATTTATACTATAAAACAACTGTCTGTTTTATACTTAATTATAATGCCTTTATTTGTATTGAATTATGAAGTTTACAGAATGCTTTTATAAACATTTCCTTACCTGATTTTTAATCCATTTTACTGATAAGGAAATGAATGCTTAGGAAGATTTTGTTGTTGTTGAGATCTAGAACCCATTTAATACTCTATCCTTTTTCAGATGATTGGAAGATAGCTTTAGCTATCTCTCTAAACACTGTTTCTAGCCACTCTTCCCCTATGAATGTGTGTATATATGATACATTATATACATTACATATTATACATAATTATATATAAAACACTCATTCAATGTATATTTCAGTTCATTTGATATTACATAATATATGTACAGCATATTTTTAGTATATAAATATAAATATGATGATGTCATTATATATATATATATATATATATATATATTTCATCCCACTACATAAACTGTATCTGTATTTTTCATTTTCTCTGTGCTCGTCCCGAATCCTTCTTGCAGTTCCAAAGCCAGGTGCTTCACCTCAGGCACCTCTGTGCCCTGGCTGCCCGAGCAATATCCAAGCTCCCAAATGGCGACATAATCGTGCTAATGGGGACGGTCCTCCCACCTCCTGGCAGGCTGCCCAGGAAACTCTTATAAAATTCAGGTCCTGGGAATAATGAGGTTCAAAAGCCAAGTGCGACCAGGTCAAAGAATTTCAGGAAAGAGTAAAGCATACAATCCAATGCTGGAGAACAAAGATGGTGACTCATCAGAGGCTGTCCACTCTGCTCTATCCAGTAGCCGTCATGGTTGTGCAGAAGGTGGTTGGTAACCCTCACCTTCAGCTTTGAAATATTCCTTTGTTTTGAATTTCTTTTTTTTTTTAGAGTGACTGTAATCCTGCTTATACCGAATTTATATGTCCACAGTAGTGGCGGCCTACCTGGGATGCCTGTGAAGGCATTTTGTTTTTCAAGTTCAGATGACAACCTTTGTCCCTAAACTCTTAGTTTCGGTTTCTTATTATTTATTTTTAATCTCTACTAAAATCTGATGCACTCCAGGAAGGATATTATATTTGATTCAGGGAAACATGTGCCTTGTTTTTGAAACCGAGTCCCCAATTTAATGAAATACTGGTTAAGCTCAGTTTTGGTAAAGATGCTCTTTTGATCTGCTTGTATTATTTTAGATCAATAATTTTAATTTAGGCCTCAGCCTTAATTCTTACAGATTTGTTAAGTTTGGACTGAAAAGAAAATAAACTGGTCCATGGCCCAGTAGGTAGTATCTGTGGTTAGTTCATGCATTCATACATTACAGAGATGCAGAGCACCCTAGAAATCATCCCATTAAACCTTCATTTTTTAAAGATGAAGCATCCCAGACTCAGTGATATTACGAGACTCATACAGCCAGACAGGGGAAGGTTTTCTTTTTTTAGATTTTATTTATTTTTTTGACAGAGAGAGATATAGCGAGAGCAGGAACACAAGCAGGGGGAGAGGGACAGGGAGAAGCAGGCTTCCCGCAGAGCAGGGAGCCCGATGTGGGACTCGATCCCAGGACCCTGGGATCATGACCTGAGCCGAAGGCAGACGCTTAACGACTGAGCCACCCAGGCGCCCTGGGGAAGGTTTTCTGATGCAAGCCTTCAATTATAGGAGAGGAGGTAAGAAATGACTAGGATATAACATGCAATTGATGAACTGCACAAGAGATTTACTGTAGATGTGTCAGCATGAAGTGAACATTTAGATACTGAGGAATCAGGAGTCTTGGAAGTGGTGAGTATCTATAAGAGGATTCTTGAGAGAAGCAATTTGATTACCTAACATGGAGATTAGGCAGTAAGGTGATAGCATGAGCAAATATGAGACCCAAGAAAGCATGGTGGCAGAGGGGTTGTGAGGAGTGGCCATAAGGTGGAATGCAAAGTATCTGATAGCATTTAATGGGAACTGAGATAGGAATGGTCCATTGGGATCAGATTATGGGGCCTGCCCTAATACTCAGGGTAAGGAGTATGGATACTCCTCAATAGGAAATGAACAATCTAGGTTGAACATATCTGTGGGGTTTCTTCCACTTAATTGCAGATTTGGTTCTGCTTTCACAAAAATGTTCTTCGTTACCATCCCCTCTCATTATTGGAGAACTCCAGGTGTCTGGTTGTAAGAGGGCCCTTTGAGGCAATTTCATTTGCGATAATTACAATATATTATACTTTGAAAACTGGTGTGCTTTACTGTGTTTCATTGATGTTTCAAGACATTATTAATTGTGATAGTTAATTTTATATGTCAACTTGAGTCGATTAGGTGCCAAGACATTTGGCTAAACATTTCTGGGGGTACCTGTGAGCCTGTTTCTGGGCAAGATTAACGTCTGAATCAGTGGACCCAGTAAAGCAGACTGCCCTCCCCAATGGGGATGGGCATCATTCAATCAGATGAGAGCCTGACTACACCAAAAGATGGAGGAATGGAGAATTTGTTTTCTGCTTGACTGTTTGAACTGATGCATTGGTCTTCTCCTGCCTTCAAATGAGACTTACACCATCAGCAGTCCTGGTTCTCAGGCCTTTGGACTTGGACTGAACTGTACTGTCAGGTTTCCCTGGGTTTCTAGTTTGCAGATGGCAGATCAATCTCTTTACACATACACACACACACACACACACACAGCAGATCAATCTCTTTACGTGCACGCTTGCGTGTGCACAAACACACACACTATTCTGTTTCTTTGAAGAATCTGGACTAAATATTAATAAAAGGTAATATGTGATAATGACAAAAGCCTACAGCTAGTTATAGTAAGTTTCAATGACTTGAAAAGACAGCTTTCAAGGGGAGTGTAGCAGGGACAAGAGAGTCTCACATCCTCTGGGGTAAAGAAGCTCTAGACCAGCAATGAATCCTCCAAAGTCGAGGTTCCTGCCAGCGAGAAGGCCAGCTCGAAAACCAAGGAGAACAAGGCAGAGGTGAAATCACCTCTGGCAGCCCTCTGGCTTCTCCCAGTATCAACCTAAGGTTTCCAGATTCCCTCAGAACTGGAGTGCACCATTTGGAAAACCCCGCCCCCTTCCCCCCCATAGCTGGAATCCTGTGCTTTAACTTGGTGAGTTAGAGATTCCCTTGTGTACATAGTGTCTACACAGGTCCCAGCTGGTCACTGGGAGGCATGTGAGAAGACCACAAATATATTAGGCTCTGCAGATTAGGGGGATATAGCGGAAGGGCATCAGGCTTGCAGAATGGTTAGTCAAAAGGGCCTAGCCCCATCCACTCACTCAGGCTAGAAGCCCAGGAATTTCCATTCCCAAAGTAGTTTCTACATTTCTGAATTTCAAAAGGACTCCAACAGAAAAGGGCACAGTACTTGCAGCGTGTCCCGAGGGTGTTCAGGGAGCTCCTTCAACAAAGATGGGGACTCCAAGAACAAGTCGTTCTCTAACCTGATTTTTGAAAAGACAAAGAAATGAGGTGTCGAAAAAATAGGCCCACGATGCTCAGAATCTTAGAATGTTAAAGAAGCCAATTCCTTGCCTTTTTTTTTTTTTTTAAATGAAGAGGAAACACATCTAGAGAAAGCTGTGAACTGTGGCAAATCACAAAGTTTTGAAACCAGTCTCTACCACATCACAATGCTTTCTGTTTCCAGAATTCCTTGGAAGAAAAATGTAAGAAAACCTCTTTGTTTCCTGCCTCTTTAGGCCCGCAGCTGCTCATGACTAACTGAAACTACGGTTACTATGGTTTTGTCCCGAAGCCAGCGGAAGGGGGTGGAGAAACGAATTGCTTTCCAGCGAGGGAAAGAATCTGCGAAAAATAATTGACTGTCATCTGAAATATTTTCAGATGTCGGCTTTTGAAAGAGAGAGCAAGCTCAGAGCACACTTTGACTTCAGATTTTGTTGGAGGGTATCATTTACCTCAGATGCTTGTAAATCCCAAATTCTGTTTATTCGCCTGTCACAGTGGTTTTTACTTCTTGACCCCTCCCCGACCATCCCTGAGGTTGTGGCTCATGCTGTTCGTTTAACTCCCTGATGCATCTTACAGATTTCAGCCTCTCCAATGTTGGTCTTTTGACTGGGCAGTAGATGAGATAAAGAAAGGCTGTTAGTCCGGCTGGATCCACGTCTGGCGCCAAAGTATGAGTCTGCGTTTTAATTCTTCCTGCCTGAGAGAGGTTTTCAAGCAAAGCAACCATGCTGGGATTTCCCTCAATTTTAAAAAGATCTAAAGGCTCCACTTGATGGGCCTTATCCTTGCAGTATGTAATTGAGAATTTTGCTTAAAAAAAAAAAAAAGATCCAAAATCAACCCAAGGGTGAGGACAGTGGGGGTGAAATATAAGGAGACACTTGACCATGATGGATTTTCCCCAGGGTCTGCAAAATGGCAAGCAATCGTGAGCACGGCCCAAAGCACAGAATCAGCGTAGACACAGCTTTTGGGCTCCATGAAATAATAACTAATGGACAGAAAGGGCGGCGTCTAAACTACCTATCTTTGGGTTAGATATTTGGTTCCCATTCTCTATGGTTGCTCTGAAATTCAGTGACGGCTATGGGGAGGAAGGACGGGTTTAAAAGTCCCATTACGGCGCCTGGGTGGCTCAGTTGGTTGGGCGACTGCCTTTGGCTCAGGTCATGATCCTGGAGTCCCGGGATCGAGTTCCGCATCGGCTCCCTGCTCGGCAGGGGGTCTGCTTCTCCCTCTGCCCTCTTCCCTCTCGTGCTCTCTGTCTCTCATTCTCTCTCTCTCAAATAAATAAATAAAATCTTTAAGAAAAAAAAAAAAGTCCCATTACCTTAACAGCCAGACAAAAAGGTGACTTGAGTGCCTTAAGGAGTGGGCCTTGTGTGATGAAAGGGATACCTCTGGCCTCTGGGGTCGTGATTACATAGAGACAGTCTCTCTGGAAGAGTCAGGTCCTTACCACCCACCCTCCATCTCTAATGGCTATCAGGGAGGGGACCTTGTGTGTGGGGGGGGCAATGCCCTCTACAGCTTTGGGAGGGTGAACCGAAGGCCCCGCGGGTGGGGGGTGGGGGGTGGGGTCAGCCGCCATTTACCTGACACGTCCAGGTGCTCCAGGTTGGGGCAGAGGGACACCACGTCGAAGACCGCCTCGTTGGAGATATTGTAACAGCCCGAGACCTCCAGTCGCCTCAGTTCGGGGCAGCACTGGGCAATGGTGTAAAGCCCTCGGTCCGTGAGCCGCCTGCAGCCACTGACCGCTACGGTTTCCAGCATGAGACAGACGTTGGGCGTGTCCTGGCAGAGCCGGCGGGTCAGCACCTTGAGGGCGCGGTCCACGTTGATGGTCTCGCCCGTCAGGCGGATAGTCCTCCAGAGCCGCGGGTCCCAGGCCAGGTTGTACCAGCGGCGACACACGCGGGCGCAGCGGCACAGCTGGTTGGTGGGCAGGAAGGAGAAGATCTGCACCATGGACTGGTCCGGGAGGCGCTCGACGCTGGCCTGCTCCTTCTGCGGTCTGCAGGCCAGCCGGATGAGCGGGTGGGTGAGGCGGGTCGGGGGCGGGGAGTGGACCATGGCCACCGTCTCCCCGGTGATGGACGACGAGGAGGTGGACGAGCCCCTTCCATTCTGAAACCCGGGCAGGTTCGGGGGACATATCAGGGCTGGGCTGGGCGTGCTCAGTGTGCGCATGCTCAGGTCGGAGTCTGGCAAAGGACAGAGAGCAAAGGGTTAAAAGGATGGCCATAGCGGAGCCCGGGGAAGGAGGCCAAGCGGTGACACCCAGTCCACCGATATGCCTCCTGGGCAGACCCCCTGCTGAATCCATCACCTGAAGCAGAAGCACAGGCCGATTTCGCCCATTCCAGCAATTGTCCTCTATCTGCAGGAGGGGCGGGCAACCCCCTCGGTGAAGGGCCTGATATGGAATGTTTGAGGCACTGCAGGCCACCTGGGCCCTGTCTCCCGTTGCCATTAATCCACCCTGCCATTGTAGTGCAAAAGCTGGCATAAACAATACGTAAACAAACAGGGGTGGCTGTTTCCATAAAACTCCTTTTATGAAAACAGACCAGCTGGATTTGACCTGCGGGCCATAGCTGGCTGACTTCTGCTCTCCATTAATGGTGATCATCTAAAGGGCACAACTTCAAAGTTTCATTATCTCTATTCTGGGGAAAATCTCACATATTGTGAACACAAACTCTTTTCTTTTTCTAATTACATTTTGAGTAGGCAGGTAATTACCTTCCATTGACCAACGAAGGAATGGGTTTTGGAAGAGGAAGACTGGCAGATGGACGTAGTGTTTGCTGTCTTTGCCCTGGCCTGCCCCCTAGCGTCCAGTCCCCCATCTTTTGATAACCGTACCCCAAACTCCGACTGCAGTCTGGGGTCTGGGGAGCCACCCCACTTCGGCCATTAGACTGGGCACTTCAGGTGGTGTTTCCAGGCCTTGAATATCTGTGGCAATATATATTTTTCCTCCTTCTTAACAAGTCTGCCCTTTGCATTTCAGTGACGTGACTCCCATTCTATTCCTTGAAACCAGAAAGACCACTTAATGAGGATACAAGTGGTTTTTAAATTTATGATGGATTAAGAATTCTTTAGGATACCACTTTAAGAAGTCTGCTCATTTCATACCCCCACCTTGATATCTATATGAAATAATTTATTTTCTATATAAAGATATTTATTGTGTACTTTACATACATAGATGGATAGAGTTATTTAAGATGACATCTATTCTCTCTAAATATGTTTATATTTTTCACACACACACACACACACACACATACACACACACAGAGAAAGAGAGAGAGAGGGAGAAGAGACTTTATCTCCAAAACATAAGTTTCTTTATCTGTGAAAAAAGAAATAAGTGAGCTGGACTAGATGATTTCTAAGTCATTTCCAGCTTTAATTACAGCTCTAAAGACTTAAACAAAAATTCTTTCCTTGTGTGCTTTTCCACATTTCATACTTTGGGAATTTTCAAACACTCATTTTTTTTTTTTTCCCCCAAAAACTTCCAATAATAACATACAACACAAGAACTTCTGACACTGGGGTCTCCACTGAGTGTCTATTTGTAGTTTTCCTACTGGTATACTTGTTCTACTGTTACAATGTTTTCTTTCAATTTACTTCTTTATAACCTAACACTGAAAATGTCCTACACATGTCCGTGACTTCGCTCATGGATCATCTTTGAATTACTGTTTCCCCCCCTCCCCTCACCTTGTCTGCCTCTTGAAATAAAAACACTAAGTGCAAATGCCACCTCCTCTAAGAACATTTTCTTAATGTCTTTGAGATATAATCAATCACTTCCCTATTGAAATCCCCATCCTTTGTTATTAGGCAGTTGTGAATCTATCTTTCCCTAATGTGCTTGACTGTATTATTTTTCTCAATTTGGCATCTCTCCCTATATCCACGTATCTTTGTCAGGTGACTCCATGGTTCCTCCAAGGGACAGTAGATTTGTTCCATCTAATGATGTTGGGCTTGGCTACGTGACTTGCTTTGGCCAGTGAATATTAGGACATGTGATGTGCCCAATGAGAAGAACATGCCTGGCTAGTCCACTGATCTTAGGGTGCTGAGAGGCCCATGGAGAATATAGAACTGCCTGAAACCTGCAGCTTCGAGCCAAGCTCAGCCAAGCCCCGCGGGGGTCACCCGATGCCCAGGTGAGCCACAGATGTGTGAGCTAGAACACTGAGCTTGGTGTGATTTGTTACACAGCATTACTGTGGCAACAGATGACGAATATACCTTCATTACATTAAAAACTCCTTTGAGACAAGGACTAATATCATTTTCTTATTTGTATCCTGGCAATACTTGGCACAGTTTATGGTGCATAGTCGGTGCATATGAAGTTCTTGAATTGAGAAGAAATAGTTAAAATGTTTAAAAAAAACAATCATTTCTAGCTTGGCATGTACTTCCCCATCCCAAGTGGTATACATACTGTGTTTTAAATCATTCATAAGAAATGTGTACATCTCTCAGGCGCCTGGGTGGCTCAGTCGGTTAAGCGACTGCCTTCGGCTCAGGTCATGATCCTGGAGTCCCGGGATCGAGTCCCACATCGGGCTCCCTGCTCGGCAGGGGGTCTGCTTCTCCCTCTGACCCTCCTCCCTCTCATGCTCTCTGTCTCTCATTCTCTCTCTTGCAAATAAATAAAAAATCTTAAAAAAAAAAAAAAAGAAATGTGTACATCTCTCTTTTGTAAATATATAGTAAATCTTTAAGGAAAACACTACATGCAAATCAGGGATTTCAAAACTGCCATCCAAGCTACCGTGGTACTAACCTTCATCATGATGTGAACTCTGAGAACTGCCTCCAAAGTTAGCATTTTTCTTAGGCAGGTGAACAGCTAATTTAGGGCCAGGAGGGGAGGGCAATCTTAGACTTTCAGCTCTGACATTTTCCTGGCTGTGAGGGCTCTGAAATCTCTCTCCTGCCTGCCTATGTTCTGTTCCTCTTGAAAGAGAAGACACTTCACAGTGCTCTGCGGAAACCTGCACATCTTGAGTTATGCCCCTGTGGGATGAACGTGCTTGTGGTAGGGAATCGAGGATTCCTAAACTTGCATCTATAACAGATTCACTTTTCTTCACTCTTGCATGCTCCCTCCACTGACAAGAGAGAATGGGAATGCATCCAGATTGACCAGAACTGCTGTGCTGTTTGCAACACGTTCCGTTTTTTTCTTTGCCAATAATCATACCCGAGTGGTAACGGAATTCACACTCAGAAAGAGATGGCAGCCTCACACATCTGTGAGGAACATTCTGTCCTGGAGAGGATTCAGGAGCAAGTAATAGCTCTCTTTCCTGCCTTTTTCTAGAGCTTAGCAGCAGAGTTCTCAGGAGTAATTCATGATGGCCAGGCACTGCTCATCCACGCAAGGAGACAAGCAGGGGAGCCTGGGGGTTTCCACCAGGAAAGCTGGATGTCTCTTTTGCCAGAATGTACACTAGGGTTCTCTGGATCCTTCCTAGTTATTCAGGTCAGGAACCCTCAGAGACTTTTTGAAAGGGTATGATTTGTCATAATTGAATAAATAGCACCTGATGATTAAATTGGTAATAAAGGGCAATGAGTAATGCAATGGTCTAAATGTTTGTATCCCTCTCAAGTTCATGTGGAAATGCTAACCCCGAAGGTGATAATATGAGGAGGTGGGGCCTTTGGGAGGTGATTAGGTCATGAGAGTAGAACCCTCATAATTGGGATTACTGCCCTTATATAAAGACACTCCAGAGAGCTGTTGGATGCATTAGTATTTACAACTGTTTTATCTTCTTGTTAGATTGTCTCCTTTATTATAATAGTGTCCTTCTTTGTCTCTTGTTACAATCTTTGTTTTAAAGTCTATTTTGTCCGATATAAGTATTGCTTCTTTTCACGTCCGTTTGCATGATAAATGTTTCCCTATCCCCTCACTTTCAATCTGCATGTGTCTTTAGGTGTGAAATGAGTCTCTTGTAGGCAGCATACAGATGGGTCTTGTTTTTTTTTTTTTTTAATCCTTTCGGACACCCTGTGTCTTTTGTTTGGAGTGTTTAGTCCATTTACATTCAAAGTAATTATTGATATATATGTATTTATTGCCATTGGGTACTTGTTTGTGGTTTCTGTAGTTCTGCTCTGGTTCTTTCTTCTCTTGCTGTCTTTCATGGCTTGCTGGCTTTCTTTAGTGATCTGCTTGGATTCCTTTCTCTTTATTTTTCACATATCTATTACTGGTTTTTGATTTATGATTACCATCAGGTTTGTATATAACATCTTCTGCATATAGCAGTCTATATTAAGTTGATGGTCACCTAAGTTGGAACCCATTCTTTACTCCCTCTCCCCGCCCCCATTTTAGGTATATGGTGTCATATTTTACATCCTTTTATTCTGTGAATTTCTTGGCTGATTTTTACAGATATACTTATTTTTACTGCTTTTGTGAGTTTCCCACTTTTCTTACTCTTACTTAAGGTCTTTCCTTTTCACTCAAAGAGTCTCCTTTAGCCTTTTTTTGTAGGGCTGGTTTAATGGTCATGAACTCCTTTAGCTTTTGTTTCTCTGAGAAACTATCTCTCCTATTCGGAATGATAGCCTTGCTGGTTACAGTATTCTTGGCTGCAGATATTTTCCTGTTAGCACTTCGAATATATCAGGCAACTCCTTTCTGGCCTGCAAAGTTTCTGCTGAAAAATCCGCTCATAGCCTTATGGGGTTTTCCTTGTTTGTAACTGTCTTCTTTTTTCTTGCTGCTTTTAAAATTCTCCCTGTATTGCTACTTTTTGCCATTTTAATTATATGTGTCTTGGGATGGACCTCCTTGGGTTGATTTTGTTAGGGGATTTCTGTGTCTCCTGGATCTGGATATCTGTTTCCTTCCCCATATTAGAGAAGTTTTCAGCTATTCTTTCTTCAAATAAATTTTCTGCCCCCTTTTCTCTCATCTTCTTCTGGGATCCTTATAATGTGAATGTTATTATGGAGTCACTAAGTTCCCTAAATCTATTCTCATTTTGTGTACTTTTTCTTCTCTCACCTGCTCAGCTTGATTACTTTCCATTATTCTGTCTTCTAGGTCACTAATTCATTTGTCTTCTTCTGGTCTGCTTTTTATTCCCTCAAGTGTATTTTAAATTTCATTATTGTGTTCTTCATCTCTGATTGGTTCTTTTTTGTCTCTTTATTAAAGATCTCACTGACCTCCTCCACTCTTTTCTCAAGTATCTTTATGATCATTACTTTAAATTCTCCATCAAGCACGTTACTTATCACTGTTTCGCTTAAGTCTCTTGCTGTGGTTTCATCCTGTTCTTTTATTTGGGACATTCTCTTCTGTCTCCTGATTTTGTTTAACTCTCTCTGTCTGTTTTTGTGTGTTAGAAAAGTCAGCTATATCTCCTGCTGTCGAAAGCAGTGGTCTTCTGAAGAAGAGGTCCTGGAGTGCCCTGCCATGCAGTGTCCTCTGTGCACCAGTGTGTTGTGTACGCTTGGCTGTTGTATCCTGGCTGCTTTTTCCTTAGGTCCAGTAGTCCACGGAGGCTCTCTTTTCCTGTTGTGGGCAGGCTTTGGTCCCTGGCCGGGGGTGGGGGGTGGGGTGGGGTTGGTGGAGGAGCACAGTCTTACAAAGGTGCATGCCAGTCTGCTTGGGGAATGAGACCCTTGGCCACTGGGACTCAGGCTCGGCAAATCATGCCAGTCCGGAGACACAGTGTTGGCAGGGTTTGCGCCGGTCTTCTGGGTAAAGGGGCCCACATCTCTGGTACTGAGGCAAGCAAGACTGGAAAGGGTGGATCTAAGGAAGCACTGTGGGGCGGGGCTTGGTGTAAACATGTTAGGTTGTGAATGTCACTGCCACTGGTTCCCACAGGTGGCTGTGTGTTTATGCTGGGGGGCAGAGGAAGGAAATGGCACCTGCCAGCTCCTTTGTTCCTGGAGAACTCCCTCAGTGATCCCTGCCCCTCCGGGATATGCTCCAAAATGAGTAAACTACTCTCCTTCCTGTATGTCCCAGGCTCTGGGCAAACCGCTGCTTCTACCCTGTATCTCTGTGGGCTGTTTGTCATGCTATCTCTTTAAAGGTGGGGACTCAGCTTCCTCTCACCCTCCAGGCTCTCCCAGAACTGAACCTGCTGATGTTTAAAATTCCAGGCATTGAGTCCTTCTGGTTGTAAGAACTCACGAAATTCAAAATTCGGCTCCTCTTGCTTTCAAAGCTGATGTTATGGGGATTTGTCTTCCCCGTGTGATAGTCTGTTTCTTTCCCTTCTCTGCACCTGTGACTCCCTCCCCCTAACAGATGGCCATGGTCCCTTTTGCTCCCCTCAGCATCTCTGACTGCATCTCTGCCCTTCCTACCCTCTTCAGTGTGTCCTCTTCTCTAACTTCAGTTGTGGAGTCTGTTCTGCCAGTCATCAGGTCATTTTCTGGGTTATTTACACTGATGTGAATGTTATCTAGTTGTATCTGTAGGACAAGGTGAGCTTAGGGTCCTCATACTCTGCCATCTTCCCAACCTCCTCCAAGACAGGTAGCTTTTTAAATTTACCAAGACTACTGTTTTCCCTGGAGACATTCTTTGGACAAACTTTTTTCAAAAATAAATACATAAGTTGATAATGAAATCTGTTAAAGGAGGACTCAATGAATTACTTTGTGGTAGGATGGAAGGCTGAATGGAGGGATAGGCAGACAGACAAAGCTATAAGAGGAAAAATTATAAAATCTGCAAAAAGAACATGTCTGGAGATGAACGCATGTAAGTGTCGTGAAAGCAAAATGGGAGAATTTAAAGACATGAGCATGTATTTTTGCAATGAGATGTGAATTTTGTAGCCTGGTGTCTCGTAATGACGTTGGGAAGGTGGATATAACCAAAAGATTGAAATAAAATGAAAAACACACAGCACTGATGTCTATGGGAAGATATACAGAATGGACTGCAAGGAATACACAGGGACAGACGCTGGGTACTAAAATTCAGTAGGTTGGGCTGCTACACATTCTAGGATTACAGATTTATAGGCAGAAAAGAAAGTGACGATTCATTCTTTCATTGGCTCATTTAACACACATTATTACTGCTGCTTGAGTGCCCAGTGGAGTCTAGGAAGAGAGGAGTTTTTGCATTTGACTAGATTATAAAGCAAATGTTCCTAGCCCACCTCCTTTCTATATCACAGTCCCATTAAAATACTTCTACAACAAAGAATCTGACCTCTCTATTTTCTTGTATCCTTTAAGGAGAGAGAAAAATGACTTTTTTGAGAGTGTGCTCAAATCACACAAAATCCAGGATGGTAAGGGATAGAAAAGTTTGTCTAAGTCTGGAACAAAAGTCAGTTTTCAGAAGCCCAAGGTAAAAACAATGACACAGAATCTCCCAGTGGTGGGAAAACATTTGAGTGTTGTACAAAAACAATGAATTGTAGAACACCACATCAAAAACTAATGATGTATTGTATGGTGACTAACATAACAAAATAAAATTAAAAACAAACAAACAAACAAAAATAATATTTTTGGTAAGCTTTTGGATTTTCTCAAAATGGTGTAATCTTTATTTGCTGCAATGGAGATCCTAAGGCAAATAAATAATTACACTTTTTAATACTGATATTTTCATCTATTTATTAAATGAAGAGATGGTGGATGCCTTAAAATTTAAGCACTTGTGGCTCCATTAATAATTTAAAACATTTCCAAGTATGTAATTTATGTGAGAACAATAAGTTTAATGTCTTTAGGTTACTTTAAATATGTAAAGAATACCAAAAAGTATAGTTGTCTTATTCTGGGGGGGGACAAAAACCCAATAAACTTGTTTTTTCATGGTTTCAAAAGTCCTGGAAATTTTACATCTTTAATAATTATAGTACATTATCAAAAATATTCAAGGCATCTCAGACACCCATGCTTATTAGACACATTTTCTTCCAACTAGATAGCTGCCTGTTTTGCACAAGTTTTTATTTTCGAACCACTGCTGTTTACACTCTAGGAAGTCATATTTACATTATACTGGCCTTTCAAAGTCAAAATTTACAAAGCTACTCTGAATTTTCCCTCTCTGATTACCAAAACTTTTCTGCAAGATGCTTTCCATTATAAATTGTCTTTCTACTCAAGAACTCTTGCCATAAAAAGCAAGGTTTCTTTTCTTAGCTTAAACTCAAGCTTAAAAAAATAGATCTATAAAACCTCGCCAGTGGAAAAAAAAAATACAATCTGAGGGATCTTTCTTCTTCTTGTTTTATTTCAAAATATTTTCTTTTAATGTGGTTCACATAATATACACACCCTAGAACTTATTTAAGGTATTGGTTGCATAAAGTGGAAATTTATATAGACAAGGTTGATCTTGCATTTTACCTGGAGAAAGTTACCTCTGGGACCCAAAGATTCTTGCTAAGATTGTCATCCAGAAGGTGGCAACCGCCCCCACCCCGGCCCCCCGCCAGGATCAGGTTATGGCTAACACTTCTGTCCAAGAACAAAAACCTGCCTTGTTGTCATGTGGACCAGCACAGAGCTATGGTGATTAATCCTCGAAGTCTTGAGGAGGAGGATGAGCCTACTCTCCTACAGGGCATATGGTTTAGTGAAATGCCCAGCTCTGTATTTAGCTGGAACACCAGTTCCCTGGTGTATTCAGTTTTTGACTCTAAACTGAGCTCAGCACCGATTCTGTTTGACCTTTTTTTTTTTTTTTTCCCTTAAAGGGAAGAATCATACTGCTAAGGAAGCTTTTAAGCCACATTGTTCTAAAAACCACAAATATAATCAATGAAATGTACAGAATGCCATCTTTGGAATCTATAGTGCAGTTTGATTTTGTCAGCAACATGAGTATCTAAAAAGGATGCCTTATGAAAGTTATGCCATAAGAAATAACAGGTAGCCTCAGAAACTATGGGACAGTCCGGGATTATAATTCATCAGCCTCCTTATGGTTTTATTCTAGGTTGAAATGACAACATCTTAGAGCCTTCCTTTTTTCTTATCTGTAAAATGGCAAAGGGTGACCTTATACTATTTATTCTTTAATGGAAAATAAGATGTTTCATCCCTGAGAGAGTACCACTATTAGACACTATCCTTTTCAAAAGGCGAGGGGATAGTCTCCTTATGGTAGGGCGTATATTGAGAATCTCTCTTTTTTTTTTTAAAGATTTATTTATTTATTTGAGAGAGCGAGAATGAGAGAGAGAGAGAGAGAGTACATGAGAGGGGGGAGGGTTAGAGGGAGAAGGAGACTCCCTGCCGAGCAGGGAGCCCAATGTGGGACTCGATCCAGGGACTCCAGGATCATGACCTGAGCCGAAGGCAGTCGCTTAACCAACTGAGCCACCCAGGCGCCCGAGAATCTCTTTAAACATTTGTTAGTCTTCCTTTTTAATTAAAATAAAGCAGGTTTCAGATGCAAAATCTTTGACAGGCAGCAGTATTTAATAACATTAATTATATTTTTATTTTTTATTCTTCATCATAATTTTTTTTATTTAAAAATTATCATCTATTTGTAACAAGTGATACTGGTCTTTCAAGTATTTGGTTTCTAAACAATAATTTAAATTTACTTTTGAAGATATTAAGTGAATAGTAGTACAGGTGGTAGGGAGACATCAGCAAACGTCATGACAGCATTTGTCAATGTCTTACACTGTTAAGGTCAAAAAGAACACTGAAGACAGATGAACCTGCATTCTGGTCTCTGCTCTGCTGTATGCAATCTGCAGCATCTAAGCCAAGTAACTGGAACTTCATAAGCCACAAGCCTCCTCTTTTGTAAACTGGAAGTAATTCTACTCACTTTATAGAGTGATTAGGTGGAGGCTATGAAACGTGGTATTCTTATCAGTAGAGGCATCTGACAAAAATTATACAATCTCAATGGAGGGCTTCATGGGGAAGAAATTCTGGGCCCTCCTGCTATGGGGCTATGTTTTCAGGGGGCATTATTCTGGATTCTCTGGTATCCATAGTCCCATCTTTTTGAATATTGTTGCCTCCATAAACCTTTGAGATGTCTTTCATGTTGGTGGGGCTGAAAGAGGGGAAAATAAAAATAAAAATCCATGTCTCCAGCATACAATATACTTAACTCTTGCTAAACAAAATACAGCCATTGCATTTATTGTCAAAGGAAAATCTGTTTTATATGACATGGTGAAACTGCTGTCTCATTAAAATTCTCCCATGGTTTTTACAATACCATTCTCTCTTCTGCTTTTCCTTTCTACTTCTCATGTGTTGTTTGCTCACCCTCTTCTGTGTGTACCACTTATATGTTGATATTCCCCAAGGGTTTCATTCTTTATTCTTCTCTGTTAGCATCTGGCCTCCCTTGAGTTGGGGGGGTGGGGATGCTTTATGCACTCACATGGCTTCAGCAATTGCCCTTCAGCTAATGACTCCCAAAACTCAATTTCAAGTCTGGACCATGCTGTGTGTCTCTTTCAAATATTAAACACATATATTCAAATACCTGCCAGACCAGTGTTACTTAATATGATAGCTCTAGCCACCTGTGACTATGCAAATTAAATTTATTAAGCCTAAACTAAAAATTCAGTTCCGTGGGGGCGCATTTTGGGAGCTCACTAGCGACATGTGGCCAGAGGCTACTGTACTGGACAGCACAGATACAGAACGATTCCACTGTAAATAGTATTAGTGGGGGTGCTTGGGTGGCTCAGTCAGTTAAACGTCTGCCTTCAGTTCAGGTCATGATCCCAGAGTCCTGGGATTGAGCCCTTGTTGGGCTCCCTGCTCAGCAGCAAGTCTGCTTGTCCCTCTCCCTCTGTCCCTCCCTCTGCTCATGCTCTCTCTCTCTCATATAAATAAATAAAATCTTAAAAAAAAAAAAAAAAGAGTGCTAGTGGACAGCACTATCTCTACTAACCCATTCCCTGAAAGTGTACTGGATATACCTTCATTACAATACATACAAGGCTGAACGCACCAATGTCCTTTGCAGAGAAGAGCCTTCTACCCTTATATTCTGTGTTGCTGTTAATGGTACCACTACTCGTCAAGTCTGCCTCCTAAGCTAGAAACCTGGGGATGACCTTGAATCCTACTCATAACTAACCAGTTGATTAACTTATGGAGCTAACAGTCCTCTCCTCTCTGTCTTCATGGCTACCACCCCACTTGAAGTTTTCAACACTTCTGTCTCCTCTCAACAATTCCTTACCTGAGATTCCTGACTCTTCCTTCAAATCTCCACTGCTCTCATATAGCCTCTGCCCTGCATTTTTTGAGTTAACTTTCTAAAATATGATTTAGCCTCCTGCACCAAAACGTTGAATGACTCATTCCTTCTGTTGTGGGTTAAATTGTGTCCCCAACAAGATTTGTTGAAGTCCTAATTCCTGGTATGGGTGAATGTGACCTCATTTGGAAGTAGGGTCTTCGAAGATGGAATCAAGTTAAGATGAGGTCATACTTGACTACAGTGGTCCCTAATCCAATATGATTCAGTGTCTTTATAAGAAGAGGAAACAGGGACACAAGGAGATAAGACAGAAACACATGGACACAGAGGTAAGATGGCAGCATAAAGATGGTGGCAGAGATTGAAGTGATGCTGTCATAAGCCAAGAAATGCCTAGGGGCACCAGAAGCTGAAAAAGGTAAGGTCGGATCCTCCTTCATGTCTCTGCTAACACCTTGTTTTCTGACTTCCAGACTCCAGAACTATGGGAAAAGAAATTCTGTTGTTTTAAGCCACCTGGTTTGTGGTACTTTGTAACCACACTTCCAGGAAACCTACACACTTCCTTCCACACTTTTTTTTATTGATTGCTTCCCATATGTCAGACATTATACTAGGCACTACTCAGGGAATAAAGTCCAATTTTTTAGACTGTGTAGGAGACCAGAAGTTGTATTCCCCCAGACGAAGTGTAGATTCCTAGTCATACCTCAAGTGCCAGGTGGGAAATCAGCTTCTCTGTCAACTTTTCCAGATCCACCTAGACTAAGTACTACTTTGAGTGTTTCCCTTCAATTCAAATACATCTTATCTTATCCCTTTTCACACAGTGTCTCTCTGTTGACTGCACTGTGAGCACCTTGAGGCCAGGAGGTATCTCACTCATGTCTAAGTGATTCCAGACTCTTACCTGGATTCAGCCATCCAGAAATCATTCAACTAATGCACAATAAAGAGTGTTCTTTGCTTGGTCCTACCACAGATCCCTTTCGGTTTTCTTTTGGTTGCTGTTGGAAGTATTTATAGGAACTACTTGGAGGAACCAGGTGTTCCAGATCGAAGAAGAAGTTGGAGCATCTCTGTCCTTTATCAACATCTCATTTTTAGATCTTTTTCCTTTGTCCCTCCACTTAATGTAGGCTGAGATAGTACACACACTCAGCTTAATGATATTCGTCTACTCAGAAGATATTTAGAAAGACATATGCACACAGAAAAACAGTCTCTTGCAGCACCCATCACCGAAAGTATCCCAGAGTCAAATTCTTAGTGCTTTCCCCCATGCCTCTGCTACTGTAGGTTACTCACATCTCTGTCCACTCCTAATAACAATGAAAACATAAAAACTCACAATAAATAAAAAAGAATAACACTTTTACATTGACTCAGAGTTGTAAGACTTATTCTGTTTAAGTTAAGGTAGCACTTTAGTTACCTAAGGTAGCACTTAAGGTAACACTCTTAGTTACCTAAGACAGAACATGAACATTTCCCCCCGGAACTGATTCACGTATCAGTGGTAATCAGCAGAGCTGGCTTCTTCTTCACAGTGCAGGAGAGACAGTGATATTTATTTGCTATTCTCTAGAGAGCTCATGGATAGCTTTGCAAAGCTTGGGAAATGAGCCAGCTCTTGTCTTGACAAGAGAAGAAACACATAGATTTTCATGAAAAGCCTTGCAATCCATACCGTTCAACCTTCAAGTTGCACTTTTTTCGGCAGCCTTAATTGTTTTCTATCTTCAATTGTCAGATAATGCTTCCACCTCATTTCTCCATGAATAGCTCTGAAATTTCAACGTTTGAATCTTTCAACGTGCAATACATGGTAGAGTATTGAATTTAGATTCTGGTAAAGAGAAACTTATAAATTTTCAGTTCACAGCAGAAAGCAGGCCTCACAAGGGGCTCTAGTCTAGCTCACAAATCCAACTTTCAAGTGAGAAAAAACAGAAATCTCTGGTAAACTTACGAACATGTACAAGATCAATAATTAATTAGAATGTTCCCAGAGCAAAGCAAATCCCTGAATTTCCTTAGCCATTTGAAAATATGATCCACTGTTGTTTAAATTCTTTACAACAATTTCTTTCAATGTAAAAACGTGTAAAGCATTTATTATATACAAGACACTGTTCTAGGTACTACAGAAATATTGATTCATAAATGCAATTTCCCTATTACAGTTTTAGATGTTTGGAAAAACAAATGATGAAATGATGTGGAGAAATATTTTATTCTCTCTCCAGTAGCAAATAGAGAAGGCAATAATGAAAGGAAATTATTATATTTAAATATCATTTTATTTGCCTGCTGAGGATCTCACAGCAGCCTGGTGGGTGGACAGCTTACACTGACCTGGGATACATTTTGCATGGAGCTCTCTGGGTCTACTAGTCCAAGTTCAAATGTCTTTTGGGGACTCCAGGGCTACCCTATATGGTGGGACTTTCCCAAGGAATAGACCCAATACTCATTAGCACAAGACTGGCTTTTCAATGGGCTCCTGGGTTTGGGGGGCAGGACTTTACATGGTCGGCTCATGGCTCCAGTTCTAGACTATCTTATTTTTCAAAGGTTAAATCGTACTCTTTTAGGGAGCCCCCATTTTAAAGGGTGATTAATAATAATCTTTCAGAAATTCACCTGCAGAGTAGAATTCAAGCAAACCAAAATATTTCTGGGAAATCACTCCAACTGCATAATATTTTTCTGTAGAATTAGGACTGTTCATCAAACTTCCAGTTCTCATCCATATTCCACTCCATAATTTCTAAGTCATATTTCTCTTTAGGAAGATACCTATAAGTTTATATTTATTGGATATACTCTTAACAGCATTTGGATCAAGATTACAACAATAAATCCAAAAGTAAGTTGCTAATTATAACGTGGCATTAATCAATGTTTGAAGTTCCCACTTAATCTTGAGATCATTAAAAAAAAAATGCTTGGGGTGGAGGCTGGAAACCTGGAGGGGTGGAAGTGTTCATCTGATACATTGGAGATAGTTTCTATTTAAGACAACTTTTCTAGACAACCTGAGCTTTTAGTTCCCTTTAAAACAAATTTTGAGACTTACACTTAGTCATAAAGCAAACAAAATGGTAGACTGTGGTTCATCATTTATAAGATATTTCATATAGTAGGATGTAAAACATTCAGTAGATTACAGTTCTAGTTCCTTCCTGGAAGCTAAGGTTTGACCATGTGCCATGGGTCAGCGTGGGGATGGGGGTACAAGTGGAGTGGGAGGTAACTCAGGGCCTCATCTCCTCCATCCTGCCCTCTGCATTATTCCCTTCGCTTCCCCAACACTTACCGAGAATCTACGTTGCTTTCAGATGTGGACTACCTTGCCTACCTTCGTAAGTTTAGATCTGAACCCAAAATACTTTATTTTTACCAAGAAATGTTAACACTCTGACATTATATTACAGGTTGGTAGCTTGAGTTTTCCTCAAGATTTTTTGTTGTTACATTTGTTCATTTTGTTTGAAAATACCTATTAAATTAGTAAAAGCAAAGATTTCCCAAGATGACAAAAACATTTTCAGATTCATTCTTCAGAGGTTGACCAGATAGAAGCCTTGAGGTAGAAATTGTTTTGGGTCATTCGATAGGATCTATCTTGAAAGAAATTCCTTATCTTAGGTCAGATTATTTGCAGGCTGGCCTCCAAACAATAAATTAGTCCCCCCCTTTTTTTTTTTGGTTAAGAAGAAGATCCAATCTCTTAAAATGGTTCAAAAGGGAATATAAGATGAAAATGGCACCTTAATTTTAGATTTTAATGATAAACTTCAGTGTTTTATTGTTTTGGAATTAATTTCAGGTCATTTTAAACAACAAAAACACATGGTTTATAGCTAGAAAATTGCTTCATGTTGCTTCATGGATCAGGCAAATAAAAAGAATAAAACAGCATTTTGCAAAATGGTCAATTTTGGCTCTTTTGGCCATGTCAAGAGTCTTATGAAATAATACAGATGATTAATTATTACAAGTAGAGAGAGCACAGAGTAGCACAAACCACAAAGGAATGGTCAGATATTTTTACTTAACATTCTTCTTTGGCCAGTAATGTTAAATAAAGGACATACTTTTTTTTCATTATTAAAAATAACCCACATAAATACAGTCAAATAGTTATGAAATAAAGATTTTGTTTTCTTAGGGAAAAACGTAGAAACATCTTGACCAGGATTAATGTGCAAGATATTGAGCATGTAGTTATTAATGAAACTCTTTCTTTTTTGTATCTTACACTCTTGGAAGTAATTTTCAGCTTTGACCAGAGCTGTCCTTTATCCCCGGAAATACAATTTGAATTGTGTAAAGACCTAAAATAAAATCAGAAGCAACCCATCACAACTATAATCTACCTGATACTTAATCATAGCAAGGAATCTCTGTTTTTGCCACAAAATCCACAAAAGGTTTATAATTATCTCTCTTTAGAGTTTGGCCTGGCTACATAATCAAAATAGGGAACAAAGAGCATTGTGTATTCACATCCGGGTTTCGAGTTTTGTGTGTTTACACTGTGCATGAGTATACAAAATGTCAGAAAAAGGTCTGTTGCGATTTACATTTGACTAACAGATAACTTAGTATGAACAAATCTGGCTCAAATCTTAGAATATATCAGAATGGAAGAATACATCTTTAAATTAGAGTAGCCAAGAAAAACAATGCTTCAAGTCATCCTATGACTTAACTGGTAAGAATTAAAATTATAAACACAAAGAAAGCTGCATCTATGCAGATTTAGAGATACTAATATATTGTACCCTGAAATGTGGCAACTACCTTAAGATGTACCAAGGGTGCTATATCTCACAATGTCAACCTTAAACTTGGGCCCCTAAAATGACCATTATTTTTCCAATTCTTCCCTTCTCTTTCCATAGGATGTAAAAATGTACTCTCTAAAGTTACATATAGAGAAAGCTGTTATCCACAATTCCAATCCCTGGAGAGTGAAAGAGCAGAAGATATAAGTATATTCTACTGCTCTTGTGCTGGACTTCTTTGAATGAATTAACGGCACTCTGACCTCCAATCTGTTTTTAAAAATTTGAGTTGAATGAGAAACAGAAAAAAAAAATAGAAAATAAAAAAAAAAAAACCCAGTAAGGGGTGCCTGGGTGGCTCAGTGGTTAAGCGTCTGCCTTCGGCTCAGGTCATGATCCCAGGCTCTTGGGATCGAGCCCCGCATCAGGCTCCCTGCTCCGCAGGAAGCCTGCTTCTCCCCCTCCCACTCCCCCTGCTTGTGTTCCCTCTCTCGCTGTGTCTCTCTCTGTCAAATACATAAATAAAATCTTTAAAAAAGAAAAAAAAACCCACTAGGGCAATTGCTACATTGCAAAGTTTTATAATCTCTTTTATAGAATATTCCATAAAAATGTCTATTCATGTTTCTTTCAAAATTGAGAACTAAAATCATGTTTATAAAAAAAGGTCAAATGTCTGAATAAATTCTGGATTCTACTACCCCTCCTTATTTTTGCATGAAGGAAGGACTGTTGCTACTAAGAGTCTGTTTTCATGTGTGTACCGAGGCCAGAGGCCATAAAAAGATAAAACCATCCCAACCAAGAAGCTGTCAATCTTCCTGGAGGGAAGTGTGCCAAAGTCTCGAAGGATGAGAACATTAATCAGATTGCATGGTGTTTACACCTAAACCCCCTCCTCTCAACTCCTGTATTTAACAATCTGCACCTAGTGGCACAGTACTGGAAAGGGGGCATAGTGGGTCATGGGCATTGCAGAATGACCTCCAGGTAGGCATTTTCTTCAGAATCCTTTAATTAAAGAGAGAGATTTCTTAAGAAATATTTGCTTTTCTAGATAGGTCTCACTTTCCACTCTTTTATTCCTGAAATGTTAGGCATGGAGTTTAATATATCTTTTGAAATGGCCTCTACTCCTCGATGTATTTACTTAGCCGCCTGACCTTCAACCTGCTCTATTTTTGCAGGTATCTCCCAGTGATCATCAAAGTGGTGATTGCTGGGTCTTTCTTTCTCAGCACTTTTGCTTTTGAGCCTAGACATTTGGTCAGCAGGTCACTAGTCAATCCTGCAGAGCTTGCTCTACTCTGAGCTAGACCTACTACCTGAAACCTTCATTGCTAATGTTATTCCCACTTTGTAGAGAGACTATATCCCATGCTCGCCTGGAGACCAGAGGGGCCAGAGGCTGAAGTCACCCTGAAGCATGGACAATGATGGCCGGTGTCAGATTCTTTTTTTTTTTTTTAAAGATTTTTTATTTATTTGACAGCGAGAGAGGGAACACAAGCAGCGGGAGTGGGAGAGGGAGAAGCAGGCTTCCCGCGGAGCAGGGAGCCTGATGCGGGGCTCAATCCCAGGACCCTGGGATCATGACCCGAGCCGAAGGCAGACGCTTAACGACTGAGCCACCCAGGCGCCCCCAGATTCTTGAGCACAGCTTTGTGAGACTTCTCTTAGTTGAGGGGATTTGGTAAAGGAACTGCACCAAATTGTTGCCTAACTGAACTGTGCCAAACCAACCTGAAATGTATGGGGGGAACCCTAAAAAAGAAGCTAGCAAAATCTCTTCTAAAAAGTAAGCTCTCCAATCAAACATGGGCAAACTGTATATACCACTATCACTAATTACGCCATATATGGGGCTTATAGAGCAGATTAAATATCTCCCATGTGGAAAGCTAGGTTGGACCAACTTCCACAAGTCATCTGGACATTTTTTCTTTAAATCAAAGCCAGTGAATTTTTCCTTGTATATTTTTCAAGTGTCTTCAGTCAACATAATGGCAGCAAATGGCAAAAATGTGCTGGCTCAAAACATTAGATCACTTAGATAATAATAGTTGTGTAAACATAGATGCAATGTTGGGCATTTTGTGCTATGAGGACATTAAAAGCTCTGGGACTTTGCATGTTAGGGCATCTGTGCCTTCTAAGGAAACCCCAACTTTAAATGTCCTGTTCCATCTCAAATATTAAACATATGCTGTAAGGAGAAAAAAAGCACAGCCTTGTGGAAGCAAGACAACCAATATAGAAGTGTCACTGAGCACTCTACAGGCACAGAGAGAAGGCTGGGAGCGACAAGATGAAAGGCAGCTGCATGGGACCTTCCCCATGTGGTAAGCTGGATGAAAATGGAGAAGAGGGTCACTGGAATGGAGTGATTTGGGCTCCTAATTCAATGCAGTTTTCTGGTCATCCTATAATCATATCACCTTTGATCATCCACAAAAAAGAAGCTGGAAGGATGCAGTACAATTCTCTATGTACCGGGCGCCTGGGTGGCTCAGATGGTTAAGCGTCTGCCTTCGGCTCAGGTCATGATCCCAGGGTCCTGGGATCGAGTCCCGCATCAGGCTCTCTGCTCCTTGGGAGCCTGCTTCTCCCTCTGCCTCTCTCTCTCTCTCTCTCTGTCTCTCATGAATAAATAAATAAAATCTTTAAAAAAAAATGTTTAAAAAAACAACAACAACAACAACAAAAAACAATTCTCTATGTACCTGCTTTCCAAAATGAATGACATTAATCTGAAAAAACAAACCTGTGGAATATAGAACAAGGCATGGCAATCACTCCCAGCTTAAAAGTCATTAAGAATGCAAAACCAATCATTTACACTCATGGCTGAGTATTTAGTGCATTGTGCTGGGTATGATTCAAAAATCCTTCTAGAAGTGGCAGAATGGTCTGGGCCTTGGTTCTACTCAAAAAGAGTAATGCATTGTGTAAAATTTAGTGATATGACCAAACTCTGGCTTTATTGGTTTCTTGCCTGTTTTAATGTTCTGTAGTTCACTTAGGAAAAATCTTGTGGGGAAATCAATTATGACTTATTACTTTTAAAAATATAATAAGGAGGGAATAGTAGGTGCTTCCAGCATTCATCATGCAGTGAACTGTGGTGTTAGGAGTATATGGTTTTTAGAAATTCGAGCAGTCACTGAGGAGTCCATATTTCCAGAGTGGCAATTAAAGAATCTATTTCTGATTTCTATGGTTTTTTTACATACATCTTTGAAGTTAAGTAGATTTCTATTTTATACTCTGGTAGAATTTGGGTTTCAATAAGAATCCAGAGTACTCTACCTTCTAAAGATTTTTAATTTCAATTAAGCCCTAATTGTGAAGTAAAGCTGTTCTAAAGAAAACTGGAAATCTACTAATTAAGCCAATAAGTGCAAACATTGATAAATATTATTAGAAGTTATAGCAACAATGATTTTCTCCTTCCTTGAACCAAATTAATTATACTTCAGTTAATACTGATTTAATTTCTACAATCATAGGCTTTGGTTTAGTTGATTCACTTGTTATTTGATGGTGTACTCTGATGCTTGCTCATAAAATTCTAGAGTTTATACATTTGATTTATTTTCATATGTTGCTTTGACTCCAATGGGGAATCCACAATAATAAGTTTGCTGGGAATTATAAAGTATATCATTTAACAGGTAAACAAAAATCCTAAGGAAGCAATTATCTTGCTTAATATCTCTACCTATCACTCTCTCACCATGGCTGGTTTTGCTGGTACACCATGAATGGACCCTATAGACCTGAACATCAAAAATACTATATTTTTCCTCTTTGTAATTCTTCAGTACAAATCTAAATATGGTGGTGCAGAGCCAGCTATATGAGAAAGGACTATGCTTACAGTTTAGGAATATGGTGAGGATCACTTCCCTTATCTGGATTTTTGTCTTTAGAGATACCCTCTTGTGATTCCAGTTTAAGTGATGATAACTCTAGGACAGGTGAATGCAAAGTACTAACAATCGTTTATTTCCTATGAGAAGAAATTGATTATATCCTTTTGGGCATAGACTACATGAGGTTACCCCAAGCAGGATCACTCCCACACAGTTCTCCTAATGGCCAATTAATCCTTCCAGCCCCAATAGAAATTGGCTCTTGAGTTCACATACCATATTTTTCATTTTCTCTAATCCTCAGCACCAGGAGAAAACTTCTACATGAAAGATCCTGAAGAAATTCTTGGTGAAATGAATTTCTTAGGTATGTATCTTTAATATTAAAAATTAGTTTCTTATCTTTGATCATTATTATCAACGTTCTTATTAAAAGCTCTATCCCTTACCAATTCCATTTTAGGAAGATCTTTATGGGCTCTTCCTCCTCCCTCCTTCCCTCCTTTCCTTCCTCTCCTTCTTTCTTGTTCAGGTTTCTCTTCCAGGTCTCTGAATAGCTCTTAATTGGGCCAGATTGCATGGCATTACCCTTCCAAGCTGGTCTAATACTGTATTTTGATATACCTGCTTCCTGTGTCTTAAGAATTGCTGGAGAAAAACCAGGGTTTTGTATGTTTTTGGTTTCTTGAATTATTTTCTCAAGTCATTTAAGATGAAAATTTTAAGCTTATAAAAAGCGGCTTTTTCAAATCCGTTTATCTCAATGACAACTCCTTCACTGTGTAAATGATTTTACATGGCATCATCTCCTTCTGCAGAGCCCTTGAAACAGAACAGTATTTCAGAATATTTAAAGAGTTAAAAATACTGTAATGATGGATACCATGTGTGTATGTGTATATATTACATAATCTTTATATATCTTACATTTATATATAAATATATATACATATATATACTTAAGAAATATGGATATTCTTAGCTTTGAAAACTTTATGAATTATTCAGTCCTCTTCAAAAAGAAAGGCCAAAAAAACACAATTCCTGTAAGAAACAGGAATAGCTGGCCAAAAAATAAATACTTGGCAGGAGATGAGCAGGTGCAATGAAGTGACTTCCCAGCCTAAAGGGAAAGTAAATGGGGAAAACGGCACTGTAAATGCATGTGATATTAACCAGGTTCCTAACACAGCTCTGAGCTGCAGCTCTGCAGCAGGTATAATGGATTGGCTGAGCTAAGAAAACACTGAGTTTTAGCCATGCGTCTATGGAAACTATTTCAGGTGGAAAGCTCTATCCCGACACATATTTTTAGCTTGAGGCTAAAATCTAAATTTTACCATTAAAACATTTTCCACATATCTACGCCCAAGGACAATTTTGGTGGGATCAATGAACAAATGTCCTTTGAGAATGATGAGTGCTCATGTCAAACTGCTCATTTCTCTCTTTTCGTGCTGCCTGATATGTAAGATCTCTCTCTTTCTCCTTCTGTCTCTCACACACATAAACATTACGTGTCTATCAATCACTCTAGCTGTTGGCTGGCACTGCTCCATCACCTGAAATCTCTTCTGGGTTTACAGTTTACTGTTGCTTATTATCTCTCCTTCGTGTTTTCAAGTAAGTCAACAGAATTTCCCATGTGGCTGGGGAGAAAGAGGCTGCTTCGCCAGAAATGGGTAGCTGATAGTTGCTATCTGGAAAAATGTTCTAGCTTGTGAAGTTCCTGGCTGGGGTTGGATTCACTACGTGAGTGTCTTTCCTCTGCATATGGGTAGAATCCTGGTTTCTCCTACTTTAGTTGTGATAACTGTTTGGAACAAGGCTAACGAGAGATCTTTATATTCATGAGTTCAGAAAACATTTATATGGGGGGAGGCCTGTGGGGATGCAAAATTCTGGCCAGATATCTTTTTTATGCTTATTTTTGCCCCACATCTTCTAAGTGTGTTATCTTTGCACATTGGCTCTGCAGTGTGTCTCCTTTTTACTACTGGCACAAGTCACAGTGACATGATGGAAGATGGTTAATGATTGTGAAAATCCCCCAATGGATTTCACACCTTTTCTCTTTTCAAACTCTAATCCATTCTGGTTGTATCAATCTTTGTTCATTTGTTTGTCTTTGTTTGAAAGGGTCACAATTCTTGCATCCCTGGGGCGAAACTGCCCATTACTCTCCTCCAGTTACTGTAAGTGTTCCCTGTGCACTGAGCCATCAATGGTTGAGAAGATGAAGTAGAACGTCACATCATCCCCAAGTCTGACCACAAACTAGAGCTGTGTGAGCTTGGTGGATACTCTGACATCTGGATCAATCTTAAACCACACCTGTCGTCCACCCAATCCCTAACTCAACATCTGGCATCGCCGTCTCTATTGCCTGCTGAATTCAGAACCAGCTTCTTGCCTATTCACCAAAGACTGGCCTTGTTGGGGCTTTGACACATTTTTTCCAACTTCTTCTGCTAGGACTTCCCTTGTGGCTTAACCTCTAGAAATTAGACTATCCACTATTTCCTGGAGCATGATCTAAATTGAAGTCTCTTTTTTAGAAGTGTTGAGTTTGAGAAGTATGAACAATCAATCATGGAACACTACACTAAAAACTGATGATGTACTGTATGGTGACTAACATAACATAATAAAAACAAGTAAATAAATTAAAGTCTCCCCCACCCAAACTCTCCCCTCTTCCATCTTGTGAAATTATGTTGTTGCTGTTTTTAAATCTTTTTAGGGCTGACTCAAGTACTTCTTCCTGAGATTCCAGGCGTCCATCATAAATAATATCTCACACTTAAGAGATATTCAGTAAGTATTTGCCAAATAAATAAATGGGATGAGTAAAGGCTTTAGATTTAGCTTCTTGAAGTCTTTCTTTTTGTTTCCTGCAGCAGCAAGCAGAGTGATTGCATAGAAGACTCTAATATATATATATTTGTTGAATTTAGAAGACCCTGCAAAATATGTGTTGAATTAGGAAAAATTGCATTTGCCCATGATAGTTTATAAAGCACTTGTATTATCTTTTTTTCAAACTTAATGCATTAAGGTAAATAAGTTAGCTCCCCCATTTTAGATTGAGTTCCTAAGGCACACAGAGGAACAATAAATAGTAGCCTTGGGATAGGACTACTGGTCTTCTGGTGATTGTCAACAACAACAGATACCTAAGTAAGCTGTCCAGGTAATCTCCATTTCAAAGGGTTAGAGGAGGAAAGAACTGGCAGGAGTTATTCTCATTAGCCTGTGATGCAGGCACATCAGCTGGAGAATTAGGAGCACAATCCGTTCTGGATCCTCCAGAGCTAGGGCTTACTGATTGGCTCTAAGGCCATTATCTTCACACCAGGTGAGATCCTCTCATCTCCTGAACTGTGCGATGGGTAACTTTAGACGCTATTTTGACCATCCCAGGCTCTCAGAACGTACTGGTGGTTTACCCACCACATCTGGAGTAGGGCTCTGAAGTGAGGTACAGGTGACAGGCCAGCAGTTTTGGCATCATGTGCCCTCCCCTACCTGAGCTCTCACCTTTCTGATCGAAACATCTAAGGTCAAAGTAGAGACTCCATTATTAAAGGGTGGTTGACACAGCTGACCTTGAGTTCAGTGCCCTAAATCCCAACTTTACAATTAGCCTTGGGCTTAAAAATATGAAAAAAAAATGTCCTAAGTATCAGAATTAGATGATCATTCCTATAGACAATGGAATTTAAAGAATTGGGGGGTGCCTGAGTGGCTCAGTTGTTAAGTGTCTGCCTTCGGGTCAGGTCATGATCCTGGGGTCCTGGGATGGAACCCTGCATCGGACCCCCTGCTCCGCAGGGAGTCTGCTTCTCCCTCTCCCACTCCCTCTGCTTGTGTTCCCTCTCTCGCTGTGTCTCAAATAAATAAAATATTTAAAAAAAATAAAGAATTGGAGATGTCTACGTTTTAATGTTTGCAAATAAAACATCCACTAAAATGCAATGTATCCAGCTTATAGCATCTTCTTTAATTACTACAATTAAATTTCACAGTTCTTTTTCCTGGAAAACTCTTTAGGATTTTCAATGATTTTTTTTAGGACTTTCTGTAAGAGTTTCAATTATACCCCAATCCATATGTTGTATGCTAAACATGATACTGGTTTTCTTGTCTTCAAAATTAACTAGATCTTTTGAAAACTTTTTAATAGCTTTACAGAATTTCAGTTATATAAGTAATACATGCTCCATGCTAAAAATTCAGAAGATACAGAATATCAGAAACAGTAGTAAAGATAGTTATCTATAATCTTTTCACTTATAAGCAATATATTTAACATTTTGATTTATATCTAAGTATAGGTAGGAAGGTAGGTAAAATGGCAAGTAGAACAGATAGGACAAATATATTTTGGAATGTTGATAGTTTTGAACTGCTTCTGAGACATTATAAATGCTTTGATCTTCAGAGTTTGATAATTCATTTTATAGAAATAAATTGTTCAATACCTGAAACATTATACAGTGAAATACAAATTCTTATAACTTGCCATTAAACTGTTTAGAAGACATACTTTCTCCTCTTCTGTGAAGCAACTTGCTACCACCTATTAAAAAATGAATATCCACCCCTCCTAATGCTAATACAAAAAAAAACTTTAAAAACTTCATTGAAGCCTCTAACTGGGTCTTATGGTACAACTAAAATTGAGTTGAGGTATGGTTGTTGAACAGAATCCAGATGTGCCCTTCTGTGAATCTACTTAATGACAGTCAAAACTCTATTTCATGAATATATGTCAAGAGATAACACACTCTATGCACACCTACTGAAATGTGGCAAAATCTTATCCTTGGAAGGAATCTTTTAGGTAACTCCCATAGGCTTAGATAAAATCTCATCTAAATTATAAACAAAAAACACTACAGGAAATACACTTTCTTATGTAAAGACATGTCCCTACTATCAATCAATAGCCTCTCCGAAGTTCTTGTGACATTCATAATGTCTGTCGTTGATATTTACTGTTTGTGCTCCCATCAGCGGGTTGTTAGGTAATTCACCTATTTCAATTCTCCTGGGAAGAAAAATGTTATCAGGCCTTATTTTTGTTATTACAATGTTCTCTATCAGCTGTGTTACAACTGACCAAATATTCCAGAAGTCCACCCTGACACATCTGTTACAGTGACTGGTAGTAGCGAACTCTGTCAGCCTGTGGCCAAACACCTAGCTTTTCCAAATGTTGACATACTTTTTCTACATCCCTGTCTGATGGATTGGACTCTTGCCCAATATGCAAATTTGATCATGCCTCCCTATGACTGTTGGCTAAGTGTGTGCGTTGAGCTTGAGTTTGCTAAGTAGAGTGGAGATAAATAATTTATTCCATAGCACTATGGTGCTTAAATACAATTTCTAATATAAAACACCCAACCTAAATTATTTTGATTATGACTGGATAATTCCACTTTAACCTATTGACTAATTTTGGCCTAATGCTACATTAGAAGTATTAAAATGCATGCCCAATATCATTATTGTTCAGATGGACCTTATAGGCAAAGGCACAGAAAGGATTAGAAGAAATTCACTAAATTCAGGCCATGCTTTTATGCAGTAGGTTAAACAGGTACTCTGCTCATTGTAATCTTCTTTTGCATGTACACTAATTGCTCTATTCAAATTAGTTGTTCAAATGATGAGTTCTGTGGCCCCACCAGTCCTCACTTTGTGTGCATAAACTCAGTACTGATTTATAATATCCCAAAGTATAATGCTCAGTTCTGCTTCCTACAATGGGTACAAATTTAACTTTGACCATCTCTTTTTTTCATAATTTCATAGCATTTTTTGAAAGAGATGTTCAAAGACAGTCTGTCAAGTGTTACGTAATAAACAGTATCTGTGCGTGTCATATCCCTGGCTAATGGGGGTACTGTGGTTAGTGTGGGAGCACTGACTTGGGGTCAGATGAACTGATTTCCATGCTGCATCTCCCCAGCTGAAGGACTTTGCACAAATCACCTTTCGCTCTCTAAACTTTGATTCTTAATCTGAAAAATGGGGAAAACAGTATCTGCCTCACTGCATGTTATGAAAATGAAATGGACAACAAGTAAGCCCTGTTCAAATCCTTAGTGAAGAGTCTGGCACATAACAAGTGCTCATAAAATTCCCTCCCTCTTGTCCTTTAGCTAGAGAACTCCCTGAATTCATGCTCTGCACGTAGTAGCTACTTAATAAATGTCCACGAAATGAACAAAAGTGTCACGAAAGGAGTTCCTATGTAATAAGGTGACAAACCCAAAGAAGTGCAAAACTGGTTTCCTCACCACTTCTCCTAAGTCCTGCTGTTTCCGCTGTATTTCAGACTACCATAATCTCCCATCTGAACTTCCGCTCTAAGTTCTGGGTGACTCTAGTCATTTCCATCCTAGCCCCTTAGCTCTGTTTTCCACACAGTAGCCATGGACTCCCCTGCTTAAAGCGCTCCCCCAGCATCTTTACCTCACCTTACTTAAGATGAGAGCCAAAGCTTTGGTCTCTCCAAAGACCATGGTCCCACATTATCCACCCCCCACTAGCTTCACTGACCTAGATTCCTACAAGGCTTCCCTTTACCGCCTGAGCTCCAGTCCTGCAGACTCCCTTGCTGTTCCTAGAATGTGCCAAGCACAGCCCTCCTTAAGAAACTTCCTGCTAGTTGGAGTGTGTCCTCAGAACGTGGGCTGGCTCACTCCATTTGTCCCTTTTTCTCTGATGTTCTCTCTGTGCCCTGCCTGCATGCTGACTTCTATGAATTGCTTCTCCCAGGCTCCTTTGTCCTGTGGCCTCCAGCCAGGAAGCACTGGCAAGAGGCAGGAGAGTGGGAGGAGGCAGGGAGAGTTGATCTGTAACCTGTTGCTATTCCTCCCTGTTGCAGGGATATCACCACTCCTTCAGGACTACGGGAAGTAATGGAGCCCCACTATAGCTGGTCCCCGGGTGCTCACCAGCCCTGCCCCTTAGTCCTATTTATATTTGTGTAAATAATACCCTTATTCAACTCCGTTCACTTACTCCTTGTGCCATCCGTCCCTGCTCATAGGTCACCTCCTGAGGGAAACCTCCATTTTGTTTCTTGAAGACAAAAGTCCTCTCACTTCTTGATCACACTTTATCTACCTCCATAGCACTTACCACCACCTGACACATAATACATTAATTTATTTCTTAAATTGTGGGCCTCCCTCTAGATTGTAAGCTCAAAGCAGTTTGTCTTTCTTTTGCTTCCTGATGTGTTTCCAGCTCTTAGAACAGAGTCTAGCTTACACAAAATAGTTGCTTAATAAATGGATGCTAAGACCTAGAAAATGATATTTAGGATTTCTCTTTCTTTCCAAGATTTTAAATGTTAGAGGCAGTGACTTAGTATCAACAGAAACTACTCTGATCGGGGCAGAGAAGAACGTCAGGGGAAGATGGAATATAAAATCACTGGAAATCTACTGTCCTTAATACAATTCAATAACAATACAAGTCACAGGACCTCTCCGACCTGAGTGAGAACTTGAAGATACTTAAAGAGTCTACTTTTCTGACATATCTAAATGCGTATGGTGGAATTAGGAAGTGATGGATTAGGCAGTGCCCTTGGAGGTCTTTTAAAACTGTTTCAACTCTGTTGAAGTATCCAAATGGTAATAGGTCATAGCAAGAACAGTGGAAGGAAAAGGAGATATTATGCAGAGAAAATGCTAAAAATAATATGGCTATAATTCAGCTTAAGATCCCCCTGCACAGATGATAAATTTTAGCATTTCTTGGATACTTCTAATTGTGTAGATTTTTTCAAATATATCACTATTTCAGTAATGCTATTTTTGAAACTCCTGTCACCAAATTTATTTTGAGAAAATAGTTAATAAACTCTTGATCTCCTTCTAAATTTGTTTACAGTATGCAGAGTTTACATATTAAAAGATAAGGCTAATAAGTCAACATTCTTGTTGGAGTCTCACATCGAATGCCATTTTCAGATCATCTTTAGAAGATACTGAAGTTGAGTTATGTCACTGTTCAGCTCTTTACTTAAAAACAAATAATGAAGCCTAATATTCCCAAGAATTTTTGTCCATTACAAAGTCAGCAGTATGAAAAATCTGCCTCCGGTTAGGAATGGCCCACCTTCCTTCCACCACACTTCCTAAATTGACCGGGGTTACCACACCTGGTTGAATTTTTTGTTTCTTTGTTTGTGGTTTGATTTTTCAAACCTTAGCCCTGGTTTTTATTTTGGAGTAGCTGCTGAATAACTGTATGTTTGTGGAAGGAAAGAATAAATGAGCCCTGGAGATAGTAATGATCAAACACAGAGCTACTCACCTGCAGACACTCACATGTGCTATTTAGTGCACTAATTCTCAGACTTCGCTGTACGTTGAAATTACCTGGAGAGTTTTAAAACAACGCTGATCCTGGATCTTACCTCCTGAGATTATGATTTAATTGGAATCGTGTGCATTCTAAGTACTGAAGGTTTTCGAAACTCCCTTCTGTTCTAAAATGGGGGAGAGTGGGAAAACCGCTGATTTAGGGAACCTGAACATCACTGGCATACCTTGAATGCAGGTATTAGCTGATTCTAGCCATCCACAGCTTCTGTTGCTTTAGTTCTAAGAATATCATTGATGCTCCTGCATTCCCTCACTTTGGTTTATTATAAAAAATCTCTGTGGCTCAAAGATTTTCTAAGAAACATGAACTTTTGCATTTCAGTGAGGAAGATGATTAGAAGTATGTGCAAGCCTCCTGATAAATCACACAAGGAGAATCTTAGATCTAAATCCCTGGTAGGGCTGTTTGGGGGTACATCAAGAAGGATGGACTCACTGAAGAGAAGAATAAACTCTCAACACGTTAATCTTCAGACACTGAAACACAAAAGGGAGTGTGCGTTGGCTTGTAGCCAGCTGTTGGGAAATGTCACAGTGCTTTACAGCATTCATTGTCTTTGGGACGCTATTAATGTCTCCTCCTTACGCACCTTCTTTTTTCTGTTTGTCCCACTGGATTTTCCATGCCTGTCCACGATGTAGAGAGACGAGTCCAGGTAGTCTTACAGACATGAACAAAGAAGAAACTCTCACTGGGTAAGGCACTTTATTATTGCTTGAACTCTGCCTTAGGCTTTGGGATGATAAAGACTAATTTTTCCATTTTCTCATGACATGCAGAGATATTTGCCCATGAGTGGCAGAGTAGGCACTGAAAGTAAGATGCAGAAGGTTATGTTACTTACCCTCATCTCCTATAAGATTTCTTACAAACCTGACCAGTGGTTCTCTTAAGAACTCAATAGTTTAAAAATGTCATCATACACAGATTAAAATCATGGAGGGAAAAAACTCAGTGGCTTCTGGAAGGCATTTGTATTAGCATTTTAGGTGGACTATGTAGGTGGATTACAATAACCAGTTCATCAGAATTTGGAGGGCAAAATTCATAGTTATTGATAAGCTCTTGGATGGTAATATAATATAAATTAGTTACTATGAAAGTATGTCATGAAATCTCCTTAACTGGACTCTCAGATTGTCCAGTCAGGGTATTCTGATTGAGGAGAAGAGTTCAGGGACATCTAGAGCTTGTGGAGAGTCAGGTGTCCAGGTGCCCAGAAGAGCAGGGGGATACTGAGCAGAAGCACGTGACAGCCTTTAGGGTGCAAAGAATCCCAGAATAAGTTACCATTTTTTTTTTTTAAAGATTGGCATTTCCTTCCTTCTCCACTGGAAAAGCATATAGGTATTTAAAATAATTTCACAGGCACTAACACACAGTCCATCCTCTTGAGTTCCCCCAAAACAACCACATGTGATACTTCCTAATTCCCACAAAAAAGCTATTTTATACATAATGATAAGTAGATTGCAAGAGTGACAACCGTCTTGGCTGACAGAGTTCCTATCATAATAGATGTCTTTAGTAAGGGACTCATTGACTCACTATGTTCAGGGTCACCCCCAAACGGAGCCTAGAAGTGCACATGGTCAATATTTGTTTCGGGATGGTTCGGAGCCATTTCCAACAACAGCTGTGCAAATGGTTGATGTTGTCACACTTTCTCAGACTTAAATCTCCATTTGGCAATTCTGACATATGTCCAAACACTGAAAATATTTTCACTTTTGATATGTAGGGGAATCCAACTTGGGATTTACATGTGAAGCCAACAGGGATCATCCCTTCTTCTGTTTTCCCTTCCACATGTTTCTCTATTGTCCTCCCCTGCTCTCCTTCTCGGTGACAATGCACACTGCCATGACTTCCCCTTGAGAAATTCCCAGAGGCAGCTCTTTCGTGCTGTCATAAACAGAAGGGGTGAGGCACTGGCTGGAAATGTAAACTTGGACCAAGCTTCCAAAGCACAAAAGAACAATTGGTGGTCTTGTCGGGTCCAGTCCTTTAATTGGGCCAAACCAGAGTCCTGACGAGGCTGTACTGTTTATAAGGCTCATCGCCACATATAAACGATCTTTAAAAATTATGGAGACCCACGTTTATAAATGCAGTGAGTCTTTGTTTAGAAAAAGCAATTTATCTGTCTCTTGCATTTAAGTTTTTTTCGTTTTCCTCTTTCCAGCCCTAAGCAAAACAAAGCACGGTTTGGTCTTTTTTTTTTCTTAATTGAAGGTGAGCCACAGCGAACTTGCTCAATGCAAAGAAATTTTCACGTAAATCATCTTGAGGAGAGTGTCATCATTAGATCAGCAGGGTTGCCTTGTTAATGACAGCTTTTGGAAAATGTGTGCTGTGAGCTTAGGTGCACACGTGCACACGCACACACACGGGCAAACACACACGTAGCTTCCAAAGTTTTGTCAGACTTTATGAGAAAAGGATTTTCTCTTTGGCTGTGTGTACACTATTTGTACCCTGATAATTAAGGAAGTGGAAGATCCTTGGTTTATGGGGTGAAAAGCCCTATGGCAAGATGGTCATCCATAAACGAGCTTAATGAAGGGGTAAAGCAGGAATAACTGACATTAGCCTCCATTTGAAGACAAAATATAACTGGTGAGATTTGCTAAGTAGTATCCACTAGGATTGCTCTTTGGAGAAAAAAAGAAAATAGCATAGTTTAGAGAGAGGAAATGCCTCTTGGAGACAACTAATTTAGGCTTCACCAACTTAAAAAAGTTCCTGTGCCTAGTTTTACTGCCATAGTGAGAAAGGAGCTAGGTGAACAGGCAAGGCCACCCACTGGGACACGGGTCCTTTCCCCTGAATATGTTCTCACTGTGAGGGTATGCATATGCACATATATGAGTGCACGTCTATGCACGGTCACAAATACACAGAGCTCAAAATCTGTTCTTTCAACTGATTCGTAGAAAAAGAAACATGGACACAACATATCCAGCTGCCTTTAACACACAACATTCTGGTTGTTTGCCTGAGTCAATTTCCCTCTCCCTTATTCCCAGGCTCCTTTCTTACATACATTTTAAACCAGAAACTGTCATATTTAAAAGTATGACTAATGATAACAGGGACTGTTAACTTGCCCAGTTCTGGCTATACACATGGTCATAGGAATTGAATTAGGTCCTAGAAACGATGATTTGTATATTTTTAACATTTGGAGGAAAAATTTGAGAACTTAAATAGATCTTTGATCTTCCAACTTTCATTTTGCCACCATTAAAGTGGAAACCGATCACCGTGTGTGGTAGGTGCTTTCCGATCTTGGTGTCAATGATCTCACCTCCTTTTAGTTACCTACTCATGTAATCACTTCCTCTTGAGTGCAGACTAGACCTAGTTATGTGCTTCTAGAAAATGAAATTTGGGAGAAGTGGTAAGATGTCACTTCCAAGATTAGATGACAAAGATGCTGACCTCCGTCTTACTGCACTCTCTCACTTGCCTGCTCTAATGAAGAGGATGCCATGTGTGAGTTGGCCTATGGAGAGGCCCATGGGGCAAGAGGATGAGAGAGACCTCTAGCTAATAGCTTGTGAAGAAGTGGGTCCTCAGTCAGCCAAATGGCAAGGAACTGATTCTTGCCAACAACCATGTAGGTGAGCATGGACTGGATCCTTCCCCAGTCGAGCCTCAAGATGACTGCAGCCCAGCTGTCTTGTAAGTGATGCAGTGCCACACGGCACAGCTAGGCTGGGCCGGATTCCTGACCCACAGATGTTCTGAGATAACAAAAGCTGTTGTTTTATGCCACCATACCTTGGGGTAATTTGTTACACAGTGATCAGTGGCCAATTCACCATCATTCATTGGTAGACTGAATTTTTCTAAAAAGGTAAATGCATTCATACACAATTTATTACAAGTTTCCATCCACGTTTTTTGTGGGGGGCGGGGATGTTTTATTTTGAATTCCACCACCTTGCCCTTTCTAAAAGAATCTGGTAGATTCATGTAATTCAAATGGTGAAAGTGTCCCTAATGAAATAAGACTGTTTATACCAATGGGATTCCTGACTCAGAAAACTGTTTTTTTCACTAATACCTTGAATTTGATATTTTTAGCTATCTATATTGAATTAATTTGTGAGCAAATTGGGTTTTTCCCTTTTAGTTTACTTCTGTTTGTTCATTTCAACAACAAAATAATAATCAAGGTAAATGCAATTAGTCGGACAAGTGATTACCCCTTTTTTTTTGTACAAAAATAATTCAATAAGCATTTATTAGGCAGTTAACTTTACTTGAGTCTATATTGTACATTTTGGAGGATAGTTTGGTATCTATCTATCTATCTATCTATCTATCTATTTATTTAGAAGATTTTATTTATTTATTTGACAGAGAGAGAGAGAACAAGCATAAGCAGGGGGAGCTGCAGAGGGATTGGGAGAAGTAGGTTCCCCACCGAGCAGGGAGCCGGACACAGGCTTCAATTCCAGGACCCTGGGATCATGACCTGAGCCAAAGGTGGACGCTTCACCGAATGAGTTACCCAGGCGTCCCTAGTTTGATATTTATAAGTAGATTATCTTTAGATGGAATAGTTTCTCAAAAATAGATGGGTGTTATGATGTTAATTAGTTTTAAGGCCCCAGCCACATACTCTTGTCCTCTGCCACCCTCTGAAAAATTGTTTCCAGATGTTCACTGAAGCTGAATGACCAAGTGGTAATTTGGCCAACTTTGATCTAGGACCTAAGGGAATATTCCCAAGACCACATCTTGGACTTGCTGCCAAATCTTTCCAATAAAAAGGATGGCTGTCTCACCACCTGTAAAGTGGTCAGTTCATAATGCCCAATTTGAGGTTATAAGACCCATTTCTTACAACACTAAAAATTGTTATGTGTACAACTTGTGATGAGAAACCCATGTGTGGGAGAAACCTTGTTTGGTGAATAATAGCCTTTCTATACATGGGCTTAGAAACCATTGCGTATCTCATGATCTATTTTCAATAAGACTGAAGCAAATTGGTAGTATTTTCTCTTCTGGGAAAACCCCCAAAACTAAACAAAAACAAATCAAACCTTATAATGGTCTTGTCAAGGATAAAGTGCTTGGGAATGTGCATTCTTCTGATTTCCCTGCCCTGTCATGATGCTCTTAGTCAGCATCTATGCCAAATTGCAATTATGCCAACACTGAAAATGTAGATTAAAAAATATCCTCTTGTTTCCTATCTTACCACATATGTTTAAAGACCACACCCTAGCATACGAATGATAAATGTGAAAAGGATGGTTTTATTCACACTGAAGAATTTTTCAACTGTTGAGAGTTGGCCACCATCTTAAAAGACAAGATAATTCATGACAATGTGTCTGAGACTAAGAAAGCAAGCTAAGCCTTACTTCAGTGATTTATTTTTTTAAATGACTGGACTGTCATATCAGTAAATCATTTAGTTTATAATACATATTAGTTTATAATACATACTTTGCTAAAAATTATTTTTCAATATGCATTTCTGAAATTGGAGCTATATTAGGCATCCAAAAAAAAAAAAAAATCACCTTGCCTGGTGATCCCACACTTGTGCTTTTTCTGCTCTGCAAACTTAATAGTCTCACTTCCGCTTAGCCTTAGGGCTTTGAGCAAGGAGAAAGAACTAGTTCTGTGACCATAAGAAAAGGCTTTCTTCCAAAGGGGAATAGATGGAGAAGAGATTGGGTTTACTGCTTTAAAGGCCATTTGACTTCACAAGATTCACTGCCCATATCCCTTGCCTCGAAGCATTGATGTATTTCTGGATCTGAACAGTGACTTCTGTCAGGTCTGAAATATGAGTTTTGTAGAAATCTTGGCTATTTCTGAAGAATGGGGGAGACGTTTTGAATCCTCGTCATCAAGAGCAGACATTTCCTGCCTCGGGTGACCACACCTCAGACAAGTCCCACACCAGCCTGGATTGGGACCCATAAGAGCGCCTTATGTGATTTCTGGCCCTGACCCCTCAGGCACTGATATACTCGTCTCTGGTGGGTCACTGAGACCAGAGTGCTAGATGATCCATAGTGAACTCTTCTGTCGTCGTTTTTTGAGAGCTTATGCTCAGTAGTTGCACTTTCGCTATGAGGCAGATGAGAGAATTTGCGTCTCTGCGAAGAGTTACTCATAGTTGACAGAGAGAATTCTATGATCTCTGCAGAAAAGTAAAAGACTTAAAAAATGAACTAGCTCAAATCTGGAAAGAACAAGTCCAGCAAAACAATTAAATCATCTATCTTGTGAACCATTGTTTTTTTAAGAATGGTTTTTGGCTTACTCAGAAAAATTTTGCATCTGGCTAAGGAATCTGTGTTTTAAAGACAACTTTTGACAGTGAGTGAGTAATACTATTAAGTTTCCTCCTGGTTGCCCTATGCAGGGGGGTCCATGCAAGAAGGTAGTGTGATTTGGTGGATAAGAGTGAAATTTCTGGAAATGGACAGCTTGGGAAAGTTACTTATCTCTCTGTTGATTAGTTTTCTCTTCTGTAAAATGGGACTAGAAATAGTACCAGCCTCATAGGATAGTATACAATAGACAAAGGCAGAAGGATTATGGTAAGTACCCAGTTACATTATTTTTTATTATTCAATGAAAATATAAAATTTCTCTTGGCCTCCATGTTTCAGAATTTTTTTACTCTGCACATATTACAAACCAAAGCAATTATATGGTAAGGAGTAGTGCTTCTCAAACTCCCTATTGTTAAAATGCCAGGTTTTTTGTTTGTTTGTTTGTTTGTTTCCAATCCATTACAGACCAGTACTTTAACAAAACTAATACAAGTGAATTATTAGGAAAACGAAATAAAAATGGGATAAAGGTATACAAGACCCAAGCCTAAACTGCTGGATAAAATGTTTCTGAAAGCTTCCTCTCAATGTTCATACTTGTCTCTTTGTCGTCTGGTCACAGTGTTCACAGATGGGCACCTGTCCGCAGACCCCACCTGGAGCGACACTGGGTTTTCCTCAGGACTGTGGAGAACATTCTCTAGTGCTGGGGACCTGTGCCACTCGTTGAGGCGGCACTCCCCTCTAACTGCGGGCACTGAAAACACTAGGGCCAGGCCTTGGCCTTGGCTCAACCATCAGGTACAGACTTGGGATGAAGCTAGATAGGAGAAGCGGAGGGGCAGAGTCCGTTCCAGGAAACGGTAGAGAGAGCAAGAGGAGCGCACTCCATTTCCAAAAGCACGAACAGCCGCGACAGCCGCAATTCTAGAAGGAGCCTGGGTGGCGTCTGTGGGTGCGGTTCCTCACCAGACCAGTATCTGGCCACAGCTGTGGTCCACTGTCCTTGGTGGGGAGCTTCTGGTTTCGGTTTCTGATTTTCCTGGAGAGTCAGGGATCTACTTAACATTCTTTCGACCAGTCCCGTCTGCTTAATTTAGCCGGTAGATTTGTGTTGCTCGAAACTAAGAACCCTAAGTAATTCACATGAATTTAAAAGACAAAGTCAAGCAGGTGCCCTGTCTTGGCATTTGACATCCCATTGAGTCTGACTATCCTCCAGCTGTTTAGAAACACTTTGGCATTCGCATCCATATTATTATCCCATTCCTGACCCTAGTTCTACTGACTTCTTTTTTTGTCTTGCTCCCTATTGCACAATCATGTGTGCAAAGGCACCCTTCAGTTTAGTTCCAAAATCAAGCTGAAAATCGATGAACATTTTGTACTACATTCTGACAAATTCAAGTGAGACGGGCCAGTAGGGAGAACATGTGTCACAATTAGGTAGGAAATCAGTCTTCCTAGGCTGTCCTTTTTATGCCCCAAGGGAATTTATGCTGAGAATTCACTCTTCTGTGGCCCCGAACAAAATTTAGCCCTGCAAATTTTCCCATGTAGGAGACTTCTCAAGTGAAACCCTCCTGCCACTTCATGGGTGACAGGTAGTTTTCTGCTCAGTCGATAAAAACCTCTTTAACCCCGAGAGAGATGCAGAATGGTGTGAGCTCACCTCCGGATGTGTGTGCCCTCCCATTCGTGGCAGGGTGCATGTGGAGGCTGTCCAGGCATCTTTTAGGAAAACTTTAGATTTCAAAAATAAGGAGATTAGGCCTGAGGATCGCCCCCCCCCCTTTTAAAAAAGATTTTATTTATTTGACAGAGAAAAAAAGCACAAGCTGCAGAGGGAGAGGGAGAAGCAGGCTCCCCGCTGAGCAGAGGGCATGACGCAGGGCTCAATCCCAGGACTCTGGGACCATGACATGAGCCGAAGACAGATGCTTAACCGACCGAGCCACCCGGGGGCCGCAGGCCTGAGGATTCCTTTTCCCCTCTTAACTGAGAGACTGGTTGCTGTCCTTAAGTTCTCCTCTGGTCATTATGAAAACTGAGTTTCCTATTTGATTCGCTAGCACACTTTGCATCAAAATACTTCCTCGTGTGTGATTTCTGCAAGGATATATAAGGATAAAAAAAATGAAGTAGCTGAAATTATACTTAGTGAAGATAGGACTTTCCTGGATGAATAGATTCCGTATCAAGATACAAATAATTATTGAGAGAGGAAACAAGGAAATCACCCATCACTGGTGAGTTAGCAGGGACCCCTGTCGCTACTTGGTTTTGTCTGAGGAGCCAGTTAGCTGACAGCAAGATCATTTGGGGATGAGGGAGTTCAGGGCAACAGTTCTTGACCTTGGCTGCATATTAAAACTTATCCATCCATGTCTGGTCCCACTTCTAGAAGGTCTGATACTCCAGAGAGTCTTCACTAGATAATACCCCAAATTTAGAAACCCCACCAGTTTCTGCACACAAACCTCAGAGTAAAAACTTACTCCTTAAAATAAGAAATTATTATCTTGTGTCAGCTTTTGAAACTTTCCTTTTTATAGTCAGGTATGTTTGTAGTCTAAACTCCACTTATTTATTTTTTTTGAAGATTTTATTTACTTATTTATTTGAGAGAGAGAGCACAAGCGGAGGGAGGAGCAGAGGGGGAGGGAGAGGGAGGGGGAACGAATCTCCAGCAGATTCTCCTTTGAGTGTGGAGCCCATCGTGGGACTTGATCCCACCACCGACATCATGACCTGAGCTGAAACCAAGTCAGACGCTTAACTGACTGAGCCACCCAGGCGCCCCTAAACTCCACTTATTTATGATAACTGGGAGCTTCTATTTCAGTTTCCTTAAAATAAGTAATTCTTCACAATAAGTAATTGCAAAATCAAACTCAGTTAACACTTACTGGAAAACATTTTTCATCATGTGGTGCATGATGGTTTGCCACAGGCAAACTGATTTATTAACAGGAGACCCAGAACCCTATCCACAGGAGACAGGTAGTAAGTATTTTGTGAGTTGATGAGTGAGAGATTGAGAGGACGTTCTAAACCTAAGTTCATTTAGTTTTGTCATGTACTATATGTTGGATGATTGAATTTAAATTAAAAAAAAAAAAGAAAAAAACCTTTCATGTCCAAGAGTAGGGATTTTGAGTATTTAATATCTCTGTGAATTTGCTTCTCTAGAGATCAACTAATCTTTCTAGATCACTGCATAGTTCAACTACCCTTTTTCCAGATTCAGAAAGGGTCAGCTGGCTTGTCTCTGATCACACAGCTATTAGGACCAAAGCCAAGTCAAACCCCAGCTGAGAGCATCGCATTCCCACTGAAGACAGCTATTACTGGATTCATGCAGTACCTGCAACTGCTTACATTTACAGCGGTTTCTCGTTAGTAACATGCAGACATTTCGCCAAATATCCCAAAGTTTTCCTACTTATTCCTTGATTGTATTTTGATTATGAAAAGAGAATAAAACCCATGTAGAGATTTGAACGGGAGACTTTTCCTCAGTCACTCTGCTGTCTCGACTGACTTTATAATATTCAAAGGAAATTTAAACCAATGTGAATAGTTACGGAGATATTAATTTCCTTCATGTTGCTTGTTAATTTATGTGAAGGGTTCATTTAATCATATTTAAATTCCATAGAGATTAAAGAAATGCAATTATCAAAGTACAAACAATCCATCTTTGTCTTTCTAATCCCTTGCTGTGTAGATCTGCGCAGTTGACAAGGTAAATAACACTGAATAATGAAATAATTTAAAAATATTATTTGGAGGCATCTCTCAATGGGTAGCAAAAGACAGGTCCTATAATAGGGGAAATTAACAAATGAAACAGAAAATTAGTAATAATGTAAATTTCTAGTTTGTCATTATTTCTGCACCATCGAGCCCATCTGAACTGCTGGTGTTTCCCTTTAAAACAATTCATAATTCTTTCTAAACTCCTACTGGTCCAATCACCTGGCTGTTAAAGAAACTGCTGTTTTTAAATATTTCTGCAAAAGAGAGGCATTACCCTGATAGCTAGTTAACTCCCTGATAAGGTATCCATCTTCCACACTTGTCACTGTTCATCTTTAAAGGTCTGTCCTGCTTTATGTCTCTCCACATAGCTTCTTTCGTGACCTTATAGTCTTGCTAGACTCAGGCCTGGACCTAAACAGGTGCTGGGTTTCAGCCCCATGTAAGTGTAGCTTGATTCCATGGATGCAGACCAGATCACTCCCATGAACTCCCCAAAGGGCCTGACCATGAGGACAATGTGAGCATAAAAGGACCATGCAAATCTTTCAACTGTCCTGGCAGACCACTCATAGACTACCCTGCTTTGAAGATCAGCCACATCTCTTTGAATGATGATCAACACAAAAGGTCCAGGAGGTTGGCTTTCTTCAGGATGATGGGGGACTAAAGTCACCATACAATGACTATAACGGAAGCTGTTTATGTAGATGCCATATTTCTGTTCATAAAATCCCTATACATATAAATATAGAATCACATGATAAACTCAACTCAGATGCCCACTGACAGCCCCTTTCCTGCCAAATCTCTCTTCACGTTCCCTGGCAACTCCAACTAAAGATGGAAGATTCAGCAGCTGCCTGGCCAGTTTCGGCTCAGAATTTAATCCCCAACCCAGAGAGCCTGGAAGTGATCTTCAATCTATTTAGAATTCATTCTCAGATCACAATCTGGTTTCCACATCTCCAAGTCCTTGAGGAATTCTCCAGTGTTTTGACCTACTCATTTCCTGCAGAAAACCTCGAACCCTTTTTTTCTGGTGGTCTTTTTAGGGCACCACACTGCCTTCTGTCCACACGCCACAGCATAAGCCATACGGCTGACCAAGAATGTGAGTGAGGTCGGAGAAGGTGGAGGGCAGGCCAGGGTGAGCTCTTCATCTCTACATTAAGTGTTAGAGAGGGTGAAATGTACTTCCTTTTTAACATATCTTCTTAAACCAGCGGTATTCCTATCCTCCTCCTCCCTTTTCAAAATGGGCTAGGTATTCTTGACACCTCCTGGCTGACCTACACTTGGGTTACACTTGTTCCAAGAAGTGAGAACAGAACCCAGAATCCTTACCAGAAGCCAGAAAACATCAATATATTAAAAAGCTTCCCAGGTGATTCTAATGTGAAGCCAAGACATGGCTCGGAGAATCCCTGCTGCCCGGTATTCACACCCTTATGTGATTGCCTCCCCTCAAGGGCGGGCTGGGTTTCGTCACCACCGCCTAAGAAACAGAATAGAGCAAAAGTGATGGGATGTCCCTTCTAAGATTCAGTTATAAAAGCAATGTGACTTTGGTCTTGTTACTCTCTCTTGCCTTCTAGACTTGCTTGCTTTGATAAGAAGCCCACATAGCATGAACGGAGGTCAGTCTCCCGCCGACCACCAGGGAGGAACTGAGGCCCTCAGTCCAGCAGCCCGCCATGATTGGGCTGTGGCCCACTGCATGAGGGAGGTAGGAAGTGGCCAGCACTCCAGGTCAGCTTCTGGATGACCTTGTGAGAGACCCCAAAGCTCGAGAACCCAGCGAACCTGTGTCTGGACACCTGACCCATAGAGACAGTGAGAAAATAAATGTGTATTGGTTTTTCCTCCCCAAGTTTTATTGAGGAAAACGTGACAAATGAAAAGCTGTATGTATTTAAGGCCTACAACATGATGTTTTGATATACCTGTATATTGTGATAGGAGTGCTGCCACAGGGCCAATTAACATATGTACCACCTCACCTGGTTATTAGTTAATTTATTTATTTGAAGATTTTATTATTTATTTGTTTTAGAAAGAGAGAACATGCGGGAGTGGGGGGAGGGGCAGGGGGAGAGAGAGAATCCCAAGCAGACTCCATGCTCAGCGTGGAGGTGTGCTTGAGTTAAATCTTGCAGCATATTCAGGAGAAGAGCAGAGTTGATGAGCACGCTCTTCCAGAGAGAAGAGGGGCTGAGCAAAGTCACTGAGTTCATATACAGCACAGAACCACATGCCAATAACTCACACTCCTTGCTCTTGGGAAAGGAAAGGAGTGAGTGATCGCAGATCTGAGGGGGTGGTAGCACATAGAGCAGGAACCTTATCCTGAAAGGTGTGGATTAGAATTTACAAGTTATTCCAATTAAGAAAGATTTACATATCATGATTTAGACATAAAGTAGAAAATATGCACTTCTCCATGCCTTAACGCACTCCAAATAGGTTTTCTTACCACAGTGCATCTTTCTAAAGTTTCTAACTAAAATCTAGGTTAGGTATGGACAAAAATGGGCTCATTTTTACCCCATTTCATATGAGTGATGGGCATTAGTCACAGATAAAATTAAACTTGTGAACACAGGAATTGTTTCTCATCAAAGTAACGTCTGGAAATTTCTGATCACATGTGGCTATGTATATGGATATGTGCACACGTGTACATACTAGTGTACTTCTAAATAGGTATTTATAACCTACCTGTAAATGTTTTGGTGGTTTTCTCTGATGGGTACATTATATATTAGACATTGATGTTAGTAGTTTAATTCTATGTATGGTCAGGGGAACATCTGTCTCAAGACCATTTATGAACTTCACTCACCTAATAATTATTGTTTTGTGGTTCATTGTTGTGTCTACATGTGACCATCAAGTGCAGAATTAACAATAGAAAGCAAAATCTACATCTGTCTCATTTGTGCACCATCTCTGGGAAAAAGTGACCTTTTCTCTGGTTAATGCATGTAGTCGTGTAGATTTTGTCTTAGGGAAAAGAACTCCTCACAATTGTTTGTTTGTAAGAATTGGTTGGCCACTGTGGGCCTCCTGGGCTAAGGGGTCCCATTGTTGGCATCTTTGAAGATAATGAGAGTGGGTGGGAGATCTGTTCTGCTGGGAAAATGAGAGAATTCCATGTGGTGGTGTCAGGAAGGGAGGAGTCATTTGATGTGGGCATTTTCCCTGCAGCTGGTATTTAGGGGATTATATTTTCTGACCCTTGAGGCACTTTTAATTTTCTCAACATGGAAAGGTCAGTATTTCATCTCAGCAACAATTATGGTGAAAACAGCTCTAAGTAAAAGTAGATGGAAAGTAATTGTCCTCTCCAATGGTACTATTGTACATTGTTTTCAAAAGGCTATTTTAAAGAGAGAGAGGAGGAGGGGAGAGGAAGTGGGGACAAAGAGAGACAGAGAGAGAGAGAGACAGGGAGAGAGAGACCCAGAGACCAAGCACAGAGTGAGCATAATGCTGAGTGAGGATGTGAAGGGGTTGGGAAGGAGGATGTTTCAAGGCAGTTAAAGACCTGTCATCAATTCTCAGCTTCCTCCACAGACTCGTGAAGGGGTGATGGGGAGTTCAGCCTCATGCAGTGCAAGAGGCAAGTAGAACAACCATCTTTGCTTCTGGATCCCTCTGACAAATCTAATGCCACATTGAATCTTTCTCTCTTTGGTTTTCCGAGAGTCTGCACTCTGAAGAATGCCCTCTTTTACATCCAGGAAGCTCCCACTGGCTTTCTAAGTTGTTTCTCCTGCTGGGAGACCAGGGTCTCTGCAAGCCTGTAGCAGAAAGCTGTGGCTCCTATGTGCCCTCTCTGGAACCTTTCCTGTGGGCCCACCCATCCCCACTTTGTGGGCTAAGGATGGAGCTGGCAGGTGGCGGGGGGGGGTTGCCTCTCCCACAGAAGCTGGACAAGTGATGTCTGCTTACCTACAGGAGAACTTCTGGGGGGATGGAATGGATGCTTGGAACCAGAGATGGTTTCTCTCCTTATGAGATTACGAATTATTAGGAACATTTATGTTTAAAATGGTAATCCTTCCCATCATGTAAAGGGAATCCTTCAGTGAATGAAAGCAGGGCTGCAGAAATCAGAGCCAAGCCTTGGAAGAAGAGTCAGTTTGCTGCAACCATTCACAGAATACTTAAATTTAGCTAGCCTAAAGCAGTACAACAGCAGAACTTCTTAGGTGCCCTAGCCAATGGATTCCTTTTTAGCTTACGGCTAGTTTAAGGTTGGATTTCGATTTCTTGTAGTGAAAAAAAAATTTTTTTAGTATCTTTTTAAATCTGATTTCTAAGTCTATGGATTCTACTGAAACCTAAATATGTCTTGGCTACATTTCCACATTAACAGAAATCTGCACTATTTTTCTGACTTCTCTCACTAAGTTTCTCTACTCGCTCTGTAGCACCTGAATGAAATTATTTCTGCCAAGATCTGTTCCTCCCCTTTGGGAAATCTGAGGGCTAATCCTGTATTTTCATCCATTTGCACCTCTTAATCCTCAATACCCACCTGTAAGTCTGGTCAATAGAAGAGCAGGGATGGAGCACCCACCTCACTCTAGCCCATGAGGCTTACTCTCACCTTTCCACTGAGTCAGTACAGATGTGCTTGGTCTGGCTGTTCATATAACTGCCACTAAGCTGTGCCCCAATATCGTATCTTATACACAGGCTACCTCTCATCTTCAAACCTGCATATGGCTGAGCAGAAGAAGGCTTTGGTTTCTCAGGAGAACTTGAGGATTTTCTTTCTGCCTTCTAGTTTGAGCAACTATAATTGTTCTTTTTTTTCTTTTAAAGATTTATTTATTTATGAGAGAGAGAGAGAGAGAGAACAAGCATGCAGGGAGGGGAGAGGCAGAGGGAGAAGGAGAGAGGGAATCTCAAGCAGACTCCCCACTAGTGAGGAGCCCGACACAGGGCTCGATCTCACGACCCCGAGATCATGACCTGAGCCAAAATCAAGAGTCAGATGCTTCACCGACTGAGCTACCCAAGAGCCCCTATTATTGCTCTTTAAAAGACAACAGAAATATGGACAAAGCAAATGTCTGTCGTCTGGTAATATTCTTGCATATGTGGGCTGTGAGGCAGCCACGCTTGGGAGCCTGTGCCTGATCTAGAAGAAGGCTGTGACAGCGATGACATTTCCTGCTCAAGTGTTCGGCTAAGTATCGGTTCTACTGTCATCACACCCAGTCCCAAGAAATGCCAAGGCATTATCTTGGCAAGACCAGAAACAGGCAGTGTTAAAGAATACACAGGGAGCAGAAACATACCACTCTAGAATCTACGATGTAGTCTGTGGAGTAGAATTCACTACCACAGAGCAAATACTACCTTGAGCCACATTCTAACGAGCTCTATTACTGGAAGGAACTTTGTCAAAAAGTATCGTGCAGAGACCCTGGCAATGGAAATCAGCAGATAAAGACCATGGTCTTACTGTGACAGCTCACTGGCTGTGTGGCCTTGGCCAAGACACTCCCCCAGTTGGATCGTACTTCTCTAAATATCTGAGCAGGGGACTGGACTAGACAATGTCTAAGGCTCCTGTCAGTGCCAACATCCCATGAGTCATTTGGGCCCAGAGTCCAGTAAGTTTCCAAGAGGAGTCCAATGGTAAGACGTGCACTACCCTTAAGCATTTAAGTGGTTAAAGAATCCTTGAATCTGTTGGTAGTGACTATGGAAATGGGAAAATAGCAAGCCAGGTTGAGGAGAATTAATATGCTGATGAGCAAATATGAGAAGACAATGGAGGTTGGAATAAACAGTTTTCAAAGACAGGCTCCAAGGACCTGAATTTGAATAAGCTCATGAGAGAGTAAAATAAACCCAAAATCACAAAGACTGAAATAATATCACTAAAATGGGGAGCTCTCAGTATCACGTGCAAGGTGCAATCAGAATTCCTCACTGGTAACCTGGCCACACTGGACTTCTCTGAAAATGAAGCAAGCAGGATGGCCAGAGGGCATTACTTGATACTTGGAAACTAAAAATGAAGTTTTGGAAATAACACCTAAAATAAAATGTCTGATTTAATTTTGGCTCAAGTTTGCTACTCGTAATAAATTTTGGCAACTCAAGGCTGTCAGACAGGAGAATATGTGTCTTTGTAAACAGGAGAGCATAAGGAATGAAATTTCATGACCAATAAATTGGTGGAAAATAGGAATTTATGTGTGCTGGTGTATTTTCTCCAAGTCTCCCAGCTGAGCATTGATTTTCTAGAAGTATTAGCTTTTATTTACTATTTCTGCATATAAACCTTCAATGGCTCCACAGTCCCTATAAGATAAGATACACAGTCTCCTCATCTTCATAATTGTCTGTAATTGGATGTTGACTCACATGTTCTGATCTGACCTCTTACCACCTGAGAAGGAATGAGTTTCAGTGATACAGCATGTCAACTTCTGAGTCAGGCCTGAGTTTGATTCTAGCTCTGACAGTCCCAAGCTGTGGACCCTTTGGAGCCTCAGGTTCCTTCTCTGTAAGACGGGACCGTCTTTCCCAGCATTGGCACTACTGACATTTTGGGTATGATCATCTAAGCAGCATCCCTGGACTTTACCTGCTAGAAACCAATAGCATATTTGTATTTGTGACAACCAGAAATGTTTACAGATATCGCTCAAAGTCCCCTGTGGGGCAAAATCATCTTAGGCTGAGGATCTCTGAGTTGAGGTACTTACGCTTGTCTCATGTGTCATTGGGAACATGGAACACAAGAAGGATAAGAAACTTCTGGTACTGCCTGGGCCCCATAGTTGCCTATGCATCTTCCTTCTTGATTCCAGAATTGGTGAAAACATGGGGGACCTTTAAAGACTCCAACTATCACCTCCTTGCATCCCTGCAGCGTCTACTCAATGTTGAGACATAGATAATTGGCTTCCTTGATCTCTGTTCAGGTGATGGTGACTGGCTTTGAAAACCTAACTTAAAAAAAAAAAAAAGATTGATTGATTTTAGAGAGAGAGGACGTGCGAGTAGGGGGTGGGGCAGATTGAGAGAGAAAATCCTCAAGAAAACTGCCTGCTGAGCATGGAGCCCAACGCAGGGCTCGATCCCAGGACCCTGAGATCATGACCTGAGCTGAAATCAAGAGTCAGCCACTTAACCGACTAAGTCACCCAGGTGCCCCCAAAACCTAACTTTAAGTGACATAGATAAGGAAGAGGAGGGAAAGGATCCAAGGTATATTTTTTTAAATCCTATATATTAAAAATAAATATTATAGGAGTGCCTGGTGGCTCAGCTGGTTAGGTGACTTCCTATGGCTCAGGTCATGATCTCAGGGTCCTGGGGTCAAACCCTGCATTAGGCTCCCTGCTCAGCAGGGAGTCTGCTTCCCTCTCTGCCCCTCCCCTGCACTTGTGCATGTGCACGCTCTCTCCCTCTCTCAAATAAATAAAATCTTGAAAAAATACATATTATGTATTTATTAAGCTATGTTAGTGGAAATTTTTCCAGACCAAATTGTGTATCAGTCACTTATAGTTCATGGCCATAAAACAGTATTTTATTACATTAAATTTCTAGTGATCCACTGTATACCCATAGTACGGTAAGGATGAATCTATAAAATAATACCCCAGGTAATTTAAATGTGGAAAAAAATGGGAAAATCGGAAAAATGGTTCTATTTTGGTTTTGACCAAAGAAGCAGAGGCAAACAACTTAAATCAGACAAAAGAATAAAAATAATTTGGCTTTTTTAAATAGAAAGAAAAGAAAAGATAAACAAAAAAAATGAACACCTGGCCAGTAGCTTGGTCGCTTATGAATTCACATATGGACAAAGTAGTGCAAATGTGTATATCAGATCATTCCCACCGGAGCATCTCTTTGCAAATGAAATTAATAGACACATAAGGGTATTGCCTGTTGTGTATAAACACCATACGTAACAATAAATGCCTTCAGAGAAATCTACAGTTTTCAGATCCCTTGGAGCTAACCACCATAAAAGGGCTTAAGCTGCAAAACCATTGACTTTCTCCTTCTTTCACCCAGTGAATACCAAAAGAATACTTTTCCTGACCAAAATATTGGCTGAAAGGTTTAGTATAGAATAATCCTTTATCTTTGCTATCAATGATGATGTGTTATTTATGGTTATTATTCATATGATGAATTGTTTGATATATATATATTCTTCCATCTTTTTCATTCTCTAATAACTGTAAGGTTGAAATTTGCTATGGTTCTCTTGGAATGTTGTAGAATTCTAATGTGAAAAAAGAAATGGGATAAGACTGGAATATGAAGCCATGAACTTGGAAAGAAATCCAAACTGCCATATTGATGAATGCTGCATTTTCTTGAGTCTCTGTGCCAGCTTGTAACAACTGTTTAAGTTGTCTGTTTTTATTTCCTCAATTTATGGCTGTTGGTCCTTGAAACAGAAACATTTCAAACATATGCATCAAATAATTATACACATATATATCAGAAACTGTACATTACATATTGGAAATCACCCTTTGCAAGTCATCTTTACATATATCTGTTAGTAGTTAAAAAGATTCAGAACTTCACTGGAGGAGAAAGGAAATCGTTTTTTTTTTTTTCTGTATAATTAAACTAAGCTCAAATATGTCTTCTGATCCCAATCCAATTGTGTTGGTTTCCCACTTTGCCTAGGACTACAAGAAAACATTCATTACTTTTACCAACTAACTCCCTTGCTAATAGACTTTGAATAATTCCTCATTTCCAGAACAGTGGTTTTCAAACTGTGTTCCTATGAGTTCTAGGGTTCCAAAGACCTATGTCAGGGGCTGCCTGAGGAACAAGGTGGAATCCATGGGGATGGGTTTGAAGACCCTTCTCTACACTCACTCCCAATGAGCACAGCTTCAGTTCAATCTAAATAACACACGGAACCAAAGATTTCAAAGGAGGATCTGTTACTGGAACCAAAGTTACCATGGATTTCTGAAGATTTGTGGAATGACAACTTGGAGAAGAGAATCTGAATTCATTTCATTAAAATATTCTTCTGCAACCCGGGCCCATATTAAGCCTGCTTTTGGGACAGGAGGACATAAGAGGAAAGGGGGAGGAAGGGAAGAGGAGAGGGGAGAGTTTTCAAAGAACATAATTTGCAAGAAGTGAGAAGGACATACACTTCCTCTGCCACCAGGTTCTGTGGCAAGTGGCAAGTGAAGCCTCATAGATCATTCCCTGGCTGAGGTTTGCAGAGCATCATGACTGGTAGACATGCCCGAGCACCATGAGTATTGGAGAGAAATGGTCCTACAGTGGCAGAGCAGTGGAAGGGACCACTGAGATTCCCCCGATGTTTAGGGAGAGGAAACCGGTTCCAGCAATGTCTTGGGCTTGAATATGGAGATGAAGAAGGTAGTTGGAGGTGGGTTCAGAAGGATGTGCAGTGTGCTTAACATAAGAGTAAGGCATGATGCCTCCTATAGAAGGCAGACAGACCATGCTTACCTAAGTCCTCAGGGGCCCATCAACCCTAAGAGAACTTTGAGGATTTAAGATCCCTGCACACCCATAGGTTGCTACACCTAGAAAACAAACAATGAGCTGTGCAACCCATTTGAGTGGAGAGTCTCAACTCATTGAGATATATACTTGGAACAGATTTTTTCCATTAATTACTAATTGTGTTTTTTTCATTCAATTGTAAGAAACACCTTACTTGATACATCATTTTTCAGTCATTTTCATTTGTGAAGATTTTTCCAGTCCAGTTTACACCCCAGTCTCTTACTCAATTCAAAGCTTTCTCCACTTGCTAGATTTATGGCTCAAGCGGCTCAAGGGGTTGTGTGTGGTCTCTGTTCTTACTCCTGAGAAACCCCAGCTACAGTTCACTGGTCATAGCTGACTGACACATTCTCCTCTGCTTGCCCAAAGCTCCAGTCCTCTTTCCCAAACACACACACACACACACACACACACACTGAGTTCTTTTTAACTCAAAATCCTTGATCCTGCTCTTCCTTCCCACTGAGCCTGGAGCTCAATGCGCGACTCTATCCCACCACTCTGAGATCATGATCTGAGCCCAAAGCAAGAGTCGGACGCTCAACCAGCTGAGCCACCCATATCGCATACAGGTTCAGAGCACGGACTCTCGGGCCATATTGCCAATTCTAACCTTACTGATTTGGGGAAAGGTCGCTTCGTCTCTTGGTGCCTTAATTTCTTCACCTGCCATCTGGGGATAGTAATTGCGCCTAACTTGTAGGACTCTTGTGAGGAAAACGATTTTAAAAGTGTTTACAATAGTGGTTGGCTCTGAACTGTTGGCCATGATTATTATTACTAATACTATGACCTCAGCTGGGCTTGAACCCAGTTCTTATTACACGGATGATGATGGAAAAACAAACCTTCAGCACCTCTCAAGCTCAGTGTTTAAACTAGAGAAATGAGAGGGATGAATAATCTCCTCCATCCCCTCCTGTGGTGAGGGTTTACAGATGCTGGCTGGAGCAGCAGAAGAGGGACACCCTTACCTGATTATTGTGGGAGTGAAAACTAGTAACACCTTTCTGGAAGGCAGTGTTACAGTATTGTTTATAATTTAATATGTGCAAACTTTCAATCTTAGGCATTTTTAGTTTTTGCAATTTATCTTCCAAAAAATACTTACATACATGCAAAGAATAAATATATGAGAATGCATACTGAAACATTGCTTATGATGACACAAGATATGCATTTATTAGGAGTTGGTTAACTATCACAAATAATGCTACTTTAGTTAAAGCCATTAAAAAGGAATTTGATACTCATGGGACTAAAAAGCCAAGTGGAAAAAAGCACCAGTTGTAAATAACATGTATATCATGACCCTATCAAAGAAAGAAGGAGAAGAAAGAAAGAGAGAAGGAAGGACATAAGAGAAAAAGAAGGAAAAAGGAAAGCAATAAGAAACACATGCGTATTTTAGCATATGTATGGAATTTTTATTCTATGACCAACACAAATTTAATAGATCAAATTTGTGATAGTCCTGTCTTAAATGTATCCTTTTTCCTAAGATCATTTTTATTTTAGAGGAGATAGGGAAATATGTACATTAAGGTGGAAAAGTAATGGTTAACTACCTGTACTATAGTAAGCCCATCAGGACAAAGGATTTACAGACCTTTTTTTGTCCCAACCCATTTACAAGCACTGCAGAGTGTAAAAGAGTTATTGTTTCATTATAAATTTTTGCAAATATGTATTTATGATTTATATAAATATATGCACATCTGTAGAAAAATCTCTTCTTCACATTAATAGTAGTGATCTTTAAAATACAAAATTGCAGGAAAATTTTTTTAACTCATTTATATTTTACACATTAAAAAAATTTTACTGTGGGGCACCTGGTTGGTTCAGTAGGAAGAGCATGAGACTCCTGATCTCGGGGTCATGAGGTGGAGCCCCACGTTGGGTGTAGCGATTACAAAAAAAAAAAATCTTCAAAAAAAAATTTTTAATATATATATATTTTAAATAAACAATGTACACTAGATATTGCAAAATTTTCTTATATTTCAAATATGTAGAATTAAGCGACGATAAGAAATAAACCAGGATCTTAGATAATCACTTTGTTTTTATTTTCATCAAGATTACCAGGGCAAACTTTCAAGCTAATTGTGTTCCTGATTTGGGTGAGGTCAACTAAACTCTGCCAAGGAAGTGAGAACAATGAATTTTGACTTGTTTCTAACATTAGGAAATACACTGGTCTTATCATCACAATGGTGGACTAATACCCTGGTTTCATTGTAAACAATTAAACAAAACATTGGTCAAGAGGTGGATGGGTACTATTTAGGGAACAGTATCTGGTTTTTGTGGCCCATCTGAGTCTGTTATGACTGAGCAGTTTAACTGGGGTATTTGTGAGAAAGAGAGTAACCATTCCAGTGCCCACTCAGAGAACGTGACTCAATAAATCCTGCTAAGTTAATATACTGGGAAATTGCTGTAAGTGGTGGGGGCTGTTTGTGGCTGGGTTCCCTAGGAGAATAATCTACTTCATGCTGAGAGCATGAATATGTCATAGGTGGGAAAGCATGTGGGAAAATATGAAATATTACACTCTTCGCATGTTCATATTCAAAAACGATTAAAAACATCATCCAGTTTAATGTCTCCTTTTATAGAAAAGCACCTGATTTGAACTGGAACTTTTTCTTGACCCCGAACCTGAGCCAGATATCCCAACTCAAACTTCTTCCTTCTTTTCTTTCCACCAAAACATGCTAATGAAATTAACATTCAGGTGAGGTCGCATGGCAATTAGGCCTAAGATTACCTAGACAGATTCTAAATCCTATTGAATGACGGGATAGTTAACATGCTGGGTAACAGGATGTTTATTAAAAAAAATGCTTTTGAAATTTGATTTTTTCACATTTAGGCTGACCTATTCATTATAGTCAACTATGAAATGTACACACTTATGAGGACAAACACTTAATGCTGCATGTCCAAATGAACCAAGCATGTCTAGGCGCTCTACAAATATTTGTCAGATAAATTGCTAACAGATGGTTATTTACTATCTGGATTTCACAGCTCCTTTGCCTCTCTCTCTTATTTCTGCTTCATAGTCTGGTGCCTGAACCATTTCTCTCTAAAGGCAAAAAGATGAAATCAGAGTAAAGAAACTCCCAAGTGGTCCACTTTATTCTATTGAACATTTTGGTCCAATGGCTTGGCAAAGAGAAACTTTGTAAATGTTGATGAAAACAGTCTGTTACATCTCTGTCACTGTTCATTAAGAGAGTTGAAAGGATCAAATATCCATATGTCATTCAAGAAGATAGCCAGTGTTACAAATGCGAAGTTTAGAGTTGTGTCCCTAACAAATTCAAGCTCTGTGCAACTGCCACATTGATTTTTCTAAAACCATCAACATAGGGGAAATTTCAAGTTCTGATCATAAATGCAAAACCCTTGTTAACTGCACTCCTGCCCATACCCTTCCTTACCTTCATGCCACGCCCCTTCCTGCCATGCATTTGATAATCCAGGACTCTGAACAGCTTTACTCCCAAATCAGAGCACTAGTGTACCTCAATGTACAGGGCACCAAGGGCATGGACTGCAGAAAAGCAGTGTGCAGTGTCCCTCCAGGAGGTGTCCTCCCAGATTCTTGATGGTAAACATCTCTACAGCCATCCGATTGGCCAGAATTGAGTCCCATCGCTCAGGTCCCAGGAATAAATAGATGCTCCTTTTCCACCTCTCACTACCCCAACCCTTCGCCCCAAGTACCCCTCCTCAACTCAGGGCCTTTGCTGAGCTGTGGCCTCTCTTTGGCAGGTCCTTGGGTCTCTTCCTTCAGCTAACAGTTACTCTCTCATCTTTTAAATCTCTGTTCAAGATATTACCTCCTTGAAAAGACAAGAGAGAAGCCAGAGACTATGCCTTGAGTCCCACCTCCCCCCATCCGCCCTGGGCTAGGCCAGATGGCCCTTGCCTGTGTTCCATGGTACCCAGTGGTAACGTGTTTAATCCCTGTATTCACTGTGTTGTATCAGAGCATGGGGCTTCTGAACACCGACTGAAGCCAGTGTACCTGGGCTCGACTCCTGGTTTCTTCATTTGCCAGCAGAGTCAGGTTCCTCTTTTGTAAAATGGACATTATTGAATTGACCTCAAGAGAGGAGGATTAAATAAGAAGTATCTTGAAAGCTTACAAAAGTGAGTCCTCAGTGGGAGCTATTAGCAGTGTTCACCTATATCAGCTCTCCACCCTTGATATCCTGGTTTATTTTTCTCAGGAAAAGACTTCTTAATTATTTGTGTATCCTTCACCCCGTCCACACTACTTGGCATCTATAAGAGTCACATACATGGCAAGCCAAGCTAAACTTGTAAGAATATGAAAAATAATTTCAAAGTCATGGAATGATTCGTCCTAGAACTGGAAATGCCTAAACATCAATATTTAGTTCCAAGTTCATAGAGCAAGGAAGCATTCTCTGAAGGCATAGGGAACGTTTTTTTTCTCAGGGAGGAAACAATTAAACATTTAAGATTCTACCCTTGACTGTAAACATGGCCTCCTCCAATGGCGCAGTCCACACATAGCTTCTGACTAATACCCAAAGGCTTTATGTTCTTGCAGGGTATTCAATTATAGTTTTCAACAGAAAGTGTAAATTACAGGATGCCTGATAAATTCATCCAAAAATACTAAGAAAAACAGATGGTATTTTCCAAATCTTATCAAATGATTCCCTTTCTCCTCACTCACCAGGGTAGTTTTGTGCCAAATATGATGGAAAAGTAATTTTGCCTGCCCCTGATCATTTATACACTCCAGAGGGAGGGGTTGTCGGAGTAAGTAAGATATACTGATTTCCCACACACTGCTCTCTTCCTTCTGGGTGGTTAAAACAAAAACAAAGTATTTGATTTCCTCCATTTTTCTACTGATGAAAGATGACAGATCCAATAGCTGAGCTCACAAATGGAAATCTTTATTATGTATGATTATAATCTTTCTCTCTGTTTCCACTGTAACCAATCCAATATTGGAGAGATATTCCAAAGTCTGCAAGGATAGTGCTAAGGGAACTACTCTCTAGCATGGACTGATGGGACTTTTCACCATCTCCTTATATGCTCAAAGACCTGGCCAGTGGTGACTTTGATGAAATCGACAGGGTGAGCACAGAGAGAATAGGCTGTTTGTGCTTAGTGGTTTGTATTCTAGAACTCCTTAGCTCCCCCAAACCACATTAATTACCTATTAGAAAGTATTAAGGACAAATTGGAAGTGTTGGATGAGATACATGGCAAATAATATTTATTCAATTCATATAGATTTAGCCTTGAGAATTACTGTACATTAAGAGATTCATGGTGACTCTCACTCTCAGGCAAAATGAGAGGAGAAAAGTATCCTCATGCTGCAGAGCATATATTAAATCATTGGAACGATCCATTATTTCATTAATTCCAATAGACTTCTGTTGCTGGTAAAACGAGTTCTAGCCTCTTGGAGGACAGGGAGAGGACAAGTTCCTAATAGTCTGCATTCCTATGGTTAAGTCCTGTAGTGACTCAAAGTGTGTTTTACTTTGTGAGTGATTCTAAGAACAAGTCTGTTCACAAGTTGGACTTCATTTTGCGTTCAGCCTAAAACAGGAAAAGAGGGCATTTACGCCTCATTTTCAGACGGAAAGTACTTGACTGATGAAAAATCCTCTGAACAGTGGTAAGACTCTCCAAAAGACAAGGGAATGCCAAAAAAAAAAAAAAAAAAAAAAAAAAGGGAGGCGATTGTGAGCTGACCTGGCAACATGTTCTCCAGGAAATGGCCGGGTGTGAGTATCCTTGCTGATTACACATAAAATAGCTCCAAAGCAATGTTCTCTATCAGGCAAGGCAGCATTTCAGAGCTGTGTTTTCCCAAGGAAAAAGAAAGAGCCCTCACATGGAGCCCTTTTGGAAAGAGTCTGAGCAGCTTCAGGAGCAGAGAAGTTAGGAGGTGCTCCTGTGCATTGGCAAACAGGGCGGGATCCCATGCAAGGAGAAGAGCAGGGCGCACAGCACAGCATGCATCCAAAAGGGACATCCAGTGTGGACTTACTCCTCCAGGATCTTTTTTTTAAAGGATTCAGGAAAACACAAATCAAGAGCTTAGATCATTATGTGGGAAGTCCATCTCTTTGTTTCACTTTGCGGATGAGCTCTCTGGAGGGGAAATGGTAGGTAAAGGTAAGGAAGAAACAGTAACCTCTGGATTTTAAATCACAACTAAGATATCCGAACATCAACAAGAAAGGAGGGCATCTGACAGTGCTTGGCTGCCATCCCCAGTTGACTGGGGAGGAAAGGTTGGGAGGGAGAATTAAATGAGATAATGCTTGGAAGCACCTGCTACAATGCCCAGCACATATGTTCTATGAAAAAAGCTATAACTCTTGGGGCGCCTGGGTGGCTCAGTCGTTAAGCGTCTGCCTTCGGCTCGGGTCATGATCCCAGGGTCCTGGGATCGAGCCCCGCATCGGGCTCCCTGCTCCATGGGAAGCCTGCTTGTCCCTCTCCACTCCCCCTGCTTGTGTTCCTCTCTCGCTGTGTCTCTCTCTGTCATATAAATAAGTAAAATCTTTAAAAAAAAAGAAAAAAGAAAAAAGCTATAATTCTTAATCATGATATTAATAACTATAACAAATGCCTGAGCTTTAAGAGGCCCTCCTACCTGTCATTCAGGAGATGATGAGGACATGATCACAGTCTATATGGCTGGGTAAGTGGTCTCCCTGGGACTGATCCCTCCCCTATGATCCAGCGTTGATTTGCCTGATCAGGGAGCCCTTTCAAAGACATGTCCCCTTCTCTCCAGAAGCTGTGGTCCTAGCGGGTGAAGAATATTGTGCAATTTCTTTTCAAAATTATTGCTTTTCCACACAGAAACACATTTGTGATTCTCCCTTGAATTGATCAATTTATAGGTTTCAAATACTTTCTTATCATGGCCCATATTGCCACACCCTCTTTCCACAAGCTTTCCTGCCACCCCTCACATTTACGTAAAGTTTTCCCACATTCAGAAGTATTCATGATGAATTTAACTTAAAGTTGGGTAAGAGCCTTCATGGGTGGTCATGCTTTTCCAGGATGTTATGATGTCTGGACATGTGGGATACCTAAAGCTCTAATGTCTACAGGTGGAATCACTGGTGCTTACAGAGCCCACTCCCGGAACCAGACTGCTGGTTCAAACCCATCACTCCGGACCTCAGTTTTCTCAGCTGTGTAATGGAGACAGTAAGAGTACTTCACTCAGGGCGCCTGGGTGGCTCAGTTGGTTAAGCGACTGCCTTCGGCTCAGGTCATGATCCTGGAGTCCCAGGATCGAGTCCCGCATCGGGCTCCCTGCTCAGCGAGGAGCCTGCTTCTCCCTCTAACCCTCCTCCCTCTCATGCTCTCTCTATCTCATTCTCTCTCTCAAATAAATAAATAAAAATCTTTAAAAAAAAAAAGAGTACTTCACTCATAGGAGCATTGGATGAATTAAGACCTATTTAGTGTTGAGAAGAGGTAAGGCAGAAGCAGGGAGATGGTCACGGACATGATGTTTGTACAGGTAAATTAAATCCAGATAAGCTGTCAGAACACTAGCAGTAATTTCATTTCAAGAGATGGAAAACTAAAGTAACACATAAAAAATTTGTGTTTTGAATTAGTAGTGATTTGGTTCTTCCGACTCATTCATTCATCTATTCATTTATTCGCCAAATGTTTATTAACCTTCTATTAGAATGTCTCTTTCAGACACAAAGAAAAGAAGAAAAATGGATGCTACATTTTAACAGGCATATCAAGAGAAGAATCACACACTGCATTCATCATACAGGTAGGTGGCTTTTTGCAAATACTTAAATCACAGACCAGAGGATAAAATTTAGGGGTGGGCCAAAGCTATAAAGAGTTTTTAATACATGAAAGAATCACTTCCATAAACCATATATCAGTGGAGTTCATTAAACTGCACATTACTAGTGCAATCATTTATACATGCAGTTTTAAGAACACCCCCCAAAAACATATTCAATCATGGCAGCTGCCATCTTGGGGTTACTTTTCCAGAAGAGAGAATAATTCCAGGCAACAGCATTTGAACACATTAACCCCTGGCTTTGTTTCCTTTTAAACAGCCAAGGATTCAGTGCTCCCGAAAAATACTGTTTGAAATAACAATGAAACCCCCCAGAGTTTCTGGAGAAGCAACAGGGTCTCCTCCTTCTTCATGAAACAAAGTTTGGGCTCTCAGCCACAACAAAAGTCCTGCAGTTATTTTGTTGCAGTAGAAAGCTTGACACTTAACTTAAAGTTCTGCCTGAGCTCAACCATTCTATTAAAACATGCATGCGGGGGGCGCCTGGGTGGCTCAGTCGTTCAGCGTCTGCCTTTGGCTCAGGTCATGATCCCAGGGTCCTGGGATCGAGTCCCACATCGGGCTCCTTGCTCCACCAGAGGCCTGCTTCTCCCTTTCCCACCCCCCCTGCTTGTGTTCCCTCTCTCGCTGTCTGTCAAAAAATAAATAAAATCTTAAAAAAAAAAAAAAAAAAACCATGCATGAGGGAACACACACAAAATCATCTTTTTTTAAAGATTTTATTTATTTATTTGACAGAGAGAGACACAGTGAGAGAGGGAACACAAGCAGGGGGAGTGGGAGAGGGAGAAGCAGGCTTCCCGCCGAGCAGGGAGCCCGATGTGGGGCTCGATCCCAGGACCCTGGGATCATGACCTGAGCCAAAGGCAGGCGCTTAACGACTGAGCCACCCAGGCGCCCCTACACAAAATCATCTTAGTTTCAGTGTTGTTCCTGCCATATTGAACTTCCTTCCAGACTGGAAAAAGTAGCTATTGAGGGGGGCCTGATGACATCAAGGGCTGGAAAAGCCTTGTAAATTGTCACCGAAAGATCAGATTATCTGAAACCATTCTTCAAGGTACCTAACTGTACATGAGGAATTGTCGACTTGACAGAGGATTTTTGTCAGTTAAATTCCTAGAAGTGCAATTGCTGGGTGTATCAGTCACCTACTGCTGTGTAACAATCAACTAACTTAGTGGCTTTAAACACCACCAGTCATGATTTCACAGTTGTTGTGGGTTGGGAGTCTTGGCTGGATCTTCTGTTCAGGATCTCCCTAGGCTGCAATCAAAGTGTTGGCTGGGCCGTGTCCTTTCTAGAGCTCAGGAGTCTTTTTCAAATTGACATTGTTGGAAGATGGTGGTGGCAGGACTGAGGTACCTGTTTCCTTGCTGGTTGCCCAGCTCTTAGAGGTTGCCTGCAATTCCTCACAGGTGACCCCCTCACCACAATGGCAGTTTACTTTATCAGGGCCAGCAGACAATGTCTTAGGAAAGCCCCAGTCTCTCCTTTAAGGGCTCTCACCTAATCAGGTCGGGCCCACCCAGAATAATCTCCCTTTTGATTAAATAAAAATTAACTGATTTGGGTGCTTAATTACATCTGCAAAATTTCTTCACCTTTGCTATATAGTGCAACCTAATCAAGAGAGTGAGCTCTCATCATATACATAGGTCCTATTCACATTCAAAGGAGGGAATGGTGCAGAGCTTGTATGCAGGGGGCAAGAATCTTGTAGACCATCTTAGAATTCTGCCTTGCACCTTGGGCTAGAGTATTTACTTAAAAAAATTGGATCGGGGGCGCCTGGGTGGCTCAGTAGGTTAAGCATCTGCCTTCGGCTCAAGTCATAATCCCAGGGTCCTGGGATTGAACCCTATGTCTGGCTCCCTGCTCAGCAGAAAGCCTGCTTCTCCCTCTCCCTCTGCCTGCTGCTCTGCCTACTTGTGCTCTCTATCTCTCTGTCAAGTAAATAAATACAAGTCTTAAAAAAAAAATTGGATCCGTATTGCCAAATTGTTCTGTCAAGAGTTTGGGACAATTACCAGTCCACCAGTGTATAAACATGCTATTTCCTCACATTTTTTAAAAAAGATTTTATTTATTTATTTGACACACACAGATAGAGAGAAATCACAAGGTGGGGGGGCGGAGGGAGAGGGAGAAGCAGGCTCCCGGCCAAGCAGGGAGCCCGATGAGGGGCTCGATCCCAGGACCCTGGGATCATGGCCCAAGCCAAAGGCAGATGCTTAACTGACTAAGCCACCCAGGCACCCCTGTTTCCTCACATTTTAATAAATATTCAAGATGACTGGTCCTTTCCTTTTTTTCCCAGTTTGGTAGGAGAAAAACATTTTGTTATAGTTTTAATTTCTATTTCTTTGAAGAGGAGATTGAGCATATTTCATGTGTTCACACATCTCCTAAGAATTATCTTTTTCATACCTTTTTGCTTTGGTTTCTTCTTAAGTTGGGCTGTTTCTTATGTTTTCATATTGATTTATAAGAGCTATTTCTATGTTATGGAACAAAACCCTTCTTCTGTTTTTATGTGTTGCAATCATTTCTTTCTCTTTTGGCCTTTAAACTTGTTCTCTCTCTCTCTTTTTAGTTAAGGAGAAGTTTTTAGAACAAGTGTATAACAGCAGAAAAATTTTGTGTCAATCAGCTTGCTGAATAAATTGATGTATATTCATGTGATGGAATACTCTGAAAACATTAGAAAAATGAGGTCGATTTAGAAGATATGGAAATGGAGAAAAGGAAGACTTTAATATTTCAGTTAGTAGGAAGGCAAATTATAAGATCTGTAATTGTGATCCCATGCTTGATAAATAGTTTGTTTTGCCTATTTGAATAATTATTTTTAGAAAAATGTCTGGAATGACACACATCAAGATATATCCACACACCACAGTGGATTTATCTGGAGAACTGAATTAGGCAGTGAGCTGTGGCTTTTTATTTCATTCACTTCCATATCTTTTCATTTAGTTTTACAGTAAATGATCTTTGATTTTATATTGGAAAAGAAGATGAGTAATGAGGGGCACCTGGGTAGCTCAGTCAGTTGAGCATCCGACTCTTGATTCCAGCCAAGGTCATGATCTCAGGGTCCTGAGATCAAGCCCTGTGTCGGGCTCCATGATCAGCAAAGTCTGCTTGGGATTCTCTCTCTCTCTCTGCCCCTCCCCCTGCATGTGCTCTCTCTCTTTCTAAGTAAATAAATAAAAACTTTAAAAAAAGGAAGATAAGTAATGATATAATGATGTTTAATACACTTTCAATATGAAATGTCACATTTTATTGGATCTTAGTTAATAGAATATTGCTAATCCTATTTTATATTTGAGGGATATTCATTTAACAACAATTTAACATTTTTTTCCATTTTTTTACACCAGGTGAGTTAGTCATAATTTTCCCAGTTGGCAAGAGGAGATAACTGGGTCTCGGTGAGTCTGCTACTTGGCTTGTGGTCAGAGGGCTGGTTAGAAGGGAAAGTGGAGCTGTAATCAAGGTGTTCAGAGTCCTGTCTGAATATTGATTCTACACCGTCACCCCTAAATGGGAGCATCCTGTGTGCACCCCACACTGGAATAGGCTGGTACGTACAGAAAAACTAAATAGAGGCCCTCAGTAAATTCACTGCATCAGAAGAGCACACAGAAACATCCGGTAAGAACAAAAAGGAAGTCATTTCCCTCAAGTTGAAAGAATGCATTTCTTAGAAGGATTTATTTTCACATAGTAGTTAACTCAGAGGGATCAGGACAATTAGGCACCAAATTGCATAGAAGAGGAGGTTAAGAGGTGGCCCAGCCAGGCGGTCACCTTTGCATCTGGGAGCACAGCTCCCACGGAAGGCTGGGGGCTGAGCTGGAGGTCAGGTGTGTCCTCCCTGAGGGAAGGGGGAACCAAAATGGATCCTGAAGCTTAAGGAGAAAGACATCTTCCTACAGGCGTCCCTAGCCATTTGGATTGTCTTATATTCATGACTCTTAGTTACTTCTGAAGCTTTTTTTTTTTTTTTTTTTTTTTGAGGAGGGGAGGTTCTGTTGGTGACCACACTTTATCCCTTGTGACAGAAATAATGCCATTTATCTGCCAATGCCAAAGCCCTCGTCCCCTCTGCAGCCTACACACACCTGCTCTGGGCCCTCTCCCTGTGGCCTCCAGTATACACCCTTTCTTAGTGTCTGGTTTTCCCTCATCCCCCCTGCCTCCTCCCTTGGGGCCTGAGGGAAGCTGTGGAGGCACTCATCTCTTTCCTGAGCCCTGACCATTTCTCTCCATTCAGCCCAATCCTACTGCATATTCTGCTCCTGGCCTCCTCCTCCTCCAGCACGAGGGAGGCCAGGCCTGGCCTCCCCCACCCCCACCCTGCCCCAGGCTTTCTCTCATTGCCCCTCCAAGGAGGCCGGGAACATCCCCCCCCTCCCCCCCCCAGGCAGGGACAGGAGCAGGCCGCCTTCAGAAATGTTACCGCCCTTATCTGGAGCCATCCTAAGGCCTCTCAGCCTACTTCAGGAGCAGCAAGCGGCTCTAGAAAGAAGGCAAGATTTGCTTGGGCAGCTGCAGCTAAATGGAAGCAGACCTCCAGTGTGAGCAGTGAAGGTAATACTTGCCCTTCCCTGGCACTGGAACGGAAAGGATTGAAGCAAAAGAAAAGGCCAATCTGTATGCAATTAAAGCTTCTACTGGCAATTGCTTTCTCCTTCCTGTTAAAGCAGAACTCCAAATCATCCCCCTTCGCAGGCTGTCCCCATCCACAGCTAAACTGCCCCCGTTGCCAGGAGTGTCTTTAGGCAGGGCTGGCAAGGACAGAGCTATCACAGGAAGGAAGGTTTTTTCCTATGAAAACATTTTTTTTTAACATGTGGTGTTTCTCCAGAACAGTAGTTACTCACTTTTTAGCCTAATCTTTGGAAAGTCTACGTATCTTTGCTGCCACTGTGCATAGATTCTTTTTTAAAGATTACGCATCTGACATCGTTTTGAGATGTAAATTAGCTTGATTTTAAAACTTAGAAAAGACAATAAAACCACACTGATTATTCAGCAATTTGCAACCCACTGGAATTACCAGAAATTCTAGATATGTTTACAATCCTCTTTTAAGCTTTCCTTCATCAGATTTAGGAATTTGAGGAGAGCAATATATAGATACTCATTTATCTTCTCAAAACTGTTGTTATTTGCATACTTAGAATATGGGACTTTTATCATATTTTTAATGCTATGACAAATCAACCACATGGGAAGAAAAGTTCATACTATTTTATTCATTTAAATATTTTCTGAATCCCTACTATGTGGGAAGGACACAGCAGGGGAAAGAGTCAAGATCCCTAGATCATTCTAGTAGAGAAAGACAGACAGACAGACAATAAAACCAATAAACACACACATGTGTGTGTATGAAAAGTATTATGAAGAAAAAAGGAGAGTAATAAGGGCAGAGAAAAATAAAGGTATTTATTTTAAATTGTGTGTCTCAGAAGAAGAGGGAGATAGACTTTTTTTTTTTAAATTTTATTTATTTATTTGACACAGAGACAGGAGAGAGGGAACACAAGCAGGAGGAGTGGGAGAGGGAGAAGCAGGCTTCCTGCTGAGCGGGGAGCCCGATGTAGGGCTCAATCCCAGGACCCTGGGATCATGACCGGAGCCGAAGGCAGACGCTGAACGACTGAGCCACCCAGGCGCCCGAGGGAGATTGACTTTTTAACAGAAGCAAAAGCTTCCATGAATTATCTTTTTGATATTAGAAAACACATTTCTTAGCACTGGACATTTGTAAGAAATTTGAGGAAAGGGAGCAAAAAGATGTTTCCTGAAAATTATATGAAGAATCACCAAAAAAATGAGGTCGATATGAAGAATGTTTCAAAACATAACATTTTATCTGTAGAGGTCCTTCCATCGGATCTTTCTTCTTTTCTAATCAGAGGTAGTAAAATCCGGTACAACTTGAAAAAGCTAATGGTCGTTTCCTTGTTCCACTAAAAAGCACTAGTTCATAAAATGCATTTTTCTTTATTACAATTAAATCATTAATACACAACACATTTGCCACAAATCATTTAAAAGAGTCACAGCAAGACATGCTATTCTCACAGGCTTTCCGAAGCCGCTGGTCAGCCCGCACTGTCTGTCCCACTCCAGAAGCCTCATCCTTGCCTACAGACCCCATCTCCACCTCCAATTAGCCCATTCTGCTGATTTCAGCATGGCTGGATGGGGCTTTTAGAGAGAACCACTGCCCTGAGATGCTAATGTAACAACAGGTGTCGTTGGAGAAAGGGTCAGTCGTATATCGGGCTCGGAAATAGAAATGAAGGCAAGAGCTCTCCTGGCCTTCAGATCTCAATGTACCTCAGAAATTGCCATGAAGAATTAATATGCAGAATTTCTCAAAATTATTTAAAAACAGATTCAGTTCTTTTTTTTTTTTTTGGTAGCACAATTGAAGGGATACAGACTCCAGCAAAACTATTTTTGAGAAACCATGAGTTACCATCAGCCCCACAAAAATATCTTTGACGCTTGATTTTTCTGGATTTTCATACCCCCCACAAAAGAAGACTGACATCCGGAGGAGATCTCTGGGGAGAGGAATTTACAAAAATGCTTTGTTTTCTTTTCTTTTTTTTTTTTTTTTAAAGATTTTATTTATTTATTTGACAGAGAGAGACACAGCGAGAGAGGGAACACAAGCAGGGGGCGTGGGAGAGGGAGAAGCAGGCTCCCCGTGGAGCAGGGAGCCCAATGCGGGACTCGATCCCAGGACCCCGGGATCATGACCTGAGCCGAAGGCAGTCGCTTAACCAACTGAGCCACCCAGGCACCCAAAAATGCTTTGTTTTCAATCCGGAGGGGCTTTAAATGCTTTGTACTTATTCTAAGATTGCTCCTGAAATCTGAACTTGCTGGGACAGGAGGAGACAGTGAAAACACAGAGAACCTGATAGAAAAACGGGTAAAGTGTATGAGGAGGGAGGCAGGACATAGCAGAGAAACGGGGAGTAGCCAGCAACGCATGAAGAGTGCTTGAGCTGCACAGTCCTCTGGGAAAACCAGAGTTTTTAAAGAATGAGAAAAATCACAGCAAAGGAAGAACAAAGAAAGGAGAAGAATCTTAGGGAGTCATGATAAGCAGTTCATAAAAGGCAAAACCATTACAGGGCTCACTAGCTCTATATGTTTCAAAAACAAAGAGGCAAAAATAAATATGTAATGATGGTTATTTAGTAATAGTCACTTATCAATATACCCGTAGATAAAGCTATCTCTATAGAACTTAGGGAAGAAAATCTGGGTTAAAGATAACGATTTTCCACACAGTTTTTTTTTTCTTTTTTTTGTACATCATCAGTTTTTTGTTGTTGTTGTTTTCCTGGTTTTAACAGGTTTATTTTCTGTTTGTTTAGTTAGCTTTTTAAAAAAAATTTTATTGTTATGTTAATCACCACACATTACACCATTAGTTTTTGATGTAGTGTTCCATGATTCGTTGTTTGTGTCTAACACCCAGTGCTCCATGCAGAACGTGCCCTCTTTAATACCCACACACAGTTTTTAAGTCATTAAAAGTCTGTACTAGGAAGTGTACTGGGAAAAAAAAACAGAGGGTCTGCAAAGACCTTCCAAGAACGACTAGCATTTCAAATGCACTGTCAAGGGAGAAGAGATGTCCATATAGGAAGATGGTCCTGGTTCCAGGAGTAGATTCAGAAACCAAGAGTAAAAAACATTTCAAGCAAGGGGTGGGTATAGTTAGCAGAGTCAAATGTAGCAGAAATAGTCATTGAGCTGGGAATGCAAATACTTGAAAGTTTTTAAAATTCGGCATTGAGAATGGTCCCCATTCAGGGTGTGCTTGGCTGATTCCCTGATGTGGGGACGAGCCACATGACTCAGCAGGGGGAAGCCCACCCACACGCCTCTCCCATACTCCAACACACCGGACTAAACAGTTGTTTTCCTTCATGGCCTAATTCCATTGTGCACCTTGGAAATGTCGAGAGGAACGAGTATCTCCCTTTTGCTCCCAAACAAAACTTACTTAACCATTTCTCCTTTTTTGTCTTTGTGCCAAGTGATTAAGTTCCAAAAATCTCAAAAGAAAAAAAAAAAACAACACCCAACAAAAAAAACCGAAAACCAAAAAACCAAAAAAACCCCTACTCTGATCCAAGAGCATCACAAATAGCCACCAAGGACAGTCTGCATCCAGGAACCCACAGCCTTGAGAACCGCAGCTGTCAGATGCTGACCTTGGATCCCTGACTTCCCACCAAGTCAGTTTCAAGGAAGATGTATTGTTCTGGGTCTTTGCCTGATTTGACTTCTAGCCATCCTTAGCTTTCAGGATATCTTAACACTAATCATGATAATACTTACTAAACAGTGATTAGGTAATAGGTTATGCACAGAGGGTTGTCTCATTCAGCTTTATCTAGAATTTGGCTCAATTTCCCTTTGCTGGATTCAATCTTAAGCATGATCGTCTTAAATGTCAATTGTAACCAAACATAAACGTCTTGTTCAAACAAGTTTATCTTCGCTAAACTTAACTGTAGTCTCTGATTAGCTGTTTGGAAGTTAAATAAAGCATATTTATGGTTATTTTCCCCTTTTGATGGCATGCCGGCTATATATGGGCGAAACTCTGTGTCTCAGATCCTTTAAAATGTCCTAGGATTTCTTCTGCAAACTTCGAAAGAATAGGTGTCACTCTTAATTTTATCCAATATACGCAGTTAAAGGTAACTTGAGTGTTTGCTGCTTTTGAAAGGGTTCTTTCTATAGTACAAGAAAACTGTAAGTTCTCTTAAAAGTAGTAACTTGTAATTTCATAAAATAATATTATTTATGGTATTTCAATTTATGTTGAATTTTTACTTTGAATGTTACGATGGCTTCAGTCCAAATTGGATAAGTGCTCTAGACTTGTATGGAGTGAATGTTTGTGTCCCTCTCCACCCCCATCAGATTCATAGATTGAAATCTCTTCCCCAATGTGATGGTATTAAGAAGTGATTAGCCTTTGAGAGGTGATTAGTTCCTGATGGCAGAGCCCTGGTGAATGCGACTGGTGCCCTTCTAAGAGAGGCCCTGGAGAGCTCCCTCACCCCTTCCTCCATGGGAAGTTACAGCAAGAAGATAACCATCTAGGAACCAGGAAGCAGGCTCCAACCAGACACTGAATTTGCTGGTGCCTTGACTCCGAGCCGCGAGAACTCTGAGAAATAATGCCCACTGTTTAAAAGCTGCCCAGTCAATGGAATATTTATTATAGCAGCCTAAACTAACTAAGACAACATGTCACCAAAGCATCAGGCATCTTATTATCTTAGATTAAGGAGTGACGTAATGTTTCAGCCTTGGGCTATGTGATTCTATGAAATTCTGGGTATTCGTCTGCTAGGCACAGGGAGAGATCTAAACCTGAGAAGTCTGGATGCCTCAGTGCTTTCTTCCAAGTGAAGTAGTGGAAGATACCAAGCACTCACAAGATGTCCAAGAGGAGGGGTCCTGCCTAGACAAAGGGTGAAGACAGAGTTGACAGCTCATTTATCCCAGTTCTCCTGATAAGGATCCCCTAGCAGGTTCTATCACAGCTTATGGTGGGGATGGCCATGGTGAGTGGTTGACAGGAGGCTGGAAGTTGACACAGACAAGGTCCCCTTGCTCTCTGTTCCACAACTTGCAGGGTGCCTCGGACTCAGTGGGGCATAACATATCACAAGGTCTGGACTCTCACTATCTCTCAGACCCACTTCTTACTACTCTTCCTCTTTCCTACTTAGCTCTAGTGCACTGCTCCTGCTTCGGATACACTGGGCACACCTCCACTTAGAAGCTTCGCACTCCCTGCTGCCTCTGTTGGAATGCTCTCATCACAAATGTCTACATGGCTCATTCCCTGTCTTAGTCCCTGAGGGCTGCTGTAACAGAATACCAGAGACCGAGTAGCTTATAAACAACAGAAATTTATTCCCCACAGTTCTGGAAGCTGAAAGTCTAAGATCAAGGCACCGGTAGATTCAGTGTCTCGCAAAGGATCACTTCCTGGTTCCCTTCCTGAGAAGATGGCTATCTTCTTACCATAACCTCACATGAAAGAAAGTGCTAGGGAGTTCTCTGGGTTCCCTTTTATGAGGGCACTAATCTCATTTGTCTCTATCTTAGTGACCTAGTCACTTCCCAAAGGCTCCCCTCCTAATACCATAACATTAGGGGTGAGGATTTCAACATATGAACCTGGAGGAACATAAACATTCATTCAGTCAAGAACACTTCCCCACCTCATGCAGGTCTTTGCTCAAATGTCACCTTCCTGATGAGGCTGAGCTAGAGCATCTTATTTAAAATTGCAACCTGCTTGCCTCCCATCTTGATCTTCCCAATCAATCTCTCTTCACGTGATCTATTTTTTTTTCACTTTTTCTTTTTCCTCTGTGGCACTTTTCATCTCCAAAGTACTAGATAATGTTTCTCATTTACCATGTCTACAGAGTTCTGTCTGCCTTCCTTAGCCAGAATGCATGCTCCAGAAGAGCAGGGATCTTTATTCTGTTCACTGATGTATCTCAAAGCTCTGAAAACAATTTCTGGCACATCAGAAGTGTGCCATAAATATTTGATAAAAGAATAAATGAATGAATAAAATTGATAGAATATTGTGCAATGATAAGGACCACGAAGGCAAAGACCATCTGGATTTTGTTCACCATGATATCCTAAGCACCTAAAATAGTCCCCAGCAGCAAAGAACATTGAATTTATTGAATGAGTGAATGGATGTTATTGGTGAGTGGAGGCACCTAAAACCTATGTAAGTATTAGTAGAAAATAAATATCTTTGGGCCAAGATTGAAGTATTTTTGTGACCCAAATCCTGCTGAGAGTTCTTTAGCTACATGCAGGTCATCAAATTACCCAGGGTGCTACAAAACAGATTATTCTAAAGAAAACTCTAAAAGTCTACAGCTACTTCAAAAAAAGTCCTGACAAAGGTGACAGGATCTGTTATACAAAGCAAAAGCACATGAAGATGATTTGTCCTGTGATGTAGTACACAGGATTCCATTGCGGTATGAAACCTCTCCATTCAGGGCTATTTTCCTGTGTTGTAATAGGAGATCACGGGCTCTGTGGTCAGACAGACCTGCATCGAATGTCCTCCCTACCATGTCCTGGACTGTGTGATTCTGAGTCACTCATTTTGTCTGGTTCTCCATTTCCCATATTTTAAAAAACAACACCCAACTCTTTAGGGTCATTGTGAAGCTGAAAAGGATGAGTCGAATAAAATGTTTAGTAGATACTCCAAAAAAAGGATCACTATACCCTCTATGTCTTTTCTCTGTGTGATTCTAATATTTCTACTGTACATTATAATTGCATTAGTTACATTTTTCCCTCCCTTCCCCTCTGATCCTCTGTCTTGTTTCTCAAATTCCTCATATCAGTACCCCTGACAAATAATACATTATATGTTAATAAAAAACATTTTTAAAAGTGGGACCCCCCAAAAATCCCATAGTTATGTATAATAATACATAGTTACATATTATAATTCTAAATTAGGTTTTGTCCAAGATCTAACCATTAGACTCTGTTCATATTCTGTTCTTGCATTTTACACAGGAAATGTACAGTAGAAAATGTCGTAAGAAACTGGAATTAAAATACAGATCATTTCATTTCTTTCCTGAGGGCAAATCTAGCTGGTGATAGCCATGATTGGTTATTAATGCTGGCTTCCTTAAAAATTATAGCATTACATCAGAATATTTACTAAAAGGGCAGAACAATGACTCATAAGTAACCCACTATGTACATTTGAAATAAGCTAATGGTGTATACCCCTGATAAATCATGACTTTATTACCAAGCACCGTGACCATTAAAAATGTAAATATTGACAATGAGTGGCCCCGCTCCATCACTTGGAAATATTTCTTATTGAAATGTAACATTTAACTTCTGGAATCCAAGAACAGTCTTGAGAACTGGAATTCACAAAATTAGTAGCCAATGAATTTGCTAATTTCTCTGTTGCCTACTTAAGTCTTTATAGCTATCAGGTGCGTGATGTAAATCATATTGAGAAAGCAGCACTTCTGCTATCTGCATACTTCCGGAAGGTCAGGCTTTCAGGTCAAGCCCAGAAAACACACACCGTTAGGGTAAATGGGGGCATCAAAGGATTGAGAACTCTGATAGGTTCACACAGCTTCTAAGTCTCAGAGCCATGATCTGAACTCCTTGAAAGAGAAGCCAGTTAAGGTCACAGGATTCACAATCAGGGAGCCGTGCATTTAAGGTTGGCTGGAGTGTTTCTGGTCCACCAGATTCAGAACAGCAATACTTTTACCGGTTTTATGTATGTGTCTTTCATGGAAGACAAAAATCCTATTACAAAAATCTATACACCACTTGTGCCGACGTATAACTTTCAAAACCTTAAAAACATGACTTTCATATAAATATGGAATGAGCAAATGAAAACATTTTCTTTAACTCTTTAAAGGGAACCAGAAAGATGGGTTCAAAAGAGAATGAAAATATATAGGCGGTGAGAAAATAATTTTGTAATGAGATTTCTGGATCAGATGTACAACTGGGCAGTGTTGTACAGGGTAGATATGTTTCCTGCAGAAAGAAATCATTTGACTGGACAAAAAGGTACACATTAATATATATAATTTCATAGAATCTAGGCTTTTAGTCAATAATACTTAGTAAGTCAAACAAAGTGACATTCCCTAAAGAAGTATACAATCCTTGGGTGAACTTGTCAAACAGTGTTCCTATTGGCATCAAAATGACATGTTACCTCGCTTTGCCTTATTTCCAAGTATTGTATAATACTTTACTCCTAGCAAATGTCTTCTTGGAAGCCGAAGATAGATTAATAAGTACAATGAAGATAATAATGTTTTATTTATAAATGGCTCTACATTTGATCATTTTACAATTTATAAAATTACCTAAATGGTGAAAATGGCACCTGGATATTTCTGATGCAAGAGAGCATGACTGTTATTTTCTAAGAGTAGGGAACAGATCTTCCCTATAAAGAATGTTACCAAAATATAAATTTTGAATGAAAATGATTATTTTTGTCAAAGTAGTATGAAAATCTTAGCACATCCATGTACCTCCTCTCAGACAGCATGGAGAAGCAGATGCAAAGGAGGAAAAGTGACAAGTTGAAAGCGACATTCCTGACCTGGATAGGAAGATAAACAAATCTCCTTTCACTGTTATAACCAACCTCCTTGAGCTTGAATATGGGTATCCCTTCATCATAGGGACAAATGACAAAACCTGGTCCAACTGGCAGCAAGTCAATAGTAGGATTGGAAAGACTAGCCTTGTGTGGCCATTGCTTTAGAAAAGGAGACTTGGTGAAATTTAATTAATAGGGGAGATAGTGGAGTTGGTCTATCACAGCAAAGCAGAATGGATAGCCCACCAGAAACTCCCTATAGATTTTGATTCAATCATTCTGTGTACTGGATAAAGCCTTCTGAGATCTCTTCCTACTTGGCTCCTCTCTGCATTGGACAAAGACAATTTTTTTTTTTTTTTTTGATTTAAATTCAATTAGCCAACATACAGTACATCATTAGTTTCAGATGTAGAGTTCAATATTCATCAGTTGCATATAACACCCAGTGCTCATCCCATCATGTACCCTCCTTAATGCCCATCACCCAATTACCCCATACCCCCACCCACCTCCCTTCCAGCAACTCTCAGTTTCCTTCCTATAGTTGAGTCAACAGAAAGAATTTCTATAAGCTCAAGAGTGTTGTGTGTCACCCAACTGTCTGTATTCTTTTTCATTGTTCCACTTGCAAAAACTTCCTTAATTGAACTAGCTGTTCTCACGATGGTTAATCTGAGTGCCTTGTATTACGAAAGGTCATTGACTCAACATGGAATCAATATGTTTTTCAATCACACTTTTGAGAATTATTCAAATACTTTTGAATACATAACTTTACACTGAGGTATAACAAACTGATGTTTAATAAGGAACAAGCGATTTTCTTGCTTGACTTATTCCCTATTAAGAGTCATTTCTAGGATTTGTAAAAATAACCTTTAAACAGATATAACAAAATCATATTTTATGATATTACAGGGCTGCTACTCTCTGAGGTTACTCGCTTCTGTGATCCTTTGCTGCACTATTTAGGCGGCACAGATAGCTTCCTCTATGAACTGTGCTCTGGGAAAGAGTAATACAAAGGAACTTCAAATAGGCTTTTGGAATTCATAGCAGAGACAACAGTCTTGAGAACTGGAATTCACAAAGAAAGGCTTGGAACTTCCAGGAAAAAGAAAGATGTGTGGGTTCTATTGACCAGAGACTAGAATATTTAGAACATAGAGTTTACACCATAAGTTCTGGAGCAGGGTGTTAAGACTGGTAGCTGTTTTCTTACCCTGAAGGCCAGGGATTAGTGTGGAAAGAACAGTAGAGGTCCTGAGGGGTGGTGGATAGAACAAGGACCAGGGGCCCCAGCAGAGCAAGGACGATGGACCATCTTTTTATAAAATAGATGAGTCACGCACAACATGGGGCTGCATGTGTATACATAGATGTTTATTATCTTCTTTCCTAACGAAAGATGTTATGTGCATCCCAGCTACCCCAACACGCTTCTCCTTGCCAACCCCAGTCCACATGTCCTGCCACATCCCCTCACCCCCTCCATTACCCTCTAAGAATTTACACCACTTTCTGCAAAGGGGAATATTCTCACTGCCCTCCATAACAGCAGCCTGGTGTGATATTACAACAATGTGTCCTAGAATGAGTTCCAGAGAACACAATTTGAGAAAAAGACTTCTAGACTCACACTGCACATTAGCCTATTAGAGTTTTTATGAGTTCTGTGTGGGACAGGAAAATGTCTTAGTGTTTCCTAGTGTATCTGATTATATAAAATCCACTCAAACATGTATCTCTTTCCCAGGAATTATGCTGACATCCCGTGAGGCCACTGTTCCTTGAATTGTACTTTGGGGAACACCAGACCAGCTCCCTGGCTGTGGGGTCAGTGTGTCCTGGGGCTACCTCCTGATCTAGATTTCCCCCCAAATAGCAATAATATCGCTGAGCATTGTTGGTAGTATCAGATGAGACTGTTGTGCACAATGTGCAGGAACTGGTCTATGGGAAGGCACCCTGTCCCTTTCCTTTCATGCCCTTTCTTACATACCTACTGCTGGGAATGCTCTGACTCACATCCCCTGCTGTCTACATCCTCCTCAGCCCTCAGGCTTGAAAGGCCACCATCTCCAGGAAAGGTTTAACTAGTCTTCTGACATGTAATCTCCCTTGAGCTTCAAAAGCGTTTTGGTTCACTTGATCTTGGAAGAATCTTAAAGGTCTTTAGTATAACCAGCCAGTCCTTTGATTGCTGGTTCGAAAAACACTCTGCCATATCTTATCATTATCATAAGTCTATCTCCTCCATAGACAGAAATTTCCTCGAAGAACAGTATGTCAGATGCTTTAATCCTGGAATTTTATGCATCTAGAAAGAATCTTGACTAGAGTAGGCACCCATTTGTCATCTGATGGATTGAACAGATTGCTGGGAGAGAGAAACAGGGACCAAAAGGGACACTTAAGCAATATAAACAGTACATCAGTCAGGATGAGCTAGGCTGTGCTGTAGTAACAAACAGCCCTAGAACCTTAGTGGTTTAAACAATAAAGACCTCTATCTTGTTCATGCTACATGAGGGTGAACCGGTAGTTTCATGCCAGCCATTTCCCTTTGAGTTCTCAAGATGCTACCTGGAACACTGCCTGTTGATGTGGCAGGAGAAAGAACTGTAGACAGTTGCCTCCACAGTAAACTGCTAATGAGCCAGCCCACAAATTGTGCCATCAGCTCTGTTCAGAACTCTTTGGCGAGGACTAGTTACATGGCTGGGTCTCGAGTCAAGCCTCTTCCTTTTGTTTATAATGAGAGCCAGTGCATGAGAGCTACCTCCTCTGGATACCTCCCCTGAGACCTGATCAAAGCAGGTGTGCCCTCTGTAACCCCTCGTGGAGGCTGATGCTGAGACACAGGAAGTGAGTAAATTCTGAGTGAACCTAGTGGCTTCAGAGGACCACAGTGCAGAGCTGGAGGAAGGGAGTATATTCTTTGTATTGTCATTTCTGAAAAGTTCTAAAAAAATTTTTTTTTGGTGGAAATAAGCATCACCTTAAAATGCAAACACAGCTAGGAGGGTGAGGTCTGTGGCTGTGGTATTTCCAGGTAAAGCAGCATGTTTGCTTTTTAAGAATGGCTCATGTGAGTACTGTGAGCAGAGAGGTACTTTTGATGTTTGGGGTGAGCAGATTGACAATTCTGAATTGTAGATGACATCCTGAAGGGAGACAGGCTACTGTTTGTTAAGGAACAAGCATAGGAACCCCTGGGCAGAAGAAAAAAGTGTGAGAAAACAGATGGCTTGGCAGAGAAGGCAGACTAAGATGATTCTGAAATTTTACTTCGGTCTTGCCTCACTCCCAGGTTAAAGAAGGAAGAAAACATTGTCTTTCTTCTCAGCTCCCGTCCTGTTTCTCAGGTCCTGAAATCAGGCTGATTTCTTCTGTGTTCAAAGCCTGAATAATGGTGTATGGTTTACGAATTTATTTCGTTTTCATGTAGGAAAATCTTCACATTCTTCTTCAAGAAAAACTGAACAAGGAACCAGGTTTGAGGGACCTCTGCATTTTACTGTTGTAGAGTGTTATGTACTTTGTTCAACTCCAGCAGACACTTCTTTATTTCCTGGTTTTATTTTATTACTTTTTAAATTGAGGTATAATTGACATATAACATTATATTAGTTTCAGGTGTACAACCTAATGATTTGGTATTTGTATAAAACAGACACTTCTTAAAAGAAATCGTATCAGTACCTTTTACGTTATTTTATGTAGGGCCCACTTAACTTGAAAAATGAGTTGATGTGATCATAATAAAGGGCTTAGATATATCATTGAAGCCAATAATTCTAGAATAAACCCAGAGAAGTGATGGTGGCAGGGAACCTGGACTAACGGTGACCCAGGTATCTGCTGACATTTGATGAGTGTTTCCCATGTGTCAACTACGGCGCCTCATGTCTTCTGTCTCCTTACTTAATCCTCAGGATTCCCCTATGAAGTACCTCTTTATCCTTCTGTAGGAGGCATATCTATATACCCCGTTATGCTGATGAGGACAGTGGGGTCCAGAGCGGTTACACTGTTTGCTGATGGAACAAGAAAGGAATGGAGCCCGGGTTTGAAGTCAGGAAGTCTGGCTCTAGAATCTTCCGGCTTCAACACCTGCACCTCCCCATGTCAGTAAGGGGACTGAATGGAAAACGTAGTGCTGAACTTTGGAGCACCCAGGCAAGGATGAAAGCACATGAACACCCCCACTTCTCCCTGCTAAACAAAGCTCTTCTCTTGTCATTGTTTCACCTCATCAAATCCCACTGCACCCAGGTACTCAATCAGGCAAAGGGGTGGGCGAAGGCTGATCCCAACGCACACCATGACAGCACCGCCATGCACGACCGATTCCAGTTAGCACAGCAATCACAGTATTTTATTAAAGGTATCTGTGTTAAGGTTGCCATTGTGTTTCATCTTCTGTCCTCAGATTCTGAGAAGGAGCTAGAGCCCAGGGCTTGTTTCTCTGGGTGTGAAGATCAGAGGAAAGTTGGCCCTAAGAGTAAGGAAAGAGGGGAGGGGGAGGGGAGCCAAGTCTGGGAGAAGCCATATTGGGCTCCAGAGGAAGCCCTGGGAATTAAGGTGCGGGGGGTGAAGGGGGGCTCTCCTCACCACCCCACTCTGCCTTGGGGCAAAGTTGAGAGTGAAAAAAACTGGTTCCAAGGCCAACATGTGACTAACAAACATAATTTAAAAAATGCTCAACCCCATTTATAATCTAGGATCTGTAGTTAACACAACAAGCTAAATCATGGAAAGAGGGGTGGACCCCAGTTTAGTGGGGCCTGAAGTTTGCACAATTTGAAGGTCTTCTTTCAAGTTGGAGAGGAAAAGAGATTGAAGGACTGAAGTCTTACCTGACTGTGGTAAAATATCCTATTTTTGCAAATTTTTCTGAAGCCTATGTGAATACATTTCTAGATGTCTCCCAGGACGTTGGAAGGACCCAGGTAGGTGTGGGCCCTGAAGGATAAATGTGGCTTTGCAGGGGAGGATTTTAAGCAGGGAGAGCTATGGCCAGGAACTATGCTAAATCAGGGCACCTTCGCTCATTTGCAACATGTAACTCTCTGGGCATGCCTCAAGACATCAATGATTTGGATTTCGGTTTTATTTTAAATTACCAAAATAATCATATTACACTAACAGAAGAGGGGAAACCTAAGGGCAATCACTTTTTAGGTTTTTTTACAAGGGAAATATCCAAGTGCCACATATTATTTTTCTAATGAAACAATAATATTTCAAAAGCAAAACTTGATGTTCAACTTTCTAAAGTTATGGTGCCACTATATGATAATAATTCATATGTTCTTAGGAGCACTTCTAGGAAAATACAGACAGTGTCCACTGGCAAACTTATCTGCCGACTGGTGAATTTTAAAGAAAAGAGAGCCAATGTTATTAAAATGAAAATAATTATATATGATTCAGAATCCTAAATGATTACCATATGTTACTTGGGTGACTCCCAATGTTAGAAAAAAATGCAAAAATGAAAAAAAAAAAATCCATGTTTTATTTTTAACCCTTTATTTCTTGAATTGGTGTTGAAACATGGATTTTAAATACACTTGAACACCAGGTGCAAACTTTACAAAAGTATAAGAAAACTTTAAAAAAATTCTATAAATTTAGTAATTTTTGCAGTTACAAATTTCTAGGGATAAATGGCTTCGCAAACAGACAAACAAAAAATTGCAATCAATGAGCCACCTTAAAAAGATCAAAGACAATTAGTATGGATGACAAGGGCAAATAGAAAGTTTGGAGAGTTAACTTAGGGTCACTCTTAAATAATGATGCAAAAATGCCCTGTTACTTACTTAGCTGGTTAATGCAACTGAAGAAAGCAAACTATATTAAAATCCAGTAATTCAGGGTAATGGCCCAGGTTTCTGAAGGCCATGAATCACTATTCAGATTAGTTATATTACTAAAAATGACTTCTTCTCATACTTCACTTTTGCTATTTCATTAAGAATTCTAATATCTCTGAGGCCACATACTCCTCAAATCAAAAAGGACTAAACAGGTAGAAAAGCTTACATGAACGGGGTCCCCGAGGCATTCGCTGTATTGCCTTCAACGTCTTTCTCAGATCTAATGAAGGTGTTTCTAATCAGGCAACGATATTCTGCTATCACTGTATTTAAGATTTCTACTGTGAATGATTTGGCAGGTCATGCCTGTGGCAGGTCAGAAAGAGACTCAACCCAAAACTACACCTGGCGCAGAAGGCCCATTGGACCCCCTGGACTTTGAATGGTTGTTTCACCCAGACTTCCTGATCCCCTTCCGGGCACCTAGCTCATTCATCACCTGAGCCTACAGAGCAAGAGTCCAAGAATCTGTCTCAAGAAGGTGTTCCATGAATCAGAGAAGGCTCCTGCTTGAAGAGATTTACACCTTTCATTCAGTTGATGAAACCAACCCTTTATAAAATTACATTCCTAATCTTCAACTAAGGTTTATTCATTCAGTCAACCTAGGGTCAACCAGATTAAATCCAGGGCACCCAATTAAATCCGAATTTCAGATAACAGATGATTTCATAGCGTGACTCTGCCCCAAAACTGCACAGAACACCCTTGTAATAAACAAATCCTGCATAGTTTCCCTGAAAACCAAATTTAACTGGGCATCCCATATTTTTATCTGCCAAATCTGGCAATGTTAACCTAATTGCATATTAATGACAGCCAGCAAAATCTCGCACACAGCACTGACTATGCCAGGCACTTGCGTGTTTTTAACTATTGCAATAAGCTCACGAGGTAGCTATTATCTCTATTTTACAGGTGTGAAAAGGGAAGCTCAGAGAAATAAACATTCTCATCTGAAATCAAATACTTTAAACCTGGACACTCAGATGTCTTCCTGTCGTGTGGGGGTGGGCAGGGCCAAAGTTTTCCGTAGAAAATAGTTCTGAGGGCGCCTGAGTGGCTCAGGGCATCTGCCTATGGCTCAGGTCATGATCCCAGGGTCCTGGGATCAAGACCGACATTGGGCTCCCTGCTCCGTGGGAAACCTGCTTCTCCCTCTCCCACTCCCCCTGCTTGTGTTCCTTCTCTCGCTGTCTCTCTCTCTCTGTCAAATAAATAAATAAAATCTTAAAAAAGAAAAGAAAAGAAAAGAAAACAGTTCTGAGCTGCTTGAACACAAGGACAGACGCTCGGTCAAGGTCCTTAACAATCTTTGGCATGGAGTATTGTTATATACTCTTAGTTTGGAAAATATCCACAGCAGGTGTTACCAATTGCCCACTGCAGCCATTAAAACACTCATAGAATATTGAGTTTTATGCAATTAAATTTTGTGTGAGCCTTCCAAGATAAACTGGCTATAATTTATGCCACTTAATAGCCAAATAATTTGACCTGATATTTGCTTGATAGAAACTATTTAAATGAGCACCAGCAACTGCCAAAATGAAGATTTCTGTTTTAACATAAGTTCATGTACCATGTACCTCCTACATGTCATATCTGGAAGAAAGACACATAAAGAAATAATGTAAATGCAATATACTGGATGTTAGGGTAGAGATATACCTAGTAGCTATATAAAATACAAAATTTTATTTTTATTTCTTTTAAGTAGGCTCCATGTCCATGTGGGGCTTGAATTCACAACCCTGAGATCAAGAGTTGCATGCTCTCCTGACTGATCCAGCCAGGCACCCCATAAAATATAAATACAGACCTGAGCAGGACTATCCATCTCAAGATTAGGGGATTACAAGAAGGCCCTCAAGGAGGAGATGTAGCTGAACTAAATATTAAAGAATGAGGAAGTGTTCCTCAAATAGGAAACTGGGAAGGTTGTTGTAGGTGAAGTTGACTGAATGAAACAGAGAGAACCTTGCCTCTCATCATCATTAGGCAGTTGGACCCATCATTCCTTGAGCACATTCTCAATGTAAAAAAATGAAGCCAAATGGCTTAGTCTGTTGAGCGTCTGCCTTCGGCTTGGGACATGATCTCAGGGTCCTGGGATTGAGCCTGGAGTTGGGCTCCCTGCTCAGCAGGAAGTCTGCTTCTCCCTCTCCCTCTGCCCCTCCCTGCCGCTCATGCTCTCTCTCTCAAATAAATAAATAATATCTTAAAAAAAAAAAATGAGGCCATAGGGAGAGCCCAAAGGAGAATTCTTGGCTCTTTGCAATGCCCTGACTACTATAAGGAACACAGTTATACTCTGTTATTTCAGGCCTCTTGGCCTTTTTTTTTTTTTAAGATTTTATTTTTAAGTAATCTCTACACCCAATGTGGGGCATGAACTTACAATCCCAAGATCAAGAGCTGCATGCTCCACTGACTGAGCCAGCCAGGCAACCCCAGGCCTCTTGGCTTTTTAACATTATTTTTCCTGATGCTGAAATAAATAGGCACAAGATTAGGTCCTCATGCATGGTGAACAGAGCAAAGAGAAGATCACAGAAAACGGTGGGACTGCCTTTCCTCACCCTGTACTTAAGACTGAAATACATATGTTATAACCACTATTTTCTCTAAATACTAAAGTCTTAAAAGTTCATCTGCTTTTTGTAAGAGTTCCTCCACTTTTAGACATTCAGCATTAAATGAGCAGTCTGTAAAGTATTTTGAAATGTGCATTCTCTCTCTAGTATTTTCAACTGTTAGTTTGTAGCTAAGGAGTGGGAAATAAAAACTTTGCGAAAGAATGGACTGATGCATATGTCGATCAGATACACCAGAAATAATGAAAAGTGTTGACGTTGGTACATTTAATTTTGCTCTCAGGACAAGTCTTATTCTAGGACTAGCCACTGGTAACTAAAGAAGAATGAACCATGTCCTTAAAGCTTCCACAACATGTTTCTTGCCATTTAAATTCACGGAAAGCTCTATAAGGAGGCTAGGATGATGTACTTTAGGAAGAGAGCAATGAGCACTGGGCTAGGAAGCAAAGACCTGAATTTGCTCTTGGTTTTGTTTCTTACTAGGTAAGTCATCAAACTGCTGAGTTTCTCCCTTTCTTCATCTCCAGAAAGGGACAGCTGAGGTCAACGATTGCTACAATCGTTGGCTCTAATTCTACTTCTATAACTTAACTTGTTAGATGGAACTACTTTTACTTATTTGCATTTCAAATCTTTCGAATGAGAGATTTAGCAAAATTGCAGGTGAACTGGGATAGTATCCAGACAAAAGATGATAATGCCTCCCACTGATGATAACTTGAATGCAGATAAATTCAGAAATTAGAAAACATTTAAAATAAAATTTCCAAATTTTTATATTTTGCAACAGGAACTGGAACACTTTCTACTTCTGATAGAAACATAACATGTCTACGTCATTTAAATGCATGTCTGTTCCTTCCTTCGCTTGGCTAGAAGCCAGTGAAAGCCTCAAACAATTCTAAATAAGTAAATTGCAAAGTTACTCTAGTTAGGAGTTGTAAGATCTACTCAGTATTTTATAGCAACATATGTGTGTTTTATTGGATCGAGACCTTATATTCCACATGAAGTCTTTTTTTTTTTTTTTTTTTTACCAAATAAAGATGATTTTACTGGATCCAATTCAGACAATAATAACATTTATGGACAAATTCCAAATTTCCTTTGTTTTCTAGTAAACATACACAAATGAGAGCGGCCACAACAATTCCACGAATATATTTACTTCTGTCAGAAGCTGCATTAGCAAGCATACAAGAAAACATCGGAAAATAAACACTGAAAATTGGACTTTTAAGGCATCCATCATAGCTTATGATTTTATTACATAAATGCCAAAATAATTAAATTACTGCAAAATTTTAACTAAATGTTTATTATTTATTTTGGCTTAAAATAAAAAACCCTGAAAGTTTATAATATCTCATGTTCCAAAATTAATATATCTGACTTACTAAAATAAAAACATATCACAATGAATTAGGTTCGCATCTGAAACTTGCAGATGGGTTTTGATACTGCTTATGTCTCTTGGAAACTCTTCTAACTCCTTGGAACCTTGGTCCCACATCTGTAAAAAGACTGGGCTGGCAATTTAAAAACCGTCTTCAAGCTCTGAGAGTTTATGAATCAAGGTAACAGCTTTCCAAAAGTACTGAGAGGACCCTGAAACTATTCTGTTACATAGACTTCAAAGCTCTAACGTAAAAATAAAAGATTAGCCAGTAGGTGAGACTGGGTTACTTAGACCAGGAAACACAGATAAAGGGGGCTCACAGCTTTTTCTCGGAAAATGCAAACGTTAGGGACTCTGACGAACAGCAGAGGGCGCCATAATCACAACCAAAACAAACGAAAAACCTTTGGCCTCACCTCCAGGGCCAGAAAGTCCCTAGCTCGGAATCTGAGAAAATAAGCCATAGCCAGGTGGGAACAAAACATTTTCAGGATGTATTTGGGAATCTGCCAATAAAAATGATTTACATTCATTTAGTCTCAGCACGCATTCCCACATCAAGGGCTAGGATTCTCTTTCTCGGGTATCGTCTGGAACGTTTCATTCACTTTGGGACACTGTATTTGAGATGGGACCTTGCCGGCTTAGAGCACCCCCAGGGCAGATGGGGCAGAGGCAGGAAGATGGGTTTGGTGCACAGGGAATTGCTGAAGACCGAGGGCTGGTGCGGCTTGAAGACCACGCGCCGGGGGTTATCCGTAACTAATGAATCATCGAATGCTACATCAAAATCTAATGATGTATTATACAGTGGCTAATTGAACATAATAAAAAAAAAATGAAGACTATGGTCTACGGTCCTTGGGGTGGCTGCTTTGTACTTAAACGTTCTCCTGCAAAGCACGGCAGAGGCTTGTGTGTCACAGGCGGGCACAGGTCTAGGAGGCTGGAGCTCACGCTAGGGCAGCATGTGGGGGGTGGGGGGACCATGGAAAAGAGCTCAGAAACAAGGGGATCTGCCCACAAGTGAGTCAGGTAATGGGAAGTTTCCAGGCAATGGTTGCCTGCATTTCATTCACAGACCTCAGAGATTTATGAATCTGGTGAGAGGTTGGAGTCGATGATGAAGAATCTATAATTCCAATGTATTAATTACACTTGTCATTATGTCAAACTGTGTTGGGTCTGATTTACTTCTAAACAATAAGTATGAGATTGCATATGCTTTGGAAACGCAAGCCCGTTATTTCCCAATAACAGGCTACAATGACTGTGATGAGCTCAGAGATCTGTCATTAAAACAAACTAATGATTAGAATTGTTCAAGTAAGCACAAGAATGATTCAAGAATTCGCTAATGGTTATTCTCTATTGATCCACAGTTGGACTCAGTGGAGTGGCTGGTTGTAACATACATGTGTATATTCATCCACACACATGAACAAACACTTAAACGGGTGCACATTTATATGCAGAAGAGGAAGAGCTTATATGGTAATGGACGTTCTTCCTGCGAAGAACGTTCTTCCTGTGTTATCCAGTTATTATTACACTGGTAATACCGAGGCTTTTGAGGCTTGCTGGCCTGGTGTGGAATCCATCCTCCACTTATGTGGCCCTGGGCAGCTTCCCCCATGGTAATGTGCTAAGCAGTATGTGTTGTTTAATATTACTATACAATCTCAAGAGCCATTAAGAGAAAATGGAGTGAGGGGCGCCTGGGTGGCCCAGTCGGTTAATTGTCCGACTCTTGATCTCAGCTCAGGTCTTTATCTCAGGGTCGTGAGTTCAAGCCCCGCATTGGACTCCACACTGGGCATGGAGCCTACTTAAAAAAAAAAAGGGAGAGAGAGAGAGAAGAGTGATATCAACTGGAATATTAATGCTATTTGGAGATACCCACTAAAATGTGGAATGAAGAAATATCTAGGCTTCACAAACCAGGGCTTATAGGACACTTCCTAGGGAGGAAAACCAATCAAGTGTGTTCATAGAAAGCAGCCCTGTCACCCTCGCTGCCTTTTGCCTTAGCATGCTTTCTGAGGGGCATCTTTTGGGTTAAAGCTGGCCCACTTCAGACCCCATTGATGACTTTTACTGAGGCAGCCAAAAGAACTTGCTCTAAAGTGCCATGTTTTCATGTCCATTCCCAAGATGGACGCCGACCGGGGCTCTGCAGTTCTTCATAACTGAGAAATTAGAGACCAGCTCCTTCAGGCGCTAGAAGGGTAAGGGGAAACTGAGGCTTTGCCAGGCACTTTCAGCTTATCCCCTGAAATCTCAGAAAAGTCAGCCCTGATTGTTTTGGTGGATACCAGTGAAGGCTGCGGAATTTCCTTGATCCTTTAAAAGTCTGAAGAGTCTTCAAGCCTCCATTTCTAAATGTGAACCACCAGGGCGGTGGTGGTGATAGTACTTTCCTCACGGGGCCGTGAGCGTCAGATAAGAGGAGGGATAAAATGGCAAGCATCTAGTAAGTGCGTTCACCAACGCCGAGGTATTAATTTCACAGGTTCTGGGAGGTGAAGTCAATCACCCAACATCCCCCAGCCAGCAGGGGGCAGAGTTGGCAGCCGGGCACAACTAACTCTAGAATGAAGGTGCTCTTCCCTGCACAATGCATTCTTGAGAGGTGCCATCTTTTTTTTTATTATGTTAATCACCATACATTACATCATTAGTTTTTGATGCGGTGTTCCATGGTTCATTGTTTGCGTATAACACCCAGTGCTCCATGCAGAACGTGCCCTCTTTAATACCCACCACCGGCCTCACCCATCCCCCCACCCCCCTCCCCTCTAGAGCCCTCAGTTTGTTTCTCAGAGTCCATAGTCTCTCGTGGTTCGTCTCTCCCTCCGATCCCCCCCCCACTTCATTTTTCCCTTCCTTCTCCTAATGTCCTCCATGCTGCTCCTTATGTTCCACAAATAAGTGAAACCATATGATAATTGACTTTCCTGAGAGCCGCCATCTTAGGGCAACCTGAGATAGGTCTCCCTTTGGAATTATAGGAGATGTGGTTCAAGCACAATTATGAAATTAAAAAAAAATCTTCACAACAGGACGATAGATGCTCATAAGTTAAAAAAACTACTTGAGGAAAGATAGGTCTAGTTGGTAAAGTAAATAAAATTATAATTTTAATTAATGAAATGGCCAATGACTTCTTACCTCTGGAAATTAATTCACAATGACGCTGTCTAATTAAGAAATCATTTACCAAGGACATACCATGTGTCAGGCCCCATCCAGTGGATGGGAAAGCAAAGTTGAATCACAAGTATCCTTGCCATTAGGAGACAGCATTCCAATAGCACAGTAGCTTACATCTATTACAGCATTTACTACCCCAGATCAATTACATCGGGATTTCTGACGAAGGGTTGGTGGTACAGACATCAGTATTTTCTAAGATCTCCTTAGATCACACTAAGCTGCAACCAGCAATGAGACCACAGGGCTAAGGATCCCATTCGAGTCCTGGGATTCATTCTTTCTTTCCTGGCCTGAGTGGGGCCAGGTGCTCCTTCTTGATTAATCATCCTTCCTGACAGGCAAAAATCTGGAGCTACAACTAGATGCGAGGGTGTGACCGAGTCCTTAGAAATAAAAGCCTAAGACTGAGAAGAGAAATTTCAGTTGTTAGGAAATGGAAAAATGGAAATCGACGTCTAGGGAGGAAGCCCACAAATGTCCAGGAGACTAGCAGGTCCGAGGGCTAGGAGAAGTTTCTTGTATGGAGCTTGGCCCCAAAGGGAAGAAGGAGGGAAAATAGCACTTGAACTATAGGAAGGAAAATGGAGGGAAGAAGGGAGAGAGGGTGAGAGAGAATTTAAGATGAGAGAGGCTTCAGGCAGAGGGTAAGCAACGGAGCATTCTCAGAGGAGAGGGAAAGGGATGGGATCCGGGATCAGGTGCAATGAAGGTATATGAGAGGAGGTAGGGGTGGGTACAGACGAGGACAGGACCAGCGCCCAGGCAGCTCAGTGTGAGAGTAGCCACAGAAGGTGAGGTACTTGTGAGAACCAGAGACATGTGCAGTCAACAATTTTTCCTATGCTGTAAAATAACGATCGAGGAGTTTCTAACACTGTGTGAAGAGATTTCGAGATACAAGCTGGAGTTCATTCCACAAACAAACAAAGATACTGTGTTCTAGCAAGGAATACAAAACAATCCTACACTTACTTTCATTAGATTCTGAATAAACAGAGCTGGCTTATTTTCATTCTAGAATTCAATATGGGGCCCGGCTTCACCTTCCAATACTACTTTGAAAAGGAGGAGAAACCACCAGAAGAGTTTTGCTAAAGGACATACCTTCCTCTTTCTATCATTTCAGATCATCAGCCACAACAGAAACCAGGAGCGCATGACTGTGCATCGTCCCTCTTTCTGAAGTGAAGATTCTTTTCGAAGGTCCTTTTGCCAGCTTTAGAACTCAGATGGGGTTAAGTTGGGAAGTACGTGGATGGTGGCTCTACGTGTGTTCTCCTGGGGCTGGTTATGGCTCCGAACACAAAATCTTTGATTTGTAAACTGGTTGATACCAACCTAACCCAGTGCAATTGTGACTTTGTGATCGTTTTAAGACAGTATCTGATATTAAAACATATATTATCTTTTACTAGAAAATTTTTTCCCCTCCATTGGCCTTTGTTTTAAAATACCAGATTCAAAGTGAAAAGAAAAAAAGGTACAATTTTACTTTGTTTCCAGCTTTTTAAACATGTTGAGATCACTCTTGGAATGAAGTACACAAAAGCTTAGTAATAATCATAATGATAACGTAATAGGTGTTTCTTAAACTTTAGATGTCCAAACATCCAGATGTTTGGCCTTTGCTGAAGGTATCCAGATGACTGATTGCATTTTTTCGGTTTTCATACAGCTACAGGACTTCATGGAGCCACAGGCCTAAGAGTTGCAACAAGGTAATTAGAAATCCAAATTATTCTCCTATCATGTAGGACCCTTGCGAGCAACCAAGGTCTGCAGGCCAAATCTAGACCGACCATTTCTTTACGTATTGTCTCTGGCAGCGTTCACACTACAAGGCAGAGCTGAGTAGTTACGATGCAGATTCTACGGCCCACGATGCCAAGATTATTTACTACCTGGCCCTTTGTGGAAAATGTTTGCCAATCCTTTATGTAGATCATCTCTTTTCCTCAGCTAATTGGTTTTCTGTGAATGTCTTTAGGAAGTTATAATAAATCAGTATACTTTATATGCACATGAATGATACATGCCTTGAAAAAATGCAAAATGATTTTGGCCATTGTTCAGAGGTGAGCTTCTTGGAATTCAATGTTTAGGAGGCCACTGGTTAACTGCTCTTCACCTTGGAAATCATTACACATTCATTAAGAAAAGAGCTAACTTCAGATGCACAGATAAACAAACAGCCAAAACGTTCTTCACAGTTTCCATTTTTATAGTTTTAAATCACATAGATTACAAGAAATGAGGTAGCATCAGATTCACCTCAATATAAAGATTTAATTCTTACCAAATTTTCTTATGTAATAATTATTACTAATATGCTTATTTAATGACCAGTATCAAATTGACATTTCGATATAGAAAGCTAATGAATAAAGAAAACATTTAAACTAATGACATTACTATTTTTTCTGCATCATTTGAAATGTAAAGTTCTGTAAAATTTACTTTTTTATCCTATTGTTTAATGAATTTTTAGAAGAAAAGGTAAATTTACCTACCTTTACTAGTCACAGTTCATAACAAATACGAACTAGCGTTTACTGAAAAACTTTGCATTTCTTTTTTTTAAAGATTTTATTTATTTATTCATGAGAGACAGAGACAGAGAGAGAGAGAAGCAGGCTCCCAAGGAGCAGGGAGCCCGATGCGGGACTCGATCCCAGGACCCTAGGATCATGACCTGAGCCGAAGGCAGACGCTTAACCATCTGAGCCACCCAGACGCCCAAACTTTGCATTTCTATTTCAATGTCTAGCTGTGAAGAAAAAGTGATCCTTCTTTTTTCATTAGTTAAAAAAAAAAGGAACAAAAAAGCCACAGCAGATCTGTTTACAGATTCCTAGGTTCTCATTTGAATATGATCTGAGAATCTCTCCTAGTACAGATAGTGTTTTGTCAGATTTTATCACTCCATAAAAACTAGACACATACTATTTACTATATTAATATATGATAGTAGCATTATATACATGTATGTAAACATATATGTAGATATGCATATATGTGTATGTAAGTGTACATATATACATGCGTGTGTACGTGTGTGTGTGTGTGTGTGTAGTGCAGGAGATGAAGAATGGTGAATGCCTGTCAGAGCACTAACTATTATCACCCTCTCTGACTCCTGAATTCTAGTTGATTCAATGTTGTGTGGAATTACAAACACTTGAAGCTGATGCCTTCTTTTCCTTTTCTTTCTTTCTTTCTTTTTCGGTCTTGTTTCTATTTTATTTTATTTATTTATTTTTAGACAAGTATCATATGATCTCACTAACATGAGGAATTCTTAATCCCTTTATTTCTAAGATGAGTCTCCTGGTATCCAGTCTCTAAGTTTTATCACCTATTTAAATCCTCATTCTTCCATGCTCATGCTAAACTTGCCCTATCCATTACTAAGCTAGAAAACTTTACCAGCTGGCTAGGGATTGTGATCCAGACAAAAATGAAAATATCTTTTTTTTTTTTTTTTAAGCTAGCAAAAGTCATGCAGTTAGGAAAGCAAGTCTCTATCCTGTTGTTTGCCCCCCCCCTTTTTTTAAAGATTTTATTTATTTATTTGATAGAGTGAGAGAGCACAAGCAGGGGGAACAGTAGAGGGAGAGGGAGAAGCAGGCTCCCCGCCAAGCAGGGAGCCCGATGCGGGGCTCAATCCCAGGACTCTGGAATCATGACCTGAGCCGAAGGCAGATGCTTAACCATCTGAGCCACCCAGGCGCCCCCTGTTGTTTGCCTCTGAAAAGAATGTCTGGCCCTCATGACGCGGGTACCCATCAGCAGCACAGCCTCAGGCACCTCCCCCACCACTTTCTGACTTGTCGTAAGGGTGTCATTCCCCTTTTACAGGTGGGAAAACTGAGGTGTGAGCAGAGTGGGTGACTTGCCCAAAGCTTACAGCAGAATCCAGGACCTGATCCCGGGTCTTTGGACTCAAAGTCCAGACAATTTCTTACAACTTCACGTTCAACCACAAACCTCTCATGGATCCAAACAAAATCAACTTACACAGAAATTAGGAGAAGTTCATTCTTTTACACTTTGGTTTTTGACAAAAGTTGATTGGTTATGGAATTAGACTTCATCCAACAAAAAGCCCTTGACAAGATTATCTTGTATGAAATCACAAAGTAGACACATCTCTCAACATGAAATTTTGAAGAGATGACCAACTTTGTGGCTTTCATAACCAAAAACATAAGTAGCTGCAATGCAAGATATTTAGATCAACTCTGAGTTTAAAGGTGGCATCTAAAACATGTCAAATATCAGATGATCTGTACAGATGCATGCGCTAAGCCAAAGGACATTCACAGCATGAGAAGGGCCCCCGGTCTCCAAAAAGAAAAGAGATCCTTCTGTCGATAGATTTTACCATATCCATTCACTCCCACATACTCATGGCTTTCTCAAATTTACAGCGAAAAAAAAAACAAAAAAACCCAAAACCCCAAACAAAACCAATGCAAACCTAAGAAATTAAACTCTTTTTTATTTGTATACCTAAGAACAGATCCCAGTAGTAGATGAGTTAAAAGGGAAACAGGTTACTTTGGTAACGTATTTCCACCAGTTAATTTCTGAGTACTTTCTATCAGAGTGATAAGATCAAGTATAAAGAAATCATAATAATAGATTTTAGTATAGCAATTTATTTTTGAACATCCAAACATTTCCAAGGACCTAAAAACATTTTAATTATGCTTTCTACTTAAGTCTTGAGGTAGATGTGGAAAATTATATCACGTTGGTGAGAATCCAAAGTACTTTTCACATATAAACATCTTTTCATAGCTCTTTCCAGACAATTTGAAATGAAACATATATTACAAATTAATCTAAAATACATTACATTTTCTCAATTGCAGCCATTGGCTGTCACCTTACTGAAAACATCCTTCAGCCAAAACTCAGTATCTACCCACTTGATTTAGTGGTGGCTACTGAGGTTTGATGAAAGCAAGAACGTGTGAAAACTTAAAACCCTTAAAGCAAATACAGGACATTTTATAGGTGATGAAAATAATTGAGTATAAATCCTGTATTTTATTTCAATCTTTCACAAAATTGTCCTGTCCTAAATAGTCAAGTGTCTTGATTGAGTAGAATTTAATGTTCCAAAAATAATCTATCAAGGCAGAGTTTCCCCATCAGCAGCATATGACTCTCATCACCTTCAAATATTTCTCATTAAATAGGGATTAATCCACAAGGCCCCTACTCCGCTAAGGACCCACTGTAAATATGCAATAGTTCAGGGAAAGTTGCTAACATCATTATCAAAGGCACTAATGTCCTAAAGAGCTTAGCAATTTTGCCTGTATAATGAGTCCATAAAGAATTCTGTTTCCATGGAGGTTGGACAGCTATTCTGCATTGAAGCTCTATTCAAAGTTGTACACTTATGTTTCCTTCCCTCCAAGAGGCAGCTCATTGCATCTCTTCTTCATTTTGTTCACGTGATGAGAAAATTTAGCTGCAAAAAGTATTACCCAATGCCTGTCATTATAGAGAAAGAGTCCAACAGAATCTCCAACATACAGTGAGGAAGTAGGTGGAAAAATTGGTACCAACTGGTGGGTAGAGTGCAAAAAAGGTAAAGTCCTAATTTAGTAAAGACTTACTAAATGCATAAAGAAAAGTCCTGTGTCAAATTAAAAATGTATCTTGGAGATGGGACAGAGTTGGAAACAATGGCTCCCTAGAGACTGGATCCATCAGTGGGGCTGCTTAGAGGCAGACAGATCAACAGCCCTCCCCACCGGCATGACTCAGTTGCAGGACAGCTAACACAATGCCGGACCACCACTGTGATTTGCCAAGTGGGCGCTCCACGGGAAGATCTGGAGTGTCAAAGGTGTATGTTATTAGGATGTGGTGTGGAGGGGGCTGTTTTTTCATTCTTGTTTTTGTTTGGTAAAGCCAGAATCCAATAGTTTCCTCTTGGAGATTCCTAGTGCCTGATGGCAGATGAAAGGGATCCATTAAATTTGGTCTCACCAAGCATTTCTCAAACCAATCTGGTTATGGAAGATTTTCATGACCACACTGTTACCAGCTGAACTGTGTCCTCCCCAACCCCAAATTCCTTTGTAGAAGTCCTAAGCCTAACCATCTCAGAAGGTGACTATATTTGGAGATAAGATCTTCAAAGCGGTATTTAAGTTAAAGTGAGTCATTAGGGTGAGCTCTAATCCAATACGACTGGTGTCCTTCGAAGAAGAGATGAGGACACGGGCACATGTAGAGGGAAGACCATGTGAAGACACAGGGACAAGGTGGACATCTGCAAGCCAAGAAGAGATGCTCGCGAAGAAACCACAGCTTTGCTGACACCTGGAGGTCTGATAGACTCCCAGCTTCCAGAACTGTGAGGAAATACATTTCTGTGTCTGTGGTATTTTGTTATGGCAACCTGAGCACACTAATACACACATCCTAAAGATTTCTTGGTACAGAACACTCCTACAGCAAAAACGTCCCTATAATTCTAGTGTATAGTAGCCGTACAAAGCCTATGTCCTATCTTATCTTTGCATCCCAGCCTGTGAGCAACTACTCCTGACAGTACAGGTAATAGTTGTGAGAGTCATAATCTCTTGTATGACTGTGAGCTGTAAATTTAGACGTACTTCTGTAATTTCTTTTAATTTTACCAAAGGGTCATATTGTTTTGTTTTGTTTTCTTTGTTAAGAAACATGGGAAGGATAAAAATGCAGATGTAATGTTTCCATATCTATATTTTATTTGATCATTTATTTGTTAAATGCCTACTGTGTGCTAAGAACTATGCGAAATGATGAGAATACAGAATAAACAAGATAGGTTTGCCTCTTGGGTTGGGGGAAAGGGAGAGATGAACAAATACTGGTACAATTTATTATTTCACTTCAGTTTTGATAAGTCATATCAATAAAAAATATGGTGGCAGCTGGGCTGTCCCAGTATTACAGCTTTCACTGAACAAATCCAAGGCATATAAAATAATGATGCAAACAGAGTTTGCAATCACGGTAAACATTAATATGTTCAATCTGTATTCCATGTAATATGCCTTTTAATATTGAATAAGGCTCACTGATGATTATTATTCAATGGTACATGTTTATTCACCTTCTTAATATTATTTGTGCTGAGAGAGATCTAGAAACACTAAGCAACAAGAAATGCACTTCAATTTAAGATATTTTCCTCTACTATTTTTTGCATAAAATGAAAACAATAGGTCATTAGTGTCTGATTTCATTACCTATATGTATTTAAGCAAGAAAATATATAAATATATATATTATACCAAAACAGGCTATAGAGTGCTATTTGCTAAAATACCCAACAAAATATTTTGTGCATCTAAAGAAATTCTGGGAATCCAGAATCACATATGCATGTTATACATTTGAATGAAAAATGTCGTTTATGACACTAGAAAAAAAAAGTTAGGATTTGCAGCTTTGGCTGATAAAATATTGTAAAACTCAGATACTGTATTTCAAAATGGGCATGTTGACATTTCTTCATTTACGCAAAGTAAAAGTTATTTTCAAGTTGTCTTTTCTCATCTTTTTCACTTCCTTTTCCAGCTTGATGCCTTAGCTCTGTTCACAGTTAAATTAAATAATCCTGGTTCTCTTCTTGTTTGTTGTCATCTGGCTATTGATCTTCTATCAGAATGGTTAAAGCTATTTTTTTTCCTTTAAAATGACAGGAGCTTTCTAGGAATATAATACATTAATATGCATAAATGATTACTTTAATAATCATATTAGTTCTTTGAGACTCTAGTGGTAATAATATTAATAGCTAACAATTATTGAGTGTTTACTCTGTATCAGGCCCCATGCTAAAATCTTTGCAAGCCCTTATCAAATATCATCTACCTAAAAGCCCTATGAAGTTGATTCTATTAGAGGCTTCCTGTTTTTGTCTTTGTTTTTGTTTTTTTTTTGGAGGAAATGAATTTTAGGGAGAGTAAGCCATTAGGATTCCGATCCAGATCCTGAGCTCTAAACTACCAGGATCACTGCCTGATAAAGGGAGCAGAAGGGCAAGCTCTGTGATAGTCTGAAAGCTCTGATGGATGAGGATGTCCACAGGCTATTCTGAAGTTCAACATTCAAGTCACCATCTGCATAAACCATCCAGGAAATACGCATTCACCATCTTGCTTTAAAATATGCAAACACACAGACGTTTGTGATATGGAGACACGGATACAGGACATTTTTGTTACGTGAAGCTGAAACTTCACATGATGACCCTTCTGGGTTGCCCACTAGCAAAAAAAAAAAAAAAAAAAAAAAAAAAATTCCTGCATAGTTGAATCCACAACCGTGGTTTAATATTAAGGTAGAGCAATTCCTTTTGTGAGTACTACATAAGGAAAACTGGGGTTTGGATGGTTTGTTGGGTGAAAAGAATAGCCAGTTGTCTTCAGAAATCCAGGCTGGGTAAAATGATACGGTTAATGCAAACAGACTTTCAAAGAGCAGCCCACCTGAATTCTGACTGCAGTGGTTAACAGAACAAAATACACCTATGCAAGCTCAGAAGCTGTGCTGTAATTTGATTCTTTTTTTTTTTTTTAAAGATTTTATCTATTTATTTGACAGAGAGAGACACAGCGAGAGGGGGAACACCAGCAGGGGGAGGGGGAGAGGGAGAAGCAGGCTCCCCGCAGAGCAGGGAGCCTGATGCGGGACTCGATCCCAGGACCCTGGGATCATGACCTGAAGGCATGTTGCTTAACCAACTGAGCCACCCAGGCGCCCTGTAGTTTGATTCTAAACACCAAGTCGAGTCCCTACTAAGTGTCAGGAACCCTCCAAACGCTCGCCACATAGGAAAGTAGAAAACAACTCAAGTCCTTGCTTGTGTGGAGGGTCTCAGCTTTTATTGGTGAGGGAAATTCGGGAAGGGGATCACCGCCGGGAACTGGCCATTTGGGACCAATCTCTCTCATATTATAATTTATCAATCTGTCATTGTTTCTTCATGTTGGGAAAGGGAATGGAGCAGAAGCTATGTGTTGTCCGTCATTATTCCCGGGGCCCAGCTCCCCCACCTTTCCCTCTAATAGGTACTGAAGGACTGATTCCAAGAGACCAGGGATACCCCCTGTGAGGTTCATGGCCATGCCCACGGTATCAGTTGAAGATGAGGCAGGGGCAAGTCCAGGCTGAGCATGAGGAAGGGGCTCTGGGGAAACGTTAGCACTGACCTCAGAAATCCATGGCTGGATATGGAAAAATTTATAACAGGAAATACATTTTAAATAAATTCAGGAGTTTGTCTTATTCCACTTACAGATGAGAAAAGATGAGTGTAAACAGAACACTTGGCCTAGAGATCTTCAGAATTTGATACCACACTGAGAGAGATGATGAAGGAAAGCTAAAGAAAAAGGCCCACGGCCGACTCAGTAAGAAGCAGGCAAGGGGTTAGATCCCTTCCAAACGCATATTGCAGCTTATTTGGAAAAAAAGAAAATAATAAATGATCCTATCCTCAGGCGTGTGTGAGAAATTTCCAGCACAGATGTGCCCCCTGCTGCCGACAGACCTGGAAAGGCTGTCTTGTCTCAACTGCCAAGTCCTGGGCTTGGTCCCAGGAAGACCCAGTGGTAAGAGCCCTCTGTACCTAACAGCTCAGGCTCTCCTTCCTTCCTTCCTCCCTCCCTTCCCTCCTTCTTTCCTTCCAGATTTTATTTATTTATTTGAGAGAGAGAGCGCGCAAGCACGAGCAGGGTGAAGGGCAGAGGGAGAAGCATACTCCCTGCTCAGCAGGGAGTCCGATGTGGGACTCGATCCCAGGACACCGGGATCATGACCTGAGCTGAAGACTGAACAGTTTCTGCTCTGGACAACCCGTGAATTCTGAGTGGAGTGCAATCTAAAGTAACACAAAACCATGCACATTTGCCCATTCAGACTCAGGCGTTAACTTCCAACCATGGGCAAAGATACCCGCCCTGATCGCTTCTGGGGGTGCCTTGCTGTGAGAAATCTGTGTATTTGGTGATTTTAAGGAATACATGCTCCTATTTCTGGAAACGATGCTTGAGATTGGCCATTTGGGACCAATCTCTCTCATATTATAATTTATCAATCTGTCATTGTTTCTTCATGTTGGGAAAGGGAATGGAGCAGAAGCTATGTGTTGTCCATCATTATTCCCAGGGCCCAGCTCCCCCACCTTTCCCTCTAATAGGTACTGAAGGACTGATTCCAAGAGACCAGGGAAGCTCAATTTACTGACACCTTCCTTAGAAATGCAAAAGAAAAACAAGCATTGGAGGCAAAAGTAAATACCTAGTTAGGGGGAATTTGATTAAAACCAATTTACAGGGGTGCCTGGGTACCTCCGTTTTAAAGTCTGCCTTCAGCTCAGGTCATGATCCCAGGATCCTGAGATCAATCCTGCATGGGGTTCCCTGCTCAGCGGGGAGTCTGCTTCTCCCTCTGCCTCTCACTCACCCCTGCACCCCATTCATGCTCTGTTTCTCAAGTAGATCAATACAATCTTAAAAAAAAACCCCACAATTTGCAATTTTATGCTCTAATCAAGAATCCTAGACATTTAGTATTATCGGAAAACCCCATTTAAACGCTCTGACTGCATTTCGTCAGAATGTGCTGAATGTCACCCACTGGTGACTGCAGCGGCTTCTTCCTGTTGACCAGAGGGGGGCTATTTGCAGCTTATCCACGCAAGCTCCCTGGGGTTGCTAGGAACACAGTTCTTTCCTCTCGTGGCCCAACCTCAGGGTGGCTGAGGGTCAGCTGAGGCACGTGGGGGATCTCTGAAGGCAGAGTGGTCCACCTCCTCTGCCAACTTGGCGTGGCTCACCTTGTCAAAATGATCACCCTTTGTTTCTCATTTTAACATATATATTCTTTACTGTTTAGAAATGTGGTCATGCCACAAATTTGGAAATGGAAGATACCCTGTAGGACAGTACACATTTGACAGAGAGGCAGCTTTGGTCCAGGCAGGATGGGGAGACCACATAGCATGTCCCTGTCCACTTCTGCTACTTGTCCAAGAGGAAAGCTGCTTCTGGGTACATGTGGGCCCCCACTCTCTTTAGCTGGTGTATTTGAGAGACACGCTTACCAATCCGTGATCTGTCCAGTCGGTCCCAGAGGTCTCTGCTGGGTAAATTTTCCTAAAGAATAGGGTGATCACGTAGCCAAGTCTGTTGGTAGAAGTCCTGTTTTACATCTCAGGTCCCAACCTGCCCTGATAATCATCACAGCATCCCCACGCTCAAATGAGCCCCAGCGTGGGAGATCCACCATGTTGCTGTCTTGACGTCACTCTCTACTCAAAATCTTTCAACTCCCTCCCATCCATTGCTGGCTCCCTAATTTCTCAAACTGTTTTAAAACAGTAATTTATTTTTAAGTTATTTACATTATTTTTTTTTTCTCTCAGGCTCTGCCAGAGATTTATTTTGGTTCTCGTATTTACATTTGTCAAAGCTAATTTAAGCAGATACATGGGAAGGTAATTTTGAGAGGAATCATCCACAAATCAACATGTTAAGTGTGAGTGTTTGTGGAGTTAATTTTTCTGCTTTGAATAAAGAAACAACAAGCACAAAAGTGGTAGACGTTGCATTATTTCAGAGAATAAAAACAGCTAGATTATGTAGTCTATAAATAAGCTAATGGAAGAATTATTGGAACAAATTAAACAGGCTTATTTTTAAGTTTTAAATATTTCTGTTTAATTGTTCAACTGGAAGTGAAGTCACTTTGCTTTTCTTGGGTCTCAGTTACCATACCTCTAGATTTTGGAATCAGATCAGACGATCTGGAAGGACTTTATTACTTGTAAATTTGATTGTGTAATTATGAGGTTTTTTAAAGCAGGTCAACTTGAGAAACAAACAAAGAGTGGTAGGACAAAAATCAAGCTTCATTTTTCTTGCTCTACTCATAGCCTGAAAAAGGAAGGGTAGTTTTTCATCATCTTCAATACCCAAATAATTTTTCAATTTAAAATAAATTAACAGAAATGAAGAAATCTATTTTATATCCACAGATGCTGAATGATTAAGTAAATCCCATCAAATACTTCAAGTTAGCACAAATACCTTAGCTTTCTGTTTAAAAATCCTATGATTTAATCTTTTTCTCCTGAATGGATTATTTTTCTCCTAAAATTGATTATAGCTGATACCCCAGTGACCTTAGAGGCTGAATAGGGCCTTTGCGGCCCTGTGTTGACTATTTATAAAATTTCTCAATGGCTATAGTGATACGGTTTCTCAAAGAATTTTGTAATTAGATATCACTATATGAATCCGCAGTGAAGACATGGCCTTTATATAGATCTCAAGTTAAGTCCATTAAAATCTTAAAATCCATAAAAATTTAAAAATTATGTATTCATATAATACACTACATTAGAGTGTGGAGTATTTGTAGTTACTAAATTCAAAGAGTGAATTTCTATTTGGGAAGAGTGAAATTTCAGGATCTAAAAGAGATGTCGGCCCTCTTCACTGGCCTACAGCTGGTAAATTCAGAACAACGTGCTTCTCTATTCCAGTCTCTATGTAGTTGCTGTGGGTTGAGTGCCCCCCCCCCCAATTCATATACTGAATTCCTAACCCCCAGTACCTCAGAAAGCCTGCATTTGCAGACAGGGTCTTTAAAGAAGTCATTAAGTTAAAATGAGATCCTAGGATGGGCCCCACTCCAGTAGGACGGGCGTGCTTACAAGAAGAGAAAATTAGGACACAGATGCCCGGAGGAAGACAATGTGAGGATGCAAGAGAAGCTGGCCATCTTCAAGCCAAGGAGAGAGGCCTCAGAAGAAACTCACCCTGCTGACACCTTGCTCTTGGACATCCAGCCTCCAGACTCTAAGAAACTACATTTCTGTTGCTTAAGCCCCAACACCCCCCACCCCTCCGTCTGTGGTACTTTGTTATGGTCACAGAGCACACTAACACAATAGTCAACTTTTAATGTGGAACAGTAAAGTAAGAATGCAGTGAAAAGAAACTGCAAAAAATGAGTCTGGTGTTAACAAAATGTTAACAATTTGAAGGATATAGTGAAGGATAAAGTCAATTATTTTCATATTTGGGTGAGAAGAAACAGTTACAAATAACTACAAGTGATGGTAAGAATCTCGTGATATCTCTTTCAGAAAACTGGCACCACTTACTGCAGCAGCTGGATGTGTACAGAATGTTCTGGCGGACTGCTATGGAACATCCAAATCCTGTGCCTCAAACATGATCATTCCCATTTGTGTGACCCCCTGCACGTCTGCTGGAGAGCCTGACTTGCCCCTCACATGGTGTCCTTGTACTGGATGAGATCGTGGGTGCAAGTAATGAAGTGAGACCCAAGAACAGGGGAAATAGATGCTATTAAAATTATTCTCCTTCTTTATTTCTAAGGCTCTACTCAAACAGTAGAGCCTTTGGAGAATGGTGGAGGTCATCTAATGAATTCTCCCATCTGGGGTTGCAGGACATGTGACAAATACTGAAACACTGGGATTGTGGAGAAAGAAAGAGAGAAGGGGGAGGGAGAGAGAAATATGAGGAGCAAAGGATATTTAATTGGGCATAAATGCACTCTCAATCCCCAAATTCAATATGAAATTTATGGCAAGATAATCTAGGCTTGGATTCGTGCAGAGTGACTCAGTTTCCCTCAACCGCTCATTTGCTACAGCTTTTCTTCTTATCATTGTTAAATGCAAGGAGAAGACAATGCCGTATTCAAGAAGAAGACAAAGTGATTATGGGAAATACCAAAGTCGCTTTTATCTGACTCAAACCTTCCGTTACAGAGACAGGGATCTATGAAATGGGGATCAAGGCTCTACTTGTAGTATATTCAGGGATAAAACATTGGTAAAATATTTTTAAGTGGCTGATTTCCCAAGTCTGAGCATAAAACTGCTAGAAACCAGCCAGTTCACAGCTAGTCATCAGATGTCCACCACGGTGACACACACATTGACACTCTGAGGACATAGCAGGTACTAGTTGACGTCCATGTCTTCAAGGATCTCATTTTCTCTTAAGGAGGGACAAACAGTCACGAAGTCCATCAACAGATTTTAAAAAGTATGATTTCAGACACAGTTAAGCGCAAAGAAAAACCACATGGGGGGATTTGGTGAAGAACGGCCTGGCGGTGCAGACAGCAGTGCTGGTTTAGCTGGAGGGCAGAAGAGACTCCTCTGGGGAGATATTTAGGTTGAGACCAAAAGGAGAGAGCCAAGTGAAACTCAGGGGAGAGGGAGGAGCCAGTGCAAATGCCCTGGGCTGAGGCCACGCTTAACATGACCAAGGGAGAGAGAGGGAATGGCTGTGTGGCAGTGAATGGGGGTGAAGGTTGGACATAACTGGCAGGTGAGACCATACAGAGGGCCATGCAGAGGAGCGTGGAATTTACCTGAATGGGATTCAATTTTAAGCAGGGACTTGACATGATCTGGCTATGCTGTAAAACATCCCTCTTGCTGCTGGGTCAAAAATGGACCGTTGGGGTAAGAACAGAGGGAGAGTAATCCAAAGAAGGGGTGAGATGACACTACAGAGGAGACGGTGAGAAGTATTCAGACTCAAGGTGGGTTCTGGAGGTATAGCCAACTGGATTTGTCAATGAATCGAATGTGGGTATGAGGGAAAGGTGGGAACTGGGGAAGCCTAATCACATGTGTGGTCTTTGGCCATCTTGACAGCTTCCTTTTTTCTGCTGAGGTGAAGAACACTCCATTAGGCTAAGTCTTGTTAACTTCAAGTCTCCAACATCTGGGACTTTCATGGATAGAAGGGAGATAAATATACTCTCTCAGTAAGTTCATCAAATGCAGTAAAGTATTAGTAAATGTGCATGCAAAATAAGTCCCTGCAGAAATATGGAAAGAAGTTATTATGTTGACCATTTAGGCTTAAAATCTTCTGCACGGGATAAGGGAGATTTTCAGAGAAGAAGCCAAAAATAGGAGATCACCCCTCTTCCACCTTGATCCACACGCATCTTAACCCCTCCCTCAATGAGTATTTCTAGTGCTGGAAAAGAATATTTAAGAACTCTGGCTTGCTTATTTCACTTGATACCAAGGTGGAGGATTCTATCCGCTGATAAATAAAAACCTACACAGAAGAAGATTCTTTACAGTAGCAATGACATGTCTTGTATTTTCTTACCAAAATGAAAGCCACACTTTTGATCCATGATGTTCATTATTATACACCACATACAGTTAGCTTTCCATTAAAAACTGGTTATACATGTGGGTTGCTCCACAGTCCTGTTAAGTATAGTAATCCTATGGCTTTAATTTTTAACTTACTACTATACTTTCTTCTAGTAACTGTCAATGGCTCAAATCCCTTATGATGGTTTGTGTTACATGTCAACCTGGTTAGACTATAGTACTCAGGCATTGCCACGAGGGTATTTTATAGATGCAGCTAACACATAGATGGGTCTTATCCAAACAGTTGAAGGTTGAAAAGAGCAAAAAATGAGATTTCTCAGAAAAGAAAAAAGTCTGCAGCATCAACTCTTGCCTGAGTTAGCAGCCTGCTGGCCTGCCTTATGGATTTTAGACTTGTCAACCCCCACAATCCTATAGGCCAATTTCTTAAAATAAATCTCTCTTCTCTCTCTCTCACACACACACACACATACACCAGTTTTGGTTATGTGTACATATACACAGAGTCCCATTGGTTCTGTTTCTCTGGAGAACCCTGGCTGACACAATCCTGGAAACAGTCACTTGCAGGTGCATTTTCTGACAAGGCCAACTTGACCAAAGTGTACTCTCAGGTTTGGAGGCAGGGCCTGCTGAAGAGACGGGCCTTAGGACCTTCAAAATGTCCTGCTTCAACACCCAGAACATGGCTCCTTCAAGTACAGTGGACCCTAGAGGCCAGGGTACGTTTAGATAAGGCCTCACCAGTCTGCCTTCAACACGCACTACTTGTTGGCAAGTACACTTCACCTTCTTGCGCTGTCATTTCCTGGTCTACAAGATGAGAAGAAAATAACTGTCTCTTCAGTTTGTTGTGAAGACTGCATGAAATGACCACACCACTTACCTGGCTTGTGGGAGGCCATCTGTATGTCTTCTTTGGAAAAATGTCTATCCAGGTCTTTTGACCATTTTTAAATCAGATTGTATTTTTGCTATTGAATTGTATGAGTTCTTTATATATTTTGGATATTAACCCCTTATCAGAGATATGATTTGCAAATATTTTCTCCCATTCAGTAGGTTGTCTTTTACTTTTGTTGATTGTTTCCCTTGCTGTGCAGAAGCTTTTTAACATAGTATAGTCCTACTTGTCAATTTTTGCTTTTTTTTTTTTTTAAAGATTTTATTTATTTATTCATGAGAGACAGAGAGAGAGACAGAGGCAGAGGGAGAAGCAGGCTCCCCGTGGAGCAGGGACCCCGATGCGGGACTCGATCCCAGGACCCTGGGATCATGACCTGAGCTGAAGGCAGATGCTTAACCGACTGAGCCACCCAGGCGTCCCTCAATTTTTGCTTTTTTCCTTCTCTTAATATTCAGCACCTCCTTCACAGCCAACATACTCTGTTTTATTGTGTGTTCAACCCCCTATTTCAATGAAGGTACAAAAGTGAATAAGGTGTTATTAAAATGTTTTTTTTTTTTTCCTCACTGCCAGGCAAAACCCTTCCCAAAATCTTTGTTTCCCAACTGACTCAAAAAGAAGCTTTCTCAAAGACTATTGTTCAATGGTTAGTAATTAAACAAAACAAAATGAAAAAACAAAACAAAACCAAAGAACTTTATGACTGTATGTGACTTTAATTGTGACAGTGATATTTGGAAAGAAATATTTTGCCCTGGTTAAAGCTGGTCAACTTTCTGATGACCTACCAATAAAACTCCAAGACAGTATGTTTCACCAAGAGAATGGACCTTGTAAGGACCTGATGCTAATCGCTGCAGGGCTCTGTGCTGATGCACTGAACATTCTTCCTCAAGCCTTTTTAGATACACTCAGCACTGTGACCTTTTTTCCCCTCCAAGAGGGTATGGGGAAGTGTCTAAAAGACCTTGATGGTGGTTCCAATAGGAATCAGATACAGGCACACATTCTTCCTTGACCCATCTAGGCCAAGAGAGTAGCCCCTTCTCCTGTCTTCCTACAGAGCTTTATAGTGAGCCATGTCTCATTCTGTACCACGCATTGCACCATTGTACCATGAGAGTGCACTGATATTGGGTGTTTAGACGGCTGTCTTCTTGGTTACATGGGAGGCTCCACTGGGCAGAGTGCATTCAACTGGTTAGTGCTAGGCATGTATCATCCATTCACTGCTTCTCTTATGCATAAGTACAAGTGATTGTCAGTAAGTAGGAAAATGTGTGATTATCTGCAATAAACTCTGGCAAAAGGGATGGCCTCCATGCACCATATTGGGCCACAAGGGTCTGTATGTCATTACATTTAATTTTCAGTCTAGCTCAGAATCCTCACGTGCAGACAGGAAATTTCATCTCCCCCGAGGCTGACCAGGCAGAGTTGGAGGTCAAAAGGTATTTAAAGCTTTGACACAAACATACCAACCACAGTCTTTCAGAAGAGTAGATATCTGCTAGACCTTCACGATTCTACCATGGGAGAGAGCGCTGATGAGGCGTTTTGCTCAACTTCCTGTTATCCTTTTGTTTTTGTTTGTTTCAACTTAAAAGATATTGTAACCTAATTTGTTGAGCAGGTAACAAATCCACATATACCGTAAGTGCAAGAAAACCAAGATGCACAGTGAAAAGCCTCTTTTAATTCCATCTCCTGTCTGCTCAGTGCATGGCTCTCAGCATCACCCCTGTTACTAGATTTTGCGAATCCTAAAGACTTTTTACGTGTGCATATATAAATATAAATTCTCATGTCCCCCTTTTTTTCAAAAAACAATAGTCATAAAAAAGTGAATTCATCAGTGCTGAAGAAGTCTCGGACAATGCAGACAAACTGTAAGAAAGATCTTAATTACTCTCCCCTGGAAGGTCCAGGCAAATCTAAAAGCCAATATTTCCTATGACTGAGATGACTTTAGGTTTCAGAACATAAAATTTCTTTCAGGGGCATCAAGTTACATTTTTAAAAGCCCAGGCCTCACAACTTTCTTGCTAAATTGCAGGTTATTATTAAGATCTGTTTCAATTGAAATCTGTAACTGTTCAATTAATATTGATTTTAGATCAAGGTTGAAATGCTGCATATACTGAACAGGATACATCCCCATGAACCTATTTTAACTACCATCATCCGTATTCACTGCCAAGCAAGATAGCCACATGGGATTGTGTCCTGCCAGACATTTGGGCAGGGGGCTCAGCTTGGGGGTTCAGATTCGGTCTGCCACTCAGCGAGCTATGCCCTAGAGAGCAGGGCTGCATCAGTCCAGAGGAAGGGGAGCCCATGCTTAGGGGGCCGCAGAAAGCAATCCCTTCCTGAAACTCTCGCAAAGGTGCTGCATGTTCGAGCTCAGCCTTGAAGCCAAGCACCTTCAATGCTATCAACATCATGTTTATATGGGAGCCCACACATCAGATTCACCCGGGATAGCCCTGCGTTATACCTGTTAACTCGGTTTAATTATTACGAATGCCACTTTCACTCTTAAGAGGGCTTGGGACTGGGGCCGCCTGGGTGGCTCAGTCGTTAAGCGTCTGCCTTCGGCTCAGGTCATGATCCCAGGGTCCTGGGATAGAGCCCCGCATCGGGCTCTCTGCTCCGCGGGAAGCCTGCTTCTCCCTCTCCCACTCCCCCTGCTTGTGTTCCCTCTCTCGCTGTGTCTCTCTCTGTCAAATAAATAAATAAAATCTTTAAAAATAAAAAAAAAAGAAGGCTTGGGACTGGATGACCTATGATATTGTCACCCTAGTCCTGTATGCTCTGTCCTACGTTCGCTTTCATAGCAAGGAAATTAATTTATAAGGAAAAACTGAATCCCTTTCGAACCTACACTCATGATAATGGCCAAGATGATCTCTTAGCTGTGTTATATTTTTTTGAAATCCACTTTGTAGTTCAGATTACCTACCAATAATTGGTTTTCTTTTTTAAACCAGCCAAAAAAAGTGTACTGTTCGTGATAATTGCAAGAGTTGTGCTCGTCCCTTGACCATCGTGGACAGGCATGAAAACAAAGTCAGTGAGAGTAAAACCACCACTCTGCAGTACCTCTCTCAATTTCCCACCAGGACCTCGAGGTCTCCTTCGGCACATTCGCAAATCATTCTGTGCTGCCTTGTCTACGCTTCATTTCAGCACTGACTTGGCCAACCTGAGGGACACCTCAGGCAGTCCACGGAATTCCTTCATCCTCCCTGGCCTGGCCCAGTGGCTCCTAGTGAGTCTGGGACTGTACCAGTGGGAGGGAAGAATATTGACTGCCGAGGTGCTAAAAGCTTCTCTCACGTTTGCACATCGTACCGGAAATGGATGTCATGGTGGGTGTGAAATCCAAGTGCTCCGATGCTTTTTTTCTCACGTAATTACTTGTGTCTATACCTAGGACTCCGTGTTCTGATTTGGCAGTTTGGGTCAGGAACTGTGCAGACTGTAAAGCAGGGATTAGCAAACTTTGTCCGCAAAGAGACGGACTGTCAGGTTTCACCTGCCAAACAGTGTCTGCTGTAAGTTCTCAACTCCACTTTGCAGCACAAAGGCAGTGGTACCCAGTGTGCAGACAAATGAGCGTGGCTGTGTTCCAATAAAACTTTATTTATAAAGGAGCTGGCAGGCTGGATTTGGCCTGTGCAGCAGAGTTTGTGGACGCCTGCAGTTAGAGAGCTTACCTGCCCTCTGGTTTTCCCCCATAGGCGTTTATTAGAAAATGTGTCCTTACCATCATTATGACTCACAGCAAGGTCCCCCTCCTTATCTTTCCTTATGGAACAAGACATTCTTGGTTTCTATAGCAGAAAACCACTCAGAGATTTCCAGGGTTGACTTTAAGAATCTTATTACACCTCAAGACTTACTCATAATTTAACATCTTATTCTACATGCCATCTATTGCAAGGAGAATGTATAGCACTGAAACATGACAATGGATACAGTGAACTTCAAGTGGCATACTCCTTTAGTAAGAAAATACTCTCACGGAGTAAGCTGTCTTGGGAAAACACACTGTGAGGTCATCAACTGAAAAAAAAATTATAGATTATCATGAAAACTTGACAGTTTGGGGCCTGCTATTCCAGTTTTAAGATGTGACTCCATTTTTTCTTCATCTGTTATATTTATGGTAGGAATTTGATGAGCATGCCTTTGAAACCAATGAGATGTTCATGTCCATTTGGATCTCTGAATAGGCAAAACTATCAAGGAGATGTGTGTTTACTTCTTTTTTTTAAATTTTTAGCTTTTTAAAAAGATTTTATTTATTTGAGAGAAAGAGAATGAGCGGTGGGGAGGGGCAGAGGGAGAGACAGAGGGAAGCAGACTCCTTGCTGAGCAGGAAGCCTGATGCGGGGCTGGATCCCAGGACCCATGCATGGATCCTGACCTGAGCTGAAGGCAGACAATTAGCCAACTGAGCCACCCAGGGGCCCCAATTCTTTCTCACTTAAAATAAAATAAAATAAAATAAAAATATTATTTTCTCCCACCCTCCCCAAAATAAAAGACAATGGAATTATCTGTATTCATCTCTTGATAAAAAAAAAAAAGCATGATGCAAAACCTTGAGATGATTTTAGTGCTCAAACACACTTTTTTTTGTTTGTAGATAATTCTTGTGACTTAGTCCTTAAGGAAAGCACATTTTGTTCAGATTAGCAAGGCTTAAAGGACATGAATTTTTAAGTGCTCCCCATAAAATACGTATCTGGATGATAATAGTGCTATCTGGCTCTTAGACCTATCTTCATTAGGATGCTAATGCAGGCTTGCAGGCTTGCAGGCTGCATCTGATCCTGATGATTATGTTAGACTCCCCAAATTGATGCTTAAAATCCTGGTGTGAATCACTAAGTCAGCTTTTGACTGCATCTCTCCGAACTGCGAACAATTACGTATTTTGAAAAATGTTAGTCACTGCCTAAGAAGGAAGTCTTTCTAGTTCTGTGTGTACCACTACCTTTATTCTTCTCTCAGAGGTCTTTCATCTCTGGTCAGAGCCATGCATTCTCCAGTCCCTGAGCTCATCCCTGGAGGAAGAGAAGGATACAGGAAAAGCAACCACACGAACAAAAACCAGACTGGGCATGGGGCATAACCAGCGAAGAGGAACCACAGAATCACACTCAAGGCTTCCTCTGGCCAAGCTGTTATCGAAGGCTGCTAAGCCTTCAAATGTCTCTTAAAAGTTTTGTGAGCAATTCATGATAAGGCATCACACTAACAAATGAGGCTAAAAAAAGTTTTAAAATATTTCCCACAGGAAATGCGCCCTGCTTGCGCTTTCTGGCCTGTACAGAAGCCAAATTTCTATCTATAGAGGAAGGACCTTTTGTGTTGGATTTCTTACCCACTGTCCCCTCTCACATTATTATTAGGTTGCAAACAATAGCTTTTTTGTTACAAAGCAGGAATAAAGGAGCCTAAAATCAGCATACAATTGTGTGATCACTCCTTAGCCTTGTATCCCAAAGGAGTTAAGAAAAAAGAAATATATGTAGTATTCACAAAACTAGTCATCTAACTCAAAACAAGAGATAAGAGAAGGCCCCGGGAATCTGTGAGCAAAAGTCCTTACAACTCCTTTTGTAAGGGTCTGGCAATATTTCCCACAAGGGCTTGCCAATTTTAAAATGCCTTTTTTTTTTTTTTTTTGCTTTATTTATCTACCTTTAGTAAAGTGAAATATTAGTTCTGGTCACTCACTGATTGTTCTGAACATGGTGGTAATAATAACAACTTATAAAATGCTGATGGCTTTAAAACAAAGCATGTGGCAAACATCTTTTATTTACTTCTTTTATATCTTCATAATCTTCTAGCACCTCTGAAGATGTCTAGCAGTTATTTCTCATCTCAGCCAGGAGATGTCACTGTGGTTGAATTAAATAATTAAGAGCCCTTGAGAAATTCTGGAAACAGTCTTGAGTGTTAAAAGCTTTCTATGGAACAGTCACAAATGAGTGGAAAGACATTCTGGAGTAAAAGTAGGTTTTGTATACCCAATTCTGCATTTAGCTAACAGATACAACATTTTTCTATACTTCAGATAAAAGAGAATGCTTCTCCCTCCCTCCTTGCTAAAATGCAAATATGCTAGAACAAAAACCATAAACCTAATGATTAATTCATCTGGGTGAGTAAGAGGAAGAGAGTTTGTTTCCACTTTTCACAGAAATAGAAAAAACAATCCTAAAATTTGTATGGAACCATCAAAGACCTCACATAGCCAAAGCAAGCCTGAGAAGAAGAACAAAACTAGAGGCATCACATTTCCTGATTTCAAACTATACGACAAAGCTGTAGTAATCAAAATGTTACGGCACCATCATAAAAATAGACACATAGACCAATAGAACAAAATAGAGAGCCCAGAAATAAATGCCTGTATTTATGGTCAATTAATATTTGACTAGGGTGCTAAGAACACTCAGTGGGGAAAGGAAAGTCTCTTCAAGAAATGGTGCTGGGAAAACTGGACAGCCACATGAAGAAAAATGAAATTGGACCCCCACCTTACACCAGTCACAATAATCAACTAAAGATGGACTTCTTGACATTGATCTTGGCAATGATTTATTGGATTTAACACCAAAAGCAAAGACAATAAAGAAAAAACAAACTAAAAAGCTTCTGCACAGCAAAGGAAACCATCACAAAATGAAAGGCATCCTATGGAATGGGAGAAAACATTTGCAAAACACATATCTGATAAGGGGTTAATATCCAACATATATAGGGAACTCGTACAACTCAGTAGCAAAAAACAACTCAATTAAAAAATGGGCAAAGAACCTGAGTAGACATTTTCCCAAAGAAAACAGACAAATGGCCAACAAGTACATGAAAAGGAGCTCAATTCATCACTAATTAGTGGGGAAATGCAAATCAAAGCCACAATAGAATGCCACCTCACACCTGTTAGAATGGCTGTCATCAAGAAGACAAGAGATAGCAAGTGTTGGCGAGGATGTTGATGGGAATATAAGTGGCGCAGCCACTATAGTGAAAGTATGGAGGTTCCTTAAGCAATTAAAACAGAGCTCCCATTTCATCCAGCCATCCCACCCCATGTGCCAGCGGACAACCCAGCAAGGTCTGTTTCTTCTCATTACATTCCATCCTTTGGAAAGGTAGGATAGCACTGTGCCCCACTTATGTCCATAATGCATCCTGGAAAACATTTGAGAGCTGAATGTCTAAAAGTCAAAGAATTCATGTTATTCCAAGTGGGATGTAAGAAAGGAATACATTCTTCTTCTTTTTTTTTTTTAGCTTTAGTGAGGTATAGTGAGGAAAATTTCTGACCAGCACATGGCTCTCTCGGTGTGTAATGAATGCATGCCAAATCACACTGAAAGACAAAAGCAGAATGAAAATGTCCCCATCACTGCTTCCTCTTAATGGGAACGTACTTGATGAGCATCATTTAGTCATGGGGTCAAGGATAGTATGCTTGAACACAAAATGCTTGACAGTTAAGCCATTTCTCTGTTATTCTTCCTGCCTTTATGAATATATAACATTTTCCTGCAATTTACTACTATCATATCATAATGATTAGCTCTTAGTAAAGCTCCAGATGACAAAATGACAAAATGACAAAATGATTCTCTCTTTAATCATTAACCAAAATTACCTATTTTTCTTGCAAAGTAGGTACTAACTGGGATTTTTTTCATGGGATACTGTTTAGAGTCATGTTCTGCATTTGCCCCACCAGATCCACTCTGGAACCTTTTGTACCCTGCTCCGTACCCAGGAGCCAGACTCTTAGTGGTTACATCTACAAAGCAAGTCTCCTTTGCTCTCTGGCTCTTGGTTGGAAATGACCAAAGGCAGCCCTGCAGAAACAGAGAGGGCAAGAGAAGGGAGAGGTCATGGCATTGACTATCTGCCATCCTCCCCAGTTAGCCAGTCCTCTACCAACAAAGCTTTCTCCTTCAGATACAACTGTAGCTCCTTCCCTGGCCTGGCAAGTACCCCAGGAGTATGCTTGCCTTTGCCCTGACAGGCCCAGAAGCTCTCCCAGGGTACTGTCCAACTTTGTCCTCAACTTTGTAAAGATTTCTCTAGTAAATTCTCTCCAATTCCCTTGTTTGAATGTTCTACATATACACATCATTTCTGGACCCAAGGTGGCACCTGAAGCATGACATATGCTTTAGTAAAATATTTAATGTTTACTATTTAGATACATGACTAGGCATATATCCCATGTGGATGACTTACATTGGGAATAAATTCATTTTTAGTTGGATCATCAAAACCAAGTTCTTTGTGGGAGAAGAAAATGCATAAAGACAACAGACTATATGAAATCCAGAACTAAAGAACAAAAAACCCCAGAACTAAACTTGTTAGATCCAATCACAAGTTTATTTTAAATCTTGATTGCAGTTTATAGCATTCAGTATACCTACTATTTATTGAGCACCTACTAAGACGTTGACACTGTGCTCAGCATTTCAAACAAATTATTTTTAATCTGTCTGATAATCTTGCAAGGCAGATGATATGCCTATTTTAGAGCTGAGGAAAATGAGACTCACATAAGTGCAAGAGCCCACCCTCTTGCACAAGGCTAGCTGGTACAGAGCAAGGAGTCCAGAGTAGAGCACCGACTGTATAGTGCACATTCTGTCCACTGTATCAGACCACCCTGTGCAGAGGGGCAGTGATTACTCATGAACTGTGAGACAACACATGTCTATTTCTGTGAGCCATTCAGTTTGTGGTAATCTGTTGCGCAGCCTAAGAAACTAATAGATGATACACCTCTCTGCCGTGACTTTTTTTCTAAGTAAGGTCACATTCGTAGGTTCTGGTGGGTAGAATGTGGATGGACCTATCTTTTGGGCAGGCCACTATGCAGCCCACTGACTTATCTTTGCACTCACCTGTCCCTGTAAGTCCCTTATGCATGATATGCACTTGGTAAATAATTTTCCATTAAATTAAATCAAGTTAAATTTTTGGACACTAGCTTAAGGATATCTACAAACAAGCCTAGTTCACCTTTCAGTAATCACATTGAACTCATGCTAAACCACAAACAACATCTACTTATTGGCTGTCCAGTCACGGCAAGTTCTGTATTATTTCATTTTTATATTATTTATTAAAGGGAAGGAAGGAAAGAAGGAAGAAAGAGAAAGAATGGAAGAAAGGAGGGAAGAAGGGAGGAAGGGGGAGGGAGGTAGGAAGAGGAGAAGGAAGGGAGGAAGGGAGGGAGAAAGCAAAAACCCACAAAGTATCTGTAATGCCATCTACCTTTAATTTCACAGTATTGCAATGATCATAGAGAATTCACCTGTGAGACCCCAAAAGCCTAGAACTTGTGAGGACTTGTAGCCCTTGCAGTAGAAGACAAGTTTTAGAAAGTTTGGTCTCCAGCAGAAACTATTTTTGCATGTTGCTTTTCACCACTGCCCACTTCATAATGATAGTCTAGTCCAATTATTCAGATAAGTGGAATAGTTCCAATATTGAATATTGTTTTTATAAAGTATTTTCTATTGATTATGAAAATTAAGAGGTGCCATTGTGTTACAGATGGCACCCGGGGCCCCGTGCTGCTCCAGCCGAAGCTGGGTATTTCACACTTTTGCAAAGTTCCACCAAACAGGCCACAATATATACCAGATGCTGCCCAACTGAGCTGTCGCTTGAAAGGGTTTAATCGAAAATGTCTTGAATCTACTTTGCCCAAGAATTATCACTGGGACAGTGTGCTCTTTGATATGGTAATACAACCAGTTGCTAAGTTCATCTCCACTTCCAACACGGTAATACACATTGCTTTTCATCTTCTTTCCACTGAGCACGTGACTTCTAATAGTAGGGGCTCAAGAGTCCATGTATGAGGCTCACTTCTTCCCTTTAATTGGGAGTAGGGAAGCGGAGATTGGTTTATACTCTTGGAAGCACAGAATGGATGAAGACACCATTCTCATCTATGGCTTCTCTTCTGTGTATAAAACACTCCAAAGTAGTTGGGCTGAAGTTATAACCAACCGGAAGCAGAGGGGACCAGGTTGTTGCTAGAAGCCCGTGCCACACTCTCACATGTCCAGAGCGGGTGTGGGTGTGTGTGCCATGCGCAGGGGCATGTGGATCGAGATGGGGTTCTCTCTGTGCCGCAGAAGGCACAGCTGTTTGGTGAGAGCAGCCCAGAGCCCCCAAATGTCTGTATACACATGCTGATGGGAAGTTTTGAAGGCCAAGTGGTGATTCTCTTAAACCTCATAATTTATAAGTTGTTTTCCTGAAATGTGGATAATTGCATAGAATCTTGTGTTGGTGAGACAGAAGTTGACTTCATGCCCAAGGCTGTGTTATGGACTTGATTCCCGGAAATAGGCACAGCCAACCCTCAGACCCTCAGATGCATGAAGGAACAAAAGAAAAGGAAAATATATATTACCTCCATCATTTTATATATACAATATGTATATTATATATATACACACACTATATATATATATATATATATATATATATATATATATATATATGCTACGTTTATGTTTAAATACAGATACTTAAATAGCCTCTCAATTACAAATGGCAGCATAATACCTATGTTAAAAAAAGCCCATTATGTGTGTTTCTTTATAAGCCTATTATCCTTCATCATTTCTGTTTGATAATAATAGGTCCAAATCCTTAACTTAAAAATGCTACAAACATACCTTCATATATTAAATGTTATAATCATGAAAATTTAACCAGGGCTACTCTTGCTCTTTAATGAGGACGCTGGGACTCACAGAAGGTACCTGACTTGACCAGGTTTTCCAGTGAGAGTGGCGACCGAGTCGCCCTTGCCACCCTCAGCTCTTTCTCACAAGTCCATGTAACATGACACTGTCACTTTCTCTGAGGTAACCTTTACCTAGGCAACGACAATGACTTCTGTAGGAGGTGGATAATGTGGCCAGTCAGAACTACCCCAGTGACGGGCTGCGGAGGAACAGTCACGGCTGTGTTGACCAAGCTCAGTGTTTTAGGGTCCCTGTGCTAGAACTGAGTGCCCATGTGATGATAAGAAACTCTCAGAACTGATGCATCATGCCCCACATTGCTGCTGTTCACCTTAGCCGTTGTGAAAAGTCCAAGCTTCTTGGGAAATCGGAGAGCCCTCACTCTCATTGGCATAAATCCTGTCTCATGACCCAGAGCTTCACTCCCCCTTTCCCTGCTCAGCCTACCGGTGCCCTCAATCAGCCATCCAGTAGACACCCTTGCCTCCTCAACCAAGCCGAATGCTCCCTTCACCTCCTTGCCTTAGCTGAGACCTGTCCCCTGAGCATACTCCTTCCTCTTTTGCCCTCTCCAGTGAGCAGTGTATTCTTCCCAGGACCCCTGAACCTCAGGCCTTGGAGTTGGGGCAAGTACCCTCCTTGATCTTCTTGCTACTCCTCTCAAGGATTTATCCCCCTTGTTACGATGTCACACCCCTTTGAGGCTGGTACCAAAAAATTACACAACCTTCTCCCCTCATCGCTGTCATGTTGGTTTGTCCCACTCACAAATGACTCACAATAAACATTCTCAGACACTTCAGCATCCAGTATTCTGGTCTTTCAGTTCCTTGACTTCACCTCCAATGGCCTTTTCTTCCACTTTACCTCCATCATCTCATCTCCGGGGGCTGCATCACCTTGTGGTTCTTTACCACCCCTCATAAACCTTCCAGCTCACGTGCTGGGAATGATGACAGTTTGGTGATTCCAATTATTCATCTTTCCTGATATTCTCATTTACTAACCCCACCATTTTCTCACTGTTCCTCAGCCACCTTCTGTTTTCACTTCCTCTTTTTGCCCAGCCTGGGGTTTCCTGGGCCAGCACCACTGTTGCTCTCATGCAATCACCTTCACTCTCTTGCTTCTCTGTTCTGCTGTTGTGTTCACCTGTCAAAACCCCAAATCTCATTGCTCTAACTTTCCACCCGCTCTCGGCCTGCATACTAGCTGATTTATATTGCTGGAGAAAAATCATACAGTAGTTTGTTTCACTTTAAATGTATGATTGCAAATGGCAAATAAAATCTCAATACTGTCTGGCGAGCCTGCAATATTTCCATCCTAAATTCACTTTTCCATATTATGTATCCTTTCTTCTCAAACATCTCCCACAGCCACCTCCCCAATCCCAACCTCTGTCTTAGAAGGGAGGAAATATCCCTTATCCTTCCACAGGCAAATGCCTTCAGTTTGGTTGTAGATCTCATCCTCCCTTACTTCCTCAAGAATTTTGCTTCCGTGATCTTCCTTGTTTCTCCTGTGTTACCCATCTTTATTTCAACTTTTCAACCCTATCAGCAAGAAATGCACACTCCACAATCTGTCCACTGAAAGGAAAGGTCCTTCCTCAACTCCTCCTGAGCTGTGGCTTGAAAGGGTTTAATCGAAAATGTCTTCAATCTACTTTGATGTCTTCAGCATCTGCTCCATTTTTTATTCTTCTTTATAGCAATACATGTCAAGGGATGTCTTATATAGTCTTCACATCCTTGTTTCTCATTTACATTTCAAAAATTTTATTTTTAAACATCAAAGTAAGATTCTTACATACTCTAAAAATGTATTTATATTAAATTTTCTTCCCTTAGACAGCAGCTTGAAACTCTTGTTTAAATCACCTGTGATTGACCTTAAGAGAACATGCTCACTAAGCACTTCTCTATTTCTCAATTTCTGACACTTGTATTGGCTCCTCAGTACTGAAATGCCATTGTACTCTACTATGTAACACTCCTACACTCACATATATTTCTCCTTTTCCCATCCTCCCAGTGTAGTTATGTCATACTTTTTAGTTAAACCAGTGCTCAATGGTGTGGAAATACTACTCATAAACAAGATTGTAATGTGCATGACAATAAGTGCATAACTGCATTTTATTTTTTGAACACTTTAATTTTTCAAAAGTTATCAGTTGCTTAAATTTTCTAATTATTTCTCTATCACAGATTCAAACTCTACTAGAGCTGTAGAACTTCTTTTAATATATTCAAACTTAACAGTATACTCTCAGTCCCAATTTCTGTTGCACACATCCTTCCTGGAGTCCTCTATCCTCTCACTGAAAGTAGATCACGGTGGCACAGAGGAGAGATATAATAGAAGAGGCCCTAGGGAATCACTGTTACAACCCCATATGCAGCGTATCTTAGAAATATGCTTGGCCAAGAAGTCTAAGAAGGTAATAATGACAGCACGAATAGCAACAGTTTTAGGATAATGGAATCAGAGCACTACTCCTTTTTTACAGCTAAAGGAGCTTTTGCACCAGAAAGAAAGAATTTTCCTGACTTTTCGGTGCAACTTGGGAAAGGCAAAGTTAGCTTCTGTTGTTGGTCAAAAATCTGGCTAAATGACTGCATTATTCATGTTAAAAGAATTTTTATTTAAATTCAATTTAGGTAACATATACCGTGTCCATTCATTTGTATACTACATTCTTCAGAATATTAAAAGAACAAAGTTTTAGGATAAGTCTGAAAGGAAAAATCATTTTTATCTTTTGTAGGGTAATTCCAGCCACAATTCCCAGACTCTTTATTCCATCTGCTTTAATAAACACATAGAACTCACTGACCTACTATTTTAGTGGTTCCTGTTAAATACACGATATGGATCTATCAAGCCTCTAAAACCCATTCCTGTGTCTTAGTAACTCTGAAATTAGTTTCTGAGGTTAATGTACTTAACAAAGTGGTTTTTTCCCTAGGAAATAAGCAGGTAATCATTGGACAGTTATAACTCAACTTATGGCATATTCTGAATTAGTAGAGTTCAAATGATTTACAATGTAAAGTATACATATATAATACAAAACATAAACAAGTACAAAAATATATATTAAAAGATACACACACACACATTTTTTTTTCCTAGATTCTACCTGAGATTCCTTCTAATAACACAAATACGGCTTCCTTAAGTTCATTAAATGTAAGCCAAGTCACCATAGCTAACCTTTCGCTTTTTACTTTGGACGAGTGATTATATACTGAATTTACCATTAATATTGCTATTTATTTAGTGAAACCAACCAGAATTTGCTTCATTTGAAGTAAAGAAATGTAGAATGGAAAGTGTAACCCAATTATTCCCCTTCCTAACCTCCTTTGTAGATCCAGGTTTCCCTTGGAGGGAAGTTCCAAAGGAGGACTAGCCAAAGAGAAATCACTTATTTTACTCAATACCCACATGATGTGGCAATTGGTTTTCAAATACATTTTTGACAAACACAAGTAGGACATCTGGAATTGAGGTAGGGATGATTAGGTCTGGGGAGAGAAGAGCAATAAATGGAAATTTCAGAAATCTTTACTGAAGAAACAAGTATTCTAGGAGTAAGTGGTTCTGTCTTTAAAATGAAATTGCTTTTTTCAACTAAGAAAATGTTTATTGAGTTCTACTACAGAACAAATAGATTTTCCATGATGATTCTTGGGCAAAAGCTATAAATCAAATCTTAAGCACTTCTAAAAGAGACCATGCAGATGTTTATTGTAAATTGTCATTAGTTCATTGACTATATCTGAAAAACTTTAAAATGCTCAAAAATACATACCCAAATTTATTTTGTATGAATTATGATTCAAATACTCAAAATTATCTTTCCATGTAAAATTTCATCTAACTGATATGAAGCACTTTTTAAAAATGGGTCATGGATGGTTTTCCTTAGTACTCAGAATGGCAGGAACCCAACAACTAGGAACCACATTTCCTAAAAAGGCACTCCCTGTGACAGACAAGAGAATAATTGCTCTTAAACCACTCTTTTCCATGTTCAATGACACGGCTTTTCTACTCTGCTCTAGACATAGTAATAAGACCCACCACAAGAGTATCTGTCATAAACTGTGTTGACAATTATCAATAAATAAGGATTTTGCCCATGAGCTAAGTGAAAAACAAAAAGTCAATTAACAATAAACTGACACAATGAACTTCATATCACATAGATTTAGTAGGCATTAAGATGCTTTTGATTTTGAGAAGCAGGACTTTACAATTTTAAGGCATTACCCCTAGTGGGATGATCCTTTTGTACCTTAAGGCATGGTCCATTTTTATATCTGGCTAAAACTCATCTTGTTTCTTTGGCTTTTGGAACCATGACTTTCTGAAGCCATTTCAATGGTACTAGAAAGTTGACTACAGCACCTGCAGCTATCCGGGAATGAAGGCTCAGAGATTCACGGTATCTGTAACGACCTTGAACTAACTTGGGAGGATACAAAGAACAGAGGATGAAGCAAATGAACTGCTGGAAAAGAGAACTTGGCAGGCTGAGGAAAACAAACCATTGGAAAAGAATGATGAGGATAAGATAGGTGATTCAGGAAGCAGTGCCCTTGAGAAGGCAGGAGATATGCTCTTAACCACAGGTCGATACCAGGTTTTGACAAAGAAGTTTCTTCTCAGGAGAAAAAGAGTGGGTCAGTGGTTCTCAGCCCAGATTCTTAACTAACCAGTGTAGCGTGGGTCTAGGCAACAGTTTATTTTTAACAGCTCTCCTGGTGACTTTAATGTGCACTCAAGGTTGAGAACTACTGGAAAATGAAGAGAAAGGCAAAAATAGAGAAGTTGGGATAGAAAGTGAAGAGTCCATTCTCTGGGTAAAGTAAGAGATGGGAGTCATCTAACCTTAACACAGGAATTGGTTTGGGAGTTTGAGGGGAATGGGGGATATTTGAAAGGGTGGAGTTTATAAATGAAACATAACTGTAACCAGAAACAGCCTTTGAATGACCTAAAATATATTAGAGGATGTGAAAGTTGTAGAACAGCCCCTTATTGGTGAGAAAGCCTAATGAAATTTGATAAGCATCTTAGATCTCGTAAGTTGATGCAGGATGCGTTCATATTAATTGGGTACAAAATATGGGAAATATGTTTGTTGACTGCACTTGCAAATTTTGACTAATTTTGAATAAAGTTGTAACCAAAATACTATATGTTTTCTCAAAATATTTTTATGTAGATTTATTTTGTTTGGTTGGTGTGCAAGGGGGGAGAGGAGTGGGATTGGGTGACTAATTTCCCACACTCCCCCAACATGGCTATAGAGGAGATAATTAGTTGCCCTAGACTAAGTGCAACAATAATGCTTCTTGCACAAATGAGTACCATGCCAATGTAAGAAAAAAAGTTATTCAACCTTGGAATTTACTTTTTTTTTTTTTTTTTTTTTTACCAGAATAGGGGTTTGCACACTATATATAGCCCATTTCCTTAAAAGGGAAATTCTTGCATGTCTCCTAGGACCCAGGAGTTCTATGTATCAAGCTTTTAAATTTTGATTCAGCTTCTCTTTCACTTTTCAAAACTGTGCCATGTGTATTGTCATTTTGTAAGTCTGACATTTTCATAACAAGATTTGAACACAGCAGCTGTTTACCATTTCATGCTAATTGAACGTGATTTCCATCATTGTCAATTTTACTCTTTTACTTCCCAATCACTTAACTACAAATAAGAGAAAGACACAGGTGGACTATAGGGAATATGGTATCCGTATATCACTAATTGATGAGTCTCAACTATAAACACTTTCTGGAGTAAAGATGAAAAGCTACATTATTTGACATACTAAAGGTTGATATCCAGGTGCATTAATTTTAAGCTTACAGGGGAGCCACACTGTAGGGTGAATATCATGCTAGGTCTGGAGGTACAGGTGGGGGTTTGCCCCTAGTTCCACTAACTACTAACTAGCTGAATCTTTTACATCTCAGTTTCTTTATACGCAAAATGGAAATAAAAACATCCTTCCTTACAAGGTTGTTAACAGGATGAATGGAATAATGTATGTGAATATATTTTAATGTGAATTATCTTCAGTTTAATTTTCTATTTTGGAAATGTATTATATTTGCATATCAAGCTTCCCCAAAACAAAGCATAATAATGTACAGAGTGACTAGGAAGAGGAAATTAAGATACAAGTATAATTAGAGTGCCACAGGTATACAAGGGTTAAACACCAAAACTCCAAATTCGTGGTTTAATAGTTTATTTAAGTTCTATAATTCTTATCTTCATAAACATTAGCATTACATATTGTTATGTGTAAACAATCAACATAAGTGTATTTAAAATACAACTTATGAATACACTTCTGAATTTAGAAGAGAGGTTCTTTTCTTTCTCTCGTGTTGATGTTGGTGCCATGAAATTATAAGAAACAGATGAGAGAAATTATAGTAAAAAATGTGAGAATTTTTTTCCTGCCTCACCATCCCATATGTTGAGCCCCAGACACAATTATCCTTTTAGAATGTATTACAGATGCAGTGCTCAGCAAATGGGTGCAAGATGTTTGTTCAGATAGAAACTTGTAGGCCAATGCGAGGGGAAGCTGGCAAAAGCTTTTAGCAGGCAATGTTTCTTGTAGGTTGCCAACCCAGATCATTTTTTTTCCCTGAGAGTTTTGGCAGCTGTCTTCCATCTCTTCAGATTGCACTTATAATTGGTTGTTTCCATGGCAACACAGACTTTAAACCATAGTCTTCTTTATTAACTAGCTATAAAATGAAGGTGTGCTCTAAGCAAAAGGAGCTTTGGGGGGTAACAGCAATTAGGATAAAATCTACCACACGATTCTGTACGATGTTAATTCTACAGCCAAGCGTAGCGCACTCACAACGTATTAACCCGCGTTGGTGGGCATCGACCCTGACTTCCTCCTGGAATGCTTCACTTAACAAAGGGCTCTGGATTCAGGTTTATATATTTATTTACTTACCACCCCACTGCATTATTATTATTATTACTACTACTACGAAATACAAGAACAAAACTTCGGCTCACATTCTAAATTAAGGAAACTCACAGTATATTATACGTGTCTATTTTTAATCCTGGGAAATAATAAAAACTGAAATCTGTTTTAAGCTTTACCAGTTAAACACCCAGACACCCAGTAGTTTCAGGTATAAAATGATATAATCAGACTACGGTTGCACCTACATGTCCAAAACCTCTGGTGTGTCCAAGTCAATACCCACCACAAATGGAATGCAGAAGAGAAACCATGTTCTGATATTAGCTGCAATGAGGTGGCTTTGACCAGCTTTATCAACCTGTATAAAGACTGCTGTTGTTGTTTTTATTCATCAAAAAATGTATGCAGCCAATGTGCCTGGTCCATACTGCATTCCTGTACCCCACTGAGACAAATGTGTAATCACGGTCTTTTGTGTGTGAAATCTAGTTTTTCCTATCAAATAATGTGAACCACAGACATCCAGCACCTGAAATCCATTCATAATTCCTACCCCATCCCATCCCTAAAGAAGGGAGGTTTCCAAGATGAGGAACTAATGAATAATGAATATCACAGATAAGGTCAAGGATCAAAAGTATCATTTGTGTTTGATACTTGTAGGATGGAAAGAATGGAAAAAATCTGTGGAAATGCACATTCCCCACCATGGTGTGTGATGATGGTGTCTGGGACTTGGGGGGGGCGGGGGGGGGAGGAGGGAGAAGAATGGAGTAAGGGCAAGTAGTAACTTCAAGAAACATGATAGCTGTCCAAAATGCATGACGGGCACCTGGGTGGCACAGTCGGTTAAGCGCCTGACTCAGTTTTGGCTCAGGTCATGATCTCAGGATCCTGAGATTGAGCCCTGAGTCAGGGTCCACACGGAGTCTGCTTGGGATTCTCTCTTCCTCTCCTGCTGCCCCTCCCGCCGCCAATAAAAAAAAAATCTTTAAAAAAATGCATGACATAAAAAATACATGTAATAAATTACACAAGGTAGTATTTTTCCAGCAAATCACAAGCAAAAAAAGCAATTTTGAACACTTTTGTGCGATTCAACTAATAATCACTAATTTTTACCTATTTTGTTTGCCCAAAGGTTGACATGTTCACACTTTACATTGTTCAGTGCACAAATATTCCACTTCCCTTCAGTTATTTGATATTTATGCAATGGTCAATTAGTGTATCTTTTTTGTAGGTGTAATTATTTGAAAATTATGTCAAACAATGTTTTCATATTTTCTGACAACCTATCAAGGGCTCTGCCTGTCCAACCACCTGTGTTTCCTTTATATATTCCCACTAAGTTCCATTCACACATCTAACTTCTTTTCTCATCTGCTTCAGAATTTCTGGAAAAGACAATGACACTGGACGAGAGTCCCTGGTGTCCCAAAGGTCAAGAGAAACAACTGAACACTAGCATGCAGGGTAGTTCAGGACCATGGACAACTGCAGACACACCTTGCCTCCACCTCCACATTCAACAGTCAGGCTCTGAAAGGACCAGTGCCAGGTAATTAGTCAGGGCTTGTTATAAAATTTTTATTATTTTTAGGTTGTTGAGATTCTCCCTACAACCAGGTTAACATCATTTCATTCAAGTGTCATCCCCATGGAAAAACAATGAGCTGGTTAAACTTATCAGGGCTTGCCAGAAATCTAGACTCCTCATTATGGTGCAGACATGACAAACTCAGAGATGGAATTCACAAAGGTGAGAAAGGATTCTGAAGTCTGGGCCATAGCTAGGTGAACTGGGAAATAGGAACCCGGAGGTGGGGGGGAACAGTAAAATCTGAAATAAAAACCCTATCTAGGGGCGCCTGGGTGGCTCAGTTGGTTAAGCGACTGCCTTCGGCTCAGGTCATGATCCTGGAGTCCCGGGATCGAGTCCCGCATCGGGCTCCCTGCTCGGCAGGGAGTTTGCTTCTCCCTCTGACCCTCCCCCTCTCATGCTCTCTCTCATTCTCGCTCTCAAATAAATAAATAAAATCTTTAAAAAAAAAAAACCCTATCTAGGTCAATATATGTAGTAGGCTGACTAATGTCCCCCCAAAGGTGTCCATATCCTCATCCCTGGAGCCTGTGAATAGGTTACTTCATATGGTATGTGGAATTGCCGATTAAATTAAGGATATTAAGATGATGACATTACCTGGGATTTTTCTGGCTCAGCCCAATGTAACCACAGGGGTCCTTATAAGAGGGAGGCAGGAAGGTCAGAGCTAGTAGAAGAGGGTGTGATGACAGAGAGAGGAAGAGACCATAAGTCAAGGAATACAGGTAGTTTCTAGAAGCTGAAAAAAAAAATCAAAGAAATGTTCTCCCCTTAGAGCCTCAGGAGGAATGCAGTCCAGCCAACACCTTGATTTAGACTTCTAACCTCCAGATCTGTAAGACTTGGCGTTTCTTAAAACCATTAAATTTGTGGTAATTTGCTACAGCAGTGAAAAAAAGAAGAAAAGAAAACCAAAACCAAAAGCCAAAAACCAAAACTAATATAATACACGCAAGAAAAATCCATGTGCAAAGAGAAGGAAAGGAAATCAAACAACATGGAAATATTTTTGAGTGGAAGGACTTCTGTATTGTTGCCTTCTTCTGCCATTTCCTTAAATTGACTTGGGTATCTAATAAGTAGGTCCTTCCTTTACTCATCCATTTTTTCCCAAGGAGACTAGACCACGTAGAACTATTATAAACCACACATTTCATTTATATGGTCCCACTCTGCTGTCTAATAAACAATGGCAATCAGGATGGAATTCTAGGCCACGACAATTTCTTTCACTTTTTGAAAATTCTCTTGAGTTTTGAAAAACTGTGCTTAAAGCAAAATATTTAAAGTGAAGTCCAATTCAATAATGTTGGGTGCAACTGGTGAGTGCCATGCAAATAAAAAAACATTAAAAAAAAAACTGATCTGGTCTTTTCTTTCTGTTTAAGTGTCAAGTATTTTTTTATTAACATATAATGTATTATTTGTTTCAGGGGTACAGGTCTGTGATTCATCAGTCTTACACAATTCACAGTGCTCACCATAGCACATACCTTCCCCAGTGTCCATCACCCAGCTACCCCATCCCTCTCACCCTCCTCCTAAATGTCAAGTATTTTTAAAAAGCATTTTAGACCTCAAAAAGAAGGGTCACGCTATTTTCATAGCTCTTGGTCATGACCGAGGTCTTCAAAGCATTGAAGAGGCACTAAAAGAATATGTGTCAAGCTAGGTATAGAAAGAATCAATATGGAAATGAGAAGGGGAATAATGAAGGGTATCTGGGGGCAGGAAGAGAGTGGTGAATACAAGATTGGTGGGAACTGACTCTTTCCTCCACTAATTCCAATCATTTATTGAGTCTGGCTAACCACAGAGCTACAGTCTATGCCAACGTGTTTTTAAATTCATGCAATCACACCATGAAGAGGGTATTATTATTCTCATTTTAATAAACTTAGATATCTAAGTAACTGGCCCAAGTTGACATAGCTTGTATGGCTGAGCCAGGGGGGTCTAATTTAACAATATCTGACTCCAAAGCCATGCTTTTTCAATCATGCCTTTTGGTGATGAGTGTACATAAAGCCTTTTAGTTTAACTACTTGTCTTCATGCCCTGGAAAGATAGTTTTGGTTGCTCCTTTGCCAAGACAGCAGGATTTTCATTGAAGTTGGGCAATGTTTCAGCAGTCTTTTAAACCACCAGCCTCTTTTCTCACCAATACACCAAAGTATCCCACAGCTCAGCCTCCAGAAATAGGAACAATGCTCTGACCTGTAAACCTGGACACATAACATCTCTCTTGGGTTTAACTCTCCTGTACCATTAAGAGGAGCAGAAGAGGAAGTGGAGGCTGCTAGAAAAAAAGGAGTATAGAGAATGTGCACTAATACTGCTCCTATGATTTTGATGTACAATTTATCAATTTATGAGACTTTTAGTTCCTTTATGGATAGTTTCTTTCTTCTATTAGCCTAGATAACTGTGGTTTTGGAATGAGGGAGGGTCTGCAAATATTTTTGAACAATATTACCCCAGACCCCTCCTTCATGTTGACTTATATTGGTGTAGCACCTAGCCTTTTCAAAGCACAGCTGGTTTGGAATCCAGATCTCCTAATTCCCAGTCAGAGTTTCTCCCATGTATAGCATTCTGATATCTGTTCTTCTCTCAAACTTCATTATAAATCCCAAGGTATTGCTGCGCACCATTCACACATTTCTGATACATATCCCCAGTGTAGCTTGAATTCAATAAGTACATACCCAATAAAGTAACATCACAATAGAGATGTGCTGGACATTATTTTTCTAACGAAAAAGAAAAACGAGAACCAGAGTCCAACTACAAACATTCAGAACTGTGTTCCTCCAAGGCTTTGAGGCATTTCATTTCCATTTCAGAGAGAGCAAGTCTATATCAGAGCAGTGAAAAGTAAAAATGCAAATAGGATGTACTGTTTAGGGAAAAGCTCCCAATGATTAAAAAGTGGAAGCAAATGTCACACAATAGAGCAGATGAGCACGGTGCCAAGAAGCTGATGGCCACTGATGACCAACTACATGACCTTGGGCTGGTCACTGAGCTTTTGTTGCAGAGAAGGCTTAACTATAAATTACAGGGAAGAAAGCTAGTTCTGACCATTCCACAGGGGTGGGGGGTTGATAAAACTGTATCAGAGATATAGACATTTCTTTGTATGCCTTACTTGCTGAGCTATACAGAAATAAGAAAGCCAAGCTTTGAGGAAACCCGGAATCTTGTCTTGGTACAACCACCCCAACTTGGGTACCTCTGGGCAAGTTTCCTAATCTAGCATTTTCACTGCCCTGTGGTGTATACAAATCACCATACAGAGGCAGTGTGGTGTGATGGAAAAGGAAGGAAGCTTAGAGCCAGGCACGTTTAGACTCCAATCACAGATTCATTCACATTTGTAGGACTTGTGGGGAAGTTAGTTAATCTCCATAAGCCTCAGTTTCCCAATCTGTATAATGGGTAGGATGAGAATAACACCTATATCAAAGGGATGGTGGTGAAGGTGAAATGAAATATTTCATGTAAATTGGATAAACCACAAGTGTTTTCAGCTTCAAGTAACAAAAAACACAACACTGGCTTAAACTAGTAAAGAGTTTATTTTCCTCCCATATCAAAAACTCTGGAGGCAGGTAGCTGCTGGTTGGTTTATCACCTTGGTGCTGGCATCTCTGTAGTTTTCTTGGACTCTGCCTCGTGGTCACAAGTTGGCTGCCAGAATTCGATACATCATAGCTGTATTCAAGGTAGGTAAAATGGGGGAGAAGGGAGGAATCAGATGTTTGTTCCTTTTATCAGGAAAGCAAAGTTTTCCTAGAAGTATTTCCTGCATCCTTTCATCTTATCTTATTGGCCAGAACTGGCTCATGTGGGCCACCCCAGCTGCGAGGGAGATTGGGAAGTCAGGGACCATGATGAATTATCACCCAGACTAGGCACATGTGTCCCTGAACAAAATCAGGGTTCAAGTGGTGAGAAAGAACAGGCCAACAGATACTGGGAAACAGCTAACAAGAGTTGGCAACAACATGGCACCTTGTAATTAATCATTAAATATTACTTTTTATCCCTCCTGCACCAAAAAACTGCATCAATCCATCCATCCAGGTCTGGTAGTCTGTAATTTCCATATGGATTGTTAAATTATAATCAGAAATCAATTCTATAGTAAAAATTCTCTAAACTGGCCTATTTGAAGATAAATATGACAGTGAAAAATCTCATTCATGGAATATTTTTAACTCTTTTGAGATTAATTCAGATTTATAAAAGAAGTTGCAAAATCAGCACAGTGGTGTTTCAGACACCCTTCACTCAGCTTCCCCAAATATTAACATGTTATATGACCTTAGTGGGATGATCCAAACCAGGAAAATAACACAGATACAATGTTACTGACCATGTCTCCTTAGCCTCCTCCAACCTCGGTATGAAGTATTTTTTTTTTAAAGATTTTTATTTATTTATTTGACAGAGAGAGACATCGCGAGAGAGGGAACACAAGCAGGGGGAGGGGGAGAGGGAGAAGCAGACTTCCCCGTGGAGCAGGGAGCCCGAAGTGGGGCTCGATCCCAGGGTCCCGGGATCACGACCTGAGCCGAAGGCAGACACTTAATGACTGAGCCACCCAGGCGCCCCAGTATGAAGTATTTTTAAAGCTAGAAATTTTTACTCTTTTGATGCAGTGACAACAGAGCCATTTGTTTCAAAGGCTTTCAAATGTGCCATAACAAATTTTAAAATTACATTGCTAGGTGTACCTGGAGGCTTAAATGGCTGATTTGCTATTGTTAATTTGCTTAATATTCCTTTACATCAACAATAAGCATACATTTCCGAATAAAAAGCATAAATGAGCAAGCTACAGATGCATACAGCCAGGATTAATGAGGGATTTCTGCACCTTGCTTTGGAGAATGCTAAATTTCTCCTTTGGAGCATTTTCCTGCCCGTGACATGTATATTCATCATACCATAGTGGGTCGATTTTGAAGGTTCCAGATGGATGCATTCAAGATATATGCTCAAATAGTGATAATTAGCTAAGCAGATACAGCATCATTTATTGCAGAATTCCAATACAGAGTGCTTGGTGGTCCCTGGAAGGGCAGGCACCGTACATTCCCCTGTGAGGTGGCAGCTGGCTGCAGAGCGAGTTGCGTGCCAGGGGCCATGTGGCAAGGCAGCAGAAAATGCAGCCCGGGCTCCCCATGCAGCCTCCTTGCCTCTATGCCCTGCTGCCTGCCTGCTCCTGGAAGGAGAATGATTTATGACCTTGGCAAACAGATTTAAATATTACGCCAATATTTTGGATCAATACCTGGGTGCATTTCCCTAAACGATGCATCCTATTGACTCTTCCACTGTTCACTGTTTTGATAAATTGAGGCTTGCCTGCCCTGAAATAACAGTCAAATGAATCAAACTGCCCACATTTCTGGGCTTTGATGTATATTTACATCTCTGTGTTCAGTCCACACCAACATCTTCCAGTTGATGTTCTGGGCACCACTGTAGCCACGTGCACAGGGGGGTGGGGAGGGGGGGAGGGCTGAAGGGAGTCTCCTGGCTCAGAGCTAGCCAAGAAACGCCCCAAGCTGTGACTTCACCCTGATACCCGCACAGTCAAAATTGACCGCACAAGCTCAGAAGAGGACAGATTGCCATCATCATCCAGGCAGAGGTGCCCAGCGGGCAGGCGGATTTATAGGTATAAGATTCAGGGAAGACTCTGCAATGGGCACAGAATTGGGGCCACTGTGGGTAAGAGGAGGTACAGTACTCCTGGTCCCAGAGCTCGGATCTCCGTTTCCTCATCTCCCACCCACCAAGGAAGAAAAAACAATCCTCCTTAGCCTACATTACAATTTCCTTTTTAAAAAAGAGGATCTGGTGTGACAACACAATGCTTAGGCATGATCAGTTATTATACGTGTCTGGGTCATTTGTTACTACGTTCCTTATAATGCAGAAGTGTCTGATGCAGATTATTTCTTTCGTGTGTCAGACAGAAGGGTGGGGTTACAGCTAGGGTACTGGGAAGTGAGTAATTTGTGGTGCTCGCCACGGGCGTGTGTCCCATCGGTGACCATCCTCCATGATGCACGTCTCCATGGCAAGATCATAAAAGTTGGGAACCACTGTTCCGGTTAGAGCTCTTAGGCCATATTTGGCCCACCACCTGTTCCTGTACAGCGCTGTGCTCAGAATGCCTTTTACAGATGAACATTTGCACACAAATTTGGTGACAGGGAACTATTATCTTCCTGCAGAAAGAATTTCATTCTTTTCCTTAGTACATACATCTGTATTATAAAACACTGTGTTCCATTACATTGTTAGAGTTGAATTTTTTTTTTTTTAAGATTTTATTTATTTATTTGACAGAGACACAGCGAGAGAGGGAACACAAGCAGGGGGAGTGGGAGAGGGAGAAGCAGGCCTCCCGTGGAGCAGAGAGCCCGATATGGGACTCGATCCCAGGACCCTGGACCATGACCCGAGCCGAAGGCAGTTGCTTAACAACTGAGCCACCCAGGCACCCTAGAGTTTGAATTTTATCATTAAAACTTCTGTAGAAATTTGTCTTTTGTTAGGGAAGTACCTACATAATATTCTCAATTTGTCCCTTGGCCTCCAAAGCTTAAAATATTTTCTCTGGCCCCTTAGAGAAAGCTTGCCAGGGACTATGATAGGTTACAGTGACGCAGCCAGGGACAGAGCCTACTCACATTGTGCCCAGCACACTGCTAGGAGTGATGTTCTCCGACTCTCACTCAAAGCTCACAAACACTGTGGGGTAGATGCTATAGTTAGTGCCTCCTCACAGATGGGGACACTGAAGCTGCCCAAGCCCACACATTAAGATAGGACAAGGCTGGGACTTGAAACCGGTTGGCCTCTTTTGAGAGTCCAGACACATATTCCGAATTCTGTCCTCTGTGAGCCTGAGGCACCTGCTTCCATCCCTCCTCCCCACAGGCCCGTCCTTTGACCTTATGCCCCTGCTAGCTTCTGTCCTTCTCCTTCCATACTTATGCACGTTCCCTGTGCTTTTAATACTCACTTGTAACGTGCTTATCTCTTGGCCAAAAGGGGCCACTCGATCTCAGCGATGAGAAAACAATGAGAGAACATATCTTTCTATACTTAGTCCCAACTACTCTAGTTGATATGCCTAAGAATAATGATAGTATCTTGTGGTCAAAATGAAAGAATATTCCCAGTCCAGGTCTTTTTTTTTTTTTATTCTTATGTTAATCCCCATACATTACATCATTAGTTTTAGATGAAGTGTTCCATGATTCATTGTTTGTGCATAACACCCAGTGTCCAGGTCTTATCTTCACGCTTCTGATGTGCAGAATGTGAAATATGGTGTCACTTCCTGTATCTATTAAGCACTTTCCAACAATATACTGATGCTCAGTCTTTGGTTTAAAATTGTTATTAATGAGAATGAAACCAAACATTATGTGTTTTATTTTCAAAGTGACTTCAAATACCTTTCTTAGATAAAAACCTATGGAAGCGAAGATGCAATAATGCTAAAAAGAAAAGAAAAGAAAAGAAAACCATTCCGTATAACCTATGTGGTAACAGGACATGATTACCATGGTTTTCTTTTCTTTTTTTTTTTTAAAGATTTTATTGATTTATTTTAGACAGAGAGAGAGCGCAGGTGTACGCAATATTGATGCACACGGGGAGCAGGGGAGCAACAGAGGGGGAGGAAGAGGGACAAGAAAACTCGCAGGGCTCAATCTCATGACCCTGAGATCACGACCTGAGCTGAAGTCAAGAGTCAGACGCTCAACCAACTGAGCCACCCAGGAGCCCCACCATGGTTTTCTTTTTCCCAAAGGAATTCCTATGAGATGGAACACAAATGGCATTGGATCTAATCTCATAACAAAACTTCAGTGATCTAGAATGTACTGGAACATTGTGGATGCTAAAGGACTTTGATCCAAAAAAGAGATCCAAAATTACAGCCTGTTTGTTCTCATATTTCAGAAAATTCTGAGTTATTGATGTAAATTATTAAATAATTATAGCTAAATGTATCACATGTTTACCACATACTAACAATTATATATTTATAATTAGGTTATTGTTAAGATAGTTGATAACATGTTTTAGAGGTAATATACACTGAGGCACAGGGAAACCAGGTACTTGCATTTAAGTACAATCCACCGATAGCAAGTACGAAGGCTGGGATTCACACCTAGGACTGTCTTAGCAGTACCTATTGCCTCCCCATTTTAAGTCCACAACAGATCAGAAGGAAGAAGGACTGCAGCATGCAGCACCGTGACAACAATGAATGTACTTGGTAGCAGAATTAGAGCAGACAGAAAAAAACAGATTAAAATCAAAGTAAGCACTCAAACATCACAGCAGTTTGGGGCCATTTAAGGAGGCAAAAAGCTTCAAACATTTCATTTTTTAAAAAGATTTTATTTATTTATTTGAGAGAGAGTGCAAGAGAGCACGAGCAGGGTGAAGGGCAGAGGGAGAAGCAGACTCCCTGCTGAGCAGGGAGCCCGATGCGGGGCTTGGTCCAGGGAGTCCAGGACCATGACCTGAGCCGAAGGCAGATGCTTAACCAACTGAGCCACCCAGGCGTCCCACTTCAAACATTTCAAAAGCCACTCAGGACATCACTGTTTAGTAACACAAAGCAATACTTAGATTTTACACCACAAATGATCAAGTTTCAAAATTCCGTTGGGTATAAACTGTCTGCAAAGACACTACAAAATGCATTTCAGATATGTTTCAATTGAAATGTTACATTCAAAGGTGCCTTTGAGCACTCTGAAAAATTCAGACACCTACAATACTTCATTCTCTGAACAGCATACTAGTTGTTTTACAAGAATTATTTCAATTAACCTGTAAAGCGACTTAAGCTGGGAAGTAGTCCTTCTATCTACATTTTACAGATGGACATTTACAGAGGAAGCGGGTAAGGCTTAGGAAGGTAAATAACTCACCGAGGTCCGAAGAGCTAGTCAGCAGCCCAGCTGCAATCTGAATCTGAAAACTAAAATCTACTCTCAGTAAGTTAAACACATAGACTGCTCATTAAGAAAGTAACTGGGATATGCAGAATTATAGACGGATTTTAATGATCCCTATCTCCTGCTAGTCATGCCTCTGTGGATTCCCCTCACCTCCTCCCCAGGTGGGCTTCTAACCAATGGAATCTGGCAAAGGTGAAGTGATGTCACCCCCTGATTAGGTTATAAGACTGTGATTTCTTTTTTGCTAGCAGGCTTTCCCTCGTGCTGGCTTTGATGGAGCAAGCTGCCATGTTGGAGAGACCACCATGGCTAGGAATTGAAGGCAGTGTCTGGCCAACAGGCAGCCAGGAACTGACACGCTCTGTCCAACAACCTGTGAGAAGCTTGAGTCCTGGAAGCAATGACATGAGTTGAGAAGCAGCTGCTTTCCCACTCAAGCCTTGAGATGACCACAGCCCAGACTGACACCTCCAGACCCTGAGGCCAAAGACCCCACTATGCCGCACCTGGATTCCCGACCCATAGAAACTGTGAGATAAGAAACGTTTGTTTAAGCTGCTAAGCTGTTAATTTTGGGGTAATTTGTTATGCAGTGATTGACAACTTAATATGGGGATGTACTATTATTAAAGGCCCATGTTGGTCAAAGAAAGTTGGAGAACTTTTATTTTAAAAAGTGACTCAAACATCTTTTAAGATAATTTCCAACTAGGACTCACTTTTTAAATTATTTCTGGGTCAAGCAGCAAATGAAAGTGTAGTTCCAGAAGTGAAGAGATGCAATAGACTGAAACTAAGAAATCTTTTTGTATCCAAGCTTCACCAAGCTCAAGCTATGAAGAACCAGGAAGCCCAGACACAGGGCTTGAGCCAATCTCCCTGCAGTCCCAGAGGAGCCAAGACAGATGAGGGGCCATGAAATCCTAAACCCTGTCTATGCACAGGAACATCTTAAGGAGTGTGGAATCTCTCTCTGTTCACAGCATTCTCCTTCCTGAAACCAGACTGTGATATTTTTGGCACCAAGACAGCCATAAACAATTATTTTTAAAGGGAGGGAAAAGGAAATTACCTACTTGAAAAATTAATGCTGTAGATTACTCAGAAAGCAACACTGAAGCACTAGACAGGAAATGGAAGGAACAGATTGTTTCCAATGTCAACATAATTGTACCTCTTCAACACTCCTTCTGCCCACATGCTCACACTTTGTATCTGACCAAGACAATGGACAAAGCAGCCAGGATAGGAAGGTGGTTGTCCAAAAGAAAATGAATGATTTTGATATTTCCTACCTTTCTCATTTTCCCATTCATGCAATATTCTTGTAACTGTCTAATACCTGGGGGTCACATTAAAACACGAATGACTGGTTATTTGCTCTGCTTCCTCCTTGAGCCATTTCTGGCCTATGTTGGGGTTGCTAAAAAAAAATCCTCTTTTGACATTTCGCTTATGTGAGAGTGAATTTTCTGTTCAATAAACTCATTGATCTCTACAAGCTATCACTTCAAAGTGAAGTTTGTCCCACTACTACCACTTACGCTATCCCATTCTCTCCACCATTTTATTCCAAGAGAGATGTAATTCTCAGAGTGAACTTGTGGATCGTGCCTTGGCCTCTACCTTCCTGGCTCCATCCTGGCTATGTGGAGGACGTCTCTGCTCTGCAAAACAGTAAGTTCCAGGTCCACAGTGCCTTGCCCCTTAGTTTTCACACTTATCCTTTATCATTTGAAACCCAAACAAAAATCACAGAGTTTAGTTCCAGTCTATTAGTGATGATGAGCCTGTGAAAAAAACCACAACACCAATATAACTGGTGAATCCTGAATATTTTCATATTATAGTAAGTATGAATATATTATATATATATTATAATATATATAGCATTTATTTAATACCCCATATAGGGGAATACCAGTTAATCCTTTTTCTATGATCCGAATAATCAGAGTCATTAGCTGTGGTGCATGTGTGCCTTGTAAGTGTGTTTAATTGGGTGTAAAACTATCCAGACAATTGAGGAGCTGACCCCTGCCCCTGCAGAAGGAGACTAGAGGGGTACCTCCCGGCCCTGTCTTCAATGTGCTTTGTGACTTTGCAGACCTTAATTTCTCCATCTTTAAAAAACAAAGAACGAAGGCACATAATCTCAAAAGTCTCCTATGGCTCTGCAATGATACAGATACAGGGTGGTCATTGGCTCATTTACTGACATCACTTAATCAAATGCTGAGTACCTTGTTGTACTCATTCCATTTTCCAAGAGAAAGGCCAATTCTGCCTTGGGCACAGCATGCCATTGTTGATACCAAGCTCTACTCTTGGCCCACTGCTCCTATAACATTCCTGGTGGGAAATGCTGACTTTTCACCCCGGTTTCATGTCTACCAGGCAGTCTTCACGCAGGTTTGCTCGTCCTCGGTTAGGGTAGGTCTCTCATTGCAATGCTTGGTCCACACCCATGCAAAGCTCAGTTCTAGGAGTTACCCCATGGTTGCGAAGCAGTTTGTTTCCCATCGGCCTCCTCCCCAAGCTGGACACCGAATTCCTCATGACCAGACACCAGTCTTCAACAGAATTTAATCCCCCTGAGGTCAGGGATGTTGCCTGTTTTGTTCCCTGTCATTTTTCCAGGACCCTGGCATGTAATAGTGGCTAAGGAAATATTTTCTGAACAGAAGAATGAATAAATACATGAATTATTACCTACTGACATTAGTCTCATCATTACCTCTCAGAGGACAGCATATTATAAAAATTAAACAAATGATTGGAAGTCACAACAAAGAATTTACACTTCCAGAACATGCTAGTGAGTCCAGGAGAAAAAAATCTATTTTACAAAGTACGATGTCAAAGTGTAATTATTTTGTTAAAAAGTAAAAGTAAAAATATTTCTTTAAATTTAGAAGCTTGCTAACATCATGTACTAATAAGCTATTTCAAAGGTCAATGGAAGTCTGAGAAAGCTCACATCTAGGAAAGATGAAGAGTAATTTCACTATCAATGTCTCCTTTCAAGTTCATGGTTCAGTTTTAATAAAAAAATGTCAGAGAAGTTATTATGAAATTATTTTATAGGACTGGATTACATTTTAATTGTGGATTCCACTCCACTTGTATTTCACATTTTCATTTTTAACAGGCTTTAAAAATGTTGCCTGCCGTTAATAGAATCATACTAACATAGTATCTTACTAATAGCTTCAGCATTCTTACATAACCTCATTTCAATTTCCTAAGTAGGAAAAGTCTAAGAAGGTACCTACTAGTATAAAAAAATGTAGCTTCACTTTTGTAAACACCTTATGAGTTGATCAACAATTCACAATGTATTGTAACAAATCCAAGAAACAATAATCTGTTGGCAAACACATTATTAGCCTGTTTCAAATGTGTGTAGTGTCTATTCTGATGATGGCCATATATTTTAAATATTTAATAAAATTATAATAGGTATTCATCATGTGTTTTCTCAGTCAATTACAACTCATTGGTAAATCTGTCCTATGGTTTTCTTTCAAAATTTATCTGAATTCCTTTTATTAATTTTCCTTAACATAAAAGCAATTCAAAATAATTAGGCTATAAAGATAAATAAAAAGAATACCTACAATCACAGCCAACGACATAGAGACAATCCCTGTAAACACCTTGAGATGGGTGCATTTTACTAAGTCTAAGTTTTTAACCCAAAATGAGATCATGCTACCTTGTAACTGGCTTGTTAAAATGTACTATGTTGTGACAAGCTTTCTATATCATTAGATATATTTTGGTGACACTTTTCAATTTTTGCAAAATAGTTCATCATATAGAGGTACCGTATTAGCGGCCTTTTGTTTGGGGATATTGAGCACTTTAGTAAATACTCACATATACCAGGCATTTTTAACTTCAATGCTATTACCACTTTGGCCTGATGATTTCTTAGTTTTGGGGGGGTCTGTCCTGTGAATTGTAGGATGTTGGGTAGCATGGCTGGCCTCTCCCTACTGCATGTAGTAACAACCCTTACCTCAAGCTGTGGCAACCTGAAATTTCCCAGACATTGCCAAATACTCCCTGAGGAATAAAATTGTCCTGAATTGGGAAGAACTCCCATGGGCAAATAAGTGCATATACAATGGATTATTTCCACTGAGTATTTTCCCTGAAGTAGAACTGCTGAACCAAATGGCATGACTTGTAGAGGGTTTGATTGTGTGTGGCCAAATGGTTTCTGTTGAAGACAGATCATGTCAACTCCCCCAGCCAAGAGCACACAGCGAGATGTTCTGTTTCTCTTTCTCTCCAGCATTAAACTGCTTCCTTTTAAAAACATCTAAGCCAATTTGAGAGTATCTCATTGCTGTTTAAAATGTATGTTTTAAAACTCTTTGGATGATAAAACACTTTAAAGTATGTTTTCCATCATTTGTATTTGCTTTTTGGTGAGCAGTCTTTTTTTTGGTCTTTTCCTGATAAAGAATTTTCTTTCTTTGGTTTTCTAAGAGTTCTTTATATATTAAGAAATTGCCACTGACTATCCTATGTTGCAAATACTTTCTTTGCCACCTTCTTATCTACCTTTATTTTCACTTATTTTTTTATGCAAAAGCTTCATAATATTGTATCTCTCCACAGTTGCTTTTATAAATTCTGATCTTGGCATTATGTTAAAAAGTATTTTCCCACCTCAAAATTATATAAATATTAAATTATATTTCCTTACAGTACTTTTCTTCTTTTTTTCTTGATTTCTTATATTAAATATTTTAAGCATAGACTCTTTTTTGGGGAGTAAAGTGTGAGGTGATTTTCAAAATATTTTGACTTTAAGAGAGGGGGACCCAGATATTTGGAGATGAATGGGACCCCCAGACCAGTTCATCACTATGTTTCACTCCGCTAGCTTCATTGCGGGATTCCCTCATTCCTCCTTGCTATTTCTCCCATCACGATCACGATTCGATCACGAAACAGGTGCCAACAGAATGAACAGAATATAGATGGAGAAAAAAGGAAGAAACAGAAACTTAATTGTGAATGTGAAAACAGGCATCGACAATTTGTGGATAGAAAACAAATATGTAATATAATGGTATGGACTGAGATTGCTTGCTGTTGGCTGAACAGAGTCTTATTCCCATTTAGCTCCATCCTTCAGCCCTTTGAGAATTGTGGAGTGCCTTAAGTACACAAAGTGTTTCCACTTCCACAATCTCCTTACATCCTCAAAAGAATCCTACTGGAAATTTTAGTCATTCTCAGTTTACTAATGAGACAATGGGTTAGTGCCCCATAGCCATCTTGCAGCTACTGGGTGACAAAACTGGGGTGCAGAGGAAATCCTTGATTCTTCCGTATATGACCACTATCTCTGTTACAACAGCTCAAGACATCTGGTCACAAAGGGCTTTGTTGTTGTTGTTGAGAAAATAAATCCACACAGGGCTTTGGCAGGAACGTAATTCAACTTTCTGTTTGTCACGGTGAATTGATGTCTTCCGGACTCTGGGACTCTACTTGGGATTAGTGTCTGAAGTGTGAGAGCCTCCCAGGAGTACAGAAAGAATTTGAAGTATTTTTCAAAAAATGTAAAGGCATGTGAGCGCCCAGGCCTCTGAGCTGCGCTCCTTGAGTCAATTTTCTCCCCATGGCCTCCTGGAACTGAGTGGAAGGCTCCTTCAGGTTCTCAGTGACTTCCCAGCCCTTTGAGAGCTTTTCTTAACCATGAAACCTAGCTTTAGAGAAAAAAGAACACGCTCTTCTAGGAAAGGATTCTGATGCAGGAATAAGATGCAGGATTTGAAATGACAAAGCAGCTCTTGCTGATGTGTCCCTGCTTCCTAAATCTAATGCACCGAGTCACTTTCTGAGCTTCCCAGAAATACCATTTAATCTACCCTCTGTAGACACTACTACTGAATAAAGAATTCCTTGCCCCCAGCCCTCTCGTATGGCAAAAAATACTTAGAAACCTTCATATTTACCCCCCTGATCAAATTATTGACCCTAATTCTCTACAGGCAATAAAAATTAGGCTGGCAATTTTTTTTAAGTTTGGTAATTTTTTTTAAATTTTCACTTTCCTTTTTTATTATTTGCCCATCAAGGCTATTTCTAGTATTGGATAATGCTGAAGAATATGCTAAGTTCATTAAAAGATTTGAGAATGAGGCAAGAATAGACTGGTGAATAATCTCTTAACGAGTCAATTATACATTTTACAAGGGGGTTTTGGCATCATTAAAAATGACCTGCATGGGATGTCTAGGTGGCTCAGTCAGTTAAGTGTCTACCTTCAGCTTAGGTCATGATTTCAAGGTTCTGAGATGGATCCCGCATAGGGCTCCTTGCTCAACGGGGAGCCTGCCTCTCCCTCTCCTCCTCCCCCCACCCCACTTGTGCTCTCTCTCTCTCATTCTCTCTCAAATAAATAAATAAAATCTTTAAAAAAATGACCCACTCACAGACACCCTTGTATTGTTGTGGGGACTTGATGTTCGAAGCCTTTCTTTTCCCTGGATAAGAACAGCACAGCCAATGAAACTAGAGTCATATAGCTTCAGAATATCTGCATCCAATGTTGATATCCTAAAAAATGGTCCATCCCTCTCAATGCTTAGTGACTTCAAGACTTTTCTTGTGACTCAACTCTGTATGTTCCTGGCTAAAGCCACAGCCAGACAAAGCTATTACGACTGAACACTGCAACCCAAATCTGTCTTTTTCTCAAAGAAACGGTTGACTTTCTTTTTTTTTTTTTAAGATTTTATTTATTTGTTTGACAGAGAGAGACACAGCGAGAGAGGGAACACAAGCAGGGGGAGTGGGAGAGGGAGAAGCAGGCTTCCCGCTGAGCAGGGAGCCCAATGGTGGGGCTCGACCCCAGGACCCTGGGATCATGACCTGAGCCGAAGGCAGACACTGAACGACTGAGCCACCCAGGCACCCCTAAAGGGTTGACTTTCTTGAGAATAATTTAGTTCAATGGTTATGAGAATTAACTATCAGGATGTTCATCATTTTTAACCCTTTGCTATTGATATATATATATATTTTTTGCTATCTGGAAGTGTCATTACTGATTAGATCCAATGGATAACAATAGATTATGAAAATGAAGAGAAGAGAAAGAGTAATTTGCTCTCAGCTAACACTGAATTGTGTACAAGGAGGAGGAATACTGAAAATGTATAGTTACGTTATCACAAAACTAAAGTATTTCCATTTTATATGAGGGCAAAAAGAAATATGAAAAAATCATTTTTTTTTTTTTTGGATAGGATTGTTCTTTTTTTGCTTCCTCTTGATGTAAAGAATTGGTATTATGTAAAATAGCTTACATTTTTAGAGTGAAATACATTTGAGTGAAATATTTGAAAACACCATTTAGACTTAGTTAAAAAAAAAGAAATTTCAGCCAGGTCTTGGGAAAAATCCATTAAGATTTCAGAAACATGCAAATCAGTAACTAGATCAGACAGCTCCAGGGCTAATCTTGGAACTGTGAACATTCTTGGTATACCTGGAAATGCCAATTTACTTATTCTAAGCCAATTTCTCATGAACTAGGCTTTTTTGTTGTTGTTAACTGAAGTATATTTGACACATGAAAGACATTTTTTAATGTAGTCAGCTAGTAGGGGAATCTGGAAGCTGACTGTTGTCTTTCGCTGCGTGTCTGTCTCCCTGTCTCCCTCCCCTTCCCCTCCGCTACTATGGAAAACCAGAACGCAGAAGATTTCACAGATCCAAAAAGTTCTTCTCTAGCCCAGGCACTAGAATGCAACAGATTTCTTCTGGGCTAGGCTTTCTCAGTTTATTTCAGCAGTGATCCTCACAACAATCTGTAAACTTTCCCTCACATTGTATAGCATTCTGATTGGCTGATAACATATGTCTGGCTAGTTCTTGCTGGCTAAGATTTTGTATTGGCCACTGATTGTTATTGGCCATTTCCAGATATAATGGGAAGTGTTCACCTCGGTGGAGAAAGGAAGGTAGAGGGCCAAGGATATTTCTCCTGGATGCACCTTCTGAAAATGGTCTTTGGTTAAATTACAAAGTATTTGACCAGGCAAAGTGTAGCTATTTGCTGAGTGCGTAATGCTTGCTGGTGGGACAGGGTAATTTTTATTTGTGTATCAGAGAGAGACATTACCACACACATACACGCCCACACACAACCAGGAAAGCTAGCTAACCCTTGGAAATCTTTTATGGCTGTTCATTCATGCTTTCAATATCTGCATCCTTTTTTTAAAAAAAGTTAAAGATATTCTTGGATGGGATCTATTGATATTCCCCAATCACATCTTTCTATAGTATTTTTATAATTTTTATAATGTTATAATAATGTTTTTATAATATTGTGGGCAAGGCTTGAAAAAGCCAAAGATTTACTGTTTTTCAGAATCACTAACAGAACCTGTTAAGAATCTAGACAACAAAGAAAAAAGCCAACACTATTCTTAGTTAATATTGTGTGCTTGTGCACATGATTTCGCAGTTGCTGAAGGATGGTGGTGATACAGAAACAACCATGGTTTGTTTAATTTAATTTTATTTTTAGAAGAGCACAATTTTCTCATTGATATTAAAAGTTACATTAATTGTAGAAATACAAACGGTATTGGTTGCCCAGTGACTGACTTGTGAGATCAAATTATTCTATTTTTTTTCCATATCCACTATGTATCCATAAACGTGTTGAAATTTGTCACATTACTTATACTGAACACATGAGCCCAACTGAATGTCCAGCTCCCTCTAGTCATCACCACTGTGGTCTCTCTGTGTTAAAACTAACACTCCTTTTAGAGTCTTTCACCACCAGTGCAGGGGTCCTGTTAATATCTGGGCCTTCCCACTACCAAATTGATCCAAACTTCTGCTCTTTCTAAGGTCTATTGCCAGCATTTCCCTAACTGTATCTACCACAGACAATGCACTCAGAAGCTCCAAATAGGCTACCGTAGCCACTAAGTGTATGACCCAGTCACCCAAAATTAATGATGGAAGTGGTCAGATAAATCACCAATCCAGTGATTCTTAAACTGTGGTCCTTGGACCAGTAGCATCAGGATCACCCAGGACCTTGTTAGAAAGGCAACTTATCCAACCTTCACCCCATGCCCTGCCAGATCTGGGGGTGAGGCCCAGGGATTTGCATTGTAACAAGCCCTCCAGTTGATTCTGTTGCACCCTCAAGTTTGAGAACCACTGATCTAATACAACCCACCCATTTTACAGACGAGAATCTGAGACTCATGAAAATTAAAGGAGTTATCCATGACCTCCTAGTTGGTGCTGAGGTCAAGGCTAGAACCCATATCTGATGTCCTGGCTAGGGCTTTCTGTGATCCAGAACAGCGTTCTTATTCATCATGCCATAGTTTTCTGACCCTGTCCTCAACTAATAAATCCAAGTTAGTAATAAAAGTAAAAAAACTTTTGAAGGAGGCTGGAAATAGCGAGAATTGAAGGCTCTAAAGGCATGTGCCATTGCTTCATTGTACTATTTTCACTCCCCTGCAGACAGCTAAATCTTCTAGGAAACAATAAATATATCCACTAGGAGAACCAGATCAGAGCACTTAACTACGTCTGACTAACAGTGTTCAATAAGACAAGTAACGAATTTGTACTAATTAAAGTTCTGAATGAGGGAAAAGCAATACAATGCAGATATGGGAGTTTGACCATTAGAACAAAGGACCATGAGTCTCTCCTGTCCACACCTCCTTATCTGCAAATTTAAAAATCACACAGAATTTTTAACAATAATGAGCTTTTAAACCTTGCTTTATGTGTGCATCTTAGAGCTTTTGATGTATGCTCACAGGCTAGGAAGAGAGTAAGCCAGTTGTGATGATCACTCTGCTAAGGCACAAATACTGACATTAAAAATGTGGATCATCTAAAGTTGAAGTCAAATATTCCCCTTGATTGTCCTTGAGCTTGTTCAGATAGCTGATTATTCACGTGCCAAAATAAGCTCTCAAATAAACAAATGGTCTGCTGAAAGAACAAAGTAGGAGATATTCAAGTGCTTAGTGAATTCATCAGTCACAGACAGTAGAGGGGGAAAAAAAAAGGAAGACTGTGTCCTAGAGAGAGCTTGTCTAGCAGGGTCCAGGCTGTGCCTACTCCCTAGACTCTACCATCTATGCAAGCAGAACTGCAGTCCTCTGAGTCTGGGTGCTGCTACACAGCCAAGTACTACTTGAATTGCAGTGACAGAAATGTTCAAAGTCTTATCACAACAGAAACAACTCTGCCCTAAAGTCAACATTTTGCTGAAGTAAAAGATTGATTAAACCAAGGACAATTCCCTAGACACATCACTGAAACGAGAATGAATGATGGTAGTGAAAGCAAAGTCATCCCTGGAGTCGTTTACAGTTCCCTAAGAACCTTCTAGAAGGATCATTTATAGTTGATGAATTTAAGACATAACTGTAAAAGAAAGATTGGGGGACTAAGGTTAGGGGTGAATTTATATGAGTCTCTATAAATATATGTACATTTACTAAAATGAAGCAATAAAAGTACAGTAAACAATGCACTGAGTTTTGTTACATAATAAGTTAGCAGTCCTAACAGAATACCACTGATTTCCATTTATACTTCCTTGATATTCTTTAAGATCTTCCCCTGCAGATTCAATGAAGTGTTTGTAAATTCTTTTGTGGCATATTAAGATGCGTATTTTTCCAGTTTTTTTTGTTTTTTTGTTTTTTTAATCCAAACTCCTAATGCTTTTGAAATTCTAAACTCTCACCTCCTGTTACTTGCCTGGGTTGGAGGAATCCAGTGGTTAGGGATTGAAATAAAACAAAATACAACAAAATGCTTTGGGAAACTCAGCTCTGTTGACTATTTCTCAAACCACATTTCCTTCACCTGACATTTTTTGCCCGCAAAAACTGCATGGCAAAGCACAGGCCAATAACCCTCTCATCCATCTTGCCTTCTTTTGTTGTAACACATGTCATCAGAGAACACAACTGAGGCACAAGTCTCCTTTCATTTTTTCCCCCCAAATTTTATTTTAAAAACCTCTGGCTCTTTCCGTGTGATTTGGTTTTTTATACTCCATTTTCTATTCTTAACCCCGAGGTGCATTCTCCATGTGGAGTGATGTGAGTATTGTGTGCACTAGAAATAAAATACTGAAGATGGATTAGGAATCAACACAAGGTATTAAAATTTTTCCAAGAGGAACTTACTCTTTGACCACAAACCCTATAATTATATTTAGTGAGCTAAAATGATTTATCTATTTTTCCATTCTGTGAATATTCCCAGAATGACACTGGCGATTTGCAGTTGTGCCTGATTTTTACTCACTTTGTGGATTATTCATTTTTAATCCAGGACCAGTTTCCCAACTGCTAAGAAGCATACTCCTGGATCGCCCTCTTGCTGCTGAGTAATCATTATGTGCCCAGGGAACACATTCTTAATTAAATATTAATCTGACCAAAAAAAAAATGACTTCATATATAAACCCCCTTTAAAAATAATTAGAGCAAGAAAATAAAAAAAGAAAAAAGAAAAGAAAAATAATGAGAGCAAATATTCCAAACACTAAACACAAATGGATTTTTAAGATAAGCCATTGTTGCAGACCATGCCCACTGCATTCTACTCTTTAATGCATATTATTAAAAACTGACAACAGAGCTCTGGGTCTCACCTACTTCTCCTTATTGTAATACTCACTCCTCAACATGGTAGGAAAAGAATGTGATTCCATTCCATTTATGTCTCTAATAACTTCAAGCCTTATAAAAGAGTCAAACTCACCTACAGAATATAAAAAAGTCCTAAGTAGATTCCAAAACAAATAGAGTCATAGATTTTCTGAACCAGCCATACCTAAAGATGACTCCTTTGTACAACATTAAGGCTAGCCTGGACTTTAGTCAACCAAGTTCTAATGGGAACCTCAAAGTTCATGTGAGAATACTTCCTTCAAACTCTATCACATTATGTACATCTTTCAATTTCTTAATGGTCCCCTTTTCACAACCCAAATTCTAGTTGCCACCTGGCAACTGATCAAGACAAGGTGAGAAAAAAGTTTACTATTGGCCCAGAGACTTATGGGAAAAAAGGCCAGTTTTCACTAACAATTATGATGGTACTCGTTGTATATAGAAGTCTACCTTGACTGAACATCATGCATATATTTTCCTGAAAGCACACAATCCTCAGAAATTATAGTAACCCCAAATCAAAATACACAAAGAGAAATATATTTGAAGATGGTGTAGGAAACTGAAAAAAATTAATTCATCTTTCTCTTTCAATGTAATAGGTATAAATTGACACATTTTGGAATAGGAATGACTGTGCTCAGTAATTTGTATCTTGTAGCTTGGGCATTGTTTCCTTCCAGATGTGAAAGGCACACTGAGGGTAATTCATACTTGGGCAAATGCTCTTCAGTGCCACATTCCACACATACGAGCTGCTCACCGCTGCCTGCTTTATCAGCTTTATCTTTGGTTTTATGTGCCCTTACATGCTTCGTTCCAGGACTGTGGTTAAAAGGATGGCGATGGTGGTGTACAGACATTGGAGTAAGGCAGCTGCTCATGACATTAGGCCAATAGCAATCCCAAAACCCCAAAACAGAAACCTTTTGACTGATATGGCCCAAGACACACGTTTGGGGTACCTGAGGGCAAAAAAGCAAAACTAAACAAAAAAAGCAAGAAATGTCTCATAAATTCAGAATGGAGCTTGTAAGTCAAATATTCAATCAGAGACTTGCCAGGAACTGCCGGTGAGGCTGCTGGAAATATTCAGAGTCATACATCAGTGACCAAGCACCCCCGCCATGCCTCACCTGCCCTGCTAAGGCCAGGTGGCTGAGTGCTCTGCCCTTGTGCTGCTCCTGGGGTCCTGCCCAAGCTTGCAGATGCGCACAGCCTACACAGCCTACACTGGAGGCCAGCAGGGTTTAAAATTGCAGTCCCAGAGAACTATATCTATTTGCATACCTTAAACGCCGCTGCCTGAGGGTCTAGCTTCCAATCAACCTGAAACTAGGAGCTGACAGAGATCCCTCCCTCTGGAATACTCAGAGAGCTTGGCACTCCCTCAGCAATGGGGTCCTATCGAAAATATATCAAGCTGTTTAGACAATCACAAAGATTCAAGAGACAACCGAGAGAGAAACAAGGTTAAACAATTAGGTTTATCTCTTATACCAGGCTGCTCCTTCAAGACTGGGAGAAGTAGCTTTTTCACCTAATACATGAAGATAAACACAGAGTCAAGCAAAAAAAAAAAAGGACACAGAGGAATACGTTCCAGATGAAAGAACAAGATAAAGCCCCAGAAAAAACAACTTAATGAAACAGGTAAATAATTTACCTGATACAGAGTTCAAAATAATAACCATAAAGATACTCACTGATCTTGGGAGAAGAATGTATAAACAGAGAGAGAACTTAAAAGAGATTGAAAATATAAGAAAGTACCAAACAGAAATCACAGAGCTGAAGAATACAATAAGTGAACTGAAAAATACATGAGAGGGGTTCAACAGCTGACTAGATGAAGCAGAAGAAAAAGTGGAACTCACCCAAGTGAAGCAGAAAAAAGAAAATAATTTTAAAAAGTGAAATAGCTTAAGATACTTATGGGACAATAAGCAGAATATCATTCATATTAGAGGGGTCCTAGAAGGAGAAGTGAGAGAGAAAGGGGTAGAATACTTATTTGAAAAAATAATGATTGAAAACTTCCCTAACCTGGGGAAAGAAACAGACATCCAGATCCAGGAAGCTAATAGATTCCAAAGAAGATGAACCCGAAGAGACCTACACCAAGACATATTATAATTAAAATGTCATGAGTTAAAGATAAAGAGAGAATCTTAAAAGCACCAAGAGAAAACAACTTGTTATGTACAAGGGAACCCCCATAAGGCCATCAGCAGATTTCTCAGCAGAGACTTAGCAGGCCACAAAAGAAGAGCATGATAGATTCAAAGTGCTTAAAGGAAAAAACCTTCCAACCAAGAACATTCTACCCAACAACATTATTGTTCAAAACTGAAGGAAAGATAAAGAGCTTTCTAGACAAACAAAAGCTAAAGGAGTTCATGGCCACTAAACCCACCCTCCCAGAAATGTTAAAGGGACTTCTTTAAGCTGAAAAGAATGGGCACTAATTAGTAAGAAGAAAACACATGTGAGCAAAAACTTACTGGGAAAGGTAAATATATAGTAAAGGGAGGGGATCAATCACTTTTATAAAGCTACTGTGAAGGTTAAGAAGCAAAAGTAGTAAAAAAAAGTATATAATAAAGGGATACCACAGTAAAAAGATGTAAAATATGATCTCAAAAACATAAAACATAGGGGGGCAAGTAAAAATGTTTTTGAATTTTAAAATGCATTCAAATTTTACTTGCTAAAACAAACAAACAAACAAATAAATAAATAAAGGAGATATTTTTTTTAAAAGTCATGCGGGGGTTAAAATGTTTCCTTCTTTGCTAAAACAGGCCACTAGCAAAGATCAAAGAATAATGTAAGATCAGAGAATGGTGTTACAGCAAGTAATGCAAGAAAACTGCACCAAACTTAGGATGAGGTCAGCTGGAACACTCTGCAGCAAAAGGAAGGTCCATCCCAAGGAACTCATAAGATTTAGAACAGTCCATTGCTATACCTAATGATAAAAATCCTCTGAAATTTATTATTTTTCACCAGAGTATACAGTTATTAATTTGACAAAACAAACTTTTTTTAAAACACAAGTTGTACTAGATTGTAAACCCCACTAGAATATAAGCTCGTTAAGGGCAGGGATCTTTTATTTACTGGTATACACAAGTGCCTACAAGCGATATATAGTAGGCACTTAACAAATATTTGTGCAGTAAATAAAAACCAAAAAGGATCCTCATCACAAAGACATTGCTCCAACACGGATATTGTATCTGACTGTGCAGGTAATGTCCTGTATAAAGTTATCTGGCTCGGCTGGCATCCAAGTGAGGTTGGAATCCAACCTGTATGTCCCCACCAAAATCTGGCCCTGGCTTGCTAGTATTTCAAAGTGTAGAGAGCGTGCTGTTTTGCAATCTATCTGCCCAGTGAGGAAGTTTTCTTGTGGACCAAGCCCCCTGGGCTCTGACAAGGCATGCTTCCTCCAGGTGAGACCGTGGTGAGCTGCACAGGTCAAGGTCCTCAGGAGCAACACGGTGCGTTTCCTCAAAAACATTTTACAATTCAGACACTCAGTCAGTTCATTTCATTACTGAGGTCTTCCTGCATTAATGATCCTGCTCAATGGCTGAGGATGTATCTTTAACAGATTTGTCAACAAGTCCTTTCGAACTTAACTCACAAGTTGAATCTGAAGTCTTGAAATTGCAAAGCCATGTTTGCCCTACTCCTCATATAGCTATTAACTAGCAAATGTGCTACTCTGGGCATTTGGATCATCATTTTTTTTCCTTTTTTGGTTATTACATAATCAAATATAATTAGTAACTGAAAGCATACAAAATATTTAAGTGAAAAGAAACATTAGCACGGAGGGTAAATTAATGAATGAATCAATGAGGTATATAAGGTCAAGTTTCCTTAGTTTAGCACTACTGGCATTTGGGGCCAGATAATTCTTTGTCGTCAGGGGCTTTCCTGTGCATTGTGAGATGTTTAGCAGCAGGCCTGGTTTCCACCCACTGGATGCCAGTAGCATTCCACCCCCAAGTCGAGTCAAGCACAATGTCTCCTGATGTTTCCAAATGTTTGCTGGGTAGCCAATCACGCCCAGTTGAGGATGACTGTATTACATCCTCAGGTACAGGTAAAGCTGCCATATTGGAACTGGGGTAGAACCAGAAGACGTTTCGATAGTCATGCGTAAATAAAAAGAATTACCAGCAAAATCCTAGAGTAAGCCTTAGCCCTAACATCAAACTAAGGAATGGTCCAAGTACAGTTGCCCTCCTTGGGGAACACAGGATGGTAAAAGGGGAGAGGGATGAGGAGACAAGCACCAGGCTAAGGAAAAAATATGGGTGATGTTTATGAATGGGTGAAGCTGGAAAACCTGGATTGCACAATTCCCTTGGGCACCACTTTGGGTAATAATCTTATGTGAGATCCACATGTGTCCATTTGAGCCTACTAATCCCCTTTGCCTGAAAAAACAATCTTTGCTGAGAAATCAAGAGTCCCACCACTCTACTGGCCTGGAGAATGTGTTGGCTGAAGTAATATCCACTGCTGACAGTAAAGAAGGAAAACCCAAACAAATATTAAAATGACTTCAATGGCCAGGTTGACCCCCTTCAGCCTCCAATCTAGGAGTGAGGTCACTCGGCTTATGTTTTTAGGGAAGAAGATGTCTAAAACTGATCTCACTCTAACCTCGGTGATCCTGTTGCTCTTTCTTGGAACTTCTTCATTCAGGCTTGTACCCAAACCATCTTTGATCAGACCATGCATAGACAAAGCTTAAGACTGAAGAACTGTATCTTCATGAAAGCTTGTGAGGGAAGGGAAGAGTAAAAGCAAAATAATATCTTTGCATTCATTCTGGCCTATTTGATCATTGCAGTTGACGCCTGGGAACATTGATTTTGCTTATGCTATCTATTTACCTTCTTTTTTCTTGAAACATCTTCATCTGAATTCTAAGACCCACAGTCTGATGATTCCCTCCTTCTCCTCTTGGTCAGGGCTAATGTTGGAGGCCTAGGGCTCCTTCTTTGACTACACTCATGCCCAGCTTGGTGCCACCACCACCACAGTCCACTGACCTGCTGCCTGCAAACTCTCTTAGTCCACAGCAATGTAAGTACAGAATGCCAGAGGAAGCATTTAGAAACTTTTTTAGCAGTTTGACAGAACGATTTCGTGTCTGTGACATGCAACAGCAATAGAATAAAACAAAAATGTAGCACTTATGTTTTGCATGTCTTTATTTTACTTCTCCTTTAATTTCATCTTCCCTTATATTTACTGTATTCAACAAAGGATCTGTCCACAGCAAATGAGAAAAACAAAACGGTTCCTCAGCAGAGATCGGAGATATTTTGAAAAGAACCATCTTCAGGTAATCTCATCTAAATCCATGGTTTTAAATACCATCTCTATGCTGCCAGCATTCAATTTTATATCTCCAGCCTCAACATCTCCTGAGTTCCAGATTCAGATGTCCAACTGCCTGCTGGCATCTCCACTTGGAAGTCTAAAAACCATCTCAAAGTTGACATGTCCTGAAACAAAGTCACTTGTTTTATGCTCCTCAGTCCTGCTCTGCCCTGCTGTTCCTCAGCTCATTAAATGACACTTCTACCCACCCAATTTTTAAGGGCAAATACGGAGGGGTCACCCTTGACTAGGATCTTTCTGCCCCCGTCTACATCCCATGCTGCAGGTATGCCTGGAGGCTCTGACTCTTGGGCCACTTTTTTTTTTTTTTTTTAATTTTTTTATTCTTACATTATCCCCATACATTGCATCATTAGTTTTAGATGTAGTTCCATGATTCATTGTTTGTGCATAACATCCAGTGCTCCATGCAGAATGTGCCCTCCTCAATACCCACCACCAGGCTAACCCATCCTCCCACCCCCCTCCCCTCTAGAACCCTCAGTTTGTTTTTCAGAGTCCATCGTCTCTCATGGCTCGTCTACCCCTCCGATTTCCCCCCCTTCATTCTTCCCCTCCTGCTACCTTCTTCTTCTTCTTTTTTTTTTTCTTAACATATATTGCATTATTTGTTTCAGAGGTACAGATCTGAGATTCAACAGTCTTGCACAATTCACAGCGCTTACCAGAGCACATACCCTCCCCAGTGTCTATCACCCAGTCACCCCATCCCTCCCACCCCACCCCCCATTCCAGCAACCCTCAGTTTGTTTCCTGCGATTAAGAATTCCTCATATCAGTGAGGTCATATGATACATGTCTTTCTCTGTTTGACTTACTTCTCTTGGGCCACTTCTCACCATCCCACCAGCAAGGTCCCAGCCCAAATCATCATCCTCTCATACCTAGAAAAACGAAATTGCATCTACTCTGTTCCCGGCTTCTACTCTTGCCCATAATTGTCTATTTTCCCCAGTAGCCACATTGCTTCTTTAATAGTATAGACCTGAGCAAGTTCCCTGGGCTCTAAACTCTCCAGTGGATTCCCATCACACTTACAACAAAGTCCAGAGCATTACCACATTACCTAGTAGAATCTGCCCCTCCATTATTCTGCCCTCACCTATGACTGCCCTCCTGCTGCCTCACTCTGCTTCAAACACGGGGCCCTCCTCCTGTCTTGTAAACACCTTAAGCATATTCCTATCTTAGGAGCTTTTGCATTTGGTTTCCCTTTGCCTGAGACACTTTTTTTTCTAGACATTTGCAAGGCTCACTCCCTTGCTTCCCTGAAAACCTTTTCCAAGTAACATCACCATGCTTTGTCTTAATCACTCTTACTTCAATGCATCATGACCAATGAATATTGTAATATTTCATTATTTTAAAATTTGTTAATTGCCTCTCTCTTCTCCCTAGAACGTAACCTCCAGAAGGGCAAGAATTTAGACTTGTTCACTCTCCGGAGTCTAGAGAATGCCCCAAAAGATGTTTGAATGAGCTACTTTATTTCCAACATGTTCATGAATACACAAAGTATTAATAGTATATTAGTTAACAACAAGGGTTGCACTACTTAGGTTTGTCACTCACCCATTCATTGTTTCCTCTAACATGTTTATTGAGAAACTATGCACCTCTGAGCCACAATTTGCAAATAATTAAATACTTACAACTAAATATTTGGACCATTCAGCAATGAGCCACAGAAATGGGAACTGTGGAGAAATGCGTCAGTTAAGACTCACCTGACTCTTATTTTGTTATAACAGTTTGAGTTCTGTTCAACACACCAGGAAAATTCAATGTTGTAGTGTATTTAAGATTAAGAGGAAATGCTTTAAAAGTTTTAAGGATACCAGCTCTCAAATACCAGGGAAGAAACCATAAAAGTACAAAGATTTCCATAACAATTAGATTGATCAAATGGTAACTAAATTACAATGTAGTCTCATCTATCCACAGTGCAGGTCACCCAAGACTCTACTAGACCAACCTCATCCATGGATTCATTTTGCTACTTGGGCTTATCACTCATTCACTCCTGTTGCAGGTATTTACTGAATACCTACTTTGTGCTGGACACTGTTCCAGGGGTGGGGGGGGAACAGCACAGCCATCAGCAAAGCACACAGGTCTTTTCCCTCATCCAGGGAAGGGGGAGCTTTGCTACTTCTGACACCTGTTTTTAAAAACAGTGGAACTACTTTCATCAGCCAAATTCTGTAATTCATTGACTTCAAGGAACTTTAGTGTCCACTTTGTAGAGATGGGTTTACTCTTTACTCCATACTGCATATTTTAAAATGTCCAAATGACTTCAAAATTAAGATATATATTCCCCTCCACCACCGCAGGGAAAACACTTAGGAAATGCTGTTCAGATTTTGATTTATTAAAGACGAAACCATTCATATTTCTCATGAGGGAGTATATATATATATCTCATTAAGTATTTATATATCTCTCTCTCTCATATAAGTAATCTTAATCAAGTAATTTTGGATGGAAATGTTTCTTAAAACAGCAGAAAGTGGCTATGAGGCAGAAACAGATTTAATCAATCTATATGCACAATTACTCACTCACTCGTCTTCTCCAGAGCTCTGGGTTCATGCCAATATGCTGCTCATTCTGACATCAGTAAAACCATTACCTCTGATTTTGATTCAAACCTACTTGTAACCACCATGAGGCCAGGGGCTTGTTCTGTCTGTCCTCTGACTATGGTGCCCCGATGCATTCAATGGATTTACTTTATATTTGCGAGGTAATCTTATTCTAGCTGAGCTATTGGTGTTTTCAGGGAAAATTTTTTTTTCTATTCCACTTGTATAAATGGTGTTATAACTCCTAAGACTGGTACCATTTTTCTTATGAAACTTAACTGGACTATATGTATCTTCCTCCCTTTTTTGCCTCATGCCTTGCCTTTTTCAGTAAGGCAGCCCCTGAGAACACACGAATTAATATTCACTGCATAGAACCAGATGTATTTAAAAAGTTGTAATCTTTGATTCTTTTTTACACCTAACAACAGCATTTTCTGGGAACAGAAAAACAAAAAAACGAAAACAAAGGAAGGAGCTCTAAGTCTCCCACAAAATGTAGTGAATGCCAAAAAATGACTTCCTTCATTTACATAATTTCACCATGACTGTCAATCCACAACTTCTGGAAAGAAAAATTCTTTTTTTTTTTTTTTAAAGTTGAAAATTCGTGAGAACTATATGAGAAAGAAGTTGCAATTATATACACAAAACACACATATCTATCCAATGTGTAAATCATCTACAAAAGTGGGTATGATGTTTAATATCAGGCAGAACTGTTTTCAAAATTAAAAATATATCTCTGAAAATTTAAAGTGTGTCTGTGTAAATGTGAAAGCCCAACACTAGGCAATGCCTAAAACAAGACCACTGATTAACATCACATTTCTATCTATAAGAATATTTTCTAGGGGTGCCTGGGTGGCTCAGTCGGTTAAACATCTGCCTTCAGCTCAAGTCATAATCAAGCGGTCCTGGGATCGAGCTCCACATCGGGCTCCCTGCTCAGAGGGGAGTCTGCTTCTCCCTCTCCCTCTGCCCTGTTTGTGCTCTCTCTCTCTCTCTTTCAAATAAACAAATAAAATTTTTAAAAAAGAATATTTTCTAGATTTGCATTGGGAAATGTTACAAGAAAGAGCATGAGGATATGTGTGATTTATGTGAATGATATTGTCTTTTGGACCACCTCCTTGAATGGTATCCCCATTATGAGAACACACAGGATACACTTACTTCTCTCTTAGGAAAATGTATGATTCGCCAGGGCAACTACATTTTTTCATGCCTTACAAATATATTGAACTGTGAAATTGATTGTGTTTCTCTCTTTGTTTGGCCAGTCAGGGAATTCAGCCAAATTTTTGACCACCTCTGACCAACACGGCAATGCCCTGCCTTTGTGAATGTTACCTGTTCCTTGGTTGTGTTTCGTTTTTCTATCCTTCCTATCTATCCCTGTGCCAAACTGATTGTACCTCTCTATTGATTTTATTCTATGCTCTTGGTTAGCAACCTCAACCTCATTTTGTTCAAAAGGTAAGGGTTTAGGGACACAGGGAAACACACATATTTGCCAGCAAAAATAACTTCTCATTTGATATATAAATGCTCTCACTTGTGATTCATGGCTATTTGCAAGAGTCTGTGTGGTTTTTTTTTTCTTTTTTCCCCTTCAGGAAAGTTAGTTGCATGAAATGCAGTTCATTTTAAGGGTCAAATGAAGAGAACACCACATTCAAGTGAAGTCTGAGGAGGGCCGTGCCCCAAATAGGGAGTTGCGGGTAGACGGTAAATAGAAGAGCCATGTTTTCAGAGGTAGGCCATTTGTTAGATGCACATTTCTGCTGAGGCCTGAAGACTCTAGATCCAACATTTAACATGTGACCCAACACGAAGAGTGAAGGAGCAAACGCTACTGTGCAGAATGTGTGGGAAAGGAGGTGGGAGAAAACCGGGGTGATGAGCCTAGAATCCCTCACCCTCACTGAGACAGAAGGTCTTAGATATTGGAAGTTAGAGAATAATCTCTGAAGACATTTTCTTTGGACAGAACTTGGCCTTGAGTGCCCCATCACCACCACCTAATGAAGCAGGTATGGGGTGCCCCTTCCCCCTTCAGTCTTGGGAAGCGGGGAGCTTAAAAAAAAAAAAAACACTTGAAACCAGTAAGATACAAGCATGGCTCTCATGGAAAGGTAATAAAGTGTTGGTTGAGGATGTGAAGAAATCGGAATCCTCATACAATGCTGGTGGGAATATGAAATTGAGCAGTTGCTGTGGAAAACAGTCTGGCAGTTCCTCAAATGACAGAGTTCCCACATAACCAGCCATTCTCCTCCTGGGTGGATAACAGAGAGAAATGAACATGCATGTCCACTTGCACACAAATGTTCATAGCAGCAAGCTTCGGAACAGCCAGAACCTTAGAAGCAATCCAAATGTCCATCAACTGATGAATGGATAAATAAAATGGGGTAAATCTATACATGGGAGTAATATTTGACAATAAAAACAGGACATACTGATACATGCTATACCATGGATAAACCTTGTACACACTCTGCTGAGTGAAAGAAGCGCATCGCAAAAGACCACATACTGTGTGATTCCCCTGATATGAAATACCCAGCATAGGCAAACCTACACAGACAAAAAGGACATGAGAAGTTGTCTAGGGCTGAGGGGTAGGTAGAAATGAGGAGTGAATGCTAATGGGTGTGGGGTTTCTTGTCGGAGTGATGAAAACAGTCTAAAATGAGACTGTGGTGATGGTCGTACAACTCTGCAAATATACTAACAACTGTTGAATTATACACTTAAACAAGTAAATCACATGGCATGTGACTATATCTCAATGAAGCTGATAGAAAAAGAGGCCTTTTGGGGCACCTGGGTGGCTCAACTGGTTAAGCGTCTGCCTTCGGCTCAGGTCATGATCTCAGGGTCCTGGGATCAAGCACCATGTTGGGCTCCTTGCTCAGTAGGGAGCCTGCTTCTCCCTCTTCCTCTGCCACTCCCCCTGCTTGTGCACGTGCTCTCTAATAAATAAAATCTTTTAAAAAAACACAGAAAAAGAGGCTTTTTAAAAAATAGCGTAATACCTAATTGGGGCAGTAATTGCTGAGTTCCAGCCAGAAGCATCTGAAGGACAGGAGGATCCCTGACGCAGAGTAGGGACTGCAGTTTGGGAAGTAAAGGTGCTCTGTGCGTGTTCCTGTGGCCCAGCAATGGCCAGTCGGCAAGCGTCAATCAGTGAGTGGCAGAGTGCCTCAAATCCTGTCCCTGAGGCCCAGCTGGAGATGTGAGGAGGTGTCCAGGGAGAACCTGTTACGGAACCCGGACTGGATGGCCCAACAGAAGAACCAAGTGGCACCCAGAGATCTTGGAGGATAGGAGGTTTATTTAATGCCAGCGGGCTCAGAGGAGAGTGATCTCCAAAGGTCTGAGCCCTGAGCACAAACAAAGGGGGCAATTTATACGCTTCTACTTCCACAAACTGGGCACTCTTGGCTCATGCGCGAAGTGGAGCAGGGAGAAGAACCCGGATTGGTCCACGCGGGAAGCAGAGCAGGGAGAAGAAGCTGGAAGAGCACCGGGGCAAGGACTGGGACTTTCTCGCTGGCTAGGTCGGCCATCTTTTTTTTTTTTTTTTTAATTTTTATTTATTTATTTGACAGAGAGATAGCGAGAGCAGGAACACAAGCAGGGGGAGTGGGAGAGGGAGAAGCAGGCCTCCCGCCGAGCAGGGAGCCTGATGCGGGACTCGATCCCAGCACCCCAGGATCATGACCTGAGCCGAAGGCAGACGCCCAACGACTGAGCCACCCAGGCACCCCTAGGTCGGCCATCTTAGGACACACATTTTCCTTATCATTCCCCCCTTTGATGCCCCTTTAAACACCTAGTTTAGAGGGCATCATCTTCATCTTCTAAGGGGTGATAGTGAGTAAGGAGTAACTGGAGTCTGATTTTAGCAATTTGAGTAGTGATAAACCTAGTAAGGACAGGGATGGGTTAGCCTGGTGATGGGCATGTACTGAATGGAGCACTGGGTGTTATATGCAAACAGTGAATCATGGAACACTACATCAAAAACTAATGATGTATTATATGGTAATTAACATAACATAATAAAATTAAATTTAAAAAAATATAAGGACCAAATGCCACTATGAGGAGAAGCAATAGGAGGGGGCCGATGGGGGGGGGCGAACCAAGGGAACCACTGTGAGAGGGTATCCCACCAAGTTGTCCACTGGAGTGTTTCCCACCGGCAATGTACTCATTCCTGTAATTGGGTCAGAGTTTCTTGGACCACCACTGACTCATTAGCATAGAAACAACATTCCTCCTGTAAGAAGAGGCAGAGCCCCCCTTGCGCGGCCGTGAGCAAGTCGAGCCTGCACCTGTTTTGGAGGACCACTGAGGCCAGTGAATCGAGTTGGTGCTGCAGGGCCATGGCCGACTGAGTGAGGGCGGAAAAATCCGCCATGAGTTGTTGAGTTAACCCCTGGTACTGAACCTGAGACATCCTGACGCCAGTGGCACTGAGGGCAACACCTGATGCAGCCAGCAGGCTCACGATAAGAGGGATGGCCATGGGGTAGCATCGAGGGTGGCTAGGAGGTCTCCGTATGAGCGGGGCATTGCCCCCGGGAAGGACTGAAAGATCGGTAAGAGACTGACAAGCATGCATAATTGATCACGCGGGGTGACGCAGATGTATACACCTTGATCACAAGCCAGAAAAGTGTTGTTAGGCGCACAGACCCAACTGTGGCCTGGGATGGGAGAGGAAGAGTTGACATACAGTGGTACCAGAGCCAGAAAGGGATAATCTGAGGTCCCCAGTGCCAAGGTGGGAGGTGACACGGTAGATTCGTTGAGGATGACATCTAGGTATTGGACAGGACTGGGCTTCATATAGATCCAGCAGTCAGACACTAGGGGTGGATTTGAGTGGTTAAGCGCTTGGTGGGAGGCGTTAATCATACCTAACAGTTGCGCTATAGATGCTTGCTGCGTGTGGATGGGGGACCCAGGGATGTGCCAGGGCAAGTTATTTTCTGTCTGACTCTGGGGGTTGACTGTTAAGGCTTGGAGTGAACATGGACTTAATCATAAATTTGGCCATGGGGTCGGTCCCCATAGGGTGATATTGGCCCAAGAGGAGAATGATTCCTGTAGCCCATGATGTGGCACTGGGTTCTAAGACTGAGAGGGTGAGCGGTATACAGTGATTGTTAAAGCAAGAGGATGGGGTGGCATTGTGTGACAAGGAAATCTGGATGTCACTGCCCTCTTTGAGGTGCCACGACCTGGTGGACCATCATTCCATTCCCGGCCAAGTCGCCACCCATGACTCACATCCCCAGGCTTGCGAGCAGAACTGAGGGCAGGTGTTTGGCTGTTGAGGTGTAGGGCCCCCACAGATGTAGATATCTACCAGCCGGTAACCAGAGTGAGGGCCATGGTAGGAACACCGTCTGTGAGGTTCCCAGGAGGTATCAAGAAGCTGGCATCCATTAAAATGGAGGTTAACCTTTGGTGTGTGCCCATCCCAGGTGGAAGAAGTCAGTGGGGGCGCTGGTGGGGGATTGAGGGGGATAAGCTGGAAAGTCCATTTGCCAGTAATGGTGATACAAGAGTTTGTCCCCCTTGCCGGGCCGGGCAAGCTAGAGGCAGTGTGGAGGAACAGTACACCAGGTAGCAGAAGACCGGGACTGACCGGGGCCAGGAAAACCATGGTGAAATGTGCTCGGGAGTAGAAAGCAGAGGGCCAGTGAAAGTGGAATCTATGACCTTAGGTAGAGGGAGCCATCATGGGTCACCTGTCAGCAGATGAAACCCGTGGACAAGTAAGTGCAGTAATACACTCTAGGGTCACCTAATAAGCAATGACAATAGTAAGCCTCTGGGGGAAAGTCCAGTCAGGAGGGGCAACAGTGTAGAGTCAGACTCCCAAGATGAGGGAAATCACGCCGATGAGAGCCAGGGACCACGGTGAGCAGGTGTCCATCAGTTGGTGGGGTCTCGTCGAAGATGAAGCCGGAGTGGGTTCATGAAGTCTGGCTGGACTCTCCACTGGTGCGGCTCCTCATCCGAATGATGAGCTTTCTTCACTCTGGAGTGGTGGACCCACAGGGTGATACCTGAGACGTTGAGGGCAGTAGGGGCATTTAGAACAACAGTGTGGGGCCCTGTCCACTGTGGTTTGAGAGGGTCTTTCTTCCAATCTTTCACCCAAACTGAGTCCCCTGTCTGGAAGAAGTGTATCTGAGACCCTAAGGAGATTGGGGCCCTCTCAATGGTGTACTTTTGTAATTTATTTAGGGTGGCCCCCAGGGCTTGAAGCTGCTCCTTTATCCCTTTATCTCCAACCTGATGCAAGTTTCCTGGAAGGCTTCCCAAGCACAGGAGAGGTCGTCCATATATTAATTCGAATGGGGAGAAACCTGATGTCCTGGGCATGCAGTGAGCACGCAGGAGAGCTAGGGGTAGCAGATCTGGACATGGGAGGTTAGTCTCCTGACAAAACTTTGCTAAGGTTCCCTTGAGGGTGTGATTCATTAGCTCTACTTTCCCTGAACTTTGGGGCTGGTAAGCGGTGTGGAGTCTCCTGGTGATGTTGAGAGATTTGGTCAAGACTGTACGATGTCTGCCACAAATGCGGGTCCGTTGTCACTATGGATTGTTAACGGCAGGCCGAACCGGGGCACGATCTCCCGCAAGAGGACTTTAGCTACTTCCCGGCTTTGCTCCATCCTGGTCAGGAAGGTTTTGACCCACCCAGAGTATGTGCATACTATTACTAGGAATATCTGAACCCCCTGTTCGGCTGCACATCTGTGAAGTCTACCTCTAGATCTTCAAAGGGGGTTGCTCCCATCCTCTGGGCACCTGGCGGGGGCCGTGGTGCAGACCGAGCATTATTTTTAGCACATGTTATGCATTGTTCACTCGTTGCTCGGCACAGTGCTGGCAGCTGACGGATGTAGTAGTGCTTCTTGAGAAGGGCCTCTAATGCAGTTTTTCCCAGATGAGTGAGTCAGTGGGTGTTTCTTGACTAGATGCCCTCCAGTTGCTGTTGGAATGAAGATGCACCCATTGGGCATCATCCACCACCCCTTTTCAGTCAGGGTGGCTCCCTCAGCCATGGCCCATTCCTCTTCCTTTTTAGTGTAACTGGGTAGAGGGACTTTTTCCGGGGGTGTTAGGGCCATGGTGAGGGAAGGGGCTCTGTCCATGTCCTCACTGGCTGTGGTCTTGGCTGCCTCATCTGCCAGACCATTTCCCTGCACTATGGGGTTGTCTCCTTTCTGGTGTCCTTTACAGTTCAGGATTGCTACTTCCTTTGGAAGCCAGACGGCTTCGAGGAGTCTCAGTATCTCCTCCTTGTTCTTGATAGCTTTTCCTGCTGCGGTTAGGAGGCCCCTTTCCTTGTAGATGGCTCCATGTATATATGTACAGTAGCAAAGGCAGACCGAGAGTCAGTATAGATGTTGACTTGCTTGCCTTCACCGAGGGTAAGGGTTCAGACTAAGGCTTCAGCTGACCATCCATCTGGTAATGCCTTAGCCTCTAGGACTTCAGTGGTTGTGGTCACTGCATAACCCGCTTTCCGGGCACCCACATGTAGGTAACTGCTGCCATCACTGAACAGTGTGAGCTCTGGATTCTTTATGGCTTGATCCCACAGATCTGGATGGCTTGCACAGACTTCATCAGTCACCTCGGAGCAGTCATGGTCTGTTTCCCCCTCTTCGGTGGGGAGAAAGGTTGCTGGATTTAACGTCCTTATTGTTTCTAGGGTGACCCGCGGGTTTTTGCAGAGGAGCCCTTGGTATTGTGCTAGCCGAGAGTTGGAAAGGAAGTGGTGTCCCTGCGCATTCATGAGGGACACAAATGCATGAGGGACCTTGACGTTAAGTTCTTGCCCCAGGGTAAGTCTGTCCACCTCCTTGATGAGTAGGACTATGGCTGCCAGCGCCCTGAAGCATGGCGGCCATCCCGCTGCCACGGGGTCCAGCTTCTTTGACAGGTAAGCAGCAACTGGTCGTTGCCAGGGTCCAACAGTCTGGGTGAGTACCCCAAGCACTACTTTTTCCTTTTCATGCACATAGAGATTGAAGGGTTTTTCTACATCTGGTAGGCCAGGGCTGGAGCCGGCCCCAGGGCGGTCTTTATCTCTGTGAAAGCAGCTTCTGCTTCCTTAGTCCAGGTAGGGGGTTCTTGATCTGGTCCCCCTAAGAGATCATAAAGGGGTCTTGCTATTGCCGAGAACCCAGGGATCCAGATGCGGCAGAATCCTGCAGCCCCCAGGAATTCTCGTAGGCCCCTTTTTGTCTGGGGCTCTGGCAGAGAGATGATGACCCTTTTCCTCTCCGGCCCTAGTTCTCTTTTCTCTTGGGTGAGGAGGAAACCAACGTATCAGACCTGTTGTTGGCAGATTTGTGCCTTCTTTCATGAGGCTCGGTATCCTGAGTCTGACAGGAGCTGTAGGAGGGCCTTTGTGCCTTTTGTGCAGTCTTCTTGTGTGTCACTGGCAAGGAGGAGGTCACCCACATACTGGAGGATGGTGCATCGTGTGGCCTCTCCTGGGAAGCTGGCGAGGTCCATGGCCAGTGCTTCCTCAAAGAGGGTTGATGAGTTTTTAAAACCCTGCAGGAGGCGCATCCAAATCAGTTGCATTTGGTGCCATGTATCAGGTTCAGACCATTCAAAGGCAAATAGTGGCTGGCCCTGGGGAGCTAAGTAGAGGCAGAAGAAAGCATCTTTCAAATCTAGGCAAGTGAACCATCTGGCCAACCCTGGGATTTGGCCTAGAAGGGTATATGGATTCAGGACCACTGGGTGCAGAGATGGTCACTTTGTTGATGGCCCACAGGTCTTGAACTAGTTGGTATCCCCCTCCTGGCTTCCTGACTGGCAGGAATGGGGTATTCCAGGCCAACTGGCACTTGACTAGAATACCTGCTTCTTTGAGTTTGGTCATATGTTCTTGGATGCCGATTTTAGCTTCTTGTGGAAGGGGGTATTGCCTTTGCCTCTGAGGTTGGGCTCCTGGGATCAGTTCAACAATGATAGGGGCCCGATCCTGGGCTAGTCCAGGTGGGTTGTTTTCAGCCCATACTGAAGGGAAGGCGAGTCTGAATTCCAGTGTGCTGCTTGGTTGGGTCTGGGCACAGAATAGCCTGCATTCTTCTTCCCTTGGTGTGGTAATTGCTAGTATTAGAGACCCTGTTTCCTCTTGCCTTGGGTTCAATTGGAGGCTAATGTGTCCAGTGGGCTCAAAGGTTATCTGAGCCCTAAGCTTGGAGAGTATGTCTCGGCCCAGGAGAGGAATGGGGCAATTGGGCAGATAAAGGAATTTGTGTCAGACCTTGTGGCCCCTGAGTTCGCACTGGCAAGACTGGTAAAAGGGCTGTTGTATTGCCCGCGTCCTGGTGGCCCTAAGGACGGTCGTAGTCCTTTTGCTGAAAGGGACCACTGGGGAGGTGACAAGAGTGCTCAACCCCAGTATCAACCATAAAATCACTGGTTGGCCCCCCACCTTCATTTTGACCATGGGCCCATGGGGGCCAAGGAGGAAAGAGCCCGGTCCCCCTCAGTCTGAGTCCATTCCCACAAGGCCTATGAGGTCCTCCACTTGGGGTTCTTCCTTGTAGCAGCTGGGCTTTTGAGCCTTTCCCTGGTTGCAACATTCGTTTTTCCAATGCCCTTTCTCTTTACAGTAGGCACATTGATCCCTTGCCAAGGGATTTCTGGGCTTTCCCCCTTACGGTGGTTGGGGTCTTCCCATCTTTGTGTTGTCTTTTTCTTTCAGGGTGGCAGCATGGAGGCTGAATTTCTTTTTCATCTTTTTGTCAGCTTCCCATTTGGCTGTGACCTCCCTGTTCATGTAGACCTTATTGGCAATCTCTATTAGTTGGGTGATGTTCATTCCGGCAAAACCCTCTAGTTTCTGAAGTTTTTTTCTGATGTCTGGGGAGGCCTGAGCCACAAAGGAGGTGTTTACCATCTGTTGGCTTTCCTGTGCCTCGGGGTCAAATGGTGTGTATATGCTGTAGGCTTCACATAGTCTTTTGTAGTAGTCCCCAGGGGACTCCCCTGGTTGTTAAGTGACCGAGGATACCTTAGTCATGTTCATGGGTTTCTAATCTCCCGCCCGGATTCCCCAGAGGAGGGCCTCCTGGTACCGGCGGATGTGGGTCTGTTCCTTGGTTGTGGTGAAGTCCCATGCTAGGCGCTCTTTGGGTGCAGCTGTATTAGCCCAGGCAGCAGAGTTGATGACTCCCGCTGGTGCGTGCTCTTCCAGGTACTGCCGTGCAACTTTCATTATTCTCCTCCTTTCCTCTGTGTTAAACAGGGTACAGAGTAACTGCTGGCAGTCTTCCCAGGTTGCCCGATGAGTCTGGAAGATGGATTCTATGAGGTCTACCATGGCTTGTGGGTAGACTCCATAGGCTTCTGGGTTATGGTTCTCAACTTGCCGGGGTTCATTCTGACTCCATAGTCTCCCGAAAACCTCTTCTTTAAGTTTTTGCTCATGATCTCTAGAACTGTAGGTTTACTCTGCCCTGACCCCATGGTGACGTCCCTGTGTGTGGTGGCGCGGAGACAGACAAAGGGGGGGTGCCTCCTGAGATGAGGAGACCAATCAGATGCCTGTCTGGCCATGTCCTGAAGGAGCTTAGGTGAGGCTTAGCCCTAGTGGTCTCAGCGTTGTGAGTTACGATCGGAAACTATTCCGACGCCGCCATAGACTATATGCCATTCACCACGGAATCGCAGACGGGTCCACTCAGACTCCGTAGGCTTCTGGGGACTTTAAGGATGCCCGCCCGTGGAGTCACAGAATCAGTACGCTTGAGCAAGCCAGGTTGGATGGCACATTCACTCACACATTCACACTCCAGAAGTTATTAAATTCCCTCCCTGGGAATCCCTATCTGTGAGACCTCTAAGAGGTCTTTGGGAGGTGATCAGGCTCCCCTTCCACCCCAGCGGGGGTGGACCTGTCTGGGTCCTGGGGCCCCTGGGCTTAACCACAGCCACCATGAGCAAGAACCCCCTTTCCCTCTTGCCCCCGCCCCCCTGCCCCCTGGAGGTCTCAGAATCCCTGGTTACAAGGGGGAGGTTGGTAGCAGGAGAAACGATCAAACTCTGCCTCCTCCAACTGCAGGCTGTGGGCTTTCTACCTGCGGCCCTCCCATTGAGGGAGGGAGGAAGCCACCTTCCACTGAGTTGGAGGCTCCATGACTATAAGGGTCTGGACAATGGAATGACTGAAATAAGGTTGTCTTTACACCTCCTTTAAGAGCAATTGGAGAGTCTGGGTCCATGTGAGTGCTCGCCCAGGGAGGCAGGGTGGGCTCCTACTGAGTAATGACAAAATAGCTTTGCTGAATGAACATGGGCCATGAGCCATACTTGTCTGACATAACATTCACACATTTTTTCCCAAGTGTTACATATTTATTTGTCATTGTTAATTTTATGTGTCAACTTGACTGGATCATGGGAGGCCCAGATATTTACCTGAACATTATTTCTGGCTGTGTTTTTGAGTGTGTTTCTGGATGAAATTAGTATTTGCCTTGGTGGACTCAGTGAAGCAGTTCACCCTCCTCATTGTGGGTGGATATCATCCATCTACTGAGGACTCAAACAGAACAAAAAGGCACAAGAAGGCAGAATTCAGCCCTCCCTGCCTAAGTTTTTTGAGCAGAGACATGCATCATCTCCTTCTCCTGGTGCTTCTGGTTCTCATATCTTTGTACTTGGGCTGAATGGCACCACCAACTTTCCTGGTCTCCAGCTGATAGACAGCAGATCATACGACTTCTCAGTGTCCATAAGTGTGTGAACCAATACCTCATAGTATATCAGATACACATATACATATATATACATATATATCTCCCATTGGTTCTGTTTCTCTGTAAAACTCTAATACATCATTTCATCCAAACCAAATAAATACACTATATCATGAAGCTTGACATGATCTCTTAATCTGTCAATGACACCCATTTTCTATGGACCACATCCTGGGTCCTGGAGACTCTGGTGCTACTTTCGTACATGGGAGGGCAGATATCAGCTCTACATAGGGGCCCAGGGATCCAATCACACCTCAGCTTTTCTCAAGGGAAATCACAGACCTGAAAAGGGCATTGTTATTTTCTTGCTCTATAGCCAGACACTTATCAAAGTGTAAGATAATGACACTGTCATTCATGGAAAAACACACAATGGCCCAATGTTGGATCTCCTTCCTTACGGGATCTGGTGAGGGGCTTCCCAGCTCCCTTTCTATGGTGGCAGTAGGCAAAGTGGTCACTACACAAAGTGACACCCTCCTTACAGAGTCCAAAAGTCACTTTTCTGCCTCTCTACTTCAAGGGTTTGACATATTGAGGTTTTCAAAATAAGCTTATCTCTGTGACATCTGTAATTTTGCAGATCTTAAGGCATGCATTCATTGAAGTATTTGTTGAACATCTGTGGGAGACAAGTTCTGGGGCTGTGATTTGTGTGTAAAAGAGGCACATGGCTAAGGGCCACTTAGTCTAATGGGGAAGACACGGAAACTAACTGTTAGATGTAAGAGCATGCCGTCAACGTTGCAGAACAGATACAGCAACGAGCTTCAGGCACCTGTCAGAAGTGGTGACTACAGTGGAGAGGTGAATGTGACTCTGGATTTAGGGTGCTGGGTCTCAAATCTTAACTTTGCCCACTTACTGGCTGTGTGACTCTGGGCAACTTAGTAACCTCCCTGTGTTATTGTCTCCTCATCTATGAAGTGTAATGATAATTGTATCTCCCTCATAGAGTTGTTATAGGCATTACAATTAGCTCAAAGAAAGCACATGAAATGGTTTTTGAAACATGGTGAGGATCACATACATTTCGGATATGATAACTAGTAGGTCTCATTTACTGTGGCAATGAGCAAATATCTACTGCTTTTTTATCCAGAAAATAAAATAGACAGAACTATCTATATATCCCATTGGACAGAAGTATGTCAAGTGGCCCTCTATGGCTGCAAGAGAGGCTGAGAATTTGAATACTTCACTTTCCGGTTTTTAAGTTGGAGGAAGGCAAAGGGAACTGTTGCTAAGGAGACCAGACCTTGGGTGGCAGAATTGTTTCCTTGGTGTATAATTTTTTAAAAAACTGGGCGCCTGGGTGGCTCAGTCGTTAAGCGTCTGCCTTCGGCTCAGGTCATGATTCCAGGTCCTGGGATCAAGCCCCGCATCGGGCTCCCTGCTCCGCGGGAAGCCTGTTTCTCCCTCTCCCACTCCCCCTGCTTGTGTTCCTGTTCTCGCTGTCTCTGTCTCTGTCAAATAAATAAATAAAATCTTAAAAAAATAAAAATTAAAAAATAAATAAATAAATAAATAAATAAAAAACCAGCCACGTTTAGAGTGAGGGACAAAGGTGATGAACCAAAAACAAGCCCAGTGCCCTAACATATTTGTGTTTAAAAATCATTTGTGTATATTTTCCGTTTTATGTATTTATCAAATTTAAGATTGGGTAATTTATTCAGATTTGTTGTTTTAATTATAAGCAAGAAAAATTTATGAGTTTATAAAATAATATTGTAGGGCGCCTGGGTGGCTCAGTTGGTTAAGCGACTGCCTTCGGCTCAGGTCATGATCCTGGAGTCCCGGGATCTAGTCCCGCATCGGGCTCCCTGCTCGGCAGGGAGTCTGCTTCTCCCTCTGACCTTCCTCCCTCTCATGCTCTCTGTCTCTCATTCTCTCTCTCGCAAATAAATAAATAAAATCTTTTTTTTTTAAAAAAAAACAATATTGTAATGTTCATGCCAACTGAAGGGTCACATCCTTATAAATTCAATTTCCTATATTTAAGTAGATTTCTCCAGAATTTGGGGCCATTTAGTTTGCTAGACCATTGAAAGGCTTAAAAACGAGAAATGAATATATTAAATTTGTGAATGCTATTTAAATATTTAATGAAATCTAATTAACGTAGTTGCGAAAGTCCCCTTGAAAGTGATTGCTAAACTGTACCAGATTTATAAATAGAATGATGAGAGTCTGAATGTAAGAGCTTAAGAAAAATTAGGTTTTGGAATTTGCAACTTTAGTATACTGAATATTCATTAAAAGAAGCAGAAGTTGGTACAAATGATTTTTGTAAAACATAAAAAACACCAAATCCTACACTGAAAACAACTAGTAAGAAACAAACCTTAATTGAAAACCATGAAACCAAATTCTATCCCATCGTTTTGAGGAGTTCAGGTTTCTATTCTGATTTCTCTGGATCAGTGGTTATCATTCTGAAAGTCAGTCTCACTACCCCTCACATCACTGCATCTCAAGCCCTGTTCTCCTCTGACATTTATTACCCTTGGGTGTTTCCTGGTCATTTAATCTCTATTCCAAACTCCACATAAATGGTGCTGAAGTAGCTGAGAACTTCAAGGCTTATATTTGCCATTACTTTAGAAACACGACTTCCCAAATTTCCAGCTGACACCTCAAACTTCCTTTGCAAAAATCCTTCTTTCCATAGATTTCCTCTCCACAGTATTGTTACTTCTATCCTTCCCATCACTAAGCTTAAAACTCAAACACCTTTGCTTCCACCACATGCTTTGTGCCCTACACACCATTAGCTGAGTGAGTCCTACTGAGATTGTAATTTATTTCTCAACAACCCTTCCTATTTTTTGTTTGTCACTACCTGATTCAAGTCCCCTGAATGGTCTCCCTGTTCTCTTCTCTACCTATTCAATTAATCACAAAAGCCATTTTCAGTATCAACCCCTCTGCCATACCTATGACATGATTAAAACACACACACACACACACACACACACTCACACACACCCCTTCAAGGCTCCATCCTGCCTGATAGATTACAAACACTTCCACATAGAATGCAAGGCCTCCGTGATGGTTCTAACTTCCCATCCACCAGTCTCCATCATGTTCTTCCTCTCTTTTCCACATGTATAAAATCTATTCAAACTTTAAGACCTATATCAAATGCTCTCCCTGAATCTCTCTCATGCTTCCATTGTCCGAAATCTCCTTCTTTTCTGAACTCCAAACACATCACAGATCCTTCTTTTGTGGGTTTAAGATCTCCAAAAACTAAACAAAATAAAGAAAAGGAAAGGAAAGAAGAGAGAATGAAAAGAAGTAGAGTAGAAGAAGGAAAGCAGGCAAGAAATAGATAAAGAAAAGGAGGAAAGAAAGAATGGAGAGAGGGAGGGAGGGAGGAGAAGGTTCATGGATATCTCTGGGGTCTGCTCTGGGACAGGTCCTCTTTCAGCATCTTCCTCACTTGTTACTCACCTGATATTTACAACAACCAGTCCTATGAAATCTTATCCCTTATAGTAATCCATTTTTTTCAGAAGAGGACACAAATCAAGAAATTAAATGCCTTGCCCTAAGTCTAAGCTGCTGGTAGCATCTAGAGCAGAGACTGAAGTCATGGGTGTGATTGGTGGCTCAGAAAGCTAGCGGCACGTGGGAAGAGGCCACAGAATCAGGAGGGAGTGCGTGTCCCACGGAGGTCAGGGGGAAGAGACACTGTGTAGCATCAGAAGCATTTGGGCCACAACCATGAGGACATGTGAAATGCCACAGCCAGGCTGGGGAAGCCGACTAGCACAGCTCACTCAGCCTGGCCCAGAGGCAGCACCACGTTGGAGGGAACGAGGACCGGGTAGCAGACGGTGGCCCAAAGGGGTGGACTCAGCCACCTTTGGGGCAGCAAGACCAGAGACTGGGCTGTAGCAAGGACATTAACAGTTACTTTATGGAAAAGAAAATAATTATACAATAAAAAATACTATGCCTGAAAAACACTACCCTGCAATTTATCACAAAGCTTTTTTTCTTAATTTGGTCACCGTCTACTTTTGGCGAGGCACACTGTCTCTGCTGCACCCACCCTCCCCAACAAACATTTTAGTTACCTTATACTTTTTTTTAAAATATTTTATTTATTTATAAATAAATGAGACAGAGAGATAGAGAGCACAGAGAGATAGAGAGAGAGCACAAGTAGGCAGAGTGGCAGGCAGAGGGAGAGGGAGAAGCAGGCTCCCTACCGAGCAGGGAGCCCGATGCGGGGCTCGATCTCAGGACCCTGGGATCATGACCTGAGCCGAAGGCAGACGCTCAACCGACTGAGCCACCCAGTCGCCCCAGTTACCTTATACTTTTGTGGAACCCCAAATTCTAGCTTGTGCTAGAATATGTTGTGTTATGACAGTGATGGCCGAGTCATCTTCATAGCATAAGCTTTTCCCAGGACAGTGCCTTTCACATGGAAAACACTCATTACATATTGTGTTAAATCCATGAGTTTTGTTCAGACTCCATCAGTCATTTTAGAAAAAAGTGATGGTGCACTAATTTCATCTTCCTGTGATTGTATTCATGTTAAATTAAGTTCTACTATTCCCAGTCAGTGAGAACCAACGCAGCACTCACCATCATGCTTGTCAGAACATGATCATTTCTATAATGTGGATAAGCTTTACCTCTTAAGTGTAATAGTTCTGTACTAAACTCTATTATAATCCTAAATAGACAGCCAAGCTGACATCACTTAATCCCCGAAGAGAGGGAAGTCCTAAAGGTGCACAGCTCCTTCGCTGTTTCTGGATTAGAGTCCAAGGGCAACGTTATTACTCTGGATGGCATTTCATTTTCTGTATTTGACTGTAGGCAGTTGAAAGAGGAAACTGCACATGGAAGGGAACCCTTTTTGACATTAAGTTGTGGTTCCAAACATGCAAGGATTATAGTTTAGACTAAGTAGGGTTTCTATAGATTGTGATCTTAAAATATACAACCATTTGCCATAATTCCGACCTTCAACCATGCCACCTTTAGAAGAGAGCTCCCTAACTTGGCCACACATATGCCTCTGCAAATTAATAAATATGGGAATCCTGCATCTGACACACTGGGGCTTCTTTTACCTAACAAAGAGGGCAATGAAGAATCAAAGAAAATATAAATAAAAGTGATAAATAAGAATAAATATTGAAAGCTTCATTTTAATCACTAAAATAGTTTCACTGGTATTGTTACTTAGTATACGTTAATTAATACAAATTACAAATCACTAATACTCATTTGGTATTAATGAAGCTTCTCTTTCTCTTGTGTATCTTGTTTGTTTATTTGTTTGGCTAACAAATAGAGTGACCCTTAAATTCTGAAAGAATAGCTAATTACTGACATGTGGAAAGAAAGAATTTTAGACATGAATCAATAAACACATCTGTGGAATTAACTTAAGAATTATTTGGTTAACTTTGCCAGAACCAACTTTCAAATATCAAATTTTATATCTGGGGGAAAAAAATGTTCAAAGTATGGAAAACAAACACACCGTGAGCAAAAGAGCTCGTAAGATTCACCAGAGGGAAATGGCACAAGTAAATTCGTCCATCTGTTCAGACCTTTTTTTTCACTGCCTTTGGAAACGTGCTGGACAGAGATAACTTTGTTCAGTCCTGAAGTGCGACTTGACATGATTGTTGTTTCTGGCGCCTGGCGCTCCGCACAGGACCCACGAAGTCGAGGAGCCAGCCAGGAAAAGGCAGCTGCCAGTTTCTGCGAGGAGATTAGAGCCCCAGCACAGCCTCCTTTATCTGCCTCTACCCTCCAAGCACACTCAGGAATTCCATCCATCATGAAAACTCATCATCTCAACTTTCTAGCAGCACCGCTCTCGGAATGAAAGGTAATCACGGGATCTGCGACACGCCACACACGACTCACTAGGGGCTGTCAGGAAGCTGACTCTCTGCACTGACTTATCTTATCTTGGTGGTCTGTGTCCTGTGCTCATTAATTTTTTCATCCAGAAGCAATATTTTCTTTTTCCTCCCCCAGCTCCACCCCTCTCCCACTGTCCCAGGATCCTTCCTCTTCTCCCTTCCTTGGGATATGATAGAGTAATTTTTTTTTTCCTTTTTCAGTCACTTTCCCTCTTGTAAACAAGAATGGACTCATCTTGCATCAGTAGACAGACAGGTTATGTATCTGCAGTTGTATCTCTGGGGCTGGTGCTGCTTAGAAACATTGTTCTCTCTTGGCCACACTGATAATGAGATGCTCCCAGACATCACGACCAAGAGAGCTTAACACCCTGGTTTCAAATGTGACCTCTTCAACTCATCTGAATAATTGGCATGGAGGTTCCATCTCTCGTTTGTCAGAATGATCAATGGTGGCGTCACAGAAAAGTGGTGGGGATTAGGTGTGTTATGAGGTCATCCGAAATAACACTATTTTATAAGCTACACAGTATTATGGAGACATTCACCTTTAACATTTGTTATTAAGCACCAGAAAACTGTCCCTATGTGTCACACAACTAACTGTGAAATGGAAAAATATGCTTTAGAAATAGTTTCACCAAAATAGGATAAAACTTATTGGGCAACCCTCTTGGGTCCCCTCCCTCCTCGGGAGCTTTGTACTATCACTTTGCTATCACTCAATAAACCTTGCTTTGCTGCCCACCAAAAACAAACAAACAAAAACTCCAAAAAACAAAACAAAAACAAAACAAAGCAAAAGAAAAACCTTATTTTTTTACAGTAGGATACGTGAAACAGAGTTTCATGTAATAATGTACTTATATATATATATGCTCTATTCTTCAAACCAAACCAAACTAAACTAAGTGTCTTTTTTAATTTAACAGAAAATCTCCCTGGTCCATATTTATGACAATTCTGTGACTTTAAATAAAATTACCTATTTTGAATTTTTATCTTACCTATTTTATTTTTGATGTCCACACCTTAGTATGATTTTGAGGTGCCCTGAAGGATTTTTTACCATACAACAGAATAAAGAGTAAACAGCTCAAGAAACCAGGGCCCATGAAAAATGGGGTAGAGAAATAATAAAAAGTAAGGACAGGTTTAGTATCAGGGCATCCTAAAATCCTACACAATTATTATAGGTAGGCTGCACATTTGGTTCCAAACTTCTTAGTAGTCAAAGAAAATAGGCAAACATGATCAGTTATAAGACTCACAATGTCTATTCGAGAGAAAAATACATGAAAATCTGAGGGAAATTTCTTCCAAACGTTTCTGTTCTCATAAAGTGGAGACTATGCCAAACAGAAAAAAATGACTTTAAAATTTATTCTATTTCTACATCCTGTGATTCAAGAGAATTCAAACATGCATCTATCTTCCTGGCCACTGAACTTATTACCTTGATAACAGGACGGGCTAGTGGTCTAATGCTCTGCATTTGTTTTTGTGAGGTAGGTACTTGTTTCTCATGCAAATCCCAATACCTTTTTTCTTCAACCATATGTCAAATGGCTTACAGCATATAGTTCAGAATGTGGAATCTGGACCCAGCACTTTAACTACTAGTGTGAATTGGCTGACCTGCTTCATTTCTTTGGGTGTCATTTTAGTCATTTGTAAAATGGTGATAATTAGTGCCAACCTTTTAGGTTTGTTGTGAGGATCAAATTAAATTACTTATGACAGTGCCTGGAGCAGAGTCAAGAACTAAAATGTTAGTTATGCCTAAAATTATCATTAGGATTTACTATTAATATTTATGTCTATGTACTACACATAACAATGTCTGCACATACAGCGTAACAGTGCACAATCAGAACACGAACTCTGCCGTAAAGAAAAGATACACATCATTACCAATAGACTATGCAACTGTATTTCCTCCCAATGAAGGTTGTATGTCCACTTCTATTAAATTTAGGGCTGGTTTGGAATCACCCTGGAGTTTTGTTTTTGTTTTTTTTCCTTTCTCCCTTATAAAGAAATCATAGTCAAGGAAAGAGGTTCACAACAGATATTTTACATGTCATTATTTGGAACATTGGTCATTAAAACAAGTCGACATCAGTTTGATGGGCCTTGGGGGAACAGCATTGTCAAAAGACCCTGAGAAGTCAGCCAACCATACACAGGTTCTTTGCTGGTGTTAAAAAAAAAACAACACAGGGAACACTAAATTATCCAGACCAATAAATTAAAAAACTGAAAATCAAGCTTTCAAAAACTGACAAGTATCTGCAGGCCTAGCTGATGTGGGAATACTCTAGGAAGAAGTACATAGAAAAAATTCTGTCCACCTTCTTGACTTGTTTTGTCCAGTGGAGAAATGGGTTCTTTAATTATATATATTCTAGTTCTCATTTCAACACATTTCTGTCATGCATTAACTCTCTGGAGGTTACTTTGCTCATTTAGCAAATTAGGTACATACATGCATTAAATACTGCAGTCCTCTGACACACTAGTAAGTTACTCATCATCCAATTCTTAATTCTACAACCCTGAGCAAAATCAGATGATGTAAGAGTCAGATCATCTGGCAGTTTCAGGCAAGGATTCACGAAATGTCTGATTTATGTTGTACTGGAGAAGAGTCCTATACGGCAAAAGAGAAGAGCTTCATTTACATCTGAGCTTCACGCTCGGAAATTTTCAGTTTTGACCTAATTACTTCAATCTCTCAGCCTCAATGTACTTAATTCTGAAACAGAAAAAAATAATTATCACTTTTCAAAGACATATTGTGAGGATAACATGAGATTTTTGTAAAAAGCCTTTGAAAATTAGAAAATATTATACAGAAAAAAAAGAAATATTACACAGAAATGGAACCATTGTTCATGATCTGGCCTTCGCTTAGTAACAATCAAAAATACAATCCTAGTGTTTTAGGCAAGAATCAATCTCACAAGAGAATTAATTACAAACTAGAATCCCACTTTAAACTTAAATTGTAGGACATAATTGGTCTAGGCTTTCTTCATAATGGCCATATCCTCTTTGGACACTAAGTTATGCATTAAAAGTTTAGTGTTTTGAGCACAGAATTAGAGGAAAAGTAGCAGACAACTTTTCCTGAGGTTAAGGGCAAAACTCTGGAATCACACGGCCTGAGTTTAGAATCCTGGCCCACCATTACTTTTCTGGCTATTAATTTCTCCAAGCCCCACTTTCTTTTTCTGAAAAGACAGAAGTAATGATAAAACTTAGTAAAACAACTGGAAGACTGAGTGAGATGACATATACGGAATTTAGGAAACAAAACAAACCATCATGAGGGGGAAAAAGTGAGAGGAAAACCAAGACACGGGCTCTTAACTACAGAAAACAAACTGGTGGGTGGGGGATGGTGAAATCAGTGACGGGGATTAAGGAGGGCACTTGTTTTGATGAGCACCAAGTGTTGTATGAAGTGCTGAATCACTAAGGTGTATACCTGAAACTAATATTACACTGTATGTTAACGAACTGCAATTTAAATAAAAACTTAAAAAGGAAGACTAAGTGAGATGATATACGTGAAACATGCAGTAGAGTGCTTGGCAAACACTAAGTGTTTAAAGAGTGCTTCCTTTCAGTATCCATTAAAAAGGAACCAATATCCTACACCACCGAATGAAGTGTCTTCTTCTACATATGAAAGATGACCACTTTATTTGAGCATGTAGTTTAAGAAAGGATGCAACATTGAACAGAGATGGATGAACCATATGGAGGAGTGATCTACCATCTGTAGATAAGTCAAATTATTTGTGAGTTAAATGGATGACAAACATGATGTCACCACTTCCTTGGCTGTGCTTAAAGTTTGGTAAAAAAAATTCTAAGATCGATCAAGAAAAGAGAAAAGTCTCAAATTAAAACATCTTGCAAGAAAGTAGGATGAAATAAAATAAAGGAGAACTACAAATAACACAGCTGTAAAATCAATTTTAAAACTTAGATGAAATGGAGAGAATATTAGAAAATGTAACTTAACAAAACTGATTCAAGAAGACATAGAAAATATAAATCATTCTAGTGTCATAAAGGTATTTAAATCTGTTTTACTGAAAGGAGCCAGCAAAATATAATCTACGGGCTGTCTTTTTTCCTTTTTTAAAAAATTTTTTGAGAGAAAGAGATAGTGTGGGCAAGTGAGGGGAAGGGGCAGAGGGAGAGAAGAGAGAGAGTCTTAAGCAGGCTCCACACCCAGTGCAGAGCCCAACCCAGGGCTCGATCTCATGACCCTGAGATCATGACCTGAGCTGAAATCAAGAGTCAGACACTTAACCAACTGAGCCACCCAGGCACTCCTGGCTGCCTTTATTTTCATATAAAGCTTTATTGAAACACAGACATAAATATTTGCTTACATATTATCTATGGTTGCTTTTATACTATAATAGAAAAGCTGAGAAGTTGTGATGGACTGTATGGCCTGCAAGCTAAAAATATTTATCAACTGACTCTTTACGAAAAAGTTTGCCAAATCTTGGTCTTTGAAGCCAATCTCACTCATGAATATATATGTAAATGGGACATTAAAAGAAAAAAAATTATCAATAGCTATAGTAAAAAGTAGTTAATAAAATCCAATACACATTAATGACTTTTAAAAATGTTAGCAAACTGGAAATGGAAAGAAATTTCCTTAGCCTAATAAAATCTGTTTATATAACACCTACAGCAATTATTAAATTTAATGGTGCAATATAGAGAAGCATTCTTGTGGGAAATAAGAGAAACATGATGATGCCTACTGTTACAACTTCAATTTAGCTCTGAATGGTCTGGCTAGCATAATAAGACAAGAAAAATAAATAAAGGGTATAAGGGTTGGAAAGGAAAAAAATCAAAATGTCATTATCTCCAGATTCTGTTATTATTCACATTAAAAAACTAAAATAGTCCCAGATAAATTATTGGGTTTACTAAAAAGGTTTAACAAAATAACTGTACATAACATCAATTTTCACAAAACACAAATTTCACTGCCACATACCAGCAAGTTTATAAATAAAGTGTCTGGAGAAGAATATTCTGCTTGGCAAAAAGAGCCAGATGCAAAAATGTACATACTGTATAATTCCATTTATATGAACGTCCAGAACAGGCAAAACTAATCTGCAGTGACAAAAAGTCAATCAGTGACTTCCCGGGATTTGGAAGGGAGTGAGGATTTGACTGAAATGGGGCCCTAAGGACTTCCTGGGATGACAGGACTGTTTTACATCCTGATTGTGGAGGTGGTGACATGAGTGTACACACTTGTCAAAATTTATTCAAACCACACATACAAAGTTTGTGCATCCACTCTATGTAAATTACATCTCAAAGGAGGTGACTTAAGAGAAAAAAAAGGAAGATAAAAAAGTCTTTACACCTGCAACCAAAAATATAAAATATTTAGGAATAAATCTAAAAAAGAAGTTTTAAACCTTTTAAGATTATATTAAAAATGTGAAAGAGACTTAAAAAGGAGAACAATACAGTATTAATGCGTAAGAAAACTCAGGATCATACAGATATCTGTTCTCACCAAACTGACCCATTATTCAGTGGGATTTCATCCAAAGTTCCAAGACATTTTTTTGTGAAATTCACAAAATAATGATAAAATGTACAGTGAAGATGGAAGTCTCAAGATATCCCTTTACGAGAACAGCAAAAAGATTCCAGAAAAAAAAAAAAAAGAACTGTGAAAGGATTGCTCGTCCAGATATCAAGCTGAATTTAATTTATTTTTATTTATTTTAGAGAGAGAAAGAGAGGAAGTGTGACAGCAGGGGGAGGGGCAGAGGGAGAGGGAGAGAAAGAATCTTGAGCAGACTCTGCACTGAGCTCAGAGCCCAACATGGGGCTCGATCCCATGACCCTGAGATCATGACCTGAGCCGAAATCAAGAGTCGGCTGCTTAACTGACTGAGCTACCCAGGCGCCCCTCAAGTTGAGTTTTAAAACTGAACTAATTAATAGGGTTGTACTGGAGCAGAAATAAGTAAATAGGACCACAGAATGGATTAGCAAACCCAGAAACTTTCCACACAGACTAGTCAGTCAGTGGCGCTGGGCAACACTGCACTGAATCTGGTTTGAACCAGCTGACAATAGCTCACTGTGAAATTTTAAAAAAATTTACAAGCTATTTGTTAATATGGCCATTATTAACAACTAAACTGCATAAACTTAAAATTAAGTAAATCATATTAATAACAAAATAAATACTCAAAATTCATCACTTCCTTATTTTTACTGCAGTTTATTAAGTTGCATGTTCCGTGTGTCTTTTGATCTGTATGGTGGAAACACTGAGTAATGTGGACTACTGCATGTGTTTTCCTAGCTCTGTGTTCAGCAATGCCCTGGTAATAGCTTGACATTGGCAATTTGGAAAGTATTTATACCAAGGAAATGTTCCATGTTAGAAATCAGAGCTTGATTTGTTATTTTTTTGTATTGTCCAGACAAAGGAGCATAATGGAAAAATTGTTAATAATGCAGATTAAACTTAAAAGTGTATCATGTCTATGGTCATTACACTGTGAGTAGTACAAAAAAATTAAGAAAAGATTTTTCCAGTACTCAAATGTTATTATCTGATTTAACAAAGAAGTCATTAATGTCGCTGACAAATGGTGAATTTTCAACACATCTTATTGTTTCACTTTTGTATAACTTGTTAACATAAACAGGAATATCCTCCATTATTCTGTACTACACTCATTCACCAATTGCAACCATAGGTTGGGTACAGATAAAATATCAGTTAAAGCATTCTGTCATAATCAATTGGTTACATAAATATGACTATAAAGAATATTGCATAGGGCGCCTGGGTGGCTCAGTTGGTTAAGCGACTGCCTTCGGCTCAGGTCATGATCCTGGAGTCCCGGGATCGAGTCCCGCATCGGGCTCCCTGCTCGGCAGGGAGTCTGCTTCTCCCTCTGACCCTCCTCCCTCTCATGCTCTCTGTCTCTCATTCTCTCTCTCGCAAATAAATAAAATCTTTAAAAAAAAAAAAGAAAATCCAAGATAAAGTCTATAAGCAGAAAATGAAAATTCACATAGTCCCTATAATAAAATAAAATATGGAGCTTCAAAGATGTGTGTGAATGAGCATTACACAAACCGCTATCAATTACAACTGTCATAAATATTCTATCATAAAAGCAAATATGTAATTTTGAATTTAAGATAGGAGCATTTTAAAAGTAAAATACTCAAGAATTAAAAACAGGTATCTTTTCTACAGGGGAAGTTGCACAATGAACATAATTCAGTAGAAGAAGAAAAAATACTACCTTTGAAAAGTATTACTTTCAGTCAAATTTCTCACTTGATTAATTGTTGCCTTTATTTAACAAATAATTTGCACTCTAAAAAACACCCACTGTGTTCCAGAACAAACTCATTCTCTGAACCTATCATAGGAGGTCTTACAATTTTGGCATTTTCCTCCCAGATTCTTTTTTCAGAGAAGCAGGGGTAACTACCAATTTAAGTGAAAAAACTCATATTAACTTGTTATAATCATTTTGTGATTCTATAATATTATACTCCTTCCAATAAACCAGTTTGAAAGAAAACAGATGAAAACAGATTGTAGCTGATGACATTGTTGCCAAAGTTGGTGGCTTAATGTTCATAATGATGGGTCATATTAGAAAAAATAATCGTTGATCAACACATTTCAGCAAAATAAAATTAGCTAGGTATAAATGCAAAATCAGGCTTACAATTTAAAACATATTAAGTTTTAATGAATTATTAAATGGCTTCCCAATGTGTACAACCTATATGCATGTTTCCAAGGGTTCACCATAGAAATGAATCATGTAATCAAGCACAATGTGGCTATATAACACCATTTTAAGCATGGAGAAAAGTGAAGCAACTTACTTAGTCATCCAAGGTAAATATAATCAAAGTTTAATGTTTACAACATGGAAGTTTCTAATTGGTTATCTTCCACCTGATTCGTGACTGTTTTTAGAAAAAGATTTAAAAAACACTATGAGGAAAATGTCCTGGGTGCATCCAAAATGATTTATTACTATATTTTAAAGATAATGCTAATAGTCATGATTACTAATAAGTGACTGGTTTAGTATTGGTATTGGTATTATCGTTTATTCCTAACATCCTACTTTGCATAGCAATTCAATAGAGATTAGGAATTTAGACTTGCAGGCAACTGTAGCCTCTGAATGACTCCAGTGCCTGGCACAGATCTGATGATCATGTTTGTTGAACAAACAAGAAGCAGTAGCTACTGGATGTTGAATATGCACTCAACTTCCCACCTGCCAAGTCTTTTTGAGTCAGTGAATGGGCATCAGTTGAGTAGCCTTCTTGCTTTAGAAACTCCCCCTGTTGTTTTCTCTCCCTTCCAAGGAGGGTCCTTGAGAATTCGGCTGAATTCTTCCATGATCATTGGTCTAAATCAAGGCAAATTACCTTGACATGAATGATTCCTGCAGAATGTCTGATACTTCCTTTAGTTGGTGGTATGGATTTTAATTGACAAATAAATGCCCGTCCTTGTTAAGACTCTAGAAAAATAAACACACTCATAAAATACCTAATGGTCCAGCTGGTAGAGAAAAGTAATAAAATTGCCACCTGAAAAGGATTTGTTTCAATCCATTTGGCTGTGCTTCTGTATGCTATCTGTCACATTCTGAAGTGGAGGATGGAATAAAGAAAAATAAATGCCCTTCATTGGCAGGAAGCAGTATACTGTAGTGGTAAAAGCAAGGCTTTATTATCAGACCAAGCACCACCTATTAATTTAGCTATAAAATGTTCCTTCTCTGTAAAGTAAGATAATAGAAGCGACAGAGCTCTTGTGGTGTTTGTATCTGATGACTGTAGGTAGTTCACCGAGCATGATGTCAGAAACATCATGGCTACTCGATAAATGGTATTCGCTATAGTTCTTGGTATTTTGGCTATTAGAGAAAAAAAGAAAAAAAAAACAGAAATAGAATTTAGTGTGATAACTGAATAATTCTTTAACCTTCTTGCTGAAAGATTTATCATGTCAGATTGAGGGAGGTCCCAACTTGTTACTACTTTTCCATAAGGAAAAAAAAAGAGAGTGTGAAATCACATCAAGAAGATGTCTTCAAACCTTTTGCTGGTCCTTGGAGCAATGTGTGGATTCTTTTAAAACTGGTCTCAGGGTAACTGTAAAGACAGCTGCAATGCTCAGAACAACACTGGTTTGAGTCAATTCCTAGGAAGTAAGTAATGACGTCCCCTGAGCTTATAATTCCATTCTGAATTGCATTCAACAGGAAAAATCCAGATTTCATAAAAAAGCGTAGCCAACATGCTTGGGCAAAAATCTGGGCTTCTCCTTGGGTGAAGGCGACAAATAGAAACAGTTGAGCTTTGTTTAAAATGATGGGCAAGCCCTTTTGTAACCAATCTTTTTTTTTCACCTTTAGTCCATCAGAATTCTGTTTCCCCCAACAAACATTCATGAGAACTTCAAGTGATTATAATGTTTAAAGAAAAGGAAAAAAGGTCATTCATGTTTCCTCAACACTGCAAAACTGTACTGACGATATTTATTTTAAACACTATGTATTTTTCCCTTAGCGGAAAAGCCCGTTATTATCACAGCTGAAAGCAATAACTCTCAAACTGGGAAACATTTCCAAATCAAAAACTTGTGATTATCACCATGCCTGGATGCCTGGCTGTGTTATTTTATTTGTTTGTATATTTAACAGGCATCCCTTACAGGGTCAAACATATATGAAGACGTATTTGTTTAGTTAGCCTTCAACTGCCCTTGTTTATAATTGCCAAAATATCCAAATATTGTAAAGGATTAGAACAGATTATTTCTTTTAGTAGCTTGGGGATTTTCCACTTCAGTTTATCTGAACCTTAACTAATAGCCAAACCAAAGCCAGGGAAAAGACACTGGGATTTGTCTTTTTCCCCCCAACATTTTATTTTGAAAAATGTCAAACCTATGGAAAAATTGGAAGGATATTATAACAAACACCCATATACCAAGATTTACTAATTGTTAACATTTACTACATTCTTTCTCTCGTTTATGTTTGCATTTGCCTATATATGTATACAGATGAGTGTATGTGCATTCATAGGTATGTATGCATAGGTATACACACATACACATTCTCTTATTCTCAATTACTTGGGAGTTAGTGGCAAATCTTTTACTCTGAATCCCTAAAATACTTCACCATGTACCTTCCATGAAGGATATTAACCCCCATCACTTCAATATAATTCTCCACACACAGAAAATTTAACAATAATTTGATCCTCTTAACATGCACTCCGTATTTAAATTTTTTCCACTGATGCAGTAATGCCCTGTAAAACTGAGAAATCTTATTTTTGAATTTAGGATCCAATCAGGGATTCTTTATTCTGGAACGTTTCCTCGGGCTCTTTGACTTTAAAGACATTGGCATTTTGCAAGAGCCCATGGCCATTTATTTTGCATAATGTGCCTCCATTTGGATCCATCTGTTTTCCCACACTTAGTTCCAGGTAACACACATTTTTGGCAGGTGTACATCAGAGGTGCTGTTGAGGAGCAATGTCTTGTGTCTATTTTTATGTAATTAGTTGATCTCAACTTGTCACTCATCTTTTCGCACTCATCCAAACAGTATGACTACAAGGGGGCAAGCAAGCACTTTTAGCTATCTCTTATTATTCTAATGTCCTGACCACTAGCTTGCAATACCTTTAGACATCAGAAGATCCACTAAATCATAATTTTTCAGTGGAGCGGGTGCAGAGACAATTAAAAAGAGGAATGGTTTAGATGCTCAGCACTTATTCTAAATGTCCTTAGAATACTTTATGGTGGAGTCTCAGGGGAATTCTACTTTTTACATCTGCTGAGTGGATGGAAGTATACACTGCAAACCAGGCCAACCACATAGTCATCACACCTATGAGACATTGGAATACAAGGAGGAGGTATTCCTGAGAACTGGAAAGAAGTCAGAAATGCACTACCAAACACAGCTCTCCATACCAAGTGGTATATTCATGGAGGCCTGGCCAATGTGTAGAATGGCAGATTTATTTAAACTAGAATCAATCCATGTCAGGAGACTCAAGCCTTGCCTTCTATGTAAGTGTTTGAAGATAATAAAAATGCTTAATCATCTGGAATAGCTTAGGTGAAGTCAAGCCAAAACCAAAAAGGTTCAGGCATACAGCCTAATTATACTTTGCTTCCAAGACATTAATTAAATATTATTATCAAATATGATTTTTAAACATAAATGATACCCACTAAGCAAAAATCTAGAAATGAGAGTAGATTGCTTTCTCTAAAAACATTAAGGGAGGGAAAATTTTTTAAAATTAAAAAAAGAGAAAATATTAAGGGAGGGGGTGAACACTTGCTGCAACTTAAATGGTAAAATGAAAGTAAGGATCCTGTTGTAAACCACTAGTATTTCTCAATATATTGTCATACACCTACACTAAAATCCAAAGAGTCTTTTCTCAGAAGTGGGCAAATCCAGCAGGCAGGAAGTCAGTAAGGACATAGTTGAACACCCACAATCAACCAGATATAACTGATATCTATAGGCTACTTCATCCAACAGCAACAGAGTATCTATTTTTCTCAAGCACAGATGGAACATTCACCAAGGTAGATCACATTCTGGGCCATAAAACACACCCTGACAACTGTAAAAGAGTAGAAATATAAAATGTCTGCTCTCAGACCATAAGAGATTTAAACTGGAAATCAATAAAAGAAAAAATAACTGGAAAATCCCAAAGTATGTGGAGATTAAGCAGCATATTTCTACATAATACGTGGATGAAAGAAGAATTCTCAAGATAAACTAAAAAATACTCTTAACTAAATGAAAATAAAAACAACTTATCAAAATCTGTGGCAATGCTTAGAGGGAAACTTATAGTACTGAATGCATAGATCAGAAAAGAAGAACAAAAATCAATAATTTAAATTTCTACCTTAAGAAAACTATAAAAAGAAGAACAAATTAAATTCAGAGTAAGGAGAAAAATAAAATAAAATAAATCCAAAGTAAACAGAAAAAAAAAAGAAATAATAAGCATTAGAGCAGAAATTGAAAATGAAATTGAAAACAGAAAATCAACACAGAAAATCAACAAAACCAAAAACTGGTTCTTCCAAAAGATCAATAGAATTGATAAGCCTCTAGCCAAGGTAACTAAAAAAAAAAGAGAGGGGACACAAATTACTAATATTAGAAAGGAAAAGGGGGACATCAGTACAGATTTTTATGGAAATTACAAGCATAATGAGAATATTATGAACAACTATGCCCACAAATTTGATAACCTAGGCGAAATGGACCCTTTCCTTGAAAGACACAATCTACCAAAACTCTCACAAGAAGAAACAGATGATCTGAATAGGCCTGTATTTATTAAATAAATTGAATTAATTATTAATTATCTTCTAAAACCAAAAGTGCCAAGCCCAGATGAACTCAGTAGTGACTTCTACCAAACATTTAAGGAAGAAATTATACCAATTCTACAATCTTTTTCAGAGGATAGAAGCAGAGGGAATATTTCCTAACTCATTTTATTACCCTAATATCAAAACTAGACAAAGATATAAGAAGAAAAAGAAACTACAGACTAATACATCTCATGAACACAAATGCAAAAATCCTCAACAGAATATTAGCAAACTGAACTGAAAAGAGTATAAAAAGAAGTACACACCATAACCAAGTGGGATTTACCCCAGGTATGCATGACTGGCTCAACATTCAAAATTCAATTAATGTAATCCATCACATCAACAGACAAAAAAAAAAAAAAACAACAAAATAAAACATACGATCATATCAGTAGATACAGAAAAAGGATTTGACAAAATCTAACACCTATTCATGATAAAAATGCTCAGTAAATTAGGAATAGAGGGAAACTTTCTCAACTTGATAAGGACTAGCCACAAAAAAACCCTATAACTAACATCATACTTAATAGTATGAAACTCAAAGCTTTCCCATTAAGATCAAATACAAAGCAAGAATGTCCCTCTCACCATTCCTTTCCAACATCACACTGGATGTTGCTAATGCAATAAGTCAAGAAAAGGAAATAAAAGTCATATATAGGGACAGAAGACTTAAAAGTGTCTTTGTTCACAGATAACATGATTGTTTACACAGAGAATCCAAAGTTTTTGGGGAACAAAAGCAAAAATAAACTATTGGGACTTCATCAAAATAAAAAACTTCTGCACAACAAAGAAAACAAGCACAAAACTAAAAGGCAACCTATTTGGGGAGGGGGAAAATATTTGCAAATGACATATCTGATAAAGGGTTAGTATCCAAAATATATAAAGAATTTATGAGATGCCTGGGTGGCTCAATTGATTAAGTGTCTAACTCCTGATCTCAGCTCAGGTCTTGATCTCAGGGTTGTGAGTTCAAGCCCCACGTTGGGCTCCACACTGGGCATTTAGCTTAAACAAAAAGAATTTATAAAACTGAGCACCCAAAAAACAAATAATCCAGGTAAAAAATGGACAGAAGGGGCGCCTGGGTGGCTCAGTCATTAAGCATCTGCCTATGGCTCAGGTCATGATCCCAGTGTCCTGGGATCAAGCCCCACATCGGGCTCCCTACTCAGTGAGAGGCCTGCTTCTTCCTCTCCCACTCCCTCTGCTTGTGGTCCCTCTCTTGCTGTGTCTCTCTCTGTCAAATAAATCAATAAAATAAAAAGAATAAAAAATGGACAGAAGACATGAATAGACCTTTTTCCAAAGAAGACATCCAGATGGCCAACAGACACATGAAAAGATGCCCAATATCACTCATCATCAGGGAAATACAAATCAAAATTACAATGAGATATCACCTCACACCAGTCAGAATTGCAATAATTAACAGCACAGGAAACAAAAGGTGTTGGCAAGGATGTGGAGAAAGGGAAATCCTCTTACACTGTTAGTGAGAATGCAAACTGGGGCAGCCACTCTGGAAAAGAGTATGGAGGTTCCTCAAAAATTTAAAAACATAACTACCCTACAATCCAGCAACTGCACTACTAGGTATTTACCCAAAGGATAAAAAGTACTGATCCAAAGAGACATATGTGCCCCAAAGTTTATAGCAGCATTATCAACTATAGCCAAATTATGGAAACAGCCCATATATCCATTGACTGATGAATGGATAAAGAAGATGTGATGTGTGTGTGTATATGTATATACATATACACACACACACATGCACACATATATAATATATATAATGGAATATTACTCAGCCATAAAAAAGAATGAAATCTTGCCATGCAATGATGTGGATGGAGCTAGAGAGCATAATGCTAAGCAAAATAAGTCAATCAAAGAAAGACAAACACCATATGATTTCACTCATATGTGTAAGTTAAGAAACAAAACAAATGAACATAGGGGAAAGAAAGAACCAGACTCTTACCTATAGACAACAAATTGATGGTTACCGGAGGGAAGGTGGGCAGGGGGATGGGTTAAATAGGTAATGGGTATTAAGGACAGCTTGTTGTGATGAGCATGGGTGTTTTATGTAAGTGATGAATCACTAAATTCTACACCTGAAACTAGTATTGCACTCTACGTTAACTAGCTGGAATTTAAGTAAAAACTTGGGGGGAAGAAAGAAAATCCAAAAATATCAACAGATATCTCCTATAATAAATAAGTTATTACAGTAAGGTTGCAAGATACAAGATTATTATATAAAAGTCAACTGCTTTCCTATATACCAACAATGAAGAAATGGAATTTGAAATAAAAGATGCAATGCCCTCAGTTTGTTTCTCAGAAGGTTTTAGAGGGGAGGGGGGAGGGGGGATTGGTTAGCCCGGTGATGGGTATTAAGGAGGGCATGTACTGCATGGAGCACTGGGTGTTATATGAAAACAAAGAATCGTGGATCACTACATCAAAAACTAATGATGTACTGTATGGTGACTAACATAGCATAATAAAAAAATAAAAATAAAACAAATTTAAAAAATATAATGCCATTTACATTAGCACCCCCCAAAAATGAAATACTTAATAAGTCTAACTAAATATGTACAAGATCCGTGTAAGGAAAACTACAGAACTCTGATGAATGAAACCAAAGAAGAAATAAATAAATGGAGAGATATTCTGTGTTCACAGATGGAAAAGACTCAATACTGCCAAGATGTCAGTTCTTCTCTACTTGATCTATAGACTCAATGCAATCACAATCAAAACACGGGAAGTTATTTTAAGATATCAACAAACTCACTCTAAAGTTTATACAAAGAGGCAAAAGATCCAGAATAGCCAATACAATAATAAAGTAGAACAACAAAGTTAGAACAATGACACTTACTGACTTCAAGACTTAATATAAAGCTATAGTAATCAATACAGGGTGGTATGGGTGAAAGGATAGACAAATAGATCAATGGAACAGAATACAGAGCCTAGAAATAGATCCCCATAAATACAGTCAACTGATCTTTGCCAAAGGAATAAAGGCAATAATACAATGAATAAAGATAGTCTCTTCAACAGACAGTGCTGGAACAACTGATATCCACATTTAAAAAAAAAAAAAGAATCTAGACACAGAACTTAACATCTTTCACAAAAATTAACTCAACGTGGATCATGAATCTAAATGTAAAACACAGGGGAACCTGGGTGGCTCAGTCAGTTGAGCATCTGCCTCTTGCTTTCAGCTCAGGTCATGATCTCAGGGTCATGGGATCAAGCCCCTAGTCTGGCTCCGTGCTCAGTGGGGAGTCTGCTTGACCTTGGGCATAGCAGAGCCTTTTTAGATACAACACCAAAGTCCTAACCCATGAAAGAAATAATAACTTGAACTTTGTTTAGATTAAAAATTTCTCCTCTGTGAAAGACAATATCAAGAGAATGACAAAACAAGATACAGACTCAGAGAAAATATTTGCAATAGGTGCATCTGACAAAGGACTGTTACCAAAATATACAAAGAATTTTTAAAACTCAGTAATAAGAAAAGAGCCTATTTAAAAAATAGACCAAAGACCTTAACAGACACGTCACTGAGGAAGATATATAGATGGTAAAAACACTCATGAAAGCTTTTGTTGTCAGGGAAATGCAAATTAAAACAACACTGAGATTGTACTACACACCTATTATAATGGTCAAAATCCAATAAACTGACAACACCAAAAGCTGACAAGGATTGTGGAGCAATAGGAACTCTCATATACTGGTAGTAGTAATGCAAAATGGTATAGTTATTTTGGTAGTTTCTTAAAAAACTAAACATAATTTTACCATATGATCCAGTGCTCGTTGGTACTTCCCCAAGGGAATAGAAAGCTTATGCCTACACAAAAATCTGCATATAGGTATTTATACCAGCTTTATCCATAATTGCCCAAACTCTGAAGCAACCAAGATGTCCTTCAGTAAGTGAATGGACAAACTGTGGTACATCAGACAATGGAATAATTATTCAGTGCTTTGAGAAATGAGCTATCAAGTCATGACAAGACATGGAGGAACCTTTAGTGTATATTACTAGGTGAAAAAAGCCAATCTGGAAAGGTTACATGCTGTATGATCCCAACTATATGACATTTAGGAAAAGGCAAAACTACGGAGATGATAAAAAGACAAGTGGTTGCTAGAAGTGTTTGGAGGGGAAGAGATGAATAGGCAGAGCACAAAGAATGTTTAGGGCAATAAAAATACTCTGTATGATATTATAATGATGGAATTTGTCCAAACCCATAAAATATACAATACCCAAAGGGAACCCTAAAGTAAACTATGAGCTTTGGGTTCAATGTAGGTTCATCCCAGGTAAAAAATGTACCATTCTGGTGAATGATGTTGATAATGGGCGGGGGGGAGGGCTATAAATGTGTGTGGGGGGGGGAGGGATATGAGAAATCTCTACACCTGCCTCAATGTGGTAAACCTAAAAATATTCTTAAAAAAATAAAGTTTTTAAATAAAAATCCAAAGAAGGCTCAAATTAAGTAATAGAATCTAGCAATTAAATAAGCCAGAAAATATTTATTAAATATACTTATGCATTATGAACTGTAAACAAATTATAAGCTAGTTTCTGAATATGAGCATCTATAATTTCACAGGATGAATGCAAAAATCATGTAAACAGTAAAACTTCATGTGACATTAATGAACTAACCAACATACAGACCAGAAGGATATTAAGAGAAGTTGTAGAGGAAGTAATCGTGATTCAGGACTGACCTGGGAGTGGGCAGGATTGGATCTAAGCTGGTCAGGCTGGAGTCAGCATGACAGGCAAGGAGGAAGGGAGAAAGAAGCCAATAGACACAGGAAGGGGGTCAATGTCACATAATCCTAATATAAACATGATGCGGACAAAACCGTATCTGGCAAGCCAGGTATTAGCAGGCTGTTTTAACTTGCCACATATATACAGATGTTTGGGGTCAGGTTCACACAAGCACAAAGTACTCATGTATGACATGAGCCTAATAAGAATCCTTGTATGCAGCAATTTCTTTGGCTAAAAATCACACCGTCTGTACAGTTCTCTGCTGAGAGAACATTTGCCTCAAGAGAGATGTCCCATGGAGAAATGATAAACAAAAGAGCATTAGCAATCTTGAAAGCTGTACACAAAAACATGGTTTTACAGTTTAGTTTAATCCTCTGTAGACAGTGCTTGATGAAATACATTTTTATGAGATGTGCATATTCTCAGCATTAGAAATGCTGGCTGCTTCGTGAAAATACAGTATGATCTTCTCACTTGCGCAAATCAAGCCAGAGTAATTTAGCACTACTATTTACACTGCCAAAACACAACTTTTCCAGTGGGCAAATACTGAGGAATTAAAGATAACTATAGAGGGGCACCTGGGTGGCTCAGTCCTTAAGCGTCTGCCTTCGGCTCAGGTCATGATCCCAGGGTCCTGGGATGGAGCCCCGCATTGGGCTCCCTGATTGGCGGGAAGCCTGCTTCTCCCTCTCCCACTCCCTCTGCTTGTGTTCTCTCTCTCGCTGTGTCTCTCTCTGTCAAATAAATAAAATCTTTTTAAAAAAAATAAAGATAACTATAGAGTCTTAATGAACTTGATTTTTACAGATTAAACATCTTAATGTTACTGGTGGGAGAACAAACTACAGACCATCGATGACTGTTCTATAGTTAGTTCAGTGGGTCATGTGGCACACTTAAATAGGAATAGATTCCAGAATATGACAAAATATAAATTAAAAGAATAAATAATGATGAGACATAGGTTTATACCATGTATCTGCAAGCTGCAGCCCATGGGCCAAATCCAGGCTATTGCTTATTTTTGTAAATAAAGTTTTATTGGAACACAGCCATATCCATTTATTTACATATTGCCTCTGGCTATTTTCATGCTACATGACAGAGTTGAGTAGTCATGACAGAGACCATATGGCCCACACAGCCTAAAATATTTACTATCTGGTCCTTTACAGAAAAGATTGCCAAGCCCTAGTCTCTGCTTTTAATTGTCAGGGTCTTAATTTCTCTCCCTTAAAATATGTGTGTTAGTTTCCTTTTGCCATTGTAATAAATTACCACAAATTAGTTGACTTAAAACAACAGAAATTTATTATCTTACAGTTTTGAAGGTCATAAGTTCTAAAATCAAGGTGTCAGTAGGTCTGCATTCCGTCTACAGGCTCCAGGGAAGATTTCATTTCCTTGCTTTTTTCTAGCTTCCAGAAGCTACCTGCATCCTTTGGCTTGTGGCCCTATCCTCCATAGTCAATGCCAGCAATTGAATCTCTCAATGCTCTGTTGTCATGATGTCTTTGTTTTGCTCTCTGTTTTTTGTCATTACAAAACCTTCTTTCCTCTCTCTTAGTAAGAGCCCTTGTTACTACATTGGACAAAGCCAGATAATTCAGAATAATCTCCCTATCTCAAAATCCTTAGCTTAATCATCCCTGCAAAGTCCCTTTTCCCATGTAATCTACTATATTCATAGGTTCCAGGAATTAGGATGGGGCTATCTTTGGAGGGACATTATTTGGTCTACCACATACGTAAAATAATTTATTTTCCAAAAAAAGAGCATAGATGCTTGAAAAACAAAACCAAAGATGGCCAAGTATACTATAATATAGACTTTTAAATGTCCACCAAACTTTCTCCACATTTCTTAATTCTTCTTTCTCAAACCCTTCTCTGAATCTTAACCCCTTTTCATTGTCGTGTATTGCTGTCTCAGAAAACAACTGAGGGATATCATATTCTTACATTTGAAACTTCACATTTTTTTTTGTTCAGAACAACAAAAATTAAATCAGAATTTATATCTACAGTTTCCTGAAAAGTGTTAACAAAAGAATCATACTCTTGGCATGTTTAGCATCCTAATTTAGAAGAGACAAAAACTTCATTCACGTACACCTAAAAGGCAGGGTAGGAAATAATGAATGCCACCAAAAGGTTAGGGGTTAACTTGCATTTGAAGATGGACAAGCTGGACCTAGGAAAGAGGATGGCAGAAAAGGCTGTAAGTAATGGCTGTACTTGATAAGGGTTAAAAGAAAAGCATAAAAAGAAACATGTGCCGGGATGCAGCAAGGGGTATAGGTAGGAGCAAATCTTACAAATTAGATGGGTCACAGGTTATGTGATGATATACATAGTATTTCTCATAGGAACATGAATCATAAATGAAAGTTTCAATAGGAATTCTTGGTGATGTGAAGAAAGTGGGAGAATTTAAAATGTGCAACCAATTTGTTATTTGACATGATGAAAATTAGCACTCACCTCCTCCCCCACTTTCCACTAGCTCTTCAACAATCTGTTTCTTGAAAGCAGAAAGACAGTCTTTGATTCACTTGTGTCTTGGTAAGAGTTCCAGGAGACACATAACCTGCCCTAGGCATTGGCTGCCTCTGGGATGTGGGGCAGCTTACGGAGGAGAAGACTGGACCTAGGATGCTAGCACTACTAGGGGACATGGACTTGGCTTCCAACCTTCCCATCTACCCATGCTGGGATTGAGATGCTTTTCCATCCCCAGCTTCTATCTCCTCACACTCCAGAGGCACATATTATGGGGATCCCTGTGTGCTCTTCCTTCAAATCTCATGCCAGCCATTTGTTTTCCATGTCCCCATTTCCTTCATCTCTAATTAATTCAGCCCTTTACTGGCTCTTATGGATTTAGCTGTCCCCCAGAAAGATATACTTAAGTCTTGATTTCCGGTATCTCAGAGTGTGACTTTATTTGAAAATTGTTGCAGATGTAATTCATTAAATTAAGATGGGGTCACACCAGGGTAAGGTGGACCCTTACTCCAAGGTGACTTGTGTCCACCTATGAGGCCACAGACCCCCACAGAAAGGAGAGTACCATGTGAGGTCACCGACACATGCGGAGAGCTTGCCATGTGATGATGTGGGCAGAGACTGAATACTACAAGCCAGAACCAGACGCTGAAAGAGGCAAGCCAGGATTCCCTTCTAGAATTTCAGAAGAGCATGGTTCTGCAGACACCTGAAATTTGTGTTACAGCAGCCCTAGGAAACTAACATGCCACTTCATGTTTGGAGCAATAACATAATCATTCAGTAAGTTTTTATTGGTTATCTACTGTGTGTCAGGTATCGTTCCACATACTAAGATGGAAAACTGGAAAAAAAAAAAAAAACCCTGCCTTCATGGAACTTACTTCCTACTGGGGAAAAGATAGACAATACACAAAATATTAGAATTTCACACGATATCTATATGGAAAGAAAAGAGGAAAGCCAGAAAGTGTGTTTGTGTGTGTGTGCATATGCGTGTGTGAGTCCAATTTAACAGAATGTGGCCTAAGAAGACCTCACTCTGAGTGAAAACCTGAATATGGAAGAAAGTGAACCATCTGAGGGAAAAAGGTTTCCAAGCAGAGAGACCAGTAAGTGCAAAGGCCCTGTGGTAGCAATTCCTCGTGTTCTCCAGGAGAAGCAAGGAGGTGAGCACAGATGGAGCATGGTGTGCAAGAACGCTGGGAGCAGAGAGTCACTGAGAGTGCATGTGGCTGGACTGTGTGTAGGGTATAGTCTGTGTTGCAAGGATACTAGCTCTATGCTGAGCAGACTGGGGGGGGGGGCCCAAGGGGTACTCAAAAGAGGACTGACATGACCAGATCACCCTGATTATAATATTGAGAACAGGCTGAAGAGGGCAGCAGTGGAAGTGCAGGGATGCCATATGGGAGATAAGACAACAACTGGGATGGGAAATAAGGGGAGGGGGCTTAGAGCAGGTGGCAATGACCAGATAATGTTCTGAAGGTAGAGCTGACAGAGTCTGAAATGTTAATGATGGCTTTCGGATCACAACATCATGTCTTAACTTCCCAAATGGACTGTAAGCTCCTTGTGGGCAGGCCTAAGTCTTAGGTGTCCCCAGAGACTTCATCTTACAGAAAGCAAGAATGGGGACTGCATTTCGAACACATTCTTGATCAGATTCATTCACTAACAAGGAACTAACCATGTCCAGAGACCCACCGATGCCATACAAGTATGGTTCCAGAACACCTGTCATTTGAGTCGATGACCAACTATGTGACAAACGTTTCCTGGGACAACCCACAACCTTGATCCCTTGCCCCATGCCCTATAACACATAAGTTTATTGCTGTAAGTTTAACTATATTCAAATATTCCAGTCACAAGCCCTGGACATTTTAAAATTCCATAGATTTTACTTAAAGTGCCCTTCTGGTTGGACAACAAATTAAACCCCAAAGAAAAAGACGTAACTTGGAGAATTCATGAGAATAGAACTGAAAACAAAAGCATATCAGATTACTGGCTCGGGTTGCTTTATGTGAAAGAGGAAGAAAATGGACTCTTCTGAGAATAATGTCTCAGAGATTTATACAAATGGTCAGGGAATCTGATAAGCAATTGTTCATTCCCTGAAGCAAAAATTAACTGGCAAAGAGAATTCCTCAGCATTGAGATGTCAGGCAACATGGTATTTGGGCACCAGCAACTGTCAGTTCGGCTCCCTGAATGCCAGCGATTGCAATTTCTAGCTCCAGTAACTGAAAGTTTATTTGGAGTACTGGTTTTTTAGGTAATGGAATGCTGGAGTTGATGAGCAGGGCACATGAGGGAAGGGTACCCCTCCGTATCTGCTAAGACACAGGGCTGAGAGTGGACCGAGCACTACACTGGGATTCGGCACATCTGGTTTTCATTTGGAAACAAACTTCTTATTTTGCAGGTTTGTACCTCTGTTCCACTAGCTGAGATGGGAACCAGGCGACAGGCCTGACTTTCTTCATCTCCAGGGATGGGGCTGCTTGTAAGACCACCACAGCAAGTGGGCAATATCGGGCAAGGTGGCTGTGACTGGTCTTCAGATGTCAGATCTCTATTCTTTTCAACAGAGACCAGGGTAGCCACGTACCATCCCCGATCAGACACTAGCCCAACCCCTGGGCACAAAGAGATCTAAAATGGAGAGAGAAACTGGAAGCAGAAAAGCATTTCAGGTCTTGCAGGAAATGCACACTCAAAGCTTGGCTTAAAAATACAAATAAAAATGGTTGTGGGCCCATTTAGGAAGAGAGCAAGATGAAGTAGTACAAAGCAAGAAGACAGATGCTGTTATAGAGGTGAGACAGAAAATAAAGGGGAAGGCAAGAGGAGCTGGAAGAAGAGGAAGGACACAGGGTGGATGGGGGAAGGCTGGAGACACATATGGAAGAAATCCCCGGCACCACTCCTGGGTACCTGTACATTCCCACAGTGGGCAGAGCAGGATCTCCCAGGAAGAGTGGCATGCACAGAGGTGCTTCGAGAAAACTTGAAGTGGCTTCTGGCATACTAATTGACCGGACTCGGTCCAACTCAGACAGAAAACATCCCACTAATCTGTACTTTAGACTCTTGTCCTGTGCAGAAATTTCAAAGTAGGGGCTCAATACATATTTGTTGAACGTAGTTGAAAGGTGAATATTTTAATACAGCACTTAAAGAGCAAGGCAGACCCTTATTTCTCCCCTGGAAATTCTGTATTGGCAGGAAAAGTGTAGGATAGTCCTTTGAGAAGGGGAAGACATGCGGTAAAAATAGTATGAGAAGAAATCAATATCCAAAGGTAGGCATGTGGCCAAAAAAAAAAAAAAAAATTTGCTCTAAAGAAGGTTGGATGCCCACAGCACTTCATGGTGGACAGATGAACCCATTCTACCTGTTACACACGCACTTTCCATAGTTCATGGTGTGGATCTAGCAAATGAGCAATAAAACTTATTTCTGTAAATTGGATTGTGTTTACCTTTTGACTCACACTACATTATTGTCCTGGGAAAGGGGGTTTTGAGGAGGCAATCATTTCTAACAGATCCAATCAGCAGCTTTTCATGTGGAAGACTCTAGAAAGCCATGGGTCAGACCTTCTTCTCATGATTGCTTAGTTCTTTGTGACAACATTCTGTGGGACTCCACTGTCACATTGCATGCAGCCTTCTGGGACTCTATGTCTCTTCTGACTCCAAAGAATTTGAGGAATTCCAAAGAGTCTTCATATTCCTCGTGAAGCTCCTGGCTTCAACCTGACAAATGCAAAGACCTTGTCATCTTTCTTTTATCTTGGATGTCTTTGTACAGCTATGGAGCCACCAACAATCTCCCTGCACAGAGTAGCTGTCACCAACAAGCATATAATGTGTTTATTCTAAATATGTTTAGTTTAAAAAAAATTAGATCTTTATCCTTTAGACTTTTCAAACACACTATAAAATTTCTTTATTAAAAATGAGAGATACCTATAATGATATATGTGCATAGAGTGATCCAGGTAGTCTAGAAAAAACTATCATGATATTTGCTTTTGTAAATTTAGCAAAATATCAACTAACAGATGAAATCCCTGTTCAAATACTAAATGTATATCTCAAGGAGGAATTCATTCTCATTTTATGCAGGTAGTAAAGAATATTAAAAATATTTGCATAATTTGCATACACTGTTCTTTTCCAGATCTGTGAATAGGCAAAATATTTGAACTGGATTATTAGCAGATTTTACTTTCAGGAATCAACACTTGAGTATCTGTCATCTATAACTGAACATGCCTACAGTTGATACAGAACTATTATTGTAAATTGACTTTTTTTTTTTTTTTAGACACTCATCAGATTAGGATGGTAATTTGGGAGAAAAATGAGACCTCAGAACCTCTGCGTCCAACCCAAGAAGGAAGCAAGGATGTGGATAAGCAAACAACAGACATGTAAGAATGAGGGTATGACCAGTTAAAATTGAGTAGTCACATGCAGTATCGTGCAATGATGCTTCTCAAAACCTTTGGATATATTTATAGAACAAATTTCATTAATCAGTAACTACAGATGAAGACTTTATAATGTATCAAATAATGTACTTCCATGGGTATTCATGGTGCTGAGAGGGAGTTCAAATGCTATAGAGAAGCTTTATCATCTAGTATCTTGTCTTCATGGTGGATAAAATGTTTCTAATTCATAGCATTATTTGAAAAATTTGGTAAGATGACTCAAGAAAACAAATTTCATGCCTGATTCACATACCAATTCAACCTGATCTACAAATGCCCTATAACCAAAAATTCTCCCCCTTTATTCTTCTTCCTTTGTAGGACTTGAGCCTCATTTTTAGTGAAGTAGGTAGGACATCTCATGATATTGGAAAAAGAGCCTCACATTAAAAGACTCACAGAACTTAAGAATATTGTCATTATTTAACAAATACCACCAGGGCACTACAATTTGTGGATCGCTGTATACAGCACACCGGGAGGGTCCAAAGGTTGAGAAGCAGCTGGTGGAGGCACCAGCTTAGGAGGTTGGAAGGCCTATGGGCTGCAGTGGAGAAGTGAGAGATGACAGGGTAACGTAGAGCAGGTGTAAAAGAGAATAAAAAATGGAGTCATGATCAAGGAGGGCAAATGTGTGGACAAGGGTCCTGTGGCAAGTACAAAAAGTACAGGACCAGGCTGAGAAAGTCAGGGTGGGTAAAATAATGGGGGGTGAAAAAGCATTTGCAGTAGTTCACTGCTCCGGATACATGTTATGTAAACTGAAGGCGTGAATTTTAATATGTCCAGCTAGTTTGCCATCACTGTGCCCTCAACATGTTGAGGGTTCTCACATTTATGTCATGAGCTCAGACTTTTTTTCTGAGATCCATACACACACACCTGGTTCCCTCCTGCTATCTGACAACTCTGAGTTTGTCCAGCAGACATCTCACACTTAACCTGTCCACCACTAAATCCATGCTTTCTTCTCACCCCAGATTTGCACTGGTATTACCCCCTCAGTCAAGAGAACCCCTGTCTACCCACTGTTTAAATCAGAAACCTAGGAGTACTGCATCTTTCCTGCTTTCCCCTTAACACTCCCCCATTTTTTTCCAACAGCAAATTCTTTCATTCTACCTCACATCCTGCCATACCTTGTGTTCTTCACTGCTGCTACTTCAGGAGCAAGTTGGCCATCATTTTTTGGGTGAACTATTAAAGCAAATCCCTCCTTCCATTCTTGGGCACCACAATCCATTCTCCACATCTGAGCAAGAATGAGTGTTGTGCCTCATGGTACACTGGTGTACCATGTCCCCTTGAGCTAAACCTTTCAGTACCTGACTCTTTGTTCACCACTGTCTGGAACAGTTCTCTTGGCGACTGAGTTCCATACTGCTTTTGGGCCCCAGGGCCTTTGTACATACACTTTCCTCTGCCTGGAATGCTCTTCACAGAGCTGGTTCCTTCTCATCCTCCAAGTTCAGCTTAAATGTTCCATTTTTGTAGTTCATCCCCTTTAGAGTAGCCTTCTCTGTTATTCTGTAACTCAATATGTCTTTTTTTCAGAAAATAACATTTTTTAAAGATTTATTTATTTATTTATTTGGAGAGCACATGAGAGAGAGGGAAGGGGCAGAGAGAGAGGGAGGGAGAATCTCAGGCAGACTCTGTGCTGAACACAGTGCCTGATGTGGGGCTCGATCCCATAACCTTGAGATCACAACCTGAGCCAAAATCAACAGTCGGATACTTAACCGACAGAGCCACCCGGGTGCCCGCAGAAAATAACATTTTTAATTATTGTTTTTTGACTGTTTTCCCCATTCAGTTATGAGTTTAATTTGGGCAAGACCTGCATCTATCTTATTCACTTTTGACTTTCCAGCACCTGATAGTCTGCCTGGAACATAGAGACACTCAAAGATTTATTTAAACAACCAAACAAACAAATAAAAATCCAAGGATGCCAAAGTCTGCTGGGGGCCGATTCTTGTTTATATTACTTTCCTACTTCGAATATTGAGGACAACTACTTATGTCATTAATTGGACAATTAAAATACAACTGTCCTGAGATAATTTTCCTTTGTGAACCCAGATAATTACTGCTCTGTACAATTTTGCCAATCTGCCTTCCCAACCAGACTGTAAACTCTGTAACAGAAAGGATCAAATTCTTAAGTTCATTCACTCGCTCAACAAATGAGAGGCAGACATTGTTCCAGGGGCTGCAGTGCAGAGCGGTACAAAACAGGCAAGATTCTCATCCGCAAGTGAGCAGGGGTCACCCTCACCCTTTTGCACCATGCACTGTTGAAGGTGAAAGGAATGTAACAGTAAACAAAGAGAAATCCCTGCCCTTGTGAGCTCACTGTTCTGTGTACGTGAGCTTAAATGTGGTCGTTACAGTACTTGGTCTCTAACACTGGGATCATCAATATGTATCTCTGGGTTCACCTCAAAACAATGTGAAGTTTTGAAGAAGGAAAAGAAGTATGAATTGATGGAAATTCAATGCAATGCTTCTTTGGATCACGGAGAATTGGACAGATCACAGAGATGTGGCAGAATACAAAATCAGAGGAGAGGGCAGCCGCGCAGCTCTGGGTGCCATCATTCTTTTAACCCACTTAAACCAGATAAAAATTGCCCAAATAATTTTTTGACATAATCCAACCCACCAATCTGAATGAACTGTCTATGCATTGAAATCTGCTTTATGTCTACGATAATTACTAGGGTTTGAGAGAGAGAGAAGAAAAGCATGCCTCGGATTAAGAAAGGAGGTAAGATGAAGGAGACTGCCCAGCCCAAGTCCTGCCCTTCACGTGCTCTAGCAACACACACCACATCTCAGACTTGTGATTTCACTCACAAAGTATTTTAAATAGTTTAGTATGTTGCACTGTCAAATGACAAAGAGCATTCTGGATTTAAAAAATAAATAAAAACATACAGTCTAGTCTCCAGCAGAATTTAACTCCAACTACGAAACAGAGGAAACGCTCTATGTCTTGACTGGATCACTAAAGATAGGAGATGGGATGCTCAGGGGATTTGAGTCTAATCCTTGGATTTGACATCCCACTTGGGGTTCTGCATCACAGTTTCCTGTAATTGTCTTTCAGAAGCCCTGTGTCAAATGCTAAGGTTCTACCTGAAAAATCTTAGAAAACTTTCTTTTACCTCAAGGAATTGCCTTATATTCAAAGGTCAAAACAAATAGATTGTAAATTCAGTAATAAGTACACACGAAAGAAAGAAAGAAAGAAAGAAAGAAAGAAAGAAAGAAAGAAAGAAAGAAAGAAAGAAGAAAGAAGAAAGAAAGAAAGAAAGAAAGAAAGAAAGAAAGAAAGAAAGAAAGAAAGAAAGAAAGAAAGAAAGAAAGAAAGAGGAAGGGAGGGAGGGAGGGCAAGGAGAGGAAAGAGCAAGGGGGAAGGGCAGGGTAGGGGAGGAGAAGAGAGGGATGGGAAGAGTTCTGCCTTGAATTACAGAACCTGGGGTCTCCAAATTACAAAGTTAGAGGGGCCATTGTGCCAATTCTTCATTTTATAAACGAGAGAACTGAGATCTCGAGAGACCAAAGGATTTCCCCAAGTCACCATGTTAATGAGGAGCACAAGAAAATTTAACTTTGCTGACTTGAAGAGTAAACTCTTCACTCTTCCAGGAAGAGCTGCTGCCCTCCTCATCTGGCTCCCCAATGCTAGTTGTCAATGTCCTCCCATCACATTTTGCCTGAACCACCTGGGGCAGCAGAGGGAGCAGAAATCCCGGCCCTGGAGAAGGAACATGGAGGAGTGAGAGTTTTAGCACTATGCCAGCCTAAGACTCAGAACTGAAACTCAGAAACCAGAACGTGCCGCTGCCCAAGTGTGACTTTGTTTGTCTGCTCGGTACATTGTAGGCTGGCCGTATCCTTGCGTCATGGCAGAATTATAATTCTATTTGTTATTGTATGTCTTTACCTCAATATGGTGCACTTTTTCAGTTACAGTGAGGTTATTTTCATGGAGGAGACTGAATTGGACATTGCATTATTCTAAAAATTACATTATTAAAAATAAAAGTCCAACACTCCACTTTTGAATCAACTGGGCCACTCCCTTCAAAATTAGCACCTCCTTAATTGTCATCTAGCTTCTGGCCTCACCACTTACCAAAACTTTTATGACCACATGAAATCCACAAGACATGATCTGTGGAAGAAGGATCAACAAGTGCTGTCAAAAGTTAGAAGTTATTTTAGGAAGACTGTGCCTAAAATGAACAATTTAACATCTGTAGCTATGAAAGGTGAATTTTCGAATCAGTCCATGAACCAGCACTTTTCATTTAGATCAGTCAATGCTTTGCTGAATTAATTTTCCTTATTCTCAGTTTCAAGTTGTAGTATGCATATACAAAACGGGAAGCAGTGACAGTCAATATTTTGGCTCCATTAGCAGAACTTCCCACAAAGTTAAATGATGCAAATTTTATGTCAGTATCAGTAGATGCTTCATGTGCAAAATAATGCTAGTTCCAACAATAATCTGGTTTGCATCATCCAATTCATAGAATCAAAGTACATTTTTGGAAATTGATTCTTTTGAAGGTGAAACATCTGACATTATCGTGGATGACCAGTGTAAACTCAGTTTAAAATTTTAACATTGTAAATAAAGTGTGCAAATATTCTGGCTGAAATAATTACAGAGTTAAATACTAAAGGTTAGAATTAAAAATAGGCTCCAGCAGAATTTGCTCCAAACTTAGTAGGTACTTCAGCAACTGTAAAGAGTATTTTCTCAATTACAAGACTCTCCAGACAAGAGTCAATTGGAAATTACAATGATTTCCAATTTGTTAACCATAAAATGCTACCTTAAAGATGACTCAGGCAATTTAATTAAACAAGGAAGAAGAAGATCTATTGAAAAAAAAACATCGTTCAGTAAAATACCCGTGACTCCGTATTAGACAAAGCATATATAGAAAGAAGCAAAACAAAACCAGATCACTTAGAGACAGACAGACATACGGAGTGCCTGCCTGATGCCCAGTTCTATTGAGACCAGATACTCCCTGCATTTTGTTTCTGTGAGAATTCCTGATGTTTCTCAATGACCCCACTTTACTTGAGCTCGTTTGAGTGGGCTTTGCAAGCCAGAGAACCTCCTAGTATTTACTTCTCAGGTGCCCCTTCCTCTCTGCTCCATAACACAGCTGCCAATTCTCTGAGGCAGCCTTTCCCCAGTGCCATGCTTCTTCCTTCACTTGGCTGTCTTCCCTTCCACCTGTGAGTCTTTAGGGCAAAAGCCACGTTCTAGTCATCGCTAACACAATGCCCAGTACATAGAAATGCTTACTTAAACATATGGCAAATGACTATCATAAAGATCAGGAGTACTTCTTTATCCACATGATTGTCCATTTCACCAGGAGCATCTTCCTACCTGTGGATTTCTCATTATGTTTTTCCTTACACATTCTTACTACGTTTGGCTCTTGTAGGACATCATATCATTTATCACGTCCATGTCCGTTCCAACGTTGGAAATTTTTTCCCCATAGATCAATCTTCTCCATTAAGCTCAGAGTTTCTCTTAAATTATTTAATCCAAGTGAATGCAAGCAGTAAATGTTTGAAAAATATCTAAGAATTAATTCATTAATACAGATGAAAATACCGAAGCCTAACAATGAAGATGGGCTGTGGCCCAGGGAAAGAGACCCAAAGATGTGGTGATGACCAGCTACTAAACGTGGAGACTTAACTATACACACCACTCTTTGCTTAAAGCTGTTTTCCAACAAAGGTCTGAATATTTATGTGGAATGTCATAGATACTCTTTGGACTATTTGGAGTGTGATTTCAGCTTGGATTTTTCTGCTTCTCTTTGATAACTTTTTACCCAGAGACACAAAGAATAGTAGATCCATCAAGAGAATGCAACCCTTTGCTAAGAATCTGGAAATCAAGGTTTCAGTCTCAGTGGAGACTAGATGAAACCAAAAAGATATTATCCATAGAGATAGCTTTTGTCTAATTTTATCTCCAACCTGGCCTGGAGCAAAGTTCACAGACAGCATTTGCATTCAGTCACACTCTTCCCTAAATCTAGATGTCCACAAGGCATATCGAAACTGATGGAAATATTTGGCTAATTCACACTAAAAAACACTTTCTAAGAAATAATAATTGGGGCAAAACATTTTATGTACCAGACTTACGTGAGGAATCATCAAAAATCGGTACCTCACTTGATAGGCAGCATTACCAGGGAGGCAGATATACCAGAGGGGATTTTGCAAACTAAATGCAGATCAGTAACAATGGCACTACAGAAGAAAAAGTCCCATTGGAACATAAATGTAACTAAAAATACTCAAAGGAAACTATGAACTGACTACAAATTATTCAAGAATAAACCACATTTGTTTTTTTCAAAATGTGTCATTTGAAAGAGCAAACTGCATAATTAAAATTATAAATTCCACTCGACAATGCAACTCAGTGATCCCGAGACACATTTGTTACTCCTTAGATAGGCATGACTCCTCTTGCTGAAGAAAGAGCTCAATACAAAACGACAGTTTGTAAGACACACGGAGGCCCAATTCTTTCCTCCAGCTCCTATAAGCAACCACTGGCAGACTACACTTCTTATACTTAAGGACATGCAATTTGAATTATCTTAGTCTCCAAAATCAGAAAATTGGTTCCATGAAGAAGCCTGCAATTACTCTGCAACAGCCAGGGATTAGCAATGTTATGTGTTATTGAGTGAGGCTGTGGCAGAGTGCTTTTGGCTTCAGTTTCTCTGCATTTTATCTGTATTCTATCTTGAAAGGACAATTGTGAAGCATGCCATTTTGATCAAATGCATGGCCTCCTGAAGTCCTTAGAGGTTCGGATGAACTCATATTTATATCTTGGTTCCACTTCAAGAAGAGCCTTTACCACTACTAATGAAAGCAGTCATAATGTGGGCGAATGACTCAATTTTCATTATCCTCTTGATAATTACGATAGGGGAAAAATAAAAACATTGAAACTAGGTTTAATTTCATGAAAGCTCATTCTTAGGAGGAACTTCAATTTTCCTCAAAAGCATGGAATGATCAATTAAACAAGCATAATCGGTGAACACCGCTTCCCTGCTCCTGCCAAGATAGACGAACACATGGTAGCAATGTGAGGTGGAGATACTATACATAGTTATATGTGGCTATTACCTAAGTTTTATGTAGTCATTATTTATCACTTACACAAGTGCGTTCAGTAAAACATCATTAAGCAGATGCTTCGGGTGGGGTTCCTGCAGAGTAGTAACAGGTTCAAAGGCACAATCTCATACTTACTAAGTCGGAATCTGGAGCTCAGTTTAAAGGCACCTGTGACCTTAGCTTGTTTGTTAAGAGACCAGACAGTCATGTTGGATCACTTTAGGACTCTGATTTGGGAGTCCCTGACTTATTCTAGCCATGTGGCCTCTTTCCCTCTCTTATGGGTTAAGTCATGTCTTGCAAAAAAGGTAAGTTGAAGTCCTAACCTGCAGTAACTCAGATTATGACCAATGACTGGGCAATAGGATTGTTGTAGATGTAATTAACTTGGTAAAAAGGAGGCCACACTGGAGTAGAATGAGCTCTTAATTCACTATGACCAAAGTCCTTCTAGGAAGAGGAAAGAGGCATACAGGGAGAATGCCATGGGGGACAGAGGCAGAGAATGGAGTGACTGCCCCTACAAGCCAAAGATTGATAGCCCCTACCAGAAGCTAGGAAAAGACAAAGAAGCATTCTAGCAAGTCTGAGAGGGGGGACTTGCCCTGCTGACACCTTAATTTTGGACTTCCAGTCTTCAGAACTGTGAGGAAATAAATGTTTGTTGTTTAAAACCATTTAGTTTAGGGCAGCTCCAGGAAACTAACATACCTGCCAATGTCACAACAGGAAAAGGATTCAGGGAAGAAATGGTGGAAGCAGACCTTCAACCAGGGTTGTCTACCTTCTGCTGGAACATTTTTACCAAACTGCACACAGACCTGGATGTTTGTCTTCTCTCACCTGGTATACTACATTTACCTTCTCATCTAGTGATGATCAAGGTGCTCTCCGAGGACACCGACCTCAGACCCAGCTGAGAAGCACTTAATTAAAAAGTGCACTTTCCTGAGTTCCATCTATGACCTAATGTGTCAGAGTCTCTTGCAAGTAGGGTGCAAGAATCAGCCTTCTTAAGAGAAGTCTAGGCTACTCCAGCAATTATAATTAGTTTGCAAACTCTGTCTGAAAGAATAGGGTTTCCCAATTGATTTAATTTAGGGTTAACTGAGCATTATTCAAGCAAGGCTTTGATTTTAACCTTTGTTATGGAAAATAATCCTACACTTTCAGTCCAAATTCTTGCTGAAGTAACTGATCTCAATCATGCTATTTGTGAGTCACTGTATTAACAAACACGCTTGAGCTCTGTGGATCTTAGAGAGGCAAAGAAAGAGACAGGGAAAAATCTCCTTTTAATTGGAGATAACTTAAGATGTCCATTAAAATGTATCATTTTTGTTTTAAATGAAAATCAGGAGTAAAATACAGTCCTCTGTATTTATAAGAAAACACAGCACACCATCTTTATTTTGCTCACTGCACCATTGACTGGTAAAGATCAAAGAGATTAGCTTAGCTCTGACAATCACTACTTTGGCTCTATAGTTCTTAACCTTTTTAGGCACCATGACTCCTTGGATCAACTAGTGAAATCTTTGTCAATGTGCTCCCCAAAAGCAGATGTGCATATGCAGTATTTGTATACAACTTAGTCCTTGAGATTAAAGACAGGATTTGGATTTAGGCAATAGCTACAGGGCTAGAACGTGTACTGACTCTACCATGTTCTGGAAGCTGTTGTGCTTTCATATAAATGAAGGTAACCATCAGTTACTTAAAAGGTAACCATCAGTTTTGTTTTTTTTTTTTTAATTACAAATGGTCTGCCTTTTGGTGATTTTTCTGAAAACACTCCCTTTCTATTGCTTTTTGTTTGTCTTATACTTAAATTCCATGTGTCTCCACTTCTGCAAGACACATTAAAAATCAGGAAGAAACCGTTAGCTTTCACATCGCAACTTCCTATGTTACTTTAAGGGCTGTGAATCATCATCAGATTTCCCTCTAAAATATAAGTTTGAAGTCTTTGTTGATTTTGGAAAATAGCATTTCTTCAGTTCTTTGCTCTAGGATGCTGGTTGGTTTTGGTAAAATCCAAACAGCATTGGCTTTCAAGTTGAGAGTTGGTTTCTTTGCTTGTATTTAAATACACTACAGGGAAAAGAAAAAGAACTTCACAATTTTGCTTTTCAGGCAAGTCTTTAAAATGTACAAGAGAGGGAAGCAAATGAGTTCCTTTGATAGTTTAATTAAGTCTTGTGTGCACAGATGGTCTGCCAACTCTTAAGAAAAATGTCTTTGTCACCTCCAGCATTCTGTCTCCACTCCACCCGCTCCCAATTTATGTCTCCTTACCTTGAACCTACAATGTTAAAATAGACTGTTAGGAGATTTTTCTGCCCATTTAACTTCTTATTATCCTTAGATATACTACCTACTATGGTCATATTAATCTCATGGCACTTTTTCAATCTTATCATTCTTTGGCTCAAAAACCTACATTTGTTTTCCACCTGCCTTCAAAATTAAGTATAACTCCTTGGTCAGACATTTAAGACCCTTCAAAATGTGTCACCAAAATGGATTAATCTCTTACTTTTCTCACATGAATCTCTATCTTCCACTCACATCCTCTTCTTGAATATGCATCGTGGTTTTAGATTTACTAGACCTTGCAATTTTATCATCCCTTCATCCTGGTATTCTTGATCTGTCAATCTGCACCTAGCCACAGAGGATCTATTCCTCAAGCCCCAGCAGAAATATTAAATGCCCCAGGAAATCACTCTGTGGACCCCAAGAAGACGTGATCTCACACTCACAGAGACCTTGATTCCATGGTGCATGTAGCTCACAGAACTGCCCATAATCTGCCGGACACTGAGTTACCAGCAAACTTGCCTTATCTGCCCTGAGATTTTGTAAAAGCCTATTCCTTCATTCACTCACTCAACAGAAATATTTATTGATCACCTACTAAATGATGGTGATATAAATCATGAAGTTGTACACCTGAAACTAGTGTGACCTTGTGTGTCAACTATACTCAAATTCTTTTTAAAATTAAAAAAAATCAAAAGAACCTTAAGCAAGCCTTTTACATGATGAGGGTGAACTTGTTATGAGAAAGGCAGAAAGGTGTTATAGAAAAGGGTGAGGTAGGACACTTCCACCACACAAGATGTGACAAAAGGCCTCCAAAGAAGGAATTCCTAAGCTGAAATTGGCATTTGTCCCATGAACAGTCCCAAGAGAAGGGTGTGATTCTAGGAAGAAGGGACCATTTCATGGGTTCTCAATGCCCACTTTACAACTAATCCAGATCTTATTCTGATGTCATTTGGGGGAAAAAAGTCTGCTCTAGTTTAAAGCTATATTAAGGTAGATAGAGCATTCATGTAATAGAAGGCTCCTTCAAAATACCAGTAGTGGTGAAAACTTGTAATAAGCAATATCCTAATGAAACTGGAGATGGTTGCACGGTATGATTATAAGATGGAGTTTGTATACACGGGCCCACACAGGATAGTCTTAATGAGAATTGAGGTGGAGGTTCAACTTATAGTCTAAAGAGTAATTGAGAACAAAACCAGATCACATCATGGTTTTATTTATTTTAAATTCTAGGATGTGTCCAGAAACCCTTCAATTTCAAAATCACCCCTTTCCTCTTGTTCAAGTCCAATGTATAATGGTATGGAGAGAAAATGGCTGTCTATAAAAACAACTACAACTTTAATGCACGCCAATGATCATTTAATGTTTAAAAATACTAAATTAGGCCTACATTAGCTCTGGGTAGTAAAACGTATTAGCAGAATGACAGAAGAACCTGGAATTGCCGTTAGCCATAGCACACCACAGGCGTTCCAGTAAAGCAGGGTTTCCCTCCCAGACACCAATGGTTTTGGGCCAAACGTATTCAGGAAGACGAGGATAAGCAAGACAGGCGCGTAGGACAGGGGTGGGCAAAAAGCAGCTGAGCAAACCTCCCGTGTGAACTGAGGACTCAGCAGGCATGCCTGTCTAGGCAAAGAAAGAGACCTTCCAAGGGTTTCTGCACCGCTCTTACTCAGGCTTCAGCCAAGAATGGAAGCAGACCTGGTATTCCTCAGGAGAGAGAAAACAACAGCCAGAAACAGCAGAAGAGAGCCCTTCATAGCACCATCACTTTTCTGGAACGGGGTTAGCAGCTCCATTTCGGGATTCAGACAGGCCAGGTTGAAGCCCAGCTCTAACTTTTATATATTGTGTGATAATCTCTCTGAATAGGGTTTCCACATCTGTGAAACAGAGACAATAAAACCTACTTCAGAGTGTTTCTTGGGAGACACGGAGATAATCCATACCAAGTACTTTGCACGGTGACGGACACACAGTGAGAAATCCGTAGATCACAGCTGTTGTGATTAATTACGAAGAAATCACCCCCGTGCCTGACCTAGATGTGCCGGTATTTTCACTAAATATTCCCATCCTGCTCCACCATCGGACCCCTTCAGACTAACTGAGGAGGAGCACTTGTTCTCAAAAGGACCATCACTGGGAAATGATTGAGCCTTGGGCCAAAGACCTTTGTAGCCATACAGCCGGGGGAAGGGCTACAGGGAGTCCTGAGGCTGAGGAGCTCGCAGCTTTAAACACTCTCCCCTCCCAAGGCCCTGGATGCTCTCCCTGCCTTCTCTTCCCCCCACAGCCTCCGTCTCAGGGAGGCTCTGAGCAGAAAACTGTTCTTCATGCTTTAGGACCACGCAAGCGTCCAATGAAAGAACTGCTGATGAAAGGCAGATTGAAGTCTTTGAAAGTAATGCTCAAGGTTATCTCTCCTCTTCCTTTCTTTTGACTGTCAAAGTGAAAAGTTATTAACTGTATCACAAGCCTGAAAAAGAATTCTCCTCATCCTTCACGGCCTTTGTGGAGTCCAGTTAGACGCATAGGCAGCAATTGCTGTTTTTGTTTACTTTTGAGCAGGTCTGTTGCCTATGCTTAAATTCTCTTGTTAAATCTGCCTGTTTTATAGCTAATCACATTTTTATAGCAGGCATGAAGCTCTCTACAAGGCCCTTGCTGAGCTGTTCCTGTAAATCAAAACCTTACTCGGCTGTTCTTGTAGCTGGCAGGGGAACAGGGTTAGTTTTACCATTTATGGTTGTAAAGTCCATCCAGATTTTTTTTTTTTTTTTTTTTTGGTTCCCTTTAGCGTTTTTTTTTTTTTCCCCCACTCAACTCCTTCTCCTCCTTCTGCCTTAAAAATGTATATTCCAGGCTTAGCTAAAACATGTATGAATATGTTATTTCATTCCTTACCATGGTCCGTTAATAAAGGTGTCAAAATGACAGAGGATGCTTGGCTTGTATTCCTTTGTCCCAGATCTACTCTTCGAGGGCAGGCTGCAGCTATTTGGGAAATGATGATCTCTTGGGCTCCTAGAAGCTGACCTATAAAGTCTATTTAAAGTCTTAAAACACTTTCTAGTAAAATACATAAAGCGGACAGGGCATTTAAATGCATGCTGTCTTCTTGGGCCACTCCTACCTCCGCACTGTCCTTACCCCCATGCCTATGTCAGGCTGGGGACAGAAGGAAGCCAGGCATTTAACCCAGGATCGCCCCACTGAGAGACTCTGGGCATCCGTGTCCCATCTGTGTTAGCACTAGGGTTAAAAACGGTCCCACTGTGTTGCTAGTTATGTGAGGCTAAAATGAAAGAAAGGTGTGAAGGTTTATGACAAATACAAAGAAGGCTTCGACATAACCAAAGGGAGGGTCATTTTTTTAAAAAGATTTTATTTATTTATTTGAGATAGAGAGTGAGAGAGAACACAAGTTGGGGGGGGCAGAGAGAGAGGAGAAGCTGATCCCCAGTTGAGCCGGGAGCCCACGGCGGGGCCCAACCCCAAGACCCCAAGATCATGATCTGGGCCAAAGGCAGATGCTTAACCTACTGAGCCACGCAGATGCCCCAGGGAGGGATCTTTTTAAACAGCAAGAGAAAAGGAACCTGGGGAATAAGGGGATATGTATCCCATCTGATACTCCCCAAAGGAAAAGAGCCTTCCAGGCACCAAGGGAATTCAGATCTGTGGGAGTAAGAGAAGGGGACAATGACCAAATGGCTTAGGGCTGCCAGGAAGTCCCACCCTTGGTGGCATCCACTGCTACTGACCGGTTCCAGGTGAAAACCCCAGGAGGCCCTTCTCATAGGAGACAAGGAGACACTTTCTGGTCCCAGTGTTTTCCCAATGTAAGCCCCACAAGAAGTGAGTCTTGGAGTTCTGCTTCTCCCAGGGCCTCAGGAGCTTGACGAGGCCCTGGCGTCATAAAGATGCAGAAGACATGATCACTGCCCAGTCCTCGTAGAGCTTGTTAGCTCTGTCGGTTGCTGTTTTTTGGTTTTGTTTTGTTTTGTTTTTGTTTCTGTTTTTGAGTTCTGGCACTCGGATTCGTTCAGTGGACTGTGGTGCAGCTCAAACATGACTAAGCTAGAAGGGAATGCATGGGCTCTTGGGAAGAAGGGTGGTGAGTGACAGAATGGAGGGAGGAGCTGGGCATTCACACAGAACCCCCCACCCCCCCACCCCCCATTCTTTGCCTGTTCTCAAGCCTGCTGTCAGCCTTACTTGCTCTTCCCGCTGACAGGCGCCACCAACTTAGCACAGCTCCAGCAGAAAGAGAACACGTGCTTAGCCTAACGTGTGTACAGCAAATGCTAGAAGGGCTCTGACCACCTGACGTCACATGCACAGACCAAGAACATCTCCCTTTGCAGCAGACCGGTCCTTTTGGTTAGGCCTGGATCAGGTCCCCAGTTCTCAGGCCAGGGGTAAAAGTCTGCTATCAGAAGAAGAGGGGGTCAGAGACTTAACTAGCTACCCCAGTTAACCCCAAGAGTAGAGAAGAATGTGTTTCACGACGCCAGGATATTTATCGGAGAGAGAGACATGGAGAGGTAAGGAAACCTACTGAAAGGATGGCTCTTTAAAAATAGCACAGGGAGATAAACAATGGGCTGAGGTCCTTTGCAGAAGTTGGTATATAAGTGGGGAGAATGGGAAATGGGGAAGTCCGCTTGATGGGAAAGATACACTCCTTACAGTGCGGTTCGCCATTTCTTGCTAATAACAAGTGGTAACATTTACAATTACTGGGCACCAGACAGGGTTCTAAGTACGTTAAACGTATTAACGCAGTTAATTCTTATCTCCGTGGAGGAAGTACTTCTATTATCTTCATTCTATGCCGAAACTGAGGCACAGAAAGAAGTATTTTGTAGGTTCTCTAACGAAAGGGAAAAAAACCCAGGATTCCAATCTAGACACCCTAACCCCAGGGCCCATGCCCTTCCTTGCATTCGAATGCCCTGGGGCTCCCGCTGACCTGGGCGGCACCACCTCTGCCAGAGCTGCGGCACACACTTCCAGAACACAAGTCCTACCCAATCTCACATCAGCCTCATGGGCTCACAGCTGTTTGCCAGAAACCCAAGCCTCCCATCTTTCAATGAACACTGCTTTTATAATCCAAACTCAACGGTGTGGGGAATCCCGCCGCATCTGCTTCCTCCTTGAAGATGCCATTGGCTTCTAAGACTTCCCTTGTCTCCGCTGACTTCATCTCAGATGATTATGGAATGATAAGGAATTCTTTAGGTTTCCCTGGATCATTCCAAGAGAGTTAAACCAACAAACACACCTGTCAGAGAACTTAAAACTCAGATGTAAATCCTAACACAGCTAGCCTCAAAGAGCTCATCTCCCCTGCTTGACAGTGCTTGGAGCTTAAATATGCTCAAAGGAAGACAGTGGGCAAAGCGAAATTTCCACTGCTGAAACGTAATGAGCAGAACCTAGGGCCTCCTGGTGCTTCCGGGGTTGAAGTAACGTCCAAAAGAACAGGCAAACCCACCAGAGGAGACCAAATGCCGTGGGCTGCTTACAACAGGAACAGGATGACAGAAGAAGGAACAGAACACCAGCAGGTTTAGCATTTTAGGGAGGCCAGATTCACTGGCCTTAGAGAAACAACTGGAATAAGGATGTTTAGAACTTTACATGAAAAGGGCCAGAATATGGAAATTAGTCAGTCCTCCCCGTTGGTTACAGCTACAGAAAACATCAAGTGGATTTATGAATTTCCCTGTAGAAACAAATACTGCCACTTGATGATGCTCCCCAGTGAGTCATTCCACCTGATGCTGGGCTAACCCTTGGTGTGTCTGCTGTATGATGTCCTGAAGAAAGGTGGTTGGGAAAACCTGCACCAAAAGGGTGGTGTGCATCCCAGAGGCTCCATACAGATAATAATAGAGGCCCATTGTCCCCCTATACCATCATCGTGGGGACCCAGTGCAGGAAAAGGGTGACATGAGTAGCTAGGAAAATTTGATAAGGGGAAGGATGGAGAAGGGCATGTTGCCCACAGGAAATGTCCCACTTTTGAAAAATTAAAATCGAGTATTCTAAATAAAGACGAGGCATCCTTTCCCTTAAGTTCTAGAAGCGGGCCAATAACCGCAGACACTCTGCTAACACTCCATGCACAGAAAACCCATTCTCCTCCAAACTCTTCTCCTCTTCCTACAATTATAGTGGTAGTCAGAGCTCCCACAGCGCCCATGTTCAAGGGACCCAGCAGTAGCTCCTCAGGATGGCCTTCACTCCCTCAGTATCATCCGGTCAAATTTGAAGAACAAAGTATATTTATTCTAAGCACTGATTGGAGGGACAGATTCTTAGCTGTGTATTATTACTAAATTTATTTTAATTGAGTTGGGCTTTGATTACACCCACAAAGCTGATTATTTAAAGTAATTATATAATTTGAAAGTTGGAAAGCAACGCTTCCTTTCAAAAGAAATGCCTCCTTACTTAGCTCATCCGTTTAAAAATATTTTTTAAAAATGATTTTCCTTCACAATGAGGAGAGCGCAAAGGGCAGAAAACTATTGGTTCCCACCAGTGGCTCTCAGCCAGAGGCAGTTCTGCACATAATCCCCATCCCCAGGGACAGCTGGCAATGTCTAGAGGTATTCTAGGTTGTCACATGGGAGGTGTGTAACTGGCATCTAGAGGGTAGAGACCAGGGATGCTGGGAAACATCCTACAATGCACAGAACGGCCCCACAGAGAAGAATCATGTAGACCAAAAGGTCAGCAGTGCCAAGGATGAGAACCCTCCACTTCTGGAGCAGCAACTACAGCTACAAATGCAAGGACAAGTGTGAGGACTCGGTGCCTGCCATGCCTCAAGCTGCAGGGCCATTGGGATGGAGTGCCTAAAATGGTGAGCAGCTCCTGGGAAAGTTCTGAATCAGAGTCCAACCCTCCCTCAATGTCCAGGTAGTTTCATTCTTAGAAAATTCAATACACATATATTCTGCACACACACACACACATACACACAAAATAGAAAATTGCATGTTTACAAAGACACGGGAGTTAGATCCTAGACCCAAATAATTACTAACAATTTTTTTCACCTACATGAATGTCCAAAAAACTCACAAACGTTTCTTCATTGTCTTGGTCGTGCATGACTATCCTATGCATTGCAGGTCACTAGTGTCCCTGTTCTTCTCAACCTGAACTCCAGGAGCTCTCCTCCAATCGTTATGATAACCAAATGCATGTTCACAACTTTGACCCAAACGCTGCCTCGAGAGTGGTGCCACACCAGTTAAGAACCGCTACCCCAGGTCAATGATATCTCTATCACAACAAAAACAGAAGGTCCTATAGTTCTGTGAAATGATTATCCATCACACTGCATTAAATGCATTTAGAATTAGTACTAATTAGTAAAAACAAACACCTGCAGGCCTCTCTCACGGAGAGTGAAGGTAGGAGAAGAACAGGGGGCAGCTCTAAGTGGGGAATGAGCTCTGGCTGCTCCCATGCCAGGCTTCTGGTCTCTGAATGTCTTTTTCTGCTGCCACAATTTGGATCCACTAAGAATGAAACCAGGAGAGCAGGAGTTAAGCTCAGAAGTCTGAAAAGGAAAAGGCGGTAGTTATATTTCAGAGCTTTTGAATTCTAATCAGCCATGTGGATTTATTGCTGATGATTTTCCAAATATAGGGTTTCCTGTAAAGGGGTTTTGTTATTATTACAGTCACCTATTCTAATCCAGGGTGGCCTTGGGAGTGTGATTCCCTCTAATGCTTTCACTTGTATGCTTTTAATGGAGTCAGGAGAGAATTTTATCATGGAAGTAGATAGTGTGGTATTCTAATTCATTCAACAAACATGTGAGTTACACAAGCTGCCAGACTTTGAGTTCAGACATAAGGATAGGCTTACTTGGTATACTACATAGACACTAAATCCAAGTGATGATTCTAGAATTTCTCTGGCTCAAATAGAGACTGTCTTCATTTAGTTAGAACTGGAGTCTGACAATCATGACACCATGTTTAAAGCCCAGTGGGTGGTCACCATGCTTCTTGGCTCAATGGTCCAATCCATTAAAAGTTAAGTAGGTCACAATTTCCGAAAGTTTTTCCTTCCAAAAATTTACATTTTCAAGCATCACTGCACTTCCAAGCTATTAAAAATCCAGTAACTAAAGATACATGTCCAAAAAAGTCAATTTCACCTTCTAAATTACATTGAAAATGATACAAATTGGGGTTTTTGTAATTCTGTATGTTTAAGTCTTGGATAAAATGCAGCAATTAAAATAATATCCCTAGAGGTCAATATACTTTGTTCACTGCTACAAAGGGAGTGGTTGACAAAGAAAAAGCACACAAGTGAAGGAGGAACAAGACCCCCTAACTCAAATAATAGAGCTTCCAACAAGATGGGGTGGTTCAGATAGAGGGACCGTGGAGGTGTTGTTGGGTTTGGTATCAGCCTATTCACTGTGCTCATAGAAGATAATTCAAATACTGTCAAATTTATCAAACAGTTCATTATGTAAAATGTACTGGCTCTGTCCACCATGGGGCTTTCTTTTTTTTGGGGGGGGGGGCTTTCTAAGTCTGAGTGTGCAATGGACAACATAACAAAAAGATAAACTTGGTTCTTTATGCTCTTGAGGGACCTCAACGAAATTTATCTCACCTGCACATCAGGTGCAGGACAAGTCTCTGTGAAATTGCCCAGGTTTTAAAAGTACTTGGAATGACCCAGTCAACAAAGCCATTCAGACAGCTAATTGGATGCATCTGGAACTAGTGTCCAATACTATGTTTTGTTACACAGAGTCCATCACCCCCTTGTAAGGGCGTTCCTAAAAAACCACACACCATCTGGTCACTGTTCTCTAGTGAAGAGACCAAGAGACCATTGTTAAAAACTTTTTTTTTTCCTGGTATGGTTTTGTGTATTTGCACATCTGCTCTATTCTCAGCTGCCTAACCTGGTGGTCAGTGGCTTCAGATTTAAGATGAGATCATGATAAGACACTGTAAGGTCTAAAGCAGAATATGCTATGATAATAACAACATTTACTGAGTGTATTGAGTGTTTCCGTTGTGTCAGGCATAGCGCTAAGCTCTATACACATATTCTTTCATTGAATTCTGGGAACAACATGTGAAGAAGGCATTGTCACCCTAGGTTAGATGAAGACACGAAGGCACAGAGCAGTAAAGTGAAGTGGCCAAGGTCATAAGTATGGCCAATAACAGAGTTGGGATTTTAACCTTGGTATGACAGTCTTAAGAGCCCGCACTTTGCTCTGTAGCCTTCCAAAAACATCCAGCCTATATCTTGCCAGCACTGAAGAAATGAATGGAATATTCTCCTATCCCCCACATATATTTCTTCCTGGCATCTGAACTATACTAGATACCAATCATTTCCCCTGAAATATTCACCCCAGGCCTTCAGGGTAAAGTCATTCCCACTGTGTGCTTGGAGATGCTGTCTATGATTTTGTCCTCCCTAATTTCATCTTGAGAACCACCATCCACCACCACCACCATTCAGCTGCAATGCTTCCAGCTGCTTCCAAATACTTTTCTTAACCTCCCTGTATCCAAATCCAGAAAGCAGAGGCCTGATGCATTTGTACATTTTAGGTACTTCATGTCACATGCAAAACTGCATCCCAGCTTATATTTACATGATGAACATAATTAAAAATTTGAAAATGATTTCCCCAAGTGCATTTGTGATTTTTATTATTTGTTCATACTCACAAGTAAGGCTTTTTTGTTGTTGTGGAATATCTACTCCTGCCTGGACTGATGCTACTACCTGGTAGAGTGTTGGGTAAGGCAGGATCTTACAAAAAAACAAAACCAGGAAAAGAAAAATCTCTTTATTCAGAAAGATATTTAGCCCTACAAATAGGAAAGAATTTAGTCAATTTTCTCTCCAACAACAGTATAGTGGCCATTTCTGTGTTCACAATCACATATTTGTTGATATCACATTGTAATAATTATAAATTTAATACACTATGAATTTAACACATTTATTATGTTGTCAATATAATGTGTTTGGGAGCAGAAGGATCTTCCTGCTCCTTTTTAACTTTCTAGGAAGCACGCAAGTCACTGTGCTTATTCATTCTCCAACACTCACTCTTGCAGGCACCATGCTGTGAGCAAAGGGTCAGACACTGCAGTGAACAAGATAGTCCTGCGTCCACATGGTGTACAGCTTTGTGATTTCTACACACAGATGCTGTTTCACAAACAGCGTGACATCAACACTAAAGGACAGAATGTTAGGGCTGGGGAGGATGTGAGTTCATCTCATGCAGCGCCCTTATCTGCACAACAAGGACCCTGAGCACCACAGAAAGGAACTGACTTGCCTGAGGTTACATAGCTTGTCCGGGCATGGGGAAAACTACAGTCCATTCCTTCTAATCAAGTGTTCTTCTTCCATCTCTGGCTGATTTCTTCAACCCATATTATCAATATTCTCTTTATTCCACAAAATAAAAAAAAAAATCTTTTGAAACATGTTCATGGGCTGAGAAAAAGAAATGTTCTAGCATTCCTCATTGGCAGTCCTTCCAAGGGCTCCCTCCAGCTGCCAGATACTTTCCAAACACCTTCCTGTGATCTGGTTTGTGCTGAGCAGCCCCAGTTAGTCTACGGCCACCTGCAATTTCCCCAAAAGGCCATGCTTTCTCACTCATTCACACAGTTTGCTCCACAGATACAAACCCCGTGCCAGTGGTGAGCTCGCTGTGCAGAGACACCAGGGAGAGACAGTTCTTGCCGGAGGCAGAGCTCCTACTTAAATGTATTCCTTTCCCATTGCTGCTGTAACAAGTAACTACAAACTTAGTGGCTTAAAGCAACACAATTTTATCTTCTAGTTCCAGAGGTTAGAAGTCCAAAATGGGTCTTACAGGGCTAACACCAAGGCGTTGACAGAGGCGGGTTCTTGGTGGAGGCTCTAGAGCAGAACCCATTGCCTTGACTCAGCTTCTTGAGGCCACTGGCATGCACTGGCTCGTGGCTCCTTCTTCCATCTGCAAAGTCAGCAGCATCGCACCTTCCAGTCTCTCTGTAATCCTGACAACTGCTCCTTCCTTAAGTCTCTTTCTCAGACTGCGACCCTCTGCCACCCTCGTATATAAGGACCCAAGTGATTCTATCAGTCCTGCTCAGATAATCCAGGATAATCTTTCATCTCAAGATCCATAACCACATCGGCTAAATCCCCTTTGCCATGTAAGATAACACACCAAGGGTTCTGGAGGTTAGGACGGGGACGTCTTTGGGGCCATCCTTCTGCCCAGCACGTTGGCCCATCATTGACTATTTTTCTTAAAATCTCTCTCTGTCTGCTGGAATCCTTCTATTTATCCTCCAACACCCAGATCGGCCACCATTACCTGACCCAGAGCCACCCAGGTAGATGAGCCACGTACCTCCTCTCTATAATATTTTGCATATATCTCTCTCCTAGCATGTATCATATTATAATAGTATTTCCTTGCCTTCCTTACCAGACCATAAATTCACTGGGAGCAGGTACTTATGCTTATTCATTCATGCAGCCCCATAAGTTAGTACAAAGATTTATGAGCACTATCTCAACAACAACTATGTGAGAAATTAATAGATGGAGGAGAGGAAGGATGAGTGAGGGGGTGGGCAGCATGGACTAATGGTATCCTGCTATGATTTAACTTTATATCATATGCATATATTGAGAATTATTATGTTGTGCACCTGAAACAAATCTAATGTTACATCTCAATTATATCTCAATTTTAAAAAATGTGAACTATATTGAAAATTGTCTAACTTATCTCAATGTGGGAGAATTATTAAAATATTTTTATTAACTTTTCATCACTTCAAACTTTAACAGGGCTTTGTGTTCTTAAATTTTACCATGTAGATAGCCCTTGGGAGGCACTACAGGGTCTTTGTTTTCCACACAAGGAAACGGCAGTTTAAGGAAGTGAAGGGGTCCAAACATGTAGGAGGAAAGTGGAGGAAGTGATGGACTTCAAGAAAATCATCAGAAATTATGTGCCGAAGAGTTTGTGCTCTAACTGGGATCCTTATTGAAAAGAAGGAAAATTGTTCTAGGTCTTAAACTATTTAACTCTCTTAGAAGCCATGCCTCCCACTGCTTATGCTTTTATGGGGGTATGTTCCTTGTCATTGTTATGGCTGTCCTTCTATAAATATGCTTCAAGAGGCCCTTTGCTGTGAAATTTCTTTTCTTCTGAAATATATTAACATTCCCACCCTCTTTGTGGTGTCCCAGGACACATGTTTTATATCTTCTTAAAGGGGGACTCTGCCGTGGGACCCGGGGGCAGATGCAGTTTTACAGGAAGCCTTAGGTGGGAATTATTCTTGCAGAGCCCAAGGATGACAGAGGGTGTGAACTGGCAGGGTTAGGTGGTCCCCTGAAGTTGTTCAACTCTGGGTAGTGAGCCCAGCCTCACTACCACATACAATTCTGGAATAAAGCCACTATACCCAAAAGTACCTTGGTACAACACTATATATGGACACACTTTTAGCTGGTTACTTAAAAATAACTATTGCTTGCAAGGTGAGGGCTTCGAGAACAATGAAAGACAAGCTGAAGGGCTCCGAAGTCTACTTCTAAGTGCTCCTGAATCAGGAGTTAATTCTACATTTAAAACAGAAACTTCCTGTATTTCAAATGAGTAAGCACTATCAGCAATAATACCTTCACCTTTCATTTTGCTCTCTTATTCTATTTACAACCTGTCCTTGGCCTTTGTAAACATTACAGGAAAGATAATTAGGGCTACAGTTTATTTATGATGACCAGACATTGCCTAAAGCCCCAGATCTGAAAAATGAAACCAGGGGATTCCATATGCTCAAAATTTCTTTTACTGCCATCTTAAACAAATAGAAAATCTCAGACAGTAAAGTGTTTTTCCAGGGTCTGATACAAGCTGAAGAGTTTCCCATCAGACATAAACACTTCTGAAGCTGGGAGGCGGGGTAACAGACTGTATCCATCAGTTAAGTTGTAACCTACACAAACATGCAGTTATTAAATAGCTCTCCTCTTAACCAAGAGCCATCTAGGGATTCTGTCCAGGAAATATGTTATCATGTTCTTGGGCATCATCTACTCCTTGATAAATACAATTGGATCTTCTCAGCTGGATGGAAAGGTTTTACAACCATGTGCTCTAAAAACAAAGTACTGAAGAAGCTCCTTAGAGAAAACTTAAAAGCAATATTTTATTTAGATGCCAAAGTAAGATGAAGTATGAACGTGCCATTCCCTGTCATTAAAGATAAAGATCAATTTTGTATGGGATGTGGTATGGGAAGTGGTAATGACATGTCATATATTCACTCAACCTGTCTTATTTCCCTCCTGAATACACAGTAAGGTCCATCTCCAGCCCTCCTTTGCATTAACCTCAAGTAAGTCATGTGATGGAATGTGGCCAATGGAATATGGACACAGGTGACAGAGGCCACATCACACCTGGCAATAAACTCCCTTGCAGCCTCACTATTATCTCTCCTTATTTTGTGACAATTTTGGAGGCCACATGTTGATCATGATGAACAAAGCCTGGGTTCCCAGATGTCTAAATGACACAATGGTCTATGACATAACGAAGCAGTAAGTTTTTACTGTATTAAGTCGCTGCTATTTTAGGTGTTTTTGTTACAACAGCATATTCTGACTAGAGCAGACCTGGATTATCTGGGTGACTGGCATGCTGTGTTTACATAAACCTAGTCTCAATGAAGCAAACCAGAGATTTCTTATTCCTTGAGAGAAATCATCATGCCTAGACAGCACAGTTATGTCCTACCTTAAAAAACAAGAAAATTCATTTTCCTTCTGTTACATTACTGGCTCCTATACTTCCTAACAAAGGCAAAGAGAACATATAAGCCTGAGATAATCACAAAAACCAAACCATGTTAACTCACCTTTATATTTGGTTCAAGTGTAATCACAGGATAAATGGTTATATGAAAACCCTATTTTTAAAGTCTTTCTCTGATTATAAAAGCAATACAGTTTATTATAGGAAATAGAAGAAATACACAAAAATGGAAAGGAAGAAAAATCACCCATTATCACACCACCCATTGGTAACTACTATTCACAGGATCATAGAAACAAGTCAAGTCTTTTCTCTGCATGTGTGTGAGTATACAGATACCTATTTAATTTTACAAATTTGTAATGACACCCTTTCAATAATGCCATTAAATATTTTTCAGTAAGTTAAGAACATTTTTTTAAATTTTATTTTATTATATCATGTTAGTCATCATGCATTACACATCATTAGTTTTTGATGTAGTGTTCCATGATTCACTGTTTGTGCATAACACCCTTTCGATTCCCCCCCTTCATTTTCCCCTTCCTACTATCTTCTCTCTCTTTTTTTTTTTTTAACATATAATGTATTATTTGTTTCAGAGGTACAGGTCTGTGATTCATCAGTCTTACACAATTCACAGTGCTCACCATAGAACATACCCTCCCCAATGTCCATCACCCAGGCACCCCCTCCTTCCCATCCCCCACCACTCCAGCAACCCTCAGTTTGTTTCCTGAGACTAAGAATTCCTCATATCAGTGAGATCATATGATACATGTCTTTCTCTGATTGACTTATTTCGCTTAGCATAATACCCTCTAGTTCCATCCACACCATTGCAAATGGCAAGATTTCCCTTTCTTGATGGCTGCATAATATTCCATTGTATATATATACCACAAGTTAAGAACATTTCTGATAGAAAGTTTCTTCTACAACATCATTTGTAAACCTGTGTATCAATATACTTTATTCATAAAATCTTTTATTGATGGATATTTGTTATTTCAAATGTTGTTAGCAGAAGCAATGCTAAAGTGAATAAACCTTAGAGAAATCTTTGCTATCTCTTTAATTACATCTTTTGGATGAATTTGTCGTATTGAAATTTATGAATTTGAGAACATGACTTTCTCTAAAGGTTTGACACAAATTGTCAAATTATCCTCCAGAAAGTCTGTACCAATTTATGTTCCTACCAGGTTTGTCATGTTCTTCACCTTGATCCCTGTATTTCTCAACAGATTTTTTCCTAAATGTTACGTGTACCTGTTTGTTTGCATCTTTTATTTTTTTTTTAATTTCTTTATCTTAGGGGGAGAGAGAGAGAGAGTGCGTGCACATGCACAGGAGGAGGGGCAGAGGGAGAGAGAGAATCCCAAGCAAACTCCACACTGAGCACAGACCCCAATGTGGGGCTTGATCCCACAACCCTGAGATCATGACATGAGCAGAAACCAAGAGTTGGAGGCTTAACCAACTGAGCCACCCAGGGGCCTGTTTGCATCTTTTAATAATATATTTTCCCAGCTGATTCTTTGTAGCATATAAGAACACTATTTATCATTGCTTTTTCATTTCCATTGTCATTAAGGGCATGGACTTTGGAGTCCCACATAGGGTAGGGTGTCTACTTTACTCGAAGCCTTAATTTTTTCATTTAGATGATAGGAATAACTAAAACAATACCTCTCACGGAATTATTGCAACCACTCACTAAGATATTACATAGAATGCATTCAGCACAATATCAAAGTACCTAATAAGCAATTAGTAAAATTCAGTAAACTGAACTAACAGAACATCAATACATTTTCAGAAATCTACACGTTTAGATAAATATCATTGACAAAGACTGAAACTTGCTCACATTTATAATGTCTGTGGTCTTTAACAAGCATTTACTCAGCACAACTTACCTGCCTAATTATTTCTAACTGACATCTCATTTTTATAATTGTTCTTCCCTACTTTGGATACATTAATTGGAAGTCTACTGAAAACCAAACACAATGTAATAAAAGACCATGTGATCTATTTAAGCTTGGTTCTTTCTTCTCTATTTGACTATAGGACAGGAAGATAAAACTAGATCGATTTTTGACTCTTGGAGTAATTATCCCCTGAAATAGCTGCCTAGTATAGTTGTTTAGGTTGTGAATTGCACAAGGGTAACATATTTAATAGACCGTAATTCTCATCTAGCTATATATTTTTTTTTTACTATGCTTTCATCACCTCCAGAGATGAGTGTTTATTTATTAAGACAATTTTCAAAAAAAAACTGGCAATGAATTCATTTTCGAATCAACTTAATATTTAGAATAACTTTCTAATAATTGGAGAGACAATGTCTCAGGAGGAATTACCTTTTTCAAAATCACATGAAGGCATCATGTAGCAGCAGCTTTGACCCCAGTGGCTTCAGTAGTTTGCAGAAGTGAGCAGCCAAAGCACTGAACAAAATTCCATTCAACTGTGAATGTGGATACTTGTTCTACAGACAAGCAAAAGCTCAATGAAAACTTGTCTGTAACACCTATTAATCTACCTTTCTGCTACTTCCATCATTTAATGAGGAGCTTTGGCCATATGTTTATTGTACAAAAATAAACCTCTGTTCCTTTGTCTCCCAATCCTGTAGTTGGTGTAAATGTCTATTTTTTTAATTCCATTTTCAGTGTTACCATCATTTCATTTTTTCCCTCATGACTGAATTGTTAGATGTGGTTAATTAACTCTCATTCTATGGAATAGTGGATGGTCCTCTAAGACTTCCCCCCAAACAGGGCAGCCAGCAAGACTTTACCATCTCAAAATTCATTAGACACTCAGGTATCCACTCGATATTGGCACTTGGATATTTACTGTTCTTTTTAAGAAAAAAAAAATGTAACTTTCCACAATTATATTCATGAAATACATTTTAGCTTTTGTATCTAAATATGAAAAGGCCAGTATTCTGGAAAAGAAAAAAGTAAAATCAATGCAGTATCTTAGACGAGCTTATATTTTCCAATCTTAATTAACATATAGACAGTTTCCTGGCATAGTTACCAGAATGGTGTGTACCCTATTCAAAAACCAAACTGGAAAACAATAATTAAGAACTGTAATCACATCTAAAATAGGGATATTAAGAAGCACCACAGTATGCTGGCTAAAGCACAGTCCATAATAGTCCATTCAACTGTTAAGTTAGGTTTCAACACATAGGGTAGTTTATCAGTATTTAGAAAAACCAGGTGAGGTTTTCCATTGGACTCGTCATCTAGTTAAGAAATGATGAAAAAAATAACCAAAATTTTCAATTCATCTGGTCCAAAATCACTCATCATTTGTAAGCGGATTAGTAGCTGGTGGTATTTTTTCTGTAGCTGCCTTTCCGAGGTTGGTCAGAGGGCCAGAGTCAAGGGGTTAGTCAAAATCATTTAGGTAGTCAACAAAATTGAAGAGGCAATAGAATTTTTAGCTGTGTGGTAACACAGAGTCTGAAGAAAAGTAGAGAACTCTACCCCACCCAAATTATCTCAACTGGTAAAAATGAGGACTAGAAGTTCAAAGCCACTTGTATCTGTCTGAAATTATGTGATATTTTGTTCTTTGACATCTAATATGTTCAAAGAAAGAGCATGATTTCTTTCCTCTCAAGACACACTGGCTGGTTTTAAGGATGATTTTCTGTTGCTAAGTCACATACACCATCTTGAAGATGTCTATAAATATTAACAACTGAGGCATATCTTCTTCCATATACAGACATTAGTAAGGAGCCTTGGTAAGTCTGTATCTCTCCTCTTTTCTGGGCTAAGAATCAGGAATCTGAACACTGGTATCATGGAAACCCAAGCAAAGTCTTTCTGATTTCCATCCCGTAAGCTCAAGAGCAATGCATCCATGTTTTATTTATCCTTGGAGGGGATTAATTTAATTTTGATTTCCTCTCTCTGTGTTTGCTTTGGAGGTTTTCACATACATTGCTGAAACTAAGTACAACTTGGCAGGGAGAAGGCTGTAATGTGATGTATATCCCTTCAGCCTCCCTCAGCCAACTAGGCGAAGCTGTCAGTGGAAGCAGGAGGACAGCTTCATCTCCCCTGCAGGAGGCAGAAGACTGGAAGGGAGACGACGTTGAGGTATTCCAGTTTTACTCCAACACTACAGAGAGATTGTCACACTTAATGTTCCAGGTGTTTGGGGTCCTCCATGTTATCTCCTTTCTTAGGACATGAAGCTAAAGAGAAAGGGGATCTCCAGGACATAATCAGACTGGAAGAGGAGTCAAAGTTCAGGATTTGCCACTGTCTTTTTCTTTCTCCCCTGGTGTTGGCATTTAAAAAAAAGGTTGGTAAGTGTGGTAGTTCAGAAACCAAATCCACATGGTAGCTTGAGATATATGTGCAAGACATGCTATTATACTAAAGTATTTTGTTTCTGATTTTGATAACTCTAAATAAAATTCACCCTAAACTAAGCTGTCTCCATAATTTGGCCATTGTGAATAATGCCACAGTGAACACAGGGGTGTAGATACCTCTTCAAGATTCTGATTTCAACTCTTTTGGATACATATCCAGAAGTGGACTTGCTTGATCATAGGGTAGTTCAATTTTTAATTTTCTGAGGAACTTCCATACTGTTTTCCATTTTCCATTCCCACCAACAGTGGACAAGGGTTCCAATTTCTCCATGTGCTCACCAACACTTGTTATCTTTGTGTTGTTATTGTTGTTTTTAATGATAGCCATCCTAACAGGTGTGAAGCGATATCTCATCATGGTTTGAATTTGTATTTCTCAGATAAACTGACAAAGAAAATGTGGTATATACATATGATAGAATATTATCCAGCCAAGGATAACTGGGATGAACCTTGAGGGTATTATGCTAAATGAGATAAGCCAGTCACAGAAGGACAAATACTGTATTATTTCACTTAGATGAGATTATCTGGAATAGTACAACACATAGCAGAAAAGAGGGTTGCCAAGGGGCAGGGAGAGGGAAAATGGGGTGTTGTTATCCAAAGGATATAAAGTTTCAACTGTGCAATATGATTAAGTTCTAAAGATCTGCTGTATAACATAGCACCTATAGTTAATAATACTGTATTTATTGTACATTTAAAATTTTAAGAGGAGAGATCTCATGCTAAGTGTTGCTACACACACACACACACACACGCGCGCGCGCGCGCACACTCCCTAAACTAAAAAAGATTTCACTGAGAAACGGATGAGCATTAAATCTCACACCTATTAAAACATCTATTGACACATTCAATCTCTGTCCTGTCCAGAAATTTCTTGAGGACAGTAACTATATTTCATCATGATTTCTTTACCTCAAAAACAACAACACGCTACTCATGCTACTGATGAGCCAGAATCTTATCTATTGATGATATAATGAAAATGATGATGATTTAACCAACAAGAAAGAGGCCCTTTGTATTTTCATGTTTACCACAAGCACTTAACATCTGCATTAACAGGTTCTGCTTTTACAGTTGGGGACCATATTTAATTTGTGGCTTTGCAATAAAAGAATATAAAATGGCAGCTGTGAGAAGCTGGAGCAGAGATTTCCCAGGTAGAACACTCCATGGTAAACTGCTTCCACTGCAGTCAGGATTTATCATGTGGAACATTTTCTTGGGGGCCAGTTCACGAGCTCTTTCCTCCTTGAAAAGCATTCGTTTCATCTTTGCTTGCTTTGTTTTCTTTGGCCGGCCCCTCGTGAAGAGCAGTGCCCTGCAGCACGGTGACCTGTGGTCCAGCTCCTGTAACTGGAGCCATGAGCAAGAAGCCTTCCTAACACAAAGATGAGCTCTCGCGGGGCAAATCATGGAAGATGAAACATTTCACTAGGTAGGGGGGTTTTCCATCTCTATCAAATATTTTCAGTAAAACTGTCTGAGGGCGATGCTAAGAACCAGAAAAATGACTGTTTTGAAAAGCTTGAGTAAGACTTAAAAAAATATAAAAACAAAAATCTTCGCAGTTGTTTTCTGAAAATGTAACCAGATTTTCTGCTTCTTAAATTACAAAGTCTAACGAAAACCCTGGCATCAATATCCTACTGCATTTTAAGGATCAAAAAGTGGGGTCAAGAAAGGATGTGGGACCAATCAGATTTAAGGGCAGAAAAGTGAAGAAGGAAAGGATTTTCAAGTCTCCCTTAGTTCACTTGTAAATCAACTCATTACCTAAAGAGCATCTGCAAAGATGGTTTAGTCTCACAGAATTTGAGAGCTGGAAATTGCCCCGCAGATTGTTTCAGCCTTATTTTATGGATAAGTAAGCTGAGGCTCATTGAAGTTAGACGCATGTTCCAAATTAATTAGAAAAATGAGAGATCTTAGATCTCCTGACTTCCTGCTTTCCCTCTATACAATATTGGGTAAAAAAAAAAAATTCATATAGTTAAAAGCATAAAAATGTAACCTCAAGGATCACAGCACAACACATTAAGGACATTCAAGGGCTGTACATTTGGCCACTTCACACTTTTCCCCTACTCTGTACAGCCTACTCTGGTGTGCATTAGGAATGCAAATATTAAGAAGAGTTAAGATTGTGTAAGAAAGAGATCCATGGAAGCAATGAATGACCAAACCCTGGGGTAAGGACCCGGAGATAACAGCACTCAAAACTGCCTTTAAGTTCAGTAGGTGAATATTCCATGCATTAAAGATGTTGAGGGCTGAGTGCTGTTAGGCGTTGTCAGAGAAGACGTCTCAGAGGCAGGGATGCCTTGTGTTGTGTCTTAAAGGGTGAATACAAGTTGGCTTGGGTGTCAGAGGGAAGAAGAAGAATCCAGCAAGATGGAAACATCCTGTGGTCAATCGGCAGGGTGGTATCCTGGAGAAAGGTGAAGCAGTTTGCTACGGCTAATATGCATTGTACAAAGAATGAGAATGGCAGAAGGTGAATTTCCAAAGCTAGGCAATGGCCTTGTATGACATGCAAAGGAATTATAGCTTTATCATAAAGCCCAAGGTGTGTGTCATGGAGTACCAATCTAAGAAGATGCTCTTTGATAAAAAAAAAAAAAATACTATCACTCACCCCCGAGAGGTCACAACTCTTACCATTATATTGATAGTTTCAAATATCAAGCAAAAAGAATCATTCCCAACTTTGATTTTACCTAGCATTGTGTAACTGAATAATTTTTGAGTAATATTTGCCTGAACATGTGAGTAAACTTACTTACTAGCTAAGTGCTTCATGGAACACAGTTAGGAAAGGTTGTATGTGACAGGGAATCACTGAAGAGAAATCAGATCAAATATGCACTTAAACAACACTAGATGCATTAACCCTTAAGAACAGACCTAAGTGGAGCCACTTTATTCCAAATAACAAGGGGAGACCCAAAAAGCAACAGGATTTATAGATAATCATTAATATGGAATACATGATTTACGGATTGTACAAACCTCCAGCTGGAATGGGGTGAAATTCTTACAAGTCTGTCTTAGTTAGTGTTCCCTCCTTTGTGTTCTTAGTCTGGTGATGCCACTACCATTCTGGACTCCATTCTAGTGGCCAAGTTCTATCACCCAAAAGGCATGGAAAGTAGTAAAGGAATAAAACAATCCTATACTTCTGTCTGATGCCCCCCCAAATCTAACCCAAGCCAGGGAGTGAACATTTATGTGATCAAATCAATGGTCTTATTAAAACCAATGAGATAACACTACCTTCAAACTCCTTCAGATAGTACCCTTAGAATGATGCAGACAGATCAGGACCTACAGAATGGGAATTTCATGGACTGCATGTTCGTAGGTATTTATCCCAGCAAATGTATGAGCAACGGTGAGAATGCAAACCCACTGAGAGAAGTAGGAGCACCATGCACAAAAGGGCTGAGCAATGGAATGCTTTCCTGCTGCACGTTTTCACCAAATGAATAATCCGTACAGAAGAAAACCTTACATTTCAGCTCGGTAAGTAAATTAAGTTTTTTGAAGCACTTACATAAGCTAATTGAAATGATGAATGGAAGCAATTAAACAGATTTCTCAAGCCTTTAGAAGCCAACGCTTTGATCCAAAATATCCAGAAAATTGAGATGATATGAGATTGTTTTATCTGTTAAAGTTTCCCAGATAGTAAGTTGTCGACTCCTATTTATTTCAGATAACATCTAAATTCAGGAGAAAACCTTGCATATACAATAATTTTTTTAACAATCAGAGTATACAAATAGCATAAAAATTCTTCTTAAAGTTCAACTATAGCAAAAATACTTTCAATTAATATGTAATATAAAATAACATTTTGAATATAAACCATATTTTGACTCAATGTTTGTTTTGTTGTTGTTGTTGTTGTTGTTGTTTTAGTTTACATCCTAAGCCAGGCACTGCAACTGATGCATTATACAGCTGATTCCTGATTTATTTTGTGTTCCAAAATAAACGCAGATAGTCTGACCCAGCCCATTGCAGTTCAAGGAGGTCTTGAGGAAGCCTGTTGATATCAGGTTCATTCACATAGCAAAGACGGAAAAGACATGGATGCAGTGCTATGAATTCCAGGAACCCTTCAGGCCTGCAATCTTAATGATCTATCTGAAGGAAATGTTGTGATACTGTTGGAGCCAGTAAAAGTATTTCTGTGAATTAAGAAACCTTAACTCCTTCTGATAACATAGTGCAACACTAAAAGCTCCCATGCGTGGCAAAATATCAGAATTACCTAAAATAATGATCAGTTGCATTTTTGTGGTCCAGAGAAGTTGGGCTAAACTCTAACCCAATAGTAAGAGAGGAGGAGTTCTGTTACAGCTTTCAAATTTCATCATTGCCCCCTCCCTATCTTTTTTGGGTAAACCAAAAACTCTTCAGGTAAACTGAAATTGCAAACTGTGTGAGTTATGTTTATGAACTTTGTGGATTGCAGTTCTTTCCTCAAATAATGGGACAATTCAGTGTGTGAGCTTTCTTTCTGAACAGACACCTCAAGCCCTCCTGGTTGGATTTGCTATGAACAATTCAACTATCTCTAAAGATCTTCCAACCTGATCGTTGTTTTCAGTGTTTTTCTTTAACAACCTTGACATCTTTGCAACAAACTTTTAAGCAGTTAATAGTTGGGTCTGGTCCTTTTAAAAAACTTTTCAAGAAACCTCTTCACATATCTATTTGTTTCTATAATGTAAGAGTTGATATCCAATAATACAGCTATATGAGCAAGAGAGCAAGAAGGTACATAAAGCATTCTATGAGCTACGTTCAGATATTCTGATAGTATTAACCTCATTAATGGTGCCATTATTGAGGCTGGAGTGACCCCAGGCCCTGCAAGTGGCTTACCCCCAGTTCTTACTCAGTCTGCAAGGTTGCTTCTCTCAATTCCACTTCTAAGCTGAAGAAACTGTAGTTCAAAAAGACACCTGCACACAGTTAGCAAGTCCTGGAGCTCTTTTTGAACTAATCTCCAGGACTCCTTAAAGCCTGCATATGCAGTTTTCCCCTTATGTAAAATTACAATGCAATGTAACTGATCTCCCCGACATGCCAGACTCATTTCCAAATGCATGTTCTCACTTGTAAGATAATTTGCTCAGGGAATTACATGTGTTTTCTAGTATGCTGCCATTGATTCACATATTTTTTGGACTTCTTCCTTTTGGAATTTCAGAGTTTAAAACATTTAAACATAAATGGTAACAAACCTCTGTTCCTAAAATATGTGTTTATTGAATACTACAAAAACTATCATGAAGAGCCAAGATGTATAAAAAATGGATGATCAGGCTTGGGGATACTATTTTGGATCAAAAGTGAGGTGTACCTGAAAGTAAAAGATTCATTTTCTTCTGTGGTCCATAGACTCTGAAGATAATTCCAAGGAAACCCAAAATTGTTTAAGCAGGGTAATACTGTTGGAATCAGTGCACATTCTTACCATGTTACCACTAAAGGACAAAATTCATTTTGCAGAAATAAAACTTCGTTTCTGTGTTCCATGATCAATGTTTACCATCAGTATAGTCATTAAGAGTATACCAACACTTTTTTGTGGTAACTAAGTGATTGATAAATGACTATTCTTCTAGAGTATATTATAAGCCATCAATGAGGATGAGAGCATTATTTTCAGTCTGATTATTTAGAATTTTTTTCTAACTTCAGTGGCTCTGAAAGGTCCAAGAAAACTCCATGAAATATCTTCTAGGTATCTCTCAAATCTTACTCTGAATCATCTCCAACATCTGGTGGAACATTTGAAAGTGGCTAAAAATAGCAACCAAATACATTTTCTAAAATAGAGAAAGAACAGGTAGACAACCGACAAGAATTCAATTTAGGAAAACAAATTACAATATCATTTTTGAATTTACAACTTCAGATTTTAAAAGACCTCTTCGAAAGTTATTTCCAGCATAAAATCTCTCTATGGAAACAGAATCATTTTTAGAAACTAAATGAAAACACTGTTAATATATCTAATTTTAAACAGGAGGAAAAAGAGATGTAATGCTGACCAAAGGTGTTTCAACCACATGAAACAAACTCTAAGAATATTTTCAAGAGTTAAGGCTCTAAGATAACAACTCTTTCAAATAGTTAAAAGGCATTACTTGCTAAAATTCTTGGAAGAAATCTGTTTAGAGACATTAAGATGTCTTGAAAATATCCTTTTGTTGTATTCTTACATGGCCAAGCTACACACACACACGGGACCATGGCTTTCTCTTGCCCCAAAAGACAGGAAGGATAAAGTAGAAGTCACTGTCATTGACATAAGTCAGAGTTTACTCATGCCATAAATTCAGCTTGTTTTTTTTATAATTTTAAGATAACTTTTACAGCAACTAGCATTAGCAGCTAATCTGCACTCAACGATTCTTACTCTAACTTCTAGGAAACTGCTTAAGTTTATCAAGTATAGTCCTCTTTTCCAGGAATAAGAGGTTCAAGTTTTATAAACTAGTGCCCTGCAGGAAATCCACTAGCATTTAATGTTTTTTTTTCTTGCTACTTGTCTACCCACTTCACACTGTAAACCTGTTCGATTCCATCAGATGAAACTGGTCCAAAACAAACGGATTGAAATTAAGCTTGACTGATCAACATTCTGGCAGTCATTTTTACTATAAAAAGGAAAGAAAGGAACACACTCCAAATGAAAAAAATCCTGCTTCAACCAGCCTGGATGTGGAATATTAGCCTAGGATTGATGTTAGTACATAATTACTATCATTTATTTTCTAGGCTTTCAAAATTGTGAGCCAGTGACTAAAATTTATGATGGCCCATCATTATATCCCCATAAACTTTCTTTTTTATTTGTTACAAAATTAGAACAAAGTACGGGAGATCTCCAGTTGTACCATAGAGCAATCCCACAAACAAGGTCATAATGTAACTTATAAAGGTTAAAATCTAAGACTTGATCTCAAATTAATAAATGATCAACTAAGATTAAGGCAGGCCTAAAAACTCTACTTGGAGCCAACAGGTAGTAAGAAATAACAAAGAGAGAGCTCCTACCTTATGTTTTGTTTTCCCTACTAATGCTCATGAGCTACTATTTGAAAATGGTGGGAAAAAAATAGCTAAATGTGTGTGAATCCACAAAAGAATAAAGCAGCACAGGGAATAGCTGCTATCTGATCCAAGTGAGTTCCAGTTTTCTGCCTCGGGTTAAAAATGTCCCAGAGTACCAGTCGAAACATGTACCTAAAACCATCAAACATGGTATTGAAATAATTATGGAAAATGTAAATGATGCCAAAAGAATAAAACAATAAATGGACAAATATTCAGATTTTTCAAAAAAATGAGCAAGGCACTCTCCAAACTGTAGATATTACTATGGATTATTAAGGGATGGTGGGAAAGTGGTTATATGCGGAAACAATAATTGTCAATAGCTAGCATGGCTTTACTATGTACAACAAACCTTTTCTTGGACAAGGCTATTACACAAATAAATACAATTTGTAAATATAATAGATAATATATGTGGACTTCTGAGAAAGCAACTCAGAACTATCATGCAATCAATCTTATGACCAAGACCAATAAAAAATAAAAAAGATTATTTAAGTGGATTTTATCAAGCTAAACATAGCAATTCATGAATCAATGTTAAGTCTGAGAGGAGGGATTTCTGGCGGATCCCTCTTTGGACTCGGCTGTGACCTATTCAATAGTTTCATCAGTGACTTATTGAAAGAACAGCAACTCTGTTAAATGGAAGATCAGGATCCCCCAAATCCAGGTGGTCCGAAGAGATTCTATTAATCCCCAAACCCTACTTTTTAAATGACAGTTTGTAAAGCTTTGCTCAAGGGATCAAAAAATCAGTTCAGGGCACCTGGGTGGCTCAGTTGGTTAAGCAACTGCCTTCGGCTCAGGTCATGATCCTGGAGTCCCGGGATCGAGTCCTGCATCGGGCTCCCTGCTCTGCAGGGAGTCTGCTTCTCCCTCTGACCCTCCTCCCTCTCATGCTGTCTCTCATTCTCGCTCTCAAATAAATAAAAAAATCTTTAAAAAAAAATCAGTTCAAAGTGCAGGGTTGGGAAGAAATGGCTTAGAAGAGGCAGGGTGTATGAAAAAGACCTGGTCGATATTTTGACAGTAAACACATTATGACCCAATAGCTTGCATGACACAACAGTATGCACGACACTGACAAGTATATAGCTGGAGATATGCCCTATTTGTCCTACTCTACTCTGTTCACCTGAAGAATTATTTTTATTTCAGGGTAATTTAAGTGGGCTATAAACAAACTGCAATCTGTTCATAAAAGAGTATCTAGGATGGTGAACAGCTTTAAAAAGCAAATTACAACACAGAGAGTTGCAAGATAATGCTGTTCTCATTGTAGCAATGATAAAAACTCAGAAACTTGTGATCCCCATCTAAGAATTGAGTTTGTAAAGCAACCTATACTGAATTCTAAGGAGAGACAGGAGACAACCTTTGTCAGAGCATGGGAGGAAGAGGTGGCTACCATACAAGTAGGTAAGAAGAAATCAGCTAAAAGCTAATTGGGTTCTTAAGGAACTTGGGCTAGGGGGTCAGCTTATAATAGCTGAAAGTCCAAAAGACAGGGAAAGTTTCACTATTTATTAATAGGCTTTTTCACAGGCTTCCACCAGCTCCTTGGTAAGAATTGGGGGCAGGGAGAGAAAATGGTGAGAACACTTCTCAGTGGTGCTGGTGTGCAAATAAGGATCAGCTGCTATGGGGAGCAGGCATGAAATGTCCCCAGTTTTCTTGAGTCTTTCTTTTATTAAAAGTATAATCCTTACCATGGAAGGGATGAAAGTACCTTAACATAATTTAGGAAATAAAGATAGACATGACAGCAAACTTCTTGTTAGGTGCCATGCAAGCCAGAAGACAGTAAAATAACATCTTTAATGTACTAAAGAAAAACAAACAAAAAACTGTCAATTGAAAATCCTTTACCCCATTAAAACATGTTTCAAAAATGAAATCATGGTAAGCACTTTATTAGAGAAACACAAGCTAAAAGAATTTATCACCTAAGCCCAAAGCAACAACCACAACAAAAAATGTTAAAAGAGGTCCTTCAGAAAGGAATATGAGACCAGATAAAATTTGAAACTTTACAAAGTAACAGTGAACTCCAGAAAAGATAAAAATGAAGGTGAGTGTTAAAGATACTTTTTCTAAGGATAATTGAATGTCTAAGCTACAGTTATGTAGGTTGCAGCATTTATAACATATGTAGAAGTAAAATAAATGGCTTCAGTAGCACAAAGGCTGGAAAGAGAAAATGGATGTACACTGGTATAAGGACCTTACACTATAAGGTAGACTGTAATAAGCTAATGATATATACCGTAACCCTAAAGAACCCTCCAAAGAATTAAATCAAGAAGAAACAAGAGTAAATATAAGATAGAATCTTAAAGATAACAACAAAGTAGTACAAAAGAAGGCAGGAAAAGATGAAAAAAGAAAAACTGGGCAGATAAGATGAAAAGAAAATAACTGGCAAAATGGTAGATATGAAGCCAATCACATCAACGATTACAAAATGTAGGTAACATGAACACCCCAATTGCAAAAAGTAGATTGAAGAGATACTAAATGATTTTTAAAAGCAAGATCCAATTACACTGTACGTAAGAAATCCACTTTAAGTAAAAAGGCATAGCTAGATTAAAGTAAATGCACTCAAATACTAATGAAAAGAAAGCTTGAATGGCAATATTATTACCAAGAAAAGTAGATTTCAGGTAAAGGAATACTCTAGAGATACAGAGGGGTATTTTATAATTATAAAGGGCTAATTCCTTAAGAAGGCACAATGATCCTAAGTGATTCAAAATATATGTAGCAAAAACTAATAGAACTGCAAGGAGAAATAAAGAAATCCACAGTTTAGAGACTTTAACACTCCTCTCTGAATAATTGATAGAACAAATGCACAGAAAATCACTAAGGATACAGAAGATGTGAACAATAATACAATTTGCTAAATTGACCTAATTAACATTTAAAGAACACTTAATTCAGTAATAGCTAAATACAGATTGAAGTGCAACACAGAAGATACTCTGTGTCATAAAATAAATCTCAACAAATTTAAAATGACCCGAAATCACACAAAGTATATTTCCTAATGACAGTGGAATAAAACTAGAAATCAATATCTGAAATTATCTGGAAAATCCCAGTATCTTTATAAATGAAAAAAATAAGGAAATATTTTAAAATAACACATGGAAAGTCACAAGCAAAATAAAAAAAAATTTGGAATTGATAAATGAAAATACACATATCAAACTTGTGGGATGCAAAGGAAGTAGTAATTAAGGGTTTATACCATCAAATGCTTAAAAAAGAAAAGCAAATTAAGCTCAAAATAAGCAGAAATGAAGAAATAATAAAGAGCAGACGTCAATACAGAAATCATTTTGAAATGGAAAAACAGTAACAAAAATGACAAAATCTGGTCTTTTGAAAAGGTGAGAAAACTGCTAAACCTTTAGTCAGACTGATATGCAGAGATGAGGGGAGAAGGATAGAGAGAATATGAAACAATTACCAATATCAGGAATGAAAGAGGAGACATCATTACAGATCTTACAGACATAAGAGAATAATAAGATGACATTCTGAAAGTCTCTGGGCCAATAATTTTGATAAAATAAATGAAATGGACAGATTCCTTGAGAGATATGAATTACCAAATTTCATTCAAGAAAAAAAATAACCTGAATAGTCATTTACCCATTAAACTAAATTCACAATGCAAAGACATTTCCACAAAGAAAACTGCAGGTCCATAATGCTTCACAACTGACACCCACCAAACATTTAAAAAAAGAAATAATGCCAACTCCACACAAGCTCTACCAGAAAACATAGGATAAAAGAATTCTTCCCAACACATCTTAGGAGATCAGCATTCCGGAATCCTCACACCAAACCAGACAAAGCTACTTCAAGATAGGAAAAATGACAGACCAATATCCCTCATATTGATGGATAAAAAAAAAATCCTTAACAAAAGAGCAAATTAAATCCAACAATATATAAACAGCTAACACATCATGAGCAAATGCTTTCTCCCCCTTGAATGGAAAGTTGGTTCAACATTCAAAAAGTGCTGAATTTAAAATTCAAAAGACTGAAAAATAAAAACCATATGATCATCTCAATAGATGATCAATAGTGGCAAAAAAGGGCATTTGACAAAATCAAACATCTATAATAAAAACTCTCAGCAAACTAGTTTTTCAAAAAGATACTTCTTCAACCTGATAAAGAATGTCTACTAAAAGCCCTACAACTAAAAATATACTTAATGGCCAAAGACTGAGTGCTTTTTCCCAAGATTAGCAAGGATGTACAATGTCATCACTTCAACTCAGTATTGTACAGGAGTCTTAGGTGATGTAATGATGCAAGGCAAACAAACAGAATACACAGAAATCAGGAAGAACTCAAATTGTCTTTATTTGCAGATGATGTGATCTCCTACAGACAAAATCCCAAAGATCTGACAACAAAACTAGTAAGTAACCTAAACAAGGTCACAGAACACAAGTCATTTAATAAAAATCAATCATATTTCTATATGTTAGTAATGAACATTTGTAATTTGAAGTTATATTTGTGCCACCCTAAGACCAACAGGTGAAAGATAGAAAACAATGACAACTTTGTCAATATAAAAGATTGCCTCTTAATAGTCAGACATATGGAGAACCTACATGGACTACCCAACAGCTTTAAGAAACTATAGATGTTCCATCCTCGAACAGCAAACTGGTACAAGGGAATTTGAACTAAGAGAAGTAAGATCCCCCAATCTTTTGCAAAGCCATAATATGTCATAGGAAATGCTGCAAAAATAAAAGAAAATGCAACCAGAAGCATTTAAAAAACAGTTGGATTACACTCCAAGTTCTACAAAATGGGCATGTGTGTGCTGTACACTTAAGATTAGGTGAAGAGCCTGCATGCACCATCAAGTACGCATATACCACCTATGGCTGTGTCATAAATTTGATTTCAAGCTACTGTGTGGGCAGTAGTAAACATTAAATTAACAATAAACTTGTTTTCCTTCTTATAATTAATGGGAGTTTGGAGAGAGAAATTGGATGGCTGCCTATCACTTAGGAAATCTACAAAGAAGTCTGAGCAGTTATCTTTTTTGCTCCTAATTAATTCCTCTTCTGCAAGTCCCAGCATCCAAGTACTTTCCAATGAAATCTGGTCCGCTTCAGGGACTGGTAGTAATGGCGATCATTCAGTTTCTTTGTGAAAAAGTGAAAAGTGAGAAAGCAAAGAATGAAGGAATAGGAATCTACTCTTCAGAGGGGATGGTATGCAAAGAACCAAAATGTTTCTATCAGAGTTTGGCCTAGGGTGGCTCATTCCTTGGGGAGTTACGGAATGGAAAATAAAATTGACAACCACACCTTATCATTTTACAAATAAGAGGCTGCTGGATGAAACTGTGATGCTGGTACAGAATTCACTATTCTGACTCTTTCACAATTATTTGGATTGTGAAACCAACTGTGTCAAATTGAACTATATAGAAACATCTAAAGTAAAGCTTATAGTTTCTCCCTCCCACACCCAGTATCTCATTTACAACATAAGAACTATTAGCAATTTCGTGTGTATCTTTTATAATACTAACTTTTATTTTTATACAGAATCTTTTATATCGAGGTAAGATTGTACCTTGACATTTTCATTTAACAGAATACCAAGAACAGTCTTCCAAGCCCACACAGATAGACCCACCTAAACGGTGCTGTGGAATCCTAGAGTACAGATTACACCAAGCATTCTCCTTCCGACGGTCCTTGCAGCTGTTTCCAAAGAAAGCGGTGATAAACCTCTGAGTTTCTATTTATGTGTGTTTATGTTTATCTTAATAATCAAGTGCTTTGATTTGTTTTTGGATAAATCTCTGTGAATGAAACTAATAGATCAATTTGTGTCCACATTTTAATTGTACAAAGTATTGCCAGATCACAAGGCCTCACACACAGCCATTCCCACCAACAGGATATGAGAGTACTTTTCTACATTCCTACAAGCCCTGAATTCCAACCATATTTTAAGTTTTAACAAATATGATGGTTGAAATTTGTGACTTTATTACTGCTGCCCTAATCACCTAGAAGATTATGTAGCTTTTTTTGCATTTTTCTTTTCTTAATACATTGCCTATTTATATCATTTGAGTATCATTTGCATATTTTTCCTCTTTGGTTGTTTTGACCCTTTCTTATTTGGGTGATAATTATCCTTTTCAAGTCTATCATTTGTCTTTTGACCTTTTATGGGGATGACTCAGTCAGAATTCTTAGTTGCAAAACAACTCTCTCCTACTAGTTTAAGCAGAAAAGAAATTTATTAAAGGGTAGTAGACGGATCACAGAAGTTCCAAGGAGAAATACACAACTGATTTCTGAGCCACAGAGCTAGGGAAAATGTCCGAATGAAGCTGTGGCATTGTTCCATGGGGTACTGTGTTGTCCCCCAACGCCTAGAATGCCGGAGGTCACTGCCATTGCTTATTACAACAGCTGAACATGTCTCTGTCGCTCTTGATATAATTAGCTCCATGAGTCACCTCCTTCTTCACATCACACTTTTCTGAATGAGAATTTAGAATGAATGGGTGCATCTTAAACACTAGGCTAAAGTCCCAATACCAGCTGCAAGGGGGCCTGGGAAAGTGGATTTCTGCTTCTACCTTAGGAAGACAGAATTTATAAATGGGATTAATTCCCCAAGCATCTGAATGGCATTCAAAATTGTTGACTAGTCAGAAAAGATTTAAAATGTCCATTATATGAAGACTGTCTTTCATATGTTTTTAAATTTCATGAAATAAAGTATGTCACTTCTTTTTCTGTTTTTATGGCTTTAGTCTTGCTTAAAAAACAACAACAACAACAAAAAAATCACCACATGATGATTACACAAATATCTGCTTGGAGTGTCTTCCAAGTGTCTTTTTAGCATTCAGATTTTTCATTCATCTGTAATTTGTTGTTATATAATAAAGTATGAATAAAATTTTATTCTCTTACAAAAGCACAGCCAGTTCTTCCAATTTCATTAATTGAATAACACATATTTATTTGATGACTTATACTGCTATCTTTAATTGTATGTTAAATGATCTTTATGTGTTCTATAGAATTGTTTGTGGTAGGCCAATACTATACTGTTTGTTTAAAGTAGCTTAAATTAGGTTTCCATATCTAGTAAGGCAAGCTTCCTTGTTGTTGCTCCATTTCAAAATTTTCTTGGCCATTTTCACATGTTTATTCTTCCATACACACTTTAGAATCACTTATGTGGTTCAAAAAAGAGAAAAATGAATTCTGATTGGAACTGCATGAAATTTATATGTTAATTTCAAGATAAGTGACATTTTTATATTAAGTCTTCCTATCCAGGCCATGGTCTTTCTTTCCATTTATTCGGATTTTGTTTTATATCCTTCAATATAATTTTATAGGTCTTTTCGTAGAATCTTTCTCATTAAATTCATTCCCAGGTATTTCATGGCTTTTTCTCCCACATGATTATGAATGGGATTTTTCTCATTTCCATTTTTATAATGTCAATTTAGCCAATTTTTCTAACAGCATCTAATTCTACGATATATAAAACGCAGAGTCTACCCTTCATGTAAGTAACTCCCAGAGTGCCCTATGTTGATAATTTAATCTTTTATATAAAGTGACAATTTCCTAATTACACTTGTCTCGTGCACTAGATTTATTCTTTTTCAAACTGACACATCTTTTTTTTTTTTTTTAAGATTTATTTATTTATTTTAGAGAGTCTATGCGTGTGAGTGGGGTGGGGGGAGGGACAGAGGGAGAAGGCAAGAGAAAATCTCAAGCAGACTCCACGCTCAGGGTGGAGCCCAACATGAGGCTTGATCTCAAGATACTGAGAACATGACCTGAGCTAAAACCGAGCCAGACACTTCACTGACTGAGCCACCCAGGCACCCTCTGAGCCCACTTAGGCACCCCTCAACTGACACATCTTTTAGATATTCATTCTCTAGAGTTTATAGTTCTAACTTGTTTTTACTGTAATAATAACTACATGTGTGCATGTGCATCTTTACTATTTACCAGTGTTACTTTGCAATTTGACATGTTCCTAAGTCACACCGATTCCCATAATCCTATGCATTCACAAATCAACTCTCTAGCAAACATTGTGAAATTATGTTTCTCTGTACACAGCCTATAGTTCCAGTTTCTACTGCGAACTCAAAGAAAAAATTTCCAAATGACGGTGAAACAAGGGATAAGCACATGAAGAAGTTTGTTTTTTCCTGTAAAATACTCATAGTATAATAAAATAATTCACTCAAAAATAATTCTGATCCTATTGCACAAGGTGATCAAAGTTGGGGGTTCCAACAGGGCCGAGTTCTGTGAATGGGAACGTGCTTCACAGAGTAGAGCACTTCAGAGGCAACAATAAGACTACTGGCTGCAGCAATGAACTGGGCCAAGTGATTCAAGTTTGCGTCAAGTCTTTGTGAGATACCAGGTCTTGCAATTCATTTAGCTTCTCAGTCCTGCTTCTATAAAATGAGTGAGTTCATCTAATAGGCATTGAGGTCCTCTCACTTTTCATGTTCTGAGACTCCAAGTTTCAGAAGTGGACTCTCTTGCTCCCCCCAAGACCATGGGAAATGGCTGACATGTCTGAATCCATGGAAACAGAACTATTTCAGGCACATCAAAACTACAACTTTCAGGCAAACTGATCAACCATAGTTTGTTTATAAAGACATTTTACTGTAGCCAAGATCTTTGTTTGATTATACCACCACATATATGGAAGTAGGGATTAATCTAGTCAAATGTTGTTTTTCTATTTCAATTCTGATACCACACTAAGAAATACAGCTTCTGCTTATTTCCACACCTTGGACTGGCTGACACAGGATGTTTAAATGAAACTTGGACTAAAATGTGTCCTGACATCAGTAACCATCTTGACATGGCCACACCAGGAGCACGGGTGTTTCTAAAGCAGGCACTCTACATGTGTCATGACAAATTAACCACATCCCAGTTTACAGTAAGATCCATTTGAACCACATTCTGAGAAATTTTCTAGCACGTAAATAGTATGCAAACATAAAACTGAATATACACAATTTTCAACATGTAGTTTATATTGTAGAGACTTACAATTACAGAACCCACATGTGTATATCTAAATAAAGTAAGGCTTATGGTAGATTCCTATTACATAATTTTTTTAAAATCTCAAATGAAATGTTAAGACCCACTCTTCCAGAATTTATTCAATACACGCAGAGAAAAACCACCAAAAACCTTGGACAATATCTCTAACAGTTCAGTGTTTCAAGGGGCTAAAGCAGGCGTCTGTTTTTCTAATCAGGAAGTTTTCTGTTTCAGAGATTAAAGCTCTGGGGAATAGTTAGAGGTCTGGAATCCTTTAAATAACCTTGAATCCTTCAGGTATTAAATTCAAGACAAAATGAGCCATAAGTAATAGACATCAGGAATATTAAAATAGAGATATGGCTACTGAATATGTATCAGGCATTCAAATCAAAAGAAAGTCTGTGGCTGGAAGTTAAGTAGATTGCTAAAGAACAGTTCTGTTGTTGTTTTATAAATTTCCCTCATAAGCAGCATTAAGTGGCAGATGATCTTCTTTTAATCTTATCCCTGCGCAAATGGATTCCTAGGCTCCTTTCTCAGTGATGTCAATGAGCCTAATTAAGGACCCTACCATTTACACATCAAGGTAACCATCTGTGACTTGCCAATTTCATCTGGCCTGATTTGGAGAATCATTCAGGGGTGTTCCAAGGAGTTACAGACCCTTGCCCTAGAGTAAAAATAAACCTTTCTCTAAGAAATAATTGGTTCCACTGTCTGTGGAAATTAAAGCCAGTTTACTTAAGGCTAATTAGTTCACTGTTTGTTGTATTTGACCCAAATGAAGTACAAGACATTTGCATGACCATAAACCTTAGTTCCATGTGCTGACAGGTTCACCGCTGCTAAAGGATGTTTATTGGTTCTCCAAGTTTGAGTCAAAGTCATTCATGTTTTCAGTAAATGGGCAAGTTGCGTATATAAATACCACACTGAGGAAAATTGAACTCAGTTTGGTCATGCAAAGTCAGGAAAACTAAAGGTACATGTACTTTTGGGTAGCTTCTGTTCAGAACTCCCCGAAAGGAAATGATGATATCACTGTGGATTAATACAGTGAGGGCAAATGGATAAAACAAGCCTTTGTGATTCCATTAACTTTTTCCATTATAGGTGACACTTTGGGGAAGTTGAAATTGCTTCACATTTCACCTTGCTCTTTTTATTGGCCAAGAGCTTTTACGGCGTATCTTCTTTAACTCTGTTCCTCAAGAACTTAAGTAGTCTTACAACACACTGTACCAGATGAATGAGGGGCAAAGTTACTTGGTAAATTCTGATAACTTTTCCATCCAGGAATATAATTCCTATCAGGGAAATCAGGCCCGTATGTCGGTCACAAGTCCTTTAACAATGGAATCTGAATGAAGGTTATCAGCAATTCCAGATAAGCTGGAATTTAAATGAAATCTTTTAAGGCATTTCTTTCCTGTGGGTAGTAACACAAACTTCCAAACAGAGAATGAAATAGGCTTTTAAAATTGCGCATGACACAGGAGGCTGTGGTGTTGGCCTGTGGCTTGAGTAAAATTCTTTCTACTCCGGGAAGTATGATGGAAAGGAGAAAAGGTGAACCCAGAGGGAAGAAGAAGCCACAGAAGTGACTTTGGTGTAGGTAGAGCTGGTCTCCAAGTACGCCTGTATCTAACGACTGGAGAAAAGCTGATCCCGGAAAGGCAAAACTCCTTAACCATCAAGACAATCACTGCTTCACAGAAACAGTCCTACATTTAGATCACACAGATAAAACTTGCCACGTAAAGTGGATGAGTGAATGCTTTTTACCCAGCCATTTGCTGATGCAAGAGTTGTTTCCATCCTAATACAGGAAGTCAGAGAAAATCAGAAGTAAGAGAGGCAAGAGAATCACTCACCAACAAGAAATCAACAAATGAAAACAGAAATGCCGGTACAGCCATGGGTACTGAGATAGCTGAGAACATCTGAGAACTGAGAAACGAAAGATCTGTAAATAAGTCAGATGTAAAAGAAGATACATTGGCATTTATATTTCAGATTGATAAAAGGGAAAGAAGAAATGCACACAGGTGAGGAAAAATGGAGGCAAGTGCAGCTTTAAAAACAACAAAGGGAAATAAACCAAATACAAAATTTCACTCCTAATAAATCATAAAACAGAAATTCGGGTCTATGTTAGGTCTTGAGGTTCAAATATCAAAGGAAATTTACGGTGTAAAGACTTTAATCTTCCCCTATTTAAATATTATACATGGATCTATAACATTTCAGCACAAATTGGCAAAATGGTGTATTATTGCAACATGTTCTTAAATTTTGACCACAGTCATGTTATAGACATGTTATAGACACGTTATTGACATGTCTAATCAAATTTCAGAAGTCAGTGTCAGATAAAGTTTTAGCAACTGATGAGGAAGAAATCTGGGGGTGGGGCAGGATAAGCAATGGGAAAGTCCTAGGTCCCACAAATGAAATAAAATGTGGTCTGGCCAACATCATTGTAGAGAGCAAGGGAAAAGTACACTGTTACGCAGGTGTGCCGTCATAGACAGCAAGGGCAAGATGCAGACTAACAGTGTACCCCGATGGAGAGGAAAAGCTCAGCTGGGGAGAATCCAGTGGTAGGATAGTGAGAATCCTACCACTGGATTCTCAATACTCAGATGGGTAAGAATGAAATTGGTGAGAAGGTATCAGAGTATTAAATTGGGGGACAGGCTGAAGCAAGCCCTATAGTTACAGGCTGACAAGGGGGCTCATGCATGGGGAGAATGTCCTAGAAATAAGATGCCAAGTAGAAAGGGGATCACAATCTGTTTTTTAAAAAACTTTCATTAGTAGGATACATTAGCATTTCTTTTGTGGTTAAATGAGTTTTCATTTTCCTTTGGTGAGGTATAACTGATATGCAATAAAAAGCACATATTTAAAATGCACATTTTGAGGAGCTGTAACATAGGTATACAACCTGGAAACCATTTCCACAATCAAGTAAATAAATAAATAGATAAATCACCTGCCAGAAGTCACCTTGTGTCCCTCTGTAATCTCTCTCTGCTCTCCCCATTCCTTGATGTCCCCAGGCAATCAATGATCTGGTTTTGGCCCCTCAGATTAGTTTACATTCTCTAGAACTTTATAGAGTCTTATTGTATGCTTTTCCCTGGGTTCTTTCTCTCAGCATGATTAGTTTGAGATCCATCTATGTTGATGCATGTTTCAACAGTTAATTATTTTTTTGATTCCTGAATAGTATTTCATTGTATGCATATTTCAGTTTGTCCACTGAACTACTGATGAATACTCGGGTTATTTCCAGTTCTATGCTATTGTAAATAAAGCTGCGATGAACGCTGGTGTACAGTCTTTGTATGGACCATATACTTTGCTTCTTTAGGGTAAGCATTTAGATGTGGAATGACTGGATCAAATGGTCAGAGTATATTTAACTTTTTAAAAAACTGCCGAATTTTTTTTTTCATTGAGTATAGCATTATACATTCCCCTAGCAGTGAGTGAGAGTTCTGCTTGCTCCATATCCTCACCTATACATCATGTATTCAGTCTTTTTAATCTTTTAAAATTTTAGCCATTCTAATTGGTCTGTAGTAATGTCTCATTGTGGCTTTAACTGGCGTTTCCTCCATGACTAATGATTTTGAGCATTTCCTCATGTACCTTTTTGACATTCATACATCTTCTTTAGTGAAGTGTCTATTCAAATATTTGGCCCATTTTTTATTGGGTTGTTGGTCTTTTTATTATTGATTTATAAGAATACTTTACATCTTCTGGAATCAAGTTCTTGTCAGATTGATACATTGAAAATATCTTTTTCTAGCCTGTGGCCTGTCTTCCCCCCCCTCCTTTTTCCTTAAAAGTGTCTTTTGAGGGGTGCCTGGGTGGCTCAGTCGGTTAAACAGCTGCCTTCAGCTTGGGTCGTGATCTCAGGGTCCTGGGATCAACCCTGCCTTGGGCTCCCTGCTCAGCAGAGTCTGCTTCTTCCTCTGCCTTTCCCTCATGCTCTCTCTCTCTCAAATAAATAAATAAAAATCTTAAAAAAAAAAAAAGTGTCTTTTGAAAAGCAAAAGGTTTGAAGTGTAATGAAGTTCAACTCATTGATTTTTTTCTTTCATCATTTGGACTTTTTATGTCTTATTTAATAAGTCTTGGCAAACCCAAAGTCACTAATATTTTCTCCTATGTTTTCCTACAGAAGTTTTGTTTGTTGTTGTTGTTGTTAGTCTTAGCTCCTACATTTTGGTCTACAATCCATTTTGAGTTATTTTTTGTACATAGTGCAAAGTATGGATTGGGAACACTTTACTTGCACATGGAATCCAGTTGTTCCAGCACCATTTGTTATAAAGATTATCCTTTCCCCATTGAACTGGCTTGGCACGGTTGTCAAAAATCAATTCTGTAAGTCTATTTGTGGACTCTGTCCTATTCTACTGAACCATTATTTGTCTGTCTTTGCATTAGTACACACTGTCATGTTTCCTATAGGTTTATAGTCTTGGGATCAGGCAGTACTCCATTTCCAATGACCAGACACAAAAACAGAACCAAATAAAAATAAATGTCATTTGGTGAAGAGGTCCAGAGAACACTGTTGCAACTCCTTACATCTCTCCAGCCAGAGTAAAGATTGGTCCTGGAGACCAAGTGAAGCTAATGTTACAGGGAGGAGTGAAGCAGTCCCCACCAGAAAGTGGAAGCAACAGAAAGAAGATTAAAAAGGACCTCAGACTCTTGGCCACAGATTGATAGGATATTGGAATAACCAGCTCAGTATCTTATTTTTTTTTCCTCTAGTCCTGCCTAGATGACACATAAGCAGTCCACTGTACTTATACTTTTGTGAGACAACTATCTAAAAAGCCAAGCATGAGAATGCCTTTAGGAGAGCTGAGACAAGATTAACTAGATAACGGGGCGCCTGGGTGGCTCAGTCGTTAAGCGTCTGCCTTCGGCTCAGGTCATGATCCCACGGTCCTGGGATCGAGCCCCGCATCGGGCTCCCTGCTCAGCGGGAAGCCTGCTTCTCCCTCTCCTACTCCCCCTGTTTGTGTTCTCTCTCTCGTTGTCTCTCTGTCAAATAAATAAATAAAATATTAAAAAAAAAAAAAGATTAACTAGATAACTTAAGAGTTATCCTGCAGAAACGTGATGGCCTCTTTTCTTCCTTTTTATTCTCAGGACCTCATAACACAAATTTTCTTTAGCTATTCTATTGTCCCCTAGGTCCAGCCATAGCTTTTATAACTACAAAACTTGTCCACATCAGTAACTCGAACCAGTAATATGTTAATTGAGCAACCAATAAGGAAGGCTTGTTAGATTTCCAATGTCAACATATACACGTACTGCAACAAGAAGACAGTAAGTATATCAAGAAAGGAAATGAAAATATAGCCATTTTCCTAAGAGCCTAAGAACAAATCTGGCTCCAAGAAAAGATGAAATTGACTTGGATCAGACTCTGATGAGCACAGTCTGAGACAATAAAACTGTTAATAGAGTCTGAGTTCAAGTGGTCATTTCTCCATAGTTTCCGGGGAAAGATCATTTCAGCTGGAGTTCATCGTTCAACAGAATCTTCAACAGGGCATCCGGAGAGGATGGACACATGGAAAATTACTGTGGCTCTCAGAACCCGAATGGAAAAATAAGCTTCACACAAATGCCTGTGAAGTTGGTAACAGACCTTATCTTGCAGGAATGTGGCCACTTCCATTGGCCAGGTTCGAGCCATCCTGGGGCTTGATCCACTTGACTCTGTGAATACTGAACAGTTAAACTGAGCTTTAGTTCAGACAGGATAAAAACGATCACCACAGGAATGTTCCAGAGATTTTAAAATGCAGAAATGGCCATGTCACTGGAGGAGAAAATCCTTTATAGAAAGCCTAACGGCAGAGTTTGGTATTTTTTCACGTACGTCTAGTTAGGGATCTCTTCATGCTCCACATCTCAAAAGGTTTTATACATGTCCTTTCACCTATACTTAAACATGTGGACTTGGGTGACAAGCGGGTGCCCTCATTCTCAATTCAGATGTAAACAAACAAACGAAACAAAACAAACACATACCCACATAAATCCAAGGCGCAGTGTTTAAGAAGAAACCATAGAGGATCCTACAAAACCAACATCAATTCTTGTATGACTTAAATCTTAGTGAAAACACACCTCAATGTATATTGGTAGTCACATCGATGGTTGATACGTTCAAGGCAAACTAAATTCAATCGCCAGCAGTAGCAAGAAAATTAAGTATGCATTCAAAAAGTGTCCGCTCATTCTAGCCACTGCATGTTTATGTTTCCTTTATTAAAGTTCTCATTTCAAATGTGTGCTGGTGGCAAGTGTTTATAAAGTGTTACCGCACACTAGTATATTCAGCGCTTCCTCTCACCTCCAGGCTTTAGAGAGGCAGACCAAGAAAGTGAGAAACAACAGACATTTTGCTTTCAAATTCTGATACAGACACTCCCTGCTGTGTGAGCTCAGGCCAAGTTATTTCCAATTCTGATCCTAAGTTTACTCATCTGTAAAATGGAGGGACTATTGCCTACCTGGGTTGGGGCAAAGATGAAGAAATACGACCTTACCGTAGCACAAAGGAGATGTCAAAATCCTCCAGTAACTGTCAGTGCCCCTCTACTCCCTCTTCCATGATCACTGGTACAAAATATATTTGATTAAAAGTGTTCTTCTTTCGGGGTTTCTTAATTGTTGCCTACTAAATAATACTGAGAAGGAATAAGCATGAAAGGGTACACTATGTTCTTCACTATCTTCACCCCTGGATTCTTCTTCACCACTTCCTTTGTAGCACTCCCTTTTTCTAGCCATTCAGCCTCTCTGCCTTCTGGAGTTCCGATTTTGCTATGCTCTACCACTGGTATTTGGGAGGTACCATTTTATGAGACAGCATGAAAAACTGAGTTGCCTCTAAGTATATTGAGAGATACGATGGAATAAAAGAGATGCTGCATCACGGGGCCATCGGAAGGCTTGGTGTCTGAGGCTTGTGGTTAAGTCCACAGTACAGGCCTTATTGTCCTGATTTTTCTGAGTTTTATTTCCCACATTGGAAATGTGCATAATAATGCTTCATCTCTCGAAACCATAAGAATTTGTGGAGCTCAACTGCAATTATTTGTGGCATGTCTTTTTAAGTGCTAAATAAATGTTAATGGTTGGCCTATTTTTGTCATTAGAAGGTCACACAGACATTGGAATTCTTTTCTTCACGGGGTCATCTTGCTCCCAGTCTGAAGGCAGTCTAATCCAATGTAGTGTAGGACTTCCACACACTCTGAGTTGACATCAGAGTTTAACTGGTAACTTAATACCGGAAGACCAGACTGAATTGGGGTTGTTTTGTGACTTGGACCAACAGACACAGTGAGGACACATTATCTCTGGCCAGGCCAGTTCCACAAAATATGATCTAAACTCTGGGTGAATTCTAGAGCCAACCAGGTCACTCCAGGCTCCTGAGTTTTTTTTGGAATATCACTTGGTCACATACTCCCCTGGGGACTGTCCATCGAGCTCACCATAACACAGTCTAAGTCTCTGAGACTCATAGTCCATAAGGTCTCGACATGGGGTGGGTAACAATGGTCCATCAGTATCGCAGAGTAACACACAACAGAGAGAAAACTCAGGTGGGGAGGGGATTCAAAACACCAAAGTAAGTTAAATCAACAATGCGGTGTTTAAACATTTCCAGCAATTCCAAGGCTCTGAAACAGCTGAAAATGATTTGAGGGATAAGATCAGCCAAGGAGAATGTCTAATTTCCATTAATGTAGGAGTATCTATTCAGCTCTTGCCACAGCCAGAGAAGCAGCATTTGAGAGAGTTTTCAAGCCCAGTTCCAGCTAAACTTGGTGAAAATCATTTCCTGGCATTGTTTCAAGTTCTTCATTCTGGAGCCAAACTGTCTGGGTTCAATTCATAAGTTGACCACTTACCAGCATTATAACCTCAGGCAACTTCCTTAACCTCTCTGTCTCAGTTTCTTCATCTGTAAAATGGGGGTCATGCAAAGCTACCTTATTTGAGTGTTGGAAGAATTAAGTTGGAAGTAACTAAAGTAATTCCAGACACAAAGTAGTTACGCAATAAGTGTTTACTATTATTATCATTAAGGGGTATATAAAGCTCAAAACGAAGTAAGTTTCTGCATGTCCTGTATAGTGTACCAAACTGATGCCTTCAATGGTGTAAGATGTCAGGCATGTACTGTTAGCCTCATTCTGTAAACCAAGAGACCGTTGGGGAGGCTGAATTTCCAACATTACCCAACAAGTTAGTGGCTTAATCATGGTTTCTAACATTTCTCCTCCTCCTCCCACCTCTACCCACACCCATTAAACCTCAATGCCTCCAAGAGTTTTAAAGTTTCTTAGAAATACAAATGAATGAAGTAATCGCTGTGGGTGATTGTTAGAACAGAGAACAAGCTCTAAACAAGCCAAAATTCCATGTTTGAAAGGAAGGCTAAGCAATCATGTTGTCATTTTCAAGTGAACAATGCAGCCAAGTTATTTTGTTATTGGACAGAACTTTCATTCTGTAAAGTTTCATATAGAATTGACCCAAGTAAGCCTGTTACAAAGGAGACAAAGAGTGATAAAGATACTTTTAAAAACAATCTACCAAGGTGAAATGGGTGAAGGAGGTCAAAAGATATAAACTTCCAGGCGCCTGGGTAGCTCAGTTGTTAAGCATCTGCCTTTGGCTCAGGTCATGATCCCAGGGTCCTGGGACTGAGCCCCACATCGGGCTCCCTGCTCCGCGGGAAGCCTGCTTCTCCCTCTCCCACTCCCCCTGCTTGTGTTTCCTCTCTCGCTATGTCTCTCTCTGGCAAATAAATAAATAAAACCTTAAAAAAAAAAAAAAGATATAAACTTCCAGTCATAAAGTAAGTCATGGGGATGTAATGCACAGCATGGTGACTATAGTTAATAGTTTTGCATAGTTGAAAGTTGCTAAGAGAGTAAGTAAATCTTAAAAGTTCTCAATCACAAGGAAAATAAAGTTTTGTAACTATACGGTGACAGATGTTAACGAGACTTATTCTGGTGAACATTTCACAATCATTATGTTGTACACCTGAAACTAAAATAATGTTATATATCAATTGTATCTCAATTAAAAAAAACCATAAAGGCAAAAAAAATCTAAGAAAACATGAGATAGCTTTCATATCATGGAGCTTAGTAACAGATGAAGGCATCAACTGATGTAAAGGTGTAACTAATGAACACACACACTGGCTTAATGAAAAACAACAACAAAAATGGAAAATTACTTTCCAAAATCAAATATCCACATAAGGAAACTTGCCCAGATTGTGGTAAAAACTGTCTGAACCATGTTAGTTGTGCATATCACTTTGTCCATGAAAATTGCTGATTATCAGAGTGGGTCAACACCCCAGCTAGGAAAGGAACAAGGCAAATATAAAATCCCAGGAGCGCAAAGATTTGCATGGAGGCTGTTGGCTTCCAGTATCTTTGTCTCTGCCATTGTTCTGGGTCCATCCAAAGGTGAGAGTGACCAGATGCTCTATCAACACAATCAGAACACACCTGGGTGTCACTTTGTCTCCTCATTCAGGGGAATGGGGGAGGGGATTTATTTCCTCATGCGCTTACTAGATTCTCTAGATCTAAAAACCATCAACTAAGGAGCATCTCAAATATGCCATTAATTCCATTAAAGCAGCAGGTTTCATTAAATCTTCAGCTTCTTGCACATCTCTGATGTGCTCAAATCCAGTCTCCTAAAGCAAATGTCGAACTGAAGTCATGCAAGACTAACGGTCTGTCTCCTTAGAAATGAAGCATTACTTTGTGAATGGTGTTAGAGAATGATCGAGTTTCATTCTTGTGCATGTGGCTGTCCAATTTTCCCAGCACCATTTTTGAAGAGACTGTCTTTTTTCCATTGCATGTTTTTTCCTGCTTTGTCAAAGATTATTTGACCATAGAGTTGAGGGTCCATATCTGGGTTCTCTATTCTGTTCCATTGGTCTATATGTTTTTGTGCCAGCACCATGCTGTCTTGGTGATCACAGCTGTGTAATATAGCTTGAAATCAGGCAACGTGATGTCCCCAGCTTTGTTTTTCTTTTTCAACATCTCCTTGGCGATTCGGGGTCTTTTCTGATTCCATACAAATTTTAGGATTGTTTGTTCCAGCACTTTGAAAAATGTCATTGGAATTTTGATCGGGATGGCATTGAAGGTATAGATTGCTCTGGGTAGCATAGACATTTTAACAATGTTTATTCTTCCGATCCATGAGCATGGAATATTTTTCCATCTTTTTGTGTCTTCTTCAATTTCTCTCATGAGGGTTCTGTAGTTCCTAGAGTATAGATCCTTTACCTCTTTGGTTAGGTTTATTCCGAGGTATCTTATGGTTTTGGTGCTACTGTAAATGGAATTGTTTCTCTAATTTCTCTCTCTACAGTTGTGTTGTTAGTGTATAAGAAAGCAACTGATTTCTGTGCATTGATTTTGTATCCTGCCACATTACTGAATTGTTGTATGAGTTCTAGTAATTTGGGGGTGGAGTCTTTTGGGTTTTCCACATAAAGTATCATGTCATCTGCGAAAAGAGAGAGTTTGACTTCTTCTTTGCCAATTTGAATACCCTTTATTTCTTTTTGTTGTCTGATTGCTGTTGCTAGGACTTCTAGTACTATGTCAAACAATAGTGGTGAGAGTGGGCATCCTTGACGTGTTCCTGATCTTAAGGGAAAGGCTCTCAGCTTTTCCCCATTGAGGATGATATTCACTGTGGGTTTTTCATAGATGGATTTTATGAACTTGAGGAATGTTCCCTCTATCCCTATACTCTGAAGAGTTTTAACCCCAATGTTCATAGCAGCAATGTCCACAATAGCCAAACTGTGGAAAGAGCTGAGATGCCCTTCAACAGGTGAATGGATAAAGGAGATGTGGTCCATATATACAATGGAATATTACTCAGCCATCAGAAAGGATGAATACCCAACTTTTACATCAACATGAATGGGACTGGAGGAGATTATACTAAGTGAAAAAAGTCAAGCAGAGAAAGTCAATTATCATATGGTTTCACTTATTTGTGAGACATAAGGAATAGCATGGAGGACACTAGGAGAAGGAAGGGAAAAATGAGGGGGGGGAATTGGAGGGAGAGATGAACCATGAGAGTCTATGGACTCTGAGAAACAAACAGGGCTTTAGAGGGGAGGGGAGAGGGGGGATTGGTTAGCCCGGTGATGGGTATTAAGGAGGGCACGTACTGCATGGAGCACTGGGTGTTATACGAAAACAATGGATCGTGGATCACCACATCAAAAACTAATGATGTATTGTATGGTGACTAACATAACATAATAAAATTTAAAAAAAGAAAAAGAAAAAAAGAAATGAAACATTACTCAAGTAGGCAAAAGTGTTAAATAAACTCTCTTTCTCTCTCGATATGGAAGGAAAGGAGGAGTCATTAGCATTTCACATAGATGCTATATCACTTCCCATATAAGGGCAATAATAAGACTATTCTTTAACTCCTCACTCCAAATCATCAGCATAAATAGCAAATTCTCTGTGAGGATGGATTTGAAAAGGAAAATGACCGGCAGGTTATTGTGGCCTGACAAACTCACCATTCCTTTGAATGAATTAAAATATAAATTGTCAAAACAATGCTTAATTCAAAAATCATTTCTTTTGGTTTTATAACGGAAGATAACATTTAGTGAGACATGCAACCAAGCACTCATTTGGACTACATTCTTCTATTTGCTAGACATGCCTTGACATGGCCTCAGATCAAATCCAAGTGGTCACCTCTATAGCCAGATTATCCACTCACAGATGATCACTGTTTCCAATCAACAGACATTCAAAGCACATGACACCAATGGCTCATGCAAGAACTATTTCCTCCTCCTTGACCAAACCAGTCTTCATCTACATCCACCTCATACTGTAGAAAAACAAATGCTTCCTTCAAGCTCTCTGAGCTCAGCCTCCAATTCTTGCTTGATCCAGGGAAGTCAAGCACGGTTCAAAGTTCCATACTTAGTATTTCAAAGAAGTTAAACCCTTCATCCACCCATGTTTCCAACCTTGGCCGCAATGTTAGAGGTAAAGAAAGGAAAAAAGAAAGACAATGAATGTTTATGCATGTTGTTCCGCCCAAAATCAGCTGCTCTGTCCCAGATCTTTCTGTACATCTGCTTTTCAGGTGTGAGGAAGCCAGCATGAGTTTTGTTGTTGTTGTTGTTGTTTTTTACAGGCATAGCATTAAGGTTCTAACCTACAAATACAAGTAGGGTACAGAAGACAAGGTGATTCTTGGCTGAATTTGTTGGCTCTTAAAAATCAGATTTCATGCAAATCTCTAGCTAGGTTTAGCTGGTTCCTTTCTTGTAAATTTAGCAGCTAAGGGAAAAGATGAGGTTGGATAGATTAATAATTCAAACATATAGAAAGAGAAGCAGCTCCTAAGGACTGAGACCCTTGCTGCTAGTGAGTTCATTTGGATTTATAAAACTCGAGTTGTCTTTGTATGGTTCATAAAAAATTATTACATGAAAAATTTGGCTGTTCGTTGCATTATTCATTGCAGACCCTCTTAAACAAATAGCAGTTAAACACATAAAAGGGTTTGTGTATTAAGTGGGGAAAAGCAAATGAAACCTGTTAAACAAATTATAATTGAGATGAGTAAAATGGTACTCTGGTCAAAAGAAGGAAGGCAAAAAGCACTCAGAGTTTTGCACTTAATTTATGAAAGGGAGATGCCATGGTTCTTTTTCTTAAATAGAATCACAAAGTCATTTGAACAGGTTGACAAGTTGTCGTTGTGGGACTTAAGAATTTAGGAGAATGGGTCGTTGTTAGACGAACACCAGCGGAGGACTCTGCTATGGATTCCAAGTCTCCTCTTCCATTTCCTCCCCACTTTCCACGCAGAAGCCTGTCGAGGTCTGTCTTCGTTCCAGGGATACAAAAATTAGCCTGGTTTGCTCCATGGCATCAACTGGGTTGAGAACAAGCCAAATTTCCTTGCATTTAGAACATACTGAAAGGCCTAGTTAGTTCTCCTACCACTTGAGGGTTTGAGTTTAGGTAAGGAAGAGCAGGTTTCACAGACCATCAATTTTTACTTTGTAAATAACCCCAAATTCTTGATCATGCTTACCGCTCCAGACTCCTCTGAATCAGAAATCAAGTGCAAGGAAAGACTTTCTCACTAGAGCTTTGAGTTGAACAGGTGCATGAGCCCCGAAATCTGTGACTCAGGGAGGCTTGTCAGCAAAAAACCTATTGTGTATGGCACCCTTGAAGGATTATATATCCCAGCTACTTTCAAAATGGATTTGAGCAATCATCTTTTTTCTTTTTGTAACAAACAGAAAGCAATGGAGAAACAGATAAAAGTCATCCATGTGTGAATTTTCCCTACACCAGAACAGAAAAGCAGCTGGGAGAAATGGAGAGATCACCAGGGGAGGGTTGGGGAGAACGTCTCTAAGATCTCTTTGCTTAAAAATACCAATTATTTTAACTACTAAGATTATTGAAATCATGTGTCAGAAAGCATTGCTCTTTCAAAATCTCATTGGATCCCCAAATATGCTGGAGGTCACATTTACTAATGTACTAGTTGGGGTTCTCCAGAGAAACAGAACCAACAGGAGATTATATAGAAAAATAGATTTATTATTAAAAAATTAGCACACGTGATTACAGAGGCTGAGAAGTCCCAAGATCTGCAGTCAGCAAGCTGGAGACCCAAAAGGGCAGTGGTGTGGTTCCAGTCTGAGCCAGAAGACCTGAGGACCAGGAGAGCTGATGCTGTAAGTTCCAGCCCAAGTCTGAGCCCTTGTCCAAAGGCGGAAGTGGGGACTGACACCCCAGCTCGAAGACAGGCAGAGAGAGAATTCTTTCCCACTCAGCCTTTTCTTCCATTCAGGCCTTTCATGGATTGGACAATGCCCACCCACGCTGGGAAGGGCCATTTGTTTTCCTGGGCCCACTATTTCAAGCGTTCATCTCAACCAGAAATGCCCTCACAGGCACAAACAGAATAATGTTGAACCAAATGTCTGGCTACTCTGCATGTGAAATTAACCCATAATTAAAATGGTGGTGATGACTTAGGAGAGACCCTTACTTCTATTCCCTCTGCTTCCCTGTGAAGGAATTTCCATGCAACCAAAACTCCCTGCCACTCTCTGCCTCCCAGACTCACAGTCAGAGAAGAAGAGGATAATTAAGTCTGGAAGGAGGAAGCAGATGTGCAGGACCCTGCCCTGCATGCACCCACTACCTTGAAGGCACCTCATTGCAGAATGGCCTGGGACTTCAACATATCCTTTTGGTGGACACAGTTTAACCACCCTCAGCTCTCAGTCCCATGGAAAGGTGTGGGGGGACTAGCTCACTTCAAGAAGTCCCTAAAACACTAATATATAGGGTATTTGCTGGGAACCTAAAGAAACAGGTTATGGATTTCCAGAAGCAAAATAACAGCTGGAATGTGTGTTGGCTCGGTGGGGGCTTGCCTCTCGTGGCTTGAACGCTGGGGTACATCAGCAAGCTCTGGCCACAGCGCCCAGCCAGTGCCAGCTATGTGAGCCTTAGGGACCTGGCCTTAACTGTTCCAGCTCTAGCATGTGAGGTGCTACTGCTCGTTGTAAATGACACAGGCTTCATTTGGCCTGGTGTTACGGGTAAGACTGAGGAGAAGCAGACTAACCCCCCGAAGACTCTGTTATGGGTTAAACTGTGTCCACCAAAAAGATATATTGATGTCCCAGGCCCCATTAGCCTGGAATGTGACCTTATTTGGAGATCGGGTCCTTGAAGATAAAATTAGTGAGGATGAGGTCATACTGAAGTAGGGTGGGCCCCTACTCCTTATAGAAGAAGAGAGGAGACGCGGACATGCTAGGAGACGGCAATGTGATGATTAGAGGCGGAGATGGAGTGGGCGCAGCAAACAGGACAGAACCAGGCAGAGGCAGCAAGAACATCAGAAGTCACCAATACAGTAGCCACTGTCTTTCTCTGCTCCCGGCTTCTGCAAGCCACCGTTTGTAGCCCTGGTCTACTTCAATAGACATGAATCTGTATGCTATGACGAGCAATGGCATCTGTTCATTAAGCATATTCCATATGCCAGGCAGTGATTTAGCAATCTTTGCATGGATTATATTCTGATGCTTGCAATAACTTGAGAGATGAGCATTTTTATCTTCATTTTTTTGGAATGAGAAAGGGAGCTTTGTACAGGTCCCGTAAATCATGGAGCCCAATTTTGAGGCCAGGCCTGCGTCTGAAGCCCCACCCAGCTCAGTCCTAGAGATATTTCTGGACATCAAGAACCAGATGGATTCCACAATTTGGAAATTTAAGAATAAATCACAGTGCCAGAGAGAAACAACAACAAGAGAATACAAGCTCGGTAAGGATTCATCAGAAAGTGCCTAAGACATGAGAGATCCTGAATGATCGAAACACAAAATAATACTCCTTCCTGAGAACCTCTCACTCAAAGATCATTTTCTGATTCTGCTGGGGAAATCCAGACTAGGTGGGGAAGTCACACTTGGGTCTATACAGCTCAGACTCTATTTTAAGGCTCAGAGCAGTGTGAAGGACAGTGCCAGAGGCATCTATTTTCTGAATCTATTTTCTAGTATCACAAATTCTGGAATATCGCTTTCCACAAACATTGTAGAAATGCTGTTTTGGGAAACTGGGAGCAGGTTGATCTGCAGACTGATGACTTTCAAGGACCAGGTGTGCAATCTACTTGCTAAACTGCTAGGGTTTTGCAACAGGTCATCATTGCCCTCAGGATATAGTTTAAAGGTAGCCAGACTTGGGAAACACATTCCCCCCCCCACCCCACAGCGCCACCTACTGGGTGCACACGAGGCTGAAATTACAGACTCACCCTCCGACAGAGCTTTCTAAACTTCAGTGTACGTGCTCATCAGCCAGATAACTTGTTAAAATGCAGATCTGGCAGGTCTGGGGTGAAGCCTGAAATTCTGCATCTCTAACAAGCTCCTGGAGATACAATGCTGCTGGTCCTGGATCCCACTTTGAGCAGACTCTTCCTCCCAATTCTCACTGGGTGACTCACCCTCATCATGCGAAGCCTGGATCAAACATCAGCTCCTCTGCGAAGCCTCCGCTACATCTGCTTCCCCATGCTTCCTCTGGGCCCATTGTGGTTTTTAAGTAATGCATCAAATAGAATTATAGTTCTCCTTCATCTTTTGGTCTTTGCCATAGATTGCACTTCTGGAGGGCAAGGATGGCATCCACTGTGTTTTCTTATCCTTAACACCTTAACACTCTGCACAGTGACTGTCACGGACCTGGTGCTAAACTGTGTTAGCTGAATGAATGAAGCACACTCAGTAAGCTGGGGGAGCAGGATCCTGATCTACACTGTTTGCAATCTTCCAAATCTCCAGTCCTTCAGTCCGTGGTGTGATTGGCTTAGCCATGTTGACTTGTACTCATTTTAAAGATTCTTTTTAAGACAGGTCACTTTCTGTGGGCTTCCATTTTGAATCACACAGCCCTACTCAGAAGAATAGAGTCCAGAAAAAAGATGCTTTAGTTCAAGGCACTTAGTAGCCACACCATTCTGAACAAATTACTCTTGCTCCCCGCCTCTCACTCCTAATGTGGTTATAATAATAGTACCTGCCTCACTGGTGTTACGGTTAAATGAGTTAATATATGTAACGCACTTAGAACCATGCCGAGCACATAGTAAGCACTGAGAGTGGCTGCCTGTTGCTCTCATTTATGCCTTTCAGTATTTATGAAGACAAGCTCCTTTCTATTGAAAGAACTGGTTCCAACATCTGTGTCCTTCTACACTCCCTAGGTCACCTGTTCAATGATACTGTCATCTGTCATTGCATTACGCTTTCTTTGGCAGGCTTCCCACTTCGACCTATTTTTTCTTTTAAGAGAGAGAGAGGGAGCGCATACACACAAGTGGGGGGGAGGGGCAGAGGGAGAGGAAGAATCAGACTCCCTGCTGAGCAGGGAGCCTGATGTAGGGCTTGATCCCAGGACCGTGGGATCATGACCGTGGGATCATGACCTGAGCCGAAGGCAGACGCTTAACTGACTGAGCCATCCAGGTGCCCCTCCACTTCACGTTCTTACATAACTTTGAACATGACTTTGTGCAGTTTTCTGCCTTTTCGTTTTTGTCCATCTCAGCTCACTTGCCATGCTCCTCCTACTGATACTATTCCTAAAGATTTGATATTACTTCCCCTTGATTATGTGCCTGTCTTTATTTGTTTTATATGGGCTTTAAAATCTGACCTCAAAAGAGATCCATTCACATTGGCTCCAATTTCTGCTCATGGGAGATGGTGTCAATTATATCATCAAAATTTCATTTTTGATTTTTATATTTTATAAGCTTTCCCATCATTACTTTTTCTTATTTCTGAAATATAAAACTATCAGTAGGAAGTATCTAAATTTATCAGCTGCTCTTAATTAGCAGAATGAGAATTAGACATTTGAGGAGCTGAGAGACCCATCACACATCTCTCTTCTCTCTGCCAAGATAGAAGGCTGTGTCATCCATGCATTCAGTACAGCAAAAATGAACCATTTCTGCTTCTTTCTCCTTTTACCATAATGAAAATGCACTATTTCTAATTTAAAATCTGTGGCTTTCTGATTAAGTATGTGACATAACACTTTTAGATTGTAAAATTAGACTGTATTCCTCCCCTTTCTATTAGATCTGTTACTTTTGAGAAAATAAAAGTATATTTCATCCTGCTAAATTGAAAGGCAACAACACTGAAAATTATAAAGGATCTACTGCTCCGTGATCCATGCAAGAAAACACACTGCAGAACTCCAATCAGTAGCCACATATTCAAACAGAAGGTTTTAACCGAACTTCAAAAGACTAGAAAACGAATGCATATGTTTTGAGTTAATGGAAATATTTACAGCCTACATACTCATTTTTAAAGGATTCCTTGTTTTAATCTATGTTTTCTAACATTTGCCAACCACCAGTTGGCCCGTCACTGTGAGCAAGAAGTCTTCCATGGCTAATGCAACCAGAGAACACTTAATTCTAAAATGCAAGTATGACAAATAAATACTGACAAGCTGGAGGTGTTTCTTTTCATGAGGAGAGTCCAGGGCACCTAAGAGAGACACAAGGTGTGCTATGGTGAGAGACTGTGTTCTAGGAATCTAGGAAGGGTGAGTTTCTCAACCTATGAGTTGGAAAAGACCAGTATTTTTTCAAATCTCAAATTCTTAATGAATATACTAAAATGCAACAAAAATGAAGAGAAAAATAAAAGTTAAAAAAACAACAACGCCCCCCCCCCGCCCAGATATAAAAAATACAAGCCCATGCTCATTCCTCTGGATGCTGCAGCCCATCAAGTTGTTACAAAGGATTCTAATCACTCTCAATTTCCATACTGACCTCCATATAGACAAAGAGTTCACAGACCATCACTATCCTCACGTTATCACTCCTCTACCATAAGCTACTACTGTTATTTCTGACTAGGCCCACAACTGACTTCTCATGGGCTTCCCTCACTGCCCACTGCCCGGATCACCCAGTAGTCACAGCAGATCTGTCCCTGCTCAAAGTCCTCAGGGGCTTCTCCTCACTGTTTAGAATAAACCCATAACCTGCATGTGGTCTAGAAGGTCCTACTACTCATCCAGTGTCAGCTCTCCTCTGTCATTGTGTTGCAAATACACAGAAGCCATGGTTCAGAGAAGCCCAACTGTCCCTCCAGGTCCAAGGCGTTCCCAAATCTCATCCCTCTTCATGGAATCCTGCGCCACTAACCATCCACCCTAGTGATTCAAAATAGCAGCAAATACATCAACATTTGTGCATGAAATGGAGGAGTCAGTGTCCCCACCCTCAAATCAGTGGTTCTGTAATGGTGTGACTAATACAATATGGCAGAAGTGAAGTTGTGCTAATTTCAGAACCCAGGCCATAAGAAACTGGCAGCTTCCACTTCCTGTCTTTTTTAAATTTTTTATTTAAATTCAACTTAATTAGCATATAGTGTATATCAGTTTCAGAGGTAGAATGTAATGATTCATCAGTTACATATAACACCCCGTGCTCATTACATCAAGTACCCTCCTTAATGTCCATCACCTAGTTACCCTATTCCCCCACCCACCACCCTTCCCACTGCCTCTCTCTAGAGATACTCTTTCTGGAACCCTGAGCAACCATGTAAGGTGTCCAATTACCCTGAAACCATCCCGCTAGAGAGGTCACCTGTAGGCTCTCCAATTGACAGTCCAGCCATCGTAGGCAAGGTGCAGGCGCACACTGTTCATCTTGTAGACCAGCCTATCCATCAGCAGAATACCACCAGTAGCCTCGGTCCATGACACATGGAACAGAAGAATTAGAGCCAAGCCCCACCCAAGTTTCTCTTTGGAAAAAGAAATGTGAGATACAATAAAATGGTTGGTGTTTTAAGTAAATAAATGTCAAAGGCAGAATAATGGCTTCCCCAAAGATGTCCATGTCCTAGTCCCCAGAAACTTGAACTGTTATTACATGATAAAAGGGACTTTGTAGATGTGATTAAGTTAAAGATCTTGAGATGGTGGGATAATCCTGGAATATCTGGGTGGGTCCAAAGTAATCCTTACAACAGGGAAACAGAAGGATCAGAGAGAGAGATTTGAAAATGTCATGGTGCTGGCTTTGATGATGAAGAGACCATGAACCAGGATGGAATAGAGCAAGGAATGGATTCTCCCCTAGAGCTTCCAGAAGAAAAAGCCCTACCAACACCTTGATTTTAGCCGCTGGAGACTCATTTAGAGCTTCTGACCTTCAGAACTGTAAGATCACAGATTTGTGTTACATGAAGCCACTAAATTAGTGGTACTTTTTTACAGTAGCCATAGGAAACTCATGCATTGTTTGAGGGTAATTTGTTATGCAATAATAGATAACCAGGACCCCCCACTCTCCCTGCCATCACACCTCCCCACATACAAATGTTCACCCAGATATTTACCTTGCTAATTCCTGTTCATCATTCAGGCCTCAGCTTAAGTTTCTATTTCTAGGCATGTACTAAAGAAGGCATTCTTGGAATATAATTTATTTTTAAGTTTCTGTAATATCTGTGTCTCTGTAAGATGAAAAATTCCAGAAGGTCAGGTCTGTGTCTGTTTGGCTCACCAAGGAGTCCCCATTCCCCAAGAATAGTATCTGACATTCAGTAAACTTTGGTGAGTGAAAATATCCCTGAGTAAATGAATAGAGAATGAATCAGAATATATGCAAGGTATTGGATATACCGTACTCTATAAAGGTATAGAAAAAAGAAAAATTGTGTTGGAACTACATTCAACTAATGGAAAGAAGTTTTAAGTTTTAAGTTCTTAAGTTTAAGAAAAGTCTTTTAAAATTGATTATAAAGAAAACCATGAAAGCAATCAATCAGTGTACAGATGGGTGCTGAACGCATATTGGGTACCAGGGATAAGAAATAGCAAGGTTAATTTTTATCCATAAATCTTAATCATGAAAAAAATCAAATAATTGAAACTTTTATCATATCACATTCAACGAAATTCCAAAAACAACTAGTGAAAGAAACATTCTCAGCTCTTAAAAAAAGAACCAACTTGTTAATTACCTCTTCGCCATGGGAAGTTAAACAATATTGGAAAACACCCAAAATAAAAGTAATCCATAATTCTGTCACTCAGTGATAACCATTCATAACACCCTGAAACATGTCCCCCTCAGTCTTTTTCCTCTTCAAATATAATCCTATTTGTGGAATTCATAGAAAATGCTGCTTCAGAATGTGCATTTTTCATAAACATCTTCCCATATCATGAAACACTGTTTGTGAACATGTTTTTAATACCTAAACAGGTCTTTGACATACAAATGTCTCAATGAAATACTTTACCAATGTTTTTATGCTATAAAAACTAAGAAGCATATATCTACAATTAAAATTTAGATTTTTAAGGTGATTTCCTAGTGCGAAATCCCTAGGTCAAAGTGTGTACACGTATTTTAAGGCTCTTGATTCACATGTATAAACATTTCCTGGTTGTAAGGATAAAAAAAAAAAGAAGTTTGCAAAATAAAATATACTGCTTGAAAATTAAAAACATACACTAATACATCAACAGCTTCAAGAAGTCCAGCAATAAAAAAAGAGACCAGTTTTGAACTTGCTTAATGAAAAAACAAACACATATTTGACAATGGAAAGATTTTTCTCTGTCCTCTAGAGCACGTACTTCCCCATGCATGTGCTGGTGGCCTTCTTTAACTTTATGACAATTCCCGTTTTCATGCTTTAAAAGGTTCTTCTACCTTGAGATCATAAAACAATTCATCTACATTTAATTTGAACATTTAAATCTTTCATCCATTCAGAATTTATTTTGGCATCAGGAACACATTAGGTTGCCCATGTTCCTTTTCTTTAAAATGAGAAGCTGATTTTCCTGTGAGGATGTATTGACAAGGCTTAGCTCCCTTATCCATTTATGATGCCATCCTTATACCTTAAATTCCCATAGGTAACTAAGTCTACCCTGAACTCTCTGTTCCATTACACCAAGCTCTACCATACCACACTTCTTCGGCATTTGTAAATGTGTAATATATTTTCATGACACTAAGGAAATGTTACTCTCATTACTCGTTGCCAAAATATCCCTGGATATCCTCATATGTACATGTATTCAATACTCAACAAATGAATTCAACATACATAAGTAATTCAACATACACAATGTCATACATATGTAATTGAATTGAATTCAGTATCCACATGAGGTAGGTACTTACAGATGTTGGATTTATTCTTCCAGGTAGGGAAAGTAGAGTTTGGTCAAGTTCCAAAATTAAAATCTTATTGAGATTTCCACTGGAATTATGTTGAATTCATTTAAGGGTGATTTTTCCATACAACATTTTCCTGTCCCTGAACAAGGTAGGATATGGAACTCACATCAAGTAGCTGTGAGTAAGCCGATGAAATTAAACCAGATAATATGCACAGGGACGCACACTGCATATAATTTTTAAATTTACTCCTCATAACCAACACATGAAGTAGAGAATATTATTATTCCTAGTTTACAGAGAAGAAAATTAAGGCTAAGTAACTTGTATCACCCATAAATGGGGAGTAAATAACAAAGGTTACAAAATTTTCATTACACAGCTTTTTGTTTCCCCCTCTCATTCATATTAAATGCAGAGTTCAACCTCCAACTTCATTTTCCAAATGCATCCATTACCAGAACTTAGCTCTTTGTAAATCTTTGAGATTGAGTGAAATCATTCCCTAATCTCTGCACTGACCAGTTCCAACCCAGCTAAACAAAACATGAACTTCACAGTTTCCCACTTTCTACGAAATAGAATATAACTTGCAAAAGATAATCTGAGGTCAAGGTTGGTTCTAGGATAATGCTTTCAAAAAGGGGAAATAACAATATTATTTTCTCCTTTAGGAATCCTTTTCCTAACATTTCTTCTAAACAAATCAGTGAACCAACCTCCCCCCTCCAAAAAAAAAAAAAAAAACCTGAACACATTTATTAACTGACCAATTCAGCCATATTTTGATATGGGCCAATAAAATGAAACTTACTTCTCCAATTTCATCAGTTAAAAAACCGCAGGCTCTAATTCGATATTTTGACATACCAGTAAGTGAAGAATTGAAATAATCCAATGTATTGAGGCTAAAAAAGATTAAAAAGAATTTAATAAAATTAAATTGGTTAAGGGTAAAGAATATTTTTCCTCTGCCCTTAAAATTGAGGTACAGAGGCTGAATAGCTCTAGAATTTTGTATTTCTAAGTTTATCTCATTTGGTGATCTAAAATGTTAAAAACTTTTCTGATAAAAACTGGTTATTTATAGAGCTAATATTCAATAGACAACAAACCTTTTGGTTTAAAAATGTTGAAACACATGAAAACACAGAAGCCAGAACTATCTTCTGTTCCAAGTATCTTCCTCCTTCTGACATGTCTCTTCTGCTTAAAGAAGTTGTTTGTTCCCTTAACACAAAAGGCAACTAAAAGCAAATCGAGGGCTAACATGCCCATGATATGCTTCAAGTTTTCCTAAGGAACAGTGTTATTCTTTTTTCTAAAAAGTAACTGTATCTCTCCTATATTGGTTTGTGGATTTGCACCGCTTTTGATGTCATAGTCTTTATGACTATAGTTGGAAAAATTAACCAAGAGGGCTTTTCCTTCTTAGAATCTGAACCCATTCATTCACTTAATAAACATGTTTCAAATGTTTATTGCACGGCAATCACTGTGGTTGCCACTTGGCATACAAAGGGGGATAAAACACTGTTCCTTCCTCAAAGGAGTCAAGCAATTGCAGGGATGACACTATGGACCTATCAACTGAAAGCATGCACATAACTCATGCAGCGGGTATCTTGACTGAGCTGTAGCCTATTACCTGTCCCTGCTAAAAGATCAGGCATGTCTGGGTATATTTGAAGATCTGATGGAGAGGGCCCAACGTAAGTTATATCTTTGGTTGCTGAATAGTAGAAAGTCTTAGTGGCAAATGAAATTTCATACTGTTAGAATATTAATAGAGCGCAAGAATTTATAACATACAATTTTATAAATTGATAAAATCAATGTGTACTGGTACCTTAAAAATATTTTTTCTCCAGATCCAACTTTATTAAAAGTGAGCCCACAGCAGCAGGAGTCTTTTGCTTCACTCCCAGATTTACATCCTGAAAATGTTTCCCCATTAAAAAAAAAAAAAAAAAAAAAAAATCCCAATGGGCATGACTGATTCTGTATCTTGGGCAGGAACAAAACAAAACAAAACAAAAAAATGGACCTGCAACATTCTTTTGTGGCCAGAAAGCAACGGTGTTTTGATAGCCTGAAGGACAGTGCTAGAAGGACAAAGAAGATGCTGAAAGTTTTTCTGTAGAAGAAGTTGTGAAAAATCAAGCATCAAGAAGAGAATAATAATTATTAATAGTTGGAACAATGTGAGTTCATTATCAGACTTAAAAGAGAAAAGTTAATATAAATTGCCTAAGTTAATATGTTATACAGAATATCATTATATACAACAGAACAGAAGCATAATAGAATGCTTAAATTTGTGCAAATTGTAATAGTAAGGGAGTGTTAATTGATGGATTCTTCATCAGTTGGCTTTTGTTGTATTTGCATAAGTCAAGTGACCACAAGGAATGCAAGTGGACAGTCTCAAAATTCAGCCCTTCCCTGATTTCTATAGGAAACCCACTCCCTTCCAAGCACTTTGTGAGTTTAGTAAAGATGGACTAAGGATTTTTAGTGACACAGGAAGGTGGTGTCACCTTGGGAGCCACTACCATCCAAGATGTTAAAACATCTTCCCAGGGGTACCTGAGTGGCTCATTCAGTTGAGCATCCAACTCTTGATCTCAGCTCAGGTCTCAATCTCAGGTTTGAGAGTTCAAGCCAGTGTTGGGCTCCATGCTGGGCATGGAGCCTACTTAAAAAGCAAAACAAAAACAAACAAACAACAACAACAAAAATCTCCCCATCTCCCCAGTTCCACCATCCCTTCTTCAGTCTCCTGGATACCTACTGTGTCTCAGCTCAGAATCTCTCCACTGTGCAGAGAAATCTGGTTTCCTGAAGCCCACATCAGAAAACTCACATGTTCAAACACACACAGTTATCTGGCAGAACAAATGTCCTTCAGTGTAGCAGGTGGCCCACCCCACCTTGGAAGGCAGCAGCAGTTATAAACAACAGAAGTTTCCTAGTTACATTTACAATGATAAACTGTACTAATATCTGCTTCCCACAGACTGCACTCCTTATAACAATTCCTCAAACACTTCTTAATGATCACAAATAGTATCTAAATTACTTGTAGATTATTCCCTCCATAAGGGGGATTTTCTACATTTTTAAGTATATGGAATGTAAAGGAACACACTTACAGCTAAAGTGCTTTTTTCTCGTTATTTGTTAATCAGCCTAACAGCCTTGGGAAGCCTGGGACTTCCTGAGGAAGTTAGTTTATCCTCAGGAAGTTATTTCCTAGTCAAAGAGGAAGTAAACAGACGTGTTAACCTGATTTTTAAGGTCAGGCTGTGTCCATGACTGTAAAGGGCAAATATTTCCAGTATCAGGTTATTCTTTCTAAAATGTTTGTCCCCAACCCCTTCCATATGCCCTTTTTGCCTTTGATGAGCTCAGAAGTCAGCCTTTTAGTATAAAACACTCCAAGTATCCCAAAGAAAGGTGGTGGGCATAAAATGTCATGGAGCGATGGCCTATTTATCACTGACATAGTACAAAGAATGTGCAACTACTCTGTAACTAAATATTTTAGTGCAAGACTGGATGTTCAAAACACTTTGGGAATGTATTCAATGTGGTCAAGAAGGGGTCCCTTTAGGAGCCTCCATTTTTCCCCACATGAACCCAGATGGATTTTTCCAGACTCCTCACAACCTTACACGCCATGCTGTATCTTCCTCTCCACCCTCCCACCTTCTGTTCACACAGGAGAAGGCAAGTCCCAGACTGCCATGACACCTTTCCCAACTGCTCCAACCCATGCCTCTCTCCCTTCCTCTTCAGACCACTTGTCAGGACACAATCTTATACCACCCTGAATTACTACTGAACTGATTCACAGTGTTTATTGCCCCCTAGTAATTGCTAAGGTTCTGGCAACAGCAGGTCTTGCCATAAAATCAAATTCCATCAGGAGCCAAATAGCTAATGGCAATATTGTGAAAGATGCTTGGTTAAGGCAACAGAGAATTATGGGGACTCAGGAGCTGCAGGGTAGATGCCCCACCTAAATCCATTAAATTAAACCCAAAATTAGTTTTGAAAATTCTTCAAGGAGAAGAAAACACGGCCTAGGGGTCATTCTCTGTGCTACCAATCTGTGACTGACATACATTTTGTAGTTTCCCCGTAAGTACCTAAACAAATATATTTAAAACTAGATTTACATCCTTTAATAAATTTCCATTGAATTAGATTACTGAGATTACTGGTAAGATATCTTAGAAATGATCCAAGCCTTCACTGCAAATACACTTAGCTGTATTTAGGTGAACTAGAATGTCTATGGCTGAAATCTATCAATTATTTATTGAGTGTTTTTTGCAAATGACAGAATGGAAGTGAGAAAAACACAGAATAATTTTACCCACGGGATTAGAATGCTGAAGATCTAATGTTTTCTCTCCTAACTCTACATAAAGGCACTGACAGACGCTGGATGTCTCAATTAAGTATTACTTTAAGATGTCCTTAAACACACACACACACACACACACACACACTCATGTACAGAAACCTAATTTCCTTCTGAGACTATTAAATGACATTTTTGCCATTCTGGATGATTCATTTTGGAAGATGATTCCTTTAAGAAATTAAACTTAGTTCTTGAGTCTGAGATGGTATTTAGGGTTTCATTACACATTTTTAGGCTTACATAACAATTTTGTGGATAGCAAGCTGATGAGTGTTCCACTGCTTAAACTAATGCTCAAATGCAAATCTGACTTCTTTATTAAATTGGGCACACTGAATCTATAATATGCTCAAATCACCCAATGTAATTGGTGCAGTTTTTCAAAAGTCACCTAACTTACAATTAGGCAGTAGTTAGAAACTTGGCCATGAAGCAGTGACTTGTTAATTTAATTACCAAAACACATTAAGCTTCAACAGCTAAAGCCTTGTAAGGTTTTCCTAAATAATCCTGAAATTTTCAGAAATAGTTAAGCTTGCAATTTAATTTTTTTAAAGATGTTATTTATTTATTTGAGAGAGGGAACACAAGCAGGGGGAGTGGGAGAGGGAGAAGCAGGCCCCCTGCCGAGCAGGGAGCCAGATGCGGGGCTCGATCCCAGGACCCTGGGATAATGACCTGAACCGAAGGGAGACACTTAACGACTGAGCCACCCAGGCGCCCCTGCAATTTAATTTTTAAAGGCAAAACAAATCTTTATAATCAGTCATCACCTTCTTCACACACAGAGTAAAAGCTCCTAACAGCACATTTCTGATTTTGGGATCTCTCCCACCCATAAGGTCCCCCAAAACCACCCTTCCAGTTTGAATAAAAGTCATCTTATCACTATCTTTAAAGACACTTTTTCTATGCCATTTACTTTCTCCACTTCTGTACTTTTTATTCCTCTTCCTATGTTATATGTTTTTACTCTGTTTTCTCTTATGTCATGGATTGAGTTCCATTTGATTGTAATAGACTGCTTCGAGGCATAATTCCAGTCTTGCAAGGCACATGCTCTAAGATTGATATCTTCCACCTGTGTACATTTCCAATTAAAGAATAACTGCTTGGCTCAGTTTTAAAGTAATAAGGAGCAATGAAACTAGTCAGTACTTTTATATTACATGCACTATAGATCCTATATCATGATTAATTTAAATATCAATTTCAAACCGTAAGTCTGTCTGATGCGGTATGTTAAGGACACAGTTATGATAACCTGCAAACTAACCCTTCAACAGTTTAGTAAAAAGGCATCTTGGAATATTGGCATTTGCTTTCAATAACTAAGAATTTAAAGTACATTTCTAGACTTTACATAGACCACATTTCCATGTATAATACTGACAATCGAGACACAATTATGGATTTTTTGAAAAGATACTTCTCATAAGGACTTTCAAAATATATTTTGATATAAACTTATAAAAATGATTAGCATGAAATTCTTTTTTTTTTTTAAGATTTTATTTATTTGACAGAGAGAGAGACAGCGAGAGCAGGAACACAAGCAGGGGGAGTGGGAGAGGGAGAAGCAGGCTTCCTGCCGAGCAGAGAGTCAGAGGGATGCGGGACTCGATCCCAGGACCCTGGGATCATGACCTGAGCTGAAGGCAGACGCTTAATGACTGAGCCACCCAGGCGCCCCTAGCATGAAATTCTTAATAGTTCTTCATGGCAATTACAAAACAAGCATTAAGAAAAAATCTTACTCAGATTTCAGTGCCTATAACCATCTTCGCCTTTTACTAATTTTTCATGACTTTGGACCACACTAATGCTTTCCCAGTTTCCCTACTGTCATCTACCAAATGAAAACATGTCTACCTCCTTCTCGAGAGCAATGTGACAATGAAACAGTTGAGTGCAATAATGCTCATGAGAGACTAGGATCAGCATGAAATAATATGTATCCCAAAAACGTGTGTTGAATTTGCTGGATGGTCAAAAAGGCTTTTGTTTAGGGAAATGAAATCTACCTTGAATTAAAAGCATCATCTTTCTCTTCTTGAGTGACACATGTGAATGTTATGTGAGAAGTACACTCAAGAAGTAGAAAGAAGATAATATAAGGAAGACAGAATAAAACAAAGCCCGATTCCTGGGCATTTTCAAAATAACTCCATTTAGAATTGGTCTAATTGGGGCACTGAAAACATCTTAACCCACAACTGTATAAATAAAGTGGTGATTTTAGGTACCATGGAAAGAATTCTTTATATATCAACTCATTTCACTCATGGCTCAAATGAAACATTTTAAAATTAATTTCCTTCAGGAAGTTAATTAAATGGGCAGTTTCACAAAACAATATTAATTGAATTTATTGAAAGCCGTGCTCGCTTCGGCAGCACATATACTAAAATTGGAATGAATTTATTGAAAGCCTATTTTATAATCATGAGCTAACTTAAAGGTAATGTTTCCATCTCCAGGTGAGAAGCTAACCTATGTAAGTGGGTTGAGATTCTTTTGCCATTTGAAGTAGATCCTCTCCTCCCATTGGAAGTACTGCTCAAGTCTTTCTCAAACTCTTCTGAACAGCCTACCTCCTCCCTGCAACCAGCTCAAAATAGGCCGCTAGCAGGCGGACAAAACAGAATTAAATAGCTTCACACTTAGAAGGCAACAACTTTTTTAAAGGTTATGATTTTCCTGATTTGTACCATCTCTCACTGAAACAATACTGTGTCAAACTCCTGCTCAACAATTCATTAGGTGTGTGATATTGAGCAAATCTCTTTATTTCTTTGTGCCGCAGGGATTTCTTTGTAAAACGAGTGTATTAGATCAGAAAATTGCCAGGGTCTTTGTAGCTCGAAAAATCCTATGATTCCATATTTGGCTGGCTTGATAACAACATGTATAAGCCATCACACCTGTAAATTGTGCTGTCAGTGAGTTCAATATCTGAACTTGAGCAACTGGATGAAGCTGACTTTTCATCAGCCAATTACATTTGGCCTTTGAATGAACTGTGTTACCTTCCCCCAGCCCAAGAGAAGTCAGAGTTGTTGAGATGCCACCATTAAAACCACATCCTCATGACCCTGTTCTGAGAAAGAAGCCCAAGCTGAGCTTATTTCTAGGAAGCTTCTTCATGATCCAACCCAATCCAACTGATGCTGTTTCAGTCTTTTCAGGCTGACTGCTGTGTACTCTATTCTAACCATGGGCCGGACATGACTTTCATAGCTGAAAGTCAAAGGCCATTCCTTCCAATACGAGGGAGAACACCCCGTGGATGAGAAAGACTGGAAAAAAAGTGTAACAGAAAGAATAGCAACACAACTGGAAAGAATTAAGCTGTGGCTTATGATGCTGGAATGCAGATTTTGTTGGGGAAAATGGAATGTTTCCAGCCTTCTGCACTTGAACCCAAACCCCCTACAGTGTCAGGAAATCAGAAACTTAAACTGTCACAAGAAATATAATGGGCTTTAAAGAAAGCTTATACCATTTATCAAGGAGAAAGCTCTGGAGGCTGCCAATTCTTTAAAAGGGGTGTGGCTTTAGACTCACAAAATTAAGATGCACCAAGATTTTGCATGAGACTTTGGAAAGGAACACTTATATTTAGGTAAAAAATACCATTCTCTGTTGGATTAAAACTGAATTGCATCACCGTCTGTGCCCACCGTGCCTAGGGGAACAGCCTTATGACCCAAAGTAGATGAGTGGGAACAACAGGTAGACAGCAAGGAATGAGTCCTTACACTTACTAGAATGAATAAATGTGACTGAGGCCTTAACCATCAATCATGTTTGGTTGCTAAAAACTTAAAATCCAAGCTGAGGTTAGAGACTCTCCGGGAAAAGCTTTAAAAAAAAAAAAAAAAACAGGTTTTGAGAAACTTGTGGGTCTATCATCTCTGATGTCTTCCAGAACTTTCCAGGAGAGTATGTACCTACGAGAAGTCCACGATGCCCAGACACCATGTGCAGGGCTGTGAACACTACTGGTCCAGGGACTCCTTATGATGCTTTCAGGGCAGTGCTGGCCCCGAGGCCAGAGCATCCCAGGAAAAGCTTTCAGCCAGCAGCCCTGCTCTCTGTGCGGCCAAGACCCATGCTCCTAAGGGGTCTTCTCACCACTGTTCAAGACGTCTTCCCAGAGCGGCGAGGCAGCATTTTCGAAGAGTAGTTTGTGCTGATTTAGATGCAGGTCTGAAGGTCATGCAGAAGCAGCAGCTTCCAATACCCATTTCCTGTGTCTACTTCAATGACTTTTAAGCAAATGTACTGTGTCGTGCGACTTTTACCACGATCCAGTTTTAGAACATGATCATCTCCCTAGTCAGATCCCTGGTGTCTGTCACAGTTAGTCCCCATTGCCACTGCCAGCCCCAGGTTGGCGCATGGTGTGTGGGCGCCCTCCCCTCCCCTCAGCTCCCATGTCCTCAGGTCAGGCGCCAGCTTTCAACGCAGAGGTTACTTACATGCTTCCCAGTGAGAGACGTCGACTCTGCCATTGGCTGCCACCTGGAGGCTGTAGCGAAAGCTCATGTGCAGGTGTATGTACACGCATGCGTACGCACACGCACACGCCCCACAGGCCCGGGAATTGATATAATACCTTCCCTGTCCAGCCCACCATGGACAAGTCCAACTCTGCTCCCCAAGGCTTTCAACCCAACTATTACGGGTGTGGCCACAGTTTGCAAAGGCTGCAGGAAAACTGAATATTGTCCTTCACGATATATCTCATTTTTAGAAATCAGTATTACTCAAACCTTTAACCTGAGGATCCTGCCTGTGTTTCTTGAAGAGGATATTGGTAAAGTCAGAGGTGAAAAGTCCTCTTAAGAGGATCAAAGAACTGAAGAAAGTAACGGTAGTCAAATCACTTCTGGAAAACCAGTTACACCACTCGCCCAACATTTTCTTAACAACCAAGGTTAAAAACAGTTCTAGAAACTGTGGGAAGAGAACCAGAGAAGCATTTTTTAATTGGCTCCTCTGTAGCATGTGTAAGAAATTGGTGTCCAGTTTCTGTTTCTTGGCACACAGTGGCTACTAGTTGCTTTCTGGTAGGAGCAAACTATTGGGTTTACTCTTGGGTAAACCCACTTTGTGGAGGTCAGAGAATATGACACCCTAATCCTGAGAGGCAGACCAGGACTCTGCCACCTGTGCATTGAGAAATGAGCACTGGCTGGTGTTCCATCTTGAAAAACCAGGCTGATAGCGAGACCATTTTGCAGCAGACATCCCTGAATACATTCTTATGGAAGTAACACCTACACCTAATTTATTTTAAAATATTTTTTTAGTTCCATTGATTAAAAAACAGTACCAAAGTGGATTCATACATACAAACAGTAAAAAAAAAAAAACACAACTTTGCAGATATGCAAAAAAAATGGATAGCATCTTTCATAGAGATGGGATTCTTCCATTTAAGAGTTGGAAAAAATATTCCCTATTAATTTAGCCCAGTTGTTAAAATTTCTGTTTCATATGAACATCATATTTTCCCATTTTTCCCTCCTGAATTTACCCTCAGAATGGTAGGAAATGCATTGTGACAAAAATGTATAAAACATTGGCTGAGCCCCGCATCAAAAGAATCTTCCCAAGGAAAAGGCAGAATAAGATGAAAATTTTAAATCCCTATGGAGTTATTTTTTCGAAGCATAAAAAGAAGACATTTTTAGTGCATGAAGCCCCACAGTCCCCTCCCCCAACCCTTACAACAGAGCCCACACAGTTTCGTATTTTCTGTTTTTAAAAAAATTAAATCTGGAGAGGGAAACACAGAGGGATTATTTCACATATTTTTAACTTTCTATTTTCACAGTCACTCCAATTAGCCAAACTATGACTATAACAAGAGTGACTAAAATCATGGTAGAAAGAAGTGATCACCTTACAAAACAAAGATTTCTGATTAGAGAGAACCGTAAATAAATAAGTTATGTTGAAGTGATTTCCAGTTGGGTTCCTAAGAACAGAGGCCTCAAAAGCAAAAGTCTAGAATCAATTTACCTGACTTGCACGTTACCTTAACTAAATTTCCAGAATGACCTAGTGCTCTTATTTGAGTCAACAGCCAGAAAATTCAAATTGGAATTCTATCTGGTGCTTCACAACACTGAGGAGAACACCCTGATCTATTCGCCTTACAATGTTGATAAAACAACGTTAAGGCATTAAATGCCAGGGAATATAATCCCATTATAAAAGCTCTTTATATATCAGTCTGTTCGAAACACACCAAGTCAAAGCTAAAGAGAAGACACACACAGCAGGGGCCAACCCTCATCATTCATGCACACACGGTCACGCAGATCAAGAGCAACCAAACACTGAGATGACCAACATCAGCTCATGGGTATGCTTCCCAAAATTGCAAGCAGCTTCAATTAAGCCTCAAGACAGAGCATAGAAATGTACCTCCACGCATCCTGCACACTTTAAGAGAGCAGGCTCTACACAAGGTCACCTCACACTGGGTCTTCCATTGTAAGCGGCATCGACATCTTACACTGGACCTGCCTTCGACAATCAATTTAGAAGGAGCTCTTCTGCAGAAGAGAACTCAATTGTGTTTAACATTAAAATAAAAACTAATTCCATCATTGAGTCGGCTTTCCACTAAATAACTACCACAGAAACAGTGATTTCCACACGCAAACAAGTAGTAACACAAAAGCTTCTGGACTAGGCAGAGCAATTAATTCGAACATGTATTACTACATATAGTGAAATTCTATATCAAGAACATCAGTGGAGCTGATCTTTGTCCTGAGAGGCAAGACTTTCTATGTATCTTTTAAATAATCAAACAAACCTCTTTTCCTCCTCCCACATAATGGTTAATTCAAGTTCTACAAATCACATGATTGTTACCCTCCCATTGTCAAAATCCTGAATTCCAATTTTGAAAGTTTTTGCAGGAACTTTCAATTAGAGCACAGGAATTTTACAATCATAGTGTTTTCCACACTGAAAAACAAGATAAATAACATCATGAAGGCTCCCCAAAAGTCAGCCTATTATATTTTCACGAAATAACAGCATTTGCCTTAGAATTGAGACACTTAAATCCTATCAAAACCCCTTTATCAGAAGGCAAGAGCACAGCAACAAAAAAGCAACTTGGGAAACCCTCTGCCTTCTCATTTTTAAGAATCTCATATGCTCCCACTCAGTAGAACAGAACTGAGACTCACACATTTTATTTGTTTTCCAAAAATAGCCTGCACTGTGAACACAGGGAGAGAGATAATGAAGACCAGATGCCTACCTTCACTGGTAGCCACATTCTTCTGGGCTTGGGTCGGCGTGTGATCTGTACTTGAACTCACGTCAGATGAGATGCTTGAGCTGCCTTTGCCTAGAGAAAACAGGAATGAGCAGCTTTTGAGTTTTGTAACTTCAGAACTGGACCATGTCTTCCACTCTGTCCCGTAACAAGCCATATCACTGGTTTCCAAGAAAAGAGCCGTAATACCAAGAAGGGAGTTTATTAGGTTTCTTGCCTCTTGCATTACATATCTGACCCATAAGAGTGGAACTAAAGCCCTATTACACTATAGCTCGACTATAAACTCAGACAAGATTATAAAACATATGATAACATAATCTCATTTTGGCATACTTGTGAGTAAGAGAGGACATGTGGGAAACTCATCTACAGTATTAATTTTTTATTTGCAACTCTAAACTATACATTTCCCAGTACAGGACAAAAGCACATCTAAGAATGAGGCATTATCCGAATAGTAAGGACCTGCTGGTTCCAAACAGTGGTATCACCTTAGAAACCAAATTCCCTGTTTTAATAGGTTCTTCTTTAAAAACAAACAAAAGGGCGCCTGGGTGGCTCAGTTGGTTGAGCGACTGCCTTCGGCTCAGGTCATGATCCTGGAGTCCCGGGATCGAGTCCCGCATCGGGCTCCCTGCTCTGCAGGGAGTCTGCTTCTCCCTCTGACCCTCCTCCCTCTCATGCTCTCTGTCTCTCATTCTCTCTGTCTCAAATAAATAAATAAAATCTTTAAAAAAAATAAAAATAAAAAATAAAAAAATAAAAACAAACAAAAAATACTTATGTATCTAACACGGTAGTTATCAAGTGGGGGTGCTTTTTCCCTCAGGGGGACATTTGGCAATGTCTGGTACCATTTTTAGTTGTCACAACTGGGGAGGATGTACTCCTAGAACCTAGTAGGCAGAGGCCAGGGAGGCTGCCAAACATCTTACAACACACAGAACAGCTCCCACAAGAAAGAATTCTCCAGCACAGAACGTCAGTCATGCCCTGGTATAAATAATCTCACTTCAGCTGATAGAAGAGTAACTTTTAATATGAAGATATACACTAATGTTTCTAAACATTCTCAAAATGTCTGCAAATATGAACCCTACTCACTACCTAGTAAGAGAAGTATCAGTGACTGCGGTGAGCAGAGTTCTAAGATAACTCCCATGGTACCTGCTACAGATTGAATGTGTTCCCCCCAGCCCCCCAATTCACCTAATCCCCAGTGGGATAGTTTTAGGAGGTGGAACCTTTGGTAGGGGATTAGAGCATAAGGGGGGAGCCTTCACGAATGGGACTGGTGCCCTAACAGAAGAGACCCCTGAGGGCTCCCTGGCCCCTTCCACCATGTGAAGACATATGAAAAAGACAGCTATCTGTGAACCAAGAAGCAGGCTCTCACCAGACGCCTTGCTCTTGGACTCTTCAGCCTCCAGAACTGTAAGAATTAAATTCCTGTTGTTATAAGCCACTAGTCTATGGTATTTTTTTTTGTAGCCACTTGAACAGGCTAAGCTGGTGCCCGTGTCCTTGGTAATGTTCCCTCCAGTGTGGGTAGAACCTGTAACTTGCCTCTACGCAATAGAATATTTCAAGAGTGAGGGGGTTTTGCAGATGCAATTAATTTCCTAATCAGTTGACTTTCATCAAAAGGGAGGTTGTCCTGGGTGGGCCCAGCCTAAATAGGTAAGCTCTCTCCAAGTGTCTAGAGAAGAGACCCTGCCCACTGGCTCTGAAGAAGCAAGCAGCTGTGAGTTCTGCAAGGAAAAGAAATCGGCCAGCAGCCAAGTAAGCGTGGACGGGGACCCACCCAAGCCTCTGATGAGAGCACGGCACTGGCCAGTGTCTTGATCACAACTCTGTGAGACCCAGAACAAAACTCCCAGCTGATCCAAGTCCAGAATTCTGATCCCAGGAAACTGCGAGATAATAAATGTACCTTGCGTTAAGCTGCGGCTAAGTTTGTGGTCATTTGTGATGCGGCAAGAGAAAACTAATATAATGACCATCCAATTCTATCACAAATGAGCTCTTTTTGCTTCACAAGGTATGATCGGAACTCTTACATGTGGCTGAGAAATACATTCCCAGTAGTGCTCCCCGAGCAGAGGCACACACCCCAGTTTGGGGGAGTGCGCCTACGTCGAAACACAGAGCAGAGAAGAACAGATGAGCTTCACTTTAAGAGCTTCAAGGATTTGATTGTGAATGTTGGGAATAACGGAACAACACGAGTTCATGGGTGATACTATCTGAGCAGGGACGTCAAAAGGCTGTTGTCTCCCTTTACCACTGCCCATTGCTCACGGTGACTTCTAGCTCTGAGACAAGTCTGTTATTCCTGTTGTCCCCGCCCATTTCACATCCTCCTCCCTGAGAGTTAGCCAAGATGACACAGTAACTCTCCATTAGTTTGTATTTAGCCCATTTCTGTGGCCTGCCATGGTTCACCTTCAGAGAGTGGACATATTGGACCAGGTACATAGTTAAAAGTATGTCAATGTGGTCTCTGACCTCAGTCTGCTGCTCCCTTGTTTTTGACCTTGAATACTCCCTTTTTCCTCCTCCAGGAGGCTCAGTGTCCACATGTGGCAGGAGAGATGGTTGGACTGAGTGATTCCCAGCAGCTCAAATAGTCTGTGATTCTATGAGTCCATTACGGTACTCCTCAAACCTGAGTAATGCCAACACTCCCTTTAATATGGCAAAAAGCATTACTGTTCACCACTAATGGAGACTTAAATTATCTTTAGTATGCTGTTATTTAGTGATGCACAAATGGAAAGCTAAAAATAAACTCCATACGCTTTAACTGATTCAACAATAAGACCAAAACAAAGTAATGAATTAAACACAAAAACAAGAAAGGCCATAAAATTCGAATTAACAGCGTTAATGTGGCAGATGATGTTATTTTGCAGAGAGATTAAATTGCCTTTCAAAATGTAAACATAGTACTTGCTGCTAAAGCCAATGTTCTCTTGGTTTGGCCATACCCATGCTACCCCCCCAGTGAGGGTTCAGCCTGCCCACCATTTTCCTCCCTTCAAACTCAGGAGTCCTTCCTCCCAGAACAGGATGATACATCACTGGGCCTTCATTCAGTCTGACTGTTTCACTCATGATCTTTAAATCTGCTCCTCTTTTATTCCTTACTGGCCCATAAGCATTGAAGTAGAATTCTTGCCTTAAAAGATAGGTGTAAACTTGGACAATGAAATCTTGTGGCAGGACTCGTCTATAAAGGAGAACCAGTATACAATGATTTATTGTTTTTATGATTGTCATCAAAACGAAAGCACAAAGTACAATAAATTTCAGAGGAAATTCTCAGACAGGTCTGAAAACAGAATGCGGACCCCTCAGGGGACCACAAACTCCAATTTAAGAAATGCTAGTCTATGAAGAAAGGGAAGAAGATAAAAAAACAAATGATATTTATAGTAACAACTATGTATGCTGTTCCGTGTAGTCTAGTAAATACTTTAAATGTTTCACCACATAGTCACTCTGCCCTGTGGCTATGTTTTGCAATCACTTTTTCATTACTGCCCTCGCCCCCAAGGAAACTTTTGGGACTTTTTCCTAACTATCCCCCAAACGAAATTGTATATAGCCAATATACTATACATCTGTTACACGCTCCATGTAGATCTCTGCTTTTTACAAAAAAAGGAGTTCTCACCACCCCCCCCCCATTAAGAACCAATTTTTGTCCCTTTGAGAACATGGGCCTTTGATAGCACAACACTGAAATTTAACAAATTAATTAAGGAAAGCAAGATAATAGAGAAATACAGTCCACTCTTGTTATTCATGGTAGTTATGTTCTACAAAGTCACCACAAACAATGAACTAACAATACTGGATCACTGATTCTAGGGGAAAGGCAGGATTAGGTTTCAGCCTACTGTTGCTCACAACATTTTTGTCCACCCATCAACACATAACCTTGTTTCACGTGTGTTTCTTTTTTTTTTTTTTTTAAGATTTTATTTATTTATTTGAGACAGAGAGAATGAGAGAGAGAGCACATGAGAGCGGGGAGGGTCCAGAGGGAGAAGCAGAGCAGGGAGCCCGATGCGGGACTCGATCCCGGGACTCCAGGATCATGACCTGAGCCGAAGGCAGTCGCCTAACCGACTGAGCCACCCAGGCGCCCTCACGTGTGTTTCTGTTTAAAGACATCTTATTAATATATACTGTTGATTGATCAGCACTGAACTTGTGGCCAACGGTGCTATAATTCAAACTTAAATGAACTTTATCTAATAATACATGTGAGGCACCTCACAACCTTCTCACACTTAGGAACACCAGACAGCCCTTCAGCATGATGCTTGAAGGTCACCTTAGGTAGTGAAACCACCAATAAAACTCAAAAAAATAAAAAATAAAAAATGTGGTGGTAAAGAGACTGCAAAAAGGACACTTATTTATAGTATGAGAGCTGAAACAAGGAGGCGATATCACCTTGTTCATCCCCAGCTGGGAACGTGCACGCTGGGAGATTCAGATTTTTCGCCACTCTGCTCATGTTCGTGAATGACCATGAAAGCATGGTGAGTACTGATTTGGGGGATACAAATAAATTTTAGCAAGTAGACAAATTTGCAAATATGGAATCCGCAAATAGTGAGAATCACCTGTATATAATCTTGTATCACATATGGTTCCACAGCTTGTAGACAGCTTTCATGTGGACTGGAGTGAGTATAGTCCAGGGTCAGGAGGCCAGGGCTCCTACCTGGATTTGCCATATACTAGTGTTGGGCAAATTAATAAACCCCTCTATGCTTTAGTTTTTTTCAGCTATAAACGGGGTGGGGATGAGCCATCCCTGCCTCCTAGGGCTGTTTTTAAAAGTCAATAAAATAATCCAAATACAGCACTTAGGAAATTCTCCACAAATCTCAGAATAATGGGGTTCATATTTTGGATGCTATTACTATGCTTTGTTTCTACCTTGCTTCTGGAAGCACAACCATCTCCCCAGTGAGTTCAGGAAAAAGGTGTATATTTCAGGGTGGGGAGTTTACAGGAGGAACTCAAGAAAGAATGAACGAGGTGATATGTGGCTCCTAATAGTCAAAAACAAAAATCAGAAGTATAACGATGTTCTTACAAGACAAGCTATTGTCTTAGAAAGATTGTCCTACATTTCTCACCTTCAGACAGTCTTTGGTTTAATAACTATTGTCTATACCTTGGGCAAATTGACACATAAAACTGTCTGTCCATCATAGCGCATCAGACCACATGAATTTAAAATCCCTATCTACCAGTTCCAAGCAATGTGTCTAGGAGAAAATCTCTCAGATTCTCTAAAGTTCATTGTCTTTATCCATAAAGTAGGGATAAAAACAAATAAAAAAACATTACCCATTGCCTCTACTATAAATGGGGAATTGGACCCACCCTTCAGTGTTTGGGGGACATTGCTAGGAGGAATAAATGGGCTCCAGCTGGTAAAGCATTCAATCATATCAAGAGCCCACCCTGTGATTATTTAGTACTGACCCATTTATCACAGTCTAATTTGTATCAGGAAACAAGAAATGAAATTTAAAACAGTAATTATTATTATACTATTATATGGGCATAGAATAGTAAATAAATATTATATACACATGTAAATTAAACTACATATACCTTATATAGCTAGCAAAAATCCCTCTGGTATGAGCAAGGCTGACAATTCTGCTCTCTATCTAACTGCTTTACCTACATGAAAGTTTGTTTATCTGACCAATGGCCAAAACCCTCATTAGGGGTTATGAGCATATCAGAACTATGTCTGTTAGATTTGGTAAAGTACAAAGTTGCACTTTATTTAATATCCTCCCAATTGGGCTAAAGGCTCAAATGAGGACAGTTGAACAAACAACTAGGTATCAAATACAAATACATACCAAAGCAAGTGAAGACTAATGCACGGATGTTGGTCAATGTTATTTGTAACAGATTAACATACATACATATAATTCTCAATCATAGTGTGGAGAAACTAATCAGCAGACTGATCATCCAGATCAGTTGGGGCACACGGTTAATCCAGGGACGTTAGCAGAAGGAAGTTTCTAGCCATGCATTCCTTCTGTTAGAATGTGCCACGTTTCCCCAGTGTTTGAAGAGAAAGACAATGTTCATTCAATGGGGATTCTATTGTAGAGAGTGATTTTAAGTCTATTTTATTTTTTAAATATTTTATTTATTTATTGGAGAGAGAGAGAGAGAGAGAAGGCAGGGGGGAGGGGCAGAGGGGGAAGGAGAGAGAATCTCAAGCAGAGTCCCCACTAACCGTGGAGCTTGACATCAATCTCACGACCCTGAGATCATGACCTGAGCCACAGCCAAGAGTTGGATGCTTAACCAACTGAGCCATCCAGGAGCCGCTTGTCTCTTCATTTTACAATTCCCATATGTAAAACTGCAAAACTAAGTTTCTTCTCTCTTCTCCTTCCCAGTGCCCAGGCTGATTTTGTAAATGCAGGTATTTGAAACAAGATAGTCGGACATTCCATTGTGATTTATTGATAACATGAGGAAGGTAAAGGGTAGAATAGAAAAGATCAATCTATATATGACAAAAAAATGAATGAATGGGTCCTATAATCTTCAACATTCTTAAGAGTCCAAGAAATTACTTGCAAAATTGATTTCTTATATAACTTCCAGATTATATGCACTGAATTCATTCCTGTGGGTTTCAGCCACAAACTTCTGATATGAAATCCACCAACAAGCACGCGGGCTGACGTAGGGGCCTCAGCCCATTACATTTCCTGTTTCTCTCCAGTACCTTGTTTTCAAGCTGCTGTTGGCACACCATGACAGCCTGGTTCAATACTAAATGTCTACACCAAATGAAAGAATTTTTTTCAGTATCTTAGAATTAGATCACGGGAGTGGTGGGTCATATTTGTGTGTTGAATTCACTGTTATTTTCCTGATTGTTATCTTGAGATAATTTCTTACCTTCTTTGATCCACAGTTCAAGTGTCTATTTGTAAAGAATAATAATACTAGTTATCTCAAAGAATGATCTGGCTTAATCCCCAGCCCAGGTGCATATTGGGTTTTGAAAAGAAACTGATATCGTGAAAGCATATTAGCTCTCCAGAGTAAGAAACCTTGAAGTAGAGGGAAATGAGGAATCAAATCCTAAACTCTCTGCTTTACTTTACTGTGAGCAAAAATCAATAGATGGTGCCCTTTGTGTTTCCATCTCCTCCAGAGAAGACCGGAACAGGAGATGAAGAGGATGAGAGGAAGAAACGAATGGAAACAGAAGGGGAAACCTCAGCCCTGATGTTCTTTTTATTTCAAGCCATGTAATGCCCTAACTGCTATTTTCCTTATGCCAATTTCCCAAAGCACCTAGCAAGTGATCTCAGGGCCACTGAGCAGGATACATCTGCAATGCACCGGCAGTCCAGGGCAGAGCTGGAAAACAAGATAGTTAAGTGAGCACCTGCTTCATGCCCAGGCTGCGGTGTGCTGGCCCCTTCCGCTAAGAAGCTGCCATTCTTATAGGTTTATATTAAGCCTAAGAAAAGCCAAGGCCATGGGTGCCCAAGTGGCTCAGATGGTTAAGCATCTGCCTTTGGCTCAGGTCATGATCTCACGGTCCTGGGATGGAGCCCTATGCCAGGCTCCCTGCTCAGCGGGGAACCTGCTTCTCCTTCTCCCTCTGCTCCCCATCATGCTTGCTCTCTCTCTCTGCGTAGTGCTCTCTCTTTCTCAAATAAATAAATAAAAATTCTTAAAAAAAAAAAAAGAAAGAAAAGAAAAGCCAAGGACACTTTTCAGCATTTGCCTCATTGCTGAGAGATGCTGTCACCACTCAAACACTTGGTTCAGAGTGGTGGCATTTTTAAATTCCATTAAAAATATGTATAACATAAAATTTGCCATAAAATGTGACTATTTTTAAGTGTACAATGTAGTGGCACTATTTACATTCATAGTGTTGTGCAACCATCATTCCTATTCCCGAAATTTTTCATTACCTGACACAGAAATCCTGTATCTATTAATCAGTAACTCCCCATTCCTCCCTCCCCCAGCTGCTGGTAATCTGATCTGCTTTCTGTCCCTGTGAATTAGCCTATCCTGGATACAGCATCTAAGTGGAATAATCCAATATTTGTCCTTTTGTGTCTGACTTATTGCACTTTTTTTTTTCAAGATTTTATTTATTTATTTATTTATTTATTTATTTATTTATTTATCTGAGAGCGCGCGAGAGAGAACAAGCAGTGGGGAGGGGCAGAGGGAGAGAGAGAGGGAAGCAGACTCTCCGCTGAGCAGGGACCGTGACATGGGGCTCGATCCCAGGACCCAGAGATCATGACCTGAGCTGAAGGCAGACACTCAACCCACTGAGCCACCCAGTCACCCCATTGTTTCACTTCTTCAAGGCTCCTTCAGGCTTTAGCATGTATCAGTACTTCATTCCTTTTTACGGCTGAATAATACTTCATCGTGTATATACACCCTGTTCTGTTTATTCGTTTCTCTGTTGAGGGGCTTTTGTCTGTTGACTCTTCTTTTGGCTAGGGTGGGTAATGATGCAATGACAGGGTGCTGGCTTTGATTGCTTGTGGTTTTTAACTTTCAGACTTCTGGTGCATGTTGTTTCCAACCGAAATCAGATCCTGAGTGCTGTGGCTGGAGCCGGCGAACAAAGTACACAGAGTCCTTCCAGGAGAGAAAAACGGGACAACCCCACCGCTGAGTCAGCAGCTCCTCGAGAGCCATCTGCAGCCCTGCCACAGCCCCCAGGAACGGAATGTCAAGCAAGGATGGCAGGAGTGTTGAATTACCTCCAGGCAGGGCTGGATGGCCACTACTGCTGGGAGCAGCGGATCTAGAACCGAAAGCCAGCACCCGGCACCGACGCTGGCCGAGCAGACATCAGGCTTCAGGATCCAAACACACACCTGGGCACCAGCTCTGCTCTCGGAAGGCTGCGAGGCTCTGACTGCACACTCGGGGGCTTCCTCCTTCTCCCCAAATGGGGACTGTGCACGCTCTCTCTCTAAGAAAGGCAAGAGCTCCTGCCTCATGTAAGACAGGCAGGAGGGGGTGTCCCACTCCCAAACCACAGCAGCAAAACCGTGATGTGTGAAATGCAAGCCCAGGGCTTAACCACACACGACCCTGAAGGACAGCCAATCATTTAAATAGTGTTAGCTTCGAAGCCAAAGGGTAAACAGAGAAAGACTCAAACAGAAATAATTTAAGTTGATCAGCAGTCAGCACACCCTCGTGTCATTCTTTGTCTAGGGGGAAGACAGAAGGCCTCCTTAGACACAAATCTCAATTAAAACCCATCTCTTCTGCAAGCCTCCTGTATGCTGTGATAAAGAAAAAGAAAGGGGCATGACTTTGACAAATCCTTGGAAGGTGGCAGATGGCCACAAGTGGGCGGGCTGCTTTAGACCTGAACTTTGTCTCCACCACTAAGTACGTGGTGGAGCCTCAGGCCATTTCCTTACTTTTGAGTAGCAGTTACTCCATCTTAAAATGGGGCACTGCTGAGTCCACACTCACAGAACAGCCGAGAGAATAAAATGATGTAAGGTAATTGCCTAGAATGGCATATACGTATAAAAGATACTTAATACATGCTAGCTCTTCCCGATCAACATCCTCAATCAATAACTCAGTTTAATTCAACAAATAATATGTGAAACCTAATGCATGCAGAGGATGATTAGCTTTAGAAAAAGCAAGACAAGTCATATTGGGTTGGGGAGATAAACCACAGACACATGAATAGAACTGAACATAAATGCAGTGTGGTTAAGTTTCTAAGTCAGATCAGTGAGTGGCATCCCCAAATACTATCTGATTCACAAAGTTTCATTGCTGTTTAGTGTGACTGCTTTTTTTTACATATAATGACATTAAAGATATGTAGATATGATGGATTTCAATGTCTGTCTTCTCCACTGGATCCTTAACTCCATGAGGGTAGGTTCTCCATACCCGTTTTCTTCACTGCTGTGACCCCCCCAAAGCAAGCACTGTGCTTGGCATACTGTACACACTCAGTCCATATGTGTTGAATAAGTTGGCACAAGAGGGAGGTCCTGACTGAGTGAATAAACTGGAAATTCTTTTTTTTTTTTTTGAAGTGGACTCCACACCCAGCATGGAGTCCACCGCAGGGCTTGAACTCCAAACTCTGAGATCAAGACCAGAGCTGAGATCAAGAGTTGAACACTTAACCGACTGAGCCATCCAAGTGCCCCTGGAAATTGATTTCTAATGGAATAACCTGGCCCTGGAATGTTTCCTAATAAGCACCATCCCTTCCTTACAGACACCACTCAAATCTATGTTAACCCAAAAGACAGTCTTTACACAATGGCTATGTGTTAAGCATGCAAAATAGAACTTAGAAAATTCATACAGATTCCCGGTGATGACATAATATACAGTACTCTGTACTAGGTTCCCAGGCAGGCCTTCACAAATTACCACTAACTAGGTGGCTTAAAATAACAGAAATGTACTGTCTCACAGTCTTGGAAGCTAGAGGTCTGAAATCCAGGGGTTCAATCAATTCTCCGAGAGGGAGACTTCATCCCATGCCTCTCTCCCAACTTCTGGTGGTTGCCAGCAACCCATGCCATTCCTTAGTTTGTGGCAACAGAACGGGAGTTCTCTGGTCATCAGGTGGCCGTCTTCGCTCCATGTGTCTCTGCATCCCTTCTCATAAAGACACCAGCTATAATGGATTAAGGGCCCACCCTACTCCAGTGTGCCCTCAGGTTAACTAATGACATCTGCAATGACCCTATTTCCAACGAAGGTCACATTCTGATGCTCCAGCAAGGATATAAAGTAGTGTTGGGGGGGAGTGGGGGGACACTTTCCAACCCAGTAGATACCCCAACACCATTTTCTGCAGAATTAAACAGAAAGCAGAAAACCCTGCCCTGAGTCTATCATACAAGCATTTACTCCAGTCTGATTGCATGGCAACATTACCGTGGGTGGAAAAGATTAGCAAGTAAGATTGAATGCCTCGTGGAACGCACCAAGTCCTGACAGAGTCTCCCAGCTTGTGAAAAGGCAAGCACTTAGCACTCCATCACCGGTGGTTGTAGGTCGAAAAGGCCGGACAGTATTTCACTAAAGGCACCAGGCAGAGGCTGCCCCTCCCTCGTTCCCCAGCCTCACAGCTACCTACGGGCCTTCAGGCAACTGCCCAAGAGTTAACACAGAAGTCATGGAGACAGATGCTGGTGCTGCCGACAGATGGTGCCTCCCAGCTGGGTTTCTGAGCCAAGTAATGAGAGGATCACACCATGGACCGGCGAAAGGGTATGTGCACCTGCACAAGAATTTCCACTGTACTCTAAGTCACTCAAAAGACCTTTTTACACCAGCGGCAACCTCCCTGTAAGTTGTACCAGCGATTTTCCTCCAATGTTCTGAAGGGCTGCTGCGATCCAAAGACCATGAGAAGACTTTGCCTCGTTTAATGTGATGCACAAGGAAAGACGAGAGTTCTTTTTGAAGTTCATTGCTGTTTCAGCAAGGTCTGGGAAGGGCTTCACAGCTCTGTGTTCATTTCCTGGCATCAAGAGCCTCTGGTGCCAATAAATTCATACTTGCCTCTTCTGACCCCTCATTCACTCACTCATTCAGTCAACATGCCATGTGCCAGACCCCATCTTACACACAATTCCATGATCAAGCCATCTTGGTGGTAGAAGCTACTTTGCTGCAGGATCTTAAAGGCAGGGAAAGAGGAAAGAAAACGCCAACTCCACCTTTTAACAGAGAGTCTAGGGAAAGGACAGGCAGCAACAGCCTTTGAGTCTTTGTGGTTTTCTGTGGTTCAACCCATCAAAAACCAGTCACCGACTTTATACCCCATGGCCACTCTGATTTCAGAATTTTTATACAAAGCACATTTGTATGTATTTCCCTTAATTATCACTTATGATCAAGGTAAATTAGTGGAAATTCTGAATAATAAATTCTTAGAAGGCACTGATTCTCCTCCTTTCGCACATAAGCAGTAAATCAACCAACAGTGAAAGGGGGAAAAGGCTATATATTTCAGAACTTAATCTTATTTAATATAAGACAATCTTAGGACCTTATTATGTTCCCCATTCCACCTTGGGCAAAATTCTATTTTCAAAATTCTGTGTGGGGCGGGGGGAGCTGCCTGGGTGGCTCAGTCGGTTAAGCGTCTGTCTTTAGCTCAAGTTATGATCTCAGGGTCCTGGGATCGAGCCCCATGTCAGGCTCCCTGCTCAGCAGGGAGTCTATTTCCCCCTCCCCCCTGCTCATGCACAGGTGTGCACACACAAGCACTCTCTCTCTCTCAAATAAATAAATAAAATATTTTTAAAAGATTCTATATAAGGGAACCAAAAAAGATCCAAGCATCGCTCCTTGGTAAAGAGGATTATAACAAAAAAGTGTCCCTACCCCAGAAGACACAGGTGCCTGATACTGTTGAGAAAGCACTGAAATGAAGAAACTGGAATTCTCAGCTCAAGATCCACATTCACTCCTTGACTAGCCAGGAGGCCCTGAGGAGCTACTCAGGACTTCTCAGCAAACACCCCGACACCTCTTACTAGGGGAGAGGGAAACTGGAGGAGGTCATAGTCAAGTTTTCAACTGCCACATTCTCTACATCCCCCAGACTCAAAAAGTAACCAACTTCATAGCAAGACTACAAAGTGCTCACAACCATAACCTGAGATTCAAAAGACCTAAAAATTAGTTAAAAGTGGAATGACAGAGACAGAGTTGTTAGCCAACTTCCTCCTTCCTCTACTGAATTGAAATTATATGTAATTATATATGTGTGTGTATATATATATATTATACATGTATTATATGTGATACATATATGTAATATATACATGTATACATACACATGTAATGTGTCCCTACTGTTGAACGGCTTTGGCCATTGAACTGCCCCTCCTTATCTGCCCAGTAGGGACGTGTACATATACATGTAATACATATATATATATATATATATATACATACATACATACATACATATATATATATAATTCCTCGCATCGAGCTCCCACACCTCCTCCATTTCCCTTGAGTTGGGAGAAGTTTTCCTTAGGTCCATGGTGGGAAACGACAATTCTATCTCATAGGAGCAGTATCCTTGCCAGTATGCATCTCTGAGAAAGTATGAATGGCAACAACAGAGTATCTCACAGAGGGCCAGACTCCTTCTAAGTCCTGACTCAAAAGAAGGAGAGGCTAAAGCAGTAGACTGAATGCAGTGATCACCCACCCCTGAGTCCATTCCATCCCCGTGACTTGGTGTAGCTGTCTCATGGTTGGGTGGGAGAAACTTCATTCTAGCTCCAGCACAGAGCTCTACCTGTCCTGAGTCTATCATCATGAACCAGCCCTCACTGCACAGTGATTGGCTGGGCAGACAGTGAGGGGCAGTTTAATGGCCAAAGCTGTTCAACAGTAGGGACCAAGATGCTCTCTCTCCCTCTCTGGATATAATCCTAGTAGTTGTTAGCAGCCAGATTGTATTAAAAAGGAGCGTCCCCCTGGGCGTAAAGATGCACAAAGCAAAACAGAAAGATGGAAATAAATCAGGTAAGGACATCACTAAGATATTACCAATATAAAACAGTTCTGACGCCTGCCCTACTACTGGAATTCTGTTACGTGAATCTATGAGGGACAAAGGAAGAGGTCTGTCTGCTGCACCTAGTGGCGAACAGTGGAACTGCAGAAGTTTTAGGCTTAAAGCTACAACTTGCAAAGCAAGAAAAAAAATTCATCCTAAAGGTAAGATATTTTTTCCAGGTGAAAGCAGCACTTTCTTACTTTAAAGACTGACTCTATGAAAGGCTAAATAAGTGTGAAGTAGTAATTTTAACAATGATGAATTGTAATATTTTAAACAAGCAGAACCAAGTAAAATAAGAAGCAGTATATATAGCCACATGATAAATCTGATAAGGTTTCCAGACCAGGGAAATAGTTTAATTTGCTCCGGGCAATGAACAGATGATTTGGTAGGTCTTTTTCTTTTGAAAACCTTAATTCGGCCTCCACCTATAATCTATGCTGTATTTTTCAAAGTTTTATGCATTAACAAAACAAAACAAAAAAATCACTCTCCCTAAATTTTGCATTTACAGCCCTTTTATCATATAAATTGCGGTCATAACCTAACTTGAGGCTTGTCGGGGCCAGTGAAGGGAAAGGTCTGGCTTCTATAAAATGAGATACATTAAACAAAATAAATCTTGCCTGAAACTGAAATAGTTCTTGAACACAGCAACTTAGGAGCTAATCCCTCCTTTCTTTTAAAAATACAATAGCTTTGCCTTTTGGCCAAAATAGATATACTTCACAAATATCTATTGCTCCTTTCTTCATTCTCTTTCTTGATGTACCAATACTTGGCTGATAGCTGTAAAATTTCCTAGAATTCTTTTCCCAAACTCCTCTCGCACAAAGTCTTTGATTCATCCATGAAGGTGACAGGGCATTCTGACCATCCCATCTAGTCTGAAGGAAGAATAAGGTTCAGGGATTTAAAGTTTCAAGCTAGGCATTAATGTCTTCCTCTATTCTAAGCATTCATTCACCTCCTTGTAAGACTTATACTCATCTTAAAAAGCAAACTGCATTTGATAAATACATTTTGTGGAACCCAGATAGGATACTCTAGAGTATGTTTATGCTATGAGTATGTTCATAAAGACTTTGTTGGAATGCAATTTACAGGGCTTTAACTCATTTAAATAAAAAGTAAGAATTTCAGGCATTTGTGATGGTATTTTTTTCTCAATGTGATACTATCTAGGGAAATGTTTTCAGATTTGGGACAGGCAGAATAATCTTGCCTGCCTCAAGATTTATATATCTTTTATAAAAAAGAGATAGAATTAGGGGCGCCTGGGTGGCTCAGTCATTAAGCGTCTGCCTTTGGCTCAGGTCATGTTCCTGGGGTCCTGGGATGGAGCCCCGTGTTGGGCTTCCTGCTCAGAGGGAAACCTGCTTCTCCCTCTCCCTCTCCCTCTGCTGCTCTGCGGTGCCCTCTCTCTGTCAAATAAATAAATAAAATATTTAACAACAAAAAAGAGATAGAATTAAATATTTTGGCTCTGTTTTCCCTCCTGCCTTCACTATTCCATCTCCCCCATCTTTTCAAGGTGTCACCAACGTAGATGCTGGTACTTGCATCATCTGATCATGTCACCAGCCCAGTTTAAAACTGCCTAACAGTTTCCTCTTGGGTTCTGGCTTAAGCCCAAACTCTCTACAATGGCCCATGAGGCTCTGTATGTTGAAGAGCCAGCTGACTGCCCTTCACTCAGAACTCACCCCAAGGATCCCCTTGGAAGGTCTCTGTCTGTTGAGATCACTACTATCCACACTGCCAGGTGCTTGGAGATATTCAATAAATATTTGTTGAATGAACGAGGTAATACTTATGTAAATATAGCCTTTCCCTTTTAGATTTATCCAAATTTCAAAACTAACAAGTTTTTAAAATACAAACCATCTTAAGTACAGAAAAATTTTTAAAAAATCATATAGATCAATATGAGACAGACAATGAGTCTGGATATTGATCAGTGAAAGGAAATGCCACTTATATCACTTTAAGTTCATGAAAAACTACTTAAAGTAGTTTATTGCCAAGTGGAAATTGAACAGGGGTTATGAGAAAAATAAACTAATGAGCACGGATCAGAAAATAAATTAGTTGGAGGTAAGGGAGGAAGATGCTGGGGGACCAGCCCTAGCCCATTACTATAATATAAAGGTATACCCATTAGGTCAGGGTGTTACAGATAGGAGAGAAATATCAATGGGGCAGAAAGGAAGCCCAGAGATAAATTCATACATAAATGGTGAAGGCAGAAATGTAACACAAAAAAATCAGTGCAGAAAGGAAGAATTGACAACTGGGACAGCTAGGTATCTATTTAAAAAAAAAAAATCCTCATCCTCATCCTACTCAAAAATAAAGTGTAACAGTCAAAATAACAATTTTTTTAAAAATAAGTAAATATTTATCAAATTTCTGGAAGGCGGAAGTCTACTAACCTAAAGCTAACAGGAGAAAGTGCAAAGAAAACTATCAAGAGCTTCAACCATATAAAAATTTTGAACTTCTCTACATCAAAAATAAACAAAGAGTAACATATATAATTGAAGCCAAACAATCGTTTAGGGGAAAAAAAATCATAGGGGGCAAATGTCTTTATTGTTCGAGGAACTTAGGCAATCGCTCAAAAACCACTAAGACTAACAACATACAAATCAGGAAAGGACAACAATAGGTGATTCCCCAGAGAAAAACCACACATGGTATCATAGAATTTGAAATGTAGTTTCACTCACTGATAGAAGCCAAACAAAGTGTTTGTTTTAATGGGAATATCCATTGTACCCAGAATAAATAGATACAAGCACTTTAAAGTGTCTGGCAACATGCACATCAAAAGCCTTGACAGAGCTGAAGCCCTTTTATCCAGCAATTCCACTTGTCATTAAATTAATACAGGAGTCAGTCTGCCACTTCCGTACCTAAAATATTCTTGAATTTGTCTTTACAAGCAACCATAGGCAAGTCAAGCAGCTGACCATGTTGTTAAGAGGCAGGACAGGCTACACGACGGGTGAGCCCCAGAGCAAAATGAAAACGTGTGGCCCTTCTTAAAATGTGATTAGGAATTTCAAGAGGGCAACAGCAGAGCATTAAACTAAGCATGGGACCCTTTGGAACACAGGGCTCTCTGTGTCTGCAAAAGGTAGAAAATCCATGGAGCCGGCCCTATTAGGGGGTATTCTGTACCCAGACTGCTGGGGGGTGGTGGAGGAGGAGAATTCTTACTGTGGTTCCTGCAGGCATTGCCCTTCTGATCCTGCTTAGTGGGTGAAAGCCTTGGGATGGATTAGGGAGAGCACTGGATGTTAAGAGGAAAGGTCTTGTTCCCTAGGGAAAGGGGAAAGTAGGTCATGGAGATGATACACCTGAGTAAACACTCGTACGAAAGCCTGGGCATTTACAAGGCGGCCCCTAGTACTGTCCTCTCTTCATGGCACTTAGTTGGCATCCAGAGCAGGAGCCCGGTCTCTCTTCCTTCCCCCTGTGCCGCAACAGAAGTCAGACAGATAACCCAACCAGCTTCGTTCCCACCCCGCCCAGCCCTCTCTTGCCACTGGACAAGAAAGGCTACTAGGGTAGCCATGGGGATGCCACTGCCCCTAGAGACTGGTTCCTTGATGTCTCTCAAATCGAGGAAGGCTATGGCTAAGGGACAGGAGATAATGGATAATTATCAAGTCTGCTTGTATGTCACTGAATAAACTCAGCATGCAAAAGGTGCTTTAGGAATAGCAATATATAAAAATTTGTGAGTATTTGAAAGTTGACATTCATCTTTATCTTAATGTGGGGTACACATATTTAAAAATATAGAATTGAAGAATTAGTAACTAATTCTGAATAATTTGTTGTCTACTTATTTATTTGTTTGTTTGTTTTTTTAATTTTTTAGATGGGGAGTGGGAGGGCAGAGGGAGAGAGAGAGAGAATCTCAAGCAGGCTCCACAGCCAGCGTGGAGCCCGACATGGCGCTCGATCTCACGACCCTGAGATCATGACCTGATCTGAAATCAAGAGTCAGATGCTTAATCAACTGAGGCACCCGGGTGCCCCTGTTGTCTATTTAGAAACAAAACAAAACAAACTCTGTCTGCACATACACACAGATCTTCATATTACACAAAATCAATTCCTACTACGATTTGTCCATCTGAAAGCACCAGAATTTACTTTAAAACGTTTTTTTCTTACTTATTTCAAAAGCAAACCTTAGCCCAGTTTCGGCACGAGCAGACATTCTGACGTGGCAGGTTGCATGCTGTTGAGGCAAGAGTCCTTTTTCTTGCAGATGAGAGCACATCCTTCTAACCCCAACACTGTACTCGAGCAAACCTCACAGTATCTCTGAGCCTCCACTTTATGCTTCTGTCAGGTGAGAAGATTAGGGCTGAGACATTCCCCAAGCTCTCCCAGCAGCCAACCCCTACTGAGCACATTCTGCAATCTTATTATTCCACCCCATGAGATAAGACCCATGTTACTCTCCCTTTGTCCACAGAAGGAAGCTAAGGCATAGACTGTGTAACCTTCCCCACACTTATAAAGAAAAGCACCAGGCATTAGACACCTCAGTCACCATATGACGTCATTGCTTAATTTTTTTTTTTTTTTAATAGCCTCGTAGGGAAAAGCCCAAATACTAGAATCAGTGCACTTGGATTTGAACTCTTTGTCACTTATCACTCCTTTGACTTTGGAAAGATACTGAACTGTCTGTCTCAGTGTCCTTTTTATAAAATGGGGTCCCAGAGTGGTGGGTTTCCTGTGAATTAACACATGAAAAGCACATAGTTTGATGCTTGGCACATCGTAAGCACTTGGCAAATATTACCTATTATTATTGTTCTGAGTGTGGATTAATACATTTGTATGATACTTCAAAATTAAGATCCTACATCAGCACTTTAATCTAAGCAATTTATTCTGGATTAATAATCAGATGAAAGAATTCAGACCAGGGCTCTCTTTCCCACTGGTTTTTTTGTTGCTGGATTGGCCAATCTGGTCTGCGGGTCATTCCCCAAGCTCACCACCTTGTGCCCGGTCCCATCTTTCCCACTAGCTTAGAGTGACATCTCTTTCTCACATAAATATGACCCTCACCATTGTCAGTTCTTCCGGGACAGCCTTCTATGGGTCTCAGGGACCCCCACCCCACTTGGAATGTTTGTACCATTTACAGTCATTTGGCACTTAAAATTGTAATAATCACAGCTGACATTTATAGCTATTACATGAATACGCTGATTTGTGTTTACATGTACCTTCTCACTGCTTTGGCATTCCTAACTTCTTTCCTGCCCCAGGATCACAGCCTCGAGAGCCACACTGCAGCTGGCAAAAGGCCCGTGTCATGAAGGCCTCAAGAGAAGAAGTTCACTGTTGATGGCAGTGTGCAATGAAATGGGAAAGAAGATGAGAAAGCCACCGTGGACTTCTTCTCACCTGCAGATATATTTTGCCAATGTAAATGACAAGATTCTATCACAGTGTGCACAGATCCACCCAGGAGAATAACAAAGTAACTAAAGTTAGCAATGGAGACCAACACAGAGAATTTAGAGAGAGAGATGGCATTTCCATCACAACCAAGAACTTTCATAATATGCAAAGAAGAGAGTTGGTTCTGGCAGTTTTGTCAGCAGCCCCTGGAATACAGAGTCAAAGTACAGGTTATTATGGAAAGGCCAGTCTAAAATTCTAGAAACCTGAATTCTGGAACATGTCCCAGGCCACCTGTGAGTCTCTACTATGGACCTGCCCCTTTTCTAAAATCAATTTTCCTGGTTCTGTAAGCCTATCTTCAGCTTTATTATCCAAAGCAAAGCCCACAGGCACCCTGCACCATTCATCTGCTGGGAATAGCAATTCATGCTCCTGTTCTTATCCCTAAATTACATGCATCAGGAATTTAGACTATCTGGTGAGTGGCTAAGGAGTAAGCCCATCCTTCATATAAAATCGACCTCCCTCACCGAGTAAGGAATTGAGACACTGTTTCAAAGCATGGTATAGTTTACTGGCCTAGACCGCCCAAGATCAGAATAGATACATGTCTAACTTTTTCAACTGTTTGCTTTTCAAATGCCTTGCCAAATTCTTGACCTCCTTGACCCAACACATGTCCTCTCTTCATATACAATGAAAAGCCTGGACAACCAAGGCATTAAATCTCCTGTCAGCCACCTCTGTCTTGTGATGTTTTACTTTCATTCCATGATGTAGAGTTGGACACCAATGCCTTAAAACCTACCTCATTGGTATCACTAAGATCGACTCCAGGCCCGTTAGCTCATCAACAAATAAATACTAAGTGTCTAATGCATACAGAACATAACATGAGCATTGGACAAAATAATTCAGCATGAGGAAAGAAGTGAGTAGACTGGATTTTTTAATATTCTGTTAAATTATAAGAAATTGCCATTTTTGTAGGTTAAAAAAAAGTCAGGATCAACCATTTCACATGATTCAACCTAATTATAAACACTTCTTTGGGACTGCACTCTAACAGTGGTAATGAAGTAACTAAATGTCACTGGATGGTGCCCAAGGTAGCATAATCCCTTCTACTGAACACTTCTCATAGTGAGTTACCAGTGAACACAGAGAAGTAACATTCAGCATAAAGTGAGACAATCCACAAGCCTCCAATAAAAAGGATGAAAAATATTTGTTATACTAATGAAACAAATAAACAACAACAACCACCACGAAACCCACACAATTTTATGTCCATCTCTTGAAGGCTGTTCAACTTCTTACCAAACTCTTGTGAAAATCAGCTTATTAAATTCTCATCTAAGTCTTCGCACCAGAAAACTTAATGAGAATTCCATACTAAGCAGAGAAAGACGAAAGTCTGCTTATTTCCAAAGAGGCAAGTGACAAAATCTGGAAGAAGTGAGAGAGAAGGCCACACAAGGGAACAAAATGGTAAGCAAATGTTCAGCAGTTGTATTCCAGCATAGCTAACTGGCCTTCAGTCCATCGTTTTTCATTTTAAAGGCTCTAAAACTTCAAATGTGTGCAGGGACTATTGTTCTACAAGGAGAAGAGTTTTATTGCCCATCCTTAAATACTTCCTAGGATCGGCGCAAATCATAATCATGCAGCAGCATAATGTGGCTGGTACTTCCCTTGTGTTTGAATATGCAATATTTTACCGCAGAATCTGTCATTCATTAGTGCTTTTTTATTTCATTTTAAAACACAAACAACATTGTAGCTCTAGGCTAAAATGTGAGGTAAGCATAGCATCAGTTGTAAACTTCTCCAAATAATGAAAATAATCTCACTAATAAAATTTCTTTTGCTTTCTGTGGCCTGAGCCGAGCTAAATGTTAGGAGTAGAATTTCAGTTTTCAGTCTATGTAGAAAACAAACAAACAAACAAACACTAAGGGTTTGAACTAGATGTGTGTACAAACGTCCCCCTCTTTGTAATGATCGAAGTCTCCAAATCAGTCACAGTGGTCCCCCTTTATTCATAGGGAATATGTTCCAAGTCCCCCAGCAGATGCCTGAACCTACACATAGTGCCAGACCCTATATATACTATGTTTTTTTCTGTACATAAATCCCTATGATAAAATTTGATTTATGAGTTGGGCACAGTAAGAGATTAACAACAATAACTAACAAAATAGCCCACTATAATAAAAGTTATATGAATGTGGTCTTTCTCTGATTCTCAGAATATCTTACTCTGCTGTATTCACCCTTATTGTGAGCATGTGAGACGATAAGATGCCTATGTGATGAGATGAAGTGAGCTGAATGATGTAGGTACTGGGACATAAAGTCAGGCTACTGCTGACCTTCAGATGATTCGTCAGAAGGAGGATCCTCTGCTTCTGGACCACCCAGTAACTGAAACCTCGGATAAGGGAGGATTGCAGTACTACAAAACACATGTAGGGGCCTAGGACACAGCATTACCACAAAGCTTCCAGGGGTACCCACATTTTAAATGGAGAGACTGAACTTGCATGGCTCAATCGTATGGATTTCAGGCATTCCAAACACAGGAGGAAAAAATATCTGATATGGCGTCAGGCAATAGACGGGGGACTTTACATACACAATCCAATTGGATCTTCCCGAGAACCTTATGAACCAAACCTTATTTTCTCCATTCTCAAGGTAAGAGAATTAGACCTCATGCACAGAAGTTGAGCTTGTCCAAGGGTCACAGTGTACGTCTATCCCAGAATAGAACCAGGCCCATCTCATTCCAAAACTCTTCATTATTCTGTGCCGGCATAAATTAAGTGGGTAACCATCAAATTTGGAGGTGGAGAATATCAAATTGGACCAGAGGACAAACAGCAAGAAGACCTAAGTTCCAGGCTAAGTTCTAGAATTTTCTAGCTAAGGGACTTAAGTTTTCTGAGCCCCAAATTTCCTCAGAGTGCAGACATAGTAGACATTCAATGAGCATTGGTGGAGTCCAAAGATTTGAGTCCCTGAGATGCTTTCCATGCAGTGGCCTTCAGGAGGCCCACTGACCACAGCAGGCAGATGGCTAAATATGGGGCCACAAATTTCGAGACTCACATCACAAGATCTGGGGCAGAGAAGATTGAGGTCATTAAGCTCCTGGCCTGCCAAGTGAGAGAGAGAACTGGAAGGTGACACTTCCAGAGTCAAGCTTGGTCTACTCCTAAGCCTTCTGCTACTCTGAGCCTTCCCCTTTGTCCTAGCCCTTACCAAGGAAATTACACTTGAACCTTGAACAATGCATGGATTAGGAATGCCAACGCCCATGCAATCAAAAATTCAGGTATAACTTTTGATGCCCCCCAAAACTTAACTACTAATAGCCTAATATTGACCGGAAGCCTTACTGATAATATAAACGGTAGATTAACACATATTTTGTAAGTTACATGTATTATATGCTGTATTCTTACAATAAAGTAAGCTAGAGAAGATAAAATGTTATTAAGAAAATTGTAAGGAAGAGAAAATACATTTACAGTCCTGTTTTGTAAAAACTGCATTTAAGTGGACCCATGCAGTTCAAACCTGTGTTGTTCAAGGATCAACTGTATTTCCATTTTATAAGGTGAAATTTGCACTTCAATGCCTTGCCTTATGACCTAAAATTCTCCAGTCTTAACTTAGAGCTATCACAACCTGCTATGACCTATGGGCGAAATGGTATTACAATGATTCAGGCCTGCAGAAGTGCTGAGCCCCAGGAAAACCAGACTCAAGTCTTTGAAATACTAAGGGAAATAAAGGGCAAGCGGTGGTTAGTGTGGTCAAGACTCATTCACACAATTAAAAACGTGCTTTCTTTACCCAGAATTCTCCATACTGTAAATGGAAAAAGGAAAGAGGCATGGAATAAAGTAACAATACAACCATAAGGTTAATAGAAAAGATTTCCCCAAACACAGCTACCTGACTCATTAATTTATATGACAGATATTGATTTGGTCTCTGCTTTAACGACCAGGCATTAGGAGCTAGGAGCCTAAGAGCATTACCCTCTCTGCTCTCAAGACATTTACGGTGTGGGGGGAGGACTAATCTGAGAAGCAAGATCATCTCTGCAGAGAGATGTCAAAATAAAGGCAAGGTGCTCCAGAGCTTACTGTTGGTCCACCTCACTCAGACTTGGCTGGGAGGGCTAGGAGGAATAAGGGGATCCGGAAATTCAAACAATGGTGAATGCACACTCAGGGCAGAATGGAGAGCCCAGAAGCAGAGGAGAACACTGAGCATTCAGGAACCACAGATAATTTAGCAGGGCTGGAGAAGATGGAAGAAGGAAGCAAAGGAGAGAGATGGTCAGGAAACTTGACGTCTCGCAGATCCTGGTTGGGAACCTGGACTACATCCAGATAGCAGCCAGCACCTTTGAGGGGCCGCAACAAGACTGGCATCCCAGGTTGCAGAAAGGCAGGTCGAGCTGCAGCATAGGAAATGGACAAGAGAGGGTAAAATGGGAGGCAGTGAGACCGGTTAGAAAGCTGTTTCAGGAAGTAGCAGTGGTGGGTGGAGAGAAAAGAATAGGTTTGAGAGATGTGAGTCCGGCAGAAACACCAGGAATTTGTGATTGGACGGTTAGAGTGAAGCAGACAGATACGTCACATAAGGCACCTGAGATGATTGTCTGACATGCTCAGAAGAGTAAATGTTGCCCAACCTGTCGTGTGTGAGCAGCTAGAGAGGAGACGGTGTTGCAAGTGTTCAGGTCTGTGGTGATACTGAGCCCCAGGAAAACCAGACTCAGGTCTTTGAAACACCAAGGGAATGGAGAAAGCATGCCGTGGTCAATGTGGTCAAGACTCCTCCACACCATCTGAATCATGCCTGCACCCAGAGGCAACCAGAAACCAGATTCTAGTCCCTACATGCCCAGGCATACTCGCCCACCTTCCTCTTCTCACTCTCCCCATGCCTGTGAGATTCTCCAACTCTCTTATTTTTCCTCTTAACCCCATAGATCAGGCCCAAGTAGGACCCAAAGGCCCCCTTCCCTTCCACTTGCTGCTTCCAAGAATATCTTTACACCATTGTTGACCCTCAAGGTCAAAGATATCTAAAACACATTGGCAAAAGGTCATTCTTTTAAGAAAAAAAAAACATGGCATGGACTTGGGATGGTGAATGAAATACTAATTTTGGTTGTCTTCTTAAATGCAGAGCATTAAATTTTAGCCAATTCTTCACAGCAACATTCATTAGCTATAGAGCAGATGGAGAAGCCACTGAAACAGGTGGATGCAGCATCCACAGCCTCTTCCTGAATCTCATCTGGGCATCTTTGCCTCTGATGACAGCACTGAGGACCTGCTGGCTGAGCCCAAGGCTGGCTCAGAAAACCCAACAGGAATGTTCAAAAAGCAAAAATAGCTCTTCAGGCCACATGTTGGCCTGATACCACTACCACCAGAAGGCTTCTTGAAGGAGCTTCCAGAGCTATGACTTCTGATTTAAAGAACAGGAAAATAATGCAGTTCACAAGCCTCTTTAAGGACAGTAACTCAGCATGATGCTCCCCTCACTGGGGAGCCATGTCCACATAGGGATAGAGGTGCAAATGGGCTGCTTACTTGTACCCAAGGTGATGGGGTGCTTGGGTCAAGAACATGGGGTTCCTTGTTATCAATCCCCTTGGACAGTCAGTCATCCTCCTGTCTCACTGAATATATTTTGTAAGTATTTCCATTAGTTACAACAAGAAACCTGAAATTTCTATTAGGAAAGGGGTTTTTGTGATCAGCACTGTTTCACTGATTTCCATATGAAGAATCAAAACACAACAGATTAGGGCGCCTGGGTGGCTCAGTTGGTTAAGCGACTGCCTTCGGCTCAGGTCATGATCCTGGAGTCCTGGGATGGAGTCCCACATCAGGCTCTCTGCTCAGCAGGGAGTCTGCTTCTCCCCCTGACCCTCCCCACTCTCATGCTCTCTCTATCTCATTCTCTCTCTCAAATACATAAATAAAATCTTTAAAAAAAAAAACACACAACAGATTAGCAATATCAAAAGAGACAGGGAAATTAGTTAATTGAGTTTTTTTTAAAAAAGAGAGAGATTGGACCAAAATCTTTAAAGTTGGAACAAAGCAAATTTCTGATGGCATTGGCCTTCAAAAATTCATGTTTTAGTAATTACTCCATGATTTGCATGTAAATGGAACACGGATTTTTTACAACTGGGAAGAAAGTCCTATATAGACACACACACATCCCAGTTGCACAAAAAACTGTTACTGAGCAGAAATTATAACATTACTTTTGCCTTGTGCCACAGTTGTTCTGTGGTCTAATATAAGCCTTGGAATTTACACACCGATACTTTAAAACGTGTAGTAAAATCAGCCTAAAATATTTTTAAAGTGATAACTTATTTGGGGAATAACAGCATTCACTTTAAAAACTTAACCATTTAGTTCTGACAGTAAATAAATCACACAACGGTCTCCCTGCAACCTACCAACACTGAGTAATAAATCTCTGCATTCAACATTACACCAGACATAATGCTGTTAAGTCAAAGTCTAGTTTTAGCTCGGTGACCTCAGTTTTGCCTCTGCTGGACAGTAAATCTGATGCAAAATGAGCAAATATGGGTGGCTGAGTTTCAACCTGGCATAAGTCAGACTTTGTCAAGGATCCCAGAATTTAGAGAGGTTTTAGGAACAAAAAAAAAGTTTGAAAAACAAAAACATATGCTAAACAGCTGGGGATGGGGGAGTGGAGGGATGGGAAGAGTTTTCACCTTAGCTGGGAAAACATTCTATTTCATGACCTTTCCTTTTAGCTGACCCATTTTACGGTTCTCTTTTTTAATAACTAAAACTGTGATTTCTAGAAGGCTTATGTTAGACCAATAAAGGCTCATTCATTCTTTCAATTAATATAAAACAAATAGTATTTTCATCTCTTAATAGATCTGGGACCCTGAAAAAGATATTTCACTTCACTGTCCCTCAGTTTCTTCATCTGTAAAATGGGGGCATACCTGTACCTAACTTATAGGTCACTTTAGCCATAGTCATGCATCCTCTGTAAACAGATACCATGTCAAAGTTAAGTTTTACAGCAGTGAATAAAGCAAACCAGATTCCCACCTTCAGAAAGGCAGAGGACATAATTAGGAAATGAAAATAAATAAACTGGAATTTCAAAACAGACAAAGACCTGAAGGAAATACACAGAGCACTACTGAATATAGGGGGGTGGGGATGCTACTTTGTAGGAGGGGTCCTGGAAGGCTCTGCTGGTTGGGAACTTTGAGCTGAAATCCAAAGGATGGGAAAGAGTCAGCCGTGCAAAGAGAAGAGACACATATGTTCCAGGCCAAGGATTTCGGATCTGCAAAGACCCTGACCTTGGAATTAGCCAGGTGTATTCCAGAAACAGGGGAAATGTAGGAAAGGGGCAAATCATGCAGTACTCAGAGGCAATAATAAAGAATTTGGCTATAGTGCATCAGTCTGTATGGATTAGGAAGTCACTGGATGTTTCTCCAATGGGAGAATGACAGATTTTTGTTCTGAAACATGACTCTAGCTGCTGGTTAGTGAACCGAACCAGAGAGGTTCAGAACAAAAGCAGCATGGGGGCACCTGGTTGGCTCGCTCACTAAATGTCCAACTCTTGATTTTGGCTCGGGTCATGGGATCAAGCCCCACATCGGGTTCTGCACTCAGCACCGAGTCTGTTTGTCCCTCTCCCTCTGCTCCTCCCCTCCCACTCTCTCCCCCACCCCCATCTCTAAAATAAATAAGTAAATAAAATCTTAAAAAAAAAAAAAAAGAATGGAGGTTACTGTACTCAGTCTAGGGGGGGATGATGTTTGCTTGGCCTTGGCAGGGACGGGGAAGGTAGAAACAGAAAGAATTTAAGACACCTCCTGAAATCTCACAAAAGGTCTGCCTTGCCATTCTCTTCTCAGTTGCAAATACTGACAAGAGAAATAGCTAAGAAGAACATGTAAATCGTGCCTATTTTACTGAAGTTCTTCAGATGGCTCCTCTCCTCATGAAAGGCAGGAGTCCCCGAAGTTAACAAAGTGTTTTTATCAAGCTATTTCCCAGCCGTGAACTGATTCGACAGCTCAGGGTAACGTCTCGACGTCATTTCGAATGGCAGCTCCTTAGAAAGTAAAATCAAGATGCACAATGGTGCTCGATCCACATGGTACACAACTCTTCATTGTTTTCCCTCTTGATGAAATTGTGAATTGTCTTTTGGCACACGCATTGGAGGTTCGGTGACGACAAGGACTGGTGAGGAGAGGTTTCCCCACCATAGCTTCCTGATCAAGTGTCCAAGAACAAGCACCTTGTTGTCCAGTTTCCATCCAGATGTTAAAATAGAGAACACCTTCTGAACAGCACATGCTTCCATTCCAACCTATCACTTACATACTTTGCGAAAGAAAAGAGAGGATGGAGAGAGATGGAGAATAAGAGAGAGAGAATAAATATAAAAGGGGGGTGGCTAAAGCACGATTTGTCATCACCCAGAAGCACTAACGCTGGCTCCCGAAACTCAGGCTCTTATTCCTTCATCAATCTTCATACCCCCCAGATTCTATGTAGAGCAAACATGGAAAGAAAAGAAAGTTCTTAGCCAAATATTAGAGTCTAGCATGGAAAAATGAGCTTTGCAATGACAGCACATATTTCTTAGGGCTTTATTGGGATCTAGCTAAGGAGACTGGCTCCAGGTCTCGCAGTCTCACATAGTTTCCTGATTCCTAAGTTAATCATTTTTACATCATCCGCTTTCAAATATGCCAAAGGGGAAGCTTCCTCCAGGAATGGCCACTCATTGGCATTTCACAATTAAAAAGATCGCATTTGTGAGACTAGCCTTGAACAAGAATTTGATTTAGATTTAATAAGATACATGCTCGTGGGTAATGCATACCAATGAGTCTGACAAGAAATATTCGATATGATACAACTCCAGCACAAACCTACATCAGTTTTAACAACTCATCAGGATTTATTAGGCAGAGCTGAAGCAAATTGATGGAGTTACAGTTGATGGTATCTGAGCCTTCCACGTGAGAAAATTGAGTCTAAATATTCCCTCTTCCTCCCAACATATTTTAGGCGTATAATCCTTAATCTTGTCCACGAATGACATCCCAAAGACAAAACCAGATTAACAATTTAATGTATACAACTATATTTATAATAAAGGAAGTTCGTTCACAATGATGATATTTTTTGAAATTTAACTTTAATTTTGAACGTTTTATTCTCTGTGCTCTGAAAAGTATCTGCCTGGTGTTTTTAGGAGGGCAAATTTTTCCATGTAAGCAGGTGGCTCCTAGATCCCTGGGAAAACTGCAAGAAATAACTGGCCTGCGCCACTCTGACTCCTCAGCACTTCTAAATCTTATCATTTATATCACTCATTTTATTGGTCTCATCTCCTTCCCTACACAAGCAAAGACCATGGGTAACCACGTGGTACCAATAGGTTCATGGTCTGGCCTCGGGACACCTGTCAGTCTTCCCTCGTTTCCGATGCAAATTACAAATGTGTCTCTCCCTTCTGGTCTACGTGGGACGCTATCAAATTTCACATATGGCAACCCCTCCTCTCCTCAACCCCCCTACTAGACGCAGATACACATTTTAAATTAAGGAGGGGGAAAGGAATTTTAATCTGATGAATTAATTATAAATCACGGGATATTTTAAAAAAACTGTACCTGATTGTTTCAGCACCCTACAGCAGAGTAGCTGAAAGGAATTCCAATGGGTATTCATGACTCCACAAAACCAACTGGTATAATAGCAAGTGAGTGTAGGCAAATGAGACTGTCTCTTCTTTTAAAAGAAATATTTTTCTCAAAGGCATTAATCATGCTCCCAGGGGCCTGCTTTTTAGTCTGGATTTTCCAATCTAATGGTTTTAGTATATGACAGTTTGGTTCCAGGATAAGGTAGAATCCTGGTTGGAGGAAGAAGATGATCATTCTTCCTCCCTGCCCTTTCCCACCAGGAAAAGCAAAAGACCAGGAAGTTCACCACTTCAGGATAAGGTTCAGCATCAACAACTAGTCAATCTGTCACCGGATTCATGAATGAGTACCAAGACCCTCAGTACCCGGGTAAGTATCGGGCAGGACTAGATGAGGTTCTGCTGGGGATCCCCGTGTGTAGCCAATCCTGGAGCATCATGGGCCCCATGAAATCTCATTATTACATCTTGTTCAAAAGGCAGAAATAAAGCAGGAATCATCTGCATCAGACTCAGGCTTGAAAATCAGAGGAGATTCAGGACCCAGGCAAACTTGACCACAAATCTCTTCTTTGGAGATATCCCAGAGGTACACTGGGGTAAACCAGCCCCTCTCATTATGTCTTATATAAATACCCAAGTAATAATATCCAATACCCAAAGAAGAATAGTAAAGAGAACATCTATCCATTCATTCATTTAGCAACAAAGAACTCTCTATTAAGTGCAACCATGTGGCTGGTGATGGGGGTACAATTATAAGCAATATTAGGCAGAGCAATATTAGGTAGAGGGAAGTTTCCAGCCTGCTGAAGGAAGGAGGTATTCATCAAATTATTACACTTATAAAATGTACAGTTTATAACTAAAGACTCTAAAGGAAATGACTATAGTTCTTTAAAAGTGTAAACCCAACCTGAGATTGGAAACCGAAGGCGGCTTCATTTGAGAATTAAGAGATAAGCTTAAGGCCAAATAGGAATCTGGGTACAGAAAGAGTACCAGGCAGAGCAAACAGCCTGCAAAGGCCCCGAGCAAGAAAGAGCAAGAGTTCAAGAGCTAAAGAAGGCACGTGGAAGGCAGTGACAAGGTGGGGGCAGAAGGAAGACTATGCAAGACTCACAAGGCACATTCAGAATAGAGATCTTTGTCTCAAAAGCAATGAGAAATACCTAAGTGTTTAAAAATAAACTCAAGCTGCCCAGAAATATAATCTATCATAAGAGTGGCATTTTAAATCCATAGGAACAAAGATGAATACCTCGATAAATATTTTGGGATAACTGGTCAGCAATTTAGGAAAAAAAAAAAATATATATATATATAAGGCTAGATCTGATCTCAGTCCTTACCCCAAAAATATATTTCAGATAAATGAATCATTAAAATGCACAAACTGAAAACTGAAGGGTGCTAGGAGAACATAAGCATAAAATTTTTCTACTCTGGATTAGAGAAATCTGTTTAATCATATTAGAAAATGCTAAATCACATCAGAAATGATGCATAAATGTGACATAATAATACAGTAAAACTTCTATGTAGCAAAAAAAAAGGAAGAAAGAAAGAAAGAAAGAGAAAGAGAAAAAGAAAGAAAGAAATCACCCAAAAACTACCCTATGGAAAGTTGAAAGAAAATATATGCAGACAATATTAACATACAGGATGGACAAAGAATAATTCTTATGTAATACTAGAGAATAAAACCTCAACATCAAAATGAATAAAGGACAGGGTTAGGCTATTTATTAAAGGAAACAGAAAAGTGGCCCGTGAACAGGTGAAATGTTCTATGTCAATGGTAACAATAAAAGTGAAAATAAAGGGGCGCCTGGGTGGCTCAGTTAAGCGTCTGCCTATAGCTCAGGTCATGATCCGGAGTCTTAGGATTGAGCCCCACATCAGGCTCCCTGCTCAACGGGGAGTCTGCTTCTCCCTCTGTCCCTCACCCCTCTCTCTCACTCTCTCTCAAATAAATCAATAAAATTTTTAAAGAAATTGAAAATAAAAATAGGGGAAAATTTTGTGTGTGCATATTGGTGACATTATAAAAGATCTGAAAAGACTCAGCAAACCCACATGGTGGAACGTGAGGCCACAGGTACTCTGAAGCACTCAGGAAGAGTGGAAACTGCTCCACACTTGTGAGGACAATTTGACAATACGTGTGAACATTTGAGTCTTTTTGATCCAACAAGACTTCTCTGAATTTAGCCAAAGAAGCCCCCACCGTTTGAAAGTTTTATAACCTAAGGCTGTTTGTTCACCTAATCATTTATAGGCAAGAAAAAGTGAGAACAATATGGAACTAGTTAAATAAACAGCCACTTAGATGATACAAACATTAAAAACTGATGCATTTATTGACACGGAAGTGTGTCTATGACACTGTTGAATGAAAGGTTACAGAATAGCATGTGTGAAACAATTTCACTTGTGTGCCACGATGCCCACGTAGTTCTCTTTGTGTGAATATAGAGGAGATTTCTCTTTCCTCTTCTCCCACATAGAAGAACATGGAAGGTCAAATTTGTTCATCATTTCCTGTATGCTTTCAGTATATCCTAATACTATTAAATTAGATTGCTCTAACCCAGAATAGAAAAAAAAATGTATGCTTTTGTTCTTCTAGTACCTTTTCAATGTTCGTTTTATGCATTCCAACCTTTCATCTGCCTGGAATATATTTTAGTGTAAGGAGTGAGGTCAGCACAAGCCCATGTTAAGAGGGATTATGTCTAGATTGTGGGGTTTAGGTTTCTTGGAGGGAGCTGGGTATCTGACAGAAACAAGCTTACTTTCCCACCCTCAACCCCTCTCCTCACCCCATAAATTCATACACAAATGCACCACACCCACCAATGCTCACACAAGCACATGATGGGAAGGAGAAAGACAGACAAACAGACAAAAAAGTTTCTACTTTATAAGACCAAAGTCTGAGAGTCTTCTAGATACAAAGGGATAGCCTCTTGAGTGGGGCCAGAAGTTTCCACAGCAAGGAGATAAGGTTGCATAAAACTGACAGAAGTTGCTACATTTTTACCCGATTCCTGTGGTTCTGTCCAAGCCCCAGAGGCTGTTTTCTCTGAATAAAGCAACAACCTGGACACAGCAGGAAGGAGCAGTGGTGGGTCCACCAACTTGGACAGGGGCCCCACTGTGTGAGCAGCAGTCAAGGTGTTAGCGCAGAGCCCAGGGTGGGGAGATGAGGGGAAGATGGCGGGTAGAGGGTAGGTGGGTACCATACATCATCTCTGATTGCACATGCACTCGCGACCTGCCATGCTCCTATCAATTGGGTCCCTCGTGCATCTTCTCAATCTCGGTAAAAGGTTACTTTGAAATAAGTTAATTTAGAAGAATTACATAATAAAGAACAGCTAGTGAATGTGTCAGCAGGAGAACTGCTCAGGCTGATTATTAAAAGTGATACTTGATATGCCTAATGTTATACTCAGTATGTGTCAGAGTAAAATGGATCAATAGCTTGAACCAGATTCCCATAAGACTTTTAAAGACTTTTCAAATATAAAGTCCACGAGAGTGTTTCCTTGATTGTATTGTAAGGAAGCAAGTGGGCTCTGCCCATCACCTAGTGGCATCTGTCCATGGGTGCTGGAACTGTTCAACCATGAGTAGCGGTTGGCATAACTCATAGTCTTGGATCTAGAGAGATGTCTTTGCTGGGTCACCTTGCCAGCTTAGAGCAGAACCACTGCAGGATTTCAAACTCCTGTCTGCCACTAATCGTTCTAGACATGTGTTAAAATTCACTGCTGCATCCATAAGTGTTGCTAAGACCATCTCCAGGCCCATGACGGCTCCTCTGGACAACTGAGATAAACCACGAGCAGCCAGGAGACTCCTGATGGCCTCAAGACATACACAAGAGGGGCAGTTCATGAGATTCCTCAGGATCATCACCTCTCTTTCCTGTTCTAGCACCTCCCAACACTCCCTGACCCAGAGGTTTATTTTCATGTTGCCTTCGAAATCTGCCCCCCACCCCACCGAGGTAGGCACAGCCTGGGCCCCTTACCTGTTACAAAAAAAAGGAGTTAGGTGCTTCAAGACTTGTTCAAAGACTGTAAAAGAAGAGCTTCTCAGTTTGCCTATCCCGGAACAGAAACTAAAACTCTTTTCTTATTTTTAAGTAATGTGAAGCAAAGTGTGGTAGGTAGTATTTTTCCAAAGATGACCACACATTCCCATACATTATCCCCTATCCCACATGTCCTCCAGACCTGCCATACCCTTATCAAGAGAAGGGAGTCTGATTCCCCTCCTCCTGAATCCAGGTGGAAAGTGACACCACATGACTTCGAAGACTGAGTCATAAAAGGTAATGTTGCTTCTGCCTTGTTTGTTTTATTTCAAGAGTGGAATAAACCATTCTTGAAATTTTTTTTTCTGCCATGTAAACAGACTGACTTCTTTGAGACCTCCACTTTGTGAGGAAGCCCAAACTAGCCCATATGGAGAAATCACAGGAGAGGCCTCGGGACCCTGTGGGACGGAGAGACAGCGACAGAGAAAAAGAGAAGCCAGTCCCATCCAGAACTGCTCCAGCCCTCGTGTTCCAGCTCCAGCCACCGCTCGGCCCCAGAACCACTCCACCTAGGCCTTTCCAAATTCCAGACCCACAAAAACTGAGAGAGAGAGAGAGAGAGCATAAAATGATGGCTGTTGTTTTACGCCACTGTTTTAAGGTGATTTGTTATGCAGCAACAGTAACCAGAGCACACTGTGACATAACAATAAAGAGGTTAGAATTGCTTTATTCTGAAATATGATTTCTTGACTTTTGTAAAGCAATTTTGTTGAGCTTAGGGAAGCATCTGTGTTTTGTAACTTTCATTATTTCCCTTCGGACATGGTGTTTTTCTGGATAAGGAGTTACAGATTAGACTCTAAAGCCACACACTAATGGACAAATTACGGCCTGTGGGAGAAGCAGCATCCTGGAGTCCTGCATCCCTCTGAGATGCCAGTTATTCACAGATCCCAATAGTAACATACACAAATTCCCCTGAAGAGAACTACTTCCCACACTGCTTATGGCCAGACGCTGCCTGGGGGAGCAAGTCTTAATTTCAGTGTGGTTACACATAAGTCATGAGGTATAAAACCTCTTCCTACCTGTTTTCACGAAAGATGAGGGATATCACAGCTTTCCTCTCTCGTACAGCCCACCTCCCACGTGCAGGTAGAAACCTAAAAGCCTAAAGACATCAAGACCCAGAAATCTGAAAAGATACAAATACCAAAGAACACAACACTTTTGTGAAAATTTCAGTTCTAGCAGTCCAGAACACTGGTGCCTACCAAAAAGCAATGTACCCTTTGCCAATAGCTGGATATCGACATGTATCTATTTGATGACAAACATGTAGACTCACTTGGAATTGCAAATGCCTACAACAGCTGAAAAAATTACTTTTCATCAGTATGTTCTATGTCATGTATGACAAGAGCATACAGAAACATTCAGCCGATTCCATCTCAAGTATTTAAACACCAAACATTTTTTAAACTTTCTTCAAGGGGAATGGAATAGAACAGGAGAAGTTGAACATAATCATTTTGTAGAATTAGTACAAATATTTGCTCTATACTAGATTGGAAATGTATCCATTTTTCTTTTAAACATATGGTAATTGTACTATTTGCTGCTTAAATTATGAAAGTACTTTGGATCTCTTATACCATTATGAGAGTGGGGCATGAAAGTCTCGTGAGGGGTCCAATACTAAAAATATTTGGTGATGCACTTAATGTACTTCAGACTTTCCAGAACTACATCTGAGCCATAGATAGGGGTTAGTTTGTTTAGACTTTGCCTAAGAAGACACAAAAGTTCCAAATCCACCAGGCTTACACAAAACCACCCAAAAGGCTGACCAGTTAAACTCACTGATGTCCTTTTGATATTTGGTATCATACTAGGAATAACACTGTTTTTCTTTGAGATCAAGTCTCTGCCTGCTGGGAACTACATCCTAATTACTGCCCAAAGGGGATTTTTTTCAATGCATTGTTGTGTCTTGTCTTAAGAAACTCATTAGTTATTTCAAAACACAACCCATATGCTGTTCTCCTCTCCTCTGTTTATATAAGGATTTCTCTCTCTCTCTTTTTTTTTTTTTTTGGCAGAAAGTTCCAGAAATTTCTCTATTCTCACAAGAACAGCTCTAGGCACTTTCCCAGTATAATAAAGAAGCGTTTTATGTTATGGGTGATGGCCAGTTAACATTTGTATTTCTCCGGAAGAACTACAGCATTCCTATCAGCCAAGGGAAACACCTGCATAGCCTGTGTTCCTGAATTACATCCATGACCACACATCCCATAAACAAGGAATCAGAATCCAAAGCATAAAAAACCACAGGTGCTGCAGAAAAACAGCTCCAGGTAAACCTGTAATATGCAACAATCTCTTCAAAACAAACAAGATTATAATGGTATAATTATAGCTAGGAAACATGGGCATCAACCCCAATAGCCTGTAATTATTTTTGTAATGTACAGGGTTTGGACTAAACATGACCACAGATTAAAGCACGAAGGCAGAGTTCCTTACGGTGGCTGGCTGACAAATACACATGATTGTATTCATAAAATATTTAGTCAAACCTGAACCTTCTTTTTTCTTAACACATTTTTTTAAATTTATTTTATATATATATATTTTTTATTTTATTATGTTATGTTAATCACCATACATTACATCATTAGTTTTTGATGCAGTGTTCTATGATTCACTGTTTGCGTATAACACCCAGTGTTTCATTCAGTAACGTGCCCTCTTTAATACCCATCATCAGGCTAACCCATCCCCCCAACCTCCTCCCCTCTAGAACCCTCAGTTTGTTTCTCAGAGTCCATAGTCTCTCATGGTTCGTCTCCCCCTCCAAACACAAATTTGAAAAAAGGGTGTATTTAGACCTCAAGTCCCTGAAACTACCACATCCCTAAGCCTATAAATACACACACACACACACACACGCACGCACATTGTTTCATATGTTAACAATAATGTTTCAATAGAGGAATCAGGGCAAAAACAAAAACAACTAGAAACCATTTTAATTTACTTGGAAAATGACGATTTTGCCCAGAACATGCCTCTTTCAGAAGTCTTTTTTTTTTTTTTTTTAAGATTTTATTTATTTATTTGACACAGAGAGAGACACAGTGAGAGAGGGAACACAAGCAGGGGGAGTGGGAGAGGGAGAAGCAGGCTTCCCGTGAAGCAGGAAGCCCGATGCGGGGCTCGATCCCAGGACTCTGGGATCATGACCTGAGCCGAAGGCAGACGCTTAATGACTGAGCCACCCAGGCACCCCACCTCTTTCAGAAGTCTTACAGAATGAAGATGCCATGCACCTAGCTAATGGAGAACCAGTTTCTCCTTGTCAGCTATCGAACAGATATTCTCCATAGTACCTGACTTCCATTAGAAAGTCAGCAATGTCCACAGGAAGCTCACATACACGAGGGGAAGAAAACAGATGCCCTCAAGGCACTGAGGATGCTGGAAGCCAGTGTTCCGAAGAACCCAAATACTCTGATGTGGACAAGAAATGCCATGAGAGATGATGTCATCAGAAACCACATTAAGCCAGAGGGTCTGGGGATGGGATGAGCCTGGTGCTGGACTATAAGAATGAATGAATGAGTCTCGCTTGTCAGAAGGAGTTTCATGGTGGGCAGATTAAAATGAAGCAAGTCTCTTGGGAGGCACTGTCAACAAGGCTGCTTCTCAAAATATTTTACACAAAATCTCATAACTTTGGAGTCTTTATAACAAAGCCTTTATAGCAAAAAAAATTACTGATATTGTTAATTCAATTCAACTTTTGCTATTTTTTTTTGGTGTTTTAATGTTTGCCATATTCACACCACTGTGTGAGAATCGCCCTTAGAACTGCTGCAGAGGAAGAGGAAAAACAGAGAGACAGATAATCAGGGGATCAGAAAGATTGTGACGATGCTGTAATGAGATGTCTACCCACTTGGGAATGAGTTTTCAAACTGATGGCCCAGATCCCTAGCAGCCAACTACCTCATCTAAACTTTATGGTTCCAATGAGTTATTAAGGACAAAAAAAAAAATCAATCTTTTTAAAGGTGTCTTAAATGTCAGTGATCCATACCAGCTGTTAAGCTAAGCAAGAGCTCTACATCAACTGTCTCTGCCTGGTGAATTTTGCCATATGCCAAGCACTGACAGCATAAATATTATTCTTAATTCCAAAGATACAGCTTCTTGCTCATTTATGAAGTCTAGCTACTGAAATGTTACCATCCTGCTATGAAACTCTAACGGTTAAGATTCAGAAGTCATCATCTTCCCATTGCTACAAAAGTGGTAAGCTATAAACCCAGTTTATGCCTGAAAAAGATACGATATTAAAAATGTCTCTGACAAACATTAGTTTTGACATTATTTAATGAATCGCTAAGCCCAGTTCCCATTTAAAAATATAAATCAAACACAAAACATTATAGTGCAGACCAAAGCAGGGAATGCAGAATGCATCGTAGAGGACCAAGGACAGGAGCTGCCAATAATTTAGCTCTAGGTTTATAGGTCTCTTGTTGTGCTTTTGTCTAAAACTGCAACTCTTTGCTCCCTAGACAAGTGTGCAACAAGACAGGCATATTGCATGTGCCAAAACAGAACCAAAGAGAAAGAATAAGTAGCTACAGATAACACCATATTTCCCAGTAGATGTAAACGAACACTTACTACATTTCATTCAACTTATATTGCGGCATGCCAGCTTGAAAATAATTGAAGTATAAGATGTAGGAAAAATGATAGATACAATTACCAGCCATTCTTCATAGGAAATGAAATGTTCTGCTAAGCAGTCCAAATACTAAGGACCAAGAAAACAAAAACCGTATTTTAAAGTAAAGCAATACTCACTTATTGTCACAGACTTAAAATATGAGGCCAGATGAGCACAGGGTGTTACATGTAAGTGATGAATCACTGAATTCTACTCCTGAAAGAAACATCGAATCTAAAATAATGAGGCCAACCATTTGTTCCTCTAACACAAAAGGATTCATCTTTTCCAGTTACTAAAAACAAGAAGTTATCATAACTGAAAAGAACCAAGAAAACACCAAGAAGATAACCCTCCTTCATGTGATTCTCAATCCCCTTGCATGGATCATCCAGGAATCCACTCGAGATTTGTTTCATATTTCAAGGAAAAGGCAAAACAGACACACACCAATGAGAAAAGCACATAAATAAGTGCACGAAGGGAGGCAGGTTTAAATGAAAACACACCTTATGTCAGAATAAGTTAGAGGGAAGCCTGGAATACTCCATAACTCAGGTTGAGAGAAACTCAACATGTGATATTTTTTTAGAGCTGCTTTTGCTAACCCAGGGTTTCTCAATACTGGTGCTATAACATTTTGATGTGAGCCAGATAATTCTTTGTTTGGCCAGATAATTCTTTGAGAGGCTGTCCTGTGCCCTGTAGGATGTCGAACAGCCTCCTTGGCTTCTACCAGCTAGGTGCCACTAGCACTCCCTCCAAGTTGTGGCAACCAAAAATGCCTCCAGAGAGTCGAATGTCACCTGGGGAGCAAAACTGTCCACATTGAGAACTACTCTTCTAACCCAGTGATGACAAGGTAAATCCCACATAGGCCAAATAGCTTTCAACTATTGCATGGCCATAGATGCAATTAGTTTATCTCTGTCCAAGGTGCTCAAATGAGCCCACTATGTTCACTGCCCAAGAGGTGGTGTCTAGGCCAACACAAAGGGGCAAAAACTTCAAGCTTCACACCTTCCCAAAATGCTTCCAAAGCATTTCCTCTTCTGGAAGTGACATTTCCATCTGAACACTGAGATTTAACAGAGCTGTCTACATAAACAAAGTCAATCTGACCCATGTCTAGATGATGTAGAGTCTTTAGAAACCACCAGGAAAGAAAGGACAGGGAACACATGTAATGGTCACCAAAATGATCAAGAAACTCAAAGATGCAAGAAACACTGGAAGAAAATTTTCCAAGATGCCTCGGATTTTTTAAAAGGATAAATTGTCAATTCATTCAATAAATAGACACTGGACACCTACTGTGATTTAACGCCTGAGATGCAAAGACAAAAGAGAATTAGGTCCTTCCATTATAGGGAGTTTAGGGACCCACTGAAGTCTAAGACGTGCACACTAGTCATTCTCAAACCTGGCTATATATTCAAATCACCTGGAAGACCTTCTTCAAACTACCAATGGCTATGCTTACACCCAGGCCAATTACATAAGTATCTAGACTCTTGGGTAGTTCCTAAAAGCCTTTGAGCTAAACCATGAAGGTTGGGGGGGATGTGGACATAGCAGGGTAAGTGGGGATGACATTTCTAGTTGAAGCTACGAGAGAAGAGTCGCCATGATGGAAAATCAAGGGCATTTAATAGCTGAAAATGAGAACAAGTGGTTCAGCTCCCTCCATTCACAAGGTCCGAGAAGAAAAGAAAATGGGTAAACCAGACTCTGGAGGGTGTTAAACTTCGTGGAGAATGGAGACTCTCCAAATATTTCTGAGAAAAGAGTCAAACTGTACTTCAAAAACTTAATCTTCCTAAAACTCTTGTAATAGAGGGTCCAAGGGAAGAGACAAAGTGTCATGTCTAGGGCAATAAGCCCCAACTAAAGTACTGGTTTCCCTTCATTCCCATGGGAACACTCCTTGGTGGACTCCCCATTGGCCTCAGCCGGTGCAGACTAGATTCCCTCAAGGGTCAGGGCTAGACCCTGTGGTCTTGTTATTCTAATTCATTTTCCCTAGGTGATCTCATGTCTGTTCATTCAGTTATCATCTGCATGCACATGGTTTGGAAATTCTCCATCTAGACCTCACCTCACACTCTGGCTGTTAATGTTAACTGCCTGTTTGACATTCCCCTTGGATACGCTGAAGTAACCTCTAACTCCCCATGTCCAAAATTGAACTCATGATATTCCTTACACAGCCTAGTGCTCTTCATGTCTTTTCTCTATGGAAATGGTACCATATCCTATCCAGTTACACAGGCCAGAGATTTGCACATTGTTCTTGACACTGTCTCTTTCACCCCCGTACCCAGTCTACCACCAGGTCCTATGGATTTTACCTACTATATATCTCTCAGATGCCTCCTGTTCTCTCCCCCTCTATCAGTACCTCCTTAGCCCAAGCTGCCATCTTCCTTTGTTTGTTTCCATAAAAGTTTCGACTTACTGACCCAAATTCACTCTTGCCTTCCTACCAACACCGAGTCACTAGCTCAAATTCCAAGACTAACCACTAACGTCACCACTTTACTTAAAATTCTTTCATGGCCTCCCATTGATCTTATGATCAATGTAAAAAATTCATCAGAAGGCCTGACGATCATCTCAAACTAGCCACAAAAGCCTTTATTTAGTTCCGCATGTTTGCCATGCTCACTCCCGCCTCAGCGCCACTGCATACGCAGTTCCAGCCAAGAGCTTGGTCTCCCTGTTTGGACAATTAAGCTCGTAGCCACCCCTCAGATCCCAGTAAAATCATTTTCCTCCAGGCAGCCTTCCCTGATCTCCCTGCCTTACAGCAGGTCTTACCTGCAAATATTTCCTTTTTAAACTCTTGACTTGGATGCAATTTTACATTTGGTGGACTTATCTTTGATGCAAGTATTGGATTCACACTTATCTTTGATGCAAGTATTGGATTCACACCAGTCTAACCCCTAAATCATCCCAACGCGGGTCAGGAAAGAACCAAAAATATATAGGCCAGAGTGTGAAGGAGATCGAGAACAGACTCAAGAGTTCTTGTGATTTAGAGATGCTAAATTTAAAAAGGAAGAGTAGACTCAGAGGGGACTACAAAGCTTTCAGATCTGTATGACTAAGAAATACGAAGCACTAGGTCAGTTCCTGGTATTGATTCTGATTGATATATTTCATTTGTACATTGTGTTCTGTCCTTTACTTTCCACCATTTCAATTCCCACGCCAAAACCACTAGTATTTTATTTAAAGCAAGTGACCTAAAGTTGGCTGCAACCAGTACATTCCAGTCAAAAGCCCAAGTGCAATAATTGGTGCAGGCCTACAAGTACCCCCATGGTAAGACCAACTCTCTCATTCCTTCCAGCATTAAATATGGAACACCAACATACAGGGAAACTTTACCTTAAGGCAAACAAAACTTTTTCCATATAGAAACGTCCAGTGCATGCAGGAGTTAATGAAGTTCCTGGATTGCTTCAATCCTGCTGAGGTTATTTTCAGTCTTAATCTAATTTCAATAGTCCAGAAATATTAACACCTTGTGTCTATCACATTACAATGCATTTTTTCTTAAAATCATAAAGTATATATCCAAAGGCTGCTAACATTTGAATTTATTTCACCCCAAAACACCCTGATCTTACCCTGGCAAATATTAGGTTGAACCTGAATTATCTTATGGAACCTGGTAAATTCCCGCTCAGTAAGTACTTCTGGTTTGTTTTGTTTTTTAAGATTTTTATTTATTTATTTAACAGAGAGAGAGAGAGCGTAAGTAGGCAGAGCGGCAGACAGAGGGAGAGGGAGAAGCAGGCTCTCCGCCGACCAGGGAGCCCAATGCAGGACTCGATCCCAGGACCCTGGGATCATGACCTGAGCTGAAGGCAGCTGCTTAACCAACCAAGCCACCCAGGAGCCCCAGTACTTCTGTTGTTAAGCCGTATTTTTTCCCTTTGCACTTTCACAGTGAAGGCATTAAAGTTTATTTTTTAAGCCAAAGCTGTGATATAATACAACTATTCTGGAGATGACACCATTTATGTATTCATGAAATGTTTCTGAATTCCAAAAGATATATATTATGGAGATATCGCACCTACATGAGTTGCCAAATATTTGCAGTATTTTCAAAATAATCAGGACAGGTATATACAATAAAAAGCTACCAATGGATTTCTGTGAAAGTAAATTACACTCAGAAGTCTTAAAGAGTTTCCCCACAGTAAAGAAATTATGGGCTTCGTTCTGTCTCAGCAAGATATCAAATGTAAGAGTAACACTGAATTCCATACATCAACTTTATGGTATATCTATATGGCTCAAAAGTTCCCAGCTCTATTATTTTTCTTTGGGGTGGGGGAGTTAGTAGAAGTGGTACGAATTTTGTTAATGCTTATCTGCATTTATGATGGTGTAAATCAAAGGCCACATAATAAACTATCAATGTGAATGGATGGCCTTATATTCATGGTCTGTGGAGATGTGAGGCACACTGCCATTACTCATCAGTGTTGACCAACTGAAGCAGGACATCCAAGGAGGTGAACAGGGCAGCACTTAACCACACATGTTGGCAGAAGCCACTGCTCACACCGGGCCATCTGCTTTCTGGGAGAAACAAAGCAAAGTCCAGAGCACAGCGGTAACAGTGCCTTCCCTTGCAGTGTGGAGGGATGGTTACCACTGGATTCCCTCTTCCGCCAAGATGTCCTCCCTCTTTCTACCAAGCAAACTAAAACTAGTGTATCACTGTGACTTTTTATAAAAAGGGATGAAAACTTTTTATTTTTCTGAGCTGGCTTGACCACCTTATTGGCAATATTGATAAGCCTTCCTTGAAATTTTCTGCTGTAGAATTCCTGGTCACCCCTGACAGCTACCTCTCTACCTGGAGTAAATGAGAATGCGTGTCATTTTGTAAACACTATACTTTTCCAGAGACTGGAAGACATGGAGGGTTCAGAGTCCCTCAGTGTAACTGAGCAAACACTGAGCTGTTGTACTGCTCACTGGGCCTTAGAATTAAAAAGAGATTACATTTGGACAGCCTCCCTTCCAAGATTCCAGGGTCTAGGAGAGAAGACAAACATCTGCTATAAACAAGTAAGTTGAGTAACAGGCATGCCCAGGTATGCCCAGGTGTGGGACACCAGCAAGAGAAGGGGAAATGATCGATTTTGCTAATGAATTTTGGATCTGGCAAAGCTTTTCTGGGACCCAGAGTTGAGACATATTCTCTGCATCACCTCCTGATCCCTACCTAACAGAGAAAAATTCTATGTTGGTGTGGGTAAATGAGTTACCATAAACCATCAGAGTCTTCCTTAAAGGAAGAAAAGTAGTTAAAAAAAAAAGAGGATGGAGTATTTGGGGGGGTCGGGGGCAAGGAGTTCACACTGCTGTGCCTTGGGCATGAAGGAAGAAAGAGATTTCAGGTTTCCACTCCCTATGCCATCACCTCACCCTTCCTTTGTGCCATCTGCAAAATCCCGAGTTAATATTCAGTGATATGCAGCCAGCATGGCAGAGGCTCCTCGTCACCCTCCCAAAGGCCAGAACTGCAGCCACCACCCCAGATTCTCACACCCAAGACACACATCTGTCCTTCTGTCCCATGTCTACAATCCTGATACAGTCTTCTTTTTCAAAGTCAAAGATGACGCTTACTAAACAGAACTGGCCGGCCGCCAGCCCCTGTTGGGTGTTTCAGCATTTGCGCAAGGTTGGTCCCTGCCCATGTTCGGCTAGTTCCTCTTTTAGGGAGCGGACCACAGCTGGGAAGCAGTTGGTACAAGTGGGGGTCACTGCTGATTGCTCTGCTGAAGCTTTTCCAAATGTTAGCGTGTCTCGTCCCTCCGTGTAACATTTAAAGCCTCTAGAGGACTTTGCAATTACAAAGTGTTTCCAGTTTCCCTCTCGGGTTTTATCCTCATCATTTTCTAAAGCAAGCATTATTATTTCAACTTTAAAAAGTATAAATTAACCCTCGAAAGGTGAAATCACCATGCCAAAATCATTCCAATAGTGAATGTTAGAAACATTTGGACAGGCCCAGAAGCTCTGACGCCCAAGGTCACAAACTAGTGAGTCACAAACATTTTTTATCTGGCCCACTTAGTGTTCTCTAAAAAAAAAAGAAATGAAATGATTAAATAAAAGTTGGATATACCATACAGTAAAAATACAGATTTCTAGAATCCTTGAAACACTGGGACATGGAAGCCCTGACAATACTGGATTAATTCCATGTGCTAGTAACATGGTAGGAGATGGCGTATTCATAAGCTAGTTTTTCAGTCTACACCAGCGCACCCCAGATGATCTACTCATTCATCTTATCTGCCTGGCCTGTGAGGTTCCCTGTGTTTGTCACCACTGTGTGAAATTATATGGCAAGTGATGGGATATCTCACCCAAAATGCCAGAGTATTCTTCTCTATGTCATCTCTAGGATGATCCCACTCACACAAACTTCAGCTAAATATCATTCACTCAACAATGTCACGTAATCTCTTCATATATACCTAAACAGTGATGGAAAACACTTCCTCTGAAAAAAAAAAAAAAGTGTCTATACCTTGGTCCAATCATCTTGTTATAAACTATTTACATATTTGTGGAGAATAAAAACCCATTGGATTCAAACTGCTGTCTCTAGCCCTATTTCCACCTTCCCACTTTAAAGCAAACACCTTAATCTTCCAGCATCCTACCCATACTGCTCATTTGCCAATGACTATGGGATGGGGCAAAGCTTAGAGGTCTTGAAAGATGCCCAGAGTCACTTCAGTTGTTGCTGGTATAATGTTAAAGAATGCATGACCAAACTAGGGCATTGTCACAGTTTCTACTTCACTGACATTATTTGGAAAGAAAAAAAAAAAGCACTATTGATTTAAATGGCAGTCAAACTCTTGGTTAGGTTTTATGATTTCAATTCCATTTTGGGATTTGAATCCGCTTGTGGAAAACAGATGTTTTAGCTGCTAAAACAATGACATTTTAAAGTTTCATTTCACAAAAATTAAAGCACAGCTATAACCCAGGAGCTCAAAGGAACCAGCCCACACAGTTATAGTGAGATGGGGGCGACTGGGCTCCCAAGTCCCTGCTTAGGGGTGTATGGAGATGCAGAAAACACACACCCTACAACCTGACACTGGAAGGCATTTTTTGAAAGCTGTTAAGGGCACAGGGGCAGCCCGTGGCCCTGAGCAGGGCTAGTCAGCTAAACACGCTAGCCACCTCCCTTTATCTTGGATCTGCATGCTCTGAATTGAGCACAACAGCACAATTCTAATGACACAAAGCAGACAGGCTTCAGGAAAGGGAAAAGGGCTCTCCATGAAGATTGTCTAGACCCCCAGTAACAGTCACTGAAGCTCATCTGCAAGGCAGACACACATGTTCTAATTAATTCAATTCAACGAATATCGTTTTGTTGGGAAGAAAAATAAACTTTGGGGGCTTTTATTTTCCTGCAGACTAGGAGACATTTTTAGACTTATTTCATTTATATTTTTTTTAAAGATTTTTTTATTTATTTGAGAGAGAGAATGAGATAGAGAGAGAGCATGAGAGGGGGAGGGTCAGAGGGAGAAGCAGACTCCCTGCCGAGCAGGGAGCCCGATGCGGGACTCGATCCCGGGACTCCAGGACCATGACCTGAGCTGAAGGCAGCCACTTAACCAACTGAGCCACCCAGGCGCCCCCATTTATATTTGAGCAAACCACCCAATTTTCCCCGGCCTCTGTTAGCTGGTACATAAGATGGAAGGATTTAATTCAGTTCCTCCCAATTCACTTCTATTCCTGTAAGGATTCCTACTTAGTTGATACATTTTAGCAATACAAAAAAAGGGGAGGTTCTTTTTTCCCTCCAAATTATAGAGTAGAATATTAAATGTTTCAACAGAAGCATTTAATATTCTACTCTATAGTTCATAAGAAAAAAGAATACTTTTTTCTATTGATAAAATGTATCAACTAGGTAGAAATCTAAGAGTATGACAGTCATTAATTATTGACAGGGAAAAAAGTCCCCTGTGTTGGGGACAGGTAGGGATGCACAGGCAAGAGAACAGGAGATTTTTAGGTAAGTAAAGTTGCTCTGTATGACACCATAATTGTCGATGCATGTCCTTATTCATTTGCCCGAACTCACTGAATGTACAACACGTATGTGAGCCCTAACGGAAGCTATAGACTCTGTATGAAAATGATATGTCAATGCGGGTTCATCAATTATAATAAATGTCCCACCCTGGTGGGGGATGTTGCTAATGGGAGAGCTTATGCATATATAGGGTCAGGTGATATATGGAAAATCTCTGTACCTTTCACTTAATTTTGCTGTCGGCCTGAAATTGCTCTAAAACACATAGAGGGAGGGAGGGAAGGAGGGAGGGAAGGAGGGAGGGAGGGAGGGAGGGAGGGAGGAAGGAAAGAAAAGAAAGAAAGAAAGAAAGAAAGAAAGAAAGAAAGAAAGAAAGAAAGAAAGAAAGAAGAAAGAAGAAAGAAGGAAGGAAGGAAGGAAGGAAGGAAGGAAGGAAGGAAGGAAGGAAGGAAGAAAGAAAGAAAGAAAGAAAGAAAGAAAGAAAGAAAGAAAGAAAGAAAGAAAGAAAGAAAGAAAAGGAGGGAGGGAAGAAGGAAGGGGGGAAGGAAGGGAGAAAAGAAGGAAGGAAGAAACCAGATAAAAAAAAAGCCTGAAAAGTAAAGCTAATGAGCTGCTAGCTTAGTTAAAATCAAGAGTGCTGCTATTGTGAACATGGCAATATGGTAAGAAGCAGATAAATGCACATCATTTGGACCAAAATGACTGTTGTCTCGGCTCCCCCGCTGGATGGAGTCCGTGTGACTCAGTGTCTCACTGTGGAGAAAAAATGCTTCTGCAATAAACCTTCTCAAACTTTCTACATGTATAAATACAACATTTATTTCAAAAGGGATTTGCAGTTTCCAGGAGAAAAGCAAGTCCCTACAGATAGGTCACAAAAAGCAGGACATGCATGTAGGACCCTGCATTTCACACATCACTGCTAAGGCGGCCTGTCCCATCAGACATTTCTGTCAGGGACTGCAGGAAAAAAAAGCCACTGGCTTTTTCAAATGCTTGAAATATCTATTCCTTTGCAATAAAATAGGTTTCTCACAAACTTGCTTCTTGGACAACACGTGGAGTTTATGGCATTGGAACTAGTGACCAGGTCCCCAAATTCATGTTCACATTTAGAAAGCCAAGGTCCTTTCTCTCCCCGAGTGTTTACTCTGAGTCATGTCCCTTATAACCACACCTAGCTCAGGGCGGTGCACATGGTAGTTACTCAAGTTCACCAAACTGAATTAAATGGTTTACAGACATCCTTGGGGAAAATTACTCAACTATTGTTTGGTATTCCTAAGTTGGCTTGCCTAAATAAAACAAGAGAAGCCAGTGCCCTTTTGCCAACTGTACTTAAAATTGAAATGCTAGTTGTTCGTTTTTACTATTTATGCTCAAATTAAAAAAAAAAATGTGCTGGAGCACACGTTCTTGGAAACCTGCTCAATTTAAGTCTTCCACACATCCAAATTCTTTTTCAATATAATAGTGAACTTGGACCCACACTCTCACTACAACATAAAAGTGTCCACATCCTGAAGCATTTGACATCATCTTCAATCTATTTTCAATACAAGAAACATAAGAGATGTGAATTTTCCAGGACAGATTGCTGTAAATGTCTTATTCTCCTGTCTTCTGTGTTTTTCTCCTTCCTATCTGTTAAAAATAACATCTTTTTGACATGTGTAATGCTTAATTTTATGTGTCAACTTGACCGAATCACAGGGTGCCCAGATCCTTGGTCAAATGCTTCTTCTGGATGTGAGAGTGAGAGTGTTTTGGAGGAGATTAACATCTGAATTGGTAGACTAAATAAAGCAGATATCCTCTCTAAAGTGGGTGGGCCTCATCCAATCAGCTGAAGGCCCGAATAGACCAAAAAGCCTAACCTTCCAGTGAGTAAGGAAGAACTCCTCCTGCCTGACTCCTTGAGCTAGGACTCCATTCTTTCTTAACTTTAGACTTGAAATGAACCATTGGCTCTTTCGTGGTCTTGAGCCTGCTAGTATTCACTGGAACCACACCACACCCACTGTCCTCCTGGATCTCCAGCTTTCCGACTACACATCTTGGGACTTGTCAGCCACCATAAGTGTGTAAGCTCATACATATCTATATACACACACACACAGATATATGTACATACACATGTAGACACAACCTATCGGTTCTATTTCTCTGGAGAAGGCTAACTCATACAACATGACATGGAGACACATGACCACATTTTCACCTTGTCTCCTTTCAGAACGTTATCATCAAACCGTAAGCTAGTTTCACTGAATGAAGATGAAGGTTTCCTTACATTTGAATATTACCTTTTCCCAGCTTCATGTTTTTACTGGAAAAAACATGGTATCGCGTTAGAAACAGTCTAGGTTTCAATAAATATTTTCTTCATGGAAACCTGACAAACTTTTCTTAAGCACAAGCTAATCATATTTTTATGGCATGGAAAATCATATCAGAAAGACTGGAAAATCATATCAGGAAAACAGGAAAATGAAGCCAACTGCCATTCACTTTGATGGAAAAGATCATATGCCTTTTTTTCTCTCCCTACCATAGGAAAATCTACTATCATTACTGTTATTTCAATAGCAGCATATTGGAAACATCTACAAATGCTTAGTTTTATTTGCTTTTCCAAAGTTGTATCTTTACTGCAAAAAGAAGCCACATATAAATACATCACAGCATTTTTCTTCTGTTTTGAAAGACTTACAAGGTTTTCTTTCTTTATAAAGACCACATAACTGTTACCAAGCTTTTCAACATGAGTGCTGTGCATCTTTACTACAGGAACCAAAAGAACAAGCCTTGCAACATTTGAATGTATTTCAGGCATACTGTGCACTGAATTGAGTCTTCACCTATATAACTCTCACTAAATGACTTCTGTGGGTTTGTTGTCAGAACGTTTCTGAAAGCCATTTGGCATCCTGGATACTGGGCCATACTCAAACTAGGAGGCAGGAGGGGGCACCTGGCTGGCTCAGTTGGTGGAACATGTAACTCTTGATCTCAGGGTCATGAGTTCGAGCCCCACGATGGGTGTAGAGACTACTTACAAGAAAAACAACAACAACAACAACAACAACAAAACAAACTAAGAAAAGAAGAAAGTGACACGCAGCTCACCCAACAGTTAACTGAAATGGTGAACAAGATACCTTTTCCTTTACCAAACTGTCCTTCAGATATTTCTTTTCATTTCTTTTTTGCTTCTTGCTCTGATATTGGGAGTATGCATCTATTCATTACACATTCGATAAGTCTCGTGAACACTGCTATTCACTTTCAGCATCTTCTTTGAGAAAATCTAGGGTGAGGCTCACTAAATATACCATGTGTACACACACACACACACACACACACACACACACACACACTGACATCACAACTGTCTAATCCACGAGATTGAGGCTGAAAATTACTTTCAAGAGCTGGAGCCAGAATTTAAGAATGACCGTTTATACTGAAATGGCAAACAAACAAACAAACACAAATACAACACATGACTGTTCCCTTGTTTTACATTAACCTAACAAAAATGCACATTGTGGCTTTTTTTTATAATGGAACAAAGACGGGGAAATACACAGGAATCTTATATGTACCAAGAACCGTCTATTAAGAAGAATATTATATCCCAACTTTTAATAAAGAAAAGTTAGTTGGTAACTGAATGGTTCAATATACACTGGAAAGAATAAGGACAGGAAAAAAAAAAAACCACAATTCATCTGTTAAGCGTGCTAACAGGGATGAACAGTTGCCAATGACGGCACTAAAAGGGGCTTTGTGAGAAGTGACTTTATTTATCTTAAGTGCTGAGACTGGACATTTTAAAGCATGATAAGACACTCAGACACAGAGTGACTGGACGTAACCACCCATTTTTATTTTAAATATTTAGAAAGTAAAGGCACAACACTGGGACTTGACATATTTCAAGAGTACTTCAGCCCAGAACTTCCTTTTATGAGGCATCAAGCCTTCCCAAGCCCAAATAATTCCCTAAGTACCTTAGATTCATTTTCCACAAGCAAGGAAGGATCAATTTTAAAGTGTAACATTCTGCTTGCCAAAACATCAGCTGGACAGCAATGTTCAAAGGTGCAAGTTCAAGTGGAGACTTCTGATTCCATACAGGAGCTGGAGAGCCTGCTCTTGAGGCAAGTTTCGGAAGCCAGGAGCACAGAGGAAAGGAGGCATGATGTACTATAAAGAGAACTTGGCTTCTGCAAGGGTTGTTTCAAACAGGAGAGTGAGAAATACTTGCAATAAACAGCTAGAATCGACTTACACTGAATCCTCTTTATTGCTAACACGGCTTCAGTGACTCCAATTGTCACAGCCAACGGGAACTCAACAGAATGTCAGAAGGCATTCTCTAAGAATAGTTTAGCACAGAAAATAAGTGGAAGGCTGCTCTCTGCTTTCCTTGCAAGGTCTGAGGCATAAACAGCAAAGCACAATTAATACGATGAAGTAGGTTTCACGTATTAGTCCTGTTGGTCTTGTGTCTTGTGTCTACCACGAAGTTCTCTTTGGTCAAGCAAATGTTAGCCCAACTCTGGGCCATACACTCTGCTGGGTTCTGAAGATGCAGATATGGATAAATCATTATCAATGAAAAACCATTTGGCATTTTTTTAAAATCCCGCAGTCCCACTCCTAGGAATATATACCTTGGAAATACCTCCAAATCTCTGCAGCCAATGACACAGAAAGCCTTGTTCACAATGGCCTAAAAGCAAAACCACCAAATGCCATTCAGCAGGAGAAAGGCGATTTCCTGGTGCCATATTCCCTAATCATCCTTTTTAACGTCGAAAATCCTTGCTGCTTATCAGCAGCCCTGACCCCTTTCACGCCTTATGCCTAACAATTATTAACATCTAATATATGAATATTATGACAGTTTATGTTATTTAGCATCTGTGTCTCTACCTGAAACAAGTTCCATGGGGCAAGGATTTCTTTTTTTTTTTTTTGAGGGTGAGGATTTTGACCTTGTTTTATTTACTGCTTTGTCCACGGAGCCTAGAATGGCATCAGGTACATAGGAGGAATCTGATAAATATATGTGGAAGGGGGAGGGGGAGGGAGGAACACAGGGAGAGAGGAGCTGGGGAAAGAACAGAGGGAAAGAAGGATGGAGGGAGCGCAGACAGGCAAGAAATTGCTCTGAAACTGAAAATGAAATAAAGAAAATAGAGCTTTGATGGGAGCAATTCTCATGACTATGATGCTGATTGAAAAAACCAAGTGGAAAGGAATACACTGAGTATGATTCCATTTACTTTCGGTTCCAAACAGGCAAAACTCATCTTCTGATACAGACATCAGCCGAAGAACTGCAAGGAGCATAACAAAGGTGTGATAAATACAAAATCTGATGCAGACGCCCTAGAGGGGGTGATGGCATTGCAGGGGGCATAGGGAGGATGTGACACGTGCTGGAGCACTGCATTCCTTCAGCTGGACTGTGAGTTTACACATCATTATTATTCCCCATTTTTCATACGTGCAGTAAACATGCTTACGAATTTCATAATATGAAAACAGCAAGTCACTTGAGCCGACTATCTGGTGAGAAAGTCAAACCTGACGAGAGAGGACTCCAGCAGGATGGGGTGAGGTCTTGGGACAGAAGAGCGAGCACGGGTTATGGAGCACCCAGGTGGTGGTCAGCTGGGAGCCCTGTGTGGTTTTAAATGCTTCCTCTAATAGTGGCAAAGGAACTGGTCTCCAGTGGTCACTTGATTTATACGTTTTTAAACCTGTACTTAATTTAAGAGAAGCCTCTTAAATAATCGTTTATCATATTTTAACAAAGAAATCTCACCCAGCTTCAGCAGAATTTGGGAGGTGGACGAACCAGAGGAAATACTTCGGGAGGTATTACAAGGTCATCTGAGGAGGGGCTATGAAGAATCAACGCTCTATAATTGCATGAACTCATGTGGTCTGCTGTATATTCATTCAGTATTTATTCAGAAACTACTACTGAGTAGCAGCAATGTGCAAGGTATCTGTTAGGTACACAGGAAGTTCAAATGCATGTTAAGATGTTCGATAAGCTTCCATATTAATGTTAACACATGTATATAACAATCATACCATATGTGTCAGTGTCAGGGATACCCCCAAACAACAAAAAGGACTGTGCCTGATGGGTTCTGCATGAAGTGACAAGAGAAAATGAGCAGTTTATTCTTACAAGAAAAAAAAAAGCGCATGCTGAATGCTGTCTTGCCTTAGGTTATTCAGCATTGAGTCTACTTCTGACCGTCAACGTAAATAGCAATCATTCACGCCCCCAGGTCTTTTATTGCCAAAGGGATATCAGAGATGCTGCAAATCTTTCCAATCTTTGCCTTAACTCCACTAATCTCTTTTTTTTTCTTTTAAACAGACGTTTTGCTTCATCAAATTCTAGGTCCATTTTGACCAATTAGGAACTTGGCAAAATCACTTCTTTGTCCTTTGCTCACAGGATGTGTGTAAAACTATCCCACAGAATAATGAAAGGGGTCTTCTAGAAGAGATTCCTGGATCACTTTTAAGTGACAATCACTTAGGGCGTCACTTAAGTTCTCTGATGCCGCTGTTTCATTTACAAATTAAGGAAGTTAAGAAGGGACCTTTTATGAAATACACACGCACCCCCATATATACACGTACAGATGGAATTTCTATCACACTGACATTTTTCAATGTCAACGCCATGACTCCGGAGCGTTCCACTGGTCATGCTGTGCATACATGACGCACAGCCCCTTCACACTCTCGCATTAGGTTAAACTGAATGGCAACCTGCTGACGGGCTTCCAGGTGTTGGGGATGTGTGCCTTCTCTCCACAGCACTTTGTGGCTTCTGGATGTGTCTTTAATTTCGATCTTTTATTTTATTTTCCTATGCATTCTCCTTCTCCAAACACAACTTGTTTTTATGGCATGTCTGAACAAGCAAACGCACGCCTAAGCACCACTACAACTGTTACTGATAATGGCTCACATCGATGGAGCGCTGGGCATGTGCCAGGACTGTCCTGAATGCTTTACCTGTATTAACTCATTTAATACCCAGAACAGCCCGTGGGGAGTTAAGTACCTTGTGGAGACAGCACCTCCTGCATGGAGGACCCAGAATTTGAATGCCGACCGTCCAGCTCTAGGGTGCATGCTCCTAACCCAACCCACCGTTATAAATGCCAGAGCTGTGGAAGCTTTCCTGCGTATGCGCACACGCGCACACACACATTTGATTTACGTCTGAAACTATAAAGGATGAAAAAGCAACCTCAGTATAAGAGAGATGAAAATAATTCTCTATAAATCTGACTTGGACACCATTCAATGTGGGTTTAAATCTAAATACCCAAAGCATCTCGTATGTGCCCTCACCTACAAGGAGGTGCCATTGCTTGGATACTGATGAGCAGCGCCAATTTACTTAGGAGCCTCGGGTTTATTTTTGGAATCCAGATGCAGGGAACAAGCTATTTCCATATTCAGTTCCTTGGGCAGAGCAAGCTGGGTACTTAGAAACCACATATGCCATTTAGAGTCAAACCCAGCCTGGCACCTGTGTGGTTCCCTTGGCCAGCTCCCCTTGGCCTGGCAGCAATAAATAACAGGGCATGAGCCAGAATCCGTGCTCTGCGTTCTAAAGGGAAGTGAAGATTTATCCTCTTGGAAAGTAAAAGAAAAACCAGCCCAACCTCTTCTGGCTCCTGAAGGCTGCAGCCGAGGCTAATGCTGTTAATAAGATGTTCATTCTGCAAAATATCCCACTGTGAGCTTTTCTCCCTTGCTTTTCTTTTTTCACTTTTAAATTTAGAAAATTTTGGCAAAAACACTTGCCCTTTTAACCATTTTGAAGTGCCCAGTCCAGTGGCAATAATTAGGTTCACAATGTTGTGCAACTATTCCCTATATTTGTCGTCACCCCAAACAGAAGCCCTGTCCCCATAAAGCAGTAACTCTCCATCTCCCCCTTTCCCCGCCCCGGTCACCCCTAACCCACTTTCTGTCTCCATGAAGATACCTGTTCTAGCGACTTCATCAGAGTAGAATCATACAATATTTGTCCATTGTGCCATGTGATGTTCAAGTTTTATGTGAATCTCTTCCTAGCACGATGAACTGTAAGTATTACAGGACAGCAAGAGTGCAAGGAGGGCTGGGGTCCTTCCCAGAGCCATCCCACTGCCTGTCTCCAAGTAGTGGTCTTCTGCCCCAGGGGTCCCTGCATTGCTGGTGATCAAACAGGGAAAGCAGATCCAAATGGCTAGTCCACCAAGCTGAGAAAGACTCTCAAGAACCTCCCCATCAATTACCTCTCCAGCCTTTGGGCCATATCTCTCTGGATAGTGCAGGCCCGATTCTTGTGTTCAGGGCACAAACACAGTAAGATGAGGTTCTTTTTTATGAAAATGTGTAATCAGGGTCATTCTAAGACCTTCATATGCCTTACTCATCTTACCTTTAGAAGTGTTATCCTATAACATATCAACTTAAAATAACCCACAGCTCACTTTAATTATGCAGAACTCTGAGTTGAATTGCATTGTAAGTTATGATATATTTCAAAGACAATTAAACCTTTGTTAATTACAATGTTATAGTTTCATTTCTATATTTAACAAGTTTGTAGGGCTTAGGAACTATGCCAATAAAGCCTAATAAATAAAAATGTCCCTGTGCATGCATGACAAAATGTGTTATTTCAGGCAGAGTTAAGGAGTGGGCTTCAGCCACTTCTCATTTTGATTATTGGTTCTAGCTTTAAAATACCCCTTCAAAGTTGAGAAGAGTTGAGTCCCACGCAGCTCTAGCTCCAAACAAAAGGGATGCTGTTCCTTCATAACACTGAGGTTGGGGAAATTCTAAAACATAGTTAACACATACACCTTGCTTCCTTTCTCATTTGCCACAGTAAAAGAGATACCAGTATTCTTAATGCATACCTTATCAGGGATTTTTCCCAAACCAGGCACAGTCATGAATGCAGAAGGTAGAGAGGAATTTAAATATCTGACTGAATGACATATAAAATAATTTTGTTCCAAGTATTCAGATGTATGTATGTTGTAACAAAAAATAAACGTAACATTTATTATCCTTTGTATGCCACTATTCTTGACTCATCCCAATTCTAGCGTGATAGTTAATCTTATGTGTCAAGACTTGGCTTGTCACAGGATGTCCAGATACCTGGTTAAATATTATTTCTGGGTGTGTCTGTGTGAGTATTTCTGGAAGAGAGTAGCAATTGGATTGATTGAGTAAAGAAGGAGACCCTCCCCAATGTGGGTGGTCATCGTCCAACCATTTGAGGGCCTAAAGAGAACAAAAATGTGGAGCTGGGAATCAGCCTTCTGCCCTCAGAAAGGTACTTAGACTCCTGGCTCTCCTGGTTCTCAGGCCTTTGAACTCAGACTGAATTATACCAATGTTTTTGGTTCTCCTGCTTGCTGACTGCACATCTTGGGACTTCTCAGCCCCTATTATTCTGTGAGCCAATTCCTCATAATAAATCTCCTTATAGTACATATCCTATTATAAAAATAAGGTATAATCTCTAGGTGTATTAGGGTTTTCCAGAGAAACAGAAACAATAGAATACATATATATATTTAAAATTTTGGTAAAATACACATAACATAAAATTTTCCATATATTATATATACATAGCTTATTATTGGTTCTGCTTCTCTGGAGAACCTTAACTCAAACACCCAGAGGTTATGCCTTATTTTTATAGCAAGTAAAAAGGCATCTCTCGTTCTGTGGGCACTGCTGTGTGTCCATCCATCTGCCCTTCCTTCTCTGCTAACCAATCTCTGATTTTATTCAAGTACCCAGGAGAGAGCCCTTCTCCCAGGACTGTGACACGCTCTGACCAATGAGGGCCTGGTTCTGGTAATAATATTTTCTTCCTGATAAAAAAGGCCGCAGGAAGAAATTTCCTTTCCTGGCTCTGCCTCCTATGGGACAGCAACTGTGTGGGGAAGGACCGAGATCAGGAAGAGCCCTCTACCCTCATCCGGGCCACCATGGGGCCACTAAACCAGTCTCAGCAACTGCCCAACCGGAGATGCCTGGTAAGCCCCCACATCAGCCCCTGTGGGGTAAACACTCTGAGTCAGACTCACTCGGGGTTGGAGATATCCTAATTGCTACACAATTACCAGCTTTGACTTCCGCTTCCCACATGGTCTACACCATTCGATACGGTTGTCCTTTGGCTGTATCACCAGGCCCACAACAGAGGCCTTTGATTTCTGAGAAACGCAAGAGGCCCCGGTAGCAGAAGCAAAGACGTGGCTTTTTGTGCTTTAACTGGATGTTCTGTGGGGCGTAAGAAGAACTAGTGAAATTTTGTTGATTATGAGTTAAATATGGATGAATGGAGAACAGAGGAGTGGCACCCTTCAAAGCAAGAATATGAGGAAAATAGATTTTGGAAATGCCTTCACTGCCCAGTCACTTGGAGGCATTATCTATTCTAGGGGAAAGGAGCAAACAATACTTGTTTTCACTGAGGATTATAGATTTCACAGTGTGACTCTGTTTTATTTTGATTTTTTTTTTTTTTTTTTTTTGGCAAAAGTACTTAATTGATTGAACTCGCCTTTCAAGAATGCCCACTGGGTGCCAGATATTTGTTCACGTTCCTACCCGGTAAAAATGCCACCATCGGACAGATGAGCAAAGCAGGCAATGTGTGGAGGCACCCACCTTCCGCAGTGAGAGTCTTACTCAGCACAAAGTGAGCATCGGGTCTCAGGATTTCTAACTGGTTTAGGAATTCTAAGCCAGTGTTCTGGTTCTAAACCATGTTCTAAACCTGAACATGCCACAGATCTGCTGGGGATTTGCAAACACGCCGATCAGGTCCACTGCTGCCGGGATGGGGCCTGAGATTCTGAATTTCTAACAAGCGTCTGGGTGAGGCTGATGCTGCTGGTCTGCAGAGCACATCTCAAGTCCCCAGGCTCTCCAAGAACAGCGTGTGTGAGATTCCATTTGCAAGCACAAAATTTTCAGTGCCATGTTTTTCATCAAATTACCTAACTTCTCTCATTCTCAGTTTTCCTATCCAACAAGAGGCTTAAAAGAACAGTACATAGCCCTCACTGGGCTGTTATGAAGTTTAGTGAGAGAAAACATTTCAATGCATTTAAGATGCCTGGCAGAGACAGAGCACTCACAATTGCTAGATGACTACCATGTATCCAAGCACAAGTGTTACTGAGGATTTACAAATTCACAAAGGAATCAGACAGGGATCGGCTTCAGTTGGAATAACGTGAGGTGGCAGAATGCAAAGACTGCAGAGTTTGCATTTCACTCTGCCATCTTGGGATGGACGATGCTTTGCAGGGGTGCCCGCCCACCTCTGCCCATCGCTCTTCCAGCCTATCCTCAGGATGGGAACCAGGTGGGTCTGGGAACCAGGTCCACCCAGAGCAGAGTGGATACCGAATGCGTTTGGGATGGACACCTCAGAGGCAGAAATGATGCAGAAGCAACACCGTCAATTTGATTTCTCCCCCAGGAACCTAATTGCAACGTGACTTTCCCCAGTTTTTCCCTGTGCCTCAGTTGTTCAGTGGCCCCAGATCTTGGAGGTGGATGATAATGGGGGCTGAACAGTGAGGAGGAACAGAGAGGAGGAAGGATGAGACTCCCATGTGCTGATGGGAGAAACACAGTCTGAGAATAGGGGCAGAGGGACAGGACAGACACAGACAAGTGTATCAGCCTCCTGGTTACTGACAGGTTTCTCTTCTTGGCTCAAGAAGCTTGTATTCTGCATAATTACCCTGTGTGCTTTTCCCCTTTGCTTGGCTAACTGGTGGGGAACTCTGATACCTACAACTAAACAATGCATACCTAAGAAACCTGAGTAAGATGCCAATTAATCCCTATAAGCCTCAGTTTCCTCCTCTGTAAAGTGGGGGTTTATTCATTTGTTCAAGATTTATCGAGGGTCTACCATTTGCCAAGCACTAGCTAGGTAGTGGAGAAAGCGATGGTTGGGAATTCCAGAAACTATCCCTACCTTTGTGGAGTTTACAGTAGAGGATGTTAAGCCTTAACAGATAAATCAATCATAAGAATAAACATAAAATTACAAGTGGGGTAAGTGTTCCAACTAAGGAAGGACATGATATAATGAAAACATGCACAGGGGCCGGCTTAAGAGGAAGTCTGAGAGAGAATCTGAGAAGAGAATAACAAGGAAAAGAGGGAAAAGGAAAGCTTTCCAGGCAAAGAGCATCACTTGCAGACTCAGAAGAGAAGGAGCATGTGAATATGGCTGAAGACAGACAAGTGGGGGTGGGGAGGATGCTGCAGGGAGAAGGGAAACCAATACGAGATGAACTGAAAAAGAGCTGGGGTCAAAACGCCAGGGGCTTTTGGGTGTGCCGCTATGAGTAGATTGATCGTTATTCTAAGATACGTATTCCAAGATCAATGATTAGTCTTCAGTAGACAGAGAAGGTCATTTCTCCCTGGCCACAGTGTGGAGGATGCACTGGAGCGGGTGGGAGTGATGTGGGTGCAGTGGGTAGGAAGCTGCTTCAGCGGTCCCGGTCAGAGGACCAGATACAGGGGCAAACATAAGCATGACTTAGGATATACCAAAGTGAGGTGTCTGACGTCGCCAAGATGAGACGGATATTCCAGCTCAGCAGTCCGCTGAGTGTGCGTGTAGACCTGGTGGGAAAGTCCAGACCAGAGATACCAATGTGCGAGTCGATGAGACCAACCTGTGGTCTTAATGGAAGACACGGGCACGCGTGAGTCTTTGGAGGGTGAGATGATGGTGTGGGGAAGGGAGAGGGCCCAAAGGGGGGCCGGTGGGTAGAGACTGGCACAGAGGGGAATGGGCCACGTGGGGAGGCAGAGGCAGGACCGGGAGGCTGCTGTGTCATGGGCCCAGGATGCAACTGTTTCCACCAGGACAAGAGGAAGCGGCCAATAGGGTTCATCAAATGACAAGACACCTAATGGAATTAACCTGGATAATCAACAAAACCTGCAGGACAACCTAGGGCAGAGTGCAGTGTGCCCGGGGAAAAAAAAGGCAATTACCATGATGAGTGGCTCCCAGATTTCATGAGCACGAAGCTCGGCAATCTGTGTATCGAGTACCTGACAAGCAGAAGGCTTCCAACACATGGAAGCAACAACCCTTTCTTCCCTTTTGAGTTACTTTAGGTCTATAAATTCCTCCAAGACTAAGGGGTACCTTGCAATAGGCAAGAGGATATGAGGATGACATGAATACCGGGAAACAGGAAGGGGTGAGACTGGAGCAGAAGAAACGAGGACGTTCGCTGGAGGGGTAAGCGTGGAGTGAACGGACTCCCGTGCTGCTTCCAACACCCGCCTATGACCGAAGCAGAGGCCCCAGGCACTGCATTCACACACACGGACGGACACGTACATGCGTAAAGAGGGAACACCACCTTCCACTCCAGAAAAACAACACATATGCATAAAATGAATTTCCTTAGAGAAACCCTGAATCCTTTTTTTCATGGCTCAAGATGTATCCCCTATAAAAAAAAAAAAAAAAGTTAACAATTATCTTAGGGACTGGATAAAGATCCATCAAAAGCCCAGCCGGGAGCATGGGTCTCCACCCTGTCCCTATGGCACAGCGTGACACGGAGCAACCATTTAACTATTCGGGGCAATGGTTCAGTCTTGTGCTTGCTAAAATCCCTTCCACGTTCAAGAGAGCCAAAATTCTTGTTCTTGATAACATCCCCTATAATGCATACAGGACAGACCCCTAGTGTTACTACCAGCTGTAGGATTACGCAGAAATAAGGCACTGTTCCCATGCTTTGTCCGTAGAAGCTTGCAGGGCTCGGAGACTTTCTGCCTCGAAAGGGAAGCTATTCAAACGTTGGTGCCTAACAGCTAAAGAAAAGGGTCCCATGGAAACACAGACGCTACCGGGTCAAGTACATGTTCTGAGAAAGCAAGGGACATGCAAATGAACACAAACTAATGGACCAAAGCCTACAGCAGCAGTGTTTTCTCTGCTTAAGCCTTTGTCCCGCTGTAAGGTGACAATTCTGGGGCAGAGCTCAGTACAACACAAACATCAGGAGATGAAAGGCGGGGCCTTCCTGGTAAGAGGTTTTCTGCCTCCTTCTCCCCATCCAAAAAAGTGGATGTTCATTTTACTTAAAATTGGCAGAAAATATTAACTCCCACCCTGTTTTGTATGGCCAAAAGCCCAGATTTAAATTCTAACATTTGCTCGTATGCTACTGTTTAAGTCTTGAGCTGACGCAGCTGCTCGCAGAGGGGAGGTCAGAAATGGCGGGTGGGCGCCCCCCGAGTCGGGGTCCAGGTGACGTCACGCGGGAGGGAACAGGGGTCTCGTTCCCTGCGCGCAGGGCCCGGAGCGGAGGAGCGGGGCCTCTCCGGGAAGAGTCCGGGAGAATCTGGGTCACCGCAAAGGGATCCGGGCGTGTTTCACACGTTCACGCGGTGCAGAAACAGAACGGTTTAAAGCGGTTTGATGGCAAAGGCGACAAGACCGATCGCAGGGAGCCGCGGGGCCTCAGCCCGGCCCCTGGGCAGCGTGGCCGGGAGGTTATTCAGGGTCTGCGGGCCGCATCTCGGCCTCTGTGCGGGAGGCTGACACAGCCTCAAAGCCTCCACGGCTCCGGGCCGGCCTCGACACCCTGCTCCAGGGTTCCATCTCTTTGGTCTGATTTTATTTGGCGAAATCCAGATCACCATGGGCTCGGGGCCACCTCAGCACCCGGTCAGCCACCAGAGCCCATGAAACGCGTCCCAGAAACCATCTGTGACACGGTTTGATCCCAGGCCATCTCCCAGCGGCTTTGTGATGTAAATGAGTTTTCCAAGCCTCCTTCAAGGGAAAATAAAAATACTTCAAGTTGCTTTTGAAAAGTCCTGCCAAGCTTCTAGGCTTACATCTTTTGAGGACATTTTTTATTTAGAGCACCCCTGAGAGGTGGAAAGAAAAGTGTAATCTGGGGGAATGTTTCTATTTCGACAGATTGAGCCAATGTTCCCTCGGACAAGAGATCTTCGGAAACATTCCCTCCTTGCACAGAAGCTCCTGCTGGGCACGTGCAACAGCCGGGCTTCTGGAAGCGTCCTCCTCTACCCTCCCTGGCTACCCAGCTTCTGTCCCCTGAACCTTATCTGTAATGACCAGCTCTCTGGTTTTCCGAACTTTCTCGCACAGGGACCACCCCACAGCTAACAGAAATGGAGGCAGCAATGGACTGGTTAGAGTAACACCCAGCAAACGCTTTCTGGGAAGGGCCAGGAGGGCCCTTATAAAACAAGAGAGGAAGCACATTTCCAGCTCTTATAAAAAAGAAGAGATACTTACAAAAACAAGAAGCCCATTTCCACGTCTCTTATACATGAAAACCAGAATACAATAATAATAACTGAGTGCAATCACAGAATACAAGGCTACTAATGAGAGTTTGGAATTATTTTGGGGCGCTTGGGGTAACATCTCCTTAACTGGAGTTCGAAGTTTCTATCACCAACTCAATGGCAATGATCATCCATAAAAAACCATCCTTAGCTCCAGCGCTTACAAAGGCAGGCAGCAGGCGGGATTTGGCCCCCAAGCTGGTGTTTACAGATTCAGGGGGGTTTAGCACAAGCTTGAGATTTTGGCTAAGCTTGGGTTAAATACTGGTTATACAACTTACTTGCCACCTTCTGACTTCACTTCTCTGACCCATAGCTTTTTCCTCTTTCTAAAGGGGCCAAGAAGATAACTGTAAGCATTCCACAAACTAATGACTAGCATTTGTCAAACTCCTATTATGTCCTAGAAATTCTTCTTTTTTTTTTTTTAAGAAAAAGAGAGAGAGAGAGAGGGAGCGGGTGGTTGGGGGGGAGGGGCAGAGGGAGAAGGAGAGAGAGAATCTTAAGCAGGCTCGATGCAGTGTGGAGCCCAATGTGGGGCTTAATCTCACAACACTGAGATCGTGATGGGAGCAGAAATTGAGAGTCGGGCGCATAACCAACTGAGCCACCCAGGTGGCCCATGTCTTGGAAATTATTCTGTGTGCTATGTGTCTCATTTAGTGATTAGAACAAAACTCTACAAGGTGGGTGCAGTTCATATACCCATTTTATAGGTGAGGAGAGGAAGAACAGAGAAGGTAAGCAAAATGCTCATGGTTACCCACCTACGTGCCAACATTGCAGTGGGAGAGAACTCTTCACCACTAGCACCTGTAAGCCCTGTATGATGAATGTTGGCTATTATCACTTTTATTCTTGTTAATGAGGTAAGTCAATGAAGTAATTAGGATTAATTTTTAATGTATATTCCAGAACATACACATCAAATGAGTTTTGTCCCTCAAAGGTGTTCACCTTTAGAGACTTTCTGCTTTCCAAATAAAGCATCATTGTTCAAAATGTTCTTGGTTTTACCCTTCAAACAAGTTCACTAACTCCAGGGGCATTCAGTCTCATTTCACTCTTACTCCTAATTTCCCTTTCTCAATTATAAGCTAATATATCAGTTCATGAAATGTCAGACTGCCTCATAAGATAGGCTATTGTTGACTTAGTGAAAGAAGAACTCCTAGCATCCTTTCATAGTTAAATAGGAAACTAAAATGCCAATCTAGGATCTTTCCCAATTTGTCAGTGTCTGTCAGCCTGACCGACTTACCAGGAACATCCTCACACCCATCCTTCTGTAGCCGTAGGCAGCCCAGGACAGAGAACCTGCTCACATGCCCTGATTTCAGACCTTTGCTGGGGAAAGTCATCAGAAACACATGACTGCCCACTGATCTGTGAGCTGGCCCCAGACACTTGGAGGTTCTTCATCTCCTCCCTTGTCCTTGGAATGTGGGTTCCACTTGCCTTTCTCACTCCCAGAAGCTGTTCCCAGGACACAGCCCTGAGATGGTGTGTGGTGTTGAGAACACCTGCAGGGTATACCTGACTGAGTCCAGTTAGAGCCTCTTGATACACTTTTAAGGTTTTGTGGGCAGGTGGGCGGGGATTCACTCGTCTTGCTGCGGCCCAAGACAAGCCTCATATGCAAGTTCCTTTTGGTTATTAAAACTGCCACTTACCAACCTAGAGTGGCTGCCTTTCCTGGGTCTCTCCTTGTCCTCTGAGAACAGGGGCTGGTTTCAGATCTCACCTGGGAAACTCCGGAGAGACCTGCAAATGAACACTCCCCACTTCGCTGCTGCCTGCCAGTCCTTCGCTCATTTCTCATGGATTTCCACTCTGCACACCCTTTGCTGGAAGCTGCCAGCATTCCTCCCCAAACAGCAGCTTAGTGCCTGCCAATCCTTAGGAGCTAAAATGAAGGGGGAGTATTTCCCAAGAGGTAAGCCATTTTCTTCATTTTCTTTACACATGCATCCCCAGAGTGCAAACATCACAAGCTGAAAAGAAGTCACAGGGTAGCAGATGAAAAGCTTCTGGGCAGGAGTTCATAAACCAAGCCCTCAAGGTCCACTTCACGGTACCTCTCTGACAACTTCAGACACCCTCTGGAATTTTATATGCAAAATGACATCTGTCAAATCCAGATCTCTGACACAAATCTGTCCTCCAAGTCAAAGGCACATCCATTCTGCTAGACCATGCCCACTGGGAACGTCTACCTGGATTCCTCGGTCTCACAACAAGCTTGGTGTGTCAAGAAGAGCATGCTCAAAAATCTTCCTTCTTCTGTCTTTCAACTTGATTCATGACCATAGCTTCACACCACAAGACCCTGTCCACTGCCTCCCTCCTTCCCTGCCCCTCCACCCATCCAATTCGCAATGCCCCCTCCTCTCTAATATCTGCATGGATCCAAGAGAAAGATAATGCAAGCCAAAGCTGTGAGCCTTATATGTAATTTCAAATATTCTAGAAACCATATTTAAAGAGCTAAAAAAGGTAAAATTAATTTTCACATATTTCATCTAATGCAATATATCCAGTGTTATGATGTCAATATGTAATCAGTATGAAGTATTAAGGACATATTTACATTTTTTCACCCAGTTTTCAAAATCCAGTGTGTATTTTCCACTTACAGCAGGTCTTAATTCAAACTAGTGATATTTTCAGTGCCCTATGTCCACCATAGAGGTCAGTGCTGGACAGTAAAGATCTACACTCTACCCGACATGCAAGGATCAGCCCGACTCCTTCCACTCTGCAAGATCCCTCTAGTTCCTGCAAGCCTTTTGGATATTTTCCTTCTTTGAATTGCCATGATAACTGATAACCAATGCACTCAGTTGGACAGTTTTTCCTATGCATTTCGTGACTACAAGTTTTGTCTTCCGGACTCATCTGGACTCCAAATATATAAAGAACAATATTTATTTTATCCCTAGAGTATCTATCATGCCAGATGCAACCATTCAATAAATATGTATAATTGTCAGCGAGGAATCAATAAACTATGTCAGTAGTAAATAAAGGGGAAAATTGAGGGTGGAATCATTAAAAAAATCGAAAGAAGCAAAAGCATAGTAACATTCAGTTGAAAAACATGACAATCTATATGAAAATATACTGTTACCCTTCCACAGTGCTATTACTCAATTTAATCTCTATCTGTGTGCGTGTAAGTTTTAAATAATGGCATATTAAAACTGCCTACAGTCCTCACCAAATATGAGGCAATAACCCTGGAGAAAAACAAGAGATAATAACATAAATAAAAAGACACAGTGGACTGAATCTCTTTATCACCCTGCCTTGAGGGTTCCCTGATCGCTCAGTAAAGCCATCGCTGGAGTCCAGTATCCTGGAGGGGCTATGGGTCTTGTTCATGCTGAACTCCCAGCTACTGGGGCCTTCAGTCTCATAATTCCATTGCCCTCAATTCCCCTTTCTAAATTATAAACTAGTATCTGCTAATAAAACATTACACCACTCAGAAGATAGTCTATTGTTAAGTGAGGAAAAGAAGAGCTAGTGAAGGGGCACCTGGGTGGCTCAGTCGTTAAGCGTCTGCCTTCGGCTCAGGTCATGATCCCAGGGTCCTGGGATCGAGCCCCACATCGGGTTCCCTGCTCGGCGGGAAGCCTGCTTCTCCCTCTCCCACTCCCCCTGCTTGTGTTCCTTCTCTCGCTGTGTCTCTCTCTGTCAAATAAATAAAATCTTAAAAAAAAAAAAGAAGAGCTAGTGAAGTATCTGGCACAGGGCCCATTCTCAATAAAGGTTTGTGGACTAAGCTAATAATGAAAAGGGTTGGTGCCTGATCCATGATGATGATGGCACATGTGATGGGAAATATGGGGGCAGCCTGAGCAGAGAGGATAGTAAAAGGAGAAATAATCTTGAGTTTTCCTAATAGTTCTAAAGGTAGTCCCATGGATCAGAAACAGTAGGATGGGGAGATACCATCTCTACCTACAAAAGGTATACAGAATATAGGAGCTGTGTCTCCAGGAAGATAATTTCCTTCTTCTTCTGTATAAATCTCAATAGTCCTTCATAATAAGGTCTTGGTAGATTTTACCTTGGCACACTAAAGGAGCTATATAATGGCACACTGAACCAAAAATTTAACAAATAAGAAATAAGATGGGCTAAAACAATGAGGGTACATGAAGGTGAAGTTCACATGCTTCACAGAGGAAGGCAAACTGCTGGGTAACTAACAAGACACTATGCTGTGCTCTTTAGCAATAAAGAGACACAATGAATGTTCAAGAATAGAAATAACTGCCAGCAGGGCTGTTCAATTTCCCTACTCACAAGCAAATTTTGTATCTACCACATCCAACTCTGAAATTCATCATAAACAGAAGCCCAGTTTCAAAACTTGAAAGTAAATATAATGTATCTTTCTTTCTTTTTTATTATTTGGTGGCATTTAAGGTCTATGTGGAAGGATGGTGTGTGTGTGTGTTGCAGATGTTACACCAAAAAATGTCTGATCTGGTATTATCAGATGTCTTAATGACACACTAAATACTAGAAGCAACTGCAAAAGCAAACCAATGAAAACAATAATTGCCAAAAACGGGCTTATGAAATTATTCTTTTTTAAGATTTATTTATTTATTTATTTAACAGAGAGAGAGACACAGCGAGAGAGGGAACACAAGCAGGGGGAGTGGGAGAGGGAGAAGCAGGCTTCCTGCCAAGCAGGGAGCCCGATGCGGGGCTCGATCCCAGGACCCTGGGATCATGACCTGAGCCGAAGGCAGACGCTTAACACCCAGGCGCCCCCAAATTATTAATTCTTAAAAGGACACTTTGTCGCATATAAGCACTTAAGTGTTTTTCGGGTGAGTGCTCATCTGGGGTTCACTTGACCTACTAAAATAGGGCGAGAAGAACGGATGACTAAGCAAGGGCAGTCTAATTGCTGACAGAGGACACAGAGCAAATGCAAATCTGGCAGACCCAGTGCATTTATTTCCTAGTCCCATTTAGTTTTGAGAAGCATTTCAGAACAGTTGGAAGACTTTAGAAGAAAGAGATATCCTATCTATGGCTCATTGGCCCAATAGCCCTTCTCACTGAGCTTGACCCTGCTTCCTTGGTTACCCTTCTGTGCATGGGACTGAGAACTAGACTCTGCTTGTCAAACACATTTGTTAATCACATATATGATTATTAGACCAAACTGGGGTTGCTGATTTTCTTTTGGAAACACTGGAAGAAAGTAACTCTCTTCCAAGGCCAACTCCCCTCTGTATTATTCACAAATAGACATCTGTTAAGCCTATAGTTAGACTTTTACTGCTCAGGAACCTCAAATTTTTCTTCAGCGTGAAGAGGGCACCTGGGAGATCACCCCACTCACTGTGCTGATATTCCAACCTGTTCCAGCTCAGGAAACCAGTTCTTCCATATTCTGAAAGCAAATCATCATTTCTGTTTGTACAAAGGGGCATAAAAATCATGGGGGCATTACCATTAAACGCAGTAATCTTGTTCATATTTTAGTGTACCTTATGATTTTAAAATCAGAAAAGGAACTTGCAGTCTGGAACATTTTATATTTGTCTCAATCAAAATATGCACAAGGTCGTACAGATTCTGAAGTTTCTCTCTCCGCTCCATGTCCACGAATGTCACTAAGGGTCATTTATGGGGGCACCTGGGTGGCTCAGTTGGTTAAGCGACTGCCTTCGGCTCAGGTCATGATCCTGGAGTCCCGGGATCAAGTCCCGCATCGGGCTCCTTGCTCAGCGGGGAGTCTGCTTCTCCCTCTGACCCTCCCCCCCTCATGTGTTCTCTCTCTCTCATTCTCTCTCTCAAATAAATAAATAAAATCTTAAAAAAAAAAAAAGGGTCATTTATGATTCAGGAAATATAAAATTACGAGTTTGGAATTTCTGGCCCTTCACAAATGCTGAAATTGTTCCAGAAGAATGATAGCTCTCCATCTGAGTGTCTGGAATATATGATCATATGCTCCCTAGAAGGTGATTACAGTAATTATATTGGGAAAAATATTAATTATGGAATGTGCTAAAATTGTGACTAAAAATAATTTGTCATTGCAAGGCTGTGGAAGAACGTTCATCGCAAAGTCTGATGGGTGATGGCAGAGAAGTTTCCTATACCTTCTGGACCTCCATTTGTTAATCACATAAAATGGGATAATCAAGAAAATGCAGAGGTGTGCACATACTTGCATTTAATGGCCATAGAGGTATATGAAAAAAATCTGCATGAAAGTTATTTGGAAATATATAAAGAATCATACTGTTACATTATTAACTGAAGATAGATATTCAAAAGAATCGCTGTTTTTTTCTTTTTAAGAAAATATATAAACCAAGACATTAAGTATAATGATGCATCGATTCTGATGTCTAATTCAATTATATGATTTCTTAAACTAATGAGTCCCCTCATTTAGAAAAAGATCTCTTGGAACTTATAGGGAATAATAAGCCAGCATACATTATTATGCAAAAAAAAAAAAGGAAAGAAAAAGAAAGCTCCATCTAAAGCGTATATATAGAATGCTGTCCTTTGTGTAAAGAAGGAAGGAAAAAGAAAATCCACACTCACACACTTACTCTATAAAAAGAAACAGAGGACCGGTAAACTAGAAAAGAACAAAAATAGTTTCCTACAGGTATGAGTGGGAGCAGGGGGAGGGGATAAGGGAATGGGGATGGGGTCAATGCTTCTCTGACTGTGCCTTTTTATATACATAGTTTTAACTTATGAATCGTATAAGTATTTCCCATATTCAAACACACAATTAAATTTGGGGAAAAAAATTTAAAAAAAAAACCCTCTAGATTTGAATACAAACTGTATTGGATGGGATATTGGTACTGAGATCACGTAAAAGAATGTCTTTATTCCTAAGATATTCGCACTGGAGTATGTGGGAGCGAGGAGTCATTATATCTGCAACGTATTTGCAAATGGTTCAGCCAAAAGAAATATATATGCAGGTTCATATGATCACATGTGGGCACATGAGCATGCAGGCTCACGCACACATGCACACACAGAGTAAATGAGATAAAAATCTCACAACTTGATGAACCCTAGGGAAGGTACATTGTACCTCCATTCTTTTTCTCCTACCACTGAACAGAATTATACCTGGGGCCTGGGAGAGTTGCTGAGGGCTGGCTGGCCTCACTGGCTGTGGGTTGGAGGGCCAGGGGATCAGAGAGGCCGGCAGGAGATTACCCCTTGGAAGGTAAGACTGGGTTGCACAAACTTTTAATCTAGGAGGAAAAACTGGGACTTAGTCCTATAGAGTTGAAACAAACCAGGAAGTCTTCCTTCGGGTCAGATTCCAAGAAGTAAGGCAGCTCAGTAAAAGAAAAAAGCAAATTTAAAATTTTGATTGACAGGAACAAATTGCCCTATAAGAGGACTATATAACCAATCAGTGAAATGTAGTTTGGGCATTTTATTTTTAAAAGGGTTCCTTCAGTTAAACAAGTATTTGTTTGGCAGGGCAAAAGAGAAAGTGAACCTTGACCCTGATTCATGAGTGTTTTAATATCATCATTCCCATCCATTAAGGGAAAGTGCTCGATTCGGAACTTTTCATCTCCCCCAAACTGGTTCTCCCATAGTCTCCTCCAGTGACTGTTGCCAAACCCCGCAGAGTGCGTTATTTTTGCATATTAGTCCAGGGAAACAAAATGGATTATCAAGTCATTTTGAAAAAGAAAATCAGATTTTCACCCAACTCTGTATTTACTGAGAACTCCTAAATGGAGTAAAATGAAGGATCCTTATTAGGAACTGTGTTGCTTATTTTTAAAACACACTTAAAAAAGAATAACTTTGAGTTATATGCATAAGGCCAGTGTTTTGTAAAGCATCAAAATGTTATTTACATAGTAGTCTTCGATTTGCCAAAGAAAGCCTAGGAGATGTATGTTGGAAAAATGACCTCCTTTCAGAAATGAACTACAAGAGAAACATCTGCCCACCCTCTCATAAAACAATGTCAGAGACTATCCAGTGAAATCTCTCTTCCAGGATACCAAGCATCCTCAGTCTGTCTGCCTCGTCCATAGAAGCTTTTACTGAAGATAAACGAATCACAGCCCATATGGTAAACTCACAGATGAATCACACTCAACTTGAAAAGAGGTAGCAAGTAAACAAAATACTGTGTAGACTGGCAAGAATTTCTCCGTTCGGGAAAGCCCTTCTGTGAAATCCAAGGAGATTTCCTGACATCTTTGCTCCGAACGTTATGTCTGTGGGTAGGTGGGGAGAAACTGGAAAGCGGAGTCCCATCTTAAAAGCTGTGCTATTTTGTGTAGCTCCCTATTTACAACCTCATTCACCCGGGTGTCTGGTTAGACGTGGTTGTCATCACTCACAAGAGCGCAACCCTACAAAGCAAGCTAAGATGCCATATAAGTCTTCTGTTATTGGGCATAATGAGGTAGGGCTGTTGCATTCTTATGGCCATTAGAATAAACTGTTCACAAGAGAAAGATGCTTCAGCTATTAAAATAAGTGAGGGGGAAAAAAAGCCCAGGTATAGAAGTATGTTTTATGTGAAATGCTCAGCCGAACATCTGCAAATCATTTTAGTTCTGCAAGCTAATAAAAAGTGTGTGCGCTTTTTCCTTCTGTTTATCCTCTAGAATTTTTCCTTCTGTCTACCACTCGTAAGAATACATTTTCATTTTCTTCTCCATCAACATTTTTTTTTACTGGCTCCTCTAATATACACTGTCTCTAAATCTGTGCAGAGGAATTACCCAAACAGGCTTTCTGGGTTTGTGTAAACCCACAAGTAAGCAAACAAAATGATTTCCCCCACATTTGAGCTGGAATCATACCAACACAATGTCACTGACCCACTGCTCCCCACCGGCCCCTCCAAGTGCACACTGGCCTGTGTGGGGCCTTTCATAATCAGAGTAGATGCATTTAAATAGATTTAAATAGCAGGCTCTGCCAGGATGCATGGAAGAGAGAGTATCAGGTTCCCTGAGCACATTTGCCATTAATATTCTGAGCTCGTGAATGCCAGTAATTTCTTGAAAACTTGACTTTCAATGTCAACTTGAATCTGCTGATTTCTGTCCTATAATTTAGCACAAACCAATTATTCTACCTCCTCCACTCCTATCAATGCAATTATGCTGCGTAAGACACAAGAGGGGGTTATGGCATCTTCAGTTTACCCCCTGAAGATACTAGGCTTCACTTGAATTTTCTAAGAATAACAAACCCGCTGAAAAGCACCATCGGGGGTATTTCTTCTCATTTTTAGCTGATGAAGAATAGTATAATATTATTCACAATATAGCTGCCTTCTAAAAGAAAATCATGTTCTCAGAAATACATAGGATCAAGAATTTTTTCCTGCAGATTAATTATAACCTTCAAATTGTTTTTCAATGTATATAACTGGCACAGTGAATAAGCAGGACTCACAAGGTGTCATTTATTCCTCCTCTACCCCATTAGTGTATATTCAGGGGGTGCAGGGGGGTTGTTCCCCTGATCCCAGATAAAAACTCAGGGAACTGAGTCCTATGGGGAGGAGAAATAAGATGAGCAGAAGAAATCTTATTTGGCTGGCACTGACAGAATCTGGGTCTGGCTAAGACTTAATGCATCTGGATTCTATGGGTTACCCCTCCTCACCATAGCTCTGTTTCTCTCTCCTGGCAGTTCCCTTGGTATAGAAGAGGCCCTTTTTTCTAGCTGGCCATTTGCTCATTCTACAACCCAAGGTCCAGTGGGATGGGCCTCCGGCTTTCCTCTGCTGAGGGGCAGCCAACCCCAGTGGGACAAATTTAAACAGCATCCAAGACCCTCTCGGCCCTTAGCTCCCATTCATGTCCTTGGGAAATACTCAAGCATCTTTTTCCCTATAAACTCCCTTTTCCTCTGTGCACTGAAGTAGCTAGCCAGGAAGATTTTTCAGGTAAGAGAAAAATCCCATACCTCTGTCACTCGTCCCACTTCAGGGACCACTGCCAGCTGTCAGGTTGAAGACTTGTCAGTGGCCTTGAGAAGGACAGGCATCCCTGCCGTCCCCTATGGGTTGGGGAAGGGGCCCCTCGTAACTCCAATAGCTCTCTCTAAACATATTCACTTTGGTCGTCTCTTTACATCTTCAACAATCCAACCCTTTCTAGCCTCTATGCAGTGAGTTCTTCAAGGACTAAAAAACTGGTTTTCAAAATTTCATTAACCAATGTGTATTTGGCCTGGGGTCTTTGTGGTGCCCTTATCTACTGTGCTTTCGTGTCTCAGTAAAAAAACTTGCAATTTGGTATCTTGTTAAAAATGCTGCTCTCCGAAGAAGATACACAGCTGGAAAATCAGCATATAAAGAGGTGTTCCACATCATACGTCATCAAGGAAATGCAAATTAAAATGAGATACCACTACACACCTGTTAGAATGGCCACAATGCAGAACAGCGACCACACCAGAGGCCAGCAAGGATGTGGAGCGACTGGAGCCTTCGTTCATTGCTGGTGGGAATGCAAGATGGCACAGCCACTTGGGAAGACAGTTTGGAGATTTCTTATAAAACTAAACATACTCTTACCATCTGATCCAGAATCACACTCCATGGTATTTACCCAAAGGAGTTGAAAACTTACGTCTACACAAAACCTGCAAGTGAATGTTTAGTTTATAGCAGCTTTATTCATATTTGCCAAAACGTGGAAGCAGCCAAGATGTCCTACAGCAGCTGAATGGCTAAATAAATTGTGGCACGTCCAGACAATGGGATATTATTAGCACTAAAAAGCAATGAGCCATCAATCCATGAAAAGACATGCAGGAACCTTAAATGCATATGACTAAGAGAAAGAAGCCAGTCTAAAAAGGCTACATACTGTATGATTCCAACTACATCACATCCTGGAAAGGGCAACAATGTGGAGACAGTAAAAAAAAAAATCAGCAATTGCCAAGGGTTAGTGGGGAGGGAGGGATGAATATGTGGAACACAGAGGATTGTTAGGGCAGTGAAACCAATCGGTACGATACTATAATTGTGGATATGTGTCATTATACATTTGTCAAACCCAAAAAATGTACAACACTGAGAGTGAACCTTAGTGTAAACTATGGACTCTGGGTGATAATGATGTGTCAATGTAGGTTCATCAACTATAACAACTGTACCACCCTAGTGGGGAATGCTCATAATGAGGGAGGCTCTGCGTGGCCGGGTGTCAGGGGGACAGGAGGAAAATGGAAAATCTCTGGACCTCCCTCTCAGGTTTGCTGTGAACCTAAAACTGCTCTAAAAATAAAATTGATTTCAGAGGAAAACAAAACAAAACAAAAATGTTACTCCTGCATCAAGTAACTGGGAATGTTTTGTTGAATATTCTCAAAAGTACCTTCCTTGTCTCATTATCTGTAATAAACAAGAGAGTGAATATTCTGGCTAAGGAAGTAGCCAGTTTTCAGAAATTACCCTTAATCCTCCCTACATTCCTTGTCTTTCTAAGATTATCCACATCCAGAATTAATCATATTTTGGCCTTTGATTCTGCCAAGCCACACTGTGAAACTCCTGACCCCCAAATTCCTCCAGTATTGTACAATACTGGCAGAGGGCGAAAAGGCATAGTGTGGAGGAACTGGGCCCCCTTGTCATACAGGTGATTTTTCTGGCTTTCTGAGCTATTCTGATGTGATCTTTATTCCCTTTACTTGCCTCCAAGATAACACGCATTTATTCAACCATTTTCACGACTCTTTGAGAATCTGATAAAAATTATGGCTCCTTTACCCATTTCTGTATATAATTTCAAGTCTCTGTGGGCTCTCTGAAAGTCATTCATAAATTCCCTCGGCTCCCTGCATGTAAACAATGCTTAATATCGCTCATAACCACACACCATACCCTCTTTATCCTACCACAAAAATGTTTTGTCATTTCTATGGAGCCAAAATGAGAAAACAGTTTATCCCCATGAGCCAATCAGTTTTTTTGTCATTTTCACCAAATGTTTATGGAACAACCACAGCATTCGGAGCATTAAGGCGAAAGTGTGGCCTGCATCAGACTTTCAGTGTCATTCTCTAAGAAATACGCTCCTTGGCCAACCTCACGCACTCTAGTGATTTCAACTACAGGATGATGCTCCCAAATCTCTCTGAACCAGACTTCTTCTCGAGCTTCAAACTTTAATGTCCACTGGGCACCCCCATTTGGGCATCCCACAGTCACCCCCAAACTCCACAAATCTGGAACACACTATCATGACTCCAAATTGTGCTCCTCTCGCTGTATTTCCTCTCATGGGAGAATGACACCCCCATTCAACCATTCTTCCATATCAGAAATGTCGGAGACCCCTGGACTCTTTCTTTATTCTGCCATCCAATCAATCATCAGAATTCTGCCAATGTGAAGCCCTAAGTGGCTCTTGAATCCACTCACGTCTACAACCTCTGCTCTGCTTGCCACTGATTACGTAACATTGATGCAAAGTAAGTTTTTCTTTAACTCTGATTTTCCCCTCTAAAGGCAGAGGATCCAAACCTCTTTGTTCTCTGGCTAGAGATCTGGAAGGTACAGCCAAAGGATGAGTAGATGCTGGAGGACAAGGCTGGAAATGCAGCCCATTAGGGAGGACAACAGCCACTGAAATTTTATTTTTAGTGACAAAGCAGGTTAGGTCCCAGTTGGTCAGTAAGGCTTCTGAAAGGATGATTTTTATTCAGCCTTAATTAAATCCTTTAACTTTCAACTTAGCCAAGGAAATACCTGACTGACACAAGTGTTTGTCCCTCAGAATTTGTCCTCAAGAAATTACCTCAGAAATGTTGTTTTTTATCCAAGTGTTAGATACGGAAAAATAAAGGCTTTGGAAGAAGCATTCAATCACAGCTTCTTCCCCTTAACAAACTAAACCAGATTATTCAAGAAGTGTTCATTCTCACTTCAAAATATTTTTTAAATGGTAGAGGGCAATATCATTTAATATTAAAATGGGGGACTCTATTAATATACTAAGAATTGTCAGGAAACCAAAACTCTTTGTTTCTAGTGTTGACTAGAAATAGACACTGCAAAAAGATGGATTTGCCTACTCAATACTGAACAGACTTATTCACCAAGCATATTCGGGCACTCATGGTTTGGTTTTAATAACAACCAGGAATAATTTGTATCTAGCACTCACTATATACCAACCGATATATTAGCATTTTATACAAAACATGGCATTGTCACAGAAGCCTATGATACACTTATTAAAAGCACCTCCATGTTATAGTTGAAGACACCAAGGTTTAGAGAATAATTTATCAAAGACTGCACACTCTTGACCCTGAGCCAACAGTACCCAACAAAGGGTTTCTTTGAGCATAGCTCCATACTATGGAGGAACGGCAAGAAGAGGTGGCATAAAAATTTTAAGTCTGATGTAGTTCACATCCTAGAAAAGGTTGGGGGAGGCAGGGAGAGAAAAATGGCAGTATACAAGGACTAATTTAGTGCTAGGTTACATAGTAGACCTCAATATTCTATGACTAAGGCCAATGTGTAAGTAATTTAAAAAGACTGGGTTAGATGAGGTAAAATCTTGAACATAACTTTTAAAAACTGAAATGAAAATTACATTTTAATTTAATTTCCTATGATAAATGGATACAGTAGCCTAACACACCACCTGAGAAGATAAAATTCAGTGCATTAGTAACAGTAAGAGAGAAAGGGAGTGTACTGATCCACAGCAATTAACTGCATGAGTTACTGTTCCAGTCTATAACCTACAGATAATAACACCAATGCTACAAAGTATACTCTAACACGACATAATCCTACCAGGTTTGGATTAAGAGAGAGGGGGGTCGTCAACTTTCTCTACTACCAAGGAGTAGAGAAATCACACACATAGATGCACAAAGACAGTTCCCATTTTGATTCTAAAAAAGAAAAAGGAAAGTAAAATATAATTCCACTAATTTGAAAAGAATGTCTTGGGCTTCTCCAGAAGATGTTTATTGGTTCATTACAGAAACGAGCCCTTCTGCCTCCCATGAAGGAAGCATCTTTTACTCACACTAATGGCCCATAAAATCCATTCTGTTGAAGTATATTTCACTGCTTTAGTCAAGCCTTTGCTTAGAGTAGCAAGAGGGTCAATATTTTCAATCTCCAACTCCACCTAGCATTAAAAGCATTCAGGGAGTCACAGCTCTGTGGTTCCGCATAAGAATCAAAACTGAGCCACTCCACATACACACTCCAGTTACTCAGTCGGTGCAAAAATAAAACCAGGTGTATAAAATGTTCTTCTCTAGATTACTAGAGTTTTATGTCTATATCCACTTAAATGACAATAAGTAGAAGCTGAAAGCCATGCAATATCCAAATTGAATCCCCATATCATCTCTCCTAACATTCAAATTAACTATGGCAAATAAACTATCACCTTAAATATCAAATCCCTTCTAGTGAACATTAGCTCATGTGGTAGAAACTGCTGATTATTCCCCCAAATCCATTCCCCTCTTTACTCCCCCCATCACCAGTAATAGTTTAAGCTACATACATCCCACCAAGCCATAGGCCACCTTCCCTAGATTCACCTGCAGCAGAGGGTTGGAGCCATGGATTTGGAGCAATAGGATGGGAACAAAAGTGACATCAACAATGTCCAGGTCACTGTCAACCTATTAAGAAAGCACTCGCCCTGGCATTCTTTCTGCTCTCCTTCAAAACTGGAACACATAGGTAGTGATGAGGCCACGCGAACGCTGTGCCAAAAAGATGGAAGGGACCATATCCAGGTATGATTTACAGAGAAGAGCCCCATGTGCAATGTGGACTGCTCACCTCCTGGATATTGTAGGAAAGGCTGTTTGAACTCTTTCATTCTCTCTTTTTGTCATCTCTTGTTTAAGCAGCTTAGTTTTCCCCTAATAAACTCTGTGAAATCTACTGGTTAGTGCCATTTACTCCAACTTAAATCCTCTGTAGCAACATTGTCCAATAGGACTTTCTCGATGGAAATGTTCCATATCTTCACTGCTCAATATGGTGGCCACATGTGGAGACTGAGCCCTTGAAATGTGGCTGGTGTGCCTGGGTAACTGAATTTTAAATTTTATTTAATTGCAGTTCATTGAACTTTTAAAAGGCGCATTTGGCTAGCTGCACTGGACAATGCAGTGTCTGGAACATCTAAACTTGTGACTGCACAGTTAGAACCATTATCATCACAGGAAGCCCCACTTTTTAAAGCTTATAGTTTTTGCTAGAACATTACAGAATAATAGAAGGCCTCAAAGCACAGTTTTCTCAAAGTAGAAACAGACTGGGCTAAGACTAAAGGAGGGAGTGTTTAGGGTTCTACCTTCATTTTAAAACTGACAGGAGCTTACATTTCAATATGCAAACACCTGGGATTCCTTTACACTATCGTCAATGTGTTTATCTTCCATAACACTAAACTCGGCAGATTATCTTTGTTGAAGAGCTAAATACAAAGCCTACCCAGTAATTTATTGCTTTTATTCCATTATTCAGAGACCTGGGACAGTAAAACTTAATTTAGGGATATTTCAAATACCTTCTCATCGATTTGGGCACTAGCTTTTGTAAAGCTCCACTTTGGAGAGGTCAGGTTTGTGTGTGTATCATAAAACACAAAACTCTAGGAAAATACTTGTGTTATAAAGGAGACAAAATGCCATCTGAAACATGTAACTGAGGCTCTAAATACAATTATGAGAAACAAATAAAGCAAACCGGGCAGACTGCCCAGAGACAACAGTCAAATATAAACTTTGGAGAGACAGAATGAAGAGAGAGTGCTAGGATGGCGGGGGAGGGGGTGGGAGTGGCAGGGGGGACAAGGGCAAGAGAGAGGGGGCTGTGGGTGAGGGAAGGCAGTAGCAGGGAGGGAGGGCAGGTCATCTATCTAGAGCAGGACAAATAATAAAACAGTAATGAAGGAGCAAATCAAATAGAAAGTCTGGCCCAAAATCTTAAATGTAGTCACAAAAGCCCTCATTTAGGCACTCCTGTGGGGATTTATATAGACACCCAGAAAACGTACATGGTTTTTGCCCCTGAGTGAGCTGATCTTAACAAATGGACACCCCAGCCTCCATTGTTGGATGAACTTTCACCAGCAATGAAAACAGCGTTTTCTAATTATGATTAAAAGCTGCAGATGAATTTGAATCTTTGCTCAGCATTAAGGACAGTTTTCATTGTTTAAAGATTTAACCCATCCAAATATGAAGCAAGAGCAAACAGCGGGCAATGTCACCCATCAGCCTACAAGCATGGGCAGAGAGAGGAGGCGCATTCTTTCAGGAAAATGTGCGCATTTCTTTAGCCTCCTTTCTGCAATAAGATAGAAGCATCAGGTTAAGTAACTTGCACAAGATCACACAACTGGTAATTGGAGAGCCGATCTGAAGCCCAGAAAGTCCAACATCTAAGCCTGTCGTGCTATTAGCCATCACGATGGTTGTTGTACCTCACACAGGACTTTGCGCCTGAGTCCTTTCAAGCATTCGGTACCTGAGCTTTTTGTTGGTCCCCAAAGGAGAGCACAGGACTGAATAATCGCTAGAGTCCCATCCAGTTTTAAAACATAGGGTTCTCTGACATAAGTGAGAGCAGATCACACATCCCCTTGTAGGACTGACACTATACTATTAAAGAAACAAATGATACTTTAATTTTAATTGTATTTCTTAAATTCCTTACAGGAGGATACTGTATTTCTCTCCATTTATGGGAAAAACAAACTTCCAGGACAAAACTGGGGCACTGTTGTTCTTGCTTAAATAACGGTAATTTTAGATAAAGCAGATATTACCCATTAGGAACCCTGATCACTACTTCAGTATCACCTTCTACCTTAATTCAGCTACCTTTTTCATCTATCTTAATTCAGCTACCTTTTTCATCTATCTTAATTCAGCTACCTTTTTCAATTTCTGTCCTGTGGGACATCAGGGGACAAACTAAAATCACAGCAAATAAATGCACCAGAATCTGGTGCAGAGCATATGGTTTGATCTCGTAACCACTGAAACAGGAATAATAAGGTACATGCATACATACACACACGTGCGCGCACACACAATTTGCATACGTCAATAGTATTCTACCTTGAATCGAGGACCCCGGAAACAATGGGATTTTCCCCACCCATTTTAGAACATTAAAAAGTCCATATTTGTATGAAATGGCATGAAAACCTACAAATCAGCATGTCATTCCCTATGAATACCAGGTCTGCCTTTTAATGCCACAAACACCTTCTTTCTCCACTTCTTGGGAATGTCTAGAATTGCCATCATAATAGGAGAGCTCAGACTCTTTTCCAGGTTCTTGATGCAATGATTCATAATGAAAACTTCTCCAAAAAATAACCCACATTCTAAGTCTCCTCCACCAAGTGCTCCCTGAAGGGATTGTCCAAAAGAGGGAAAAATAGAGCATAACTTAACATTGCTCCTGTGACAACTTCTTTCAGCTAGAGACAGGAATTTCCTGTTTTAAAAAATGAATTCCAAAAACAACTTTTTTTTTTTCAATTTTCTGCATTTCTGGCAGAATTTGCTCAAAGCCAATCCACTCGTTTATTGGGCCAAATCAGGAGAATTTAGAAAGTGTGAAGTAGTATTTGAGATAGATGCTGACTTGGCTACCTCAAAAATAAGGCTCTGGTGAGGCCCCCTGTCTTGCAAGCAGCAGGGTCCCGATTCTAACTCAGGCTGTTTGGCTCCAAAGCTGTTTGATCAGCACCATGCACCACCCACTCTGACTCCCTCCCTTATGCTTCTCTGGCTTGCTCACTAGATTCTGAGTTCGTTCGCAGAGGACAAGTGAATGTTTTATTCATCACTGTATGTCATGGGCAAGCCAAGATGGGTACTGACACATAAAAGGAAATTAATAAATATTGACTGGCTAAATGAATTAATAAAGGAATAAACAACTTAGATCAGTCCCTGAAAAATTCTCTCAGTTCCTGGGTGGTAATGACCAAGGAGAAATGAAAGGCCAGATTAACTATCCTGGCCTGAAGAGCCAACTCAGTGATAACTCAGGTCAATCAGAAAGTCAAGTTACACGAACTAATGTGGCCTGCAACCACCCGAGCCAGAAGGCAGGGCCCTTCTAGAGTCTTCCATCTACCTCATCCCCTCAGCCCATTAGTCACCAAGTCCTGTTCATTCTACCTTCTTCTCATCACCGAAACGCACATCATCCTCTTCAATCATTATACCCCTGCTGAAATTCAGATTTTCACCTGCTCTCATTTAGTTGTTCTTTCCATCTCCCACCACACGCTACTGTTAGGGTCTTGATGGGGCTCAATGAATAGCACTGCTTTCTCCCACCCAGGTCCAAAACAAATTAAATGAATAATAATAATTTTAAAAAAGGAGTGTCAGAGAGAAAAATGGCACCTTTATTTCTGAGAACTCTATTTCAGAGGTTGTGGTTTTAGGTCTACAGCCAAGTGGCTAATAATGTTGAACCCAAGTGTTGGCAAGCATGAGACCAAAGCTAGTCTACTCACGGAATTCTATTCAAAGAGCTTCCCCCCAGAGAAGCTGCCCCTCCAAGGGCAGCTCCCTCTCAAGAGGAAAACAGAATGAAGCTCAGATGTTGACTTTACTTCTCACAAATTTACCAATCAGGGAAGTTCCCCAAGCCAGGAGTTATATTAATGACACTCTCTTCACATGGAAACAAACAAAAGTAGGAGAAGAGTAATCCTTCGGCTTTTTCAGTGATCTGTCCAAGGCTGCCATCGTTAAACATTTCCCACTGGCTCCCTCCTGCTATCCACCTTTCATGGCCAAGCACACCTGCCTACCTGTCCAGGTGTGAGGCTCAACTCAGATCCCGCTCTGCTCCCCTGTAGCTCACCCACTGGTTCCTGCCTCTTTGTCTTTCTGTTGTTCCACCTACCTCCGTCTCAGTCACACCTGGTAAGCCCTTACTCATCTTTCTAGACTCAATCCAAGGTCCTCTCAGATTAGAAGTCCTTATGAGCATCCCCCACTGAGGGTTACCATGGACCGGTTTGGGTCTTCCATCACATGCTTTAGCTTGGCCATACATGGTTCCTCTAGCACTTTCTTACATCCCATTCACTAGACTGTAGACCCCTTAGGTGAAGATCTATACCTTCTTATACTTTTTAATCTCCCACTACCTAGCACAGGTACAGGGATACCTACAAATACTTAATGAATCTGAGAGAGGAGAGCAGCTAAATGCAAAGTAGGAGGTAAAAATTCCATACAAATAAAATGTCGTGGTGGTTCAGAGGGAAGAAAGAGTAAATCCAGTTGGAGTACCTGACATGTTTCCTCACAGCAAGGGGTTAAGCATTATAACCAAAGATGTATCTAAGGGAAATCAGAGAAAATTTCATTCACAGGTAATCACTTGGGAAGAATGGTCCCAGAAGAAAAGAACCAACATGATAAAAGACACGAATCTTAGAAAACAAAAGATACGTTTGGGGAACACCGAAGTTCCCAGTTTGTCTGAGGTATGAAGTACATATAGAAGAGAAAGCCCGAGAGAAAGTACAGCATAGATAGGGCTTTGAATACCAAATAAAATAAATTTTGACTTAATTTACAGACAATGGGAGTCAAAGAACGTTTTCAGGAAGAGTGGTTGATTAATTATGCCAAGGAAACTATATAAAATCTGAATCCTTGTAGTAACAATAATAATAAACGAATAATTTGTTTTTCAATTACCTCCAAATTTCTCCGGATCATAGTGACTCTGAGCTTATAACAGTTTGATAATCTCCATGGAACATTATTTGAGCATAATAAAATGACTAATAACCTATTTAGGATGATCATGAGACTACATATTAATTTGTAGTCATTTTTCATTTTGCTTATGACTATTTCAACCCACTGCTGCATGTTTCATCTGTCTAATGAATGTGTACTTGCCACTGGTCTATCATGTAATAAGCCTTGCCAATTTCCCAATTCTCTTAACAGCCAGTTAACACGAAATGCTGATTTCAGGCAAAAACAACTATGACCATCTGTTTCTACTACACTATTTCTTCTTCGCTATTCTACTACCAACTGGGGTGAGCCTCAGTGATCACTCTTCAAAGAATAGTAGACAATCAGCAAAATAAGGCCACGTAGGAATTATTGAGCTGTCTGATTTCAGTGCCAGAGCTGAGCACATGGATCAGACAGATGAACAGTCTCTAGACCCATCTGCAGTCAATTCTGAGTTATAGCAGCAGAACGACTCGGAACAAATTCCAAAATGGCTCTTCAAAAACAACACCAACAGCAGCAAACAGGTAATACAAGCTTGTTTGTGCTCTTCTGCCAACTAGCTATGTGCTATTGGTCAAGTCACTTTAGGGTATGGGGCTTGCTTTCCTAATCTACACAGTGAAAGGATGAGACTAGGTCCCCAAGCAGAAAACTGGTGCAGGGCTCTTACCTCTCAGCTGAAAACTGCCCCGCCCCCCATAAAGACCACCAGGATTCCCAGGAAGATGATTTTCCCAGCACTGCCATCTTGCCCTTGACCATTGCCAGAATAGAATCCCATTCCAACTTCTCCATTTTTCTTATGTTGGGTTCCTGTTGAGTTCCCCAGCGTGATGAGTTTAGGGGCAGTTTCTTGGGAATTACCCTCGGGATCACACTTGGGAAAGGCAAAGGAGAAGGCAGATTGAACGGACAGATGTCGGTCTGCAATGCAGTTGCAATACCAGTCTCAGCCAAGTCCATGGGGACCTTGGACCCCAGAGGGCCCTTCTGAGTTGTCCCAAATGGTATCCCCACTTCAATTAGTCATGCGACAGGGTTGCTTCTCTGCATTGGGTGAGAATAATTTCTGGAGAGGCACTGCGCTATACATCATCAGTGCCGAGACCCTGTGAGCTGAGGGTCTGAGAGGGCGGGTCCCGCAGGGGATACAGGACAGGGACGTAGAGCAGACAGGACATCCACCTCGAATTGTCTTAAAGTAAGAAGAAAGGGGCGTGAAGCATGGTGAAGAAGGAATGGATTAAAAAGAAACAGATGGATTAAGAAAATCAATGTTAGCGTCCTAGAGCCTTGCTATCTGCGTGACTTTGGCAAAGCTCTTTCATTTCTTTGTGCGTCCATCTCTTTGTAAGGATCACGACAGTCACTCCCACCACTACCACATCCATGACTGTATTCCATACTTCATTCTTGGGCAACATCCAAAGCCCTTTTGTTAACTTACAAACACCACTAAGGAGAAAAGAACCCACCCATATCAAAAATCTTCAGTAGCATCTGAATTCATCCTCAGTAACCATGAAGAGATGATCGGTAGCAGCAGAGAACTCAAATCTACACACCACAGTGGACACACAGCAATCCCAAGATTAAATTAGACTTGCAGGCAGCAGCCTGGGGGTTCTGACGTTAGACTCAATACAATTGCTCAGCTAGTTGTATCTCTATTACCCATGCTCCCCCTTGTGAGGCAATTTTCCTTATTGGAAGTAAAGCAACCCCAACCAAAGCATTTAAAAATGATCCTTTTCCTGTTTTTATTAGCCCGTATCAAAGAAATGACTATTTGAAGTACAACCAGGGGAGGGAATTGGCTTTTTATTGCTTAGTCCATGCTGTTATGGCTTTAGGAGTGGAGAAAGACTCCCCAAGGAGCCACTGGGCCTCAAAACAAGCTCGCAGGATAATCAACAGGCGAGGTCTTTCAAGAGCGACGGAAGACAGAGAAAATTATTGAAATATAATTAAATAAGCAGAGTGCATACAAAATAAAATGTGAAGAGTAAGAGGTTCAGGACAGAAATGTCATGTCTTGAAATTCACTTTCAAACTACTCTACACAATATACATTGTCCAAATGGGGCTACACAAATCTTTCCAACCAATGGAGTAGCTATTGATCTTGAAAATTAAAAGAAAGAAAGAAAGAAAAGAAAGAAAAGAAAGAAAAAGAAAGAAAGAAAGAAAGAAAGAAAGAAAGAAAGAAAGAAAGAAAGAAAGAAAAGACAAAAATGAGCATATGAATGTTGCCTATGATTCTGAATTTACACTCTGCTATTTCAAAACAAATGTCAGCCAGGCTCAGTGGCATGCCATGTAAAATTCCCACCAATGAGATACTCATCTGAGCTGAACACACATTGGGGTAAACAAACTAAAACATACAGTTCCAAGTGGGTATGAGGTCACAGAACCATGTCAAGTCCTTGTTCATAAAGCACAGCCACCTTCATCCCAAGTTCCATCTCAAAAAGCTCACGTGTTGGACTATTTGCTTCTTCTTTTTTTTTTTTTTTTTTTTTAAAGATTTTATTTATTTATTTGAGACCGAAGAATGAGACGAAGGAGGGTCAGAGGGAGAAGCAGACTCCCCGCCGAGCAGGGAGCCCGATGCGGGACTCGATCCCGGGACTCCAGGATCATGACCTGAGCCGAAGGCAGTCGCTTAACCAACTGAGCCACCCAGACACCCCTATTTGCTTCTTCTTTAGCTTGATTCTTATGGTGACCTTTTGTTGAAAGCTGTTCCTCTAACATACCATAATATTAAAGAAACAAATGACAATTTTAGTTATGTTTCTTAAATTCCTTACAGGATATGTATTTCTCTCCACTTAGAGAAAAAAAAAATAGGTGTGAAGAATCGATTTCATTAAATTTATAGAAAAGAATTATTTAAATACAGTTTCAAGTGTATGTACATACCCATATACCACACACAGCTCAATAATGTTTTTTTTTCTCAAATTGATTATTTCACTTCTGATTGTAGTAATAGGGGAAGCCAGAGGCAAAAGATCTAGAAACCATTTTAATCACATCAGACACACATAATGACTTTTATATTTTGTATAATAAAAAAGGAGAAAAAGAGACACAAAATAGAGACACATCTACTCAGCATGAAGTAGATCAATATATGAATTTAAAAAGATCCATAACCCTATGAGCATTTAATCCAGAGAATACAGAGCCAAAGGAATGGTTTATTAATTTAAAGATCAAATTTTAAAAATGTTTTCTAGGTTAATAATTTGCTTAAAATGTCACATAAAATCAATTTCCAAGTCAGGTTAAGCAAATATTACCAAACAACATACTCTTCAATAAATACACAGTAGTGTTCCACTCCATACTAATCATTGAAAATAGTTAAGATGACAATAATGTAAGGCAGTGAGGTTGAAAAGTCTTCAACAATTGTCTTCAGAGATACTAAAAAATACACATTTCCTCATTCCTTAAATACACCAGTAAAACTACTATCATCCATAAGAAGATGGAACTCCATTGTTAAAAATAAAGGGCCAAGTTAGAATTTCCTCAGAAGAAAGCACATGTCTGGATAAACTTTTTTTTTAGAGTTAAAATGTCCAAGTCTAAGAAATACTCACTGAAAATATGATAGAGTTTTCATAAGCTTTTCTTAGCTCCAACAAAGACCATGGCTAAAGATTCATGCTCATTTAATTATTTAACAAAAAAATGTATTGTGAACCTACTATATGAGCAGGTTACAGTCACATCAGGGTGAGCACGTGTAGGATGAACAATGAATACATACAAAGGAATAGAAACTAGAAAAAAATTGTGATTAAACTAGAAGACAGTAAACAGAAAGTAAAGCAATTAAAAACTAAATTGGACAGCCACATGCAGAAGAATGAAACTCGACCATTCTCTAGCACCATTCACAAAGATAAACTCAAAGTGGATGAAAGACCTCAATATGAGACCGGAATCCATCAAAATCCTAGAGGAGAACATAGGCAGTAACCTCTTTGACATTGGCCACAGCAACTGCTTTCAAGACACATCTCCAAAAGCTAGTGAAACAAAAGCAAAAATGAACTTTTGGGACTTCATCAAGATAAAAAGCTTCTGCACAGCAAAGGAAACAATCAACAAAACAAAGAGGCAACCCACAGAATGGGAGAAGATATTTGCAAATGACACTATAGATAAAGGGCTGGTATCCAAGATCTATAAAGAACTTCTCAAACTGAACACCCAAAAAACAAATAATCAAGTCAAAAAGTGGGCAGAAGATATGAAAAGACACTTCTCTGAAGACGACATACAAATGGCTAACAGACACATGAAGAAATGTTCATCATCATTAGCCATCAGGGAAATCCAAATCAAAACCACATTGAGATACCACCTTACACCAGTTAGAATGGCAAAAATGGACAGGGAAAGAAACAACAAATGTTGGAGAGGTTGTGGAGAAAGGGGAACCCTTTCACACTGTTGGTGGGAATGCAAGTTGGTACAGCCACTTTGGAAAACAGAGTGGAGGTGCATCAAAAATTTAAAAATAGAGCTATCCTATGACCCAGCAATTGCACTCCTGGGTATTTACCCCAAAGACACAGATGTAGTGAAAAGAAGGGCCATATGCACCCCAATGTTAATAGCAGCAATGTCCGCAATAGCCAAACTGTGGAAAGAGCTGAGATGCCCTTCAACAGATGAATGGATAAAGAAGATGTGGTCCATATATACAATGGAATATTACTCAGCCATCAGAAAGGATGAATACCCAACTTTTACATCAACATGGATGGGACTGGAGGAGATTATGCTAAGCGAAATAAGTCAAGCAGAGAAAGTCAATTATCATATGGTTTCACTTATTTGTGGAACATAAGGAATAACATGGAGGACATTAGGAGAAGGGAGGGGGGGTGGAATTGGAGGGAGAGATGAACCATGAGAGACTATGGACCTGAGAAACAAACAGGGTTTTAGAGGGGAGGGGGGAATGGGGGACTGGTTAGCCCGGTGATGGGTATTAAAGAGGGCACGTACTGCATGGAGCACTGGGTGTTATACGAAAACAATGGATCGTGGATCACCACATCAAAAACCAATGATGCACTGTATGGTGACTAACATAACATAATAAAATTTAAAAAATAAATAAATAAAAAATAAAAATAAAAACTAAATGAACAAGGTGAATTTCTATCATAATGACAGAACCTCCACGAGTTGCTATCAACTCATCCTAAAAGACCTGCCCCAGGCCCTCAGCACTTCCAAAGGCCTCTGGGAAATGTGGTTATTTGACAGCAAAGGACACAGAAGATGACAGAGAATCAGGAATCCCATGACCCTTAGAGTCCCAGTTTCAGAGGTGACTCTCTGATCTCCCAGGCAGTGACATAACTTTCCCGAGTGGAGGTTTTCGGAGGAGGCAGACGCCCCTCAGAGCCCCAGCTGAGTTTTATCAACGAGCAAGTGCCCTCTAACCAATAATGTCATCTTATCGTGAACATGTATCTAACAACTCACTCTGCATTCTCATTATGATCGTCTCATCACCATGAGGCTGGTCCTGTGGGCACCGTGGCCCCGCACCGTGGCCCCGCGCCGTGGCCAGAGATGACCACCAGGGAGCTAGACTTCTCTGCTGCAAAAGAGATTAAAGGATGGATGCCTTCAGATCCCCATTTTCATCCTGGGGTGCAAGCAATTTAAAATAGTGTCAAGAATGCCTGGTGATAACCCTCCAGCACGATTATATTGTTTCCTGTAGCACTTAGGGGAGAGGGACAGTATCGTGGAAAGTGTACTAAATTTAGAATCAAGATGACCTCACCTAATCTTCACTGTAAAATCAAGGCAAGTCACTTACTCTGCAAAGGCCTCAGTTTCCTCACCTATACACTGGGGATAATGAGAGGACACCTCTCCCAAAGTCCCTGTGATGATCAATAAGATTAATGTCTGAAACGCTTTATAGTCTCCAAAGCAATTTCATAGACGTACTTACGGAGAAGTCTCCCAGGAGCTGGCAGAAGAGAAGGACAAATTCTCAAGTACATATTGGAATAATTCCCCATATTAACAGCTGTTTCAAATCCATGGTTTTGAAACCAGAGGGAAATATAAGATATAACACATAAACTATTTAGGGAGGAAAGAGAACGTGTGCACCTTTCTTTGTCCTCTTTGTTTGTGAGCAGGTGCCCCTATCCCAGGTAAGGGCTATCCCAGCAGAAAGACCAATGAAACGTACATAGGGCTCCGGAGAATCAGGAGAACACCCTTTCTGCTCTACTTCACACTCCACAGACTCCAAAGAATATGCTAATTAGTTCACGTGCTGACATTACTATAGACCCTAGTTAGCCGGCCAGTTTGTCAACAGATTGTCACCAAATGAGCAGGTAATCTGGCCGTGGGAGAGCCAGGTAAAATGGGTTGAGAGTTTCCTTCAAAAAACATCTTTCATTTTTGATCTCCTAATCCATAAAACTGTCACTGTTTGTTTTTAGGGGCTGCTTCTTGGCCACTGCAATTCTTTAAGACGCACAAAGAAACAAAGACTGGGAAAAATTTTGGCTGCACCTGCAATGACCAGGGAGGAGGAGGTCATGGGCACAGTGGCAAGGGGCATGGACTCCAGTGCCACCAAGGGATTGTAGGCGTCACCGGGCCACTCACCAGCTGTGTGCTCTGGGCAGGGGCCAGCCTCTCAGCTTCCGTGTTCGCAGCTATAAAATGGGGTCATCAGCGCCCACCCGTCTGGCTGCTGTGAACTACAAGACTGAGTGTGTGTAAAGTGCTCAGAGGGCGAAGTCGCACCTACTGAGTGCTCAATAATTATGAATTATTAAATGACCAAAAATATAATAAACTTAGCAATATTAATATCTAGGAATAATCCTTTCTGTTCCATGAGCCAGCCAAGACAGTTTTAAGAAAACAGAGTTGGGGGGACCACTGACCCTGTTCTTTACATTACGAGGCAATCAATGCCTAATTCCCATTCTCTCTGAATTTGTTCTTTTTCCCTCTCCTTGTACTGGCGTTCCTTCCTCTACTTCACGCTCAGTCTCCTACCTGCTCCTCCTTCCTGGGCTCTGAGCTACCTCTGACAGTTGGAACCTCTCAGGCCTGGCCTTCATCTTGGACTTAACCGAGATGATAGCACGATTTGACTCAAGTACTCAACTGGGTCAAGAGGTTCCATGGCACACATAAGTAGCCTTTTCCTGACTTGTCCACCTTGCCAAGAAGAGGGTTACTCACAGCCAGAAGATCAATCCACAAGGACAAGAAAAATTCCCGAAATTTTTCTCTAGAAATTTTGATTCACCTTCCACTGCTACATCTGCTTGAAAAATGCTGCAAAGGAATTTACCACAGAAAGGGTAGCAAACAAAAAATGTTTTAATAACATTTCTACACATTGCTCAAGGCCTCTAACGTTACAATTATGAGTTCATGCAGTGTTAACAACTGTTTTTCATTTTGTTACTGGTTTCAAATTTAAATAGGAATTGATAGAATGAGCACATCTAATGCACAGCTTAATAGAGATTTACGGCTCCAGAAACAGTCTACACTTCTTCAACCATGGAACGGGGAAAATGTTGACCATGTGTTTATATTTCATTACCGAGGAAAATGCAGAGATGGTTAATGATTATTCATGTCAGAAGTTTTACAGTTGCCTATCTTTGGGCTATGAGCTAGCACACTTTAAAAGCATCTGCCCAAAAGTTTCCATTCTCCTCTGTTGCAGTAAGCATGCCGGGGAGGGACCCAGGCTGGTCAGACACTCTTGCCCTTTCTCTGAAACGTTCCGAGGTCCTCACTTACAGAACCCACAGGAATCACTTCCCATGAAATAAACCACACGGCAAACAGAACCTAAGGATTTTCGGGAACACCTAGGGAAAGTCTCTTAACAAAACATTTAGTTTCTCCCAAGAGTCTAAGCTAATGCTTATCCAACATACCTGCTTGTTGCTATTGTTTTAGAAACATCCTTTAGATATTCTGAAGTGCCGACACTGTCCAGAGCTGTCATTATTTACAGAGTAACTCTATTCTTACTCACATTTCCCCCTCCCTACTCACATCCACACTTAGCACACTGGAGAAGGAGGATCCTCCTGTGAATCAGGACTTCTCACCCTGTTCTAAAAGTATCTGTCTCCCTGCCTCGCTCCTCAGATACTGAACTTCCTTAGGACAAATCTATCGGGAGATTTAATGCAATGAGTAGGTTGAAGAAGAGTCCTACATTTCTGTAACTAGAACCAAACCAAACCAAACCAAAACCAAACCAAACCAAACCAAAACAAGCTACATTCTAGAAAAGTTCAGCTGATATGGACTCTGTTACTACATGGAAGACCTGCTGTTCTGTCTCACTCACAGTAAACAGGGTGCGGAACAAAAGTGTATCCGAGCTTCTTAGGAAGATGCTGTCTTTGTGTGGTTCTAGTCAATCTGCAGCTTCTGATTAAATATCACTAACCAATAACACTGATTAAAAGTCTTAAAACAGGAAGTTAAAACTTTTACTCAAGGCATTCAACATCAGCACAATTAAGGGTCTCACTTCAAGTTCAGCAGATCTACATGTTTTAGGGTAATAATAAAAGTAACAGTAAAACTCCAGGTACAGTCAATGTGCTTCACTACACTGAAAATAAGGATAAGTCATTTATCAAACCCAATTTTTGGTGCTGGAGTCTGTGTTCACAGAAGGCAGGAAAATAAATAAAATCAGTAGATTTTTCTTTTTCTTTTTTTTTCTTTTTAAGATTTATTTATCTGAGAGAGAACAGGAGCAGGAGGGAGGGGCAGAGAGAGAAAATCTCAAGCAGACTCCCTGCTGAGCACGAAGCCCAAGGCTGGGCTGGATCCCAAGACCCTGAGATTATGACCTGAGCTGAAATCAAGAGTCAGACACTTAACTGACTGAACCACCCAGGTGCCCAGATTTTTCTAATTAGTACCTAAATATATCTATAAACAGACATAAACACATACATATAATAGACAGATACAAAGAGAGAGAAAGAGAATTAATTCCCCCCAGGGAAAGTGGGGGAATATTTTTTAACACCTAAAAGAGACATTAGTAGATAAAGGCTAAGGTCTAAAGTTATTATTAATTACTCAAAATCAACCCAGAATTCATTTTAGTATGAGTTTGCTTCCCAAGGGAAAAGTTCCCTCTCTTTGCTATCTCATTTAAAATGTGCAAAAGATTCCCCAAATCTCTAAAAATATCTTCTGTCAGATGAAATGGTCTCATTAGTTATGCTAAAGCTTTGATTTGAACCGAATAGTGCAATCAGTATGGTTTATCTTCTGATTTTCATTAGAGTGAAATTATTTACTGGAGGCAAAAGATGAAGACCTACTTCTGTCTAAGTATGACGGAGATCTCTGGAGTTCTCTCTACACATCCAGCAAGCCGGGCAATATCCCTTGGTCGCAGCATGAAGAGCATGTCCTAGGCTTCCTCCACCCAAAAGTGGTCACAAAATATCCAATATAATTCGATAAAAGATATTTGCAAAGACTCTTGGCAAAAAAGAAAGAAAAAAGTGCCCAGTGACCGAAACTGACTCTGTTCCATGGCAGCTACAGATAGAAGACTAGTGATGTGACATGTGCATCGAATGAGGACTTATGCTCCCCAGCATAAAGAGTACTCCCCTTGGTATAACACAGTGGTTCCAAACAACAGTCTTCTACCTGGATCCTCAAGGATCAGTCTTCCACTTCCGTTAAGTCCTGGTCTAAATGCCAACTTTTCAACAGGGCCAATGGTGACTATTCTAATTAAAATGGCAACAACCAGTTCCTCCCAATCCCCAATAATCTGATGACTTTTTTATTCAGAGACATCAGCCCCTTAGAATGTATCACATGGTTTACTGAATCGCTGTGTGTGTGTGTGTATACACTTGCTAATTGTTCGACTTCCCATCCGTCCCAACACACACACACACACACACACACACACAGATAAGACTGACAAATACAGGATCTTAATCTGCTTACTGATGCATCCCAACTGTCCAGAAGAGTTCCTGGCACAGAGTAAGAAATAAGAAGTCAGCATACATTAGTTGAATGAAGGAATAAATAACTCTGGGTTTACAGAGACTTGGTCCTGAGTCCCAATTCCACCTGTACTAGTCGTAGGACCCGGAGAAATGCTCATCCTCTCTGCAGCTGTGTTTCCCCATTGGTAAAATGAGGACCTTAAGAGTGCCTGCCTTTAGAACTGTCATAAGGATTGCATGAGTCGGTGTATGTCAATGGCTTAGAATAATGCTTGGACACAGTAAGCTTTCAATAAACATTAGCTGCCATTATTATTATTATTATTATTCCAAGATACGTTTCCCAAGGTGGTGATGGATGAGCGATGATTTAGTGTTCAGGCAACTGGCTCTCCACATATCTGACAGCACGGATGTGACATGGTGAAAAGTGGCCCAGGGCACATGACAGAGCAGTAGAGCAACCAAGGGTTAGACCCCATCACTATGGCCTCATCAGCTCGAATTCAACACCACCCAGGATTTTGCAAAGGAGCTGTTAACTGTGTGTTACCGCCCCTGACCTGCGGGAGTAGAGTAAACATAACAATGAAACCACTGAGTAAATGAGGGTGAGGCTCCGACACCTTAAAAGGCAGGGGAAAGCACCCTGCCTCTTCCTACTCGAACAAGATTTATTTATTTGGCTTAACTGGAGTCAAAGCTAATGGTCATAATGGCTTTGCTTCACTCCAACTCATTTCCCAGATTTCTACACACAGGCTGAAAGTTACACGTTATGGAAGAAGATAAAGAGAAAAAAACAGACCTCCATAAAGGAATTTACCAGAACATACTATTCATTTAGATATTCATTTATGTTTCTAGAAATCTAAAAATCAGGAATGGTATGATAACTTTTTCATGGAGCAAAATCCAAGTTTGGGTGGGGGTGGGGGGAGGAAGGGCTACAAATTAAACCATTAACCTGAATAGTCACTAAGTATTTAGAAAAACAAAACACTTTGGAAACACCCATTATTTACCCATACCTAGAATTTAAAGGGAAAAGCAGGGATTTCACAACTGGTTGAATTAGGAGAGGAGGGGAGAATAAGTGAGGAAGACAGAGATGAGGGAAAAGGGGATGACAAAATCGGGGAGGGGCACTTATGGATTTCATGGCAGTAACAGTCTTAACTTCCTTATTTATCATAACATACCTTCCAAGGCTAATCTCTGTTAAGTGGTCCATTAAGGCATTGTAAGAGCAAAATAAAATGAATGGCTGTGTGCTCAAGAATTAGATCTTGATAGATAATGTCAGTAAGGAATTCCTCTCCTCACTCTAGAGAAAAAAGACTTCAGGTCTTTCTTGATTTCAGGAGAATTGAAAAAGGTCACAGTAGTTAAACTGAAGCTGGACTCAAATTTACAGACTCCCAAATTAACGCTCTCTGCTCAACACAAGAACTTCCCCCAAATTTTAACATATGCACGATAAGTGATTCAGTTCTAGGAAGAACCCAAGATTCTGCATTTTTAACAAGCTCCAAGGTGATGCTGATGTCCTGGTCCTTGGAGTATAAAGAATAGGAAATCTCCGTCCTTGTTGCACCTGCTAAGGTAAGTCTCAAGAAGAATTTTTGTTGTTTTAATGAAAAAGGGGTTTTCCAGGAGCAAGAGAAAGTAAGATTACACTGAAATACTTAAGTTTTAAACATTCCAATAGTTCAACACTACTTTGCATTTACATCATGGCGTCAACTCTAAAACATACTTAAAGAGCAGATTGTTAAAGTCTACACAAACCCCTATGTTTTAGAGTTGAGCAGTGAATGCAGGTGAATGCAGTCTCTCACTGCATTCAATGATATGCAACCACTAATAATTTCCCCCTTTTAGTACAATTTAGGTATGGTTTGAAATAAATCTTTGAAATAAATCTTAATTTCAAACCATACCTAAGTTGTACCAAATCTACTAAAACTGTCTTAATACTCAGTCTTAATAGAGATACTATGTTGAAGGTTTGATTTCACGTTCTTTGAAATTTGACATTTTAGATAAGACAGCATTGACACATTGAATTCCAACAGGCTTATTTGCATATATTTGGCCATCCAAAAACACACTGTTGACAGATACCAATTACAGTTGACCCTTGAGCAACCCAGGTTTGAACTGTGTGGGTTCACTTACATGTAAATTTTTTTATAAATACAGTATAGGACTGTAAATCTATTTTCTCTTCCTTATGATTTTCTTAACGTTTTCTTTTCTCTAGCTTACTTTATTGTAAAAGCATACAACACATGTAACATACCAAATATGTGTTAATCAACTGTCTCTGTTATCACAGTTGACTCTTGAGCAACCCAGGTTTGAACTGTGTGGGTTCTCTTATGTGCAAATTTTTTTATAAATACAGTATAGAATTGTAAATCTATTTTCTCTTCCTTATGATTTTCTTAACGTTTTCTTTTCTCTAGCTTACTTTATTCTAAGTACAGCATATAACACATGTAACATACCAAATATGTGTTAATCAACTGTCTATGCTATCAGTAAGGTTTCTGGTCAACAGTTGGCTATTAGCTGTTAAGTTTTGAGGGCATCAAAAGTTATACTGAGAGTTTTGACAGTAGGGGAGCTGGTGTCCCTAAACCCCATGCTGTTCAAGGGTCAACTGTACATATGTTATAATCCTATTTAGGAGAAGTCCAATGTAACTGGAGGAAAGAAAAGATTTTTAAGTTCATGTTACTTCTACTTCTCTATTTTTTCCTTGCTGATCACAGAGGAATCTCCAAGCATTGGAAGAGAGTTGGACACTAAGCACAATGTGTCCCTCCAGCTAAAACTCAGTTACCACCCAAAGCTTCCTATTGGTTCCCTTGAATCAGCTGAGCCCAAGAGGTTTTCCCTATAAAAAGTTCCACAGTGTATCTAAATCTGATCCCAGTAAAATTTCACTTCAGCTGAAGTGAAAATGCAGAGGTAGCATTTACGGATAACAGCTGGAGATCATTAGTCCTCTGTCTCTCCTTTTCTCTCCCAAGGGTTGAAAACTCTGCTGTTCAGACAGGAAGTCGTCATACACCACACACTACAATACCAGAATGCTGGGATATAAGAACAAGTTGCAGAAGATTAGGAGGGGTGTTGGAGGGGTTTCATTCAAGAACGCAGAGCCCTGACTCCATTTACCTCTTGGGGTGTCCCTTCCCCCCCCCCCACACACACACCGTGTTCAAGTATCACAATGTATGCACATCCACAAGTGACAGGCACACACTTTACTCCCTGCAAGCTTTTTAATATTCAGAGTAAGAAGGCTTAATCTTTCATTTTTCCGCAAATTTTTAAAACATTGAGAAGTTCTGGGGAATGTCCAAGATTCTCCAGTAATCTTTGTTGGCTTATTTTCACATGTGCTATCTAAAAAGACAACCGTTTAACCTTTTTTTTTAAATGAAATTATTAAAAAAAAAAAAAAATTCTCTCTCACGAAACTGCCCAGAATAAGGAGATTATATATATATATATATATATATATATATATATATATATATATATATATATATATATGGAATTCAGAACATAGTGATCTGGAAAAGAATGATTAAAACAAAAGGCTCCTGTGGATATGGTTTACTAGGGTCGGTTTCTGCTGTAATTTCACCAAGCTGCTGAGAACGAACAGACACAAACACGGGGAGAGACATCCACGTTCTGTGACCACACCTCAAAGTTCTGAACAGGATGATAGGAGTTTCCCTAACACCACATGCTGAACAGCCATTCTGCATTCCTACCAGTCTGCAGGCGCTGGACCCCGTTTGTAACCGCCTGTCCCCTGGGGGAGGGCTTATAAAAGCAACCCCGTCTCTTCCACTCCCCTCCAGCCAAGTTCAAGAAAGACAAACCTTACAAACTTCTGAACGGTGGAAAAAGCCCAGGCAGGATGCATATCGGGGGCAAGCTGCTAATCAGCTGGATTACAATACTACGGTTTTATGCAAAGAGGAGGAGGAGCGAGGGAGAAGCCAACCCACACATCCATCATCCTTTTAGGAGTAGGTGGAGTTTAAAGTTTCCCCAGCTTCCAAGTTACCACTTGACAGGCAATATTTCTGTGCAATTTCCAGCCCCACGTAACAGATGGTCCTTTGCCCGTCTTGAGCCCCGAGAGAGCCCAGACAAAGCCCCCGGCCACTCCTCGCCTCGCGAGGCCCATAGGTGGTGTTTCACGAAGCTGTCAGCTCAGGGGCATTGAGCAGAGAATGGAAACTTAACTTCGTTTTCTTCCAGAAGTTGTTCCTGCTACAGGAGAGTCCAGGGGACTGGAGCACAAAGGCCTGGGAAAGTTTTCACAGCGTTATTTTTCAAAAGCGCCTTCCGCCCTCTGCCAAACCATCATCCTAAACCCCAGATGCTTAGGAAAGGAAAGTTGAGGCACATGTGATCAGAAATACGGCAGAAATGAAACTTGAGCCGTCCCAAAGACGACCTGGGAAGTTGCTTAATGAGACCCCCACGGTGGGAAAGCATCCTCGGGGCGCCCCCGCACTCAGTGCCACAGGGGAAGGTGACGGCCCGGACACGGTGCCAAATGGAGGTGCGCCACTGTAGCGTGCGAGAACCTTCCTTCCCAGACGGGAGGGCGAGGGGGAAGGGAGGGGGGCGCGATCCCGGAGTCTGAGGGCGGACGGCCCACTCACCCTCACTGCCGTACTGTTTGCCATTGTTCGCGCCCATCCTGCCGCCGTCATGCCCGCCGTCTCCCCGGACACTCCATAGCTGGGGCGCACCGCCTGCGCGCTCCACCAGAGGAAAGCCCGCCCGACGGGACCGTTAGCTGCGCATACCCCACGCTCCGGGGCCGGGCTCCGACCGGGGGCGGCCCCTGCACTCCGGTGGGAGGGGGCGCTCCGTCCCCGCCTGGCACCCCCGATGGCTCCGGGTGGGGCCGGGGGCAGCCGCCGCTCTTAGAATCCGCGTTCCGGGCCAGCGGGCGCAGCGCGGCGGAGAGCCCGCGCCCCGGGGCCGCCCAGAGGCTCGCCGCGCCGCCGCCGCCGGGTCCCCATCCGCCCGCCCCGATCCCTCTGCGGTGGGGCTGAGCCGCGCGGGCGGCAGGGGCTCCCCGGCTCGGCCGCCTCCTCCCGGCGCCCCTGCGCGCCCGCGGCTTCCCCGGGGAGGGCGCGGCGGCCACTTGTTGCGGGTGCCCCGAGCGAGCAGAGACTCGCGGCCCGGCGCGGCGCACCCGCGGGCCGGACTTTTGTTAGCGCCAGGCGCCTCCTCTCGCCGCCCAGCGTCAATCACAGCTGGAGCCCCGGGGAGGAAGGCCGGCCCGCAGACGCGCGGCCTTTTAAAGGGGCAGCACGCCTTTTCGGGGCTCCGGCCCCGGGCCCCGGCCGAGGCGCAGGCCCTCGCGCCCCCCCGGAGAACCGCTCTGGGCGAAGGGACGTGCTCCTGGCTCTATTTTACTATTGTTCTTTTGCAGGCGTGGCCCCCAACTTGTAAGATGAGCTTCCAGGCGTCGTTTGAAATCCCTTGGGTTTGCCTGCAAATCCGGCCTATTTGGGGTGTGGGGGCCTTTAAAATAAACAGGCACCGAAGTCTGATTCGGTCTGACAAAGTCAGGTATCTGTGCTGCCATTCTCCTGTGGCTCCCACTTTTGGGGACTGAGGCGGGGAATGGAGGAGAGAGGGAGGGAAAACTTGAGGGGAACTTAGCAGGGAGTCACTGAAGAGCCAAAGACATTCCCCGCCCCGGTGCGGAAGGTTTCCTGGCTCAGAACTTTTAAAGACCTTCCGAGCCAGGAAGTGTATTTTCTCCCCGTTTCTATGATTTTTGTTTTTTTTTTCTTTCTCGTGGTTGGTGTTACCCTTTGTTTAATACATCACAACCTCTTTTGGAGATTTATATGGCACTAATAGAGCCTTAAAATGGCCCTTTGGTGTTCCCTCCTGTAAACAGAAAAAGGAAATTCTTCTTAATGTTTTATTCCCTTTCCATGTAAATACCTAGAATTTAATAACATCGCATCTTTGTGAAGACCCGGGCCTTCACGGCGCAAATTTCTTTGTATTGAGGCAAGCAGACAGTCCAGTTTCTCCTTATAGGTGTTCGATGTTTTAAATTAAATTAAACTTGCATTATGATACATATATATTCATAATATATAAGCATCTGCAATAACTTCATGGAGAACTGGAATTTTTGTAATTACCTCTTTCTTAAAGGGCTTTCAACCACCTGCAGAAATTGGGGTTCTAGTTGGGTAATTTCCTTAAATTTGGAACAATTTTCTTTCTTAAAGATAAAATAGAACATTTCAAAATTCAAAAATCTAGGTTTTATTGTGCAGGACAAATCATGTATTGATGAAATATCATAAATTCATTTATTTTCAAGGGCAAGTTTAAATAGTTTCGTGCTGTTCTGATTACATTTAAAGTGCTCTAGTCCCAAGAGATTAAGGACTGCATTTTAATTCATCTTTTTATATATAGAATCTAGCATACTGCCTGGCTGATAATATGTGCTTCCCATATCCCTAGAGTTAAATTTAAAAACTTGTGGAGGTGCCCGGCTGGTTTACTCTGTAGAGCATGTGACTCTTGATTTCTGCGTAGTAAATTTGAGCCCCTTTTGGGGTATAGAGATTACTTTAAAAAATCTTTTAAAACAAAAAAAAAACCCCTTGCATCATGGGCCCTAAATAAGACAGATGGTTGTTAAAATTTTGGAAGAGTTAAATGCATTTTCAGAGACTCCACCTGAAAGCACAAATCCAATCTAGAAAGGAGCTGACATCTGCATTATCTTCATCCAAAGCAGGTTTCTGCTCACCTGGTCTTTGTGATTTTCCACCACCATTTAGAGAACTACCCTGAATCTGATGATTTTGGAGGCTTAGTTGAACATAAAACCACCAAAAAATAGTGGAACATTGGAAATTCATCTTGATATTTGCTGCAGAGCTAACAACTTGCTTTTTTAATACGCTGTTGTCTCCCTGATGCTCTCAGTCCCTCTTTTGAGGTCTGTAAGTCACGAAATGGACAGGAGAAGAAACTGAGGCTCAAACAGTTTAAACATATGGAGTTACCCAGGTGGTAAACAACAGGTGGATTCAGGTTCTCAGATCCTCTCCTCCTCAGAGAGGAGGGCCATGGCCTCTCTTGACCTAGCCATTGTTCATCTTGGAGGTGCTGTCACCCCTTTTTGGTTGGGTTACCTCCCAGTGTCTTTAATATCAGAGCAAAGCTAATGGTGAAAAGTAAATTATAATGACTAACTATATTTATCAACTTTGAAATTAAAGTCTCTACATATTGTCAAGGCTCATTGCTTACCAGAAAGAGGAACAGAGATGATCCTGTTTAAGAAGTTCCAGTTTAAAAAAAAAAATAGAAAAAAAAAAAACTACATGATTTTTAACATCCTTCTGATTATAAAACAGAAATACATGTTGTCATAGTCACTGTAAAAGCTTGGGGGAAAACATGGTTAAACAAAAAAAAAAAAGGAAAAGCACTTTTTCTGCTAAAAATAGAGCTGTATTCCCATATGTATATTTTAATTTTTTAAAATTAAGATATTGTACAAATACATGATTTTAACCAAAATTTCCAATCTTTTTACCCAGCTGCCAAACCTAACCCCTTAACTTTCAGTACAGATTTATATACTTATTGAGAAAAGGATAGTGTGGTTTTCACCAATGTGTTCCCAGTATCTAGCACAATTCCTAACACAAAGTAATCATTCAGTAAAAACTTGCAGACCAAGTGAATGTTAAACAAAGAGATAAAAAGCTTTGAGTGTTATTCCACTTTCTCCCTCAGCCTTTTTTTAAGAGGCCGTAATCACTGAAAAGATCAAAAACCAAGTAAGCATTCTAAGTTACCCCAAAACAGTAATCATTTATTAGGCAACTGTTTTTCTCTACCCAGTGCCTTCCAACCTTGCTCTGAGAGCACCAGTTTCTGTCCTTTGGGAAAGAGTTTCACCCAAATTCCAACTGGGGGCATCTGGTGGGAGCTTGTCAATTGCTGGAGTGGTGGTTGGTTTCCTGGCCAAGTGTAAGCTGGGGATCAGGCTGACCCAATTACCCACCTGCCGTTGTCAGTAAGGGAATAAGCAAGTGCTTTTCCCCTCCTTGCTAGAGTAGTATCTGCAGGGGTCCTAGTGGAGAGTCAGGACTTTTAGCATCACCCAGAAGTCACAGGGCAAACCCACCACAGTATCAGTGGAGACCACGTAGGGAGCCAGAAATTCTCACACCCCCCAGCAGGAAAGAGGAGCCCCTTGCATCCAGTGTCAACAGAGGTTGAGTGGAAAACCTGAACTTCTACTTCCACCTGGCAGTTATAAGGTGGCACAGTTAAAACAGAAGGTTTTAATTGTATATATTAACATTATATATTAACTTTATATTATGACCCATCATCTCATAATATGATATGAAAATAAGGTTTCAGTGGAAAATCACTTGGCATACCAAGAACCAGGAAGATTTTGAATGAAAAAAGACAATCAACAGAAGCCAACACCAAGATGACAGATGTTAGAATATCTGGCAAAAAATTTTAAAGCAGCCATAGAAAAATTACTCAGTGAGCAATTACAAAGACACTTATAATGAATGAAAAAAGCAGAAAGCCTCCGCAAAGGAACAGAAGATATGAAGAAGAACCAAACAGGAATTTCCGAACTGAAACAGGAAAGCTCTGACCGGCAGAATGGAAGAAACCAAGGAGGGACCGGACAATAGATATTACCACATCTAAAGAACAAAGAGAAAGTAGACTAAAAAAATGACAGAGCCACTGGGACAGTAGGATTATGATAAAAGAGCTAACATTTGTGTCATCAGAGTCTCAGAAGGAGATGAAAAAGAGGGAAGAGTTGAAAATCTACTTGAAATAATGGCTAAAAACTTCCCAAATTTACAGACATGGAGAGCAGATTCATGGGTGAACAGATTAAGGTGGGTTCCAAAGGGAAGTGGCTGTGGTTATGAAAGGCACCATGGAGGACTTTCCTGAACACGATGTTCTATATCTTTTTTTTTTTAAGATTTTATTTATTTATTTGACAGAGAGAGAGACAGCGAGAGAGGGAACACAAGCCAGGGTGGGGGGGAGAGGGAGAAGCAGGCTCCCCGCGGAGCAGGGAGCCCGATGTGGGGCTTGATGCGGGGCTCGATCCCAGGACCCTGGGATCATGACCTGAGCCGAAGGCAGCCGCTTAATGACTGAGCCACCCAGGGGCCCCACGATGTTCCCTATCTTGATTGTATCTAGTCAGTATCCTGGTCGTTACTATAGCTTTGTAAGATGATACCATCAGGGGAAGCTGCCTAAATGGATAAATGGGATCCATTTGTATTATTTCTTACAGGTGCAAGAGAATACAATCATCTCAAAATAAAAAGTATAATTTGAAGAAAAAAAAAAAAGCTCTTTTCTTGCCAGAAGAGCTATTTCTACATATTCTTTCTGTACTATCATTTACACATTTCCCACATTCTCTTCATACACGTATATTCACCTGGGAGAGCAAAAGTCTTCATGAGAACTGATTCCTTGGTGTTAATCAGATTTACATCTGAGTCGACTCAGGATTGAGTGATTGAGGCAAAGAAGCTGAAAATGGTCCATACCCAAAACCTTGAATTTTGGTTTGTTAGAATTAACAGACTCCATCAATGAATTAACCAATTGCTAAATTAAATTGCCCATTTACTTTGTCCTATGCAAACCTGATTGTAGAAAGAAAAACATAATAGTAGAAAAACCTTTGTTTTCATTGATATTCACATCCTCATTTCTATTTTTCAGTAGCTAACTCAGTGACCTTTCGGCTACTATATTAAGTGTATCCACACTCTGAGTAGTGAGAATATGTTCTTTTCTTGTAGTATATTTTTAGAATATTGAATTCAAAAGCCAGCTGGATTTATAACACCTTAGGCCCCCATTTTCTCTGGGGGTGGAGCCACAGAGGTTCAGGTTAATCCCCGGCCCTTGGCACTGGTGATGGACAGGCTGCCAAAACTGCATTAATGGAACCTGAATGCTAGGAACCAATCAGAGCACCTCTCTTCTTCAGCAGGTGGTGGGCTGCGAGGCGTGCAAAGGGGCACGTCATTAACCACATGCTTCCCTGGGAATGCAGTAGACAAAATGAACTCTCCCATGAAACCCATTTTGGGAAACATTCAAAGCTGGACTCCATCGTTTTAAGAAAAATACTAAAAATGATCATAAGAAATACTAGTTTGTAAAAGGAAAAAATGAAGCAAACGGTAGTTTATTCACATATACTGACTTTAGTTTTTCTCTGGGGCACACTGGGTTGCCTTCAAACATCGGAATCACCTGCTTATCTTTAGTTGTTTTCACATTTCGGGTTATGGTTAGATTTGCCCTGTTATTGCAGTTATGCTGGAAATGGCAACTGGCTTCTAGAATAGCCCTGTGTTTAAGTGTGTGTTATCTGAAACAGAAAATATTGCTTTTAAACTAGTATAGATTTATTAGTATAGATTTGTTACCAAAATATAAAGTTGTCAAATATAAAGACAAATATTCACACCAGATAGAAAGTAAGGGTATAAGTCATTATAATGCTCCCCCCGCCAAGAGCATTTTGTATATTATTAATTAATCTGTAAAATTAGAGGAGAAGAGGGCTCCTGGCTGGCTCAGTTGGTTGGGCAACAGCCTTCGGCTCAGGTCATGATCCCAGAGTCCTGGGATCAAGTCCCACATTGGGCTCCCAGCTTGGCAGGGAGCCTGCTTCTCCCTCTGACCCTCTCCCCTCTCATGCTGTTTCTCTGTCTCTCTCTCTTTCTCTCAAATAAATAAATAAATAAAATCTTTAAAAAAAAATTAGAGGAGAAGAAAAAGTACATGGGCCAGTTTTATTTTATTATTGCCACTGTGCTGTTTTGAATTAAGTGTTTCTGTCTCACTTAATGCTCACAACTTGATCAGACAGTGTTTCTAGACTCTACTTATGGATGAGGATACTGAGGCTCAGAGAAAATGAGTAAATCCTATCACGATGCACAGCAAGATTGGAACCAAGATCTACTTGCAGAGCCTCTACTACTTCTCACCATTTTCTGCCACCAATTTCATGCCATCACATGCTACCCTAGTTTGGGACCAAGCCCAGATAGTATGTGTTTAATATAAAAAAGAGAGGAACATCTTCTGACATTTGTGAAACTTAATTAGATTTCAAAACAAATATTCATTGTGCAGTATGAATCTTCATCATAGCCACAATGATGGCTAGATATTTTAGAAATTTAACTTAGATATTTTAATAATTATAAAGTAGATCGCTTAAAAGAATGGATACTTTACATAGGACTCTTGAAACCATCTCCTTACAAAAGTTCCCTTTCCAGCCCCGAAAAACAAAGTAGCCAGTCGCTCTAATTCAAAATATCACAATATTCACACACGGCCGAACAGTCGCACTTCACCCTTGATGCTACATTCAATGGGTAATTCCATTCTCTTTGTACTGGTCCTTTACCAGGTAACTAGCCCATAGCAGGAGATAAACCACCCAAGACCCCCTAATAGCCCAATCTGGCATCATGAAGTTCATGTGCTTAGCTCAGAGTATTATAGTGTTCAGAGTCCTCACATACTTAAGTATCTGGCTTCTTAGAACACAGCAAATTAGAAGCAAGGCATTCAAAGGAGTATTGCTCACTGTATTTGAGAAACTGCAAAAAGTTGGGGCGCCTGGGTGGCTCAGTCGTTAAGCATCTGCCTTCGGCTCAGGTCGTGATCTCAGGGTTCTGGGATCGAGCCCCGCATCGAGCCCCGCATCAGGCTCCCTGCTCAGCGGGAAGCCTGCTTCTCCCTCTCCCACTCCCTTTGCTTGTGTTCCTTCTCTCTCTGTGTCTCTCTCTGTCAGATAAATAAATAAAATCTTAAAAAAAAAAAAAAAGCTAAGGCTTGTTATAGGGAGGGGGATTAGAAAAATCTCCAGCGAGAACACGGAAAAACTGAATTAAAACAGAAAACACAAATGAAAAATCTGGGGTGATAAAAGCATACACTATTGCCTTAGATAAGGTAACATTAGCACCTGTAACAAATAAACGTCTGCATTTTAGTGACCCGGCTTAATACAATAGAAATTTATTTTTAGCTCATAAAATACTCTACGCACGTTATTAGTACACTGGAGATTATTTTTCACATGACAAATCAGGGATCTGGCTTCTTCCATCGTGTAGCTCCACCAACCACATCATCCACATGCTGCTGACAGAAGGCACAAAGAGTAAGCGGGAAGACATATCACATCACATCTGCTGACAACCCACTGATGAAAACAAGTTCAATGGCCACATCTGGGTACAAAGGAGTCTGGGAAATGTAGTCTCTGGCCGGTCTGATGTCCCTAGCAATGACCCCACCCTGGGGGAAAGAGAGAGAGAGAGCAGTAATATCGGTGACCGTACGGAGCTTTAGTCATTGGTAGCCCCTGAAAATACCACTTTATTATTTAACAATGAATACATATAACTATTATATTTCAAAGACTGTTGACTGACTCACACAACATACATTTCCCCTTACCTTCTCCCTTGCCTTCCTCCTCTCTCGAGTTCAAAAGTTAAATACTTGTTTTCCCAGAATCCCCAGTAGTTAAGAATGGCCAGATGGCGATATTCTGGCCAAGGAAATGTAAGCAAAATTCACAAGGAGCACCTGGAATAGATTTGGCTATTGAAATCAAACTCAGAGATAGCTTTGCCGCCATTTCCTCTCTCTTCTCCATACATTCAACTCGACTGTTTTTTTTGAAACTGTAGTAGCCATCTGGTGAACTTAAGGGAAATGCCAAGAGAATTATAATGATGGCCACCTAGAGTCCTGAAGACATAAAGCCACTGGGACAAGACCAGCAAGACAAGACCTCCTACCTCCAAACTCGCTATAATGGAAGCATAAAAACTGTCTTTAGGGCACTGTGAGTTGGCTTTTCTGTGACTTCAAGCCAACTGCATACCTAGGAGATACAGATCTTGTTCATTTAAGAAGAAAGAACAGTTGATATAACAATATTTCCATTCATAATAGTTGAACTGTATTAAAATATATTGATACTTAAATGTGAAATCTTAAATTGTGTAGAAAATATACATACACAAAACAGCAAATTGTCCACCATACTGGCCTCTTAAAATGTTAGCTTATTCACTTTCCATCGTATCTAATATACTATTGCATATATAAATAACACACATTTACTCAACATGAACAAACAGTATTTTCAATGTCTTTATCAAGACTCAGTCTGTATTTAAAGCCAAAATCTCATGCCAGTAGGAAAGATGCAAAATAACAATGGAATATTACAGCACATTTTCTCTTTCAACTATGGATAATATAAAACTTTCCTGGAACTCATTGTGACTTTCCTGAAAAAGAAGTTTTAATAGAACTTACAGTTTGTTTCAAGTGGAAACGTGTGGATTAGTTCTCTGGTAGCAATAAATCAATTCCCTGATATAAGCAGTTTCTACGTATGTGTCACCTTTCTCTGCAAAGTTCAAAGAACTATCAGCATTAAGCCAACTAACCCCATTTCTAGCTGAAATTGGGCACCTAGGGTGTGATTGGAAAAGACTTCATGAAAGACGTATAGGAGGTGATTTTGGTGGCAATGGTTATGGTGACTGGAGTTATTGGAGAATGTGTTTCTATGGATGTGATATTTGTGCTGAGACTTGAACAATGAAAAGAATGTAGCCATGTGCAGGTTTGGGGAAGAGAATAATCTGGACAGAGGAAACAACAGATATAAAGTCCTTAAGACTGGAATGAGCTTGGCATATTCTAAGGCCAAGAAGGGGCCAGTGTATCAGACAGCTATTGCTGCGATAATGTTATATAATAGATTATCCCCAAATCCAACGTATGTCTTACTTGTCTTGCTCACAGGACTGCAGATCAAGTGGGGCTACTTTATTTTTTAAGACTGTTTATTTATTTAATTTTTAGAGAGAGAGAGAGCAAGAGAGAGCCAGAGAGAGAGCAAGCGGGGTGAGGGGCAGAGGGAGAGGGACAAGTAAACTCCCCGCTGAGTGTAGAACCCCTGACATGGGCTTGATCTCAAGACCCCCAGGTCATAACCCTGAAACCAAGAGTTAGATGCCCAACAGACTGAGCCGCCCCGGCAAAAGTGGGGCTACTTTAATTCAGGCTTGTGGGTGAGGTGGGCTTGGTGCCAGAATTCAGGTCAGGTTCAGCTTTCCCCCACAAGTCCCTCTGGAGCCCCGGCCAAAAGGGTGAGGGTATCTAGTACATGCTCTTCCCGTGGTGGGTCACAGGACTCTGAAAAGCCGGGCCAAACTTTGCAAGCACCCTTGAAACCTTTGCAAGCATCACAGACAAAAGAAAGTCACACGGCCAAGTGTAAATCCAAAACATGAGGGAGCTGCCCGGCCCACTTTCGTGCATTGCAAGGTCACAGGACAAGAGACTGAAGAAGTAAGAAAAATAATCTATTGCAGCCAGTATGGACAGAACGTTGTGAATACATGGAAACTTTAGAGGTTTGCTGGAAAAGGGGGCAAAAGTCAGATTGTGTAGGGTTTTATGAGCATTGTAATAATTTTGAACTTTAATTGTAATGCCTTACAGGGAGGTTTTAAGTAGGGAACTGATCTGATCTGACATATTTTTTCAGATCAGCAGGTTTTAGTGTAGAGAACTGACTGACTCTTAGAAGCCCAGAGACCTGTTAAGATGTCTTTGCCCTAGAAGAGGTGAAAAAATTTTGCATTTGATTAGCACAATAGTGGAGAAAGTAAAAAATGGTCAGATTCAAGGTGTATTTTGGAGATAGAGCCAACAAAACTCACCTGACTGTGTCTTGCAGGAGATAAGAGGAAAATGAAAGAAGAAAATAAGAGGAAAGGAAAGAAAGAGGCCTCTAGGTTTTTGCTCGAGAAGAGGGTATGCAGTGGTTGGGAAGATGGGTGAGAGGCACTTTAGGACTGGTTGTGCAGAGGGACAGTTTGGTATCTGGAGATTTGTTTGGGATACACTAAACTTGAAAGAACAATTTGACATAAATGCGGTGTTAGGCAGCAGCTAAGTTAATGAGTTAGGTATTAAGAGAGGACATTGCTGGATCTATCTATTTGGAAAGCTGAAGCATATAGAGTATTTAATGCCGTGCATCTAGAGGAGGGGAACTAGGAAGAAAATGTAGTTATTGTAGAAAGCTAAGGATAGACCTCTCACATATGTCAGCGTTTAGCTGTCTCACAGAAGAGAAGTAACTGGCGAAGGAGATTGAGAAGGAGTGAATAACAAGGAGGGATGAAAATACAAAAGCGTGTTTGTTATGAAAAGTAAAGAGAAAAATGCATCCAGACAGAGGCAGTAGCCGGGTATGTCAAATGCTGACAATAGTTCAGATTCAACGAGCAGACCATGGATTTGGCAGGACGTGCTCATGATACACCCATAGGACGCCATTTCAGTGGAGTAGTGGGGGGAAAGGATGGAGCATACTGAGAAAAATGTTGTTTGTTTGGATGGGTTCTGTTAGGTGATATTTGTGTATTGATAGGAATAATCCAGTAGAGGGGGCTATATAATGGGATAGAAACAGGAGATTGGGAACACGAGCACAAGAGAAGGGGCTGGCTTTGGCTAGGAGCAAGAATAGGTAATCCCTCAAAAGAGTGGGAAGGTAGACTCTAGAATCACAGGCAAATAAGCTGTTGGATCTAGGAGTGGGGAGGAAGGTTGTGCAGGTCTGATTACTTCCGAAATCTCTGAAGATCAATCCCGGCTTCAAAATTCCTTAATATGCTTAGGGTGTGCTTTGTAGCTACATCACTACCCAGCATCTCCCTCTGCCCACCTTGTATCCCAGCATTCCATATAGGAATTGCTGCTAAGAGAACTTCCTGGGAAACCAACTATATACAAATCTCCACTGAGATAGTTTTCAGGGACCCTGTTCCATGACACCTCTCTTAATCCCTGGTCCATGTTTTCTTCTGTATTTGGCTTCATTTCTCTTTGCCCTTTCATTTCAAAATTCCTTGGAATCTATGTTTATTGCCTGTACTTTCTCACTTCTCATTCTCTCCCCATTGGGTTTTTCCCCCAAACCACTCCACTGAAATAGCTTTTATCAAAATCTGATGATGTGCATCTTACCAAACCTTATGGGTCATTTCTCCTACCCTCCTTAAACCCCCAGTTCTGAATCCCATATCATCATATGATAACACCCACTGCCCTTCCTGGGTATGGTTACTTGCAGACCCCAGAGGTGACTCCTGCTCATCTTTTGGAGATTTTAGTCCCTTCTTCATTTTTCACCCTCCAAACTCCCTCTTGTCAACATCCACAGTGATTTCATTGTACAAGTAGATGATCCTTCCAACTCCCCAGCTAATGGATCACACAACCCCTTCATTGAATAAGTATGTTCTCTATCCCACCTCAGCCCCTCACGCCCATTATAAACTCAACTTCGAGTACACATTTCCAATAATGATATCCTATCTTTCCAACTCACTTCCTGTATTACCATAGCTAAGTTGGGTTTTTACACCACTTCACACTACATGCAGACCCACTATCCAGTGATCTGACCAACTTTGCACTGTCTCCAACTGCCCTCATATTCTTAGTTCCCTCCTTAAAAAGATTAATTCCTATCCATCATTAAAAATCATTTTTCAACACCCATGGACCTCATACTGTGTTATTGCACTTAATTGGCCAAACCACAACCCAGAAAACCAACTCTCTACTTAAATATTTACTTACTTCAGCTGAATGTGGCTGAGAAAAATACACAGGCACCCTAACCTAAAGTGGACCTGCCCACTCTGCTCCACTTCCCTAGCCATTTAGTGTCCCACTCTTCGAGATGACTGCTTCACACCTTTTCTCTCCTCGACCTTCATCATCTCCTGCAAATCCGCATTCTCAGCTGATGACTTTAAGTTTTTAATCTGCTGAGAAAACAGAAACAAGAGACCTTTCTAGGCTTATATCCCTGTTCAGTCAAATGGATTTGTGCTTCTTATTCTTTTCACGCTCCTACCTGAGGCCAGCCCTTCCAGGTGTGTTCCAGATAACATTCCCTTGCACCTACCCAGCTCCAACAATAATCCCCGTATGGTCCTGCTAAATCCAGAACGTTTCAGTATAGCCTGGTTCCAATGCAGCAGGGGCATTCTGATTTGGCAGGACCAAAAAATAACAACAAAGTAATTCTGATGAACTAGCCAGCTTGTTAAATAGAGATACTAGTTGCATTTTCTCTGGGAAATGAGTGTTTCTAGTTTTAGTGAAACACTATTTTCTATGATGTAAAGAGATTTTGTTTGATTTCCTCCTATCTTTTCTCATTAACTCACAATATGAAGAAGAAGGACAAGGCACTTCAGAGGGATTTGAGGGTAAAGAAGAAGTAGTATCTTAGGAAAGATTTGCTTCTAAGAGTTCCATTTTTCTCTAATAATAATGCTTAGTTTAGTAAACAGTGCGAATCACAAACAAAGAACAATTCTCCCTCTCTTTCCCCCGGCTTCATTCCTATCCCCTAAATACATACAAACCCACACACTTTTCTTTACTTGAAGAATTCCCGCTCACCTTTCAAAGAGCAGCTCTGATAATTTCTTTTTTTTAAGATTTTATTTATTTATTTGAGAGAGAGAGAGCACAAGCAGGGGGTGGGGTAGAGGCAGAGGGAGAAGCAGACTCCCTGCTGAGAAAAGAACCTGACGTGGGACTCAATCCCAGGACCCTGGGATCATTACCTGAGCCGAAGGCAGACACTTCACTGACTGAGCCACCCAGGCACCCCTTTGACAGTTTCTTCATGTTGGGGATGTCAGTAACCTCCCTCCATCCCTCTTCTACCCATGCACTTATTTTTATGTTCACACTGTATTTTCTACATTTTACCACTGATCATTTTTGTTGGTTGCTTACATATATTTCTTCAGGATTCTGAAATTCTCAAGGGCAAAGACCATGTTTTTTTCTTTTACATTCAGTGCATTACATTCAGTACACAGTAAATGAATAAATTAGTGACAAACTGAGTAAATGAAGTAGATCTTGTTGCCTAATGAACAGGAAAAGAAATAGAATTGATAAAGGAGAAAATAGGCATCTAGATACAGTAGCTACACTAAAGCAATTCCATTTGGGGTGACGGGGAAATGCCATATTAGCTTTATCCTCCTGGGAAGACCTTATCTCATACTGGCCTCGACTTTTACCTGGCACACTGTCATTCTCCTGGCACCATCCCCAACCTCCTCCTCAAAGCTACCCCTGACTTTTATTTGTTCCAACCAAGCAGCAACTAAGTGAAACAGTAGAACAGATATCTCTCAAATGTCATCTTCTATAAGGCAGGGCCCAAAGACCTCACTCATTCAGTTAATGCTCATTTAAGAGCATCCATCAAGTTGGAAACTCACCAATCACTAGCAAATTATAACCAACCTAGGTCTGAGCCTAGTCCCTACTACTGAGGATGGAAGGTATGGACAATGGGAAACAATTTTAATATAGTTAAGCCATCAGGGAAAATGTGTTAGACCTACCAGTCACCTTTGCCCATTTGTAGGCCAGCAGCAGGATTTTCTTCCAAAGACATTGTCTCCGTAGAGCATCAGAAAGCTGCCAACTCTTAACAACTTTTGAAACCAAAGCTCTTGATAATCCAGTTGTTCTTGGACCCCTGGCTTTTTCCTATCAGTCAGGTTAAGAACCCACAATGTTGGTTTTCTTACTCAAGGGAAGACTAGCAACATTTCCTTTGACTTCATTCTCTCTATTTACAATACTTGCCCCCAAAGTATTTACATCTTGCAGCTCTTGAGAAGAATTTGCATCAGCTCGTATAGCTGTTTTATTAACTCACTCACAGGACATTACTGTTAGGAGAAACTTGGAAACCAACTTTTAGGATTTGATGTCACCTGAGAGATTATCTTTTCAATCATTTCCTTTCTGAAAACAAGAAATGTGATGCCTATAGAAGTTAGGAGCTTGACTGAGGATGCCTAGCTAGAAACAATTTTGGAAATCACTATACTGGCTAAAGCATTTCAAAGAAAAAAAATTGTATCTTGAGGAAATAGATTGGTCTATTTTCATTTTCATTTCAGCTTTATTCTGAACAAGAATTTAAATATTAGTAACTAATTTAGAGAGTTAATAATAGTCCCTAGTGTAGGATGTGTCCCCCTAAAAATTATCTTTGGCTTAAAAAGTATTTTGTATTTAAGTGTGCTTTTATTTTTAAAAAATGATATGCTAAGCAGGAAATTAAGAGTATTGATGCTAAGCTTCATAAAAAATGGTTAAAATTTACAAAAAAGGTGAAGTTTCCTTCCAGAATTACCAAAATCTGAAATTCATAATTCTTGAGAGACGGAGTGTAGATAAAACAGGTGTTGGCTCTACAGGGTGATTTTATCAGCTAAAAGGACAGTATGAAGTTGGTTCTATCATCTCCCAAATAGATCCTAAGACCAGAGGTTTCTCTCCATTTAATCCATTCCCTTGAGTCACAGAGAAAGGAGAGGGATCACTGAGTCCAGAAGGCCACCATTGTCTCTGACACATTCTCTTACCCACAAATGACATATGCCTGTGCTCTCCTCCTCATAAACATTTTTCATTTGTCTGTCTTCCAGTCAATTTTGAGCCCCTTGAGGGCAAGAACCAAGAGGCATGCTTGGCATGTAAAGGAGAGTCTACCATTAAGCGTCAAAGGAAGAAAGGTGAGTAGTAGTAGAGAGATCACAATACAGTCCTCCAGAGACACAATGCAGTCACTGGAAATAGCATTTCCAAAGAGGTCCACATGGTTGGAGAAAGATCAAGATATTCCTTACCAAAAACCAGTGGGTATAGCAGATATGGCTGAGAGAACTGTTCGTAATAGGAAAGATTCATAGAGTGGGGATGACTTGGCTTGAATAAGCCCCAGGCTCTTGTGTCTCACGTGTGGGTTAGCAGAACACTGCTTAGCATTTGTACTTGGGTGAGTCTATACAACTGTTCTCTATGTTACTTACATTAACTCTTCAGTAAATTATATGCACTTTAATTCTATGATGGGTGTCCAGGCATTCTCATACTTATCTTTATCTTTATGGAGTCAGATGTTAAAGAACCACCCCCTCCCTCTGCCCCTGTGAAGGCACATAGGGGATTCAGGTGAATCTCAAAACAATAGCTTCACTCTGGTGTTCAGAGCAGAGAGGACAGTTAGGCAGCAGTCTATAGTCTCAATGCTGTCATTTTTGGTTGGGTGAGCTGCATGTTACACAAGACCACTTCTGATCCACCCAAAATTAGGTCTTAGGAGTTGAAAAGAGGGAGAAGGAAAGGAGAAGACAAATATTTCCTAATGAGCATTCAATATTACTTTTCCCTTTCTAGACTCTCAGCAAAGGGCCCAAGAACATTTGATTTTCTATCAAAAAGAAAACTTCTGAATAATACAGACCATAATTTCATACTTCCTTCTACATTCCTACTGACAAAAATGTAAGAGCTAAGTGATTGAACACTCCAATATAACTTCCTCCCTTTTTCTCCTTGGAATGGCTCAAAATCACCATTTGTGTGGCAAATACTGACCATAGATATGGCAATCTCTGGAATGTGACAGTTTGGTGGGATTCTCAGTGTTCCAGACTTTAAGTGACAAAACCTGCTAATGTTGTTCTCTTGCCCCTTTGCCTACTTCTCACTCTCATTTGCTACTCATGACATTTTCTTTGGTTATTATTTTTAAAAAATTTTATTTATTTATTTGAGAGAGAGAGAGAGAAAGCAGAGGCAGAGGGAGAAGCAGCCTCCCCACTGAGCAGGGAGCCCGATGCAGGACTTGATCCCAGGACCCTGGGAGCATGACCTGAGCCAAAGGCAGGAGCTTAACTGACTGAGCCACCTAGGCACCCTCTTTGGTTGTTTATAAAATGACCTAGTCTTCACTGAAGAGTAGAATTAGAGCTTTTGCTACAGGGAAGTGCAGTGGATAATTGTAATCTTTTGTTTGAGAACCGTTCGGTAGTTTTCAAGGAGTATAGACTTCTACAATTAATTGCGTTTAAATCTTTTTGCAACCTGAATACACATAGAGAAAAGAATCTCCTCAGTACTTCTCCTCCTTTTATACTTCCTCTGGTCTTTTCTTTCCAGAAACTACCTTTTGGCTCATTCTAAGATCATTATTAGCAGAGACATAGGGACATAGAGACCCTGGATTTCCTGACTCCGTCCTCTCAACAATGCTGCCTTAGCTGCCGTCTGTCAGTGACTGATCTACTTAGAATAGGAAGCTCTCCAGCGAAAGGTGCATTCAGCTAATTTAGTGAAAATTCTTCCTAAGAGGAAAAAATAAGAAAATATGACTTTTAAGAACTAACGTGAGGGGGCGCCTGGGGGCTCAGTTGGTTGAGCTTGCAACTCTTGGTTTCGGCTCAGGTCATGATCTCCAGGTCCTGGGAACCAGCACCACATGTAGTCAGGCTTCCTGCTCAGTGGGGAATCTGCTTGAAATTCTCTCTCCCACTCTCCCTCTGCTCCTCCCCCACTCGTGCTCGCTTTTTCTTTAAATAAATAAAATCTTAAAAAAAAGAACTAGCGTGAGAATTTGACTTAGTGTCATTGTGTCTATATATCATTTTTACTCTTAATTAGTCTCAACTTTAATGGGTTTGTTCAAAGCTATTTGCTACTAAAGAGCAGGTGGTCCTTTCACCTTTTTTTGGTAAAGATTTCATTTATTTATTTGAGACAAGGAGAGCACAAAAGAGAGCATGAGCAGGGGGAGGGGCAGAGGGAGAAGCAGACTACCTGCTGAGCAGAGAACCCAAATCAGGGGTGATCCCAGGATTCTGGGATCATGACTTGAGCCCAAGGCAGATGCTTAACTGGCTGAGCCACCCAGGCACCCCTCCTTTTACTTTTCTTAAAGGTGTACTGACTTCCATACCTTTTGCTTGAGTCTATAGCCTATCAGTTAGATGGGCTTGTCCCTGAAGAAAATCTGACAAAATTTAGCTTCCTACTTTGAAACCCTTCTCTTTTATTATCATCGGCGCCTAAATTATAGCCACTAACTGTACCTACCCAGATCTCCAATCATATGATATAAATGTCTAAATTATTACACGTCCTTCATGACATATTATTACTGTAAAAATGTTCATCTTTTCAGCTCTTAGTCTTGGTGAAAGGGAATGTAATCCAAAAGAGAGTGTCTGATGTGTTAATCATTAATAAATCTGAAAAACATGTGTTTGATCAAGGCCATCTTTCCCCTTTGTGTAATTCTTGTTTTTTTAACATCAGCAAGTTCTTCTGAAATTCATGATTATCCCTCTGAAAGCTTTAAATAACCAGTGTCGATTTCAAAACGGGCACTGGCAGATACTTTGTTATTTATACTAAGTCCCTGGTTGGCATTTGCGTTGATAATCAATCTTTGTTTGTTGTTTAAACCATTCAAAGTTCCTCTGATATATATGATTTCGTTGAGTAGGAGACACTGCATGCAAATAAGTGCACGTTAGTTACAGAAACCAGCTGTCAGAACGCATTTATATTCCAGCAGCAGAGAAGAATTAACCTCACAGTGGCTTCAGTTCAAATTGGTATGATATTCCAGTAATAAATTCCCTGCCCAGATGGAATCATTTTCTTTATCATAAATATTTTAAAACACTTGATCTGTATTAAAGTTGTACGGGACTGAAGCTGATTTTAAATATCTTAAATATTTTAAATCAAGCCCCAAATAGAAAAAACATTTTGGTTATATAGAATCCATTAAAAATAGTTTTAAATTTTATAGAAGTTTCTCCTCTCCTGTAGATTTATTTAACCCCAAAGAAAAGCTCATTAAATGCTAATTTTGTCTGACTTGGAGCACCAAGAGAAAGCCTACCTTTATAGTTTGTGTTAATCCTATTTCTATCATTGTGTTTTAATGACACTAGCTGTTCTTTTAATATTGAAATAAATTCTGAAAATAGCTATTACTTTTTTTCCTTTGTTTACAGGCTGAGAAGAATTATATTGCCAATTGGCTTACTGGTTTATCTTTTAAAAATCAGTTTCTTCATAATGTTAAAATAAAGGGTTTTTTTAGTAAGGAATCTCCACTGTCATATACAAAAAACATCTCATCCTCTCCCCACCCCCCCACCCCTTAATGATCTCAATATGCTCAGGATCATGACCTTAAGGAGAGCAGACACTGGCTTCATCAAACCAATGGGTAGAAGCCAATTCCAGAGTTGAAGTTAATCAGTTAGGAATTGCCAGCTTGTGGGAGGTAAAATTCAGGACCCACTGGCTTACATCAACCATTAAGATGGTGTGTAGAGAGGGAGGCTGTCTTCAGGATTGCCAAAATCCAAATCCCATGTGCTTTTACAGATTAACATCAGCCCTGAAATTATATCTGGAAGTAAACTGGAGAGTAGCCTGGCGTATTCAGCATTAAGTATTACATAACCAAACAGGCAATCCAGAAATAAATGAGAGTTTTTAGGTACTGGCAGATGTTTTGAACTATTTGGAAAAATAATCAATCCCATGCTTAAGCTGAGGGGTAATGCTCTAATAACAGACATACAAGCTATACATGTTTGATAGCTTGTGGACCAGTTCCTTCTCAGTGGTCAATCCTTACACCTTGAAAGACTGGGGAAGTTGGGGATGCATTTCTCCAAACATGGGCATGCAGTGCATTCTGAGGTGGGTGGTATGATTTATCTTGAGAAAACAAAATGGTGGGATGGTTTCAGCAAGATGAAAAAGCTCATAACATCTTCACAGTTTCAGGTAGTTCTTGAACTTCAGATCATTCTGGTCAGTTGGAAAAATGGTTCTCAATAAGAGAATTTTGATCCTGCAAAAAGAAAGCCAAAATATATTTCTGAGATTTAAAAATAGAATTTAAAATGAAAGTTAAGACTGGTATTTTTAGTGTTTAAATAAAGCTGTATTTTCTCTGTTCTCCTTGAAATTAATTCAAACTATGAGTCGGGGCTATCCAAGCCTTAGACTGATTTTTTTTCTGAATGACTGGTTGCTTATATCCTGAAATTGACAATAGTTTCAGGGTTACCTAGACCTAGCTGAAGTCACAATGCAATGGAAGTACATAGACAGAAGACAGACAAATGAAAAGGAATGATTGTTTTGTCTTGTTTCATGCTACTCTCTCTTCCATCAATGGAGATCATTTATCCTAGAGTAAAAGATCTTCAGAAAGGCATAGAGGGATTCCACAACTCCTCTAGGAGACCCCCCCCCCACTGATAAATATTTCACAAGAGACTGAGGCACATTTTTTTACTCTGTCCACTCAAAATAACTGCTCACTCTCTTGTGTGTAATAACTTTTATCTTTCTGTTAGAAGATTTGCCTCTATTCCATCTTTTAATTGATTGCAATATCCCCTGGGCAAGTTAGTGATGATGTCAACAAAATTGTAATGTTCATTGATTTGGGGTCGAAAACTTCGCAAAATTTGGCATATCAAGATTCACCAACAGCTCTTAATCTCATGTACCTTCTAAATTAAAGAGAAATTTCATCGCTTCAAGCTGTAAGCCTAATGAGTAGCCCAGGGATGGTGAGGCTGTGGTAATATTTAACTTCCAAAGCTCAAGTTAATAGCTGGAGGTTGCCCACCAAGGTACCTCTAATACTTTAGGATATAGTGCTGCCCCGAAGTGGGGTAGATGCTTTGATATTGCCCACTAACCCCAGTGTGTACATTTATTTGATACTAGAGAAATAGTAAAAATGACTGTCAAGAACAAACTTAAAAGGAAGTAAGTGCAAGATATACAGAAATGAGCTTCATAGCCTGGTAGGGATTTGTAGAAGTGAAGGATAGCAATCATCATAGAATGTAAACATTAAGAGGAATTATTTTAACAATTAAATTACAGAAAAGAAAACCGAGGTCCGCTGCTATAGACTGACTTTTCCAAAGTAACTAAAGAAGCTAACAGCAAGGCTGAGGCCATAAAACCTTATGAGAGTCCAGTTGCTTTTCAATACTTTTTGCGGTTTTAAGCAGTCAGTCTTGGCATGCTGATTATATGTGTATGACTTGAATTGGCAAATAATTGGATATACCATTTGTCAATATATAAAACTAGGTGACAGTTTCTCCTCCCAAACTATTACCTTGTGAGTCCCTCTAGCCACATGTGAGTCACTCTAGCCACTCCCAAGTGTAACACGAGACAGAAGGAGACACACAGGTCCATAGAAATGACTGTTTCATGAGGCCACTAAAAACTTAAATACAAAACTTAGCTACAACAGTCCCTGGGTAGCTCAGTCGGTTAAGCATCTGCCTTTGGCTCAGGTCATGATCTCAGGGTCCTGGGATCAAGCCCCGTGTCGGGCTCCCTGTTCTGTAGGGAGTCTGCTTCTCTCTCTCTCCTTCTGCCCCTCCCCCCTGCTCATTCTCTCTCTCTCTCAAATAAATAAATAAAATATTTTTAAACATTTTTAAAAATTTAAAAAGAAACTTAGATACAAGAGGACCTCTGTATCTTTCAGTTTCCGTAGAATATGGATAGAGAACTGGGCATGTTGAGGTACTCTGCTTCTAATTCTAGCCATCGTTAGAGTGGTTCTCATCTATACTTCCTAGAGATGAGTGGCGCCTCATGAAACACCACAGTTCGACCTTTCTTTCAAAGCAATACCCTGAAATCCTCCAGGTGGTAGGAAGCTCAGAGAACAAACACATCCCTTATTGGTTTGCATCTTAGGAATCCTTTCTTGACCTTGACTCACAAGCTGAGAGGACATGTAGACCTGGACTTTTGAGTCCCCTACAGCATTCACATGTCAGAATTTAGAAGACATTTGATAGGATCGCTATAGCTGTGTTGGTCAAATAGTGACTTTCCTGAGGCAGGATGTTACGAACCTTCCAACCACTGCTGCCATTCCTTCGACCAAAATATGGCAAGTTTTATCAATGAAGAATATCCCAGAAGCCAAATGATAGAGTTCAAACTCTGAATTCAGTCTTGAGGCATTAGTTCCGCAAGACCCTTGCTGAGTCTGTGCCACATTAAAGGAGAGAGGACTGCACATAGGTTAAAACAAGAAATGGACAGGAATTTACAAAACAACTCTTTCTTACCATGGATTAAAAACAAATTGGTATCTCACTCGCAGATTCAATCTGCTCAGGCCCACATCTCATAGGATATTCACCTGCAAAATTGATGACTGGAAAATGGAGCCATTTTGGGGAAATGATACGAGATTCCTTAAAGATCTGAGGCAAAGTTCTATGTTTTTCAGATTGTGAACTATCAGAAAGGGCATGTTCTGTCAGAAAAACCTACGTGGCCTACACCAGTTTACACTTACCAGTATTTAAGGGCAGTTGGAGACAGGGCTACAGGGCTTCTGGATCTTAGTCTTTGCTCAGACATTGGCTGGCTATGTCTTTTTACACACAAGATTTGAGTGAAGAAGAAAGGCGATCTTCAGGATAGTCTTTTAAGAAGTGGGAATTGTTGCATACATATGTTATCAAAATAATCTATCCTATGACACCATGATTCCAGAGGAAATAAAGCCTAAATGTGGGCAGGTCATATAAGAATTGAAAGTGAAGACCCCAGATAATGGGCTTATAGACAAATATAAAAGTTTATAGAAAACCAGATAATGTGTGGCTTTTCAGATCCAAAGTCCAGACCACAGTTTGTGCTGATTATCCAAATGTGAAATAGTATAGATTACCATTTTTTAAAATTTATTTATTTTTTATTTATTTTTTAATTTTTATTTAAAGATTTTTATTTATTTATTTGACAGAGAGCAACACAGTGAGAGAGGGAACAGAAGCAGGGGGAGTGGGAGAGGGAGAAGCAGGCTTCCCGCGGAGCAGGGAGCCGGATGTGGGACTCGATCCCAGGACCCTGGGATCATGACCTGAGCCGAAGGCAGACGCTCAACGACTGAGCCACCCAGGTGCCCCTAGATTACCATTTCTTAATAGTTTATCATGTGCCAGGTAGCGCTAGGTACTTTACATATATTCTCAAGTTAAAATTTAATCCTCAGCCCAATTCTATGAGGTGGTTATTGCTTTCGATCGCAGCTGAGAACACTGAGGCACAGAGAAATTAAGCTGGTTGTCTGGAGTTCCACCCATAGTAAAGAGCCGAACTGGGCTTTAAAACCCCAACAGACTACAAGACCATGGTTTTGTCCATTATACTACACGGCACTGAGCTGAAAAAAAGACAGCTATAGTGAAATGTGCAAAATTTTAAGGGTCAATATTGGACCCCTAGTCAAAGGGCTTTGTTTTAGAGAGATCAACAATTGACAAAAAACGGTCTCTGTACTTCATCCCCGTTCCCTTTCTGCATCTCAGGGATAATAGGGCAGCATTTAAATCCATGTTCTGCTCAGAAATGAGTATTATCCATGTAGGCACTGCCCAGGAGAACCTTACTTTAAACTTTCTCCAATTTTCCCAAAAATAAAGGTTTTCAAGGACAAAGATTATTGCAGATCGTAACTTGACAGTGAATGTCTCAAAACTCTGCACAGCTATATTTGAATAGAAGCCAAATTTATGAAAAAAAAATGTCCACTTCAAAAGCTTAATGAAGGCAATTTGTCAACAATTTCACACATCATTTGCTCACAACCTTTGAATAGAAAGTTTCCCAATCTACCTTTTTCCCATGTGAGCTTCTGGTCATGTGCATTTAATGATTCATTAATCATCATTTTCCCCAGGAACTGAGATGCAAGGAAAATGCAAAGTAAAAGATCTGAGAAAATATATTCTCTGTGATATGCTTATCATTTATATTTATTTTTTATGTAATGTCAGAGCAATGTACATGGAATTATGATGAGAAGCTGGCCTAAGATTTGGAATAAATTTGCTACACAAAAGGTTAAAACAATTAATGCATCTTAGAGTGTCTAGATGTTAGACTTCTAAAAATGTTGTAGACAAGTAGAGAGGGGAGAGAAGAGGAAAAGAGAAGCAAATGAATATGACTTACAGGGGAACAAGCAAAGCTCCCTTTAGCACTGACTCTTTAAATAATTAACAAGAAACTCTTTGCAAAGGGACCTACTTGTCAAATAACTAACTTAAAACCATTACTGTTGATTGTCAGCATGCTTTTGTAACCAGAACACCTGAGGGGTAAGTTGATGGAAAGTAATTAATAAGACCAAGAATAGGGTTTACTGCGTGTAACTCATATTATTTGTAAATCTGGTACTCATAAAGTGTTATACTGATTGAGGGAGGTGATGCAGATGTTTCTGCTATTTTAGTAAAGGAAAGAAGTGTAACACACTTCAACCAACAGAAAAGGGGTGCAAAACATTTGGAGCTGCAATACTTACCCCAGAAACTATTTTCTGTTAAATTCTTAGTGTAAGGTACAACTTCCCTTGGGAAGCCCAACATACTTGGGCTGCCCACATATGGGACTCAGGTGTGACATCTACATTGGCAAATAAAGGGAGTTTTATAAGACAAGGTGAAATATACTGTTGACCCAGATATCTAGGTAATTTGTCAAAAGGGATTATAACTAGAAAAAAAATGGGAAAACTGGTGGAGGAGTCGGGAAAATGTTAGAATAAATTATCCAGTGATTTTCACTCTTCCATCCATTTTTTTCAGCATAAAGAAGAATTGTGTTTGCTAAACGATGTGGACCATAATGATTCATTCATTGAACACTGGTGGTGGAATCTAGCATGTGTTTGTGTGTGTGTCTCTGTGCACACATACTTATATTTATATGTTAGTGCTTTGTCAGAATAGAATGTTTGGGCTACCCTTATTACCCAACTGATTTTAATTAGTTTTATCAGATATATATTGAAATCATCAAAGTTATTAATTTAGAGATAATTTAATGAAGCGCTTGATTCAATGTTCTTGTTCTTCTTTTGTTTATATTTTACTAAGAACAGAAACAATGTTTTTGCTCTCAGCTGAACTGATCAATGTCTGGAGGTAGACACCTGACCTCATCCTGTAAATGTCTAGGTCCTGGGGAAGCTTGCTTATAGCTTCCTCTGCGTAACTGTGTTTACCCTGACAACATTTTGTTGAGTGGGTAATAATGGTATGATCATTTTCTTTTTTTAAAAACCATGAATATGTTGCTCCGTTGTCTTTCATCATCTGCTTTGTTTATGAGCATTCATACATCATTCTTTTTGCCCTCGCTCTATTGAGATATAATTAACGTATAATTGCATGAGTTGAAGGTGTAGAACATATTGATCTGATGCACTTACATACTGCAAAATGATTACCACCCCAGCATTAGCCAACACTCTACCACCTCCCATAAATACTATTTCTTTTTTTGTGGTAAGAACATTTAAGATCTACTTTCTTAGCAATTTTGAAGTATATCATTTAGTATTATTACCTGTAATCATCCTGCTATACATTAGATCTCCAGAACTGGTTAATCTTATAGCTGTAAATTTGTACCTTTTTACCAATATCTTCCCATTTCCCCCATTCCCCAGCCCCTGGTAACCACCACTCTACCCTGTTTCTGAGTTCAGCTCTTTTAGATTCCATATATAGGTGATATCATACAGTATTTTTCTTTCGCTATTGGACTTATCTCATTAAAGCCCTCAGGTTTTATCTAGGTAGTTGTAAATTGCAGTGTTTCCTTCTTTCTCATGGCTGAATAATATTCCACCCTGTGTGTGTGTGTGTGTGTGTGTGTACACATCACATCATCTTCATCCATTCATTTGTTGGCAGACACTTAGATTGTTTCCGTAGCTTAGCTTTTGTGAATAATGCTGGAATGAACAAAGGCTTTCTTAGTTTTTTCCCCCATTACCCTCATTTCTCAAATTCCTCATTTCCCTCATTTCCCCCATTACCCTCATTCTCAAATTGTGGTAGGTCTAGGTATGGGTGTTATCTTATTCAAATTGTTTGACATTCAGATGGTATTTTCCATCTGAAAACTTGTGGAAAATATTCTTCTATTAGTTTGAGTAATTCTTCCTTGCCATTTGCATTTATTCTCTTTTACCAGAACTCTTATTAGACAGATAATGGAATTTCTGAATCTATCTTCCAGGTCTCTTAATTTTTTCTTTTATTTTCTGTATTTCTTATTTTGTGTTTATTCTGTGAGCACTCACAGCCTCACCACTGCAAGGTTTTAGCTCCTGAATTTGGTCTTTATTAGCTAATCTCTTTAGTCCATTCCATCTGCTTAGATTTTTTTTTTTTAATTTCAGTGATCATATTTTTTTTCATTTTCAAGTTATCTAATAGGTTAGTTTACATAGCAGCCTACTTACTCCTGATTTTCCTGTTTTATATTTCTGAGGTTAATAATGACACTTTAATTTTTAAAACATTTTTATTGAAAAGGTTATTCATGCTCATTGTAAAAGGTACCCCCCCCAAAGAAAACTTCAATGAACAGATAAGAAATTAAGTCTTCCTCTATCTAGGACCAGCAGAGCTTCCTGGAGAGCAACCTATGTCAACAGGTCTGTGGTTTTCGAAAACAATCACCCAGGCAATTGCCCTAGCTCCCCTTCCTGCTCCCTGATCTTATTACCTCTGGACGTAGAGCCTCTGTAGAAGTGCCCCTACCTTTTCTAGAAGTCCTATCCTGCCTGTGCCATTGGCCATCAAACTTGTCTGCCTTCCAATAATCAAGGATTCCTCCAAAATTTCAATCCATCAATGGCAATCTCTTGTTTTCTAGCATGTTTTAAAGAATCTCTTTTTTTTGTCATTTCTAATTTTGTGTGGGAATGACAAGTAAGTGTAGGCATTTGTTGTGCCATTTTGACCCAAGCTACAAACCTCTTCCTTCTTAGGAAGATCTTATACAATTTCCATTCATGAAAAACAGAATATTTTTCATGAAGTATGGCCTCAGACCATCAATTTATCATGCAGCTTTCAGCACTATTAACTGTATGATTCTTGTAGCTGTAAAGAGTACTGTTTCATCATGAGTTCCCCTAAAGAAGAGCCTGTGATGAGGACTTATATTCAGGCATTTTATTTGGAAGGTACGCTCAGAAATCAGGAGTGAGAGGGAGGGAAGAATAAAACAGGGAAGGAGGAAAACTTGACAAAAGGGTACGTTAACAGGGTTGTCACCATAGGCAATGGGGGCTCCATTCCACTAGTAGTTCCAGAGAAATGTATAAGATACATCCCAGAATTGTCCCCCTGAGGGAGGGGAGGCATGTCCATTTACTCACTGGCTTCAGTCCCCTGTTGGCTGAAGGATTTCCCTCAGTGACTAACTCCACTCGCATATTCGTGTGCCTGCTGGCCAAGGTCCCTGCAGTGTTGGAGAGAAAATGATGCCTCAAAGAAAAGATGACCAGGCTTCTGGAGGAGAAAACATATCCTGCGCATGCTTGAAGTGAGGCATTGTCGGGACAAGATTATCCTAATTAAATTAAACTCTCCATTGCACCTGTGGCTAAAATCAGAGATCAGTCAAGGTGATCTGTGTTGGCTCCGGAGGCATGTAAGAAAAGTACATACTGGCCTTAGCAAAGTGTCCTGTGAGAAAAAAAGTTCATAGAACTTATCTTGAATGGTCATTGCCATACTACAACTTCCTTGAGAGTTCCTGGGCCAAGTTCAATTGTGGTTTACTGGTCACCCTCTGTCAATGCATACAAGATACCTTTCTCACCTGAAAAGGGTGTACTATTTCTGAAGGCTTATGAATATGGCCTGAATCCTACTAGAACACGCTACTTATGTTTTATAAATAGCATTTATGTTAGAAGATTATTTAACATTACTGTGATATGTAATAATATAGTCTTATTACTTATGTAAGAATGGTAAATATGTGGCATACATTCTCCCCTGCCAAAATAACTGGGAACAGGTTTTCAGTTATATACACTTCCCTGTAAACTCCACATGGGACCTCAGAATGTCTCTCAACACAGTGCTCCAGTTTGACATTTGAGTTATTATTTATTTGCCACTTATAGTTTAGTACCTTTTCGTATTTCAAAGTGATCCATCAAAAACATCACAGACACTAGAATATCCACAACTGTGCCAACGTTCACATGTTAAGAGAGCATGGCTTGGCAATGAAACTAAGATGACCCTTGCTTACCTGCTGTTAGATCTGTTTGCAGACCTTACAACTCTGAACGGAACAATGACTAAAAATTCTGCTAAATCTTGTGTGTATATCACAAGTCCTTGAGGTTGACATAGAGCCTGAGTGTCCAGATTGTAATATGGATCATTCTCACGTTGCGAGGCACCATGGCATCTAAAATGGGTGCCTGTGGAACTGTGTCCTTGCTTTGCACAATTCTCTGCTAACTGAGATCTAATCTGCATTAACGTCGAGCTGTACAGAGTAAAGGCATGGTTCTGATATGCATACATTTCAGTTAACAATGTACTATGAAAGGAAGGATGGCCTGTATATAATTTAAGTCACAAATGGTCAAAAGTACAGGATAATAACGTGGCTCAGGAGCTTCCATGCTTTGTGCATCAGTGTGGAAAGCCTGGCAGCACTGAAGTTTAGGAGCAGGTTTACTGACTAAGCTGTGCCCTCTCTCTGTGGTCCATCTATTTGAGAATGGGTTCTCTTCACATTGCTGGGGAAAATAATTCCACTGCCTGTAAGAGAGCACTTGGAAGATTTGTATAACTGTTATTTTCATCTTTTTAAAATAAGGTCCCATACTTCGGCCAGAATATCTTGATTCAAAGTAGTCGCAAAAGCAAGCTAAAGATGAGTATGCCTTCAACAACAGTCCAGGATAGAGACAACTGCTACTTTGGTCCAGCACTGGTATTGGTTGAATGTCTGTGCTCCCCTCAACCCAATTCATATGTTGAAATCCTAACCCCCAAAGTGATGGTATTAAGAGGTGGGGCCTTTAGGAGGTAGGTGTGAGAGTGAATCCTCATGAATAGGATTAGTGCCCTCTTAAGAAGAGACTCAGGAGGACCATCTGCAAACCAGGAAGAGGCTCTGACCGGATGCTGGATCTGCCAATACCTCGATCTTGGACGTTCTAGCCCCCAGAACTATGAGAAATAAATGCTTGTTGTTTAAGCCACCCAGTCTATGAAATTTTTATTATAGCAGTCAGAATGTACTAAGACAAGCATCATTCCAAATTGTATAGCACGCAACCACTAACATTTTAAAAGGAGGAATACCATTTGTTGATCTTTAATGACATGACTATAATATTTCTGTGGTTGATGGTGGATAGATTTCATGACTTTCTAAGCTGCTGTTAGAAAAAACTTTAAGCAAACAAGCTTGGGAAATTCTAGAATTAGAACAAAACAAGCAGTTATTTTACAGTCTGTTTATCAGAAGGTTACTAGAGTTTCAGTTTCTGCTCCTGTCTATTGTTTGTGGTGTTCCTAATCACCATTGTCACTTGCCAGTACATTCTCTCAGCTTTTAAACATTTCCAGTTCCCCAAATATGATGCTTCCAAGTAAGACTCATTCCGTTGCAAGTATAAAAACACAAATAATTTTATTTATTTATTTTTTATTTATTTTTTTAAAGATTTTATTTATTTATTTGAGAGAGAATGAGATAGAGAGAGAGAGCACATGAGAGGGGGGAGGGTCAGAGGGAGAAGCAGACTCCCTGCCGAGCAAGGAGCCCGATGCGGGACTCGATCCAGGGACTCCAGGATCATGACCTGAGCCGAAGGCAGTCGCTTAACCAACTGAGCCACCCAGGCACCTGACACAAATAATTTTTAAAGTGGGAGGATCCATTAAAAAATCAATGAGTACAATAATTTCATTTAAAATAAGAGGAAACCGATACCCAAGATTTTAAGTGATGTGGCCAAAGTCTCCTAACTTTTTAGAAGCTGAGCTCTTTCTTCTAAATCTTCCATTCTGGGAAGTAGCATAGAACTGTCTTGCCAGCATATAGATAATTCCTGGGAAGAAACATGGAAAATAAAAGAATCGCTTTCGTAGGCAGATTTCTGGATTTCTGGATTCTGGATAATTTCCCTCATTTTTAATTTCTTTTATTGTTATTACAATGTGCTGTTTCCATGAATAAAAATATGGCGGAAAATAAAAAAGAAACAAGTTGCAAATAATTAGATTTACCAGTTCTTCGTGAAAGATAACATATTTAACATATGTTTCTCCAGATTATAGCAGCCTGGAGGAAAAAAGAGTTTTGAAATAACAGCAACAAGAAGTATTTTTCTAACTCAGGCCTTGCCCACAGGATTGTAAGACATTTAGCCTCCCTTAAATTCTTCCCAACTAGTTCAGAAAGTCATTATCTGGGGATTTTTCATACAAGCACATAGTTTTGTTCCCCTAGCAATGTTAATCCTACCGATTCTTACTCTCTATGCTCTGTTGCTTCTTTTGCGGGACAAATACTGAAATACCACTTGCCTTCTATCAAGGGAGAGATTTGGGGATCAGAAGGAAGCAGTGGAGAGGGTGCCACACATCCTGAATGGCTGTGTCTGGATTATTCTCCACAAATACTGTGGCTCTTGATAATGCGAGCAGTCATGGCAGGGAGTTACTTGCTCCTGGCCCCAGTACACCTTTGTGATATTTACCTGAGGGGTGGGCCCAAGGCCTGGCAGTGGGCAGACTGCCCCACACGATTTCAGATGGAATCCTCTTTAGGAGAAAAGTGAACTTGAGCCAGGGTGTGTTTGCTCGTAGCTCACTTGGGGGCCAACTGCCCTCATTCTGTGTTGTCAGTGAGACCACAATGAATCTATTTTCTCTTCCATTTTAGGGACCGGGGATCATGCTGGATGCTCTTGGAGCAACAATGAACTAGGCTGAGGAAAGCATGAAGCTACTACTACCTGAAGAATGAGAGTTCACAAATCCCGCACTGGGGCAGGTATCCAGGCCCTCTTTTGCAAATAGATCTATTGCGGTTTTGGAGGGAATGAGTGGGGCCATCTGACTGAGGGGGCCAAAGAATTTGAAGTGGAAATGTAGAAGGATAAGAGGGACTGGACTGAAGGACAGAGGGACATTGGGAGTGCCAGAGGGTTGCCCTGAAATACTCTCTGAAGACACAGTGAGAGACATTTTCCTTCTGGGGAGGAAGCAAACTCATTAGGTGAGGTCCCTAGTTCTTGTCTTCCCAACTGGCACTATTTTTAGTGACTTTCTAGGCTCTTCAAGAAAATAGTCATTTTACCCCCGTCTGGGTCAGTGTGTGCGAAGGTTGGGAAGATGCGGTGTCAGAACTTGGGAAGGACCCTACACCTGCACCCCAATTGCCTGGATAGGGAAGAGGCCCTCAGGTTCTTCCCTTGTGAAGTCATCAGTGGAGGAGGAAAAGACTGCCAAGGAGCAGACAGGTTGAGTCCTTGAGTTGCTCAGCACAACAGTTCCCCTGGCCTCACCACCCAATTGCAGGGAGCACCATGTTGATCGGTGTCCATGTGGATGGCCCCCCTGGGGGCAAAGACATGTGGATTTATTGATACTGCTATATAACAGATTATCATGTATTTCATGGTTCAAAACAATATAATTTTATTATTTTTATAGTTCTGTACGTCATAAGTCTGAAATCATTTTCACTGGGCTAACATCAAGGTGTCAGCAAGCCCTTGTGCCTTCTGAAGGCCCTGGGAGAGAGTTTGTTTCTTGGCCTTTCCAGCTTCTAAGGCTACCGGCCTCCCTTGACTCGTGGCTGCTCCCTCCATCTTCAAGCCAGCAGGGCAGCATCTTCCCTCTGACCTCTGCTTTCTTTCCTCCATGTTCTTACTCTTACTTGGATCCTGTGTGATATGCACATACGCATCTTTGGGGGAGGCTATTACTCAGTCTACCCTAAGGTGCATAGTCTGGGCAGAGACATGTGGAGGCCCTGGGTCGGGACCCCACCATCCACATTCAGACAGAGGGGACTAGGCTGGGTCTGGACTTGGGCCATTATGGCCCTACTTCCCATGCATTGGCCTCCCAGGCCCCTTGCTCCCAGTGTCCCCGTGCACTGAATCGAGGGTTAAGTTCCCTACCCATTTTGTTCTGTCATTCCCATGTGGACCCCAACACCAAATCTGAGTGATACAGTCAAGTTGCCTTCCATCTCCTGTCATTAATCAATTGTTAGAGACAAATTCATACTCCTTTTTTTCTTGTCTTTCCCTAGGGCAACCTTCTTTCCTGGAGGCTCTTTCTTGTGCAAAGCGGTTAGCCCCACAAAACATATCAGAAAGCTCATGTGTATTTGAATCCTCAGGGTGGATACACATCAGGCCCTTGAGCTAGGATCCTATTGCCATCATGACTCAAGATAAAAGTTTCTGAGACTGAAAGTATACATCAGAAAAAAAACCCTTTTGATTTTTTTTTCAATAAAGTAACTAATAATTTTGAGGTAGTGAGATTTAAACAAAAAACTACTTGATATCAATTGCAATAAATTATCTTAACTATGCAATTTGGAAAAATTATGTTTGGCATTATGTAAATGCAGCCTTTTTCAATAACACAAAGCATTTATTCTATGAAAAATTTATCACTTGAAGATAAATAGAAAACAGATTTATCAAGAACAAATCAGCATTAACACTAATACAACTACTAATAAATAATAATAAGATGCTCACATAAATAATGAATGCCATGCTCCAGTCTCATAGCCGTTCTGGCTCATGCACAAACCAGAAATGCAAAGCGGCAGCCATATCTACACTGTTTCATATTCCAACTCCTAATTATCCAGGGATAGGATAGCGTGGCTGAATAGACATTACCTTCTAGGGCTGGGTTTTTTTGTTTTCTTTTTTTACTTTCTTAAAATTGTATTATGTTATGTTAATCACCATACATTACATCATTAGTTTTTGATGTAGTGTTCCATGATTCATTGCTTGCGCATGACACCAAGTGCTCCATGCAGTATGTGCCCTCTTTAATACCCATCACCAGGCTAACCCATCTAGGGCTGTTTTTAAAAACAACAGAATGTAAAAACTGTCATGGCAATGCACCATGAGTACATCAATTGCAAGTCCGGACGCCCAGTAGAAAGAGGTTCTTTCTACCCACACACCATCCCAACACACAGACATGCACGTGCCCGCGCAAGAAGGCACAGTCATGGCAGGGCTCAGGGAATCCTTGTCTTGCAAAGAGGACACATCTAACAGACATTGGAGACACACAAAACCTCAGAGTAGAGAAGCAAAAAGCTGCAGCTCAATATCTAGGGTTACAAATAAAAAGACTAGGAAAAAGCTCTGATCAGTGATGAGTAAGGACCCAAATTAAGGAAAGGATCTCTCCATGAAAGCCACGCTTTGAGGGAACCAAAGGATTTTGAACTGGCCAGAAGAGAATGGGAACTAGACCAGAACAATTGTCCTTTCATCTTTCATGTGAGGAAGCTGAGGTTGACTTCGGAAACCTTACTATATCCTTAACATCGTCCATGTATAACTAGCTTTTATTTGAAAAGGATGTCCAGTCACTCACAAAGAAAAGGACACAAGTAACTATGTGATACATGAAGGGCCAGAAGGGCCAGTATTTTTCCTTTCATGTATTCAATCCATCATTTCTGAGCCCCATTCACAAACGTCAGTAAAATGCGGGTCTGACATCTTTAGGCAACTTCATAGCATCCTGTATAAAGCCTTCTCTGGGTATTTTCTTACAACTGGATCAGGGGAAATTTGCTCATCTCCTGAAATCTTGGTTCTTGGACCCAACATAGGGAAAGACGAGGAAGTGCCATCAACCACAGAATTCTGCCGTAGGGAGGTGGGTAGTTGTGTTTAGGTGGTGTGGGGGGCCTCCCCTGTAGGCACGCAGGACAGCCTGAGCTGAGGGGCTTGAGCTGCACTACTCTGTTTGGCAAAATGAAGGGAGAAGAGCTTCCTGGAATCCCTCAAAAGTTGGGATCTGGGGAAATGGAGAGAAGGGGGAAAAGTGAGGGGAGTTTGGAGTGAGTAAATTGGTAATCTGAAACCTCTGCATTTGCAGGATCTGCTACATATTTAAATGTTAGGTGTGAGCGTTTTTATTGGGGTGAGGGGGATCACAGAAAATGAGTAACGTTCCACATTTCACTCTGTGTGGAACAGAGAAATAAGAAAAAGGCTGAGAGGTGAGAACAAGCGTTTGGTAGGAGCCAAAAGTGACCAGGAGAACATGACCCCCCTGGGAAGTAACAAATTTAGGGAGGTTTTGGACTTCCCACCTTGTGTGAATTAAAGCCAGTTCACATTTTTCTCCATTTCAAGAGACTGGATGGGCTCAGTGGATATCCGAATTACACTCGTTTCAAAAAGGTCGACCTCTGCTTTATTTTTTAAAATTTTTTATTGTTACATTAATCACCATACATCACATCATTAGTTTTTGATGTAGTGTTCCATGATTCATTGTTTGTGCATAACACCCAGTGCTCCATGCAGAACATGCCCTCTTTAATACGCATCACCAGGCTAACCCATCCTCCCACCCCCTCCCCTCTAGAACCCTCAGTTTGTTTTTCAGAGTCCATCGTCGCTCATGGTTCGTCTCCCCCTCTGATTTCCCCCCCCTTCATTCTTCCTCTCCTGCTATCTTCTTCTTTTTTTTTTTTCTTAAGACCTCTGCTTTTTAAAGAAGGTGTGTTTTATAAACTTCATGGATATGGAGCAGAGGTGAGTTGCAAATCCGCTACATCATGTTAGTGTTACCAAGCAAGAAGAGGGGTCCAGATGCACGGAGGAGGATTCTGTGGTCAAAGCTTGGCAAGAACATGGACCTGGCAGAGAAGGCAGCAGGTGAACAATATCACGGTGGTAACAGGATGTGAGGATGCACCATGGAGAGCCAAGGCCTTGGCGGAAAATGAGGCAGGCATGCTAGGGGTTTTCTGATAATCACACTGACAAATTTTGAAGGAGGAAAAAACACCAAGATATAATAACTATTTTGAAAACTTGTCTTCGTTTTGGCCATCATTTGGGTCAGTGGTGGTGATTCAAGTTTGTTAATCTTTCTAAATATTTCAATACGTGGCAAAGCGAAAAAAAGTTTTCTGACATGCTGAGTTACTTTTTTCCTGAACAACAATGGGAAATCTGTCAGTGAGGCCAATAAGTTGCAGACTTCCGAATGAAAGACAATTAATAATGTATCTAGAGGATGAACAAAACTAGCCAATGTAATTACAGTAGAACTTGAGAAATTGGCCAAAAACATTCAGGCACACAGTTTGGGGAAAGAAAATTTTCCCCACTCTAAGCCACACTAAGTCAACAACAGAAAATAATTTTAGAACTTTTCTTTCTAAAGGGAAGTAAATTTACGCCAGGAAGATTAATTTTAAGAGCCATAAAAATAACTGGATAGGAATTCAAGTAAACCTTAATATGTCTTCTTGATGAATGAATCCCTTTAATATTATGAAATGTGCCTTTTTATTCTGAACAATATGCCTCGTTTGGAAATCTACCCGGTCTGACATTAATATAATCACTCTAACTTTCTTTGGATTCATGTTTGCATGAGATATCTTTTTCCATTCTTTCATTTTAAAACGAATTAGCTTTACTGAAGTATAACTTTAAAACAAAATATTCAGCAAGTGTAGGAATATAACTTGAAGAATTTTGACCAAAGCATAGGGCCCTTAACCACTACTACAGCGATGGTATTGAACATTCCCATCAGCTCATCAAATTTGTCCATGTCCCTTTCTTCCATTTCCCCTTCTTCCCCTTGAAACCTGTCAGTCTCTGATCTGCTCGCTATCCCTAGAGTTTCGCCTTTTCTAGATTTTCACGTGAATGGAATTGTACAATATAGAGTCTTTCGTGTCTGGCACCTTCCTCTTAGGACATGGTTTTTGAGATCCATCTATGTGGATGAAGCGTTAAAAGGATCAGTGATTTGTTCCCTTTTACTGCTGAGCGGTGTACTTTTATAAAGCTAAACCACAATTTGTTTTTCCATTCGTTAGCTGATGGAGATTTAGGATCTTTCTAGTTTGGGGCTATTATGAAATAAAGCTGCTGTGAATATTGGAGTACAAGTCTTTGTGTAGATCCATTTCCCAGGATGCATACCTAAGAATGGAAATGCTGGAGCACATGCAGGTGTGTCAAACGTTTTAAGAAACAGCCAAACTGTTTTCCAAAGTAGCTGAGCCATTTTGCATCCCCGCCAGCAATATGGTAGAGTTCCACGTCCTCTTCAACACTAAATCCTTTTAATTTTAGCTGTTCTTGCCTTTTTGCCATTATTCCTTTTGATTTTAGCTAACCTAGTGGGTCTGTAGTGGTATCTCACTGTAGTTTTAATGAACACTCTTCCAGTACTAATGATGTTAAGTATCTTTTCATGTACTTGTTTACTATTTGTGTATATTCATTTTAAGTGTATTTAAACCTTTTTTTTTTTCACTTTTTTAATTGGGCTATAAGACTTCTTTATATATTTGGATTCCAAATCCAGACAAATGTTTTGCAAATCTGTGACTTGATTCCATTTTCTTTACAGTGCTTTTGGAGAACAAATGTTTTTAATTTTAACCAAGTCCAATTAAATTTTTTTTTTCTTTTATAGTTTGTGCTGTTTTTGTCCTATTTAAAAATCTTTGCCTAATTTTGGTCTCTACATTTTTTCATAGGTTTTCTTATAAAATTTTAATAGTTTTGGCTCCTATATTTAGGTCTGTGATCCATTTGAAATCAATTTTTGTATATGGTATGTGTTAAGGTTTGGAATTCTTTTTTATTTTTATTTTTTGCATATGGATAGCTGATGTTTTCAGTATCACTTGTTGAAAAGATTATCCTTATATTGAATTGCCTTGTCATCTTTGTCAAAAATCAATTGGATATATTGGAATCTCTGTTCTAATCCATTGACTCCAGGTATATTTGTCTTATACCTGAACCACATTGCCTCATTACTGTAGCTTTACAGTAAGACTTGAATTCAGGTTGAGTAAATCCTCCAAATTTATTCTTCTTTTTCAAAATTGTTTTGGCAATTCTAGGTTCTTTGAATTTCCATAAAGACAAGCTCTTCATTATTTACAATACAATGTTTTTAATGTCAACAAAAAAGGTTGTGATGATTTTATCTGGGATTGTATTGAAAATGTAGTTCAATTTGGAGAGAATGGGAATCTTAATAACATTGACTCTTTTGAGTCAGGGGCATTGTATATATCTCATTTTATTTTGATCTTATTTAATTTCTCTCACAACTGTTTTATTGTTTTGAGTACACAGTCTTGCAAATGCTTTGTTAAACTTACACCTGCATATTTCGTATTTTTAATTATTTTGAGGATGACATCTTAATAATTTCAATTGTCAGTGGTTGGTTTCCTAATATATAGAAATACAATTAATTTTGATATATTGACCTTAGGTTCTATGAGTTTCCTAAACTTATTCATTAGCTTTAGTAAATATTTTATTTATTTATTTTTTAATTTTATTTATTTGACAGAGAAAGAGAGAAAGAGAAAGCACAAGCAGGTGGAGTGGCAGGCAGAGGGAGAGGGAGAAGCAGGCTCCCCACTGAGCAGGGAGCCCGATGTGGGGCTTGATCCCAGGACCCTGGGATCACAACCTGAGTGGAAGGCAGATGCTTAACCGACTGAGCCACCCAGGGGCCCCATCTATTTTAGATCCCATAAGATTTCCACATAGATGATCATGTCTGTGAATAGACAGTTTTATTTCAATTTCCCAATTGTATGCCTCTTTTTCTTTCCTCCTTTCACTGAACAGAACCTCCAGGATGATGTTGACTAGGAAGGGTGAACAATTGCCTTGTTCCCAGTTTTAAAAGAAAGGTATCAGTCTCTCACAACTTACATGATGTTAGCTTTTCAGAGCTGTCCTTTACCATGAAGAAGATTGCTTCTATTCTCAGTTTATTGACATTTTTATCATGAACAGTTGTTGACTTTTTTCCAAATAATTTTTCTGCATCTATTAGGATGATTTTAAAATGTTAAACCAATTTGCATTTTGGGATAAATCCTAGTTCGTCATAATTTATATTTATATAAATATTTATATATTGCATGATTAATTTTTTAAACATTTTTGTTAAGGATTTTTGCATTTGTGCTCATACAGATAGTTGTCTGTTGTATTCTTTTCTTGTAATTCTTTGTCTGGTTGGTGTCACTGTAAAGCTTCCTTCATAAAATGAGTCTTCTATTTTCTGGAAGAGCTTAATACAGAATCATTCTTGTTTGTTCCTTTTATGTTTGCTAGAGTTCACCAGTAAAGCCATACTGGTCCTGGAATTTTCCTTTGTGGGAAGGTTTTTGCTATATTGAGGCCATTCAGATTATTTCTTCTTGATGGAGCTTTAGTAGCTTGTGTCTTTTAAAGAATTTGGCCACTTTATTAAAATTGTCATATTTATTGGTTTATAGAGTTGTTGGTAATATTACCTTATTAGTCTTGCAAGTCTGTAGCATCTGTGGTGATGTCCCACTTTTATTGCTGATATTGGCAATTTGGCTCCCTCCCCCCCATTTTTGATTGACTTGGCTAGGATTTTATGAATTTTATTGATGTTCTTCACAGAACCAGTTTTAGGTGTCATTGATTTTTCTCTATTATATTTTGTTTCCTATTTCATTTGATTTCTGCTTATAACTCTATTATAATTTTCCTCCACTTTAACTGCTCTTCTTTTTCTAGTTTATTTAAAATGGGATCTAAGAACATTGATTTGAGGCCTTCTTTGTTTTAATTCTATACATTTCCCTCAAAGCATTGCATTAGCTGCATCTTACAAATTGTGATGAGTTTTGTTTTCATATTCCTTCAGTTCAAAATATTTTCTAATCACTTGCTTCTCTGCTTCTTTGGGGTTATTTAGAAGTGTGTGTTTTGATTTTCAAATATCTTGACATTTTTCCAGACAACCATTTGTTACTTATTTCTAGCTTAATTTCATTATGGCCAGAGAACATACCTAGTATGACTATAATCCTTTTAAAAGAAATGTGATTTGTTTTATGGCCCAGAATATGGTCTATCTTTGTGTATGTTTTGTGTGTGTATGAAAATGCTGTGCTGGAGTATTTTATAAATGTCAACTAGGCCAAGTTAAAGTTATATACATGCTTATTAACTTTCTGCCTACTTGTTCTATTAATTATTGAGAAGAATGTTGAAGTCTGCAACTGTAACTTTAGAAATTCCTATTTTTTCTTTTAATTCCCTTAATTTTTGCTTCATGTATTTGGAAGGTCTGCTATAAAGCCCATTCTCATTTAGGATTCTTATGTCTTCCTGATATATTGATCTTTTTTCTTATTATGAAATCTCTCTCTCTCCCAGATAATATTCCTTGTTTTTAAATTTACCTTTCAGGGGCACCTGGGTGGCCCAGTTGGTTAAGTGTCCGACTTTTGATTTAAGCTCAGGTCATGATCTTGGGGTCATGAGATTGAGCCCCACACTGGGCTCCCCTCTGAGTGTGGAGTCTGCTTGGGATTCTCTCTCCTGCCCTGCCCCCTCCCACTCATGCTCTCTCTCTCTCTCTCCCTCAAATAAATGAATAAAATCTTTAAATTTACTTTTTGGATATTAGTGAAAAATCTCCAGCTTTCTTTTTTTGATTAAGGTTTTCATAATGTACCTTTTTTTATCCTCTCAATTTTAGCCCATCTGTATTTTTAGATATAAGAGTAGTACTTTTAGAATCTAATCTGAAAATCTCTCCCTTTTCATTGGAGTGTTTGGATCCTGTATATTTAATGGAATAATTGATAGACTTGTGAGCAAATCTACCACTCTTGCTATTTATTTTCTATTTGTCCCCTTTCCTGTTCATTCCTTTTCCCTTGATTTTCCACATTATTTTAATTATTGGTATGTTTTTAATGGTTACATCTGATCTCTAAAACTAGCTTTTTTCTGCCCATTTTATTGTTTTATTTTCTATGCATGCCCAAAGGTTTATATATACATGTTTAATGTACCATGTTCTGCCTTCAAATATTGCTACATTGCTCTTTCTCTACTTTATGAATCTTTCTTTTTTTTTTAAAGATTTTTTTAATTTATTTATTTGAGACAGAGAGAATGAGAGAGAGAGAGCACATGAGAGGGGGAGGGTCAGAGGCAGAAGCAGGCTCCCTGCTGAGCAGGGAGCCCGATGCGGGACTCGATCTAGGGACTCCAGGATCATGACCTGAGCCGAAGGCAGTCGCTTAACCAACTGAGCCACCCAGGCGCCCTGCTTTATGAATCTTTCAACAAAATTCTTCAATTTTACTCTTTGATCTTCTGTGCTTTTTCATCATGTGTCTTATCTCCACATATGCTATGAACCATATAATACATGTTTTTTGTTTTTGTGTTAAACAATTTTCTTCTCAAGAGACTAAGATGAGAAAAATGTCTTTTATGTTTACCCACTTATTTATAGTCTCCAACTGTCCTCATTCCTTTTTGCAGATTTAGATTTCCAGCTCTTATCATTTTCCTCCTATCTGAAGAACTTCCCTTAGAGTTCTAACAGTACAGGTTTGCTGGCAATAGCTCTTCTAATTTTGATTTATCTAAAAAAGTTTTTATTTTGCCTCCATTTCTGAAAGTATTTTTTGCTGAGTATTGAATTTCAGCTGACATATTTCAGTTAGTTAACATATAGTGTAATATTAGTTTCAGGAGTAGAATTTAGTGATTCATCACTTACATATAACATCCAGTGCTCATCACAATAAGCACCCTCTTTAATCCCTATCACCCATCTAGCCCATCCCCTCCATTCCATGTTCATGGATTGGAAGAAAAATATTGTTAAAATGTCAATACTACCAAAGCAAGTTACCCATTTAATGCAGTCCTTACCAAAATACCAGCAGCACTTTTTATAGAGCTAGAACAAACAATCTTAAAATTTGTATGGAACCACAAAAGACTGCGAATAGCCCATGCAATCTTGAAAAAGAAAAGTAAAGCTGGAGGCATCACTAATCTGAACTTCAAGTTATATTACACAGCTGTAGTGATCAAAACAGTATTGTATTGGCACAAAAATAGACACATGGATCGATAGAACAGAATAGAAAACCCAGAAACTGATCCACAACTATATGATCAACTAATCTTCAACAAAGCAGGAAAGAATATCCAATGGGAAAAAGACAGTTTCTTTAACAAATGGTTTTGGGAAAACTGAACAACAACTGACTTCAGTTCTTTAAAGATATTGTTCCATTGTCTTCTGGCTTGACTTTTTTGGACAAGAAATATGCTGTCATTGTGAGTTTTGTTCTCTATATTTAATGGATCTTCTTCTCTCTGCTTACTTTAAAAAGTATCTATTAGTCACTGATTTCCAGGAATTTGATTGTGATGTCACTTGGGAGGATTTTCTTTATGTTTCCTCTGATAGAAGTTTGTTGAACTTCTTGAACCTGTAGGTTTATAAGTTCATTAAATTTGTAAACCTTTGGCCATTATTTACTCAAATGTTTTCTCTTTCTCCTCCTCTTCTGGAATTCCAACTATATATTTTATCAAACATATTATCACTCAGGTCACTAATTCACTGTTCATTATCTTGGTTTTTTTTCCCTCTCTGCACATCAATTTTGTTGCTTCTATTGTTGTCTCCAAAATAACTGTTTTTTTATATTTAGTGTCTAATACTTCATCTAATTTTATCTGATATAATATCCATTCCAGATATAATTGTTCAACTTTATAAGTTCCCTTTTGATTTTTCAATCTTTCATTTATGTCATAATAATCATATTTTCTACCATCTTGAACATATGAAGCATATTTACAATCATCGTTTTAATGTCCTTGTTGATTAGTTCCATTAACAGTGTCATATCTGGATCTGTTTCTATTGAATTTTTTTCTTATGTTTACAGATTACATTTTCCTGTCTTCTCACATGCCCAATTGGATGCTAGACATCATGAAGTTTATCATTTGGTTTTGGCTGCTAGATATTTTGTTTTTCTTTCTATTGTTTGAAGTTATTTCTAGTTTACACTCAGTATTATTTGAAATCAGCATGATTCTTATGAGGCATGCTTTTATGCTTTGTTAGGGCATGCTAAAGCACCCTATAGTTTAAGGTTAATTCATTCTCCCTACTAAGGTGATACCCTTTCTTGGACTCTACCTGATGAATCATGTATCACAAGGCCTTTCTACTCTGACTGGTGGGCAGATGAACTATTGTCAGCTCTGTGTGAACTGTGGGAGTTATTCTGCCTATACCTTTTCAATGGTTTCCTCTCAGGCCTTGGGCATTTTTCTCTCCTGCATATGGAACTCAATACTCAGTAAAATACCTCAGGTATCACCCACCAATATCCAGACCATTCTTTTTGGAGTTCCCTCCTCTCTGACATTCTTCCCTTTGGATTCTAGCCACCTCTGCCTCCATGAAAGGGACAGAGCCTCCAAACTTTGTCCTCCCAACTCAGTGAGACCACTTGGCTGTGTTTGGTTTCCTTCTTCCTTCACTATAGCCCAGAATGGCATCCAGGTAGTGAGCTGATACTATCATAGCAATCACCTCATTTTTTCATTTTCTCAGGAATCATAGTATTGCACTGCCTGTTGTCCAATGTCTGAAAGCCATTATTTCACATGTTAGTCCCACTTTCTAGTTGTTCGAGGGAAGAACCATTATTCTATCATGAGAAGAAGCAGAAACCTCCTCATCAAGAGCTTTGGGGAAGGCTATAAGGATTTTGACTTTATCTCAAATGTGGAGATAAGTCACTGTAAGATAGTAAGAAGGAAACATGACGTAGTCAAAGCAAAATGAGAGCAAGACAGTATGCACACTTTCTCTAGGATTTTGCTGGTCTTCATCCTTTGGGAGGAAGCAGAGCTTAACATCAGTCCCAGCAGGAAGCTTTGATGCAGTAAAACAAACAAACAAACACTGCATTTGGAGGTAGAATGCTTAAAGTGAGTGAGTCCTGGTTCTGCCAGCTACAAATTATGTTACCTTAGTAACATAATTTATGTTACTATACTTTAATCAACCACTTACTTAGTAGGTGACACTGGTCAATGAACTTGTTTCCTCACCACCAAAATGGTGGCAAGATATCTCTCATTGGACTCCTGAGAAAAGCAGCTGGACATAAGAACAATCAGCTGTGTAGAAGTCAGGATACTGAGAGCTCTAATTCCATTTCAGCCACCCAAATGCTGCATCAACTACAACTGTAGAAAATTGACCATTGCAAGGGAATTTATAATTAATTAACTTAGGCACCTTTGATTTATAAATAATAAAATTCAGACCTTGGACTTTTTTCTATGTAATTTATGTTTTTTTACTACAAAAATTATTCCAGGATTCTAGGATTTGGAAATGAAAGCACTTTCTAGATTTTAAGTTTTGACAAACAAAAATGAAAAGTTTTATTAATATTTTAAAATGTCAAAAAATGTCAAGAAGGCAAAAGAAAGGATCTTAGTATGGGCTGTGACTTCATTGAAAAAGTATAGTCAAGGTGATCCTGTATTCTTTTGCTTATGAATATGGTGATAAATTTGGGAACTAGCCAGGAATGTGGAGGAAGGGCATATAGCATACTTTTCTCCAGAGAAAGCATAAATTGGTGATAAGAAATATGGTGCTAAGTATTTGCCATACCCAGCACTACAATTTGAAATGGACAAATTTAAATGTCATCATAGAGGAAGCTTACAACTACTGTAAAACATTTAAAATATGTGAAAGTGAGAAAACTTGGGACGGGAATTCAGTGAAATCCCAAAGTAAAAAATATAATTCTAGTGAGAAAGCTTGGTTAGAACCTGCTTTTATGATTTCTAGTTTAATGGCAAGTCATAATCCTTTGTAGTTACAATATTAAATTATTATTTGATATCATTTACCTTTCTACTTCTTATTAAAAGCGAGTTTTTATAGTTTCTGCTTCCAGGAATGTGGGGTAGATATATTTTCCCCTATTTCTCTTGCTAAGTAAAACCAAAAAAACCCTGGAAAATAGATATAAAACAAACATAAGAAAACTTTGAAAGATGGAGAGAAAGCAGTGGTTGGGCTGGGACCTCAGGATCCAAGGAACAATACAGAGGTGAACTCTGTGGGGTTTCTTCTTGCCTTATATGTCTCACTGGGAGTGAAGTAGCCAGCAACCTGGAAATGCTAAAAGGTAAACAACACCCCCCCGCCCCCAGGCATCCCATCTCTTTCTGCTAAAAGACCAGAAAATGGAGTCTCTCACCGGCACAGGTTGAGTGGAGACTCTAGACTTCCATCCTCACCAGGCCATAATGGGATGCCCCAAACTCTTGATGGCATGGTGTCAAAGAAGTCTGAATAGGAGACTGGATTTCACCTAACAGTAATGAAGGGCTGTCCACCACCCAGTTGGAGTGGTGTCAGAGGAAGCCGAGTGGAGAGTCAGAACTTTCCCCCCTGCTCAGCAGTAACAGGTCACACTCTGCCTCACGGTATCATTGAAGGCCAGGTAGGAAGTAGCAACGAGTCATTTTCAATCCCTCCAGCATCTGCCTTTGGTTCAGGTCATGATCCCAGGGTCCTCTGATCGAGTCCTACATCTGGCTCCCTGCTCAGCGGGGAGGCTGCTTCTCCCTCTGCCCCTCCCCCTTACTCGTGTTCACTCTCTCTCTCAAAAAAAAAAAAAGTTGAAATTCCCACAACTGCCCAGCAATAACAAAGATCACCTTCCCTCAGGATCCAAGGAGGCTAAGAAGGGAACCTAGATATCTACTTGCCCATGGAAGTAATGAGGCAGTCTCCCCTACATTTCTCCTGCCCAAGTGGCACCAAAGAAAGCAGCTAAAACAGGAGGTTTAAGTAATTTTCAGTTTCATAACATAATACCCCAAACGTCCTGATTTCAATAGAAAATCACTCATTCCAAGAGCCAGGAAATCTAAATGAAAGAAAAATAAAGACAATCAACAGAAGCCAACACCAAGATGACCACCTCACACCAGTCAGAATGGCTAAAATTAACAAGTCAGGAAACGACAGATGTTGGCGGGGATGCAGAGAAAGGGGAACCCTCCTACACTGTTGGTGGGAATGCAAGCTGGTGCAGCCACTCTGGAAAACAGTATGGAGGTTCCTCAAAAAGTTGAAAATAGAGCTACCATATGATCCAGCAATTGCAGTACTGGGTATTTACCCCAAAGATACAAAAGTAGGGATCCGAAAGGGTACGTGCACCCCGATGTTTATAGCAGCAATGTCCACAATAGCCAAACTGTGGAAAGAGCCAAGATGTCCATTGACAGATGAATGGATAAAGAAGATGTGGTATATATATATAATGGAATATTATGCAGCCATCAAAAGGAATGAGATCTTGCCATTTGCAACGATGTGGATGGAACTGGAGGGTATTATGTTGAGCGAAATAAGTCAAACAGAGAAAGACATGTATCATATGACCTCACTGATATGAGGAATTCTTAATCTCAGGAAACAAACTGAGGGTTGCTGGAGTGGGGGGTGGGGTGGGAGGGATGGGGTGACTGGGTGATAGACACTGGGGAGGGTATGTGCTCTGGTAAGTGCTGTGAATTGTGCAAGACTGTTGACTCTCAGATCTGTACCTCTGAAACAAATAATGCAATATATGTTAAGAAAAAAGAAGAAGAAGAAGAAGAAGAAGGTAGCAGGAGGGGAAGAATGAAGCAGGGGAAATCAGAGGGGTAGACGAACCATGAGAGACGATGGACTCTGAAAAACAAACTGAGGGTTCTAGAGGGGAGGGGGGTGGGAGGATGGGTTAGCCTGGTAATGGGTATTGAGGAGGGCACATTCTGCATGGAGCACTGGGTGTTATGCACAAACAATGAATCATGGAACACTATATCTAAAACTAATGATGTCATGTATGGGGATTAACATAAGAATAAAAAAATATATAAAAAAGATAAAATAAAATAAAAAATAAAAAAAAAGAATTATCTGTCAAAGATTTAAAGCACGATAAAAATGTTTAAAAAAAAATAAAAACATTATGAACATGCTTGAGACAGATAAAAAATAGAGGTCCTGAGCAAAGAAATAGAAAGTCTCAGCATGGGACACCTGGGTGGCTCAGCCTTTGGCTCAGGTCATGATCTCAGGGTCCTTCGATGGAGTTCCTCATCTGGCTCCCTGCTCAGCAGGGAGCCTGCTTCTCCCTCCTCCTTGGCTCCCCCTACTTGTGCTCACACACTTGCTTTCTCTCATATAAATAAATAAATAAAATCTTGAAAAAAAAAGAAAGCCTCAGCAAAGAAATAGGAAATGTAAAGAAAAACAAAATGGAAATTTTAGAACTAAAAATACAATAAGTGAAATAAAAAACTCAGAGGACAGTATCAAGAGCAGAATGGAGGGAACAGAGAAAAGGAGAGAAGAGATGATAGAACAATACACATTAATCTGAACAACAGCAAGGATGAAATACACTGAAAAAAAATGAACAGAGTCTAAGAGATATGTGGGACTGTGCTGACTAATTTTATGTGGCAACTTGGCAAGGCTATGGTATGGGGTTATTTTGTCAAACATTCTTCCAGATATTTCAGTGAAGGTACTTTTAAGATAAGATTAATTTTTAAGTCAGTAGAGTTTGAGTGAAGCATATTGCTCTCCATCATGTGAGTGAATTGTGTTCATAGAGAAAGAATGACCTCCACACGTGAGGAGAGAATTCTGCCGGCAAACAACATTTGGACTTGAACAACCACCCTTCTCCGGGTCTCCAGCCTGCTGATCTACCTTACAGATTCTGGACTTGCCAACTCTCTCCAAGTATGTGGGACAATTCCTTAAAATATCCCCCACACCAATATCCATATAGATATATAGACATAGCTGATACAGTTAGAGACACAGATGATATAGCTATAGATACAAATGGATGGGAAAGAGGCTGAAAAATCAGTCCTCAGAGAAATGATGGCTGAAACCTTCACATGTTTAAAAAAAGACCTACAGTACAGATCTGAGAAGCTGAGTGAAATCCAAACAGGATAAACTTAAAGAAATTCATACCAAGAAATGTGATAAGCAAACTTTTGAAACTGAAGACAAAGAAATCATCTGTCAAGCAGTGAACAAAGAAATGACACTTTATCACTATGGGAAAAAGAATTCCAATGACAGTAGATTTCCCGACCAGACTCCGTGGAGGCCAGAAGGAAGCAGCCCAACATTTTACAAGGGCTAAACGAAGGGAAATGTCAACCAGAAACCCACCATACTGGCATCTTGATTTTGTACGTCTAGCCTCTAGAACCACGAGGAGCAAATTTCTGGTGTTTGAATGATCCAGTCGATTGTATTTTGTAACAACAGGTGGAGCTTACTGAGATGGGGAGAAACTAGGTAAGGGTACACAGCGTCTCTCTGTTCTTTCTGACAACTTCATATGCATCTACAAGTATCTCACAATAAATTTAATTAAAAAGTAAATTTTACATAAATATTTGAAAAAGAATCTTGTTTTGGAACTGTTTTTAGAATATCTTAGTATACTGTAAGATAATACCTCCCATTCATATGGTGCTTGATATTGTTCCAGATATTTCCACACCGTATCTCTCGCCAGAGATTTATTGCATGCTGGGGCAGCCATGTTGCCCTGTTAGAGATGACAAAGCAGAACTTTCTAGAGGTACGCTGCCTAGAATTTAGTTGTATAACTAATAAGAGCTGAGGCTCGGACACTGACTCAGAGATTTTTCCATCATAACGAGCATACCTAGGGAATCACAAGTTTGCCAAGCCATAGAAAATGATGAACTGCCTCTCTATCCCAAAGAATCAAATGAAAACTAATGGAGAATTATACAGTAACATATTAAGGGCAGGCTGACAATATCAAGAGCAGTGTGACTCTCCATCTCCTGAGGAGCAAAGTTGATTTGATTGGCCCTTGATTGAAGATGCGTCTGGCCAGGATGCCTCTGAGAAGTCAGAGATGTCGGTCCAAGGGTTTCGGGAACACACAAGGGTTAATTTCCAGTGAGTTATTCTAGCCCCACCCCTCCAGATGAGGCCTTCCTGTGCGCCCCCTCTGAATGCAGAACTCAGAGAAAAAAAACTGTCTCCACAGAATACGTTCAAGAATAAATATGTAAGGAATGTATGGGGAAAAGTAGTGATTCTCTGTTTGCTTTTCATTAGGAATGGATTCCTGATATCCACTGTCTCGAGCAGGAAATCAAGGCCAGTCCCTAAAACCAACTGTCTTCCCTTTGCAGGCCTCTGCCAGGTTTACAGAAAATATTATACAATGCAAAATAGTGGAGCTGGACTTGGTGTTCTCACTGCAACCACATTCCCTGCACTGGGAATCAAATGGAAGATTCCACCTTTCAGCCAGGAGCCCAAGGTTTTATTTTGCATTTGAGAATTCATGACAGAAAGAACTTCCTGGGTAGTTGTTTTTATGTGAAAACACACAGTAAGCTAAATTTACTGTAACAAGAGCCTCCTTGAATTTAGAGATTGGTGTGTGTGTGTGTGTGTGTGTGTGTGTGTGTGTGTGTGTGACCAGCCAGGACATTTGGCTTAGTGTTCTTACTTTAATTTACTTTTTCAGGACATAAACCACTAAGGTGCTTTGACAAGAGGCTTGTTAAATGTAGAATGGGACTAAATTATTCACTGTGTTAAGTACATCTTTGAAAACCAAAATTTATCTTTCAGGTAGTCTGATGGCTCACTGGATCTTTCATATAACAAGAGGACTGAGTCATCCAGATGATTCCCAGTGTTGATGTGAGCGTTTTACCTGGTAGAAGTACCACAAGCCATGGTCAACTGTGGTTGAACTAATATATCTTGGGGCATGACAGTCCACACAATCTTTGCCCAGGTCTACTATCAGACCCTCCAAATCTAATATCATCATGGCTGCCTTTGAGAAGGCCACTTGAGTAGAGGATAGTGACTTTGCTCAGGGATTCATATCATCTGGACCTGATAGTTTTCTTAATCCATCAGTGATAACAATAGCTACTACTTATTAAATCGGAATTATTTGCCATGCTTTAGGGTAAGGGTTGTGTATATATTTTCTCACTCAATCCTCATAAGAATTGAAGAGGTGGATAGGAGTAGCACAATATTACAGATGAGGAAACTGCTCAGGTAAGTTCCACCCTGGGTGGAACATCTGACAAGTACTGAGATTTGAGTTGAATACAAGCTTGGCTTTCAAATCCCATGTTTTTTTTTCCCCATTCATGATGCATTGGCAACAAAACTCTTCAAGAGCTAAATCCCTAAGGGACCCGGAGATTACTGTTTTGGAATAGAATGTCAGAATATTGAGTTCTGATTCTTAATCCCTACTGCTTTTAAAACCTCAAAAGCTGCTCTGATATGCCCCATGTGTAGCAAATAGGAGGTATTCAGTTTGCTGACTTAAGTATCTTTGAACAGTTTTTCAGTGTTCCCTTTATTGGTTGGTGGCATCTTATTTCCCTTTTTCTAAATTAAGCCCTGGGCATTTGACTGGTCAATGTTTAGTGCCCTCAGAAATTCAGGGTGTTCTGGTAGCAAGAACACAGGGCAATATATAAGCCAAGAAACCTGGGCTCAAGTTTTGTTTCCACACTGAATTTGCAGTTATTGCATTAGATTAGATAACTCAGTTCAGCAACCTGCACTATAGTTTTCTTATGTGTCAAAGGGACATCATATCTGCATTACTTTATCAGTAAGGAATGTTTTCTGATGCAAACAACAAAATACATGAACAATAGTGTCTAAAAGCATAGGATATTTATTTTTTACTGGATAAAATGTTGGGAGGTGAGATGCCTAAGGATAGATCAGCAACTCAACAATGGTATCAAGAACTCATTCTTGAATATTATGCAGCTATCAAGAAAATGAAATCTTGCCATTTGCAATGATGTGGATGGAACCAGAGAGTATTATGCTAAGCGAAATAAGTCAATCAGAGAAAGACAAGTATCATATGATCTCACTGATATGAGGAATTTGAGAAACAAGACAGAGGATCATAGGGGAAGGGAGGGAAAAAATGAAACAAGATGAAACCAGAGAGGGAGACAAACCATAAGAGACTCTTAATCTCAGGAAACAAACTGAGGGTTGTTGGAGTGGAGGCGGGTGGGAGGGATGCGGTGGCTGGGTGATGGACATTGGGGAGGGTAAGTACTATGGTGAGCACTGTGAATTGTGTAAGACTGATGAATCACAGACCTGAACCCCTGAAACAAATAATACACTATATGTTAATTTAAAAAAAATTTTTAAAAGAACCCATTCTTTTTTGTTGTACTCCATTGTACTCCACTATTTGCTGGTTTTTCATCCTCATACTTGTTGTCTTATGGTTGCAAAATGGCTGCTGCAGCTCCAGTATCACATCCATAGTCAATGAAGGAAGAATAAAGAAGGAGCAGAACCAATAAATTCTCTGTAGCTGTTCTTTTCATCAAGAAACAAGCTGTATTTCTCAGGAATCTCATAGCACACTTCCCCTTATGATCTCATTGTCAAAAATTAGGTCACTTGGCTATCCATTCATAACTGAGAGGCCAAGAAATGAAGTGTCTGGATTTTCAGCTTTGGTATTAGAATGCAGAAAGAGAGAAAGTGGTTGAGAATGGCTTTTGAAGGTAATCCTCAGTATCTCCTACATTCATGATGTCAAAGGATTTGTTTCATCAAACTAAACTTTCCCCTTTTGTCCCTCTTCATTCTAAATAATTTATAACCAGTATTTTTGACATTGTGTATATCTAACCATCTTTTTCTATGTAATGTTTCATATATGTGAAGTACAAAAATGCAGAGTGCATGCCATAGGTATTCAAAAGATGAATTATTTCAATGCAGGAAAATGCTTACCTGTGATCTAGTGCCCAATACATTTTTCATGTCATTGGAAGTCACCTCTTATGTATGTGTTCTCTTCTTATTTCAATGAATAGTAAACTAGACATGAGCTATGTATAAATAATGCCAGAACATCTGGATGAAAGGAAAAAAACCCAATTATCTGGATGTTTTGTCTACCTAACATCAAAACATGTAACATTGTGTAGACAAAACATGCAGATGATTGAATATTTTACTTTTCATAAGGCATTTTGTTGTCACGTGGGCAAAAACACCACCAACTTAGGGACATAAGAGAAAAAACAGGGTCTAGCTAAACTTGTCTGATTTGTAGAGTTCAAGAATCATTGCTAAGCTTATTATGGGAAAGGAGGACAATTAATGAGATATTGTGTCAAATTAATTTTCAAAACTTTCTAGGCTGTATTGAAAGAAGTTTCTTACTATGGGTTCATAATGATCATCATAAATGGTAGTACCATTAGGAGACGCTTAATAGAAAACACACTAACCATTTTTATTTGACATTGTGTTTATTTTACAAATGAAGCAATGCATTCACAGAAGAGAACAGTCACTACCAAAACACTCCTTTATATCCTGGAAGAACAAGTATAGAAACCAATTCTAGTTGTGTAATCAGAAGTCAACTTACTAGCCCAGATTCAGTTCAGATTCAATAATTATTTCTCTTTGGTGTTCCAGGCCCTGGGCTGGTAACTTTTCATATGCAGGTTACCATTTAATTTATTCTACATTAATTCTGGGGGGTAGCTATTGCTATTCCCATTTTATAAATGGGACTCTGGGTCTTAAAGATGAAGAAAAATTTCCCAAATTCTACAGGTTGATTATATCTATGAACAACATATTGCTTAATTTTTTTTCTTTTCATTTAGTATCCCTAGAAGAGTGAGGATCTTAGGGTCCCAAAATTTGTGTTGTGATTCCTCAAAAGCCAGGAAATAGGGCTAAGTGCACTCAGTTGTGCAATTTTATTTCATGTATTATTACATATATATGTCTATGTTCTAAATCCAATATACCTAATTGGGAGCTACACTTGACAAAGAGGCATATTAGTCTTTGACAGGAATCTCTTATCCTTGAAGAACCTGATAGGGCAATGTCCTTTAATACTATCTGAAGGGCCTCTTTGAGATAACAAATTAAGTTTTATGACTCACTATTCTCATTCCTTCAAGCAGACAATTCCAAGTTCAATCCATAGAGATCACCTAGGGAACATTCTGTCTTCAAAGTCAGCCTTATGTAGTCTCTCATTTCTCTGGCAGGTGGGGTAGTAAGTCAGAGCTAGGAGAACTTTGTTTGAAGCCAAGGATTGTGTGATCAGGACTCAATGGTCTGGGATTTTTCCAGGTCAAAAAAAAAAAAGATCAGTAGGGGAGTGGGTCTGAGTGGGAAAGCAATAGAATTTTCTACTTGGGCTGTAAGGGTGTATTAAAACAGAGAAATTCATCCTTGCAATAACCCTTGAGCCCTGAAGACTCTCCATTAAATATGGAATTTTCTGATTTATAATTGTGGTGTTAGGGCTGGAACAAGTCCCTTGTTTATAGCAATAACTCACATTAAGTTCCAGACCAGGAGCCTCAAGGTGAAACCCACAATGCAGTTCTTCATATGTTTCCTACTGTTAAAATTCAACATCTTATTAATGCAATGTATTTTAAAACCTGTACTGGGTTCTGGAACTAGACAGTGGTAAGGGTTTCACATCATTGAGAAGATACGAAAAAATACTGAATTGTACAGTTTAAAAGGATGAATTTTATAGTATGTGAGTTATATCTCTACTTTAAAGAACCGTGTTGGACTAATTCAAATGGCTTCTTGGACATCAAATGATCTTACAAAGCAATATTTTGGTGATTTAAGTGCAAATGAAACAGAAACATATGGAGTAAATTTCTGCAAAATTGCACATGATTTCAAAAATAAAGGGGGAAACGTTCTTGGCAAAACCTAGTTGGGTTTCATCGAATCCAAAATACTTGAAAAATAAATTGAGACATTTTGTAAACCAAGATACAGCTGGTTTCTCCATGCAGTATGTATTTCTTATATACTGTCCTTATCGCTAAATGCATTTCTACTTTATATAGGAAGGTACAATCAGTTGAGGTACACAGGTACAAAACTATGAATCCTTAAGGCATCATACAGTATAAGGCAAGATCACATTATGAAAATTTTGATACAATATATTAAACACGATTTTCAAGGAACCCTTCCTTGCTGAAACAATTAGGGAAGAAAGCCTCTTGTGACAGCCCCTGAGTAAAGTTCAAGAGCACAAAAAAACTGAGGCCATCCCGTGTCCATTATATGTTGACAATCTCTGGGCATATAAGCACCACTGGTAGTGACAATGCAGTCTCCTATATGGTTTTATGAAACCCACTTCCAAAAATGGTCGATATCTACCCATAAACCAGATTTTGAGGTTGTCATACAAAACTCTTCAAATCCTTTTTAACCCGTACATCTATTTATAGTATCCATTCTCTTCTGTTATATCCTAGACGGTAAATCTTAGGTAGCAACCGTGACTGCTCTTTTCACATTTCTGTGCCTGATGGGTCCTCTGTATCCACAACAATGTGTGGAATAAATGCTCTTGATAGAATGTCTTTTCAACATCCCTCACTTCTGCTCAAGTGTCATTTCCCAGAGAGATATTCCCTGACCACTTATGACCATCTGTTCTTACTCTCTATCCACCAACTTTTCTTTTTTCTTTTTTTTTAAATTTTGTTTATTTTCTGCTGTGGTGGTAAAGCTGCCCACCATAACAATGTTATGTCTTAACACAGCTCATGTGAAAAGCCTTTACCAAGGGTAAGGGACTATGGCAGTGGGCGATGCAGGACCTCTAGCATCTGGGTCCTATTGGACCCATAGAAGACTTAGCTTCAGCAGCTACACAGACAGACAGACTGATGCTAATGTCCCAAGGAGTGATCTCTAAACAACTGGATGGAGACAATCAGGCAGATACATTGCTCCTCTCCCCCGACTCCAAACAGAATGTTCTGGGACGTAAGAGGCCCATGTTACCCTACTGGAGACATTTCATAGATTCACATAACCAGCTATGTTTTCATGAGAAGCTGTGGCCAGCTTGGTCATGCACAAACTTAAGTTGGTTTTCTCCTTTCCTGCCTTCCCCTTTTTGCTCCTTGTTGCTTCACGAGATCAGAATGTGAACTTTGTTCGACAGAATTCTAGGCATCCAGGCTAAGATAACCAGCCACAGGAAGCAGTCTCTTGGGATAGGATTTTGGAATTTTGTTTCCCATCTGTATTAGTAACAGGTACTCAAGCTCCCACCTATTGATAGCTGTGATGGCATGCAGGTGGAAAGCAGAGGCATCGACAGAGAAGGCGGCAGCTGCTCCTGATTAGTATGGGAGATGGGCAGTAAAGATCGTGGTAGCGAGTGGATACTGCTGTTAGCAGTGGAGGACTGTAAGAAAAAAATGATAGGCTAGGGCAACACATCGCCAACTTAAACCATACTTTGAAAGCCTGAGGGCCTCTCTGACAGCTTTAAAGTGAAGGGACACTTCCTTCAGACACAGGGATGATTATATTAAAAATCTGGCCTAATATCTGATTATCAGCACAGTGGTGTTACAAGAAGACTAAATGGACAGCATAGATCTTCTCTACTGAGGTTGAGATCTGATAGAAAGAGTGAGAACAGGGCATTTTAGATCAACATGTCTAATAATCTGGATGTCCTCATTCCCCAGAATTCTACTGGTCAGCAGAAGACGTCCCCTCCGCATGCACCAGTGTAGGATAAAGCCCTCCTCTGTCTGGAGATCCCACACAGACCTCACCTGAAGCAGGGGTCTCTCAGGGTGTCTTGTCTTTTTCTTTTCAACTGGTCTGTCATTTCATGACCAAGCAAGGTGGCAGAGCATAACTGTCTGAAGCAGAGTAGATATAATTCAGGAAAAGAGAGCCACGCAGCAGAGGGACAGGGAGTCATAATGTTCCATCCGATGGGACCCACAGTAATGGTGTCTGGAGAACACAGAAAAGACAAAGAAATATTTAGGTAACTAATTGTGTTGCTTGATTCGTTTAATCAAAAAATATAAAAGTCTGAGAAACTGAAGGATGATGTCAGCAGCTATAATGGAAAGTCAAGGTTCCTCACCCTGATTCCAGATATAAGTTAATCTGCAATCTCAGAGCCATATGATTGAAAGGGAAGCATGATAAGTGGAGTAAAGTAAACTCGGTATATATTTCCCCAGTCCTTCCCCCAAAGGGACCCATGGGCAATTTTCAGGTCAACCACGCACTGGGGAAAGAAGAATATCCAAATATCAGAGAGCTGTTAGATACAGAATCTGAGCATACATTGATCTAATGAGACCTCAAATGCCTTCATAGTCTTCCTGTGTGGATGGACACTTTAAAGAGACTTGAGGAGAAGGGATAGATAGGGAAAGCTTCCAAGAATGTGGATGGGCATAGGATTGAATGCACAAAGTGACTTCTGAAACCAGAGGATAGGGTAGTTGGAGGCATTAATTATATGTGGTTAGAGAAGTTAGCAAAGGAAAGAGTAGATGACAGGGTGGAAGCAGGGAGAGGAAAGAATTTCAAATAGGAAATAGCTTGTCAATAAACATTCTGTAGCAAGATCTCCAGTTGTTCTGAAAATTAACTCCTGAGTGTTTATTTCTATTCGTAGAACAGCAGAAGAAAAATTTTGCCCATAGCTGTTCATGGGGAAAAGGCAATTCTTTTTTTTTTTCTTTCTTTTTAAAATTGGTTCCCAGGGAGAGACAGGGGAGCCTTCTTGGAATGGAGCTAGGACAGGGCAAGAACAAACTCAGGGGGTCAAGTTTTGACTAGCAAGATTGTGGCAATAATGGTGAGACAGATTGGCTTAGCGCTCACCTTCCCCCCCATTTTAGCATTATGGCCTTGGGCAAGCATATTAAAATTGGAAGGATCCTTGGGAGTCATTAAACAGAAAAGGAAATTTGAGGATTGTTTTAGCCTGGGTTCCCTGGAAAACAAAGCCTGGAGCAAAGTGTAATTACTTTATTAATTATGTAATCCCATGCAGTACTGAAGGGAAGGGGAGAGATTCAGGGCAAAACAGAGAAGGTAAGTGAAAATATGGGAGGTACTTTACCTAGATGGCCACATCTTCCCAAGGAACATAACTCTTTGCTTGGTCAAATAAGAGGTTTATAAGTTATTAAAATTAAGAAGTAAATTTATCAAGATGAATATAAAAATAGATTGATATATGTCAGCAACAAACAGAAAAATCAACTAACTGAGGGAAAAAAGGGGCAGGTTATATCTCTTACATTGTTAGGTTAATATATATCCCACCTACTTTTATTTTTTAAGCAAGTTCTATGCCCAATGTGGGGCTCGAACTCACAATCCTGAGATCAAGAGCCACGCACTCTATCCATTGAGCTAGTGAGGTGCCCCTCAACATACCTCTATAAACAAAGTCTAGAATATGCATTGTTATAATCATCTCTGAATTTTTGGTTATGTAGAAATGTCCTTAGTAAAATTTTCAAGCAGTTTCCCTGAAAAAGATTGTGGTGGTGAAGAATCTCCTGTGACCATTTGTAGAGCCTTAGTGAAATATCCTCTGATGGTAGATAACTTTGGTTTTCAAGAAAATAGTGGACCTTCCATGGTAAACTATAAGAAGAACGTTTTCAAAGTTCTCTTTAGGTTCTTGGTGAGGCATCTGTCTGGTATACCTCAATGTCTTCATATACAACCCAAATAAATATCTTGTTTTATGAGTGCTCCTCAACACAGCAACTACATTCTGTTTCGCCTTCTGGACTTGGACCTCAGTCTTAACTTCTGTGATGCCTTAGGACTTCACAGAGCTTTAGGTGACATGACTCTGTTGAAATTGGAAGCCATTGTGGGTCTTAACAAGAGATTATGATATTGACATGAATATAGCTACAGAGATTTAAGTGTAAGCAACATGAAAATAATAATTTTACTCCTCTGAACTGTCACTATTAATACAGTGTTTCCTAGTCTGCTGTAAATGTAATCACCAGTACCAGCTGTCACTTCTTGCTTCCTCCTAAGAAACTGGGTCTGATCTGCCTGATAAATTTGAATACATTTTAAAAAGATTCTGTTTTTAAGAGCTGGTCAATGATATATTTGAAATGTGCTTTCAGTTGACCTAACTTTTTCTACAGCCTAACTGGAGAGTCATGCAATGTTTTTCTAACCAAAATGCTATTGCATTTCAACCTTCGGAGAATCTCTTTGAATAGAGTATAAACATTTTGGAGTGCACAAAAAGAACTGTTTTGAGAGTCATTTAAATAGTGCTGACCTTTGGTCACCTGCTCCACTTAACTGTCCATAAAATTCTGATACGACATTGTATACATGTTCATAATAAACACTGTTTGGATCTGTCCAAAATTTTTCTTTGTTTTTTCTTAGCTAAATATGGTAGAAAGTAAAATTATTTATTTAGTAAAAATGTCACATGTTGTGAGTCATTCATTCAACAGTGTTTCGTTAATTCGATTTTGTGAGGCGTTTTTATAAATCTGATATATTTAGTCAGAAAGCTTTTGGTACTGGCAGCTTATTAAGATCAGCAACAAAACAAAATGAAAACACAAACAAAAACCTAACAAACAAAACAGAAAAATAACCAAAAAAACAAACAAAAACCAACCAAACAAAAGCCTGTTTACCCCAGGATTGGGAAGATTCAATTGCATCCAGATGAGAATAAAATCCACTTTGTATTTCCAAAGCAAATAAAACTGTGTCAAAAATTAATCCTTTGGCGACTTCTGGAATGTATGTTTTTCCCATTCTAATTACTGTGACATTCCAGTGACCCTATTTTGCATTATCGTGCGTTCCCCCGTCCTTCTTGTCGTCCTTCTTGTTGTCACTGTTTTTATTTCTGAGTCGGTGTTTTTCTGACCCCACAATTGAAATGGAGAGTTGAGGTAAGAATATACAGGCTTTGAGGAAAGAAAAACTACATTATATCTTCTAAATGTATGTCTCATTTTGGACCCTTAACTAATTTGTTAGGCTACAGGATCCCCATGTACTCTTCTATCCAGTGTGCCTCATCAGAGAATCCTCCTTAAACAGTCTTTGCAGCTTATCTGTCAAAGGTATAAGCTTTGAATGCCCACTGTTGGGAGCCAAACGTGGATCACTTCCGTGGAAGAGAAGGGGACACAGTTTATGTTGATTACCTGTTAGTCAAAAGGTACAAACTTGCAACCAGAAGATGAAAAGTTCTGGAGATCTAATGCACAGCATAGTGATTATAGTCAACAATACTGTGTTATATACTTTAAAATTGCTAAGATCATAAATCTTACATGTTCTCACCCAAAAACACGATCATCATGTTGTATGATTGAGGAGTTAATTAATGCCCCAGTAGCAATCATATGACACTATATCCATGTATCAAATCAACACATTGTACACCCTAAACTTATACAGTGTTATATGTCAATTATATCTCAATTTAAATAAAATTAATAAAATAAAACTGTATATGTGAATGAAGGAACTAGTCTAGGAGCCGTTCTGGAAAATAGGTAATTATTCATCAATCATACCTTACTTTGGATCAAGAGTATTATTTCTTTTTTTTAAAATTCCATTCATTCTTGAGAGAGAGAGCGAGGATGAGAGAGAGAGAGGGAGAGCGCGCATAAGCGGGGGCGGGGAGGGGTAGAAGGAGGAGCAGACTCCCCACTGAGCAGGGAGCCCAGTGCGGGACTAGATCCCAAGACCCTGGGATCATGACCCAAGCCAAAGGCAGCCGCTTAACAGACTGAGCCACCCAGGCACCCAAGAGTATTATTTCTAAATTTGATTTTATCTATTACTTTGGCTATGCCCTAAATTAAACCCAAAGACAAATAATGAGCATCTTAAAATAATGTGAAGTAAGTTTTAAGGGCAATTTCCAGAAAGAATTTCAAGAAATGAATTGAGAAATGCAGTCTCTCTGGAAGAAGCACGAGTTTTCTTAGGTAGCCCTGGAGAAATAATACTTCTGAGGATGACTAAGCTTCAGTGTACCAGTTTAGTAAACAAGGTCAGAGCATGGATCCTGTAGAGATCCTTTTCTTATTCAGACTTGCATTGTGTTTTTATTCCCTCTGCATGAGTTTTGACCTCTCGACATTTCTGCAGACTGCCATATCCTCCAGCATTTTCGGAATCCTTCAGAAGTTCAGGGCAGTTCTAAAAATATAATGAGATTATATGTTGGCAAGTTTTTTATACATTTCTTTGTCTATTTTCAGATCAACCAAATACATTTTGACAAAAGTTATTTTGCTTTAATGTATTCAAACAGATTCTTGATTTGAAAATAGACCCAGGTTTATCAGTTGAAGGAACTCAGGAATCTATTTAAAAATAATTAGTATGAGTTATTTTTAAACCAGAGTAAAAATGTACATAAAAGTTCTATATCTGGATACAGTCTTTTTATTTCTTTGGGTATCTTTAGCCACTTCTATTTGTTACACTGCATGTTTCTTAGTACTAAAAGTAGGCTGATGTGCCTTATGTAAATAATATCCCAAAGAAATATATTGTATTTAAGAAAAATCTGCTAGGCATAAATCTGTGACCTTTATGCAATGCCAGTCATAAAAAGCTCAATTAAAATTCACATAGCTTGGTTTTATACACCCTTAAAGGGAATCTAAAGACAATTTCAATACAATGCCAAATAGCTGGAAAAAGAAGAGGCACCTGAAAATGAAATCACTTGGCATCGTAGCTATGAACAAGTATTTAATTTGTGACTTTATATACTCCAGACATACATAGTTACACCAAATTTTCAATTTCATTCAAATGTTATATGTAGATGCTTTCTCTATCCCTCGAGGATTTTAGGCACTAATCAGGGACATTATATTTATCCATCTGATTAGTGTGTTGGTCTATTCAGGCTGCTATAGCAAAATACCATAGACTGAATGGCTTATAAATAACAGAAATTTATTTCTTATGGCTCTGGAGGCTGGAAGTCTAAGGCCAACGTGCAGTCAGAATTGGTGTCTGGTGGGGCCAGTTTCCTGGTTCATAGTTTCCTCTCTGTGTCCTCACATAGCAGAAGGAGCAGGGGAGCTTCATGGGATCTCTTTGATAAGGGCACAAAGCATAAGGGCAGAGATCTAATCACCTCCCAAAGGCCCCCACCTCCAAATTCCATCCCATTGGAGATTAAGTTTCAACATAATTGGGGGAGGACACAAATATTCAGTCTATAGCACCTAGCAAATATTTCCTTTGCCCCACCAATCTTGTGCGAGGCATTCTTCTAATCTGTGAAAGCATTTTCACAGTGGGTTGGCTTGAATGGTCTCTCAGGTGTCTTCCCAATCTAAGATTCCATGATTTGAGATGAGCCCCCAAACAAAACAAAATTCTGTCAAAATGAGAAGTAGAATTTTTAAAATAAATATTTATTGTCAGTGACTTGTTACATTGCCTCATTATAATGGACGTTATGGGGCACAGCCCTGATGTTCCCTCAAGCCCGGCACACTCATCACCTCAGCTGCTGGAAGTGTTGGCAGTTAATTCCTTCTCCAGGAGTTGCTCTTGGCCAAAGGGGGCTGCCCCACTCAAGTTTGTGCCTCCTTCCTGCGGGAGCCTCATCCAGTCGCTAGACAAGGACCTGCTCCTTTTGTCTCACTTTGGGATAACTCTGGAGGACCATCCCTGTTCTTGTAGAGCTCCTTGTGGGGTCACCTGGGGCTTCTTTAGCATCTCAGTTCAACATCTCCCTCTGCTTGATTCTGTCTCCCCCACTTCCTGATAGGCATTATTGCTGGTGCAATCCCCATCAGCCTCCTACACACCAACCTCCCTCTCAATGTCTTTTCCAGGGAACCGGAACCTAAGACCTGCATTTAGTATTAAGCATACCATTTGATGTCTTACATCAAATCAAGTACTTTTTTAAAGAAATCGTTGGGATGAAGGTAATAGCTCATTGGAGAGAGGTTTTCAAGGATAGTATGCTAGTGCTCACTAACAGTACAAACAGAGTTATTAAACAACAACATCCCAGGCGTGTGTAGACAGTTCTTTCTGGAAAGAGCCATGCTTCCCCCATGTAGCTCCAACTCAGTTTGAAAGGTACTCTTTCTACCAAAATGAATCAAGGTTGATGGAGCTCCCCAGTTTCAGAGTGAAAGCAGAATACAGAAGTCAATAGAGAGAAAACTCAGATTACTGAGAGTGAAAAATGCAAGACAATCCAAAAAGAAGGTACTAGAAGATGTTTCTAGTGGCAGTAGGTATTTTGCTGAAGCAATGCCTCTAGAGACTACAGATGCTATTTTAAGAGTGAGTCTTCAGAAACTGTACAAGGAGAGACTGAGAATAAGGACAATTAGGCAAGAAAAAGATTCTCTGTGGTGATGTGAGCACAGACCACCTGGAGGAGACAGAAGGGACCCACAGAACCAGACAGCTCCCCTTTTAAAGCACGTTAGAAACAATCCTGTTGAATCCACTCTCAGATGGGGGTTTCTCTGCTCCTTCCAGAAGCAGTGTTTGTCATTAGCATCAGACAAACCCCAACTGTATATATAAACTCATTAAACAAGAAATTATCATGTATCATGGAGCTTTCAGGCACTCTGTTTATCTTTCTGTTGTCTATAAAGTCCCAACGCAAAGAACCTTGCCAGATGTTTTTATAGAGAAACATTTACAACCAAAGGCCCTTCACCAAGATTCTGGTGCCTCAGGTGAGTAGGTCAGTAGTGTCTTTAGGTAACCTTATAACTGATGCTATTTTTGTCTGGACTTGGGCTCACTACACCCTGCATTGTTTCTTCTTTGTTGGCTGGTTATCTCCAGATACTGAGAGGCAGAAGAACCCAGATCTGCTTCTGGTGCTCATACTAAACAGCCCTGTGGGTTCATAGCAAGACATTCCATGGTTAAACTTCAGTTTGTTTAATCTGTGTCTGTGTAATCTAGATCTGTGCTATCCAATAAAACTCTCACCATGATGGAAAGATTCTGTGTTCTGTGCTACCTTATATGGCAGCCATAAGCAACGCATATCTATCAAACACTTGAAATGTGTCTGATGTGACTGACAAACTCAATATTAAATTTTATTTCCTTTTAATTAACTTATATTTAAATGTAAATAGTCACATGTGGCCTGCAGCTACTGTTACTGTGGAAAGCAGAGCTCAGCTGACGTTTTGGTGTTAAAATTTTATATTGTTATTATTCCAAGAAGTTTGGAGATTCTACCATTGGTCCAAATAGTTATGAAATTTTGTGGCTTCACTAGAGATAAGGGCTTGTATGTCATTGACCTCGCTAGCCATTAAGGCTTCTTATGATCTAAAACAGAAGTTAATAAACTATGGTCCTTAGGCCACATCCAGCTTGCTGCCAATTTTTGCAAAAAAAAAAAGAAAAGAAAAGAAAGAAAAAAACCCCAACAGTTGTATTGGAACACATCCACGCCATTTGCTTCGGTTTTGTCTAGGACTGCTTTCGTACTGCAGTGACAGAATGGAGTAGTTGGGACAGAGATTGCATGACTGGCAAAGCCAGAAATATTTCTACCTGGACTTTACAGGAAAAAAAAAAGTCTACTCCCGATTTAGAATAAGGTAAATATGTTCTTTCATTGTAGGTTATAATAATGAAGTATCCTTTCTGTGTTATTTTACAGGGTAAGACTTTTGTATTAGAATGCTGGATGCCTTTTCATTTTGCTCTTCATTTTGACACCAATTAAATGTCATTGGCTCAGTGGTTAGCCCTGCTAGCCTTGTTTTAAATTTTGACTGCCTGATGATCTGACTCAGGCAGTGGCTATTCCAGGAACTTGACTAAACATTGCACTTGCCTATGTGTGACTTCAGGGGACTTTAAAATCCTACCTGGTGATTTTCTCTTTATTTGTAAAAATATCAAATTCAATTCAAGTCTTGATTTTCCATATGTTTTGAGATGGATTTCTTCACAGAGTAAACTGGATCAACTATTCTCAAAGTATAGATATAATTTCAGTTTCTCTTTAGCAGCAAGGTTGGGATTTGCATAAAATTTTTACTGCATCTTTGGATGCTTTTATTTACCTAGCCCAAATCATTATGCTTTTCAATCCAAAGTCATGATGTTTGGTGGCTACTTCAAGGAGATGTGTTAATGATTATTTACATATCAATGGACAAGCTAAGATTTAGGATTTATTAATATACCTATTCATTAATACATTAATATATTGATCATATTATTAATTTATACTTGATATATTTATTAATCATATCCAGTTTTTTAAAAATAGTGAGGAACATCTGTGCTGACATTTTGGTTCTCACTTTTGTGACTGTAATTCTTGTTTGATATTCAGAGTTTTGAAAAATCAGTCATCAGCCTTCGGAACAGGAGTCCATATCCATGTGTTCGAGCATTCTGCTGTACTTAACAAGCATGGCCTGATCCTGATGGAGAGACAGTGCCTCCAGTAAAAGCAGAGAGAAGACCATGCGCGAGGTGCTAAATGATTGGCAACACGCAGAGTCCTCTATCCACTGACGGTTAAGTGGATTACATTTAACCTTATTGCCATTGTTATTAGTCACATTGCTGTCTTTTCCTGCCTAAAAAGTGTGGGATTTTCTTCTTAAAGACATTTCCCTGTCTCTGGTCAAAAAAACAACTTTGCAAACAACAGTGATATTTCAATGCCAATGTCTTTGGCTTTTATAAGAACTCCATGCTGGCATGAAAATTTGGTTTTTCACGTATAGCAAATCTTGTAACTTCTTATTGAGAACTAGAAATATTAAAAAGTATAAATACAATTCTGACTATGTCTCTGTCTTAGTTTGTTCAGGTTGCTATAACAAAAATACCATAGACAGGGTGGCTTATAAACCACAGCATTTATTTCTCACAGTTCTGGAGGCTGGGAAGTCCAAGATCAAGGTGCAGGCAGAAAAGGTCTCTGGTGGGGGCCCACTTTCTGCTTCACACATGTCAGTCTTCTTATTGTGTCTTCACTTGACAGAAAGGATGGGGAAACTCTGTGGGGTCTCTTCTATAGGGGCACGAATTCCATTCATGAAGGCTCTGCTCTGGTGACCTAATGACCTCCCAAAGTCCCAACCTCCAAACACCATCACAGTAGGGATTAGGTTTTAACATATGACTTTTGAATGACACAAACATTCCTTCTATGGCAGTCTCCAATGATCTGGGCATCTGTCGGATGGAAGTTTCGTGCCCTACTTCCTGTACCAAAATAATCTGTCATGGGGTGGAAACCATGGAGCATAATCACAGTCCTTACAATGCTTCTGTAACAGCTATGTGCCTGCATGTAGCCAGATTGCCTGGTTCTTTGGGACAGTCCGACTGACATAAGGGCTCTTTAACAAAACATCATATGTTTCTGGTATTTTACAAGAATATAAACTCTTATATTACTCTTATTTCTCATTTTCCATCGACACAGTTCTGACTGAACATTCACTTTCAGGTGAATGCCTTACTTGTCCACAGAGACCTTCTGTAATGCATCTTTGGAAATGCCAAGACCTTAACACTACATGTGAGACCCCAGTGTTATTTTTCAAACTACAGAGCAAACAGAAACATCGAAAGATTTTTATGGATTCATTAAACTTGGAAACAAACCTGTATCTTTTTATTCCCTAATAAACATGAGCACCTATACTTTCTGAAACTATTGAACCAACCTAGAAATACTTTTAATCGGGGGTTGGGGGACGGGTTAGCCCGGTGATGGGTATTAAGGAGGGCACGTACTGCATGGAGCCCTGGGTGTTATACGAAAACAATGGCTCGTGGATCACCATGTCAAAAACTAATGATGTATTGTATCGATAATACTTTTAAGGTAATCTTTTAAAAATATCACCTCTAAAGCTAAATTTTCCAAAATATCTATCAGAAGCTTCAAATTGGATTTCATTTAATTTGAACTTTTTTTTTCCATTTTCGTTTTGCTTTCATTATGACTCACTTTATTCCCATTATCATGCTGAGGGGGAGCCCACAGTACCTGCAGTATCTGTGACCTCTGGGCTGCACCCAGCACACACAAGCTTCCACTCTGGGGTCAAAGGCATGCACCATTTCAACTGCATGGAGCAACCTTGAAAACAACATTCGGCAGAAAATGAACACTCTTTCCTTCACTGCGGTTATGGGGGAAGTCTTACCTAGGCCAGACAGTGATCATTCATACTGGTCCCAAGCCAGGCATCGAGGCTGACTTGATGATCACGCTCAAAGGCCAAGGAGAATTTTGTACATCTCACAAATTGGAACTTTAGTTGCATGACTCCAAGTTTTCTAAAAAGTTGGAGGTAAGCTTCAGAATAATTTACTCTACTTATCAGCAGTGCTTTTCCATAAAACCCTTCCTGAAGGAGTTTAAGAGAGAAATCTTAACTTTCATGCTGGGATAGTGACGAGGAAAAAAAGAAAGGTGAAAGATCAGCTTAGCTCTTGGCATCATTTGTGGGCCCATAAACTGGCCCTGTTCCCTCCTTTATGCCCAACATTTTCAACTTCATTTTAGCTTCTCAACTCTGAGACCCTTCTCCCATCAGGGTCTTTTCTCAGTTGCCCACGATTTTTCTCTGGCTGAGTCTTAACTTGCCCTTCAAGTGTCATTTTAAAGGGTCCTTCTCTGGGGAAGCATTTGATGGCCCCAAGACTAAGTTGGGGGCTTGCTGTTGTGTGCATAATTTGGAACCTGTACTTTTCCTTTGCAGCATCTACCATTATCATGATGATATCTTCAATGGTGCCTTTTTCTTTTCTCTTCTTTTTTTAAAAGACTTATTTATTTTAGAGAGAGAGGGATAACGAGAGTGTGAGCACACATGTGTGGGGGAGGGGCAGGAGAGGGAGAGAGAATCTCAAGCAGACTCCCTGCTGAGGGCAGAGCCTGGTATGGGGCTCGATCCCACAACCCTGAGATCTTGACTGGAGCCAAAATCAAGAGTCGGAGGCTCAAATGACTGAGCCACCCAAGTGCTCCGGTGGTGCCTTTTCCTTATTCATGGCAGTAACCCCATCACTTACCACAGAGCCTGGGAGGTAACGATTCATCAATAAACAGTTGTTTGTTGAATAAATAAATATTATTTGAGCAAGAGAAGAGTCTACACATCATGTTGTTACTCATTTATTTTCATGTGATGAAACAGGAAAGTTACAAATAAATTCGAAAGATGAAATAGGGTTTTTAACTAGTCAAAAAAAACCAAACTCGTTACCTCCTTTCTTATTTCTGTCTCTTTGCAAATACATGCACTCATAGTTCCATATTTCTGTGATGCTCTGCAATTTTGAGTAAAATAGAGAATATAATAAGACTATCTTTGCAGAAATTGCCCAAATTTCCAGAGAAAAATGAAAGCATTGTCTAAGTAATCTGCTTCTGACTGCTGTATGAATAGCTCCTTTTATGGTATTTTAAGATAAGTGAGTACCCAAATTCTAGGAGGCTCACAAAATTGGGATTTAGCTGTAAAAACTTTAATTCTGGGTAGCCAATTAGCCGGAAAATGCTTTATGTACTAGAGTAGACGTCGGGAGATTTTGGTACAATCTCAAGATTTCCCAATTTTTTCATCAACAAAATGGAAAGTTTATTCATTCATTTAACAAGTATTTATGTTATGCTTTCTATATAACAACACTGTGCTAGGTGATTTTAAAAAAAAAAGATGCCTGAAGAAAGGGATATATAAATAAGTACCCAAATTAGCCACAGAGGTAACAAGTACTATAAACATGAAGGAGAAGTTGGACTTGGTATACACTGGAGCAGCAGTTTCCCAGGCATGGATTGCATGTGACTCAGTGTATCCCTAAAGGGGTTCTATGTTTAAGAAAATTTGGAGAATGGTACACAGTGAATTTCCTCCACGGAGAGACACCATGCATATAAACATAACAAAATCTCTGAGACTTTCCACAAACTTGAAAACTATTTAATTTTATTTAATAGAATATTTTCCCAAATCTTTTGACCACAGATCCATAATAATCTATTAAAATTCCAATGTTCAGAGAAAACTTGCAAGCATTCCAAGAAAACACTGCATCAAATTGGGAAAAGCCTAGGTTCGAGCCCATGATGATCATAGAAAATCCAAGAATCAGAGAGAAGTCAAGCCTGTCTGAGGTTCCTGATAAGGTAGAGGTTGAGATTGGCCAGGTGAAGTTGAGGCAGATTCTACCGTTGAACACTGTCCCGAAGCACTGGAAGATTTCTAGGCGGCAACCAGTTGCCGTAGGCATTTTCTGATCTGAGGGGGTGTCGCAGGAGAGAGACTTCAATGAAGTTAGACCTATTGGGAAAGAGTATTTAGATCAAATGAGAAATCAGGGCATAGATAAGACTCCAGAAACTCCTGTTCTAGTAGTCCATGGATGATGACCGGGGCTAAGATAATAGCAATGAGAACAGGGCTTGTAACATCTCAAAGGACAACATGTCTGATCTTGAGAAGGAATAGCAATGAAAGAAGACAAAAAGGGGGTGTGGCTCCATGGTGGTTGGTGCCAGTGATCCCATATGGCAGCTGAAGGAGAGACCTTGCTCTGGAGTGGAGGAAAATGTGTAAGATTGTGTGACAGACGTGTGAAGAATAAACATATGGGTTACCACTGAAGTTGGAGAGAGGAAAACAAGGGTCAAAATCAGTCCTGGGAATGTCCACAGTGGGTGGTGAGTAGGGAGAGAGGGAAGAGGTAAAACCATTGCATTCTGCAAGTATTCATCAAATGGTGCTTATTTCAGGCACTATGTTAGCTGCTGTGTAAGCAAAGATAAAACACACTGACCGTTTTTAAATATCTCATAATTGAACATGAGAGCATAAGCACATAAAATTTACAGTGATGGACCCTAATGACTTTCACTGCCTGGCATCCATGCCCTTTGTAGTCCTTTCTACAGTGGGTCTCTAGGACCAATAGAATGTGGTAAAAGTGAAGCGGCATAACTTCCAAGGCTGGACCTTAAGAAGATATTCTCAGCTTTATCTTTTCCCTCCAAACACACCCTCTTAGAACCCAGTCTCCATGTTCTGAGAAGCCAAATCTTCATATATAGTGCATGACCAAAGCTGTCCAGTTGACATCCTCGTCTGAACTTCTGAGTGAAAGCAAGCATCAACTGCCACCTTCTGAGTGAGCCATCTCGGATTTTCCAGCCCCATCAATCTCCTAGATTGCTGTAGAACCAACTAATAACATGTGGGGCAGAAGAACTGCCCTGCTGAGCTCTGTCAACCCAAAGAACCACGACATATGACTAAACTGTTGCTATTGAAACACTAAGTTTGGGGATGATTTGTACTTAGTTATGGATAAGTGGGCCAATGATTAACATAGTATAATATGGTCAGCTGTGTAGAAGAACAGAGGAGGAAGTGGTTAGTTATGCAAGATTGGGCCAGGAAATCTCAGAATAAGTTGTAACACTGGAGACTGACTTAAAGTAAAAGCAGATATTTTGTGTGATACAGGAGGGAAAGGTATTCCAGAAAAATGGCAGCAGCAAAATATGTACATTTGGGAAATGGCATAGGGTGAAGGTCATGTGTATAGGAAGGGTGAAAGGATTGAATCTAGAAAGATGGTTGAGTCTAGTTTCCTGAAAGTATTGTATGTAATAGGCATGAAATTTACACTGTAGGTAAGGAAACTGTAAAAAATCCTGAATAGAATACAGCAGAAGTCACATATTACACATTTATTCAACAAGTATTTATTGAGCACCTGCTATGTAACTGATGTTGCAGTACATGTTGAAGAAAGATAAAATGATAATAACAAACAGACATGATTCAGAACTTTCTCAAGCCTGGAGTATAGTCTGAGAAACAGGTCAAGGAGTTATGAAAGTAATGAAAAATTCTAAATTGAGAAGGATAGTCTGACAAAAAGGGAAGCTGAACTATGCAGGGACACAGAGGTGAATGAAACAAATTCCTTTTACTGTCTTGGCATAACAAATTCTCAATAAATGTTGGTAGCATGGCTGATGGACTATAGAGAAAGAGAAATGTTGGAGGCAAAGAGAACAATTGGGAGGTACGGATGGGAGCTATTATTCCACAGTCCGGGAAGTGAACGCTCAGAGCCAGAGGCAGAGCAGTGGCAACAGAAATGCAGAGATATAAAGTGACATCTCAGACACAGGGTTGGCAATTGTGGAAAACCAATATCTAGCCGAAAAAGAGAGGAGCACCGAGGACAACTCCAGTTTTGATCTTGAATAAAAAGAGTGTTGATTGGGCACCTAGGTGGCTCAGTTGGTTAAGCGACTGCCTTCGGCTCAGGTCATGATCCAGGAGTCCTGGGATCGAGTCCGGCATCGGGCTCCCTGCTCAGCGGCGGATCTGCTTCTTCCTTTGACTTTACCCCTTCTTGGGCTCTCTCTCTCAAATAAATAAAATCTTTAAAAAAAATTCTTGATCTTTTTTTTTTATTTTTTTTGTTATTTTTATTTTTTTATTCTTATGTTAATCCCCATACATTACATCATTAGTTTTAGATAAATTCTTGATCTTTAATAAAAGAGTTTTACTAAAGGACATAGAAACCACACCAGAAGGCTTACATAGAAACAGGAAAGGTAATGAATTTTGGTTTGTGAGTGTTAAGTAGCAAGTACTTTAAGGACAAGATTTCCCATTGATAGTGCAGACTGTCTTATTCCATTTATTTAAAATTCTAGTAAATGCAAACAAATCTATCATGACAGAAAGCAGATCAGTGGTTACCTGGGGACAAGATTGGAGGTGCTGCAAGGGGACCCAACAAAGACATTGCAAAAGGTCATCAGGAAGGTTTTAAGGGTGATGGACGTGTTTACTAGCTTGATTACATTTCAAACTCCTCAAAGTGTACAGTTTTAATTCATTCAGTTTCTTTTATATAAATTATATCTCAATAAGACTTTTTTGTATAAAGAAGACATTTATGGGAGTACCACAAACAGTTGCAAATTTGGACAAAAAGAGATGGAAAAAAGTTTGAGCTATTTGCAATGTGCAAAATAGATTACCACATACTTGAGTTAAAAAGAAAAGTCTGAATGTGCTTTTTACTTACAGAGAAATTCTCATATTTACTCTAAACAAAGGTAACAAGATTGGATAGAAGTGATATTTATTTCTGCTAATGGGAATTGGAGGAAACAAATGCTGAAAACAAAATGATCAGAAGTAAGAAAGTAAATTAGGATGAGAATGATGACAAATTGAGAAACATAAAAATACCTCAGAAAAGCAGCCTTGATGGAAAAAAGTCATCGCTTGATGAGAAACTAGGTGGAAAACACACACACACACACACACACACACACTCCCATGCACACATACACCCCACAACCAAAAAAAACCCCAGAAATTGGCTTAAGCAAGTCAAAGATTCCTGTTCATGTGCGTATTGGCATGGCCTAGGGAAAAATCTTCAAATAACATCAAAGCAGAACAGAAAAATGGTGAAACAAAAAGAGCAGAAAGGAAAGGCCATCTATTGAATTAAATAAAACACTAATAGCAAAGTAAATGTTATAGTTACATTAAGACTAAGATAATATTAAAAAAAATTAGTTTGGAGCCCGTGAATCTCTTTTATGCAAGGCCAATCTCAATATTCATGTATTTGTTTATATACAAAATATTTATTGAAAGCCTTCCATGTGTCCAATGCTGCTCCAGATGCCAAGGTGACATCAGTAAATAAAACAGATTAAGTGCTTCCTGTCATGGAATTTATACTGAGCATTTTATTGATAACTGTTAAATTGATTAAATCATTGTAAATATGCTAAAATAGTGTCTTCCTTGCTTGAACCACATTGCAAACTTTAACTTAATGCCTTTTAAAGAAGATGTCTGCTTTTTCTAGCGAATGCTTTCTCAGAGTAGTGGTATCAGCAGTCGTTAGTAACTATTTTTCTTCTTTAGTTTAAACAAAAAGGGGTAGAGGGGCCATCTTTTCCTATATGCTTTCAAGGGAGGGAAGTGCCTCCTGACTTCATCATTCTTTTTCATCCTGTCTGGTGTTCTTGTAGTTTCTATCATTCTCTTGGGCTTCTTGGGTGGAGAAAAGAATCGAAAAGCCTCTGCCAGATGCATAGTTCAAAAGTCAGGACTGTAATATCATTGCCTAAAGAATTCCCAACACCAGGGAATCTCCCAAAGAATGCTCCAGCCCACGTTTCTTCCCAGCCCCTGTGGTGTTTTGCAGGCAGCAGACGGTGATACTTTGGGCTTGCCAATAGAAACATGCAAGTGGGAAATTATCTGTAAAAAGCAACACAGCCACCCTTATTGGGGCTGTTTTATAAAAAGTCAGGATATTCAACTCAGCTAAACCTTTCAGTTTTGAAAAAAAAAAAAACAAACATTTTTTTGTCATTGATGTGAGGTGTGCCTGGTTGGAACTTTGGCTGAACAACCAAGAAAAAGAGCTTTAAGAAAAAAAAAAGAAAAGAAAGAAAGAAGAAAGAAAGAAAGAAAGAAAGAAAGAAAGAAAGAAAGAAAGAAAGAAAGAAAGAAGAAAGGAAGGAAGGAAGGAAGGAAGGAAAGAAAGAAAGAAAGAAAGAAAGAAAGAAAGAAAGAAAGAAAGAAAGAAAGAGAAAGAAAGAAAGAAAGAAAGAAAAAGAAAGAAAGAAAGAAAGAAAGAAAGAAGAAAGGAAGAAAAGAAAGAAAGAAAGAAAGAAAGAAAGAAAGAAAGAAAGAAAGAAAGAAAGAAAGAAAGAAAGAAAAAGCATTCGATAGCAAAAAAATATGGAAACATTCAAAAGTGTTTTTCTTTGGGTATAAAATATTTCATCTCCTTATGCAATGTTGCCTCTATGGGAATTGGCTTTGCATTGCATGAAAAGAACAAAGACTTCCTTGCAATCCTTGTATAGGGAGAAAGTTCTAATCCTTCTGTAATTTTCTAACTGGTTTATTATAAGTAAAATGGTATGACTGCCTTTTGCCTTCTCCCTTATCACAAAATTCTTCCCCACCCAAGCCAAAGTTTAATTGTATTTCTCAGTTGGTCCAAACCACTAAAAATCCCATAACATATCCAATTGTATGTGAAAACAGATTATTCTACCTTTAAATTAGAAGAAACTATCTATTTCAGTCCTAATAGAATACATTTAAAGCGTTAGAAGTATTAAGTAAAAACCTGTAAGTGTGTTTATCATCATCTTCCCCTTTATATCCCAGCCATTCATACCTCTAAATTAAAAAAACAAAAAGTTATTTTCACCACAGCTTTAAGCTATGTCTCTGCTCTCAATGAATTTTTACAAAAGTAAAACCTTATTTCCTGCCAAATTTAGTTTATTGGCACTTAAAATGGAAATTAATGTTTTCTTGGCATTATGGTTGCCACATCAAGGAAATTCATAGCATCACTATTTTTGTGTGATGTGTAGAAAGGCAAGAAAAGGGTTGTGACTCTCTGACCTTTTGTACTATATCTGTGAAAAATCATTCCCTTCTCCCTTTATTTTGGAAGACTGATGATGTATCTCATAATGAAAGTAGGTTTCAAATACTTTTAAATTTAGAGAAGGAGAACGTACAAATGAGAGCTCATCTAAAGAGAAAAACCACTCTAAGGCAGAGTTTGAAGTAAATGCAAGAAGGCCAAAGGATATTTGGTTTGTCACTTTTTATGAAGTGCTAACAAGGAAAAGAGTAAAACTGCAAAAAAACCCCCACTCTTTAGATGTCTTACTGCTTGAATTTTTCTGACATGAGGTTATGGAATATGAATGTTCTTGAACAAATCTTTTAATAACTGGAGCCTACATGTTGCCTTTAAAAAAATATCGATTTGTCTCCTGGAAGAGAACCCCCAAACCATAATTATCTAACTTTATTTAGCTTGGGCTAAAAGGCAAATCCTATACCTAAGAACATGCCAATGCCCTCCGAAATAACTCTTTGGCCAAACCAGTTGCTCTTTGCCAGAAATAAAAATGAGCACAAAGCTATTCTAATGTTCAAGCATTCAGATGATGTAAAACAAAGATGTTTGTTAAAATCCTGTCGTTTTTGCTCACTGAGAACCCATCCACCTGGAGGTCTGAGACAAGTCTAGGAAAGAAGAATCCCCATTTTCATCCCATGTGACCCTTCAACCCTCTGAGGACACTTGGGGAGAGTAAATGAAGCTCTCAGAATTCAGCTTCATCCTCTGTACTCATGGAAAATGCAGTATCTTTATTTTAATTGGTTTTAATATTCAATATAGCTAAAACTAAGCTGAAAGAAAGGTGGAAGGGAAGATCTTCTCTCCCTTTTGTTGGAATGGTCAATCAAAGGAGTCTAAAGTCCTGTGTGTCTCTCTGAAGACTAACTCCAGCTACCAGTTACCACTTACCACTCATCCCAGGAACAGCCAACCTGTTAGCATCGCTTGCCATCTACACTCACAGTGACAGAATGAATATGACCAGCTTTTTTGTTGATTCATCACAAACATTTTATTTTATATTTTTTTAAGATTTTATTTATTGATTTGAGAGAGAGAGACACAGCGAGAGAGGGAACACAGCAGAGGGAGTGGGAGAGGGAGAAGCAGGCTTCCCGCTGTGCAGGGAGCCCGATGCGAGGCTCGATCCCAGGACCCCGAGATCATGACCTGAGCGAAAGGCAGACACTTTACGAATGAGCCACCCAGGTGCCCCTTACCACAGACATTTTAGAGCAGGAATCCTACAAACCCTGGGATTTAGCAGCATTGTCTGTTTAAAAAAGGAAGAAGAAGAAGGAGAAGGAGGAGCATTTCAAGAAAATAACAAAGAAGGCTAAAACCAGTTTATTGTAAGAATGGGACAATAATAGCTCTTCCTTTAAGGAAAACACACAAGCCAAGATTTATTTTGATATGAAGTACAATCATAATCAACAATTCATATCAACAGTTCTAAACCCTTCTCTCTAGATGATTCTTTTTTGTCACATGGCAAAACACATGTCTTATCTAAAAAACCTTCATCTCCTAAAGATGTGTTTTGATTGCATTTGTTTTGTTTACAAATTCAAACAAACCCAATAGGATATTTTCAAAAGGTCTAATATAATTACAAGCATTTGAAAATGTAAATATAAGTAAAAACCAGGGGCGGAGGGTGGAATGAATAGGCAAAGTACTGAGGATTTTTAGGGCCGTGAAAATACTCTGCCTAATACTGTAATGACGGACACATATCATTATACATTTAATTTTGCTGTGAACCTAAAACTTCTCTAAAAAAATGTCTTTAAAAAAATAGAGCGAAGCAGGATTTGCTTATATGATAGAAATAGAGGTTCAAGAGTGGACTGTATTCCTGAACTTATCTCCTTACTCTGAACTGGTTTGGTACCATGAATTACATGAGGGCTCTAGACGAACCAAATGAATAGATATGTTGTGGGAAAAAGGGAAATTGGCTAAACTAAAGGAATTTGGGACCAATCAAGAAAAACATAAGAAATATGAATTATACTGAAAATGAGAAATAATACTAAAACCTATACACATTTTTTTTTAAAGGAATGTCAAAAGTAACCCTGGGAGAAGAGCATCTTGAGAGTTGTGCTCTCCAGCATGGTAGCCACCAGCCCCATGTTGCTACTGAGCACCTGAAATGTGTCTAGCATGACAGATGAAGTCAATTTTTAATTTTGTCATTTTCATTTAAAAACTGATACTTAGTTCAGTTGTACTTAAGTGTGTTTGGAACACTTGTTTTAACTGTGTTTGGAACAACTAGGAATCTTTTTCAAATGCAAATCTTATACGTAACACATCCATTTTTTCCAATGAGAATTTAGTGTCCAAATGGAAGGGTTCTAAGTGTAAAGCACACACTAGATTTTAAAGCCATAGTACAAAAGGAATGTAAAGTATTTTTTTATTGATGACATGTTAAATGACACTATTTTAGACATAGTGGATTAAGTAAAATATAAAAATTTTCAAAATATTCTGTATAATACTGTAATGGTGAAGACACATCAATGTACTTTTATCCAAATCCATAGAATGTACAGGACCAAGACTGAACCTTAATGTCAACTACCCACTTTGGGTGATTTTGCTGTGTCAGCAGAGGTTCACTATTTGCATCGGATGTGTGTACCACTCTGGTGGGGGGTGTTGATGATCGGGGAGGCAATGCATGCATGGGGGCAAGGGGCATATGGGACATCTCTGTGCCATCTTAATTTTGCTGTGAACCTAAAGCTGCTAAAAAATAATAATAATAAAGCCTTACAAAAAGAGAAAGTTTAAGATGGTAAGTTTTATGTTATGTGCATTTTATCACAATTAAATTTTTTTAATTTAAAAAGAAAGAAGAAAAGGCAGTAGTGTGAATCACTCTCTGAAATTTTAGCTCCATTTGAAGTTCAACTTCTTTTTCTTGCATCACCCCAGAAAGAATGAAGACTGAGCTGATTTTAAGGTAGGTTCAGACTCTGGAAGCTTACACCAGGCTCCACAAAAACTATAAACGGGAGTAGCTATGAAGGCCTTCTCTACCCTGTTGCCAAATTGACCAAGTTTCCCCGAACCTGAAATGAGCCTGAACTTCTCTGGCTACACCCAAGTGCAACATGCAGAGCCAATCTGATGCATTTTGTCCTGCGGGCGCTCCAGATGCTGACCAGATGTGTGTGCAGTGCAGCCCACTGGCCTGTATGTGGATGTCTGGACACTTACACTCCAGTCAGTCTCTGTTTTAGTATCATTAAAACAGAAATTATGGAATGCAATTCCTGTCACTTGCAAACAGCCCTGTTGCGGCGTGTCATCGCTTCTTTGTCTCCTCAGTACGTCGGCATTGCTTTCCCCTTCTCGATGAGTTAAGAGTCTCTGATCAGTCATCGACACCCGGCTTCCATGCAGGGCCTCCAGGAAGCCTCCTCTTGGTCAAGCCATCATGCCTCTTGCTGGATTCTCACCCTGCTTTCCATGCTGCTGTGTTTTTCCCGCAGACCGGCTTCCTCATCTCCTCCTCCAGAATTCTCTGCCTTTGGGTCTCCATTCCAACCCCCATGTCAGCTCAAGACTTCGCTTCATACTTCATGGAAAGAGCAGATTTCTGTGAGTAGGACCCACTCAGCCCTTCAGGACTGAACACCCTTCAGTAAACATTTCCACCTTCCTTTCCAGCATCTAGCTTACAATGGTTTTTACAACTTAAAATAACTGAAAAAAAAAAAAAGGAAAAAAAGATGAATCATATTTAATGGCATGTGAAAATTATATGAAATTCAAGTTTCAGTGTCCATAAATAAAGTGTTGTTGGAACATGGCCACACTCATTCGTTTACTTACTGTGTATGGCGCTCTCTGCTGTAACTGCACGTTGAGTCGTTGTGGGAGAGACCAGATGGGACTGAAAGCCAGAAATATTTACTCTCTGGCCTTTTATAGGTTTACCACCTCTGAATCTCCTCTCTTCTTCTTAACAAAACAAAGGAAGGCCCTCTCCTCCCTTCAAAGGCCAAACCTCCTGTGTTCCTGCACAAGCACCTCACTTCAATGTACCCTTTGATCACCCGAGCCCTTCCTCTGCTCTCTTCACGGTCAGACTGTTGACACCACACGACTCATTTTCTTCCTGCCTTTCTGGTTGGCCACTTTCAGCCTCAGTGTTCTTTTCTTCTACTTCCAAATGTTAGGATCCCTCAGCATTCTGTCCTGACTCTCCCCCACCCTACCCTCTGATCAGGCCATCTCCTTAATCGCCAGGACTTTAGGTGATTACTCAAGTGCTGACCCTCCGATTAGCTCTCCAGAACTTCAGCCCTGCCCTCTCCTCCAACATACACATCATGAGTCCAAGACCTTCTCCGTTTCAACGTGTCCGAAACGCCATGCTGGTTTCCCCTTGCAAATCTGTGCCCATGCAGGTTTCTCCCATCAACCCAGTGGCTTAAGCCACCTAGGGGTTCATGTGGCCACTTCCCTCTCCACTGCTCCCCACACCCAGGATGTCCTTCCTGTTGGGTCTGCTTCCCAGATCCCTCTCGACTCTCTGCTTCTTGGACATTCTAATCCGAGCCACCTCATTCTCCCTGGACTCCTAAACCGGCTTTGCTCTTCATACTCTGGCACCTTTAAAATCCATATAGCACCGTGAATAAATCTCCCCCACCCCGCCCCGCACTGCAACATTCTCTTTATCATCAGTTGATCCAGAGGAGAAACTGAGTGCAGGAGCTGGCTGGCTGGGAGGAGACAGTGGGCACCTTGCCTGGAGCCCTGGCTCCCACACCCTCTGGAGCCCAGCCAAACTCTCCTGCCCTCCTGCCCTCCTTGGAGCACTGGGCTGTCTCATAGGGTGAAAGAGTGGGGGTCAGAAAGGAGAGGAGGGAGGATCAGAGCCAGAGCCTGCAGGCCCCTTCCTGGGACCCAAGGGTTTGACTTGCTGCTGAGCCTGGACTGGGAGTGGAGATGGTGAACTGGTGGGGGGTGGGGGGGACTTTGGGGGAAGATTGGAAGGCATCCTCACAAATCAAAAGAATGAAGTAATAAAATAAGAAATCACCAAAAAATACACAACCCAGGTGAGAATGGGGACCACCTCCACACACAACTTTCTCCAGAAGTTTCTCAGGAAAGGGACAGCATAGAAGTAAATGAGGAGCTGGAGAGCGGTCCCTAGCCAAGCACCCACAGCCACCCACTTCCACACCGCCACAGAGGTGAGCCAGCTGGAGCCACTTGGCCCCGTCTGTCCCCATCCCATGGAGGGACAACAGCTTCAGGCAGAGAAGGCAAGGCTGAGAGATGAGACGGCAGAGTGGGGTGTGGGGGAATGCCACCCCTGTGGAATCAGCTGGTGCCCAGACGAGAGCTGATGACTGATGAGGGGAAGCAGTGGGAGGAGAAATGGGTGTGTGTAGCAGGAATGCTTTTAGACAGAACCCTCCTCGAGGTCCCTGTCAGCAGGGAGACCACCCACCCTGCCCAGGTGCCCCTTCTCTCCAAGTCATCCTGGGTCTGCTCCTTCTGCCTTCTGGGGACAGGTGGCACCACTTTTAAGGAAGGTACAAATGCCCCACAGCAGCCTGTGGATGGGAATGTCCAGCTCCGGGGAAGGAGGCATTGCAGGGACCCCCACCCTCATCCTGGCAGCCCAGGGCAGACCCTACTGCTCCCACCCCAACTGCCTTGGCCTTGAGCCCAGATGGGAGCAAGGGATGAGAGGGTAGAAATGTGAATTGGGCCTGGCCATGACGGGGAACTCACTTCCTCATCTGAGTGTTGTGGCCTGAGCCACCTCTTAGAAAACCCCACAGATCCGGTCTTGACTGTCCAATGGGGTAGAGAGGAAAGGTGGCCATGGGAACTCTTCTTTCTTTTTTCCCATTTTTGTTTTTGTTAATAAACAATGTGTTAGTTTGAGTGACATACTCTGTGCAACCACAGTACCAAAGGGGGTGGGATCCTCCCTCCCCTTCCTGTGCCTCCACTCAGGGGAATAGGGGAAAGGGAATTTCTGGACAGAGGTGGATGTCCCCCACAACATGGAAGAAAAAGCAGAGGGGGCGCCTGGGGGGCTCAGTGGGTTAAGCGTCCAACTCTTGGTTTCAGCTCAGGTCATGATCTCAGGGTGGTGAGATAGAGATCTGCATTGGGCTCTGCGCTCAGCAAGGAGTCTGCTTGAGATTCTCTCTCCGTCTCCTTCTGCCCCTCCCCTGCTGTCTCTCTCTCTCTCATTCTCTCTCTCTAAAATAAATAAATAAATCTTAAAAAGAAAGAAAGAAAGAAATGAAAGAAAGAAAGAAGAAAGAAAGAAAGAAGAAAGAAAGAAAGAAAGAAAGAAAGAAAGAAAGAAAGAAAGAAAGAAAGAAAGAAAGAAAGAAAGAAAGAAAGAAAGAAAGGAAAAGCGGCTAAGGGCCAGGGAGAGGGGAAAGGCCAGGTTCCTTTCAGTCCCCCGAGCCCCTGCCCTCCTCTAGTTCCTGGCAGCCTGTTAAGCTTCAGAAGTTTGGCTACTTGGGAGGGAGCAATGTTTCTGAAGACCAGGGAGGTGCCCAATGTCTGCTGAGAGACCTCTGGGCCATGTGACACCTCCATGACGAGTGGCCACCATACTGGCCAAAACCTCAGACCTCCCACATCATCCCCTCGGGCTCCACAGGGTGAGTGGCCTTCAGGCTCTCCCAAAGTGTAGTGAGTGGCCTACCCTCTGTGAAATCTCTCTCTTCTTCACTGTTGCCTCGGCAGCCTGGCACAGGAGGCCTGGGCATCTCCACTGGGTTTTGCTTTCAGGCTCATCCAAGTTCCTCCTGGCACACCTGTGGCACAGATCGCTGCAGACAAACTTGAAGGTGACCTTGCCAAAGATACCCTGGAAGGCCTTGGTTTCGCAGAGAGCCATCTCCTTCCCCGGAACCCCGCTCAGCGTCCTAGCTCCAGCCCGGAGCTCTGAACTGTGACCGTGAGCATCTGGGCTTTGTCTCCATTTATTTTGTGCATCCTTTAGCGAGCTGTGTCTGAAGGTATTAGAAAAGCCTAAGAGAGGTCTTTTTTGGTGTCTGGGAATGCTCAAAACATTTTTCATATAGAGTAATGGTAATTGGTCCTTCACTTTATACCATTTTGGCCTATGAAAGTTTTCATAGGAACGCTCTACTTTGAGATACCGAGGGAGACCTGTATTCAGCCCCCATGTTCCACTGGCTTATTCCACCACAGGATAGTGTTTTCTCAGTCTTGGTCACTTCAAAGGATGTAATTATGTTGGGCTGATTTACTGGCTTCATCATCCTTATTTCGCTCAATGATCTTCATATGTACCTGTTACCCGGTCAGGATGTTCGGGGCCAATGTCACTTTGGCAGGTTTTCCTGTGCCGATCAATAGTCTCCAAGGGGCCCCTGTGGGCAGATGTGGCTGAATGGTGGCCCCAGGGCATGCAGGGTTTACTGCTGGGCTTGGAACCAGTGTGCCACAGGGTGGGATTCCCATGGGAAAAGCTAGTGAGAAGTTTGCCCCAAAGCACCTCAAAAGAGAATCACTTCCAAAAAAGGTCCATTTCAGGAACTTCTTGTAATGACCTCACAACACAATGGCAGAGAAAAATAAAAATGCCAAAATAATGCTATCAAACTGCACAAAAAAGGGGAAAAAATGAGAAAAAGGAAAATAAAAAAATAAAGACAAATGAGAAAAGAAAAAAGGAGAGAATAAAATAAGCATGAGAAATGAGAACAGAAATAAAAAGTTAAGGAAAGAAGAAAGAAAAGAATAAATTAAAAAGGAAGGCATACAGAAAAAGAAAACTGGGAAAATTGAATGAGTAAAGGAAGAATGAAAAAAAGAAAAATATAAGAAGAAAGACAAAAAGGAAAAACTAGGGAAAAGAAGAGCAAAAAAGTAAAAGAGAAAATAATTTAAAAATTAAAAACAGACTACACCCACACAATGTCAGTGCCATATAGTTGAAGGAAGAAACAGGTAAAGCTTTGGCTAGACCCTTCAGGCAGGTGACCACTAACATCCTGAGCTACCAGCTTGCAAACCTAGGCAGTGGACACCTGAAGCCCAGCCAGGGAATGACTCCTTTTAAGGTCATATTACAAAAAAAAAAAAAAAACACACACACACACAAAAATCCAAATAAGAGAGTAGTGACAATCAACAGTGGATTTCTCTTACCTTTTTTTTTTTTTTTTACCTCAACAGCCTTTTATACTCTCAACGAGGACCCCAACGAGGTTTGTGTTTGTTTAGTGTTGTTTCACTTTACATAAGAGCTCCTGACATTTACCATAGAAAATAAAACCTGAAGAAAGCTTCAGTAGCTTTTTGATTTCTAATTTGAAAAGCTGTAATAATATTTGGCTTTGAAAGAGCCCATCATGACTACCTATAAAATATTCAGTTACTTTTTCTTTAAATTCTTTAAATGATTGGTCTCAAAATTATCCTGCAACTCAACTCACATGAAATAGTATACAAACATGCGGCTGCCTAAGGCTCAGTAAGGTACACCATTAACAGCCACAAAGCTGAGGGGAAGATCACTTTTCGGTTCTTAGTTGCAGCCCGGCCCAGTTTCTTTGGAGTGGATTCTTCCCTTCCATGGGTCAGAGGATCACGCTGATATGGCACTAAAATAAGGAGGTTGCAGCTGTGGGTTGAGAAAACAAGTCTTGTAATTTCCCTTTTGAAAGCCAACAACCTGTCAAATAAAAAAAGGAATTTGAATTCAGGTAAGGAGAACCTCTATTCAAAAAAGACGAGTGCTGTAGGGAGGGGGGACAATTGCAATACCATAAAATCTCCAAGTGTCTCACAGGTCAGGCAGAAAGGGCTTATCTTTTATGAAGAGGAGTCAACAAGTCTAGAAAGAACAGGGTGTGGGTGAGTGGGATGAGTTCATGAAGCGAGGGGACCCGGGCATGGGAACTGTCTTCTTTTGTGGCCAGCGATTCTCAGGAGAAGCTCTTTCGGGGGTTGCTCTGCATGCATTCCAGTGCTCACTTAACCTCAGCCTGAGTCAAAAGCCCACAAAGCTTAATTTATGATCTGGCCCTTGACAGAAAAGTTTGGTGACCCTGTTCTAGAAAATACTAAAGTCACTGAATATTTTCCTATCTATACCAAAGCTATGGAAACATAATTTACCGGAATGTAACCTTCATTATGGCCATCTCCTTCATCAGCTTTTCTACTGTTATATCCTTATCCCTGGAATACTGCATGGCACAGAGTAGGTGCTCATTAATGTTGAATGAGTGAATGAATGTACAATGAAGCAATTGTAATTGTAAAATTTAATCTATTTTGTCTCCGTTTTAGCTGTGTAGGGACAAGTGATCATTTGTTTCATTCAATATCCCAATACCCAAAGTAATGAACTTTTTCTTTCATTTTTGGCAGCATATTGATAAAGCTAAAAGTTATACCAGCCAAAGAGAGGAAATTATGTATGTAATGATTCTAAACAAGAACAAATGCAAACTATGGATTTCAATTGGGGAATATAGTAACATGAAAATTTTCAACTCTGACTGGGTGTCTTGAAATTTTTAAAAAGGGCACACACTTTGGAGTTCATATTTCCCACTCATTTTAGACCAAAGAGAGTGATTTTTTTAATGGATTAGGTTTAGCATAGGAGGAGAATGTTTGGCCTAAACTCTAGCAGCCACTTTGTAGTCATGGAAGAATAAAAATTTTATCACTTTCTTCTTTTCCACTTGTCCCCTTCCCCTTTTTTGAGATATTTTAACATAAGCTGTCAATGTCTTTGCTCAATGTCAAGATCTGCCTTGGCTAATAATTTGGAGTGACAAAGTAATCAATGTAGTTTTGCAGAAAGTACAATCTTTTGAGAAATATTTATATGCGTTCAACTGCAAATAATATTTTTTCAGGCACCCACCACATGCCTGGCACTAAGCTAGCCTAGACAGGATAGCAACCAATGAAATATTCAAAATCTTTATCATCATGCTTACCTTCTATATATCTATATCTAAAATGAATAGAACAACTTTACCTTAAGTCTCAAACACTAGAGAATTTGCCCTTACCAGTAGATGACTTTCAAACCATCTGTGGACCTTGAAACCTTCTTAAACAAGTGGAAACTAAGGGGAACAAGTGAAGAGTGGAAGAAAGAACCCTGAACTTGGAACAAGGCGACTTGGATTTCAACTCCTCATTCCTCCACTAACTGGCCATCTAATGATGGGCAAGGCACCCGACCTCGCTGATGCATATCCTGTCCTCCCCTACGGCTGTTCTGAGACAACTACTGGCTGGACCACGGTTCTCTTACTGTGCACTGATGTTCAGTTTCTTAACATACAGTGCAGTGTTCAGATATGCAAGCATATGTTATAGACACGCCCCGCGCTAGAGCATATGCATCCAGGGCGGAAATGCCATGGCTTCTCAGCAAAATCTACCCTGAAGAATCCTCAGGGACAGCAGAAGGAAGCCCTTTCTTCTGCCCATCCTTTCCCATGCTCCAACATCCATATACAAAAAGAGGAATACAGTATTAAGGTGCAAGTGGGTGCACATTCCCCATGCTTCATTACAAATCCTGTCTGACTTGTATATTTGTGGGAGACCTCATCTGACCCTCAGCATCATGGGGTCTGCTGTGCATCAACCAGCAGGTAGTTCTCACCTTGTCTACCGCCACTCTGTGGCCACTAGCATTCCCTTTTTTTTTTTTTAAAGAGTTTATTTATTTGAGAGAGAGAGAGAACAAGCTGAGGAAGAGTAGGGGGGAGAGGGACAAGCAGACTCCCCACTGAGCAGGGAGCTGAGGCAGGGTTCGATCCCAGGACCCTGAGCCAGAGGCAGACGCTTAACCAACTGAGCCACCCACACCCCAGGGCCAGCATTCTTTCCCACTTTCTTCCCTCTTTTCTGTGTCTTACTTCTTTCTGTCCTTTTCTTTTTCTTTTTTAAAGATTGTTTACTTATTTGAGAGAGAGCAGAAGGAGAGGGAGAAAGAAAGTCTCAAGCAGACTCTGTGCTCGCTGAGCGCAGAGCCGGACATGGGCTTGATCTAATGACCCGGAGATCATGAGCTGAGCCGAAACCAAGAGTCCGACACTTAACCAACTGTGCCACCCAGGCGCCCCATGTCCTTTTTGTTTCTAGTCAGTTCTACACATCTTAGTTTCTGCACAAAGCCAGAATTGTTCATCTATTTATTGTGAATCAGGGTAGCTAGGGCTGGTGAATGCCATAATGTAGCCCTCTCGGGCGCTACTTCTATGGATGAGCCCTAAAACAAGTGTGTCCTCAGAGTCCCTGGTTGCATGTTTCTGCTCTTTAGAATTCTCTACCCCCAGATCTCCCATTCCTTAGTGTTAAAGACCATTTTGTCAGCATAGCTCCAGGATCCAAACTGTTCTCAGATTTTTTCCCTCAAGCCAACTTTTGCCTCAGGCTCTCGGTGTGCGAGGTTTTAGTCAAAAGATGACACTTCTGTTTCTCACCCTGTGTGGGAAGTCCTGTGCAGCTGTTCCTGAAACCAGAAGACGAATCTATCTCTCTCACCGGTCTGAGCTCACAGCTGCAGTATTACTACCAGAAAATATGAATTGGTTTAACCCTTAACAAGCCAAACACCGCTCTCTCCTAGACAGGAAAGACAGGGAAAATAACTGGTTGCCTAAAACGTAAAATGTCATAACTCTACCACTTGGGAATAACACCAAGAATTGTGTAACAGAGAAAGAAAAAGGGCACATTCCCCATGAGACTATGGAACAGTTAGCGGAACATCACAGATTTGGAACAAACTGGTACAGAACATACTACTTTGTAATAACGATGTTCTTTGCTCTGGATTTCTTCGGCCTCAGCTTTCTCCACCCCAGAATGAGCCTGGAGAAAACGGAGAAAACATTCCAGATGTTATGGTGTTATTGTTCAGTAAAATGCCACTTTCATCTGGTCTGCGTTATTTGGTATCCATTTTTAAATATGAATAAGCATCTTACTTGTTCTTCTGATGGCTGTGAGCACTTGGCAGTGGCCGGCATTGTTCAACATAGTGTAATTCTGACAACACCCTTGCTCCATAGAACCCAGCAGAGGGCATGGGAAAAATCAGCCTCGTTTGTCTGAGAAAGCATGAAATACCCAATCCAAGTGAACTTTTATTTATAATACAGCCCCAATCCTCTAATCCCTCGAAGTCCATCCAGTTGTTTTTTATTGTATTAACGATGTTAAGAATTCAAGCCCTTTGTCTACCAATCATACAATAAACCAACACAAATATGTTTCTGTGAATCTTTTGATTCGGGTAACTGTCATATTCCAACTTGGAAAGAGCTACAAATGCATCCCCGGTTAGCAACAACAAGATACTGACATATCTCCCTGGTTCTTCTCTGTTCGTAATGAAAAATCACCCCAGCACCCATTTGGAATCTCTGTACAGTAAATGCCTTGAACTTATTTATCTTTTGCCGCCCCAGTTTGCACCCAGGCTAGAAAATTGCAAAATGAAGAGGAGAACATAACACAGGAGAAGCATTTGGTTTTATCAAAGGTTTTGCTTCTTTTTGTTTTCCAGGTCATTCTGCATCGGTTGAACAATGGAAATTTCTGGACAGATGGCATCTCAGTCGGAGCCCTTTAAATGGAAACAGCAACCATGATCCATGATAGTAGGTTCCCATTTCCGGGAGAAGTTGAGCACAGAAGGCCTTTGTGTAAGCTAGAAACTTACAGAAGCGAGGAGAGCCACGGGTTGCATGGAGATTGAATTTTCCAAATCCTTTAATTTTTTTTTTCCTTCCTTTCCTTTTCCTCCCTTTAGTTGTCACTTAGACACATTATGAGCAAGTAATCTCTTGCTAAAAGGCAGGGTGTGGTGTAAAGAAAAGTATTTCCTTGATCAGCTCCTTTACTCCTGTGCTATGGAATAGTCCACAGAGTGGCAAATTAACACCCTGGGTCAATCCCATACCTACCCATTCAGACTCTCATCGCTCACTGGTTCCATGGCTATATTACAGAAATCAGTTAATGACAGCTTCCCTTTTAGAATGATTACTAATCCATTATTGATTAACTTTTTTAGGACAGTGTTTTCAAGAAATAGTATGGAATCACAGAATTTCAGAGCTGGCAAAAGATGATAGATCATAGGTCAACTCTCGGACTTTACAGATGAAGAATCTGAGATCAGGGGTAGGTACATGATTTAAAAGGGGATAACATGGTTCCAACAGTAATCAACAAACTTGTGGTTTGTTTGGGTTTCTTTTCCCCCCTCTCTTCTTCAGCAAAGACAATGCCAGAAAACCACATTGGGCTACAGAGAACAGCTCCAGTTCTCCTTAGAACTAGGGAAGGGAGAGAACCCAGAGGTCTCGGACACAGAAGTAATATTCTAATTAGCAGCTAGTGTGGCACAGATACTGACCAGGCATTGAATGGACATTGGCCGCACACTTGGAGCAGGATTCTGGATACCGGCTGTGCTGGGCACTAAATTTTAGCAGGTGAATAATGGGAAGGTCTGGAGGCTTTGAGGGAGGGGCTGGAGCAGCCAGCGATGGGGCCCTTGGGAAACATGAGGCAGAAGCCACACAGACTAACCAACATGGAAGTATTTCAGTGTTTAAACAACTAGTATTCCATATTTTCATGCACCAGCCCAGCTTGGAAGAGTAAATACAGAGTGAGTAACCCATTCCTTGAGGGGAGGGATGCAACTAACCATTTTGTGTCCTCAGGACTTAACATGAAAACTCTGCAGCACCCACCCAGGGATATTGCCAAGGAAAAGTCAAGGGCAGCGATTCTAGGTCTGTTGTTGGATCAAGTCTGATATCTTGTCCCACTTTGCCTGTTGGGACATGGCTGTGCAGGTGAATTGAACAAAGAAAGGCTACAAGAGGGTATTGCTTTGAGGTTCATATAGAGGAGGGGACCCAGTGTCTACCACAGGGTTCTGCCACCCATCTGAAGGTCAACAGCACCAGCCCTCACAGTCTGCACTGCAGGAGAGCAAGTGTCTCACCTAGTCTGCCCACTACAAGGGTTGGGAGAGCTTTATATACAAGATACAACTTGTCAGCATGGAATCCGCTAAGCTCCCAGCACTCTTCTCTGTGGTTGGTGTACAGAGTTAGGCTAGAGGTAGGACAGACTCTGGCCTCAAAGACCATCAGATGCCCCTGAAGACTCCTGGATACACTGCAGGAATGGTAGTGTTGCAACTCGTCTGCTAGAACTTGCGGGTGGAAGGTCTCAGGTGGGCTTGTTCTGGGTATGGACTGAGACCCAGCCACTGACCTATGAGGACTGTGGGAGACCCCCAGGCTTTCTCCAGATGTCATGATAAGAGATGTATGAAACTGGATCCCTTATCATCTGACTTCCAGGGCTGCATTCTCTTCCCTCCTGGGTAATAGTGATGTATCACACTGAGACGTTCCTGTGAAATAAGATGGAGAAGTTGACTCTCCATGCATAGAGGACTACAGGAAACCCATCATTAATAGTCATAGGTTTCAGGAATTTTCCACTCAATCATTTACCCCTTTGACTCTGGTTTCTATACTGTCTGAAGATAATGCTGAATTCATGATCTATGTTGTGATCACTCATTGATTTATTCATTTACCACTTTCATGTGTCAGAATCTGAGCTAGACCCTGGGAATACAAAGATGTTATGACAGGTTCTCCCCATCTGTCTCTAAGCTGTGAGCCAACAGACTCCAAGCATTAGCATCCTGACAGGGTACAAATGCCCTTTAATCATTCCATTCAAACAGCTTTTCAAATATCGTTTCCAAATTTCAATGATCCAGCTCTAGATGGACCAGGATTAATTAAATCAGCATACTTATTAAATACCCCATGTTTCTGACCCATTGTCCTGAGGCCAAATTTAGAAGCTTGACTTCTTCCTTCCCATAAGGCTAGTATTCCCTACAAGGCTCCCTGGTTCTTGTAGAGGGTTGAGTGGTGGCCCCTAAAAACATATGTTCATGCTTTAACCCTCAGAAGCATGAATGTGACCTTCCTTAGAAAGTCTCTGTAGATGGAATTACATTAAGATCCCAAGATGAGGTCATGCTGGATGGAATATCTGGGTGTGCCCTAAATCCAGTGATAAGTGTCCCGAATAAGTAACAGAAGAGGCGACTCATGACAGAGAGGGCCGTGGGAAGACAGAGACAGAGATGGGCAGGAGGCAGCCACGAGCCAAGGAATGCCACAGCCACTAGAATTTGGAAGAGTAAGGAAAGGTTCTCCCCTAAAGCCTTGGCAGGACCACACATGGGAGTGTGGTCCTGCCGACACTGATCTCAGAATTCTGGCCTCCAAAACTGCCCAGTTCCTGGTCATTTGTTACAGCAACCATGGGAAACCAGCAGAGTCTCTCACAGACCTACACTGCTGTCCTCACCTGCTTTCCTTTTAGACATGACTTCACATGTTAATGGTGGCCCAGGTATTTAGTGGACAAAACTGCGCTTGGTAACAATTCATTTCCACGATCTATGACTCTCCTTTGGAGCTGCTGATCAGCACAAGACAACCAGTGTGACTTCCCCAACTTGATTAGACTCCCAGGAAAGCAAAGCTTATCTGTGAAGCCCTGTGGTGGGAGCTAAATGAACCATCCCTGTTAGACATTCCAAATACAGGAAATTATCAGGACACCATACCTGATATTTCAGGGTTTGGGGAATGAGGATGTCAGGCTGGAAGCACTGTCCTGGGGCTTCCATGGGACAGGAAAGGCTTAGGTCTGGGAGAAAGGAGCTCTACGTTCCCTTTACAGAATGAGTACTATCGGTCACCTTCTTATATTCTCATTTCTAACTTGGTACTCGTTTAAAGTGACATTTTATTAGAAGGCTGTATCACAGAGTGCCCAAGGAAACTCGTGCCTAGAGCCTGGGGCAGCACCTGACAGATAGTGGACGCTCCATAAATGTGTGTGTGTGTGTGTGTGTGTGTATTTTAAGATTTTATTTATTTGTCAGAGAGAGAAGAGAGTGAGCACAAACTGGGAGAGCGGCAGGCAGAGGGAGAAGAGCAGAGCCAGGAGCCCGATGCGGGGCTCGATCCCAGGAAGCTGGGATCATGACCTGAGCCGAACGCAGCTGCTTCACCGACTGAGCCACCCAGGGCATCTCCATAAATGTTCTGTTAAGCTAGAATTGATTACATTTATTGCTGAATCCATTTTCAGTTTTCTCCACACATTTGTCCTGTTACATGAGGCCATCGCTATTATTTCTCTTCGAAATCAAGAGCTGCAAGACAGGCAGAGGGCTCTGGGAATTTAGAACGAGTTGTGCCTGCAGAGACTATGTCTTACCTGAACTCACAGGGCCTTGGGTTTTGTGTCGTCCCCCCCGCCCCCCGGGGGGGCCCTGAAAGGCCTCTGCTTTGTGGTAAAGACGTGTGCGCTTGCGCATGCATGTAAGATCTTGCAAATTCCTCCAGGGTAAGGACGGGTCTCTTCCACACGTCTCTAACCTCCCTCCCCACAACCAGAGTGTCCACCAAAGTCCTTTCCACGTAGAGGAGGCTGAAAACCCTTTCACCGAGCCCAGATGTTCTCATCTAGAGATGGTTCAAGGGCCGTCTCCGGCCGCCAGCTGGATACGGTGGTACGTGACGCAGGGAAAGCAACCATTAGCTGTGGCCACATCATGTTACATTGCTCTTTTATAAACTTTCCACTTCGGTCAGCTTTATTCTTGGAGGCTTTTCTCCTTGGTGGTTATAAACTAAGATGCTGGTGGCTGACCTGCGTGGCTTCGTGGATCATTTGACATCTCCTCCCAAGAACAAATTGGAAGGCCTTGCATTTTGTCTGCTTGGTCCCAACCATAATGTATTTAAATGCAGCCTCTTGCAGTTTATAAAGTCAATTAGCCCATTCTGTGGGTGCGCACCCCTGCGTGTTCTTGCTCTATTTCCAGACTTGCGTGCAAGTATGTTTAGCAATTGAATTCTTCATTTATAAAACTTAAGCCCTGCCTTTCAAGAACCAGTGCTTTTCACCTATGGTTGGGCTACATTGCTTTGAGTATTTAGGGGTAAGAGCACGCTTTTTACATGTGTTTATTTTTGTGTTGGTATTTTACTCCTTAATTCTGAAGTTTTGTCAATTTCTGAAAAAAAAAGTTTAGCTTTCTTTTCTTTTTTTTCTTTTTTTCTTTGGTCAGTCTTGGATTGTATTCCATCACATCTGTAATACAGAATTTTTCTGAAATTGGTTTATTCTTTTTCCTTAAGAAGGACTCTGCCTGTCTTCATTCACTATAAAAACACAGACATGTGTACTAGGAAGTTATTTTGTTATGAGAAAACTGGCCTCTGGAGGGCATTGCAAAGTTGATATGCCATGGGGCTACTTGCTTCTATTTCAAATACTAATGGTAGTTGGATTACAGAGCAGATGCTTCATCAGTTGCTAAGGTGGGAATGCCTAGGCTCCCAAATTATATGTGAGCACTACAATTTGAAAATAGGAAATGAGAAATGTCTACGTAGACCATTAGGTTGTTTTAGGAGAGGCTGATCCATTCTTGCAACGAGAGGCACAGAGTGACTTTGACCCAGATCTTGGCTTCTCGGCTTTGCAAAGGCTTTAGCTGTGGAAATGCACAGCCCAGGTGAATCCTGCTGTGTTTGTTTAGCCTGACTGTGATCAACTTAAAACAAATTTAAAAATTTAAAAAACAAAAAACCAACAATACTTTTTATTTCCGAGTGCTCAATAAATACTTATTCATTTAAATTAAATAAATGGGGGCGCCTGGGTGGCTCAGTCGGTTAAGCGTCTGCCTTTGGCTCAGGTCATGATCCCGGGGTCCTGGGATCGAGCCCCGCATTGGGCTCCCTGCCCAGCGGGAAGCCTGCTTCTCCCTCTCCCCCTCCCCCTGCTTGTGTTCCCTCTCTCGTTGTGTCTCTCTCTGTCAAATAAATAAACAAAATCTTAAAAAAAAAAAGAATTTAAATTAAATAAATGAAGATCCGGAAATTTAAATATTATTTTTAAAAGAATAAAATAAGTTTGCCAACATTGTCTTTATTTTTAGAGGCGATGACAAGCGTGCATTTACATCATGCATAAGAAAAGCTGTTGAAGCTGTACTCTACAGTTTAAATATTTGTACCATGCAAACATTGCTGTAACCCCAATGCAGCGAAGACTCAGCATTTTATTGTAACCCCCAAACAGAAACCTAAATCCCAAATCCATCAGGAGTAATGTAGATTTTACAAAAGTTTTCACGGGGCAGCAGGTATCACATAGCACATTTTATTTATTTATTTATTTATTTATTTATTTATTTATTTATTTATTTATTTTTTGAAGATTTTATTTATTTATTTGAGACAGAGAGAATAAGAAACAGAGAGCATGAGAGGGGAGAGGATCAGAGGGAGAAGCAGACTCCCCGCTGAGCAGGGAGCCCGATGCGGGACTCGATCCCGGGACTCCAGGATCATGACCTGAGCCAAAGGCAGTCGCTTAACCAACTGAGCCACCCAGGCACCCCACATAGCACATTTTAAACTGATTTACCACTGCCTCTTTTTCCACAAGACCCCTGCCCACAGGCTTCTCACCCCCCCTTTCTAGGCTGCTTACTCACTGGCGAAGCAGTACCTGAGCTGATATCTGGAACTTTCCCAGCTGCTTCTCCAGATGACTCTGCCATGTTACACCTCTCTCTTCACAGGGCAGCCCCTTCCCTGCAGTCTCTTCAACTCCATTTCCAGCTTCTTCTGCTCTGAAGGGCCCTGATTCCTGCTTGGATTTCTGTGATGTTGAGAAAGTGTTTGATAAGCCGCGCAAAGCCTGAGGGTGAGCTGCTTCCTTGAGCTTAAACAAACCAATATCAGGATGTAGTCGTGTCTGGAAGAGGGGGTTGGTGCCCAGCGTGAGCCTCTGGCTTCTCTTTGTTCTTAATCAGGGTCAGAGTTAGTCCCCAAGTCATGGGCAACCAGACATAGGCAGCTTTTGTTCCTGGGGAGGTTGGGGGGGGGGGCTGACTCCTGCTGTGGGACTCAGGGGAGTAGCAGTGGGGTTCACTGGGAGTTCACCTTGAGATGGCCTAGCACAGAGGTGTGAACACGGCCAGCCTCCCTCACTGCCAAGCTCTGATCACACAATGGGCATCTCCAATGCTGCTGTAACAAATCACTATGAATTTAGTAGTCAAATACAACATGAGTTTATTAACTACAGTTCTGGGGGTCAGACGTCCTCAGTAGGTCAGTGGGGCTGCATTACTTCTGGAGACTGTAGGATAGAGTCCATTTCCTTGCCTTTTCTGGCTTCTAAAGGCTGCCCATATTCGTTGGCTCATGGCCCTGCATCACTCTGCCCCCTGCTTCTTTTGTTACATCTCCTTCTCTGACTCTGACCCTTCTGCCACCCTATATAGGGAGCCTTGAGATTGGGTTGGGCCTGCCAACATAATCTCCCCACCTCATGATCTTGTCATGTGAGGTGACTTTCACAGGTTCTAGGACTAAGATGTGGGCATCTCCGAAGCCATCATTCTGCATGACACACACCCATTCATCAGCTTCTTGTTGTCTGTTTGATAAGGGGTCCTCAATATTGCTAAGCCTAATCATTTGCAAATCCAAAGCATCTCCACTTGAATCCATCCCATTTCCTGAAGCTTTCAGGCCCAGCTTTTTTTTTTTTTTTTTTTTTTTTTACCATTAGCAGTGGAGTCTCCCATGGAAAGACTCCAAGAAAATAACCATCTTCCTCAGAAGCAAAAAAACAAGATGGCTATTTTCAGTTTCCTATCTCCTCAGGAGTTACCTCAGAGACCCTTCCCTTTTGTGTCAGGCTGGTCAGTCTGCTCATGATTCAGAACCTTTCAAGTGCATGACTGAACGATGCTCACCACTGCTAAGACCCAGTCAAACTGGCTTCCAAATTCCAGATCATAGTTGAAGCAGTTCTTTTGACTCTGGGAAGCTTGGAATCTTGTCTTGTTGCCTAAACTTGCCCAACAGCTTTTCATGGAGAGTAGTCCCATAAGGAATAATCTACACCTTGCCATGTGGGGGCAACAGCTGTAAAATTTTCAGAGCCAAGCCTTTGACAGTTTGCTGCCCTCTTTCCTCTTCTCAGACCTAGCCAGCATATTATGTGGCTGGAGCGATGTGGATATTGCCTGTCTGGGGAAACTTGATGACCTGTAGTACAGACCATGTACGGATTCCATTTTACCCTATCCTTCTCTCATTCCACTCACTGACACTCACAGATTTCTGTTGGGATGGGTCAGCCAAGGTTCAAATGCCTTTTCTCCCGGGATTGACATTCTATTGCTTGAAAACACCATCAGTGTCTGGTGCATCATTTTTTTCCTGTACAGACAACATGATTTTTCCTATCTCTTTTCTCCACGTGTTAGCCATGCTTCTGATAGACATTCCAGGCTTGGGGTGATAGTTTAAGGGTGTTAAGAATAATTCCTCAAGCATTCTTTTTCTCCATTAGCTCTCAGGAAGGATTGATGGTCACAGAAAGAATACTTCAACAATTCAAATAAACTGTTTATCCCTCATTTCCAATCTCTTTTTATCTTCTAAGGACTTTGCATTATTCACTCTTAACATCCTCCGACAGTATTAAAAAGTCTACATTGTATAGCCATTGTTTCGAACTCAAAAGACTTACACTCTAGGGATTTTAGTTAGTCAATGGTAGAGATTCATACTGTATGGGAATTCCTAAATCCAGTTCTAGGGCTCTGACATGGAATTTCCATGAACTGCTTCCCAATTCGGGCTGCAGATACATTTTCCTCTCTTTGATTTGTTCAATTAAATGCTGAGCACTCATTAGCCTTGTAGTGGGAAAGACTGTATTTCCTTTTGAGCCACCTCACACAAACAGGTGTGCTATTCCCTGGTGGGTAGCGGGTCAGTCAAGTTGCCAGGCCTAAGTGAGGAAACAACGAGGGTCTCATTAGCCTCACTTGCCACGTCTCAAGGCTCAGTTGTCTGCATTGCAGTGATTCCTTGTTGGCTCAGATACCATCACAGATCTTTGAGTGCCCAGAGAAAACAAGGACCATCCACAATGCCAAACTCAGCCATGATACCCCTAGGCTTGGGATTCGGAGATTGGCATGTGGTGCTCAGCTTCTCATTGCCCAGGCTTGTGGTCCTCCCCAGGGGGACCAGGTCTAGTCACAAATTCATAACTATCAACATCCTTCTTTCTGGAGTCATCTGAGGAGGACAGGAAGCTTGTGATTTCTCAACCTGATCTGATTTTACTCTCTTTTTTAAAAATTTTTTTAAATTTTATTTTATTATGTTATATTGGTCACCATTCATTACCTCATTAGTTTTTTATTTTACTCTCTACCAGTAAATCAGCTTAAGTGAATTTGCCTCCAGTGATTCTAAGTGGTACTTCCCCCATCCCAAGAAAGGCTAAGTGATTCTAAAGTGCCTACAACAACCCATCTAGGTAAGCTACCTTTAGAGATTCTAAGTTCATACCTCCAAAACTCTCTTACAGAGAAAAAAAAGTTATGATGTGTAAATCTGTTTAATGGGGGAGACTTAGCTTTTTTGGTATGTCTTGAACCCTTTTTCCTCCACCTCTTTCCTGTTCAATACTGAGCCCCCTTAATGAGACCTATTTGCTCAGTTTTATGGCTTTCTGCTAACTCTAAATTGCCAGGAAGTCTATTGCTAGTTTTAAAAACTCAGCCCTGATTACTGAGAAATTTTGGTCTCATATTTTGCTTAAAACTCTTCTTCCGCTCCCTTCTCACACTTAGAGTTGCTAGTCTCTTGATTCTGGAGGTTTGGAGCAGAGAAAGAGGGTGGAAAACACCACCTTCCTTTTCCTCTGGGCTTTGCCTGCAGAGCTGGAAAGAGAGGAGGAGGAAATGGTCTTCCTTATCTGTCTGCTCCTTAGGAGACCATGAGCCTCTCCTTGGTTGATTCTGACTCCTACTCAAATTCATTGTCTGTTGGCTCAAAGAGGGAAAGCATTGGCCAGGTCTCTTGTGCATTGGAGGTTGCTGGTGAGATTCAGTTATCACTGATTGGTCACTAGCTAGCAGCATCCTACTGCTGGCCTCTCAGCAGTGAGCCTTTTTGTCTTTCTACTTTAGGTTGTCCTCATCCCTAGCAAACCTGTAACACACTACCTCCCACCCTCCACAATCTTATCTGTCATTTCAATCTCCAACTCTGTACCCACCAACAATTTTCAGGATCTATCTTCTATGCCTCTGAAGAACTAGGAATGGAAGAACCACCTTGCTTCTCTCCACCTGGTCATACCTTCACACTATTTCTCACTAATGCAGGTTCTCCTGCCGGAATGACACAAGTGATGCTTAATAAGCATAATGACCAAGGAGACATGCAAATAGAACTAAATGTTTCTCTTCTTGCAGATAAATCTTATATTATTTTATAAATGGATCTCTTGGAGTCTTTCTCCCTAGACTATGGAAAGGGATGGAAATAGTTCTTCTCTATGGACACTGTATACAGGTCCATATATAATATATGTATATATAAAATTATATAAAGTTAACCTCTAATAACTCATCCTCTCTGCTGGTCTGTCTTTCTGCTTTTTATTTATTGTATCCTTCACTACATAGTGGAATTCATTTATCCTTTCATGTCATCAAATATCTTAGTATTTATTTTTATAAATTTTGGGTTCTCTATCTCTCTAGATCTTCACCACCTTCAAATTATTTTTTAAAATTATATTTTATTCCAGGGGTGCCTGGGTGGTGCAGTTGGTTAAGCATCTGTCTTCAGCTCAAGTCATGGTCTCAGGGTCCTGGGATCGAGCCGTGCATCAGGCCCCCTGCTCAGTGAGGAGTCTGCTTCTCCCTCTGCCCCTCCCCCCTGCCTATGCACTCTCTTTCTCTCTCTCAAATAAGTAAATAAAATCTGAAAAAATTATATTTTATGCTTGTCTTAAATTTCTTAACTTAAAATTTAGATATTTAATCCAAGTAGAATTTATTTTTCTGTATAGTGTGAGGTAGGGATTGAATCATAGTTTCTCCAGTATCACATTCATTGACTTCATGAAATTCTGAATCTTTTGCAGGATTTGCAACTTTCACTAAGATTGATTTAATTTTTACATTTTTACTTCAAACAATGTACAAGATCTGCCTATCAGCTAAGAAGGGCAAACAGTGACTGAGAAATTGATGTAATTGGAGGATGAATGGCTTCAAAAAGGGAGAAATATGAGAGTATGCTTCTTGGTCTCAGAACTTGAGTCAATATTTTTTGGTTATGATGATCTTTCTTCTAGATGTAATCTAGATGTACTTTTAACAGCATACCTGGGTGAGGAGGATCCTGTACCTAGCTTGAGTGATCAAGCTAGTGAAATCTGCAAAGTGAAAAGTGCTGTTATCCCTGAGTAGCTCTATACTCACTCAGTTCTTCTGGGTGGAACGCAGGGCAGCATTGTGCTTCTGGAATGATGTAGGTGCCACAAAACCTCCCTGATATTTAAAGCAGAGGAGACCAGGCATGTTGCACAGTATGGATTCTCTAAAATCCCTATTATTCAGCTACTTCCACAAAGAAAAAACAGTGGAGGGTTTTTTAACCCCAGACAATAAAATGAATCATATAGAGAGAAAACATGTATCTTGGCTGAAAAGAAACTTTGGTTTATATGCATTTCATTAAAGACATTATGTTAAAGTTCCAACTACTACATTTTGAAATTCCATCAGTAAATACCAATTGAGTTTAGCTCGCTAGGACCAATATGCAAACCTAAATGGAGAGGAGAATCCAGATGTAAATAATAGTCATGATTTTATAAGCTTCTCTTTCCACAAAGAGTTTTTTTCTAGGCATGAAGACAAAACACTTATTTCTGGAACATTAAATAATTATACAGGAAAATAAATGCTGGGAGAGCAATGTTTTCCAAAGGCAGTGCTTACAAAGAGCAGCTTCATAGAGGATCTGAGGAGTCAGCAAGCTCTAGAGAGGCTGCTTCTTTTCTAGGAAAAGAAGGAGGGGCTATTTCAGGAGGGAGAAACATGAACAAAGTAAGCAGTTGGCAACACATAGGTGTCACCTTTTTGTTTGACTTTGTTTTTCAGAAGTCAAATGTGAGGCAAAAATGACATATTTTCCTAGAAACTGTGCATGAAATTTTTAAACTAAATTTACTTTTTGTTTTATAAATATTAATAAATACTATAAAAAGGCTTTTTTCCTCAAATTTGCCCTGAAGAGTATTTGTTTTCCAAACAGAAGCTGTCTGATTTGGTTATCCTCATCATCGATTCTCATATGCTTTATTTTAGTACCTTCTCCAGCTTTATACAGAAAGAAAATTATTTAGGAAAACACACAGAATATAATCTGAAAGACACAGTTGTTAGAAATCTACAATAGTTATGGATGGCTCCAATGACTAAATCATCTCAGAATACAGTATGTGACAGACAAGTATATTGAACATTAGGCATTAGTGAAAGAGGCTTAAACAGAAAGTGACATGTAAAATAATAGCGTCAGCAGTCAATGGTCTCCATGTTTATTCCCCAAGCATAATAATGCTTTGAATGGCTACCTGAGTTGGTGGCACACCTCCATCTGCAAAGATCCTCTTGGTTTTGAATTGCATTCTTTCTTGCTCTTAGCATTTACTTGATTTTTCTACCTTGGGGATGCATCCTTTCCCACTTTCAGAGCCCCTGGCAACTCACTGAACCCTTTGCTATGTCCTGGCTTCCTTCTTCTCTCCTTTCCTCCTTACTCCCTCCCAACACCTCCTCACCCTTTGTCTCCTCCAACTGTATGCCAGTTCTAGTTCTTGGAACCAGTTCACAATTAGTGCACAGCAACTCTCCCCACCCTCAACCCGCTTTAGAGAATCTCTTGAGGGAGGGGAAAAAGCTCTGCAAAGCATTGCAAGCCCAACCAGCTTTGTTCCACAGCCCATCTTTTGTACTGGTTTAGGCCCTTAGGTTGAAATGGTCAGGAGGCATATATAATTCTTGTTCCCAGGTGCCCTCAGAACACTTAAGGTGCCATGTAATTCATGCAAAATTACCACGGGAGAATTCTCTCTCCTGAGTTGTTTGGTCCTGTACCCTGGGAGCGTGTCAGCTCTGAGAGCAGCTCTGTGGCTCACAATTCCAAGGTCAGTTCTCCCTTTGGATGTACCTGCTTTATTGACTTTTCTTAACCCAGTAGCTTCTTATTATTTTGCCTTTCAAGTGCAATACCCAGGCACAAAGGTTAATGGTGGGAGCTTCTTGTTTTGTAGGGCTCATTCCAGAGTACCACACATGCTGTGCATCCACGGGCATTGATGAGATGACTGGAGGTCTGTGACTTTATTTCAAGTTTTCAACGTTTTGTGGGGTTTGGCCTGCTGAGCTTGGGTTTGTAAAATGTCCCCTCAAACCAAATCGAATCCACACTCTACTGGCAATTACCACAAACTTCTCTTACCCTGGTCAGAAAGTTCCAGAGGGAATAAAATATATAGTAGAAATTCCCAGTGTCTTAATTAGGAGTATAAAACTGTTCGTGTTTTTCTTATTCAGAATGAGTGACTAGAAAGTCAAAAATACTACTTTAGTCTACAAAGCAGTGTGTTTCCAGGTTAAGCCATCCAAATCACATTGTATTGTTGTGATTTGTTTCTGTAGGCCTTGAAACGTTTCATACCTGAATTCCAAAGGATTAAATGATACGTGAAAAGTGTTTCTGTGCTCAGCACTACCATTCTTCCCTTCTGGACACGGACCAGTCTATCTGCACAAGGGGACCGGTTGTGGGAATGGGAGAGCAGCTCGGATTTCTCTCATTTCTCTGGCAGCCTACTGTCTCTTCCCAATCATTATCATGACACCTTCAATCCAGAGCTCCTGCTCCTCTGAAACTCAGACCATTGAGCTATAATTGCCCCTATGCCTCGTCGCTGCAGTCATCTACTGACCTCCTGATCAATTCTATCTGCTCATTGAATCCTTTAAGATTTGATCCACTTTCTTCTCTGACAAACCTTGTGCTACTTAGCCAGCATCTTCTGTGGCTAGAGCTGTGTAGGTACTGACTACCTGGGAAAATTCGATGAATCCCTCTACTCCTGAATGGCAATGCCATGAAGAAAGGGGACCCGGAAACCTAGCCCTGTCTCCTTAATTCCAATGACCATTCACTCTCTATTCCATCACTCACCATTCCTAGGCAGTCATATATCCTAGCTCTGGTCGTCACCAAATGGACTATTGCCTTTCTCCATAAATACTCAAAGTTTCTCTCCTCTGAAAAATAAAACCCCTCCCTTGATTCTCCAGTTATCATCTGGACTCCCCTAAATACTGGTCTGCCCTGGCTACCTTCCTTTCATCATTCCTGGTCATTCCTAAACCTCCTGTGATATGGCATCCCTCTCCACTCCGCTACTGAAAGTGATCTCACTGGGGTCACCCAATGGCTTGATTCACTTGATTCTAGCAGATTTGCTTTTGTGGGTAGTTCTACAGCATTTTAAACTGCACCACTCCCTTCTCTTACATACGTGACAGCATATTTGTTTCTGCACTCATCTCTCTCAGTTGTTTTCTTTTATCACCTTCATGGACTTCTTTTCCAATGTTGTTTTCCTCAGGGTTCCATCTTAGATTTTCCCCATTTTGTCTTCCACCATGCCTTCTTTGGATGATCTATTCTAACTCCCACTTCTAGTGCATTTATGTTTATATGCCAGTCACTCCCAGATCTGTATATTTAGCCATTCTTCAAGCTTCAGACTCGTAACAAATACTAACATCCTCCAGATACCTCCATCCTTGTGTCACATTAAGACCTAAATCTCAACATGCGCAAAACACAATTCATCATCTTCCCGTGAAAATGGTCTCATGCTCCTATGTGCTCTAGTGGATCAGTGACAGAAGCTAAAAAGAATAGCCTTATCTTTACTCCTTCACCTTCTCCATTCCCTACCTCCAAGAAATATAAAGTCCTTAGCATGGTGCCTGGCTCATAGTAAGTGCTCAGTAAAATTGGACAGTTGACAGTAAAAACAAATGTCTCATTTAGAATTGTTAAAGAAAACAAGGCTGATTTGGAGTGTATACATCTCAACATGTGACAGGCTTAGTAAATGGCTAATGTAATCATAAATTTACCTCAAACAAGTAGCAGATAATAATATTAACTTAAATCTTTCCTTTCTAGGGAAGTAAGGAAACATTGCCATTCTAAGGAAGTTTTCTTCTAAGACATCCTTTCTGTAAAATGCCTCCTCCACTTTATTCCCTGGAACGACTTCAGACTCTGTGTGCCATGCCGTATTAGCTCCATGCTTCGCTGTGTTCTATAAGGTTTTTGCCAAACTGTGGTGGCGAGGAAGGGGGATTTTACATTCTAGTTGGTTTTCATCTTGGAAAAAGAGAAACTTTGAGGCTGAACGTGTGTGTTTCTGTCCTGAAAAAGACTTCAGGATGTAGAAGTCATGGACTCCATGTATTTCTTAAGTGATCCTACAACATCCCTCCAGGCTATAGATGTTTGGGGAGAAGAAAGGGTTACTATGAATGGCTACATGCTCCCCACTAATCATTTTTTAAACTTTCTAACCTTCTGAAGTCCTTTTTTAAACCTGTTACCAATCACAGGGTTAAATTATGAGGACTTTAGAGACAAGATCTTAGGACTATGCTTTAAAACATTTGCAGATTATGCACAGTCCATTTAAAGAATCTAAGCAACAAACCTGGAAGTCCCAACCTTAATTCTCTGACTAATAATATTTTATAGATATTCGCGCATCTTGAGGAAAACACTTCTCAGTATGTTTATACAAATTGACGAGGACTTAGTGACTTCTACTACATTTGGCAGTGACATGGTATCAAAATGTTTGGCTTCCTTGCCGGAGCAATTAGTTCCTGCTTAGTGATCTTGGTGGGTAATTGTTAACTTGCTCTACTGGTAATGAGAGTCGTTCTCTACCTATATCTCTTTTTTGGTTTGGGCTTCACAAGTTGATCAAGGACATCTAAAACCACTTGGCCACAGTGTATATGTGTCTGTGCAGGGTACTAATGGGATCACCTTTGCTGGTAAGCACTGGTGTGTGTGTTATCTAGCATCCACTCCCAATGGCCAATGTCCTTGCCTATTGTTAACATTTTGAATATCACCACTGACCATCTCTGCTCTTGATCTGAACTTTGATAACTAGCACATCATTCCTATATACCAATGTGTCTCTGACTCCTTTAATAGATGGTATCTACTTCCCATGGCTGATTTAGTCATTAAAAATTGACCATCAGATTCTATATTTTCAACACGCAAATGTCCTTATCTGGATTCCTGACATTTAGTAATTGTTGGCCTTACGGGCCTCTTCTGCTAGATATATATTATTCCTTCTAAGTCCTAGGTGTTAGGATGCCAAATGTACCATTTATCTGTCTATAATTATGTTCACTTTAAGCAACTGATCTTGCCTACAATTTTTTTGCCTGTTGTCTTGGTCAGTCAGGCTACCATAACAAAATACCATAAACTGGGTGGCTTAAACAACAGAAATGAATTCTCACAATGCTGGAGGCTGAAAGTGCATGATCAAGTTGCCAGCTATGTTTGGGTCTGATGAGAGCTCTCTCCTTGGGTAGCAGATGACTGTCTTCTTGTTATGCCTTCACATGGCAGAGAGAGAACACAATCTCTGGTGTCTCTTCTTATAAGGACACTAATTCTATCAGACTGGGGCCCCACCCCAATTAACTCCTTCGACCTTAATTAGTTCCTTACTCCAAATAAGTCACAACAGTGGTTAGGACTTCAACATATTAATTTTGGGGGAAATAGTTCAGCCCACAGAAACTGCTTTGCACAGTTCAGTCCATAAGAACTACTTTGCATAGTGAACTGTAAACAAACAAACAAAAAAGTATTTCCAAAGAGTAGTGAGGCTCAGGAACAGGTAAAGTGAATGGTTAATGGAATGATCAGCTATGTGGGATGGCTTTCTCCATTGATAGGCAGAAGCTCTGGAACAAAGTAATAAAAGAAGAGAGGGCATATTTTATCCAGAGCTGAAGGTAGACAGGAAAGTCAGGGTAAACAAACAAGAAATGGAAATTTTTAAAACAAAGATTAGCTCAACAGTCAGAAATTTTTATAGCTAGCAGACCACAAATCCCATCTTAGTAAATTTCCTGCAAGATTCAGGTGAAGAAGCCAAAGCCCCCAAAAGGCTGTAAGACTGGGAGTTCCTGGCAAACCAAGATGAGTTGGACATTCTATTTTTCCAGTATGGCATGACACTATATGAATGTAAACAAGAAGACATTCCCCAAAGAATGTTAAAACCCTAAATGCACTTGAATTGTGACATGGTGATGCCATGATGACAAATACAGAATTGTATTTTCATAGAGCATTCCTCTCCAGAGACTGGCAAATTCCAAACTCACAACAAGTTTCCCCCACACATGGGGCTTATTAGAGGCCCTGCATCTCTCTTGGCCAGGGAGACAAGTTGTATTTAAATACTAATGTGAACTATTTTCCATAATGTATGCAGAGTGGGCTTCAACCATGTGGTGGAATGACATCAGCAATCTGCAGACTCAGGCTGTAGAGGTTCAGAATCATTGCATTGCCAGAAAGATGAAAGAGTGGGGTTGTCATATGTCAGGAGAAAACTAACGAACTCATCCACTCCAGCTAACAGAGGACTCACGAATTTGCCTTGAAGTGAGTAGAGTCTTCAAGAATCTCTAGCTATGGTATTTATGTATACATTATTTTCAATAGATATGAAGAGGAAGTGCTGGGAAATATGCCCTTTATTTGCATTGTCAAATGAGTTCCATAGCAAAGCTGTATTAAAGCCCTGATACTTTGTGGGTCTGCCTCTGAGACCCCAAAATGTGCACCACACAGGAAATATACTACAGTCACACACCTTCCTCCAGGCTGTGCCCAGACATAAAGCTTTCTTCACAGAACCCAAGTCTTCCAGCCAACAAGTAGGGAATGTGCTTTTGTTTAAAAGAATGAACTAACACTGTGCCATCTCAACGTTTAAACAAAACAAAAAGTGATTTTCTAAGTTTCCATGAAATAAAATGGTTCCCACAATTCCTTTGGACTGATAACATTCATTTTCTTTTTCTTGATTGCAACGGCAGTTCTGATACCTGCCCACATGCAGGTAGAAGCCAAGGGTCTGAAACTCTTGCCAACAGGGAAGAAGATAAATTGACCTGGATGCTGCTGTCCTATCTATGAGAATATTTATGTAAAAAAAAAAATCATGGCTGATGAAATAAATAAACTCATTCTTCGTGCTTAAACATGTTGCATGCCATTAAGGCAGAGAGAATTTCACAGGATTTCTAAGAGGGAAGAAAGAGGGTGTGGAAATTTTAATGTTTTCAGTCTGGAAAGAGCAGTAAGTTTAAGATTAGGAAAATTGGTTCAAAATTGTGTCTAAGAGTTATTGCTTGTATGACTTGTACAAAATACTTCAGCTCTCAGATATGAAGTCTCCTAACTCAATTCAATGGGGCGAGTGCATTAGATCATCTCATTGGTTTCTTCTACCACTAAATTTCTGTGATGCTAACTAAAATCTCTAACACTGGGGAAACCACTCTTCCTCCTTTCATACAAAACCAGCAAGAAGACACCCTTAAGCAGACCCAAAGGGATGGTCCCTATGCTTTGCTATGGATGGAATATATGTATCTTTCCCAAATTCATATGCTGAAATCTTAGCCTTAAAAGTGACTAGAACCTATGAGAAGGTGATGAAGGTCAAATGAGGTCATAAGATTGGGGCCCTAATTTAATAAGGCTGGTGCCCTTAAGAAGAGGAAGAGGCAATAGAGCTTTCTCTTTTCTTCCCTCTCTGCCAGGTGAAGCCATAGCTAGAAGACAGTCATCTGAAACCCAAGGAGAGAACTGTCATCAGACACCAACATGGTTGGCACCTTGACCTTGCACTTTTAGGCTCCAGAACTGTGAGCAATAAATTTCCGTCATATTTTTAAAAATTATTAAAGTCTCAATCCCTACTCTCAAACCTGGATTCCATAAATTAGACTCAGGCTTTGTCTGGAAACATGCCAATTCAATACTACTAACACTTTGGATTGATCCTTTTAGGCAAACACTTAAAAATAAGACTTCTCTATGTTTCTCAGAAGCTGTGAATGCTTTATAAAAAGTGAGCTGAAGTGGTCAATTGATTTTTGACAATGATGCCAAGACCATTCAACGGGGGAAAGGACAGCCTCTCCAACAAATGAGTCTGAGAAAACTGGATATCCACATGCAAAAGAATGAAACTAAACTCTTTTCTTACCGCATGTACAAAAATTAACTCAAAATGTATCAAAGGCTTAAACTTAAGAATGAAAACTATAAAGCTCTTAAGAGAGAGAAAATCTCTCGATGTTAGATTTAACAATGATTTTTATGACATCGAAAACAGGCAACAAAAGAAAAATAGATAAATTGGATTTTCCAATTTTAAAAACTTTTCTGTATCAAAAGGCACTATCAAGGCAATGGGGAGACAACCCACAGAATAAGAGAAAACATTTGCACATCATATATCTAATAAAGCAGTACAATCCAGAACATATAAAGAATCTACAACTTAACCAAAACAAACAAACAAAACCCCAAAACAAAACAAGAAACAATTCCAAAATGGCCAAAAGACTTGAGTAGACATTTTTCTAAAGAAGATACACAAATAGCCAATAAGCATATGAAAAGATGCTAACATCATTAATCATCAGAAAAATGCAAATTAAAACCACAATGAGATCCCACTTCATACCCATTGGGATGGCTATAAAAAATACAGATTTGGAAAGTAACAACTGTTGATAAGGATGTAGGGAAATGGAATGTAAAATGGTTCAGCCACTGTGGAAAACAATTTGGCAGTTCCTGAAACAGTTAAATGGGGATTTTATATATGATCCAGAAATTCCACTTTTGGGTATATCCACCAAAGAGTTGAAAGCAGGGGCCCAAACAGATACTTGTACACCAATATTCATAGCAGTAATATTTATGATAACCAAAAGGTGGAAACAACCCAAGTAAATATCAACAGATGAATGTATAAACCAAATCTGGTGTATACATATGCAGTGGAATATTACTCAACCATAAAAATGAAATCTGGATTCATGCTATGACATGCATGAATCTTGAAAATGATAAGCTAAGTGAAATAAGTGAGATAAGCCAGACAAAAAAGACAAATATTGTAGAATCCCATTTATGTGAGCTACCAGGAGCAGGCAAATTCACAGATACAGAAATTAGAATAGGGGTTACTCATGGCTCTGGGAGGTAGAAATGAAGAGATATTATTTAATGGGTACAGAGTTTCCATTTGGGATGGTGAAAAGTTCTGGAAATGGATAGTGGTTATGATTGTATGACATTGCGAATGTACTTAATACCATTGAACTGTGTACCCAAGAAGGGTTAAAATGGCAAATGTTACATTATGTATCCTTATGACAATCCAATGATTTTTTTAAAAAATGCACTCTGAATCAAGTCCACTCCATCTTTCTCCTACTAGTCTAGCCCAAGTCACCACGTCTCTCACCAGGAACCCCCATAGCAGCCTCCTAACCAGTGTTCTTGCTCCTACTCTTGTCTTCATGCCCATCATATGTCTACAAGCAGTCACAGTGGTCTTTTAAACATAAAAATCAAATTTTGTCATTCAAAGTTGAATCTCCCAATGGTTTCCCGTCATTTAGCATAACATCCCAATGCTTTCTTATGGTTTCTCAGGCCCACATCATTGACTTGCTTCCCTGTCTTGCATCTCATATCACTCTTCATCCTACTTGCTCCCCAAATCCCAGGTGGCTGTGCGGCAAGCTCCCTCCCTAGAGTCTTTTCTGTTTGGACCACTCTTTCATCCAGAGCACGACTGCCTGGCTCTTCATCACCCAATTCTCAGTTCTAATGCCAAGAGGATTTCTCCAATTTCCATATAAATCAGCCCCCAGCCTTTAGCCCTTTTATCCTGTTACTCTATTTTATTTTCACTACGGGAATGGTCATTATCACTAGCTGGCACTACCTTGATAACTTTTATATTTAAACGTTCATCTGTCTTCCTTTAGGCTATAAACCCCATGAGAGCAGGGATTTTGTCTATTTTGTTTACTGCTGTATCTTCATTGCCAGAGGCTGTCACATAATAGATCTCAATAAATATTTGCCAAATAAATAAATACATATTTCTAAAAGTGAGCTACACTTCTCCTTCTTCTATAACAATAATTTTCAAGACAACAGCCCACATAGTTACCAATGCTGTCATGAATTAGGAGTGACATTTTTGTTCTTCATTCTTTTCTTCGTTCCTTTATTATTAATACGTTTCAATGAATTCATAGCAAAGTCCAAATGTACTACTTTCTTCTTTAGGATTCCTAAGTCCTAAGGAATAGATGTATCAAAGAAACAAACATAATCTATTTATATTTTACACATAGAAAGTATCTAAATTTGCTATATACAAAATATTTTATCAAGAGGAATTTTCAATATCAGTAATATTTGCAGATACTTTAATAGAAGTTACTTAAAATAATACATTGGAGAAACTATAAAAAGACCCTCTTTTACAAAAACAGTTTTAGCTGATAAAGCATTTAAACTCACTACTCAGTACAGTTAAACAGACCTACAAAAGGTGTGATGTAGGACCCCAATCATTTCAGAATTAAAACCTTTCATTCCGGAAAAAAACGTGTATTATTTCTTCAGAAAAATAGTACAATTTAAGATCCCTGGAAAAAATAATCAAACTGGTTTCCTTGGCAATGTATAGAAGGTAGGAAGATTTGCTACAAAGCAAAAGATAAAACTCCCTACAGCTCTACCCAGAAGAGAAAACAAGCAGGCAGGAAGTGACCAAACCAAAAATCCAACTAAGCTTTCAGCATTTCTTGAGTTTCTACTATATTGAGGAATCTGAAGCAACAAATGTAAGAATTCTATAGGATTCTCTAAGCTTTGCACCTGGAGTTGCCATACTTGCCAGGAAGGCAAGAAGCAAGACTTCAACTGTGTTCCACCTGGGACTTCAAGTAAGGGCTCAAGATTGGTATCTAGACTGTCATCACTGGAACTTGAATCACACGGAATCCAGCTGAGCCCTATATCCCGCTCCCCAAGGCATTTTTGAACTTCACTACAAATACAAGCATCTTGGTTAGTCTGTTATACGCTCTGCTCCCTTTGTCTGTCTTTTCACCCAAGCTGCCATATCCCCACCATGCTCTGTTATGTCCTCTGCAGTTCCCATGCCTCAGCCTGCTCTCAAGAGGCATCCGCTTCCATCTATCTACTTCCTTTAGGCTCTCTTGAGTCCCTGTGCCTACTGCTTACCTTGAATCGCAGGGTGGTGGTGGGTGGTTTCTCAGTTCTTATAGCTACTTTCACACTATTTTACCCTCATTTAAGAGCATTGTTGGCTCATATACCCAGATCCAATGTCCTCTAATAGTCTACATTATGACCATCCATGTATTATGGCCTCTTATCTGTGCCCACTTTTAGTCAAGGTCCTTGGCCCTTGACACATCTTCTTCCTTTCAGTGATAAAAGCCACCAGTATGCCAGGTGACTGCAACATCTAAGTGAGTCAACTGTTCAACTGCATTCCCCTTTAGTAAGCTATTTCCAGGGCCAAGTCCTGGACTGGAGCACTATGCCAAACTACTTTATCTCTGAAGTCATAAATCTCTTAACCTATCAACTACAGATATCTTATAAAACCCCAATCTCAGATTAATCTGAATAACAGACTTTTTGTTTCCACAACTAAGCTGCTGAACACTGCTTGGAAAAACCACTTGTCTATAAATGTCCTTAGTCACCAACCTCTCCTTTGCTTCTTGAGACCTTCTTTGTGCTTCCATCTTTCTCTTCATTCCTTCTCCCGCATCCTGACTCTCAGCAGGTGCTTCACTTCTTTGCTTCATTGTGGCACTAGAAGCTTCTTAACCAGTAACTCCCTCAACCTCCTCCTCATCTAGCTTAGCAATTTTCATGCATCCACATCTGTCCAGACTCCTACCCTCCTTGTTCAGGCTGAGGTGTAGCCGTCCCTCTGTGGGCTTGCTGGACCCCTTCCCTATCTGCTCCCTCGAGGATTTTGTCCCATTAGCTCTCCCCATTTTCTACACGATCTTCAAATTCTGTCTTCCAATGCTTCCTCCATCTCAACATATAAAAAACCTCCAATTACATCCCTGTCTTTAACCTTCCTTCACAGACAAGTCAGGTGACAGGATAGCCACTGCTCACAGTCTCCACGTCCTCTTTTGTCATTTTCCTCCTCAGTTCAACTGATGGATTGGCAAGTGTAGAGACGTGCATGCTATCTAAGAGGGAGCGTGCTGTAGTAAAGAGATATACCAGGCACAAGCGTTCTTGGTTGTGGTCCTGGCTTGACACTCTGTGTCTTGGGTAAATCACTTCCCTCTCTGAGCTTAAAGTATGGGAACATATTGTGTAAACCATAAAATTAGCATTCAAGCACTTCAATGTGGGGAAGTGTTTGTTAATTATAAAGGGCTAGTTAAACATTAATTTTTAATTATTCTTTCCTCAAATTATCCACATTTTAGCAGGGATCTGGCTTTTCCAAGTGATAAATCTTTTTAGCAAAAAAGAGTGCTTATAATGATAACATTTCAGGCCCTGCAGTGGGTCAACCCAAAGGGTATTTTGGGCAAGTAGTCATTATTTCAGTACCCTTAACCTCACCTTGGCAGCAACTTCTCCTTGACTTGGGTTCAAACTGGATACATGCAGGATACATGCAGGGTAAATTCTAAAAGGAGTTTAGAATTGAGCTATGGTAACAGTTTGTTGAAGGTCACAAACTACTTTCCAAATGTTTGGGATTTAATAAAATTCCAGATGTATTTGGCCCTGAGCAATTTTATTTTGTTTTTTAGCCCGTGTGTGTTTTAAAGAAAATTTTATCCACATGTTTTTGATTAATTTGTACTTCAATCATTAAAATTTGGGTTATTTCATAGTTATCTAATGTCCAAGAAGATTTTTTAAATAAGTGTTTAAAAGTACGTTCTTTAAAAAAAAAAAAAAGCCCTCTATGGAAAAGGTCAAATAACAGGAAGCTGTGGTTTGCCAAGAGTAAATAAATTTTGCACACACACAAAGTTTCCATTTTGAGTTCAAACTCCAAGCCTGTTACCTTTGTGTTGTGTCTAAGGAAATCATAACAAAACAAATTTTGCTGTCCAAAATAAGCAGAAAGGTGCCAGGTGAACACAAACTTAAAATAACTAACAACACATGACACCCATAGCCACAACTGTAAACATCTACCAGCTGATTTGTAAATAGACATCGGCTATATAGTATAGAATCAGAAAGAGTACTTGGGTTATTCTTGTGTTGAATGACCTTGGGTCAGGTATTTAACTGAGTAGGGAAGCAGTTTCCCACATAAGAACATGGAGTTAGTAAGATCTGCCCTACTTATTTCAAAGTGTTGAAGACACGGTCAAGGAGTGTATAGGATATTACAGTCTCCTGAAAAATATAAAGTTCTAGGCAATTGCATTATATACAAAGAACAGTAATAAAAATGTATGATCATTGCTGTGGCACAAAGAATTTTGCAAAAATGTAAACTTTTGGTAATTACAATGGAATATTATTAGTGGGGGGAAAAATAAGTTTGAATTCAGGTTTTTGTTTTTTTTCTAATGTACAACCATCCATTTTATAATGCTGTGGCACTTGCTCATTCTTATTTTTTTGATCCAGAGGCATTCAAGAACAGGTTTTGAATTTTTAAATTATACAGTTGTAGTAAATACCCATTAAATGTTCACAATGTGTCATTCCCTTTAATGTACACCGTTTTTATTTAATTCTCACTTAATCCTGTGTAATACAACAGCTATCTTTAATAATTTCCTGGTTACTTCCCTTGGACAAGTGGCTATTTACAATATATCTTCAGTATGAAGTTCAGCATGTAAGCATTCAGTCAAGCATTGCCATTGCTGTGATTTAATGAACAAGGGAAATTTTATTGTTTCTATAATGTTGGGGTTTATGCTCTGTTCATTACCCAAGCAGACATATGCTTTTTTATTTTCTTCAGTTTTATAATGTCATTTTTTCTGAGTATTTCTTGAAAACCACATCATTAGAGCAGATGGCCCACCTCAAGAAACATTTTCATGAAGTACTAGAGTATAGAAACCTGGTAATCAGCCTCCCAGGTTTGCCCAAAGGTTGAAATGTCTATGTGTCTGCAACTTACATATGGCTTTGGGCTTCTATAATTCACCAGGTTTTTGTTGTGTTTTTTGGGTTTTTTTAAGTTTTTTTTTTTAAAGATTTTATTTATTTATTTGAGGTGGGGGGAGGGGGAGAGCCTGAGATCATGACCCTGAGATCATGACCTGAGCCCAAGCCAAGAGTAGGACGCTTAACGAACTGAGCCACCCAGGTGCCCCATTCACCAGGTTTTTAAAAGAGATCCCTGAGTCAGTTAGTTTTTCTAGCATGGTGCACTACCTCACAACCTAACAGCCTAAAACAGCATTTAGTTCATGACTCCATGGATCAGCTGAATAGTCTTCTGATTTGGGCCGAACTGCCTGATCTCTGCTGGGTTCCTCCTGGGTATGCAGTCAACGGGCAGGTCAGCTAGTAGCTGGACAGTCTGGGAGAGCTTCACTGAGCTGGGTGGTGGTTGGCATTGGTGGTCCAAAGCAGGAGGAGGGCCTGGGCTGTGGGAGTCTCTCCCGCCATCTGGTAGGCCAACCTGACTTCTTCCTATCGTGGTCTCAGTTTCCAAAAGAGGAAGCGGAAAGCCTCTGAGCTTTTGCCCTGGTGCCTGTGAAATCTCACTTCTGCTGCATTTTACTGGCCAAAGCAAGTCACCAATATAATGCAGATTTGAGGGTGAAGGGAATAGACACTACCTCTTCCTGGAAAGACTTATAATATAAGTAGCAACTTCTACTACTTATCACATTTCTCACCCATTTCCCAATATTCCTTGGCATATTATTTCTAAACAAAGAAGAATCTTACGCACAGTTCTGCCCCTTGATTGGGAGTTATCAGTTCAGGTTGCTTAAAGGCCAGTGAGAAAACAAACCTTTGAATGTGTTTTTTTTTTAAACCTCAAGTAATGGATAACTAAGTTCCAGTTCAATGCCCCCAGCAATACAGTTAAGGTGTCAGCCTTTTGGAGGTTGGGAAAAGCTGAGATGGAAGCTGGGACGTTCAGCAATTTGCTCCCATTCCCTTGAGCATGCAGGACTTGGTTCTCTCCTCGCCACCACCTGCACCCTCCCTCTAGCCTCTCTGCTGCATACCTCACTCAAATAAAACCCGTTGGACCTTGCTGCAACTCGTGTAAAATTCACATATAAGTCCAACTTCAGATTCAAAGTAGTGTTCCATCCAAAGTATTTTTGGAATAACATCAATTATTCTTTCCTATGCTGTTGGAGGAACTACTTAGAAATGGGAATATGACCATCCTATAATATGACACTTCTCTAGGAAGCTTTATGGCTTATCCTAAGTTTATTTTACGTAACACAGTGCAAATGACAAAAAACACATTCTAGGGTTCAAAACGTATCAGTGTTTCAAAGGTTAGGTTCATTATTATTATCTAGATAACTTTGGTATCAATGCCCATTTAGGGATGTTGTATTAGAGAGCACTTTACCTGAATTTTCAACTAAGACTTTGTGGCAGGGAGTGGAGATCCCATTTATAGAAATAGTTTTTAAGACTGGGAAAAGCTTGGGGTGCCTGTGTTTCTCAGTCAGTTAAGCATTCAACTCTTGGTTTTGGCTCAGGTCATGATCTCAGGGTAGTGAGATCGACCCCCCCGCCTGTTCATCAAGCCCTGCCCCCATGGAACCCCCAGGGAACCCCCTATAGTTCACCCCCACATTGAGCCCATGTAAGGCTCCATGATGAGCGGAGATTCTCTGCAGATTCTCTCCCTGTCCCTCTGGCTCTGCTGCTCCACCTGCTGATGCTCTCTCTTTCTCTCTCTCTCTCAAATAAATAAATAAAATCTTTTAAAAAAAAGACTGGGAAAAACACAAAACATATTTGCTAAAGGTCTTGTATGACACTGTATAAAGAACCCCTGTAGATAAATAATGAAAAGATGATCAACCCTATTAAAAAGAGGGCAAAGATCTTAAAAGACACTTCACAAAAGAATACATATAATAGCCAACAGAGGCATGAAATAGTGCTCATAATGGTAGGAATTCCATGCACTTGAGCTCATTGCCACCTTTCATTTGTTGTAAAATGGGTTCCTTGATTATATTAAACACTGTGTAGAATATCATGAGATGGTGAATAAGTCTTCTGTGAGCCTGTGGATAGTGGTTTGGGCAAAAGCATCGCAAACAGGGAAGGCAAAAATCCCTATTCAGAGTAAGTACTCCAGTGAGAACTAAGCACATCCCTTTTCCGGTGGCGGCAGTTCAGTGGAATCAAGGTGCCATCAGGTAGCTGACTGATGCCCCTGGGGAGTAGAGCCATCAGTGGCTTAATGTTATCTTTGCTGTTGACAAATTGGGTACCCCTTAATGGCTAGAGTGAGATTAGCCTTGGAAGCACATCTGTTTGATCCTATGTGTAACTTTCATCCTGCTGCTAAAAATATATTGTCTATGCACCAACTGGGCAGACAGAGGGGGCCTAGGGAAAGGCTAACTGAACAAGTTACCTTGTTCACCTGATTATCATGCTCTTACTCCGTTGTTTGTTGAGGACTCACATGGAGCACACAAATATGTTTACAATCTGTATTTGTTCAGGAAAGTCCGTCAAATACTTTCTTTCCAGACCTCCTTACTACCCCTTTCTTAGTCATCTGATTTCTCAGTCCTTGACCATCTAGGCAAACTATTAACCACTACCCACAAATTAATGTAGATCTGAATCTCTGGTCTCTTCTGCCAGGAAAGTTGAACTACCATGTATACTGCTCAAAGTTCTATTTTTGGGAAGGCTCTTTCTTCACCACTGTCCTTCAAGTGAAATGCTGTGGACATCTACATTCAACCAACGACAGCATATTTTTAGAAGACTGTTCTCTATGGGTCTCTTGCATTTCTGTACATCTTGTGAGCAGAGGCATGGATGGCCTTTGTTTTAGACTATCTTTTAAAGTATGTCTGCATAGTAAAAAACTTTGGAAGGTGGAGACAGTGTCTCTATCTAAAGCAGAGGTCATGTTTGTTTACTATCTGTCAATAATGGTGAAGGTTCTGAGATTTAATCTATTTAAAAGCTAACAAGTTCACCTGCCACAGTTTCACATAAAGCAGAGATGCTGCTGGGCCGGGCCAACTACATTTTGAACATACTATTTCCACCTTAATTAGTCACTAACTCCAGGTTAACCTACCCCTGAATGGGGATATCAGGCTTGAGGGTCACCAGGTCTCCATGGATGAGGCATTCGGTTTTAACAAGAGGCCAGTAGTGAGCTAATAACTACTTTTCAAAAGGGAGGTATGGAAGCCAAATCAGGGAGGCAATGAGTCCAAAATCTCAAGAGGTGTCTCCAAGTGGAGGCCGCCTCCCTTTAGCAGGTGGTAAAATCATCAGCCAGAGAGACTTCTAGCTTTCAGGGATCATTAGGGGCCCCAGAGGTAGAAAGCATGCCACAGCTTTCTGGATAACTTCCTCTGTAGTCTGTTGGCTTGGCTGCCGCTCAAAGCATGCTGATTTGGGGGTTGGCAGATCTAAAGGACTAAGCAGAATGCCCAAGTGAGACACAGATTATCCAAACACCTCAAGAATCCAGTAATGTGCTGGGCCTCCTTTTGCTGTTGGAGAGACTGAAGATACAACAGTTTTCCTTGATTGCCAGAAGGATTGAGCCTTGTGAATTTGTCTACATAGTTCCAAGAAACACCTTGGCAAGCAGGACTCTGGATTTTTGGGAGGTTTATGAACTAATCCAGCTGGTTGAGGTATAATAATATCAGAGTCAGGGTAGTTTCAACAGAGCCTTTCCAACCAACACCAGAGGTGAGAGACACTCACTCTAAATCTTGGCCCCTTATTGGTGGCAAGAAGCGGGGCTTTTGTCCCACTAGCACTTCCCCACATGTGACTCTTCCTGTTTGACAGAATCCCTGATGGCGCCTATGGGACACAACAACACAGCAGTTGCTATTATACATTGAGATGTAGAAACAATAGCAAGAGTGTATTGAATTAGCCCAAGAGGCATCGTTCACAGCATCCTTTCCCCTCCCAAAGTTTTCCTGTATACTTGGATGGTTGTACATGGCCTTCATCCCCTTTGGAAACTGAGTCTTCAACCCTATCTCTAATCTTGCCTTGAAACTACCTGAGCCTGGGGAGGGGAGGGATCAGAGAGTATAGAGGGAGAGCAGCATCTTGCCAGGAAGGAAGGCAGACTTACTTTCTGTCTTGTGCAGCCTGAAACTGAAATCTGCCTATAGCTCCACTAAATGAACTGCTCATGTTTTTGATCCACCCAAAGCTCTTTATTCTCATTCCTGACACCGATGACTTTGACTTTGCAGATTCTGTGACTCAGCAGCTACAGTCACGTTGCTTTTCGTCTGGAGTCTCAGGACTTGCTGCCCCATTTTCAGGATAAATATCCCTGCCTTCGCTGCCCAAAAGAGAATAGGCAAAACCCAAAGGCACCATTCAAGAGACTTGTTTTAATTCTTTTGCTCAGCCTCTGAGCATTCATCAATAGGTTAATAAAGGATCCTTATTCCATATCCCTCCTATCACTTGGTTGAGAGCATTTGCTACTGGGTCATAGTAAGTCTTCTCAGATTTCCCTAGCCAGGCCTATAAAGTCCTCATTCTTGGGGTGCCTGGGTGGCTCAGTCGTTAAGCGTCTGCCTTCGGCTCAGGTCATGATCCCGGGGTCCTGGGATCGAGCCCTGCATCGGGCTCCCTGCTCGGCGGGAAGCCTGCTTCTCCCTCTCCCCCTGCTTGTGTTCCCTCTCTTGCTGTGTCTCTCTCTGCCAAAAAAAATAAATAAAATCTTTAAAAAAAAACCCAAAAACAAAGTCCTCATTCTTTCTCTTCCAGAAAGCCATGTCTTCGAAAGTATCCTATCCTCCTCGCCAAAAACTTTCAGGAACTGTGAAGAGCCTGAGATTATATTGTACTGGCAAGTTAAGAAGTTAGTCTGCTTATAGTTTCAGGGATGCCGGTAGAAAACATGAGACTCCTGAATCAAAGACGAAGACATTTATTCCTCACAGCACGACAAGCACTTCATGCCTGCACGCATCTTTCTTAGCCCCAGGTCTTGCTGGGCGTCATGAAGCAGCTCAGGTAATGCTGCATATGTATTGGGTTTATACCGTAGCACTGTCTCTGACATCCCTGTGTCTCCTGAAACGCAGCATCCCGATGAATTGCAGACATAGTGATAGAAGAGTTTTCAGGGCCACATGGGCATATTATAGGGCCTGCTTCTATTCTGGCCCACTCAAATTTTGTAGCTTTTTGGGTTCTTCAATAAATGGGACAGAGCATACACCCAGATTAGGTGTGTATGGCCTCAAAGATCCAAGGACGCCCGTCCTTTTGCTTCTTTTTTAGTATCAGAAGGGCCAGATGCAACAATTTGCTGTTCACCTTGGAAGGGTTATCTTGCTATTTCTCAGACTGCTGGGTTCCTAGAAATCCCACTGGGTGGCTGACCTATACATTTTTATGGAACTTTTCCCCCCACCCTCAGGCAAATATACATTGTACCTAGAGTAGTTTTCACTTCCTGTTCTTGAGTTCTAATTAACATGGTATCATCCATGTAATGGATCAATGTGAAGTCCTGTGGAATAGAGAGGTAATTTCGTTCTTTATGGACTGGACTGTAACAGGGCCAGAGAGTTGGTGTAGTTGGAGCTTGGACTGTGTGAATAGATTGCTGATTGTGTTCGATGGTTTTTACTAAGAGGTTTAGGAAAAAAAGAACATTTGCCAGACCAATAACTGTATACCATTTGCCAGAAGATGTGTTGATCTGCTGTAAAGCAGCGGTTATCAATGGGGTCGTGTGGGGGATGTTTGCCACCCAGAAGACACTGGCAATGACTGGAGACATTTTGGGTCACCACAGCTAGAATGAGAGGTGCCGCTAGCATCTAGTGGGTGAGGGACAAAGATGTTGCTAGACACCCTGCAGTGCACAGGACAGGACCCACAACAAAAAAATTATCGGGTCTAAAATGTCAACAGTGCCAAGCTTGAGAAATCTTGAACTAGAGTAAAATTGGAACAGGAAAAGAGCTGTAGTTGGAATTAATGGTTAAATTTATAAGAATCCACTGTCATCTTCCAAGATCCAGCTGTCTTCTGAACAGGCCAAAGGGGTGAACTGAATGAGAATATGGTTATAATGACCCCCCTTGAAACTTTCAAGTCCTTGATGGTAGCATGAATCTATGCAATGCCTCCAGAGATGTTTTATATCTTCTGATTTATTATTAACTAGATAAAGGAAGTTCCAGATGCTTTCCCTTGACCTTTCCTACAATAATAGTCATCACTACAGAGATCAAAGAACCCCAATGGGAATTTTTCAGTTTTTAACTGTACCTATTCCAATTTGCTTTCCAAACTGGGGAAATAACAGAATGGTCTCAGGAACCCACTGGACAATTTGTTAAATATAACCTTTATATTGAAGAGATAGAAAACTAGAATGGATTTACAATGTAAGATCTGTTTGTTGATCCCCTAAGTACGTCACCTGGGAGGTCCGGAGGACATTCTCTTTAACAAGGATGAGAGAAATATATTCATATGGAGAGCCTTGACATCCTGGAAAATCTCTGTGGTTTCTATTTTCTATAGGCCAAAAATGACTAGGCTCCTAAATTCAGTGGAGATTAAGGAGTTCTGGGGAAATTTCTGAAACTGACACAAGTCCAAACTACATTATTTATCTAACTGCCATAAGCTGCTACTTTGACTGATGAAGAAGTAACTTTGAAAATAGTCAGAAAAATATCCATTGTGTTGTGCTTTTGTTGCCAAAAATGACATGTGTCACTTACAAAGACTCTCATACTTGCACACTTAAAAATGGGGAAAAAATCTGAACTACTTAAAAATCATCCCAATAATTTTAGGGAATTTTAAAGCCACTTGATTAAAAAATTAAGTTTTTTTAGGGTGCCTGGGTGGCTCAGTTGGTTAAGCATCCCACTCTTGATTTTGGCTCAGGTCATGATCTCAGGGTCCTGGGATCAAGCCCCGCATTGGGGTCCCTGGTCAGCTGCGAGTCTGCTAGAGGATTCTCTCTCTCTCTCTCTCTCGTTGCACCTCCCTGCCCCCACTCACTCATGCTCCCTCTTTCTCTCTCTCAAATAAATAAATAAATAAATAAATAAATCTTTAAAAAAATAAATAAAAATTAAGCTTTTTTATTACATTAACAATAAGTGATGGGGACCTTGAAAAGTGAATATTTACTAGCTAAACTGCAACAACAAATTACAAAATTGCAGATAGACTGAAAAATATCAGCCAATAACTGACTAACAAAGCATAGCAGAATTTCCTAACAGTGCTTACCTGAGATGTGTGGTCATAAATTGTGTCTCTTCTTTATGAAGTATATTTTGTGATAGGTCAGTCCTTAAAACTAAGTAACATCATGGACTAAATTTAGAACAGGTCCTTTGAATTACTCTATCACAAGCGCTAAGATGACACTTTCTGAAAATCACATTAGTTTCATTGAAAGTATAACAAAAACAAACAGTTCTAGTTTTGCTTCTGTGTTATAACTGACACAACATGTGAATATAATTGTAAGTGTATATACTTTATAAATACATAGCTATCTTTAGAGAAAATTCATATTGAACATTGAAGGTATATGTATTAGTTTCCTGGACTTCAATATATATCTCCATCATCACATGGCATTCTTGTCCCATGTCTCTGGGTCTCTTCCCCTCTTCTTACAAATAAGTCAATCATACTGGATTAAGGGCCCACCCGACTCCAGTATGACTAATTACATCTGCAATGACCCTTTCCAAAGACGATCACATTATGGCGTACCAGAAATTAGGACCTTTCTGGGGACTAATTCAAACCATGGCAGTACGCATGATCAAAACATTTGGAAAGCTCTGTCCTAGATCTTATTTCTAAGACTGTTTTATCACTGAAAGCTCTGTTATAAATAAACCTCTGTCTTATTTCCTCCTACTGGTTACTTATTCTGGTGTTCCTGTCATCAAGACATTCAACATTTTCAAGAGTTTCAGTCCATACACCTATCACATTTTCATGACCCATCAGGACCTTTATGGTTTTGCTTCCTTCCTTATTCAGCATACTCTAAAATTAACTACAGGATCCCCAAAGTCCTTTCTTCTCTCTTCCTTTAACAAGCTCATATAGCAGAACCCAAACCTATTTAATTCTACTATCCTTTCCCTCAGCACTTGTATTTGATAGGTAAATATTGATGAATAATATAACAAAATCAAATTTAATAGACATGCTTCAAATTATTTTTTTAAGATTTATTTATTTATTGCGGGGATAAGAGAAGCAGAGAGACAATCTGAAGCAGACTCTGCACTGAGTGTGGAGCCCTGGGGGGCTTGAGATCATAACCTGGGCAAAAACCAAGAGTCAGACGCTTAACCAACTGCACTGCCCAGACACCCCGACATGCTTTGGATTATTGACTGCGGATCTCAAATGAGTGCTGTTAGACAATTCTGATTTAGTTAATTTTCTCTCACACATTCTGAGACAATTTCAAGCTTTCTCTTTTTTTTCCGGGAACCTCCACCATTTCTCCAACTCTCATCTGATGATCATGCTTTTTATTTCACTGATAAAATCTTCAGGTTTGCAACACATTCACCAACATATCTATCTCTGCAGCCATGTATGCCAACCTCCCACCTGTTTGGATGAGCGAATTTTCAATGCTTTTATCTAAAGCCAACTCGTGCAGGAGATCCACTTCCCTTCCCTGCAATCATACCTTTTTCCATCTTCCTCATCAATTTTACCTTCTCTACTATGTCATTTCCATTAACATGTAAACATTTAAAATTGCTCACTGACTTACATCTCCCTTTATTTTTCTGGATCCAATACCAGGAAAGAATTCAAAATTATCATCTAAGCTTTCTGGCTGCAATTCGGCAGATTTCATTCTCTTCACTTGCTTTTCACGCAATCAGGCTTTCTTCTCCAACCCTTTCCTAAAAAAGCTCTTCTCAAGGACATCACTAACTCACACTTTGATATACCACAAAAATTATTCAACCTTATCGAGCACTTCAATCCACAAAAATCTCATTTTTTTTCATTACCCATCAGGACCTTGATGGTTTTATCTCCCTCCTTTTTCAACATATTCTAAAATTATAACCATGTTCTTGCAAAAACTCCTTTCTCCCTCTCTCCCATCAGTACGCTCAGGTAGCAGAACCCAAACCTATTGACAACTGCTGTCCTCTTACTTGGCACCTGGATCTGAGTAGGTAAATATTGATGAAAAAAATGATAAGATCACATTCGCTGGATTACTTCAAATTTGTGAGCACAGTTATCAAATGGGAATTGCATTAAATTTCCTATACTCACCATATTTAAATCTCTGCTGGATTAGACATTGTTGACCCCTCCCTCCTCGAAACACATTCTTCTCTAAGCATATCCCCAGACTTGTATATTCAATTATTTACTCAGTCTCCCCACTTGAATGCATAAAAGATATCTCAAACTTAATTTTTTTTTAAAAAAAGAGGGAGCCATTATTTCCACTCCCATCCAAATCTTCCTGTGCCCTCATCCTTGCCCATATTAATAAATAACTATCAACCCAGTTGCTTCAGCTTTACATCCTTGGTTCTTCTCTTTCTCAAACATCCCATAGTCTTAATAAATTATTTTGCTCCATCTCTAAAATATATTCAAAATCTGGGCACCTCTCACATTCCTCCTGCTCTAGTCTCATAAAACACCTCTCAGCAGGACCACTGCAGTAGCCTCTTGCCATGAGCACTGAAGGCTAGTAAAACAAGGAATAATAAAGAGTGTTATTGACTGTTGTCAGATTCACTTACCCACACCCTTTCTAGTGTTATATATATGTTATCTATAATATCTTATCAAATACAGAATCATATGACCTAAGAAAGTTGGGAGTGACTTTAAAGAACTCTGGTCTGGACTCTCAGGTTATGTTGCCAAGCTCAGAGCATTTAAGAGATGCTTTCAGAGACACAGGGCTAAGTCGTCTTAGCACTCAACTAGAAACCACGTATCAGAACTCTCCATTAAGTGGTCTTTCTAATGCTTCAAAGAGTGACGTTTCCCCATATGTATATGCGTGCGTGGCCTCGTGATCATGCTAATTCCTTTTCTAACCACCCTAGGCTAATTGTTATGGCTCTCTGGTTGTGTTTTGTGTATAAAAGTGGCGTACGATGAAAAACAAGCGCTTGACGTATAACTTAACAAAAATATTCCTGGGTAATTTCATTTTCCCCTCTCAATGTCCTCAGAGGTATCCTCTGAGCTGTTAGAACCCTGTGTAAATAAAGACATCCTTACCATGCAGGAAGCCTCCAGCATTCTTTACTCAGGGAACTGAGCTCCAAATGGCCCAAGAACTTTTTCCTCTAGTAATCTGAGGACACTCCCCAAATGGTAGGCAGTATGTTTTAAAAGCATTTCATTTGGGCCCCTGTAGCTAACTCTGGGCCCCTTTCTTATTTGTGTGAAGTTTCTGACAGTCTGCTTATTTTATGCCAGCATACGGGCTAAATTACACCTTCCTTTAGATATGTAATTTAAATCACCTTTCCTGCCCAGCAGCCTGTCAGGATTTGGCCACCTGTAGGGGCCTAAAGAGATTGCATGTTGAAAATACTGAGCTCTATACCAATCCCAACTTCTGCTCTGGAGCCTCAGGCTAGGTAATTCCACAACTCAACATTCTAACAAACATTTATTGACTATTTGAAAAGTACTATGTAAGTTACTCTGGAGGATACAGAGATGAGTTTTTCCCTACATCCTCCAGAGGTTCACCATCTGAAGGCCATGTATCAAGTTGACACAACATGAGGCTGACTGGTAGAAGCACCATTTAAGGGGGTGGAATTTGGATGAGGTCTTGAAAGACCAGGGTATGTCAAATGTCATAATGGGACCAGGAAGGCTGCACAGTGTGTTAGGACAATGGAAGAATTACCAATGTCATCCAAGTTTTCCATGTTTGTTTGGGGTTACAAGGCTGGAAAAGATGTGAGGAAACAAATCACAAAGTGCTTTGAACTTCAGCGTTTAGATTGTGGTTCATGTTCTGATTGCAGTTGTGACTCATACAAGTTTTGAGCTGGAGTCTGATAACACAAGTCCTGTATTTTATGAAGACAGGGTGCTTGGGTGGGGGGGGGGCACAAATGGAAGTAGAGAAAGCCTGGAGATAAGAATGCTAATAAGTTGGTATATAGAAGATCTGTTGTCGTTTGCCTTCAGTACAATACCATTACTCATGACCTTTTCCTTTGGAAACAGTTTCTCAGGTTCCTTTTGGGGGAACAACAATTCTCCCAACTAATGCACCTCGAGTGGCGTTGACTCCATTTTTGCTCCCAGGGATGGGCATGTGGCTTATGTGGCTTCAGTCGAAATAGTGTGTTCTTCTAACTGAAATGACTGGTCTCATAATGAGCGTTTTGGGGTTTCTAAAAGAGAAAGAGAAGATTATTCATATTGGGATTGTGTTTGGAAGCTAGAATTGACTGCCAAAGTACATGCACAATGATCATTTGTTCAGTAAATGAAGGGAACTAATAGCCATGGGAAAATGAAAACCTGAGAATGGAGCTTAAACTGAGATGGAGCAAAAGAAACTGGAACCTGATGACACTGTTTGAGCCCTGAATCAAGCCCTCCTTAAAGCTATTTCTACTCTTAAAACTTTTGTTAATGAAAGACTCATAACTGACAAAGCAGAATACCATAACACTTCCCAAAAGGCTCAGGGATTTGGCTTCAAATAAGGGTCCACTTGTATCAGTCAGCTATTGCCACAATAATTCCGTGTAACAAACCATCCCAACAATCAATGGCTTAAAATAATAATGATTTATTCTTGTTCACATGTCTGAGTTGGCTGGAAGACAGCTGAAATAGACTGAGATCAGTGCAACTTGGCTTCAGCCTGTGTGTTTGACTTCCTGAACTCCTCACTCAGATCTGCTCCATATTTGTTTATCCTGGAGTCTGTAATCAGGCACTAGATATAAAGGACAGGTTTTCTTGATGATGGTGTAAATGTGAGCTGACAAGCCCAAACATGTGAGTACAGTTCAAGCCCCCACTGCTATCACAGCTGCTAAGTTCCTTTTGACCAAGAGCAAGCCATATGGCTGAGCTCAAATTCATGGTTTAGGAAAGCAAACTCCACCTATATGAGGTTAAAGCAAAACTCGGACAGCCAAATCCAACATTAATGGAAGAGGCAGGTATACTGGGGATAAGAATTCAAGATGGGGAGTAAGTATTTTTTAACAAAAATATATTCTGACATAGCTATTCTCACTAAGCAGATAAGAATTTATCAAGGACTAGAAAATAGCTCAGAGGATGGAGAGAAAGTCTTCCCAGAGGCCAGCACAGGACAAGACCATATAAACTACTACTGCTTCAGTCCTGATTACAAAATAATATCCTTGAGTGGGCACATTAAAGTTCAAGGACAATGGGATGTACAACCAAGTGCTGATGTCTATTAGAAGACTGGAAATAGTGAGCTATAATTTTCCATAAGAAAATTTGTACATTGAGAAAGATAGGAACTGGTTGACTGAAACTTGTAGGGACATTACATCTAAGCATAGGTGGAGAAGCCAATCAAGAAGAGAGAGAAACAGTGGGGGTGCCTGGGTTTTTTAGTCAGTTAAGGATCCAACTCTTGATTTCGGCTCAGGTCTTGATCTCAGGGTTGTGAGAATGAGCCCTACATTGGGCTCTGCACACAGCAGGCAGTCTGCTTGAGATTCTCTCCCTCTGCTCCTCCCCCAACTCATGCTCTTTCTCTCTCCCTCTCTCTAAAATAAATAAGTAAAATCTAAAAAAAAAAAGAGAGAGAGAGAGAAGAAGAGAGAGAAACAGTGACTAAAAGGATAAAGGCACTGATGGAAATAAAAACAACTTTGAAATATTTGAAGTAGTTATTGCAGGTGAAAGTGTTAAAGACTTTTAGGACACCTGGGTGGCTCAGTCGGTTAAGCATCTGCCCAGGGTCCTGGGATTGAGTTCCTTGTCAGACTCCTTACTCAGCAGGGACGCTGCTTCTGCTTCTGCCTGCTTCTCCCTCTGTCTGCCGCTCCCCCTGCTTGTGCTTTCTATCTCTCTCTGACAAATAATAAGTAAATAAAGTTCTTAAATAAATAAATATATATATATAGAATCCAAGCCATGTGCAGACCTATGCTGTGTAAATAGTGAAAATTATAGAAAAAATATTGGGAAAAAAAAGCATAGGAGAGAAAATTGGAGTAAAAGAAGTGATACACATTATTAATATTTTAGAGCACTTTCTCTACAATTTTTCTTCCTCTCATACAAACAAGCATTGTTACGCTTTTAAAGATTATATTATAAATATGTTTATGTCACTAAAAATTATTTAAAAATACTATTTTGGGTACACCTGGGTAGCTCAGTCTGTTGACCATCTGAATCTTGATTTCAGCTCAGGTCATGATCTCAAACTTGTGAGATTAAGCCCCGCTTCAGGGTTACACACCGAGCTCTCTCTCTCTCTCTCTCTCTCTCTCCCCCTCTGCCCTCCCCACCACCACCACTCGAGTGCACTCTCTCTATCTCTAAAAAAAAAAGAGAGAGAAAGAAAATACTATTTTGGTTCCAAATATGGTATCTCTTTACATATGTGTTAAAAAAAACTCATTGCAATATTTCCATGTGATAGGGAATTTAGATTCTTTTTGTCCCATTAATGAATAAAATACTGTCATATGTATCATCATAATAATAACATTTAATAATATTTATATCATTTCTTTAGTAAATATCCCTGGAATAGAAATTATTTGATCCAAGTTTATGAATTTGTGAAAGACTCAACACATACTGCAAAATTTCTGAGCCAATTTAACCTCCTACCAGTAGAAGGCTGCAAACATCACCCTTATTAGTTTTGTGCATTTTCAACTTCAAATTTTGGATTATTTGACATGTCAAAATCAAACTTATTTTTTGTACCTCATTTTGATTACATTTCTTTTTAAATTTTATGTAAATATTTAGTTAGTTAGTTATTGCCTTTTAAAATTTCTTATTTCTAATTGTCCATATTTTTTATCCATTTTTCCACTGAAGAGTAAGAAAGTTTTTCAATGATTCATAAGATACACTGTATATATATTAAAGATATTCACACATCATATTTTCTACACACCTCTGAATTGGTGTATTCATCTATACTGCACAATTCCAACATTCATTAGCTCACAGCAAGCATTTGTTTCCTATATGCAATTTTGCAGGTAGGCTGTGTCTCTGCTGAGCTCAGCTGTGACTGGCTCGACCTGTTCTAAGCTGCAAGTTGGACTCAGACACGCTCTGCTCATCTCTGCATTCTTCTTGGACCCATGGCAACACAAGACACCTTCTCAAGACAGATGACAGGAATGCAAAAGACAAAGACAACCAATGCAAGCACATTTAAAGACCTTTGTCACTTCCCTACAAACCTTTGACTAAGTGTACTGATTAGTTGTTGCTGTAATAATGCAGATAACAAATAACCCAATACTTAGCTTACCTATTCCTTGTATGTAGGGCTGCTGGTAGGTTCTGATGCTGTTCCTTTCACATCAGCTAGCATCCTATCTGCAAAGTAAAATTGTAAGAAGCTCAAAATAAATGAGGCAAAGATATACTCTGTCTACTCTAGTGAGAGGTACTACAAAGTCACATGGCAAAGGTATGGATATTTAATTCTGTAATGAGAAGGGGATAAAAAATTGGGAGGATCTGATCTGCCACATTAAGATTTTCAAATTTGTTTTTGGGGGTTTGATTCTTCAGTGTTAATATTTTAATGAAGTCAATCTGTTATCATTTCTTTTGTAAATTCATCCATAAAGCTTATGCATGAATATTTTTAAATGAAATGTTTTCCCCTAATATTCTAAAAATGAAGGTTATAGATTTAATTTCTCTTAAAAGTAATATTTATTTAATGTAGAAGCACATAGAAATTTCTAGGTTGGTGGGTATTTTTATTAATTTCTCGTGTTACTGCAGTCAAAGTATATACTATGGAGTCAGAGTCAGAGTATATAGCACATATAATTTATGCTTTGTGCAATTAGTTCCTATCAAGATTTTATTTGTAGAGTATTATATGAAAAAATCATAACCTTATTATACCTATTTGAGGAAAATAAGTAATTCCTGTGGGATAAAATGTTAGATCTATGCTTATCTCTTTCACTCTTTAAATAGCATTATTCAAGTCTCATATTCATTTGATTCCCTTGAACATCTCTAGAAAATTTTTTGTTTATATCAGTGTGTCCTTGTAATCCTAACATATTTTTATTTCTGTATTTTGATGCTACATTTGCTACACTAATGGTTTCTAACTATTACTTCTTTGTTTTGTTAATCACTTAAGTGAACATTTTGAGTCTCCTAAATTTTGCTTAGACATCTACTTTGAAAGTAATATTTCTTCCCTGATTTCTTCTTACGGCTTACACCCTGCCATGCTCTACACTGCAAATTGCTTGCATGGTGCTCCCTTGGCCCCCTTCCAACGTGCCTTCCTATAAGCAGATTCATCTGTGCAAAAGTTGGGAAATAGCAATAAGCCATATGAGAGTCCAGCTACATGGGAAATTGGTTCTTCTGAAATGCAAAGTGAGAGTTTCATCCTTATGGTTCACCTTAGGGAATATCTGCAGCATCTTAAGAATAAGGATTGTGGAGCAGTGAGGTTGTCTCCAGAAGAGTCTTGAGGTATTGTTGGGTTTCCACAGGTCATGTTTGTACCTGGGTAAATGTTGCTGGGTATAAAATTCTTGAGTCACAACCTGCTTCCTTTAATCCTCTGTAGATGGTGCTCTATCATCCTTAATATTAAGGGCTGCCAAGAAAAATTATGAGCCCCGTTTCCTGTTGGTTTGTTTTCCCTTTTTAGGTAAATCACTCTTTCAAAGTGAGTGGGTACTAGCTAGATGTTCACAGGATTCTTTTTCTTTATTTTGAAGAGTATTTCTATGGGAGCATGAGATAAAGTGGTACAAGCTAGGGTGCCACTGCCATAATTTGGAATTCAAATAGTTTGCTTTTTAAGTAAAGTTTTATTTTTCATATAGTCTCTATACCTTGTCTCTGTCTGGGTGGGAAAGGTATTATTATTTAAAACTTCATTCTGGAATATGAAATTGCTTGTGTCTTGCCAGGCAATCTCCATATCATTTCTCTTCCTCTCCCTCCGAACCCTAATGATTTGTTTTTACTCTTATATATTGTTCATAAAAGAGATTTGTATGGGGTTTGTCTTCTAGTTACAGAATGGATTTCATCAGAGAGACTGGGTGAAGCGTTAAAATATTTTACCTCAGGTAAAACAAATGATTATTTTGCGAACTAGAATGCTAGCCCAAATAGTACTTAACCGTGACATAAATTTTTACTCTACACTAGAGCATATTAAGCAAATACCAACAGATAAATAAAACCCTTCAGATAACTATTTAGTGCTTTATTCAGTGTTTTTATAGGAGGTAGGAACCTATCTTGCTTCTTTCTGGTAACACTCCAAACTTCTAGAGAGAACAAAAAAAGGTGGGTATAGTTAGTCTGAAGCCTACAACCCAACATCTACCCCTTCTCTCAAAATCTGATCCTTATACACGTCCCCCGTTTGGTTTGGAAGCTACTTTAATTTTGCAAATTCAACGCAGATAACAAATTCAAATCTTTAAGGAGCATCTACATGGTGCCAAGCACTGTACTAGGAACTTAGGACATAAGGGTTAATAAGAAAGACAAAGTGTCTTAGCATAATACCCTCTAGGCTCATCCCTGTTGTCATGAATGAAAAGATTTCATTCTTTTTTATATCTGGGTAATATCCCATAACTTTAGCCATCCATGTATCGATGATAAGTGAAAAAAGTCAGAGAAAGACAAATACCTTTATTTATATCTGAAATATAAAATATATATATAATTATATATATAAAATATATATACAATAACTTTATTTATATCTGAAATATAAAACATAAAACGAATTAAAAAAATTGACTTATAAGTACAGAGACCCAGAGGGGAGGGGGTGGAGAAATGGGCAAAATAGGTGAAGAACATTAAAAGGTATAAAGTTCCACTTATAAAATAAATAAGTTGTGGGGATGTAAAGTACAACATAGAAACCTTAATCAATAATTTGTAGTCATTTTGTGTGGTGACAGATGGTGACTACACTTTTCATGATGAGCATTGTCAACATATAGAATTGTCAAATCACAATGTTATACACCTGAAACTAGTGTAACACTGTATGTCAACTGTAGATAAATTAACAATAAATACAGAAATGAAAGAAAGAAAGAAAGAAAGAAAGAAAGAAAGAAAGAAAGAAAGAAAGAAAGAAAAGAAAAGAAAGAAAGAAAAAGAAAGACATTGTCCCTTTACCACATGGAGCTTTCTTCATTCTATACAAAATTAAAATGGAGTAGAGGAATCACTTTTATAGTGTAGCCAGAGGAGGTATCTTTGAAGAGATGACATTTATGTTGACATTAACCAGGCAAGCTAAAACCAGTGGCCTCTGTGACGTTTCCTTTTATTACAGTTAAAAATTATACTGGTCGAATGGCAGGACTTACAGTTATGGTTGGTTCCTGGGTTACGGTTATGGCAGACATCCCCCAGTTAGTACTGATGCTCATGGAGAGAAATGTTGACTTCCAAAGGGTCCTGGCTAGAAAGAGATGAATGGCAATGTATGGGCAAGAACTGGTCGAAAATAGGACTACTTAAAGCACTAAAATATCCCATTCCCAACACTCTTTCATAGATTCTAATTTTAAAACATTTTTACACTGATTGGGCCACAGAGGTGGATGACTCTGAGGTCTTTTCCAAGCCTAAAATTCTACAGTTCTACGTAATGAAAAGAAACAGTACATGGGTCAGAGGAAGCAATGAAGACCAACCCTTGTCATTTTATAGTTCATATTGTACAATATGGATTGCATATTTTCAGTGTAAGCACATTTATTTCCATTTAATATCTTTCGCTCATGTGGTTCCATTTGAAATTTCTAATAATATCACGGGATCAGTATAATTATCTGTATATTACTGATGAGAAAATTAGGCCTCAGAGGAATAAGTAACTTAGTCAAAATTTGCTTCTGTGTGCCCTCCTCCTCCCACACTGCCATACAGCCATCTGATGTCACCTGCTCAGGTGACATCAGGTGAGCCATGTCACTCGTGGGCCCTTGATTGGTCTGATTCATATAGTTAAGCAAATCAATAAGCAAATAAAACCCATGGAACTATCTGCCACTTAGTGCCTGACAAAGGAAAGGAGAGACTTACCTTTCCCTAGGAACTAAGGTAAAGAAAACATGGATGCCTTTTTAAGGGAGGCCAAATGATAGATAGTAACTTTACACTGCAGATTTGCTAAACAGGCAGAAATACTGATCAACTGTTTGATTCTCACTTTGTCATTTTCACAAGCTGAGCACGTAATTACTTAGTTTTTACTCAGTCCAAACATTTATTGAGGAGTCTAAGAATTTACCTTGAATGATTTATGGAGTCATTTATGGAGTGGTACTTGGAATATCTGGAAAATAACTTCCTAAATATCAGGATTATTATGTAAGCAATTACAGAAGTTGATTGACCCTCTCGTGATGGAATTTTATAGCATGTATTTATAGTGTCTGTGGTTAAAGAATACTCTATGCTTTCAACATCATAGGTAACGGAGGAAAGTTTCCACGGCTCTTAAATTATAGGTGCTCAGGGTTTGTTCTCATTCCCCATAGGCCCACCCAACCCACGCCAGCAGCAGTATGAGCACCTGAGGGAATTTGTTAACTAGTTGAAATTTAAAATTACGAAGTAGAACATTGCATTAGGAGATCTCAGTCCATGACAAAATTATTCCCCTCTCACGTGGGAAATCTGATGCCTAAAGCAAAAACTAAAAGTAAAAATTGCCATTTTCTCTCACAAAATTAAAAGGACATTTTTAACTAGTCCATACCACCTGCAAAGATGCCACAGACAAAATCCTCCTCAAATGGTGCATTAACTTTGGCAATCTTAGCATCTCTAGTTCAAACAAAGTGTCTGTATGGGGCAATCCTATTCGTATGTTGAAATGTTTTCTAAATATGAAGTGTGATTATATTAATTTGACATTTTCTCAGCCATATGTTTAGCATACATACAAGTGATAGTTTTTTAAGTCAATTCACGTAAGTTATATCACTAATAACATTTTCTCTGCATTTAGCATATCTGGAGAGAATCCATTCCAATATACTTTGTCTACTGAAATAATAAATAAAGCTCACCCCATTGTAACGATGCTGTGCTAACGAAACATTTTGTATACTCTCGTTTATACTGCATTAGATTTCCTCTCTTAGAGTTAGCAATCTTTTTCTTTCCTCTTCCAATGGCCAGGCCTTGATTGTAGAACTTGTTTGGATCATTTGCCTGTCTACTCTCAAATTTTCAACTTCCTGCATTAAAATTACATTTAAAAAAATTCTCAGAGAAATGTGTCTCTCTCAGATACCTCCTCTTGTGCACAAAAATGAGACAGGCTTTGCCTAGTTCTTGATTTACACGGAAGGAACAAGAAGAGTTTAGACTCAATGGCACCATCTATTGGAGTTTCCTTGTATGCTATTTTGTGCTGGTGTGGTTTCTTTCATAGGGTGGGGCTGTAATAGTACAAATTTCTGGTATCCAGAATGGAAACAGATGCAAACTGGACATGGAAATATTAAATAATCCATCTACAAGTTTTACAATGTCTTAAAAGGGGGACGAGCAAGAATTCTGTTTCTGTCCCCTCGGCTATGGACTGAATATTTTGGTCCCCTCAAAATTCATATGTTGAAATCTCACCCCCAGTGTGATGGTGTTAGGAGGAGAGGCCTTTGGGAGGTGAGTAGGTGATGAGGTGGAGTCCTCATGAATGGGATGAGTGCCCTCCAAAAGAGCTTCCAGAGAGATTCTTAGCCCCCTACTACCAGGTGAGACTAGGATGAGAAGTCTGCAACCCAGCAGAGGGCCCTCACCTGACCAGGTGGCACCCTGATCTCGGACTTCTGGTCCCCAGAACTGTGAGAAATAAATGTCTGTTGTTTCATGGCCACCCAGTCTGTAGTGTTTTACAAAACACTAAGAGACTAAGACTAGTATCTTCCCAGGATGGGCGTGTCACCAGCATGTCTTAGCACCTCCTCATGTATGCTACAGAGACTGAATCCCAGATGAGTGCAACTTGGAGGGGTTCCTTCTTACACAAACACCCACTAACAAGATGGAGGTTCAACCTCAGGCACAGTATGCTGAAAATACTGAGATCCTCATTCTCTCACCCCAGCTCATTTGTAGGGTGAGGGTCCAATGCCTGGAGAGGCAAACCAGGAATACCAGAGGCTCCTCCACTCACCCAGCGCCTTGCTCTTCATGCAGGACTCTGAGAGAAGTGAGCAACCATCTCTACCCTGAGGTCAGAGCCCTGGCTCAGGAATTTTGCCCAAAGGGAGCAACAACCAAAGAACAGAAAGTTCCAAAAATGTCCCCAAATGAACTGACCTTTTTTGGCACAGAGTGTGAGAAAGTTCAAGCCTCATAGTGCTCTGAAGCAATGGTGATTTGGGTGCTAACCAATTAAGAGGAGGCTGGTAGCTTCATGATGTTACAAGCTAAACCATAGGCTAGTTGATCAGTGAGAAGCAGGGAAGGAGGCAGCTAAGAAGAGCACTCTTAGGGTCAGACATAGCCTTGAAAAACTATCCCCTCAAAGGAGCCCAGATTTAATTGGATCAGTCTGTGGAGCAATGGATTCTCCAGGGCACTGCCAAAAACAAAAGGGCAATCATCTGGAATTTAGTAGAGCTTAACAGCTGAGTGCAATCAGGGAAAGAGAGAGTCAGTGAGAGCCTGGCTAAAACCACTGTCCTCGAAGGGTGTGTGCATGCCCCAAGGCTGCACTTGGGAGCAAAGACATCAGAAGCTTCCACTGCAAAGTAAATAGAATTCACTAGAATAGTCCAGCCAGTCACTAAACAACTATTAGTTCTCATGGTTTTTAGTAGATTCTGTTGGAATTTTTTATATAAAAGATATGTCTTCTACAAAGAGATCGTTTTACTTGTTGGTACACAAATAGACAAAAAGTAGAGAAGCATGCAATTATCTCAATAGAAGGAGAGAAAACACTTGACAGAATGCAACATTCATTCCTAGTAAAAACTCTTAGCAACATAGCAGTAGAAATGAAGTTCTACAGCCTGATAAAGACATCTATGAAACCTACAGTATACATCATAATTAATGGTAAAATATTAGTTTCCCCCTAACACGAGGAACAAAGCCACTGCAATGTAACAACAACAAAAACAAAGGTACAAATGAGAAAGGAAAAAGTAAAACCATTATTATTTTTCTTCACAGGTAACCTTCTGGTTTATGTGAAAATCCTAAAGGATCTAAAAATTTTACTACTAGAAATAAAACTTAACCAGGTCATAGAATAGAGGGCTAATATACAAATGTTAATTGTGTTTCCATATACTAGCAAAAAAGAATTAAAAAATTAATTTTAAAGTGCCATTTAAAAGAGAACCAGAAAGGTTGTCCAGGAGCCCTAGGGGGATAGATTCCACAAAAGGTTTTTTTGCCAGGGTAGCAAGATGCTAGTATCTCCTAACCTGCCGGAGTAGGAGGGGTTGGAGGAGTAGGTGGTGACATCCACCAGCGTACTCCCAGCAAGGAATATTTACCCCTGGAAAAGTTTCTGTGGGTCACATGCTTGGAGGGCTTTTTTTTTTTTATTGTTATTATGTTATGTTAATCACCATACGTTACATCATTCGTTTTTGATGTAGTGTTCCATGATTCATTGTTTGCGCATAACACCCCGTGCGCTTGGAGGGCTTTTGGAACCCCAGCTCCCAGTGATACTCAGACTGCCCAGAAGTAAAAAAAAAAAAAAAAAGACTAGAAATTGCAAAGGCTGTGACTTATTTGAGTTTGAGTCTGAATATGGTGCCAAGATAGTGGTTGAAACAGCAAACGACTACCTAATTCGCAAAGGAATCTTGAAGCATCTGTTTACATCATCTGAAAAAAAATTACCCCCCCAAATTTTTAAAGACTGAGATGTTCTACTTTCAAAGGCATCATATAGTATCAGTGGAATAGAACAAGAAGTAGATACTTAAACAGGAGCTCAGAATGGAGAAGGAATTTTAAAACAAAGAAAAATTAGGACGAAAATAGCTAAATGAGGCATAGGTTGTGATTTTCCTTCATTAATTTTATGGAAAAAAAAGTCAGCAGACATCATCAGAACTCCATGCATATCCAGGTTTCATCAAAGAAGAAAAGAAGTTTTAGGAGCTCTACCCCTCCTAAGACAACCACGCATAGCCAGGGCCACACAGTAGCTTTGGAGAAGTGAAAATCTCTGCGTAGCTGGTGAAATATTTTCAAACAGCCCACATCTGATGTAAAAAAAAGAAATACCAGAAACTCAACACCCACACATTCAGGAGAATGAAAGAAAGACAAAGCCATCCATATATATTGATGCATGTTCTGAATGTATTATGTAGAACATTTCTTCTGAAAATGTAGTGGTTTTATTATTAGGACTGATTCTTTACATTTGCTAAGTGCAATGAAACAAGACCATTGGTGAGACTTGGGGGATAGAAATACATTGTTGTTTTGAATAGTAAATAGGGGAAGCAATGAATAATTTATATTTTGCCCACCCATGCTGAAATGCAGGGATGCAGACCAGCTCACCATGGCTAGGCTCACACTGCCCCTTTGTCCGATTGGTCTCCTCCAATTCTTTTGCAGATTTCAGAGCTGTCCTTAGTTTCTCCACCTGGATAGAAAAGTCACTGTCAACTTAAGCACTAAGCTGCAGCCTCTGTTGTCACCACCAATCCTGCTTTGCCTCTCTCTGTCACATGTTAGCCTCATTCAGCGGTATACATTTAATCATTAAGGGTACTTAAGAGCTCAATATCAGAGGCTTAATTTGGCAAGATAAATTAAGTTGGAGAGTGAGGAGGCATTTCAAATATGAATACAGATTCATTTACATGTATGTGACTTATTTTCACCAATATTGTCAAGTTCATTTTTGATGGGCTAGCATGGATCAATTATCATTTTGTTAGTGGAAAATGTAGAATTACATCAATATGGAATTACATTCCAAGATGTAAACATTGTCCAACAAATAAACTTTTTCCTACAATTTACTTGAATGCAAGTGAGACTTAAAAATCTTGGAATAAAATAGTAGGATTTTGCCATCTCATCGAAAAAATATAGCACCAAAAATGTAATACTTAGAAATAAATTTAACAAAAATATACATAATATCTTCACTGAAAATAACAAAACATTGCTAAGGGAAATAAAGAAGGTTTAAATGATTGGAGAGACAAATCCATGTTCATAGATTGGAAAATAATATTGTTCAGATGTCACTGTCCTGAAATTGATTTTATAGAGTCAATGAATTTCATGGTACAATTTAAGAAGCAGAAATTTATATGGAAATGGAAAAGACCTAAAATAGTAAAAAAACTATCTTAAAAGAGGAGAACACAATTGCAGGACTTATGCCTACTTGATTTAAAGCCTTGACCTTAAAGTTAAAGGAAGAATGAGTTTGACAAGCTAAAAAATAGATTGATAGGACAGAATAGAGTCCAGAAATAGATAGACCCACATACATATAATGAAATGACTTTCAAGAATAAAGCAAAATCTACTAATTGGGATAAGAAAATCTTTTCAATAAATAATGTTGGAACAATTGGATGAATACATGGACAAACAATTAAGGTCAAGTCCCACCTCACACCATTCAAAAAATTAAGATGAAAAATGGGCCTAACCTTTAAAGCAAAAACTATAAAATCTCTGAGAAAACACCAAAAAATATCTTCATGATCTTGGGAGTAGGCAAAGATTTCCAGGAGACCCAAAAAGCATGAATCATAATATGGAAAAAAAAGGATAAATTGCACTTCATCAACAGTTAATGCTTCTACTCTTCAAGAAGTACTAGGAAGATAATGAAAAGACAAGACATCTTTTGGATGGAAATTTATATCTATCTATCATCTATCTATCATCTATCTATCTATCTATCATCTATCTATTCACCTATTTATCTGACAAAGGACTTGTATTGAGAAATTATAAAGAACTCCTGCAACTCAATAATAAAAAGCCAGATACAGACACAGCATATAGAATCTATACCCACTCTAGATTCTACCGTACTTTAGAAGGACTTGCCACAATGGCTCTGCTCTTTCATGAAAGTGATGAAATGCTAACAGGCAAGAAGCCAGCTGAAAAACTAGAGGCTACTGTAACTATTTGAATGCCTGAAGGTACTTTTCTTCAATTATTTTTAAAGTGTGAATGATGTCCCCAAGGATGTAAAGAGTATTACAGAGCAAATATTTAGAAAATGAACCACAATCCCTTCCAGCAAAATTCCGAACTTGCCAGGAATGAAGCAGTAGAAATGGAAGTGGAACAGAAAAAGCTGAGACACTCGTGTTCTAGGACCAGCCTCATTACGATTTTACTGCATAAATTTGGCCCAAACAAAGCTTCACTGAGCCTCATTTTCCTTTTGTAGAACATTGCATTTAGAGAGTAGAACCCTTAATATTCCTTCCACATCTAAAATCCTGTGGTTTCTTCATCCATCCATTTATTTCATTTATTTCTCTACCATCTTTTTGTTGGTATCGACTATCTACACTTGCTAAGCACCATTCATACATAGATGAATAAAATAATATTTACAGTTACTGAACTCAATTGAAGAGATGCACCTAAGTAACTAAAGACGTTTATAAACTGCTAAAGGGATTCAGATCCAAGGATTGCCCAACCAGGAGCTAAAAGTATTGATATGTTCAGGAGAAGCAAACAGCCCCACATGGAAGCACAGTGGTGTGTGCCTGTCCACAGGGCTATAGAGCATCACTGGAAGGGAGTAGTGGCCAAAGGTACGTGGGCTCTGCCAAAGGACTTGGAATTTATTCTCTAAAGTCTTTTGAGAATTTGCAGTGTTTCTTTTCTCCTTATTTTTTTAAACAAATATCTGTTTTAGAAAAAAATTCTTTAGAAATAGACTATGTTGATCATAAATTGTTTGGTAGTTTTTTTTAACCACTATTTTCTTGAAAATGCTATTTTAAAATTTTTTCCATAATGAATCTACCTCATCTTGGGATACTTGGTTTCTATCCTGGAAATAATTCTTTTTCATTCTTTTAAGTCTACATGGTATCCCTCAAAGAACGCTGACACACCATTCAAAATACAAAGTCTTTCCAGGCAGCTTGACTAACGGACATGGAGGAGAGCTAGTTTGTGTAACTAAAAGAAAAAAATAAATACAGTCTTCCCTGATGAAAGCAGCTGTCACTCTTATTTTCTTCCCCTTCTATAACGCAGAAGAAGATGGAGTTCAAGTAAGATAGAAATAAATTTAAAATAATAATGTTTTCAAAATGTATATGGTTGGATCTGCAATGAGTTTCACACAGCTAATCCTGTTCTTCTATTCCCATTTATGTTGGCAAACTCACAGTAAGTTAAACTGGCAGAAAATTCAGCAGTGTAATATTTTGGGACACCAACATAATAAATATGAGTTGGCTGAATATTCAAGCAGGGCAGTTAAATCTAGTCTGTTTTTATTATGGCTGAACCACTTGAGCTGTATTTTACAATACATGGTATGTTTACAAATACTCCATTTATGGGCACTCTTTGTAGTTTTAGACAATGCTGCAGATAAACACTAATTTAGGCATGCATTTTGAAATACTTTATGGGAATGTATTTTCAATGTTCACATTGCAGTCTTATAAAGTCTTCATCATAGTCAGGCCAAGTGTAGGAGTAAAGATACGGTCCATGTATCCATCAGAACTTGTTCAGAAAAATAGAGACTATGCTGGTAAATTTTAAGCATCAAGGGGGTAGAACACAGGGGACTAAGGTCTTACACAAGTATTGCAAGGTCTAGGAAGCTAAAAATAGCCTTCAACAATCAGAAAGTAGAAGAATTCCAATAAACCTCTAGCAATGATCTATGCTGCTTCCAGCATTGCAAAAGGACTCTTAAAACCCCATATCTGCCATCTGCAGACATCCAGCTGCTCCCCGAGAATAATAGCTTCTGTACATCTTCCATCTCCAGATCTTGCACAAATGCTTTTCATTGGCAGAGTATAAACCAAATCCCTATTGGCCAGTAAATCTGGTTAATGTAGCTTCCAACCTGTCATGCCCCATGTTACACAATAGAGTTTAAAGAATAGAGATTGTCCTACATATCAAGACACAATATCTAGTTTGGTTCTCCATACATATATCTTTGAAATCCCAAACAACAATATTATGCTTTTGACTGTCCTGTTTCAACTACCCTTCAGTCTAATGAAGATGTGCTCCACCTCTCCTTCCAAGGGCATGATTCGAAAACCCAAATGTTACTATACCCATCACTGGATATTTATTCCTTTTCAGGTCAGTCACAATCCTTATTTGATATCCTATAATTTCCAGAGTAAGGTATGAATTTAAGCAGCACCAATACTTATATAAACTAGGAGAGGAAGGAGAAAACTAATTTGGCTAATACAGTATGTACACAATAGGACAAGGAAGAATATAAACATGGTTGTTATAGCTCTTCTTTCTTCAACAGATCGTAAAGTTAAAAAAGTTTAGTACTTTCTTCTTCTATTACCCATTCCATATTCACTTTGCCCAGAGTTAGAGGCTCAGGCGGATGTGGGCTTTTGCCTGGCAGAACAACCCTAAACCTCATTCCTGACTTGTCCAAGCCATTAGTCGTTTTGCCTCTATGAGGTAGCTATGATTTTCCATGAACAGTACTGGAAGTGTTAAGAGACACACTCAGACAATGCCTGCATTTTCTGCATGCTTCTCTCTCCCTAGTGGTATACCTTTGATGATCAAGATGAGTCACCCCAGTCCATACAGTTTTCCCTTGTTTGTCATTATTTCAATGGCATTGGAAGTTCACTATGGCCAGGTTACACTCTGAACTTCAAGTTCAGCATGCCCCCTGGTAAAAACTCCCCTTTCTTGGGAACCAAGGTATCAGAATATTCGGAGCCTAAGGCTATGGGGACAGGAAGCATAACTTTTGAGAGAAGCTTGTTAAGTAAAAAAAATTGAAAAGAACCAAGCCCATTTCCATGCTTTGTTTCTAAGACCAGTGATTTACTATAATAGGAGAAAAAGCATCATATGTCCACAGGTGTATGCATTTGGTTTAGCTTCTGCAAGGCATTGTCTCCCAACCAGCATAAAACTGAGTTTTCAATAGGCTCTTCAATTTTCCTAACAGGCTACCTTCTATTATTGTAAAATTAATTCCTTGATCACAGGTGGTGAATTCATTATCACCATAATAGTGAATAAAGTTACCATTAAATCTATAGATGATAGTGTAGGCAGTATCACTGAGAGCAGGGAAGCTAATCCATGACAAGAGAAAATATCTATTCCAGTGAGGATACATCACTATCCCCTCTGTGATAAAAGAGTTCTAATGTAATGATATCGGATGGTGGGTTAGTTGCTCTGGAAAATGGGAAATGTGGGAAAACTCATATAAGGGGTTCACGGTTCGTCTCTGTCGTTGGCAGGTTGGACAATCAGCAGTGATCGTGGCCAGATCACACTTGGTTAGAGGAAACCCATGTTCTTATCCTAGTCATAACCCCAATCCTATTTTTTGTGGCTATTTAGTTCATGGGCCCATAGAGAAAGCACTGAGGTGGCTGGGAAAAGATGCTGATTAACATTCACAGAGAGTAAGCTTTGTTTAGCACTCTTAGGGAAAATAAATATTTATATGCTCTCTGTGCCTTCTGAGAGCTCCATTCTTCTGCCTTCCTGCCACCTACTCTCTAGAATAATTCCTTCCAAAACCTTGACCATCTGGCCAAATTGCTAGATATTGCCCATGAATTACTATAAAACTTTATCTCTGGTCACTTTCCTTTCCTACACAATAAAAAACAAGATGATTGGAGTTCTTTCCACTGAAAGTATTTCTCTCCCGTTGCCCTTCAGGACACCTCCTAAGGGAGCCATGAAGCTGTAGCAGTCCAAATATGACTAGTGCCAGCATATCTTGTGGAACCAACTTAAACCAAGAGCAGTTGTTTTCTTCCACAGTCAACTAGTTAGAGGAAGTTCCCCAGGAGGATGAAGTGCGTGTGGAGGAAGAGGTAGTAATACAGGAGGAATGGTTTCATGAGAGACTGAGTCATCTGCTCATTCAATTTATTGGCCTTCAGAGTCTACTTAAGGCTGACCTTATACGTATACCACTTCCTCTTGAAGAAAAGCGCTCCCATACATCATTCTGTGCATTCTGTGATATATCAAGTTATCTTGATATATCAAATAAACCATTTCATGGTTGTGTGGTAATGTGGTGTCCCATTATCAGGTAATTAGTCCCAGGTAATCAGGCCCAGGATCAAACCATGAATTGTTTCTGAAAAGAAGAAAGTTATGCGAAAGAGGGTATGACTTCTATCTAACACCCTAGGGATCTTCACAGTGAATCTCTTATGGGAGCCTGCCCGTGAGTCCATGTAACATTCCTGCCTGCACCATAGACAATTAAAGCTCCACTGGATCTATGGGTCATAAGACACAGTTGGCAGAGTGGCCTGGAAAAGTTAGCAGTCTTAAGGAATGCTTAGTAAATGGGTCAGACAAGCATACTCAAATATAGTATGGGTTCCAAATGAAACAAGGCTTCCAGACATTTCATTTATTTCTTAGGGGTAGGGAATAAAAGGTTCAGCAACTTGTCTTTCACATTGAATGTGATATCTCAACCAGGCCAGACCACAGATTCATTGAGGTGGCAGGTCACTGAACTGCAATGAGGTTGTCCCCAATTGTCTGTTAAAAATGTGTCTCAGCAAAGCACCTCGTGTTCTGTCTACATCTTGCTCTTCAGATTTTATCAGCATGATATCATCAATATAGTGGACAATGTTAATGTTTTGTGGGGCAGTGACACAAATTACATAATCTAATCCTTGATTTGAAACTGGAAAATTGGCATAGCTCTAAAGTAAATCAGTTATACTCTTCCTATGGTTCTTGAACCTTCTATTCCTATAAGTTAAAGAAATTGCCTCTAATTTTCTTTATTAATTAGTAAAGATAAAAAGACTTTTTCTAGATCAACAGCTGAATTCCAGGTTTCAGAAGTTGCTAGAGTTATAGTGACTATCTGCTTCAGTTTACAATAATCTACTCATTTTCCAAGATCCATCTGTCTTTTCCATAGGCCAGTTAGGTGAATTAAATGAGCAATAATAAGACTCAATTCCCTGATAGCTTTCAGTGTTTTGATGGTGACATTAATCTCTGCAATATCTGTAGGGATGTGTTGTTGACCTTTGTTTACTCTTTGGTAGAGGTTGTAAGGCTTCAACTTGTCACTTCCTTCCATAATAGTCCTGTCTGCATAAGGGAATTCTGACAGTTACTATGTCCAAATCAAGTAAGCATTCAGGAGCAATGAAAATAACCACCGTGGTTTTGCAGTTCCACTGAGACAACTGGCAGACAGACTTGGGCCAAATCCCACTGACCTCCATAAGCCTCCTCTCTGACTGGTGGGACAGACTTGAATTTCAGTTTCCCATTTCCTCTCAAGGCAACTGTACAATAAATCTCCAAACATCCAGGTAACTCCATTTCTCCAGTGCATAGTCAGTATGTTCAAAAGCCAAATGTTTTGTTAGGAAGGCTAGAATGCACACTTGCCATAAATACATATGGGGGGTCACAGGGTCTTCCCTCGAGTGAACACAGCCTTCCTTCACTCAAAGCACTCTCAGTCCTTGAATTGATCCAGGTCTGGGAATGAATGCTGGATGCGGTGTGGTGGACATCACTATCCATTGTGTTGAATTAAGACCTAGGCTTTTTTGGATTATATATTACAAGTAATATTTTAGCAGGGTTCCTAACATAGTAACATACTAACATACTTCCCATGTTTTTCAACCTTAGAGGCACCATAATCAATTAGCCACTGCCAAAAAATTCTGCAAACCAAACCATTCTGATTACCAACCCAACTATGCAGCCCATTTCAGTATTGCCCTGCTAGTTCCTGGTACTTGAGTACAGCCAATGGCTTCTGCTAATCTAGGGAGCTCTTATTCCTTTCTAAAGTGTAGGAGTTCATTTCCTTGATGGTATCACCCACCATCATCACTGACTTACAGAGAGCAGTCACTAAGAAGCTCTGAGGTTGCTTTTGTTCTCCTCATCAATATATTGTTTTCAAAGTCTCTAGGAAAGAAGCATTCCCTGGATTATGGGACATGTGGTAAGGAAGCTAATGAATTGATCACACATGATCAATTTATTTCAACATTCCTATCCCCTTAAGTCAGTGGATTCCTTCTTCTCCATTATGTCAAGGAAGCTCTGAGGTCTCATTTAGTGGAAGACAGTTCTGCATCTAGGTTTCAATCAACCAAACAATAAAACTGTGAGAGGCATCCTCAGTTGCTTGAGCCACATATTAAATCCAGAAACTTGGGTGTGTGCAAAGATTTCAGCAAATTTGACCTATTTCAATGTTGGTTTCTTTATTCTCTCGTCTTAACTACTTAGGAACCATTTCTCACAAGTATTCCCTGAATTTCTCTTGATATCAATTAGCAAAAATCTTACAGCTCTGGGGCGCCTGGGTGGCTCAGTTGGTTAAGCGACTGCCTTTGGCTCAGGTCATGATCCCGGGGTCCTGGGATCGAGTCCCACATTGGGCTCCCTGCTTGGCGGGAAGCCTGCTTCTCCCTCTCCCACTGCCCCTGCTTGTGTTCCTTCTCTCGCTGTCTCTCTCTCTCTTTCTGTCAATTAAATAAATCAATTAAATCTTTAAAAAAAATCTTACAGCTCCTTTGATATGCATGCCGTCTCCTGTTCAGTCTGAATTTGCACTTAAAATTCCTGCCACTGGGCTTTAATTATGGACCAGAGGCAAGAGGAGACATTGAGAGCATGCTGTGAGGAGAATCAGCATCTCTTGTATGTGAAGGTCTAAGGTGAAGTCATTGCAGGATCATCTAGCAAGGGGAAGAACGATGGAGGAGATATCTCAGTAGTGGCCACCGCTTTTGAAAGGGAGGCTCAATGATACCAGGCGATCAAGATATTTGAAGTCATTGAAATCCATCCAAAAGTTACCATTCCAGTTCTTAGGATCCCACTCCTGCCTACTCCCTAATTTTCACATGAAACCTGATGAAATAGTGAAATCAATTGGTGTTTAATTTCTGCAGCCTACACGATCAAACCTTGAGTCTGGCTTTTGGATTCCTTGGTCCTATAACTATAAGAACTAAGAAATATTTTTAAGGCAGTTATAGAAGCTCTCTGCTTCTCTGAATCATAAACTTGTCATTATCTGACTCAAAGGTCTCCACTGCAATAAGAAGCAGCCAAATCATTCCAAAGTCTGTATAACCATCATTTGCACTGAAACATTTTATTGGAGTAGTCACTTGGTCATCTACTCTTTTCTTTTCAATAGTCACATAGCTGTAAGTGTCTTGAGGTGTTACTTTAAGCAAATGTTTTGTCTATGTGTGCTGTGAACTACCAATAACCCATTTTTCATTGGCAGTGAGATCATTACTGCCTTCACATCTAACCCAGTCAAATAACCAATCCCAGATTCCCATCTATCAGGTTCTGTATCTGATCAAACTTTGGTACCAAATTCTGTATCCACAAGCATCAGTCAGGAATATGGAAACCACTGTTGATACGGGTAAGAGTTAGAGGCTTGTATAGTCATTGGGAAACCTGGAGGAGTGAAAATCAAGGAAATTGCTATGAGCAAGAAAAGATCAAGAGTACTTGGATCCCAGAAAACAGGCACTGGATGAGCTTAGATGCCCATGACACTGTAGTAGGTGATTCTAAGAGGTCACCAAGAAACCATTGGCAACCTCCCATAGCCAGTTGTCCTATAGAATAGAAGCTTCTTCTTGTCTACACCCCAAATCTCACTGAGAACCCCTCAAGGACAGAATCTAAATGGGACCCATGTGGTAAGGAAGTCTAGAGCTTTCCACTCCTGCATTATGGAGAGGTGCTTAGAAGGCAGGGGCAGTACTAGGTTTTAACATACAAGTATCTGACACAATGACCATGGAGAGAAAAGTAAATCTCAAACATTGGACTTCTTTCCAGATTGTCTGAAACCAAATGAACTAATCATAGTCAAATGTAAATTCAGTTCTATTAATTCTAGATGGATGAATTTGGTCAATATTCTTAATCTTTAAACTTTCATTTCCTCCTCTATAATTGGAGTTAATTATGATGAATTTTCTTAATTTTGTTGAGAAGATTTACTATGCATATAAAGAGACTGAAATAAATGTAAGCAATTGTTATTGAATAATATGATAATATTTCTTTTGTTTATATGAATGCTTTGCATGTAAATGCATAATATCTGTACATATTATGTTTTGTGTTGCAATGAAAAAGCACCATTTTTGAGCTCGAAATGCCTTTATTTAAATGACATAGGCAGAAAAGCTAAAATATAAATAAAAAACCTCTGGCACAGTGGGATTGAATATCATATCTATAACAATGTAGCTGAACTCAGGTCATCTGCCCTTTCAGTACCTTATTTTATTTATTTAATATAGATTTGTGATGATATCAGCAATGTAATTTTGTGCCGTTTATATACATTCCTAAACTAAACTAAAATCATTAATTTTGAATGTTCTGCCTTAGAAAAATGATACCATATGGATTATGAAAACATGATTTATGTTAGTTTTAAAGCCAGAAATTAAGTAGACATTAACTTTGATAATTCCAATTCAAGATGTGATATTTATTCCAACTCAAATCTCTTAAGGGATTCATTCTAGAGTCAAATGGGCAAGTCACATAGTATCTTCAGGCTGTGTTATTGAAATCAAGATTGATGGGTAAATTTTTTTTACCTCTATAAAGAAGGCTTAATCTGATGTTAAATGGCTTATTTTATTGGGAAACTTCCTACTTTATTATCCATCCGATAATCTGAATTAGTCATCATTGAGTTGTAAACAGAACTGCATACTTTATAACTTTTCTTCTTTTTTCTCCTGTTTAAAGTTTTTCCAATTATAGTAGTGATCTAGAATGAAAAATGAGCAAATGTGTGCATGTAACTAATTGCATAATAAACTTTTACAGTCCGCTTTTTAATTATTCCTCTTTCCTATTTTTAGCTTATTATCTCTAGTTACATGTTCCAAACATTCGTTAGGGAAGCTATTTTTCAGTGTAAAGGATTTTTTTTTTTTTTTAGTTAAGTAAGAGGCAACAAAATACAAAATACATTTATTGCTTTCTGAAGGCAACATTTTGAATGAAGGAAATGTTACTTACTGATGTATAAATTGCCCCATATTATCCTACTTCACAAGTGTTGTATTCTTTTTAAAACTACATCAGACAGGAATGTATATTAGAAGCATATCTGTCATTATGAAAAGCCAGATCAAGTTATACAGACATGAAGATGTAATTCTACAATTGGTTTGTTCCAGGATCTAATATAATGTCCAAATGTATGTCATCAATGAGTTAAAAAAGGACATATACTCTAAGAAGAACGCAATGGTATCTGACAAACAGAACTGTTCATTTTAAGATGATCATAGGGGAAGAGAGGAAAAATGAAACAAGACAAAACCAGAGAGGGAGACAAACCATAAAAGACTCTTAATCATGGGAAACAAACAGGATTGATGGAGGGGAGGGATGTGGAGGTTTGGGGTAACTGGGTGATGGACACTGGCGAGGGTATGTGTTGTAATAAGCACTGGGTATTGCATAAGACTGATGAATCACAAACTTGTACCCCTGAAACAAATAATATATTGCATGTTAATTAATTAAATTTAAATTAAAAAATTGCTAACACACACACACACACACACAAAGATAAAAGCTATCCCTAAGAAGTTAAGAATGTCTGTCCCTACACAACATTATAGAAAACAATACAGATGTCTCTTGAAATAAGGGAGGGGTCATTTGGCTTTGGCAATGATTTTTCTAATGATTCCAAGTTGATTGCATCTTGTTTCTCCAATTAGTCAATATGCTCTGGTATTATAGATACTATTTTTTTTTTTTACTCCTCAGTATAGCCTAAATCAGAGAGCCATTTTGGAGCCAAAGTACAGGCCACTGGGGCAATATACATTGTGCTTTTCTCCAGCTCCTTAGCCCTATTAGTTTAAAAATAACAAAAAAAGCAGCCTCCATGTTGGAGGAGAGTGAGACTAATTATAAAAGGGACTTTTAAAGAGGGAGGGGAATGGCAATTCTATCCCATCCTCAGCAACGATAGAGGTGAGGATTCATATTTGTCAAGGAAACCAACCCCAATTGCCACAACACGTAACTTTGAGAAACTTAGCACATGAACATTTATTTTTTGGCTTATACAAAGTTCAATGCAGGTCCAGTGGCCCATCCTGTCCCCATGTCATACTGTTCCTCCCAAGTCACCATGGCAAAGAAAGAGAGAGATGAAGAATCTTGAGGGATGTATTGATGGGCCAGGTTTAGAAATGACACACCACTTCTGTCCATATCCCAATAGCCAAAATCAAATCCAACCACAAGGGAGGTTGGGAAATGTGGAGGAGCAGAGGGCTATTTGGCGATCTCTGAGAAAAACACAAACACCCATCATTAATTACCAATTTCTCATGCCTAAGAATGAATATTGTTACAACTAGTATGGTGTCTCTCTCTCCCTCAACCTTTCCCTCTCTCTCTCTCTCTCTCTAACTCTATCTCTCTCTCTTTCAAGTAATCAGGTATCACATAATGATAAAACCATTTTGCTTTGGATTTACCATTGGGAACTTCTATACCCACTAAGAGAGGTAGGTGGGTGGACTTCCTCACATGTCTCACAAACTGCAGTCAGCCACTGTGTGTAATTACATCTGCTTTCTGTGTATCTGCACACCTGGCACCACCGTTGTCCAGAGATACCCTCACACCATCATCATCCTCACCTAGAGTAATGCCACTGGCTCACCAGTGCTTTCTGGCACAGTCTGCCCAACTCCATCTCTCCATAGCTGCTAAAAGGCTGCCATTTCTTCAGGAAATCTCTGTGCCAGGCAATGAAACTGAGCTGCAGGGAATATCTATTTTTGCTTCCATAGCGATGGTACAAGAATGCGGCCCACTATAGCCTTGGGCCATTTCGATGGCTGTTTAATTTCAGATGCCAAGCCTGAGTAAGAATAAGGAATTAATTTTGTCCTCTTCGTCCCTCCCTTCTATGATATGAGAGGTAGAACACTGTCTTTCTCAGTCTCTGCTCTCTTCCCAGTCTTATAAGTCAACTCAATTGCTCTCAAGAACCCAGGCTTTTTCATATTCACTTAACCACTTCCTAAATAATTAGATGGGAGAAAATTTATCCCAAATTTTGTATTTCCTAGGGAATTTGCTATGGATGCAAAATTTAAATGCTTACTGAATTTACAGCATGGCCTAAGACTTTTATTTTACTTGAAAGTATTAATTTCTGCCATGTTAAGAGGTTTCCCAGAAGAGACTCTTGGTTATACTCAAAATGTTCTCCATTTCCTTTATTTTAGCATCTTCTAGCTCTAAGAAGACTAATTACACAAGGGAGAATAGGATGGAAGAAGTACAATTTTGAAACATTTGTTTAATAAAGCTCGTACCTCCAGGACTGACATTTATCCCCATTATAATACTTGGAATTAGTCAATCACTTCCATTAAATGGTAAAATCCTTAAGGATAAGAACCATATTCTCTTTATTTTCATATGACCCAACAGAATTTAATAGTGTTCCATGCAAATAATGGAAATTAGGTAAAACCATAGAAATAATTAGAAAAAATAATTTCCCAAATGTTGACTATCTCCATGCTTCTTGTATTCATAGAGAGATTTAATAGCATTATGTGTGACAGAAAATAAATGTTTCTGATCTTGGGAGTAGAGGTCTTGTTTGTATTGTTTCCTGTTGTATCCCTATTACTCAGACCGGTGGCTGGCACATAATTCCTAATGGTTGGAAAAATAAATAAGAGACAATGGTTCATTGTTGAAAAAAGATACTATTAAAACCATTTTTTTTTTTTTTGGTTGAAGAAGATGTTAACATTGCACTTAGCTATTTACATTCCTTTGAGTCATGCTTTACATAGTATCTTGATCTACTTTATTTTAAAAAATAAAAATGACATGTAAGTTTAAAGACGTGTATAATTATCCCAGACAGATATTTAGGAAAACTTATAATTATTGATATATGATCTTTCTGTTTCTTTTTTGATTCATATTTAAGGAGAAACTATTTCTAAATTTTTGTTTGCTTACTTCAGACCTGAAGACAAAGGGATTGGGCTTAGTCACCCATTAATAGGAGTAAGAAATGATTGTTTTCCTTACTAGAGGAATAAGGAATATTTCCAAGCAAATAATTAAGTAGTCTTTCACAAATCAGGTCTTGCATCTACAAATATAATATGCAAAATCAAGTATCACACACCATTTAACAATTTTACATATAAAAAAGTGGAGCACAAGAAATTTCTGCAACTTACCATGGCTCAGTTTCCAAGCTTCCAATGGACTCTGTCTTGGCGATTCTATAGATGAGTCATTTGGTCATCTGTTTTGATAACCCCAGAACTCCTGCAGGGCCCTGAATTTTCAACAGCCCCTAGGCACAGCACACCCAGCTCCTAGCAAAAGCCTTGCCTAAGATAGGAACTCAGTAAATGGGTTTTACTTGAATTGAGCTGCTGTGATTACTAGATCATTAATGATAGACTTCTATTTTCCTTCTTTTCCCTCTTGCCCAGACTTTCTACAGAGAAGAATCAAGGAAGGTTGTTCACTTTATCCAGACAAATATATATGTGCAAGGATCACATGTATTTTACAAATATAAAATAAAGTGGAAGAAGGAGAACCAGTTCCCTTTTCATGATTCAGAGATTTTTAGAAGTATAATGTTTCATAGTGTAATGAATAACAGAATTGATCCCAAGTGGAATTAAAATGGTTTAGATTTCAGAAAGACAAAATAGTTCTCAAATTATTTTTCTTCTGGGCCTGTCCATGAACTGTAGTCCAATTTATCCCTCCATAGTTAATTTTTAAAATCAGGATGATAAACAAGTGTAGATCCAGAAGTTATCTTAAACTCCCTCTCCCTAATCCTGCTATCTAATCAGTCCCCAGAGCCTGTAAATCCTACTCCTTAATGTCTCTTAAGCTTTTTCCCACTACCACTGCCTAATCTCAGAATCTTATCAAGTCTAGTTGCTTTCTTATTCTTCTTCCTAAACCCAGTTTCATTTCTGCTCATTTCAGCCTCAAATCTATATCCAGAATAATTTATCCGGAATCTGAATCAACCATGTCACTCTTCTGCTTATATGTCTCAGTGTCCCCCAGGAAACTGTGCAGCAAGTGCCCTGGTAAGATGTTATTTCAGAGAAGATCCCACAAACTCTGGATAGTGATTCTGGCTGACACTGTGGACAGGAAAGGCGAATTCAAAATTGCTACAATGCATGAAACATTAGGGCAAAAAACTTGCGGTGTCCAAAGATCAAGGCTTAGTGAAATAAATTGGATATATCCCAGAGATGGGATACTATGCTGCCATTAAAAATCATTTTGAAGATGAATACCTAATGATCTATGGAAATATTCTTAAGATAGTCTTGTGAGAACAAAAGCAGGTTGTTATTTTGAATTTCCTCTAAATTGAATTTATGAGCTTGGTGGTACACAACTTGGTAATAGGTTTTAGGAAGAGGAGGAAATTTTCTGAATTGAGCAACTGGGTCATCACAAGTGCCATTTTGCTGAGAAAAAAAAAGAGAGAGAGAGAGGAGTAGCGAGTTTCTAAGGAAATGTTAAGTTCCATCACAGAACCACTGACATTTCTTTTTAAAACTTTGAAGTGGGTCAGAGGAAGACCATAGCTAAAATATTCTCCTTTAAAGCCATTATATCATTCAAAGGGCTAAAGCCCCTAGTATCTTTCAGCTATAGAACCTGGGTAGAATTAAAGCCGACTGGATCAGACAGTCTGGGTTCCAGTGAACTGCCCGAGTTCAAGCCCCAGCTCTGTTGCTTCTTCATTTCCTGGCCTTGGGCTACTCCTATTTCACTAACCAGCCTGCATCTCATTGTCCTCATTTATACAATGCAGATGATAATAGTACCTCCTTAGGGAGTGCTCTTGCAAAGAACTTGGACCAATGATGCTCAACAAGGCTATATGCTCTGCAGGGTCATTTGGCAATGTTTGGATACATTTTTGGTTGTCACAACTGCAATGGGGCATGCTACTGGTATTTAGTGGACAGAGGCCCAGGCATGGTGCTAAACATCCTACAATGCAAAAGACAGTCATCCCACTCCATCCCAATGTCAATAGTGCCAAGGTTGAGAAATCCCAGCTCAAACAGAAGCTGTCATATAATATTAGCTCACACAATATTAGTTATAATGTACCTCTGGATTTATTTCTTCTATACTGACATTATCAAACATTTTTGGCAGAATTCTTATAGTGTGAGGGCTGTCTTTGAAATAGTCTTCAGTTTGGGTCGGCAAACAATATCATTTTCTTCCTACATATAAAGATAATCACTGCCACCTCCCTGGGAGAAAACATAAAATCCCATCCTATTACTATGTGCAGCTCAATGTCCAGAATCTGTGGGTAACAAGCAGCTCTACTCATCAGTCCTACCCAGATGTGGCATTGATTGGTCTGGTCCCCTATAAACTAAAGAGGCAAATCATCTACCTCCCCAACCATATGCCCTATGTCTGGAACCTAACTCAGTGCTTCTCAAACTGCCTTTGAGGAGGGACTGGCTTTGCTTGCTTGTTTGTTTGTTTTTCCCCTAATCCATCATGGACTGATACTTTAAAATTTTTAATTTAAGTGGATTACTAGAAAAAAGAAAATTAAAAAAGACATGCAAAATACAAATCTTTATCTCTTATTAGATTCAACACTCAGAAAATTACATTTCAGTAGATATAATGATAATAAACTTAAAGAAACCAAAAAGCTAACAAATTGCTCATTGAAAGTGTATGCATGGGAGATTAATATAGATCATTACTATTACACTGGTTATAAGTAAAATAGTGATACCCGTATTAAACACCTTTATACAGACTTTGAACACTGTTCATAACAATATATATGGTTTTAAATGTGTAAAATGAGTTTGTGTCTGGTTTGTTAATTCTCATAATCTAAACTGGATTGAAGACAACACCTCTCAGGGGATACTGTGTAGCTAAATTGTTGTTGTGGTTTGTTTTACTGACTCTCATGGTAGGGGAATCCTTTTCATAGTGGTATGTTGATGGAAGCAGAAGAAAAGTTCTTAAAGCATATTCAACAAGCTCAAGATATTAAGTTTCACTTTTATCCAAAGAAATTTTCAATATTCATTTTCAATTCTTCATTGGTAACCAGTTTCAATAATTTATCTAGTATAATAACATTTAAATTATCTTTTGGTAAAAAAAAATAGGCTTTTTATGTATGTATTTTCTTTTGATGGAAGGCAAAATTTTAAATGTTCTATAACTCAGGCTATGCTCAACACGTGGTTTCCAAAGTCACTGAGGAAGAAGAAAAGAGAGATCTGTGTATGGAAAGATTATGGGCCAGATTTGCAAAGCCATACATCAATTGCTCATATCTGTTTGTGAGAATGGATCACAACAGCTCACCTAGATAAGCACTATTAAAAACTCAGACCCACTATTATAAGCAGTCTAATTAGAGGGAGATCCAGATGCTCTCCCAAATCAAAATGGGAGGTCCAAAAAGGTTTCTGGAAGGAGTTCACATCTGAAGGAATTCGTTGCTGATTCTTATGGACTGAATGAGTAACCCCAAACCTGCCGACAATATTAAGGCTCCTGTCTTTATCTAGGGTGTTTATGTAACTTTGCAGGTACAAATCTCTCACCTGTCTCTGGTAAGCAGCCCGTGGTTTACTGGGGGATTTTGGCAGTTTTTCCTCCAGGAGGTAAGAGCTGAACATTGACCATATCAAGATAAATCATTAGCCTGTCAACCCTTCTGAGACATGCCGAACAGTTTCAATACATCCAAACTCTACTTGACATTCGTTGCTTTTTTTACTGAAGTTTCTATTGGCCTCCCTTCTAACACTATTTCTAAGTCTAGAAACCACTTTCTCTTAAGTGAATTTGTACTCTGCAAGAGAGATTTGAACTAGATACAGGAAGCTTACTAAGTGCTTTCTATGCAAGAAAGAAAAGGTTTCCTAAAAATCTAGTTTTCTGAAATTTATAAAATTTTATTTATTTTTTTAAAGATTTTATTTATTTATTTGTCAGAAAGAGAACAAGAGAAAGAGAGAGAGAGAGAGTACAAGCAGGGGGAGTGGCAGGCAGAGGGAGAAGCAGGCTCCTTGCTGAGCAAGGAGCCTGATGCAGGACTTGATCCCAGGACCCTGGGATCACAACCTGAGCCAAAGGCAGACACTTAAATGACTGAGCCACCCAGGCGTCCCTGAAATTTATAAAATTTTAGTTGCCACATTGAAATTATAGTTACCAAGAAGTAAATAATGGAAAGTTCCTGAACAACTGATTTCTCAGAACGCATAGATAGATTCAGTATTGTTTTTGAGTTTTCAGGGTCATTGTTTAATTGGGTCACATTAAGAGAGCAAAATGTGTTTAACTACAAAGATAGTGGAATCTCTTTATAGTTTAAGATTTAAGTTAGACCATTATTTCTCAGTAATTCACTTTGGAGATGACTTCCAAAAAGCTGTGTTTGAGTGGGCTTAGATATTAAACACTTAGCAAATTCTTTTTATGCTTCAGATTCTGTTCGTGAACCAGTATCAAATACAGCTTCCCAAGAGAGAACTCTGCAAAAGATAATGCTTATATTACTTTGTTTCCTACTATTAATTCTAATATATTGAATTCTAATATATGGAATATTTACATTGATAATACTGTATAACTTGCCTAAACCTAGAACTTCATGAAAAGGAGTAATGGGATCCATTGAAAATGACCAAACTTACATTCTGTGAAAACCACAATTAGTTTTTTAAATGTAGTTCCGAGGGAGAAATGTCTGTTCATGCCTTCTGCCCATTTCTTGACTAGATTATTTGGTTTTTGGGTGTTGAGTTTCATAAGTTCTTTATAGATCTTGGATACTAGCACTTTATCTGATATGTCATTTGCAAATATCTTCTCCCATTCCATAGGTTGCCTTTTAGTTTTGTTGATTGTTTCCTTTGCTGTGCAGAAGATTTTTATCTTGATGAAGTCACAATAGTTCATTTTTGCTTTTGTTTCCCTTGCCTTTGGAGACATGTTTAGCAAGAAGTTCCCAGGGCCCAGGTTGAAAAAGTTGCTGCCTATGTTCTCCTTTAGGATTTAATGGATTCCTGTCTCACATTTAGGTCTTTCATCCATTTTGTGTTTATCTTTGTGTATGGTGTAAGAAGATGGCCCAGTTTCATTCTTCTGGATGTGGCTGTCCAATTTTCCAGCACCATTTATTGAAGAGACTGTCCTTTTTCCATTGGACATTCTTTCCTGCTTTGTCGAAGATTAATTGGCCATAGAGTTGAGAGTCCATTTCTGGGTTCTGTATTCTGTTCCAATGATCTATGTGTCTGTTTTTGTGCCAGTGCCACACTGTCTTGATAATTAGTTTTGTAATACAACTTGAAGTCCAGCATTGTGATGCCACCACCTTTGGTTTTCCTTTTCAACATTCTTCTGGGTAGTCGGGGTCTTTTCTAGTTCCATACAAATTTTAGGATTCTTTGTTCCATCTCTGTGAAAAATGTTGATGGCATTTTGATAGTGATTGCATTGAATGTGTAGATTTCTCTGGGTAGCATAGACATTTTAACAATATTTATTCTTCCAATCCATGAGCATGAAATGTTTTTCCATATCTCTGTGTCTTCCTCAACTTCTTTCATAAGTGTTCTGTAGTTATGGGCAGAAGACATGAACAGACATTTCTCCAAAGAAAACATACAAATGGCCAACAGACACATGAAAAAATGCTCCACATCAACTTGGCATCAGGGAAATACAAATCAAAACCACAATGAGATGCCACCTCACACCGGTCAGAATAGCTAAAATTAACAAGACAGGAAACAACAAATGTTGGCAAGGGTGCGGAGAAAGGGGAATCCTCTTGCACTTGGTGGGAATGCAAGCTGGTGCAGCCACTTTGGAAAATGATATGGAGGTTCCTCAAGACGTTAAAAATAGAGCTACCTTACAACCCAGCAATTGCACTACTAGGTATTTACCCCAAAGATACAAATGTAGTGAAAAGAAGGGCACCTGCACCCCAGTGTTCATAGCAGCAATGTCCACAATAGCCAAACTGTGGAAAGAGCCCAGATGTCCATCAACAGATAAATGGATAAAGAAGATGTGGTATACACGCACACATACACACACACACAATGGAATATTACTCAGCCATCAGAAAGGATGAATACTTACCATTTACACTGACGTGGATGGAACTGGAGGGGATTATGCTGATCAAAATTAATCAATCAGAGAAAGATAATTATCATATGATTTCACTCATATGTGGAATATAAGAAACAGGGCAGAGGACCGTAGGCGAAAGGAGGGAAAACAGAATGGGAAGAAATCAGAGAGAGAAAAACCATGAGATACTCTTAACTATAGGAAACAAATTGAGGGTTGCTGGAAGGGAGGTGGATGGAGGGATGGGGTAATTGGGTGATGGGCATTAAGGGGGGCACGTGATGTGATAAGCACTGGGTGTTCTATGAAACTGATAAATTATTGAACACTATATCTGAAACTAATGATGTACTATAAGTTGGCTAATTAATTTAAATTAAAAAAAGAAAAAATAAAGTTCCACATTCAGGGAAAAGACACAAATAGTAGATTTGAGAGAATATCTGTTGCAGAAAAGTACATTTCTGCTCTATGCTCTCCCCTCCCCTCCTACTACAAACTAAGAAAAATATCTTCTGAATCCTTGAGGATAGGAGATCTAGAAGAACAGCAATGAGATGCTTGTGGATCTGTAAGGAGGAGCGTGGACTCTGCCTATCTCCTTAATTCCCCAATTGTCGGGAGCAGAGGGGGATCACATGGCCACTCCTAGAGAGATCTGAGCAGGCGGCAAGACCCTGTGGTAACTAACAATGGCCATAGGGGCATCTAAGCATATGAGGCCCTAGATAAACATGGGGTGTCCATGGCCCAGGGTGGAGCATGAACAGCTGAAAAATTTCTAAGAGGGGCCCTGGAGGTAGGCTCTCAGATGATGTCCAGTGCTGTAGCATACTTAAAACGACTCTGAAAAAAAAAACAAAAAAAAACAGAGAGAAGGATAATGCTGAGGGACCTTGAACTGACTTGAGAGGTATGTTAGCAGTACCTTTGGATGGACCTCCAAGGGCTGAACAGGACAATAATGCATGGCGGATACTAGGGCAGCAACATAGGTGGGAACCTTCCTTCTCCCCTGGTCTAGTGAAAAACACAACACAGTCCCCTCAGTATATAGACATATGTTTGGGGGAAAGGAAGTAGAAGTGGCGAGATAACTTTGAATTATCAGAGATTAAATGTCCACAATCTGATGCAATGGAGGCTCCACACAGAATTAAATTCATTAAAAAATAATAAAAAATGATATAAACTACCAGAGTTTATGATCTGAAATATATACATAGCTACTTTAGAATATATTTTTAAGTCTTCTGAACTCAAAGTTCCTCTTCATGATGGCTCATAGTATAACTTTTATCAGGGCTAAAAAAATATTGTTGGTTGAGTCTGGACCCTATTCAAAGTGCCTTGGGGTGTTCTTGTCACACATGAGATGGGATGGGATTGCCATAGCTAGCTTGGAGCATGTGTTACTAAATCTTAGTAAATATATTCCGACATATATTCAAAGTACATCATTTAAAGACTGAATCTTTGCCAGCTGATTCAACGGAAGGCTTTGCTTTCATCCAAAATTCTATGCAAAATCCTAGCTCTGGCTGTGTTTCCTTATTGCATTTCTCTCTGATCTCAAGGTTCTGTGTCTGCCAACAGCTTCATTCAACATCTTTGTGGAAACCAGTTCTCTCTCTCTCTCTCTCTGGCAGCTGTGTTCTCTCTATAGGATCATCAGTCTTCTGCAGGCTGTGGTGATAGGATGGGTTTTAAAACTCTTTTGGCAGAAAGAGCCACTTCCTGCCTGGGGAGAAAGATGAAAGTGAACCCCACACTGTGCAGAAACATGGACACCATGACACTTCCCGCACGGTCCAGCTCCCACCACCCCCACCACCCTCGCTCAGAGCTGAACTGCCGCGGCCCTTCTTGACCCGGGCCATCTGAGCTGCATCCACTTCCCAGTTCAAGTCACAACCACCCCAGGAAAGGCAATTTCCAAATACTTAGAGGCTCAGCTTTATAGTATGAAAAGTTGAGATTAGTTACCAAATTTCCTACTATTATCTGCATATGTTTTAATATGACACCCTCAGTAGACCATACATTAAAAAACAACTGTCATATAATCTCTAGCAAAATCATTCCTGTGGCTACATTATAGAAAAGGGTGTTGTTAGAATCATTGGTTATTGGAATGCGAAGGATCCCTGTTTCTGGTTCTTTTCTGTGACTTGACCAAGTCAACACAAGTCCTAGAGGCAGTTCAGAATCTGTCTCCTGTAGTGGCCACATATAGAAAACAGCCCATGGAAGATCACTGGCATAATTTCAATAGGAAATTGACCTTGTGGCTGTGGAAAGAGTCCTAAGGAGAAATAAGGACACCTAAGCCTCATGCCAGAGCCTCCCATGCAGACTTTCTCCTGCTTTCTTATATACCTGCTGCCCACAGAGATTTGGGGGTTATCATTAATAATTTCACTTCTTTGGAGATTTTAATTCAATTCTTCCCAAAGCCAGGAGCTTGTGGGTAGCATGAAGATCACTAGCTCTCTTTATTCAGGCTGACAGAGGTGAGAACCCTAGATGTGAGGGATTTGACCTTTAATCAGTAGGCATGATGAGTCTCACTGACAGTAGGAACATCCCACACTACTGGACTGCAGATGTTCCCAGGCACTACCTGAGATCCCTTGATGATATGAGAGGACCAGGGAGACAGATTCATGACCCTAAATAGAGAGAAGAGCCCAAACACCTGGTTTCCATGGAAGGTTGCCCATCCACGTAGACTCGGTTCCTTTCCTGGTCTCCGAACTTAAGAAGACAAAGATAAGAGGGACAATACAGATAGAACTAAAGCTGGATTCAGAGGTAGGCAGGTGAGCAGTTGCTGGAACCAACCCTTCTCAGGGAACCTGAGATGGCAAGCAAATGTCACTAATCTTTAGAGTAGATCCAGTTCCCTTTGAGAGCCATGCAACTGAGGGATGAGGGCTGAACTGGTCTGGATCATAGATAAGAAACTGGGTGCAGCTAAAATTTTCTTTGTTCTCCCATGGACAGTTTGATCTCTGTTGCAAATAAGCATTAATAAATATGTATTTTTTTTCCACTTAAAAGCACTGATATATTAACCTACTGGGTTTAGCCCGCCCCAGGGTACTCACGTGCCCATCCCTGCCATCACCTCAGACATCATCTTCATTTAAAATGTTAATATTCTGGGGCACCTGGGTGGCTCAGTCAGTTAAGCGTCTGCCTTCAGCTCAGGTCATGGTCCCAGGGTCCTGGGATTGAGTCCTGCATCAGGCTCCCTGCTCATCAGGGAGTCTGCTTCTCCCTCTACCTTTCCGCCCCCTGCTTGTGATCTCTCTCTCTCTAATAAATAAATTAATTAATTAAAAAAATAAAATGTTAACATTCTGATCATCATAAGTTCTCTTGTTCTTTGCAGTCATTTTGATTTTTAAAAATATTACCTCAAAATATAGTTTGTTTTGATTACTGAGTTTTCTGGTGTCCCTTATAAATCTTGCAACTGCACTGGTTTCCTAGGGGTGCTCTTACAAATTGCCACAAACTGAGCAGCTTCAAACAATAAAAACATATTCTCTCATAGTTCTGGAGGCCAGAAGTCTGAAATCATGGTATCGGTAGGGCCACCCTCTAGGAGAGAACCCTTCCTTGCCTCCTCCAGTTTCTGGCGGCTCCACGTGTTCCTGGGCTCGTGGCAGCATCACCGCAATCTGCACCTCTCTGTTCATGTGCCGTGTGTCTCAAATCTCTCTGGTAAAGACACCTGTCCCTGGATTTAGGACCCACCTTAAATCCAAGATGATTTCATCTGGAGATTCTTATTGACATTTTCAAAGACCCTTTATTCAAGTAAGATCACATTCACAGATTTCAGGGGTTAAGACTTGGACATATCTTTTGGGCGGACCACTACTCAACCCTCTATAGCACCCAAGACAAGTGTTTCACCTGCCTCACCCAATTCTCAACCCCACTGCAAAGATGTGTGTCCCTTATGGATTCTATCTCATCGTGAAAGAGTCGCAGCTGGCCCTTTTAAGTCGTGTGGAATGTGTGGACAGGACAATGTAGAATGGTGAACAGCGCACTCCATATGGAGACTATCTATGAACCACAGCAATTTCTACACTGTTGATCATGTCTAGAATAAGCAACGTAACCAAAGTGAATTTTTACTTTTTCATTATTTTCTTGGTATCCTTAAAGAACAAAATTCAACTGCGTAAATTTTAAAGATCTTACAGGCCTTATTCAATGATTCATGAATCAGGCAGCTTCCCCTTTAGCAGATAGCAAGTTGAAAATAGAGCTACCTTATGACCCAACAATTGCACTACTAGGGATTTACCCCAAAGATATAAATGTAGTGATCCAAAGGGGCACCTGCACCCCAGTGTTTATAGCAGAAATGTCCACAATAGTCAAACGATGGAAAGAGCCCAGATGTCCATCGACAGATGAATGGATAAAGAAGATGCGGTATGTATATACACACACACACACACACACACATACAATGGAATACTACTCAGCCATCAAAAAAAGAAATCTTGCCATTTGCAATGACATGGATGGAACTAGAGGGTATTATGCTAAGCATATGTCAATCAGAGAAAAGACAGTTATAAGATCTCACTCATATGTGGAATTTAAGAAATGAAACAGGATCATACGGGAAGGGAGGGAAAATAAAATAAGATGAAATCAGAGAGGGAGACAAACCATAATAGACACTTAATCATAGGAAACAAATGGAGGGTTGCTGGAGGGGAGGTGGGTGCAGCGATGGGGTAACTGGGTGATGGACATTAAGGAGGGTATGTGATATAATGAGCACTGGGTGTTATATAAGACTGATGAATCACTGAACTCTACCTCTGAAACTAATATAACACCATATGTTAATTAATTGAATTTAAATTTAAAAATAATAACTTAAAAAAAAAAAAGAGGTCCAAGGAGCTATACAAAATAAGAGACTTTTATCAACAGAAGGGAGGGAGACAAAGAAGTTATACTAGCAAAGAGCAATTAGGTTGTGGCAAGGTCACCTTCCTGTAAGGAATGGCAGGGGTCTATTAGGCAGATTACCTTACTAGTGCTGACCAGTTAATTCCAGGCTCACTGGTTTAAGATTTCATTCCTGGAAAAGGCTAACTATAATTAGGCTAGATGTCACATCTCGGTCTGCTGATGTGGAACTTAGCATAAGTGACTCCATTTGGGACCTGTTGTCTTTTTTTTTCAACAGCATATTATATTTAATGTTTAAACTGCGAGAAGCAGTTTTCTGAGAGATTCCCTTACACGCATCTTATTATTCATTAAGGGAGAATTATTTGCATTTGCCCTTTTGTGAATTTAACACAAAACACGCTTTCCTCTTTCTATGTTTCAACTGCTATTTTATAGAGAAAAGGGTTAAACAACAGAACTTTAAGTGAATAGTGACTTTTTCTCATACAATGTAAGTCAGAGAACTCCTCATGAGGGAACAGGATGTCAAGCAGAGGGTATCGTGAAATTGGGCGGATGAGTGAGGCACTTAGGGAAAAGGAACATTTAGATTTAACATGCAGTTTTTCACTCAGATGCCTCCCCCTACCTAGACCCTCATGAGTGCTATGGATGGGAGGAGAGGCTGTTGGTGACAACTGAAGGAGATTCTAGGGTATAATACAGCAAGCACGAGCTATCGAACCACTTAGATATCTTTTGAATCTCTGTCTTCTCCCAATTCAATGTTATATCATATCTTACACTTGATTGTTTTAATACCATCCTAACTGCTCTCTGCTCTGTGTTAACCCCAGCAAACCTGGACTTCACACTCTGCCAGAAATATTTTTCTAAAATGCACATCTGACCATGTCATGCCACTGATGAAAATGTTTCAATAGCTCCCAATAGAGTAAATTTCTAATTCCATAGCAGGGCTCATGGAGTCATTCACCGTCTGACTCAACCTACCTTTCTGGTCTGCCTCCTACTCCTCGGGACAGATTGAGGAGTCAACAATTTGGCAGAGTGGAACCATAATAATTCAGAAGTGGTGATGAGAAGTGAGAGGGAAGAGCCTTCCTTGGAACCCTGAGGCACCTGGAAGGCAGGAGAACAGCAACATCTGCAAATAGCAGCATCTACATGCATTCGTGCTTCGGGATTTGGGGGTAGGAGGCGGCCAGTAGGGCCAGGTCTCAAGCAGGTCTGGGGTTTTTCCTAGCAAATCATTACCCCTTTCAGAGGCTCTTCCCAGACTTCAATGATACACCCATGCTTTATCAATTTTTTAAACTCTGTCTTTGGAAAAGATTGCAAATGATTAAATGGTTCTTCCCATGGGAACAAAAATTCGATATTGACTGACTGAACTCCCAGAAGTTGTAGGCACTGACATAGGAACAGAGATGAACTGAGATATAGCTCTTATGCTAAAGGAACTCACAGGACCTTTAAAAGCTTTGGATTTTTAATGAGAAATGCACTTACTGCAGGAAACTGGGGCTCAGTATCTCCTCTCCCTGTCATATACCCAAAGCCCTGGCCAAGGAGAGGGAGATAATGTGTATGACGAAAGGAGCGTGGTCTGTAAGGAAAGGTGAATAAGACCTGGAGAGCAGGGGACACACAGGGCTGGCAGTTCCTGGAGCACAGATGAGAGACAACAACACAGAACAGGTGGTCGAGGCTGGTCTCGGCGGGACGGAAGGTGCCGGAGGGCAGCACACCCTGTCTTCACCTCTCCCAGCTCTTCTCCACAGGAGGTCCTATTTTACAGAAGGAGGTGGCTTGCAGTATTGAACTGGCCCTGCGTCTCTGAAACCCTAACAACCAGGCTCACAGCTTAACCCTCCCTCCATCTGATCCAAGTCTTAGGAGATGAGGGACCACTTGAAAGCTGTCATTGGAACCACTCTGTGTGAGTGGATACTCTTTCTCGTGAATGCCATGTAATAACCTACCCCTGATTGCAGTGGCTTATGACACAACATTTATGCTTCTTGATCTGAGGCTTGGGGATTGCAGAAGTGGCTTTGCTTGGAGCTGAAGTTCAGCTGGGTTTGGGCTCAGGTGAGAATCACGTCTGTCCCGCTTATCTCTTCTGAGAACCAGGCTGAGAACCAGTGGCTAGCAGAGCTAAGCTCTTCTAAGAGTGATCTCAGGGGCACGGAAGTGAGAAAGACACAACACTTCTTTAATACCTCTGTTCACATTGCATTTGATCACATTCCATTGGCCAAAGTGAGACCCATTGTCAAGCCCAAAGTTGGAGAGGGGAGGATAGGAGATACACGCTGCCCCACGGGACAGTATAGTGTAAATGCCTGACATTAAACTTTTTCATTGCCAAGGCATCCATTTCAAAGACATTTTACCAGCTGGATGACACAACTATTAGTAAAACAGCTACTTAAGAAACCAGGCTGCCCACACACCATGAACTTCCCCTTTTAGAAAGCCCTGGATGTGGTGTCTGGTTAGTTGGTTAAACCACCGACTCTTGATTTCGGCTCAGGTCATGATCTCAGGGTGGTGAGATCGAGCCCAATGTGGGCTCTGCGCTAGGGGTGGAGCCTGCTTACGGTTCACCCTCTCCCTCTGTAGCCCCTCAGAAGCCCTGGGTGACCTAAATAACTGAGTGACCCACTTTTCCCTTCCCATGCCCTAATTCCTCTTCTAAAAGTTTTAATTTGCCAATAGAGTGAACCTGTGAAAACTTAGACACCCCACCCTTGACCTCAACAAACACAGAGCCCAAAGTCCATGCTCCTCCCACTTACCTGCGACCTCTTTGTGTGACCCTTGGGTGTGCTGTATACCCTCTATATACGCCAAGTCCTGTGTAATTGGTACCAGGAGTGGTTTCAGGAAACAGATCCTCCAGGACTTGGGCGTAATAGATCTTTTTCTTTTTTCGAAGTTCCCTGAGAGTTGATGCTAAAGTGCATCTTGTACACATGATAAGAGCACAAGGGCTGATCTAACCACAACACTGGTTCCCATCTGGGAAATGTCTGTGGGGGCTGCCAGAAGTAGTGGGGCCCAGTCGAGTGCCCCAGGCATTCCTGGCCAATAGCATCACCATCAATAGGCTTAGACCAGCACAAAGCAGAAGGTGAGGTTAGTGAAGAGGTATGGAACAATACTCCATTCTATCCTGCCAAGTGAGGCTACAACCTTTGTAATTACTTGAGTTGCCATAGTGACTAAATGTCACAGACACTGGCTCTCCCAGTGTCCTGACCTACACCGGCACCGCATCTCATGTTATCACTGGGATGTGTATTACCGTGATGCTACCACATGCCAGATACCAGTGTCTGATTTCCCCCAGCAACAAGGTTATTCAAGCCCTCATACAATATTAAGAGTTAGAACAAATCCCAGAAACACATTTTGAGGATCTGTTTCCTGAAACCACTCCTGGTACCAATTACCCTGTCAGATACAGAAAATAATGTTATACCTGGTTTATGTTCATAATACTTTATGAGAGATCACACTGAATATCCAGCTTTTGTACATCCCATTGATAGGAAAGAATTGATATCTTAAAAAAATACACCTCAACCTTCCATAAATCTTACTATTCAAAAACTACATTAAAAAAATTCTTGGCATTATTCCCTTTTCAGGATCTTTGTAACAGGTACTGAAAATCCCCAAGATGGTTAAGAGTTTTAAAGACACAAGGTTTTATTATGCAAATTCTGTAGATTTAGTGATGGTCAAAAATTGTGTATACAAGGAACTGTGAAATGGAATATACATAAAAGTGTAGTAATAATTGAAAAAAAAAGGTCTATTAAATGTCAGTTGTAGTGGAGACTCACAAATCTCCCAGGAAATGTTATCAATATATCATCTTTATGAAAAGAAACAATAGGAGATACAGGAGATTTTACTGGAGAAAATGAAGATGTAGGGGAGAAAAAATGTGCAAAAACACTAATGGAGATCCTAATCACTCTTTGCTTTAGAAAAAAAAGGTGAAAATAAAATCTACACCCTAATAAGTCTTTTGAATTGTCAACCACTTAGTTTATTTCATATGATATCTTTGACTTTTTAAAATATAAAATACAGGTGTCTCTTATCTATAACCCCAAAGAGTAAAAAAATCCATGCAAAATGTGCTTTCTCACATCGAGCAACTACTAATCAAAGTATTTGTTTCCTACCCAAAGAGGTACACTTGGAGTGACAACAGAGATTATTTGCTAATGAAAATGTGATTACATTTGGTGATGAGGAGACGCCAGTATCCACCGGTATTTAATTTACCATCTGTTTGTTCTTACAGACAGGACACCTTGAAAGTCTTCAAAACACACACATGCAAACAAAAGATATTCTGTTATCATCTGCATGGTGAAAAACTCATTATTTGCACCTGGTGCTGAAATGTCTCTCCTTTCAGGAAAAGGATTTAAAGAGGGCTTTGGAGCATGAATCCAGTGCTAACGAACACTGACAGGCAGGGAGAGCAGAAGCCTTCTGCTCCACAGGACTGTGCTGCCCCATGAACTGCTCCATGGTCCTGTTCTGCCCTAACTCCACCTCCAGGGACAGATGGAAGAAACACACTCCCGGGGCTGGGTGAGCAACGACTCTCCACACTCAGGCATCATGGATGTGGAGATACTCTCCTACAGTAGAGTAGAGACCATGGCTGGGATGACCATGTGTGATTATTGTGATAATTGACAGCTTTTCCCTTTCCTCCCAACAAATATTTCTCCTGGGGGATCCAGCTATAAAACCCTTACAAGAGAAATGACTTACATAGCAGGTCTACTTGCATTCCAGAGTCTTTATTTTCTATATCCCAACTTGGTTTCCATTTTGAACCTCCCTTCATCAGGATGGCAGGAAATGGGTCCATCTTCCTTAGTGGGTGACTCTGTGTTCTGGTTTTCCTATGTCCTGGCTTACGATGGTTATTCCAGGGTAATTCTCAGTACTCCCAAATGTATCCTGGTGTCCATATGTGGTCACCCTGGTAAATGACCTCCCCAATCCCCAGGTCATCTCAAAGTTGCTAAAGGCTCACAGGCTTTAGTGTAGGAAGAGGGAACAGGGGTCTGACCATTAAATTACATAGTTTAATTGTGTAGGCAATCAGGTCTGGGGGCTGAGACTTTCTGCCACCTCTCTGCCATGTTTAGGAAGTGACATCTTTCCAAATCTGTCCATATTTTTATGCAGAGATGCTGAGATCCTTCTCTAGGGTCTGACTGCTTCCTTGACACAATGCCCAGAAGGTTGAACTCTTGTCCATGTGGGAGGCAAACTGATAGTCCTGTTCCCCCAACTGTAGCATAGACCTAGTAACATGCTTCTAATACCTGTAATATAACAAAAAAATGATGGGATGCCAATTCTGATGTTAGGTAAATACATTCTGGCTTCTGTGTTGTTCACCCTCTCTCATGGAAGCCAGCTGCCATGTTGTGAGCTTCCCAGTGGAAAAGTCCACATGGTAAGGAACAACCAGCAAAGACTTGAGGTCCTCAGTTCAATAGCCCACAGGGAACTGAATCCTTCCAGCAGTCACATGAGTGAGGTTGGAAGCAAAGCACTCCTGGGTCAAGACATGAGGTAACTGCAGCCATGACCAACATTTTGATGGAAAACTGTGAGAGGATCTGAGCAGAGGACCCAGTTTAAGTGAATTTAGATCCTGACCACAGAAAACTATGAGGTAGTAAGTCTTTATTGGTTTAAGCTGCCAAATTTTGGGGTAATTTGTTATATAGCAAAATATAAATAATTTGGCCTTTCAGTTCTGGGGGGTCTAGGTACCTGTCTTAGATCTTATTGATGCCAGGAATGAGGGAACAAATCCCTCCTTGTCATAACAGTGTCTTTAATGTTCTATATTCTGATACTTTGATAACTGGGACCTTGCTGACCATGTAGGAACTTTCCCTCCCAGGGTGAACCAATAGCTAGAGATAGTAAGCAACTCACCAGCAGTGTGCTTTTCAAATACAAACTAACCAATCCAGAGCCCATAGCCCAACCACCTTGTCTACCAGGCTTTCACAGTATAAGCCACTGTTCACCTACCCTAATCACCCAACAGCCTGGTACCAGACAACTAGGGGCAGTCACTATGCCCTAGAACCCAAGAAAACTATCCAAACTAACCAGTCCAAATCCTGCTTACCCTGACTTACCCATTCTTCCCTGCAGAAACCACAGGAAAATCTCTTACCCTGTTTTTTCCCACTCCCTCTGCCTCCCAACTGACCCCATGGTGTGGTGTGTCCCTTCCCCTTAGGAACTATGAGTAATAAGCTATCTTTTCAATGGCAGTTGTCTCCTGATCTGTTAGTCTTACTATACCTCGGATTTTCTATTAATTCACTAATATTTTACAACACTTCTTCTTGGGATGCCTGGGTGGTGCAGTCAGTTAAGGGCCTGACTCTTGATTTCAGCCAGGTGGTGATCTCAGTGTCCTGAGATCGAGCCCCACGTGGGGCTCTGCTCTCAGCAGGAAGTCTGCTGGAGATTCTCTCCCTCTACCCCTCTCCATCCCACCCCCTCTAAAAATAAATAAATAAATAAATCTTTAAAACACTCACCCTTTTTCCTTCCCTCTAATCAGGGGTACCTTTTATAGTTTTGTAGGTTTAAATGAAACTCCACTTTCCTTCCTGCTTCTGGTCAAACATTTGGCCTGAATAGCATACCACTCGTGTTTACTTAACCCAAAAACTAAATGCCAGAGATCACAGGTCTTTCTTGCTCTTAGTCTTGTCTATGGCCCCATCTTCTTTATGTAAAGGGGTGGGGGGAGGAAATGCTATGTGAAAAATACAAAGGTTAGTACCATAAAATACTGAATTCTGCTGTGGCTATGCATTTGCTCTTAGGAGTGTGAATCCCCCAGAGAAAATCTGGACAGGAAATGGACATAAGATTAATTTTTAGGGTCCGCGAGAAAGAAAATGATGACTCACAGGAAGCAGGCTGTAGCTAAAGATGACCTTAAGGATTTACATGACAAAGAAGATCATCAAAATTCGGTAAATTGATCAAAATGCACAAACAGTGAAATTTTTACATGTAGACTTTTTTTTCTTAAAGGAACTAGCTTCTCCTATGCTCCAGCTCTAGGAAGAACTCTGTGATTAAAAGTAAACTATGTCACTAATGTTGACTTCTGAATACCAAAAGGTTAAAAAGAAAGGTTTTGGGTATAAAATTAGAAAAAAGAAACACCAAAAAGGCTATTTTAAGTACATGTGTGTGTTTCCATTCCTTCCCACCTCGGTAAACTTATATTGAGTAGTTCATTTAATGGAAGACTTCTTGAAAACTACAGTCCATGTGCTAAGGTTTGTTTTACATGGGTCACTAATGTGGGAGGCTTTGATACCTTATGTTGAAAGTAAAGCAGTCAAATAATTCCATGAGTGTGAACTTGGCATCATATTCAATTTAACCTTAGGGGAAAGCTGCCAGGTTTCCAAATACTGGTTTCTAAATAAAATAAAATATTTAGTTCTCTGACTTGACGTCAAAGCATGTTGCTTTGATTCGTGAAACATGAGCTGAAAATTCTATTTTTCATCCTCTTGTTTCCCCTAAGGGAATCCCAGGCAAGACTTGACTTCAGAAGGGTAGGAATTCTGCTGCCTAATCTCTGCGGAGAGATGCATGCCCATCTTGCCCAGACCATGTATGAGTCAGGATATAATAGGGTATGCTGCAGTAACAAACAATTCAAAACCTTGCTGGCCCAAAGCAAAAAAAAAAAAAAAAAGGAGGTGGCGCCTATCCATTAGAGATTGGCAGTAGTGTTCTATTTTGCACAATCTCTCAAGTGATCCATGCTTATGGAAGAGCCACATTTCAAATGTTGCTCATTTCTATGCCAGAGAGAAAGAACATTTGGGAGGACCTTGAATTTGTAAGTAATGCCCAGTCCACATCTCATTGGCCAGTGACACTGTCATGACCCCACTAAGATACGAGAGGGACAGAAATTCAATCCTTATGAGTCCAGAAGGAGAGGATCCTACAGGCAAGATGGATTCCATGCCTCTGCAAAGGCACCCAGCCACTTTTCCTTTATCTGCATCAGTTAATCCTCATTTACTCTTTTCTTTATTTTGGAATCCTTTTTTTTTTTTTTGCATCAATATTTGGACACTGCTGTCCATCTTGTCCATCTCATCTACAGGTTTGCACACATGGGTGAACATTACAATCTTTCAAAAATAGTAATACCCAAGTGCCACCCAAAACCAATGTCTTCAGAATATTTGGGAAATGGGGCCAGTACTTTTAAAAAATCCTCCAGGTGAGTCAAATGTGCAACAGAGATGAAAAGCACTGTTCTAATGTCTGAATGAATGGCCTCTATGTTTGTCTCTGCATCAACCTTTCAGAAACACCAAAGGTGAAACACCAAATCCCTGAACTCATGTCACATGCCTGAACAAGAGAAACTCTACCCTCAGACCCTACAGTGAATTCTTCTGTGGAGGGAGATCACACATTCCAAACCCATTCCTTCAGATGACAAGGCTTGCCTTCTTCCCACCACCACGCCAAGTTGCCAGAAAACATCATTTATAGAAGTGACATAAAAGAGCCCATTACTCGAATTTAGAAACTCGGAGTTATCTTATTCCAGTTAACTAGTATTGTGTCAAATATCACCCCAAAATTTAGAAGCTGAAAAGAACAACAATTATTTATTTTGCTGCCAAATCTGCATGTGACCCTGCTCCAAGTGGTGTCATCTGGGGTTGTACTAACTACACCTCAGATAGCTCTCTCACCTGGCTGGCAAGCTGGTGCTAGCTGGTGAGGCCTCTCCGTGAAGCAGCTTTGTGCTTCCTCACAACGTGGCTGGATTCTGAAGGAAAGAATCTCAAGGTACAAAAATCTGTATTGCCTTTTTTGACTTAGAGGTCACTTTCCAGTCATAGGTCCACCCAGATTCAAGTGGATAGAACAGAGATCCTACCGCTCAATGGGAGGAGTTTCAAAATCACATTGTAAGCATAGCACATGGATGGGCAATATTATTGTGGCCAGTTCTTTTCTTTTCTTTCTTTTTTTTTTTTTTTTAGATTTTATTTATTTGAGAGAGAGAGACAGAGATAGTGAGAGAGAGAGCACAAGTGGGGAGGAGAGGGAGAAGCAGGCTCCCCACAGAGCAGGGAGCCCGATGCAGGACTTGATCCCAGGACCCTGGGATCATGACCTGAGCCGAAGGCAGACGCTTAACCGACTGAGCCACCCAGGCGCCCTATTGTGGCCATTTCTGAAAATGTATTCTGCCACATTTTCTCAATCAACCTCCAAATGAGAGGCAGAATTCTACAGTGATTTAAACCACTAGCTCTAGGGGCTCCTGGGTGGCTCAGTCAGTTAAGCGTCCGACTTTTGATTTCAGTTCAGGTCATGATCTCAGTGTTCTGAGATCAAGCCCTGAGTCGGGCTAAGGGCTGAGCATGGAGCCTGCTTAAGATTCTGTCTCTCCCTCTCCCTCTGCTCCTCCCCCCACTCATGTGCTCTGTCTCTCTAAAAAAATTAAAAATAAAACACTAGATCTAGGACTAAACTTTTAAGCTCTTCTTACTGGATGTATGGACTTGGTTGAGTTTTTACCCGCCCACTCCAAACCCACGCCTAAGGCTTAATTTTCCATTGTAAAATGGGGAGGAAGATAATAAGAATAGTGCCTATCCCATATGCAAGTTGATTATAGATCCTGGTTTACCTGTGACATCCCTGCTTTATACCTATTGTCTGACATCTTATACAGTTTAGCATTTGCCCTGAGTTTTCATGTTTTAATTACATTTTATCATTGATATTTATATCAAAATATGTTTAGTTAATCTCCACTTCCTACTTTCAACTTCTGCTATGGTCTTGTCTAGTAGTGTAGGATACACATGTGTAATGAGTAGGGTTCTTACTATAATGTGTGTTTAAATCTACAAATTGACCACCAATATCCCAACTCTTTTTGTGAACCCTTTCCTACAAGCAATACCTCTTTTTCAAATATAGCATTCAGGGAGTAATAGGCAAAATAATGGCCTGCCAAAGATGTGCATGTCCTAATCCCCAGAGCCTGTGAATATGTTATATTCCATGGCAAAGGGAAATCAAGATTGTTAATAAGCTGACCTTAAAATAGAGAGATTATCTTGGATTATCCAGGTGGGGCCAATGTAGTTACAAAGATCCTTAAAGGTAGAGCTGGGAGGCCAAGGAGGAATCAGCATCAGAGTGATACCTGTGGAAGAGACTCAACTGGCCATTGCTAGCTTTGAAAATGTAAGGGGGTCACCAGCCAAGGAACATGGGCAGACTCTAGAAGCTGGAAAAGGCAAGATATGGGTTCTCCTCTCGAGCCTCCAGAAGGAACATAGCCCTGCCAACATTTGATTATAACACCATCATAAAACTGGCATTGAATATCTGAACTTCAAAACTGTAAAATAGTAAATTTGTGTTGTTTGAAGGGAATACGTTTTTGCTAACTTTTTTATAGCAGCAATAGAAAACTGATGCACTGGTTTACTTTTGACATTTTACAGCTGAACTTTCGAGTAACTTGATTTTGGATTCTCCAGGTAGTGTTCTTATTTTAGATAAATGTATATTTGATGGAGTTCTTATTTTAGGTAAATGTATATTCTGTAACACAATGGAGCAAAATTAAGAAGGCCTATGATTTTACAGCATCTCCATATGGTAAAACATTCAAAAGAATCATAGAGAAAATTTAGACATGTTTTGTCTTATAAAAATACTGTCAAGTACAAGTATGATGAATGGAAGTAAAAAGACAGTAATCAGGAAAATATTTGAGCTGAAATATTTATAGACTTCACTGTGGAAAACATGTGAACTGATAATTCCTACTTTTATAACTCTGCCTGAATTACCACATATCTTAACACTTGAAGGGAGAGAGTTCTTCAGCAATATTATGGTCTGCAGAAAACTGTCGATTGACTGTGTCAAGATCTGTATATTTATTAATCATAAAATACAACCTTAAAGAAGATGGTATGCAATTTTATGGGAAAAAATAAGACTACATTGAAATTTAAAATTCTTTAGAAAAAATACCAGTAACATGGTATTAAAAAGAGAAGACTGAGAAAACTGATGGAGGGATGAAAATGTATTCCAGGAATGACTATACTACTCATGTTACTTTAAATCTTCAGATGGTTAATATAAAATTTCCTTTTAATATAATGCTCATGGTTCTATGTTACTGTTTTCTTTAAATAATTTTATTTTAAAAAATGGCTTCAGGGGTACTGGGTGGCTCAGTCAGTTAAGCATTGGACTCTTGCTTTCTCCTCAGGTCATGATCTCAGGGTCCTGGGATCGATCCCTGCGTTGGGCTCTGTCTTCTGCATGGAATCTGCTTGAAATTCTCTCTCTCTCTCCCTCTGTTCCTCCCCCTACACTCTCTCTCAAATAAATAAACAAATCTTCTAAATAAATAAATAATAAAATGGTTTTGTAATGAGCAAAGAGAAAAAAAAAAGAAAGAGACAAACCAAGAAACAGACTTTAAACTATAAAGAACAAATGGATGGGTCCTGGAGGGAAAGTGGGTGGGGGATGGGTGAAATAGATGATGGGAATTAAAGAGTTCATTTATTTTAAATATGGTTTTGTAAGTAGGGCCACCAATATAATAAGATCAACTTGTAGCTCAATAAATAAATACTTCAAAAGTTGCTATGATATAAATTATTTTAGTATCCCCTTTTAATTCACAAAACATCTGTGTGAGTTATGTGATCACACAGTTAGTGATTAGTAATTATAATTTTTTATTTTTCTTAATTAGTGAGCAAGTCCTGCTGATTGGAATTGGTGTGATACACATGTATTTCATGACTGCATCCAAATAAGCTGTGATATTCTATCATTCAAAAGGGAAGCTTCAGTTGCCAAAACACGTACTTTATATTTTACAGTTGAAACAACTAAACTACCAGGATGTTTCCTCTCTATTCAAAAAAAACTCCAAATCTTTTCCTCTTCCTCATTTCAGACTTCTTTTTCACCTGGATCAACGCTCTGCCTCTAGGTCTTGAGGTTCACAGTGCTTCATACTCATCTGCCATTTTTGCAAAAATGCCGATTCCTTGGGCCTTACCTTGGAGGCTTCTGATCCAGTATGTTTGGACTGGTACCCAGGAATCTTCATTTCTCATGCCCCCCACCTCCTTAGATGATTCTGATGCACTTCTATCATTGGAGGACAAGGGGACCACAATTGGAAGAATTGGTTCAAATTCTGGTTCAACATGGCTGCAAGAGTGATTCTTCCAAAATCAAAGTGGCATCTTCCTGCCTGCTGGATGTAGCCCCACATCCTTAGCGGTGTGTACAAGACCCTTCAACGAGGTGGCTGCTGACTGGCTCTCTCTGCCTCTGCTGCACCTGGGTTCAGCCTCCATCTGCCGGGATGAGGGGCAGAGTGGAGGACTGCTCGCATCTGTGCGGTGCGGGCACACAGCCTCCAGCCCACCTGAGATATAGCAGAACTTAGCAAGCTCCCAAGGCTATCTCATATTCTGAAAATTCCTTCTAAATCCCTGGCTGGTCTACCTGAATATTGCTTGCCTGACATGGGCTCATGCTTTCAGGTGAACAGAGCTGCTGGCCTTCTCTGTTGGCTTGCCACCGAGTTGCTCCTCTAACTTACAATATTCCACGTCAGGTGAACCACTTTCTGCAGGGACAGTTAAGCTGGTGGGTTTGTTGGCTGCCCTGCCTGCCCTCGATGAACTACCACACTGGAGAACTGGGGTGTTAGCAACAGCCCTGAGAATAAGGCCAGAGACGCACAGTGTTCTTAATCAAGTTGCAGTAGCTTTTGTGAATTAATCCTTGTCAATTTGTTGCATGCTTTTGATCAGATTCTAGAGTGCCAAACATGGTTGGTTGTGACCATTTTGCATAGTTTTAAAGTTGGTTTTGGGGAGAAGATTTGCACTGCCAGAGTCAGAACCATGCCCATAGACAGAGTCAGCACTACCCCCATGGACATTTCATAAAGTTTTCACACACACACTGCACTCCTGTGTATATGAATGTATGATACTATTGATCACCAGTGAAATATGTGTTTGGAATTTGTTTCCCTGGGTAGAGCGGATGGGCCACACAGGAACATTCACCCTATTCTCCTTGTGCCCACCAGAACACACATCGCATGGTGGCTGACCAGAGTGAGAAGCATTGTCCCTCTAGATGTCTAATTTTCTAGTACAAAATTTAAAGGCCCCTTGTGCCTCCATCTCATTTTAATCAGTGACACATTCTTTTTTAAAAATATATTAAATTTATTTGAGAGAGAGTGAGGGGAGGGAGTCCCAAGCAGACTACTCCATGAGCACATAGCTGGATGCGGGTGTGGAGCCCTTCACGGGGCTTGATCCCATGACCCTGAGATAATGACCCAAGCCAAAACCAAGGGTTGGATGCTCAACCGACTGAGCCACCCAGGCGCCCCAATCAGTGACACATTCTAAATGCTTGAGCGAAACAGTGCCTCCAGCTCATGTGTGAGTCTAAGGACATTGAAACTGTGCCCGCTCACAGTGTAACAGGACCCACTGCCATACTGCTAGAGCTTCCAGGGTGCTGTAGGAATATTTTCCCTCCAAAAAATTTCACGGGCTCTCACTGAAAACATCCTGAGAAATTTCAACAACAAAAGAAAAAGATAAAGGACTGTTTAGATATAAAATACTCAAATCGTTTTCATGTATTGTCTAAGCTGATGTGATTAGCTCATGAGAATAACTCCAAACCCTTGCCAGCACATAACAGGCTTTCTACATAGGTCTAGTTGGAAAGAGAAAGAAAAACTACATACAGCTGTTCCAAGGCCGGGAAATGCTGTGCAGCCCTGACAGCAGCTGTTTGCCTGCCAAATAGTTCCAGCAATTTCTAATTAAATCCAGCTCTGGAGAAATTTTATGATCTGCATCACATGATTTCTGGTGTCTGTATCTGGGAGGCTTACTCTTCCCTGTTTTGAAAGCCCCTCCAGCAAAGTCTGCCTATTTTCTTCATCTTAAAGGACTAATTAATCTAGAGGAGAAATAGCATTTTATTCTCTGAGGTTAGAACACCCACAGTAGTCAACCACCAGCATTGTAAGGAAGTAGGATTCCCAATCTCTTTACACTAAGGAATGACCACTAGGGTGAAAGCTTCTGGTGCGCCCCCTTCCTGCAGCCCCTTTGTAGGGTCTCCATATCCCCTAAATGAAGGACACGCACGTCTGTGCTTTCTCGACTTTCGTTCGCGATTCTCTAAGGATCCTAAGTTAATTATAATAATACATTGTTATAACACTTTGTAAAGCTCTTTCATGCATATTATCTCATTTGTAACTTTAAAACAACCATGTGAAATAGGCCAGGTAGATATTAACCTCACCATGTTACAAATTAAAACACAGAGGCTCTCAAAGACTAAGGAATTCCTCCTAAGTGTTAAGGTCACAGCCAGCCACTGTCAGAAAGAACTGGGCAGTATTTTCTAGCCCCAAATCCTATGCTTCTCCCACTTGGCCCACCACCTCCCTCACCTCATCAGCTGCGTGGGCATATCAATCTGTTCCTAAATTCAAAAGTGCCATTTTTCCCAAGAGTGTTTATTTATTTGGCAGGAAAATTATCTATATTTTTGGTAACCCCTAGTGATTACAATTAACATTTTTCCATCTCTCAACAGACTGTGACATATAGATTAACTCTGCATGAGGCTGACGGAAATGGAAGCACGAGACAGATCTGAGTATTCATTAGTGAATAGTAAATATACTTAAATTATGTACTCTTGCCTGAATTGTACAACATCCTCATCTCTCTGGGACACAATTCCCAGAAATCAACCACAATGTACATTTGCAGGATCCCTGAGGCCAAAGACCAAAAAGAATTTATTTCGCACTAAACTAAAAATCTGGCTATGAATAGGCTTCCATTAAGGTAAACAAAATAACATCCCATGGCCCTTTTACACATTTATTCTATTATTCTGTTTCCATGTGATACCACATTCCTAGACTATTGGTAAGTGTTTGAGGGACCTGAGAACATTTTGTCCCATTATTAATGAGATCAACCAACATGAAAATATTTAATGGGAACAAATTTGGTGGAAGTACTTGACTGGCACCTTACTTGATTATTTTCTGAGTTTATTAGTGACAGCAATAATGTTAGTTGTTGCAACAGATAAATCCCCAAATTTGTGACATAATACAAAAATGTCTACTTCTCATTCAAAGTGTGGTGGAGATTGAGCAGCTCTGGCTGGTTGGTTCTGGGAATTGTATGAATGAAAACTTGTACAATTCAGAGATATGAAAAGCTTGTACAATTCAGGCAAGACTACTTCATTTTAAGTATACCTTAGTATTCCCACACATAATTCATGCATTTGGTTGAACTGCTCATAGGATGTTTTTAAGCACCAGATCTGGGAATAGCAAACATCACTTCCATGCACATTGCACTGGCCAGTTTCATAGCCTCAACCCCACAGCAAGAGATTTTGAGGAATGTAGTCTTGCTGTATTCACATGAAAAGGCAATGTTATGGGAAACAAAAACTATAATCTCTGCCCACCCTAATAGATAAATTCTTATACAACAAGGTTTTCTCTGCAACCAGATCATTCCAGAAGCACCAAATGTCTATTTTGGAGACATAATCTAAGAATAGGAACTTTATGATCTTATCAACAAGAAAGATTACTAATTGAAAGGTGTTTTTTCTGTTGAAGACTACTCTCAAAGCCTCAAAGGGTCCTACTCATAAGGACTGGGAGTAGGGAGGAGATGTACAAAGCAGGAGGGTGTACTGAGGAGCAGAGATTGAGCTGGGAGGGATTTAGCAATCCAGACCTGTCATTTCAATTTTGTAATCCAATAAAGATTTTCTGCCAAAGATTGTGTGTGTGTGTGTAATTATTTCTATTATTTCTGCTGACCAGGGTAAGCTATGCCATATAATTCAGATGCAGATGACTACCTTGGAATCACAATAGTCTAGGAAACTCTGGATTCTCACAAATAACTCAAGTTTGACATCATCCAAATGCATTAAACGGTCCAAGAAACTCTATTCTTTTTAGTATTGTTCATGCTGTTTTGTAAAACAGTGACAGTGGATACACTTCTGTTCCTAGAGCATATGCAGTTCTATATCTTCCAATGCTTTTCTCAGAATTGAGCAGGAAAGTTTATCAGTGTGATCACGCCTGATTTTCCTTTGCCGTTTCGATGCTTTTCTTTGGAGTCCATGCCATCATCACTCTATAAACATTAGAACCCATGATCTTCTGAATTTGGTTTCTCCAAAACTTAGGAAATCAAGCTGCACAAGTTAGTTTCAGACCTTATACGGTCAAATTATTATTATTTTTCTTATTCTTGAAGAAGACACAGTCAGGCTTAGATGTCCATATCCTGCTCTGTGTTATTCTTATTTCCATAAAAAAACTGAGTTTTATTAACCTCCCAGAACACATCTAAGAAAGAAGTATGGATAAAACATGGGACACTGAATTCCCAATCATATGTATTATTCAGTTTTGCAGTTTAGTTGCTTAACTTTTGGAATTTTGGTGCATTACACTCTTTAAAAAGATGGTATACATTTAGAGTTTGAAATAAATTAAATAAGCCCTGTCAGTTCTCAACAGCTCTGTTCACATGTTTACTACATATATTTCTTTCCCCAAGAGTGGAACAATGTATGTGAACCTGATAGAAACAGAATTTTAGTTTCTTATAAAGCACAGTCCATACCATGTTGACACAGACAATATCCAAATTTTCTCTAATCTCCAAAATGTTTCATATTCTGGGGCATGTAAGCATGTCAAGACACAATTTTCTACCAATACCAGAGGGTTGTACATTTCATGTTCAAAGTAGAATGAGTTCTCTATGAAGACAATGCAGTGTACCATTGGGGATTTTGAATTTATCACAGACAAAATGAAAATGGTCACTAAAGTGGGTGGCTGCATCTGTTTCCCTGCTTTCCAAGGAGTATCGGTTTTGGCTTAGAAAAATATACATTGGAAACCGAAGACTCTGTTAGGTCACTTAACCACTCATATATTTTCACATACTTTAGAGATTATTGTGTATTTTAAAGAAATAAAGAGAACTCTCACAAGCAGCAGAAAGAAAATTGATGTCCAAATCTCTTTTTCATGATTGTTCAGTTTGATTTAGAATATATCAGGAATTAGCACAATAATTTAAATGCAGGGCAGGGCAGTATTTTCTAAGCCATTTGCATGGAACCCTTAATACTGTTAGAAATAGATCCCATAGTCAAAAATAAATGGGAATGCTTGAATAAAAGACACTGAACAGATTTCTTTTATCAAAGGACTTTTCAGAGCCCTTAATAACTAATACACATTGAGATTCTCCCAGATGTATGGTCTCCGAATGCTTTATTTCCTAAACTTACTTGGCCACCATCAACTTTTTTTGGCAGATCTCTATTAACATCTTGAGTCATAGTAGTGTTCTATAGACCAGAGTTTGGGAAAGTTCCAGTGGGGACTAAAGCCCCCCTTTGAATTTTCTAGAACATATATCCTGGCTATGTCTATACAAGTGTTGAAGGACTTCAGCAGCTAAGTGGAAAAAATCAGAACCAATCAGTTCAATGTGGAATAGCTGTGTTGACAAAACAAAAATTTACTGAAGGTACAATGTGGCATCAGGTGCATGTAAAAGGTAAGTACCTAATAATTATGAAAATAATCTAATGGAGACAAAACTAAACTTTAAAAAGTAACAAAATGGTTATATGCAAACTAATGTCTCTCAGACACACCTCCCATTTATTCATTTTACAAATAACTAAGAGTCTTCTGTGTATGTCAGGCACTGGACCAGTCACCAAGGGCATAGCAGTGAGTGGACACTTGAAATCCCTCCTACACAAAGGTTTTAGAGATCCTCGGTAGTGTGATCCGGGCATCATTTATATCTTCGTCCCCATTGATATATAGCAGTCCTACTTGAGGTTTACCACAATAGAGAGGCAATGATAATTAACCACAATAAAAAAATACCAGAAATATGTTAAAACTGAACATATCCTTCTAAAAAGCTACAGATAGAATTCAGTATGCAGATGATTAAATTCTTTATTCTCAAATCTTTTTAAATAGAGATGTGGTACTTTCTTAAGCAATTACTGCAGTTAGAGCCAAAAATGACATTTTTATCTCAAGTTTCTGTTGAGTTTACAAAACAACTTTTTGCAGGTTTCCTCCAGACACTTTCCATCCCAAGAAACCACGAGGCTATTATGTTTAGGAAATGTCACAGTATTCCCCCCACACCATAAAGGAACTGCATTACTATATTATCTCTAGGCAGAGTCGAGCATTTTCCAAACAAAACATGAGCTAATCTAAAAGTCTTTATTCAATATATAAACTTTCCATGTTTTCCAGGCTTGCCAGGTTAAAGATGGGGCCAAAAAGATTATAATATTAATGGAATGTAACTTATTTTTGTAATATAGGAAACTGCCATCCTTTTCATCAAGTCTAAGGGTGGGGTACAGTGGGGAAAAAGAACGAAGTTGGATTGAGCTCTCCTTTTTCTTTCTAGTGTATACCACTCCCCTCTGTCCATCCTACAATTCAGGCTTTGGTACCAAAGAATGCAGGGGGAGCAACATGCAGCAGTGGTTGAAGGAGGGAGATGCCTGGATGTGTTTAGAGTGGGCAACGTGTGAGCATGCGCAAGAGTGCCTAGGCGTGCAGGAGTGCCTGGGCGTGCATGTGCCAGGCAAGATGGAGACGGAAAAGAGAAACACCTGTAGAAGATGAAGGATGATGTTGGCTTTCTTCTTACCTCCCCTGATGTCTTCATTTACAGTGAAAACTAAGTCAGATAGTTCATAGTCTACTGACCTGACCATGTGTTTGCCTTACTGGTTCAGTCACTGATGCTCCTTTGACCAAACTTACATGACATCTGTTTTCTGTTATAGGACCTCTACCAACCCCAGTGCTCTACTCTCCCCTCTCATGGTAAAGGTTGCTATCTAGTGGTTCTTGGACCAATTCTGGCATGCAGATGGGTTTTTTTTGGGGGGGGGAGGGTGGTTGTCTTGTCTTTCCCCCTAAATGTAGACCAAAATAAAATTCAGGATATTTCACGTAATGTCCAAGCTTCTGGCTTCTTTCGAAGAACTGGAACATCTCCCAACCTTGGCCTCAATATTTCTATAAGGTACAACCTGCTGCGGCTGAGGAGCCTGAGAGCTCCAATTCCAACTAAATCCCACCACTCATGTAACATCTGCAGATGTGCTTAAGGCAGGCCAGCTTCACTCATGTAAACCACCTGCTTGACCCCTGGAGGCAGTAACCACTCATCTCAGTGAAAACTGAAACTCAGCATATACAGATGACCTAATCAAGATAATTCCTCCATCCCTGCTGACTTAAGTTCTCTTCAAAGCTCATCCAGCCAGAATGCTCTGGTCCTATGTCCCCAGCAGTCTCTGGACCTCAATCCATCAAGTATTTCTTCTTTCCTGTTTCTTCACCATTTCCCTCATCATTGATTCTCTCCTATCCACATGGAAGACAGTTTTTGCCATCACAAAGGAAAAATAAAGCATAATCCTTTACATTTTGTCTCATTCAAGCTATTTCCCTTCTCTTTACGGAGAAAAAAAAAGTCGTGCAAGAAAAAGTGTTCCTTGTTCTTTGCAATGCTTCACCCACCATTCAGTTTTCAAATGACTGTAATTTAGCCCCAGTGGTCCTTGGAAAGTACTTGCATTAACATCACCATCAGCCTCCTAACTCCCAACCAGGCAGTCTTCATTCCTCACTATATTAACCTTGCTGCAGTGTCTGTCACTGATGACTACTGACTCTATCTTGAAACTCTGTTCTTTCCTACTTTCCATAGCAGGGCTATTGCGTTGGTGGTATAGTGGTGAGCATAGCTGCCTTCCATAGCAGGGCTATCTCCGTGTTTTTATTCTCATCTTTAAACTTTCATGGTCCAACTTCACTGAAGATTGAAAATATTTTTCATTTTTTGAACATAAAATGCTAAGTACTTTGTAGCATTCAAACATTATATCTCTAATTCTTCCAATACCCCTTTGAGTCAGAACTAATAACACCACACCCATATTTCAGATGATAAAATATCCTTAAAGAGGTTGAATATGTTTTACAAGGTCATTCATCTGACAGAAGCAGAGTTGGAACTCAAATCCTGGTCTTTCTTACAATAAACTCCCTCCTCTTAAGTGCTTCTCTGTCCTGCCTCCCCTTTCTCAAGCTTCTTGGTGAGTCCCAGATTCACACCTCAATTTTTTCCTCATTTTACCCTTTTCCATGTGCAATTCCCATGATGTCCTTGGGTTCACCAATCCCTTTCATGTTGATGTTCTTAAATAATGGGCCTCTTTTTCAGGTTTTCCCTCCCAGAATTGAATTAATTTATTAGCCCCGTGTTCTGTATTTACTTTTATCTTAACATGTATAATGGTTCCCTTCAGCTACTATATGACCATTTTCTTATGAGGCAATAAAATCCTTGAGGGAACCATGTCTTTGCATCTCACATTCCCTCTGCCCAGCCCAGTGCCTGGTCCATAGGTGTTTAATGAGCGTTAAACAACTGAGTGAATGAAACGATATCTAACAGCTGTCTAAACATCTGACTTAGAACATCCACAGTCCCCTCTCCTACCTTGTCTGTATTTCCAACTACCTATGTTTCAAACTTTACTCTTGACTCCTCCAATTCTGCCACTAAATTCTCTTAGAGAATGCTACTAACACCCACCCACTCATCTTAAGCCAAAAACCTGAATATCAATCAGTTTCTTCTCTTCCTCTTTATAATTACTCAAAATATCTAGTCAATTTTCCTCCTAAATTTACCTCCAAGCCACCACCCTCTCCCATGTAGGACAATTGCAATGGACTGTGCTCTGGCTTCTCAGCCTTTTCCAGTCCATTCTGCACGATGTTACAAGGTCATTCACTTTCTCTTTCTTTTTTTGTGCTCTCTGTTCTTACTTTCCTCAAAGTTTTTCAACTCTCCTTATGTCCCACACAATAAAATGTGCCTCCTTAATTAGGCATGTAAGATTCTCTATGATCTGGCCTTTGCTTACTTGTCCACCCATCCATCACACTTCTTATATATTGTGTTTGGCAATTCTGAGCTAACAGGAATTCTTGGCTCTTCCCATTCTTCCCAAAATTCTCTCATTTCTTATCCTCCTAGAAGATGTTATATGTTTTTTAAAAGTCTCAGTTCAGGATGGCATTCTCTGAGCAGCCCTTCCTATTTTCTGGCACAGATTTAGGTACGCTTTATAACTGCTCTTTCACCATTGTACATACATTTCCATTTTAGTGATGATCATATTATAAAGTAATGATTTCTTTGCTTATTTCTTCAAAAGATTGGTAGAATGTTAAATGTTAATTTTCTGTAAGTATGCACAGTTTTATGACAAACTTATTCTCATCAATTCTTACAATAATTATGTGGTGGGGGTAGTGATCCTTTTCTTATTTGGAGAGAAAATAAAATCGATGAAATTCATAGAAGCAAGCACTGGAATCCAGATCTTGTGGTCCTTAATCTCATACACTTTTCATTGCATAATACCATTTTTTTTTTTTTACATAACACCATGTTTGAAGCCGTAAGCAGTCAGACTAGTGTTATGCCTTAAACATTAAGCATTAAGAGCAAAGTGCACTGGAGAGGAGATATATATATAATGCTAGTGGGGAATTTATTTATAGCCACTTTGACCCATGCAAAGAGCAGTCCATAGAGTAAACTTGATTGACAACATGCATTCCATTGTATATAATTAAAAGCTGTGTGATTATTGTCAAGTAAGTGGCATTGTAGCTTGAGAACAGAAAGTAACCACATTAAATTCCTACTGAATCAATCTCAATCTCGCTCTTCATTATAAGGTTACATACATGTATTAGAACAAAGGTAATAGAATGCAACTTGCTTTTTTCTCAAGAGAACATCTGGCATGATAAAAAAAGAGACAGAGAGCAAAGGAAACAGAGATTTCATTCAAAAACATACCCTTTCAGTTAATCTTTACATTTCCTCATTGAATTTTGTCTTGTTTGTTTTTATTACGATTGGATGTTTTTTCTTAGCCCATGGTTCCTTATACCCAAGTCTTTATTTTTTTTTTTTCATGAGGGCGAGCTGGGTAATGACTATTTAGGATTTATGTTAGTTTCCTCTACTAGAAAGGCTGAAAATACTCAACTTTTCATGGCTACTAGTGGAAATAACCATGTGACGTAGTTCTGGACAATTGCATGTCCATGGAAGTCAGCGGAGGGAATTTCAAAGAAAGATTTTAAAAAGGAAAAGACTTAGTAGCTATGGCCCATTTTGCCTCTTCATCTTCTTCTTCCTTCCCGCTTTTGCTCTTCCTTCCCACATTGGAGCTGCAACGTTCTGAGGCATCTCAGCTGCCATCTCTCAACAGTGAAAATAAATGCTTCTTAAAATGATGGCAAAGCAAAGAGGTAGAAGGAGCCTAGGCTCTTGGTGACTTGTAAACAGCTACACCAACCCTGAATTTATCTAGCTAAGAGGTGTTATCACGTGAAGCAATAGGCTCCCTACTGTTCTAGCCACCAAGCTGGTTTTCTGTCTTTGTAGATGAGGTCATTACTGATACAAATGTTGTTATGCAAGAAGCACTCTTCATCTCGACAACTGAATAGGAGAGGATGAATTTCAGAACTCATCACCAAGGCACCCACTCTATTCTGCTTTGAAAAATAAAGTAGTAGAACTAGAAGAACCCCAAGAATCATTGAAATCACTTATTTTAAAATTTAGTAAATTAGAACCTAGAATGGCCTAGGAATTTGTTCAAGATCACTCTGCTGTTGAACCTTGACTGAGGGTCAGGTCCTGGTATCCTGAATTCCACTCTAGATGCTTCTCTGTATCTCTGAAATTAAAGAGAACATTTACATATGAGACCCCTGAAATCCTAATTAGAACCTTGCACAGCTTCATCCTTGGCAGACTTTGACAGATTCAAGGTTGCAAAGTAGATGTTAAGGAGCCTTAGGAGAAAAATAAAAAAATATTAAGGGGTGAAAAATTAACCACATGAGAAAAATTGCAAATGATCTCAATATTTTTAAAGTCGATGAAATAATGAGGCAGAATTTAATCATCTAAAGTAGAAGATAAGCTGTATTAGAACTCAGGTCTTCTGTTTCATTTGCTCTACCATTCGTGGTACCTAGAACAATTCCAGGCATGTACAGCATATTCAATAAAGGCTAATTAACTGAAATAATTAATAAAGGAAAGGTGAATAACCATATAAATTCTCATAAGACTAAGGAAATGATCTTTTTAACATATAAAAGGTTTAAGCTAGTTATAAAGGAAGGCATTTACGGCAGTGAGTGATTGCATATTTTGATCATGAGAAGATCATAGAAAAGAGTCAGAGAGAAAACGGAGATTAATCACTAAGGAACAATAATTAGGCAGGCAGCTGATTTCTCAATAGTAACAATGGAAGTTAGAACAAAGTGGATTAATATCTTCAAAATGCTGTGAACAAATAACCATTAACTGAGAATTTCATGCATGACTAATCTATCATTCAAGAATGAAGTCAAAAATAAAGATATTTTCAAGCCAAAAGGTACAGTAAAAGAAGTACATCATGAATAAAAAAACTTATCTCTGGAGGGAAGGTGGAGACCTGCTAAGGAGAAGAGAGAAAAAAAAATGACAAACATATGGTTAGATCTAAAGAATTACTGATGGTTGTAAACAATAATAACATTTGATTTTAGAAATTTTAAGAGATTGAAATAATTCATTAGATAAAATAACTTTTAAGAGAGTTGGTTAGTGGGGCGCCTGGGTGGCTCAGTTGGTTAAGCGACTGCCTTTGGCTCAGGTCATGATCCTGGAGTCCCTGGATCGAGTCCCGCATCGGGGTTGCTGCTCAGCGGGGAGTCTGCTTCTCCCTCTGACCCTCCCCCTTCTCATGTGCTTGCTCTCTCTCATTCTCTCTCTCTCAAATAAATAAATAAAATCTTTAAAAAAAAAAAAAGAGAGTTGGTTAGTTTAAAATTGTTCCAAGTTCCTTGCATTATGTGGGAAGAGAATAAAGATAATGATTAACTTTAGACTGTGTTAAATCAATTATTCATGTTAATATTTTGAGGTAACCACTAAGATGATATAAATGATATAGCGTTTATAACCTCTAGGAAAATAAAGACGAAAAAAAAAAAGAATTAAAAAATAAATCAACTGAAAAGGGAAGAGAAGAGAAAAACAAAATGTATGTGTTTTAATAGACAAACTTAAAACATAAAGACACAGAGAGTTGAGGTCGAGGCATAGGAAAAAGATACATCAGGAAAAACCAAGGAAAAGAAAATTAGTATGGCTATATTAGTAACAGAGAAAATAGACTTGATGCCAAAAAGCACAATTTAAGGAGAAAGATTTACCACAAAGATATAATATAAATATACATATACTATTGTATGTACTTAATTACCTAAGCTCCACAAATATACAAAAACTGAGAAACTCACATGGATAGTATGACACCAACAAGATGGGAGAATTAAACAGATGTTTTGGTAATTAATAGATAAAATAGATAAAACTGAATGCAGATATAGAGGAATTGAACAATATAAGGAAAGGCAGAAAAAAGAAAATACCTGAACAAAAGGATAGCTCCTACTGGAGAATGCACGTGCTTCTTAAGCACACATGGAACTTTTATGAAAACTGACCACATACTCAGCCATAAATCAGTGCTAATGAATGTAAATTTCTCACTGATCACATTCTTAGGCAATGATGAAATTAAATTGGAAATTAACATGAAACATAAAATTAACATATTTGAAAAATTTAAAAACACAATCCTGAATGATTCATGACTTAAAAATATTATAATGGAAATGTTAAGATATGTAAAAGTCTGTAATATGAATATAAAACACAAAAAACTTGTGGGATAGACCTAAGCTGTTAAGTAAAATGTATATTCTTAAACGCTGATATATGATTTGAAAAAAAAAAAAGACTGAGGGGCACCTGGGTTGTTCAGTCAGTTAATCGTCTGCCTTCAGCTCAGGTCATGATCCCAGGGTCCTGGGATTGAGCCCCATGTCAGGCTTCCTGCTCAGCGGGGACTGCTTCTCCCTCTCCCTCTGCCTCTTCCCCCTGTTTGTGCACTCTCTTTCTCTCAAATAAATAAAATTTTAAAAAAAGAAGACTGAAATAAGAAGCTAAGCATTCACAATTTGGAGATGTTAGAAAGTAGGATGAATGCAAGGAACTTAGAAGGAAGGAAGCAACAAAGATAGGAGAAATCTTTGTAATAGTAAAAAATCAGTAGAGACGATCAATAAAGCTATAAGTTCTCTGCAAAGACTAATAAAATAGTTAAATTTCTTGTAAGATTCACAAAAGAAAGAGAAGTTACAAATAAACGATTCAAATAAAAGGTGGCACATAGTTACAGTATAGTTTAAAATAAGGAAAGTATCATACATATTGGCTTATATATTTGAATACTTGATAAAAATATACAAATTGGAAAATATAACTTATCAAAACTGAATCAAGAAAAAAAGAAAACTTGAGTGGCTTTAGAATCTTTAAATAAATTGAATTAATAGTAAGAAATATATCTGTCAGAATACCACCAGGCTCAGAAGAAAGCAAGTTCTGTCAAACATTCAACAAGGAAACAATCCAATCTTAAAAAACTCTTCCAAAGAATAGAAAATTAGAGAATGCTCCTCTTATATCACCTTGACACCAAAACTAGATCAGAAAAGCATAGGGGGCACCTGGGTGGCTCAGTGGGTTAAGCCACTGACCCTTGATTTCTGCTTAGGTCATGATCTCAGGGTCATGAGATCGAGCCCGCCAACCTGCTCCACAGTGGGCATAGAGCCTGCTTAAGGTTCTCTCTTTTCTGCCCCTCTCCTGTCCCTCTTTCCACGGGCCTATGCTTGCGCCCCCTCTCTCTCTCAAAAAAAAAAAAAAAAAAAGCATCAGCTACAAAATTACACACTGAGTCAAAATTATGAAACAGTCTTAGAAGGTGTATCAGCTACAAGTTATGAATGAATATTGTTACTCTGTAACATAGCCAAGGGGCAGAGAAGCAGGGAAGTACACAGCCAAGGCTGTCGCCTGTACCTGGGCGGGGTGGGGCGGGGGGGTGGGGGCAGGGGTGTACATGTGTGGCAGGGAGGCTAGTGAGCAGAACTTGGAAATAGAGTATTTAAAAAAAGCCTTGTCCTCAAGCCACATACATAGGGGACACATAGAAACTAAAATAAAAAAGTGATTTCTATAATATATTTGAAGATAATAATTACTATGGAAAAATCAAGCAGGAAAATTATATAGCCTTCCAGATGTAAAGAAGAATGGACACAAAGATCCTGAGGCATTAGCATACCCTCGTGTTTTCAGTGACAGCAAGGAAGTAAATGTGGCCAGTGCAGGGAGGGTGCTGCTAAAAATAAATAGGAGATAAGATCAGTAGAGGGTAGAGTCACGGAAACCCTTGAGGGACCTGAAGGTCTTTGGCTTTTATTTGGAGCGAGGTTTCCACACAAACTCCTGTTTATCAGTTGTTCTTTGTCTGCCAAATACCATTTCAATCTACAGTTTATTTCTTCCTTCTTTTGGGGGAAAGTTTCCTGTATTATAGCTCTGGATGCTTTTTTTCCCCCTGTTCCATTAATTCAGATCTCTAATTAAAGGAAACCAATTATTCCTGTATTGATACTATTTCATAAGATTTTATTGATTATCCTTTTTTTTTTTTTTTTTTTTGTACTGCTTATGGCTGTTGGTTTGGCTGTTGCTTAAACCTATGCAGAACCATTTTTGGTTCTTTCCCTGGCTACCACTTTTAGAAATTTTTTACCACAAAGTTACGTATTTTTCCTGGTTTGACTGACTAGTAAATCTTGGCGCTTTTTTATTTTTACAGACATTTGAAAAATATTTGTGATCCTGAATTATTTTGCCAATTTTACCCAGATGTTTCTTCTTAATTAATTTTTTACTAAAAATATTTAACGCAGAAATGATACTGATATCCCGCAAAATAACTAGCATGTATATTACCAGATAATCCAGGGATTATTAAAGATGGTACCTTCACAATTGCTTTGCTCTCACTACCATGATAGTAGAATTTGAGTGATAAGGAATACAGGAATCCTTCCAAATGCCTGAAGCCGGAGGAGGGGGGAATCATGTTCTTCCAGAAGTCTATATCTTCTCTCTTTGTTCAGAAGAAGTTGTTATGCTCAGGACCAAGGATGTGCATCTTCTGGGCTCCTATAATTCACAAAAGAGTTGGGTAACTATTTAGCTGATAGACTCTACCACCTTCTTCTCTCTCTTTCTCAATTGTAGTATTTTGACACCCTCATTTCTAGGAAGTGTAATATTCTAGGAAGTGTAATATTAAAACAGACATTGTCTATCTATCTTAGCTATTTGATGGCCTAGTAGCCTTGATTTAATATATTGCTTTGCTTAGTTTCTCAAAGATTTCTCTGAGCAGTTTACGAGAAGAGACAAAGGAAATAGGAATGTTTAGTAGGCTGCCTCAAGGAAAAGAAGTGTTTATTGAATTTAATTTATTAAATAATTTTTCTCAACATCACTCTAAAACACTGAGGGCATTTCCATAGGGTTTTGGACTGCATCTCTATTTGTCAGCCCTCTTGGTGAATAAGGGGTCTCTAGGTGTCTTGTCCTGAGCACATTCATCTTGATTATGAGTCAGTTGAACTTACATTATTTGGTGAATGTCTATTTAGTATTCTTGGCATTATTGGACATCTTTCCAGGATAAGTGTTGCAAAATGGGCAATTTTCTATTCAGAAACATACCGTAATAACTCCAATTCTATGTGCTCAATATAGTTTCAACTTATATGCTAAGTGACAGGGCTAACCTTCCCATAGCACATCTGATAGAGAGCTGGATGGAGATCAGAAGTGCAAATCACACTAGGTTCCAGAAATCTCTGGACTGTGCCATTCAAGGTGGAAGGATTTGCTTCTCTGCTAAGCAGTGGAAAGATCCTCCGTGGATTAAGACCTTTAGTTTCTCTTAAAGGATGAATGGATATTACAAGTCCCAAGGATTCAATAAAACCTTTATAGCTTTCATATAGCAGTGTCCATCAGCCAATTCTGTGATTTTACTGTGTTTGTCTTTTGCAGAAATCCATGTGAAACCTCAAATGTTCCTTTTACAAGTTCTTTTGTTACACACATATGTTTCTGGTTAAATTAGTGGTGGTTAAATCTGGAAAAGATATCTGTAATTAGAGTCTGATTTTTGAAGTTCAAAAAAAGGGGGTTAGCACATTTTCTATCAACTTTTCTCACAAACAACTTGCTCTACCTTCAAGGACAGTGGCTCAATGCAACAGCTCCCAGGATCCTCCAGAAGGAAAATTTGCACTTACTGCCATATTGTTAGAAAAAGAAGAGACTTCTAGCTGTGTTTCTCTCCTCAAAATTCACGTGGATACTCTATGTAATCATTCATATCACTTTTATGGTGTGTTAGCTTTCAAAAAGCCACACGCATAATCAAATGTGATCCTCAAACCAGTAATTTCACTCATGAAGGATAGGTATTATAATTATTTTCCTAATTTATTTTAAAAGAAAGAGAACTCGAAAAATTATGCCTTTTGTCAAACTAAGAGAGAGAAAGTGAAAAACCACCTCCTTATGTAGAAAACAATATACCATGGGCCTGCATTGCTCTCTTGTCCAAGTAAAGGATCCAGCTGCTTTATAAGCTGTGCCACACATTTAAACACTGAGAAGGAAGGTTATAGAGAAGAAGGAGAATAGAGGGAAATCCTTTTTCAAGTCTAAGAGTCTTGCCACAGTTTCTTCTCAGATTCCCAAACTAATCATCCTGCCATTTCTTCCCATTACCATAGCTCGCCTAAGATTGATGAAGGAGTAAATGGATATCTTAAGTCACAAGCAAAAATAAAGAGTATTATTCCCTACTTCTTTACCCTCAGTATGCCCTTTATATTTAATTCCTTCGTTGCAAAGTAATATTTGAATAATAAAAAATTAAATACACCCATGGGAACATTTTATTCTATGATTATATTTCCAAAAGTTAAACATGGCTATTGAAAACAGTGACACCACTTTTTAAAAATATATGCAAAGTTGGGATCTGGTTGCCATTTTTATGAAATTAAACCAAAATTTTAAAACAAGTGAAATATTACTCTATTGAATTTATGCTGTAAGCTGAGATGAACTATGAGGATAATAAAAATTCACACTAGGATAAATAAAAAATCCTAGAAAAATTCTCAAAGCTAAGCTTTCAGAAATCCCCTAAGATGTCAGAGTTGTTTTCCTGATGAAATGTGGGACCTATTTAAGGACCTAAGTTCATATTTCTTCTTAGTAGTAGTAGTATGACCTATATTGGCCCAAATAGGTATTCATATATATGTGGTTTAAAAGAGAATTTCTCAATCTCATCCCTATTGGCATTTGGGCTGGATAATTCTTTGTTGTAGGATGTTGAGCAGCATCCCTGGTCTCTAACCCACTGAATGCCATAACGCTCCCCCCTCCAAACCCATAATTATGACAATGAAAAACACTTTCAGATATTACAAAATGTCCCCCTGGGGACAAAAGTCATATCCAGTTGAGATCACTGGCTTAAAGAATACAAAAATGCAGTAGTTCTAATATTCATCTAATAATTTAATATAGAGTTAATATTTAATTCCCACAACTATTAAATGAGCCTCTGATATATTCTAGGCAGTATAGGGCTTGCAATGATGAGTATAACATTGTGTACAGCCCTTAGAACATAGGCATGAAGAGTCAACTATATGAACAACAGTAACAAATGCAAACTATGGTAAATGATACAAACATATTTTTTCTGCCACTCCACAAAAATAAAATAACTGCTCATGCCTAGAAAGAGAGTTGGCCATATAAAGAAAAGTTGTCGAGGACAGTAAACAATAGCCTATTTACAAAATGCTATGATCTATGAAATACTTACACATGCTTTTTTCCCCCATTTATTCCTCACACACTTACTAGGTGATTAAATCTCTTTTAAAGATAAGTTATTTTTCTCATGCATGGTCACACAATAGGTAAGTGGTCAAGCCAGGAATCTATGCCAGATTAATTGATTGTAAATCCTGTCTTCCTGCGGTTACAAATGAGATACCTCAACATCTTCTATAGTGTTATAAAGAGGTATGGACCGACATCTTTGGAATGAAAGAAGATTGAGAGAAGGCATACCACACTAGGTCTTATTGGCCAGGTAGGTTTTAATCAGACTGAAAAAAAGGGAGATCTTTCCAAGTGAAGGAGCCAGCAAGGAGTTGAAAATAATCTTGGCATGATGCCTATTGTACAGGAAGAGCTTGTAGATGACAAAGTTGGCCAAGTAGACTGGAGTCAGAGCTGATAGTTCTTGTATGACAAGCTAAAAGTTTTTACTTTATGTTATGTTTTTAGGTGACTGAAAGCCACTCAAATTTTTTAAGCATAGTGTCAATACCATTTCCATTCTAAAAAGTAAGGCTATTGCCAGTGTGGAGGAGGTTTGGAGAAGAAGAAGCTAGGGAGACAGGCATACGTAAGAGACAATTTCATTTTGACTTGATGACAGGTGGTGAGTGGTCATGAGGATAAGAGAAAATGGACCAGGAAGCTATTTAGGAAGCAGGCCTGACAAGGGGTTTGGGGAACACTGAGCATGGAGTATGAAAGAAGACATTAAGGGGAAACTGGGTGGCACAGTCAGTTGAGCAACCAACTCTTGGTTTCAACTCAGGTCGTGATCTCAGGGTCATGGGATCAAGTCCCACGTAGGGCTCTGTGCTGGGCCTAGAGCCTATTTGAGATTTTCTCTCTCTCTCTGCCCCTCCCCACTTGTGCTCACTCTCTCTCTTAAAAAGAAAGAGAGAGAGAGAGAAAGAAGAAAGAAAGAAAGAAAGAAAGAAAGAAAGAAAGAAAGAAAGAAAGAAAGAAAGAAAAGATAGAAAGAAAGAAAGAAAGAAAGAAAGAAAGAAAGAAAGAAAGAAAGAAGGAAAGAAAGAAGGAAAGAAGGAAAGAAAGAAAGAAAGAAAGAAAGAAAGAAAGAAAGAAAGAAAGAAAGAAAGAAAGAAGGAAAGAAGGAAAGAAAGAAAGGAAGGAAGGAAGACATTAAGGCAACATGATTCCATTTTCCAGGGGAGTGGATGCTTGAGGAGACACACACTAGGAGAGGGAAGGTAGAGGGCAATAAAGACTAGTCGGAAACTTTTAAGTGAAAGGTGCCCTAGGGATAAGCAAGTAAAGGTTTGCTTTGGGAAAACGGAAATGTGGGTCTTGAGCTCAGAGGAAGGGCCAGGCATGGAAAGAGAGATTGGGAGCAAGTGCATATGAGGGTAGTTGAGGCATGAGAGTGCATGTGTTATGGCAGAGACAGACCTGACACCAGGTTCTGGAGGATTACATCACTGAAGGTGAAATGAGACAAGGAAAGCTGAGAAGGAGCAGGTGGAGAGCCGCAGGCCCTGCCATGAGAAAGTCAGTGGGGTGAGGAGGATGGGAGAAGGATGCAAGACAAAGATAGGGGCAAGAGTGTAAGAAAATGCAGAAATGTCAAGTAAGATGGGGTCTCAGAATATGCCATTGATTATCACTCCCCACTATCTCTCTTCCAACCTTTGCCCAAAAGATCTAAGATTCTTCTGTAAAATTGTGTTGTTTTCCTGCAATACTACTGCTGAGTCTCTGGGACAGAGGAAGTCCAAGGCCTGGAACTCTCTCCATTTTGCAGAAGCTCTTTTCTTCCTCTGGAAAAAGAAAAAAATTGAAAAGCCATTTTCTCTTTCACCTGACATGAATGGGTAGGCATGTGTTCAAAATTTAAAACTATTTAGCCACTAAGATTTATCTTAGAGGGAAATAAAATACAAACCTTTTTAAAAACCTCTTTCTGGTTTTTGTTAGGGTTTTTTTCCCCCCAGAATTAATGTGTTGGTAGAAAAGTGAAAGCAGAAGTCAGACTATAATGGATGGAGAGTGAACAGATGATGAGGAATTTGTGCATGAAAGAAAGGAGCAATAAGATAAGCTAGTAACTATGAAGTGTGGCAGACTAGATGAGATGGGTGCTCATTAAGGCAAGGAGAAAAAGTGGCAGAATGACATAAATGGTCATGCCAAAAAAAGAACCTTCTTAGAAACAGAAGCATCTCTAGCACAGTTCAAAGCTCCGAGTTCAGAATGTGCCCCTGTCAGACCACACTGACAACTCTGACCCAGCTCCTATTTAACTTTACTAAATTTGTTGACCTACTTAGATGATTTTCTTCCACCTTAGAGTTTATCCCACAGTCAAAAGAATGACCACCTTCTATTTTCTCTACTTAGCATTCACAAAAGAAAATACTAAGAAAACCCCTTAAGTATTTTCTCCTGTCTAGATAATGAAGTTTAAGCCTTTTGGATTGAGATGTACTCTGTAGAAATAAAATAAATAAAATCCCTCAGGCCACTCTAAGTTCTCCAAAAAGAGTTGCTTTTCCTAGGATGTGTCAATTGAGTGGATTTTTAAAATGGATTTCAACAGCCTTCTCCAAAGAACTATAGATGATCTTTTTGCCAAGTCACAATCAGCACATTGTTGAGGAAATAAGCAGCTTTATTATAAAATTAAAAAGCAAATCCTTCTTTGAGGAATAATAGAGAGAAATTTGGGCATAAGAGTGAAGGAAATACACAGATTCAACAAATCCACTGAGAATGGTAGTGCTCAGTTTTCTCTGTTACTCATTCATAGATACCCTAACTTACTCAATCTTTGGGTTTTGTTTTTTTTGTAGGGTTACCTACAATATTCATAAAGCGTTTTACTGGTGTTTATGAAAGAGAGAGAGAGATTTTCCCTTCTGTTGGACCATCAACTTGGCTCCAATTCTCAAAATTCAAACCTTCATTTACCCATTGTTACTAGATTTTTCTGTTCATATAATATAGAAGATTAAAGACTGAACCTCTGGGAAATGTGAAAATTAATCTTACTTGAAAAACAGTGAATTAAAAAAACACTCTGCTGAGCATTTGTAACATGTAAAAACCTGTCCAGAACAATGAAACAAAAGCAGACAGAACTGAACTCTTGAGAGATGTGAGTAATGTAATGAAAATAGCTGAAAATAGATGGAGGGTGGAAACAGAAGAATCGTATAGAGCTTAACCTTCTGTCAAAACATTCTGAATTCAATATGTCCCAACAACAAGCCTATGGGACAGCAGTTTATGGTCTATTGCCTTTTAACATTTTATTGTGTGGAGTTCATTCAACAAGCATCTGTTGACTACCCACCAAACATACTCCAGTTGCTTTGGGGAATTCAAAATAATAATATGAGGGGAAGGAGGCACGTGCCTTCAAAGATCTTCCATGCTGGTTGCAAACACTGCATTTTCATTTTCTTCCTTGATTTGCTGTGCTAATTCTTCTGGCATTAAGTGAGTATTTCAAACCCTTTTATGTTATTCATACATATATTATAGTAAATCATTCATCAGCAAACTTACAAGAGAGTGGGCTCCTCAACAGGAGAGATGGGATGATGTTTATTCTATCCAAGGGCATGTTTGATGAATATATGAAAATTGAATGAATGAATGAACAATTGAATGAGCATGGTATACAAAGTATTCAAGGGAATCAAAGATCATTCAAAAATTGAAACTAGATATAATTTGACATCAAAAAAAATAAACAACCCAGGAGCAGCGGGGTGGCTTAGTCGGTTAAGCATCTGCCTTTGGCTCAGGTCATGATCTCAGGGTCCTGAGATCAAGCCCCACATTGGACTCCCTACTCAGTGGGGAGTCTGCTTCTCCCTTTCCCTCTGCCCCTCCCCTCCCCACTCATGCTCTCTCTTCCTCTTTCTCTCTCAAATAAATAAAAATTTTTTAAAAACCACCCAAACAACCCAATTTTAAAAAATGGGCAGAGGGGCACCTGGGTGGCTCAGTTGGTTAAGCGTCTGCCTTTGGCTCCGGTCATGATCCCAGGGTCCTGGGATTGAGCCCCACATCAGGCTCCCTGCTCCGCGGGAAACCTGTTTCTCCCTCTCCCACTTCCCCTGCTTGTGCTCCCTCTCTCGCTGTCTCTCTGTCAAATAAATAAATAAAATCTTGGGGAAAAAAAATGGGCAGAGATCCCAAATAGACATTTTCCCTAAGAAGAAGACAGACAGATGGCCAACAGACATATGAAAAGATGTTCAACATCACTAATCATCCGGGAAATGCAAATCAGAGCAACAATGAGATATCACTTTACACCTATCAAAATGGCTAAAACCAAAAAGACAAGAAATAACAAGTGTTGGCGAGGATGTAGAGGAGAGGCACTGTTTGTTGGAGTGCAAATTTGTACAGCTGCTGTGGAAAACATAGAGGTTCCTCAAAAAATTAAAACTAGAAGTACCATATATATCATATGATCCTACAATTCCACTACTAAGCATCCTGAAAACACTAATTCGAAGGACATATACACCTTTATGTTTATTGCAGCATCATTTGCAATAATTAAGATGTGGAAGCAACCTAGGAGTCTATACACAGATGAATAGATAAGGAAAAAGTAGGGGGTGTGTATAGGAATATTATGCAGTCGTAAAAAAGGATGAGGTCATGTCATTTACGACAACATGGATGGACCTAGAGGGTATTATGCTAAGTGAAATAAGTCAGACTGAGAGAGACAAATACCAAGTGATTTCACTCATATGTAGACTCTATAAAACAACAACAACAACAAGTAAATAAACAAAAAGCGGAATCAGACCTGTAAATATAGAGAACAAACTGGTGATTGCCAGAGGGGAGTGGTGGTGAGAGGCTTGGTAAAATGGGTGAAGAGGAGTGGGAGATACAGGCTTCCAGTTATGGAATGAATAAGCCACGGGAATAAAAGGCACAGCATAAGGAGTATAGTCAATGATATTGTGATAGTGTGGTATGGTGGCAGATGGTAGCTACACTTGTGGTGAGCATAGAATAAGTTTAAACTTTTAAAGGATTTTATTTATTTGAGGGGGGAGAGCACAGAGGGAGAAGCAGACTCCCGGCTGAGCAGAGAGCCTGATGTGGGGCTCGACCCCAGGACCCTGAAATCATGACCTGAGCCAAAGGCAGATACTTAACCAACTGAGCCACCCAGGTGCCCCTAGAACAATGTGTTTAAACATTAAACATTAAACTTGTGGAATCACTATGTTGTGCACCTGAAACTAATGTAACATTGTGTGTTAACTGCACTCAAATAAAAAAAATTAAACTGGTATTAGAAATTCTAAGACTGGGGCGCCTGGGTGGCTCAGTCATTAAGTGTCTGCCTTCGGCTCAGGTCATGATCCCAGGGTCCTGGGATCGAGTCCCACAGCGGGCTCCCTGCTCAGCGGGAAGCCTGCTTCTCCCTCTCCCACTCCCCCTGCTTGTGTTCCTGTTCTCGCTGTCTCTCTCTGTCATATAAATAAATAAAATCTTTAAAAAAGAAAAAAAAGGAAAAAAAAGAAATTCTAAGACTGAAATTAATAATTAAGCTTTTTTTTTTTTAAATTACAGCTGGAAAGAAACCCTTAAATTAGCTGGGTAAATAACATCTTGCTACCAATAAAGTTTCCTTAAGCCAAATAATATATGTTTAACCCAATAGTTTTACATGCATTCTTCTTTCTATATTATTCTATGTAACCATCTAGAGGGCTCCCAGCTCCCCTTAGCACACATTTTTTTGTGTGTGGATGAATGTCCAGAGTTGCAAAATCAACAGAGCCATGAATGTGTTTAAAGATAGTTAAAGAAGCTATGGTTTCTGGAAATCACCGCAGTGGTATAGAACATTATTTTGTACAATTTTTTTTATTATTATATTCAACTAGCCAGCATATAGTACATCATTAGTTTTTTTAAATTTTATTTTATTATGTTAGTCAACATACAATACATCATTAATTTTTGATGTAGTGATCCACAATTCATTGTTTTCGTATAACCCCAGTGCTCCATGCAGTACTTGCCCTCCTTAGTACCCATCACCAGGCTAACCCATCCTCCCATCCCCCTCCCCTGTAACACCCTCAGTATGTTTCTCAGAGTCCATAGACTCTCAAGGGTCATCTCTCCCTCCGATTCCCCCCCGTCATGTTTCCTTTCCTTCTCCTAATGTCCTCCATGCTATTCCTTATGTTCCACAAATAAGTGAAACCGTATGATAATTGACTTTCTCTGCTTGACTTATTTCACTTAACATAATCTCCTCCAGTCCCATCCATGTTGATGTAAAAGTTGGGTATTCATCCTTTCCGATGGCTGAGTAATATTCCATTATATATATGGACCACATCTTCTTTATCCATTCATCTGTTGAAGGGCATCTTGGCTCTTTCCACAGTTTGGCTATTGTGGACGCTGCTGCTATTAAAGAAGATATTTGCAAATGACACTACAGATAAAGGGCTGATATCCAAGATATATAAAGAACTTCTCAAACTCAACACCCAAAAAACAAATAATCAAGTCAAAAAATGGGCAGAAGACATGAACAGACATTTCTCAAAAGAAGATATACAAATGGCTAACAGACACACGAAAAAATGTTCATCATCATTAGCCATCAGGGAAATTCAAATCAAAACCACATTGAGATACCACCTTACACCAGTTAGAATGGCAAAAATGGACAAGGCAAGAAACAACAAATGTTGGAGAGGTTGTGGAGAAAGGGGAACCCTCTTACACTGTTGGTAGGAATGCAAGTTGGTACAGCCACTTTGGAAAACAGTGTAGAGGTGCCTCAAAAAATTAGAAATAGAGTGACCCTATGACCCAGCAATTGCACTACTGGGTATTTACCCCAAAGACACAGATGTAGTGAAAAGAAGGGCCATATTCACCCCAATGTTCATACATCATTAGTTTTTGATGTAATGTTCAACGATTCATCAGTTGCATACAACACCCAGGGCTCATCACATCATGTGCCCTCCCCAATACCCATCACCCGGCTACACTCTCCCCCCAACTCCTTCCCTTCTGTAACCCTCAGTTTTTGTCCCAGAGTCTAGAGTCTTTCATTGTTTGTCTCCCTCTCTGGTTTCCTTCCATTCAGATTTCTCTCCCTACCCCTATGGTCCTCTGCGCTATTCCTTATATTCCACACATGAGTGAAACCATATAATAATTGTCTTTCTCTGCTTGAATTATTTCACTTAACATAATACCCTCCAGTTCCATCCATGTCAATGCAAATGGTAGGTATTCATTCTTTCTGATGGCTGAGTAATATTCCATTGTATATATGGACCACATCTTCTTTATCCATTCATCTGTTGAAGCGCATCTCGGCTCCTTCCACAGTTTGGCTATTGTGGACATTGCTGCTATGAACATTGGGGTGCGTGTGCATGTGCTATGAACATTGGGGTGCATGTGCCCCTTCTTTTCACTATATCTGCATCTTTGGGGTAAATACCTAGTAGTGCAATTGCTGGGTTGTAGAGTAGCTCTATTTTTAACGTCTTGAGGAACCTCCATTTTGGAACCTTTGTTTTCCAGAATGGCTGTACCAGTTTGCATTCCCACCAACAGTGTAAGAAGGTTCCCCTTTGTCCACAACCTCTCCAACATTTGTTGTTCCCTGTCTTGTTAATTTTAGCCATTCTAACTGGTGTAAGGTGGTAGCTCATTGTGGTTTTGGTTTGTATTTCCCTGATGGCTAGTGATGTGGAGCATTTTTTCATGTATCTGTTATCCATTTGTATGTCTTCTTTGGAGAAGTATCTGTTCATGTCTCCTGCCCATTTCTTGACTGAATTATTTGTTTTTTGGGTATTGACTCAACAATTTTTTCAAAGGCTTGATTGATAGAGTTTGGTTTAAATACATTTAATTATTTATTACCATTTAAAAACATTTAATATCGCTAACTTAACCATTCTCTTTCATTGAGCTGTGGGGCTTTGCTCACCTTGGTTTGAATTTTCTTCAGAAAACAGGCTCTAAGCTAGTAGTATTGGAGGCTCACTAGGTTGTTCAGACAAGAGGTCAGAAAGCTGGATCTGATATTTCTAGACTTTTCAGACTTCACTCCCAGATCTCAATCCCACATCTCAAGCAAAACTCCTTAATCAGGAGTTTTGCTCCTTCACCTTCCCCACTGCCAAATACACTACCTCCAGAGGCCAGGAAACCACAGGTATCAAAATAGTGCTATGGCTGAGAACATAATTGGGTCAGCAGGAGCTGGGAGCAGCCTCTCCTCATACCCAGCGGTGAGGAAAGAGATCAAAGACCACGCAACATCCAAGTAAAATTTCCCACCAGGGGGTTTCCTGCACATAGCCTTCTTATTTTAAACTAACTCACCTGGGACCTGTAAAATAGCATTGCTTTTCCTACAAGTATTTCTCTGAATATGAGGGGGGCAAAGCACTGATCTTCAAAGAAAAAAACAGGAAACGTTCTTAGAGTGTATGGATGAGTATTGCTAGAAAACTATGAGGGTTTGTCAATTAAAGATAAATTTCCTTTAACAGATACACTTTGGGCAGTTAGTAGGGTTTGGGAGTCATGTTATGAAACTTTTGGGGGGAAGCAGACATGTGTTTGGATTACTAGTATTATAAATCTTCCTTATCCCCAATCACCAGGAACCTGCCTAGGGAGAGGAGGAGGGAAAGATTGAGCATACCAGTACTCTGATGCATGTTCACCCATGTGACTGCAGTCAGTCCACTTCTGGGTCTTCTGATATCCCCCCTTCAAGACACAGCTCACTCCAAAGCACAAATGCATTTTCTTACGTGTTGTTTTTTTTTCAAACCCAAAATTTAGAATGTAAGACTGAAAGAAAGAAGTAGTTACAATCAGGAGTGAAACACTCCCTATTAAAGGTCACTGACTTCCCTTTACAAAATGGAATAGACAGTCGTACTGATTTCTGCAAGGAAATTGATATTTATTTTTTCACTGATGTGTTCCCTGTGTGTTTAGCTGTTGCAGTGATAACTGTGCTCACCACTGAAAAGGGTTTGCTCTTTGGGATATCAAAATAAAACAATTCCTTAAGAGGTGGGTGAGGTCAATATGGCTTGTCCTGAAACTGACACTCCCAACACTTTCTATCTGCCAACATCTGCATGCATTCAGGGTTCCTTTCAAACAAAGAGGTTTCTGATTATAATCCTGGGTTGTTATTGCCATGACTGATGCAAAAGGATATTTATTTTTATCCATTTAGTAGTTTAAAAAAATACTTCCAAAGAAAACTCTATTTGTGATTCATAATGTGCTTCACTATGACTAATCTGTAGCATTTAAAAATTTCTATTTTAAAAGCTCATTAAAAAGAAATTATTCATTGTACTACTTTTACCCCTTATTCTATGCACTCTTTTTATCTAATAAAATAAGTATTAGTGAGAAGAAAATCTCAATCAGGATGTGCAAGCAAGATTACCCCCATATATATTTATACATAGTATTTCTTTTAGAAAGGGTCTTTGTAGCAGGAGTATATTTAAGTGTCAGTGTTTCGTTTGGCAGGTTGTTCTTTTTGTTCCAATTTGTGTCCCTTTACTTTCTTTAGGTCACATAGGCAGTCAGCATAAGAACATGATTAGAATTTAAATCATCCCATGCTGGTTAGCCTGTTTCAAAGGCGATAACGCCTCCTTTTCTTCTCTAAACATGATGAGTCATTTGATTATGGTCCCACAACACAGGTGGTAACCATAAAATAGTGTGCGAGATTTCCTTAAATTATAGAAGAAAATAGTTCCACAAGTTGTTTTTTTTTTTTTAAAGATTTTATTTATTTATTCGACAGAGAGAGAGACAGCGAGAGCAGGAACACAAGCAGGGGGAGTGGGAGAGGGAGAAGCAGGCTTCCTGCTGAGCAGAGAGCCCGATGCGGGGCTCGATCCCAGAACCCTGGGATCATGACCTGAGCTGAAGGCAGATGCTTAACGACTGAGCCACCCAGGTGCTCCAAGTTCCACAAGTTTATCATGACACATTCTTACTAAGTACCCTTGAAGAATAGAAAATGGAAGGATAAAAATAGAAATAAAAGTTTAAAAATTAACTTGTCCGTTTCAAATGGGCTACTTTACACAAGTGTCAGTTTTTACAGAATCCATGAATCCAAGAGGAAGAGAAGACCAACTGTCCAAAATCAGGAGGAACATAAGACATGTAACAACTGTAATTAGTGATTACCATTTCTAATGAGCCTAGGTCCAGTCATTTTATAAGTCCTAGCAGAAGAAAAACTAATCTGTAATAAGGGAACTTCAAGGTCAAGAGCTTAATTGCTTAGATGTTCCATTAGTTAACAACCCACAATGTTGTCTTCCTTTTCTGACATTCTTTTGCAGACTACGGCATTCTCAGTTCTCTGTCACAAAAGCAAATTTAATTAGTGGCTATCCTTTCTCAGAGGTGGATAAAAGCATCAGAAGTGGCCAAAAAAAAATTCCTGAACCTAACCACCTCTAGTGATTTGACATGAAAGGAAATTGATCATTAAAAGCCAATTTCTGAGGGCAAAAGGCTTCTGCTGAAACAGCTTCCTTTTCTGGGTCACCTCAATTAAAAGTTAATTCCTCTGCAATATACCTAGTAGGCGATAATCCACTCCGGTTTGTGAATTGACATAAATCTGAACCGACGGTCCTACTTCCTGTGTTTAGAAAAAGGTCAGGAGGACAATTACAGTGGCAGCCAACTTTGTCTAATCTTTCCATCTTCGGCAGGAAGTTTGAAATAAATGTTAATTGGGAAAATATAATGCCTAAATCTTCCAAGAAGATTACATGTAGTCTAAAGAAAGTCTTTCTGAAATTAGTTGCCTCTACCCAGTCAGTTCTCAAGAGTCTCTTATGAGAATGAGTATTAGCAATTCAAAGTGGGAGTCACAGTGTCCTACTAATGTGCTGAACATCCATTCTAGTTTTTAGCCCAGCTAAGAGCTCACTTTGCCAAAAACACACATCAGTTCTCAGACACCACATATTTTGGTCCAAGTTCCCATTATATCTTAAAAAGTGGGGCGGGGGGGACAGTTAACGTCAGCAAGAGAATAGACTAGGAAGTTTTAGGCCCTCATTTGCCCTTAGACATATCAAATAAACCATTAGAAATGGACTAAAATAATTTCATAGGAGCTCTGGAAATCAGTTAAAAACCTCCAGAAGGCAAGAAAGTACTCAATCAAGAAAAAGCCGCATTCAGAATGGTAGGAAATTTCATGGTATTTTACTTGTCTTTTCCCACCTCCTCTCTGGCAAGGCACAGCACAGTTTGGAGGAAGCAGTGGCTTCTTCCCCAGATACCTTCTACAGAATGGAGGGAGCAGAACAGAGTGAATCAACAACATTCTGGTCTGTCTCAGGCTGCCTGAGGGATTATTTTCTGAATCACCTGACCTTGAGTGCAGATGTTCAAAAGCACTTGCGATCCCAACCTGAGGCAAGGTGTGGCACAGCTTGGAAACATGTCAAGAAGACCACCAATCCCCAGATGCCTGTGGTAAGCGGTTTCTGACTGAGAAATTACATAGCACAGGTAAGGCACCAAGAAGAGGCAGGAGCGAGATTCCAGGGGAAATCAAGACATTTAAAAGTGACTGTGTATATAGTAGAATTGGGAAAAAGCACACATACAGGCACAAGCCAAGGGAAGAGGCACACCATGAAAAAGCTTAAGAAGACCTTCAGTATTTATGCTAAAATGATTAGTGAAGGTCTTTACTGCACAGAGTCAGTCTGCAAAGACTGAGAAAGGTGGCTGTTTGGTCAAAGGTCCAATTAAAAGAAAGTCATAAGGTTTACAGCAAAAGAGTAGGAAAAAAAAAGTGGTCTGTTCAAGGAAATAAGACAAATCTATAAAAACTATTTCTGAAGAAACACAAGCATTAGACTTACTTGAAAAAGACTTTAAAAAAATTACCTTAAATGCCCAAAGGCCTAAAGGAAAACATGTACAAAGAACTAAATGAAATCAGGAAAATGTTATATTAAAAAAACATGAGAATACCAACATAAATAGAAATGATAAAAAACCAAACAGAAATTAAGGAATTGAAAAATTCGGTAGAGGAGTTCGCTAACAGATTTGAACAGGCAGAGGAAAGAATCAATGAACTTAAAGACAGTTAATTTACTATTACTGAGTTTAAGGAGTAAAAAGAAAAAAATAATAAAGAAAAATGAAAAGAGCCTAAGGGATTTATGGGACTCCAACAAGCAAACCAATATACACATTACAAGGAAGAGGGTCCCAAAGGGAGAGAAAATGAGACAGAGAATTTATTTGAAACTATAATGGCCAAAAACTTTGCAAATTTAAAGATATATATGGATATACACATAAAAGAAGCTTAACAAACTCCTCAGAGTTTAATACATTGTATTAAAACTGGTGAATGTCAAAAGACAAACAGAGGGGGCGCCTGGGTGGCTCAGTCGGTTAAGCGACTGCCTTCGGCTCAGGTCATGATCCTGGAGTCCCAGGATCGAGTCCCGCATCGGGCTCCCTGCTCGGCGGGGAGCCTGCTTCTCCCTCTGACCCTCTCCTCTCTCATGCTGTTTCTCTCTCGCTCGCTCTCCAATAAATAAATAAATAAAATCTTTAAAAAAAAAAAAAGACAAACAGAATCTTACAAACAGCAACAGAAAGAACACGTAAAAGGAATCCTCAATTACATTATCAGTGGATTTCTCAGCAGAAATTTTACAGGCCAGAAGACAAGTGGAATGATAGATTTAAGGAGCTGAAAGAAAAACCACAATGAGATACCACATCAGACCCATTAGAATGCCTTAATTATAAAAGAAACAAAATAACAAATTTTGGCAAGAATGGGGAGAAATTAGAATCTTTGTACACTGTTCACGGGAATGCGCAATGATGTAGTTGCTATGAAAAATAGTTTGGGAGTTCCTCAAAGAGCTAAAAATGAATTACCATATGAGCTACCAATTCCATTTCAAGGTACATACCCAAAGGAATTGAAAGCAGGGACTCAAACAGATAATTGTACACCCATGTTCATTGTAGCATCATTCACAATAGCCAAAAGGTGAATATAATCCAGTGTCTTTCAACAGATGAATGGATAAACAAAATGTGGTATATACATACAATGGAATATTATTCAGCCATAAAAATAGAGTTCTGATATATTCTAGGACATGGATAAACTTTGAAAACATTATGTTAAGTAAAATAAGCCAAATACAAAAGAATAAATACTGTATAATTGCTCTTATATGAGGTGCCAAGAATAGGCAAATTCATAGAGACAGGAAATTACCAGAAATGAGGGGAAGGAGAAATGGGAGTTAATGCTTAATGATTACAGAGTTTCTGTTTGGGGCAGTGAAAAGTTTTGGAAATAGATAGTAGTGATGTTTTCACAACATTGTGAATATGAATATAACTAATTCTACTTATACTAGTTACACATGCCCTAAAAGCCATGTCCTAGAAGGATGCCAACAGCAAACCCCCTATAACAGGGCCTAAAACCAAGCCCTAACTCCATTTGCAAAGAGAGGGATTTTAAAGTTTGAGTCGCCAAATTAGAGAGCCTTGAAAAACACTTTTTTTTCTTTTTATAGATCTTCTCTAATAAAGCATACTGCGCCTATCCAAGTTCAAGGTTAATCAAGCAATGATTCATCCATCCAAAAGAATAAACATCAGTGCTCTTAGAGGATAATAATGGATCTGAAGTTCTACAGTGTACCATCCACATTGTCCACTATACAACAAAAATTTCTAATTGTGCAAAAAAGTGGAGAGGGTAAGTGTGTGTCATAATCAAGAAAAAAGCAGCCAACAGAATCAAAAGCAAAAATGGACTAGATATTGAACTTAGCAGACAAAACTTAAAGCACCTATTATAAGTAAGTTTTAAAAATTAAAAGAAAATATGCTCAAAGAAATGAAGAAAACACAGTCTTAAGAGTCAACAAATAAAGAATCTCAGCAAAGAAATAGAAATTATGAAGAAGAACCAAGTGGAAATTCTAGAACAGAGAAATTAAAATAAATAAAATCAAAATTTACTAGATGGGCTCAACAGCAGATTGGAGACAGCAGAAGAGTCCATGAACTTGAAGACACAAATAGAAATCATGCCATCTGGAGGATGATGTAGAAGACTGAAGGAAAGGAACAGCATCATAGGACCTGCAGAATAATATCCATGATAGAGACAAAGATGCACTGCCCAGATCCTCTTTCAGGGAAGGTCTTTCACTCCAACTATAGGGAATATAGCTGTCATACAGTCTCCAGCCATTATCTACTTCAGAGCCTGACTTATCTACAAAAAGCTATCTTGTCCAACATCATTTTGGGTACATCTGGTGTACCTAAACGTCTGATGACAGAACAACATCTGGTGTCTGGGCAAAGCAGAGGTATGAGGGCTTGGTCATATAAGCCTACCATGAGCAATATTAACTCTAGAGCTTCCTACACTTTGGGCCACATTTTGTTGGCCTGCATCCCAGCTCTTCTTCTGTCCAGGTGAGCTCCTTTTCCCTGCCTTTCACATGAATCAGCCCCACTAAAGATTTTGCATGTCAGTATCTACTTTCAGAGTTCAGCCTGGGAGCATTTATACTGACAGTGTTCTAGAAAGCAGTTGATAAGATGAAATTTTGGAGGTAAGTCACTCATTGCTCAGATGGCAATAAGGATCCTAAACTGATGGGCAGTGGAGGATAAATAACCCTAGACACAAGGGGGTGTTAAATGCTGAATTTATAGCAGTCATAAACTGGGATGATCTACTGTTGGGAGATAATGCATGAGAGGATTCAGTGCATGCATCAGGCTTATCAGGACCTTCAGATTCATGGGAAAAAATAGATTAAAGTATTGAGATGAGATGGATATTGTCAAGTGACATTGGTGCTCTATAAAAATATTACCAAAACCAGAGGGATCATAACAGGCAATGAAGGCCTATTATAAAGAAGTTTTTGTCTCCTGTAGCAGCAGGACAGAGAACATAGAGGATCAAGGCCAGGAATTAAGAGTTCAAATGGCTGAAATTCAAAGAATTTTAAATTCCCAACTAAGGAACCCCTGGTAAACCAAGGTGGGAGCTCTGGTTGTGAAACACATGGGATGGACACATCTGGTGGACACTCCTAAAGATCTGATTCTCTCGACTCCCCTGAAACTTCTGAATATGTATGAATTCTCCAGTGTTCTCTAGTAAGAGTTAGCCCTGTTTCTCATGGTGAAAACAATGCAAAGACCTTTCCCTTCAACAGGTTTTCCACTCAGAATCTACCTCTACCTCACATACTGGCCACTCAGCTTGTAGGGTTAAGTCACAGGAAAGCTTAGCTGTGAATGTACTGAGACTGATAAAGGAATAAAAGGACTATATTTATTTATTCATTCATTTATTTAAAGATTTATTTATTTATTTTAGAGAGAGAGAGAACATGTGCAGGAGGGGGAGAGGGAGAAAGAGAGAGAATCTGCTGAGCATGGAGCCCAACTCTGGGCTTGAACTCACAACCCTGAGATCATGACCTGAGCCGAAACCAAGAGTTGGATGCTTAACCCACTGGGCCACCCAGGGGCCCATGGACTATATTTAAAGGAGCTAAAGAGTTAGCTGGTTGGTACTGGCAAGAGCTAGAGGGAGTACATAGGGGTCTGGATTCTGAGGGTGCTGAATGTGACTATGAGAACTAGAATGGGAAACAGGAGAGGATGGAGCTCTCCTGAGATGCTGTATTTACAACCTGGCAAGGACCAGAGGAGATGAGGCAAACTTGCATGAAGGATGACCCTTAGAAGCATGAAAGAGGCAATGGCCCCCACTGAGCAAAGTCGAAATGCCAGAATTGCCACAGAAGATGGTAGAAAAGGGATTAAGAGGCTCAAGATAGTGGGTATGCTTAAATGTGAGTCCTGAAACCATAAAAATCCTAGAAGAGAGCACAGGCAGTAATTTCTCTGACACTGGCCATAGCAACTTCTTACTACATGTCTCCTGAGGCAAGGGAAACAAAAGCAAAAATAAACTATTGGGACTACATCAAAATAAGAAGCTTCTGCACAGTGAAGGAAACAATCAACAAAACTAAAAGACAACGTACAGAAAGGGAGATTTTTGCAAATGACATATGTGATAAAGGGCTAGTGTCCAAAATATATAAAGAACTTATACAACTCAACACCAAAAAATACCAAATAATCCAATTAAGAAATGGGCAGAAGACATGAATAGACGTTTTTCCAAAAAAGATATGCAGATGGCTGACATATGAAAAGATGCTCGTCATCACTCATCATCAGGGAAATGCAAATCAAACACTATAATTCGATATCACTTCACACCTGTCAGAATGGCCAAAACCAACAACACAAGAAATAAGAGGTGGTGGTGAAGATGCTGAGAAGGGGAAGCCTCTTGCACTATTGGTAGGAATGCAAACTGGTGCAGCCACTGTGGAAAACAGTATGGAGGTTCCTCAAAAAGTTAAAAGTAGAGCTACCTTATGATCCAGCAATCGCACTACTGGGTATTTATCCAAAGAATACAAGAACACTAATTCAAAGGGATACATGAATCCTGATGTTTAAAGCAGCTTTATTTACAATAACTAAATTATGAAAGCAGCCCAAGTGAGCATCAGTAGATGAATAGATAAAGAAGATATATATATAGAATTGAATATTATTTAGCCATAAAAAAGAATGAAATCTTGCCATTTGCAATGACATGGATGGAGCTGGAGAATATAATGCTTAGTGAAATAAGTCATTCAGAGAAAGACAAATAGCACATGATTTCACTCATATGTGGAATTTAGGAAACAAAACAAACTAGCAAAAGGGGAAAAAATTAGAGAGAGAAAGAGACAAACCAAGAAACAGACTCTCAATTATAGAGAACAAACTGATGGTTAACAGAAGGGACAGGGGTTGGGGGGGATGGGTGAAATAGGTGATGGGGATTAAGGAGTGCACTTGTGATGAGCACTGGGCAATGTATAAAACTGTTGAATCACTATATTGTACTCCCGAAACTAATATAACACTGTATGTTAACTAACTGGAGTTAAAATAAAAACTTTAACAGAAAAAGAAAGTGGGTATACTGAATGGATACATATGTATAGTGGGAAAGGTTGCCACATGATTAGGCTCCAGCAGAAACACCAAGGGATTCACCTCATGAGAAGAGGAAGAGACAGACACCAGAGATGTAGGCACAGGGGGAAAAAAAGGCAAGTGAGGACACAGCAAGAAGACAACCATCAGCAGGCACAGGCCTCAGGAGATACTAAGCCTGCCAACACCTTGATCTTGGACTTCCAGGATCCAGAACAGTGAGAAAGTAAATTTCTGTTGCTTAAGCCCACCCCACTCCTGTGGTATTTTGTTATAGCAGCCCTAGCTGACCAATATGATACTCAACTATGCCCCTAACTGTTCAGGTAGGAATGATCTTAACCTCACTTCTGCAACTCCAGTTGTGAGCACCTGATGGACCCATGCCCACCCAGTCATAAAATCCCACCCGAGGCCTCAGAGATTGGTTCAGAGTCGAGTACTTAACTGGAGCCAAGACAATCAGAGTGAGTCCCAGGGTGGGTGCCAGAACTCTGAGCAAGGGGGGCACTCCTTCTTTCTCTGCAGTGGCTTAGCTGAGGGAAGGTAAGCCTATAGCTGCTAGGATTCGTGTTGTCCACGGTAAAGAAAAGGGCCTTCTGAGAATGAAGTCAAGACAGAGAAAGCAGAGCCAGGAGATGGAGAGAGACAGGTTCCAGACGTCAGTGTATGAGCATCTGGCTTTGGCCTTGCCTGATGTTATCTACCCTAGACTTGGTGTTAGGTCGGCCAACACATCTCCCTTGGTTAAGACACTCTGAGTTGAGTTTCTTTCACTCACAGCCCAAAAAAAATCCTAACACAAGCAGGAGTCTTATATTACTATGTCAATGTTTGAATATGATTTGATACTCTCTAGAAAAACAGCAATATGTTACTTAAATATTTGTAACACTTACAAGCCTTTAAGTACATGTCTTTAATATTTATTGTAAATTTTTCTTTTTTAAATCCCTCATAAAGTAACAAGCATTTTGCCTAAACTCACAGGCTACAACTGTCCTATTCATGAAAACACGCCTCATTTCAAAGGTGAGGCGCCCAGTTTCCCAGAATTCCATCCCAGAATTCTCCAATCACACGTCCAAGTTCATCAGGCTGCAACGGCAACTTCGTGCAGCTGCTTCCTCGGAGAAGTGTGCAAAAGCGTGTAGCCACTGGGTTTTCTGAAAGGAAATGTCAAAGAGGAGCTAAGACTGCAAAATGAAACCCTCATCATTTCTCTCCTACTGGTCATAGAACATATTTGCAGTACTAGTCAGGGTCCTTACAAAAAGTTACTTCTTAGTAATGCGTTGGTGCTATTTTTCTTATTTTAAGAAAGAGCTTTCACTTAGGACTGACTTGAAATGGAGAAAGGGTGCATTTTCAGTAAAATGCTGCAGGATGGCAATTCAATTTGTTTCTCCTGCTCCTTCCCCTAGTGGAATAAACACATTTCTTGAATGAGGTAAGTCTTGCTAGACACCTTTTACCGTCAACTCTATGGGTTCTGTGAGTATATCTGGAGTCTCCTCTGAATAGACAGCAAACACTTCTTGGGCAATCAATTCCCCAGTCCTTCCCTGAAGGGACCTCTGATGAAGGAGTGCTTCATCTAGAAGAAAGCCTGCAGAAGCATAGACTTTTTCAAACAGGGAGTTTGTGTTATTAAATCTTTTGTTTGTGCCAAAATATATCAATCTTAAATACATAAAGGATGCTGACATGACCAGAAAATGTATTACCAATTGAAGATTGAATCCCATAGGGCCTAAGTCTATAATATTACATTTCAATTCTGCTATATAATCCAAAACTAAATTCCAAACCCAACCAAGTTATAAGCCATGCCATTAAGCAAAAGAAAGACTGGAATAAAAGAATGGGGTATATCTAATTCGTTTAAATCCAAAAATCTGTTCAAATAACTTCATTTTTACACCTAATATCCATCTCAAACTTCACTTGTCAAAAATTGAACTCTTGATTTCCTTGGGCACAAAAATAACCCCAAAACCAAAAACCAAATAATATCCTTCTTCCTTCCTTCTTTCCTTCTTTGATTTCCTACTTCCTTCCTTCCTGCATGTTTTTTCTTTCCTTATAATTCATCAGTAGATATTTATTATAGAAAATATAAACAAGTATTTCAGACGTTGACTTTGGGGGCTATGTGCTTGGAAATTTCTTGATACCACGTTAGATCACTTTCCAGACTAATGTGCCATTTCACACCATCCCCAGCTACACTTGAGAAGGCCTCCGTCTCCGCACTCAAGACGACATCAGACACTCATCTGTTCTACCTTTATTATCCAATGAGCAAAAATTGCAGTAACGCTGCTTTTAGATTTTCGTTTCCTTTATTACCAGCGGGTATAATCCTTCTCACTAAGAGGGACATAACACAGCCTGCTCTCTCCTCTCAGAATCCTATTTTATGATTCATAGGATGTTGGAACTGCAAAGACTTGGCCCACCCTCTCATCTTACAGATGAGAAGACTGAAGCCAGCAAAGCAAAATGTCTTTCTCTAATTTGCAGTCTCTTAATTTGCAGCAAGACTGAGACTAGAAAGAAGAATGACCTGATAACAAGACCAACTCTCTGTCCATTACCCCAATTTAAAAGGGGTTATTCTTTTAAAGTTCTTATGAGGGAAGAAGAGTTTAGAACATATTTGCAGTACTAGTCAGGGTCCTTACAAAAAGCAGCTCCTTGAGATGCTGAACAAATGTGAATGGGTCCTTTCCGTAGCAGTGCTGGAAACCCAAGGGCAGAGAGTTTCAGGATTATGCTGAGTTCTGGGGTGTGGCCTTTTCAGACACACATGATGATATAAGATTTTCCTCTCCTGTAAGCATACACAAGAAAGTTTGCCCAGCTCTGCCACTTTGCCACACGGCCTAAGACTGCGTGATTAGCCACACTCAAGCCACTCCAGCAATGTTACTGCCGTTTTGAAGACCAGCTTCTGGGCTTTGTAAACCCCCTCGCCCCCCCCCCCACCCCCCGCCCACAGCCGCCCCACAGTTACCATTTCTGTAATTCTTCCAGACGGAGGAAGGAATTCTCCACCCAGAGATATCTTCCTGGCTGACTTGGCATCCACTTTTTTAACGCATTCTCTCACTGATTCTTGCTGGTCTTGAGCAAGAAACGATTTACCATGGCCGCCTCTACCACAGACAAAACAGACACAGCCTCTGTCTGAAAGATTAAGATCTAAATAAACCTGACTGAAGAGGCCCATGTTTCCTCAGGGAGAGGATCTCTAAGAGAGGGATATTATGCAGGGGATTCTGGAGTGAGATTGCACCAGTGTGTACTGGGGGGCTGGTGCGGGGGGAACCTGGGCATACTGCTCCAGGTAGAGAGATCTGGACAGAGTGAAGCTCTGTCTTCCCAGAGGGTCAGATTTCTCAAGATTTGCTGATAACCTTTATCATTTGGTGTTCTGGAAACACCTAGAGGGAGGGAGTGTTTAAACCACTTCAAAGCCACTTATCCAGGTCAGACAGTCAATTCATGGTCTGTGACTCCACTTTTCTGCGGGAGGCAAGAGACCCCAACAGTCTCATGTTCTTGGCTGTCTATGAGATCGGGACTCTGCAGAGCCTTGCCTGCATCCCCAGGCTGGCCTACACAGTCATTCCAGCTGTGGCCCTAACCCTTCCAGGTTGAATGGATTACCTGCCCTCCCCCAAGGTCTCTGGACCAAACCCACCTACATCTCATCAGTCAAAGAAGCCGAGCCTCCCATGTCCTCCCTTGTCCCTTGGCCTCTACATTTTCCTGAACCTAACCCATCTTTCTAACCTTCCCTACTTTGGGCCCCTGAATCGTGCCCTCTGGGTGCCCTGGCACCCACAGACTCCTATGGATCTTCGACTTCTTGAAAATTTCCTTCATCCTCCTGCCCCTCGGACAATACTGATTCCTTTTCACCCTTTTCAGTGGATATATTTCCACGGCTCCTTGGGTCCTTCAACAAAAACTGTTCAACACGGCTGTTGATGCCAAGGCCTGGAGGTGGGGAAAGTTTTCTCCATGCTCTCCATTGTTGCTTCCAAATCACCTGACTTCTCCTTACTTCAAACCCCCCATTTCCTGGGAAGTCCGTATCCTCCAGTAAACCTGCCAGCTAGCCATTCAGTAAACCTTCTCTGGTCACCGTCTCCCACATCCTTCATTCTCTGATGGGGGGCACAGCACTTGCATCACTGCCTTACTCGCACTCCTACTTCATTTCATTGGCCTCAACATCTATATAAATGATCCTCCAACCATTTGCCCCTTTGCCTTCGGAGCACCTCATCTCCAGAGATCTTCTCTACCTCCTGTTAGCGATCTCAAGTCCTCTATTGACCTCATCATCTCTCGCAACCACATTATCTTGAAATCCTCAGTCTCAAGTTTCTTGCTCAGCAATAACCACTTCCTATTATTACAGCTCATTAGTTAATGCCATCATTTCGTTCTTTTAAACAAAATATAAAACCCACTGACCATTCAACCTTTTCCCTATTCATATTCATCTGCATGTCTTCCCCCCTCCTTTTATCCAATTTAAACTCTGTGGTCCATCATTATAATCTTTTTCTGGCAAACAGCCTTAACTCCCCTGACCCTGCTCCTTCCATTCATACTCACCTGGAAAAAAATCCAAACTCTGCTGATTCCTCCCCTGAACATGAGTAGCTGAATATTAACTAAACCTTCAAAACTATATTGTCTGGACTCACTTTAAATTTATTACCACAAATCTCAAGAAGCCATTTACCATGACTCATCGTTCCTACTGCTTTTGCCTCGATGTTTATTTTCTCACTTTCCAAAATGGGTATTTCTCATTTTCTTCTTCCTCTCTAAATGCCCTCTGCCATCCTATACATGCCTCTCAGCTGATTATCATCCCTCATATTGTACAGGGAAACTATAAAACAACAGATGGAAACTTCCTCCTCTCTCCTTCCAAATGTACTAATCTTGCCTGATGGGTACTTGACTTGTTGTGTTCTTTCATGTTAAGTCGAAAGAATGTCTCCACTTCTATCCCAGGCCAGTCCCTCCACTCATGCCATGGATCCCATCATCTCTCACCTTCCCAAGCACTTCATTTCTGCCCCATCAGTTTTTGCCTTACTCCTGAATAATTCTCATCAGTATACAATCAAACCCTAGTATATCCAATCTAAAAACCAAAAGAAAGCTTCTTACTTTACATGATTTTTCAACTACCTCCATTTCTACTTACCACTTATCTGCTCCCTTTTAAACAAAATTCTCGAAAGATGTGTCTATTGTTACTGTTTCTAATCCCACATCCCCCATTCTCTTCTCAATCCACTGTGATACAACTATCGTATTCCCTATATCAGTGACATTGCTCTTGTCGAGATCATCAATAATCTCTGCTCCAAATCCAATGGTTAGTTATCCATCCTCATTTCTTAACATCATAACATTAACATCTTAACATCATGACTTAACATCTCAGCAGTATTCAACACAGTTGACTCCTTTGCCCATGAAGTGTTTTCTTTTAACTTCATAACATCACACTCCCTTAATTTCCTGGTTTCCCTTCTACCAAAACAGTGTCTTCCCTTTCAGGCTTCTTTGATAAACCCTCCTCCTCTGAAAGATCTAGAGATGTTGCCTTGGTCTAGGTCCTGGTTCTAGAAACTTTCCTTGACAACCTACCTTGTCCAGATAGGTAATACAATCTCCTTTCATTGTTCAAAATGCCATCTGTATGTTAGGGAGTCCTAAGCTAAGCATTATATACATTTAGTATATTGTCTATACCCAATGGTAAATTAATGCAGAAGTAATAAATTTGTGTAGGCCATGAAACAATCTTGTCTCTTACTCACTTCTCAGGAATGCCAAATGGAATAATATAATAAGAATAATTAACAGTCCAGTGCATATACTTTCTACCAACTCAGGATTATTAATCAAGGACATCTTTGATACCCTACGTGACAACGTATAGGCAGTTGTGCACATTTGTGTGTTTGTGTGTGTGTATGTGAGTGTGTATGTTTATTTCCTCACAGAATGTTCATAGCTTTTAACAGATTCTGTTGGGGTAAGTTTGTTTTCTGAAGCAATTAGTTTAAGAACTATTTTGTTGATCAGGGCAGATGCCATTGTAAGTTTATTTTTGTGGCCACTGTTTATACCAAGTAAAAATTTCCTGAGTCAATTCACCAGACTTAAAGTTTTCTATGTGTGGTTTAATGCCTATATTTCATTTCTATGTGCCTATATCTACTAATTATCATTCATTATATAAACTGGATAAAAAACAAACGGTAATGTTACTGCTTAGCTAATAACATTCCAACAAATTAAAAACCATTGGTTCTGCATGTTGATCTTATACCCAGACACCTTAAATTTTTTTATTTGTTCTTATATATTTTCACTAATGGGCATTTTGATGGTAAGAAATCTTTCTTGCTGATATTTTTGCCCAAACTAATTTTAATGTTTCAGATAAATGTATTAAAACACTTGCAAAAATATTTCCTAACTAAAATCAGAAAAATGGAAATTAACAATGACATCATTCTTGTTCATAATTGGAATTTATTTTTTAATTTGATAATAGTTCATGTTGGCAATGGTGCAAACAATTAGTCTTACATAATTTTCGTGGGAATGTAAATTGGTCTAACCTTTCATGAGAGCAATATAGCAGAGTGAGTCGATATTTAAATGCATAACCCCTTTGATCCAGCAATCGTACTTAAAGGTATCTATTATATAGAATTTCTGGCAGATGTACGTGAAATGATATATATGTTTTCGTGGAGGACATGACACCCGACAGAAACTTGAAGGACAATGAATAAAATTTTGCAGGCTAAAAAGACCTACATAAATAAATAAATAAATAAATAAATAAATAAATAAATAAATAGGTTTCATTTTGCCTTGTTTTTCATTTGGATGAATTAGCATGTTTAAAAGTTTGGAAAATCTAAAAAGAACTGAAAAGCTAAAGCAACATGATAAGTTTGGTTAAAGAAATCAAAAAGCAAATGTATAATTTATTACTGGTTGTAAATCACACAAACACACACACACACACAGGGCATTTTATTGGTTGAAACAGCCGCAAATGGACCCAGATTCAAGGGAATAAGATAAAGCTCTATTTCTCATTTGGGTGGAATGTCAAAGAATTTGGGGACACACACCTTAGTTTTGCTATCGCAAGTAAGGGCTACTCTTTACATCACAACTGGAAGATCCTAAAAGAAAGACTGACTGGCCAGGCTTATGTCAATGCCCTCCTTTGTATCTTCAGCAGAGGAAGGGTAGTTTGGCAGACTGGCCAAAGAGTGAGCAGTTCCCCTAAAATAGCTGAGTTGTCCTCAAAAAGGAAGGGATGCTGGACAATTCAACAATAAGTGCCCCCACTTCAAGAAAGCTAGGAGAGGTGCTTTACCCATATGGCACTTCCGTCCAACCTACAGCAGGGACACTGTCTGCTGTTTGCACACATTTTTCTTCTAAATACTTCGGGACTTGTATTTTAAGGCTTTTCCTTTACTGCTTCTGCTAGAGTCATGCCAGAGAACTTTCAAAAGCAAGCTTTTTGCTACATATGGGTCTTTTTATTGAAAACAAAATATTTGCATAGAGCATAGAATGTAATAATAGCGTACCTGTGTTGGGACTTCTTTTGTGGATGGCAGCACTTGGCAGTAGTTAGCAGCGGCTACGGCATCAATTACACATTTTCTTTCAGCTCTGGTGTTTATTGGAATGTGGAAAGTGTTTAGAACCTTGTACAATCACTGTTAATTTCTGCTACAATATGCCTTTAATATCTTGAAGATCGAATCTGGTCTCTTGCTCAGTTGGTACAACTGCAAATTTCATTCTAAGGTACCATGAGGTACATGAGGCAGGGTTTTCAAGGTCACAGCAACTGGGAGCCCACTCTCCCCAATGCAGCGTTCTCCTTTTGCTTTCCAAAAGTAAAGTAAGTCTTACTGGCCTGATCATAAATAAGATCTCTGTGCTACAAAGTTCTCCAGGGCATACACCTTCCATGAAATATACTTCCTTTACAGTAAAGACTGGAAGAATTATCTTTCTTTCTTTCTTTTTTTTTTTTTAAAGATTTTATTTATTTATTTGAGAGAGAGAATGAGATAGAGAGCATGAGAGGGGGGAGAGTCAGAGAGAGAAGCAGACTCCCTGCTGATCAGGGAGCCCGACGTGGGACTCGATCCCGGGACTCCAGGATCATGACCTGAGCCAAAGGCAGTCGCTTAACCAACTGAGCCACCCAGGCGCCCGAATTATCTTTCTTTCAAGGACATTTCTTGACCCCCTGGAAATAACTCAGAATAATGCATTGAAAGTTGTAGTTGCCTAAAATTTAAACAAGAGTTAAATAAATTACAAGTAACTGATTATTATTGCAAAATAAGGATTTTAAAGCGTGACATGATCTTTATGGACAATCAGAAATTGACTAAATGGTGTTATTTTTCTTCAGCGTACACATGGTCAATACATAATCCTCAAATAACCAGACAATTGGCTTACCAGAGGATCCTAATTTTAATATTCTGGATAAGTAAAAGTTTTCTATACTTTTATTTAAATTCAATTAATACCATTCTTTTTGTCATGAATATTACACTGTCAGTTAAAGAAACGCTACTACACTTTTTAGAAAGTCTTAGGGATTAATTGAAAATTGTTCCTCAAAAATAAATGAATAAATAAATAAGCAAACAAACAAAAAGAAGTGCTACTACATAACAAGTAAATGTCTTATCGGGGACCAAAATAGTAGAAACCTTTATATAGAGCATAGAGTACAATGTCTACTCAACAGGCTTGTTATTGGCCAACTTTGACTGAGGTTCACATTTGATACTACAGATCTGCAAGGGTGAATTTCACGGACAGTATCCAAATACTGAGAATACCTGTTTAGTGTAAAGCAAGGCAGGATTGTATGGCACGTGCCATCATTAATTCCATCCCACTCATTCAGTATGCCTTGAGTAATCACTGTGTGTACTTAATTCACTTCTTTTTTGTTCTATTGGATCTTCTAGCCCTTTTATCTTTTCTCTCTCATGCCAATTTCTCCCTAAAAAGGACCTTGTTCTCTAAGCCAAAAGATTGTGTCAGTGTAGACCCATAGCCGGAGCTCTGCTCTCAGTCGCCACTATCCTATTGAGGAGTTCATATCCAAAACCAAGGAAAAGATTTAATTAAGGATCTAGAATCAATCAGATAAAAACTCCTGAGTGCTCATTCTAAGGTATTTATAACCTTGTAGGATCACCACTAAAACATGTGCTTGGCAAAGTAAATAAAATACATTGGGCAAAATTGTTCCAATTATCCATTTTATATTAGCTTTGGGGGTTTGGTCCTGGTGGTTATGAAGCCTTCTTCTCTTGTGTTGTGAGATCCCTGCCCCAACCTAACAGCCAACTCTTTCTTTTCTTTTTTTTTTTTTTTTTTGGACACCTGTTTAATCTCCTGGCCAGGGTCAGTAATCCCCACTGACTTCTGTTCTCCAGCGACCTCCCCTGGGCACATGACTCCACTTCAGACGGTATTGAAAGATCTGTCTCTTCCAATGTTCAGTGTTTCCCCAGTCCTACCTCTGATTACTTTCCCTGCCAATGTGCCTATTTGTTCCCGCTCGGAATCCAAGTAGTGACACAATCCTAATTATTTTCAGATGATCTTTAATGATGTCATTTTATTTGAGTACATGGCAAAGAATAAAAGTGAACCATCATATACCCATGCTTGAAATAAGTACCTAATGTGAATAAACTCCCAAGTTCCTTTAACTAAAGATTATATGTTATTTACTACTGTTTTCAATAGTACAAACTTCCCACTTTGCCCTTCACCCAAAGGAGACATTTTCAAAATAGTAGACCTATGTTTGAGGGAGCCAAAAATTCTCTGGAAATGAACCATTCAACCATATGTCATATATTAGATATTTCAGGTACCAAGATCTTGCCTCATAAGGACATTAGTGTCTTGTGGAATCCAGTCATTTCCCATTCATAATGAGTTTCCTTTCAAAGAAGTGATTTGCCATGGAATTATGGTTAGTTGAATTAACACAACTATAACCTTTATTCAAATCTAATCCAAAACAATAATTTGAAGTATTAAATCCTTAGTAGTTTGGTTTCATCAGACATATACCACTTGCTATAAAAGTTTAAAAGTCTCCTAACTATCATCGTTATTCAACATTGTCTGTGTTTCCAGCCAGTGCGTTAAAGCAAAGCAGGAAAAAAGTATTATTCTTGGAAAGTAATTATTGTTTGCAAGTAATATGATTTATCCATCCAGAAAACCCAGAAAAATAATGAAAACTACTGGAGCCCCTAAGATCTCTTAAGAATTATGTGTCTAATATAAGATAAAAATAACAAATTAATAGCTCTCTTTTATATTCTCAATAATTTGATAATATGAAGAAGGCAAATCCATTTATATTAACAACAGCTCATATAAATGTGTAGAATTAACTTTATGAGAAATGTGCAAGCTTGATATAAAGAAAAAGTTTTAAACTTTATGGAAAGTCATAAAAGAAAAATTGAAATGATAGGAAAACAGATCATGTCCCAACCTGGATAATCTTAATAATATAAACCTTCCAACTCATCTAAAATGTATTCTATGTATTTAATACACTATCAGTCAAAGTTCCAAAGGGTTTGTTCCATTGGCAAAGTGACCTCAAAGTTCATCAGGAGGATTTAATGCTCTGATTCAATGGTAACTATAAGTAAATTGGTCTGGGAACATGAGCACAGGATTATTAGATTTTAATTGCTCCATTTAGCCCTTTATGTGATAATTATATAAGGAAAAATGTAAATATTGCAATGAGGCATTCAGGAGTACAGGTAGAACAGATGTTTCAACCTAACTTCAGTTTTGTTTCTTCTCAACTTCTGTCTCTTCTGTTCCTCTAAGTAATCAGTGAATCATTTTTCAATGATATCTTCTAATTTTCGTACTTGCACTGTGGATTGCCAAACCAGCCTCTTCATAAGTCTCTGTCTTCATTCCCCCAGTGCTCCAGAACTTTCCAAACACTGCTTCTGTAACCTTGTACAAGAGTGCCAGAATTTGCAAATACCTGCAGTCAACTAGCAAATCAAATTTAAATGACTGCATACATAGTTTTTAGGTATTACAATCATGAAGTTAGAGAGACTCCCCACTAATAGTGTAATCTTGGGTGTATTTCTAAAACCTCACTAAGCCTCATTTCCTCCTCCATAATGGGTATTATAATATTACCTCATAGGGTTGTTGTGACAATTAAATATGCCCGGATTATAAATTAAGGTATCAGTTTAGGGTTTTGTGCTCAGAGACATAGAGCACTAAGAGGAATGAATAAAAGATAGTCTTTTCTCATTCCAAGAAGTTAGACAGATGCTGTGTTTTGAGTTCTGACTTTCTTGCCTCAAGACTTTGAATCATAGAGATGAAAACAGAAATTTCCAAGCACCTCTAACATCCCAGGCCCCTGGATGGTCTCAGCATCTCAGTGGGTATAAGTACACCAGCATAGAAATGAGAGATTTTGAGAGCCCTTCCATAAACTCAGAAGGTGGTTAACTGGAACATTTCAAGTTCACAAATAGTGGAACGAGTGCTTGGTTTCTCCAAGTGTGTTGGGGAAGCCTTAGAATCCTAAATAGGAAAAACTGTTAGTTGCTTTTACCTTCACAAAGACTCGTATGCTCACACTTGACAGAGCCACTTGCCTTCAAAGAATCCCATGACTTAGAAACTAAGCATATCAAGTGAATTCAAGGCCTGTTGCCTTATCTCTGAATATTCTGGCCTTGGACTCAAGTATGGTCTGAAGGAGAGGAACAGCCCCCAGTAAATACAACCAAGAGAGAATTTCCCATCAGTGGAATGAGCAGGAATGAGGAACTAATTTGGGGGTTCTGGTACCAATTTCAAAAAATTCTCAGACACCAGCTGTGTGTGTCCAGAAGTTCAACTAAGTTCTGACACTCTTTCCGATATAGCATCAGATTCCATAAGTTAAGGGTTCAGTCCTACAAGACCACCCATCCCCCACTTCAGACTCTAGTGGCAAGCCCAGATGGTTACCTCTGCTTCTGACCAAGCAGCTACAAACTGGAGGTCCCATCAACCTCCTTCTTGGGCTTCAGACACCAGTCACAAGTCCAAGTTGTTACCTATACTTCTGACCGACAGGCTATAAACCAAAGGTTCCCAAGACTCCCTCCTTGGGCTTGATTACTTTGCTAGAGCAGCTTACAGAACTCAGAGAAACATTTTACTTACTAGATTATCAGTTTATTATAAAAAGGATATATCTCAGGAACAGTCAGATGGAAGAGATGCATGGGGCAAAGCATAGGGAAAGAATGGAACTTCCATGCTCTCTACAGGCACCACTCTTCCTGAATCTCCAGAGGTCAATCCACATGGAAGTTCTCCAGACCTTGTTCTTTGGGGTTTTTATGGAAGTTTCAGTATGTAGGCTTGATTGATTAAACCATTGGCCGTTGGTGGAGCGGCTGGGTGGCTCAGTCAGTTAAGTGTCTGACTCTCAATTTTTGGCTCAAGTCATGATCTCAGGGTCCTAGGACTGAGCCCGGAGTCATGCTCCTTACTCAGTGGGGAGTCTGCTTGAGATTCTCTCTCCCTCTCCCTGAGCCCCTCCTCCCTCTCTAAAATAAGTTAATAAATCTTTTAAAAAATCATTGGCCATTGGTGATTGATTCAACCTCTAGTACCTTTCCCCTCCCTGAAGGTCAAGGGAGTGGGATTGAAGGTTTCGACCATCTAATCACATGGCTGGTTCCCCTTCCAAAGAGCCCCCAACCTTAGGTGGTGTCCAAAAGTCACCTCATTAACAGGACAAAAGACATCTTTATCACTTTTATTACTTAGGAATTCTAAAGGTTTAGGAACTCTGCGCCCGAAATGGAGGTACAGACTAAATTCACATTTCTTTTTGTAAGTTGCAATTATCATAGAAACAAGTTTAAATTGACTTGGAGAAAGTTTTTTTTAATGTGGACTTTCTTATGTCAGAATGGTATGCAATAAAGTTTTCTGCATGTTTCATATAAAAGATAATGAAAATAAAGTGCTCAGCACAGTAATAGACATATATGAGTGCCTAGGATATGTCAGTAATTATTATCATATTTTATAATTTATGTTTCATTCACAATATGTCTTCACTCAGTGCCAAGCAAGCACCAGTCTAATTCTCAGTATGGCACCTCTATTCCAGGCAGGTTCCTCCTTCGTAGCTGCCACATGTGCTTATTCGCCACAGTGTCTTGTCCTTGTGGATTTCACGACCTCCACCTAGAGCGCTAAGCCTCCATCTCACTGAGGTTCTGTTGGTACCCATCCTTGATAGCCCCACTCAAAATAAACTTCCTCCAAGGAAGCTTCCTTAAATAATGCTTGATATTCTCTCATCCTTAGAGTTTATTTATATTTATGGTTATTCATTATCTAGGATTATTTACGTATTTCTATGGTACATGAGAGCAGCAGATGCTGACCGTGCCCCACCCATATCCCTTCATTTCTCACCATCCCCTTACAAACTTTTGCCTTTCTATGATAAGAGCCTATGACTCTGCCTAAAGGCTTTCTCTGGTCAACAGAGCATGCTCACCAGCACATGTGTGGAGCAAGCGGAACTGCAAGGATGCCCCAGAAACAAAGCAACCCTCAACCAGTGAAGTTGGAGGACAAACACTTAATTTTTCACCGTGTCATGTGGGATGAGTCAGCCCATTTACAGTCTGAGGGGCCCGGCAGGAACTGTCTCAGTCTACCCAGCAATAACCTGCTCATGAAGGCACTCTGTGTTGACATGTTTCCTTTCCCCACCTCACATCCCTCTTCTCTAGAAGTACCTCCTGAGATCATTTCCCCACGACCTACCTTCATCTAAATTCTTGTTTAAAGGCCTGTCCACTAGGGACACTCCAGAAACAACAGCACTCACATTTTCTTATACGCTGCTTTGGAAAGAGTGACTTCCCTTCCTCAATGATTACTGTGCCTTCCAAATGAAAAATTAAAGAACTCAATTGAAGGATAAGATATTTATTTAAAAAGTAAATATTGCAGATACATGAACTTGCCAGATTCACGACGCATAGCTTTGATGAGCTCGAGATCTTTAGCAAATAAGTTTTGAATTCTCCCCACTTAAAATGTTAATGGGTAAGTTGTTGAGATTTTCTATTATTACCTAGGGCCCTCCAGTGGCAGGACATTTGTGTGTTGCATAATGTTGGGTTGCAATTATTTGAAAGTATTATTGAAACATATCAAAAACAAAATTCACTCCTCTCATTAATTCATTCATCTAAGAAATATTTATTTCTTACCTACCATGCCTACTATGTAAAAGGCACTGTCATTGAGTTTCAGCACTAAAAAAAACAAACAAAAACAATGATCCTGTCCTTTTGGAGCTTATAACTGAGATAAGCAATTTAAAAATAAAATAAAAAAGCAAAGGATATAACACATTAGAAGGCAATAAATGCTATGAAAAATAGTGCAGCATAAGGAATATGGATTTTTACATAAGGTCACCATATAAGCAAAAAATTAGAGATGAGACAGTCATGCAGAGATCTGTGAGATGAGCATTTATGGAATTTGTCAGGCAAAGATGTCACTGGAACCCCACTACCAGGGACATTACCAAAGTCCTATTACTAGTGCTGCCCTCCATAGCCAAGGCCTTCTCGAGTGGTCCAGGCTCTTTACTGTAAGACGACATTACCCACAGCCACTGAACAACTTCTTTGGTCTTGGATCCGAAACTGATAAGCCACTGCTTTTACCAGTCCACAAGAACACCTTGTCGACCCCAGAGACCAACAAGACCCACAAGACCCACACAAACCTAGCTGAAAAACCTCAAACTTCACCTGTAATTTATAGACAGTAAAATCTACTCCTACGTCAAGAGTTATCAACTGACATCCTTGACTGCTCCAAGGGGACTCTTGCCTCCTAAGGTGACAGAGAAAATAATCTCCAAAGGATCTCCACTTGACCTGTGTCAACAAGAAAACTTTAAAAAAAGGTAGAGAGAAAAGAAAAAAGAAAAATGAAGACTTTAACTGTTTCTATATAAGTTTGAATTTGCCCTCTATGTTATAGGTTGATCGTTGCTATCTGAAAGTAATTTTAGCATTGCCTGTCTTTAAACAAAGTCAAGGGACAGCAAATTTGGAGACAGACATAATGCATTGATATTCTCTTCAGGTACTGATTTAATCACTTTTCCCAATGGATAATCCATGTCTACTCTGGGCCTGTCACCCCATCCATTGCTAGCCATTCTACACTGCTAGTTGCCTCTCATCCATTAGAGAAAGTCTATCTTTAAGGACAATGCATGGAGCAGTAAGCAAACACCCCAGGGGTGCTCATCATTCCTCTGCTCCTAACCTCTCTGATGTGGTCAAAAGTCTCCTCCGTGGGGTGAAGAGGATTCATTGTCATGAGCTCATTAAAAATGGCCCCTGCTGAAAATTATGGGCTATATTTTTTCTGCTACCACATTTTGTTTATTGGAACACAAGGGCCTAAGAACAATATGCTCCTTCATCCTTATTTCAAGAGGCAAAAGATATGTAGGTTTCTATATGCTGACTTTCATGTGCCACACAATGCTGAAGGGATATCATTTCATGTGAATTGAAATGTAAAACAATTAAACAGCAAGGGAATGAAAAACTCCCTGAAGGTTCTGCATATGGCAATAACCTTACTTTTAAAAATGGCATTTCCCCACCCTCACAGTGGAAAAAACATAGAGGCACTCATCCTTCAACTAGTCCCTAGATTATTTTCTGATGTCAATAATGATATTGGCATTTTAGAAACTAATTGTATCTTGGGCTGTGCTCAGAATATTTCCGAAGTATAAGATCACTCTGTCCGGGGGGAAAAGGGTAGTTTTATGAAAGCAGGTATGATAGGTATAGTACCTATTGCGAAACCAAGAGATATAAGTTGCCTAAAGTATTATGATAATACTGAGAATTAAATTCTTGTTAGATGTGAAAGTCATGTTGACAAATGATGTGAAAGCTGCACCTTTTTTAAAATGGCAGCTATCTCTCATAAGACGTTAAACAAAATATACAAATTTAGTGGGGCAAAGATTTAAAAATCTGAAAATGGATCTTGTACAGATCCAACTTTGAAGTAATATGGTGCCAAAAGAGGCACCAAGCTGGGTGGCTCTTCTCCTCCACGCATGTTGGCAGGAGCCATTCACTTCGCCATATTTGGCTGGTGGTTTGCCTGGCTTCCCTCATACGTAGGTCTCATGTCACTTAGCCTCTCTGGGCTGATTCCTCTATCTTCCCATCTTGGGCTCTCTGCATTGCCAGAAGCATGTGTGGGTCCCAGGATTCTGATTGCTGGGAAGTGTTTCTGGGAGGGACCATGGAGCCTGCTGGAGGAGAACTTGCCCTTGCCCAGGGCGCATAGGGCACAGGCAGCCAATATGCATCTCTGTACCCAGGGCCATGTGCCCATTGCAGACCCTACATTTCTGATTCCATTCTTATCAAATTAAATCCTATAGCCATGAATATACAGGCTTTCCTAATAAGTTATGTTTGTATCAGGAATTCTGAAAAAAATGGGGTGGGGTGTTTAAGTAGGTCCAAGAAAGACAATTTGAAAGACTATAGCCATTAAGTAGAAATTTGGTAGTTAAATCTGAAGGCTGTAAATATTCACTAGAATTAAAATCTTTTCAAGGCTTATAACCAAGCAGGCATTCTTTTAAATTTGTCTGTGAAAATGCCTCTTGAATCCAGATGGATTTCAAAGGTTCAATGCTATCTCCCATGGAAGGTAAAAATATTACATGCTAATTGACTGTCATGGTACCTACATTGCACTTAGCATCTGTAAATCCCCCAAATTTTGATTGGCAGAAGAGCTAAGATGCATCCCATCTCTTCTCCATTTGGCCAAAGGAAAAGTTAATAAATCAATGATTCTGCAAGGTAGTGCATAGAAAATTGGTATTACCACTCCCAAAGCAGAATTACTCTTTATGAAGTAACAAGAGAAGGCTTGATAATACTCCAGATCTATGCCTCAGGTAAGGCAACTATACTTTTGTGGTCTCATCACACTTTATATTCCTGAAGGCAGGGGATAGGCCTAGAACGTCTCCTAAGATTCTGTACAGCTCTAGAATCTTTTATTCTATACTTTAAAAACTTCAAAATTCTCCTGTTAACTTCATAAAAGTCAAAATAATGCTGATCATGGCAACCAAGATTCTCCATAATCTGGTTCCCCCACTGCACTTCCAAGTCATCCATTCTCTTAGTACATTTCAACATGGGACCCAAAAAGCAGCCAGAAAACTTCCTCACTGCACTGAAACATACTACACTCCTCCTTTTATGATATGGAACATGATTCCTGTCTGGCTATCCCAATTCTCCCTAGCTCTGGTGAACAGAATGATGGCTACAATCCTTGGAGCTGTGACTGTGTTACCCGACATGGCTAAAGGATTTTTGCAGATGTGATTAAATTAATGACTTTGAGACGGGGAGATTACCCTGGATTATTTTGGTGGGCCCATGTAATTATAAGGACCCTTATTTGTGAAAAAGGGGAACAGGAGAAGCAGTGTCAGAGAAACAGAGGTGCAGACAGAAGCAGAGATCAAAGCAACGTGATTGCTGGCTTTGCAGACGGAAGGAGGCATGAGCGTGGAACGTAGGTAATCTCTAGAAGCTCGAAAAAGCAAGGAAATGGATTTTGCTTCTCCTGAAGAAGTACAGCCCTGCTGACACTTTGATGTTAGACCTCCAGAACTGTAAGAATAAATGTGTGTTTTAGGTCACTAAGTTTGTGGTAAATGGTTACAGTAACAGTGGGAAACTAATACATAAAGCTTTAAGATTAATCTCAAGTCTTACTTTCTTAGAAATTCTACCCAAATGTTCTAACCTATCTTATACAGTTTTCTTTAAAGCTGCCTTGACTATGTCCTTGTTTTACCATTACACCTCCAGTGTAAGAGGTCTGGTAGCAAAAAAATTGCAACTCCATATATAAGTGAGAAGCTTAGGCTAAAGACCCATATTGTGTTGATAGAAGACAAGCCACTAAAAAATGGATAAAATCACTTGGGGTTTGTAGCATGAGATTTGAAGGAATATGTGCCCTTCACTTTCTGAAATCTTTTCCAGTTATGTATTGATGATTTCTTCCCCATACATGTTTTGTTCTCTTTCTAGAACTACTTTTACTCAAATATTAAATCTTTTGGACAGATTCTAATTCCCTTATAATTTATCCCTTATTATCTATATTTTTTTCTTTACTTTCTATCAGAGTCCCTCAACCTTATCTTCTAACTCTTCCAAATATCTTTTATTTCTGCTTTCTAGTTTTCACTTTCCAAGATGGATCTCTGCCCTCTGGTTTTTTTTCTTGGTTTTGGTTTTTGTCTTCGTTTTTACAAGTTTGTTTTGTTTCATAGATGCAACATATTCTCTCATCTCTCTAAGGAGGTTAATGTTAAAGGTGGTTTGGAAGTTTTCCTTTATAGTTTCTGTTTCTCCAGGTTGTTTTCATTTTCTGTTTGCTTTCTTGAATCTCTATCTTCAGGGTTTTCCTTAGATGTCTACTCACAGTTGGTTGTTTGCTTATGTTTCACAGTAGGGAAATGAAAATGTACTTGGAAGCTCTGAACATGTGGATGGAGCTTGTCAACTTGAGGATTATTTTAGAGTGATCTTAGAGAGCTTTTTGTTGGGAAATTACTGAAGTTAGTAAATTTAGTTATTTTTTTCTTCTTGTTCTTTCACAATGACATATAACGCACATGTGTATGTGCCATGTATTATGTATATGCACACTGTATAATGTCATATATAGGTATTATAGGCATTATATGTGTGTGCTTTATGGAATAACAATACTTTCCTTCAATTCCTGCCTTGCCGAGTGTCTTTGTAATCATGAATGTGTGTTAAATTTTGTAATACTACCAATGTTTATAGCAGCCATACCCACAATAGTCAAACTATGGAAAGAGTCCAGATGTCCATCAACAGATGAATGGATAAAGAAGACGTGGTACATATACAACAGAATATTACTCAGCCATCAAAAAGGATGAAATCTTGCCATTTAGAACAACATGAATAGAACTAGAGGGTATTATGCTAAGTGAAATAAGTGAGTCAGAGAAAAACAAACACCATAGGATTTCACTCATATGTGGAATTTAAAAAACAAAACAGATGAACATAGGGGAAGGGAAGGAAAAATAAAATAAGATGAAAACAGAGAGAGAGGCAAACCATAAGAGACTCTTAACAATAGGAAACAAACTGAGGGTTTCTGTAGGGGAGAAGGGTGGGGGAATGGGGTAATTAGGTGATGAGCATTAAGGAGGGCACTTGATGTAATGAGCACTGGGTGTGATATGCAACTGATGAATCACTAAATTCCGCCCCTGAAACTAATAATACAGTATATGTTACCTAACTTGAATTTAAATCAAAAAATTTTTTTTAATTGTAATACTTTCTTGAACTGCATGTATCAACATTTGTATATGTTTTCCTTTCTCTATATTCATTAGTGTGCTAAATTACATTTAATGATTTTCCACATGTTAAACCAACCTTGCATTCCTGGGATAAATCCCAGTTGGCCATAATGAATTATTCATTTGATAAAATTGCTGGATTTGACTTGTAAATTTTTGAGTCTAAGTTCAAGAAAAAGATGGATGAAAAATTTTGTTTCTTGTAATGCCGTAACAGGTTTTGGTATCAGGGATGCACTGGCCTCATAAAAATTTGAGGAATGTTCTTTCTTCTCTATTTTCTGAAATAATTTGTGTAAGATAAGTATTATTTACATCTTAAACCTTTGATAGAATTAATCAAAAATAATATGGACCTGGGAAATTTTTTAGAATCATTTTTAATTAAAAATTCAATCTATTTAATAAACATAGGGCCATGAAATTTTCTATTTCTTCTTGTATTTGTTTTGGAAATTTGGCCATTTTATTTAAGTTGTTGAATTTGTGCAAAGTTATTTATACTTTTATTATTTTTGTATTGCTTGTAAGATTAGTAGTGAGATACCCTTTCATTCCTGATATTGGTAATTTATGTTTTCTCCTTGTTTTGTTTAGTGTTTTTTATTTTGTTTCAGTATATGTGTATATGTGAGGGTGTGTGTAGGGTGAATGTAGCTAGGGATTATAACTTTTATTGTTATTATTGTCATATGAAATGTATTGGTTTTTTTCATTGTTTTCTCCTTACATCTATACTTAAGTTTATTATTTCTTTTTCTTCTATAACTTTGGGTTTAATTTCTTATTCTTTTTAAAAAAATTTTATAGTTTCTTGTAATAGTTTCTCAAATATACATATTTATAGCCATGATTTTGCCTCTAAGCAGTGCTTTGGCTGCATCCCATAAATTTTGATGTGTTGTGTTTAAGAATCACTTTATTCAAAGTATTTTCTAATTTATTTTGTGACTTCTTTTTAAAAAAAATTTTTTTTTTAAGATTTTATTTATTTGCGAGAGAGAGAATGAGAGACAGAGAGCATGAGAGGGAGGAGGGTCAGAGGGAGAAGCAGACTCCCTGCTGAGCAGGGAGCCCGACGTGGGACTCGATCCCAGGACTCTAGGATCATGACCTGAGCCGAAGGCAGTCGCTTAATCAACTGAGCCACCCAGGTGCCCTTGTGACTTCTTCTTTAATCCATTAGTTATTTGGAGAAGTATTGTTTATTTTCCAATATTAGATAATTTTGTGGATTTTACTACTGAATCCTAACTTAATTCTCTTAAGAATAGTATACTGTATATTTTAATCCTTAGGTATTTATCAAAATATGCTTTATGATCTGTCACAAGGTCTATCTTGACAGTTGTTACATGCCTATTTGGAAAGGATTATATATTCTACAGCTGTTGGGTATAATTGTTCTAGATAATTGTGCTTTGGGTGTTAGAGTTTCTGAATCAATGTGAATGCTTTTATTTGTATATGTAGTCTATTATTGAGAATGTGGTGTTAATATCTTCAATTGTTAATTGTGGGCTTTTCTATTTCTTACCTAATTTTTACTTCATGTATTTTAAAGCTCTATTATAACATGGGTATGCATTTGGTATTGTTTTATGTTCTTAATGAATTCACCCCTTTAGCACTATGAAATGACCTTCTTTACTGCCAGTAATACATTTTGCCTTGAAGTCCACTTCATGTGATGACGTATGGTACATAAGCTTTCACACTTAGAATTTGCATACTGTATCATTTTCTATTCAGTCTATTCATATTCACTGGGAATCTTTTATAAACAGCATGTGGTTGTATATCCCTTTTAAAAAAATCTAATCTGCCAATCTGCCTTCTGCATAGAATTTTTAGTACATTTAGATTTAACACAATTATTGAGTTGTGTTCAATGCTATCATCTTGCTATATGTTTTCTAGTCATTCCTTCTTTTTGTGTTGTTGCTTTATTATTTTGATCCTCATCTTCACTTCCTCTTGGACTTATCAAGTGGTTTTTAGTATTCCATTTCATTTCCTCTATTGGCTTTTTATTGATACCTTCACATATATATGAAGCGATTTTTACTGATTGCTCCAGGGATCATATTATGCATCTTTAACTTACCAGTCAAACTCGAATTGATATTATATGACTTTCCATATAAGAATCTCACAACAGTATGACTCCATTTATACCCTCTTCCATCTTTGTGCTATTATTGTCATATATTTTATTTTTGCATATATCACAAACCCCTCAGTACAAAATTAATATTTTTGCTGTAAGAAGTCAATTGACTTTAAAAGAATTTGAATTGTTTGGTATTTAAAGTAACTGTAGTGAAGCCGGGGTCAGAAAAAAATAAAGTAACTGTAGTGAATATATCAGAAGAAAATCAATAACCTTTTGACAAGTTGGAATTTTAAGTCAAAGATATTTTTCCCTTTTAGTAAGTACAGTTTTACCTGGGAATGTATTAGAGGTAAAGCAGGGAGTCATCCTAAGAGTCACCTTGGTGTAAATTCATTCACATGTCATTTTTTTCACCATTTGGTCTGTTGCACAAGTTGGTCCTTAGGATATCGTTTTCACCACAAGTGTAAAGTTTATATCTAAGGACTTTAGAGAGATTTTCTATTCCTAAATATGATTTCCATGCAGTTTGTGATATGTTCTGTCTTTTTTCCTAAGAAGCTTACTGGCTTCATTTCAATGCAATATGTACACACAAGGGGGCAGAGTTAAACTAGCCGTGAGAACTGGATCCTGAGCATGCTGGTTTGCAAGTAGTTCAGATTTCATATTTGATTTACAACAATCATTTCCTATATGGAATGTTTTTCCTTTCCATTGAAACATATTTGACTATTAGAAACAGTTTCATTAATGAGGTTGCCGCTGTGCCTTAGAAAAAAATGGTCTATGTTTACAGGGTCATTCTTGTTCTTGAATGTTTCTCATTTAAATATCATCTAAATCTCACTCACCATTTTTGGTCTCTGGGAAGACTGAGCATATAAGTCAAACATAATAACTTTTTCAATAACATAAGCAACTAATGAGAATGCAGAGCTTGGTTCCTTTCCGTTGAAAATGTGATAAAATTCAAAAGAGAACAAGATCAGAGCAAGCTTGAGAGTTGCAGCCAGAACTAAATATGCTGATTTCTCAAAGATTTTTAGACTTCTCAAATATGTGTCTGTCTCTCAAAGACAAAATTCTTCACATATCTCCTCTCCTCATCCTATGGGCATTTTTGAATAGGAGTATTTTTCTTGTTCTGGCCAACAAGACCCATCTTCAGCATTAAATGTATGATCCTTGAAGGACCAAAAGCGATGCTCTTCTGCTTTGAAATATGCTTGCTTCACCTGTTAAAGATGTAAATGTAGGTTCCGAGAAGAAATCACTGTCTTCAATATTTACTGATAAGACTTAAAAGGCAAATTACCATGAGAGAAGTAATTCACTGGCTTCAATTCACATAGAGAAAAATTGAATGAAAGCTAGTCCCTACCTTAGCCCATGTTTTTGATAAAGCTGAGAGGAGAGGCTGAGAGGGAAGTTTCACTTGGCAAAAGAGAGTCGAGGAAGAAACCAAGAAAATGGGAAACAGCCCAGACACAGAAATGGGCAGATGCCAAGACAACTTCCTCAGATCACAGTTTTTACCCTTGAGAACAACCTACTGAGCAGCCTGTCATTTATTTCAGGTCTCCTTTTAGAACATATTTCATTGAAAATGGATGCAGAAATGTGACATGTCTGATGTTTGACATGATAGGAAAAAATTGATATTTACTCCTCTTAATTCAAACTTCCATGTGAAATTTTTTGCCAGGCACCTGATTTATGAAATGATTAATTTTTTAAATTTCAAAGATCACATATAAAAATATAATGAACATACCCCTGAAAACTAAGACTATAAATACATAAAAACATGCCATTCTATAGCCTGTATTTTGTAATTTTAAATTAAATCAATTTAATTGACTTAATTTAAATTAAATCAAAACAGTGACTATTCCCTGTTACTAACTCTAGGGGGACTATTAGAAAGCAAGCCTCACAGTTCTAATGTTGTGGGTAGAAGAGCTAAAAATCAACAGAACCCTAAAAGATAGAATAAATGAGGCAGAAGTGGAGAAAGTGCCTGGAGAAAATTGTAATGGATCTAGAAATAAGCGTCATGGCTTCTAATTCCCAATTATCCATCAATTAACAAAGAACATTTCCTGTCCTGTTTTTGTATTTTAAAATGTAGCCATAAGGAAAAGTCTCACAATTATTCGATTCTTTCAGAAGGTTTAATTTTAACATTTTTTAAAATCCATCCAACTGCTTAAAACAAGCCAGCTGGTTAAACTTGTCAGGGTGCCAAGAAAACACCCTTAATGACTACTTTTGCTAATGATCTTAGGAAGGTCTCATTTGGTATAAAATAATGTATTAGGTCACATTCTTTCAACTTCTGATATTTAGTCTTTAATAGCATCTTCTTTTCCTTCCATATCACAAGCTGCTCTCTCTTCTTCCCATTGATATAGTAATAAGCATGTTAGTATTGAGATTAAAGGTGTATTCAGATAAGGCATTTGAGGAAATAGTAATGCAGACAGGGCTTGGAAATAAGAATTTGTAACAATTCTCATTTTCAGGATCCTGGCACTTAACGGTTCTCATTCAGTTCTCATTATCATTGTATGGGCAGCAAAGTTTCATGATCTCAGTTTATGATGAGAAATTGAAGTGGGGAGAAGTCCAGTGACTTGTCTGAGTTTACAGGGCCAGTGGAAGACCGAGGGCTTCAGCCTGAGTCCTCTGACTTTATATTATATTATATTAAAAAATATGACTATAATAACTCATATTAATTAGGCTCCTACTGTGTGCCAAGCACTATTCTATAAAACCCTTAATGCGCGTAATTATGCAATCCTCAAAACAACCCCATTATTTTTATCCCCATTTTGTAGAAGAGAAAACGGAGGCATGGGGAGTTGAAATAATGTGCTAAGTGGTGAAGACAGAGTTTGCTTCTCGTGCTCTGGCCATGCTGCTCATTGAAGCACCTTCACTGCTACATACTGGAGAAAATTTACCTTCTTCCTTTCTTTCTTGATTTTGTGTTCTCTACGTCTAAGCTATAATGGAATGTTTGAGGTTATCGGTTATGGGCATTGACTTCTCCTCCTTTTCTCTGTACTCCATTCTCTCCCTTGGGCAATAGGACCCCAGCATAGGGAATCCCTGTCCCAGCCGGCCAGAGCCGGCTGTTGCCTGGAGTATGGTCATCCAAACTCCTCCTGGCCTTCACTTTCTCTAGAGTGAAGCTCCAGTTGGCTCCAGAGAAAAGAGGCTAAAATTGTGATTTGTAAAATCTATTTCCATTCTCATGTTCATGGAGTTATGCTTTTGCAATCCACTCTTTCCATTTTTGAAAAAAAGGTTGCTTTGGATTTTTGTTTTGTTTTGTTTTGTTTTATTGTGCCGTGGTAGTGGGAAACTTCAAAAGCCACACAATCCCTGTACCAAGCAGGACTAGGAAATATATTTGATGTGGCAAAATGTCACTGAGCACCTAACCAAAAATATTTTAGGATAGCAGTTGCAAAAGACAATACAAAAGAAGCCAGCCGTAAGTTATCCGTTCCCAAAATGGAAAGAAGAGCATTAAAAAGATGCCACTAGATAAGACTCTCAAAGTATAACCTTATTTTAATGGAGTCCAGAATTAAGTCTGTCACTAATGAAGTTTAATTTCATTATCTCAAGTACAAACTTATTTTTGAAGTTCAGTATGTGGTGGAGGGTGACAATCTAGGCTACTATGGAAAGTCAGAGGAAAAAGCCATGTGTGCATAAAATAATTAAAATTAAATTTATTTTTAGTTATTACATCTTCCAAAGGGGTACTTTGGGAAAGAGAACAAGTCACAACCTGTTCTTTTTTATTGAAGTGTGGTTGAGGTACAACATTACGTTAGCTTCAGGTGTCCTGCATAGCAATTCAACAACTCCCTACATTATGCTGCTTTTATTGATCAAACTCTGCCAATTACAGACAGTTTTACATAGGAGACACTGCAGATATTAGAAACAATTTGGAAGTAGGAAATACTAATTTGAGATTCTGGCATTCTAATTACTTCTCCTTTGGCAAGGTCTTTAATTTTTTGTGGGTCTCCATTTGCTTATTTATAATATGTGATACTTGTCTTATCTACCTCACAAGATGATTGTGGGTTCACTTTTGTTTTCTGTATATATTTGCACCTGAGAGATCTTACCAAATCCAAGCTTTCTCTATGCTAACAACTGAAAACTTTATTCTCCTGTCTGGAGTTTTCCCTGCCCTCCAGATACATACATCTGATTTTGTTTGACATCTCCATTTTGATGTCTACTAGGCATCTCAAACTTAAAAACCAAATTCCCGAATGAAGTCCCCCCCCACTTTCTGCAATATTATTTATTTTAGAATATAGCTAGTTGCTCAGACCAAAAACCCAGAATCGTTCTTGACTCCTGTCTTTTCACACTGCACATTCATTCATCAGCAAATCTTGTTGGTTCGACCTTCAAAATACACACAGGGTCTGACCACTTCTCACTAACGCCATCTCTAGTGCTCTGGCTTGGGCCACCGGCATTTCCCCTGTGATGTATGGCTTGAGTCTGCTCATGGGTCTGCCCTCTTCTGTCCTTGCCAGCTGTATTTCTTTCCTGTGGTTGTCAGAACAAGGTACCACAACTGAGTGACTTGAAACAATAGAAATATATTGGTTTACAGTTCTGGAGGCTAGAAGCCCAAAATCAAGGTGTCCACAGAGCGTTGATACCTCTGAGACTCTGATTAGAATCCTTCTTTGCCCCTTCCAAGCAAAGCGTGGTTGCCTGCAGTCCTTGGCTTTCCTTGATGGAGCTGCAAGCATCACTCCTGTCTCTGCCTCTGGCCTCGCATGGAGTTCTCCCTGTGTCTGTGCCCACGTTTCCTTCTTTCATAAAACACTAGTCATATTGGAGTATGGCCCAATTTTATGACATCATCTTAACTTGATGCACACATCATCCAAAAAGACCCTATTTCCAAATAATGTCACATTCATAGATACTGGGGGATAGGTGTTCAATACATTTTGGGAGGACACAATTCAACCCATAACACCAAGCTTCAGAATATCCTCAAGCTGTGAGTAAGAGTGACTCTCAACAACACAAGTCAGACCCATCCTTCCTTTGCCCAGAACCTTCTTATGGTGTCACCATCTCCCTGAGAGTAAAAATGGAAATCCTCACATCGACCTGCAAGGACCACACCAAGGCCCCACATGACTGCCCCTCCCACGCATTTCTAAATCCACCATTGCCCCTCTCCCCCAAGCCTATTGCATCCAGCAGTACTGAATCTTTGCTGTTTCTCCAAAATGTCAGATACTCACCCAGCCAAGGCAGGGGCATTTGCACTTGAAAGTTTATGTCCAGAATGCTCCTCTCCCGAGTACCTGGTGGGCTCATACTCTCACTTCCTTCAGGGTCTGCACTCAGATGTCCTGGATCAGTGGGGTCCTCCCTGCCCATCTATAAAAACTAAAAACCCCTCCTTCCATGTTGGAGTGTGACTTCCTGACCACCTACCTGATTCATCTCCTTTAGATCTTACCATTACAGCATATTCTCTATTTACCTATTTCTTTCCCTCACTTGACTGTAAGATCAGAGACAATGCTCTATCCACTTTTATTTGTTTAAAACATAATAGGCAATTTATTCAATAAATATTTGTTGAATGTATAAATAAATGAACTTGAACAAGCAGAAAATGAGATTTTTTGAAGTTCCCTAGCTTAAAGAAAGACTGACTTTTCTGTTGTCATGATAATAAGCAGCCATCAGAATCATTTTCAAACCTTCTCAATTGACCAATGACAACTTACCTCCATAAACACATTGTTGTCAGTCAAACAATCACCATCAGCCCCTGTCCCCCTTCTGAAAAAGTTTACCAATCAGGGATGGGTTAGTTCCAATAACCACACTCCTAAGTGCCTACCAATCAACAACTGTGGCATCTGAGTACCCACACTTCTGGGGATGACATGAACCCATTTATGTCTCTGAAAGTCACCAATCCCTGAAGGAGGTACTGTCCTTGACCAGTGTAACTCTCACTTCCTACAGTCAGCAATAAGTTTTTTGCACCTGAGAGATCTTACTACATTTGTCAAATGTACATAGGAGAAAATGTACATAGGAGAAAAGTATATGAGATATCTTGAGGGAAATAGAAGGCGCTTTTGAAATGTCATTTGACATTTAGCATTATGTTAATATTGTGCTTTAAGAATCATTAATTATTAGAAAAAATAGATATCTTGTCTCCTTAGTAAATTGTTCAGAAACTGTGCTCTCATCAAGTGATCTTATTTTATTGTACATTACCATTAAGTTAATGGTTAACTTAATCGGGCTAGTTATTCCTTCATTTAGTCCTTCATATCTTCATCAACTTACATACTTCAAGTCTATCTTCCTGCAGCAAGAAATTTAGTAGTGTGCCCATCTTATTTCTCACAAAACCAACATCACTAAGGGGCATACATTTGAGAAGCATTTATTCTTTTTAATGCCGCAATTATTGAGTGATTAGTGTGTACCAGGATCTGTGCTGGGTTGTAGGTAAATGCATTCTCTACCACAGGGAGCTCAGAGATTAGTGGGAGAAACCGATAGTAGACCGATGGCGTCGGGGTGTACCTGTGTTCACACTGTGTCCTCGATAAGTGCATTGTGCCCTGAGGGAGGAGCCCTGACTGAAGGGAGAGGCAGGCAAGGCTCTCTGAGGATGTAACCCGTACATGGCGGAAGGAGGAGTGTAGCGTGCCAGGGAAGACATTTTCTTCGGGTTACTAAGAGGGATCGAGTTTACACTTGTAACATCCGGGTATCAAGAGCAAATTTTTCTCATTTTAAAGACAGTTGACACTAGGAAAGGTAAGCAGGTGAAGACAAAATACTAGTAAGTGATAGACCTTGAAGTAGATAGCAAATCTTTTTTTTTTTTAAAGATTTTATTTATTTATTTGAGAGAGAGAGAATGAGACAGAGCACATGAGAGTGGGGAGGGTCAGAGGGAGAAGCAGGCTTCCCACAGAGCAGGGAGCCCGATGCGGGACTCGATCCCGGGATTCGATCCCGGGACTCCAGGATCATGACCTGAGCCGAAGGCAGTCGCTTAACCAACTGAGCCACCCAGGCGCCCCTAGATAGCAAATCTTGATTATCACTTCCCGTATGCCCTCCATGTGCCCAACTCCCTCATCTTATTGTCTTTATAACTAAAAACCAGCACAGACTCCTCACCATCTGGGACTGTCTCAAGTTTTTCGTTGCCCACATTCATTCTCTGAAAACAAAAATGTTGCTTATGCTCCAAGAATTAGGTGAATAAAACACACACAAGTGAATGTGTATGGTCGTCCCCCAAAAAGGTATATCCATGCCCTAATCCCAGAAACCTGTGAATGTTACTTTATTTGTAAAACAAAGTCTTTGCAGTTGTAAATAGGTCAATCATTTTGAGAAGAGGAGATCATCCAGCATTATCAAGTTGGCCCTAAACCCAAAGATAAGTGTCCTCATAAAAGACACACAGAGGAATAGACAGAGATGGGGAGGAGGCATGTAGCCATGTGTGCAGGGATTGGAATGATGAGGCCACAAGCCAAGGAACACCTGAAGCCACGAGAAGCTGTAAGAGGCAATGAACAGAATCTCCCCTAGAACCTTGGGAGGGAGCACAGCCTTGTCCGCCTTCTGGCTTCCAGATCTTCAGAATAAATTTACGTTGTCTGAAGCCACCCAGCTTGTGGTAATGTGTCAGCAGCCCTGGGAAACAAATTTCTGTCCCATCAAGTCATCCCAACAGATTTTAAATTGGCAATAGGCATCTAATCCAAGACGTAACTGCACTCATTTTTCCTTCTGTGTTTCTTCCCATAAAGTCAAAATTTTACTGCCACTACTAATTATAATAGTATCATATGATAAATAACAAATAGCCATTATTATTGCTACAACGTATTTATTAAGTGGCAACTCTTCTAAATACTCTACGTCTTTTACGTCATCTAACCCTTGCAACAATTCTATGGATTAGGTGCTCTTACCGGTGCCACTAAAAAAGCCACTTTTTTTCAGTTCATTAGACTGAATCTCAGTTTAATTGCCTATAATTGCACAGCTAGTATGTGATGGAAATGGCATTTGAATTCTGCTTTTATTCTCAGATTTCCCACTACATCATGCTGTCTCCTTAGAAAGAGATCATCTGTTCAATTGCTTTAATTACTTTTCATCAGTGATGGGGATGGGGCCTCTCTTGATGTCCAACCACTTCTCTCTCTCTCTCTCTTTCTGACTCGGTCTCTCTCCTCTTTCCCCCTCCATCCTTCTTTTCCTCCTTCTCCCTTTCTCTGTATCCCTTCCTTCATCCCTCCTTTAAATTCTTGCGAGCAGAAGAAACATGCGTCTCCTGACACTTTGTCCAATCGAACTGTTCAGAACTCCCATTGCAAGAAACTGGCAGATGTGATAGAGTCCCAAACTGCTGAGCCCTCTCATGGCTCCAGACTGGGCTTTGTGAAGGAGATTTCCTGGAAGAAATGTCACATCCATTATTTTCAGTTTTAGTTTTAGAAAGGTTGCCTGGAGAATGTCACTGAACACCAAATTTAACCTTTCAGTGATATTTGATATGAGAATAAATGAAACCATCTATAAGCTTGGACCTCCCTAAAATAAAGATGTTGAATAAATCCAGCAAATATGCCAGAGCCATGTGGGAGTTTTCATTACTAACCTAATGGGTTGCAAGCAAAGTGTTCAACTATTCCAACGACACAACTCACAGTTACGATACAGTTACTGAATTTGTGGATGGGATAAATCTGGCTCAGGAGTGGTTGGGAAGAGTTTTAGGTGACTCAAAAATGACCCTGGACCTTAAGTGGGCTGGCATAAGATAGCCTGGGACACTCTTACACTTCTCTGGGGCATTAGCTCAAGTGTGCCTCCTCTTTCAGAAAGCCTTTCAGAGCTCTCCTCACTCCCTCCTGGGGAAGAGTGTGGACCCCTTCTTGGGGCCTCCTACCATGCTCATCTCGTTGTAAGAAATATTCTGCTCTTTGGCCTGTCTTCCCTAAAGAACTGCAAGTTTCTTTAGGAGGAGGTGGTTCCATGTCAGCCCGATGCCTAATCCAGGACTACTGCGAGTCCTTCATAAAGGTGTGTTCTGTGGGCACCTCCAACACCTCCAGCATTGAGAGGACTATCTGACCGGTGAGCAGGGCAGTATGTTCCCTGGAATAAATACAGGGCCTAGTGGGGTTCACTCTATGCTCTCCCAGTCCTCTTCCATTTGGAGAGGGAAAAAAGGACAAAAGTGAAGCCCTCTCATGGCTTCCCATTGGAAATGATGAAACATGAAAACGAAGATCACAGTAAATAATCCAATAAGCTCTGACTTTTAAGATCTCCTCAACTTCCGTTTGAGGCTAAACCCTGCCTGAGGATCACTTTTGACCTGCGGCTGGCACAAGCTCTTCTCCTCACAAAACCAGAGTCTTTGGGGCTATTGTACTTCTCACCACCAGCAAGAGTACAGAGTGGCTGCTTTGAATACCGACCGGAATTGAAGGTAGAGAAATCCCCCCAAAAGGGAGCTGGCCCGGGGAATACCTTTCTAGGAAATCTGATTTTTCTGGAGAAAAGGTGCTTATATGCCAGGTATTGGAGACATCAGAGCTGAGTAGAAATTAGGATTCGGTGTGTAAAGGAGTCACTGGAACAAAAAGACCACCCTTTCCCAAAGCATTTCGCTACAGAAGCGGTTCTCCACCAGGCAGCATTTTGGAAATGGGAGGGAGTCTCTAGTTCCAGTGATCTTTGGGGGAGGAGATGCTACTTGGCATTTGGTGGGTACGGCCAAGGACACCAGAGGGCCTGCGGTTCATGGGACAGTCCTGCACAGTAAGAATTGTCCCAAATTGCACACAGTTTTCACAAGTCCTACCGGACCTTTATTGAGATGAAATTCTCCTTTGTGTGTGTGTGTGTGTGTTTTAATTTTATTTTATTATGTTATGTTAGTCACCATACAATACATCACCAGTTTTCAATGCAGTGATCCACAATTCAATTGTTTTCATACAACACCCAGTGCTCCATGCAGTACGTGCCCTCCTTAATACCCATCACCAGGCTAACCCATCTCCCCCCCACCGACAAAACCCTCAGTTTGTTTCTCAGAGTCAATACTCTCTCATGGTTCATCTCTCCCTCCAATTCCCCCCCTCCATTTTTCCCTTCCTTCTCCTAATGTCCTCCATGCTATTCCTTATGTTCCACAAATAAGTGAAACCATATGATAATTGACTTTCTCTGCTTGACTATTTCACTCAGCTCTTTATTCTAACAATCTCTCTATTTTACCTGTACAGTCGATTCTCTTCACTTGTGGTAGTTACGTTCGATAAAGCCACCAAGGACACTGGGCTAGGGAAGCCAAACCATTGCTCCTAGGAAAGACGCAGTCCGGTTCCTGCGAGGGTCTGGTCATAACAGTTTCATCAACCCATCAATACATACCCTTGTGTTTTTTTTGTTTTGTTTTTGTTTTTGTTTTTGTTTTTAAAGATTTTATTTATTTATTTGACAGAGAGAGATAGCTAGAGAGGGAACACAAGCAGGGGGAGCGGGAGAGCGAGAAGCAGGCTCCTGGCTGAGCAGGGAGCCCGACGCGGGGCTCGATCCCAGGACCCTGGGACCATGACCCGAGCCGAAGGCAGACGCTTAACGACTGAGCCACCCAGGTGCCCCAATATACACCCTTGTTTTATGTCCGTTTAAAGACATCTGATTTTATATTTATTGCTGACTTGTTAACATCGAACTCACCGCCAAAGGCACTACGGCTCTTGCCTGTACAGAGCTTACCTAACACACACATTTTCTCTGTAAGACACACCGCAGCCTCCTCGTGCTTCGGAGAACAGACAGCATTTCAGCACTATGCCTGAGGGCCCTTGACAACAGCAAAATCAGCAACAAAAGCAAAAAACGTGGCACTAAATAGACCTAAAAAGGACACTTGCTTACAGTAGGAGAGCTGAAGCGAGAAGGCAGAGCCTTGCCGTCTCACCTCAGCTGGGAATGTGCATATTGGCGACTCAATGTTTTCACTGCTCTGCACATACTCGGGAATGAGTGCAAAAAGCACCATAAGTATCCATTTCGGGGTCGTAAATCCATTCTAGCAAGTAGCAAAGTCACAAACACGGAATCCACAAATAATGAGCATTGGCTGTCTATGCAAAGTATTTTTGCACAGTTTTAAGTTAGACTGAATTTTTCAGAAACGCACAAACTAGGAAAACCAAGGGAAAGTTGTGCTTCGGCCCGGCCTTTCACCAAAAGTTATGCAATACTTTGGAACTCATGTCCCTGAAGGCAACACTGCTAATGATGCTTGAGTCTCCAGAACAACACATCAACATCACCCCGCATTTGCAGCAATGCCATTCGTGTGATTTGTTGTGCGGGTGCAAGCAGCTATTCGTTTCCTGATGTTGTCTAGCACGGCTGGGAGTGAGCATTTATAGGTAACAATGTGTAGGATTTCAGTGTATGTCCCTGTCTTTCAGCTTCATTTTATCTCTATTCTACACCCCCCGCAACAAGACAATAGAACACAATTCACCCAGTTACTATACCTGCCATCTTATATCTTATTTTTTATAGAACTCATTTCTACCCCCTTTTAAATATAAAAATTGGTAGCTGTTTTCACAGTTGAAATGTAATTTTCCTAAAATGTTGTGCTCCCGGGGTTTTTGTTTTGCTTTGCATCCCACTTCTTTCTCTGAGTTACCTGATACCCTCAATTAGTTCTTCCAGCGGAGAGCTATGGCCGTCGCACTCCAGACGCTGGGGTATGTCTTCATTTAACCCTCAGGCATAAACCACATTTTAAAGGAGTGTGGTGGGGCGCCTGGGTGGCTCAGGTGGTTAAGCGGCTGCCCTTGGCTCAGGTCATGATCCCAGGGTCCTGGGATCAAGTCCTCCCATCAGGCTCCCTGCCCAGCTTCTCCCTCTGCCTGCCCCTCCCCCTACGCATTCTCGCTCTCTCAAACCAATAGATAAAATCTTAAAAAAAAAATAAAAGAAAAGAATGTGGCATTCCAGGTCAAAACATATTTTCCCTCACATTCTGAGTATACAATTCCACTATCTTTTATTATCTATTTTTACTGTGGAGAAAACCGCCACCAGTCTGTCTCCATGTGCAGGTAGTCTGCACTTCCTGTCCAGTAAGATTTGCAGATTGCTTGTTTTCCCTGGTTGCTCTGAAGATTTTCTCCTCATGTTTGCGGTATCATTTTGACGTGTTTGCGATGGATTGATTTTTATTCATCCTGCCCAGCACTCAGTTTATACTCTGAATCTGAGGCCCATATAAGTTTCCTAATTTCTGGAGATTTCTTTTGCCTTTTATCTTCAAGTAGTGATTTTTCAATCACTAGTGCAATATATTTATATAATAATTCATAAGTATATGCTATATATAATGTATGTTATGTAATAGTATGTGTAATCATTTTTTAAATAATATAATAAGTCTACCTGATTTATTTTAAGGAGTCGGCTCAGACGATTATGGGGGCTGGCAGGTCTGAAATCTGGGCAGGCCCATAGGCCAGCAACCCATCAGGGAAGAGTTAATGTCGGAGTCTTGAGTCAGAATTGCTTCTTCTGTTTGACTAGGAGTTTGTTTGCTTCTGTGTTTTCCTCTCCAGCTCTGTGCTCACCCTTTCCCCTAAGGCAATTTTGCTTCTACCCATCTACTCAAGGTCCTGTCCCAAGGTGACATTAAGGACATTATTGTCCTTGTCCCAGCGCCAGTGATGACTTGGCCCATGTGGCCCAAGGACTCCCTCCTTCCCTGGGATGTGGGCCACAGGCAGCCACCAGTCACAGCTCCCTCGCCGTCCTTCCCTTGGCTTTAAAGCAGGAAACTGATCCCAGGCACCCCACCTCACACAGATGTTTATTTTCCATGAACACACAGGAGGGGAACACACAGGCACGTAAGACACTTCCTCACCTGGAGTCAACAGCCCCGTCCCATTTTAGTTCTGTGAGTACCGTGGGCTCACTTGAGTTCAGCTCAGCTTCCAGTCCAGAGATGTACAACCTGATTTTTGATTCTGGCTATGACTTGGATGTTTTTTTCTTTTTCAATGGTGAACTCTTGTTGATACATAGAACACGTATATGTAGTTGCTTTTGTTTGAAGAAGAAGAAAGAGCCTCAAATTACACACACATCTGCTGCGCCACCTTGATGAATGTGTTCACGACCAATTTATTAAAATGCCAGTTTGGTCATTGTCTATTTTTCCAGCAGAGCTGGTTTGATTAATATCTCTCATTATTAAGAAACAGAAACACATTTTCTTAAAGTAATGAGAGTTCGCTGGGACTATACATGAGCACGTTAAGGTAACAGTTGTAGGAAGCACAGAGCCCGCAAGGACCTGAATGTATCCCTGAAACTAAATCAAGACCAGCGTCCCCACCACGGCACCATCACCCACACCCTCTTCTCCCAGCTCCCTGATTTCTCCGTTTGCTCATTGTCCTCTCTCCTTGCTGCTCTTCCACATGGTGTCTGCCCCTTCCCAGCTTCAACTGTCACACTGCCTTCTGCTTATATCCTGCCCCCTCTGCATCTCTTGAACTCTGTTTTATCCCATTATCTGTTCCAGTCTTTCTTATCCTACTTTCAGACTTCTCAGAAGAAATATCGCTGGCTTGTTAATGTTACCACAAACAGGAGCCACATGGTCCTACTAGGTAGAGCTCTCCTCCAGAGCCACATTCTCAATCACTCCTTCTTCTCGCCCAGACATGATCCTGGTCCCAGCAGCAGTAACCAGATCTACAGGCTTTATGACCTAAAGCATGGACTCTAGATACAAAATGGCCTATTGCTTCTTTGCTCAGAAGGGGAGTGTGGATGTGGCAGGCACTTGGAAAAGAAAAAAACTTGGCTTTGCAGAGCTGGTCCCAGTCGCCTCTGTCCCCAGCCCAAAACATCTACAATTATGTTCATGATAATTGAGGGTCCTTTGCAAATGTCATTATAGGATTCCTTTTATCTATTAGTAAATCCCAATTTTGTGGGTAGTATTTTTTATTGTGAAATTATACCCTTGGGAAATGTGCATTTCATAAGACTGCAAAATACACATAGGCGCTCCTCAAAATCATGAATGCTGACTCCAGGATGAGATGCACGATTATGAGAAAAGATTGAAAAAAACCTAAGATAAAAATTGTACCTATATATTTCTTCAAGTGCTCTTTGAGCATTTATGTTCTAAAGCAAATGTCATTTTCTTTACAGTATTTTAAGTTATCATTGACTTTTCTTATCTGTGGACAATTTCTTACGGGTTTAAATTTAGTGGATAACATTCATCAAACAAGGTATTTGTAGTTTTAATGAGCCACCCTACCACAAACAGTTGTCCAAGATAGCACTTAGAAACCTTATGCTAGTTTCATTCTTCTACATGTGGCTGTCCAAGTTTCCAGCACCGTTTATTGAAGAGACTGTCTTTTTCCATTGGATATTCTTTCCTGCTTTGTCGAAGATTGGTTGACCACAGAGTAGAGAGTCCATTTCTGGGTTCTCTATTCTGTTCCATTGGTCTATTTGTCTGTTTTTGTGCCAGTACCATATTGTCTTGATGATTACAACTTTGTAATAGAGCTTGAAGTCTGGCATTGTGATGCCACCCATTTTGGTTTTCTTTTTCAACATTCCTTTGGCTATTTGGGGTCTTTTCTAGTTCCAAACAAATTTTAGGATTATCTGTTCTAGCTTTGTGAAAAATGTTGATGGTATTTTAATAAGGATTGCACCAAATATATAGATTGCTCTGGGTAGCATAGACTTTTTAACAGTATTTATTTTTCCAATCCATGAGCATGGAATGTTTTTCCATTCCTTTGTGTCTTCCTCAATTTCTTTCATAAGTGCTCTGTAGATTTGGAGTACAGATCCTTTACCTCTTTGGTTAGGTTTATTCCTAGGTATCTTATGGTTTTGGGTGCAATTGTAAATGGGATCGATTCCTTAATTTCTCTTTCTTCTGTCTCATTGTTAGTGTATAGAAATGCAACTGATATCTGTGCATTGATTTTATATCCTGCCAAGTTGCTGAATTCCTGTATGAGTGCTAACAATGTTGGGGTGGAGTCTTTTGGGTTTTCCACGTAAAGTACCATGTCATCTGTGAAGGGTGAGAGTTTGACTTCTTCTTTGCCAATTTCAATGCCTTTTATTTCTTTTCGTTGTCTGATTGCTGAGACTAGGACTTCTAGTGCTATGTTGAACAACAGTGGTGAAAGTGGGCATCCCTGTTGTGTTCCTGACCTTAGGGGGAAAGTTCTCAGTTTTTTCCCATTGAGAATGATATTCACTGTGGGCTTTTCATAGATGGCTTTTTATGATATTGAGGTATATTCCCTCTATCCCTACACTGTGGACAGTTTTAATCAAGAAAGTTTGCTATATTTTGTCAAATGCTTTTTCTGCATCAACTGAGAGGATCATATGGTTCTTGTCCTTTCTTTTATTAATGTGATGTATCACTTTGATTGATTAGCAAATGTGGAAATACCCTTGCAGGGGAATGGAGGGAAAACAGAATGGGAAGTCATCAGAAAGGGAGAAAAACCATGAGAGACTCTTAGCTCTAGGAAACAACAAACTGAGGCTTGCTGAAGGGGAGGTGGGTGGGGGGATGGGGTAATTGGGTGATGGGCATTAAGGAGGGCACGTGATGTGATGAGCACTGCGTGTTATAGGCAACTGATGAATTATTGAACACTACATCTGAAACTAATGATGTCTATAAGTTGGCTAATTGAATTTAAATTTTTTTAAAAAGTAACCTTATGCCAACAAATGGCCAAACTTTTCCAATCCCTAATCAAAAGCTAAAGACTATTGACGACCATTCATAAGGCATTTAAATTCTCCTTTTTCCTTAAACATACCATGTGTGTAAAAGAAGTCATCATAATGTTGGTGACTCTGCTAAAAACTCCCTCAATTTCCAATATGATTTTTGCTAATTCCATCCCCTCTGTGGTAAGGTGGTGATAGAAGAAGTTCCCATCTGTTCTCTCTAATGAGATGAGGGAATCTTAGTCCATATCCTCTATCTGGCCTTTGGCTTAAATTCATGTTTGTAAAATCCATATGGAACAAGTCCCAAGGGACCTAAATAGTGCCTGAAAGTGCTTAGAAGGCCTGTGTGCCACACAGGGCAAGAACTCCTGGTAATATGGTGGGCTGAGCACTGGACTAAGTTTCCCCATGAAAAATAACTTAAAATGCTGATGAAAATAACAACGACAAAAAAAAAGAAAAAAACCCACAACAAACAAAAACAAACATTGATGAGCTGCAAGAGAGTAAGGAAGTCTGCAGCCAAAATCTAAGTGAAAGCTGGAAGCTGTAACAGGAGGCCTGTGCTTTAGGCCCTTCTGCCTGAGGGCATTTGCCAAAATAGGAACTTGAGAGGTGATTTTTAAGTTTTCATTCAGGCATGTGGAATAGAGACAAAGTGGGTGGTCTAATAACAAACCTTCCCCTCATAAAGCTGGGACCCCAACGGGTTCCACTTTTGGTTTAAGGATTAACTGGAAGAAAATTTATCACCTTCCTCACTGAAGACTGCAGGGAAAGTTGCTGTGTTGCTTTGGCAATAAGCAAAGCAGAGGAAAAGAGAAGAAAAAGGAAGAAAGGAAAAGAAATGGTAATGTCAAGCTGACTTTTGCAGATTTTTTGCCCAAAGTCACAAATTCAAACAGTGCATTTAGTTTATAGAGTATCCAGATTGGGATGGTTCCCAGGACCTGGCAAAGCCTATCTGGAAGAACTTGCCTTCATTCTTAAAAAGTTCCCATGATTAATTCTTCAAGAATAAGGAACCATGAACAATAATCAACAGTTCAGAGTAAAAATTAAAAGCCAAGTTTGAAAGTATGCAAAGTAAAGGAAACTACAAAGAATTACAATGTATACTTGTCAGGAAGCAAATAAAGCTTTTAGATAGAAATGGAAAATATAATTGGAAATAAAAAAATCAATGGACAGGTTTAATAGCATATTAGATACAGCTGAAGAGACATGGAGATTAGCATGTGTATATGTGGAAAAATTTCAGCCATTATCAGTTGAAATACTGCCCACACTCCATCCTCTCTTCTTTCCTAGAACTCTTAGTATTTGATTTTTATAACTAACAAATACTCACTAACATCCCAATATTCAGAGTTCCCAAGGGAGAAGACAGAGGATGGAACACAGGGAATATCTGAAGTTTTCCAGATATGGTGAAAGATCAAAGTGTAGTTTCAAGATTGCAAATGAATCCCAAGCAAGATAAAAATAAATAAATAAATTGATACCTAGATAAAACAGCATGCAACTAAAAAACACAAAAGACAAGGTATACTCTTAATAGAAGCACAAAGCCAAAGTTCGAGTATAAGAACATCATGTAGACTGATAGGTGACTTCTGAACAGCAACAATGGAAGCTAGAATAGAGTATAGAATCAAGTTTTAGTTATTTATTGCTGGAAAACAAACCACCTCAAAACCTACTGGCTTGAAACAACAATGATCACTGTACTCAAGAATCTGTGATTTGGGCAAAGTGTGGCAGGAAATTCTCCTCTCTGTCCCATGAAGCATCAGACAAGGAGTCTCAACTTGGAGCTGAAGGATCTCTCCACAGTGTGGCTCACTCACATGGCAGGTGAGTTCTTGTAATGTGGGACTCCCCACAGGCAGCTTGGGTTTCCTTACAGTATGGTGCTTGGGTTCTAAAAGTTAGCATCCTGGGGCACCTGGGTGGCTCAATAGATTAAGCGTCTGCCTTCAGCTCAGGTCATGATCTCAGGATCCTGAGATCAAGCCACATGTTGGGCTTCCCTGCTCAGCAGGGAGTCTGCTTCTCACTCTCTCTCTGCCCCTCCTCCCCACTTGTGCTCTCTCTCAAATAAATAAATAAAATCTTAAAAATAAATAAATAAAATAAAAGCTAGCATCCCAAGAGAATAAAGTAGAAGTATATGGCATTTTTATGACCTGTTCTGAAAAGTCATATGGCATCACTTTTACCATGCTCTATCGATCAAGCAAATCACAAACATGTACAGATCCAAGGAAAAGGGACAGACTTTACCCCCAGTGGAAGAGTGGCAATGTTCCATAAGAGCATATAGGGTAAGAGATAATTTTCCAGCCATCTTTAGAACATGCGATTTGTCACAGTCTTCATGTGACACAATAATTCACATCCTTCTCAGGTACAAAATATTTTCATGTCCTCACCTAGGACCTCTAGCTCACCTTACAGGATAAGGCTTAGGCTTGAGGTTCAGAATATTCTCCTAAATCACATCCAGGGGTGCATGAGGCTCCTCAAGTGCAGTTCCTCTGGGATAGTTCTTTAAGAATCATTCTGTTCACTATGAAAACATACGAATTAAAGAGGAAAAGGTATGTCACTACACACATGCCCAGCATAAAATGATGAGACAGGCATAGGATAACCACTTTAGATATTCTGGTTCAAAAATGGTAAAATAGAAGGTACATAGCTGTCACTGACCCATAGTAATTCTGAAATCCAGCTAGGCGCATGTTGCCACTTCCTTGATTAGTGCTGAATCCTAGTCCTCGGGGTTATACTCCAAAGTTCTTGGCTCCTTTTCCTGGGTCATCATCTTTCTTTTTTTTTATTAAAAGTAGCCCATGTTTGAAGCTGGGTGGTTTTCTCAGCCCCATTAATAGAAGTGTTGTTGTTAAAAAGCCTCTTTTTATTTTGTACTATGTCTGGGTTTCTTTAATCCATTCTGGTAGTATTTATTTTAGAAAATTAACTTTAAAAAATATTGTGGGTTTTCTATCAATCTTACTGGGGTTTTCTCTGCCCCAATACACAAGCCATTACCACACAATTCTTCAGTATAGCCTTCTCTAGGTCTCTTTGGGGCTGCTGCTGGACAATGTCCTTAAGATTCTTTTAAGTCCTGTTGTTTAATGGAGAAAATCTGTAAGACAGGCATGCCCTTAAGATCCTTAGGGGCCCTAAGAATCACAGAAAGATTCTAAAAGGTATGGAGTTAGATTTTTATGATGTTTGCTTAAAAGAACTTTCAACTCCACCTTGGATTTACCTTTAGCCTAAGGTTCTTTCTTACATTACAAATTGTTTGAAGTCTGGAGAAGCTTGAAAAGTCTTGGCTCCTTTTTATTTAACAGCTCAGATCTTTAGCTCATGTCTCTTTTGCATTTTGTCATAGGCAACAAGAGGAAAAAGTTTCAAAATTGGGCCTGGAGATCTCCTTATCTAAATCTTTGAGTTCATTAGGTGTATTTACTATTTTCCATACTCCTACAGATGACAGTACTACAAAGCTTTCCACCACTCACTACTTCTCAAGGATTTCCTTCCCTCCAACTTCCAATGACATTTTTCTCAGTCTTTCTAGCCTCACTGACAGCCTCTCTTCAGACTTCCAACATTCTCCTTGACCTCTTTTAGGCTCTCCTTAACACTCTGTGTAAAGCCTCTCCAGCTTCTACCTGTTACTCAGTCTCAAAGCCAATGTCAAATGTTTTCAGGGTGGTTTTTTTTTTTTTTTTTTTTTTAGTATTCCACACCTAGGCACTAAATCTGTTTCAGTTTTCTGTTGTATAACCACCCCAAAACTTAGTGTCCTAAAACAACAATTATCATTTATTTTACTCATGAATCTTCTATTTGATTATGGCTTGACAGGGATGGCTTGTCTTTGTTCCACACAGAACCAGCTAGACAGGCTCAACTGGAGGATGTAGGATCCACTTTCAAGATGACTTATTCGAAGAGGGGACTGGTCCACTTTTCATCTCAGAATCACTGCATCATGCTTCAAGCTCAGCTGCCACCAAGAAGCACAATAATCACTGGATAAAGTATCAGAGAAATTTATTCTCTCACAAGTAACAGTCCAGTTTGGTGGAGTGTCACTGCCTCATATGGTCATCCAGACCCACAGCTACCTTCCATTGTGTTGTTCTGACACCGCCTAGGGTATTCTTGTTGTCTGTGTGAACAAAGCTGGGAAGCTTCTTGTCAACAGTCCAGCCAGAAAACAGGGGAAAAGAGCATGAAAGAGGCCTTGTCCAATGCTTCAGGCTCAGACTTAGCTGTGGTACATAGTTCTTCTCATGGTTTGTTCTTAAGAATTTAGTAAAATAGGGACACTGGGGTGGCCCAGTAGGTTAAACATCTGACTCTTGATTTTGGCTCAGGTCATGATCTTGGGTCATGAGATCGAGTCCTGCATTGGGTTCTGAGCTCAGTGGCAAGTCTGTCTGAGGATTCTCTCTCTCTCCCTCTCCCTCTGCCTCTCACCACACTTGAGCTCTCTAAATAAACAAATAAATAGGGGGCACCTGGGTGGCTCAGTTGGTTAAGCAACTGCCTTCAGCTCAGGTCATGATCCTGGAGTCCCAGGATCAAGTCCTGAATTGGGCTCCCTGCTCAGTGGGGAGTCTGCTTCTCCTTCTGACCCTCCCCCTTCTCATGTGCTCTCTCTCTCTCTCCCAAATAAATAAAATCTTTTTAAAAAAAATAAATAAATAGGGGCGCCTGGGTGGCTCAGTCGTTAAGTGTCTACCTTCGGCTCAGGTCATGATCCCAGGGTCCTGGGATCGAGCCCTGCATCAGGCTCCCTGCTCCACGGGAAGCCTGCTTCTCCCTCTCCCACTCCCTCTGCTTGTGTTCCCTCACTCTCTGTGTCTCTCTCTGTCAAATAAATAATAAAAAAAAAAGTCTGTTAAAAAAAATTAAAAAACAAATAAATAAATAAAAAACAAATCAATAAATAAATATTTTTTTAAAAAGCCACAAAATAGCCACCTAAAACTACAAAGGAAGCATGAATGTAAAACTGGCTGGGTAGCTAGGTGCCCGGGTAAAACTCTATGACTGTGGAGGAAACTGAGAAAGGGTTTTTGTTGACACTTTTCAGTCCTTGTCACAATCATTAACCTCGAATGGGTCTTCAGTGCCGCCCCATAATCCTGCTATGCATCCTTGGCCCATTTTGTCTCCCACTCTTTTGGATCATTTGTCATACCTTCATCCTCTCATCACACATGGCCAGCTCCTCCCTCCTCATAGAGAATAGGCTTGTTTCTTACTTGCTGAGAAATTTGGAGTAACCAGAAGGAACTTCCTCAGGCTGTCACCACTGCACCTGCACACCTATCTTCATGTCCGTCCTGGATCAGTAGCATGCATCCTGCATGAAAGGTCTGCAGTCCCAGGTGGTAAAGACTGTTCTACTTGTCCACCAGACCCCATGCTTTATCACCTACTCAAGGACATCAGTCCAACAATGGTCCCTTTCCTGTCCCCCCACAGCATCAACTTTTCCCTCTTCTTGATTGTCACCAAGCATACTGTTTTTTCTCCCAGAATATCAATCCTCTTTTGACACCCACTTTCCTCTTCCAACTACCATCAGTTTTCTATCTTTCCTCTTATTTTTTATTATTTATTATTAAAGTATAGTTGATATACAATGCTATATAAGTCCTATGTATACAACATAGTGATTCAACAGTGCCATACATTTTATAGCAAAAAAAAAAAAAAAAGGTTAACTGTACTTACTACCACCAATTTCTCTCTTGCTATTCTCATTCAAATCAAGGCCTGTCTGGCTATCACTTACGCTCCACAGAAACTCTCTTCTCAGGATCACTAAGCAATTCCACACTACAAAATTCTACAGTCGTTCTCATCCCTCATCTTCTGTGACCATCAATATTCTATGATCTACCTGCTAACTCTTCCCTCCCCCAAACTTCCCTCACTGGTTTTCTAGGTCTCTGCACTAATCTGATTTTCCTAACCTCTCAGACCACACCTCGGTCTTCCTTACTGGTTCTTCCCTTTCATGTGGTATCCAAATATTTCAATGTCCCAGATTTCAGTCCTTCACCTTTCTCATTTCTTTCTATTTTCAATCTCTTCCAACCTCCTAGAAGTAAATATCATCTATATGCAAAAATCTTTCAGATTTCTATCTATAGTCTACGTCCCTCCTTTGAAGCCCAGATTCATATATCTACCTGCTTACCGGAACTCCACTTAAAGATCAATACGCATCTCAATCTTCACCTGTTCAAACCAAGTTTCTAATATTTCCCCTGAATCTGCTCTTTGCCTACTCTCTACTGTCTCAGAAAATGACGACTGCATTCCTTTACTTGTTCTGACCAAACTATTTTGAGTTATTATTGATTACTAAGAATACTGTTGAATCTACCTTCAACATAAACAATGGATCTGTTCACTTTTCATTGTCTCATCTGCTACCAGTTAAGTTCGAGCCACCATGATTTCTTGATAGGATTATTGTAGTAGCATTGGACATCTTGTTTTTACTCTCGAACAACTACAATCTCTTTTCAACACTATGGCCAGAATATTCCTACTGAAATGACAGTCAAATCATGCCATACCTTTGCTCAAAACCTGTCCCTGCCTCCCTGTCCCCAAATATATTTGCATGGCTGCTCCCTTTCTTTAGATCTTACTAAATTATTATTTTATTTGTGAGAACTTAGCCTAGACTTAGTGAGGACATTCTCTAGATACCACATCTAAAATTAGATAAGACAAAACTTAGATGTCACATCCTCTTTCCCTGCTTTGTTCTTCACCTTAGCACCTAACCATTGCATACTATAGATTGGTGTTTCTCAAACATTATTATGCCTACAAATTACCTGGGGATCTTGTTAAACTGAAGATTCTGATTCAGCAGATTTTGGTGGGACCAGAGATTCTGCACTTGTAACAAGCTTCCAGCTAATGCTAATGTTACTGGAATGTAGGCCACACGTTGAATAGCCAGATTCCTTAGAAATAAAATGTGAGTCACATATGTCAGTTTAAGTTTTCTAGTAGCCACATTTAAACCTAAATAAGTGAGGTATTCATGATCTATAGTAATATATTTTAATTTTAGTAACATATTGTAGTTAACCCTATATATCTTTATTATTAGCATTTTACCATGTTACCAACAAAAAAAGTGTTAATAAGATATTTTACATAATTGCTAATAGTATGTCTCCAGAACTCAGTGTACTCACAACCTGATTTGGACTGGCCATGTTTCGAGTGCTCAGTAGCCACGTGTAGCTAGAAGCTACCATATTGGACAGATCTAGACTTTACTTATTTATACTACTTTTATCTTTCTTTCCTTCCAGAATGAAAGCTACCTAAGGACATAAGTTTTTGTTTTGCTCACTAATGTATCCCCCCTGTGCCGGAAAAGTGTCTGGCTTTCGTGGCCCTCAAAAATATTTGTTGAATAAATGGATTAATAAGTATCTAGTGTGCTGACAGAAAACGCTGGGTTAGCTGTTTTATTTCCCAGAATCTCCCAGAGAGTAAATGCTAGCCACCCACAGTGATAGTTTGCCTTTATTGGCCACCATCACTTCTCTGACCCATGTCCTTATTCCCTCCCCAGATAAATTACTTTCAATAGAAGACTTATCTCAGCATCGGCTTTGGGGGAAACCCAAGCCAATACATTGGCTTCAACCTATCAGTTCACTCCTTCTGGATCAGCTGGACATGGGTCCCTCTTTCTTAGATTCCCTCACACTGATGGATGAGGACCATGACTCATTTGCAAAAGAGACATGAGACCAAGTTTAATGTTCAACATAGCTCCTCATCCAGTTGACATTTCCCCATTCTCCTTTTCCACCCGCTACCAGATTCAAAGAAAGCAATTTGTTAGATAGAAATTACCAAAATATTACCCAAGGCCCATTAACATGCCTGGAAAAGTTAAAAGTGAGTAACATCCCAGGAATTCCTGAGGAGTGACCAGACTTCCTTTATGTTTTGCTTTGGTGTTGACAACTGGGAGAAAATGCACACAAAACAGTCCTTGCGATAATTCAGCCGAAGGCTAGCTAGGGCTGGACAGTGCCATTTCGTCTTAAGTGACAGAAACAAAAAGGCTTTTATTTCGGATTACTTCTCCAAAATCAACATTTTTGAAATGGTGCCCATTCTCATAGCCTCCTTCTCTGAAGCATAAACATTGTAACCACCTCTTTGAATCTTGGGAGTTAGGCCACCGGGTCTGGGTACAAAGACTATAGTCCAGTATTAAACGCTAGATCAGATATCAGCTGGAATCCCAGGGGTCTTTTAGTACAGTATAGCTGTCTGAAGGGGAAGCATTTTTTTCCAACATAGCGAATTCTGTAGCTCTGAAATTCTGAGTTCTGGATAGGGTTTGTTTTGATAATGCATACCTCAGCTTCTCCAGAGAAAGTTCCTCTCAGTAGTGAAATGACGGCTTCAATTAGACTTGGCTCCACCAGTCAAAGCCTGCAATTGTGATTCAGTGGGCTGTCGATGTTTTATTCTGCCACCTTTGACATAAATTGTTTTCTGTCTGTGGCTCAGCCCCAGGTCTGTTCCATGGAAGCCATGCATAAGGGGAAAATGTGCCCCTTGCACAATAGAACCATTGATGCCTCCTGAATGGAATGGTGCCCACAGCCCTCTTTGTACCTGCAGATCGCTCTCTTAAAGGGGAGCCCTTCATTTCACTTTCTCCCTACAAAAGTAAGTCTGCATGTCATTGCAGGGTCCCGGGATAAGCCAGGTGCCCCGGGAATCCTAGGAAAAGCCATTGCAAGCTGACTTCTTATGATGGTGCCTGAAATATTGGAAAAGCTCAGAAACAGAGAAGAAACTGAACCTTAAAATTGTAAGCAATGGGTATCACTTCCCTGCTATTCTTCCAGGAACAGAAAAGCCATTATCTACAGAAAGTATTTTAGATAAAAATATGTTTCAATTCTCAGGAATGATTCCTCAATTCATTTTCTCATTTCTCAAACCGTCTGCCTTACCTCCCTCAAGTCTTTTCTCAAATAGTCAAATGTTATTTTCTCAATGAGGTCTATACAGACCATTTGATTTAAAATTACAAAACCAATTCCTCCCTCTCCCCATGCTCTCTCTTTTGCTATACTATTTATCACCTTCTAATATTCTATATAATTTACTTATTATGCCTATTATCTATTATATTCTAGAGCAAGCTCCATGAGGAAAGGAATCCTTGTCAGTTCGGTTCAGGACCTGAAATACTGTCTGTCCAAATTGGCACTCCTAGATATTCTTGAATGAATATGTAAATGCAGTAGTGAGTCGAAGAGTTGCAATGTAGCAGCCATCCATCGAGGCCCTATGGATGCAAGGATAACATCAAATTAGATGATTCTGGATCAGGGCTTGCAAACTCAGATACCTTCAGGGGCCAAGGAGATGCAATCCATGAGTGATGTGAGCCAGGTATAAAACAATAGAAAGGTGGTGGGATTGGGAGGGCTTGGAGAATACCCACCCTTACTAAAGGCATCAAATTCAATTTAGAAAAATTCTCTGCCAAGCAAAACACATCTGCAGAGTGTATGAGCTTCCACATTATGATCTCTATAATTCTACCTATTTTCCAGTGTACCCACATTTTCTCCCTCCTGCTTTTAATTCTTTCCAAACTTCCTATCTCAGAAAGTCAAAATACTATAAAATCAGACTCAACTTTAATAAAATTGATGTTTCATTTTAAAGTGATCCCATTTCTGGTTCTAATTAAAAAGAGTTATGAATAAGAGTTAAGTAAAAGACTTAAAATCTATTTCGTGTGTATGAAGCACCGCCCAATATCTGTATTATTGTCCATAGAGGTATATATGGAGGCTCAGACTAGTCTAACTTATTTTTTTATTTCTCTCTAAATTGTTGTGTGAACTGGAATCTTTCATTTAACCTCTCTGGATCCCACTTTACTCATCTGTAGAAGAAATACTGTGTACTTCCAATTTTAGGATTCTATTTAGATTTTACTTCCCCTCCTTGCCCTAAAAATATAAAACCTAACATTTTTTAGGTTTTGATGCTGAAGAATGCTGTGAAGAATGCTGTGTAATGGCCTATACTAGGCCATTGTATCACTGAGCTCTCACTGTGTAAGAAACAGCCACAAAACCTCAGAGGTGTATACTCGACTCTACAGGATGGCTCTGCTCCACATGTCTCATGCTGGCTACCAGGGGGGATGACAGTGACAGCAATATCAGATGGCAAGTCCACCAAGCAAGCATTTTGCAAGTCTCTGTCCACATCTCATTGAGATGGACTGTCCTGTTGGTCTTGAAGAGTAGGCTGCCTTGTGGGAAAGGGCCACGTAGCAATGGCCTGAGAGTGGTTCCATCCAACAGGCAGCAAGAAAACTGGGACCTCAGCCCTACAACTGCAAGGAACTGAATTTTGCCATCAACTCATGAGCTTAGAAGAAAAATTTGTGGCTCATGTGAGAATGCAGGTCCAACCAGCACCTTGATTTTAGCCTGTTTACACACTGAGCGGAGGACCCAGTTAACCTCTACCCAGACTCCTGACACATGTGTGTTGTTTCAAGCTGCTAAGTTTGTAAGAATCCATTATTCAACAATAATGGACATTAATACAAAAGGATATTATGAACTCAATGGGGGTAGCATGGCAACATTTTAGGTCTACCAAAATTAAAGAATTGTAATTAAAGAATTTGAATCCAATTCAAAATTGCTTCAAAAATCAGTGACTAGTAATTCAAAGTACCTTGACACAAAAGGAAACAGAAGTTGATAAGTCATACCCCCGATCTCCTTCCACTGGGCACTCGTATTAGCTATGACTCTTTTCCTTAGCTGCTCTCCTTCCCTCATCTCTAGCAGCCCACCCTCCTAAGCTCACCCCATGCCCCCTCTCAAACATAGAGTCTCACCAGGTCCCCTTTACTTTCAGATGATGTCACCACCTAATTTCAGCCACATGGAATAATAAAATTCCATTTGTGTTTATGCCACTTTGATTTAGGGTTTCTGTTGTTTAGAATAAGAGATTCCTAGTGAACAAATCTCTTCCAGGAATCATCCTTCCTCTCCCTATTTCCCTTCATGGCCAATGTCTTAAAAATTTTGCTCCATTTTCATACCCATTCTTAGCTCATGGGGTTCTGAAGCCCTTCCCATCACTCCAAAGGAATCACTGTTGTCAAATTCCCTAAAGAACTTTGTTCTTCATTGCTCAAAGCTTATTTTACTTGGTGTTTCAGTAATATTTAGCATTGTTGGCCACCCTCTTCTCTGGAAATATTCTCCATAGGCTTCTATTTTTCCTTATTTTTCTCCTTTAATAATGCCCTTCTTGCTTTCTGCTCTTCCCTGAAATGATGATATTCTGGCTTGGATCAGAAACTGGAGAGTTATGCTTGATTCCATCCTTTTCCTCATTCCTTGACACTAACAATTTATCAAGTTCTATGAAATCCACTTTCAAAATATCTCCTGAATTTGCCTTTAAGTCAACGATTCATAACCTGGGGTCTGCTGATATATAGAATTCAGGGATTCTGTGACTTTAAATGGGAAAAAAATTTTTATTTTCACAAACCTCTAACTGGACTCTAACAATTCCCGCAGTATCAATGCAGGCAACAAACCATAGTAGAATTTGGAGAATTTCTGACATTATTACCCAAAAAAATCACATATAGCTTCATATCACATTACAGATGTTGCAGATACCTCAAAATATCATCTGTGCTTATCCCTACTTTGAAATAACAATGTCACCAGACCCCCACTAAATCGTGCCATCTGATGCATTAATAAAGAAGCATATATATTTTTCTATGAGATACTTGTCATTCCTTACTCTTTTGCCAACTGTATCTCAAAAAAGTTATAAATTTATAATCATGTATTGTATTTTATACCTATAAAAATATTCTCAGAAGTGGTCCACAGGCTTTTCCAGACTGCCAAGGAGGTTCCTGTAATAAAAAAGGTTAAATATCTCTACTTTATTTTCTAAGTAAAGTGGCCACCAGAGGTACACCCCAGCCACCTTCACAGAACTTAATCTATAAATGACCACACTTCTGCCATGGGCAATAACCTAGAAACTCTACCTGAGATGAGAGATGTCCCCTTCCTACCCTCACTGTCCCGCCAGCCACTTCCCAAAGCCCAACAGTCTCACTGATGGCCATGACCACAGCAGTTAAGTGGGTTTTGCTCCAGCATCAGATTCACCATGCCACGCCCCACCCTTCTGCCTCTGCTTGACTAAAGAGAGAAAATCAGTGGTTAGTTGAGGTTTTTGTAGGAGGTACCTGAGAAGCCAGAGTATAATGCCCCTCGAATCCATTCTACTTTTCAATTTTCTCTGTTTGTATTATTTCCATTCAGACATCTGCAGTCATCCTAGAAACTCATGAATTTATGATGCCATTAGTGTTTTGAAAAGCAAGTACATCTCTTCCCAGATGTCATTTTGTATAAAGATTTTTTTCTTTTTCAATACCAGTTCAAATAAACCAAGTCATGGCTCTAATTTGAATGAAGGCCCAGACTTCACTTTCTGTCACATGCCAGCTGTCGTAAATAAATATTATGACAGCCTGGACACACGATGTGTCTTGAGGCTGGGAGGAATGAGGCAGGCTTCCACCCAAGAAGGCAGCAGAAACCATACTGTTGGTCTACTGCCTTGCTCTTCTCCCCAGACCTCTGTCAAACCATTTAGAAAAGACACCACAATTTAATTTACAATCTATCACAGGACCTTAGAATCAAAGAGGAGTCTGTAAATACCCATGATTATATATAATCATTTAATTCAAAACCCTGAGATGTACAAAAGAGTATGCAGCACACCCTGGGGGTTTTCATTTTACCTAGGAAGCCTGAATATGTTATTCTGTCCCCTGAAATCATAGATGGGGTAGCTTGGCCATAAGCACTCATCTTAGAAGTAGAAAAACCTTAGCATAAAGAAATAAATTGTCAAGATAGACTTAAGAGGGTGGCGCCTGGGTGGCTCAGTCGTTAAGTGTCTGCCTTCAGCTCAGGTCATGATCCCAGGGTCCTGGGATCAAGCTCCACATCAGGCTCTCTGCTAGGCCGAAAGCCTGCTTCTCCCTCTCCCACTCCCCCTGCTTGTGTTCCCTCTCTCCCTGCCTCTCTGTGTCAAATAAATAAATAAAATCTTTAAAAAAAAAAAAAAAGATAGACTTAAGAGGTCACAGGGTAGGCATTTTCCTTCAGAATATCCCTGTCACTCCCTATATTACAAAATGTAGTCCAAAGTCTATTTCTACTTTTTAAAAAAAAGAGCTATTTTGGCCTGTGACAAAAATGTGAGCCAGGTGTGTCAGTTACTCAGCACCTGCCCGGCCAAGATTGGACTTCAGCATCCTTCTCAACACCATGCTCCTGGAAGCTGCTACTCTGATTCAGAGCCAGCAAGGAAGAGAAGACTTAGCTTGTCTTCTCTGCCTTTGGAGTTTGTAAGGGAGAGGAAACTGAAAGTGAGAAAAGATCAAAGAAAGAAGCCTTTTCCCCATCACCATCTATCAAAGTCCTCTCGGTCCAAAGACCATCTCAATATTTATCTCTTCCTTAAAATTTTTCTTGAGGTCCCCAACCTAAAAACTAGTCCCAGATTCTGTAATGTTCTATAATGTTTGGTTCATTCCATTCAATGGCACATATACAACATACTACTCTGTAGAGCCATTATGTGAGCATTTCTATTATCTTTACTTATTTTATTCATGCAGCCATTTTTTGGAGCATTTATTGTGTTCCAATTTATTGTATGGGGATGCAAAATGCAATGACAAAACCCCTGCCAAGTTGCTCACAGATATAGCTAATTATTTAAAAAGTGGCTGAATATAATTTTTTAAAGTAATCTATATTTTATACTATCATAACTATATATAATGATAGATAAATGATAAAAATTTAAAATCAGGACTAGAGAGGGAGGCAAAATTGGAACCTCATTTCATCTGGTCCCTTGAATTTAGCTAGATATCTACCAAATCATTCTGAACACCTATGAATTCAACCTGAGATGTAAGAAAAGAATTGCTGGAATTCTGCAAATAGAAAAGTGATCACTTTTTACAAGGTTGGAAATGCAGAGACATGAATCTGAGGGGATATATTGGAAGATAAACCATGGGGGGAGGGCCCCTTTGTAAGCCAACTCCTGGAAAGTAATACAACAGCAGATCACAAAATCAGAATATTTAGAAGTCTGCTCCAGTGAGAGATGTCCCTGGCTGAAAGGTGCTCAGGTGACAAAGCAGGGCAGAATCCTAAGTGGGACAGTGTGGTCTCAGGTACCCCAGGGTCACAGAAAGAATGGGGGTGCCTGAGCCGGCAGAGTTCCCAAGCATTGGAGCAGAGAAACTAGCTATGGTCAGTGAGCCCAAGACTGGGATCTCAGCTTGGTTTGACATAAACCATGAACTGCAGCATGATTAGTGACCACTTTCCATGCAGGGGTCCTGCAAAGGGCAGAAACGCCATGACCCTCCACCTTCCCCTGGCAGGATTGGTGTGGTGAGCACTGCAGGAGTCTGAAGAGTTTGGTGCACACAGAAGTGAAAACTGCTTTTCCCTGAGGGTTTACTGAAGAGAGGAGGCCCCAATCTTTTAGCTCTGAGGCTGGAGATTGGGGCACCATCATTTTCATTCTCATCCTCTAAAGCAGCCCGGAAAGTCTTCAGGGAACAAAAGCCACATAGAGCAACCAGAAGTAGCTTACACTGAGCCTGGCCCCCTGGCAAGGGTTGGTGCAACTCCCCCCAGGCAAAGACACCTGAGAATCAGCCCAGCAGGCCCCTCCCCCAGAAGACCAGCTGGAATATCAGGTGAGTACAAAGTTTACCAAGCACACGGAACTGCAAAACTCCAGTGCTAGGGGAAAATAGCATATAGAATTTGAGGGTTTTTTCTCATGCTTCTTTTACCTTTCAGTTTAAAATTTCCTTTTCTTTCTCTCTTTTTCTCCTTTTCAACTAGTTTCTTATTTTATCAACTCTTTGTTTTTAATTCTTTTTTTAACTTTCATTTTTACATTTACATTTTATAGATATATTCTTCATTTTTTACTTCTTTTCACTGTATTCAATTTTATTTTGATATATATATTTTTTTTACTTCATTTTTTACTTCCTTTCACTGTATTCAATTTTATTTTGGTATATATATATATATATAAATAAATATATAATTTTACTTCATTTTTTTAAAAGATTTTATTTATTTATTTGACAGAGAGAAACACAGCGAGAGAGGGAACACAAGCAGGGGAAGTGGGAGAAGGAGAAGCAGGCTTCCAGCTGAGCAGGGAACCCGATGCGGGGCTCGATCCCAGGACTCTGGGATCATGACCTGAGTCGAAGGCAGATGCTTAACGACTGAGCCACCCAGGTGCCCCCAATATTACTTCATTTTTTACTTCCTTTCACTGTATTCAATTTTATTTTGGTATATATATATATATATATATATATATATATATATATATTTTTTTTTTTTTTTTTTTTTTCTGTCTTTACAATTTTGGGATTTAGTGTCTTCTAACAGACCAAAATACACCTAGGACCAAGTGGATCACCTCGTTTTATCCACCTGGGAGATTATATTCTCTCTTGCCCCCCCCCCCCTCTTTTTTTCTTCTTCTTTTCTTTTTTGGTTTCTGACCTATTCAGATTTGTCTAGTGCGTATTTCACTTGGGTCATGGTTGATATTTTTTACTTTGTTCTCTTGTTCCTCCATTCTTCTCTGGACAAAATGACTAGAAGGAGGAATTCACAACAAAAGAAAGAACCAGAGGTAATACTCTCTAACTGTCTAATACTCTCTAAACAGATCTAAGCTAACCTTACACCTAAAGGACCTGGAGAAAGAAAAGCAGATCTAATCGATATGGATATAAGTAAACTGTCAGAGCTGGGATTCAGGATAATGATTATAAAGGTACTAGCTGGACTTGAAAAAAGCATGGAAGACACTAGAGAATCCCTTAGTGCAGAAATAAAATCTAATCAGGCCAAAATTAAAAATGCTTTAACTGAGATGCAGTCTAAAATGGATGGTCTAACTGCTAGGGTAAATGAAGCAGAAGAGAGAGTCAGTGTCATAGAAGACAAGACGATGGAAAGGAAGTAAGCTGAGGAAAACAGAGAAAAACAACTAATGGACCATGAGGGAAGGCTTCAAGAAATCAGCAATACCATAAAGCAAAACAATATTAGAATTATTGGGGTCCCCGAGGAACAAGAAAGAGAGACGGACAGAAGGTATATTTGAGCAAATCATAGCTGAAAACTTCCCTAATTTGGGGAAGGAAACAAGGATTCAAGTCCAGGAGGTAGAGAAAACCCCCATCATAATCAATAAAAATAGATGAATACCCTGACATATAATAATGAAGCTTGCAAATTTCAGAGATAGAGAAAATCCTGAAAGCAGCTCAAGACAAGAACTCCTTAACCTATAGGAGTAGAACATTAGACAGGCAGCAGACCTATCCCCAGAGACCTGGAAGGCCAGAAAGGGCTGGCATGATATATTCAGGGTACTAAATGAGAAAAACATGCAGCCAAGAATCTTTATCCAGCAAGGCTGCCATTCAGCATGGAAGGAGATATAAAGAGCTTCCAGGACAAACAGAAACTAAAAGAATTTGCGATCACTAAACCAGCCCTGCAAGAAATATTAAAAGGGATTCTTTAAGCAAAGAGAGAGCCCAGAAGTAACATAGACCAGAAAGAAACAGAGACAATCTACAGAAACAGGGACTTTATAGGTAATACAATGGCACTTAGTTCATATCTTTTGATAGTTACTCTGAATGTAAGTGGGCTAAATGCTCCAATCAAAAGGCACAGAATATCAGATTGGATAAAAAAGCAAGACCCATATGCTGTCTACAAGAGACTCATCTTAGACCTAAAGACACCTGCAGATTGAAAGTGAGGGGATGGAGAACCATTTATCATGCTAATGGACATCAAAAGAAAGCTGGGGTAGCAATCTTCATATTGGAAATATTAGATTTTATAAGTTTGTAGTAAGGGATGAAGAGGGACACTATATCATACTTAAAAGTTCTATCCAACAAGATCTAACAGTTATAAATATTTATGCTCCTAACTTGGTAGCAGCCAATTATATAAACCAATTAATAACAAAATTAAATAAACACATTGATAATAATACAATAATAGTAGGGGACTTCAACACCTCACTCACAGCAATGGACAGATCATCTAAGCAGAAGATCAACAAGAAAACAAGGGCTTTGAATGACACACTGGACCAGATGGACTTCAGAGATATATACAGAGCATCCCATCCTAAAGCAAAAGAATACACATTCTTCTTGAATGCACATGGAACATTCTCCAGAATAGATCACATGCTGGGTCACAAATCAGGTATCAACTGGTACCAAAAGATTGGGATCATTCCTTGCATATTTTCAGACCACAATGCTTTGAAGCTTGATCTTAACCACAAGAGAAACTTTGGAAGGGACTCAAACACTTGGAGGTTAAAGAACATCCTACTAAAGAATGAATGGGTCAAACAGGAAATTAAAGAAGAATTTTAAAAATTCATGAAAACACAACTTTGGGATATAGCAAAGGTGGTCCTAAGAGGGAAATACACAGCAATAAAAGCCTTTCTCCAAAAATTAGAAAAATCTCAAATATACAACCTAACCTTACACCTAAAGGACCTGGAGAAAGAACAGCAGATAAAGCCTAAACCAAGCAGGAGAAAAGAAATAATAAAGATCAGAGCAGAAATCAATGAAATAGAAACCAAAAGAACAGTAGAACAGATCAATGAAACTAGAAGCTGGTTCTTTGAAAGAATTGATAAAATCAATAAATCCCTAGCCAGACTTACCAAAAAGAAAAGAGAAAGGACCCAAATTAATAAAATCATGAATGAAAGAAGAGAGATCATGACCAACACCAAGGAAATACAATTTTAAGAACATATTATGAGCAACTATATGCCAACATTAGGCAATCTGGAAAAAAATGGATGCATTCCTGGAAACTTATAAACTGCCAAAACTGAAATAGGAAGAAATAGAAAAACTGAACAGATACATAACCAGCAAGGAAATTGAAGCAGTAACCAATAATCTGCCAACAAAGAAGAGTCCAGGGCCAAATGGCTTCCCAGGGGAATTCTACAAACATTTACATAAGAACTAATACCTATTCTTCTGAAGCTGCTTCAAAAAATAGAAACGGAAGGAAAACTTCCAAACTCATTCTATGAGGCCAGCATTACCTTGATCCCCAAACGACACAAAGACCCCACCAAAAAGGAGAATTATAGACCAATATTCCCTGATGAAAATGGATGCCAAAATTCTCACCATGATACTGGCCAATAGAATCCAACAGTACTTTGAAAGGATTATTCCACCATGACCAAGTGGGATTTATTATTGGGCTGCAAGGGTGGTTCAACATTCACAAATTAATCAGTGTGATACATCACATTAATAAAAGAAAGGACAAGAACCATATGATCCTCTCAATTGATGCAGAAAAAGCATTTGACAAAATAGAGCATCCTTTCTTGATTAAAACTCTTCAGAGTGTAGGGATAGAGAGTACATACTTCAATATCATAAAAGCCATCTATGAAAAACCCTCAGTGAATATCATTATCAATGGGGAAACCTGAGAACTTTTCCCCGAAGGTCAGAAACACAACAGGGATGCTCACTCTCACCACTGCTATTCAACATAGCACTAGAAGTCCTGGCCTCAGCAATCAGACAACAAAAAGAAATAAAAGGCATTGAAATTGGCAAAGAAGAAGTCAAACTCTCACTCTTCACAGATGACATGGTACTTTATGTGGAAAACCCAAAAGACTCCACCCCAAAATTGTTAGCACTCATACAGGAAAAATGAAAGAAGAGAGATCATGGACTTGGCAGGATATAAAATCAATGCACAGATATCAGTTGCATTTCTATACACTAACAATGAGACAGAAGAAAGAGAAATTAAGGAATCGATCCCATTTACAATTGCACCCAAAACCATAAGATACTTAGGAATAAACCTAACCAAAGAGGTAAAAGATCTGTAATCCAAATCTACAGAGCACTTATGAAAGAAATTGAGGAAGACACAAAGGAATGGAAAAACATTCCATGCTCATGGATTGGAAGAATAAATATTGTTAAAATGTCTATGCTACCCAGATCAATCTACACATTCAATGCCATCCTTATCAAAATACCATCGACATTTTTTACAAAGCTAGAACAGATAATCCTAAAATTTGCATGGAACTAGAAAAGACCCCGAATAGCCAAAGGAATGTTGAAAAAGAAAACCAAAATGGGTGGCATCACAATGCCAGACTTCAAGCTCTATTACAAAGTTGTAATCATCAAGACAATATGGTACTGGCACAAAAACAGACACATAGATCAATGGAACAGAATAGAAAACCCAGAAATGGACTATCTACTCTGTGGTCAACCAATCTTCGACAAAGCAGGAAAGAATATCCAATGGATGAGCTCGAAGAGGTTGCTGCCTGTGTTCTCTTTAGGATTTTTTTTTTTTAAAGATTTTATTTATTTATTTGACAGAGAGAGAGATAGCAAGAGCAGGAACACAAGCAGGGGGAGTGGGAGAGCGAGAAGCAGGCTTCCTGCCGAGCAGGGAGCCCGATGTGGGACTCGATCCCAGGACCCTGGGATCATGACCTGAGCTGAAGGCAGACGCTTAACGACTGAGCCACCCAGGTGCCCGTCCTTTAGGATTTTGATGGACCCCTGTCTCACATTTAGGTCTTTTAACCATTTGGAGTCTATTTTTGTATGTGGTGTAAGGAAATGGTCCAGTTTCATTCTTCTGCATGTGGCTGTCGCAGCTACTTCTTCCTAGAAACATCACCAAAGGCAAGGGAAGCAAGGGCAAAAATGAACTATTGGGACTTCATCAAGATAAAAAGGTTTTGCACAGCAAAAGAAACAGTCAACAAAACCAAAAGACAACCGACAGAATGGGAGAAGATATTTGCAAATGACATATCAGATAAAGGGCTAGTATCCAAAATCTATAAAGAACTTCTTAAACTCAACACCCAAAGAACAAATGATCCAATCAAGAAATGGGCAGAAGACATGAACAGACATTTTTCCAAAGAAGACATCCAAATGGCCAACAGACACATGAAAAAGTGCTCAACATCGCTCAGCATCAGGGAAATCCAAATCAAAACCTCAATGAGATACCACCTCACACCAGTCAGAATGGCTAAAATTAACAAGTCAGGAAACGACAGATGTTGGCAGGGATGTGGAGAAAGGGGAACCCTCCTACACTGTTGGTGGGAATGCAAGCTGGTGCAACCACTGTGGAAAACAGTATGGAGGTTCCTCAAAAAGTTGAAAATAGGGCTACCATATGATCCAGCAATTGCACTACTGGGTATTTACCCCAAAGATACAAAGGTAGGGATCCAAAGGGGTACGTGCACCCGATGTTTATAGCAACAATGTCCACAATAGCCAAACTGTGGAAAGAGCCAAGATGTCCATCGACAGATGAATGGATAAAGAAGGTGTGGTATATATATACAATGGAATATTATGCAGCCATCAAAAGGAATGAGATCTTGCCATTTGCAACGATGTGGATGGAACTGGAAGGTGTTATGCTGAGCGAAATAAGTCAAACAGAGAAAGACATGTATCATATGACCTCACTGATATGAGGAATTCTTAATCTCAGGAAACAAACTGAGGGTTACTGGAGTGGAGGGTGGGGTGGGAGGGATGGGGTGGCTGGGTGATAGACACTGGGGAGGGTATGTGCTATGGTGAGTGCTGTGAATTGTGCAAGACTGTTGAATCTCAGATCTGTACCTCTGAAACAAATAATGCAATATATGTTAAGAAAAAAAAAAGAAGATAGCAGGAGGGAAAGAATGAAGGGGGGGAATCAGAGGGGGAGACGAACCATGAGAGACGATGGACTCTGAAAGACAAACTGAGGGTTCTAGAGGGGAGGGGAGTGGGAGGATAGGTTAGCCTGGTGATGGGTATTAAAGAGGGCACGTTCTGCATGGAGCACTGGGTGTTATGCACAAACAATGAATCATGGAACACTACATCAAAAACTAATGATGTAATGTATGGTGATTAACATAACAATTAAAAAATTTTTAAAAAGAGTAATAAAAGTGAAAAACTAAAAAAAAACCTTAGCCATTGAAGTTTCAAAAAATATATATATATATATCCAATGGAAAAAAGACAGTCTCTTCAACAAATGGTGTTGGGAAAATTGGACAGCCACATCTAGAAGAATGAAACTGGACCATTTTCTTATACCATACACAAAGATAAACTCAAAATGGATGATAAACCTAAATGTGAGACAGGAATCCATCAAAATCCTGAGGAGAACACAGGCAGCAACTTCTATGACCTCAGCCACAGCAACTTCTTGCTAGACACATCTCTAAAGTCAAGGGAAACAAAAGCAAAAATGAACTATTGGGACTTCATCAAGATAAAAAGCTTCTGCACAACAAAGGAAACAGTCAAAAAAACTAAAAAGCTATCTATGGAATAGGAGAAGTTATTTGCAAATGACATATCAGATAAAGGGCTAGTATCCATGATCTATAAAGAATTTATGAAACTCAACACCCAAAAAACAATTAATCCAGTAAAGAAATGGGCAAAAGATATGAACAGACATTTCTCCAAAGAAGACATACAAATGGCCAGCAGGCACATGAAAAAATGCTCCACATCACTAGGCATCAGGGAAATACAAATCAAAACCACAATGAGATACAACCTCACACCAGTCAAAATGGCTAAAATTAACAAGACAGGAAACACCAAATGTTGGCAAGGGTGTGGAGAAAGGGGAATCCTCTTACACTTGGTGGGAATGCAAGCTGGTGCAGCCACTCTGAAAAACACTATGGAGTTTCCGCAAGAAGTTAAAAATAGAGTTACATTATGACCCAGCAATTGCACTACTAGGTATTTACCCCAAAGATACAAATGTAATGATCTGAAGGAGCACCTGCACTCCAATGTTCATAGCAGCAATGTCCACAATAGCTATACCATGGAAAGAGCTGAGATGTCCATTGAAAGATAAATGGATAAAGAAGATGTGGCATATATATATATACAATGGAATATTACTCCGCCATCAGAAAGGATGGATACTTACCATTTACATCAACATGGATAGAACTGGAGGGAATTTTGCTGAGCAAAATGTCAGAGAAAGACAATTATCATATGGTTTCACTCATATGTGGAATATAAGAAACAGCACAGGATCATATGGGAAGCGAGAGAAAACAGAAAGGGAAGTCCTCAGAGAGGGAGAAAAACCATGAAAGACTCTTAACTATAGGAAACAAACTGAGGGTTGCTGGAGGGGAGGTGGGTGAGGGGATGGGGTAATTGGGTGATGGACATTAAGGAGGGTACGTGATGTGATGAGCACTGTGTGTTATGTGCAACTGATGAATTATTGAACACTACATCCAAAACTAATGATGTACTATATGTTGGAAAATTGAGTTTAAATTAAAAAATAAATAGATAAATAAATAAATAGGGTTCCTGGGTGGCTCAGTCATTAAGCGTCTGCCTTCAGCTCAGGTCCTGATCCCAGGGTCCTGGGATCGAGCCCCGCATTGGGCTCCCTGCTCTGTGGGAAGCCTGCTTCCTCCTCTCTTACTCCCTTGCTTGTGTTCCCTCTCTCACTGTGTCTCTCTGTCAAATAAATAAATAAAATCTTTAAAATAAATAAATAAATAAAATCAGGACTAGAGAAAAATACATATGAAAATGGGGCAATCAACACCTGAGGGATAGGGAAGAAGGAAAATGAAACAAATATATAACTCCACATTAAAATCATGCAGGTCAGGATGAGAGTGAAATTGCATTTCAACAGCAAGATAATGTGTAAAGATTATATTCTGAGGGCAATGAGGTATCATAGAATTTTTGATGTATGGAATTAGCAAGATCACTTTTTATTTCCCAGACAATTTTTGTAACATATTATAAATTCTGACTTACTCATGTCCCATCTACCTGCCACAATGGCTGACACATAATAGGTGTTCAATACACACACAATGAAGTCATCTGAATGTTAAGTGACTGTGAAGGATGTGTGAGTGTTAATAAAAAGTAAGAATGTGGTTTCTGGAAACCAAAAGTTCACTTTACACTTTTGTCTCTGGTCAATCCTTTGGGGAACACTGTGAGATAAAGAGGTAGAAATGTAAATCAATTATTAAAAACTTCTCAAACTGGGAGATTTGAGTCCTTAGACAATGCTGCCCATATGATATTTTACAGAGCTCATGGATACAAATTTATGATTTCTTAAAGATAAATTGCATCAAACCTCAAGGAAAAGTAAGTACATCTCTCCCCAGATGCCTTCATAAAAAAGCCAATATTAGAATTTCAAATTAAGAAGAATGTGATACATAAAATTCATTAGAATCATTCAAATCCATCTTCTTGCGTGTCCACTCTTAGGAATAACTGTCCTTCTAAGACCTCAAAGTAAAGAACCATAAAACTCTCGAAGCACCCACATTGAAGCATTCAGGTAGGGAAATTTAAGATCTAATGCAAGATTACAGGAGGAGGACCAAGTCACCAATGTCCTCAAAGTATTTATCAATATGTTTTTAAATCACTAAAATTAAATACAAGCACTACAATAAGCAATTATTCATGGTGTTTTATCTACCTCAACCTAATAATAAGAACTGATTTCTATTTAACATTCTCTGCTCTTTATACATTTGGGTAATTCCTTTCTCCTACGCTTTTAAATTTTTTGGTAGCAAATTTGTCTGCTTCTATTGCAATCAAATGGCTGTGAAAGCATTCTTTTTTCTTTGGTTTGCTCATGCAATGATCAGTCCTTTCTAATGCCATGACACTGAACTCTTGGCATGGTTTTCTAGGCCCCATTATGGTCCCAGAGGAACCTTAGATACTTGAATAGAAAAACTGATTGAATGATGCAAGCTAGCTTGTTAAATAGATTTTTCTGAAATTCCCCAATACAGGTCGTTTTAGTCCCTTCTAGAATGGCTACATCCACAGCCCAGAACATATGATAGAGGTCCTCTTATGCTGGCTTCACCTCCTTCCTCCCAGCAGCACAGCACTAAGCCTTTATCCTAGAAAGGCTCTGTTCTAGGACACAAGCCTCTGCAACATTCCTCTGCTTTCTCCTCGTGGGAGCACAACTCTAAGGCCACAACTCACTGTCCTTCAGCTACCTTCAGCATACCATATATCATATCAATCATATCATATCAATCATGTCATATCAATCATATCCTATCATGGTAACACTTCAGCTCTCATTCTAACTTGAGATTTACCCACCTCACCTATTCCCAGCATTGCATCCCTTTGTATTCAGGTGTACCCCATGGAAGTAAATGGTAATTTAACATTCAGGATAAATAAACTCATAGTTGAAGAAAATTAGGAGTTTAATATAATAAACATGAGGAGGTTAGAATTTCATGTAAAGAGAGCTCTGTTAGATAGTCCATTTGTCCTTTCACACCTGCTCTCTGCCTTCTCCAACCTGCTATGTGCCTCTGTGTCATCCTGCATGGAATGCCACAGTAGGGCCTTCTTGCCCTCTGGTTTCTAGATGGTTCGGTCCAATATGAGGCATTAGCTAAAGGTCAGAGAGCAGGAAATCAGAGATATTGATGTGTTTATTTCTCCAGCTCCTCCCTCATAAGAAGTGGCTTGTTCTTTCGCCCTCCTACAGCCAAAGCTCTTGCCAATCTCATAACCTGCTCTTCCCTTCGCCTCTCCCTACCTGTGGAGGTAAGGCCTCCCCTTGTTGCTCAACCAAGGGTGCTTCCTCACCCCTTCTTCATTTGCCAGCACTCTTACCACATCTTGCAAAGACCCCCTTTATTAATCTCTCCTCAATCAAAAGGAGTCAAAAGACCCCCCCTTTTGAGTACTCCAGCTATTTCCCACCAGGACACTGAGATAACTGACATTTGGGAAAAGTGCTTCCAAACTCAAGTACATTTGTGGATTTTTACTGAGTTGACGCTCTACCCCACAGGGAAGTACACAACCGTCCAGCGGTTCAGCCTGGAAGCACCATGCACGCTGCACGTCCTCCTGACTCCAGCCTTAATGGTTCAATTATACAATCTCAGAAATGATTTGTCTTCATGGTGGTAAATGAAAGCATGTTCTATTTCAGCGTTTGAATTTAAACAAACCAAGGGTACGCTCTAATCTCTCTGCGTCTGATCCAACTTTAATTAGATTCCAGAATAGATGTGCAAGCAGAAGCATGACTCAAGAATATGTTAACTGTCCCCTGCTACAGAAATTTGCTAGAATTGTATATGTAACTGCATTGCCTAGACTACACCTTATACTTTTCTTTATATACTTTTCTTCTAGTTTGTAATCAGACTGAGAATACATAATGACAAAAAAAATGTTTTCTTCTACTGCCCTATTTTCTCACCTCAAGTTCAAATTGATTCAGAGTATAATTTGAATTTCCTTGTGAACAAGATAAGCATGTAGATCCTTCTTTCAAACTTTTTTACCATGACCCACATCACAATCTAGACACGGAAATCTATGCACAAAGACACATGCATGATTTACTACACGAAGTTTCATTAGGCAATAATTTTACTGTGCATAATGAATCCTAATATTTTATATACTCTTCTATTTAGAAAATATGGTAGTTATTGCCCATGAAAATGACTGTATGACCCACTAGGGGCTGTGACATTTGGTTTGAAATGCATAACTTTAAGCCAGTTGAGAGAGGAACAGGACAATGAAACAGACATCAGTTAAAGCAAATGAAGAGAGCACAAACTCTGGAGTTAGCCAAGTTAAACTTAAACAAAGTGAAAGTTTAATTAGACTTTTGAAAGCTCATTTAAAGCAAATCCTCAATCACTTAAATCATTAATCGTTTAAATAATCATTGATAAATATTAATATTTAATATTTGAAATAAATTAATAACAACTAATAATTTAAATAAAATTTTAAGTGAAATTTATTTAGAGCAAACCAGTATTTTCTATGGTAATATTTAAGCATAAATAGTTTCATGGACACTAAAGTCATATTCTCTTCATTCACGAGAATAATTGTCACAATGATTACTTTCATTTCAACCTACATAACAAAACACATTTTAATATTGAAGCTCCAAACTTACCCATAGACTATTTTGCCTCTTTAAAGGAAATGGTGGTGCACTCAGCCAAGTTCCTAAGTATCTACATGAAGTGGAGCTCTTCCAGGTAAGGAAACGGCTTCCTCTGGTCAGTTACTATATTAATTTGTGACAAGCCATGGTTCTCCACCTGTATTATGAAAGAACAATGCATACTCTCCAAGGGTCTCAAATCTCTCACCTCTAGTAATAAAGTGTTCTCAAGAAATACACAAATGAATAAAAGCCTTGGTGAGAATTACATTGATTTTTATGGATTGTAAGTATGCAAAATACCGTGATAGCCCCTGGGGCTTCTCACCATTAGCCTGGCTCTCGCCTTCTGGGCACATGTAGAAGTGCACCAGCTCCACTTGAAGTGTGGCCTCGAGACTTGAAGTCTGAGCAGAAGAATCAGTATGTGCAAGTCCAGGTGGAGTAGCAGAGGAAGGACCGTGTCGGTGTGGGGGCAGAACCCTCAGACAGCTCTCAATGGGGCAGAAAATAAACCTTTGTTCTTTTTGTATGAAAACTTCTTCTGTCTCTGCCCAGATCCTCCACATAGATTTTCTCTTCTGAAGTGTCTGAAGCCATAAGAATTTAATAAAGGAGTTTTTAAAAGAAGTGATTTCACTTAGCCCATCAAAAAACATACAGAAATCCTCTTGGAAAGAATGTATCTCGGGGCGCCTTGGTGGCTCAGTCAGTTAAGCATCCGGCTCTTGACTTCAGTTCAGGTCATGATCTCAGGGTCCTGGAATCAAGCCCTGCATCTGGCTCCCTGCTGCGAGGAGTCTGCTCGTCTCCCTCTCCCTCTGTCCCTCCCCTAGCTCACAGGCATGCACTCTTTCTCTCTAAAATAAATAAACAAATCTTAAAAAAGAAAAGAACATATCTCATCTAAAGTTAATTTCCAATGAGAAAGAAAATGTTTATCAGAACATTTCATTTAGGTTTCATAAAGCAAGATTTTCTACCCTTAAGCCATCAAGCTGATAAACTTTTAGTTGTCTATATTAAAGAAAAAAGATCGGACCACTTGATTCATTTGGCAATGTTTCTGGGCCTTGTCCACTGACCAGCCAGAAGTCAGCAGGCAGAGCTCACAAATCACTCTTCTGCTCAGGAAAGCTGAGATTCCTTTTTTTGTCTGGTGTCCTACCAGCTTTAATATGTGTCATGCCATATCACATTCAAACATTTTTTTGAAATGCATTATTTAAATGTTTCCACACCAAACCAGATATCAACTTTCAAGCAAAGTTTACAGAGTCAAAACAATTGCAAAGTACCACCACATTAAAAGTTTCATTTAAATAAATGATTTCATCTCAAAGCTAGGAAATGTAATTAGGATTTTCCCTTTCCTAGCAATGAAGAAACCACCCTCCAGATTCCAAAGAATGTAAAACCTCCAATAACTGTATATATAAAAAAAAAAATTATTGACAGTCTATGCTGGATATTTCTTTCCATCAATTCAAAGATGTACTGACAATGGCTAAAAAATGTGATGAGTTGCTCAAATCACTAACCAAAATTTGTCTCAATATCTTACACATGTATTATTGAGGAGAAATCTGTCATAGACACTCCTAATCAGAGACTTAGGTGGTACCTGGGGTCTGGGAAAACAGAAGACATTATACATGCTCCCTCTTCAAAAGAGAAAGGTATAAATGGCATGGCAACTCACAAAGTCGTCTAAACTCGGAGTACGTATCACCTACATTAAATTTACTTACTAGGGGTCATAATTTTGTTATGCTTGTAGCATCCAAGACTAAGCTCTTTTCATCTTAGAGATAAAAGGCAATGAGTGATGTATGTTGATGTCTTTATAAAAAGGAAGCAAATTATCTTGATTATATAATGTGCCATATGCCCTTGGTCTTTGTACAACCTCCGTGGGAACATTTAAAGCTATGTACATGCAGCATTTGTAATTACAAGGAGCTCCTTCCAAATTGGAAAACCTGGTTGACTCTGAGGATATAGAAAAGCATCTCAAGCGCCTTTCTGAAGGTCTTGGCTCCCACAAAACCCCAAGTGCAATTGGCCAACCACTTTCACCCTTAACTTTCAAGCTCATGTGTATTTTAAGGGAAATTCAATCCGTATGTTTCTGAATCATGGACACTGAACCCATTAAGATTTTTGTTTGGTAAGAGCTTTCTAAATCCCAAGATGACTTACGAGACTTTTTATAGCCTGTTTACTTTGAAGCAAAGAAGTCACGTTTTGCTGAAAGTAAATAAGACTTAAAAGTAAGAAACTTTGAGACTTATATAAAATAAGAGTTCAAGAAAGTTTATTCACATCCAACCTGTACAAAACTCATTAGTTGATTCCTCCAGTTTACTCCACCCAAAGCAGAAATAATGGTACCTTGGGCCAATAAGTTTTTATGTCCATAAACATAGTCTACAGTATTTTAGAACAGCATAGTTCTTTTACTTGGGGCAATAGTTCATCATTCAACAGAATCACATATTTATTCCTTCTTTCGTGGAAACATTTTCAAAAGTGAGTGTCACTGATTTTGAGTTATGTTTGTGTGATTTGATTTCAATTTGTGTGTGTGAACTCTTAAGGGCTCCTGGCAAAATCTTCATTATTTCACATGCTGTTAATTTGGAATTTATGATGGGGAGTAAAGTTTACCCATAATTCAACTATGGAAAAGAGTTTGGAAACAAATTTACATGTGAGCAAGAATTGGATAGGCTCTTATTTCACCTATTTATGACTAGAACTTCTTTAAAGTATTCAATGAGCACTCCTTTTTTCACACGAACAATATATACTTATTACAAATAACTATCTTTATTGAAGGAAGTTACTAAAATGCATTAGTTGTCAAAATTTCATATACCTAGATCTATTAGTTGTGTATATTTGGCAGTAACAAAGTGTAATTTATTTAATTAATCTATTATTTGGGTTGGCCATTCCTGTCTTATTTGCCTGAATTAGTGATGTGTATTTCCTTGCATCAGATTTTTTTAATTCAAACAGATTATCAATGTCAAGGCTGCACCACTTTGTGATTCAGCTACATTAGTTCCAAATATCCTGGTTCATAATCCCTTTAACAGACACCCTAGAATCCACCTCAGTCATGTTCCCTCAAAAGGTTACAGCTTTGAAGGTATCAATCACACACACCTCATTAATTTAGAAGTCTTGAGATAAATCAGTAAATGCTATGTGCAAGTCACCATGCTAGATACTAAGACATTACCAACGCCAATAAGAGACTGCAATTTTGTGGTAGAAGTAACTGATGATTTTTAATTCAATTACTCCAAACACAGGCTGAGTGGTAAAGGCTTTAAAAAGGCACTAACCTGTGCTAAGATGATGGAGTAAGGCTGGGGATGTGAATTGGCCCCAAAGAAGGAAACTTTATTTTTTCTTCGTTCCTTCCTTCGTTCCTTTCTTCTTTCCTTCCTTCCTTTCTCTTTCTTTCTCTCTTTCTTCCTTCCTTCCTTCCTTCTTTCCTTCCTTCCTTTATTTTTATTATGTTCAATTAGCCAACATATAGTACATCATTAGTTTTTGATGTAGTGTTCAATGATTCATCTGTTGCATATAACACCCAATGCTTATCACATCATGTGCCCTCCTTAATACCGTCACCTGGTTACCCCATCCCCCCACCCCCTCCCTTCTGTAACCCTCAGTTTGTTTCCCAGAGTCCAGAGTCTCTCATGGTTTGTTTCCCTCTCTGATTTCTTCCCATTCAGTTTTCCCTCCCTTCCCCTATGGTCCTCTACACTATTCCTAAATTCCACATATGAGTGAAACCATATGATAATTGTGTCTCTCTGCTTGACTTATTACACTTAGCATAACCCCTCCAGTTCCATCCATGTCGATGCAAATGGTAGGTAGTCATCCTTTCTGATGGCTGAGTAATATTCCATTGTGTATATGAACCACATCTTCTTTATCCATTCATCTGTTGAAGGACATCTTGGGGAAGGAATCTACTTACAGCCAGTGGAAGGGAGGGATGCCTGGAGCCATTCCCAGCCAAGGAAGGAATCAGGATAAACAAAGTCAACAAAATCAGAGGAGGTGGGGAAACCAAGGAGGTTTGGGGCATCCCAAGCCTATTTGACATGACTAAAGCACAGGTGGGGGGAAAAGATTCTCCTAAAGCTAAGCTGAAATTGGATTAAATACATACTAGGATATTGCAGGAAAATCCAGTCATGAGTATGGGGTAGGAGAACTTAATATTTACTGTGAAAGGATAAGTGCAAAGGAAGGAATAAATGTTTTAACAAGAAAGATAACCTACTGGATAGGATACAAGATTATTTTTCTCCCTCCAGTCATGTGGGTTAAGAGAGAAGTCACAAAAGGGAGGGTGCGGGAGGGGGGAGGAAGAAAAAGAATATTCTCTCATGAAGAATTCTAACCACGTATACAACATAAATAAATAAATACAAGTACGATTATTTATTCTTATTAAAATACCTTTGAAGTGGGCATTGAAAGAATAAGATATCAAATGAATGTGTCATTGATCTCAACAAAAGGGATAAAATGGATTCTTTTGGGGGCACCTGGGTGGCTCATTCGTTAAGCGTCTGCCTTCGGCTCAGGTCATGATCCCAGGGTCCTGGGATCGAGCCCCACATCGGGCTCCTTGCTCTGTGGAGAGCCCGCTTCTCCTTCTCCTCCCTGCTTGTACTCTCTCACTGTCTCTCCTTCTCTCTCTCTCTCAAATAAATAAATAAAATATTTAAAATAAAATAAAATAGATTCTTTTGTCAACTTTAAATCTCTGACAGAGAACAAACTTTAATAATTTCAGGGTTCTGTTGCTCCATGGATTTAAAGAAAACACATTCTTCCATTTAACATTTCAGAGGAAACTTAACTGAAATATTCATGGCGGGTGTGGATTCCGTGATGGTTGCTGGATGTTTTTATCTGTTAAAATAAAAGAGGCTTACCACCATCTAACTTATTATCCCTGACAAAAGAGGAGATCACACGGATAACTGGAAGAGCCTATAAGCTTTCAACACTCCACACAAAAGCCAACACTTGGCATTTTCATTCTTTGTTCATTGTAGTTATTCTAATAGGTGTGCTGTGACATCTCATTGTGATTTTACTTTGCATCTCCTCAATGACTATGAGGTTGAGTGCCTTTTCATTGGCCATTCAAATGTCCTCTTTTGTGATGTTTCTTACCCAGTTTTCTACTCATTGTCTGTTTTTCTTTATTATTTGTTGCATTCTTTGTATACTCTGAATTATGTATTGCAAATATCTTTTCCCACTCTGGGTTGAATATTTACCCTCTCAGTGATGACCTTTGTAAACAGAAGTTTCTGATTTTCATACGGTCCAATTTACCACTTTTTATTTGATGGTGAATATCTTGGGGGTTTTTTTGAAAGAAATGTTTACCAATGCCAAGGTCGTGAAAATGCACTTATATGTTTTTCCTTTAAAGACTTTATTATTTTGCCTTTAATGTGTAGATCTACAAGCCATCTGGAATTTACTTTTTTGTATGGTGCAAGGTTGAGGTCAAGAATACATTTGTTTTCCGTATCAATATCCAATTGATTCATCCTTTCCTGCTGCACTGCACTGTTTAATTTGCCATAAATCAGATGAAAGTATACATCATGGTCTGTTTCTGGACTCTTTTTCTCTTCTGTTGGTTGGCTTGTCTCCTTGAATCCAACACCATGGTTTTAATTTCCATAACTGTAGCTCAAGTGGTCCAGTTTTGTTATTCTTTTTCAAGATCTCTCTGCATGTTCTTGGCCCTTTGCATTTCCAAATAAATTTTTGTAATCAACTTGTCAAGTTACACACACAAAAAAGTTCTTACTTGGAGTAGAATAGCATGATGTTAACTTAAGAATCAATTTGGAGATAGTTGGTGTCTTAATAATTTTGAGTCTCCCAGTCCATGCCTTTCTATTTATAAAGTCTTCTTTAGTTTCTCTTTGTTTGTTGCTGATGTACAGAAATATAACTGAGAAGACGATAAATTCACTTGTGAATTCTAACAGCTTCTCTGTATATTCTTAAGGATTTTCCACATTCACAATTGGGTCATTTGGGAATGACACCTTCACCTCCTCCTTTCCAATGGTAGGATTAGAACAAATAAGCAATAAAGGTAACAGAAAAACTTATATAAGATAACAGATAACAGGAAATCCCAAACATATTCAAAAGTAACATGTCTTTATGTTCATTTTAGTGTTAGCCTCCTGGAGTGACAAATAGCCTATTGCTTCCTGAAGGCAAAGTGGGTGTTTGTTTTTTGTATAGCCAAAAAATGTCACCTGTGTCTAATTCTGGAGTCCCCCTCCCATTATCAAAGCCTCCTGCATGGTCACAGGATTGCCATATTAGACTTTGGCTTAGAAATCCTTGCTCTTAACAAATTTGCTGTCAATTAATACGAATAACCAACAGACCAAGAAGTGAATAGAAGCAGAGCAGGACAACATGTACAGTGAAGTTGGAGGAGCACCAAGGTTGGGGGTAGGGAGCAACCAGACATGTTTGAAGCCCATATGCCCTGCACCTGCACTTTGTGGGCTCTCCTTTCCCTCAGGGCCAGTGGGGGGTGGATATCCTTCTGTACAGTGAACATCAGTCCTAAGAAAGTAAGGAATTGAGAAATGGACAGTTTGAACAAAATAATATGTCTTTCTTAATGAGTAGACTGTTTTAATCTTTTGAAAAATACCTTTCTTTGAATATGCAATCACTATTTCTATTTCATTTTATGTTTTTATTTCCCTATAAGAGATGAATCTGATCTACAGCAAAAGCCCAAGGGATAAATGATTTTATTTCTATGCATTTCTGTGGTAATAAAACAAGAGTCAGAAGGAATAAAGAAAACTATTTCTTTTGTATTTCTTCTGTAGTATACACCAGAGTCTCGAGAGGCAGCCTTTAAGAATGTAAGCAAACATTTAAGGCTTCTTTTCACTTACCACAGCATTGTATTTATGCCTATGTTGTGCATGAAAAAATCCCACATGGACAGCCAAGTACGGTTCAACACAGTGGGTTGCAGAAACACAGAGGCAGAGGTGTAGAGAGAAGTCAGAGACACCAGCAGAGAAACAGAGTGGGATGTGGGGAGGCTGAGACCAAATGCTTCTTAGGTCGGGATCCCTGCGAGGAAAAAAATTTTAAGCAGTTATTTGGGGAGATGTACTAGTCAGTGTTCTTTAGAAAAATAAAAGTGATAGGATATATATAGATATAGATATATAGAAAGAAGTTTATCATATTATGAGGACTTAGCTCATGTGATTGTGGAGGCTGAGAAGCCCGATGATCTGCTATCCACAAGCTGGAGCCCCAGGAAAGCCAGTGGTAGAGTTCCAGTCCAAACCGAAGGCCTGGGAACCAGGGGAGGAGACAGTGTAATCCCAGCCATGTCTAAAGGCCCAAGGGAGAAGACGGATGTCCCCACTCAAGCCGCAAACAAGTTCCCCCTTCTTCCACTATGGGTTCTATTCAGGCCCTCAGTCAATTGGAGGATGCCTACTCCAGGTGTGAAAGCAATCTTCTTAGTCTACCAACTCAAATGCTTATCTCCTCCAGAAACACTCTCACAGACACATCCAGAAATAATGTTTTACCAGCTATCTGGCATCCTTTAGCCCAGTCAAAGTGATACATAGAACCAATCACCACAGGAGGTAATCCCAGAAAGTGTGGAGGAGTGGGGACGTAAGGCAGGAAAGGAGCAAAGCCAATGCGGCGTATGTTCATGAGTGGGGACCACAATGGGCAACTGAAACTAAATCCTGCCCAAAACCCTCTGAGAGACTGTATGTGTGCGCTGTCCCACATGGTAGCCACTAGCCACATGTGGCTATTTACTCTTTTTTTTTTTTTAAAGATTTTATTTATTTATTGGAGAGCGAGCGAGAGAGAAACATCATGAGAGAGGAGAGGGTCAGAGCGAGAAGCAGGCTCCCCGCTGAGCCGGGAGCCCGATGTGGGACTCGATCCCAGGACCCTGGGATCATGACCTAAGCTGAAGGCAGTCGCTTAACCAACTGAGCCACCCAGGCACCCAACACATGTGGCTATTTAAATTTGAATTTAAATTAACTAAAATTTAAAATCAGTTCCTATTCTCATTAGCCACATTTTAAGTGCTCAATAGCCACTTGTGACTGATGGCTGCCATACTGGACATGGCAGATGACAGAATATTTCCACCATCACCACCCTGTTGGGTAAGGCTAATATAGACCCCAGCACAGAATTGTCCCATCCAATGGGCAAGGAAGGTGGGGTACTTATCTACCAGCTTTCATCCCTTATTGGATAATGGTCATTTGTGGAGCCTTAACTACCTCACCTTCTGGCTTGTGCCATCCACCAGAGAACACCTTCAGGCAGAGAGATGCATAGAGCAACCAAAGTGTGTAAGTATTCCTAGCAGGTAACCTCTAGAACGGCTGCAGTTGCATACAAAACAGATGGGAGGCAGAAATCATGAAAGACACAAAGAAGATTAGAAAATGAAACCTGCTAAACAAAAAAGAAGAGGAAAAGAAGTAGGAGAAGGAAGGAAGGAAGGAAGGAAGGAAGGAAGCGAGGAAGGGAGGGAGGGAGAATTAAGAGCAACTATCTCAGAAACAGCCACAGGCAAAGTCAAGGCTGCATTACACAGCTGTCCTGCTGGGAAACCCAACCCTGCACGCACACACCCCAAGCCTGTTCCTCTCACAATCGGAAAGTTGACCTCACTTAGACCTAGCCCCAGGCCATGGTTTACTACTTCTTTTTAAAGAGTATTACAAATGAGGCAGAACTTACTGCTTAGAAGGGAAGGCAGCCGATTAACTAGAACAGTGTCAAAGGTTCTGGAAAGAGAACACAATCCTCCCAGGCCCTCCCTCCTCCCCTGGGCCTGCCTGATGGCCCAGGAAAATATTTAACCCTTGCCAAGTTGCCTATCAGACCCCTCGATGGCCACAATAATTTTCACAGCAAACAAAGCCTTCTTTTTCACGACCATCATCAGAGATAAAGCTGAGGACCTATGCATCCCTGGGGAGGGAACAACATTTAGCTGTTTTCTTGGTTGTATAAAATTCTCTCAAAAATTTTCCTGAGAGATCTATGTTAACTTGAGAAAGGGAATTATTCTCTGCCCTGTGTGAGAAGAGGGGGTTATGGTGTGGATAGTGGGCCGTAAGAAGTGAAGATTAAACAAGAGGCTGCCTGGCAGATAGGACCTGGGGTAAGGGGGCAAGGTCAACTTCACCAGTAGTGATGAAGTCACTATCAGGCACCCCAATAAGATGGAACAAGAGGGGGACTTCAGCTGTGCAATATTCTTCTCAAAAATCCATAACCCTGTCTGGCCACGAGAGAAACATCAGGCACACCCAAGTTGAAGGACATTCTACAAAATCCCTGAACTGACAAAGTCGTGAAAAACAAAGACCAAGAAACCGCCCCAGTGTCTTGTAACAACTAAACGCAATAGGATATCCTGAGTGGGATCCTGGAAGAGAAAAGAGACATTCATGGAAAAACTAGTGAAATCCTAGTAAAGTCTTGAGTTTGGTTAATAGTTATATACTAGGGTTAGCTTCCTAGTTGTGATACATATATCACAGTCATGTCAAATGTCCACAACAGGAAAAAGTGGGTGAAGACTATATGGGAACTCTCTGCCCCTTTTCTGTAAATCTAAAATTGTTCAAAAATTAAAAGCTCATTTTTAAAAAAAAAGGCTGCATTGTCCAAGACCAACTGCATAATTCCACTTTAGGCTAGCCCTGAGATGGGAGATGGTCTAGTGAGGGAAACAAAGTGAAAATTATGGTACTTACAGGTGGCAACATTGCAGGCGTGGGTAAGTGGGTATAGAGCAGGGAAATACAAAGAAGGGATGAAAAAAAATCCCTCTTTGCTTACCTTAAGCTTCCTCAACTATTAAAAATTCACATAAAGGCAAAGGTTTTATCTGCCAGAAGAAAAAGTTAATATATCAAAACAAGTTTACCTCAACAAAGTCCAATACAAATGGTGGCGCTCAGGTGAGTGATGGAGAAATTAATGGCGCCCTGTGTGCCTGAGCCAAACAGAATGGCCCCACATCCAGTAGTAACAGATGGTGCACAGAAATTAAGTCCAGCCTAAAGCTTTTCAGATAAGTCAGTTAAAATGAAAGGAAACAAAAATGTTGAAATGTGTATGCTTTTAATGTGTAAGTAGTGCACTCTGGCTCACTGACAAAATGACAAATTGCAGTTTTATTTAAGCCTCAACAACAAAAATTTTAATTCAGGGAATTTCTTGGTAATTATTTTAACTGACTCTCGTTAATCACACACACACACACAAATACCACACACCATAGTTTTATGACACATAACCGAATAGTTAACAACTGCAAGACTCAACAACTTCAAGAAGGGTTCTATAAATGGAAAAATTCTCCAAACCCACTAACAGTGTAACTGGAAATATGGAGTTTACCGAGTTTACAAAAAGAAATCCCTGAATCATAGGAACTAAACAAATAGAGAACCCAAACTGCTGACTTAGCATCCAGGGTTTAGGAGGGTGAAAATTAAGACATGCTAGGAAAAGCAATTGAGAAAAGATGGGGGAGAACAACAACATGCAACCAAAACACAACTGAAAACAAAGCTCTACACATGCCACTGGGATAGCATCAGATGGAACTCTTGCTAATCCTAAAACATATTCCATGGGACCTAATTACTGTTAAAAATGTGCCACCTCTTCTTTTCTTTCCATTCACTTTTCATCCATTGCCCATCTTGGTATTTCATTACTTAGAACCTTATGAAGCATGTAGAGGTATCCAGGGTGTTCAATGTGACTTTTCCTGATCTCAGCAGAGGATCCTGAGCACTTTTGTAGGCACTATCCATGCTAAGTTCTTGATCATTGCCTCTCAAATTTTAATATGCATAAAAAATCACCTAGTATCTTGGTATAATGCACATCCCATGGATTGGGAGTGGAGCCTAGTGTTTGCATGGCTAATAAGCTCCTGGCTAAAGTCAATGCCTGTGGTCCAAGAACTACACTTCAAATATAAGACTCTAGAGCACCAGGAGGGACAGGCTAAGATATTAAAGCAGATTTGCAGGAGTGGGCCCTTCACTTCCCTCCAGGCTGCATAGATGAAAACAGAGCATTCCCTGGGTTTTTGAAGAATCCAGCCGTGACCTTCCTTGCAAATAGTGCTCTGATTTGCTCCACTTGTTTTGGCTTTCCTGTAAGCCAATTGAGGAGCATTTTATGAAAATCCATAGACAGCTTGACCCTATCCTCTAGAGCTTGAGATCCAAGAGGATGGCTACTTGATCCCTACCTGCCAAAAGGTGAGAAGGTGGGGGCTAGGAGGTAATGAACTTGGACTGAACTTTCAGAGTTTGCAAGCAGAAGGATGCATGCAAAAAGAAAAAGAAGCAGCATTTGGAAGCTACCCCACCAGATGAAAGCAATACCATACTCTAATTCCATCAGGAAAGTTAAACCTTCTTTACATTTGCTTCTAATTCCTGTTCCTCCAGGGCTCCAAACAGCAGCTAGCGAGTGGGGAAGGGGCTAGAAACTAGAAAGAGAGAAACAGCCCATGACAGTGACAGCATTTCCCTCCATTCTACCCACTACAGGGATCTCAGTTGGAGCCTGGACTGAACCAGAAGAGAGGAGAAGCTCTCAAGTAATGAACATGGCATCATGTGATTTTTCAACTGGAGTGGATTTTCATTATCTAGGAGAGAAAGATCTGCCGAGATGCCCAAAACTTTACCCAAAGTTGAGAAAGAGCAATCCCATAGATGAAGTTTAATGAGAATTGGTGAGAAAGAATAAAGTTGCTTTGTCTTTGTACCCTAGGACCCTAGTTGGTTCCATATTTGAGATTCTCAGTTGTGCTCATTAGAGGAAAGAATTTCCTAGATCACGTACATATGAATGGGCAGACCATTGTGCATGTGCCATAATAAACAAGAATATAAGAATCTGCTCTAATTAGACTTGGAGTTGGAGAGCTAAAAGAAATCCTAAGGCTTATCTTGTCAAACCTTGACATTTTTATGGAGAGGGAAACTAAGAACTTTATCAAGTGACTCGTCTGAAGACACAATCGCTTATTGGTAGCAGACTCAGATCTGAAAGTCCAATACCCTGACTCCTAATGCAGCATTCTTTCCAATAAGCCATGAGGACAAGCAAATAATTTCAAAGGAGCAAAGCACCTAAAACAGCCAACAGATTTATGGTTATTTATTGCCAAAATAGAAGCTATTTCAGTGGGAAATTACCTTTGGTGAGCAGGGCATGGAAAACCACTGTGATATAAATATTATAAATTTAGTATAAATTTGCTCAAAATATAGGTTTTAGCCAAAACAATCTTGAATAAGAAGAACAAAGTTGGAGGGCTCACAATTCCTGATTTCAAAGCTTATTAAAAAGCAATAGTAATCAAAACAGTGTGGTACTGGCATAAAGACAGATGCATATATTGGGCAATGGGATAGACTAGAAAGCCCAAAATAAACCCCTGCATGTGTGTTAAATTGATTTTTGACAAGGGTGCCAAAACTATTCATTGGGACAGGACAATCTTTTCAACAAATGGTTCTGGGGGAACTGATACCCACCTGCAAAAGAATGAAGATGGACCCTTATTTTATATCATATGCAAAAATTAACTCAAAGTTGATCGGAGATCTAAATGTAAGCACTCACACTATAAAAACTCTTAGAGAAAACACAGGGTGGGGGAAGCTTCATGACAACAGATTTGGTGATTGTTTCTTGGATATGACATCAAAAGCTCAGGCAAATAGGGCTCCTGGGTGGCTCAGTTGGTTAAATGTCCCACTCTTAATTTCAGCTCAGGTCATGATCTCAGGGTCATGAGATTGGAGCCCTGCGTGAGATTCTCTTTCACCCTCTCCCTCTGCTCCTCCCCTTGCTCATGCTCTCTCTCTCTCTAAAATAAATAAATAAAATCTTTAAAAAAAGCTCAAGCAACAAAAGCAAAATAGACAGACGAGACTAACTTAAACTTAAAAACTTCTGCTCATCAAAGAAAACGATGAACAGAGTGAAAAGGCAACCTGTTATATTGGAGAAAATATTTGCAAGTCATGAATCTGATAAGGGACTAATATCCAGAATAGAGCTCAACAGCAGCAACCACCACTGTGAAACAACCAAATTCAAAAATGGCAAAGGGTTCAAATAGATTTTTCTGCAAAGAAGATATACAAATAGCCAATAAGCATATGAAAAAATGCTTCACATCATTAATCATGAGGGAAATAGAAATCAAAACTATGAATGAGATACCACCTCACACCCTTTAGGGTGGCTACTATAAAAAATAATAACAGCAGGTGTTCTCGAAGGGATGGCAAAACTGGGACCCTCGTACACTGTTGGTGGGAGTGCAAAGTGGGATAGCAACTGTGGAAGACAGGATGGCAGCTCCTCAAAAAACTGAAAATAGAATTGGCATATGATCTAGTTATTTTACTTCTGAGTATATACCCAAAATAATTGAAAGTAGGGTCTCTAAAAGGTATTGGTACATTCATGTTCATAGCAGCATTATCCACAAGAGCGAAAAGTGCTCATTGGTAGATGAATGGATAAACAAAATTTAAAAATTAAAAAATAGTATTGTAGGCCATTTGAAAAGCTTCAGTGAGGGTTTTGTCAACCATGTCTTTCTGTCCAAAGCCAGAATATCCATGGTTGAAGGGAAGAATGGCAAACAGAAACCAATTCAAGGGCTGTCTCTAATGGCTGTTAATAATTTTCTTTTGCTGTACTCATACTTTGCATGCTGCGCCAAATCACTCTAATTTATATAATCAGAAATATATATGTATGTGTTTTAAGCAGTATAAAAGGACAGATTGTATAATGTTCAGTTCAAATACTTAACACCCAAAGAGTGGCAGTCACAGCAATCCCCGCCTCCCTGTTCCGTACAATTCAACCTTCTAAACAATGGGAGCTAAACCATGTCCAGGAAGCTACGAGGGAAATTAAGACATTGTCCCTGCCCCTGCCAAAAGATCCCTGGGTTCATTACAAGTTAGCATGTCAGTGAGAAATTTTAAAGGCATCCTAAAGTTTTACCACACTCCCTCAACCATAAAAATCTGAAAAGCAAATGGAAAACAAGCCAACAATTTCATTAAGGGAAAAAACTCTTTTGCTACAGTTTTGTGGGTCAGGAGTGGAGATGCGAGTTCTAATAAAAATCAGGCACCATAACTTCCCTGACTAAATTGAGAATTGTGGAGGATAAACACTGGGTCT